>NC_140307.1:16312029-21312029 GCF_964211825.1 Aythya ferina | reverse complement strand
ACTTTTGGGGTGGTGTCCTGCAGTAGCCTCTGCATTTCTCAGGAGTGTTTGTAGTCTGTCTCTTCTCATGTTCCAGGTTTCTTGCATACTGATTTTCCTTGTACAGCCTAGCTTGGTCTCTATTCTAGAAGGATCTCCAAAGGCAGGTATTCTTAATTGCAATTCAGTGAGTTTTACTGTCATCCCTTCCTCTAGACAGTTCCTCCTGACACAGACTGTAACAAGAAGCAAAATGTAATTTTTTTCTCTCCCCTGCACACCAGCCACAATCTTTTTAGTAGAATATGCTTTGTATAGTCTCCATCTGTAGCCTGTGAAGAAACAAATTGTAAGTCTCAGACTAGGCTTTTCAGTAGGTATATGTGTGAAGCATAATTAAGGTGACAGATATTACATGTCAGTAATGGCAGTGGAGAAGTAGAATACTGTGTGATACGCTCCTAGACATGATAGACCCTACTGGCATAGGTGTTTGTGTATAGCTGTTCATTACCAGAGCACAGTGATTTGGTTTTCCTGTGTTACAAATTACCTTCATATTATGACGGGAAGCATAGAGCCATTCCCAGTTTAAGGTTAATTCCCCTTGGTTTTGTTTCTGTAGTGCTGGTGCTAACAGATTCCACACACATCTGTGTCATTCCTATGGAAGTGTCTTACCACGGATGATAGATGCTGTTGATCCTGATGTCTTTCAAATGTTGAAGCTAAGGAAATGGAATATCTATGAGAAATGAACTGTGGTGAAATTTCATTTGTTACAAGGTAGATTGTTTCCTTTTCTGTTCTGGGTAACTTTATGACTGTTGCCACATGTCTTTTGTGGATGTTGTTTTGTGGATATACAAGCATATCCTTTAACATTGATACTGACCAGGAGATTATTGCTGAGGACGATAAGAAATTACAGTTTCTCATAGATCTGTTTAGTACTGTCTATGCCAGGCCTGTCTGCAAAAAGTCTGCTGTAGACAAATACCATCTTAAGGTAAGGTAAGTACCAGTGCCCTTAGAGTTAGGAGAGCAGTCTTAGATTTACTTCTCCCTGTTCTCATTTCAAAGTGGTGCTTCTGCAATTGGCGCTGAGATAGCAGAAACACAATTGCTTGCAGATCTCAGGACAATATTCTTAGAAGAGCTGCTATGGTGAGAGAGCAGTCTGAGGAATGATAACGTCAATGTGTTCCATTAGATCAGAGAGCTGGCCAGGTCATGGCTTAATATACTAATTCTATTTAAGATATATACTTAATATACTAATTCTATTTAATATACTAATACTATTTAAGATCAACGTCATTTTTTGTAGAGTTACAAAACTGTCTGCCTTTGACTTTTTACATCATATAAGGCACGTATGGCACATAGCTATAGCATTAGGCATAATGTACTTACACAGCTGGCGCTGAGAGCTGAGGGTACAGCACTTGGCTTGTGTGAACTTGCAGATTTTCTCTAGACCAAATAAAAACAAGAAAAGCAATGATCTTTTGTGGGTGTGGGGAGGGAGAAATGAATCTCACTAGGCTGCACAGCTTTTGAAGAGAAAGGAAATAATGAACTTGTAATGATTTTTACAACTTTAGGAAGAGAGAAAAGGATAAAATTTTCAAGTATGCAGAGGGAGTGTGCAGAGTCTGAGCTGCCAGCAGTCAGTGCTCTGACAGCTAATATGGCTAAATGAGATCAGCCCACCCCTCAGAGCATCAGAAAGGGTTCAGAGATTGCATAAGATAAAATGACTGGTAATGAAATGAAGTACAGGAGCTTTCCTCTTTTGAAGTACAGTAGGCACAAAAATCCCATCATTTTCTAATAGGATTTTAAGCACGCTTTTCCCTCACCACTTTGAAACTCATTTGATCTGCTTATACAGTTCAAAAATGTCCTCTTTTGTTGTCAGGTGGGACATCCTTCTGATTCACTTGGTGCATGCAAGTTAGTCAAAAGATTCAGGACAAATGGTTCTTGGTATTTTCAGCAAGTGTTTGGTTTATTTTCTTTACCTGATTCTATATTTCTTTTAAAGGAGAGGTGTTTTTTGATTGTTTCTTTTATTTATTTTTTTAAAGGGTTTTAGTTCTGAAAGTCTTAGAATACAATCCACAGGTTTCCCTGTCTTTTATAGTTCAATGTGCTCATAAGTCTTTCCCTGAAAAACAGGGAGAAATTAATATTGTTTTATAGATGGGTTTAAGAATATGTTAAGCATTCAAGAGGTTTCAGATGAGATCTAATACAATTAAGTGCAACTTTATCCATGTCCTTTTGGTCTGCACTGTACACCACATTGCCCTGTTCTTCCTATGGCCTTGTAGGCAAATTAGCAGCCATAGGATAAATCCACATGAAAAGGGGAAATGGTTAGATCCTGTGCAAATTATATGATTTGTGTTTCAGCAAGTTTCACAAATTGCCTCTTACATGAAGGCTTTTAGCTGTGAGTAGTTATGTATCTTTAGCCCTTGAAAATGTTTTGGTTACTGCTCACATTTCCATGTAAGTGGCAAAATTAGTACAGTACTTTCACATTGTCTGTATAGCCTCCTTTGTGGAGGATGTACCCTTGCCCTATAGCTCTTCTCTGCTTGCCAGGCCTAGACAAGATGGTTTTGCTGAAAAGCCATCATTACAAATTGTCATTTACTTCAGCAGAGGCAGGTTTTTTTTTCCCCCCCTTTGTTATTTCCATAATGGGATTACAAAGATTTACAGAGTTACGCTGTTCTATGAGACCCAGTAGCTGGACTAGTGTCAGATCCCTCCACGGGTATGCTGCGAGTCTTGTCACAGCTTTAATAATTGTCATAGTGCTTTAGATTAGGGCAGAGCACCCTATTCCTGTGAATCCACAGAAAAGATCTTGAGGGTGTAATGACTTTCAGCTGATGCCTGCTAGCTGTTCTTACTCAAATTCTTCCAGGAAGGAAAATTTTCAGAGAATTATGGTGTCAGTCAGTTTTACATAGCTAGAAGGTATCTGTTCAAGAAATTAATGATTAAAAATTAATGATTTCTGTTAACGAGAATTATTAGGCATCCATTTCTTTTAGTTCTTACTTTGGCAAGAAAATGGTGAGTGGTTCATGGAACTAGCTGGGGGTCCTCCTGCTGCTACTGGACTAATTTGACCTCACCTAACTGTGGGTGGGTGAGGAACAGAAATGTGCAGAGACAGTGTCCAGCATTTGGCTTGCTCTGTTGCCTCTGTTAGCATTCTTCAGTTCTGCAGTGAAAAGGTCCTTGCTTGACACTCACACACACACAGGAAAAAAAAAAAAAAAAAAAGGAAAAAAAAAAAAGTTTAGTCACAAAAAAATGGGCAGGGCACTGAAGAGCTGGATGCTTTTCCAAGCTCTTCTGGCTTGCCCAGGTACCCCAGAAGTGATGCTCTAAATCCGTATTGTGGCCCTGGAGTCATGTCAGCAGAGTTCAGTGCCCAGCCTGTGACAAGCCTTTCTCCCTCCACCACAGCGCAGCACAGGGTCTGTTGGTCCCAAGGGGGAGTGCGTCTTTGCTTTCAGCAATGCTGCTTAGAAGCAAGGAGACTCTTTTCAAGATTATCCTAATCTCTCAGCACTTTGTGCTTTAGCACTCCCTGGTTCTGCACACAGTGCCAAAGTCGTGTGTTTCTGCCACAGCCTCTTTATGGGCCATCACAGGAATGTGCTTGGGTTGACTTAGGGATCCTGAGGATGTTATATATAATTGTGCAACAGAGCTTCTGAGGTAAAAAGCAGACAATGTGTTGCATGTCTGACATATCTGGACTGTCTAGGCCTGCTCTGTACCAGAGAAGACCAACTATATGATAAAGAGGTGTGTTTAGGGCAGAAAACTCACACCTACAGGACACCTGCCTACATACTGGAGAGGATGGCAAGGCACAGTGGCCAGGCTCATGACAGCTGTTATCCTTGTCTCACAGAAAAGGACACCATTTCCTGTCTGCCTGGAAGCAATGAAAAGGTCTCCCCCATCCCTCGGCACACACAAGCACACATGCTCCATTTGAAATCGGGGAACAGCTACCTCAGTAAAGATGAGGCATGTAGGCATTGACAGTTCCATCAGAAACCTTTCAGAAACACCTCGTTATTATCCACAGTCATTGCCACTTAGTCTGGATGCAGAGCTGCCAAAGGATTTGGAGGAGCTCTGTCAGCATCCTGCAAGTGTTGTCTCAGGATTTCAGTGCTATCAGTTTTGATTAAAGCAGCATCTTCTGCATTTCTTTCCCTAAATGCTTTACTACCTAAAGTAACAAACACAGATAGATGTTCTTAGCTGTATTGTCAAGAACAAAAAAATAAAATTAATAAAATCTGTGCAATAGAAGTCCACCTTTTAAATAGAGAGACTGCAAAATAGCTCTACTTCCCAAGTATTATTTAATGGTAATGAAGAGAGCATAAGATGAGCTATATTGGAAAAGCAATAAAGGCCAAGTTGCTGTACATGACATCTAATTTCTGCATCAATTGATTCACCTGCTATTGATGTAGCAGTGTATTTATACACCCTGCCCCCCAAAATGAGGCATTAGGTATGGCAAAGTGCTCCTCCTTGATGAACACCAGTGTGCTTATAGCCTGTGCTCTTTTTTGATTAGCTTGCTAATAGGACAGTCTAAACAGCACTTTTTCCCCACTAATCTCGAAATAGTGATAAACAATTAGGGTCAGCTGCATACCTAGCCAAAAACCTGCAAGCACATGACAGTAGCTTTGTGGGGAAGCTATGATAAATCCTATGTGCTGTGAGGGGAACACATCTCAATTTGTGTGCATTTCAAGTAGGGTCCTTAGAAGCCCTTGCTCTTGGCCTTGCCCTCACTGAAGTTGCTGGAGGTTCTTAGACCACCACTAAAAACAATTGCAAAATGACTTTCATCCACCCTCTGTAAGCCCCAGAGAGGGGGCTACATAGCTGAAGGGTTTTTGGTCCTGGGTCACTGGTGAAAATCTGATGCAGGTCCTTTACAGCTGACCGGTCTTTTGCATGTGATGACTTTCAAGCAGGTTTTGGTCTTCTTCTGGTATCTAATGGATATGAAAAGTTGACAGGAAATCTTGCTAAGTGCTACCAGACAGGTCCTTTTCTTGGCAACTGCAACAAAGAAGCAGAGGTTGAAAAGGAGCATGTAAGCATGAAGCTGAAATCTCTTTCTCACTACTGGGTTATCAGGAAGGTGAAGCTTAGGCATATTACTGGGCAGCAGGAGGGCAGCCTGGCTTCCTGACGAATCTGTTTTGCAAATAAATAGCGACATCTGTTACTCAGACTGTCCTGCTGATATTCCTCACATGTACCAGGGTCATTTGCTTTCTATGTGTAAGAAACATGATTTTTTTTTTTCCCCTTGCATATTCCCACTTCTGTTACCACAGGACTCAAAGTAATTTTTCTGTAAGCCAAAGTAGTGTGCCCATGGCAAAGGCAGGTGCAGTTCAGACTTAAATTCGGCAGCATGTCCAATGAGGGGACTGTGACTGCATTGTGTGGCAGAGAGCTGAACAGAATGCCAGCTGTGCAGCAGGAGGGGTGCCAGAAAATCCTCTCAGCTCAGTGCAGCATGGCTTGTCTACTCCTGAAATCTGAACAAGGGTTATAGTAAACATGGTGGCTTGTGCTATGTGGACCACAAAGTATTTCAAAATACCAGCTTTTGCTTTGTCATCATTAATTTCAAAATCTATGTTTCAAGTAGGCTACCAAATCAAGTTTGTTTCAAAATCTCCTACCATGGCTTTCTAAATCAGCCTGTGAAATAGCTGATTAGATGGTATTATACCAGATCACATTCCCTTCACATGATAGTAAATTTTAGAAACTCTTGGCTAATCAAAAACTTGAGGCTGCAGTAATGAGAGCTTCGTTAGAAAGTCACAGGTAGATTTTAGCGCTGCCTACGTTGTTCCACATCTGGCATTCACTGAGAAATTATAGGCCGTTGTGTTTAGATGTGTAGATGCTGTGCTATGTTTGATAGCTTACTGAGGATTTTTTTTTTTTTTCCAGTTCAGGAGAGCAAATAGCTTACATTGGCTTGTTCTGCCAAATTCAAGCTGACACAGTCACTCCATCAGGAACATCTGTCTTTCCAATATATTTATGACCAAATGTTTCAGGTACCACAACCAGAAAATGTAAAATAATTCACTTAATGACAACACAATCGGGAGGTGTTCCAGCTCTGTGCAGGCAAAGGTTACTGGAGACTATGTATGGGCATGCACAGCTAGCAGTGCTGCTATTCTAACAAAAGGGTAAGAAAGGGCCTTTAAGCAGCATGGAATACTTGGATAACATAAGGAGCTGGGGAAAAAAAAAAAAAAAAGACAATGGATTGGAAATACCAAAGTGAAACATGTCACAGGTCCTATGCAGAGGCCAAGACTTGGCACAAGAAATGGAGAGCAGCTTTCAGGGTGGCATTCAGCTTTTTTTATGCTGATTTCTTTTCCTCATCTGGCGTAACAATTGCAGGTCCTCTCTACTCTCCACATCTGGTGCTTCCTTGCCAGGTAACGGGCAGATCCCCCTCTGCCTTCACTGTACAGCTCTCTCCTGCTCAGTGCTGCCAAAGAAGCTCACACAAGCTTTCTGTGCTGCACTGAATTGCTGCCACTGTAACTTCATTATGTATGTCAACAAATATTAGTAATTCACGAATGTTTAAAAAAGTTAAAGATACATTAGAAACCAACTTGGGCATCTTTGAAATGTGCAAATTGCCTTTAACTGGAATGTTTTCTCCAACAGAATAGCTATTTTAATGTACTACTTACTATAGATTCAGTTATATTAGCGTAACTTTAATCTTTAACCCTACAGGCATAAGCAACACACAAATACATGTAATTATATATATACATACCAATAGAGGGAGATATGTAGCTCTGAGTGTATGGATGTATTGAGGCAGCCCAGTATATGTGTATGCATAAGGCCGAGATCCACAAAGACAGACAAATATGGCTGATTTCAATAAAAGTGTAGTGTCTAAATGCTGTGGTAGGATCTAAACCATCTATAAGTGTTTCTAAGCTTGTCCAACACCTGAAAGGTTCTGAAAATCACCACAAGAGAGAAACAATGAGTTTTCATGATGGTTTCAGAACACTCCCAGAGAAGGACCTGGGAGTGATGGTGGATAGTCAGCTAAATATGAGCCAGCAGTGTGCTCAGGTGGCCAAGAAGGCCAACGGCATCCTGGCTTGTATCAGGAACAGTGTGACCAGCAGGGCTAGGGAGGTGATCGTCCCCCTGTACTCAGCTCTGGTGAGGCCGCACTTCGAGTACTGTGTTCAGTTTTGGGCCCCTCGCTACAAGAAGGACATCGAGGTGCTTGAGCGGGTGCAGAGAAGGGTGACGAAGCTGGTGAGGGGCCTGGAGAACAAGTCCTACGAGGAGCGGCTGAGGGAGCTGGGCTTGTTCAGCCTGGAGAAGAGGAGGCTCGGGGGCGACCTTATCGCTCTCTATAGGTACCTCAAGGGAGGCTGTAGCGAGGTGGGGGTTGGTTTGTTCTCCCATGTGCCTGGTGACAGGAGGAGGGGGAATGGGCTTAAGTTGAGCCAGGGGAGTTTTAGGTTAGATGTTAGGAAGAACTTCTTTACTGAAAGGGTTGTTAGGCATTGGAACAGGCTGCCCAGGGAAGTGGTGGAGTCACCATCCCTGGAAGTCTTCAAAAGACGTTTAGATGTAGAGCTTAGGGATATGGTTTAGTGGGGACTGTTAGCGTTAGGTCAGAGGTTGGACTCGATGATCTTGAGGTCTCTTCCAACCTAGAAATTCTGTGATTCTGTGACTGTCATGAAGAGAGTTTACGTATCCTTTTCTATCAACAGCACACATGCTTTGTGCTCTGCAGCATGTCATCAAATTCTTCAGTTAATTACTCACTAATTATAACTCTGTTGAATGGCTACACTGTGGCAACCATATAATTATGGAGCATATAGTACTGAGCAGTTGCAAGGCTGAGCATAGTGACTGATTACAATAAATCCCCTGCTTATTGTTGGTATTTTTCACCTGCTTAACAACTGTAATGTTTGCCTATCATGCTCTCAAACTCCGAGCAATATATGACGTGTTAGAAGCAGAAGTTAATTAAAGTTAAAAGCAGGTAAGCTGTGTTGAAATGGCAGCATATCATGACAAATGTATGTTGAAACAAAAACCTGGGAAATGTCCCTTCACATCAGCCACAGCATTCCTCTCTCACCTGCAGCATTACTCACTCACTGAAACTGGCAATGAGAGAAACAGACCGTGATGTTGTACAAGAAAAGTGTGTGGAGGCAAAATCTCAGGGCAGCTCACAAAGCAGGGGAAGGAGTTCAGCTTGTGTGTTCTTCCAGGCTTCCAACATCACCAGGGGGAGAAGCCATTGAAAGAGCTGCTGGAAACTTTGCCAACTAATGAGTCCTGCAGGGACTCTGTTGGCACAGCGGGGCTGCCTGGAGCACCTCGTGCCCCTGTCTAGCCAGCGGGTTCCCCCTCTCTGGCTGGCAGGCTGCAGATGATGCACAGCTGGCTCAGGCTTCCCAAGCAGTCTCTTACATCACAGGACATGTCAAACAAGCATTTTAAAGCAGTTTCCTAGGTTGCTTTATGCTTGCAGGTACAAAGTACAACCAAAGATCTGCATCTACATTTATAAGAGAAAAAAAAATCCATCCCCAGAACAATATATTTTTCTTTAATTTTCCAGAAGTCATTTTTTCTGGTCCATCAAGATACACCGATGTTCAGAATCTGGGAAAGTGTATACTAAGCTGTCACTGCCATTAATATCTTGCACTAGCCAAGAACTAGATACAAAGCTGTTCAGCAAAACACTCTAATTCATTAAAACTCTGTGAAAGGCTTGCTTGCTCACATTGCTACAAGTAGTTCTTAGTTTGTTCTCAGAACGGAATGGTGAAGCGCGAAATGTCTGATCAAAGGGTTTTCAACTTCAGATTTAGGAAAGTGAGTTACTCAACATTTGTGCTGTGCTTCCTTCACTAACAATGCCACCTGCCGTATAAATACGCACTCAGAGGAAAGCCCAATAGTTGTGATGTGCAGAATATCTGAATAGTACATAGTCAACTTTTCAGTTCCAAGCAAATGTGATTTTTTTTTTCTTCTTTTCACAAAGATGAGCATCTGTTATAATGTGCTGGTAGTCCCTTCCCAGTGAACAGAGGTTGACTCTTGAGTGGCCCTGCCTTTTTTCTATATTTAAGGGCTCTGAAAGTTGACAGGAAGCCTACTGTGTTTGCATGAGCTATTAGGGTAAAAGGACTGACAGTGCATTTTGAAGCTGCTGTCTTTACTGCTGGTGTTCATTATCAAAAAGAATAAAATGTTTTAGCAAGATATGATAAATTAATGTTGTATGGACATTTGCAACAATTGGTGGGTCTGCGTTTGGACTACATTAGGAAGGAGATAATTGCTGGTGTAATTACACACAGCACCAGACTGGTGTATCTGACCTGTGGTCAGATACAGTTTTATGCCTGTACTAAAATAACAATATTAATTCAGCAATCAAATATCACCTTGCTCTCCTTTCAGAGTCCTCTTAGCACTGTTACAGTCGATAATGCATCTGCAGTCTTTACCTTTTTCTCAGAGCGTTTGGTTTGTTTTGGAAATGTTCCATTACTCAAATGTCATGTAACCTTCAGTGTAAGTGATAGCTCAGACCTGGAAGAGTTTCAGAAGACAACAAGGAGGGTATTTACTACTTTTCAATGCCTGTTGAGAATGATAGACTGGTAGACTCTTCTATGGATGATATACGTAAAGTGCATGGATGTTTGCCAGCATATTTAATATATTTTAAAAAGTAGATTACTAAAAAGCTGACTCCAGAGGGACAGCAATAGACTCTATGCTCTTTATTCTTTACCCTACTGCAGTTCCGGTCCCTCCTTTATTTTACCTTTTCTGTCTCAATTCAGTTATATTTTTCGATTGTTGTAACTTGGCCTGACTCTAGAAAATCTGCTATGAATTCACTGATATATTTCTGCATCTTTGAACTTTTTTTCTCATTAAAGCAGCATTTCCTTTGCAATTTTAGCATAATTCACCCTTAGGATACTTCTTTACATTCATTTGCTTGAGATCCACAGAGTCTCACCAGGGGTCAATTTGACCCTTTTTCTCTTCAGTCAGTCTGTCTCAGAAAAATACAACTCACAACTTTTAAGATTTCTTTAATTTTGTGAAGAAATGGCCTTCGAACATTGTCAAGGTGAGGCCAGGTTGTCAGCCACAAATGGGAGCAGGTTTCACTTTACCATTCTTGTGCCTTCAGATTTTGAATGTTTTTGATAATAATATGAAATGCATCTCCTCATTCCAAGCTCTCTTTGGTCCTTAGAAGTTCATGCAAACACAAATCTTGGATGGTTTCTTAGACTTGGGAGCAGGGAATTTGTAGGCAAAAATATTCAGGCTTGGATTTTGTAGAATGAGGTGCAGGGATATGTCATTCAGATCATGGGATACAGAGGAAACTGCTACATTGGAACCCCAGGCAGGCCCATGTGGAGCACTGGGAACAGTGGCTCTCTTTAGCAGGAGGCCAAGTCACACTTGGACAGCACCACATAATAGCATGGGGTCAATAGTATCACTGCAATAAATAGGAGCATTGTAATTTACCCCCATGTCTTAGCCTTACAACATGTAGAAGAAATAAGAACACTAGACCAAAACATTGCTTCTGATTCCTGTTCCATGAAATGTGGGTATCAGTCAAGAGTTGTTATGAGCTCCAAAAAGTTCAGTTGTCTGAACTTTTACCAATTATACAATTCAAAGAAGGCTGTTCTTGTAAAGAAATGAGCCAGAGGCATATGTGATGTAAATCTACAGTTCCATTGAATTCAGAAGAACCAAGAAGTCTTGTGCTACATCTAGAAATATGATGGGAAATGATAAATAAGTGACGGGAAATGAATCATTTTAACCCTTAAAAAAACATATCAGCATGCAAAAATCTCAGTGATGCATATTTGAACCATAAGCGAATGGATTTGGACACATGGCTGAGAATATCTGTGACATAGTTCAGACTCTAAATTATCTAGAAAATAAATCTATAAATGTTAGAAAGGTGATGGGTGGGTTCACTAGGGCCCTGCCCTTCACTCAGGTCTCTTTCACATACACACGGTGCCATTCTAGGCAATGAGAGGAGCTGATGCAGAGGAATGTGGCTCTTTTCAGGTCATGGAGACGACTCATTTTCTTTGCAAACTTTTTCCTTTAACTGTGCCAAGGATCATTTACTGATTTAAAAGAACATTTCCTTCTTTGAGAGGGAACAAACAGCAGCTCTGTTTCATCTATATCAAGAGGTATAGCAGTGTGCAAGGGTAGCCAGGTGACAAATAGGCAGCCTGTGCCTGAGCTCTCCCATTGTTGAACGGCACACAGAGCTTAACCCGTGTCAGGAGCTGCAGAAAGCAAACGTTTGTTGCACATGCTCTGTTAGTCCCATTATTGGCTCTGTAATGAACAAGCAAAATGGGGCTGTTTTGTGACACAGCTACTAACACTAACACACACTGTCATTCATGAAGGAAATTCAATCTTGTGATTTCAATTTAATTTGGAATTAACCATTAATCATCTTTTCTCCCCAGATATACAGAATTGCCTTTGTGCTGAAGGCGGCTGTACTCACTGGGCACACAGGCGCAGGGAGCGAGTGCAGGCTGCGGCGGGCGGCAGCGGGTGGTGCTAAGCCTCCTGCGTGTGCTGCTCAGACCATGCCAGGCTCCACTGGCATACTCAGCAGCTGGCTTCTGTTATTCTTAACGGGTTCATCTATCAAACAAGCTGATAATGTTGCATTAAATCATAGTTCTCCTGAGTCTATAGCTGTAGCTCACCAAACGTGAATTAACTCCTGCTGCCACCCCTCCCTGGGGAAGGCATCTGGCTCCTGACTGCTGGTGCTGCACAGTGTGGGGCAGGGAGACTTGCACATCCAGGCTGCAGCATGGGGACAAACCAGTGGAGGTTGGCTGGGGCTCCCCTGTTCGTCTCAGGAAGCCTCACCAATGATGAACTTGGTCCGGAGTGAAAAGTCAAAGTCCAGCCCAGCCAGGCGCGAGGTCTCCAGCTTGGAGGGCTTTACCAGTTTTTGCCCACTTACAAATAGCTAACTGAGGGATAATGTTACGACAGTATGAGTGTGGGTTTCTTTTTATTGTCGTTGTTTTGTTTTGTTTTTTGGCAATGATCAGGGTTTGTGAGGAATAAAATAGAAATGGGGACAATGTAAGGAATTTTTATGAAGGCCAAAGAATTTTAAGAAAATTAAATAAACTTTGGAACTTTCTTGGTGACATACTTTCTATGAGAACACAAACCTCCATTAACATAATAGGTAAACTGACTGGGTTAGATGAAGTAAACTGTTTTTCCTTGCCTCAAACCAAACGTGTTTGTGTTTTTTTTAATTTTTCTGGAGTATTACTTTTTTTTTTTTCTTCGTAGAAGAGACAACACAGAAGGAAATCTCAAATTGTTTTGGTTTGACCCGTTCACTTTTTTTTTTTTTTAATGTTTCCTTTATTTTCCATTACTTTTTGTTGTTGTTCATATGCTTTCTTGTCTAGTGACTCTTCTCTCCTCAAAATCGCGCTGTTTGCATTAGGCTTGTGCCTGCAGCTGGCACAGGGCAAGCAAAGTTGGTTCTTTAACCTGCTCAGAGACTCTCAATGCCAAGGGTATTCTTTAATGACTCTTATGTCTGCCCACTGATCCATCTGAACTGTAACTGAAGTGGTAGAACAGGGCCGTAGGGCAGTGATGAAATAGGCATAGTATGCTAATCCATGCCCTTGGTTACTTTTCACCATGTGCATGTCAGATAAGATCCAAAATCAGCTCCCCCCAGCCCTGAAATTCAGACAACAAAACCAAACAGCAATCATATAATTCTGTTTCTGTATTTTCCTTGCTGACCAAGCAGAACTCGGAGAAATACTTGCCTTTAAGCCTATCAATTTGACACTCTAAAAATACTATTTGATAACTTCTGATAAAAGCTCTGTATTTGTTTCTGTCAGATGATCTATATTACCTAATGACCAAAAGAGTTTCAAGAGGAATTGCTGCCATTCTCTGCATTTTTCCTATTGTTCTTTAAATTTGCAAGATTTTTTTTTTTTATATTCCTACCACTGAAAACAATCTCAAACAGCTATGTAAAGAGCAGAGCTTCTTACAATAGGAAAGGGGGGAAAAGCGTAATAGATGACTGAGCTGTTCTCTTTCATTTTTTGACCTTTAATTGAAAGATTGAAGATAAGTAGTTCCTGGGAGAAAGCAAAAGGCTGATTCACTTACCCTGTAGCTTTGACTGAAAATGCTTCCTGGAAGCCTTGCTATATGTTATGAATCATCCTCTTGTCATTCCAAGAAGTTCATAGCAAAGTAAAATGTTAGAAATGGATTGATAGTGGAGTGACGGGCAGTAAGGCCTAAGTGAGAAGTTAAAGGTCTCAAGATAATACATTCAGGCATCCCTTAGGACATTTCTGTAAAGCTGATGTTTCTGACCTCAGGAATCCTTGTCTCACTGCATTAGGATTCACTGTTCTCTTAGAATAATGTCATTTTGAAAAGTTCACTTGTTTTTTATGGAGTTTTAAAAATGAAGACTGTTTCAGATTTCTTTCAAGGAAATCTGATGGAGTCAGCTTTGCTTTATGTTTATGGGATTATAGAACACATGGCCTTGACTGTTTGTAAGAGTGCCATTTCAAACCCAGCAACACAAATAAGAGGAGTAGCTGTAAAACAAGCTTGATCATAGTGAGCACAAAGGAAACTGTTATTAAATCCTTGAGTGTGGCATGGTATTCTATGGCTGGAGTAGAAGAGGCTTTTGCATCTTTTGAGGAAATATAACAGGATAAGAGTAGTAATTCCTCTTATTGGGGTGCGGATCAAGCATTTTAAAGTATCACAGGAATTCAACTGATCTTGAAAGTATGTGATCCATTTTCTCTTTATACAGAACTATATCCACTCAAGATGCTTGCTAGGACAAGTCCTCACTGTTGATACAAGAGTTTGCTTTATACTTTTTAGAAAATGTAACTGCTTCCTTTTTTAAGATAAACATAAACTTTTTTTTTTTTTTTTTTGAGATGATAATTCATTGACCATTTGTTAAGTTGAATACCAGAAAACTGAGTCCCAGAGAACCATATTTAGAGTTCCTCTATGTTCCTATATACGGTATTTTTATGGCCTTGTGTAAGGCTAAATTGAGGAACGGTACATTTTTTATAGTTGCTCACATTTAGCCAGAGGAGAGCATAGGGGATGAACACACCTTTTGCTCTGCTGTGATATCTTGTCATGCACACTTGCTCAACATGCACCACTTCCAGGTCTCCCCAGGGACACTCCCGCTGGCCCTAGAACTCCACAGCAAGAGGCCAGGAGGAACACAAGATAGTGTGTGCTGTTACCAGCTTGTTGAAAGGTCAAGAGTAGCCAAATATTTTCAAGCCTTTTTAAAAACCTTGATAGGTAGGACTACCAAAATGGTAAAACTTTGTTGACGTGTTCCCAATTTACACAAGAACTGAAACAGACTGTGAGATGTTTCTTAGATTGACTGAACAGTAGCATTTAAAATGATTTCAGCCTGGGTTTCAAATGAGCACTTCACTGTGGTGAATATCATAGTGAAGAGTGAAGGTTTATATGCCTTTTTCTGCTGATATTGTTTAGCTGGAGACAGCTTTCTGCAAGACTGTATTACCAGGGCAAAAGTGCATAGATTTAGATTCTGAAGGTTATCTTTCCAGTGGAAAAAGGTACAACAGAGTGTGCATTTTCTTTTTAAGTGAAGTTTTTGAAGAAAAATATTTGCTAA
Source organism: Aythya ferina (assembly GCF_964211825.1). Classification (NCBI taxonomy): domain Eukaryota; kingdom Metazoa; phylum Chordata; class Aves; order Anseriformes; family Anatidae; genus Aythya; species Aythya ferina. The sequence goes on along the minus strand of NC_140307.1, from coordinate 21,297,115 downwards.
AATAATACTAGTTGAGGGATGTAGTACTGTGAGCTTTAAACCCCTCATTCCTCCAGTATTATACTGTGGTTGCTCATTGTTTTGTTGTTCATGCTTGTATGCATTGCAGTGATGTGTTTTCACCCTTGTTTTTTGCTTTAGCCATGGACTTGTTGACTTGTTTGTTGATAAAAGACAGTGAGTTGAATGAATCCCAGGAGGGGATGGGATGGTACCTCAGCCCCTCCTATGTGGGATGTCATTTGATTTGATTTATATAGTGAAGACTTAATATAATGTTATCCAAAGTGCTTTTTAGGATTGATTTATCTACTCCTAATTTATCGGTAATTGGGAACTATCTATTGTTACCTCTATAAAGGTCAGCTTCTCCTCCGCTTACTCACGTGAGTAGTGTAATTGATTGCAGTGCAGCTGCTCATGAGAATAAAGTGAGGGGCCCTGCTGATTTGCAGCCATGTTGAATGGGAACAGCTCCAGTAAATCTGAGGTGCACTGAGGTGTTGAACAATACGACTTAAGAGCAATACATCTTACCTCCTACATACCTTAGTGTTGTTTCCTTTCTTAATTAATTTGTCTAGGGTACTGTTAAGAATAAATTTTGACCCTTTTACAATTTTCAATTCTACTTGTCATGAGATAATCCTGGATAGCCTCAAATCCTTTACCAAATTCTCTGTTGGTTAGTCATCATCCACTTAGAGCAGGGCTGAACAAGCAGGGTTTCTTCCAGCTCTGTGTACTTCCTTTAGTGTGCCAGTTGTATAATCATGGGAAGGTAACCTAGGAATGGCGTTACTCCATCGTGTTGTGAAAGTCTTAGAATTTAAGCTCAATATACAAATGCAGAAGGGAAAATTGAAATTTGAAATATAGATACATAAAGAAGTATGCAGAAATATTGTTCATGGGTATTAGGTCTTTACCTGTATGTGTGCTCTTAAAAATCAGTCCTATAATTCTACTTTCCTGACATTTTTCTGAAGTGAACGGGGTCCATATGCTTGTTTTAGTTCAATTATTTTTGACAGTGTTTATTTCTGACACATTAACCTATTGCTTGTAGTTACAGTTATCTCAAAGGACTGGAATTAACATTTTAATAAGATATAATCTGCTTTCATTCATAACTTTTGAGTTTTAAATTATAACACATATAATACTTCAGTGTTAAATCATTTGAGGGATTCTACAAAATATAGAGATAATTGAAATGAGGATTTAAATTTGGATTATTGAAAGGAGGATTAAATTCAATCTGTGAACAGCTTGAAATATTTTATGCTAATACAAATATAAAAATTCTGTCAGATTTAGAGCATCAAAACCGCTGTTCATTGGGAAGCAAGAAATAGATATATTTTCCTCTAATGCTGAAATAAGTTAGAATTGTAAAGGGGAAGAAGAAGACTTTACTGACAGATGTGGAACTATAGGAAATAATAAAATTCAGGAGTTAAGCTCACACAAGTTAATAGAGTTCCTTCAAGGCAAAAATAGGAAAAACAGGGCTAAAAGGTACATGTGGTGGTTTTACTGTGCTGGGCAGCTAAACCCCACAACTGCTCTCACACTCCCCCTCCTTTAGATGAGGAGGGGGAGAAGTAAAGCAAAGAACAACTCACGGGTTGAGATAAGGATAATTTTAATTAAAGGGAAATAATTATAATAATTAAATAAAGACTACCATGAACTAAACAATTTAACTAAGGGGAAATAAAAGGGAAAGGGGAAAAAGGGAGGAAAACAAACAAACAAAATAAATGAAAGCTATATGGAAGTGCAGAGGAAAAAATTACTCTACTTCCCACAAATGAGCGATGATTGACCACGTCCTTGAAGCAAGGCCTCAATGCACGCAGCCAGTGTTCGAGAGGAGGACCGACGTCTTCTCAACGAGAGCCCACCCCTCCCCTCTTCTTCCTGTTTCCACCTTTTATTGCTGAGTGTGACACCACATGGTATGGAATATCCCTTTGATTGGTTTAGGTCAGCTGCCCTAGTGATGTTTCTCTCCTCACTTTTTTGCCCACCCCCTAGGAGGGTTAGAGAAAGGCCCAATGCTGTGCCACTGCTGCTCAGCAGTAGACACAACACTGGTGTGATAACACTGCTGTTCCAGCTACAAGTACAGGGTACGGCACTGTATGGGCTGCTGCCGGGAAAGTTAACATTCCAGCCAGACCCAGTACAGTACATTCCTATATCTTCTAGTCCATCTGCATCCTTCAAAGCAGTATATGCAGGATAGCGATGTCAGCTCTGTCAGATGTTTACCTAACCTTATGCTCAGGGCTTCCATTAGCAAGAACTTTCCAGTCTCCCCATATGAAGTATTTCCAAGCTTTAGCGTATCTCCTATTAGTTAAAAATCTTCCTTCCTATAATTACCCACTATGATATGCCTGTTCATCTGGACCCAAACAGTATTCTATTCCTCCTGGCAACTGGCATTTGTGTGCTTTAAGACTGCTATATTCCTCAAACACCCCATATACACTGTTTCTTTCCTTAGGCTGAACTACCCAAATTCCTTGTCATAATTCTCTTGGTCTTTTTTCACTCCTCTTTCCCTTCACCAGATTGTCTTCAGCTTTTCCACAGCTCTCTTCAGTGTTCAGAAGAGATGCTAAAACTGGGCTTTGATGCAACCCAGGCAGCAGTCACTCTCTGCAGACAACACAGTGCAGTTGATTTACACTCATTTTGTAATCTGCTACCTGGCTCTCCTGCTGTCCTCACTGTTGCATTTTTGTTTCTGCTTGTTCCTGCATAAACATTGCTCCTTATCTTTGGCCTTGACTTGTTTTTTCTTTTTTATTTATTTATTTTTTTTCATACTACTTTTTCGGTTAGTCAAAATCATTTTGATTTCTGTTCCAATGCTCCAGCAGACCTGCAAAACCTCCTTGTTTGGTGTCATCTGCAAGTTTAGAAAGCAGCTCTCCATCGTGAAAGTTTGAATAGAACCAGATCCAGGACAGAGCACAGTTTAGATGTAGAGCTTAGGGATATGGTTTAGTGGGGACTGCTAGCGTTAGGTCAGAGGTTGGACTCGATGATCTTGAGGTCTCTTCCAACCTAGAAATTCTGTGATTCTGTGATTCTGTGATTCTCCCTGAGATGGCTGCCTCCTTACTGTGTCACAGAGGGAAATGATATTTGTTGGCCATAATTTGTTCTTGCAGAATGCATGTTGGCTGTTACCTGTCTTCTTGTCATCTGCCAGGTACTTACAATAACTTTTAGTTCCTTTTTTCCCCCCAAGAGTTGAAATTAAGCTATTCAATAAAAATTTCCAGCCACTCTTGCCCCCCAAGCCTCTGCCACAGATACGCTTTTTTTAATATTAGGACTGTGTTTATCCTTCTACCTCCTTCTTTCTCCAAGTTACTGTAGACAATCACTTATGAGATTCTTTCAGCTTGTTCTCTGCATATTTTAGCATGAAAATCATCAGGTCTAGACTGTATGAAATCACCTTAATTACCTAAATATTCTTGTTCTTTTCTTCTTCTCTGAGACCTCTTATCTTTTTTTCTTTTTTTCTTTCCTTTTCTTTTTTTTTTTTTTTTAACTATTTAATGCAATAGACTCCTACTCATAGCTGACTTGTTCTCTCTGTTAGTTTACAAAGGTGTACGTCCCTTCTGACAGGTCCCTGAGCATAATACACTCAGAGTATTTTTGCTACACTAGAGCTAAGGAAGTTACAAAGATGCTGTGGCAGAAATGCCATGTGCCCTACCATAGCTCTCCAAAGAATCTCTGAGTTGCAGAGTGCTGCACCTGCAGAGCAGAAGGTAACGGGTTCAGAGCACTGCTGCTGCTGCAAATATCTGCCAGGCCATGGAGGGGCAGGCTTAGCACACGACAGGTGCCACTGCAGCTCTGAGAGCACCTCTGCAGGACATCCCTGATGGTCTGCTCTGCTGCTACAGGTAGTGCGGTCCTAGCACTGCTGTTGCCTTTGAGGGACTTCACGTGCTGCAGTATAAAAGCAGAATTTTGAACCTTGTTATGTTGTGTTGTTGCAGTTTCCTCTACTACTACTACTTTCCTCTACATGTTAAGATATCTACTTAACATTTGATCAGTTTATTAATCATAGAATCGTGCCCAGAGGGGATGTGGAGAGACATGCTCTCCAAATCCTTGCGCAGGGACAAAAATAAAAATTGAAGTGTTTCTGGCAGATGTTTGCCTTATTTGTTCTTAAAAGCTTGTCAGTCCTTCTAAGTAGGTTCTTTAATGTCTCACTGTCCTAATAGCTAGTAAACTTTTGCTTATGTTAGCTAAATAATTTTTGTTGCATGATAAGGCTTATATTTTCTGTCCTGTCCTATCCTCATTGAAAGGGAGAGAAATTTCTTATCTTCCTTTCTATGGCAATCATATGTATGGGCAGATTGCTGTCTCATGTCCAGGCAATACTTACACCATTTCCCTTGAAATATATTTAAATATGTAGAGGACAGAGAATAGCTTGGTCAGTTTTGGAGCTGACAGAATGTAAAATCATGTATAGATTCTGCTGTTAACCTAAAATATGTTTGATCAGCTTTTCTCACTTCTCTTTGCGCAGTGCTCTATAATACTACCTTTATATCATTACCTCTTTATGTTGTCACAGTTACAAGTTGAAACAGGATAAACCTATGGACAAATCAAATATCAAAGCAAATATTTGATTTCTGTATAGTTTCCAAAAAGCAAAATTTATCCCTCGTATAAGCAGATACAATTATTTGGACTTAGTGGGGATATGCTGAATTACCAAGAGTCTAAACTGTCTTCCAACTGCAATCTTGGTTACTATGTACATGTATGTGCAGCAGCCACAAATCGCCTGCCAGCAGTACTCTATGAAAATATAAAGCGTATAGGGACATGTATATCTGGTTCTGTGGTAAAGTTGTAACAGAAAGTAAACTGAGGCTGTTAGAGTAGTATTAGGTACCTTCAGCTTGCACAATTAATGAAACAAAGCATACTTGTAAAACAATTTGTAGGGGACTGGCACTGCAAGTTTTTCCAGACTGTGGGCTAGATAAACTGCTTCATGTTTAGCAAGACACATGTAAGGACTGCAAGCTGTGACTGAGAGACACAGTCTCAACCCCCTTCTGGAATCAAAAGGAAGAAATATTAGGATAAGAAGAATTACATCTTACAATTCATAAATTGATGGAGTGACTTGGGGAGAGAAAGAGAGGAAGAATAGTAACAATCAACAAGAATATTATTCAGCAGAAGCAGTAAAAAAAACTAATGAGAATAGAAAACCAGGATTAATACCTTCTTATTACAGATGAGATATTGATACTTCACCATGTGAAGGGTGAACCTTGAGTTCAGAGGAGCTGATGGCAAGCAGACTGGAGGTTACATGTGGTTTCGTCATCTCCCAGTTATAAATCTGAGCACTCTCAGTGGTATCAATGCCTCACAGTACACTTCTGGGAAAGAGAAAGGAGGAACAGATAACAAAGGAGATGAAGGCAGAATAGGCTACATCAGCATCAGATATGCTAAAGGGTTGCATTTCACTCTACATGAGTACTATATTGAGGCCAACTTCACTCCAAGAGCAAGTTGCTTCCCTGATATAAAAAGCAGAGTGGAACAATATACAACTATTATTTATGTCTGCATAATATCCATGCAAATACAATTTGTGTTATATTTGACTTTCCAAAACTGCATGGCAACTTGCATAAATCATTGCACAGGTGCACAGAGCACTTTGTCAGGTACTAGTCTGGCACAGCAACTGAGCCAGCTTCTAATAAAAATCTACAGCTCTCTGCATCATGTATTGCTTGGAATCACACATATTTCAAGGTGTTAAAGCTGAGCAGTAATGCTGGAATTAAAAATGAACGGTATAAAAAAGTAGTTCTATTATATAATTAAAGTGAAATTGGAGCTCATTTAAATATTTCTGTCAAGTGTCAGCATTTGACTTTTTTCAGGATGCATGTTTTCATGGAATAATTAGAATATCCATACCTTCTTGTTCTTCTGTATTCTGACTTTTCTTTCCCGTGTTTTCTCTCTCAGTAATATCAGTCAAATTACATGAAGTGAATTGGATGTTGCTCCTAACATAGAGCATCTTGGGGAGATACAAGAGAGAGCATAAAAGACCTATGCAATAAATAGCATATGTAAACTCTGCTGGGCCTGAATAGTGAGGTAAATTTAGGAGATCCTTTTTGTGATATTATGCATATAACAGCATCCCCCAAAAATTGCTCATAGGAAAAGACCTTTGTGGGAAAAGGACGTAGCCATTGCCATATTTGAGATAATTGAAACCAATGACCAAATGCTTGTTAAAAGTTAGTTATTAATATTTATGCTGAAATTTTCAAAGGAGCCTAAGGGAAATGAATTCTCCTGACTCATTGAAATTCAAAAAGAGTTGAGTGCCTAACTCCCTTAGCTTCTGCTGAAAATCCCAGCCTTAATCTCTGTGTGACAACCTGATTTTGATGTTTTACAAACCATACTGCCAATAATAAAGATATGCTTAGAAAGCTGGGAGAATACTTAGTTCCTTTATTTTGACATAATTGTTTAAAGGACTTCAAATGAAAATTTGTAAAGTGAAGCAATTTCCAGCTGAAAGCCCTGTAACACAGGCTTCAGAATGTATTAGTGATGTAAACATATGCATTAAACTTTGTAATGGAATTTATGAAACTTAATGAGCAGATTTTTATTGTGCTATAATACTATGTTGGAGCTATTCTTCCTTCTTCATTTTTCTTTGCCTACAGCTACAAGTTTGACATGCCATATTATTATGTTGTCCTAGTTCACTGTATGTTTATAATGTTACCTAAAACCAGAGCCTTTATTTGAAATTGCTGGCAAAAGTGATTGTGCATCATGCCTTTCATTCATATGAGAATGATGTACAAAATGCTCACAATCATTTGAAAAATAAGTTGAAAAATAAGTATTTATTTCTAGTGTTATTGCAACTGTGAATCTTCAACTAACCAAGAAAGCCTAGTCAAATTCTTTCTTCAAAAACTCATTGTAGCACTGTGAATAAATACAAGTGGGTAATGGTAATTTTAACCATCAAATGGATGTTTTGTTCAAAGACACTAAGACGTATGTGAATATGCAAATTTTGTTCTTAGTTATACTTCCGTAATCCTACTGTTGTCAATCTGATTGCAGAAGCATAACCAGGGAAAAGGAAAGAGTTCCACTTCTACTGATATATCTGCAAGCCTGACTCCATCATCCCAAATTGTTTTATGTATAAAATACCCAAGGGTGGAAATAATTTAATCTTTCAGCTAATTGCTTTTCCAAAAATGAAGTAACCCACAAAGTCCAAATCTTCCTGCACAACTGGGAATTCTGCTGAAGTATTTGCTGTCAGAAGGGATGGAGGATCCCTAGCTGTATCAGCAAGCTCTGCCTTTAGTAACTCTGCTTGTTGCACATTATTGTTATTGTAAGCTATCACCTTAAACCACAGGTCAAGTGTTCTTATAGACTCATAGAAATACACTAGTCTAATAAACATAGAAATATACTAGTCTAATTGCTAATGAGTGAACTATTGTAGTTAAACTACACTATGTTATAATACTGCAATAGGATTATTTCAGTCTTTCAAATGACGGGCAGTATTTTCAGAATGATGTTTCTTTGAGCTTGTTTTGAAACCCAAGAGTTGTAACAAAGCAGAGGCAAGATGTGTACAATTCACATTATCATTATCTTAATGTTCATAGGTATAAATGTTAAGGTAACTGTAGATGTAGACAGTACACCCAGGGAGAGATGAACCTCTCTTGTATGAAGATCTCTCTGAGATCACTCTTCTTGATTGCGCTGCACCAGTCCAACCGGACCTCACTCTGGCCCATGGACTGTTTGGCTCTACCTATTTACTCATGCACTGGCTCGAGTGCCACATATATGAAGTTAGTAATGCACGTTAATAATGTTAGTAATGCATGACAATATCATGCCCCATTGTCCCCCTGGATCTAGAGGATTCCCTGCTTGCCTAAATGAATGTACACTGAAATAGGTCTTAAAGTTAATCTTACTGTATGGCTGAAGAGCTAAATACCTCTCTCCCCCTGCTATTTTTCTAGAGTACTTTTACCACAGGCTATAGATACGTTACTTACATATCTAAGGGACCAGTTGGCTCAGACTTGCCAAGCATCCCAACCAAGGCTTTGTTTTAATGAGAGAGTGTTGCATTCTGTGGCTTGCAGCTCAATTAGCTGTGGGGTTTTAATATTAATATGCTTGATTAGTAGTACAGGTAACAGGTAGAGGTGGTTGAACTTCTCACAGTTTGAAAATATGGGGGAAATAATTAAACAGAAGGAAAATGTCAACTTTTTTGTTAGTGCTTCTCCACCAACCACTTTGCTTAATTATGAAATTCTCCTTTTTAAAATTTGAAAGATTAATATATATATATTCCACAATTTCATAGTTCTTTCTTTTAAACAATTCTAAAAATGAACCTTTTTCTTCCTACTGTAACTTAAGTTTCTCTGCCGAAGGCATAGAACACAAAATATAATAGTGGCTGCAAATGATAACATAGGTTATCTTGGCTTCAGAAGCTTCTTTCAGCTCCTCTCGTTTGAGAAAATCTTTGGTACTTGAAGATCACACAGTGAAATCCTGACCCACTGAAGGCTCCAGTATATTCAGTTACACTTACGGGTAACAGAATTTAGCATCTTTTTTTTTTTTTATGATAAATGTGCCCTAAATTGTATCTGTGCAGGTCTTCTTTATAACCTTTTAAAAATCTAACTATTCAACAAGGCAGTGTCCAAGTTGTAGAAAAGCTGTTAAGCATTGCCAATCCTGTTAACATCATTGTGATGAACACAAATGCAGTACGAGTCATCTGACAACAGACAGCAGGGCAAACCCTCATCTTCCTAAGCAATTCTACCCATAAAATTGTAGAACAATCTTTTCATCCTTGTTTTGCAAGTGGAATGGTACCTTTGTCTTCAGAAACTTGTAAACTGTCAATGCCTGAAACATCACACTGCGCCTTGTCATGCCCATTTATATGAGACTGATTGTGTAGTACTAATCTAGAGACTTTGAAACTGCTTCACTTGCTAAATCTAGTTGAAGTTTGAAAAGTGCTCAATAAATCCCTAGAGTGCTTTAACTTTGAAGAATTCTTTTGCAAGCGAGACAAACAGGATTAGTACTTGTGGCATCCCATAAAGGGAGCTCTGGATCTCCCTTTCACTGACAAAGCACCTTTGTCATTTTTCCTCCCATTGACACATCTTGATTTGAAAGGTAAGGAGATCAGTAGGTTTATAACAGCATCTTTTTAGCTTGACCTTAATAAAATACCTGTTGAAGTCTCTGTATTACTAGCCCATGATTCTGGGCTTTCTAATTTATCTGTAAAGTTTGTTCTGGACAACATTTTTTGATAGGAAAGTGTGCTGAGGTCAGTGGAAGGTTTTCTAATCAATTCCAGTGGCTCTGGATCAGGCTATAAAATTTAATCATTTTGTCTTTATTTCTTTCCTTATTTCTTTATTCTTTTCTTCCTTCTTTCCTTTTCCCGTTAAGATTCAAGCTCCATCAGTAAATATAATCTACAACTAAAAAAAAAAAAAAAAAAAAAAAAAAAAAAGATGAATCTAATGTGATCACTGTAATTAAGGCTACAGAGTACAGAAATCATTTGACATTCGTAAGTATTTATAAGTATTTTAAATGACTCTTTTTAAATAGAAACCTTATAAGCTGCTAAGGCTAAGCAGCTTGTACTTATGCAGGTACTTTCATCTGTGTGCTCAAATGGCTTTTAGCCTCCTCTGCATTTACTGAAAGCACTGGCAACCAGCAGCCCTTATATTCAGAGGAGAAGCAGACTCTCCTCTGACAGCTGGGAGGTGCAAGCGGGATGAAAAAACAAGGCCTGATACTCACCACTCTTTCCAAACATATTCCAAACATCATGACCTAGTTTGTAAAAGCAATGGAGGACTGTCTTGTATGCTGTACATTGTCTGCAGAGCTAAGAGAGGGATTTTGCTATCAGGGAAAATGCCTGGACAGTTACGGTGACTGGAAATTTAGCTCATTCATTTTGGAAGTGTTTTAAGTCCATCAAAAAGAATTCTGTACACAGAGATGAAAACCCAAGTGACTGAATCACACAAAAGCCCTGCTCAGCCTCTTCAATGCCTAGGGAACGCTGGCACCTTCTGAAAGGCAGTTTGCCCATTTCGGTTGAGCTGAGCACTTACTTTCCCCTGCAGCCATTCTGAAAGACAGACAAGGTGTTCTTGCACTTGGCCATCCCAGATGATGACCTGTGCAGAACACATGAGCAAAATATTGAGTTTAGCTAGTGATAGCCAATGGTGTGCAAAGGTTGCTGTGGTATTAGTATGGCTGTTCCCAAGTTCTATATAACATTTGAGCAGCTGAGAGTATGACTTTAAGAAGTGTGAGGTATTCCCTATGCCTTCTTCAGGCAAAATCAAAGCCACTTTGTCGAAGGAAATGCTACAAGCATCCCCACTGCAGGCTCTGACCAAAGTTGAGGCACCCTTCACCCCTTAAATAGGGCCTGGGCCAGTGTACAGAAAGGTTTCATAAGATTCGGCACAGAGAAAACTGTAAAGGAGTAAATGAAGTAGATATGCCTGGGCAGAACACTAACTGTGCTGATGATACTTCTTGGCAGAGCTGCTTTATGCAGGTGAAGCAATGCACTGGAGACCCACAAAGAGTAAGGTTAGGTAGTCCGTTCTGGTACCTTGATATACAGAGTAGATATTTGTAGAGCGAGACTGGATTTCAGATACAGTTTTCTATTTAACATTCCCTATTCATCCAGTGAGGTGTCTTGCCCCTCATTTGGTCTTCAGTCTCCAGTGAACTTCCTCTGTAACCAGGATTAGTGAATTCTGCTACCAGGGTTGAGGGCATTTGTGTCTCAGCCTTAGTCTTCTTCCTGTCTGCGTTGTCTGTAGAACACAGTGCTTTGTAAAGAACAGGAAATGCTTTGGCCTGCAGAATTTTTCAAATTATGTTTAGCACAGAGGAAAATCATCTTTGACAGCTCTGCAGAGTCCATTCTGAGATAGAGTAGACATTTACATTGCTATAGTTTAAAAAGGTAATGGCATACAGATTTAAAACTAGCTACCTAGATGTTGACATGACAGATTTTAAGTGGCTTTAAGCCTCTCTAATGTAAACAGTACTACTAATAAAAAATATATATTTCAAACTCTCTCTCTCTCTCTCTCTCTCTTTTTTTTTTTTTTTTTTTCCTTAGGGGAAACCCTGCAAAGATAGCAAATGTGCATCTTTAATTTTTCTGTCACTTTACAGAAAGGCAGCAAAACATGCAGAAGAAAAGCCTTTCTCTCTGGCTGCTTTCCCAAATGTACTTTGAGTTACCAACCACATTTAAGAGGCTGCTGGAGCTTCTTTGTACAGTGAGAAAGTGCTGAAACAGAAAAAGCATTGAGCAGAATATGCAATGACTTTGTCACAATTATGGGCATCAAACACAGGGTTTTCAGACACAAACCTTTATCCTGCAGATGTTTCAGCTCAGTGTGTTGATCAGCACATTGCTCCAGAAAATTGCCTGGCTTATCAAAAGGTGTCTGTGCTCTCCTTGCACAAAACCAGCATAGCCTTTTCAGGACAGCTACTAGTTTGAGAATACTGGAGCTAGCAAAATTGTAGATAAGCAATTGAAACATTCCACTGGCACACCTTGACTCCTTAGAGAAGCTGCATCTGTAGTAAGCAAAAATATTGTTCATTACAAGTAAAATTCATCACTTATGATGTATGTAGGATTGTAATATTTGCCTCTTTCTATAATGATCTCCCATGGTAAGCAATTGCCTTTGAAGATATTGGGAGATATAAGCTAAGTCATCGCAACATTTAGTTTTCCTTTCAACTAAAATATAATTCATTAGTAAGTGATAATTTTCATGGTACTATAGATGCAAGACAGAGTCCTGTCCTGGTACTCTCTCTTTCACTTAGGTGAATTTGTGTCAGAAGAAAATTTAGTTTTATCTCTGTATTGTCTCCTTTGCTAGAACAGTAACCACCATATAAACAAACAAAATGGTGGAATGCTACTTGTTTCTATACCGAGAAATATCTTTCCTTCTTCACCAATGTGATCAGTGAATTTGTGTCTTTTCTTTGCCAGATACCTGCTTTGTGTCATTATGATTTTAAGTTCTGAAGATGCTGAGGACCAGCAGCAGCTCCTGCAAACTTCATTGGCAGCTGGGAAGAATCAACAGTGAGAATTCATCCTATGGGTGAGTACTCAATGGAGTTCCCATCACATTCTTATAATGACAAGACTTCAAATTACAGTTTGCCTTCCCCTATCGGTCTGATGATTGAGGGTTGAACATTTGGGTCTGGGTTCACCCACTTAGGTCTCTGGGCATTTACTTGAGACATCAGGTTGATTGTTCAATGCCCAGGAAGTCACTGCTATAGGGAAGATTAGTTAGCAGCAGGCAGAATTGCCCATCAGAAGAACCTCCATCCCTCTTTGTGTCTCTGTTTCTATCTCCCTGCTGGCATCTCAGACCAGTGCCTATCATTAATGAGATGGCTCTATTTTCATAATGTGTTAGGGAAAACAGACTTTTGCCAAGGAAGCACTAGTTGGTGCATGGGTAAGATCAACACTTGTGGACAGGGAAAAGGTGGATCTGTACCAGCTTCCTGAAGAGCAGAGGAGAACAGGGAAGGATTTGTTCCGTCTCCCCAGTATACTCACCTCATGTTCTTCCAACCCAGATAGGCCAAGCTAGAGGGAAAAGTAAAGAAGCAGAATATTTCTCTGCCTTTTAAAAGAGGCAAAAACAAAATGTCACTCTTCTACTCGCTGTTTCATAGGGAGGAAAGATGTGGCCATAATTCAGTCTAGTGCTTACTCATTATTTCTACAAAGCATTTTCACTTTTGTTCAGAAATTTTGTAATTTCATTTGGTAAATCTGATGTGTTCTACTGTGGAACAAAATGGAAGTATATTAGAGAAATTGTAAGGCTGAGGCCTTTTTACCTCAGAACAACCCTTTGGATTTTGTTAATCAGGTACATTTTTAATTTACACTGATAAACATTTGACAAGTAATCAGCTTTGGAAGGAGTATGATTTACTGCTGCCATCCAGGTTTGTTCTATTAAAAACAGTAATAATGTTTGGCACTGCTACACCCAGTGTAAGCAAAGGGTAGAACAGATTTCCCAAGTGCTAGCTGCCGGAGTGTGGTTTTCCATGTCCTGCTGAGAAGAGTTTGCCAGGTCCAGGCCTGTTCGGATCAAAAGGATGTGGATAAACAAGAGTAGAGACTTTGTGCAAGTTTGTCATTGTGTTCAAGGGTGGATTATTGAGTTTGCTGGGATTTCTCCTATTTTATTCTCCTATTTTATTTCTCCCGGATTTTGAGATTTTCAATTTAGTGCTGTGAAAGGAATTAATTTTTGAAGAGAAATTTGAGTAGAATTCTGTTTAAAAAAATGTTGTAAATTGTCTTAAACTTTTTCTAGCAGAAAATTAAGTACACCTTGTTAAGTACACCTCGTTGAGGTGTTTTTTTTTTTTTTTTTTTTTTTTTTTCTTTTCTTTTCTACCACGGAAGGTGTTTTTTTCCTTCAAAAGTAAAGATTTGTTTTCATTAAAAGAACAAAAACCTGGAAACATTTGTTTGGGTTATAAATCCCCTCCCATAACAATCTGAGTTGAGATGCCCAAACTTTCAGTATTTTCAGGGAGGTGGGAAGGAAGATACAGGAAAGAGGAACTTCCAAAAAAAAAAAAAAGTGCATCTGTACACTTTGCAAGAATGGTCATGTCCTTGGTCTGTACATGCTTTTCTTTATTGCAAAACTGTCTTTGGTCCAGATATGTAACAAGTTGCAGCGGAAACAATCCTTGTCAGGTCCATTTAGGCACTTCTGGCTATCAGTTACTTTTTCCATAGATAGTGTATAAAGGATCAATAGTTTCCTTTCTAACTCCATTATGCAGGGAGTCCAGACAATATTAAGAGCTGTTTGACGGACAGATGAACGACTTTACCATTAAACAAAAGTGAATCATTCACATACATGAGAGCCCTTATCTGTTGAACAGGAGCAGGTATTCACCAACTTGTGCATCAGTGCAGCATTCCTTCTTTATGGGTGATTGCTTAAACAGTGTGGCTGTGACCTGCATGGTCTGGATGGTAGAATGTGACAGGTCTCAGAGGGCTGCAAAGGTTATGTGCCATTTTGATTATTTTATTCAGTTTGATTCCTAGCTTTTCCAAGCTGCAGCCTAGTCCTTTTCTGAAACCTCTGTGATAGCTGTGTCATCTCACAGAACTATTGCCAACACTTTATTAATATGTTTACTACTTTACTGGAGAACTGTTTTCCTTTCAGGTATACCAGTTTGGAATGAAAATATTATTTTTGTAATGCACTAGAGTGTTTTTCATTTTGTGTGAATACAAACTTTGGTCTCTCTTTTCATCCTTTCTATCGCAACCTTTGTAATATATTTGATTGATAGATTTTATTACTATGGCTACTCCTATTTTTTACAGCAAATTTTATTTGTGAGAGTAGTATAATGTTCTGCCCTCATTCAGCCTACTTTGTTTATTACTGTTTATTGTGGTGTTTTTGTTTTGTTTTGTGGTGGTTTTTTTTTTTTTTTCCTACTGTTTTCCTTAAAAACAATCTTGCTGCAGAATAAGGAGCCTCTCATATCTTTAAATCCACGGTGTTCTGTACTGCTACCTTACAATGAAGAATCTTATGCACTGAAATTTTGCTGCCTGCAAGCATTCAGAAATGAAAATCACACAGAGAGCTTCCAACTTTTGATGTCTTTTTTTTTTTTTTTTCCCTTTAATTTTCAAAACTATTTGAAAAAAAAAAATCTTGCTGGGCAAGTCACAGTGGTTTACTTGCATACTGCAGGCTGATTTAGGATGCTTATTCGATCAGTCTGCTTCTAATGACAGTAGAAATACCATAATGGATGGAACATTCTTGGTCTGTTCTAAATTGGATTAGATGGTTTACTAATGTAATACTGGCAAGCCAAATCAGCCTGTGATGCCATGGGGATTCATCTATAGGGAATATGTGATCTCTAATGCCCATGTGCTAGCTAAGTGCAGTCATATCTTTTGATTTAATAAACCATTTTCATATTTCCCAGCGGTATGTGTGTCTTTGAGTAGGATGAGCTAATTGGTAAAATCACACTTTTTAAATGAAACTTTATAACTTGCTGCTAAATGGAAGAATACTAAGTACTTCAGTCTTAAAAGATTTGAATGCTGTTTACATTGTTTCTCTTTGATAACTCAAATGTGGAGGAATGGTTAAGTGAAATAGGACATGTGGATGTTGGGCAGTTAGGAGGCAATGGGCTAGTGAAATACCGTACTTAATTTACATGGGTCTGGGCACGTACACAGCTGGCTGAGAGCCAATCAGGCTCAAGGACACGATGCCCTTGAGGGATTGGGAAAGTCCCTAAGGCGGGACGGTAGCTAAAAGAAGGAGGAACCAACTGAAAAGTGCGGGAAATGTTAGCCAATCCTGAGTTTAGTTTAGGAATATGTATGAGTTGATTATGTTCGAACTAGATAAAAGGCGACTGAGCTATCCATTAAAGTTTGAAGTTCACTGTTCACTCATATTGAGCGTCTGTGTCTTCCTTTCGTCGACAACACTCAAATGCTAAGTGCAATGCAAAAATTTGGTGTTCTCTGTTAAAAGACCAAATTAATGATGCTGATATATCTTATAAAATGCTCATTCATTACCGAATTAAGGAGTCATAGAAGGTACACATCCTAGTAACTCCAGTATATTACATCTGTCTTCATTCTGGTCATCACGATTCCATTAAAATTAACTCTTGATATACAGACATTTATGAATTGATGATCCAAGAAATTATTAGGAAGTAGATTGAGAAACAAGGAAAAATTGTACGGTGCTTCATTCTTGAGTGTCATTCTTGAGTGTTTATTAGCACCGCACTGGTTGCTGATGTGCTTGCTGCAGATGTGCCTAACCTGTGGGTGGCAGATGGCTTGTGCAGGTAGCAGAGAGGCACAGCAGAATGAGAACTGCAGAATTACAATGCTAAAGCTTCCTCTCGGTTTAGATACATCTTAGTGCACTTGTATTAATAAATAGCTTTTGCTAAACTGAATGTAGAATGTCTTCATTATGCCCAAGTAATTTTGCTGTTAAATCAATCATCCTATACCAAATGCAATATGCTACAATTTTGTGACTGGTTTGATAACAGAAGTCATCTTCTGGTTAAATTAAAAAGTTAATGCATAAATACACACACTATATATGTATTTTTATATATATATATACACGGATATATATATAGCATATCCGTGTGTATATATATATATGAATGTATATACGTGTATATAGTGTGTGTGTACACGTATAAACATATAATAATAAATATTACATTATAATATGCTATAATTATTATAATATTAATCATATTAATAATATAATAAAATATAAAATATAATTAATATTAATAACATAATATAATAACATTGTAAACTTATTTATTTATTTGTGTATGTGTGTGTATTTGTATATATATATATATATATATATATATAGTATAAAATGTGTCTCCTCGATATAATTGCCTTAATTCCAATAGTCATGGTGTAATGTGCAGAGACCTGAAATAAAATATTTCTTTTTCACTTTTCCCCTTTACTTAGCAGTACTTTGGACTTCCATGCAGTGGTTTGTTTTGAACTATGTACCACATGGAAGCATGTGTTTCTAACCTAGCCACTCAGAAAATACCAGATTATAAAACAATGATGTGCTGGTATACAGGAAAATTATTTTAGACCGATTTCATGGTTTAAAGAATTTATTTTTATAAATATTTCTGTCATTCCAAGTTCTTTTCAAAGTGAATAAATCTATTTGGAAAATGCTTTGAAAAACAGTACCATAAAAACAATGAGGTTCCTAAAATTTTGTCCAAAAACCTTTTCCAAGAAGCAACATAAACAGAAAGCATGGGAGTATTTATTAATCTTTGTCATATGTTTTGGATGATTTATGCAATCTCTGTATAGCCAAATATTGAAATGTCAGTCAGCACAATCATCAGTACATCATTCTACATCAGAGCTTGACTCCTCACCTACTGATTTTTTAATTAGAATGGGCTTTAGGTATTTTTGCTTTGAATGGCAATCTATCAAATACATCAAGGAAACTCAGACTGTTTTTAGCTTCCCAGATGTTTTAAGTAGCAGATGTTTGATCTTACTGCCACTGAAACACTGAAAGTTGTCTTATCCTTCATTAGACCAGTTATCTTCAGCAGGCATTTTTAAAATATTTTCAAGTTTTTTAACTGCTACAGAGTCATAATGATTTTTGCACTATCTTCCTCAGGTTCCCCTGAAAGTCTTGTCTCAGTGTAGTGTTATGTATCTCTGTTTCCCACTTTGTTTTGGTATACAGGCCAGAATCTCACTGTAAGGTGGTCTGTGTGCATGAGGAGATATAATATTAAGGAAACACTTGTAGAGATTTTTTTCCTTTGGCTAGTTTGGCCAATCATGACTTTTTTTCCAGCAGGGAACTTCTTGATAGACAGGACGGCTGTCCTTTGACTTATGCTACTAGCTATAAAACTTTTCCAGCATGGTAAGACACTTGTGGTTGTAAATCAATTTTAGGAGAACCAGCATTCAATAATGTGTAATTATTCAATATTCAATTCAATTCAAAAAAATTCAATACTTGTTGAGTTAGTACACTACTGACATGAGGGGACACCTTTTCAAATACAACTGCTTGAATTGTGCACAAACATTTCTGTGCATGGACAGCCACTGAGTTTTGTATTTGTTTGTCTGTGTGTGAACACATGCTGGCTGTTCTGTCTTCAAGAGATGCTGATGTACTGGAAATTTGACACTGAAGGCTATGTATCATCTCTGACATGTGAGTGTTGCTGTTATGCTGTAAATTTTGTCTGTAGCAGAGTTAGACAAATTAGAAGAGAAGTACGATTAGAAATAACGTTATTAGTTAACATGTAGAAAGCATGCCAAATGCAGTCATGAAATAAATATGTTTGAGTTTACTTTTGAGTAATGAACAATAGCCTAAGAATTAACAATGGAGCAATGTTACACATTAAAGTATCTAAATATATTTTTGGCTGTTGGCATACAACTCTGTAGTGCAGATGTTCCTGATAATCTGATAGAGCAGATGCTACACAGACTTTGTATCATACCTATACGGAGCCCCATGAGTCTGACTAGTGGTAGATACATAAAATCTGCTGAAGAAAAATCATAAACTTATCTATGTAATTACTTATCCCATGTGCAGTGTTGATAGACATATGATGAATGCATTTTTTTTGAGCTTGTCATATAGTGATTTGCAAAAAATAACCACTTTGAATAGAACTGAAAATAACAGGGAGAAGTGTTATATTTCCAAATGCCACAGCAACATCAAGACCTTGTGCTGTGACTTCAGTGACTGGGACACTTTTGTCTGTGTCTAGTATTTCCAAAAAGCTGTTATTTTGAGGGCATGTTTTACAACAACTTTAACATCGAAGCATCTGGATTATCTCAAGCTGAAAATGAAAGGTCCATGTTTTGGACAGTGATACAGACATCCTAAGTTTCTAAACTGAAATAGTAGAAAAGAAAATGTAGCTATTACACATGGAATATATTTACTTTGATTTTGGGATTCATTTCCCTGTGTTCTGTCCAACAGTAGTTCAAAATTCTGAGACTCTTTAAAGACCCTGCCATAAATCCATTGCTGCCATTTTCCACAACTCCATAGGGCTATGAAAAAACAGGCTTTGAAACCCCGGCTCACCAGTATATAAGCTGTCTGAAATCTCTTCTATCTTTTCTAACAGTCCAAGCCTTATAACTGATTCCAGAGATGCCTGACTTTACTGATGAAGAGCTATAATAAATAGTTCCAATAAACATTTCCAAAAGTATTCTGATGGTACTCACAGCCATGTAAAGGTTTAGTCAGTAAAGAGCTACAACCCAGCAGTACTCCACCATCACTAAACTGCCGGGAAGATAAGCATAGAGATGCTGAGAGTGTTACAACGCACATTGCCAAGCACACCATGCCTTGTGCAAGAGAGGAAAAAAAGCTGTATGATGATGATGATGACTTAGAACAGCACAGGAATTATGTTCCGTTTTTGCATTCCACCACTTTGTACTCCTTGACTTTCAGAAATGACCATTTCATAAAAATTGTATTTGCTTTCATTTGATTTACAATTATTGAAATTTTAATAAGGATTGTGCAGTGACTCCAGACATCCTATATTGTCAGTGAGAAATTATAACTTTATTGCAGCACACACTGACAGCCAACTCATAAAAATGAATGACATTCTATATCATAACATCTAGTAGGCTGTTCAGCATGTTAATAGCTCACTTCATCTTTTTTTAGCATAATGAGGCAGACAGTGTACCAATATTCAATGTGAAAATGAAGATTAAGAAAATTTGAATTGAAGCAAGAAAGTAGCATTTAGCAGAGGTTCAGGCAACATTCAGATAAAAAGTTTCAATTAAAGTACTGTTAGGGAGTCTTTTATCACTGAAGCAAAGCTTCGTTACCAAAGACCAACACTAACTACAAAAAATGTCTGTTTCCAGCTGTACTTAGCTTTTGAAATACTACTTCTGAAAGTAGTATTCTGAAGTATTTGTCTTATCCCATAATACTTTTTTTATAGACTCAATTGTATAAGGTTAGATCAATTTATAATAAGCTATTTTTTTCATAACAGATCAAATTAGAAAAGTGGAAACTATTTAGGAAAGGGAGCAGACAGCTTTAGGGTTAACTCAGAGCATGCTTTTTTTTTTATTCTAAAAATGGATAAAAACATTTAGTTGCCAATGAACAAACTATTGCCATATAAAACATAGATTATAACATATGAGTGTCTCTGAAGTAGGATATTAGGAAAAGGATATATATAGATCTACTTCAACTCCAAGAGATGCAGTTACAACAGCAATATTTATGATACAGAAGTACTACTTGAAGATATAAAGAAATGCAAAGCAAAGCCTCATGGCTGATGATCTGTCAAATTGCATTACAGATCGCTTTTTTGCTACTTCTATGGGCAGTTCCTAAAGTACCTACCTGAACATAGACACAACTATCCATTTACTATCTCAAATATGGCACTAATAATTAATAAATGACTCCTTAGTCACAAGGAGGCCTGATTAAGATACCACTGTGACTCACTACCCTCCAGTACGAGTGTATGTCCCCATAGTGTGAACCTGAATCAATCAACTGTAAACACTTGTAAACTGTAATGTGTAAAATTATTCATCTAAGGTTGCTGCTGCCTTTAATTTTGGTGATGATCAACCACAAACTTTCACTTTAGCTTTGTAAGGACTCCTTCTTCAGCTCTGAAAGTATCAAAATTAAAGAAATATAAGGCTTTGTAAAATTCCTAAAACTAATACTCTTCTTTTTTTCAAAATACATGTGCTATTGAAACATTTTTTAATGTATCTGCATTATCTAGTGCAATGCCTGAGCCAGCTGTGGTTTCCTTGCTGTGGAAACATGTATTGTATCTGTTGGAAGGGAGTGCACCCTGCCACCTGGGTGGAGAACAAGAGGTTGATACTCCTTCCTGGCACAGGACAGCAGGTTGGGTTCTTTATCACCCTAGAGGGGTCTTTCCAGTGAAGTCTCTGTGTGAAAAATGCAGATGAATACAATGTTTCTTCCACCTCAGAAATACTTGTGACTAACCAGTTTACTTTGGGATCTGTGGTCACCAGTGGTGAAGGTTATGGGTGCTCCAGAGCATCAGTCCCCGCTAGACTGCCACAGAGAGTGGCCACAGAGCCAGGACAAAGTGATTTTGTTTCAAATCCCTATGATAAAGGGGATAACTTAATCATCAGGTATGATGTACCTTTATACAAACCAAGAAGCTATTTCTTCTGAGCACCCCCGTAATGTCTGACACCTGCAATGTTGTCAGCTGAGGTACATGAAATAACAGTAACGTCTTGGAAGCATGGCTAAAAACACATCCAAGTTCAGCCAATTTAATTGATTTTTCTGTACTCATTCCAAGTACAAAGAAATTAGCACCATATGTTCCAGCTTAAAAAGACACTCCTAGTGATCTACGCTCTCTGTGGAGATCTGTCTACCCAAATTTAACGGCCCTCTTCTGTTTGTCTGAACAACTTTGGCCACTGCTTTTTTCATTCTTTTGCTTTTAAATTGTTATTCTTTCAGCATAATTTTCAGTTCATGCCGTTTGGGTTTTCTATCACCAACCAACCATTCATTCTGATTTGTTACCTAATGGCCTAAGCTGACTCCAGATTTGGTTCCTCACTCATTAAGACTTTTCATTATGGGTGATTTTGAAATTTATGCTGATGCTTTGGAACATACATCCATACAAAGGTTTAATGATTTGTTGAATCTTACATTATGTTAATTTTCTTTCTTGCACAATGTGCCATACATTAGAATGTTACTTAATCTTCATCTCAATGATATACTACTCTTTTTTTCTTTCTCATTCGGTGATTTGTCCTCACTGTAGACTAACTGAAGGTTTCTTTCCCTTTCCTTGTTTTGCCTGCGTTATTTACCAGCTGTCCAGGGCTCAGCGATGTTTTAGTTTCTGCATCCTTGCTGCTGACACGTGGGATTTTTAAAATCAGTGACCATGCTCATGGTCACTCAACTGAAGACAGTTCTCAGAGTGAGCTGAAGCCACCTCCCTCTCTCTCCCTTCTGGTTGTACCTTTTGAATCTCCTTCTTCCCTCAGCTATATGGGGATCCTTCTTGCAGCTCCTTCCCTTTAATTCATTTGGTTTAATGCACTGCTAAGTACACAGTGGCCATGTTGATATTTATTGTTTTTGTTGTTGTTGTTTTTTTCATTAAATTAAGATTCTATTCTCTGCATGCTACAAACAAAAAAGATTGGACTGCTTTGCTCCCTTTTTGGTACTCTGTATCAGTTCCTTATGTTAAAAATCCTTCTGCTGAGTCTTTCTTTTCACTCAAGGTCAGCTTTAAGCTTGCTAGAATATACCTGCAATTACTTTTAGAATTAAGAAAGCTTGGATAGTCTGTTGAAATGTAGTGAGTTTTAATCCAATCTATACCATTCAGTATCGAAATAGCTTTTGCAGAAGCTTCATCTATTTGATTTTATCAGTAAGTCTTAGTTCCCAGAACCGATTGCTCATTGGAAAAACTCAGAAGTAATTCCATTAAGCCAGTAAGTTTAATTTATCCATATGTCATAAGTGAGTTTGGCATAGAACTAGAGGTCTGATGCAGGTAAGTGTTACTCTAAAGGTTATCTGGCTTTCTCTTGACTTTAGGAAGTATAGCTGCAGTGAAGGGTAAGCAGAAAGCAACCGCTGTCTGGCAATGTCATGGGCACCAAAAAATTTATTGAAGGAAGTGCAGAGCTAGCCATATACATCAGCTACTGACAGGTAGCGATTGTCTCCTAGGTTGATGGAATCACTTCTCACACTTGCATGATGAATGTACCATATACATCAGAGGGTGACAGGGAGGGGCTGTTGCCTGGGCTGATGAAATCACCTCACACACTTGCAATACAAATGTACCAAATAGCAAGAATTATTTGGGCAAAACTAATGTACATGGGAATGCTCCAAGTGCTGTGTTACTTCATTTGAGGATGATTGCTTTGAATTCATGAGTGTTCAGGAGTGTAAATCTGGGGCAATCTGGGTGCAATTGTAGTTTGCCCCATTTTACATCAATTCAAAGAGTTCAAGCCTCTCAACTAGCTATGTGTAGCAAAACAACCTCTCTAACTGATGTCTATATTCTCCTGTTTACAAACTTCTTTATTTTCATGATCCAGTTATCAGTGATCTTTTCACTTGGGGTTTTGAAGAGGTTTATCGAATTTTATTTTTCTGTCTTCCATTATTATTTAGCTAATGCCATTTGTCTGAGGAATTACTGCAACTGCTGAATGCCATTTGTGGTCCCTTATTATTTCACTTTTCTTTCCCCCAGGTAGCATTATTTATATGCATTGTTTGTGGTGTCACTATGCAGAAAATGCCCAGATATACTTTCCAGTTGTCACAGACCTTGGGAAGCAATTGATGTTTTGCATAAATATCTGAGGGTTACTTACAAAGAGAGGCTTCATATTCCTTTAAACCTAGTAGGTAAAGTACATTCAAGTTATTATTGAATTTCTGGTTGCTAAAAAAGCATTTGGGGTGAAAAAAGCAGATTTCTGCACTTCCTGGATTTTACTTTTTTTCTATTAAGTGTATACTAATTACTGAAGTTATTTTCAGGTGATTTGAGCTTTTAAGTTTGATCTTACATTTCATTGTTCTGTTGTGCAAGTGCCTTATTTATACTTCTTGTGTCATCTTTTCTGGAAGAAAAATGTTCTGCTGTCTTATATTTATATGTATATATATAATCATATATATATATATGTGATTTCCCAAGGAAATGCCCGAGTTCTTGTACAATTCATGTCGTTTGTTCATTATTACTTGGGAGTAGTATACTGGTTCCAGGGTGTTTTTTTGTTTGTTTGTTTGTTTCTTTGTTTGTTTTTGTTTGCTTTTGTTTTGTTTTGTTTTGTTTTGTTTTGATCCAGCTTCTCAGAGGAATGGAGATTGACAAAAAAAAAAAACAGGCTTTTTATTAACAAAGCTTTTAAAGCACAGAACTTGCTCTCAGGAGTCCAGCCCAACATACAGAAGCAGAGAGTAAGAACCAATATCCTACAGAGATTTCTTATCTATCTCTTAAAGAACCAATGCACTCAACAAAATTTTGAAAAATCTTATAAAAGCTGTAGAAATTCATACACATCATTAGTAGTATTCTTCTGTAATACCAGCTTTGAGAGTGTCCATAACATGATGGGGAGGAAGCAGTTTTTCAGTCTGGGATCAGGTCCTAGAAGGTCCTAGGAGAAAAATCTCTAACATTGAAGGCTTCCAAAAATTTGTCAGCAGTAGTTTAGTTATCTTGCTTCCCAGAACCAGTTGGATGAGATTACCTCAGAAGGTCATTTCTAGCACTATCTTGTGTATTGCCATGATTGTGTTCATCAAAGTACATAACTGACTTTCAGGATTAGTAAGGATCATTATTACATTTCCTATCAGTTAGTAATACTGTAGTTTTAGATAAAGGGAACACTTCATCTGAAATGTAGCGATATCTTTTGCTACATAGCTTATAAAATCTGATTTTCTGCTTTTGCCTTTGAGCACATTGAAAGATTTCTCAGGCTACGCAGGACAGCATATAGGCATACCTCAAATTAGCCAGCCCCTTATATTTTAATTATTTTTAGTGATCTGCCAGGTAATTGCATTCCTGGTTGAAGTGTGTATAAGGACAGTGAATGATTTATACCAGTTGGAGTAATAACATTGAAACATTATCAAGGATAATGTACGATGTCATGGGTCACTTGCTTATTTTAACTCTTACAAACACATACATATATAAAGGGGGAAAAAATGCAACACTAATACAGCCATCTTAACAATTCTCTTTCACTATGTCTGTAACCCTCCTTACATCCACTCAAGGATATATGTCTAACTCTTATTTTAGACAGTTTAATATTGTGCTGTTCTCAAAAACATTGGATAAAATGTCACTTGTCTACATCACCATTACCTTGTTTCTTTCCTTCTTTATTCTGTGAGGTAAAAGCTCTTCACGTTTCCATTAAAAAGAACATGTAAATACAAAAGAAAGTAGATCTTCTATATATTTTTAAAAATAAAATTTTATTTATGAAAAAAATGTAAACATATAGCACAAGTGTCGATCAGATATGTTTGTGCTTTATTAAAGCATATTAGGATAGCTGTGTAAAATCAGTAATAGATGTCTAAACTGAATATATTGTCTGAAAGAATGTTAGGCTAATTTTCCTGATTTTAAAGCAACTGGAATGGAACTGAGATCAACTCAATGAATGTCCTTGTCTGTCCATGTCTGTTTCCTCATGTGTAAAACAGACATAATAACATTTGCCTCCCAATATGGTGTAGCAAATCTCAATTAACATGCTTTCATTGCCTCAGCAATAAAACGTTTTGTTCTGTTGGTCTAAATCCATTGTAAAAGCTACACTTGGGCAGCAGCAGAATTGGACTCTATGGTATTATTAGAATCCTAATAATCATAGCTCAAATCATAGTTAATTTCACTTAGGGATTAAATCGACAAAGTAAGAGATATGAAGTCACTGTTGTCCACAGTCTGAGAAGGGACAATGGGAGAAATGTGAGATTAAATGTTGGGTAAATTATTATCAAGTGCAAATTTTATCACATTGACAAAGTATTAGAATGGCCTGGAACTATCAAATGGTAGTCTTCAAAATGTTTGATAGGTATGGAAAAAAAAAAAAAAAAACAAAAAAAACCTTTGGTGGATTAATTCATATGAATCCTTTTTAAGATAGACAAAGTGAGCACAGAGAGGCAAGATGCTGGTTTTAATCTGCCGATAGGAGTGCTGTATAGGTCTAGCGTTGTAAAACATGCTCTTATTCCATTGCACATATTCAGTGCTTCTTCCATATATTTCTGCAACTAATGTTGTTTAAATCACTTTTATCTGAATGGAATATGTCCTACAAGACAGAACACAGTGGATGTTAAATATTGACTCTACTTAAAACTTTTTAGATTGTGTGGAGATTGCATTACCTCAGTTACAGAAGTACTGATCTTTTATTTCTTCTTTTTTAAAGCAAGTTTTCATGTGGGATGTTTTCAAAACTTGTTAGGTTAGTTCTCCAGATCTATTAAATTCCTACTTGGCACAGCAGACAGAATCACAAAGGAGAGTGTAAGCTAGTGTTATGACTCCCTCACATCCTGAGTTATCTGAAGCCCAAAGTAGGACAAATCGCCCATACCTAATTTATTGTAAGAGTAATTTACATAGACTGCTAGCCCGCACTGAGGTCCTACCTCTGCTGGCTTCTGTCATTCCCAGTGCATGCCCATTGGCAGAAGGTGAATTCAACTCTCCCAGCTTTGCCACTAGCTGATTTTCCACTGGTCTCTTGTGTTGCAATGCACAGGGGACTCGAACAAGACCAACTGCTATGTTCATTCTGTATATTCCTGGCATTGACAAACCTATACATGTTTTATTTTTGGTCTAGCTGTGGTTTATCTTTGAGTGAATCTGTTCTATTTCAGCATTACATTTCAGGTTTAGTTCTGAATGGAGAAAGAAAAAATGTCTGAGACCAGGCTTTGGCTGGAGTTCGATTTAATTCTCAGGTTTGCATCTGCTCTAACCACCAAGCTATTTTGCCCATGCTTCTTTCTCTGACCCAATAAATATTTATAAAGTAAAAGATTGGCAGCTGCCACATGCAGCTGATTAGGGCACTTACCTGGAATATTATCCCTGTTCTACATAATCCAAAAACATGGTCTGGGTCTATTTACTATTTGGGTCTTCCCTACTGTTTTTTCTAGGACATGCTGTCTGCACTCAACTTCAGAAATGTTTCTAGTGAAAATATAATGTAACAAGCGTCCCTGACTACGTTTAACCTTCAGCCTCAACAGTGACTGGGTGTTCCAAAACCCTCCTACCACTGCAAACTGCTGAGGGCAAGCATGCCTTATATCACGCAAATACTTGATACCCTTGATAAACCTCTCCAGAAGTGTTTTCCTTGAAGTCATTATTTCTGTCCTATCTTGAGTGGGCCTGAGGCTGTGACTGTTATGTTCAGAATCTTTTTTAGAAGAAATTAGAGACAGAAAAATGTGTGTTTGATTAAAAGATGTGGAGCTGAGTCACTTCAACAAACTGATAACACTCATGTTTCACAGTCATCTCCCTTGGCATCAATTCAGATTTAGATGAGTTGATGTAGGGAGAGGGGGAAGAACCCTTTTGGAGGGTGAGATTTTTAGTTTTGTGAACTAGCAGCTACATTTTTGATATCTTAAATACCATTTTTCAGCCTAGTGAAGCTGAAATTTTTATATTTTTACAGCTTTCCACTCTACTTAGCTTCTTGCCAAATCATAAAACCTAAGGTACTGCAGTATTTAATTTGTTCATGTATGTATACAGAGCTTATATCTGTAATACCCAATATAAAAGTGGCTTTGCACGACTCCTATTTAAGCAGACACTTGAGGATCCCCACAATAAGTGAGTGTAAGAAGAATCATCCATCGTGTAACTGCTTGAGAAGGTGTAATGCATTTCTTTCCTGCATTCAGGCATCTTTAAGTGCTAATTATTCTTGACTGCCAGCATGGCCTTCTGTAGCCACGGGTATTGGATATAATTGAGAACATCCATCAGATATCTCTGAATTCTGCCACAGAACTAAACCTGATCAAAATTAAAGCTGGTAAAAAAGAAAAATGTGATGGTGCAGTTTCCCACTGGAAAATGCAGATTTAATTTAACCAGAACATTTCAGAGGCATCTATTTTTTTATCAATATATGTAAAGATAATAGTAAAATTTACCTTTAAAAACAACATAAACCATTTCATTTTGACTTTCTGTAACAGAATATAATTGATTAAAAGTAAAATCAAAATAATAATAAAGTGAAAAGCATTTTTAAGATGAACTGTTTATATAAAATTTTTAGACATTTGTCTTAAACATTCTTTTACAGTTTTTATTTCGTGGGAGGATCCATGTTTTTGTCCTTTTTTTTTTATTTGGATCCAGGAAGGGAGGAAATTTTGCAATACGGATACAGATTTTGCAAAAATTCTACAAGTAAAAATCTATGTTAAAGGTGCTTTATTAAAATATTTTGAATGTCAGTGAAAATTGCAGTGAAAATATCACAGAGAGAGTTAAGCTTTTCAGCACAGTTTGTGTGATTTTTATATGAGTGCCTGCTTTGGGACCAGCTCACTTTCTATTACAGATATTTAGCAGCTCTCAGGATGGATATAAGGTTGGACGCAGGAATCACAGAACTAAGCCAGAGGCAGAAGCAGGAACCAGAAGTCAAGGGTGGAACAGGCAGGAGTGGGAATACGAGGTGGATACAAGAATGAATACACAGCAGTCACAGCTTGAGCAAATGGCATCAACAATAGTGAATTCAAGTAGGGTTTGCTCCTGTCTGGTGTCAAGAGGTAGGTGCTGTGGGAGCTTCCATGGCAAGGGCCATTATGCTGGCTCCTGGCATCCAGCAATGGCATGAGGCAGTCTCTGAGGGAACCTGTGTTAATTCATTGCATGTCACCTACTACTAACCCTAAGTATGTCATAACATGGGCGTTCCCCTTTTCAGCGAATGCCCTTGTATTGAAAGCTAGTTATGGTGCACATGAAATAAATTAAAGGAATTAAGAGGCAGAGTTCCTACATTATGCTAGTCCTAATTTCTGGAAGGAAAGTAACAAGTTTGTATTCCAGCAGTACCAGAATACACTGGAAATAAATTTTCCAAAATACTGTGTCTAGCAGCAGTTGTACTGAAAAGTACAACTGAAAAGTACAATGGAGAGAGGAGAAGGATTATGTAGTGGCTTTGGCATTTATTTTTTTTAAATAACATATCAAAAAAAAACCAAAAAACTGTATTTCAGTCTCTGTAAAGCAGAAGACTTTTTCAAAGTAGTAGCTGAAACTTTAATCTTGATGTGATTGTTTCTGCATTTCTTTATTTGTGAATATTGTGAATATGTGAATATTCCAACATCCAGCCTTTGATGTTACCTGTGGGCATAGCCTTATCAGGTCCTGAAAATAGCTTCATAGGTGATTTTTTTTTCTATTATATTAGCCCAGTTTGAAAAGAACCTAATTGACCTGCAGTAATAATAGATTTGACTTTAAAGTTTGATCCCAGCGTACAAGGGTTTGCATCTTTTGGTTCTGTCTTTTGAATGTTTAATTGAGAGACGTTTTTCAGTTTGTAAAAGGCTTTTACCTCATTCACATATACGGACAGTACCTAATGGACCCTATCCATTTATTCATTGGTGTCTAAAACTGTGAAATGTGATGCCTTTGTGTTTTACGACTTCAAAATACTTTTTATTTTTAGGTCAAATGAAAAAAAAATCAATTTGTCTTATTTAGCTTTTTAAATATTTATTTTATAGAATTTAACATCCTTTGTGTTTTTTCCCTGGGGCATTTGTACAAAAACGTGCTTTAAAATGTGCAGATGATTGCTTTGATTTTTGAGACTGGCAACAGGAGTCAGATCTCACTCCCTGTGAAACTGTAGGAAAATGATGAGGCTGTTTTAGAGAAAGAGAATATTGCAATTGCCTTGCAAAGAAATAGAAAAGTGCTATTGAAAAGAATTAACATGATGGGACTTTTAAAATAACTGTCTGGATTCTTTTCTGAGGCTCTGACATCTCTACCAGGTGAGAATCTAGCCCAATATTTTTTTCTGTAGTCTGTTACCTGATTGATCCATAAAAAGTCAAGCCAACAACATTTTATTGCCTATACATCTGACTATCTCAATGGAGAAATATAACAATTTATTACTGAGATGCAGAGACACTGAGAGACACTGTATTTGCAGTGTCTCTTCCACTTTCGCTCTACAGGTCAGTGTAATCTACCATGTCAGGTCAAAGGGTGGAAAAATTTCTTTCTGGAGCAAAGCACCAATGGAGGGAGCAGTTGCACCCTGATTCTGCAGGTTGTGTTTGGGCGCAGTGCTTGCTGGTCTCTTAAGCAAGCTTGTGGATGAGAACTGAAACTCTGTACTTTTCAGACACTGGGCAGGATCTGAACAACCTGGCTTCATGTTTATGCAGTCAGAATTCTCCCATCAGTTAATGGGAATTGTGTGAGAACAAGAATTTAGTAAAAAATGAGGATGGCAGGATTTGGACCTGTATGTGTGCCTGGGAGAAGGCTGTGCTCCCTGCCCTCTCAGTTAGAAGTTGGGTGTTGTGAAAGAGGCAGTAAAGCCAAGACAGTTGGCAAGTGAGCAAGACAGAAATAATAGAATTAAAGGGGAGAAGGAAATTAAAATTGCATGTACTGGCATTTCTAGTACATGGCAGAGATCCTGCACATTTTACTCCTGAGTAACAAAGAACAGAGCTGTGCATGTCACCATGGAAATGTAAATGGAGCTCCTTTGACAAACAGAGAAATGTATGCCACTCCTTTATGCTCAAATGAACTGTTTGTAGTGGGATGCAAGAGAAGAATGGGATGTCTGTTACAGAAAATACAAGAAAATGCAATTGTAGTACCTTGTTTTGCATTCTGTTATATGTTTATTAGGAGTACAAAAGTACAGGAAGAGAAGAGTGAATTTTTTTCTAACTAATGAATCGATATAATATTTATAACCAGCAGTTTAAAATGGGAATGATCAAACCCATAGCAAAGAGCACAGAAGAGAAAGTACTTGTATGCTATGCCATGTCCACCTGTGCTAATGGTCCACCTTCACTTAATTATTTAAAAAAAAAAAAAAAAAAAAAAAAAAAAAAGAAAAAGAAAAAGAAAAAGAAAAAGAAAGAGAAAAAAAAAGAGAAAAAAAAAGATGGATACTTATGAATGAGTGGGTATTTGAAAATGATCAGGCAGCTGTCACAACATTACAAAGTTAGGTGGAAAGATTTATTTTTACAATCAACAGATGTTTGCTAATTTCTGTTCTAATCTTGATTGTGTTATACTTTTCTTTCTTGGGGCATGGGTATGTGTAGACTACAACGAAAAAAGGGTGAGCTGCAACCTATATTGGGAGCTTAAGAGCTCATAACTTTTCTAATATTCTAATATGGAGAGCTGATGATATCTGTTTAGATTTTGCTGTGTGCTTTGTGGAACAAAGAGCTAGGTAAATAACATCAAATATTTTCAATGTTGTTGCTTTAACATAAGTTTGTATGTTTCACGTGCTTGATTTCTGCAAAGACTCCTGAGTTCAACTCCCACTGTGAGATGTGAGGGTCTTGCTCGATGTTTGGGTATTTGAACTAGAAATGTTTTAGGAAACAAGCAAGGGAGATGGAGTTGCCAAGACAGTTGCTCTAGAGTCAAAGCACAAAGGCAAAGAAAACAGAGATGGATTTAAATCTGAACTCTTATTTACCTTTTTACTCCCTAAGGAGTTATGTTTTACGACTGTCATAAAAGGAAATAACTTTAAACTCTACAGCAAACCAATAAACTTTACAGTATTCTGTTTTCCTCTTAGGAATAAGGCCTTGGACAAGGTTTCTGCAGCTCAGAAAGGAAAAGCTTATATAGTATCTATTATCCACTTAGTCTTGCTTATTTTGATTTCTTTTTAACAGAAATCACCCAGTAGCTTCTTTAAGCCATCTTTCAGGTTTGCATGAATCTGTTCAGAGAGTACCAATAATGTTCCATCCAGCTCACGTCTTAAATGTGGGATCTTAAAGATTCTCAGGAAATTTTTTTCATTGAGATAAAGGGTACTTTTCAAAAGTCACAGAAGAAATTATTGAGTAACATAAATTCACAAATTAATGGAAATCATGAACAACCTGAAGATTTTCTAGTAACAAATGGTCAGTAAATTAGTAATTGCCTCTGAAATATAACTACAAAGTCTGCCCAGTAACTAAACTGGCTTCTTAAAATGTGGTCAATGTGACCATTACCATATTCTTTATACATTATGTCTCTTTTTTTTATGGTTTGAAATAAATTTATATTTAGGAAAATTAGGGGAAGTGCCGTGCATTCAAGTAAAGATAATGACATAATTTATGTAGACTTTGTTTCCCCAAAGCAAGCTAAGGTGATGCTCCTTGTTTCCTTGGTATTAAAATACTGATTTTGAGACCAAAAAAAAAAAAAAAAGAGACAAAATCTGGCAAGTGATACCAGGTTTCTGGTATCACTTGGACAGCAACATTTCCCAGCAGCCTGGGAGAGAAAGCACCCAGCTGACAACGCAGGCTTGCTTTAGGGAGACATACTATTGTATGGCCAGGGTGAAAACAGATATGGGAAAAGGACCATGGTAGATTTCACAAGGTATCTATTTTTCCTTTAAAAGTTGGTACTTCATATCTAAGATAATAGCTGTTAGGATAACTTTAAGATAGTTGTTCCCCAAGTGCCTTCCGAAGGATCCACTACTACTTTCTGATCACCATGTGTCATAAATTGTCTTGATTCATGCTAAATAAAAAGATTGTGTATAATGATGCACTGGTTGTGAAGATGCAGCTTCCTTTTCCCCCACCATATCTGTGTACTACTTAATAGCCTTTGCTGTTGTCCTTTAGGTTTGTCTTGATGGAGAAGTTTCATAAGGTTGGCTTCTAAACTCTTCATGCAATAATTAACTGTACAGACATGATACAGAAAGCAGCATGCTGCCTTTATATATTTGCTTCAGCGCCTGTCTTGCCAATCAGTGCAAAGATCTGCACTGAGCTTAATGTTCTGGGAATTGCCTCGTTACATGACATTTTGTGGTCTGCCTCATTTTTTTTTTATTTTTTTTTCAGGGGTGATACTAGTTTTGGTTGTTGTTGGTTTTAGTTTTTGGTGTTCGCTTGTTTGTTTTTCCTGCATGGCATATTGTGATGTGACTGTGGGGGAAACAGGAATTCTGGAATGAGGCAGAATCAGCTGAGTGTTTTCCCTCATGAAATCCAGTAGCAGTTATGAGGAGCTTTGAGCTGCTGTTCACTAGCTGAAAGAAGGGCTGTGACCATGACGATTCTGTGACTAGCACCTGGGTTCTCAGGCACAGCTGGACTTGGTATAGCAGCTTTGTAGGGATGAGGATGCTGTGGGGACGTAGTTATAGCAGAAGAAGGAAGCACAACTAAATAAATTTGAAGAGGCAAATTTACAGGGCTTCATATGGAGCAGTTGCAATCAGCTGCTTTTAGGGTAAGTACACCCCAGTTAAACTGGCATCCCAAGGGAGCTGCTTTGCCTTCCACTGTGCATGCCAAAATAAAGCATGCTCTCTGTCTCATGCTCTCTTTTATGATGCCTCCAGTTTGGCACAAAGCGCACTACAAAATTAATAGCTTTCTGCAGTACTTGTTCTCAGTCCAAGGGGTTCAAACAACCCTGGTTGCACATAACACCTTAAAATCTCCATGCTGTTTGAAATGTCTCTGTAGCCTAATTTGGGCTACTTAGCTCATAAATCCTCATCTTAACCCAAAATTGAATGAATAAACGAAACTGGGCAATTTACAATTACAATTGTAAAAAAAAAAAAATTACAATTGTAAAAAAAAAAAAGCAATTTACAATTGCTCTTCCTATATCTGTCACTGGAATAAACATGTTTGCTTTGCAAAATAGTTGCATTTTGCACCCATCTTCCCCCACTTTGTGATGAGTTGTGCAGGAGGAAGATGAGGAGAGCTGGCGTTTTTGTATGAACAAGGGAACAGGTTTGGGAAGAAGCTCAAGAACGAGGACATATTAAGCAACAAGTATGCCTTCTGCTTTTAGGATTTGTTACTGCAAGGACATAAAACTTCACAGCATTAGGTTTATGGTGCTTTTATGCTGTACTGAATGTCTTGAGAACAAGAGGATTAAAAGACAACAGGTAGTGGAGAGCTTTAGCTTCTAACTCTTCCCAAAGTGGTAATGAAGAGTCAGATACAGCAAAATGTAATTTATATTCCTTTATGTGCATTTTATAAGATTATGCATTTGATTATATTTAATAATAGATCTCCTTCTGTTCTATAGATTTTAACATAAGGGTTTGGTGAACTATGCAAATCTGCTTTAGCTTACAATTTGTCACTGTCTGCAGCTACAGCCTGCTGGCCAGGCCGCTGGTATTGCTGGAGGTGTTCAGGGGCTGCTGGCTCTGACCTTCCCCTCCTGCAAGGCCCCCTCCCGTCGGGGCATGTAGGAAACAGGCACACAGTGCATTATTTAGTTTGCTGCTAACAGAATTCAGTAAAAGTTTCTAATACATCTTGCTGTGTCCTGGTGGAGTTATAGCACAGTTCCTCTTGTGTTCAGCTATCTTTTTCCAAAGCTTTTCTGCTTAGGTTCACAGCTCAGGTCAGAAGTCTGATTTTCATTTATTTTCACTGGTCCTCATAGGTACCTTCACTCTTTGTGGAGGACTGGTAGTGAGGTTTGCCAAAGAGGTAAATTAAATCTAGGGTCTCTAGTGCACAAACACCTGAAAACCACCAGTTTTAAGGGGGACGTGACACCGGTTATATGAACACAGTTCTGCCTGAACAGGCTTCAGGATGTCTAACAGCCTTTGAGGAGAGCCAAGACAATGAATCTGTATGAGCCTAGAATTGCTGGGGGTGCACAGATGCACAGGTTTGTGATGTTATTCGCTGAGATGATCATCAGAAATAGAGTAGGAACATGTTTGTCTGGCCCCTGGAACAAAGAGATGTTAAATGGTGTTACTCCTGTTCTAGAAGGATTACTCACAGAAAAATAATATGCCAAAGGTAGGGCTTAGATTGAGAGGATTTTAAGGATAGCAAAGAAAAATCCATCCCCAACTCTATGTGAAATAAACTGGTGGTTTCGACATAGTTCTTGTGATATTGATGCCATATCACAAAAATCAATAGAATTTATACAAATTGGATTTCATCTGTCAGAGTAATCAGGCCAAAAGTCACATGCAAAAGTAACTAGTGCCTGATCCAAAGTGGGGCATGGTGCACAGGTCACCATGGGCACTCACATTACAAACTTTGACTGTGAATTTGCTCTCTATATAAAGAAAAATTGAGCTTTCAAGCTGTCAGTCAGGCACTATTCACAAGGAAAGACTTTATTTCAGAAAAGAAAAGAACCTGCCCAGAAAAGAGCAGTCTAGAGAGACAAAAAGAGCAGACGATTTTGTACATTGTCTTCAGGGAAGGTTATAATAAATGAATTAATGGCATGGATTTCTGTTAGTTGTAGGGGAAGCAGCATTATATCTTAGGTCTTAGGCAGTTATTGTGGTTTTGTTTGTTTATTTGTTTATGAATTCCAGTAATGATGGAATTAAAAAAATGTTGCAGGAAGAACGGCCGAAAGCACGACAGACACCAGTAGAGTCAGATCATGCTCCGTTTTATTGCCCGAATAGCCTAATTTTTATAGTGAACTTTACAGGGGCAGACAGTGTTTCACACAAGATTATTGGTCAAAAGCACTCAGACAAACAACTACAAGAAAACAACCCCACCTGCAAGAAAAAAAAACCCTTGTGATTAGCAGTCACATAGACCTTGTCCTTGAAGCCAGCTGCTGGTAACAATATTTTCCTGAATCCCTCAATTGGGTGATGTGGGAACACTGTCATGGGAACTTCTCATAGTTGCCCTGGTAGCTTGGTTTGCTCAGCTACAGCAAGCCATGGGATTTTTGCTGTTTCAAAAAACCCCTCAACAAAAAGAAATAGCAAGATCACCTTTTCCAGCTAAATCTCAGTGTAGGCAGAGTAGGAAAGGAACACTGGTGAAGAGGAAATTACATGAATGGAAGAACTCAAGCTATCTCAAAAGCTTTATATAAAAAGAATAAAAATATGAAAGCTGTCTGTATCAATTTTAGTAATATGGCTCTCACAAACCTCCAAAGTCTCAAAGCAGAAAACAGTATCAAAGGTATAAACCATTTCCAGCACATAGAGTGACATTGCAGATATGTGAAATATATGAGGTTCCAGAAGAGTAATGTCTAGAAGGAAAACAGCACAGCTGATTTCTCTATCAGGCACCAAAGAAAATTCTAACATAATCTTGCTAACTTTCTAAAGAGTGAAATTTTGGTCATCCTGGTAAACAAGGACACCTATGCTTGCAGGAGACCTGGTGTGTGTAGAGCTGTTGCTACCACTACTATTATTATTAAGATATACCAGACCTGGATTTAACACCGCTGTTGCATCTTGACAGAAAAGCTATACTAATAGCTTTTAGTAACATGTATATGTTACTAAAATAACATTTTACCTGATATGTTCTAAAATATCAGAAAAAGCCTCTGTATCAGAAAAAGATTTTAATTTTCAAAACATTGTGTACCTTCAAAAATGGTGCACAATTTTCTCTTTGGTCTCTTCTCTGAACAACATCCCTAGATATGTTGTCAGCCCACTGGCAGGATAGGATGTGGTATACGGCACACCACTCATTTCCCAACTTGTTCCTTTTTAGTATTGGAAACATAATCTTAGGCACTAGGTTTGCAGGTGTATGCACATCTGTGAATGACAACCTATTCTACGTTCAGAGGCTGGAAAATTCTCAGTAAAGTAGACAGGTAGAGAGCTTTTCACAGAGTAATTATATGAGAAGGTTCCAGTTCACTGAATCTTTTTTCCATGTGCTTGAACATCTGGAATACAGAAAAGCTTTCTATGTGTATGTATGTAGCCAGACAAAACATCGTACTGACTTCCACCTACTAAAAATTGCTCACTCATTTCTTCTGTTTAAATGCCCAAGGGATACAATAAAGTGGGGAGCAAATGGATAGCAGAGATCTGCAAAGATTTCTAGAAACAAGCTGAACAAGTGCTAGAAAATAATGAAGCAAAGAAGGAAGAGAGAAGTAAGAACAAACGTGGGACAGTTATGTTGCTCAATGTGACAAGGTTGCTAACATCATGTTATACCAGTGAGGCAAAATGAGTTGATTCTGTTCTATTTAAATCTGAGGTAATTTTATGGCAATCATTGAAGAATTTTAGAATTGTATTTTGAGTAAGTTAGATCATATTTGCTGCACTAATCACATTATGAAGTTCTAAACCTTGCTATTACAAGTTATTTAACAACAACAAAAAAAGATTTTTATAGTGTTATTCACAAACAGATGCTAAACTTTTTACCTTTCGCAGTCACTCACTATCCCCTAATTAGTCTAAAATGCTAGTATACTAATTCACAGAGAATCAGCAATAAAATTATTACAGCAGTTATACCAGTTTGACAGAAAGGTCTTTTTTTTTTTTTTTTTTTTTTTTTGGTGCCAGAAGTGCATAGCATAGCAGTGCTCTTCACAAGAAGATATTCTTATCTGATAAGAGATTCCACAACTACATTCATTCATAAAATGAAGATGAAACAGTTTTCTTGAATCTCTTCTTTTTGGAAGGTGGATGATGATAGCACTAATAAAGGTAAAGTAGACTGAGGAAAGCTTTGTAGAATATGTGGGAGATCTCAGATATGTGCAGCTTATTGAAAAGCATTGTAGCACCTACCACATTATGTGTCACGTCAAGTGAGAAAAATCTTTCTTCAGTTCCCCAGGCATTTCAAATATAAGTACTATAAATACAATATCCTATACAAGAATCCTATTAGATACAAGTTACAAGTTAAGTGTTCAAATTCTTACTTTTCTCTTCCTCTCTTTTATTATATTTGACTGTTTTTCCACAACCACTTTTTTAAAAGTTAATTGTGTTGAATCTTACATTCAACGAATAATTGAAACCAAACCCCTAGGAATATATAAACCATGCGATGCCACAAGTTGGATGACTATGTATGAGCGGGACAGCAGGCAAGGAGTCTTCCTGTGTTGCACACATGGTCCAGCCCCGATCTGTATCCTTCTATGTTAAGATCAAAGCAGTATTAGGACTCTTAGCAAAGGCAAGTAAAAAGCTTTGACTTCTCTCATTGATAGGCTTGTCTTAACGTGGAACTGTGGAAGTATATATTATGGTTTGTGGAAGAGTTTTAGCAGATTTGGAGTGATCCTATGAGAATTTATGAAGCTAGGCATGTTGACCTTATTAAGGAACATACACAGAGTACGGTTAGCTCCATAGTGAAATGTCTGGAACACATACGGGAAGGAAAAGAATAGCTCAACATAGTCATCTCTTTGCAAAGACTTGAGTTAAAGGGTAATGCGTAAACTATTAATTTTGCTATTTCTACTGTGGTTGTGAACCTACAAAACTGCTTTCTCTGGTAGTGGAAAAAGCCCATGACAGAGGTTAAGAGAAGACTTAACTGTGGCTGAAGGAGGGAGATTTACTTACAGCAGGAAAACAGCTGTCAGGGAAGCAAACTAAAATACAAGATTTGTTTGAATGTACCTGAAAAAGTTAGCTATGCCAATGTTGCTGTCAGGCTGGTGAAGTATAAGTACACTAGGTAAGCACATTCAAAGTTTGCCAGTCTCAGGAACCTGTTCCTATATGCTTTATTTCCACTGCTTAATGTATATGGTGTTTTGTTGTTGAAATGGATTTTAGGACCAGTATATATGTCTCCCAAAGGGGAGGACCCCGCATTTGCCTTAATTCTGAAAAATGGAGTGCATAGATATATGCAGGATTTGTCAGTGTCTCAGCAATTTTGACATGTCTTGCCAAAAGAGACAAAAAGTCTGACAGCTGGGGATGAATACGATCTGAAAACTTAGAAAGGAGGCATGTCCAGCTAACTGTGTACTCATGATAGAGGTGTGTCTGGTTTTTGAGCTCTCTGTAGTGTGTGCTTGGACCATGTCCTGAATGCTGATCTCAATTCAACTCTAGAAACTGTGGGCCCAAACTTATGAGACTGATCAATATCTCTTCTTCTTTTCGCTATTGGAAGGAAAACTTACAGTTCAGACACTGGTATAGTATAGGAATCATAGACACTATACCAGTATCAACCATTAGCTCAATTTGTGAAGACAGACAGATTAAACTAGTCAAAAAGGGCAGTCCAGCAAATTATTTAAGTCACTTTTGGGAAAAAATAAAATAAAATAAAATAAAATAAAATAAAATAAAATAAAATAAAATAAAATAAAATAATAAAATAAAATAAAATAAAATAAAATAAAATAAAATAAAATAAAATAAAATAAAATAAAATAAAATAAAAAACACTCTTCAAGTCCAGGTGCCAGGCAAAATAGTCACATTGGAAGACAGCATACCATAGCACTCATACTAGCTACCAGAGAATTCAACAGGAGTCATATTAAAAACAGGAAAGATATTTGTAGAAGAAAATACAAATGTAGCAAAATACAGAAATGAAAGCCATATAACACTATAACAAGAGTGAGATTTTTAAACTCAAATGCAATCACAGTGCTAACATATTGCTATGGGAGCTGTAACTACCCAATGTGTAAAATCAGACACCCTAAAAAACAAATGTCTATAAAAGATTCTGATTTGGGATAAACATGTTTTTCACTATGGAGAGATGATAGATAAGAAATCAAAATTATCAGCCAGTAGCTTATCTCCATTGGTATGAAGAGCACACAGTAGTGGCTGAGTGTGTGCTTCAGATGCCAGGACACAGACACATACCCAGAGCTGTCAGACACAACCTGGCCATGGTTGTGGAAGAGGCTGTGCATGGGAGGCCCTCAGAAAACCCAGAGGACACATTAGCAAGGCAGTCACAGCTCCCTAGAGCACTTGGAAGCAGCCCCAAATAGCAGAAGTAGAGAAGACTGGTTTCTAACCCTACATTGGCAAGGAGTTATTAAGGCAAAGAATATAAACATTTGAAGTGATCAGATCCTTAGATCAAAATAGACAATTTCTTTGTTAATCCAAGTGAACAGGATTTTTTACTGAACCATGGAATTCTCTGGCACTTGCAGCTAATCAATGCTTTCTAATAACAGCTGCATCATTTATATAATTACTGTCTACAGAGAACAGAACTTGTCAGAAACATCGAGATGCTTTAATAGTATATAAAGGAGACTAAAAGCTAAGGATCGGGGGTTCCCTGTATCCCAGTTTACTTGCTACATGTATCATGAAATGCATTGCTCTTCATGACTTTGAGGGACAAGCAATCTATATGAAAAATACAAAATCTGACATTCCCCTTTCACTCTTTTGAAAATTGTGTGGGTCGAGAGGATGGTGCCTATGTCCTGCATGTGGGGGGGCAAGAGAATGTCCATCGCTCTCTGCTCTGACATGGCTGCTGCCAGGCTGGGCACCAGGGAAGTCAGGGGAAGTAGGCAGCATACAGAGCAGGCTATAGCCTGCAGCTGGCTGGATGAAGCCTACTGCAGGTTTGGATGCCTGGTCCTAGGTTACAGAGAGGATAAATAGGCTTTAGTCACAAGAAAGTACTTTAAATCTGTGTGTCCTCCATCTCTGTAATCCAATATATTTGTGGTTTCTTCATCTGATACATAAAGGTATCAGTATGAGACTCAGTTGCTTTTAGAAGCTGTGCTAAGTAATTCTGCTTTGGAGGAATTTGTTCTATGAAGGAAATAAATAAATAAACTTGACAAATGTGTTTTTCAAAACTCTGAGGAACTGTGCATCGCCTGCTGGCACTTCTGAATTTAGAGTGCTGCATATCGAATTGTTTCTGCTCTCCAGTATTTTGATTCCCTTTCAAAAGCTTTTTCTACTGCAATTTGTAAAACATCTTGTGGGCAATTCCTCTGCTTGCAGCCTTGCCTGTCACATTGCCTTTCCTTTACAAATAGAATAAGGAAATAGAGAATGACTGTCTGGGATGATATAGGTTCTTTTGTTGCTGTTACATATGGACAGACTTGTATTGTAAACTGGCTACCACCTGTTTTCTTCTAGAACTAGGAAAAGCAGTTTTTTTCTTTCTTATAAAATGTATGAAACATCTCATTAATTTTGCTCATATCCACTCATTTACATAATAAATCCTCATAGGACCACATGATGAAATCTTAGTCAAAATTCTCAGTAATCCATTAAGACTTTGCATGTGTTTTGTAGCAGTGCTTTCACGATTTGACAAGTGGGGATAGGGGGAGTGTGGCATTGTGATACTAAATCTCAAAAAGTGTTCATGCTAAGTTTTGGAGTGATGTCTCTCTTGTATCACCATGTACGTCCTATCTCAGGTCATGGTGCCCAGAACATTTGCTCCTCAAATGTTATGGCTTAAATGTTTGGTACCATTGAGCTGTTCCTCTTACAGATGGGCTGCCAAGCATTGCTTCCAGTACTTATACATTGGTTTCTTCCAGGGAAATTTGGGGTTTGGCACAGGTTGCCCTGTAGGGACCAGCAGGGCAACTCTAGCTCTGGCTCTGCAGTAATCAGAGAGATCTGTTGGAAGTGGGCTGAAGATATTATGATAATTTTTGA
The DNA here is from genome assembly GCF_964211825.1 of Aythya ferina. NCBI lineage: Eukaryota > Metazoa > Chordata > Aves > Anseriformes > Anatidae > Aythya > Aythya ferina. Next base: position 21,255,864 of record NC_140307.1, on the reverse strand, counting down.
TACCTGAAGTTTTCACTCTTCCTATCTCCCAGAAAGGCAAAAAATAAGCAAATAAGCTTGCTTCACTTGGTCCTATAAAAATGTTACATACTCTTTCTGTAGTGTCTCAAGTAATTACTTACCATATCGAGAACTGTAAGACATTTGTGCCACAAACTCTGTTCTTACCTCTTTTGTTCTTTGATTAGGGAAGTACTAAGTCAACAGTATTCCTGTTTTGGCTCCATTGGGAAATTGAGCAGAATGGCACTGGTGAGAGATTCAGCACCAGAAGAATTTGGGGCTTAATTACATTTAAATTCAAACCTTTGGCTTTTCCTTTAGATCCGTCAGTCAGTACTTCATGAGGACAGTACATAATTCTATGTCCCAGTATCTTGTCATTTATGATAATAAAATACACAGTCATGAATCTGACTGGAGGAGGTTTTAAATAACTCTGCACATTTATAAATTTGGGTGAATGTGTAATTCTTAATGCCTGCATGGTTACATGATAAATAATTGCTGTTTACTTCCCTCACTTTTAATTTTATTGGCAAAAGACTCATTGCCATATGTTTGAGTAACAAAAAGAGTAAAAAGGCACAACCGAATACATAGTTTGTTGGTCATGTTTTGTTTGTTTGTTTGATTGTTTTCGATTTTTGTTGTTTTTTTGTTTTTGTTTTTGTTTTTTTAATTGCATATGGAAAACATTTTTACAGCTTTGCTGAGAGTATTATTCCATGGAGTGTTTAAGGCAAAAAATAGTTGTAATTGTGTAAAAGGTGATTTTTAATTATTTTGTTTAGTGACTGGGATGCTGGGAATATGGACCTGAGGAGTGCTGGCCAGGTAGTGTAGCCTGGAGGAAAGCCTTGAATAGCTGGACTTTTTATATGCCCTTGCAAACTGTGTGGTGTAGGAAGCAGAGATGATTGGCTCTGTCATCATTCGTCAGGGCTGATAAGGCAGGGAAGTGAGCACCTTTTCAACAGTGGTCTGTACAGTAAGTTCTTTGGACTTCAGATGGGACTTGTGGTGCTTAACAACTTAAAGACCCGAACAGGTCTTCATTTATAGGGAGCATCTGTGGGGTCTGTGATGGATTTTGGATGGCATCATATGCAACTGTAGAGTTGGCTTCAACAAACAAAAACTATCTCTAGCCAAATTTGATTTTTCAGTGAAAATCTATTTTCTATCTGAGGCTTTTTTTTTTCCTTCAGATAAAACAAGTGGAAGAAAAACTCAGTTTTAGAATAAAAAGCTGATGCTTTTTTGCAGGAAGTAACCACTTACTGATGTTTTTTTTTTTTTCTTTTTTATTTTTTCTTTTTTTTTTCACAAACCATTATTCTCCAATTAAAAAGATTGTCAATAATGAAATATAATCTAACAATTATGTCAGTTTCTCTGTTTCTCTTGTTTGTTTAAATTCTGAGGTGGTGAGGTGGTACAGTATTGTAATGACTGCGACTGTCTTACATCTCTTCACAAAAATGTTTTGCAGATAGCAGATAAAATTTGCTCGGTTCTTGTCAAGTTACTTGTTTTCATCAAATGTTACTCCTCCTTGGGAATAAAAGGGGCTGTGTCTTTTAGCTCACTTAGCTGTAGTGACTAATTCTTTGAGTTTTCCAGCCCCCCTACTGTCCCTCTGTGAGATCCTCAACATTCATTGCAGTGAATCAATGTTCTTAATATTCTAACAACTCAAACTATGAAACAGGACTGTATTGTGACAGCTACTGAGACAACGTGTGTCCCTGAGACATTATGGTCTGAACAGCCTATCTGAAGTGTAGGCAGGGAAACAGAGGCACATGTGTGAGAGCAGTTCAATGCCAGAGATGCTTGTCAGATCACACTGGCTTCACTCTGGAACAAATCACAGTCTTGCTCATGGAGTCCCTCCCTTGCCTGCCAAGAGAATCTGCACAGATAGTGGCTTTGGCAGCCAGCTTCTACATTATTAAGGAAATCATGAAATGGGTGATAACTATGGTGTCTGAGTGCAAGTAAAATTCTTTAATATCCTATAATATGCAGCTACCCTAAAGTAGTTCCAACAAGGTAACTGGTTAATTACATATTTCTAACTAAATACTTGTGTAATTTTAAAGGAGTATTATTCCAAGGTGGTCGTAAATTGCAAGGATAGATAGCATTAGGCAATTACCATTTTGAAGAATAGGTGTTGTCACCATTAAAAGTAGGTACTTAGGACATATAATGGCAGTGTCACATTCATCACAGCATCTAAGAGACAGGATGCCTAAATGAAGTGAGAAGGCTATTAATGCTGAAAGGTTTTAAAACTGCCATCAGATCTCTTGTAGTCAATACTGGTGCTTTACATAAAAATTGCCTGCACTGATGATAAGGTAACTTGTCTGAGCTCAAATCATTGGAGAACAATCAAATATGATAAATGATTGCCAGGTGCTGCCATTTTCAAAGCAGAGACACAAACTTGAGATAATGGAGTTAAGACAAATCACAGAAATTTCAAAGGGGTGACCCCTTCAAATGTTGTGTGCTTCCTGGCACTCAGTCAATGTAAATGACACCTGATTTTTATCGGCAATAACAGGTGTGTTTTCAGCACACCCAAAACCGTCTATCTATATGCAGTACATATACTCTATAGAAAATAGCATTATATGTCTAACATCCATATTTTTTTTTTTAGAATCACTAGACATTATAGAGACTCATAAAATATTATCAGGCCATTTGAGATTTTCTGACATACTGAGCAATTACAGTTGTTAATTTTGTTCATGGTGGAGGGTGCAGAGCACTATTGAAAATGAAGACTAGGTGAAGTTCAAATTCAATGCATAAACAGAGTAGGCATTTAAAATGAAGTATAATTTTGATTTTATAATACAAAATTGTTGTGAATTTTGTATACTTCTATTCTTAGGAAAATTCCATGAGCTTACATGCAGCAGGGTGAAAATATACCTTTTTTCTTTCTTTTTCTTTCACTTTCTCTTTCTCTTTTTCTTTTTCATTTTCTTTTTCTTTTTTCTTTTTTTTCTTTTTTTTTCTTTCTTTCTTTTTTTTTTCCAAAAAGAAAGGAAACACCTGTTTGGGGACCAATTATGAGCTTCATAGCACTATCAGTCCTAATTACTAAATAGCTACAGGATTCTTATTTAAGCAAAATCAACCATTCTTGAAAACCAAACTTAGAATGTAAATGATGCAATCATTTATAATTCATTCTGCCACAGTACACAAAAGTAGAGCTTACAGTAAGTTGTTTTTAAATCTTTTATGCAAATTAATACAACCAATACAAGATTTTAAAAAGTTGTTACAGAGAAATAGATCTTTTATGAGTACTATTTGTTATCCAGCATTTTAAAACTGATGTTAAATTTGAATATATCTACTTTAAAAATAACAAAAAACAAACAAACAAACAAAAACTTAGCAGAAAAGGGAACGTTATAAGCAATTTCTGATAAAAATGATCTATGTTTGCTGCTCAGGAGAAATATTAGCTGCTTATCAATGAACACATTGTATTGCCATTTGCAAGACCCATACTTACTTGTAACTGGTAAGTTAAATCTTAAATCTGGCAGTAGTTATTATCTACTGTTCATACATTAGTGGAATCAATGATCCAGGGTAATCCAAGGATAATTTCTCAGGCAAAATAACTGAGGGCAAGACCTCAAGATCACAAATACAGCTATAGTTCCCATGAGGAAAAAAAGACTCAATATCAATTCCTTCTTTACAGGCCTTCGCCTTTTTGCAGGCTACAATGACTACACAAATTAGTTGTCCTAGCTCAGGCTGAGCTTTCCTGCTGTTACCCTTATCAATAGAAATTCATAATAAAGACTGAATATCAATTCATGTTATATGTCAATTGTATGTGCAATTTCATGTTATATGTCAATTGTATGTGCAACTTTCTGCACTCAAATAAATACCATCCTATGCATGCATAAATATTCGCCTCACAGAAAATGAGTTATTCAGTACAATGGATTCCAAAGCAGTAATTCCCTGGTTTATAGTGATGTTCACTTACGTGCACAATTTAGCTTGGAGATGAGCAGGTTAATGCCTGTGGTGTTTCTGTGTACCAGTACTAAATAACTAATAAGCTACTATTAATTCTGTGAGCAGCTTGGAAAAGAATTTGCAGTAAAAAAATAAAATAAAATAATAATAATAAAAATAATAAAAAAATAAATTAATCAAATGTAGTCCTTTCTGTTTGCAAATTGCTTGAACAGATTGTTAGATCTACTTATTTGTTTCCTGTCAGTTATTCTTTACCAAATATTATGGTGAGGAAAATTAAGTCTACTGATTCATTGCAAACTGTTTGTCGATATTGTAAATGTTCCTATATACATATATATGTACGTATAATATATGTACATATAATATATTCCTATATATATAATAATAATTTCATTTGCCATCTGTATGATTAGTCATTTCAGAAAATATTATTAAATTTCCCATGCCTTAACCTTTTCCAACACAAAATGTTATATTTCTCCAAAATCATTTTCCACAGACATTCCTAGCAATAAAACTGTTTCTCATGTGGATTCTCCACCATCTAGCCATTTGGAGTCTGTTTATCTCACAGTGACAGTCTCCACTCTAGGTTGATCAGATCCATGCTGGGCTGGCACTCTCAGTGGTCCATATGTATATAGCACTCGCAAGGAAGAACAGTAATGAAGCAAAAGCAAAGTTGTTCAAATTTCCTTCCCCAAGAATGACTGGATACACACCGCCCTTGAAAAAATAAAAAAAAATAAAAAATAAAAATAAAAAAAACCTTTTTGTCACTAAAGGTGAACTAGGAGCTAGTTATTTCAAAGTCTAATTGGTTGAACAGTAGATTAACTATTGAATAAAACTTATGACATCATTATCATTTTCTTCATATTCTTTTAAAGAATTCACTTAAGATTCTGGAATTGGTTCTTGGAATCGTGGATAATTCTTTCTTTATTCAAGTTGTTGCCTCTAACAGATAAAGTCATACCCTTCTACCAGTACAGTAGGTACTTAAAAAATGATGCTTTGGAGCAGGCTGCAAGTTCACAAATCCACTTAGTGTTGTTTACTCCTGATTATACAACTTAAGGCTAGTAATACATTATATTGCTTCTATTTTTTCATTCATGCTGGCAAATCAGATTAAATGTGTGAGTACATCTTTGGTTGATGATAGATGGTAATGAAGTTCTAGGCTGCAGCAAGCCATGGATCCCTGTCCTTCCTAACATATTGAATACCTATATACCACCCAAGCTTTTCCCTGAAGTGAGGTTTGGGAAGACTTGAATTCCGAAGAGGATCTGAAGAGACTTTTAATTTAACTCTGATTACTCTAACAAAAACAATGCGCCCGCATTTTCACAAAAATGTAGTGAGGCAAGAAAATCTATACTAAAATGAAACTTAGTCCCACATTTAGAAAATCTGCAAATTATTTGAAATCTATTACTGGCCACTTTTGATTTTATTAAAAAATGCTGACATGAAAAAAATAGCAAATCACAGTATTGCTTCATAATTTGGAAATATAACATTACAGGTAATCGAATGTAATTGTCCAGCATTTCAGGGAAGCGTTTTACATACAATGATATATATGCAAACTATATATATATATATTTGCTTACAATAATATATATAGCAAGAAAGAAAACCCTATAGCCCACTTAGAAGGGTTAAAGGTTAGGAAGTGGGAATATAAACTATGCTATGCAATCTAATTCTTGACATAATTGCATTTGGTTTTGTGCAAAAGCCACATGCAATCATGTGTTCCAAATGTAGTGTTTACTTTATAGAAATCTTTCTGTACCTCTATTAGAAACCGAGAAAGAAACTATGTAAAAGTTCAATCATTCAGCATGTTTAACCATTTATGAGTTGTTTATTAATATTTTATTAACTATTGCTTGAATGAACAGGAAAAAATGCTGCTCACCATTTCAGAGAAAATAAATGATCTTTAGTTTAAAGATTTAACATGCAAGCTTTAAGAAATTATCAGAAGTGTTGGTTGCTCTGGTATACTTACATTTCTCTAACAGGATAGATGGAAGAGTAACTGTGTTGGGTCTGTCTGAACTGGAGTCACCTTTTCCCTGCAGTAGCCCACACAGTGCTGTGCTCTGCACTCATGGCTGGAACAGAACTGATATCACTCAAGTGTTGTGTCTATTGCTGCGTAGTGCTGGCACAGCATCAGGACTCCTTCCAAGCCCCCAAGAGCCAGCAGGCTGGGGGTGGGCAAGTGATGGGGAGGGGACATTGCCAGGGCAGCTGACCTAAACCAACCAAAGGGATATTCCATAACACCTGATGTCACACTCAACAATAAAAAGGGGGGCTCTCATGGAGGAGGGGGCTGTTCCTCCTGAACAACCACTACGTGTTTTGAGGCCCTGCTTCCCAGGACGTGGCTGAACATCACTCGTTAATGGGAAGTAGAGAATAATTTTTTTTCCTCTCTCTGTGCTTCCGCGCGGACTTATTGTTTCTTTTGTTTCTTTTTTTTCTCCCCATTCCCTTTCCCTTTAATTAAACTTTTCTCATCTCAAACCTCGAGTTCTCTGTGTTCTATTTTCTCCCCCTTCCTCTTTGAGGAGAGGGGGAGTGAGAGAGCGGTTGTGGTGGAGCTCGGCTGCCCACCTGAGTAAAACCACCACAGTAACATATAATACATTGTGTTCCCTTGCATGAAGAATACAATTCCTTTTTGGTCTGTCTGGCTTTTTTCTTCTACAGACTTCATTTTCTACCTTTACTCTTTCTTGCCAGATAGCATTCTTTGCTTGTGGTAGAAATGCACCCAGCAATTGAATCACCCCCTTTCTGAAAGTGGACAACCTTGTGATGCACTTTTTAAAAGTACAAGTCGCATTTACAGCAGCTGGACTGCAACAGATTTTGAAAGATTGTGAAAAAAATATTGGTATGTCTGCCAGCAGGAAGTGTTTTTATGGATGCAAAGGCTGTACAGAAACCAGAGCTCACATTCATGCTCTCCAAGTTATGATAACGCCCCGTATATAATACAATACACATTATAATCTCTCCCAAATTTCTGTTTTACTCTGCAAGGTATATACTTTCAGGAACCATTTAATAATAATAATAATAATAATAATAATAATAATAATAATAATAATAATAATAATAATAATAATAACTAAAACAAAAAATAGTTGTTATTTTGTCTGTGATTGTTTTAAAATATCAGGTTAGTGTAGCAGATCATGCTGTTTGCACATGTACACTCTAATTCTCGGTAAAAGGGGGCGAAACTGAATTCAGTTACTGAAACATATCTAATGTTCTGTGTGACTAAAACACTAAAATTGGAGTGTAATCTGAGAGACACAAAGTTAATAGAAAAATAATATTAGTATATTTAACATTAAGAACATTTAAATGTATAGACAGCTGGGAATATAGCAGAAAAACGTGTTAGCTAGGAAGGTCCAAAGGTACACTTTTGGCAGATTGATCAGATACCAAAACCACTAAAGGAGAGTCAATCATACCCTTTGCACATAACTGAGGAAAAAAAGTTAGGGTTTTAGGTGTTAATTGGTTTGGGAGAAAAATGCAGATCATTTTCTAATAAAAATCCAGTTTGCCCTAAATCAGGTGATTCTATTTTTTACCTGAAATTTGTAGTGTGCTTAAATAAGACAAACCCAACAAATATGTTGTTAAAGGGGACTTCACTGGAGGAAAATATGATTGGAAGAAAAAAAAATATTGTAGAAGTGTCAATGAAAATGCATTATTGAATGAGGGTGCTGCCATTGAGTTTCCATAGGATTAAAGGGGAAGCCTCTATCTTTTCTGTAAAGGTCCAGATGTATGTATGAAATATTTACCACTAGAACTCATGGATGAGCCAAATACTTGCAGAACACTAAAAATGAAGTCAGGATGATGACACAGAATGAATAGTCTGAAGAGCTGCCTTAAAGAAGTGCTTTAAGACCTGCAGATGCAAAGTCACTATGAGGGTAACTGAGCACTGGCACAGGTTGCCCAGAGAGGTTGTGGAGTCTTCATCCTTCAAGACAGTCAAAAGACATGGTCCTGGGCATCCTGCTTGGGGTGGCCCTGCTTAAGCAGGGGCCTGGACCAGGTGGCCTCCAGAGGTGCCTTCTAACCTCAAACATTCCGTGATTCAGTGATATCTGAGACACTGAAATGGCTATGGTACCTAAAATGTTCAAGAGAGCATGACCATTGATTTCCTGAAAGCAAGAAGTACAAGTAATGAGGGAGTAGGCAGTAAATTAAATACCTAAGAATTCTGCTGTCCCTATTTCACAGTACGGAGATACTAAACTTTTCTGCTTGGAGTTTTGATCATCTGTGGGACACATGATTCCTAGTTAAAGTAGAGGAGGATTCAATTGGTTTGGATTATTATTAAGAGGAATAAAGGGGTTCTAAAGCAGTATAAAACGAAAGGCAGCTAAACTTTCCAGGAACAAGATCACATCAAAAACAACAGCCAGTGCAAATGTACATCCATATATATACAGGAGATGACTCTTCCATATATGGTCTCTGTCTATATATATACACATGGTGCCATGCAAATAAATTCAGGTAACAGGACAGGGACAGAGACAGAAAGCCTAAAGTGGAGTATTTGTAGTAGAGAGAAAGAAAAGCAAACAACAACAGTGGTTACAGGAGATGAAGAGTCATAGGGCAAAATCAAACACTTCATGTTCAACTGCAACAACTATCAAAAAAAAAAAAAAAAAAAGGATCAGCACCTACAGAATGCTGAGAATATTGAGAATTCCAGGGAGCAAGCCAATATTTGCCATAAGACCTTAAGTGCTTCACAAATTCTTGATTTAAATGCTCTGTAGGAAAAGAAGGCTACTATATTTGCAATTGAACTATTAGATCACCAACCAATTCAATTACAGCTAGAATCATGGGACCAGCTGCAATATGAGCCCCAGAAATATTGGTAATATTACAAATATTACAGTGGAGAAATGTAGCTGTAAGCCAGTGAAATACAGTATATGTACTCTCAGTCCAGTAAACAAAAACAAGCTGTTAATAAGAAATCTGTGAAACAAGCAGTGTTATCTCTTGGAGTCTGTAACAGCTGACAGGCAAGAATATCTTGCTGAGCACCAGCGTAGCATGGAAAAGAGCAAATTGCTTACCAAGTACCCTATAAAATACTCCCAACTGAGAGAGGGAGGACAACAGCACCCCAGTATGAAAAGGGTCAGCCACTATTCCAGCAGCCCTAACAAAGCAACTGCAGAAATGGCATGTCCTGAAAGAGCCATTGCTACATTGCTACGTCTTCTGCAACAAGAACAGTGTGGATCTGCTTCCAAATGGTGGTGACAAAGGCTTTGGTCAGCTAGAGACTGGTATTAGTAGGAAATCAGGGAAGGGGGGCAAGAAACCTGCGTGGATGAGTAAGGAGCTCATTGATAAGATCAAAAGGAAGATGAAGGTCTATGAAATGTAGAAAAAGGGCCTGTCCTTTTGGGAGTAGTATAGAAGCATTGTCAGGGCCTGCAGGGATGCGACAAGGAAGGCTAAAGCCCACCTAGACATGAGGCTTGCAAAAGAGATAAAAGATAATAAGAAGGTTTTTTGTAAGTATGTAAACAGTAAAAGGAAGACTAGGGATAATGTGGGTCCCTTGCTGAACAACAGGGGTGTTCTGGTAATGGGAGACACTGAGAAGGTGGAGATACTGAGTGCTTTCTTTGTTTCAGTCTTTGCTTCAAGGACTCCCCCTCCACTCCCCTCCCTCACTCCCTCCCCCCCCCCCCCCCAGGACTCCTCGACCCTGGGGGGAGGAGAAAGAGTCTGGGAAATTGAGATCTCCCCCCGAGTGACAAGGGAGTGTTTCAGGAGTGTCTGAGCAGGTTCAATGCACACAAATCCATGGGTCCCAATGGGATGCATCCACATGTGTTAAGGGAGTTGGCAGAGATGATTGCCGAACCGCTCTCTATCATCTTTGAAAGGTCCTGGAAACAGGAGTGGGGCCTGAAGATTGGAGGATAGCCAATGTCACTCCGGTCTTCAAGAATGGCAAGAAGGAGGATCTGGGAAACTACAGACCAGTCAGTCTCACCTCTGTCCCTGGAAAGGTATTGGAACAGCTTGTTCTGGATGCCACCTCTAAGCAACTGGAAGAGAAGAAGGTTATGAGGAGTAGCCTGCATGGATTCACCAAGGGGAAGTCATGTTTGACCAACCTTGTTGCCTTCTATGATGGCACCACCAGCTGGGTAGATGAGGGGAGAGCAGTGCATGTCATCTACCTTGACTTTAGCAAGGCTTTCAATACTGTCTCCCATGACATCCTGATAGCAAAGCTGAGAAAGTGTGGGATAGAGGAGTGAACAGTAAGGTGGGTTGAGAATTGGCTGACTGGCTGAGCTCAGAGGGTGGTGATCAGTGGTGCAGAGTCTGGCTGGAGACCTGTGACTAGCGGTGTTCCCGAGGGGTCAGTGCTAGGTCCAGTCTTGTTCAACATCTTCATCGACAACCTAGATGAGGGAATAGTGTCTGCCCTCAGCAAGCAGGCCAATGACACAAAGCTGAGGGAGGAGTGGTTGACACGCCAGAAGGCTGTAATGCCATTCAGTGAGTCCTCGACAGGCTGCAGAGATGGGCAGGAAGAAACCAAATGAGGTTTAATTAGAGCAAGTGTAGAGTCCTGCACCTGGGAAGGAACGACTGCATGTATCAGTACAGGCTGGGGGATGACCTGAAGGAGAGGAGCTCTGAGGAGAAGGACCTGGGGGTCCTGGTGGACGACAGGTTGACCATGCGTCAGCAGTGTGCCCTGGTGGCCAAGAGGGCCAATGGGATCCTGGCGTGCATTAAAAGGAGTGTGGCCAGCAGGTCAAGGGAGGTGATCCTCCCCCTCTACTCTGCCCTGGTCAGGCCTCACCTGGAGTACTGTGTCCAGTTCTGGGCTCCCCAGTACAAGAAAGACAGGGATCTCTTGGAAAGAGTCCAACAGAGGGCCACAAAGATGATATGGGGCCTGAAGCATCTTCCCTATGAAGAAAGGCTGAGAGACCTGGGTCTGTTCAGCCTGGAGAAAAGAAGACTGAGAGGGGATCTCATCAATGTGTATAAATACCTGAGGTGTGGGAGACAGAGGGATATGGCCAACCTCTTTTCAGTGGTTTGCAGGGACAGGACAAGGGGCAATGGCCCCAAGATAGAGCACAGGAAGTTCCGCACCAACATGCGAAAGAACTTCTTCACGGTGAGGGTGACAGAGCACTGGGACAGTCTGCCCAGGGAGGTTGTGGAGTCTCCTTCTCTGGAGATATTCAAGGCCTACCTGGACGCCTACCTGGGCAGCCTGCTGTAAGGAACCTGCTTTGGCAGAGGGGTTGGACCCGATGATCTTTCAAGGTCCTTTCCAACGCCTTCAATTCTCGGATTCTGTGATTAACTCAGAACCACTCAATGCTGAAGAACGTTACTCATGATCAGCTGCCAGGGGACTCTTGCGTGGTTTGCTAGTGTTCAGGAATGGCAATTTCATGTTAAATTATATAAGCCCTACTGTCACTTGACAAAGTTTTCTTCATCCTGTGATAATTACCTCCAAAAATGAGTAACCATGGACATATATTCTTTTCAAGAAATATTCTAGTTTAAACTGAACTTAGTATTAACTGGATGAGGCACCTTCCAGATGTTAAGATTAGAGCAGATAATTGTTTTACTTTAGGAAATGGAAAGGGGAAAGGGAAAATGATGCAGTGCTATAACATCAAGCTACAGGGATTTCTAAGTAGGAAAAACAAACAAACAAAAACCTAAGAACCATCCAAATGCTAAGAAACTTGGAGAAACCACCACAAAAGGTGAAAGTATTCAGCAATGTCATGAGGTGGAAAATCATCTTGGTTTCTACACATTGCATCATAGAAAAGCAGTTGGTGAGTGCAGTCAAGAAACAGCATCAAGGTCTCTGCTGTTATGACTTGCATTCATATCTGAGCAGAATTCACCTTCTGAATTGCACTACAAGCAGTTCCTTGGAACAGGAGGTAACTGTCAACCACAGCCAGTTCCTACGGTATTTTAGCAAGAAAGATCCTAGCCTTTAGAAAACCTAGCACAGCACCTAGCAGGACAGGTAGATAACAGGCTATGATGCTGTTTACTCATGGCCATATGTCAAGGAGCAAGCACCACTCCTTATTACCAGCTGGTGGATGTTTCTCACGTAGACAAGCAGCTTTTTGGTGTTGGTTTTACATATCAAATAACTCTTTTGGAGGTTTTCTTGTTGGCACTAGGGGCCCCAGAACATTATTCCATGCTGAACAAGACATTCCATTTGATTGGCACTTCAATATCTTATTTTTAGGTATTGGAAAGAAAAATGAAAGAAACGGAGGGTGAAATTCAGGCCCCCTGTGTTGGCCCTGTGTTATCCAGCAGCTCAGCGTGCTGATGCCCGGGGCTCCATTCACTTTGTTGTCAGTGATTCGCATCCACTTCCCTGTATTCTAGATGAGAGTCACCCATGAGGCTTTGAAGCAGGGCTTCTTCAGTTGCTCTTGCTGTAGTCCCCTTGAACTCCATTAGGAAATAAATGCTGATGGAGAAGTAAGAGCAGAAGGCTCAAGTCTCCTGGTTCTCACCTAAAAGAGAGAAGAATGTGATCTAATTCCTCCTCCAGTTAATGTTATTTGTATACAGCGGAATAGTGTTGACAGGAAAATAATATCCTCTTCTCTCTTCTTACACCCCCCAAAACCCTACAATTTAGTAGATCAACAATGTGAATTGGAAATCACTTGGGCACGGAACAGAAATAGACCTGGTTCTCATACATGTTTTGAAATTTCCCTAGCCCTTAAGACACTGGAAAAATTTCCCTGGCCCTTAAGACACTGGAAAAACATAAGATTTGTGAATCTTATCCTGAAAATACCCAACCAAAACTATTCAGCAAAGATAATTCAGAACTGCAAGTATTTGAGTATAAAATACTTACTGCATAGGAAAAAAAAATCACCCAGCCTTTATCTACAATTTTGTTTAAAGGGAACTAAGCAGAAATCCCAGGCAATTAAGTTACTAATATAAGATGGACATATTCTCACAACTTGAAACAGAGACATTATATTAGGAAGAAGCGGTGATGGGGGGGGGGGGGGGGGGCGGCATTCTATTTTCCAGTAATGAATGTTCAATTGAGATTTCAATTGAGATCATATATGGGATGGTAAGGGAAGTGTAAGGAGTGTAATGATGACCGTAAAAAGAGATTTCTGCTCCATGGAGACACAGTGTAACTCTGCAAAGGGGATTGTAGAATACAAACACAGAAACTGACCCGGCTTTAGCACATACAAGCAGACAGAAATGTAATCAGAAACGTGAAGGGGCACTACTGCACCTACTGAAATGCCCTGTTCAGACAGTGGGCAGACAGCGGCATGCTGCAGTGAAATGTGAATGATTTGTTGCCATATGGGAACCTCAGCAAAAGGTATCTTCTCAGTGTCCTCAGAGCCTTCTGCAAAGAGGGGTCAGGCGTGCCCAAGCCAGCAGGGCTCCATCCAGCCTCCATCCTGCCCCTCCACCCCCATGAAGCAGAGGAGCTGCATCAAGGCTCCACCCTTCAGGCTGGCCTCCTTCATGGTGGCACTAACAGGAAAACGTTGCAAAGCAGTGGCAAGCAGCGAGTCTGCTCCCAAAGCCTGGGGCAGAACAGGCATCTGAGAGCTGCAAGGAGAAATGAGGTCAGAAAACTTGCGAGATTCCACACAGAAAAATTAAAGCAGCAACAGTTGTGGAGCAAATCAGCCACTGCCAGTAATAATGGGGTGTCGGCCTGAACAAGCATGTGTATTTCTAATGGACAGAGTGCCCAAAGGGAGCACAGAGGGCTGTAGGACTGCTTGTCCTTCAGCAAGTCCACTGGTGGGAGAGGGAGAAGAGCAGACTGGAGAAGGCATCAGCAAGTTAGTCCCCCTGCTTAGTGCTGCAGAACTTCAGGAGAAAAAAACACAGGGTGTATCAGCATCCTCGCCCGTGCACAGGTATTGCTTCCCTCTCTAGCAATCCCGTTCCCCATTTGTAAGGCATCTGTGCCCAGGCAAGGGTGTGAGTGTTTCCTGAAGGGTTATGACTGAGGAAGGTAAGCTGCAAAATACTTCCTCTTCAGTATGCTTTAGTTTCCATTTATTTCCAAAGGCAGTATCTGGATTGTGAACTCAGGTTTGGATGCCCCAGATCATCAGTTTAGTTGGGGACTGTCTGTTCGTTTGTCTCCTTTGTGGGAAAGGACAGTGAAACAAAGAGGTTCAGACTATAGGCATCGTGTTTCAACCCTGAAATGTGACATTGTAACAGAGACTAGAAATAAAACAAGCTGCAAAAAGCGAGCTGAAATGTACACTTCGAGGTTCAGATTTGGAGCTAACCGCCTCCGGTGCTGACTGAGAGCTGGAGCGTTCCCAAAGTCATTGCTGCCGAGTCTGCGGGTGCCGAACGGAAGAAGCGAGCCCCGGCGAAGTTGGGAGCGGGGCGGCGGGGGCTCGGCGGGGGCTCGGCGGGGGATGGCGGCCGCGTCCCGGGCAGGAGCCAAAGGGGAGGGCGGGGCGGGGCGGGGCGGGGCCGGGCAGGTGCCGCGGACAATGGGGCCCGCGCGGGGCGGGGCCGGGCAGGTGCGGGGCGGGGCGCGGAGCGGAGCGGAGCGGAGCGCGGCCGCTCGGGGTCGGCCCCTGCCGCCAGTCGCGGAGTTCGCCGCGTCGCCAGCCGCGCCCGGAGTCGCGCTCTGCCCCGTTGCAGCCCCCGTAAGTCCTGCCGCCGCCGCCGCATATTCATCGCCACCCCGCTGCTGCCGCCGCGGAGTTGGCCCCGCCGGGGTGCCGGGCGCTGCGCGGGGCGAGCCGCGCCCCCTGCCCATTGTTTTCCGCTGGGGGTGAGAGGGGGCCCAGCTGGGCTGGGGAGAGCCGGGGGATGCGCGTCTGTCCCCGGTGCTGGCGGCGCGGAGCCGTGCGGTGCCCGCGGGCGCTGTCACTTTCCGGCCGTCCCCGCAGCCGGAGGCTCGGCGGGGCGCGGGGACGCTGCCCCCGCTGTTAGCTTCCCGGGCGGGCGTCCCCGCCCCGCCTCTGCCAGGGGCTCCGCAGAGGCCGCCAGCCCCTTGGCCCCCGCGGCCGGCGGGTGCGGAGCCGAGCTTCCTGCGGCGAGCCCTCGCCGCCGACTGGTGCCCTTCCCGGGCGCTGCCCCCCCTGGCCCCGGCCTTGGCCGTCGTGAGCGCGGGGGGACTCCGCGGCCCTTCCCCGCCTGTGCGCAGCGATCGCTGCCTGGCGGCAGGAGCAGCCGCCCCGCCGCACCGGGCGTGCTTGGGGCTTCGGGGGGCTGACGGAGGAGGGCGGCATGCCGGAGCACGGAGTCTGTGGTCCCCGGGAGGAGCAGCCCGGGCACCCCTCTGTCTAACTGGGAGTTCGGTTGGAAAGGGGAAATCCTTGGCACGGAGCTGGTGGTGTGGCTACGGAAAGTGCTATGTAATTCCTTTGAAGGAGGAGGAAGGCTTGAAGTGATTTCTGAAACGGGATATAAGCTTTTTACAGGAAGAAAATGTTTGCCTTATTTGTCATCAATATAGCCGTTTATTCTCTTTCTGCTGTTGTAGCAATTTGTTTTTGTTTTCCAATTTATTGCCCTTTTCGCATTGATTTTCTATTGATTAAATTCATTTTCTTGCCTGTCGCCATAGATGTTGGTCTCTGATCCAATCATTAGCAGTGTTTGTAGCTACAGTTCAGTTTCTGCCCTCATCTTAAGAAAAAGGGGGGGGGGGAAATATAAGCAGTGCCCTTATTCTTTTCCCAACTTCGAATGTATAGGATTCATTCAACATCAATCCTTTTACTGTTTGTGTTCTTTTTCAAATGTTAACGGAACTTGGTCTGTTTCAGGCAGGTCTCGGTTAAGAGAGAAAGTGACGTACAAAAGCTTGGCTACGTTTAATGATCATTCTAGGTTCTCAATTACAATTGCGTTCCTCAATTATAAGATGTGAGTTGCAAGTCTGTGCGTCTCTTTTAAGGCATATCCCCACCCTGCTTTCTTGGTCACGTATTTTTCCTCTATGCCAAAACATTTAGCGATCAGCAAAAGCAGGGTGTTTTTGGTTTTGGTTGGTTTTTTTTTGGTTTTGGTTTAAAATGGTGCTTGAATACACAGGATTCCTATAATATATATATTTTTCCTTTCCTGAGAAAAACAAAGGAGTTTAGATGTATGTAAGAAAGAGTTTAATAGACTGTGGAGAACTAGAGATTTCTTTCTTTTGCTAAAGAACCCTTACCAATGTTTATTGAATTTGCTCGTCTGCATGAAGAAAAGAACTGTTGTTTTGTTATCTAGCAGATGTAGGAAGATTGACGGCTACAAATTGTAAATCTATGAAGGATCTGTCCATGGCACAATTTTTAGTTCATTTAAATAGTTATCCTACACATCTTGTAATTTGCAAAATTATATAAACAAGATCAGTAAGTTTTTATGAAGAAGATATAAATGCAATAAATATACCGTAAAAATTTTGAAGCTCTTTGGGATAATTAGCAGAGCACAGTCTTGCTTGAAGTATGATGTTAATACAGTTAATTTAAATTCAAATATGGGCACACCATTGTAAATATTATACTGTAGAAAAGAAATATATATTTTTAAACATGCTACTTCTGTCAGAAGAACTTGAAGTATAATAGTCTTTGTTAAGATGAAGAGAACATCGTTGATGTCATGGCGTGCTTTGCATTTTTAAATGGAATCTAATGAATTGCAAACGTTCATTATGCCACCAGTGATTGCTGAAACTTTTCAGGACCCCAAAATAGGGAGTTATTTGTGTACTGTTACTCACATGTTTTCTGATTATGGCTTGACTGTAAAAACAATAATAAATAAAAAAGGCATTGTTCTGAAATTAATTCTCTGCTAGCTCCAGATCTTTTGTTGGTCTACTTCTGTCTTGTAAGACTGTGTTTAAACACCCCGGTGGGCTCAGGTTAGAGAACTTTCTGCTGGGAAGTGGGGGAAGCTGTGGGAAGGGGCTGGTAGCAGCCTGTTGGATCTTGGAAGAGTTAAGGGTGGGTAACATGCCAGGGAAGGTCAGGCTTGCCAATTGTCTCAAAAGGCAGAGAGGTCAAATTTCCAAAGGTCAAAGAGTGATATGCTAATTTTAATGCACATCATATATAAATATTGCTCAGCTTAACACATCAGGATGCTAAGAATAAATATCTCTTGGTCTGTGCCTTTTAGATAAATGTTATCTTTAACAAATTGCTCTTACTTAACTATGATGTGTAATGGCTAACGTTCTTCTAATGCTATTTCATTCTCTATGCGCTTTCTGCTTATTTTTCTATTTCTAATGGCCGCTGTTCTTCTAAGGCTATTTCATTCTCTATGGGCCAGTGGAAATGGGCTATGTTTATGGGTCCAGGACAACTTACAACCTTTGAATGCCTTGGTTCATAACTATTCTTGGCACTGCACAGTGTGGTCTGTCAGTTTCCAAACATTGGGGGGTTTTGAAACCTGGGGGGTCTCGAGTTCAGTTTCATTTCCCCTTCTGTTCAGTCCCCTTGGCTGTGTGGCAGTGGTGGTCAAGGCAGACAGCAGTGATGCCCATGTCATCTTCTTGCTGGCCATGCCCGCTGTAGGTGAACATCCATCAGGCCCAAAGGCTGATAGGCTGCGCCACTGCAGATAAAACAAGGTGGTTGCTTTGGGGATGTAGACAGAGAAGGGGGCTGATGTCCTTGCTTGTTTACTGGAGATGCTTACTGGCAATTTCTCACTGAACTCTGCTGCTCCTTGCAAATGTTTTAAATTTATTTTTAACTATTGTCTCTCAGTACTTTATCTTGAGGCTTAATTCCTACTGTGGCACTATATTCTTAGATTAATTCAAACCTATGTGTATTTAAAATGCAGGAGACCCTTTTATAAAAGCCAGGGTCTGTTCTCCAGGGCTGGAGAAAGTGTACCATGGTATTTGTTGTTTTGTGGGACTCCCCATGCCACACAGCAGTTACACTGATTGTCCCTGCTACTCTGGGTGATCCTTGACTGAATTGCTGTGGGACTGAACTGAGGTGGGAACTACAAGAGAGTGTCCCTCTGCAGGAGCTGCAGGTCATAAAAAGAGTTCTAGGATGGATCAGAAGTAATAAAGTATTGGTGATCTTCAAGGAAGTGCTTAATGCCCAACTCTCTTCCATGGCAGAAAGCAGGCAGTAAGGATGTCTGATACAAGGGGAGTAAAGTTTTAATGGAGAAAAATCTGCATCTCAAACTGATGTGGGTAACTTAATAGTGAACTAATGTAAATGGTATCAAGAAAACCAGACAAATCTTGAAGATTATAAATCAAAGTAAAAGAAGAGGGGAGAAAGGTGCACTGTTTCTGAAGGCTGATATCTGACTGTTTTAGAGCTAGAAACTCTCTACGAGAGAACTACGGGGGTGTTTTTTTCTTTTTTTCTTTTTTTTTCTTTTTTTTTCTTTTTTTTTCTTTTTTTTCATTTTTTTCTTTTTTTTCTTTTTCTTTTTTTCTTTTTTTTCTTTTTTTTCTTTTTTTTCTTTTTTTTCTTTTTTTTCTTTTTTTTTCTTTTTTTTTCTTTTTTTTTCTGATGATATAAGACAGCTATTCTTCCCTTGTATGCTGAAGATCACTTGACTTTATCATACAATTCAGATGTTTAAGATGAGGTTTTTGGGCATTGTGTTTCTCACTGTGTTCTGCTCTTGTGGCAGGCGTGCAAACACAGTAAGTGTTCATGGTGCCCTTAGCTGAGGGACTGTTCCTTTAGCTTGAGTGGGAAAGATCTCTGCTTATAAGAGAGGCTTTTGAGTTCTTTCTTGAGTAGGAGTTCCTATCAGTTTTACAGTAGTATTTTTAAGAAGCTTCAGTTACTTATTCCTAACTTTTTTCACTAATGAGAGCTCACCTTTCCATCTCCCTGACTCTTTTCTGTGAGCTTAGTTTCCACTGAAGCCACCCTGTGTGTTCAGTTAGGTTGTAACTCCCGTTACAAAGTCAACTTTTGCCTTTCTTTAGTCTGCCACTTCTGGTTTTGATCATCTTCCCTCAGTTCTCAGAAATATTTCAGATTCATTAATAACTTCTCCCACTGATACACCACTTCTGTATCCTGTAGTCTAGCCAATTTTTTCCAGTCCAGCTGTTCGGTTTGCTCACCAGCTCTAAGATCTCTTTACACCTACAACTTCTCCCACTTCAGAGCTAGTCGTGACAGTGTGGCAGCACACATTTTCTTTCTCCAGCTGTAGCACGTGTTGTTTTTGAACTTCAATTTTCGTGCCACTAATACTGTATGTGAACTCACCCCTGAGAAGAGACAATGGTTCTATGGAATGGGGTGATCCATCCATGGACTTGATAGCCAGCAGAATCGGTGCTTAAGGATTTGAATTATCTGTCTGTGCAAGGGCAGAACCATTGCACAGTTCATGTAAATGATGTATGTGGTCCTAGTTTTCTTTGTTAAAAATTTGACTGACAGACTGCAGATGCAGTCTCTTTTTTTTTTTTTTTTCTAGAATAAAAGGCATCTTCTCAAATTAACAGCCTTTCTCTTTTTTCGTTGCTAGCCTTCCAAGGCACAGAAGTTTTTCTTGATCTATTCCCTTCCACAGAGCTTAGTTTTATCCAAAAAATTGTAGTAGAAGCTTTTTGTGAGAGCCTCAAGTACAGAGTTCTGCTTTATTACAGCTGCTCAAGAAAGGAGCAGTCCCACCCTGGATTTTCTTCATGGGTGGTAGCTTCTTGCTAGTTCATAATGGGAAATATTGTTGTCATTTCAATATTAGCCCAAGATACAAAATATATTTTAAGTGTTCCAGCCTCATTTATGTGTATTTGAGGAGGGAAAGGGAGGTAAGGAAAGAGAGTGAGTTCTTCACATATAATGAAAGAGCACAGGATTGAGTCAGACCTAGCCAACCTGAAAATGTCAGATCATAAAGAGCAGCATTTTGGAATTGGGGTTGAAGCAAGGAGATCCACTTCTGCTTCTGCCATTTCAAGCAAGTAATACTTCTTTCACTTTCCCATAATTCAAAGAACAGGTGAATGAACCTGTCTATGGCTGCAGAATTAAAAAGAAAAATCACCTTTGGAAGGAAGGGAAAACAACTTCTTTGCAAAGCAAAAGATCAAGATGGGATATTTCAGCAAACAATAAAAAATTACACAAAAAGTTAGCATGAGAATGTGGGTTTATAATGCGAAGCCTTGTGAAGTAATTTCTCTTACTATTTCATATCCTGAGATTTTTCACATTTTATACAAACAATCACAAATTCAAGTGTCCAAAACTTTAAAACTTGAACTTATCTTTTCTAGACAATCTCCAGATGAAACTCAATTGCACTATGCCATTTTTCTCCCAAAAAATTCTTGTGAATTGCCAGTCCTGTTCTGTGTGTCAACCCTTCCTGCCTGCCATTTACTGACTATTATTCTTACCCTGCTATTAAATCAGAAGTGTTATTAGTCAAATCTATGTTCTTATTGTGCTTCACAGCTACAGAATGAATTTTCAGAAAAGCAGTAGCTCTGGTGTTGTGTGTGATGATATGTAGGTACTATGCCTATGGATGGGTGCCTTGCAGCACATACAAATATTAAAATACAGGATTAGATTGGGTTCTCTCATGCAACTTTGGATTGCATTTATCAGTGGAATCTTCCTTCAGTCTTCTGTCTTTTGATGGCAAACATTACAGCTTTTACCAGAAAAGAAAAAATTGGGGATTATATATAAACTCACTTTGTTTTGTTTAGATAGGAGTAAGTAGGCTGAAACTACCAGCAGGCTTGTCAATTCCAGTGTGCGAATGTATAGCACTACTATTTATTTATTTTTAAATATTGCCTTTATGCTCCTTTGTGTTACTTTCATAGTCTTTTTTTTTTTTTTTTTTTTTTTTTTTTTTTTAAAAAAAAAAAGGGGGGGGGGAAGTTAGGGATTTTTGTCCTTTTCCTTGGTCTCTGAGCAGGGTTTGAACCCTTGAATCCCCAGGCAAGTGTGTTTCACCAGAAATATTGAACTGGTAAGGAAAATAACTGCTTCTTCTTGAACTTTGTTAGTAGAGAAGATGGCAAATACTTCCAAGATTGCTGGGATCAAGAGTAGAATGTCAGCAGATCTTGCGATCTCATTCAGATCTGAAAGAACATTCCAATCCACTCATTGAGATACAGGTCCTGGCAACTGGGCACTTTATTTGCAATACATATTTTGTCTCCAGTGCCCCATACAAAGATGACCTGAGTTCTTGTTCCAGACTTCTCCACTGTTCACCCGTCACCTCCCTTTCATTTTTCCATTCCAAAGCTGTTTCTCACAGATCTTGCCTGGTCACTGATCTTTCCTAACAGGCTCCCAGTCCCTGTTCCCACTTCCTATGTAGGTCACTGACCCCAGTGTTTCTCTATTACTCTCACTTTTACTTTCCACACAATCTCACTTGTTTGCTCTATAGCCTCCTTACTCCTATTGTATTCTGGTCATGAGTCAACTTTCACTCCTTTTCACTAAAAGCTAACAAAAACCCATTCTTTCTCCAAACTGCTTGAAGTTATGAAGAGTCTTACCTGCTGCTTGCCTAGGTAGCCAAAGCTGTGCTGGATCCACCAGAAAAAAACAATTGCTATGTTCTTGAACATGCGAGATAAAATACATTGAGCATGTGCTAAATGTCCAGAGAATGCAGCTGCTAAACTGTAAATCTCTATAGAGAATTTCCCATGCTTATAAAGTAGACTAGCTTCTCTTTTTCCTTGTGAAAAATTTATTTAATTAGAGCGTGTTGATAAGAATGACAACATTTTTAAATGCCAGGACTCTCCACCAAATAGGAGTGTCTCAGATTTTCTCAGGCATGTTTTGTCCATGTTAACACATTCTCAATTTCTCTTAGCAAACTGTATTTAGTAAACTATGCAATGCTGATGAAGCATTTATTTGAGAGAACAAAAAAAAAAAAAAAAATATGATTTTTATTCCCTTGTGTAAAATTTTGGCATAATGACGCTTTTGCAAAGCTATACCGAGCTATACCTATAAAAGTCTCCTGTAATTGATGGTGTTGGGCAACCTTCGATAGGCACCCATCCTACCTTTGATACCCCAAGGATAGTCCTTAACATTTTATACTGTGCAGATAGGTGCCCAGTACTACTAGTTTGTGCCTGTACAGCACTGCATTGATACTAAAGTTAGTTAATTAAGAAAAACAATGTGAACACAAATGGAGTGCTCTGCTGCCAGGCCTCCTGCATATGCAGTAGTTCAAGAACTCCCACAAAGTACTTTTGTATGCAGTATACTTGTGAATGCCTTGGAGGAAGGGACTATGCATTGAAAAGGAATTACATCTGTGGGTGTACAACTAGCAGGTCTACAAGTGTGTGAGTGAGAGGGAGAAAATATGTGATAATGTTGGTATCGAAGATTTCAGTAGCAATCCAGTGTACGATGACTGTGTTACTCACAATTGGAAGAGATCTCTATTGGTGGATAGATGCAGAGAGTGAAAGAGATTGCTATATGTGTAAGCATGTATCTGCTTGGGAACAAGGTGGAGTGAAGACAAAATGCAGTTAAATCTTAAAGCACTACAAGTTGAGAAGCAACGCTGTTCTGTAACTATTTTACCTTGTAGAAATGATCGCATACATGGCTTAGCTCATTTTCTGGGAGCATGGAGTTTTTGAAGATTGCAATTAATCACTAAGTGGGGATTTGCCTTGTCAGGCTTTCAATTAAGGAAAAGGAAAAAAAAAAAAAAAAAAGTTTTACAACTTAATTTTGTATTTGTAAAGAGGAAGTAAATAATTTTTGTGGGGCTTTTTTCCTTTATTTAAGTTGTAAATGTAAAATACTTCTTATGGATGTGTTATTTCAGTGTGCTGTGAGCATTTAACAGACATAGTCATTGAGAAATTGTTGAAAAAGCTGTTGCCACTTTAATTTCTGGCAGACAGTCTATAATCCAGTTTGTCAAATGAATTTTCTTGATTGCCTTGCAATGTATGCAAAGTACTTAAAAAAAAAAAAAAAAAAAAAAAAATCAAAATTACCTCTGAAGATGTTGGGGGGAGGAGAAGGATACAAAAGAAAACAGAGGAAAATTCAGCTTTCTTCTCTTAGTTAAGTATAAAGAAAATGGTACTGTATAAAGGCAGCACAAAAGACATAACAGAAATGTATAATGAGAGCAATCAAGTTCTTCAAAATGCTGGATAGTTGTACTGTAGGAAAAAACAACAACAACAACAAAAAACAGTTCACTGATTAAAACAATCGAAAATGTACTTGTTTTTATTCAGTAAGCTAAACTTAATCTATCAAACAAACTTGCTGTCTGACTTTCACCTGAACTGATGAGGTATTCAAGAGGTAGGTTCTGTAGGATTTTTGAATGTGGGGTGCTTCCTTTAGTTGGTGGGTGTCCCCCTGCCTGTAAGTCCCCTGCTCAGAGCTGCTGCAAAGATTAGGAATAATTTATTTAATTTCTTCTATTGTGTTATTTAGTGTGTTTCACAATGCACATAAACAATTGTTATCCGTTTTATAGAATTTTCAACTTATACTGAATTTGCTAACTACACCACAGCAGTGAAAAATATTTTTCCTATGTATTTTGGGGCTATAACTACTCTTAAGTCTTTTTGTTGTGTGTGTGTTTTTGTTTGTTTGTTTTTTTATCCTAGTTTATATTATTCTTACCAAAATAATGCTTACAGTATTTGTCAGAAATCTGTGGAGGGCAAAGAGCTAAACTCTTACCAAACAGACAGGGTTTCACAGAGAAGTGAGAAAACACTTTGCAAGATTCATGGTATGAATTAAGCTGCTAGTTGATTAGGTTTTGCAGCTATTTTTCCAGCCACACAAGAAAGGCCAGTGTGTGGTACAATAAATCTAGAGATCTTAGACTCTGGTATTCCTGTGTCTTAGCCTCTCAATTTCTAAAATGTCAGTAGTAGTTAAAAATCAGAAAATTCTGCTTGGTATTCTGAGCAATGTGCCTTTGAAGCCAGGCTGGAGGGAGCAGCATGTTTGTTGCCTTTTGGCTGAAATCCTTAAGAACCCTTGTCTGGAGAAAAAGTTCTGTGGGAAAAGACCTTCTCGGGCTGTTGCCAGGAGGTGTCACTACAGTTCAGGAGTAACTGTTTTGTCCCTTGAGAAACACTTTAGTAGTTTCAAGGTCTCATTAGATATAAGTGCGGGTATCATCAGGTCATCAGGTGCAACGATATACTGCCCTCTATTTATCATTTCTAAAGAAAGAACACGATATTGTCCAATCTACTAATTAATGTATCGCCAAGTAAAGAGATTATTGTATGTATGCTAAACGAGTTGACCTCAAAAATACACATTCTACATTGATATTGAAATATGTATGCAGTGTGATACTGTGTACTGTGTAATTCCTTTGGGGAATTAGTGCTTACATGGTGCTGTCTGATGCAGTCATTTGTACTCCCTTGGTCCTATTCATCTTTAAGTGATGTAGCAGAATTTTAGCAGTCACTGATCAGATGTATTACGCTAGGATTAGCATGGCAAGATATTTGTTGAAAACCAAGAGAGTAAAAGTGGCCGTTGTAAAGAGATGGAGTCATGAGCAGGTTTGGGAACCATAACCTTAAACGCTACTGATACCACTCTTTCAAAACAATTTAAATAATTTATTTTAATGCATGAGAAGCTTTTTATTCTCAATCAGTTTTGCACAGCATATTATATGTATTTTATACAGCCTGCTAATGAGCTGAAGACTTGTTAATTATGTGTGCGTGGAATGGCATAGCTGTTGAATTATGCACATTATTTTTCCTTACAATGAAGTCTTCCTATTAACTGTATCTCTCCTGGCTGAAAATACACCTCAGGTTACTAACCCATCTTTTGTCATTTAATTATCATCAATCTTAAGGCTTTGTTTGTGCGAAGAGTTTTTCTGAAAGTTGAGTAGTCTAGACAATAAAAATACACTCTTTAAAAGTAGCTTCTTGTGTTGCATAAAATAGCTGTTGGGAATTGTATATCACCTGAAATAAAAGGAGGAAAAAAATAAGGGAATGTAAAATCTGGAATGGTTTACTTTTTTTTTTT
Organism: Aythya ferina; assembly: GCF_964211825.1. Lineage (NCBI taxonomy): Eukaryota > Metazoa > Chordata > Aves > Anseriformes > Anatidae > Aythya > Aythya ferina. Next base: position 21,230,629 of record NC_140307.1, on the reverse strand, counting down.
CCTCTGTCTGGCTTGTAGTACATTAGTTTTCCTACTTAATAAATACTTAATATCATCCTCTTGACTTGGGGAAAAAAATCAGACTGAAATTATATGTTAATTACAACAAAAATTGTATTATGCCAGATCACTGTTGTGAGCATTGGAATCTAAGCAGGGGCATGTGCTCTACTTCCTGAATGTATTACTCTTACAAAGAGTATAAAACATAATGGTAAAGCTGATCAGGTCTTTCGTACTTTGGATAATTCCAGCAAGCTACAAAAATATGTGATACTAGTTACTAAGCAGTGCCTTTTATATGTAGACTTGGTGTCTAGTATATATTCTAAATCAATACGTGGAAATTTTCAAAATTCTGTCTAAACTGCTTTTCAGTTGAAAACATTGCTTCTTTCAAAGAAAACAACCAACCAAAAAAAAAAAAAAACATGGCAACAAAATATTCCTGGTCCTTCCATTTTCAGTACAGAAAAAAATGGCATGTATTTTTTTTTTTCTTCCTTCCCCCTAAGATAGTATTGTCAGAAATGTGGAAAATTTGTGGAAGTGGAATTGGGTAATGAAAAGTCATTTTGCTAAAGATTTCTGAAACTTGGAGGGGGAGGGGAACAGAGAGAAAGAAAGAAAGTAAGGCTGTAGTAGTGGTATTATGCACAGTAATAAAAAGGAACTACAATTATATTTAATGTCTTGAGTTTGTTGTCTTTTATTTGTTGCTGTATATTCCAGTGTGGATAAAGGAGTTGTATATTACTGAAATAAGCAGCATAAAAGTGTTGGACCATCTTCATCACAGGCTTTGGTTACATAAATCAGTATTACCCACAACAAACAGAAAACATTTGCAATAGTATCACTTGAAAACATGATCAGGAGTTATTTGTTCACACTCTAAGCTGCATTAATAAACTCAGTACTGGGGGACTTGTATTTTTTTCTCTAGTTATTGGGTGATTTTGTGATCCATAAAGAATTAAAAAAGGAGAAGAAGAGGAAAAAAAAATTAAAAAATGCTATGGTGTGGCAGAGCGTGTGTATCTTGGATTTGTAGTCCTGGGAAGAGGGACAGGTCCAAAGAAAAATCTTAGTTTGAAAGCTCCTTCAGCCTTTTTTGTTGTTTATGACAAATCTCTTGAGTGTTCAAGAGATTTCATTTGTTGCTTTTACATCAGCTTGTTTCATATAAGCTGTGAAATGACTATTAGACAGATTACCAGCCTTAAAGGATTATATGCATCTTTCATCATAGGTGCTGCTGCAATATAAACACTATAACAATAATCAGCTTAGTTAAGTTCAAGCAGGTGGTCTAAAGCGAAAAGGTATTTTGTAGGACTAGAAGGTGTTCTGAGCAAATTTGCCGACGACATCAAACTTGGAGGAGTTGTGGACTCTGATGAGGGTGGAAAGGCCTTGCAGAGAGACCTGGACAGATTGGAGAGCTGGGCGATCACCAACCACATGAAGTTTAACAAAAGCAAGTGCTGGGTCCTGCACCTGGGATGGGGCAACCCTGGCTTTACGTACAGACTGGGCGATAAGATGCTGGAGAGCAGCCCTGCAGAGAGGGATCTGGGGTTTGGGATGGTAGCAAGTTGAATATGAGCCAGCAGTGTGCCCTGGCAGCCAGGAGGGCCAACCAGATCCTGGGGTGCACCAAGCACAGCATTGCTAGTCGGTTGAGGGAAGAGATTATCCTGCTCTACTCTGCATTGGTCCGGCCTCACTTTGAGTACTGTGTGCAGTTCTGGGCACCACAGTACAAAAAGGACATTCAACTGTTGGAGAGTGTCCAGAGGAGGGTGACGAAGACGGTGAAGGGTCTAGAGGGAAAGACATACAAGGAGCGGTTGAGGGCACTGGAGAGGAGGAGGCTGAGGGGGGACCTCATCGCGGTCTACAACTTCCTTGCGAGGGGGAGTGGAGAGGCAAGTGACCTATTCTCTGTAAACACCAGTGATAGGACCTGCGGGAATGGTGTCATGCTGAGGCAGGGGAAGTATAGGCTTGACATCAGGAACAAGTTCTTCACTGAGAGGGTGGTTGCACACTGGAACAGGCTCCCCAGTGAGGCAGTCACTGCACCAAGCCTGTCTGAATTTAAGAAGCAATTGGACTGTGCACTTAGTCACACGGCCTAAATTTTGGGTAGACCTGTGTGGTGCCAGGAGTTGGACTTGATGATCAGTACGAGTCCCTTCCAACTCGGGATATTCTATGATTCTATGACTCTACTTTTCCTTCCATCTTCAACAGATGAACATGTGATTATGTAGGCAATTAGGAAAATTGCTTAGAGGTGTTTTGAAATCCTATGTTCTAGGTAACCAGGGTTCGTATTTTTTGTTGTTGCTGTAGTGTTGTGTTTTTCTTTTTTCTTTTTTCCTGTATATTCTTTTAACCTACAGATTTCATAACGTGACATGGACATAAACGGCTTATTTTTCTTATCTGCTTTGTGGTTTCTTTTTTTTTTTTTTTTTTTTTTAAATGCCTACCATGGCAAGACTGTGAGTAGAGTTCCTTCCTATCCAGTTGATGAGCTTGCAATTGTTCATTCAAGTTATAATGGCAATGAATTCTAGCTTTTCTCCATTCCAGCATAGAATGGTCTCCAAATCTATGCATTTGTTAGATTTTTCTCCTGCTACCCTTGACATGCAGTTCATTTGTGGCTCTTTGACTGCTGCTTCTGTGGCATGATTTGGAGTGTGGTGAACAAGGTGGTTATCAGTAGGGCTGAGCTGGTGGCTCTCTGTGGCTGCTTCATGCCATCTCTTGGGTGGGCTGGCTGCTACAGAGCTGATGGGATGCTGAAGGTTAATCAGCTACGTGATGTCTTTGTGGTTGAGAATGAAGATGAGGTCCAAAATAACTTTATTTCATGTTCGTCAGTGACTTGGGATTTGCCCCTTCATAACAGAAATATTCTATTTTTCTCAAGTTATTCAATATCTAAATTAATGTATTACTTTGAAACAAATTACGCATGTTACTGGTGTTTGTAATAGTAAACGTATATGCCAAGTTCTTAAATGGATATCGAAGTTATATAAAGCACTTTTATACCTTAAAGTAACTGTAAAACCAGAAAGGAAAACAGAGCTATACAACTACTTGTAAAGATTCAGTGAATTTATTACTTCTTTAGTGTTTCATTATAGGGGTAAACTAACTGTTTGTCAAAATTTGTAGATTAATACCAGTTGTCCATAAACAATTTTGAGAATAATTATACTGTCTTAGAGAAAATTCATGTGACCAAGAAAGTGCCTGAGATAAGCAATCATTTCTGTTGTCGTTTTAAAATATTTTCTTTTGTGTAGAATTCCCTTGGGTATTTTCAATGACTGGTGTAAAACTATGATGGTTTTAATTTTGTCAAAAGGTATTATTAAAAATATTTATGACAGCATTATAATATACACGGCTACAGAAGTAAACGTGAATAAAGCACAGTTCAAGAGTTTTGAAATAAAGACAGGAGTTATGGATAACTAGAGATTTATACCCACACAATTTGTTTCTACTTTACGCATCTTTTCTTGGAACAATGCTGAGAAGAATATTCAAGTCTGAATATTGTTTGTGTGTGCCCAACAAAATAAGTTTCAGAGTAGGAACCCAGCTAAAACAGATGGCGTGTTATACGAAGGTCCTGGGATAGAGCAACCCTGGTTATCTCTGCAGGCTGGGAGGCTGGAGAGCAGCCCCACAGAAAGGAGTCTGGGGGTTTTGGTCGTTGGCAAGCTGCTCATGACCCAGCACTGCGCCCTGGTGGCCAGGAGGGCCAGCTGTATCCTGGGGTGCATCAGGCACAGCATTGCTAGTCAGTTGACAGAAGGGATCGTTCTGCTCTGTGCTGGAAAGGTGTCACCTCGAGTGCTGTGTGCAGTTTTGATCAACACAACATAAGAAGGACATACAACTATTAAAGAACCTCCAAGGGAGGGCTATGGAGATTTTGAAGGGTCTGGAGGGCCAGGTGTATGAGGAGTGGATGAACTCCCTTGGTTTGTTCCGCCCAGAGCTGAGCAGGCTGAGGGCAGGCCTCATGGTGGCCTGCAACTTTCTCACGAGGGGAGCGGAGGGGCAGGCACTGAGCTCTGCTCTCTGGGGACAGTGACAGGACCTGAGGGAATGGCATGGAGCTGGGACAAGCAAGGATCTGTCTAGGTGTTAGGGAAAGGTTTTTCACTAAGAGGGTGGTCGGGCACTGGGACAGGCTGCCTGGGGAAAGCGGTCATGGCACTGAGCCTGCTGGAGTTCAAGAAGCATTTGGACAGTGCTTTCAGACAGATGGTTGGTTGGATTTTGGGGTTGTCCTGTGTGGAGCCAGGGTCTGGACCTGATGATCATTTTGGTTCCCTCCAACATGGGACATTCTGTGATTCTGTCTGTCTGAAATCTGAATATGGCAACATTCAGAACATGGCATTTTCAGACTTTGCCATGACCTTGGTTTAGTTTCTTCTTTCTAGATAGTCCAAATAGAAGTGTCAAGATGGACATTGCAGAGGGCGCAAATAGTTAAGAAATGCAGGGGAAATATTTTTCCCCATGCAGTGCCACAAATAAATTGCAAGCAGAACAAGCAGGAGACTGATTCCACTTGAACCGTGGATGAAGGGGGGCATTTCATCCTTCTGTCTCTTGTAAATCCAATTCAATTTTTGGAACCGAGATACTATTTAACCACATAAAAAGCTGTACCAGGTTCCCTTTTTGCAGTGGGTTTTGCTCATAGTAATACAGAGCAGACTGTATACTCTGCCAGAGAATGATCTGCTTAGGATAGAGTGGAAATGTACATTAGTAAGACAATGTAAAGATTTCACACTTCTGCTGCTTCCTTAGTGCTTGTGTTGGAAATAAATGACAGACTCTGGGACACAAATTCTAGTCTTCATTTGCACTTTCTGTAGGTACCAAGGAAAAAAATCAGAAGCCTAAACATAGACATCTAATGCCATTTTAGATGCATTGTGTACCTGAGACATCTATCAGGGCTAGCAGGTGTGACAGATGACTTAATGCCTTCTATAGCAGCAGTTGAAAGCTGTGGTGGGATACCCTCAGGCATCTAAAATAGCACTGGATTTCTATGTTTAGGCACCTGCATTGCTCCTTAATGCTCTGTTGTAATTAATCAAATAAGTTAAAGATCACTTAAACACTTATATAGGTACGTTTGTATGTATTTCATAAATTACCTGAGGGTAATCTGATAGCAGAAGTTGGTGATACAAGATTTAAGCTATATTTCCTTTTGTATTGGTTTAAGTTGATTTAAAAATTTCTTATAGCACAACTTGTATGCAAATTTGCACAAGTGAGTTCATGGCTTAGTTTTTAAAATAATCAGCTGCAAAATTCTAGATCCTTCAGTTTTTATTCCAGGAAAACATGGGGGATTGGGAGAACTAAAATGCGTGTTATCACTTATGATATTTAAAACATAATGAACCTCTCCACCACCTCAAAGACTGTGCCCCAGCCACACTTTCTTTAGAAGTGATGGCAACATTTCTCATTTTGAGGCATTCAGTAACCAGGTAATGTAGGTATTTAAATAGATTCAATAAATACTAAATAATGGTGTTCTGGAAGTGGTAGTTACCCATTGAGCTCTATGATCAAAAAGAAATTTTGAGTATTGCAGTATTATATTATGTATTTACATTCTCCATAGTCAATGTGTAGTTAAACAATAAGGCACAACAGGCATTAATCCCTTTGAAATATACTCCCAGTGTCAGAGATATTATTGGGAATGCGACTAAAGGGCATGTTACATTAACTACCCGAATGGTACAGTAATCTTCCATAAATTCATTACCTGGGGTGTCTCACAATTGTTTTGAAATGGTAATTTAAATAAATAAAAATCCTCAAGGAGTTTCTCCTCTATTTCCAGGGGATTTTAACAGAAATTGGACATCACTGGTAGCTAGTAGAAATACTTACATTTATGTGCTGCATTTGAAGATGTTTGCTTCATTCATGTTATGTCTAATGTCATGACATGGTCATAGCTACCAGAACGATTAAAACCTCAAAGTACATGCACAACCATTATCAGTAATCCGAGTAGCTTTTCCTTTGTGTTATCCATATTTATTTTTTTTAACCAAAGGCAGAAATCATTTGTTTTAAACTCAGATAGTGGTGGAAACCATAACACAATAAGAGCCTTTTTTTTTTTTTTTTCTTTAGGAAGGTGTAAAACAAGTTGCATTAATAGTTGTTTTTTTTAATAGCACTTGACATGTTCCAGTGTGGAACATATAGTTATTACAAATTATGGGAAGAGCAAACACAAGTAGGAGCAGACTTCTTGTTTCTTTTCTTGTCAAATATGCAATCACAGTACAAGACACTTTCATTTTAAAATATGGAAATGTATATATTCATTGTTTTTAACATCTGTTCTTTTCCAATTGTTTTCTTACCAGCTATTCTTAAATATTTCAGAGAAAACCCAAGGGCTTATTAAAATTTTAGTAAGAAAGTTTTTGTTGTTTGTTTGTTTGTTTTCAGGGCACATAAGATGTTACCTCTAAAGAAGTATTAGTGAATTACTTCTTTCCTTTGACTGTAATGATTTTATAATTATACTTTGTCATAAGGGAAATCTACACAGGTTCATTGTTTTTCATCTTTTCTGGGTAAAGGTTAATCTTTCCCTGGAATGTGGACAGATGGGAATAACTATTGTAAGCATTAGTCATGATGATTTATGTGTAAAAATTAGGATTTTTTATGGTATTTTTAGCTTGATCTTTTTTTTTAAAAAAAAAAAAAAAAAAAAGAAAAAAAAAAAAAGAAAAGGAACAAAAACAAACAAACAAACAAAAAAAAAGGATGCATCCCACAAGATTTTGGTCCCTCTCTGTATATTGATAAATTGGAGAATGATGACAAAGAATACTCTGAGCCAGAAATTATGATTGCAGAATTTATTTTCTTGTGGGGTAGTATCTTCACAGGTATGGACTTGGGAAGAGATTCATTGTTGAATCAATGATCAGGACAACTGGGATCTTTTTGTCATCCTTATTGTGGGGTATTGTCTGTTTCCTAGTACTGTTTGGAGTATTTCTACTAATTTATTCTCTGCACACATGAAATACAGATAAAGCCTTTGGTTTATTCTGCATAGTATTATTATTTCTGCTATTTTGGCTTTTAGCACTAAAAGTCTCAATTTTTTGTTCTACAATTGAGTTGTCCATAGAGGATTTTTGTGGTAGGCAATGGGAGAGGGTCCCCTTGTGGAAATGACTTGATGTCTGTTGAGAGCTGTGTGCAATCCTACAAGTCCAAAAGTTATTTCTAGTTCTGTATCTGTACTCCAGGGCTCCAGCATCTCATAGTACACTAAAGAACAACAACAAAATTCTAACTTGCTATAGTGTGACTCTTGTAAGTGACACTTGTAAGCAAGACACTAATTTTCAGGTCAAATTTAATGGCAAACAGAAACATCTAAAAATTTGCAGTATTGCATAATGAATTGCTAATCCATAATAATAGGAACAAAATGTCTTCCTCAGTCTTTTTAGTAAGCAGCTGACCGAAGTGTAAGGATTTCTATATCATCCTTAAATTTATTTATTTAAGCTCAACTAGAAAGCAGATAATGTATTGCTGTCAACTTATTTAAATATCTGATCCTCTCCAAATCCTACTAAGCTCTTGGCTGAAAGTTTCTCTTGTAGCAAACTCTACAAGTTAGTCATGCACTGTGTAAAAATGCTGTCTTTCCTCAATTTGTGTTTTTGCCTACCAATTTTGTTTTTTATTCTACCAATTTATTCTGTGAGAAATGGTGAATAGAAATGTCTGACTTAACCACACTGTACAATTTACTGTTCTACATAGCCTTATTATATCCAATCTTCTGTATTCTCTTATGGAGCCTAAATATTCCTTGTCTTTAGATCCTCCTTCTGTACCTATAATAATTTCCATTGCCTATCCCTGTTTGATCTCCTCCCTGTTTTCTAGTGTTGACTTTGTGTAATTGCACTATTGTATTTTCAGTGTTCATTTATAGCAATACTGTTACCTTTTTTTTTTTTTTTTTTTTTTTTTTTAAACTTTGGATGTTATTGTGCTGGGCAAAGATTTGTAATTCTTTGTCTTCCTCATAGATGCCTGGAGCTTTTTCCCTTCATGTTTGCAGTCCAGGCTCAAAGCATATGTGTAAGCCTGCATATGCAAGAGAAGGCTCTAGCAAATGGCAGTAAACCTTCTTTAAGAACTATTTTGAAACCATCTGTAGGAAGCTCTGTGGCCTCTCAGATCTTCATTACTCCTTTCCTCTTCTGACTGGAGCCAGAACTAGTTACCTCTAGTAAAGAGGGAAGGAGCTAATTACTTATAATTGGTCCCTAGGGGTGTCACTGGCATGTCCACCCAAGTGTGGCGTGGCAAGTGCAGGTAAACTGGTGTACTGCCTTGCTGCTGCCAAGACAAATTGTGTGTTCTGGCTTCTTTTACCTCCTCCTCATAAACCTCCTGTGAGCTGTCTCAAGGATTTAAATGCCTAGAAAACTGGCATGTGCTGGAAATAAATAAATAAATAAATAAAAGAGCTAGTGCTCTGAAGTAGCTCTCTGCAGGGGTCAGGCCAGCGTTAAGGGATTAATAACCCTGTTCATATTAGCTAGTTATTAGAGGTTGTTTGTACTGTTCACCTGCACACCAAGAATAGTTTGTATTATTCTTTGTAGAGTTCATTGCCTTGTGTCAGAGTTCATTAATTTCCTATATTCGTTAGTGTTACAATTTTCACCAGATCTTCTTTAGGGGCAGGGTGATTCATTAGCCACTCTGCCTTCATCTGTTTTTGCCTTGGTAACCAGATCCTGGGCCTGGACCCTGGGCCTACATGGCAAGGGAAGAACCTTGTGGCACATTTACAGAGGGTCTGGATAACAAACCAAACTGGGTTAGTTACAGGCTTGAATGGTCATTTAATATCTATGTGTTTTCCTCCACTGACTCAGTTCAATGGTGGGTTTGTGGTTTTGTTTGGTTGTTGAGGTTTTGTTTTTGCTTTACTCCTTCCAGAACAAGAATGTAACATAGGTTGGCCCTGCTCCTTGGGTGTAGTTTAAGCCTTTCAAATCCTCTCAGAGCTGTATAAGTACCATGATTAATATTTGTAAAACTTAAAATACTCAAACGTCTTTCAGGATGAGAAAACACAGGTAAGTGGCAAAATTTTCTCAGCGACACTGCCTAAGACCTCATTAAAGGCTGCAGAAACTCTTTGAGAAGGTAAACAGTCAAATGAGTCTTATGTCAACCTTGAAACCCACATTTCAGTAAAACAAAATAGCTTTTTTGTAGCCCATGTGTGAAGTGAGTTCAAAATAATTACAGAAAAGCCACTGTGCCATATATATTGATGCATGTCAAATTAATCCTTTAAACTTGATTGAGGGCTATTAAATTGTTCTGCACTTTCCAAATTGCATATTTCTTGGGGGGGGGGGGGAGGGGAGGGGGAAGAAGGAACATAAAGGGCTGAAACTTACTGAATATAATTAGCCATAACTTGCAGTACTATTTATTTGCTTTTGTTCAGCCAGCTCTAATTCACTTACCACACACTTGATGATGTTACAGATGCTGAAGAAGTTTATGAGGAATTCATATATTATTGAGTGCTTGAGTGCTAAAAATTTCTGAAGCATTTAAACAAGAGGAAATGTAAGAGGAAAAAATATTCTTAGGAATCTACAAATAGGTGGGTACAGGCATCCTACACAATCAGTCGTTTAATGTTTTGAAGTTGTTGTGGTGGTTTTACCGTGCTGGGCAGCTAAACCCCACAACCGCTCTCTCACTCCCCCTCCTTTAGATAAGGAGGGGGAGAAGTAAAGCAAAGAACAACTCACGGGTTGAGATAAGGATAATTTAATTAAAGGGAAATAATTATAATAATTAAATAAAGACTACCATGAACTAAACAATTTAACTAAGGGGAAAATAAAAGGGAAAGGGGAAAAAAGGGAGGAAAACAAACAAACAAAATAAATGAAAGCTATATGGAAGTGCAGAGGAAAGAAATTACTCTCTACTTCCCACAAATGAGCGATGATTGACCACGTCCTTGAAGCAAGGCCTCAACGCACGCAGCCGGTATTCGAGAGGAGGACCGACGTCTTCTCAACGAGAGCCCACCCCTCCCCTCTTCTTCCTGTTTCCACCTTTTATTGCTGAGTGTGACACCACATGGTATGGAATATCCCTTTGATTGGTTTAGGTCAGCTGCTCTAGTGATGTTTCTCTCCTCACTTTTTGCCCACCCCCTAGGAGGGTTAGAGAAAGGCCCAATGCTGTGCCACTGCTGCTCAGCAGTAGACACAACACTGGTGTGATAACACTGCTGTTCCAGCTACAAGTATAGAGTACGGCACTGAATGGGCTGCTGCCGGGAAAGTTAACATTCCAGCCAGACCCAGTACAACTTCCACCCCTTATTCCATAACATTTGTGTCACACTCAGATCCCCATACTTTAGCATACAAGCATTCTCATCATTATCCCTTGTCCTTTAACAGGACAAGGATTTAACAGGACAGGATAGGCAGGTGTATCTTTTCATTCCATAGGTCTTTCTTGGAAAATGTTCATAAGAACTGTTGATGATTAGGTCTTCATCTGCCAGAGTGGCCACTCAAGGCAGGCGGAGTTGGATGTCTGGACACCAGCACCAGGTTAGCTCAAGTCCTTGTTGCACTGCCCGGCTCCTTGCAAAGTTGACCTGTCGTTGATCCTACAGCATCTTCCTACAACATATAACTTAGATTATAGATTAGTTTTCTCTCAATGTCAAATCTCCTTGAGGCACACACTTGATATCCCCATTCTTTTGCATGACCCACCAGGTATACCCTGGTCCTTGGGCGAAGACAATCCCACGAGTGGGTTTGCCTTTTCCCGAGGCAGGAGCAACCCACACTGCCTTCCCCATCCACCTTCCTATATGCACTACGGGAACCTTAGCTCCTTTCACAGTGTGTAGGGGTTTTGTTTCGGCAGGACCAGCACGGCTGTCAGACCCCTATTGTTAACTAGCCAAGTGGCTTCTGGTAGATTTGTGTCCCATTGTTTCCACGTCCCAGCACCTAATGCTCGTAACATAGTCTTTAACAGTCCATTGTACCTCTCAACCTTCCCAGAGGCTTGTGGGTGGTAAGGGATGTGGTACACCCACTCAATACCATGCCTCTTTGCCCAGGAGGTAACAAGATTGTTTCGGAAATGACTCCCATTGTCAGACTCAATTCTCTCTGGTGTACCATGACGCCACAATACTTGTCTTTCCAGGCCCAAGATAGTGTTTCGGGCCGTGGCATGGTTTACAGGGTATGTTTCCAGCCACCCAGTAGTTGCTTCTACCATGGTGAGTATGTACCGTTTGCCTTGGCGAGTTTTTGGGAGTGGTCCGATATAGTCAATTTGCCAGGCCTCACCATATTGAAACCCTAACCATCTGCCCCTGTTCCAGGGAGATTTTACCTTCATGGCTTTCTTGATTGCAGCACAGGTCTCACACTCATGGGTAACCTGTGTGATGGCCTCAATGGTCAAGTCCACCCCTCGATCACGAGCCCATCTGTAAGTGGCATCTCTCCCCAGATGTCCTGATGTTTCATGGGCCCATCGAGCTACAAACAGCTCACCCTTACGTTCCCAGTCTAGGTCCACCTGAGCCACTTCAATTTTCGAAGCTCGATCCACTTCTTTGTTGTTCTGATGTTCTTCAGTAGTGCGACTCTTGGGCATGTGGGCATCTACATGACGTACTTTAACATCCAGGTTTTCTACCCGGGCAGCAATATCTTGCCACAGGGTAGCAGCCCAGATAGGCTTACCTCTGCGCTGCCAGTTGCTCTCTTTCCATTGCTGCAGCCACCCCCACAGAGCATTTGCCACCATCCATGAGTCAGTATAAAGATACAATACTGGCCAATTTTCTCTTTCGGCGATATCTAGGGCTAGTTGTATGGCTTTTACTTCTGCATACTGACTCGACTCACCTTCCCCTTCCATGGCTTCCACAACTCGTCGTATGGGATTCCACACAGCAGCTTTCCATTTCCGATGGCTCCCTATCACACGGCAGGATCCGTCAGTAAACAACGCATACTGCTTTCTGTCTTCTGGCAACTCATTGTATGGTGGTGCCTCTTCAGCACGGGTTACCTCTTCTGTTGGCACTCCGAAATCTCTGCCTTCCGGCCAGTCCATAATCTCTTCCAGGATTCCTGGGCGATTGGGTTTTCCCATTCGAGCCCGCTGTGTAATTAACGCTATCCACTTACTCCATGTAGCATCAGTTGCATGGTGTGTAGTGGGAATTTTCTCTTTGAACATCCAATGTAACACAGGTAGCCGCGGTGCCAAGAGGAGCTGTGCCTCTGTACCCACAACTTCTGAAGCAGCTCGAACACCCTCATATGCTGTGAGTATTTCCTTTTCAGTTGGGGTGTAATTGGCTTCTGATCCTCGATAGCCCCGACTCCAGAAGCCCAGAGGTCGACCTTGAGTTTCTTCTGGGGTTTTCTGCCAAAGGCTCCAGGTGAGCCCATGCTCCCCAGCTGCAGTGTACAGTATATTTTGCACAGCTGGTCCAGTACGGACAGGCCCAAGGGCTACTGCACGAGCTATTTCTTGTTTGATTTGTTCAAATGCCTGTTGTTGCTCAGGGCCCCACTCAAAATAGTTTCTCTTTCGAGTCACTCGATATAGAGGACTCACAAGCTGACTATAGCCTGGCACATGCATTTTCCAGAATCCCACGAGGCCTAGGAAAGCTTGCGTTTCCTTTTTGCTAGTTGGCGGAGACATTGCTGTTATTTTATTGATCACATCCATTGGAATATGGCGACGTCCATCCTGCCATTTTACCCCCAAGAACTGGATTTCCTGTGTAGGCCCCTTGACCTTGCTCTTTTTAATGGCAAAACCAGCTTTCAGGAGAATTTGGATTATTTTCTTCCCTTTCTCAAAAACTTCTTCTGCTGTGTTGCCCCACACGAGGATGTCGTCAATGTACTGAAGATGCTCAGGAGCTCCCCCTTGCTCCAGTGCAGACTGGATCAGTCCATGGCAAATGGTAGGGCTGTGTTTCCACCCCTGGGGCAGCCGATTCCAGGTGTATTGGATGCCCCTCCAAGTGAAAGCAAACTGCGGCCTGCATGCTGCTGCTAAAGGGATGGAGAAAAATGCATTAGCAATATCAATTGTGGCATACCACTTGGCTGCCTTTGACTCTAGTTCGTACTGAAGTTCTAGCATGTCTGGCACTGCAGCACTCAGTGGTGGCGTGACTTCATTCAGGCCTCGATAGTCCACTGTTAGCCTCCACTCGCCATTAGACTTTCGTACTGGCCATATAGGACTATTAAAGGGTGAGCGAGTCTTGCTGATTACTCCCTGACTCTCCAGTCGGTGAACCAACTCATGGATGGGAATCAGGGAGTCTCGGTTGGTGCGATATTGCCGTCGGTGCACCGTTGTGGTAGCAATTGGTACCTGTTGTTCTTCAACCTTCAGCAATCCTACAACAGAAGGGTCTTCTGAAAGGCCAGGCAGGGTAGACAGCTGCCTAATCTTCTCTGTGCTCAAAGCAGCTATGCCAAAAGCCCACCGGTATCCTTTTGGATCCTTGAAGTACCCTCTCTTGAGATAGTCTATGCCAAGGATGCACGGAGCCTCTGGGCCAGTCACAATGGGATGCTTTTGCCACTCATTCCCAGTTAGACTCACTTCAGCTTCCAGTACAGATAGTTGTTGGGATCCCCCTGTCACTCCAGAGATACAGGTGAGTTCTGTCCCTTGGTAGCCTGATGGCATTATGGTACATTGTGCGCCAGTGTCCACTAAAGCTTTGTATTCCTGTGGTTCTGATGTTCCAGGCCATCGGATCCACACAGTCCAATAAATCCGGTTATCCCTCTCCTCTACCTGGCCAGAGGCAGGGCCCCTCTAGTCCTGGCTGGAGCGTCTGCCACTTAATTCTTGCAAATGCACAAATTCTGGCAAATGAGAGGTAGAGGTCCCTTCATCGTGGTCAAGAATAACATCAGCTCTTCTACTGCCTCTGGGGTACTGCCCAATAGAAACTGGAGCAGCATTTCTCTTAGGAGCCCCTCTTCTTGCTGCTGTATTTCCTTTCAGTTCACGTACCCGAGCAGCTAGGGTTGAAGTAGGTACACCATCCCATTTCCTCATATCTTCCCCATGGTCACGCAGATAAAACCACAAGGTGCCACGTGGTGTGCGTCTTGGGTACTCTCTCTCTTGAGCAGGCGAATGCTGATTCTTAGTGGCTGAAGTATCACTCTGTCTAGATGAGGGGGAATATACTTTCTCCACAAGCTTGTCAAGTCCTTTAGACAATTTCTCCACAGCTGAGACACAGGACTGTAGCGGACCAGAGAGATTGTCTTCATATTTTTGAAGTTGGCAGGAGACATCATACATTGTTGGTCCCATCCCCTCATCCCAGTGAATTGCTGCCAGGGTACTGGCATGTGCTGCTGGTGCACTCCGCACAAATTTACGCCACATGGATGTTGTGCACTGGACTTCATCGGGGTCTTGAGGTGTCTGGGCATTGTCCAAATCACTATAAATCATCTACCGCACAGCTAATTCCCGCAGATGTTGGAGACCTTTATCCACAGTGGTCCACTTGCCTATGTGATATACAATATCTTCCTTATGGGGATATCTTTCTTTGATAGCTGCCAGGAGTCGTCTCCAGAGGCTGAGGGCCTGTGCTCCTCTCCCGATTACTTTGTCGATTACCCTTTCTCTAGAGAGGGATCCCAGCTGCTTGGCTTCATTGCCTTCTAATTGTAGGCTACTGGCCCCAGCATCCCAGCATCGGAGCAGCCAAGTGAGGATGTGTTCACCTGGGCGTCGACCATAATCCTTTCGTATTTCTCGCATCTCACTCAGGGATAAGGATCGAGTGATTTCTGATTCCTTTATGATTTCCGTCTCGTCTTCCTGCTGTTTTTGTGACGGCTCTGCTTTAGAGGTACCTGCCAATTCCCCTTCTCCCTCCTGCTTAGGAGAGCCTTCTTCCCTTACTAAACGAGCTGACCTCCGTTTCCATTGTTTTGACTTGACTATGGGGGCGACTGATACCATAGTTGGTTGGTCCTCTGGGTCAGCCACAGCATGTGTTACTTGGTCATCAGATTCAGAGACTTCCTCCCTCTCTTCAAGTTGCTGGATGATGTTAAACAGTGTTTGATAGGAATAAACCAGGACCCAGCACAATGCTGCAAGCTGTTGTTCTCCGGCATTATCAGGATCAGGACATACAACTCTCAAACATTCTACCAAGTTTTTAGGATTTAGCACTTGCTCAGGGGTGAAGTTCAAAACTATTGGAGGAGACACTCGTGACAGGTATCTGCTAACATCATCCCACACACCGTGCCACTCACCACGAGACTGTTTCGGGACAGATTCCCAAATAAGTTTTTTAAACAATCGACTAATCTTAGAGAGAAAATGAAACCTGTTATTCAGAATTAGAAATAGCAATACATGGGTTACAGATGGATCTTCAAAATACTCCCAAACTGTTGTAATTAACCCACTGTGAAAGAAGGGAAAGGTACCATTCCTGATATTATTAATAAACTGGTGTCCAGATGAGAAAAGGAAGGCAGTGTAGTTCTGAATATTCTCTGAAAGATAGTTTCCATGGGACCCAAATGATAACAGCGCAGAGCCTGAATTCCAGAGTAAAACCAAGGTCAGTGCTTGGCAGCACAACGAATTAAAAAAAGTGAACACAGATTGTAGCACTTGGTCGGATCGGATATATAGGAGAAAGGAGAATATGACACGAATTGCATGACATATGAACAAAGCCATTATTATTAACAGGGCAAGGAACATGGTTACTAGCAAGCAAGTGTGTTAGTTGTATGCGTTTAATCAATTCTATTGTTATCTCAACCCTTCGAGCCCCACGTTGGGCGCCAAAAAGGACTGTGGTGGTTTTACCGTGCTGGGCAGCTAAACCCCACAACCGCTCTCTCACTCCCCCTCCTTTAGATAAGGAGGGGGAGAAGTAAAGCAAAGAACAACTCACGGGTTGAGATAAGGATAATTTAATTAAAGGGAAATAATTATAATAATTAAATAAAGACTACCATGAACTAAACAATTTAACTAAGGGGAAAATAAAAGGGAAAGGGGAAAAAAGGGAGGAAAACAAACAAACAAAATAAATGAAAGCTATATGGAAGTGCAGAGGAAAGAAATTACTCTCTACTTCCCACAAATGAGCGATGATTGACCACGTCCTTGAAGCAAGGCCTCAACGCACGCAGCCGGTATTCGAGAGGAGGACCGACGTCTTCTCAACGAGAGCCCACCCCTCCCCTCTTCTTCCTGTTTCCACCTTTTATTGCTGAGTGTGACACCACATGGTATGGAATATCCCTTTGATTGGTTTAGGTCAGCTGCTCTAGTGATGTTTCTCTCCTCACTTTTTGCCCACCCCCTAGGAGGGTTAGAGAAAGGCCCAATGCTGTGCCACTGCTGCTCAGCAGTAGACACAACACTGGTGTGATAACACTGCTGTTCCAGCTACAAGTATAGAGTACGGCACTGAATGGGCTGCTGCCGGGAAAGTTAACATTCCAGCCAGACCCAGTACAGTTGTTTACCTGTAGAATGAAAAACTTGACACATTTTCCCAGAGACTTCAGAATTTAAGAAATAATTCTTCCTATGGTGTGGTGCTGTCCTCTTTAAAATTGATTTAAGGTGCTAGACACTGTACAGTATTTCTTCTATAAATGTAAAATCATTAACAGTTGGATATTCATATTTTGAAAGTCATACAATTCAGAAATTTCTTTATATTAACTGTGTTTAAGTGTAGAAACAAACAAGAAATCTGTAAATATGCAGAAGGTGTTCTTGAGTTTGTCATTTCAGTATTGAATTGGATGATGGACAAAAACACTTTCAGCCTTTGAGTGCGAATCTTCTGTATTGCAAGTAGGTGTGTCATAACTGTCTTGTTTTGTATATGCATGCATACACTGTACAGTCTCATGGAGAAAAGGATGAAAGTCTTATTTAGAAACTGAATGAATCCCCACTGCTTCCATACAGCAAGAATGGATGTTTAAGGATGGTAAAAAAAAGGAACCATAAGTGGAGTAGGGGAAATAAACACTATCTTCCTCTAATCTAGTGCACAGAACTGACCTTTCTCATGACTATTTAACTCACTGCAGGAATGGCTTATTTGGTCTGCAGGGCCTATGTAACCCATACTCTGGTAATCCTGGGTGAAAATACAAACAGGCAACTCCATGGACTACTTGGAAATGTAAGAATAATTTTTGCATGGGCAACTCTTGAATATTTTATCAGGCTTCCATAGCAGTTATTGATCTGCTAAAGAACTAATAAAATAATTTAGATCCTAGACTAAAATATGGAAACTGTAGTCATACGTTCTTTATGTAATAAATAGCTGCCTTTTAACATTTCCTCCTTTGCTGAAAACAAGTGTGCAATATATGACAGTTCTAACTCCTCTGCTTATAGATTACTTTTAGTACAAGCTAGTAGGTAAGCACATTCATAGATGAGGAAGGGAGTGGAATACAAAGAAGTTACATGTATATTATAGGCCAGTGGTGAACTGTGCAAAACACAGTGTAGCATCTAGACTCTTGCACACTTCATATCCTCCTTAGGAGGAAATTACACAATATACATTTAGGTAATGTCTGAAGACAGTAGGCCAAAGTCATTGTTGACATAAGCAGGTACAATTCCAGTGACATATCCATTGTGATCTGTAGCTTCAAGGCTTCATATCAACACTAAAAGGAGCTAACAAAGGCAGATGAGCAGAAAGCAGGATGGCACAAGAAATTGATTTTTGACAAGTGAAAAACTGCTCATATTGGAAGAACTTCATGTACATATTGCTTCTTTCTCTTCAGCATCATGTACAGCAATGTTCCACCATCAACTTTTCTTCAGGTGATAAATCATTTTGGCGCCTCATCCACTTACTGACTTCTGGTGTCTGTGGAAAAGGTAGCAGAGTCTCTCCCTAGTAAACCCAATTTTATCTCTCTCTGACTGTAAGAAATCATCTCTTTGTCTCAAGAAAGATTTTCTGTGTCTGAGGCAACCCTGTGAAGCCACAGGGGGGAGAAAAAAAAAAAAAAAAAAGGAAGAAAAAAAATCTACATGCAGAAACATAATGCTGCTGTGTCAAGGAATTTGCTCATCTGCCTATGCCTAAGAAGGAAGAGGCCATGGCGAGTCTCAGTCCCTCTGTCCCTCTCATCCTCCTTGTTCTCACAATAACTTGGAAACATCCAGATACTTTCAGAAACCCTTGACAAAATATGTCCCATTCTAAGGAAACATTCAGCAAACATGATTTTCAGGAAACAGTAGATCTTAGCAAAAGCATTTTGTGTGCCACAAGTAACTATGGATTTGCTGAATAAGTTCTATGATAGCTTGTTCTAGCCTGCTGTAAAAATCTGCGCTGAGGTATTACCTTTGTTAAGGAGAACAGCAAAACTAACTTCAATTGGGTCATTTTTCACATTGAATCTCTAAGATGCCAGGAAGGGAGAGAAAGAATTTCCAGGAAAAAAAAAAAAAAAAAAGTTCATACTCAAAGCCACTACTGAACTTGGAGCTGATGGTGATTCAGTCTTGGTGTTTTAACAGTTGCTAGAGTTCTTTGGTGCCCTTTCCTCTGTGCTTTCTAGAGAATTCTTTTGAAATTGAAGGAATTGTGCCCACTCACATGTTGTGTTTATGGTTTGAAATTAAAGTTGAGTTAAAATAACAGCTGCACAGTTCAAAACATAGTATCTTATTTGAATTATTTGAATACATTTTTATTTTTTTTTAATTCAAGAGGTAGTTTTATTTTCTTATACCTCCAATATCTGGCAGTTGTCCTCATGCTCCCACTGTCAGTCATCATTTGCATAATCTTTGGTCTGCCATTGGAGGAGCAAACTGCATTCAAGGGACAAAATGAATTTTTTGTCAGTTTTCTCATTAGGTGTAAGTAAAAAGGAATATTTTGCTAAGCAGAGCTACTAATAGGAGCTATATTAATAATACAAGATAATTTTACAGCATGACTGTGCAACCAGAACAAGCCTTTGAAAAGGTCCAAACTTATGACTGTGACTGAATAAACCCATTAATTCCTTACGCATTTTCATTCTGATTGCCTGGAATGAGAATGGAAGTATGCTACCCTTTATTATAGGGAAGGAAGAGGTGCTGTATGCAGAACACCACAGCACATATGTGGTTGCCTATAAAAACCTATGCAGACTGGGAACACCATATTTTTAGATCAGAAAATAGCTTTTACTCTGGGGTGTGTCTTTTGCTTACAGAACTTCCCTTCCTGATGTTGTTTCAGGTGTATCATGTTAAAAATGTTTAACAAATTAGAGCAAATAATTATAAATGAAGAAACATATACTATCTTTCTGCTTTCTTAAGTGCAATGGGGGGGGGAAACTGCTGAAGCATTGCATCTTTTGTTCTACTATTGATCAGACTTACTCTTGCATATTTTTAAATGTACCATTGGAGGTGTTATTAGCAAATATATTTATATATTCTTAAGAAACACTGTTGTGAAATGTTGAAAAGTCTTTTTTTAAACTCTTTGCAGAGAAGTTCTCTGGTCTTCACTGGCATTAGGCAGTAGACCAAAAAGGATAAGTATTGCTTGTAAAAAAAATACAATAAATAAATAAGATAAATCACTGGAATCTTCTAGGAAAGAATACCAGTGGATAAAGGAACTTGTAGCTGGTTTTCTGATCCCGTAATCCTTCAGTGTTCATCTCTGACCTGCTTTAACTAAACCCATGTCTTAAATGACTTAAAATCTGTGTGTAATTGGGGGTTTCTGTTGCTACTTTCTATTTGCAGCTATCTCTTCACAGTGTAATGAGAAAATAAAAATAGTCCAGCTCTATATTGCTGCTTGTAGCAATTTTACAATCATAGGAATTTGTCACTTGATCTCCCCTGCCACACCAAAACTGCAATATGTGACAGAAGAAGCTGTGTGAATGCTTGGTAGACGTGAATGAATTCGATATGGCAAGGAAATACAAGAAAAGAAAATGGAGAGCAAGAATAATTATTTTAAGGGGAGAAATGCAGTATGGGGGAACAAAGGAAACATGAAAAGAATAAAGTTTACCACTGAGGAAGAGAAAATAAGGTGATAATTGGAAGAGATAAAGTTTTAGAAGAGATGGAGGAAGAATTCTACATTGAAACCGGTAAAGCAAGGCAACAAAAAAGTAGAGAAATTGAAAGAGGATGGTCACTTCAGTCTCTTAAGCTAATAACTTCAACATCTTCCTTTAAAGCTTCCTTTTAATGTCAAGGAAACTAAATAAGAGAATATATCAAAAAGATCTATTGTGAAAGCAGCTGACAAAAATCAGGAAATTTGGAGTTAATGTTAACACTATCTCTACTAGCTATTGTACTGCATTGTTTTTAGGGGTGGCTTGCATTGTTGTCCTAATCTTTAATACAAGATGTATTGTGCTTTCTATCAGAAATAGGCCATAGTACCCAAATTGTTACACCAATTACTTCTCTTATCATTCCCTGTTTAGACTTTGCTTCAGGTGCTTTTAAATGAGAATTTCTGAAATCTTGAAATTAAGCCTCTAGTTATTAGACATGATCCTTCAGACCTTGCATAGGAAGTAACTCCTTTTCATTCTCTGTTTGATAGACACTTCCTTGCATAAATAATAGAATGGCCCTGAATGAATTCACATTGCCTTTTGCCTCAGGGACAACAACAAGATTGGTAGATGACTCTGAGTATGATCCTCTGTCTATTGACATTATTTTTAAACTTTTCTTCCTCAGGCTCTGGCACTGTGTATTAAATAAATGATAAACATCATACCTAACAAAGAGCTTGAGAACTGTTTGAGCTACAGAGGGTGCTTCCCAGGTCGTTGAGATGTTTGTGTATGAATTATTTGTTGGGGGAGAGGGAAGGAGGGGAAGGAAGGGTATGTTATCCTGTCCCCAATTTTCTCAAACAACTGGTACTCAGCTGTGGAGATGGATAGTATCTAGAAGCATTGTTAACTTAAGTGTGTTTAAAAAAAAAAAAAAAAAAGTTATAAATCAATAATTATATTGTCTGAACCATTCAGCTTGTGGCTTGATCCAAAAATGAGAGAAACTGCTGTTTTTCCAAGTAGCTGTACTTTAAGCTAGTCCTTTAAGTCCTGTCACAGCAATTTGTCCTTGTGAAGCGTGAGAGGAGTGATAGTGGTAGAACTGCTACTTGCTTTCCTGATAAACATGATACACTAAACAACAAAAAACTCTCTTAAGGCCATTTTTACTTCCTAATTTCAATTAACATAAATCAGACCAAAAAAAAAAAAAAAAAGTGTTTTTTTTTGTTTTTGTTTTTTTTTTTTTTTAAAAAAGTGATTCCAGTATTATATGAGGGTATTATCTGTATGCAGGGTACGGACGTCCTTATTTTTCCTTGGATGCCAAACCAATTAATATAATTTGCTCACCTGCTGCTTTTAGAGCAAAAGAGAAGCCTCAGATGAAATGGTGATAACTTCGTTGTCCTTATTCTGAAATTGATCCATTAAACTGAAGCTGTGAGAGATGGCCCATCAGGAAGGTCACTTGGAGAAGGGAAGTGCATTGACTAGTTCAGGATGATGCTTCTGGGAGAAGCAGCAATAAAAATTGAGCCATTTAGCAGAGCTGTAATGACTTCTGGGTCCAAGAGGACTGATTACTCCAAAGACTATGCCTTCCATGTTTTATTTTTCTTCTGTAAGTATTTGTTACTCTTGTGTTTTGTTTGTTGTTTCTAAAAGTAGTGAGCTTTGGTAACATAAGCAGCACCCCCCCCCCCCCGACAGCCCAAAAAAAGATACAGTGAGTGAAAGGGAAGTGTCAGGAGAAACCCAGCATGCCTGTGATGTGACATTTTGTCTAATATATTGCCATGTTATTCCTGCACAAGTTTGTTAATTAGTCATTAAACTAAAGTTATCCCTATGATCTTGTCCAAAATGTCACATGAATAACATCTGTTTGGAACTGACAAACTAAGAAAATAAAAACCAACACAGTGATAATGATTAACTATGTAAGCAAGGTATTAATAGATGCAGTGAACTGTGTATCACAGTATGCTGTGATGACTTCAATTTGGAAGCTTACACTTGAAAGTTCCTAAAGTTTTTAAGTGAGTAGACTATTGTTAATACTTTTTATTTCTCAGGGAATACTGAAGGGATGTTATAATTAAAAAGAAAATTCTAGGCTTTGTAGGCTATCTAAGGATTACTTTGTCATGGCCTTGTAGAGCATAGCAGAAGACCCATTATGTTACTCAAAATAAGATTTAGTTTAATCAGCAGCTATTTTGGTTGTTAGACTTAAATTAAATGAAGGTCAGATTTAAATAGATAGTGGTCTTTCTGACTTTAAACTTATGTAAGACAAGTATAAGTAGTACTTCTCTTAAATCAAAAGAGACATGAGAATATGGAAATTCTAAAACTGAAGAAGATATAAGTGGAATGACTATATAAAGTATTTAGCATTCCCTCGGCCTTAGTTATTCAAGCAACTGAGAAATATATCACTATCAGTGAGGAGCTCTCACAGCTGTAGGACCTGTTTGGCTGTGAACTTGAAGCGGATCATCCCAGAGCAAAGATGGAAAAATCAGCCATTGTCCAAAAGGCATGGCAGTGATTAGGTTAAATGGGAAGTGTTCACATGAATGAAATTTTTAGCAGTAATATTTTTATGAAGGTGATTCCACAAAACTTGGAGGAGAAAAAATAAAATTTCTCTTCCTCTGTCATTGGGAAGAAACCAGCCATTAATGTCTCAAGTCTATCTGAGCACCTACCAGTCAGGTAAAATTCAGTCTACAGACAAAAAGCATTTCAACTGAGTCCATGTTGCTGAGTTTGCAATATTGTTGGTACAGTGAGTTTTGACAGTTTGCTTGGGGAGGCAATAGCTTACCAGTTTTCTGCTTTCTTGTCTTGTTCTTCTTATCAGTATCTCATTAGTGTATGGTTATGTCAATATTCCCCCCATTTTATCTCCTGAAATAGCTGTTAGTTGCCGATATGCCCACCATGAATCACTGGCAATGCTGATATTCCTGCTGGCCTGTGGCATCTTGCACACAGTATCTTTCATTCTGTGGTTATGCCATGCTGGTCAAATACCTCCTTCCTTGCTCTTTGCTTGTAGGAAAGCTTTGGTCCAGCAATTCTGCTCATAAAGGAAAAACTTTGGTAGCTGATTTTTTATTTATTTGTTTGTTTGTTTTTCTTACAGAGCCTCTCAGGTCATCTTATTTCTCTAAGAAAAATGAAACTGAAATTTTGAAACTTGAAATTTTTTCAATCCATCTCATTCCTTCATTTTTGCTGACCTATATTCAGGTGAGATACTAGCCTATTCAATTAAATTGACCAGCAGGAAAAAGCTGAAGACAGCTGTAATTCACATTTTAAGACAAGTTGGATCATGAAAACTGCTTTTGTGATTGATTATCTGTTGTAGTAGGCAGTGTCTTTATAAAGATTTTGAGATCTGCTGTTGTCGGAATAATTGAGCATTTAGTGTGTCATTGTGTATGGCAATGCCAGTCAATACCTCTTAGTACTCTCTAGACTAGACATGGAGTGCCTGGTAGGTAGACTTTAGGCACTACCTCTGCTCTTTTGGAGTTTCAGCATCATCTTCAATGAGAGCAGGATTAGGTCCTTTGTGCACAGTTGTTTTACTATTTATCAAAAGGTTTAAGTAGTCATTTGGGCATCTGGCTCCAGAAAATGGTTGTGAAATGGAAAGCTTGCAATGCAGCCCCAGTATTTCTTTCAAAGGCAGAGTCGATTTATTGTTGTGACGTACCATGCTCTTTATAAGATTACTTTGGGGCCTTAACCAACAGTTTTAAATATGTGGAAAAATTCCCGTTGACTTTAATTAGGGCTGGCTTAGTTGCACACTGAAGACTTAATTGCTGTCTGAAGTGAAAACATAATGGTGAGAGGTATTTATAACTACCAGAGATAAACTGATACTATTGGACTGATTTTACTTGTATGTCAGTAGGAAGTACAATTGTCCATATAATTCTTCTTACTGATTTTTATTACCTGCAGGTTGCTAATAAATAAAATAAACTCACATTTAAACTGTAGGATTGCATGACTAAAGAAAAAAATGGAAAAATAATTTTTGCTGCAGTGTTATTAATGAATAAATTCAGAGTAGTAGATCCACTAGGAAGAGGAATGACACAAAGTGAATGTGCAAGTCCAAATTTTCGATTGTTGGTTGGAAACAACAAATATGAAAAATTGTCATAAAAAAAAATGTTGCAAAACTTGTATTTGACTTGGTTTAGGAAATGTTTTTGGTTGGTAGTAAAGGTCAGATTTTATCCTGTGAGTCCAGAAGAGGAGAGATTTTCAATGCTGTTGGTTGAAAGGATCTGAAGCAGATATGTTTGTGATTGGTGCAGGTATGTTAACCTCTCCCTCATGTGCAGAGGTAACTATTCAGAGAGAAGATATGGAAGAGATAAGAAGTCCGGAGGCTGAAGTGTGGTGTTCTCATGAAAATACTGAAGGAAAGTTAGAGAACTAGAGATAGAATCAGAAGACAGAGCCAAGGAAGGGAAAGATACTGAGAAATGTACGATCAGCAGCTTAAAGCCAGGTCTTAGGGTGAAACAGGAAGCTAGTTATTGATAGTTCCTAGTTTTCATTGCTACAGAGTATGTTTGTACTTCAAGGAAAAGCTGGGTATATTAGAAAAGAGCAGTATTGATATGAGCTATTGGGAAAAATGGTCTGGGGATGGCAGCGAGATCAATGAAATAAGGTTTTGAGAAAGGGTTACTGAAGCAAATGGTGGATAAAATATGAAGAGTGGTGAAAACCTTGCATCCTGAAAAGATGAAAAACTTTCTTGTTGAAAAATGATATTATATTTTGCATGTGTTCTCTGGAGAAATCATTAGGCGTGCAAACAAGAGGGAGAAAAAGTTTCAAAAGAAAAAATATAAAAATAGCATAAAGAAGTCTAAGACTACAAACATAGCACTTTGCTGAAGCAGAAAAGTAGAGCTAGGAAGATGTCAGAGCTGAAGGGAAAAACGTTTATAGAAAGATATCACCTTGGTCGGTTATTTCCTGCCAGGAATGCCCACAGCAGCACATAAAGAGAAAGCAAATGTTGTGGATGAACTGGACCTGTAGGTTGACAAACCAGGCATTGCATTATATGCAAAGAAAAGAGAGTGGTAGTTAAGAGAACAGCCTGGAGAAAATCGAAGTTCACAGAAATAGATCTGGAAGAAAAGGGGGAAGAAAATTTTTAGAGCAGAAGAGAAGTCAGCATTGTGCATAAACTGGAAGCCATTGCACAGATGTATGAGAGGTGAGTGGGAAATGTTTTAGATGTTAACTCGGTACTTCTGTCAGAGCACTTCTAATGTAGGTATACATGTATGTTGCATGTTAACACACACAAAATAGAGAATATGAAGTGTAAAATCAGAGGCACTTTTATGGGACCAAAATGTAGTTGTGTATTATAGTGAAGGTGTATTTATTTAATACCTGTTGGCTATATAAAATTGCTTTTAGACTGTTTTTATGATTCTTCATAAAACAAAGAATTATTAAATTTACTTAGCAGCTGTGGGGTAAGGCAAAAATGAAATAAGCTGTGCTTCGTTTTTGTTGTGGGTTGTTTTTTTTGTTTGTGTTTGTTTGTTTGTGGTTTTTTGTTTGTTTGTGGTTTTTTGTTTGTTTGTGGTTTTTGTTTGTTTGTGGTTTTTTGTTTGTTTGTGGTTTTTTGTTTGTTTTTATTACTATTTTTTTCCACTCTAAAGCAGCCTTTGGTAATTCTCCATCTTTTATTTAAAGCAGATGAGACTCAAACAGTGATTATGTTTAACATCTTTGGAAACTTTTGATCATATTTAGCTATCATGAATTGTAGTAGGAAGTATCCTGGAGGCCAGATTGTGACCTAATTCAATGCAGGTTTAGGAAATGAGATCTGCTGTCTGGGTTGGATGTGGCTGCAGTGGTAATTAAGGCACTGAGAGGTGGCACAGTTTCTCTTTTATTGTGTGACATGGAGAGTGTGCCATACTGAGGAGTGATAATGAGAAGGGAACTGTACCAACCAAATTACTGCTGTTGAGCCTTGCAAAAATAATAGAATTTTAAATAATAGGTTGTTGAACTGTCACTGTTTGGATCCTGCACAGGGATTTTGAACACAAATGGCTGCATTGACAGGACAAAGAAACATATATTTTTTAATTGATAGGTCTCAGAATGTTTTTATTCAGCCTCAAGAGTGTCTCATCCAACTTCCCTTTTTTCCTCCTTGCTCCCATTTAAGTCATTCCAGGTTCTTTTTCTTTACTCAAAACAGTTAGCAAGACTATAAACTATAGTTTGTGTACAGGGAACATGCCACTATTTTTGATGTTGGGGGGGAAAAAAAAATATTTCCTTTCATTTGTTTCAGTGATTTCTTAATTCCCTTCAGCTTTATTTGCTGACAGTAGCTTTGCTCTCACCGCTCTTGAAAACAATACATTTTCAGTTGAACTTTTCCATGCTGATGACTGTAGTTGCTGGTGTTTGCCTCAGTCCAGTGATACATGTATGGGAGCTGATGCCTGCAGCCATCTGGGGGGCAGCATCACTGTGGTAAAGGCACAGGCAGCCTCTTCTAGCCACACCTGCCTGTATCATTGTATTTTCCCTTTCCTTCTCCTCTTTTTTTTTTTTTCCTTTTCCTCTCCTCCTATTTTCCCTTTCCTTCTCCTCTCTTTTTGCTTCTGAAGACCACATCTTCTTGTCACTTGCAATAATTTCTTGTATTGTGAATTTCTTGTATTGTGAATTTTTGGACTATGCTTATTTTTTTTCCTCATTTTTTTCCTTATTTTTTTTTCCTCACTTGTCCTACTGTAGTAGGCTAGTAAACATATCTTCTGGTTGCCAATTTCAGGCGCTCTTTTCTAGAGTAATGACCAGAATATATACTCTATATACTAATATATACTCTAGCATCTAACATTACTGTACAAGTATTGGAGGATTTTTTGGTGAATTTTTTTTTAGGATAAACTAGTCATTTCTGCCTATCTAATGAAGAAGTTGAGATTTAAAGAGCTTTTCTTCAGTTGCTGTGACTGATAAAGCAGTATAAAATTGATATTCTACCTTTTCCAAAAGGTGTAGTATTCAATAAAAAATATATATATTTTTTAAGTTTATACATTAATTTGCCTTCCTACATATTATTATATTTGAAAAAATAAGGGTACACCTTATAGCAGCCTTCCAGTACTTGCAGGGGGCCTACAGGAAAGATGGGAAGAGACTCTTTGTCAGGAATTGTAGTTATAGAACTAGGGCTAATGGTTTTGAACTGACAGCAGGGATTGTAACTACATGATTTTTAAGGTCCCTTCCAACCCAAACCATTCTGTGATTCTATGAGTATAAATAGGGACTGGTGTTTTCAGAGGAACAAACGTAGTCAAACTATGCACTAAAGAGGAATTATTTGGAACAAGATGCCTGATGGGTACTTTTCAGCATTGCTATCCATGTAAAAGTTTTTGTTGTTGTTGTTGTTTATTTGTTTTCTGTAGAGTTTTGGAATCCTTATTGTACCTTGAATGCTGAAGCACTTACCATTCTCAGTAAACTTTATTCTGGGGCTATGACTTACCTTTATGGTAAATTTTGACTATTTCAACATACCTTAATTTTGGATACCTACGAGGTATTCCTGAAAATTTCAGTTTCAGTCTCTTATTGGAGTCGTAGCTTAAACCTCAGGTAAGTTAAGCATTTTTCTTTTTCATTTATGATCTGTACCTTCTGAAAGAAAACAAATATTTCATTTGTGTGATATTTTTTCTGACTGTATAAAAGGCAAGATTTTTGTACCATGCTTATCCTCTCCTGCCTAAGTTGAAGTCTACATATAGTAGTACTTGACTAACTTGACAACTGTGCACATGTTAAACGCATGCTTTCTTCAAATACAAAGCAAGATTCTAATTTTCAAAATTTCAATTGGTGAAGATTTTGACTGTTTCATTCTTCCAATCAAGGGAAAATTGTAATAACTGTATTTACTTTCTTGGTGGACTCTGTTCAAATGTTGCTCTGAGATGCAGGGCATCAGAAACCTGAACCATCCTCTAGTCACTGTTACTGCTCCAACATTGTCAACCACACTGAAATCAAGTCTGTTCTCCTAAGACTTGGAGAAGGTTCATGGAAAAGCTGCCTGTGAAAAGAAACTGGGGATAGTAAAATGTATTCTGCATTGTTACATTTAAATTGAACTTTTTGCTATATTCCATTAATTATGATATAAACCTTCCAACATTTGTACATGTAAGTAACTGCTTATTTGAGCAAATGTGGATATTGTGGCATTTGTGGATATACTGGCAAGAACAATTATTAGACATTACAGGTTACTGTAATGTAGTATGTGGCTTAGCTTAATATATGCTAATTGAGTTTTGGATTCTTGCATTCTTCTTAGGGGTTAATCTTTTCCAGATATGAGTGAGCACCCCTCATCCTGGAAAAGATTTATCACAGGACAAGTTCAAAACTTTGTAACCCAATTTTCTGTTCTAAACACTTGGCTATTTGGTTCTTGACACATAAAGCTTGAGGGGCAAATATAAAGGCACTGAATAATGGCCTTCAGATCCTGAAACAAGTAATTCTAAAGACTGTCTAACTAAAACAAAAATAGGATTTTAGGACTGAGTGAACATTTCGTACTGGCAGCATATAATTCAGAAAGGGTACCTGTGGGAAAGAAACAACGGCCATGAAATGGAGGCAGAAAGAAACCAAGGAGTGGAGGGAGTCAGCCAGTGGGGAGCTGGGAGGATGATGAAGTACTTGATTATAGCAAAACATTTGAAGATAGGGCTGTATTAGTAGCATAATGTCTCTATATGTATGCAGCCTTCACACCAAATATTATGTATAACCTATTAAAAGTGGGAGAGCGAGAGAGCTTATAGAATGCCCAGCAGAAATCCATCTAGAAATTCAGGCAGTGAAGAAACAATCATCTGGAAATTGCCTGATATAAGAGAGATTAAAGAAAAATGTTTTTTTCAAAGGAAACGGGATTTGTTTTTCTCTATATATAGGCCCATTATGCAGAAAAAGAGATGAACCTTAGTTCCAATAAGGAGTAATAACCAAGCTGGCTCACACTGGGCTCTTTCTCCTCACCCATGTATCAGCTGGCTGTAACCAGCCGAGCTATGGGTGCACAATCAACAAAAGACGTTATCCTCCCAGGACTGTGAACGTTCAGAAAGATCGACATGTTCATTTCAAAATTGGTAAGAGCACTCTCCTTGTAAGCATGGCAGTTACTTCTGGTCTTTAGAGTTTAAAAAGATGAAATTCAGTCATGGCAATATTGGTAGTTGGTTTATGTGGTACTGTAAATGCAAAGGTCTGAAAATTTTATCAGCTGTATCAGTCAGTATACTGTCTTGTCAATGTAGTGTAAAAACAATATTTTACACTGAAAGAATCTGTGCAAATAGTGCATTTCTATTCAACAAGTCATATCAGCTACAGATGCATTTTCACCCCTCTACTTCTGAGGTCTTTGTAGAGGGAGAGTATGTATCTAGTCTTCATTATGCCAGATGCTTCTGAACATGCAAAATAGGGCAATGCCTCTCTCTTGTATGTTTCCCAGAATAGTCGTTGGTAGCTGCTTTGCCTTTCCAAGTTCACCTCTCAGCCTTTTCAGTTGATGCCTTTAATAACACTAAAGATGGTGGGGTTTTAATTGTATCATTTGGGGATGAAGCGGCTGCTCAGTGTTACTGAGGGCCCAGTGGGTCTGCTGAATATGATGTTGATGAGAGTGGAAGAAACTGATTTGTTTTCCCTGGTTTAGCTTCATTTTGAGACCTAGCAATTAGCGGGTGGGGAAAGGAGGCTGGGGAGTAGCGAGGGGCAGAGAGAGCTCACCTTGTTAGCTAGTTCCATCTGAGTGTTTTTGAGGGGCAGTAGATACGGAACTGTATATGGTCTGGATGTGTAAACCTAGATTTCTACAGGGATTCTGCTCTGTTTCATGCCCTATCTATCTATCTATCCATATTTATTTTTTTTATGTAAATAGTAATAAACTAAATGAGAAGTAATGGCAAAAATGGAAGGTAGGAGATATAATATGGTAGCAGTATGGAAAGCAAACATTAATCCTGGTGGTTTTTTGAATCCTGTGACCTTTTGGTGCTTTAAATGTGCTTTATAATTGCAGTGACATAAGTTTCTTCCTTATCTCTAGAAAGAATAGGATAAAGTTGCCAATGCATATGCATATTCATGTAAATTAATATAAATATTAAACATTCTCAATTGAAATGGTAGCTGAAGTATAGCATGGCCTACTGAACTCCAGCCACACTTCTCTTTGGAAGGTATCACTTGAGATTGAGGGGTGGGGTATCTCCTTAAAAATAATGTGACTGTTGTGGGTTTTTTTTCACACAGTTTAGGCAGGGATCTGAAATATCATGAGCTGCAAAACATGTATGTAAATACATCAAACCATGTTGAATCCCATTCCCTCACAACACTTCAAGTAGATCAAAATTCATCTTGATTGTGCATACCAAAGTCGCAATCAATGTCAGCGGATTTTGGATGCCTGAAGTATGCAGGGACAAATTCCCATATAATTTTCCCATGCATATTGACATATTCCCATAATATTAACAGCTCTGACATTACTGGTTGCAGAGAAAATGATAAAATGTAAGTTTTTATTCAGTCTTTAGTTTCTAATTTAATTCCTTTAGAAGCTGTGACTTCTGGTTGCTAATATATTGAAGTTGATAGTCAGTAGCTGTCTTGCCTAATCAAACTAATCAAGTTTGATTTGCAACAATTTACATTATAAATTTGACATTATAAATAAAAGCTTTTGTCAGATCTGAATGGGGTCTTTCACTTTCAGGAAGAAATATTCTGAACAAAAAAATTAACGTACGTAGGCTTTTGGCTGTACATTAAAACCAAGGAGGATCCCAATAAAACTTTTCCTTTTTATAGCATAGAAAACCTAGTAGCTGCATAGCCACATAATCTGTATTCAGTGTAATTTGTTGAAACCTGAGAGGGCGAAATAAAAAGAAAATCTTAGAGAAAATGTTAATTGGAAAACAATTTATGTGTTCCTATGTAGTTTACAGCAAGATATGAAATCCAGAGCTACTTACAATATTTTAATGAGCATGCCCTTTTAGAACAGAATAATAGATTGCTTTGGTAGCATTTTACCAACATGCAAGACGTATGAGAGGAAGTACTCCCTTTTGTTTAACGGATGAGTAAATAGTGCAGTAAATATCTACACAAACCATCATCAGATGTAACTTATAAACTTGTGGCAGACAATTATTTTTACAGTTTAACACCTTCGTTTTTCTATTAATACATATGAACCTAGCAAATTATAAAGAAGCTCAACTATGAGGAAGGGGGAGAAAGATGAAAACGGGAAAAAAAAAATATTCTTTTTTGCCCCTAAGTAGTAATGAGAAATCAAATAGCAAGAAATGAGAGACACTGTAGTCCTTTGACTAAAAGTTTCACAAATCATGAGCAATCATCTGACTGGTAGAAACATTTATTCTTAGGTGTTCTCTAAAGTATCACAGTCTAAACAATTTTAAATTGATGTTTACAAGCCATTGCTGACTGTCATACTGCATGTCTGTGCCAGGCCAGGAGGGGAAGGGGCACAGCATGCCCAATAGTCATGCAGCGGTTACTTAACTGAAGCTGATCTGGCCAACAGAAGTAACCCAGCAATGGGTGATGTGTGAGCACTGAGGAGCCCTGCAGGACAGGAGCTCCCGTAGTGGGTGATTTAAGTCTTTCAGAGCCTCCTGTAGTCCACAGGGAAGACACATGGTGTCCTGGAC
This sequence comes from Aythya ferina, assembly GCF_964211825.1. Lineage (NCBI taxonomy): Eukaryota > Metazoa > Chordata > Aves > Anseriformes > Anatidae > Aythya > Aythya ferina. Next base: position 21,198,471 of record NC_140307.1, on the reverse strand, counting down.
ATCAAAATGTTCTGCAGTGTGGGCATAGGAGTGCCCAGGCTAGGATCTGGGGAGTGCTGGCAAGATTCTAACTTTCCAGACTAGCTTTGTTGTTACACATTGTTGCATAGAAATAAAACTTGCCATGGTTGGGAACTGGTACTAATTTGTGCTCGCTTTGCACGGAGAGATTCTCTGCAATGTATCCTACACTAAGATTTCCAGCTCAATAGCATTCGTAAATACCATTGGAATTGGTTCAAGGGCAGAATTGGTTGAGCAGTCAACAGTGAAAGGAGAGCCCTGTGCCTTGAACCATGAGGAATAAAACTAAATGAAAGCGGTCCCTCAGGTCCCCAGCATACGAGCTGAATTACAGAAGTCACAAAACGGTATTTTTTCTATTTTTCAATGTAATTATTTTATTTACTTTCAGAGCATAAATTTCTAAGGAGAGCTGAATATAGACAAAATTATTTTTCCTTGCTGTGGAAACAAAGCTGTGTTTTCTTTTCCAAGAAAGGCAGACACATAGTGGTATTGTGGAAACTTAAAGCTACTTTTATAAAACTAACCACCACTAACATATGAATATCCAACCTCTGAAGGCTGCATTTACCCAAATTAAAGAGCAAATGGTGCAGGTTGAGTTTTCTATTCAGTGCAGTTTTGATTTCTTTGGGATATGTATCTTTAGCAATAAGAATCAGGTTGATCAGCACAGCCAAGAAACAACAGGTTCTTCAGTTTTATCAGCAGGAGAGCTTTGTTATGGCCAATGACTTCAAAAATATCTCAGGAGATGGGATTAATCAGGGGAAATGAAACTAGTTAAACTGAGATTTAATGAGGTTCAGGTAAATCAAAGACAGGAAATTATTTTATTCTTTCAGATTATGTAGCAGTTTTGTTCATGTAATATAGAATTGGAAAGAAACATCACTCATTTGAATAACCTTGTGTTCTCTAAAAAGGTCTGCTTTTATGTTGTGACGTATTAGTTAACAAAAGCAATCATGCAAAAAATAAAGTACATTAATGCTAGCCAGATAACTTCTTATTGTGTACAGCTGTACAGGAAACAAATATAAAGTTAATGTTTAAATTTATCAGATATTTTCCATTAACTCTCTATTTAACAACTGATAAGCTATTGTATGTAATATCCAATCTTCTAAAGTCTTAATGATCATGGATATGCACAGTAAGAGATTAGCATAAAATTAACACTGATGCAGCTATTAAAGAATCTCAAAAGATTCTGATATCCTGGTAGGTAAATTGGGCTGCAGAATATATCTGAGCTTTATCAAATTCCCCAGGCTAGCTGAGTTAAAGCATACTTACGTTCGCCTGGGGTGTAGTCCCATACTTCTACCTGTTTATTACTTTGTACTAATCTTCACATTAAATAAAATAATTTATGAAGCTGTAGGGGACATGCTCCCAGCTGATACGTCTTGTAGGATCAATCCTCAAAAAGGGTGCAAGTTGCAGAATAAGTCTGGGCAGGAGGTACTAAGCGCTTTCACAGCCACATTAGGAAGTTTGTTGTTGTTGTTGTTGTTTTAGCACAATGTTCTTTGTGTAGCAGGGAGAATCAGGAGGCCAGTGGTGTTGTCATTTTGGTTTGGTTTTGTTTTTAAACTTTCTGAAGGGTGAGCTTCTTGCAAAGGTACCCAACAGATGCATTGTATATCACGTTGAGGGTATCTGGGTATATTACAGCTTGTTCACAGAATCACAGAATTTCTAGGTTGGAAGAGACCTCAAGATCATCGAGTCCAACCTCTGACCTAACGCTAACAGTCCCCACTAAACCATATCCCTAAGCTCTACATCTAAACGTCTTTTGAAGACTTCCAGGGATGGTGACTCCACCACTTCCCTGGGCAGCCTGTTCCAGTGCCTCACAACCCTTTCAGTAAAGAAGTTCTTCCTAAAATCCAACCTAAAACTCCCCTGGCTCAACTTAAGCCCATTCCCCCTCCTCCTGTCACCAGGCACGTGGGAGAACAAACCAACCCCCACCTCGATACAGCCTCCCTTGAGGTACCTATAGAGAGCGATAAGGTCGCCCCTGAGCCTCCTCTTCTCCAGGCTGAACAAGCCCAGCTCCCTCAGCCGCTCCTCGTAGGACTTGTTCTCCAGACCCCTCACCAGCTTCGTCACCCTTCTCTGCACCCGCTCAAGCACCTCGATGTCCTTCTTGTAGCAAGGGGCCCAAAACTCAACACAGTACTCGAGGTGCGGCCTCACCAGAGCTGAGTACAGGGGGGCGATCACCTCCCTAGCCCTGCTGGTCACACTGTTTCTGATACAAGCCAGGATGCTGTTGGCCTTCTTGGCCACCTGAGCACACTGCTGGCTCATATTCAGTCAACTATCCACCATCACTCCCAGGTCCTTCTCTGCCTGGCAGCTCACCAACCATTCCTCTCCCAGCCTGTAGCTCTGATTGGGGTTATTGCGCCCCAGGTGCAGGACCCGGCACTTGGCCTTGTTGAACTTCATGCAGTTGACCTCAGCCCATTGGTCCAGCCTATCCAGATCCTCCTGCAGAGCTTTCCTACCCTCAAGCAGACCGACACACGCACCTAGCTTGGTGTCATCTGCAAACTTACTGAGGGTGCACTCAATGCCCTCATCCAGATCATCGATGAAGATATTAAAGAGGACCGGCCCCAGCACCGAGCCCTGGGGGACGCCACTAGTGACTGGCCTCCAACTGGACTTGGCTCCATTCACCGCGACTCTCTGGGCCCGGCTATCCAGCCAGTTTCTAACCTAACGAAGCGTGCGCCAGTCCAAGCCAAGAGCAGCCAGTTTCTTGAGGAGAATGCTGTGGGAGACAGTGTCAAAAGCCTTGCTGAAGTCAAGGTAGACCACATCCACAGCCTTTCCCTCATCCACCCAGCGCGTCACTTTGTCATAGAAGGAGATCAGGTTCGTCAAGCAGGATCTGCCTTCCATAAACCCATGCTGACTGGGCCTGATCACCTGCTTGCCCTGCAAGTGCTGCGTGATGACTCTCAAGAGGATCTGCTCCATGAGCTTCCCTGGCACTGAGGTCAAACTGACAGGCCTGTAGTTTCCCGGGTCTGCCCTCCGGCCCTTCTTGTAGATGGGCGTCACGTTTGCTAGCCGCCAGTCAACTGGGACCTCCCCCAATCGCCAGGACTGCTGATAAATGATGGACAGTGGCTTGGCCAGCTCCTCTGCCAGTTCTCTCAGTATCCTTGGGTGGATCCCATCCGGCCCCATCGACTTGTGCACATCTAAGTGCTGTAGCAGGTCACCAACCAGTTCTTCATGGATAGTGAGGGCCACCTCCTGCTCCCCATCCCCTTCCACCAGCTCAGGGTACTGAGTATCCAGAGAACAACCGGTATTGCCGCTAAAGACTGAGGCAAAGAAGGCATTGAGCACCTCCGCCTTTTCCTCATCTCTTGTAACTAAGTTTCCCCCCGCATCCAGTAAAGGATGGAGATTCTCCTTAGTCCTCCTTTTTGTGTTGATGTATTTATAGAAACGTTTTTTGTTATCTTTAACGGCAGTAGCCAGATTGAGCTCCAGATGAGCTTTGGCCTTCCTAATTTTGTCCCTGCACAGCCTCGCTACATCCTTATAGACCTCCCTAGTGGCCTGCCCACTTTTCCAAAGATTATAAACCCTCTTTTTTCTCCTAAGATCAAGCCACAATTCTCTGTTGAGCCAGGCTGGTCTTCTTCCCCGCCAGCTCGTCTTTGAGCACGTGGGAACAGACCATTCCTGCGCCACTAAGATTTCCCTCTTGAAGAGCGCCCAGCCTTCCTGGACCCCTCTGCCCTTCAGAACCACCTCCCAAGGGACTCTACCAACCAGTGTCCTGAGCAGCTCAAAGTCAGCCCTCCGAAAGTCCAATACAGCGGTTTTACTGGTCCCCTTCCTGGCCTCGCCAAGAATAGTGAAATCCACCATTTTGTGGTCACTCTGCCCAAGACAGCTCCCAACAATCACATCCTCCACCAGTCCTTCTCTGTTTGTGAAGAGAAGGTCTAGCGGGGCGCCACCCCTGGTAGGCTCACTAACCAGCTGCGTCAGGAAGCTATCTTCCATGCTCTTCAGAAACCTCCTAGACTGCTTTCTCTGGGCTGTGTTGTGCTTCCAGGATATGTCAGGGAAGTTGAAGTCCCCCACGAGAACAAGAGCTGACGATTTCGCAACTTCTGTCAGCTGCCTGTAGAACTCCTCATCAGTCTCCTCATCCTGGTTCAGCGGCCTATAGCAGACCCCGACCAGGACACTATCCTTGTTGTCCCTGCCGATCCTAACCCAAAGGGACTCGACCTTGTCATTCCCAGCCTCGAGTTCTACAACCTCGAAAGACTCTCTAATATAGAGTGCCACACCACCACCCCTTCTGTGCTGCCTGTCCCTTCTGAAGAGCTTATAGCCAGGCATTGCAGCACTCCTGTCATGAGACTGGTCCCACCACATCTCCGTAATGGCAACCAAGTCGTAGCCTGCCTGCTGCACGATGGCTTCCAGCTCCTCCTGTTTGTTACCCATGCTGCGTGCATTGGTGTAGATGCACTTCAGCTGGGCCTTATCCCCTGGCCTTGCCATTGCTCCCCCTGGCACAGCCCCAACAATCCTAGCTTCAGCCCCATCCCCCTTCGTACCTAGTTTGAAGCCCTCTCAATGAGCCCTGCCAGCTCCTGGCCCAGGATCCTTTTTCCCCTAAAAGATAGGGACCCGTCTGCGGCCATCAGGCCAGGTGCTGAGTAAAGCGCCCCATGATCAAAAAACCCAAGATTTCTGCGTTGGCACCAGCCCCGGAGCCACGTGTTTAACAGGTGGGCTTTCCGTGTCCTCTCTGTACCCCTCCCTGCCACCGTAGGGATGGATGAAAACACCACCTGCACTCCTGCTCCAGCCACTAACCGACCCAGCCCCCTAAAGTCTCGTTTGATAGCCTTCAGGCTTCTCTCTTCAATGTTGTCACTGCCCGCCTGGACTATCAAAAGAGGATAATAATCAGAGGGGCGTACCAGGTTGGGAAGCTTCCTGGCAACGTCCCTGACCCTGGCCCCAGGGAGGCAGCAAACCTCCCTACCGGTAGGGTCAGGCCGACAAATAGGGCCCTCTGTTCCCCTAAGAACAGAGTCTCCAACAACAATAACCCTCCTGTCTTTCTTGGTGGAGGCAGTCCTGAGGCGTGGAGTCGACCTCCTCGCCCTAGGCATCCTCCTGGGAACACTTGCTACCTCTTCCTCAGCTACTGGTCTGTCGAGCTCCAGGGCCTCAAACCTGTTGTGTAAGGGCACCTGGGAAAGTGAGGCTGGAAGGGGAGGGCATCGCCTGCGATGTCAAGCAGGGACCTGTTTCCATTCCTCCTCAACTCCCAGATTCCCTCCCTCTGCCCCCATTTGAGGAGTCTCACCTCGGTACCTCCCCTTGAGGCCCTGCAGGGAGTTACTCCACAAGTCCATCTCTCGCTCACACTCCCTGATGGCCCTCAACCTCTCCACCTCCTCCTTGAGCTCCGCCACCATGCGGACCAGGTCATCCACCTGCTCGCACCTCACGCACGCGGTTTCTCTGCCTCCCGCCGATGGCAGCAACAGGCTCAGACACTCCCTGCATCCGGTGACCTGAACTGCGGCATTTTTTAAGGGGTAGTCGGTCTGCGTGTGTACCGACTTCCTGGAGAGCGCACCGTGCCTGGTGGAGACCATTATCACCTAGCTAACGGCTGTCGTTAAGGAGGTGTTCGTGGGGGCGGGGGGAGCGCTCTGCCCTTCCTGCTCGCCCTGCCTGCGCGAACTTCCGCGCTAACTGCCGCGCCACTCCCTTCTGACGCGCCACGCCCTGTTTGCCCGCCCTGGTCGCTCGCGCTCCCTAGGGGCAGCTTTTGAACGGCTGGGGAGGGGGCGCTGCTGGCTCCGCCTTCGCCTCGTCAGGCTCCCTCACGAGGGCTGCCGGGTCCTGGCGGCTCCCTCAAGTAGGCTCGATGCCGGAAAAATCAGCCCTGCCTGGCCTGATCCCCCGCTCCGCTGCAGAACGCTTCTGCCCCGGAGCCGATCGCCTCTGCAAAAAATTGTTGATTTCTGGTATTTACTATTAATCTGTCTTTTTAATATAAGAAACAAATTAATTATTTTGTGATAATGTCCTGTTTACAGTGATTTCCCTCAACCCCGCTCTTGTCACAGCGTCATGCTGAATTGCAGCTCTTTTATGTTTCCTCACTGGACTAAATGCTTCAATTTTTAAGATATCTAACGAGACTTCCAAGGAGCCAAGCATATTTTTAAAAGAATTTGTTAGCCCTATGGGAATCTTCTCACCGAAATGAAATATTTCTATGATGAAGCAAGCTCTTTAAATAGTCTGAAATTAATTCTGAATCTTTTCAGAGCCAGAATTTGGGATGATGTGTTTTCTTTCATATTCCTCCCCCATCCCTTCAAACTGCCTCACTTGGTCCTACTGGATACAACTTCCTGCTACTTGCAAAGCAGTAATTATTCTAATTACACTTCAGCATTTAAAGCCATCTTCTTGAATATGATTTACAAGAATTGCATAAGAGATCTATATACAATGACACGCTTGTTTGGCCTGAAGCATTTTATGTTCTTCAGCTTAATCAGAATTCTTATGATGAGTAGAGAAGTTCTAATGAGTTTCTGCTTGAGTCTCTGCCTGAAGATGTATTGAGAATTGTACTTGGCTAGTTGTTGTTTTTTGGTTGCTTTGTTTGTTTGTTTGTTTGTTTGTTTTTGTGTGTGTGTGTGTGTTTTGTTTTTTTTTCCTCTATGAACAGCTAGGATGGTCAAGCAATCCTTTATTACTCTGACTTGCTATGAGGTGTTCATTGCAATCACGAGCTCACAATCGTCACCAGTGTGAGCAGCTGTTTACACTAGTTGAAAAGGTAAAAATAAGAAAATATTGAGTGGAATCTAAAAATAACAGGCAGATACACTGATATGGATCAACATCAACACATGAATCTTTTTTACTAGAGGAGAATTTGAACAAAAATGCAAAAGGGAATCTGTGAAAAGCATTGAAGGACTTCAGCCTTCTTTTGATATCTCACAGGTGGAGCTTGGGATATAGACACTTGGGTAGTAAGATGAGAAGCAGAACCATTTCACTCTTCTCATCCAAAAATGAGTGGTGGGACAAGATATGGCAGTAATTTGATTTACGTCTATCTGGAGTTTTGTTGTCACTCCCAAGATTAGTGTCAACTTTGTTCTTGATTTGTATCTTGGAAAGTTGGCCAATGACACAGATAACATGCATGCATGGTAAGCAGATATTCCAAGACAATATGGTAATGAGTGTGATTTAGAGAGCTATTACTCTCTGTCTGCATGATCATGACAATGTGGCTAATGATTTAAATTATAAACCCATTCCAAAACACACCAGTTGTTGATAGAATGCTTTCCATGTGAAATATTTTTATGTGACTTTCCTAAGCTCCCAAACTATAATTCCTGCAGTAATTCTGAGGCACAATGCTAACTGCGGTGCAATACTAACAGAAAAGGATGATCTTTAAAAGCTGATTAATGTTTACCCTTCAGAATTCTCATGAAAATATCTAACATATATCCCAATGCTGTTTTACTTATTACATCTCTAAATACATGACTAAGATTATGAATTAATATTAATTAACATATTGTTAACATTAATTAATATTAATATTAATTAGCATTAACATACAACAGGCTAACGTACTTTTTAAATTCATTCTGTAATCATTCAGGAGCTTTGCTTTTGCCTCTGTCACTAGAGTAGTGAGAAGAAAATGGTTCGTCAGAAAATCTGGTGGCTTCTCATTGGTAAGACCGTTATTACAGAAGTGGTTGTAATGAAGGGGAAAGTAACTGAATTGTCTACCATAGCATATTCTACTTTCAAAATGTTGAGGTCATGATGATATGCAATCTAGTTCTATAACACAGTTAAGCACTTCTTTTTAGATGAAACACAATATACCAAGATGTTCTATTAAGCGATATGTCCTCCTTAAAGGCCTTACTGTATGTTACTGCTAGCACTGGGGAATGGCTCATAAAAAATAAAAGATTGGCTGATGCTTTCTTAAAATATAACTTTCTTTCAAGCATATAATGCCTCAGTTTTCTTTCATTGCCTTTAATAGAGAAAAAGGGTATTGCATCTAGTTACTCACGTGGTGCTTATCAAATATTAAACCTTTCTTATGGGGCAGATTTTTGTACAGGCATTTAAGTGAATTTATACAACCACAAAAATACTTCAGCTGCTGACCAAGCAACTGAAGCCTTTTACCTACATTTCAGCAAATTCTGTTCATACTGACTATGACCTGAAGTTACTGGATAGGAGCACTTAAGTCCTGATGCAGTGAAGTTGTGGTCTTGGCTGTGTTTCTGACAGACAGATATCCCTACATCAGGCAACAATGATATTATGAATTCTCTAACCATAGTAATGCCTATTAACAGAGAGAATTCTGCAAAGTTTTTGAGATATAAGTGAGCATGGAAGTGCATTTCATGTAGATACACATCTCCTGTTTTAAGAGGTAAAAGGTACAAGGTGATTCCTGTCTATAGAAAGACTTTTCCCAAACACTAAATTGGTTTGGGAACTATGTTCTCTGATTAGTATGTAACATTTTTTTCAAGTCAAATATGACCCGAGAAACCTAGCAACCAGATTGCTTTCCAACTCCTTGCTCTTTAGGTTGCTTTGATGCTCATGCATATTATTTGCCAACTGTGGGTCAATGTGTCTTGTATTGTGGAAAAAAATAGGCAAAGACCAATGCATTTTCAAGTTATGCATTTATGTAGCAAAGTTAAGACTGAGACTGTATGGCTTAAAGCTAGTGGTCAGCATAGTAGAAGGTGAAATGTGGTATTGACTAATGCAAAGTAATGAATATTAAAATAATTTAAACTACTCATAGAGATTACCCGTGTGTAATTAACTGTAATAATTCAGAAAAAAAGGCTTGGGTATCTTTGTGGAAAGGTGAAGTAGAACATGGCGGTCAGGAAAGTTCGTAAACTTGGATAAGTCTAGAGAATGGGATTTTAGAAAATAAATCTGAAAATATTTTTTATTTTCCAATTATTATTCCAAATTATTTATTTGGAATCAGTTGTTTACCACCATTTTGTGGTATTTGGTTCTGATCAGCCATTCTAAAATAATATTGCAAAGAAGATAATGACTGCTGGATTGATATTTACTGCTGTAGGATGTCGTACCAAAAAGCTTAGCAGGACTCAAGAAAGGATTAGACATTTCCTTTTAAAGTGAGAATACCCATGTTTACAAAAAGCAGGATAAAACATTTGTAAGAAATATACCCTAAAGCTGAAAGACTGAGAAGTCAGTCACTAACAGGAGGTAGATAAAAAACAATTTATCTTAGGACTTTTTCTCCGCTGTAAGATTTCTCTTATATTTAATGGAGCTGCTCTAGGAAGTAGCATTCTGGACTGACAAAATATTATTTTGTTAAGCATAGCAAAGGTTTGTAACTCTTTTCCTCTGGTGTACAAAAGTTGTACATCTGTGACACTATTCATTGTGATGAAAAATACATTACCTTGACTGCAGATATTAAATGTTTACATTAATTTAAAAAAGTCAAATTCAAGCACGTGTTCCTCATTGTAGGGATTATCAACACAATCAAAGAAGCTCACAAACGATCTCACATTTCCTAGTGCATTTTAAGGTCTCTTGCTGATGGTTTCAGTGTTACTAGAACTATAGTTGGAGATAAATTTTAGCAGAAAAAAAATGTTCAAAGAAAAGTAGTGTCAATGTGAAATAACACAGCCTAGATCTTAGTAAGATTTTTTTTTTACACAAATTAAAGTTGTATTTATTATTTTTTTTAAGTTTTCAAGGAAGTCTTTTCCCTTCCCACCAATTTTTAACCTTTATCTTTTTTTTTTTTTTTTGGTATTTCCAGAATATGTATTTTTTAATTGAAGCAGCTTCAAAACTCTCTAGAGAAAAGTGTACACTGCACTGATGCATTTTATTTTAGTTGGAACATATAGAAATATTTATTCTTATTGAACAAAGCATCAAGAGACAGTTTTAACATTTCTTCTTTTTTTTTTTTTTGTTTCCTCTTGTATGTGAAACAAAAAAATTAGTGAGTGTTTAGCAGTGCATGGCTCATCTGTTTGGAAATAATGTCAAAGTACAGAGCCCAACATGTTGTTCTTTGGCTCTGGCTCTATTGTCATGCCAGTGCAGCTTAAAACCCCACACTTTCTTTGAGCCACAAGTTCCATCGGCAAAAAGAGTCCTCAGCCCTTCCCTGAACATGCCAACCTCCATGCATAGAAACCACAGCAGGGCGAGGTAGGAGAGCAGAGATGTAGCAGTTCCCAGGTCATACATGGTCCCTGTATGACCTTTGATGTATTTGAACACCTATGGGGTTGAGACCCAGGACACAAAAAAATAAATAAATAAAAATAAAAATACAAAAAGACAGCTTGTCCTCCTTTCATTTCCTCACCCAGCTCATTTGTCCTGGAAGGTTCCTACCTATTTGCACTAAAACAGCAAGCTTGTGCTTCCCTAACTTTTTTTTTTTTTTTCTTTAATTACATTTTTAGCTGCATACAACACCAAAATGTTGGAAGAAGTGGTGGCAATGAGAACCTCTTGAAGGAGAAAGTGGAGCTACGTCATTTGATTTCACTCTTTCTGCTGTCATTCTGTGACCAGCTACCTGTACTAAAGTAGAGATTTTATCTCTTAACACTGATTATTGAAATAAAAGTAGGTGTTAGAGGGACATGGACACACAACTGTTTAAATGATCTTTTATATTGGTTTTGTCCATCACACTCATTCCTGTACAGTGATATCCATTTTCTGCTGAATTAGCTTTCCTGGAAGCAATGAGCAATACTTCCCATCAATCAATAGGCAGGAGGTGTTGTTTTCAAGAAAGCTGATTAAACAAAACATGGAAACAGAGCCTATAGGATTCACTTAGAAAAATACCTCAATAAGAACATTTTATGAAAATGCTTCTGGTTTGATGTTTTTAAGTGAAAGACTGAGGGCAGAAGGTGGATGACAAAAAAAGGATGGTAAGGATTGGAAAAATAAGAGAAGTAAGGTAGGAATGCAAAGAGGTGATACATTCTTCTATCCAGTTTACTCTTGCCTTTTTCAACTTCTTTGTATCAAAAGTTGAAATTTACAATTTTCCCCAGAAAGCTGTTATGGGTTCATGTTGTTGCTTGTTCTTTTAACAGTTTTGTAATCTTTGTGTAAGTCTATCAGCATCCTGATAGTATCACAGCTTGACACCTTACCAGAAGAGAAATCAATGATGCAGAATTTTTATAACTTGTTTTATTACATGCAAATACACAAGCCATGGAGAAAGGGGCAGCTATAAACACTACACAGGCACTTCTGTCTTCCAGAAATCTCAGTTTTCAACATCCATTTCTTGGGAATTGCTTCCAAATATAGGGAATTGCAGAGAGAATAAACTCTATCTGTCACCACTTGTCTTTTTTTTTCTTCCTTACATTAAGAAAGAAAAAAAGCTCTCTCTTCATGTAGATACTAGGTGTTGCTCACCCTGTGGAAGAACTCAGAGACCCATATGTAATAGTACTTTTTTAATTTCTGAAGACTGAGGTTATGCTTAATGCTATATTAATTAAGGAAAGCTGTGTGGAGCCCTATTAGGATTTTTTTTTCTGAATTATTCAGTATTGTCAACATGTTTGTCATCTTTCAAAGAGACAGGTAAGATCCTGATCCTACAAATTGCTTACTGCTTTATGCTAAATACCTCCACCTCCTTGCCTTTAAAAATGCATCCACATGTTTTTGGGTTGCCCTCCTCTGACATACACCTACATAAAGCATTTTATCACTCATATTTTGGGTACAGGCCATAGCTGCTCAAATAGTTTGAAGTGCTGTTCAGTGTTGGTACAGGTCTGTAATCAAGAAAGCCCTTGAAGGGAGCACAAACCAAGAATTCCCAGGGTGGGAGGGAGATCCTGCATGTGTCAGGAGCAGAAGCAGCAGAGCTGTCAGTGTGGTGAGTTCAGATTGGTACTGAAAGCTCTGTAGGGAGGGCAAGATAAATGGCAATAATAGAATTTGCAGCAGCTGAAGGCCATTGAACATGGCAACCAGGAGAAAATCTCTTCCACCATTTCTCTGTTCTTGGTGATTAGAGGATTTTGATTTCATGAATTAGGTAGCTGAAGCTGATAATGCTGTACCTTCTTTAGTGCAAATAATTTAAGAACTTGTCATAATCTAGACCGTGTTTGTATTTCTTCAGCCGTTTAATGGAGTGGATAGGAACTGAGACTGCTTGTGCAGGGATGGACATAGAAACGGTTTTCTCTGAAGAGAAAAGAGTATTGTGCTGAAGTGGCTTATTTTAGGAGAATGTTGGGCTCAAAGAGGCTTCTGAAATTAAGTGTGGTGTGGTAAACTGAAGAGTTTAGAAAATACCAGCGTTCTGAAGGTTTTATTTGGATGTGGTAAGTCTTCCCTAAGTAGAGCCTTCACTAGCCAGTAGCGTCACTCTAAATTCAGCATACCTGAAGCTGAACTGTAAAGGGGCTTGATTCTTGCTACATTGAGAAACACAGCGTTTTAGAATCCTAATTTATGAAGCATTGTGTAGCAGAGCTCCAGACAATGCAAATCCACAGGCCACAGCCCCACCTGCTATTCACTCAAGATTTAATTAATGAGTTTGGAAAATCAGCAATTTATTAGACTTCAAAATGAGATTGATTTGGAGTATTGCCTGTCTACATAATCAGAGGAAACTTGGAACATCTTCTCCTGAATAAGCATATCAGATTTTCATTTTCTGCACTTAGAAAGCTAATGCCTCTTCCAGGTTTAAATTTGCAATATCAAATAAGTTGCTCTTGCCAGAGGTCCACACTGTATAAAAAAGTATTCGATAAAATCCTCTAAAATTAGAGTGAACAGGATTTTTAAACAGATTGTATGTAATGACTACATTATTTACCCTTGCACAGAGAGGCTTACTCTTTTTGTAGATCAATCATTTCTTTTTGTTTCCTTAGAGGAGAAGAATAATGAGCATGTTTTATGTTTTTTTTTTTTTGTTTGTTTGTTTTTTTTGTTTTGTTTTTTTTTGGTATGTTTGTTTGTTTGTTTTCATGGAAAAAAATCAGAACAGTTTCTCAGTCCTTGGGTAAATAAGAGCTGATGCTAGGTTTGTGACAGGTTTTGTCTTAAATGGATAAGGACCCCTGGCTTTTTATTGGGAACTGAGGGAGCCCAGAACTAGCCTCCAAACCAGGTCCTGATACTGAGTGATCGATGATTCTGTCTGAAGTGCCCACAGCTTCTCCTATGCTTTCCCTGCAGCAGCAGAGAGAACATTATTTTTCTGTAATTGTATTGCTGCAAATATGACTTTAATATAATTCGCAGATGTTTGAGTAAAAACCCTAATGTCTTCCAGTAATTTTCTTCTATAATCCTGTGTCACTGATGATTGTAGACAGTGATAAATTGTCTGTGTCTGATTGCTGTTTTCTTTGTCTCCTGCCTCCAGTTACCTTACTGGTTTGGATAATGCAATATTCCTTGTTAGGCAGTTCTAAGTTTATTATCCTTCATATAAAAGGGGTACAGGCACTTGATGGATAGGCATGTCCAACAGTAGATCAAGAGAGCTACTAACCACCAGGGAAGGCCACACAAAAAGCCGGAGGCAGTGACTGCTGCAGCTGACGGTGTAAATGGATATGCATTTGTATCCTTTACGTACATATTCTTCCCAAAACCATTACTTTGCATAGAAGATAGCCTCTTCTTCCCTTCTTTTCTCCTTTGCATATGTGTTATGCATCTTAGTATTGCTCTTCTGCTGCACCACTAGGCTTCATTACCTGTATTTACACTTTTCATTACTGAAATCTAAATGGACCCACATGCCTTTATAGAGTTTTGATGTTCCTGTGGTGTCCAAAGCTCTGTGTACTTTTCTGTTCTTTCTTGTGTATGCGTTTCAGCCTCCATTTTATTCGGTGTCTGTTGCAGGCAAAGTAAATATAAAGGGAGGGGCAGATTTGCAATGAGGAAGATTGTCTGCTGTGATTCTTCTATGTTTTAGCATCCCCAATGGAGAAAAATACTCGGAAGTGCTGCATTTGCAGCTTTAAACAGTGTCCCAGATACCAAGAGACTACTTGTGTAGTTGCTGATTAGTCTCTACTAATGTAATTGAATTTGGATTTGTAGGAAATTTTGAAGGCTTTCACGAATGGTAGTAGGCATTAAATTACTTTGAACATTAGGAATCTGAGCAAGTGCAGCTGCCCATTTGCCATTATGAAAAGCCTCTCTATAAGCAGTATAGCATCTGAGAGGCACTACTTTGTGGGGGGAAAAAAAAAAAAAAAAAGAAAAGAAAAGAAAAAAAAACATTAAAGGGAACAGATTTTCAAATGCAGTTGCCACTAATTTCTTAGCTGCTGGGCAGAAAAATAACTGGAACTAAATTTCTGTATGATCATACTTACAATTTGAAGTCGGCAGCCAATGTCAGTATATTACTTCAGAGAATTTAATAATAAATGCTATTTTGATTTTGACCAAAGAAAATAATCTATCTGTTTAAAAACAAACAAAAAACAAACAAACAAACAAAAAAACCTGTGCATTTTGCTGTCTGAAGAGGAAAGAATCACAGAATAGACATAGTTTAGTTTGAAACAAAAAATGTGAATATCATGAGGCTTGTGAAGATTGACTGGATTTCTTTAATTATTAATATAGTTTTGCTTATGGCCTGTAGAATTCCCTGTCTCGTCCATGTGTAGGCTGAGCTAAGTCAACTTCTTTTCTCTATATTGAAAAGGACTTGATGGGTATGCCAAAGTACATTCAGCATGTTTTTAAACAGATATTCTTAGAACACCCTCGTTCTGTGGGTGGGCATGCACATTGCCCCACCTTTTCATTTCATGTGCTACCATAATTGTGTGATGGGAGAGAAGGCAAGAAGCATATCGTCCAGTCTGCTAGGCAGTACAAGAGTGTTAAATGGGTTCATCTGGTGAGGTTGAGGGAAAACAAACATTGGTCTTCCAAACCAACAGGAACAAGCCTGTTGTGGTGGATTTAGTGTTCTTTGGGAGCCTGGAAGCATTTGATGAGATTAAGGACAATAATGGGAACAGAGAGGTCATCATAACACTGAACTGAGATGCAGCTTTCTCCTAACGTTTCTTCTACCATTTGCAGCAGATTTTACCACAGCTGCTTTTTCTATACACCCCTCCCACCCATTGAGACCCTAAGAACAGGGATGAGAGAGGGAGATCAGAGTAACAGGATATGGCTGTGGTGCTAGAAAAGAGAGCATGAGAAAGAATACATAGAGGACCAGATGGTCCCTTAAAATACTTAAAATATTTCATCACTTAGAATGGGATTCCTGCTGTTTGGAGATGACATCTTTTCTGTCAATGGCCATCTTTCTTGCAATATTTCTCTCTCTCTCTCATGCACATCTCCTGTCCACGCTTTGAGCAAAAAGTCATTCTGCTCTCCATTGCTGCTAAAATTATTTTGGAGGCAGAGTCAAAAGGGAATATATGGGCCCTGTCAGGCAGAAGTCAGAGAGAAGCTTAAGGCATTGACAGATGTCACATATTGCTTTACATCGCAAACCTGTTCATAACTAGGAATGCAGTAAAGACAGCAGTTTATTAAGAAAATAAATATTTAGAAAGAATGAAACATCTGATCAAAATTCTAGTAAGGAAGCAGTGTTCCCTTTCTGCTTGTTTGCACTGAGAAAAGAGGATGTTTTCTTTTCTTTCCAGAATTGTGAATATCTCATTTCATGGCGACATATTTTAGCGATAGGTGAGGATGTTATCTCTATCTCACTATTATGTGGTTTGTTTGTTTGTTTGTTTGTTTTGGGGGGGTGGTTTCTTTTGTTGTGTGTTTTTGTTGTTTGTTTGTTTTTTCATCAGGAATAGTAGAACTGCAACAGAATTTGTATTTACCTAAAAGGGCAACACCTGTCTGCTCTTGTTACGTTTGTCTTGTGATTGTTTTTCTTGTACCACAATGTCATGAGATTAAAGAAGTCCATCACCTTGCTGTTTACTGTTATCCTTACACCAGTCCTGATATCTCTGAGTGCCTTATAGACATTGTTTTCTTAGCATAGGACCACTCCCAGAAAAATGGGGCAATCATGCCATGCTTGAATACCAGTTTCAGTCCTTTTATTTCTATGAGATGGCAAACAATAGCCTTTGTAAAATGAGATGCATGATTTAATTCAAAACATATCTTCTATAGAATTGACATGTACCTTGTAAGTACTGCAGCTGATAATCTTTACAAAGACAATTCTAGGGACTCTACAGAGGTGTTTATTAATGCTGTCACCATTCGTCTACTGAATAGCATCATTTTAAGTATGTAGTCCTATTGCTTTTAATTGACTAATTTGATGAATGGGGAGGCAAAGAGCTTTCTTCAGAAAGTCTAACATGGCAGAATCAAACGTGATTACACAATGGTGCTTCAGGGAGGAGCATTGGAGCTTAATAGTTGTGATATTGCCACCAAGATAAGCATCTTAAGCTAAATTCTCAAAGGTTTGCAGAGGGTTTAACCACATGTGCCATTCAAATCAAGGGGAGTCACAGAGCTAAAACCCCATGTAATGTTTTGAGAATGTATCTCCTGGGTGATAATTTCATCATCTAAAATATACAGCATTATGGATAGTTGCTGCATGAATATGAAGTTTTAAGTCCCTCTTGGGGCTCTGCTAACAGCACAAACGATGAGAGTGTATCTGAGTTGTTTATGAACAGAAGCAGAGTCCCAAGAGTGATATACCACTATAAATTCACTTCAGTCTGTGCCTATATATTGTTATTTATAATAACAGAGTGTGCAGTTTTCCTCTAAAACTACTTCCTTTAAGATCTCTAACTGAGCTCTAATGAATTTTGCTTGAAAATCAGTTCTGGTAACTGAGGATTTTTACTGGAGAAAAGACTCCATTTTCTCTATCAGCATGTGAGCACTTTATCACCCTTTAATTTTGTACCTAACATAATTATTTAGTGAATTCATGTAAACATGCCAAGTATTTGCAAATAATTTTAGAAACATATTTCATTTACTTACTGGATCCTATTTGATAATAGATATTCTAGTGAACTAATGATATAAGCTTTGTTAATGTCATATTGACATATAAACTATGATGACTTACTTAAGTGACTTCTTTAATCAAAATACCATGTTGTAAGGTTTTTTGCTAAGAAAATAAAAGATAAAAAGCCAGACGAGGTTCATGGCTATGAGAGCCATGACGGGGCACTTTACTCGGCACCCGGCCTGATGGCCGCAGACGGGTCCCTATCTTTTAGGGGAAAAAGGATCCTGGGCCAGGAGCTGGCAGGGCTCATTGAGAGGGCTTTAAACTAGGTAAGAAAGGGGATGGGGCTGAAGCAAGGATTGTTGGAGCTGTGCCAGGGGGAGCAATAGCAAGGTCGGGGGATAAGGCAGTGGCCCAGCTGAAGTGCATCTACACCAATGCACGCAGCATGGGTAACAAACAGGAGGAGCTGGAAGCCATCGTGCAGCAGGCAGGCTACGACTTGGTTGCCATCATGGAGATGTGGTGGGACCAGTCTCATGACAGGAGTGCTGCAATGCCTGGCTATAAGCTCTTTAGAAGGGACAGGCAGCACAGCAGGGGTGGTGGTGTGGCTCTCTATATTAGAGAGTCTTTCGAGGTTGTAGAACTCGAGGCTGGGAATGACAAGGTCGAGTCCCTTTGGGTTAGGATTGGCAGGGACAACAAGGCTAGTGTCCTGGTCAGGGTCTGCTATAGACCGCCGAACCAGGATGAGGAGACTGATGAGGAGTTCTACAGGCAGCTGACAGAAGTTGCGAGATCTTCAGCGCTTGTTCTCGTGGGGGACTTCAACCTCCCTGACATATCCTGGAAGCACAACACAGCCCAGAGAAAGCAGTCTAGGAGGTTTCTGAAGAGCATGGAAGATAGCTTCCTGACGCAGCTGGTTAGTGAGCCTACCAGGGGTGGCGCCCCGCTAGACCTTCTCTTCACAAACAGAGAAGGACTGGTGGAGGATGTGATTGTTGGGAGCTGTCTTGGGCAGAGTGACCATGAAATAGTGGAGTTCTCTATTCTTGGCGAGGCCAGGAAGGGGACCAGTAAAACCGCTGTATTGGACTTTCGGAGGGCTGACTTTGAGCTGCTCAGGACACTGGTTGGTAGAGTCCCTTGGGAGGTGGTTCTGAAGGGCAGAGGAGTCCAGGAAGGCTGGGCGCTCTTCAAGAGGGAAATCTTAATGGCGCAGGAATGGTCTGTTCCCACGCGCCCAAAGATGAGCTGGCGGGGAAGAAGACCAGCCTGGCTCAACAGAGAATTGTGGCTTGATCTTAGGAGAAAAAAGAGTGTTTATAATCTTTGGAAAAGTGGGCAGGCCACTAGGGAGGTCTATAAGGATGTAGCGAGGCTGTGCAGGGACAAAATTAGGAAGGCCAAAGCTCATCTGGAGCTCAATCTGGCTACTGCCGTTAAAGATAACAAAAAACGTTTCTATAAATACATCAACACAAAAAGGAGGACTAAGGAGAATCTCCATCCTTTACTGGATGCGGGGGGAAACTTAGTTACAAGAGATGAGGAAAAGGCGGAGGTGCTCAATGCCTTCTTTGCCTCAGTCTTTAGCGGCAATACCGGTTGTTCTCTGGATACCCAGTACCCTGAGCTGGTGGAAGGGGATGGGGAGCAGGAGGTGGCCCTCACCATCCACGAAGAACTGGTTGGTGACCTGGTAAGGCACTTGGATGTGCACAAGTCGATGGGGCCGGATGGGATCCACCCAAGGATACTGAGAGAACTGGCAGAGGAGCTGGCCAAGCCACTGTCCATCATTTATCAGCAGTCCTGGCGATTGGGGGAGGTCCCAGTTGACTGGCGGCTAGCAAACGTGACGCCCATCTACAAGAAGGGCCAGAGGGCAGACCCGGGAAACTACAGGCCTGTCAGTTTGACCTCAGTGCCAGGGAAGCTCATGAAGCAGATTCTCTTGAGAGTCATCACGCAGCACTTGCAGGGCAAGCAGGTGATCAGGCCCAGTCAGCATGGGTTTATGAAAGGCAGATCCTGCCTGACGAACCTGATCTCCTTCTATGACAAAGTGACGCGCTGGGTGGATGAGGGAAAGGCTGTGGATGTGGTCTACCTTGACTTCAGCAAGGCTTTTGACACTGTCTCCCACAGCATTCTCCTCAAGAAACTGGCTGCCCTTGGCTTGGACTGGCGCACGCTTTGTTGGGTTAGAAACTGGCTGGATAGCCGGGCCCAAAGAGTCATGGTGAATGGAGTCAAGTCCAGTTGGAGGCCAGTCACTAATGGTGTTCCCCAGGGCTCGGTGCTGGGGCCGGTCCTCTTTAATATCTTCATCAATGATCTGGATGAGGGCATTGAGTACACCCTCAGTAAGTTTGCAGATGACACCAAGCTAGGTGCGTGTGTCGATCTGCTTGAGGGTAGGAAAGCTCTGCAGGAGGATCTGGATAGGCTGCACCGATGGGCTGAGGTCAACTGCATGAAGTTCAACAAGGCCAAGTGCCGGGTCCTGCACCTGGGGCGCAATAACCCCAATCAGAGCTACAGGCTGGGAGTTGAGTGGTTGGAGAGCTGCCAGGCAGAGAAGGACCTGGGAGTGATGGTGGATAGTCAGCTGAATATGAGCCAGCAGTGTGCTCAGGTGGCCAAGAAGGCCAACAGCATCCTGGCTTGCATAAGAAACAGTGTGACCAGCAGGGCTAGGGAGGTGATCGTCCCCCTGTACTCGGCTCTGGTGAGGCCGCACCTCGAGTACTGTGTTCAGTTTTGGGCCCCTCGCTACAAGAAGGACATTGAGGTGCTCGAGTGGGTCCAGAGAAGGGTGACGAAGCTGGTGAGGGGCCTGGAGAACAAGTCCTACGAGGAGCGGCTGGGGGAGCTGGGCTTGTTCAGCCTGGAGAAGAGGAGGCTCAGGGGTGACCTTATTGCTTTCTACAGGTACCTCAAAGGAGGCTGTAGCGAGGTGGGGGTTGGTTTGTTCTCCCACGTGCCTGGTGACAGGAGGAGGGGGAATGGGCTTAAGTTGCACCAGGGGAGTTTTAGGTTGGATTTTAGGAAGAACTTCTTTACCGAAAGGGTTGTTGGACACTGGAACAGGCTGCCCAGGGAAGTGGTTGAGTCACCATCCCTGGAAGTCTTTAAAAGACGTTTAGATGTAGAGCTTAGGGATATGGTTTAGTGGGGACTGTTAGTGTTAGGTCAGAGGTTGGACTCGATGATCTTGAGGTCTCTTCCAACCTAGAAATTCTGTGATTCTGTGAGGATACCTCATCAAGGCTTGGTTGGGTGGGGCTTTAGGAAATGTGATTGAGTGAGATCTCCATGTCCAGGGCAGGGTTGGACTAGCAGATCTTTAAGGTCCTTTCCAACCCAAGACACTGTATTCTATTCTGTGAACTTCTGAAGGGTTCAGTTATTTTTAATTGGGAAACAGTTGCGTCCTTTTCCTGACAGCAGAGTCAGCTTAGGCCCACCCAAAACAAAGGAATAACACTGGAGTGGACAAATTGATTCATAACCTTAGAATTTTCCATTGCAAGTTTCTGACAAGATTTTTTAATGAACACAGAATTTTATGTAAGATCCAATTAGCATTAAATGATCAAATGCTGCTGTAGCTGTCATAGTGACCTAAGTAGCAGCACATTATTACTTTAGTAATAGTGTTATTGTTATATATAGATACAAAAATAGACATTATTCAGTGTGTGACACTATGCATGAGTGCTGCTTAAATTCATAATGTTGGCTGACAGCCATAGCTGTGCAGGAGGGAAAGACACTGTTTTCAACGGGGCTATGGCAAGGAGTAAACAACACCAGCTCTGTGAAACATCAGATTGAAAAGTTTGTGCAGCAAGGATTCCAAATGGCAAAGAAAGTTCATAATGCTGGGGAGGACACTGGTATCTTCAGTCCCTCAGAGTAACAAACAAGATACAGCAGCAGTGTGTGAAGTATTTGGTTAGGAAGAGGCCCTGATCTTTGTTCTCATCCTTCAGTGTTTTGGCTGCTACCCAGAGGAATTCACTAGTTCTTGCATTTTACAGTGTTTGAGGGAGTTACTGGGGAAGGTAAATTCTTACAGCATGCTTAAACAAACAAACAAAAAATCTGTTTTTTGTTTGTTTGTTTGTTTTTTGTTGTTTGGAGCTGGGAACATACTGTACTTTTAACAAAGAAATACAATCACTGAAGCCCCATCTTCAGAAGCTACAACACATGGAAGCTTTAAATTCATTCAAGGTCAATGGCAATAAGAAACTTTTGTGTTTAAGATTAGATACGGTTCTGTTTCATCAGTACTAAAGTTTGTGGTAAAATGTATCTCTGCAGTAGTTCTTGAAATTATTTAAGTTAAGAGTCTGTGAAGTTGCTAGTTATCAAAACAAACTTGCTGTTACTGTGAAGCTGCATAGTAGGAGGCAACTCATAAACACTTCGTGTTTTCTGGTAGTTGTTTTTGAAAAGGGTTCCATTATGTCCCCATTAATTCTTAAAGAAATGTTATTCCATTGAAATAAGCAAGTGGGCCTAAAATATGGTCCTTCAAAAATGTTATTTTGGACTGCTGTGTTTAGTTTGACGGAGGGAGATTTTCCTAAAGAGGCTTCTGTGATAGCACCACAGTTGAGTACACGATGTAGATAGCAGCTCTTTTCAGCGGGTGACTTTATTGTGCACAGCAGTCCATTTTTTTCCTTCTGTGAAGAACAGGGAATAGAAGTACAAAAACAGTAATTGAAAAGGGCGAATTCATGTAATACATGTTGCAATCAAAAATACATACAGCAAAGTTTTATCCCTATCATAATACTAAGATGGTGCAAAATCAGTAAAGTGAAAAATGTGGTAGGGTGTTTTCTTCAGACCAAAATCCTTTACTGCAAATTTAAAGTACCTAAGCAACCAGGACAGGAGCTTTTCTTTATATCTTGGCTTCATCTTGTCTAGTACCTCTTAAAAATTCTAGTTATTCAAAGGAGGCAGCTCAAACCGTTTTGTAACTAAAGATGACAGCAGAAAGAAAATTAAGTCAACTGAAGTCATCCCATTCAGTTCAGTGTTTATTAGACTGGGCTGCATGGCACTTGCATATTGGGTTTGATAAAAGAGCAAATGCCAAGTAAATTTCAGAAATTTGTGGAAGTGACATAATCTTTAAAAGTAATACTTATTTTCAGCTGTTCAGGATTTCTGCATAATTACAAAATGAATGCTTTATTCATGTGTTTGTTCCTGCCTAGTTTTGTGGAAAGTTTCAACTGGAGGTCACCTTAGAATTTTTAAAATATTTCTTTTCATAGAATCATTAAAGTTGGAAAAGACCTCCAAGATCACCTAGTCTGACTGTATCCCTACCACCAATATCACCCACTATACCATGTCCCTAAGTACCATGTCCAACCTTTCCTTAAACTCCTCCAGGAACAGTGACTCCGAGGTGCCCCATTCCTTTGTGGCAAGCTAAGGTACATAAATGGACAGTGTATCTGCTGATCAGTAAATGGCATTGGTGACCTCGTGTGGTTTTGCTGCTCAGACCTGATTCCCCTTCTCAAAGAGCAGGCTGCAGTATCTCCAGATACCCAGGCAGGGTGACAGGACCTTCCTCCTCCACCAGCACCCAGCCCACTGCAGCCCGTGGGAGGGTGAATGGGCTGCAGCACAGGCTTTGGCAGGAAGCAGTGCCTGGCCAAAGCTGTGCCTGGACTATTCAGCCTGGAACTGGGGTGACACACTCTTGTTCTGCACTCTTACGTAAGCATGAAAAGCAGTTTTGTGTTTTTTCTTAAAAAGAAAAAAAAAAATCTTTGTGTCCTCAGGGTGTGAGGGAGGAAGTGTCTGCTCGGTTCCTACGAACTCCAGCAAAGTTTCAGGACTGAGCGAAGCAAATAAATTGGATCCTGGGGTGGATAACTGTAAGACCTGCGATGCCAAAGCTGTGACACTGTGAGTTCATCTCTAAACCATTGCATTCAGATTTCCTTTTCTTAATTTAGGCTATTAGCATAGTGAGAAAGGTTAAGCTGACTATTATGCATAGCAGATCTTGAGAACATGTGTTCCAAAGTCTATTTGAAAGTCTACAAAATGTGGCTTAAAGGAGCCAATTCATAAAATATTATTCGGTCTGTTTCCATGGGATTTCCAAGTATTTCCCACTGATAACCACTCTTTGTTTACAATTTCTAAGACAGTTTTCACTCTCTTGGAGTTCATAGTCCTTTGTGCTCCTATTTTTAAATAAGCTCTTTTTTTTTTTTTTTTCCTAGAGGGAAAACTCGTTTTGAAAATCTGAGAGCACACAACAGGGAAAATCTTGCATCTCTCTGCATACAATGACCTCTGACCTTAAAAATAAATAAATAAATAAATAAGAGGAAAAAGGAAAAAAGGTCATGATTACTTTTAATTATGTTTTTCAAACTTTGCAGGCTATTGCATGGTAACCTTTGTTTTATACAAACAATTTACTGTTGAGTTGATTAATGGGGGAGCTTCCAATAACATTCAGTACAGTGACAGTATAGTGATTGGCGTGAAGCAGGAAATGAGATTGTACAACAGAACTGAAAAGCAGCATGGCATTTGCCAATATACAGTCTTTTGGTTCATCAGACTTGGAAAAAATGTTGTTCTGCTCTACTGTTCTTTTCTTTCACCTTTTCTAAGATTTTAGTGTCATATGAATAACGTTTCACACTTTTTTTGTTTTGTCTTGAACTGATGTAGGAGTGCACATCATAAACAATGTTAGTAAAGCTAGAATCTAGGTGGACATATAAACAGAATGATGAAAAAGGGGACTTTTCAGAAATATATCTATGCATGGGAGTTCATTTTAGCAACAGGAACTTGTTCCAGAATTAAATAGTCCAAGCTATTTCAGTAATTTTGTAACTGACTGAAGAGAAAAGTTACATTTGAGGAAAATTACAGGTTTTGTCCAGCCATGTGTAAATAGTGTGACTCACAGCATTCTATGATCTCTGCCATATGATTTTATCTCTACGTATACAATATTTTTAATGAAAAGAAAATATGTGCAATTATACTTTGCATATTAAACATTATTCAAAAATGCACATAAAATTATGCTTTATAAAGTTATGTTTGCCTTTTTTCTTAATTTTTACCAAAAGGAAATGAAAAGATTTACCCAAAACATGTTATTTCCTTCTTAAGTGTTAGCTACTGGAACTTAATGTTATTTACTCTGAAGATGTCTTGTATGGTTGTCATCTGAGATAAAGGTATATAGTCATTATAGTCAGAAATGACTGCTTGCCATTCTGTTTAAAAGAACAACCTGTGTGATTTTTCTAAAGGGCTTAAAATCCACATTGTACCAACCTCTAAGGCTGGCAGAATCAGTATAGAAAAGAGAAACCAGCTAGGTTTATTTAACTATTTAATCAGCCTAAAATGTGTGTGTCCAGTTATTCATCTCCTGAGCATAAAAACGCTCACAGAACAGGTTCTAAATTCATTCTGAGTTTATCACAGAGATTCTACACATGCCTTAAAACTTATTTAAGGTAAGAAATATCAGGAATGAAAGTAAAGTTTGATTTGATCAAAAATGGCAAAGGTTTAGAGTTTCCCTTGAAGAGTACCAGTCTACCCTGTCTGGCCAAGTAATGTTCTATATTCTCTTTTTTTAATACAGAAATGGCCTCAAATATGCGTGAGGTTTTAGAAAGTAAGCTTGCGATAAGGTAGGCATTTGGAGAGGGCAAAATCTAGAGGTTTATGGTATTAATATTTATACAGAATTAAGGCTCTCTTGCAATTTCTATCAATTTCAAGATTTACTGCAGTATTCTTTTCTCCCTCCGTAATTCTCCTGGAACAAAAGGAAGATCACTCTATTTGTCAGTGATCTTTTCCCCACATTGAACAGTGTCTCACTCTGTGAAATTGTCATATCGAAATTAGAATCTAGACTGAAAAATATGCATTTAAAGCAAGACTTGAAAAAATCCATTTTTATACTTATTCTAATCAGTTAAAGAAGTGTGACTTAATCTGTGGTCTATTGGTCATAGGCAGCCTAGTCATTAAGCAGAAAGGAGTTAACTGTGTGATTGTGCTTCCAAAAATTAACCCTATTTCTGCAATGAAGCAAACTGGTGAAAATGAAAGCAATCAATGAATATTCAAAGCTTAGGGTAATCTTTGCTTGGCTGTAAATGAAGACCACTGTATAAAATGGTCCAAAAATTTTTAGTACATAGACTACATGCCAGTGACTTGAAGTATGCCTACTCTTGAAATGTCTAGATTTTGCAATATTATTTGAGAATAAGAAACAAAAGTCATAAGTTTGAAAACATGGTCATTCTCATGAGCTCCTTATAGAACAGTATTTCACTAAATGCAGATATTTTTTTCAGGTGAATGATTTGTGACCGTAAATTTTAGTTATGGTGCTGTACTGGTATAGTAGCTTGGATATCTCAGGATGTCACTACAATAGCACCTCAGCTTGGACCAGAAGTGCACTTTTTTGAAGTGAATCTGCCAATTGTTATCCCATGTGTTTATATTTGATGACTGACAAAGTAACTGTGAAGTGCAAGCTGAGTATCTTCTATGTGAAACTAATAGAGGATGCAGTCCAGGAGTAGGTTTTACGCCTTCTAAATGTTAAGTGATGTTTAGTCTATGGGACCAGACTAGAATGACTCTGAAGTAAACATCCCAAAATGTATGTTATGTAGATGCTAGATTCTTCATGTAAGCCTTTTCCATGACTCTGTGTGCATTGTAGACTTGTTCCATGGTCATCTTCCTTCTTGGAACATGTATGCTATTAGGAAGGCTGTAGTGAGGAAACAGATGTAAATTTCCATAATAGTGTCTGCAAGTTGCATACTTCAGGGTTTCTTGTTTCTCTACAAATTAAAGGGAAAAAAATGGCTGAAAGCAGGCTCTTCTCAGAACAAATTTTGTTTTGATGAAAATTCAACTTAAAACTGTTTTGGTAGATCTTTTTTAGCAATCCATCCAGTTATATATCAAGTTAAATGATACTCAGATGCTGTAGTCTCATACATTAGCCATTGGACTAACAACAATGGGAAGACTGGAGCTTGTGTGGTTTCCTTTCATCATCAGAGTCTTACTGTGAAGACAGTGTTTGCATGAATTGTCCTGACTTAGTCAGTTCCCCGGCTTTCATAATGGGGGCATATTTGGTTGCTTGGTTACCCATTTCAGATGACTGTATTTTAGATAATCATTGATGGAACTGTTACCCAGAAAGTGACTGAGCAGCATGATGCAGGTTTTCAACAGGTCTCAAATGAAAAAAAAAATACATCTATGCTAGCAGAAAATAAATTGTAATCAATATTTGCAATTTACATATTTGCTCACGCTTACTGAACATGTTTACGTGCCGTTTGTATATGCCACTTTGTTGTTGTTCTTGCATCTTTAAGCTAAAAAAAAAGTAGAAATTACAGAAATGTGTGATATAAATCAGCCAGAGTGATGATTGTGTGTATCCCACCAGATTTTAAGAGGGGAGCTATTGACAAGGTGCAATGAAGAAATCAGGCTCTTTTAATTGATTAGAAATCTGTTTGCTCTACAGTATGCATCAGCTCAAGCAATCTTTATTTTATAAGGAAAAGTTTAATTTCTTTATAAAACATGACAAGTGCAATCTTGAGTATGTGAAATAAAAGATTAATTAAAATATTGTTACTGATGATAGGTGCCAGCTGTTTCACATGGCATGAGGCAAGCAGTTTAAGATAAAGCCAGCTTAGAAGTGAAGTCATGCTACAAGGTACAGTGCCATGAAGTATTTAAATGATTCACATTTTTGATTATTTTATTTAAAAAAAAAAGAAAGAAAAGAAAAAATCAAATTTTACTAAACACAGCTGCTAATTTTGCTGCTATAATGGAATTTCTACTGGGATGGGAAAAGAATTAAGGAGAATGAAACTATACATGTATTCCAGGTGAGCATTTTAAGCTGCTTCCACTGCATTAAACCACAGAACAGTGTGGTCAATGTTTATGATAGTAGGTATTTCTTCCTAAGGCTTAGCTTCTGAAATCTTGTAATAATCATTAATCTGAGTGAGCATTTAGAAAGCAAAGTAAGCTTCTCTCTATTATGATTGAATCTACTGCTTGGAGAAGACACACTAAACGCAACCAGAAGATGGAAAATTGAAGAGTATAAATATGACTTGTTTAAAGGTGATCTTAAAGAATTTATAGAGATCTTAAGAGTCTTTTGGGGCCCAAGGCCCCATTAAATGTCCATTAACATTTAAATGTTTTAAATCTCATTATTTTGATCTGAAATTAAATTAATTTCTAAGCTGAAATGCGGGTGTTTCTGTCACCATTTATTTATTTATTTATTTATTGCCACAAAATACTGATGTTGAATAATTGCTAAAAGCCAGAATGTCAGCTTCCAGTGCTTTCACAAAGGCTGTTTATTGTAGCAGCACCTATGTTCTCCATACAGATCTGAGTCTTGCTATTGCTAAGCACTGTGCCAGTATCTAGCATAAGATACTCTTCATTTGAAAGATTGTGCCATCAGTGAAGACTAAAGGCAATTTATAGTCAAAAGCAAAATGGGAATAGTAAGGAGAATAGGATTAAAATGTTTGTTGTTGTCATTCTTTTTAATTTATGGGGAAGGAGAATCACTTGAATGTGTGGGCGAACACAGCTATGACTATAGGTTAGTGTTCTACACTATTTCCAGAGGATTAAGTTGAAAAAGAGTTGTATTTTCCATAAGTCTAAGTATTCAAAAACGTGTACGTTATTCCCCATATTACCTGAATTTTGCAGTTTTTTGTTTTTTTTTTTTTTTTTTTTTTTGTGTGTGTGTGTTTTGTGGTGGTTGTTTTTTTGTTTGTTTGTTTTTTGTTTTGTGTGTGTGTGTGTGCTTTGCTTTTGTTTTTTTCTCAGATATGAATTGTGGTTTGCATTCCAGATTTTGAGCTTTCAAGGTATACTCTCATATTTCCAAGCTTCTGTCTCATAGCTACAACAGATAGTAACTTCCTGGTTTGCTGGTTATTGAACGGTTTAGGATTTTATTTTTACTCATTTGATTACTTGTCTCCAGGATCTTGAGATTTCAGAAAACAACTTGACACTGTAGAGTTGGTAGTCAAATAAAGGAAGTTAGTGACACTGAGTCCAATTACAGTGCAATCAGTTAAAACATATTCTGGGAGGGGATGAGTCAAATTCTAAATCTGTCCTTAGGTAGTATGATATATGAGGTAACAGCATGAGAGCAAAATGAGGATTCTTTCTGAGCACACAAACTTCTTGAACTAGAGCTAATTCAGGTGTGTACAGTTTGATTTTCCCACCTCCTGGGACTGAGTGATTTCTTGTTGGCAGTTTGGAGTTTGTGCACACATTGCCTTTCAGAAAGGGACGAAAAGAGAAGGTGGTATAAGTTTGAGCTGAATTTACTCAGTGCCATTTACCATCTTCAGGTATGCCCGTATCTTTTTGACCTACTTCTGTTAAATTAATCCTTATTTTTTCCTTGTTTTAAAAACATGTAATAATCTACTCTCCTCTTCAATATATATCTTGTTTTCCTTTCAGTCTGTACCAAGATAAGAAGAGATTTCTGTTAAAAACATGGTTCTTTTTAGTCATTAGAAACCCTACTGCCATATAGCAGCTACTTAGTGTTTTAACTGCAGTAGTACTTCTGCCTTGTGGGCCTTTGTATTGATTTTTCTTGTGGGAAATTTAACCCTATCGTTCAAGAGTATAGAGTGGAACCAGCTGTTTATGGAGTGAAACAACTTTTTTGACATCAGAAAGGGCAGCATACATTGTGGCTGGCCTCCTGCTAGAGTTATTAATAAATTTTTGAAGAGCAGTGGCTTGTATGTGCAATTTTCAAGGCCAGCAAATAACATGACTTAGCAAGTGCATCTAGCATGAGCTTTGTGACCTGCAGCATAGACATTGTACTGGGCAGTGCTGCCACCCGGGCAGGTGACAACCCTACTCCTAGGGAAAAAGGGTTGCTTATAACCCTGTGCAAATGGATAAAGGTAGCGTGTTCGTCATAGGTCATATTTATGATGCAGACTTCTGCTGTGTAACTTTAAAGCATGGCTTGTTACTTTATAATATAGCTAATGTAACTCCACCAGTAGGATTTTTTTTCAAAATGATCCTTATTAGTTGTCTTTTGTTTCTACTAGGAGCAGTAAAACCCTCATTGACCTCACTGGAAGGAAAGGTGAACTAACATGAAGTGCTTGTTCTTTTCTAAATATATTGTTGTTGTGAATAAATAGGGTGGAAATTTCTGCTGTGACATAATAGTGATACATTGTTTATCAAATAAGAAAATGTAGAAGACATCAAATATGGAGTCACATTTTCCAAAAAAAAAAAAAATAAAAAAAAATCCAGTCCTGTGGCTAGATGCCTGATATGGGGAAGTATCTGTAACTTTAACCCTTTAAACTTTTTTTGTTTGTCTAATTCTGGTAGAGTTGTGCTATGTTGGCCCTATGTAGAATTTTGTTGCTCTTACAGATAGCCTCCTATATATAAACACCAAAATATTCAGGCTCCAGAGTTTAATATATTTTGCCTTTTCATATTGCAGCAGAAAATTTAACAGATGTCATTTGTTTTCCATACCAGTGTGGTAGCAAACATATGCCTTTGTTTTTTAGCAAAGGAATATTAGTGTATTTATACATGTGTGATATTAGATGGAACAATTTTGTTTTAGCAAAAGCATATTTCACTTTTGCCTTAAACTCTTATCTGATTTTAAAGTCTGAATTTACCAATCATTCAAGTCATCCTGAAGGAGACTTTACCTGGAATTTGATTCCCTTGGGCTGTATAAAAATAGGATTATAGAACATCTGGCTGCATAGTAGGAATATTTCACTTTAAAGTACAAAAATAAAACTACAAAAGATAAAGAGAAGAGCATTCCTGGCCAGAAGTTATCCTTTCTTTATGTTCCTTGTATCCATCAGGCACTAGCATCTTAGAGATAGACGGCAAGGAGACGACAAAAGAAAAATGGAGAGAATTAAAGAACCACATAGCATCATTAATACTTGGCAGTTTTGACAGCCATGAGTAGCCCTGAAAAACCATTGCTGTTTCAAAGTCTGTGATCAATAGGGAGCTTGTCAGGTTCTCAGAATCAGGCCCTCAGCACAAATTCACAGAAAATGAGCATCCCACACTACTATTGGATGATAATGATGTACTTAAGAGCAGAAAATTAAAATGATCAAATGTATTTATGAAATAATCCTCCAAAATATATCTTTGATAGTCTGTGATTACTACTGAGAGTTTTTTAAAAGAAAAAATGTATGGACGGTGGGAAGGGGGGGAGGAGGAAAAAAAGTGGGATTTTAAGGAGTCATTTGCTCACATCTTGTTTGGTAATTTTCTGTGTCTCATAAGTTGGAAAAAAAAATGAGCACTTTTTGGAGCTGAGTAAATGTTTGCTCTCTCATTTCTACTTTTTGCTAATCATAAAAATATCACAAAGATCTGTGGTCTGCTGTATTTTCATTAACACATTGTCAGCCCAGGAGAAACTTGTCACTGACAGTTGATAGCATAATGTAGTAGCTAATGTCTTGGATATTAGTTAAATGCTATTTGTACAGCAATGGACCAAATAACCATGTTAATGATTAATATATATGTATTGCTTAACTGCAGGGATAACTTTATAAAGATTTGAAATATTATAAAACTAATTAAGATCTTGAAATTCCCATTTGTATTAAATCAGTCATCTTTTCACTTTGTGAATAAAAAAGATTTATAGATAGATGTACGAGATATACAAAGAAATAGCTAAATAATATATTTCATGTTTATGAACGTATCCTGTGCCTCAGATTTACACAGAAATCTGGTTCAAAATGACTGGAAAAGTGAGCTGTAATTGAGAGGTACTTTAGGTAACATAGTCTAAAAATATCGTATAACAAAAGCATAGAATATGGGAAGATTGATAAATAATGGAGCAATCCAGATTAAAAAAAATACCCTTTGTACTCATATATTGGTGATGCTGAGATTAACAACCCGGACTAAAGACACGTTGGCTTGAGATATGAGAGCAATCCCTGTTATATGCTTTCTTTCCTGTTGGGATGACATTCACCACCTTTAGCCAGAATATGTGTTTAAACTTCATGTTCTGAAGCTTCCCCTGCAGAGAGGCCACTGGTCATGCCACTTCCCTCAGCTGGCTTTCTGGCTGCTTCCACTGTCTATGTACAGAGGAGAATGAAATGCCGTAACCCAGTCTGGTAAAACACGATGGCTCTCTTTCCTGTAAAAGTCAGGAGTTTCTATGTTCAGGTGCTTCAAAAGTTTCGTATTAGATGACCCTTTACTGTGAGGCTGTTAATATTCCAGAGACTGTGATCATTATTATTGCTGTTTTTAAAGAAAATTCTTGTAGACTCGGGTCCTCTCAATATTTGTGCCTGTACAGTGCTGGCTGGTTTTACCAATCATCTGTTTTGAGCAGAGGGAGATTAGAAGCTATCATTGAATGTTTATCTGGTGTACTTCAGTGCCTTCATTTTCAGTAAGTGGGCACTGAAGCAGGGGTCTATCATGTTCCTCTGTTTAATGCCCACTGTTTTCACAGAAGGAGGAATGTGTTTCCTTGTTTTGTGGTGACAGCACTGACAACCATTAAACATTTCAATTAAATAAAGTTGAGGCAGTCTTATGTTTCTCTCCTGTATGGCTGACAACAACATTTGGCTCGCTATGACTTCCATTTGATAAAATGAGACCTACTTCCTGTAAGACCAGGAATCTCCAGCAGCTTGATTTCCAGCTTTCCTGCACTGCTCTGTTTGCTGGGCAGCAACTGCTCAGGCGTAATTCTGTCTGACCAGAAGGTTGCAGAGAACTCCAGCAGAAGCAATGCTCCTCTCTGCATTGTAATGCTTCACTGCTACAAAGTGAGACTTAACGCAGTGTCCTGCTGATTTTAGGCAAGCCACTATTATTCCTAGAGTAGATAGGATCTTTTAGAGTTATAAGGAGTTTTGTGTAATTCCTTTCAAATTGTTGACACACTTATAATATATTAAAGACTTGATAAGGAAAGACAATAATAATTTGTAATGGATTTAATATCTTCTTAGCAAATTTCCTTCCCATATGCTTTAATTTTCTATGATGTTTCACCCATACTACTTAGCAAAATCTAAATCTGCTGTTGTGATTTTAAATTCTTTTCAATTGAAGTTGAAAAGGTAGATTTTTCTTCAATACTAAAAGATGACAATTATCTTAAAATGAGTTTCAGACTGAGTCTTGCTGATTATCAGTGATCACAGATTGCATTTTAATGCAAGAATAAAAGGTAGTATATTGGAATACTTTTGGGACTTAACTCTATATTAAAACATGCTAAATAATAGAAAGAGGAGTCTTTTTTTTTTTTTTTTTAGGGGCAGGGGGGAAGAGGAGAATTTTCATTATTAAGATTTTCCTGTTAGAAGCAATGGAATCTTAAATATTTAGCTGTTGTACACATAGGTCAGGATGTGCCTAGATATGTATCACACCAGAAGGGTTTATGCTTTAATACAGCTATGATTTTTATCAGTTATGTTTTGCTCTATTTTACAGTTATTCTCTCTATATTAAATATCATTATAATCCTCCCTGTTCTAACACTAAGGACTTGTCTACCACAGAAGGCTGTGTGGAATAGGTGAGAGTATAATTTAACAGCATAGCCATTTTCCATCTTAATGCTCTTGAATGTTAAACTACTCCATATGAAGTGTATTTACTGTAGACAGAGATTTTTACATGGGACTTTCATACTAGCTGTTAGTTTGCAGTATGAAAAAAATATATTTTATTGTATAAAATATATTTATTCCACATTAATTATTAGCTAATTAAATAGACAAGACTTAGATAGCTATATAGCTATTTGTATTGCAGCAGCTCACAAAAGTTCAACAGAGATTGGTGTCCAGATGTCCTGGATACTGTGTAAAGTTGTCATAGATGAGTATCCTTACTCATAATTATGTAAAAGGTAAATGAGTCATAAAGCTAGATGGGGCACAAAGATAGCAAAGTGACTTGTTCAGAGTTGTACTGCAAACACGTCGAAGATCCAGTAATAAAATTTAGGTTCCATTGATGTAGTCCAGTACTGCAGGCACGCTTGTCTTTGCCCTAGATACAGACAGCATAGCATTGACTTCTGTTGCTTACTCGCAGCTTTCTGCAATGACCTTTTGAAGAAATATGCCATATGAAAGCACACTATCTACATCTGTCTGTCTCTCCTTTTACCCTAATATTTCCTGAATCAATGGGTCTATTTCAAGGAAATTAAGCAAACAGGTGGAGATCTTCAGGCTAAGTTCTTCCCAGTTCATCAAATGGGTAAAGTGTCACTGTGTGAAAAGTTGTGGAAGGAACTCCTGCTCCAAAGGTGAAGATCTCAGTGTCAAAGTCTGTGCCCTGACGTGGGAGTAATCTCTCCTGTGCTAACTAATCTGTTAGCAGATGCACATCTGCAGAAAAACAGATTTCCTTAGCCAAAATGTTCAAAAACTTCTCTTCATTTTTAAGCAAACTTAATGTAAATAGTACAGACAGGTCCTTATATAGCTCGCCCAGGTCTTTATGTAGCAGCAGAAATGAAGCCTGAGTGGACAAAGATGCATTTCAAGTGATGCAGGTCTGACTCTTCCTTATTTTGAGATATTGATCAGGGAGCAGGATGCTCCATCCTA
Organism: Aythya ferina; assembly: GCF_964211825.1. NCBI lineage: Eukaryota > Metazoa > Chordata > Aves > Anseriformes > Anatidae > Aythya > Aythya ferina. The sequence continues at coordinate 21,164,484 of NC_140307.1, read as the reverse complement.
ATGCTTTGTGTTAGAAGCAGGAGAAGTTTCATCTTTTAGAGTTAGTTGTTAATGACAACTCCAAGGAGAGAAACGTATGGAAACACATAGCATAGAATGAAGAAGGAAAAGTGCACACTGATTTATCTTTAAAATATTACTCAAAAAACAGGTAATCCACCCAGTCCTGAAGCTCTCAGTAAACAAGACATTTACAGCCTTTTAGAACAAAGCCACTGTTTCATGTTCCTACAGCAAGTATAGACTCCCAAGATAAGTGTATTTTAAACAAATGATCTCTATTGTGGTAAAATGGTTCTGAGAGAAATTCCTAACAATAAGACAATGAAGTCCATTGGAGTTGCATGAAGTTTTGTCAGGAGAGGATCTGTAAGTTAAGACTGCTTAGTGAAATAACCAAGGAGTCATTTAATGCCCAACTTATGTTCCTTGTACTCATTTTTTTTCTAGTTTATGTATTAGTCAAGTTAAGTGAATATCCCAAATAACTATTTTACTTGCTTATAGAATAGGGAAAAATGTGTGACTTAATCATGTAATAAAAACATGGACTGTAAAGTGGCTTCTTTAAGACAGCCATCTAAATTATCAGTAGCAGTTCCACCACTTCTGTTTTAAGTGTTTGTCAAGACAGGCTTCAGCATCATATAACTATGTTCAATTTATTTATTTTTATCCTCTGCTGTTAGTTGTAATTAACTCTCAGAGAACAGACATTAGTGTTCAAGGGCTGAGTGTTGATCTTATATTTAAAAGACTTTTTTTCTTTAGCAATTAAGTTCAACCAGACATAGGATGCTGTAAAATTTCTAGAGCATCTATTCTGTGCCACGGTTTTGGTACAACTATGCTTTTATGGGTTTTAAACCTAGAAATGACGTGTTTTACATCAAAGAAATTGCACGGTTCAGTGGTATTCAAAATGCTAAAATAAGTTGCTGTAAAGTTGAATGCATGTTGCAGTACTGATACCACAAGTTTGCTAAGTGTTGGGGAAAGAGCTATTTATATATGAAGTGGAGAGGATATCTCAGTCCCTTGTATTGTTCTTTTTAATCTCTTTGTCATAGAATCATAGAATATCCTGAGTTGGAAGGGACCCTTAAGGATCATCAAGTCCAACTCTTGACACTGCACAGGTCTACCCAAAAGTTCAGACCATGTGCCTAAGTTCACAGTCCAATCTCTTCTTAAATTCAGACAGGCTCGGTGCAGTGACCACTTCCCTGGGGAGCCTGTTCCAGTGTGCAACCACCCTCTCTGTGAAGAACCCCCTCCTGATGTCAAGCCTAAATTTCCCCTGCCTCAGCTTAACCCCGTTCCTGCGGGTCCTGTCACTGGTGTTAATGGAGAAAAGGTCTCCATTAACGCAGGTGTCCTAAGGCGAGCTCAGGGAGGCCAGAAACCTCCCGTGGAGCAGAAGGGCAAAAGCTCGCTTGATCTTGATTTTCAGTACGAATACAGACCGTGAAAGCGGGGCCTCGCAATCCTTCTGGCTTTTTGGGTTTTAAGCAGGAGGTGTCAGAAAAGTTACCACAGGGATAACTGGCTTGTGGCGGCCAAGCATTCATAGCGACGTTGCTTTTTGATCCTTCGATGTCGGCTCTTCCTATCATTGTGCAGCAGAATTCACCAAGCGTTGTTTTTTGTCATCAGAAGTTTTTTTTTTTTTAGTTCTACCAGTGTTTCCAGCCTGGCTGCAATGAAAAGTGGTATTTCCCACCATACCATGGTGGGAAATCATATGGCATGTGTGTCTTGCACTAGTCTTGCCTTGAATCTGTTTATGGAAACACTCAGTTTAGTCTTCTTTCTTCCTTTGTCTTCCGTAGAGGCACAATGCTACTATATCTGTGGTCATAATTATGTAAGTTGCTGTTTCCAGATCAGTTGAAGTATCATTGTCAGAAATTCTGAAAATGTGTAAAAATCTGCAAATAACATGATTCAATTTTTCCTGCAGCCCCTTTACAGCTACTGCCTCATAATCTAACATGGACCTGAGCAGAAAATTTTGAGGGAATTAAGTTGCTGCCAAGAAGGAATTTTTGTGATCCCCATTTCTAACCAACTCATCTACTAATTATAGTGTTCTGTTGTATTTACATCTTTTTCTTGAGGCTTTGACTCTGCAGGGAGTTGCTCAATAACAACCATCTCTGAATACCGATTGCAATCTAAACGTTTTGGTTAACGGAGGTTATCTCTGACAGAGTAGGAACAGGCAACAGGCATCATTTATAAAGGGAAAGGAAACAGTGGTGCCATCTTTTATTCTGTGTAGAAAAGAAAGAATAGACTGGTAGAATTGAAGTGGTCATTTCTCATAACATCTGGACTTAAGCCACTGGTTCTGTGACTGTTTAAATGTTTTGTATGGAGACAAGTGCTTTTCACAGAACAGCTTGAGAAAAAAGCTCTGTTCCTCTGTGTTGTCCCAACGTGAGGGTTCAGCTTGTTTCTAGGGCCTCTCCCAGGTCAGGAATAAAGGGGCTTTAAGATGGGTCTTCTCCATCCAGCATGATGGTCCTGACCACTAGTCTGAAGAACATAATGGAAGGATCCCTGTCTACTCATCCAGTTTTATGAATTTCATCTAGGCTGACATAGGATGCCAGCAAGGCTGGGTTGAGAATTCATACACTCAGACTGATGTGCAGATCAGCGTTCCCCTAAGTGTGTTTTAATTTCATTATCTCTGCACTGATCTATCCTAGTTCAATTCCAGCACACCTGGAACTGTCTGTAGGATGCATTAGTTTCTCTAGGTTTCTTTTTACACCTGGAACTGAGGGTTGTTGGACCTGCTTCACCTCCTGTTGGACATGTGAAGGTTGGTGGTATATTAACAGCTAAGATCTTTGCAAATCTTCACTTGTGGTTGGTTAGCCCAGCTTCGGCACAGTGTTATACTTAGAAGGGGTGCACAAATCTTCATGATGAAACTGGGCTGATGTGTCTTATTTTTCCTAATGTTGCAAATATTTATTACAGAGACTCTTGTTCAATCGATAAACATAATTGTAAGCTTTGAGTGTAGAAATGTGAGACAATAAGGACATCAGTTGAACATGTTTAGGTTGCAAGTAGATTTATTTATTTTTTTTAATAAGTGAGGAGGTCAAAGATGCAGTAATCCTGTTGTTTCAGAAAGGATGCCAGATCCGTAGATAATGTCTGCCCTTGTGAAATGCAAGATGCATCTGAGCAGGATAACAACAAAGTGCAGCAGAGATAAAGAATTGACATGGTTTGAAAGGGATATCCAGTATCATTTTCTAAAAGATTAGATAACATTAGCTTCAAGACAAATGTGGAAGATAGCGATCTTTTTTAAAAAAGAGGTGATAATGTATTTAATAGCTGATCAATTCACTACAGTACAAAGAATTAATAGGAGGGAATTAGGAAAAGGAGAGAAGCTTTAGTAGGGTTATGCATGTTCATTTTTGTGCCTTTCTCATTCAGATCTTCATTTTATATTACTCTTTATTCCCAATTTGTTTCTCTATACAGTGCTGCTACCTTATTTCAATAGAATTAATTCACTTTGGTCTTGAGCACAGTTGGTTGCAAACAGCTGTATCTCTGTTAAAAATTACCTTGTCTACTTAAAAAAAAAAAAAAAAAAAAGAGAGAGACAGACAGAAATGTCAAGCTTGTTTCATAACAGAAATGTTGATCACAGAAGTTGGCTCCAACACAGTGTCCACCCAGTGGTTCTGTGAATAAGTGTTTATAGATTGCACTGAGCTCTCTAGCCAACTCCTAGTATCTCCTATAATTGCTACTGTAGAAAACAAAAATGTTAATCTGAAAAGCCAAACTCTTCATTTGAACCATGTGAAGCTATTATTCTATTTTATGTGTAGTTCTAAAGGACAATAAACTTACGCATTGAAAGAATATAGAAATACAAGGTTGACTCACTGTAAACTTCCTTCAAACTCCAGGATTGGTTGACAATCCTTTTGATTTACTTGCCTTCTTTTATGGCTGTTTTTGGTATTTTGGTGGGTTAGGGGAGGTGGTCCATACAACTTTCTTGGTGGTCATTTCAGTGTTTTGGGTTTAAGGGTTGGGGGGTTTGTGTTTTGTTTGTTTTGTTTTTTCCTTTTATTGTTGTTGGTTGGTTTTGTTTTGTTTTTTAATATTCTGGGCTTTTTGGTGAAATTCTGGTTTTCATTCAAAACTCTTGAACCATCCTCTCTGTGTATACATGCATTCTTTCCACTTTTTTTTTTTTTTTTTTTTTTTTTTTTTCCTGCTGGTTAAGAAGGTAGAGGAGATGAGTTCAGGAAAAAAAAATCAAGTCATAACTGTATTGACAAAAAGTAAGTATTTACTGTGTATTATCAGTGTCAAAGAAAATCTATAAAAGGTCTAACTGATAGGTATTAGAATAATGGTCAAGAACACATACTTGCATCTGCCATACAAGATCATGCAAGAGATTAAATCTCTATTTATTAATTTGCCATTTTCATGAAGCAGTTGCACGTGAATTGGTCAGTATTACTTTAGCTGATTGACGTTGGTAATTGCCCTTTGAATTCATTAATATAGGACGCATGCTAAATCTTTCACTAGCTTAAAGCTATAGCTTTTTTAAGTAGAACAGTTACTAGATGGTACAAAGGTAAGAGTCGTTAAAAACTGAAAGATATGCTGCAGAAGCTGGTATTGTTCTACAGTACCACTCTGCTGCTGCTTTTTAAATAAGATGGTCCTATCTAAACATACAACATGCAATATAGCAACAGGGGAAAAAAAAATCAGGAAAAATTGTATACTACCTGCTGATGTGTGAATTGGATATCTATGCAGGAAACAACATGTGTTAAATTACTCTGATGATAGATAGAAGAAAAGTTAGAAAGTAAATGATTTATTTTAAAACACTGAATTAGAACATAGCATGTGTTCAATTTGAAATACACAAGCTGAATTCAATATAAGATTGGCTGCTGACATTTTAAGTTTGAAAAACTGTAATGATTCTAGAATTTAGACGTAATAATATTCAGAGCATACTGCTATAATGTATGCAGAGGATTAAGGATTATATTTTATTAAATTTGAATCACACAATTCTGAAAGCCTTTCATCCTTAAAGCCCGTTTATGTAAGAGAATGTGAGCATGGGTGAGAGTACTTGTACATTTGGAATACAACCAGAATTTCAAAAGCTCACATGTGGTTTTATATGCTGTCAGATACAGATCTTTGCATTATACTTTGTAAATGCAGGGAAGGTAGATTTTTAACTTTACAACTTGAATGTGCTTTTCAGCACAAAATCTAAAAGTAGGATTCCAGAAACTAAAATATTCATGTAATAAAATTCCCTATTTTTCTGTGTCCCTTTAACTGAGACATGTTGCTATGGTTCCAAAATGTCAAACATATATATATATATATATATATATATATATTTTATTAGAGTATTAATTGCAAGACTCAGCAGCTTTTCTAATCACATTACTAAAGGAGGCAGTCTTGGTTGTAGAAAACCTTCTCTTCAATACAAGTCTGTTTGCTAGGAATTTATTACGGTGAAATTGTATAGGAGAAGGGATGAGAAAAACAGACAAAAACAGAAGTTTAAGCCAGGACTTTTTAAGGAAGAATGCATTTAGTGGCCAGATAGCCCCAAGTGCTCTTTCAAGAATGAGGGAATCTTTGGTTTAAAGGCTATTCTGACTCAGGTCTGAACTGAAGAATGGAATTGATAAGAAATTAATAACAAACATGTAACAATGGAAAAAAGTGATAGTAATTCATATGAAGAAGTCATAAAACAAAGAAAATGGAAAGACAGGTCTATTAGGAGAAATCATATAGCATATATAGCAACAAAACTGGTAAGTTAGGACCAGATCATATCCTAGCTCTAGTTTTGACCTGTTAGTAGAAAGGGATGGCAAGGTCATCAATAAAATGACAAAGAGAAGACCACAGTGTGTTTACTATTTATTTTCTGTCCTTGGAAGGATGCAAGATAATGTACTTTGACTGCATGAAGAAAATGAGTAGTTTGAAGTCATGTAATAATCAAGCAAAATATTAACCACCATTTATGTCTCAACGATTTATACATCTGTGGATCTGCTATTTCAATCCTCTATCCAGTCCAGTGGCCCAAATTTTTAAGAGATGCTGATAAATCAAGGAAGGTGCTGAAAGGAGAAATGATGTGGTTATAGTTCATGAGAGAGACTCTTCTTTATTCTGTGTAGTTATGTCATCCAAGAGGCAAAATAATAACAAGAATCATCAGTTGGAAACTGAAACATAATAAATTCAAATGAGAAATCAAACAGAGGCTGAACAGTTGTGCTGATTAACCTTGAACAAACACAAGGGAGTACCAAGGTTTTCCAGCTCTTGACAAACTGAGGTCAGGGCTAGGTGTCTCTTTGGAAGGTCACACCCAAGATTTTAAACTCAGTACTGGAACAACATGAAATGTAGTGACTCATGATATACAGGAGGTCTCCTGACTGCTTCCAAGTTAAAACATTTGAATTTATTAATCTTGGGGGCGTGATAGAAGTTGAAACTCTGTATTGGACTGTATGAGACAGTAGGTCCAAAACGAGGGCTCAGCCACCAACGTCCAAGCCTCGTTACATGTGAGATGTTGAAGGGAGGCAGCAGGAGAGGATTACACAGGCAGGGGAATGGCAGCCCAGGGCAGTGCGGTGCCAAGCTGGCACTGCAGGATGGTAAGCATTTTGAGGTGTCTTCTTCAGAAGCTTTTCTTTTAATGGTTGTCCCATGGGGCTGTTTCTGCTCTTCTCCAAATGCAGCGCACAGTGTTCTGAAAAAGCTGCGCTCCTTATGCATAGTCCGTCATGGAAAACTTTAAAACAAACATCTGCCAGCAGCACATTTCCTGTGGTTGTCCTAGCCATGATTTTTTTTACTTTGCTCTGCCTTCTTTCTTGCACATCACTAATCTCTGATCATACTTCTTTCCTCCCCTTTTATTCATTGGAGTTCAGCTCAGCTTTAATGTAGATACCAGCTTGCACTACTCATTTTTTAATTATTTTTTTCTGAACTGTATGGAAAGACAGGGTCACATTTTTATTCCTGAACATAGTCAGTATGTGTCATACCTCTACAGTTGTTCTGATTATGCCACGTCCTACTTCATTCCTCAGACTGTGTGAAGAGCCAGCTTTGCAATAGACTCTCTTTTTTTCCTGTGCCATATTTTATTCAGACAAGCAGATCTGCCCATCTTTTTAGATGGTAAGAGCAGACATATTCAGAGCTCTATAATCGGACTTTCACTGCCGTCAGCCAGCTAGTATCATCTAGCACTGAGGTGTTGTACACCCAGCATTAAGAAAATGAGAAAACCACAGAAATACAGCTGTGTTCCTTGTAACTCTTTTTTACTACTCTGTATAAACATCTCTGTATAAACATGTATGGCTTTTCTGTTTAGATATTCTGTCTCCCATATTCTGGTAGTTTCTACAATAGAAAATGAACTTTGAAGTGTGTAAATAAAACTGATTTTTCAATTCTAGCACCTGAAATGTTCAAAAATGAAACTTTTTCTAACAAATCAGTATGTATATACATATATATATATCTTTATATATATTTATATATATATATATATATATTTCCCCCATAATAAAATGTTTAGAGGTATTTATACCAAAAAGGTTTGGAAATAAACAGGAATCTCTTTGGTGGATTCCAGTTCTTCTGGCAAAGAGCATTCTCAAGCCCATTGAGCCTCAGTGGTTTGATGTTTAACCCATTAAATAGAAGGAAAATATATTCAAAGAGACTGAAAAAATCTTTCTGTGCAGAAATTGGGAGCAAGTCTGGGGTGGGTGGGTGGGAAATGTTTGTTTGTTTTCTTCGGGAGCTTGTATCTGAGACAGAAAGATGACTGACACATAGAGAGAATGATGTACTATGAATGCATAGCCCTCTCAAGTACAGTTCTGTTTGCATGTGAAAGTGTAAAGGCTGCTTAATAAGAGAAGGAAATGGGAAACACATAAAGAAATAAATGATTGAGAAGCAGGTATACTGAAACAATAACAGTACTAAGCTGCTGTCCCAGGGAGATAGAAAAGTAAATCATAATTTTGATACCAGAAAAAACAACAGCAAATTTATTGAAATAAGTGGCTCCAGAAACAGTGGTGGAGCTTTGTTGTTGTTTTCAGGAAATTTGAGAAGCTTATGAGTCATTCAGAGGTTAATGGTAATACTGAAGTTTTAAGAAGGGGGAGCTTTTATTGAAAAGGTGTTGAAATTGTCACTTCCAAAATGTCCATGTTTTCTTTTGTTAGTGGCAGAACACATAGGGTCCTGCATCACAATACTCAGCTTAGGAGGGGGCCTGTGCATCTTTTTTTTTTTTTTTTTTTTTTTAAGTACTGTAATGATCCAGTCTGAGCTAGCAATTCATGTTTAGCAATTCTGATTTAATTTACAACTCAGAATATAATTATTTTCTGATTATAGTTTAGATTTTGTGGAAGAAGAAAGATTGGTTTTGAAGTTTGTGGGAAGAGGAAAGACTTGTAGCTTTATATAGTCAACATTTATTTCCAGAAAACTGATTTTTCTGCCAATGCAGAGCAGACAATGATTTTTTCTGTTTTATTTATTCTAAAGTGAAAACTGATTCCAAGCTGAAGATAGGCAAGGATTAATGGAAGTCTTCATAATAAATTTTAAATCCTAATGCCTACACAAGAGATCTATTAATTAGTACCGATGACTAAAAGATTTGCAAATCAGACAGTACATACAATTAGGAAAAAAAAACACAAACCTGTACATTGTAAAGTTCAACGCATTCATTGACAGATACTGCATAGGATTTGTACATTTATACTAAAGCTACGTATTAACAAACGTGGAACAGAAACATCCAAGATGTCAGTTCAGCACCATGTTTCTACTTCAAGCAGTTGGTTATATTCGTGTATCTCTAGTAGTGCATATGTTGTGTAGTTTTTCTGTTAGATACTGGCAGTATCCCTGAAGGATACACTCAGTCTTATGTCCTGCATCATACAAGGAATGTGGAAAACCAATTGTGCCTTCTGGTGGGTCTTAGCTGTCTTCTGGTTCAGACCTTCTACTCAGGAAAATTCCACTGCTCTGTAAAAATTGTCTCTTAATTTCAATTAAATCCTTATATATATTTAGTTCTTTTTTTGCTTTTTAAAATCTGTATTTGCTTTGTCCTTTCAAAATGGCTGTACCAATTCAAAGCAGATGCTGTATACATACATCTCCGGTTCTTGGGAGAAAAACATATCCCTTGTGGCTGAACAGCCCATTTATCTGCTGGGCAGAAGGCATCACAGAAAATACTAGAACTCCCCCATTGCTCCTTGGGAGTCACAGGGACAAGCACAGGCTTATTGTCTTATGAGAAACCTGCATCTGCTCTGGTGTATGTGCATCAGTACGGCTGAGAAATCTTCACCAGAGGAGGTGAAGAACAGATGTATTTTCAGAGTCATCCTTCTGAAACATACTTCTTCCAGAATAAGATTCCTCTCCTCACACTCTGATCCTAATCCTGTGTCTTGGTCCCAAATCATTTCTGGCATCTGGTGCACTCTGTAGTGCTGGGAGCTGTTGCTGCAGCTTCTGCTCCAGAGCTGTAACCTCTGCTGGCATAAATGCATGAACTATTGTACATTCTTACAGAGTTAATTCATCTCTGCAATCACATGCCACTTGTTAGCCTGCAGAAATGAGAAATCACAACACTGGCAGACATATTTCCTGCTCAAAAAGCTGAATTCATGCTGCTCTTCTGGCTGAGTCTTACCTCTGATGCCAGGGTTGCCAGTCCCAGGCTAGCAGACTGATACAGGGATGTTCCTGACTTGCAAGGTTTTAGGAGACTGTGAAACCTCTAAAGCTACTACTGGTGTTGGTAAAGAGGTGCTCCTCTCACTGCATGGACAGCTTCACAGCTTTGTAATTATTGTTAGTGGAATATGTGTGTGGACAGCTACTCAAGAATTAAGGCACTATTACTTGTAATAAGTTGTAATTTCTGTAAAAGGTATCAACTGCACATAGCTTCGGTCTTTTGCACGTGAAGGTCTGCAGCTGAAGATAGAAGTTGGCTGACAGAGGCATTGATTGTGTATTTGACTCTTCATGTTCTGAGGGAAAAACACAACAAAAAACAAGAGAAACCTAGGGGTATGGCTACTAAAACCTATATAAGTTCTAGTGTGAGAGGTTCGTTCACATATGTTGAAATACCCACATGATACAAGAGTAGCTTGTCACTTAAAATCTTTTCTTTAAGCAGGGAAAAGAGAGCCATTTTAGGGGGGGGGTGAAGGACTGATTAATTATTGGCAATTACTATGTGGTTGACCAGGGGCCCGAGTTGTGGGGCAGGCAGGTGGATCCAGGTGTGTGAGGGCTGCACCTGCCCAACAAAGTGCAGCTGGGCCCAACAGGTGCCTCTGTGGAAACCTGGAGGGAGGGCAGCACGGCTGTGAGGGGTGAGGAGGAGGTGTGGGCAGCAGCCCTGTGAGCAGCCAGGTCAGAGGAAAAGCAGGTGAGGAAAAGGAGCTTTAGTCTTTCTCTGTCTCTCACCATCTGACTTTATTTTAATTGGTGATCATTTAAGTTTATTTTCTGCAAATTGAGCCTTTTCTGCCTGTGGCAGTGATCAGTAGGCCATCTCCCTGTCTTACCTCAGCCCACAAGCTTTTTTGTCTCGTTCTCTCTCTTGTCCTGCTGAGGGGAGAGCAGCTGGGTGGGTGGTTCACCAGGGTCACCCCACCACAACCTCTTTGAGGTAGGTCTCTAACATGTTCAGTTTGCATCAAAATAATATGTGTGTATTTTCTGCTGATAGTATGAAGTGTGCTTGGCTATTGCCACTCTGTTCAAAGCAACACAAAACATGAGTGTGGTGGTAGAATCTTTATGCTGATGACTTGTTTTGAGGTGAGGGGTCACAAAGGGAACTGCTGGCTGGCTAACATGGCTGCCCCTTCTGTAGGGGAATGGGTCCATTTTATTGTTGCAGCCCTTGGGGGCAACAGCTGGGTTTTGATCTAGGTCTGCTCTGGGGGGCGTCAAAATCAAGGGCCTGGAAAGCACCATCAGACAAATGTTAACAGCAGTGGTTCGTGGCTGACATACTTGAAATGGAGTCAGGGACTCCAAGAGATAACAGCAAAAGCAGTTGCGTTTAAAGAGCCATGTTTATGTGTACTAGCAACTTCTCTGTGAATTGGTGCTGAGGGAGGTTGCAAGACACTGTAATCCTCTCCACTGTAATATCCTTTTCCAGAAGCTGAGGGGTAGCTTTAGTCAAAGGTATGAAATTCACCCTTGTGCAACTCTCAAGTGAAATTTGAAGCTTCTCATCCCAGAGCTGAATGTAACCCTGGAGGAGTTACAATTGCACAGGTAATGCCAACGTACTTTGATTTTTCAGGCCATACAGCAACAGGAAAGCAAATCAGTTAGAAAATGAGGGATAAAAACATCAAACTACTATCATGGCTATTATATTAAAAAAATAATAATTAAAAGTCTTGCTATGTAGATAAGATTGAACTTCCTAATGACTCAATAAATTATCCGATATTTAATTAATAAATGTCATTAAGAGTATTACAATGTTGTTTATCACTTCTTGGCTTATAATAGCTCTCTAAGCATAGGGCAGTTAGATGAGCGGATCTTCCTCAGTTAAATTCCAATTTCACATCACCATTAGATCTTCTGTGTTGCAGATACCACATATATAATTCTGTCTGTGTAAAGGGGGAGTGCCCAGTCTGCATGTGCTTCCTTTTGATTTGCATGAAAAATATAAGCATTATTTTACCATTTGTTTTAGCTTCTTGTATTTCTTAATTTATGTATTCTAGGTAGATTACAAAAAAAAAAAATGGAGTATAGGACTGAGTCATATAAACAAGCTGATTTATTAAGCATATGTTTAAATATTTTAGCGGAACTAATATCAGTGGGAAAAAAATCACATTCGAATACATTGCTCTTTTAAAATAATGTTAATTTAAAGGAAAGAAGTGGAGGAGTGAGACATGGTAAAAGTTAATAGATGTTAGAATAACTTTCATTTCAGTAATGCTAGCCTTTTCCTGTTACCCTATTTAAAAAGGTGAAATTAGATTACTAATGTCCCTTAAAGGATATTTAAACTAATCAGGAAACATCTGAAAGAGCTTCTCTCCTCCCAAAATGACCTGATGGGGTTATCCCATCTGCCATGTATTATTTGCAATAGCAAAAAAGCTTCTAGGACTACTTAATGAGAAAGGATAATGGAATCATATGTTAATGGTGAAAACCTCAGTAAGAGCTGGTTCCCCCTAAAACAAGTTCTGAATATGTCCTTTGGGAAATATTTCCTGCATAGATTTTTTTTTTAATGTATGAGGAAAATGTATTAGGCAAAACCATTTCTAACATTAAGAGGATTGCATACGCATGTCAGGTAGTGGAGGCCAAATCCTGACATTCACAGTATTCACAGCCTACAGCTTGTATCGTTCATTAAAAGCAGGAGGTTTCATTCAAACTAGGTACCCAGATCTGATCTCTCTGTATATCATAAATCACTCTGTTCCACTTGGTTACAGCAGCGTGGGCTTTAATAGGTTTCTGTAACTAAAATGTTGCTAAACCATACCCAGTCTAATTTAATAGTGAATGCATTGCTCCTCTTTACAGTCTGTATGATTAATTTAAGAAAATGTGAGCCCTGTTCTTATCTTTAATTTGCCTACTTTCAGCTTTTAGCATTTAGTTGCTATCCCTTTCTTCATGATATTAAAGAACCTCTTTGTAACACATATGCTCTCCTCAGTTTTGGTCACTTTTAAATCTTCTTTTGTGTAAACTTAGATAAGCTCTATATGTTGATAGAGTACTTGGAATATTTGAGCCCTAAAATATTCCCTCCAATCCTCAAAACATTTCTCTGGTTCTCTTTAGCAGTTCTTGATGAGTTATGGCTTGTTAACAGTGGATTTCTCCCTTAAAGAGGGAAAGTAACTAGCTCTTTAATTATGATCTTTCAGAGGTTTTTCATGTAGTCGAACTCACCTTTTCTTAGCAATAATGAAGGCATGTTCTTAAACACAACTGAAGTCTTATCTTCTCCACACCAAAGCTCTTAATTCAATAATTGTTAAAATATGTGTTTGTCTTGTGACAAACTTCTATATAGAAGTAAACCATTTACAGAAAAGTTCACCTCTGGGCATGAGCACAGCATGGAAAATTTCTCCCATTTTCCCAAATATGAGGAGTCAAAGACAGACATCTTGGCCCTCCCAAGCGAAGGATCAATTGCACAAGTATTTTGTCACTAGTATCCTGGAAAAAATCTCAGAAATTCAGAATCAGCCCAGTAATAAAAATCTTGCTGATAAAGTATGGATGATTCAAGGCTTTTACAAACCACTTGGCTTCTCACAGCTCCTTAGTCATTCATTCTAATTTCATAGAAGAGACAGAGAATATTCTTCACGGGAGAAGCAGTTGATGGAATCCCAGATGAAATACATAATTAGGAAACCTGTAATGTACAGCCTGCTGTCTCTTTCTCCACTTCTCTACTACCAAATTACAATCAGTTAGTAAAGTTATTTTAATTTTTTAAACATGTGTTTTCTACATTCTGTGGAAGTCAATTTGTTCTTTTCCCTTTCTTTTCCATGTAGATTTTAGTACACTATGACAGTAGTCATAGAATCATGGAATATGTCAAGCTTAAAGGGGGGACCCACAAGGATCATGGAGTCTAACTCCTGGACTTGATGGGTGTTTGGAGTTATCGCAGAACTTTTTAAGGAATGGTATTCATCAGTTAGTCCTGATACCCAGACAGTTGTAGAACAGCATTGAAATAAGTTTTCTTCTGAATTCATAAAATGGTGACCAAGCTTGTATTACAAGATCAAAAAGTCACATGCAAACTCCATAAAAATCTTAGGCAGGGATGTATCTTTACTATTTATTTAAATAATTGGAATTTCCATTACAAAGTTTTAAATAAACAATTCCAAAATTAATAAGTAATGTCTGAAAATGGACAATCGAAGTTACATATTTTATTAGAGGTTTCAGAAAGCTTTTTATTTACTGATTTTAAATATATATAACCAATCCAAAGGCTTTACTGTATACAAAAAAATAAGCATTTTACAGATGAGGTCCAGCAAAAGCAATTCCTGGCATCGGAAATGTGGAAACAATGGAATTGTCCAGCATACCGCAGTTCTGTGAACCCCTCCCCTGTGTGTAGCTATTAGATTGCCCCAGTATGGAAAGTGCTGTGGAGATAAATATAAGTTATGAAGTATGTCCAAAGCCATGCTGCTGATCTCCCTTTGTACTTTGCAGTAGCTGTGAAGATTTTATTTTGCAGTTTGTCCTCCAGCCCCTCATGGATAGTCTAGGTGAAGTATGGCATACCTCTTTCTGTTTTGTTTGTTTTGTTTTGTTTTGTTTCTCAGGCCAGCTTGTGACACTTCATTTTCACTGCCTTAGAAATGTCACATGCATCTGTTGCTTTGTGTAGCAAATCTCAAGATTTGCCTAAGTAAATAGCTATCTGCGCTCTTGAAACCACGACAATGTACATATGTGTTGGAAACTGGTGAGCTAAAGATTATATTTGACTGCTCTGTCATGAGTAAAGTTTTAAAGGACTGGAAATATTATTAACAATTTCAGTGTAATGTCTTTATACTGAGATGATTAGAATGAGAGGTTGACCTGGTATTGGTCCTTTATTTTTCATGTGATCCTTTCCTGAAGAAGTTCCGGTTAAGGAGAATAGAATAGGGCAGAGATGTAGCTTGCATACTGAATTTACCTAGCAGGTAGTGCTCAGGTTTTTTGGAAACACCTTGACACCACCATTTTTTTTCGAGTTATCCTGTGAGGAGAAAATTGCTGTGAGATATTCTGCACTCCTTCAGTGGGTATTTTCATAAGGTGGTTACTCAAACAACTTGGTTCTTACTCAAAACCTGTTATGATTGTATCTGGGAATGTCTACATATCTTCATATTTGCAAGTGGAGAAAAAGAACCTTAAAACTGTACATGTAAAGATCAATATAAATGCTGTTAGAGCTTTCTTTCCTGCTACCTGATCATGGTATTTGTCTGTATTCTTTCTGCTTTTCCTGCATCAATCTGTTTCTTTTTTGTCTGTTCTTTAGAAATTTAATTTATGAGATTATGCCTTTAATGGTGCTGTGAAGGTAGCTGTCAGATAGGGGGATGTTACTACGTGTAGCACATGATGATGATCCCCATAGCCTGAAATTATGTGATAGTAAATGTAAAGCCTGGAAGCCTGTAGATTCCCAGCTCCTCTAAAGCTGGCCAGTTATCTTTAAAGTAAGAAGCTGAATTGCATAAAGAGCTTCCTGTGAAAACTGCAGAAAGGATTTGAATGCCCACCTATTAAAATATATGTCTAATAACCAAATTATTTAATGAATCCAAAAAAAACTGTTTACAAGTCCATTTTAGCAGGTCTCAATAATATTTAGACAGTTGCTGCTTTGTTAATGCCATCTATACTAACATACATGCAAGTTCATCCCATGTGATTTTGCTGGCAATTATTTTCATTTACTTAATTATATATACAGCACTTCATTTTAAGTTCTTTGTAAAGATAGAGGTCTTTGAAAAGCCTGTAGAGGTATCAGACAGGATGAATGCATCGTTCTGCATGTACAGCCTTTAACTTAGTGTACAAACCATTGGATTCAAGGTGGTAGGTATCATAGGTCAACTACACTCACTAATCACTGCATCAACAAAAGAGACTGACTTTGTTGCTAGCTAACTGCAGTAAGAATAGTAAATCACTTCATAGACTTTATATTTATTCATTTCACAGCTTGATCACTACAGTTTCACATTTCCTCTGCAAAACGGTAATGCTCTTTGCTTTGTCCGGGAAATAGAAATCACTCACAGAATCTCCTAACTATTTGTTTTAAGTGAATGAGCAATACAGCTTATTACACACTGGTTCCTGAAATGAAGCACTGTCATAGCATGGTGGTTGCGGTGAATATTTATGTTGGAGCTTTTTTATTTATTTTTTTAAGACATCCTCTGATAGATTATTGTGCTGCTTTGTACATTACAGTTTCAGTACTTTATCTGTGAAGACTGCCATAATATAACTTTGCAGGTGGAACTGCAGGCAGGCATTATGTGAAGGATGAGCCTCCTGGGATACTGATTGCATTACCATGATAAAAAAAAATTGCTCTAACAAAAATGTTTAGCCAAATCTCCATGGAAAAGGGTAGCATTCATCCAAATGTGTTTTCAAAGGTAATCTCTTGAAATGGAGGAAGTACCTAAATATGCCTTTGAAATAACCAAGTATACAGACAGAAGATGAAAAAAAGTGTTTGTTGACACACCATTTTGCTTTCAAGCTTAATGTAGAGTTTTAATTTTATTAAGAATGATAGTGATTCCCTAAATACTTATTGACACCAATACTTCTCTGTGTCAAAAAGAAAAATCTCTATCTAGAGCTGAGTTTGGAGAGAAAGACTTAGAGAAAGAATTGGGCCTACAGCAAAGAACTGCCGTGCCTTGGCTGAGGGATGGTTCTAAATGAGAGACTTAGAGATGGAGGCATATTCATGTTAGAGCAGATGTCCTTCTCAGTTGGCTTCATAGATTTAGGCACGTGCATTACAGAAAGGACTGTCTCAAGCATCTGAGCTACCAGGTTGGGGTTCAGGTCTATGTCACTGAGTTTTTGTCTGCTATACTCCATCCTTCTGAAGCCTATCACCAGATGAAAATAAGCTTAAATGCTTTGCTTTGAAAGTGTTTCTTCTCTAGCTCTTAACCTAGTATCTTCTAAGTTATAATTTGAATGTTATCATCATCTGGTTGTGTGAGCTGACTCTTGGAAAAAGGAGGAAATGGTTTTAATTCAGAGGTGCTCAGGCTTACAAAATGGGGTTTGGAAGGTGCTGAATCCTTGCCTGAATAAATCAGATCCTTCAGATCCTGTTAACAGAGTAACACACTGCTATTAAACAGTGAAATCAAAGGTTTATGATAGTCTTTTGTATATCAGTAGCAAGAAAAATGAAAGTACAACAAACACACCATTAACTTGAGCCAGAATTTCCAAAACTGTCACACACAGAGTTGCATATTAATGTGTATGTTCGAGCCATGCAATTAAGTTAATTGTGATGCAGCTAATGAAATGCAGACATCGGTTTTCACATACATCCTCCTGAACATTCAAACCTTAATATATTATTTTACTTACAGCAGGGTCTAGAAATAGGGCGGAAAAAGTTGTTACTGCCTATTAGGCTCAAATGTAGGAGAGCATAATATTGCTATAAAATGCTAAGGATATTTTGATACAGAGGTGATAATTAATTGAACAGCTTTTGTTTTATAATTTCAAATGATAAAGCATATTTCTTCAACATAAGTAAGTAATAGCTGTTAATAAAATGTTATGTGTCACTATTACTGTTTTTTTTTCTCATGTTTTTTGTAATCAGCATGCTCTTTGCAATTAACTCTCTATACGCTCTCTTTTTGGGCATATAAAGGTCCACCCTTTCTAAGTATAATTCACTGATTTTGATGTCACAACACCTTTTTAGGAGTTTTCCTTCATAAGAGCTTTCTCTGCCTTGATACTTTTGTGTGCTTCTAGGATCCTGACTGACTGGCCTCTACATCATTTTAAGTTCATGTACTTGTTAGTCAGAAGGTCTGAACTTTGCGTCCTTTTGGAACAGCAGCCAGGGACAGGAGATAGCGTTATATACGGAGTAGTAATTCATGTCGAGAAAATGGTTGATATTAATAAAGAAGGGGGAGATTTGGGAATGTGGCCAGGGGGGTTGGAATTGCCCGTGGTTGAGATAACATTAGACTCTTAACGATGAGGCCATCAGGAATGTAAAAGAGTTTAGAGGGAACAAAGAAGGGTGATTCAGGAGACTCCATGCAGTCTCTGGTTCCTTGTTCTCCAGCTGGTTTCTTGTTCTCCAGCCATTAAGGCATGAAAGTTTCTGGGTGTTTGCTGCTGTTGTTATGTTCAAAGATGTTTGACCAATGAAAAGTTGTTTTGAAAAGGACTGCTGTGGAGAGAAGGGTATAAGAGGGGGGCCTGCCCTCAAGATAAAAAAGGCAACGCGATGAAGTTATGTCATCAATAAAGAAGCAGGAAAAAGAAGTGAAGACAACAGGCTGGCAGAATGGAGACCAGGACGGGAACAGGCATATTGATTGCCTCATGAAGGTAGGTTCGGCCAAACTCAGCAAACTGCTCAGAGAAGCTCGTACAGAAAGTCATTGGAAACAGGCGCACTGGAGCTGGGAAGAAGCTCGAGCTGAGAGAAGTGGACCTGTGCACACAACTGCCCCTCGCTGGTAAGCAGTTGTGCATTATGGGGAATCATACGTCCTTAGGAACAAAGACTGTCCTGGTAACCTTTACAGCTTATCCTCCTTATTAACAATTGGACAGTTTATGAGCCTGTAATATAGGACCAAACTGAGGTCAAGGTGTGGGACTCTGCAACTAAAAATGACAAGGTTGCAGTGGGATTGCTCAGCACCTGGCGAGCAATCTCTGAGGCCTTAAAGAGCCATGTGGGACCACAGTCAGAAACGTGTGGCTTGCCAGACAGTGAGGGAACTGCGGGCTCCTTTACTGATCCGACTGCTACGCCATGGGCCCCTCTGCTGCTACAGCCATTGCAGGCTTTTGCTGTTATGCCCCCTGTTCACCTGGATGTGCCTTTTGACCCAGGCCTCATTGGCCTTGAAAAGCAGATGGATATGTTTTTCTTCGATCCGGGAAGAATGGGATACATAAGGCCTGAAGACCGAGTTGCTTGAGAACTTAAAGCAAGACATAATGTTCAAAAGGAATGGAAAACGGAGACTTGTTAGTAATCAAGAAAAGGAATGGAAAATGTAGACTCTTAAGTCATGGAACTTAAAGGATTGTTTGTTACCTTTCCTGATTGTATGTATGTATAGGCATACTTGCGTTTAGTATGTAAAAGCTATGTTCTATATATTTAGAATGTTTGATGTTCTGTGTGCGTGTTGGTGGAGTGTGGACTCCCCGCACACCCAGTGCTGTTTACTTGCCTTTTATACCTTTTATAAGTATAAATATTACAAAATTCAGATTGAGTTGAGACTTCATTTATAACATTGTCTAAACTCTGGCTCTGAAAGCCACCCCTTCTTGCCTAGAGGGATGATAAACATAGCCAATAAGAAGCTGTGACTAAAGGGAAATGGGGGACCTACTATTCTCTGGGATGGGAAGAAAAGGTAATCTATTAAATGTTTCCATGGTGGTGTTTTTTCTATTTCTGTTCCAGGCCTTCAGAATATTCTAGTTTAGTAATACCTATTATCTGCTTCTACTTCTTCATTTCAACTAATGTGCATCAAAAATGTTCACTTATCCACCTGGGCTCAATGGAGCTTTATACACCATACGTATTCCTGTTAAAGGCTGAACTTATATTACTTCAGGTTTTCAATTAACCTTGCTTCCACATATTTCACAGCATTAAGAGCAGTGCAGTGTTTGGCATAGCTCACATCTCCTCACACCTTCTTCGTCCCCCCATAAAAATTTAAAATGCTGCTTTTCTATGCTGTATTGAAACCTTGTGGTATCTGTGTTACATGACCAATTCCAATAATGGATTTCCATTATTTCTAGGAAATAACACTAGTGGTAATTTTACAGTGTTTTATACCACTGTTAGATGTACTAGCAGGTGTTGCTATACTGAGCTGCATTCGTTTGCAATAAAGTGCAGAAATCGATTTTTATTCAAGGTAGACAGATTTAGCTTTTTCATATATGTATATACATCTAAATGAATACAAATTATTATTATTATGGAAAATTATATGGTCAGTGCATTTACATGTAAATAGATGAATAGTAGGTTTGTGAAGGAGAGCAAAAATGACTAGAAATCCAATTCTAAAATGCTATGTTTGGTGCTATGGGATTTCTTATGTTGTCAAATACGCATTTTACACAGACTAATCTAATGGATATATAAATTAATGAGTATTTTATGGTAACCTATTCAAGCAAGTTGACTATATTAGGAAGTAAAATTAAGCATTGGGTTCTTAGCAAACTTCAGGACGTTATCAGTTCAACTATTTTACTGTTTTTCAAATCTAAGTCTTTGAAAGTGCTTGTCAGTGCTTAGTCAAGACTGATGTTTCTCTTGCTAAGGCATTTCTTTGTTGTGCTTATTGCCATCATTTGTGATGTACAACTTAGAAGCTAAAGTCATGGGTATCATCACAGACCCTTTTGATTTGCAATATAAATTGCATCTTTAGGGAATCATCCACTCAGTCCTCTGAGCTGATTGTTGCATTCTGAATGTGCATTTGTAGCTTAAGATTAAGACTATCATTATTAAAACTTGGAGTTTTTTCTCATTCTCCTTTAGTCTGAATTTCTGACTCTGCCAAAATGGTTAAATCTTATCCTAATCATTAATAAGAAAATATCTTCATCCACAAAATCAGTTCTCAGTGTTATATGATAGCTTACTTTCACTACGCTTTCTGGAACTTAAGTGCTTATATTATTCCTAAGCTCTTCCTTGCTTTCCAGGACTATAAATTTGCCTTATATACATCATAACATTAGCTTTCTCAGACATCTTATCAGCCATTGTCTGTCAAAACTTTGAGAGGCTCGCTGCTGCTTATATTACATGTGCTCAGATCCTTCTGCATTACAGAAATGTGATGAGTAATGCATCTTTCTTGATGAACCAGACCCCTAGAATCCACTTGATTGTGAAGAAGAAGGAAATTACAGCCAAAATCATCAAATGTTCAAGTCTTCATACTGAAACAGTCATGTCCCACAAACACGAAATATTTCATGTTTCTCTTTAATGTACAAATCACAGGAGTTTTTCTTAAGATGAAAAGCATAGTGGAACAAATACGACTATCTTTTAGCCTATTCAGGTGTCTGAATGTAAGCCAGATATTCAAAAACCTTTTATAGATTTGCTACTATTTTTGAAGTGCTGCATCTCCATGGTAAATTGAACTCATCCATATGTCAAGTTTTTTCATCAGTCACAGACACCATGAGGGTTATAAAATAAAGACCCACTTATGACTTGGTCTAGCAAGGGGTGAAAAAGTCCAGCAATTTCTTTATTGTCTCTCCTCCCTTGGTCTCCCTACACTAACGTGATGTTCTCAAACTGATCAAGTTCAGCATCTGGCTTCCCCATGAATCTACCAAAGTCATGACTGCAGTTCTTATAGATACTGTCTATACTTGTTTTGTGCAACAAAACATTTCAAGCAGAAATCCTGTGACCAAGGTGACTTCCTCCACTGCACAGTCCTCTCAATTCTGCAAAATGCCTAGCTACTATAACTGAAATCTGTACCTGCAGTCCTAACCTCCTCTTTGCCACTTTTGATTCATTCCTCAAACCTTCTCCCACAACAATTTTCTATAAGATGTAGAATCATAGAATCATAGAATATCCTGAGTTGGAAGGGACCCTTAAGGATCATCAAGTCCAACTCTTGACACCGCACAGGTCTACCCAAAAGTTCAGACCATGTGACTAAGTGCACAGTCCAATCTCTTCTGTATCTTGACAATTTCTTCTCAGTGAAAATGGATAAATATGATCTTCATAACTCCTCCTTTCATTAATTGTTCTGTGCCGAAACAGTCCTCTAACCTGTCTCAAATTGTTCTCATCTGCTTTATGAATTGACCCCAGCCTATCCTTTTTTCCTTCCAGTCTGTCACTTTCTTCTTTCTCTTTTGTTTCACAATCGAACTTTGCATTACTCTTTAACTTCTTTGGAATGTTGCACTTTTTACCACTCTTGCCCTTCTAATAAGCTCTCATCCCTGAACACATGGACCATACTTTACAGTCACTGTCCTCTAATTCCCATTATTTGTACTTAACGGAAACTGCTCAAACAAGTCTCTAATGACCTTTTCCAGTCCACTTAGTACTGCACCTTTGGCTACCACAACTTTGGCTACCAGTTGAAATAAATGTTTCAACTTTGATCTTACTGTAATCCTTTTTCTTTTGGCTGCCAGGACTCTATCCTTTCCTTTTTGTGCCCTTCGGTGAATCTGTCTTATCAGTTCTCCAGCTGCAGGAGTTTGTAGAACAGTCAGGTTTTGATGTCTTTCCTAGTTTATCCATGAGGAGACTCGCTTGCAAGCATAGATTCAGCTACCATGTTTCTGAGGCTGATTAGGAAAT
The DNA here is from genome assembly GCF_964211825.1 of Aythya ferina. Lineage (NCBI taxonomy): Eukaryota > Metazoa > Chordata > Aves > Anseriformes > Anatidae > Aythya > Aythya ferina. The sequence continues at coordinate 21,142,124 of NC_140307.1, read as the reverse complement.
ATGTGAACATCTGTACTTCAAGCCTGCCTCTTCCTACCCAAACTAAAATCAAAGTTTCTCTGTGCAGATACTGGAGTGGTATGTAAAGCCAATATCACTAAAACACTGGCCCTTACTCTTTCTGCAGAAACACTCTCAATTACTCTTTCTCACAATGTCTGTAAATAATCTACCATCTCACTTATTATCTACATTCATCACCTGAGCATTGTCTTCAACTGAGATTTCTCTTTGCCACCTCAAATCCAGCTGGCATACATGGTCTTTTCTGGCCATCTGTGTTGTCTCTTAGATTTCTTCCACTGTGAATTTACTTGCTCAAATATCAACAATCACAAGCTTATTGAGCTCAAATAATGCTGTTAGAAAGATCATTTTCCTAGTGTCTTTCTTTGGCCATATCACTTTCTGACCATAGCACTTAGGTGCTATGTGCCTCTCCCGTTTTGATTTTACACAGACAATTTTCCTTTTCTCTATTCCATGTCATTCCCTTGTCAGTATGAAAGCAGCAGATCCTTAGTTTGTCGTGACATCCATTTCCATCTCTGCTTTCACTTTCAAGTCAGCACCTTCTTGCTTTCTCCTGTCAAAAGTCTTAAGATACATCTGCAAAACTGGTTCTTCAAATTTCTTCTTGAACTGTGCCTTCACCCTTCTACCTAGAGGGGAAAAAAAAAAAAAAGACTATCATAATGACTATTATTGTCTTTTTTTCTCCTAACTATTGCATTTTGTCCTGAATTTACTGTATAATTTTACTGTATACTTAGAGTTGTTTTTTTCCCACTGTGCATTTGGATAGGGCTAATGCTGTCAGGTCCTGGTCTGTAAGTAGGATTTGGAGGTGCTATGGTAAAGTAAATAGCACTGAAGGGAACAGTAAAGTCCAGGAGGAGTTGAAGTCATGGCTATATCCCCGCAGAATGGGCCTGGCACGCTAGTCCAACAGCTAATATTTTTGGCAAAAACACAGATATGGAAACTATGTCCATGGTCAGATGTGCACACAGAGTGCTGCCAAAACAGAGCAGCGTACACTGTAGGATATGCTGTTTTCCCCAGTAGCATATACAGAGATACTGGTCCTTACCTTGGAAAATGTGAAGCACTTGAATGAACTCTGGGATCTACAGATGAAGTTCTGGGGTGATTTACAGTATTTCAAACTGATGCTTAAGCAGCTAAATCGTTCCCTCCAGCACCCATTTGTTGTAATCTCCCTCCAAAGATATTAAAAATGCAGAAACCTTGGCCAGGTTGTAGTTGATCTAATTTATAAAACATTTTCTGGGTATTAAAAACTAGGGCAATGCACTAGTAGTTTTTAAATTGTGTTAAATATACTGTAAACTCCCAGAAAGAACCTTTCATTGAAGATTATTGTATGAAGACTTGAAGATTAAAGTGTCTAGATTAAAGATTAATGTGAAGTGCACCAGGAAATGGTTTGATGTATAAGGAGCTATGTAAGATATTAATCGTGCACTTTTCAAAACTGCCTGAGGGAATTGGACGCCCAGTTCTCTTACATGCCTTTGAACATCTCACTAGAAATAATTTGTTGTTATAGAGTGAAAATGGCAATATTTTCATTGGAAGCTTGAATAAAAGAGGAAGGAAGAGATGTTGAGACATTCTGTACTCTTCTGGAGCCCAATGTTAGATCCTTACTTTTTTTTTCCTGTTCTGAATTTGCTTTGTAGGTTTCAGAGGATTTTAGAGCTGCTGTTATTGTATAGAGGCAACTTGGATTTGGGTGCTACAAATTAATAAAACTGGTCTGAGCCAAGAGCATGGTTCCACCTACCTATGTATTTCGTGTCATCAAGTCCATTTCTACTTTGCTTTCACTTCAAGGTAGTTTTTACGTTCTCATGAACAAGAATAATTTGAAAAATAACCATGTAAACCTCAAGGAGACCAATTTATGCATATACATATTTATATTTACAAAATAATAGGTATTTAAATAATTATAATTGATGCAATTCAATTATATATTATATATGTATTTAGTGAAGTACTCCTTTTCCTGGAGTTTTTCTCAGTCATGATTTTTTGTATAGGAACTTCAATACTGTTATGGAAGAAATGTTCCACATATGGTAGAAATTACAAGTTTGCTTGTCCCCAAAGTGCTGCAGTACAAATAAGCTGTTAAATGCCAACTCTGAATGTTATTTTTTAGATGTTAAGAGAGATAATCCTGTATTAAAACTATTAGGAGGCAAATTTATTTGAACTTCAAAACATCTTTGATCTGGAATGAAAATGAACTGTGTATGAGTGTATGCTCCATTAACTTGGGGTTGACCAATTTTTTGTGTTTTTGTTTGTTTTTTTCCATTAGCCGTTTTTCCAGTGCAGTTTTTTATAACTGATTGTGCAATACAATTACTTTTCCTGGTAAAATCTGGTCTGTTGCCTTCATAAAAGGACAGGTTTTATGTAGAAAATACTGTGTGGGAATCAGTATTCAGGTTTGCAGTCATCTGAATAGTCAAGGTGCTGGTGTGTTGCATTCAGACCTATTTCAGTGGCCTTATCGTTAAGCCTCCAGTAAGCGTTTATAAAGTGAGGCTTCCATGGGTATTGGGAAAGTGTGATTAAAAATAATCATATGTCTGATGAATGTTTTCTTCTGAATTTTGGCAGGATCATCCATTTGAATTTGTGCCAATCTCTACAGGAACCTGATGCCAGCAATTTAAGGATCTTCACATTCAGTCTCAGTGGTAAGATCTAAAGATGCTATAGTAAACCATATTAGATTATTATTGTTTTCTGTAATGTTGCACTAAAACTACATTGTGGGGAGGGCGGGAGGAGTAATTCTGTTTGACCTATACACAGATAGATATAAGAACGTATATTGATCTGTACAAGGTTGAGCTCAGGACACAAGTTCTGAGGAATTTTCATCAGAGTAAAATCAAAAAGGTCATATTTATTGTTCTCTCAACTAATGTAACTGCTCTCAAAATGTTTGACGTTATACATGTAAAATGATGTAACCATTTACATAAGGATGGTGGACAGGCTCCAAAGAGAAAGTAAAATGCACAAAAAGGAAATTCAGAAGTTTTGAAAACAGAGCAAATAAGATGTAAAACTAGAAATTACTTTCACCTCTAATGCTGTCTTTGTTGTAATTAGTCTGATTGTTCAAACCTTGGTCCAGATTCTCAGATGTTGCCCTACACCCTTTGTGCTGCTGTGGAGACCTTGTGATGCGATGTGGTCTGGTTGCACCTTGAAGCTCAGAATTTCTGCTCTGGAGAGAAATTCACAGCTATAGTAAAAGTGAAAAAGAGGAGGGGACAGCTGAGTCCCACTGCACGTTTTGTTTTGGAATCTACTTTCTAGGAAACTCTAGCTGAGTACTGTGCAGTATTCTACACAAAATCACATGGTGTGTATCTGTTTGGTTTTTCAGGTAGGAAAGAACTAATTTTTGGATTATAATGTTGCCTGTGATGCTTCTTGATTCTTGCTTCTTTTTTTGATTCTCTCAAAATGATTCTCACCATCATGCTACATATCCATTAGGTTTTTTTGGCCTTGGAGAAAGAGGAGGCGGGGGGGGGAAACATCACCATGTGCTGTACTCCTCCCCTTAACATTGGCTGTTGCACATTATTATAGGCAGAGTATGGACAGCCCTTTGACCTCACCTACTTCAGTCATAATCATGCTGTTTTTAGTTCACTGTGAAACAGATGTCAAGTAACACTACTTCCAAGTCCTGTCCATTACAGGCTATTGAAATATAAATACTTTTTGAATTAGGGTGCTCCTCAAAAAATTAGGACTCTTCTGATATGGAAACAAAATATTTATTCATAATTCCTCTAGCAATTTATTGTCATTAACCAAGTAGATCAGTAGAATCTCTGCTTCAGTTTAAAGATCACAGAACCACAGAATTGTCTAGGTTGGAAGAGACCTCAAGATCATCAAATCCAACCTCTGACTTAACACTAACAAGTCCTCCACTAAACCATATCATTAAGTTCAGCATCTAAATGTCTTTTGAAGACCTCCAGGGATGGTAACTCAACCACTTCCCTGGGCAGCCCATTCCAAATGCCTAACAACCCTTTCGGTAAAGAAATTATTCTTCCTAATATCCAACCTAAACCTCCCCTGGCACAACTTTAGCCTGTTCCCCCTCACCAGGCACATGGGAGAATAGGCCAACCCCCACCTCGCTACAGCCTCCTTTAATGTACTTATAAAGAGCAATAAGGTTGCCCCTGAGCCTCCTTTTCTCCAGGCTGAACAATCCCAGCTCCCTCAGCCACTCCTCATAAGGCTTGTTCTCCAGACCCCTCACCAGCTTCGTCACCCTTCTCTGGACTCGCTCAAGCACCTCGATGTCCTTGTAGCAAGGGGCCCAAGATGTATTCAACAGCACTAGTATTCCTGTCCAATCACACTCTTTTCCTATAAAAATAAGCATAACAATGTGTTATCATAAATAACAACAAATGCAGAACAACAAATTATCACAGGAGTTTTGAAAGGTGGTCCTCATAATACTATTCTATTTTTTTCAAATTGTTATTTGATGCTATTACATTCTGTATGCTCTGTAAGTTGGAGCTGAAAGTCAATGCTGTTCTGACAGACACAAGTCATGGAAGCTAGAAGTGACTGGTGCTGAACTACTAGATCTTTTTCCTCTGTAAACAGGAGACATTAATGACCAAGTAAACAAAAGCAGAAGAGCCTCGTTTGTTAACTCTTAGCTAGGGCAAATGAAAATCCACTACAAGTCATTAAAGTCTCAGCTCTGTGACAGAACTACTGCTCACTGCAGCAGGAGCAACTCAGGTAACAAACATTTAAGCACTAACAAGTCTAACTGTTTTTAGCTAAAGTTCATTAGGTTCTAGGAGACAAAGTTGACTAACTGTAGGTATATAAGTACATATAGGGAGAGAGTTACTTGTTCTCGTTACCAGTAAATGTGTAGCAGATTCCTCAGAAGGGTTAATGACCTTCAGGGCATACAGATGACCAGCTCACTTTTCAAATCAAAAACCAGTACAATATGATAGATTATATTGTGTATTATATATATAATACAATTAAAGGAAACGTTTGTGTATGTGTGTTAAAATGAGGAAAAAAGAGCTCTTTCTGACTGCATTTCTTTTTTGACTATCCCTTCGCACTTCATTTCAGCCTTTGTTTGTTTTTTGTTTTCATGCTTTATTATATTTTCTTGAGGCAAGAAAGGCTTTCAATGAGAACTTGATGAATGTCCATATTAAAGTGGATCCCTTTTTTAATTAAGTTCATCTAAATTTAATTTTGCAATTTTACTTCAGTAAACTGCTATGACTCCAGATGTTGAATGTGTTTTTCCTATTGCTGCTCTCGCATAACTGTACCTGTAAAAGATTTATGACTTAGAGGCATTTCTGAACATTTTTGAGTGTTTTCAGCATATGTTTCAAGGATGGCAAGTAACATGAGCAATTAGCATCCTAAAATACTGTTATTCATCCACGATTTCTTTTAATAGGATATTACTTTTATTAGTTTGAATTTTAAAGTTTAAAAGAAACATTGTTATAAAAGCATTTCAAATGATACAGGGATATTCTCCCATGCAAATTGTTAAAGGTGAAAGAGAAGACATCAGGAGGTATGGGATGCCATGTGAACAGCTATAACTTAAGAATTACTCACTTTGATTAAAGAAAACCCAAACAGTTAGTGGATTTGGGGGTCCTTTCCTTTTATTACAAGGTGCAGTTTGATGGTGTCAGTGTTACCTGAACTTCGTAAATGTGGGAAATACGTACCTCGAGTGCTTATTGGTCTTAAAGATTGCAAAATGAATTTACTAATTTTGTTAACATGAGAAATACATTTGCAGATTAAATAACATCACATACTTTTCATGTTACGTCATCAGTGTAAAACGCTCTTGTTTTAAGAATTGCCTGGAAATTGCTCCTTGAATATCTGGACATATCTAGTAGCATTGCATATGACACACGTGAGGCAATGCATAATGAAGACCCAGGTTCTCATCAGAGAAACATGTACCATAATTTAACTTCCAAATAATATTATAAGGAAAAGACTTCAAAATTAAATTAAAAGACAGTTGCATTCTATTCTGTCCTTCAAAACAAAATCACTTTCCTTGAGATTTTTTGCCGCTCTAAGCATTCTTAGTATATTACTTTGAAATACTTGTTCGTTCAGTAAACAAATACAGTTTTGAACATTTGTGTAAATTCAAGGCTCATAGGATGCAAACGGCTCTAGGCATGATTGGCAATCTGTCACCCCAGGTTTGTTTGGAGGTTTCTTTGGAACAAATAGAATTGCCAGTGATGAACATCAGTAATGGAAATATGAATCAACTTTTCTGTTTTCTTCTAAACTCCTACCAGTTTCCGTAATATAACTTGGCATTTACTGAAGAATTCTAAGAGGTACTGTTGTTTCTGTGGCTTATGTGTTAGGAAAGGGAAGGTGTAAAGGACCCTATAGGTCCCATTTGCACTAGAGATGTCAGTGTGAAGGAAGGCTGCAGAGCAGTGACTTAGTGACTTTGTGTAGGCAGTGGAGTCATTTGAGAGAGCTCCTCAATAGGAGCAAGACCATGAGCCCTGGAAATTTGTCTCTTTTGTGCTCAGGTTGCATCTTTGTAGAGAAAGATACCTTCTAGTGTAAGTGTCAATTTTGTGGGAGTTAGACTGGGTTTTGCTATCTTTATTCTAGTTCATTTATTTCCTAAAATGACTTTTCTCCATACATCAACAGAGGATGCATTTTTGAATCATTTTCTCTTCCCCTAGAATTCTTGGTGATGCTGGGTTAAAGTAACTGTAGTACATAATGAAAAGCAAGTATACAGTTAGAAATTTTAGCAAAGAGACTCAAGTAGTTCATTTAATTTCTAGCAGAAGAAACAAACATAACAATCCTCTGTTGGGCAAAATGCTTCTGAGCTTTAAAGGCTTTATGTGGGAGCCTGGATGGGACCCAAAGAAGGAACTACTTTAAAATTGCAAAATGACACAGTTTAGTATTGTTAAATTGTCAAGATTTGCTGTATATTTGCTGAGATGGTAACCATACAAGGTGTTTTCAGAAACACTAACTAGAGAAGGGTATGTTAAACCTCCAACATCTGAAGAATGCCTAATCACTGCCTGCCAATACAGCTGAATCCTGCTGGGTAATGGGGGAATGCCTACTATGTAAATATAAAGAGGGTTATTTAGGAGACCAAGTGAGCTGTGAATTATTGCCTAGGTTGTCACCAAACAAAAAAAAAAAAAAGGAGTTGTGAATAGAAAGAACGTGTACTGAGTTCTGAATAGATTTGTTATACTTTTTTTGAGGTAGACGTGGAAACTTGCTGTCTGCAAGAAGAGATCTGTTTTTTCAGATTGCAAATACACCAGCCACCTAGATTACTGTGGGGAAAAAAATAGAGAAACAAAACTGTGTTGTTTTTATGTGTGATAAATGCAAGAATCAGAGGAAAATAATTATCTATCTAAATTTAACATCTGTATTGATCTAGGTTCCACTGAAATCAGTGGGAACCTTTCTCTAGTGGTTTGAAGGGGACTGGGACTGGGACTGGATTCCTGGGGAGTGAAAGAGTTAAGAACTGGATTGACAGGAGAGGTAGTGGGGAATACCTTCCAAGCCCAGCTGAATTGTGTATCATTTGCACAGAGCAATTGGAATTATAAACTTGGAAGTACTTAAAAATGATTTGTTACTTAATATGTTGAAGCTCTTATCTTGAATCCCAAATGAGTAGTCTGAAAATCTGTACTGTGTACTTCTGCAAGGTAATGTATACACAAATGGATCTTTAAAAATGGGAATAGTTTCACTTAAATTAGGAAGTTCGTATTTCTGTTCCTTTCAGGCAGTCATCACAGACTGGGGGGGGGGGGGGGGAGATAATGGATATTTGAGTGGGGATATCTTGTTAGAACTTTCTCAAAACTCAATAAATTTAGATCTAATTGCCCAGTGTAGTAGGATATAAATGGCATGGTATTTCTACTATATTAAAATCATACTGCCTCTGTATTTTCTCTTAAACTATATAATAATAAGAGCTTCAGACTCTCATCTTCTTATCTCTTTAAACAGTGTGCAAGTTCACAAGTATGGTGACAGGAAGGGTATAGGAAATGAAGGTAATTTAGGTCAGCTGTGTTAATTTTTTTTTTTTTAAGTTTACCATACATCTAGTTCCTATAAGCAGATGTAGCTGGAAATACTGTCTTTTTAAAATAGTAAATGGCTTTTCAAATTAAAGCTTTTTTGTACATCCTATTTTCAACAGAATAAATAATAGTTTATACAAACAAAAGAAAAGGGGAGCCCATTTTGCTACAGTCACAGCAAGTAGTATTTTTCAAGGTGTTGGCTTTTTTTTAATTAAAAAAAAACAAAACAAAACAAAACAAAAAAAACCCACAGATTTCATTGAAAATGAACAGCTAAAATAGAAGACAGTTTTTTCATCCACATTTGGAGGTAGAGTAGAATTCTTCTCATCTTCTCTCAGTAATTGTTGGTAAGGACTTTTGCTGCCAAGCTGAATGATTCTAAATTAAATTATTTGTTTTCAATGTGAATAATATTTTCTTACCAGTCAGCTTACATGTAATCAACTTAAATGGCAGCTTTAGAAAGAGATTAACCATGTCAATGTAATTCCCAAGATGAGGAATGAATACCTGATGAACTTCATTCTTCTAAGATAAAAATAATACAGTACCTTAGCTTTCTGGTTGTTGTACTTTTTGTGTATTTTTTGTTTGTTTGTGCATTTGTTTTGTTTGTTCTGTTAAGTAGCAGTTGTGGGGTGGGTCCTTGTTACATAGAGAACATTCTCCAAATGGTATACACATGCTTTTCTTGTACCATAACTCCATTAATAATGAAATATGCTCGAATATGCTGAAGATTTTAAAAGCTGACCTGTTTCAGAACACTGAAAATAAATTAAACAGAGCAAATTAGGCTAGCCAAACAGGGAGGATGGATTTTGAACAAAAATTTAGTCCAATCTGAAGGGTGGATACATGCTTTGAAACATTGCCATAATTTTGTTAGGCTTTGCCTGATGAAGGTGAATGTGAAACAGCACTCCAAAATTAAACGCAGTCTTCAGACAGGAGGCAGATGCTTTCAGTAGTAAGGCAATGTGAGGTAGTACAGACAATTTGCTGATAAGCTAGGCCGAATTTTCTTCCGATAGGCTGTAAGGCATTAATCAGTAGAGTCAGTGAGAGTGATCTTGGAAGGGACTGAAGGCAGTTGATTGGGTGCCTTCTGTGCAATGTGGGTTGGTCCTTGACTATATTGTTAAGAAACATATCAAAAATGCTGTTTAAGAGAAAGTATAATACACAGGCAGATCAGTAAGAAATCTTGCAACACACTACGATGCAGTCTGAGCATACAGCATGTGCTGGAAGGACCTCTTAAAAACTGATTCCCTGTTTTTAGCAAGGTCCAATTTAATGGCCCACTGGATCTCCATGACATGGGGTGATAGGATGTTATTGTGTCCCATAAAAATTGAATAATTCTTCATTCATGAGAATTAATAATACATGGTACAATAAACTATTTTTTTTCTCTTTTTTTAAACTAAATATTCACAGTCAAAGTGCAAACAATAAATAGTAAAACCCACTCTAGTGGTCTTCCAGTTGTATCTGTTACATGCTAGTGCAGAATTACTAATGAGAACATACTTATGTATAAATAAGTCTTTTATCCTCATTATAACTCCACTGTGTTCCTACAGTGAAGTCATCCACCCAGAGCTGCTTATGGATTGAAAGTCTCAATAGCCTCTTTTATTTATAATAAATATTGCATACTAATGTTAACAATGTCATTGTCTGATGCCTCAATAGAGGATTATGACTTAATGTAATCAGCTTGATATGTCTTCTCTCTACTAATGGAGTCAATTTTCCTTACAAAGGAGATGAGAATCGCTTATTCACAAACATTCTAGCAAATATTCAATCTATATACTGTATTAACCCAATACTAAAGTGGCACAATGAAGCTCAAGGCCAGGATATACAGAGTTAAAGTTTAGTTACTTAATCTTAATTAATCCCTATTGTGTGCACTGAAATGTACTTTAATGTTAGAAATCATTATTTCCCCAAGAACAGTATTTCAAGTGTGAATTACTACATTTTCAGGTGTAATTCCTGATATTGTTATATGGAATATTCCTGAAATATGCAGGACTATAAATGACATAATCATAAAAACGGTCTTGTGGCACATAGCTAGTGTAAAAAGAGAATAAAATGTATTTATATTAATGAGCAAAGATAAAAGCAATCTTCTATCATCTACCGGAGATGAACAGCACATTGGGGAATAGGGGCCCATCTCAAACAGCACTTATGCACATGCTTAACCTCAATTATTGTATCAACAGGGCTTCAGTACAATCTTAAACTTAAACACCAAGGGGAAAAAGGGAACTAATACATTGGCATACAATATGCATATTTATATAATAACGCAAAATATTAAGTAAACTATAGCACAGTCATTTGCTATGTATGAATGTAGATATCTTGTAATATTAACATAATACAATTCAATGGTTAGCTCCTGAATGCCATCAAAATAATTTAGCTCAATGTTCATGAGAGAAGTTCAGGCTAAGATGAAAAGCACAAATCCACCTAACATATAATTCACCTGTCTAAAGACATGTTCAATATACAGGATTTTATGCTAACTAAAGAGCAGAATATTCTAGCTCTTGTGAAAATACCAGTTCTTCATTAGTCTTTGTTAGCAACTTAACATGGAGAATCAAATAAAATAAGAGTTATCCTAAAACAGAACTCAGAAACCAAATCCTCTTTAGTGGAATAAGTCGGGAATAAGTAGGAGACAATTTCAGAACTAATGCAGTCATCCTGTTTGTTTCTATCTGTACAAAAAACAGTAGTCTTGTTGTATAGGCCAGCACAGGTATTGAAAATGTGTGGATACTTCTTATGGAGAAAAGAATGTGTGATACTTGAGAAATACTTCTTTAACACATAGCCTAAATCCATGGCTGTATTTTCATCAGAATATTTCTTCTAACCACAGTGTAATCCTGTATGATGTGTGTAGATATCTGCAACATGCTAATATTTTTATCTACGCAACAGACATGTAAGAGCTCTTGAATAACTTAATTTAGTAAATTTAGGAACTGATAGATTGTTTTGTTTCTGCTAGTATAAATCTGGAGATGTTCCACCCATTTTAGCAATCAACTTCACGATTATATCAATCTATCTATACAGGATTTTAAGCATTTGCCTTCTAATCTATGTTATTTTGAATGTTTCGTTTTCTAGGTTTAACTGCATGTAAATAGTTTTATTTGGAGTTTCCTTTTATTTTCGTTAGAGCATGTTTTAATTAGGAATAACTTTAAACTACAAAATGATGTGGAGTGTGTTAGGATGAACAGAACGAAAGACATGTGCATGACACAAAAGAGATGATTCATTCCTATGTGTGCAGAGGAAATGGGTTAGGAATCACATGTGGTATTTTTGCCTATAGTCACTGGGTTGATGAGCTTAGGTTTGAAATATGTGTGAAATGAGGAGAGCAATGAACAGATGTAGCTTCAGCTTGTTGACAAGGTGGGTGCCAGCAGGTATCACTACAGGGGCAGTGTGTAATGATGCTCTTGGTGCTCAGGCAGTGTAGATGTATTTACCTGTGGGACTTGTCACCTCTGTGGTGATAAAACCTCTAGACATTGTTCAAGTAAGTAAAAAATGACAGACTTTGGGGTCTGTGCAAGGTTCGCTGTGCAATTCGGGGAGTCTTTAAAAAACTTGTTGCACATAAATAGAGGCAAAATTTCTATTACCTCTGACTTAATTTTCTTTTATGTTACTTCAGTAGGGACTGTTCACCTGCTTACGATCAAGTATATTGTAAACGTCTGCAGGATCAGAGCAGTTGATGACAGCTCTTTGGGACGCTACCCTGCACTCAGTGCAGGAGGGCTCAGGCAGAACAGTATCTTGAAGTTCTAGCATGACGTAAATAAGGGAAATATGAGGCTGAAACTTAGCCAGTTTTAGAATAATCTTAGCTGTATTCATAAAACAGGCAAAGCACTATTGTGATCTCATTTTTCATAATGTAATAACTTCTAGAGGGATTTTCCTTTGAACTTCACAAATATCTGCTGAAATCATGCAACAGCCCAACACAAAAGCTCCAGGTTTTGAGAATTAAAAATGAAAGAAAACAGGAATTTTTGCTGACACAATATTCCAGTTTATGGGATGCATTTCTAACTGGATTTCCACCTGTGATAACAAATGAGGACCCCAGCCCCCCCATTTGTGAGGGGATTCCCCATCTGTGCGGGTTCACTCTGATCATATTTGTGGACATGAAAGCAAAGCTTGGGCGTAAGAGCTTGGGGCTCTCGCCCACTGGCTCTTGCCTCTGTTGGAGGTCTGTGTAGGATTGCCCCCGGCCTGTGCTCTGGGGCTGCGGCGCATGCAGGAGCCATTTGGCTTGGCAGCAGTGTCAGTGCTGGGCTCAGATTACAGCCTGGCTGCACAGCCTCTCTGCAGTGAAAGCCATGCATTAAGAGAGTTCTCATAAACAGATAATTAACTTCAAGCTTAATTATATGTCCAAAAATTGTCTGAAAATTGATGTTCTAAAAATTAAAAACTAATTCAAATTTCTTAGCTGCTTTCACCACAGTCATTAGGAAAATCCTCCAAAAAATCCTCTCTCTGATAAATAAGCCTCCACTCTCATAAATAAAGGAGCCATATTTAGATTCCAGTTCAACATGCAGGAGAAATTTGGCAAATCTAATGTTTTCAGATCAGTTCGGTATGTGTTATGAGAATAATGTCAGTGGAATAGTTACTTTTATTTTTTTTTTAATCTTTGAAAATGTAAAGGAGAAGGGAGAAAGATCACTGATAAAACAGAAAGGCAATGCTTTAAATAACTAGAGCAGTGATAAGGCAGAGAGCTTCTAAATAAATGTAAGGTGTGAAGTTGTTGTTTGTTTTTTTTTTTTAAACTGCAAATGAAAATTATATATTCACCAGGGCAGCTTTAAATTTGGTGAAACAGAAGAGCAATATACTTTATGGTTTTGAGTAAAGAAGCATAGAGTCTTGCCATAATAGAGTATTTACTATGTCCCAGCAATAGGACAAATAACAATATGTAAATGCTTTCACCTTGACCAAAGGCCTTCTTATAAGCTATCACTAATTTTGATTTTGCCACAGTAAAAGAACATCAGAATTTGGACTTTGATAAAACTGTTCTGTTGGCTGGGAAGTTTGCCTTTCAACTGTGATGTGATACTCAGTTCATTTTCCCAAAATATTTATGCCAAGTATTACTATTAAATCTTTTTATGTTGCAGAGATTTTTGTCAACAGACACACAAGAATTGGGTTTTAAGTGGAGTTAATCGTTGAACTTGGAGAAGAGAAACACTGGGGGAGTACTTCACTTATACAAACAAACCACCATGCAAGCTTCAGCCACTTCTGTAATTATTACCCTCTTTTCAGAATAGTGTAGGCGAAACATAAAATCTGGCTCCCCCTCTGATCTCTATTCATGTTTAAGACTTGTAGAACCTGTTAGAAGAAAGGGATAATTAAAATAGAGAAAGCCATGTATTTGCTGCGGCTGCTTGTGTATCAAATCTTTTGAAGTCTGCTTTAAGCAATTATATCTGAGTACTACTTTTGGAAGCCTAAGAAATAACATAGCTTTCTAAGGTATCACTGTTTTCTGAATCTTTCAATTCTGTGTAAATACTTATATCAGTAGAATGATAGATTAAATGCTAATCCATTTTTCCTTCAAAAACAAAACTTAAAGGGAAAGACAATCCCCAAAGAATAAAGTATTCTCTGTCTCTTTTCCCTATATCCTCCAGTGTGTCCAAAGGTCACATTTTAAAAATAAATCTTTAATTGGTGTTTGTAGTTTCATTTTACTATTTGATTTGCATTGCAAATTTAAATGTTTTATAAATGCAAAGGTAAATATATATTGCGAAGGTGGGGTTCAGTGTTTTTGTTATTACTGTGTATTCAGGTGTATGTGATCACCAAGCATAGATTAGCTCTGTAGTAGGAGCTGCTAATAATTGTAGTCATTCAGCAAGCAATCCCTTTCCACACTGGAGAGGGGAAGTAAGGGCATACTTGTACATGGGTAATACTGAGCAATGTTTAGTGTTATAAGTTGCCCCCTTAATTAATTTTCAGAGAGCATTGCATTAATAATAGAAAGGAATTTATTGAGTAAGCAACAGCAAGCAAAACAGCGCTGGGCGGCCGGGGAGTCTCGGCTCCGCCAACGGCGCGCACCTCACCCCCGCCAGGGTCCCTTTTTATATCTTGGTAATTCCGGGATTACGCAGCACATCCTGGTATATTCTGCGACTGCGCGCACTGTTGCTAGGGGGTCGTCTCTGTCCCTCTGGTGGTCGTGAAGATGAAGGCCGTAGTCTTCCTCCGCATTGTGGTTCAACTTCTTTTATTATTTGGTCATGTTGGCCCAGCGTGAGACAGGAAGGCAGGATGTTGATACACTAGTTTAGCAACTTATCAGGAGATGGTTACATGAGCTTTGCAGCAGGGTCTTTGAACAAAAGAGGCAACTGAGATGCAGAAGGAGAGAAGGGGAGGGGGTTCTCTTTTTTGTTACATTAAGCAAAAGAATTTTCATAATGTCTAGCCAAGCATTATACAGCTCCTTACTTCAGCAGGGAGTTTTCACAACTCCCGTTCCTCAAACAGAACTCCTTGTTTTTATAATACAAAAGACAATGAACAAACATTTATTGTGTATTACATTTAGCAAATATTACTGTGGTGTTACTGAAACTTGAGCTCATAATTCTTAAAGCAGGATCTATTTGTCCTCCATTACCAAAAGCAGTGAGGTGCAGTAGTGGAGTGATTGGGATGTGGGAAGGAGAATACGTGGCAAAATCCAATATAAGAAATAGATCATAGCCTGATAACAGGGCAGCTCTTGCTGCATGATGCAGCTGTAGTTCCTAATGAGCTTGTTTGCCTGCACTGTAGAGGATAAGGGATCTATGCAATTCTGGACTCCTTTCCCTATTTCAAAGAGCCCAGATCTGACTGGGAGGCACTGTGGCATAAAAGGATGACTGCCATTTTCCAGTGTAGACTCTTCAATTAAAATCATTTGCCCTTGTGTTTCTTATTCTCTGTAGAAATCACTGCCATAATTCTCACAGTCAGATGTTACTGGACACAAAGCAACACCCACACTAAGGAATATGTTTAGAAAAGGGGCAGACAGCATGGCAACCACTGCTAAAGTAGCATAATTCCTGGTAGGTTTATAACACTCTATCCCAAACAGTGACAATAACTTAAAACGTCGAGCCAAGTCAATGTGCTCAGGCCCTGCAGTCAACCAGGCTCAGCTGCAGACCATTTCCAATTTGGGTTTTGAATGTGGCAGTAGTGAGCACCCATGGTTTTCCCAGTGCCTACCTCCGTGGAGGGCTGAAATCCATGGTGGAATCCTGGGCACAGTACCATGACGGATGCAGATGCTCACAGCCTTTCTTTTGGTATGGTAATGGCTCCTCAATAAAGCTGACACGTGCTAGAGATGGCTTGGCAGTGTAGCACCACCCAACACATAACATCCTGGTATAAATGTCACAAGCAATCATTCTTCCCAGATGCTGAGTTTTACAGAAACAGCATCCAGAAGTAATATAGAGTTTTAATAGAAGCAATAATAGTTTTCTTTATATTCCTTTTTGGCTGCTGCTGTTCCTGGTCCAGTATAAGCTAACAGCTAAAATGGCCAGACCCTGCATTAGTGAGCTCACCAACCTGCCACAGGCAAAAGTCAGATCCCAATAAGACAGTGGTTAAGAACTCACTGTGCCACTTGTGTGGTACCCTAGATGATATCGGAGACACAAGAGTGGCTTTCCTGAAACATGGCTCTGTTTCTTGTTATTTTGAGGAAGGTTGTGTGATTACCTTAAACTTTAGGAGTCTGTATAAAAGGGTATAAATATATTATCTTTCTGAGCTGTATTAGATATTTTAAATGTTGTACTAATCAGGAGAAATTTCTGTCAAAAAAAAAAAAAATTCTTCTAGCAGAGACATGTCTATCACAATTGCTTAAAAATAGGTCCATAAACTGAAGCTTCCAAATCAAAAGTTTTATTTCAATATAAAACATTTTAGCACCCATTTTTCCTGAGGCAGCTTTGATATTTAGGCTCTCTTAACTTTGGTTTCAGTTGTGAGGGCAGCGTGTGGTGTGGGAAGGTGGTTCTTCTGACTGCAAGTCAGGAGTTCCCGGAGATACAGACGAAGAGCAGCAGGATGAAGGGAAAGACCCTGACTCATCTGCCTGCCCACCTGCAGGAGCTGTGGCTTCTGCCATCCCTGGGGCTATATTTTAAAGAACCTTTCTTTTGTGGGGAGCTACCTTGGACTCCCACACCCTACCTTTCTTTGTGCACACAACAGTTTGTGTGGTCTGTGTTGAAAGCAGAACGAATGTATTTTTAAAAATAAGGCAGTTTACGACTCAGTCCCACAAATAATCTGTCTTGGGTACAGTATAAGGGTAAAAAAGAGAAAGAAGATCCAGAAAATATCTGGCTAATTTTTAGCTGGGAACATTTTCCTCCCGGTATACCTTGTGCTTTTCAAAAATTAACTTAACTGGGGAGAATGTTGGTTACAGGACAATAGCATGTGGCCAAGGCTCCTTTAGCTGTTTTTGCCTTGGAAGGAGATTCTTGTGAAAACAAATCCATGGATCAAAGTTTGGAAGAGCCCAAATGAGCCAGGAATGTCTGGGTCTTGTCCCCTTCTGAGCCCACAAAAATCATGGCTTGAGTCCATCCCCAAGATCTGCAGCTAGTGTTTCCGTTTTTGCCTGTATCCTACCATTCAGCCTCTTTTCCTAACTAGATGTCCAGCAGATGCAGCAACATTATCCTGGCACAGGTAAAGAATATTTTTTCTGTACAGAAGTGGAAGCAGGTGCTCAGTAATGGCTCTGAGTTCTCTTGAAAGAAGAGTGAGAGAAACTGCAATGTGTCCCTTGCCAGTAAAGTCCCTCTGAGGCTTTAACTTTGGGCACATCAAAAGGTTTTATCCTCCAAAAATTACTCCTCAGTTAAAAAGAGGAAAGATGCCCTTTGCTACTTTTGCCTAGAGCCCAATATCTTCCCATGTTCAATAGCAGCCGTGGCAATGCTCTGCTTAATAGAGAGAACATCTGGGCTGCCTGCAATTCTGGGAGAGACATGACAAAAGTGTCATAGACATCCTTGAGCAATGAAGGATCTTCACTTTTATTACACAGATGTGTCAAAAACAGAATTATTGAACATCAGGTTCCAATTTGGCACACAGAATATAACTCTGAATAGATGTGACAAAACCCCTTCTAGGAAATTGCTACTTAACGTTATTTTTTAATAGTTTGAAATTATCATTTAAAGAAAAAGAAGAAATGGAGAGCAGCTAGGTAACCCTGACAATGAAAGATGCTATCATTCATTTTTTGGTGCTTACTTCACAACTTCATTGCTGTCCACTGAGCAACCGAGATTGATTAAATCATTGTCATCATCAGTGAAATGCACTGCATTGATCCAGCCTGACTCAAAAAGCCAACCTAGGTGATGCAGCTAATTTAGCATAAGTGAAAGTTCCAGCTCCAGAACGTCACTGAGCTGGACTTAGGACACAAGTTATCATTTTATCCTTGGAACAGGGTCGGCTGTCCTGATCAAATATGATGGTTTTGTGTCACACTCTTAATTGCTTTTTCATGGTTCATGTAGGGTAAACCAAGGCTTTCATATTTTGATTGAATTTTTATGGTGGACAGAAAATAATTATCACCTCTTTATGCATTTTTTTCACTCTGTCTAGCCCAAAATATGGGACTGAGCTCTCATCTCTTACTGTATTATAAGAAAACATTCAGATCAGGACAACAGATGTCTTTAGATAAGGATTGCAGTATGATATACATTATTAGGTATTTTAAAAGGAAATGTGTCACTAGTTAAAAGTTTTCTAGAACAGGGCTGAAGAGAGGTTCCTATCTTCTCTTTTCTCTTACCGTGTCTGTTTCCCATTCTCTTCATTCATTTTCTGCTGGTCTCTCCTGGAGTTTGAATGCTGCAGTCATGATCTCAAGCTGAACCAAATTCGAGACCATGGAATTAAGTAAACTCTAAGGTCAAATGGAGTCAGCAGACAGAAGAATTGCAAAAAGACACGCAGACAGGCATCAAGACTGGGTTGTCAAGTTGTTAGTAATGCCGAATGTTTCAGCTGAAACGCCTCTGAACAGGGTCCAACTTCTTGATGAAAGGTTGTGCCTTTGGGAAAATGGCCATCAGGCCATTTGCTTCATGCTTTGGGATAGAGACCAAAATCCAATGCCACTTTCAAAATGTGCGGTTTCTGTGCAGAATGTGTGCATATTTTAAAACTGTTTCTTATAAAGAAAAGCAGTCAAACGCTGAAGTATTTGGAAAAAACTGCTTCTTTTTTTTTTTTTTTACAGAATCAAGTGGGCAAAAGTTTAGGTAGGTCTTAGAAGCTGTGTAATTGCTTTGTTGGCATTTTGCTCACAGTGGAATTTATTTTTTTTCCTTCCCTGCATTTACTGTTAAAAATAAATAAATCTTAACCAAATATCTTCTGTTGCTTTACATTCTGAGTACAGGTGAAAATTCCAGCTTTCTAACTATGAATGTCATGCGTGCTTCATCATTGAAAAAGTACTTGATAAAATCTTATGAATTGGTTTGTTTTATTATTATTATTATTTATTTATTTATTTATTTTATTGGGCAGGGGGGATGGCTGTTTGGTTGATTCTTTTTTTTGGAAGCAAGTCTTCTATCAGTTATTAAAAAAAATAAAAAATAAAAGGCACCAAAATGCTAATGTGCTGGTAAGTAAGACAAAGGACAGTTGTGGTATTCTTGTGGGACACTGGCTTAACACTCTCTTTTTGTAATAGATTAACACACCTTAATTCAAAAGTGATTTGTGGGGAAGGATTTTCACAAAGCAAGCAATATACAATTGCTATGAGTTTGATAATACAACGCTTTTTATGCTGAAGAGCAAAACAGTAAGATGGTTGGCTTAATAAAAGAGTACAGGACAGATAAAAAAGCAAATAAATCTTCATAGGAAGTTTTTAAAACCTTGTGTTTGGACATGTGTATGGAAATAAGAGGTAGATCCATATCAAGTTTGTAACTTTTTTCTAAAGTAAAGGTCTAATCTAGGCCAAAGGGAAATGGCAAGTCAGAATGCAATAGTTCTGATTGTTTTATGTTTTGTAAGTCTTTCAAAACTTTCATCCTAGCAGCTTTTGAAACAAAACTTGCAATCGACAAATCTCACTGGGCTCCTATTTATAGTATCATAATCAAAGAAAGCAAATCAGGCAATATCTTTTAACATTAATAATATTGCTCCCAGCATTCTGCCTGCAGCCCACACATTGTGTTTTTTGACATGATCATGGCAATTAAAAAAATAAACAACTGATTTCAATATTTTTTTATACATAAGCAATTACAGTCAACACTGACACAGCTGGCAAAGAAACTCAGTGAAAGGTAAACATTCTGCTCAAAATGTAATACAATGTATTGTCGTGCTTGGTCATTAAAACTTAATCTTCCTGAAAGTATATTTTAAAAATAAGTTTATTTTGTTTATATCTTTACAGTACTTCAAATACATTGATATCTGATTTAAAAAATTTACCTTTTTAAAGAAATGATGCATATAGCACTGGATGTTTCAGTCAACAGCTTATTGAATTTTTTAAAACATTCTTACCAAAAATCAGGAAAGAAAATGAGGTATGATATTTTATCCTTCAGCAGAATGTAATAGTCTCAGCTAGTAAAATCAATTTCTTTTAATAAAATTCTGTCAAAAGCAGGAAGTTTGATAATAAATGTCTTCAACTATTTTAAAGGAAGAAAATTTCCTTTAAGAACACCAAAATTAAGATTAGTTTGAGGCTTGCTTCAGCGACAACAAAAGATTGCCTGGTTCCTTGATGTAATTATTATGAGCACGTATGAAATAAGATTGCTGAATTATGGTCTGTACCTCATTAGAGAAAAGAATGCAAAAGTGTTTCCTTTAGGTAAGACCAATAGGTAAATTTACCTGTTGTGTATGTCCTCAAACTACATTTATTTTACATCACACTTTGTGTGATAGCTTATGATGCAGACACTGCACTTCTGGTGGTTTATTCCTCATTGAAGGCAGACGCTGGGGGAGCCACGGGTGTGTGCAAGAGCTGGTGCTCCCTGCAGGACTCTGGGGCATCCTTAGCCGGGAGGTGCCACCCCTGTCCCTGCCCTGAAGCATGCTGGTGTTTGCAGGGCAGTCCTGAGGGGACTGCGTGTAAGCAAACATGCAGAAAATGCCAAGGATAGCCATGGCAGAAACTCATGGATATATTGTAGCTGTGTGCACACCATATTGCATGACAGCTCTGCGGTTCTCCAAAAACCTGATGTTTGTTGGCCTGATGTCTAAGAATGAAATACAAGATGTGTTTTTTCTGCTAGCTGGGCAGTGGAATATCCTTCTGTCCTAGCCACCCAAGTGTCCACCATAAGTGGTGTCCCTGCCAGCTTGCCTGCTGCACTTTGATTATGTTGGAAAGGAATTCTTGTAAAGGGACTACTCCTTCTACTGATTCCTAGTATGCCCCAGGTATTGGGGTCTTCCAGTTCCTGGCTGTTTTTCTTTCAGAATGGGTGACAAAAAGGGCAGGTGGGCCGCAATATATATCTGCCCTTTTATAATCCAGTAAATAGGTCTCTGGGTGCAGAGTTGATATATACAGATTTGAATTTATAAAAGGGATTGAATAGTTATACACATTAAAAATAACATGAAAAGAAGTGAAGCATTTAAAGTTTGGAACAACCTTCAGCAGAGAAGAAAATTATCTCATGAATCCTATTGTTGATCTTAGAATGTGTTTCAAATGTGTGTTCTAAATGTGTGGACACCGTACCACCCTCAGGGCAGCTAAATGAGGATTAACTCTGCTGAAGTCAGTGGAGTTCTATCAGTGTGAATTCAGGAGATATTGTTGTATTTGTGTCTCATCACAAAGTTTAAAATTAATAGTGCAGCCAAAGAAGTGTAGCAGGAATGTCTGAGACCTGATTCTCCAGTCATTCTGGTCTGTTACACCCGTATGGTTGTACACCAGTAAAGCTGTGAACCACTAGAGTTGTGTCCCACAACAAGAGGGAATGAAATTTGTCCTGACTAGAACAAATACCACTGCCATGCAAAAGATTTTGATTATGTAGGGGTTTATTCAAGTGAGAATACCACAATTAAAAGAGGAAGAGAACTTTTGGAGGAACTAATCCCAGATTTTTGGGGCTAGCTTTAACAATTTGTGTTCTGTCTGTTCACGGAGTTAAGAATACCTGATATTGTATTATTAAGTTAACAAAAGGCTAGAGTGAGTCTGAGTCCTGTAGAGTATGAGTCCTGGTGAGTCCCCTGCTACTCCTCCCTAAGACTTACAGGTAAGCCTGCTGGATCCAGCTCCTTGGTATGGCAGCCAGCACGTCCTGCCCATCATGGATGGCAGGCTCTGCATTTCCAGTCTATCATAAAGTCAATAGGAAAGAAAGTACTGTGCTATGAAAAAAAAGTCCTTTGTGATACAGAGCGCCATCATTGCTATTATGGACACTGTATTGGGCCCATGTAAAGTGATCCAATATCCTAGATAATTTTGTGCCTGATCAAAACAAAAGGGGTGGAGGGGGGAAAAAAGAGGGAAAATGCGAGAGATTGATGTTTGCTTAATAGAAAAAGACAGGGTCTGTAAGGAGAAAATTATAATTCCAGTTTTTTTAAGACCATTACAAAGAATGGAGAATAAAAATAGAGAGAGGTGGAAAAAGCAATAAAATCTATAAACATTAATTCATACCATGCTTTTTTTTTGAAGTATATGACTTTTTTTTCCACAAACCCACTAATAGAGTTCTAAATATGAGTGAGAAAAGTAGCTTGCTTTTTCCACTTCTGGAATCTATATCTTCACCTCTACACTTGAATAAAAACATTAACCAAGAGGCAGATACTTAGTTCTTTTGTTTATGCTCAGCCTCAGGAATTTTTCAGCTGAAATCAATAATTGAAATGTTTATTAGCCATTGTAAGTGTTACAAATGCCACTTGGTTAAACATAGATGTATACATATCGAGGACGACTGAGATATTTATGCATAGATTTTTTAGCAAATTGAGAGAATTTTGGAGGACAGTGTATAGTATCATATTTACTTGGTGGATGTTGTGTTCCCTAAAGAGATTCAAGCAATGTGGTATTTCTTTTTTTCCTATTTTATTTTAACAAAATAGAAAGCAGTAGTGTCCATTCTTAAGAAGTAACAGATTCACACAGGGTTTATTTAAAAATCATTACAGCAAGCATGGGGTTTCATATAAAAGCTTCTAAAAGATCACAGAAGAAATGTACTAAATGATTGCAGGAAGTAGAACTCTTGGTGCAACTAGAATTTCAAATGCTATCCTGGATGAATATGTCCCTGATTAATCAAAAATACTTACAATACCTACCTGAGGTTACATGTGTACATATATACATATGGAGCAAGACAGTTTTGGTGTGTATTTTAAAAGAGAGAATGAGACCTTAGTATTAAAGTACATATCCTGGATTGTAATGTCTCTACTATTATCTCTATTATTTCTCTACTGTTGTCTACTATCTCTGCTGTTGTCACCGATGCTTACAAAAGAAAAGTGTTATTTTAAAAATCTCAGTTAATTTGACGAATACCATCTCTTTGTCAGATGTACAAGATAGCAGCATGTGAACTGATGTTCAAACTGAGTGTTTGAGCACGTGTTTTGGATAAAAGAGGAATTACGTGCACATACCCAGTACACTGCCACAGAGAGGCAAAGGTTAAATAGAGCCACACGTCTCTTCTTCCTCTTCCCATGATGCTCTGGCCAGGAATGCTTTTATTGCTAAGGAATGAAGACATAGGCTTTCTAGGCTCCTGGGAATGTAACACTGAATACAAGGAAATAAGCCCAAAGCTTTAGGAAGCTGGGAACCTTTTCTTCAGCTATACACAGAACTGGAAATAAAAATGATTTGTTTTGTTTTCAAATTTCCCTGAACAATTCCGTAATATCCACTCTGCCTAGATGAAAAGAAAATGCAGTTTCCTCTTTTTGCTTCCTCTGAGCATTTGCAGCTCTGAAGTAGAGCTGCACATCCAACTGGCAAGGTGCTGCCAAGACAGTGGACTGCTCCAGCAGGCTGCTCCTGTCCTTTGCGTTCAGTGGCAGTCCCTCAGTGAGAGTCACTCAAGCGCTGCTGGATTCTTCCTTTCAGCTGCAGGTGTAAATCCACAAAGCAAGCTAGTTCAGAGACTGCGTTGCCCCCTTGCTCTTCTCTGTATGCCACTGGTTCTACATTGGAGTACTTCATTCTCACATGCACGTCCGTTTTTCACTTTGTGGCTTTTTGTACAAAATGCCTTAGTTTAATGAATGCATGAAATGCTCTTCTCTGAACTCCTCCTCCTGAACCCTCAAAGCAACATCTGCTATCATCTGCTTCCTCAAGAAGTCACTTACATCCAAGGACAGCAGGGGTTCTGGGGTAGTCAAAATGAAAGGTATGTATTTTGTTAAAAACTTTCAGATGATTTTGGAATCTTTTAACTGTGAAATAGCTATCTCCTTAGCTTACAGACAACATTTATTCCTCTTTATTGTTCCCTCTTCTTGCTTCCTATTGGTTGCATCCTGCTTCAGATGAAAATGTAAATTCTGAATAAGGTTCATATCTTCTTGTTCATTGACCTAACGCAGTGAAGCCAATAGCAACACCACTTCAAATAAGTCAGTCCCTTCAAAGAAGGCATAGGTAAGCTATACCCTGCTCAGCGTGAAAGATTGCCAGGCATGGGTGTGATTCATACTGTAGTCCAGCATATTTCTTTGGGATTATATTCTGTGGACTGTGCTTTAGCATGCATTTCTTAGGTTTAAGCTGTTATCCTATAGGCTAAAGGAATATGTCCACATCTAAAACTAAACTAATAATTTGGATTTAAATGCTCACTCCTGTGTTTGCAAGAGTAGAGAAGATTGAGTCCAATAGGAAACCCATGATTGTATACCTTGTGTAATGAATGGGAATGACAAATTTCTAAAGGCTATCCAGAATTTGCAATATTTATTTTATTCTCAGTTATGGCAGTGATAATACAAATCAAATCCTTTGGGCTCTGTGGGTGGGTTTACTTTTCGTTGTGATCAGGATTGGTCCTTTTATTTGTATTGATACTACCCTGCCAAAGTTTCTGACTGACAAGAAGCTCCTCCAAGTTTTGTGAAGGACTGGAGGACTGAAAGGCTGCTGTACTTCTGTAGTCAAAGGCACTTTGTAGCCAATGACTCCCTTTTGGAAGCAGTGTTGAGTTGAATTTTGCATCCCTAAAGTAGCTTCTTGTTAGAGTTCCATAGACTTCTGGAAGTTTTAAATTATATGTATTTTGTTAGGAGCTGAGCATGCCAAAATATGCCCTTATCTTCGCTTCAATCACTGTTGAAATTCGGAAATAAGTAGAACAGTTTAAAATGTCGGCTATTTTGAAACTGATAAAGGATAAGTATCATGGTACAACAAGGTTGTTATTTCTGTGTGTTTGCATTTAATTGTCAAAAAATTTAGCCAGAATGTAGAAAGCATAACCGGTGAAACTATAAGATAGAAAGGACACTGAGCTCCTGCTCTGCCAATTGGAGAGAAGGTGGCTTTCAGTCTGCTGTGGTGTTCCATACTTGGCCTGGAAAGTGCATTACTTTGTGTGAAGCAGCCAGTCTGCTGGTGCATTCCTATGCCAGAGTCCCTTTTTGAGCAGTGTCAATAGAAAGACATTTGTTTAAATGACAACATGAAGACCAGGCTCTGAGAGTGTGGTCAAAACCCTTTGTGTTAATCTGAGTATATCAGAAATGTCACAGAAACTGTTTAGAACAAGAAATATATTTTTTTTTCTGCTTCAGAACAAAATGAAGGAGTGGAAAAGTTAATCCTGAACACTGTCACCCAGTTTTGAGATATCATGGCAAGGAGTAGCTCTTTCCAACCTAATTTTGCCTGTATTAGCCCACTAGGTCCTCTGTGCTCATAGAGCTGGACTACTTCTGGTCCAGCAAAACTCAGGTCTGCAGAGTGTATTGGGGAAGTACTTGCCACAGGGCACCAGTCAGGACTGGGATTTTTCAGTGTTACAGTAATACAAAAAATACATTCTGTTAGGAGGTTTTGAAAGAGAGACATTTGGCTGTATAGAGCAAGCAATGATGTTTGATGTACCTCCAAGGTGGCAGTCTGTGGGTGAGCCTTGCAAAACTCAGCTGCTTGTCTCTCAGCAAGTTTCTGCCTTGTAAACAGTGCCTTTGTTTTCTGTCTATGTGGGCTCTGACGCCTTAGATTTCCCTTTGATGTATGAATGAATCCAGTGCTTTAAACTGAAACTCATACTAGAGCTGGAAAGGCATAGAGGGAGAGAAGAAAGAAGGGAAAAAGGAAATGTAGGCTTAAATATCCACATTAAATAAAGTTGGTAAAATGATCTGTGTACACACAGCATGGCTGAGTACTTCCTATTTGTGACCATATAGGGCAGTTCAGGCCTGGGGATGTTCTTGATGGTATATGACATTTCACCTGTTCACTACCATCTACGTGCATGTGAGCAGTGGCAACATAAAACCAAAATTATGAACACTGACTCCTCAAACAGAAGCAACCTGATTTGCATCGACTATTTGAAGCGTGCAGTTGTGCAGACAGTACATGAATGGCCACAGCGAGCTGTCTGTAAGCAAATCAGAGGGAGAAATTTGTATAATGAAAGTGTCTGTAAAATCACTCCAAGTGGCAGCCAGTTCAGGTGAAAACAGTAATCTGGTCTTGGAGAATTGCAGGGAGACAGTGGGCCAAAGGCTGGGCTGCTGTGGCCTGCATAGCAGGGGTAGCAACCCAGCCACCCATAGAGGGGAAGGAAGATGCTCCTTTCTCTGCACTTATTCATCCCATGGCTCGTGGTCTCTCTAAGGAGCCTGTAATGATGAATTACCCCTCGTGGAAAGGGGAAGGAGGGGATATCCCCTCTCTTGATGTTGCATGTCAGTCTGCATGGAAAATGGGGGCAGTTTCCTGGGTTCAGGGTCTGGCAAGGCCACGTGGGGCAGTGCGCAGGACAGGCTGCCCTTCTCCTTTATTTCTCAGGGTTGTGTAATGGGGTCCGGCTATATCTGGCCCACAGTTGGGCTAATAAAGTTGTGTACTATAAATGGAGAAGCCAGTTGGGACTGGAACCACAATCCTCAGGGAACATTTCAACAAATCTGGTCTGAGTTTCAAATTGCAGTGAAATGTGAAATGAGGTAGGTTTCATGCGGTTTCAGGTTTTGTTGAAAACCTTTGACCAGCTCTAGTCAGTAGCTGTTGCTTTTTCAGTTTCCTCCCTCTAATGTGTCTCTGGTATTTCACGTTGAACGTGCCTCAGAGTAAGGGCAGTTATGAGACGAGACAGAAGCAAAAGCCCCTGAGCATCACTCAGCAGACTGGGAATTGAGGAGGAGGGCAGGGGGTGCCTTTCCTTGTTAAACTCCTCTTTTGGTTGTACCCCTCCTTGTGGAGTTCCACCAGAACTTCATTTCATATGGAGATTTTTGAGCTGTTTAGTTCACTGCGATAATAGCACCACAGATCCCTCCTAGCTGGCTGGGGTGAGTGGAAAAGGAGCCCTGCAGACTCTGCTTGGCAAGTGGACAGGAGGCATGGAGAAGCAGTTGGATTCCCAGCTGGCCCATGGCGCTCACAGCCGGGAAAGCAGCCTGCACGCTGCCTGCTGTGGGGCCGGCCAACGAGGGGGTGCTCGGCTTCCCAGCTGGCAAGGGAAGCGTGAGGCCTGGAGAAGTGGGCTGCTTTCCGTTTGGCTTCGCAGGTTATGCAAGAGGCCAAGAAATGAGGTTCAGTTCCCATTAGCCTGTCTGGTTCTTGATTTGCTTCCTTAGTTAAGAGGCAGAGAATACTGATGTTGTTTTGCCAGGCACAGGATTGAAGCTGAGTGGCATGGAAGAATGGAGACTTAAATAGGCACGGCTTGCTGTCTCCACTTGCCTTTGTCAGTTTGTGTAACAACCTTGCTGCCAGCAACCTTCCTTGCTAAATGGAGGAAAAAACAGGGGTCACTGGGAGGTGATTGTGCAGTTCTATGTTTTGTATTTAGGGTTGTTTTAAATTATTACAGAACCGTTTATCTCAGCAGAAACCCATTGTTAGCCTAGGCAGTGCACTGATGGTTTAAATATTTAGGAAAAAAATAGTATTTAATGATTTCTTCCCAGGTATATAAAAAAATAGCTTTAAAAGTATGTCTGTTAGAAGGTTATTTAAATATATAACAGATATTTTGTGGCAGACAATCCTATGTTCATCTCTCCAAAAGCATATTTGTAGTAATATATATTTTTTAAGGCACAGTAGTTATGAGAAAGACAACAATAGATCTTTTGTTAATAAGTGGCTAGCTCCATTTAAAACTTGATTTTTAATTTTTTTCTTCATTGTCTGTAGTTATTCCTTTGGAATTTTGTGGCCTGTTTTTAAAAATAATTCATGATTTCTGTGCCAGTCTTTACTGCAGATTGTAATAACACACT
Source organism: Aythya ferina (assembly GCF_964211825.1). Classification (NCBI taxonomy): domain Eukaryota; kingdom Metazoa; phylum Chordata; class Aves; order Anseriformes; family Anatidae; genus Aythya; species Aythya ferina. The sequence goes on along the minus strand of NC_140307.1, from coordinate 21,114,219 downwards.
ATAATTTAGGCAGCGCTATGGAGTCCCCTGTGTAAAGTTATCTGTGTAGTGCTTGCATGATCAGAATCCAAGGCAGCCCCATTTTCAGCAAGTGCAAGATACTAACATTTTTAAATGACTTCTGATCTATGATTCAGTAAAAGCCAATAGAACCTGAACTTCAGGGCTCTCTGCGCTGCAGGCAGTAGCACATCTGTTACCTCACTTGTAAAGAAGTGCTAATAGCCAGGGCTGTGGCAGCACATCCTGCAGCTGAGGAGCACCCAAAGCCTTGGGAAGGCATAAGCAGCCTGGGCTGAAGTTTGTGCTGATGCAGCTTCCCTCCTGGTATCTGAGTCAGCATGTGAGTCTCATCCAGCACGCTTGCAAGTGCAGTTTCTTGTTTTCTGGTCCCAGTGTAGACAAAGTATGAGTTCCTTTTATTTGCTATAGATTTTTCTGCTGAACACCCTTTGGTGGTAGGAATACTTTAAAACTGGTCTCCTGGTCTCATTGCACTGCAGCAAAATTCACAGCTGCAGCTGAACTCACAAATGCAGTGAATCACTCCTGTGCTCCTATCTATCAACTCTCTGAGAACCATGCACATCTAGGAACTTGTCTCCAGAAAGCAGCAGGGGGTTCAATAGAAATAATCCAAGCTAGTGCAGGTACTACCAGTGGTATGGTCACATTTCTCTGGCAGTCCCCATGGAGTCACTAATGGTACTGTCATGTTATAGCTGGTCTGTGGGTCCTGATCATGTCTGCTGGGCCCTTGCCTTGGATGAGTCACAGAATCACAGAATCGTCTAGGCTGAAAGAGACCTCCAAGATCACCTAATCCAACCTCTGACCTAACACTAACAAGTCCTCCACTAAACCATATTGCTACACTCAACATTTAAATCTCTTTTAAAGACCTCCACGGATGTTGACTCAACCACTTCCCTGTGCAGCCCATTCCAATGCCTAACAACCCTCTCAGTAAAGAAGTTTTTCCTAATATCCAACCTAAACCTCCCCTGGCACAACTTTAGCCCATTCCCCCTCGTCCTGTCACCAGGCACATGGGAGAACAGACCAACCCCCACCTCGCTACAGCCTCCTTTAATGTACCTATAGAGAGCAATAAGGTTGCCCCTGAGCCTCCTTTTCTCCAGGCTGAACAAGCCCAGCTCCCTCAGCCACTCCTCATAAGACTTGTTCTCCAGACCCCTCACCAGCTTCGTCACCCTTCTCTGGACTCACTCAAGCACCTCCATGTCCTTCTTGTAGTGAGGGGCCCAAAACTGAACACAGTATTTGAGGTGTGGCCTCACCAGAGCTGAGTACAAGGGGACAATCACTTTCGTAGCCCTGCTGGCCACACTGCTTCTTATACAAGCCAGGATGGTGTTGGCCTTCTTGGCCACCTGAGCACACTGCTGGCTCATATTCAGCCAACTGTCAACCAATACTCCCAGGTCCTTCTCTGCCAGGCAATTTTCCAACCACTCATCTCCCAGCCTGTAGCTCTGCTTGGGGTTGTTGTGCCCCAGGTGCAGGACCCGGCACTTGGCCTTGTTGAGTCACTGGAGAGGAGCTGTGAATTTATTCATCAAAGCCCAGTGTTCTGAAGCAGTTTACCAAGTTAAGCTGTTCAACCAGGTAGCATCTTCTGAGCAATGGAAAGGTATTACAGAATGCATAAAAATGCATCACTCTACATGTATGTGGCTAAGCAGAAGAAAAAAAAAGTAATACACTCATGGCTAAGTTATGGATAGAAGTTCTAGTAAGGAGGATAAACCACAGTCCAAAATAGGCTTGTAAACTTCACCAGTATGTTTTTATTGAAACACCCAACATCCATGAGGTGCACAAGCTATTGCCCTTCAAAAGCACTCATGGTTACCTTTTTTCAGGAAGCCAGCTCCAATGGCCTCTGAGCAGAGGAGACCGCAGGATGCTGTGTTCACGCTATTGGGGAACCAATGACCTTGCAACACAAACACAACAAACAACTGCACAAGAGTTTCCAGGGGAATTTATTCACTTCTGCATCCCAGGCTGGACTCCCACATCCACTTGGGGAAGGTGGGCTTCTCATGTTTCTGCCTGTTCTCAGTGCACAGCTCACCCACATAAGGGAACATGTACTTGGACTGACTTTACTGCCACAAAATTCCATTTCTTCCATAATCATAGTATTTATAAGTTTATCCATTTTATTTTTTTTAATAACAGTTGATTGTCACATTTTGGAAGCAGTAACCTATAAGCTGGGATTATTTTACACTCACAAAGGCTTAAAATAGCACGTCTAATTTGTTTATAAAAATGATATAAAAAAAAAAAGACAATGCCCTATGCTGAGACTTTGTACAACACCTTTCATTCTGGAGTACATCTTTATAGCTGTTATAAAGCCCTCATAAATGGGTTTTGTAGTGAAAGTGCTGACACAACTTTAACTATAGAGTCTTGAACAGCAACACTGCGGTAAAAGGTCAGACTGTAATGATAGAATATAAAGAAACATTATATGCAAAAAAAAAAAAAAAACACAAAAGTTTTTCAGAAGTAATGGATCCTAAACCAAGGAGTTTAGATATAGACACACACACACACACAAAAATAATAATTAAAAAAATCTGACAAAGCATTAAATCAGCCCTTGGAACATTTACAATGTGGCTTTTTTCCTGCCCAGGAGGCACTGGGCTGTTGGTATGCAACGGCCAGGTCCAGAGAACTGCTGGAGCTCAGCTCACTGTGGCAGGTTTCTGTCATCCACTTCGGGCATCAGCAGCTGACTGTACATGGACAGTAGTCTGTTAGCACTGCACTAAGCAATCAGTAAACTGGGGACCTGAGAGAAAATGTGCTTCTGTAAGGGGTCTTGAGTGAGACAAATTCCGCATAAGACAGTCATGCAGCCGTGCAAGCTACTTGCTGTCCATCCATGCTCTTGACAGCAGCTAAAACGGCATATGAGTCAATAGTAGCTGTCTGTATTACGAGAGAATCCTTCTGGGGTACCATATGCCAAAAAAAAAATTAGTATTGCTTTTCATTTAGCGTATTAAAGGTCTGTTTGAAGTGGTGGAATTCATGAGGAAAATTAAGAGTTTAGCCAAAGAAAGAGGTATGTCGATTGTATATTGTAACTGAAATGGCTCAGGGGCAATTTTGGAAGCAGTCTATGTCAGGTTGTTTTGTTGGTTTTCAGCTTGGATGTACCTGTAATGTAGTATACCTCATGCAACTGCAAATCAATTTGTTCTCTCTCAATTCTAAGCTCTCTCTCAAATTAAGTCTTATAAAACATTGCAAATTGAACAAAGAACATTGGCTGAAATAATATTTCATCTTCTGGAATATGGATTTGTCAAAACCAGTCTCATTACCTGTTGCTGAGGATACTGCTCATTTGAAAGGCTATTGAGAATCTGAGAGCTCATAAGTTCAAGTCCATCTGCTGCAAACTTCATGCACTACTAGATATTACAGTATCTTGACAATAATCTGAGCATCATCTTTTATTCCAGTCACAAATGGCTGTCAAAAAACAAATAGTAAGAATTACTATAAATAGCCATGATTCAGTCTCAATGGCAATGGCTCTATATTCTAGCAATGTAATCTACTGCTCTACCCTTAAATTGGATATAGCATACGAAGTCTGTCAGCCATGCAGAAAGTGAAAATGTGTATTGCCAAGGCCTTTGCTGTCTGGAAAACTGCTGATGAAGAGTCACAAAAGGAGTTTTAAATGCCCTAGAAGAAATTCCAAGTAACATTAAAGTCACAAATAGCAAATTTGACAACTCTCTCTGGACTAAGAAACTGCATTCAAAAATTTAATATTAGCTTCATGCATCATTGTTATAATTTATTAATGTACAATTTTGAGTTTTTTCCCTCTGCATGATTGGGGAATGGTAACTAACTTCTTTTTCATGATAAACAGCTGTTGAAAGATTTGCCAATATTCTCTCCTCTTATAATTCAAACATGCATGCACTGCTTTTCATATTTCAGTTTCCCCAAAAGCATAAGATAATATAATTATGATTTCATCAATGAAACCTGTTCTCTGTGGATATTACTATATTGTTTAGTTTGCTAATGTACATATTTGCACCTAACTGTTAAAATTCAGATATCAGAGCTGTAATAGAGCATATATTGGGTGAAAGGCATCTTTAACACTTTGACTTTTTCAGTATTCAGTAATTCTTTGGCTATTCCTCTCCTTCTTTGATTACAATCTCAGGAGCTTGGAAGAAAGACAAAACTGATAGGCAGTAAAAATACAGAATTTTGAAAAGGTCACCTGCTAGCAGGATTAAAACTTGGATTCCACCTGCTCTTTATAAAGAATGTACCAAACATGAAATGGCACAACTTGAATCTGTTCTTCCATCAGTGATTGGTTTATACAACTAGCAAAGGCCACATACCATTCTTATAGCAATACAAGGGCAGAAAAACTTTTTCTCTGGCTGGCTATTTATAAAGCATGCTAACATGTGGTGCATGTGCTGCTCTAAGGAAGGATATTTTTGATTGTCTAGCCTTTGTAGCTGTTTTTTGTTTTTGTTTTTTTGCATTGCAATTTGCAATGCAGGTTCCTACCATCTTCAAGTACAGTGTCTGCTGTACTGTTTTGCATCCGAGTTCCTCCATGACATGTAAGACACTATTTCCAGTTCCCACAAGTGTACAGTATGTACCTGAACTTTTGCTCATTTCTGTGTGGCATGACAAACAGAGATGCATGGAGTTGTTCATGTGAAATATGTTTGAATTGTAGGGTCATACATAGTCATAGTCATACAATGAAACTTCACACCTGAGAGATTTCTTCAAAAGGAAACCATTGTTTAGTCAAAGGCTTGACTAAAATACTCTAAAAGTTAATTAAATGTAATGATCTTCTTAATCAATATTTATTATAGGAAAATGCTTCATTTGATCGTAAGCAAGTCTCAGAGTACATTCAGGTAAATGAGAAGAGAGAAATCATAAGGGAAAACTACAATTTTCTATTAAATTCTACCCAAAGTATTGTAGAGACTAGGTAGTGCACATGTTACTTGCCCTGAACTCAGTTGCAAAATTCCTGATTTTATTTCTTTATGTCTTTTATGTACCAGTTATTACGAGCAATCTGCTTTTTGGTAATAGTTACTTGAAATCCTTATCTCTGTTCCTGAAATGGAGTGCTATGACTGGCAATGGCAGATCCATGGTACAGTGTGATTTAGCTACTGATACAAAAATGTAACACTTTTCTGCTTCCTTGCATCACTGCACATAATACTTTCTGCTTCTTGTGCCTCCCTCAAGGATGGATTCTTGTATTCGTGAAACCCCCTACTAGTGTAGGGAAGTTTGGGAGATTGCCCAGAGGGTTGGTTCTGTGTTACAAGCCCCGTTGTTTGTATACAAGATCACATTGGCCTTACATATGGAGCAAAATACCTCTGTATCAGAGAAGTGTTAGAGGAGGCTTCAAACGTAATCAAAGGAGCAATGCATAAGGAAATATGCAGTGGGAATGTAAGTGAAATATGAAGAGGGTGGGAAATATTTTCATTGTTCTGTCATTGTTCTGTAAAAGCAGATAACTAATATTCCCTTCCATGGCTGTTCCAGCACATATCATTACAAAGATATTGTAGAACAAAGAAGTCATTTTGGCTTCTGCTCTGCCGTAAACGAAACAATTCAAACTGTTACAAAAAGTTTGACCAGTACCTTAGATCAGTGCGGTAACAGCTATGTCGATCATATTAACAGCTATGTTACAGTTAAGTAACATCTTAATAATTACTCAGGGACAAATAAACTGATGGCATATGAAAAGTTTGCTGTATAGGCATTTAAGTAACGGTACTAGTAAGTTATGATTTTTTTTTTTTTCCTGGCACTGGGTTGCTGTGTGTGGGACCCAGTAAGTTTTGATTTTACTGAAGATATGAAAGTGGGACAGGAAAGGTACCATTTCAATTTTAACATGACTTCCTTGGGACTGTGCCTTAGGGGAGGACTAGCCAAATCTGAGCGTAGTGTGAAGGTTGTAAAAGATTTAAATTATGTTGTTGTAAAGCTTCTTAGTAAGAAACGGGAATCTTCTTACACTCCAGCTATGTAAGAAATTAGTCTTTTTGTTTTCTTGAACATACAGGAAAATCACAGAGAAGACAGTAAAGATGCACAACAGAAATAGGACAGTTTAACATTCTGCTTTCCACATGTTCTGGCTGTTTATTGTCTTGGACATCATCACTTCCTTTCTTTCTAGCATACATTACTACTTTAGGGGGTCAGGAAGCACAGCCTGCTTCGATATAAGCTCCATTTTGTCTTTATTTCAGATATTGCTACATAACTAGCAGATACAAAAGAAATGAAGGCCATAATATGTTCACAATTGCTAGTTAGGTAAAATAATTGAAATGACTATTCGTATAAAAGAAGGTAGCTTTGGCCCTATTATAAAGCAATAAAAGAAAATAAAGGAAATGATAGGGAGATTCACATACTTAGGCTATCTAAAATATTTATTTTTAGGAGTAAAAAAAATTCCCATCAAATCCATTTTAGTGGAAATAGGGTGAGAATCTGAGCTCAATAGCATAAAATCTGTAATATGAAAACTAAATTATTTTTGAAATTTACTGTCAAAGGAGTGTCTGACCCTGCCTCCTTTATCTTAGCTCTCACCACCCTCCACCTACTTCTCAAGTCAGACAATGCCTAGCTCATACCTCCACCTAAGGAGGAGATGCAGTACGTGTCAGGAATACCCTCAGTGCATTTCTGAAACCCTTTTGCAAGCATTTGTTATTCTTTAATACATTTGTCCTTCTCTCATAACCACAGAACAAATAATGAAGTAAAGAGCTAGTGCTCTTCTCCAAAGACTACCTGTGTTTCGCTACCAGTAGTAAGCACTGCTGCATTTTGGCAGTGCCTGTTTACAGTGAGCTTGTCAGGATGGCTAGGATGAACTTTATGGCAGAACTGGGCACCTTTTGATCCATGTTTAGCTGGGTGTCCAGCCTCACACGGCATTTGAAAGCAGAAGAAAGATACACATCACACACACAGGCGCTCTCAAAATAATAGTTCTAGGAAAGATGAGTTTTCTCAGACAATTCCTTCTTCCGCTCAGCTTCTCTGTCCAGCCTGATTGAAGTCTTGCCACCATATGGTATGAAGATGTCTGGCTGGGCATACGGCTGGAAATAGTTTGTCTTTTCTCAGCCTGCTTTCCAGAAGTTTCATGCTAATAGTGAATAACCTGGAAAGAGTCCTAGACTAGGTGAGGGCTTGGAAGGTTAAGAAAAAGGTTCCCTTAGGGAACCCTAATTAAATACAAAAGGAATCAATGTTTTTGGATGAACGGGATTAAAAATCCGCATAAACATCAGGGACTAATTAATGGTGCAAGAAACACAGTAACTGCCTGTTTGCACCTGTGACCCAGAGTACAACCACAGCTCACAGCATCATAGTCAAGATCATCTTCAATGAATCCAGCATTCAGTAAGAAGCTTTAGAATAGTCCCTGCTCTTATTTTTGGCACATTAAAAAATGTATCTGTTTGGAGTGGGCAGCTGAACCTATACACGTCTTCAGGTCCTTTTTTAAGCTTTGTATCAATGCTGCAGTCAAGACAGAGACTGACCATGGCACTGGGAAGAGGTTTGGAGAGTGACTCACTGCTTTATTTCTAATTTGGTAATGTATCGGTTTTCTCCCACCTGCACAAGGGTGCCATTGGAGGCAGCTGAAATGCTTGCCTGAGTGAATGGGCTGGTGTCAGACTTCCAGAGCTAAGAAATGAAAATCTGCAGTGTAGTCTTGGTTCCGAAGCATGAATTGTTTAAGAGAAAATATGGTCTTTCTCTTAACTGAATGACTTTTCCATCTAAGAACCACGACCCGGAAAAGAAATCACCCAATTACCCAGCTGCAGGTTGGTCTTTGGTTATGTCTTGTGGTCTCCCTACCATGTGGGTAAAAAGCTGTGAATCAGTAAGTGTGGCTTCAAAAGCAGTATGGTTTTAGAGTGCTTTGTTCCTTTCCCTAAGGTTTTATCCTAGGCGAATGTACACGAGCAATTACAATTCTTTCCAGAGGTAATTGGCATTAATGGCATTCTTAGTTGTAATTATGAAACAGCACTTTGCTCATACAATGGCTGTAGGTACAGTAGTTGCAAAAATCCTCTAATCTGGCTCTAAAATGATCCTTTCAAGTTAAGCTTTCATGATTGTTATGTCTGTATTTCATTTTATAGTCTTCTACCTTGTAAAAGAAAAGAAAACATCCACTGGACTGTGGCATTAGTCATTCACAGAGTAAAATCTATTTGTTCATCTTAAATGAATGTAGTTCTCATATTGGTTTACAGTATACATTACTCTGACTGTAACTGCTTTACTGCATTTCAAATGCCTATTTCAGTAGGTCTGAATCACAGAAAGTACTGACAACTTGTTAAAATTGGGCCTATAAACAGTGCTTTGGTTTCAGCCAGGCATTTGGAGGAGTAGATACAAATAATACAAAGGAAAAAGCTTTTATCCTTCTTTCTCAACTTACCCTGAATAATGCCCAAACTAATATCACTCCTTATTATTTCCAGTTGTTTTACACAAAGGCTGTTATATTTAAGGCCAGAATATGTGCAGCATATGTTAAACTATTTATAGATTTACAATTACCTCATCAGACAGAATCAGGCAGATGGTAAACATTACTACTAGGCATAAGTACATTTAGAATCAGACATTTAAATAAATTCAGATCTGTCTCAAGCTTATTTAAAGGGTTTTATCTCTTAAGCCATTTGAGGTGTCTGGTTCTTCTGAGTATTTGTATCAAATTCAGGTATCAGACTGTATGACCAATAGCCTATAGATAGCCATAGAAATCAGATGACATTAATTCTTGTTTTTTGAACCTGACACAGGCAATTGAACTAGTAGTCCAAATTAATTTGAGAATAAAGAGAGTGAAACTTTCAGATTGGAAACGACAATGGTAGACTTCTTTTACAGTCTTGAAAGAACATACATGCTTCAGGGAACATCAATTGGTCTCTCTCTAAAGCTGAAAGGCTTCATATAGAGATTAAAAAACTGACAAAGATACATGCCAGAAGGCCAAATTATGATCTTTGAACTTCAAAACCCCAGGCTGTGGTGGCTTTTCACATGAATCTTACAGAAAGGAAAAAAAAAAAAAAAAAAAAAAAAAAACAAGATTTCAAACTAGATCTGAGAATTGAGTGAGCACTTTAGTAGAATGTGATTAAAGCTCCCCTGGACTGTGTAAAAGTATTGTAGATTATTCGGAAATGTTATTTTTAGACAGTTTAAGAATATATATTTAAACCATATTGCCAAACGAAACCAAACAAACAGAAAAAGAGACTTTGGCATTTGAATTGAGCTACCTGGATTTTGTCGTTTGTTTGTGGTGTGTTTTTTCTAACTGTCAGGACTCATTTTCTGTGGTTCTTCAGAATTCCTCATCTGATCCACTGTGATGCAAACCTGTTAACCTGCTTTTTTTTTTGGGTGGCAGGGAAAGAATGCCATGAATCAAATTCTACCATTTGTTACTACGCTGCTAATCCAGCGTAATTCCTTCAGAACAGCTGCATTGTAGCTGAGAACAGAATTTGGCCTGAGGTTTCTTCAAAATGCTCTCTGGCCCAGGGGCCAAACAGCACAAACCAGTGGAAATATGAAATGATGCATCTAGAAATCCATTCTTTTAAAGTAGGTAGCACATGCAGCTGTGGCATCCCCTCGAATGATGGCTACAGGAGGTGTGTGACACCCATGTCAGCGCTGCAGTGACATCCTCACCTGCACAGCAGTTCATACAAGAGTGCAAGCAAGGTTCTCCTTGAAGGGAGGCGACCCTTGAGCAGGGTCCTGACACCCAGTGGAGACCCCAGTGCTCCCCAGTGACGAGCCCTCACAGCTGCTTTGCAGAGGTGGCCATCCCACCCCTGGCCAGGCCTGGCACATGTATTCGCACCTGCTCGTATTTTTCCAAAACATCAGCAGGATTAACCTCCAGAGTGCACTGAAGTGCCTTCTCTGCTACCACTTTCTTCCTTTTCTTCTGCCCTAGATAATACAGTTCATGCAGGACACTGTCTGTAAAATGGGTATCTATTAGAGCATACCCACATACTGCAGGTATACCAAAATGAACATTCACACCTCCCAGCCTTGTGAGATATCCTTGGATTTTTCAATGCTGGACTTCACTGTGAAATTCAGGATGCACTCCACTCTGATTTTACATGTCTCGATTTTCTCCAGGTATTTTATGAGATTACTCTAGTTTCTCTTTGAAAGGTCTTGTTGGTATCATAGAATTATTAGGCATAGAGTAATTCTATACACCTAGAAGAAAAGTAACAGTAATGTATTCACAACCATTTCTATAATGATTATGATAATTTGCTCTGGTAATTGTCACGTAATTCCTAGGGTGTTGGTTTTTTTGGTTTGTTCGTTGTGGTTTTTGTTTTTTGTTTTTGTTTTTCCAATTTACCATGTAACTGTATTTTAGAAGCTAAGGTTTTTTTTGTAAACCTTAGCCTTTAACTTCTACAGATGAAGTAAGTCTCTGAAACACTAAGCCTGTATAAATGTGTGGGAAGACACTGAGCACTTTCGTGATTGTACTGGGGCTGGTTTTAGAAGGATGTTGAGGAAGAAAAGCATGAGTGGGGCCGTGGCTCTGTGGTGCAGCAGTCTGCATCTCTTCACCTTTCTGTGGATACCTACAGAACATTGTTGTTAACAATCATATATTTGTATTATAGATTGATACAAGACTGCACAGGACACAAAGCCATCCTAGACTCACTGTGGACTTACCCATTCAACACCAGATACATAGTGCCATCCCTCTTACTGCACGTTATGAGATAGCAAACAAGATATCTTTATTTGGTCTGTGAGTGTGTTAAATCTCAGACAGAATCAAGTCTGAATACAAATAATCTTCATACTGCAGCAAGTGATAAATATAAATTGTTTGTCCAGCACTGTCATATCTATCAGACTCTATTGTTAAAAATACAGACTGGAGTTAGCACGGAACTCACTAACGTTTAGATGTGTGTTTGGTTTTGTTAAAGGACTTGCAGCTCAGTCTTCGGTTATATAGAATTGTCTGGAGGCTTTAAAACACTTTATTATACACAGCATTAACATGCTAAACCTAATCTCTGCTGCCAAAAATGAAGACTGAACATAACTCTCTTACTGCAGGTGACTCAGTCCTCATTTCTTGTTTCAGATTTGCACTGGTCTTGTATTGCTGTACTTTGAAACTTCTCTTTCTTCTCATGTTGTCTTTCTAATAACTGAAACCTTATCAGGAGGGGCAAAAAATATTAATGAAACTTCTACAGATAAAAAAGTAATAATAAGCTTACCTTCAAAATGCTGCTTGATAATACAGATAAATCATGGAGAAATAGAAAACAGAGTGTAGTCTTGCTAATTATAAATGGCTTAATACTGCACATAGTCAAATCCTAAATATTTGGTTTTGCGATCACAGTAAAATATGATTACTTCTACTGCAGTTTATTACTATAGAATCAATAGTATCACTGTGCTAATATGCAGAAGGCTTTGAGAGATGTAGTTTGCAGTCATGTTTAGTAGAGGCCGAGTTATTTCTGATAAGAATGCTCCCTTTTCTTTCCTGATTAGGAAGATCTTGCTAAATAACTAAACCATAATTTCTTTCTTCATATAAATGTAATACGTTTTAATTTACAGGTCAATAACATGCAGCCTTGTTTTAGTGTTGTCAAAATAATTGCTAAATGTAAGTTAATCATTTAGTTCCTTGATGTGTTTAGCCCCTTTCTTATTAGTTGCTTGAATTTGTTTTCATGTAGTTAAGAGCAGGCTCCTTTGATCTGAGATTGCTCTATTTCATTTGGTATCTTTAAGTTCTAATGAGTGTAATTTTAGTGATAAAAGTGGTTCCTAGCCAAAGCGTTGTATCAAAGCCTTTATAAGGAAATAAAGGAGCTCACTGTTCATGAAGAGAGCTAATCTTAGCTTTCTTTCTGAATCTGGAAGAGAAAGTGGGAAGATACTCTAGTTGTCAGTATACCGGCAAGGGCTGTCTTATCTGAGCCTTTTAAATGAGACTACAGAAAGGAAACTCAGTTTATAAATTCAGAAGTTTTCAGAGGAATGCAGAAAAAACTATTCATGGACAAATTGAAGGAAACATTTGTATTTTTATCAAGTAATTATTATAAATACTAAAAGTAGTGTGGTGTCTGGACTACGTTCAATGCAAAATAGTTTAAAATTGTCCAAAACCAATATCTGTTTTCAAAGGAGTTCAGCTTGCTTCTAGGCTCTTGAGTGAGTGGAAATTTTGGAAATCTGGCTAGTGGTGTCACACTGAGAACTTCAAGTGGCTAAATGCTTTGAAAAATCTGTCCTTAATCTTGTGCCAAATGGGAGGTGAGCTCTTTTGATAATTTGGCCCAGGGTTTTGTAGTTAAAAGTTTGGTTGAAAGTCCATTTGGAAAAGTGGCCTTTAGCAAATTTCCTAAGTTTTCTCTATTCACCAAATGTAGTGATGGGAACAGGAAATCCGCTCTTGTTCCAAGACTTAAAACTAGAGAACTAGAAATATTGAAAAAGAGTTGGTTGGGTTTGATGATTTTTTTCAAGATACACGCTGGAAATGAACTGTTGGAGGCAGCAGTAAGATGCTAGGGAATCATTTTAGTCCAAGTATATTACTTTCTGAACCTCAAGAAAAATATTTATTTTTACTTATTCATTTATTTACATTTATACTGGCTCTATGTAGAGCATAAAGTATAAATCAAGAGAAAAGTTTGTGTATTTTGTATGTCAGCTGCAGACATATGCAAGAACAATTTACATAAATTCTGGGCCATGAAGCCAGAAAATATACCCTTTGCTTCTAGTAAAAGTGTTTGATTCTAAATGAAAATTGTTGAGAAGAGATGAAGGAGCAAACGAGCTATGAACAATCTCTTAGCGCTCTCTCTGCCACAAAATCTAGGGAAAGTCCCTGGAGATACTGTGTATCTTTGCATTATGTACTGCCTTTGGGTTGTTGCTGCTTTAAGTCTTGGTGCTATCTTTTTGCCAAAAGGCTCTTGTACAATACAAGTGACTTACTGCATCCCTGATCACCAAAAGTAGTACCCTTGACATTGGCAAAAGAAAGCTGCTGCTGCACCGTGTAGTTGTCTCACGTATGAATTGTGTTGTATGTATATGATAGGCTAAGGTGACACAACACTAGCTGTGTGCTAAACTAAGTACCATGGTCTACACTGAATTTTAGGGGGGGGGGGAAAAAAAAAAAAAAAAAAAAAAAGCTTGATGCCATTTCATTTTCAGATGTAATAACTCATTGTTCAGGTGTAAACCAAATGTTTTTAGTGATAAGCAAACCTGCCCTAGTTTTCAAAGCTGAATGGTAACTTCAAGATTAACAGCAAGGCTATCTCCTGAATATATTTCTGTTTATCTTGATGTTTCACTGATGATATTTGAGTCATCAAAAAAGGAAAAATATGTGACAGGAACATGTCTTGCAACAGAGAGATTTCACAGCTGAGAAAAGTTGAGCGCAGTTCCCAGAGGCATGGCTGCTTTTCAGAGGCCTGTAGACTACAAGAGTACTGCTTCATGTCCCACTAAGCTGCACATGCAGCAGTAAATTCAGCCTTAGGATGGGTGATTCTGCAAAATGGGATTGGCAGGCACAATAGGGCTATGGTCACAGTCACATCAATATGATGCATACTGACTGGGCTGAAAAAACACCCACATTAGGACAAGCCCCCAGTGACATTCCTCAATTTTAAGGATATCTGAGGGGACACCAGTAAATGTATGCCTATGTTGCCATCATGACTACTATATAAGCTCATTATAAATATTAAATGTAAGCTATTTGATTACTAGAGATTTAACAGCAAATAATTTATATGAATTGAAGCATGTGTTAGCCTGCAATATGCATACAATAAACGGTAGCTAGAAACTTTGCAGTCAATATGCAGTCACTGAATATCAGCTGGATGAAGGTTTAATAGCTGTGTCATCAAGGAAAGTGGTTTGAGAGCCCATTTTTCCATAACACGTTCCATGAGGAAAGCTGAAAAGTCCAGGTAGTTAGGATAGGCTTCCACATGAAAGTTTTCCCCAGTTCAAATGCCATTTTATTTAAAGCTTGAGTATCTGGGTGACACCACATCAGATGTATCTGTAGAATTTCCAAAGGGCTGGAAACAGCAGCACCAATGGCACAATGCATAGCTCAGGCGAGGGGAGGTGGGAGCCTCTGGAGCTTGTCTTGCCCATGGAAATGCTGACATGTGAGGCCACTGCAAGGCTTACAGCAAAGTACAGTTTGACATTTGAAAAATGCATGTTTCACTAAGCAGAAATCCAAACTCTGTGCTAATACATTTTGCTCAAAAAATAAAAAATAAATAAATAAAAAGCAATATGCTGACATAAAAACAGTAAAACTACAGATAATTTATTGGGAATGTGAGGTAAAAACAGCCAATGTCTCGTGGCATTTATGTATCATCCAACAAGTTAGCCGTGGATCCACGCAGTATAACCATGTTACAGGATTTCACTACAGGAAAAGGTAATTTTATAACCAGAGCAGTGCCACTTCAGTGTTATCACTTGATAAGTGTAGAAATTTGTGGAGCAAGTGGCAAGTTCTCCAGTGCTGGCATGGTGATCTTCCTGGGAATGTGCCTGACAGCAAGCCCCTGGCTGTATGGCCGTGCAGCAACTGAGCCTGATGTAAGGTCTTTGTCATATTCTGACTTCCATGGGAGCGGGCCAGCACTTCTTGTAACCCTTTGGTGGCTCTTCCTGCAGAGCTGCAGCGATACTGCTACAGTACTGTTCTGCCAGTAGCTGACTGTAATGCTTTTGCTTCAGTAGTACTTCTTAGTGCTTAGCGGGAAGCATTCGTGTCCTATAGGCTCAAACATGAGGTTAGGGCATTTACTGTGGAAAAGAACTGAAATACTCAGTTTGCTTGTGTCAGGTGAGCCACACTTACATTCGCTGGCCTGTTTCTCAAGAGCTATATGGCTTCCAGAGGTAGTTGCAGGCCAGAGGCCATGTGGAGGGCTCTGGCTGTTGCCGTTGTTGAAAGGACATCTTGCTTTCTGCTAGCCTGTGCCAGGTATGTCAGAGGTGGGCTTCTGCTGTAACTGGGGTTACAACACTGGGGTATGGGGATAGTCAGGTTGAGGGGATGTAGTGCATGCACCCAGAACTGCTCTGCTAAGACAGAGTGACACTTTACTGTAATGCAGAAGGTGTATATTCTCTTATTTCCATTTGCCACTCGGTCTCTCCCACGTAGATTCTGAACAGACCTAATTTCTGCTTAGCAGAGATGATCTGATAAATACAGATGCAGGTTAAACATTTCACAGAATCCTCTAGGTTGGAAGAGACCTCCGAGATCACCTAGTCCAACCTCTGACCTAACACTAACAAGTCCTTCACTGAACCATATCACTAAGCTCAACATCTAAATGTCTTTTAAAGACCTCCATGGATGGTGACTCAACCACTTCCCTGTGCAGCCCATTCCAATGCCTAACAACCCTCTCAGTAAAGAAGTTTTTCCTAATGTCCAACCTAAACCTCCCCTGGCGCAACTTTAGCCCATTCCCCCTCGTCCTGTCACCAGGCACATGGGAGAATGGACCAACCCCCACCTCAGTACAGCCTCCAACCCTCACCTTGCTACAGCCTCCTTTAACGTACTTATAGAGAGCAATAAGATCACTCCTGAGCCTCCTTTTCTCCAGGCTGAACAATCACAGCTCCCTCAGCCGCTCCTCATAAGACTTGTTCTCCAGACCCCTCACCAGCTTCGTCACCCTTCTCTGGACTCACTCAAGCAACTCCACGTCCTTCTTGTAGTGAGGGGCCCAAAACTGAACACAGTACTTGAGGTGCGGCCTCACCAGAGCCGAGTACGGGGGGACAATCACTTCTGTAGCCCTGCTGGCCACACTGCTTCTTATACAAGCCAGGATGCCGTTGGCCTTCTTGGCCACCTGAGCACAGCTGACTATCAACCAATACTCCCAGGTCCTTCTCTGCCAGGCAGCTTTCTAACCACTCATCTCCCAGCCTGTAGTTCTGCTTGGGGTTGTTATGCCCCAGGTGCAGGACCCGGCACTTGGCCTTGTTGAACCTCATACAGTTGGCCTCAGCCCATTGGTCCAGCCTATCCAGATCCTCCTGCAGACCCTTCCTACCCTCGAGCAGATCAACACATGCACCCAACTTGGTGTCATCTGCAAACTTACTGAAGGTGCACTCGATCACCTCATCCAGATCATAGATAAAGATGTTAAAGAGGACTGGCCCCAGCACCAAGCCCTGGGGGATTCCACTAGTGACCAGCCTCCAACTGGATTTGACACCATTCACCACGAGTCTTTGGGCTCGGCTACCCAGCCAGTTTTTAACCCAATGAAGCGTACACCAGTCCAAGCCATGAGCAGCCAGTTTCTTGAGGAGAATGTTGTGGGGAATGGTGTCAAACGCCTTACTGAATTCAAGGTAGACCACATCCTCATCCACCCAGCATGTCACTTTATCATAGAAGGAGATCAGGTTCATCAATCAGGACCTGCCTTTCAGAAACCCATGCTGACTGGGCCTGATCGCCTGCTTGTCCTACAAGTGCCGCGTGATGACACTCAAGATAATCTGCTCCATGAGCTTCCCTGGCATTTGTATCTTGTTGTTCCCTCAATTTCTAGCATGAAACAGTGACACTTGAATTCCATCCTGTATCTCCAGCAATTATAGAAGATCTGTAAAAACTTAGGCAAACTAATAATGTATGTTAAGTAATTGCAACCATGACTAACTATCTGCTAATGTTACTTCAGCCACGCCCTGCCAGCTTGTAAATTCTTAGTTTGTGAAACTGAACAGGATAAGGTCTTGAAAGTTAGGTCATATCTCACTATTTCAGGTCCTCACAAGTATATTTTTACTTTTATCTTGGTAAATTATTAATCTGCTTCTGTCGCATTTGTATCTCAAAATACCAATTATCTATAAAGTTAGTATAGGGTGATGGGACTTGATGAATGATCCACCGCTGCACAGCTTAGCAATCACAGAATCACAGAATTGAAGGGATTGGAAGGGACCTCGAAAGATCATCGGGTCCAACACCCCTGCCAAAGCAGGTTCCTTACAGCAGGCTGCCCAGGTAGGCGTCCAGATGGGCCTTAAATATCTCCAGAGAAGGAGACTCCACAACCTCCCTGGGCAGACTGTCCCAGTGCCCCGTCACCCTCACCGTGAAGAAGTTCTTTCGCATGTTGGTGCGGAACTTCCTGTGCTCTATCTTGGGGCCATTACCACTTGTCCTGTCCCTGCAAACCACTGAAAAGAGGTTGGCCAAATCCCTCTGTCTCCCACACCTCAGGTATGTATACACATTGATGAGATCCCCTCTCAGTCTTCTTTTCTCCAGGCTGAACAGACCCAGGTCTCTCAGCCTTTCTTCATAGGGAAGATGCTTCAGGCCCCATATCATCTTTGTGGCCCTCCGCTGGACTCTTTCCAAGAGATCCCTGTCTTTCTTGTACCGGGGAGCCCAGAACTGAACACAGTACTCCAGGTGAGGCCTGACCAGGGCAGAGTAGAGGGGGAGGATCACCTCCCTTGACCTGCTGGCCACACTCCTTTTAATGCACACCAGGATCCCATTGGCCCTCTTGGCCACCAGGGCACACTGCTGACGCATGGTCAACCTGTCGTCCACCAGGACCCCCAGGTCCTTCTCCTCAGAGCTCCTCTCCAGCAGGTCATCCCCTAGCCTGTACTGATACATGTGGTTGTTCCTTCCCAGGTGCAGGACTCTACACTTGCTCTTATTAAACCTCATTTGGTTTCCTCCTGCCCGTCTCTGCAGCCTGTCCAGGTCTCACTGAATGGCAGCACAGCCTTCTGGCGTGTCAGCCACTCCTCCCAGCTTTGTGTCATCAGCCTGCTTGCTGAGGGCAGACACTATTCCCTCATCTAGGTTGTCGATGAAGATGTTGAACAAGACTGGACCTAGCACTGGCCCCTCGGGAACACCGCTAGTCACAGGTCTCCAGCCAGACTCTGCACCGTCGATCACCACCCTCTGAGCTTAGCCAGTCAGACAGTTCTCAGCTCACCTTCGTGTCCACTCCTCTATCCCACATTTTATCAGCTTTGCTACCAGGATGTATTGTAAAGCCTTGCTAAAGTCAAGGTAGATGACATGCACTGCTCTCCACTCATCAACCCAGCTGGTGATGCCATCATAGAAGGCAACGAGGTTGGTCAAACATGACTTCCCCTTGGTGAATCCATGCAGGCTACTCCTCATAACCTTCTTCTCTTCCAGTTGCTTAGAGGTGGCATCCAGAACAAGCTGTTCCAACACCTTTCCAGGGACAGAGGTGAGACTGACTGGTCTGTAGTTTCCCAGATCCTCCTTCTTGCCATTCTTGAAGACCGGAGTGACATTGGCTCACCGGAGTGACTCCAATCTTCAGGCCTCCTGTTCTCCTCTTCTCCAGGACCTTTCAAAGATGATAGAGAGCAGTTTGGCAATCACCTCTGCCAACTCCCTTAACACATGTGGATGCATCCCATTGGGACCCATGGATTTGTGTGGGTTGAGCCCACTCAGATGCTCCCGAACCACCCCCTTGTCAACAAGGGGGGAGATCTCCACTTCCCAGACCCTTTCTCCTCCCTCCAGGGTTGAGGAGTCCCAGGGGGGGAGTCCTTGAAGCAAAGACTGAAGCAAAGAAAGCATTCAGTATCTCTGCCTTCTCAGCATCTCCTGTTACCAGGACACCCCACTCGTTCAGCAAGGGACCCACATTATCCCTAGTCTTCCTTTTACTGTTTACATACTTACAAAAAACCCTTCTTATTATCTTTTATCTCTTTTGCAAGCCTCATGTCTAGGTGGGCTTTAGCCTTCCTTGTCGCATCCCTGCAGGCTCTGACAACACTTCTATACTCCTCCCAATAGGACAGGCCCCTTTTCCACATTTCATAGACCTTCCTCTTCCTTTTGATCTTACCAATGATCTCCTTGCTCATCGACGCAGGTTTCCTGCCCCCCTTCCCCGAAAGGGGATTGAACCTGCGTGCTCCATGCTGGCAGGTGAGGTGCCACAAGAGGGACCCTGATGCCAGCTGCTACATGAGATATGCACAGCCCCTTAGCCCCATGTACACTCTCACAGCCAAGGTACAGGTGTCATGCTGTGGATAAAGATGCCAAAAGATGGGTCAGGGAAGCAACACTGGTGGCTAAGGGTCTATAGAGTGTCTATAGCATCTGAGGCTATCTGTCAGCAGAGCTGTGCATGGGATCTGGGATCCTTCAGCAGGTTCTCTGTTGAGCCAAGGGATCTACAGTTCTTTCCACTCCAACATGAGCAAAAGCAGGAAGGGACCTTGGCTTCTTTAACACAATGTGAATGTGCTGCTGTTCTCCTTAAACTTGCAATTGCAACTCAGAATAAATTAGGCCACACTATAAATTAATCTCATGCTTAATTTCAAGCACATAAGTAAGCCCAGTGATGTTTTAAGTGTTTTGCAAAACTGGGGTCTTGAAACATTTGTTTCTCTGGGAAATGTTTTCCCGTTTCATCTGTAAAGTTAACTAGATCCACTGATGTGAGAACAATGGAGCAACTATAGCTTATTCCAATTAAGGACAGCAGTGTGCAGTGCACAATCACAGTGTGATCTTTAAACGCCAAAGTGATTAAGTCAGGGGCTAAAAATCAAGATGTTCCCATCTCTCCCTCTCCCAAAGAAAATAATTCAAAAGAAGCTGAATGTTTTTATTTATGCTTTTCTCCAGGCTATGGGCAGGCATGAAAAATTTTAGCATAGATGGTGAAGGTGTTTTACAGTGTGAAGTGACAAGGTAGAATGGAAGTGTTGTCTTAGCTTTAACTCTCAAGTCTTTATTAGGATACATCTTGAATTTGTTTTTAATTTCTGTTAACTGGAAAGTGTCAATGTTAGGGTTTTAAATTATAAATAAAATGCTTGGTTTGACATATTTAATAAGATCTCATATCAACAGCCTGTCTGAATTGTTAATAGTTACCATAGCAACTTCACAATTTTCCTCTCTATCATTATTTGCAGCCTTTGGTCACATCATTTTAAAAGTTTGGTTTCTGTGATGGCATAGCTTAGTTGCAAATTTATTCATACCATTCTTTTTTTTTTTTTTTTTTTTTTAAAGGGCTACCCATTTCTGTCTCTGCAGAAGTGTCAAAGTTTCTAGCAGTTAAAAGTAAGCTTACTGCCATACTTTAGGCATCACCCAGGTGGTGGCTAAAAGAGTGGACTGGGACTGAGCAGGGAATGAGCTGAGTCCTTACTTTATAACTAGCTTGTGGTTAACTTTGTTTGATAACCTTTGAAAAGCCTCTGAACTGGGTGATTATCAGGTTTAGCCTTTAATGTCTGTAGATTTCAATTATTTATCTATAAATATTTAAAGAAATGGATAACACTTTGTATAGATAATTGCTTTTTTCTCCCTGCTGTTTTGTCTTTTAAACTAAATAGTCCAGGGAAAAAAAAAAGAAAAAAAAAAAAAAAGCAAACAAACAAACAAACAAAACACTTCTGTATATAGGTACAGCACCCATTTCAGGTGGTCCTCACATCCAACTCCTCTCTGGGTCCCTCTCTAGGTTCTCCATGTCTCAATCCAAGATCCAATTATCTAAGCTATGATTTCTCTCTGTCATGTACCGCGGCAGCTGAGATCATTGTTAATACCTAGGATTTGTTGTCAAAGATGACTGAAGGGAGAAGACTTTGTGGTAACTAAAAACCATGTCTGAAATGTTTTTGATAAACTACTTTTGTCTTGGGATATTAATTTCTTGTCATCTGAAAGAATTCCAGTTACGTGACCCCTACGAGATGTGTCATAGTTAAGATTTCTCTTTCTGGGCTTGCTTTTTTTAATTTTTTTTTATTATTATTTTTATTTTTTAAAGGAGGAGGTGAAGGTGTTGGTTTTGTTTTTGTTTGTTTTGTTTCAGTGAGATATTATTGGTAATAGGGATAAGGATATAATAATTAATCTGTGAGATTCACAGAATTTTCTTTGGACACATGCCAATACTGAATGGATGGCTGTAGCTAGAAGTAAATATGTGAAGCAAATAAATGGCACAGTCCTTAAGCTTTGCTTGCTATTTCACCTCAAATGATTCTTTCTTTGGCTCCCTTCCACTCCTCAGGGTGACAGGACACTCAATCCCTTGAGTCCTTATGTTTTTCAGCCCCCCTGCCCCTGAATGCATTAGTACTTACATCTAAGTAATACAGCTCTATATACATACTGCTTCTGGTGCATCCCACAAAACCCCTCTGTATTAATTTACTCTTGCCTTTTATTCTGTGTCCTTTCATCTGTGCCTGCCATCTTCCAATAATGACCTCAACATCCATCCACCTCTTATCTACTCCATCTACCTCTCTCCCAAATATTCTTGTGCTTTTAGACAAAATGATCAGAGCATGGTTATATAAACTCTTCAACACAGCCACGTGGGCAGTGTTATTCTAATGATCCCAGATTTGCTTTAAAGCTCTTGATTTAACCACATTTAACCATTTTTACAAGTAGAAATGTATGAAGTCTGTAAATAGTTACAAATGCATCATATTTTCTTCATATTTTTCTCTGCATATTTATACAGAGATCTCTTGTATGTGAGTCTTAAGGCAGGATTTAATCTTTTAATAGGTAACAATTGCCTGGCACGTTGTATCTTCCCTTAGGTACCAAAAATAATAAGAAATATAGATACTTTTAGGGCACCTTCTTTGCTGTATATAGCAATAATATTCTTTTTTAAATGCTCCTAGGAGCATTCGATTGCAAGTCAAATGTCCTGCATTAAATGTTGTACCTGTTAGCGCATGTCACAATAAACTTTCATTGCTTAGCTGCTTTTTATTAGCCTTCCACTGACACATTAGCTAAAACTGAAAACAGAATGAGTCCCGCTTTACCAAGATTATCAGGATTAAAATCGTCAGGTACTGTCTCTTACAAAGGTATGGTGCTGGAGGGAAAAAGCCCAGAATGACCATGAACTGCATCGCCTGCTGCTCAACAATTCCGTTCCTCCCTTGGCAGAAGTCCGTCTCAGCATCATTGCAATATACCAGTGGATACTGCTATGGACATGGGCAGAAAAGAGCCAAGTGTGAGATAGAGAAAAGGCAAAGACAAAAAAGGGAAACCCTTAACTGAAGCAAAGAACAGAAGTGTGATGGGTGCTATGGGTACTAATGGAACAGCTCTACAATTTCAAGTTAAGTCCTGCCACAAACAAGATTTTCTACTGCTCTTCCAAAAGTGTTGGAAAAAAAAAAGCTCTAATTTTTAGATAGCTAAATGTTACATCTGCAAATCATCTGTGGAAATAATCCATCTGTATTTTTAAAATGGAGACATATTTTCCTCATAAGTTTCGAGAGCTCAGTCTTTAAACTGTTACTCTACAGCTGTATTCTCCCAGTCCTCTGAAAGAACAGCCAAGAGTGAAACGAGACAAAAGAACTCAAGTTTTGTTTGCAAGTATTTTGTAAAGTGCTGCTCTGGGTATAGACACAGAACAGCATCTGAGTATTTTAACAGAACTGATCTTCTTCCTGAATATCTTCATTCTTACAGCTGCTTTCCCTTTAAAATCCTCACACAGGAAATACTTTTCATGTCCTTTGAAATCTGTTTCCTTCTGCACCCTTACTCACAAGCCCTTTATAAGGGATTTGTTGGTTCAAAGACTATGCAGTAATTACTTCTGTTGCTACAGTACTGTGATAGATGAGACCATGTGTAGCTCTCATACAGATTCTCCACAGAAAGTACTGTTCATATTCGAGGACATTTTAAAGATTGTTTTCCAAGTGTAAAATCCTGCAGAGTTCCATGTATCAGGTCTTGTAATTCTGTGTCTCAGAATAGGTTTGACAAAAAGTTTGATGTAGATCAGCAGGCCTGTACCACATGGGAGAGGGCTACTGGCGGCATGTTCTCCCCTGCCCCTGAGTCACATCATAAAGGCAGGACTGTAGTACCACCAACAGCCCCTACACTGCAGGCAGCAGCTCAGGCTGTGCCATTTCAGAGAGCCCTGGGGGCATGGGGCAGGCAGAACCTTGGGCACACTGTGTCCCTGCCCTTCTTGAGAGCCCGGCCTGTCCTGCTGTCCTGTGCAGTGCCTGGCACCGGCCAGGTGCAACATTTTCCACATGAAATTGTTATGGAGTGGTAATTCGTGTTGAGAAAATAGTTGATATTAATAAAGAAGAGGGAGATTTGGGAGTGTGGCCATGGGGGTCAGAAAGCCCTGTGGTTGATGAGAACATCAGACTCCTAACGATGAGGCCATCAGGAATGTAAAGGAGTTCAGAGGGAACAAAGAAGGGTGAATCAGGATACTCCATGGGTTACTTGTTCTCCAGCCATTAAGGCATGGATGTTTCTGGGTGTTTGCTATTGCTGGGCAAAGTTGTTTGACCAATGAAAAGTTGTTTTTGAAAAAGACTGCTGTGGGAAGAAGGGTATAAGAGGGGAGCCTGCCCTCAAGAAAAAAGGCAACACGATGAAGTTACATCATCAATAAAGAAGCAGGAAAAAGGAATAAATAGGAACTGGCTAGCAGAACGGAGACCAGGATGGGAACAGGCACATCGATTGCCTCACGAAGATAGGTTCAGCCAAACTCAGCAAACTGCTCAGAGAAGCTCATACACAAAGTCGCTGAAAACAGGTGCACTGGAGCTGGGAAGAAGCTCGAGCTGAGAGAAGCGGAGCTGCACACACAGCTGCCCCTCGCTGGTAAGCAGTTGCACATTATGGGGAATCATACATCCTTAGGAACAAAGACTGTCCTGGCAACCGTAGAGCTTATTCTCCTTATTAACAATTGGACAGTTTATGATCCTGAAACATGGGACCAAACTGAGGTCGAGGTGTGGGACTCTGCAACTAAAAACGACAAGATTGCAGTGGGATTGCTCGGCACCTGGCAAGCAGTCTCTGAGGCCTTAAAGAGCCATGTGGGATCACAGTCAGACACATGTCGCTTGCCAGACAGTGAGGGAACTGCGGGCTCGTCCACCCA
Source organism: Aythya ferina (assembly GCF_964211825.1). Taxonomy (NCBI): domain Eukaryota; kingdom Metazoa; phylum Chordata; class Aves; order Anseriformes; family Anatidae; genus Aythya; species Aythya ferina. The sequence goes on along the minus strand of NC_140307.1, from coordinate 21,089,944 downwards.
TCCTTCTGCTACACCACTGGCCCCCCCACGGCTACAGCCATCGCAAGCCTTTGCTGTTACGCCCCCTGTTGACCTGGACATGCCTTTTGACCCAGGCTTATTGGCCTTGAAAAGGAGATGGATATGCTTTTCTTCGATCCAGGAGGAACGGGATATATAAGGCCCGAAAATCAAGTTGCTTGACAACTTAAAGCAAGACATAATGTTCAAAAGGAATGGAAAATGGAGACTGTTGTTTGTAATCAAGAAAAGGAATGGAAAATGGAGACTGTTAAGTCATGGAACTTAAAGGATTGTTTGTTACCTTTTCTGATTGTGCATATATGTAGGCATACTCAGGTTTAGTATGTAAAAGCAATGTTCTGCATGTTTAAAATGTTTGATGTTCGTGTGTTTGATGTTGGTGGAGCGTAGACACCCTGCATATCCAGCCCTGTTTACTTGCCTTTTATACCTTTTATAAATATTACTAAATTCAGATTGAGTTGAGACTTCATTTATAATAAAATCACAAGAATTTATAATAAAATGCAAGAATCCAGAGGTGAGGGGATGGGTTTGTGAGGCTGGCCAGCGGGTTGCTGGTTGTTAGGATCTGCCTGCATTGCAGTGCTGTTTTTGAGCGGTAAGAGACACAATCTCACATGTTGCGGTTCCAACTCCTCCGCACAGCCAAACTCCTCCACAGGACTATCACCCTGGTGTCAGGCAGCACCCAGGGCTCCCCATAGATGAGCTTGCTGTGCAGTGCAGCCCTATGTGGCCCAGCAATGGGTGCTGCTGTCTGCCTGGCCCCCTGAGCTGTCCTGGGGGCGTACCTGTAGCGTCACTGCTGTGTAGCTGGGGCTGGCACTTCCTGCCGCACTTCAGTCTATTTTGATCTGGAATTGATTACTGTTTTTTCACAAAAGTGTAGCAAATCGATTTGCAAATTGAGGTAAATCAAGCTGGCCTGCCGCATTATCCATCATTTTGTGAATAAAATGGACATATATTGATTCATATTGTATCTTCGGTAGCTGTTCCCAATTCAAAACTCTATATGTGACTGGGTAGTAGGTGTCCTGTTCTTGAGGACTTAAGTTCTTCCCAAGGCTTTTCATATCGTGTTATGTTGTTGATTGCCTTGTGTCACATACTTTCGTGTTACATCAGTTCCTTTGCCAATGTGACTCAAGGTCAGCAAAATAATATTACAGTGGTAAAACTAGAAAGCAAATATACCTGTCTTTGGATGAAATATTGTACCTACTATCAGCTCAGATCGTGGACAGTCAATCCCAGTTTAAGGCAGATTGTTAGGATTCTGTTATCTGCTAAAAGTGGGTAATTTTCTCTAACCTTGAACCATCCATGGAGACTGAATACCTGTCCTCTCTGTCTCTAATTGGTGCACTGCAGATGTGGCCAGTAGTTTTGTACATTTTTCCCCTCTCAGAAAAGATAAAGAAGAAATAGTTATTGCATAACTATAATCATTCCAGTCCTATCTTCAGCTTCCCAGGAAGGGACCAAGCACAAGTGCAGTACTACCCAGGCAGCATGAAGGAGCCATAAAGGAGAGGGAATCTGTCCCTTTCTGCCAGCAAAAGTACAGGAAATTGGGCAGAATAGTTACCATAAATGCACACTGCAAATGGAAAAGAGTTTGCAATGATGCTTCCACCATTAGGCCTCATTCAGGAACAATCTATAATGTAAAAGTCATTTCAGATGATTGCTTACTAATTTTTTTTTATGCTGTGTGTACATTAGCAAGAATTTTTAATGTGTGCATGGTGGGTTCTTTGGGATTAGGTTGCTTTCTTTGTGCATTTGTTTTGTTTCATTTTGGGGGGTAGGGAGACAGGTGTTTGATTGCTGCAGCCAGGACTCTGAAATGACGCAGACAAGTCTCATGGACTTGGTAGTACACCTAGGTCAGCACGGCACAGGGTATGAGGCCAGCTGCTAGCACCACACCTTCAGGAGCCAGGCTGAACGGTTGGGAGCTTTTCAAATTTAGGAAAATCAAATTTCAGCCCTTTTTTCCCTCAGCCAAAACAGATTGCACAGACCTTCCCACTAGACACGTAGTTCCTTAGCCTTTACAGGAACCACCTGACACTTCCCACCTGGACCTGATAATTGAAAAGAGCTGACTGGCACTGAGCCCTGTGGCTCTTTATGAGGCAGACCACCCTGATACACATGCTTTTTCCTCAAAACATGATACAGTTTTTGGAAGGGGAAGAAACTTTTAACTGAGAGACGGCAAACTCTATAAAAAAATATGTAGCTCTCAAAACATGTTACTTTTAGAAGGAGTAAGATCTTCACAGATATGTTTTGGAAAGCAGGCATATGCGGCATCTGTGCATACGTATCTGTGTACACACAGACAAAACTGCTTGACTGCAATGGACAGGTTCCCAGGAGGAGACATCAGGTGAAAAAGCAGGAATCTTATAATCCCCCTGGTGTTTCAGGCATACAGATTTGAACCTGCTCCTCTCTTTCGATCTTGTACTGCTCTAATAAAACATCATGAAAGAGTTCAGAGACATGGAGTCCAAATTATGAAAAAGTGATGAAATTTATACAGAGCTGTCCCACTCATTCCCTCTGTTTCTGACTCTTCTCAGTTCTCTTTCACAGCACCAGTATGGATTGGGAAAACTGTTTTTAAACCTAAAAGGAACACAATGTTACCTTCCTTTTTCTAACCTACTGATTTTCCTGCCTTGGCCTTAGTGTGTTCTGCTGTTTGTATGGACTTCCATCCCCTATGAGGAAAAGAAGTAAGCTATAATTTCTATATATAATTAAAAAAAAAAAAAAAAAAGTTAGAAAATACTCAGAGGGATTCTGATCCTGGTAATATTCCTCCATAATACCTCGGAATCCAAGAAAAGGGCATGTTTAACAAGGCCATTTACTAACTCTAAGAAAAAAAAAAAAAAAAAAAGAAAACGCAACTAAAAGAGAACATCCAAAAGTCAGTTAAAATCACTTTCAAAGTGCAAAGAAGACAGGAGGTCACTAGTCAACAACATGACATTTTGGCTGTAAAAAGTCTTTATTGCACCTTGCTCTCCTGTATCACTTGAGGAGTGATAAAGGCTCTTTTCAGTGGGAATGTCAGTTTTGCTTGTCTCTATTCTTTTTTTTTTTTTTTTTTTTTTTTTTTCTCACCTTGTTTTAAGTGCCTCTGTGCTGTGATTCTTCCGTACTGGGGACTTGAGTTTACCATGAGTCACTAGCTGATATAACTTTGCCTCACATCATTTCTTTTCTGGACTGTGAATCCAGAACATCCCCAAGGTTACATGTGAAGATTAAAAGCTTTCTCCCATCCTTGTATCTCAGAGCAGTCCTCATTGGAGTGTCTCTGCAAAACTAGTACTTGCAAAGAAGAGTTATTTTTCTTGGCAAAGTCAATAATGGCCAGTTGCTTTTTCCTCTTCCTCTTCCCCTTCCCCTTCCTCCTCCTCTTCCTCCTCCTCCTCCTCTTTCTCCTCCCCCTTCTCCTCCCCTTTCCTTTCCTCCCCTTTCCTCCCCTTTCCTTTCCTCCCCTTTCCTTTCCTCCCCTTTCCTTTCCTCCCCTTTCCTTTCCTCCCCTTTCCTCCCCTTTCCTCCCCTTTCCTCCCCTTTCCTCCCCTTTCCTCCCCTTTCCTTTCCTCCCCTTTCCTCCCCTTTCCTCCCCTTTCCTCCCCTTTCCTCCCCTTTCCTCCCCTTTCCTCCCCTTTCCTCCCCTTTCCTCCCCTTTCCTCCCCTTTCCTCCCCTTTCCTCCCCTTTCCTCCCCTTTCCTCCCCTTTCCTCCCCTTTCCTCCCCTTTCCTCCCCTTTCCTCCCCTTTCCTTTCCTTTCCTTTCCTTTCCTTTCCTTTCCTTTCCTTTCCTTTCCTTTCCTTTCCTTTCCTTTCCTTTCCTTTCCTCTTTTCTCCCTAAAGGAAATTAAATGTAAAAGATATGCTAGCACAACCTTAAAGCTTAGATTTAGACATGTTTTCCAGTGTTATGATTCCCACAGCAATCGTAATTCAACGTCAATGCACATTCTACTGTAAAGCATAAAAATTAACATCACACTGTATACAGCAGAACATATTACCATAGCACTGTGTGAAATATCGTAGCAATTTGAAAACAGCATTAGGTTGTGTCTACACCAAGCTCTTGAATGAGTATATAACTTGAGCATTAATATTGAAGTTACTTGTTTTGGGCTTATGTTTACGGTTCTGGGTTATCAAGCTTTCATTCCTTACATTTCATTTGCAGCATGTGATTTTTGATTTTTTGTTTCTTAGGGACTGCTCAAGTGCTTAAAATCACATGCCAGCTTAAATACCAACCTGCTGAGACCACAGCCATTTCCACTCAGGGGTTGATGAACAGCTGCTTGTATCTTTTGAATCTTTCGCTTTTCAAGCAAAATTTCCTGTCCTTGGTGACTCTTTATTGTGTTTTAAATTAATGTTAATAAAGCTTGAGAAAAAAAAAATGTTTAATTGTTTTTGAGAATAAGGTGAAGCAAAAAGATAACTTTTCCCATTAGAAAAATTGCATGTGACTATTATCGAATAATTTAAAAGACACAGTGGTAGGGATGGGAAGCTGAAATTTGGCAGGAAGACAGGTGCTTGGGGAAAGAGGTGCCTTTACTTGTTCTGGTAAAAATGTATTTTGCTTTGTTGAACACTTAGAAACCATTGACCACTCACTCTTGGTAGTCCTTTAGCAGCAGCTGTCTTTTTCTGCTGATGTTCCAACAGCAAATGGGCTACACAGGTAGGGAGCAATGAGTCAATGGCTATGGGAATGTACAACAAAGTTACGTACCAGAGGAAGCGAGTTGTGTGTCACTGCACCCACTTTTACTGCTACTTCAGCTCTCCCTTACACTCTTAGCCTACTGTGGCATCAGACCTTACACTGTGTGATTTTGCACTATGTAACTATGCTTAGTATGTTGCTCTTGTTAAAAGGTATAAAATATTGTAGTGTGAAAGCCTCTTGTGATTTAAGCCTCTACAGTCCTAACAGACTGAACTTGAAAGTGCACACAAAACAAAGACACCAGCTTCATGCCAACGAACATCGGTAAACTGTGAGGTCGCTCTGAACCACTGATATGGTTGCAAGCACTTTGTAGTCCAGTTAGTGCTTTTGTACTTGGTATATAAGATATTGAGTCCCAGGCTTCTAGAGCAGAGCTTATTATTGCAGCATGTGGAGCCAGCTGGTGCTCTGCTGGGAAGACTGCTGGTTTCTGTATCTTTTATTATCATAAAATACATACTGCAGCCAGAATCACCTCTGCCTGGACTAACTTCATTCATTTTTCTGGCCTCTTCCTCCTTGAAGTATATGAATATCCTGGGGAATGTGCACACACGGCAGCGAAGAAGGCTGTACGTGTGAGTAGCACTGGGCCATCAGTCACACAGGCCGGTTCGGGTAGTGGCTGAGCCATGGGCCGGCAGTTGCATGGGTGCTGGGGAGGGTTTCCTCAGCTCCGCGACACACACCGACCTCTGGAGGCAGCACAAGGCTCTCAGCCCGGTGGCCTCAGGGACTCTGGGAATGTGCAGAGAGCACAGCATCTGTGAAACCTGCTGCCAGCTGGTTTGTGGCTGTAACCTTACATGGGCCTGGCTGAAAAGGCCAAAGATGAAGAAAGGAGCACAGGCACTCATACAGAGAATCTTATTGCTGTAGATTCAGTACAGTGAGAGCGTGAGGTGTGGGAGTTGTTGGGTCCCAGTGCAAGACAACACAAGCCCTTTCTGCTTGCAAATTAGCTTTCTCTGTAGCAATCTCCAGCAAACAAATAATTCAAATGTTTCTTTTTGTATTGTTTAGGAAATTGCAGCATTTGTTATGAAAATGGTGAAATAAGGAATTAACAGTTTTCTGCTAGATTTCTCTGCAGAAATGAGGAGGAACAGGCAGAGGGTTTCAGCAGTATTTCAGTCCCCCAGTGAACCTACAGACTGTAGAGTTCACAAACAGATGAACAAATAGTGCTTTTCCACAGTGGAATACAATGTTTCTGGAATTGCAATAACATATGAATTTAATATCTCCAAAAATAACATGTTTTCATTACTGGGTGGATATGAAAAATCTGGATTTTTCAGAAAGGGCTGAGAGCATGAAAGAATATAAAAGAACAGGCTCAGAAGGAAGTTTGTAGACCTGCAGACAGTTTCCTCTGGAGACACCTCAGAGCTCGTTCCTGACAATAGTTGTAAATATGATATTAAATTGATGCCAGTTTGAACCCTGTTGAGGCTGATAAAGATAAATAATTATTGTGATTTGGGTTGTTCACAGTCTTATCTGCAGCAGGCAACCCTTGGCCTCACGTGCCAAATGTGTGGCTAAAGAGCCAGGTGCTCTGAGGGCTCCCAGAGCTCCTTGCTGGGGAAGGGCGGCAGAAAGCTAAGGAGAAGCTTTCCAAGGAAGCTCTTGCTGTGGCACCTGTGTAGCAGAGACGGGAGGGCTCCAGATCCCACTCAGCTTTCCAGGGGACAAAATCAGAAGAGAGAATTAGAGTCAAGCAAAACAGATGTGAATACAGATGAGAATAGTTTACAGCTTTAAACCCATATTACTTTTTTTATACTATTCTGCAATCTCTTATCTCATCATTGACTGACAGAAAATCGTTCGGTCATGGCATGCCAGATGAGATTAGTAATCCAGTTCTGAAGTTGCTTGAGCAAGGACTTGCTACATCATCTAGGGAAAAATAACGTGCCATTTGTATTTTTATCATAGATCTTTGCACATTTCTGACTTTGAAATTATTGTTCCTCTCCCTGAATTAGTATGAAGAAATCATGACTAGTAATGTTGTACAAAACTACTGACCTACCAGACAGGCACTATTTTAAAAGCCCTGTGGACTTAAAACTGCATCTCCACAGTATCTTGAGCGAAGCTGTAAACCAGCCTTTTGCCCATGTGTATCAGTGCTGTTACAAGGCAGAGTATTTGCAGGCATCTGCTATTCATGTACTTCTACAATATGGGCATAAAACTCAAATAATGCCTCTGTGTTGTGGGTTTAAGACTTTTCCTCAGAAGCTGTTTTGATACCACTTGTATTTTGAAGGGATTCCCTCTGAAAGTTGTTTTTTTTTTCAGCATTTATACTGTAAGTGAATATTTATTCCGCGGTGCTCTGAAGTATGTTGGTATATACAGTTTTTTCTCATTTGTATTTCTTATTAATGTTGGAAGTGCAGTGAGTAGTGAGTGGGGCAGACTAGGAATCATTAGATTTAAGGAGTCTTCAATATTCAGATCCCTGAATAAACAGCTGCACTCTTCAGCAGATTATTATAATAATAAATACAGTTTTATGGAACATCTGTGCCCAAAGGCCTCTTCAAAAACACATTTAAAATGTTAGCATATTGCAATCTCTTCTGCTTCTTATCACATTGCTTTAGCTGAATTGGGAAAGAACTGCCCACAAAACAGGCCTGCCAAGATGTCAAGTAATGTGAGTTTACAGGGAAAATGGTAAGGTAAGAGAATAATGGGTGAAACATATTATGATAATAAAAAAAATCTTGTTTTTCTCATAAACAGCACTTTATCAATGTCAACTGTCCAACAATGTTGTTAATGCAGGCTTAGGTTTGCCCTGTGATGCCCTCACCTTGCTAAGACCAGGACAGCTGGCTGGAGGGACATCAGGGTGAGGGAACTGAGCTTTCCCTTCTACTTGGCATTTCTGAGACCGTCTGCAATATTGCAGTTAGTTTGGGGATGCAGGAGCCCAGTGGAAGGCTATTGAGGTGGTTGGGCTGGAGTAGTATGGGGGAGGTAGGTTTGTTTAACCTGGAGAAGAGAAGGCTCAGGGGGATATAATCAGTCTTTCACTGTCTAAAGAAGGGGGTTACAAAAAAGATGGAGACAGATTTGTAGGAGCTCACAGCAAAAGGACAAGAAGCTATCAACACAAGTTGCAGTAAGAGAAATATTAGCTGGAGGTAAGGAAATAACTTTTCACAGTGAGAGCACCGCAGCAGGGAACAGGCTGCCCAGAGAAGCTCTAGGACCTCCATGCTTGGGGGTTTTTACAATATGCAGGACAAATCCTGGAGAAGTATGATCCAATTTTGAAGTTAGACTTCCTTTGAATAAGCAAGAACTAGATGATCTGCAGAGGTCCTTCCTAGCCCAAATTTTTCTGTTTTCTGTGATTTAATTCAGCTGAGGTACAGACTGCCCTCAACTGTACGCCCTCTGACATTCCCTAAAGTAGCAGGAGTCTGCACAAATGGGTCAGTAAATGAACTGTCAAAAAGTACAGAAGGAACTGGTATGAACAACCACCACTGCATACGTTGTCTTGAATGCCTGCATTATCTGCACATGTTCCAGGGCTTTGCACAGCTAGCTGGCAGCTGTGTGAGCAGAATATGAAGAGTGAGGTATATGTGCCTTGAAGGAATACACCACAGGGTTGAGTCCATGGTGTCAGTAGAGGTGAACAGGATTTTCTTCACCCAACTAAGGGCGTGTTGGAGAATGGTTTCTCTTGGGCTTAGTGAAGGTAAAGGTGGAAGGCAAGGTGAGACTGATGAGTCCTTCTGCAAGTCCAGGACAATGTGAAGGGAGCAGGCTTGGCATCTGAGCGTAGGTAGTTCCTGTTTACTACCAGCAGCTGAGACCTTAGTTTTGGCTTGGTAAAGAGATGTTAGTCTTTATTCTACAATTCTCATGGTGTCTGACTGTTGTGATGCAGTTTTAGATAACTGGAAACAGTTAAGAAATCTCATGAATTAAGAATTATAATTCTTTATTGTCTCATGTCCAAGATTTAAATTTAGAAGTACATGATACTCAGTGACAGCTTATGGCACACTGGTACAACTCACTCTGTTGTAATGATCATTAGGTGTAGTAAATACAGAAGGTATGGGAGGGTGTTTCAAATCCATCAGACGTGGCTGACTTTATTAATAGTGCTGCTGTAGATGAAACTCTTACAGTTGTACCATGCTTCAGACTGTACTTGTGCAGCTTTCTTTTATGTATATAGGGAGGTAAATATTTGGTTTTATCTGAGATCTTGCTGCTGATAACAAATTCTCAACTAATGGGTTTGAATCTCAGCTTATAAAAATATTTTATGGCAAAAATACTTTGGAATACTGCAACTTATCAAACTTTTTATAGCAACATTTAGTGACTTTTCATCGCTATTTTTGTGCTATACCCATGTTAATAATATAATCATAGCAAGCTTAACATCTTACCACTTAGAATAAACCACACCAACTATCATGCTAGAAACTGAGAATTAAAGAATGCATGTCATAAAGGGGGATTTTCCAGAAATCAGTTTTAACTGACAGTAGAGGATGTCATCTGCTTTCAAACATCATGTCCAAAAATGAAGTATAACTTCAAAATATTTTGAAATTGTCATTCATAAAATAGAATATTCCTGAGAAGGAGTGAAAAGTGTGCCTATAATGCATGAAGCATTTGCATTTGTCAAGCTATACGGATATAAAGTAAACCCAAAAGGGGCTCTAAACCCAGTCATGGACCTTTTCCACTGCTGAATACATGCCCTAAGCTGCCATAACACTACTGTTGGACATGGCCGTACCCTAAGTGATTTATTGCGTGGTTTGTTCCATTAAGACCAGTTTGTGTCAGGAAAAATAAAGATAAATATACTATGATAGCGCATCTAGTTTACCAATATTTTTTATCAACTGAGTGATGTTGGTTTTAATCAAAATATACATGATTTGTGGAGTCTCTGGGATAAAAAAGGGTTGTTATAAGGCCTTAAGGCTGGATGGTCCAGCCTCCATCGACTTACAGATCCCAGCTCATTGTAACACTATACCTTGTAATTTCACTTAAATAAATGTGTAAGGCTCTCATTCTGGTCTGGTAGCCTTTGACACTGGCATTGCACTAGGATAAATAGCTGTAGTAGTAGCCAGGGGCAGGGGGGTTATGAATTAGTCTCCCAGTATTTTTTGATGGACTGGAGCTATATAAGGCCATTAAATCAATTAGCTCAAAAGCCTCTAAATCACTGAAACATACTTTACTTTAGAACATAGCTATGTGAAACTATTGCTGATTTTTTTAGTGTTTCCTTAACTACTTCATCCAGCAACTCCCCAAGAAAGTAATCACAATATGATACACACAGGAAGGAGGTAAAACACTGTCTTCATAATCACACCAGAGAAGAGCTGAAACATCTAAAAGTATCACTCTATGAAAGCCTTTTTTTTTTTTTTTTTTTTGCACAGCACTTTGCATGTGGCAGTCTGAGTTTTAGGAAGCAATGCACAGTACATTCAAGCATTCAGATGAAAGGAAACAGGGTCTGAGGATCTGCTGTCTCACTTACGAAATCAGCCACAGACACATAGATAAACTTTTGCTTAAAAACAAAGACATGCCTACTGCCTCATTAAGGGTAGCTAGTATAAGTGCTGCATTAACTGAGTAATGCACGGCAGAATGCAAAATGCAGTCTAATCAGAGTGGATTCCAATTTATGGAAGAGATGAGCCAGTGGCTTGAGGTTGCCCTCATCAAAGAATGCTGATATTGTCATTAAATCGTAGTTATTCATCACTGACATTAAATTATAATCTGAACTGGGTTGTTTTCTCTGTTTTTGTGAAGGGAATCAGATATGGTTTGAATGTACTTACCAGTGTTAAAGGCACTTCTTTGCTGAAAACAGCTTATGAGCCTCTGATCATAAAAGGAAAAGCTCCAGGAACTAGTGAAGACTTCTACTTGAACTGCACAGTAAATGCACCATGTTGCAATTAACACAAGGTACATGTATGCATGCCCACGGTGTACATACATTAATGAATATGAATGAAGGGGAAAGTCTGTAAGCAGAATGCTGGAAAGGACCAGAAATGTAACACCCATCTCAGACTTCATTTTTGTCCTAGTGTAGTATTACCAGTCATCCAAATTTGTCAGCTCATAAATGGTTCCTGTAGCCACAGATATTGAGAGGACAGAAAACCTCCTAATGGGTCACGACAGGCTGTCAGTTTTCCAGTAGGAAAACTTGATTAATCTCTTTTTACATGGCACATTATGTTTGCATTAGCATGAGCTGTTAGGCAGGCTCTGTTGTTATTGCCCTCTTGAGCTATTAGTCAATGATCTATTTAGTGCATCTTAGATGCAAACTTTTACTGTTTGAGCTTTACCTTTCATTGAAAAGGTCATGAGTTCATTTCCCAGAGAGAATGACTTTTCAACCCACTTACCTGAAATACAGTGTTGCCATTTTTAGCTCCACTGCCATGTTCATTCCACTAGAGAGAAAAACATCTTGGAAAACCACTTAGAAATAAAACAAAGAGCTGACCTTATCATATTCTGCTTTGTAAGAGCTTACCTGGTATCTGTGTAAATGGTCCCCAATACCCACAGATATCGAGAGCACAGAATACCTCCTGATGGGTCACGACAGGCTGTCAGGTTTCCAGTAGGATGCTAATTGATTATACAGCTTTCAGGCTCACAATATGTTCATCCAGCGCGCAGAATTCTACCTTTCTGCGCTGAACACTTTTCAGCCTCACCATGCTAGTTTTTATGGTTTCAGAGTAAGAAAACAGAAGGAAGGGTATTTTAGAGGTTTTAAAGAGTACATATTATTTGAACCAAAATTACGTGTTTTTACAGTCAGCTGCTGTGAAACTAATTATAAGGAGTCTATAGCATTCAGTTCTGCTTCTTTAAACATGCAAAGAGCTCCCTCCTTGTCATTATTATGGTTCAGTGAATAGGAACAGGGGTAAGGAGGGAGTTTAGCTGTCGATTTTTGTGGGGCAGAAGCTTCACTATAGAACTCTCACTACTTGGGCTTGGATGAAAATTGTGTAAGACCATGACAGTAATTATTGTTATCTCTGCTACTTCAGCAATGTTTAAACCTGGTCTTCAGGTTCCCTAATTGCAAAATGGGGATGGTGATCTATGCATCCCGCTGAGGAGGGTTAGGAAAGGTGGGTGACTTTTGCATAAGTGCCAGTGGTTACTCCTCAAGTGAGCAAGGTGAGCAGGATACTTAATTACTCAAGCTGAAATGGCAGGCTGTTGTATTCTCTGACTAGCTATTTCCTATTAGTGTGGCGCCAATGCTATCTCTTGCCATGTACAATCAAAAGATGCTGCAAATTAAATACAATCATCGTAACAGTCACAATTAACTGCATTCAATTTGCATGCTTTTCTGAGAATTTCTTCTGGGGATTTTTATTTTCAGCAGCACCTAACTTTATCATTAATTCCAGAAACCTGGCATAGACCAGAGTGCATGCAAAATGATTGCTGGTCTCTAATAGCGGAGCAGGCAATGGGAACTAAAGCCTCTCCCTGGCTGGGATCTCACATCACAGGTCTGCTCCCTCAGCTGACTCCTTGCATTTTTCAAGTGTTGGGTTTTCCAGTGTGAATTGGTTCAAACCAGAATGGGAATTACTGACCCAGCAATATTCTTTATTGGTAATGAATTGAGGAGCTTTGCATGCACTACAGAGAGAACTGGTACTGCAAAATATTCTGGTTTGCCTGCCTGGAGAAAGCCTTTCACAAAAAAAGGAACATGTGTAAAAATCTATCTCATGAACTACATATTTGTAGTGTTGACTGTCACATTTCTTATAGCACTGTGGCACCCACGTTTCCTCCATCAGGAGCTACAGAGACTGCCTTTGCACAGGGAGGCACGGAGAAGTGCTTCCCGGCAGCCCTCCTGGCGCAGGGCCCCTTGGTACCGAGCTGCACCAGCCCAGGCAGCTGCCTGGTGCATCTGCTTGCAGGCCAAGGGCCGAGCAGCTTTTCCTAGAAGTTAAGGAGTTGCAGCTGGTTTCTTGATGGCTAACTACCAGAGTATATGAGCACAGCGTGAGTCCTGATTTGAAATAGAATAAACATATGTAGTATACCCCCACTTACAGACTAGATTGCTTAGTGACCATGTTTTTTGTGGATGTGGCTAAAGGAAAGTGAAAGCCCTGTGATAAACAAACAGTAGAGAACAATAGTTAAACCTGAATAATAAGACCACATGGTGTCTATTTGAATCTGTATTACTAAGTGTTCTGAGCTTTGTCTTTTGCATCTGTTTATGTCAGGTCTGAGCTATTGCCTGAAGAAAACCTGATGTGACATGACACCTGGTAATGCACTCTGAAAGGGACCCTGATTTTTTGAACATGTTACAGTTAGAGGTTATTAATTGTAATGCTTAGCTGCTATATTGTTTTGCTGCTAGTCACAATTGTAACAAAAGCACCCGAGATTTTATGGCTAGTGCAGTTCAGCTTTAAATTTATACGTTCTATAAATGCCACAACGTTATTTTAATCTGTAGATCAGGTTTGTCAAGGGCTATTCATTAAAATGGCTCCTGTGCCCAATATAAATCCTAGCAGCCCCAGTTTCGGTGGATAAGTGTTGATTTTAAAAGGACTCTTATGCCCTGAGCTCATCATACTCCTGACTGCCACAGAGCAGCCATACTATGGAAGATCAAGGGGGAAAAATATTTCAGTTAGAAATACAAAGCATAGCTAGTATAAGCACTGCAGAGAAGTTGAGGATGCCTCTTCCTTTGAAGTGTTCAAGGTCAGGTTGGATGGGGCCTTGGGCAACCTGATTTAGTGACAGATGTCCCTGCCCATGGCAGGGGCGTTGGACTTAGATGATATTTAAAGGCCCCTTCCAACCCAAACCATTCTACAATTTCTATGATTTTAGCAAAACATTTGTTCATGGCAAGCATTGAAACTTAGGAGGATTTTCAGTTCTGCCTCTCCCCAGAAGTTAGATAGCAGTGGGTTCTGGGGAAGCAGAAACAGGCACAACTGGTGGGCCAAGACCAGGCAGTTCTGGGCTATTGCATGAAACTCCTTGGGCTCCTCCACAAGAAACTGTGAGGCTGGGGATGTGCCATGGGCACCCTCACACTGGCTAGCTGCACCCCAGCTCCATTCTAAAAGGTCTAAGCAGAGCCTGAGCCCAGAGAAATGAGCTTTATTCTCTGGCTGGCAGCAGTGCCTCAGCATTGTGCTAGCAGTGGTATGAAGCCTCCAGACCAGAGCTGGCCTGAGCACAGCCAGTCCCAGCCCTGCAGAGGGGAATATTGGGAAACAAAGTTTGGTGTAACTTTCCTTCAGTTTCCCAAGTTGTACATGGCCTTAGTTAGTAGGGAAAAGTTGCACTCAGCCTGATTACTTCCTTCCTTACAAGGACAAAGAAGGTGTTCTGCAGTTGCTGATGAATGTTACTCTGGTCACAGCTGAATATAGTAGGACACTATTCATTTGAGAAGTGAAGCCAATCCTGTTACTTAGGACACAGACTGTTCATCACTCAGGCTCAAGGAAGATTTCCCAGACCTTAATTCCTCTCCCAGAGGTGCCAACAAAGCAGGGGCAGCAGCAGCATGGGACCCCTGGCCAGGGCTGCCGCTCGCACCCTCAGTGCTGGGCATGGGATTCTCTTCCTTCCTCCAGGCCTCAGCAGGTATTTTCCACACAGGCACAGTTTCCCTGGCTAATGACAGCAGCAGGTATTTCTTTCTACGTCCTTTCATCAGTATTCCCATTTAGATATAGTTTCAGCAGCTTCAAATGCAAAAGTAGCATCTTTGGGGTAGCCTATTCCTGGGAAGGAAACAAAACCTGTTCCTAAAACAGGACAGATTTTAAATGTTTCAACCAGAAAAGAACTCAAGTTACCTCTTTGCAACTTACAGTGAAAAATAGAAATCAGGGTATTTGCAATAGTTGGCATTTGGAAAGGTTCTGATAATAAGATATGGTGGTAATAAAACAGATTATGCCCTCTCTGTGCACCCACCTCTCAATGCTCTATGATTGTTCTGCCTTCTGATGTCAGCATTCCTTAACCTTGAAATCTTTCTGCTCCACACAGATTACAGGGGAAGATGTAAGAAATGGTAGACACAGTATTAACTCTGTTTTGCACAGTAATCTCTCCTTGGATGTTTGAGTAAGAAACATGCAGAACCACTGTGTGGCAGTTAGAGAAAAACGTTGAATGGTCACGTGTGGTGTTTGGCCGGAGAAGAGAGTGAGTGAAAGAGTGAGTCTAAGTGCCAAAACTCCAAACATGTGCATGCTGGCTGGCAGCATAAGGAGGCTGGGAACCTGTACTGCCCCACTCCTCAGTTGGAACCATCACATCTTGTTTCCTTTGACTTAAGTACAATTAACAAGAGCAAGGTTTGGCCTCTGAACTGCAGAAACCCATGTGTGGTAATCTTTTTAAAAACCTTCTCAGATCTGTATTTGTGGATAATTTTGGTATTTTTACACTGTATATTTCTGTGCTCCATTACTGGAAGATCTGTCTGACCTTAGCCCTCTAATTGTGCAGTAATTAGCATCTAAATACCATGCAGAACTCCCTGCAAATCAACCAATTGGAATATTAATTCTTAATCTAAATATATCCTTAAAAATTGTACAATTATCGCTCTCTACAGGTACCTTAAAGGAGGCTGTAGCGAGGTGGGGGTTGGTCCATTCTCCCACGAGCCTGGTGACAGGACAAGGAGGATGGGCTAAAGTTGTACCAGGGGAGTTTTAGGTTGGATATTACGAAAAACTTCTTTACTGAGAGGGTTGTTAGGCATTGGAATGGGCTGCACAGGGAAGTGGTTGAGTCACCATCCGTGGAGGTCTTTAAAAGACGTTTAGATGTAGAGCTTAGTGATATGGTTTAGTGGAGGACTTGTTAGTGTTAGGTCAGAGGTTGGACTCGATGATCTTGAGGTCTCTTCCAACCTAGAAATTCTGTGATTCTGTGATTCTGTGAAATGCAAAGTCAGTATTTTCTGCCTTTTTTCAGCATCTGGTATTTCTGTACAGTGAAGTGGTTTGTACAGGCACAGGCAAGCACCTCTGAAAGGGAGCGTGAGATGTGATGTCTCCCCCTCCTCCCATGAGTTTAGGCCCAGAGCCCCAAATACTGTTATCCTGTATGAGCACTCCAAGCAAGAAAATCAAAATGTGCATCATGTCAGATCTTAGATTCCATAAGCATATGACATAGCACAAGTCTTTTTTGATTTAGTAAAAGATCATTGTGGTAGCGATACATTTGATCTAGACAGCTTTGTGACAAGTTATAGTTGTGAGTATTAATCTCCCAGAACATATCCAAGTAATGAATAATTAAAACTAGGACTCACCATCTTACAGACCACAGAAAGGTTGGCATGTCCTTCCCACTGCTTATCCAAGAGCAAGGAGCTCTCACCTGGTGGATGGCTTGGCTCTTTTTGTGGTCTGGATTCAAAGAATACTGCATCTGCTTTGCTTTAGAACTGCAAAGGCAAAGTTTAATCTAATAATATTATGAGCAGAGAATTTTAATTCTGCATTTTAGTTTTGATTTTTAAAATGAGAGACTTTTCAACCATTCAGACTAGAACTATCAAAGATACTAGAAAAACAAGGACATGGAGATAAAAAAAATAACCACAAAGGTGAGTCAGCCTTAAAACAGACAGTGCCTAAGAGAATTTTCCTCCTTCAATACAAGGTTAATTCTAAAATCTACAACTGAAAATTCAGAGGAAATACCACAAGAGTCAAGTTGTAAATAAGAATATTCTCTTCTATTTCAGGCACACATTGCTATTCTACCAGGAGACACAGCTAACATTCATTACCATTTATGAAAAACCCATCCCACCCCTCAAAAAAAAAAAAAAAAAAAAATTGCAAACAAATACATTGATCCATATGTATATTATGATAATCAGCAAGGTTTGGGAACTTTGGTCACTTTAATGATGTGATTGTATTTAACACACGAGACTGAGAGCTTTGTGTCGTCAGTAGCAAAACATGAAATACTATATGAATTAGGAAAAATCCAATAACAAACAGCAGGATGCTCTGTGCATACACATCACTGTTGTGGTTATGAGCAAATACAAAACTGTACATGATTAACCACGATTTATTCTTACCATAAACTTAGCAGATGGATGCAGAAGACATACTATAATTGCATACACATTTCCTCCCAGAGCTCAGAACCAATAAAATACGGTAATTTCTTATAACTTAAGACACATTCCTTACTGTTTTTAAATAAATAATAAGGTTTTAACAGGCTTGTATAGTTTTTCTTTTTCAGTTTTTGAAATAAACTGTCTTGTGAATGTTGATGTGCAATGAACTAGAAACAATATTACCTACAGGGACACTGGTATTGTTTATTGGGAAAGATACTCTGGACTAAATTTATCAACCCATTTTTTATTATATGAAGTCTCAGCTGTCTTAACACCTTCTGGTTTATATAGTATTCAGAGTTTTGACTTTAAATGTTTTTGTTGTTGTTGTTGTTTTTTGCATCACATTTTGCCATCTCCAGAAAGGATATTTTCGGTTGCACAAAGTGTCTTTAGATAAAGACAAAACAAATATCCAAGCCAAATATCCAGCCTCCAGAGCTCAGAAAGTGGTTACGAATTTTGGGAGTAATTAAAACTACAGAAACATCAATTGTCTCAATGATATATTAAACTAAACATTTCTATACAGAGTCCGAAACTGTAATAAGAATATGTCTAAATATTCAGTTAATTGCATCAAAATAGCGCATCCATCTGTGAGCTTTGTTCTAAGCTTGCTGAGTTGAAAATATGGAATGTAATCTGCAAACCAAGCTAGTTACTAAGTAGCTGAGGAAAACGTATATAAAGAAGTTGTGCGCTAAGTTTCCTCTTGCGGTTCTCACTGCAGCCCTAACGAAGCAATTCCAGGACAGTCTCAACAAAACCAACCTCTACGGTGTGTCATTGCTTGAACTTGACCCTCTTCCCTCTGCTGCCCGCCATTCAATTTCCCCGCAGATTTTGTCCCCTCGTTAAGGTAAGCGCTCTTGAATATTCATTGCCTTGAGCCAGTGTAGCCGAGAAACTTTCCTTGTCGCTCTCTGCCTTGCTGTGCCAGAAAGGCTCTTCTTCGGGAGTGAGCCTTCTGGGGTCCGCAAATTGCTTTTGTTGTTTGTTTTTGGGAGCTGGGAATGCAAACAAATAAAACAGAAAGTAGTTGCTGAATACTCAGATCTTTAGCTGGAGAAGGCCAGTTTTTTGTCTTTGGTTTTCCAGTCTTTTTTTTTTCTAATCCTTTTATAAAACCGTAAGCTGCTAACCTCTGTAGCTGCATCACATGGCAGCTGCTGGAAGGGGGATAGAGCAGGTTGCCTCTGCAGATCATTGTAATGTTATATTTTAATTATAGGTTGCAGTGCACTTCAGACACTCCAGCAGGACTGCCTAATTAACAAGGTTGTTCAGCTTTCACATAGTATCAATCAACTAGTTGCTGGAAATGTCTTGATCTCATTTTCTAAGATTAAAGTATAAACGAAGGACACTTTGCTCCATTGTTACTAAACTAAGGCAGTACCATCTGGTTTGCAAATGTGATATTAGAGTCTCTGGAATTGTCTGAGGCCCCAACTCAGCAAAGCAGTAAGCACAAGCTTACCTTTGAATATGTAAGTGGAGCCATTTGTTTCAAGGGAATCACATGCTTAAGGTTGAATGTATGCTTGAGCATTTTATTTTAATCAGAATTTCATAGGCTCATTTTGAAATACAAAACCGAACTTTTCAAAATAGACAATAAGGAGCTAGCCTATTTGTAACATTGGGGAAATCATAGCTTAAACAGTAGCTGAAATAAATTGAATATCCCCAATAGCACGTATTATACAAAGCTCAGTAATACTGCCTGATAAGATAATGCCATTTTAATTCAAGAATCTTCCACAGTGCTGTATATTTAGATTCAAACTGTTAAATAAAAGTAATTGCAAGATATACAAAGAAAAAATGAGTGAAAGAAAACGGTTATAATTAGAAAACATTTTTATCCAGAATTTGATAATCAAACATTTACTTTTAATATCTATTTGAAAAAGTAAAGCTGTGTTTAGGATTGGTACTATACTAATATTTGAGTGATGTTTCAAGGAGGTTCAGACTAGGTTTGAACTGAACTAGAAAACTTTTTTCTCGCTTCTCCCTTTCCCATTTGCTAGTCTTTGGAATGCAGTTTCTGGGAAAATTCTTACTTGTGAAACAAAAAAATAGATTATTTCCCCCAGGTTTACCACTAGCCCCAGGAGGCTAGTGGTCCTGAGGATACATGGTCCTGAGGATACATGGTGGTGTGGGAAATCAGTTCGTGATGCTCAGTTGCTGTAATGGGGAGTTAGCATGTGCCTGCCCGTCTGTTGGTATGGGTCTACCTCTGCGCTGCAGCTTGCTGAGTCAATGCCTCGCCTGCTCTGCCCCAGCCACTGCTCCTTACCATGTGGGCCCAGAGAGGAGTTGCAGAGGGAGTGGCAAGAGTAGCAGCCTCCTGTAGGGCCCCTCTTTCTTCCCACTGCAAAGTATGGCATGGATAGCACATGCAGTGGAGACAGATGGCGCTTGCTTTCTCTGCAGTGCCATCACTTGGCACTTGCAGAGGAGAATGTGATGGCTGCATGAATGCAAAACTGTGGATTTAAATACTAGAAACTCAGTCACCCCTCTGAAAAGAGCAGGAGCAAGACCTTTTCCCTGCTAACATACCACTTCAGTTCTGTTGTGATGGCATCTGTGAGTTTAAGTGGTGCTCAGGGACAGATTTTACTCATAAAATCATAAATGGATTTCATTAAACCTATGTGGTCTCTAATATATCAGACATAGTTGAACCTTAGAACTTTTTAAAAAATAAAAAAAAAAAGGAGAAGAAGAAGAAGAACAAAAAGAAGAGAAAAAGATTTTTTCCCCTCTTCCCCAAATATGAATCATTGATATTTATAAATAAGCACTGAAAAATAAGCAAAATTAGTGTATGAGCAGCATAAAACCAAGGTAGTGACCTTGCTGGGAAACAAAAGAAGTTAATATATTTATATTGGTGTGCATTCAAATCAGGAATAACATTTTTAAACCTAATTAGAGAAATACATAATCCTCCCTCTTTGGAGCCCTCAAGAAAAGCCAGCACAAGTGTCCATGACCACAGAAGGCTGAGTATTCAGTGAAGCAGAATAAAATACTGTCTTTACTAGTTTTGGTAGTTTTGAAAATAAAAGTTTCAGCATCCTTTTACCTTGAAACACACTCCTTTTCCTTTAAGTTGTATTCATCACTGATGTGTTGTAAGCTTAAATCAAAGGACAAATCCATGTAGTTTCCTCATTCTTTGTCCTTGTTCTTTGAAGAAGCTCTTACAGGCATAGTGTATGCTTCCATCTTACATTGGACTTAAAAAAATTAGTTATTACTATGGTTTTGAAAGGATAGGTTTTTTCTTATAAATGCTGGTATTTTATTAACATTCTGCAAATGAATATCAGAGCAAGAGCTGACAGTTGTAATGTGCTGAATATCTAGTAACTATTTAGGTTAAAAAAACCTTTAGTGTTTTTATAGTGTGGTTATCTTGAAAAACCATGTAGCGGTAAAGCTTTGTGGATTAATTCCTTTGAATCAGCAAAACCGCTTCAGATTAACAGTTCTTTTAGCTGGTGGCATGTTTTTTTATTCTATATAATAACAAACATGATTAGCACAGAAGTACTATGCTCTCCGTAACCTGTTTGTAATTGGGAGAATCTGCAGTATGTATTCTACAGTCCAGCTCACATTGAAGATTGAAATGTAATTACAGTACAGGCAATCTCATCTCTAGTAATTACAGTTGTCGCCATCGATCCAATTAACCAGGATAACTAACTCTGCTGAGCCAGAGTTGACAAAGCTTTCTGGCTAAACCCAGATTGCTGTAAGAGTTTTGTTGAGTTTTTGAGACTTTTTGATTGCCAAAACACCAGTGCTTGAAAAAGTAGATAACAAATATTGTGAAATATGGCTTAGGAAACCAAAAGCAAAACCTGCTTTTACTTCTTGCTCAGGACTGAAACTTTTAGCTGCGACTTACACAGCAAACAGCAAAAATGCAAAACAACCCTGACATAAATGAAAAGGATGTAGAAAGGGACAGGCCTGCTTCGTGATGTATGGGTCAGGGATACACTTGGTTCTCCCATGGATGAAGTAGTACAGAGCAAGAGGCAGTCAGTGTCTGCCCAAGGCCATGTCTGCAGTGTCCAGCGAGGGTGGCACAGGGAGCCCCAGGCCTGCCAGACCTGTAGCACTGGGTTGGCACACAGGTGTGTTTTACAGTAAAGGTCTTCTATGGTTCCACCGCAATGCTGTGCCAGCATAGCTGTGCAACTTCCTCCATGGTAGTGGGCACTCCCAGTTTAGGACAAGATAGTGAAATTTCATGCAACTAGGTAGCACTTCTTCACAGCTGTCCCTGGTGAGTTCACTGGGACCACCTGACATATAAAGTACTCTTCTGTGGGTTTGAAGTGTTCACAGACTAGTTTTTAGATAAGAGAAGACTTCCAGATTCTTTATATGTCAGGCACTTTTCCAAACCCAAGTTGAACTGCTAAAATATGATGTAACTAGGCTGCCTGACTTTTTGTAAAAACAAGTCATGGAGATGAAAGTGGGCCAGAGCATTTGTTCCTTGCTTCTTTCAGAAGACTCCACAGTATTGCTATAGTAGGCGTAAGGCTTCAGTGTTGGCCAACCTTCAGGGCTTTTTAGGAAAAAAGTACCAGTTTCAAAGGGGGGGGGGGGGGTGAGGGAGGGGGAAGGGGTGTCTGTTTTCAGAATTTTTCTTCAGTTCTAAGACTATAACTTGACAGACTGTTTTGAACAAAATAGTAATTTATTGCCTTTCTCAGAGGTTTGTCTAGATCTTTCTTGACCTTAGCAACACTCCAAAATATACGAAATGGCCGTTATGCCCGTGTTAGCAATGACAGTGACAACTGTAAGCATGAAGCTGGAAAGTTCCAAAATAGTTCACCATCAGGCTTAATGCATATCACACAGAATCACACACAGAATTTCTAGGTTGGAAGAGACCTCAAGATCATCGAGTCCAACCTCTGACCTAACGCTAGCAGTCCCCACTAAACCATAGCCCTAAGCTCTACATCTAAACGTCTTTTGAAGACTTCCAGGGATGGTGACTCCACCACTTCCCTGGGCAGCCTGTTCCAATGCCTCACAACCCTTTCAATAAAGAAGTTCTTCCTAACATCTAACCTAAAACTCCCCTGGCTCAACTTAAGCCCATTCCCCCTCGTCCTGTCACCAGGCATGTGGGAGAACAAACCAACCCCCACCTCGCTACAGCCTCCTTTGAGGTACCTATAGAGAGCGATAAGGTCGCCCCTGAGCCTCCTCTTCTCCAGGCTGAACAAGCCCAGCTCCCTCAGCCGCTCCTCATAGGACTTGTTCTCCAGGCCCCTCACCAGCTTCGTCACCCTTCTCTGCACCCGCTCGAGCACCTCGATGTCCTTCTTGTAGCGAGGGGCCCAAAACTGAACACAGTACTCGAGGTGTGGCCCCCCCGAGCTGAGTACAGGGGGACGATCACCTCCCTAGCCCTGCTGGTCACACTGTTTCTGATACAAGCCAGGATGCCATTGGCCTTCTTGGCCACCTGAGCACACTGCTGGCTCATATTCAGCTGACTATCCACCATCACTCCCAGGTCCTTCTCTGCCTGGCAGCTCTCCAACCATTCCTCTCCCAGCCTATAGCTCTGCTTGGGGTTATTGCGCCCCAGGTGCAGGACCCGGCACTTGGCCTTGTTGAACTTCATGCAGTTGACCTCAGCCCATCGGTGCAGCCTATCCAGATCCTCCTGCAGAGCTTTCCTACCCTCAAGCAGATCGACACACACACCTAACTTGGTATCATCTGCAAACTTACTGAGGGTGCACTCGATGCCCTCATCCAGATCATCGATGAAGATATTAAAGAGGACCGGCCCCAGCACCGAGCCCTGGGGGACGCCACTAGTGACTGGCCTCCAACTGGACTTGACTCCATTTACCACGACTCTTTGGGCCCGGCTATCCAGCCAGTTTCTAACCCAACAAAGCGTGCGCCAGTCCAAGCCAAGAGCAGCCAGTTTCTTGAGGAGAATGCTGTGTGAGACGGTATCAAAAGCCTTGCTGAAGTCAAGGTAGACCACATCCACAGCCTTTCCCTCATCCACCCAGCGCGTCAAAAAACTATTAGAAATAAAAATATTAGAAAACTTCTTTCTAAAATGTCACCAGAAGAAACCAAATCTTACTAAAATCATCTTAATTGCATCCCAGACCATAGCCATAGCAGGTCAAAATGTACTATAGGTAGGCAGTTCTAATTGATGCTTTGAGGATTTCTTTTTGCACCACACTGGCCACGGAGAAATTCCTCTCTCCAAGAACAGACAAAGATATGAATTTATTCAGTATGCTGTAAGAGAGAATGAATCTACACAAACAAAATCCATGGCATCTTTCATTCCTCAGTAAAGCAATAGATAGGTCCTTATGTGCAGTACTTTGCTTTTAGTTGTATTTATAGCCCCATTGAAGAAAAAAAGTCTATTGGATGTACTCACTATGGGACCATATATACTCAAGCATGTGAGCGGGATATAAAATTATCCACTAGGTGCAGTGACTGTCTGGGCACTATACGCATTCCTCTCTGTGTAATGTTAAAAAGTGAAATATAGAAAAACAGAATCACGAAGCCATGTCCCATCAGTAATACAAGGTATTGTAAAAGGGCCATAAATTGGAAGGACAGCTAGTTGGTTTGGGCTTTGGCTTGGTTTTGTTTTGTTTCTTCAGTGAATGTGTTTGTCCAGGAAATACCTTGCAGTGAATCAGTGTTCTGGTTGTAGTAGTTTTTTAAGAAATGTTTTCTAGCTTTTTTCTGAGCAGCAAAACTAGCAGCCAGACTCAATGAGTTTGTGTTTTAACATCCACTCAAGTTTTTTTGTCTTCTACATTTGCATATAGAACACTTCTAATACAAAGGACATCTTAGAGGAGTGTTTACTATAAACTATATAACTATAAACTGTGTAGTCTTTTCTGTCCCTGCTCAACCCTTCACTGTATTGCTGCAGCATCAGTCACCGGGTCTTCAAGTCTTTAGGGAACACTGGTTATTCTTTCTGGAGGAGAAGGATGGCAGCTCCTAATGCATAGGAGCTAGTTCTTCTCCCATGGAAGTCCATGAGAAAACTCCCAATGAGTTTAGTGGGAGCAGTAATTGAAACGTATTTGGCACTATGGAAAATCCTTTTCCAAACAGAAAGAAAAAAAAAAACAAACAGATCCATAAACTTGGTCATTTTCTCAAATGTCTGTACACAGCACAGTGATAGACTAGGTCTAAAAAACACATATGAAGGAGCTGAACCTGAGCTAATGTTGCACTTTAACCACTGTCTCCCAGAGACTGCCAGAGCAGGTCCTCTCAAGCTCCCTTTTTTCATCTGTTTTATGTTCCCTTTGTTTTACATTGTCTAATCCTTCTCAGTGATATCTTTTTCTCATGATTGATCATTTACATATGTACCTGCATCTTAGACTTTTTTGGGTACTTTCACCATTTTACATAATAGGAGGGGAGCACAGCTAGTTAGCACGTTAAACTGCCTCTGCAATACCGTGCTCCACTGTGCATCTGAATGACACATTTTCTGGCTGTACAACTTAGTATGCATGTTTTCTTAATATTCAGAATTAGATCTGTAAACATCTTAATAAATTTTTGGGGAAAAAAATCCTGTTCCAATATTCCTTTGTTCAGGTTTTCATTAAAGAAAATTCTCGACTTTCCTTTCTCTCAAATTGTAAATCCATAACCTCTGTGAAAAAAATACTCTCTTTCCCTGTTCTGCACAGCTCATTAGCACTTCCCTCCATACACTTATTTCTGGTGCCATTTATTTCTTCTGATATCATATTATGCAAATGTAATACACAGCCTTGCTGTATAAATAAGAAGCCTTCCTTAGCACTTACGTCTTTTTTCAATCTCTACAAAGCACATTTCACAAGCCCAGTTGCTCTAAAACAATTCCACGAATTGGATAAAGGATAAAAACTGTGTGAGAAGAAAATCCCCAAACAGTTAATCTTAAAGGTCACAGACTAAAGTAGTTGAACTGCATAAAATGGGACCCTGTATCCTGAAGGCTAGCCAGGAACACCTTATGTGAGGAGAAGTGAAAATCTTTGCATGTCTAATGGCAGATTTATGGCTAGACACAAGCTCCGAGGAAGACTGGTTGTTTTTTGTAATCCTAAACAACACAGTTGTTTTGTTAATTGGAAAGACCTTTTAATAAAACTGAATGGTGGGTACTTTTCAAATAACCCAATTCAACAACTAAATCCTTGCTTGAGAGCTGAAGCAACAATGCTGCTTTTCCCAATAGTATTCATATTTGGAAACAATTGTTTGGTTTTATACTTCTACCAGGATGTGTGTCCTGGTTTCAGTTAGAACAGAATTAATTTTCTTCCTAGTAGCTGGTGGAATGCTGTGTTTTGGCTTAGGATGAGAAGAAAGCTGATAACACCCCGATGTTTTAATTGTTGCAGAGCAGTGCTTATACCAAGCCAAGGACATCTCAGCCTTTCGCTCTGTCCTGCCAACAGGCAGGCTGGGGGTGCAGTAAGAGCTGGGAGGGGACAGACCCAGGACAGGTGACCCAAACTAGCCAAAGGGGTATTCCATACCATCTGACGTCATGCTAAACAATATATAGGGGTGGCTAGCCGGGGGAGGGGGGCCAGACTGCTCGGGGTTAGGCTGGGCATCGGGCATTCTGCCCGTCTCTAGCTTGGAAAA
The DNA here is from genome assembly GCF_964211825.1 of Aythya ferina. NCBI lineage: Eukaryota > Metazoa > Chordata > Aves > Anseriformes > Anatidae > Aythya > Aythya ferina. The sequence continues at coordinate 21,064,141 of NC_140307.1, read as the reverse complement.
AATATATTTAAATGCCAGTCGCAGCTAACACAAAACATTTTTGACCTGAGACAAAGAAATCTATTCTATAAGAGGGCTATTTACCTGCTTTTTAACACCACCATGCTCCCCAAATAGATCTGTCAGTTTCAAAATGCAACTGGAACAAAAAGTCAAAAATATTTTGGAACAAAAAGTCAAAATATTTCACCTAGAAGATGTCAATGAATAACATTTATACTTTTCTGGTTCTACTTTTTTTGGCCAAACTATTTTCTAACATGATCTGACTTTCTGAATAGTTTAATTCCCTCTGAAACTGCATGTCTGCACATTCTAGGTACCCTGAAAACACTGTCGACCTCCTCCAGTCATCATGCAGGTACTGCTAAGATTTGCAATAACTTCACCCTCACTCCACAAAAGCACCCCTTTAAGTCGTACTTCAGCAGCGTGCCCTAACGTGAAGCATGGGACAGGCTCACCCAGGCTGCCCGCACGTTTGTTTGTCTGCAGCCACGCAGGGTCAGACCCAGGTTAGGAGCTCGTGCTTTCATAATGCATGTGACAGCTTGCTTATGACTCTAAACCTGTTATCTCAAGCCAAAGTTTTGTTTTCACTCATATCTACATGTCTAGGACCTTATCCTGGAAATTCTTGCTCATACCAGTAAATTTCATTGCCACGAGATTCCCTTTGAAGGCAAGGCGCCTGTTTCCAATATGCCCAGGAGCACGTGCAGACAGGACCGGGCCTACAGTCGATACACAAACACTTGTGCAGTCAAACACCCCATTTGTATATGTTAATCTTTTACAACATTAAGGAGGTTGTGCTAGAAAAGCTCATTTTCCCTGAAGATTGTCAGCCTTAATAAGAACTAAGAAACTAGAACAAAGTCATCATGAATTCTAATGTATTTGAACATATGGCCCTAGGACCTGTTATTACCATATCAGTCAGATAAAGGAGTGGGAGAGTGGTTGCAACAGCACAGAAGGAAAAAATGTTAACACTGCAGAATGACTCTATTAATTTTAAAGAAATACTCAGTCCATGAATTTAGTTTCCAATTTTAAGTCTTGCTTGCGGATAATATAAACTTCTTACAATTCTCATTTAAATAGTATTTTTGTCATCATTAGTGAAGCATTCCTTTTCTCTTTAAAACTGTGTTGTGGTTGGATTTATTTTATTATTTTTTTTTTTCTGTAAATCTACCTCTAGAGTGAATAAGGGCATTTTGTTATAGGAGTACTGGTTGTTTACTGGTTGTTCACGATTGATTAACAGGGTAAGTAAAATAATCCCTAGCAGAGAGAAGTGAAATCAGGTCAAAGTCCATTTCCAAGGCACATCGAGAAACCTAATCAGTTCATTTAGTCTCTGTCCTTCAGCTCTCAAATGTATATCAGCACAAGCAAATGTACAGTCCCCAGATCTCCAAAGAGCAATCAACTGATGCTTCCAGTTGCATGTGTATGTGTGAGAGAGAGGGAAATGTATGAAACCATTTAATTAATGTATCTGGAGCAAGAACTGGACCTGGGATTGCTACGGACTTAATGCAAGGTTTAATCAGGCTTACCAGTAACCTGGAACTCCAAACTATCTTAGACAAGTGTGACTTTTGCTGTTAATTCATTGTAGACATTATGGTATTCACAGAATTTTTTGAGGAAGCAGAAAAGGCTTTGTAAATGGATTTGGTGTTTTTATACAATTTGCAGTCAGCATGGATGCCTGGCAGCAGGTTAGTGAGTCAGGATAAGAGGTCTGGTTGGGTTTCATGAATGCAGATGGTGCAAAGCTGGGATGGATGGTAGTGTCTTGTGATGAACTACTACCACCATGTTCCAAAGCATATTGCACCATCTGGATTGTGATCATTTGAAAATGTATTGGTTTATGTGTCATTAAAACATTTCTAAAGCTTTTCTTGAGGTTTATACCAATCTTTCTGCTAACTTTACAGCTGAGCAAATATTGAAACATTTGGTGAATCATTTTTAATAATTGCATTAGCTTCCATCGGCTTTTTTTTTTTAAATAAAAAAAAGGATTTTGCTTCAACAATGTTCAAGTGTTTTGTTTCCTTCCACAAATATCTACATAAATTAGCTTGCTCAGGTAGAATTTCTCTTGTATAGAGGCTTTTCTCTTGTATAGATGGCTCACAAAGTCTGTACAATGTTTTACCATGTTTATCTTTGAAACAAAGCTGAAATAACATCTAAATGCAGCTTTTAAGAAATGTAGAGGCTTTGAGATGGTTTTCTACTCCCAGCTGTACTTCATCCAGCTTGTTGTCTAAGTGATATTCAGGTAGAGCAGAGCAAAGAGTATATTATTCCCTGATTCAGTGGTAAAATTGAAAAACTTGAGGTAAACATTTTGACCAATGACAGTCTCTTTACATAAAGGATGCCGTAGCAAAGCAGGAGTACTTAAGGGGCCTGTACCTATTTGGGAAGGGTGCATTTTGAGTATCAATATTATTCCTGCAATAAAACATGTCTAGTGAGAAGACAATTACTGCGTTGTACAGCCAAGATCAGACAGCAAGTTGTGTGTTTTTAGTTGGTACCCTATTACGGCTGCTTTTGTAGCTTCTATAAAAGAAAGGAGAAGATGAGGCAGCAGCCTGGCAAGAGCTGAACTTGTCCTCACTTTAGAGCTGCTCATCCAACAGCTGCAGTGAAAAGGAGGGGTGATGTTGGAGCCTGGTCCTGGATTTGCCAAGCTTGCTGGGGATTGGTGTCTGGCATCACCCTGACTTTTCCAGGGTAGCCATATTTGTCATTAGAAAACACAATATTTGCACTAAGATATACTTGCCTAGCCAGTCCTAGCTTTTTCAGTAGGATTTTCAGTCCTGTTTTTTTTGTCAGTAGGATTTAGATTTATGTAGTAAGGAATGTGATTGTAGACTGGGGAGGGAAAATGTTATTTTCTACTATACCAAGCATTAAACTGAACAGCCAAGCACTTTTTTTTCCTAAGATTTAGTCCAATATGATTCACAAAAGGCTGAAAGCTGGCTCTAGGAAAAACCTTTAGGCTAAAAGTCTGTCTTCTTGGTTGTCACACAATTTTGCAGTTATGTCTTTGCACAATGGTCATTCTCTTTGTTGGGCTTATTTTCCTTTGGTGGCTGCTTTTGCAATATATGCTTGTGCCTTCATAATGTCTTAAGAAAAATTTCTCATTACTCTGCAAAAAGGCAGGCAGAAACTTATGTGGAATGCTGAATATGAACAAGTTTAATGCTAATAGCAATTGTCACCTAGTCAACAGAAAGGGGTGGAAGCCTGTGTCTCCATCAGAATTTATTAACATCACAAGACTTGAATATCCCAAAGATAGCCCAGAGAAGTTGTGTATGCCCTATCCCTGGAGGTGTTCAAGACCAGGTTGGATGAGACCCCAGACAACCTGGTCTGGTGGCGACATCACTGCCTATGGCAGGGGGTGTGGAACTAGATGATTTTTAAGGCCCCTTCCAACCCAAGCCCTTCTATGATACTATGATTGTGTGATCTGCTAAAAACTCACCACATACAAACAGCATTATTTGCTGAAAAGCTTTGCCAAAAGATTTTGAATTATGAATGAAGCAAAACAATTTGTAAACTGTTCACTGACAGATCACAAACAGAATGAGAGGTTAAATTTGTGTGCTATAATTTCAGTATAATTTGTTTACTTAGCTCTAGCCAGTTTATAGGTTGCACTGGAAATCTGCCAGGTCTTGGTGGGGCTGAGGCTCCCTAATTCAAGAAGAAACCTTGTTACTGCTTGTGTTAGAGGTTCTCAGTACTTCTTAGGATAGAAAGTCAAATGACATGAAAGTAGATCTTGATATACTCAGCACTGAATTTCAATACTACTTGTGGGCAATTGGGTCAAAACATCAAGTCACTGGACTTGCGCCGCCAATACTGCCTGTAAGGCAGACTGAAGGGGTAGTATCATATGTCAAACACTTATGTCCAGGAAAGAACAGTGTTACCCACACAGAAGTCACATAAGCAAGAGCCTAATAATGAGAAATGGACTGGGATGTCTGAACAACAGTTCCCTAGAATACTATTACAGGGCCACATGACTCAAGAAAAATGTGCATGCAAACTGTTGAGAAACTTCTCTTTATGCCTTTGAATCATGCCCAGTTTCTACAAATGCAGGAGAACAGATTGCTGATAATACAGCAGGGGGCAGCAATGGAAAATGACCCTTGGAGATTCCATGCTTAGTGTATTTTGCAAACAGTAAACATGTACAGGGTAAATAAAACATAAAAAGACTAGACCAGAACCAACCCTAAATAGATCCTCTAGGAGTAATCCTACAAAAGCAGAACATTCAGGCAGTGGCATAACTTGGAAAATGTCAGCGTAAATATCACCCTTTTCTCCTTATTCTCAGCCTTAAGCAAATCTCCTGCTACAGTGATTTATTTATTTATTTATTTATTTACTACAGCTATCACGAAGAGGGGTGCCACAAATCAAGTTGCCTCTAGGGCACTTGGAATCCTGGCGGTTTGGTATCATGCTACTGCATGAGAAATGCCATGTGGAAAAGACTGTTCATTTTACATTGTCTAAACAAGAGAAATGAAGAGAGCATAATCATAGCAAGGAGAAACAGAAACTTGATATTTAACCTCCTTGCACAGTAATAATTGCAGAGGGTGTTGACACAGATGACCAACTGATGCAACCTCTGCAGCTCTATTTTTTTCAGCGGCCACCTGTGAGGAACTACCCTGGTGTTGTTGCCATGTCCTTAAGAAAACATTAGTTTTAGTGAGACAGTGCTCCTTGGTTAATTAAAAGAAATTAAGTTTATTCTAACAATAAGATACATTCAAGTTTCAAAAACACTCCTGTGTCTAAAACCCATTTTAGGGTTAAACAATTTTCCGTGAGTCAGCTAAGAGCAATCTGGTACAATCAGAGCTCTGGATAATGGCTGTATTTCAGACATACATTATGTGCACTTTAAGCAGATAAATGTTAGAAAACTAAGTTGAAATAGCCTTCTTGTGAACTGTGCTAATACAGAATGGGAAGGATGGTCTAACTGAAACTTGAACAAAGGGGAGAAAGAGATCATTGGAAAGACTTCATTCTGAAATGGTAAGTGTGCGTGAGGGACACAGGAAGACAGAATTATTACTATGTCCAAGCACTTCACGCCCTGCAGAAGCAAAGAGTGTAATTTGGATCCATTTTCATTTACCAATTATGCCTTTTGAAGTGATGGAGTTTGGCAAGGATGTTTATGACTTGTTTAACAATTACTAAATGAGACTTTCCATTAAAAAAAATATCAAGCTGACTCTGAAATGGACTCACCTTTCTCTCAGACATGACTGATGTTTGATTGTATTAGCTTAAATGATGTCTTGAGACTAGCATAGCCCACAGAGAATTGTCATTTGTAGTACTTAACATTTATTCAGTGAACAAAGATTACACTGATCTAACAAACAGTAAGCAAAGAAAAAAAAAAAAAAGATCCTGGGTGATTATAAAGATAAGTGTACCAGTATTTGATTTGGAGAGCTCTGACTTGTCTGCTCTGATATGCATTAGAGAGATTTATACTTTCTCCCTAAATGTTCTTTTAGAGATACTTACTGTACCTACAGCAGGCTTTGTTGAAACTGCAATCCCAAGGATACATGTACTATGATTTTAAATCAATAAGATAACTCCAGTGTTTCATTCTAAAGATGAAACTTTATGAATTTTAAGTAAATTCTAAGTAAAATGCACTCATGCTGCAAATATTGCATAAATTGTTCCCCAATTTTATCTTAATTGGATGGCTACTTGTTAGCATCACTATTCCCTAGCACATTTGTATCATAACCATATGAATGGCAGAGGCAAATGATGCTTGTTAGAAATATACATTGATATTTTTTATCTCCTGTAGCTAATTTAGGTAATCTTAAAATATATGCCTCGCCTTCAAATGTGACAGCTGTTGCATTTTATTTCATTTTAAGAGCTTCAACCTATATTAGATTAGTCAGTCTTTCATGTTATCCGGAAGCTTTCTCTATTTCAGGCTGCTAAAACAAGGAGTATTTTGTATTTAGCATATTAAAGTCAGCTTATTAAAAACTCAAACACAGTCTCATCTTTACAATATAAAACATGTGAATCATTTATACATTTTTTGCTGTCAAATGATGTTTGACAATAATCATATGATAATGAAATGTATAATTAATAATAAAAATGCCAACATCTGTTAGCTTGTTATTACAGACTGATTCTAAGAGTACTATTTGGAATATGTCATCATTAACTTAATTTATATTAAAATCCCTTAAATACAATCTGTTTTCATTAGTTGCTGATTTAGGTAGGTACAAGACATACAGAGGAGGTTCTATTTTTGCCCTTTTTTATTAACCACATTTTAAAAAAACACCTCTAAAACTGTTAAATTAGTGTACATGTCCTACTGATAGGTAAATCCAGTTAGATGAATATGTTGGACTCAACTGTGATTGCCTCAGCCACTGCCTGAGCTAGTTTAGCTTAGATGTTGGTTTGCCTACTCTCCTGCCCACCTGCCTCTTCAGTTGTTCTTTGTGCTTTCTTGCTGCCAACAGAAAATACATGCAGGTGCTTGTGCTGTTCGTGGCTGCAATGTGCAGGCCCTTGAGCTGTTTTTATACAACCATACCCTGCCTGCACATCACCCTGAGACACTCCTGCAGGTTTAGAAGAAAAGGTTCTGAGGTCAGGCTCTCATGGAGGCCTGATCAGCAACAGATGTCTTCCATGCAAGAAAAAATTTCCCTGTAAATGTATGCATGTATACACGTCTATGTATGTATGTGTGCTTATTAAGTATATTAACAGTTGCCAAGAGAAGTATTGGACACTTGTAAAATCTGTTTGGTGAGCAAACAGAGGCTGTTGCAGAGAAGAAATTCCCATTCCTTCTATCAGCCACCTGCAGGGAAGATCTTACCTACCAGGCAAACTGTGAGGGACTGCAGAAAAGCAGCCCATAAAGCAAGTCTGCCTCTCTTTTAACATGCGAATTAAAGTCATCCTCCAGTAGTCTGAAAACACTCTTGGGATTTGCAGAGGCCATCTGAAATCTGCTAGCTTCATAATAATGGGGGTGAAAACATCTGGCCATGGATGGAGATCTCCAATAAACATTCAATTCTTCTGGCCGCAGCTGAACCGGGAGGCATTGCAGCTGAATTGGGAGGCACTCTGTCATTTGTGTGCTTGGAGTCTGTCAGTTGTGTGTGTCCTATGCAGTCTTTCCCTGTAAAGTTATTGTCTATTAAAAGCAGCAGAACCAACAGCTCTGTACAGAAATGCACTTAATTTTGCCTATGAAGCCAGTATCTAAACATTCATAATAAATTATAATTATTTTTTAAGTAATCCCTGCATTTTAGCTGTAATCAATAAATGGATGTTGCAAATTTTCTTATGAACAACACATTTAGTGGTGATTGATTACAGTCATCTTGTCATGCAAGTAAAACCATCCACAAAAAGTGCCCAGTTCTCCATTTTCTGCCTGGGAAGGGCTTGAGCTGAACTGAGAACCCATATTTTTTCACATCCTTTTTTCTTCATTAAATTCTTCATCTACTATTCTAAGCAGCTGTACTTCAGTGAATGTAATAAATAGAAAGCAACTAAAGCTGTTTTTGTGAAGTTGCAGTATGCCATTCACAAGTTAGAATTAGTGGATTGTAAAAATACACTAATTATAAAAATTAAAATAAATAAATAAATAAATAAATAAATAAATAAGGAAAACCAGTGTTTATTCTGACCACAGAGACAAGACAGCTTTCACAATGATGTGAAGGAAATTAAAATCATCCGTGAGGTTTTGTATGTAATTTAACAAGAGCAATACTGAAGGTGAATGTGACTTCTAATAGGTTGCGTGCAGTTTATTCTTTTCTGTAGCCTTCTATCTGCAGCAGAAGGAAGTTGATACCTTGCAATTTTTCAACCTAATCTGGTTGATTTTGATTGGTATCAATTTGGGGATGCTCCCACATGTAGCTGGGCTGGTTGCCCTGAGGGAGCAGCAGCCACCAGGAACAGGAAAACAAGGACCAGCGGTATGGGCTGAGGGTACTCCTCTCATCAGCCGGAAGGACTGGGACTATGTCTGTATCATTCCTTCAGTTGAATGTGTTATATATGGAGTGGTAACTCGTGTCGAGAAAATGGTTGATATTAATAAAGAAGGGGGAGATTTGGGAATGTGGCCAGGGGGGTTGGAATTGCCCGTGGTTGAGATAACATTAGACTCTTAACGATGAGGCCATCAGGAATGTAAAAGCGTTTAGAGGGAACAAAGAAAGGTGATTCAGGAGACTCCATGCAGTCTCTGGTTCCTTGTTCTCCAGCTGGTTTCTTGTTCTCCAGCCATTAAGGCATGAAAGTTTCTGGGTGTTTGCTGCTGTTGTTATGTTCAAAGATGTTTGACCAATGAAAAGTTGTTTTGAAAAGAACTGCTGTGGAGAGAAGGGTATAAGAGGGGAGCCTGCCCTCAAGATAAAAAAAAAGAAAGAAAGAAAAAAGAAAAAGAAAAAAAGACAACACGATAACGATATAATGAAGTTATGTTATCAATAAAGAAGCAGAAAGAAGGAATGAAAAGGAACAGGCTAGCAGAACGGAGACCAGGACAGGAACAGGCACATTGATTGCCTCATGAAGATAGGTTCAGCCAAACTCAGCAAACCGCTCAAAGTCGCTGGAAATAGGCACTGGAGCTGGAGAGAAGCTCGAGCTGAGAGAAGCGGAGCTGCACACAACTGCCTCTCGCTGGTAAGCAGTTGTGCATTATGGGGAATCATACGTCCTTAGGAACAAAGACTGTCCTGGTAACCTTTACAGCTTATCCTCCTTATTAACAATTGGACAGTTTATGAGCCTGAAATATAGGACCAAACTGATGTCACAGTGTGGGACTCTGCAACTAAAAACGACAGGGTTGCAGTGTGATTGCTCAGCATCTGGTGAGCAATCTCTGAGGCCTTAAAGAGCCATATGGGACCACAGTCAGAAACGTGTGTCTTGCCAGACAGTGAGGGAACTGCGGGCTCATCTACTGATCTTCTGCTACTCCATCGGCCCCCGCACCGCTACTGCCATTGCAGGCTTTTGCTGTTACGCCCCCTGTTCACCTGGATGTGCCTTTTGACCCAGGCTTATTGGCCTTGAAAAGGAGATGGATATGCTTTTCTTCGATCCAGGAGGAATGGGATATATAAGGCCCGAAAATCAAGTTGCTTGAGAACTTAAAGCAAGACATAATGTTCAAAAGGAATGGAAAATGGAGACTCTTAAGTCATGGAACTTAAAGGATTGTTTGTTACCTTTTCTGATTTTACTTATGTATAGGCATACTTGTGTTTAGTATGTAAAAGCAATGTTCTATATATTTAGAATGTTTGATGTTCATGTGTGCGTGTTGGTGGAGCGTAGACTCCCCGCACACCCAGCGCTGTTTACTTGCCTTTTATACCTTTTATAAATATTTCTTTTATAAATATTACAAAATTCAGATTGAGTTGAGACTTCATTTATAACAAATGTATCTGGCCAAATGCCTACGGATGAAGTGAGGTGAATGACACCATTTGTCTTTATCATTCATGTGAAGAGTGACTAATTTCTGCTAACATCTCTGGGATTTGCTTTTACGCAGCCAAGTGAAGTTTAAAACCCAAATAATTTGCAACAGCTTTTGTGAACATTAAAACAAAGGAGCCAACACTAAGAACAAATAAAAGAAATGGGTACAACAAGCAGGTTGCTCCTAGGCTTTATTTTCACAAGAACAGCTTCTTTGTTTTACGATTTGTACGTGGCAGTAGGATGGAATAATATTTTCAGGCAAGCTGATGCTGTGTTTTTTCACAGAATCACAGAATTTCTAGGTTGGAAGAGACCTCAAGATCATCGAGTCCAACCTCTGACCTCTAACAACCTCTAACAAGTCCTCCACTAAACCATATCACTAAGCTCTACATCTAAACGTCTTTTAAAGACCTCCAGGGATGGTGACTCAACCACTTCCCTGGGCAGCCTGTTCCAATGCCTCACAACCCTTTCGGTAAAGAAGTTCTTTCTAACATCCAACCTAAAACTCCCCTGGTGAAACTTAAGCCCATTCCCCCTTGTCCTGTCACCAGGCACGTGGGAGAACAGACCAACCCCCACCTCTCTACAGCCTCCTTTGACGTACCTATAGAGAGCGATAAGGTCGCCCCTGAGCCTCCTCTTCTCCAGGCTGAACAAGCCCAGCTCCCTCAGCCGCTCCTCGTAGGACTTGTTCTCCAGGCCCCCCCACCAGCTTCGTCACCCTTCTCTGCACCCGCTCGAGCACCTCGATGTCCTTCTTGTAGCGAGGGGCCCAAAACTGAACACAGTACTCGAGGTGTGGCCCCCCCGAGCTGAGTACAGGGGGACGATCACCTCCCTAGCCCTGCTGGCCACACTGCTTCTTATGCAAGCCAGGATGCTGTTGGCCTTCTTGGCCACCTGAGCACACTGCTGGCTCATATTCAGCCGACTATCAACCATCACTCCCAGGTCCTTCTCTGCCTGGCAGCTCTCCAACCACTCATCTTGCAGCCTGTAGCTCTGCTTGGGGTTATTGCACCCCAGGTGGAGGACCCAGCACTTGGCCTTGTTGAACTTCATGCAGTTTTTAGCAGCAGGCCAGAGATTTGGAGTTGGTTCCACTTGAGAAATTTTTAATACTGGATTGTAATTCAGTCCAATATATAAAAACTGGCTGATTCAATGATTATGAAGCTATTGACTTTAATGAACCTTGGAGTAGGTTTTTTGTACAAAAGAAAATATGAAGAAGGAATTTTCTTTTTTATTCAGTTTGTTTTTTTGTAATCCTGACCTTAAACAATCTTAGTTCTGGGCATGCATTTTTCACTGCCTCCAGCGGTCTGTTACAGCCTGGCTGCAAGAAGTTGCCATTCCCTCCAGACTGCCAGTTGAAATGCACTGGCTCTGCCTCCTTCCTTCATTTCAGCCAAAGCAAATCCTCGCTCTGCAAAATGTGCAGACTTGAAGGGCTAGTGGTGGAAGGTAAGTGCTGAAGAAGCCCATCTGTCTGATCAGAGTAAGCTGTTACCTCTTGCACCAGAAGTGGGAGCATGTCCATGTCTAAGTGAACAGACCAAAGGCAGGCTGAGGGGGTATGTGATGCTCCCTCTGCCAGGCCCAGGTAGTCCTCTTTTTCTCAGTCTCCTCCCTGCCATCACTTTATTTGAGTGACAGCTGCTTGATATGCAGCAGTTGAAGTTGGGATTCCTACTCTAATGTGTGCTTTTAGTGAAATGGAGGAACTCAGACAAATGTTTAAAATCTCTGGTATTGCTAGATATCTTTTTGGCACAGTTTATATACTACAGCTTTAAATAGTATAGCCAGTAAAACATGCTCAGGTCTAATGGAGATGAGCACCCTTTGCTGGCTACAGTCTTTATGCTGAAGAGATCATTAGTATGTATGGGATTGCCCAAACTGGATAAATACAGCATGCTGCAGGTAGGCTTTCCTGTGTCCACACCCTGATCCCACGCAAGTCAAAAACCAAGATGTACTTACTTTAATGGGAACAAATTCTGACCTTTGAGAAAGAAAAATATGGACAAAGCCAAAACTCTAAGGTATCCTTCAAAGAATGAGTATTGTGAAACATAACACTTATTGTGAATAACAGTAATAATAATCTGTCTTATATTCTATAACAAGTGGAACAGACCAATGCAAATACAATATTTCCATTGTCTCACATATCTGCTTTATCTCAGACACGTAAGAACTGCATGTGTCTGATAACCTGTCTTTTCCTAGTACAACAGAAACCATGTATGGTTTGGCTTCATTATTGCAGAAGAGAGGCTATCCACTGTACTGGTGCCACTAGCGTTATTACTTGTATATCAGGTTCCCATCATGAAAGATAGAAGCAAAAGGGCTTTCTATTTCTACATTTCATTTTATAGAGCTCTGCATCCTCTACCAGTCCAGTCAAGATTGTTGTAGTAGATACCGTTGTTTAATCAGTGATTGAAATGTAAATAGATCACCTTTTCCCCTTGTGCTGTTGATGGTTATAGTGTGTCTTTGCAGAGTATTAGTCTCTTAGAAGACTCTGTGCAGAAAGTGAAACATTGCACTTTGAGGATGTGTCATTAGCAGTTTGAGTGTATGTCATAAAGTGTCTGTGAGGTCTGGAGGAGAAACTCCGTCACATGAGGGACTATAACCAATATACCAGGCTTAATTTGTGAGTGTTTTGCAAACCACCTCAAATCTCCTTATTCTAGTGTCCTCACAGTCCTAGAGCACCCTATTTCCTCATACTGTTCTAGAATTTGTTATTATCAAGATATCATCTCATGTAGCAAAAACGATCAGTGTTCAGATGGAGTCAACCAAAAGCATGCATTTACTAAGAATTCTCTTGTCTAAATTTTTGCTAATGAGACTGTTATTAAAGTGACTAAGGCAAAGTGGAGAGCCATGCCATTAACAAATCTTCACTGCCTATTTAATATCATGTTTGATCAGTGCTTGTAAAATACAAACCATTTGGAACTCTATAGCTCTTCACTCACATACAGAGGTTCCAGACCAGTTCTGTAAAACAAAACATACCAGTAGACTACTGGCTAAAATGAGTAATTTTGAGAATTTCTTCATCCCCTATATCTTTCATGTACATTTTCAAATCTAGCTCCCCTGGAGGCAGGTTTGCAGCATCACTGTGGTTCTCCTTCTATTATTAAAATAAAGGGATCCCTAAGTGACCCACTCCCACTCTTGGAATGCCCCATCACCCTGTCCCCTTCTCTCCTTCCCTAAGCAGATGTAGCTCATATATTTCTAGTGCAGAATGTATTCAAATTGAAGACACCAATTTTCCATGGCTCTTAGGCATTATCTCTGTTTTGAAAGGAGGCAGATCACATTTTTAAGCAGCAAAAGTTCAGCTATTTCCAGAGATGACACCAAGTCCTACAGAGAGATGGACATGAATGCAATCAGACAAAGAATAGGTATGTCAGTGAGATATGCTAGTGCTGGGCAAAGTTTCTGTCTGGCATCAACAATCTGTGTATTATACCCTTCAGCATCTGGACTCAAGGAATGAATCAAGGAAGGAATTCATCTGGTAATTGGAAGACCCCCCTCTGATCCGGTTTTGAAAACCACAGTTTGGTAATAGCTGTGTGGGTAGATGAGAGGTTGGAGGTACATTAAAATAAGATTTCCTGGGTGTTTTGATGTTTCATAACCAAAGCAGCAAGTGTAGCAACCCACATCAAACTTACACTGCTGAACCAATTAAAAACATCAGCAAGTCATCTGGGCACTAAAGTGCTTAAAGGTTAGTGAGGTGTATAGTTTCCTCCTGGGTATTAAGGACCACCACAAGTTGGAGGAAATTGGTCAATCTTCATAAACTAAAAATATTTTCTATACAACTGAGTTGGCATGGCAGCATGGAGCTGAAAGCAGAGGAGTAAGGAGCAGAAAGTGCCAATATTCATCATTGTGGATTTATTTATTTCTTTGCTAGGCCACCACGCACCCTTTGCATGGAAGTGGTATTAACTGGAAGAAGCATTCATCATCTCCTTTGTTTGACAATAAGATACGAATCTGGTCTAAACTCTGCTTAAAGAAAATTATTTTTGAGGATTAAGTAAAATAACATGTTGGTTTTGGTTTTGTGAAGGCTGCAGTTATGACCACAAATAGCTAAGTAGAATACTGTTTAATTGGTTTGTAACTGACAGCACATTATATTACCCTAGCTCCAAAGCTGTGTCTCAGGCTACTCACTTCTTATTCAGTCACCAGCATCTAGCTTATGATGGCTATTCAAAGATCAGATAAAGTAGTTAGCATTGCTGTATTTTTGAGTCTAAACTTTGTGATTACAGTTTTCCTGAGAGAGTAATATTTTCCATGTAAAGTGTACTTTACAATGTATTGGAATTTAACTACAAAGATATACACCTTCATAAGTACAGGCTATTAAAACAATTTACTAGTGTGTCAACAAGTACCGATATGTACATAAAAACAGAATAATTTGGTTTGGTTTAATGCACTGAGCCAATCCAGCAGTATGCTGTCAAGTGCTGTTGAGAATCACTTTGCACTAGCAGGATGACATGACTGGAATCACATTCACTGCACATCTTAGTTCTATTAAATGATCCAGAGTTGAAATGAATGACTGATACTTTGTGAATGAAAGAATAAAGCTAATGTGCCATTCACACTGCACTGAGGGTGAAAATTTACTCTCATTATATTGGGTATTAAGATTCACTATGTTAGAGTTCATTAAAGTAGGTGGAGAGTGGGACTCAGTAAATAATTAACAGTAAGTCATTTATTAGGGAAATTTTATTTTTTCCTCTGCTTGTAGAAAATCCATAAACAGATTATGGCTGCCTCAGAAGTGTTTGCTATTCAAACCTACTTTATAAATAGCATTTTTTTTCCAATTTTTAGCAGTTTGGATTGATTGTAATTTGTCTTTGAGGTTATCAAATACTTGTTAGTCGTGCAGCATTGATTAGCTATAGTTTGTCATATAGATACATGATTATCTTTCTCCATCCTAGTTGGATGTGTTTGCCTGCTTTTCTAGGGCAAACATCATCATATAAACATGCAAATGTAAATTTGTTCTTCTCCAAAATCTTTTCAATGACACTTTGAAGGACATTGACCAAGAATGCTGGTGCCAGGAAAATTGGGTTACTTGAATTTCTATGAAATGCAAACAAAAAATCTGGTATACAAGTAATCCATTTGAAACGCTGACAACATTTGCAGAATATTTTTGCAATATTCCAGTTTCTTTACCAGGTTGTATTGATGAATATTCAGATTAGAAAGAAATTAGGTAGACAAAGAAACTAAATAGTCATTGACGATAATTTTGACATGCAAGATATGCAACAGATAGCAAACATCTTCATTACAGTTTGCAATGCTTTGCTACAAAAGGCATAGTTTGAATACAGGCACCATGATGCTATTTTTCACAAAATGTTTTGTGTGTTTATGGCTCCACCGAAGTAATTTTGACATTAACTGCAGTGAGTTCAGTATTATACCCAATACAATTGACTGTTGTCCTTTGGAATGGCCCAGTGCACAGAGTTCTGCAGGCTTCCTCCTTCAAATGATAGGATCCCTTATGCCACATATTTAATTTTCTTCAAGTATTAAGTGCCAGTATCTGGTTTTAGATCAGTGGATCAAAAGCTTTACAGGAGTGCTTAGAATTATTATTATCTTAGTTATCGCTATTTTTCAGAAGTATTTCCCAGGACAGCAGAAATTCTGGGCCTCTAGATTGAAGGGTCAGACAGTGCTGAGTGCTGACACTATAATAACAAGAGGATTCATTCAAATAGAAAGGGTGGTTGCCTCCTACTAGTTCTGATAGTACTCAGGTAGAGGAAGGATGTCTGAGGATGCATGTGGAAAAAGATACATCTCTAATCAACAGCCGTCCAAGAAGTCAATATAATTAATTTCTCATTCACAGCTGACCTGACATTAGTAAAACAGCACACACCTTATATGTAAAAATATATAAAGCTCTTTTTGAATGCCTTGTCAGAGCAGAGTTCTTGTGTTGTCAAAGGTTATGCCTTACCTCTTTTATGTGACAAACATGCCTGCACACCTGGCAAGCAGCAAGCTGTGCTTTTAGGCAGAGGTGGATTGGGTTACAAGGAAGGCGGAGTGCTGGGAAATTCTCAGGAGGGACATCTGAATTATTTTTTAAGAAGAAAAGCTTCAAATGGAAAGTGTAACCCAATGCTTTCTAAATGTGGAGGCATGCTTAAAGAGCAATGCTATTTGGTTTCCCTTTACTTTAGAGAAACTTAAATCCTCAGTAAATTAACTTCTGCTTTTCAAGTACTGAACAAATGAAAATCACCTGATCAAAATTTAGACAAGCTCCTGCTCACGGTGCACTTTCCAAGAGCAGGAGGAATGGGGAAAGAGCCAAACTTGCTAAAGCAGAGCAGGCTCAGCCTCTAGCAACAGAGATTACACAGAGCTAAATTCTGTCCCTCGGTCAGACCCAGACCCAGTGGGGCTGGGACTGCCTGGGGGAAGCCGAGAGCACAGCCTCACCTTCCCGGAGGAAGATCAGAGCAAAGCCAAATGCACTTTTCCTGTCCCAGAAACAGCTGCCTTCAGAATAAGAGTCTTTCTCGCTTTGAAGCCTAGGCTTGGCAAAAACAGACAAGGGGAGAAAACCAACAAAACAGAAACCTATTGGAAATTTTTAGAAGTCCCTAATGTCTGTGAAAAAGATCTTTAATGTTCTTGTGAGATTGTGATCTCTAGGCACAGGTGTGAGTGCAAACACATTCCCCCACAGTGGAGACTGTCAGCATGGGAGAGGAAGTAGAACTGTCCATGCTGATGAAATGCTCTTCTAAAATGCTGCTGGCACCTGTTCTTACAGTATTTTTGCTTGAATATGATCAGGTCTGTGGTTAGAGAAGTAGCAGGGATGTGGTAGGGCTCATGCAGAGCTGCTCTTTCAACAAACAGTTGTCTTGGGTTTTCTTATTTTCTGGAAAATATCAGTCAAGCAAAAGCAATCCCAATCCAGCAACTCAGCCATGCCTGCTCCCTCTGAGGAACAGAAACTCAAACCTGCAGCATGACACCAGAGGTGCATGTTCAAACTGCTGGACTGCAGAACCCATCTCTCATTAAGTTTAGTGAATATTTAGTTATTCCTACAAATTGGAACAGCTCAAGAATGACAAGAGAAATCCTCCTTTTGACTGACCATTTCATAGCAGTCATAACACACAGATGGAATGTGAAAGTTCAGGTTTTGAATCCTTGCTTTAACCTATTCTTGGCAGACGACTTGGGTAGTCACAAGATCCTAACCACAGAGCTTATTAGCTAATACATTAACAGTCCTTTTCTCCCCTTTTATAGGAAAAAAAATAGATGTAGTTCATCCTTATACAGCAGAGGAACATTTGGAAGCTCCCAAGCATCCAATAGATAGAAAATCTTTTACCCTGTGCTTGTTCTAGACAGGAGCACAAATATGTATTTATGCTAAGCACAAGTGCTTCAGGTGCAGGGTGGTTAGGTCAAATGTGACGTCCCATCTTGCAAAAGCCATATTCCTACATCTGGGATACACTTAGCCCTGTGCAGAGGGCTCAGAAACTGCCTTTCATGCTATTTGTTTCATATTTAAAGCCACAAAGGGGTTTAATTCTTTCACTGCAAGATCTTCCCCCCCCCCCATTCCCTGCCTCATTTTACCTCCTGTAGCAATTATTTTCATTATTTTATCGGCTATCACTGTTGAAGCAGAAAGTAGTTGGAGATTAAAACATGGAAAGAAGATGCAGAGGTATACAGCAGTGCTGCAGGGCTTACACAATCTAAACTTAGTCTGCATCCTCTTATGGCCCTTAGAGGCTATTGAAAGAGGGCCAAAAGAAGTCCCGTAAGAGCCAGGAACCTTTAGTGTATTCTTCAGATTTCTCCCACAGATAATTTGGAAGAAATACAGTGCACTTTTGTATGCCCCCAAAGTAAAATTACAACCAGCTGATAGAACAATCTCAGCAGCAGCTACAAGAGTCAACTCAGAGAGGCAGGATTTTTTTGCCAAATAACACAGATTGTTTTTAATGAATATAAACAATTACACTGCTGACCAGATTCCCAATACACTTCCATCCACAGAATATACAAAATACTGCTCTGGCACCATTTTCCCAAATATTTGCCATTTATTGAGCATTTTCACTGAATGGAATACAGTGGAAATGCAGCAGAGGGAAATCTGCATCACACTGTTCCTATTCCCCATCACTTTTTGTTCTGCACCTTTATTTTTGTCTTTCTTGTTATAACTGTTATAACCCTACATAAGCAAAATGCTTCTTGCTTCATCATGATCGCTCCGTAATTCTTTGATCCCATGTTTTTGTTGTCCTCTCATGTAGTAAGTTTAACATTGAGGACAGACAAAAAGACAAGGGGAGATGCTGGGAGTTGATGATCATCACATTGCACCTTACTTGGCTGTATTGATAAGCCTCGCAGTTTTAGCTTGTACCTCTTTCTCTGTCACAGGCTGCAGATCTTGACAACCTGTAAACAGAAGACAGTTTAAAGAACGTCTTTCCACTGCAATGTCCACCCAAGCAGACTGAGCCTAGACACTAAGGAGCATTTATCTGAAACCGGAAAGTTAAAAGGTTTCTGGTGCACTGTAGAATTTAAAGCCTCCTTTGGGACAGCATTGAGGGAACAGAAATATTCACAACAGACAGGAGAAGAATCTTGCAAAAGAAAACTTTCAAAGGTCTAGTGATGGAAATATATTATGCATAATGTTAACACGAGTAATATACAAGAAAATGTCCATATATCATCATTTCAATGGGTCATGAACTTCAAACTGTGCATTCAGCTCAGCAACTTCATTAGAGTAGAATAACCTTATTTCCATATGAAGAGCAGTCATGGTGCTAATTCTGAAGTAACAAATTGTTCTTTTATTTCAAAATTTATTAGTACTATCACCAGATGGGAGGGTAAAAATAAATAAATAAATAAATAAATAAATAAGTGAAACAAGGAAAGATGGCCTTTCCAATA
The DNA here is from genome assembly GCF_964211825.1 of Aythya ferina. Lineage (NCBI taxonomy): Eukaryota > Metazoa > Chordata > Aves > Anseriformes > Anatidae > Aythya > Aythya ferina. The sequence goes on along the minus strand of NC_140307.1, from coordinate 21,045,415 downwards.
TTGCCTGTAGAGGAGAAGGTGAAGAATGGTGAAGATGGTGGCCAGTTCAGTGCGATATTCTGTTGCCATCAAAGGAATGTGGTTGGCTGACAGGAGACAAGTTGCATTAGTTAGCATTGTTAGTAGTTATTAGTTATTACTTACACCCATCAGGTAATTTATACACCCCTTCAGTGGACTCCATCTAGTATGCCTATTTCTTCCTTATACTGGGGAGCCCATCACTGGACACAGCATTTCTGATGTAGTCTCATCAGTAAAATGCCTCTGCAAATAGGTATAGGCCTCACATATAGGCCCACAGATCTTAGATACTACCTTTCTTTCTCTCAGTAGGCTGCCCTAACCTCCAGAGTTTTTTTCTTGTAAGACACAAGACTTAGTGTAGCACAGTTACCCAAAAGGTCAGCTTTTTCCTGTGATTTCCTCACACAACTTCCACCAAATTTATCACAAATGATGGGTGAGCTGTGGATTAAAGCTCTATCTGTCTTTCTGGAAAGCTGTATTTCTGAGGCAGCTTTATCATCTCACCATTACCCCTCTCCCTACCCATCTGCACCTGCCATCCCACTAGGGTCAGGCAGTCAACAACAGGTCCTGAATTTCTGACACCCATCTCAGCTACACTCTTAACATTGAAGAGGTTTCCCTCTTTTCAGTTTTGTTGACTTCAGATCCAGTTGTGCACTTACTAAAGCTGATAACACGGACTTAATCAAAAACAGGACTGGGCCTGTGATACTATGATTAAAGTTTCAGGTAAAGACACAGAGTCTCTTGAAACAATGAACTGTCATACAATATTGAGTTCCAGCCAGTCAGCCAAGTTGTTTTTTTGGGTTCCCTGCAAAATGCTGCATGGCCTTGGGGAGAGCAAACATGAAAACTAATGATAAAGTATGATGCATTAGAGTCTGGTCTTGGAAATCTGCAGCTACTACAGCTGTGGGTGCTTTACGCTAACTACATCCTGTTTATAAACAGCCAGCACAAAAATGTTACTTTTCTGATTTGGAGCCATTTGCTCTAGCCAAATATGTATTTCACGATAACAAAAATGTCTTAGCCAGTTAGAATTCATTTCTCTCCACCTCTAAATAAACAGTAATCAGCTCACCCATTGGTGGCAATTGCTCAGTTTGCATATGCTGCTCTGTCTCCCTCCTTCCATGAATATGCAGATCTCTCCATTCTCATTAGTTTCTGAAGGGCCTCTGCTCACCATGCTTTCTGTAGCTGACATTTCTGAGCTGTTTGGGTAACAATACCACAGCTTATCACCCTCTGCTGAAGACCAAGATAACTTTAAAATGTATACAAAAGGAAAAGAACAACCCATGCCACAAGCAAATAAAGCTGACTGTTGAATATTGTGTCTTAGCAATGGATTTTTGATGCTAAGAAAGAGCACTAAGACACCTCTTACAGATGGGCTGCTCTTATTTGTAAGCACTGGATCAGGCAGTAAGTTTGTCCCATGCCAATAAGCCTGGCAGAGCATGTTTGCAGGGTTGGTTCTGAATAAGGCACATTTTCAGAAAATGAGTTTATTCAATGTACATGCACAGGCTCATGCTCTCAATATAATGGTCTGCATTTACAGCAGCAGCTGGTACTATATTTTCTGTGTTGATCTGCTCTATTTTTAATGAAGGATAGTTGAACAGACTGCATTAAGTTCCAAAGCTTAAGGTCCAAAAAATACATCAGTGTTATTAAGAAAAAGCTGAATGAACAGCTCTTTGGAGGCTTGTATGAAGGCTGCATGAACAGGTTTGTGAAGGATGTGTACATGCTTGTTATATATGGAGTGGTAATTCGTGTCGAGAAAATGGTTGATATTATTAAAGAAGGGGGAGATTTGGGAATGTGGCCATGGGGGTTGGAAAGCCCCGTGGTTGAGATAACATTAGACTCTTAACGACAAGGCCATCAGGAATATAAAAGAGTTTAGAGGGAACAAAGAAAGGTGATTCAGGAGACTCCATGCAGTCTCCGGTTTCTTGTTCTCCAGATGGTTCTCTTGTTTTCCAGCCATTAAGGCATGAAAGTTTCTGGGTGTTTGCTGTTGTTGTTACATTCAAAGTTGTTTGACCAATGAAAAGTTGTTTGGAAAAGAACTGCTGGGAAGAAAAAGGAAAAAAAAAAAAAAAAAAAAAAAAAGAAAAAGGCAACACGATGAAGTTACATCAATAAAGAGCAGGAAAAAGAAGTGAAGAAAACAGGCTGGCAGAATGGAGACCAGGACCGGAAAAGGCACTTTGATTGCCTCATGAAGGTAGGTTCGGCCAAACTCAGCAAACCGCTCAGAGAAGCTCGTACAGAAAGTCGCTGGAAATAGGCACTGGAGCTGGAGAGAAGCTCGAGCTGAGAGAAGCGGAGCTGCACACAACTGCTTCTCGCTGGTAAGCAGTTGTGCATTATGGGGAATCATACGTCCTTAGGAACAAAGACTGTCCTGGTAACCTTTACAGCTTATCCTCCTTATTAACAATTGGACAGTTTATGAGCCTGAAATATAGGACCAAACTGAGGTCAAGGTGTGGGACTCTGCAACTAAAAACGACAGGGTTGCAGTGGGATTGCTCAGCACCTGGCGAGTAGTCTTTGAGGCCTTAAAGAGACATGCGGGATCACAGTCAGAAGCATGTGGTTTGCCAGATAGTGAGGGAGCTGCGGGCTCATCTACTGATCCGACTGCTATGCCATTGGTCCCTCTGCTGCTAAAGCCATTGCAGGCTTTTGCTGTTATGCCCCCTGTTGACCTGAACGTGCCTTTTGACCCAGGCTTATTGGCCTTGAAAAGGAGATGGATATGCTTTTCTTCGACCCGGGAAGAACGGGATACATAAGGCCTGAAGACCGAGTTGCTTGAGAACTTAAAGCAAGACATAATGTTCAAAAGGAATGGAAAATGGAGACTCTTAAGTCATGGAACTTAAAGGATTGTTTGTTACCTTTTATGTATAGGCGTACTCGATTTTAGTAAGTTATGGAACTTAAAGGGTTGTTTGTAACCTTTTCTGATTGTACAAATGTATAGGCATACTTGCATTTAGTATGTAAAGCAATATTCTGTATATTTAGAATGTTTTATGTTCTTTGTGTGTGTTGGTGGAGTGTGGACTCCCCGCACACCCAGCGCTGTTTACTTGCCTTTTATTCCTTTTATAGCTTTTATACCTTTTAGAAATATTTGTTTTCAGATTGAGTTGAGACCTCATTTATAACACACTGATCTTGCAGAGATTCATATCTGTGCATAACCCCTCCATCTCTTCATCTTTTCCTCTGCTAGTAGCCCTAGAGAAGTGGCTGTGAACTCACAATATTGTTCTGTGGTTTAAGATGTATCTGCTCTACTTCCCCAGTTACCAGTCCAGTGCCAGAAATTTCCCCACATTTCCTCAGCAGAGTGGTCTCCAAGTCTCCTCCCCAATTTTCCTTAAGGCTGTCATGGATCCAACAGTAGGTTTAAATAGTTTAAGCAGGTGGCTGCCTGATTTTGCCTGCAGGGCATGGGGAAGAGATGCATGATCCATTCTGCTGGTAGAGTTACAGGGCAGGAATGGTTGGCAGAGGGGCAGTAAAAAGCAGCTGGGCCTGGAAATGAGCATGAGAACACAGAAGGGGTTGCGTGTGCTCAGGGTGAGCACCTGGTCCTGCACCAGCACTGGTGCTGGCAGACTCTGCCCAAGCAGAACCTAGGTGGCTGCCTGGGACAGGTTTGGAAGTCCTGTGGCATACCTCATCACAGAGCAGGAAGCTCTGGTCTCAATCAGGAAAACTGCTCAGACCAGTAATACCTCCAGTCTACAACAGTGGGCCTTAAATATATGTTTGAAGCTCAGTCATGTGCAAATGGGAGGGAATGTGGTGTCCAAGGAATTTAGCTAAGCTGCAGGACTTTGCACAGAAGCAGCTAGCAAACGCTCACATGGTCTGCTCAATCCACTCCATGGTGGGACACAGTGTCTGACAAGCAGGTGGTAAAAAATGGCTTGAGGAAATTGCTGCATCTGCTTTGCTAAATGAGCGTGTGTCTGAGTCCTGAATCCATCTTTCAATCAAGCCTTTAATAGGAAAATGTAATCCTGAAAATGATATTTCTGAATAGGACCCAGTAAGAAATAGATGGAAACACAGGCTTGGTTTAGAGTGAAATCAAAACAAGAAATCAGAGTGCTGAAAAAAAAAAAAAGAAAAGAAAAAAAGTCACACAGTACTAAAAGCAAACATAATTGCACCAGTCAATTATGAATCTAAATTGAAGCTTGAAATTGGCCAATCCCCTGTCTAGTTTCACTTGCAAGGAGTCTAGCTTGAACTAGCTAGAAAATCAACAGGAAACCAAGGACAAATCATGGGAAGACATGGATCCAGTATTTACATTGCCATTCCTTTCACTGAGCTATGACAAGAGAGAGATTAGGAAAAAAAAAAAAAAAAAGTAAAATGCAATATTACCTTGCTATTTCCCTTTCAAGACTGATGAGTAAAAAGAACAATAGCCAGAAATGTTCTTAAAACTTGCCAATTTCATTGTTTGACAAATACATTCATAAATCGTGTATCTAATTACAAACTGGGTGAGCTCTGAAAAGTACCTCATCATTTTAAAAGAACTTGAAAATCCCATTTCATCCATTGATGAGTCACCTCTGCCCATCAGCACTGAACTAGCACAAGACAAGCAAGACAGACATTTTTATCCTCCACAACATAGTAAGTTCGTTTCAGGAGTGATGCAGGACACCTAGACTGCTGAACTTGAGCAAAGGCAAAAAGGGCATGCATGTGTTTTGAGACAGTGGCTGCACACACAGTTGTATATGTGTATGAATTAGTTATATGAATTACAGTTGTATGTAGAGAGCAGTTGTATGTTCTCTACATCTGTGTGAGCTCCTGCTGGTTTCTCTGCAAGGATTCTCCTTCACGTGGGGAGCTGTGGGGGCCCACAGGCACCGAGAAGGCTGAATCTCTTCTCTCTCAGCAAACCCCAGCCATCCAACTGGGAAAAGACCTGCTTAGTTCTTTAGGCACCCAGAAAAAGGAACTATCATAGGTCATACTTCACACTCTTACACCTGCTTTAGACTTAAGTAGTCAGGTAACTCACACAGACAGCTCATGCGAAGACCCTGTGTTAGCCTCCAGCAACCCAAGTGTGCCATGCTCTGAAGGGAACCACCTTCCTCCACCCCCCAGGTGGCATTGGCCAAGGCTCAGAAACTCAGTGCCCTCTCAGTCACCTCCCTTGCTCTTGCTGTAGGCCCTGACAACTGATGAATTTGATAAAAGTGGGAAGAACTTTAAAACTGATATTTATTTAACTGCTTTGTTAACAAAAGAGTGTTTGTCCTGCATGGTTAATTCACAGTGGCGTTCATATACGGTAGTCTCATCTGGCAACTGATTTTTCCCTTGCATACTGCTTGTGACTGTGCATTAGGCTGAAATTAAATAGATCCAATCCAATTCTCCAAGATTATAGACTCATATCTGTGTGATGGACTGTACTAACTGGTCACTTTGCATTGCCAGGTGATGTAAACTGTGTGCTTGGTTTGGTACCTACACAGCATATACAACCCTGAACTGCACGCTACTCCAGGAGTCCCTAAGCTGTGGCCAAAGCTAGTTTCACCATGTGCTTCTCCAAGAGAGAAGTTAAATTCTCCATTCCATGCTGTCTAGAATAAATTCAGTCATGATACACCTCTGAATCCAGTCTGCCGATGGTGCTTCTGTTATCCATTATCAGTAACCTGGTTATACTTTTGTGCTTTTTTGTCATGTACTCAGTAATATTTGCAGGTGAGCTGCCTGGAAATGTGTTGGTGAGGCAGAAACAGTTCACAGAGGTGCACTGGTAAAGATTTGGCTCTAGGACAAATGGGATGAAAGGGGAAAAACATTTAAGTAAAATATTCAAAAGCATTGCTTTTGGTGCAGAGTTGAGTGGGAACCAGATACTAAGCTTCAAAAGTTGCTGCAAAACAGAGGTACTGCTTGCTGCATCATTTTCTTCGTTTCACAGGCTGAGAGTGTTGGGTCTCAGCTGAAAAAGGAACTTAAGGCTTCCCATCTTGAAGTCAAGGTACATATTCTTTCTTGCTTTCTCCTGAGCATTGTTCTGGCTCATCTCTTAATTCACAAGAAGCTATACCAAATATTCATAGACAAGTTGGCCTTGGAATTTATTTTGCAGGAGATTTTGTTATTGCCTCATAAACATAGAGCTCCCTTAAATTGTCATCAGAATACATGACCATAAAATTACTGAACCAATAAAAGAAAAAACCTAGAGCACTGCTGCACCAATTTTTGCTTTCAAGTATTATGCTGCTCTTTTGTGAAATTCACTGTACTTGCAGGGTTCTAGTAGCATTGCCATATTCTTCCATTGATATGTGTAGTCCAAAAGAAGCAATCACACTTTCAGTAAAAGATGATCTAATTTCCATGGGACTGTGGGCTCCAATCTAGTAGGACCATCTTAACTCTTCCTATATGCAGCCAGCACTAACTGCTGTTTTTCACTACTTTGCACCTTAGATAGACATTTATGTCTGACTAAACTAGCTGTAATTTATATCTACGTAAAACAGGGCTCTTGGTTTGGAAGTGCTCTTTCCATGGGTGTAAATGACAAGCACAAGCCAGCAGCAAATCCAGCCCAGGAGATCCAGTTAGCCCATCTGAGGGAGGAGGGGAAATGAGATATTGATTATTGTGATCTGTACGGGGTGGATTCTAACGGCAGTGTGACATTTTGCAGGAGAGGAAAGATTCAGTTTTCCTGAGCCATGGTGCCTTGGTTCCCACTTGGGTGTGCCCCATGCAGCACGAGCAGTGAGCCCTGTGCACACCGCAGGCAGGAGCATTTTCACAAGGCTTTGGGAACCTCACAGATGCGTAGACACAAATGATGCTATGATATGAACACCATACTTCTCGGTAAATAAACTGTTGGAAAATGGCAGTAGCAAATGGCAGTAGCAGTGGCAATAAAGCTTTTGTTGTTTCAATTTTATACAGGTTTTAAGACAGAATCTGTGATGAACTGCATTGTGCATGTTTACACCAAAATAAAGAGGGAAGCATGGCCTATAAATATGTTTAGCATTAGACCAGTATTTTTTTCAAATTTTAACTCACTAACAGAGTTTTACAGAAATTTGATTACAATTTTACTGCATGGAAAATTCTTTTGCATCTGTTTCACAGACATCCACCTTTTAAATTTTATTTAATTTGTATTGATTTTTCCTGCACTTTCATAAGCAGGCATCACACATCTGAGCACACAGAAATGATTACTTAAGTGATGATTTAAAAATAATGGATGTACATTAGCACATGAATGATTAATTCCTCTTTGTGAGTACAAGCATCCAGGCTATGGTTGAGTAAAATATTGATGGTACAAAGGAAATGAGCTGTTTCTTAATTTAGTTTTGTTCTGGTAATGTGTAACTAATGTTGTTTCCTTCTAGCAGTATGCATTTAGTGACCCTTTTAAATTTTAATACCTAGTGATAGCTCAACTAATAGCTTCATGGGACATATAAGAGGGGATTTTGAAAAGATGCAGATATAGTTTACATGCATTAATTTGAGACTCTTTGTAACACATGTAATACAAATTGATACTACAAAAAAAACTAGACTGTCTAGCCTCAAGCTGGCATTTCCCTGAAAAGATGAGGCTTTTTTTGTACCAGACACACTAGAAGGTGGAGATTTCATTGTCAGGTTAGTCTCAGGAGGCTATGGCATATGAATCCCAGTTCATCAAGGCCTGATGCTCTTGTGATACACCTGCATGTGTCGGGATTAGTGAGACTTGTAGGAAATGAGAGCATGACTGTGCTTACCACCTGATACTTGGGCATATACTTGCACTAAACGTAGCTCAACCTGAGCACTAGGATTAACTCTGCGCTGTACTCCTACAGCCTAAGCTAGAGATAACCTCATTGTGTTTTCTTACTGCACCTACAGCTGTTGAGGTTCTTCTGAGGTTTTTGCCAGGATTACATGCTGAAGTGCTTTGCCACGTATTTGCCAGGACGCTGCAAGGAGGAAAAAGCACTGGAAGGCGAGCATGACCCAAACGGGCCTACCTACACCTTCACTGCATCCAAATGTAAAGCCAGTGCCCAGTCAACCAGAACAGTATGGTCTTAAAAACAAATAGAAACATCTAAAATACTCTGTAAGTGTGGCTGGACAGCAACCCATGTGAGGACACAGGTTATGGTAGAGTGCAGCTACAGGTTTTGACGTTCTCAGATGGGAATACAACCTTGTTACTCAAGGTTGATATACAGACTGAATCACTGGCACTGCCTAGCCATTGCCCAATCTGTTGGAATGGCACTTTGCCCACTGACGTGGTGATATGCCAGGTTTCATTTGAAGTAGGTGCCTTCTAACAATGGGTTTAGAAAAGCAGCCTGTTGAAGACAGCAACTGACACTTCTTTCTTCAATAGGCTATTTTTGGAGTGGGAACACTTGCTGGCAGCAAGTGCAAAGGGCCTAAATCAGTTTCTATTAGTCAGCTGAAAAAAAAAATCTCATTTGCTACAGTAACAGAAGGTTTGGGCTAAAAAGTAAAGTGATTGCTTCCATTTGGTCTTGCTGGCTTCACACGGGCATGTTTATTGTGGCTACTTAATCCTACAGTACCAAAGTGCATGGTAGTTTGAAGGTGGGAAAGGAAAAGGAAGAAGAGGAACAGTATACTGCTTTTGAGACAAGAAAGGGTGTTTTTTTGTTTAATTTTGAAGCATGATCCTTTGATATTTTCCACTGCTGCAATGGATATTATATGGTAATCCTGCCAGGACATTTTATATGTGAGGAATAGTTTGAGTGTTGGCTCCCCGGGATGACATTTGAGGAATATAGTTCACAGTTTTTCCTTTGGCAACTGAGAGAAAAGAGGGATCTTCAGGCAATCTCAACAAAAATCAACAGACTCTTCATCATTAGGTCTTTTTGAAAGTGTTTTGAAGATCCTAGGGAAAACACAGACTTTGGCTGTCAAAACTCCCTGAAGGGGTGTAGATCACAGACCAAGGTAATGCAAGCAGTTCTCCCTTGTGGCTTTATGGATACAGAATGCCTGAAATGTGGGCAGGGTGTAAAACCACATGGCTTTAAGAGCAGCCCAGATGGCCAACAAACCCAGGAACACATGCACACATGATACCCTGATCCTTCTAGGAAGGATTTTCAATCTAAATTGCCAGCCTGACATCACCCCCATGACATTACTGATGGACAGAAGTGATATACAATCCACCTTGCAGATAGCTACTCGCTTGGGTCCGTAGTGAGGACTAATATGGCCTAACATGCCTCTTTCAACAAGTCCAAAGCTCATCTGAGCTTGAGTCCTGGCAGTGATGTGATAGGAGTCTGAGCTTGGCTATGGTTCTGATCCACTCTCAAGGGATGCTATTGACCAGGCCATTTACAAATACCCATCCCTGTCACCTGGATGAGCACTGGGCAGTCTGCCTCCTCTCCCCAGTGCCTCTACTGTCTTCCCACAACTCCACTCCCTTCTTCATCACTGTGCCAGGACAAAGTGCCATCCTATCTGGCAGTGTGCTCGGTCCCCAGGACGTGCAGGGGGACATGCCGGGTGGCAGGATGCTACTTAAGGTTGTGCTCCTTGCAGCTGGGTCCCCCATACAACTTATGGAGAGTGGTTTGTGATGGTCTGGCTACAGGAGGAGGTGGAGAGCTTTCCATCCTTCTCTGGTTTAGTGTTGAGCTCTTGGCCTGATAGAAGTATGTGACTAATGATGACAGGGAAAGGACCAACTAGGCATTCTCCACCAGCATACAAAGTATGCACGAGCAAAATAAACAATGAGTCATTAAGATTCTTCTGGACACAGGAAACTATTGAGGCAGCATCTGAAGTACTCAGATAAAATATCCATCTCTAAATCAGCTTTTGATAGGAAAGCTGAGAGTAACATGTAGTTATCTTTGGCTAGTGGACAGTGGAGACTTTATTACAAAATGATTTATTTTCTATAACATGGCTGCTAAAATCATGGCACCTCATTATGCAACTAATTAAGAAGAGTTAAAGCTATAAAAGGAGCTGGAAAACTCTGGCTAGAGCCACAAATACTATTTCTTGCATTGCTTCCCAGATGGAGAATCACTTTTCATGCCCTCCTCTTATCCACAAAGACAGAGAAGAGAGGAGGTCTGTAGCTAACAGCTGCAGCATCCACAACTGCCTCACTCCAAGCAGCAGAGGTAACAGAGCAGTCTCTGTTCTTTGCCAAGAATGGAGATGCCATGGCTTTTTTTTTTTTTTTTTTTTTTTTGATCCACATTAGATAACAGTGTTGGCATTCCTACCTGTGCCTGCTTTTTCAAGTCAAGGACTGTCCAGAGGATTTAGTAATAACTTGATGGTTACTGGTTCATTCTTTGTTATATATTTTTGCTATGTTAATTCTTCAAATATGTGCTGCAAATAAGAGATTTTTTAGGATAGGATAGATGCCATTGCTATATTACCCTGCCTTGGATCTAAAGTGCTTTCTACACTTTTGACCCCCTGCAAACACAAGCCTCCTGCCTGACAGCTCCTTTGCATGCCTGTTTGCTGCATGACTTGTCACAGACAATGGTATTTCCTCAGACTCCATGGAGCTTTGCATCACTCAAGATTAGTGGTCCGACATGCAGAGTCATACAAGCAGCTGGCAAACTGTGATCACTGAAACAATGTGGAGATGAAATGGGCCATCTATCTCCTTGTCACCTACTGTCACCTCAAAGGTGAAAAGTCTGTCATCTTGCAGCTACAAAAGAAAAGTAGTAAGATGTGTCTGAGGATCACTAATACAAGTGGCTCTAGTGGTGCACCATTTTAGATGTTAACGGGAGAGAAGGAGTAGCAGTAGCTCCAAAGGATCAAAGCCACTTCCACTCACTTTTGCCTCTTAGCTTTCATATATGGCGAATAACAAGTGCTTTATCTCGTTTGTACTCACTCACTGTCTCTAAGTGGAAATTTTTCTTCTGCATTAACCTGTAAGGCAAAGAATAGACCAGAGCAAACCTTTCGTGGATGGCTCTTCTACGGCTACTCAGCAGAAAGGAGTTTGCAGCCCACAGCTAGCACATAGGAGGGAACACCATGGTTCAATAGAGCTAGAAGTCAATTTTTAAACAAACAGTAATATTAGATAAGGCAATAAGTGTTGGAAAAAAAAATAACAATATTCACTTATGTCCAAGAACAAAATATTCTAGGATAAAGTTGGCTACTGAGATGTCAAGGGGAATACACTAAACAGAAACTCAGGTTAGCATGCCAAAGGCAACCGCTTCTGTCATTACTGATTGTGTGTGGGCTATGGACTTTCTGTATGTATGACAGAGGTAAAAGTAAATAGTTTGATCATCTTTCTTCAAACCTAGGATGAGAGTCTATGCTCTCTCTGGATAGGAATGCATCAGAGAAATATGGCAAGGTTTTATTTCAGAGTTCAAGCAGATATAAATTTACAAGCCATTTGTTTACCTTTCTATCTTTAGTGATTACTGGCATTAGCTATTTTCTAAGCACCCTCCCCACATCAAACATGAAAAATGTCTGTCTGATCCTTTACAACTGTTTCACTGTCACCTAAATGAAGCAGGTTTTTGGCTCCTGAGTCAGTGTTAGGCTGGACAGCTGCTTAGCTGTGACAGCCCAAGCAGCTACCTCAGGCTTGCGCAAGGGGGATTCAGACTGTACTAAATTACATTCTTAGGGTCATATGTAAAGCTTTAATCCATGGAGTTATATTTGGCAGGACAGTGAAGGAGCAAGGCTTATGTGCATCTGTGGATGTGTCTGTGTGAGTCTGTACATGTACACATGGCTAATTGCTTGTTTTCTGTAACATTAAAACGTTCACGTCTGTCATCAGCTGATACCTATGGACTCACCTTTGTGTAGGATGTGATTGTTGGTATACGGAGTCAAGCTGATTCTTGTTGGATTTTATTGACTCTGGCATGAGTAATGTGATACTAATCTATAAACTAATCTGCTGGTATTTATAACCAATAAGCAATTGTCTCACCCACTAACTGCAAGTTTGGGGATATGACAATTACAGTAGATACTAGTTTTACTGTAGCTCTGAGCTGCTTGGGAACCTATATGATTGGCTAAATTTCTAGGAGAATATTTGATTTACCTTAAAGAAAACATCAATCTTGCCTCTGGTCATTCTTACTAATAGGGAGTACTATATCTTCTGAGCCAGAACATAAAACACTTCAAGTCTGAGACCAGTGAGGTAAATAAAAGGAAAAAATTATAATCTGTTCCCATCCTACATTATCTGGTAATTTACACATAAATAACAGTGAAATAATAGCAGGTTTTCAGGCCTGTTTCTGTTCTGAAGGTCACTGGGTCTCCACAGGACAAAGGGGATTAATCACACAGAATCAATTACAGGATTAGGTAATCCCCTAAAATGGGATTGAAAAGTGATTTTGTGTAAGAGACATTGCTATGTATAATTAAATAGATAACATTAAGCGTCTTGTTATCTTGTGATTATATACTGTGAGCATAGATTTGTTACTAATATGTCTTTTCATCTTTGCCTGAAAAAGGCAGTACATTTTACTACTAGTGAGGAAAAGTGTAGGTAAACACTGCAGATGGTGTATCTATACTGACTGAGTAGCTGTATGACAAATGAAATTTTGGAAATTAAAATTGTAGGCTGTGAGGAAGATTGTCTATTAATCTTGGAAGCATGCCATTAAATCTAATTACAGTATTTTGTTGATGTTACCTTAGATGTTTCAAATGAATTCCCCATCAAATGTTAGGTGATGTAATATACCTAACTGAAAAGCTAATCACTGTACAGAAAATGGAGTTTTCTTGCTTTCAGTGGTTGCTGTAGACATTTGGGGATGTTTGCAGCACATACCACTCTGCACCTGGCCCCAAATGGCACCGTGGCAATGCCCCCATCCTGGGCTTTTCCACTCCCAGCCCTCTGCCCTGTAATGCCCCACCCTGTCAGGGATTTTTATTTTTTCCTAAAAAGTTATCCTTTAGCAAGGGCCAGGAATTAATCACACTTTACCCTTGCAGGAAAGTGCCATGGCCAGAATTGTTGGCCTGAAAGAGTTTGCTTTTCAAAGTTAAGGCGGATAGAGAGCTTGCAGGCAGGAAAGACCAGTTTTACAGCAAGACTGTGCCCAGTTATGTTCACTGCTTGAATCCCTTTTATTAGCTTTGACATACAGTCATCCAGATTTCACTATAAGCACATTTCAAGTAGTAAAATACACAGGACAAGACATTACAAACATTGTGGCTATGGCTTTTCTTTGCTGAGGCTGCCAGCCCCATGGCCTCAGCAGGGAGGAATTTTTGACCTTTCCTGACTTGGCTTCATCTCTGCAGGATCCCACGCAAGCCCCACTGGCTGACCCATGCAGCGCTTCCAAAACATTAAAAAAATTATGTTTTCTAATTATTTTTATTAATTACTGGCACTTCTCCTCTGCCTCCCTAGAGGAGATGGTGGAATTGGAGAGCCAGCAGATTGAATTTCATTCCAACTTTGGCCTCAATAAGAACCAAGAGCAGTTATTATATTTATCACTTAAATATTCAAGACAGAGATGGTGTTTGGTGTGCTTCTCAAGGCAAACTGATGTCTGATGATCATGGGTGGGCATGGAATAGCAGCATGCACCCATTTCTTACACTAGCCAGAAAGATAAATGACAGGCATGGAAGCATATACAGATGTTGACACAACACAGAACCAGAGTAAAGTTGCCAAGTTGAGGATGCACAGCCCATCAGCCTTAGCAGAAAATCATCGCTACGCCTTCAAGACGACAGGCATACAACCTGAGGTTTCTATACATCTCTCTAAATGAGGAGGCAGGCTAGAAAGATATAAAACAGAGAGAACAATGATATTAAAATTGAGGTTTTGACAGTCAGAAATACTTTAAAAACAACTCTCAACACAGTACTCAAAAAGATGCTAAAAGAAAGTGTTAAAATTGTTCTGTGTCTACCTATATTTTACAAAATGCTAATCACTTAAAAGCACCTCCTATAATTTTCTGAGAGCTAACAAGAGTGAAAAAGGGGGTTTCATATCATTTGGAAAATAGGAGAAAAATATTTTCTTTCCTTTAAACATTACAAAGAACTCTACTAATGTGCAACCTGAATTGGATACTATTTACAGAGATAAAAGTACAACATCTTTTCTTACACTTACCAGTCTTTATACAGTACTTGACTTATAACCAATCATTTACCTGTATCAACACAGCACAGGCTTGTTATATTAGCAATTTGTTATTTTTAGCCACTTGGTGTAAATCATGAGCAACAATGTTCTGAAATGTCTCACTTCTGACTCTGTTGATACTGCTGCAAGCTCAGGACTCAGAGAAGGAAAATGGCTGGCTTTGCCAGCCAAACAGTGGGATTTCCACCTATATTTCCCCAGGCAACAAGGTGTAGGGTGACTGAGTGAGAGTAGGATCTAAATATGGTCTCCAGGCAGATTAAAGACCCATTTTCTTGGGATCTATGCCATAGGCAAAGGGGGTGAATAAGTGGCCACAAACAGGACAATAGGGTTTGTGGAGACCAGAGTCTAAAGCCACAAACAGTGTGTAGCCATCTAACAGGTGAGCATTGTTCTCATGTAATTACACATTCAGCAAGTTAATAGTGGAATACCTTAACAAGCTATCAGCTTCAGCTGGCACAGTTTAACCTTGTTCTGGTGATAAGCGGTGAAACGTTATAGCTTGAGCTTCTTATTTTCTATATTTATGTTCTTAAAAAATTGAAAGGATTCTCCACCAATCTGTAGAGATTAAAAGCCTGCTTTTTTAGAAAATTTTCTACATTTATTCACATACTATACCTGCTTGTCCTGCCCTGTGCAGTGGCTCCCCAGATGCTGAGAAGGCACTAAGGCACATAAAACCAGAGCTGTATGAAAATAACATTTCTAGGTTGTTAATAGAAACTAATATTATCAGGCAGACCAATATTTACCCCTGCTGTGAGAGCATTACTCATTGAATAGAGCCTTAAATTGTCCAGCTAACTTCATGCACTCATAAGAAATAAATTCTATTCTCTTTTATTATCAAAATTAATTACAGTCAAGGTTAAGTTGTAACATCTACACTTTGCAACTTCAATTTAAGGACAGCGAATATAAAAACTGCGCATTTCTGCTTCACCAGAAATTAAACACCTAATCCATAGTAAATAACCTATCAATTACTTTGTACACTGTCATGCAGTAGGCAGATGTCTGTACACACTGTTGAAATGTGGTGCCTTTTGGAGGAAAGAAACAGGAGGAAGAAGGAAAATATTTAGCTAAAGTATAATGAGTCATGATATAACATCATCACATCCTGGCACTGCTGTGATTTGACTGTTCTTCTGTAACTGACATTTGCTGTTTTTATTGGAAATGACATAGTTTAAATGAACGTGTCCTGAAAATATAAGTTTCAGATTTCATTCAGAAGTCATCGCATCCATGCACTAGTGTGCTGAGTCACTGATTCAGCTCTGGCTCAGGCAGAGAGAAACCATCAATGTCATTTTCCTCAGCATTTGGGGGATGCACCATTCCAGCAAAACTTTCCTAGGCAGCGGCACGCCAAAGGTGGTTTTCCAAACGTGCAAGCTGCCCCGCAGTGCGTGGGCTTGCATTTTCTTACCAAATCATGTGGCCAATGTAGTGATTTTAATGAACGGTTGTGCTTCCTAAACCCAATTCAACCTTGGTTATAAAACTAATGGAGGAATTCAAGTGGAACGAAATGTCTGGTTTAAACACACATTAGTTTCATATTACCCATATTTTAATGAAGCAAAATCTCGATTTGTTCTTCTAACAGATGGTGGTTCTTTTATCTGTATGTAAATTTTGAATATTCTGCTTACATTTTCAAATTCGTGAGCATGAGTGTTGCTTAAGTCTGTAAAACACTTAGAGGGTGAAAAATCCTTTAGACAATAGGAATAATCCATAAGATATACCTATGAGATAGGGTGAGTAAGTGGTCTCATTACCATTTCGTACACAGGGACAGTCTCACCGGAGCCAGAGCTGCTCCTCGGGCATTCCTGGCTCTTGGTCTGACACTCAGTCCATTCGATTGTGCCTCTGTACTTTTAGATTCTGCTGATGTGTTTCTTTTACAAATCAATCATTGTAAGGGTAATTAACATTTAAAAGCCAGGTTTCTTTTAATTCCATTAATATATTTGTGACAAGAAATGTGTTGGCAGAATCCAAAGGTTAAGAGTTACAATGAAGAACAAGTTTTAGGATAAATGAAAGTTAAGGCCTAAAATAGCCTGACAATACCCCATTAATCTGCACACTATTGACACAATAGTGGTCTATTGTGTCAATGAGGATTTAAGAAGCTTTGTAGCACATGCTACTGATGGTTTATCATATCAATAGGAACCTGCGTATATTGGTGTTAAAAAACCTGTGGCTGTATAATTCCCTGACTGCACACATATTGTAAATGCACATACTTTAAATCTTTACATAAAGTGGTTTCTAGCCATGCAGCAAATTTTGAAACTATAATAAAATACCATATTTAATACTTCAACGTAGATAGATCTACACTTGACTACCCCAAAATCCTCCAAAATGCTCTACTTGAAACTGAAACCCTTTGCCGCACAGCAAGGCAATCTGATGCTCAACATTATGTCATCTGCCTAATTGCAGCAGAAGGAGATTTAAACCGCGTTAAGCTCTCAGCCCGGTAGAAGGAAGCCTTCAGTTAGCCTGTGGCTGGGATGTGCAGTGGGGAGGAAAGGCCCCTTCGCACAAGCTGAAGGAGCAGCAGGGAGCGTGCAGCCACAGCCCAAGCAGATGCCCCAGGCTGTGCTACTTCCCATGCCCCATGGCAGGGGCAGCTGAGCAGCTACACAGTTTAGATTGAGTGAAAATACAGGTGGCTCTCTAGGAGTGCAGTTTTTCTGGCTGGCACCACCATTGGGGATTTAAAAATCAGAGAAGCACATACCAAATTTGTAACGCCCCAGTGCAGGCAGCTCACACCTTGGCATACACACTTCTGATAAATGCATGCAGCAGAAAATCTGCTCCGAGAGCTCGGCTGCCGATGGGGAGGCCCCAGAGCTGCACTCTGACCTGGAGTCTTATTGGGGTAGGCACATTCGTGCTCTAAGCTTTTTGCATCCTCAGGTTGCAATTTGATTCCCAACCAATAGAATGGTCTCCTGTTTCCATGTGCTGTGCAAATTGCAATGCTCTTCAGATTAGGGCTGCTCCTGAGAAGGAGAAAATACCATCTTTACACCTCTAACCAGGCAGCAGCTCCTGGGGCACAACATAGCCACGCTGTGTTTGCTGCAAGGAAGCCCGTAATGATCTTGCCTTTAGCCTGTCACCACTAGGAAACATCAGAGAGACAGCCAAGGGCCTGAGTTGCCAAAAACATCCTATTCCCATGGCTGAGAGATTGTGTTGGAACCATCTCTAAAGAGAATTTACTATGGGCCAAATCCTGGCGCCCTTGCTTAGATGAATCGG
Organism: Aythya ferina; assembly: GCF_964211825.1. Classification (NCBI taxonomy): domain Eukaryota; kingdom Metazoa; phylum Chordata; class Aves; order Anseriformes; family Anatidae; genus Aythya; species Aythya ferina. The sequence continues at coordinate 21,027,759 of NC_140307.1, read as the reverse complement.
TTCTCAAGACACAACGCTCCCACTGCGAGTAGCATGCATGCAAAATCCAGCAGGATTGGCCCCAGAACTACCTGGGAGCATCAGGCCCTTGTCTCTCAGGGCAGGAGTAACACAGGGAGCAAGGGGACGCAGGCAATGGCCGGGCCCCGGGATGCACCCAGGTGGATGCAGGGGCAGGAACATGGGGATAGCATGTGAATGGCTGAGATGTTTCCTCAGAGGCAACCTCCAAATTACTTTTACTCAGAATTTTTCCGTTTTCCCATCAAACAAGTGTAGATGATGGAGTTTGGTGAGTATTCCTTTTTTTTTTTCTTTTCCTTCCCAAATATTTTGTGGCACTTTAAGCCTTAATTAATTTAATGTAATAATAATAATAATAATAACAACAACAACAACAACAACGAATGAGCGACAGCTATTTCCCAGACTTCATTTCTGGGATGAAACCCTTTGTTTCTGGAACCTCTCCGGGGATTCGGGGCAGGCACTTGAAGATGTCATTTCAAGGACGCTCCCCCTTGGCCGCTCCCCACCACCCGTCAAATTCTCTGCACCCCGAGCCCCGGCAGCCCGCACCCACTACTCCCTCACGAAGCGGCGGCGGGGCGTTAAGGGGCCAGGACTCAGAGCGAGGGCGGCGGCCGGGAGCGGCGCCGCACCCGGTGCTGCCCAGGGCGGGGCCGGGGCCGCCGTCTGCCCACCGCATCACGGCAGTGCGCGGAGATCCGCCGGGGCGGTGAGGGCGGCGGTGGGACGGGGGGCAGCGGAAAGTTGGCGGGGGCGGGAGGCGGAGCCGAGGCTGGGCGCGGCGCGGCGCGGGTGAAAATAAACACAGGGAAGGGGAGGGAAGGGGGAAAAAAAAAAAAAAAGGAAAAAAAAAGGCGGCGGCGGCGGCGGGCTGGGCGGGAAGGGGTGGGCTCTGCGGGGCGCGCCTCCCCCGTGCAGGCTCGGTAGCGAGCGGAGCGCCGGGATGGGGGCGCCTGGCGGGGGCAACGGGCGGAGGAGCAGCCCCGCAGCAGGCAGCCCCGCCGGCGGGCGGCGGCCGCGGGCAGCGGCAGGTACGCGGCGGCGCTGCCGAGCCGAGCTGAGCCGAGCCGGAGCCCTTGCGGGAGCGGGGGAGTCGCAGCGGAGCCGGGCCGCCGGGTTGGTCCCCGGCGAAAGCGCCCCGGGGCGGGCGGGCGGGGAAGGGACGGTGGGGCGAAGGGGGGACGGCGAGCGTGGTTTGGGGGCTCGGCGGCGGCGGGCGGGCGCTGGGAAGCAGAGGGAGCTGCGCGGCTGCTCCCGACGGATCTGGATGGAAACTAACCGGGAGCCGGGTCGGGAGCGTCCCTGCGCCGGGTGCTGCTCGCCTTCTGCCGCCCGCCGCGTTCAGGTGTGGAGCCCAGAAACTTTTGGAGCGGGGGGAGCTGCGGAAAGTGAGAGGGCAGCGAATCAGGCTGCGGGTAGAAGGGGCTCGGAGCCTCCTGGGCTAGTTGTAATCGCTGGGTGGCGAGTAAAGGTCACACGGATGTTTCCAGGTGGATGATGTGCCCGTATTTTAAAGGGTTTTTGTTTTTGGATGGTTTTCATTGTGCTCTGACTTGTAAGCTGGAAAATGCAATTAAGTATGCTTTAGGTTGATATGTTGAAGATCTTGCGGTTCCGGCGGGCATCCCGTTGTTAGCATGAATATAGCTCTGTGTTAGTCTTAAATTGGTGGCTTTCCTCTAATCTTGAAGTTGTTCCTCACTTCTGGTCAAGATTATGTCTGTGTTACAGGCATTAGCCTGTGAGTAATTTGAGCAAAATTCGGCCTTCAGCGTGTAAAGTCATTTGTATTTATATGTGTGTGTGGCTTAGGATACATTTACTGTTGAGCATAACAGCAGCCCTGATAGTTCATAATGCTCACATATGTGGTACTTGCTGTACAGATGGTATTGTAGCTTATCCATCTACACACGCGCACATTTCACATATAACATGCAGGAATTACAGCAAACTTCCTCTAAAATACTGTTCAGGGCTCTGTAACTGGGTGGCATTCTTTCCCTGGTTATTTCCTTTGGGTAAAACATGCATCTTTATGGGTATACCTTTGTGTTCTAAGTTGTTAGTCTTTCTCTATTAATGTTTATATATTCATTTAAATATTATTTGAAGGAACAGCTTCCCACTGTGTTAGAGGCTTCTACTGTTGCTGTGTTGCTCTCACATACAAATACTTTAACTGTGAATTTTCTGAGGTTCTGTTCCTTTTTCCAAGTCTAACAGGAAGCTCATTGTAAATCCTTGCAATCACTTTTTGTTGGAAAAGAGAATAGACCTTTTTTGTGCTTTATTCACAGTATAAAATTCTGTCTACCTCTAAAGTCTACTTAAGTTACTATTCAGTAGATTAAGCTGTACGTAGCTGTGTTTAATGTAGTAAGTGGCAGGCATATTCTGTTATGTTGGCAGATATTGTATAAACATTTACTCTGGCTTAGATAAATACAAATTGCCAGTTGAGTGCTCTGATTTCTTTTTCTATATAACCACGAACTTTAACAGTTTTTATATTAACCAATATAAAGCCCAGTTGTTTTAAAAACAGGAAGAGAAAGTTTGTAGTCAAAATTTATTAAAGATCTGAATTATGTAGCTCAGTTTTCCAAAGAACAGTCAAAACGGTATAACCTAGAGGCTCTAAATTTGTTTATTTAACAGGCTTCTCTCTTTCATCTGCATCTTCATTTACAGTAAACAGCTACTGTCCTCCCTCCTATCCTGCAGTCTGTTGGTACCTGTTCTCATTTATGGTTGAGATGCAACAAAGATAATATCATCTTCTAACCATGCTTTGTGTGATGCAGGAGTGTGTGCCGGGAATACAGTGATGGCCCTGTCAAAGCTCTACAAACCAGCTGTATGGCTGCATCTCCCCTCCCCGAGTCTCCCAGGCCCCGTTAGCTGGACCATCTGAATGTTCCTACCTCTTTTTGTGTGGCTGAGCTGAGCCGACTGTTAGAGCTGATACTTCGGCCCTTGGAGCCGCAGTAACTTTGATGTAGACTTATGAAGTGCACACATTAAGATAGAGTGCTTAATTACATATGCAATTAATTCCGACTAAATCAGTCTTCAGTCTGATCTGTCCTGTCATGAGATATGTGAAGGTAAAGAAAGTACATCATAGAAGCTCACTTCAAAGCGTATATTAAGTATTTGTAATAACATCTTCTGGTCTTACTACAGTCAGTCACACAAGAGGCTGCAGCTCTTGATCATTATGTCTGTTACTCTTTCTTAAAATGCTATTGCACTTAACACAGCATTCAATATCCCTTGAAGTCATATGAAGCCCAGTTAGCTGGACAGAACCTGTACAAAACATTGAAATACTTAGGTTATGCTTCCTTCAGAAAAAGACAGAAATGTGAAATCAAGTGCAGTGAAGTCAAGTGGAAATCCTTGGAGAACATGGCCACATATTGGACACATCAAGTGTCAAATGGCCACATATATGGACACATCAAGTGTCAAATGAGAGACCATTTCAGTTATGATCTTTCTTTGCAAGACAAAGGAACCAGTTACAAGAACAGTTTCTGTGCTCATAAGCTTATGTTGAGCTTACTTGTGTTGCAGTCTGTGGTATTTTTCAGAGAATGCACTATGTGTTTGCAGTGCTTACTGAATAAAGGATATGGTGGTTGATTACATATTTGTGTGTTAAACATACCTGTAATTCCAGTTAAGAAAAATCAGATGTCTTTCCATTGGGTAAGGTAATAATTTGCTTCACGAGTAATTAAGAAAAGATGGAAGGCATATTATTTGCATTGGGTAGTATAAGTTATTTTCAGTCTTAGCAGCTCTGTGTGTAATTAAAACAGTTCAAATGTTGCTTTCTTCAAAACTGCTGTTAGAACAGATGATCTCTTCTTGTGCATCAGATAAGCTACTGCAGTTACCGTTAAAATCCATCTAAGCCATTTTATTAAGTTGTTACTTGTTCTGTGAATAGGTGCCAGCCCGGAGTTCAAAAGAAAGTAGGTTCTGATTTGTTCCCATGTCACGTGGAAGAGGTGTGCAGTAAAACATTGTATTATTGCTCTTCCGATGCTGTTTGCAGGTCTGTGTGTTGTCTGCCATAGGCCACTTTACCTTGTTGTGGTTTGACAGTAATTACAGTACAGCTAATATCAGAAGTTGATTCAGTTTATTCAAACAGGACGGCTATTGAATTGTCCCACTTTCAAAGTCAAATGTTTGTGTAACCACAGAAATCAAATCTGTAGTGCACATATATAACATATGAGTTGTATTTATTTCCCTAACTTTTCTATTCCATTTGGCTTTTGTTAACTAACCCAGATTAGCATTTTAACAACCCCAAAGTGAACTTCTGCGATTCTCCCTGCTTGGACAGTGTGTGTAGGCCATCCATCATTCTGTCCTTGGCCACAACAGCCATAACCATTTGGAGCTACACAGAAACCATCCGACTGTGAACAGCACAGCTGGCTGCAGCAATTTTTTCTTCCACACCACTGGCAGCATTGTCTGGCTATGGTAACTAAAGTTAATATTCAGAACATGAAGTTTGTGCCGTGCCGGCACCCAGGCCCTGCTGCAGCTCAGCAGGCACACCTGCGGACAGGCCGCAAGATGGCTGCTGGGAGCGAGGCAACCGCTGGACTCTTTCCTTGCGGGGCTCCAGTCTGAAGGCAGCAACCTGTTTTGTGGAGTGGGATTAAGTTAACTTGGTGCTTGCTTGAGAGGGAGGTTGCTTGCAGGATCCTGTGCTCGTTCCTTCGGTTTGCAGATCAGGGTGTGCTTTGAAAGCTGCCAGCTAAAGAAACAGAACTTGCTGCCTTAACTTAGCCATGCAAACAGCCGGAGAGCACAGAAAGAAATGGAGAATTTGGGCTGTGTGTTTCACACATTCTTGGAGAAGTCTTTTTAGTTCCACAACGGAAACCATGTGATTTCACAGGATCTGTGCCCAGACTCTAATACTCACCACAGATGTGTGCCTCGGGTTTGTTTTACAGATCTGTGAATGCAATAGTAAAGAAGCTGGTGTGCAGTTTGTTTTAATTGTGACCTGTACTCTGAATGGCACATAACCCGCAGATGAGTGCCCTCGTGGCTCTATGCTAATTGCACCTGTGGAAATTTTTGCATAATTTAAGTAAACTGGCCTGGCATGACTGGCTGTTGTGTATGAGCCACAGCTTTCTTGCTAGAAGAGGAGCCTTCAAGAGCAAAGGAGGTCAGGAGGTGTTGCCAGGCAGGTAGAGGCTGGGGTGGAAGTGGAGGAGCAAAGACATGGTGGAGGAGGAGCAAGGAGCTCAAGCAAGCAAGTGACATTTGTTCTGTCCAGAATGGTTACAAACCTTGTAAATGAAATCAGTCTGTGGACAGCTTTGATTTATATTCTCACACAGCAGATTGGCCTTGGTCTGCCTGACCTTGGTAACATTACAGAGGTCGTATTTGCACACAGATACTCTTCTTGCAGAAGGGTTTGTTGTTGCTGTTATTTTTGTTAACAGTTGCATCCAAGAGCCAAATTGCAGCCTGTGTTTCTAATTCGAAAGGCACTGGAACACAGCATACACAGAATTTTTATTTACAGGATGGATCCTCTCCCCCACAATGGATGGCTTAAGAGATGAGACGGCAGATGTGTACAGCCAGGCAGGGGCTGTGAGAAGCAGGAGAGCCCTGTTGGCCTGCATAATCAGCAGCCGTGTTTGTGCACAAGCTGCCTAAACTTAGCTGAGCCGTGTGTGTCGGGGAAAGGGGCACACATGCTTGTTGGCATCAGAGGCAAAGGGAGCTTTGAAGAGGGTTTGGGCTGCAAATGACGAGTTAATTGGCAGGTGTGTGCTGGGGAGCTCTTCAAGAGTCAGGGGGGAAGCAAGCAGAGGTGCTCATCTGGAAAGGTAACAAGCAGCAGGGACTAGCATCACAGGATGGCTGCTATCAGTGGTGGGAGCAAAACCTCCGAAGAAATGAGAGGTGATCAGCTGGTCACTGTGCTCAGTTATTACTGGAATAATAGGCTTTTCTTAACATGAGCCACGTAGTTCATCTCTCTTATGCCAAATGGTCACGACAGCTGGGCCTCTGCTTTCCTGAGCAGTAGTGAGGAACCAGCTTGTGCCTCCCTTAGGTTAGGACCTTCCTCACAGTTTTACTGTAGCATGAAACCAAAGGTACTCTCCTTAAGTGCTGCTGTTGCACTTCTGGGCATGTTTACAGGTACTGGTGGTGGACAGGGACTGCATCAGCTACTCACAGCTCCAGCAGAAAGTGTTGCAGCTATTTCTGCGTATGTCTGTCGTGGTAGATGCGCTTTGGGGTCAAAAGAAATTTCTCATGCTGGTATTTCAAGACCCTGTTTATGTATACCTCTGCTTGGGCACCCCTTCCCTGTGGTGTGTGAAGCATCCTATCAGGCTGCGTAACCTTCCTGTTTTGGGAGGTTACAGAGAAAATCATATGCATTGGAAGCCTGAATGTATACTTATGGTTGCAATATTAAAATTTTAGATGGTGTTTGAATGTTGTCCAGTGTTAGTGAGGAGGCTGTTACTCTGCCTGTTAGTGGGATGGTGGTTTTACAACAAGAAACAGCCATAAATGCTCTGCGTGTACCCTGCATGGGCCAAGCAGTACCCAGGTGTTAAGTATCAGAATACTTAGTACCTGGTGAGTCAAGGAGGCTGGATTCTGCAGCAGCAACTCAAAGCAACCAAGCAGCAAGGCAGGAGAGGGCCCTTTTACTTTCAAACAGTTGGCTAGGAGCCTGCACTGGCACCCCTTGCAAATACAGCTATTTTGTGTATTGCCACCTGGAGACAAGTGCTGAAGAGAGGGGTAAGGATAACAGAGGAAAAGCAGTGGTGTGAAAGCTGTCAACAGTGTGTGAACAATGTCCCCAGGTGTCTCATGAAAGGAGTAATAAGGGGGAAAAAAAAAATCATCTCGTGGAGTTGAATGGTTTCTTTCAATTTGCAAAGTTCTGCTCTCCTTGACGGTTTCTTAAACCCAGCACGTGTTTATCAAAGATTAACACTGAGAAGCCAGTAATTCGTTTTTGCTCAATAAATCATACTTTCTTCATAAAGTAAATGCTATGTGGGTATTTTTAGCAATGTATAGGTTCTTTTTTTTTTTTTGATGATAACCTCAAACAAAGATAATCAAATCCCATGTTTTGAGGATTAATCTGATTCCCTGCAAGGGTATGGATAGAATTTTTTTTTCTGTCCTTTGTACTACTATGCAGGTTTTACTGTGAGAGTGGATTATGGCTTTTCCTCTCCCTAAAGCATCAGATTTTCATCCTTGCCAAAGACATAAGCACTGCTAGTGATTGAACAGTGGTCTTACACAGCAAACTATGCCAGCGCAAACCTAAATGTATTTGGTGCAGCTGTAGAGAAAAATAGACCTGCCGACTGTATTGTGTGTGGTTCAAATAAACTTACTTAGTCATTCTTACACTGGTCCTGTATAACTAGTGATAACACAAGGATTTAGGGAAACTGCAATTGTATTGGGGATCTAGGGGGGCAATATGGAAGGGAAAAAGGGGCAGGTTGCACTGCAGAGCTCTGAAATCCCAAGTCTCAGTCCCTGTTCTGCCACGGATTTCCTTATGACCTTCATTCAGGCACTGTGGACCATATGTTACTGATTTAATTTAACTTCTAAAGCTTTGATCTGTGGCTTCTCTGTGGCTTGCAAGCTAAAACATTGGTGGTAGTGTTACAGATGTGCTTCCCTGCCATAGAGGGGTGCATGTGACCATGAGGTGACAGGTAAAAGGCAGAGGGATGGGAGGGCTGGTGCCCAGCATGGCAGTGTCCTGTTCCAAGTGACTGCTGTCTCTGTGACTGCCAAGCATGGGCTCTACAGGTTGCATTTGGCCCATGGGAAGCAGGTGGTTCTTTGGGAATTCCCTGAAGTGGTATGATGCAGCACAGGGATGTCTCCCAGCTTGGGACCCAAAGCAGGACAGCCATGGCTGCATGTTGCACCAATCCTGCCTCCAAATCCCAGCTGGCTTGTGAAGTGCCAGGGAGCAGCAGCAGCAGGATAATTTACCTAGCTGCTTTTATATCTGTTTAATAACTTCTGCTGAATGTAAGGCAAGGAGTCAAGCTGGCTCAAACCTTGCACTAATGCATCTCATTCTAAAACGCATAAAAACAAAAATCTCACTGCAGCCCCTGTTGCAATAACCTAGGTGCTCTCAGTGGACCCTCAGCATGGGTACCTCTCTTGAAGAGCCACCTCTGCTGCTCCAACTGTCCCCCAGGGGCTCACAGAAACAGTACCACTGTTGCCCCTCTCCCCCATGACTGCAAATATATCTATACATACACTTAGAAATACTCACAGGCTACAAAAGCAGCAAATATAATAATGTGATCCAACTGTTCAGTGCTAGGCTAGAAAGAAGTGTTTTTCTGCCATTATGTGAAAATTTAGCGTGACTGGAACAGAGTCTGCATTTGATTAGGCAATTTAAGAAATGTAAGAGACTTCATACTGTAGGGCAGTGCTGCAAAACAATTGCTCGGAACATGTTCTAAAATTGGTTTGCCTTCACCAGATTTCCATGTGTTTCTGCACGACATCTCAAGTAAAAATATGAACAGTCACGTGGCAAGGGACTGCATTTTGATATTATGGTAAATAAAAGCAACAGTTTAAGCAATTATTCTAAATTTTGAGTAGTCTTTGAAAGGGGAAAAAATAAATAAAAAATCTCCCATTATTTACTTTCTGTCTTGGGAAAGACATTTCATAACACATCCTTTGACTGGTGTAGTTAATCTTTAATGCTTAACAAGATAATAGTAATCGTTAACTTTGAGCTTGGGCTTCCTCCAGTTTTTCATGCCTGCATTTGTACATGTAATTGATTGTGGCCAGGAAAGTGGCAAAGCACATGCCTTGCATATACAAATAGGTAACTGAGTGGCCGGCTACCAGATTTGTCCATGCAGAAAAAAACAAGACCAGTTAAAAACACACTGTTCACCAGTCTCCAGAGGCAGTATTCCTGTGAGTGAGGCTAGCTGACTGCTCAAGTTCCAAGAATGGCTGATAATACTAGTGCAGTGCTTAAGATGCTCTGATGTGTTTCTTTCTGATAGCCTCCCTCTCCCCTCACATTTTCTGGCAGCCATTTACTTTCTCTTTGAAGTGAGAGCAGTGCCACTCAGCAGCCCTTTTCCCCAGCTGCAGCAGCAGCTCAAGCCAGTGACCCCCATGGCCCAGCAAGATGCAGCCCTGCGATGCTGTGGGGATGTTCTGCAGGGGGAAGAGGAGATGCTTTCTGGAGTGAGGTTGACGGCGACGCTGTCTGGGGCACAGCCTGTTGAACTGCAGATGTGACCTTTCCACAGTACCCTTTGTTCTTCAGCTATGCTGCTCATTGCAGCATATTCTTTCCCCCGAATGTCCCATTTCAGAACATCTTATCCCCATTATCCTGACCTCCTGGTCTCCAGGCCTAAATTGGCAGTGCTTGTTTTGGGGACCATGGCTGGAGTGCTGCTCGAGGTGAAGGTTGCTATGTGCACTTCTGGAGGACCACAGGGCTCTCAGCACAGAGACCTGCGGTGCCGCTAGCCGTTCACAGTGTCTCTGGTGTCAGCTGGACTTGTCCAAGTAGTGCCAGAGACCTTTGTTAGGCTCTCACCTGCAAATACTGGTTCATACCTGTCATAGAGCTCCTTATCAGATGATGCCTAATCAAGCTGAAATGAATGACAGTCTTGCTATGTAAATCGTGTACTGTAGGCTTGCAGGTAGACAAGGTTCTTACTTCACTCAGGGCTCTCACCCACATTTGTAGCCAACTCTTATAGGGAGGAATAGGTAGTACTATGGTCTAGCTTTAGGGTTTTGCCTGGGGCTGAGGGGGGTAGCTGGGTTGTTTCTAAACCTACATCCAAGACTGTATGTACTACTGTGAGTAATTAGATCTTTGCCATCCCAGTTTTAGACTTCACTCTAGTTTTCAGGATAAAAAGTTTTCAGACTAAACACTACTGAAAATTGCCAGACACCTCTGATACAGCTGTGAGCTAGAGACACCCAGCAGCTCACCCAGTGAGCTGCAGCCACCCGCTTCAGCAGGATGGCATTGCTCGAGCTGCCTGGCGACTGGGGCAGGGACAGGGGCACATGCTAGCAGTGCCACCTGCGGCCAGGAATTAACAGAGGGAGGATCAGTGCTGAGGGAACAGTGCAGGACCCAAACATCCCTGTACAGACTTCCTCTGCAACAGTCCTTGGACGCTTCTGTGAATAAATTTAGCATTTGCTAGGGCAGTCTAACTTGGGCACAAGCGGTTTGAATTAATGAAATGCAGACCTGCTAAAATGATGAATCCGAAGCACTGCATAAGTTGAAGTACCTTGCACTTTATCACCTACAGCTTAACCCTGGCAGACTTTCAAGGGGAGCATATATTTCAGGAGTTTTGTACAACAGAGAGCAGATTTTATCATAGATGTGAGCTGAACTCGGTTGTTTTTGGCTGGAGGGCTTTTATATTGCCCTGGTAAAGGAAGGTAGTTAACGTTCACTCTCAAAAATTAAAATAAACATAATTGAAGCAATCACAGTTTGCTCAGCATTTTATTTCCTTTCTTGCTGAAACTACCTTGTGTTCAAGTAAATTTTTGATCATAAGAGAATTTAGCCCACAAAGTGCATCTAATCATCCACTAAGCATTTGCATCATTAAAAGTCACCCTATCCATTTTGCAAGTGTTCTGTCAGCTTGTTCCAGAGAAGAGGGGTGCGTTTCCTGTAACATTAAAAGCCTGCAAACAACTGAAGTGTAACTAGCAATACCATAAACCAATTAAGATGAAAGCTGTGATACTCAGTGGTAGGGTTTCATCACTTAATCCTAAACCATCTTTTTTTTTTTTTTTTTTCTTACACGTAGATCAAGAGGTGTTAATGCAGAATCCTTAAAAAAAAAAAAAAAAAGTATTATCTTAAAATAACATTTGTTATTTGCGCTTTTCCGCTGAATTAACATCATGGCTCCCAACATTCTATTTTTTTTCTTCAGAGCTGTAGATTTTAAAATTGTTGTTATAAAAATATGGATGGCTACATACTGCAAGTTAAAAGTTGAGTGTACTTCTGTAGGACAGGAACATTTTTTCTTATCTATTTATTTATAGATAAGAATTCCACAAGTTTTTAAAGGGACCGCAGTAATACATTAAGTATGCTTCTTCTATTATAACCACAAATATTTTCTTGTGTTATTTGATAATTAGCTGAAGCAGTCTGTCACCAAACTCCACAGTGTGGATTTACCACATCATAGACAATCTCTGAGATTTAAATATATATTAAATCTCTGTGCCAAGCACTGCCTTCAGGACCTTTACTGAAGTCATTGTTCATTAAAAGAAACACATTTATAAGAAAATATATCTGAAAAACAAAATAAGTCACAATTGCATTATTAGAAAACCTATGGATAGATATAATCCAGTATAGGAATCTGATCCCCCTGCTTCTCATGTAGTAAACAGTGATACAGCTTTTTAGTCGAACATTGCATTTTATGCAGAACTCTGTTTCACATGTAAGCAAATAATTCCTCATTCCTGTTTCACACAGTGAGACACAGACCAAAAATAGAGGTAGGACGAAGAATTGTTTGCTCCCTCTCTACAGTTCAAGCCATCAGACCCCAGGCCATGTTGATCATATATTTTGTCTTGGATCATACGAAAGTGCTGCATTTTCAGGTCTGGATTACCGACGCACACTTTGGTGTTGGGTTTACCCTTGAGTGGCACTGCTGTAATCATTTTAGTCCATGCCAGGGTGGAGGTGCTGTTCTAACTGAATACCATGGTGCATCCAAGGTTGCCAATGCATACATTTCCACAAAGGGCCTAGGGCACCAGAGAAGGCCCATACCAAGTTCGTGTATCTTGTACTAAATATTTTAGCTTCTGAAACGATTGACTTGCTAGTCAAATTCAGCAGCAACCTGCCTTTCTTTGCTACCCTCTGGTGATGGGCAGCTTCTACTCCAGCACCTTACTAGTAAGCTCTCCTTTCTGCAGCTGGAGTTCAAGCTGGAGTCCCACCTCATAGCCGTTACCACCAGCAAGTGAATGCATGCGCAAAGCCTGAGTCCCCCAGGGCCAAGCCCGTGCCAGTGCTGCTGTGAACTTCATGAGGCCCAGAATTTGAAGCTCACCCTTCTCAACTAGTGTTTTTCAGCCTGCAGTTAGTGGACTAAAGGTGATCTCTACTTGAAAAAATAATCACTGAGGCTAAATAACATTTTAACCTTTTTTAACCCAACTAGTCCTTTACATACAAAAAAAATAAAAAATAAAAAATTGGGAGAGAGGTGATAAACACAAGTAAATTCCCATTCTGAGACCAGCATAACTTTATTTGGCTGTTTGGTTGCAAGTGAGGTTGTCTGTGACTTGCTCTAGCCAGTCCAACAGACCTTTGTTGTTTCAGCAGTCTTCGGGTTAAAAAGCTTTACAGCACTGCAATGAGAAACTTTCCGAGCATCTGTGAAAAGGTAGCACGAAGGACTTTTCTTTCATTTCTTTCTGGCTTATTGTTAGAAGGGTTTCATGCTCAAAATTTCAGAAGGTACCATCTCAAATGCACTAGTTAGGGCATCTGCCTTGAGGGAGCCATTTGCACATGGTAGGGACCACAGGGTGAGGGGGATTTCCTGCTTAGTCAAAGCCACTTGGGATTGTGTGAAAACACATCATGTAAATTGACTAAACTCAGCATATTACCAATCAGTTCTGCTTGACCCTCACCATGGTTAGAACATAGTTCCACGTACCCAGGAGATTCCTGATCTCGCCTCACAGCCTGGTTTAGGCCTGCTGCGAAAGGAAGATGGTGCAGTCAGTTAAGCCTTTTTGAGTTAAGTACCTGGTTTTCAGCTTTTTTATTGCAACCTACTCTCCTTCGCCTCAACAAATTCTCCAAAAGTGAACTAATTTTTGGGATGTATTTTTCATTATGACCTATCCCAAACTTCTGCCTGGATTTGCCACTCCGCACTCCCGTTTAGCATTTTGAGAAACATTTACTGTGTTAAGGAGACTTATAATTTCTTTTGAGATAACAGAAGATATTGCATCAGTCTGGGTCAAAGTTATTTTATGTGTTGCTTCTCTCCAGTTGGCTGAATGCCCTTTCCCTTCCCCCTCTTCTTTTCCGTGGCAGCGCACGCGAAGATGATTGATGGAGTGTCACCAGTGCATTGTCAAAGGCTGGAGTAGATTAATGGGCAAGAAACAGTGGCCTATTCCCCTTCAAGTGTGATTGTTTGAAGGAGGGCTCATATTTTAGCAGGAATGATATCCTCCTTCTCTGGATTCCCCCAGTCAGGAGTTGAAGGATGGGCTTCGTATCTGAGATTGAAAGGTGCCAGACACCAAGAGCCCGTTTATATCTGCAACAACTGCCTGCCTTCCTCCTGACCAGTCGTGCTCACCCCAAGGCCTGTTTCACTCAGAGTGCCACTTTACTGATGTGGATTTGTGCCAACAGCTAACGTTTATACCTCTATTTCTCTGTATTTGTAGGCACAGCTAGTTACGGTGTGGAGCAAATGCCCACGTCTCTGATCTGTTCCTTGCTTTTCTGCCTTGGTGGCACTGGCCAGCTTGCCTATGCTGCCAGGAGAGTAACGCAACCCAGAGCAGCTCAGGTGCTTTAAAGGTTTCCTTGGTTGTTGGCCTTGGTCACAAATTTGGCCTTGGTCACAAATTCAGCCTTTGTCTGTGCCTCTATTACCCAGCTGCAAAACAGGGATAGCGATATGGTAATTTCCAAAAGATTGCACTTGCCATGAATTGATTCCTAACAGAAATGCTAGGAATGCAATTTATTTAATTAATTAAATAAATTTAATTAGTTTATTAAAGACTGGTCTGAATCCTGGCTGGGGAAAAATTATCAGACCCAGAGTATGATTGTTTTCTACATTTTCTTGAGGGTAGACATTGCCAGTATTTCGTAATCAGGTATTCTGGTCCAAACAGATACTTCAGCATTGTTATTTGTAGTCCACAGTAGTGGCTTCTAGAATAGGCTTGAATGAAGCAAAAATTATGTCTTTCACACCAGCATATCTGTGTGTACCAGAAGCATACACCTGGCTGTCATAAACCCCTGTTCCAAGGGCTAGATGGAGCCCATTTTTCTGATTATCCAGGGAACAGGTTTATTGTTCTTGAAGAACAACTTGCTGTTCTTTAGGTTTATTCTCTTTTCAGTGGTTCTGATCTCAAGTTTGTGCCCTGCAGCTAAAGGCTGCATTTGAATGCCCTCTTAAAGCAGGTGCCTTTTCTTTTTTGTATGTAGTTAGAAATCAGGACTACTGTTCATTTGCTTGTAATATTTTTACAAGCAAAATAAGGAAAGCTGTACTTTTTACCTAACTAGGTATGGTTTGCTGATGCAGTCCATCTCCCTGTGTGTTTCTCTTGCCATGACAAACATCTGTGATTCAAGCAGATGTAGGTGTTTTGTTTTTGAAAGACTTGTGAAAGGTTTAGCTAACAGAATTGCTGAACATAAGTATTCCCACCTCTTATGTGTTCTCAGAGCAAATATTCAGGACAAATATTTAGAGCTTGGGGGGGTTCTTGAGGAAGACATAAATGTTTGTTCCTGCTCAGGATGCAGTCTCACACCTCCTGTGGCTTTACATTTACAAAACTTTGCCTTGTTTTCTAGGGAGTAGAGTTTGGGTGTATATCATCAGGAAAGTTGAATCTGAGAGAAATGATACCCTCTTCCTTTACCTGGCATTTTGGTAGTTTCCTTTTTGTTTTTGTGACAAGTTGTTTTTTTAGGTCACTGTTGTTGTGGCCCATACACAGACAAATTGCCCTTTTGTTCTCTGCAGCCTTCTGAGTCCAGAAGTCAGTATTTGCTTTTGTAAGGGAAGTTACATTTAAGTTTCAAATTCATTGCCCCATTGAATTCTTCCTAGATGAGATATGGGAAGGAAAGAGGAAAAAAAAAAAAAACCAACAAAAAACACTCTTCCTAAGATACACCCATACTGGCAGAACTTGTACAACTACAGGCTGTGTGCATTTTGCAGCCAGGATAGGTCTCTTTGCATCATGATGTGTGGGCCATTCGTGGCCTCATCTTCTACGCTAACTAAAGCCTACATGGCTGGGAGGACATCTTGCTCCTTTGCAGTTTGTATTCGTTCATTCTCTAAGGAAATGAGGCTACAGGGAGGGCTTTTACTAAGCACCTTGTAGATGTTACTGTCCACTAACACAACGTACTGTTTATATGCCTTCCCTTTCTCTTCCTTCACTGGACCAGCAGTGAAGGATATCTCCAGATATTTGGAGACTGATTTTCTTAATATATATAATTATATATAATTTTTATATATATATATATAATTGATATATAAATTATATAAAATTTATATTAAATTTAATTTATATATAAATTAAATATATATAATTGATATATATTGTATCTGGGAGCCACTGTGCTGCAGGACTTTGCTCTAATAGTGCTTTCACAAGAGAGAACTAATTTGAACTAACTTTATTAATCCCAGTTTGTTTTAAGTTTGCTCATTAGTAATTTAATGCAAGATGGCTTCAGCTGAAGAGGCCATGTCAGGACAAGGAAGAGCAGAGGGAAAGTGCCAGGAATCATTAGTGTTTATTAACCACTGCACTCATCAGTCTTGACTAAAAGCACAGCCCATCCGTTCTGGATGGGTGGACTGAGATACAGAAATATCATTAACGGTGGAAAATGCTTCTTTTCAGGTCAGTCCGTAATGGACAGGCATTCAGAAAACATCCACAGCTCCACTCCCATCACCAAATATTATCTGCATTTCAGTTAGTCTCCTCACAATCTGAACTCACAGAGCTCAGCAGCTTTGTGGATGGAAGGAGCCCTGCCCCTAGCCAGCTGTAGTATCAATTAACAAATACAGTTTTCTCAACCCAAGTAAGCAGTACTAAAAGGTCAAGTGTTGTTATGAAGTGTTGTTTGTTTTTTTTTTTTAATTGCTTTTCAAATTATTAAATGATTAATACTTATGTGCTTTGCTGGATCAGGCCTGGCACATTGTGCTGGCAACATGTACATCTCGCAACAATTCTTGAAACGTTAAAATTTAAAGGCTTATTTTATTCTGTTTAGACAAAGGTTTAATAACTGATTTCAGCAACTGTAAAGCATTGGACGGATGACTCAAAGCTCTGACCTGTGAATCAGGGTTGAATGAATGTCTCCAAAAGGTTGGAGTAGGGAATAGTACCACATGTGCCAGGATTGTAATGAGAAATCTAACCCCTGCTCAGACCACTTGTGGTCATTAAAGATTGCATTTCACTTCGAGATGTTTTCTTGCATCGTATCCAAATTGCAACTTGAGTAGTTGAATTCTGCTTGCTAAAATATCCATGCAGTTTAATTGGAGACATGATGTTTCCTTATCCCTCTAAACAGCTTCATTGTATAAGGCTGTGTTGCTATCATAGTATGTGCTATATAATCTATAGCACATATATAACAAAATAAAAAGAAAAACAACCAAAAACCCCATGAGAGCTGCTGCTGAGTTGCTAGCTTTTTATCATAACAAATAGAATTAGGGGGAAAGCTGGTTGTTAGGAGCTCAGTTCAGCACCATGATCTGTATTTCTTTGCCACACTTGCAAACCATGCGACAAACCCTTGTGCACCACAGAGGCAGCATTTTTACGTTCACTCCGCATGTGTGTAAGCCAGTGCTCAAGGCAGAGCATCAATTGCCTGGTCGTATACATAACGTCTTTGGCAATGAGCCTGTTAGGCTTAGTGGTATGATGGCACAGCCTAGAAACAAGCAGTAATTTTAAAACATGGAATGGATGTTCAGACAGATTGTGTGTGTCATGACTTTCTGTGGATAAGATTTAAGTACTTTATGGGGAAAGGGTTTTATTGGATGACATTCGGTGATAGAGGGGATGGGAAGAGATTGTAGTTTAATTAAAATTCTAATCCGAAGTTTGAGAATTTTTCTTGCCAGGTCAGCAGCCTGCATGCTCTGTTTGTTATTCCCATGAATTAAATGGGCTGACAATCATCAGCTTTTTCAGAAATGCCTGTGAATCCAGCTAAAAATTAGCAAACATCCATATGTTTCAGAGCAGGTTTGAGCAGGGATATGTCACACAGCAGTTTTCCATCACTCTACATTTAGGGGCCTTTCAGAAGCATCGATTAAGTCCACTGGTGCCAGTGCTGAAACACAAAGGAAATGCACCTTCTGCGGTAGGAAGTCACGTTATTGCCCTGTGCTGCTGAAATCTCACTGGTATGTTCCTGTTTTCCAGGTAGTTAAACAGTGTTGCCACAAAGGTAGTGCTCAGCTTTCACCAGCCATGAGGCTTCCTCTGCTTTGTGCCTCTGTTATGCTAATGAGTCTGTCCCAATGCCGAGCTGTCAGCTTCCCTGAAGATGAGGACCCTATTAACATTGTTGACTACCACTGTAAGTAATCCCTAGCCACTAGGGAAAAAGTCCTAATGCTTTTTTTTTTTTCCTTGGGAAGTTACAAAAAAAAAAATCTGTTTCCTTTCAAATTGAAATGTGTTTACTGGCTTTGTATCTTTAATGGAACACTTAATCATTTTCTTAAAAAAGCAATCAGAAATACAGCAATAACTTCAGGAAAAAGAACATTTGCTGACATTATCCATCTTTTTTTCATTTATATTCAAGACATTACTCAACGAATTTAGTTTAAACCCTTCTACACCTAGTATATACAGCTAATCAATGCCATATATTGATTCTTTCGCTCTATAATCCTGAGTGATGGTGTAGCCCATTTTTACTTGCAGATTCAAGGCAATATCCAGTATTTAGAGGACGCCCTTCAGGCAATGAATCTCAGCACCGACTGGACTTCCAACTGATGTTGAAAATTCGAGACACACTTTATATCGCTGGCAGGTAATTTTCCTTCAGTCAGTTTATTAGATTAAAATTCTTTTCTCTTCTGGTTTTGCATTAATGTGTAAAATTCATTTTTAAAAAATCTGCAGAATATGATAAAAATTAAAACTGGGGGAGGACTTCCCAGAGAAACATACCATATCTATGGCCAGTGCATGAAAATTGGATTTGAAGGCTGCAGTTACTGTAGTTATGCTAAAACCAATGATCAAATACTCGTTTCCCTCCTTTATGTTATTGCTCTTATAAAATTCTCCCCTGATTATTTTAAACTTGGACTGATGCATCAGGGACATAGGAAGTGAGTGTAAAACACCTGATTATTTACAGTCTGGATTAGTCTTCAACATAATGGAAAGATGGGGCAACTGGATACTATAGGTGCAATCTAAGGTCCACACCGATAAAGTCAACATTACCCTATTTGCCCATGCACAAACTTCTCCCATAATGCAGAAAATAAGCATTTCTTAGGAACTTTTTGTCTAACAAAACACTCTAAAAATAGATTTAGCTCAACAAAACTAAGTCCAGTTAATTAATGAAGTGACTTGTATCTTTTTACTCTTTGCAAACAGGGATCAAGTTTACACTGTAAACTTGAATGAAGTTCCAAAATCAGAAGTTACTCCAAGCAGGGTGAGTAGATAGAGGAATTGGCAAGGGAGGCTTGGAGGTATTTTGTTTGTTTGTTTGTTTTGTTGTTGGCTTTTTTTTTTTTTGTGGAAAGAAAATGAACATTTTTCTGGTTTGATTTGAATAGAAATTAACATGGAGGTCAAGGCAGCAGGACAGAGAGAACTGTGCAATGAAAGGCAAACATAAAGTAAGTTTATCACATGCACTGTCACCTGCTAATGTGAATTGTATATGTGAAATATGTGATTGATACATCTTAACTCTCTTTTCAGGATGAATGCCATAACTTCATTAAAGTCTTTGTTCCAAGAAACGATGAGATGGTATTTGTCTGTGGAACAAATGCATTTAATCCTATGTGCAGATACTATCGGGTAAGGATATTGAATATGTCATTAATCTGTTACTGGTTTTGCTTGCACTAATTATGCTGTAGGAAATATAGCCAGTGTGACTGGAGAGTGTTTCAAGGTGAAATAAAACCAGACAGAAGCCAATTTGCTAAATTAAGTTTTGTGGAAAGACAATGTTATGCTTTTGTGCCAGTATACAAAATAGAAATGACACTACCACCCATTTGTTTTTCTTCTCTAGCTGAATACATTGGAGTATGATGGGGAGGAAATTAGTGGTTTGGCAAGATGCCCATTTGATGCCAGACAAACCAATGTCGCCCTCTTTGCTGGTAAGAACTTTGCTTGTAATGAGTCTAAATGATTAATGACACCAGAGCAGCCAGAGCGCTTTTAAAGCAAGCACAGGAAAACTAAAGGTGTCAAGGTGCCTCTACTCTTAAATTTTTTAAAGGACCTCCAAAGGATTAGAAGCTGACCTGTTAATAAATAGGTTACAGCAATTTGTGGAAGAATGGCAGTAAAAAAAATGGGGACAAATACAGCCTAGTCAGAGTTCTGTAGATCATTAAAGGCTTCTTAATACCACATTTTCAACTTCCGTTTTAGATGGAAAATTGTACTCAGCAACTGTAGCAGATTTCCTGGCAAGTGATGCTGTTATTTATCGCAGCATGGGGGATGGATCTGCCTTAAGAACAATAAAGTATGATTCCAAATGGATAAAAGGTAATTTGGGGGAGTGTTTTCCCATATGAATGGTGAATATAATTTCAGTGGCACAGAGAGTCAGGTAATTCACAGCCAGCATGTCTTACTGTCACCATACGTGCGGCTTTCAACATAGTATGATCACAATAAGAAAGCAGTATCAATAAAGCATTTTTTTTTTGGTAAATACATCAATGAATGAATCTGCAGTCACAAAATAACCATGCTGAAATGCAATTCCTTTGAGGCTTTTTTTTTTTTATAGTCCATTAGCCAACATTAAGGCCTTAAAGTCCATTTAAGCTCCAGTGCACCCATATTTAGACATCCTCAAGTGTCTGGAAGACTAGACCTCTTGTTAGCTGGTATAGAGAAGAAGCTTCTCCTGTGGGAGAAAAGCTGCCAAATCACACAGTGTAGTCAGTGTTGTATGCCAATTGAACAATTTTTTGAAGTAACTTTCTCCTTGCTCTTTATTACAGAGCCACACTTCCTCCATGCCATAGAATACGGGAACTACGTTTATTTCTTCTTTCGAGAAATTGCTGTAGAGCACAATAATTTAGGCAAGGTGAGTATCCTTACAGCAAGCTATTGCTAGCTACAAGTCTTTGCAGAGTTAGATCATCCTAAAACAGCAACAGTAACAAGCACAGTTTACTACAAGAAGAAGGGACTAGTACAAAATTTATGTAGTTATCCCAATTTTATAATTTACAGGGAGGAAAAAAAAGGAAAAATAGAACAGGGCGTTCTTCAACCAAAAAGTTGTTTGTATTCCTTCTGCCATGCAGTTAGGAGAGCTCTCTACAGGTATCTTTCTGTTTCACTGTTGCCTTAACTGTTGTGGCAAGTAATGGAAAATCTGAGTGTTGTTTTTTTTCATGCTTATTAAAGGAACAAAAGAAAACAACACAAAAGAAGAGTTTCAAAGAAGTTTCTCTAATGTCCCTGGGTATTGAATAATTCAGTCATACCAGTACAGAGTATAATACTCATGCTTCACCATGGAATGATATTCTATAATAAATTATTAACTCCTTTACACATGGTTAATTAGAGTCTTTAAATCTCACTAACAATATGATTTTGAAGGCAAGAAGGGTAGGGACAAGCTGGCAGAGTTGCATTTGCTTGGTGATACATTAAAATGCCTGTGCACTAGCAGCTAAACATTGTTTGCTTTCTTTCTTTCTGCATGGATGAATGACAACTGCCTTTCTGATCTTCAGTGTTCTTTATTAATATCTCAGAAACAAGAACTCTCGCCCTTGCATCTCTCAAGCCTTCTTCCTTTTTCCTTTTTCTTTTTTTGTCCTTCACAGGCTGTGTATTCCCGTGTGGCACGCATTTGCAAAAATGACATGGGGGGTTCTCAGAGAGTCCTGGAAAAACATTGGACATCCTTTCTGAAAGCTCGCCTCAACTGCTCAGTTCCTGGAGATTCATTCTTCTACTTTGATGTTCTACAGTCTATCACAGACATAATAGAAATCAATGGAGTCCCTACGGTTGTCGGTGTATTCACTACACAGCTTAACAGGTGAGAGATGAGCAACCTTCTATCAAAGGTAGTTTTTTGCTTCTCTCTTACACTGAGATTGGTGCCATTGTAGTCTGATTTCTTGCAACTATTTTTCTTATTTTACAGCATCCCTGGTTCAGCAGTCTGTGCTTTCAGTATGGATGACATTGAGAAGGTCTTCAAAGGGAGATTTAAAGAACAAAAGACTCCTGACTCTGTTTGGACAGCTGTACCTGAAGACAAAGTACCAAAGCCAAGGTAAAAAGTTTTTACTTATGATACTGTAATACTGTCCTTGAAAGGCCTACGTTAAAATCAGCTGCACTCTTGGGTGACTTGTTCGGTAAAAATCAAAGCAAAGCTTTACACTTTAACCATAAGGATGCTCATTAACAGGCTGCCTTCTCTCATTAACTAAAATATCAAGAGGGAAAAAACAATGTTGTCTTCCTTTCAGACCTGGCTGCTGTGCAAAACATGGCCTAGCAGAAGCTTACAAAACCTCCATTGATTTCCCAGACGAAACATTGTCCTTTATTAAATCTCATCCTTTGATGGATTCAGCTGTTCCCTCAATTGTTGAGGAGCCTTGGTTTACCAAAACACGTGTCAGGTATGACATAATTCAGAGTTAAAGCATGTGGGAAGGAAAACAAGGAAACACACTGTTAGTTAATGACATGCCTTTTGGTCTTGATAGATACAGATTGACAGCAATTGCTGTAGACCACGCTGCTGGACCATACCAGAACTACACAGTCATATTTGTTGGCTCTGAAGCAGGAGTAGTACTTAAAATCTTGGCAAAGACCAGGCCTTTCTCTTTGAATGACAGTGTATTACTGGAAGAGATTGAAGCATATAATCATGCAAAGTAAGTATTACCAGAACACCTAAAATATGTAGCTTTTCATCTAGTCCTTGGTACCTAGCTAAATAAAAATGATGGTGAACCAAAACTAATTCATTATTACCAACATCATCATTTATTTGTCATTTCACAGTGTTTCTCATGTTGAATAACCTGAAAATATTTGGTTACTTGCCATTTTGCTTGGGTCGAGTGAACAACCTAATTCCACTCTAGTGACGTCAGTGATACAGTCTAATTCTTCCACAAATAGATACACATCTTCCTGAATATCAAACATCAGAACAATCTGCTGTTAAAAAGCAACACTGAGAGCTTATATTGAGGGTTTCTCAACAGTGACCAATAATAAATAAACTACATCTAATCATTTTAAATGTGTTTATTCTGGAAAAAAAGAATTTGGAAATGGAAGCAGTACAATTAGACTCTACAGGTGCCCAGTACAGGACTCCTGTTCTGCTCTGTTGAGATATTTATGTCATCTGGGAGAAAAAATAAAATGAATTTGTATTTTTAAAATAGTCATGTAGCTGTAAATAAGAGTCAGAAGTCAGTATTGATAACCCAGCTTATCAAATCATGTTTGCTTACAAGCCACTCAGAAAAGACTAGTATGTTATATTTATATAAGGAATTCCTTTTTCAGTATCCAAACAAACAATAAATAAATAAAATGTTTTCAGCATAAGCTCTGCCCAAAGTACTACAGTTGTAAAATAATGGCTTCCCATTATTTTTCTTAACAGGTGTAATGCTGAGAGTGAGGAAGACAGAAGAGTCATCTCCCTTCAGCTAGATAGAGACCACCATGCTCTGTTTGTGGCATTCTCCAGCTGCGTCATTAGAATTCCTCTGAGTCGGTGTGAGCGTCACGGGTCATGTAAAAAGTACGGCCCCGTTCCTGAATTCTCCCTTAAAGGAAGGGTGCCAACATCTCTGGGGAAGGAAATTTTAAAAAATGTATGTTTTGGGTTTTTTTTCTCTTGCAAGGGCATGTATTGCTTCACGGGACCCATACTGTGGCTGGTTAGACCATGAGGCATGTGGAAGAGTGACACCAGGCATGCCGTAAGTACTCCTTCTCAAATTAATCCAGCATCTCTACTACGTATTTTGTAGACTATACAAGCTTGTATCCTGTGCCTGTTCCCTTGCGCTCTATTAATAAATGTCTATTTTTTAGAGCTGTTTTTTGAATGTACTATATGTATGAGAGAACAGAATGCTGAAGTCTGAAAGTTTGAATTCTGCAAACTCTAAGTGAAGACTTCCTTTCGGTGGGGGTTTTACATGTGTGTGTGATGACAAACAGACCTGCAGGAAGAGCTGTAGGAAGCAGGATAGCAACAAATTGCTGCCTGTAAACCTGAGCAGCTCAGACAGGACAGTACACGCTGTCCCCTCCCAGCCCTGCTCACAGCCAGGGCACAGTCAATTGCAAATACAAAAGCACAGGTTTCAGAGTAGGGAAAAAGAAAGGTTTTGCCTCCACACTGAAACTAGGGTGATGTATATACATATCAAAGGCTTTATGCACAGATCTAGTCTGTAATATATAGTGCATTAGCAGCTGTATCTTAAAAAGAGGCCTTTGTAGCAGGCTAGCCCAAACTTCAGCTTAGTATAGTTGCACAGTTCTATCCAAACCCAAGAGCACACCCAGTATAGATGTGACAGGGTCACTATGAAGAACATGATCTTTTCTACTGACTGGCATTGTATATACAATGTTAAAGCCTGGTTATAAACAAATTGTGTGTTTGATAAAACCTTTTTTTTTTGGCCATACACTAGGTTTTGCCTCTCTGTGGTGACTGAATGTTTTCATTTATTGCTTCCAGGAAAAAAAAATCACTATTTTTTTCCCTATTAATACTGTTAATTGCAGGTTCTCTTTATTTGTTTCATACAACCACAGCACTGGAGGATATGTACAAGATATAGAATATGGCAACACAGCGCAGCTTGGGGACTGCCATGGTAAGGCATAGTCATTGCTTTTCATTTATAATATCTCAGCAGTAGTCTGTGGCCACGCTTCACTAAAGATGTTAAATTTATGATGAACTTTCCAGTAACACGATGAACACATCACCTGTTGTTACTGTGAATGTTCACAAAGATGAACTTTTTGGTCCTGGGTGGCAGAGTTTTGTCTTTCTTCTCCTTCACCAGTTTACAACTACTTGGGGTCTACAGCAAAGTATTGAAGAATTTATTTTTTATAACCAGTAATATTTTAGTTTTCATTTTCCGTCGCTCAGGTTTGAGATCTTTTGCTTTCTTTTTGTTACTTTTTACTGATTACTTGTTCCTTTAATTCTTTTAGAAATTTTGCCTACTACAGCTACACCAGATTACAAAATATTTGGCGACCCAACATCTGGTTAGTTTTTTTAATTTTTTTGAATTAATGACCTTTACTTTCCTTCAGTTCAGCATTTTCAGCCCTTTTTTCCTTTTGCACAGTTGGCAATCCTTCATTTTTGTGCTTTTACTCATGTTCCCACTGATGGTAAAGATAGTCAGACTCTTCTCACTCAGTACTTCACCCTGTGTAGTCGCATGTTAACAGCTCATTATTTATTGAGACATCTTTTATTAAAGAGCCTGATTAATATAGATGACATCTTCACTTGCACGAAAGTCCACTAAGCTTTACTCTGTATCCCCAGCCATGCATTTGTGAATGCCCCTATTGGTCATCTCTAGTAGATGAATTGCAGAATTTCATCATCTTCCTCCTTACTGCTCCCTTTGTCTTTCCTTCTTTCCCAGCAAGCTTTTTGTACAAATACGCATTTCAGAAAATGTGTATTTCTCTATTTTTAAAATGTTATAAGTAGTTTGTGCTAATGGAAAAAAATATCACAAACTGTGTAGCTGAATGAGGACTTGTGTAAACAAAGGTAGCCTAGGAAGCTTTATGTATTGCTGTCAGAGAGACTTTCACATCCTTTTCACCTTCAGTGATTTTTTCTAACAGTGTTTTCATTGTCAGCCCTTGGTGTTCCAGGAGGCAGGACCCAATGCTCCTCTGTTGAACTCAAAAGGAGAACCTGTGTTGACTTCAACAGGAGCAAGACTGAGCCATATTTTCCAGTGTTCCTCCTGGAACTTGGTCTCTTGTTTCAAACTGAGGGCATGTTTGACTGACAAATCTGAGAAGAATCTATTTCTATGTTTAATTTGCAAAAGTGCAACAACATGGTTTTTTTTTGTTGTTGTTGTTGTTTTGGTTTGGTTTCTGATTATATTTATACTTCTGTAACTTGACAAGAAGTAATATCTGAGACAAATATTTACAGATATATTAACCATAATGTAAGTTAGATACTTGCTTAGGAAAGCAAAGCAAAACTGTTATATGGAAATGCTACCTTGCCTCAGTTACTGGTTATCAATTGAATTTTCAAAGTGATATTTTAGAACAGGTACAATTGAACCTGGTTTTCAAGACCTGAATGAGCATGCTTTTGGAGTACATTTCTCAGTCAAATCTCACATCACAGACATACACGCCTAAACCTAATGGGACAGTGAACACAAAATACTTGTGTGCAAAGTAGATTTTGGATTGTAAACCCAATTTGATATGTTTCCTGCTCATGCATTTCCACATTGGCTTTAGTGATTCTGCTCAGTAAGTGTATGACAGAGGAGCTAGAATCTATACGATATTGTTCCTTAGGAACCATTACAAAATAGAGGTTAAGAACATTCCTTTCATCGTCCCCTCAAGAAATGGCTCATTCAACAGTTCCTGGTATCCTGTAATAGCACTAATGGAGCTGATCTGGTTTCTCAGGAGTAACCTATAGTAAGCATGTGTCTTTCTAAGTAAAATTATATTTTTGGAAGATGTTTAGAAGGTAATGGAATATGTTGTCTTCAGTGAACAATATAGCAATTAAGTAGTGCAAGTTGTGCTTTTCATCTCTACCAGTTGTTTATATCAACTTTTGCACTGCTTTCATGTTTGACTTCTCTGGCTTTTTGGCTAGTAGCTGTTGATGCTTTAATGTGTGTGGTTTTGTTTTTTGTTTTTTGTTTTTGTCATACTTAAAAGTATTGAACCAATTGATTTCAATCAGTCCTCTGTAGTTCTACAAAGTGTAGTGGGTCACATTTTGCTGTCAAGTAACTCCCATTAAATACTGTCTCCAGCGATAGCTTAGATATGCCATGAAACAGCGAGGAAAGCCTGACGACTGTAATACACATTAATAAAAATCTGTTTGCCACCACAGACATGGAGTTCTCCTCAGCTTCCATTACCACAATGGCAAGTATCCCAGTTATATCACCTAAAGTGATTGGTTCCTGGAAACCTAAAGTGACTGGCTCTCGGAAATTTGTAGTTCAAGATGACCCAAACACTTCTGATTATTCTGATCCATTATCAGGTGTCCCAAAGGGTAAGGCCTTACCAGGGAATACATTGCAGCTGAATGGAAACCTGATAGTCTCAGCATTTTCTAAGGTTTAAGTGTAACAGCAGTGATTGTTGGGCTATATTTTACACCCATTTCCTGTGAATATGCAGACAGTGCAATCATGATTCTCGTACCTATTTAACCAGCGTTCATAAGTGCTGCTTAGAGCTTATAATGGGAAACACAGATAATAAGCTCAGCCTTTTATTCCTGGGGTGCTCCAAAGCTCCCATTAAAATCAGTGGGAGTTCTGGATGCATTAAAAAAATTAAATTCAGGACTTATCTGCACCTCTGGTGGTTGTTTTCAAATGAGTCTAGTTTGGATAAGACTATTAGTCCTCATGAATGGTTGCTTACAAGAGCTTAATGGCAGGTTTTTTTTGTTATTTTGGTTTTGCAGCGGGCAGGGGCAGGAACAAAGCAAAACACAGCTCCATGACACGGAGCTTGAAGTGGGGCATATCCCAAACTGCTGCCTGCGGCACGTTTGTGAAGAATGTGGTCAGATCTGAGTAAGGATGTGCTGAATTTTTATTCTCTGGATATGAGGGTTGGTTTTAAAAAAGGTCTCAGTACATGGAGGCACAGAGATAGATTTTAATCTGAACACAGAAAGAAACATGTATGGCATGTAATTCATCTTTTCTGTAGTCATTCTTTCAGCTAAGTGAACCTTTGATTAGGCTCTTACAGCAACAAAGATTTCAATTCAGCAGGACTATTGCAGTCAACCGACGGCTCAAGAAGCTTCCAGCCCCATAAACAAAACTTAAGTCTTCATCAGTACACAGAATAGCTGGCTGACAGACATGTTTGCACAATTCTGTATTTACTGAAAAATCTCACCAGCCAAAAAAAACATTTCTATTTTATTACCATTCACAAAAACATATCAGGTTTCCTATCAGCCATTATGGCAGTGCATTTGTCATTTTAATTTGTTGCAGTTATTTTCCATTTTGCTTTAAGTTTTTTGTTATCATTTGCTCTTGGTTCTGAATCATATTTTGTGTCATAGCTATTAGTGAACTTTATTTATGTTCTTTCTTCTTCTGCACAGTGCCATTAAAACCTATAACCCTGAACATTAACGATGTTCAAAGGCCTTGCCTCTAACAAAAATGAATCTGTTCCTTCACTCTTGCTCTTTCATTTTAACATCCCTTGGGATAGTTAACAGAATTACTTTCATTAAAAACTAACATTGTCTTAGCTGCAAGATGTCTGTGGTTGCTTTAAAAGTCTCAAGAAACAAAGGGAGCTGGTTAATACATGAATCACAAACAAATCCAGTATTCAACTTTGTCTTAACAAAAAGTTTTCTAAATTTTAACATTATGTAATAACTTAACCTTGCAAGGAGTGTTTTTTCAATGGTATGCAAGTATTATATAAGTTCATTATTGACTACAAGCAGAAAAGAAAAATTAGTGCTTTAATAGAATGCTGTAATCTTGAACTTTGAAAATTGTATGCTTACATAATGCAAAGTATGCTACTCCAAGGCTAGCAAGCTGTAGATATATTAGTTTACAAGTTTTGCATCAGATTGTCTTGACGTGGTTTAAACAATGCAGTATGTACATTATACAGTTCTACACAATATTTGCATAATCCTGTCTCTCTTTTGATACTGATTTATGAGTTGGGCAGAAAATTGAGAGGGAGCTTCATCCTTGAGTTATTAATTGCTGTCTGGCCCAGTAGCACCTTCTAACCTCAATTTTCTAGCAGAAATCATTAATGTTAATAGCATACAGGCCCCTATTTGTGAGCCTTAAAGGAAATTTGGGGACAGGCTAAACCAATAGCATACAGTGTACAGCCAAATGTAATATGAGGAGTGAAGCTCTGACAAGTATTCTTCATTATCAAAGAAAATGGACAGTCTTTGTTTAGGCTGATCAATGCTAACTCCGTCCTTTTTATTTATAAAATTATTTGCATTCACCAGTGCTGTGGATTGCAGATTTACACTAACAGTAGGCACAGAGCACTTGAAAACACTTAATAGACACTGCTGTCCTTCCCTGAGGCAGACTAACATCTTCTGAAATGGACCAGTATGAAGTACATGTAAATTTATGATACACTGCATGTCTTTTGCAGGTGTGAGGTGGGAAGTGCAATCAGGAGAGTCCAACCAAATGGTACACATGAATGTCCTAATCACTTGTGTCTTTGCTGCTTTTGTCCTGGGAGCCTTTATTGCGGGAGTGGCCGTTTACTGTTATCGGGATGTGTTCGTACGAAAATCCAGAAAAATACACAAAGATGCAGAATCTGCGCAGTCCTGTACTGACTCCAGTGGGAGCTTTGCTAAACTGAATGGGTTGTTCGATAGTCCCGTCAAGGAATATCAACAAAACATTGATTCACCCAAACTCTACACAAACCTGTTAACTAGCAGAAAGGAATTGCCACCAAATGGGGATACGAAGTCCATGATGATGGACCACAGGGGCCAGCCTCCAGAATTAGCTGCACTTCCAACTCCTGAATCTACACCAGTTCTTCAACAAAAGACTCTGCAGGCCATGAAAAGTCAGTCGGAGAAAGCACATAGTAATCTCAGTGCTTCACGAAAGGAAACCCCACTAAAAAGCCCGCAGTTTTTTCCTTCCAGTCCTCCACCCCACTCTCCTCTAAGTCATGGACATATCCCTAGTGCTATTGTTCTTCCCAACGCTACTCATGATTACAATACATCTTTCTCAAATTCTAACGCGCACAAGGCAGACAAAAAGATGCAACATATTGATCATCCACTTACAAAACCATCCAGCAAAAGAGACCACAGGAGATCTGTTGATTCCAGGAACACCCTGAATGATTTCCTGAAACACTTAAATGAAACTACTAGTAATTCCAAAGCAATTATGGGAGATATCCAAGTGGCCCACCAGACTTTAATGCTGGATCCAATGGGAAATATGTCTGAGATACCACCTAAAGTTCCCAACAGGGAGGCATCTTTGTACTCTCCTCCATCAACTCTTCCACGAAACAGCCCCACAAAACGGGTGGATGTTCCCACCACACCTGCAGTACCAATGACCTCTTTGGAAAGGCAGAGAGGTTATCACAAAAATTCTTCACAAAGGCATTCAATATCTGCCCTTCCTAAAAACTTAAACTCACCAAATGGTGTTTTGTTATCCAGACAGCCCAGTATTAATCGGGGGGGGTATGTGACTCCCACAGCAGGCACAAAGATGGACTACATTCAAGGGACACCTGTCAGC
This sequence comes from Aythya ferina, assembly GCF_964211825.1. NCBI lineage: Eukaryota > Metazoa > Chordata > Aves > Anseriformes > Anatidae > Aythya > Aythya ferina. The sequence goes on along the minus strand of NC_140307.1, from coordinate 20,997,949 downwards.
GTTCACCTCCAGCCTTCATTGTCCCGGCAAAGCAGTTACACGAGCAACGGCACCCTTCCTCGTACGGGAATAAAGAGGACACCCTCCTTAAAACCTGATGTGCCACCAAAACCCTCATTTGTTCCTCAGACAACGTCAGTCAGACCACTGAACAAATACAGTTACTAGGACATCTGTCCTAAAAATGAGTGTGATATTGACCTGTACAGGTTGTGAGATGATGTTGTGGTAGACACGTAAGACAGAGACTTGCTTGTAATTACAGAGAACAAAGTGGCCAAAGAAACTGTCTTTACTTCAGCAACATCTGTGTCTTGCCACATGTAGCTATAGCAAGACTTTGTGTACTTGCTGAGTGCAACCAAACAAAAACAAAGGAAAGTGCTGGTCATTACATTTCTTTTGTTTGGAGCTAAGGAGACATGTAGCACAATGGGGTGGGGGCTACTTTACTGTTCTAAATAGCTTAAAATGTTCTTGGGAAAAAAAATCTGTAAACAAATACTTGAAAAATGGGTTCCATTTTAGACTGCCATTAAGCGTGGTCCTTCCCATTAAATGTGAACATTTTAATATGTATGCATTCACCTTGCCTCTTGCACAAATGTCAGAAAATGGTAATGTCTCAATGAATATCTGGGTTAATAATCAATTTGCTGGAATTCAGTCTCTGGCCCAACTGTAGCATATATTTTTTTTTTCTCTTGTGCGTGGCATTTTGTTCGTGCCACAGATAAAGCTGTGTGTGTGTGCGTGGATGTGTGTGTGTACTGTACACACTAGGATGTACTTAGGTTCCCATTGCATCTTTTATGCTATGGAATTGTTTACATTGAGCATGACTGAACAGACAGATGACTCTGCCTTCTGCAGCCGACAGCTAAGTTCAGTTTGGCGACAGCTATGGAAGTACTACACATTGCTGCCAGCCTTCTGGATAACACTCCTTGATGAACTAGTCACCCAGTGAAAGAGAGCAGATACCTTTAATTCTTCATAACTCTGTTATGCTGCTATTGATTCAGAGCTGTACATTTCAAATCTAGTCTTTTGGGCTGGAATGGGGGAGTTTTACTATGTTTTCACAGTGCCTCCATCCAATACCTGGCCACTGTGAACTTGAGCCCTGTATGTCTCATTGAGGGCAGCTAATAATCAACAATTCATTTGGCAAAGGCCTATGTAACTAGAGAAGGTTACATTTTTGTTGCATTTAATAATGCCCTACAGTCTGATAGACTCTTGTCTGTAGAAAAGAGGAAACATTAATTGGCCTGGCAGAAGCAGTCTGTGAAAAATCAACAGTAGTGCAATCAATTTGTTTTTGTTGTGTAAAGTAAGGTTATTTTTTTTTTCCCAAAGTCATGCAGGTAATGACAATATTCTGTAAATATTATGTGTGAGTTTACCTGAATCTGTGCATTTTGTGCCTTATTCATGCAAATGATAAAAGTACTAAAACAAAACAAAACAAACAAAAACAAAACAAAACAAAACAAAAAAAACCCTGTGAAGTGTTCTCACTATAGCACATATCTCCTGAGTGCCAGTTGTAAAACCTCTCAACAGCACACACACACCCCCTCCCTGCTCCCGTCCCAAAAAAGATAAAAAGCAAGGATAATTAACAGTAACTAAAGGCAGCCTACAATCCAAGAAGACAGCAGCATTAAATCACCTTGCCATGATAAACATTCCACTCCAGCTCTCTGAAGGATCAAACAGTTATAATGTGAAATCAAATGAGGTTTCTAGGGTAATGGAACACCTGCTAAAGTTGTGTAAGCTATTTAGTAGGTTTTACAGTATCCACTTGCAGCTGATGTTCAACACAGATAGCTATTTTAGCTTGCAAACTACACACTACCACATTGTTTATTGAACATAAATATAGCAATAACCATGGCAGAGGAATAATCATGAATTAGCAGGACAAATAACTGCAGTGGGTTTCAGAGATGGTGGAGATTTATGTTTTGTGTTCTAAGGGGAGAAAAGGTTAGTCACTGAAAACTGGATCTCTGTTACAGAACAAAGAATAAAGGACAGAAGTAGTCATTTTTTCTTGTAAGGCTGTAAGGGACATTTATTTCCTTAGACCTCTGGATCCAAAAATCAATGATCTCTCTTCCTAAACAATTCTGTCTTGCAACTAAAACACTACAGATTAATAACATAAAAAAGTACTTGGTTGTCAAAAGACAAAAACTGATCTGAATTCACTTTACAAATATTAATTAATACAGACTTGTGTGAAATCAAAATATAAATGTATGTGAACCCTGATAACCTCCTGTAACATTGTGCTGCCTTGTAGATGGTAATGTGAGTTCTCTCAGTATTTATGTTGAAATTTCTAACATTCAACCTAGTCTTTATTCTGTTAATTTAATAATAAAAGATGCTTTATCCATTTGTGCAAAGGTAAACGCAGATTGTATCTTTTTTAATGGTACGGCATAAAAAAGTAACCCTTAAATGAAGCTGCTCTATACTATAGAGTACTTTAACATGTATAGATATCTTGTAAACTTGTATTGTGGATGTGTAAATAATACGTTCTTTGGGTTTTTAACACCGCATGTAAAGTGAAAATAAAATATTCCAATGTACTGAATGTCTAACTTCATTGTTATTGAGGCTACTTTAGGTGTTTTGTTGGGATTACAATAGAAAGAAAAGAAAAAAAAGCTTGCCTTTAATAGCTCGGTGATGAAGGCACAGAGACATCCCCTCATCAGTGTTACAGGAGCTCAAACAGCTTGCAGCAGCCAGTGGTGATGCGCACAGGTGTACTTCCATTTCCATTGCAGCTGCATGTTGCATGCATGTGTTCTTGAGGGAGCGTGTCTGTAGGTGACTGTTAGCCTCCTGAGTTAAATACAAACCATCAAAGTAACCGTATGTATTAGGGAGTCAGAGCCCATATAGCGCACCAACCAGATGCTTTCAATTTGAAAATACATAATATACTCGTATATGGATGTCTTATTGGAGCTTGATACAGGGTGCAGTTGAGCTCTGTAACCTATCAACCTCTTGTTAGGAATAGGAAAACACTAACTTTGGGCAAACACAGTAGTTTTGAAAGAAGATGGTAGTCTTTTCCTTCTAAAATGTAGGTTTCAAAAAGATAGAGATCATTCCTGGCAAAATTAGTTTCAGACCTACACATAGCAGGACATTCCTAAACACTTACTAATGCTTAATAATTGAAACTCACTTTTCAGACAGACAATAAAGCCCAATATATATGCTGTATATTTAGTATGGGCCAACATCACACATAATTTTAAAATAATCAGGGTAGTTCAGTACCACAAAACAAATATGAAGTATTCTTTTAATTAAAAGCTGATTTTAGATGATAAAAATGATTTGTTAACAAGATTACAGTGTCAAGGTATTAATCATTTGAAATTACTTTGCACATTATAACAATAGAATGGCACCTAGTTGTATCTTCCTAAAACTAACTAACTAAATAAATAAATAAATAAACAAACAAACTTCTAAAGGGAAAGGAAACACTGATAAAAATCCCAAACATAATGCTTCAATGTGTATTTTTTGAGTGCAGAAGCAAATTTAGTTTCTTTTTATTGACGTGGTTTTCATCAAATGCCTTCATATATACAATGCAAAGTCAAATGCACATAGCTGTCATTTGCTACATAGCTGTGCTGCTTTACCACTTGAAGTATGCCTTTGTCATGAAAGGATCAGCCAGGATGGCAAACCCTGTTCTCTCTGTGGTGTGTCACAGCTTTTTGAAGCACACCTACTTGAATAACTGTCAGTTAGGCTTCAAGGGGGGGAGGGGGGCGGGGGGGGGGTAGGTATAACAAATTACAAATAGCTATTTTAGTGACCCATGAAAAGTCATTCTAGGAAACAGGCAAGATATTTTATATATATTTATATATATATATATATATTCCCAGAAAATAATTGTATTTATGGAGTGTCAAGTAAGCATTTCCCCCAGTCATTTCTTTTGGTGTACCTTGAGCCAGCCTTCAGGTGACCCCCTGATGTGGTGGCTAGATGGGCCTAGCCAGCCCAACACACTTCTGGGCTACATGGTGGGTGCAAACACCACCAACACAGACCAAAAACAATACTCACCAATACTGGAAAGGCACAAGAAACTCACTACTGAGACAGAGAGAGGGCTTAGGGGTATGGTTTAGTGGGGACTGTTAGTGTTAGGTCAGAGGTTGGACTCGATGATCTTGAGGTCTCTTCCAACCTAGTAATTCTGTGATTCTGTGAACGTGGAGCCAAAGGCTGACCAGCCACATCAGCACTTTTGCAGTGCTTCTTTGTTGTTAATGATAATGCCAGAGCAGCCATCAGCAGACTGCCTGTATGAAAGAGCACTGCAACAACCAGGAACAGCTTGACAAGAACAGAACTGGAAGCCATTTCATCTCGTGGATGACTGCTTGGCTTTAAGCAGCCTAAAGTCTCTGCTGAGGACCAGACCCTGGCTACAGTGCTGCCAAGTGTGCAGAGGTCACTCGGGGCCAGCAGACCAGGAGCAGCCCTGGGGTGGGTGCACAAAGGCAGTGGTGAGGCTGCTGCCCGGCTCTGCCGTCCTTTGTTTTTTTGTAGCCAAAACATGAATAATTTTAAACAGCACACAGACAAGTGAATAAAAAAATAAATAAATAAATAAATAAATAAAAGACAAAACAAAAAGCACTACAAGCACAAAGGAGCAAAACAATTGCAAGAAAACCAATTTGTAAAGCTGTAAGTAGCTATCTGTGTGACTGTGCTGCCAGCACAAACCTATGCCCTTTTAAATTGGGGTCTTAAAGTAATCAGAGTAGTTACAAAAATCAGGATGCCTCTGTCTTAGTGCCATCTTGCTAATGACTCACTCTGTGACCCTGGGAAGATTATGCAGGGTTTAGTCAGAATAATGGAGCCTTCGAAGGCAGTGTGCTCAGTCGGTGTATGTGCAGTTGCTCTGTAACACTTTCTACTTACAAAGGTTTTCTTATTTTCACTTCTCCCTTTGTAATTCTGGGCACTTGTAAGGACATCTTGCAGGTAAATAAAGGGAGGGAGAAATCCCTTCCCATCTGGGAAAGGTTAGTATTTGCAGGAGCGGGGAGGAGCTGGTATTTCCCCAGGTAACTATTAATTTCATGGGATGGAAAAATGTTTTTAAAAATTGATCAGGACAAAATACCCTCATAAATGCAGCATCTGGACTTCAGCTGGGAAGTGCAAGCTTTTCATATAAAAAGCAATACCACGAGACCCACCTACCAAGACTGCATTTGTTGTTCAAATGTCATCATAGCACAGTATGAAAGAGCAAGAAACCAAAAGATTTGGTAAAGGGAAAAACAAAAACAAACAAACAAACAAACAAAAAAACACTATTAAATATTTAATTAGATTCAGCTTTGCTCAGAGAACTAGAGATTCTTATATTTGTATTCAATCATACTAAAATGTGCAGCTGATGTGGTCTCTGGACCAGCCATTGCTGTTTGTCTGCAAACATTTTTGTAGACAGATCGCATTGGCTTAACACACATCTGAAAGTATCATCTATCCTGAACTTGACCAAGAAAACATTTCTATTCTGCCTGAAGTGAAATTTATTGGAAGCTCAGGTTTTATTAGTGCATTCTGAATTCATCTGATAACCTGATTTATGGTCTGCTTTCTGTTTGTTTTTTTTTTTTCCTACAGTCACCAACAACTTTTCCGAGCTCTGTTCATATGTGTTGCTGAATCATAACTAAATCCAAGCTTGTGTCCTACGGTGAGGGCTGCTGACCAGAGCAGAGATGCCATAGGGTGTCCTCAGTTTTAGGTACTGTTTGAGAATTCCTTGGGCTCTGAGAGATGCTGAGACCTTCTCTGCCAGACAGGTGACTCCTTCGTGCCAGCCAAACAGTGATATCTCATGTGGCCTGAGCTGCTCTAGTGCTTCAGGGAAGTGAAAGTAGAAAAAAAATCTACCACATGGACAAGCTATACTGACCATTGTCATGAATGGCCCCATCCAACAATAACAACAGCAAAAATCCAACCTGCACACATCCTGTTGTCCTTGTTTTGAGACTGAATTGAATGAAAATTAGCAAAGACTAGCAATTCTCAGTCAAGGCTCTTCTGTGGGATCATACCTAGCTGTAAAAGCTGTTTTGTAACTTTTTCCAGTAGCTGACCTTGCCATTGGCAAAGGCAGACCATGAGCTAACTGGTTTGCTTCTGTAGCTGTATCACAGCCATTAGCATGTGTCTATTCCTGCAAAGACAATTGGATGGCTGCCTAAGAGAAGAAAGGTGGCAACTGGATTTTAATTTGGGACACTTTAAGTCTTACTTCTCAAATCTTTAATTTACAACACTGATCCCACATGAGGAAAGAAAATAATCAAAAGTAGACCAGAGCAGATGACTCACAAAAGCAATGCAATGCTAGCTGTACCTTCCCTTTCTGTGCCATGACTCTCCATGTGATTACTCTGATTTCCTCAGGAATACGTATTGGTCAATTAACAGCATAAGACTTTTTTTTTGTTACAGACTAATGGCAAATTTTTATAATCAGGCTCTGCTGTATAACCATGAATTACTATTAGTCACAGGTTATTGTGCCTGGCCAACAATCAGGTGAGCGAGAAGCACTTCCAATATTAATGCTCTACGTGAGAATTGATTTCTGTGAAAGCTGGTACATGCAGCTCTGACATTCAGTCTTTGTCACTGGTAGCACGGGTGAAATAGTGACTCCATCAAATGTGATGGCAGAGCTACGTGGGGCCAGGCCTTCACCCTCCATCACGTAGACATTACCAGGAAGTAAGTGCTAAGAAGGTGTTATAAATGGCTCAGGATTCAAATTAGAATTAAATGAAAAATAGGATTTATTAAAAGGCCATAGCAAAATGGGATGCACGTCTGCAGGAAGGCATTTGCTGTAAGAGGACACAGCCCCAACACCACCTCTGGCCATGTATGTTCGATAAGGAGATCAGGGCTTCGGAATAAGAAAAATGCCTGTGTGGGAACAGTCTCCTGCTTTTGGAGGGGTTTTCAGCAAGTGCTGTAATGGGAGCTGAACAGGCCCACTTAGGCCAGCTGACTTTTTGTATGCAGAATCCTGTCACCATCCTCGGACCACAATGTATGGTTGTAAGCCAGGCAACCAGTGTATGGTTGCCTGGCTTTAAGTTTTCTGGGGAAGGCCGTCATGTGACGGACTGAACTGTGACATTTGGCTCCAGGCACCAAGCTCCCAGGCACAGGAGGCAACCGTATAAAGGAGCCCCAAGCACACTGAGGCTCACCTGTGTGGAGCTGCTCATGATAATGGAATCTAAAAAAAGAGGCTGTTCTGAGGGCGTTTCACTTCCACTGGTAACAGCCCAGGTACAGAGAATCAAAATATCAAAAATCTACTCAGGTATTCAGGAAATCACTGAGCTGAACTGAGAACCTGAACTGAAAGATAGTAAAAATGATTACTTATCTTTAAAATCCCTTCTAGGAGAGCTTTCAGATTAAGCAGGTCTTCTTGAATAAAGGTGAAGTCTTCCTTCTCCCCAGACTAAGGTGAGTTTGCATAGCCAACTACTATTTTTATTGCAGCATGTATTTCTCTTTGACAGGCATAGAGTGCACATCTCAAATAGTCCTTCACTGTTCAGATCCTGGAGGATATCAGCTGATCCTAATGCACAATGTACCACTCTCCATGTGAGTCTTTCATCTGAAGTGACATCACAATCAAAGGCAAGGTTATATGGAGTGCAACACGCTGTGAGAAAGGCACATGGTATTTCTGAGCTGCTTCATTACTGGGGTGGGTAGTTCAGAAAGCACTTGAAAATGACATTTTACTATACGTTAAATGTTCCATATTACAAGCACTCCTTGCTAGGTCCTGCTGCTTCAGTTCAACTGCAGTACTTGGTAAAAGGCTGGATTTTCTCCTCCACAGGAACAACACCCCAGCTAGAATTTCTCCCTGTACTCTGAGGTGGGGATGTGCCATGAAAGGCTCTGACTGCATAAGATATTCCAGACCAGGATGGACAAAATATCATTTAGGACACAAAGCAAGATCAGATGTCAAAAATGGATTTTTTGTCACATTCCAGACTAAAAACCACTTAAAAACATGTCTTCCCAGTTTGGTAGGGGGAAGAAAATATCTGCCCTGAAACTAGTTGACAGAATGGATAGTTTTATGACGTTGACTTCTGACAAAATCTTGCACAAATGCCACACAGCATTAACAGTGTCAGCAGTTTCTATCTAAATCCAGTTCTGCATTGTTTATAATTCTTGTGTTCTCTAAAACAGTTTCACTTGTCCCATCCAGGATCATAACTAACCTGTCTTGAAGCTACATCTTGGTATTTGGTATTTTACTATTTGTTTTTTCATAAAATGCCAATGAAGCCTTCTCCTCTCCCTGGCTGTTGCCTTGCAGCATGTTTTAGCCCCATTCCTCTCTGTTTCAGACCCAAGGTCAAGCTGGGGCTGGGGAACCCAGCTCCAGTAGCTAGACTGCACCTTTGCTGTCACCTCCAGGCTCACAACAGCATGAATAACAAGATGGAGCCATCTCCAGAAAAGTCTATTAGCTCTTTCCTATCTATCATGGGCTCCTCCGTCTCATCTATGTAACTTGGGTGTTCACATTTGTAACTCTGAAAATTTTCCCCAGATATCCATCAAACAAACACCCATAAGTAGCTCATCTATAATAGTGTCAGGCAGTGTGATTGGGGGAGAGAGATTCACACTGAACCAGGAATATAAAAGCAACTCAGGAAAACCAGTAGAAACCAGGATGAGAAGACGTGTCTGAATACCACTCGTGCCTTTGAAAATCCCTTCAGCTGTTAGGCGCTTTTAATCCTCACTCTCTGTTAACAAAGATGCCAGCTATGATGTGCAGGCACAGGGAAGATCCATGGCACCTCTGGAAAGCATACCAAATATTCCAACCTGAAGAACCTACAGACCGACTAGCTAAACCTCATGATGAAGACAGGGTTTCAACCAATAACCACAGACCTATGAAGTCCATGATAACTCATTTAAGTATTTCTGAACTATCTGAATTTGCAGAATGTATTTTCATTTGGGGGATTATTTTCCTACTTGGATTGCTTTGCTGTTATAGCTGTTGTTTTAAAATAAAGCAATTCTGGAATGTTAATAAGTCTATGTGGATTTTTTCCCCAAGAATATTACAAAAGTTGACATTAACTGCAGAAGCCTGAACTCAGTTTCTGTCTGATTTAATAAATTTATGCAAGTCAACCAGCAATATATATTTTTTTAATTAACCCTGAAGGTTAAATGGAAGTTTACTAATATCAGAATATGTTAAATGAATAATTCCTCTTGGCTTCTTTCAGGAAGTCTCTATCTTAGCCCAATAATCGGTTCAGCTGCAAAGAGATCAATAAGGTCTTTCAATTCAGTGAGTAGAAGACATACATTAAAAAGTTGGTAATGAACAAGATAGACTGGAGAAGATATTACATCCTATTATGTTTTTTTTGACACTAAATCTGTCTGATAGAAATTCCTTAGGAAAGGTTACTGCCCATACAGTCATGTTGTCAAATGGAATAATTTGTTAGCGTTACTTGAGAAGATTTCCTGGCATTTATCCATAAACACAAGTCTTGTCTGCTACAGAAGAAACCAGAGTTTTAATCCAGAGGCCAAAAATAGTTTCAGAAACCAAACATTGCTGGGTCTTCCCAACCCATAAATGGAAAAAGCAGGTTATCATTTCCTAGGCTATAAGATCCCAGTTAAGAATATGTTCCTTCCTCATGAAGGAGACTCCCAGTCTAACAGCTCAGCAGCTACAGCGTGCACAGCCCCAGACATGCAGCTCACACCTACTTCTTGGCCACTTTTATTAGGAAGATGTCTCCACAAAGCAACAGGCACTTGCTAGCCCCAGGAGTGGTCACTCAGGATAGTTTAGTGCCGGTTGTGCTCGTGAGCAAACACTACATTCATGGTGACTTAGTCTCACAGAATTACATGGAACAGTATAAAACCGTTCAGTTGCATCCTTTTTTTTTTTTTTTTCCCTGTAATTATACTGATAGCTTGAGATTATTACAGACAGTCATCATCATATTTCTATCAATCTCTTAAGTCAAACGTGCAAACAAGAACTTCATGACGGAGTGCCCACAGCAGTGCACTGGAGCTTAGCTGCGTAGCTCCCAGCAGAGCAAGTGTTTCCCCATCCATCGCAAGAGGCAGAGTTAATGTGCAAGAAGAATTTCATGCTGCAGAATCCCCTCCATGGATTTAAATCCTCAGAGAGAAAACTCTTGGTTTATTCTCATGATATTTCTATAGAACAAATCACCTGGTAACTTACATCTGGTCATGTTAGGTGGCGATTGCCAACAGTGGTTGGGTTTTCATCACAGTTCCAGAGCTTTCCTCAGTGGCCTCATTTTGTTCTTGTTAAGCAAACAAGACTAGCACTCAGAAAAGTGCTCAAAGTAAAGTGCTTTATATTAGGTGCCTGACTGAAATAAGCATTTCAATTACATTCATTAAGGAAGTTATTACTTGTTAATTGAATAGCAACAGACTGCTAAGGATCACTTATTGAGGCCTGATAAGTATGTAAGAGCAAAATCTACTCTTCATGTAATTCCATCAGCAATAAACTAGTGTAATTAGCTTCTTACTAACAAACTTAAATTGTGGGGAATGTTGAGGCAGATAATTGGCACTTAGGAAGATACCTATAGTAAGTTAGTGCAGTATCAATTAACATATTTACTAAATGTCAGTTTAAACTCTGAACAAATAATTGATACCAGTGTGTTGTAGGTTACTTGGTTAAATGCTATTTAAATGTTTAATGTGTCATATTTGGAAAAAAAAATAATAAAGCAAGTTTTCTTGCTTTCTTGCAATTTTTCTTTTCTAAAATCACTACATATGCCTCATTACCATATTACCTCATTACCATTGTATAACCTATGAATTACATGCAATAACTGTCGGTGAAGACTCTGGGATGCTGGCTATCCACAGACACCTGTAGGTGATTCAAGATGTTTGCCTGTCAGTTCAGGAGCCTCTTTGCCTCTGACACCTCAGTCCCTCACTGTATGCCGGTTATTTAGCAACTCTTTTCTGTGAACTGTACTTCTAGAGGAATTAGCAAATCCAGCTAATCCCTACTCCTTTCACATAAGTAGACTCAGCCACCACAGGACCTCACCCCCTTTCCAGTTTGATCAAATTTAAATTCATGCCTCATAACAGGGAAGTTTTATTTTATAGATGAAGCATCCGAGGCACCAAAGCAGTAGCTTGACTTGCCCAAAGGTGACACAGAAAGTTCACAGTAGCTCTGGGATCAACGCCTTCCCCAGAAGCTAGTACATATGAGATACCTTTCCATGCTGTTTGGACTCTGTCACCAACCTGAGCTGATGGAACAAAGTAAACACCAGTAATTGTCTGGTGGGAACAAGAAGCAGCAGAACTGACCCTTCATGTCTGGTCTTTTATCTTATCACAGCTCAGTCTCTTCCTCCAAATATTTTCCAGATGTTCTGGAAAGGCTCTGCCTCCCCATTTGAAATGGAAATCCCTCTATTTGGCATGCAGTTTGGTTGCAGGAAATAAAATAATTTGCTGTAGCACAGAGATTATGGAGGACTTCTGTTTGTATGCAGACCTTGAGCCCTCATTCCCGGCGAGGAGCTGCCTTGGAGGCAGCGATAGAAGGGCAAGGTAAGAAACACCCACTTCAGGAAGTGAAGCCTGCCCTTGGTGGCAGAGGGGATGGCCTGAAGCTACAGCTAAGGTGTTTGGAGAGGAAGTAGAGGCATGCATGGAGGGGGGATGCTGCCAGGCAGAAACCAGGCAGAAGAAGGGAGGACAGCAGTGAGAATCCCCTTCTGGGCATGCCAGGGTGTGGGGCAGACAAGGAGGAAGGCAAGAGGCATACAGAGCTGTTCTCTGGGAGCCTGGAAGAGAAGGGCAGGAGAGCCAGGAAACAGGAACCTCTTGGCAAGGGCAGTATTGCCATTTTAAGAGTATCTGTGCAAACCAATTTTAGAAACTTCTATTTTAAAACAGATTCTCTCCTCCCCCCTTCCCACACAAACAAACACACACTGATCCATCATGTGGAAATACTTCAGACTCATCTATTAAAAAAAAATTGACAGCATATCCCTGTCAGCTAGGAGTGTGATATTTTTTCAGCTATGCCAGCAAAAGCTCTAATGTAGACACAGCTGTAATATGAGCAAAAGGGAAAAGAAAAAAAAAAAAAAAAAAAAAAAAAGTTTATTTTTGCCAATACAGCTTCTTTTGCTGAGGCAACTGATACAAGTTACATTTTTGCAGCTTTTTTCCTAGTATAAGCTTCTGCAGAGTGACTGCACTGTCAGTGCAGCTATGCCTGAATAACTAGGCTGGAAAAAAAAGTGTCCACAAAGCCTTAAATTGTGTTGGAGAAAGGACAGCACCTAGCACTGTGAAATTCTGTTAGTGTATGGAGTTCATAGGTATAGATGCAATACAAATAGAAAATAATAATGAATTCTGAGCCCAACTTTTCCAAGTCCCAGAGAATGACAGACAAATTCTTCTCACTTCCCCAACCCTTCTAACAAGCTGCTCCAACCCACTGCAGCATTGCAGGTAATCAATGTCTGCTTAAAGTAAATCATATCTCAAAACCTAGAGGTGACTCAGTGTCCCAGAAAGCCTTGGGAAGTTGAGAAGTGTGGGAAGGACTTTTCTGTTCTGTATGAATGGAACAAAACTTAAGTATTTGGGGGAAAGGCAGTCTCAAATAATAAATAATGCAGAAACTCCAACATACCTTTTAAAGCTTCAGTGCCCTTATAATTTAATGTTTGAAATGCTATGCTATTCCTTCGGAAGCCTTTTCTCTCTCCACTGCTGATGATGGTCTGTCTTCTTAGACACTTGAATAATGTCTCTCCTCCTCTTGTATCATCTTCCTTGACTACCTCTCATGCATAGTAATGCTAATAATCTTGCAGCTTTCAGTGACATTTTTCTTCCTTTAAATGAACGCCTGGTTTTATGCAAGGCTGTTCTGTTCAGTGCCTTACCTCCTGCATGCTTCTTCCACTGTGCAGTGTACCTGTGTACATACAAATCTCTATTTACGCTGCCCATTAAGAGCTGTCCATGTTCCATTTAGCAGTGTGCAGAAGAATGAGATTAATTGATTACCTATATTGTATAAATTGCAGAAAAGTACAAATGATGCAATCAAGATTAGCTTGCTATTATGTTGAATATTGTACAAATATATATGTAAGCATAATCCCTTCTGAAAGAACTTGTACCATCATTAACTAGGGACCTTTTGCATGTGAAATGGACTTGATACCCAGGAGATTATACAGTGGATAATACTGTGTGCAGTCATGTAGAAGAATATATTTTCTACTACCTGACCACCATGGAGTTTTACAGTTTTTCCTCAGAGATGAACTCAGATCCTATCACCTCCTGAATGTAATAATGCAAATATGGACAATAAATAAGTATTAAGCTAATTTGTCAGGGGAAACTGGGCAATTTATCTCAGGTTATGAATCAAGAAATGACCAAAAATGCAAATAGAATCCAAAATTTAACTGTTAGTCCAGTCCTTTTACTAGTAGGGAACACACTAATGTGCTTTGTGCTTCTAAGTTATTTTTAAGCACCTTCACAGTCATCATTAAATGTTAAAAGGATCTTGTATCCTTTGGAGAGGGTGCAGTTGAAGATCCTGGCTGTTTCCAAAGCTTCCTGAAATAGAAATCCTCACGTGTAAATGACCAATATAGAATTTCAAATGCATTTTATATAAATAATTCTTGTAGGAACTCTGGACTAAAATCTTTCTGATAGCTTTGATACAAGTGCACAGTTGGTCTATGAACTTTTAGCCATCGCAAAGAGTAATCACATTAATCTGAATGCTATTCCAAGGCAGCTGACAAAGAAATGAACACCAAACCAGCCAGCTCATGGCCCTCCTGCCTATTTAACCAGTCCTCCTGCTGTACTTCATGTTATCACTATAAAATCCAGAGAGAATTTTTCTGTCTAAATACGTTCTTGAAACAAAGTCACATCCCACGTTCTCAGAAACAGTCATACACTATTAAATATAAGAAGCAAATGCTAAGCAAGAGCTTAGAATAAAGGTGAAACATGCAGACACCTTCAGAACATTGAACATGATTACAGAAAATGCTATCAAAATGCTATCATTCGCTTTTCCTTTGAATTGATGTTAACAAGTAAAGCATTTTACTTGTCTTTGTTTACTGGGAGAACATTAATACTGCATAAAGTACATCTTCCTGCCAGCTAAGCTTTGTCTACAGAATGGCAGTTTGTTCTAACTATGTTTATACTTTTGAAGAGTTGAAAGCACAGTGGTTGAGCAGGAACAGTTTGGAATGCTATATACATGGGAAATGTTTTTTATTAAGTAAGTACTTGAGAAAATCTTAAATGTCTCAGCCTGACATTGCCCAAGGATTTGCAGCACAGTTCAACAAGATGTGCTTCCAAAACACCTGAAATGCCATGGGAACCAATATGCTATTTGAAATAGCAACTTCCTATAGGATTTAGAGAAAGATTGCAAGAGGCATCTAGTAAGAAGATCAGAAAAGGCCCAGCTCTTCCTGAGGTGTTAATGCACTACTAAGCAATTCAGCGATGTCCTGCTTAGGACTTCCAGTTGTTCCAGCTTCCCTAGTTTTGTCCACAGAAGCACCTGCCACTCACATGCTGAGCAAATGCTCACAATCCTGCAGACTTCTTCCTTCAATGGTATGGTGCCCCATACCCTGGTGTTGCAACCCAAACTTCCCAGTGCTGGAGTCTTGGTGGCACCTTCCTGGCATGGGTTTTTTGTACTCCAGAAAATACACCATAGACAGACGGTGCTGTATAAAAGATAAGAATGCCTATTTGCTCCGTGGGGCCATACAGCTAAGTCTGGGGAAATTTTGTATGCAAAACTTCAGGTTGTCTCTGTATGCCAGCACAGCTATGGTGTTAGGTATGCTCCTTACGGATATTGTTGCAGAGCAAATATTAAGTAGCATTGCAGGGCAAGCACCTTGCAGTATTATGTGCTATTTAGTGAGGATAGAAAAAAGCCCTGTCCTTCTCTCCCACCAGGCAAATGTAGGGACTTCTGCCAATTCAACATGAGCTGATCTAAAGTTAACTGTTTCAGTCTGTGCTGGGCTGGGCTGGTTCTGCCTCCAAAGCTGCAAACTGGCTGGAGACCCACTGTTAGAACCTACAGATTGAGAGGAAACTGGAATAGTTTCCACTGGTTTTGTGCAAAGGCTGAGCCTGGCCTGTGAAAGAGACGACAGCACAGTATCAAAACATATGTTTCAATCAGCCCAAGGAAGAAATGCCCTGTGTACTTCTGTTTTACTTGAACTTCCCAGCTCTGATTTCTCATTTCTTATAGATGCGGAACAAGGAAATGATATACCTAAGAGTGGTTGCTGAGACTGGCTAATACAAGCTGGGCTGTGCTCTATAGATTAAGGAATGAAATATTAGCATCAAGTACCACCATGCAGTGTGTAACATCTGGGAAAAAGTCATAGAGCAATTTTCATGATTTTTATAGGAGAAGAGAAAACTGCACATGGTAGAAGGTAGAAGAGGGAATTCTAACAGATTGTACATTGTCAGGGACTCTCTTTCCAGCTGTAGCAAACCTGATAATAAAACACACCATCACCTCAGAGCTCAAACATCAGCAGAAACAAGGCAGTCCCCATGGAGAGCTTCCATGTATGACGGGCTTTAAAAATGGTAGATCCCTATATATAAGAAGCAGTCTGGATGCTTTGGAGAAAGCCTGAAAACATTTAAAGAACCAAAGCATAGACTTAAGTGAGAGTTTCTTTTTTTTTCTTTTTTTTTTTTTTTTTTTTTTGTTTCCTTGGGGAGAGGTTTTCCTGGGTTTGTGTATTAAAAACACATACGTAAATAAATAAGAGAGAGAGGGCAAACACTTATGAGAAAAGCAAAAGAATATCCTCGATAAGCATATACATGTATGCTTAGGAGAATAAAACGGAGATGATTAGAAAGCAAAAACAAAGGAGACAGGAGGAATTCTACAGACAAAATGTTCTTAACGTGCTATGGAGAAAAAATTGGGAGTTGCAAAACAGCAGCCCCTGTTATTTGCAAACACGTACTAAGGAGGCTGAGAATAGATCCAATGACAGCTGCAGCCTAATTGATAGGAGACTCGCCTAACAGGTTGTCAGACTGCTGCATGGCTTCAGTCCAGGCCACGTTGCTGGAGGCGCAATGTTAGAAACACTGACAAACGTTTACTAAAAATAAATTTTAAAATATTTCAGGGCAAAGGGAAACATGGCTCCAAGTGACTACTTGCAAAATTGCGTTAGATCTCTAGGAAAGAGTAAAGTAGGCAGCAGAACGTGTGAGAGTCCCCCCAGGGCCTGCAGGACAGACTCAGGCAGCCTGCCAAGGCACTCCAGGATTGTGCTGCCTGTCAGGAGCATTGGTTCAGGGTGTACTGAGAGCAGACCTCTGCTGAAGCAACAAAAATAACCACCAGATCAGCAAAGAGCAAACTGAGAGAGTTGACTAGCTGCAGAAGAAAATTGTATTTGATCTATAGAGATGGATCTGTTTAATGGTAGGAAGGAAACCACAGAGGCGAGGCTCTGAACTCTTCCATTACCTACCAGGAAAAGGATGTATGGCTTCCTTGGGCGGTGGGGGTGGGAAGCACTGGAAGAGTTGAAAGTGGCTTAGGTACAGCCCTCAGCCGATTCCATGTGACACATTCTCAGCCAGAGCGTCACATATAGGATTCTTTGAACATATTCAGCTACATGCTAGGACAGAAGGCCTGAAAGCTTCTTTAGTCTTGAGCTCCCAAGGCAGCAATGCATCCAAGCAAGCTGCAGAGCAGACAGGAGAACAAGAGAATGCTAAAGCATGGGAGGGGGGAAGAGAAACCATATGGATGAAAGTCTGTTAGGAATATGAAGGCTGCTCTCTTTGAAGGAGATCCAACCTTGGTAAAGCTAGGACTCTATGTGGGAGGGAAACAATCTTCTGAAGGTAACACTTGATATTTTAATCATCACCTAGGGCAGAACTATTACTGTGCATGTGTGCACAGTGGGACCTTGAGCCATGGGTACACAGTTCCTCTGGATTTATTAGCACGACTAACCAGACAAGTAATATGTTGGTGCCTGAGGAGAGCCCTTCCACAAGCAAGGGTAACAGAGCAGAAAAAAAATGGTGCTGACAGACCAGTTTATCTTCAGCTGATTTCCAGCTCTCCTCATTGACTCAGGGTTACTCTACTTGACATCTCTTGGTTAATCACTGGTAATAGTGACAATGATCGGCAAATTAGCACTTTCAGAATTAATTCCTAAAAATACTTCTTTAATTCCTATGGCAAGGAACTTCAGAATGAGCACTTTCTTTATTTGGTCACATCATCAGATTTCTGTTTCTGAGAATGCCCAGAGAGGTTGTGGAATATCTATAAGCAATGTTGTGCAGAAATAAGAAAGTGATTTTATATACCAAATAAACTCATAAACTTCCTAGCCTTTACACACTGCAAAACAAAGGCAAAATAAATGAAGGAATCATTTGTCCCTCTCTTCTTTATGGAAACGTGACTTTAGGTCTTTATGATCCCTGAATTAAAACTCAGAGGGCACTTTTTTTTTCCACATCACCATACAGAGGTCTAACCCAGGGCCACCATGAAAATTAATGGAGCAGCCACATGGCTAACAACTCTCTTGAGTACTTTCAATATATGCTTCTCAGCACTTAGCAAATCTGTGGGCAGACTCAGTACAGGAGAATGAGACAGTTACTCACAAAACAGGGCAGTCTGGATGAGGGGAGTTAACTACAGCCAAGGGTGCTGCTACATGAGAGCAAGGCACTGTCAGAAATGAGTTGCAGAAGTGGGTTTCTGCAGCATTCTCCGAAATCCCAGCCTGCTCGTGGCAATCTTCCACTGAAGAGCAACTATTAGCAGACTCTTCTTGTTCATTAGGCCAGTTCTGCAACACTGTTTCCAGTATGGGTAATAGGGAATAACAAACTCAGAACAAGGATCATGAAAGACAAAGTTAGTAATAAGGAAAAGCAAAATTCTCAAGAGGTTTGTGTTTGGTGGACGCATGTGTACCGTACAAATATCTAGTTTATGTATGCAGACAGATCAGAAGATAACTACAGTAGGAGGTGAGCCAATTTCCAAGCTTTAACACCAAGCATCTCTGGATTGTGCACATCAAATTAAGAAAATAAAATTACTCAAAACTCTGCTAAACATTCACTAGAACTGGCTTAAGATATTAGTTACCTTGTCTCCTATTAGCCATAATGAAAAGTGATCCCCCGGACTACAGGAAGTGTAAAATCCAGTTCAAGCTTAGCCTTCTGTTTCATAAGGCCCAGTACTCAATGTTACTCGAAGTTCAAGGTGCTATGTGAAAAAAAAAGACTCTAGACAGAAACACTGGGTTTGTATTATGTATTGCATAATTTGTATTACACTGGGTGAAATTTAGAAGCACAGTACCATTATTGACTTTAATAGAAACAGGACTGAGCTTTTATTTAAGGCAAATCTGCTCTTTTATACTGTGTTTCTGTAACTTCACTAGACCTTAGAAAGCATTAACCTGTTTTGAATTCACAACACTACTCCTTAAATAGTGGACTCTCACCCCAGAGACTCAGGACACTGAAACACTGACCTCCTACATCCAGTGATTTTGATCATGAGTTTGCATCCCAGAAGTGCAGGTCAGGTTTAGATCTCAGCTCAGTATATGAGCACATAGTGGGAGTGAGGAGTTATTTTCTAGGGCACATGAGTCAAATGCTCCATGCTGATAGAGAAAATGGTATGGTTACAGAATGGAAAGGAATAGATGCTTCTTTACAGCCAGCCCACTTCAACAGAAACCTCTGTAGGAAATAATGTAGAATCACTTTTTTTCGTGAGCAAACCACTGAATGATCTTGCTTACTGATGGAGAGAAAGAGATGGGAGGTAGCAGAGCACAGGAGTATTCAAATGCATTTTGGGGTTTTACAATAAAAACAACTTTCTGCTTTTAAATGTAACAATCTGCAGTTAGTCCATCTCCCCAGACAGCAAAATCAGAATTTTTGAAATGCTATAAATAATTCATAAATTGCATCTGTGTCATCCCACAAAGCCCATCTAGCCACAGTGTTCAAAATTCATAAAAGAATTGAGAATATCAGAAGGAGATCCAAAGCCCCACACCAACTACCATAGTGAACATCAGCAAAGGAGCCCATTTGAAACTTCATCCCCTGTTGGGGCATAAATCCTGGGCAAAGGTTGCAGGCATCTTCAGCAGGGCTTCGGCACCCCAAATGGCACAGCCATCATCAAAAATATTAAAAGTTGAACTTTTAATATTTTTATGCTTGAACTTCTAAGCACTCATCTGCTCCAGCTGTGCAACCAACCAGCATTTGACTCACCTTTCAGGTAAAGATGAGTTTGCCCTTACTCTGGTCTCAGGACTATGGTCATTTATAACTCAAATTCAAGTAATTTGATTTTCAGTTACCATTATTCAAGGCTGACGTACAGCAGGTACTGGATGTATATATCAAGGCCATTTGTTGACCATTCCTGATGTTGTTCAACAGAGCAACAGAATTGCTCAAGAACATCTTCTAATTTGAGACCTGCAATCACTGTGTTCCTTCAGCAGGGTCATACTTTCCTTCTGCTACAATGCTAAAACTCATCTTTGGGGGATAATATACAGGCCAAGACTGCAAAGATCTCCTCAGAACCAGTCCCTACCACCCCTTCCACACATATTTCCAACATTGAAAACAAATCCCAGCAGAGATGACAACAGCAACAACAACAAAACAGTTCCCCACTGTGAAAATCCTACACAATCCTCCTTCACTCAAGTGACCAGCTACCGGGCAGCCCAACAGGCGAGCCAGAGACAGCTTTGTTCTTGCTATTTTGCACCACTGCAAAGGCCTCACAGAAGATATTGGGCAGTGCTGCTTAGGGCCTTTCATTATTGAATGACAGTCAACAGTCGAGTACGGAATGAAAAAAGTTACAGATTGTCTGTCAATATTTTGGCACTAACTGGATTCAAAGAGTTTTTGTTTGGCTGCTGTTCACCACTCCCCAATTAGTGGTTTTGCTAATCACATGAATAACAGTTGTATTGTCGAGAAACATTGTTAAATTTGTTGGTTTAAATAAAAACCTTGTTAATCCCCAAAGCCATGAAAAACAGGCAGGTCACATGTTGCAGGGGAACTTTTGTACTTTTTAATGCTAGGGGGAAGTAATGCTTTACCTGAATTAGCTGATACTGGGACTCTTCTTGTTCAAAATGTTCAGCTAGGAACTATCACACTCACAGGGGCTGCAAAATCTGAGATCACAGGCTGGTTGCCAACTTTCAAGTGCCACATGAAAAGATGGATATTAAGCATATGTGCAGTAAGACAACCTATGTCTTAAAAGACACAATTAACAGCCCATTAATGAACAAGTTGTTACTGTTATTATTTACTGAAAGCAAACACTGTGATACAACACAAAGGGATATAGGAAGATATACTCCTTTCCCCAGCAAGTTACAGAGTAAACATTCGATCTTCTGGCTTCACTGGAGAACTTGAAGGGACTGATGAAAAAGTGACTGGCATTTGGTGGAGACCATGCATGGAAAAATACAGTGGCAAAGCGTGCCTTGAAAAATTGAAAACCAGATGTAGCAATGATATATCTGCCGAAACCTTCAATACACAGCAATCATAGCCAGATATACTTAACCCGGTAAGAAATATAAGGCTTTAACAAGCCTTAAACATTGTGGGAGGACAGATGAACCCTTGCTAGTCCACCTGGTCCAGTTTACTAGCATTTTTAACACCTGCACCTGTAAGCCTTCGGAAGGCCTGGGCTGGCTGACTTTAAGAAGAGTGCTCAAGGCAGACTTTTAGGAACAGAGCAGTTGTTCCCCAAATCCCATTTCCCAACAGGATCATCAACGAAAACTTTTGCCTGGTTCTATTTCAACAGGATCACCACACAGAAGAACAACACAGAGGGGTAGTAAAGAAAAGGTGAACAAGAAATTGAGGACCCTTTTGCATAGCCTTAGCAAAGTCCTCTGCTTCTGTGTAGTTTTTGTTCTCCATTAGTAAACAAGGACCAGCAAGAAGGAGGAAGCTCTGTGGGATAACCCAGTCATTTTTCAGGTGTCCCACAGATGGAAGCATACGATAATGTACCCACTTTAACATACAAAGTTTAATTTTATTTCAAATGGTTTTTTGCTGTCTACCACAACACTAATTTTATGGATCACCATCTTGACACATGAATTCATTCCATCATTCTAGATTACAGTGGCACCTTATTATGTATAGTATGACAACTCAGTCATAACCTTCTGAAAATAATGACTATATTTCCAAAAAAGACTCCCCAACAATAATTAAATAAATAAAACCACATTATTATTGAAGTGATTTTCTCCACATGTGTCAATTCGCTTAATCCTGTGTACAAATCATGAAGATTTAATCCTTCTGCATATTTCCAATTCAACAATATCACCCTTTTAGCTATTGCATTTGCTTTTATTTGAAAATTTTCCCTGTGGGTCATTTATATTCACGAGCCTATTCAGGTCACCCAGTGCAAATATTTTTGGTCACTGGCGGTGTCATCATCCAGAATCATATTCACTTTACTTCCTCCATTCCTGGAATGAATTTACTAGGTATGGGATGCCGGAAAAAGCTCTTGTTCTCACTCGTCTCATATTTAACCAAAGAAGCAAACCAGAAAATAAATGAAGTCTGATTTGCATGAAATTGTGCATTCGGTACCCCTGTGTTGAACAAGAGCACATACATTCTTTGAGTTCTGTCATGTCTTGCTTCTATATTTAATTCTTCTCCTTGGCACCTTCTGTTGAATTAAGGTAATGATACAGTAAGTTTTCCACACCTTAGTATTTGTCACTTTACCAGGCTACTAACCCCACCCTACTAATAGCACCTTTCTTCTATGTGCAGATGCTGCATTTGTGTCTATCAGTACTTACAATCCTTAACAACCAAATCCTGTTGAAAAATCCACAGAAAGACAGAAAAAAGGGAAACATCCTCACTGTTGGCTTCCCAGCTGAGAGCAGCACTGTATTGTATTTTGCAGCTCCTGCTTCAAACAGAGCACATCGTGCCGCTTTGCTCACAGTGCACTTTGATCCCCCAGGCTGAGCAGTGCCTTGCTCAGCTGCTTCCAAACTCTTCTACAGAGATAGCCCCAGACAAGCCTCTCTCCAGGAATCAGCCAAGTGAAAGATCAAAGCCAGAAAATTGCCCTTGTTTCTAATGCTCTTCCTCCATTTAACACTTTGAGCACTCCCCTCCAGGCAGCCGAGAGGCCTCTCTGGCTCCTCCAAGTAAAACCTGGAGCCTGAAGTCCCATTGGTGGGAGAGGCAGCACCAAACAGATCCTTAAGGGCCCAGCAATCGATGTGCCAAGTTATATGAAAGTTTCTCTTGAAAGAGACAAAGGAAATGAAAAACAAGCTAGAAGCAAGGCTGTACGTACCCCCTATTCTTTATCTGTCCCCTTCTAGACATTATTTACAGCAGCACTGAAAGTGCTGGAGCCTCCCTTTTAGTGCTCACTGAAGAAGGCAGTGGGAACCTTTCCAACCACGCTGTGGTCTTGCTGAAAATTGCTGAGGTTTGGTTTGTGCTCCTTTAAGGTTGCAGCGAGAGTATGAGTGGTGGGACACAAGCTAAACAAAAACTGCTATTAAAAGGGGGGGAAGAGAAGGGGAGCTAACTATTCTCAAAGCTGAGAAAATAACAACAATAATAATAATGATAATTATAATTATAATACTTTCTAAGCATTTTTTTTCAACTTTATAGAGCAGCTGCTGCTGGAGTGGTGCCAACTGTTCAGACTCACTCAGCAGACACAGACTGAACATCACAATAGCTTCGAGTATTGATGGTTTTAAGACCTGAGGAGTTGGAGGGTAGTCAACATTTCCTTTTCCAGCTCTTTAACTCTCAAGACTCTGTTTCATGTTCAGAGTGCTGTTTTAGGGATTGTTTCATGGTCCCAAGTGTGGACCAGTGAACACTTATAGCCACAAAACTCACAGGTTTAATCCTAGCACAGCCATCTCAGCTCTTGTACACAGATAACTCGAACACCATGCAATTCATTGAGTGTACACTGTTCAGATAGAGCATTAAAAATGGAGTGCAATGGCTTTGCAGCATTTTTCTAAGTGTAGCAATTTACTATAGCCATCCTGGGCTAGAAACACCCCTTCTCTCTGTTCCTTTGTAATGTGCTGGATGAGACAGTTGCTGTTACTGCCAAATGGCAAATTTCTGTGACCTATCAGGATGAAAACAGCTGTATAAATGTAAAATGACACATAATCACAAATGCCTGCAATCTTCAGATAAAGGCAACACACAAAATAATACAACTTGCTTAAATAATATGATCGTGATTAAAAATGTACCTTCTTTTCACCTGACACTGCTATTCAGATGGACAAACTATTCAAAGGCAATCTGGTCTTTGTGTGTGTGTGTTTATTTAAAAAATACCTTCCCAAGGTTGAGTGTCCTGATTTCAGAGCTCCTGGACTGAAAGAGGAGCTGCTGTTACCACGGTTGCCCTGGTGTGAGCTAGAATCCTCAAAAATGGCCCTGCAGAAGGAGCCCTGTGCCACAGGCACAGGAAGGAGCCCTGCACCACAAGCCCTGTGCCAGGCACAAGCTTTAGCAGCAGAGAGACTTCAGGGACACATTGATAAAGTCTCTCCAAGCAAGAGTAGGGAGACATGGTGCTGTGCTGTCACCCAAAGCCTCTTGTGCTCTAGTGGATAGAGTATTGTTAGCACAAGCACTGATGATCCCATGTTGGCTTCAGTGAAGAGTTTAATGCATGTTTTCCTGCTGCAGTCAGACAAACCGGAGTAGTATTTCCTATATCACTTTGTCTGTTTGGAAGACGGTGTGGAAACTTCAGATACCCTTTCCTGATGTGTGGGGAGGAGAGAGACAAGTAGAGAGCTGATAAGCAAGAAAAAAGGAAAAAAAGCAGTTGTCCAGCCAACAGAAGACTAAATGGCACAACCTGACAAAAACATCAGTCGGCAAACTTAGTCAGTTACTGTAAGAATCACTGAAAAGGACGTGGAAATGTGTTTTCAAACAGTTTTGTGTGGCTAAAATGTTCAATATAAGGTCCTAAAGGAAAAGCGTCTTCTATAGGTGGCATTATTTCCTGATTCCTAAAGAACTGGCAGAGGTTTGCTGGACAGGGCAGCATGGAAGCAAAGAGATTAGGAAAGACTGAGCAAAGCAAAGTGGGGCAGGAAGGGGGAGTGGAAGAGAAGAAGATGGATGAGAAAGGGAATGTTATTCTGTAGAGCAACACAGTACTTTTGGGGCTCACAGACAGCCTCTGCACCTTAAACTCTTATTTCTCATTTTCTCCCAGCTGGATCGATAATTGCCTGACTATAGAATTATATTCATCGCTTTCATGCCTATGATCTCCAATGCCAGCACAAGGAGTGCTTTCAGACAAAGCTATGTCTCACCATAGGCTACAAGAAGAGAACAGGACCCCCTTCCCTTCCTGTATTTCAGATCAGTCTCTAAGAAAAACACAGGAAACACCAGGAAATCCCAAGGATCGATGGGGTAAGATATTACTACAGTTTGAGGCATATATATTGTATTCCTTCCCCAAACCTTTCATACACAGTCTGATATATTAGTCTTAGTCAACATTCTGTCTTGTAGACCTGCCAGAAAAGCACAGTGGGTTGAAACATCTGCTAAATTTGTTCAAATTCTATTATGAAATATCTTCAATTCAACTTTCAAGGAAAAGCAAACAAGTCATTGTCTTTACAAAGTGACTCACTTTGTTGTCAGAAAACACCAGCAATCAGCAAGTAGGAGTTAGTCCTCTTTTCAGGGCTGTCAATGGAGAGTAGCTGCAATTGTGAATCACTCTGGGCCAGGTGGAAGATAATGTAAATTGTTGCTGGTTATAGGAAATTTAAGTTGTTCACCAATGTCTACTGTCTTGCTGTGATGAAATGACATTTGCTTACATCTTAAGAGCAGCCAGGGGCATGGACATAGCAGGCTTGCATCTCCCCTGCAAGACAGGGTGCTGCAGAGACTCCAAGTTCAGTGTTCAAGTTCAGATCTCCAGATCTGCACGTAATTCAGCAACAAGCCTTCTCAGAGCCAGCCTGGGGATTCCTAAAGTAGTTCGGCATTATGCCTTGCAGACATAACCCAGTGAGAAAACACTAAGTGTGGTGGTACACAGGTCCACGCTGGCTCCACACTTATGCAAATCCCACATTATCCTTCCATGTATGGCAGGAGACAGAGGCCACTATTTTAGTCTGTAAACTGAAACAATACCTCTGGAAAAGCTGCCCTTCATTTCTGCAGGTGAATCCAGCCCTTCCCAATCACCTGTTTGTGGTGAGTTGTGAATGTCCCCTGTGAAAGGACTCTTCAACAGTACTTTAATTTCAACAGAAAGGCATTCCTCTCATAACATTAGCAGCTTTACTAAGTGTGTGTGCTGTATGAAAAGAATCTATTGGTAGGTCACACTACAGCTCTTGACTATATTCATCCACAGGGGATATTTTTTAATTGGTTAGGAGCCCTTACAGAGCCACCTGACTTACATATATACCTGTGGTGCATGGCATATTTGAGACAGGTTTAACTAGGAAAGGACATCAAAAGACAATGAGCACATTATAGATCATTACAGGAAACAGATCTGCACTAAGAACAAGTCCATCTGTAAAGGAGAAGATACATGCATTAAGGGCAGGTTATGCACTGAATGATGGTACAGCAAAGAATATGCTTATCTGTGCAATCCACACAACACACTGTCCACAGTCAGCACATTCCTATGTGCACTGGCATAAGCCATTTGAAACTGATTTTCCATTTGTGCCAGTTCTCATGTTACACCATGCCAGGCTGCTGGAGTTTTGACACTGAATGAGGCAAATCCCTGCCGCCCTCTTTGGCTCAGAGTGATTTCAGGACAACACAAAGTACTGGGAATAAAACTAGGTAAGACAAACTGGAAAAGCAAAGCAATTCAAAG
This sequence comes from Aythya ferina, assembly GCF_964211825.1. Classification (NCBI taxonomy): domain Eukaryota; kingdom Metazoa; phylum Chordata; class Aves; order Anseriformes; family Anatidae; genus Aythya; species Aythya ferina. The sequence goes on along the minus strand of NC_140307.1, from coordinate 20,971,626 downwards.
TGCCACCAGAGCTGGAATTTCTCTGGGAATGCGTGAAACAACTGAAGAAGGTTTAAAAGTACTGCAGACAGTAACATGACTGCCAAAAGGAGAGCAACTGTCAGAGCAGAGAACTCTTTGCAGGCCAGGGCCAGTCCTGAAGAAGTTGACATTTTTCACAGTTCTCAGTTAATCTGGACAAAGAAGGCTGAGAGAAGAGCAGTAATACAGAGGGAGCAAACCCACAAACACAAAAGATTAAAACATCTCAGAGACATTTTTTGAAGCAAAGTCTGTGAAAGAGGCTTGTGGAAACAGAGATTTGGGACCATCTCATAGCAAGGCACCAGTCTCAGTTGCGAGAGAGGCTTCTGAGAAAGACATTTGAACCTGCCAAACAGACTGTCAGTCAGTCTAGGCTAGAACTGGTGGGGAAAGGACAATCATCTTCTGTTGCAGGAAGGAGAGAGAATATAAACAAACATGAAAAAGAAACTGGAAGCAGAAAGGTGCAAGAAATTCCTAGCTGGAGTTGACTGAAGAACTATAGACATCAAACTACAGACCATGCCTATCATTTGGAAAAGAGGCACAAGAATGTCAAGGAGCTTGTTTGAATGAGACCACAGCATGGAATTCACAACAGTGCCAAAAAATAGTGACTTCACCAATGAAAGAACCACTGCAGCTAAAAAGTAAATGTATAAAAAAGCCCTCCCCTTTACCAAGCCGGACCCTTTGCTAATCCTCACTGTGGGAGGACGTGAACTGAATGCGTGAATAAATAATGAACTAGAAAAGAAAGAACATACAATAAATAGTGCTGGGGAGAAAAGCACACACCCCAGAGTAAAGCACATGCCAAGGCCCCAGTCTCAACAGGGCGATCCCAGTGTGGAGGTGGCAGGGCAGAGCAGCTGGGGAGCTGCGGGGCAGGCTAACCACTGGCTTGGCAGGCACTTCCACAGCTCTGCCGGAAACCAGAGACAAAAGCAGGGAGGAGGAGGGCGGATGAGACACATAACAGAGCCCTTACAGATTGTGTCTGTGGGGAAGAGCCAGGACCAGGCAAATTGGTCAGTCAGTACACAGACTAGATGGAAAACTTTTACCTCTCCAATGAAGCGTGTATCTAAATTTCCCACAGAGTTAACACAAAAGGGGACTAAACTGTTGCGTATTTCACATTGTAGTGAATTCTATTTCAAATTACTTTTTTCCCCCACAAAAAAAGAAAAGAAAAAAAACATTTCCGTATTTTCTATCAGAAAATATATAGCTACTGCTACATCTACTATCACACTGCACTCAAAAAACGTGTCCTGATCATCCCATTTGAAGCGGGCAGAGCTCTGCATGAGCAGACACTAGCTCCCTGCAAATGTGTAACATAGATAAAGTCCACTTTTGAAATGTTAAAATTAAACAAAGGGTTATTCCCTGGTTCAAGATAACATAATTCCCCTCTGCCAAGCAGCTCTATCAGGACTATCACCTACTTGCCCATTCTGGTACAGCAAGGGACAGCTGCAATCTCACTGCCCCAGGCAGTCTGCAGGAGCCTCCCTCTCTCTGTCCCTGTTCTTCACCTTTCTGCCCTGTTAGGAAGAAAAGGCCATGAGGTAAATCATCAGAAAGAGCTGCCAGAGGCCTCTCTCTCAGGACTCCCATAGTTCACGCTGATCCAACAAAAATCCAAGCTGGCCTCTTGTTCCAGCCTCAGAGACTCTAGGAAAGAGCAGCAGGGAGAAGGGCACAGAGACATGGTGGGGGGATGAGTAACTGTGAAAAAGGTGGGAGTAGTGTGGAACAGCTTTTTTTACTGGCTCATATAACTGTGGGAGCTACCTCCTCACTCCAGTTGACAGACTGACTTTCTAGCTCTAGGGGCTCTTGCATGCTCCCTTTTTTTCTTTTTTTCTTTTTTCTTTTTTTTTTTCCACATTTTTTTCTGTAGCTGCCACCTCAACAGAACATTATTTTCATGACTTTCACTATAATGGCTGTTTATTCTAGCCAATAAACCTAAAAATAAGTGATCAAGAAAATACAGCAGATAAGAGAAGAGAAAGCCCTTTTCTATTCTTCAGTACACTTTGGTGAAATAAGGTTTGGAAAAGGAGCTGTGAGACTAGCAAACAGGTTGCCAGTCCTCTTTATTCAGTCTCTGCAACTAGGCCCTAGCCCCAGGAAGCCAGACCCATCTTCCACTGGGATGACATTTTCTGAGAGGAAAACTCTACTGGCACACAGCTAATAACTCTCTTCTTCATGGCTGTCCAGTTCCAGCATATCCCAGCTAATATAGCAAACAAGGGGCAGGGAGACAACTCAGAAAAGGCAAGGTGTTCTCCTTTCTGGAGGGCACAAGCTAAACCTTGGTGAGGGGGTTGCCACAAAATGAGCAGACCCATGCATACGCTGAGGCTGTGGCCTGTCTGCAGGGAGGTTTAGGAATTTGGACGATGGAACCCCACATTGCACTTCTCTTGCCATCCCTATCCAGACCATCGGGAAGGGAAAGACTTCATTAGCCCACGTGGCCACTGTAATTGCCCTTTGGTGGTGCCTGAGACACACAGAGGACTCATGAGGCAAGAGGGAATTTGGGTCATCATTGGAAGACTTCTCATGAGCCCAGCCATGAGAAAGCAACCTCCCAGCTGTCCCACATGTTCTGTCTTCTACTCTCCAGCTCCCTTTGTCATCCTCAGCTCACACAAGCCTCTGGTATCAGACTGCCATGAGTAGCAAGATAAGTGTGAGGCAGGATAGAGAACAGGAGGGGTGGCAAGCTGTATTTTCTCTCCTCTGTTCCTTGTAATGCTACCGTCGCCTTGCTCTTTGTCGCCTTCCCCACTTTTCTTTATGACTCAGAAGCAGCAAGATTTGAACAAGAGGGAAAAAAAATCTTTTAAAACACTTTAGGGATATAATCAATATAAATTAATGGATTTTTTTTCCCCTGGGAAGCAGAGACTCCACACTTCCTTCTGTCTTTTCTTGCAGCCCCAGGCCTTTTGTTCTCTGGCAAAAGCTCCCCATTGAAGTGCATGGCATTTTCTGGGCACTATATCTTCAGTATATTCTTTGCAGCAGTGTAATTTTTTTGATAGTCACTTGAATAATCAGCAGTCAGTGTTAAAATACTGCATTGTACATTGACACCCTTAACCCCCAGGAAGCAGCAGAAGATGAAGAGGGAAGCCTGCAGTTCTTACTGGCCTCATTTTCTTTCCTTGAGAACTAACTCTTTCTTTCCTACATACAAGTATCCCACACAGTTAAAGCCAGCCCTAGTTATCTATAGCCAGCTCTTGTTCCCATTCCTAATAGCACACAACCACGGTATGGGGGCTGCTTAGGCTAGTAAGGGACTAACAGAGCCTCTAAAGTTGTTCCAAAATGAATTGTTTACAAAAACAGCTCTCTGTGTTCCTAACCTGAACGCCTCCTCAGGTGTGGTGATACTGAAAAAAAGCTGTATAATTTTTTCATTTGCAGATCTAAGTTAATTTGTTAAACATTGAGCATAATGTTAGTAAAGAAGCTGGCTGCCTTAGGTCCTGCTCTTTCAATACCAGGATGTGTTTTATAAATAATTTAACAAGACAGAAGAAATTAAGGAAGGAGATATAAAGCCAAGTCTGAAGGAAGGAAAGCCTGTTCTCTTATCACAGCTGAAACATTTACTTTTGTTACATGTAGTTATATTATTTTTTAAGTACTCAGCTTTTTTAATGCTAATTCAAGCTTGCTGTTTCTTGCTGACAGACAGCCATATGTGACCCCTGTTCTTTATAAACATTACACACCATGCAAGAAGATTATGCATTTGCAGACAATGGGATTTTTCCCTTCCTGTAAAAGTAAATTCTGACAGCCTGTAGTTCCTGTCTTCTCTCTCCTCTTACACTCTGAACCTGCAGTGTGAAAGACTTAGATGTAAATGATTTTTCAGCCAGTAGCATGTCTTACTGGAGGCTCCTTCTGCTTCCCTGTAACCTCAAGCCATTGTTTCAACCTTTATTGCACTTGTCCTCTTCCAGAAGTATAGTCACTGCAACCAAAAGTTAGATTGAAAACCAGAAGAGGTGGCAATCTCTTGGTAATGGCTTTCATAAGGCTTGCGGAAGACCTATCAGCCTCTTTTAATCTTAGCTGCACGGCTGGCAAGTGTGTTTGTGGTCCAGCGTGACAACTGTCAAAACAATAAAATCCCAAACAGAAGCCTTAGGGGCATTTTAACTCAGGAATTTTGAGCTTTTCTGTTGGGCAAGTTGGTGCAGGAAAATTATGCCTCTGCAAGAACATACACATCCATATAGAGTGTAGATGTATCTGATCCAGGCATAAGGTAATACCCACCAGCACAGAGGAATGGGGTGCTCAGCACTTCAGGCAAGACACTGCACACCAAGCAGAATCTGACCTAGAAATCACAGAGATAAGACTTATACTGAAATGGATTGGAGAAATGATTTGTCTTACCAAAGCTACTAGGTACACTCTCAAACTCAGAGCAGAATATCTTAGGAGAGAGAAACAGCTTTTGAGAAATTAAACTCTAAAGGCAAGTTGTGGGTTTCCCATGATAGAACATGGGGCAATGGCTCAGGCAATTACACTGATCCTATTTTATTCATAGAGCAGCTGACCCCTAGGAACAAGGGTTGCTGGGCTCTTGGTCTAGTACGTCCTTAAGGGCAAAGTACTGTAGTTTAGCTTTAAACATGAGAGCAGCTTCAGTGAGGATAAGCACCACCAAGGGTCTACTGCTTGCTGAAATGCTGCCCGTCCTGGAGGTGCTCCCTTCAGACATACAACAAACCTTCTCTATTTCCTTTCTGCTACATTTGTTACTTGGCCTTGAAAAAGCCCCAAATGGAATACAGCATTGTGAGATTCAGCAAATTTAGAAGAATAAAGGCATCCCAGTGAGGTAAATCACTGGGAGAAAGGAAACAAAAAGAGAAACGAGTAACTACAAAACCCAGAGATATGAAAAAATTATTTGAGACAAGAGCTGGACAAGTAAGTACAGGAATAAAGCTAAAAGAATAAAACTTGGCTAGGAAAGGCTGAAAGGAAGAGTGTGAAAAGATTTTTAAAGAATAAAAACAAATAATTTTTTTAGTGTATAAGAAGCAAAATGTCAGCAGGGCATCTAAGAAAGTGCCAGGGTTATTTCATAACAGAAGAAAAAGATTGCTGAAAACTGAAATGAAATCTTTACCAAGTGTTCATAAGAATGGATGTGGGACTGAGGTAGGAGAGAGAATTACTTTTTCCACAAGAGGGGAAAAATACTCAAAGAACTCCAGGTCACAAGTAGAAAGAACAAAAAAATTACAGCTCTACATAGTACAGCCAGTCCCCCACACAGAGTCATAGTTGAGGTGTGAAGGTCTCCTAAGAGCGAATTTTAAACTTACTCTGTGAGAACCAGGAGCAGAAGAAAAATTGGTTTCTACTACATTTATCCATTGCACTCATTTGTTCTACATGAGGCAGAAACCTATATAACCTCCCAACCTTAAGTACTGTGAGAGCAGGGATCATCCTCAAGAAATCATCCTTTTGCTTTTTTAATCTGTCTGATGCTGCAAGAGTCTTACAGGGAAAGCCAGATCGTGTGTGCACACTGCAGCTCCCAGCAGTGGGCCCTGGCACTGCTTCATACCCTGGGGCTGCTGTGGGAATAACAACCAACAGAAGGATCTCTTCTTGCGTTCATAATTCAGGAAGGGATTTCTGGTTATTACAAGATGGACCAAGCTCACTATGAGCAGTCAGTGACTTGCACTGGAAGCTTCACCAGAGAAATAATGAGCAGAGTAAAGCTACAAATGCAAAACTATGAGAAGCAAAGTGAGAAAGGGAGTAACCTCACTGAGATGGGAAGGGAAAAAACATTATTTATTTCTAATTGAAGGACAGGACTTTCACAAGACACATAAGCACATGACCAGAAATGGACCTCCTCATGTATCCTCTCACTGGGGGAGTTATGAAATGGCATGGCTGATGTGGTTTGAATAAACCACATCTTGATGCTTGTCCCAAAGGACAATCATTGCCAAATGACTGGCACTCAGTGAGCCGCAGTGTGCATTCTTTGAGCTGCCTAGCCCTCACCTTGTGTTCAGTTTAATACTTTATTTAGCTTTTGAAAGCTAAATATTTTATTTAATTTATTTAATGAATTAAATTAATTTAATTTAATTTAATGTAGCTTTTAAGGGGATCAGGTTGGAATTAAAGTAGTGTAGCAGCTAGGGAAACACAGAAGAAATAATAAATATTGTCAAATGGTGATGCTTTCTCCTTAAATTGTTTTTGCTCGGCTTAGTTTTTCTCTCTGCCATCTCCGTACTTGCTATTAGAACACAAGGTGACCTTTCCATGCTTAATTACCCGAACAAAATACACAGAACATTAATGCCAAAAATGCCCCTTGTGCATTCTACTGCATTTGCAGATGTTTGAAATAATCTAACCTAATCTCTTCCTTTTCAGGTTAAAGTGAATGTGGTGTGAAATAACCAAAGAAAAACAACAAGGGAGAGGAGGAAGGACAACCACATGTTGACAAATACAGCCTAAGAGATGGAGTCAGTGTTTCTGTATATGCATGTATAGGAAGCTGTTCCCCAACAGAGTTTGACTGTTCAGAAACAGCTGGTTAAAGATAGTGTTTTTCCGTTACATAGCCATGTTCATGCAAGAATCTCAAGGTGTTCCTCATAGAGTCACACACAGCAGTGTGGCAATCATAAACTACCAGTATAATCATTTTACAGAAGAATAAATTGGTTCGTATGTCCTGGATGATTAATCTCTGTTAATCACAAAAAATCAGTGAAAAAGCTAGCAGTACAAAAAATCCCTACTCATCGGGCTCTAATAATCATCTCTGCGGTTTTCACCCCTGCAGACTGCTAATGCTATGCGCTGGGAATTCCCCCGCAGACCATGTGGTGTGGGGAGGGTGCAGTCCCTCCAGCAGGAGCAGGTTGGGAATAGAGCTCTGCCTGAGCCCAGCTCAGAGCACATGTTCACTGATGCACCTTTGCGAGCAGGGACTGAAGCAATGTCTGGTCACTCTGCTGCCAGTCACTCATGGCACATGCTGCCAACCTGTGTGTCTGAGCATTGCACCTGGGATGGGGGTATTGCACACAGCTGGCAACTCAGCTGTGCTGGTCCTGAGGCAAATGAGGATCTAAATCCATTCTTCCAGGAAGAAAACAGATTGGAGGTACCCTGAAATCAAGCTGGATCCAACCTGCCTTCGTGCTGGAAAAGGAGAAACTATTAGAGTCGTTACCACACGCCATCTGTGAACTACTTCCAGGGCTCTCAGCTGGATGAAGTTAGGTCATATCCCAACACCTCATGCAGATCTTCAAGCAGAGGCCTAAGAAAACTCATCAACAGGCTGGAAATACAGTGAGCCTCAGGCACTCTTTGGATGAGCTAAACTGTGGCAAAGAAAATGTTAAAACCTGCTTCTACATGACGAGGCACATAAGTAGTTTGGCCAATTAGACTGCTTGATTGGCTGACATCCCTAACACTATCATTTTGCACACAGGGTGCCTCATGCATGAATGGAGATGATGTTTGAAGGCTTTGCTTTTTGTCAGTGCTTTTATGTTTCTTTCTGGAATAAGGAAGTTAATATTAATTTCACTCATATTTCAACTATAAATGCTCTGGGCACCTAACAAATTAAATTATTATTTATTTAGTTACTGTTTGTCATTTAAAAGGTTAACAACAAACACATATAGTGACCTGAACAACTTTCCTTTTGAGTTACAGAGTTCCTCATTTGCTTAGATATCAAGATAGAATAGCTCAGCTTCACTTCACAGCCCCCTGAACCTGGTGCCCAAATGGACACTGAGGCAATTACAGAATCACAGAATTTCTAGGTTGGAAGAGACCTCAAGATCATCGAGTCCAACCTGTGACCTAACGCTAACAGTCCCCACTAAACTATATCCCTAAATTTGAGATCATTCAAATGGAGATACCTCCAGGGTGCTATACACATTTAAAGAGAACAATTGAGAAATAAGGGAAACATTTAATATGGGAAAAAAATGTCGCTTATGATGACATTTGATTTTGCTAGGCACTAGAGAGACCTGCTAGAGAGAGGCACGGTTCAGTCTTCTGCTCCCTGTTGTGAGAGCAGGACTAGAAGCATTTCTAAACCTGCCCTGTGTCCCACATGCAAGAACCAAGGTGTCGTAACAATACATATAATTCCTCTTGTCCTTCACTAAAATATTACTATGCATTTATACAACATGCTTCACCGAAGATGTTCATGACACTTCCAGAGGCAGACAATCGTAATCTCTCACAGATGACAAGAGGTATGGAAGGGACAGGGTTAAATTAGAAGTTAGCCCTGGTATTTTTATGCTGAATTCAAAATAATTAATTAATAATTAATCTTCTCTTTCCTAACACAGACAAAGAAGACTGCATTTGTTTAAATCTCAGTTATTTTACAGGGGTATGCAATTTGGAGTAATGATGCACCCAAGTTCCCAGAGGAGTTCTGGGGTACACTTCTGCACACACAGGTATGCACTGTACACGCTCATCTATTTCTGCTCTGCAGTGGCTGGGCGACAGCCAGGTATAGTTTGGAAACCAGTCCACAGTAGTTTGATTTAGTACATGCTGCCCTGCAGCAGCACTCATTCTGTGAACCTGTGAGAGTGTGATGTACTGTGTGCTAGCTAACGGCTCAGCAACCCACATGAACTACAGCCTTCCCCTCTGACTGGAATAACGGTCTAGAAAAAAAAAAAACAGTTGTTTCATGAGAACACAGTCACAGTCCTTGACATATTCTCTGGAGTGATGCAGGTCCTGAAGGTGATGATAAATCTATCCTGACCAACTAATTTCTTATTATCTACAGAGGTTTAAGCATTATTAGCCTGACTCACCTTTGAGTCAGTCTGTTTCTATGCTGGTAAAAAGGTTCTGGCTTCAGTGCCACCAGCAGCTTAGAGCTGGAGCAAGGCAGAGCTCTTCTCTGAAACAAAGCTGGAATAACACAACATTTTGGAAGGAGTGGTAAGGAAATATACGCATTCAGTGGGGCCAGAATTTCAATGGTCCCTGCCTGGGTCTTATGCTTTTTGAAGGGTCAAGACCCCATAGAATTGCAGAGGCAGAGAGGACCTCTGGAAATCACCTACTGCCCTCCCTCATGGCAGGACCAATGCACCTATGACATTCTTGACAGATGTTTGTCCAATCTGTTCAACAGTGCTCTAAGGCAGATGGGATTCTTTATTCTTGATTTTATCTCAATCCCTAAGATAAGTGAGAAATCAGACATGTTTTCTGTACACACTGACACACAAGAGAAATTAAAAATGTGATGGATTTTCATATCAGACTGTTGAAGACTAATTACAACAGTGCTTTCCAGCAAACCAGTGATTGCAGGCTAATTTTCTGTTATGAAACAGAAACCAGGGTTAATGAGGCTAATTGTGTTTACCAGTGTTTCGAACAAAAAGGAAGCCAACTCAATTTTGAAGCGAGTTCTTTGTCAGGAACAAATTGAGGAAAATTGCTACAGTTGTATCAGCATTTCCTAAAATCACTTAGTATCATGTTGGGGAAACTAACACTATAGAGCACGAGCTAGTGGTACAGAGAATGAAGCTTATTAGACAGTAACTATGTTGAGTTTCAAATGCATGGCTCTGTGACGGACAGTGATGGTTGAGCTGTTGAAAGTAATGCAACAGGGAGTCATTAATAAAGTGAGTGACCCTCAGTCCAGCTTTACTGAGGCAGTACAAAGAAAAAAAATAAATTAAGAAATCAAGGCATGCAGCAATATCTGTCAGGAAAAAAAAAAAAAAAAGCTTCAAGTTCTGTGTCTCATCCATGACTGATTAATTAATCACACAAGATGGGCTAGTAAAAAATGAACACATTACTGCAAAGCCAAATTTATAAGCAGTTATAAGTCTTTTGGGAAAAAAAAAAAAAAAAGGCAAAGAAAGAAACCTCAATTTAGGCTCTCTTGCTACAAGGTGATAATTCTAATTACTCAGAAGAGTTGAGTGACTTCTGTAACAAAAGACGTAAATAATATCTGCAGCATAGTACAAGCAGTTGCTACTGGAGAAGTCTCATTCCTGACAAATACACCTCAGCATTAATGCCCCAGCTATTCCATTCCCAGTCTGTTGAATTCCCAGCCAGGCCAAACAGTAATGCATTGGTTTTTGCAATGTAACCAGCTGGAACTTAAATGCAGCCACAATCATTTACACTGCAGACTGGTGCCCAAATCAAGCCAACGTATGCCAGAAAGAATACCGGGGATTAGAGCTGCAAAACATTACGGCACAACACCTGCAATTTGACCTTACTGCAAAATCCAGGATGTCTTGTCCCCCTTGTCCCCCCTTGTGCCCAAGGCAGAAGTGTCTTGGGATTTTCAGGAGGACCCTGTTCTGCTGGGGCAGCTTTTGTGGGAGAGATCTAAAGAAAATCCATTTGCATACATATGTCTGTTCAAAGACAACTCCTTATGAGGACAGTGAGGAAGAAAAAAGAAATGATAGCATGCCAGACAGCAGGGACAGCAAGCAAGAAAACAGACAAGTGGAAGAGTTCCTGGGGGAAAAATGTGAAGATAAGGAAGGAAGGGAATTAGTGTAGTAATACATCAACAGAAGAGAGAATAAAAAACAGATGGAAGACAGGGAATCTAAGATTAGGCTCAAATAGAGAGACACAGTGGTTAAAAAAAAAAAGGCAACAAAAATGTGCATAACATTAAGGTCAGTAAAGGTCACCAAGCCCTTGGCCTGTATTTCCTACCAGAAAATCAGTTGGGGAAGAAAGTGAGTAAGGGAAGCAAAAAGAGTTTTGAGACAGGAGTGGGGAGCACATCAGCACCTGGCTGGGATCTCAACTTTTATAGCAAAAAGCCCATTTGATGTCTTTCAGTTTGAAGTTACAGCCAGCAGCTATCCAGCTCCAGCAGCTCTGCTGATCTGGGGCCTTTTGCAGACTGTAATGTGTTCACTGGAATTGAAGCTTCCCTTTAGAATAATGATGTCTGCAGCCCTTCTGGTTTGCCAAGATATAGCCTTCGCTATGTAAATCAATGCTCTGCTGTCTTGCTGAATCTACAGCCTGAGGTATGAACATCTCCCATTCAACTTAATAGGATGTTAACCTCAAAGCCTCATTGTGACTATCCGAATGCTAGTACTATATTAAACAAGTTGTTTAACATACAAATGCTGGGCTTAAGTCACTCATATTTGTACAGAACTGGATGTGACTTTGATTTTGCATCTGAAGACCTATAGAAAAATAGTCTGAACAAAACAAATACCTGAATTTCTATTCACTGTGGTCATGTCTAAAAACTGGTTTTATTTTGGTTTAGAGATGCAGGGAGGGGCTGCTGTTTTTCCCTATTTATCTTCTCCAGGTAGGTAAGCATTTATTCTTTTTGTTTTCAGAGTTTCTTTCCCTCTTCCCAAAGATGGTGTCTTTATAACTTTCAATTCATGTTTCTAGGCCAAACTATGCTTTCTCTGTTCATGTTCTGTGCTCTGTACGAAGACCTCAATAAGGACATTGAAGAAAGGGGTCCAGCAGCACTATCAGAACAAATCAAGTGCCATTGGGTCTCACATGCAGATTAACCATGCTGCTGCAAGAGCAGAGAGAGAGCTGGTGCCACAAGGTCTGTGCCATATCAAGATAAGCTCTTCCTCACTCCAGTGCTCTGAAAAAGGTCAAAAATTCTGGGTTTTCAGAAGCAGCTGGCAGTTACCAACACTTCCCTTATTCAGCTCTCAACATAAATTACCTGAAAGTTTGGAAACTTCCAATATCCTTCCTGCAAAACTTTTGAAAGCCTCACAATTAGGTAACCAATACTTCTGGTCCCCCAGGTTCACCAGTATCTCTAGGAAATCTCGAGCCTCGCCCATAAGTCACAGTCAAGCCCCCATACTTTGGCCTTGAATAAGGATTTCAGTACAAGGCTTACTACCAAAAGTGAAAGCATATACATCAAAAACTAGATCAAAAGACAAATGAAACTGCCTGCTCAGATAAAGCCCTTTTAAAAAAGTTACAAAGGGGAGGGGAGGAGCAGGCGAGAGGATTTGAAGAAATATCTGTTGAAAGATAAAATAAGCAAGACACTGTGATGAAGAAAGTGAACAATGAAACAGAATCCAGTACAGACAGATCAAGTGAAAGAAAATCATGTTACTATTTACAGTAAAGATCACCCATCTAACATGAATAATTAGAAATTCACACACACAAAGACAAAAGTGACCAATGAATGCTGCTGTAATCAAAAATAATACACCATTGTATATATTTAAATATAAAAAAAAAATCTAACACTCTCCAAAAATAGGAATAATGGGGCTCACTAATGGAGTTTTCATGTGAACTAAACAAGTTCCCTTTATTCACATTGTAATTTTTCTGAGCCTGCCAAAAGAAACCCTCATGAGAAGTCATCACAATGCAGCTCCCCCGCCCCACACATCTGTGCCTCACTGAAGGTTAGTTGCAGAAAGGACAATGATACCCAAAGAAACCTACTCACATTTCAAAGACTTCCATTTTCTCCTTAGCTTGTGTTGCTTGGCCTGTATCTGCAAATACAGCACAGCACCTGGGCCTTTCTCTTTACACAAAACAATTGCACACAACACGCCTGCATGCCACTCAGTGCACACACATCTTTGGCTAAAATAAAAATGTTCATTGACTATGTGGGACAACACGCTACAGTGGGAAATGATGAAGTGCTTCGGAGTAGTGAATGGAGGTATTAACATTTCCATAGAATTTGTAAGCTCTAAAATACCTGTTCAGAAAATTTGTTTTGTTGTTGTTGTTGTTGTTTGTTTGTTTGTTTTGTTTTGTTGTTTTGTTTTGTTAAGAAAACAAAACAAACACACACAAAACAAAACACACACACACAAAACAGCCTTGATTTCTTGAAAGTTCAGTTCTAATCCATTGTTATTTGCATGCCAGTATCCCAAGCAGACACTGAGTGAGAGATGGTTGCTATTTTGAACTTGTAATTGGTTAGAGAATCAGATTTCCATCCAGATGTCAAGTGAGAGGGTTCCTACCTATCCAAAGCCCCATAAAAGGCAAAAGAATTGTGAAAGTGGCAAATCTACAAAAAAAAAAAAAAAAAAAAAAAAAAGAACACGAACAGGGTGCAACTATATTGTCATACCACTAGAAAATTACTAGTTAGTATGTTATTTACTATTTCCAATTCCAATTATACATTGACGGTACCCTGACCATAATAAAGTACTGTCAAGGGTATTTGTGACTGCTAATACTGCACCATTCAATCTCTTAATAGGGAAATTATTCTGGAAAGGCCATAACCTACTGAGCTGGATTGCTTCTGGTCTCTCTAGACTGTAAGCCTACCAGAAATAGTGTGACCTGGAAACCTGTCTCTGAGCAACCGCCAACCCCTTCTGTTGTCTTACAAAGGACAATAAATATTGTTACATTGCACTAGATTTATCCTCGTTATGCCTCTTAGGTGCCCTTTTATGCCACATGGAAAAACATTCACCAAGAAAAAGAATGCAAAATGAAGACGAGTCCAATACCTGGCCATGCCTAGCCTTTTTTGTTTGTTTTAAATAAGCAGTCAGGTGTTCTGCAGATTCAGATGTGGGGCAAAGGGAGATGTTAGTGCTCAGCATCTCTTAAAAGCTAAGTTAAGTACCTAGTTCAAGTCCTACAGGTTTAACTTTTTTATTGCAAAAACTAAAAAGTGTGAATAAAGCTCTTCTTCAAAAGGCAGTACTGATCTTAAACATAACCTATTCTTTATCTCTCAAAGCAGTTCATAGTAATTTCATCATTAATGCAAAACAGAGGTAAACATAAAGGAGGAACTGAAGTACAAAACCCCCCAAATATTATATTTATATATTATTTGTCTCTTACTAAATATGCAGTACATCCCAGACATTTTCTCTCATTATTATTATTCACAAGCAGCCAGAATAACAAATAGTCACCAAATTCACACCTTAAGATAAAAGATAAAAAATAAAAAATAAAAGAGAGGAGAGAGGCAGACAGGATGTATCAGTGAATTCAGTGAATTACAAAAACAGCGATCTGATCTTGAATCAATTCTTTCACCTGGGGGGGAAAGGAGCCCTTAGTTTCCAAAGCTGTTCACAGCATGCTAGCAATTGTCAGCAACCTTCCTCCACAATAAGCTTTTATAAACACTTTCTTCACCTCTGAAAATCTGTGAGTCATCTATGGTGAAGAAATGATAAGGATAGAAGAAGATAAGCAGTATATGAAGAAGGGCATGGCAGTGTTAGAAGCTCTCCTTATAAAAGGGTTTTACAAAACTGAGTAAAATATAACTGAAGTTGCATATACACTTCAAGAAATTCTGTAAAATCTAAATAGTAACATATGAAGATAATCAGACTTGTGATTTGCTTCCTGAAGTCAACAACATTTTTACCACTGATATCAGTAGGAGCAGGACTGGGGCCAATAAATTACTATCGATGCTCCTGAGAGAATCATTCCCAGCAATTGCCCATAGTGGATGGGATAAGAAGCTCCAAAAAAAATAAGACCTTACTCTTCCAAGCAACCTGCCCTGAAAAATCAAATATAGTATTTTACTGGGACAGGAAAAAAGCTCTAAGTTATTAAAATACCTACAATACCTACTTCTAAATAACAATCATATTTCCTTTACATTCTTTGCACTTGAAAAAAATAATTATATTTTAACAGAAATACATTATGGTCCTGAATTCAACTGTTAATTATTTTTCACCATCATACTGAAACATTTCCCCAGGTTGTTCTGAATTTACGCATACAGTGTGGGTTTAAATTAGCATATGATCAGTCACCAAAGATGTCAAGTGCATTATCAAGATTAGTCAAGTATGAAATAGCATGGAGAGAAAACTATTTCAAAGAAGATGTAAACTGACCTAGTTTTACAGCCTGTTGTTCTGAATTTTGAGGATTTCACTAACAATTATATTTGTTTCATCTTGTCAGAATGACTTGGAGCTTATGAAATGCATTGATCTACTGGTGAGAATTAATTGTAGAACCCAGTGACTTCTGTCAAAGTAATATACTTACTTAAAACCTTTCTGTTGTATATCTTTATTGGTGTGTGTAAAATTAAAATTCAAAACTTAACAAAAGTAGATTTCCCTAGGAATCTCAAAGCATGAGCTGAAACTTTTCTTTCTTCTGGAACAATTATTTCTCATTTTGTATTCCACACTAAACCCAAGGTCAGTTAACAAAATATATTCTGTGAATAAAAGCATAATTATTGGTGTAATTTGCAGTGCAAATGAAAGAAAATCATTACTGCCTAATTAACAGTACATATGTCAAGAATCCAGTAAGAAAAAATAAATAAAATAATAATAATTTTAAAATCTAGAAGCTTTTTATCTTCTGCTCTGAACAGAAACCACAAGCAATGTATGTTGCTTAATTTCTTTCATAAATAATTCACACCAAATTGTGGACATTTTCCATAGCAGACATTTAAATCTCAAGAAGGCTTAGTGCACTAAATAAAAGGAGCTTTATTAATCATTCTCTATTCCTTGAAGCTAATTTTTAACTATGGTTTCTTGCTGAAGAAAACACATTTTTTACTTTAAAGTTTTTCATGAGAACTTTTAATAACGTCTCCTTTAGAATGCATAAGATCCTTTTAGGTATTTTTCTTTAAAATATGCATACTTTTAAAAAGAGTATTACCAAAAATTCTTTAAAATACAATGAGTGTTCCAATGGAAGAGCTGACCCCAGGGAGTTCACTTCTCATGTCATCACTACACCAGGATTCCCAGTTATATCAGTAGGAGCTTAGGAACAAGCATCTGGTTCAGTTCAGGATAGTCAAAAGATGACACCGGTTTTCTATTGGTATTGAGGAAGTTGAATGGAAAACTGAACAGCTGAATTTGCAGATGTAGAACCAGTCACCCAAGCTCCACGTGTCTGTTGTGCTGCAGATTGGCTTATTCTCAGTGCTGTGGCTCTACTTACCTGCCCTGTGGTGCCTCGCTGAGAGCTCCTGGTCACCATAGCACCGCACTCAGCTGTCACCAGACCATACATTCACCACAGAGGCAGCTTTCAAAGTTAAGGCAACCCAAATCACTGGCAGTTTCAAGACAAATACAACAACAAATCACAGCTGTAGAATAGTGACACAAAGGAAAAGTGCAGGCTCCTGTAAAGCCTCAGCAAAAGAAGTATGTTCTGCCAATAATTTTGTACCAAAGAGAGTGTACCCAGGGTAAAATACACAAGTCTTAACCAATTCACAAGACCTGTCCCAAAACAGAAAAATTTCAACAACAACAACAAAATCACTGTTTTCAATTATGAAAAATTCTGTAGCTAACAGCCGTGACAACTTTTGAAAAATAACATTTTCATTCATTGTTTTGCTTTAGGTATAAGAGAAGTTGCTTATATGTAGAGATACAATTTTAATGAAGATTTCTGAACACCTTAACCAACAGCATGAAGTTCCAGACTAAGCTGATGTAGTAAAATACATAACATGGAGAAAGATACCACTAAGTTACAATGGAAGTGTATCAGCAAAGAGGTGATATCAAAGATAATTAATTCCTCTCAGTATATGAGTTAGCTAAGGCTTGCTTTGCTATCTCATAGTATCTCACCGATACTAAGCACCATGAGGTCCTGGAACAGTATTATCAATTTCCCCATGTAGGTAAATGTTTGGGGATTTTGTCTATTTTTAGGTTCCTGACTCAACACAGTCAAAAGCTTTATTATTGAGAGAGACTGTGAAGAAACCAAGGACAACAGAAAGCGCAGTAGTTCTGAAACAAAATAAAGGGCATTTAAGAACCCCCACCCCACCTTACCATACCAGATGTAACGTGCCACAAAGCAGGGGTAGAGAGTGAGTAGAGGGACAGGTTTTTTTACAAACTGGCCCAAAGAGACAATATTCCCTGCATGAAATCATAGGGTGGCTCTGGATCATTAAAACCTTGTCTAGAGATATTGAACTCTTCAGAGGACAGGCACAGAATTAGGAATAATTAACTGCATTAACATTCACTACACTGCCAAGCATTGTTCTCCTGGTAAAATGAACTTTGTTTTTTTTGCCTTGATTAGCAGCCACAATCAAGGAAAATAAGTCTGAAATTTGCAGACAATTTTCATGCTTGAGGAGAGAGCACTATCTTATTCTGCAGCACAAGTGCCGTATTATCCTTCACTTCTACAGAAGATGTCAGGACGAGACACACTGTATGTGACAGTTTAAATGTGTGCCCTAGGGCTTAAAGTAGCACAGTGCCAAAGTCTAGTGATACTTGCAATCACAGACAGGCTGACCTCAACTGCAAGATTCAGAAAATAGGCTGCATTTCCTAAATTCTGAGCTGGACAAGGCCTCTTTATGAAAGATCCTGGGAAGAAACTAATTTTATTTATTTATTTATTTATTTTAATTGCATAGTCTGTCAATAAGTTTTCAAAGGCTTGAGAGTAAACTGAAAATTTTCTTGCCTAAATTAGTTGCTTTCCTTTAAAAAAAAAAAAAATATGTTTTTTAGAAATTTTTGAATAGTTTTTACTCAAAATACTTATAATATGTGAGAATGGACTGGTGACTTGCTCAGACACCATGGAGCAGAGCAAGCACAGGAAGGAATGGCAACTGCTAACCTTTCATTCAGCCTTCTCTGAGGGGCTTTAGGGAAAGGGGATGGATAGAAACAAGCAGGTGAGGCCATCTAAATGATTTAGAGGTGACCTTTACTGACGTTTATGGCAAACACTCTGTGACTTCAGTGGCAGCCAGGCTGCAGTCACAAGGTCTGAGTGCAGAGGGCTGAAGCCCCTGGAACAGCACCCGCCACAGCAGGTGGTGCTCAGCACTGCTGCAGTGCAGCCCCACTGCTCAGGTTGGGTGTTTCCCAGGTCTGCAGACAGCTCCTCTACCAACATAGCTATTTGGGTTAGGTAGGCTGTCTGGAGCAGCAACATAAGGATGTTTCCCAAGAGAAACAGTGCTATGTTGATAGAAAAATGGCCTTAAATGCCATCACAGCTCATTCTGTTCACCTGAGCTGTTTAACAGTGGGATCACCAGGGAAGACACACAGTGGTATTAAGGTGGTACAAGCCCCTTAGTGTACTTACAGCTACATAGTTACAGCAGCATGCTCCAGCTATTTTCACTCAAGAGCCAGGTGGTGTCTTTTCCAAGCAAAGCCTTCCTAGCTCAGCCAGCCAGCCATGTCTCACAGTCAGATGGTTGTAACCAAACACTGCTTGTTTTGCTCTGTGTTTTGAATGGAGTGTGGATTAACTCCTCCCTGTGTTTTCCTTGGATCTGTACTTGCCTGGACCTCAAAGAGGGGGTTCTGTACCCACCCACTTTATTTTTGTAAAAGGCATCACATCACTTCCAACTTGTGAGTGAATGTGCCAGTACCTGAATCCCATGGCCATTCCCATTGTGATTTTCTTGATGAGGGAATAGTGTCTGCCCTCAGCAAGCAGGCTGATGACACAAAGCTGGGAGGAGTGGCTGACACGCCAGAAGGCTGTAATGCCATTCAGCGAGACCTGGACAGGCTGCAGAGATGGGCAGGAAGAAACCAAATGAGGTTTAATAAGAGCAAGTGTAGAGTCCTGCACCTGGGAAGGAACAACCACATGTATCAGTACAGGCTGGGGGATGACCTGCTGGAGAGGAGCTCTGAGGAGAAGGACCTGGGGGTCCTGGTGGGTGACAGGTTGACCATGAGCCAGCAGTGTGCCCTGGTGGCCAAGAGGGCCAATGGGATCCTGGTGTGCATTAAAAGGAGTGTGGCCAGCAGGTCAAGGGAGGTGATCCTCCCCCTCTACTCTGCCCTGGTCAGGCCTCACCTGGAGTACTGTGTCCAGTTCTGGGCTCCCCGGTACAAGAAAGACAGGGATCTCCTGGAAAGAGTCCAGCGGAGGGCCACAAAGATGATACGGGGGCTGGAGCATTTTCCCTATGAAGAAAGGCTGAGAGACCTGGGTCTGTTCAGCCTGGAGAAAAGAAGACTGAGAGGGGATCTCATCAATGTGTATAAATACCTGAGGTGTGGGAGACAGAGGGATTTGGCCAACCTCTTTTCAGTGGTTTGCGGGGACAGAACAAGGGGTAATGGCCACAAGACAGAGCACAGGAAGTTCCGCAACAACATGCGAAAGAACTTCTTCACGGTGAGGGTGACAGAGCACAGGGACAGGCTGCCCAGGGAGGTTGTGGAGTCTCCTTCTCTGGAGATATTTAAGGCTCATCTGGACGCCTACCTGGGCAGCCTGCTGTACGGAACCTGCTTTGGCAGGGGGGTTGGATGATCTTTCGAGGTCTCTTCCAACCCCTTCAATTCTGTGATTCTGTGGGCTCTCACTTTGCTGGCTTTAGATTGAGTATTTGTGAGTACTTCTTAAGGAATAAGATCTGGGACAGCAGAAGAAAATTTCTCATCATAAATCTGCTACTGTCTGCTCCTCATCTATGAAGGATGTACAACACAGGGAAGAGCTCTTTGCCTTGAAAACAACAGCTCTGATTACAAAACTTACAAACACATGCAAGTCTCTGAGCATGGTTCAACACAAAAAATAAAAAAAAAAAAGAAAATTAAAAAAAAAAATCCATAGAACTACCCTTAGACCAGGTATTAGAGGGGTTAGGAAATCCGAGCTCAGCAGCTGGAGCTTTCTGATTGTGTTCTGCTTCTGTGAATCCCCAGGGCTGTTTCAAACATGTGCCTGTCCAAGCACTGCAGGCACTGGTGTGCGACTGCGTTCTGCAGGTTCCTCCCTTACAAACTTCTGCCCTGGACTGCACTTGTCCTTGGCTGCACAGCTATGTGAAATGCGTATTACCAGGGGCTCAGTCCAACACTGCAGCAATGCAACAAAGCCAAAGCACTCAGCACCTTCCAGAAGAGAGGCATCACTATTCCATTTTACTATTCCATTATTTTAAGACACTGCTGCCGATAGGCTTGGCTACTTCCACAAGCATGTTTGTCAGTTACTCTGAGACAAACAGGCTGCCTGCTCTGCATTCCTTCTGTTCTCGCCAGCCTCTGTCTATCATCTGTTTTCCATTTCATTCCTTTAGGTCCCATTCTTTAAAAGAATCTGTAGGGTTGAAAAGTATCCACTGGCTTCTCGGTCTCTGTTGCTGGAAGCAGAGTGTTTCTCTTACTTGTTCCAGGGAGCTTGCCAGAAGCAGGCAGCTAGGGAGAGCATCAAGCTCCATCAAGTGGGGTTTTAAGGGGTCTGTGAGTTGGTGCTGTTGTTTGTTTGTTTGTTTTTTTCCTTATAATCTTTCCCTCCTGCCTTAAGATTTTCCAAGCATACCCCAAGCCACTGGGTCTGGCCATGACATGTGCTCCTGCTTAGGCTGCAGTGGTCATGATCGAAGGCTGCTGCAAATCCCTGCACTGAATTCGGTTAAGAAATTAAATTGATTTTAATTAAAATAGTGCAAACTCCTGCATGATGTTCTTAATTTAGTCTAAGAATAGCTTATTTATATTTACTTTATACTTGTGCCTAGTTGATTAAACTAAAATAAGCTATTTTCATGCTAAAATCACTGCATAGGTTTAACCAACCCAGAGCCAGTTTGTCCTTCCAAATGTGTGCAATAACAAAGAGCATACAAAAGCATGCAGTGAATATTCACTTGGACTGTGAAATACAACATTAATCTGTCACCCCCTGACCCTGTACTGTATTGCCAATACGTCAAACATCTTCACTTGCTTAGCCCAAGCACATTCCATGCACTGTGCTCTTTGTCAACAACCATTCAAATATTTCTCTGCCAGTAAAGACACAGCATTTTCTTGCCCCCTCCAGCATCAGCAGAGTTTTTTAGCTCTTCATGAAAATTCAAATGAAAAATATCGACAAGTTTTCATTGTTTCTGAGCACACACAAAAAGCAAGTCCATCTGCTTTTTCCTATCTGTGCAATGTGATGCAGTGCCTGTATATTTTTTAATTCCACCTTCACGTTCAAGTCAGACTTTAAAAACTGAGAATGTGGTTTTATGAGGGCTTAAAGTGAGCAATTTCAGACCATCCTAAGGAGAGCTTAACTGAATTTTTGCAGTCCTACATATGAACTGTGCTATGAAGACATCAGGATCCTTTAGGACAGAAGGTGCTCTGCAAATGGGCAATATTTATCTACCAAAATGCACAAACGAACACAAAACTGATAGGACAGGTCTGTTACCTGCAGGACAGGGCCCTGTCCACTTCTGAGGCACAACTTCTTGCAGGTGCTCCTTGCTACTACATCCTATTGCCTCCTACCAGAGCACAAAGCTAAACTAAACCAGGGGGAAGAGGTTTGTTTTCAGCTTCTCTCTGCTACAAAGTATTTTTTTAATGTTAGTGACTGAAAGAAAGAAACAGGCATCACTCAATACCTTTGTGGGCTGGAGAAGCACTGCAGCAATGCCCTGGTAGGACCAGGCCCAGACCCTTGCATGCAAGGTGCCTCAGCAATCTGCAGGCTGCAGTAGCACATACCCATGGGCAGTTGAATTACCACCTACAAGTATGAGAAATTAAAATGGCAAATAAAGGAAGGGGAGTAAAAGAATAGCATCAGTAAAGTATTTGGGGAGAAGGATTTTTCTGGGTCTTTTGGTATTTTTGTTGTTTGGGGAGGGCAGAGGACACACGTAATAGACTAGAGATGTGCAGTGAAACTTATCACGGGCTCTTCCAAATGCAGTCCTATTATTTCTGGAACATTCTTCCAGAGACATTTGGTTTTATTCCTGTTCTAGACCCACTCCCATGAGAGATGTCTGCCAAAAAGTTGTGCTGACTGCACAGTGACATAGCAGGGGTGGGGGCATTTGCACTATTAGACTTTGCTCTGGGATGGAGGCTCTAGTGAATTACTTGCTCTCCTATCACTATATATAATAATTTCTAAACTAATCATGCAAGGTATTCTGTTCCACAAAGGATTTGCAAATGTAGAGACATTAATATCCTCAGACCTTTAGCACTCCCCTTGTAAAGGGACTGCTCTTGAACTTTCTCAATACTTGCTACTGCTGCTCTTACAGTCTGTTCATAGTATTACTAATTTCACTGAGAGAATAAACTAGTGAGAGAAAAGGCACAATTTTTTTTTTCCCCAACCCCCTTGAATTTTTATTTAAGTTCCCCTAATTCCAGTATCCTATTTCTCTCAGGAAGCTTCTTTTCATCTTTTTGTAGTTTCACCAAGTAGAAAACATATCGCAACAGCTCCAGTGGCTCTGGCTCACATACTGCCCTGGAGTTTGCAGCCCCAGAATAACTTCTGACTAGCCATGATTTATCTGGCTGGTCAGAGGTTACTGTACATAGAAATGCAATTTCTTCCTTGCACCCGCTCTATCCTTCTTTGGCAACTCCAGGTGTCATCAACAATCTGCTGTGTGCCATTTTATGGCCTTTCCTCCGGTATTTTACTCGACTGATATTCCTTTTGCTGAGACATGCTGCCTAGAAAAGGCTAGAGTCCTTTTCTCACCATATATTTAATTAGTGTAACTGCTGATTTATTTACTAAAGAGTTGAAGATTCATCCGCAATAGTTCTGCCCTTGCAATACTGCCAGCATATGCCTCAGCTTGACATTTGAAGAAAATGTCTCTTTATTCCTGGCTGCACTCAGGTCTGGGGTGATGCTCCTGTCTGGAAATTAGTGTTCAAAAATTACCTGCTTTCTCCATTGTTTCTCAATTTCATGTTAGATTAAATGCCTCAAAGCTTTTTCATTAGGATTTTGAGTTCAGTGCTTTGATGACCCACTTGAGCCTGGCAACTGACAATCTCAAAGTCTCCTTAATTCTGCCAAAATAAATGAATTTGTCCATCTCCTGATGTTGTTTTAAATAGAAGGCAGGAAATCTGTGACTAAAAAAGCCTTTACTTCCTTTGCAATTTTGTTGCTATGCTGCTTCATCTCTTGTGTTTTGACTGAGGCCCCACAATACCTTACAGCACTGTGCTCAGACTGCACTGTTACCTTCTTCTGGCTGCTTGTTAGTTAAACCTGGTTGGGGGAAGTCTGCAACATATCTGAGTCTAGTTAGACTGAGAGAAAACATAATTTTCTTTCTTTTTAATTACTTGTTTAGGACATTGGCAGTGACAAGGACAAATTATCATCCTTTAGTTCATCTTATTAGGCAACGGCTGTGCTGCTCTTTCTACTGTGAACTTTTGCAAATATTTCTATCAGCAGCCTGCATTTTTAAAGATTAACTGAAATAGAGAAAACTAAGAGGACATAAGACATAGAGTAGCTTTCATTAAATAATTTTAATTAGGAAAGTCTTGAGGATTTTCAGATTATTTAGGAGAAAGTTTCACCCACTAACACTGCTACTCTATTAGCTACGGTCTAGACCTGTGCTCCTAGAGGGAAGTTTTAGTTATCTTCAATGTGAGGACAATGGGGCTCAGTATAGCCAAGAATGCAGCAGTGACCTATGATCAAAGGGCAGTTCAGAGTAACGAAAGTCATTTCCTCCAAAGGAAGAAGATAAAGCTTCCATCCATTTTTCTTATTAGGAGCACTAAAGTACTCCAAAGCCTGATTTATGGCATTCAAGATTTACGGCACTCAAAAATTCTGTGTGCTCAGGTGCCTTTTTTGAGTACCTTTTTCCCCTATTTGATATAAAACCAATGTTTGACTACCATCTGTAGCATATTTGTATGCCAACATTCATCAGATTAGGCCACTAGATACACTCAGCTCATTTCCAAAATGTTTTCAGCTTGGGTTGCCTAGTACTTTCACCAAAGCAGATGCACAATTATATCTTTAGAAGGCTAATTTATAAGCACAAAGGACTGAAAATATTGGTCTAACAACAAGTCAAAAACAATATTCCCTGTCAGTTAGAACTAGTTGAGTAAGAATGAGGGCAGCAAAAAGATGTCAGCCAGACAATGATTGCATTAAAGAACATCATCCTGTTACAGGGACACATGATGGGAGAAACAGAAACAGGCTCTGAGCATTGCTAACCCACTGAAGAAACAACAATAGGCAATTCTAGCACTGAACATTATTTTTAAAAGATTTAAAGTCAAACAATTACTTTGCAGACATGCTTTAATCTGACATATAATTTACAAAATACCTTCCAAGGCAACACACAGTATTTTCTCTAAATCTCTCTAGGAAAAAAAAAAAAAAAAAAAAAACAAACAAAAAAAAAAAACACAGATCCTCCTACATAGTATTGGGCGCAATTGGGCATTAGGTCAAGAGATCAAGCAGGAACATGAACATAGGAAATCTTATAAAAAAGGTTAATTTCATAGGGCCCAGCATTTATAATAACTTTTACCTAGAGTAACATCAATAAATCTATTCAGCAACTCCTACAGCAACAAATCTACTCAGACAGCTTTCTGTATCAAAAATTCCAAAGAATGCAATGAATTGATGTCCAGTGCTCCCACTGAGTGCTCACACTTCTATCCTTGTTATGGAGGTGTTGAGGGGGATAGAGTCTCTTGTAGAGGATTAGCAGCAGACCCATACTAAACTCATTACTATCTTTCTTACTAACTCCCATGGAAACACTTGTCTAGTGTTTGCCCTGCTTCTTCCTCTCTGTTGTTTTTGGTCATTAGCTCAAACATATGCAGTTCAGACTGCCTGAGGAAAAGGGTGCAGATTCAAACAACACGCTATCCAAACCTTTTGCTATGTTCAAAGATAATCACAGAATCACAGAATTTCTAGGTTGGAAGAGACCTCAAGATCATCGGGTCCAACCTCTGACCTAACACTAACCAGTCCTCCACTAAACCATATCACTAAGCTCTACATCTAAATGTCTTTTAAAGACCTCCAGGGATGGTGACTCCTCCACTTCCCTGGGCAGCCTGTTCCAATGTCTAACAACCTTTTCGGTAAATAAGTTCTTCCAAACATCCAACCTAAAACTCCCCTGGCGCAACTTTAGCCCATTCCCCCTTGTCCTGTCACCAGGCACATGGGAGAACAGACCAACCCCCACCGCCTCCTTTAAGGTACCTGTAGAGAACAATAAGGTCGCTCCTGAGCCTCCTCTTCTCCAGGCTGAACAAGCCCAGCTCCCTCAGCCGCTCCTCGTAGGACTTGTTCTCCAGGCCCCTCACCAGCTTCTTCGCTCTTCTCTGCACCCGCTCAAACACCTCGATGTCCTTCTTGTAGCGAGGGGCCCAAAACTGAACACAGTACTCGAGGTGCAGCCTCACCAGAGCTGAGTACAGGGGGACGATCACTTCCCTAGCCCTGCTGGCCACACTGCTTCTGATACAAGCCAGGATGCCATTGGCCTTCTTGGCCACCTGAGCACACTGCTGGCTCATATTCAGCCAACTATCCACCATCACTCCCAGGTCCTTCTCTGCCTGGCAGCTCACCAACCATTCCTCTCCCAGCCTGTAGCTCTGCTTGGGGTTATTGCGCCCCAGGTGCAGGACCCGGCACTTGGCCTTGTTGAACTTCATGCAGTTGACCTCAGCCCATCGGTGCAGCCTATCTAGATCCTCCTGCAGAGCCTTCCTACCCTCAAGCAGATTGACACACGCACCTAACTTGGTGTCATCTGCGAACTTACTGAGGGTGCACTCAATGCCCTCATCCAGATCATCGATGAAGATATTAAAGAGGACTGGCCCCAGCACTGAGCCCTGGGGAATGCCACTAGTGACCAGCCTCCAACTGGATTTGACTCCATTCACCACGACTCTTTGGGCCCGGCTATCCAGCCAGTTTCTAACCCAACTTCAGATTAACATTAAGCACATGATACATTGGTTCACATTACATTACTTCAACTGTAGCATGTTATGTCAGCCAAGGTCAAAATTCAATGTGACATGATATGATCTAACATGATGCAGGATTATTGCCTCCTGTGTGAGGAATCTCAGGCTAAGAAACAGAAATAGAGCAAGCAGATGCACATAACAGATTACTTTAAAATACTCCTGGGAAAAAAAAAAAAAAGAATATTAAATGCATTGCAAATTTTGCCAGTATTCTCCTTACTGAACTCAGCTGGGCCTCCAAGCTACCATGATATGTTTTATTTTTTCTTTTTTTTAAGCAAGACCCAAGGGCTACTGAGTCAGTCAGACTGGTACTAGGACCTCACCACAGGAGGAATTTCAACTAATTCATTGGACTTCACAAGCTGTGATCACTCTACTAATACTTTCTGCTCTCCTAGACTTCAGTGACATCTGTTTCTTGAATAATGTGAGTGACACTACTGAAAGCCCTGGAGGAGCCTGATCACACTGAGTGATGTGGGGTTTTTGGCCTGCAGAGTAACAAGCCATAGGAAAGAAACATTTAGCTGCTGTACCAGACTCAAAATGTATCAGAGGAGTATAAAACTTTAAAAGGACCAGTAAGTCTTCAGGGGGTTTAACTTGTTTTCACACACTGTATACCTTACAAGTTGCAAGCTCTGTTCGCTCCTCAGCTACTCCCACAGAACTGCATCTGTGCTTTGAGGACAGAGCAAGACCAAAGTTAAACTCAGCCATACGAGTCAAGGTGGCTGATTGTACTCACGCAATTCTGTTGTGTGGCTATAACCTTAATTTACTCTTTGAGCCTACTATAAGCATAGCCCATATGTGAAGTATAAGGAAGATACTCAAGCAGCTTTACTTACACAAAAGCCACCCAGATTCCCAAAGGAAAAAAAAAAAAAAAAAAAAAAAAAGATAGGAAATTCTTGTATTAAATATTTAGTTTTAAATTAGAAGTAATAAACTCTCATAAACTACAATGGAGTTATCAGCAGGCATTGAGATTATTTAATATCTGGCAAAACAAAAATGAAGAACCCGTCCTGTCCCTGATATAGCATAAGGGTGTATCATTTTTAGAACAAAGGCTAAGCTAATCACAGCTGACTTCACGTTTCTCTATTTTCTGTTCGCCTTTGTAAACATGAAGGTAATGTTTTGCTTTTTAGCATTCTGTGACAACAGAAAACACAAGCATTATTTTATTAACCTTTAAATGCAATTTGGTTGTTCTCTTTCCATTTCAGCTCTGGAGCTTTGATGTCTGAGTGACATTGGATATACCTTAAGGGCTCAAAAAAAAGTTCAATAAGCTTCATAGCCTCAGCATAAAATACATAACAGGGAGAGAGAAATAAATAAATAAGTACACGCACACATATTTTCCTCTTTTATGACTTTGAAAAGCCACAGCTGTCATTTGGTTCCTCACTTTTTCCTCAGGCTAAAGATCATCTGATGAGATAGGAATAAGCATGGTACAATCCTTAGATTGGATGCAGAGAAGCCAGTATTTTTACCTAGTCAGCTAGCACGGCTTAATAAATAAATAAATAAATTCAAGTCATCTCCTTAGCACTTAGCTATATCCTTAGATATACCCATAGAACTGTTCCCCAAACTCAGGAAATGCTGACATTAGCAGTTACTGCACCAGCCACCTCCTACCTCTGTGTACTCTCCAGAACCCAACAATAACTGGAATCTTAAACCCTGATCTTCCAAAACCGTGTCAATTTTCCAAAATCCAAAACCAAAGCAAACATTAACTTAGACCAGAAAAATCAATCCTTGGAGTAAAACATAAGGGTCTTCATTCTCCTAAGACACTTTCAGCACCACAGTCCAAAACTTTAATCCTAAATCTAACCCTATAAAAGCCCTAAGACAACCTACCACTAGAGAAAACAGAACATAGAAGAGGCTGATGTGAACCAAAGTTTATACCTAACTCTGCAAGTAGTAAGCTGGATTCCTGACACCTTCAATAAATAGTTCCTAAAAAAATCCCCGAAGTTTCAATTCAGAAGTACTCTTTAAACTTTTTTACTCTCTCACCCTGAGTCCCATCATAAACCCAACCTTCACTGTAGCAACACATGCAGAGAAACAAAAAGTTATCAGTGTATAAGTAATACCTTGGGGATCGGCCTGTAAAGTAAAAAGGAAGAGGGCATTGCCTTGTATCAGCATCAGATCTCTTTCAACTTTGTGTGTTTGCAGGATTCAGCACTACACTGGGTTCTGTGAAATGGCTGCTAGACCAAAGCTATCTTTGTGCACAACACACAGAAAAGACACACACGATGGCAAGTGTCACTGCAGAAGTGGCAGTTCCCCATCTCTTTATCTTTAAATCAAAGGTGCATCACCTAGTTCAAAATATGAAATCATTCAAATATGTTTAAACCTTAGTTTAGAAATAAGAGGGTGAGCTTGTATTGGGTTACCTGAATGCACTGATTCCTTTTCTTAGTCAGTGACTTTCTTGCATTGACTTGAAAAATGTTTGTTCACTTAGATCCTGCCCTTATCAAAACAGAGCTAAGTTACACATTGCTTGTACAACTGTCATTTGTCAGCGAGCAAAGGCAGAAAGCAAAGCAACAGGGTGATGTAGTGACTATAACTAATGCTGCTAAACATCACAACTTTTTTAGCAAGTCTGGCTTCTCTCTTCAGTAAACAAGAGACACTAACTGAGCTTGGTGACAATGAAGAAAAATCTGCTTCTTTGCAGACGTGGGTGTATTTCACTGTCAGAATTATGGGACACCCAATAACATTGTGCTGTGTTCTGATTTAAACTAAAGGCAATTCTCTTCAGAGTGCTGGTAAATTCCCAAGCACGCTATGCTTATGCAAAAGCTAATGTAAAGTACAGTTCAATTTCTTCCAAGGGATTATAGAAAGAAAATGGACATTTACATTTCAATTCCAATATAATATTCATTGCAAGTCTTTATTCTCTTGAAAATAAACCTGACAAAAATACACCATATTTTTTTTTTTTTTTTTTTCAAGGCTTCCACTGTATCTTAGCTGGCTGTGATTTTGAAAGAACACACTGAACCTCTAGAATCACTTTGTAAAAATCTGGACTACAAAATACTGTTCAGGAAAACCACAGAGCTAGAACAAGAAGTCAGATGAAAATGGAAAAAGACCCAGTATAGAAAAGCTGCAACAAAAGACAAAAATGGCCAAAAGCACCAGCCATCCTAGAGGAAGAAAAAAACCCTGTGGTCATCCTGCCTGCATTGTTAATTGGGTAGGGCAGTGTCAGTGCAGAAGTGAATAGGAACATCACTGTTAAGTGCTTGCCTGAACAATTTAGCATACTTCAAATATTCAAAATCCATTTCACTTTGAATTTTAACCTACAGAAGGTTTCAAGAAGGGATGAATAATCATGGCACACTTTGCCTGCACATACGATTTTTTGGCTCACACACCACATACCCTAAATCTCTGTATTTTCTAATCTGTCAACCTTTATTATAAAAATTCCCACTCAAGCTGAACACCTGTCTTCTGAGACCTCATCTGCTCATGGCATTGACTCCTCAGTTGAAGCCAGGCTTCTGCTGAAGATGTCATCATCATCTGTGCACCAAACTGCAATGTCAGATGCAAAGGATTATAACTTTATGTAGGAGACTTGAAGATGGTATAGATATGCTTTTAAGGATATAAAATTTCCTTCCACGTAAATACACCAAGTGAACAAACAGTAAACACAGACAGATGCAGATCATTTAAGCTAGTACACATAGAATTTCAAAATAGACTTGTTTTTCAAAACTACCATGGAAAATGATCTTTTTTTTTTTTTTTTTTTTTTTTTTAAATAAAATGCCTGGGAAAGATACCTTGCTGAGGGCAAAATTTAAAATCAGATTTTTAGGTTACATGGAAAGAAAATACAAGAGAAAATAAAAAGTAAAACAGGAGATTATGTGTGGTTCAGATGAAGCTACTCTTGATGTCAATTTGGATGAGGTTATTGGAAAACAAATAACGATATTTTAATCTTGTGGGAGCTGTGGTCCTGTGCTGTCTTTTCAGCCACTAATTGTGCTAAGAAATTTTGATATTAGTTTGACTGATATTTGATATAATGATCTTCAAAGCAAGAAAAAATCTGTCTTAACCAATGCTGCTTAAGTAAAGGCAGCATTGTCAAAGGATAAGCTGCAATGCAGTGACAACCTCTGGGTTATTTCACCTAATG
Organism: Aythya ferina; assembly: GCF_964211825.1. Lineage (NCBI taxonomy): Eukaryota > Metazoa > Chordata > Aves > Anseriformes > Anatidae > Aythya > Aythya ferina. The sequence continues at coordinate 20,941,422 of NC_140307.1, read as the reverse complement.
AAGACTATCCCATGGCAGCAACTAGCCTGTAAGGGGTTGCGGCATTCTGTTATGTCAAGAGCACCATCTTGCTGGCCTTGAAGCGGAAAAACTGAAGCAACGCCATGAACAAGCCTTAGATTGGCAAAGGGAGGGAGAAATGGGGGATTCTGAGAATTGGATTAGCTTTTACTGGAATCTTTTTGTATCACCAGGATAGATGTATTAGCAGAAAAACAGAAATTGTGTAAACTCTGCCAAAATGCATCCTGCCTTAGTAGCAATCTGCACAGTAAACTTGACAGTCGTGCTTCATCATACATTTTCCAATTCCAGTATCATTAAACAGTAATTGTTCTGCTCTACTTCCTGTTCTGAAAAATGATGCATTTTGCTCTGCCTTCCTAACAGCCTGTTAAGTCATTTAAGTTTTAATCCTCTCACAACAAACGGCTATGAGATGGAACCTTACTGAATTCTCTCAATTCATCTCAGGACTTTGAAGATGCCACCATTTTTATTAGTTCACAATTATTGTAGCTGCCACTTCCAAATGCCTCAGAATGCCTCCTTAAAAAGGGGGAAGTACTAAAATGAAAATTTTCAAAAGGATTCAAAGCTCCTATTGTGGTTGCTGGATACAGCCAGCTACCACATTTAAGTGGCTAAAGAAAAGCAGAGAGCTCTTTTAAGACCATGACCATGAATGACTTGTTCCCATCGATGTCTGTGCCAGAACTGAGAACAGACCATGCATCCACAATAGTGAAAGGACCACCTTTAAACTCATCTCACAGCTCATACAAGCCAGGGAACAGTAATAACAGGTTGTAACATCCCAGCATATTTTCTCTGCAGGATATATGTAAAGCTACAGAACATAGTTTTTACCATCCAGGTCCAAAAATATCAAGTGAGGGCATGCAAATTCAGGAAAGAGCAATGTTGTAGTTTATAGAAAACAAAACATGCAATATATTCAGAGGTGGGAAAGAGAGAGGTAGGAGGTAGTGAGAAAATGACACAATAGAAGTAAGAACGAGCAAACAAAACATAGTTCTAAGATAGGGAAGCAAGATAAATGGTCAATATCCATTTGAATAAGCAGTCTTCCCCAGCTACCTCAGTGTTCAACTACTCCCTATATACTCCAGTTGCATTTGGTATGTTCTGGTGCTATAAAGCACGCTCCCTGATTTATGCTTTCCTTCTGAAATATGCTGTTTACGTGAAGGACTGCACTTCTTTGCTACACTTAATGAAAAATGGTTCTTGGTAAATCTGATGTGGCAAAAATGAAAGAATTGGGCACAACAACTAGAGGAAAAGCGGTGGCATTACACAGTCAGTACCCCTCTTGCTGCTCTACCCATGTTTCAGAAACATAACCAGAACAGAAAGCAATATACCAGCTTTTTTGCTGTCATCACATTCAGGATATTGATAACCACCTTTCAGCAACACTATCTCCACAAATATGCTGTTTTGTAGCTGTTTTTCTCCCAGCAATGCTGGGCAATTGGCACAGGTCACAACAGCTCATTGGTGAGGGAGTGACCGTCGATCCACCCAGAACAAGCTTAGCAACACATTCACTGCTGATCTTGCCAGCAGTTAGAGCCCTCACCAGTCCAACAAAGTCAAGCTGGACTTGCTGCCAAGAGGCCTGTTTCACCCACTGCAGCGGTGACATCTAATTCTGGGACTAACCACACGCAGCAGACATGCACCGCCTGCTGCTCACTCCCACCCTCTCAGCTCCTGACTGGTGACGAGGAAGAGGCACAAAAAGCCTGTGTGGTGAAGGCCTCTCTGCAAAAAGGACCTTTCCTCAGGGACTGTGGATCCCTGGAGGTGACCCGGCACCCTTCAGTCAGTGTTTCTTTCCCACAGCTCCCCAGGGTGGTATTTAGCTGATTACAAGCAGGTATTCTTGGCAATAGTTATCAAATCCATCTTTTCTCAGAAGCAAGCAGGACTGCCCGAACCAAACTGTTAGCAGCCAAATGCCTCTTGAGTTTGCCAATCTGCACATTCAGCAATTGTAGACATGTTTCTCCAGCATCTATGTGCATTAGGTGTCCTTGCCCAGGTTTTGGCAGCAGAGGGGTGGCCTCCTTGAGAAGAGGCCAGGGCTGCCCCATGCTGGGCATGGCTGCTTCCAGCCAGTTTTGGCAGGCTCCATAGTTGCCCAACAGGGCACAGCTGGGTCTATCAGGGGCCTCTGTGGAAACCTGTGTGAGGAAGGGCAGCACAGCCATGAGGGGTAAGGAAAAAGTGTGGGCAGCAGCCCACTCAGGCAGGAGGAGGTGCTCCAAGGGTTGGAGGAGAGGTTCCTCTGCAGAGCCCACAGTGGAGCAGGTTTATCCTGAGGGACTGCAGCCCATGGAGAGGACCCACACTGGAGCAGGAGTGAAGCGTGAAGAGGATGGAGCAGAGGAGAAAACTGCTATAGACTGGTTGCAAACTCTCACTACCCACTCCTGAACCAGTTGGAGGGGGAGCAGGAGTGAAGGAGAAAAGTTGAACCTGGGGAAAAAGGGCGCGGGGAGATGTTTTAGTCTTTGTTTCTCACCATCCAGCTTTACCTTAATTGACAATTTTTATTTTTACAAACAGAGGTTGTTCTGGCAACAATGGTTGTTGGTAAGTGATGTCCCTGCCTTTATCTTAGCCCACAAGCTTTTCCATCTTACTTTCTTCCCTTAAGATCTCTGTTTTCCTAAACACTTATCATAGTCATGAATAAGAGCATTTCTGATTGCTAATACCATATTTTTTCACCAGTATCTCTAGTTGTTTCAGATATAATCCCAGCCCTGGTTTTATGAAGGAAGACTGCCCCAGCAAGCAATTTTATTCTCTGAACATCCACCTCCTGGACAAAGCTCATTCACTTTCCAATTATAAGTCAAATTTAACTGTGAGGTAGAAAACACCTTCAAAAGGATTAACACAATTGTGAAAAACATATCTTTATTCAGAAAACAGGCTGTCTGGATAAGAGTTCTCAGATGAAGGACTTCCCTAACTTTGGGCTAGCCACAGCAGGGTGGGTCCTCAAGAGGCAGAGAGAGGCTGACCAGCTTCTGGCCAGCCTGGAAGGTATGGGATGCTGGAACAGCCAGCAGGGCTCTGGGAAAGCAGTGGCTGAGCATTGCAGGTTATGGGGGATGTCCCCAGTGAACATGAAAGGGGCAGTGATTTGCTAGGCCAACTGAGAGGATTTGTACAGGAAGAATATTTTGGAAAAGCCCTGAAAGAGAGGGGGAAAGACCACCAGGATGCAATAAGGTGTGAGGGAAGCTGCGAGAGGCCTCCAAGTCCTGCAGGCAGGAGTATGGTTATGGGAAGGAGAGTCTATCTCCTGTCACCTTCCAAAGCCTTTTCCCTCCTGCAACCCACCTGTGAGTCCCCTCTCTCCTGCCACCTTCTTGGGTCACTGGGCATGAGAGGAGGCAATGAGACACCTGTTTGTACAGGGCAGAAGAGGAAAGGAAGGGCAGCAGAAAATCTGTAAAGGGAAGGGTTTTCTCTCCCTGGCGTATGCTGATAGGGAAGGTGATAGCAACTGCTTTAGAGAAGCACTGCTCTTGGTACAGTAAAACTGCTCCCCACCTTGCCACTTCTTTCATCCCTTGCAGTCAGAAGGGAGAAGTGCTGCACAAACCAAAAAAGCCGATCTCCCTCTCCTCAGCCCCAGGCAGACCCAGCAGGTAGCTGCAGGCTGATGAAGTAGGCAGTGGCTTGTTCTTCCCAAGCTCAGAGCTGGCTCTGCTGTTTTCCTCTTGGAAAGAAGTGAAAATGCCAAAGTGTCAGCAATTAAAATGATGCAATACCTGACACAGTCAGAAATAACCAAGCAATTGGGTGTACTGCAGATACACCTATGCTGATAATACTTGAACTTTTATGTCTCTCACTGAGATATTTACCACAACACCTACTTTGTTCTCTGATCTTAAATCTGTAGGTTCAGTTAGTCTTATCACTGACCGTGGGAATCCTGTGTGGACAGAGGGGATTTGCCAAATACAGGAATAATGTAACTTGTGTTTGAAGATATATTGTTGTTGTTGTTGTGTTGTGGTTTTGTTTTCATTTTTTCATTAATCTTGGTAGTTATACAATAATATTACAAACTGAGCCACCCCAAACAGCATGGTAAGGTGAACTAGAAGAACAGAGACCCAAAGTGGATAATCTCAAGCTATTTTAAGAACTTGTCTCCACCACAAAGAATATTAGCACAACATCTAAACTATTCAGGGCTCTGAGAGAAGGGAAAAAGTTCAGTGGAGTGCTCACCACAAGCCAAGCTGATGATATAGTGCAATGTGAGTCACTGATGGAGACAAGAGGTCGAACAGGTATGGCACCCAACAGAACAGGAGGGTCAGGTGCTCTTGCAGACAGAGCCGCGCTGTGTGATGTGGGGTGGGCAGCTCTTGCCTGCAATAGCAGGTGTGTCTCACTGTACAGGGTGGATCCAAGCAGAGAAACATGACTCAATCTCTGCCTGCCTCCTTCACAGTTAGTTCAGATCCTAAAAGCAACAGTCATGTTAGCATGACACTCCTGCCTGGGCATGGCTAATCAGTCTTCCTGAGTATTTTGCAACACAGCTGTTCACTGTTCCACAAAAACCAGTCATACAGATATATCTTCTTGTCCCCTTATTCTGCCTTGCTGGTTTAGGTCTGAAGTACCTTCAGACAGGGACCACTGGACTGTTCAAGCATGCCAGATCCCAGACTCAGGTCCACTGCCAGCTGGACAAGCCAAACGATAACAGGCAGTCAGGACCCCAACAGCACTAGGAGTAAAAGAGGCTGAATGAGTGTTTCTCAGCCTGAGTACAGTTAAAGTTACATAACCCCAAAGTTACTAGAAGGTTGAAAATGATGCAATTGTAAAAAGTGTAAAAACCTTCAGATCTGCACATGAATGGACAATTGTGCACAAGAGAAGCTGATGGCTGAGTAGGTGTCGATGTGCTATATAATAAGCACTTGATTTCTGCTAGAGTAGCCCACATAAAAATAGATACAAGTTCCCCCAGGTCATATTTACTTGTGTTCCCACTTCAAATAAAACACCCACAACAGCTATTTTGGGGAACAATTTATCTGTATGTATTTGGTGTCCTACTACTGCTCTCCGCTTAGAAATCTTAGCAATACTTCCCAGTCAAAACAGTTACAGGTCTTACCCAGAATTTTTTTTTTCTCATGAAGATAAGGCTTACTCATGCTCAGTACTCACATGGATTTGAATGACATTTATATGAATTAAGGTTTGCAAGAAAGGATCTTAAATGTGGTGATGGAGCAGTCAGTATTTTCATACCTAATTAAATTAATTTGGAAAGGTAAATTTATGAATAGGATTAGACTATTATTAATAGAGCAGATTGGCAATGGAAGCATATCCTTTTAATTATCAAGGAGCTTTTGGATAGGATTTAGTCACAGTAGAAATTATGTACTTTGATATATTGCATGCTGTCAGGGTGATTTTTGCTTTTTCTTTTCCTAGGTCAACCAACTACATACCGTGCCTCTAGCAAAAAGTAGCCATTGAACTGATCGCTCCTTAAATTTCATTTCCCAGTCACACTTAATAACTGTCTATCCCCAAATCCCTGCAAGGGACAAGAGAGTATCACAGTGATACAGAGCTCACATCAATTTCTATGACACTGACTTGGGTACTGCTGGCATTAGAAATGCTCCACTTTCAGATGGTCTGCCTACAAGCCCAGAATACAGTTTAGGGAATATAAGACTAAGGGAAATCTATGGAACTGGGACTCTTTGCTTTTTATTCAGGCACTTTCTGTGTGTGTGTTTTTTTTGTTTTGTTTTGTTTTTTAAGGTCTGACTTCAAACACAAGTATCTGATATTGTTAAGAAGAAACTGAGAAAGAGGCTTTACTGCTAGATGCACTCAAAACTTACACTACAGGTGCTTCCTTCAATTCTACAAAACAGATTTTGATTAATCCAGTCACACACACACAGCTTAGATTCAGCTCTTTCCAAAATGAAGTAAATATAACATCACACAGCTTGCAGGCAGTCTTCAATGCATCTTATCAAGCCTGGAAAAGTGAGTGATCCTTTTCATAGTCCTGAGAAGTGGACAATGCACAGTGGAATTTGGTAAGGAGAAAATTGTGGCTTTGAACTGGACTTTCTCTCTATTGGTTTCTAAGAAATCATGTTTTAATTATTTAAAAATATCTATCAATTGAAGTAGAAAATACTGAATATCTTGTCTAATGCCATAATAATGATTTTGCTACAGAAACAGTGAGTCAAGTGTGTCCAGCAAGCCCTGGACCATCTTCAAACAAGTTTGTTGGCTCCTGAACGTTATGATGTTAATACAGCTGTATTAGCTTGTTCACATTAATAAACACATGTGTGGGGAGGTTTAAGTCTCTGCCTGGCAAAGTAGTTCTGCCTCTTTGATTTCCGATGGGACATTATTTTAGGCTCAGTTCTGAAAAGAGATCAAAGTTTATGAGAACCTCAATGTAGGCATTCAGTGCCTGCTGATGGGCTGTGCTTCCAACTTCTGTTGCAGAGAAAAGACATCTTGCAAAGAATTGACAGTGTATTTCATCAATGTCATTTGTAATCCTTTTTAACAGATTAAAATTATGGGCTGCCTGGTTTTCAAACACAGCATCATCCAATTTGCATGGTCCATGTGCTCTTCTGCAATGAATGATGGGCGCAGGAAGTGATATTTACCAGTCCGTCATGCCACTGCACTGCAGCCTAGTATGCACTGAACCTTCAGCAAGGCAGTGTGGAATTATTTCTCAGAAGCAATCAACATTCATTTGACTCTTTTCCTATTTCACCTCTGCATCTCTGACTGCAGCGATTTCACATCAGGAGAAATTGGCAAATCCTTGAGCACTCTCAGCAAACATCAAAATGTGAACTGCTAAAAGTCTATAGGGAGACTGCCAAAGGCACCAAATTGCAGCCAGGAATTTAACTTTCACTGATGATACATTATCTAGAAGTCAGCAAGCATGGGATAACGTCACTGGTATTTTTATCTTTAAAAATCTCTCCCTGTGGCCAGTTACATGTGTCTAAACTTTTGCATTGTAAAACCAAGTGCCAATCTAAAGCATACGGCCATATAAACACTTGCACAGGTCACATGGATTCACATCTATCAAATGACTATTTTTGTCCTCCAGGAGTCCTAAGGGCTTTCAACTGCCGAAATTAACCCTCGGCCTTCAGTGTGCTCCAGTATTACAGTGCTCCACAGCATCTAAGACAACACCACTATCTACATTCCTTAAAATAGAAGCAACTTAGAATGCAACACTGAGGTTTTAAAAAGACCACTTCAGAATCCACAACAAAGTCATTCCACCTGACAATGTGAGTGCCGTACATAAGAAAGAAACCACCACAACTCTGCTGATGTTGACATCTGGCTGAAGGATCTGTGGATCCTGTATCACACTGAAAGTGACATGTAGGTAGATAAATGTATGTCTTTAAGTTTTACTTGTTTGTACATACAGAGGTAATTTATGCATAGTACTCCCACATAAAGACTTCCCTTTGGAACCAAAACATTATGAATATAACTGCTATTTCAATGTCAGCAGAGCCAGTTGCTTCTCTACAATATTGAACATATTGAATCTAGTCTGAGGCATCACCCGTGCCCATGCCTGTGCCATGAGTAGCAAGCACAGCCCCAGGCACCTGCAGCACAGCCCTGATGCAGCCTGAGGTCTGGCAGCCACAGTGCAGTTGCTTCTCTGTCTTCAGGCAATTCCCCAAGCAGGGGACAGGCAGCATGCTCCCCTGTGCAATACAGCTAGTGACATTTCCCTCAGAAAGGATCTTTTTAAGCAATCTCTTCTAAATAATCACTGCTTCACTTACATAATTTCAGAACACAGTTGAGCCTGAAAGCACCATTTCTGTGGCTCTAAGACTCCTTGCTCAGCACTGGCTGCAAGTGCTGCTGGGCATTCCCCACCACGTCAGCTCCAGTGAACTGACAAGGAGCCTGAAGGCCTGGGAGCCATAAGACAGCAAGAAACTACAAAACTTGGTAATCTCAGATCCTGTACTTCCACTTGTGTGGCACACTGCCCAGAAGCCCTCAAAGCACCCATGGCATATGCCAGGTTTTCAGGGATTTCTGGAGGCATCCAGCATGTCGAGACTATCCTAGAGCCACAGACCTCACAGCTGACTGGGAGCCATGAAATCAGGCATGAAGCCTGTCAGAACCCATCGCATGAAAGTCACTAAAACTGATGTTTTTGCAAAATAATTTGGTATCAATGAATCTGCCTTTTCTGATGGAAAAATATTTTGTCAGAAAGCTCCCAGTTAGCTCCAGTCTGTAGCTCCCTCAGGCACATTAATTACCAGCAGAGCTTCTACACTTCTACCAAAATTCTTATAAAAATATTTAAAGAGAATTTCAAATGTTATGCCAAAAAAAATAAAAATAAAATCAGACTTCTGTTCTCCACTTCTGCAGACACGACTGCCCAGTAAATGAGGTGCTGGACTGGTGCTGCATTTAATTCTCCATGATCACATTTGTGTGCTATATGCAGCACTGCAGTGGTCCAACATTTTCCTTGTCTGTCCTGACTACACGTTCTTTGAGGCAGAGGCCCTTTCCTGCTTTGTTCTGGACCAGCAGCTTGTGCAACCATGTAAGCAACAAGTTCTTATCAATAGCAACTCTGGCATTTTCTGGTTCAGAGCAGTAACCTCAGCAATGTATTTCCACAGTGACTTTGTCCTTAAGTAACAAGTAGTTGCAAGAAACTAACACTACCTATACATTTAAAAGTATTTTGCATGGCTTTTTAAAGGCATTGCTTTTTAAACAGTAGATGGATGCCCTCCCTGCCATCACCACTGCACTGTGATTGGCTATATTTTGCTTTGCTTCTGTAAACAGCCCAGGTGTTCAAACAACAGCAGGTAGAAAAACATCCCCCTAAAATGTTTAAGTAGGAGTGGGATAGGACATTATCCTTTTGTTCCAATGAAAACCTCATAAAAAGTCTAAGTAATATTATCTAAGCCCTGATTTTTCCAGACAAAAAACATCTAATTCTTTTTATAACATCACAGAGTATTATTGCAAAGCATCCCTAGTGAGTCCAAGCTACACAAACTAGCTGCAAAGCTTTTAATTTGTCTGAGGAGACGCTTAAACTGGATCAAGCATACTCAGGTGTTACAACTCAATGAAGGAGTTTGGCAATTATTCCTTTGAGAGAAGGGGAATTGCACTGACTAGTGTCACTTTCGTCTCAGGTGATCCAACATGCAATACCTACTGCAGCAATAATTAAGTTGGCCCGTAATTTTAGAATTTTTAGGATATAGAAGAATTGCTTTGCAATTTTATTATTATTCAACTTTTAGAATTTTACAATAACTTGTCCCACTTTTAGAACCATATTACTTTCCCTATTTCACACAACAAACGTTTGCCATGAACTCAAATCCACATACATATAATTACTGATTTATTTTTTTTTTTGAATGCAACCTACCCACACACGTTACCTGAAATTTGATTCCTGTTTTCACCTTCCTTCCAAATTAAAATAAAATAGCATCATTTTTTATGCTAATATCTTCATAACTCAAAAAAAAAAAGAAATTAGTATTAGACACCTCCTTCAGACAGCTACTTCGTAGGCAGGAAGACTGATGTAATAAAAGCAGAGAGCTTGAAACATACTGCAGAGTCTGAGCTAAAATCCACTGAAAACAGATGAAGAAAGAATTCCTTTGACACTCACAGGTCTAGGCTCAGTAAATGACCTAATGAAGATATTAATGCATAATCATAACTTCCTATTCTTTTTAAATTACATGTTCATAGCTGGATACAGATGCCTGATATTTATCTTGATGAAATCTTTTTCACAGAATCATCTAGGTTGGAAGAGACCTCCAAGGTCATCTAGTCCAACCTCCCACCTAACTCTAACCAGTCCTCCACTAAACCATATCACTAAGCTCTACATCTAAACGTCTTTTAAAGACTTCCAGGGATGGTGACTCCACCACTTCCCTGGGCAGCCCATTCCAATGCCTAACAACCCTTTCAGTAAAGAAGTTCTTCCTAATATCCAATCTAAACCTCCCCTGGCTCAACTTAAGCCCATTCCCCCTCATCCTGTCACCAGGCACGTGGGAGAATAGACCAACCCCCACCTCGCTACAGCCTCCTTTAAGGTACCTGATGGTACCTGGCATGGTACCTGTTACCTCCTTTAAGGTACCTGGCAGAACAGGATTCCAACAGTTTCGGATATTCTGTGGCTGACCAGCTGAAGTCTCCAGCAGGACCTGAACAGCCACATTCTTGCTGCCATCTGACAGAAACTTCTAGCTTGGCATACACCTACCAGTGCTGTTCCTTGTTTTACAGTTTGCAATCAGCTCTACATTAGTTCCTGTAAAGAACTGACACCATACTAACCAGAACCTTTAAACTGTACACACAGCATGCTTTACCACAGGCACCAAAAACTGTTTCAGATTTCATCATATGACTGGCAATCAGCATCTGCAGAATGGTACCATCTTTATGTTTTTTTTTTTCTTTTATGACCTGGCAATAAATTTGTTTCTACTTTACTTTTCAAACCTCAATTTATATATATTTAAAAGGTAAACAGTATGCATACATTATGCAGAATGATTATTGCATTATGTATATTTTTAAGCACCAACTACCTCCTATTCTTATTGCCATAATATTGAAAGATTCATGATTTTAACCACAGACGAGCTACCATAATTGCATATTGTACAGCCTGACAAAGTTTTCTTGAGTCCTTCCACCCACTCCACCACTCATCTGTACCTTGTGGCTGCCACTCATTGCATCCCCACCTGAGCTTGTACACCACCTGGCTCTGGGGGTTATGGCCAAGAACCAGGGCTCTTTGTTTCTGCTAGACTACAGAAAAATTAAATGCGTAATAAAAGATGGATGCACAGGCTTCTTTATAGAAATCTTTTTATAGAAAGGGATTACAGTTTACTGCTATTTTAATTTTATACTGATAAAATTTGTAAAATTTTTGTAAACTGCAAAATCTTCTTAGGAAGCAACAGCTCAATGAAATGCTGAGTTGATTACTAATTAAAAAATACAGAATCCAATTTGGTGTGAAAAGAATGCTTCCATGGATACAAATAGGGGGATTCTTCAAATCTTTAGCTATAGAAACGAAAAAAGAAAAAAAAAAAAAAAAAAAAAAAAAAAAGCCATATCCTAGGCTGTATTGAAATAGTATTTATAAAGTACATAAGGATTGGAGTCATAGTATAGATAAACATCCCACTGATTCAAAAACATACTTTTCAAATTTTTAAACTGACCAAGTATTCCAAAGACTAAAGCAAAACATGCAGCTATAATGGTACTGGAAAATAAATAAATAAAACTAATCATTTTAGGTAGAGCCAGTAAAAAACCCTGCTAGCTGTGGTACAGCATAATGAAAGGAAAAGATTATACTTTGTTAGAAGAATAAGGTTTCCTAATGATTCTAAAATCTATATAGCAACATAGGTCACACAGATCTTTCCACTGAATTTAGTGACTGGAGAATTTGATCCCCCATTTGATTTGATTTAAAGCTCTGGAACCAAAGCATTTGTATGTGCAACTGTTTCCAACCTTTTATTTTGATCGGTTTTCAGCACTTGTTTCAACAGTAACTACTTCACTATTGCAATTCAGTCACCGACTTGTAAAAAAAGGAAACATTTAATTAAAAATGCCAATATTAAAGTAGTCCAGGAACATTCCATTAAAGTTATGATATTCAGGTCTTTGGTGTCATTATAGATACTCTCCTGTTGTTATATAGGCTGCATGAAGCAACTTCATGCCCATACATCGAAAAAAAAAATAAATCAGCTTCTACTGATCAATGAAATAGGAACAGATGTTTTCAAAGAAGAAGAAAATACAAAGGTGCACATACAAATTGAGTTATCCTAGGAAACTGAGATCTGTTCCTGCACTGCATGGGTTTGTTTTCTGAGAATTTGACAGCTGTTACTCTGGCAAATACATATTCACTGCTGCAGTGTCCTGAATCTGTTTTCCTGAGTGAGAATTTGACAGCTGTACAATTATTTCTAGTGCAGAACAAGGAAATGCACTGATTATTGCCTTCATCTTGCTTTATGAAATTCAGTCTCAATATGATACAACACAGATGCTTCCTTCCATGTCAGCTACTTGCTGGAACTGAAATTTGGCAATGGAAACACAAAAGTTGATTGGCCTTAAGTGAAGACCAAAAAAAAAAAAAAAAAAAAAAAGAAACTTGTTAATTATCTCAAAGACCTGTTTTTTTCATCCAGGAAGAATGAGCTCAAGATGAGCTGCTGCTTTCCTGGAAAGGAGGCTACTGTGATGCCAGTTCAGTAAATTTCTCAGTGGTCTTATAGTTCCAATCAATATTTTTTTTTTCCAGCTTTTTACTGGTAATATCCCTCAGTGACTGTTGACAACGCAATGCCTCTTTCCTACTCCGCACAAATTCTTGGAGCAAGTGCCAAACCATCTCTCAATCCCACTCTCCTTTACCTACTGCCTCCAACCATTCTCCTCCATTTTCTTCATTTTCTTAATTTGTCAGGGGGAGGGAGAAAGACACAGATTGGGGGACGGTATTTATTATTAGTTCTCTGTCCTCTGCAGTGACTACTCTCTCCCTCCCTCCCTGCCACCTTCTTGGAGCCTTCCTTCCACTCCGACTCAAGAGGAGCTGCATGTTGCAACTGGCAAAACCCTGGCCTGGGTAATGGCTGAGCCAAGAGCTCTGGAGAAAAGAATATAAGCTGAGACTGGCAGGAAGAGGGAAGCTGGATGACTTTCAAGAAGCTGACTACTATTTTATTCATGCCAGGGAAGAACTGGTTACAGAGTAATCACCAGCTATGTGACTTTTCCCAGGTCCAAAATCCCAAACAAAAGAAATAGAACTGGATATTTGTATAGTGTTTCTTATCCACAGGCCTCATAGCAAATACCATCACCCCTTCACTTAGGAGGAAAATTGAATCACAGAAAAGTTGGATAATTTTCTTACACAGTAAGGGGAGGGCAGAGCCCTGGCTAAGATCCTCTGGTTCCCAGTGTCACAGTGACCCCACAAGGTACCTTCAATGCTCTTCTGCTCGTGACAGCTCAGAACAAAACCTCTGTAGCATAAGCATGGTAGCACAAAGCTCCAACATGTACTGTCTCAGCCATCACCCCACTTTGTGGTGGGCCTGGCAGCACTTCCTAATGGGCAGCATGTAACACAGCACTGAAATGCATGAGGTAGTTCAGGCAGCGCAGATCAAACAGCAAAGCAGACTAAACTAGCCAAACCCCACACTGCACTGAATCCAGCACCTCTGCTGGGCTGTATCTCTTTTGTCTGAAACCTCCAAGGAGCACACACCTAAAGCACACACAACTGCTGCAGGGACACTGCTGCCCATACTTCATCTAACAACTTTCAAGTCCATCCTGACAAACACAATGGCTTCAATATGGAGGTTTCCTAGATTCCCTGTTGAGAGAAAATAAGGAAATGTAACAAATAAACAGATTTCCCAACTCACCTGAGTGACTTTTCTAAAGGATCTGTCATCAATTTACTGCCTGCCTCTATCTGTCTTAAATTGTGTGTGATTACTTTGTTTCATTTTGCTGACACTTGTGTTTTGTTTAAGGGTCTCTTTGTGCAATCCTTTGTGTCTGCTTTAAATAAGCACTCTTCCTGTGCTTGTAGCAGCATGCTTGAGTTCAGCAAGATGTCTATCACTTAATAACCAAATGAGAAGTTTAATCACCCAAAAGCTAGCTTTCAACCTGCAGTTAACAAACCAGAAAAGCTAAGGGTGTTCCATATGCATTTTTCTCTCCATTTCTTCTGTTATCACATTTGCTTGTCTGAGCAAGTTTGGTGCTGTGTATTTAGCCCTGTAAATATCAGCTCAGCATGTGGAAACATGCAGCATGTACTCTTACTTTGCAGTCAGAATCAGTCCAACAAAGCACAGCAATTACTCATTGCAGTCCTTCAACATTTTTTTTTTGTTGTTGTTGTTGTTACTAATCACTGAGCACGTATGAAACTGAAAGAATATGCACTAATGACTTGCTGGGCTAGCACATTTGAGCAAAACATGACATGGAAATCAAACAGGAAAAATACAAGTCATGCCAAGGTGTCATTTTTACAAAGTGACTTTAAAAATATATATATATAAAAATAATAATAAAAAAAAGAGAGAGACAAGTTAATGTCCCAATATGGGACAATAAAGCTATGTTAAAAACACTTGCCATTAACAGCCATCTGCTCTCTGCAATTTGGGGGTAATTTTTATGTACAGCTGACAGCTTTGCATCATCTTTCCTCTTTTGTGAAGGATTGTCTACGCCTCTACAAAGCCTCTGAGAAGCAGGATCTGTCCATTACCTTGTGGCTCACAATAAGATGATGCACTAATAAACATGTAGTGTTCTGCACTGGATTCCCAAACAGAAATCACACACAAGATTTGGAGGGAAAAGAAAAAAAAAATATATATATATATATATATATGCTAATAGTATTCCAGTCCTTTCTAATAATATTCTGCTCATGTCAGCACTGCCTGTAAAAATCAAGAGACAAAGTGTGCTCACTGCCCTCGACACATTGTGATGGTAAGAAAAATCAAGACTGCTTTCTCACTGTTCTCTGAGTACAAGGATAGATCTCTGCTTAAGCATATCTTCTTGATCAGAATGTCTCTGGTGTCCTTATGCCTTTTCCTCCTGTTTGAACTTGTCTCTTCAGAATATTTAGTAAATACAATTCATGTTCACACCTAAAGTAAAGCTACCTTCTTTTGTTTTGTTACATTAGATACACTCACAACAAATGGTGTGGTTGCACTTCTCTCATTTGCAATCCTTGCAAAGAACACTTACACAAGAAAAGTGCAGAGAAAACTAAAATCCTATTAAAATTCAAATTGTACTCTCACTACTGTTTCCATTCCTCAGATCCTATATAATTTTAATATACATTAGGAATGAAGTCCAGAAAGAAAAGAAAAGAGAGAAAAAAAGAGAAGAAAAAAAAAAAAAAACAACGGAGCAGCTAAAACTGATTTGTCTATTGCCTTAAAGCACTTCCTTCAATACAGAAGAGAGACGTTGGCCAAGCTCCCACAAAATCTAGATCAGCCTTGTGACTGTAGCCCACCAAGCACCCACCCTGTAAACACTAGGCATATTTATGCATTATTTAACACTGGACTATGCAAATCAGTCAGAAACTCTTCCAGTCCCAAAATGTTGATGAAGCTGCACTCAATTTGAGCCTATTTTATGTTTTGAACATCCAAAAGTTAAGGGGTTATTTTTAGTCTTCAGGCACTGGAACAAAAATGAGGACAATTTTCATAATTATCACTGAGGGTCAAGTTACAAACATCTTCAGCTATCAAAGACACGCCTTGAGTATTGGTTCATCTGGAGCCACTTAAAATGCAGCTAAACCAGTGCCTTTTCCTCTCAGACAAAACATATTTGCCAAAGTAATTCTCTTGAATAGGAATTCAGACTTGTTTGTACACACACTAGATCTATTCTTGAACTGAACTTTCTTAAGCTTGTAGTTATCTGCAAAACGGGATTCATATCACCATGCTGGTTTTGTTTCATGCCCTCAACTGTCCTATGGTTGGGTCTGATGCAAACCCAGAGGTATAGCAATGGAAAGACATGCAATTGTGACTTGAACTGGCTCCAGATCAGTGTCAAGAACTAGTATTTTTCTTCTGTGTCATACCTGAGCCTTGGTGCAGAGAAACCTTCAGGAGATAATTCTCCACACAAACTGTGAGCCTGGTGTTCATCAGTTGTGAAGTAGACACAGTATTATTGCCTGTCATACCACTGAGAAAACATGGATCTTAACTGCAGCGCATACCTTAGAGTGGAACATTGTTTTAGATAGGTTTTTTGTTTCACTGTTAGAATAGCCATACCTGTGGTACAATCCACTACACATCTCACCTCTGAACCGTGTTGCAGAAGTACTGCAAATTTTTCTGATTCATGACAACACACTCCATATGGTCCCCTTTATGAGTATCTCACCCTCCTAACTCTACATTCTGCTTATAAAAATCCACCTACCAATATTTAATCATTTCAGGTAAGCCCTTATTTCTTTGCTGATGCAGTAGTCTTTGCTCTGCAGTAGTCGGTTTTACAGGTAAGATTACTGTCACATCGCTGCCTCTCAGCATGACATTCTGCAGCTCCCAAATGCTCCTAACCCACATCCATCATTTGGTCTCCATGCCAGCTTTCCTTTGCTCTTGCCCTGTATGTGGTCACAGGATTCCCAATACCCTTGCATTCACTCTGAAGTCTATCAATGTTTTCCTCGTGTGGCTGAGCACCCCATAAATTCCAATTAACAGGATGGAGCACTGTTACTGTGACTGCTCCACTATCCCACGTGGCAGGCACTGATTTATGCCATTCTCTTCTATGTGAGCTGCTGATGGTTTCAACCCTGGTTCTTTTTCTCTGCCAAATCACCAGTATACCATTGTCTCCCTTGGGCTGATTCCGCAGTCAGTGCTCGCTTCATTACCAATGGGCTGAATGCTATTTACCTTTTGGCTCATCTGAATCTCAACTCTGTATTGTCGTGTTTGGGGTTTTCTACCACAGGCACAACAGCACAAATGTCATCATTGGTGTTTTATTTCTGTCTCCTTAATTCTATTTTTTTCAAAATGGCTACTAATCTTCCTTAAGAGCACCTTTATCCATCTCATTTCCCTGTCTGTTTTGTCTTTCCTAAATGTTACACTCTACTTCCTATACTGTTTTGTTTACTTTGAAATATTTTCATTCAAAACAGAAGGAAATTTGTGCTCTGCATGTCTGTAAGCACAGAATAAATAAGAATGCATATGTTTCACATTAGACTGACATGAATATTTATTTAGTCATCTATTCTAGCAATCCATGCATCTTACTTCCTCAGGCCTCTTATTAACTGTCCACTAGAACTGAAGGACTTACTGTTTAGGGTTCTACTTTTCACTGATGAAAATTACATATTGTGTTTTAGTGTATCATTTAGTTCTTGTCTCCTACTCAAGTCAGAAACATCAGTAACTATTTCTGACCAGATTTGCAGCACAGAAATTTTCAAATATTTTTGCAAATCCCAAGATGAGGAGTACAGCTGGTGCAGGAAAACCATTTAGATTTTGGAAAAAAAAAAAAAAAAAAAAAAAAAAAAAGGTTATCAACTAAGCAGCAATTCTGTAGACTGAAATAGAAATGAAGTCCATTGAACAGAGACAGACTACCCTCTGCAGTTTCAGGTAACTGACTCATGTTTGGCCCTTTTCTAGATAGAATTATAAGTGTGTGAATGACTGAATTGGGTTAATAAACTAAACTCAACCCACATCTTCCCCCAGAATTAATCTCAGAGTTTACATGTCTATTTTTACTGAGATTTTGTTACTGTTCTCATTGGCTTCTTCCTGTGGGGCCTGCAAACACACTCCAGGAAAGAAGCTTGCCAGGATATAAGAGAAATCTCATGAGAAATTTTGTTGTTGGTTCATTTCCAAGAAAATTCTGCAGACTCAAGACACATAAGCACATTTCTCCAAAGTTGGGAGACAATACCTGTGATACCTCCAACAGCAACAGTGATCACTTCCTGAAAGTTGTTCCTAATAGTCTCACTTTTCAGACTCTAGTTGGATGTGAAAATGTCATTACCAGCCTAAGCAGCATAGAAATAATGAAAACTTAATCTAAAACAATGAATTTGTTTTGAATTCTGCAAAGGGCTGCAGAGACCTTACATGAAAATTTTACAAATTAGAGGAAGAAAAACCTTTACTGTTCTTCTTTTCCATCTTTCTTTGGACATCAGACCCAAGTGTTTGTGGGTCTAGCAGAAACTCATTATTTTGCTTTGACCCAAGTCTGTGGTTCCTTTAGATAACACCATTAACCTAATTAGCTCCTGCATTAGGAAGAAGGCACGTCTCCTGAGACTTTGTATGAGGAGAAACAAAGGTCTCAGAAGGACTACCACAAGGTTCTGTATACTAACCAAAAGGAAACAGAGAGGACAGGAGAGAACCTGAAACCCATGAAAGCTTTCTTCAGGAGTGAAACTGAAGTTAAATAGCTCTGTCTGTTCATGATCCACAGTCCAGAATGCTCTGGCAATAGCAGCAGGTCATATTGCATCTCAACATGACACACCTAAAACAAACAAAACCAACATGAATATTCAAACGCTCATTACATAAAATCCCCAGGTAGGAATCACAACTCAAGTTTCCCTAATCCTGATACCAAGATAGTATCTATCCCATTATGCTCCATTACTTTGCCTAACAAATTAGACCATACAGACAGGCATCCTTTTCTGGATCCAGCTGGGTCAGGGTTGAGGTTACTGCTCACAGCTGCCAAAACTGACCTCACTGATATCACCACCTTGGTTCAGCTAATGTTGTGGATGATACCTACAAAAACCTCTCTCAACCTGACTGAGGAATTTACTGACTTCCTTAGTGCATGGACCCTCTAAAAGACCTCGTGCTCAGCAGAGAGCCCAGAGCTCTCACTGTGCGCTGCATGTGCTACAAACATCAGCCAAAGTAGGCTGCTTGGGGAGACAGATGGAGGAATTCCACCATCTGCTCCTGATCACATTCAGATAAATCATGGATAGTGGACTGCTCTGATTTGGGGTTTTCTAGATGTTTACAGTGAATTTCAAGAAGATCAGAAGTGTCAGTACTGAAAACATAATATCAACGGAATTGAGGCAGCTCTAGAGCCAGGCCACAACCAAGCTGGATCAAAAGGGTGTTTTTTTGCTTTTAGTTTTATTTCATTTTTAACTTAAAATCAACTTGAGGCACCCACACCTGTTATAAAATCTATTTCCAAGTCACACACGTTATCTTTTTTGTTTGGGTAAGGTGAGGGGAATGCTTCCTTATTCAATATTCTTAAGCTGTTTGCATAAAATACATGCTAAATAATTCAGGAGACTGACTGGTAAAAGGCAAAGTCTTTACAAATAAGAAAGACTTATTTAAACAGAATTCATGGAAAACACTCCAGAGTCCCCTAATTCTTCCATTGTTGAGTCTCAAGTACCCTTTTTTTTTTTTTTTTTTTTTTTTGGTATTATTATTATTCAAGCGAGAAAGGGATTTCTAGAATGCATCCCTTGGACACACAGGACACATATACCTCAGTATATCATTAAGCATTCAAACTCCTATTTTTTTTTCTCTTCTATTTACAAAACATTTGTCTTGCCTGTAATTGCCAAGTTTTGCCAATTTTTGTACAATTGCTAGCCCTAACTGCAATCCGTCATTTTACTTTTTGTGCTCATAACACTGCATTCCCAGTCACAGTCAAATTAAGGACTGATCTGTTGTCCACTGAAGCCAGTAGACAAGGATTCTCCAATTTCAGTAGAGTGGAGAATCAAGCAGATAGAAAAGAATTGTAAAAGAGTTGTGCAGCCATTTGCTGACTAAATCCTAGCAATTTAAAATACATGAAGTTTACTTTGGGGTTAATTTTATACTGAATAAGAGAACATTATACTCTTCACACAGTCAAAGAAAGGCAGCATATCCAGATCTAGCAAATCACACAGAAGTTCTGATTTGTGAAATACAAGCTAGTGTGGCCAAAGACTTTTCAGAGAAAAGACAAAAATGGCAGCCTTTTATGCTCTTTTGACTTTTTAAAATGACTTTTTGTTGTTTTTTACTGGGATAACTACTGAGTTCACCAGGTCAGAGAACCACATGAAGTTGCTGATCTAACCCTAACTCCTATAGCCCATGGTCACAAATACATTGTTTCAGCAACTGAAAGCAGTTTGTGTGTGATTCCTGGTGAGAAATTCATCACAGCACCCCAGGCCTCCTGCTCTTGCATGTCTGTCTGTAACCTGGATCTCGCAAAGTGTAATAATCACATTTCAAAAATAAAACTTATAGAGATAATTAGATTTTACACTGCCAGACAGCACTTCATTGTTAATACTTATGATGCATTACGTATTTGTCTGAGAACATTAGTGCTTAGATAATTAACTCTTCTGCTGGGTGTCCAGATTATGCTGTTCAGTGAAAACACACTGCACCCACAGAGACATACCTTGTATAGAAGCACGTCTAATTCCTAAACCTCTTATGTGGTCACTAAATTAAAATCTACGTTATAGCAGTTAAATGAATTCCCTTTTTCCCTCCTTTCTTTTTTGGCATTTTCTAGCAAAACAGTTCACATACAATTACTCAATGGCTGGAAACTAGGCTTGGCAGAAGGAGCTGAGGCTCAGCATGGCTCCAGTCAAGACAAACGGCTGAATTATTGTGACGTTAGTAAACAGGTAATTAGTTTTGCATGTCATTGTTCACCACCTCAAGCTCATTACTGAAGTCTTACAACACTCTCTTCAAAAATTCAGACCTGTTTGACCGGCTACCAGCCATGGTGCATTTCAAGCACCCATGGATAAAGTGCAATCTTGTCAAACTGAAGACACCTGCTCCCAGCAGGAACACTACTTATGAACTGCCAAGTTTTTTGTTACAGTACCTTGAGAGGCAGTGATCTTTCCATCTGCAATATCTAGCACCAATTTGGCTGCAGTCTTCTTATTGCCACATGAAGTGCATACAGGTATAAAAGCAGGAGGTACACAAATGCAAAATGGGAGAAGACCACTGAAGATAACTTCCACTGTTTGCTCAGCAAGCTTTTGAAATTTGTTTTCTTTGGAAATGATCCTGGCAACAACTTTCATTTCTTTTTTCTCCAACACCAGGTCTGTCAGAGAGAAATTCACTCCCTTGTACAGGGGTGTATATAACTTATTTCAGATGTGACAATATAAACTAAAGATATCTCCCCTTTCCGTTACTCTTCTGCTCAAATTTTGTCAACTGTTGTTGACCTAGGGGTGAATAATTCACTTCATGGATTAATCAAGCTCTGTCCTTGTCTCTCCCGCAAAGCCCCTGCTGCAGCACAGCTGAATGCACAGCAGGGCACCCTGCTTGGCTCCACTCTGCCCACTGCTGTTTCAAGCTGCCCCTACTCCCATCTTAAAAACTCTGCAGAGGAAATGCATACCAAATTACTTCCTTTTGCTTGATCTTATTTCTTCAGCGATGCATGGATAGCAGACCATATATCTTAATGTACCTCTAGATTAAAGGCTGTCTTTAATCCTCTTTGTTCCAAGAAAAGCACGAACACTGGGATAATTCTTCCCTTCTTGTCTTTATTTTATGAGGGTGCAAATGGTAATTTAAGCTAATTACTTTTTAGTACTGTGGTCATTAAAAATCCAGTTAAAAGGTGGTCTAGGGCTTCAGTGAAGGTATCATAGAATCTAGGTTTATTTTCAGTGTCTTCCACAAGCACCATGAAAAGCCTGATCAGGAGCTCACTGCTCCTCAGACTTCCCCAGGCAGCTTAATTCAATAACACATTCCTTGCTCTCTTTGCTGCCCTTAAGAGACCTTAATGAGCAAAGTCCATTCGGTGGCACTTAATCATATATATATGCAAATGTTGCATTTAGAGTTTGGAGCTCGCTGTGAGCCTGTTTTTCTTGAGCTGTTATTTTAAAATGTGCTTTAAATCAATTTTGCAGTAAACATGGGGTATGTTTCAGTAACAACCATTTTTCTCCTGATTAGTAAATTACTGTTGTTTCCAATGTTTCATTCTAACTACTACTTGCTCAGAGTCACAGGAAAACAGAGCACTTAGTCAAGACAAACTTCCCTTTATTTCCATCTCAGCAAAGCAAGCTCTAGATTACTTTTAGAAAAACAGTTTTCAGCTGACAAAGTGAAAAATGTTGCATAACGGCAAACTTATAACATAGTAAGAAAGTTTTAATATAAGGATTACCACTTTCTGTTGTAACTAGTTTAAAACTCCTTTAAGAGTTTCTGCTAAGAACAGATTTATATTTGCAGTATTTATGTAATTACTATTGGCTGGCTGTGTAATAATTTATGAAGATTGTGACAGCACAGAGCTTTAATACATATTAAGTGATATTGAGGGAGGAAAATACAACACACTGACATTTTTCTACACAGAATACCAATCCAGGATCATCTAGAATTGAAAAAAAAAAAAAAAATCAGTTAGAAAATATGAATTGTGTTTCCCAACCAATGGGAAAATCTGTCTCAAGAACTTATTCTTCTGCGTAGGTATGTATCACTTCTATCTCATTATACGATGTTATCTGTATGTCAGACCCCATTTATACAGACTTAGGAAGACACAAGCAAGTCATTTAATTTATATCATTCTCATCCAGAGATAATAAATATCTTTAACACTATATCATTTTGCATTCAGCGTTGGTCACATATCTTAAAACTTTTCAGTTCTGTTTTTATGCATTTCTATTTGTAAAGCTAGGCAACCATAATGCAAGTCTTAGAGGAAGATGAAGGTTTTAACTTTATAGTTTATGGCAGAACTGTCCAAAAATAATGTCAAAAAGTCAATACAGAATGGCTGTGATTGTACCAGGGTATTGCAGTGCAAAATGAAGTTAGGACTGCCCTGCTGGTTAGCTAGATAATGCTTCCTTTCAATGGCACATAGCTCTCATCTACAAGACTGATAGATACCAGGAAAACATTTCTCACATAGGATTTATATACTTCTAATTGGAAGATAATTTAAGTTTTTCTTTGGTTTGAGGTTGGTCAAGAGTTTTGGTGTCCAGGAGATCAGCAAGCAGATTATCAGTGTACTGATGAAAACTATGACAAAAATGCAGCTGTTAACAAAGGTTTCATGTTCGTATACCTGTGAATGCATGTGAAATTGTACATGCCAGCACATAAAATCTCCATCTCTGCCTTTTGCATTTGCAAAGTCCCCATTTTAATTAACATCAACTATAATTGTATGGTAAACTAGACATAATAACAGTAATTAAGACTTTGGCCTCTTAGAACACATCAGACACACACACAAAAAATCCAATTTGGAGAAATATATGGAGCATTCAATGGTCAGTATTAAGATTCTACCTGGGATATCTAAACAAACAGGCAAATCAACCCTATTTAACAATAAAAGTGTTTTTCTTGAGATCTCAAGAGGATTTCAATTATTCACAAATGGCTAACCATGTTCTCCTTTCACAGAATTATAAACAAGTCACCAGAAAATAGCAAGTTTGACAAAATTGTCCAACAGCCCATTAGCTGTACAACTGTGCTAAATAGCCAGAGACAACTCTAAATCTGCCAGAACCAGTCTCTCGAGTCTGTCAAGGGGACAGATATTTCAGCTGGAGAAATATCCATTTGCAACTTGGCACCATCTGGACCTTGAAAACTAAACACTGAAGTGATGGTCTGGCACATTCCAGCTCAGTAATGGCCCTCTACTTCTTAAGAAAATCTACAGTTAAAGATGGTCATAGCGAGAGGTATTTATGGTTGCTTGAAAGAGATATTTTTGTTCACAAAAAGACACGTATTTTATTGCCTGTATTCCTTCAAAATCTCTTTGGTATGTAATTCTAAAGATCAACTAAACATACTGACAGTTTCAATTGATTTAATTAATTAAAACTTCTATGGGACAACAACTGGGATATTTTGTATGAATAGGCTTACAAATAAATTCCCTTCTCCTCATCTGATTTTAAGGAGTCTTGGTTTCATTTGGCCAAATTACATGATACGCCATAGGACCCTGATCCAAACAGAATCTGGAAGGAGGCCTATAAACATTTAAATGAAGTTAGACAGGGCACATGGGGAAGACCCAAACACAGCAAACAAGGAAGGGACACAGCAGGGCAACAAACTTTTATCTGGGTACAGAAAAAAAAAGAAAAAAAAAAAAAGAAAAACAAACAAACAAACAAACAAACAAAACATTACAGCCATTAATACTGTAACTCATGCAAAAACTGACCAGAGCAGGTCTAGTCTGTAGCATGTCCCATCCAGTAAACACACAAACACACTGAGCATATTTTTTAAAGTCAAACTCTCAAAACTCCACTGATACTTTTCAAAGAAGTGCAACAAATTTGTCAGATAGTCTCTACATCTTAAAGAATTTATTTTCTTCAAGTAAGGAATGGGGGGGGGGGGAAACAACAAAAAAACCTCACAGCACTGATTTTTTGGAAGAAAAATTAATATTACACATGTTGAGTTCAAGCAGTATAAGGGGTAAAAAAAAAAAAAAAAAAAACACAAAAAATCACAACAGCATATAAGTGGGCATTTTTGTTTGTTTTTTCAAAACATGTTCCATATTGTTGCATATTTTCACAGAAACACAGAATCACAGAATTTCTAGGTTGGAAGAGATCTCAAGATCATCAAGTCCAACCTCTACCTAACGCTAACAATCCCCACTAAACCATATCACTAAGCTCTACATCTAAACGTCTTTTAAAGACCTCCAGGGATGGTGACTCCACCACTTCCCTGGGCAGCCTGTTCCAGTGTCCAACAACCCTTTCGGTAAAGAAGTTCTTCCTAACATCTAACCTAAAACTCCCCTGGCGCAACTTTAGCCCATTCCCCCTCGTCCTGTCACCAGGCACATGGGAGAACAGACCAACCCCCACCTCACTACAGCCTCCCTTGAGGTACCTATAGAGAGCGATAAGGTCGCCCCTGAGCCTCCTCTTCTCCAGGCTGAACAAGCCCAGCTCCCTCAGCCGCTCCTCGTAGGACTTGTTCTCCAGGCCCCTCACCAGCTTCATCGCCCTTCTCTGCACCCGCTCAAACACCTCGATGTCCTTCTTGTAGCGAGGGGCCCAAAACTGAACACAGTACTCGAGGTGCAGCCTCACCAGAGCTGAGTACAGGGGGACGATCACTTCCCTAGCCCTGCTGGCCACACTGCTTCTGATACAAGCCAGGATGCCATTGGCCTTCTTGGCCACCTGAGCACACTGCTGGCTCATATTCAGCCAACTATCCACCATCACTCCCAGGTCCTTCTCTGCCAGGCAGCTCACCAACCATTCCTCTCCCAGCCTGTAGCTCTGCTTGGGGTTATTGCGCCCCAGGTGCAGGACCCGGCACTTGGCCTTGTTGAACTTCATGCAGTTGACCTCAGCCCATTGGTCCAGCCTATCCAGATCCTCCTGCAGAGCTTTCCTACCCTCAAGCAGATCGACACACGCACCTAGCTTGGTGTCATCTGCAAACTTACTGAGGGTGCACTCAATGCCCTCATCCAGATCATCGATGAAGATATTAAAGAGGACTGGCCCCAGCACCGAGCCCTGGGGGACGCCACTAGTGACTGGCCTCCAACTGGACTTGGCTCCATTCACCACGACTCTTTGGGCCCGGCTATCCAGCCAGTTTCTAACCTAACGAAGCGTGCGCCAGTCCAAGCCAAGAGCAGCCAGTTTCTTGAGGAGAATGCTGTGTGAGACGGTGTCAAAAGCCTTGCTGAAGTCAAAGTAGACCACATCCACAGCCTTTCCCTCATCCACCCAGCGCGTCACTTTGTCATAGAAGGAGATCAGGTTCGTCAAGAAGGACCTGCCTTTCATAAACCCATGCTGACTGGGCCTGATCACCTGCTTGCCCTGCAATTGCTGCGTGATGACTCTCAAGAGGATCTGCTCCATGAGCTTCCCTGGCACTGACGTCAAACTGACAGGCCTGTAGTTTCCCGGGTCTGCCCTCCGGCCCTTCTTGTAGATGGGCGTCACATTTGCTAGCCGCCAGTCAACTGGGACCTCCCCCAATCGCCAGGACTGCTGATAAATGATGGACAGTGGCTTGGCCAGCTCCTCTGCCAGTTCTCTCAGTATCCTTGGGTGGATCCCATCCGGCCCCATCGACTTGTGCACATCTAAGTGCTGTAGCAGGTCACCAACCAGTTCTTCATGGATAGTGAGGGCCACATCCTGCTCCCCATCCCCTTCCACCAGCTCAGGGTACTGAGTATCCAGAGAACAACCAGTATTGCCACTAAAGACTGAGGCAAAGAAGGCATTGAGCACCTCCGCCTTTTCCTCATCTCTTGTAACTAAGTTTCCCCCCGCATCCAGTAAAGGATGGAGATTCTCCTTAGTCCTCCTTTTTGTGTTGATGTATTTATAGAAACGTTTTTTGTTATCTTTAACGGCAGTAGCCAGATTGAGCTCCAGATGAGCTTTGGCCTTCCTAATTTTGTCCCTGCACAGCCTCGCTACATCCTTAAAGTCCTCCCTAGTGGCCTGCCCACTTTTCCAAAGATTATAAACCCTCTTTTTTCTCCTAAGATCAAGCCACAATTCTCTGTTGAGCCAGGCTGGTCTTCTTCCCCGCCAGCTCGTCTTTGAGCACGTGGGAACAGACCATTCCTGCGCCACTAAGATTTCCCTCTTGAAGAGCGCCCAGCCTTCCTGGACCCCTCTGCCCTTCAGAACCGCCTCCCAAGGGACTCTACCAACCAGTGTCCTGAGCAGCTCAAAGTCAGCCCTCCGAAAGTCCAATACAGCGGTTTTACTGGTCCCCTTCCTGGCCTCGCCAAGAATAGTGAAATCCACCATTTCGTGGTCACTCTGCCCAAGACAGCTCCCAACAATCACATCCTCCACCAGTCCTTCTCTGTTTGTGAAGAGAAGGTCTAGCAGGGCGCCACCCCTGGTAGGCTCACTAACCAGCTGTGTCAGGAAGCTATCTTCCACGCTCTCCAGAAACCTCCTAGACTGCTTTCTCTGGGCTGTGTTGTGCTTGCAGGATATGTCAGGGAAGTTGAAGTCCCCCACGAGTACAAGAGCTGACGATTTCGCAACTTCTGTCAGCTGCCTGTAGAACTCCTCATCAGTCTCCTCATCCTGGTTCGGCGGTCTATAGCAGACCCCGACCAGGACACTATCCTTGTTGTCCCTGCCGATCCTAACCCAAAGGGACTCAACCTTGTCATTCCCAGCCTCGAGTTCTACAACCTCGAAAGACTCTCTAATATAGAGAGCCACACCACCACCCCTTCTGTGCTGCCTGTCCCTTCTGAAGAGCTTATAGCCAGGCATTGCAGCACTCCTGTCATGAGACTGGTCCCACCACGTCTCCGTAATGGCAACCAAGTCGTAGCCTGCCTGCTGCACGATGGCTTCCAGCTCCTCCTGTTTGTTACCCATGCTGCGTGCATTGGTGTAGATGCACTTCAGCTGGGCCTTATCCCCCGGCCTTGCCATTGCTCCCCCTGGCACAGCCCCAACAATCCTAGCTTCAGCCCCATCCCCCTTCCTACCTAGTTTAAAGCCCTCTCAATGAGCCCTGCCAGCTCCTGGCCCAGGATCCTTTTTCCCCTAAAAGATAGGGACCCGTCTGCGGCCATCAGGCCAGGTGCTGAGTAAAGCGCCCCATGATCAAAAAACCCAAGATTTCTGCGTTGGCACCAGCCCCGGAGCCATGTGTTTAACAGGTGGGCTTTCCGTGTCCTCTCTGTACCCCTCCCTGCCACCGTAGGGATGGATGAAAACACCACCTGCACTCCTGCTCCAGCCACTAACCGACCCAGCCCCCTAAAGTCTCGTTTGATAGCCTTCAGGCTTCTCTCTTCAATGTTGTCGCTGCCCGCCTGGACTATCAAAAGAGGATAATAATCAGAGGGGCGTACCAGGTTGGGAAGCTTCCTGGCAACGTCCCTGACCCTGGCCCCAGGGAGGCAGCAAACCTCCCTACGGGTAGGGTCAGGCCGACAAATAGGGCCCTCTGTTCCCCTAAGAATAGAGTCTCCAACAACAATAACCCTCCTGTCTTTCTTGATGGAGGCAGTCCTGAGGCGTGGAGTCGACCTCCTCGCTCTAGGCATCCTCCTGGGAACACTTGCTACCTCTTCCTCAGCTACTGGTCTGTCGAGCTCCAGGGCCTCAAACCTGTTGCGTAAGGGCACCTGGGAAAGTGAGGCTGGAAGGGGAGGGCATTGCCTGCGATGTCGAGCAGGGACCTGTTTCCATTCCTCCTCAACTCCCAGATTCCCTCCCTCTGCCCCCATTTGAGGAGTCTCACCTCGGTACCTCCCCTTGAGGCCCTGCAGGGAGTTACTCCACAAGTCCATCTCTCGCTCACACTCCCTGATGGCCCTCAACCTCTCCACCTCCTCCTTGAGCTCCGCCACCATGCGGACCAGGTCATCCACCTGCTCGCACCTCACGCACGCGGTTTCTCTGCCTCCCGCCGATGGCAGCAACAGGCTCAGACACTCCCTGCATCCGGTGACCTGAACTGCGGCATTTTTTAAGGGGTAGTCGGTCTGCGTGTGTACCGACTTCCTGGAGAGCGCACCGTGCCTGGTGGAGACCATTATCACCTAGCTAACGGCTGTCGTTAAGGAGGTGTTCGTGTGGGCGGGGGGAGCGCTCTGCCCTTCCTGCGCATCATTAAGAGTGCATTTACTGCTTTACTACTATGAAGACAGGATTATGAGGCCATGCTCATCTCCTTTTTGTATTGGTTGAATACAAATACTTTAGTCCAGTGTTGCATCCTTCAGTCACTGTTCTCTAAACTTTGCTGTTTTTATAGCACCCATAGAAAAAAGAAGAAAAATTGACATACAGAACAGAGTTTTAAGTTTATGTTACAACAACAGGACACACTGACTTGCGAGTCTGCAAATTGTTTTTGTTTATCTAGTGCGAAATGATTCATAACCAGTTATGGTTCTCATATCAAAGGTTCCCAGTGGTCTTCAAACTTTCAGAGAAGCAGCCATATCATTGGCAGACTTAAAGTTCCCTTATTAAGTCTTATGAAATCAATCTATTTCTACCTGAAAAAGCAAAGTAGTCAGCCTCCTTTGAGGCTCATGCTTGACCCCAACACCGATAAAGTAAGAAACCCTTCAGTTCACACCTGAAGTTTGTTCTCAAGCCATCAGACAAGTCCCACACAGTCTCACCAGAGTTGAATACTATCAGAAAGCATCATTTACCTCTGCTCTAGATGAGGCATAGATAAAAATGAGGGTCAGAAATGCAAATTTGGGTTATTAGCTATAGGAATATCATCTCATGTTTACTTCCTTGTGCACTACAGTATGTAAGAGCTGTCTTTAGAGTTCTGTGGGCTTTTCTGCATTTGCGTTCACTTGTCATTTACATACTTGGCATATTTACATACTTGATATACCGAGCATTCTTTAATCACAAACTCATTAATCATTTTTGTGATGACACCTTTCTAGCACACTAACAAATCCTTGAATCCATGTGGTCTCTTAGGAACCAAGTTCCACATAAATCCACAGGACTTCAAGTTTTAGAAAGCAGACCATGGCCTTAAGAAGGGCCAAGCTCCTATGTCAGATGATAGGCATTTCCACAATGACAAGCAGTTGTAGATTAATCCTTTTCCTGACTTCAAGAAGCATTTCTTAATTTATTGGCAAATGCTTAGAAGTGATTGAAAAGAACTGATACTGCCCCAAAGGGCCCATGCCCTTCCTCTAAAGACATATTATCAATTTTTTAAATTATCATAGTGACAGGAAAACTTGTTGAAATATTTAAAAGAGGGAGGGAGCAAAACATGTTTATTTTCATTTAGGACCACTTGAAAACAGAGAATTCCTAAGACAGAAAGATAATCATTGGATATTTAAATAATTAATTTCAGCAGATCCATTAATGGGAACCAGCGTAATATTTTGACTGATTCAGCACAACCAGATTTCACTGATCAGCTTCTAAATTGCAATTTCTAAATTGTCACTTGCAGGAACTTTAGCATGGCACAGTGTAAATCACTAGTCAGTCATGTGCTTAGTGTACCAGGTAGAGGGTTAAGATACAAATAGCCTGGTGACAGCCTGGCTATGATAATTAGGGAAAAATCATGCAAACGAACATGGAACTATCATTTCCATCTCTATTAACAAAGTTTTACTGTTTCTAAAATGTTAAACCCCGGACATTTATTTTAGATAGTTTAGATTCACAGCAAATACTCTGACATATTGTTGAGCATTAATAGGTTTCTGTAATTGAAGAGCTGAAGGCATAACTTCTCAAGATTCATTGTTTTTCTGGAAGATGAGGAAACTAAAAGCAGTAGCCTGATTAAGATTGCTCTTACCAGTGTTGTCTCTATCAAAGCAACAATGCAGGATGAGAAGCAGCTTTTGCTGGTTCAAATCAGCTGCATCAATCCCCTGTTACAGAGAGCAGAAAGATTCAAAACCAGGCAGTTGTACAACGTCAAAAGTAAAAGAGGCAACTTCTGAAGAACTTGGCAACATTTCTCCATGCTTGATTTTATTTTTTCTTAAGATGAAATATAGTTGTAAAACATATACGCATCTATTTTTACATTTTAAATGGAAGTGATATCAGCTTTATACTGCAATCTCAACTCAGTCAAGCTGAGCAGGGCTAGAAAAGGGAGCACGTTTCAAAGACGCTGCTACTGCAAGTGCTTTGCACAGTATGGTAAGCAGCACCTCTCTGACAATGATGTAACAGTTTAAAATGCATAGGTTTTGTGATTTTATGCTGACAAACAGGCAGTTGTGAATCTTCTATAGAAAACATTATTTAACCTGCATCCCACCAAATTGCTTGTCCTGGGAGTTGCAATTTTTCACATAAGCCATAAAGACATTTCTGAACCTTTAAGTCCAGACCCCAGTTCGCATGGTACACCTCCCATTTCCCTGCCAGCTCCCAAGGATCACATCTTTTCTCACTACATTCTCCCAGTATTTTAGC
This sequence comes from Aythya ferina, assembly GCF_964211825.1. Taxonomy (NCBI): domain Eukaryota; kingdom Metazoa; phylum Chordata; class Aves; order Anseriformes; family Anatidae; genus Aythya; species Aythya ferina. The sequence goes on along the minus strand of NC_140307.1, from coordinate 20,910,572 downwards.
ATTGTGTTTTTCCATTTTCATTTCTATCATGTTTTGTTCTACTGCATTCTGCCAAAGAATAAGTTGAAAGAGCTGCTGTAATCTTTATATAGTTTACATATTGATTCCTGTAGTACTTTGAGATCCTTTAGATAGAAGGTTATCACAATACGGGATTCCTTCATCTGTCTTTTAAGGTAACCTTTAAAAGCAATAGAATTCAGTTCAGTCCAGATGTTTATCCAAACTGTTCTAAATCTCTGGTGTCTGGAAATCCAGAAGGAACAGGTTTTTTTTGAGAGAGTTTCAATACTAATAAATATCAATTCAGACAAACTACCATATCATCCTGTCACTGTAATCACATGGGATACTAATAACACCTACCATTTCTGTAGGACTTTATAAAGATGAATCACCACAACACAGTCCTTTGCAGTATTATCCCCATTTTATTACTGAGGAAAGAGTGTGTCTGAGACTGTGTTATACCATTAAGTAAGCTGTTCCTTCAATGCAAAAAGAATAGCAATGAAAGACAAGGAAACTATTACTGAAACTTTCCCAGCTTTTGTTTGGCTAGATGCTGTTTAAATATTTACATCCCACAAATTCTTTTATCATCATAGCACATTGTTAAAAAAAGCAGGCCACTGAATAATCAGAGTGACACACTGTTTTGAGCTGCAATTTAGCAACAATATTTCACTTTATTGCAATTTCAATCGCAAGAGAAAAGTCAGCTAAATGCAAAAACAAAGACACACATCATTGTTCTCTGTTTTCTCATGTGGCTTTGAAAGTGAGATCCTATCATTTAGATAGGGCATCAACTCCTTGAAATCAAAACAATTTCCTAAAGAAAAATAACAACGTTCATTGTGTCTGTATCACAGGCTGTAACATAATCCATTATTTAAGCTATGGAAACACTTCCTAGTTTCTGGTCTCTGTGAAAGTTCCGTTTTGTTGGAAAATTGGGGGGCTTAGTCGTTTGGTTTGCTTTTGTTGGTGTTTTGTTCTTTTTAGTGTCATTTATTTTTGTGATTTCTCTCTCTCACACACCATTTTGGTGGATTATTTTGTAGCTTTTTGAGTTCACTGAAAAAATCCCAGCCCTCATGACTAACGCCATAGGTGCCAAAGAACCCCAGGGAAAGCACTGTTTAAAAAATATTTTCGTATCTCTAGCAGAAATCTTAAAGACTTAAATCCAAGAGATGCTGTGGTAACTTCATTAACTTTAGAAGCCAGAAAATAAAACAACAAGTGTTCAATACAATCTTGACCTCACTTCCAAGTGAACGTGGGGTCATTTAAACCTAACTGTATACAACCCAAAAAATAATTTCTAAAGTAAAACAGGGTCTGCAGAATTAATTAAGGGCATGCTTGGCCCTACTTCACATTCAGCAGTCACCTAAGAAGATCATGCCAAAATTCTACTTCCAGTTCCTGAGAGTCATGACCTGGGAGTTATCCTAAAATATGTTAACATTGGTTTTATGTTAATTACACTCTACATTGTGAAAGATTCCAAGCATCTCGCTATTGAAAAAGCATAATTTCCTGTCAAATACTGATGGAACCATCCTCATTCCATGATTTTCATTGAGGATTTGGGATTTTCTGGTGAAAAACTCTTCAGTCAAGACCATTTTGAAATTTCATCTTCAGGAAGAAACCAGCTAACAGGGAACAGGCCTTGACATCACAATTCTGTCCTCTGCAGCAAAGCAGAGAGGCACCAAAAGGGACTTTCACTTGTTCTGTAGCTGGACAGAGAAAAGTGTCACATGCTATATGCAAGTCAAAAGGAACTGCATGTTCATATGGATTTTAACAAGAAATCGTAATCCAGAATTAATTCTCATGACAGTTGATCAATAAATAAATCACTGAATAAAGTATTGCATCACACCATGTTCAAAGCATAATTAGGAAGGAAGCAAGTAATATTAGATTTTCCACTTGATGCCTCTATTCTAAATATTTTCACCACTTTTGTAGTATGAACTTCAAGACCAAAGCACAGCAAAAAAAGGGTAGCCTCAGCTTCATCAGAGGGCCTGGTACACCCTCACATCTCTGTAATCACAACAAGAGCCCCTTTTTTCCCCTTTAACTTGAATTTGTGGATGACAGGCCTTACCAAAATTAGACTTTTCCCACACAAAACCTGTGGAAAACACAACTGTGTCTTCTGTCTGTGTGCACCTAATTATCAAAGGAAGCCTAGGTGAAATCTAGGTGTCAAACAAGAAGCAGAAAATTCAAAGGTGGCAAGATGGGTCACTTGGTGACTTCACTGACAGAATTCCACAATACAATGCCTTAGAGCAGCAAAGGACTCATTCCATCAAGTAGCCTGGTCTAGTCATTCCTAGTTCACATCCCTGCAACAAAGCACTGACACTGGTAGTACTGGTGCTAGAACAAGCTACAGAAGGACTGAAAAGGGCAGGAAGGGGAGGAGTACATGAAACTTTTCAGTATTCTTGTCCCCAAACCTTAATTCTTTTCATCACCGAACAGTTGCATCTTCTGCTCTGTACTCAGCATGCATGACACAAAGGAACTAGACATGAACTGTGATGTTCAAATAACCACAGCTAATAACTATATTCATTCTTCAAGACTTATCATCTGCATGCACACAGACTGCTGTTCCAGGAGGGTGCTGGGAGCTCTGAATAATCAAGATAGTGATGGTAAAGATAAGGCTTGCAGATCCTTCAGTTCTTGCAGAAAAATAATGAAGGATTTTCTCTGTTGAAGATAAAATAAGAATTAATCCATAGCTTTGTTTGATCCTGCCTGAATCAGACCACTATTTATGTACACAATGAACAGATCCATCATTGCAATATTACTGTAAGACCAAGGTGGAGAAAAGGCTCTTCAGCTCTATTTTTGTTAGGGAGTCATTAAGGTGCTTGAAGAGGTTAGCTTTTGACAACTGTACTAACATTACCAAGTCTCATCCCAACAGGCACCTTTACACTCTCCTCACCACCAAACAGGAAAACGAGTGTCTCTCAAGTTTCTTTTCTCTTCTGGAAAGGATACCAACAATCAATCTATGTACCAGAAAGAAAAAAAAAAAAAAAGGGGGGGGGGGGGGGGGGAAGGGGAGAGAGAGACTTGCAAACAGAGCAACGCAAACCCTCAAAAGCTGCATATGGCATTGTGTTAACTTTGATGTCAATTATTTGTGGCAGAACACATCCCCGCATGTAGCCTACTTTCTAGGCACAACACTAAAACTGGCCAGGGGTATTATTTCAATATGATATTGAAATGTTGATACAGATGAGAGTCAGTGCCATTAGCAGAGGAGACAGCAGCAGTGACCCACATGTTTTTAACAAGGATATCTACACATGCTGGATAATTCTGGTAATTCTGATCAAAGTTACATGTACGAGAGGTACAGGATTGGGCACTGTTTGAAGACATTAGAATAAGAGACTTTAACTATATGGGTAGTGAGAGAGCTCCTACTACCACCACACTCCCAGAAATTCTACAGTCTGTGCCTGAAGCCAAATTTCAAATCTGTTACAGCCCAGATTGAGATGCATTGGACAAATTGAGTTGCATTGGACAAAAACACCTTCTGTGCATAATTAGTATTTTGTTGTGTACCAGTAAGATTCCTAGCAGTATTTACGTGGTCCACTTCAGAAGTTAATCCAATGAGATATCAGATGGTTCTACCCACTCTAATACAAGTAGATGCATTCCCATTCTTCAGCCAAGCCACCTTGCTGCTGCATGCCACCCTGATGGCCAGGGACCTAAACAAGGCATTTCTTTGAATTCACAAGAGAACTAATTTATTTGACAAACATCGGGACTGCATCACTGTACAAGCACAAAAAAAAACACAAACAAACAAAAAAAAAAAGCATTGCCATTGAAGTGGCAATGAAAAATAATTTTGAAAAGAGCAAAAAAGAAAACAATAATGAAAAGCCATCAGTTACTACACAGATGTGGAGTATCACCACTTCCTACAAACACCTCAGTAAGCAATCTATCACCAGACTTGTTAGTAACTGATGAGAGCAAATTCCTCCAAACAGTAACGGCCAAGGCTTCTTTTGTAAGGAAGCAGCTGAGCACTTTATGAAGGTCTGCACAGAACTGTAAGCAGTTCTGTGGTATTCTTAGGTATCCTGAAATTCTACAGCCAATTCTGGCCACACCAGTTCTCAGGCATGATCCTCTCATTACTATCAAGCAGCCTAGAAGCAGTATCCATCAAATGAATCAGGTATACAGAATGTGTATGCATGCACGTGCATAAAAACACATATCACCTCAGCACCTTCCTCATTTCCCTGATCCCATAACTAATACAGATTTTTAAGCATTATACCCACAGACAACTTGTACAGTGTAAAATCCACCATACAAATTTTTCTACCATGTATCCTGATGGCTCTATGAGAAATATTCTGGTGTTCAGATAAAGAGAAGACTGGCAGCTAAAACCCTGAAGTTAGGTTCCAGCGAGACCTAACCCCAAAATCCCACTGAAATACAGAAGGACTCCCAGAACACACAACACTGGAAATTCCAAAATGCTCATACCATAGCAGCAAAACAACACATCCCGAGAGCTGATTCTTAAGCACCACTGTAATGGCTGTCCACAGTGTTGAAGGGAAGCAAAGTTGCTGTAAAATATTTAAGATACCTAAAACCCTACACCCAGAGGAAAGTAATAGATATGTCCTAAATTTATATTTGACTAGCCAGCCAGCAGTTAGAAAGTGATGACTGGTGACCAACAGTAATCGTCTGTGCCTTCACCACATCCAGTTTCTGCTCCTTGGAGACAGAAAATGACTATGAGCTTCATAAAGCAAATGTAATCCTACAATAGCACTAAGAAGCCTGTGTCTGGAATACTTCTACCTTAGGAAAGTATAGTATTTGAATTTTTCAGGCCAAGTCTATGTCACTGTCATAAACATAGTGCCTTTTCCTGATAGCATAAACAATGTATTTTGAATTTTGATCTTCTACAACATTATGGAGGAAGATGAGTTAGACATACAAAACTGAGGCATTTCTCAGTTTCATCTAACAGATTATAAGCTATAGAGTAGCATTATGGGTGCTTTGCACAAGAAAAAGGTACTGTTCATATTCCTTTTGAGGAAAAATTTAGTATGTATGATACAATCCCTAATACAGGTATAGAAAACACACATGGGCTTCATTTTCCAGTGCAAAGGGCAAATCTAAAGATGCAGCCTGGTATCACTGCTGAGATAAGCAGCAGTTACTGGACAGCAGCCAGGCAGATAAAGCTATGGTATTATCCAAAGCAATATTGGTAGTGTCCTTCTGGAACACTGACTTGATTCTTATACCACCAGTAGAGAAACACAGCGGACTGAATACCTCTCTAGCTGCTTCATGCACTGAAAAGCTGCTCTAATTGTGTAGCTGTGAATCCTCCATGAAAAGGGAATCCCCAGGTAGCGAAAACCAATCCCAGACACATTGGGCACCTGCTTCCACCTCTTTCTCTGCTGATTGGGCTTATTGTGAGCCGTCATGTAAGCTTCCCTCCACCCCCTTTGCCTCTGGCCACTGCCTACACTTGGTCTTCTTGCAGACTCCGGTTTGAACACCCAGCAATGAGGCACAGCAGTTGTTGCCCTGTGTCTCTGCTGGAAGAGAAACCTTATAAGAGAATATTCAGATGATACAAGTTCTATGGACTCTCTCAACACAAACTAGAGATCCAATTCAATATAATAATAATAATAATAATAAAGTTTAATAGCAGCTAATATAGGCTTGTTTTTTTTTGTTTTGTTTTGTTTTGTTTTTTTTTTAAGTACCCTTCTCTCAGTATTTTCTAGAATCATTCCTCTTATTATTCTGACTTCTCCGACTGTTTCGCTATTGCTTTGTTAGCTTATCTTGCTAGAATAAATTTAAGACTTTATTTAATTTCTCTTACATATTAATATTCGTATGTTACTGCAACACAGATTTATATTTCAAGCTGATAACAATGTCTATTTTTCTGACAGCCTTAATTCAGAGAATGAAGGACCCAAAGAAATCAAAACAACATTAAGTCAAAACATTACTTGATTTGTTTACAGCTACTTTGTACCTGTTCAGGGTTCAACAATGATACACATATTTCAACGGAAGTAGAAAAGATGAATAGTTTCCCAGTTCCCATTGATTGCTCTTTTTTACAACATTGCCAGTACAGCACTGCAGAGCCCTTCTCCAAGTCCTTGATTCTACCTTCAAGCAGATCTTAGACCTTGGAAGTCCGAAAACAGAATGAAACTAATTAAAATAGGAGAAAAACAGACCAAGAACCAAAGGGAGAAGCCATGTTTAAAGCAAATGGACGAAGAGTAAGCTAGTTCGACAGATGTGTCGAACAAGCACTGGTGCGGTGCCTATTTACATCGTAGCAAAGGAGAACGTTAACCTTAGAAAAGGTGTGGGAAGATCTTGCCTCTAATTATCAGTTTTCTAATCACACTGGAAACCCGGGAACCAACCCCACTGCCCATAGAACAGGAAGATGCTGCCACCTACAGGTGTGAATGCCAGGAAGGCACTAAATCACAGCTGCCGGTACTCACTGGATGTGTAAAATAACACAGTAAGAGAAGCCAGAAACCCAGTTACATGACATTCGTGACAGTGAAATTTCATCCTGTTTATTAACGCTCTTTCATTATTCCTGTTTTTCAGACAGTAATACACACACAAATACCACCACCTTCAGGACAGGTTAAAAATAAATAAATAAATAAATAAATAAATAAATAAATAAATAAATAAAAGCTTGCTTTTTTAGATTTTGGTCCAAGGATCCACTCCAGGAAATACAAGACCTCTTTCTCTCCTCACAACATGACATTTAAGCTTTGTATTGTGGGAGTAGAAATTATCCATAAATCCATGAAACCTATCTAATACCATCAGGTCAACAGAGAACTCAAAAAAATTTGGCTTGCAATTTGTGGAAGTCTGAATTTTTAGCTTTACAATGCTTATTCATAGTTCCATGACAGGTTTATAAGTATAGTTTTTGCAACAAGAGCTCAAGAAAAGCTAAGCTGAGAGTTTTTAGAAGAGGCTTGAAATGGTACAAAAAAGCTTGGCACAGTGGAGGAGAAAAGTAGTCCATTATTGTTCACATGACATCGGGGGTTTGGTACGCAGTACTCAGGGAACACATTTGGAAGGACTCTGTTTTTCAGAGCTATCAATGAAAGAGGGAAAGTCTCACCTCTTGCATCCAGATAGTTCATAAGTTTATATTCCTATGGCCAGCAATACTAGCAGAAAATAAAAATAAGAATATTTTTTAAAGAAATTTTTAGGGCAAAAAACAGCTCTTTATTAGAAGCTTTTCTCCTGAGTACTGTTTGGTTGCTTAAGGAAAAATAAATAAATAAATAAAAGTCAGAGTGCAAATACCGCATTATGGTTTTTTTTTTTAAGTATTTCCATCAGCATGCCAACCAGCACAACTTGGGACCGGGGACACAGCAAACCTACACTGTCTGAATGACTGCCAAACTTTACTCCCTTAAGGCATCGGGAGGTCTCTTGAAAGTAGCTGTGCTTTGAACTTCCCTGACTCCTGTGGGTTCCTTTTTAGATAATCGATATTTTACGTAGCTGTAGTGACCACCATCATATTGAAAGAAGACAAAACAAGAAATCTACAAATGCAGAGGGCACTTCCTTCCCCATTGCCCATTTCAAACTAATGCAGCCTAATTACTCCATCTGTGTAAATTGTGACTGAGCTAGAACAGCCACTGGATCTTGGTCTGCTACAACATCCACAATTAATGTTCTAAGATCCCCTTCTAAGTAAACAAACCCAAACCTAAACAGCCCTAACCCTAATTTTTATGGGGGCAAAGAGGCTAATGTAGAATGACATCTACCTGAAATTCACCAGCACTCCAGAGACCAACAGCATTAACAGCACTCCTGCAGGAAGATGGACATGTGGAACAGCTTGTCTGCCTGCATGCTGAGCTGGGCAAGCAGCAGCCAGCTCTATTCTGAATCCTGCAAATGCTTAGAGCATCCTGTAGATGCTCCCCATGAGTGCGTTCCTGGGACAGCCTACACAAATGCCAGTTGGGCAACAGTTTTCAATATACTCACCCTGTTTCAGTTCAGTACTGCAAACATTGAAGTACCATTGAATAAAATACATTTCTTGTCCCACACTTCAATCTACGCCTCTGTTACATTTACACATCAGCCTTTTCAAAGCTTGTAAACAATATCTGACACCAAGAGAAAACTGCCACCCACATGCAACACACTAGGGATGCCATCACTAAAATCATGTCACGCATCAACCTGAATAAAGCAAAAAGATTGTTTCCAGTGGCTATAGTAACACACACCACTTGTATCAGACACAGAAGACTACCTAAGATTCACTCAGGCCAGGGGGCTACTCATGCAAATTACACCTTGCTGGGCAAAGGCATGAGATGTATAGCAGTTTTGGGTCTTCTTTTTTGCTTGTGTTTTTGTTGTTGTTTTAAGTACCTATACATATTCTGTATCTCACTGCATTAATCAAGATCCAGACAAATTCATCAGTACTATTGATAGAATAGCAAACTGAATATATGCATTGTAGTAGGAGAAAAACAGAGGCTTTGTTGATTCTCTTCACACTTATTACTGAAGGATGAACCCTAGGTTGAATAGCCTGTCATTTATGCCGGCACAAAGTCACAGAAGAATCAGACTTTAGGAATAGAAATTGTTATACTAAACTTCATCATATTTAATTCTACCTTTAAAAATTCAATTATAAGTTTCTTAATTTAAACTCACCTATACTGCATTGGAACAAAACTAGAGCAGCTTGCACATCAACAATGCTGAAAACAGCTTACAGATTTGGGTGAGAAAATTCCTACTTGGTTCCCATTTTCCTCATCTTGTCTAGCTGAGCAGAGCTGGAAAGCAGTTCTGCAAATTAAATGTAAGAAAGAGAATCAATTCATCTCAGAGAATGTAAAAATACAACACTATTACATTGGTCACATTTTCCCCCAAAATGTAACAAGCAATACATTCTATTTTCAATCTAGAGGATTTATTTCCAATTATGGAAGACAAAATGAAAACATACAGTTCCCCATATTGCAAGCAGCTTTACGCAGACAGACCACTGTGTCTGCATGAGTCTCCTGGCAGAATCATGGACTAAAATCTAAGAAAACGAATAAAAACTGCTTCAATTTATTCTCAGTCTGAGTTGGGATTCCTGAAAGACAACCATCTCCAAAGATACCCCTGTAAATTTACCTAGGTTTAGATCTGCAGCAAAACAATACCCCGCCACCCCCAACACTCTCTCACAAAAGGAAAAAAAAAAAAAAAAAAAAAAGCTTCTCCCCCAGAGAAAGAGGTTTTGTCTTGCTTCTGTTTCTCTACACACCAAATGTTCTGACAGACATAAGAACTCATCGCTGACCTGATTCATTGCTGTACATCACTGGGTGCTTTCATCATTTATATCCAATTGCAGAAAGAAAGCATACTTGTTTGCTTCTTATGACACCTACTGTAGCCAAAAATCAATTCCACTTGATCACAGCAGCCAGTCAGCACATGATATAAAGCTCCGAAGTACTTAACCATTCTTCCTTCGTAAGTTCAGCAAGAGACACTACAATATCAAGACTTCTTTATTCTGTCTATCATTTACTACCATTTAATACTATGGGACCATCTAGGTATTATTCTTATACTGAAAGATGGCTTTGGCATTTTTCCACGTAGTGACGTCCCATTGCTATAAGCTCAATATTCATATCCAGCTGACTAGCAAGCTGGATGCTTGATCATGACTGGCAAAGATTCCGTTTTCCCTTTACAGCTTGGCATCTTCTGAAGTGCAAGGGATTAAAACATGCTTAAGACAAAGCCCCCCCCACAAAACAAAGTTCAACCAAGCTCCCCTGCGTTCATGCTGATTTGGCTAGGCAGAAATTAGACGTGCTCTGAAAACTATTATGATTCAAGCAGACCCAACCAAAACAGCATCAGCTTAGCTACTGGGTACTTTCCTTGGACAGTCTTCACAGATGCCAAGAAATCTGCAGCTTCTGAAGAGCCAGGTCCTTAGTAACTAGAAAGCACAGGAAGCAGTGCTACCTTGATTTAGACTGTTTCAATACTTAGTCAGTTAATGATTGTCCTTAAAAGTGTCATAGGTAAATATCCAGAAACTGAAGCAAAATCTGGAGTTAAATCTCTGGATGTGGCCTAGAGCAGGTTAAAAAATAATAAAATAAGAAGTATTCCTAATTTCTCTTTCTTCATATTAGCAGCCATTAAATTTGAGTGGTCCATGCCAGACAAACATGTTTCTACTCATCCCTCTCCACTGCACAATTGATCAAAGATGATTTTTCTGAATCATCTCACAGTTACAATGGGGGAATCTCCTTGTCCTTTTTACAACGTGACTGTAAGTTTCAATAGATTTGTCCATAATGCCCATGCCAGCTGATTAATAATTGAGTATTTGGAGTAGAGGAAGTGGCATGAAGAAGGAGACTTACTGCTTTAATGTTGGGATTGTGTCTTGAGGCTTATGTCATCTAAAAGATCTTTCACTATGGCAACATGAACAAAGTTAAAATGCTACCACTGCCACATATTTCAGTGGCCAGAACTAACACCACAGATGAAGCCACCACAATACAAAGCATTTCTGCAGTGCTAGAAGTGAAACTGTATTATTAATTTCATGGTTATATCAGCAAAAAGGGGTAAACCAGCTACTAATCTGCCCTTGGGTAAAAGGCAGGAGAGTGATTCTGCGAAGTCTCCAGTTGGATCTAATAGATCCCCAGGGGAAGTCATCTGAACCTTATCTTTAACTCAGCTGAACCATAAAATGGGATGAAAGCAGACCTGAACAGAAAATGAATTCTGTATCTAAGCTTCTTGCTCTGAAACTGTTACACAATTTCAACCTGAATTTGTGTCAGTATTCTACAAAGTACATGGAGTTGAAAAACAGAGGGGAAAAATGCATCTTAATTGGGTTCAACAGAGAAAAACAAATGCTAGAAATGCGATCTCCTTCACTCATGAATTTCTATTCCCTGGCCTTCATTAAAGATTTTTGAAAAGTTTAAGATTTCAAAAATCAAATTCAAGCATTTTATTATCAGTAGATTTACACTGATTAAAATAAATCTACTAATGTTAGGAAAGAAAAATCATTGTATACAACTTAAATAACAGCCTTTGCACATGTCTGCCTAAGGTTTGCACTTCAGAATCTTGTTTATATATGTATTTGCTCAGGCACAATTTTCCCATTGGGGTTGCAGTGGCAAGTTGCATGGCCTAACTGTGCCAGCTATTCTCTCATGCCATTGTCTTGGCAGGTTAGATCAATGATATGCTATGTCTCCTTTCATCAAAGAGGCAGAGTTTTTTGTTTTTTTTTTTTTTTCTTGATGAAAATTCAACAGTGGCTTCCCTGCCTCCTGCTCTTATACCATCCACTAAGCAATCTTATTTTCAAGACACTTCACTGAAGGCAACTTTGCATAAATTGTTAATAACTTAATTGCTAATAACACTACTTTAGAGCTCCAAAATAAGGATTTAAGTCTAGAGGTGTTTTTTAAAAACACCACCAAATATAAAGTATTTTAAAATAACAAATCCTAAGAGCAGTACTTGAGACATTTACAGGAAGATACCCATTCCCCACTCATCCCTCTGAGGCAATACCTGGTGACGCTTTAATGAGGATAAATTACATATATATTGTACATGTATATCCCACATTGAGTTTTTTCAACAGCATGAACAAACATTGAAAGAGAAGCTCTTCTGATGCACACAAATGAGAAGCAGAAGAATAAGCTAGTACAAACTCTGTCAATAAATACACACCTCGAGAAATGGCTTCCTAGTTTATAGCAGATTTATAGTTCTTATCTCAAGTTCTCAAAGTTCATCTGAATCTCCAATACAGGGAATCTCAATGTATCAGTAAATCTTTCAAGCCAAGAAGAAAACTCACTCAAAAAAGCAATGTCCCTTATCAGTGGAAGAAGTGATAAATCCAAAATAATATATAATTCATGATGACACATATCAAGACATTACACCAAACACTGACACAAGACCTATTTACGGCATTGCTTTGCCAAGAGTATTCCCTACAGAACCATCTCCTCTCTTACTCTGAACCAAACACCTGCTTTGAAAATGCACATTTATTCAGAGCTGAGAAAAAGAAAAAATAATAATAAAAAAAATCTAATTCAGCAGCCATATCTCATGATGGAAAACTAGTGGCCCTCAGCCAGCAACATATAAAAGTAAATGAAAATTTAAGCACAGATCAAGAAAAAATGCAGCACACTATGGCTACTTTAAAAAATTTATGACTTCAGACATCAAGCTATCCATTGTCTAAAACATGCTAACATTACTGTTAAACTGTCCTTGGAAAGGAAACAAAGTTTTAGCTCGGTTCTTTTATAGCAGCTTCCTCAGCCTTCGGAGTTTAGTACCCATTTGGATTCACAAGCTCTGAACAAAGTCTTCTCACATCTTTCTAGTACAGTCCAGTGGTTTAGGGATCCCAGATATCCTGGACAGGAGGCATTTATATTTCCACCCCAGAATTCAGAACCTGGAATTACTCTGCAAATGTTAACTAGGACTTGCAACACCCTTGGGAGTGAGACCACTACCAGACAGATTTGAGAAGTACACTATATTTAGTGACTACAGGTGACACAGCGTGTAGAGTTTAAAAAAAATATATATATATATATATATATTTTAAATGAGAGACTATTTCCCTACCAAAGCCACTACTGCAGTTCACCTTCTAATTAAATTAAGTCATTACAAATATATAAATAAAAAGTAGCTGCACTTGCACAGATGTTCCCTGACGAACTCTGCAGAATTGAAGATTTCTTCTCAAGACACAGAACAAGGAAGCATATATTTCCCTACTCACCCTACACCACCGAACTCAGGCTTTAGCCAAACAACACACCTGCAACTGTTGACAAAGCAGAATTAAACTAAGAAGAAACCAAAAGTTAGTGTATACGTTGAGCAGGAGTTTCACAGTTCCAACAATAATGATTTTTCCTCTGATCTTTTTATGTCAGTCATACAGAACAATAGCATTTCAGATGTTAGTATTTTTGGTCTGAATAGAGAAAATGACTCCAAGCTCATCTGTGGTTCTGTCAAAGCAGCACTACACTCAGAGCCCAGTGAACAGCAGCAGTTTATAAACAGGCTGCTTACAAAGCACATCAGGCAGGTCTCTGACCTGCAAGATACCAGTGTGGTAGAAGACCAGACAGGACATTTACAGACTGGAGAAGATTATATTTTAGCAAAATGGTTTCCAATTTTTTTTTTTTATTATTATTAATTTTTTTTTAAAGAGCAAGAAATTGCCAAGTTGGACAACAGAAAAACAGACATGCAGACTGGAAATGTTTATAGAAGTCACACAAGAAGAATAAAAGAGAAAATGTGCTTGGGTAAACACCATGGTAATTGAAGTGGCACAGCAGGAATCAGTATAATGCTTACAAACAAGAGTAGAATAATAATTTTATACATATACACACACACACCTATATACACACATGCTCAGCCACTTACTTGCCCAGTGCAGTTACATTAAAGGCTGATTGAATCTGACAATGCTTCCCTTCACCCTTCCCCCTCTTCCCTTCCCTTTCCCCCCCTCAAAAAAAAAAAAAAAAAAAAAAAAAAAAAAGGAGCAGGAAAAAAAAAAAACATGATTCCCCAAGGACAGGCTGAAAAAATAACGAGCAGTCTAGCAATTCAGCATGTCTCATTCTACACATCAAACTACCATTTGGAAGGTGAATTTTCACCCATCGTCTTCCTGAAGGCACATATAAAACAGTTGAATTCAGAAACCTGTACTGACTATGTTCTCTCCCCAGAGCCCTGGGCTGCCTTGATTGCCTTTTGCAGTGAGGAATCAAAAACTCTCTAACATCCACTGTAATCCAGTCCAATTTCCCCTTAATCATAGGGAAAGCCTGGTCTTTTCTGGAAGGCTCCTGTGAAAAGTCTCCTTTGACTAGCATGGGCTACGCTGAAATTTTTCATAATAAAACTGATTATTCTTCACCACCCTAATAGATCAATCTGCAGACTCAGGGACACCCGGAGAAAGACCTCAGCACAAAGTTTCCATAATGATTCACAAAACCAAAACATGATACACACATATACAGTAGAAAACACCCTGCACCTTGCTAGGACAACATAACCAGATCACTCCACTCTCCCATCTGATATTACAACATTAAGGTAGAGGTGAAGGGTCCTTACCAGACAAGATGTCTGTGAACATCAGAACAACCACGTTCTCAGGTTTAAGCCTCTGCTCAACCAACAGATCACGTGGCCAAGTTCAAGGCACAGCTCAGACCATGCACTGTAGGCCTCTCACTGAAGTATCACTAGAGAAAGGGTGTTTTGTTGTGTTTATTTATTTTTATTTTTTTTTAAGCTGTTAAAGCAACCTTCCACCTAGAACCTCCAGTTCTTGGCTCCCTAGTTTGTAACCACAGACAGTCCAGGGCTGGCAGTTTCAATTACAATCTGCTTTTCTGAATTTAAAGTCAGCATTAATTGGCATACCTAAACTACACACAGATAGTAAGTGAACTAAATAAGGCCTTTAACCAGTCAAGTGGTCCTATTTTCTGTCTTCATGATGGTAAAAACAGTCCATTAGTAAGTGTGCATCATTTAGACTCTGTGATACTGCAGGCTTTATAATAAAGCTAAGAAAAGAAGAGGCTAAGTCATATGGCAGCAGTGAAACTACCCACCTCATTTACAGAGGGAGAAAAATGAGAGGGTTCTGAATGGTAAAAAATAATAATAATAATAATGCACAAACAAATATAGTCTTATTGGCATTAATACCTTCAAAACAAGGACAACACCTAGTTTTATTGATTCTGTTCCTTGGATGCGTTATTCCATTTCTTTCCCTTTTCTCACAAAATGAAGAGAATCCATCCAATTTTACCCAATAAATAACTCCTGTTCGAAAAAAAAGAGTAAGTATTCTCTTGACTCCTAGCAGCAGAGGACTGGACCTACTAAGTATGTAAAAATCAGCTAATTCAGTGTGCCTTCATGGATTGAAGTTTTACAGATCTTTATAAAAAAAACAATTTAATTTTCATAGAGAAAAAGCAAGACATTAAGCAATCACTAACACTTTTTCTTTTAAGGTTCTCACAGTAAGATAAATGACCTTTCTAGGATCCCCAAGGAAAACGGGGAAGGGCTGGAATAGAAGTTTCCCTGAGAGCTTGCAGCACTATGCTATGACCAAAAGATCATCCTTTCATGCCAAGTGTCAGGTAGGAATGGCTTGCTAATGGGCCACAGGAAGTGATATCCATTCATATTTTAAAAACCCAGACAGGTTTGGTAAGAGAATAACATTACCGAGTTTAACTGGGATGTTTTAAGGACTTTGGCATGAAATAGCATGTCCTTTCTCAAAATAAATAAATCTAAATAATTTGGTTAAAATGGAAGAACATGGCCACTGAAACTGCTATGGCAGATTTGAAATATAGTGCTCTAAACCAGCTTAATTTTCAGCAAACACTGTGCAGATGCTACATTGTATAAGAAATAAGTCATTTATCATAAAAGTGATAAAAGGCCCACAGTGGGGGTATTCAAATAAAAAATAACAAGAGATCACCTTCACTAAAGACTAGGAGAGACTCTTCTTTTTTTGAACAGTTATTTACATGCAAGGAAATTAACTAAGAACTAAACCAATACAAAATAAAGTTTTGAGGTAATTGCAACACTAAGCAGTGAAAATAAATAAATAAATAAATAAATAAAGCCATTTTTCTATAGCTTCCCTAACATGGGATGCTTCTCTTTTTCTCATTGAATAGTTTGTCCCTCTGATATAACATAGTTACGCTAATCCACACTAACAATTGCGAGGCCAATCACAAATTACCAGACCCTACAAATCAGCAAGATAAGCAAACAAACATTATTAAAAAGCCCAGTCAAGGATATGACAGCACATCATTTACTCTGTTCATTTGTTTTTCAAAAGTAATTTAAGTCTTCTGTTGTTGGTAACTATGGAGTGGTAGAGGTGGGCAGAACAAGTGAAAAAGCCCCTACCATCAATATCCATTTATTGGCTTTCACATCCATTCCCACTTAGTCTGAAGAACCAGGGCTGCAGTCCCAGGGAGAATCAGAAAAAAATCGTTGTGGTGCTGCTGCGTGCTGGAATCTGCACATAGGTGGTGCAGCCATACCAAATGTCCGTGAATGTATAAGGCACCTTCCAATCCACAAGCAGCTGTCAGGTGCCCCATTCAACAAACAGGTCAGTATCTGCCACCAGCAGTTTGTTATTTGTAATGCACAAGTCAACACAAAGAATTTAGTCGAAAGCATGTCAGCAAAACCTACTTGTTGATTAATTCTTGTCATGACCGAACCTATAAAAAGATTGAGGCCATTTTGCAAATTATCTGCAGCAGGGTGAACAGGGTATGTTCACAGTATCAATAGCTAGCTGTCTCTTGTTCCAACTGTGGTATAACCATAAAGGTAACTACCAAAAATCTACTGCATGCAGTGGTTAAAACGGCAGAGATCTGGGGCAATACAAACAAGGAGGGAGTTATGAGAGCTCTCAAGCGTGCAAGGCTGGAGGCATTTTCGCAGTACACATTTTGCATGAAATATGTAATCTGTACATTTAATTCAGGTAGCTTTGTTCTTATTACTCCTCCCAGCTCTCTGCTGGATTTTTAGTAGTAAGAGCCTATGACATATGGTGCAGTTTCCTGGTTGTTAGCAAAGTAGCTTGTGCTGCTCAGCTCCAAATGCAGGCACATACAGATGGGCAGCAGACTCAAATTTTAGCTGCATTAAGGCACCAGCATACCAGCTTGTACAAATGGGAAGTCTTTCATCAGCTCTCCTATATAGACAGAAATGGATTTTCCTCTCTTTTGGTAAAACATGAAGCTACAACAGCCCTTTTAGGTATCTGTTCAAAACACCTGGGCCCTGGAGAACAGGCTGGCGCAGACAGCCCAGCAGGCAGCAAGAGCTGCTTTGTGTTGAGGACCTGTGAACTTCAAGCTGAGACCCGGTTCTGCAGAGGCACTTCCCTCTCCTTCTGTGTTAGCACCCAGAGCTCAGCCTTTCACCTGCCCTGCCATTTTCAGCCAATTTGTTCCACAGCAAATTACTATTCTGTATGCATCTTTGTGAAAGGGCCACATTAACCTTTCTGCTTTTCTCCACTTTCGGCATGAAGCTTGAAGAATTGCACAGTGCTCACCTTTCCTTTGTACTTCTCTGTTCAGGGGTCCAGACCGTGACTCTGGCTGGTTTGTACTTTCTGAGTCCCTCCTAGGCAGGCAAGGAGCTCTCTCTTCTATATTCCAGTTTAAGGAAAGGGTGCAAAAATAACCAAAGCTAAATTTTTCTCCATTCTTCTGTCTTCCTCTTTTTTTTTTTTTTTTTTTTTTTTTTTTAAGAGAGGGAAAAGTGGTTTTTTTGTTTAGTTGTGGGTTTTTTTGTTTGTTTGTTTTTGCCTTACTGTATTTTCAAAATGCATTTTTCCCCAATATAGTCCCCTCCTTTGATGTTCAGTCTGTAAAAATAGATTTATTCTCCCATCTTAAGAGTCTTTGCAGCACCCATGCAACTCAGCCTTGCCTGCCCTCTGCAGTCACTATCATAACATCCAACTCGCTCCTTTTTCTCAGTCAACTTCTGCCTGTTTGGCTCAACTTTTTAAGCTCAATGGAGCTGCCAGAAAGACTTGTGAGCCTCAGATCTCCTGATCCTACTTGAATCATGCTGCAATCCTCTACTAGTCTACTGTTTGAGATGTTAAATATGATTTATAACCTATTTTTAGAAAACAAATTCAAATGATATGTGTTTCCTTTACATCTCTCTTTTTCTCCTCCATAGATACTCCACTGCATCTGGAGCACATAGGATTAAGATTCATTTTAACACTGATTTACGTGACCTCCAACAAAAACAAACAAACAAACAAACAAAAACAGCATCTGTAGCTAGCCACCCCATGTCCACAAAGCAAATAAATCCAGAACCCAGAACTTGTAGGACCTGCACTGAGGTCCACAAAACAGCATTAGGCATCGTCTCACGAATGAAGGAAAAGAGGGGGGGGTGGGGGTTGTGGTTTGCTTATCCCTCCATCGATCCAATCAGTGAACTAAGCCTAAAACTCTCTCTTTTCCAAACAGATCGTATGGCTAGGGTGCAACTGACTGATAAGGCACCAGAATTCCAAAGTAAAATGGCAACCCAGAAAGGATTTATTTTCTCCTTTGGGTTCTACCCTAAAGCAACTTTGCTGCTGGATCAGAGTTCACTATTTATAGCTCAAAAGTCTCTTCTCATTAGCAATAATAACCTCATTATCTGTGAAGATTGAACACTTTTTGCATGCTCTTAAATAACTTACACCAAAACAGAATTGGACAAATGCCAAGTGTAAAATATTAGTGATACTTTGGAGAAAAATCTAGTTCTGTCAAACCCAGAATCCTTCCTGAGAAACTGTGGAGCAGATCTCCACTGTTTATGTGTTTATAGATTTTTCTTCTTGTTTGAGACTAAAATAAAGTAGTCCTGATTATGCTTTAAAATTCAATCTTTTTTTTCTCAGAAATTGTAAAATAGCTGAAAAATGCAGAGGACAAATTCCATAACTTTATGCTTTTTGGGGGACCTCAAAGTCATCTGCCTTCATAACCAGTCCAGTGTGAAGTTGTAGTGTATGTCTGTTGACATACACTTAAAACAAGCTGCCACACATTTCTCATCTGTTTTTGCAAATATATTCCAATACTGTTGTCACCACCATCACGATGCACACTTCCAAAACAAAGCAGCCCTACAGGATTCTGTCAAAGAGAAGTCTCTTGCTATGATCTTCCAGCAGTTGTTTCCTGTAGGTTGAAAACATCTCTCCTCTTCTTTTTGGGGGGTTTTAGTTTTTTGTTGCTGTTTCTCCCCCCCTGCAACTCACTGTATTTTTAGATCACAAGCACTACCACAAAGCAGAAAACAGCTTTCAGAGTGAATACATATTCTTGCTTATTTCATTTGGTTATATTTTTGCTTATTTTTCTTTCTTATTTCTATTTCTATTATTTTGCAATTTGGTTATATTTTGCGTATTTCCTTTGGTTATATTTGGTCATCTTGAAAAGAAAAGCCAAGAGACCTTCTTTTCCTGTACCTCTTCTGTGACACTAAGGTACACTACCAGGGCCCAAACAGGGAGACAAACATCCCTAGGCCACACGACACTTCCATTTTCTTCAGTTTGAGGTAGATGTGGTACTTGTTATTGGTGTTCCTTGAACTTTTAAACACGCATACTTCCATACTTCCTTGTTCCTCAGAAGCCCACCACGTGTCCAACAGATGGACAGTGCTTTCTTCTTAAAATACATGCAGAGACACCACCTCGTAGCAAGGACAGCTGTAAAGAAACAGCATCGAGATACATTTCCTACCTTACTACAGCCCTCCAAACCACTGTTGTGATTTTGTGCAGCTGTAAGGGAAATGGAGCAGCTGGGAACTCTGAAAGTATAAATTAATACTTATAATCTATTTACTCTTCACAACATTTATGAAGTTTTTTGTTTTGTTTTGTTTTAAGAGAATACAAATAGGGATTAGACTTCACAAAGTGGAAGCTCAGTTACAAGCAGAAGCTTATGAACTTTGTGATCAGCAGGTAAAACAGCAAAGACATGCATTTCTGGAGAAAGGGTTAAAATTAGCATGGTGTATCATTCCAGTTTAATTGGGCTAGATCCTCTGTTGGCATAAACTATTACAACTGCATCAACTCAAATTAGCCTGTTGAAATGGACATAGCTTTAGCTATTCTAATGCCAGAAGGAGCCCATTATGTGTGTCTAAGTTCTTTTCATGGCACATGCCTGAGGAGGATACCTATTAATTCCTCCATCAAGGCCAATAAAATGTACTTCTTAAAATATCCTAGAGTCTGGCTCACACATATGGGGTACAAAATCTGGTAGAACAAACTGCTGATGCACTTTCCCAGTTTGCATGAAGCACTGTTACAGAGTTACTCATATCATGGAAGCACTGTTACTCATATCATGGAAGGCAAAAGAGGGAGTGAGGGCTCCCAGTGTAATCCTCTCATTTCTCTCGGAGGATTTCCTGTAATATTGCACACATTCTGCCAGCCAGTCCTGAAGAGGGAAAAATGCCCTCCACAAAAGGAACCCTGACTGAATGAACCATGACTTCATTTCACCCCACAAGGTGCCCAGCAGCACTGTAACTATTGTGCAATTGTCTAGAATGTGTCTTAGGGGACGCCTGTGATGGATTTTCTTGTTTAGCCATTTGTGCAAAAATCCCAGGCTTTGCTACACAGCCGGATTTGCTTTGAGAGCCAGCTGTTGATAACCCCTTGGAAGAAGCCACACTACAAAGGAAAGTTCAGGATACACAACATCTCAGTGCTCAGCACTACAGCGAAGGCAGAAAAATTGGGGTGCAGAGGGCACAATTTCATTCAGCTCATACTGTAAATTGAGTCAGTTTTTGGGATCAGGGGTGGTTATTTTTGGAACAGATTCCAGGATGATAGCATAGGTCCTGCCTGTATGTTAAAGTCCGACCTATGGGTATATCTTTGTAGCAGTATATTCATCCAACATGATAACAATACTGAAGTCAACCAGGAAAAGTTTTTTAAATTTATATTGGATTTCTGATATCCTTGAGGAAATTATTTTGACCTTATATTGCTGAAAGTTCTCTCTGAGTTATACTGCCAAAGCTCCTTTGTGGCATATAAGTTTATTAAAAAAACGCCTGTTGCAGATTTTCTGATCAGAACCTAGTAATGCAAGTCAGAGGCTTCTGTTCAGCTGATTCAGTGATAGTTCTCTTCAGTAGGGAGAAATTACTTTTGTGTAAGAAGCAATACCCAGCTTGTTTCAAACCTCAGCCTCTGGCAAATCTGTCATAGCAGGAGACGTTCCCTGTTTCTTTGACAGATTGGCCTGAGGCTGAAAGTTAATCTAACATGTCAGAAAAAGTATACAGTAGGTAAAGAAAAAAGCCAAAGCTAACCCTCTCAGCATTTTACATCAGGGCACATTTGAAAGAAACACTCATTTATAGATAATAAAAATATTGCTCTAAGTCTTTAAATTAAAATAAAAAGAAGGCATAAATTTATGCTAGCAATAAAAAATAAGCGTATAGAATCAGTGGACTGGAATCTGTAACCTACACCAGGAATAAAAACTACTACCACCAGCTAAGATCCAAGAAAGCTCATTTTTGCTATTACAGATTAATTTTCATTCTTCTTATCACTCAGAGTGCCAAATTAATAATTGGTTTCAACCACCATGATGCATAAAAACATGAATTTTGGCTACTACTACAATTTTAAAAAGCATACTTGTCAATGCTATCAATGTGTAATTTTGTTGTTGTCATCGTTCTGTATATCACTCCACTCAGCAGCACAAATTTGTTTCAGTTCCCTGTTCCTTTTTGCTGATAAGGTCCCTGAAGTTATATAAACCATCGTTCTTAGAAATACACAAACATGCAAACACACTGAAGTTTTTGCTTTCAACTCTGACCCAGATCTTAGGAAAAGTCAACAGAATTGCTGCTGGCTAGCACTAGTCTTGGAAAGCCAAAATGAGCCAGAACCACATTCTCTGTGCGAAATGCAGTTTTATCAAAAGACTGAATTATTCCTGCAAAATATTTAATGACTAAACTCCCTTGACAAGTACTGAAGCAAGAAATGTTTATGTTATTTTGTTCCAGTGATTTGATTCTCAGTTGTACCAAGACCATAAGATTATATTCACAATTTTACATTAGTAAAACGACAATACTGAATGTCTCAAAAAAATAATTTCCATTCAATGAAAGAAAAGTCTTAGAACTGGGGTGGAAGAGGGTTGGCGAGAGGAAGGATCTGATATAGAAAGAAATACATTTAGCAGTGTGAGATTTTCTCAGGGGGTTGTATTTTAAGGCAGCCACATCCAGACTATTAAAACAGGATGAAATACTGCATGCTTATTGCTATTCTAAACACGTAAGGAAAATTTCATGAAAACTTCTTATGTTGCCAACTTTCTTAGGCAAAGCAACACTCCTGATTCATCTGTACAGCGTTTAATATAAACAGCTAAAACCGCAAGAAAGGAGTGTGATAATCTTTAATCCCTGTACCATTTTATGAACTTAAAAAAGTATAATGAATGAAGCAACTCACCAGCCAGTCTACAAATTGTGCTAAGGCTCTGAATACCCTTAGTCAGTGTCAGCTAAAGCATCATTTCTTAAGTATTAGGTCTTTAACTCCTTATTTCAATACCTTGGCTATTTTTCTCGTAATGCAATAATGCTATAATAAGGACAATTGTTAAAGCAAAGGGTACTCTGTTCCAGATGTCATCTGACATAGTTCATTTTTTTTCATTCCCCTCCGGGCTGCTAGAAAATGCTGCTTGGGCAGCCCCTTTCTACTGCTCTGCTCCCTGCTGGACCCTCCTACACTCGCACAGCTACAGACAGAACAGTGCTCACAAGCATATGTATGCTGGGGAGAAAAAAAAAAAAAAAAAAAAGAGAGAGAGGGAGAGAGAGAGAAGCAGAGAGCTAGGCTGTATCTGGAAGGAGGCAGCAGAGCCAAGTCAGGAGAAGTAGTAGCTGAGAAGGCAAAGGGCAGCAGGAAGTAAAACACAGATCTAGAGGGGAAGGCACCACCTCAAGCCCCTCTACAGCTTTTTCTACTCCATGCACTGAGTGGCTGCCTGCTCCACCACCTCTCCCAGCTCCTTAGTCCTAGGTGAAAATAAAACTGGAAATGAAAAGAGTGGGTACGTCTAAAGCAAGAGTGAGAGCACAGTACTTCTGGATCACACAAGCCTGGGAAGTGACTCCAGACACTGCCACACAGAGATGGGGGGATCAGACCACGATGGATGAGAAGCATGAGAAGCAACACTTGGGACAAATGTGTACCACCCTTCTTCTGCCAGCACCCTCTCTCCTGACCCATCAACCCCAGAACTCACTGCATTACCACATTCTCCCAGCAGCTCTGCAACAGTGGATCAGCTGAGCACCTCGACTGCATTTACAAGTCTCAAAGAGCAATGACAGTGGGGACAAAGAGGAAGGAAGAAGGTTTAAAATGTTTGAGAACCAGAGTCTTACTGGTTTCTATAAAGACTAAATAAATCCTGAATTAAATGCTTTCCAAATTCTGCATAAGCACATCTCTTGTATCTATGAGGATGATTTAATGAATGACTGAAAGTGCCTTGAAAACAAAGCACTAAGCATTGTTCTTTTTATAATGTATGTTTTGAAAAATTGACCAGGCTCATATTAATCTAGTCAATGGCAGCTTTCCAGCTTGATAGCTTCATAATGGGTATCTTGGCCTTTCAAGGGTCTTTTTTTAATCCCTCAGAGAGCATATATTTACAATTGCATGTGAACTATCATCCTCAGGAAGGAGGAGATTCCACATTATATTTTGCTGCTAGCAAGCTTCTTCTCATAATGAATGCACCAATCTTCATCCTCTCCATTCTGATTTTTCATGGGAGTATCTGTGACAGCAGGCATAAAGAATCCCATCTGATTTTGCATGCATTTTGCTTTCCCAAAGTTCTGGGAGAAGCTACAACATATAAAGAGGGAAAAAAAAAAAAAAAAAAAAAAAAAAAAAAAAAAAAAAAAAGTGGTTTCTTCTTCAAATAACAAAAAGGAAATCCCAGTGTTGTTTTAACAGTTATCCACCAGCGCAGCTCCTGTAGTAGTAATGGAAGAGATTCTGCATACTATGTGGGAAAAAAAAAAAAAAAAAAAAAGTCTGCAAGCTAAACCTAAGTTTAAGAGATGAAATTTCACAGACCTGAGTAGTACAGAAAGTTAATTTCCTCTCTTCTGTTAGATGAGTTCTCCTTTGGTGCACTTACAGCACTGCACTGACAGATGATTTGAATGAGTCTGCATTGCAAGGATTTCTCAAAGTTCATTTCATACAATTCCTCAAAATAATCACTAAATACTTCAGTTACACCCCAGGCATGACAGTCAATAGTTTTGGCAGTGTCACTAGCAAGCAACAATGTTATCAGCTAATCAGCACTGCCAAACTTTAGCATCGCAGAAGTGAAAACACAGGTGGTCACAGGGAGAAAACAAGACACCACACTAGGCTGAAGCCCTTTGCTGATTTTCCCATTTATTCCTCATTGCAATATACTGCAGTGATCTAGGTGGAAGTCACTGTGGGGACAAGCATGAAAGCTGTGTAAAGAACAGAGGTTTAGTTTCATGAAAAATTCTGAGCTTTGAAACCTTCAGCTTTCTGCCAAGTCTGGATGGATATTTATGAAACCATTTCCCATAAAATAATCTAAAACATACTTTTTTCACTTCAGTTATATGCTGTAGGATAAACATACACAAAAATAAAAGTTTAAGTGAAAAGCTGCTTAAGAAAAAAAAAAAAGTCCCTAATCAACCTAATTTGACAAGACATCTAGGTTCACATGGAGAACTTACTCCAGGAAAACACGTTTCCATCAAAGGTTTGAACTAGCTCTGTCAGGCCTATTATTCAGAATGTAGGGCTGAAACACTGCTATAACAAAAAGTGTGGCTGTTAGTTACTAGGCAGAAGAAGCCACGTGAGCTACATAAACACAAACAAGCAAAAAGAAAATAATACAAGACCCCCTCATCCAGCAGTTCAGTGCAGTCACAATCATTGCCCTGCAGGGAGCTTCCAGCCACTGGATCAGAGGAATAGAGAGCATGCTGGTCAAGCAGCTATGCTGTGCTCAACAGCCTAATGTGCTAAGTTGCTTCTCAGAGGAATAACCACTGATTGCAATCCCCAAACTTAGCGGCTTTAATTTGTGACCGTCCGCTTAGGGATTGACTACAGCCTCTGATGCTTTAGGAAGAAGCCATTACTGTGTTATGCTTCAGACACAGACCATGCACAATCTAGTTACTGTTTCCCACTTCACCATGTGAGGCATAGAGTCCATTAGATTTGGCCTTCTTAAAGATCCCTGTCTTTTGGGTCAGAAATACTGGCCTTCTATAAACTCCTGGCAACTACAAAAGCAAGTCAGATTGGCATCAACAGAAGAAAACACACTTCCCCTTAGGACACTGCTCCCAAATGCTCCCACCAAAAACCTTTTTATTCTAAAGGCTTCTTCTTGGGATGAAACAAGTCCAGTGCTTTGTCCCCTGTAAGCTGGCATTTACAGAAGGATCAGAGGAGCTCATATGAGGAGTTCTTTGATTACAGGAGAACAGTTACATTGTTGTCAGTGCAGCACATGTGACTTCGCATGTGTCTGAGTAAAAAGGGAGCAACAGATGTGAAGGGGAGATCACTGCAACAGGGCAAGGATCCTGTTTCTAGTTTGAATGCACAGAAGGTGTCACAGTGCAGCTTGCCCTCTGTCTCAGCAGTCCTTGATTTTGCTTTCTAACATCACAGGCTAAATCAATTTCCCCCTTCTGGATCAAACTGGAATAAAACCTTAAGTAAAATGTCTTTTTCATAAAGGATATTATTCCCCTGCAGTGCCAGATGGGTCCAGAGACATGCAATTTATCCAATATCAGAAGGTGAATAGGGGGTTAGAAAAACCATTTTCTCAGTAGTCTCTTAAGCCTTTTTTCCTTTTGCTATCCCAGGCTAAGGTTCATCATTTCAGGTTTTTCCCCTACTGCAAGAATTAAAATACCAAGCAAGTACAGGAAGGAAGGCATGACATATGCTGAAGAATATTAACCTGAATTAGCTTTTGAAATAGAATCATTAAACAGATTCCTTACAAACACTCTCAAAAGTAACATATTAATTTATTTGTGAAGGGATCTCACTCCCATTACAGTCACTTTAATTCTGAGTAAGTGATTAACTAGATTGCATGAGCTGAACAGCTCACGACTAGCAACAGTCAAGCTGGTGAAAAGACATCCAGAGGAAGTGAGGGAAGCTTGTCTGCACACAGGGAAGGCAGCTTTCTTAGGACATGGTATGGATCCACATGCAAGGGGTCTGTACTATGCAGAACCAGACAGAGGACCTTGAGAGCTCTAGGATCACAGCCAGAAGCATCTAGAGAGAACAGAGCAGATGCTGACTGTTCACTGTCCCCTAACACTCCAGTAGCTGGTGACACAGGCTGAAAGTGAGAGTAGGCACCATTTCATCCAGGTGTGGGAATAGCAAAAGAGAAAAATACAACAACAAAAAGCCAGTGGATTAAGACAAACAGCATTACAGATTTGTAACCTAGTCTTCAGGGCACAAAAAATGGCTGCACCCTCTGCTTTGGGCATTTTAGAAAGAGAGAGGGAGTTTGCAGAACTTCGTAACAGTTAGGAATTAATAATTTAAGCCCAGATCTCTGTGACCCGTTCCTTAGCTGGACAATTTTCTCTCTGTTGATACAGTAGGTGCAATTCCTTTGGTGGTGTTTGTTCTGTCACTTTCAAGGTCTTTATTTTCCAGAACTTGCAGAAACAGCATGCACATACATGAGGAAGTGTGAACTCTCAGCAGTATCAAAGGAAATAGCCTGTGCTGTCACCTGCACACTGGAAGAAAACTGCTCTGTATATTTAAGGATATCAAGAACTAGCTAGAGAAGAGAATTTCCAAAGACTCCTACTACTGTAACAGGAATGAATCGTCCATACTGCTGCTGTCCCGGCTCACCTTTCTGGCTCCTGAAGGCTGAGCACCTTTCCCAGGCAGAAAGGTAATGGTATTTGTTGCCTAGAGTCTAAGAAAAAAATAAGGTGAATATGTAAAATAAGGTGAATAAGTAAAACTCTGTTTTGGTTTGAGAACTGCCACACCTTGGCTACAAGCAGCCACAGAGATACTGTGGGAAGACACTGTGGGGTCAGGCTTGGATTCTGCCCATACCTGGAAGGTGTTTGCACACATCTAAGGAGCAGATTTGTGCGGCTGTTAGAAAAAAACACACAAGCTATGCAATAAATAGCACTCATCCCAATAAACTTCCTCGTCAGCAGACAAAATGCTTTTACCCCAGTTACATTTACATTTTATTCCAGTGATTTTGGAAGACCAGTAAAGATTTCATTCACATCCATTTTAAAACACATTGCTCACAAGCAGTCACAAGAACAACAGAAGTCTCCTGACTCAGTCCAGTTTTGCCCAGCCATCACAGACCACTAATTAAATGCAGGGCCACATGCCACCCCACTCCACTCACAAACAAATATACAGTTCACATACACTAACATCACAAGGGGGAGGGACAGCAGAAAGGAAATAGCAAGGAGCAAGCTATCCCAGCTATAGAACCCCTTTTGCCTACAGATCTCTTCCAAGTTATCCTGGGAAGCTGGCCAGATTAATTACGCTGGTAGACCACACACAGCCCATGGGTAAGCAGCCTTTGCCTTGAAGAACCAACTTTGCTTTGTGAAACTTTCCCTTGAAAGCATTGTCAAAGGTGCCAGCCTTGGAGAAATAATGCTGCACAACCCTACCTTTGTTCAGCTGCTGTGTTTAGAGTTGTACTAGTTTAGAATTCAGTCTATTGCACCATGTTAGCAGATTGCTGTTGGAAGGGGAAGGCAGGGCTGTAGGAGGAGAATTACAAAACTAACCAGATCCTAGCCTGCTGGCTGGATGAATTCCAGAACACAAAGTCTGTTTTAATCACAGACACATGTACACATTTCCCACCATCTTTCAAATCTCCCTGCCAGATCCACTTCTTATGAATGAGCAAGGTATTGAAACCAGCAGGAATTCTGCTTTCACAAGGTCCAGAAATGCAAGATTCTCATGAATCTCAAATCCTGCTGGGTAAGAGAAACCAAGGGACCACACAGTGCACGCTAGATGGGGCCTGAGATTACTGCTAACTCAACAGGTTGCTGTAGAGCCAGGATTTTGTCAGTCACACATTTCAGTGCTCGTTTCTGGAAGCATCCTTTGAATAACATGCAGAAAGGACTAGAACTGGACTGCAATGCAAAGTCATGTTTTCTTTGGGTACCCAAAAGACTAGATGACCTTGCAAGTACCAGAAGCAGCACAGCATACTACCAGTGGCTCCCAGATGCCTTTCTGCAGCAGTGATCCTGTTTCTCTACAACCATAAAGACTCCAGGCACCATCTGATTTGCTGTGGGTGATCTAAAGTGGATCTGACTGTTCCAACCCTCCATCCTGACAGCATAGGCCACAAACCGACATGTACATCCCTGTCTGAAACACTCTGACATGAATTAGCTTGATCTAAAAGAGGATATCCTCTAAGGTGCTGGACTGTGAAACAGAGATTGTGTTCTCTTACACCAGCTCTGCTCTGGAAAGGCAACCTCTTTCAGAAGGGCAGTGGCAAACCACCTCAGCAGCAAAAGCCAGAGCACTTAGCCTTGTGAGAGTGAATGGCAACTGGACTCCTGACTCAGTTGTGGGCACATCCGCCTGCAGAAAGAAGACTAAATCCAACAACTCTGAGAGAGAAGAATTAAGAAAGTCTGCTGTTAAAAGGGCTAAGTATCTTCCAAAGTTGCTTTCTTAGACATGCAAGACGTTTACTGTGGGGGACCTTTGGACCACTTCCTGTCTTGATTTTCTACACCTTTCTGGGGTGCTTTTCCCCTGCTTATTTGAATTCATTTCATGGAGTAGTTGCCAGCCTGGCATAAGCCCGATATACTTAGCCTAGTTATTGCTAATTACATAACACCTCAGCAACGGATAGTACACCAGTCAAACCCAGCAAGATGTTATCTCAGTAAGCAACTGTTTGCAGCAAAACAATTAGGAAAACTAAAATCAGCACTTATAATACTTCTGTCACTGCTGGTAAATTGCAGGCAGCATCTTTGTTAGGACTAGCTTGTTACAAACCAAGCAAAATCCACTTACAGGAAAGAGACTCAAAAGTGGGTGGAAGAAGGAACGTGGCAGATGAGAAAGGCAGTACTGGTCTTCTGTCTGCCTTCTCTGAGGGGGCAGCAGGTGGTTCAGTGGCACAAATACCACCTTCCTAAAAAAATAAGTTTAGTCTTCTTAAAAAAAAAAAAAATCTCATGTCAAAAACATCTCCAAGAAAGACTTCCATAATAAAACTGAAAGTGAAGTGAAAGCCCCTGCTGACTTCCTGACAGGGCAATAAAACTCCTGTGTCATCCAGGAGAATCACCAGAAAACTGACCACAGTGACTCTCAAGTGTCAAGACTTGAGTAAAAAGCGTGACCTTCAATCTCAAATCTTGAGTCAAGGTTGTCAAATGCTGAACAAAAAGCTCAATAAATTCAGACCCTCTCTGGAGTAAGAGGAGGAAAAACAAGAAAATGCAATAAATGAAGCTAAAAATCACCAAGCCAAGATTACAACACAGGCTAAGCTAATCAAAATGGCTCAACTTCAACCCCAACAACAGCCAGATACAATCACTAATAATACTACGCACCTTGAACAATGATTGAAACATTCGGCATCAGCCCACCACTCATGGAATCCACTTTCACTGATCTTCGGTGGAAGATCTGGAAACAATGAAAACATAGGATTCTTTAATATCCAGCCACAGACAATATGAAAAAAGTCAGTAAAAGCACAAATGAATAAAACAGTTCTAAATTAAGCTAAAGGGATGGGATTACATGATTTGTTGTTGTTAAATGCCCTTTTAAGGATGTAGCAAATCCTGATATTCAGAAGTCACCATGAAGTAAAAGCCATTTGTATTAAGTGTATACACACAATATATATATATGCTTATATAGGCAAGTCTTTCTTGGATGCAGGATAATTTGAAATACTGAGGTCAGAATCAGAAGTATGCAAGAAATTCTATCAGAAAAATGGATCATAGAATGGTTAAGAAATACACAAAATATGGAGCTGACTGTGCAACATAAAACTCTAAAGTTTCTTGGAGAGCTCTGCATGAGCACAGCCACCAACTTCTCCACATCACATTGTGGGATTAAGGCCTATTTTAAAGTCTCTAAACAAAACAGCCTGGAGCATAATTCAGTCAGAACTAAGCTGAAAAACCAAGTTTAGGTCTGAATATTACAAACACTTTTATAAGAAATAAATAAATAAATAAATAAAAATAAGAGACAAGGCTCGGTTACTCATTCAGACGTGAGTATCATGTATTAATGACAGAATGAAGTGAAAGCATGGTGGGTATCACCTTGAGTTCTAGGATTGTAATTTCACTGTTAACATCTGAATCCACATTCACAGTTTGAAACCACCTCCAATTGCACTGCTTGTAGGGGTTAAAGCCATTTTAGCTAGTTTCAGAAACAGACACCAGCAGTGAGAAAAAAAGTTCCCTAGACTGCTCAGCTAATCTCCATTTCTTTCCCTTTTTCCCTTTTCCTTACCTTCATTTTCTCAGTTCATTTGTGCCCTCTGAAGCCCATCCAGATTTCAAAGAAAGTCATTACAACAGTAGCATCAAAAAGTATTGTTGCACAACTGAAAAGGGATGTTTATGCTTTATTGCTACAAGAAACACTAGATAGAAAAATACCTGTCAGGTAATCTAGTCTTTCCATCCCATTCAGAATTACTTTCCACCACAAAGTATTTTTCTAACAGAATATTAGAGAATACCTGAGGAAAAAAAAAAAAAAAAAAAAAAAAAAAGAGAGAGAGAAAAAGAGATGAAGGTGTTTATGAAATACGGCAGATCCAGATGGTGTTTCCAAACAACAGAATACTGTATGCATTTCTAAATAAGTTACCATGTTTTATAGCACTCAGTATGTAGCATTTCAGAGGGACAATTTCAAACATGCAAGAGAAGATGGACCAGCATTTATTTATATTGCTAGTTACTAAGCTCAATTCCAGGCATGTATGGGTTGAAAAGTTAAAATAAATTAATAAATTAAAAAAAAAAAAAAGTAAGAAAGAAAGAAAGGAAAAAAAAAAGAGTACATCACAAAAGCTCTAGAGTTGCTTCCCTCTGCTTGGGTACTCTGCCTGAGAAGGTTTTTAAAACTCAGGTAATACCCAGTAACAGAGGGAGACTGTTGGG
Source organism: Aythya ferina (assembly GCF_964211825.1). Lineage (NCBI taxonomy): Eukaryota > Metazoa > Chordata > Aves > Anseriformes > Anatidae > Aythya > Aythya ferina. The sequence continues at coordinate 20,879,300 of NC_140307.1, read as the reverse complement.
AGACTGTTTCCTCAACTAATATTTAAGTGCACTAGTGCCACTTCATCCTTTCGTTCAACTTCACAAAAAAGAACTTGCTTTTATATCTACTGTAAATATTTAGATAAGATGCATATTCTGCAGCCAACAGAAACCAAGAAAGATAATTCTGTAATATGCAACTCACTGAGGCTGCATGCATTTTCAAAGCAAGGTTCAGAGAATGCAGAGTTTTTGACAGAGTTAAAGAAAGCAACAGCCACACAGCCATTTACAACTTAGAAGGGAAAATAAATGCAAATAAAAAGCAAATTACTTACCAATACTACAGACTGCTTCTGCCTTAAAAATGAATGACCTTTAGGACCCAGGAAGGGTATGGGGCACATTCTGGCACATATCCATTGCCCTGACCGACTAAGAATTCACAGCGCTTAGCCATCCAGATCAAAAGATGAATGTTTCTTCCAAAGGTAAAGCCCACCATTTAAACAAACAACAGTTATGGTTTAGGTAACAGTACTGCTGCTGCTATTTCTGCTGTGAGTATTCAATCAGCCACTTATGTTCATAAGGAGTCCATAAGGTGATAGTGTCAATGCTCTCCCAAACGTGTAATTAGATGGGCTAACATCAGGGCTTTACTAAGTCACAAATGCAGGTTGTAGAGAATAGCGAGTGAGAGTGTGTGTGTGAGAGAGAAAGCGAGAGAAAGGGGAGAGGGAGAGTAGAATTATAAATTGATCTAATTTGGATATAATACAAGCTGCACATGTGGACTGAGAAGAGTCTCTGGCCCATAGTGTGTAAGCTGTCACCAAACTGTATTTTGTTAATAATTCATATCTGTAGCCATTGAATTAAGCCAGCCGAAGTGCCACCTATCCAGGTATCTAAATACAGTCAGCATAGCTATCACTTAAACAGCTACAGCTTGGTTTTGCTTAATATGGTTTCTCCTAAAATTCTGACAGCTGCTTGAATGCTCTAGTAGCTTTTAGCCAAATTATTGCAAGATCTCCATTTCCATTTTAAACCCTGAAAATAGGTGTATATTTTACTAATAACCAACCAGTGCTTTCAAGGTCAACAGAGGAAAAGGATTAAAAAACTGTACAAATCAAAAATACTATATATAAAGTCTTACACAGATACCCATTCTAAATTATTTCACATTTATGCTCAACACTATCGGTCAAAAAACAGCTGTTTTGCTTTCATTTCTGTCATTCATTTTGATATCCCAAAGTACTGTCACCAGGAGGAGATAAACATTAATTGTGACGAAACACTGCTTTCTGGAAATTCTTAATTTCTCCAAATGTCCTCACTACATATTTGGGTGTGCAGTGGTAGAGATGTACCTCAACCAGCCAGAAACCTCAGATGAACATCAGCTGTTCTACATGTGCAATTTTAATCATACAATCTGATAACCAGAGGACAAAATATTTAAGAATATCTTGCTGTGATTATTTTGCTTTCAAACAAAGTATTATGGCAGTAAGCATTATTTACTCACATAAAGATTGCTAGAGCCACAACGACCTAGAAACTGAAGGATTTTATTATGAGTAGATTACGTCCCTCCAGAACTTGACACAGCATGGTTCTTTCTGCTGCAAACGCACAGGAGCTATCACTTTGGTTAAAGGTAGATGCTCCCTTTATGTCCAACGTACATAAGTGGTATAAGATTCCATGTCACAGAAGATAGCAGTATTTCCACACTGGTCAGCTTGTAGGTCATATTGTTGTCTAAACATAACTACACACACACCATGCCACCCCCCAAAAGAGCTTTGCTATCTGCATTCATCCTATGCAGTTAAACAGTCTAGTTGTTGTACTATGGAAAAAAAATTGAATATCTACAAATGTTCATAAGCACAACTGCTAATTAATAACCACTCTACTTGCACCTGATATTTGTCTGTAGCTGGATATGGTTCCCAGGCATCTGGATCTGTAGTGGCATCTTTGAGATTAGGAACTAAACATTGCCAGATTTGTAGTTAAAATTTTCATTCATGAAATAGTTTAATTATATAGTGTATCAAACTCATTGTAGGAGAAGTAAACTAAAGTAAAGTATTTACAATACCTGAATCCAATCCTCAATCACCTACTTTATTATTCGCTATATACATTCTACCTACATAAAAATGTACGTGTATAAGTGTATGTATACAAGTGTATCTATCATCAACGTGGAAGTAAGAACTACATATTTTCCTTAACACTGTTAACAATTATTAAATACCAGTTGCACACAGCACTTTTATATATTCCAGTAGGGAACACAGAATAAGGCAGCATGTGATAGCTGCAAGCTCTAGGGAGACAAGCTTAATCCACTAATAAATCCACCTGGACCTCAACAGATGCCATCTCCTGTCAAAGCCATTAGAAAACACTCGATCATTTGTTCCTGTTTTGACTGCCATGTAAAGCATAATCAAGATCATCACTTCTCAAGAAACATCTATCTTTGGACCTTACGATTTATTTTTTATTTTTTACCTCTTTGCAGAACACCAACAGCATCCCCATTTAAATGCCACAGACACGGCAAGGGATAGTTAAATTATTCCAGCATGGCATTAGCAGAGCCAACTAATTGTGCTCCTGGGTCCCATCTAGCTATTGTGTGTTTGTTGGTCATACTGCTCTCCAGGCTTTGCACAGTCCCTGTCTCCAGATAGCCGTGAAGTATCCACCTGCGTGCATACAGGCTCACATGACACATATCTGTGTCACAGTTGTATAACAAAACAGACAAAAAACTAGTAGGTGAGCTGTCAAAGGGCAAGGAAAAAGCAGATCTGCTCAAGAACAAATAAGGTAATACATGTGTTTGGAGCAAACCTAACAAGTGGCAGGTGCTGATAGTACAAACCCTAGAAAGCACAATGGAAGTAGAAGAGTCAAGAACAATAGGACTTTTGTGTTCTCCTCCAAGTCATCACAAATCTTCAATGAAAAAAAAAACTTCCCTATTTATGAAAGGGAAAAGTGCATTAGTTACCAAAATATTAACCATCCACTATTGCTTTACCTGTCTTAATGCAGTGCTGGGAGCAGAGATTTTAAAGATGTGTGGCAAAACCACTCAGCAAAGACCTGCCTGAAGATCTGAACAGACATTTTGCCTGAACACCAACTGAACAGAAATTGCAGCTACGGCATTCAGCCAGACATGAGTCATGCCCATCACAATGAGAGCTTGCTGAGTTTAAAAAGAACAGATTGGTGTAACCTTAGGCCTTTAGGAAAGTAAATACTAACTACCAGTTGACACCAACAAGTCCTGCTTTCTAACAAAGTGTTTTGACTTCTGTATGTGTCATCTCAGAAGTCATCACTCTGTCCCTATTGTCACATTTTTAATTGCGTCATACACTGCAATCCCGATGCTCATTGGACTAGTACCTTGACCTTGTAAATCACTGGTATTGTCATGCAATAAGATCATGAGGAAACATCACAAACCACAGTTAAACATTATTCACAGTACACCTATCAGACAAAGATCTTTTTTTTTTTTTTTTTAAGAAGCAAAATCAAATTTATTGAGGGAAATAAAAGGAAACTGCAGAACTTCACTTCCATCATTTGCAGTTATCTCATTCTTTCCTATATGACTGCACACACAACTGTCTATACACATTAACAGTGAGCACATGACAATGACCGGGTGGTCAGGAACCACCTTCTTCACTGCCACCAAAAGATTTTAAAATACCCCTTTTTCCTTAGTTTTGCATAATCTGTGTGGACATAAATCATCTGAAAATAGCTGTAGCCTTTAAACAATAAAAAATTAAGAAAAGGATAAGACCTCATTTAACTAGGTTTCAGACCAACATACATTAATGCCAGCAAACATTACAAAGAGGGCAGATGATGCAGTCAGCCACATTAATGGGCTTTAGGGAATTGTACGACATAAGGAAAGCACAAGTGCTTTACAATCAACAGTTTGCACCTAACCACAAACACCTGGATGAGAGTCCCTCAATCCTGGGAGAGGGGAAAAATAAAACAAATAACAGAGCAGCTGTTCTACATATGCATTAGACTCAGCTTGACTTATCACAAGACACCAGGCAAAAGTAGCATCAAGAATGTGTAAAAACAGCCAGAAACAGAACAAGGTGCTCGGCCTGTGTTGCACACATACACAAGATGACACACACCAGCTATGAAGGATTAAAAAAAAAGTACAGGACATTTTGAAAGTGCATGCAGCTCACTGATGATACTTTATGGGCACCCACATCACTGCAAAAATCATCACTGGGTTCTAGCAGGTACCATTTCAGATTGACACAGCCAGCCGTAAACCTCTCAGTTATATCTATCTTTCATTTCTCAACTCCAGTACAAATAACAGGTTACAATGTTTGCTATCACTATGACTGATGTGGATTTCACACAGGTACAGTGCTCTCCAAGATGGAACAAAGTGGGGGATAGTTGTATCACTTTACGAATACTTTGCATAGTTCCATTCGATTGTTTGAGATGGACAGTTTGCTGTAGGTAAGATCAAAGAGTGGTGGAGGAGGAATCTGACAGGAAAGAAAAACTACAACCTAGATAGGGATCATCCCAGCAAATTCCAACTACAATAGACAGGCTATTACCAATGAAGAAGCAATCTGTCTTCAGCCAGAAATGTGACATTGCTCCTTTTCCAAAGTTTAAAATAATAAAAAAAAAAGATGTGAGACAAACAAACAATCATGCCAAAACATTGGTCTGTTAAAGGAAAGAATGAGCTAGGCCAACTAGCACACACTTTCAGAGCACGCAGACAGTGGCCAATCCAATCTGCAAGATCTAGAGTCACCTGGCACCACAACGAAAGGTGAAAGATGCAAAAAACCCACAGAGACCCTTCCTTTGGTTAGCTTGTGTGCTATTTACCTTTGGGTGGAGAAATAAATGGGTGTTTTCAGTTTTCCATGGATGAATCACTTGGCTTACCCAATGGGGAACAAGTGCTCTGGCAACAGACAGCAATGTACCTAGGCAGATGGTAAAAGTGGTCTTTGATACAATGCAAGAGTATATTAGCAGTACAGACAACATCATAATTGTGCATTACCAGGCATGTGCGAGACCCAGAGGCAATCCAATCAAGCAGAGCAGTCAGCCAGAGCCAGATAACATGGCTTAGAAATACTGCCATTGTCTTCACTAAGGCTAGACTGCACAAGCCAGGCCAACCCACAGAATGTCCCACAAACTGGTCAGGAACTAAACCATGGTTCCAGGCACCAACCTGAATCCTTGCATCTCTCTCCATACCAGCTGGCATGGAAAGGGGAGAGCAACATTTGTACCATTTCTTACGCATTTCCAAGAAGATAAAAGAAGCATACAGGTATATTAACTGTCCTCTTCCCTACCTGCCTGCCTTCCACAGGGAGAAACACTTTATGTAAGGACCACTTCATGCCTCCTCTGGCACAGAAGCAACATGATGACTGTTATTGGACCAACAGTGTCAGTCAAACATGTCCTAGAGATCTTTAGAGTGCTTCTTAATGCAGCAAAGACTGACACTCCCCAGGACAGTCAAGAGTTTGGCCAGTTTTATTTGTATGCAAGCTTGCATAATACTCATTTTCATAAAATGAAGTGTTCTTTTTCCTCCCAAAATATACATGAAATTCTATTGGAATATGCTTCCTTATGTACCTCCCTTACCATGCTCTCTGCTTCTGGGCACATGGCCAGAACAGTTCTGCTCTCCAGATGCCAATCTTGTTTTTCTCTGGACTGATATTGGAATGAGCAGATCAACAAAGGACAGCAGTGGAACCCTCTTTAGTACGAACGAAGGTCAAAACATTATGTGGCAGCAAGTTTTCTCCTCTGCCAGCAGCAACAAAAACAGTGACATGTTCTGCATAGGTAATGATTGCAGCTTATATTCACATACTCAAATTTCCAAATACTGTCCTGGTAACATGATGCAGGTCCTCTCAATGAACTATGTTTTGAAAGTTGTCTTCTCTGAACATCTGGAGTAATGCTGTTTTCCCAGTCTCTGGCAGGCCATAAAATAAAAGACTTACTGACAGCCAAAAACACAATAAATAGAATAATAATAATAAAAAAAAAAAAAAAAAAAAAAACACAACTCTGTTGTGGTACTACACAACAGAGCCATCTTACAAACCATTCCTATCCCCATGTTGCAAAGAGATTTTTATGCTGTCACCTTAATAATGCAATAAAAGGCAGAAGAGAGCTTTAGTTATAAGTATCAAAATATAAAATTCTACCCAGAGAGTGCTGAGAAGATAAAGTCTTTTCTCACATACTAGAAGTGACAGTTTTGCATTAGAAAGCAGCAGTACAGATTTAAAAGCTCCAGGAAAACCTGTACTAAAGGCACGGAAAAATCAAAGTGCAGCTGCTCTTTTTACTGCTTAAATCATTACATATTAGCAACAAATCTTGTTGTTGGCCAACAGTCAGAAATGGCATACGGCCAATAAAAGGTTCAGTGGAGTTTTCCATCTGTCACTGAAATCAGCTATGGCTCCAGCTTATACATAGTAAGTTTAGTGTCATAATTATTTGTGTACTAGACATCAACCATTCATTCTAACATAATCATTTGACTACACAATTTGCTAAATATACTGCCCAAGCAAAGCACTACATAACCATGTATCCCATGCATTTCAGTTACATTTATAGTACATAGTACTAGCACTAGGGAGAGGTAAGCATGTGAATAGAGGGTGGGGTCTTGCAATAATAGGTTATACAAATAGAAACACACTGAAGTATCCTCTCAGTATGTAACAAAGACATTAAGAGGCAACCATGATCTTATTAAAAATCAAAACACACAGGATAGTAAATTTGTGAGTGGCCACCACTTCTAATTTGCCCCTGCTTGCTCATTCCAAATACCAGGCATATGGATTTACCTTGCTGTCTTAATGTCCTGCCAGCACTAGAAGGCTGACAGACAAAGCTTTCTTGTTTCACTGTAGCTTCAGCAAATACCTTAATAAAAACATTGTTTGATTTTTTTTTCCATTCATTTTTAGCACTCTCAAGCAACGATATTTTCCTCCCTCCCCCACAGCACTCCAGCACTACAAATCCTGCACTGATAGGTCTTTAGGGCTGCATTTAGATCTTGATTTTTCAGACAACAGAATTTATATTTCAATCAGCCATGAGTCACAGACTTTTTGGCCCCAAATTCCACCACAGGCACATGTGTACTGCAATTTTCTATTTAAGTCAGGAAAAATTTGTAACATTCATAAATACAGTTCTTTAACAATGGTAGGGGAAGGAAAAATAAATAAATATGTTCCAAGTCATTCTGGAAGTCAAACCCAAAACATTTGTTTATGCAAGTTTGCAACAGCCCTTTCTCTTCCTTAAGCTTCACTGCTCCACATCTTCTACAAAAGAACTAACAAAGAAGTTTAGAGCTACCGGATCTGACCTGTGACTGCCTCTTAACTTTTAGAATTGGGGATGCTGGGAGCATGGTAAAGAGAGATGCAGGAATTCACTGAAACTTTTTGTAATATTTAATAACTCTTTTGCGGTTTGGTCAGAGCTGGCACAACTTCACAGCAATAAGCTGATTTGCACAGAAGTGAGTGAATGGCTCCAACAGATGATAGCAGTTCACAGGGACAGTTTTTTGCTGCAAATAAGGTTCTATGCATAATGCTGCTTGGCTCTTCAGAAAAGGAAGATGAGTAGAAGCAGATTGCTTTATTTTTTAAAATATAAATTATAAAAACTGACAAGGGGTAAAGTGCTCAACTCAGATATCTAAATATTACTTACCTTGATAGGTACTGGGCCCGCAGAGTACTCAGTACATTCACATGAGGCTAGCAGGACCCATTCCAGAGCAGCAGATGGAAAGCAGGTAGGATAGCCTCAAATACCCAAAGGTCAAACACCTACAATTACAGAACAGAATTGGAGCCTAACACATTCAAACTCTTGCACAGAGGATATCCCATTAGGCAGATCCAATATTCAATAACTCAAAACAACCAAACTGAGCATTTTAAAAGTTGGTTTAAATCTGCACAATTTTCTTGATTGCTTCTGTAAAATTGAAAGAAATATTCAAATCAGAAAACAGATCAAAACAAAGCATTTCCAAGCAGAGCTTTTAAAGCCCTGTTTTAAAATATTTGCAATCATTTGTCCTGTCTTGAAAGCTGGAAATTTGTGCAAGCTCTCTTACCAGGAGCATCAACTCACTGGACAGACAGGAAATACAAACAGAACAAAAGTTCAAAGAAGTGGTTTAAGAGGAGGCAGTTTTACACAGACCCCAGGGAGGAACTGAAGAATGTGCAGTGCATGCTGTGAAAAGTCTCCCTTAACCTTGAATTAGAAGGCTCTTCAAAACTAGGAACTGTTAAACTGAGAAGAATCAAAAGTGGGCACACTCAAAGGTCAATTCAAGAGAAAAAGGGAAATGAACAAATAGACCAAACACTTGGTTTGTGTGCACTGCATGTCCCAGAATCAGAACAGGCACAGAAGGTAAAGAAGAAAGAGGTAGCATTTTCCACTACCTGAAAAACAACAAGTTCTGGGACAGATGAATATCACCAAAAATTCTTCTACATTTGATTCATCAACAAAAGTAGGGTCAGGCAAGATCCATGGGAGCACAGATGCACACATTCAACTCTTCTCTAGAAGACACTGTTTCCTCCCTCAGACTGAGCAGAGGACTGCATTTGGTGTCTCAGTTTTCAATAGGAAAACATAAGACATTCTCCTTGATTCTCAGAGATTTTGTATTGGCTTCATTGGGCATGAACTCCAGAAAAGCATGATGAGAGGCTATACGCTGTCCTAGCCCAGCAGCCCAAACTCTTAAACATTACCAAATAAAAACGCATTTCCAGCTAATGGAAGTGATATAATTGGGGAAAGCGTGGAGGAAGATCACAAAGCTGAAGCTGTTCACAACTGCTTCCTCCTCAGCAGGAAATGATGGTGAAAAAAAATCCATCCATTTAACTACACATTTCTCAATGTGGCAGATGAAATTCAGCAACAAAACACTAAAGAAAGGAAAAACTAAAGCTTTATATTTACAATATAAAATACTCCTAACCACCTATTCTCACTCAAGGAAGAGATACTGAACATAAAAAGGTAATGCAGTGAAAGCATCAACTGAATGCCCAGCAGCACTGGAAAGGGAAAAACAAAACAAACAAACAAAAAGCAAACAAATATTAGGAATTATAAGAAAAATAACAGAAGATATCTTTATGCCATTCTATAACTCAACAGAATAGATACATCTTGAATATCATGTTCAATACTGAGCTCCCTTTCACAAAGGGAGAGATAGAAAAGGTACAAAGGCCAATAAGGATAACTAAAGGAACAAAATTATTTCTGCACACAGCACAGTTACACGCACTCTGGAAAACAGATGGCTGAGGGGGGAAATAAAATAGAAGCTGCATGTTGTGGAAAAGAATAGCAAGGAAAAACTGTTCAGTGTCTACTCTAATGCAAGAAGAGAGGAAACAACTGCTTGGATGATGAGAAAGCAGGTTGAAAACTAACAAAGAAAGGTGTTGCTTCATGCTGCTTGTAGTCAGCCTGTGGAACTCATTGCCTCAGGGTGCTACAGATAACAACTGCTTCACATGTTCAAAAGTGAATACGCCAGTTGACACAAGGAAAAAAGCCTATCAAGAAAGCCTACCAAACACAAATACACAAATCCTGGGCTGCAGCTGAAGTTGAAGAGAGCAGACTGATAATGTATCCAAACACGCCTGCCCTCACCTTACACTGTTAGAACAGCACTATTACCATTGCCAGAAACAGGACCGGACTAAACTGAGCAGTGACATGATCCACTAAGTCTGTTCTTATGTTAACAATATGTCTGATATGTGAGATTCTGAGACAAGGCTGTTGCATACAGACTCACCAAACAACACCAGCTGCTGCACAAGACCGACTGCTCTCTAGCTCTTTGACTCTACCAAGCGCTTGGACCACAGAAGAAAGCAAGCTCAGTGCTTGCTCCAAAACAGCTTTCTTAGCTTGTCATGGTAAGCAGAACCAGCAGCAGCAGTGAAGGGACAGGAGGAGTAGAAATTTGTCATTTTTTTCTTCCCCCACCAGAAGGCTTTGTCTCTGCTAGCACTGAGAAATCAAAGACTTGCTCTAGCTGAGAAACCTTTTGCAATTGACAGAACCTTTAATATTGATTCAGAAAAAAAGGTAAACTGAAAATTGTTTATAAAAACATATATCAGCAAACCAGTCAGCACTGAAAGAGCCTTATTGTAAAGCAGGAGCAGGACAGCAGCTGGCTGCCATTTCAGTCGTCTACTTACAAAGAGAACAGAGCATGGAAGAAGTCATGTAAATTTGCACATGCTATGTACATTGTCTTCGTGATTGCTGATTATGTTTATCAGTGATGACTGATCACTAAGAAATTATGCTTCCAGTGGTGGGGAGACAAACACATAAGCTAGCAGCATTTAAAATGGATGAGAAAACTCTTAAATTATAAGGAATTTAGAATATCTGAGAATATGAGGAACAGGATGGAGCAACATAAAGATATAACAATTGTTCTATGCTGAGGGAAAAAGTTTCAGCCCTATCACATCTGTCTCTTTGTAGCTACAATATGCTTCTTGTGAAAGATACAGTATTATCTATACATTTTATGCTAGAAATTAGGCTATCAATATACTTATTTAAGGTATAATAAAAACTCATAATTTGTCTTAGAAAATTAAAATATGTGTCATACATAATTAAAATATGTGTCTGCATATATAGCAATTCCCAGAAAATATGTAAAGTTTTAAATAACCTTCATTTCATGGTGGAGTTTTTTTAAAGTTAGCATTGTGAAGGGATAATCAGTAGTGACTCACTATCAGTTTATGTGAGCTTGGAAGAAACTAAGTCCTCGTACAAAAATACAAAACTGCATTTATGTTGATGAGATCTCTCATGAGAAAGCAGTGGGGGGACTGCACCAAAGCTCTCTAAAGAGACATTCTCAGAGTTTGCAAGAATTTTATGCTTCAGTTGTCTGTGCTGCTCAGTTTGAACAGTAATAGTTCTGTCATCTCCTTGACAGAAGCACAGAATTGATTTTGTTCCTTCATTTCATGCAGAGCTTACAGTGTTTCCAGAGGAAAGACAGGCGTCTGCACACATAACTTGTGTATTAGTCTGGATATAATTTACATGAGCTCTACCCAAAGTGTAAACTGGGAGAACCAAGGAGTTCCAGCTGAATTTCAGCCAGCGTTTGTAAATTCCAGGTTCACAGAGCTATCTATTCAGACCATCTTTTTGGCATACTGCCACTTAGATATATATTACCAGAATTATCTGCTCTTCAATTCGTTGTTCTCCCTCTTCATTGCAGAAGAAGCAACAGTCATGCTTCACTGTCTAGCCAGGCTGCCACAGAGGCCCCTCCTCCAGCTCCCTGGGGCGTGTTCTCTGCTCCCCCCTTTTCCACTTGAGCGAAAAGCACACCCATGGAGCAAGCAAGCAAACTGCTCGCCCCCATCCCCCTAGCTTCACCCCTGAGGCTGCACAGGGGTGATGGGAGGAAAAGAGAATTTCAAGGAGCTTATCACAACACACAATGTTGAAGTAACAAAAGGTTAGCATCACAGATACTGCACCAAAAACCAAAGGTATTTTAAAACACAAGGACTCTCCTCTAGGCTGATGCACAGCAACATAACCCAACATAAAGAAGCAGGTTGTTTTTTTGTTTGTTTGTTTGTTGTTGTTGTTGTTGTTGTTGTTTTACAACACATTTGTTTACAGATCAATTTCTGAAACACAAAAACATCCTCAAATCAACACCTATTACATTGTAAATAGTGCTAGTACATGCTGATGTTATCTGGTGAAACAACTTGGTAGCCTGTAAGACAGAATTAAATGTGTTGCTTCTCTGATATGTCAATAATAATTATTTTTCTAATGCTTGTTTAGTTATAGGAATACATGAAAAGAAGCAATCACATTAGAGAAAACATGATTTGATGTTGTTTGTATACAAATGCTTATGTACTGAGAGTTTGTTTCATCTCCTGAGATATCACTGAGGTTACAAACTTGCAGGCAATAACCATAATAATAATATTATAATCATAAATAAAAATGGAAATCATTATTCTTATGTAGAATGTAAATTCCTAAGTACTTACAAACTCAAGGTCAGCTGAAAGTTGCCAGAGAAGCAACAGTTTCATTAGCAATGCAACAAAAAAAATAACAACAAAGCTTCAACAAACCCAGGAGACTCACTAAAACCGCAGAGGCTGTGACACAAAGGCTTCATCACACAGTGATGAACATCTACATCTCCAAAACAGTATAAGGGAACTACACCAAAATGATGGCAGGCAGCGAATGAAGCCAAGTCTCAAGACAGCCAGAGTGCAGAGCCAAAGTAAAAAAGCCATAGAAAACATCTTAAACAAGAGGGGAAGCATATACTCCAGAGTAAGTACTAGCACAAGGTTTTCTTTAGGGTCAACAGAAAGGGCAGCAAAAACAACACAGAAGGGGAAGCGAAAGTCAACCTGAGAGGGACCAGAACTCTGTGGTGTATAAAACTGGCAGTAGAAGAAGAGTTTAGAAATTGCAAGCAAGGAACCATTTTAGGTTTTTGGTTCTCCTTTGTCCAGAGAAAAAAGACCTTGCCTTTCCTATATTTCAGGGGAAAAAAAATAAAATAATAATTAAAAAAAAGAGCTTGTGTTAAAGAAATACTTGAATACAGTATTTAACTCTCCCAGATGTTTTCTGGTGAATTTACCTGCCCCGTTGATACAACGCTGCACTAGAATAGACAGATTGACAGATTCCTTTGATGTCCTGAACAGATGATCAAATCATCCAGTGAGCAAACTAAGACCATGAGAAGTGGGCTATAGTTTCACCTTAGCCAAAGAGATAGCAGATTAAATGAGACAAGTAAGTCTTTGGGCCCAAAGATGGGAGGCACAACTTTATATGATTGAGCCAATAGGAAAAGAGGAACCCCCAGGCACGAAAATGAGCAGATTCAATCTTCTCCAGCTGACAATACTACACTCTCTTTTCATCACATATTCATCTGAGGACAAGGAAGCAAAATTACCACCAAAGAATTTCTACCTTTTTTGACATTGTGGGTAGCCTAAGTCAAGCTATGCCTTTGCCAGGCTAGGAATACGAACAAAGCTCCAAAGCAAATGAGACCCACACGACCATCAGGAATGACTTTATTTCACAGCTAACACAAAAAATATTCCACAATTGTAAACCCCCACAGAAGACAGCAGCTTCAGATGACTCCCCAACCACACCTACCTCCCCTTGACTCTGTAGCCCAAATGCTTTTCATGGTCTGTCTGAAATAACCTTGTCACTCACTCAGAGACTGCAATATAGCTGGAAGCAGCCAAACAGCACAACAGAAAAGCTGGAAGCTTCCCACATTTAGCTCACAGACGTATTAACACTGAAGTCTAACTATGAACCACCAACAAGCATACACTGTTCACAGCTTTGCAGCTTAGAGTGAATAAAGAAATATTCACCACATGTGCAAGGCCAGAACACAAAGGCCAAGAGCTCTAGAAGAAATTTGACTCACACCAGCTTGTGTTGGCTAACACACACTATTCCTTCAAAGCTCAACCACTTTTCCTGTTCATTACAAGGGGCTGCAACTGAGTTGTACCTTCCAGGGATCTTCAGAAGTATTCACAGCAGAACTTTTCACTCTTTAAGTACTTCAGGGAGCTGAGGGCCAGAAATCAAAATCCTTCCCCTTCTCATTGGCCTAAAACCATGAATTAACCCACCAACCCTTCCTCGAGTCATGAGATTAGCTTGAAAAATAATACTTTGCCATGTGTTTATTTGTCTTACAGCATTGGAAGTTGAGATTCACATTTTCAAGCTTTCTCTGCAAATATTTGAGAGAAAGAGAAAACAAGATAGGATTCTGGTGCAGCTAATGTAAATCAGAAAGCTCATGCTTTAAGAAAAACAGCAGCCATCATGAGAGTTGGCAACTCTCAAATCACTACTTGTGGAGAATATTAAACGGCTATCATCAATCTATCTAGATCTAGGAAGTAAGCCATGAAATGCTGACAAAGGGGAATGAATATCTGGTCTGACAATGACTGTGTATTTATCTTTTAAATGAAGAATAATAGAGTTATACTGAAGAAACTTATTTTAACTCTGCAACAGTAACATATCTACCTCATCACCTTAGCGGGATATCTGAACATCCCAGGTTAGGGGAGTTTATTTTACCATCTCTTTTAGAGACCACCATTTTACACAGATAGTTACTCTAGCTTCCAAAGAGTCATATGAGCAGCATGATCAGAACAGGACTGTGGAAACCAACCTTCTGAACAGCTCTAGCACAGCCTCCCATTGCAGTAGTTGTCCAGGCAGCCAGTTACATCTTCATCCTCCACTTCTGTTCTGCCAAATAAAGATAATACTAATTTACAAAAAAAAAAAAAATGTTGGGGATTTTCCTGAGGATGAAAACATCTTCACTTAATTTGCTTCCCAGCACATTAGGCCTTACTACCAGGAACATTACTGATGTATACTTACACAGAGCATCACATGAAAAACACACAGCTCTATCAAGGATCACATACTGGGACATTAATTATACCACTAGGGTGCACTCCTATGAGCTCTAAGGCTGCCTGAGTGCACTCATTCAACCCCCGATTGTGCTAATTTTATACAGATATTAATCTAGGACTGAAATAGTAGCTCACAGCTTCAGTTAGAAGAAAAACAATGCAAGTGCACATATAATTAAGGAAGCCAAAGAAATTCGAAATTCACTGTACAGGTATACAGAAATGCTAAAATTCTACATCGCCTGTGGAAGAAGAGCACCTGCTGCCCAGAGACAGACCAGCTGATCCCACTGTACATTTCCTTCCATCTGGCCCATCAGCCTGTCCATCAGACACTAAATAGGTCACAGGTGGAGTCAGATCTCCAGACAGCCCAACCTCCTTTTGCTTTAAGTCGTAGCAAAATAAAACAGTCTTCATTTGAATGGGGGGCATTCAGATTTGTAACAGTTAGTTTACATCAGAATATGGACAACAGGAAAGGAACTATGGCTGCTGTAGTTTGGAGCTACCTCACCCTCTAAGACCTTTGTGCTTGGGCAGCCATGGGAGACTCTGGCATAGCCCATAAAGTGGCAGGTCATTAGTGTTAGCAACCTGAATAGCAAACCTCTGCCCTTCTCTCTCCTTCAGAAGCTCTGAAAAAATTATTTACATATTTTTTACTACTAAGGGCTTGGGCTTTATCTTAACAGCAGCCAAAAATGCAGCAGCACACATAAATCTGCACTTTTAGTTGACTCACCTCAGCTTTGCAGAAGGCTCTCAGACTGAAATAGCCTAGACCAGGCAGCCAGCCATGCTGAGGCCAAAACACAGCCTGGCTGTGTGTATTTTTGCACTGGGTCAAGCATGCAGATCTGTAGCACATGGTTCCTCATGCTGAAAGACTTTTTTTTTTTTTTTTCCTCTATTTGTTGCTCTCTCCAGGGGTGTGTTTTGCAAGGAGGGTGTGAGCACAGCAACCTCACTCACAACTTCTTGGCAAAATAAGTAGGCTTCAGTCTTCACCAAAATAAAAGCTCTTTTTTGTTTCAGATATGCAGGGAGAGGGGGTGCCTGCAGAAAGGAATTAGAGCTTGAATGCATAGCAAAACCAGACCATAGTAAAACCTCCAAATCCTGAAATTGCACGACTAAGCTTTCCTAATTACACAGCAAGCACCATGCTGTACCAGAGAAGTCACTCCAATCAGAATGGCAGGTCTATGAGCAATTTAAAGCAGGGAAAAAAAAAAAAAAAAAAAAAAAAAAAGTGCATCATCGAAAAAATTATCTAAATTGAAATGAAACAGCAGATATTAGAAACTTTGCTGAGGTTCTAAGAGTAAGTAAGTGATAAGCTCGAAGGGAAGGAGCCAGGTAATGCCAAGGAAGCTGCTTACCTTGATGATGAAACCCTTTCGGTTGACCTATCTAGGGAAATGGACATTGGTAATTTAGACAAGAAAATTCATACTGTATTATTATGGTGGAAAGTGGGATTTGGAAGAAAATCCTATCCTTAAATCTTTCAAAACCAAAATGTTTTATTTCCTCCTGTAAAACAGGAGCAGCAGCTGCCATAACTTTACTTTGGTATATGTTTCAGAAAGCATGGATAATTTGTTCTCTGAAAGGTACTTGTCACCTCTAAAAATGTTGACCGTTAAAATCATTCTTACTGTGGTAAAAAAAAATAATTAAAAAATAAATAAAAAATTAGGCCACAGAAGGTTCTGAAATGGGCAACAGCAGTTGTGAGTGTTCATGTTCTAATGGTGGCTTCAGGATTGTTTACTCGTTCCATTTTACTGCAGAAGAAAAATAATCATTTTATCACCTTACCTCATCTTCTGTATACTAAAGAGAGGCTGACCATGTGTTAGCCAAGCAACAGGGATGTAGGGAACAAGATTTTGGAAGGATTAGATGCAATGAAGCAAAACACGATTTTCAAGTTTGCCTTTGTTTTTCACAACTGTAAGCATTAGCCCTGCATCTAATAAATGATTAATAGCAACATGGGCACCTCAAAATGTCATTTTGCATAATGGGATTGCAAATGTTTATGGAGACACGTCCGTAAGAGATTTATTAGAAAACTAACCCTTTTCCATTCTGAGTAACCGGTGGCTAGGGGGAGCGGGGGAATGGCTCTACAAAGCCATGTTGCTAAAAGACTGTATTTTACCATTTAATCCTCAATTATACACATGACTTCATTGTGGAAAGGTCACCAGACAAAGAATTTTAGTTAACCAGCTCTGAAGGGAAGGATTGTGTGGTCGGTCTCAGCCTTGCTCTTGCCGACTAGTTTACCTAAACAGCATGAACATCTCTTCCACCCAAGGGGGAATAAGGCCAGTATTCGCACAGCCTGACAGGAATTTTGGTGGAATCGGTGGGAACACAGAGAAATTGGCACAAAAAAAGACACAGCTTCTGTCAGAACAGGCTGAATTAACTTTCCATCTCCTCAAATGGAGAGGAGGATGTGGAGAGGGAAGCGGTGACAGCCTGACAGCGGTACCCATCGGCTCCTGAGGGAGCCTAAAATGAAGCCCCCGGGCAGGCACTCGGAGCGGGGGGGCCGGTGAGCGGTTCGCGGCTCCGGCGGAGCGGCAGCGCCCTGAGGGAGCCCGGGGCCGGGACCCCACGAGGCGCGGGGGGAGGACCGGTCCCGGCCCTCACATGACCGTCCGGGGCCCCAACCCCGGCCGCCTCCCTTCTCCCGGCGCTCAGAGCCGCTCCGGCACCGCCGAGATGCGAGCGGGAGCCGAGGGGCGATGGAGGCGGCGGGTGGCGCGGGCGCTGATGCTGCTGCCGCTGCTGCTGGCGGCCTGGCAGCCGCCGCCGCGGGGAGCGCGGGCCCAGAGCCCGGCCGCGGACGCAGGTAGGAGCCGGGAGCTGAGCCCTCAGCGGCTGCCCCTCAGGGGCTCTGCCCGCGGGCTTTGCCGCCGGTGCGAGCCTGCTCCCACCGCGGCGACTCCAGCGGTTCTCCTGAGGCTGCCCTGGAGCCTACGAGGCAGATAAACCCCTTTTGAGAGAAAGAGCCCCACCGAAGGCAGCCCGCGTGTGGAGCACACGCCGCTCTGCTGCCTGAGAGCTACGCGGCATGGGGATGTGTAACGCCCTTGTACTCACTTTTCAGAAAACAGGACGAACTGTGTCCTCTCCTCTTCATCGGAGTTTCCTGAGGGATTTTTTACATCACAGGAGAGAAAGGATGGAGGAATCGTTATCTATTTCATAATTATACTTTACATGTTTTTGGCTGTGTCCATTGTGTGCGATGATTACTTCCTGCCTTCCCTAGAGATCATTAGTGAATGTAAGTGAACATCCTTACTTTTTCCTTTAAAAATTAAGCTCTGTGTAGATCATTCTCTTTGAAAAGTGTCGAAGTTGGAGTGCTCTGGAGACCAAACTAAAGTTCTGAGTCTCCTGCACAGCTAGACTCTATCAATACAACATTTAATTCGATGCAATATATCAACACCGTACTGAAAAATAAACTCTGATTACACTCCTCTTAAGCATTTATTTAAAATGTGCTTTCCTTATACCTGGAAGAAAATCTTAAAATTTCCTCAGGATTAATTAAAACTGACAATATATATAACTTTAGGTGAGTAGCTGTAAATAAATCTATGTTACCAGTAAAGTTAAGAGGGGGAAAGGGGAAGGAAAAAATCCCAAACCTCTCCTATATTAAATCATGGGAATTAATGTCCTTGCTGAAGTTTTGGTATTTTTTTCAAAGTACTGAACAAGTACCAGTATGAGCAACTGCTTAGATATAAAAGGCATGACACAGAAAGGAAAGAAATATAATTACAGCAGTTCTGTGAAATCTCATTAACCTGTGGTAATTTCCCTGGGTTCAGCAGACCACAGAATTAAAACGATGGTCTTGGCTGAGAGTTCAGCTTTTCATTGCACAGAATTAAAAAATAAACAAACTAAAAAGCTAGGGAAATTCATCCCTGAACTGGAACGCATTCTCCAGATCGGACCACTTACAGGAAATTTAAGCTTAAGCACTGCTACAGAGCTAGTTTTTTTGTTTTGTTTTGTTTTACTGACAATAAATGTTAGATTGTCATTCCATAGTTAAACATACTTGCCCATTCTTAGTGCACACACCTTGATCAAAAAAGAGAGTTAAATTTCTGAAACAGACAACTTACCAGAACAAAAATCTTACTGCCTTCAATCAAGACAGGCTCATCCAAGCATTGGTTTGAATTTACCTAATGTTTCTGGTATGTTAAGACACAGGAGCACAGCTTCCCCTTGAAATAGACTTGACTTGAATCATGTAGCCTTATCACACTGTAGTCCAAGGAATCTCCCTGCAATTGTTATCCTTATGATAAAGTCAGATCCTACATAAGTATGCCTATTTTACATTTTAAGGTCATGCCAAAATGTCTTGTACTATCAGTGCTCCTTTTCTAGTATTTAAACTATTTTCTGTAATAAAGCTGGGAGTAAGTTAGCCCAATAAATGAGGCTACACTTTCCATACATTTTGGTCATTTCTAATAAATGCATTAGCTGTATGAAAGCAAGCGAAGTTCATTTCATTGAACTGCAGTAGCTTTTAACACCATATACTAATGCATGTAATGGGTACAGAATACTGAAGTTTTTTAATTTTAATTTTATTATTAAAGAATATTTTTATATATTTATAAATAGAGTATTTTTATACTCTATCCTCAGGCCTTGGCCTCTCTCAGGATGTTGCTGGAGCAACTTTTATGGCTGCTGGAAGCTCAGCTCCAGAGCTTGTCACTGCTTTTCTAGGTAAGAGATACATGCTTTGACTCCTCAAAATCCAGAATTCTTTACCTTGCCTGCTGAACTGGAACATACCCGAGTCATTTTGCTTGTAGGAGTCTTCGTGACAAAGGGAGATATTGGCATTAGCACCATCCTTGGATCAGCGATCTATAATCTTCTCGGGATTTGTGCAGCTTGTGGGCTGCTTTCTAATGTGGTATGTATCAACTTCGATAATTCCATACCTAAGAACCAAATGGTTATCCTTTCTGTTTTGCCAACAAAAGTCAAGAGAGACTTACTATGACAACTGTCAAGTTTATTATTTAGTAGCAAAACCAGCATGTAATCTGTTTTAAGATAAGTTGCTATGAAAGTTTTAAAAACACTAACTTGTTAAATATCATACTTAAGTCATTCCTAAGAATCTTAAATTTGTACATAATATAGAAACAACATATTGATGCAGCATTTACAGCACTTAGTGAAAGTATTACAGACAAATTTAAAAAAAATGTGAATGAATCTGTGATCTGCAGGTTTCAAGGCTATCCTGTTGGCCGCTGTTTAGAGACTGCCTGGCATATACAATTAGTGTAGCGGTGGTCCTTGCGATGATATCTGACAGCAGAATTTACTGGTAAGAGCATGAGTAGTGTTGAGTTCATGTTGACTGGAGATTAGTGAAACAGTGTTAAAACACAACAAAAAACTTCAAGAAGCCTGAACTGCCATTCACTAATAGAAACAAACATCCTGTTGGCTTTAAAAATATAGAAAGTTACAATGATTGTAAAGATTATTACCTAAACATTCAAACCCTGCATATTTATAAAGTGTGATCTGCATAGGTTTCTCTGTACAAACTTCAGAATTTCTGTCATACCTGGTTTAGCACAGCAGTTAGTCTTCAGAGCTTGCTTCTTTTAGAAGCTTTCCTTTAAAAGCATTACCACTAAGAAAACATATCTCAGAAGCAAATCATGAGCTTCTGATACTAACACGCTTCAGTCAACACTGAAACTCCTGTTGTCTCAGGACAGTCAGGTCCAGTACTATATTCCTGAAGTTTCTTACTCAGAATAACACGTTCTATACCTCTCCATAACCGTCATATAAGACTCAATTTTGCAAACATCAGTTGTTCAGTAAGTTCCCCTGGAAAACATGCAGCTATACAATGCACAGACAAGATTCTGCAGGGGAGTGGAATGAATCAAACTACTGAAAGACATGGAGACACAAACTTCCATGACACTGCCCATACAAGTGCAAATAGATGCTTTTGTTTTTGCCTTTCACAATTCATGCAAGTTTTTTCTCTTCTTATGCCAGCCATTTTAATGAGTTTATTTTTATATATTAATATATATTACAAGTTATGTAAAATCTTTTTTTTTTTCTTTTTTTTTTTTTTCCACTCTAGGTATGAAAGTGCTTCCTTATTATTAATATATGGGTGTTATATTCTGGTACTATGTTTTGACATTAAAATCAACCAATGCCTCATGAAAAGGTTCAGTCCCTGCTGTTCGTGTTTTACAAAAGCTATGGAAGAGAATGCTGAGCAGCAACCGTTGGCTGGGTGGGAAGACAGTGGACCTCTAATTCGTCAACAGTCAAGAACAGATAGTGGAATTTTTCAAGATGAGATGGATTATTCTCAACGTTCAACAAGCTTGCATGGGCTTGATGAAATCTCTGAAGGTAGAAGTATTATTAAATTTAAACACTATATGCCTGTTTGCATCAGTTCTAATAAAGAGTATGGTTTGAGATATTATTCAGATTTTGTTCACAAAAGAACTCTAGCATAGTACTTAAGTAAATCATTAATCTTCCCTAGAATATAACATTAAGTAAAATCATAGTTGTGATATTTATATTAGTTACTAGAGGAATGCTAGGGGAGTTGCTTATTTGTGTCAGTAATAGAACATCAGTTGTTACTGTGCATATTTGAAACTTCCTAGCAACTCAGCCTGTAAAACGCAGTATCAGCTGAAACGCATGCTGCTTCTGTACTTATATTGTATTCTTATGACAAATGGCCAGTTTGTTATCCAAAATATGCATTATAGCAGAAGTAAAGCGATAGCTCTAATGGGGCCACAGATCACTTTTCCTCTTCACTTCAGCAAATCAGCAGCTGGTACTAAATCTTGGCAAACATTTTACATAAACCTTATAGAAAAAATTTTTTCATCCACCTTTGTTCCCTCCTAGTGACACGGTAATAAAGAATATTTGAGTTCAGAGTTTAGTCAAGTGTGTTATAGGTACTAAGAAGACAACAGTTACAACATCACAAAGAGTTATTTTTTTTTTTAACCTTTTTCCAGTATTCTCACAAGTAGAAGCAAATAGTATGACTGTATACTAATTATTCAAACATAATGCTACAGTTTAAAATAGTTACTTCCTCAACAGATCATCCAAGTGTCTTCACCATGCCTGAAGTGGGTATGAAGAGAATTTTGTGGGTGTTATCTCTTCCTATTATTACACTACTCTATTTGACTACACCAGATTGCAGAAGACGGTTTTGGAGAAACTGGTTCATGGTGACATTTTTAATGTCAGCAGCATGGATTTCTGCAATGACTTACGTTCTTGTATGGATGATAACAATAGCAGGTAGGTACCTTAACTACTGCTGCTGTACAGAAGCAGCCAATGAAAAATCACTGGAAAAAAAAAAAACACACATTCTTTTATCTGCAAAGTTTTCTTTTTTACAATTAACAGTTAGTTTAGCAACACATATTTGGCTTAGAAAAACAAAAAACCCTAATGTTTGACTGCTTCATTTGCTTCCTTCCATCTAATGAAAACTACTTTAAAATTTAGCTGCTTCAGACTGCTTATCATCACATGAAAGGGAATTTGTTTACAAAGCTACAAAAAACAGCCTATATTTAAAAGGACAGTTTCATTAAACTGCTTCATGAAGTGAAACAATTAGATACACAGCAATAAATTCATCAAGCTGAAGTCTGACACACATGTAAGCCACCAAGACTGGAATTAAAGGTTCAGGTGTTTGTAAAAATATCCATTATTTCTATACCTATAGTTTTCTTGGACACTATAATAAGAGACTCAGCATTAAATGAACTGCCAAAAAATATGCCCAAGTTTTTGTATTATTTTAACTATAGTGCTGTATTTTCATTAAACATTCTTGGGTGTGCAGGTATGTCTGTATCTCTTAAAAATCCGCATCATAAAGTCAAGCAGTAAAAGCACTGCTTTTAAATGAGGGAAAGGGTGTGAAAGAGTGTAAAAACAACTTTTTAAAAAATTTCTTGAAGTATTAAAAGTTTCCTCATTTCACTCTTTCTCCAATCAGCTTAAGAAAAAGTCTTTAATTTTAAGAACAAGCAGAAAACAAACCACTAAACAAGAAAGAAATTGCACAAAGCTTGCCATTTCCGCATTGTAGCTCACCAATCCTACCTCAGTATTCTGCTAGTTCAGCATCCTAAATTGTCTTCAAATTAAATTCAATAAATGTTGACTGCAGACATAGACCTACACAAAGGTAGACCTGTGAGAAATTACTAATAGATTTCTGGGTATAACACCCAGCAGGTTCACTTCTTTGTCAAAATTTTTTCCACTTGTATCTAAAAAGCAAAGGTTTACTGTCTGAATGCTAGAAGACTTTGAAACAGGATCCAAACGAAAGTTATTGCCATTCTTCCAGACAAAACACTAATTCATATGAAAGCAGGTACACTGGAGTTTCAAATAGTGTGTTAGTGTTAGTCCACGTTGAAGTCATCACAAGCAGCTTTGGGGTCTTTGTCCCACTACTTCTAGGTCAAATATGCTCTATTTACACATTAAAACTCTAAAAATTACACGTGTGTATATATATATATATATATATATATTCAAATCTAGGTTTTTCATGAAAGGTGACTCAAAAATATTCTATCATTGCATAAATGGCCTATGAGAATGTGTTTCATAGCAGGGGACTACATTTTAATGGTCAAGAACAAACCTAATTTAATACACCTTTTTGTTACTAGCAAAGAAATTTTCATTACTATAGCAAGATATTGCTACTGATACACAAAATGAAACAAAGGCTAGAAAAATAAGACCACTCTCTCTTTATGGTCAATTGCCAGAAAAAGAACAGAAAAGAAAAAAACAACCTTACATTTTAACTAGAAGATTAATCTATAAAAAATAAAAAAAATAAAAAAGATTCACCTGAGTTTAGATTCTATCATAACCTTCAGAGGGCTAGACACTACTGTTGGGTGTGTAAAGCTGCTTCATTCATATTTCACCTTCATTTGCTTAGATTAGTTTACAAAAGCTGATCATGTTGGGTCCCTCCATCCTACAGATCTCTTACATTAGGAGTGACGAAAATACCAGTACAAAGTTTACAACAGGATCACATTAGTCCCTTTGAACAGAACATAAGTTTCAAACATAAATTTACTGAGGCGATCTAAACTAAGCTGGTATGTACTAGGCAATCATTGCTGAGCTAGCTTACAGCATACCACCTCTTATTTTGAGAAAACTGTTCTTATTGGTGTCAAAACATTGTAAGCAAAAATTCAGATTTCAACAGAAAAAAAAAGTGTTTAGTGAACAAAAGTTTAAGAAAAACTGTAATTATGTAAGTTTGAACAGAAGTATCAAGAACTTCAGCATGTGGATGGTTGTGAATGGTACGTAGAACTAAAGGCAACCAAAACAGTTTTGAAGACCTGAATCACTATATTTTAAGTGAGAAACTAATACTCTTTCAGCACAAATGGTAGTAAAAACAGGGGTGAGAGGTAGGCTGCTGTTTTAATAACCATTTAAAACTATTCTTAAAGTGTTTACCTGAAAAAATGCTTCTAAAGAATCACTCATACTTAAGTCATGTAACAATTCTTCATTATGCTTCTTCCAAATTCAGCAAAAGAACTAAAAAACTTGAGCTTTCTAATTGGAACGAAGTCATGTAGTTGAGACAGTATTACAGTAACGATCTTAATGACCCTCCTCCCTATGAAAGTCATGTGCTTTTTTCTCACCCTTTGAAGAGTAAATGTTTTATTATAAGAGTTATTGCTTCAAAACACGTTCAA
Source organism: Aythya ferina (assembly GCF_964211825.1). NCBI lineage: Eukaryota > Metazoa > Chordata > Aves > Anseriformes > Anatidae > Aythya > Aythya ferina. Next base: position 20,854,732 of record NC_140307.1, on the reverse strand, counting down.
GCACTAATGATGAGATGCTCAAAACCAAAAATGTTAGGTATTCAAACTTCTGCTGTGTCTGAAAGAGCAATTCATAATTCATACCATTTTGAACAGTGGAGACCTTCCTCTCAATTCTCTGAGAAAGTTGTAAAATCAGATGGTTACTATATCACAGTTCCTTTTTATTTGACTGAAGAACAAGAACAGGATGACATTCCTTTGTTCTTGTTTTTAAATACTTCATGGTTCAGTCACTTTATATTTAGTCACATTAAGCTAGTGATCAGATTCCTCTTGGAATTATTGTATGATCACTAATCTTTTCTCCAGCAAGGAAAGTCCAAAGAAAATTTTTTGGATGAAACAAGCTAAAACTATACTTGTGTTTTCTACCATTATTTACCAACTACAGGTGAAACACTGGGAATTCCAGAGTCAGTAATGGGTCTCACCTTACTTGCAGCAGGAACAAGCTTACCAGATACAGTTGCAAGTGTTCTGGTGGCTCGAAAAGGTAAAGCTTTTGGTATTCAGGCTCATTTCAATAGATATGTTTAAAAGGTACTATGGAAAAAAATTAACATTTTTGGAAATTCAAGGAGTGACTTTAAAATTTTTGCTCCAAACTCTAGATTTTAGTTTGCTACTAATAAATAAGATAGCTTACCCAAAGAAGCTGTGGTTCAGCCATTTCAAAACCTCTCTGAAAAGTATTCTAGATTGGTTTGGTTTGCTGTTAAGCACGTTAGCAGTTTTACTGCAAAACACAGCTGTAGGTCTTGGTATTTTAAAGATAACTGGATTTTAGAATAACCTGTCTAGCTTATTTTAAGTGCAAGTTTGCAGGTGCTGTTGATTTAGGGAGACATTTTTATGTTTGTGGTACCCAAAACTATGGTATGTGGAATCATATCTATAGTTCTTAGAACAAAAAGGCTGAAAACACTGTTTTACTCTTTGAGGTTGAGGACCAACAGTCTGTTCCTCCAAAACAGTTTGGCAATTTCACAGTGCACAACTAAGCAGGCTTATTTGTATTTATTGTTTTACAGGAAATGGAGATATGGCTATGTCTAACATCGTAGGATCCAACGTATTTGATATGCTCTGTTTGGGAATACCCTGGTTTATAAAAACTGCCTTCATAAATACAACAGGACCCATAGAAGTGAACAGCAGTGGTTTGACATACACAGCCATTTCTCTCATCTGTTCAGTTGTTTTTATTTTTCTGGCAATTCACCTGAATGGCTGGAAAATAGATAAAAAATTGGGAGCAATTTGTCTTGTACTGTACTTAGTATTTACCATATTATCAATTTTATATGAACTTGGCATCATAGGGAACAATCCTACAAGGGTCTGTGGTAACTAGTTTTAATCAGTGATTATACTGATGAAAAAATAAAAGCAGAAGAGAAAGATCAGTTTCTTCATTTAGTCAAATTACAAAAAAAAATCCAAAATTCCCATTGGGCTCTAGATCTTATTTACAGAACTAAGTCACGGCATTAAAGTAATATTAAGTAGAACAGAAACATCACAGCCTAATTGGAGCCCTTTCCTTTAGAGTCAAGAATTACAGTATGACAACAACAAGCATATAAAACCAAAACTCTGGAAAAAGGACACCTATTTTTTACATTACGATGCTGATACATGCTGGGGGGGAAATAAAAATCAGAAAACACTAAACAAATCCCACTATGCAATCTTAACAGAGAAAATGGCTTATTTTATTAAAAACAGTATAACCATTCATTTAAACTGAATGACTAGAGACACTTGGCCTAATTTTCCAAAGGCGCTGAGCATCCAAAGTTCCCAGAGTTTAACGGGACCTGCAGGTGCTCAGTGCCTCCAAAAACAACAACAAAAATCAGGCAAATTGTCTTTAAAAACCAAACATTGTAAGATTCAGTTAACAAGTATCACAGTATATTAAACACTATACTGTTAAAGGCTGGTGGGATTTAAAAGTTCGTTTTTACAGCTTTTGTAAGCATACAATGTTACTAAAAATGACTTACTAGGATAGAGAAGCTAAACAGACAGAGGAATGTTCCTGAACACACAATTTTAAATTATGCATTGCGATCCAAGCGTACATCAATTTCTCTGCCACTGATTTTTATGCCGTTCATTATCCTACAGGCCTTTTCAGCAGATTCTGGCGAGTCAAATCTGACTGTTCCACAGCCCTTTGATTTTCCATTCTCCATTTTTATTTCTGCAAACATTACATGACCTGAATAAACAAGTTAAACAGTAGTTATTTTCCACCTTCAGTGCACTAAAAACTTAAAGAACTAATCAGAAGTGATTAAAAAACAATTCTAAATATAATCTAGAGGGACATATAATATCAGAACTATCAGATTTACAGTATATTCACTTATTCAGGGAAGGTGATAGGTCAAAACAGCAGCAAAGATTCCAATCAAAGTCCCACTGCTTAAAATTGATCCTTCAGACTACCATAAGATTATGCATGCCTGAACTGGACATCAAATTTGAAACAAAGTGTCCTATAAGCTTACGGAAAAGTTTTGTGTTTCACTGGTGGAGCCACACTGCCGAAAGTATGATTAATTGTCATCCTCTAACTGAATGACAGTTCAAACCAGTCCACCATGCTCACTGCAGTACAATAATCACATTATCAACTAATCACAACAATCGTATAACTGAGAAAAAAAAAAGTTGCAGAGCAAAAAACAAATAGAATGCACTACCCAATTGGTTGGAAACTCAACTCATGAGAGAACATTTCTATGTAGATGCCACAGAGTAGCAAGCCTTTAAGTGCCAGCAGGAACAAGAAATTCTTCCCTAAAACACAGGACTTTTTATTTTTAAGTGGCTAGTAATAAAAGACTGGCATTTCACTGAAATAAATTCATGTCAGCATCATAAGGAAATATAAAGACCATGGCTCCACAGGTTCAATCTGTTGTTTATATTTGTGCTAAACATTCTTAAAAACAATTCAACATAATTGTTATATCTGATAGTCACTGAGATCCTGTTTATATGTTTCTAGAAAACAATGTAATCCCTAAGTGTAAGTGCAAGTATATTACTAAGAAGTTGATGATAACAGGATATCAAGAAGTATCTTCACAAAAGCACAGATGTTCCCAACATACAAGTGTGGTATCAAGTGATGTATCTGCACAAGATGTTTTACTTCTTCAAAAACTTCTCTTAAATACTTTAAAAGATTTTAGTAGAAAACTGTTCAATGGATTTGCACAAGAATCATTATTTCATGCCTGTCCATATTAAGGGAAAACGTGGATGGCAAGGAAGAAAACACATAGGATAACCCCTAAAAAAAAATCTGAAGCAAAATCAAAGGTGGTGGTGGTTTTACAGACGAACCTGTTATGCAGTTATGGAAACTTTATTAAAGCTTAATACTGAATTATGGGGAAGGGCTTTGTTTTGGTGTTTCGTTTTGTATTTAAAAGCAGAGAGGGTTTATGCAGTCCTTTAACCGCACGGCATCCCAGCATAAAACTAGGATATTCACCAGCAGCTCCTAGAATTATAACAGCAGCAACATAGCCCTGAAAATGCTAGAAGGGAGAACTTCACTCTGAAAACCCGGTATGCTAGATCTATCTATAATTCAGCAACAAAAGCTTTGAGTCCTGGAATGTAAGCACACCTTAAGTTCCTGTAACCACTAAATGCATTTGAACACCTGAAATATTTTCATAGTTGAACTACAAGTTCTAATGTATATCCACTCTGCAAATAGCTGTATGAAGACTGTCTTATATAAAAGTAGAATGTTTAAAGTTATTTTTCCTTCCTGTCTCTGCAAAGTAAGTGAAGCCATTCATAATTCTTTTATTTCATTCTGAAATATTACATTCAGTTATATTCACCTATTCCATTCTGTGCGTTTAAAAAAAAAAATCACATTTCTACATACAAGAATCAGTTTTAATTCACTTCTGTAAAAAGAAACCTTTTCTTAATTAGAGATAGTTATCGGATAGTCACAGAAATCCTGTATCTTACTTTAAAAAAGGGGGGGGGACGACTTTATTTCTTGACAAAAGGTGAGACAGTACAGGATTGCAAATTCTTAATTCTGATTTGATATGGCACCATTACTGGAAATAACGCATAAACCTGGCCAGGCCCACATCCATGCATGCATTTATCTCAAAATAAATACTACATTATATCCCAGAGGATAACTAATACCTACCTCAAAAAAGAAAAAGTTCAAAGGGTAATTTTAATGAGATGGGTTAAAGTTTATAGGAGATGAGCACTCTCAGCCAATATGTACCATAGTCTCATGTGTTATGTCACACCTAAAATTATTTATAAAACTTCCCTTATCTAAAGAACAAGACAGAATGCAAACTCAATGGAGCTAAGCAGAGGTAAGATTCACATACATACCACACTGACTGAATTTCTCCTTCAGTTTCTGCCAGGTCAAATCAAAAGGGAGCTACAATTAAAAAAAAAAAAAAAGTATTTATTAATGGCAAAATATTACAAAAAGAAAAAGCATGTAGTAAAACACGCACACAACATAGGCTTATCTTTTCTATGTTTCAAATGCTTACATTTCTCACAAATATCTGGTTGCCTTTAGAGCCTAATCTCTCTCTCATTCCACTTCCCATTGGGCCAGGCACAAATCCTCGATCTATATCCATGTTCCTGTCTGGGCCTCCACCCATAGCTGGTCCCAATCGATCAAAACCAGAACTCATCCGATCCATGCCTATTCCCATTCCTCCAGCCATATTGTTCATACCACCCATTCCACCACCTACAGAGGAAGAAAAAGGAGAATAACAAGTTTGTTGTTTTGTTTTTATTAATCAATGAATAAGTATCTTGTTAAAAAGTCTAAATTCTTTTGTGTCAGGAAAAACAATGCATACATGCAAAGTGATTTATCTAGTAACATGGCTAATATTTAAAATCAGAGCATTAGAAGAAACAAAGTATCAGTTATTGTATAGAAGTAAAAAGCAAATTGCGCGAAGCTGTTATTCACATCATCTAACATAAAATGTTTAACACCAGAAGTAAAACAGTTACGGTTTAAAGACCGTCTAGTTTAATTAATAAGAATATGATATCCTGCACCAAAAAGAGATTAAGTAAATGACTGTGGAAATATTAAGATAAAGGTAACTGGACCAGGTACAACACGACTGTGAATGCAGGAAGCAAAACCATTTGGCTTTACTAAATGCAGCCATACCACACTTAATGACAGTCTTACAGAGAAAGCCTATTCTGCAAAGAACAGCCATTCCTGCCAGTCCTGTGCAGAGCATGGACTTTCCCCGATACATGCAATGGAATATATTAAAGTATATTACATAATGAACCAAGATCAATGGCATATTCAGATATCCTATATTCTATTCTATTTTTTCTGGATTCATAATTAACAATGTAAAACAAGACTATCAAGATCATCCATGACAGACCTTCTCTAAGCCTTACGCCTCGCAAGATGGTCCCTAGCAAGATTTTACTTTCTTATCTGCTCTAGCTTGAGTAACAGAGACATTTTCGGTAATACAAACTCAGTGTTTGAGCTTTGCACAAAATTAAACTGAGTGATAATCTGAAATTCAAGACTTTTTTTTTTTTTTATTATGAGAGATTACTAAAGTACCTATGTGAACTTGAAGCTGAACTTAAGTAACTAACTCTGCCTATTCATCTTTTTTCTGGAATACAAATTTACTTGAATCACTTCTCCCTCCAAACCAAAAGTTGAAACCATTTCAAAACTATATGCTCAAAGGGAAGACTGTATTAGCAAGTTTTCCTCTGAATTTTTACCTCAACAAATCAACCTTAAAAACTATTAGACTGGGAATCCCATGCAACAGAATTCTACTTCTTCCTACGCTGACAAGTACATCCTCTGAAACAATTACACGGACACCACTTCATTACATTGCCTACACATTTACATTCTATTGAAACAAATTAACCTACTCATTCCAGATCCTACTGGGCCCATTCTAGGCGCTCCCATTCCTCCTGCAAAAACACCAATCATTGCACCACCTAAACAGAAAAAAAATAACAGTGACATACACCGAAACTGCCGGTTAGTGACAACAGCAAAGCACACAATGATAAAGTGCACTGATCTCAGTGTTACCTGGCGATTCTTTTGCTACAGAACACTCCAACCCGTGCCTTTATTATGCAAACTAGGTAGGAAATACCCCACAAGTAACTTTAGTTCCTCCTCCTCTGTTACAAGATATAAGCTACTCTGATTCCTTGCTACCTACAGTTTTTCTCTGACAACCTGCCAGCAGCACAAACATCTGAAACTGAAGGAACCGTATCTTGTATCAGAGAACTGATAGAATTTGGCAGAAAAAAAGGGAGAGAGAAAAGCAATACTAAAGGGTACCTGACAAAACCATAAAAGCTCCAGAATAGTGTAAGAAACTGATTCTAGACAGCAGGGTTTAATGGAACAAATAAATAAATAAAACAAGAGTTTTCCTTGAAGCACTATGTTTCAGGAAAGCAATCCCAAGGGAGCTTCCAGAATTGCAGAAACTGAAGAACTGCATTCTTGTCAATGCTGACCAGAGCAAGGGGCTCTGCGGATTCTGTAACAAGCACTTCCAATTGTTCCAGAGAACCAGCTCAAACAAATCCATTCAAATAAACCTAGTATCTACAAAAAGAGCACTCTAAAGACAGAAAAGGTAAAACAAAAGTGTTGGACTGACAAAAGACAGCTTCCTACATTAGTGGGCAATATTTCAGGATATAGGCAGCATAATCATCTTAGTTGTTAACCTGTATACAAGGAAGCAGGATTTTGCAGGTAATTCTGGAGCCATCAGTTACTACATTTTTCTTGCTTGATTTTAATCCCTAAAAGAAACAGCTCAGTTTTTACTTATGGTAAAACAGATCAACAACTGGCTCATTTTGGCTAGACACTATTGTTTCAGTATCTAAAAAGGGTCACTGATGATACTTTCCAGACAAGCAGTCTTCCATCAACTTTATTTTCTCCATGCAGTTACAAACAGCAATAGTTGTTCCCTGCCAGTCTCTTGAGAGAAATATTTCTCTCAGACAACATGCAGAGCCATACCAAGACCCCCAAAAAAATGGACTGCCCCATTCAAGAGCCTATGGTTGTTCAACATCAGCAGGATTACGCACAGTACTTCAGCCAATACATCGCATATGATGAAGCTCTTAATACTTATTCATTACGCCAAAGATGAAATGCCAAAACCTTAAAAAGAATTGTGAGGAAAAAAACCCTACTTTCTCAAAACTAGAAATCTTTAAGAGTTTTTGAATGTATCCCAGTTATACTCCCTCTCTTTTAAAAGGAAAAGTCTCCCTAGCAGCCTAGGAAGCGTTTTAAAACAAACAAAACCAAAATTGAAATAATCATAGTAAGCATGTATTCAGCTGTTTCTATCCTTCGAAACATCCTCTCCTTGTACATTTTTCCCTACTGGATTTGCATCAATGAAAAATGCTAAGTTTGGAGATAGACTGTGACATAACCTTTGATTTTTTGGATACTTTAAAATTTTAGCTATTAAATCACTGCAAATCAAACATCCTCATTTTCACTAACTGATGCCATAGTCCAATCGAAGACTGTCTTATGTTGCCCTCATCGAAACTGGCGTGATATGGAAGCCAAATGCACTCACTCACAACATTTCCTTTTAATATATTATTAACCTAAATGCTGTAATAAGAGTACACTAGGAAATTCCCTGACTAAACATTGTATTTAACTATAATAAAACAATACTATTTGTTTCTGCTACTTAAAACTCATCTTCATTTTCTGCAGTTCCCAAATTTTAAAGGTGCATGGCTCCAGGAGAATATTATCTCAAACCAGAACAGTATTTTAACAGTAAGATTGCTAACAGGTAGCAAGTTGAAGCTTGCTGAAATCTACTGAATGACCAATGCCCGCATCAGTTTCTCACAGCAGCTATACTCACATTATTTCAAGACCAGCACGTTACCAGAAGACTCAGAAGTTTGTTGCTTGTATGAACATTTATAACTGAAGCAGCTCTGGATTTTCACTCAAGAAACAGATATTTATCCTATGCTGAAATACACATACTGAAAGCATAACACCTGCTTTTTAAGACATAAATTACAAGACCTTACGACAAACTTAACTGGCATCCTTACTAGATATCTACTACTGCTACACAATTATCAGTGCTTGAAGAGCATTACATAACAGTTACTCTTTATTGTGACTTACCCAAATTAAACACCCACCAAAGAGGAAGAATTTTTTCTTCCAAAGAGGGAAAATTAAATTTTTCCTAGACTAAATGAGCCTTATGCTCTTAACACTCTTTCACTTTCACAGTAGGGAATTCGTGGTGGTGGGAGGAACAGGAAAAAACAGAAAGCCTGTCTTCCATAATGTATTCATTCAGGTAAGAATATAGTAACAAAACCATAGAAAGCTCTGTTGTTAAGCACTTCCAGGCTCTCAACTTCTATCCAGACAGAAGAGTATCTCATTTGAGGGAGGGCAAAAGTAGCAAAAATGAACTCAGTCAAAAGAACACCATTTATAAACATAACAAACCTTGCTCAATCTCAGAAGAGGACAGTAAATCCTATTCTAAGCAGCAAGGGAAAAGGCAGGAAGAAAACTGAGGGAACCAAAATTCATCATTCCTATCCAATGCTGTCTGATTTGCAGTAAGAACAACTTTCCAGCATGTCTTTGCAAAAGCAGACTCCAGGAAGTTACAAAGGTAGTACAAAGACATCTTGTTCAGGATTGCCAAAACCAGATGTTTTAATATCCAAAGAACATAATACCTGGCAAAGTTAACAGTATGAAGGAAAATACATTCCTAAAAATCACTGTGCTTGTATTGTATTTTGCTTGTATTCTGCAGATGAAAAAAATACATCCTAACCTCCATCTTCCGAAACAGCCATAACAAACACATACGAACACCCTTAAATAAACACCTTTACAATAACAGCTGGTGGAGAAGGGACAGAGGAAGATGACCAAATGAAACCACACCTCTTCTTGTTTTTTCTCCTAGTAAAACTCTCCCAATACCATGTTGCAATTTGCCACAGGAAATTTAACAGTTACCATACCCATTCTTCCAAAAGAATCTCCAAAACCACGGTTCAATTGCATCTCACTACGACCAAAATCTCTATCCATGTTTCCTCCCATTCCACCACGGAACATTTCTGTAGAGAATAATGCACAAAACAGACATGTTCTGTCATATTCAACTAAGTTGATGCTAATACAATACTTGTTTCACAGCTGCTTGTTTAAACAGAAGTAAATTTAATCCACAAGTCAGAGGCACCTCTCCTTCCAGTTCCTATGCTTCCATGCATGCCACATTTCTTTTGAACCCATTTACATTACCCACACTTATGTAAAGAGGACTTTTAACAAGGCTCACAGACTAGCAAACTAGTACTAGCAAACTAGTAAGTATTCACCTACCTCCCATTCGACTGACTCCAAATCCCCCCATATTAGCCATTCCTTCCATTCCACGAAATCCAGGAAGCCCTGTAAAATAAGGAAGAATGTTTTTTTTCTATCCAATATTAAAAAAATACATAAGACAAAGAATTTGACTGCACGTACCGCCTCCCATTCTATTCATTCCACCAAAGCCAGGACCATCTATTCCCATACCTTTAAACCAAAAAGATCAAACACCATTTAGAAGACAGGTAAGATCCAAATATATTTCAAAAATGCAAAGACAGTGTCTCAAAAACACACAATGCAAGGCTTACTTTGACAAGAGCATGCCATTCTTCTAAACACAGAAATGAAAATTGTAAACTTAAGCTCTGTAAGTTAAAAATTAAGAATATGACTTTACCTCCTGGACCCATGTTCCCCATTCCACCACCCATGTTCAATTGTGTTGCACTGATGGGCTGTCCACCTGGTCCAAGTCCCATACCAATGCCACCAAGGCCACCTTGGAAAAAAGAAAAAACAACTATCATCATAAGGCTTTATGCACCATAAGGAGACCATAGTAAGCAAGAGTACTACTAAACTGTTCCAAGACACTATCAATATGTATTAAGTGCAAAGAGTTAAAAATGAAGAGCGTGTACTCACGAGGTAATTGTGGACCTTTGCTGTCTGCAACACGGAAATCTTCATGAGGGACTGATTTGTCATCCTGATAAAAAACAAGGATGCTATGCTATGATCCCTTCAATGTTTTGGCAGAGATACATAAGGTAGAAAGAAATATAAGCAACTTACCATTTTTACATGCATGGGTCTATCAAACAGGAATTGTCCATTGAACATAGCTGAAGAAATGCTATTCAAGGACTATAACTAAAGAAGACAATTTAACTATTTCAAAAGAATCACTGTAAAAACTTATGTTTGTGCCACTTTTAGGAGTCTTAACTTTCCTTAACTAAACTTTAGAATGCTGTTTCAAAGGTCAGAAAGAGACTATATAAGTTGTTAGGAATATAAAAGTTGTCTTCATGGGTGTCACTTTCCCTGTGTATTTTAAGTCTGTTAACTTCATCAAGAACAGCTTTTTACACTCTAGCAGTAAATTCAGTCACTATTAAAAAAAATAAAACAATCTGCACAGTACTACACTCTAGTCCCTTATCCTAGCTACAAGGCAAACAAGCACCATTTGCCAAACTATATGGTAAAGAGCCATTAAAAATGACTAAGCCATATTTGAGCATTTTTTTCCTTTTTTTCCAAAGCCAAGGATACATATTGCTTGAACAGCTTCAATTGCTTGTTCAAAAGTAACTGTTCCCATTCCTCGACTCTTGCCATCTTTATCTTCCTTGATGTCTGCACGCTTTACAGTTCCAGCGATGCTGAATACTTCCTTTAGTTTCTTCCAGCCAACTTTAAAGTCAAGCTTACACAGAGAAATACGTAAGTGATTTCACTGCACATTTCTGTTCTGCCATTAGTTTTCAAAGCTTGTCTACACTGCAGTAAAACTTTGATTCACAAAATGCTTTATACACGTAAACAATTTTGTAACATACACAGGCTGCAACCAAGTCTAACATGAATGTTACTAAAAGCAACAAGTTATAGCACATATATCTATTGTAATTTTCTAATTAACGTACTAATGCTGAGAAATGGATGGGTTCTTGTAAACCAGCTGTACTCCCATGCCTGTTTCTTAAATTTGTGCAAATAAAGAACTGATGAAGTACACCCAAACATAAAAGTTTAAGTTTGTATAAAGTAACTATCAAGAAAAAAAGTATATTGTATTAAAAATGGAAGAAATGAAAAATGCAAAAAAATATATATATATTTTTTTTTCCCAAATTTGACTGTACTATAATTAAAACTGCAAGACAGCTTTAGGAGTGGAACACATTTTTCACATCCAAAATCTGGATACGTGTCTTGTGTTTTTAGTTGAATATCCTAAATGTGAATTAACATTTCACATTTCTTCTTAATATTAAAACTGGATTATGCAGGTATTTTACAAAGATCAAGTATTATTGCTTTAAAATACGTTATAAAACTTACATTAGCAACAAAAATAGTGGACCCAAGCCTGCCTGCCTGCAAGTTACTGATAACCTCAGGAGGAATGTTTGGATTGTTGACAATAGAAGGTGGTAAATTCATTAATCCAGGTGCCATATCAGGTCCTTGTCCTCCTGGAAACTGTCCTCCTACACGCTGTAATGCCCTGCGGGCATGTTCACCTTCAGGATCCTGCAACATGTGCAAAAATAAAGCCAACTTAATCATCAATATCAGGACTGGCAATAAATAAGTACTATTTGAAATTCTACATAAGCCCGTCAAAATTATCAACTAATATCCTTGTCCATGTCAGAGGGATTAAGAACCGAATTAGCATGGAGACCTAATTCCCTCACCTCTAGAGGTGGGTCCTTTCAGATGAGGGTTGAGGCATATTGGCAAAGCACTTGTTGAAGAAGCGTGCACTGCCACTTCACATGCTGTACCTAGCCTATGGACAAGTAGAAAAGATTTCAATCTAAAGGACTGTCAGTCTAGTACCTTCTTCCAATAACTGATTTAATTTAAATAGTTTTGTTTTTTTTTGATATGTTAATAACCATTATTAAAGCTATAACAGGACATAAAGAACTGTATCAGACACTATTATATGCTACAACACTACAATAGAAACGTTGACATTAATTTCACTTTCCAAATCAGTACAAGTTCTCTGCTTCCAATACCATCCTTGCACATATGTAGTAGTCTGATACTCAGCTTGTTCTGCTCAAACTGGTATTTTAAGGCAGGTAAGGAACATGAATTTTAACAGCAGCAGATTACACAGGTAAGAATACGAAGTTAAAGATAAGGTTGTGTAAAAGAAAAATAGTATTAGATTATTTTGGCTTTAGGACACATTTTCATCTTTTTCACTTGACATTGTATCAAGACCTTCTAGAAGCCAGCAGGCACTTTAGCCCGTTAAGAAAATGTTAAAAAAATAAATAAAATAAAATAAAATGAAATAAAAAAATTACACAGCTAGACACTTAAAACATAGTACCCATCATTTCAGTAGTTACATTATCTTCACAGTTTATTTAAAAAACAGTAATAATCCTACCTCTTTAATATTCAGGGGTCTTCCATTAAGATCGTACTTGTTCATAGTTTCTAACGCTTTCTTAACAAATTCTTCATCTTTGAATTCAACCACACTTAGAGGGAACAAAAACATTTGGAGTATTAAAGTTTAAAACATTAAACTTAACAGAACGTTTGAATAGCAGTGTGTTTCTACACACATAGAAAAAGAAACTTACCCACAACCCTACATCCACGATGATTTGTAATCACATGTAAAGAGAAAAAAAAAAAAAAAAGCCAGTCAACACATATGCTAGAGTATTTAAGAGTCCAGTTAAAGATCCAAGCTCACTGTTAAATAACTATTTATCAAGTTATTTTCAGCTTCAAAATTCGTAATACATGCTTTTTACTAGTAGCCAAGCTGAATTTCTCCTACTTTCTAAACACACTTACCATTCAAAATGCATTATATTATATTTTGTTCTCTTTGAGCCAAACCAGAATTGGACTACAGAAAAATGCCACACAGATCCATGTAAGGACAGCTGGGGGGAAGGAAGGGAAGGGGCAGAAGGAAAAAAAAACGAAAACATAACCAAAAAACAATCAAGACACTCATCATGTCATTAAAATCTGCCCACGAACTACAGAATTCAAATCCAAATACATCAAATATACCTTTACAATGAACAAGGAGCCTGCAAACCTCTTCAGTATTACTAGCATATTTGAGAGATTACTGTGTAAGAAAATAACCTTTTTGACTGCACCAGAATCCTTCTAATAAAACAAAGAGTTCAGGATTGATCTAAGTGAATGAAAGCTGAAAGCATGTTTTAGTTTTAGCAAGCGTTGAAGAAAATAATTTACAGCTACTTTTACAACTTCAGTTAAGACTCAAACATGCATTTCTCAAGTTCTCACTGCAGGTTTGAAGCTACTATTGGCCAAACTTTTGACTATTTTTAAGACAAAGGAGCTTTAGCAATCTTCACTGTTAATGCCTCATTGCTGGCACTGTTTTGGCTACCAACCATCTCCATCCATTTAGTTTAAAAAAAGCAAATACATTAATCCTGTGTTTAGAGTACCAACTGTGTAAAGCTGTCAAATCAGGCACTTCAAACAGTATATTCTTAGCTAAGATTTTATACTTCGTGTCCCCAAGAAGAGAATACTACACTAACAAAATTTAAATAAAATCAATGATTTACTGAAAATCCTTTATATAAAACAGATTTGTACCAAAACAAAGATGTTGGCTAAAAGAAGAATTAAGTGAATGCCAAATTTATGAAGTATTTTGTCCTTTACAGCCAGCTAGCTTGTGCTGCTTGAAAGTGTCAAACTATTTCTAATACAGAAACCTCAAAGCTATCTTAATGAAAATCAATGTGGAAATGAAACTTACTTTCCAATAACTGGTACAGGTATTATACAAAAATAAAACTGCTGAGGAACTTTTAAACCTCTAGCAGATTGTTGCCCACGGCACTTACCCTTGATTTTCCTTCAGCATCCTTAAACAGCTCCACGTATGTAACCTCACCAACTACATAAGACATACAAAGGGAAAATACCAAGAGACAATGCATTTAAACACCAGTATCTTTCTTTTCTGTGCCCCTGTGCACAACTCTACAGAGAAGCTCCTATTATTCACCAACAATCAAAACCAGACCAACATACCTCCTGTCAATGGCTATATAATTTAGCTAATTTTCAGAAATATGCTACAGCCACATTCTCAGAATCTAAAAACAAACAACTATATTTAACCTAATTCATACTACAGATCATATTTTGGCCAGTATGATACAGTTGGTGAACAAATTCAGATATACACAGTCCCTTAACCTAACAAATGAAACGTCAACATTCACTGAAAAGTGTTACATTTATCATCCTACTCACAACACCTGTTTTAAGGTGACTTTCTACCTGAATGTCTTCAATCATAAGTTTGCCTTCAATAATGACCAAATTTACACATCAAATATTTCACAGCAAGCCACTCACTTTCTAAAGTTGGAAGTTTCAGTAAATAAACCAATCAAATAATCATGTCACCTTACAACAGATACACCAGCAGTTACAGAACTGGGGGACTGGCATTCTTCACAGCCAAAAAGCCAAGTGTGCTTTGCATTACTTTTGAAGAATCTATTTTTTCAAGAAAAACACACAGAACTAGCTTTTTACTTAAGTCATACATTAGCATTCTTTTCCCCAAAACTGAAAATAAAAGTTTGGGGTATTAAGATTTCTCTATCAGAACTGCAACAATAGTAACAAGTGTTTAATATAGGTCTCCAGACAAGCAGTCATGGCAGTAATGACAATGCAGACAAAGTTAATTCCACAGCCAGATTCCACCAAAGAAATACAAAACAACTTTTGAAAGACTTCCTTTCATATTCATATGTTAATACACTAAATGTGTTGCTTAAATACAATAGCCCTTTAAAAAAATCTACAAAGACTACAACTAGATGAAACAATCTCTTGAAGAAGTCATGAGGTCATGCATATTCTCTCTACTGTCACACTACAATGGCAGAAGATTACAAAACCTCGTTTACCAATCCTACTCTGCAATGCAATTGTCTCAGATGAAAGAGGGGGAAGGAAGATAGATGTACCAAGTAAAGGCCAAAAAATAAAAAAATAATTAAAAAGTCAAATCAAATCTGTGTGGCTCAAAGGACATATACATTACATTTTACCCCTTTTTATAGGAAGTGCATTATAAGGAATAAATTACCTTTCTCTCTCATAAGATCTTTAATAGCCTGCCATTTCATGTCATATGGGATGTTGCTAATGAAAACTCGATTACGATTAACAGCCTTCTTCTCTCCACTGCCCGCATTCTTCTCCTTTGCATAGGGGTGGAATCTATTCTTGTTTCCAAGAGAAGGGATTGCCTTTGGTTTTGCAGCAAATTTCTCTTTCACTGGTGCTTTCTCTTCTTTTGCTGTCTCATCGTTCTCCCTACATTCCAAATAAATAAATGGGTCTTACTTTGGATTATAAGACTACTATATCAGCTACATATGTAGGTCTATGCCTCCCATATTAACAGACCTCCGAAGATGTCAAATCCCACTTTTCAAATTAGGAAAAATAAAATAATTTTACCAGTTTAATTTCAAAATACGTTGCTTTACCTAGAACAAAAATCAACATTACAAGAGATTTATTCACTATTATAAGTACAGACATCACATCTTGTTACTTCAGGTATATTCCATTTCCATTATGTCTGTCAAGATTCAGGAACACGGTGCTATGAAACTACTACTACTCTAAGAACACGACTCAGCTGAAAAATAACCTACAACATCTGAAGTACTTTAGTACCTCAATAATTTTCAAATCTAACTTGGCAAAGTTGCACGCTATTCACCACAGAAGTCAGAGTTGAAATGGTCTAATTTTTGGAACAGCTTGGTGTACTTCATTCAATGTATTAATAAATACATAAAATCAACTCTTAACAGGCAAATGACCTTTTATTCAGTACAAATCATTTTTATTCACA
This sequence comes from Aythya ferina, assembly GCF_964211825.1. NCBI lineage: Eukaryota > Metazoa > Chordata > Aves > Anseriformes > Anatidae > Aythya > Aythya ferina. The sequence goes on along the minus strand of NC_140307.1, from coordinate 20,838,581 downwards.
AATTGTGCCAGACTGATTTTAGAAAGAAATTAAAATTAAATTTAGAACAAATGCTCTTTTCATTTTTAGTGCTTAACACCAGTATACTTTGAAAACATGATAAATGCATAAGAAATAGGTCTATTAAACGTGCTCTGCATCTAAGACCAATTAATTCACCAGGAATTATCCATTAAAAACAACAACAAAGACTTCTGGCCCGTAGTCTTTAAAAAAAAAATCTATCAACAACAGCTGCTTTCCTTTTAAAAATGTTTTACTTTTAGATGAAGAATGCAGCACAACTCACTTCCTCTCCTTTAATGCAGCACATTTCTCAGCCTTGGTAAAAACTATACACTTTGAACAGAATTAAAAAAAAAAAATATCCAAATTAAAAGTCAAACCTCTCCAGCAATCTTCAAAGTGTTAATATTGCAAGTAGACTTAGAATGCCAATAGAGGATCGAAGTGCCTGAATTGTTACTTAAAAAGTAGGACCGCTGAACTAATAGACTCCAGTAACAAAGCCACACAAATATGATCCACTAAACAGCTGCTATAAACAGCTGCTATATAGATACAGAGCAACATCTAGTTCAAATCTCACTGCAGTTAACAATAACTTTAAAAGCATGTGTAAAAGTACTTTTCGTAATAAAGAGCCAACACCAGTCACTCAAGTTAGAACAAAGATATGGAAGCATCTCATAGTAGACTGTCAAAGAGATTGACCATGTATCCTCTCAAGTTAACATCACTGTCCTTTCAATTTGTCCCACTTTTCAGAAGGTTTAGTTTTTAATCTCATTTTGACAGTGTAGGTGGTTTCTGGTGTAAAATTTGCCAAAACAAGTGCTTCAGTTTTATAATAGTAATCTGGCAAAATTGAAAATTTCGATTTATTGAAATTATTATTTTCAGCTCTCTTTGCATAGTTTTTAATAAAACAGTAAGTGACAGCCTTGCACTCAGAGCATGTGCAAATAGCCTTTCATGAAGTTAAATGTATTATCTACTCAAGCTTGAGCACTTCTCAGGGAAAAGTAGCTTCAAACACAAACATTTTTCTCCCATGACTTTTTCCCAAATTTTGAAGTACTCATATGATATGAATTTCACAGTCCTTGTGTTGTTTACAAGTGGATTAAAAAAGAATTAGCAACTGAGAAATGCATGGACATTACTCAGGTAAATATTCCTACTATTTAAAACATTCAGGCAACAACGCGTTATCTATTTCAAGCATTCTCCAGTTTCCTCTGTATCATTACTCCCCCATACCATCCTGTCTGCTGTGGCAATATAATTCTTGTGTGGCTGTGTAATGATGTAAAATGGGTGGAACAAGGCAGGGAACTGGCAGAAGCCAGGGGGAAGGACAGCGAGGAGGGCAATAGTAATGTTTCAGTTTTCCAGTCAGATCTGTTTTTTTCCAATCCAGTTCCATTTGTGAACACAAAACTTCTCCCAGTGATACCCTTATCAAAATCCAAGTTCTTCTTTAGGTTTTAGGATTAGACCAACAAATTCTCTTTAGCCTTTTAAGCTCTTTCCTGCTTAAAGGATTATCAAACAGCCCCTGCATGCTCAGTACAGTGCACAGGAAGAGCCAGGCCTCCAAACACAGAACCCACAGATCCTACAACACCTGGCTGTACAAACCAGTAGAGAGCAGAGAGGACACAAGTCTTGCATGAATTCTTAAATCCGAGAAACAAGAAGACACTTCACTTAATCTGGGAACTAAAGCCAGCCTCCTGAAAATAGTTCCTCCTGAAAATAATCCCTGAGAATTAGTTTAAAAAAATAAAAATTGATCTTTCTCGCAAAACTCATCTGCCAGAATCAGTAGGCCAGTGAACAATCTGGAGGCAAAGATTCCTTTTCACACATAGCCCTCTCAGGAAAAGTACCTTCAATCAAAAAATACATTCAAAAAATGTGACTTTAGCCATGCACAGAACACAGACAAGACCGCCTCAGAAACTATTCTATCTTGCAGAATAACAGGATTTTTCATTTGCTGGCAATTACTTTTGGAGGGAAAAGAAGAAAGTTGCTGACAGGAGTGATAGAGAAAAACTACTTTGTTATTTTATGAGTAGCAACTCCAAAAGACAATAAATTACTATATGCCTCAAAAGATGCAAAAAGGTTAGTCTTTCGTCCAATACTCAATAATTTGTGTAGTTGGGATGCTTAGGACCAGGTTCAGAGGAAAGAAAATAGATACAAAATACTGTGTTACTGCAATGTGAAGCTTATAACTTGCAAACTATATGAATTTCCCTGGGAGTCAAATAAAGGCATGAAGTTACTCCTTTATTCTCCATTTTGATATTATGCCTCATCCCACATCTATTTTTAAGCACAACAGTATCAAACCTGGGCTGCATATAACACATTAGAAGTTCACAGACCTCTCAACAGCCTTGATATATTCCAGTAGAAGGCCTTCTAAAAAATGTATTTTCCCTCTAAGATGTGAATGAGACTAACAACTGCTGAAATTTCAATGACCCCAGGCTAAAATGTAGCTCATCTGAAGAGGGATAAACCTTGAAGCCTAACATCAAGGAGAAGAGAACCCATAAAATTTTACTGGAAAAGTTTGTGGGTTTGTTTGCCTGTTTTGTGAAGTAAACCACTGTAGGGCTCCCTTACCATTCTCACATACACAAAGACCGGCTCAAAGGCTAACAAAACATACTACGGTAAGACCTGGAAACGTGAACAAGGCCAGAACCAACCCACAGCTCTTGTAGACGCGGCTCCCCCGACGCCCCGCCAGACCAGAGCCCGTTACAGCAACGCCGGCTCAAACCGCCCGAGCCGAGCGCAGCCTCCTGCCCCTCACCCAACGGCAACGCCGCTCGGCAGCCTCCCACCGGAGCGAGCCTTCCCCCGACACCCTGGGGACCCCCTCCGGTAACGGGGCGCCGGAGCGGCCCGGGCCCGCGGCGGGGGAGGAGCCGGGCCGGGGGGTGGGGAGGAGAGGGCCGGCCGCCTGCCTCCATCCCTCCCTGCCTCCCGCCGCGTCCCTCCCGCCGCGGCCCGACCGGGCCCGCCGCCCCCCGCCACACACATTTTGACGCCATTTGCGCTGCCCCCGCCGCTCTCGGCTGCTGTCGCCGCTGCCTCCTCAGCCCGCGGCGGCTGCTGCGGCTGTTTTTGTGGTGGTGGTGGTGGTAGCGGCTGCTGCTGTTGTTGCTGCTGCTGCTGCTGAGGCGGCGGCTGGCTGGCGGGGGCGGCCTCCTCGGCCCCCCGCAGCGGCGCGGCAGCCGCGGCCTCCGCCCTGTCGCTCTCCGCCATTTCGCGGCCGGGCCGCGGCCCCGCTACGGCTCCTTCGAGCAGGGCCCGGAGCGCCTCGGCCTCGCCGCGCCGGCCCGGCCGAGTCTCGCGAGAACGGGGATGGCGGCGGGAGGAGGGGACGCGCCGGGAGGCTTACGGGTTGCCATGGCGACAGCGGGTGTATGCGGGGCCCGACCCAGTCCGCCGGGCCCGCCCGTAGCCGTCCCCCACAGCTGTCGCACGGCTTGCCCCAGGCTCTGCTGACCCAATTCCTTCCTGCGCCCCATCCTTGTCCTGAGTGTTCTCACTCCTGTAGGATAGGTAACTCCCCACCGACGCACACAGCCATGTGCACGTCCTCCTAGTTTGTGGCCAACTGCCTCCTGCACCACTGACCCATGAGCATGAACATTTCATGCTCTCTGACCCCAAAGACAGTTGCTTAGGAACCTCCCACAGGCCCACCAGCCCTGCACAGGAGGCACAACACCATTTCTGTAAGCTTACAAGTATCTGCAAAGCCATATTGCGCCAACAATAAACATGCTGTTGCACAGTTCCAGTTCTTCACCTTTACATTTCTAATAATGCAGTTCACGCCAACAAATGGCTGCTTGACCCTTAATTTAACTGAAGTGCATCACTCCTGTTGTTCAGGAACCATCTGCATTCCAAAGCCAGTCGCCACAGTCACAGCTTTCCCTCTACTTCAGAAAATAGACTGTAACTTATTATTTAAATTTTATGCTAGGAATACTTAATGAATTGAGGCGATGATCTCTTAAAATGTGCCTTGAATTTTTCCTGTTTATAGGTTTCTTGTTCCTTCATATATCAGTGCAGCCAAAAGTAAAGTACTCCTCCTTTAAGATATTGTATATTGTTTTTTTGTTTGTTTGTTTGCTTGTTGTTTTTGTTTGTTTGTTTTTTCCTCAAACACTTCAGTACCTCCACATCTATGGCAAAATGAAGGTTCCTGAATTCTGTGTACCCCTTAACCTGTGGTGAGAAAACTCACAGACCAAACCTTTGCACTAATCTGCTTGGGGTGCTGTGGCACCTTTTCAGTATTGGTAGAAAAACTATCATCTTGTACCTAAAATTTCCTCCAACCATAGGTATCTGATTGTCTGATTGTTTATAAACAAATGAAGATACTGATTAGATTAAGGTGCAAGCTCAACTATAGTCAGGGCAATGGAAGCTTCTAGATGGGCATTTATTTTATTCTTAAATATAGATAAGAATTAAATATGAATAATTGTAATTCATCTATAAAAATACAAAATTATATAGGTCCATGTGCACACATACAGCTAAACATGGCAGCTTCTCTATCACTCATCCTGGGAGCTGTTTGTTTAGTTACCATGTAGAATCTGTCACATTTTCCTCTCAGCTTGCCTTGGCTTCTTCAGTCCCAATTTTGCTCTAATCTTTGGTAGTGGGGGGGAGGAGGGGAGGGGACGGAATACCTTTCCAGTTTAATTCTGCTAACTCTAAGTACCAAAGAATTTCTAAGTGAGTAACCAAATGGATGGTATATCAACATCTGTTATACAAGGAAAACCTTTCTGTCCTCTACAGCCAGTTTAGATCAGTGACTTCTGTTTTTTGATCCACAGAAATCCATGCACTTCTTTCAAGAGTTCCCATAAATGAAAGTTACGAAAAGCCAACCAGTGCAGGTTCCACATCCCTATTGGAGGAATGTGTTTCTGGCAAGAGATGGTTAAGAATCACTGATCTGGACAAACATGGGTTTTGGAAATACATTTTCTTAGCTTCCAGGACTCTCTTTTGTCCTCTGTCCTTATGACTGTCACACCAGGTGTTGTTAACACCTGAGATTTTGTAGAAAGCTCTAAGATACTCTGACCACCCCTAGTAACCTAATAGCCTACATCCCAGATGAAAGTTAAAAAGCATGTCTAGAGGTCAGATGAGAGGTGTGATGATTTCTGTTCACACATTAACCTTAATTAGATAAATAACTTGGTTATTTGCAATTATTATCATCACTGAAATAGTTAATGTTTACTTTAAATTGTTGTAATTACATTTTACAGCTCTCGCTTCTCCAGGATGAAAGGAAGTAATTCACATGTTCAGGTTACTATGTATGCCCTGTTACCAAGACCTCTGTTCAATTGTGCTTTGCACAGAGCATCTTAATTGTTGGGATCCTATACCCACTAACCTGACATTATGGCACCATATAGCTGAAACTGAATTCCTATGGCCATGGATGCTGGTAACAGGAAGAACCATTGATTTTTCTTGTACACTTTTGCCTACTTGCACTGAATAACATACTATGTATTTCAACTGCTACCTTCTCAAATTTGTATGCCTATTTGGACCAGAATACACATGGTTTAGTGCCAGTAAAACTAGTTGTCACCTGATGTATGTTTTATGTACAGATATACACCTATAAATGTAGAAGCATTCTGTATAGAGGCCTCTAGCATTGCATAGAGGCATAGCTTACCTAAGGCCTGGGAGAGTGCTACTAGCTTTGTCCTGTCTGCCTTACACCACAATTCCTATTTACAGCATTCTATTTATCTCAGTTGCCTCTTTCAAGATTTTTATAGGCCTTTTGCATCCTTTTGTAGAAGTCTGACACATAATCACTCAGTATTTCTGTCTTCAAAGAACAATAATAAAAATGGGAGAACAATGCCACTAGGAGCTGTTTGGGAGCTGACTGGTGAACTGGGATTACAAAGTGGCATTTCATTGGTCTACAAAACTGCGTTTAAAAAGTGAAAAAGTCTAAGTTTTTCCCTAGGAAGATTTCAATGTATAAAATGATTTAAATAAAAATAATAAAATCTACTTTTCACAGTAAGTGAAAAACAAACAAACAAAACAGTATCTTTCAATGCTTGTATTTGTGCTAAGAAAGTCTCTACTGCTACCAACTACCAGTCCCTCCTGAGAATATTTTAAAACTATCTTTTGATAAACAGGCTTCCAACATCTCTACCACCTCTGTTCCCGTCCCTACAGGAGACAGACATGGTCTCTGAGCAATGTTCCTGTTACAAGGGAATCCCTCATCTGGTACTAAAATGCTCAACATATTCTCCCCCATGCTGTCCTAGCAAATTCTTTTCAGTCACCTAGTGTAAATAGTATTTCTCATTTAGGGTGTATGGCCTTATGGTTATATATTCTTGGCAAGCAGAGAGCTGACAGCACTAATTTACACAAGTAGTCAGGGATAATGGAATATTATTAGTGTTCTTATATATAATATGTAAATATAAACTACTATAAAGAAACTACTCTTGCAGAAGTAGTAGTTGTGGAGTTAAAATAATTAAACTGTGCATTCTAAGTATAAGCACTGTTTTTTATACAATGAATTTCCAGTAAATTCAAGTCTCAAGTCCTAGCTAAGTCATTGCTCTGAACTTGCCTATAACCAAATTCAGCATCATTTTAGAAAGGATCATTTTAAACTGAAGATAATTTTAAACTGAATCATTTTAAACTGAAGATAAACTTCAGTTTATCTTAATGTTGTTTTTATTTTTGTTTCCACTTAAGTCATGATCAAAAGCAGTCCAGCAACACTCTCATATGCATTTGGCATATGCGGAAAAAGTGCTAACTTCCTCAAAGTCAGTTTTGTATGTCATGTGAGAGAACTGGACTTCTAAGCTTCACATATGTAAGTCCGTTGACTGTTTTCCATGGATGATCATTTTCAGACAGACATTGTCCCCACCTGTTTAATGCCTGCATGGTGAATGTGTTGCACATAGTTTTTCTTTGTTTGTTTGCTAAGGCACCTAAATGGGCTTAGCATTTCTAAACATTGCCCCTTCTCTAGGAAGCCCTGAGTGCAGCTAGAGAAGGCATGCTCTAAAAACAGATGTGCTTTGTAAACCACTTGACTTCTGCAACTCATTTAAAAATTCCTTTCTGCACAGGCACAAATATTTCCAAACCAGTCTGCCTTGCCTAAGGCTGCACCCAACCTACACTGCTTTACTTTGTGCTTAAAACAAAATAATAATAAAAAATAAAAAATTAACTCTGCTCTACAAGTGAAACCCTCTTTTGCATAGCTGTAATGGACCTGAAGTAGAGCAACCTGGTTTTTTTTTATTTTTTAACGCTGGAAAACAAAACATTTTATGATTCAAAAAGGCAAACTGTCAAATGCAACAGCCTGTCTCACGGCAGGCACCTTCCAAACTGCAGCGCAGCACAGCCGTTTCACAGCTAGAGCCCACCTACTGCACAGACCTTCCCACCTGCAGCTGTGGTGCTGATTGCTCCTTCCTCTCACTCCCATGGCCGTTCAACTTTTTTTTCCAGTTAGACTTCTCTGACATTCTTCCTCCTGTCCCCTCCCCCAAATAAGTGTTCAACAGCACTTTACTACCTCAGACCCCCCAGATAAAAGACTGCACAGATGCCTGCTACAGGAATTAAACTGTGTGTTGAGGCTTCAGTTCAGTGTGCTGTATATTTATAACCAGAAAAAAACTGTGCAGCATCCTATGCCCAGAATGTGGGATCAGTCACAGAGGAGACATGCTCTACTTGATCTGCAGGGATCTAACCTCTTTTCCGCCCCAGTGAAGGGTTAAATCTCTCTTAAACACTTTTTTTCCCAGTGTTATGCAACCCTTATCTACAACTTAAGTGCCTAAACCTTAATTACTTATTTTTTACCCCAGAAGGCTGTGTAACAACACTAGACTCTTAGCAGCAGTGTTACTGGTTCTGTATTGAAACAATTCACATCATCCTTTCTCCCTCCAAGTCATTACTTTACCTGCTGAAGTTACAAAGGAAGAAAACTTGAGCAACCTGCATTTTGGTCCTTCCTTCCACAACACATAACCTCTAAGGACAGACTGAGTGCCCCTAACACACCCACCACCTCCCTTGTCCATGGTGAGGCAGAGAATACCTACCTCCTGCGTGTCTAAAGGGAACCCATCCCACCTAAGGCCTTAGAAGACCTTTTTCCGCTCCCTGTTGGCCAGGGGCTTTCCCTGAGCTGAGGTGGAGGAGCTGGGGACACACTTGGGGACAGCTGCCCTCCTCCTGGCCCACTTACACCAGGTGGCACTATTCGTTTTTACTGGATCCGTGCAACTTTCCACCTTCCCCAACATCAACAGTGACTTGTGCTGGACAAAAAGCCATGATTTTCAACTAGCTTCAGCTTCTGAATCCCTAAACTTTTAGGGAGGTGTGGGCCTATTCAGATATTTAACATAGGGAGATTGCTGCGTAGAAGCCATTCCTCTGCCTCGTTCTTGGCATTCACCAGAGTACCCTATGGATCCCCAGGATTGTAGACCACATATTTAAGCAGCTGATAAAGTCAGTACCTGGTGAAAGCAAGGCATTACAAGCACAAAGAAAGATCTGGATATTTAAAGACTACATAATGTTATATATGGAGTGGTAATTCGTGTCGAGAAAATGGTTGATATTAACAAAGAAGGGGGAGATTTGGGAGTGTGGCCATGGGGGTCGGCAAGCCCCGTGGTTGAGATAACATTAGACTCTTAAAAATGAGGCCATCAGGAATGTAAAGGAGTTTAGAGGGAACAAAGAATGGTGATTCAGGAGACTCCATGCAGCCTCTGGTTTCTTGTCCTCCAGCCATTAAGGCATGGATGTTTCTGGGTGTTTGCTGTTGTTGTTACATTCAAAGTTGTTAGACCAATGAAAAGTTGTTTTGAAAAGAACTGCTGTGGAGAAAAAGGTATGAGGGGAGCCTGCCCTCAAGATAAAAAAAAAAAAAAAAAAAAAGAGGCAACACGATGTGATGATGTTATGTCATCAATAAAAAAAGCAGAGAGAAGGAATGAAAAGGAACAGGCTAGCAGAACGGAGACCAGGACGGGAACAGGCACATTGATTGCCTCATGAAGATAGGTTCAGCCAAACTCAGCAAACTGCTCAGAGAAGCTCGTACTGAAAGTCACTGGAAATAGGCACACTGGAGCTGGAGAGAAGCTCGAGCTGAGAGAAACGGAGCTGCACACACAACTGCCCCTCGCTGGTAAGCAGTTGTGCATTATGGGGAATCATACGTCCTTAGGAACAAAGACTGTCCTGGCAACCTTACGGCTTATTCTCCTTCTTAGCAATGAGACAGTTTATGATCCTGAAACATGGGACCAAATTGATGTCAAGGTGTGGGACTCTGCAACTAAAAATGACAAGGTTGCAGTGGGATTGCTCAGCACCTGGTGAGCAATCTCTGAGGCCTTAAAGAGCCACGTGGAGCCACAATCACAAACGTGTGGCTTGCCGATAGTAAGGGAGCTGCGGGCTCCTTTACTGATCCGACTGCTACGCCATGGGCCCCTCTGCTGCTACAGCCATCGCAGGCCTTTGCTGTTATGCCCCCTGTTGACCTGGACGTGCCTTTTGACCCAGGCCTCATTGGCCTTGAAAAGGAGATGGATATGCTTTTTCTTCAATCTGGGAAGAACGGGATACATAAGGCCTGAAGACCGAGTTGCTTGACAACTTAAAGCGAGACATATTGTTCAAAAGGAACGGAAAATGGAGACTTAAGTCATGGAACTTAAAGGATTGTTTGTTACCTTTCCTGATTGTACTTATGTATAGGCATACTCGGGTTTAGTACGTAAAGCAATGTTCTATGTATTTAGAATGTTTGACGTGCGTGTGTGCATGTTGTTGGAGCGTGGACCCAGTGCTGTTTACTTGCCTTTTATACCTTTTATAGCTCTGATAAGTATAAATATTACTAGATTCAGATTGAGTTGAGACTTCATTTATAACAAGAAGAAACAGCACAGAACAGAGGTGTTTATCCATTTTAAAACATTAAGTACCCTGGAATAAAGTATATAAAATAATTTCCACTTGCAACTCTGATCAATACACAAATTTTTATATAATCCTTCCTCTGTAATGTGTCCCCCCCCAACTCTATTTGATATCCTGCATATATTATTTCCTTCTGCCAACACATGTTCTCATAAATTTGTTTTCACTTCTCTAAATTTGCTTAGAGGTAACTTTTGAGTTGATCTGTTTCTAAAGATACTTTTGTGCACAATATTCTTCGCTGACTCAACCTTCATAAGCCCATTTTAAATTTCCAGCAGCTGACGGTAGGGTTTGTTTGTTTGTGTAGGAACACTTGAAAAGCCCTCTAAGCTAAACAGAAAAGCATGTTACAATGGAGCTAGTTATCCTTCAAAGTAGTTACGTTTCTTGACACATTGCTCAAATGATCCTTAAACATTAGGAAGTCTTAACCAGATGATAAGACTATAATAATAGGGAACTCTAAGAGTTCCCTATTGCCTTTCATTCATTTGCACCCACTTGGCTATAAGTGTCTTGCCCAGCCTGAAGTTAGGCCAGCTCAATTTGCAAGGTCAATGTACCAAATTACCAGATGACTATAAAATACCTATTTCTAAGGGCTCTCCACTGAAGACACACTTAACACTCCCTAAAATAAGGATCAACGCAAATATGATTTAAGTAACTGATGACAGCTCTTATTAGGTTGAACACAAAGAAGATAGGCCTGATAAAGAAATGGAAAGTAAAGAGCAGTGAATGCTCCATTTGTCTCTGTATCCAGAATAGCCATACATACACTGCTATCCCATCTGCCTTACAAAAAAATCCTGCACCTAACTAAACAAAACTAGTGACCCTTAAGTGAAAAAGCAATGAAATACAGGAATAAATTTAGTTATTCCTCACTTTACCGTTTGAAAATATAACAACTTGAACAGAAAAACATAAGAACAACAACAACAACAACAAAGTGTTGTCTGCTGACAACGGGTGGCTGAAGGAGACTGATTCTCTATTGAGGGCTGCTGATTTCTGCTTCAGTTTGATGTCCTTTTAAAGTGGATCTCCAACACAAAAACACCTGTAAACTCTTTAAAACTGAACAGTGAGTATCAGGTTCCTAAAAATAATCACATGATTTCAGCAACCTCTGCCATGCAATAGTACAAAAGGAGCAATTACTTTAAGATAAAAAAACTCTTAACATTCACTTCTACAAGAATAATGAGAGGAAAAAAAAAAAATTTATCTATGAGCAGGAAGACACCACAATTAAAATAAATATCCTGTAAATATTACAGGAAGGTCCTCCAAGTATAGCAATGCCCAATGATTATAAGAGAAGTCTGAATATATGCCACTCTCCCAAAACAATTCTGCAAGGTGGGAGGGTGACACCATGAAACTTCAAGTCCTTATGTCTTTGTTAATCCCCAAATCCCAAACCATAGCAAAAGATCTTCATTGGGCTCCAAATAAATCAGTGACAAGGCTAAAAAAATAAATTAAAAAAATAAAATAAAATTTAGAGCTTCTTAGGAACAGAAGAGGCTCCTTATCATATTCTGAAAGCATAGTCATATTATTTCCAACAATCTATTTATAAAGTCTTCATGGGTCTTTCAATATGAGAGGCACTTCAAAAATTAGCTTGGCTTGTAATTTCAGCAACAGACATTGTTTCCCACATGACTGACACTGCACCATTAGATGATCAAGCAGATAACCATTAGCAAGCATCTCTTTAACTTTTAGTTTAACCATTAGTTCTACCAGCAGGAGGGAGCTGTTTTGAGATTACCCAGAAGCCCACTGCAGACACAGCAGAAGAAACAGGAGTTAAAATGGCTGGTAAACCAAAATTATTTTCCCAGTTTGCATTAGGAAGAAAGCATATTAACCTATTGTGATGTTATTGCACGTACCAAGAAGCACGTGAGGTTTTAAAATTATTTTCTACAGAACAAATTCTACCAGTAGCTCTAAAGTGACCTTCAAACAAATCTCACCATGCATGGTGCTACAATATGGCACTGCTTCACTGACCCACGTACATTTTTCCAGGGCTGTATTCACCAGGGCAGCATGCAAATATTGAATCGCTATCATTTAAAAACAGATTTGCTGTTTATTAGTGCAATATACGGATCCAGCTTTGGAAAAAGAACTCCTCTTTCCTTATCCACTGCAAACACCTGCTGTTGTAGCAAAGGGAGGCCTCTTTAATACACCATCAGCATCAGCTAAACACAGCTAATGAAAAGATGCAACGCAAGGACCGGACTCCCGCCCCAGCAGCGGCTCCCAGCCATATGTCGCCACATGTTCCCTGCTTTAATCGCGATTACCACCGGAGCAGCTGGGCGGGACGGAGCTCCCCGAGCTCCACAGGTCCCGGCGGCGGGGCCCGGCCGGGGGAGGCTCCCGGGGGGCTCCGGGCCGCTGCCGCTTACCGATGCTCCGCACGTAGCGTTTTGCGGGAACTTTCCTCGCTTCAAGCCGAGGCGGGGGGGCCTGGAGAGGAGCGCGGCGATGGAAGGGGGCGGGCAGGGAGAGGGAGGAGAAGGAAACGGCTGTGGCGTGCAATTTGTAATTAGGGCGCTTTGAGCATCTCCCGGCGGGGGCGCAGCGCCGGGCAGCGAGGGGAGCTCGAGCGAGCCGCCCCCGCCGCACGCCCCTCCGGGGCCGGAGCTGGAGCCGTGCGAGCCGTCGGGGCTGCGGCAGCCCTGGCTCCCCAGAGCCGGCGGGAGATCCGCGATCCGCCACCATGAGCAGCGCGGCCGCGGAGAAGCCGGGTCGGTAGCGCGGGGGCGCGGCAGGGCCGGGCCAGGGGGGCGCGGCGGGGGCTGACCTTGGGGCCCGGCCCGGCCCGGCCCGGCCCAGAGCTCCCTGCCGCCGAGGGGCAGCCCCCGAGGCTTGGGGGCCTGCCCCCAGGGAGCGGGACCGAGGAGAGCAGGGGCCAAGCTGGTGGAGGCGACGGGGTTGGCGACGGGTTGGCTCGGTGGGTGGCAGTGGCGTAGCCTGCATGCCCCAGGAAACTGGTGCCCTCTTCTACGTCTGTAAACGGAGGGTGATGCTAGCGAGCCTTTGGTTTTCCTGCCTCTGATACCCACGTACGTGAATTCACAGTATGGGGCACGGCACGGGGTCTGTCCTTCCACACAGACTCCAGGCTTGCATACTTCCTAGGGGTAAAATCTCTTTGCTGCAATTTATCTCTTGTCTGAAGGCTGGGAATGTCACTGCCTGGCTGCTGCTTCATTGCAGGGGAATGCAGTTTACGTGAAAAAGTGCAGCCTCTACCCTGAGTTACCATACTGCAAAAAACACTGCATGTTGGGGAGCAGGGGGTGGCTTTGCTATGCTCACAGAACAGTTCAACATGCTTCAGTTGCTGGTCATCTATGCCCTGGCCTTCCTACCTTACACCTACCTCCCCCTATGCTGTCTTAGAAACCTCTACTGAGCAGACAGTTTCCTCCCCAGCAATTTAGGGAAGACAGGCATGCAGCATGGACATGAGCATCACTGGTTGGCTCTGTGGTCACGTAGATCTTTTTGCCTTTGCATTTCTGGCCATGTGTTGTTAACTCATCTCAGACCCTTTGAAGAATTCCAAATTCGTTCTGGTTTCTATTTCATTATTTTTTCTCCATTATTAATCTTTTTACCCTAACAACTCCTATGCCCAATTGCTGTAATAGTATTCCTGAAATTCATTTTCCTTGACCAAATAGTTGAGTGCAAATACAGTGCCTCTGAAACTCCCAGAGGATGCTTGTTGATGTCCCTAACTGTATGAACATCTTTTCAAGGCAGGTTTGCTGTCACTCAGAAACAGAAACCTGGAACTGAAGCTATTCGAAGAGCCTTCAGAATGACCAGATTCATGAATCAGCAGCTGGGCTTGCAGCACATCCAAGGGGAGAACAGATGGCAACTGATTCAGTCCATTTTGTTACACACTGTAGTTTATGAAGTGAGTTTTCAGGGACCTGAGGCTTAAACATGCCAAGGGGATGAATGTTTCCAGTTTGAGCAGCTATTTAAGGTACCCATTTACAGTACTGAGCCATTTAAAAATAAATAAATAAATTGCTGGGGGTTCTAAGGAGAAATGGCTGAAACCTGAAGTCTAAGGAAGATTCTTTAGAAAATCTGTATTTAACACTTGCCAGCTACTTTCTCAGGGAAGTCCAAATTATTTAATCTTCTCAGTACCTCTGAAAACATGAGGGTGAGAGCTAGGTCTGAAAAAAGTGACACTTGAGCCAACAAAGAGCTTGGGCTGGGATCTTCAAACCACACTAAACGTTGGCAGAGTTAGACTGGTGATGCTTCTGGAATATCAAGAGTTTCAATGGCTTTCTTCCAGCTAACTTTCAATGCTTAATACCTATGGTACTCCCTTTCATCCTCTGTGGGTACAGCCATCATCCCCAGCTCATAGCTCCATTCTCCTTACCTCAGTGGTCTATGTCCCCGGATGTTTTTCCTCATTGCTGTTTTCTCTTGGACTCTAGCTGTTTCTTCTTGTCTCACAAGGGTCTCCAACGACCTTTTATTTCACAGCAAGATGTTAAGGAGCCTTTCTTTATGGCAGTGTTTTTATATGGGCAATGAATCAAAGAATAAGTAGAGTCCTGACCTATTAAAAAAGTCAAGAGACATCAGTCTGAGACCAGCCCCTACAAAATGACTCTGCAGATTCTAACTGACTTAATGCCTGTCCCCATCACATTGCCCTAGAGGTTATCTTCAAGAATTTTTGGATGTAGGCCATGTTAGTTAGTATTCAGAGTCTTCTGACTCACAACCTGACACATACTCTGCAGCAACTGAAAGGATATCTGACTAACTGGGAGAGGACATCTAACCTGTATACGTAGCATGAAAATCTGAAAACAATACAAGTGCACTCAAGGTCAATTTTGGTACCACAGTTTTGGGGATATGTAATGCAAATATGCAAAATGTTCTGTGAACTTTAAGGCTTCAATTACAATTTCTGCAATTCAGAACAGGGCAGAGAAGAGCACAAAGCTGTGTATTAGTTTCCCAGAACCAATTTCCACACAGTGGCAATGCCCACTGGTTTCTCATACAGCTGTTTCAGCCAAACTCTTGCTAAATAAGACAGATACCCATTTCTTAATACTCCATGTTTAAGTGTCAGCTAAGCTTTGTACAGAGATCTGTCCCATAATCTCCACTGACAAGCAAATAATGTGCAAACAAATCCCACTAATTTCAGTGTGTATCCTGCAAAATTAGTGAGACTTGGAATATAGCTCTGTGTTAAAGATGTATATATTTCCCTGGACTTGGCTCCAATGTAAGGTTCTCCAAGGCAATTCTATATCTATGATTTTTTCTATACATCTTTGAAGACAGCAGTGTTTTGGTGATTGTTGTTGGTGGCTTTTTGTTGGTGGGTTTTTTATATTGTGACACCAATTTGTGATACTGAACTTAGTTGTGTTTTTTTTTCTACACAAGGTCAGACTTATAGAAAAAGTGTAAGGGTACACAATGCAAACCTGTGCCGCAGGTGGCTTCATCTGTGATGTATTTTCAGAAAATAAATATTTATTATTGCTGACATTACTTTTCCCGTAGGCTATATCCAGATCTTCTCCCCAGCATAACAGGAATTAAAACAGTATGACCCAAAGAGAAGAATATCATTCAAAACAAAGAAGGATCTCATACAAAGCTCTATGGAATAAACGGATCATTGGTTATTGTGCTGTAGCAAGTGTGTAAAGAATGTAATAGAAAACCATACTATTTAGTACATATCAGGTTGGAGGTTAGTGCAAAAACAAAAACAAACAAAACAAAAAAAAAAAGGAAAAAAAAAAGACAAAAAAGAAGACTTGTGCCTTGCCTTTGCTATAAATGAAGATACAACTCAATCTGAATTTAGTAATATTTATAAAACGCAAGTAAACAGCGCTGGGTGCACGCAAACACTAACTTTGAACTTTCTAAATATACAGAACATTGCTTTTACATGTTAAACCTGAGTATGCCTATACATATGTACAATCAGAAAAGGTATCAATTGAAACATAAACATGGCAAAGTTTTAAAAGGCAAATGTTTAACAAACAATCCTTTAAGTCTATTACTATTATTGTCCATGACTGGGGGAGCATAGTTGGAGTTGGGAATCCTGGTTGAAGTGCTCCCGTATCTTCCATGGCTTCGTTAATTTTTCTCAGATCATCTAACAGTCTCCATTTTCTATTTTTCTTGATTACAAACACCAGAGAATTCCAGGGCTAGTTGTGGGAACAATGTCCCACTTTAAGTTGTTAAGCAACTCGGCCTTCGGGCTTTATGTATCCTATTCGTCCCGGATCGAAGGGAAACAAATATTTCCATTTCCTTTTCAAGGCCAATGAGGCCTGGGTCAAAAGGCACGTCCAGGTCAACAGGGGGCATAACAGCAAAGGCCTGCGATGGCTGTAGCAGCAGAGGGGCCCATGGCGTAGCAGTCGGATCAGTAAAGGAGCCCGCAGCTCCCTTACTATCGGCAAGCCACACGTTTGTGATTGTGGCTCCACATGGCTCTTTAAGGCCTCAGAGATTGCTCACCAGGTGCTGAGCAATCCCACTGCAACCTTGTCATTTTTAGTTGCAGAGTCCCACACCTTGACATCAATTTGGTCCCATGTTTCAGGATCATAAACAACTGTCTGATTGTTAATAAAGAGAATAAGCTGTAAGGTTGCCAGGACACTCTTTGTTCCTAAGGACGTATGATTCCCCATAATGCACAACTGCTTACCAGCGAGGGGCAGTTGTGTGTGCGGCTCCGCTTCTCTCAGCTCAAGCTTCTTTCCAGCTCCAGTGCCTATTTCCAGTGACTTTGAGTGGTTTGCTGAGTTTGGCCGAACCTGTCTTCACGGGGCGATCAATGTGCCTGTTCCCGTCCTGGTCTCCATTCTGCTAGCCTGTCCCTATTCATTCCTTTTTCCTGCTTCTTGATTGATGACGTAACTCCATTATATCATGTTGCCTTTTTTCATCTCGAGGACAGGCTCCCCTCTTATACCCTTCGCCCCACAGCAGTCCTTTTCAAACACCTTTTCATCGGTCACACAACTTTGCCTGGCAACAGCAAACACCCAGAAACTTCCATGCCTTAACGGCTGGAGAACAAGCAACCCCAGAGGGCATGGTGCCTCCTGAATACCCCTTCTTTGCTCCCTCTGAACTCTTTGCTTTCCTGATGGCCTCATCGGTAAGTGTCTGATGTTATCACCAACCATGGGGCTTGCCGACCCCCATGGCCACACTCCCACATCTCCCCCTTCTTTATTAATATCAACCATCTTCTTGACATGAATTATTACTCTATATATCACACCTTTTTAATCTTTGTTTTACAACTTTAATTCCTTGGGACAATATTCAAAAATCCCACAGATTTTTAACGTGAGAAAGGAGACACAGACAAGATAAAAATTCTGTCTGTTTCTGTCTTCTCAAGAATACCAATTCTTATTTTTACTTTTGTTGTTAATTCTAGACTGACTCAGGATATGTCTATAGTTCAGTTTCAGTCACGACTGCACTACCACATAGAGATACTGGAGCTCTCTTTGAACTGGCTAGGGCAGGTACCTGTATCAGTGTAGTCATGGCAGCACAGTGCTCCAAGTGGCCTAATTACTCTGCCAAGAAATAAATGGATACCTGGAATTCCCTGGGGGGAGAGGTGGTTGAATTGTTAACAAAAAGAGTTTTCCCCTGAGGCGCGTTAGTTAAATAGGTGTTAACACAAGAGGCAAAAAACCCCAAGCTCCAACCTTACAATAAAAATCCCTTTGTCCTTTACCTTGTACTTCTGATGTACCAGTCTTTCCAATCCTTCAGCTGCCTAGAGAGACATAAAAGAATTTCAGTATCTGACAGAAAATCTAAAATAAAGCAAACTAGCTCCCACCCCCAACTGAAATCTATACATAAGAGCTTACAAATACAATGAAAGTCTCTCCTGCCTGGAAATACACAGAACTCTCCTCGTGGCGATGGTGGGGTGGAGCTGCTCAGTGGAGTGGATGGAGCATGCCACCTCTGGAGGACAAACATCAGGGTCAGTCCCCTGAGCTCCACAAGGAGCATGTTCATACCTGATACTTGGAATGCCTGTAAAAATATGTATTTAATGGGGAAGTCCAAGGAAAAAAAACAAATTAGAGTAAGACTTAGAGGAAGGGAATTTGGTTGTGTTGTTTCTTCTCCCACTAATCTTTCCTCATATGCAAGAGTGATTTCTATTTTTTTTATTTTAAGTGAAGACATATATACCATGTGCCCTTGGGAGCTAGAACATGGCTGTAACATCACCACAGTGGCTCAATCCACCAATTCAAATGCATCTTTCAGCACTGTGTTTCTGGACACACTTGGATTTTACATACTGAATGGCACCCACTGCATGGACATGAACACAGAAAGGTGAAGGGGCAATTTTACCAATGTGTTTACTTCCAATTCTTGCAAAGATAAAAATGAACACAGTATTGTTATATATGGAGTGGTAATTCGTTTCGAGAAAATGGTTGATATTAATAAAGAAGGGGGAGATGTGGGAGTGTGGCCATGGGGGTCGGCAAGCCCCGTGGTTGAGATAACATTAGACTCTTAAAAATGAGGCCATCAGGAATGTAAAGGAGTTTAGAGGGAACAAAGAATGGTGATTCAGGAGACTCCATGCAGCCTCTGGTTTCTTGTCCTCCAGCCATTAAGGCATGGATGTTTCTGGGTGTTTGCTGTTGTTGTTACATTCAAAGTTGTTTGACCAATGAAAAGTTGTTTTGAAAAGAACTGCTGTTTAGAGAAAGGTATGAGGGGAGCCTGCCCTCAAGATATAAAAAAAAAAAAAAAGAGGCAACACGATGTGATGATGTTAGAAACTGGCTGGATAGCCGGGCCCAAAGAGTCGTGGTGAATGGAGCCAAGTCCAGTTGGAGGCCAGTCACTAGTGGCGTCCCCCAGGGCTCGGTGCTGGGGCCGGTTCTCTTTAATATCTTCATTGATGATCTGGACGAGGGCATTGAGTGCACCCTCAGTAAGTTTGCAGATGACACCAAGTTAGGTGCGTGTGTCGATCTGCTTGAGGGTAGGAAAGCTCTGCAGGAGGATCTGGATAGGCTGCACTGATGGGCTGAGGTCAACTGCATGAAGTTCAACAAGGCCAAGTGCCGGGTCCTGCACCTGGGACGCAATAACCCCAAGCAGAGCTATAGGCTGGGAGATGAGTGGTTGGAGAGCTGCCAGGCAGAGAAGGACCTGGGAGTGATGGTGGATAGTCGGCTGAATATGAGCCAGCAGTGTGCTCAGGTGGCCAAGAAGGCCAACGGCATCCTGGCTTGTATCAGAAACAGTGTGACCAGCAGGGCTAGGGAAGTGATCGTCCCCCTGTACTCAGCTCTGGTGAGGCCGCACCTCGAGTACTGTGTTCAGTTTTGGGCCCCTCGCTATAAGAAGGACATCGAGGTGCTTGAGCGGGTGCAGAGAAGGGTGACGAAGCTGGTGAGGGGCCTGGAGAACAAGTCCTACGAGGAGCGGCTGAGGGAGCTGGGCTTGTTCAGCCTGGAGAAGAGGAGGCTCAGGGGCGACCTTATCGCTCTCTATAGGTACCTCAAGGGAGGCTGTAGCAAGGTGGGGGTTGGTTTGTTCTCCCACATGCCTGGTGACAGGACGAGGGGGAATGGGCTTAAGTTGAGCCAGGGGAGTTTTAGGTTAGATGTTAGGAAGAACTTCTTTACTGAAAGGGTTGTGAGGCATTGGAACAGGCTGCCCAGGGAAGTGGTGGAGTCACCATCCCTGGAAGTCTTCAAAAGACGTTTAGATGTAGAGCTTAGGGATATGGTTTAGTGGGGACTGCTAGCGTTAGGTCAGAGGTTGGACTCGATGATCTTGAGGTCTCTTCCAACCTAGAAATTCTGTGATTCTGTGATTCTGTGATGTTATGTCATCAATAAAAAAAGCAGAGAGAAGGAATGAAAAGGAACAGGCTAGCAGAATGGAGACCAGGACGGGAACAGGCACATTGATTGCCTCATGAAGATAGGTTCAGCCAAACTCAGCAAACTGCTCAGAGAAGCTCGTACTGAAAGTCGCTGGAAATAGGCACACTGGAGCTGGAGAGAAGCTCGAGCTGAGAGAAACGGAGCTGCGCACACAACTGCCCCTCGCTGGTAAGCAGTTGTGCATTATGGGGAATCATACGTCCTTAGGAACAAAGACTGTCCTGGCAACCTTACGGCTTATTCTCCTTCTTAGCAATGAGACAGTTTATGATCCTGAAACATGGGACCAAATTGATGTCAAGGTGTGGGACTCTGCAACTAAAAATGACAAGGTTGCAGTGGGATTGCTCAGCACCTGGTGAGCAATCTCTGAGGCCTTAAAGAGCCACGTGGAGCCACAATCACAAACGTGTGGCTTGCCGATAGTAAGGGAGCTGCGGGCTCCTTTACTGATCCAACTGCTACGCCATGGGCCCCTCTGCTGCTACAGCCATCGCAGGCCTTTGCTGTTATGCCCCCTGTTGACCTGGACGTGCCTTTTGACCCAGGCCTCATTGGCCTTGAAAAGGAGATGGATATGCTTTTTCTTCAATCTGGGAAGAACGGGATACATAAGGCCTGAAGACCGAGTTGCTTGACAACTTAAAGCGAGACATATTGTTCAAAAGGAACGGAAAATGGAGACTTAAGTCATGGAACTTAAAGGATTGTTTGTTACCTTTCCTGATTTTAAATATGTATAGGCGTACTCGAGTTTAGTAAGTCATCGAACTTAAAGGATTGTTTGTTCTTTCCTGATTGTACGTATGTATAGGCATACTTGGGTTTAGTATGTAAAAGCAATGTTCTATATATTTAGAATGTTTGATGTTCATGTGTGCGTGTTGTTGGAGCGTAGACTCCCCACACACCCAGCGCTGTTTAATTGCCTTTTATACCTTTTATAAATATTTGTTTTATAAATATTACAAAATTCAGATTGAGTTGAGACTTCATTTATAACAGTATTATTCTGAGCACAGTATTTTTCTGAATATGGAGCCCAAGACTACATTAAAATTGCACACACCATTTTATTTCATAAATTGTATCTATTTATTTAGATTTCTAAACTAAATTACATGAACAAAATCCACAGTATTTGGCTGAAACTCCCCTTGAGATCAGTTTGAGTTTAACTAGTTTAAGAACTCAGGTAAAGCCATTTCAGAAAGCATACTTGTTTATCCAGGTTGAGACCTTGTGAGTATTGCCTAATCAAAACCTGTAGGCTTATGCCCAGTCTGACAAAATGCTGTTTAAAACAGCCACATGCCAAGGTTACTGTTTTGAGGAGGTAGAAAGCCAGAAAATTGAGTTTGCTGCCAGTAAGTGGATGGTGTGTAGGGGCTAAAAGTTGCAATGCTATTACATTAACTTAAATGTGAAAAAAAAACAACAGGACACTACAAAAATCCAAGATGTTTTTCATTTCCAACTGTTCGTATGCTACAGCTCAGACATACACAACTCATTTAGACCTAACCAAACTGATTCCACTTTTCTATGCAGGCAAAGAAGCAATAGAGGTGGAAATCCCACAGAGGCACCAGGATGTGATGGCCAATGATGAGCAGTAATTACTGCAGCAACACTTCAACCAGCATGAGTGTCAACGAAATGTCTGCCTTCCCTCTGACTTTAGAGCAAAAAACTGGTTTTGCTTTTGTAGGAATTCTATGTGTTTTCTTGGGACTCCTAATTATCAGATGCTTCAAAATCTTGCTGGACCCCTACAGTAGTATGCCTTCTTCTACGTGGGAAGATGAAGTTGAGGGGTTGGATAAAGGGACATTTGAATATGCTCTTGCATGAAAATTCATAGAATATCCTGCCTTAAATTTGATGATGATCTCATTTTGGAAACCAACTGTTAGTACACTTGTTATACATGCATACATTTTGAAGGTATGTTGGTGGCATCCATTTTTGTTAAATAAATATTTGTTGCAAATTCAAAAGGCGCTTCACATTGTTCTTCTATGAGGAACAGTGGAATGGTGGATAAGAAATGGTTAACAGCAAAGAAATACTACAATGAACAATTTACTATAAAGTTAACACAGAAAAAAAAAAAAGGTTGGTTCACACACTCTCATACTTTAAGGAACTAATGGGAAAGCTAACAATTAGTAATATAATCATAATTAATAACATCAATTGCTAGCTCAACTCTCACCTTTCAGGAAGAGGAGGTGCTGTATGAACGACTGTTTGTAAGGAAACTGTACGTTGTTTCTCCTGTGTGAAACATCTAAGTCCTCTGCAAACAATGCATACTTCTATTTCTTACTGCTCATCTGAGAATGTGTTTTTGATAGATTAGGTCTCCCTAGTAGCTCTACCGCTACAGAAAGCTAAACAGAACTAGTGGAAGGGAAACAAACATTGATAAAGATATTTTAGATTCTAAAAACATTCAGCAATACAAAATGTATTAATTACCTGCTCAAAAGTCCATTACCTGCTCAAAAGTCCATCATAAACCAAGAACACCACAGTCCCACTCTACTTGTGCCTCCCATGCAGTTAAAATCTTACGGTGAAAGAGAATAAGTAAACATTACATAACCAACCTGACAATCTAACTGAACTGGTCACGCCATGTCAATTTTTACTCCCCCTGGTTAAAGAGGATGATTGAGTTTAAACTGGAACTTCACTTGTTGCACTGTTAGCTGCAACCTGTTCTGTCTGGTTAACAGCTCCTAGCAGTAATTTCACTAGCTTGTCAAGGCCAAAGCAGACACTCACACTGCATACTCGTTTGTGCCCAGCCCCCAGAAGGCAGAGGGGTCCATGAGCTGGCTGGAAATCTTTGAACTCTCCAGCTCATCTCCACAGCTGTTTCTTCTGTGTTCCTACATCTGTGCACAGTGTATGATCTTGACTGTCAAACTGAGGAAATGGTCAGAGGAGATCTTATCAAGACAAAAGAACAGACAGTGAAAGCAGAGACTAAAACCACAAGGTCACCCTCAAACACAGGTGTTTAGAAAAGTGTGACAGTACTTGACAGAAATTCAATTCAGTTTTTAAGAAAGTTGGCATCAGAATTTTAAGCACTGTCACTTCTGCTAAATAGCTCTGTTTGCAACAAAGAGCAAAGACAAAAAGATCAGTTACAACGGCTGGTTTCTTCTGCATTTGTTTGGAAAAATCCTTACTAACCCTTTTGCTGTATATAGCAGACAGACACAGCCAGTGGAACACTGGACCTCAAATGCCACTTGGAACATGGAATACTGGATTGTACAGGGAAGGACATGATCTTCCATCTGAAGAATGAGAGCTGCAGCTAACATTCATCTATACTGGTTCATCTAAATAGAATAAACAATTACGAGAATATAAGAACTTTTAAACTGCTTCAGACTCTGTGTAAGAAAAATTGTCAGATCCACACATATTCAGCATGTTGCATTTATCCCAGTTAATTTAACCACAGAATCAAAGGCAGATATCCATATACTGAGTCACATAATAGGATCATCCACTGCAGAGACCTGACACCATCATTCTTTTTATGTACACCTAATCAGCACATCTGAGCCCTGTACTGTCAGGTTAGATTGCTGAAGGTACTTAAGTTATCTGGGATAAATATAGTTCAGTTATCTCTAAACTACATGGCAAGCACAGCAAACATACCTCAAGAACCTCACTACTTCTTTAGGTTTTGACTCAATCTGTTGCTGGAAGCAATTATCAAATTCTCTTATGATTAAAAAGCTTCATAATTTTTTCCTGCCCTTCTCACACCCCCAAAAGACAACAGTCTTCCCAGAATGAATGAATGAAACCTATTTCTTCAAAGATTTTCCTTAAATTTACAGAGTAAAACTTTAAACAGGGTTTAGATAAAAATAGTTCAAAAACATGTGGGACAAGGAAACCCACCAATGGGGGTGGTACCCAAGTGATCCCACTGGCTTCACTGGAGTCTGTTCTTCATAAATGAAATCTGTGCATTTTATAAACTCTTGTTATCTCCACTGCTACATATGCAGAACTGAAAAATAGGGAGATTATGATCTGTGCAGAGAATCATACATAGCTGGGAGGGAAATGGAGATAACAAAAGTATTTTGGGGCCTCCTTGGAAATTTTGCAATACCATAAACCCTGTAATTGAAATGGATAGCTACATTTGCTGGTTAATAGTTAACAAGCTAGAATGCTTCTCTAAATCACCATCCAGAAACGTTTTGAAAGTGCGGGATTGGACAGTTTACTTAATATGTTAAGCAGGAGAAAAATCTGGCCAATAAGGCAGAGTCTGTAATGCCTCAAAGAGAGATTACATGCATGAATAAAAGAGGAAGACTGTCCTTCTCTAAAAACACAGGACTGAGTGGTAAGTTAAATTATCTTGAATAAGGTAAATTTGATAATTTATGTGTAATGATAGAATGCTAAATGCAAAATTTATGGTAAATAACAGTCGAGACACTCCTGGAAATGAACTGTGAAAAAAAAAAAGAGAAAAAAAAAAAGAGAAAAAAAAAAGTATTGTTTTCAAGAACAGCAGAAAGGTAAGAGACTTTTCTTTTCCTAGCCAAGCAATACTATTAAGGAAATAGGACACTGAAATTACAGGTGACAAAAGATTTGGTTTTGCTCCTTCATGCCTGAAGATGAAACACTTCCTTACAATTTTAAAAAGCTGAAGGAAGCAGAACACTGTGATGAGAAATGTATAATAATGATAACAATAATAATACAGATCATCCAAAAACAGCAGAAGTAACAGAACTTAAATTAATGTAACATTGCTGTGGGTTTTATAAAGCGTTAAATAGGAAAACCAACATAAATATGAAGGGGTTATCATTTATCAGGTTACAGCAGAATATCGTCTATAGCTGATGGAAGAAGGGAGGAAATATGCCTTAGCTATATCTCATACTAAAGCTGGAGGACATCTGATTATCAGCTCTTCAAATTATAGTTTTGATATGTGTTTTTTAGACAAAATGTACCTTGCCAAGTCGTAAATATTGATGCAGTATTTTATCTTTCAGTGCTAGTGCCAAATGTATTTTACAAAATCATAGATTGGAAGAAATCTCTTGAGGTCATCTAGTCCAAGATCTTGCTGAAAGCACAATATTTAAAGAAAATTCTTCTAATAGGCTTATAACCCTGATTTTCAGTTCACATATTCCTTTACATAGATATATTTTGCTTCTAAAACTTTCTGCTATTATGTACACTTGCAAATTTTCAATGTCTGTCTAAGCATGCTTTTAGTCAGTTTTAGTCCACTTCAGCAGACCTGGACTCCTATTGAATTATACAGGTCTATAAAGTTACACCTCTGTATTTCCTCAGAAGAATTTTACTAGACATATGCATTGCCATTGTTTCCAATATCATTTCAATATCTCAAAATGGGATGCATGCCATTCCAGGGCCATGTAGGCCATCCCACAAGTTGCTGCAGAGATACTTAACCCTTCAAAGGCCTATATTTAAGCCCTATATTTAAGTACCCCTTTCATTCCTGGGGTTTTTATTTGCTTGTTTGTTTTTTGAGGGATCTGTGTGGAAAAGTGGAGGTGGGAAGCAGATAGTACTTCTATCATATGTTATGGGCTGCCATTCAGAGTGACCTAGATGAGCTAGAAAAACAGGCTCACAGGAATTTCATGACATTCGACAAGGACAAATGTGAATCCTGCACCTGGGACAGACCAACCTCCTGCAACATACAGGATGGGGCCTCACTGGCAGGCAGCAGCTCTCCTGGAAGGGACCTGCTGAGCCATACACTACAGAGGAGTCAGCAACATGCTCTGGGAGCAATGAAAGCAGTGTCCTGGGCAATATTAACAGGACCATAACTAGTAGACCAAAGTGATCATTACCCTCTGTTCAGCACCCATCAGATTACACCTGGAAAGACCCAGGCTCTTTACTGAGGTGAGAGATGATGGCCATAAAGCAACAGGTGGATGATTGTAACTGGGTATACATGAAAAAAATCACTGCAAGGACAAATAAATATTAGAATATCTGCCATGACAGGTTGTGGAATCTGTCCTTGGAGGACAGAACTGAGAGACCTGACTGATGAAAGTCCTAAGCAACCTGATTTGTATTCAGTGTTCAATCTGCTTTGAGCAGGAGGTTGGACTAGATAAACTCCTAAGCTGTCATCCAATATGCATGATTTTATGACTTGCTACAGCTTCATTCACATTGTCTTAAAGGGTGATTCAAGAGTAAAGTCTCAAACAGTGTAAAATTCTAGGAAGCTTTCAATGCCTATGACTACTGATATTTCTCAATAATTAATACTTCACCATAGACTTTTATTTCATCCATTTAGTTTAGAAAACCCAATGTTATTTTTGGATATGTTCCGTTGTTGATTTATTCCTTTATATGACATTAATTTTATTTACATAAAACAGTAATGTTTTGCTATACATTAATTGCCTGCTCATAAACTGTCACTGTCCTGGAACTATTGAAAACTTGAAGGCTAACTTTTGCAATTAATTTCAAAACATGTATTTCATTCAAGCTTTTCAGGACAATTTACTTCTAGGCTAGGGTAGAAATATACAAGATAACTTAGTACTTAAGTGGAACATAAACAGTAAATGGATGTCATGGAGTCCTGTGCATCCCTCATATTACCCACACCTTCATTGGCTTCATTTAAATGTAGAGTTATTAAGAGAAATATCATATTTGAAATACAGTTGTAGGTACTTAAAATCTGATCCATAGCCCATTTTATTTAGACAGAAAAATCCTCACAAACTCAGTCTTTCGCTTAATTACTTGTTATTCAACATGTCATAGGATGACTGTCTCACAGATATTTGGCAGGGCAGGGAGTGGGGAGCTATTGTCCGAAAATGTATCTAACTGTGCAAGTTAACATTTTTTTTATTATTATTACTATTATTTCTTTTTTATTGTTATTATTTTATGGCAGAGCCATAGAAGACAAATTTAGGAAGACTGCTTAGGGAGTTCAAGAAATATTTCTTAGAACTTCATTACTTTAGGAGCAAAGACTTCATATGCAACAGCACTAGAACCTTTGCTGTAGCTACAGTAGCACTAGCTGCAGCCCCAGAAGACCAAAAGGATCAGTGACTTAAGACTGTATCATCCCTGAAGATGTCAATTAATAATTCTCCAAATGTATTCTTGGATACAAATGCTAATCGGTTTCAAGTTAACATAATTAATGAAAGTCGTGACAACAACGAAGCATCCCAAGAGGATGTGGGCTCCGACCCACCACATTATGAAGAAACATCTTTTACTGACGAAGCACACAACAAACTGAGAATCAGTTACAGACCAGGAAAAAGAGAATTATATGACAACTTCCTTCAAAGAGGGGAAAAAACAGAAGCTAGTTTACATCCCTATGATACTCACAATAAAATGTATTATCTACAAACTTTTGGCCATAACACAATGGATCCAGTTCCTAAAATTGATTATTATAGAAACACCGGCAGTGTCAGTGGGAATAAGCTCAACAGACCAAGCTTATTAGAAATTCATGAACAACTTGCAAAGGTAAGTGGAAAGGAAAGATACAATTTTTCTCTGTTCCATTTCCAGGCTGTTAATTCTGTTTATTAATATGAGAAAGTCCTTAAATTCATGGACCTTGCCCAAGAGAGAAAGTACAACTAATCACTTTCCATATTTTCTTCAGTAGCTACAGTATGTTTTCTGCCCTGTATCCTGCTCAAAGCAAAGATTTTCATTAAAAGATGATAGTAATGTACTTGATTATCAGAACATCATAGCTTAATCTTACCTAGAAGTATAAAACTACTGAATTTCTTCTGTTTCATTTAGGAGTTAGGATGGTAGATGATGAATATCAACTCATAATTTAACCAAATTACACAAAACACATTTATTCCAAATTTAAATTTAACATCAATTAAAAACTAAGTTTCACAGATTCCTGCTGTATTCATTAAAATATATCTATATATCGATAGCTATTATAAAAAGTATTGCGTGCAATAAAAGCAATTTCAAATAATCAGAAATCAAAGCACTACCTGTTTATTGCAGTAACAAACCATTCAAATAGCAAGAAAGAATCCAGAACAAGAGTGTTGGGGTTGAAAGTGTTTGCCCTGAAGAGGGACAGGAGACAACAATTTCCAGGTATTGATTCAGTGAATTAATTTAGTCCTTCATGCTCATTATAACAATGAGTTTGGAAAGAATCTGAAGAGTCTTTTGAATGACCATGCATAAAGTATTTATGGAAGAATAAGTTGGCTGAATTCCTTCTAATATATCATGCAGAAGAGCTGTTTAGACTTTTCTCATATCCATGTAAAATACACTTACAAAACACACTTACAGAGAAAGTTATTGAACAGAAAAACAACTACCTAATTTGTCTTTGAAGAATTTTCTAGGGCTCAGTTTCTTCTCTCCCCTTCTGAGTGGTTCTACAATACAGGAGTTTATTGCTGATACATATGCCCAATGGATTTAATGGGGAAAAAAAGAACCTCCCCCTTAGAGGACTCTTCCTGTTTGTACTATTTCTTCCACATAGACACTACAGTAAATGAATAATGGAATACCAAAAACATGCCATTTAGTGTGATAAACCTCACTTTTGTCACCCTCTATAGCTATATACCCAAAGAAAACACATTGGTCAGGTATAATCTTTATGGTTTGCACATTTAAAACTTCCACTGCAACTAATTTGGTAAGCTAACAACCTTAAGTGTCAAATATCAGATTTTCACTAACTTGTGTGTTACTGCCTCAGCAAAATTCACCTATTTATAGACCTTTTAATGCTCGACTTTTGTATGTGGAGGAACGATCTCCATGCAAAATAATAATGCAAAATAATGTGGAAAAATGCAATGAGAACTTTTGGATGATAAAAACAACTAGATTAAGCAGTTTGAAACAATTAAACTATTAAAAAACCTACTGCAAAACATTACTGGAATAATACGGTACTGAACTGACTTTGGTAAAGTTATAGCCTCTTTCACCTTATCCACAATAATAAGTTCTCCATAATAAACATAGTTCTCCATAAAAAGCAAAGGAGAGACACAGGGTACACCCACTTACTGAACTAAAATCAATCCTTTTTTGAGTTTGTTTTGTACACTTGTGAGGCAGGGCTGGAAAGAGAGAGATCACCTTTGTATTCAAATTCAGACTGAAAGTGTTAAGTGCAGGAAAAACAAACAAACAAACAAACAAAAATAGAGAAAACACACTGTCGTTGCCATTGCACTGTTTTACATAATTCTGAGGATCAGACTAACATCTGATTTTTGTTCAAGATATTGTTCAAACTCCAGTTCTCTGTAGATTCACCTGTCCTAAGAAGGATCAATAGAAAGTAATTAAATCAAGCAAAAAAAAAAAAAAAAAGCCATTAGGAAAATTAAGACCTGATTCGTTAATATCTGATCAGAACATCTTCCTAGTTTGGGCCTGACTTAAATTTATATTATAACTTTAAACTTTAAATGAAGGTCTCCACATACCTGCTTAAAATGGTTAACATAGAAAAGAGAAGCAGGTTACCCGAGTAATTGTTTATATGACTGCAAAGTAGATGTGAAAAGGGGAGAATATGAATTTGGTAGCACTACTCCTTTTCAGCTGCTACTCAAGGGACTAAACATATTTCCATGTTCCAAAGAAAATTCCTATTATAGAAATAATTTACATTGATGGTGGTCAGAGAGATGAAAAATAGTGTATTTTGGCTTTGAACATAATGCTAAATGAACATATACTAAACATTAGCATATTAAGGAATTTTCAGTTTTGACCATTACCTTTTTTTTTTTTTTTTTTTTTTTTTCTCTGTTGCATATCTCATTTGGTCAAGAAGATTGATTTGTTTGTTTTAAACACAATTAGATAAATTGCTTGAGATTTGTTAAGACTTAGTGAAGACTAAAAAGGCATCAACTTCCATCCCAGAATACAATGAAGGGAAAATTGCTGACTTTTAGGGAAGAGAAAAGAGCATGGTCTCGCTCAGTTGTTTCCTTACTTTTTTTTTTTTTTTTTAAATATCCAGCTTACAGAAGGATAATCTTGTGCCTCTCAAACTATAAAAGGGAATGTCAGAGGTAATGGGATTTTTGTTATGCTGGCAACCTGCTGTGCCCTTACATGTGTTGTGGCCCTGATCTGGGAACCACGCCCACAGCACTCATTAGCATGGCTGGAGTCCACTCCTGGCTGTCCCCTGGACTTACTCTGTGACCTTGGACTAATTACTTCTATCTACACACCTTCACCATGTTTTCAAGCTAGTTCTGAACAGGATAGTTCCCAAGTTAGAATAAATTCAGCAGCTGCCAGGCTAAAAAGTATAGGGATATTAACATACTGTCTCAGCTTCTGAAAACCGTGCCAGAACTAGTAGGTACTATCTAGAAGTACCACCCTAGCTTTTGCATATCCAAGTGCTTTGTGGTCTTTCACACAGTCCTGCCTTAAATTTCCAGACAGATTCCATAAAACCCGATTTTCTGACATGTGCTAGGAGTTGAAAAGCACCACTGAAAGATGCAATCAAATGCAATTTAGACATTCCAAAGAATAAACAAATGCGAGAACAGCAAGTAGTAGATTAGTAGAGAAGGCATTAAGATAGTATGAAAAAGCTGAGCTCCTATCTGCAGGTGAAAGCAGTATGTGCAGCAGAACCCATGTGCAGCAGGCTCTCTAGCCACCCTTAAGTTAGGGATGTAATGCCCCAGTATGTGTGTGTGAGGGGGATAGTCTTATATCCCAGGATACAAATCTGAAGAAGATGCTTTATTCCTTTTTTTTAAACACTAAAATCTGGATTTACCACACTATAACCCAAGGCAATCCCCTCCCTCCACAGATTTTTTGTAACTCAAATTGCTGAAGACAACTGCCTTTTCAAAGCCCAGTGCCAGATTCTGATAAGAAATGACATATATTTGTCTTCAGATTTCTAAACGTCACATAAGTTTTCCCACTGTGCTTTGATGCTGGCTTAACATCAGAAGATAAGTATTAATATTTAATACATTTTTAATATGCATTTTTTCAAATGTCAGAATGTAAGCCAGGCTGAAAGGAACTTCAAATATCCAGTTCCCACGCTGCTGGAGTCAAATGTGTGTCATCTTTTAGCAAGATGTGTCACGCTTTGCACACATTAAGCCACAAAACACCAATTAAATCCCTAAGAAATAGTTTAAGTGCTATTTCACAGCTTATAGCTGGTGATAATTACTTGGGCTTAATATTTACCTTACATAAGAAATCATTTAACCTTTCTTCCTCTTGGCTATTCAACACATTTGTTATGAAGACTTGATGACCTCATCATCTTTATCTCCAGGAGAGATGAAGGCTAGACTTCTGAAAAAAGAGAGGAAATTTTTATTTTATTTTAAATAAAATTTTAAAATTTAATAAAATTTTTAAAGGGGTTAAATTCTGATTTTGGTAGCTTTTTAAACTATTCTGTCACTTTTACTCCACATCCTTAATGCATGAGTAGCGCAGGTACAGCTACTTGGTAAATAACAAATCATTGACTAGAGCACACCAATTTAAAATGCATTTAAAATGCATTTATGGAAGGTTTAAGACCATAATTTACAATAATGACATGTGATAGCACAAATTAATTCAAAGTATTAATGAAACAACTTGTTTCAAGTACAAACACTGAACCCTTTAATTTTTTGCCTTTGAAGCTCTAACCACTGTACATGCAAATAAGCAAAAAAAAAAAACAAAACAAAACAGTATTCTGATAATCTTCCTTAACTCACTTTAATCGTTTTCTGTTTAGAACAAACAGAGCCATTATTATTTTCGGGTGAGAATTGTTAAACATATCTAAGCATTTCAGGAGCTCAAAGTCACAGGTTTTCAATAGCTTTTGTATTCCCATCACAGGCACCAACTTGAAGTTATGCCAAAATGCATTATCCAGTCACTTATTTCAATTGTGAACACAATCCTAAATTTATTGTGTCAAAGGCATTCTAAAATTTTACATCACAGGAGCTAGAGACCCCTTCCATGAGAAGGGAGATCAAACATTATCATAAATATCATATACAATTAGTTGTTATGCCGATATTGTATTCTATTTTCTGAGTATGTGGACAAAAAACAGAAAGAGATTTGAAGCTTAAGCAGTATCTAGAAACCTCATATGTTTTACAGAATCACAGATGTTTTCCCTCCTTGACTTGTTTAGTTAATGTGGAAACCTCTTCACCCTCCTCCAAACCCTAAACATCTGATTTCTCTCCAGAAGGGACACACACTCCTGACCCTCTGCCTGGCTAAGATAATGTACATACCCCTTCCTGAGTCATTTTGCACAGGACCCAGACAACACTTGGCAACAGTTAACCAAATTCCAACTCAGCGCAAAATCAGTCAGAACTTTGTATAAAAAAATTAAAAGAAACAAACCAGCAATGACAGCACGTGTAAACCTCAGCACTGTGATTAATTCCCATTAAAACCACAGGAAACATATTGTGGTGCTAAACTGAACTGAAGAGATAAAATACAGATACAAGTCTGTAACTGGATGGGAATGATCCAAAATTCTGGGCTATTTATTATAATTACATAACAAGTATGCCAATTCTTAATCTTATCTACTACAGTTAAGCTAGAGCTGAATAAACCACAGAAAGGGTTATTAATTTACTGCATTATTTATTGCATTTCACAAGTATTTTTCTGACTGCTTTCAAGAATATGCCAGTGTCTCAAGAATATTTGCTGTTGGAATTACGTTTGTACATTAGGCAATGAAAAATACCAGAGTTCGTCACATAACTTATTTGCCATGCTGCACTCAACTAGGTCTCTTCACCAGTAAGCAATTCTCTCTCTATAATTATGATGATTCGTAAATTGTTGCAGCAGCATATAGAGGCCAATCATGAGGCCCTCATTACTTTAGGTGCTCTACTAACATATCAACACAACATATATGTTGAATACAGCTTGGGCTAAAAATAAAAAAAGAAAAGTATCAGATAACAATGTATTTACTCTGTTTAAGTGATTCTTTAATTCTTTCATTTTTTCTTGCTGCTAGCAAGCCCACCTGTTGATGCTTGGTGTCAGAAGAGTATTGCACTAGAAACAGTAAAACTTGATCTTCTTTGGAATTCCTTCTTCCATGTCCCTCTCATACAACCAGGTGTCCTCTGCTTGATACAACAATGTGTTTGTTTTCTGTGTGATCCTTCAGAACATAGCCGTGAGCACCAGCTCAGTGGAAAGAGTGGCTAATGGAGAAAGCACTGCTGGAGATGAGACAACAGCTAGCAAGGAAGAAGAAAACAAAACAGGACTTGTCAAGTTTGGATGGGTGAAGGGTGTGCTGGTGAGAAACTTTCTACATTTCAAAAAAAAAAAAAAAGAGGAGAATAAAATTTAAGATTAGTTCTGCAATACTAAGCTTTGTTAAGAAGTAAGAGAGGGAGATGGACTTGAGGGATGTTTGGGGTGCTTTCAAGAATCCCACAAAGCACACTATCATGCTTCTGATTAACACTATTTTCAGTGTTACACTAATGCAGAATTGTTTGTTTAAAACCTAGGTAAGATGTATGCTCAATATCTGGGGTGTGATGCTTTTTATTCGACTTTCCTGGATTGTAGGTCAAGCAGGAATTGGTATGTATCGTATTTAATACCATTTTCAACAGTGAAAGGGATAAAGAGGATAAACTATACACAATCACAATTAATATATAATCTGAGATGTGCATTTGCATGTTGCACTTAATCATGTTTTCAAATGCTTGCCAAGGTAAAATATGTTAATCCTCCAAACTATTGGAATTTTCCAGACTTCCAGCCAAATTACTGCTTAGAGGCACAGATCTGTTAACTGTGCATATGATCATCACATTTGAGTATTTCTGAGCTTTGGTAAAATTTGTATTTAGATCCTGTAACAGATGTAAACTCTGTGACTTGGGCCAATTTCTAATATGTGTGTAGAGAGTTAACCTTTAAGAGTTTGCACTTTGCTTATCTGTGAATCCCAAACCTTGTCTTCTGCATATTAAAAACAACACTTCTTCACACTTCTCTGCAAAGATGAAAACAGAACTGGAAGGAGGTGTCATTTCATCACAATTTTAACTATAGCAAAGCACTACATACTAGTGTACAATGAAACACTAAGTTATTAAAACTCTGCTACAGCTTTCATATAAGTAAGCACACTTCATAGTGTATTGTATTTTTGCCTCTTCACTGTGTATTTTCATTAATCCAATTCTTAAATCCCAGTCCCTGGGAGGCTGGGCCCCCCAGGCTCCATGCAGCATGTTGTTAAGCATTCAGTGAAACCAAGGCTCACACTACATGGACCCCTAGCAGCTAGAAGCACCTCAGGAACGTGCAACATATCAGTAGCTGTTGTGTGGTACAACTTCATTTTTTTTTGCTGCTGCTGTAGAGAAACAGAAATGTGAACTGCAACGGCAGTGTCACTGTATTACATGTTCATAAGTAAAATGGGTCCATAAGCTTTAACTGGCACCCAGACATCACGAAAAGCAGCAATTCAAAAGGTTGTTGACAAATATTTCCCTTTGTATTCTCACAGAACAGAAATACTAGGTTGACATGAGCTGGAGTCCAAACTCTGATCTCTGGGCCTCTACTCTCCCCATCTTGGATAAAACTCAGTGCCCAAATTCAGACTGAATATCAACATAATTCACAGCCTTGTTAATGGCTGAAATGAAACACTGAATAGAAACATCTCCAAAATTTTGCATGGCTGAAGTGTAATTTCCAGCAAAATACAGTAACTTCACAGAAGTTCTTCTTGAGCAAGACTGAGCTTTAAAAAAACAGATACAAATAAAATGCTCATTAATAATAAGAAAAAAAAAAAATCAGCCACAAAATTACAGGCACAGGTAGGAAAAAAAAAAAAAAACAAACACAAAACACCACCAAACAATAAATGTTCCAGAACTAAGCGGAAGAACTTTAGCTACTTTTGCAGCGCTCTATGCATGGCTCTAGCACTGTGCCTGACAAAGGGGTGCTTGCTGACTTTATGATGCATACCAAATAAGAGTGTACAGCCCAGGGCACTGTATATGCCTTGCCATGAAAATTCTGCATCTTAATATTGCCAAGGCTTTGCTCTAGGGTTTCATGCAAAATTAGTTTTTAAGGGCAGTTTAGTAACTTATTGAGATCATCAAGAAGTATTACTTTGTTTTGAGGTGTGAGAATAGCCATAGGCAAGAGTAATTCATTTTAGAACAACTTTCTTAGCAGCCATATGCCTAGGTTTCAATCTAAATTTTAATCAGATTTTAGCATTAATTTGCACCAAGATCAGTAACAACCCTTCTGCTTTCACATTTGATTTTACCATTTTAATTCATTGATAAGCAGATCCTTCTTTCTTAGGCTTTATTGCTTTGCTATTGCTTTTTAAAATTGCATGTCTTATGTAAGGAGGTTAGCCTTTCTTCTGAAAATGAGACATCTAATTCCATTTCAATGATTTCTCAATGTATTTTCTGATGTCTTGTAAGCAATGAGTTTAAGTCTCTAGTCAAGTTGCCTAAAGAGAACAGTGATGGAAGTTCATCATCATGAAAGCTTTGGGATTTCACGTGGTACTGCTACTAATGTGGAAATCAAATGAGTTAAACCACCATTTGCACACCATTTATATTCCCATCATTAGAGGGCCAAAGAGAGAAAAAAAATATATATATATTTCCAAATCCTGCTGTCTTGGGCAAAAACTCTGAGAGAATAAAAAAAAACGAGGTACAGTGTTTATCAACAACCTGGATAAAAAGGACAGGCTGGTTTTGATAAGGTTTGAGGTCCAAAACCAGTCTGGCATTTCGACCTAACATTTGGGGACTCTCTCCAAAGTCAGTATTTGTACCTATACATGGAGTGGTTAATCGATGGCAGGGAAAAACACCAAGTTTATGTTAACTGAAAATTTGGCCCCATATATTACAATTATGTTATCCTAGGTTATATATTACCATGTTTTGGTTGGATTACTTGATTTACTTTATGCGTTTTTCTTCT
Organism: Aythya ferina; assembly: GCF_964211825.1. Classification (NCBI taxonomy): domain Eukaryota; kingdom Metazoa; phylum Chordata; class Aves; order Anseriformes; family Anatidae; genus Aythya; species Aythya ferina. Next base: position 20,802,279 of record NC_140307.1, on the reverse strand, counting down.
TAAATGTTTGTTGTTGTTGTTGTTTTTAAATAACATTAAGGCCTCCCCTAGCAGATATTACTCATCAAATTAGCATAATATCTGACCCTACTTAGCATATACATATTTACAATATGACTTGTGAAATCTAATAGAGAATTCCAGAAAAATACTCCTCAGGATACATGTGTACTTGACAAATAATTTTAAAACAGGTTTAAGAATAATGTGTCTGACGTTCAAGTTAAGAATTAACAGCTGATTAAAAGCCATATTCAGCCACTTTTGGGGCATAAAATTTAGAGTTCAACAAGGCCCTTCTATGCAGCATGTAATCGTAGCTAACCAGAAAGAATGACCATTTATACTTTTACTTTTGTTTTATGCAGACCATGTACAAAATAAATACATGACTTGTTATGGAAAGAGTTCAGAAATTAAAAGGATAAACATTATTTATTATAGGCTCAAATCACTTTAAATATCCTATGCTACATTATATATCATTTATATCTCTTGCATTATGTTGTTCTTAAAGGATTGTGATAACATGGTTCTAATTCAAGCAGCAAAGAACATTTATTCAGAGGCTGGATGCCTATAGCCCTCCAGTATGAACTGAAGTCAGGGCTCTGATCTGGAAGCTAGGGGGTAAAAATACAGCAGATAAATCAGTATGTTTGTAGTTCTAGTTGGATGTCAGTTGTTGAATACAAGTTTCAATTTGGAGGAGCCTTGGTCAATAAATATTGTTACAGGCAATGTATAATCTTCAGTTCCACATTGAAGGCCCTTGTACCTTACAGAAACAAGAGAGCTACTGCATAAGCACTAGCAAATTCAGATACAAGTAAGAACTGATTCCATGTTTTTGTACCAAACTATGTTGCTGTTGTTGTTGTTTTGCTTTTTTCTCTCAAAGACAGAAATAGGAATAGAAGCAATAAAACTGAGATTAAATGTTGTATTTCATCAAATGACTTGAAACAAGGAAGTTTTCTTGAACTACAGGGCCAAACTTTTATTCGTAATACCAGAAAATATAAGCAATGGCCACAATTGTGTCTCAGGAGATCCCAACAGGACACAAAGAAACTTTTTCACTGGGAGGGTAGTCTACCACTCAAACATGTAACCCAAGGAGGCTGAGAGATCTTTGCTAATGCAGGTTTTCAAGACCCAACTAGCCAAGGCCATCACAGATTTACTGCTGTTCTGGTGATAGCTCAGATATGACTGAGAGGCTAAGATACACACCTTCAGAAATCACTTCCAGCCAATGTTTCTATGATTCTAAATCATACTAGGTGCCTTTTACTTACACAGTTTCTTGCACAGTTTCACAAAGTTAACAGAAACTTGACTTTAGAGCCCATGATTGGAAACATACTCCAAAATCAGACTTACCGAAACTGAGTTCACCTATCACTAATACTGATCTTCAGATGTTTGCTTACATTTAATGTTTTTTTTTTTTGTTGTTGTTGTTGTTTTTTTTTGATCGTTCGTTTGTTTTTTATATCAGCTAAAAAAGGATGCTAAGTTATCTAAGATTACCCACCACTGGTTACTTGTCAAAGTACACAGCATCTAAAAAATAACATTTCCATTTTTAAATGTTGATTTTGTGTTAAATTAAAACTACTTTTTGCAGGGTAGAAGGAGATTAGGAGAAAGTGGGGAAGCATTGCACTGGACAGCCTGGCAAGCAAGGATATAGAAGGATCACATTCAGATCTTGTTTCTCTCCTTGATAGATTCTTTGTCCTGGTGAAACTATATATAACTATATATATTATATAACTGTGAAACTATACAGTCACTATCCAACTCAGTATTTAACTGATGAAAGACAGAAGAATTCTTAAATGAGCTCTGGTTAATCTCTTTTGTTAAACAGTCGGGATGTATATTAAAGGCTGATATAAGAAACGCTTGCTTGCTTCATTCAGCTAATGGAGAAAACCTTTGACAATCATAAGAGAGATTTTGGCTAGGGTACTCCTATCAAAAAGCATCGTCACTTGAAGACTGATGGGAATAATTTAATACTGCGACATGGACTCCTTGGAAACATTCCAAGTGGTCAACAAACCATCTTTCAGTTTATTGCTCTGATTCTGGCCTGTAAATTCCATTTAAAGAAAGAATAATATGTAGGAATTGTGGAACATAAGTAAAATATTTTATCTTCTTATTACTGACAGGTCTTGGAGTAATCATAATTCTTCTCGCCACGATGGTAACCTCAATTACTGGGTTGTCAACTTCTGCAATAGCAACTAATGGGTTTGTCCGTGGAGGTAAAATCTTTAGGGTTACTAATGCTTTCAAGCCCTGAAAGATCTTTATGTATTATTTTCATACGATGCAAACCAGCAGGACGATAAAACAAATAGTACATCAGCAGGAACCAGAAGGTAACAACTCTAGCCAACTCTAATCACCATCTATGGCATATTTGAATTGTCATTTTTCATCAATTCCAGATTTCAGTTCAGTCTGTGAAGTACATTTCAGATGTTCCTGCCTAATGCTGAGTGAGAAACGGCATCTGAATTTTCATGGAATTTTTCCATTCTTACCTTGCAGCAGGTCTTTAATGTTCAGAGCCTTACAGGTTGGACGTCCTTGGACAAACTGAACATGAAGCACTCTTCCTCTTATTGTGAATACTGATGCAGATCAGCGGTATCTTCAATTTAATACTTTCTTGTATAATTCTTTATAATACTCCTTACATTTCAGCTACTTCTTCAAAGATGAGCACATATTTTCACTGGAAAAGTAAAATGCATATCAGGTATTTTATGATACAAAGTTTTAGTACATTTCAGATCCTTTAAAAGTTGTAACTGAGCTGCGTCTGAGGAAAACAGCAAGTTCTTACTGCATCATTTAAGCAGAAAAGGTATTTGAATACACTTGTATATACTTTCTTTTTCAAATCTTTCAGGTCTTGGAATCATAGTTATTGCTCTGAGTGTAGTAGTAACAACATTAACAGGTATCTCCATGTCTGCCATTTGCACTAATGGAGTAGTAAGAGGAGGTAAGTGAATATCATCTCATGAAAAGTACAAAAATCTTCAGACTTGAACTAGAAAAAAGCGGGAATTGAGATAACTGTGTTATAAGCAAAATAAGAATAAATAAATATATTTGGGGTGATCTCTCTTAATAGAACAAACAGCAAATTAAAACATATGTAATCTTCAACGTTTTCTGACAATAAATATTAAGTGAGATGAGATGAAATAATTAACTGACAGAGTAATAAGCTCCATTTATGGTGATATGAAAAAAAAAAAAAAAAGATTAATGACTCATTGCATCACTCTTTGGGAGCTTTAAAAATTGTGTCACAGTATATGATTTTTCATGCTTCATGGATCCAAGTAAAGCAGAACCTGCCTAGAGGTGAGGTTTTCTCTGCTCTGTGTTACTGCATTATGGCTCATGAAAAATTGTTTGAAGGTTCGCTTTTGCATACTAGTATGTACTAAAAGGATTCTTGCAGTAGAAAGGCAAAGTAGAAGAGTCAGAAGTCAGAACCACTACAAAGCACATTCCTTGGTTTTCAGTTAATATATTAATATAGGCAAATCTTTATTTTGTTTGTTAGGCTTAAAGTAGAGATTCCTGTGATATACGTGAGAAAAAGTGAGCAAAATCTGAGTATTTAGTTGTGCTGAAATAACAGTAATTTCTGTCTGCAGGTGGAGCATACTATCTTATCTCAAGAAGTCTAGGTCCAGAGTTTGGTGGATCTATAGGACTTATCTTTGCTTTTGCAAATGCTGTGGCAGTTGCTATGTATGTGGTTGGATTTGCTGAAACAGTTGTAGAGCTTCTTAAGGTAAATGTAAATGTTTCATATATATTGTTAAATTGGCACCTTTTATATATACATATTTGTTTTAATGGTGACACTTTTCAGCTGTGGCTTAGGGACAACTTTAGCAGGAAAGATGCTGGTCTTTCTAGCCATGCCATGTAGTGCTTTTCCATTATTTCTGCTTTATGAATATGTCATACATTTCTCAACAAGAGCCTCAAGCATCAGAAAAGGGGGTAGACACCTAATTAAACAGCCAAATAATCCCAGCTATGAAGAGCCAGCTGGACCATGAAATACAAACATTTGGTCTCACAAAACATTGAAACTGATTGAACTATGACAACTCATTCCTTTCTATTTCACCATATTACCTCATCCCACCAGCTGGGCCAATAAGGACTGGTCCTAACAACATTTTTTTTTTTTTTTTTTTACTGTTTCCAGGAGAGTGATACAATAATGGTAGATGAGTCCAACGACATCAGAATCATAGGTACCATAACTGTTGTATGTCTTCTTGGCATCTCTGTTGCTGGTATGGAATGGGAAGCAAAGGTAAAGTTTTAAAAGAACATACAAGCAAGCAGTATATTAGAGTACTGCACTCTAGAGGGTTTGTGCATGAGGGATGCTATACAACAGGTGGGATTTTCAAAAGCACTCAGCTTCAGTTTATGCTTAGCCTTTCTAAAAGCAATAACAGTTTAACCATTACATTCATTGAAAGCACTATTACTCTGTGCTCTTCCTTGAACATTCAGTTAGGAAGGAAAAGGAAGTTTATGTTTCACAGACAGCTTTATAATTCATGGCATCATTTATAGCCTTGGGTAAGTGCTTCTTTTACCCTTATTTTTGATGCAGTTTGACAGAATAAACAGTAGTTAAAACAATATATGGTTTTATCACTGTAATCTCTCAAGCTCTGATCAGCAGTTGAGCTCTATTTGCTAGCCATTCCTTAATCTCTGGTGATATCTGTTATTCCTTCACCCTCAAAAAAAAAAAAAAGAAAAAAAAAGTTAAAATTTGAAATACTTCAGAGTGTAGAAATCAGGTCTGTAATTGGACCCTTATTTTCATATTCCGCTGTGATGTAAACTTAGAACTACTTGTAAAGTTCTAAGTTCATATCTTTTTATTTCTATTAACAGGCTCAAGTTATTCTTCTAGTTGTTCTCCTTATTGCCATTGCAAACTTCTTTATTGGAACAGTCATTCCTACTAACAATGAAAAGAAGGCAAGAGGCTTTTTTAATTACCAAGGCAAGTACTGTTCATCTATCACAGAAAAGTAACTTTGCATTCTTTGTGGCTTCATACTGAGTTGAGGATTCCACTGAAAAAGGTCACAGGATAAGGATCTTTGGCTCAAATTTAAATAAGCTTGCAACCAAAGCTTTTTCTTTCATCTTTAATTTTGAGTATGTCTATCTGCTGCTGAATCTGACAGCACAGTTAGCTACAGTTTGAGTCATTTGTGTATCAGCAGAGCACAGACAGACCTTTAAACAGAGCTAAGTGCAAGTGCTGCAGTGACACTCCTGTCACTTCAATATGGCTCTGTGGCTTTGAGATGCAGACAAGCACATCGTACTGGGGACCAGACTGAGGAAATCAAATTCACTTTGCTTATGAGACAGATTCAAACCCAAACGTCCAGATGTGAAAGACTTGATGATTCACCTTCTTCATTAACTAACTCTGGAATCAAATGCCGTTAACATGTTTCATTTTCACCTATATTTGCAGCATCAATATTTGCAGAAAACTTTAGACCAGATTTCAGAGATGGAGAAGGATTTTTCTCGGTGTTTGCCATTTTTTTCCCAGCTGCCACTGGCATTCTTGCAGGAGCCAATATCTCAGGAGATTTGAAAGTACGTATTTCGTTAACTTCATAATACTAGCTGTAGGCTGAAAAAAAGAACAAGAAAAATGATTATGAATCAGCACTGTATTCAGTTTTAAATCATGTCTGATTTTAGGAAGCAAAATTCTCACTTTTAAGTACCTGTTTTATTATTTAAAAATACCATTTCACATTTTCTATCGTAATACATTATGGGTATTTACACAAATTACTGCAATCAGATTTGGGTTGCTGTATCATTTAAAGGCATATTTCAATAAGCCGCAGTAATGTAGCCATAATGGCCTGTTTGCAGAACATTACATAGAGAAAGTATGTGTGTATCTCCTGGTGCTCTTTTGCAAAATTTCCTATAACATCATCCCAAAAAACATACCTGTCAAGCTCATGTTTGTACTCACAAGAATAAGTGGAGACCAGCTTTGTCTGTTCAGGGTCATAGCAATGGCAGAGTAAACAGAGCATTTAATGAAAGCAAATGTGTCCCAATCCCTTGTCACTATGGCTGCTCAAAGGAAAAGATGCAGGTTTGCAGCTGTGGCAAAAGAAAGGTGTCTGAGGAGAAAAGGAAAGGAGGTCCAAGGGTGCCTAAATATCTTGCTGGGGCTGTTCTGTGAAGTCCTCGCTCCTTTTGCAGTACAGCAGTTGCACAAGATGCTACCTGTCTACCTTGACTTCAGCAAGGCTTTTGACACCGTCTCCCACAGCATTCTCCTCAAGAAACTGGCTGCTCTTGGCTTGGACTGGCGCACGCTTCGTTGGGTTAGAAACTGGCTGGATAGCCGGGCCCAAAGAGTCGTGGTGAATGGAGCCAAGTCCAGTTGGAGGCCAGTCACTAGTGGCGTCCCCCAGGGCTCGGTGCTGGGGCCGGTCCTCTTTAATATCTTCATCGATGATCTGGACGAGGGCATCGAGTGCACCCTCAGTAAGTTCGCAGATGACACCAAGTTAGGTGCGTGTGTCGATCTGCTTGAGGGTAGGAAAGCTCTGCAGGAGGATCTGGATAGGCTGGACTGATGGGCTGAGGTCAACTGCATGAAGTTTAACAAGGCCAAGTGCCGGGTCCTGCACCTGGGGCGCAATAACCCCAAGCAGAGCTACAGGCTGGGAGAGGAATGGTTGGAAAGCTGCCAGGCAGAGAAGGACCTGGGAGTGATGGTGGATAGTCGGCTGAATATGAGCCAGCAGTGTGCTCAGGTGGCCAAGAAGGCCAACGGCATCCTGGCTTGTATTAGGAACAGCGTGACCAGCAGGGCTAGGGAGGTGATCGTCCCCCTGTACTCAGCTCTGGTGAGGCCGCACCTCGAGTACTGTGTTCAGTTTTGGGCCCCTCGCTACAAGAAGGACATCGAGGTGCTTGAGCGGGTGCAGAGAAGGGCGACAAAGCTGGTGAGGGGCCTGGAGAACAAGTCCTACGAGGAGCGGCTGAGGGAGCTGGGCTTGTTCAGCCTGGAGAAGAGGAGGCTCAGGGGTGACCTTATCGCTCTTTTTAGGTACCTCAAGGGAGGCTGTAGCGAGGTGGGGGTTGGCCTGTTCTCCCACGTGCCTGGTGACAGGACGAGGGGGAATGGGCTTAAGTTGAGCCAGGGGAGTTTTAGGTTAGATGTTAGGAAGAACTTCTTTACAGAAAGGGTTGTGAGGCATTGGAACAGGCTGCCCAGGGAAGTGGTGGAGTCACCATCCCTGGAAGTCTTCAAAAGACGCTTAGATGTAGAGCTTAGGGATATGGTTTAGTGGAGGGCTGTTAGCGTTAGGTTGGAGGTTGGACTCGATGACCTTGAGGTCTCTTCCAACCTAGAAAATTCTGTGATTCTGTGATTCTGTGATCTAAACTCTAACTGTAAATTAGAGACAAGAATTTAGTTTTGAGTGCCCTCTAGTTTTCACAACTCTGCACAATGTGTTTAACGTGAAGAGTGTTTAAAGCTAAACACAAAGATTAACTAATTCAAAGCTCAGAAACATTTTGTAAAATATCTCTAGCAAATATACGGCAATGCAATACTTTGCAGCATTACAAGAAAACCAAAATGCAACAGGGTAGGCAGCAGGGTATCTATAACTCAAGCTTTGGAATCTCATACTTAAAACAAACAACAAAAACACCATAAATAAAATGCAAAAAAAGGCACTGAAAAGAACAGGCTTACACCTAGATTGCCCCAGCATGTCAAATGATATTATTTGATTTTATCATATAGACTCACTGTCTTTAGTACCTTAAGGATTTGACCAAAGGTCTGTTAGTTCTGCGTTGGCAAAGCAATCACAAGTTCACCAGGATCCTATCAACCCTGACAGCCGGTTTTGTTTCCCTCCCTTACACTGACTCTATGCCTCAACTCCTTTGTTTTCAGAGGACTCCTTTTGAAGTCAAGCACAGAGAGAAATACATAGAAACTGAGCCACTAATAACATTTATGAGATTCCATTTTTAATTAAAAAAAAAATAAAAATCATTGTACTTCTGTCCACTGGGACTGAATCAGCCTCACACAATCTCCATCCTTTTATCAAGCAAAAATAATTCTTTTGCTATACGTGGTACTCTCTATCTATGGCAAGCTCCCAAAGCAGCAGCACTTCTTTCATAAGCTATTTGAAAGAGTCTGAACAGACCAAGAAAACCAGGTCTCCTGTTGGCTCCCTGCAGCTGTTTCTGTCTGGCAATAAGTAAAAGTCTATGACCAGCTCCTCCAGGCTGCAGATTCCCCACTGAGCATGTTTAGATGCATTAGATCTAATTAAATTAACCAGCCTCCACAGAAATCCAAAAGACAAGCTGACTATTTAAATTGTAAGATTGACAAACTTTGTTTAGAATTTGTTACAAACACCTGTGTACATGCTTCTGTAGCCACTACACACTTAGTAGGCTACTAAGTAGTAAGCTACTCCAAAGTCTGCTTATGGAAAGAGTTCATCTTCCTAGTGACTTCAGAGGATTTTAGAGCAGGCCTCAAAATGCTAATGGCATATTAAATGTGTTTAATTATTAATATATTTTAAAAGTTGCAAAGCAGCAAGAAGCTTTAACTCTAAGATTTAAGATTACAGTGATTAAGACTGCAGCATAAAACTCTACAGAAACAGTGACCAGAGGCACACCAAAAGTGTATAAATTAAAGTTACCAGGATCCCAGGGCAAAAGGTCTTATGGAGCTGAAATGACTTTGAAGTTATTTTTCAGTTCAATAGGCCCTTACCTCACTTAAAAATATATAGTAATTATTTATGCAGTTAAGTCATTCATCCGTGTTTCACACAAGTCACCAAATCTATATACATATTTTTCCATGCAATTAGTGTAGTTGTTGCAAAAGTATAAAAATTTGTGGCTTAAATGTATTCCAGGCATCTATGACAAAAAAAAAAAAAAAAAAATCACCAAAGGAACTTAACAAGGCAATTCATAGAGTGCTTCCTACCAGAAACAAACACACAGTAGATTATAAGGTTGGTTGGTATTGAACTCCACTTTAAAATTACAATGTATAACGCAGGTCATTGCATTTTTTTTACTTACAGTTGCATGAATGAAGCTGATATTATTGTGAGACAGTCTATAAACATTATAACCCAACCTTATTAAAACATCTAAATTAAACATCAAAATAGTGAGGAGTAGTTTGTTGTCAAGATACAAGTACCAACAATTACTAGTTGCGGATCACAAAAGTACTGTATTACGTTCAGGGTGACTATATGCAGCTCTCTTACTGATTAACCAAAAATGGTCCAATCTTGTCATCTGCACAAGCATGATGACAACCTCATAAACTGCATTAATGCGGACATGTGTTACACTTGCTTAAACAACTGCTTACACCAAAAGCCTGATCCAATTACAAAGGCACAGAAGGGTTAGTGAGAACATGAGCTGTATTCAGGTCTTTAAGAGGCTGCCTGCACATCTATTACCTACTGCTAGAGAAAAAGATGTCATGTTGAATGGAATAGTCTCGTAGCCTGGATGTGACCATCCAACAATCATCTGGACCCGCTCTACTGATTCAAGCAACTAGATGTTTAGTTCAGGAACTATTTATCTATTTTATCATTAAGACATTAAAATAAAGGCCATTGCAGCAATGTAAGGGGAGTTTAGAGCACCCGGAAATGCAGAGTTTAGGACTCTTCTGCTGCTGTAAGCATTAGCTCTGCTCCTGCAGACTATGTTTCTCTATGAACAGGGATAGGAGCATGGCACCACAGACTGTTTCATGGCTATCAATGTGCTGGGGCAGGAGATGTTGGTGCAGCTGTAAGTGATAAAATTGTACCTTCTTAAAGTATCTTCATGTTGCAGTGTGGTAGGACTAACTGGTATGCAAATGCAATCAAAATGCAGCACGTGAACTCACTGTGTTTTGGTCACTGCTTTATTTTAAGGATCCACAAGGTGCAATACCCAAAGGAACAATGCTGGCCATTCTGATAACAACAGTTGCTTACATAGGTGTTGCAATATGTGCAGGTAAGTATAGAGCCTCTGTTTCAAGTCTTAATTTATACAGATATGAAGTCTGAAAGCCTAGTATGCAAATGAGTGATTAAACTCAACACCTTTTCATCCTGTGAATTTATTATGTAGAAACAGTTGCTTTGATTTTATTGAATGTAAAAACAGCGAATAAAAAGAAATAATCAGCAAAAACAAAGTCCCTGTTTGGCAGCTGGATGACATTTGCCTTGTTTGAGTTTACACAAGAATAGAAAAATGATTTTCGTAGAACTTATACAATTACTTTTGCATTTGATTCAGTGACAGACTACTAGCCTATAGTATCCATGAGTGTAGTAAAGATTCAACAACTTCAAATCAATCTGCTCATCTTTTGTTTCTCATTCACTTTGAAGTTTCATATGGCTTCTATTTACACTCATTAGTCTTAGTAAGCACTCATCAGTGTCATGGCAATACACTTATTTTATATGTTGTGTATCAAAGACAAATCAATTGCCTCTCTTCAAGAAGATGCCCTATATTACTAACTGCTCTACAATATTGGAATGTGAAGTAACAAAAATGAACACAAGCATAAAAAGGAGGCCAGGTACTGTGTTGGATAAACATGCAATAAAGTTCTCATTACAAGGGTATACTAAATTTCTGATCAAGAAATATTTTTTTTCTTCTATTTGAACAGTACAGTAATAATGAGTGTTGTAAATGACACACCTCTTTATGACCAAATATCCCAGCATTGTATGAAAGTCCTGCAGGGTACTCACTTTCCTGGGAGATGAATCTCAAGTCTTCCTGACTTTAGCAATCCTTGTACTTTATACAAAAGACGGAATACTCAAGTCAAATTTCAGCTCAGATATCACATGATTTGGATCTACATTTCACTTGCAATTACAATTGAAGCAGTCATTTTTCATCTTGCTATAAATTTTTGTTAATACATTGTTCTGTTCTCATAAGCAATAGCTGTATTTCGACTTCAGAGCTGTCTACTATTCAGTGTAATATTTATTTATTTATATACTGATTTGCTAAATAGATAATGGTTACTTTCGAGTCTCAATAACATTTTTGACATGTTTGAAAATACAATATGAACTTACACTTCGGCTGTTAAAGACATAGAGATCAGCTTTCTACATTAACTCCATATGTTTCTTCCCATTCTAGCAGCAAACAAGAAAAAACAGCAGAAACATTATCATTAAACACAAAGACTACAAGCAATTTATCCTCTTCAAAGTTTTTCTTACTGTATTGATCTTTGTAGAGCTGTGACAATTTAAACAGATGAGGATCTGGGTCTCTAAAGCAACTGTGTGTCCTTGTTAAACCAAAAAAAAAAAAAAAAAGTGTGTCTGGATCTAGGACCCGCATTGACATGTTACCTTTGAATACTGACACTTGTAAAATTTGTCACAGACTGACAATCTACTTCTCAGTTAATTTATTACTGATCTCCAGTGTCTGGTTCTCTACTTTCAGAAAAATGCTAGTCTTCATTAGTCAACTATTTGACTATTTTAAGAGTAACAGAAATAAATAGTTGCTTAAAGATAACATAAGAAACTTAGCCAAAGTACAGGGAAGTAATCTCTGCCTGACATGAAAACATTACTCTTCGGCATGACACTAAGGCAGTGACTGTACAAAATATATGCAGACTGTTTCAACGTATGGCAAGAACATTCTTGTGGCATCATGAGGAAGGAAAATAATAATATGCTGTTGTGTCCACAGCCTCCTGTGTTGTCCGAGATGCTACTGGGAACATCAATGATACAGTTGTATCTGGAATGAGCTGCAATGGATCATCTGCCTGCAACTTAGGCTACGATTTTTCCAGATGCAGAAATCAGCCATGTGATTATGGGCTGATGAATAATTTTCAGGTTTTAATGGAATAATATGTATAATCATAAGCAATGCATGAATACATAAGTACAAACATGCAAAAATATTATTCACTAACAACTGACTGCAACAGAACATCCACTTTCATCTAAAAAAGAGTCTAAAACTGTAGGAATAATCAAAGCAAAACATTCCTGCATTCCTTATTACCTTCACACTGCCATCACTAGCCTTCCCAGCACTCTGCTAAGGTCTTCATCTCCCCTTTCAAGAAGTACCATGCAACACTATATACTCCAACACCTTCAAACTCAAAGCCTAGACTTAACAAAGACCTCGGGAACTCCTGTCAGATGAGCAGCTCATCTCACTGCTCTTTACACAATAATGTGATTTTTACCTCAGGGGTGCTGTGGCCACTGTTAGAGGCTTGTGCCACTGTACGAAAGCCAGAGCTCTGACTTCTTATAAAAAAAAGTATCCAAAAATAGTCAAGTGGGAAGTAATGCAATCTTTCTCCTAGGCCAGAGATACTGTCTGCCATTTTTATTCTTCAAAATAGAGCTTAGGCAAAAGATCAAAGAAAAGCAGTTCTTCTGCAGCACCACAACCATGGCTCCCAGATGTCTCTTCAGCCCCTCAGCTTCACAGCCCCAAGAGGAGCTCACCACCTACCCGCACATGCTTTTCAACTAGACATTTTGAGTTTTTTTTTTTTTTTTTCTTCCCAGCTGGTTCTGCTAAATGACAGGGCTGGGTAACCACCTTGAAAGGGATATACTGTTCCTGTCGCAGACTACTTTTCATTCCTTCGCAGACTGTTTTCCTTCCTTCCTCATTCCCACCTCAGTTCAGCTGCCCAGACTCAGGGGAACCCTTAAAAGCAGTGACTTCACTCAAGCCATGCACAGAGCTTCATTTCCCGCATTTATCCTTGCCAGAGTGAAGTCAGAAAGAATTATGTCTTCATCCGACAAATCTCCAGAATTAACTGCTCTCTTTCCTGGAGTACTTCCTACACACTGAAAAGCATCTGGCAACCACATCCATCCACTTCATCTTTTTCTTCCTTCTCTGGTGCTTCTGAACTTAGCAGCCCTTTTATTGTAATGGTGGTAAAGGCCAGGAAAGGCCCCTTTGGAAGGGCTGAAGGAGGCCTGATGGTGCCCAGCATCACAGTTTGTGGTGTGGCTGTTGTGCCAGCACAGTCACATATTCTCTTCCTTTTTTAGCCATATTAAACAATAATAATTAAAAACAAACAAACAAACAAACAAAAAATAACAACATAAAACAAATCTCAGACCCTCTGACCACATTTAGCACTTTGGGGCTCTTTCCTGCTGTTTCCACTTTCCCTTTTTACTACCACTGACTATTTATCCATCAAGCAGAGACTGTGACTTATAGTAGCCAGTCAGTACGGGAGGTAAGGAAATCTCACAGATTATCATTTACCTCAGCAGACAGCTGCAGGTTTTTATAAAAATTCAGCTGTGCCTCAGTTGCTTTTCACTGAAACAGGAATAACACTACTCCCCTACCTCACAGCTGGTTTGTAGTGTATTGAATTTAGGACCATGAAAAGCCGTACGTAGAGTACTTAAATGGATCTGTGATCAAAAATGTATCCAAATGCAAGTCTGATTTTTTTTTTTTTTTAAGGTGATGAGCATGGTGTCTGGCTTTGGTCCTCTCATCACAGCTGGCATCTTTTCTGCTACTCTGTCATCAGCCCTGGCATCTCTTGTCAGTGCACCCAAAGTTTTCCAGGTAAAATCAAAATATCCATTTCCTTATACTCTATTTTACTTCAAAGACGAACAATTTAGTTGAGCTCTGTGCCAAACGTGATAGGTATTTAAACAACAGTTACATAAGTAGGAGGACAAACCAAGGGAAACAGCACACAGAATGTTCTTCTACAGAAACAGACAGGTCTTGGCACCCTCACAGAGGGGGGAGCATTTAGGATGGTAATGTTCCTTTGGTCAGAGCTCAGCTTGGTAGCAGAAACAGGTGCTGGTTTTCGATAGCTTCAAGGCTATTTTCAGGACCACTTCTATCTCCTGACAGAAAGCCAGCCCATAGCTCAGTAATGCCAGGAACATGCAGCAGCCCTCATTCCTGTACTGGCAGGGTGCTCAGACAGGCTCTCTCCACACACCACCAGGGCACCAGCAATGTGTTTCCCAGCAATGTGAATGGGAACACAGGGCACGGGACAGAACGATACGTTGCACCCTTACAGCAAAGCTCTGATTTCTGCGACAGTTTCCTCCAGTTTTTTGTTTTTGTTTTTTTTTTTTTCTCCATGTCTTTTTAAAGTACTGGATAAGTGTCAAATGACTGTGATTTTTTTTTCTGCTATAATTTAGCAGGGTATTGGCTTATCACCTTATTTGAACGTTTACATGCCATAGCAATAGATGAACTTGAAGTACTAAGATAGATTTAATTTTTGTTTAGCAAAAACCTAGCACAAGCTGTCACTCACATATGGTGAATTTCTTCTGAAAGAGATCACTGCTCAGCAGAATTAAATTCTGATTTGTCTACCAGGCTCTTTGCAAGGACAACGTCTATAAAGGGCTCCACTTCTTTGCCAAAGGATATGGAAAAAACAACGAGCCAATCAGAGGATATGTTCTCACTTTTGTGATTGCTATGGCGTTCATATTGATTGGTTTGTATATAATTACATAACTGCAATATATGTTTTGAAAGTATATAAACTGACATTTTAATACAATGATTAGCTATGGTTAGAAAAACTTCCAGTCAGGTAAGCACACTCAAAGCTCTGGCAGCAATTTCATTACTCTTAAAGCAAAGAGAAACAAACAAGGACTCTGGTAATAGCACAGTACCACCAGAGCCTCATTGCCAAAGATACTAAGTAAGTGCAGCTCCTGTTCATTTCACTGTAAGAGGGCAGCGCTTAGAACTATATCAAATAAGGCAATATCCAACTTTGAAAATGTATTTCCAGTTCATATTGCATATGGATGTGAAATAATTTTGAGATAATTAGGAGGCCTACTCTGTCAAGCCTTTCCCACAGTCAGCTCAAAGGCACAGCCCAAATTGCCAGCACTGGTGGCAGAAAAACTTAGCTACCATATTGAGTGTGCTATCACTATTATCAGTAATTTTGGGGAGTTGGATTTTTTAAATTATTTTTTCTGAAATTTCAATTTCAAATTGTGTGACACTCTCAACAAATAGGAAGTTTAGTAAAGAGAATTCAGATCACCATTTAAAAAGCAAAACAATACATTTTGACTAAAAGCCTTTCAAGAAACACGTGTCCTCTGAATCACATATTTAAAGCTCTGAAATTCACACCAGATCCACATCATTAAGAGGCAGTCTGCAGGACTGGAGTATCAAGTATAACCTTACATGGCATATATATTATTAAAATGAGCAGACACACTAATATAAATGAGGGTATATCAAGGTGGCCTTAAATTAGTACCACAGAAAAATAGCAAAACTCCCTGAATAAAAAATTCAGACAGTATCCAGATTTAATGCAGTCAGAAGAAAGCTATCCACAACCTAGGAAACTGATGCCTGTGTGTGTGTGTCTTGCAGCTGAACTGAATACCATTGCTCCCATCATCTCCAATTTCTTCCTGGCTTCATACGCTTTGATTAATTTCTCCTGCTTTCATGCCTCATATGCAAAATCTCCAGGTAAGTCGGCATTCACCAGTGATTTAAGGGTGGGCTACACAGACTTCTCTATGCAAGTTTTCAACTGTATGTCAGAGAAAGCTGCAGTACCTGTAAAACATCTAAGCTATGTGATCTGAGGTTTTACTGCTCCCATTGAATATGATGACATTTTATTTATCTGCAAGAGACAAAAATAATGGCTCTAGCCCTTACATTCCCTGCAGTTGTACAAGATGAAAAAGACTTTGGTGAATCCCACTGGAGCAGAAAAGCTCTTCCTTAGGGTGTATTTCTCCTCACTATCACTCAACATGGATGAATAAAAAGCTATGCTACCTCTGACCACATAAAGTAAGCAAGGTATAGTGGGGTATCATTATGCCTGTCTCTGCCAGAACTATGGTGAAATTTGTAGAAGGTTCATGAGCAGTAACTGTGCTAGTAGTAATACAGCCTTGGAGGGAACACACAGAACAAGAACAGGTCCCCAGAACAGCATCAGCTCTGCAGTGGCTAGTAGCAGAAATGTAGGGTAGAACATAATGAGGGCCTCTACAATGGTAACTTGGGAGTTACTCTTTACACTTGTACAGCAAGGGAGAATACAGGCTTGCAGGCATATGCATCACCACAGATGAACAGTCCTCCTCATCATCATTAATGGAGGGGTGACACCTTAAGGACTAAAGTCAATCAGCTGAGCAGCACCGTTTAGGGCACACAGGAAAGACATGTTCCTGCTGATATGAATAAATTATTCAATTCAAGAAGCAGAGAACACATTTTTGATTTCCAGCGTGAAGAAACCTGCAGTGGTAGCAAAAATGCCTACATCAGCTTCCCTCCAACAGATCTGCATGGTGCCATTTGTTCAGAGGGCAGAAAAGATGAACACTTCTGCTAATTACCTGCACAGCTGAACAAATGCAGATCTGCTTTACATGGCCTTAGAGCTGAGTAAAAATTACCCCTACATATTTCACATACGTGCATCTGATTCAACTCTGCCACTACTTAACGTTTCCTGACAAAACCGTATCCTTTTTTTTTTTCCTAATTTCCTCCAGTTAATTTCTGCCAATTCACAATGATAAATTATCATAATTGCAAGGCTGCAGGATAGCAAATTTCTTCACAGCAGGACCTTCCCATTCCCTCATTACAAAGATGATCCAAAATAGGGTTGCTCAACCTCTCCTCGTATCTTCAGTGTTTTTCTCCTCTCCAAAGAGTCTGCTCTGTAGAACACCTAACAGAGACCTGCAAACCATGGAGGCTCACTGCTTGCTTCATTTTAATTGCTAGCAGGGGAAGGATTCAGTACTGCAGCTGAAGAGCAGCAGGAATAATATCTTTTTAAAGTCAATTGCCAATGATTTTATTTTTATGCAGCGAGGCCAGGCAATTTACAAATTTGAAAGACACATGTACTTAGAACATTGGGACAAACTGTCCTCTCAGCAAGCATTTAGCTTCTATTAATAAGTTCTATGTGTATGCATCAGAAGGATGTAATAACCTATTACTTGGAGTTACGGGAAAGCCTATTTTCAGTTCTGAACTAGTGAACTTTATTTTGGCAAAAACACATAAAAGCCATTCAAAGCGAGGCTGGACAAAGCAGTAGGAAGCAGGTTATAGTGAAAGGTTTGCAAGCCCCAGTATTTGGTATGTATAGAAATCTAAACCAGCCAATACCCTGGAAGTACCTGTTGCCTGAGAACTTGCACATACCCCTCCCACCCCTTCTGACAGAGCCTGAAAAAAACTGCATGTGAGTCTGTATGTGCAAGACCACTGGATCGCCATTTGCTTTATATATTTTTCTGCTCTTCCAATTTCCTCAATTCTCTTTAAACAGGTTGGAGACCTGCATTCAGATATTATAACATGTGGGTATCACTCTTTGGAGCCCTGTTGTGCTGTGGCGTCATGTTTGTCATCAACTGGTGGGCAGCTCTCATCACTTATGCCATTGAACTCTTTCTATATATTTATGTGACATATAAGAAACCAGGTAAGGCCACAAGATACTTATTTTATGTATATGTTATGCAGCCTCAGCAGACTTTACTGGAATTAATTCTGCTTATAGAAGCACCCATTCCTTCTTCTTAAACACCTTTCCTTACAGGGAAGTTTGAACCATCATATCCCACTTTATATAAAATAGATTAAGGCAATAGTCTTCTGAACTTTTGCCTTTTTAACAAGCACTTCAGGTTCAGGGCTTTGTATAAATGGTCCAGCGCACCATTTGTTTCCCACATCATTATTAAAGAGTTAATCTGGGCTTTCACTTGAGTTTCACTCATCACGTTTTTCCATCCATACACAAAACCTTGCTTGAATTTTGCTGTGTTCTTAGCTGTCTCGTCTGGCATCCTCACTCAAAATAGTGAAACCTGCTGCCACTATACAATAAAAACACAAGCTGCATTGTGACCTGATCTTTCTCCACTACCTTCATATAATTCCTCAGTAAATCATGAAATATAGGCACATTTTACTGCTGGAAAAGAATGCTTAGTAGCTCAGCAAATCACAGGAGCTGTCCTTAGAAATCTGTGCACTATTGCAATACAGCACCAGTATGAGACAACTTAGTCTGGTTATTCATAGCCAAGACTAAACTAACCCAGGTCCAGATTTTAGTGCTAACCATCTGAATACCTTGTTCAGTGAAACAAATAATACAAAGAAAAAAGGCAAATCTCCCAGCATAAGATGTGCTTTCATTGCAGCTAGGTTGATACAGCAGCATCTGGTCTGAGCCTGTGTTACTCTTTTCTGTGTATATTAGTTCATTGTTGTGTGTCCTCCCTATTTGTGCTCTCATACCTACTGGGATGGTCTGTGGTTCTTTCCCTGTACACCACGTAGGAGAATGCAGCTGTGAAAAGATGGGGTGTCAGAAATACATTTGAAGATTGTTACCCTTTTCCTAGTATATTACCAATGAATGTCCTTGCTGGAAAGTAGCAGCTTAAAGCCTGGTTACATTCACTGAAGACACCAAGCAAAAATCTATCCATCTCCAACTCTCCAAGATAGTGACTTTTGTTCAGCACTTACCTACCAACAATGGAGTGGTTCAAAAAGTCTAATATTCCTCAGAAAAGAAGGCCTCTAGACATCCTTCTACTTATTTTCACTAAGCTTTAGCTCTGTACCTTGACATAACTGGACTTGATCTGCATTCATGTTGACCTCAGTATGGAAAGTTGTTTCTCATCTGCCTCCTTCCACCAAAGAACAGAGAAGACAATCTATATGCCAAAATTAGTTTGGGAGAACAATTTTTGCCCCATACAGAAGAACAGAACTAACCAGAGCTTGTGATACTCCCTGCTAATGGATTAATTTGAACTTCCTCAAATTCCACACTGAATGGATTGCTCAGGGCTGTCCATTTTATACATGGGGAAAGAGTACAAAGTTAATGAAACATAAGAAAACATTTCCCAAGCAGAAGAAATAACGTTGCTTATGCTTTTTATAAAAATAATGAGACAATTCATTTGCATGTTATTTTTGCATCACACAAACTAACTTTTCTTATGAAGCATAAAGAAGGGTAGATCTATATCTAAGCATGGTAGAATATACACTTCTTTGACTCATAGATAACATGATTTCTGACCTTTGTAATAGAACACAGAGAAAAGCCCATGGTTTAATATGCATTATTTATCTTCATTATATGCAGAAGTAAATTGGGGCTCTTCTACACAAGCTCTTTATTATATTAATGCCTTGGACAGTGCTCTGGCTTTAACTGCAGTGGAAGATCACGTGAAAAACTTCAGGTAAGATTTCCAGTGAACAGCTGAATGGCTTACTCTGAATAAGTACATTACCCAATTAAATACAATCTGTTTTTTCCTCCTAACAGGCCCCAGTGCATAGTATTAACAGGAGCTCCTATGATCAGGCCTGCTCTGCTAGACATCACACATACTTTCACAAAAAACAATGGGCTGTGTATCTGCTGTGAAGTGTATACGGTAAGGTCAACTCGCATAAATACAAAAGTTCAGCACTGATGGGTGCTGCATATCCCCATTACACATTCCACTTTCAGTTGGCACACAATGTTCCCACTGGTGCTGATGAGCTTCTGTGCAGACCACGAAAAAGATTCACACTGAGAATTAATTTTGTCATAAGTCTTGACAAGAAAGCTATTGGCTGATGTAGTGCCTGTTGGTAAATGCCTCATTGTGATGCATTTCAGAGCTCATAGTAGATGGAAAAAAAAATGATAAAAGTTTTTATTTATCAATTTTTATTTATCATTTTTTTATCAAAAAATATTTCAAAATATATCAAAATATATATCAAAATATATATCAAAAATATATATCAAAATATATCAAAATATATATTATTATATATATTTTATATATATTATATTATATATTATATATCAAAATATATATCAAAATATATATCAAAATATATATCAAATATATATCAAAAAATTTAAAAAAAAAATTAAAAAAATAAAGCATTGCAAATTTTTTTTTAAATTGACACAGTAAGGTTTAAAAAAAAAAAAGAAAAAAAAAAAAGAGGGAGGCAGAGTTCTCTCAGGAATATAGCACTAGAGACAATTACCTAAGCTCTGTTTCCATCTTTGCCACTCATTTGCAAAGTAATGCAAGTTGGCAAGTAATTCAGATCTCTGTGCAGTGCTTTCTCCAAAATTGTAACAACGCTAATTTTGAGTATAAACATACTTTTCCAATATCTTCTAAAGAAAGAAGCAAAATATATTTCTAGCTATAAGTAGACAGGAAGTTATGTATTTTAAAAGGATGAACATTAGACTTTAATTAGGAAATGACAAAAATAGATGGGTTTGTATTATAGAAGAGAAAACGCATTTTAAATATTACAACAACCTTTTGAGAGGAAATAAAAGGTCCATGACACTAAAAGGGACTGCAGAATCTAACTAATAGAGTCAGAGTCACTGCAGACAAGATAATGTATTCTTCCACATGAGCATAAGAATAATTCCTTTGATGCTGTCACTTTGAAGAATGGAAGTATAGAGAAGCTACATGTGATTTTTTCCAAACTGAATGAATCTATAAAGAGTGAATGGCTCAAATCCTTTTCTATTGTAATTATTGGTAGCTTTCCCACTGCATTCAATAAGCACAGAATCAAACCCAAGAAGATCCTGAGATTAGGCAGATTCATAAGGTTGATTTCCAGCATGTTTTCTGATTTATTTAGGCATGTTTCTCTGATATTACCACTTTCTATGTAGAACTGAAATTTCATTTTAGTCTACAAAAAAAACAACTATGTCTATTTTGTCAGTGTAAGCATTTTTTTCCCTATTATTTCTCCAGTAACAAAAGCTAAATTTAATTTGGTTGGTAATAAAAGTGTGACACAATAAACCTTACCAATTTGCAAAACTATGGCAACAACCGCATGATAAAATTCCTGTGTCCTGGGAGTGGGAATGTCATAACGTACTTAGAATAAGTTTGCTGCCATAGTACAAGACTGTGAGGTGTCTTACTGTCACATAAGCTTGCACGACTCCAGAGAGAGCTATGACTGGAAATCCAGGCACTGTACTGAAGATACAATACATATCATAACAAATACAGCAAGACCATTTACCCACAAATGTAATATCCAACATATTTTGCCTCAAAGGCTGACATGCTGCTAGCTATGCTAAAGTTTTGAGACTATGCCAAAGGGAACATCTTCCATTCCCTATCCCCAAATGAGGGCAAGAAACTTCCTGGGAATATGATAATGTTCACAAATGGGTAAAATAAATATAGGAATTTAATATACAGACAAACAGCTTTTAAACCATCTTTAAGGTTGTGGCTGTGTGTGGGCTTGAACAGTGATTTTCCAGTGAAAAGGGCTATTCTGCTTTTCTCCCTGTTTTCACAAATATTTTTGCAAGGTTAATCTTCATCTGTACCGAAATTCACTGCACAATTGCAAAACATGAACAGTGATACAAAGGAGGAGTAGGGGAGGACAGATAGGCTATCTGATGAAGTGGGACTGTCCCCTTGGACAACAGAAGCATCTTTGTGCAAGATATTTGTAAATGTTTTATATTTTTTTCCTTTTCATGAATTCACAAATTCATTAATAATGCAGCAAACTCTTCTCAAGTTACACGTTAAGAAATACTCCAGTAAGCTTACTGTCACACAAGAGTGCAGCATCGTCTCTGAAAGATTATGTGCATTTACCTCCCTCCTCCTGTACTTTCCAAAAAGTCATTCATTAACAGAACTATGTGAGGGATGATGCCTGAGTAAGCATCAATCCAGCCTGCTTTTGATCAGATCAAAATTCACATTATCATTTGAAACAATGAAAAATGTGCAGATAAAACATGACACACAAACTCTGCCAGATCATTTTCTTTTTCAATGCTGCTTTATACATGGAACTTACTGAAAATTTTCTCCTTTTCTATCCCCTTCTCTCCATTTTCTATCAGCCAATACCAACGAAGTGAAAGTAAATGTATTGCAGTTATTTCTACATCTCTATAAACATACAGTACATCCAATTTCCTTCCTTACAGAAAAAAAAAAAAAAAAAAAAAAAGTATTTCAGCAAGGCTGGAAAGCTCTGAGACAAAGAAATTTTGAGTTTACAATCTGTATCACCCATTTAAAATTGTTTTTAAATTAAGTGATTCTTCCTGTACACTTCATTTCAGAGTGAATATCTTTCAGTTTCAGTTTTACGCTGTTCTCGATTGGGAAATTTTGAGCCTATAGTATATGTTATGCCTAAAAAAAATAAATATATCTAATTCTTCCTCTACTCAATTTTAATCAATTTCCTAGCTTATCAGGAGAAGCTACCAGATACTAACTTACTTTAAGTATGAAAGATTTAAATATGAATTTTGAAATACAACCTCCTGAGCATGAGTTTACCAAGCCTTTCTAGTTTGTTGTATAAAGTTTTATTGAGTTCTATTAGTTTCCTGTCCCTTTGTAACCAAAATGGCAGCTTGCACCCTCAAAACTACTAGAAATTATAAAATAGTAAAGTGGTGACTGCAGACTGCATGGAACTCAACTCCGTAGCCAACTCAAGTTCTAAATTATCTGTTTCTAACAAACCAGTCTGGTACCACTTCCCTCCTTAGGAACAAGCAAACACACTCACTTGATTTCAAGCACTTCCAAGTTATCTGCATCTTTCTGACACATTTAATTATTACTACTTTGATGTTGCTGAACACACTCCCACAGTTTACAATTCCACTTTCTATTCTTCCTCAGAAAGCAAAAACTACCTGTACAGCCAGTAACACTCCAAAGCCAGCATCTTGAGCATCTGTCTCTGTGTTTCTTCTTCACTGCAGAAGAGCTAGATTACTGTTACAGATTTCTAAAAATCAGTATAAAAGGGAATAAACAAGGCCTCACAAACCTTAATCTCACACTTAAGAGCACAGATTTTTGAAATCAGTTAAATTCCAGATATATGCTCCCCAAACTTATCTTATCTGTCTAAATTCCCTGCTGGCAGCCTTGATGTCTCCTCTGGGCCAAATCTTTCTGGGGACTGACTGCCAAGCCTTTCTCTGCTGAGAATGTACCAGGTCTTATGACTTGGATATAGACATGGATTTTGCCTCATTAAATTACCAGATGACCGCTGGGAGGACCTGGTAACAAAGGCAGTTACATGTTTAATTGTATGGCAACATATCTTTCTCTTCTTATTAGTAGATAGTAGTTTAACAAGGTGTATTTAGATCTGCTCAGCCTTATTTATGAAATCATGTCAGGAAAGGAGTTTATTCACTCTGAGATGTTTCATCATACCTTAGATATTTTTCTAAGATGTTACAGCCCAGAGTAGTCATCCTTTCTGTCAGAATCGCTATATTTAAGTAGCATTAACAGACTCAGCCTTCTTGAGCAGAACGTGAATTATGTTAGCAGCCTAGTTCTTTTCAAAGGGTTGAATCTCTGCAGACTCTTTTGGGAAATGTATTTTTCTGACTCTCTCCATTTGCTCCCACAGCAGACTAGGTAACTCCTTCAAAATTGCTCTGTGTTGCATAATACAAGCCTTCTTAATAATATTTTATTGTATCATGCAGGGATCACGCAAACTGTGTGTTAAGGAAATGAACAGTGGCATGGCAAAAAAGCAGGCCTGGCTTACAAAGAACAAAAGAAAAGCCTTTTATGCAGCAGTGGCAGCTGACAGCTTCAGAGATGGAGTCAAAAGTCTCCTTCAAGTAAGCTTTTTGTTTACAGAACACAGAGAAGAGTGCTACATCAAAGCATCCCTTTATAGAAAGCATTTCTGTTTACTTGTTAAGAAGTCCTGTGTATGTATGGAAAATGTTATAAACAGAGAGGGCATTCTGGGGGTACATGTATTTATATTACAGGTTATTTCATAAACAGATCTAGTTCTGGGCTATGGAATTATGAGACAAGGCAGGCTGATTCTTTCCTAAATGAACAAGATACTTCCTAAAAACAAAAACAGAGGCCTTTACAGGGCATCATATGAATGTCTGTGCAGCTGACACTTGATACATTTCAAATCAATTCTATTGCTTGGTATTATGCAGCATAATAAGTTGCTAAGATTTTTATTTTTTTTTGCATTTATTGAAAACAAAGTGTAATAAACATACATTTTTTGCAGAGAAGGCCATCTAAAATAGTGGGCAATATTTTTCTATTACCCTAAGAATAAAGCAGACTCTTTCCAAAAGTCCATTTTTAAATGGCCTTAACAACAGGGGCACTTTTTATGTTTCCAATTTCTCTCTCTCACCTGTATTTAAACACAAAAGTACTGAGACAAAATGCAGAAAAAATTTGTTCTATCAAAACTTGACATGGTTACTTCACCTTTGGTTTAAGCATTGTCTCAGAAGGAGATCCTTCTAATATTTTTGAGAACAATCATAGTCTAAAGATCTCTTCATTACTACCTAAACCACAAATAATTCCCAGCACACCAGAATAACCATATAATCACTGTAATAACCTAAGAACAAATGTATTGGTTTGCCAAGCACTTATTCATTTGAATATAAACAGTGCAAATCTAACAGTGTTACCCCAAAGCCAACCAAAAAAAACCAAAACACACACGCACACAGACAACCAATAACAACAAAGAAAGAAACAACAACAAAAAAACATACCAAGATTTCAACAGTTTTTTGTTGAGGTAAAAGGTTCCCAATACTCCGAGTATTCAGATTTCTATAAGAATTAAGTTAGCTTAAACTAGAACTGATAGCCCTTACTTTTCCATGTTTTCACATCCAGTTCCAGTTTTGGAGGCAAAGCAATATATTGACAATCCATTTGTTCTTCCTGTTTATAAACTGTAATTTTATCTACAGAGCATGCTTAGCTGCTTCTGGATAAATAACCTTTCGGAATGAATACAGAAGAAACAGAATAGAACAGCAACAGTTTCTAAGCTCAAGGCAAAAAAAAAATATATTCTTAAGAGGATATGCCTTCTCTACATATCTGAGGTGTTTAAAAAGACTTCAGACCCAGTTAATCTATTGGGTATTCCAAATCTGATAAAAGCTTTGTGTTATTGTCTTAGAATGAGCATACAAACAGTGCTTGAACTCTCTTTTGATTACAAGTTTTTGAACCATTTTAATGAGAGCATGTCAGAAGAGATATAAATGAATACTTTAGCAAATTTAGAAAAATTACATTTCTGTCATCTAAAAATCATTTATAGTTGGAGTGATTTAGAGCTAATCTTTTTGCATGGGTAGGAGCATGAAGGACATTCATGAAATGCAATCTAGTCATACGCGTGTCCAGAACATTATTACTTCATTTATCTTTCACCATTACTTCTCATTTACAGTAAGAGCATGTGTGTGTGTATTCTCAAGCAGTGTTTTAATATTGATAGGCGTCAGGCTTGGGTAGAATGAAACCAAATACCTTGGTGATTGGATTTAAGAAGGACTGGAGAAATGCTGCTGCCTCGCAAGTTGAAAACTATGTGGGTGTTATACAGTAAGTCACAGTTCAGCATCACCTTTTTCACTCCCTCTAGTCTAGATTAATATGGCATTTCCATACAACAGTTGGACCAGATGATCTTGGAGGTCTTTTACAACCTTAATGATTCTATACAGAACTTAACATGCAGAAAAATGTAAGAATAAACCTAGAGATCTGGGTTCACATATGCTATCTCTGTAACACTCCATGGCTTCACTCACCTTGCAAGATCTGCTTAGAAAACGTCTGGCACAGTTGGAGATTATGTGGCTTGACAATGCTACATAAAGAAGCTGCACTGTTGTCAGCAGTGCTTTTGCAGAACTATATGTTCTCTTTTTTTTTTTTTTTTTTTTTTTTTTTTTTGTAGGCAGGAGCTCAGAGAAAAACAACCCTAATGTACACACTTAGGGAATAAGAGAACATCATGGAATTCTTCTTTTAAGCCTAGGAGACAGAGGAAAAGCCTTGCTTCAAATCTCTTGTGTGCCGAAGGCTCAGCAGCTCTGTGGATTGGGATTTAGCCAGAAACAGTCATTTAGAAACAGGCTTCTCAGATTCTTGCTCAAAACTCACCTGCAAACCCACAGCAAGTCAAAGAAATACAAAACCCACCCCAGCTTTGTTATTTCCTCAGAGAAGGAAGAAAAAAATAGCTCATGGCAACCTAGCTCCTAAAAAGTGTTGTGTGAAGTTCTGTGTGCAGTTCTGGGCACCACAGTACAAAAAGTACATTAAACCGTTGGAGAGTGTCCAGAGGAGGGCGACGAAGATAGTGAAGGGCCTAGAGGGGAAGACATACGAGGAGCAGCTGAGGTCACTGGGCCTGTTCAGCCTGGAGAAGAGGAGGCTGAGGGGAGACCTCATTGCAGTCTACAACTTCCTCGCAAGGGGGAGGGGAGGGACAGGTGACCTATTCTCCTTAATCACCAGTGATAGGACCTGCGGGAACGGTGTCAAGCTGAGGCAGGGGAAGTTTAGGCTGGACATCAGGAAGAGGTTATTCACCAAGAGGGTGGTTGCACACTGGAACAGGCTCCCCAGTGAAGTAGCCACTGCACCAAGCCTGTCTGAATTTAAGAAGCGATGGGACTGTGCACTTAGTTACATGGTCTAAACTTCTGGGTAGACCTGTGCGGTGACAGGAGTTGGGCTTGATGATCCTTATGGGTTCCTTCCAACTCGGTATATTCTAGGATTCTGTGAAACACCTGTTATATTAGGAATAGCCTATCTGTTCCCATACCCTTTTTTCCCCCTCCCCTCAAACGAAGGAAAAAAATTAGAACTGTACTTGATTCTTGTGCAATACCTTCTGCAATTTTACCCAGAATAGCCCAGCACATGGCAGTAATACCTCCACTGAGCACTAACACTTTTACGCATCAGCTCAAGGCAGCTTTCCTCAATGACATGCACGATATGAAATGATATATGTTCTTTTTTTATTTTATTTTTCAGTGATGCCTTTGATTTTGAGCTTGGCATGATTATCGTCAGAATTAGCCAAGGATTTGATATAACTCAGGTCCTCCAGGTTCAAGGTATGTGGTGACTCAGTAGTCAAATTATACTTCACAGCTATGGTAGTTACATGCTCAGCACAGGGAAGATTCAGACCAATACTCTTAGCATCACCATCTGGTTTTGGAAATAGTTCCTACACCTGTAATTTCTACAGTTCCTCATTGCTTCTGCAGTTTCAATACTTCCCAAAATCCTTGCTGAAGCAGATGTCCACTGGTAGTTACAGGAGGTCAACCCTCACATGCTAATGAATTCTGCACAACAGGGAACTGAACTCCCAAAGCACTCGTAGCACAGGCACAGGCTAAAGCTGTAAAATCATGCATGGAGCAACCAGTTGCTCCAGCACGGTTCCTTCCAGCTCTCAGCACATCTTCCTCACTCTGCCTACCTGAGATCTCTGGGGCTGATGGTAATCAGGAAGCTGTGCTTTCAGTATCACCTCTGTAGGACGCTGTGGCCCAGAAAGCCGCAAAAATCTCAAAACTGCACGAAATATCAATTCTCCTTTTCACCTTTTTGTTCATTCTTCCTTAGATTAGCAGCAGCAGTTGCAAAAGGACTTTCAAGAGCTATGTTTAACGGTGGCCTTTGTTTTCCCTTTCCTCTTTAGGGCACCAGAGTTCTACTGGTTCCTCATGTAACTTGGGGAGGGAATGGCTCCATATAAACACCCTATTAGAACAATTCTCCAGGTTTTCAATACGATAACTTTTCCATTTCCTGTAAGCTTGTTCACTTGAGCAGACAGATCCAACCTAAACCCGGAAATTACTCCCAGTGTCCCATGTAGACCTCACCAGAGAAAGCTTTTGTGATACAAATTAGATAAAATCTGTAGACAAGGAAGGTATATGTACACAGGAAAAGAAGAATGGTGGTGACTCTTTGCTGCCGCCTGCTGTAAATCTGCCTCCAGCTTCTCCCCACAGCATTTTAGAGACCCGCTGACAGACTGTGCTCAGGACTGAAAGAACACCCAGAAAGAACATAAGTACCTTAACTCAGCTAATTAAAACAAAAAAAATATTTCTCCACTAAAGAGGATGGATTCTAGGGATGAGGCAGCCTCCAAAAGCAAATCACCTACGAATTAAAAGGCACCAGAGACACCTTTAAAAACAAACAAACAAACAAACAAAAAAAAACAGTAGACAAATATTCACCCAGGAGAATCTCTGGTAGTCTGATGTGCATGGAGAGCTACAGTGCAACATGACAAGAACTTAAAATACTAAAAATAGATTTATGCTTCCCCAGACCTGTAGATACCTCCAGTAGAACTGCCCGCCTCTGCATACTGAGAGTCAGAAAATGACTGCTCAGAAGATAGAGGCATTAGAACACCAGTGAAATTTCAGCAACTACCAACTTTGCATTCTTACAAACCAAGTTTTAAGACACTAGGAATGAGAAAGAATTAGAAACAGTAGAGCAAATAAAATAAAACCCCTCTCATATGCAGAAATGTTTTGAAGCAGATGCAGTCTCCAAAATGGAGGAAAAAAAAAAAAAAAAAAAAAAAAAAAAGGTTGTATTCTGGTATTCTGTTCTATTTGCTATGGAAGTCTGTTTAAGAGAGAAACTGAAATTCTACTTCTGAATAACCATTAAGTTGGTGGTTATCATCACCTCTAATAACCAGAAGCACAAGGTTGTCATGGATTCTAAAGTAAAAGAAATGGCATTCATTTACACTGGCAATTGAGAGTGCCAAAAGTGCTTATGATATCCAGCTGGTGAGGTTTTGTTTGTTTTAAAAAAACTTTATTAAATAAATTTACCTCACTCTACATAAATAGAAGTCTTTCTTTTGAAAAAAAGCTTTCAGCAGGTAAATGCCTGTATCACCATAAAATTAGTGCCTCATCATAATATATACCACAATAACATATTGTACTTTTTCCTCAATATTGCTAAGGTGGAATTGTTCTTTTTTATTATTGAATTTACAAAATTGTTTAGCTAAATCTGAATTTTTCTGCTAAATTGAAAAACAAAAAACAAAAAACAAACATCAGACATACTTCAGCTTAGAAACTGATCACATATTCAGTAACCTTTCATATTTCTGAGAATCTCAAGTCCAAATTGATGTAGTCTTGCTCTCAGAGCAGAGGCCCAAGAGCTTGAACTCTTTACACCAGCTTTCTTACTTTAAGAAAACAGCTTTCCTGATCTGTTTTTGAATTCTTAAGAATGAAAACAACCCACAAACATAACTAAATGTATAGTATCTTATGTAACCATAAAATACAGTAATACTGAATTTGATCTTGAAAAGGAAGTCTGAGAATGGTTAACTAGCACTTTAATATTCACTGCTGTGATAAGCATGGGCACCCTAAATTAGGGCTTCTAGAGGTGAATTCAGCCTCCTCCTCCCTATTGGTTTTCGAGGAGAAAGTATTTAAAGACTTTTTCTCCCAGCAGCTTTACATTGTGTACTAAGAACCACAACAGCAATTACAACATCGCTGTTACTTCAATAAGTGTTTTTATTTGAAATAGAAAATGATGTGTTACCAGTTCGCCTACTTTTTCTCAAATACAGAGGAATTAGAGAAGCTGGAGCAGGAGAGGTTGGCACTGGAAGCTACCATTAAAGAAAATGACTTTGAAGAAGAAAAAAGTGGGATCTGTGGATTCTTCAGAAAAGCCAGAAAGCTCAGTATCTCAAAGCATGAAACAAAAAAGGGTAAGTTCTGAAATGAGAACTTCTTCCTGACCCTTCAGTTCATTACACTCTCACCAATATGCAAGCTGGACTTTGGCTGTAAGGCCAAAGCTCCTGAGCCACACAGAGTCTCTTGGAACAAGGCCTGCCCCGCGCAAACAGGCCTTGGTGGCCATAGAAAAATAGCATCAATGTTTGAGGAACACAGAAAAAGTCTTATTTTTAAAGGACATTTTCAGTTTTTAAACAGAGGTGTTTTCTTCCTCCTCTAAAGTAATTACGAGCAATATTCAGGGAAGAAGCAATCTTGCTTTATTCAACATTCACATAGGCACATACACGCAAGCACCCAGTATCCAGATGGAAAATAGGTAAAAACAGTACCACTGCTCTATATTCTAAACATCATTTTGTAAAAAGGCACAAATGAAGGTGGTACAAGTATTGAAAGTACATATACATGTACAGCATGCAGTGAAATAACTAATTAACACATAACTTAAATGTAGAGGTGTTAAAATCAAAATTACATTTCAGATACAGTAAAATGACACAGAACTAGAGAAAAAAAATTAAAGGTCTGATATTGCAATTGCCAGGCTGTGATGATAATGACCCACCTGAAGCCACGCTTGTATGCGGACAACTATTTTCAGAATTTTCACCTGCAGAGCTTATTACATCTGTCTGTGCATGCAACTCCCACAGGTATCACGAAGACCTACAGACAGAAAACACAAAATGAAATTATTCTTTACTTGCAGGCTTTAGTAAAACATATATATAAAAAATAAATTAAAAAAAAAATGCACCTCCCTGCTTCAAATACCCTTTTCAATTTTATTCAGAAAAGAATAAAAAATACGTTTATATACTTTGGGTCTCAATATAATATAGATTATGTTAATAAACATTCCTATGTCTCCATTTTGCTTATTCTTTCATACTCCCCAGAGCTGTTGCATCTTCCTGCATAGATGCTAGAAATGTAAAGGAAAGCCAATAGCTGCTTGGGAACAGTTGCATCCAGACTCTAGAAATACAGGAAAATAGAACAAAGCATTTTCAGAACCTGACAGATCAGAGTAAAAGCTCTAAAGAAGCCTGTCTGCTGCATTTATAATACTGCTCTGACACTGTCTTTTTTGAATCATTGAAGCAGTAATAAAGCCACAGGCTTCAAAAGATGGAATGAGAGATACTGTTAGTGCATAGACAAGACTGTACCTTTTAAAAGCAGTCAAGCAAACAGCAAGAAGCAAAGTTTATTTTCAATTAACAATGACCCTCTCAAGCATAGGGAAGTTGCCATATATGCTTATGTTTTCTGCCTTCCAGTCTTAGCCTCACTTGTGTTCTTGCTGTGCCCAGTTAGCTCTTTGTCCTTCTTTACTGTTCATTTTATGATGATCTGTATTTTACAACAGCAAGATGAGCCTGTAAACAATGCAAACACAAGATAATAACCATTTATTTCTAAAATCTATCAAATATTTCCTAATTGCTTTTGAAGATCCTGGTGAAGTCTAGGGTAGTTAACAAGATCCAGAGAACAAAACCAGATAATCCTTTTGAAGATGTTACAGTCTAGTGAACACAGTATTTATTACACAAGCTTTGTTTCCTCTGTGTACTGGTCAACTAAGAGTCCATAGCATGTATGCTCTACATTTTTGTAGATTTATATAATTTAGAGCAGAAACAAGTCAACCTCTGTACCTTCGTGTCCTTACTGAAAAGTATATCAAAAATAACGAACTTCAAACAAATATTTACATGTTTGCTAAATTTTTAACAAGACAGTCTAATGAAAGAAAGCAAATCCATGTGACAGCAAACAGGTATTTCTCTAGTTCCTCATCTTGATTCAGGCAACAAAATACCATCACCTGTTTCGGGGGGATATGTTCTTGTTGCTTATAAGGATATCAGCCAGTTTTGCTTATATAAATAAGTTTAAACAAATATACAAGTGTTCACAGATTTAAGATACCAGTTTAATGCCTTTAACATCTGATGGTTTCATATAAACATGCTAGGTTATGGAAATAATCCATTGTTTCTGAATGTTATATGGATAAATTCCAACATATCATTTGTTCCTAAGTAAAGGGCAAACTTATAGTAAGGATAGGCACAATTTCACTAATCTTTTTAATCCTTTATTTTGTACAAAGGAATTGAAATAGAACTACAGTGACCCGGGGGGGGGGGGGGGGGGGGGGGGGGGGATCCTGAAGCTTTTTCTCCATTTGGCTCCCTACAGCTACATGTTGCTTAACTTGTCAGAAATCTTTCCACATTTTCTTTCTCATTTCAGAGAGCACCATTAACACAATACAGTCAATGCATATGGGTGAATTCAATCAGAAGCTGCTAGAAGCCAGCACTCAATTTAAAAAGAAGCAAGGAAAAGGTACAATTGACATTTGGTGGCTGTTCGATGATGGAGGTAAGGAATTCAAGTGAGAACCGCAGGGAGAGATTTCTGTGTTACCAAACAAAAACATACTCGGGAACTTGTACAAAACTGTTTTACGATTACATAGATAAGTTCATTTTAAAATAGTTTAAACAGATGGAAAAGTATGTCCAATATTGCCTATATTAAGCATGGCAGTTCTCCCACACAATGCACTAATATGATTTTCCTGCAATTTTATATGTTCTTCCAGGTCTAACAATCCTAATTCCTTACATTCTAACTATCAGGAAGAAGTGGAAAAATTGCAAATTAAGGATCTTCACTGGAGGAAAAGCCAATAGAATTGAAGAAGAAAAACTAGTGTAAATATATCTATTTTGCCTCACTGCTTAAGGATTTTGATAAATATAATATATATGCAGCAGAAAGCTGGGAATTAGCCAGCAAAACTTTTTGTTTAAAAAACTGTCAGCAGTACCAAAACAAGTACTTTCTATAAAGGTGTTGAGCTTATGGCATAGCACTCAGGGCTTGGTGTAAATGGTGATGGTGTGAGGAAACTCACATCCAGATATTTTTCCCATTAACAGTTCATATTGCCTTCTCTGAGAAGGACACTGCACTTTGTAATGAGAATATCATTAGTTTTATGGGATTTACATAAGATCGTCTAGTTAATGCTATGTGAAATTACACATGAAGCTCCTCATATGCAAATACCATAGGCAGCCCATTTGAATGTGATTAGCCATAGCAAAAGTTAAGGAAGGTAAAGACCGTATTAATCAACTTTAAGACCAACTTAATTTGACTTAGCTCTTTTTAAAAGTCTAGATTTCATAATCATTTGCTTTCAAGCAAATGAAAGAAACTAATACACTCCTATTACCAGCCTCACTGTATACAGGACCTTTCCTTCCGAGGCACTTTACACACTAGAAGTACTGCCATTTCATCAGCAGGTGAAGCAGGCAATTTGGGCTGGAAATTTGCAACAGATGCTACTTCTTAAAAAGCAGTAGCACTATGTAGTGAGCTAGTAACACATCCATTCAAAACTCCATCAGAAAGCAGTCAGGATAGATGCAAGAACAGGAGTTAGAAGCCTGCCAGCACCACTAGGATTACGACGCCATGCCTTACAAAGACAGCTGCCACAGGGACACTGCTAAGATTTTCCCTTCACATAAAGGAAACTTTATGAAGGAGGCTCTCTCCTCACCGCTGGGGTACTGTCAGCAGTAAGAACTGCCCTGAAGTCGACACACTTAAGTAGAACAGGTGCACAAGTGTTTGTGTAAACTGCTCATACCACTGGCTAAAAGCAGCCTTTCAGCTGATTGCGGCCTGTGAGGGAGAGCTCTGCCCCCTGTCAGGAGCCTGCTGGAGCTCAGCTGTTTGGGAGCACAGCGGGTGCCTGGTCCAGGCCTTGCACACAAGGCACCAAGCTCCACCAAGAGTGGAAATAGGTTTTGACATCAAACAGGATTTGTGGAAATATGACAGACATACATAGAGGTAGCTCAACACCTGTGCACACCACTGGTGCTACAAAAGCCAGAGTGAACATGGCGGTCGGTATAACTGACGACTTGGTTTCAAGAAAAGAATGTGTGTATACATTCCTACATAAACATCAGCTGTCCTCAGCAGCATAATCCACCCATCACACTCAGAAACCTCAGACAGATGCACCAGAGGCAGGCTGGCTCTGTTCTCTAGGAAGATCTAACACAATGATGTCCAAGTACAGTTTCATACATTGTACTTCTCAGTTCAGAAAGAAAACTAATCTGGACTTTTTCTAATGTGTAATTCCCCAAATATTAAAACCTTCCCACAGAAGTTGAGACTTGGTTATTTTTGGTGTTCAAAAGATTTGTGTAAGCAGTATGTTCTTCTTACATAGGAAAATCACAAGTATATTCTGAGGTCATAGGCAAGTATGGTTTTCTATCATGGTTTACTCCTAGGAACTTTTTCAAATTCCAAAGCTTGCATACCAGAAAAGGGGTGGAGGAGGTGGGGTGGGGGTGGGGGGGGAATAAAATAAAATAAAAGATTAAATTCCCAACTGTACTTCAACCAAAGACAAAACTGACTTAACTTCTTAACTGTCCCTCTGTAATCTCAGCACAAACACACAGAGCTGTAAACTATTCCTCCTGCCAACTGGTGCAGAAGAGCACTGTATTTCCTTTTATGAAAATATTTAAAGAAAACATATGAGTAGATCAATATAAATGCATACATTACGTATTGCACATCAACCTTCTGGACCAAATTTTCACCAATACATGTACAACCCATGTTGTATGTATTCCATGCATTTTTCCAAAACAAACAACCTTCCCCTCTGTCCACTACTTGTTTCCATTTTTTATTTATTTTTTTATTTTCATAGATCACCAGTTAAATGAATTATACTGCAGCAATCACATCAATCCAGTTCTGTAATTGGAAACTGAAATATTAAAGCATTTAAAGTACTTTGCCATATAGTTAAAGACAACGAGACAAATGCATTTGATATCTTAACTCATTATGAGTGCTCTTTGATGCAAAGCACTCAGAAATATAGTGATAAAATGTTCTCTTTTGTTTTCAGGATGGCTTCACTTCTAAGCAAATTCAGAATAAAATTCGCTGACATTAATATCATTTGTGATATCAATATGAAACCCAACAAAGAGAGGTAAGAAACATTACCAAAATCCATTACTTAGCAGCAGGCCTTTATCATGAGCTTGTTTCTTTTATGCTGAGCATTTAACAAAAAAGCTCCACAAAGAATAAATGTCGCTTTATTGCAATCATTTCCTAAGAACCTACAGGAGGAAAAAGAAGAACCTTTTAACAATCACAATCCAAAATGTCAAAACCATAGGCAGCCTTTTTCTTTATGTTGCAATTATAAGATAATTTTAATAAAGCCTAACCAGACACCGTACTTAAGAACTTAAGAGACACTAAATTTAACAAGCATTTGATAATGTATTTCCATATCTATTAGTTTGCAATATACTTCACCGTATCTTTCAGTCAGCCACAGTTCTCTTGTACACCTCTCTGCCAACTCACTCTACTGGGTTTTATCATGCATTTATGAACTTAGTATCTTTCTGGCCAAGCATAAGCATACTTCTTTGCCCACAGGTACAATACTGTAACACACCTCCATCACTCAAGTATAATAAATACATGTATAATGTACTGAAACGCATATTTAAAAAAATTAACTTATCTACAGACTTCATTTTCTCAGACAAGGGTTAGGAAGTTGGTAAGACGGCACTCAGGAAGCTCCACCTCCAACTATTAGGTCCAGTTGTTTTCAGTTCCATGCCACTATTAAACTTTTTGTGCTCCACAGCAAGTTAAAACATAAAAATCTGACCTTAACATTTTCCTCCTGTTTAGGCTTGCATTGACACTTTATATAGTGGTATCTTCCATATACATGTTACAGGAGGTACTTAGTTCAGAACCTGTTGTAGACAAGTCCAGATGGAGGGTGAACACACTCTCTTTTGCTAAGGGGAACTCCGCTTACTCATGTTAGCTATGGATTTCCTTTTCCACGTATTGGAGGTCAACCAAAATCTTCAAGAGTCCCTGCCTTATGAAACATCTCTCTATTGAAACACCCTATTTCTTCTGCTATATGTAGACAGAAGTATATAGTACCTTCCTCAGGGAACAGCTGAATCCTAGTTCAATTCACAATATTGCTCTTGGTATTAGGGATTGAAGCATTCTCACTTTGCTATGCTCCCTTCTATCCCACCCCTTACTCAATAGCCCACAGAGACTTCATAGTCAAAGGGCTCATCTTCACCATGCAGAGCCTTTCCACTGAGTTGAGATGAACCTCAGGTTAGTCTGTTAATCCTTCTAGGCCCCATTTCTCCCTACACACATAACTGCAAAAACAGTACTAGATTCACCAGTGTTTCTACAACAGACTGGAATTTTTTACTTGGGGGGTACAATTGAAGAACATAAAAATATTATTACTAGATACCTACAAATTGCTGAAGTCACTTACTAGTACCCTCTTGATCCCTCAAGTTAATATGGTTTTAATTATATAAAGAACTGTGCAGAATATTTTTCCCCAGTACTAAGCAGTGATTTTACAGAAATAAAAACTATCAATAGGAATTTGAATCTGGTGTTAACATAAAATTCAAATACATTTGCTGCAACAGCACTATCTGAACAGAGTAAGTGAATACAGTGCAGGATGCTTTCTAGATCACAGCATCTCTCCCCCAGCTGATATCCCAATTATTTCACTAATAATGAAAAGGATTATCACTTTTTTACATACTGAAACAGACACTAAGGATGTTGACGAGCTCGCTGGGAACTCAGCCATGGCGACATTAAACGCTGCATTGCCTTTAAGCCAGCTCTTGACCTCCTGGCCATATTGAAAAGTCCAACCTGTGCCCAGGCTCCCATTTCACTTATTTCTAGGCCTGTCTGCATAAAGGGGAAAACACACTCGCATTAACACAAATAGAAACGCACTTGCATTAACATAAAGTACACTCCTTGAGATCTCTGTGGGACGATAGAACTACCCAATAAAGGGACAAGCAGGGAAGCATGGCAGGATAAGCTTCTCCAGATGATGACAGTCACAAGCTTCAAGAAACAAACTGAAAGAGAGAAAAACCGTGGAAAAGATGGGAAATGATCACAAATCTAATCTCCATTCAGCAAAAATCCACAGTGTTTCCCTCAGCCCCTTGCTACAGGTGATTTATAAAGCCTGTTTTTTTATTTCATGAAAGCTGTAACAGAAAACTTGTACCAGTCAGGTGATTTCTCAAGTTAATGGTAAAACAACGTGAATAAAAGCTTGTTATTTATGAGGAGACCCATATTCATTATTAATGTCAGTAACCAGTATATTGCGGTTTGGAGTTACAGCACAACTCCTTTTAGTATTTTTGCTATAGCCAGGAAAATGCAACAAATTCTCTGCAACCACAACAGGCCAAATGCAGTGTTTTCATCATCCTATCCTCAAATAATCTTTTAGTTATCCTCAAATAGCCTCAACATATTGATCTGGTATAAATAAAACTTGGGGCACAATGCCGTACAGAACAGTTAAAGATTTTGCATGTTTTTCAGCTACAGTTATAGTCAGTGGGGTCTACCATACACAGTGTCTACAAGTAAGTAAGTTCATATCCTGCAGCAAGACATCCTTTGCAATTCCTGTTTCAGTTGGAAATTCTTTGAAGAGATGATTGAACCGTATCGCCTCCATGAAAGCTGCAAAGATATAACAACTGCTGAGAAATTAAAGCAAGAGACTCCGTGGAAAATTACAGATGCTGAGCTGGAAGCATTCAAAGAGAAGGTAAAGCCTTCACTACCTTTTTACATTTGTACCTATTCTTACACTGAAGACCAGATGCTTGAAGTTATTAGTAAGAAAATGTGAAATACCAGATATGGAATTACAAACATAACATGTACAAACCTGTATTTGATATTTATAATTTTCATTTGTGTTATAAATACTGCGGGTGTGTTATGATTACATTATTCAGCACTGTGTAAGACCTTGGTATGCTTTACAAAGTATTTTCCAGGCTAAGCTCTGCCTACATTCAAAGCCAGCCAGATGAAAGCCACGTCTAAGCCAGAAGCCAGAGAACTGTGCTAAGCCCAAGCTAATAAGATCTGCTGAGGTTTATTAAGGGGTTCCACTGTTAAGTGCCTGAATCTCTTAAGAACAGTTCCAAACATTCACCACTTTGGCAAATTTAGAGGTGAATCCAGTCCTTACAGCTAGCTGCTGAAATTTGTGCAAAAGGCAAAATTTAGCATGGATTCTTACTTCAGTGGCAGAGCTGTCTAAACCTGCCTACGACATAGGAACTCTCCCCCAGTTTGAAACTATTTTAAGGCTGATGCTGACTGATCCACTAGGTAAATTAGAGACTGGGATGCTCTTGAATATTGTTGGAATGTATCTTTTTAGCAGTGAACTGACAGGCTTCATCTGCCCAGTGCTAACAGATCACCTAGAACTGTTGCATTCTTAAGACACAAGTTCTGCTGCAACTCTCAGGGAATGAATCCAGCAATCTTCTTTACAGTTCCTGTTGGATTAACCTGAGCGCATTTGGAGTTTAGTTGTCTCCACTTTATGATGCTGGTAACTTCCTCAGTGAAGCAAGGACTGTGAGTATGAGATCAGAGATGCCAAGGGTCACAGCTGGACGTATTAACATAAGCTGAAATCAATGGCGATTTAAGATAACACACTATACTGCCGACTGCAGCAGCTGGGAAGCAGACTGACTGCTCACTGTATTACCCTTTTCATAGATTTGATAGCCAGCATAAAATGATGGTAGTCAGCTGCAGGCAGAAAACTTTTAAAACACTCTCAGAATAAATCATCAAAACCTGAGTCAGTCCTTAATCTCCATAAAAAAGACAACAGAAATATACTCCCAAATATACACACTTGTGTACACAAACAATGAGGATACAAGAGGAGGAAAAATACATATATACACATACACAATGGTTAAGCTTGGTCTCATCTAGGTCCGTAACTAAAGAACCAAAAAAACCCCACCTCTATGTTTAAAGCAGTCAGCAATATGAAAGTGCCAAGTCTCTGTAAAATAACAGCAACAAAATGTTTAGCTTGCACACCTGGAAAGACATGCCTCTTATCTTAATCAGTAAGACAGTTCTGGAAATTTTATGGAGGACATTAGAACACATTTAAAATTCAAGAGAAAAAAGCCTGGCAGCACCACAGATAAAGGGTGATGTTACAGGATGACTCTGGTGAGATAACTTTCTAAATTACGAGTACTCTTAGTTACATAACACAGGTAAAACAACAGTGAAATTTCCATAGAGAAAGAAAATTTAAGGTCTGAATGGAGAAAAAAAAAATAAATTACCTTTTACCTTCTCTACTGAAATAGAAAGGTTATTTTATGACACCACTGAAGATACATCTGTCTCCCATGCTGCAATGTCCCTGCTCTACCCTCTTATTCTCTATGACTTTTGTTATGTGTTAAAAAGTTTGAGAACCTGACCAAAGTAAGGTTGGCTGAATCTCAAAATAATAGCCATTTATGCAATGCAAAAACCATCCATACAAATACACAACACATAAAGCAGTTAACAGTCTTACTCTAGAGCCCTGGTCTTTTGGAGAAGAAAATAATTTTTATAGGGTGGCAAGGTCATCGTTTACATGCTGATGTTTAGCCTTACTGGCATGGCAGCTCAACGCTGCAAAAATAGATGAATTAATGTATTAACCATCAGCAAACAATATCACAAGTCTTTTCACAGCTCCAAAACAGCTATGCTACATAGCCAAACCAATACCTAAAAACTATGCCTGATCTGGCTATGGTACTGTGCCAGTACAAGAACAATCTCAACCCCCAGGAAACCATAAACAGATGTGAAGAAGTCTGGCCCCTGGGCATCAATACCAACCAAGAAACCCATCCTAGACAGCCTTGTATTTTGCCATCTCTGTCACTTTGGATCACAGAACACACTTGGCTTCCAGTGCTGCCAACGCAGAAAATCTTTTGGGCAATAGGTAGGACTGCAGACCATTGACCTAACGATCTTTTTATTTCTCCCATGTTTTGGTTTAAACAGAGTTACCGCCAAGTCCGTTTGAATGAACTCTTACAAGAACATTCGAGGGCAGCTAACCTCATTGTCCTGTGAGTTGCGTGGGTTTGGTTTTAACTTAGAAAATAATATTATGTGCATAGAGATTGTAGACTAGAGCAACAGAAACACTTGTGCTAACTCATTGAGGGCAAAAATAGCCTTTTAAAGTACATTTTAAAGGACTTAAATCTGCACTGATGATTCTCTGGGACTACACTAAATATGAATCTCTCCTCATATTTCTTCATAGCTTAAAGCAAAGCTGTACTCATGAATGTGTCAAAAACATAATCTTCACATCCCACTCTACACATTGAATGCTACACCTGCTTACCCACCTGCACAAAGTACCTGTTTTCCTTTCTTCCCCCCTTCCATCCCAAGATATTAAGAACTCAAAGTTGTAGAAAGAACTCTTTTGATTTGCACATAATCAATGGAGATCATTTGCCAAGATCTACTTGAAACTACACGAAACTGAATAAGGATGATTAACTGCATAAAGGATAATGTCACCAATAAAAACAAAAAAAAGTCATTTTTAGATCAACTTCTAGATAGAATCATTTTTTTTTTCATAAAGATACTCAAAAAATCACTTAGTATTTATGATGCACAGATAAAGCTCTTTAGCCCCATTAATTCAGTCTCCAAAATAGGGGTGAATGTGTAATGTTTAAAT
Organism: Aythya ferina; assembly: GCF_964211825.1. Lineage (NCBI taxonomy): Eukaryota > Metazoa > Chordata > Aves > Anseriformes > Anatidae > Aythya > Aythya ferina. The sequence goes on along the minus strand of NC_140307.1, from coordinate 20,761,540 downwards.
TGACTCATATGTCAAAACTCACATCTCACAATAGCTACACATCAGGAAATAAACTGATGGACTGCAAAAATGTGCATGTAATGTATTTTTATCCTTTAAAAAAAATCATTGTTGATGAAAATACTTCTTTATCTATTCAAGGTAAAGATATTCACAAGCAGTTCATGCTCACAACAAATAGTCATGTTAATGGCATTAACTAGGTGACAAAGAATTTGCAAGATTAAGACTTGATGGTAGCTTTGTACTTTATAAGATTAAAACAATCATATAGTCTAATTATGAACATTCAGAGTGGCATATGAACAGCTGAAGTTTTCTACTTAATATTTTGTGTGATGCATGTTCTCAGGTCTCCTCTTTTTCTTAATAATGTTATTTTTACTTTTCTGTCTATCTGAACAGGAGTCTCCCAGTGGCAAGAAAAGGAGTGGTGTCTGATTACCTGTATATGGCTTGGCTAGAAATTCTCTCAAAGAACCTTCCTCCAACTTTAATGGTCAGGGGCAACCACAAAAATGTACTGACTTTCTATTCTTAGAAAGACTTCAGTGCCTAGAACATCCCATGCTTGATTTCAACCCCACAATTTTAATGGCAGTGCTTTATTAAAGACACACTTATTTAATACAGATCTAAAACTTCACTTATTGACAGAAAAATTATCAGAATTCAAAGCAACATAGTGGAGAGTTGGACAAGAAAATGCAAATGGTCCCTAGTGGTGTCACACTCCTGTGCAGGCAAAAGCAGGAAAATCCACCTGTATAACACGAGACAGCAAATATTTTGAGAATACAATGAAGAAACTCCACTAATTTTATTTATACGGTAGCTAAAATGCTTGTGATATTCATCCTTGAGAGCCAAACTTATCAGCTAAGTGTAAAAAGTATTAAATCTATAAATGAATACTTTTAAATTGCACTGTCATAATTGCTACTAAACACAGAGGAGGATTAAAATCAAATGCATCAATGTGGGAGAGAAAAAAAAAAAACAACTGTACAGTACCCATGAGGTCAACAGAACAGAAACAACAGAATTCCTGTGATGCTGTTTAATTATATTACATTAAAATTAAAACCTATGCCTACAACAGATTCTTTTACCTAAATTGTAATGCTTATTCAAATGCTTTTAGTTAACTTGCAAACAAAAAAGATACATAGAGATGGATTCTGTATGGCAAGAGCTGATAATGAATTTTCAAGCTTTGACCTGGAATGGACCTGTATGATTTCAATAATTAAAGATGGTAAGTAAATTTCACAAAGAAATTAGTCAAAGACTAAATATTCTGACAATTTTTGCTATGACTGTTATGAGTTAATATAATTTGAGATTATACTTTGGAATGTAATATACAGTGATTCATGTAAGTGATTAGAAAGCAAATGATTAGCTGAGTTGAATGCCTTATTTTTTATTTATATAAATTTATGTTATTTTTTAGACTTTCTAAATAATACTTGTTATACATTAAGTTGAAATAAAGGAAATCCATTAAGCTATGCTGTTTTTCTATTTTCAATTCTGCAACATTATAGTACTTTATCATTTCAGCTGTCAATAAAAGCAGTTTCTCTGTTTAACGGGGAAAGCTATATCCTATGTCTAAGCATTATTTAAATTAAAGACCACTGAGGAGCACAGCTAATTTAATTACTGCTGTCCTGCAACTTCTTTGGATAGACTATGAGAAATCTAAGCCCCAGGAAAGTCGGTGGACCCTGATTTTCATTAAATGCTTATCTCAAAGCAGGCCTCAGATTCCATCTTTGCTTGAATTATGAGAATGTAACTTGTGGAAGATCTAGCACTCTATCTCCAAAAATGTCAAATATTTGATATTCATATTTTTCAAGTTCAGCAGAAGCAATTCAGCAGAACGTGGTAATGTAGCCCAATAATCCATGGTTTATTTTCTCCAGCTATTAAAGGCAGATATGAAATATTGGTATTCTCTCTTAACACTCCTTCTTACACATTTACAATGAGGCTGAAAGATCACTTTGCAGTTTAACTGCATGACACAGATGTATGAGTTTCCTAGATATGACAGACTTCCCCCACAACTCTGAGCAAACCAAACCTCAAATTCTGTACCTGCAAAACATGGAAATTATTCTGATCCTTCACAGTGAGGTGAACAACAATAAAGGAGTTTGTTACATGCTGTCAAGTCCTTCCGCCTTGGTAGAATTGCGGCAGCCACCACCCTTTCCCCTTACCGCAGACAACAAACAATATATCAAAATATATACATATTATATCAACATGTACAAAACAAAATATCATAAAGATATTATCTTTGTGAGGTACCCAAGCAGTCAATAGAAAGAGAAAGAGCCTCTGGGTAAGCTCTAATTAGGCCTTCTGTAAGTGTGTTTTGTATCACAAGATATGGAAGGACTAGGGGCAATTATGCATCTGCATTAAGACCTTCAGTTTTGTACATGAGTGAAGATAGTTTCCTAAATATTTTCAACTCCGGTAAATTCTCAGTCCACAGGGAACATTGCCCCAAACTGATATTAGGGAACTAAGCAGATCGAAAAAGAAAGAGCATGATATGCATTAGTAATGGCACTTTCAATACCACTCCTGCTTTTTTCACAGACATCACTGCAGGCATCGCAACAGTGAATCCCCAAGAATTAAATTTCTAAATGAACAGCCATACAAAAAGTAAGCACTAACATACACATCAATGGAAAACTCCTTGCTCAGACTACAGAGATTAAATAATTAGCACAACAGTGCTATGGGATTTATAACCAGCAACATAAACTCTACACATAACTATCTGAAGTGCTTTTTTCACAAATCCACAAGTAATTTCAACATAACAGTTTCCAAAGAGCTTCTTCTTCACCACAACTTTAATGCATCTGCACGACTAATTTGGAGAGCGTGCTAATTGTAAACTCTTGAATTGCAACTTCAGTTGCAAAATTTTATTAGTCCACCTACCTCCTTTCCCACTCTGTAAAAGACACTTCCTTTTTTACATATATTATGCATAAAACAACTGCTGAATTTTAATCACCATGTTAGGAACTGAATTCTAATTACACATTTGACATCTCTAGAAAAAAACATGGCTCTAAAGCTGTCTAACACTTTTTGAGCATATATCACACCATGGGTTTAAATAGGCTAGGGTTGATTTGATCAGACATGACAAAAGCAAGCATAGATAAGTTGACCAAAGATGTACAAATGAGAAAATAACCACTCTTTGAAGAAGTAAATAATATTTTGAGAATTCTACAATGGCCTCAGCCTACCACAGTTCATACAGCTACGCTTAAGGCCTAAGGGCCTGTTAAAAGGATCCACTACTGCTTGTCTCATCAGTGAATCTCACCTTTTCCTCCTCATATTAGTGGAGCTCAAACAGGTATCACAGAAGGCATTGTATTGTAGTTCTTTAAATCTCTTTACAACCACTTGCAAATTGCCCATCCTGATCGTACACCCATAAGGCAGGATGCTCAGTAACTGTAACCCCTGTCTAGTGTTCCAGATCAACATTCTTCCAACAGGACTTTGACTAGATTTTCAGTCCCCAACAGAGTTTAGTTTGTTGTTTTTTTAACCCAACAGTGCAAGTAGAAGACCGTAACCAAAAATTCATTGTATTCTGAAGACAATACTGCACCTGGTCAAGCCACATTGGGCAAAGAGCATGCCAGTGTCCTACTTCACACCCAAAAGGGTTCTCCATTTTCTCATCATGATCACAGTGCAAGGCCCCAGCCACCCACAGAGGTTTAAGACTGGGGTAACTTACTGAGCAATTTTCATTGCACCTTCAAAGTTCTACCAGAAGCCATCCTGGCAAGGCAAAATGATGGCTGTCCTTCATTCTCAGAAACCCTGGATGTCCCTCATCCTTTCCCTCTTTTTCTAAAATTCTGTATAGTATTTCAAGTTCTTCCTTCAGGCAAAAACAGTTTTGGCAACTGACTGGTAGTCTGCAAGTAACAGACATGGCAACAGATAGCATGAATTAACACTAAGTCCAAGATACGGTGTAAACAGCAACACCATTTTAGCTATTATGGACCCATTTAACCATATCTGTTTGTCACCTCCCCTCTGTCAGAGGTCCCCATCTCATCAGCAAAGCTGAGAGAACAGAGTTCAAGGAACCCTAAACCTCTTCAGCTCAAAGCTCAGCAGCATCCCTCTTGGTGCTGACCTCAACTGCTGTGAGAGCAGAAAACATTCTGTGCCGTTGCAACCCATGGCCAAACCCAATACATTTCAGCTTGCACGCTCTACAAATAATGACAATAACCCACAGCTATGCCATTGCTGGAATTTCATCAGAGGAAATTCAGTTTCAAGCAAAAATAAAGCACTAAAGTTGTTCCGTAACAGAGTAAAAAGCAATGACAAAATTCTACAGTCTCCACACAGTACAGCAAAACACAAGATCAAAAATAAAACTTAATTGCAAATAAACACCCCCACAGCAGCCTTTAAAATTACACATCTTAATCACTGTGAGAGAGACAGCTGTTCTAAGTCAGGCTGGGGTGGCAGCAGGGAAAGCTCTATTTTAAAGCCACATTTTTCTCCTAATAAAAACACTCATTCTATCACCAAAACTTCAGTGCAGAGAATTTTATGGATTAGCACCCCTAAAAGAAGCTCTGTATTTCTTTCTATGTACCAGCAGCTGCCACTCTTATTCTCAATTTAGCAAAAAGGCAGATAATTTCAGTTTATCTCACTATTATTTTTCAAAGCCAGCAGATATGCCTAATGGAGAACAGCAATAGTCAGCAGTCAAGAATGCAGAAACGTTGACCAAATAACTGCTTATCTCCAGAGCAAACAACACATTCCCAGCACCAAGGCAAACTTGCTGACACTTCTGTCTTTTCTAAAAACCTGACAGGGGGAAGTGTTGGTCAGCTGAGGCCTTTTTCCTTGATGACAAGATGTTTTGACGAGTTCTCTTACCTGCTATGCAGAGGCTTCCTGACTACCTTACATGTAGCATAGAACCAAACCCGCCTCACGGAGGAGCCAGGCCGCTCACAAAATCAGTCCTTTTCTGCACTACGATGCAGGATGCAATTGTAACCATTATGAAGTGCTGGCTGTATAAATAACCAGTTATGATCAGACATTAATGTGATGTAACTTCAAAAAAAAAATAAAATAAATCAACTCTCAATTTGTGAATGGGTTATATCAGAAGTCATTAACTATTACTTTTTTTCCTACACAGGTCTATGGTACTGTTATAACTGAAGATACAACTCAATCTGAATTTAGTAATATTTATAAAAGGCAAGTAAACAGCGCTGGGTGCAAGGGGAGTCTACGCTATACCAACACGCACACACGAACATCGAACTTTCTAAATACACAGAACATTGCTTTTACATATTCATAAGAAACCCGAGTATGCCTATGCATATGTACAATCGGAAAAGGTATCAACTGAAACATAAACATGGCAAAGTTTTCCGAATTCCGGCAGGTGTTTAACAAACAATCCTTTAAGTCTATTACTATTAATGTCCATGACTGGGGGAGCATAGCTGGAGTTGGGAATCCTGGTTGAAGTGCTCCCATACCTTCTGTGACTTTTTCATTGGTCACACATTTTTGCCCGGTGACAGCAAACACCCAGAATCTTCCATGTATAAGGGCTGGAGAACAAGCAACCCCAGACGGCATGGCGTCTCTTGAATCACCCTTCTTTGTTCCCTCTAAACTCTTTTACATTCCTGATGGCCTCATCGGTAAGTGTCTGATGTTATCACTAACCATGGGGCTTGCCGACCCCCATGGCCACACTCCCACATCTCCCCCTTCTTTATTAATATCAACCATCTTCTTGACGCAAATTATTACCCCATATATCTCAGTACATATGCATTCTCATTCAAATGGTGATTATTAAGACTAGAAGTGCCGGACAGAAACAACGAAACCCCAAATTGGGATGTTTTTCAAAACACTGTTTTTCAGAGTGCAACACGCAGCAATGGTTTCACTGCCACCTGCCTGCACTTCAGAACGTGACACAGCCAGGAGACACTTGCATACACGCTAATCTTTCAAAAAATGTCATTAGGAGAGGGTTTGGGACAAAATTTGGAGGAGCAGAGAGAACTCCTACAGCCCGCAGCGACGTGCGGAGAGAAAAATACATCCATCCGCGCGGGGAAGCACGAGTTGTGCAGCCGCAAGGCGGCAGGTTCCGATGTCAGCCTACGGGGGGAGTTCGCTTGGCTTGACGAGGAGGAGGAGGAGGAGGCGGAGAACTGGTACCACGGTTCCTGCAGGGGGCAGCGACGTAGCCGAGCCCCGCCTGCCGCGCACCCGCCATCGCCTTCCCCGGCAACCCTGCAACCCCCGCGGGGTCCGCCCGCCCCTCGGGGGCGCCGCCGCCGCCGTGCCCCGGGGCTGCTCTGTGCCGCATGGCAGGTACGGGCCGTGCCGTGCCGGAGCCAGCGGGGGGTGTCGCTGCCCCCCAGCCCGCAGACCCCCGGCCAGCGGCGGCGAGCGCCGGGAGCCCTGAGGCGTTGCGCCGCCGCCATGGCGGCCCGTCTGGTGCGGCTCCTGCGGCTCCGTAAGGAGAGGACGGAGGGGAAGGGAGGGGGGCTGCGGGGGGGGGGGGGGGGGGAGGAGGAGGCGGGGACTGAGCGGTTCCCGCCTGGCGTTTTCGCGCGCTTTTTGCCCCGCCTCACGAGCAGCTCGTGTCGCCCCGCGCAGCCATGCCCTGCTCCCAGCCGGCCCCAAGCAAGAGGCACGCGAGCTCGGCGCCCGGGGAGCCCTCCGCCAGGCTCCGCTTCACCAGGCTCTCCGAGAACGCCTTCGCTCCCTCCAGGGGCTCCGCGCGAGCCGCGGGCTACGACTTGTACAGGTGAGGGTCCTCCCCTGGGGAGCGGCGAGCAGCCGCCCTGCGCCTCGGCTCCCTTGTGCCCGGCCCCCTCCCCGCATTTCCAGAGCTCCAGCCGTGCCGCAGCCTCCAGGTCATCAGGCAGTAGCGCTGTCAGGGTTGGCACGGCAGCACGAGCTCCTGCTGGCACCAGCACTGGGCGCTTTCCTGTGAAATAAAAAAATAAAAAAAAAAAAGTCAGCACTCGTGGGTTTGGTCTGCCAGAGCTCGTTGCTTTGCCACTCTCCTCTTGGCCGCTGGGTGCTGTGGCCAAGGGCGTTGTGGCAGTTTGATAACGGCGCCCAGCAGGAGCCATGGTCACGGCTATGCAGGGCTAGGTTTGTTAAACTGGTAAGTGTTGTTCAGAGGCATGCGTTATGTCTAGGAATGTCTACACGTGGTTGTTTGCATTGCTCAGTGATAAGATACAATCACTAGCTATATCTGCGCTCTACTCTGCCTTCTTCCAATTTCCTTTTGTAATATCACTTAAATATCCATCCTGTCTTTTTCTTTCCCCTTAACCATCAGACTTCCTCTCAGAGGCTTTATGCGTCTCTGTGATCTACCACGCTCAATGCTTTATATTGTATTCCACTTTTCTAGGTTTGTTTTTGTCTTGTCTAGTGGTGTACTGTACACCTGGAAAAAGACAGCTTTACAGAAAACTTTTTGTTGCTTCCACATGTTTAAAAATAAGTTCTTCCTGTGATATATGGAGTAATAATTCATGTCAAGAAGATGGTATTAATAAAGAAGGGGGAGATGTGGGAGTGTGGCCATGGGGGTCATGAAAAGGTGTTTGAAAAGGACTGCTGTGGGGCAAAGGGTATAAGAGGGGAGCCTGTCCTCGAGATGAAAAAAGGTAACATGATATAATGGAGTTACGTCATCAATCAAGAAGCAGGAAAAAGGAATGAATAGGGACAGGCTAGCAGAATGGAGACCAGGATGGGAACAGGGACATTGATTGCCTCATGAAGATAGGTTCAGCCAAGCTCAGCAAACCACTCAAAGAAGCTTGTACAGAAAGCCACTGGAAATAGGCACTGGAGCTGGAAAGAAGCTAAAGCTGAGAAGTGGAGCCGCACACACAACTGCCCCTCACTGGTAAGCAGTTGTGCATTATGGAGAATCATACATCCTTAGAAACAAAGAGTGTCCTGGTAACCTTACAGCTTATTCTCTTTATTAACAATCAGACAGTTTATGATCCTGAAATATGGGGCCAAATTGTGACTTGTTGAAAACGGACTCTACAATCTTATTGATTGTGGAGTCCGTTTTCAAAGTAGGTATATTTATTCAGCGCTGGGCAGCATGGAGGGTAGTCCCACCAAAGTTGTGCACACCTGATGCAGCAACTTGCCTTGGTTTTATGCCATAAAGAGTTACATATGCATGAAGTTTCACAATATGCCTATACATATTCAAAACCCGTCCCCACTTCATATTAAAATTAGTTCCAAGGAGTTATTTCCACAACTCTTCCCATCTGCGCTTGCGCAGTGTATTCTGGCGGTGGTCATCAGGGGTCATGGGGATGAAGATTGATGACTTCCTCGTCACTGCTTGTTGACCTCTTGTCTTTGTGCAGACTCAGTTGCTCCTTGGCTCTTGTGCATTCGCAGGACCAGTTTCTGCCACTTTCTTAAGATAGGCTCACGCTCTTATTAGGAGACTGACCTTGGTAAGGCGCCCAAGGCTTCTTGCTTTAGTTAATTTGCACAATGCACCATAGTTAGCAAAGACATGAAGTAGCATCCTAACTTAATGCTGTCAGTGCTCTATCGCTACTTGATAAGATTCTCCTAACTCCCTCTCTCCATTGATGTCAAGGTGTGGGACTCTGCAACTAAAAATGACAAGGTTGCAGTGGGATTGCCCAGCACCTGGTGAGCAATCTCTGAGGCCTTAAAGAGCCCTGTGGAGCCACAATCACAAACGTGTGGCTTGCCAATAGTAAGGGAGCTGCGGGCTCCTTTACTGATCCGACTGCTACGCCATGGGCCCCTCTGCTGCTACAGCCATCGCAGGCCTTTGCTGTTATGCCCCCTGTTGACCTGGACGTGCCTTTTGACCCAGGCCCTATTGGCCTTGAAAAGGAGACAGAAATGTTTCCCTCTGATCCGGGAAGAACAGGATACATAAGGCCCAAAGGATGAGTTGCTTGACAACTTAAAGCGAGACATTGTTCCCACGACTAGAACTGGAATTTTCTGGTGTTTGTAATCAAGAAAAGGAATGGAAAATGGAGACTGTTATGTGATCTGAGAAAAATTAATGAAGTCATGGAAGACACGGGAGCACTTCAACCAGGATTCCCAACTCCAACTATGCTCCCCCAGTCATGGACATTAGTAGTAGTAGACTTAAAGGATTGTTTGTTAAACACTTGCCTTTTAAAACTTTGCCATGTTTATGTTTCAACTGATACCTTTTAGTAGATTTTTAGGTTATAGTTAGCTCACCTGATGTAGGAGGCTTAATCAGAAGAGAAACTCCTTAAAGTTTCTGCTTTGGCACACAAAATTGCACATCCTTGTTGACCTGGTTAATTTCAAGTTAACGTCTATGTTTCCTCTCTCTCTTACTAGTTAAAAACAGTTAAGAAACAATCTCACGATTATGCGGTTCAAATGATGCTACTGAAAGCTAGCACTGTGAAAATGGGAGCATCTTGTATTTTATACAAATATTGTCGATCTGTAACTTTCTTGTATAAATTTCACGGTAGGTCATGTTCTCCTACATCCCAGCAGGAGGAATTCTGGGTAATTTTGTACCTTAAAATACAGAGGTGTCTTTTTTCCATATTCTATATAAACTAGTGTTTATTTCTGTAATGCAGTGCCTACGACTGTGTGATACCACCTATGGAAAAGGCTGTAGTGAAAACAGACATTCAAATTGCTCTTCCTTCTGGTTGCTATGGACGAGTAGGTAAGTAAGCAGGCCATGAAAAAACTGCAGTCACTGCAGAACAGGTTTGACATGATTTTTACATTAATATTCTTGTTTTCATATATTTTATGTGTGCAGAATAAATCTCACATCTATGTGTTTGAGCCTAATAGTAGACATTTGTGAAAAACATTTAGTAGATATAACAATAGTAGACATTTTTGAAGTTCGCTAGTAAGAATGTTCATAATCTGTATACAATGTCATAGGCTATGCAATAGTTAATTATTTCTCTGCAGTTTCAGAATTCAAATGACAAAGACCAATAAATAATGGATAAATGGAAAATGCACCCTTGACTATTTAAAAATTAACTCTGAGATAGGAGAGTATGGTAGTATTTTACTACTTTTAGTGACAAAATAATTGAGAGAATGTGTACAAGGTATTATGTTATGTTTTGTTCATTCTTTTTCTGAATTACATATTAGTAAAAACATAGTAAAAACAAACAGAAAAACAGCTACCTCAGTGGAAGAACGTGCTCAGAGTTTGCTGTTTCCTTTCATCTAAAAAGAGAGTGCACGTGCATTTATTTTAATCCAAACAAAGAATTCTGGAGAGAGTAATTTTTAGCACCTCATTAAAGTACGCTAAGATATATATTAAAAAAACAATTGCACATCATTTAATGTGTATAATATTCTTAGTAAATTGCTTGTCAGATATTGTTTTCCATCATAACTAAAATGGATTGACCTAATAATCTTCTGAGATTATTCCAGAATAGTGGAAACAACTAAAAATAAACCAACACTAGATAGTCATTGTCTGCTCCAGCATTCTTTGGAGAAACCTGCTCTGCAGTTGATGGTCTAAACAAGGATATACTTGCATCATTTAAAGATTTCAATCTTAATGTAGCTTGTAGCAGCTGCTTTTTAAATATATACAATAACACGTACAGTAGTTCCCGTAAAATCACATTTATTTTAGAAAGACCATGGAAACAGTTCTTGCTGACACAACTTCAAGCAAACACACTAACCTATAAATGTTTTATAAGAGTTTAAAAACAAAATTAATACACTTAAAATTATTGTTTTCTAGCACCACGTTCTGGCTTAGCTGCAAAGCACTTCATAGATGTTGGTGGTAAGATTTTTGTTATTTTTACTATAACTTCGTAAATCTTGATTGTTATAAGTGCCTTAATTTAACATTGTAATATGTGTAAATAAGTAATCCTGGCTTCATTAGTTGTCTGGCAAAAGGAGATAATTGGGTAATACCCCAGTGACCAGTAAATCACACTTACTTTAAAACTTTATGGTTTATTACTGATTTTCCTATAATAACCACAGAGCACTCATGTAAGCAGTGCATGGCATAGCTGTTATTTTGGGGTTTAGACATTAAAATGATTTTTTACAGTATGTTTTCTTCATTTTCATGAAATACCTGTGTGTGATTCTTTTCAGCATAGTGTAAGATCTAAGTGAATTAAATTAAAGCATATAGATTTTCTTTTATACAGAAGACACAGTCATTGTAAACAAATCAAATGATAAAAAACACTGGAATACACCATTACTGTGGGCAGTTCTTCACTTAGAGAAAATTTTTCATTAGGTTACAAAGAACCTAAAACTTTAGTTTATTCTTAGTGATCAAAATGCAACAAATATAAAGCAAATAAAATTTAAACTAACTTTGTATGTTTATTGATTTAAAATCTGAAAATCTTTTGAAACAAGTAAAGCAAATCCCACTTTCTACAGGTCTTTCCTTTTTTATCATCTTTTGCAACAGATGTGTTTTAAACAGGTTGTCTTTTAATATACTTTGAACTTTTCCTTAATCTTAATTAGAAATTCACAGATCTCTAAAAACAATTATTATAGGTGTATATACATAAAACCAGAAACCTTTATGAAAGTCTCAGAATCACACATTATAAATATATATATACACTAACACTTTTTGATCTGAAAGTTAAACTAGGAGGTACTCAAAGGAAATAAAAAGTGCTTAACAGGATGACCTGTTCAGTTTTTCAAAAAACAAGAGTTTAAAAAACACAAGTTAATGATTACTAACAGTTAGTAGAGGACCTTTTATGGAGAAAAAAAACAAAAACAACAACAATTGCTATATCATTTTAATTTGTTCTGACTAGGTACATTTCTGACAGTGAAAGCCATTACCCATTTAAGTAAAAATACATTGTAAGAAGTCCTGTAAGTCAAGGAGGAAAAAATGGGATCATGTAAGAACACGTTCAGAATTCACATCTGCTAGGTGTGGCTGCTTTCCAAAAAAACGATGTGCCAAAGTTCTGACAGAGTAAGACAGTATGTCAGACTGCCAATTCTAATGCACAATTTTTCCAAAAATGATTTAGATGATTTCCACCCAATAAACGTAATTTAGAAGAGAGTCTTAGTGCTCAGCAGTGTGTATAATTATTGCAGCTCAGTGTTGTGGAATAACAGAATGCCAAGGCAGAAAACTTATTGTTAACTTTTTTTTTTTTTCCCCAGTATGCCTAGTACGTACAGTTTGTTTCTGACCCGATGCAGAAGGAGGACTGTCAGGTCCTTCTTGTATCTTCCAAGGATCATATATTTTCTGATACAAATAGTATAGTTTGAACTCAGGTGGTAGCTAAGCTCAGATTATGTGAATGGAGGTATAATACATTTAAAGAGAAAAGGATTGGAAGGCAATTAATTTTACAGAAACTTTATACAAAATGGAATTACTTCATGGAATTTGAAGTTATTGTGGCTTTGAAAGTATTACAGTCATTCAGCACAGCATTACACTGAGGGTTTGGCCACAAAATATATTTTAAAAATATTTCTTAATACATACCTTCAACTCTGATTGCAAGTTTTGTTTGTATCATGCATGCTTTTGAGGAAAAAAAAAAAGTCCTTACTCTGCATCTGCTGAAAAGCTTTCATCCTCAGAAGTGTGTGGGAAGCACAATTCTCACTAGAAAGGAAGTCTGAAGCTTTCTAGATTCTTTACTTTATAGCTAAGCTTACAAATGTTAAGTGCTTTAGTGAGTGTTTTTTCCCGGTCGACTGAATACTGTAAATAACTTATGTTGCTGACCAGTTCAGACACAGAAATATTCATCAGTCTTCCGCATTGAATTATCAGACAGTTTTCAATTCCTAGAGAGCTCACCTGTCTTTGTTTTTACACGCTATTTCATTTCTTTGGGCTGGGTCATCTTCTCCAGTGGTAAGCTTGCTGAAACAAAGAAAACAAAGAAGGAAGCCTGAATTTTAAAGTGATATTTACAAATTTCAGTTTTCTCAAATTAAAGTGGCCACTGCTGAAAAGCCACTTTTAAGAGAAACTACCTAATGTTTAAGTTTGAACAATTTTCAGAAGAATTTTACTAGCTTACTGCCAACAGTGGTTAAACACATGGCAAACTTGTAGTGACTGGTGTTAGAACATGATATATATTCATTGAAGGGCAGGATTCTCTTACAAACATATTCAACTTGATCTAGAATTACATATTTGTGGGGAGGGTATGGCCCTTGGATAGCCAGTCTGAAAGCTACGATGAATACAGGAAGGAGTTATGGCAGCCTGATTTCTAAAAGAAATAATGTTAAGATAGGTGTAGAAATAAAAAAACTCAGTGTTATCTGTATGCTTTTAAATAATAGCTCCATAGTATTACCCCAAAACTCATTGCCAGTCTCTTTAGTAGTACTCAAGTAGGTGGTCAAAAGAAATTGGTGTCTGTTCATGACAAGCTTTTCAGCCAATACTTGTAAAATAAATTTTAGTGCCTATATATAAAGCTGAGATTCTGCTAATGCCATTGTTTAAAAGTCAGGGAACACATCTGACTAGATGGATTGTAGATTAGTATATCCATTATAGTCAGTATCACTCCTTTCAAAAAAAAAAATGGTTTGAAGTTTGAGAAAAGATAGAATACTAACATGCAGTTAAGCTCCAGATACTCCAACACAAGCTAAGTTTTAGATACTGTTCTTTTTTTTCCCCTCCAGAAAATGGTAAGAATGACAAGTAGACCAAGAAGCATCATTAGCAGTTAAGCACTAACCAATGCATCAAGTGTGATTTTTGTCATTATGTAGAAATAAACTTGTTTTCTGTCAGATAAAGAGGTAGAAAAGTTAAATTAAAATGCCTTTAAGTTGCGCCAATTGTTCTTCAGACTTTCTTTAGATAATTCCAGCAGAAATGTGACAGTATTTTCTTGCCTGTATAAATTTAAGGGTATTACTTCAATTGATACATTCTGTACCCACAAAAGCATATCTATTTAAATAGAATTAGACTTTAATAATCACTTTAGAGTATTGTGTTACATCAGAACAGATTATATTATAACAAATAAAACTAGCCCTTGATATGTTAAACTAGCAAATTCCATTATCAGTCTCTAATTACATTATCTGTCCCAGCATATAGTCTAGAAAAATGTTTTCTTAGCTGCACAGAAATGTTTGAGAATGGCTTGTCAAATTAAGGATATATCCAAAGAGCTAATCATCTTTTAATGGGCATTTATGAGCATATGTACACAATTTTATCTGCCAAGCGTAAACTCTGACTTTCAGCTCTTCAGCTGATTGATGCACATCAACAAAGGCACCAAAATAATGGGCTACTGACCACAGAACTTGAGTGATGCTTAAAACAGTTTGGACTGGTATTAACAATTGGTTGAATCTCCCTTTGTCATGCATATATGTAGTATGTATAAATTATATGTGTAGCACTCTTACTAACACTTTGTGTCACCCCTAGTTTAGGGATTATGTGAGGATTATAGATTATTTTGTGTTTTAAAAGGGGGAAGGTAGACTACATTTCTAGAAGTTAGAAGCAGTTTTCACGGTATTTTATAGTTCAGCTGCTTATGCACTGACACAGGCATAAGGGTTCAGTTTTTAAAGGTTTTAAATATTGATTTGTAATACTGAACTGTGGTAGAAAACGTGCAAGAAACCTCTTAGATGTGATGACCAATGTAAGTGATGCATTGTGATGCTCAATTTAGCTGATGACTTTCAGAAAGTTGGTCTAACCTAAAACAAACAGTGCAGGACTTGTACCTGTAGCTTCAGTACATCAAGCTCTTTGAATCAACCAAACCAAATGCTATATTCAGGATTTATTTATTTTTTTAAAAAACTTTGATTCTGGAAAACGTTCATACATAGCAACCCCTAAGATTTGTTGACTCTTACTTCTGACAGTACTCTGTAGGTAGGATCCCTTTAAACAATTGCACACAAATATCAGTGACCTAACAAAAAAACCCTGCATGTTTTGCTGATTTTCCAGAACTCAGGGATACTCCTGGTCTTATTAGCAGCTTAATTAGGCTGCTTTTCAGAAATGTGGTTGGATTAACCCAAAATATTACATGGGAAATAGAGCTCCGTAGATACCATTCATACCAGAACAAGTGCAGAGATGACACAATAACATTACGTACAGTATATAATGCAGTGCTTTCACACAGCTGAAGAAACAGAAAAAACGTTCAGTTTCTATTCTTATGTGTTGTTTATATGTTGAGCTTCAGCAATAATAATTCAAAGTAAAGTATAGTCATAGTACAATTTATTTTGAAATCTATGATCTACGGGTAGCATTTTGTATGTATGATTCCTTGAATGCCTGGGAAGGACATTCATTTTACTATTTCTGCAAGTATTATGCAAAATACATACTTTGGTCCACAGGGAAATCTAATTTCAATTTTTTATATTAGAAACATATTTCCTGTATCTGAGAGGGGAAAAGAGAACCTGAATGATAATTTTTATATATTAATAAATAATCTGCTGAACTACCTTTCTAAAGATTACAGAATATAGAGTTAATAGTTTATATATAATAGCAAGCTTTTTATACAGTATTTACACTTGAATGTAGCTGGATTTTCCTCCCCTGGATGCTCCCATTGCTTCTGAAACGAAGGAATCCACCCTGGTATGCACCTTACCCTCAGCCTTTCACAGCAGAAGAACAAGAACTCAGTTCTTCGCAGCCTTTGTGCTTTGCTTTGTGCTTTTAATCCATGAGAAAGGCCTTAGTTCCTTAAAGCTTCAGTTCTTTTAGCTTGCCTGAGATAAGGGACTGGAATCCATGTAAATCCATAAGTTCCTAAATAAAGTATTAGAGTTAAGAAAACAAATTTGTGCTTGACACTGTAGGAGCTGTAGTTAGCAGAATAAATGGAGGCTAAAATTGGTACAGCTGTCTTGATTTCAGATAGGGTATTGCAACTAAAATTAGTAGTACAGTGGCAAAACACTTCTTAATACATGATGGTGCTTTTCAATTCTTTTTGTAAGATTAACTAGCAGTTTTAGTTGTGTCAGTGTTTTCATATATATTGTTTAATTGCATGAGTAGTATAAAGGATGTCATTATGAGATACGGCATTCACCGAACTAATCTAAACAAGCATTATTTAAAATACTGACAACATTTATTAACAGAGTATCTTTCTTAATTCTTTGTCAGCTGGTGTCATTGATGAAGATTACAGGGGAAATGTTGCTGTGATACTCTTCAACTTTGGCAAGGAGACTTTTGAAGGTATGTGTTGAGCTAGACAAAGCCTGTTTTCAGCCATTGGATGGGAAATGAGAAACTAATTTTGTTTAAAAGTCTACAGAGAGATAAAGTTACCTGAGAACATTTTTACAATTAACAAAAACACGTAAACTTAATGTCCTGTTAAGGAAACCTGAAAAGTTTCTACTATTAAATTAGGTGACATGCAGAAAAGAACTACTTAGCTAACCTGTAGATTCATGAGCTTTACTGAAATACAACTTTGTATTTTGGTTTCTTTCTTGTTTTAGCAAAAAAGATTTGAGATAAAAAGTCTGTGATTCTGGGAAGTATGAGTAATAAAGATAGAATTTTCCCTTAATCGTGCTCTCCTTTTGCAAATGCAGTTTTAAGCCTCAGGACCCAGTTAAGATATTGCTAGTGATTTGTGCTGTGAAGTGGCAGAAAAGGCTACAAGATTCTTACAGAAGTTCTCTGAATCAAATTGGTACTAATCAGAGTTTTTGTTTTCCTTTTATCAGTTCGGGTTGTTTTTTTTTTTCCCCAGGGAAATTAATTCCTGTATCTAGTTCACAAGGGAGCTACATCGTGGAACTTGCTCACAGCATCTGCAGTATTTATGCATAATAACACTTAAGATGCCACGGTGTAGCAGCAGGAATGAGGGGAGATCTCTTGAGCTAGTATTGCTGTTGAAACTTCATTTATGAGGCACAAGCACAAGTTTATCACATCCTGTATATTTCTGGGACTATTAATGTTTGCTTAACTAAGCTTCAGATAAGTATTTACACTTAAATACATTCTCATACTCTTAGAAAGGGATTGTCTAAACTATTTGTTTGCTTTTTTTTAAAAAGGAAATTATAATAATTTAACTTTGTTGCAGTTAAGAAAGGGGATAGGATTGCCCAGCTCATCTGTGAACGCATTTTCTATCCTGAGCTAGAAGAAGTTCAAGTAAGTTGACAGAAGGAAATATTTCTGCTATCTTCAAGAATCAGTAGCTTAAGATAGTTGTATATAAGCTGAAATTTATGGTTTATGTAAATACTTTGTATTAAAACTATTTTCAGTGTTAGGCAGCAACACTATCATGCTCTTTTGAATAAAAATCTTTATGCTTTGCATGCACTTACCTGGAGGATGTTTTTTTGTTTGCTTTTTGTTTTTTATTTTAAGTCTTCAGAGGTAGAAGGCACATGAGAAATATTTTCATTTGGTATTTGTTTAAACTTGCACAGAAAGTATTCAAAACTCTCTCTCTCTCTTAAAATGTTTTATTTTAGTTTGAGTTATAGCTAGCAAGAAGCTGAGTAAATATATCCTCCTCTATGGTGGATGGTATCTGCTGTGTAAAAATTAAAGGCAAGTTAAAACACTAAACCAGCTTATCATCATTGATGTCTTTCAGGCTCTAGATGATACAGAACGTGGCGAAGGCGGCTTTGGTTCTACAGGAAAGAACTGAAAGTTATTGTAATATGCTTTCTGTGTTGTTGCTTTTTTGTTACTCCTAAATATTCATTTGAGTTAGGAGTGGGATTTAGATGTACATAAAAATAACCTCAAGTTTTATACAACATTTCTGTACTTGTTCTCCTTTCTAGGTTTATAGGCAGTTAATTCAGCTGCATTATGGGGGAAATGTGCATGAATGACTTGATTGATTGGTTGATGATTTATTTTTTGTAGCTTTTTGGTCCTCAGTAATAAGTACTTGTTTGTGCTGATTATACTGCAATAAATCTAAAAATAATTTAACAATGTGATTTTATTTTACGCATCTTTAGTTAACTTACCTAAACAGAAATTGCTGATTGTTACCTTGTCAGTTTATATTAATCTTCCGAAATCCAGTTTTCATGTATCTCAGTATTTCATGCTGAGAGCTCATTTCATAAAGAATCAGTGATGATATAGAATATAGCTACCGGTATGACTTCCTGCTCTGACCTAAATCAGAATAAGGTGAAGATATTTACTATTGCATCTTCTACCTGTCAAAAATGCATGTTTCTGCTCAAAGCTAATGTTCTGGCTTTGATCCTTAGCTAGTCCTCAAACAGTCATTTTTTCAGCTTTCTATTAATAGAGCAGGCAATATAATGTTTGATCTAAGTAACACAACTCATCTGGAAATTATTTCTCTATAATAAATAAATGCTATGAAATATGCTGCTTGTTGATATGAATACATGAATAAGGTACTGAATAAGGTACAACATGAATAAGGTACTGTATGAAAGAATGATTCGGAATTACTGCAGCACTCCATAAACTGCCTTTTTTTTTTTTTTTCCAGTGGGCATACTTGTTGCAGTAGGTATCTTTACCAAAAAAGGCTCACTTATTTTGAAAAGTAGTATATAGTTGAGTTCCCTTTCATCAGTCTCCTCAGTCGCTATCTAGAGAAGCGTGAAGCATGTAACAAGTTTCAGATGACTGCAAGGTTTTTGTCAGTAGGGTTTCTTGGGGGGGGGAGAGGGGAGAAGAGGGAAGTAACTGAAGCACTGGAAATGCTTTCAAGCTCATCTCTACACCAAACTCCTCCCTGTATGCATCAAACCACTGCACTAGATAACATTCTGATAATTCCTTTAATAGAGTTGGGGTCTTGCTTCAATATGAGTAGCGAAGCTGTAGAAGATAAATACTTCCTACAAAGTACCAAGTTACATACCAGCATATTGAATGTTCTGAAATTGATACTTATTTTTAAGAGTCCTTCAGACTTTCATTTACAATAAACATGGGAAGCAATGCCCTCCAGATTATTTTAATGTTTCCTTGTGAGTACCTGTTAGAGCAGTTTAGGTTTTTTTATTATTATTTATTTTAGTTTTCTTTAAAATTCCCCTGGCTTTTACTCATACGACTTACCCTTTCCTATAAGTAGGGAGAAGATAGACTAGTAATTTTTCAGCAAAGTTTAAACTTCATAATTTTAAGCTTTAATTAGCACATTTGATCCTGTTTTCTTAAACATTTTATTTTTTATTTTTATTAATTTCTATACTAGCAAAAGGAAGAGAGGACTACTAACCTTGTTGATCTGGCTCACTACTAACAACTAGTTATAAATTAGTTCTGTAATTCAGTGAAAAGCTGGCTAGGTTTGTCTTTGACTGAATGACATGCATGATTAAATCACCTCACGAGAAGCCAGAAACTAATGTGCAAGTCTTACATCAAAGATATATAGACAGATTCTTCTCCAAAATCTGTCACTGAGGAGTGGTTCCCAAGGCTCACTGTATGAGACCAAAGAGATGGAAAGCTCTGAAGCAACTTGGAAGTAAAATGCTATTTGGAAAAAAAATAAATAAATAAATAAAATGAAATTAAAATGCTATTGGACTGCTCTCCATTGTCTCACAAATAAAAAGCTTTGTCTGAACCTGTTTAAAGTTTACACTGTTAACTACCAGTTATTTGTAGAAGTGGCAAAGCTTGAGGAATGATACTGCAGAATCTCATTGTGTAAAAGGAATGTGGACCTTTTACAATGGGAAATAATTAAATAATTTGGGGGAGGGGGAGTTCTTGTCTACTGCAGAAAGTGGCTTTTTCCTGCAGGGAAAGGAAAAGGATATTGCTGCTAACAGTCTGCCTTCTTTCTGTTAGAAATGAATTTGACTTGTTAAAAATAGAGATAGATCTGACCTTCAATTCCAGATCAATTTGGTGGAGAAGGCTAACCTTTGAATTCAGATTCTTGGGTCCAGCTTCACCACCATCGTTTAGGCACCATTGAGATGTGAGAGGGTTCAGTTTTCCAGTTTGAACTGAAATACATACGACAACTTGGAAGGTTACACATTCCAATAAGCTGATGAGAGTCTTTAAGGAAACAGATGATCACTAAATGATTCCTACCATTTGAGCTCTCCACTTAAGGCTAAAAGCTTAAGAGAAAAATTATGGTAATAACACCATTTATTTCTAGTCCTTTTCTTGTTTCCCCGAAGTATTAACCTGGTCTTTGGTGGCTCTGAATTCAAGCACTGCTTCCTTAGTTCAGCTACAGTTATATTACTCTCTGTGTCACACTCAGAAGTTTTTGGATCTATCTAATGTTTTTCAATAAATCAGCCACTAGATGGCACTTAAAGTTTGCTTTCTTTTCTACTTTTTTTTTTTTTTTTTCTAGAGGTATTTTTCAGAGATCTATTCATCTGTAATTAAGAGGTGATGACTCCCATCGGGACTAAGTTGGCGGAAAGCAAGATGCAGCAATATTTGAGTGAAAGCAGGCAAAAGTATAACCATTAAAGGGGGAACAATGACTGTAATTTAAATAAGATTTGGGTGGTTGCAGTGTTTGCATAATCCCTCCTGGCATGCAAGAGCAGTAGAGAAGCCTGTGGCTTTGCTCTCCTGCTGTGTTTCAACAAAAATGGAAAATTGTAATGAACAGCAACATTTTTCCTATCTTTAATGTTCATTCTGCTCTTATTCCCCCTTCCTCCATTCCTTTAAGTAGAATGCAGTTTACTTAAGGATTGCATTGTAATAGAAGTAGTGTATAGCTTGATAAACTGTATTGGGATTCTCCAAATCAGATGCTTATTGCCACAACTTCAGGACAAATTAAAACTTAGTTAATGCATGTTAACCCAGTAAAAGCAAGTGACATACAGTAACGTGAATTAAGGGAAATTTTATTAAAATTCCCTAGACAAACTAGGTTGCTACTCTTACAATAGCTCAGTCCACTACTCTTGTATTCCCCCCCCATATATATTTTTATAACTATCATTGTATTTTGGCTTAAAGATGGTTAAATAAGTTTCAGTATTAAGTAAACTTCTATGACCCTGCCTATTTCCTGTCCTGTCAAACCTTTCCTTGTAAGAATAACAGTGTCCTTTTATTTGGTGGAGTGTAGCATGATGTTTTTGGCAGGTCCAACATTTTTGACTTGCATAAATTTGTGACCTCAAGTGCAAGAAAAGTGAATGCTTGCTTCAGTGCCTCATGGTTTCTGCCTGAAGAGAAAAAGTGTCCACATCGCTAATCATTACAGTTTCTGAAGGAAAATTATCAGCACACTTATTCCACCTGATTGCACATGACTGCACTTCCAAAGAAAAGAATCTGCAATAAAAATGAGTATTTTGTACCTAGTTATGTAAGGTACCAAAAGTCTGGAAATATAGGGCAGACTGTACTGACTTACTGATTTCTAGAATTGGCACACAGGGCACTTCCCTCACTAACAGCTATTTGGCAATCTCTACCTCAGTAAGGATGTTATTCTGTAAAGTGTAAAGTGTAAATTTGGATCTGCTGCTGGGCAAAGAATGTCATTCCATGGTTAAAGGTTGCAGGATCAGGTCTGAAGTGAATTAACGTAATTATTTTCCTAATTTTTCCCTCCATTAACTGTGTGGCTATTTGGCCCTTTACTACTGAAGTGGTGTTTTTCCCCTTCTCTATTAGAACACAGCAAGAAAACCTTTTGCCCTGCCAAGTCTGAAAACCTGACAAATTAATTTTATAATTCAAGAGCCCTCATCCAGAAAGCAACTACTGTTTTTAATATACAAAACTATGCTTAGTTAAACAAATGTGAGCTGTGTATGCACATTTGCTTGTTTCACCATAGACTTTAATATTACTGTTCTGTGACATCAAAAAAATGATGACTTTTTAGAAGATATTTGTATAGTAAATTTTGTAACAGATACTAGAGTTTTGTATCAATTAATATTGCTTGTAGCCTTAACATTTAAAGCTGGTGTCCTTGAACTGAAGAAAGTTCTTTTGATCACTACTGATTACTGCAAAGGAATTTGTTTTGTAAAAGGAAAAAGAAAAAACAAATAGTCATGAAAGTATTGTCTTTAGCCAGATTTTTTTAGCGTGAGTATTTTGTGGTTTATGGATTCCTAGCTAGTCCAAGAGGTTGTCTCAAGTCGACAAGACAAAATAACTATGTGTCCTAGTTGGAAGAAAACTTCTCCCTTTCATTTGCAACTAAGCCTGATTATGCGTACCATGTCTAGAGAGCAAGGCAGCATGTATCTAGTGCTGCCTTGCTAAAACCCCTCAGTCATAACCATAATGTTCCTGCTTGTGCCAGCTTGCACTTCAGTTGCTGATAAATTACAGGTACATTCCCTTAGGATACAGGACAGCATCAGGGAAGCCCACATGTCAGGTTTTCACAGCAGCAAACACAAAATGTAAGCATCACTTTCCTATACTTCCACATAGAAGTTATTGCTGGCAGTGAGTCCAAACTTTCAGGGCTATTACAGCTAATTCAGGCCATTCACAATCTGCAATATGGCTTTTTTTTTGTCCATCCTATCCTATAACAGTGTATCATAGCAATATAGGCTGGCAGTGGTCAAAGAAAAGAAGGTATTATGTTTGGGGGAAAAAATAAGAAATAATCATATTCTTACCTTTCTTCTCAACTTGCCTTAAAACATTAACAATGTGGGAAAACTGAAAAAGGAGTTGTGACAAAGCCGGGAAATCATGGATCCAGCAACAAAGAATTCATTGCACTCGTGATGTGAAGAGGAAGAAACAGCTGTGTAAGAATGGAGTAAAGGCTCCCATTTGTCAGCTTGGTGAGACTCTTTGTTTAATATTAACCATATTAATGTCACTTATAAAAGTGGATAAAACCCACTGCCTGGAAGAGTGCTGCCAAATGAAAAACCAAAACACTGCTCAGGGGAGGCAACAAGGTACTGGGACTTTTGTCAGGGTGTTAGTCCTCACCCAAGTGCAGCCCTCTGCATCTTTTTCTCAGTTTCTTGCTAAGAGAAGCTGCAGAGGTCTTCACATTTCTATTATTTCTGGAACCATAACATAGATTGTGTCCTGCCCCCAGGCCACCTGCACAGAGCTTTCAGCCTCCTGTTCATAGCTTTCCCAAATGCCAGCTGAGTAAGACTGACTTATGCAACAGGCAAATCTAGGCAACCTTTCACCACTGTATTTTGAGCAGGCTGGAAGTCTGATGCGTGGGAGAGTTAGCCATCTGGTTTTATTTGGAAGGCCTTTTATGGAACAGCCCAGACCAAGCAGAAAAACACATCTCATGTTCTTGCTTGGTTCCTACAAGAGGATTCTGGGCACCTGCTTACCAACAGGACCTATTCATTTTTTCATCACCATTTCCCACTAATAAAGTTGACTTTAAAAGTTACCAGCCCACATTAATAATAATAATGAATTGGACTTCACATTAAATTGTTTGATTAAATATTATTTAATAATTACTATTAATTAAATTAATGGACTTTAATAATAATAATGAATTGGACTCCAACTCTTAAAGTTTACCCTTCAGAAGTTCAGAACACATACTGAAGCCATAGCTGTGTATGTATTAAGAAAGCATGCAAATGATCAGTGGTACCAGGATTGCATACAAGCTAATTAAAAATTATTACTTATTTACAATTACTCCAAGAAATTTTGAGTAGCTGCCAAAATACTAAAACAGCTGGATGAGGAGAAGAATAGGGTCCGCCTAAGCTGGCGCTCAAATTCATACGAAGCAATACCCATAGTTGTCTGTTACCTTTATCACAGCGTTGGGCTAGTACAAAACAATGCACACTGATAAAGCTGTTTGCTAGCAATATCTGCCTGACAAATAAGGTATTCCACCAGCTTCCCTTATATTTGAACTGTAAGGGAATACCAAGTGCCACTAGAGCTACAGGTCAGCAAAACCTGATGCAATGCTGAAACCAGAGCTGTCTGGCTGTGGTAAGATTGCTCAGCATGACATGATTCCTTGGGTCTCCCTGGATAGCAGCTTTCCCCCTTATCTCTTTGCTCATTGGTTTCTATGTTCTGGTTTGGCAAACTTTGAGTTTCCAGGTGTACTATTAGCTAGCAAGCAGTATAAGGGGTGTTTGAATAGTTCATTGAAAGATTCATGTGAGACTCACTTCTAATGAACAGTAGAGGAAGTTCTATTTAACCAATGCAAAGGAAGAGTGCACACAAATTAGGCATTAGAAATAAAATTAGGTCTAAGAGCAAACTCCTGGTTTAGTACTCTAAAGAATGTGCCAACAGCCCAAGGAAAACCTTTTCGTTACAACCTTTCGTTACTGCCTCTTCTAGAGCTGCTCTACAGTGAAGTACATTATGTAGTCTCACTAGCCTGCGCATGTTCCTGGTCTGTTGCTGACAAAGCTTTCTTATTATATTACTGCATTACACAAAGCCATCTGCAAATGCTAAACAAAAAGAAATTATATCCAACTGCTAACAAAGACATTTTGGGTATTCAAATTTTTTCCCCTCCTTCATACCCAAAGTGCCAGTCAGACAAACGCTTCTTCTGAATCCTTGTTCATTTTGCAGAGTTCAACTCAAACAATCACAAAAGGATACTAATCAGAGCCTTCTGTAGCTTTGCAGCTATACTCTGATAGCTGTCCTGCATACTGAATAGGATTTTCAGTGGCTACGAACTGCCAAAATACAGCCCTCATCAAAATGTTAAGGGTAGTGGCATTCCTTTAGAGCTATGTCCATAGTCAACTTCAATAGTCTATATGTACATAGATCTTCAAAAAAAGTCAGACCGTTGCTTGTTTTAATAGTCATGGAAGTATTTTATTCCCTTAGAAAAAGAATTGATTCATGTTTTCTTAATGCCCAATACCCAAGGTCAAAAAGCACGTTCATATATTTGGGCAGAAGCATTTCCTAGGAAGAGATCAAGATGTCAGAAAGTTATGATTGATCAACAGCAGGCACCCAGGGAATTTGAATGAAAACATTTAGGAGTCTTAAACCAATAGCTGTCAAAAGTCCTCTATCTATAAATGTAGTTGTTTTTAGTAAGTATCTATTGAGTGGTTTTAATTCACCTAAAGAAAATATGCTGGAATAACTTCATGGGTTTCTGGAACATCACATCACTAATTGCCAAAGAACTTTGGCACAATTGAAAGGAGCAAGAGGCAGACAGAACACTTCAAACACTAGTTAGGGCAAATTGTGAACTTTTGCCAAGAGAAATGCAATTGTTAGGGTTTGTGCACTAGTTACTACTGAAAGATGACAAAAATCTGTCTAAGGAATAATTACCGAAAGAGACAGCTGTAGGGTGGGACACTGTTAGCCTCATATGATCTGTACACAAGTAGTGATTAATATAGGATTACATTTGAGATACGCTATAGTCATTAAGACTCAGGGACCTTCTCTCAGAGTTCCTTTCCTCCATCAAAATGAAACTTAGAATGCCTCTGTTATTTCACAAACTCAAAGTTACTCCTAAGGGCAAGAGCTAATCTGCTATGCCATAGTCTCCCAAGGGAAGCTGTGGAAACCCCTTTGGCTTGATACAGACAAAGAAGGGAAAAAGCACATTGCAGAAAACAATCCTGCTTTGGCAGATGGGCTGCATAGATGACCTAACGGGTCTTTTTCATCTATAATTTTATTCTGTGCTTTTGATGCTGAAGGCCCTGTTGACATCCACAGTGCTTTCCTGGAAGCTTCAATCAAGATCTGGTTTTGAACTTGGAATAGCTAACATCACTGAGCAACTAACTCTAGTATGAAGTGACAGGCAACAAGAATGCCAATGGAAACATGCCTTGTCGTGGTAGTTGGGTTTATCCTGGGCCTTAATACCAGGATGCCCTGAAACACTTGTATCAGTGTGTAGTAATTGTAATGTCAGTGTTCTGCTTACTTCAGTGCAGAAGAAATGCAGCATGCAATCACTTATTGTACTATTTAACCAAGATTTTGTTTGAATTTATAAGCATTTCTAGTCTAGACTGAAGTACTCAGTTCATTAGGAGATGCAGGTATCCATCTACAACTCCACAATCCAGCAGCAGTGTTGGTATTTCTTTCCTGTTCTCTGCCCACCTAAGTTAATATAAGAGGCCTTACCTCCTTTTCACTATAGCACATCCTTATGTAAAAACTGGTACAAGCTTACAAGAGCCATTTTATCACGTTTATTCCTTAGTTGAAAGACAAGACTTTATAGTCTACCCTGTTGCCATGGGAGTTACTTCTGGGCCCAACACTATTACAGTTATATCTCAAAGTATAGCAGGAAGATTCGTGATCTCTCTTGTCGCTGAGAACTTGGGAAGGTGACAAGGCTTGATTCTCAGTGTGAAATACACCTCTAGCCTCTAGAGCAAGACAACTTTGTGCAGTGTTTCTGCACATAGAGCAGAGCTCCTCAGCCAGCAGTCAGCTATCCAATAGCCTGGCAAGGTCTAAAGATAGTCTGCCAATACAGAAACTGAGTGAAAAATGGTAGAACATAGCCTACCGCAACCCAGATCTGAATCTGGAAATGTAGCCTGCAGAAGCATGGTGGTACCAGAGTAATATTCTGACTCAGCTAGAACAGTTTCTCAGATCTGAAAGAAATCTTGCCCAATGGGAGCTCACAGCAGGTCACAGCTCTGTTTCTCATGAGGTTGGCTACATCTGTTCCCTTTTATGCAAGAGAAAAGCTTCATTAGGACCCTGTGTAACCTTCTGTTGGGCAATACTGGGCACTCCTGGTTTCATCAAATGATGAATCAGTGGGTTCCATTATTGCTTCATACCTCATACAGTAAATTTTTGGGTGGGTTCTTGGATAACAATCTTGGCTCCAAAAAAACATTTGCTATGACAGCCTTGGAAACAGCCATACTGCTCTTTTGTAAGAAATGTCTGAAATACTGTATATATTTAGTTACATCATTAAGCATAAAATGAAAGCCATCTCTTTTGCTATTGTATAAAATAATAAAAAGCCCCACAACATACTGATATCTCTTCTAGAATTCAGGAGTTATATCTCTTGGAATTCCCCACTCAACCCCACCACACACAAACACACTCCACTGTGTGATTTAAGAAGGTATCTTAGATTTTACACCTTCCCATCTGCTGCAGAACAGCTGTGTTGAGAAGCCTTCTCCAGAGCTGAAAGCAGGGGGTGGTCCACAAAGGCATCCCCAGTACTTAGCAAAGCAAGCTGTGCAGATAGTTGAGGGAGAGTGGAATCTGCCACTTGGTAACAAAAAATAATAATAATAAAATAAAAAAAATGCTATTTTTAAAAGCTATATCAGTATTTTTTTGAATGTTTTATAACTTCAGTAAATTATTAGTTGGCTCTATCATAATCCAGTTCTCTTAAGTTCCTGCTAATGGCAGAATAAATTTGAAGTCTGGAGTGCATTAGAAAGCACGAAGAAGGACTAGACATTACGATAGTATTGATGGTAGCCTTGATTATTTTCAGTAGGAGAAATCCCGACTTTGCTGAAATCAGTGGCATTTAGGCTGGGATTTAACCACAGAACTATTTTTAAAATGAATGAATAAAGAGAAATATTTTGAGTCTTAAGCCCTCACCTGTTATCCTTCTTCCTTCAGTCTGGATTGAGGTGGGGATGTTGGGCTAAAATTCTGGTAGTTACTCTTAATCTAGCTGTAGACTAAATACAGCACAAGTGTAAGTGGACACGAGGAGTAAGACTTGCTTCTACCACAAATCAGGATTAGTTTCTTTCACTCATCATCTCACAGCAGTCTTTTCCAGCGACCTATACTGTGGGTCCCCTAAAACTTTTAAGCATGGAATTGAAGGTACAGACAGGACATTTAATTGGCCCAAATCCACTCTCAGATTCATCATCTTGAAGCCTAAAATAGTCATAAGTAAAACAGGTAACTGAACATATCAGCTGAAAACCTGTTTAGCCAACTTGTCCCTCACTGTAGAGAAAAGTTATCGGTGGAGAAATAGGTCTGTCTGTTCCCATTCTTACCTTAATGTAATATTGCTACTATATTTTGTCCTCCAGAAAGCACTAGAGAGTGTGGCATCGCAGCTTTTTCTTCCCACTAAGTGCCTCATACAGATGACACACCCTAGCAGTGCTGGGCCTGAGCTTGGGAACCTCAGCCTGTTCCAAAAACCAGAATTCCCACATAACTACATAATTTGCTGCTATCGAGTTACTGGGTTGGCCACAAATTGACTAATGCAATACTCACTGAGGATCAGGAGGTTGTAGCATGAGTCTTTAATTTCCAGGAGAGGGTGATTTGTCCTTTAACATCATAAACACTTTAATTATTAACACACAAATGCACACTAAGTCTCTATCTAGCAGCCAGGCACAATACAAAAAGGGAATCTACTGGTGGGGATTCACAACCTTTATCTTGCTCTGATGTACCTAGACATTAGGGTCTTCTGAAATCTCTTAGCAAGATTTGTAATGCTAGTGCCACCTCAGCTGTGGGGAACAGGCCAAGGACAGGAAAGCAGCTGGGACTTAGCACTGCAGAGCATTGTTTGCCTTACTGTGACTGGGAAATATAATTCTCAGGTTGGCTACCATGCCTTCTCACTTGGTGTTTTCAGCCCACAAACTAGACAGTGATAGCTATCAAGAGCAATTCATTTTCCCCTTGCATGCTTCACCAGTAAATAAAAGTTTTCCCTAAAAAAGGATATCAGTCCTAGAAAATCAAATAAATCTTTTCCTAATCTAGGATAGTCTTTTGAAGTGCTCCTTGAACCAAGGCTTCACATCATTCATTGTGATGTCTCAGTCTTTGGTAACCAAACTGATTTATAATCTGCAATTTATAATCTGCTGGAGCAAAAGAGTTTGCTCCAGCTATAACAACACCTTACATTTGAAGGAAACAAGACCTACTTACATATTCACCAGTGCAAAATCCTGATAGTACTGATAGTGCTTTCTTCACCAGATCAGCTCAACAATCCTACAAGTCTTCAGAAAGCAAATGGGAGAGAACAAGCTACAATTATTGGCTGCAGATATTTACACCAGGTAGTGTCCTGCTAGCTACCTTTAATTGCCAGCATCCTCCAGCACAGGAGAGCTTCATAAACATTTGCAGCTGTTAACAGCCATTTCTTGCTTATGCATGTTCCCAAGGCTATATATATATATATATTCTTTATATATATATATATATATATATATTTGTACCAAGCAGGAAAGATTCACTCTACAAAAATTTTAAAAACCACAATCTTTAGGTATCATGCTGAATATACAAAACAAACTTCTGCAAAATAAATGACCACCTAAGCTCATTGATTGAAAATTGCAGGGCAGGTTCATTAAATGTGTGCCTACCTCTCTGTTAGGGCTGCTAATCATCTCTATAACAATCTACTGCCTGAAAGATTTTTTCCAAATGTTGAACCATAAAATCTGAGCAAGTTATTTTGAAGTAGATCGTTCTCTGGATATTGCAATACCAGCAAGTTTTCCTTAGCATTTGATTTACATATTAATCAATGAAGTCCTTCTAGAGTGACTTTATTCAGTCTATAACTACAACTCACTCTAGGGGCATCCGTAAGAAAAGGAATTAATTTTGGAAAAGGTAATTTTTAATACCACTGGATTGTGGACCACTCTGTGGGTCAAAGGGAATTTCATTGCTCAAGATGGCCAAGTAAGTATATTCGGTTTCTCAAATCAGGCATAGATGACAGGGCCACAAGAGTTGTATGTACTCCCTCTAGACTACAAAGAATATGTTTCCTTTTGCTTAACCTTCATGCTCTCCTACTTTGCATTTACCTCCAGACTTCAGAGCAGGAGCCATTTCAAACAGCTGCTTAAAATAGACTGCTTAGTTATTTGAGCATCTTAAGCTCTAAGTGCAGTAAACACAGGCCATCCTTATCCATTCATGCATGTGGCATCCATAGATGCTGACTGTTTTCTACATTAATGTCATGAAGATCAGGTGGAACTAAAAAGTCATACATGTATCAGGTCCCAGAGCAAACTGCAGACACAGGGTCTCTTCCTGCCAGCTCTGCAAAGGAGAAGGAGGTGCCTCTTGTTTGCTACTTATATTAGACCACAGTGTATTAAGAGTTGTTAAAGATCAGTTTTTACTTGTTTCTATTCTTCCTAAAAATAAATATGATTTTATGCCACCTGCTTCTTCTGACCGGAAGGGGCCAGATACCATAGATTCCACTGAAAAGGCTGAAAGAGTTCTTGTGTTAGACTAGATGTTGTGCTTTTGGACACTTTCATTCCATGAACAGTGATTCTGAAGCCATACAACACTGGAAAACAACATTTGAAGTGACCATAAAAAGTGGAAAGAAACAGTGCATTCAAAAGAGCAAAAGGGGAAATAAAAACAATGGGAGGATTTTCATAGTCCATCCTGATATGTATTTAGCTTTAAGTAAAAACCTCTGTGGTATCCCATCACAAGGTGGTCAAAGGACTCTTTTTTTTTTTTTTTTTTCCCCTAAAAAAAGGCATTTGCAGCACTTTAGATTCAAAGAAAAAAGAGCAAGAAACACTTTCCTGATTAGCCTCTATAATGAGGAGGAGGAGTGGAAAGGAACCCCTTCTAGGATAGTGATCAAAACTGTGGCAAATGCTGGACAGTTGAACTCTTTCAAGGTGACTATAATCCATGAGCCAAGTTCAGTACTCAGAGTTGCTTTCTCTGTATTAGTGCCTAAATGTTTCCTTGTAAAAGTGCAAAGCCACTGGTCAAATTGAGCCAAACTGAACCAAGTGGTAAATGTAACATCTGCTACACTCATATAATAAGCCTTTTAGGAAAGCAGGCAGTGAATGACAATCTGGACTAGTAGCCACCCAAATGAAAGGATGTGGTGTGAGCTTTACCTTTATTAGACCTCAGCAAATGGGAAGGAGCTGCTACTGATGCTCTGCCTGTGCGGGGACTGAACTTGACTGAACCTTGGGTCTTACTAGACATCAAAAGTTCATGTATAAGCCATGCCTTTATGAGAATAGGCTGCTTTTATTTCAGATTTGAAATCTCCACCCAGTATCAGTGTTGAAAGACCTCCACTTATCAGAAATCTCACAGCACAATTTATATATGAGCTCACCTGTGATCAGTGGGAGGGCAACTCTGAAGCATCTGTCAAAGAAAAAACGTCACTTGAATACAATATGGAGAAAACCTTATGGTCAGCTTAGCAAATGAAAAAGTATGAGAAAGTCAGCAAACCAAAAAGAAACCAGTGAAATAACTTAAATAATAGCAATTAACTACCTTAGCTCCATTTTCTGCAATAAGATGTTGTCCTTGCTTGGACATTTACTTGTGTAGGTGGGAAAATATTGTCACGAGGGGTCACACGTGCTGAGGTGATGAGAAAGTGTATGAGCAAGAAGCAAATGGTTGTAAAAAAGTTGTATACAATATGACATAATGCACCAAGTCCAGCAAACACACCTGCCTGGGTTTATAGGAGGATAAAGCTAAAGTTATAGGTCATTTGAGTTCTCAAGTGACAGGTCAGATCTGTGAAGTGGCAAACATAGCATCATTATTAAAATAAGTGTTGGCAAGTATTATGGGTCTGCCCTTATGTTTAATAACATTTATAAGCTGTTTTGGATATCAAGTAGCTGTTCAGTCAGTCAAACACAGAAAAGTCTCTATGGATGCTGGGTTACTGGAACAGAGCTGAGGGTGTGATATCTCTCCATCCATAGAAATTTTTATTTGTTTGTTACTTATGCTCTGGCCCTCTGAGAGCTCAGGGCAGAACTCCACTAACCTATAAAATTCTTCTTATGTGCCAAGGTGTCTCCGTCAGCAACTTCAGATGCATGACACCTATCTCACACCCAGGCCCATCGGTATTACCAAAGTAGTATTCTCAGCACAGCTGGCTGAGCAGGACCCAGGCTCAGCTGAGCCAGCACCAGGACCCTTCTCTGCTCTCTGCCATCTTTTCCCTCGCTGGAGCTGTGGATGGCTGCACTGAGCATGGGTGAGCTCCAGGGGCACTTCAATGATCGGGGTAAAACCTTGTTCCAGTGAAATCAGTGGTAGTTCAGCTACTGACTTTGGTGGGGCCTGACTTCATTCATAGAGAGTTGACTGTTATGATAGATTTATCAACCCCACAGGCAGCTCGTGCAAGAAGGGTAATAGATTTAGCACTCTTGCTTCTCAAAACAAATCCCCTGGCTTGGACAGAGGTCTGCAGAGAGCTGCTTCCTCTGGGCCAAGCCCTTTATCCAGGAAATCGACTACCGAGTACCCCACAGAAAGCCCCGAACTGACCAGGGCACCTCCAGCACAGGAGGACAGGCTCCTGCTGGCACACCAGCCTGCTCTGGGAGAAGTCAGAAGCCCCATGGAGGTGTGGCCCCAGTGGTTCTGCATTGCAGCAAGACAGTCCCTCGAGGAATAGCAGCAAGGGTGGACTTCCTCAGCTTGCACCATAGCCAAGATGGCCTTCAGCAACCTTGGCTCAGAGAAGGCATAAGTCACCGTATGAGCCAGCATCAGTGCAAGCAAAGGGATGGAGTCTGGCCTGTTACAGGGCAGGGAAACTGCTGCAGTGGCCAGCACTGACCCTGCGCCACAGCTGCAGAGAGGACTGTGGTCTGAGTCGCCTGTCATATACTGCCCTGGCAGGATTTAAAAAGAAAAAAGCAGAGAGAGGGAATCCTGCTCTATTGTCCTTCTGCAAGTGGAAAAGAGCTGAATTAATTCAAACCAAACTCAGAACAGAAACTCCTCCCAGGCGGAGACATTTTTTCTGTCAAGTTTCAGCCTTGGGAGAATTTTTACAGCTGAGCAATAAACTCTTGAAACAGAGGTTAAGGGCCTCACTAGCTCCAGGCTTCTAACACAAGGAGCAGCACAGAGCAATGTGCACTCTTTAATCCACAGCAATGTGTCAGGCTGGCAGGAAGCTGGAGCTGCCAGGGGATGCAGAGGGTTAATCACCACAATTGCCCAACAAACATTTCCTAATATTGTCACTTTTTACCCAAAAGTTACAATTTCTCTGTTACTATAGAGGCAAGATGTTGATACTGGATTCATTTTCTGGGTTTTATTCCTTTTTGTCATTTTTCCCATGAACTAATAAGCCACAGTGGATTTGAAAGTATGAGCAAATATGAACATTATACAAAGCACTTTTATGTTCTATTGACATTTTCTTCCCACCCCAATAATTTAGAGCTGTTAACATAAAAAAAAAAAAAAAAAAAAAAAAAAAAAAAAAAAAAGATGATCATACTTCCCATCACTTTCATTTCCCAAGTTTATGAAAGAAGAATCATGAGTAATTTCCCATAGTTATTGTTTGCAGCACAACACATGGTCTCAATTACCAGGATAGAGAGGGTATTGGTGAGGATAAGTGATTTATCTGTGCATTTCATTCAAAATTCATTTTCCATGCCATAGTTTATGTTACACTGATCAACCATCATCTTTCTTACTCACTTTATAAACATAATCCAGCTATTCTGAACAGGACACTGGGTCACAAGTGATCTGTTTGCTGACACATTTTTGGAACTGTGAAGCATGCACAGAGTGACCCACAATCAAACCTACCTGCCATTACAGGAATCTACCCAAGAAGAGCAGATCTGGACAAACCTATGCTAAGAGTACCCAAAATAACTGTTGCCCTTCACTTTTATTCTCATTTCCAAGGAAACAAAAAAGGGGAACAACTAGTATCAGGATCCACATCCACATATAACAGAATTCTGTGCATTCACATGCATTTTCTTTATAGCAGGTGGAGGCACCTCACTTGCCTTTAGACTAACGATGCCTTGAAAATGCCATTGCTGCATTAATGAAACAGCTGTCTCTGCACCCATAGCTTATCTCTGCCATGTGAGCTCTACCTCTGGAGTGGATGCACGAGAGCCTCATGGTACATCGCTCCTGCACAAGTAGCAGGCAGGTATCAGCATGTGACCATGCTGAACCAGCCTGTGCTATAAAGCTGCAACTCTAGCACAACCACAGCAAATCGGATAACAATTATTTTTTCTGGACTTTGTTCTTGAATTAGGTTTGAACAGTGTCCTACTGCCTGGCTGAGACAAGCTGATGGCATCGCTAAAACCCACAGCAAATGGAGTGCTCAGTTTCTTGCAGATTTTGCAGGGCTGGAGGTTTGGCTCTGTTACCATTAAAGCCAGGATTTCTCTCTTTCATCCCGCCTTCCTGTCTGCTACTCAAAGCAATGAGCTGCTTCTCTCACAGGACTGGTTAGAGACCATAAGGGACATGAGGTGTTTAATGCTTAGGGGCCTGCTGGAGAGGTTCCCTTGAGTAAAGCCTTTACCAATTCTCTATTTTTTAAATGAATTCTAGGCTGGTCTGTGGGGAACCCAGAACTGTGCTATTTGTTAGCATGAATGAGCCCAACACAATTAATTGATCTTTATCACCAGAGGGTTATGCAACTCCTGCCAGACTTGGCCTTCAACCTGGGCCCAGCGGTCATGTTGAGACCCCACAATTTCCTTCCATGGTTTTATCTGTGCTGTCATTGTGGAGAATAAAACGTTCTCGTTCCCAGCATATTTAGGGATATAGGAGTATGTAGTAGGCCTATGTATAGATCACAGTATGATCTTTGGTGAATTCAGCCTCATAAATTATGTAATCAAATTACAGGGACAAACAAACAATGGGCAAGTTCACGCAGATCTGACTTAGCTCTAATACAGTTCTATTTCCTAATAGGAAGCATCTTGTCCTTGCTCTGAGAACATGCACCATGGATATTTTTCAGCCTTTTTTTCCCCCTCTCTTCCCCTTCATTGCTGGGTGCCTCTTTCAGTCTTAATCCATGCAAGGTGGACGTGATACGGTGCTTGAAAATAAAGAACATGTCACCCCAGGAGTCTTTTCTCACACTCCTGTCCATCCCTCACCCAAAGTGTGCTGTGTTGTACAGCAGCTTTCTCAGCCTGAGTCTCCAGTCGGGATTCTCCAGCTCTGGCCTCAGATTGTCTCACTCCACAGCTGCACCCCAGGAGTAGAAACAGTTACTGGTTGAACACGTGGCAACCTCTTGCCTCCATGGTGATTTGACATTAGAGCTTTAGGGAAAGCGCTTCACATCTTTTATTGCAGCTACTTCTTCCAAGTGCTGTGAGAACACTTGAAAAAGTATTGAGACATCTTTTACAGTGGCAGATTTGAAAACTGCAGTTAAAATAATGATAGTGAAAAGCTTTCAGTGAAGGGGATTTATGCCTTTGGCAAGTACCATTTCAACAAGGGGAATGGGAAATCTGTTAAATTCTTTCTTGCTTGGTTACCCTTCTTTTGAATTCAGTAAATGAGAAATTGTATTTAAGGACTTAATAATCTATACTCAGCACTTGGGAAGGTCACATAGTGATCTGATCCTGACAGGCTTTGGGGATTTTTCTGTCTGGCTCATTTGGTAAATTCTTACCACCCCACAGATGGACTACACCCTCCAAAGGGGAGCCACAGTCCCACAGCCCCAAAACCACAACAGGCAGATTAAAAAAAAAAAAAAAAAAAAGGCCTTTTTCCTGCTATTGCACATAAGCAGTTGCTTGATATGAAAATGCTTTCTAGAATACATTTTCCAGTTCTTCTCACAATATCACAAATATAACTACCCCCAGAAGGACAAATTTTGCACTGGAAGGATGCGCACCAAGTTTAGCTCTTCTTAAGGACTTTGCCTTACACATCAACCCAGTCATGCCTGGATTACATCTCTGTGCTTGGACAAGCTGAAATATCTGTAACTTTCCCAGCTAAGTAAGAGACTATGTATTTTTACTTCTATCTTCTCCAGTGTCTTTGATAGTGCAGAGAGGAGTTGGTAAGTAGGCAAGAGATTTCTGTCCCAGAGCAATGACCTCTGCCTCAGGATTCAGATTAGGTGGGTGAGCCTGAGTCTTTCCTCATCGATAAAAGAATGAGCACAGCAGGAAGGCAGCAAAGAAGGAAAATTAATTGTTTTCAGGACTGAGCACAAAAAGAAACCTGGCCATATACAGTTATTCAAACAACACGGCAAAGAAAGCCACGTTCCTCTCTGGGCATTTCAACCATCTTCCTTAGTATGCTTTTTGCTTGAGAAGTATCCTCATCGCCCTTTTGCCAGTGGACAACCTAGGCCAGTGACATCCCTGTCACTGCCAGGGGCCCACAGCCAGGCAGTTCCAGAGCTCCCCACTAGGCTCCACCTCCAGTCACTGATGGGACAGCGCCCCTGCTCTCCTCACTGGATCCATTTTAGTGCAGACATGGTACGAAAAGCCCTGTGGCCAGCTCTACAGTCCTTCCAAGTGCTCGTTGGTTTCAGAGTGCCAAACAATGGGGAGGGCTTTACATTAAAGCTGGTAGCCTTGTGGAGCTGGCTACCACAAGGGCAGGTGGCTGCGGATTCATCTCAAAAAATCCTTTAAAGAGCTGGCCCTCAGCTGGCAGAGCCAGCGCTGCTGAGTCGCTCTTTCCCTTTCTCCCTTCTCCCAGTTCCCTGTTGTTTCAGCTTTGCACCGATGTGGATGGATATAGACTGACAGTGCGGTTCCTTGTCTGCTCCGCACTGGCACTTTCTTTCTCCCTTCCTGCCCATCCCTCCAGTCATGTGTTTCTCAAAGCAGCAAGTTGTGCTATCACCTTCTACTCTGGACTCAGCACTTACATTCCCAGTTCAGCTGTTCATATTTTGCCTGACAGTTGAAGCCAGGTCCTGCGCAAATATTTTCCAGCTACAGTTTATGTTTGGCGCAAAAAGGATCTCATGATCAAGGGGTTTAATGATGATACATACTTTTTTATTTAAAAAGACAAGTTTATGTCTGGAGATCCCTTTAAAATGCCTGAATGAATCTGAAGAAAACTGCATAAGAGAATTTTCATCTCTTTTTCTTGTTAAAGGTATCTGTGCTGTGGACCACCTGGCAGGACTGGCAAGCTGAGACTTCTTAGACCCTCTGGACATCTCCAGGCTGGAGAACCAGTGCTGCAGTGCTCTGAATCTCAGGAGCTCATTGAAGCAACAGATAGAAAGTCTATTTCCCCATAAGCTTGGTTGCAAGCCATGTTTTAACACAGCATGGGGATGATGACCCTGGGCCTTGTTCCCCTGTATAGATTTCTTAGCCGAATTTACCCCTTAAGACACAAACATGCAGTATAGATTGGATCATTGTTGCACAAGTCAAACCTGAAGTCAGTACACTCCAGACTTAGGAGTTGTACATACAACCTCACGTTTAGAGGCTGGGGAAGGCTAAGTTATTTGGAGGACATACATGAGCAGGACTGGCTGTGTCAGACTGCTGGATGGACATGCACAGTGGACATGCACAGGGACAAGCACCTTCAGGGTGGGAACAGCCCCGTGGCTGGTGGAGCATCACAGGTGTGTGCTCAGCGTGGTGCAGGGCTTTGGGGTCCCACCCAGTGAACCCATTTCTGCATTGTTTATTCGCAGGACGCACCTCCTTGTCCCAGCTGTTTTGCTTTTAGGGTCAAAATTCAAAATCAAAGTGAAACTCAGCCAAAATGCCAAGGTTTCCTGGTTACAGATTGAAACGAAGCAAAGACTTCACAGTTTGTATGGTTTCAACCTAAAATCATAAATCATCTCTTATTCACCTAAAATTTGTTCCAAATTTACTCAAAGCTTGGACCAGATTTGCCTGAAACTTGGCCCAGGATTGCTTGAAATTGAGCCCAGCTTCAGAGAGGTTCATGAACCTCAACAAACCTGGCCTGAGCCTTGAGTATGTAATGAAACCCAAAACCAGGGGAGTTTCACCTGTTTTGTGTTTGGTTATAGATGTTTCTCACGGCTCTAATATTTAGTATGATTAACATAACAATGCATTTATACAAAACTGCAAGCATACATACAACATTAAAAAGGAAGAGTTCAGACAGCTTTCCTACCTGTCTGAGCTGAATAACACAGTGTGCTACATCTATAATCAAATCAAGCTCCACACAGACGCTTAAAAAAATAGACTAAAATTCTTCTTGGTTGTCACAGGCAAAAAAAAAAATCACCCTGAAGCACCTCACATAGGAATGATAGGAATAAAGAATCAACCTCCAAAGAAAACTCAGCAGTAGCCCTGTTTTCCTGGCTGGTTCATCCAGCAGCTTTAGCGACGAAAAGGGGAAGCTGGCAGAGCCAGGCCCTGCTCACCAACAGTGTCACTTCTGATTACCTCTATGCACTCTGATGACCTGGATGCTCACCCAGAATCCTTTTTCCAGCAGA
The DNA here is from genome assembly GCF_964211825.1 of Aythya ferina. NCBI lineage: Eukaryota > Metazoa > Chordata > Aves > Anseriformes > Anatidae > Aythya > Aythya ferina. Next base: position 20,723,051 of record NC_140307.1, on the reverse strand, counting down.
AGACTACCAGGAACCACCATTCTGATTTTTTCTAACCAGTGCTGCAGCACCTGCAATGGCAGCATCCCATGTGGAGCTCTGTGGGGTAATGGCCAACCCAGAGGACTGGTGCTGGGACATTTTTTGCAGCTGGACAGTTCCCATGGCTTCATGCATGCCAGGGCTGTCACAGAAGATGAGCCCATGTAGCTCCATGTTCTCTGCTCTGAGGACGCTCCAGCACTTCAGAGCTGCTCCAGGCAGGACAGCCACGGCCTATAGGCTCTTCCAAACTGAAACATCTGGTTCTTGGTTTCTGCCCTGTAAAAGACGATGACAAACACATCCTAACCTCACAAGAGTGTAGTGAGGATCAACACGCATGTCTGAGGCACTCATATCCTAGAGCCTTGGGAGCCATAGAGAAGCTCATAAACAAACAAACCCACAGATGTGAGCACCAAGCCAGGGCGAGGGCTGGGCCCGTGCTGCTGCCACGCAGGAGGGAAGGGTCCAGCCCAAGAAAGGGAAGGAGAAAAACCCTTTCCTGGGTACTTAACAAAAGGTTAGCCCAAGTGTGAATTCAGACTGGAAGCACTGAGAGAAAGTTTTCCCTCTAGACTTTTTAGAAATAAAAATATACATTTTTACATACTCCTGTAAGCATGTGTCTGAGCAGGTTTAAGACTTGGCTATGTGCTAACAAGCAGCAAGAGCACCCAGTGGGCCTGCCTGCACCAGTGCAAGGCTTTGACCCAGCTTCACCAGCACGCTCCCAGTGCCCGAGCAGCCTCAGCCTCTGCTCCGTTAGAAATGGAAGGGGGAGCCTGACATTAAACAACACTGCAGTGACCTCTCCGGCCTAAATGCTGCTCCACTGAACTCTGGGGGAAGCTCTGAACTGAGGAGTTGGCTTGGGCACAGTATTCCTCAAAAGCATTTGTTACAAGGGTGTGAAGTATTTGGCAAGTTTTAAGGACAGCAGAAGTAGATGGCTGGAATTTGTCAGAGCTGAAGTCATCAACGTCTTCAAGATTTTGCTGCAAAAGAGATGGTCTCATCTTTAGGCAAACCAAACTGCATGACCCACTTGAGAGAGACCAGCCTTTGTTCTCGGTCTCTCTGGGGGCACCAGGGTCTCAGCAAGGCATTCCCTGAACACAGCAGCAGCACTGTGAGGTCCTGCCTCTGAACACCTCCAAGGTAACAGGGACAGCACAGGTCCAGTCTGTGGGGGAAGCAAAAGCCACGTGCATTGGGGTGTTTTGGGCAACTGAATAACTGCTGCATTCTCCTCCCTCTTGTTACTAATGCACTCACTGCAATCATTTGCTATTTACGTTAGCATAAGTGATGCATTATTCTTCCCCCAAATAGAGCTGTACGCTCACCCTCTCTGAAAGTTTCCCTCTTTAGCTCTCACAGCACCCAGAGCAAGTGTGACTGTGGGCACTTGGAATCAATCATGATGCCCAGACCAGTGATGTCAACACACAGGCTTGTAGGCAGAGCCCCCTCCACAACAATGTGTAACTGCAGGAGCTCCCAGAGGGGCTGCATGGGTTTCTGCAGCCATCCAACACAGGCCACTGTCAACAATTAGAATCCCTGGGTTTTTTCTGAACGGTTTTAGCTAAGCATTATCCTCCAACATCATGAAAAAATGAGGGCTTATTCTGGGCAAATGTTCCAGTAGGACACTGCCAACCTGGATTTACTGGATTAGCCCACTGTACATTCTATCTTGGCCTTAGCTGCTGGCCACTCCCACAAGCATGAAGTCAACCAAAGCAGACTGAGCTTAAAGACTTGCTCCAGAGAGAGGGTGAAGTAGGCAAGATCCTGGGCCCAGACGTCCCAGCTTTGAGACGTGTGTCTGTCCTGTTACCTCCTGTGCTACCTTATGCAGGTCAGCTGCAGGACCACTGCAAAATGGGTACGCAGCTCCTGTGGCTCCACAGGCAGCCGCGGCCTCAACAGCTGCTGAACTCTGGCTTCCTTCTTTGCAACTCAAAATGCAGGATTATCTTGTCACAATGGTGAAGTTCAGAGGAGGGAAGCTTTCTCCTTCCCCTCCCATACCTACTCAGGAAGTAGCAGTACCACACTGCAACATAAGCTGTTAACCTTGCTCATTTATAACCATTCATAACCAGACTCATTTTGGCAGAAGCCATCAGACCCATAAGAGTACTGTGAGGTTTTGATGATTCCAGTACAGGATTAGTTTAAATGGGGAATCCTAATGATTCTTTCGCAGCTAACATGAATTTTTAAAGGTGGTGAGAAGGCTTTTAGAATGCCAACGCCTCCCCCTCCAGCTTGGTTTAGAGCAGCTGCAGGCTGCCTTGTGCTGCACTTACCTGTCGCAGTGCTGCGGGCAGAGACCAGAGGTGCCCCAACAGGGTCCCAGGAGTTGTAGGCAGCTGTTAGGTGACAGTCGTAGTGCCTTGCTCCCCAAACAGCTGACACCTGTCTGTGCTCAGGAGTCTTGCCCAGATTAGCTCTTCCAAAGCACAAAGCTGAACTTGAATCACCATGCAGATAATTTATCTCAGAGAAAACCTGAGTGTGACCCGCTGGGACCTGCTGTAAGAAAGCAAACACTTTGGGTCCTTTGAAAGTCAGTGTTAAAAGGGAGACTGTAGAAATAGTCATGTTCTGCCAAAATACACGTTAGCTGTCAAATTTACAAGATACAGTTACAATACACAACAAGAATGATTTGATATGTACAGTAAGAAACCATCTTAGTTAAACAGTTAACCAAAACCTCTATTTATTATCCATGCATTCATGCATGGATATATCCATGCCAAGTCATATGCACAATCGCAACAGAGCACATGGTTATTTCAAATATTTATTTCCTCAAAGTTGAAAAATAGCCTTTAATTGCAAAAGCATACACATTGGAAAAGACCTCTGCTTTAGTCTACCTAGTACTTAGAGTCTCTCCGGGATCCCACTGCCAAATCAAATACAAGAAAATATTTTAAATCACACTTGTAGCTTACAAACCACTTTTTAATTGCAGGTCTCACTCAATGTTATCATGCAAGCTTTGTGCTTCACTGGGAATTTAAGAAAACTGCAGAAATTCAAGCTATTGTAAATAATTATACATATATGACAACTAAAACAGGTAGGCAAGAGTGTGCCTTCCATTTTTAAACCACTAAAAGAGATGCTGTCAATATTTTATAGCACAATATTGGAATTACTTGAAAATTGACTTTTAGTTGATAGAAAAATAGAACTACTTCAAATTGGTCTCCTCCCTGGAGCACAAAATAATGATACTCCGATTCTCCCTTGTTTCTGCAGCGTAACAAAGGTGATCCACTGCACAGACAACACTGGGACTGCTGGAACACAACACAACTGAAGGCTTCAGCACAATAAGGTGCTATACAGTAGCTTCAATGCCAAACTAACTCTGCTTGACACAGTCCTGACAGTTCTTTCTAAAACTACTCTTCTCGCTTCCTCTTAATGTTCATGGGCTGGAGAGAAAATACCCAAACCTTAAACAGAAACCATACAATCTTGCACACTGCCACTGGCATAAGAAAACACTCCCAACCTGCTGAAACTGAAGTGGCATGTACAACTGTAAAGCTCTGGTTATACTTTGCCATAGTTATGCAATATTTGGAAAAAGTACACTGTTCAAGATTTTGGCACACTAACAAATAAAATCCAGACATAGTCCATTACAAATATCAAAGTAACCCTGTGCACCAGCTCCTTTCCATATAGTTATATCTGTTATAGAAGAAATCCAAGGCAGCTGAAATCTAATTACAGAAAATAATACAACTCAGGGTAAATTGTTACAGTACATGTCCCTTTCAAAGTTGTTATAGCTTAATGTATGTTCCCTCTGTCAACTACAATGCTATCCAGTCACTTTCATTTCCCCCCCTAGATTTTGTAGCATCAAACCTCAGTAGAACATCCTGCTGCTGTTAAAAGATGCATCACAGCACTTGCATATACAAGAACATGGGCATCACTGAAAAATTCCTTTGTTATTAAAGCCCACCTACAACTAGTGGTTGCTTTTGGTATTGGATTATCCCTTTTGCAATCAGTCTTGGATCATTTGACAACAGCTGTTGAAGTGGGGGTAAAAGAATGGAATATTTTAAACAAGTTAAAGCAGTTTTAGCAAACAACTTTGTTTTTTATTTATTTATTTATTTATTTATTTTATTTTATTTTATTTTGTATAATGATTTAACATCCACTTCTGCACGTTTTGGCAATCAAGTTACTGATTGACAGGATTATTCACATCAAGTCATTGGAAGTGTTCTAACACACTTTTTGGAGCCACACAATTATTTTACAGAGTTCCACTGCTGCTTAGATTTGTGAAGGTTTCTGTATTTCTTCAGTTCTTCGTTTGCATGAAGAATGAACAAATGATAGCACCATGCCTTCAAGAAGAAATCACCTGTGCACAGATACACAACCAACCCTACCAAAAATGTCTGAAACATAAGAACTCAGTTTATCATACTTTTAGCAAGAACACAAGGCCACAGAATAAACTAAAAAAAAAACTGTTTTATTGTGACATTTATGACATTGAACCCTTGTTGATATGAATGACTATGGGTACTCTTAACACATTACATAATGTCATGGTGTAGGATGGCACTGATTGTCATCTGACTTTTGAGAATGTTTAATGGTCCCTACTGACCTCAGTGCATTTTGGCAAGTCACAGAAACTTTATCATCAGGTTTGTGTATACAGTTAACAAGTAGTTGGTCTTATAAGCACCATTACAAACCCTCACATTAAGGGTATTATTAATCTAGTTTACAAATGCTTCATTGATAAAAATAACATGATTACAGTATACACACACTTAATTTACATGTAATGTATTATAGGCATAACTGAAATAAACTACTGAGCTAACTTTGGTTGATTGAAGTATTTAGACTGAATAATGGCAATTTTGGCTTCTAAGTTGTGTAAATATTACAGTGCATTTATAAATCTAGGTTGAAAATTTACTAGCACCAAATGGATATCATAAATGGCTGACCTAGTAAGTTGTAGTTGGAGAAGCAAAGTTTAAGAATTACAAAAATAGAGCTGTCCATCAGTTGAAAGCACATTCTTGTACCTCTGCTGAAATGATGATGTGTCTCAGCATCAGTGGCCAACTTCCAATGGTTAAAGTCCCAGTTTTCAAGATTCAACATATCAAGGTAGCTCAGCTACAGTTAAAAGCCTGAGAAAGTGGTTGTTTTGAGCTAGGGTATTCATCCTGTACCTTGTTTATGTAATAATATAATAGTGCTCATTCATACAAATGTACTCATGTACCTATGATATGGAGAATCTGATTGGGAGGAATATTCATTCCTACCTATCTATCTTTGGTTTAATTATTTGGTCTTTGGTTGATGAATTAATGAAGCAATATCTGAATTTTCATTTTCAGATTATCTCCCAGCTCACCACTGAGGTAGTCTTTGTCATGTTTCTCTTCAAGCTGGTTAAGTTCCTTCTTTTTATAGAGTGGAATACTAGTGATTTGTAATGAATAGTTTCCAGGCACTGGCTTCTTCTTTGTGAAATGAAGGTAACTTATCCCGTCCTTCTTATTGATTCTAAAGAAACCATCTTCATTTCCGGAGTCAATTAAATATCGGTTATGGTTTGTCAGTGTTGTGAGGGCAGGAAGCAGTTTCAGGATGCGATCTTTGTTACTGAGATCAGAGATGTTGATAGAAAAGACTGCTGCTTTCTCAATATCCCAGCTGGCAAGGCTGATTGGGGGCTCCGGCTCTTGCTGATCCTGCACAAGAACAAACAATGTTAGTCAGCTTTGTCAATGTTTCACAGGTGCCTGTGTGCGTAGTTCTTGCCCAGTGCATCTGTTACTAATGAAATAACTTTTAAAAGGACATTCTGTAACATCATCTGTCTAAACCACTCTTGGAGTGGTCAGAATAAAGTACAGTCACGTATCCACTCTTCAGGGCAAAAGCACTCTCCTGCCTTCCCATGTTAGCAGAGAGCCACTCACTGAGCACTTAATGGAAATGGCTCGCTGGCTCCCAAATCCTCTGTATTCACATGTGGAAAATATGCTCTTCGGCATACACACACGAACAGAGTACACACAACAGCTCAGGGTAGTGATGGTGTGACATCATTTTACAAGAGTGTGCAGAGTCTCTTGGTTATATTTTGAATGGAATGCACGCATTTGCATACACAGACACATACTTTTTCCTACACAGTTAAGACCTGCCATGACCTGCTGCTTCTCTGGCCAGATCAGGGCAGGTCCCATCACCTTTAACGTCATTGTCACCACAGAAAGGATGAAGAACTGGGACGTCCAATGACTGTGAACACTTCTGCAAGCTGTTTACTGTTTGTAAAGTCTAAGTATAATTAGTGTGAACAAGGTTTAAGTCTAGTGACCTGAGTGGGACACTGCACTGTATGACTCAAGCAGAAATTTCTGACCTTATATTACAAGAAGTTAAAATAAGCCAACGTGGCACTCCTTAGGTAATGCAGGGAGTTTTGCTCAAGAGAGATTACAGTAACATGACACATTGTAGGACCATGCCTCTGCCACAACTTCTGCACTCACAGTGGGAGGAGTGGTGCTGGGAGCAGGCAGACTTTGGACACTTGTGCCGCAAGCACAGCTGAAGAACAAACAGCATTACAACCACCTCTGCCATATTGTTTCACTGCTGTGATCAATTCAGAACAAACCCCAGCTGGGGGAGTTACTTTAATCCCGTTTTGAGAAATGTTTTCTAAGAACTAAAGAAAAATATCTCCATACAGGATGAATGAAAAAGGGTGCTTGTTCTTCATATAAAGACAACACACGTCACTTGTCACACAGCAGACCAGTTTTCACCCAGATATAAGTGTGGGCATTGAAACCACTCACTAACTTTTGGTTGCTAAAAAAAAAAACAATGAAAACAGATAGGAAAGAGTACAGCTGGGTGAGCACAATAGATTTTAAGCATTTTACTGACACACAGTTACCCACTCAGAGGCAAATGGAAACTGCCACTGTCCCCAGGGACTTCCTAGTGATGGCAGTTGAAGCTCAGCCTCCTGTCTTTCCACTGGGACAAGCAGTGAGCACCACGAGTGACCCCGTTGACAGCTTCATTCGTGGGCTGGCAGCCCAGCCTGAGTGACTGCAAGGGTGCAGACAAGCCCCAGGAAGGCCTGTGGTGACAGGTCCTGCTAGGTGGGGTCCTCACCCTGAACAACAGTGCTGCCTTCCTGGCCACAAGGTCACACACATTTTTTTTATTTTTTTATTATTATTTTTATTTTTTTTTTTACCTATCTGCCATCCTCTAACATCAAGAGCCTGCTTTGCTGGGGGGCGCATTAACCTCTATAGATAGCTGGGTGGGTTGTTTTACTGTTTGATGTGACAGGTAAAGATGAGGGTTGCAGAAGATGACCTTAGTCTAGTGACAGTGAACAATTTCAGAACAGCCTCCCCCCCCAGACACCTGTAGTCCAAAACCAGCTCTTTGGTCTACTTTGGGGTATATTTTTTTCTTGTGGGATTGTTTCTTGGCCCAAGTCCTTCTAAGATTGCTTTTCACGAGATAACACCAAACCCCTTCCCCCTGAAAAGGGTCAATTACCTCTGCTTCATTTGCAGTTTCATTAGTGCTTCTGCGCTTCCTTCCTCTCTTGGGATAGCCATTGATTTTACATTCATAGCAAGCTTCTGGAGAGAGAGAGTTGTCATCTACTTCTCCACTGAGTGAAAGTTCTTGCCCTTGACCTTTGCCTAGCCCCACTCCAGAAACACAGTGTCTGAGGAAGGAAGAAATCCAAAATTAATTATAGTGAGAGACATATCTTATCAAAAGCTAAATTTGGGGACTGCGAATGCAAATAATAAGCAATTATGTTGCACTCATTTCCCAGAAAAATTTTCTGCTGAATTCAACAGGCAAAAATCTCAATGAATCACAGTGCAACTGCCTCTTTGATTTCAAGACTCTGTCTCCAAGAGGCTTTGCCTAAGAGAGACCTGCCAATATTAAACAGCTTTAAAAACTCAGGTTTAGGCTCTGAGAAGTTCTTAGTTATTTCTGTCACCCAACCTGAAACACATTAAAACAGACCAATTTTCAGAAAGTGCTGAAAAATCTGAGAATTGGGGTCTTCCAGGCCAACTGAGTATCCCAAACTTTGAGTCACCTCTAAAATTTAAGCCACAGTCTTTCTGCATTTGAGTGCTTGGTCCTACATGATGCACAGCCCTAACACTCCCACTGGGGCAAGTGAAAATTGGTTTCCTTGATAAGGGAAACATTTATTTAAAAAATAATTAATATGGAACACAGATAAGAATATGGAACATGCAGGAATATAAGAGCATACAAAATTGTTGTTCCAATCAGTAGGTGAAACCTCCTGTATAATATCATTTGTCTTTGGATTTGGAGGGGGATGGGGTGGGCTTGTTTGTTTTTAAAGAGACAAGTGTACACCACAAATCATGGTGAGAGGTGTGAGCTTCCAAGGGGCAAGCTCAGGTAGCTTGTCTAGCTGCTGGGCTACGTAGGAGAGAGGTGAAAACAGTAGTTTAAAAGAGATTATTGAACTTTGTAATTGTGAGAAATTTCCTTAAACACTAAACCCATACAGCTCCCTTCTCTCTGTTAGCTCTCCCCTCCCCCATCTCTAAAACAGGCAGGTGGATCCGTCTCCTGAACACCTCCACGACCTTGTCGACCTTTCAGTGGTGACAACCCGCTGGTTCTGCTGCGCCACACCACAGAGAAGGGAGAGAGTTATGTCTCCTTTATGTCTGTTAGGTTAAAATGAGAATCCCTTACCCTTGTCCTATTCTGAAGTAACCAGGTGGACATCCACAGACATAGCCACCTTCAGTATTTGAACAACCATAACTGCATGGGGCTTGTGCAGAACCGCATTCATTGATATCTTGGCAACCTCCACTAAACTGTTCATACTGAAATCCGGTAGGGCACATACATTTATAGCTTCCCAAAGTATTGTGGCAAGATGCTCCTCCACAAATGTGTGCACTGAGACATTCATTTTCATCTGGAAAGGAAGCAGAACATACTATGTTAACTGTTTCTCAGGCCCAGCCCAAGCTACCCCTTCAGAAAGGCTGTGCTCGACTTGCTAAACCTGCTGCCCCGTGAGATGTGCAGAAAGGAAGGGAGGACAGGGCTCGGCCTCACCCTGACTACAGCCACACAACCCAACAGCTGGGCTGCTCTAGATGCGTCATGCCACGTCTGCTGGTGCTGAGTGGAGAAGCAGAGGAGGGAACTTTTTTGTTCCAGAAACAATTGAGAAGGATAAAACATTGTACAGGTGACACTCTGGTCTAGTAATCACATGCTGATAATTCTATTTAGCATTAAAGGGAAGAGTAGGGAATTGGGCTCTGACACCTTTTCCAGGCACTGAAAATCCCTCCCTACATGCAGTTAAGTACAGGTGAAGTGCAGGAACTAGTAGTAAAGTAAAAATAAAAGCAGCTGAAGATACAAAGGACTGCCACAGTGAGACAACACTTTTCCAAACTTTCCAAGTGTGGCACTGTAGGAGTTTGAGGTCAGCTCAGGCTTGCTTACTGTAAATGGATGATTTGTTAAATGCAGTTGGTCTGAATGTTTTCTCTGATGTGGCAAAATCGCTTTGAAATGTTCTGAATGCTATTGTTCTCCATTTTCTGTGATAAAGCAACTGCACATGCTTGTGTGCGTGTACACATGCATAAGAAATGTCATCTGGACACTGCATAGATAAAAACATCAAGCCCAGAGCAGCATTTCTGACCTGAGCATCCACATGAGACGGAAGTACTAATTCAGAGCATCATTGTCTCTTCCCAAACAATGTGGCTGTTCTTTCTTTGTTTAAAAGCAGTGCCTTTACTTTTTGCAGTGTGATTACAGAACTGCCTGAGCAGAGAATGCAGTCACACACAGCACGAGGCATGGGAGGAACCAAAGCATTCTTCAGTGATTATCTAAGTCTGTGTTGCAGCAACATCAGAAGTCCCTGAATACTTTATTAAATAAATTTAAAGAGACACAAACTGTTTGCAGAAGTGGGATTGCCAAGTAATAGGAAAGAAGTGTCACAGAAAAACCTATTACATGAATTTTTCCCCTGTGATATGCGCAGGAGATCTTGATAAGTATTTTAAGCACATATAATTACAGATGTTATGATTTGAACATGTGGAAAACTCAATATATTGCAACCTGGGGCTGCATTCTGTATCACCAAAGCCCAGAGGAGCTTTGACATTAAGGTAGAGTGATGTCTCAATATCATACCTAACACAGCTGAATCCATGGCAATGAAGCACACCATAAGCACTTGTTTGTGCCAGAGTGTTGCTGCACCAAAAGACATACTCTACAACAGCTGGAGTGTGGACACTACCAACTCTAGTTCCAGTATTTTGGGTGACCGGTGGAAGAAAAAAAACATGTAAAAAGGAAAAAAAAAATGTACAGGAGCCTTGGACTCTGTGCTAGCTGTGCCATCAGGTGCCAGCCTTCCTCTCTGGTGCTCTGTGCTCCAACACATGCAGCTCTGTCACGCTCAGCTCCAGCAGGAAGGAGAGGTGCCATGAGCACACAAGGAAACCAAACCTCTTGCCCTACAATGCTGGGTTTCTGCCTGGACTACCCTGTGTCCAAGAAGGTGGAAGTACTAGCCAAGTCTGTCCCCATTTGTGGCACCCAACCTAACTTTCCCTAGTGAAGTCTGGTGATTAGTATTTGTTGCACAAAGGTTGAAGCCCTTCTGTCTTTGCATTTTGAAACCGATAATCCTTGTATGAAATCTAAACAGTAGTCAATAGTCTCAAAAAACAGAATAAAAGCGTGGGCCTGGTCTGGAAACCAGGCTGGAAATACACGTAGTTAAATGCTGTCACCCAAGAAGACGTCGAAACAGCAAAGATGACTTGCAAAACTAAAAAGCTGCACTTTTTCACATTCCACAATGTCCTCCAACAGTCAGAATCAGTAGTACTAAAAATGCAGGTTCTTTATTACAGGCTTATTTGATATTTTTTTTTCTCATGACAATTATTAGATTCTAATTTGACCCTAAGCTCTGCTAATTTAATTATTATTCAAGGCCACCCTATGTTTGTACTCCCCGCTTGTTCTTTTGTATGTAATAGGCATTAAGTGCTGGAGCACAAGCAAGCAAACATCACAGCAAGGGCTGCATAAAATGTCAGGAATTTTGGTAAGCATAATGAGAAGCAGAGACCTCCCTAGAGCACCACAGTGCTAACAAGCTACGGCATTTTTATGTTTCTGAAAGCAAAGAAAGCCAAACAAAGAGTTACAGAGCTCTTTGTTCTCAAAGAGGTCAAACACATCTCCAGCTACCTACATAAGATGAACTTGTATGAGGCCCATTCAATGTCCTACTGCCCTTCACATGCTGCTAACAAAGGTAACATGCATTTCTATGTATGAATTTTAAAAAGTGACTTGCCAACACATTGGTTCCATTGGTAATGCTGGAGATATCCTTGCGGACAGCTACACCTGTATCCTCCAATTATATTTTGGCAGCCATGCTGACACCGGTGGTTTCCATCACATTCATCAACATCTAAAAAGGTGAGATACATTCTGAATTATGGGAGAAAAGCTCAAATTATTCTATATTTGAAAAGTATGTTACAAATAATTGTGTATATGTATAGGTATATTCAAGGATCTTCCAAAAACCCTGACCAGCACACGAACTCACTTCAGGCCTTTCAGGTTTGGGTTTGTAGCTCCACATCAAGTAAATTAGGGCAGAAAACCACCCAAAGATTAAATACAGCCACAATTTTCATAGCTACTGCATTCTGCTGTTGAGCAGAGAGAAGAAAGCCATTTGTATGTGAGACCAACAAGGCCTTCCTAAGGGTCCTAATCTCCACAGCAAAGAATTCCTTGCTTTTCCCTCAGCAAACCCAGGAATCCCAGGATATCTTTTTTCAAAGCAAACAAAACCCTGTTCCTGTAAAAGGCTCGAGGGACCCAGAGAAATATAGCCACCAGCCCTTGAACTCTTCTCAGCAGGTCACCTTGGAGATGCAAGACTTCCTGTCCTTGGTGAGCCCCTCAGAAATCCAGGCAGGATTCAACAGAAGTTCACTGAACTTATGGTTCTTAAACTAAAACATTCCAGACTAAATTGAAGTCTCCTCAGAAGATATCAGCTCTCTAGCATCCTGCAATATATCTATTTATTCAGGCCCATTAGGGGAAATTGTTATAAACTTGGATACCCCACCCTCTCTTCAGTCTGCACATGCTTACCCTGTAGGTTTTGGTGCTTACTCTGTATGTCCCTCCTTGGATAATAGTAGGATAAAAGAAGATGAAGGAAAACAAGACAAGATCAAGTTAAATGTGTTGTACCTACCTTCACAGCTAAGCCCAGTTTGATCTAGTGAGAAGCCACGTTGACATTCACAAACAAAACTTCCTGGTGTATTCTGGCAAATACCCTTCGCCCCACACAGGTTGATTTCAGTAGCACATTCATTATTATCTGAAGGAAAACAAAGCCTAAATGTTACTTTGACATGAGGCATTTCCACGGACCTAAGGTGTAACTATTTAAAGGAGGACTATAGAAACAAATGTTTCATGCTTATTTTTTAAAGGAGCCTCAACGTGATGTCTAATGTGGGCCTGCAATTAACTACAGGAAAAGAACTGATTTTTAATTTTTATTGCTCCTTGGGTAAGAAAGGGTAAGGCAAAAATTACAAATCAGTGGTCTTACTGTCTAGTTCTCCCACAAGTGCAAAATTCAAAGACATGGTTTAAGAAAACAAAGGAAGGTAGGGAGGACCTCCACCTCTGTTCTGTGGGCCTGGGATCAGAATCTGGCCTGTTTCCATTTGGTTTCCCAGGAAGCTTATTTCGTCTTCTTGCTACTTTGCTTCTGGAATAAGAAACAGTAAGAAATCCCAAATCTGTGTCTACATTCTCACATCACTTACCAATGCAGGCTGTATGGTGCTGAGTGAATCCAGGAGGACATTTACAAGTAAAACCCCCAATAGTGTTGACACAAAGGAACTGGCAGTTGTGCTGCTTTGTAGCACATTCATCAAGATCTAAAAAACAAGCAAATATCTTTCATTTATGTTCCCTGGCAAGGATGTGACAGTTCAGTTGGACTTAGAAGAGATTGCAAATAAATAAAGTATCAAATAAAGGCTTTTGAATCCACACCTCACTTTTCAAGCTGGCTTCCAGTACCTCTTACGCGGAACCCCACATGTTATGATGGGATTTCAGAGCTATGCTAATATTTGCGATAATGCAGGACTACAGACACCACTCTCATCTGCCTGAAAGGTGCTATTATATGTTAAATGCCTGCTCTAGATACAGTCAACAAATGCAAAGTCACAGTCTTGATCAAAAGCAGTGGCAGATTGCAAAATGATTGCACAAAAGTATTGCACTGAAGCCTGCTATAACTCCAAAAGAAATATTTAAATACTAATGACAAAGTATACTGTCATTTCCCACGCCAAGTTTAGAATTGCTGCTCAAACTTGTGTGGTTTCAGTCAGAGCTTTGGTAACAAGATACAGAAATAAATTAAAATATAATGAGCATTTCAAAATCTCTCCTGCAACATTGTCCCCTATTCAGCCTGCTGCAGAGGTGGTTGGTTAAAACTCTGTTGATGCTAGACAATGCACTGCAAACCACATCCATCTTTGAACTGCAGATCATTAGAATTATTATAATTAGCAGTCATAAAGATATATTTATCATTGAAAAACATGGCTTAAATCAATATGCTTACCAACATAAGACCAATCATTTATATCATTGGTTCAGAAGTCTTTAAAGACTGACTACTACCAAACTGCAAAATGCCTGTGGTTCCAATGTTCATCCAAGTTAACAAAAAGTACCTGAAACACCAGCTCCATTCTGCACAAGCTATTTACACTATTTATTTTTTTTTGGATTGGTATGAATTTCTGCAGGTTTTGTGTTTTTTTTTTTTTGTTTTTTATATACCTTTGCAGCTTCTCCCATCTTCTTGAAGGATGTACCCTTTTGGACATGAACACTGGAAGCTCCCCTCTGTGTTTTTGCAGATGAAATTGCAAGGTTTGGGGGACTCGTTACATTCATTCAGGTCTGAAATAAGCAAAAACATATCTCCACTGTGACAAACAACATTCATGATGCTTTTTGAAATGCTCCAAACCTCATAAGGAAAGACATTTTAATTTCCTCATTTTTTCAAAGTTTTTGTATTTCCTTCCACAAGCCATGCCTTGTATATAAACTTTATATGTATACAGCATAATAAATTTTATATACATACCGCATAATGAAAAACCCACCTATGCAAAGAGTGCCAGTTATGTCTGTAGTGTAGCCCAGGTTGCAATGACAACGGTAAGATCCCCTTTCATTAATGCATTCCCCATTACGGCAGACATCATGAATAACCTTGCACTCATCAATATCTGCAGTTAAATGAAGGTTAGTTCACAAGAGAACACCATGAAGAGCTGATTTTGTAAAGTTTGTAAAGTTCTAGTAGATTCTTGCAATCTGACATAAAAAAGTCCCTACATTAAAAAAAAAAAAAAAAAAAAAAACACAAAAAAAACACAACACATAAAATAATGAAATATTGCCCAGATTAAGGAGAAATATTAAGTAGAAAAATATGGAATGGATCATTAATCTAACTTTCAAGCACAATGAACAAGTTTTAAGTGTAAGTAAAACAACTGGAATTGATCTACATTAGCCTCCGTAAATCAAACATCACTTTACTTACATGTACACAAGTAGTTCTTAATCTGTACCTACAGCACAAACAAATGTGAGCATGCAAATTCCCATTTGAGTGTGTGTCAATCAATGTTTAACTATGCAAAAAGCAAGATTTTCTAACATACTACTCAATAAATTGCATAAGACGGTGTTTAATAGGTAAATTGGTACCTGCTCCATTAGACATATATCCTCGACCATGAGGACAAAGCTTCTTAAAGGCCACAGTGCCTGGGAAGGGGCAGACCTCGCAGTTTGGCCCCCAGCCTCGGCCACCATCACAGCAGCATTCAGACTTGGTGACAGAGTTCCTGTTGCTTGATCCGATTTGACACATACTTTGTAAGACTTCAGTGAAGCAGTAGCCTTCCCTGTTGTCTGGAAGACAAATTATGCATCACAGAGAATACTAATGGTGATGACCTCCATAGGGTCATGAGATATTAGGAATTTAGTTAGAAATATAAAAGAAAGGGCATACTTCACCCTGGGACTGTGGAACTGAGAGTGAAAAACTACCAGCAGTAAGAAAGAGAGCACGATGTCTAAGGGAAACAAAGAAGACAGGAAATTTAGCAAAAGGTGGAAGACAAGTTACATTATGCTCATAAAAAGATACACTTCAGTTTGATCCCAGACAAGAAGGGCTGGCTGAAAATCAGAACTAAAGAAAAGGCAGAGCAATTCCAAGCTGACTGACACCACCGAACAGTCAGCTTGCACAGCAAGCCAACCCAACCTGACTAATCAAAGCAGTTAGCAAGTGAACAAAGAAGTTGCAAGAGGACACCTACTTAAAAAGGCCCCTTCTAGAAGGAATGTAAATTGAAACACAGGTTTATTAACTGTTACATTTCTAAGTATAAGCTCCTGAGTACTTCCACAAAATGTAGTAACTCATTAAGCTGTGAAACAGCCTCAACCAATGGTCGCCTCTGAGTGCCAAAAAAAAACACCTTACAACCACAGATAAAGTGACTCCCAGAAAACAGAATTTCTGCAATCGAAGTGATTGTTCATAAGGGTGTTACTGTTAGACTTACCAAGGCATTCTTTCTGGCTGTCACTGACGCTGAATCCCTCATTGCATTCACATCTGTAACCTCCCACTGTGTTTACACACCGGCCATTCTCACAGATCCCAAGTTTGGTCTGACATTCATTCTCATCTGTGTTTTCAAAATGATATGAGAAAAATCATGTCTATTACTGGATTGAAGCAGGTTATAGAAGTTTACATGGAGTTTTTAAGCTGGGCATTCTGCATTGTTAAACTTGCATAAATATTTTTTTTAAAATAAAAATTCTCTTTATTTAATTTTCAGAGGAAAAAGAGCTGACCAGCTCACAACGTTATATATTTTGTTACTAAATTTTCTCTGCAACATACTTCTCACTGGTTTTCAAAACTGTTCCCAGTTATAGCTGTACTTCTTAATGCTATCCAAAGTTTTAAACTAATTCAGGATCTACACTCATTTACAGAGATAAACAAGCTCACAGCAGTAAGTAGGAAATCCAAATTTCCTACTTACTGCCCAGATGTGTGAACACCTGAACAGTAAAGGGACACATATGGCACTGGTGGATCCACTACGCAATCCACTACTGGTGGATCCACTACGCAAGTAGTTTCATAATTCTTCTCTTGGGTTCTTTAATACTTTGTTAAATCCAAAATCATCTGCTCTGCTGAGGAACTGTCTGTATCAAGAGCTTCAATGCTTCACACTTACCTACACAGCCTTCCCCATCTGGTCTGCGCTGATAACCTGGTCCACAGATACACATATAGGTACCTATTAGGTTTTTGCACTCCATCTGTTTTGAGTCACAGTCATGAATGCCTTCTTCACACTCATCCTGATCTAAAACACAAGGTTTAGACATTATAGTATAAATAGATGCTCCTGAAAATTCACAATAGTAAATACTGACTTTGGAATTTTAATTCTAATCAAATTCTACACACACTTTTATTATGCAAAACTATATACAAGATGTAGTACAGACCAAATTCAGTTCTCCCACATGCCCTTTTTACTGGGGCAAGACAAATCCATATCATCTGAAGTGACCTCACTTTATGTAGATGTATAAGATTTCAGGCAGGATAGGGCTGATACAATCAACTGTGTAATGCAAACTGCAAGCCATAGAACTTCATCCCAAATTCCTTCTGACTTAGTTAGTTCCTGAGATTAAAACTCTGTACCACTACTGCAGTGAGTCAGGGCCCTACCCCTGCAGGAACTTAAAATCATTATCTTGTAACTGTGAGAATCTGGTAGGAGTTTTACCTCTGCACATTCTCCGGTCTTCTCGCAGAACGTACCCCGCAGGGCACTTGCACTCATAGGATCCGTAAGTGTTCACACAGCGGAAAGCACAGAGCAGAGGGTTCTGAATGCACTCGTTGACATCTAGATTCAGAGCAGCAAAGGCCACATGAAGTGAAAACATGCTTTTGCAATATGCAGCAGACTTGAACATGTAGGCTTTATTTATCGGCAATACCACAGAACTCCGTTTAGCAAGGGCTAAATTTTAATTGTTGAGGACCCACATTTCTACTCATTTCTGTAGAGAAGCAGGCACCAGACATGCTAGGATGTTTAAAAGATACCTGAAGTTTCAATATCTTCAATAGCAAGCAGCCTATAGAAATAATTTCCAGATCTATGCTGCCAAAATACCATCTAACTTAAAATTGCATCTTTTCTGCTTCTAGGCTCAATTTTTATGACTGGTTATTTTTAAATTCTAGATTCACTATTTCAAATTCTTCATACACTGAATTCCATAAAACAATATTCTCACTAGAAACATGATTTTGAAGTGCATTTACATATGCTCTGGGCTACTAATTACTGCTACATAACAATGTTTATGCACTTGCTAACTCCTCCTCTGCAATTTGAGCTTTGAACCAAGTTCCACAGGGAAGTGAATGAAGCTCTAACTGTATATAAAACTAACATGAGCTGACATAAAGATAGAAGCGTTCTTTTGTATGAGCTTGCAAACAACTAGATTGTGGCAGATAATTTAAGAACAGCTGTGTCAGGTCAGATGACAGTGTCAGAATGTCCTAGGACATTCTTCTCTCTGACTATAATGGGAGGGGAAGAGTATTGAAAATAAAACTCATACCATGTATGCAGAGATCTTTCCCCTGATACAGCCTCCCAGTTTAAGGACTTCCACAGCCAAAATCCACATCCATACTATCAAGTTTAATTTCCATTGATGGATTACCACACAAATTTGTGCAAACTCTTTCAGGATCAATTTATACTTGAGGCTTCACTAATGCTCTGCAGCAGAGTTCCACTACTTAAATAAGTACTATGCATACAAAAATGTTTTCTTTGGTTTGTCTAACATGTTCCTTCTAGTTCTGGTACCTTCACCAGTTGTGGCTTTATAAATATAAATCATTTAATCATATTTACCACACTGAAATATTCTAGTCTAACTAATTTTCTGTGTGCTCCTTCTATAACCCTGATCTTCCTTATTCCTCCCTTCTTTGTGCACTTTCACTTTTTTATGTCTGAAATGAGAGACCAAAGTACAAAAAATATTCAATGTAGGGGTACCATAGTAATTTTATATGGTACTGTGTTTACACTGTCTGTTTGCTCCCTTTCTTTCCTTAAAAACAAACAAACAACAACAACAAACAAGCAGTCCATTTTCTACTTTCACTTTTGCTTAACATTTCAGAAGTCACTGACAGTCTCTCTTTACTCAAGGGCCACCTGGGAGGTGAGCAAAACCCATAGAAACAGTAAACAGCATTTCTGGGGACTGTTCTGGAGAGACCATACTCCCAGATGCTCCCTTCTGGGCGGTCGTTTAGTAGATAACACCTGAAAGCCTGTTCACCCAATCTCCAATAAGAAAAAGGTTCAGTTCAAGGTGAGTACGGGAAGGAGGAACTTGCTTTCCCTTTTCAGATAAAGACACATTGCTCCAAATGGCTGTATTTTACTTTTTAAGCTGCTTTACTCTCGTCAGTTGTTTCTGAAATCAGGAAACTGTTTCAGCACACAACTGCAATGACTGTCCTTAACATGTAGGAGTCTCACCTTCACACGTCATCATTGGTCCAGGCTCAAATCCATCAACACAGGTGCATTCAAAACCTCCCACTACATTCCTGCAAGTTCCATTTCCGCACGGATTTCCAACAGCACATTCATCAGTATCTGCAAGCAATTAAATCAAGGCAAGAATACACAGTTATTCTCAAGTATAAGGTATAAAACTCTATGTCATCAATATGCAACCAAAAAAAAATAATACAAAATCCAAGAACTCACTTAAGTTACTGCATTACAGTCACAGAATTCTGTCATAATTTGAGAACACTGGAGGTTTTCTTGGCCAAACCCCCATCCAGTGGAAGACCTACTTGGAACAGGTTGCACAGCCCCTGCCTAGTCAGGTTTTGAACATCAGCAGGGATGGAAACTCTATGTTAGAATAATGTATCTCCGTTATGTCTTTAATGCTTAACAACTCAGCAGATTCTTTAAAATGGAAGATGAACCAGCTGTACTTACCCACACATTGAGTTTCCTGTAGGATGTAACCATATGGACATTCACAGCGGAAAGACCCATCTGTGTTGATACACTGCCCAAATTTACAGTTATCTGGATCAAGGCACTCATCCACATCTGAACCAGAAATACAAACAACACATTAAGAGCAGTTTACTTCATGTGGTTTTAGACTTCTCCCAAAGAACAATGTTGTTTTGGCAAGAAATATTCCTGAGATCACAACAAAAATACAAATATTTGAATTTTGATTTACTAGGATGAGAGCAAAGAATTCAACTTACAGGCTGGCTTTCAGAGTACAAAAAAGAAATTCATTCTAAACATCATATAAAAAAATTGTCTGGGGAGGAAAGGCATAGGGAGAGGAGTACATATGAAAAATAGTGGTCATCCACTGCTCCTTAAATGAAAATTTTTGCCAGGGAGGCTGAAATGTGTTGGGTGAGAACAGAATGTACTGATGGCATTTGGGAAACTGTGGTTTGTACTTCTGGGGCCTCTGAACAGGCTACCCATATTCTTTAAGAAAAGGCAGGTATGCTATGTGATCCATTCTCTAGATTCACAGAATCTAGAATCATTCACAGAAGTTTCCTAGTAAATTTCACACAGAATCACAGAATCACAGAATTTTCTAGGTTGGAAGAGACCTCAAGGTCATCGAGTCCAACCTCCAACCTAACGCTAACAGCCCTCCACTAAACCATATCCCAAATTTGCTCAGCTTAAATTAAAAAGCCAAAGGTTTTTTAACTCTAGTTAAAAAAAAAAAAAAAAAAAAAAGTTAAAAGTTAAATTTCTGACATAGGACATATTCAGGCTTGAATTTAAAATTAGTATAAATAAATGAGAAGAATTATAGAAGTTTCCAAAATTTGTGTATTTGGAAATAGTTGCAGAGATGTTATTCTCAATTTAAACTGAGAATGGATTTTGGGTATAAAATGTCATATTGATACAACAGCATTAGCAGTTCAGGCACTTACCCAGTCTTGCATCACCAGGTCCAACAAGGATGCCTATTCCAAATGGACAAATCTGTCTGAATGCCTCTGTGCAATGGAAAGAAAAAAAAAAAAGTTCAAAGCACATGATAAATTCTGTCTTGGAGATCAGCATTAGCCATAAGCTATGCAATCACTCATACCAAGTCATCCTTCTCATGGTCAGATCCAGAAATTTAGTATGTACAATTTAAAATGCATAATTTACTTTAGTCTTATATTAATGTGAAAACTGTATGCTTACTTTACATTCCACCTGATCTCCAGTATGTATATATGTAAAATTCTGTGAATAATCAGCATCGTTCAACTTGCTTTAAGGAGTAAAGTAACGCAATATTTCCACTTTAAAAGTATCAATAACAGTGACTGCATTCATTTTTATTGTAAATTGAAGACTTCCTACATTTTCTGAACAAAATACAATCTCATTTGTAGTCACTAGTTAGTAGCAATAGTCTTTTTTATAAGTAGGCTAAGAGTATAATTTCTGGGTTCAGCTTAGAGTGAAGTTACCACCCAGTTTCTAAATCCACAAGGTTTTCTGTGCAGTTTTTGAAGATTTAAAGATGATGTAAATCTTTAGAGAATGAGTTGTTCCCAATTTTTTTGTTGCATATGGCATGTAGTTCCTTACCTATGCAAATCGCCTAATATATTCTGGGCCTTACAGTAAACAAGAAATCATACATTTCCACTCTTTTGGACCAAATTACAATGAGGATTTTGTAATCACAAAGGCTCTTCAGATTCATAAACTACTTTTGGGCCAGACATGCACACACACAAAAAAAACCAACAAGTCTTTCAAATTGAAACTAGCTTTCTACCTCTCTTCTCTAAACTGTATCTTCAGCAGATGGATGGACACATGCCTGTAATTCAAATCATCTCAATACACTGCTGAGCATCTATTCACTACTAACCATGCTCAGAACTCTTCATAAGATACAACTTTTATTTGAAATTGCAGTAGGCTGCAAAGAGGCAGTAAAAAAAAAGTTCAGCAGTAAAATCCAATCTTAGCCACAACAGATGTTATATTTTCTTTCGTTGAAATACATTAGCATACTGTTGCTGAGGTTGAACAAAACTGAGCTAAAATTGTGCTGAGCACACTTGCGCTGAAAATAACAAAGTGACTGGCATGCTGTTGCTCTCTGATTGGGAAACTTATCCCTGTGCTACTCAAAACCCACCTACTGCCCAAGCCTTCAGAAAGAGACTTGTCTATATGCTTGAGTTTACTAGCCTGTATAAGATGGCATGCAGTGGAGAACACGTAAAGATAACAACCAAGTACTTATTTAAAAACAAAACAAAACAAAACAATGGAAACACAACTAATTCCAGTGTCCACAATATGTCAAGACATAAATTTCCCTCACTCTGATATGTTAATACCATTTCTCTTTCAAAAGATAAGAAAAATGCCCTTGATCTCGTCATTTGAGAGCAGCCTGGACTGCAAAAAACGTTATGTGCTGACACTTCAAGGAAATGTTGTGATGTATATCATGCTTTTCCAGCTGACTGGTTCAAATGCTCCTGGGGCAACTGAATTAGATTTGCACAGGCATTATGCCTAGAAGGAGTATTGCAACTGGCACATTTGTTTTCTCTTTTCTTCTCTTGGTTTTTGTGTGGATTGTCTGCAAAACATCTACATGACATATTAATGAAATGAACTGTATTAATGTATTCCTGAAACTAGTAATGCTGTTAACCGCATTTGTCAGTATGAATTAAAGTGCGTTCAGCAAATTGCACTACGATGGTACAAAGGCCTGTTGAGTTGTTTGACGCTTAGTTACTCACAGTCTTACAGAGGATACTCACAAAAGAAAGTATTTCTTTAGCAACAGTCCAGGAAGGCTTTCCTTCATAAGGGCCTCCGTTTTGTCATTCTCTGCTATTTTTGCAAGTCATTCACATTGAAAAGATTGCCAAACAGATTTTTTTTTTTTTTTTTAAATAATAACATGAAGTCACAAAATTTAACATGGTGGTTCAGATGAGGAGCTAATTCTATTGTGTTTTTTGTTTGTTTGTTTGTATTGTTTGTTTGTAATTTAGATTTCATCTTTATGGCACCCCTTCCTGTACTTGTAATTAGATGAATTCCATTTGCATCTTGCAGGTATTTCCACATACAGCCTCCTACCTTCCTACTGCAGTATGTGACACCTCCAGAGCAAAATACTCACCAACTAATTATACTAACAAACCTATAAGGAAACATGGAATATGGTTGAGAGATGCTTTTTGAGACCTCAAAGGCATCTACTTTAGAGATAGCAATGGCAACCTCTGGAAAAATATTTTTCTTAATTCCTTCTTATAAGAATCACAATCTTCTTTCAGTTCTGAAAGTCTATCATGATACTAAGGTCACCTAGTCAACAACACACCATCTGCTTCCTCTGGGCAGAGTTCACAGGGATCTCCCCACCCTTGTCCTTTCAAGGCACAGCAACACTCTTGTTTGGAGTGGTTTCGGGACTTCGGCACAGAACATTTTCCATCTTCAAATTTGGTAAAGCAGTAACTCACTCTCAGATCTGCATAGAGAAAAAGTTGTTAGTCTAACTTTGGCAGTTTTCACTTAGAGAAGTTAGTTGCAAAATTACATGAGGTCTCCCTACAGCCCCCCCAGCAAAGCACCCAAATTCCATCTGATTTTAAAAAGGACCATTATTGCCTCTGACAGGAGAGGCTCTGATGGGAACGCTCTGATGAGGGAGAGACTCCTTCCATCCCAGTAAAGGAAAGCTATGGGATAGAGTGTCCTATCTCAGTCAGGGAAAAGGAAAAGATTTTCTCATATTTCCAGCAGAGATGAAAGGGCTGTACTCCCTTCCTATCTTCACTCCTTTTTGTAAAAAACAAACATTGACTTATTTATATTTCATTATGAGTAAGAATCACTTAAGTCAAAAGATTTGAGTAAACTTGCAATGATAATGCTGTGTAGTATTAAACTGAGGGGCAATGTACAATAGTGCTTTCTGTTATAATTCTTCCCAGAGGTACATGGAACAAAGAAAACTGGCCCTGTGGCACTACATTTTACTGCTTTAAGCTGGGTAACAAGGATGCTGGAGTAGGGCTGAGATCAGAGACCACAAGCATCCAGCAGGCAGAAAGCTGGCAGCTCCCTGGCTTGGCAGGGGAACAGCAACAGGCCAATTGTGGAAGCAGCTGCTCATCCAGTTTTCTGGCTGCAGCATCAATGCTGGGCAATGTCCAGACTTTACAAAACTCCTAGGTAATGGGAAGTTTTAAACAAAAGTTTGTTTTGCCCGAGATACTTGAAAAAAACAGTCTTCTTCAGTGGATGGGGAAAAACACAGTTCTTAAGGTTTGTTCACACAAGTATGCATTTTCCTCTAATATTCCATGTGAAACAATGGTTGGCTTTTATAAAGAAGAAGATAAAGCTGCATACTTTTTTTGTGATTTTGTTTCTTGTTGTGTTTTTGTTTTTTAGTGTTTTTCCCTACCTGGAGAGAACAATAACCTCAGGGTAAAGAAATCTCATTTATACAAGCTACAAAAACACAGCTAAAACAGCCATGCTACTTTCTTGAAGTTGAGGCAAGTAACTATGCCAAACTGCATGGTGGTTTGGAGACCTGGATGAATGTTTACTGCAGGTTCCACAGATTCATTTAGCCCATTGTGAAGTGAAGAACTCACTATGGTGTCAATAAGCATCACCATTATGTGCCAAGCATAACTACAGAGGTCCTTATAGAGGTCTTACTCATCAGCAGTTACCGATGTGCACACTGTGTATGGGACATTTAATGATATATCTATTTAATAATTTCCAAAGTATTTAAAATAACTCACTCCCTAATTTGCTGTGCTTATTCTTTATCCACAGAATAAACTAACCTGTGGCTTTTCATTACTAGATGTTCAGTTCTCAGCATTTGACCTGTCTCAGTGCCTCTGAACAGTGTATGTACTAATGCCTGAAGCCAAAAGGAGCTTCAGACTTTTTTAAGTAGATGGGTGCTTATCAGCCATGCCACACCACCTGCAAATGTTTTCCATCTTTTTTCCATCCACACATTTGCGTAGAGGAATAGTGTATAACAAATGCTATATAGAATTTGATAAGTGCTAAGAACAGCCTTATTCCTGGAAATGCTGTTTGTAGCACTGCACTGCAGTAGTCTCCCATGTTCATGCTTCTACACCATGTCAAACATGTCACAGTCTATACAGAATCTAGGTAGCCTCAACATTTCTTCCAGGGGTGCAAGAAAGGGCTACAGGGCAACATAATTTTCTCACTTAACCTGGTGCATTTAACATAATCTTCACCTCTTTTATTGAAATGTTCTCTTTGATGACAAACAGATGTTAGAGCAAGACAGAACCTGGCCACAGCTGAAGAATTACCATGTTTTTCTTGTGAAAAACATTGTTTGAGTCCAGAGTCTCCTTATTATATTAGAAACAGGCAGCTAACAAGGCTTTTATAAAACAGAAAACAAATTCTGAAATGCCAAAAAAAAAGAATAAAATTACCTTGGCATCGCCTTCCTGTGGAAGACAACACAAAACCTTCTGGACACAAGCATTTGAAACTGCCTGGTGTGTTGCTGCATGTGCCCAGGGCACAAATTTCTGGCTGTTCTACACACTCATCAATATCTGTAAGAAAAGTAATTACAGAGATGAGAAATAAAAATGTCTGCACTGGCAGATGTACAACATAAAATACAACCTTACATCAACAGTGATATCTAATAGATTTGAAAACACTAATGCCAATAGAAGAACAGACAGAAAGAGGGATGAGAAATCCAGGCACAAAATCTACAGTTAGTTTTCAAAACCTCATGTGGTGGGCACGCCTCAGCAATGTACCATCAACCAAACAGCCTGGGATCAGATTTTTCTTGGGATCTGATAGGGTAGCTCAGGTTCAAATAAAACTGTGTGAGATTTTCTGAGAAGCAAGTGACTTATCAGTTGCTACAGTTCAGAACTGCATACTGCCACAAAAGAATAAACATTACGTATGTTTAGATGCAGAGAACAGTGGTAACAACAGTGAGTAGCTAGAAAAACAAACAGATAAAGGATTGGTCTATACACACCTTCACATTTGTCATTTTGCAGGACATATCCAGGAGGACAAATGCATCTGAATGACCCATCCAAGTTCTGGCACGTGCCCGGTGAGCATTTTCCAGGATCCAGTGCACACTCATTCACATCTGAAAGAAAAGAGAGACAACAGCAATTATTTCAAATATGTTATCTCCACAAATCTGCTGTAGAGGATGCTTTACTTTTGATTCCATCAAACTAACGGTGGAACTTTCCAGGAGCAGAAGTGTCTTCATCCACTTGCTTTTCTTCAGCTAGCTATAATGACATCAGTTTGACAGTTCTCTCTGACCTCCTTCACTTTTCACTCAACACTGTCATTTCAAGGTTTGTTGCACTTTCTTTTTTTGACCCTAAAAGAAAGTACTTACCAACACAAGTCCTTCCATCCAGAGCCACCTCATAGCCATCATTGCAAAGACACTGGAAAGATCCAATCGTGTTCACACACTGACCATTCCTGCAGAGCATCCCATTTCCACTTGCACATTCATCCACATCTAAAATAACATTGAAAGATACATGAGAAATACTTGCACCAAGTACAATTGCATAGATAAGATTTCTGTTTACACTACATCGCACAGTAACTGAGAATTCATCAATAAACCCTTGTTTCAAATGCAAGTGAGGGAAAAATACTCCTATTGGTCTACGTTATAAAATTGTCAAAGTGAGAGTTAAAAAGAGAATGGCATATTTCACAAGAAAACATTTAAGTGCTTATAGAAAAGCAAGAAGTTTACAATCAGAAGCCTTTTCAGACCAAAGAAATAGCTTTTTGTCTTTAATCACATAGACCATTCAAAGTGCAATTTTAACACCATAGAAATGATGGTACTAATGTTAATTTTATTAGAAGCAGAAAGTCTTAGAAACACTTAACTGGTCTCAGCACTCCTTACCTATACAGTCATTGTTATGTGAGAGGATGAACCCCAAATTGCAGCGGCAATTGAAAGAGCCAATGGTGTTTCTGCAGGTTCCATTGCCACAGGCATCTCTCTCACACTCATTGATATCTACAAAGGAGAAAAAACAAGCAGCAAGAATTTTAATCTCTAATGGGGAAAGGAAGGCCTGGAGCTATCCCACTGGCATGAGAAATAATCTACTGCCAACACAGAGCAAATAGAAGTAAAAAAGATTTTCCTGTCTTCCAAAAGGAAGATTTTACATGGGTTTATGTATTTGATAGCAACATATGTAAAAATAGATCAAGTGTCCAATGATAATTTATTCTCCTAAATCTATTTTGTATCTATCTCACCCTCCCCAAGGGATTTCTAATTTATCTTTGATCATAAACATCCTGAAATCTCATCCTATCCACAACAGATCTAAACTAACAGCTACAAATGGGTTAAGTACAGAATTTCCTTCTTTATGAAGATGCCTCTGTTTCTGAAAAGGGCACTTTTCTGGCAGGAAATCTACCCTTCGCTTATTCTATTAACGAGTAGGCTGTATACAATTTCTGTATTGCAATATTCATCTATTAGATTTCTTGTCTAAGGAATAAATGAGACAAAATGCTTCAGAAAATTCTAACAAGGAAGGAATATTTTCCTGAGGAATGAAAGCATCAACAGTTCATTAGACAGGATATATATTTTTAAAGGTTCTATCTACAGTAACGAGATGTTCTTCTTTCATTATCAGCTTATCATCTCCATTTACCAGGTATGGTGTTTTCACACCATTGCCAGTGGTAGATGGCTCACAATCAGTTCTTAAAGGGCCACTCCTTATGATACAGAGGATCGGCTTTCATTAAGATAGTCATTAGTCTAAGTACAACTTAATTGGATATACTTGCCTATACACATTGTTCTGTCATCGTTGGTCTTGAATCCGTTGTGACAAATACAGTAAAAACTTCCGACAGTGTCAATACACTGCCCATGGCTGCAGATATTGGGAATTTCTTGACATTCATTCCGATCTGAAAACAAAGAGGCACATTGAAAGTTAAGGCCTCTAAACTACAAGGCTAGAAAGATGTATTAGCATCAACCATGATATTTAGAATTCAGTGCAGGTCTCTAATTTAAAGTAGTATTTTTAATTTATTAATAAGAGAAACATTACTAAATAAATCTCTGGAAATGGGTAATTTGCTTGTAAACTACCTTTACAACATTTGTGGAGCTAGAAAAAGTCTAGTGTAAAAGTGATATTGCTGAAACACGAATTCTTGCTGAAAGGGAATCATGTCACTAAATTGTGATTTTCAAATCACTGGATTTGAAAAGCAGATTTAATGACATGAAATTGTGTCAGGAGATTTCTGAGCGTTCTACATTGATTTCACAGCAGATGTGAAAGCCTCACATATATATATTTATATCACAGTTTGTATCCTTCTCGTGAAAGCAGCTTATTGCTTTTAGCCATGTTAAGCGCAATGCTGCTTAACTGACTTACTGAAATCATACAAAACTGAGATTGAAATAAATCCTACGCTCTTTTCACTGAGCTTACAAAAAGATAAAAATGCATTAAAATATTAGGCACTCTGCAGAGATAAAATGAGCACAAGTAGCACCTGTGTCTTATGCAATGTGATGGTCCTGAAAATCAGACAAACAAGGCATGATAAGCTGTCCTGGATTCAGCTGGAACAGAGTTAATATTCTTCCTAGTAGCTGGTATGGTGCTGTGTTTTGGATTTAGGATGAGAATAATGCTGAGAACATGCCAATGCTCTGGTTGTTGCTGAGCAGTGCTTACACTGAGTCAAGGACTCAACTTCTTACACTGCCTTTGCCAGGAGAGAGGCTGGGGGTGCCTCACAAGGAGCTGGGAGGGGACACAACCAGGACAGCTGACCCAAAGTGGCCACAGGGATATTCCATACTGTATGGCATCCTGCTGAACAATAAAACTGGTGGGGGGTTGGCTGGGGGAGGCAGGAGTGGGAGTGGGGAGGCCACTGCTCAGGGTCTGGCTGGGCATCAGTCAGTGGGTGGTGAGCAATTACATTGTGCATCACTTGCTTTGTACATTTTTTTTTATCATTGTTATTTTTCTGTCACATTAAACGGCCTGTATCTCAACCTGTAAGTCTCCCTGTTCCTCCTCCCCCCCCTCTTTTTTTTTTTCTTCCAATTCTCTCCCCCATCTGTCCAAGGGCAGGGAGTGAGCAAATGGCTGCATGGTGCTTAGCTGCCTGTCGGGATAAATCACAACAAAAGCTCAAACAGCAAGAAGAGTTATGCTGTATGTAGCCAGAAAATATTTTGCCAACAGAAGCATACAATCACCTGTATAGTTCTGCAGAAAGAGATGGGGAAAACTATCCTGCTAGCATGGGATTTGCTGCCTTACAATAGCAGGGCATCTATTACACTAGTTCAACAGCTACCCGTTTCCTGCTACTCGTTATGAATACTTCCAGGCAGAATGCAGGGTTTTATCAATAGTAAGCGAAACAAAATGTCAAAGAACAAAATGTTTGCTGTCTAGCAGACTTTTTCCATAACAAATCAGAAACATGAATAAAATGAGGTCTTTTTGTTGACCTCATCCACCAACAAGAGCTGGTTTGATTCAGTATGCTTCCTGGCATTTTGTCTGCTGCATCTCCAAAATACTGCAACTGATATGCTCCCATTAGCCTGTATTGGAGTCTAGTTGATTTTAGTGTTCTGTAATTTTATTTCAAATACAATCTAAGCAAAACATCTAAGATGCAGTTTCATAACAAACTGCATTGCAAAAGTGCAAGAGTGAAATTGTTCCTAACTGCAAAGAATTGCGTGTACTAAATCTTGTTTTCCTTTGTCTGTTCTCCACACTCTGCTAAGCACACAGACCATCCTGATAGCTCTCATCCCTAGGATTACTGTACATCAATCAGCTCCATTAGTAACTTTGGATGAACATTTACTGACTACTAAGCTCTGCCAATGCTATTAAGGATACTGCTGCTAACTAGAATCTAAGGAAGGAGAAAGGAAACCAATGCTGGATAGCATGCTGATATAAGAATTCCTAATTTTCTCATCTCAGAAATGTAGAGGGGAAAGAAAAACTATGACTCTCTTTAGTGCTCCGTGAACAGTGAATTCAAAGTCCCAGGGAAAAATCACTTCTTTTGGGATAAACAGACAATAGAACAGAACAGAATGGAATAGTTCAGTTGGAAGGGACCTTTCAAAGGTCATCTAGTCCAACTGCCTGAGCACTTCAGGATGAACCAGAAGATAAAGCAGATTAATGAGGGCGTTATCCAATTGACTCTTTAACACTCACAGGCATGGGCATCAACTATCACTCTAAGAAGCCTGTTCCAGTGTTTGACCACCCTCACAGTAAAGAACATTAGAATTGTTTAAAAACTGGGAGGCAGAATTGTCTTAATTGTTTATAAGAAAAAATACTCATTATACCACGATAGATAGCACCAGAAGAGTGCTATTTTTATAAGATAAATTAAATAGTCATAGTATTGTTGACCATGATACAACCTAGTTACGTACAATAACATACAAGCTACTGGGGTGTAATACTATTTAATGCAGAAGCATGACTGATCCAGCATTGCAAGGTGCTTATCACTATGCTCTCAGCAGAGCAGTTAGGATTTTCCTTTCTTTGCTGGATCAAGTATTTTATCAACCACCTTTGACTCTAATTGTTACACTTTATTTTCACTAAGTATAAAATAAGAGCAAAATACAGGGAAGTATTACTTTTGTGCCAATTCATGCTGGGTTATTGTAACCCGTATCAGAACCTTCCCTGGCTCTTCCTGTACTACGGTCGAACACGTAAAAACAACAATTACATTGGTAATGTATTGCATATTTACATATGCCACTGCATAGCTTTACAAAACAAAGTTTTAGTTCTCATAGTAGAGTTCAGGTTGCCCCTACACCCTTTTCCCTCAAGGGTCTCATGAAACAATGAAAAACTGCACTGCAGGAAAAAGTGCACTTCCTAAAAACTCAAGTACTCAGAAGCGCAAACAGAAGGAAAATGTTACCAATTTCCTTTGTAATTATTATATTGTTCAGAAACGTATATAATATTTACAGCTCTTTAGCTCGTAGCACTCTAAAATCTCTGCAATTCTTCAAGTAATCAAGATAACACCAATGCCTCTCTGGACTATGATATTAGAAGAAAGACCAACTAGATTAGAGAACTACAGTCCCAGTCAGGGAGTATCTAAAAATAATGTTCAGGGGCCAGTTTAAACCCACGGAAAAGTTAGGAAGTTTAACAGAAAGCTTTTTAAGTTAGTTGTTGCATATGGCTTAGGTAAGTCCACCTTATCAGCAGAGATCCCAGCAAGCAGTGATTTATTCGTGAAAAAACATGTGGCAAAAAAAGTGCTAAAACACATCCAGAAAATAAAAATAAATGACTTTATTCAGATGAAGGGGAAAATATCACATTCTCTGTCAGCAACTAAATTTTTAGTGTCAGAAAACAGCTAGTCACAAAGTAGTGAAGCCAGACATGACATGGACTAAAGAATCACACACAGAATCACAGAATTTCTAGGCTGGAAGAGACCTCAAGATCATTGAGTCCAACCTCTGACCTAACACTAACAGCAGATCTTTGCAGTTGGTGGTATAAAGTGGAGGTCAAATACCTACTCAGGTGATTAACTATCATTTATGCCTTTGCAGGATGGGCCCATTACTCTTCCGGGAATTAGCAGAATGTTTATGGGATTTCCTAAAAGTCTTTAAGAGGAGGGTTCTTGGAGCCTAGATCACCTCCTAGTATAAAAAATACATCTTACTGAAAAGGAGATATGCTTT
The DNA here is from genome assembly GCF_964211825.1 of Aythya ferina. Classification (NCBI taxonomy): domain Eukaryota; kingdom Metazoa; phylum Chordata; class Aves; order Anseriformes; family Anatidae; genus Aythya; species Aythya ferina. The sequence goes on along the minus strand of NC_140307.1, from coordinate 20,691,707 downwards.
TTTAAACTTCTTTTAAAGTAGTACCTTACTTTCTGCAGACATTCATTCATGCAAGGCAGAAATACTCACCAGTGCAGCGTCCGGTTGATGTGAATCTATAGCCAGGTTTACAGTCACAACGGTAGCTACCAGCTGTGTTGACACACTCAGCATTTTGCTGACATACTGGTCCATTTTGGCATTCATCAATATCTGTTATACAAGAAGGAATTTGACTGTTATGGTAAATTGGTACTAGAAAGATAAGAAAACCACATTGTTTTTAGTGTAAAGGAGTACTGTTTTATTAAGTATAGGTATTTCTTTTAATTCTGAAAACATCAATATACTCATTAAATTAGGTACTTGGTTAAATTTAGATGTCTCCTTGAAATGGTCCCTAATCTGTATGTTCCATTTGTAAAACTTATTCCTGCTTAGAAGACTGATATAATGGTTTTCTGAAACTATTGGAGTGCACAGGAAAGGACTGTTGCAACCTTCCACTTGGATGGACTTCTGTCAGACTGCGATCAGAATAAGGAAGTTGCTATGCCCACATAGATCTGCAGGTGGAAATTATAAGCATCCCCCCAGTCGTAACACAGAAACAAGATCCATGTTGGATGTTAGCAGCTTACAATATAAATATAAACAGCAACATAAAATTTCAGGCAAGGAAAAAAACCAGTTTTCCTTATTTAAGAATGTGAAAAGTAGATGGACATGAATGACAATTTTTTCTTTTGTGATATTCGCCTGTACTTACAATTTGGGAAGATTAGTTTTGGATTATTTCCTGTGGATGGCTGCATATTGAAGGCAGCACACTCACTTGGGAGAGCTGTACTACCACATGCAATTTCTACCAGCAGCAGCACCTCAGAGACCAGTGCAATGACATAAATACATGCGCCATTCTAAATCTGAGAAACATAGTCATAGAATCATTTACTAGTTACCCAGACTAAGACAGTATGAGTAAGAATCTGACAGAACAAGTTAAATTCATGGTCAGAGGCAACGAGGTGTGAAAATAAAGCATTAGCACTGGATTTGATTATGTTTTTTAAGCTTTGAAGATGGAATCACAGAAGTAGAATTTTACTGTGGATGGATTGCTGCTAGCCCCCTCGTTCTCAGAATATGGAAGGGAGAGAGCTGTTTTATAGGTTAGATGGTATAACCAAGAGATAGATGTATAATAGCCCTCTTAGAGAAATACACAGTCTAAGAGAGGTGATTCTCACAATCATGTTCTAACAATAGATATTGACTATAATAAATCAATATTATTCTGGAAAAAAAAAAAAAGGCAGGTGAGCGGGGAGAGAAGCAGGGCTCTTAAATGCAATTTTATTCTCATTAAACAGCATTCACAGCACTGGATGGCAGAGCAGAGGCTATCCTCTGAATCCATTCAAGCTTGGGTCAAAGTCAACACAACCCTCATTGTCACTTGGGTTTCTCAAAGCTGCTGCTAACAGAGAACATTATTTCCCTAGAAATGTAACATTTCAAATAGAAGCTGCCTACAGAACATGCTTGTACTTGAAGCTCCTCAATACCTTGCTTTTAGTATCCATTTTGTCAGCAGTCATAAACCACACCAGGGAATGAAGCAACTCATACTACTGTCTTTGGTTTCACCATAAAAATGACTAATAAAACATTAGGAAATGTTTAAATTGCCCTTCCCCCCCAGCCCCCCCCAGGAAAAACAAAACAAAACAAAACAAAACAAAATAAATAAATAAATAAATAAATAAATAAATAAAAAACAGAAATCTTTGTCCCATAAGAAAAAATATCTTGGAATAAAAAAATATTATTGTGATTTGACTCAGGATGACTACTCTTGTCTTGGCTTTTCTGTCAAATGTGAAAAACAATGTTTCTTCCCATGACTGCTGACTCATGCTCCTCCAAAGCCTAAGACGTCTGATAGAAAATCTGGTATTTTCTATGCAAAAAAAATATTATAAAAGTCTTAATTAACACAGACTTACTACACTGACACCAGTAATTTCCTTTGCTAAGAATGACTTGCAAGTATCTCAAACTTGCCACTGTCTGAATTGTCAGCTGGTGAAATACCATTTCTCTGAATGATATCAACACTCTACCTTCGCAGATCAGTAGCTTGTCATTGTAGAAGAAACCCACAGGACACTCGCATCGGAAGCTGCCAACCATGTTTATACAGATGCCATTTTCACACACTCCAGGAATCTCTCTACATTCATCAATATCTGCAAGAAGATTTTTTTTTTTTTAATTCTTGTAAACAGCACTTCATAAAATCCTTTGCTGAAGAACATGTCCTCTTGCATTTATCCTTAATAGAATCATCAAGCGCATGTGATCATCAGAACTTTTCCAACTGCAATAGATTGCAAGTCGTTCCAAACTATGAAAATGTAAATGTTTCCTGTTTCCTCAGATCCTGACTCTTCTCTGTAGCGAAGACATATCCTGCCACATGGGAAGGCAGAGCGCAGCACACACCCCTCCTCATTTCTCCCATCCATAGCACTGGCGAACCTGCTTGTCATTCTGAGTGTTACAATGAAGTTATTTGGAAGAGCCAAATGGAGAGAGTTTAACTGCTTTGAAAATGATATTCCCCACTTCACTAGAAATATTACGATTTAACTAGCCAAACACTGCATCAGAGCAACAGATTAATCCTAAAGCACCTGATTACTGCCCGTATACTGCCTCCGTTTGTTACATGGCACATTATCTGCTTCTTATTTGCATTCTTGTGTGAATAAAAACAAAATAGAGTCCCAGTAGGGTTTACTCAGACTTCAGTCTTTGAATTTCTCATTCTCTCCCTCTTTTTGTTTTGCAATTCGTTACTCACCATTCAAAAGTTATACACAATAACATATGTGAGAAATATTCTAGTTGAACAGAAAAAAGGATTTTTCTGTCAAACCAATACACAGGGGAACTGGTATGAAATGTCAGAATAAATCTCTGGTTTAGTCCCAAGGAAAGACTCCTAATTCTACTCAGAACAAATGCTGATTGGCCTTACTCCCAGACTTTGTAGGCTTGGTATCTGTGCCCTGCTCATGCAGGACTGATGATAATTTATTTATAGCTTTATATTGCCTTAATAACAAGCAGCAATAAACATTGCTGCTAGCTAGGAGGAGCTATACGGAAAGCTTGCAGGCTCAAAATTCAACAGAAGGTTGATCTCCATTACACTGTTTGGCTTTTCTTCCTCCCATAAAAGAAATAATTGGGAAAAGAAACATCCTCCCTTCCTTGGACAGAGGTAGTATGGAATTTAGTTCAAAACAGAAATCACAACTCACCAACTGGTAGTCCTGTATATATATCAATGAAGAAGCCAGGCCTCTGACTTCCACAGAGCGTAGAGAATTCATCTACAATAGGAGACCAAAGCAGCAATTACAGTATTTTGAATTAATCAACAGTCACAAATTCACTACATCCTTTGCCCAAAGAAATTTCTACTTTTACCCTTTCAACATCTGCAGGGTATGTAGAAGTATGCAGATGCTTCCCTAAGGCTCACTGTGTGATGTGCTTAGTATGTACTTGGGTTCTCATTCAAAGGCCACTGAAATTAGCACATAAAAAGATGAGGAAGGTTTGGGCTCACATCCTGGCTTTGCTGTGCATATGTTTATCTCTGTGCATTACAGTTTCTGCACACAAGTCCAGATCTGAATTTAAAAAAGTCTGAACCATAAGTTGGAACTTATCCAAATAATTGTCTAGGAAGTTTATTCTTATAGCTAACCACCTCAAACCAGAGTGGGATATCCTGGGCTCAACTTTGCAGAGTCTTAAGTCAATGTGGAGGCTTCCTGTATGCCCATACAATTAGCCCAGAAACTGCTACATCTTATTGTAGCTGCTTGACATGGATCGTTCTCAGAAGAGACAAAGGTACCTCAGCAGTCAAGGCACAGCACAGCACACACATTTGTTGAAGCAATGGCAATAAAAATCCGGTCAGTGCCTCAGTACTTGATCAATAATAGGCATTTGCCAAGAGATGGATCAAATTATACAGCATGAAGTCTCCCAGAAAATGAAACTGTCACAAAAGAGGCATGGCCCAGCAGTCTGTACACATACCACTCCAAAAGGATTTAAACATATGCTTTCATTGTGACTAGGACTGATCACATCCAGGCCAAAAGAGGTAAGTGATCTCTTCATTTTAGATACACAAGAGCAGACAAAGTCATAGCATCTCTTTCTCTAACAATGTTACACCTGCTAATAGTATTCCTGTTACCAAGGCTTTCAAATTGCTTCCCAATTCAAAAAAGTACCGGTGCTAGGTATAGGACACTGTTCACAAGGCTTATTCCATGCACGTCCAATGTTGTAGGAACAGCAGCACATTTTCTTGGTCATATTAAAGAGTAGCTCGCCATCACAGGTTTGGTTATCAGCATAGTAATTTCTGTAGCACAGACTTCTTCTCATATCTGTGAAAATGAAGAAAAAAAGGCCAACACATCAGCAACTTTTACAAAAGATGGCGAACCTGAAGGGTTTAAGAACTATTCTTCACATACATACTTTTTAGATGCCTGTCTAGTAGATGTTGTGGTACTGTAGAATACTACATAAAAATTTATCCCTACAAGATTACTTTAAAAGTATGAAAACTTGTCTGCAATACAAACATTTAAGAGTCATAAACACTGCTGTAACACTGATCAGAATCATTAAAGGATTCAGTATTGGCGTTTTGCCTAAAATTGAAAAACACGAGTTTGTTTGTGGTTCCTCCTAAAAACTGTGCACAGGTTGTGATTTCATTCTGTGAAGCCTGAGTCATTTTAGTAGCGTATCACCTGCAGAAGCTTTTAAATGAAAAGCTGAAATGATAACTGGAAAGGATGAACACACAAATTATCAAATCAAAATAGAAATTCTGATGAGATACTAAAAAGTCTGTAATAAAAGTGATCTACCTTGGTTTATGTAATAAGATGAATAAAAGAAGGTAGATCTTTTATTTAGTTAACTCTTGTTTAACTAAATTTAGAGGAATAATTCTGATTTGTGCCAGCTAAAGCCCTGGCCCAAAGCATGAATATAAAGCTTAAAAAAACCCACAACACATACCCATACAGTTGTTCCCTCCATTGACTTGCATGTAATCAGGAGGACAGATGCAGGTGTAGTTCCCAACAGTATTGTAACATGTGCCAGGTCCACATATGCCAGGTGTATCACACTCATTCACATCTAGAAGAGAATAAAAAGGCAGTGAGTGGCCATAGCAGTTTTCTCATTGTGCTTTCAAGAACGAAAATGTCTCAGTAACACCTGAGGTTGGAAGGTACTAACAGAGGACAGCTGAAGGATCGCTGAACAAGATCATGGTGGAGCAATGCCCACACAGTGGAGGAGTTTGTGGCACATGTGGCCACAGAGAGTCCAGCTGTGGTGTGAAGATGGGGACTCTAATGTGTCTAGGCAGCTCAAAGACAGTAATTTGGTTTCTGCAATTGCCACACAAAAGTAGCATTTAAAGATCTCATTCATTCCGAATTCCCAAATCCAGACAAGAACCAAAGCTGTTTACTGTGGAGTGCCCATCTCAGTAAGTAATGATGCTAAAACAGACTGATTGGAGGGTTCAAGTCTGTTTTGACTGGGAAAAGTGAGTAACTTTCCCAACTCAAGATGTCACCTTAATTTCATCAAGAGATCAAGATCACATGACATCTCACGTGATTCATCATCACGTAGATTTCATCAACATTTGCTAAAATAACAACAGAAAAAGTCCAACTTGGTTCCTAAAAATTCAACAGTAGTTCACTAACCTTAACATTTTAAACGATCTTTGACACATCACTAAGGAAAAATAAAAAGGTAGATCTCCTCTTTAACAGGAAACCATTTGTTGAGCTACATAAGCACAATATGCATGAAGCACTTTGCTTCAGACTTAATTTAGAACCTGAACCTTTTATACTTCTGCAGTCCCTGGAATATCATAAGTACTGTATTAACATTATTAACAGTCTGGAAGGCTGAAGACAGCGTGGGCTTTGGGAAATTTAAGGATTTAAGAGGTTGCCTGAAGTTTTGTATCCAGTAAAACCTGATAGTTTCAAGCAATGTGATGAATATATACTACGGACAGTGCTGGGGGAAGAAAAATGTTGTGCAGTCCAACAGATATTTTCAGTTGGACATTGAAATCAATAGGAGCAAAAATAAGCAGTGGATAAAAAGCACAAAGACATTGTAACCAACCCAGGAAACCAAGGGGCAAGTTAGCTCTTTATCTGGCTACCCATAAACCATTCTATTACCCATTAAAGGACAGCTATTTTTTTTTATAACTGGTTATTAAACTATGTTTTACATATAAATGGTTGTTTTTTCTGTCTTTGACAAAAATATTATTATTTTGAATATAAATTTGTATATATTTCAACATGGTCAAGAAAGAATTCTCTCTCTCAATGTAAGACTTCAATCTGTTTCAACTTTCCACTGTAAAGCTGCATTGGTCTGCTTATTTTCATTTTCAAAGACAGATCAGTTCTGCTACATGTTGATTTGTCGTCATTTTATATCAATAAAAGCTGAAGACTAGTTAAGTGAAGGCTACGTACCATCACATACTCGAGTCTCTTCATTCAAATAGTACCCTGATGGACACTGACACTGGAAGCTACCAAATGTATTAATACATTTTCCTCCTTGGCAGAGCCCAGGCAGTTCTTGACATTCATCAATATCTGTTCAAACAAATTCAGAGACATTATCTCATTTACACTTTTCTATTAAAAACAACACTCACTCAAGAGTTTAATAATTTTAGGCATGTAAAAATAGGAAAATGTAAATATTACCCTCTAATATAACTGTAATAGGGTTTGGTCGGAATCCTTCTCCTCCAGGGCAAAGAACCTTATATTCAGCTGAAAACAAAATAGATTTATGAACTTAAGATAGCAGAAACATTTTCAGCACAATTATCTTTGAAAATTAGTCAAATTGTTACAGATAATATAAATGTAAAGTAACCAGATATCAATATTAAATTTTACTCTATAACATCAACTGATATTTCATTTCATAATGTTAATTTTTTTGTGTAACAGCAAACTTGCTCAAAAGTGATAATATTCTGTCTAGATAACTGAAAGACTATTAAAGTTTTTGATTAAGACTGATGAGGTTCTTCAAAGACCTCTTTCCTGCAGGTATCCAGTAAATGATCACATTGTATTGTTGTGTCTAACCCAGGAAAGCTGACTTACTTGTGTTCACAGGTGGGCACTGTTCACAGGGAACTCCCCAAGCTCTGCCCAGAGAGCAGCAACAGGAGGCCTTAGAAACACCCACTCCAATCTCATTGCTGCAGAAGGTGCCACCATTATCTCCACGTGTTTTAATGTCCAAGTAACAGTTGCCAGATCGTGTATCTATTCAGAACACACATTAGCAACAAACATTTTAGGAGAGGGGAAAAGAAATCACAAACAATATCTCAGGATGAGGGATAGCCTCAGACAACTCTAATTTCTTGTGTAACAGCTAAAGAAAGTGACTTGTGTTGTCCAAGAGAACCCATCTCTTCCTGCATGGGTAGGACAGTGGTGCCACATCTCTTCAGCCAGGCCTTTTCTCATTTTGATTTACATTGTCATCCACATTTGTACACCCTTCCAATTTCAGAAATACCCTGCTTTCTCCTCTCTATGAGATTAACATGCATGAAAGCATCTACTTGTTAGGATTTTCAAATACATTTGAATTTGAGGAGCATCCCTATGCCCTCTTAAACAAACAAAAGCAAAAAAATATCAGAGTAACGAGTAGTCAGAGCCTAATAAAACAGCATTTCCATTGGTCATGAAAGCTGTACCTATCCAAGCTGCACTCAATTGCTCAAAGAGTGTAAGGTGGCTTTATGCCATAACTTCATTTGCCTGCCATCTTGGGGCAAGCTGGATGTTGGTTTAAGCTTGCTGAAATTTAAAATCATCTCATGCCTGCTGTAAATTGTGGACAGCTCTAACAAGCCCCAAGGGCTTGGTTCTGGCAGCAGGGCATTGCTGGCATGCTGCATCACTTCAGGCGTGTTCTCACTGCACTATTACAAGTTGCAAAACTATTAAAACAGGCCAGGGGCAGTGGGCTGGGAGTTGGTGAGTCTGTTCCAGCCCTCTTCCATGACCTAGGACTTTCACAGAATCACACAGATGACCTAACACTAACAAGTCCTCCACTAAACCATATCACTAAGCTCTACATCTAAACATCTTTTAAAGACCTTCAGGGATATCTACCACTTCCCTGGGCAGCCTATTCCAATGCCTAACAACTCTTTCGGTAAAGAAGTTCTTCCTAACATCCAACCTAAAACTCCCCTGGTGCAACTTTAGCTCATTCCCCCTTGTCCTGTCACCAGGTATGTGGGAGAACAGACCAACCCCCATCTTGCTACAGCCTCCTTTAAGGTACTTGTAGAGTGTGATAAGGTCGCCCCTGAGCCTCCTCTTTTCTAGACTGAACAATCCCAGCTCCCTCAGCCGCTCCTCATAAGACTTGTTCTCCAGACCCCTCACCAGCTTCATTGCCCTTCTCTGGACTCACTCAAGCACCTTGATGGCTTCAACCCCCTTCTTGGGGTTTTTGTGCCCCAGGTGCAGGTCCCGGCGCTTGGCCTTGTTGAACCTCATACAGTTGGCCTCAGCCCATCGGTCCAGCCTATCCAGATCCTCCTGCAAAGCCTTCTCACCCTCGAGCAGATCGACACACGCACCTAACTTGGTGTCATCTGCAAACTTACTGAGGGTGCACTCGATGCCCTCATCCAGATCATCGATGAAGATATTAAAGAGAACTGGCCCCAGTACCGAGCCCTGGGGGATGCCCCTAGTGACCGGCCTCCAACTGGATTTGACTCCATTCACCACAACTCTTTGGTCCTGGCTATCCAGCCAGTTTGTAACCCAACAAAGTGTACACCAGTCCAAGCCAAGAGCAGCCAGTTTCTTGAGGAGAATGCTGTGGGAAATGGTGTCAAAAGCCTTACTGAAGTCAAGGTAGACCACATCCACAGCCTTTCCCTCATCCACCAAGCCCATCACTTTGTCTTAGAAGGAGATCAGGTTCTAAACGGTTAGCCTTGCAGCCTCTGTGCAACTTCACTTGTAAATAAATATGAGCGGTCCCTTACCAACACAGCCAACACGGGTAGGATTCAGCTCAAAATCTGGAGGGCACTCACAGGTGTAACTACCAGCAGTATTGACACATGTGCCACTGATGCAGGTTGTGGGATCTGCACATTCATTAACATCTGCAAAAAAAAACAGCAGGTGGTAAGCAAATACTCCAGGACAGTGCATACCATAGATATATCAGGTATAATATGCTGACCACCACAAATCCATTAGTTACCAAGTACTGATCTCCAGGAAGTTCTCAAAGTAAATACACGTCTTAGAAGTAGAACACTAGCCTGAGATTAATTCATCATTGCACTAGGAAAAAAGTATTTTCCCTAGAAAACCAATCTATCAATTCACATAAAATATTCAAAAATACTTAAGGGAAAAATACATGACATCAGCTTGCCATCCAGTACTGTGAATGGAAACTACAGGGTGCAACACATCTCTGCCTTGAAGATGTAGACAAAGATGTTATCTCTGCTGTATTTCTCCCTTTCTTCTCTGAAGCCACTGGGAAATCAGAAGTTGACAAAAAAGGTGAAAGAGGAATGTGGAGAAGGCTGCCAGTCTCCATTTGAGTATAATTTCCACTGACATTTCTCTCTGTGCTATTCAGCAGATTTTCTTTATATTCAGACTGATTTGTATAGCATTTTAAAATAATTTCCTAAGGAGCAGATTATAACACTAATAGAAAATTAAAAAGCGTGTTGTTTGAAATCATCTTTACCTGTGCAGTTACCACCACTTCTGTCCAGTTCATAGCCCACTTCGCACTCACATCGGAAAAGTCCAGGAAGGTTATGACAAGTACCGTAGACACAGATGTTAGGAAGGGAGCACTCATCAATATCTGATAGAGAAAGAGGAATGGAAAAATATAAGATTTCTTTATCTTTTTTAATATAGATACAGAAAACTACAAAAAAGTTCAGAAAACATGAATCTGGAAACCGACTGCTCCTGTGCACTATATGAGACCAGACAAGAATAACATGCAAGATTTATGCTTGAAACCTAACTAATCTAATCTATGGCCTTTTTTTTTTTTTTTTAATGCAAAATACTCTTTCCAATGTCACTAGAGACCATATAGAAACAATCTGAATTTACTCATGGGCTAACCTGACAAGTAGCAAAATTAAACATGGCAGGAAATATGCTTTAAAAATGAAGTTCATCCTAAATCAGCAGCCATCTCCAGAAAGCTGAACTTCAGCAAAATAAATTAATAATAATAATAGGCAACCCCCCCCCCCCATGCTTGTGCACAGAGGTGAATTTGATGCTCATCTTCAGGTTTCTGCACTTGACAGATCTTGAGGTTAGCACCTTAAGCTCACTTCTATGTGCTGTTTGTCTAAATCATTGTATCTGATTCATTATTTACTGAATGCTTTATGTATTAGACAAAGAACAACTAAATGAAAAAATAAAAAAAAAAGTGTGTGTTTACAAAGGACCTTAAAATACTGTGTTTTGTGTACACATCCGAGACATCAAGGGAAGTCTGTTTTCACAACGGAAGCTAAGCTCTATGTAAGATATTTAAAGTTAGCTAAAAGGTCTCAAAGTAAATTATTGCATGAAACACTATGAAATGTAATATTCTTTTAGTTTATGCACAAATTCACTCTCGTAAATTAATTCTCTTGGTAGATTACTAAAAAAAAATTACACAGAATACTTTTCAGGGGAAAAATCCTATTTATAGTGATGTAATTATGAACTCCCTCACATACTAGTTCTTACGAGTCATTAGTATGTCAGATGATACAGCTGCTGCTTCTGGACTGACTGAAGTGATAAGTGCTATACAAACTGGCTTTCATATATCATTACCAAATATATGCCCTTACACACATTGGTAAAATAGGTATTCCTTGGGTTTTGTAAATCTTTTCATATAAAAAGCTCTTACTGAAGAGTGGTAACCAGATCAAAAAGAACAAATACTCTCGGGATTTTTTATTTTTTTAATTTTTATTTTTCCATGGTCATATAAATTTTCTGTAAGGCTTCAATCTCTGATTTGGCATTTGGCAGAAACCCTCAAAGCAGGCTATATTAGCTACCAAACCAGTGTTTTTCAGCTTCATATGCACTAAGGCAAAGTAACTGTTTCTGTTTAACTGTTACAAATAAAATGAAGAACTGTGTGCATACTGACCAAGATGAAATGGCAGTTGACAATGCCATTTGGATCAGCAATCATGTCTACTAATAATACGTGGAAAAACAGTTTCCAAAAAGCTGTCCTTTCTCTATACAATAGGTAAATGAAGACCTGGAGGTCCATAATAAATACTAGCATCCAAGCACATAAACAGAAAAAAAAAAAACAACTATTGACAGTTTTCATGCAGTTCTCAATAAAACCGCAACTGCAACCAATTGTAAGACTTTTCAAACATAAATTATTATTAAGGCTGAATTTGTTGAGTGTTGTTTAAAGCTTACAGAGAATTACCTTCACATGCTTTCCCATCCGGACTTGGCAAAAATCCCATATCACATTCACAGCGATATCCTCCCGGGGCATTGAGGCACTGCCCATTTTCACAGAGATTTAAGTTTTCTGAGCATTCATCTAGGTCTGTAAAAGGAAAAGAAATTGGAGGTTTACAGTAAACATGGTTTTCTCAACAACATTTATTTCAGCTAACTATGCAGTGTTCCAAGGATTTTAACTATTCTCTTAGCTCTGAACACTTGCAGAAGAAACTACACCCTACTTATAATCAAAAGAAAAATTAGCAACAGGTACAGGCTGCTAAAGTAGCTACAGCTAACAATGGTTGGAAGCCATACACACAGTCAAATTTAAACTCAGAATAAGAACATGAATCTTGTTATCGTTATCATTTCTATTACAGCAAAGCCTAGATACAGCAATTGAAATAAGAGGTTTACTGTGTAATGAGCAAACATATGGTAATAGACGGTCTCCATGCCAAATAGAAAACACTAACAAAAGTGGCACTGAAGTGAAAATAACTCGATCAAAACCAAACTGCAGTTTAACAGCTGATAAGAAAAACGGCCTTGATACTGGGCTACGCTGCCCTTCAGATAGATTGTGGCCCCTATTTTCTAGCTGACGTTTTATACATTAACAAAAGAGCCTACTTGCTGCAACAGAGTCTAGCTGTCAGTGTGAGTTTGTTGCAAGTCCGTGGCTGGCAAAGCAAAGGTAGTACCTATCACAGTGAATGCTGTATATTTTGGAAGAGAGCTTACAGAATATTTGCATACCCTAGTTGGAGCCCCAGCCACCTCTTGCATCCACGAACAGTAAGCTTTCTTTTTTTTTTTTTAAGGTGTTCAACTGAACACAGAATCTCTCTAAGTGCTCTGAAAGATGTAGTTTATAGACTCCTAGAAATCATCATCTAGGAAATTAACAAAAAGCCCTGCAGGTTATGAAGGCCACTAAGGAAGCTGAATCAGATTCAAGACTAAATTATACACACTCCATTAAATGGAATCCCAGGGCTCATTTATAAATTGGAATTATTCAAATTCTGCCTTAAACCTACTGAGCCAGATTCTCAGATGCAATGAAAACTACTGTTGTTGATAAAGCACTACTAATCTGCAGCAGCTGAAAATCTGGCCCACCAACTGTCTTCCCATTGCTTTATCCTCAACATGATCCCCCTGCATTATCAGCAATGCTGAATTCCTTAACGTAATAGCAAGGTTGTGAAAAAAACAAAACAAAAACATTTTTTGGTAGTTTTATAAAACAATTTTAATAACGTACCCTACTATTTAAATATTAATGTTGGCAGCCAGTGGATTGGGTTACTAATTGGATAAATTATATGATGAAACATTGTTTTAGTAAGTTTGCCACCCACTCCTACTAACAAGAAAATCTCAATGAAAACTTACATTTTATCAAAAGAAAAAATTGACTGCTTTAGGTATAATACACAGTATCTTTAAAGTTGTCACAACTTAAATGAAGTAGAAAACAATGGAAGATGACATTCGAGAATAACTTCAAATCTTTAAAAGCTTTTTTTTTCTGTATTGAATCACAGACTAACTTAGGTTGCAAGACATCACTGGAGATCATCTTGTCCAGCCTCTGCTATACAAAAGGCTAATTTCAAAATTATATCAGGTTATTCACAGCCTTACCCAGCTGAGTTCTTAGTAATTCCAAAGATGAAGATCTTACAATATCTTTTGACATCTGCTGCAGAGCTTAAGTGCTATCTGCTGAATCAGCAACCTAATTTGGGGAGCACCAGACCTAACGTAACACAATCCTGTAGCTGATCCACACTTTATATTCTAGTTGAATGGGATTCAGAGTATTTGTGTTTAAATTATAACGCTAATAAGCCTAAATGCCAGGTGAGTATGCAAGCATGGTACTTGTCTCATTCTTAAGAAAGCTTACCTGTACAAGTGAAGCCATCCCCAGTATAACCTTCTTTACACAGGCAACGATAAGAACCCATTGTGTTCTTGCAGTCAGCATGTGGACTGCACATGTGGGTTCCATTTGAGCACTCATCCAGATCTTTAAAATAATAAGAAGAAAAAGATTTTTTTTTTAATTAAAAAAAAAACAACCAAACAAACATGAATACACAGTTTAGGCAGTATATGACATGACCAAACCTCTACTTCAAATAATCTTCTGTAATAAAACCCCCACATATGTGGTCATCTGACGGGAAAAGTAGTCACAGCTTATTTACAGCCCAACAAAGAATGGTGACAAGGTAATTGTGAATGAGGAGGCTGCAGGGCACCCTCCAGGCTAAGATCTTCTAGGATATATCTTGTTTTCACAAGGAGTACTGAGAGACCTCTCACTGTCTCCCATGAGCCACAAACTTTCCTGAAGTACACAGTCTCTCTCCATGGTCCAGTTCACTTCCATCATCTCACTCACCAAATATGAGATAATGCCGATTTCACAGTTACCATGGCAGAGAATTCACTCTCCAATGGATAGTGTCAAATTGACCTAATGAGGATGATAAACATTTGTCTTCTCTATTTGTAGGTGTGGTATTGTTTTTTCCAGGGTCACACAGACCCCGTGTTGATCAGACCTTACAAATAAATGCATACAACACTCACCTGTGCACTTGATACCATTCCCAACCCAGCCAGGGCTGCAGCTACATTTGAAACTTCCTGCTGTGTTCGTACATATGGCATGCCTATCACAGTTATGGGCTCCAATTTCACACTCGTTGATATCTGTAAAAACAGAGACATTTGAAGAGCTCATGGATCAAACTTTCTCAGAGTCAGCCTACTGATATAGGAATTTTTCAAGACAGACAATGTGAACATGAAAGCAAGTCAGCATTTCTTTACAACATGAGATTTTAAAATGACACAGAAAAGAAATAAAAGCAAAGAAAAGCAGAGAAGCATGTAGAATATTTCAAACATGCTGGCCTACTACCTGTTTTTCTGGGAGACATATAAAGCAGTACTTCTGCAGTCCACTCCAAAATCTTTTTATAACTAAGGAGGAAACCAGTAACTGAGGTTCTTCTTCTTTTGCTATCCGGTACATTCACAAAGAACGTGAGGACACAGCCCTTGGGAAGAGGACTAGAGCCCATAAAGAGTGGTAACACTGCAGGTGTTCAGCATCCTGGGATATATGCCTGTCAAGCGGCTTTCAAATAGGTTGTGGTTCAAATCTAGTGACTAAGACGTGACATGTGGACCTGTGCTGCCTTCACAGCTACAAGACACCACTACAATCTATTGGCATATCCGGAGTGTACCTTAACATAAGTGAGGGAAAGATGACAGCTTCCCCGTCTGCCCATCCTGAAGGTACTCGGGTGGCTCTGCACTGCATGGTTTGCTAAAAGATCAGAGGAGTCTCTGCTGCCCATGGACTCTTGGAATGCAGCACATCCCCCACAGTATCTGCAAGGATGCTGATGAACACCAACTGGGTACGGTACCACCTGCAAACTCCTCCTAGCATTATCCCCAGGCAGTTAATGAAGCCAGGTTCTGCTTTGCCAGAGACGGTGGGAGGTGAAGGATGGGCTGTAAAACTGCATATAATGGGACAGCTGATGGACCCAAAGCTCATCAGGCATGCAGTTTAATAGGAGCTCAGGAAACCTATCAGAATGGAAAAAGTCAGCATCCTTGGAGACACCAGACAGCAAGTCATCCAAACTTTAACATATGCATTCATGCCAGCACATTCTATTTCAATATTTTCTATTTTCACCTTATTTTGATTCCCGGGTGTTCTCCAGCAATGTTGAAAAGTATAGACATTAAAAATACAAACAACTGAACTTCATTCTGACTCATCACAAAACAATATTAATACTCCATATAAGTACTTGGAGAATGTGTAAGCTTGAAGACAAAGTTCTTAGGAATTACTACTGGTAACTAAAACAAAGTGGTCAGCAATTTTCTTACACATCTGAGCTATGGATTTTACATTGCTTTCTGTAATCAAGCTCTCTCTAACTGTGCTTTACATCCACACAGGATGTAAATTATTTTGACTTCATATCAAACCACTTAATATTTATATCCTTTTTTTCACCCTCCCAGATACTTTTTGCTGTTGCAATAAGTCAAATCATGCCATCCTGCTAAAAGCTGATGGAAATGGAAATCAAGCTCATGAACTCCACATGATTCCATACACAAAAACCCACCTCAGACCCCTTTTGAGAAGATGATTAAGAGAAGGTATTATCCATCAACCAGTTAACAGTCAGTGGGGTTCTCAGCCCCAAACCCTCAGACCTCATCTACCATTGTACCTAAAAGCAACTACCTCTTTCAAGAGAGCAAAAGAGTGGAGCCACCGGGGAGAGTGTCCAGGTAAGACCTTCACCATTTCCTTTATAAACATTTCTTAGGTTTTCTGCCCACCCTTCTTTAGGCATAAGGCTCTACGTCCTTTCTGTATAACCTGTACATATACCCTGCCTTTTCACAAAGGCTACAGGCAATTCTGAGAAGTAGATAACAAATGTCTTGCATCCTACAACTAAATTCTTGACTCAAGATTATTATTTTTTTTTTTATAACTCTGTAGTGAAATTGCATCCAGTCTTGTTTTTCTGAGTTTTTCTAAATGAGGCATTGCTCTGAATCAAAACTCCAGACGTGAGTATCCTCACAATCTAAATACTGAAGTCCAGATACAGATCTAAGTCTGGCAGCTGGAATTTACTGTTAATGAAGGCAGACTGCACCACAAAGCCTGAAAACATGCAAATGGACACTTACTTTTTAGAACTTAAGGGGGGGGGGGGGGGGGGAGGGAGGGAGGGGAAGGGTGCAGATGATCTCAAAGAATATTTGCCTTCAGTATGTGCAGAAACTCATGTGAAGATAACATCACCCTAAACAGGAAACTAGTGTCTGTTAAAAATCTTAAGGGTGGTCAGGAAAAAAAAACAAACAACAACAACAAAAAAAAAAAAAAACAAACAACCAAAAAACAAACAAACTCATTTTGGCTTGGACTGAAGGGAAAGACTAAAAGGAATTTCTAGAGGTCAGTTACAGTATACATTGACATAAAAAAGCTGAGGCAAACACTCTATATTTTAACCTTCATGTGATTTTTTAAAACCAAACTGTTAGACTTTAGCCAGCATTAAGATTGTCCTGTATTTGATTATTTGATGCTTTGAAACAACCAATATCTTCCTTATACCCTCTGGAGCACAACAAAACAACACAAAGACCATCATCAGTTGAGATATTTCTGCCAAGAATTCTTCTAAACCACCAGCAAACACAAACAGAAACTTGCATGCAACAGCTCCACCGCAATGAAGTCATGTTCAGGCTCAATTTTAAGGCAATCTAAAAGCAATTTTTAGTTCTACATAAACTGACTGTGGACTCCATCTCATTTTGTGCTGGCCCACTAAGAGTTTGCACCCCATTACTATCTCCCAGTGGAAGAGAAAGCAATTGCTGCACTTTCTCACAGCTTGTGAGCTGAGCACCTTCCCCGGTGCCAGCCATCCTGTTCCCCCATCAGCTATTTGCCACAAACACTAAAGAGATTGGAATCTTCTGCAGGATGAAAGTTGTGAGCACAAATCTATATCCAAACAGGGGTATTCATAATGGGATCAACTTTATCAGATATCATCCACTAAAATGCCATTTTACTTGCTTTGATCAAAATCTTAAAATCCTTTTCAGCTTTTATCCACCAATAAATAAACAAATAAATAATTGATTTCACTACTTTTTACCTGGGTAAATATCAAATAGGGAATGCAAAATACATTTTCTAATGCCATCTACCTTCACAGTGATGTTGCTGGGCTTATTTCATTGATGCATGGAAAATCTTTCACATACTTAGATGAAAGCTCATTGAGGTGTATAAAATTCCTTTACCAGCTTCTTCCCAAATTGTACTTATTTTCAAAGCTATCTGCATTTAACTTACACATTGCTTTGTTGTAATCCCTATTCTCTCCTTTCACTGCACAGCTGAGGTATAAGCCTAAATTTATTGCACTGCAATTATTTCCAAGGCAGAGATCTCAGACCAAACAGGGTCCTGTGTAAATGGGGCAGTGAAATCAATGGAATTTATGCCTGCTTATACTGGAGCTTAACATGGATTTATGTTACCATAAGTACTGAATTATGACTTCACAGAATGAATCAAAAAGGAGAAGTTGAGCTCTGTAGGGGAAAATTAATTCAACATAAATATCTTTAATAAAAGAGTCCAGATTGTGCTGTCTGCATGGCAGTACAAACAGTACTACACTCTTCAAATAGCTCCAACTATTTTCATGCAATTGTTTGAAGAGCAAGGCATTACTCAGACTGAGTAAAGGTATCACGACCCAAAGAGCACACAGGAGAATGCTGCTCAAGTCCATGTTTCACAGAATGATGGCCTATTCCCATTGACTTCAGTGGGATTTTCATTAAAGAGTAAAGGAGTGAGTCACTGATTTATATCAACCTTCTCTTTCTGCCTCCAGTATGAGTCTGTGACAAGCCAAGGAAAATAAAGACATTCCAATCCAAGACTGACACTGCATCCTCAGCTGGTCCCACTGTGTCCCAGTCCTGCTGTACACATGCTCTCAGCTCTGTAATTGCACAACTCCCATTAATACTAAGGGAGTTGTCTGCTACAACAGATGAGAATATGCATGATAAATAAAATGCAGATCTGACATCATAACAATCCCAAGCACTATGGGGAAAAAATAAAGTCAGTCACCCTATTTTGTTGGCTCTTTCAGTTCTCTGGACCAATGTTTTTTTTCCCTCAAGTCCTTGGCAATTAATAAAGCATCTCTCTCACTGATCAAAGAGACACAAGTATTTAGGGCTGTGAATGTACAGCAAAAATATATGCCTCACATATACCTGTTGTGTTGGCACTATGCCTGCAAACATGTCAGCCAAATGCAAGAAACAGCTAGCCAGCACCTGCACAGAGTCCCCACACAGTTTATAAGTGCATCATTAAAAATCAGCCAGAGAGAAGCACAGGGAGAAGTCACTTTATTCTTGCCTATACTCTGGAAACATCCAAATGCAGAGGAATCTCTGCATTTGAACAAAGAAACACTAACCCATGACAATTCATATATCCATCACAGGGCATGAAAGCATCAAAGTATGCCATGTACATTTACTGTTAAGTTTCACTGGGGATTCAATAGCCTATAAAGACTCTTAGCAAAGCGTGAATTTAATTCAGTCTTCACCTATAAATTAGTACAGTTTTTCAAGAATAATGCAAATCCCTCAAGCATTTTCTGACTTTTTTTTTTAAAATTTTTGGCACTTTTTATATATATATAAATATATATATATATATATATATATATATAATCTGTGCATTTTATTGCACTGACGTTCCACTGGTATTTCGAGCCTGGCACTGATTCCCACCAGACCGGTCGTCTGGTGGAAGTCACAAGGCATTTCCTCCTCCTGGGATGCTGCCCATGTAATCAGGTGAGGAAAAGGAGCTATTAAGAAGGAATGCTTCTCAGAAGGGAGAAGACAGTGACTTCTGTCTTCTATTTCAACTTAGCACTCGTTTCAACATATGAGTGGAAATATATATGGAAAAATTCCCTTAGTCTGAGCTCTGTACTTGGTGTAACTGTTTTCTTCTTTGGGATTCACTCTCGGATTCTGTTTCGCATACTGCAGTGTAAGCCCCTCCTGGAGTTTTTTCCCATGGGCCAGGTCTAGCCTGCTATTGATCCTTACATAATCAGCCCGGGGTACAGCATGTTGTTGATGGACAGGCACCTACTCACAATGCACTCCTTCTGTAATACTCCCATTTGGCGGGTAACCTCATAATATTATTATCTTTTGGTATTTGGCCTGACACAGCCAGCTCCCAAATTCATAACGGGAAATGTATTTGTTTCACTGATACCACAATTCTCTTGTGCCATCAGACTGAAGCACAATGTATTATTAATGGCCAGAAGCCAAAGGCAGGGGAGAGAAAGTCAAAACAGATTGTACATGCCACAAAGTGTTATGGACCTACTTCTGAGGGCAAATGACAAGGCTCACCTCTTCCTTTCACAGTATCAGTTTTCTTTCTCTTTTTAGCTGTGTTATTCTCAGCCATGCAAGTATTTAACAGCATGCACACACTTCTCCTTTAGCTGTTAATATCATCACTACTGAGTGACAGCAAGTAGCATTCAGGACCAAACCCTCTAATCTCGCCCAAAGGCCATGGCTGAACACCTTCCACCAGCCTTTCTCCAAACAGAGTGGCCCTCACAAAGTCAGCAAGCAGAAACTGACCCCAGTCCTCCAATTCCCCAAGCTTGCTGTGGAGAAGCCTAGACCATTTGAGCACTACTTTTTATCTGCTGACCATCTCAGGTGACTTCTGCCCCAGGGTCACCTCATGCAGTTTGACTTTGTGAAGAGCAGCCGAACCCTGTCCAAGCACAGCTTCACCAGGAGCACACAGCCATAACTAGCCAGGATGGGTGTAAGAGAGTCAGAGAAGAATTTGTTCCTCTAAGAGGGTATCAGAGCAAGTAAAGCTGAGGCTCTGCATCAACAGTGAAATACTGCATCCAAAGCACCGATGAATCTCCAAATGCAAGTGCCAATACAGGATTCCATCTCTGCGCAAATACATGAATACTTTATTGAGAGAAAAAGCAGATAAATTTGTTATAAAGCTCAGCAATCTGGAACAGAGATAGGGGAAAGCTTTGCAATCTTTCCTCTAGTGGCTATGAACCACTACTTGCCTAGAAAAATCTAAAATGAACTGCTCTTGGTCAGTCTTGCCACAGTTTGCTTTGTGAATGGAAATTACATCATTTGTAACATTTTGCCTCAGAAACCTGCATTCACAGTGTATATTTGTGTATAAAACATTTTTAATTTTATTTTTGTTACTAAGCTCTGTACACATTCTACTGAGAACCAAGGCAGGGGGGAGGAGGGGAAGGGGAGGCTAACATCTGTGTGGGATGGGAATGCAAGTCAGTGGGTGGATTCTGAATACTGTTACATGATTGGTGAAATACATGTTTATTTGTTAAAATGGAAACAATCAGTAATGACAAGGGAGCTGAAATATTTAGACAAAACTGTAATGGAACCCAGAGGACGTTATTTAATTGTTCTCATGAAACAAAGAACCTCCCATTCAAAGTATTGTAGACATTTTTGTAATTTTTTTCCACGGGAGTTCCTAATTACTGTGAATGCTTTTGAACTGTCTGCATGACAAGAATCGGGCCCTTGTGTCAAGGTGCTGTTAGTAGGGTCCCTACTGAAGAAGTCTTGAAAGATGCTCTCATGGGTTTTAGTACCTGGGTCTAGAAAATTCAGCTCTGGCACTTAGGCTATGCAAGCATGAGGTGTGGAATTCAAAAGACTCCACCAGTAAATCAGACTTTTTCTGTCAGAATGTGAGAATCTGCACAATGGGACCTGTTTCCTATGCTTTGGTTCCTACAAACAGTCTCCTCATCATGAAACCAGGCTATGAAGGTCCTGCTCTGCTTTCTCCCTTCCCCGAAGACTTACTTAAATCCAAACAATTTTGGTGAGTTGAGTATGGTCCCATCACAGCTGTACCAGCACAACTGATACTACATCATTTTGTTCCTTAGGCCACTGGCCTCTTTCAAATCACAGAGGGTTTCTATAGCATCTGCTGTAAGTTAGGTGTCCTGGTGAGTAGCGTCCTCCCTGGGACACTGACACATAGCCAGGATAAAGAAAGAACAGGCTGAGAGAAAGGTAAGTACATTTGAGGCGGTGAGAAGAGCCTACATGGCAGATAGCATCCATCCAGAGGGCTGGGCTTGGCTGGAACCAGGAGGCAGGGATTTCCCCGCCTCTGTTAACAAAAGAGTATTTATTGGGACAATTGCCACTACCTTGTGTCACATGCTGCCAAAATGGTGTCTGTTTCCAGGCACTTCCCCAGAAGCCATACCTCAGATTCCTCCCTTGCCTCCAGGACCTTTCTCTGCCTTTTCCCTTCTACTAGTCGTTTCATCTTCCCTGAAAGCTCCTTACTGTCACTCATTACATGGTGTGATAGCTGTACCATGTCTAACTGATCAGCATGAGGGATTTCAGGTCTAGAGAACTGAAGATATTTACATAATTTAGGACAGAAACAAAGAACAACGAAATATTGGTCTACAGGGTACAATTAGAGTTTTCTTGGATTTAGATCAGTTCAGATGTAAGTCAAAGGCAGCTGTTACTAATGCACAACTATTCGTCCGCAATCCAATATGCAAAGTACAACTTAAGTTCTCAGATTGTTCTATGAGAGCTGTTAAAAACCAGCCTCATATATTTGGGGCACTTACAGTATATTAATAACTCAGTACAATAAGAGCAGACAAAGAATAAAAGTCTCAAAAACATTGCCAAAAATGTGTTTACCTTAAGTCTACATCAAAAATTATATTAAACATATGTTTGCTTTCATATTTTGGGCAAAGCCTAAGATTCTCAACACCTTGGCTTGAGACAACAGCATTAGGATCATGCCCTTTAAGTCTGTATATTTGAACCTCATTTCTGTTAGCTTGCAATATATGAACTAATGCAAATTCTGATTTTGCTGATATAATGTAGTTGGGTAGGTGTATTGTTGCCACTTTGCAAGAACTGAGAATATATTTTAGCACATATTTCAAGCCATTATGTTTGCCAAAATAACACTTGGAAACAAGACCCGTTATTTGCATGCACAGCATACAATTAACTAATCCTAAACCACTGTAGCCCTCAACAGTCTGTCAAATTACAGCCAATGGCATTTTCTGTTCTCTTAGACTAACAACGATACAGTAAGCCCAATTTTGCTCCCAGTGCATATTTTATCACTCATTTCAGCAGAACCTGCATTAAGCTGAAAGTTGTGCCACAGAATGGAAGCAAGTTTGGGTAAGGATTACAATATTTAACACGAGTGAAAAGAATCACAGTGAGGAGGTTTTGAACACTAGAAAAACTAAAAAGGCATATAGAATCACAAGTTCAACTGAAGATTAACTATTAACTTTGTAACATACCTGTGCAACCAGTTGTGCCTTTCTTGCCTGAATATCCCATATCACAATGACAGATAAACGAGCCTTTTGTGTTCTCACAGGTTCCACTCAGACAAATGTTTGGATGCAGATCACACTCATTAACATCTAAAAAAAACCAAACAACCACCACGTAATTTAAGATTTATTAAATAAAATTCTTAGAAAGTAACTAGCAAAATCTCTGAGATATGGTTCCTTAAAGACTCAAAATCAGCAGTATTGTCCAAAGAATGACTATGACTATTTATTGAAGCTTTCTATGTATATGTATGCGTGTGTCTGTATAGTTATATATGCATACACACACAGACACTATCTAGTTTTGCTCAAACAGTTCTCAAATATTCTCCAGATTTTTAATTTACATGTGAAAATTTGTTCCGGATTCAAACTGTTTCCTGACTTTGTTCTACCAAAGCACAGTACTTGCACACAGTTTGGTTTAGTGACAAGTTTAATCAGCACTGATGATTTACCTTGCCAGAAATTTTCCAGTGTCACCCATCAGCAGTTCCTTTCTATAAGCCCTCTTTGATCTGAGCTGCATAAGAGCTTATTGGAAGAGGACCCAGAGATACACTATTATAGATCACCACGTCTGCATCCCAACTTGATCTGGGGGTATACTGGAACACATAGAAATTACATCTGCGTTTGGTAAACATAGCTTGTGCACTAGGACTATTCCTGTGGTCAGGTGGCCAAAATTGCAGCATAAGAGCAATACCTTTTAAATACCATTGTCTACCTACTTGGAAATAGTGCCTTAATGAATATTTTTTTCCTTAGTTAAAGCAAAGAGGAAAAGATATATTTTCACTTACCTACACAAGTCTTCATGTCCTCTGATGCCATGAATCCATCATAGCAAAGACACCTGTATTCTCCTGGGATGTTTGTGCACTGGCCTCCATCACAGATGTTAGGATTGTCTTCACACTCGTCAATATCTACAGGGAAAAATCATATGCTTTAGATATGTTATCTTTATGCAGTGCAACTAACCGTAACCACAGCAAGCAAACATTGGTAATCACACTCAAGATTGAATCCTTGAACAGTATATTGCAAAACTGTCTTGATGATTAAACTTGCCATCTCCTGGTAAAGTCTGTGGAAAACATTCCACTCTTGCTCCAACAGGAGCAGGAACCAGCTTTGTAGGTAAAAAAGTCACTAAGAAAAAAATACAGAACCTTTGTCACACCGCATGGCCACATATAATTGTATCTTTTTAGATACCATCCATCATTGTTGAAGTCAATGGAAGCTCCAAATTCAAATACAGTGACTTGATCCAGTCAAGCTCATGATGTGAATAATTATAGCACATACATTTATGTCACTAAGAGATTTTATGGTGGTTTTTGGGTGGGGTGGGTTTTTTTGTGGGCTGGTTTGTTTTTTTGTTTGTTTGTTTTAGCATTTCAGCAGACTGGCTAACTCAGACACATACTTACATTCTCCAGCATATAAGATGCTTTTTCAATTCATGAATCGGCCATCACCGATTTGGGGCAACTGCAGAAGCGGACACTTTATTATATTATTGCAGCCATGCTAAGGTCTGGAATCTTTCAAATTCCCTGGGGTTATGTTATTGTTTCTTGTAAAAATCCCTAGAATTTCCCTGTATCAGCACCAACATAGACCAGCAAGGATAAAAATCAGAAACTCTGCTTAGTGATTCCATGGGAAAAAAGTCAGCACAAAAAGGACAAGATTCAGGAACCCCCTTCTGAGAACAAGGGTGTAACTCATTATCAGACTGGTCTATTGTGGATTGCAGTAATTATGCAGCTGCAGAAAATGAACGCACTTTAACTAAAAATATTATGTTCATTATTCTTCTGTATTTCTAGCAGCAAATGTTTGTGTGGATACACACAGCTTCTGCAAGGAAGAAGGCTGACTCACCCTTGTTCATCTTAATGAGCAAATAACATTGGCATGGACATTAGCCTGGAAATGTTAATTTGGAATGAAATTTGAATTAACATGCAAAATTAAGCTCTATAAATTGGGATAATGACAGAAATGAAGAGCTTTATTTATTAACCTGTCACTGTACTGATTTCACAGTTGGGGGAAAATCATCTGACAAAGAACCTGTTGTTTCTCCTAACTGAGGTGATTATTTATGCATAACCTCACCAATTCAAATCTGACCTACTACTGAACTGAACAGCATTCTCAATAGCTCAATTATCAAGAAATATATTCCATAATAGCTTCTAGCTCTGTATGATGTTAAAATTAAAAGACATGTTCACAAAGAGAGCAAACTGAAAATGTAAAATAGGTGTTTCACATACTTAGGTCAAAATGCTACTAAATCATGTACCCTGCACAAACATACAACACAGTACAATCAGTCATTATGTGCAAAAAGTAGAATATGTTGCAAAAAAAAAATTTTTCTTATTTGTCACTAAGTTTGGGTAGAAGTCAAAATTTCAGCATGCAGACTTTGAATATTCACCATACACTTATATATGTAATTAACTTATCTTCATAAGAAGAATGCAGCATTTTCAGATACTAAAAGCATGGTGAAGGTGGTCTGGGTATTTTCTTGGGTAGAGTTTGACTAGATATCCAAAAGTCTCTAGTATTTCTGCTATCCGTACATGACACATGTGCAGACATAGCTGATATCTTTCTACACAGACTGTAGGAAAAAGCATCCGACTAAAATTTGATCACTGTTATTTGTGTTCACAATTAATTGTATCTACAATCTTTCCTGGATATGCTCACATAGATCTGTAATAATAACAAAAATCTGGTATGTCATCCTTCAAATCCCACCTATTGGCAATATTCCTTAATGGAATTTCATTCATTCTCATATTTTATATTTAAAAAAAAACTAATACAGATGCAGGAAATACCAGAGTTCCTCTATAAACATAGAATTATAATAATATCAAATGGTTTTTGAAGTGAGGATATAAATTATCTTTTAGATTTGGGATAGCAACCTGTTCTAGCATGACATCAGTAGCTCCCCAAAGCTGCAGTCATTTGTTGGAGTGTGAGGCATCTATTCAGTATGGTATTTTGTGTTAAGTACACGGATAGGCCTAGAGAAATCAGCATACTTATGGAAACCTCCTTACACATTAGTTATTGCATCCAAGTCTTTCTTAGGGGAGAATATGAAAATGAATAGCTAGCAGCTATTAATGGCTGTCCTGTAAATGAAATTTTATTTTTCAGAGTCAAGGCTGGATATAAATATTCAAAAATTAACTAAGATCAGATGGTTCCTCACCCAGATCTGACTACAAACCTCTAAGGACTTTTTTATGCTTGAGTGGTCAAAGACATTGAGAACCCATGCCCTCCACACAGCAAGGACAATTGCTCCTTCCCTTTTTAAACCTGAAAAGGGAAAGATGATAGTTTTCTATTCCAAAGGTTTTTGTTTAATAGGCAGGAAGATGCTCTAAACAATCCGCTCTGTTCTTGGTTTTAGAGATTCCTCTGGCTAAGGGCAAGAAGGGCTAAAACAGAGGAGAACTGTTGCTAGCCATCAGACTTGAAATCCCTAAGACTGCCTGAATATGCACTTGTGTTATTTGTACCCAAGTCAAGCCAAGATGAAAACACAAAAGTGGACAACAGACCCCCTGCTCCTCCCCTCCCTCTCATGTATCTGCTAATCCTGTCAGGTTTAGATTCTGGTTGAGTCACAATTTTGATCAAATGGTTTTTATTTTTGCATTCAAAAAGTGCCCAAAACAGCACTGTTGGCAAGTTTTTGCATGTACTTGCCTTCACAAGAAACTTGACCTATCCCTGCTCACTAAAGTAAAACATTTCTAATTTAAGTATTTGAGGTTTTGAAATATTTAATTTCAGGGTCAAATTTGCACTTTTCTAGTTGACTTCTGTCTTTGTAAAAGGGTCAGATGCTTGATGAAGATTGGCTACTTCACAGCATTGTGACAGTGTAATCTTTCAATGGGGGGCAAGCTGAATTGAACCATGCTTTAAGGCTCTTTTATCCTTTGGAATGGTAGTGAATGGCCTCAGGGTAAATGAGATCTTGTTCAGAGGTCCATAAATATTTACCAATTCTAAATGTGAGTCCTCTCTACTAATTTAGCATAGAAAACTCTCAATTTGTTCTACTATAAAGGCAATTCTATTCCAAGGGATTAACCCTGCTATATTTCTCATGCTCTTCAAGTTCTTGGATGGAATTGGCAAACAGCTGGCAAATATTCACATGCCTCAGCAGTTCAGTGGTTGTGCAGGAAGAAATAAGAAAAGAGCAGAGAATAATTATCTTTCCACTAACCTATGTGGAAATCACTGAGTACAATCCACATACTGGGATTATGACTACCAGAATCCCAAAGGAGAACACCCAACCATTACAGAGATCTGATGACAATTTTCTCACAAACTCTG
Source organism: Aythya ferina (assembly GCF_964211825.1). Taxonomy (NCBI): domain Eukaryota; kingdom Metazoa; phylum Chordata; class Aves; order Anseriformes; family Anatidae; genus Aythya; species Aythya ferina. The sequence goes on along the minus strand of NC_140307.1, from coordinate 20,664,508 downwards.
TTTAGAGTGCAAGAGCAATGTTTCCTAAGAAAGATTTGCACTATTCAAATTTCAGTTTGGCTGAAAGTCATTCCGTTTTGAATGAATGCAGGACACTTGCATTTCACTAAACGAAGAACTAAAAATAGGATTATTTATTTTTTTTTGGTTGTTTAAAAGCAGACAACACTGCATCTCTATTTGTTCTCCAATATAATCATATGGTATACACGTATGGCATTCTGACATATGTTTATGATGATTCTTTCCATTAACTTCAACACATTTTGGATTTGGACCTATTCTACCTTAAGGGAGAAAATTTATCTGCTACTAAAATATCACTGCCTTTTGCTACCAAATATTAATATTAAGAAGAAGTTACATTTTTAAAATACTGAAATCAACCATTTCAGCTGAAGAGTTCCAAAAATCTCCCTTACCAGTACACGTCCTGTGGTCTGGCATGAGTGCAAAGCCTTGTTTACAGCTACATTCATAGCTGCCCTCGGAGTTTGTACAGAAGTTCTCACAGCCACCATTCATTATGCTGCACTCGTCAATATCTAAAATGGAGAAAATTACAGTTAATACCCACAGTATCTTTTACTTTAAAACACATTTCACAGACATACTTGGAGTTAGTTTTCCAGAACAGCATCAATCCAGCCTCTACACTTGCTTTTGCATGCTCCTCGAAGATACAAGCGTTTGCAAATACAGGCATTAGGAATAATGTCAGGCAAACCAGGAAGGAAAAGAATCTTCCCTACTCACTAGGCATCTTGTGTAGGCTTTGTCCTTACCAACACAGTGTAACTTGTCAGGTGTAGACTGATATCCAGGGTTACAAGAACACTGATACTTTCCAATCAGGTTGACACAATGTCCGTTTCGGCACAAGTTGGTGCTTAGATCACATTCATTAATGTCTGTTGCAAAAGAAAAAGACAAACACATTTTTATGTCTGTATGGAAATGAAACTATTGCAAACATAATACATGCTAGCACAGTAAAAGATTAGTATAAAGATCTGTGCACAGTATCAATTTTATCTCCATATCTCACCTATACATGCAGAAATATTTGGTGATATCTGATGGCCTGGAGGACAATCACACCGAAAACTTCCCTCTGTGTTGAGGCAGGTTCCACCTCGGCAGAGAAGGGGGTTGCGCTGACACTCATCGATGTCTGTGAGAAGAAGGGAAAGCACATCTGTGGTGGTTTTACTCAGGCGGGCAGCCGAGCTCCACCACAACTGCTCTCTCACTCCCCTTCTCCTCAAAGAGGTAGGGGGAGAAAATACAACACAGAGAACTCGAGGTCTGAGATGAGAAAGGTTTAATTAAAGGGAAAGGGAATGGGGAGAAAAAAAAAGAAACAAAAGAAACAATAAGTCCGTGTGGAAGCACAGAGAGAGGGGAAAAAAGAAAAAAATTCTCTACTTCCCATCAACAAGTGATGTTCGGCCACGTACCGGGAAGCAGGGCCTCAAAACGTGTAGTGGTTGTTCAGGAGGAACAGCCCCCTCCCCCACGAGAGCCCCCCTTTTCATTGCTGAATGTGACATCAGGTGTTATGGAATATCCCTTTGGTTGGTTTAGGTCAGCTGCCCTGGCAATGTCCCCTCCCCATCACTTGCCCACCCCCAGTGTGCTGGCTCTTGGGGGCTTGGAAGGAGTCCTGATGCTGTGCCAGCACTACGCAGCAATAGACACAACACTTGAGTGATATCAGTGCTGTTCCAGCTACAAGTGCAGAGCACAGCACTGTGTGGGCTGCTGCAGGGAAAAGGTGACTCCAGCTCAGACAGACCCAACACAACATCACCACCAGGATCAGCACTGCCAAAGCACCAGCCCTGGCAATGCCCCAGCAGCAGCCCTAACAATGCCCCAGCACTGTTCCTCTCATGAGCATACCTATGCATCTCCTCATCCAATGCCTTTCCAGGTGCTGACCATGCTAATCTCCCCAGGGTTCCAAAACACGTGTTAAAACAAGGCACGGGACTGCTCCACACACCGTACTCACACAGCCCCTGTATGCCACATCCTACTCCCCTCACTGACATGCGTACCAGGGGAAGTGATCACTGCAGACCAAGAAAAACTTTCCTCTGTCCTGACCGAGTCCATCTGTCCCCTTAGTCTTCTCCCACTCCCAGTTCCATCAGCCCAGATTGATGCTGGAGCCTTTGCTACAGCTAGTCATTCCTTAAAACTGCTTTAACTTCAGAGTTGAGGATTGTATCCCTCTCAACAGATTGTGGGGATAAATTTAACCTCCTAAAATCCTGACCCTTGCACATTTATGCTTTGGCATCCTACAGAAATAGGAAATTAATGTTTGTGGTGGAAACCAAATTAAAGCAAGCTTTAATAAGACTCAAAAATGAGAGAGATCTAAATCAAGGCACAATCAGGCCTTTAAAATAACCTGATTGCTTCACAAAAATAAAACATACGTAAAATACTACTGCACATCTACGGTATTTAAAAACATACCCATGCAGTTTTTCATCATCATAAATCCACTTTCATAGCCTTCAAAACATTCACATTCGAAGTCCCCAGGAGTATTGACACAGATCCCTTGACCACAAAGATCAGGAGAGATGCGGCATTCATCGATATCTGTAACAGAAAAAAACATTCACAGTATTTTCAAAGTAGTCCAGCTTTTCCTTTTCCAAATCAAAGTTATGAGAGATGTCTACGCAGTTTACCTGTGCAGTTCCTCTCTTCAGAATCAAGGGCAAATCCACTATCACATCTACACTTGAAACTGCCAATGGTGTTTCTGCATTTTCCATGGGTACAAAGGCTGGGGACCATTTTACATTCATTGATATCTAAAAATGAAACAGATTAGGCATTTGATTGTCAAGTGAGCTAGCAGAACATCCAAAAACTTCAAGAAGGACAGATTAGTAAAAATGTAAATTCTGCAATAAGAAGCCAACCGCAATTTATACACGCAAACTTTCATCACTTCCCTCAATGTAATAACAAGCATTCATAAGCAAATATATTATCTTTAACACAGACTTTGGAAGAGTTTTACAGAGAGGTAAGTATCCTTTATTTCACAGAATCTAGAGTGTAACTAAGGTGCTAAGGAAGACCTCTGTTCAGTGCAAAGGTATTCAAGCACTGCATAGACTTCATGCTTCTTGTCCTCAAAGAGGGAATGACTGAGAAAGAGGGGACATGTCATGCAAGATCTTGATGATATATTCTCTTAAAAAAGCCACATTTCTCACTCTTCTTAGCTCCCTGTGTATGGATTTAATGATAAGGATATATGATATTATCCCTTCATACAAGAACTGCACACAAAAGAACAACATTGACTTCAGAGATCATTCTTTCATGTGATAATTAACTCTCCTTTTGGGAAACTTGGCCACACTACATAAACTGATAGTGCCTTCCACCTAACCACCAATACAGACACTATGTAGTGGAACTGCATACAGCACTTTTTGCCATAAAAGGGCAAAAGGTCTTATCCTTCCTTTGTCCTACAGGATCTAATTGCAGCTCACTGAAGGAGACATTGATTTGAATGGATGGAGGATCAAACCTACAAGGGCAAAAGAAGCTTCCAAAAGAACCAGTGCTAGTGGTTCTATCTGCTAGTTTCTGAGAAAAAATGTGTCTTTCATGAGTCACAGAAAATATGAGCATAAATAACAGCATGTCTCACTTCTTTATGGATAATTAATGGCTTAGCAAATGTTTATAAAGCTAAGACTGAAACTATTTACAACAATTATCATTCATATATATTTCCCTATCCTTTAAAACTTCAAAATATTTAGGTTTTGGTAACTGGCTTTTAAAAAACAAATTCACGTTCAGTTGTGCTTCTGATATTATCTAGCTTAATCCCACTGGTAACCCTGCAAAGATGGCTTTCAACACATGACACCAGGGTGTCACTGTGTGATGCCCACTAATGCTGGTAGTTTACCAAGCACAGTCATAACAAGACTAAGTTTACAGTAAATTCAATTCTGCTCACTTAAGTTATCATGCTGGAAACATTTTTCTCAATTTCTAGTGGGTCCACAAGAAATTACCAAAATTTTTCATCCTCCCTTGCTTGCTCCACTGTAAAATTGAAGTTCCCATACCCTGTGCAGGTAAGAAAGACTCTGCTCTTAGAATATGTCCAAAGCTAACTGCGCCGTTAGTTCTGGTTTCTTGTATTATGAGGTGCCAAGTTTTCAAAACTATTCCATCAGCCAGAGATGCCATTAGATGCATCACAGGAGGCACGGTCATGCACAATTTAACTTCTCTAGTAGAGACAGGGATTTAGTATTTTGAGGCTGCAGTATAATATAGTATTTAATGGTCTGTGACACAGACTAAACGATCTTATGTTTTATTCTGGCCTTACTTTCCATGAAATCTAATGGGATTTGCAAATGTGCCTTAAGGCAACTGAAGTGCCTAACCACCACTGAAATTTTCAAACCCCCAGGAACTGACCAAGAGAAAAAGGAAAAGGCAGCAGAACTTGGTAGCAAAGAACTGCAAACACATCAGATACCTTTAGAAAAAGGTTTCCCAGTAATCTCTATCTTTGTAGAGAATCCAGATCCTCTGGGACAAAGAGCTTCAAATTCTGGTGATCCCTTCAGAGGACATTCCTCACACTCAAAGCCCCATGCTGCCCCCACAGAACAGCAGCAAGCATCCATTCGGTGTCGGCCTGGTATTTGTAAAGTGCATTGCTCATCTTCATGCTGCAGGTAGCAACTCTCCAAGCGAATGTCTGTTGGCCAATTGAACAATATGTTGAGAGAGAAAAAGAAAATTTAGTTCACTGCAGAGGAATCTCCAGAATCCCTTCTCAAGACAGTTTGCTCTGTGCTTTTGAGGATTCATGGGGCATACCAACCCCACTGCACAGCTCCTAACAGCAAAATATGAACATTAAATTTGAAAATTAACAACTGAATAAAGTTTAAATGTTTTCTCTAAAATGATGCTCAACACTTGAAATACATTTAGGCTCAGAAAAGGGTTTTAAGCATTTCAGCTTATGTAAGGTATGGTAAACCTTTAATCAATACAAGCTATTCCTCATTCTGAGACAAATCTTAGGCATTTACTGTTATAAAGGGACGAAGGTGCTTTGTATGAACTGCATACAAAACTTTGATATTCTGTTGCACTCCCCATTAATGCGTACACTGTGGCTACCAACACCACAGCTCTCAACAGAAGCCTTGGTCCTGGCAACAGCGGTCCCAACACCACCCTTCCAACCTCGGTGGGACTGATGATGAAGAGTACTGAGGGCATGGATAAGCTGTAGGGATTTGTCAGATGAACAATTTGGAACCAAATCTATGCCATTCACCAGCCAGCAGATGGTGATGGGCTTTAGACACTACCACTGGAATCTGTTCATATTCCAGTTGAACAGAGTTTATGTCCTTGATTGATTCCACCTGAAAATAACACATGTGGACAAAAATAATTTTCCTTATTTGTAAGAAAACATGCAGCACAAATCTATTTTCTCATTACATAGATTTGCTATTCCCTAGTAGACCTGTAAATGGAATTAATACTTACCAAGACACGTCCGTCCAGAAGCATCTAAAGTCATTCCACTGGGGCACTGGCAAACAAACGATCCCAAGGTATTGACACACTGCCCATTGGTACAGACTCCAGGGAACACCTCACATTCATTTACATCTATTTCCAATGAAAGTGTGAATAAATGTAATCACTAGCATGCTAAGCATTAACAGGTCAGAAAAAATACTAACATTCTAATGTTTGTGTTTTAGGATAAAATACAAAGCCACAACAGTTTATATGGCCTGACAAAACCGCAAATATTTAGGATTTCCTATGCAAGTCAGCCAGAATCAATTAATTACAGACAAATGTTGATGATTAGGAATATTACATGTTGTTATTTGTTGTTCCTATGAATACTGAAATCCAATTCTAAAGTAACTAAAAAACATACAAAATTTCCAAAAAAGAAGAAAAATATTTTCAAATATTACCAATTTTCCTATCTATTGTTATTTGGCACTTTCTGGAAAGGATAATTTTATTATCTGTGTTAGCATGGCCTGAGCACAAACAAATGTTTAGCAATCTAAGCATGGGGTCCTCCCACCTGTGTCCTTTGTGAAAACCACATGCTACACAACTGCCTCTATAAAAAAGCCTCCAACGTTAAAGATGACCCAAGATGAAGTATAAGAATTTTTAAGACAGTAGGGGATAAGAACAAGGAATCAGAAAGGAATGACTGGTCTATAGCTCAACATTCATGTACAGAGTGTAATCAAGAAGTGGGTGGGTTGGACTCATTCATCTTCCTGACAAATCTAGTGTGAACAGAGTCTGTGCAACACTCTGACTGCATAGCGCAGGGTAGAGGATGCATGTGTAAGGGGCATCAGTGGCATCTGCCCTTGACTAGATATTATAGATAAAAAGCCCACATCGACTAGGAGGCATGAAGTAAAGCCAACAGACTATCTGTAACCACTGAAACACAGATCACAGCCTGTGAACCATATTTCAGCTGACAACTCCAGGGCTCACCCATAAACTCGAGGAACACTGCTAATTTAGTTTGCTTATTTCCTTGCACAAGGCCCGTTACTAATTTTACATGGACTATGTATGGGAGAACTGAGTATCACCTTTTATGAACAAAACTTACTCTCTTTCCCTGTCTCTCACTTGCCAGTAAATTTCCCTGAGCTCTTCCCCTGTCTTGAAAAATGCTTACATTGGTTGAAACCCAAATACCACTTTAGTATGTTAAAACCAGGGGAAAGCACTCAGAAGAATCTGGGACCATCCAGGTCCCATTGAAATCAGAAAGATTAAAGCATGTAGTAGATGTAATCCAAAGTGCTGGTAAAGGAAATGCTGAAAACAGTTATGTCTACATCTTGGAAGGATAAACTTTCCATCCCAGCAGTGTTGAAAATGTTCTAAGACTTTCCTTGTGAATAGAGAAAGGTGGGGCTGCTTTTTTTTTTTTTTTTTTTTTTTTTTCCCCTTTTCTTTCACTTACACACTCCAAAAAGTGTTGCTGAGGTCAGATAAGTTATGTACAGTGGGTCTGCAGCACGGACGTGCCAAAGTATTCAGTCATCATTTGGAAAGCGAAGAATATGTGTGAGGGTGTTCCTCTTCCCTTTTTGTTGTTGTTTTATTTTCTTTTTTGTTAAGGAAAAAAATATTTCTTTATGGAAGCTACATATGGGAGTAATTTTTAAAAAATATTTTAACTGCAGTGTCATGTCAGATGTTGTCAGTCAGGATGACCCACAGCGGTTTGAGACTCTCTGAGCTTCTGCATATTATGGAAATATGCAGTACTTTGCCAGGGGTTCAAATCAATTCAGATGAAGATGAAATAGGGTGGGACCTTCAATTCTCACAGAATAGTATAGAGTCATCTCATACTGAGCAAAAAGCTACACATTTAAAAAATGTTCAGCCTGTTCTTTAACCAAAGTTTAACTGTGTCCTGATGCCCATTTTTTATAAGACAATAACTATGCTTTGGAACATTTCTGATTTAATATGTTACATGGAAGAAAGTCAAAGTTAAGAAAAAAAGCTTTCATTTCAAATACAGTCTTTAAACATTCTTATTCTACAGCATGGTAATGGCTTTGCATACCATTGTATTAATAATGCCATGCTTTATGGCATATTTTGCCTGAATAGGTTACTCAGTTAATAGTATTTGAAGAGAGAACCATCTTCTTATACTCATAGATACTGTATTTTCAAGTGTGTACTTTGAGATAAACTATATGTAGGAATGTTAAAAATATATATATAAAAATTCAATCCTGACATAAATTTAATGAAGTTAATGGAATCATACGAGGTAAGAATTTGGCATAATGTTCCTCTATGCTAAATTAACTGCTTAACTCAAAACACTGGCGTTTTTTTCATTCAAGCTCTGATTTATGTTAAGGCAACAATAAATACCTTCACATAATGTTCCTCTTATTCTTGAATATCCCTTTTGGCATATTGGGTCTGTAAAACAAACAAAAAAGAAATTTTAGAATGGTACAGTACAAAACTCACTGTTAACCTCTTGTGCAAAAATGATCATGTGAAATATTATCTCGAGTTTATTGCTGTGAGAGGTCTGAGTACATAGACAATATCTCAGTATTTTCTGAAAAATAAGGAGACAAGATGGGGCTACTACATAAACTGTGTAAAGTGTCAGCCATTGTCCTCTTTTACCTCCAACGCGTCTTAGCTAGCTAACCACAAAGTGGTTATATTATTCCTGCTTTATTCAAATCAATTAATTCATTTAATCTGGTCTCAGCATATTACAGCTCTATTTATCACTGACAGATGAGGATGAATTCTGCTGAGTTATAAAGGATGAATTAATTGATGACTTGAGCAAACTAGCAGCTTTCAGTGTGTGTAAGTATCAACCCATACACATTTGTGCAGTCATCATCTCATCCTTAGGTTCCCAGCTCATTCCACAGTTCAGTCAGGCAAATTGTGATAAAGTGAATACGCAGGCACCTCAACTCACTGCTTGATCAACCATATGATTCTCTAGATTGTCAGTTAATCTACAGAGTATAATAACAAGGGCTACTCCCTCTCCTCCCTCCATTACCACACCAAAGATCCATTTGTTGCAAACATTTTCTTGGAAGCTCTGGGGAACGTGCATCAATTGCTACATCGTTAAGAACTTTAGATCACTTATTATGACAAACCATGCTAAAGTAAGCAAGTTACAGACTGTAGGTGTGGTCCCTTCCTTTCAGAATTTAATTTTGTAAAATGTTTACTATAAAAGCCAATGTCAGAGCTTTCTATAGTTACATGCCACCTCTCAATATTAAGTCATCTTTTTTTCAGACTGAATAAGGAATGAGTGTTGTACAAGAGAAACAGTAAACTTATTTATCTGGCCTGTGGTCAAAGTTCTGTGACAATAATGTGGACCAGCCTCAGAACAAGGAAAAATCCAAGGTTCCTGAGGATACATACCATTTGTTACACTATGCCACCTTCTCAAAATAAAGCAAGGCTATAGAAGACAAAGAACAGTTTCCCTGTCTTCTAAAACTTTATGGATCGATTGAGAATAAAACCAGTCTTACTACCTTATTTTATTTATTTATTTAATGTGGCACCGGTGCCTAGATGGCCATCATCCTTGTTCTAGGCACTAAAGGGTTATGCCAAGGATTTCATAGCTAAATGGTTTAAACAAGCTTGCCTTTTTAAGCTTTTTCCCTTGCTTGGAATGTTACTTTATTCATTAATTCAAGTAAGATGGGAAGGCTCTTGTAATGTCACAGCTGTGAGGTACAAGAGCTTTGAATGGGAATTTTAAGAGAATAAATGAAGAGTGTTACCTCGTTCACACGGTGTACATGGACTACCCCAAGCAGCACCTAGTGAGGAACAGCACTGGGACTTTAGAGTTGCTCCATTGATATTTATTTCACATCTTCCATCAACTATGTTCTGCCAACAGGTACCCTTAACAGTTTCTGTTAGGAAGAAAACAAGGTATTGTCATGCAGATTGTTTAGAATTATACATGAATATATTTGAAAATACATCTCAATTTAACCATGAAAAAGAATCGTCCTTTCATTCTAACTCACCACATCAGATCTGAATTTAGATTAAAAGATCTTAATTTATCCTTCTCTGTGCTGAAGTACAGCCTGTAATCATCCCAGCAAAGAGCCCTTGCAAGTCCTAATTTATGCTTATTAACCTTAACAGGGAATATCTCAACACCATTCAAGACCTGAGTCGCCATCATTTTTTTTATGATTCAGATCTGAGGCCCATGTAGAATGGGGTAGATATGAACCTCTTCTAGATCCTCCATTAATCTCTAAGATACTCCAGTCTGGATATCTGACCCTCCCATCTAGGAAGTGACAGGAGACAGCTGAGGACCACCCAGAACCATAGCTCCATAATTTTCCTTGCTGACTAGGCAACAGCTATAAATTATTGTCACTCCAGAACAACTCAGGGATAAATTATGAGCTCACATAGTATATGAGTCACAGCATTGTCTGTGTCTGCTCTAGAGTTAGTCTAGACTATATTAGACCTATGCTCCATCTCAAATCAAAAAGGGGCCTTTCTAGAGAGAAGATCTTAAGGAGAAGATTTTAAGATCTTGCAGGAAGGTTGAAGTGGGTGAGCACATTCCTGAAGAACCAGTCTGATCATTCCCATATATGTTAGAAAAATTTTCATCTCCTTCACATTTGACATGAAAGCATACCATGCTACTACATGCTAGTCACACTTTATGTACCCATAGTAATGGTGAAAACAAATACTTTAATGTTGTTTCTGGAATATTTTCTACTTAACATATCTACAAAAGTAATTTTAGAGTTTTTTTCGATACTTGGTGTACACTGCTTTTATGTCATTGGACATTTTCTACCAGCAAACATAAATTTTTCAGAAAAATAAATACCTATGCAGATAGTTCTTGTTGTATCCAAAGTACTTTCAGGAGAACATTCACAAGCAAAAGAGCCTGGTGTGTTTTTGCATACCCCATTAACGCAGGGGTTAGATTCACACTCGTCAATATCTAGAAGAGAAACACACTGCTGTTAGTGCCAGGAGACATTAACAAGAATACACATAGCCTTTTGCAGCGTGGGTAAAAATGGAAGCAGCTTTCCTCATGATAGGTTTTCCTCATATTCTGTGTTACAGTTATATAGTTCTTCACAGCAGGCTAATGATGCATGTGCCCTAAGGACACACTAACACATGAGAGCATTAAAACACTGAACTCAGCAGAAACATCTAATTTTTCTGTGACATCCAGCTACTATCCTGTTTTGAGTTGGTAGACTGTGTTGATTAAGTGATTTGATACACTGTCTGCAGCTCAAAAAGGATTCACACAAGGACCCATCTAGCTTTTTGTTCTCCACGTGAGAGAAAAGATTTGTAAAACCTGTCAGTTTTCACAATTTTTTCACTCCTGGCACAGTGCAGGCCCACTGGTGGTAGCCAATAAGGAGAATGCTAGAGCAGACCTGATATAAGCTATTCCACAAGGTTACATAAAACTTTGGTTTTGTCTCTCCTCTTTCCCCAACTTTCCCATATTATTTCCCTATGATTGTTTTGTGTTTTTTTTGCATTTTTTTTCCTCTCAAGTTCTACATGTTATATCCTTATCAAGATTCAAAGTATTTCTGACACAACTCCAAAACAATCTCTGTGAATCAAACTAAAATAAAATGAAGTGTCTTCACAATTACCTTCACATGTTTTTAGGTCTGGAGTGTATACAAATCCTTTGGGACAAGTGCAGGTGAAACTCCCAGGCGTATTTCTGCATTGTCCGTTGTCACAAAGCAGCATGTTCAGTGCACATTCATCAATGTCTGTAATGAAAATTAACATTTTTTTTAAGAAAGGAAACATTCCTGGACTAGAAGCCAAGACAAAATTCCCCTCCTCACAGCCACATTTTATTACATTTTGCGTATGTGAGACAAGGAAATAAAAGGGAGATAGAGAATACTCATACACATGCCTTGCACTGCTTTCCAAAAACACTAAATAGATTTCTAGACTTTTTAGTAAACAACAGACTTGGAATTATTTCAAATGGAAATGACCACTCCAATACTTAAGACCCCACTTCCTTCATCTTCCTTCTTCATGAAAACTTGTTAACATAGTGGAAACAATAAGTTATATGAATTCAAATCACACAAATATTACCTGGAGAAAAATTAATGGCTTTGTTTTGCTTTTAAATGGGGAAAATGCCCCAAAAATATTTGTTCATCTTTTCCCGTGCTTTACTATTTAGGAGGCTATTTTGCATTTGTAAGTGCTCATACTTTCCTTCTACATGAATTCACAATATGTGGCAGCCACAGCACTGTTTAAAATAAAGCTGGGAATCACACTTTTGTCTTGCCTTTATTGTAGAATAGCTCTATGCAGTCTCTGATTCCCTGAACAACAGCCCTCACTCATGGGAAAAAAAAAAATAGATGATTGGTTTGGAAAGATTTGCTGGTCATCCTGGTCCTTAAATCACCATTTTTCCAAATCTGCTCTGACTGTCTTAGATGTTATGGTTAATAAGGCCAATGTGAGTCTACGTTTGTTTCAGAGTTGAAAATTTTCAATAGAAATGCCAGTGCGAAATTTCAGGAGCCCTTAGGAAATCTTTGGAAGAGCTGTGGTCATGAGAGAGAAGTTGCAAGAAGGTGGCAATGGGCCATGAATGGCAGGTGAAGATCAGGAGAGACTTCAAGAGCAGACAAGAACAATTGGCTAAGTCAGAGAGGCCTCAGAAAGTGTTGAGAGAAGTTGGGAAAACTCAGAGGGTCAGCTCAGCAGCTGGGAACAGCAGAAGTGCTAGGAAAAGCAGGGAGATTTGCAGAATAAATCAGACCATGTGGGAAGCTTCACAGGAGTTCAGAAAAATTGAGAGAGGGCCAGGTAGAACATTATAGAGGAATGGGAAACAGCTGTGATAGAGCATGGATGTGGGCTGCAGCAGGGTGGGCTGGGGAGCAGCTGGAAAAGTCACAGATGGATGGGGAGAAGAGAAGGGATGCCATAAGCTAGAGGCAGACTCTGAAATGGGACATGGATAATCAAAGCCAAAGAAGCAAATGGGAAAATGGGATGAATTACATCATGACTTTTATCAAAGATCAACTCAGACTTTTTATTTTTAACAAGATAGTGGATAGTTTAGACTGGAATAACACAGATGACTTAAGCTATTTAGATTTAAATAGAGAATACAGAACCAAAATAAAATTATTATGTAAGCTGAAGATAACAGGAAGGAACTTATGAACTTTAAGGTAGATTCAGATCTGGCTGAAGGAGAGATTACAGTAGGTTACATTAAAAAAGAGAGTCATCACATAGGAGAGATGATATTAGCAATGTTTTTCAAGGATAAGTCATGGTTCTATTCATTGCCATATAGAAATAAAAAATGAATTGCATCAAAAATTATGGACAACACTACACTGGAAGTTATTGCTAACACAGACAATCATGCAATTCTTTCAATTGTGCAATTCAATTAAGCTTGACAATGTGAGTAAGAAAAATAAAACACAATCACCAATGTTTGAAAACTTAGGGGCAAGTAACAATAACATGCTTTAAAACAGAACACATAAATTGAAGGCAATAGAGGAGAGAGAGCTCTGAGTGTACCTCCCAGTTAGAGGCTGACTTTAATCCCCAAGTATAATGTGTTTGAGAAAAGAGTAATTCACTCCAAAATCAGTTCAGGCAGGACTTTTATAGGGGCGATGGAGAAGTGCTGGCACCACTGTTTAAGACACTGGTTGGACCTCATCAGAAGACCACATAATGGTTGGATCAGTTGTATGCAATACAAAGCTGTAGCCTTTGTTTTTATGAAACTACCAAAATCATTAATTTGGATAGTCACTTAGGCAACAGTGTTTGAGAAAGGTTACAAAGATTCTTATAGAAATACTTTGGGGATAAGTGCTGACATGGTGCTATGTCAAATGATAATATTAGTACAACATCAACTGGTCATAAAATGGTCACAAATTTTAACAGGAAACTAGAAGAAATTTGTAACCAATTGTATAAAGACATACTGGAAACATGAGCCAATGCAGTAGTGGAAGAAAGGAATTTGAAAGTTTTTAAGTAATGTGCTTTTTGAAAGTGTTTAAGTAATGTGCTTTTGATGGTTCTGTTAAGTGGAACAAGAGAATTACCAGAACTAAAATTTCTAATAGGAGCTTTTTTTTTTTTTAAACATCCTTGACAGGATGAGAAGAAGCTGAACTACTACTTATTTCAATTCTTTTAATCTAATTCTTTTAAAAAGTGCAGTGCTTCTCTTGTTGTTCCTCTAGAAGTGACCAATTTATTTCACTTTTTCTGTGATGAAAAAAATTGGCTTTTGTTTTTTTTTTTTTTTTTTTCACTTGTACAGCACAGGAAATAAGCCATAGCTAGAGAGAGCGCACAGGCAGAGTCTGCTAGTGCTTTCATCAATTTTCCTACATCTGACCAGTAAACTTAGCCCTGTCAGAAAGTTGAAAAGGAATTTTCCCTAAAGTCAGAACTGGTGGAAATCACAGAAGTTTTCTGTAGTATAGGGTATACTCATCTTCTTAGGATCTATTATATGTTTTACATAAATACATTTTTTTACATAAAGTCCCTCTTGGAGGTACTTACCACGCTGGTGATCCTAGATCTCTCCCATGGTGCACTGCAATAGCAGGATCTGGCTGTTTCTTATTTGGAGAAACAGTGATGCCATGGAGCACATATTTAGGGGACTTATCTGAACTGCCAGCGATTCAGGTCATTGGTAGCAATGGTCACTTACACTCTTACGCTGGAGGACTTTATAAGCAATGTAAAGCACCAAAATTAAACCAATAAAATTTAGCAAAAACATCCAGAAGAGGAACTACTGGATCTGATGAAACACTGAAGAAAATGGCAAAGGAGGATAAACACGAGCAAACTTCAAAATGAAAAATAGGACATTTCATACCAATGCAGTTTTTTCCAGTTGAATCCACTTCATACCCAGGGTTACAAATACATTTGTATGTTCCATGCAGATTCTCACACCTTCCATTGGGACAGAGATCAGTATCCAGTAAGCACTCATTAATATCTACATAAATGTTAAATAAATAAATAAAAACAAAAGTCAATTGTTGAGAACTGGGGGGTTCCCCCTTTTCATTCTCCAAACTAGAATAAGATATATTTTCAATATCACTAACATTGGACATTCCATATTTTTAATTATGTAGTTCTGATTAGCAAATTCACACCTAAATATTCACATTCAAGACAAAATATATCCTTTTCACACTGATTTAAGACCATTTCTAGCCCACAAACATTTAAAAAACTTGCAACTGTAGATACAAACTGGGATATTAAACTGGGCTCTTATGTTTATAGATGCACAGGTACTAATAGCACCCCGTATTCATTTGCTCTGATTCACAGCATTTCCAGATGTTATCACTCCCAAGAGCATGAACATCCTTCCTTTCTGAATGCTCTTCCCTCTCTACTGGCAGCAATTCTATTAGTGAGTATTGACTTACTTAAGGTTTGCAATTTCAGTTGTACAACTACAAAGCTTTTATTGTAATCATTTGTTCCTTCTTTGTAATTATCAACCAAGCTCTGTTAGCCAGGTACTTGTGACTGAGATGAAAATACACGAGCAAGCTCAGTGTTCAACATGGCTTTATTCTTCAGGTCAATTTCAATTAAAAAATGTAAATACGACTTACAGATAAGATTTCTAGGTCACGTAGGTAATGACACTATTCACAGATTTGCCACTATTCTATAACAGCACTCACATACATTGAATGGCATAAAAAGAGAGGGCACACTGATGAAATAGCATGCTCCACTTATTTTATCCTAAATTCATCTATTCTTCTGTTGCAAACACCCACCTAGATAAGCCTTCCTCCCACTCTTTCCAGCCATCATCCCATCCAGCATGTCTAACTAATTAAGGATATCAAGGTCATGCTTTCAGCCAGAACTTCCACAGTTTGAAACTACATAAGGTGATCTTACCATTTCCTCCTGCTGTCATGCCAGTTCCACTACTGCACAGAGCCTGATATTCAGCTGGAAAAAATACGAAAATACTTACTGGCATACTCTTTTTCAGTTCATTGCTTTCAGCTTCATTTACAACATGCTAATTAATTACTCCAATTAAATAACATGCCTTTCAATTCCAAACACACGAATATTCTCCCAATGTTCTGAATCTGTGAAACATTTTAGCATTCATCTGCTGATGAAGATGAATGAGTAAAAACTTCAAATGCTGAACCGAGGCATTCAGGAATAGGCATGGGCTTCATCATGGCCTTCCTACATAAATAAATCATAACATCTTCACAGCAAAATCCTCCAGTATTCATATGTCCCAGTCCTTGCTTGAAGTGCACACTCAAAGTGATTGAAAAACAGAAAAAGTTTTCCATAAATCTAGGCCATATTTAACTCCATTTAGTAGGAGTGTCTGCAAATCAAGAATCTGCTATCCTTAAAAAAAATAAAAATAAAATATCAAATTTTCTCAAATGTTTCAGTGAATGGTGGGTTCAAGTCCTTTTGAGTTCAGACCATTTGACAGAGTAAGCTGAACAATCACATCTACATCAGGACTACCTGTAAACAGATAGGTCAGTGTTTTTCAATACAGTTGCACTTTATGAACAGTCAAAATAGAATCTTAGAATCATAGAATGGTTTGGGTTGGAAGGGACCTTAAAGATCATCTAATTCCAACTCCCCTGCCACGGGAGGGGACACCTCCCACTAGACCAGGTTGCTCAAAGCCACAACCAACCTGGTCTTAAACACTTCCCAGGGATGGGGAACCCACAGTGTCTCTGGGCAACCTGTTCCAGTGCCTCACCACCCTCATAGTAAGGAATTTCTTCTATCTAATCTAAATCTACCCTCTTTTAGTTTAAAAACATTACTCCTTGTAAAATAATTACACTACTATTAAAAATATATTTATTGAACAGCTGTTTTCTCGTCAAGAAAATCATATGCAAAACACCTCCCAGTCTTATCATAATCAGCAGGTTAATACAAATTCAGAAGGCTGTACGCTTAACAGATTTTCTGACTTGTAAAACAAACAGATAAGTGGAATCAATTGACCCAAAATCATCTGTTACAAATATATTCTGCATTATACAGTTTACAACAGGACTTTTCAAGAGAAAGGACCTAAACCAGGGCAAACTATATATGTCTACATTGTGCCCAAAGTGATTCAATATCCATGTAGATACACACACAGAGCACATACTGCTACTTGAATCAATTAATCACTGCCAACTTATGTGAAAGCAGACCTGCTCTAGACATGCATCAGCAAAACTATTATTCTCATACTCAGTAGGAACTTCTGCAGAGAGTTTCTGAGGAGAACAGAGCAACAAGCATCTTCCTTTCAGGAATTCTTTTAAATTTCTCTGATGCAATGCTCCTCTGTAAAAAATTTTCTCCTTTCCTCTCCAAGTCAATTCCCAAAGAAATGCTGCACTTCACCCTTTGTGAGATGGATTTTTTTTCATTTTAAACAGCTGAGAAGGTGGGCAAAACAACACAAAAAAAATAGCTTTCACATGTGTAAATGTTCTGTTAAAGTAATTAAAATAAACAGAAGTCAATGATACAGACTCCAACATTTAGATCGAAAGATTTCAACTCTACTGTACAGAAAGAAGGGCCTATTGATATGAACAGAGGCTGTTGGAAAGGCTCTTTCCTATTCTGCTAACATTTCCGTGGTGTTTTGCTATTCTAAATAACATGGCACATTATAAAATGGTGGCAGCAAGCTCTTGCTGAAGAGCTCTAATCAGCTCAACAAGCCTAATCTGTTCCAATTGCTCGTGTCTCTAATGCTTTTCATAAAGCTATCAGTTAAAACTGAGATTTAAAATACATTTTTGGCCTACAAAGCAGGTACCAAGTTAGTGTGAGATGGTTTAGAACTACTTATCAAATGGCTTATTTGGTTCATATGCAACAACAAATTTGCTGAGTGCAAAGAATCACTTGACAAAGTTGTGCTTCAAACTATCCCCCTGCAGTCACCTCCACAAAACCAGCGTCTCTTTATTTATTGGCTTCAGGACAAGGACTGCATCAACATATTCTTCTTGGAAGAAGTGCTTGCCTAAAAGCAGATTCTGCCCATGAGAATGATTAGGATTGCTGTTTTGCCAAAGTGCAACTATGTTCCAGACATTGCTTGGTGGGGATTTTGGTGAGAGACTCAAATATTCTCAACTGTCTTAATCGGGCTTTTGTTTTGCACTGACTATCCAAAGTCTACTTACTGTATTAACAATTTCAGAACACTAGGGTGATACAGAATTCAGACAGCCAACATGTGACTGACAGGTGTACAAAAGGATTTGCATGAATGCATGAATTACTCAACATGGTTCCATTAATAATTTGAGATCAAAATTATACTTTTAGTAATCCACATCTACCAAAGTAGAGTTTTGTATGTGACAATCTGTTTTCATGTGTGTAATGACTTTCAATCAGATATTGGCATTTACTGTTACCTCAAAAAATTCTCTCCTATGCTATTTCAATACTCAAAATAGCAGATTGCTCAAAATACTTAACATGTTGTTTGACAACATAATTCTCCAGTTTTTAGATGCGATGTAAACACAAAGCTGTATTTTACCTTCCTAAAAACAGCTTATTGACATAAAGCTTACATTAGAGTAAGTACCAGTTAATATTCCATACCTGAATTTTGTGCCGGACAGGGTTGGCAAGGCTCCCCAAAGGCATAGTCAGTGCTGGCACAACAACATTCCGATTTTGTAACTGCACCGGTTAATGGTCTTACACATTGCCCTCTCTTGTAGCCACCATAGCACGTGCTTCGCATATGTGTATCTGAAGAAAGAAATCCCTCTTAATCCTATCATTATCAACTATAGTGCCGTAAGTTACAACAGCTATTAAATATAGCTTGGTTGTCATAAATAGTGTCAAAGCTGTCAAAACAAAATATTTTTCACCATTTCCCTATGTTTCTCAACCACCTATACCCTTACTATACTCAGGACAGGAAATTCTTCTTCCTCATGCTCCTTCGAGTTCAGACACACAAACTAGTTACCACATTTAATGACTTAACAAATGAACTACAGAAACTGTTACTATGGGCTCTAACATGCAGAAAATGCAAATGTGTAATGCATTAGCTTAGAACTCTTTTATTGACCCTATAATGCATTTTAAATTCCCACTTCCTTTGCAACAAAAGTAAAGAAACAATTACTATAGCTCTGCTGACCACAGCTACTCTGTCAACCGGGATAAATCAACCACATATCTGAGCAAAATTTAGTGAAAAATCCATATTTTCATGGCTTCTGAATGTCAAAAGAGGTTTCCCTAATGAGAATACTTGTGGCACATTACCGAGATGGCTTTTTAAAGGCAAGTTGTAGACTGAGGGACTGGGGGCAAATATTAAAATATCAGAACACCTTATTTTTCTGCATTTTTTGCATTACTGCCTTTCAGAATACTCAGAGATGAAACCTTACAATTTCTGAGTGTACCATTAGTTTTCTGTTGTTGTTTACCTTTTCAGGATCATGGTTGACATTTCTCACTTTTTAAAAACTGGCTGATAATGGCCATCAGACATACATGTATTATAATTTTAAAATCAAAGATCTCAAACCTCCTTCATTTAATAAGAAATAGATGAAAGTAGGAAAATTGATATGTCCAACTTTAAGAGATGAAAGCCTAACTAAATCTTTAACTTGGTGAAAAAATGAAGTAATCTAGACTGACAAAAACGGGGCAGATTCTCACCTGCTCAAAACTGATACAATTTTCATCCCCAACAGCACTATTCTATATAGTCTACCTGATCTTGTAATTTGGCCCATACATTTTTTACCTTTAAACACAAACAGAAAGAAAAAAAAGTAAAATGGGTCATCAACATAAATATTCCAGAAACCACTAATCCATGAAAATACAGTAAATTCTACGTTCAAATTCCAATCTATCACTTTAACTTTAATGCCTTAACATTGGTTGTGACTCGCCTCACATTGAGCTTGTCTTACCAACACACACACGTCCATCCAGTCCTACTGCAAGGCCAGGGAAGCATTCACATCTGAAAGAGCCATCAGTGTTCACACAGCGCCCGTTCATGCATATTCCAGCTGTCTCACACTCATCGATGTCTGTTAGAGAATAGAATGAGCTTTATTAGAAACTAAGTTACATAGAGTTCAATGCTTGGCTGAAACTTGCATTTGTGCAGCCTATTTTCAGCTGAAACGCATTCACAGCTGCTTTCAATGCATCTTATAGAAAAATATCAAATGAAAATGGAAACTAGTTCAAATAAAGGTCTTATTAAGATTATCGATTAATTAATTCTGTAAAATAAAAGAAGAAAATTTAAAATTCAGGAGAAATGACAACAAACCAGAACAATTTGACTCTCTTAGGATTTTTCTGCTGCTCAGAGGTCTACACTTTCCCAACTTGTTCCCAAGGGGTACATATTCCAAAATAAGGGTCATTCAAGCAAAAACATAACAGAGAAATGAGGAAACTGTGACTGCTAAGACAAAGGACTTCTGTAGTGTGCAACTGCATATTCCCTTTCTGTGTTAACAGTTGGTTTGCACTGTAAGAAATCAGCCCAGATTGCAAATTGGATCTCTCACACCATCACTGTGCTCCCCTCTATCAGGAATGCCTTCATAGGGACACCAAAGAATTTCCCTTCCTCCTGCTGTGGGTTCAGTTTTTGCAAGCTCATATGAATGTTCACAGGCAGACCCTTCCTGCACACAGCATCTCTCTGGTTATCTGCACGACAATTACTTTTTCCTATCAGATGCTCATTACAGCCCATTTTATAAACTTTTAATGGGTGGACTATACTCCAGTCTTGAAAGGAATTTCCTAATGATCTGAGCACCAAGCAATTGCCAAGTACAAGCTATCATCTTTGCCCAACAACAGTACACTAAACAATAAGGCCCTTAGCAGTGAAATATAAGAGTAAAACCTCACAATATTGGACTATCACAAAGGGATGTCAAATTAGCAAAAAAAAAAATCATAGGCTTCCTGTCCTAATAGTAAGATCATTCTCTAGACACAGAGATCATGGCATTATTTTATAGGTGATTAAGAAAAGGAGTGTTTAAAATATTGTTTGGAAGTATGTATAACCTTTATAAAATAATCACTTCATAACAACTCTCCATAACACATACAAAAGACAGTGTGTGTGTGACAATTTCCTTTTTTCTGACCTTAAAAGGGCAAACTGAGAGTGAAACACCTCTATGTTTTACTTAGTTTGTGTTGTTTGGCATAAAACATGACTTGTATGATCCAAGATTCCTTTTTCAAACTGCATTTTAAAATAGAAGTTATAGTTGAGTATATGGGCTCAATTCATTTCAACTTCATCCTGCAATCTTTCGTTCTGTTTCAGGCAAATTTTAAATGCTTTTCCCTCTTCAAATGTAGTCTTTACTCAGTCTAAGTAAAACTGACTCAGGAACTCAAAGTATGTCCATATTATTTAAAGGTGCAGACAGTTTTTGCTAAACAATAATGAACTCCTTGGACAGATACACTGTAAAGTAGTAAGGGATGAAACGTCAACGTGTTTTGTTTTATACTCA
Organism: Aythya ferina; assembly: GCF_964211825.1. NCBI lineage: Eukaryota > Metazoa > Chordata > Aves > Anseriformes > Anatidae > Aythya > Aythya ferina. Next base: position 20,643,194 of record NC_140307.1, on the reverse strand, counting down.
TTTAAAAATGTGTCTAAAATACCATCATTGGTGTTTTATAGAAATATACACTTGGTCACTCAGCATTGCAGAGGTAGCTGAAATCCTGGCTCCAGTGAAAAAGAGGCAAAAATCCTCTGATTTTACCAGGGCCTGGATTCCAACCAGTAAGTCAACTGCACATGCAGGCATAAAGTCCAAATTTCTAACCCTGACAAGGGTCCACCGTCCTCTGTGGTAAAAGCCACCATTTTGACAACTTCAGAAACACTCACTTTTCTGACTTTTGCCAGTGTACCTCAACCTAGTTCTGGAAAACGACCTAATATATTAATTCTCCATGTCCAATCAGTTTTTGCCTTTTCTGCTTAGCTTGCTCAGTAGTGCCAGCTGGGTACACTAAGTCCTCTAATTTTAACCAGGAAAAATTTACTCAGACTACTAAAGCTCCCACTTCCAGTTGCCTTGCAAGAGCTTTCAATAATGCTTTAAACCTCTGCCTGCCTGATATAAGTATTTCTGAAAAAGCTTCAGCAAATCATCAGTGGAAGAACCTAATGGTGAAAAAGTTTAATACGTCTTGTATTACAGGGAATACACAAGACTGTGGTGTAACATTCTTTTTTGGCATGTTACTTCATAAAGACTGAGTGGAATTTTTACCAGACAGCCAAGCATATGCCCTGTACTTAAATTCCAGTTTTATGGAACTGTCAATTACAGTATTCCTAACTTTGAGTTAGAAATTCTTAACATTTCCAAATTCAGCTTACAGTGCATCAAATGAGATGTTTATATGAGTAACATGTTTCACACTGCAATTCTTGCATTCTTTTGTTGATCTCCTGAAGAATTTGGCAAAAATACTTGTCAATTCCATATCAAAATTGCTCAGGCAGGTAGCCAATTTGTTGCAGAAACGTCAGTTTGTGCATACACATGTTCCCAAAATGCGTGAGCACTAACTGCATGTTTAAGCTTGTGTAAGATCTTAATGCATTCACTTCACAAACAAATTCAGGATACACAGTGTGAAAGATGAGTGTTTCAGAACCTAAATGTTCTGTAAGACAGGAATTATTTACTCTGCACATGTGGTATATACAGAGAGGACTCTACAGGGAGAAACACTAAAATGTAAAAGGAAAAAACATTATTAAGGATCAATTTTAAACTTTTATTAATGTGACTAGAGACATTTACCAGAGAGTTGTGCTCATTCTAGCCAGTACTTTCTCCTGGGAATTTCATGATGCTTTGGGCGAGTGGAAGAAGGAGGCACATATGGGAATTTGGGAATATGTGCACTTTGGGTGTCAATGTCTCAAAATCTGGTTTGATTTTCACCCAATAGCAATTTCATACTTAATGAATGTTTGCATGCTCGTTCATAGAGAACAAGGCTTACTGTAAGTGTTGAAAAGCAGTGGGAGAAATCCTTTATTTTACTATAACATCTGTTCCAACTTCCAGTAGAAATCAGTTGAGTTGCCTGCAATTTTGGATAACTTTCAAATATTCTCCCTTTGAAGCACAGAAGTAACATTTCTCTAGGGCCAGAAACCCCTTTTTGGCTGTATCCATAGTCCTGTTTGGCCAGGAGGCATGTAAGAGAGGCTATGAAGTCAAGTATCCCAAGTTTGATTTTGAAAGAGTCGAAGCAATTTATGTACCAGTTTCTTGGATGGCATTTCAGTGAACAGACTGATGTAAAAAAAAAAAAAAATAAAATAAAATAAAACCAACCAACCAACAAACACAACCCATCAACAACAACAAAAGGCCATACCAAAAGGTGATAAAGGCACAAAACAAGGTTTTCGGCTGAGTTTTCATGAGTTAGTCACATCCCTGCTAACAACACAGAGAGCAGCCAGTGAGTGGTCTTTGGGAACAAGACTGTCTGATGTGCCAAGGCCTGATAGGCATTGAACTCTTCCCTGCCAAGTCTGAGGCCAAGTCTCATTGCCTTCCCACACACAGATCAGCTTGAAAATAAGCCTTGGCAAAGCGCAGACATACACCCACTATTTGGAAAACAGGTAAGAATGTAAATACAGCTGATTGCTGTTAAGTGTGTGAAAGTTGCTGCCAATGCAGACAGTAGCTCGTAAACTAATTGGACACATGTACAGATCCATGCATTTGTTTGTCTGAGAAATTAAAAGACAACTTATTCTCCCAATCAAAACTATCCTATTATGAAGCAAGAATGGGGTCTCCTCTTGCTATAGTATATGAATCCCCTGCCTGAAAGCTGGGTAGCCCTGGCTTGCACATTTAGTGCAAAAGGTAACAGATGCAAGAAAATTTCTGGATGTTTTACCAATAAATCATTGTCCTAGTTTGGATCCAAAGTCTAAGTCTAGGTACCATGCAGCTCAGATCTAAGACCCATACAGTGTTCAAGAAGCAAAAGGATCCAGAGAATGGATCCTTTAATGTCAGTAACTCTCAAAAACAAATTAATTCAAACATTTAATTTTGTAACTGGTCCACAAGACGCTGATGTATAATGCAGTGTTCTTTTTTTGATTTTGTTTTTTGTTTGTTTGTTTTTTAATTTACTGAAGCGTAAAAACTTTCAGTTCAGCTGAAAGATTTTAAATTTTTCAAAAGAAAAATCCTATGTAACTTGGCACAGCATTTGCTTATTCTTTATTTCAGCTTCTGTAAGTAAGTTGGCACAGCACTTGTTTGTTCCTTATTTCAACTTCTGGTTTGCGCCTATAAAATGCACTGAAACACAAAGATTTATACACACAAAACTTGCAGTTCCTGACGGGACAGAACAGGAACTCCAATGACATAACTAGCAACAAGAAGACTGCAGTGTCTCCCACGGGAGCTTTTGCTGAGCTAGTGCAGCAAACAGGAAAGACAATCTCGCTGTGGTGCTCATGTCTGCATCTCGGTCACAAGGGGTACTGCACACTCCTTGGAGATACTGTATTGACTGGAGACACCCAGTCAGGAATGGGAGACAGACCCCAGGAAGGCAGTGAGCCAGGGTGTTTGGGTGGTCAAAGGCAGAAAACTTGAAAATGCCAAGCACAAGAAGTGCTGAAGTGCTGGAGCCAAACTGCAGAAGACCTCATAGGCAAAAAAAGAGTTGAACTAGGTCAGATCACACAGTTGTTGATCAAAAAATATTTCCCACTGGTTGGTCAGGGCTGCTGCTCAGCAGTTTGAAGAAGACTGAGTGCTGTCTTCCACAATAACAAATCATTCTAGCTAATTAAAAAAGCATATCTGATGAGAACTCTGCCCCGTGTTTCTTGTCGCCAAGGATCACTGTAAGGAAATTGAAGCTACAAGAGGAATATAACTCTCATGCTTTGGGAATCCATTACTTATAGTGCTTACCTCTGCAATAACGTCCATCAGATGCTAACTGGAACCCTGGTTTACAAATGCATTTAAAACTGCCGTCCTCATTGATGCACATCCCATTCAGGCACATATTTCTTATGCTGCATTCATCCATATCTGAAAATGCACATAACAGATGTAATCCTTATACTGTTTACGTAAAAGAACTCCTACTAATTATATCCAAAAGGTAAACCTTAATTTCCTTCTTGGTTGTCAGGAGTACATGATAAATGGGAACATACAGTGGGACACAGTGCGCTGCCTTAGGTTATTCATGAAAGCAGTAACTCCAGTTTTTCATAATGAATAGTTAGCATACAAAGGTATGCATACAAAAGAAGTAAAGAGAATGACAAAATAGATGAGAGACTGAACAGTTTGAGAACTGCCTGTTGGTAAAAACTTTTAAAAGATTTTTTAGAAAAAAAGGGGGTGGGGTGGGATGCAATTGAAGAGAGACTGCAATCTTGATGAAAATGGAAGCTAGGTTAGAAGCAGATTGCATTTGGAATGGCAAACATATTTTTATATTACTAAGAACACCTGAATGGGCAGGAGTGGATACCTGTGTTAGAAGTAAAAACTTCTGTAACCTCTGTTTGATGAGTTTAAGATTTCCAGTGTGGGAGACTTCCCACCACTGCATTCAAGCATGCAGAAGCACATTGAACTCTGCTGCATTTTCATCACCAATTTCCATTTAAAATAAAACTCGCACCTTCCTGGATTTGGCATGACAGGTCACATAGTAGAGGTACTTACTAGCTTCATGCTGGTATTATTCACTCTCTGACCTAATGGCATAGAATAAGAATTCAAATAAGAATAGCATATACTGCTATTCTGAACCCTGCACAGTCAGTCAGTCTCTCTCTCATGCAAAGACAAGAAATTTCTGTGCTTGATTTGAGTAATATATTATGTGCTCTTAGTCTTTACTTCATGCTGGTGCAAATGAAATAAATTTTGGACATCGCATAGAAGAAAATCAGTACTACTTAGCAATTTCATATAAAGGACTATACACAGTTACATTGAGGGATGGCACACGGTCTTTACCGGTAAGTGTGGGCGTACGTATTCCTAAGAACAAAACTCAATGCATTACAATGCCAGAGATGAAACTGTTTCATAAGCGGATGCAACAGACATTCTGGCAACATGTGCAATGGAATTAAAAATGTTTTACCAGACTGCCGATGTCCTGGTTCTTATTACTATTAGCACATGGTATTTGGTGGGAAAGGAAGAAATCAGAATCAAGTGTTTGTTTTTTTTTCCAAAATATATTCATTTTCAAGTACCTTTAGTCGATACAGATCCATAATTAGATATTTAAAAACTAACCTATAGTGCTAAACTGTGTCTAAAAAAAGAGTCAGGTAAAACAGTCTTAAAATGTCTGTCTCTACCAAGGATTAACAGAATCACTACAAGCACATAAAATCACTGGATCATAATGACATTACAATATATTCGGAATCGTGCTATTTTCCTTAATATTGCAGCTGTCTTGGACAGAAATTACACTTCTAGACATGGCGTGTTTTCTTTTTACTTACAGGCTAAGTCAGACAAAAATAATTTATGATTAAAAAAAAAAAAAAATCATGTATCTATCCCAACCAGGAATTTTGGCATTAAGTCTTTGAGCTGAATCACTGAGATAATATTCTGCCAAAAATGTTTCTAAGAACAGTGCTTGAAATTCCTTTAATGTATGAATAGATCATTGGGAACCCTCCCAAGGACCTTGAGAAGCATGATAAAGAACATTTTCCTCCTCCCCCCCCAACTTTGCTAAAGGTCTGGGAGGTAGGAACACATCAATTATGTTTACAAATTTTTCTTAAAAACAGACTTTATGGGTCAGCCCAGATTGCATCTGCATAAAACACACTGCTAGTCACCCAGTTAGATCCCATAAAGTATGCTGTTAAACATACAGTAAAATTAGGCAGCATGTGACTTGTACTCCATTTTAAAATGTACCACTCCCATCAAAGAAACTGCATTTTGCCATAGTGGTATGTGCTATTTCTCCTGCTGGACAGACATTCTGTTGAGGATTGCCAAGCCAAGGCTCCAAAACTGGCTGCAAAAGACAGTTTACTTGCCCTCCCAGATACAGCAAAAGGTATATAGAAATTTGATTCCTTGCTCCTTTCCTTTCCCTCTCATCAAAGGTTCTTTTCTTTTTTATTGATGTGAATAACCTCTTGCAACTGTATATTATTGCAACTAATATGGAGTAACTTCAGAAAAATCTTACCTTCACAGTTTTTCCCATCAGCTGCCACTTGAAATCCAGCATTGCACACACAGTGAAAACTGCCATCTGTATTTATGCATCGTCCATTATTGCAGATACGACCATTCTGTAAACATTCATCAATGTCTGAAAGCCAAACAAAAAGAAAAATAACGTTTTAGGACTTTTCTGTTTTATACTCAAGAGGATTTTTTCCCATTTTCGTTCCCCCAAGATTTTTAACCCTACATGGAAACAATATTCACCTGAGAAATAATTTAATTTGATTTCCACAACCAAATGCTATAGGTATGGAAAATGTTCTGTCAGCTTGAAATTTTAAGTTCTGTGAAAGAATTTCAGTGAACATTACCCAGCAGCTTGCTCAAACAAGAATCAGACCCATTTAACTGTTGTTGTTTGGTTTTGTTTGTCTGTTTTGTTTGTTTGTTTGTTTTTCCATTTTCATTCATCATTAAAATGCTTTTACTGAAATTTAACTTAAGAATAGCTAACTACTGAAGGAAAGACAAGTTTGTTTTTTGATGCTGCTTTGTAAAGTAAGAGGAGAGTTTGAGACTTTTCCACCTCAGAAGGTATTTCTCATGCTTACTTTATATTTGAAACATCAGCTCCTCATTTCCCTCTCTCTTCAGGAGGTGCTTGGCAAGTGCTTTGGAGGACCTGAACAGTGATATCACACAAGGCTGGCAGCTCTCCCTTGCCTCCAAACGAGGGGAGAGGAGATGCTGAGACAGACTGTCTAGACATTTTTCAGATTGCTCAGTGTTCTCCATCAAGGCCTGGACCATCTCCCAGAGATTCCTGCACACAGGGGACTCTGTTCACAGAGATTTCAACCAGCCTATGCAAATGCATCTATAGTACAATCACATCATCTTCCCAAATATTCTGGAGGTGCCCTTCCCCAAGCCCTCTCCACAGAAGAACATTGCTGTGCTTGAAGAAGGAACAGAGGACAAGGAGTCCTCCTGAACAGTGCCCCTGCTCTCTAGACAGGTATCTGAGGGGAAACTTATGTCTCATGAAATTGTGAACCTAGATTTGCCTTCCCAGCAGCATGGTACTTCTAGGAAGCTAATAAGAAAGCCCTTAAAATACCTGTTTTGCCAGCATGCAACCAGGCCAGCAGAGGCAAGAGCTGCTTAAGTGGCAGTGGTAGCTAGCATCCCTCTTGACAACCAGCAAAAGCGTACAGGCTTGATAAACCTCTTCGCAATTGATAAACAAGCATCATTGATCAGTAATGCAGAAAGCAAGTTGTCTCTGTGCTCAGTCCCTTTTCCCCACTTTTGTGACACTCAGTTGTACCTGAGCCTGACTTTAGTTACTCTGCCAGCTTTCTTCTTCGGGGTAGGCTGAATGCTAAATCAAGATTTTTCTGGCCTTTTAGTTTTTAGAGTTTGTTAGGATCTCTACCTTCATGGATCTGATAAGGTAACAGTTTTACACTAAAAGAGAGTAGGTAGTAGGTATGGGTTAGACAGTAAGAAAAATTTCTTTACTGTGAGGGTAACGAACACTGGAGCAGGTTGCCCAGAGAAGCTGTGGATGCCCCATTCCCTGCAAGTGTTCAAGGCCAGTTTTGGATGGAGCTTTGGGTGCCCTGGTCTGGTGGGAGGTGTCCCTGCCCATGGCAGGGGAATTGGAACTAGATGATTTTAAAGCTCCCTTCTGATCCAAACCTTTCTATGTTTCCATCTAAATCATGGTACAGGAAATTAACACAGAATTTTGGTGTTCTTTACATTCAGAAAGCTGACTGGAGACCCATCACTTGTTTCTGTTACCTTTAGAATTTTCAAGTTGCAAAATATCATTATGGATTTTTCTTTTTCCTCAGGGAAACTTCTAAAACTCAAAGTTCCCCTCTCACTGAAATGCCTGAAATTGCTGCCACCTCTGTGTGAGGTATGATCTCTTCCTCTTGAAAATATCAGGTAGATTATAAAAAGCACTTAGCTATTAAAGCTTTGATTCCTGAAAATTCATAGTTAATCACCATAAAATTTCATTTTTATGGAGGTCTATTTTACATCTACTCTTCTGCAATTGGAAAGCATTGTTCATTTTGATCATTAATCATAGCTCTAGTAGCCTTATTTATCTAAGTTCCCAATTAACATATTCATTTAGTGGAACTCCTACTAAAATTAAAAGGAATGCTATTAGCATTTATATTAGTAGCTTGTGTTACGGACAGCAATGTTTAATCAGACACCTATCAAACTTATCATGCAGAAAACCTTCCATGGAACCTCAGAGCAAGGAATAGATAAACATCTGGTCATTAAAGAGGTTTCATTTTTCAAGAACGGATGTAAGGAATACATTTGCAAAAGTGTATCACCACAGACACATTTGTATACGCAAAAAATAGAACAATTTACAAAGTAGTCACACGAAGTAATTCTACAGTAAATGCTGATTTTGGCAGGCTCCAGTGCTATATGCATATTTTGCCAAATGTACCCCACTAGCCCTTTTCTTTTCCCTAGACTGGTCCTAAAAATTCCTTCAGAAAACAAAGATTCTGCATATCTTAGCACTTCATGAACTGTCTGTCAAGCAAGTACAGTTCCCATAGACTGCAAAGGAACTGCTAAGTGACCACACGTTAATGCCATTAAGCTACTGGGCTTCTGACAACCATGTGTTTGTGTAATGAATCAGTCATATTAAAAGCGTGTGACAAAAATGACTCATGAGTGAATTCATCACCACTGAGACTCCACTTCAGCACTCCTTCACCACTAGTCAGCTGAACTATGAAGATGCTTCCACAACTTGGCTGTTTGGCAGCAACTAAGTCAAATATTCCCGGCAACATGCAGCAGAGGTGCTGGCTCTGCATGTCCTCCTGGATTGGAATAAGCTTCTGTACCACAAATACCTTTCAGATTCACAAAGGAAAAAATAAATAAAAATCACACATTAATATAGATAGCTTTCTTCTGGCTCTTTAAGAAACTCTGCTTCATGATGACTGCATGTTCAGGGAATCCTTCTTTTACTCCAGAAAGCAAAATATTATAACAAGCTAGGACTTCGAGCATTCAAATTTATCCTACTCCATTTAGATGCCTCCTTTCTTGTGGAATATCAAAGTAGTCATTAATTCTCCTGCCCAAAGTCTCTCATTTTGACTTAACCATAAAGGACTGCATCCACCTGTGTTGCCTAATTACCACCTCAGGGCAGTTTGGAAGTCACAGAGCCTTGACAGAGGGCTGAAAACTGAGGAGCTACACCTTCCCCACTTCTGAAGACAGGGTGAAGACCATCAGGACTTTTGTTGCCCTTGTTCTTCAAAAACACAAATGGGGATTCTACAGCTTCCCCACCTAGCCTTTTGTATGCTCTGCCACTTCTTCACACCTTAGTGAGCTGAAATTTATGCTGATTTCTTCCTCTGTCAGTGCTTATTTTATCTCCTACCTGTGTTAGTCTTTTAGCAGTAGGTAAAAGTGCTGTTTCAAATAAGGTACGTTTATTTGTCCTTGAGATCCTTGAGATGGAGCAAAAGAAGAAACAGCTGAACACGTTTTTTTTTTGTTGTTGTTGTTGTTGTTTTGTTTTGTTTTTATTTTTTAAAAAAGTCTTCCAATTCAAAGCCACAAATGGTGCCAATATACCTTCAGCACAGGACAAAACGTCTGTTTTCATAACCCTGTCTGAGGAAGGCAGGTTAATCATTTTGGAAGAGCTCTTTTTACTGCTGTATTTATTTTCTTTTAGATTTTTTTAAATCATACATAACAAGTGTTAAATGTTGCTTAAAAACTGTTTTCCCTCCTGGTATGTATACAATAAAACAGATATGTCTGTAAAACTGTGATTTACCTCGGCACTCTGTTCTCGTTGGTGTGCTCTGATATCCTATACGACACTGGCATATGTAGGATCCCTGGGTGTTCACACAGTCTCCACTGATACATGGATTCTTCTCACATTCATCAACATCTGCAAGACACAGACAGTATATTTTTATTAAGACATTGGTTGAAAGACATTCAGGTCCATAGGGTTATTTTACTGTTTTGTAGTTGGAGAAACAGTGTGCTGCAATCTAAAACGAGAGGGGATACCACTGAATTCCCACTAACAGGATCCCATGTTCTAAGCTAAGCAGGACCTGGGAAACTGGAGTACTCAAGACAAGATATTGTGGTAGAGTTCTTTATCCCACATGTCTGTATTCCCAGCACCACATGACGGATTTTGACAGAAGCAAAATCTTGTAAGACAGCTAATCCTTGCTCCTTTCATCTAACTCCAGCTGAGTTCCAAAATCAAAGGCCTCAAGAGTCCAACAAGGTACTCCTGATCAGCTGAAAGAGGACTTGTTAATTTCACTGAGTTTAAGATCATGTCTGCTTTTATTTATTTTATTTCATTTATTTGTTTACAATAATTCTTTTGCATACTCAAAGAGATCGTAACTTTTTAAAGGTATCATTTTAAATCACTAAGAAACACATTACAATCACAGATTAATAAGAAATCCTTAATTTGGTATAATTTTGTGACAAGTTACAAGATTTGTTATATGCTGTCTTAAGGACAAAACTGCTGTAAAAGTAACTCTGCTGTTGAAAGAAGTTTTGCTGTCTTTTTAAATATGAAGTTATTTTGGTGTGTTGTTGTTGTTTGTTTGTTTGGCAGGGGGTTATTTTATATAAGAACTCAGAGTTATTACATTGTCTAGAAAAGAAAAAAAGTTTAATAAAATTCCCTTCTGTGATTTACAGCAAAAAAAAATCACATACCAATGCATTCCCCTCTAACATCCAATTGGAATCCTTTGTTGCACTCGCAGCGGTAGCTCCCAGGAGTGGGAATACAGCGCCCATTAAGGCAGAGATGTCGGAACAACTGGCAATAGTCAGTGAAGTTCACCGGCAAGATCACTGAAAAAAGTTGGAAAAATATTTTAATAGCTCATCATAATCATTTTTGGTAATCTGCAACTTGGACAGCATTTTCCGTTAAAAATAAACATTTACCTTCCATCACAACATGAATTACATAGTACAATCAGCACTGGAAGAGAGAAGACAGCACTTTGTCTCTAAGAGATCTGTCTGAAACCAGCTAACAACCACTGCCTTTTTCATTGTGGCAAATCTGATACAGTTTTCCTCTTTTGCAGGACAAAAATGGCCTAAAACTGCTTGGACCCAGGGGAAAAGCAGGTGTGTGGAATTGCAGGGACTCTATCAAAGGCCAGCTGTAACAAGGAGCAGGAAGACTGGTTCAGTTATCTTCATTTTCAAACACAACACAATGACAGAGGGCAGGAATAACCTTGGAAAGTATGCCTATACGGACTTTGGCAGACAGACATGAGCGGGTTCTATCCATGCTCCCAGCTGACCAGAAGCTGTGCAGCTACATCAGTGCAGTGTCAGGCCTGAGTTAGTATACTTTGCCTCTTAGGCTTATTAGCTCAGCTTGGTGCTGAACCAAGACTAAATAGTTTCAGCTGGTGTAAGTGCAAAGGGAGCCTGCCTGCATCTGCACAGAGCATGGGTCAAACGAACTTGTGTTTACTTGCAAAAGAAAATGTGGTTAGGCCAAGTGATTTTAGGTGGTACATGCCTACTGCAAACTATCTGGGTACTCAGTAAATTCCCTGAGAAAGGGCAGAATAAGGAATATGTCATTATTCAGCTCTGGCTTCTATGTTGTTCTAGTGAAACCGTACCTATCTCATGTGTATCACTGGAACAGTTCTTTCTTTACATTGGGTCAGCCTCAGTGCCCACCAGACTAGTATTTTTACCTGTATATCACCTGGCCAAGTGAGAGCGAGGAACACAACCTGAAAGAAGCTGCTTTCTCATAGACAAACTCTTTAAAGTAACTATCACAACTTAGTTCAAAAGCTATTCATGTTACATGATGTTGACATGCAGCAAAGCTCGCAATAGCCTTAAAATGACAGTAATGTAACTATTATAATACATACATCTCAGTACAGACAGTAAAGATATGATGTTGGAATCCTATAGAAAGGAGGAAGACACTACCAATGAGGTACACTTGCTGTAAGATACATGTTAACCAGGCTACAATTAGAAGGATATCTAGAAACTATATGGCCACATAAAATAAGCGATAACAGCTGAAGAGAACAAACTGCTCCTCAGAAATGCATGTTTGTATATAAACTAAATGCAAATGGTATAGGAAAAAGTCAATACTTCCTTCTTACCATGAGGTGGTGGAGCCCGAGATGGATAGACAATTTCTGGCTGTTGAGGGACCAGAGGAGGATAAACACCAGGAGGGATTGGTGGAGGCATGACTTCAGGACGACCCGGAGGAAGGTCAGGTCTTGCTGGCAGCAGAGCGGCTACTGTGCACAATTTGCGATACTCATCTAAAATGTGAAAAACACGACTGCTGTTTTAGACTCTTGTAGCTTTTCCATTTAATCCAACTCCCCCCTTTTCACAGCATGTCAGATTAGTAATACCAAACTCTAAATAATTTGGAAACTCTGAGCCTACAATTTTCTTCATAACAACAAGCTTTGTTCTGTGAATCACGTCATTAATCCAAAGGAGGGTATTAATGCTGCTTGTCAAAAGACTGCTCGTACAAAGCTAACATAACTGACTTTCTGGATATGAAATTGAATGGTCAAACTGGGACCTGATCTTAATTTCATCTTAATCTGATTTCAATCATCAAATCTTTGATGAACTCAGTGAAAAATTTACCAAAAGAAGGACTTTTGGACTTGATCCCAAGTTAATTTAACACAAAACCTCCCATAAAGCTAGAATAATACTGCACTGGGAAAAAACAAACAAACAAACAACAGTTTCTACTGTATTTCTTAAAAGTTAGTCCCCTAAAACAAAGAAATATAAACATAAACCATGAGGCAAAAGCAATTAGAGAATGAATACACTAGCGCTATTTCATTGTGAAAACGAAGTTTGCCCTTAAAAGCAGAAATCAAATGAGGTGCAATCTAAGGAATGTAGTCAAAGAGAAACTGAGTCAGATCCACACCAAATTCATCCTTCCCTTAAGGGGAAAATGATTTGTTTTGCTGTAAACGTTATCTATACTGAGCGTTACACATTCTTCTATTGTTTATCTTTATTAGTGGCATCTGCCCTACTGACTCACTTTTCCTTGTGCCCCCAGCCCTTTTGTCCTTGGGAAGTGTGGGTTTGGAAGATGTGCTGCAAAAAATGCGCACAATTAAAGACCACATTTCCAGCTGACCTGATTCACACCCACAATTCATGTGTACACAAATAATTACTTGTGCAGCCAGTATATTTGAACTTCAAAATTGTAGAGTTTATGGCAGAACTGGAGGGAGGAATTATATAATGAAAACAAAATGCTAATGATGCATGAATTTCTGAACCAATATAAAAAAATGAGAACTGAAAAACAAATCCAGTGTTGGAAGATCTAGGTTGAGTATTTCAGCCTTCAACACTTTCATCCTGCTTTTATTTTCACCTGTAAAACATATTAGAAATTCTTCCTGAATCACGGAGGTTTTGTTAAATAAATATGGTAGCCCCAAATTCTGCTTTTCCTGATTGTGTTTGTGTTTTGTCTTTGTGTTTATTTTCATACTCTTAGGTGATCAGTTTGTTTCATACATCACTGCATTCCCCTCTACTGTTTTAGTGTGACTTAATCTTTAAATCATTCGTAAGATTGTATTGTATTTTGCTTGTTTTGTTCTAGTTTTCTATTTTGCCTATTCATAAGTAAGCTGAATCCATTCTGTCAGTGATCTGTGATAAAATAGACACAGAGACATTCAGAAGGAAGTGTCCACTTAAGTACGTTCACAAACAACAGCGTGCAATTTCTTTCTAACAACAGTAGTTTTAATAGTCAATTTTCTAATCATCCGTTTTCTACAACCTAGTGATTAGTTTCTGTGAAAGGAAATACTTTATTTCTTTTTCACTCCAGATTGGTAATGCTCAAGTACCCAAAGGCAATTGACCAAGAGCTGAGAATTTCCACACAAAAAGAAGTCACAGCATTGGGGCTGCCCACGAATGCAATCAGCACACATGAGCAAATGGTTTAGGTGAGAACTGAACACACATGTGGCTGGGTGCCTGACACACCACTTTTGAATTATTTGCAGTGTCAATGCGAAGTGTCACTCCATATAAACAATTATTGCTGTGTTATGCAAAGAAATACAGTGCAAGCCTTTTTTATTGCAACTTTAATCTCCACGTATAATTTCCAGCAATAAACAGCCTATTTTATAGTACCATCTGGTCTGCTGCCCACATTGAAAATGCAGCTACTTGGTTACATTATGCAACCAGTACTCCACTTCATATCGCTGTGTGCTTCCATTTCAGAATTAGAGAGACTTTGGGCCATTGGTACTCTTCGCTGATAGCTCTAAATTCTGCATCTTGCTTTCTCAGGCTATATTGAGGAATAAATGAACATGATTAAATAATGACAGCAATACCTTGCATACAGGTAAGGCTTTTCAAATATTTCAAAGCATCTTTGAAAAGAGAAAGTTCAGTCTCAATCTATATCCCAAGTTAGAAGAAAAAAGTGGAATATAGCCATGATCTTGGGAGACCTTGTATAGATTGTTGCATCAGGAAGTCTGAGTTCTAGCTCTTTTTCCACGATATGTCTCAGTCTGTGGCCTGTGCCAAATTACTTCACTTTTCCACCCAGCTTATTCAGCAGTTAGATATGAATAATTAGAAAGTATGTAAAGAAAACAGGGACTATGTTAAGATTGAGAGTTGTCCCATCCTCTTCCAATTTCAGGTGATCGTCGATAGATTATACTATGTTCTTAGCATTATTCTAGTCAATCGTGGATATTTAAGATGTTTAAATATTATTAACGAGATAGTGACAGAACCAGGAAGATACCTCCCACAGTTTTGATCTTATCTCTCTGCTTCAGTATTACAGTTTCAGTCAAAGGGTTAAAAACAAGAATAATAAGCACTCCCATATGTATTCTTTGACAATTTCTTCAGTTATACTGCAGTAGTGTTATGACCCCAAATTCTCCCTAAACCCTGCACCTCCCTTGAGCTCCTCCTAGCAATCCTTAAGCTTCTTGTGTTCTTCATTTCTAAAGCATTTCATTAAGTCTCCACTCCTGAACAAACTCAAAACATCTTTCCTCTACCCCCTCACACTTAGTTTCACAATCTGCTCACCATCTTCTGTAAATTCCAGATTCATGTTATCTGGGGATCTCAATAAGCAGTGAGGCACTAAAGCACAACACGTTTTGGTGTCAGACAGAAACCATGTTCTGTGTCAAATTCGAGAATGGCACCTCGAACAGCTAGACATACGAGAAAGAAAACCAGTTTTCCAATGAGAATGAAATTGTAGACGGATCTATTAGAAAGCTCTGGACTAACTTGAGCCTAAAGAGGATGTTGAAAACAACACCTCAGTCAGGTAGGGTCAGAATATCCAGGCTACAAAACATCAACTAGCTACTGATAAAATCCTCTGATAATGTTTGCATGCCCTAGCCTATTGGCATTCCTGCCATAGGAGACCATGCTCTGAGCAGCGGGGCTGGATAAAACCATCTCTCAATGTGTCTTCTAGCCTCAACTGTTGTGTGTGATCCTGTGACAAAAATACTACTGATGAAAGAAAATGGCTGCCTAATTCAATGTTCAATCACACTCAGAATACAGGTGGATTCATACCAGTGGATCTGATCGGACACATTTCAGGAGCACCAGCTGCACCAGAAGACCAGCATCGGCCACTGTCACAGCAACACTGCATTTTGGACAAAGGCTGGGGGAGCTGATTGCTGCAGCGCCCATTCGTCAGGGAAGAGAAGCAGTATCCAGGACGCACATCTACCAAGAGAAAAAAATGGATACATAATCATCAGTTCAATGAGGAATGTGACTTTAACAAAAAAGACAGGTCCCATTTTTCTTCTTTGATTACATGATCAATGATACAGCGTTTTCAACATTAAAAAAGAAAAAGAAAACCAAAGGCAGAAACCCACAAAAATCTGGATAAAATTTGGTCTATGTGGGATTCAACACAGGTGAAATACCTCCTGTGTGAAAGCCAAAGTGAAACGTGGTAGCAATGAATTAGAGGAGGAAAAACAGAATGGAAATGGGTATTCAGTATACAAAATATGCAGGGCCTCCAAAGAAAAATTCCAGTGTCAACTCTATAGTTAGTACTATAGATAGATAGATAGATAGTACTAGATCAGTTCAGTTTAAGCTTTATTTCAAAGCCACTGATACATAGCAAAAATTCACAGCATTGCAGATCTCAAAGGAGTAATTTATATTTCATTTGTCACGCCTTCCCCAGCTGAAGTAGGTAGTGATTTGACAAGATATAGGCTTGCAGGCAAGAGAGAGCAGCACAGCTTTAACTAGTACCGTCACATTGTTTAGGGAAACATACTGTCTTCTTATCTGAAAAGGGTAAGCATGTGCTGTACAATGAACATCCCATACCCAGATTTCGTACACTCAGCTCTAACAACATTGTACAGAAGATACCCTACCTTAGAAATGGGAAAGAAAATGTATATGGGAGCAAAAAAATAGAATAAAGTAATCTTGTGATAAATACAAAGCTCTGAGCAATTGTTTCACAATACGTCATACCACGTCAAATTCCATAAAAACTGTAGAGTGATTTGATGCTGCATGATAAACCAGATCAAGTTTGTTTTTAAAATGCACAAACATTTGCTGTCAAAATGTAGTGGAAAAAGTTACAGATAAAACCTTACAACAGCAGACACCATGCACAAAAGAAACAGTATCTCAGTTATACAAGGCAAGGCATTCATCTGTCTAACCAGTGCTTTCCAGAGTTTACTAGATATTCTAGTGGACAAGTAAAAATAAATAAATAAATAAATAAATAAAGAAGCAGGGAAGTTTCTTATTATTTTGAGGAAATTGATATATAGTGATATGTTGGGAGAGCCTGTGATGGTTCTTTGTTTTATTAGCTGGAACCATGAACACGGATATTACTGGCAGTACAGCTAAAACAAAAACAAAAACAGTTGGTCTTTGTTTTCAAACTTCAGTTTACTCTTGTTATGATACAACGGAATTCTGAAATAGACAAAAAAAAAAAAAAAATCTATTCAGTTCTGTTACTGGCCTCCTGGTACCCAACTGAACTGCCAAGCACACGTAGTCCTTGATCTACCATTTTGAAATCAAAGAAAGCTCTGATGCAAACTGTTCTCCACTGCATTTGTTACACAGTCTCCTCTTCACACAAAGGAGAGGTACATTCAGATGTTTGGCGTGATGGTGGGGTGCATGGGCAGGAAGGGAGGACTGTAACCATCCCTAACCCCTGTAATTCAGTCTTATCAGTTTTGGTCAGTACGAAGTTCTGAAACAAGTGAATGCAGTAATGGACAGAAGTGGGAAAAGTGTCTATGTGGGTTCTGTGCAAGCACGCAACGTGCCATAAAAAGATAAACAAAGATAAACAAAGATAAACAAAGAGCAAACATCTTTGTCTGCCTACAGGCATACGAGCTTATCCAAAAGCTACAACACTTTCAGAAAATGAAGGTAAATTTGTGAGTTTTTACTTATTAGGAGTATTTTCCATATTCTGGAAATAATTCTGAATTATGGAAATAATAAATTTATTAATATTAATATTAAATTTATAATATTATATCAATATTAATATTAAATTTCCATAATTCTTTCCTTATTTAGTTCTTTTTTCTCTTTTATTTTCTGTTGCAAAAGGGAAAACACGCGTAAGGTCAAAAATAGAGGGAAAAACATTTTTCTATTCACAAATACATTTTCAGATTTAACAATTATAATATTTTTCACTAAAAACTATTTCGAAATTTAAAAAAAAAAATAATCACTGAATATAGCTTTCAGGAATTTTTGGAAGGAAAAAAAAAAAAAGTAATCTAAAAGTAACACAGAGCAAACAAATTTATGAAAGCCAGAACCAGGTTTATAAGCTTTCTTAATAGCACTCTCGATGTACTTTGGTTGAGATGTTTCGCTTTTATTTCTACTCTCCAGCTCCATTTGCTTCATCTATTCTAATTTTTAAGATTTGTCATAATGGAACTCCCAGTTCTCCCTTTGGATATTTGGCTTCAGTGCTGCTCCATTTGAGTCCCATAAGGGATACATTTCTCAGAAGCATTTCCTCATCTCTAACAGAATAGACACGTTCAGCTAACACTTTTCACTTAAGACAGGCATGTTGTAATTAAATCAAGATTACATGTTTTGCCCATCTCTAATACAGATTTGGGTTCCATCCCTGTTAATATAGCAAGTAAACAGTCTGCGTATTAGACAAAATCCAAAATATCTGCAGCTAATTAACAATGCTTCCCATTTAGCACGTTTTGCCTTGGACACGAAGCCAAAATTTCAATGATGGTTCATGGTCTGGCATATTACTTAACATAGCCTGTCATCATTTAAGTACCCCATTCTTTAGCTAAACTATTTCAGACTGCAAATACAGTGGGTAAAAAAGGCTGGAAAACTGCAGGAATGGAGGGGAATGTTGGGCAAACCTGACTGAGCAATGAATATAAAAAGTAAAACGCAAATAGCAGTTGAGCATCTCCACAGAAGTTTTTTGCTACATAAAAGTGCAAAAATATCCTTCATAAATATTAACTACAAATGGTAATCAATGATTTAATGATTGTCATTTAGGAGCTATTCATCTGAACCAATGAGTAATGCTCAACCAGCATTTTAAGCGTATATAGTACACGTCTAATCTACTAAAATTCTGTTCTTGATAATGCAAGAAACAGTCTATTTCTCACAACCTGCAGAAATAGAATGGCACTCACATAGAATGATTCAAAATGAATCATAACCCAAACTACTTCCAGAACTCTTGGGAAAATTAATATCATTTGGTACTTTTCTCTGTGAAGTTATTTTTGTTCAAATTTTTCCCAAATCATTATATACCAAAGGTACTAAACAACAAAGAGCTCAACCTGTTCCAATGCCTCACCACCCTCATAGTAAAGAATTTCTTCTGAATATCTAATCTAAATTACCCTTTTTGAGTATCAAGCCACTACTTCTTGTCCTATCACTACACTCCCTGACAGAGTCCCTCCCCAGCCTTTCTCTAGCCCCCTTTTAGGTACTGGAAGGCCACTATAAGGTCTCCCTGAAGCCTTCTCTTCTCCAGGCTGAACTACCCCAGTGAACTGCCTGGTTTCACAGGAGAGGTGCTCCAGCCCTTAGATAATCCTCTGGATAATCCTCTGCCCATTCTGGACTCACTCTAATATAACTAAATGGACTAAACCAAGTACAAACATAAGAGCAAGAATATCAAGTATAATTGTTAAATATGTTCTGCCTACTTAAAGAGAACAAATGTGACATGACAGAAAAATTCTAATACAAAAAATTAAACAGAAGGTCACAACAAAGAAGGAAAGAGGAAACATCTTGTAAATGAAAGCCTCATTTTGGAATACAAATATAGGCACATTATGTACTTTTATATAAAAGAAGGATTTAAAGATCACAAGGTGAAATATATTTCTGGTACAATGTTACCCATTTCTGAGATTCATGACACCTACTGTATTATGATTTACAGTATTTTACTCACCTATGCATTTTAAGCCATCAGGAGCTGTATAAAACCCTGGAGGACACTTGCAGAAATAACTGCTGACTGTGTTTGAACACTCTCCTCCATCACAGATTCCAGGAATGGTGCTGCATTCATCAATATCTTAAAGCAAAAAAGAGAAGCAGGGTCAGATTAGCTGTATTAGGCATGAGAAAAGTTGTTTTATAATTAACATTAATGATCAAATTCATGATCAAATTGATCATTGATGATCAAATTCAAGTCTGATACCCCTCTCAACTTATGTACTAGGGACACAATCAGCAGTTTCAAACCAGGATCAGGATCTTTTGTTAGCTATCTTATAAATGCAAGTGACACAGAATCTAAGGTCATATTATATCTATAAACTGCAAAAGGTCAGTTTGTTTTGCTGCTTAATAATGATGAATGAAAATCTAAAGCTGCAGAAAGGATTTACTAACTGTAAGTAAGCAATAACTGCCAATTTGAATTCTGCACACTAGGATTAAGAAAATTGGTAGTGATCAGGAACATAACTGTTACGTCTTTTGGTATCTCCAGCAGCACAGCATCTTCTGGCACCAGACAGGCAACCCTGATTTAAAGGGATCTGTGGCACCTACTAAATTGCCTACCCTTACTGTATTTGTTTTTTCCTTAAAAATCCCCCATACAAAACTGACCAGATAGGTACTAGTTAACTAATGCAATCCAACAGGATTGTAGCACAAAGCACAATGACTACAAGCAACAAAAACTACCTTTCTGTTCCTCACCTGTTTCTCTGGCAATAAAAAGCCACTAAGTGAATGTACTGAAATTTCAACAAATTGCTTGACACTACAGATTTCTAGAAACTGAAATATCTACCACACTGAAATATCTACCACAGAATATCTAGCACGTCAGATTTTTTTCTCTCCAGATTTTGTCAGTAATTAAAAAAAAAACAAAAACAACCATACCGTACCATCACTAACAATTTTTAAACCATATACTAAATCATCAGCATATATCTAACGCAGAAATTTTTTCAATTTCTGTTGGAGAAAATAACACACATCTTATACCTGATCATTGCTGCATACATGAACAGAGGGAAGGTTTCTTCCATGCTTAGGAGTTCATGTTATTTACAGTCCTGCAAAAAACAGCCTATGCCAGTCTCAGCTGCTCCTTAATTACCATCAATAGCCCGCCTGTGCTGTGTTGTTACTTCCCCCCTGGTTTTCAGTGACTGTCTTAACATTATAGCTGTATCTACTTAGCACTGCTCTCATCTAGGAACCTGGAGTCCAGCTGAGCTTGAAAATAACTCACTTTTTTCTCTGGTACCTACAAGAAGAATCAGTAAAGCAAACCAGAAAGGCAGGTTACTTTTAGAGTGATCAGTGACAACTCGCTGTCACAGCCATCTAAGATCACTGAGCAGAGCTAGCTCTCCTGAAAGGGAGAATCCTGCCAGAAATCATGGTATCACAGGACTCTCTCTATACAACCTCTTCTCCAGAGATGTACAAACAGATAGACACATGGCTAAAATAATGATTTCACCAACCACAAAAATTTCTGAGATGAAATACTGCAACACCACCCAACACACCAAGGCAAGGAATGAATAATATTGTAGTCATTATAAATGATTTGAAGAATTTAAATGTAACGCCTAAATTGGAATTTGGCCCCAACAGATGGGGGAACACCCGAAGTCCCACAGGCCCATTAATGTGCTTTGTATCAAGTAGAGAGGATTTCTCTTTTCCTTTTCCTGGGAAGATAGTAATATAAAAATGATCAATTCTTTTTTCCCTAGGTAAAGAATTGGATGGTCTGCTATCTTTGTGGCCCCTTGCCTTTCCGGTAAAGGAGTAAAGGGACTGGGGTGGCATACAGATGGCCAAACTTTGCAGATTGTCCCATCCCAAACTATGCGGGGCCCTGGACCCCCTGTGCACACATTCCTCCCTAGCATCTTGCTAGCTGTCATGATGTGGGTCACATTCCTTGCTTGGGTGTGTGAGAGGGGTGTGACTTTTTGTTCAGTGCTACTTCAAGGGTGTTGCCAGAGCCTCCAGCCTTACTGCCCTGGGAGCACTGCTAAGAGACTTCTGGCTTCTGATCCAGGATTATACTCTGCAGGAGTCCCAAAAGTCTCAGTGACAAAAAATGTGGAAATTGAATTTCGGTCTGAATAGAGCCCTTAATTAACAGAGAAAAATGCAGTTGTAAATGGATCAGATTCAAGCATCTTCTGACTCAAATTCACCAATGTTTATCTAAAAGTCAGTGTTGCCACTGTTTATATAGAGTCTGACCTTTTTAAAAGCAAAATCACCACTCTTTATTTTAGGGTTGAGCCTAATCCAAACAGTATTTCACTATTTATATTAGTGTTGACATTCATATAAGCAATATTGTCATTATTAAGCATGCAAGGTAAGTATACTCAATGTACTCACAGACATGAATGTCACTCTAGGAAAAATTACTCCCTCCAATCGCCACAAAAATATATCTATCTCAGCTTTAATGCAACTACTGCAAGAGGAATACTGATTTGAAGCAGTGAAATAACATAACACCTAAAATCTAATTTTCCACCAGCTTTGATAATAAAGAGGACTTTGTCTGACACTTCTCTTTTTCCCATCTTGCTCTGATGTCTCACTATACCTTATGATTTCTGTCATGATCTTACTTGAGCTGGGACCCACAATAAAATGGTGCTAGTAATTCAGCAGGTAGCTCCCAGGTCTATGAAACCAGGGACCAAGGAGATGTTACACCTGCCAGAAATCCTATCTGCTGGACAAGAAGTTAAACCAAGTACATGATCATATGTTTATTATTATGTGATAGAATTAATTATAATTAATTGCAATAAGCCAAACACCTTGTCTTATAGTGGAAATTTCAACTTAAAGGGATAATTCAGGAAAGCAGAATGGATATTCAGCTGTTACATGACTATGTTCTTAACTATCGAATCACTGTCCTATTTCATGATGCTGGTATAGGGCTGCTACTTTCAATTCTTTCAATTTTATTAATACCTACAAGGCTTTCACGAAAATTGCATGGTACATTTTATATGAAAATGTACTGGAGGTAAATCTCTGTCTGCTGAAGTTCAACAATGAACAGGTATAAAATAAAAGAAAGTCTATCCCATCTTTGCAGCTAAGAAATTTCACGAAGAGATTTCACATGATGGTGCACAAAATTTGTGGCAAGGCTTGGAAATGAACCAAGTTATCCCAGGTTCTTGGGATAGTCAATCATTCTCAACTGTTAGAAGAATTGCAGGCTCTGAAGGTGTTCTTTTCTTTTTATTTTTTTTTTTAAGTATGATTTCACAATCAAAAAACACCATAGCAATGTTTATACAATGCAGCAAGCCTGAGGTTCTCAGTTTTAATACTTAACAGTATTAACACTAGATGTAAAAGAACTCAGTATTAATACTTAACAAGGCACATGTTCAGTCTTTCCTATTCATCCTGTTCTTGATACTTCATCCACTGAAGGAAATACTTGTAATGTTGTTCTACCATGAAGCTGGGCTACTTTCTGCCAAAACCAGAAATTCTGGCAGTCAATATGAAAGCCATGCTATGTACACACTCTTCTGAAATTGCTTTCCCTAACACGTAATTGAATTATGATTTTTTTCTTGAAATACGGATTTTCCTTTTGAAAGACTGTCATAATTCTTCCAAAATGACTACAAAATTTTGAGTACTTCCTTAAAGGCACCTGACATAAGAAAGGGTGGTGGATGCACACCTCCCTTACACAATCACCTTAAGCTGTAGAGGTCATTCTTCATCATTTCATCTTTCTGAAGGCTTAATCTGCAAGGTGCTAAATGCTTGTCAAGTAACAGAAAAGCAGGACATTCAGAAAATACTCTGGGGACAGACCCTCTGCCACCAAAGTCAGTGGAACAGTAAAGAAGCCAGTGATTAATACTCAGATTTTCCCTTCAAAAATTAGAATTGCAGTATCTATGCCTGATTATTATACTACAGAGAAGAAAAACCATTATCAAATCACAGTTAAAAATTCTCAAGATTCAATAATCATGCAGTGCAAATCTCAATGCTAATATCTAGCACCTGCTAAACTTCCAAATTAGGATTACCAATAAGGAAAGACAAAATGTTTGCCCTTCTTTAATATCTGCAACCATAAGGATGAGTTTAGACCATAGTCCTGTGGTCTTCACTCAGCAGTGTAAAATTCTCATTAATGTCACATACAGTTTAACTGAGTAGGTGGGGATGTGTTGAACCTTCCAGTCATATATACTTTTTGGTTAAAAGATCCACAGAGAGACATGTGCCTCAAGCATTTTTAAAGTAACATATCAGTTAAAAACATTTTCAGCTTTAATGTTTAACTCGTTTCAGATGTACCTTTAAGTCTGCAAAATGTTACATGAATAAAAGGCTGGAAAAAGCTGCAGGGCCAATATTTAAGATTCTCTGTTTTAGAAGGAGAAATGACTGTTATTCATATTTGCTGTGAAGAATGCTGTTTGCATGTTCATGGCAGAAGAGACTGGAAAGTTTGTAACAAACTCCTAAACAAAGTTGGCCCCAAAAAGAAGACTTCCCCCCTTTAGTTGCAGAAGAAAGTTCTGAAAGTTCTTACCATCACATTTTTGTGTCACTTCATTAAACTTGTGTCCAGCTGGGCATTTGCACTCAAAAGATCCAACAGTATTAATGCAATTTCCCCCTTGACAGATCCCAGGGATGGCTTGGCATTCATCCACGTCTATCATATAAAAAAGGAAAAAACACCCACTTTAAATTCATTTCTCAAGAATAGCCATAATAATTTGTCTAGATAGAAATTAAAGTAAATATGCCTACATCCATCATTCACCCATGATAATATTATGATACTTGCTTGTGAAGTCAGACACTAATTTTGTAATTACTCTATGCAAAGTATGATTAAGTACAGTAATCTAAATATTTTCTGCAAGAAATTACATGGTTATTATTGTTACAGACATTAAACATCTAACTGTTATTGCTTTGTTTTTCCAAAACATCTGGGGAATGGTGATGCAGAGAATACAGCCTGCCACAACCCAGGTTCCTTTGCGTGTCTGAAGCTGGGCACCCAAAATCACTTGCAACTTTGAAAAACTTGGCAACTCCATATAGCATATACCTGAGTGCTGAGATGCAGGAGCCCCAAATCAGTGGAGGAGCAGTGTGTGATGTGCATGGAGAGGCCTTACAGAGGGAATTGCATGGTCATTATTGGTGGAAATGATTAACTCCTCACACTCCAGTAAGTTCAGCATCAATGACCTTAAGCTGTGGTTAGGATTTGACTCAAGGAGTTCCATAGCCATAATTAATGTCTCCAGAGGCATTATTAATCACCTACTTAGACATTCATAGCTTTGTCTATTTTTTGTTGTTTCTTTCTTTCTTTATAGCTTTTTCCTTTACTTTTCTCTTCCTTCTAATTTGTCACTTAAGAAAAAAATGACAAAGATAGTACCACAGGGTAGGTAGGAAACACAAGACAAACATTTTCAAGAAGCCCCACTTTCTGGCCTGACAGCTATTTTAGCACAACAACGTGTGTCATCACTAAGCTGCAGAAGTATTGCAATGGCTTAGTAATAGCTAGAGAAAAGAGATTAAAGGAGGAGGACTAACGTTGCCATAGGAGACAAGGGAGGTCTGGCTCCCAGTCCCCTGAGGGCTGCCCTGTGTCTGTGGCTCCCTAGTCCTTTGGGAGCAAGCAGAGCAGTCACCACTCTGCACCCCAAACACCTGTGCTTACACACAGCTTCCCAAGGGGTACTAGCTGCTGCTGGCAAAACCCCATTTCTTGAAATCTTGGGCTTCAAGCTAGGATCAGTTTCTACACAGGACCACAGGCTGAAGGAGATGACGCCTTCAAATCTCCCTGTATAAATCCCAGAGAGTCAGCTGCAATGTGTCTTGCAGTCTGAAAAGCAAAGTATTATGTCTGTACAAAAGGCCAAGAGGCAATTTCCCTGGGAGCCACAAGTAGGAAGTTTCAGCAACGCCATGGGGCATATCTGTACCACATTGCAGAGCATTATGTAAAGATCCCCCAGTGATGAACTGGGTCACAGAGTGCCACAGCAGAGCCACAGCAGTGCTGTGCCTGAGCTAACCCAGGTGCTAGGAGGCACAGACAATCAGCACAGCACCCACTGACACTGTCATACTGCTGCTGGAACCTGAGCTAAACCCAAATGCTGCGCTACAGTAACAACAGTCAAGCCAGACTTCATGGCATTGCCCTGAATTTAAAATAAAAAAATAGAACTTATGCTCCTGAGTCACAATGTCTGTTTCAAAATCCCACGTTTTGGCTTTCATTTTCATAGTTTGTATCTTTAAGAAATCTCATCTGTAATACTAATTTAACTTTTAGTCAGACAAAGTCAAACTGTAGGCAGTGATATTCTATTTATTTTTTAAAATAAACTTGTCCTCCCCTCCATTTTATTTCTTCTGATTTCTCCACACAATAATAATGGTTTCTTTTCTCTTCAGAGAACCTGGATTTTATTTAACCTGCTTTTATTTACTTAGATTGAATATGGATGTGAAAGCCCTGAAATGTCTTCAGTCTGAATGGATGTTATCTGATTTCAAAAGGATTGGATTTAGTACAATTGTATGAAAAATAAAGCTAATATGTGGTTCCATAGCAGACCTGTTGAAATTATGAACACATTACAAGAGAAAAGAAAACTGGAAAGTACAGGTCAAATATACATGGCCAAAACTGTGCTGGCACTGCATACGGATTAGCATAAATGTAGCTGCATGCAAAGAAATGTGCAGCAAGCGGAGGTAGCCTTATTGTGAACTGCACAAAACCATCAGAGAGGTCACCGCAACTTTTCCATGACACAAACAAGTGGGCTATAACTAGGTGTGGCATGAGGTCAGGGGTGTGGGCCACATATTTATGCACATACAATCTCAGAACTGTCCAGAATGTTAATTTACAGATTTCTGCACAATTTAGTTCTGACTTTTAACAGTGAGAGGAGAACAGATTGGCTGAGGTCAGAATATGTACACGTTATGCAGCATACGCAAACATGCCCATGTTGAAGTTCACCATGCCTGTCTGCAGGCACCAACCAGGACTTAGCCTGTGACAGATATCTACATTTTTTAATACAATGGAATGTCTTGAAGTCCTTCACAAGAATTTGATGATTAAATAAAATTACTTGTAGATTTATAATCTTTATCTTCCCTATTTTAAAAAATACTGTAACTTATTAGAAAATGTTAGACAGATCGAAATAAACTAGTCCCAAAGATACGGCCCTGGGAATTTATAATCCACATCAGTTTAATACATAGCTGCCCCTGTTAACTTTCTCCTGTTTCCTGCCAGACATCCAGACAATAAAAGAATTTATACAGCTGGAAGTACTAGAATAAAAGCCAAAAGCAGAGTAAGGACTTTCTATGGTAAGGCATGCTTAGAAAGAAGTAAGCAACATCTGGGTGGATTTTACGATTTGAAACAAATGCAAATGCATTTCCAAAATTGTATAAAATTTACAATAAGTATAATAAGGCATTTGAAAATGTCATGATGTGCACTTTTCTCCAGGTTGAAGCAGTGTAGCTCAAGAGATAAGACACCTAAGATGAATCCAAACCCAACAAATTTTACCTAAAAAAATCCCACACCAGATAAATGGAACAGCATCACCACAGATTGATGTATGTTTTGAGCACTTCTTGAAACACAATAAAATCCTCCGTGGAATGGCTGAGTGGTATACTCTGAGAAACATGCTACAGAACCAAGGGAAAGGGCTCCTGGCAGTGAGAAATTCGTTAAGATGCTAGCTGCTCTCACATGACCTAAGTTACTAATGTACTCACTTGAACATCAGACACTCACTGAATCATGAAGTAATGCATTTGACAACGTTTTTCCATACTTCACACATATAGCCGAGAATGACTTAGGACAGGTTATTCACAGCAGTGCAACTCAATTAAGATTAATCCAGTAACAATTTCAGCAGCTTTCGGGTAAGCTTTGCTGCTAACTTACCTTGACAGGCCCCCGTTCGAATGTTTGGAATGAAGCCTCGGCGACAGGGATGCGGCTGGGCAGGACACATTTCACAGGGGTGGCCCCACGCTCTTCCAACAGTTGCACAGCAAAGGGTTTTTGTGCAGACTATTCCACTGAGCTGTCCCTGGCACATCTGGTTGGTTACCAAAGTGAAGCAAGGGCCGGTCCTGTAATCTGTGCCAAAGACAGGAAACGTAATCAGCATCACAGTAAAAATACATAACAAAACTTATAATAACTTACAATAAAGCAACAAGATTTAAGGAAGACTTCTGCACATAAATTCCCTACTACCCCAATGATTTCACTTAGCAGTGCTCTGCTACAGGTTTTTCTCAGATTTACTTCTTATTCAAATCCAAGGAAAATACGCAGCTCCACAAATACACTGTGACTATTTTACCAGGGGTATTATATATTTAAGATTCTCCACATCCCCTTTGCAGCTTGGTTTAATCTCTAGTAACACTATTTGGGAGGTCTTTACACTACTTTGTTTTAAATATTCAACACATTAATTAAAATAATACTGATAAAAAGTTAGGATATGTTTATTTCCACAAGTGTTATTCTCAAATGAGTCTCAAGGGACAAGAATACAGACTGCAGGAAGTTTTTCAAGGACAGCTTTCACTGTTATTGAGGCATATGCCGTACCAGATACATGGGTAAGCTTTGCCTACAGCTGAATGGAGGGCATGTGGAACACATCTGCTTTGATTTGTTTATGGTAGGACAGGCCACTTATCCAACAGAAAGAATTAAACTAAGATGTTAATAAAATACTGGTAGACTTTATTTTGTTCCTTTCTCCAAGGGCAACAACCAAACAGTGGTACTGCCAATTCAGCTGTCTCCTGCACATCCGGGGTGCGCACTCCAGCTAATTCTTCACAAGCGACCCTAAAATGCTTTTCTGTTATGGTGCACCAGGACAGAGTCCATCATCCTGTAAGCACAGCCAGCAAATTCTAAGCCTGACGTTCATCTGTACTGAAATAGTTACTAGCTGCATGAGCCAAGGTCACTAAGCAATCCACACTGCCTTGTAGAGATGACATTATAAATGCCTTCAATTTTCATGCCACTTCCAAACGTCGTTAACAGTAAGATGTTTCCATTAAACCACTGATAAAAAGTGTTAAATAGGGCAGAAGTAAGAATGGACACTTTTTCCATCTGCCCCCCAGTACTCTTGTCAGACAAGTACTCCAGGATTGCTCCCCGAACCAGGTGCACCTTGAAACTGACCACAAGTCCTATATGCCATAAAACAGTGCTGTATTACTACTGCTATCTTCAACAATTAAACATGATCCTCTCAGGAAGGATAGCAAATTAATCTGAAAGAATTATTTCTGATAAACTTGTACTAAATGCCACTCACTATCAGTGACCTCACATTCAGTAAAGGATGGAGATCCTCCTTAATCTTCATTTTGCTCTTGGTGTATTTATAAAAGCATTTTTCATCGTCTTTCACTGCACTAGCCAAATGGAGCTCCTGAGCTTTGGCCTTTACGATTCTGTAACTGCACAGCTTGCCAACAGCTCTAGAGTCCTCCTGAGCTGCCTGCCTGACTTTATATTAGGGGAGACACTGATTTAATGTCATCCTTATATGCTATTGGATTGCTAACACAAAATTTCTGTCCTATCCCCTCCAAACAGTGCGGCTACATTTATTGAACACTTCTCCATCGCCTTCCCCAGCAATTCTGTAAGACTCATCTTGAAATGGGTCAGAATCTCTCTTACCTCTGATTACTAAATTCCATTTCATCACCCTAACTTTTTTTTGGGTTGGCATTTCTCTTTCTACCCCTTCAATTCCCATATTTTTCTGCTCTACAACTTCTCTCCAGTTCTTTTCCTGTTTTTAAGCATTTTTGTAGCTACCTTCATTTTCCTAGTTAGATGGCTTTGTTTTGCGTTTGTCAAAACTAACACAGCTTTCTTTCTCATTTCTCATAGTAGACATGAAGCTTTGGAATCACACAGTATTACTAGCTTTATCATATTTCTTCAGCCCACAATGAATACAAGTGAGTCAGAACAAATTACACCTAACCAATCAAAAAATTTTAGTTCTGAGATCATTCCTTCAACCTAACACAAACCGAGGTCTACGACAGGTAATCTACTTTACTGTATGCAAAACTTCTGATACTAGAACTCCTAATATTAAAACAAGAGATGACAATTTATTTAGAAACACCACAGTTTTGTGTTGGCAACATGAAACCTCCAGCGCACCTCCTAAGAATGAAATCCCTTATTGTAGATTGCCCCTATACAGTTTAAATATAGACAGTTAAAAAAGGAGGCATTTTGTTCTCTGTCACAGTGGGAAGCAAACCTCAGACAGCCCATCTTGTATTTTATGTTATGTTATGAATGGATCAGCATTTACAATTGTTTAATTTCAAATTATAAATGGCTTATCAGTGGCTAAAATGACTTAGAAATATTGTGAACCCAATGAAGATCACTTCATAATCATGCAAATTTCCCTGAGGTTTGAGTAACAAGAAGTAGGACAAATATGGACTCAAAACCAAGCAAATCCATCTCCTATTTGTTATTATCCGATCAAAAGAGCTCTAAAATTAAAGTATTCCTAATGTTGTGTTTAATATCTTTTACATATTAAAAGAATAAGGCATACAACAAGGAAATGTGTTTCCGTTAAAATGATGGCAGAATAAAAGTATAATAGTATAGCTAGTAATGAGGTACCCTTGGATTTACACCATCTTCTTTAAAACTGTTCGGATTTATGAATTATGTTCATTTTAGAAGACACTGTAACCCATAAGGCCTATGTTACAAAGCACTGATGTGGAATATGAGCTTAAAAAATCGTTTCTATTTTGTTACAATAACATTCCCTTATGCATTCATGATTACTCAAACTACTTTATGAGTAAAGCTCAATCAAGATTCCAAGTGATCAGTAAGGAGCTGAAAAAAGAGGCATGGATACTACCAGAAAAATTTGCACTTTTCCAGAGTAATTTTACTTTAACTAAAAAAAAAGTTGAGGTTTGAAATTAATTTAGTAAAATTATTTTTTAAAGATGTGCAACTGATGGTTCCAATGTTCCACATAATTTCTAATGCAATTTTCAGCATGT
This sequence comes from Aythya ferina, assembly GCF_964211825.1. NCBI lineage: Eukaryota > Metazoa > Chordata > Aves > Anseriformes > Anatidae > Aythya > Aythya ferina. The sequence continues at coordinate 20,612,669 of NC_140307.1, read as the reverse complement.
GCAAGCAGCCTTCAATAAGACATTAATCACGGTTATCTAACAATTTTATCTGCTTCTTCACATACTTTTTAGCCATTTCTACAAGGAATAATTCCTCAGGGGTCCTCAGACAACTGAGAAAACAGCACAAACTGAAAGCACTTTAAGTTCATATACGTCAAAAAGAAAACAAGGGCAATGGAATGAAGCTGGTGTATACCACATAAAATCCTGTTTATTAAGTCCAAGGGAAAGAAGCAAGGTGCATTTTGATCCGCAACTTGTTCCTGTTTTAGCAATAATGATCGGATAATTTTAGTTATCCTTTCAAAAGATCCCTTATATTCCTAAATCCATCAGAGAGGCTGCTGAAATATGTAGCACAGGAAGGCTTTGATCAAAACCAAGTACAGCAATAAATAATGGTAATTGTTCCAAGTAATGCTGGACAGCACCAAGGAGACTCAAACACTTGGTCAGTGCAAGACTTTCTACAGCATGCACGCTTCTTAAGTCCTCAACTCAGAAAACCCTTAAACCTTTAGCTCCCGCTAACCCCTGTTTTCAAGAACAATACATTTTTTAATGTTAAGATACAGTTTAAACATAATTTTGAACTAAGGGAATACAGATTAAAGAATTATGATAGTGCAAGGATGCTGGATGAAATTACGGTCACTCTCTCCTCAATATTCATTCCATAGAAACATCCTAGAAAGAGTTCTTGATGGTTAAATTAACAGGCTGATTTCACAAACTGATAACCACCTATTGTAGAGGTTGACAGACTCTTCCAGCCCTGTTAGAATGAACTGCAACTGAGTAAGTGCAGAGAGAGCAGGATCGGATCGGAAATGCAAGTCAGCATTTACCTTACTGTGATGCTCATTTGGAACCTGATTTCAAACAACCAAAGAATAATGCTAGCTAAAAGATTGCCAGTCTGATTTTCAAGTAGCAGAATCCTTTCGACAGTACACAACTTCACAGGTAAATAAAGTTTCAGGTATCTCCATAGTTATGGATACCATGATACAAGTTTGTACTTCTACACCCAAGAAGGTATTTGGAAAATTACCTTCATATTTTAGTAGCAAATGAAACTAAATACACCAGTCTAACTGAATGGAGAGACTACAAGAAAGGGTTTACTATGGTCTATTGAGAAACAAGATAGACAGAGGAGACTGCACCATATAACCTGCCTAGTGCTGTATTGCAAGGAAGAAAAAGAAAGAAAAATTGAAGCAGAAGCGAAACAGGTCACTTAATTGTAAGACTGGCCAAAAGCAACTGCTCACCAGATCATCAACCAATTTTTTTCAGAAGGAAATGCAGGTCTACATTACGATTTATTTAACAACACCTTTTGTAACCTGGACCGCGAGTTTTCTATCATTATCCAATTCAGTAAGGAAGATACCACACTTATAGACTCCCATGTAATGGTGTCACCAAAAGCTCTGTAAAATGTAACAGACTGAACAGAAAAGACAGAAGAAGGTGAAAGGAAAAAAACAACTGAAGGGAGCGTCTTCAACTATTTAAGAGGTAAATTTCAACTTTATTTTATTTCAGTTGTACAAAACACATATTTCTAATGGGGAAAATGAATTTTACAGTGATTCTGTTTCTCAATGGCATTCCTAAAGTACAAGAGGGGAGCACAAATTTCAGATTAACAAAAATTAGGATCAGGAAAACAGATGATGGGAGTTCCAAAGGAGTTTCCAAAAATGTCCCATGACGGGACACTTGCATATAGCAAAAATTAATGGGGGAGAAAGGAACTCTGAATGCATCAACTCTAGCGTCACCAGTAAGAAAGGTATGAAAATCACATCAAGCAAATTATGTTTTTGAGACATAAAGACAGTATTTTATAAAATTAGCTTTCACTGAACCATGAATGAAGAATCTTAAATGAATCCTAAAAGTATGCGCACATAATCTTATTTACCCACATCAGAGATTCTAGGCTGATCCAGCTGTGCTTGCACAAACAGAGCTCCTATCATTTTCCCAAGTCTAAAAGCTAGGAATTGAATAAATGTATGTCTGCTACTCTGATATAAAATTTGAAATAAATGGTGACCTCACAGCAGTAGGGATATAATGAGAAGCACCAAATCTGAAAGTCTTAGTTCTTTGAGGAAGCCATGTTCCTTGACAGGATCAGAAACCATACAATACCTCCACTTCAGTACACTAACAACTACACTGCTGACAGTTAAAGAAAAGAAACAAAAAAAAAAAAAAAACAAAACAAAACAAAAACAAAAACAAAAAACAAACAAAAAAAAAAAACCTGCTTCATTCACTGTATGTTTCAATGTACTTCCATCGTTTCACACTCTTCAGAGTGTGAAATGCAGTTAAAGATGATGGGGAAAAATATCACACATTCTGCCTCATCTCAGGAGGCAGGATGCATTGTGCCCAAAATGAGTTTTTTTTGCAGTAAAGTTCCAAGAATTACAGGGAGACTCCAAAGTGGCACCAGACCACAACAAGGCCACGCTCACTGCAGCAGTCAGCACCACCATAGCACAGGGAGTTACTGAAAACAGAGGTTCAGCATTTCAGGCTCAATTTCCAAACATCCTTCCAAGGAATTCTAGTATTTCTATGCAAAAATCTCCTCATAAGGACAGAGGGAATAAACAGACTGCTTTATACACATACGACTCCCAAGACGCTAATGCAAACTCACGTGTGCCACTTTACCAGAGGCATAGGAAAGGCCAATGTGCTTGGACTCTATTTGCACTTGTCCAACGTTCCCTTTCCATTGTGTGTAGGCTATCATGAAATCATGTTTTGCATTTATACAGGATTTCATGGCTTTTAAGCACCAGGCAGAAAAGTGAATGACCACTGTCAGGAACCCATGGGATAACAATTATTTACCTCTATTTTTCTTAATAGGGGACAGGCCACATATCTCGCTTCACAGACTGAATTGAGACCAGACATACAGCATCACGTTCCCATGTTAGCTTGATGCACTGACTTCCAACCATTTAAAAACTCAGACACCATAAGTCTCAGTTCACAGGTGAGACGGAAATGCCAGTTGATAAATGCATTCAATCCCAACACTTTTTTTCCACATGGGCCATTTCCTCAAATAATTACTCACTGTTAAGCTCTCCCCTGTCCCCTCCTCCCTCCAGTCAGACACTATTACTCATCCCAGTCAGATCACAATGTGTCATCACTGGAAAGTACATGGCAAAGATATCTGAGGGTGTTCAGAAGGAAAGAAAACAAAATTTTGTAAACATTTTAAACACTACTTCCTACAATGTCCAAAACTTCTTACTAATGAGGCTTGGTGGATTTAGCTGTGGTATGTGAAGAAATTATCACCATGTCACTTCTGTCTGCTGCTTTCCAGTGCCAGAGGTGGTTTCACATATTAACAAGACTGTTTCTTGGTTGCTTCAGTGCACAGTCCAGCCCAGAACTTGAACTGCTGAGATTTAACACTGGTTAGTGCTGCAGTGTCACTGGATCTGGGGACTCAGAGTGCACTCAGTCAGCACTGTGTCTGGCAGGGGTATAAATCTGGCAGCAGAAAGGGCTCAAAATACCACAGCTGTGCTGTGGACAGATCAGTGCTCCAAGTTGCCTCTCATTATTTTAACGAGAGTAAAAAACATCCATGGAGGCATATCCAACACTTGCAATAAATAACTTCCACTGGTATCGTAACTCTTTATTCTGTATTAGTCAACCACAAAAGTTAGTTCCAGCCTCATATATTCCAGACCTAGGAATACTATCCCCTCATTCATGAATCTGATGACCCCATTTCTGCATGTCTTCCTCACCTTTGGTTGTTGCAAATTGTTCTCATATATTGACTTGCTGGCACACTTCAGCCCAAATTTATTTTCCATTCCGTAAGCTTCTTCACAAATCACTTTCTGCACAGATAATCTGTTTAACATGTCTATCTAGCAAATATTATCTAGTCTTCCTAGGATACTGGTTAAAGAACGGGACTTTTAAATAACAGTTTGCTAACCACATCAGACTAACATTATCAGTTGCACTGGATGTAAAGAACAATTCAGGCTGGCCATTTAAAAAAGTATTTTGGCAATTCATTTTCAAGAACAAATATACAACTTTTTCATGCCAATTTTGTTCTTGCAACTGACCCAGTTCTTGAAGTCTGTGACTGAAAAGTAATAACATTACAGTAATAAAATAAAAAATAATAATGTTCAAAAAAATATTATAGAATTGGAGTGATTTGTTGCACACATTTTAATCCAACACGCAGACTAAGCATTTCACCAAAATCAAGGCTTTAGCTCTGTTGTTCCCAATTATGTGCGGCAGCAGTCCAAATACAGAAAATTGTTACCACATTTTATTCTTCTCCATGATGAAGAAAACAGTAAGCAATGCAGCTAAATGCAGAATAACTTCTCATTTCTGAATAATCAGTTACCTGACAAACTCTTACCCACCCTACTTTGCTATGTAAGCTACAAAGGAACATTTCTTCACAGATTTTAATTTTTCCAATTTCTTTCACAGGCTAACAAAAATGAAATAAAATTCTGAATTGATTTCCATCTCTCTTTTTGCAAAAAAAGTAACTAACGTTGGTGACATATTTATTGTCAAGACCGGATGATTATTAAGGAGAATGGATTCAATTGAAGAACTCTGGAAGTTTCACTTAAAAAGCACAAGTTGGCTGAAGTTTATTACTACTTTTTTAAAAGTAGAGCTCTTAAGAAGTGCCACGTTATAATAACAGTCTTAACATACCACAAAGTATTAACCATTAAATAACAAGGTAAGGACAAAGCTAGTAGATGGGCTCTGTAAATTTTTTCTCTTTGGTTCCAGAAGACACTGACTATAAAATAACTAAGACTATCCAAAAGTAGAGCAAACTGCGTAAGAAAAATAGATGCTAATGAGTTATAGTATATTAAATAGAGTGACATCCAAAGACAGGGCAAATGCTTTCAGACAATGCAACATGCAGCATTTAAAGACATACTGCTCATATTTTAAAACAAGGAGTGGTACAATATATTAGGAATAACTGTGTGTGTGTTTTTTTTTAATGTAAATGTTTCTCTGCAGTGTCATGAAACAAAATACAATTGCAGAGCACTGGAATGAAACTCAGTCCAGGACCGAAGACGGGTTATAAATAAAAAGGGGAGGTGAGAGGAAGGAAGAGAGCCAATTTCACTGTTCAAGCTAAGTGAAATACAAAGAGTAAACACACAGCAGGAATGGCAAGAAGTCGACTCTGTTTCAGTGTGGATAACTTAAAGGGAAAGCAGTAAATGTAATAATGGTGTTTTGGGTGTCAGTAAGTATATATTATCATAATGACACATGGACAAATGTTTGTGGTCCTAACAGAATGCAGAACTTCTAGAGTCCTGGCAGCTCTTTAACGAGGTAATTAGAGCAAACGACAATTTCTTCTGACTTGGTTGTAACAGCTGCCAGGAATCATCTAGCTTGTCCTAAGAAAGCTCTCTCTTTTCCATAACTGAAAGGGACCAGCACTCCTGAGAAATTATGGCAGTGGAAAAGCTTCCACCCAACACAAGCAAGGATCATGTTCTTGTGAAGATACTCGTCTCCAAATGGCTGCCAGCTCCCTGACCAAAGGGTCTTCAGGCAGCCACTGGCCTGGCTTTTTGTATTTTCAGTACTTCTTGGGTAAGTGTAGTTTTAGAGTTATGATTTTAGTTATGACAGATTTGATATAATGTAAATATTGATTTATTTATTTTACTAGTCTGAAGACTTTCAAATAACTTGCACTTTTCTTTTTTGAATAAGTTTATAATATGGAGTTTTATATTGCAAATAACCAGCTTAAAGCATTTGAAGTATCTGAAGAACAGTGATAATATACAGTACTTTGATTTTCACAGAAATATTTTAACTATGATTTTCTTTCATCATTGCACTATACTCCCCTCAAATCTCATAAAGTGTTACAAATTTAAACTGATAATTACCAAAATAACTTCAGACACGAATGACTCACCTCGAACTCTGCAGCGAAACACATCAACTACTTAATTGAAATACCATGCAACCCTTTGTGTTAAAGGATCTGATTCCTTCCTCAATTAAACTGTGGCATCACTCTGTGTTTACACCAATATAATCATGACAAGAATCTGTCTCATTTTGCATAACCACATATATGGGATTCACATTAAGACCATGGTTCCAAAAATAAACACGGTAATAGCATGCACTAGTTAACTCTGAGTAAGTCTGATAGTATCTCTGTTGAAATGTTATAGAGTACATGCCATAACTCTGCAATTATCACATGTACTTAATACCTATTTCTAGAAGTAGAAAGCGTCGCTCTCCAAGAAAGCAAATGATCTAATCTTGACTGACAAGTATTTTCAGCTATGCAAGTATAATTTTAAGTGTTTGTGTGTATGTAAATGGGTGTGTGTGTATACATATCTATCTATCTATATATAACACCTACCAAAATACATTTTATTTTTTTTTGTATAATCCTGTAGATATCACTATGAACTCTACTTCTCAGTTGCCATTCTTCTGGTCTTTTGATTTATCAGGTTTTCAGAGAGCCTATGGTTCTCTCTTCTTTACTGCTTTCCTGTATTATCTACTAAAGCATTAAATAGTTGCTATCTGTGAATGAACTGCAGAAAATCTAATATATTCAGACAGCTTATAGGCTTCTATATTTATTGGAAAGAGACAATGAACATCAGTTATACTAGTATTTAATGAAAAGAAGTAAAGTCATTCCCTTCTTCATTGACAGCTTGGTTGGAGAAGTGTTCTTGCATGGCACTAACTAGGAGGTGAATATCGCCTCCAGTCAATGAATGACTGGCCTCAAATGACTGAGGACTTTCTGCATATACTACGTTTTTAATCTAAAGATCAGAAAAACTATTTATGGCAATTCTCCATTAAATAGCCTTTGCCAAAACCATATCAAAAGTCTGTTTTTCCCAAGAAGTAACAAAATACAATGCTAATTATAATTAAGTATCCTAAAGGAGAGAAATAAAAAAGAAATAGACCATTAGCACACTTAGGGTCAGATTTTTTTCTTGCATGTATGCTGCAGGTAGGAAGAGCAAAAGGTCTTTACTGACTAAGATTTCATTTGCCCTCCAATATGTGGCATAGCATGAAAACTTGGGAAACAGCCAGTGGTCTTGAACATTTAACATTCAAGCTCTGAAAGCTTAAATCCTTAAATCCAGGTTTCTGTTTCCTCCCTATTAGAAAGGACATGATGGCTTTGTAGGTACCCAAATGTGGACATCCAGAAGGAAGTCCAGGTCTCAAATACAAGTAAATGGTTAGACTCACTGACTTTGGTGAGACTGACAATTCTGGAAAGAGCGTAGCAGAGGGACACCAAGATGATCAAGGGACTGAAGTACCTCTCCTATCAGGAAAGGCTGACATGTTCAGCTTGGAGAAGAGGAGGCTCAGGGGCGATCTTATCAATGTGCATAAATACCTGAAGGGAGGGTGCAAAGAACACAGAGCCAGGCTGTTTTCAGTGGGGCCCGGTGCCAGGACAAAAGGTGGTGAGCACAAGCTGGAAGTCTGAGCATCAGGAACCTCTTCTGTACTGTCCAGGTAATGGAGCACTGGCACAGACTGCCCAGAGAGGATGTGGAGTCTCACTCCTTGGAGATCTTCAAAAGCTGTCTGGAGATGGTCAACCTGCTCTAGCTGTCCCTGCTTCAGCAGGGTTTTGGGCAAGATGACCTCCAGAGATTCCTTCCAACCTAAACAATCTTGCAACTCTGTGGGGAATCCCATTGCCTGTGATTGCACATGCAAACCCACACACGGAAAACAGCCATCACTGGGAGGTGACAGTAAGAGAGAGATCCACCCAGCATCAAAGGCCTCTTTCCAAAAGCTAGTCGATACTGGCTCAACCAAAAGTGACACACTCCAGTTGTATTTCACTAACAATATGCTCACAGGGAATAGCATCAAACTCTTGGAAACTTCAGTTTGCACTGAACCAATCATTGTTCCATTTGGGGTGATTTCTCACTACTTATTTTAGAGATTGTGTTGAAAAACAAGGTTTCTCTCACCTCCATTCTGCATAAATCCCAGTGATTTTTATTTTTTGACTTGACGGTCACTGAAATTTATCAATGTAAATGCACAGAACATCTGGAATTAATAGTTTCAATTATCTGAGTGCATAACAGTGGTACTCCAGAACATATGTCAGTGAGAATCAGATAAGTAATTTTTATTTGGGTGCTATGGGAGAAAGGAATCAGGGGTTCAGCAAATAAACCAGGTGTCTGTGAATACCTAATTATGGCACATAGGGGAATGAACAGCTCTGGCCTCTTCTTTGTGTGCTTCAGCAGAGCACTGCTGATTTCATAAAAAAAAAAAAAAAAAAAAAAAAGAGGGTGGGAGGAATATCCCTGTTGAATAAGGATGATAAGGATGATGCATGTCCATGGAGTTGCCCCCTCACATACTTGCACTTCCATCTGAGGTACAAAAGAAGTTTTATAATACTCTGGCTACACAGAGATTCTCCAAAAGATAAGAATATACTCAATATAATAGGAATCTCCCAGATGTAGGTCAGCTAACTGCTAGCCTCACCAGTTCCCAACACAGGAGTCCTTAACTTCTGAGGAACAGGGGTGCGTTAGCCTGTTATGCCCCTGTACCCCCCCCTCTCAGTTTACGCTGCACGGTGTAACACCCCACAGCCTGGCGCTGCACATCACTGCCAACACATCGTGATAAACGAGTAGGACCAGAACCTAAAACATATGAAAATTAAGAGAGCCAAGGAATGCAGAAGTCCTTTAAATATGTTTCTCATTCTTAAAAATCACTGAAATGCCTTGTAATTAAGGATACTATTTACAGATTTAACTACGCAATTTATAGATAAAATAATAATTTATGTTAAATTTACAAAGCCCTTACAGGCTTTGCTTCTGTTTACAGATAAAAGTATCTGTAGAAACTGCTGTTGATCCAGATGCCTGTCTAGTACATAATACCTCACAGCCTTACAAAATGCTGTGTATAAAAGGATGGAAATTGCTTTTTGGCCTACTTTCTACACTGACATACAGAAGAGGAGGGATAGTCTTGTGGTTGAGACACTTGGCTGGGATTGAGATGACCTGGGTTCAGTTTCAGACTCTGCTACAGACTCCCTGTATACCCTTACACAAGTGACTTAATCTCCCTGTATATTAGCTCCCCACATGTAACATGGGGCTGCCAATACTTCTGGACGCTGTTGGGTTTTTTCCTCTTCAGACTACACAGCCTTTGGGACACAGACTGTGTGTTTTGTGAATGATAAAGGGAGCCTCAAGCCAAGTTCAGGCCTCTTGGCATTACTGTAATAAGATGAGAAAAGATTTTTCACATAACGTTTTTTGTACTATGACCCTTCAAGTTATTTTATATATATATATGTATATATATATATATATATAAAAAATTAATTGTCTGTTTATAGTAAAAGACCAGAGGAATTAGCTCCTGAGATTTTCTGTGCTGGGCAAGCGCAACAGCAGCAGAACAAATTCCACAGAGGAACTCATGCACAATCAATTAGGTCGTCTAATTAATTTTCCAACTCAATAGATGCTATGAACTATTTTTTATGCAGAAATATGTCTTTACGGGACACACATGTAAAATCAATCCAAAAACTTTTAAAATCTTAGAGGAGAAGGATAGATGCTATTCGCTTGAAGGTAACAATGCCCTCTCACATGGGATTCATATTTCTGACATGAGAGGAGAAAACACATATGGGGAATAACAGTATTTTCCAATTGACAAGGTTGTGTATTTAGCATTACAGACTGACTTGTTAATCACTATTTAGAATGATTTATGATGTTATGTACCCCATAAGTAGGGAGAATGAAAACACTGGCCACGTGGAAAGAAAAAGCAAAAGATGTGCTTAGAAAATATGTCTAAATACAACAGGGACAAAATGTATGGATGTTTATGGGATTTTTAAGCTGAGATGACATGAGGCTACAGCATCTAACAACAGAGATCTGTTTATCCAGTCCTAATGCAGACAAACCTTCAATTAACATCAGCAGGAACTGTGTCTGAATAAGGACTGCAGAACAAAGTCTGAAACAAGTTGAAGAAGAGTGGCCACAGAATTTTATGTCTTTTCTCACAGGGTCTTCAGCAGCAAAATTTTAACTGCTGTGTGTTTCTCCTGCACTGCTTCTCCCATCATTGTGATTACCCCAAAATACTTCTTCCCCACTAACAGAATAAAGCGTGAGACTACAGTTATAACTGTGAAGTCTGGGTTAGAAATGTGAGTTGTGGTATTTCTAGAGTCCTAAAGGAAACAACGTAAGTTATACACATATACTTGGTAATCCATAATTATAGGAAAGGTGGCACAGAAGCACAGCAAGACACATCAATCATGGTTTTATCATGGGCATTTCTGTGTAAACATGCACTAGGTTTATAAATGAACTTAAATATCCTATAGCAAATAAAAAGCAATAACCCTAACCATCTCTCCAAACTGTAACACTAATCAGTTTTCAGTTAGTGACTCTACAATGTCCTCTGTTTCAAATGAAGCGGCTCCTACATCAGACAAGTGGACAAGAATAAGAAACAGCAAGCTCTGGAAAAGATGCACACTGCCAGTAGGAAAGGGAGAGCCAGTGCAGAAAACTTTTAGGGAACAAGTGTGAAGGGAACAAGGATCCAGCAAATCAAAACAGCAAAAAGAGAAGAGGGAAGAAAAACAGGAAGGCAGCAAAGACAGGATGGAATAAAGCAAATCTAACACATGAGTGGGAGGCACAGAGACACAGAGAGATAAACAGTGGGAATCAGCAGACACCATGTGTGAAAAGGGTTGGAAAGGAAGGGAGGGAAAAGGCCGGCCGGCAGAGAGTTTCATCAGCCAACCAGGAGAGGGAGGTTTGCCAGGACAGGCCAGCCAACTAACTAGTTAAAAAGGAGGTCCAGGGAGCCAACTAGTAAAGAGCAGCCAGCCAGGCAAAGACATCCAGGAGAGCAATGTCTATCGAGTAGCATGGGAGCAGTCCCGGCTCCACCCAGGATGTGGGCAACCTGCCACCAGCACCGTGACTTGCAGGGAGCGGCAGGTGTGAGCGGCACTCACCTTCACACTCTGAGATGCAAAAAGATGCCTGGGAATTTCATAGCTGTGTGATAAGAGTACCGCTGATGCAGTACACAACAGCCTCCCATCTGGCAATAAACTCTGAAATATTATGTATTAGCTACCACTAGGTGACTACATGAATAAACAATGATTACATAAATTACAGATATTATCCTCATTTTTTTTCCCAAATGGCTTTTTCTCCCTGCATCTTTTTCATATTCCATATTTCCAGTTGATTTCCATATTCTTTTTTGCTTTGATATTTTCAAGCTGCTAAGGTAAGAAGTATGTACCCCGACATTATTTATATACATCAATGTCATAACCCTAGATCAAGCAAAACAAATACCAGGCCAGTGATAAATGAGGATATTAGATTTAAAAAAGGTTAGAAACCATGTCAAGGATGGCCTAATCCAGCTGCACTGACAACATACTGCTTAGCTGTTAAATTAGGCAGCTCTTATGTATCCATCTCAAAGAATAAAATTGAGGCAAAATTAAAAGCTGTAGCTAATGGATTGCCAATACTTGTGCTGTTTTCTGAAACATTTTTATACCGAAAGAATAATTGTATAACTGAGTTGGAGCTGAATAAACCATGGCAAGACCTAATCATACGTTTTAAAACTCATATTTCAAACCAACAGTCACCTTCTCCTTGGGAGAAGAGAACAGTACAGAATGGAGAGCACCTCAGGGTTTCCCTCAACTGCTAAGAGGGGAGAGAAGAAGGGAAGCAGGATGGACCTCCTGTCTGCTGCTGGGAGTTAAGATGGGCAAGCATACACAGTACAGCACAATGCAGTTTGAAGTTCCTCTGTGGGAGCTCCTGGATGTATCTGAACTGCACGGTTTAGCAATTCCAGTGCCAATTTTAAGCTGTACCTAAAAATATAGGAAATATTTTCTTTTAATATTTGATAGAATGGGTGTATTTAAAAATCTAGGTTGTCACAGATACACATAAGCATCACTCCCAGCAATGTTAAAGGAACAGCAAACTGTTCTGAGAGGTGACTAAAGCTTCAGCTGCTTGCAAACCAGAATTGTGGAAAACTTTTAGGTGGCTTTAAAAAAATTCCCATAAAACAGTAGAAAGCTCATAATTTAAGACACGTTAGTGGGAGTGAAAACTTCCTCACAATTATCAGAGGTATTGTGCACTATATCCAAAAGGTAAGTAAGATTGTTTCCAGAAATAATGTCTTTCATCCACATCACCCTTGTAAGGAAATATTTGTTTTAATAATTAAGCTTCAAGTTTCAGCTACACTTACAATAAATAAAATTTGAATTAAAAAAATGTTTTTAAAGCACCAAATAGTTTAGTCTTATAAAATAAAATAAGACTGTAGTGGTTAAGCTGCCTTACACATGAATGTTTTATTAGTGTGTGAATATACTATAAACCTAAATTATAAAGATAATGTAAGGTAGCCCTCATATTTCAAATGAGATAACCACTGGAAGGAACTCTTGCCTGGCAGCACACTGGTCTCCTACTTTCCTCCATCTCATTTAATTAAGAACTGCAAATTGGATCCGCATCTTTTAAACAGCTGATTAAAAGCCCTGTTCATAAAAGCGATATTGTTCATTTTTTCACACGAGCATCAAGCTAATGCCCTGCAGGGCAGAGTGCCTGCTGCCCACCTGGGATCTGATTCTGCTTAGAACGAGGTGCAGAGAGCTGCTGGCATCCTGTGCACTCCATCTGCACAGGATGTCATTCCATGGAAAAAGAAAGGATGGCCCAAAACTCTTCCCCATCTACTCAAATTTGGGTACAACCTAAATCCAGCTGAAGCAAATGAAGAGCCCCTTTGGATTTGAAAGAGGCTATTGGAGGACATGTACACATGTATTTATCCATGCATTAACCAATGTATATTGACACATCTTGCATTCAAGAAACATTGTAGAAATGAGAATATCAAAGAAAGATTGTGCATACAGCACATAAGCCCAACTTAGGCACACTGCATTTTTAAATATAAAGAGACATAATATATTTTGTTTCTTACTCTATTAGAACCTCCCATATTCATCACCTTGAAATTCAAAATTGCTGTTAAATAAATACTATTCCAAATAACAGTATTTCTGTACCCTACAGCCAGAGATAATAGCCTTCTTTGCTAGACCTTGTTCATATTTGTGGCTTATGTCTTTGAGCACTTCTATCCAAAATTACTGATTGATAGTAATGCATGGTACTACAGCACAGAGCTAGCCACTTTCTCAAAAACCTCTTGCTCTCTCTTGAAACCTGTCTGAAAAAAGCCTGCCTGTGTCAATTCTGAGGAAAAGGAAGAGAAAAAGAAGAATGATAAATGAATACACAAAGTGATGCACAATGCAACCGCTCACTACCCGCTGACTGATGCCCAGCCAGACCCTGAGCAGTGGCAACCCCCCACCAGTTTTATTGTTCAGCAGGACGCCATACAGTATGGAACATCCCTGTGGCCAGTGTGGGTCAGCTGTCCTGGTTGTGTCCCCTCCCAGCTCCTTGTGAAGCACCCCCAGCCTCCTCACTAGCAAGGGCAGCACAAGAAGCTGAGTCCTTGACTCAGTGTAAGCACTGCCCAGCAACAACCGGAGCATTGGTGTGTTCTCAGCATTATTCTTGTCCTAAATGCAAAACACAGCACCATACCAGCTACTAGGAAGAATATTAACTCTATCCCAGCCAAAACCAAGACACCCACCCAAGTCTTTGGGTGTCCCTTTCTTTGACTTCAGTAGGGTTTGGATCACTTCCATAGTTACTGAGAAGTTTAATCCAGGCTTTGCTTCCCTGAACAATATAAAATTTTCACCCCCGAATCTAAAATACTGCCCATATATTTGAATGTAAAACCAATATGCTTTTCTTGTTATTGTTGTTATATGTGAAATACATGCATAATCTACCCTCTGGTCATAACAAAATGCAAAGTTGTGGAATAAATGTAATAAATGCATCGCCTGCAGGGTTTTGGCAACATTTTACAGTAAGTGGCAAATCATTACTGGTTTTGACATTCCCTGTGAGGTTAACCATCTTGACCTCTGCTGATATTTTTTGGATGCAATGGCAGTTTCATAGAAATTTTTTTTGTGCTCTTTAATGCAGAGTCATTACATAACATTTTATAAGATTACCCAAGTAATTATGAACAGGGAACAAAAGTCACACATGCGTATGCACAACAAACATCCTGTTTGTTTGGATGATCTCAGACACTAAAAAGCACTATTCTCATGTCAAGACTTCCTTCAGAAGACAAACACAAAGAACAATGGCAGTCTCTCAGCAGCGGCAGATGTCAATAATGGCTCCTGCAACCACCCTCTAGGCAACTGTAAGTAACAAATCAAAACTATCTCCGGTCTTCTAAATCTGTCCTAAATCTGTCCTCCATCACATTGAATTCAAAGGAAGTGTTTCCACTGATTTCAACAGGACTGGCACACTCCTGGTATATTTCAAGATTAGTTGAATCATTGGAACAGCAGCAAGACTTTGCATAGGAGTAACAAAAAGAAATTCCTCCCAGCTTGAGACTGAACCAGACATCAACAATATAAGCTGAAGGAAGTTGTTATTTCTATTCAAAATTCTAAACAGCTGTTTTCAAGACAAATTAAAAGATTTTTCAATGTTTGGATTCAACTCAAGAGCTTTATCTAATGCATACTTTGTATTTGAGTATTTGTTGAATTAGAAATTTAATAGAGCAGCTGAGTATTTTAAAATCTTTTGGAAGATGTGAAAAAGGGATGTGAACTCTAGCACACCCTGTAAAACATAAATTTCTTAGCAAAATAATATGTTATTCATGTGCTCTGTACATTAGGTCAATTATTACTCACTTTCTTTGGAGAACAACCAAGTGCCTCCACCCTTTATAACAGAGAACTGTAATCAACTGTAGTAAGAATAGCAGAATTATTCTAATACACATTGGTGGCTCAGGCCCTAGCTGAGGAAGGCTTGAACAGTGAGAGACTAAGATTGATTTCCAATCTTTTTATTTTTTTGAAATTGGGAAAGAAATTAATGTTTTCTTATATACCCTAGTAAATAATTTTAATTTTTTTTTTTAAAAAAAAAAAGCTTCTTAAAAAAAAAAAGAGGAATGCTTTAAATTAGCCCTCCAATTTAAACACTTGTTACTTAATGACAAATTCCATAAACATTCTAATACCAATTCTTATTCCACTGCACGTCTTTCCTTTCCGCTAACCCAATTTAACCTCTCATCTTCCTTGGAGTCAGCAGCTGTACAAAGAAATTTTTTAATACTGGCATCAGCAAATGACTTAAGTGCTAGTGCTAGATTTAAAATGTCTTCTAAAAACATGACTTTTTGTATTGAATTTGGAACTGAGTCTGATACAACTTGTACTGTTAGTTTAATATAGTATCACCTTTCATGAAGCCATATCTTGTTGGGTTCCTGCTGGGACCTGAGAGCTGAAATAGCAAAAGGTTTAATGCATGGCACTTCATTTTGCCCAGCCTGGCTCAAGCCAAGAGAAGCATTTCAAATTATTTAGATAACCACACAGATTAAATACCCAGCAAGGTAGCTTGCTAAGTCATTCATCATTTGCCATTCCTGGACTGTGCTTGCGTCTAGCAATGTTTTTACTAGAAAAGCCATTCAGATGAATGGAATGCACATCTCTGCTGGGTTTCCCCTGCCTAAGAAGCAGTCTACACTTCTCAACCTGCCTTCAATGCTCTCTTCCTGAGTGAAAGCATTTGAGGTGGCAGAGGGGCTGGACCCCCTCTGCCACCTTCCTCTCTCCTATCTTCTTCCCTCACCTGCTTCTCTTGTTTTTCTTTGTAACTCCTCATAAATTTATGTATTAAGAAATACCTTTTCTTATTTCAGCCCCTCAAAAAGCTCACAATAAATTGTCCTCTTATTATTCCTTTTCTTTTCACCTCAAGGAACAAGTAACTGGGATAGTTCACACTGCGTGGTGCAATTCAATTCCAGACACAATATCTGCATCATTAAATTATACCTTAAAGGTTACTGGAGTGAAAGTGATCTAACATTGACTCTCCTTTCACAGCTACATATCAGTTCTCTCTTTTTTAACTGACCATTTCAATGGTAGGTCTTTTTGCCTTTAAAGCCTGCAGTCTGGAAGTCATTTTTGACCCTGTGGTTTCTTTTGAAGCCTGTATTAATCCGACTGTAAAGCTGTCACACTACCATTTTGTGAATCTCTCCAAGTTACCACCCATACTGTCCCACCGGGATGTGGAGGTTCTCATAAAGACTTTCATCATATCCCAGCAGGACAATTATAATGCATTGCTTGCTGGTTTTACTGTTACCTCTTATAAACATTTCAAGCTCAAGTAGGACTCTGTCACTGTACTGCTCAGCTGAACTAAGATGTCTGGACATACTATTCCAGAAGAGACTAGTTCAATGGCCCTTGAAGAAGCAGTTCTCATTTGAACACCGTTGAAGAAGGTGTCTCACTTTAAGATCCATTTTAATTGCACTTTAAATAAATTTTAGTGTGCTCTTCACAGCAAATGTTTACCACTTCATTTTTTGTCCTAGTTCTCAGAAAGTTACACAGACAAAGGAGGTTTTGAGATCTTAAAATCCCCTCTTACTAAGGGACCCAGTTTCCCCCTAAATCCAATGAAATTGTCAGTGAAGTTGGGAAAAAGTCTCAAAGCATATCTTTGGTTCTGCTTATTTGCATGTTATTTAGCTGTATCAGTTACAACATATAAGATTTCTAATTAAAACCTTATAGTGAAAAAGAAATCATGATGGTGAATTATTTAAATGCAGCATTAACAATGTAATACTGCAAGCGCAGTAGGCATAACATGACAAGCATGAAGAATTATGACTGAGTAAATTACCTCTGGGGATTTCAACTAATCAAACAAGTCAATCAATAAGCAAGAACAAAGAATATTTTCCTCACTTTCTTGTTGGCTTCTAATTTTAACTTCTTTAGAACTTGAGAAAAGCTGAAGAAAGTAACTAGTCATATTCCTTTGTGCAACATTTCATCTTTTCTGATTTGTGATAGGTTTTCTTGTGTAACAGGCAAAGGTAGTGCATTACTAAAGGCCTGTGAATTAGGTTTGGTCTCTCTATTCTTAGGGCTAGGACAGGAAGTAACATCAAAGCTCTTACAAAGCACCACTGAGTTAGCATAACAGATCTAAAATCACTGAAAAAAACGTTGGACAGAAGACTTTATTTTCCTTATTCTCCTCTCATTTTTGAAGAGAATAAACATGAAGAAGTTTTTTTGGAAGTGTCTAAAGCACAAAAGAAATTATTCTTTAAGCATATATGACTAGATTGCAGCAGTGTCAGTATGAAGTCTTACATAGGTTTGATTCTAGATTGGACTCTAGAATCTTCCCATCTTCTAAGTGACAGACGTATAGCGAGTATCAAATGAAAAGAGGAAAATCCCCCTGCTAGTTTCTCTGTAGTTACTAATGCTACTAGAAATTAAAACCATTCCCTATCCCACACCCCATAAACCAGTGCAATTTTGTCAGCTTATATTTTTAAATAAACTGTTCCATTTTTAGAATTTTAGTAGGCAAGTCCACTAGAAATTATCAGCGTAACATGTGCTTTCATTTGATAGCTCTCAGTTAATCATTGCCACAGGACAAACACTTCCAGACAGCAGAAAGCACAAATAAATAAAACAGACAAACAGAAACAAACAAAACATGCAAAAGATCCAGGATTATGAGTGCTTTGACGCTGTTAGCCCTGGATCTTCCTTAAATCCCTGGCAGCCAGGAGGCCAACCACATCCTGGGGTGCATCAAGCACAGCATCGCTAGTCAGTCGAGGGAGGTGATTATCCCGCTCTACTCTGCTCTGGTGTGGCCTCACCTTGAGGACTGTGTGCAGTTCTGGGCACCACAAGTACAAGGACATTAAACTGTTGGAGAGTGTCCAGAGGAGGGTGACAAAGATGGTGAAGGGCCTAGAGGGGAAGACACATGAGCAGCGTCTGAGGTCACTTGGCCTGTTCAGCCTAGAGAAGAGGAGGCTGAGGGGAGACCTCATTGCAGTCTACAACTTCCTTGCGAGGGGGAGCGGAGAGGCAGGTGACCTGTTCTCTGTAAACATCAGTGATAGGACCCACGGGAATGGTGTTAAGCTGAGGCAGGGGAAGTTTAGGCTGGACATCAGGAATAGGTTCTTCACCGAGAAGGTGATCACACACCGGAACAGGCTCCCCAGTGAGGTAGTCACTGCACCAAGCCTGTCTAAATATAAGAAGCGATTGGACTGTGCACTTAGTCACACAGTCTAAATTTTGAGCAGACCTGTGTGGTACCAGGAGCTGGACTTGATGATCCTTATGGGTCCCTTCCAACTCGGGATATTCTATGATTCTATGATTCTAAATGGCTAACAGGTTTGAATGACACAATTGGAGGTGCTACAAATCACAGCTTAACACACATTTTAACACATTTTCCACAAGGTGATTGGATATAGGCCTAGGCAACCTGCTCTAGCTGATCCTACTCGAGCAGGGGTGATCTCAAGAGGTCCCTTCCACCCTAAAGTGAATCAGTAAGGTGAAAAAATCTTAGAAATTATCCCTTCTGTCTCCAGTACTTCTTAGTAATTCTTCTCCATCCAGCCCATGGAGTAAGGAGGAAATAACAGCAGTACTGAAACTCCTGGGGATCACCAGGTAAACTTGGCAAAACTTAGGTGATGAAGACAGGGCCATTATAAAACAAGAGCAGCACCATTCAGTAAGGCAGGCCTACTCGAGTGAAATGCTCTTTAAAAAGTCACTCACTAAATTAAACATTCAGAAAAGCAGTGCGAGGCTCCTCCTTCTTAATGGGACCTGAATTACATCGCCATGAAAGAAAATTAAGACTATGGCAGAGCAAAGTGAAGGTGAGGCTGCAGTTATGTTAACCTACCTGTGCTAGTATAGCATGGTTAATACCAGCAACAGACACATAGTAAATGTGTAAGATCACAACCAAAAACCAGGTGCCCACAGGTTTCATATTTCTGTTCTTAACATACCTGAATATATAAGTACGTATATGTGTATATATACCCACACACTTTTAATAACTTTCATGCTTTTTAAAAAATTGCTTCTCCATAGCCTTTACATATCTTTTTTACAAAGAGAAATGTTGAATCTTTGTTTCTTACATAAAGAAATTCCCCCCTTTTCCAAAAGAGATTTTCTGGATAAGGAGTGCAAAGCTAGACTCCGTTTTACAGCAGAGCAGAGTTTGGAAAGTGATTCTTTCTCTTAAGGCTCCTTTCTTTTCAAACCTTATTTAGGCCTCTTTTCTTTTCCTACAGCGTTTCTCCAGAGTGCCAAACCGTACAAGCTGTCACAGAAAAAAAATTATGAAAACCACTCAGTCATTATTCCTGAACTTCTTAAGGCCAATTGGAAGCGTGAATGTGACTGTCCTTACAACTGCTCTTAGGTAGTTATTTCCTATAACTTTTTGCCACTTTCATGCTGAGATAGAATATAAGATACCTTTATAAATGTAACAGAAATTTCAACAATTCTGTTAAGAACACGTTGTAAGAAAAAGTATGTGTGACAAAACAGTTACACTGACCATTTTGAGCACCTCTGCTTAAGATGTATTTTCATTAGCATTTTGTACCTGACCTACATAAAAGAATTGTTTTTCTTGGAAATGCCCTTGTCAGTTTATCCTTACATTATGTATGATCTATGATGTTTTAGAAGAAGTTTTCTTTTCTTTGTTAGCACTGAGCATCATGAAGGCTTTAGCACTGAGCATCATGAAGGCTTAAAAACAAACAGAGGAAAAACAAACTCCCAACACAAACTTGACTTAAGGAATCCTATGTACTGATATTTCATTTTTGCTGTTGCAATTGTAACAAATTTTTTCAGCTTACCAGCTGAAAAAGGGTATGAATGGAAAATATTCATAGAAATTTTCAGGGTGATTCACAAGGAAAACATTTGTTTTCACTTTAACAAATCAAAGAATTTTAGCTAGCTCTGCTTTCTTGTATCAAAATATATTGTGGTCCAGACAAAAAGGAACACTTTTCTCCATAAATGGCTAAGTCGGCACTGTTAGAATGAGTTCTCAACTTCATTTACTCATTCTTTGTATCATGTTCAGCTCCAGGGTCACCATTTAGGCAGTACCTCCTCTATCAAAAGCTCCATGAGAAATTGTTTGTGCTCACTACTTTATGTTCTAAAAGTTTTGTAGTGACCCACTGTTGTGGTTTAACCTGGCTGGCAGCTAAACACCACACAGCCATTCGCTCACCCTCACCCCTCCCTCTCTTGGATGGGGGAGAGAAATGGGAAAGAGATAAGAAAGATAAGAAAGAGTTGAGATAAAGACAGTTTAATAAGACAGGAAAATAATAATAACAATAATAATAACGATAATGATGATAATAGTACTACTAATAATAATGTGTACAAAACAAGTGATGCACAATGCAATTGCTCACCACCCACTGACCGATGCAGTCCAGCCCTCCTCCCCGGGCTAGCCACCCTATTGTTTAGCATGACATCGGATGGTATGGAATACCCCTTTGGCCAGTTTGGGTCAGCTGCTCTGGGTCTGTCCCCTCCCAGCTCTTGCTGCACCCCCAGCCTGCCCGTTGGCAGGACAGAGCAAGAAGCTGAAACGTCCGTGGCTTGGTGTGAGCACTGCTCTGCAACAATTAAAACATCGGGGCGTTATCAGCACTCTTCTCATCCTAAGCCAAAACATAGCATTCTACCAGCTACTAGGAAGAAAATTAACTCTGTCCTAACTGAAACCAGGACATCCACAAATTGGGAAATGGCTGAAATTTGAAAAATGGGAATGCTTCAATGGCACTAAGATCAAGAATGGTTTGAAGACACTTGTTCTGAAGGCTTTAAATGCAACATTATGCAGCAATGATAACTAAAATCAATAAAAGCTGACTCAGTCTTTCAGCACAGAAAAAAAATCTCACTTTCATGATACATCAGACAGATTCTTCCCATTTCTCCTTGGAGCTCTGCAGAGTGCAAATCTGGCAGTGCAGGCCATTCAGGGAAGTTACATCTTTCAACTGCCTACACTGTGTATATAAAAGTCATATATGTATTAGTGTAACATCCCATAATCAAACAAACATAGACATCTCTTTGTGTATGTAACTTCAACAAAGCCTTCTGATGAAAGCACGGGCCTCCACTCTTTATTTCTTAAGACACCACAAGGCAGCTTGCAAGCACCATGCATGAGCAAAGCCAATGCAAGGTTCTATCTCTGACTGCAGGAAGCAGAACTGAATTTCTTGTGCAGCAAACATGTGCCCGCAGGCTGCCAGCACACCTGGAGGTAGGCGTTGGTTGCAGCAACCCAGCTGTCTACAGGACCGGGAGAATGATCTCAGTGATTCTCATGTGAGTCCCTTCAGGACCTACACGCAAGACTCACATCTCACAGATTAAAACAATGCAACTATTTCAATCAAGCATTTGCAGTGTTAGTTATGCAGTGTTTGTATTAACATATGCCATTACTACTTGAAAAACACTTTTAGTTCTACCTCAACCAAAGCATGGGCTCCTCAATTGGTCATTAAATTTGTATGCATCTCCATTGTTACAGCTAAAATCAAATCAAAACAAAACACAAAGTCCAAGTAATACCTTACTGCACATCTAAAGGTCAGTGCCCTTAGCAGCCAATCAAGAAGGCATGGAAATACAGAGAGGGCTGCCAAATAGTTGAATGAAAACTTTGGATTTGGATTTGTTTGACTAAAATCAAAACTCAATTTGGAACAAAATGTAAATGTTCAGCTTCGTGTACAAAAGTTGGAGTCCTTACGTCTCACAAGAGACCTAAGTCCATATGTACTGAATCATTTATGGATCTTGATTAAGTTTTAAGCATATATCCAAAGGAACGTTTTAAAACATGCTATGTGGTATTTTCAGATGCACAAAGGATCATAACATACAGCTGGTTAGATAGTGTATTTACAAGGAGCAGAACAATGAATAAAAGCCTTCACATACAAAAGACCCTAAAAATGCTTTTTGGTCTTAAATAACAGACTGAGCTTAGCACTGAGTTCTGATCCAAAGATCTATTGATTATATTGCTAAGCATTATAAACGTCCTTAAATCACACACAGTAATTCTGTAAAGACTGACTTCCACAGCATTAAGCTGCAGCTTCAGTTTTAAGACGAAGAAAAACTCCTCATCCATTTAACTCAACTTCTTTTATAGGAAAGATAATCCTAGGTGCTGATACTGACTTTTTTGTTTTAAAACTCAAAGATATCAAGGGTGGCAACATGTATAAAAATAGTGTTAAAGAAAGTAAAACATGACTGTGACTAAACATATTTAACTTCAGCCTGAAGCCATGTTTCATAATCAGGTTATAAAATCAGGGTGAAAATAGTGTGCAAGAATACTTATTCCAGGCCTTCAAGCTTACGCATCTTTTAGTTTGCTGTTATAATACTGTACACACTGTATTCATGTTACAGGGCTGCAGAAACTACATGTCTGTGTCAACAGATGTGTTTCTTGGAAGACATCTACAAAAATCAAGTTTATTCAAATGTTTGCCAGCTACCATATGCTGCAATACTACTTTAAATGCAACATAAGGCTTTGGGAACATACTTTTACTGCTATCTACACTTTGTTATTTACTTTCCATTTAGACTAAATACCAGAGACGGGGCACACTAAGGGGTGCAGTGTCCTCTTTGTAAAAACATTCTACCCGTTGTAGTATTTAGAAAGAAAAAAAATATACACGGCTCTACACTGCTCTCGACCACTTTCAGCGGCTGCACTTTCATAGTGAGGCTCTGGGAAAGATATTTTTACATATGGCATTAATTCTGGGAACTTTTAATAATGGCCAAATATAATTAAAAATTAGGCAAAAATTCCTGCCATGGAGAGAGCAGTACAGAAACAACTCTGTTTGAAGAAAAAGCAATCATTTGCTCATATTCTGAGTCCAGAAAAAAAAAAACAAAACACACGTGGTACATTTTTAATATTTGAAATGCATCAGGCCCAATTCAACTCCTATGTGAAGCGAGTGGCAAAACTCCAAAATGCAGCAGGATTGAGCCCCTGATGTTGTCACAAGCATTCAGATAAACAAACAGGGCTGCAACACATTCTAAGCTTCCACTGTGTTCCTCTAACTGGATCCAGACAGAAAAAGAAAAGCACATTTCATTGCATTTTTTCAATACCAGAACAACAACAATATACAATTTTATATTCTATGGAAGTGACCCTATTATACTATAATTATCCAAATGCCCAAAGAAAAACAGATTTGAAGAAGTCAAGTTTTATGCACTCATTTGAAAGACATTGTTCTATCAAATCCAATAGGGATTTCTGATCTCTCTGAGGTTGGTAATATCAATTCTGCCTCTGGACTTTTATCAAATGCATGATATAGCAATGTTTTAGATGCCCACTTTGGGGTCATTTGAATATGGCTAGCAAAATCCCCCAGACTCTTTTTACAGACAATAAAAAGTGCTGTCAATGTTCTGAATTATCCTCATGGGAACCTAAGCTAAGCCTCTGCCCTCATTCTCTTCAGAGACTCTAAAAGGGACTGCAAAATCCATAAGTAACGCATGTTATTCTGTGTTAAAAGACAAATGGTGTAAAGAAGACATCCTTTTTTTTTTTTTAACCAGCAGAAGAAATTGTGCTTTGCTTGCATCTTAGTTTTTCTATTACCTGATTTCTTTTCATTAACAATATGACTAAATGATATGCTTAAACCTGAGTGCACCTCTTGGAATTTAACTGACTCTGAAAGCTTTGGCCAAAAGCCATCAAGACCCTTAAGCATTTGCGTTATTTTAAGAATACTGACATCTCAGTTTTGCATTTAAATGCATGTCAAAGCCCGTCATTGGATCACAGCCAGAGAACTCAGCACCTTCCAGAATGAATAGTTGAAGTTCAAATTTTAACTGAGTCAATATCCATGAAATATTTTCCTTTCTGTACTAGGCATATTAAATGTGTCTTAAATTGCTGTAGGAAGCATTTCCAACTCCACTATATTCTTACTGTATAGTTTACATCAAGTTCACCTTTTTGATGAACACTATCCCACAGAAAAAAAGAAAAAAAAAAGAAAAAAAAAAAAAGGTCTATTGTATTTATAATACGCCTGCACATACTTGATGGTATGCCCAAGAAGCTTCCCCTACTCTGGAAAGGCACCAAACACCATTCGTGACAGTGTAGGAATTACTGATACATGTGTAAGACTTGACAATAGCACAGCTAGGGATCCAGCTCTGATACCATGTATCACTGGTAACACAGTACGCAGTCTCCCAGAACTTGAAGAGGAGTTCCACTGATACTAACGACTCTAAATATTCATTTTGCTCATGTAAATAGTGTTTTATGCCATCATTAACACTTCTAAGCCACACAAAAAGTAATTTGTACGCTGAAATTGTACCATGCTACCCTCTGAAAGAATGACTGAATAGATACATAAAAGTACTCAGGCCACAGATTTGATGTCACTCGCAGCACTGTGAAAGAAGCAGGTCTTTTACCAGATAAGCTCTTTCATTACACATGTATTTGAAGCTACTGACCTACACAGAAGTCCTGCAAATCTTCATCAACAACCATATGGTCAGCATTTACTGAGGTAATACCAATTAAGCTAATTTGTATTACAAATATGGGCCAAACATATGGAAAAACTAGTTAAAACAGTAGACAGAACACTGCAACATGCTGCTGGACTTAAGAAGCTGGCTCAAACTTTGATACAAGCAACTGGAACATTTTCATTGTTTTCTGTATTGGATTATTAGAATAATTCCTATGAATTTGGTTGTCTCAACATTGTTTTATTCAAGACAGTTCTAAGCTATGACACATGCAGCAACGGCTGGAATATTCCTTGGTCTGTGACATACGTGCCACAAACACCCTGTGACTGTTACTATTAGTCAATGTTCACAGAGAAAAGCACTGCGTGATATGCAGTAGTAAATTACTTACATCACTGTTAGCATGTGGCATGGCACAGCCTAGAAGTCAAACCACAGCCAAACACATGGGGAATGTGTATGCCACAAAAGCGTATCACTTCACATTACATTTATATCCAGAAATGGTATTTTCACAATAATCTGCCTCTCCTACTTCTCCCAGAAATGGGATAACTTAAGAGACTAATTCTTTTATTTATTTTCTATTTTTTCCCCGCTCCACATTCAGAGAAGCTTTAGTTTTGTTTTGTTACTTTTTTTCTATTATCTATTTACTGGATAACATCCATATACACATACATCAGAAGCCCACTAGGGAATGTCACAAATCCACATAACATTCCAGAGCTAGATTCAAAATATGGACCTCTTTTTTAGCTGACAGATGTGTAAAATCATACGCAGCCAGACAAAGCCCTAATGACTACACAGGTGCATGTGCTTAACAATGCAAGTTATTCCTACTAAAATCAACATTAGTTTATACTTGAAGTTATCTTCAGAAAACATTTTTCTGATGGCATAATGTGATTCTGCAACCAAAAACCACCACACCCTTTTTAGAGGAGGGGAACATATTAGCTCAGCTAGGTAGAGAGGCCGGAGGAAATCTCTGTGAAAGAAGCCAACTTTCAGAGGTTTTCTGGGAAGATATCACAGAATCACAGAATTGTAGGGGTTGGAAGGGACCTCGGAAGATCATTGGGTCCAACCCCCCTGCCAAAGTAGGTTCCTTAGAGCAGGCTGCCCAGGTAGGCGTCCAGATGGGCCTTGAATATCTCCAGAGAAGGAGACTCCACAACCTCCCTGGGCAGCCTGTCCCTGTGCTCTGTCACCCTCACCGTGAAGAAGTTCTTTCACATGCTGGTGCCGAACTTCCTGTGCTTCATCTTGTGGCCATTACCCCTTGTTCTGTCCCCGCAAACCACTGAACAGAGGTTGGCCAAATCCCTCTGTCTCCACACCTCGGGTATTTATACACATTGATGAGATCCCCTCTCAGTCTTCTTTTCTCCAGGCTGAACAGACCCAGGTCTCTCAGCCTTTCCTCATAGGGAAGATGCTCCAGGCCCCATATCATCTTTGTGGCCCTCCGCTGGACTCTTTCCAGGAGATCCCTGTCTTTCTTGTACCGGGGAGCCCAGAACTGAACACAGTACTCCAGGTGAGGCCTGACCAGGGCAGAGTAGAGGGGGAGGATCACCTCCCTTGACCTGCTGGCCACACTCCTTTTAATGCACGCCAGGATCCCATTGGCCCTGTTGGCCACCAGGGCACACTGCTGACGCATGGTCAACCTGTCGTCCACCAGGACCCCCAGGTCCTTCTCCTCAGAGCTCCTCTCCTTCAGGTCATCCCCCAGCCTGTACTGATACATGCAGTCGTTCCTTCCCAGGTGCAGGACTCTACACTTGCTCTTATTAAACCTCATTTGGTTTCCTCCTGCCCATCTCTGCAGCCTGTCGAGGACTCACTGAATGGCATTACAGCCTTCTGGCGTGTCAGCCACTCCTCCCAGCTTTGTGTCATCAGCCTGCTTGCTGAGGGCAGACACTATTCCCTTATCAAGGTCATTGATGAAGATGTTGAACAAGACCGGACCCAGCACCGACTCCTGGGGAACACCGCTAGTCACAGGTCTCCAGCTGGACTCTGCACCACCAATCACCACCCTCTGAGCTCAGCCAGTCAGCCAATTCTCAACCCACCTTACTGTTCACTCCTCTATCCCACACTTTCTCACCTTTGCTAGCAGGATGTCACAGGAGACAGTATCGAAAGCCTTGCTAAAGTCAAAGTAGGTGACATCCACTGCTCTTCCCTCATCAACCCAGCTGGTGATGCCATCATACATGAAGAAGGCAAAGAGGTTTACTATCATTTGGCTTCAATACTGCAATGAGCTTTAACCAGAAATACTACAGCTCTTTAATGCCTAGTTATCAGTAAAAGAGAAAATATAGAACAAAAAAATGTGTTCTAAGTAAAATCTGCTTATGGATGATGCATTTAAAATACAGATTTCCACCTCATTCCATGGTGGTATGATTTGGCTCAAATTGCTTTGTGCCATCAGTTTCTTGTTCCACCTGACACAAAGCAGGAGCCCTGAGGGACAGGACTGAAGCTGATAGCAGGCTTCAGCCTTGAAACTTGCCCTAAGTGGGTTGAGTGAAATCAGCCCGAATTCAGGCAATGTAAAAGCAGCTTTAAACAATCCTTTTTAGAACTTGCGCACTGTAGCTCCTCACCAGACTGAAGGCTCAAACCCTTCACCCACGGAGAACAAACAAGCACTCACTGCTTGAATTTCAAAGCCTTTGCAATAATATTCAGTACAATCATTACCTATAAAGATTTTATTCTATGCAAATTTCAGACTTCTAACCAAAGACACAACATTTTCCATTCCTCTTACTCCTCTCTCCACTGATGAGATCACGAGGCTCAGAACACAGCTGCTCCTCGGTCTTCAGCACTAGTTTGAACTACTACAACATCTGAGTGGACAACTGGCAAGACTTCAGACAATGCCAACAAAACAATTTTATCTGCTGTAGGGAGTGCAGCAAATACCTGCTTCATCCTACTGTCTGCTCCAGCTCAGAGCGAAACATTTCTGTCCCCCACTATTTGTTATTCTGCATCACCACCTACGCTGCCCTTTTAGAAATGCCAGCCATCACTCCAGCTGCAGTACCAACAGCAGTGAGCACCTGGCATACTCACTGCCAAAAACTTTGTGTGCTAAACACATCCTGTACATGCAAGCCCAAAATCAGGTCAGTACTACCCATACTGTCCCAGGTTTGCAGATATGTAACACAACCTCTTGTATGGGTAGTATGTATGAATTTCCAAAGAAACAAATCAATCAATAACTCTATCAAATTAAGTGTTATTTTTAAGATTGCAAAACTCAACAGAAAGCTTATACCTAAACCTTGATTGCTGTATCTCTCTCAAATGATCCCTTAAATTGGTTTTAATTCCATGGAGAAAAAAAAAAAAAAGAAAACAATATACCAGGTGAGGTAGTTGGTATATCTGTCAGCTGTTATCACTATGGATACATACGCACAAAAAAAAACAACAACAACAATAACAACAAAACTGTACAAGATGGAAATAAGGATTGAATGAACTCTGCCAAAAGACATGCCAAACACAGAGGCAACATGCTGCTTACCACTGGTAAGTAAATGTATCAGAGAGATATGAGCTTTTCTGATGACTTAAAAATTATTCAAAGTTTGTACAAAAACACTTATCAATATATATATATATATATTTATTTCACAGCTCTCCCACTGAAATGTTTTCATAGCAAAAAATAAACAAAACAAAGACCCTAAGCAGTAGCATGTTTGTTTCATCCCAGTGTATTACATCTGTACTTCACATTCTACAAGAATGCCAGTCCTATTTTACCTTACTGATAGACAGCAATACAACATTACTACCTAAATGTGTGGTGGCACTGGTATTTTCAAACTATTATTAAGCAAGTTTGAAAATCAAAATTTTTTCCACTGTTTTAGGGCACATACCTCTTTCACACTGGGGTCCTGTAAAGCCATAGGTGCAAGCACATCGGTTCGGAGCCACACATCTCCCTCCATTTAGACATCCACTTTCACAGACAGCTGTATCAGAGGGGAGGTAAGAGTAGTCTTTATTGAGTTATTTCCAGAAAGACAGGAAACTACATACTTGACCAGCTCAGGTAAACTAGCAAACACTGTAAACATAACAGGCCAGGATACATTTTTTCCAGAATCTGCTTCTGATCTTTTGCTATTTCCTGGTCTCATTAGTATAATGAATTCATCTTTTCAAGGGAGCATAACATAAACATACTAACAAGCACAGCTTCTCCAACCTCTCAGAGCCTCTTTGATGACTAGACAATACCGTAACTGCAAAATAACATCTTTCAAACTTTCAATGAAACAACACTGAAAATGTAGAGATTGCAGATAGGAACTTAATTTCTGAATCCTCTAAATTGTTGCCTATTCAAACACATTAAGAGAAGGGCGATGAAGCTGGTGAGGGGCCTGGAGAACAAGTCCTACGAGGAGCGGCTGAGGGAGCTGGGCTTGTTCAGCCTGGAGAAGAGGAGGCTCAGGGGCGACCTTATTGCTCTCTACAGGTACCTTAAAGGAGGCTGTAGTGAGGTGGGGGTTGGCCTGTTCTCCCACGTGCCTGGTGACAGGACAAGGGGGAATGGGCTAAAGTTGCGCCAGGGGAGTTTTAGGTTGGATATTAGGAAGATCTTTACTGAAAGGGTTGTTAGGCATTGGAATGGGCTGCCCAGGGAAGTGGTGGAGTCACCATCCCTGGAGGTCTTTAAAAGACGTTTAGATGTAGAGCTTAGGGATATGGTTTAGTGGGGACTGTTAGTGTTAGGTCAGAGGTTGGACTCGATGATCTTGAGGTCTCTTCCAACCTAGAAATTCTGTGATTCTGTGATTAAAAAAATGTATTTGCTCCTCTACCATAATAAAAAAAAATAACAATCCAGTGTTAAAAGGCTTGTTGCTGATGCTTAATAATTCATGATATCAACTACAACTGCAAAACAATATCTATTTTGATTTAGTTAATCCAATATATTCTTCCTTGTACTACACTGTGATAAAGTACAATTTTTTCTCATAATGAACTTCAAAAGCAATTGCTCTCAAAGATAATCAGAAAAAGGAACATTCACATGAAAAAAGGGTTTTTTAATACAATTTGATGCTCTTTGAGTAATGTTATTCTTTGTTCCATTTCACATTTCACTTTAGTAGAAAGAACGTTTCCATTTGTCCTCTTTTATCCACTTGATATTTCACAGAGAAGGCAGAAATACAATTCTTAATCCTTTCACCATGTGATCCTCTTCCAGATTATTAGCATAAATTCATGGTCTCAGTGAAGTTCATTTTAAGTATGCCATTGACTTTGACAGAGCAGAGCACAAAAGGTTTTCATTAAATAGGCTAAACACATTTTCCCTGTCAGACCAATAGTGCACTAGATAGCAACATGACAGCCTTGGTTAAAAGCAGCGCCTGCATCCTTATTTGAGTTTCTTCACAGCATTCCAGCCAAGAAGAACAACACTACCAGAATCAGGCTGGTAGAGGGTTTATGCAATGGATCCAAGAATGCTCTTGGCTCAGGATTCATTGACGAAGTAGATCAATTTGAGAGTCTTGATAACTCCATCAAGATAACATCAAAATAAGCAAGATTCCTAAAATGTAATAGCTAACTCTGAGGCAAACCCTTGAAACAAAAACAAGGATTTGTATTAAGGAGCTCAATTTTGTCTATAAGACAAAAACTGAATCCTATATAAATTCTTTATTCATGGCCTATTGCCCTAGAGAATGTAAGGCCCTGTAGATCAATGGGAATTAATGTAGAGTGAGAACTATAGGATCAAGTTATATCCCATTATTATGAATTCAAATGATGTTTATTTTAATAGTCCTGATCAGAAAGAATTCACTCGGCACTCATTACAAAGTCATGTGTTTTCCTGTAAAATTCCACTGCACCCGATCAAAAACAAGCTCAACATCAGTTGAAATTTAGCGTTAAAGGGTGCCCAGTTCACACATCCCTAAATTATTTAACTGTATGAAGTATCTATACAAATAAAATATACTTACGCTGTCCACAGTGTGTTCCTGTATATCCCTTCTGACAGAGGCAATGGTCATCACTGCAGCTACCTCCATTCATGCACCGGATGTTACAGTGTTGTACTTGAAAGGAAAAGAGATTTTCCTCAGTTAAGCCAAGACAGGAAGAAACACTTAACTATCTGCTAAAGGATTTTTAGGGATTGATTATATGAACTAGAAAGCAGTGCTAGAAACAGAAGATGCATATTTTAAAACAGATATTTAAAATGGCAGTACAGAAAACAATACGAATTTACAGTTCCTCAGGAATACAGGTCATTGTGCAAGAATTTGAAACCACCCTTATCCATTGAAGTCAGCAGCATTTCATATGAGCATAGATGCACAGAACTCATCTTCTAGTTTGCAATGGTAAAAAAAAGACCATCAGCAAGGGGAAAGTATTAAACTTCTGGCAGATACCACCAAGCAGAGAAACTTATCATCTGAGCAATGGAAAAAGGAAGCATTAAAGGGAAGGAAATAAGAAAGCTCCTGAGGACAGCCTGGCTCTGCCAGGACACATAACACAAGAAATGGATCTGCCCAGGTAGGACTTCTTGCACAGAAAGGAAAAGTAACAGGGCACTTTCTTTCTGTGGGCTTACCCCATCACCACATAATGCTGCCACCAGGTCAGTGCCCATGGCCTGAGGAGCTTACAGATAGCGCTTCCCCTAAGTCCTTCCTGCAAAGAGGAGAGACCAGGGTGCGACACAGCTCACTCTCCTCAGCAGCAGCCCCACCATTTGTTATGATTAACAAACAGCCCAAGTCCCAAGCCAATAAAACATAAAAGCACGTGCTGTGTTTTTCTAATAACAAGGACAAACATATTTTTCAACCGGAGGTCAGGAACAACTTAAAGTATGTCAGACTTTTCATCAGGCACAGAGAAACACACAGGTCTCCTGATGAAGTCCTCCTCACAGCTCCTGCTGCCTGACACAGCTGCTAACAGGGGCAGACACTCAGTACACAGCTGGGAAATGGTTTCCCTCTTAACAGGAACCACATGAAAGGCTCCTCCCCAGACAGGATTACAGGCAGATCGGCATTTTGGTAGGTTGTGATGGAGTGCTGGATACCTACACCATGCTGTCTGAAATGTTCAGGACTGAAAAATACAAATCACATGTACTGCCAGAGCCTGTTGTTAACAGGTGCTGTGCCAGCCACTGAATTTTTCCTGTTGCACAAAGCCCTTAAGCATCATTTGGCTTTTTACAGTTCAAAAGTACGTGCATGGAATTTAATTTTAATTTTTAAGCAGAATTAATAATTTTAGCAGTATTGCCATCTATAGCAATATGAATCCACAAAATATAACATGAACATGCAATTGTAGAAATGATTTTAAATAATCTCTAGCATTTAAAACACTAGTACACTTGATTCTTCAGTTATAAAAGTAAGACTATCATTTCTTATGTGTCTCATATTTATGATACACCTTTGTTCTGCTTTGGATGTACTTCAGGAAACAAAAATGTGCTAACATTCCTTAAAAAAAAGTAGAATTGTCTGCAAATACAGAGTAAGTATCTGGTGAAGATTTTTGGACAATGTCCTAAGTAGGTCAGAAAAAGGTATATAGTTACTTTAAAATGTGTAGTTCAACTTAGCTTTATACAATCTTAGAAAAACAGAGGGGATTACAAAAAGCATAGGAAATGATATCATCTGTGAAGCAGGGAAGGAACTTGAAAACCACAAACTGATTTCAATTAGAGCAAGCTATGCCAAGAGCTAATTTCCATTCCCACATGAAGACCAAAGCCATTTAAATACTTTGAACTACATTTGAGATAAAAAGGTTAACAGTAGCTTATATGATGATTTTCATATTATTTGTTCAAGTAACAGTAAAGTATATTTCCCCATTTTGGGATAAGGAAAGGTTTTGCACATAACACACACGCACGTTTCCATAATTTGTCTTACTGCTTCTCAAAGGAATTTTTCCAAGGTAAAATATTTCTTCCTCCTTTTTAAACTAAAATCATTATGGGAGATTGCTGGGATACCCAATCATAATTATTAAAATGAACCATTCAAATCAGTGAGCTTTCTACCTTATAACTATGTAATAAAATCAGTGACATAAAATCAGTAAGCTATTTATTTTCTGTCCTCTTTCATGGGAATGTTGAAAATAGTATTTCCAAAATCATACTAACTATTCTGAAATATTAGCCTTCCAGAAGTTTATAGAAACACATGCGAAGGCTGTCTGGAGCTTAGATGAGGATTTTAAGATTGCATTTTTGACAAGTATCATATGAATGCAGGTGCAAAGTCTATTCTCAGTTATATGAACAACTCCATTAATGGCAGTGGAGATATTCCATTAAATGAAATAACCTATTCCAAGGTATCACATTGACCGAGACTCAAGGAAAAATCACAGGAATAATAAGGCTGGTAAGTCAATTCATACAGCTTTGCACATATAGGAAATATTAACAACATTAATACATTATTGCTCTTAATAAATTTTCGTTCTCTTTCAGGTCCAACTTGTAAACAGCCTGCACTGGAAATTTCTGAAGTCAAAACAGAGGTAACTGCAGGAATGTAACTTTATAAACCTGCAAAAAGATCCAGCAAGATCTAACATACACATACACTTGGTGTGTGGGCGATGTTTGTACTGACTATCCAAAGTGAAACAAACTACAAGCTGCACACTTAAACATAACGGTTTCTGACTTTCTTAGTAAATTCTCAGCAAAATTGAGTAAAAACTTCATCATACGGAATGTACCACATGACAACCACTCATGAAACATTCATGAGCTCACTAAGCAGCCAACAGGTAAGCTGCACACTGTCAGCTCAGCAGTCCCAAACTAAAAAATACAAGGGTCTGTGATCATGACATGAAGAAACATAATGGAGCAGCACTCTGGCACCTGGGGCCCAGGGCACTCTGCAGCAGAGGGTACTGGCAGGAGCGGCCGCCACTTGTCTCTCTGTGCCACTGAAGAGGAAATGCTCCCAAGTCTGGTCGTGCATGACACAGAGCTTTGCCTGCCAGGAGCTGTAAACAAGGAATGATGGCCTCATCACATCCCAGATGCTCAGCGTGCTTTCCCTGTCGAGTAACTGACTCAGGAGATGGCAGCTAGCAGCAGGCTGGGATGCTGAGCTGCGTCCCTGTGAGACAGCAGCTGCCTCACTGCCCAGGGGGCTGTGTAAACCCACAGCAGTCTTGAAAACTCTGGAAATGTTCAAAATTCAAGACCTTTTACCACCTCTGAGAGCAGCAGTATAAGTGAAGGGGCTGCACTCTGGGGTTTTGATCAGATGTCTTACATCCCATCCCAGAGAGTGGCCTCCTGGGGGTACAAACCTTATGGCCTGGGCTTGGGGCCCCCAGAAATGCTGGGCATTCCCATTCACAGCAGGCATTTTCTGAGGAAAACCTCAGTACTATGGCTCCACCAGCGCTCATGGACTGACCACCCAAATTGGCTCTGTTCTCAGCTGGTGCCTCTGAAGCCACTGGCAGGGGGAGCGGGGCAGGCCCCATTTTACATTCAAGCGGTGTAACTGGCCTGACAGGAGGCAGCTCCCCTCAGCTGCTACCCTCAGTGTCCACTGCAGCCCTCACTGCCTCTGCCATGGCTTCCACCTTCCGAGGCAGCCGTGTCAGCAAAAGTCTGCTCTGCCTTGGTCAACCCAGGCCATTCTAACTTGGAATACATTTGGAAGCAAGACCAGTCTGACCTGACCCATAACCCTGTGAGCAGCAGAAGGCCTGCAGCCAAAGGAGAGACCATTCTGTTCCTCACTTCTCCCCTCCCCCCCCCACCCAGCTTCCACAGGAACAGAGCAACTACTCTAACAACAGGGCAGGATCTTGGCATGTGTCTGCAGCACAAGGAGGTGCCAAAGCAGCCACGCCCTGGGTGGTTTGGGAGACAGTAGTATCCATCACAGAGCCAGCACCAAACAGGGCAGATGACTTCCTCCATCGCTGCCGCATCAGTGCCACACACAGCAGGTTGGGGGATGCCTCTACACATGGCAATTTTATCTCCATGCCTACTGTAAACATACCCAAAATATCAAGAATTACCCAGAGATAACCACTGCCCAGCCAGCAAGTTCACTGATGTCATGAAAATCTATGCTGAGAAAACCATGCATTGATCTTTTCAACCATTAATCAAATTCCTAAAGCTGATTAGTAACAGGGAAGTCCCAACAGTTGACCTGTGTAGGCATCAAAGTTGGAGGCTATGTTTTGCTTTCCAGTCTGCATTAATTATTTGAGTTCAGCAGGCTGTCAGAGCTATCGTGCATCTGGTGTCTGCTTGCAATTGTACACAATTTAAAACCTGTGACCATTACTAATTCCTTAAGTAATGAACACAGACGTAGCTTAAAATATCCAAAAGAAGACTCAAACACGTCTCACCTATCAGGACCCATTATTTTTAATTGTGTCAAGTCCCATTATTTTCACTTGTACCTGTTATTTCTATTTTAAATGTAACAAACTTGTTGAAACCTGTGCTGTAATGTAATGTCTGCACACAGAAAAAGACAATTGGCATTCATCTATCTGCCAGTATTCAGGACAACACATGTAACAGCACTCTTTCCATAGTGTCACCTTCAGGTCTGAAAGAAAAAGAAAAAAAGTATCTATGGCTACCCAGATTTTTATGCTGGATAAAAGGAACTGATAGATCATTTGACGTGATTCATTCAATCTGGTAATCACACTAACATATTTGGTATCATTCACTTTAATTTTTTGTATTACTTTAGAAGAACTTTTTCCCATTTGTTAAAACATAATTAATAAATTGGTTTATGAATGCATATTCTGACAAAATATGAGTTGTGGCCAATGCAAGCTGACAGTAACCCTTTGATGTCAAACAGAATTTTTTTATGTTTATGTTTCTTTTGTTTCCTAATACCATATCTAAGCCATTGTGGTCTGTTGTGTAAATATGTATTCATGGGTTTTGTCTACAGTGCCAACAGAGCAAATGACTTTCAAAAAGTGTACGTTCTGTAAGTCCTAATGAGGTGTTGGGTAATAAAAGTTATTACACAATAGTGCACAGAGGCAGTACAGTCATTTCTGTCTACAACAACTGAAGACACTTTTCTTTTTAGAATTGGTTTGCTTTACTAAATAAAGGATGTGACCACACACACAAAAATATCTTAAGCTATTGCATATATAAATGAGAAATAAACAATGTATTTTTTACACCAACTGCTGAATGTATTGGTATAGTGTACAGAAAAGCAACATCTTAATGTAGGCCTTATAGACCTAGGCAGCAGTATAAGGAAGATGATCTTAGCACTGATTAAAGCATTTCATTGGTAGAACATCTATACTTAGAAGTAATTAACAATTACCGAAATAGCTAACAGGTATAATCTTTAGAAGCTGCTTCATTAAGAACTGTAGTGAAGTCATTTTGGGACCATTTATCTATGCGCGCAACTCCAATAAAAGCTAAAACTAAAGAAGTCAATGGTAGAATAAGCCAGAAGAAGAACCACAAGAACAACTTTATCTTTACTCATACTCTATTTTTCTTTTTAAGTCTTGACTCATAAAATACTTCATTGTGACCTAAAACAAAATGAGGTAATACTAAGGCCCACTTATTCCAACCTTTTACAAAGGTGCCAAAACACAAAATAAACATAGTAGTAGGGATATATCTCTTCTGTACTCTGAATGGGACTTGGGAGAAAGTCATGCTTTCCTTTACTAGATTACAGGCCTAAGGATTGTGCACCTGGTAAAACAGTAGCTGCAAACCCAGGCAGGAATGAACAACATAGACATTTCTTCAGCATTTTGTACTCTTTCTCCTTCCAGTACTCTATGGGAGCTTCACAGCTCCATACCCTCCTCATGCCAGCCTCTTACTAACACACATCACAGGAGCATGAGAAAGGGGTTGAACTATGAACAATATTTACCATTTTAGTACATGCCATTCCATTACATTCCACAATTGTTATAGTTTTTCCACTGTTAACTGCATGAAAAGGATGCTAAAGCCTCAAACTGAAGTGGTCAGTTATATAGGAAAGCTTTTCAACCAGGAAAGCAGAAAAATGGCAAAGTAAAATATGGGGACAAAGCAGACTACACACTGAGTCTGAAAAGATATTCAAAATGAAAAGGATGACAGCTTTTCATAATATTACAGATGTCAGTTGAGTGCATTCCTCACTGACTTTAGTCAATATCTTGTTCAGATACTTATGGACATTTGCACCAAAAAAAATTCCCTCACTTTTCATCCTCAAAACTACCTAGTTTGTACAAAGATCAAAGACTTCTATATCTAACAGATAAACACCATATTTATATGAGAATACAATTGAGATTACAGCTGGCATCTCAGATACAAACTGAGACACTATCCCAACCAAGATCCTACTTCATATCAGATACTCTACCCATGATTAACCATTGAGCTCTTTGTTTCATTGTATTAATTGCATTTAACTTATTTTATTATGGATCTAGGAAACCTTCCTTGAAAAACTGAAATTCAAACACTTCTAGACAAAGTCACCTCTGAAAATTCTCATTTTCAACATATCTGTTTTTTTTGTCAATGAAAAGTTGTTCCACTCAAAAACTTTGCCCAGTTCTGTACCTCCAGCATCTACAAAACCATCACTTCAGTAAGTTCAGCAACATTAGATCCAGAAGATGCATACTGAGCCTGGCAAGGAAATGCTATAATACTCGATTAATTCATTGCAAATTAGTAGGCCTATGTCTGTAAAAGACGGCATAGTGTCTGGCTTAGTAACCCCCAAAATTATAGAAGAATTACAAAGCAAGATAAATTTAGCCAATTGCCAACAGTGACCTCTCTATTATTACAACTTCTAAATGGTGTATCTATGCATATCTAGTGTTGAATAAAGATAAGAGATTTTCCAGAAAGCAAACAAAGACTGGAATTAGTGTTACAAAATGGCAAAAAAATATAACATCTAATAAAACTAATTTGGCAAAGAAGAGCATCTCCAATAGCTAGTTTCCGAGTCATTATTCAGTTTCGTCATAGGAGGCTATACTTTCTTTCCTGTGATCAAGTACATCTGGTAACTCAGAAGTAATTTGTCCTAAATATTGAGCACTGAACTATCTTACATACCTTACTAGTTTCACAGACACAAAACAGTATCAAAGACACAGAAGAAATACTTACTAGATTTTGAACCACAGGAGGGGGCTATCTGACCATTTGGGCACGTGCACATGTTTGGTCTAGAGCAAAATCCATCCCCACAGGAATGTCTGCAAATCGCTATAAACAAAACATATATGCCTTTAAAACATGCTTAAAAAAAGCCCAGACACATTAAAAAAAAAAAAAAAAAAAAAAAAAACTCATAGAAAATATTCATTCAGTTCCATGACACCCAGTTATAAACTCATTAAATTGTGTACAACAGAATCCAAAAGCGTTCCTGCCATTCATCTCCAACTCTAAAACAACTAAAATTTAAACATCCAGTCTCTTATGAAAAAGCCTGGGAACATGCCACAGGCTGTGCTAGATATGTAGGGAGATTTCCTTGGAAAAGGAAAACCGTGGTCCATTTTACCAAATGACTCCTGGAGGAAGGATGGCTCTTATGCAGCATTACAATGCTCTCTTTATTGCTGCACCACAGACACAGCAGTGTAATAATTACCATCTGAGAGCACATTGCCTCAGTATCTCTTGAGAGGGTCTTATCAGGCTTATGGAATTATCCCTGGGACAGTGTAATATTACAAGTGATATGTATACAGCAACATGATGTACCTATGTATACACTTACGTTTCTACATATATATTTCAGGGATATGGTCCAAACAAGCAGAGCAAATCTACTTGCTGGCCCAGTGCTGTTGCCTCCTTCCATTTACTTAAATAGATTAACGTATTCCACAGCTACTCACTCCTGAGAGTCCACACACCCCTTGAATCCCTCTACCACAGACTTAAACAGAACATGTGGATGACATTAATCCTTTGTGAAATATTGGTATCACATCACTATATTGTAGCCCACAGAACTCTGTATATTAGTTTAATATATTTGAAATGGTAAAGAAATGATGTGCAGCTGTTATTGAAACCATACAGAAACACATTTCCATTCTAGTATACAATTAAAAAATATCCTGATACACAGGGACAAAGATAAACCCTCAGTCATAACATATAACTAGATTAACTTACGGACTATGCATTGGTTCCCACCAGGTAAAGTTTTCCATCCAGGGCAACAGTAAGCATTGTAACGTGATCCACACACATTTGGTCTGGAAAAAAAAAATATATATATAACTTATTTTTACACAGAAGTATGCTCTGTAGTAGAGTTATAAACATGGAAAAAGTAAATCATTGTAATATACATTTCAATAATTAAAAGCATTGTTTTTAGCAGGACTGTATGCCTTAGATTGTTGTGCTTTTTTTATGTGACACACTGTTACAAATTGAAGATGACATTATAAAGCATGAAATCAAATCAGTAACAACTGAACAACAGGAACAGAATGGACAAAACTTGCCTCCTATCAATCCATATCTGAAAAAGTAACTCAGAGTTTTCTAGCAAAACACCCACTTAAATACAAAATGAGGGATCATAACCATCATCATTAATGAATACAGAGAAATCCAGTGCCTTTTGAACAATAATTTTTAAGCTTATTGTTGTCTTCTCTGCTTTAGTCTAAAGCACTGTCACTGTTTCCTGTTTTATCCCTGAGCAAAACTACATGTCTATGTATGAGTGAGACATGCCAATCATGACATTAGCCAAATGAGCCAAAATATGCAAACGCTTCATTAGCAAAACTGGCTTACTGTCAAAAAAAATCAAGGATGTGGGTGTATGTAGACAGATAGTGCCACATGAAATAAAAATGAAGGGCTACTGCAATGAGTATTTCTTGCAGTTCTTAAATTATGGATCCATAGGAATTTTTCTTTCCATCCCATCCCTCTCACCCATATTTCCTTTTTTTAAAAGTATACAAAAAGAGTTTACAACAAAAGCTGAAAGGATGTGGCAGTATTCCTATGATTTCATTGGTAAAAATAGAAAAGTTTAAACTGTTCTATGCCCCTCACTAATAACTTTTTTTTTTAATGTAAGTTGTCCCATTTACTTAATGCATAAAACGCATCCACGCATGTAAAGCTAGTAAGGCATAGCAACAAAAAATGAAAAAATACGCCTCCTTTTGTTGTATGTCTCAATCTTATCAGATGAAAATTTTACAATATATTACTATTGTGAGCAATTACTCAGTAGATTAATGCAACTAAAGCTATCTATAAACTAGTACTTCCTAGAAACTGCTTTATTAAAATATTATACACAGATTAGAGACAGATTTAAAGTGTTTATTGTTTTAGGAAGGAGTTTTATTATTGTTTTGTCCTTGGTCGTTCAGAAAGTTTTTCATCCCTAGTATTGCAACTGCTAAGTAAACAACAGTTACCTCATATGGTGAGGCAACTTAAGAAAAACAGTCTTAGTGTACACAAACATTTATTTATGCACATTTTCTAAATAACAAGATTTTTATACTGTATTTATTTAGGGATTTGCATTGTTAATATAATTTCAGGTATTCTGATTACAGCAACTTCAGTGACACCTAGTCCTCTCATTAAGTGCTTGGCCAGAAACTACTCAAGTCAAAGCAAACTACCATTATCTTTCACGAGATTTGTATAATAGCTAAGTGGTAACTGAGGCCGTGAGCAACACAACTGGGCATGTTGCAGGGCCCTTTTTCCTTCCTGCACTCTTCTTATTCATATTATTCCAATGTATTCAGTTTTAGTAATGTCAGCTACTTCCCTGCAGGGCTATAACCATGTAACTTTCCTAGAGTTCCCTGTTCATCAATGCCAAATGTTGCTCCATGATCATCTGCCAAGTAAGACTGGCAAGCAGACAAGTGAGATTGCTTTTCACCTTCTCCGGTCAGAAGAAATAATGGAACTTACTAAGACAGACAGAATGGGTTTGTTGCTACCTGTTACAACCACAGGTATAAACCACCCATTTCTGATCCAAGTTGGTAATAATCTATAACCAGCTGACCATAAAATGATACACAGACACTCTGTCAAATTTCTGTCTCAGCAAGCACATGGTTTTGGGGACCATCTGGACCAAGTTAAGAATCAGGAGCAGACATCTGTGCCATGAAGAAACACAACTTTTAAAATCTGTTTCCAAAATGGGGTTCTGGAAAACCTAGATGTGCCAGCAACCGTGAAGTCAGAGACCCTGAGAGCCTTGAGGCTGTCCACATGGTAGACTACACCATATATCCCAAAAGCTCCAACTCTGGGGCAGCCTGCTTAGCTTTCAAAAAAGAAAATGAAAAAAAAAAAAAAAAAAAAAAAAAAAAAAAAAAAAGGAAGAAAAAAAGTCATCAAACTGTACTTCCATGGAACAGTTTGAGTCTGACAAGTGCATTTTCCAGTGGAACAGTTTTTCGTCAGAAAGCTGCTGTCTAGCTCATAAAAGAAACCTGTATTAAATTCTAAGCTCTACTGTAGGCTCCTTTGAGAAGGAAAGGGTTGTTCTTTACTTGTGTCTACTTGTAAAATGTCTTCAAAAGGAATTAAGTTTGAAGGTTAAATTCATTGATATTTCTGAGGTGATCAAACACTATAGCAATAAAAGCCTGTAAATAAAGTATTTGAAAGGATAACAATTTACCTCATGTAAAATCATGGACACTACCAATCATATTTCAAAAGGTTCTATCATAGTATTTAATTTAAACAGTTAACCACCACTGGGTTTAATAGAACATATTTTCCTGCTGATATTATAGGCTATGAATAAAAAAGAAGCATTTTATATTGTTATAAAACTGATTTCCTGAACAGCACTACAGAGCTCAGTAATAAAATAAAACCTGATTTGTAATGGTAAAATAGGTAAAATTGCACCCACAGCACTTCCTGTCACTCCCAAGCCAGAAGAGGGATGAGGAGAGCTGAGGGATCTTGAGATCCTCTCAGGACCAAAGGAGGCAGCAGCCCTACACCCACTTCCTAAACCCCAGCCTCGCTCCTCTTGCAGAGTAGAACACATTTCCCATAACACAGCGAGCTCTCAACATGGTGCCCGTCATGGAGACAGGGATGGCAAGGGGGAGCAAATTCACTATGTCTCACTGGGTGTTTATTAAAGCTCATGGGGTCCTGACCATTGTAGAAGTTTTAGGAGACAAGGAGACAAAACACTGAAAAATACAGGTTCAACATGCTCTCAATTTTTTTTTTTTTTTTTTTGGGGGGGGGGGGGTAGGTTGAGGTAGGGAGAGGGAAAGGAGGAAGGCTTTCCCTTTATTTTGGAGTCACTTCTGAAGTTGTAAACCATAAAGGATTTCTGTAATGGTACAGTGCTGAGAGACACTGACTGATCCAGTTTCATCAAAGGCTTCCAAAATAAACAAGATATTATATCTTTGATGACATGCAAGTACAAATTCAGTAGCAAAATGAGTTAAATAATTATCAAAGGATGTTAGTCATCAACTAGAAAATGACTGCAACAGTGAAAAGAAAAACATTCATCCAGAAATTCCAGTAATTAATGCTTGAGAATGACAGGTTTGGCTGACAGCATCTGCATGCATCAAAGTAGATTTCTTCAGGAACTACTACAGGGAACCTCTACCCCTGTTAAGAAGAAACCACCCAGCACAGGAGCAGCGGGGACACCTCCACCATCACGGCTGTCCTCTGCAAGGCCCCGACAGACACACAGCCAGAGTCCAAGCTGTAGCCTGCCTGGGGCTGTGCTAATGCTGTGCATCCCTCTTCACCCTGCCTGTGACCTCTCGAAGAAATGACAACCCACTCCTGAAGAAAGCATCACCCCCCAGCTGCTCCCACGGCAGGAAGAGTTTCCAGCATTGCTGCGAGCAAGGTTTCAGGCCAAAATTCCGTCAGCAGCACTGCCATGTACTGACCAACGCTGGCGTAACCCAGGCTGAAACAAACCCAAAGCATGGGTCTCGAATTAGGCGGAGAGAGGAGACAGCGTGGGCAGGAGACAGCTGATCTCCAGATACAGCTGAGTTGAGGTGCAGGGACACAGAGGAAGGTTTCTCATCACTCCCTCAGCCCACTTTTCCTCTCCCTGTAGAAACGTGCAGGGATTCTTCACTGCAAGAAAATTCCTAATGAAGGACTTCAGTTAACTCCTTGGCTGCAGCAGCTGGCCTATGTTTAACATAACATAGGGTCACAGTTTTCTGTCATGAGATAGACAATTTAAAGCAATATCATCAGCCATCTGTTATTTTCAAAGGCTTTGCCTACTTTTCTTCTTATGTGGCTACAACTGTACCCAGAACTATTTGCTGATGATTCCCACCTAGAATTTGGGTGGTGTTTCCAAGCTTGGACCAGGAGTTCAAAAGAATGAGAAACAGTACCTGAAGAAATGGTAGTGTAGTCTGAAACACGTGGTCCTCTAAGTCTGGAGATAACCAACATACCAAGAAATAGTAGCTAAGGCTCCAGAATGTGAAAAGGAGTAACTTTCACAAGCTTTTTTCCAGAGAAACCATCAGATCTATACCTTTTGTCATAAAGCAGCTTTCCATACCTCCCTAAACTCCTCAGCACTTCAGAGAAAATGCTGACAGCACAAAATGGCCCCACTCCGTTGACTCCACTGGAGCTAACACAAGACTCAAGAATTTCCATCCTTAGAGATGTCCTTGACTGGACAGAGTTAAGTGTCCAGTCAAGTCCTTAGAGATGTCCTTGACTGGACCCAGCCTAAGTTCACTTGCCCTGAGCAAGGGTTGAACTGCACAACCTTCAGAGGTCCAATCGCACCTAAACAACCTAGAAGCCAGATATTTGGTGCACAAATTAGAAATCTTCTTGCTGCCTGACTGCTAGGAGGAGGAGTCTGGAAGCTACTTATTTCATCTGCCTAAAAGGAAACTCTAGGAAACAATGCAAGACTCAGAGTAAACAAACAAAAAAAATCATTCCTTTTATCCTACAAAGGATAAGTACACATTTTTAAGCAAAATATGCTTTTTATATAGAAGGGATTGCTTCTGATTGCATTTTTGCCAT
This sequence comes from Aythya ferina, assembly GCF_964211825.1. NCBI lineage: Eukaryota > Metazoa > Chordata > Aves > Anseriformes > Anatidae > Aythya > Aythya ferina. The sequence goes on along the minus strand of NC_140307.1, from coordinate 20,568,570 downwards.
GCAATAAATGAGGCTGGATGTTTGTGCCACGCAGAGAGCCTAATATGATAACTATTTCTTACTCTGACAGACAGGATACCACTGTCCCAGAATCCTGGCTCAGTTCAACTAAAAAAATAACATGCTGAGGAGCTCTACGAGTGTCTTTGGCTCTGGCCTATGTGCATGTCAAGAGTTCAGAATGACATGCAAGTTTTCTGCAGCAACACTGAGCGCTTTTCTAACCCTAACTTCCATCACACTGTGACAGCTAAATACAGCATTTTAAAACTGTCACAACCTGACAACAATATTTGACATTAAGTGAATTCTTCTGCACTTGCTCTGAAGATCTGCCTGTGTCTTTTCCAGGGAAAGACCCATCTAACTTGACAGCCAGGCATTGTTCTCAATCATAGCCAGTGACAGACGTGCTTCTGGCACGTACTCCCTCCTTGTTCTGCATGAGAATGTCAGTGGGTCCAGTTTGACACCCAATTCCCATGGCTGCGTAAGACAACAAGTATAAGGCATGAGTACACCACCATAAAAACTATCTGCTGGGCCAGACAAGGATGGCTAGTCAGCAGGAGGGATCCAGCAGGTACTCTACTGTGCTACCCGCCATCCCCACCTTGGAGCACATCCCAGCACTTATGGAGAGTCTCATGAACCCGACAGCTGTATCAGTGCTTGTCAGCAAATATCCTCAGGTGTTAAGCAATGCCTCTAACTTGTCTTTTAAAATGCTCTCCTTTAGGCTACTGGAAGATTTATTTTAGCTAAGACAGAAGTGTTCCTCCTCCTCCCTCCACATCATTCTGTCTCCTACCCTCTGACTCTTTCCTTGCCTGGACAGCAACGCTGTTATTTCAAAAGGTCAGTTAACTGTATGTCTGCTGTCATGCAACAGGAAAACTGATCCCACTGTTATAGCTCACCTTGTCCCTAGCAGTCACTCGTAATTTACTCTGTATACAGGGAAGAGAAAAAGATGAAGCATCAGAGAGAAAAAAACAAAGAAGGAGAAAAGAGACAGGAAAAAAAATGTTCCTGAAAGGAAATAAATCTTATTTTGAAACCCCAGCTGAACATCACTGGATACTCTGATGTCCTCCAGCAAAACACGAGAGGGAAGCTTGAAAAAGGGGATGAAAATGATTAAGACTGTAGACAAAAGAACTGTGGCTTTCATTTGGTATTTCTGAGGCTTTAATGGTCATGAATCATTTCACAAAATGAGAAGTAGAAAGGAAAACAACAGATTCTCCAGCAAGTCAACATTCAAAGTATTGTTCCAGATAAAAGCTAGAACTACTTCATACCTCAGTGAAGATATACGTGCATAAAGAGAAGGCATGGGTTTTGATTTAACAGGCTTCATTTTACCTTCCAATGTACCTTCCAGAGAAGAGCCCAAATATTACAGAACTGTCACAAAACCAGAAAATGATTCTTCTCATGTCTCTATTTACACATCAGCCTTAACATGAATGAGGTTGTTCTGCAGGTCTGAAATCCTAAAAATAATAAAACAACACTGAAATGGGATAGTCAGAATTGATGTGAAAACAATCAAAAGAGACGTCCACAATACAAGACTGAAGAGATACAAACATATTTTCCTGCCCAGTGTGATGGATAATCAGAAACACTCCAGGCCACAATTGTTTCATTTTACAAAAATATTTACTGAGTCTGGGGAGAAAGACCAAAGTGACACACATGCATCTATGTCCTGTTCATCTTTAAGGATCAGGAGGGAGATAAAGAAGAGGAACGAGATGGAAGGTGATCTTACTGCAAGCAAAAAAACTAATGATTAATCGCTTACTATTTCCATACATACACAGGCAAAGATCCCTTGCTCCCAAGCTTTGTTTAAGGAGAGAGGGCCTCCAGTGAGCCATTGTCTACTATGCATCTATCAAGAGGAAGTTTTTCTGGTGATCCATGTAGCTAAATCGTGTAGGTCTTGGGTACTACTATTCTAATAGTCAGAGGCTTCAAAGTCAACATTTGCAGGATGGAAGATGAATGACAATAAATAAGACTGTCCTAAGTGAGCAGCACCGCTGAACGACACATTGCAGGAAAGGAAAACAGGCATCCAGGAAAACAGAAGCTGCAATTTTATTCAATAAGAATCACTGTAAACGAAGCAGACAGATAGACTGTCCCTGCCAAACCCTAACCAAGTGATCCTCCCATTGCTCCCAAAGAACTGAGAGAAGCCCTGTGCCTGCTTCAAAGTCTGCATTGTCAAGCCCAGCACAGTCCCAAATGTTCTGTCACTGCAGTACTGTGCAGTTGCACGTAGAGGAGCTTATCCAGGTAACACGGCAAACACACCCAGATCAGACTGAACCTGGCGAACAACTTGCAGAACTGCCACTGAACACAAAATGTATCTTGTGTTGGCTAACAAGAAGTTTAGTTTTGCAAGCCTTAAACTGGCCCTTTACTGAAGAAAGTATTTTCAGGGCCACAGCTTGGCTTCTTTGGTCTCCTCCAAACAATTCTTTTTGGAAACCTGTGCTGCAACCTGAGGATTACTTCTCTGCACTGTGCTGCAATCAGGTGCGCTCTCTGCAGGTGCTCTTCTTCCCCCCAGTCCTTTAAGTATCCGGTTTCTAAAGAGTGAATACCACCTGTCTCCCTCAACATAAGTTCAACAGAACAACTACAAACTGAGAGGCTCCAAAAGCTCCAGACAGATAACACCACACAAAATGTTAGATAATCCCATCTTATAACTGTGGAAGAAAATGATTACCTGGAACATGTGGGAAGAAACTGTGCTATCCACAGCATCTCTTGTTTTCTGAGTAAGAGCTGTAGCATAAATCTCCTTCTAACTGGCCAGCCAGGTAGTCATAGCCACAAACAGCCTTGCACTGGACATCTCCAGAATGGAGAACAGCAATGTACCCTCCTATGATGAGACACAAAGTGGCAAACCCAATGGGAAATTCTTCTCCCCTCTGGACAGAAAGTACAAACCGATTACACCCCAGCTGTGACTTACCCTGCAGCACCTGGGTTGTGTATCAGGCCAAGCTGGTATAGCTAAGGACTATGCAGGCCAAAATATCTAAATAAATACATGAATAAATAAAAGAAGGAAAGAAAGGAAAAGAACTATATCCAACTCCCGATTTCCAACATGTCGTCTTGGCAAAGTGGGGCTTGGTGACAGGAAACTTGTTTCATCCAAGCCCCCTAAGCCAATTTTACAACACAAACCATGTTCCAACACAACCATGTCAAGAACATTGCTATATCATTTACTGTAGCCTTTTCCACTGTCTGCTCTAGCAGGGACTTGCTATCATCAAATGGGAAATAAATACTGAGTACATCAAAAGTACTTTTCTGATGACTACTGCCAGACAGCTTTCATTAAAAGTATCTAATGTAAATAAAAATTTACATGTAGTGGTTAAACTAGTATATTTAAAAACAATTAAAACACATCATGGCATTCAGGAAGACATCTATCTATACAACCAGAATTGAAAATCATACATTATTCCTTCTTTAAGCATTAGCCCTTCAGCAAGCATTGATAACAGCTAGTACCACCTGCAGAATAAATTGTGTGCTGGCTTCTTGCTAGTCCTAGTCCATACATCCCACTCCCCAGAGAAAGTCACACCTACATCAAATCACATCATATGGTCCTACTGGGAGACAGGAAACATGTACACGAGACACAATGCCAAGATCTATGAACTCATTTAACTTTTGAATTAGATTTCCATTTATGTACAGGATAATGTAACAATAATGATAAAAAAATAAAATCATGGCCATTGGAAAATAAACCAGAAAGGTGCAGAACCTTACGCTGCGTGTAGCTGCCAAGAAGACCTCCACAGAGGCTTTATGCCGTAAGGTGCCAAAAACTGGAAGGAAGTCTGCCATTCCACCTGGAAGCCAGCTATTACAGTAATTTACATGTATTCTTAATTGCCCTATATTAAAAGTTATTGGCATTGCTTTTATATCTGAAAATTCACAGGGCTGGCAGGTGGCAATCCAAAGGGCTCTGTTTCTAGTGCATTTTTAATTACTTTTTATCCCCAAGTATCCAGGTTCCCTCCTGCTCCCGCATGACACGGACAAGGTGTGGCACCAGCAGCCAGTCAGAGTGGCAAGAAAAAATGTTTGAGGTTTTTCAGTATAAACCAATATTTACCGGTATGGAAAGTCTGCTTTTCTTCAGCAAGCTTTTAGTGGTAAATATTGGTTTAAAACGAAAACCAGAAGCCTTAATTATATAGTTGAATACTGGAATTATATTATAGATTTAGAAGATTTATTTTATTTCAGGGAGCAGTCATGCATAAAAAGGATCAAATCCAACCGAGTTTACTCAAGCAAGCCTATCAGTAAACCTGTGAACTTTGTTTTGTGAGTACAACCAACAGAAATTGTTCCAAAAGCCCAATCCCCTGTTGAATAGCTTTAATACAAGTGTGTTATGAATCTCACTGAAGCCAACTATTATGTTCTGCAATATTCACTATCATTTCAACTTCATAACAATTAAATTAAATCACTTTTACACATATGTATTTAATGGTGTCTTAATTAGAGTCGTGCCAAAATTTGGATATCTTGAAGAAATTTTAGGTCTCTCAAAATTTCTGCTGAGCTATCTGTTAGACAAATAATTGCTTTCTTTGGTCATTATACAGATAAAAAGGCAGATGAATGTGCTTAAAATATTATTAAGAACTGATTGATCATCATTAAATTTGAGGTCTTTGTCTAGTGTCATCAGAAAAAGGGAAATCCTAATTAATTCTAAGATATTCAAGCACAATATTTCTTGTATGCAGTAAAGCATCAATCAAATCACCAGTAAATTACTTTTGGTTTATATTCAAATGATTGAAATGTATATAAGTGGTTTACTTCAAGAATGTATTGCTTAGAAAGAACTTCCCATTCATGGCCCAGTTTTGTAGTTTTTATTTCTTCAAAAATTGATGCTATATTTTTCGGTGTTTAAGGAATAGGGGGATAACAGTTTGATGCCACATTAATGTTTGTGTTAAAGCCTTGGGGGTTCTGTGGATAAAAATGTCTCAATAAGATGCTTATTATTTTAACTTGCTGAACCACACCAGATTCCAGCAACATTTCTGTGAATGGGGAATATGCAAATGATATATCTAGTTACATGCTGAAATTAATTACTGCCTTCTTTTGATTGCTTTCTGTTCACTTAGAGGCAGCACGTACCCGCACATAAACACACACTGCCTTAGACCAAATGTACCGGGCACTACAAAGACTTCAGTGCTAATGCCTTCATAGTTGGATCAGTTCTAACTACAGAAGCAGCAAGCTCCAAGCCTTAAAGTGAGTACATAAAAGGCTTTCCCACATAATTCATAATTATTAAAGCTAAAAATACTTATAGAACCATATTATGTGCTCAGACAGCTAACAAGTATAAACAATGAGGCAAAGGTCACAGGGAAGAAAGCAAACATCTCCTGTAATCAACAGCTTGCAGTAAAAAATGTTAAGTGTGAAAAATCACCAGAATCAAATCAGATCTTAGACTTCTTCATTTTTACATAAAAGACCAGTATTCACATACAGGCTTTCCCTGATATATTAAAATGCTAAGACCCTTTCAACAGTAATTACAATCAAGCAAATAAAAAGTCTAAACTTAAAAGAATTTGTCTAAAAATGTAACTCCATGCTCCTACAATCAGGGCAAGAGTTCATTTCAAAAAAAGAAGAAAAAGAAAAGCAGTCTTAGTCAACTACAATAACATCAAAATAAAGTTTCCCAGCATCTGTTATGATTTGCATTACAACTCTCAGATTCCCAAGTGTATTTGTACTGATGAACAAGTTAAAAAAAAATAAAAAAAAAACTTGTAAAATCATATTTTTAGTGTTTTAGTCCATTCAATAGCAATGAATTTTCCCTGTCTAACATATGTACAGTTCCTGTACATTCAAAATACATTTTCCGTCTGGGTTTCCAAAGAATTAGTTCCAACCTTGTCTGATAAAATGACAATTCTTTTTATTCATACTGTACAGTACACTACCACACCTAAGGAAGCACTCGCAATTTCTGAATTGGAAATGTCCTGCAGGGTTCTCCCAACAAAGATAAAGATGACTGGATGTTAACAAAGGGATTTCCATCTCCTCCAAGCAGCTTATGCACTCTACTCTAAGCCTCGAATGAGAGTTACAAAAAAAGTTATCAATCGAACTAATGGTTTGTTTTGTATTTACTGTATCTCAGAACATCTGGCAATCATATTTTATTTAAGAACTTGCCTTCCAAGGGCACTCATTCAGAACTCTAAAATTCCAAATATTTGACCAAGACATAAAATACCTAAAATTGATATGTAGATTTTCAGATCACTAAGTTGATATAGAACTCACAGATAATATACAATAAAAGGATGGGAATGAATCACTGCAAAGTACACAAGCTGAAGGTTTCAGTTAAATATACAAATCAACCCATAAGACTGAATACTTATCCTAACCCATCCTGGACTTCAAAAATTATTAAAATTGAAATACCATCTATGAAGCAGTACTATTACTATCTAAACAGCACAGTCATATTCAACAAAGAAATTTTATCCTCAGCTGCTTGCCTCTAACTCCCACTAAGTCCATCAAGGCAGCACACATGTTCTAGGTGGCATACTTTATCCCATTGATCAGAAAGTGATGCTTTTCAGCCTGATGTTAACTCAGAGTTCTAAAATGAGAAAGTTTTTCAAAACATCATGAAGAAAAAAAAGGTTCGTTCTAGAAAATACTTTTCCTTATAATTTTTTATTACTTACAATTAGTCCCCAACTAGCACAACCCAACAACCCCAATAGCCCCCGACTTCAAGAACAGCTTTTGTCAAAGAAAAGACCTACTCTGTCCAATTGTTCCTCTGGTGACAAGGTTTGAGGAAATGAAATAAGAGAGTCTGACCCTACAAAATCAGATCCTTGAAAAACAATACTGACAGCTTGCATCCATTTTTGCAGAACAAGGACCCTAAAACTTAAACCTTCTCCAATTAGGCAAATATTAAAAAGGCCAAGATTTCCAATCTGTATATAAATAAAATGTACTACGTAAGTGTGAGGAAGTTAGCAAGAAATTAAAGCATATCCATCAAGGCCTCTAAAAATAAAGCTGTAATAGCTCCTCTTGGGGAAGTCAGGAAAACAGAGAAAAAGTCTTGCATCCCTTACTGAAACGTAACTATCTCTGTGTAATTTTTGCTACATTTGCTCTCTGCCTGATGCGTGAAAAAATTTTGCTATGGGCTGAAACAGGGCACCGGAACCCCTCAGGAAGGAAACCTCCTTTTTCCTTCCAAAGTTGCAACCTTTCACCTTTACCGTGAACTATGCTTCCAACTGCGCACACATGCAATGCCTTTCAGCTGTCTTAACAATTATTTTTGCTCAGGAAAGGTGTTCTATTAGGATTTGGAAAGCATTTTGCCGGATCGGATTTGCCCCTCAAAAAAAACACCCTGCTAAGCGTGTGCCATGATGCCCGATCATGAGTTTTCACTCTTGTATGCATTGCTCGCTCGCTCGCTCTAGGTACCGGATAGCTCTGACACAAGCAGCAGTGCCGGGGCCAGGAGCAGCAGCGGAGAAGCAGCACAAGTCCAGAAAGCAGAGGCGCAGCGCACAAGGTTTAGGGGGTGACGAGAGCCGGCAGCAAGCAGCGGGCCTCCCCGCTGCCCTGCTTTCTGCAGAGGGGACGCGCGAGGAATGCAGGAGCCTGCAGCGAGCCTTTATCTGCGCCCTTCCCTCGAGCCACCCGAGCAAAGCCCAGCCGCAGCCCAGCGAAGCCCTCATCCCCCCGCACGAAGCACGGCTCCCCGGTGATGCTGCGGGCGGTGCCCCGGCCCTGTGTTGGGGGCATCCCCGAGCCTCCTGGGGGCCTCCCCTTTCTCCCCTTCTCTCAGCCACCTCCGCGGTGCCCCGGGGGGCCCGGCCCGCACCTACCCTTTGAGCGCGTCGTGCCCGCCGCCGCCCTGCCCTCGCCTCTTGGCCCTGCTGGCCCGCAGCTCCTTGCCGCTCGCCCCCTCGGCGTGCCCGGCGGCGGCGGCGCCCCCCTGGGACGCCCACAGCACGGCAACTCCCAGGGCGATCCCCAGCAGCCGCCCCCGCCACATCGCGTCCCCCGAGCCCTCGGGCTGCGAGCGGCCGTCGCCTCCTCCTCCTCTTCCTCCTCCTCCTTCTCCTCCTCCTTCTCCTTCTTCTCTCCGCCGCCGCCGAAGTCCGCCGATGCCCGCCGCCCTGCCTCCGCAGAAACGTCTGCGAGGCGAGCTGTGAGAGAGAAGGGAGGAAGGGGCGTCAGGGGCAGGGCGAGAGCGGGCACGGCCGCCCCGCGCCCGCCGGCGCTGCTTCCACCTCCCTGCCACCGGGACCCGCTGGGAGCCTCCCCCGGCCGCGACCCCTTTCCTTTTCCCGGCTCCGCCGAGCGGGTACCGGCGGCTGGGAGCGCCGGGGCTCGCCGGCAGCCCGGGGGGGAGCCCCGCGGGCAGGAGCCTCCCGGCCAGCCCGCCCGCCCCGCTCGGCGCCCGCACCCGCTGGAGCCGCCGCCGGCCGCCGTTCCCGCTGCTGTTCCAGCTGCGGCCGCTGCACCCACCGCGGTTCCAGCTGCGGCTCCAGCTGCCCCCTCCCTCCTCCTCCTCGTCCTCCTCCTCCTTTTTCCCCTCCTCTCACTCCCCCCCCCCCTCCCCGTCCTCTTCAAGGACCGCCCGCGCACCGCTTTCTCGCGAGAGAGGTGACAGAAAATGTTCCCCCCCCCACCCCCAAAACGCCACCCCGGGGGGCTCCGGGGCTGGGGCCGGAGGTGCTTCCCCTTCCCCGAGGTGGGAGTGATTCGGGCAGGGCACCTGCGGCCAGCCGCCCCGCTACCCCTGGGCCGGGGGCTCTGCCCGGACCCCCCAGACCTCCGGTGCCTGCCCGGGCTCCCGGGGAGCCCCCGGGCTTGGAGCAGGGGGCAGCAGCTCAGGGTGTACCCCCAAAGCGCAGGGACAGGGACGGAGTCCTCCATCTGAACCTATATAGGCGTCAGAGAGCTACAGCATAGCTGCGGCGACTTTAAAAAAGTAATGCAGAACATCTCGGTTTCCCTTATAAGGAAAAATTGCAGCGATGCTAGCTTCACCTTAAAGGCTGCTGCAGGAGGAATAATATGCTTTCTAGCAATTAGCAGGGCAGCGACCGCTGCAGGGATTCAAAAACCCTAGGGCAAGACCTGAGCCTGGAAGCAGTGACAGACCAAACTTGCAACGCCTGCAGTGGTGGGCTAAGAAAGAGGCCTCATTTAAAGGGGAGAATTCAGTTATTAACTGGAAGCCCTTAATTTCATAGTTCCATTATTGCTTTATCCCACTCTAGGAAGCAGTATAAGCATAGATTTGATAGATTATTTTTTGTTAGCCCCTATCACAAGGAAACTGATTTTGGAGTAAAAGAGGCATAGTGAATATTTTGTGAATAATTGCTGCTTTGTGTCTTATAATTCTGAATTTCTCTCTCTCTCTTTTTTTTTTCTTTTTTTTTTTTTTTTTTTTTGATCTCTGGGAACTCTTTGTCATTGACAAGAAATTGTAAATCCTGTGTGGAGTGGAGTGGAAGTTATGCACTCCACCCCTTGCAAGGGAAATTCAGTCACTAGGATAACAGCTCATCCTTCATTACAGAAAAACAAAAACAGTAAATGGGGATACTTCTAGAATCAACACAAATAAGTCCAAACTGTTAGCGGAAATCCAGTGGAACAACAAGATCTACACCAAGGAATACCCAGTTGAAACTAAAATACCTGCTAGATAGTAGGGGTACAAGGAAGCTCCAGGAATCAACTTCCAGATTTCAGCAGGAGGTGCTTTTCTGCTTTCAAAACTACAAAAGTACACAAAATTCATGATAACATAGCTAATAACTTGCCTGTTGCTAACATCATCTGCTAGACCAAAACTTACTTAAGTCAATGAAAAACTCTCCTCAAACTCACTGGACTTCAGATCAATTCTTACAGGACTAAGGAAGCTTGAGCCATAATCCAGCCTTAATAAATAACAGATTGGTAGCATTCTCATGGAGAGCCTGTACATGCACCTAATTCTATACAGCCAGTTCCAGAACAACTGCATGTCTCATCCTTAAGGAAAGGAAAGATCATGCAGTTTTTACTTGTACTTTTGTGGTGTTTTTTGAAATTCTGAAGAAAAAACCCCACTATGACCCTGGAAACAAAAAAACTGTAATATTGAAATTAGTGAGTGGTTAATAGAATTCAATCCCAGACTACCTACACGGGTAGTAGTCTACCTATGGGTAGACACATATGAGAATTATCCTATTTCAATGTATACAGAAAATATAAAACAAGGAAAGCAAGCATTGTGGACTGACGGTAAATTATATTTATGCATTCAGCTACTCTTCACTTAGAAGTATTTTGGCAGAAATGCTGGATTTCTTAACTTACATGTATTTTCAGCTTTTGTTAATTTCAGGTAGGTATTGATTGTGAATGGTTCTGTATTAGTGAGCCGATGTTGCAAAAGCTTAGCTGTATGATTTACAGAGTAGCTGACCATTCACCCACAGCAGCTGCCAAAGCACTTGCCAAAGGGAAATGGAGAGTATATACAGTGTGCCAGATTTTGATGCTATTTGAAATAAGTAGTTTAAATCTTTTTTTTAGCAATTTTTTGTTTTAAAAGGATAACGCATATCTATCTATCTATATAAATGTACATAGTATTTAAGCTAGCACAGGAAATGCAACGTGTATACTCGACCCAGTAACAGCATTCTGAGTATTTAGGCTGATTTTTATCATCAAGAAAATTGGCAGATGCTGTAAATTGTAAAATGGTTATTTGATTTTGGCCATTCCAGTGTCACCACTTAACATTTTAACGTGACAATACAGGTAAAATGTAGATACACAGTGAAATAATATGGGATATTGACAAAAGAAATAAGTAATGGGATTCAGAGTGTGGCTCTTCAGTTCATGTGAACAAGGCCCAAGCCAGTAGCAACCCAAAACTTATACCCCTGTTTTGTAGCTTGTACAAAAGGAAACAATGGAATTAAAGTTGATTTTGCATGCAAAATAGAATTATAGAATTTACCTGTAAGCAAGTGTAAGTTATGAAGGGAATTCTCGTCTACTATTTATTTAAACATTCTTTTGTTTTCAACATTTTCTTTTTCAATTGCTTGAATTTTCTAGATAAAGTACCAGAAAAAAATATCCACTCTATGTAACAGGTTAATAGGGTGATTTTCTCATATCTTCTAGGACATTTTATGATGTATTATTTGGTATCTTGCATGGTTGCAGAAATATGGATTACACTATGTGAAGTAATGCTACATCATATGTGGGCTGTCCACTAATTAATCTAGTGAACTATGCAGCACTTCATCGACTTCTGGTGTGTCATTCTAAAGAACATGTTTATATACTAGAAGTATTTAAATTGTTCACATCTTTAAAATATGCCCACCTGGGTTCTCAAACCACTAAAAATATACTGTCACAAGCAAAGGATTTAAAACTTCTGCTCTCTGCTGCTAAACAGAACTACTACTAAGGGTCATCCACAAAAGTTCCCACAGGCACTCGAGTGTTTTCAAATGTTTGGACTCTGAAAAACATCTGGACAAACAGATTCCTATATGGCCTCCAAAAGATTGGTCAGCCATTCAGAAGTTTCATTCAAGAAGACAAAATTCTTTTCATCCAGTTCATAACCATTTCTAATGAGAAAAAGCTGAACTCTTGGATTAACTGAGAATCAGAAGTTCAGTGATATTATAGCTCCTTGGTCAAATATTGGGAATCAAATCCAGAAATAAAAGATACTGAAGCAATAATGTTATATTCTTCATTTATGTGCCTAGAGGAGTTTGACATAACATAAAAGCAACTGTTTTCAGTGAGAGTCCCAGAGGATTTTATTTGAAGAGTAAGAAGATATGTATGGTATGGCATATCTTGGAAGATATGAATGGTATGGCAGGGTGGCAAGGCCCAAAATCAGTGGAAGCTAATTACAGTTCAATGAATTACATTAGCAAACATAGACAGACCACTTTTTGCAGTTGGGTATCAACTTGGAAGCAATGATCCTAGGATTTTCCATAGGTGCACATACCCTTTAAAACAAATCAGGTACATTCCTCTAATAAAAGACAAGTCCAGAAAGCAGGCTTGTATAGCTAGCCATGCCATAGAGCACCGCCCTGTGCTTATCAACATTAAAGACAAATACGTTAGTTAATTTTATACAATATGGGAATTATTACAATTTAATTGATTTTCAGAGGAATACCTGTTTATCCTGCTGTTTGATTTTCATAAAACCACAGAACTGAAGTTTTCAATGCTGATGCTCTATGTTCAGTAGCAGTGATATGACAGTTCTTACCTTTTCCTGGCTTTTACCAACCTGATCCTTTTTCTGTTAGGCAAATACTCCTCCCTCTTGTTCTGTAGGATGCTGATCAGAATTTTCATATTCATTAGACATTTAAATTGTTTTGAACTTTTGCAAACAAAATATCTTACCATAATGAAGTACTAAGATAGAGCTGGGAGTTTATTTCAATTAGAGTTTATTTCAATTATATGAACTTTTGCAGTAATTGTAATTTTTAGATCTGTAAATTTACTCCAACCCACGTGAGGAAAAAATATGCCCATCTTACATTTTTCTTAATAAAGTCTTAATTATGCCAATGAAAAGAAATAGTGTGGGAAAATTTTGGCGTGCATATTTTTTTAAGTACCTTACAAGCACAAACAGTAATTGCATCCAGACAAAAGCTGAGACCAATTAGCTGGTTTAAATATATTAAAAAAAAAAAAAAGTAACAAAACAAACTATCACTTTTTTTTTTTTTTTAAATGCTGTTTGGTCAGATAAGCTGTGATAGCTAGCTACAAAATCTATTAATGATAGATTTTGGGGGACAAATTTCACTTAAGACTTTTATTTTATTTTTATAAATGAAATATATTTACTCTGTAAACTGAGTTTATACATGTAAGGGAGGAGGAAGAAATCTAATCTACATTAGAATGTAAATCCATAATTTGTGAGACTGTGTGCAGTGTTGGGGTAATATTTCTGTAATACAATAAGAATTAAATGAAAGACTCTTTTGGCTCAGCCACTAGGGGCCTATGTGCTCCTGGGGAAATTCCAGCATTTTATCGCAGTTGCATCCTAGATGACCAGAAAGCTACTCATTTCATATATATTCGGTACATCTCTCTCCGATTTATGCAAGCATAGAACAGTTTTAGTACAGAATTTGTCACCTTAAACAAGACAATTCCTGTAATCTATAAGAATAAAGCAAAATTTTGGTATCACCCCACTAGTTTGGAGAATAATTCAAACAATAACTGGATTTGTCCTCCATGAGGTCTGAATGAAAGGAATGTTCTTAATTCTCTAAAACACCTAGATTTTTAAGTATTAGTGACAAAGAAATCACAAGGAAACCGTAGAGATGCCCTAACTCAGACACCCCTTTCTTAGTACTAACTTAAGGATAGTTCTGTACCATACTCATAGCTCTTTTCTTTTCTAGAACTGTATTTTATTTTAAATCAATCTTAATATCTCATATGAGTGACCCTTTTACACTATATCTCCATTTGCTAAAAGTATATGAGATAATATTAACATGTATCTTTTCTTTAGGACACATACAAACAGCTAAGTTAACTATAAGAAAACCTGTGGCTTCTATTCTGTCCTCCAGGAAGGGGAAGCACAACTTATTTTTGTAAGACTAGTGCTGAATAGCAATACAACTAAATTAAAATGGAATGGAAATTTTTAATAAAATAAAAATACCAGCGTAATACAATACATACATGACTTATATTTAATTCTATACATACAGCTCGAAATTTTTCAGTTTAAAATAGCATTTTTTCTTTGATTTAAATATTAAAAACCAAAAAAAAATCCAACTCTGCAAGAAAAGGAAATACACATTCTTGTTCTGTCAGCTATAATCCTGTCAAATTTAATGGGAATTCTGCCAGAGAGTAATGATTGCAAGACTAGTTTCTTCAATCTTACATTTGTCCCTAATGACCTTTTAAATCCCACCTGTAAACTCAGAAGCAAAGTGGAAGAAATTTCATGGTTAAGCATGATATGCCAACTGCTGGGTGTATTCTGGGGCCAAGACATTAAGCAAAACGGATACAACTTTTTATGAGAATTAGTACATTCCAAGTGGGTGGAAATCAGTAACTAGGAGCCTCTTCTTGTAGTTCTCATTTATGCACAACTCCCTACTGACTTGAACAAAGACAGCTGAATCAGGCCCTACATTCCTTCAGACATTGTGTCAGCAAGGGATTGGGTGGCTCTGCCTCTGTTTTCCATCCCAGTGTTCCTCTAGCTATGAGATGTCTCAGTTGATAGGGAGTTCCCCCATGATGCAGTTGAAATAATAAAATAGGTAATAAGAGACCAGGGATTAGACTTAACCCACCACATTCCATTTACAAAGCCCTTCCATTGAGAAATAACACTATCGTAGCATCACTTACGGACTTCTCGTAGAACCAAATATGAATTTAGATGGTAGTGACTTGTGGAGGTTACCTGGTCCAGATCCCTGCAAAGAGCAGGCCATTCAGGCCCAATCCAGCCAAGTTCTGAGCATTTCCAAGGATGGAGACTCCACAGCCCCTCTGGCAGAACCTATTACAGTGTTTGACAGCTCTTATCGTGATGAATTTCCCTGATTATAACTTGTGCCTGTTGCCTCTCATTCTATCACTGCTCACAATCACCCAGCAGTCAGGCTCTGTCTCCTCTAAAGGCGTCACTAAGATCCTTTTTAACCTTCGCTTCTTAATATTGAATGGGCCCTCCCCTAAGAGGTCCTTGCTTTAGCTCCTAAACATCCTGGTGGCCCTCTGCAAGGCTCACTTCAGGTGCCAATGCTGTTGCTTTGTTTTGTACTATTGGGGTGCCCAGCACTGAGTGCACTACTGCAGATACGGTTTCCCAAAAGCCAAAGGAGTGGAAGAATCAATTCTCTCCACCACCTGGTTATGTTCGCACTAACACAGCCCTGTCTGCAGTTGGCCTTCTTCACTGCAAGGGCACACTGCTGACTCATGTATGAGTGACTCCAGCCAGTGAAAAGTTCAGTACAGCTCTGCACTGCACTTTCCTTTATTCAATAACTTTCCAAAAGGCTGACTTCATTTCCTCAGGTTTTCTAGATACCAGTAAACTAAATGAGACAACCTCATCTGGAGTCTGTGACTCCTTACAGGGTATAATATCATTCAGGAATTCCTTTTTTTTCCACCCTGTCTGTTCAAAGTACTAAGATTTACTTACTGAGAATCACTGAGGGGGCTGCTTTATCAGGCTCACTACTATCAGCAGCCAGTCTTCATTGCTTCAAAATGCCCATCAGCTGTAAAGTCTTTTATACACCACACTGTATAGAACACAATCCATTTATTAGTGTATACTTCTTTAATATACTGCATGCCACAGTTCCAGCACTATTACTTGGGTATATTCAGCTCACAAAAGTCAATAGGAAATGTCCTATTACCTTTTAAATTGTTTCATTATAAGCCCCTTCTCATTTATGTACTGACTCAGTGGGCAACAAGCTGATCATGTCCTAAGCAAGCAGCTATAAAGCACTTAAATAATACAAATAATCTAGTTGCCTTTCTTTGTAAGGAAACACAGGAAATAATAATTTCAGTTAACCCAAAACCATTTTACAAGTAACCAAAGAAGTTAAGGAAGCCATTTGAGTAGGAAATTGCAATAAATTCCAAATACTGCAGCTCAAATTGGAAACAAGAAGGGACAGGAGGAAAGCTCTATATGTTTTTGAAATAATTTTTTTCTTCCCTACAAGGAGGATTAAGATAGAAGGATAGCTTAAAATTCATTATTTACAACACTTGAAATGTGAATGCTTACTTGTGTTTCTAGTATCAATTACAATAGACTACAGTTTAAAAGGGGGAAGAAATTCTAATATTAAAAAAAAAAAATCTTTAAAGCTTCTTTTGTTTGTTTGCAAGTTATCAACACCAGTCCACCCAAAATTGTTGTTACTGTGGTGAATGGGGTGGAGTTCAGAAAAAATTGCTTTGCTACTTTTTTTTTTTTTTTAATAAGATACAAGCTTTTGACACTACAAATTTTAAATAAAAATGTTGAAAACCATTTTTAGCTGTGTGAACTCCTTTCCACACACACACACAAAAAAAAATCCACACAGCTACAGACAAATAAGAACAGAGGTTGAACAGGCACACAGTCAAGTAGAGGAAATGTCATCTGACACCCATAAGGGAGAGACAAGGAAAAATACTCATAGCCAGGAGATGGTTAGGAAAAAATGGTATCTATATCTATCTATCTAGAGATATATGGATATATAGTAAGACTGACTTTTCCCACTCCTGTTCATCAGTAAGAGGAAGGAAGTCTAATTTTATGGATGAAACAGTAGGTGATGTAAATAAAGAGATTCGTGCTGCCTTTTCAAGATAAGAAAATCTTTCAGAGGCTCCAGTCTGGACGCATTTTATGATAAACTATTGGGAAAACAGTTTCCCTGCACTGCAATGATCTGGAGAAACTTCCGTTGACAGTATAAACCTAGTCCAAAGCCTGAGATCATTTTTTTCCCTCCATTTATTTCAGTGGTCTACAGAGCATGCTCTGACTTCAGTGTGGTGAATGCCATTCCATCCAGTTAAGCTAAAATACAGCAGTGAAGTTTCTGAAAACAGCATTACATGGATTCTGATGCATTATGGAGAACTGGAAAAAATTCCCTTCACACAATTGGCTACAAAATCTTTCTTCCTTTTCTACATTCTTTGGTCTACAGATGAGACTCTTTACCTACCTGACTTTTTGTCACTAATAGCAAAATAGCAACAAATCACAGAATCACAGAATTTCTAGGTTGGAAGAGACCTCAAGATCATCGAGTCCAACCTCTGACCTGACACTAACAGTCCCCAATAAACCATATCCCTATCATCTAAACGTCTTTTAAAGACTTCCACGGATGGTGACTCCACCACTTCCCTGGGCAGCCCATTCCAATGCCTAACAACCCTTTCAGTAAAGATCTTCCTAATATCCAACCTAAAACTCCCCTGGCGCAACTTAAGCCCATTCCCCCTCGTCCTGTCACCAGGCACGTGGGAGAATAGACCAACCCCCACCTCGCTACAGCCTCCTTTAAGGTACCTATAGAGAGCAATAAGGTCGCCCCTGAGCCTCCTCTTCTCCAGGCTGAACAAGCCCAGCTCCCTCAGCCGCTCCTCGTAGGACTTGTTCTCCAGGCCCCTCACCAGCTTCATCGCCCTTCTCTGGACTCGCTCAAGCACCTCGATGTCCTTTTTTTGCGAGGGACACAAAACTGAACACAGTACTTGAGGTGCAGCCTCACCAGAGCCGAGTACAGGGGGACAATCACTTCCCTAGCCCTGCTGGCCACACTGCTTCTTATACAAGCCAGGATGCTGTTGGCCTTCTTGGCCACCTGAGCACACTGCTGGCTCATATTCAGCTGACTATCAACCATCACTCCCAGGTCCTTCTCTGCCTGGCAGCTCTCCAACCACTCATCTCCCAGCCTGTAGCTCTGATTGGGGTTATTGCGCCCCAGGTGCAGGACCCGGCACTTGGCCTTGTTAAACTTCATGCAGTTGACCTCAGCCCATCGGTGCAGCCTATCCAGATCCTCCTGCAGAGCTTTCCTACCCTCAAGCAAATCGACACACAAATACATGTACATGTGAGATTTAGCCCAGGAAGATGCTAGGAAGTGCAACAATGCGTTAATCTGCAAATCCCAGCTATAAACCTGTTGAGTCTGCTTTGTTCAACCCTACCGCTAAGCCATCAGCAAATAGCCTTGTTTCAAGAAAAACAGTTGCCAGGTGTGTAAATTGCTGTTCTTCAGGTGATCAGCAAAATACATTCCACAGTTGCCAGCACTTCCGCAAGAAAACATTTAGCAGGCAATGTGGAGATTTAATTTATAGGGTTGTTCATATTCCAGAAGCTCTAGGAATATCTTACCTCCTTTCCACTTGCAAACGTGAATGATTTTTGTTTTGTTTGAAGAAGAGTTGAGAACAAGTTAAAGTCCCTGGCTGATGAATTGGTCACAACTTCCCCCAGAGACTGCTCAGGCATCCACAATAATAAATAGAGTCAAAGCCTTTACTGGCTAAGCTGATGTTTATGAGTACTATCTGCTAATGACCTAAAGGCAACAATGTTGAGAAATGTAGGAAATAGCTTCACCAGCTATTGGTTATTATAACATACATCACTGATAGGCAAAACATCTCTTGCAAGAGCAGGGCAGGAAGACAGAAGTTATGTTTTATGACGAATTTTACTTTCTACATTTGATTTCCTTCCAGCTTGGAAGGAAACTGAGGTATTTAAGTTTTCCACAAAAGAAAAATCATGAAGGAAAAGAAGACGGCTGTGGGTCTCTTAAACTGACTCATTTCAATTTTTACTTTTTTAAATTTGCAAAGGTTTACAAGTTGCGACTCATTTTAAAACAAAAGGTTTCACTCAGATCACGTTAAAATGTTTTGATACTTGGAATGTTTCTATTTTTTCAATAACTAAATATGAAGACAAACAATTTTTTGAAGTATTTTAAGAGAACTGTATTTTCTATTAGTAAATTGACAACATTTTCTTTATTGACACAATGCCCTTTTGATTCCCCCATATTTTCTTCCAAATAGTTCAAGACATTCTAGAAAAAAAAAAATGGAAAAGTTCCAAATGTTTGAAAAAAGTTCCGAATAGTTTGAAAAGAGCAGCTAGCTTCTGAAAACCAAATCCTCTACATACATTTTTAGTATATTCCTGATCAGAAAAAGAAGAAAAGAGACAAATGTTTAATGACATAACCTATCCTGTAATAGCAAGCCATTTCAAAGCCTTTAAAAACAGACCCTAGAATGCAAAGCACTTAACCATTAACTATTGCTTAATTAAGTCTGTGCTGAACAACTCCATTGTGTTGATTACAACCTCAACAACTTGAACAAAGAGCAGCAGTTTCCATTCTGATCTCAGCTGTTTCCTAGCTAGTAGAAGCGACATCCTACATGAAAATGGCTATTGGCTAGCTTAAAGGCAGATAAAAACTAACCTGTCTCACGACGGACAGTCTAATCCCAGCTCATGTTCCCTATTAATGGGTGAACAATCCAATGCTTGGTGAATTCTGCTTCACAATGATAGAAAGAGCTGACATTGAAGGATCAAAAAGCGATGTTGCTATGAACATGTGGCCACCACAAGCCAGTTATCCCTGTGGTAACTTTTCTGACAGCTCCTGCTTAAAACCCAAAAAGTCAGAAGGATCACGAGGCCCAGCTTTCACAGTCTGTATTCATACTGAAAATCAAGATCAAGCGAGCTTTTGCCCTTCTGCTCCACGAGAGGTTTCTGGCCTACCTGAGCTCACCTTAGGACACCTACGTTATGCTTTGACAGGTGTACCACCCCAGTCAAACTCCCCACATGATGCTGTCCCCGGAGCGGGTTGTGCCCGGCATGTACTGGACACGGCGCCAGAAGCGAGAGCCCCTCGGGGCTCACCCCCCCACCTCACCAGGTAAGTGAAAACATGATCAGAGTAGTGGTATTTCACTGCCAGCCAGAGCCGCGGTGCAGTCATGTGAGCACAGAGCCTCTCACTTATCCTACACCTCTCATGTTTCTTCACAACGCCAGACTAGAGATAAACTCAACAGGGTGATCTTTCCCCACTGATTCTGCCAAGCCCATTCCCTTGGCTGTGGTTTTCCTGGATGGTAGGTAGGGACAGTGGGAATCTTGTTCATCTATTCATGCACATCACTAATTAGATGACGAGGCATTTGGCTACATGAAGAGAGTCAGTTACTCCCGCCTATACCGGCGCTTCATTTGGTGTACGCTTCATTGGGTTAAAAACTGGCTGGATAGCCAGATCCACCATGAGTCGTGGTGAATGGAGTCAAATCCAGTTGGAGGCCAGTCACTAGTGGAGTCCCCCAGGGCTCAGTACTGGGGCCAGTCCTCGTTAACATCTTTATCAACAATATGGGTGAGGGCATCAAGTGCATCCTCAGTAAGTTTGCAGATGACACCAAGTTAGGTGCGTGTGTCGATCTGCTCAAGGGTAAGAAGGCTCTGCAGGAGGATCTGGACAGGCTGCACCGATGGGCTGAGGCCAACTGTATGAGGTTCAACAAGGCCAAGTGCTGGGGCCTGCACCTGGGGCACAACAACCCCAAGCAGAGCTACAGGCTGGGAGATGAGTGGTTGGAAAGCTGCCTGGCAGAGAAGGACCTGGGAGTATTGGTTGATAGTCGGCTGAATATGAGCCAGCAGTGTGCTCAGGTGGCCAAGAAAGCCAACAGCATCCTGGCTTGTATAAGAAGCAGTGTGGCCAGCAGGGCTAGGGAAGTGATCGTCCCCCTGTACTCGGCTCTGGTGAGGCCGCACCTCGAGTACTGTGTTCAGTTTTGTGCCCCTCGCTACAAGAAGGACATGGAAGTGCTTGAGAGAGAATAGAGAAGGGCAACAAAGCTGGTGAGGGGTCTGGAGAACAAGTCCTACGAGGAGCGGCTGAGGGAGCTGGGCTTGTTCAGCCTGGAGAAGAGGAGGCTCATGGGTGACCTTATTGCTCTCTACAGGTACCTTAAAGGAGGCTGTAGTGAGGTGGAGGTTGGTCTGTTCTCCCACGTGCCTGGTGACAGGACAAGGGGGAATGGGCTAAAGTTGCGCCAGGGGAGTTTTAGGTTGGATATTAGGAAGATCTTTACTGAAAGGGTTGTTAGGCATTGGAATGGGCTGCCCAGGGAAGTGGTGGAGTCACCATCCCTGGAAGTCTTTAAAAGATGTTTAGATGTAGAGCTTAGTGATATGGTTTAGTGGAGAATTGGTTAGAGTTAGGTCAGAGGTTGGACTAGGTGATCTTTAAGGTCTCTTCCAGCCTAGACGATTCTGTGATTCTGTGAAGGCAGATCCCACTCCTTCAACAGCCTCTATATGTCCCACAACTTGCATAGGCCCAAACAGTATTGAGTGCACCACAGAACTGTCATGTCCCTCAGAACAACCATATAGCACTACACATGCGATTAGTTTCAGCTGATGTAAATCCTTGGCTGCAGTTTGAGTAACTAACATGGACACGAACACTCCTTTGGACCAGGTTTCAGGGCACAGAAAAAAAGGCTGTGGGTATAGTTTGGCCTTTAACTAAAGTCAACATATAAAGAACAGTGATTTACAGTGGCAAGAAATCCAGTCACTATGAACTGGTTTCTCTATTGGAAGAGAAGATGAGTAGAAGGAAGAAGTTACCAGAAGACTTTTTTTTTTTTTTTTCCTTAACAGATTATTACCACCGTCCTTAAATCTATTGTGATGTGTTATATAAAAGTACATATGGCAACAGACCACTAGAGGGGAGTAAAGTAACTTAAAAGTGAGTATTTCCTCTACTCGGTTTTGTTGTATAAACTGCATTTGCATGTTAATTAACAGCTATAGTAAAACCAGGGTATTAAAGAATTGCATTTGCTTAACATTTTAAAGCAAAGTTGATTAGATAAATACAGTATTTCTGTACCTTTGTCCCTTCTCACTAGGCTGCGGGCTGACAGGGAACATTCATCATCTGGATGAAGCCAAAACACCAGGGATGGCATTGAGCCAGAACATTTGGCAGTAGACATGAATTTCTTTATTTGTATTCAGATTTACAAAGGAGCATCATTACATGATGGAAACAGACTCATATTTATCAAGTGTTAAAAAGGCACTGGGCTTAAAAGCTGTCTTGGTAGGTAAGCATGTACAAGAGGCAGGAAAACAAGAACCTTGGTTCTCACATTGATCACTGCCCCAAATCTACACAACACTGAAATATTTGCCCGAGCAAAAGGAACAGAGAGAGAAGCATGATTAATTTTGAAGTGTGAAGTATTCTGCATCAGAATGCTGGATGAAATCTCACTGCAGCTGCAAGTAATGTGCTCCTGTATCACTGCCAGGTTACCATAGTCTGTCTCCATTGTAACCCATCTACACCATGGGAGAAAAGACTGTGCAGTGAATCTGCACAAAAGAGCAAATGTTTAAAATAAATGTCAATGAGAAATCTTAGCAACTGCCACAGAACAAAGTGAAACATGAGAACAGAGTTCCAAAAGCAGAAGAATGGCTTTGACAGCAAATTTTAAGCATGAATGACTGAAATATATATATATGTGACTGTGTATCTTACTACTGCTGGGAAGTATACCCAGCTTGAGATTTTTATGGGAAAAGAAATGCTATATGGCAGTAAGTAGATCTCCAAACTTCACTGGAAAGTACCAACTTATCAATAAAAAGGTAAAATAAGAGATGAGGGGGCAATGAGATACAAAATTCCAAAGGTGCTAAGAAAAGCCTGTAAATGCAAGCTGGAGTTCTCCTTAGTCACATACCCACAGATAATACTTACTGAACCTTGATTTAATCATAGCAATCTTGAAAGACTTTCATCATCACAGATGGTTGTTTTTCTAACATTGTAGTAATTCTGCAGAAGAACTGACCATCAGTTGAACCAGTCTGAAAATTATCAATCATGGCTGGATCAATATTGTTGGGTCTATTTTTTTTCCATCTACTATTTGCTGTCATTTGGACTCTTTCCACATTTGCATGCAACAATAGACCTATAATACATCTTAAAAGCTGACTTATGCAAGAAAGATTGGTGTTACTTAAGTGAAAAAAAACTGAGGAGAGTAACAGCAGTTTTTAAACACATGACATACTGACAGATAAAAGAAATCCCTATTCCACGTACTTGGTACATTGCAGAAGTAGTAACAGGCTTAAACTGCAGTGTAAGAGCTCAGGTAAGACACAAAGGGAAAGGGGAAGCAGAGGCAGCCTTCCAGCATTAAGGAAAACAAGATACTGAAAAGCATTTGTCAGGGCAGTTGTAGAGTCTCTGTTACTGGAAAACTAGAACACCATATTGGACAAACATCCATTAGGACCAACATAATAACAGCTGATTAAGTATTGTGGCAGGAAAAAGGACTGGACAACTCTTTCAGAATGCTAAAGGTAGAAATCTGTGATATGTAACAGTAATTCATGAATATGACAAATCACGAATCATTTAAGACAAAAAAAAATGGTATCTATCACTCTGGTGAAGAAGTTTATAATGATAAATGTATTTCCCACAACAGAAGGTGGAACAAAGGGATGAGGAGGGGGTCAGGGGAGGAGAAGCAGGGGGCAAGGAATTTCAGAAATTACACGACGTTCAAGCAAACTTAAAAAAAAAAAAAAAAGAGTCCATACAAAGCCAAACACAGGCTAAGATTAAAACTAGGAAAAAAAAAAAAAAAAAAGAGGGTAAGAAAAAGAGCTAAATAAAAACGGCAGAATTAAAGTCTAAGAATTAATAAAAAGTAAAGAAGATAAACTCAAATGGAATAGAATATGAATCAAAGAAATATAAAAGCATAGTAAAGTGTTGAAGAAATTAAAAAATGAAGGTAATTTAGTGGTTAAAGCACTAACCTACAATTTAAAATACCTGTTTTTAATTCCCTGTTCAGGCTTCCTAACTTTCTGAACAAGCTAACTAATTTCTCCTGGCCTCAGGTCCTACTCATAACTACTCTTGTACACAGAAACTTGCTGTGGTAGGAGACAAGGTTTCAGTTGTGCACGTATGGGGGTGTTAAAACTTGAGTAAAATGGTATTAAACTGCAACATCATTAGAATAAAAACAGAATTCAAGCTAATGCAGCATAAATACAATATTAAAACAAGGAACCATCTGAATGAAAAAGTCATAATAGTATGTGATGAATTCTTGAACAAAACAGGTAAGTTCTTTTAGAGTATGACTGAGTTTGTGAAAATAAATGGCAAATTTATTTTAAAAAATTTATTTAGTGGCTATGTTACAGTCCTGGGTCAACTACACAAGTCTAACCACATAGATTGTGACAGTACACATCCCCCATTCCTAATGTCAGCTATCCGATTTCAGGAGTTGCCACCCTTTATGCTACCTTGTCCTAGCTTCATTCTCTCCTGCTGATGTTAGAAGAAGGAGGGTTGAGAAATGCTGTTGACCAAGTTGTTGATTCTTGGGCTAAGTAGCTAAAACTTAACTCACCAGAGAAAGACTGACAAAATTTGGGTATGGATCTTCCCATCAGGCATCTGGAGATGATTTTCATTTTGAAATTCCCTCTGCAACTTCAGAGCTCTCCACAGACACACAATAAATATTAGGTGAGCAAGGATTTAACTGTTTTTTGCAATCTACATTCACATTCTCACATGCATTGAAGCACTGGTCACTGATGTTGTCTGGTACTGTGTTGTGATACAAATAAAACAGCAAGTGTCTAGATTTAAATATTATCCCTTTTACTAGGTGGGATTGGAAAGACTCCACCCCTCCTCCCTCCTTCACCTGTCTGTTTAATATCTTCTACCTGTCCCACAGGAGAGAAAGGGAGTGCAAACCCAGCACGTTTTTTAAAAGCTACAGAGAAACAACAAAATAAAGTTACACTTACAAAGAACGCTGAGCAACACAACAGAAGGAAAACATATGAAGGAAAACGTGCCGTAAAAGGTTACATTCCAGAAAAAATTTAAGAGCAGTTCATGTATAGGCACAAAGCTCAGCACATTTCGGAGCACAGAATCATGGAATCATTGAATATCCCAAGTTGGAAGGGACCCATAAGGATCATCAAGTCCAACTCCTGGTACCACACAGGTCTACCCAAAAGTTTAGACCATGTGACTAAGTAAGAGTCCCATCGCTTCTTAAATTCAGACAGGCTTGGTGCAGTGACTACCTCACTGGGGAGCCTGTTCCAGTGTGTGATCACGCTCTCGGTGAAGAACCTATTCCTGATGTCCAGCCTAAACCTCCCCTGCTTCAGCTTGACACCATTCCCTCGGGTCCTATCACTGGTGATTAAGGAGAATAGGTCACCTGCCTCTCCACTCCGCCTCGCGAGGAAGTTGTAGACTGCAATGAGGTCCCCCCTCAGCCTCCTCTTTTCCAGGCTGAACGGGCCAAGTGACCTCAGACGCTGCTCATGTGTCTTCCCGTCTAGGCCCTTCACCATCTTTGTCACCCTCCTCTGGACACTTTCCAACAGTTTAATGTCCTTGTACTTGTGGTGCCCAGAACTGCACACAGTGCTCAAGGTGAGGCTGCACCAGCGCAGAGTAGAGCGGGATAATCACCTCCCTTGACCGACTAGCGATGCCGTGCTTGATGCACCCCAGGACACGGTTGGCCCTCCTGGCTGCCAGGGCATACTGCTGGCTCATATTCAACTTGCTGCCAACCACAACCCCCAGATCCCTCTCTGCGGGGCTGCTCTCCAGTGTCTCGTCACCCAGCCTGTACATAAAGCCAGGGTTGCCCCATCCCAGGTGGAGGACCCAGCACTGCAGAGCAGCTACAGAGAAGCTACAGAACCTATCCGGAATGAAAGATTACATGGAAAAGTGTGCTCTGTACACACTTGAGAGATCTGGGGGCCTCAGCTGCTCTATCTGAGCCATCGGTGATGTCTGACAGGATGGCTGCATGGTTTCTTCTGTAAGCTTTCTTCACCCGGCAAAGGTTTCTGGACAAGGCCAAGGAATGAGTCTGTCTGATCAGTTGGTTCAAGCACCTGTTCAAGCACCTCAAACAGCAATAAATACATCTCTTTTCCTTACTCAGGAAAATGCTTGAGCAAACCAGAAAAGCCACTCCACGTTGGAAAAAGAAGCCTCCACTCAGGGATTAGAGGACAACCAGCAAAAGCTTTCCCCTGCACACAAGGCCACAGCTATTTCCTCAGTTTAGAGCTAGGAATAAGGCCCTTGAACTTAACCACTGCTCGTGTTTCTTTAGGCACGAGCAGTCTCTCGTGGCTTTGTTTTGCTTCCACTGACAATGACAAACCCCAAACCTTCACTAAAGAGGAAGTGGGGTTGCATTTATGGGCAACATTAAAGGCCACCAAGAAATGCAGAGCTTTCTCACTTGATCACCTCAGTCTCCAGACACAAACCAGTCTTGAAGACCAAGAGCTGTAACACATTCTGCCTTGCCAGCTGGCCTGAAATATAAATAGGCAAGGCAGTTTGGTAAAGGAAGTTAAATACGTTTTTCTCCATATGATCTCTCCTCAGTCTTGTTCTGTTTTCCTCTTAAACACTGAGGAGATTCTCTGATTAAGTGTTGCTGTTTGACTGCGACAGACCAGCCTTGTAAGAGATGAGTGTTGTCGCACATAAAATGCTTATGTATCATGGAGGAGAATATTTAACCTTGGTTTTGTTTCTTCTAATAACACACAAGCATAACAGGCCAAAATAGCAGGATGTTGTTTTGTGTTTTTGTTTTTTGTCTGTTTTTTTTTTATTACCAGCAATATGAGTTGCTGAGCCATAATCATCTAATTAATTGCAACAAGCATTAACCACACCTTGCACACGCAACACAGATGGAGTCAATAAAGAAAGCAGAAAAATGTTTGTTTTCATTACTGTATCCCTAGAAATGAAATCCCACTCCAAGAAAAATATTAAAATAGTATTAGACACAGGTGAAACATCTAAAACATATTTCTTTCAACTATGAACAGGCTTTTAAAGGGAATTTTTGAAACCATCAAAAGAAAAATTACTACATTTTCAGTTTAAAGTGATAGCTATTTAAGAAACACCTGCTTGTGGTTAATTTAACCTATACTTTCTTTCATCCAGTAGAAGCTTTGTTTTTGTTGTATCCAAGAGAAGATTACATGATAGTTGACTTGATGGTTGATTTGTTTTAATAATTAAGGTAAAGTATTTACACTTTTATTATGAAGACACATACAGAGGAAATAAGGGGGGGTTCTCCAAAATGAAATAGAAATTTCATTTCAATTTCATTCAGCTCAATTGAAAAACTTGTTTCAAACATTTCTCATTGAGCTCTGAAGGAATTTTCACAAGCATTTAAAAAGTTTACCACAAGTTAAAGTAGGTTTGCTTTAAATAAACACTGCACACTTAATATAAAAAATAAATTCTATTTAATAAACATACATAATACACTATAAACAGCTGTGAAAGTGTTATTCCAAGAGTAAACAGAAGTCTGCATTTGTATTTCAAGCAATTACATAGAATTAGTTCATGCAACACAAATTCTGTAACATTGATCACAAAACAGTTTTTTTCCCCTCTCCTCATACTTACATATATATTTTTTCCTTCAAATGAGGAATCATTGTTATTGGTTCAAGTTAAAAAAAAAAAAATCAAAACCACTATCTTACTGAAGAGACTGGGGATCCCATGACATTCTTTTCCAAGTCTTTCTCGCAGCATTTTTGTGCATTTGAGTTTGGCAACGCACTGAGCTGTGTGACAGCAGAGTTTGATTTGTCAGATCTGAGGAATGAAGTACACTCTGGATTTGTTTTCATCTGGCCTCTACTGTAAAACTTACTACTGTTTTTCACTTTGAGATTCTTGACATGGCCAGTGGTGAGTTCTCTCCAAGTACCACCAACACTTTCATTGGCAGTGGAAAAAGATTCTTCACAGGATACAAACTTTGCCTGGATGTTTGCATTGGGTTTTTGTTCAGGATGCACCACAGGCATATTACTACTACCCAGACACTGACTTCCATTCACAGAATTCCATTCACTGCAGCTACTTTCATCCCTTCTAGGGATTTTGTGAAAATCTGAGTTTTTTGTTCTTCCAGTTGTAGTTTTCCAGTTTCCACACAGTGGTATACATTCATCTTCTTTCAAAACTAATCTTTCATTTTGATTCTTCAGCACTTGATGAGATGGCTCTGAGACACCAAGGCCATCTGTAAGGCTGAGTGCATGCATATTATCTAACTTGACACAAAAGGCAGATGGAGAGGCATTCTGATGTCCTAAATTACTAGTTGCACACAGGAGTGGTTTATTCACATTTATGATAGGGCTGTATTTTTCTCTTCTTCCATCTTCATTTGGATAGAATTCTAACAGATGATCTCTAGTAAAGTCAACCAGATTTTTGGTATTATTCCCATTCTGAATATTTGAAGCATCTGTTTCAGGAAGCATATGTTGTGTTTCAGTCTGCGTTGCATCAAATTGCTGTCTCAAGTCACGTGGAACACACTTATGAACAACTCTATCATTAGCTTTTTCAGTAATACTTTCGCCACAAGATTTGCTTTCCATGTAGTTTAGCCGACTTTGAGATAGGCCATCACTTTTTGAGTACTCTCCTCCGGTTGGCAGATCAGAATTTAGCAGCAAAGCTACAAGGCCAGGGAAGGAAACAGATTAATAGAAGGAAATGTTAACACTGGAAGAAGAAAAGGGCAGGGGGTTATTTGTTTGTATGCCTTTTTAAATAAAAATTTGTCAATATTAGCACTGTCAGAATGAGCAGCGTATATTTACATATCTGTTCAGAACTTATCGAGAACTAGTACATCACCATACGCCTGCCTTTTCATTACTGCATCCATTAAATCTGTATTGCTAAGAAGAAAACAGCTATAAAACACAACTAACCTGAGTGGGTAGTTTTGCACTGGGACGTGTGTCGAAGAGGGGTTTCAAGCCCTTTAGCCATTGTAACAAGCTTGATGGCAGCATTCATTATTTTCTTCTCAGCTCTGACAAGAACCACAGAACATGAGAAAAAATTAAAAAACAATTCCTTTCAGATTGTACTTGAAAGTATTGCTAGCAAGAGCCAACAAACACTGAGAAGACAATATGTCTGACTGCTCAGCAATACTCAGGCATCAAGCTCGGCAGTGACCCCGTGACAGCCTTATCAGACTGGCAGCACTTCAGGCTGCACCACTGTTGCTCCAACACAGCCTGAACTGCCAGCAGACAAACAATGCTAAGCTAAAATTTACGTAGCTCTTTCAAATATAAATTTCCAAACATGCTTGAGCTTACCTTTCAGAGTTCCCATTATCAGTAAGAAGTTGCTGAAGACATGTCAAATAGTATTTCCGCATTTTCCGTGCCGTCTCTTGGCGCTCTCTTAAAACCTCTGCTCTAATCATAGCAGCAGCCCTCTCCTTACTTCCACGGATATAATTAAGCATATCACCTACACAAACATACTTGATTAGCGCTAGTTTTAACTGGGATGGGGAGGAGAACAAAAAGCAAACAGAAGGATTTTCGAGCACACTTGGAGCAAGGCAGCAATGGCCCACATTTACCTGCCAACCTTCTTCCCAAGTCTCTGCACCTACTGCCATTGATTGGCTCTATGCCACTGGAAGACCCAAAGCCAACCAGTACCAAATATCAGACACAGAAATTAAATTGGCTCGCTCTGCATCTTCAGCACAATTTCACCAGCAGAAGGGGCAGGGACCAGAGAAGAATGTTGGCTGGCATATCCAGCACCAGGTATTCTTCCACAGAGGTACAGCTGACACTCAGGGACCCATTGTCCTCCAGTAAGGCTTGGGGCTGCACTTGAACCCTCTCCTCAGCCAGATGCCTGCTGACTAAGCCAGAAGGGCCAGAAAGCAGGACACAGAACCAGAGAAAAGCAGATGCCCCCTCACAACAAGTTGCTGGGCTGGCAGCTGCTTTGCAAGAGAAAAAAGATCAGCACTCCAAATTGCCTTTACCATTTAACAACACAAAATGTAGTGCAAAGAAATGAAGGCATAACGAGGCTTTGCCCCTCAAAATGAAGCTTGCCCAGCATCATGCCAACAACTTCATTTCTTACATTCACTCCAACAAGAAAGCAGACAGTAGTTCTTAGGTGACTTGGCTGTCAGACTCCTGTGCAAGCTGGCTCAAGGACAAGGAGGCAACTGAGGGAGTTATTTTGCTCTCCTACCATTTTAGTTAAGTAAGACTCCAGGACTTACTCTTAATCTTGCTCACAGTTGTAATGTACAGAGCACGCATTTCTTCCAGCCCTTTCACAGAGCAGCAGGACGTACAGGGTTTTGAGACACCTCCATCTGACAATGACCTGAAAAGCATACAAGTCACACAGCATTCAAAAAGTAGCTTAGACCTGGTGAGCATCAGCTATTAAATCTTCTAAAAAGATCTTTTTTTAAAGACCTTGGCGGTGTTCCCAGGTCTCTCAGTTTAGCCTTCACCTCACAGTTTTCGGCAGTCAGAGCTTCAAGAAACTTCTCGTTTCCTAAAAAAGCAAGTAACAAACCATAAAACACTGTACTTGCCTACACTCCAGTCAAGTTCAACATCAGACATCACAAAAACTGCTGCCTCTGGTAGAAGAGCTCCAGGTCACAAAGCTTCACCAGACAACATTCAGCTGTGGCAGTAACTACCATGCAGAAATCAAACATCACACATTTTAGTAAAGCCTCAATACAAAAATCATCTCAGACTAATTGTCACTGGCCCTCAGCACACAGCCAGCATGGCCAAGCTGTTCTGAACTTCCCTTAGCTGACTCCCAGTGCGAACCTTTCCACCATGCTGATCTTCAACAGCAATTCCTAAACGTGCCCAAAATGAATCTAACCCAACCCGGCTACTTCCAGAGCTCTACTGCAATCTCCTTTTGATGAGAAAGCATGCACGCACTGTCTTCGGCTAATTAAAATAAACACATGAGGCTGGAACCCCATTACAGAATGGGGTGGCAGCACCGATCGAGTCACTGAGCCCTCGCAGTCTCAGCAAACTCCTGTCCATGATCATCTGAGTCTTCACAGAGGTCTCCAAACAGGCAGCAGCAGGAGACTTCTAGGCTGAATTCTCAACTGTTCACTTATTTATTTATTTTCCAAACCAACATCCAAACAGGGGCTTCTGGAGTCAGCTGGAGGAAACTCTCCCAGCTGGGAAGACTCACATGCGGCTGACTTAAGTTAAGAAACTCACAAAGACTGGGCCTCTTCCAGGAGAGCAACGGCTGCTTTCCATAGCCAGGACAGGGAGCTCAAGAGACAGAAGGGCTGCACTGCTTGCATTGTTTGGTGTTTAATAGATGGTTTGTTATTTTGGTGTTGAAGGAATTTCAAGCCACATTACAGGCATAAAGCCAAAGGCTCTTGGGCTTTCTCACTCTATGCTTTTTGGTTGCACAAGAACTCAAGCTAAGCAGAAAGCCCGAGAGAGATTTGCATGCCTCCCATGAAGTTTTGCCACAGCTACACACTCTCTGGCTTAGCCGTAGCACATGTGACAGCTTTGGGAACAGCTACAACGCTCAACCATGCACAGATTACAAAAGAGGAGGGAACAGGAGAAGGTGAAAGGGAGAAGCATTGCCCAGGGGAGTCACATTTCCTCAACTAAACTCTTCATCAAAACACACGGAAAAACTACCAGGCCAGGTGAAGTACCATTCCCAATACAACCATGTCCTTGACATGACAGCAGAATTCCCTGTCTTGTCTAACAGCAGCAGCATCAAGAAGTACGATTTGGTCTTCAAAGCTCTTGCTGAGTACTTACTCATTTCAAAACAGCATCTAGACCATACCCTGCTCAGCAGGCTCAACACCTGCTTGCTTACAGAACTGTCACACACCAAAGGTAGTCGCATTCCTCCATCTATAATGTTAGTCAGAACAGCTACCATTCCCTCTACCAGCCAGTGGCTCACCAGCCAAGACTGCTACTAACACGCTTAGTTGGATGGCATAGTCTGCCAGAGCGAAAACAAGCCCAATACCTCCATCTGTTCCAGTCCTCTGCAGGGGCAGACATCTTCTCAGCTTTCTTTGCGTTTCTGCTTGCTGACCAATGCCATACAAAGGAGGTGTCACCAGGTCTCCAGTTTCTCCTGTGCCTCGGGGCATGCTAGGGTATGCATTTTTACTGACATTACTCAGTAGCTCTCCATGTTTCTGCAATTGAAAAACACTCTTTGAAAACCCAGCACAGAGCCACACAAAGAAGAACTAAAGGCGTGCTACAGCATACTGCTTAATTGCTTTAACTTAACAGGAATAAAAGCAAGCAATCCAAAGGAGACCAGTAGACCAAATAATTGCATCCTTGATGCTTTAGCCCTGCAGAAGAACTGAAGACAGCAGCTCAGATCAGGACATGAGTTTTGAACAGGCTCCCAGACTTAAGATGGCACGTGCACCTCCTTAATTTATCTGTCTCAGTACTAAAAAGGAATGCTCCTAACCTACTATTCCTCTTCTTCAAACATTGAGAGTGTTAACAGATATGCTTAGCCTCTTCCTTTTCACTTGCTAGCCATGCCTTAGCCCTCCCTCACAGGTCTAAAGGACTCTTCCTACCAGTAAACGTAGGTACAAGTC
This sequence comes from Aythya ferina, assembly GCF_964211825.1. NCBI lineage: Eukaryota > Metazoa > Chordata > Aves > Anseriformes > Anatidae > Aythya > Aythya ferina. The sequence goes on along the minus strand of NC_140307.1, from coordinate 20,536,122 downwards.
ATCTGACTTCTCAAAACCCTCTTCTGGGTGGCACTTCTCACTTACTGAAAAATTACCTCTTTCCATTCTCGCTTGTCCTTTTCCAGAATTGTGTGAACTGTTCTTCTGTAGGCCTTCTGTAAGCATGCCTTCAGTTTGCCTTTGCACTGATTATTTAATTGATCAGGAGCATCAGAACACCTGTCCTCCCAGGAACACTTACTAGCTGCGCACTCAACTAGCTCTTCATGGACTTCTTGCAATAAGTGCTCAAGCTCAATCAGAATCTTCTCCTCACAACGACTGAGCTCATCCTGAAGTCTCTTTGTTTCCTGAGCTTCCCACTCCCGCTGCTTCTTGTCCAGTATCATCTTAATTTCCGCCTCTTTCTGAGCGGAGAGATTGTTCTTCTGCTTTGCAAGATCCTCCTTTGCAGTGGCAAGTACCTCGTTAATCTTGTTTCTGTGGTCATCCAAGAACAAACGATAGTCTCTCTCATTCTGCTCTTGTATCTGCAAGATTTCTTCTTGCTTTTCTTTGTTCCACTGAGCACGGGCTCTGGCTAGTTCTGCTTTGATAGCCACAGGCATTTCTTCTTTCTTTAGCTCCAGCTCCTTCCTGAGAGAAACCACCTTTTCCTCCAGTTCTTTCATTCTTGCTCCAGATCTCTCTGAATTCTCGTGTTCTTTCTTCCACTTCTCTTCGGCAGCTGAGAGAATCAGGGCTAACTGATCAACACATAAAACAGACCCAATCAACAAGCACAGCATTCATATCAAAGCATAACTGAGTAAATTATTAAGTGTACCTCAAGTAAAGGAATAGCTGAATATCATCACCCATATGAAAGTGTTTTCAGCTACCTGCTTTGCTGCAGTCCCTTTGTGTTCCTTTTCACACTTTTCTTGTTCTGTCTTCAGATTTACTTTGTACTCTCTGAGGTCTCTTAATACTTGCAGCCACTTGTCATGAGCTTGGGTTAAAGCCTCCTCTACCTGTAAGCGGGTAAAGAGCCTGCTTCAGTCACCACTCCAGGAACGTTTTTATTATTACTTGCACACAGCAGTGAAAGTTGTGCATGGCAGTTACAAAGGATCCAGGCAAATTTAATTATTATTTTTTTGTTACCTGGATGGCAAGGTGTTTACAGTATTTATTTTCCAATTCTATTTCAAGTTCTCTTAAGGGCTCTTCAGAGGACATAGTTTCTTTCAGAACCTTCTTGATCTGCAGCTTCTGATCTGCAATGATCCTTGCTAACTCTTTAAATGAAGCATCATCCACTACTGTCACTCTGTCAGTTTGACTGCCACAATCATTGCAGTCAGCTACAGTTCTCACTTCTTCCAGCTTATTTTGCCATTCTCCTTCTATCTCTCCAATGACTTGTTCTATAATCTAAGGAAAAAAACAAACAAAACAAAACATATTTTTAAGACAATCTGCCCATTATTCAAATATAAACACACCTACACTGGCATTTAACAAGCAACAGTCAGCTTACATTAGTAAGCTTCCCTGACAGTGGAACACCAAAACCATGCTCTGAGAGCACCGAGGTTCTTCCAAGCCATGTTAGAGAGGGATCCAAGCCATATTAGAGAGGGATCTGGGGGTCATGGTAGACAGCAAGTTAAATATGAGCCAGCAGTGTGACCTGGCAGACAGGAGGGTCAACCACATCCTGGGGTGCATCAAGCACGGCATCGCTAGTAGGTCAAGGGAGGTGATTGTCCCGCTCTACTCTGCGCTGGTGCAGCCTCACCTCGAGTACTGTGTGCAGTTCTGGGCACCACAGTATAAAAAGGACATGAAACTGTTGGAAAGTGTCCAGAGGAGGGCTACGAAGATGGTGAAAGGCCTTGAGGGGAAGACGTACGAAGAACGGCTGAGGTCACTGGGCCTGTTCAGCCTGGAGAAGAGGAGGCTGAGGGGAGACCTCATCACAGTCTACAACTTCCTCGTAAGGGGGTGTCGAGAGGCAGGAGACCTTTTCTCCATTAACACCAGTGACAGGACCCGCGGGAACGGGGTTAAGCTGAGGCAGGGGAAATTTAGGCTGGACATCAGGAGGGGGTTCTTCACAGAGAGGGTGGTCGCACACTGGAACAGGCTCCCCAGGGAAGTGGTCACTGCACCGAGCCTGTCTGAATTTAAGAAGAGATTGGACTGTGCACTTAGTCACATGGTCTGAACTTTTGGGTAGACCTGTGCGGTGTCAAGAGTTGGACTTGGTGATCCTTAAGGGTCCCTTCCAACTCAGGATATTCTATGATTCTATGTCTCTATATTTCTGAAAAATCTGAAAAGCATCAAAACCTAACACTTTGTGGTGCTTCTTAGTCAGTGGGTCCCATCACGCTCTCCCACTCCCCTGTGCCCTCCAAATACACACTTCCCACTATCTGTTTGGTAAAGGAGATGATTTTTCTTCCTCCTCCCTGCTTTATTCTGTGGGGAAGGAGACAAAAAAGCACTTTCTCAGGATAACCAAATCAAACAGAATACAAAGCATAAACATTCATCACCCAATTAGTGTGGAAAACTCCAGCATGTTATAGTTGTGATTACGGTCTGCATGCTGCTTTACAAGGTCTAATTCTGCAAAGCATACATCATACCTACTGACTTCATCAGAAGCGCCTGAAACAGCAGACCCTTAACACCCACCTCAAATGGCAGAAGCACAATGAGTAAGTGCAGCATGCATACATACAAGTCCTCCTTCTCAAAATAAATTGGTTGCTTCATTTGGTTCATTTGAAATCCCCAGGTAAAAGCTCCACACCTTTTTTTCTTCCTTCTCCCAGTGGGCTTTGGCTAACGCAACCTCCTTTTCAACCTGCTCTCCTTTTTCTTTCAGCCACTGCTGCTTTGCTGCTCTCATAGAATCACTGTATTTCTCTTCAAGCTTGCTTCTCAGAAGGCTAAGAGACTCTTCTTTTTCTTCTAGAAGATGTTTCTTGAGCTTGGCCAAAAAAAAAAAAAAAAAAGGCAATAAATAATAAAAACACACCACAGATGAAGCATTCTCCAACATATAGCAAATTGCCAAATTGCTCTGGTACAAGGCAATGAGAATGCATGAGATGCACTATACACTCTCTAGAGCCTGACTTTAGCAACAACCCCTAGGACAGGAGATCTGGCAGCTCTCAGAAAGAGGTATAGTAAGGCACAAGATCAGAGGTTACTACAGGCTATTGCTCTAAAGCAATATTCTCTTATCTAGCATCTGCATCTTTCAGCACTTCTTCAGCTGCATCTCTTTGCTATGCTGGACAAGCAAGACAGCTGGCCTCCCTTCAGTCATTCTGCACTCATAGCTTCAGGAAAGCAACACTCTTAACCAATGCTGCAGACTCCATTCGCTATTACTTACAAAGAAAGAAAAACCCACAGCATTTGCACATCACGTTTCTACACAGAGAAGAAAACTTGCACTGTCACTAAGGTCTTTTGGAAACAAGCTCGAGATTGCAGTAGCTCACGCTGCTGGCTGAATGGTGTCCAGGAGTCCACTTTATAAGAAGGACACCTGCGGGAAAAGGCATTGCCACTGGAAAGGGTTACTGCCACTGTATGTTAAACCACACAACACAGCAGTAGGCTAACTTAACAACCAATAGGTCACACTGCTTATCTTGCTGATATGGCTGCATCTCTTCCAAGGCTCCGCTCCAAACAAAGTTCAAGCCACTCCTGCACATTACATTTTTAAAACAGGATGAACTGAGAGTGGTGTGTAGGTATGTCCAGTAGTACCTTCTCTTCTTTCAGCTGCTGCTCTTGCTCAAATTTCTGCCTTAAAGTAGCTTCCAAGGTGTCCTTCTCACCACAGACTGCTATGTAACATTCCTTCACCGCAGTCATCTCTCTGTTCAGCTCCTCTATGGTAGCCCTTCACAGCACAGATTACTCATTAGCAAACAGTCTTTACACTCACAGGACACTCAGTCTGTTTTATAAGAAGTTTAACTAGCACCAAGGGCCAGACAGGAGTGGGAATGCTTCGGGAACAATGACAATAAAGAAGAGGGGAAAGAAAAGCCTTACTTCAGCTGCAAGACCCTCTCTTCGTGACTTCGTAGAAGCTGCTGTTTTTCTGCAGCATACTTCTCGGTCAACTCTTTCTCAAACTGGGCTTTCATATCCTCATGATGTCGCTGATAAGTTCTTTCACACCTACAGTTCCAGGAAAGGAAAGGAAAACACTCTTTAGTCCCCCTTGTAAATGGAGTTCTGCTCTTCTTTAAGAAAGCAGAAGAAAGGTTTCTTCTTTAAGAAAATAGATTTCCAGTGCAGACCCCTCCACACAAACAGCTGGTACACACATGCAGGATAAAAATATCACAAAAAAAAAAAACAAGACAGAGTTAACAGACCTACCTGTCAAGCGCTTCTTGCTTATCCTCATCAAAATCTTGAACCATCTTTCTCATCTGACAGCAGAGATCCTGGTTTGAGTTTTTCAGTTTTTCCTCATTTTCTTTCAGTTCTTCAATAGTCAAAGTATGTTTCTGGACAAAGAGAAGTCAAGTAACAGGCCAGTTTTAAGGAACCTTTTATAATGCAGGCTTTGGCACTTTTTTTTTATTTAAATGAAATACACAACATTTTTGTCTCACCTGAACTTCTTGCAGCAAAGTTTCATTTTCCTTTCTGAGTCTCCAAACTTCTTCTTTAAGATTATCAGGAACTAACAGATTGGCCACCAAAGGATCATTTATATTCTTCACTGCCTACAAATAAAAAAAAAAAAAATAATAATTTATGATAACTTTCAAGATTTATATGCTATGAAAACCGATACTTTAAAAACAGTTACAGCTGTTGAATATGTTGAATATTTTACTTATAGAAACTAAAAAACAAAAAGCCCGAAGTAAATTATTGCAGTGCATCACTGCAATATCACTGTTATCCTTGAGAAACAGCAGTACAAATTTTTTAAAAAGCATGTACTCAACATTGAGTTTAACAAGTGTTACTATCCGATCAAGAGAGTATGCTTATGAAGCATACATACTATATTCCTGTCCCACATCCCGGTCACAATGTACAGATTACAAAAGCAGAAATTATAAATCCAATCATATAGTTGGAAGTTAATTAAGCAGTCAAGAGAGGCATAGTATCAGTGATTTTTCACGGATCACAGAATGGTTTGCATTAGAAGGGACCTTTAAAATCATCTAGTCCAACCCGCTGCCACGAGCAGGGACATCTTCCATTAGACCAGGCTGCTCAAATCACAGCACTCTCAGACATATAGTTTGATTTTGGGATGGACTTGTTCAGAGTTGGATTTCATGATCCTTGTGGGTCCCTTCCAACTCAGGATATTCTATGATTCTATGACTTGCAAGGATGAGACATCCACAACTTTCTGGGGCAAGCTGTTCCCGTACCTCTACACCTTCATAAACAGAGAATTTCTTCATTACATCTAACCTCAATCGACCCTCTTTCCAATTCAAAACAGTTACCCCTTGTCTTATCACTACATACCCTTGTAAAAAGTCTCTTTATCTTTCTTATGAGCTCCCTTTTACATATTTGGAAGGCTCCAGTAAGGTTTCCCTGGAGCCTTCTCTGCTCTGGGCTAGGAATTGCCAGCTTTCTCAGCCCTTCTTCATAGGAGAAGTGCTCCAGCCCTCTGAGCATTTTTGTGGCCCATTCTAACAGGTTTGCATCTTTCTCATGCTGCAGGCCCCAAAGCTGGATGCAGTACTTCATCCAGTAGTGGAGCAGAGGGGAAGAATCACCTCCTGGGACCTGCTAGCCACACTTTTTATGCAGCCCAGAATACGATTGATCAAATTACAGAGGGAATGCAATGAGAAGGCAATCTATTTAATGTCTCATCAACGATGCCATCAGCTTTCTCACAGAATTTACAAGTCTTTTGAGATAAAGAAAACCTACTTTCTCCAGTGAAATAATGTTCTTCTCGAAAAGCAAAGTGGTTATTAAGTGTTACCAAGCAAGTAATCCATCATATCAGAACTGACCTAATAAGATATATTCTGCTGAAGTTCTGCTATTCAATTCTTTTTCAAAGATACAAAAGAAGTAATCATGAAAATGACTATTTTCCTTAAGATCAAAGACAGATTTGCTTAATTGCTGTGACCATAGCTCTCATTAAATTCTTTGACCTGTTTTCATAGTAAGTTTAAATGATTTGGCTTGCTAAAACCCAGTACATCTTTACAAGGACTTAAAAACATGTAAAAAGAACAAACCTCTGACTCTTTTGATGCTTTTTCTGCTTTCAACAACTGTTTGAGTTCCTCTAATGTCTTCTGGCAATCCTTAAGATCATTTTGTAATTGAGTAATCTGGTTTCTCTTCATTTTATTACTGCTCAATAAGCGTTCCAATTCAGCTTTTAATTTTACAATAATTTCATCTTTAGAGAGTTCTTCATCCATGCCTCTGGTCTGTATTATACTGTTAGGGAAGACATAACCAGATCAGCATTTAAAAGACAAAACACACTTACCTGAAAGGTAGTGCTAGCAGAAGAACAACTAACAGTACCAAAAACACAGAAGTTCACGTTACTTGTATAATTTCTTGGGGATTTTAGATTTTTCTTTCAGTAAGAATCATTTAATACCTGCAGAACCCTGAGTTTTTCTGGGTGATTTTTTTAATTCCCAAATCTACATAGGAATCACTGAGGTTTGTATGCTGCTCTCCATCTGCATCATTCAAGAATACTCCAAATTTGGCAGCAGATTCATACAAAGTTATTTCTTCTTTCAGTTCCATTAATTCTTCCTTAAAGTAAGAGACAGAAAAAATAATACTCAAAGAAACTACAAGTAAACATTAAGACTATTAAGCTTACATGTATTACTCTAGCACCTACTAGGATTCATTACTTCAAGATGATAGGTTTAGAGATGTCAAATACCTGAGCTGAACTGGAAAAACAGATTTGCATTGATATTTTAGAGGACTCCTTAGCATTCCCTCTTGTTGGCAAAAGGTAAGTTTCAGAAGATAATACCTCCAAACATCCTTATAGGCCCCCTATATCAGGGCACTGAAATTACATTCTTTTTTCAGAAGCAAGTTAGACAGATGTATGATATGATTTGTGCTGTTATACTCCCCCACCATGGTTTTAATTACAAAAATAAAAAATAAAGTTCCAGACACAATACTGGAAGATAAAGTAGTAGTAGGGAGTGCTAGCTTCCCCAACAAATGAATAAGAATTTCAACCACCAATCTGTTAGCTATAACACCCTTCCCTTTAAAATCCAAACCAAATTAAAATCAAACTAAACATTAGATATTTTATAAAATAAATTAACCTGCAAAGCCTTGTTCATTTTATTGCTTATCATATGTGCAGACTGAGCTTGTTGCAACTGAAACCGTAACTGATTTGTCTCCTGTATTGAGCCTATTGCAAGGGGGGGAAAAAAAAAAAAAAAAGGAGAGAAAAGGTAAATCAAAAACTTGCAAGAAAGATTATGCAATCTGAAAAAAGATCACTGTTAAAAATAGCCATGTTGACTCTGGTAATAAGTGTTACTCTTTCTCTTTCCCTGAGCTTGCTAATACAAAATACAAAGAACAAAGGCAAGAATACCTCTCACTATATCAAACAGGTGAACTTGCATTACTACAGTTCTCCAATTTAAATAGCAATTTGTTTTAAACTTTGGGAACTATGGTGACTGTTTTTTTCAAAAATTTTATAGTCACTTTAAAATTAATGACATCAGGAACAAGATTTGCCAAATATTTGCTGTGCCAGAAGTTAACAAAAACAGGACCATCTTAGAAAACAGGCCTCTTTCACCTCCTCCACAGGCAAGGAGTTTAGCTTATGAGCTTGCAAATTTATTATTGGTCTAAGGCATTTGATAAACATAGCATGGAGAAAAGTCATGGTGATTGGCCAATTATCATATGTATTACTTATGCTACATAGTACAGATCTAGTATGTTTTTTCCCCTCCATCCTCACTACCAGGCTCTCTCTAGAGACTTTTCTTCTAGACTAACACAGTTCTCAAGCAGAACATGCTGGAGTTTATTAAATATTTGGACAGTACTTTCAGACATAGGATTTCTTTTCTGGGTGGTCCTGTGTGGAGCCAGGAGTTGGGCTTAGTGATCCTTGTGGGTCCCTTCCAACTCAGGATACTCTATGATTCTGTGGTAATCCATTAAGAAAGACATTTTATTTACTTAAGATGTTTGGATCCTAAGAAAGGACATACCTAATTATTAGAAGACTTCAGTGTCTAAAGGTAGGCACAAGTCACACACAAAATCAGCAAAAAATCCCACACACTATTGCTACTAATATAAATTCTCAAGAACCAGCCTCCAACTACAAAAACAATTATTTTCAAATTAAAATCTCTCATATTTGAATTTTGAATGGCAATTCAGGGTTGTTCTTTTACTGTACAAGAAAACAGCAAATCTTTGCTTCTCAAAGACTTATCTGTTGAAAACCACTTTGTCTGTTTATACTGAAACTTCTCAAAATTAGGAGCTTTAATTCTGCTACTGCTGTATTTAAGTTGTTGATTCCATTTCAATAGGAACGCAGATTTGCAGTTTCATACTTCAGAAAATTTGAGTCGTATCTGCAAGAAAAGATAAGGTATGAGTACAAGGCTGACCTGTTTGCAGTAAGTTTGCACACTGCTTTTGACTTTCTTCTAGACTTCTTGTCAATCTATTTATTATTTCAGTTTTTTCACATTTGGTTTCTTCAAGTATTTTCTCCAGTTGGTTAACATGCTCTCCTAGATTTTTGCAGAGTTCTTTCTAGGAAAAAATATTATTTTTATTCACGTTAAACATCTACCAATCCAGGACAGCTCCAGATACAGAAAAAAAAAAAAAGAGGTAACACATAAAAGACATTGGAAAAAAATATCAGTCCTAAGGGGAAAGAAAGGCCTTCTTTCATGGGAAAGAAGATGACAATTTATCAAGGTCTGCTCACAGTACATTGTTTGAATATATTAAATAGCATGATGGACTCTTATGACATAAGAGGTAGAGTAAGTTGTATAACTATGTGACACAAGGTTAATTCTTTTCTTTCCCGGATAGATTCCTAGGTAGTCAATTTAAGAAAAGATTGCTCACAGAATGAAAGCTCAAGAGGGACGCTAAGACACTGAATTCTTGCTTCCCCCAGTAAAACAGAGCCTCTTCTGCATCTGCTACTAACAGTTTCAAATTACAACTGCCTGGAAATGTTTACAAACACATACCACACAGGCTTCATAATATTGAGACTTACACAGAATCTTCTTCCCATTCAGCAAACACCTTCCATAAGGAGATGTTTGGATTATAGGCCAAGAAGTGCGGTTTTGGAGATGTGGAGTTCTGCAGCTTCTGCCGCAAAGCACTCAGCATCCTATAATAATTTCTCACCTGCTCTCGGAGTGCAGATTTTGTAGCATCAAGGTTCTGCTCTAAGGACAATACTTGATTTTCATGCTTCTGCTTGAGTGCTGAAATAATAGCATCATGCTGTTCTCTGGCTCGTTGAAGGGCATCTGACCGCTGAAGTTCTAGCAGCTGCTTCTGCATGCTTTCCATGGCTACCTCTGCCACTTTGGATTGCTTCACTATCTGTAGGAAGAGTATTAGAGTAGCTCCCAATTACATTTATTTTACCTTTGCTCCAATATTCTGTATGTCAAATCAGTTTTTCATGCAAGAGTTGCTGAAAATCCTCAGATATTGCCTAGATTTTAATACAAGTTATTTTTCCACCAATACATTCCATTCATTCACCATATATTCATGCTTCTGCAAGGATTATGAACAGTGTGCTGTGAGATCAGCAATTATATATGTATTTAATGCAAATGCACTACAAATATCCTGTATAGATCTTCTACAATAAACAGTTTAAAAATATTTATAGTACCTGCTCTTCCTTGGCAGTAAGAGTCTGAATTTGAGTTTCAAGTGCCTTTATTTGACCTTCAAGATGCACTTCCCGTTCTTTTCCATTCTGATAGAGTTTTTGAGATTCATGAAGGCTAACAGCCAAACCATCCTTTTCATCTGAAGAGAGAAACATTGCATGAGAAACGGAGCCACAACACGGAATGTGGCTGTTCAGTACCCTAGCTCTACAGAACTATTCTGTGAGCCCTCCATCTGATACTACAGGCAACAAGCAGAATTCAGAACAAAGAAGTTCAGTTAGTCTCCATCTGGCAAACACTTTCTTCCTCTGATAGCTGGAAGCACTCTATGTTGTACCCTCAGAAGTCAGGTGGAAACCATCCTGTTAGCACTCAGAACTATCATCATCCCTTAACACTTCTTAAGGGAGAAATAAAGTAATTCCCCCACAGAAACAGTCAAGACATCAAAGTGGTTGACAAAGTCTTCTCTCTCTGACACTCTAAAAATTACATTCTTAATTCTGTAAGTTCTTAGCATGTTTCTGTAAGAAAACAAGAGAACAAGACAACCACTAATCTCCACTACAGCTCTGATCACTTTGGAAGGCACATTTCTCCTGTTCTTTGTTGTTTGTACTTTAAGCACACTACTTTTGAAAACTTCTCATTTTTCTGAGCATTTCTGATGCCAAACACATGGGAACCCTGAAATACAATGGTAGTCTTGAGAAACAACGCATTGTAAGTTCAGACAGTTATGCAGCCAAGCACTAATGAAGGGAATTTTCTTTAAAATAGTGTTGTGAGAGAGGGTTAGATCTCCATAATCCTGAGTTGAGCTTGTAAACATGATCGATACTTGCAGAGACACTACATAAATCATAGTTGCTAAATATTATAAATAAGTTTGCTATAAAAAAGTTGCTAGATATGGATAAAATCTAAAAATCAGAGATCAGTATAATATTTTACCTTTGACAATTGAAAGCTGATGACTCAGATACCTAATCTGCTGCGCACTCTTTTCTAGCTTTTCATTAAATTCTTCCAGTTGTCTTTCTCTTGCTTTATTTAGAGCTTGAAGCTGAAGAATCTGAATATTCTCTGAAGAATCTGCCAAATTTCAAATACAGTATTCTGACAAGTCAGCACAGTCAATGGTCACAACTTGGTTGGCTCGTAAGTAATTACTGCCCCAAGGCATTTCTTCCACATAGTGCCAAATTCAATATTAATCCACAGCAGTATATGATGTTTTATCCATGTTTGATTCACATCACCTGAATTGCTCTGTTAGGTTTGAATTTCATTGTTAGCACCTCAATTCTCCAGCCATCAATAATAACAAACCCAGAGAAATATTTGCATGATGTGAATTCAGGCCCAGTTTAGTGGCAACTGTAAATTTTCAAGATGGCCAACGAGCAAAGCAGTTCTGTCATTTTAAATGGACTTAACAGAAAAGCCTCAATCTGGCATCGATCAGCGCATGACTCATCCAGTACAACACCTTATTATTTTCCAGAATATATTATGTTTTCTATCGAGACATAGAGCACCAGCACAACTTGAGATCAAGCCATCAGAAGGATAAAATGTGTTGGGGTTTTTTTGTTCTTGTTGTTCAGTCTCACCAGTCAATACTACATTTAAGTAGTCTGAAATTCAAATACCCCAAAGAAAAGCTGATTTCTAAATAAAGAGAAAAAAATCAAATAAAAATAGGCTATCCCAATATAAGTTCAGAACAAAATAAAAGATCATATATACACACATATCTCAAAATACTGTTAACTGTTCTCTAAAACTTACTGAAACCAATAGGTTTTCTGTTGATGATTTCCAATGGACTTTTCACACAATCTTATTTCAAGTCTAAATAAGAAGCACTTACTTTCATCATTGCCCAAGAATTCATTCTGCAAATCTTCAAACATTTCATTTCTTCTCATTCCTTCTGGGGTTACTGGAATTTTTTGGTGAACTCCATTTTGGTATGGTTTATATGTCACTTTGTAAGTTTCCACTGACTGGCCACTAACAACTTCAGATGCAACAAACTGCTGTTTTGACAATATATAAGAACAAATAAATTAAAGCTACAACTGTAGTTTTCCATCAATTAAAATATTTTTCCTTTCTGCTTTACAGAAAGGAAATTCAGCACACATCATTTAACTGAGATGGAAATTTCAATGAAGGTTTCTGCTTTAGCAGATTGGTGAGGCATCAACTTCAACAAAGTCATCACACATTTATGTGCATCACATTCATTCTACCTCATGGACTTTTAGCTAGCCTAAAAGAGCAAGAAATAAATAACACACACATGCTAAAATCTAGATATCTAATGCTTTCTTGTTTTCATACACAAAATTGATCACAGAAGCCTCCCATTGCTGTTTTACCTGGTAATAACAGACTGAAAACATTTGGAAATATTACTTACCAGCAGCTAAAGACCTATGAAAATTTTCACAAGGACAGAAAAATACGTAAGATTCTGAAATACCTTAAGATGTTCCTTTGAAGCATCTGGGAAGTTTATTATTTTACTTTGTTGACAGTTAAATTCTGGTATATGGCCATTTGTATATGGTCTAAAGTTTTCAGGAAGATGATACAAATTGTTCTGTTGGTAGCACCTTGGACCATTAAATCCATCTCTACCAAGAAAGACATTATCTGGATCCTCTTGAATGTTCTGGTTACAGTAATCTTCTTTAGCATCATATAAACATTTTTTCTCTTCATTATGTAGGCCATTCCAATTCTTGGCATGTTTTTCAGCATGATCATCTTGCTGGTCACACAGATATTTTTCAGGATACAGATTTTGTCCTTCCTCATAATTCTATAAACGGATAAGAGGTTTAGAATTTGCTCTCTGAAAACTCAGGTTTTTCTTTGTGGAGTTACCAGCCCTCAAGGTCAAAATACTTCAGATAAATAGCAAAGTAAGCCACCAACACAAGAAGAACTCCTCTAGTGAATTCAGAGAATATTTAGTGTGTTACTACTAACAAGCAGTTCCTACTCATTACATCTCTGCTTAGACAAACTTACATTTTGAGGATCAACGACCAATGGATGATCATTCCACCGTCCATCAGGCTTCTGAGGCTCAACTGACCTAGAGAAAGACAAGACACTTACCTAGGGTACTCACAACCTCAATGAAGCAAAACAAACAAACAAAAAACTACTTCATTAAAGTAAATGGCATCTACTTTATTTCTCAAAGAGCCCCTGCCATAACTACACTACAGCACTCCTTTTACGTGCAGTGCTCTCATTTACCCCATCAGCTGAGACTTGGTTCTGCTCTTAAAAGCACAACTTAAGAATAACAAAAATAAAGTACAAAGGGACTTACTGCTCCTCACTCTCATGAGTGCTACTGTCTGAATAGCTGGAGAGCTGGTCTCCACTGTCCTCCAGCATATCATGGGGAAGGTCTGTCAAGAGTTGTTGCAGCTGAAGCAGAACAAACCATATGCATTTCAAAAGATCATATACGACTTCATGAAAAGACAGGCATACACAGATGAAAGAGGCCACTTGCACAAAACCCTGACTTTCTTCCTCCATTGAAAAGGACATCATTCTTTGACAACACTGGAATTCACAGAGATTTGCACCACACAATGCTTAAGAGACTACAGTTACCAACCTAGAAATTTTTCTGGCAAAGTCCTGTGACAAAAAGAATCACACCCAGAACAGTTAAGGGAGAGGCTACCAGAGAGATGTGTCCTAGGATAATCTGTTAGTGATCATGCTGAGATATCTCCTCCCTTTACGCCGGGTAAGAGGTACTGGATATTCAAAACCTGCTCTTACTGAGAGAAATACACGTGTAAAAAAGTGTTTCCTTACTCTTAGAAACTCCTATGTTTCAGTTTGTGCTCATTGCCTCTTGTTCTATCTCTGGGCAGCACTAAGAGCGCAGCTATGTCTTCTTTACACCTTCCCTTCAGATATTTATGTACAATAAGATCACCCCCAAACTTTCTCCTCTCCAGGCTGAACAGACTCTGCTCCCAGCATTTCCTTGTAGGAGAGCTGCTTCTCTCAACTCCCTGAACAATATTCTTTATCAGAGTAGAAAGTTTTGGGTCTGAAGTAAGGTTCTCTACCATGTTTGCAGTAACATCTTTAGAAGTCATGCATCTATTGTTCTTGTACATGTTTTTGTGAATTTGTCTTTACATTACCTATGCTAAAGAACGGGACACCATCTCAGGGAAGCTACCTCATGTGAACATGGTTTACCAACCCATACAAAACCACTTCACATTCATATCAAATGCATATTTTTGCTAATTTCCTTTATGAAACAAACAGAATAGAAACACCTAAAATATTTCCACTAAATAAAAGAAAGAATATATTTTTCTAGGTATTGGAGGATCTAATTTATAATCAGTAGCTTATAAAAGTGGTTACTCGTTTTTTTCTGGGCTAAGTAGATTTTCACAGAGAGCAACACTTTTCTTTCATAAGTAATTACAGTAAGCATAAAATCTGTGGGGAAAAAAAAAAGAAGACCAGAAGAAGTAGAGCAACTGCACCTTTTAGCGCTCTATCTACTGCCTCAGCAACAGATTACAGCCTTCCAGTCTCTACATATGCCATTGCTTAAGATGCACCATCTCGTTATCTCATACTTTATATGCCCCTTTTGCAAAAGTCTGTACCCTGTATTTTGCTCATATCAAAGAGAATATAAATCTAAACCAAAACGGCTCGTTATGAAAACCATCACATAAACTTTTTTTTGAAACCTCTTGTTCTCTTGCGTAGTCCTCTTGGTCATAGTCTTCATCATCATGTTGAGTTTGTAGAGCTCCACTATCAAAGTCAAGGGACATCGTGGTCTAGCAGTGTTTTTGGGTATCCAGCAAAGCCTATCACAAGACAAAACAATATCATACACGAGTAAAAAAGTAGGGAGGAAAAAGTTATATACTGAAAAGTACCACACTCCCCTCCTAAATTAAGGATCCAAACACAAATATTTTTGGCACAAACACTGCAAGTTATCTGTGTGGCTCGCTTGAGTGGCTTTTTGTTTCTAGGTGAGAGGGGTATTTTTCGTTTCTGAGCACCTCCTAGGTGACGCCATGAAACGACCCCAAACCGCGTGCGGCGCGGGGCCTCGCTCGGTGCCCTGACGCTGCGTTACAGAAGCCCTGCGGTGACGACCACGGCCCCTTCCCGCCCTGCCCCGCCCCGCACGGAGCTGTGAGCACACAGCCGCCGGGCCGGCT
Source organism: Aythya ferina (assembly GCF_964211825.1). Taxonomy (NCBI): domain Eukaryota; kingdom Metazoa; phylum Chordata; class Aves; order Anseriformes; family Anatidae; genus Aythya; species Aythya ferina. The sequence goes on along the minus strand of NC_140307.1, from coordinate 20,520,953 downwards.
CCCCACCGAGCTGCGTGACGACGAGCCTCGGCCGCCCGGGGACTCGCCGGCAGCGCCCTCCTCACGGCACCGGGAGCAGCGCGGGGCGGCGGCAGCCTCAAGCCCGTGCCCTCAGCGCGGCCCCGCCGCCGATACCCGCCGGACCCCGCAGCCGCAGCCTCCGCCGGCACCGCCGCTTTTCCGCGTGACAACCGACCCTGCGCCCGCCGCCTCGACTGACAGACGAGAGGGCCAATCACCGCCGGGCTGCGCGGGAAGGAGGCGGGATGACGGGCACGCGCTCCCGCCCCCAGTAGAGTTGGGCTGCGCCGCAGAGCTCCCGTCCCGCCCGTTCGAAAGCAGGCGCGGAAGGAGGCGGGAAGGAGGACGGCGCGCCGATTGGCTAAGCAGTCGGCCAATGGCTCGTGTGCGGTTTGCGGAGGGGGCGGGGATTCTGCAGTGCGCACGCGCGCGGTGCGGAGCTTGGCGGGAGGGGGCCGGGCGCCATCTCGCAGCAAGCCGGGGCGGTTGCCAGGCAACGCGCCATGGCGTCGCCGGAGCGCAGCTCCCGGGGCTTCCAGGCAGGCCCAACGGGGCGGCGGCTCGCTATCGCGACTTATGTCGTGACGGCAGCTGGCAGCGCAGCCCTAAGGGGGGATCTGGAGGGCCTGTCGTCGTCCCGCTCCTCCGACGGGTGTGCCAAAGCCGCCGCCCCTCGTCCGCTGGCCGTGCCCACGCCCACAGAGCGCGGCTGGCACAAGATGGCGGCGGCGCCGGGCGGGGGGAGGTAGCCTCTGCCCCGCCAAGCTCCAGCCGGGAGGGCCTGTGTGGGCTCCCAGGTCTCCCAGTATTGTAATCTGCTTAAATACAATAAAAATAAAAAATAATAATAATAAAAGTAAAGCTTCTGGACTCCCAAACTCCTTCCACAGAATAGCCTGTAGCAAACGTTCCAAAAAAAAAAAAATCAGGAAGGTTTCTCAATGAGTGTTCAATGATTAAGAAGATATATAACATCTCCATCTGGTGACACCCTCATCTGTAAAAGTGCTTCCTGCCCTAGTGATTGAATCATTTGTTATAATGTTTTTATTGATGGGTGCAAACAGATACGTATGTTAATGTGTTTCCGTGAAATGTATAGACCCCTTGTAAAAGAATTAATATGCTAAGGCAAATTTTCCCACAGCATTCTCCTCAAGAAACTGGCTGCTCTTGGCATGGACTGGTGTGCACTTTGTTGGGTTAGAAACTGGCTGGGTAGCTGGGCCCAAAGAGTTGTGGTGAAAGGAGTTAAATCCAGTTGGAGGCCAGTCGCTAGTGGAGTCCCCCAGGGCTCAGTACTGGGGCCAGTCCTCTTTAACATCTTTATCGACAATATGGATGAGGGCATCGAGTGCACCCTCAGTAAGTTTGCAGATGACACCAAGTTAGGTGCGTGTGTCGATCTGCTCAAGGGTAGGAAGGCTCTGCAGGAGGATCTGGATAGGCTGCACCGATGGGCTGAGGCCAACTGTATGAGGTTCAACAAGGCCAAGTGCCGGGACCTGCCCCTGGGGCACAACAACCCCAAGCAGAACTATAGGCTGGGAGATGAGTGGTTGGAGAGCTGCCTGGCAGAGAAGGACCTGGGAGTGATGGTGGATAGTCAGCTGAATATGAGCCAGCAGTGTGCTCAGGTGGCCAAGAAAGCCAACAGCATCCTAGCTTGTATAAGAAGCAGTGTGGCCAGCAGGGCTAGGGAAGTGATCGTCCCCCTGTACTCGGCTCTGGTGAGGCCGCACCTCAAGTACTGTGTTCAGTTTTGGGCCCCTCGCTACAAGAAGGATATGGAAGTGCTTGAGAGAGAATAGAGAAGGGCAACGAAGCTGGTGAGGGGTCTGGAGAACAAGTCCTATGAGGAGCAGCTGAGGGAGCTGGGATTGTTCAGCCTGGAGAAAAGGAGGCTCAGGGGTGACCTTATTGCTCTCTATAGGTACCTTAAAGGAGGCTGTAGCGAGGTGGAGGTTGTTCTGTTCTCCCATGTGCCTGGTGACAGGATGAGGGGGAATGAGCTAAAGTTGCGCCAGGGGAGTTTTAGGTTGGATATTAGGAAGATCTTCTTTACTGAAAGGGTTGTTAGACATTGGAACGGGCTGCCCAGGGAAGTGGTGGAGTCACCATCCCTAGAGGTCTTTAAAAGATGTTTAGATGTAGAGCTTAGTGATACGGTTTAGTGGAGGACTGGTTAGAGTTAGGTCAGAGGTTGGACTAGGTGATCTCGAAGGTCTCTTCCAACCTAGATGATTTTGTGATTCTGTGAAACTAGTTATTATTCTCAGGGTGTACTAGTAACCATTACAACAGAGATTAACCGGTTCTTACTATTTCCTCAACATCTTCACAAGCATTTTTAAATTAAGTTTAAATTAAGTTGTTTTTAAAAGAAGACTGCATGTGCCTGGAGGTTATATTAACCTTTTCAAAACCAATACTTTTTTAAACTTTCCAGAAATCAAATTATTTTAATATAGCATAATTAATTCTAAGACTTCTACATGGGAGATAGTGTAGTTTACATGAGATGGCTGGTCCATGGAGAAGAAGCTGAGTAAAGGTGAAGCCAGCAATAGAAGAATGGGGGCTTGTTTAACCACATTAATGATTTATAAATAAAAGAATTGTTATTATGAAAGCCAGGAATGGAAGAATGGGGGCTTGCTTAATCACATTAAAATAGATGTTGCTGAGTGTCTTTGCTTACTACTGTGCAAATTAACCAAAACAAGGAGTCACAGGGCTCCTCACAGAGGATGTTTCCTGACAAAAATGGGGAACCTGTCTCAAAATCAGCTGAGATCAACCTTGTAGTTTGGACAAGAGCTAGGAGCAGTTGAGTCTGGCAGGGGGTCAGCTAGTGGTGATGAAGAAGCATTATTAGCCTTCATTCCCACAACCCTCTGACGACCACCACCAAGCGCAGATGGGAGGACTTTATGGAAATTACTTGTTGGAGCTAATTTTAATACAAAGCAGGGATAGGTTATGCATATGTATAGGCGTATTGGGAATCTTCATGGATATGTAACTCTTTACTGCATGTAACCAACGCAAGTTGCCGCGTTAGGGTGTGCATGCCTTTGGGAGCTATCCCGCATGTACCCAGCGCTGAAACAAACCACATATCTACTTTATAACTCATTTGCTTTGAGTTGTAGAGTTCTTCAGCAAATCAAAGGCACATAAAAGTTAGGAACTCTGAATCAAGTTCCTAGTTCCATTCCAGAAAAAAAAAAATATGGATGGAATTCATTCTAGGAGAATGCCTGTATTTGTTTTGATTTTTTGTTTTCTCTGTTTTGCATCAAGAGATTTTGAGTTACTTGTTTATTTGTATTGGGTTTATGTGGTAAGGTTCTGGTAGCAGGAGGCTGCACAGGTTGCCTCTGTGAGAAGAGTCCAGAAGCTGCCCCATGTCAGACCAGAGCCAGCTACAGCCGGCTCCAAAAGGGACCCCACCACTAGCCAAAGTTGAGCCTATGAGCATTGCTGTTTACGCCTCTGTGAGAGCAGATTTAAGAAAGGGAAATGGCACTGTGCAACAGCAGCTAGGAGAGAGGAGTCAGAAACTGTAGAGAAACAACCCTGCAGTCACCAAGGAGGGCAGGAGGTGCTGCAGATGTTGAAGCAGAAGTCCCCCTGCAGCCCATGGGTCTCACATGAAGCAGATCTCCATGCTGCAGCCTGTGGAGGAGCCCCCGGTGTAGCAGGTGGATGTGGCCTGGAGGAGGTTGCGGCCCATGGAGAGCCTCTGTAGGAGCAGGCCCCAGGTCATAGCTGCAGCCCGTGGAGAAGAGCCCACACACAGGCAGGGAAGCTGGGGGGAGTTGCAGTCCATGGGGGAGTCATGCCGGAGCAGTTTGCTCCCGAAGGATGGACCCTGTGGTGTGGACCCATGTGGGAGCAGCTCTTGAAGAGCTGCTGCCTGTGGGAAGCCTCCGTAGGATTAGTTCATGAAGGACAGCATCCCATGGGAGGAAGTTCATGCTGGAACAGGTGCCAAGAGTGACCACAAAGGAGCAGCACAGACAAAGTGTTATGGACTGACTGTAACCACCATTTCCCAACATCAGTCAGGGATGTAGGAAAGGGCAGATGGAAGGAAGGCATTTTTAGTTTGCTTTTAGTTCTCACTGCTGTAGCCTGTTATAAACAGGCAATAAATTACATTAATCTCCCTTATGTTGAGTCTGTTTTGCCCATGACAATAATTGGTGAGCAATTTCCCTCTCCTTATCTCAATCCATGAGCTTTTTTTTCCGTTGATTTTTCCCTCATTCTGTTGAGGAGGAGTGAGAGAGCAGCAAGATGCTGTTTAGCTGCCTATCAGTTAAATCACCACATTATTACATTAGCACCCAGTTAATTAATTTTCTTCCCTTTTTCCTTCAGAGTTTTATTTCACATACAAAAGAATTGGGAACAAAACAAAGATTCCTGTCTTGCTTCTGTTAAAGTTAGTGATATTCAAAGAGAGAGACTTGGACTGTATTGTACTGTGATCCAAACATCATATAATCGCTGTGGCTGTTTTTGCCCATTGGTAAACTGAAAATGGTGAAATGCAAACACTATTTTTCTAGTTGTCAGTAGCTTTGATTTATACTAAAAATAGAGATGGAGCTTCACACATTTGCTTTCTATGACCTGTCATAAAATTCAGCTTTGATGAAAAATATCAAAATTACCTTATGCAAGTCATTCTCTTCTCATGACATGCCACAGAAATAGCTATCTTTGTTTTGTAGTTTGCTCAATGAAGTCATGTCAAGCATTGTACACTAGTTTGGTAAGATGTATGAAAATGTATACTATGCAGGAACTCTGTATCCCACTCACAGTTTCTTGCCACCTGTCCTTGCTGTGGCACAAAATTTGAACGTGAATTGCTATAGGGGCCTTTTTTGCAGGTGGGAACCTTGGACATGATGGAACAGGCATAAACTTGATATGTTCTAAAGCCTTGAAATATCAGTAATGCCAGACTATTATCAAAGAAATGAGTTACCAACATTTTAAAGCTTCTCACCACTTCAGTATATGCAAATAATTTTTTTTAATCACATTGTTATCAAAGAATGAAATATATTTTGTGCCTACTAGTTGAGGAATGGAATAAAGCTGGTTTTAGACTGCTCTAAATGTGGCTCTTTACATCATATTCTCCCCTCTAAGAAAGTGTGTCTTAAATTATTTTATTTTATCTGTATGACCCCTTTTGTTTTCCAGAGGAAAGAGCTCTTACTATACTATCCCATATAACATGAACACAGGCAAAATAACAGAATTTATTCTTTTATAGTCAAATCTTTTCTTCCAGCAATTGGTGACTATCCACAATTGTCTGCCTTATGGCAGACACAATTGTCTGCCTTATTGTCTGCCTTATTTCAAGGGAGGCTGTAGCGAGGTGGGGGTTGGTCTGTTCTCCCACGTGCCTGGTGACAGGACAAGGGGGAATGGGCTAAAGTTGCGCCAGGGGAGTTTTAGGTTAGATATTAGGAAGAACTTCTTTACTGAAAGGGTTGTGAGGCATTGGAACAGGCTGCCCAGGGAAGTGGTGGAGTCACCATCCCTGGAAGTCTTCAAAAGACATTTAGATGTAGAGCTTAGGGATATGGTTTAGTGGGGACTGCTAGTGTTAGGTCAGAGGTTGGACTCGATGATCTTGAGGTCTCTTCCAACCTAGATATTCTGTGATTCTGTGATTCTGTGAACTAAGTTGGTGGGCTGGGAGACAGAGAGAATGTCCCCGCTGGTGCCAGAAGACATCACTTATTGGGATAACTTTCTCAGGGTATCACCCAGGCTACCAGTCTCATTCTCTAGATTCTCCTTCCCTTTCTTAAGCTGCTTACTAAATCACTGTTTCTTCAACAGGAAACCCAAGAAACCTCTGTTAACTCTGAATATAGGATTGTTCATATTGAGAGTATTTATTGTGACCAAACAATTCATATGTTTCCTTTAAAAGGCTTTTTGGGAACAAATGGACTCCACATGATTACAAGTAAAATCATATATTGTTTTGGAAAGAACACTGAATAAGGGCACATGCAAAATTCAAACAGTCCTTTAAATAGCTCTCTCTCAAAATGTATCATTAGTTTTGTTCAGCTTTTCTAGTTTGTAAACAACTATTTAAGCAATGAAAATATATTTTAGCCTACCTTTAAAAAGGGATGTCTCCAGTATTGATTAGTAGTAATACTAAAATCATATGCAAGACAAAAATATTAGGATCTAGCATGCCTGTCCTTGTAACAAGTTCTATTCCAAAATTATATTACATATATTAATTTCAACTTTGTAAATGTTGCATAATCTCAATTTTTTGAGTAGTCAGACAGTGATAAAAAAAAACAATTAAGAAACCAGACAAACCTTTCTGTATTGTGAATGCCATTCATTTCAAATATTACTTGCTAGTAAAGTGCTGTTACAAGCAAAGTGAAATTGTTAGTGTCTATCGAAAGCAGATGACATTTTAGTAATATTCAAATTGTATTTGTTTTGGCAAACAGTTAAAAGCTTTGACATGTTTGTTTAACCACCTAAAATTAATTCAGTATAAATAATATTGGTTTCCAATAATTCTATGCGAAAAGGCACATACTAATGTTCCAGTAGTTCATTCAAGTGAGCTTTTGCATGTAGAGGTTTAATTGTGCTTTTAAAACGTTACTGATTCAGTATGACCTTGAAAGTGACATTTGTGCATGTTTAAAAAACCTTCTCACAAATGAATCTCACACTCTGAAGGTGTAATTTTGCTAAGATTATATATATCTACATAACTATGCTTATTGATCTCTATAGATCTACATAGATATACACATATACATATATTCATACATACATACACAAAAGAATATCTTCTGGAACAGCAGCAAAAAGTGCAGTCTATACTTTTTGAATTGGCTTCATAATATAAAGTTTTATAATAGTCAATGCAATTTTCAGATACAAATTGTCTTGGGATTTGTGAAATCCAAGGGGATCATATGTGATATTGCATGTGTCCCATGTTATTCTCTTTCCTTACAGGCTGTTTCAAGCTCACTTCACTTCCAGAAGAGATGATTGGCAAATTATTTTCCATGTGATACTGAATAAGATGACTCACACTATCAAATATATGGTCTTTGGTTCTCACCTAATGAAAGAAGCAAAAGAATTTAAGATTATATTGTGCTTGTAAGTGGTTAAACATGACCCTAGCCCACTGAAGTCAAAAAAACATTTAAGCTACTGAATTCAATGGAGCAGGATCATTAGGCTATAGCAGTAATTCAGATTTATCCTTTGACTTACCATTAACTGACGTGAAAATTGGAGGACTGAGTTAAAGGAAACAAAATCTTTTTTTTTTCTTCCTCCACAGAAGAGAGATATTTTTTCCTAAATCCTACTAAGAATTTTGGTTTCTGATTTACTGTCTCCTCTGAGAAATGTCACTTCAGAGCACTCTTCTAGTCCTGAGCAGAAGCAGGTAGAATAGAACCGACATCAAACCACCTCTACCTTTTCTGTATCCAGAAGCATGTTAGTAAATCAACTTCATTATTTAGCATTAGGGCTATTTTTCCAGAAATTTAATAATGAATCAAAGGATGTATTAAGTTTGTACACTAATTATCAGCACCTGGACTAACAATTATATTTAAGCACCTCACTTCTATTTCCATGGTGTTTAGGTGCTTGTAAGTTCCTGAACTGAACTTTTAAACCTACTTTAGTCACTGGCTCAATTTAAATTAACCTGAAGGGAATCAGATCATTTCCACGTCCAGGAATGCATCCGTGCATTCTGACTGAAATACCTGAGCAGCCTTGAAATTTCCATGTATGAAATGTTCATACCTTGCCCTCAGGATCCACCAAGAGAAGATGCTTTGCTTGCCCTCCCTGAAGCCCACTGAGGACGTACTGCCCAGGTGATGTTGCACTCTCTCGCACCAAAAAATCCCCATCGTTGACTAAGAGACTCTCTGCTGCTTTCCTGTTTAATTTGCCATGGTAACAATCTTCATTCTTTAGCTGTTTTTTTATTTGTGGCAGAACACAGACACCAGCTGTGTTGCTTGTGGCACTCTGCTGAACAGCTTCTGGTAACTCTGAAATGAAAGGGAACATACTGGATACTTCACCTAGAACTTCACTCTAAAAAGAAGTAAGAGGGTCGTTCTATGGCTTTTAAAAATTCAAATAATTCAGTCTTGAGGCTATGATCAGGCTAACCTTACAGCCTGTAATAACATGCATACATGAATGCTCATAACCCTCCAGAGCATTAGGTAATGTTATCATGAGATCTCCTCCCGTACCTTATATGGGTAAACCTTGTGTCGCTAGGCAACAGGGATTGGAAACTGGATTTTTTTTTCTGATGCTCTCATGCTTTTGTTTTGTATTTCTTTGGTTTAATTAAAAAGTCAAATCTTCCCCATTAAAAAAAAAAAAAAAAAGAAAAGAAAAAAAGACTGCTGTTGTTTTTAGCCTCTAAGATCTAGTTTTTCCTTTTTCCTTAACAAGCTCTGAAGAGATTGTCACGTCTTGTTGGGAGAGTCGTGTTGAGTGGCTCCAGCTATGTGCAGGAATGTAAGACAACATGGCCAGTGTAGCCAGAAGGGAAGGATTACAGCATGATGCATCTGCTGTGAAAAAACGAACAATTGCTGAATGTACTAGCAACTGGGTGGTTTGGGATATAGCCAGTCAGACTGCAAATGATTCACAGGCAGGATTTTTCTAAGAAAAATAAGAGGATACCACTTCTTCAATGAAATTGTGCAACATAAGGCTCCTCAGGATATAGCCAGTTCCTTTTAGAGCATAATACAGCCCTGGGTTGGAAATGCCTCAATGGTCACAGATTTCCTTTGCTGTAGAAAGATCTATCCAGTCCTTAGCCCACTGTTTTGTATGGAGCCAACTCTGACAGAGAAAACACTCAGTGAGAAACTATAAAAGGTAAAGCTCTTTCATAAAGTGTTTTCAGTAATAAGAAAAATCAGTAGCAACTGTATAGTCATGGATATCCACCACTTGGAGTCTTTTAATCAAGACTTAATTGGACATATATTTAATAGATACCATTGATCAAACAATTTGATTTAGAAGTTATTGGTTGAGATTCAATGGTCACTTATGCAAGAAATGAGGAAGTGTTCATAACGATCCCATGCTATTGCCTGGGAAACAAAAGAATCTGAGGTCATTTCTAGCTTACAAGTGAGATAAGCACAGAGGAGAGCCCTCTTCCTTAAAGCAAAGTGCAGTCCTAAGCTTCCATAATATCTTAAATACTTGCTTATTACCACCTGTGGAATACGGGACACTATTTGTTGTCATCAAGCAACTACAGAAGATGAAAGGTTACTCTATGTGCTCACACTCACTGTCAGCACTTTTCATCTTTGTCTTGAATTTGAAAATCGTTCTTGAATTTGAAAACACACACAAACTCTGTATTTCTTATGGGGAAACCAAAAGCTTTCTCTTTGCCCATGGCTGAGAAGTCCCCTCTTTTCAAAGCATAGGAAGATACCATATAGCAACAAGCACCTACTTGCATGATGCAGTGGGCTGCCGTGACCCTGTGCTGCTGCTGTAGCACGGGCTGTACAGGCTGCAGACTGCAGGGCCTGTGTGTTGATGTAACACGGATCATCAAAAAGATCTGTTTTGTAGGCAGGCTTCAATAATGTCACATCTCTCTTTGTCTTCTGTGATCTTTCACCACAATGGCCTGCAATTAATAAACAGTATGCATAGATCATTATTTTTATTTTTGTTTAAAGAAAAAAACTCAAGTTAAAATAACTGCAAAAGCTAAAATACAAATATTGTTGTTCTTGTATATCCTATTAAAATCACTCAGAAGGAAAACAGAAATTGGCGGATGAACTTTTTTTCTTTCCTTTTTTCCCCCCTTATGGCTACAAGGCACAAGGTACACTATTCAGAATCAGTTAAAATGTTTTCAAAAATGTGCCACACTGGTTCAGTCCTGCTTCATTTAATGTCAGCAGTAAAACCCCCACTGATTGAAAATAAATTACTACATATGACTCTACAGAAACACAAGCTGTATGCATTGTTTGTTGCAAAACCCCTTCCTTCTCCTCTGCACCACAAGCTTTGTGGGAAGCTGAACAATTCTCTCCCTTGCTGTTCTGGTGGAGCATGGAGATGGAGGAGTTTGGTGCTTTGTGGCTTTGTCTACAGAGCCAGAGCCACATCTGTCAGGTTAGGATCCAAGCCTAGGAAGAGGCTAACAGAATATCCCCTGCAGGGTATGAAAATAATGCCACTTCAACTAGCCAAATACACACATACTTTTGCTCTTTAGCAAACATTTTAGTCATAGATCTATTCATTCATTCATTATTTTTTCACCCTCTCTTTGTAGAAACCATTTGATTTTTCCTTTCCTTAAATCAGAAATAACATAAGAAATTGCAGTATCCCCTGTAGACAGTAATTGATCTCCTTATAATAGTGGAAGTGGGAATTCAAAAAGGATGTCATTTTTCAGTGAAAGAGATGATCTGAGGAAACGTCCTTAGGGCATCAGCTGTGGCAGGCAAAGTCCAGAAGGGGATGTAGGGTGGTAATCCCTTGGGGACCCAGAGAGCAGATTTTGCTAAAGCAGGATTGGGGGCACAAAGCTCCCCAAGGGAAGGGAAGGACACAGTTAAACGCAGAAACTACTGACACTGGAATCAAGGCCATAGACTCCACTGGAACAGCAACCCAATGTTGACAGCTGGGTCTCCTAACGTATTTGTAGGGTGTAGGGGTATTTTCAGAGACTGTTAAAGCAGAGAAATATCTTTCTTCTTCAAAGAGTAGGAAAGAATAAAACAACAAAGAGCTACTGTACAGTATCATGACAAGTAAAATGAATAAGTCTGCCAAAAGACATGAAGACAGATTAGTGCCCTTTTGAAAAGCTGTAAGGCTTTGTTGTCTGCCCTTCATCTAGGGAATCAAAAATGACCCACTAAGCAGGACACTTTTCACCATTGTATGGAAAGCAAAGGCACAGCCCTTCCAGTCAGATTGCCTTGGTTATTTTATGCATACAGAAGTGAAGGAAAATAGAGTACATACCCACAGTTTTGTTTCCTTCTGGGCAATTTTCATATAAATTGATGAATGTCGGGCTGCCTGTCTGCACAGAAATCATAAAAAGAGTCACATACAATAGTCCCTTGGAAACCTCCGATAACTATAACATCCATGCACTAGTTAACTGTGATCCGGGTAACTTAACAAATCTTCACAAAAAAAATCCTATCTCCTCAATATTTCATGATGATACTTTCTCCAGGATATCACATCTGGACATACTCCAACCCCCACTGAGACTGTTAACTGCCCAGTAATGTACCTAAGGCTTAATGTACCTAAATCCTATGCCCTAACTGTCGGTCCTGTGCAGATGCACCAGGTGTAGGTTTCAGCAGCTGATCTGAGTCCTAATTCTTCTTTGATGGATAACTAATTTTTTCACTGTCATTTCTACAGATGTTATCATGAGGGTGAACTCTGACTTGCTCTGATACCAGGTCTGATTGAGCTGGAGGAACTTTTTTTTTAATCAAAGTCACAAAAGTAACAGTTTCAAGGGAGATAGTTTTGAAGTCATAAACTGAAATATGATGGTGACATATAAAGAACATGCAGCAGGAACAGATTAACTCCTAGGTAAAGTTCCTATTTCCCTATAACTGTTCCTTGCAATAAAAAAAAAAAAAACAAGGAAGAAAAACTACAGACAACCTGGTGTGAGCGAAACAGTCACCAAGTTGTCTAAGCAGCACTGAAAGAACTGAAGGGAACTGAGAAGAAAAAACACCCCATGGAAAGAAGGCAATTGCAATTACATGTTGCAGGGTAATTCCTTGCAACCCTGGAGAGCTTTGAATGCAAACTCAGGATAGAGACACATACCATTTAGAGAATTGTTTGGGGGCCAGGGATGGAGTCTATCAGGCCCACAGCGGACATGTGGACTATGGTTTAAGTTAACATACTGGAAAATTGATGGAGTGGTTGCTGCCAGAGACAAACCACCACTGGGAGCAGCAACTTCTGAAGCGGCACTAACTTGCTGCCAGCAGGCATGGCCAAGTATGCACCCTCTTAGCAAAGTGATAGTGCCTGCCTGCTTCCCTGAATGAGGAAATGACGGTGTTTCCTGATTTATTTATTTTTTAATTTGTGACTATCCCAGGCAAAAACCATGGATATTTGCATTTTTGCTGCCCTTGAAAGCTGAGGCTGATTTGACAGAATCTCTTCAAACATTCCAAATGTAATTGATGTTGCATATACATTGCAATCAGTTAATGCTGTATGTATAGATTGTAGAACATAATGGACAAGATGGAATACTTATCAGATCACAGAAATTGGAGCCAGGAAGTCCCAGATTTTATAAATGTTCTGTTAGACAAGCTATTCAAGTCTGTAACTATTTCCTTCTCACAACTAAAAAGTGAACAAGGGAATATTACATGGTCTCCTAAAAGAACTCTAAAGACAAACTAGTTAATCTTCAGAAAGTGCTTTGGGATTTAATTATGTACTAAGCATCATTAAATCTTGCCTAAAAAGAACTTTCCCAGGATAATCAGGACCTGGTTCTGATGTTAACACCATGCTTTATACCACAATAACACTTTATTATTCATTCCCATAATATGTAGTGAATAGTTATTCCAGAAGATGATGTACTTACTGAGCAAGGCTGCTTTCTGCACTGTATAAGACAGCAAGCCCTTTGGCCTGTTTGCACTTTCATTCGCATGTCTAATGTTCCACCAGTGGGAGGCTCTTTCCCTGGAATTTCATTGTAATATTCATGATCCTCCCTCTCCTGTAAATTCCCAGCTGATCCATTAGTATTTGCTGCCTCACTGCAAAAATATGGAAAAAAAAAAAAAGAAACTACTACCGTTACCATCTGCTTTCTAATGCAGGCAAACGTCCCAAGTGTTTGTGCATCACACAATACACACATTAGCCATACAGTCTATAAAGGGGTTTGGGTCTAAACTTTTAGAGTTGTTTATTTTTCCAGGTACATCTCTCCAGATTAAAAATGGAGTCACCATAGATCAGGCTGCCAGGAGATGATCTTAGCACCAGACAGCCCAGATCCCTGAGATGCCAATGTGTTGTTCGTTAAGGTATCCAAATTGTTGACCATAAAATTGATTCCTCTGGCTTCTCATCTCACCTGTATAAATCTAGGGACTTTGGGGCGGGGGACGGGAGAGAGACATGACTTGCAAAAGAAAATTAAAACCTCATGTATTTAGGCAGACAAGACTGACACTGTTTTAGAAAACCAAACATTGCTACAAAAAAAAAAGAAAAAGTCGTTTTCCCAGGTGGAATGCACTCTGATTTTAATAATCAGAATCCATACAACTATTCTGTTTCTGCTTGAAGAAAACACTGAATGACATGAAGGATGGTGGCCGAAGTTTTTCTTGAGCTAAAATAGAATGATGATAGCTTAAATGTACAGCTGATACACTGCAAAATAACTAGGCGCTTCCTGTATTGTCTCCGGTCCTGAAATAAAAAGCTCATCTCAAATCTTACTTCTCTGTTTAACAAGAACATAATTGGATAAAAGGCCTTGAGCAGGAAAGAGATAAAGTTCAAGTAGTTGATTATGTGATATGCAGTGCAAGTATTTGATTATGTGATTCATAGTAGTTTGGAGGTGGGTGACTCATTCGCACAGCAATATCTGAGTTCTCTGTCTGAGGACCATTCTCGAAGAATGGCTGTGGTTTTGGCTCAAGGAGGGAATTTAATTAGCATCTTCCATTTCTCCTTTCTGCAATTTACTTGTGGCATAACCTAGCAGAGTTTCATAGCACAGACTCTTCCTCTGGCTATTGTCTCCAGGGTAAACAGACTAGTATTAGCAGTTGAATGGCTAGAAACACTATATAACGAGATAAATATAACCTGGAGGTGGTACTGCTGTCATGGAATAAAACCAGTTTTGTTGCAGTGTTAGGTACTGTAGCAGTGACATCACCTGCACACTAACTCCAGGGTTTCAGGAAGCAGCTAAGCAGTTTTACAGGTTTACCTGTTTGCAGGAGGTAGCAAGGGATCCAATTCACTAAAGAAAAGCCTGAGAAAAATAGACGTGGCTAACCTGTGAGGAGAGCCATAAGTCAAAGCAAGAATTGTGTGTCCAGTGCAATGGGAAAAGGGTAGCTGAAATGGGGAATTGCAGTCTGAAATTTAATCTGGGTCCTGTAATTTGAACAATGTGCAGAGGACAGAACTGCATACTTTAAAATGCCAAGTAGTAGCTGGGCTTATTTCAGTATATGATGCTGATTCAAGTCATACCAGGTGGAACTGTAGGCCCCTGCCAGGACACAAGCAGAACAGCACAATGGTGAACTACAACTGCTTTTTTCCCCCCACCACATACTTTCCACAGCTGCAGTGAGCTTAAACTTGGCATGGCTTGGGACTGAGCTCAGTGTGTGTGCATCATATTTATAGAGCAGAACTTCTCCACTTCATTTACTCTGCCCTTGCTTGGGCAGAATAATTTGAACATTTGCTCAGTTTACTTGCATCATTTGAAATAAGGCTGTTCCAGCTAAGAAACAATACAGCTGAATTCTGTCTTGTTATGCACCTGTACAAATGTCAGTGGAATCAGTGACATTTACTGGAATAAGCTAATTTTCATCTATTATACTCTGTACATGCAGCATATCTTACAATTAGCGTATGTCCAGAATGCATATCCAAAGCATCTTATATATGGAGTGTACTGTTTTCTTGAAAAGTAGTAAGAGAAGAAAACTGCCAGTGAAGTGACTGAGAATATGCTGACCTTTCATTAGATGTAACCAGGCTGGAGGGATTCTTCAGGTACTGCTTAAACCGGAGCTCAAAAGCCTGCCCTATGGTGTTTATTACTTCCTGCGCCATCCCATTGGGACATTCCAGTATGTGGCATGCTGCAAAGAGACACCTTGCTTTAACTAGGTAAACGCACTTTATACCAGAAAATAGAGCCAAGCTGTAATGCCTACAGCAGAAAAGCTGAGCATGAAATGATGCATCTGGATAACTTTAGGACATTATGCACTTAGGAAGTTGCACTGGGGGTATCTTAATCATAATACCAACTTACACTTCAATAAAAGAAACTCTCCATTTATGGTTTCTTCATGGAGTGCTCCTGCACCTTCCTCCCCAAGCAAGGCAGAGCCCTGATCTTTGGCTGCCTGGGGAAGAATCCTGCCCCAGCACAGGGTCAGCACCTGGCACAGGTGTAGTCCAACCCATGGATCCTCACTTAATTGCACAAAGAATATGACATCTAAAGCCACAGTCTGCATGCCATCACTCCCATCCATACATGGAAGATGGAAATTGTATAGACTATTGGGCTATTCAGTAGTTCTGATTTTGAAACTCAAGGAATTCCTTGGTACAGATAAAGCAATTGCAAAAACATGCATGATAATCTGGAAATTGTTTCCATACCTCTCTGATTAATGGGATCTTTTGCTACATATGCAACATAGTCTGTCGTATCCTTTAGGAAAGAAGAACACAAGTACTTTAAAATTATCATCATGGACAGTAAGGATTGTTCAGCTACCACCATAACAAAGCAACTGAGTATACACGGAGAGATTTTCAGCTTTCAAAAAATACTTCATTCAGGAAAAACTAGAGGTTCTAGCAAAGGGGGCTAAGGATTAGTGATACACTGGTGGATCACACAGTCATTGTGCAGGAATGTTTTTCTTGTAATAAATGCAGTAGACCATTTTGCATTCTTTGGGTTTCTAATAAACTGTGCTTTTAGTTCCAAACTCTGCAACAGAAGAAACTCAGCTGGTGCCTCATCAGCAGACAACACTGCTCTCTTCTGCTGCTCCCACAAAGCTCAAAGCCTCTTCTGTGGAAAGCATCAGAGCTGCGTGACCCCCAGTCACATCTTTTAGCTGGGACAATCCTTATCAATATCTGTGGAATATTAAAAAGTGCAAAAATACTGCAAAGGGCAAGTTAGAATTTTCCCAATTTGTAGCCTGAAGATTGACTTTCAAAGGCATCTTAGAGAAAAAGTTGATCTTTAAAAAATTGCAGAACACAATGCAGATCTGATCTCAATCACTGCTGCCTGATTTTAGATTTTAGGCTGGCTAACATCAGGTTAAATTACCCTGGACCTCAAGGCTGCCGCTGAGATCAGACAACCTCAGTATAATCAGTTGTCTGTTTCAGATTTCTTTTTCCAGTCAGCACTGAAATAACAATCACTTTTTCTTGTGAAACTGAAAAGGGAACTGGCATGGAAAAATTAAAATTTCTGGTCATATTGCAAAAGCAAAGAGTCACTTGATGATTTAGTGTTATAGTAAAAATGGTGAGGTAATGAATAACATTCTTTTAATAATTAAAGATGCATTTTGTTATTTTGGATCTTTAAGGCCGAATGGGGAAAGTGCAATTCGAAGCTTAAAGGCATGGCTCTCTTGAGGGAAGATGCAATCAGCTGGCAGGAAACAAAGGCCCCCATTTGCAATATGCACAAGAACAATCATTTAATAATTCACAATGAATGACACAGGAGGCAGATCTCAGGGTCAGCAGATCTTGCCCTAGATCATTAAAAGCAAAAAAAAAAAAAAAAAAAAAAAATCTCCAAACTTAATATCATTAAAGCAAAGAAAGCTAAATATTTCTCATGCATTTATTGAACACAATTTCCTTCCTTTTCCTCTCAGGGTTTTCTTAAGGCTCATAAATATTTTAGCATACACTCTCAAAATAAATTAGATCTTGAGAGCAACTCAAAAACTAAAGCAACTACAGCAGTACCTGCTATTTTATTATCTTTACAATGTTTAAGTACTTGCATGGATGGCTTTGCTTTAAAATAAAGCCCCCTCTAGAGCAGAATACTGCCATTCCTTAACAGTGAAGAGCAACAGTGAGCTGTGTTCAGGCCGTGAATGTGGAGACAGGTGGAGAGACATGTCCTATGGAAACCATAGCTAGCACATATAAGGGGAGTTTCTGAAAAAAGCTCAACAAGCCACCAGAATTGCCCTGTGTGAAGTGCCACACATAGTTCCCTCCCATACCAAGACCTCTGTTTTACACATTCTCTCAGCTGCACCACCAAGAGCCTGTAGCACATTGTTGTGATAGCACATTCCTTGGAGGTCCTACCACTTAAGCGCTGACCCAGCCCTTGTGTATCCTGTGAGATCTGATGGGATCACTATGTAGGACCAGTGCAGGATAATGATAACAATAATAGTAATAAAAACACCACCACTATAAAAAGGTAAACAAGCCCTGTAGAATTACCCATCCAGCCCACTGCACGTAAGTCACTAAGCATAAGTCTGAAAATGTA
The DNA here is from genome assembly GCF_964211825.1 of Aythya ferina. Lineage (NCBI taxonomy): Eukaryota > Metazoa > Chordata > Aves > Anseriformes > Anatidae > Aythya > Aythya ferina. Next base: position 20,503,492 of record NC_140307.1, on the reverse strand, counting down.
TCCCTGAATTTTCCAAAGTGGAGATGGTATATAAAGACAATCTATTTAGACAGCCAGCATCTAGGACATAGTACATACTTCAGAGGCAAGACAGATTAAGTGACTACACACATGCTCCCTCCTCACTTCCCACCCCAGCTCCAGAAAGCTCCTGTTTTCAGGCAACTTTGGGCAAAACCTCTCAGAGGGCTCCTTACATCACCACGATGGCCCTCCAGAGAAGATCCATCAATCACACAGGGCTGGTTCCCAGCTATTTTCCCTTGCTTGGTCCCAAATCCAGAGGGGCAGATTTGGTATTTTCCAGTCAAAGCTAGACCTGGCTTCAGCCCCCACGTTATCAAGAACATGACCCAGAGCCTTCTATTTTCCCTGTTTCATAACACAAGAACAAGGAGACATTTAACAAAACTGAAGGGCAGAAAATTCAAAACCGATTAAAAAAATACTGTTTTCACAGAGCATGGAGTGTGAAATTCAGAACACTGGCAGAGCTAGGAACTTGCTGACATTGGAGGAAGGAACAGGTCATGTTTATGGATGACAAATTCTTCACTTACAATCATTTCCAATAAAGGATTTGGAAGAGGATAGAAAACTTCTTGTGTGACAACATCAATGAGTTCATGACTATAATACTAGGAGAAAACCACATGTCTGCAAGCAAAATAATGCCACGTTTGTCTTGTAGGAGTTTTGACTGACTTGAAATTTGTTTAAAATTTACAGGCACTGGTGCTGACCACTTTTGTGACTCAACATAGAACTGATATAATTCCTATGTTTGTGTGTTCTTACATTTAGGGCCCCAAGTCTGGGGACTTCTGAGTGAACTGAGGCTCACTGATGGACAGTGAGAGAAGTAACTCTACCTAGCTATCAAACAACCACTGAATCTCTATTCCATGTGTCCTTTTCCATCTCAGGCCCACTGTTTTATTGTTATCCTGGTCATGATGCAGAAGCATGGCATACTGTTAGTGCTTGTGGATAGGACAGGATGAAATAAAGTATTTGCAGGTACTTCTGTTCTCATAATAATTTCATTATACCTGTGGAAATATATCTTATAAATCAATACTTACTGGGTCACCTCCAGAAGCAAATGAGATGGACTGCATGTGATGGTTGGCAATAATCTGAAAAGCATGACAAAGTAGTTAAACATGCTCATGTGCCACACATTTGGAAAACAGCAGAGCAAGCAAAAAAGTTCATCACAACCCAGTCTATTAATACATGGACACATTATTTGTGAATGAAGAAACTAAAAATAGGAGTATTTTTAGAGACATCCTGTTCACGCTTGGAAACGTCTGATCAAACTTCCTTAAAGCGTTTTCAGAATGAATTCAGCCAACAGCTTCTAACCTGGTCTGTATAAAGCTACATGAGTCTCTTACAGGAGAAAACTGGAAACACTGGATGCTTTTACAAATTCTTGAGAAATTAATTTAGTTTAAAATGACCAAAAATTTTGTTTAAATGCATGGAGTATATAACAGTTGCATTTTTACGAACAGTAACAGTACAAACACTGATACTCTGATCACGTTGTCTCTCGGCACTGGTATCAAGCTGTTATCTGGTAGAAATGTTGGTGGCCAGATCATCCATCAACTTTTCTACATTTCAAACACTACCTCATCTCTGGAGACAAACCGCAATTTATTATAAAATCAAGTGCACAAGATTACACAAGTGGGAACACAGTGAAATGTGGCAGCAGCACAGGAATGGAATAAACAGGATTTCCAATTTGCAAAGGCATAGCAAGAGAAGATCTAGAAAGAGCTCCAAGACAGTCCCCCGAACACCCACATCTGCGGTAACAGGGCACATGAGTGCCTTTGCAAAGAGATCTGTCTGTCCGGCTTAGTCCTGTATCAAACAGGAACAGCTTAGAGGGCCATACTTTAGCTGCCAAACCCCAGTGCTTCGTCTGGCATAGGGAAGCCCTTTGCTGCTGTAGCTGAAAGGAGGGGAAGCCTCAGGCCACAGACCCTTGCTCCTCCTAGCACAGGAGAGCCCCAAGTGCTCAGCCTGGCCTCAGGGCAGTACAACAGGTCCTTAGAGTCAGTGAATCAAAACTACCTCCCCGATGCTCCCCTGCTCCAACTTGGAAGAAAACCCGCTGCTGGCCCTGGGTGAGATCATGCTGGGAGCTGAAGCCAGCAACTGAAGGAGGAATTAGGTGGGCAAGACAAAGCTCCCAGCTGCATCTGCCACGGGGGGTGCACGCCCCAGTCCCACAGTCCCAGGGCAGACCCAGTCTCTCAGGACAATGCCTCAATGGAGCCCAGGGAATCTGTATAGCAAAACTGATTATGCACATATATTGCCCAGCTGTAAAATAGCTTTGAACGACTGCAAAGCCAAGCTCTGACTCATTATTTATGTCAATTTTTTCTTTCCCCTAGGATTTGTCAGAAATTCCAGGAAGGACTAGTGCCTTGTTTATTAGGCACAGTACAGACAGTGACACATTGAGAGAAACAGTTTGCCAAGTGCTTAGAGATCCCTGGACACAAAGGACACTAACACAAACAAAAAGAGCATGTGCCACATCTTGAATTCCCCCCAAATACTCTCATTTTTAAATTCAGAGGAATCACACGGTTCAGCTTCATCAGGCATGCATGGGAAGACTAGGGGGTGCTGCTTTCCACTCAAGTACCCAGCCCTTCTTACAGACATCACAAAAAGAGGAGAATATAGTAGCACAGAGAGAAGGACACTGATTTACATGTATCCTACCTGCTGTGTGTCAACATTAATCAATGTGAGGCTGTTTGTTGAAATGGTCAGCTTTATATTCACGCCAGAAAACTGAAGATTACTTTTGCCAAGTACAGAAGACAGAAACTTAACTGGAGGCTTTGAATACAAACAAAAGAAAGAGACTGTCAACTGGGTTTGTCGGGGCAGAAGTATATCTGAGTCAAGTGGATTTTACAGCATTTTATTGAGAATTTAAAGGGAACAGGGATAATGTCATGGTCAAACACAAGTAGACTTTCTAACAAATATCAGCTTTGAGTATGACTCGTGTACATGTTTATTATGTCAATAATCGGGAAAAGTTTTAAAGAAACAAAAAAACATGGAGCTAAATGTTATAGCTGGCTCAGGAGTTCAGAATGTGTAATTTTCCCACCAAACTCAGCCTCATTTCCTGAGGATGAAGTGTTTTGGAGTAAATCAAGAAATTCTCTCATGCATTCATTTTTCAGGAACATGTTGGTTCACCCTTAGCTCCACGGTTACAGGAGGAAACCAATAACCTCCCGTGAACACTGCCCCACAGCAGCCACTTGCACTGACTCCCCCTGCATGCTAGCTATTAAATAAATGACAGGCCCATTAAACACTGCCTTTCTCATTGTGCTTATTTTTTCAATATAAATAAAAATCGGGTAATCCTCTAGTGAAGGAGCTCCCTTTCACTGTCCAAAAGAGCTCCTACATTTTACCTGCCAGAGCCTAGGATTTGCTAAGCACTGAGCCCTGCAAAGGCTGGTAGAAGCAGGAGCTCCAGGCAGAGCACTAACCCTGGTGAGAAGAGGTCCAGCACAACCTCAGCACCCAGAAAAAGCAGGCTAAGCATCCTGCTACAAACACTTCCATGTTATACCAAGCTCACATGAATTAACATGCACTCCACCATGGGCTGAATCTTGTTGGGGTATCATGTATCAGGCTTATCAGAAGCAGATACAGAAAAGTAATCATTCAGCTAAAACTGTATTTACCTTCCGCTTCTTTATCGCTCCATTTGTACCTGATACGGCTTCACACAGTCGACTTATTGCTTCCCTACAAATAGAAAAATACAGCATAAACTGTTGGATCATTTAACATGCATCAGCTGTAACAGGGCCAGCAACCTTGTGATTTATTGTTATAATTCCACTTAGAAACACTTAAATCTTCCGGAAAGCCTTTCACAGTTGTTTTTCCTTCTTTATCCCAGGGTTAAAAAAAAAAAAAAAAAAAGTATTACAGTATTTAATGAAACACAATAATTCAACAGCCTGCTTTGGGTTGATTCTTTTTCTTCACAAAATGTACCAGTGTCACCTAATGAAAATTCTTTGTTAAAAAAAAAACAACAACAACAACAAAAAACAGCTAACCACAATGAAACTCCAAGGACCTCATGCCTTCAAGTCCTTTTTCTCAGTAAGGTTTTCTCAGTAAGGCAGAGCTCTTATTGTCAGGGAGGGCTCCTGCCTGCCTTAATCCATTTGATTTAGAGCACTACGGGTGTGCTGAATGAGCCCAGCTGGGTGCTCTTATGGGCTTCCTGGTGTTTGGGGTTTCTCTTTAAAAAAAAAAAGAAATATTTCATCTGCACTTCAGCCAATTTCCCACACTTTTCTCTCACAGGAACATTCTTGCTTCCCAGCCTACCCTGTTTGGGAGTTATGCATGAACATTTCCCAGCACTGCCCTTGCTAGGTGTGACAGTCATTCCAGGATTTGGTACCTGGGCTGCTGATAACACATCTCTTTGTCAAACTGTGACATTCTTGGCCAAACCACTGGTTAGATATATACATGCACACCAAAAATAAGAGTGTCTTTGAGTGTTGCTGTCAACAGTTCTATATCCCTCCATGCAGAAGACTTTTCTTGGGGAATACTGCATAAATCTTTCCCTTTTTAAGGTGCAGGTGCATGGTTTGCTCAGCTGAAGCTAGATTTCAAGGCCACTTCTCCAAGGCAAGGGGTTTTATGATAGTGTTTTGAAAAGTCATGGTTCAGGGGGGGAAATTTGGTGCTGTAATCAGCTTTGCAACTTCTGTTCCAAATCTGAGGTCTCAGTTTCATATCTTTCCATCTCTAGCAGGTATTTCCCAAATCAGATGTCCTTTCCCAGACACACAGTCATCTCTGTGGTGCTTCTTAGGAAGCATAAGCGTAAGGCATAAAGTACCAGTGGTCTGTACCAGAGACAGCTAAATTACTCAATATATCTAAGTGTTGTGCTGCATCTATTTCCCATGTTTCATGAAAGCAAGTTCTGATACACAATCAGTCAGGCGACTGGCTTCCACATATAGAACACTTGACAGTCCTGATGGAGGTTAGCATGGCAGCTGGGGAAAAAATCTTTTATTGGCAGCCATAGACTTTTCCTGGACTGACACTTATTGTTTTGAAGCCAATGGAAAAATGGTGACTGACTGGGTTGGGATGTGCTTAGCAGATTTCCTTAACTTTCCTGGACATCCTGGAGACAAGGAAAGGCTGGGTCTGCTGCAGCATGCCACAAATTCCAGGATCCAACCCAATAGCCTTATCTTGATAATCCAGGAATCGCAGGTGTTACTGGTGCAAATTTTCCATGTGTCAGCCTTGGACAATGTCTGGGGAGCCAAAGACACTGCTAACAGCACAAAGCCACCTTGATGGGTCTGACCTGCAGCCCGTGACCCTTCTGGCCACCCAGAACCTGTGCCAAGGTTGTGGAGGGCATCCCACAGCCCCGTCCTGCAGCCAGCGCTTCACACTGTACCTCCTGTATGGGCTGCCTTGGCCCGAGTTCAAACTTGGGCTTTCACAGGTTTGGATTTCATTTCATGCTTGAGGGGAAAGGAATTAGTTTGTTTAATTTTTTTTTTGTTTATTTTACTGTGTTATTACCCAACAAGCTAATTAGGAAACAAGCTAGTTAAGAAAGTCCATCTATTTTCAGATACTGGCGGGTGCATGGGTGGAACATGCTGCTGGGCTTTTCCAGAGAAAGCTTCCTTTCAGAAAGGCTAAAAATTGCCAGGTACATCCCAAGCAGCACAGTCAGCCTGAGGCCTGTGCTGGGCCTGAGGAGCAGGGGTGGGCCGCAAGCACCCAGCATGGTGCCGCTGACCCCTGGCATCTCTGCTGGCCCCAGCACGGCACCCCACAGATGTAGCTGAATTATGTGAGCATAAAGCACTGGAGATTGCTGATATTAAATGGAGTCTTCCCGTCAGATGAAGTCCTGAGAACCTGCAGACTTCACCAAGGGCAAAGTAACAAAAATGTAGTGAATATGTTCTGAGTGAAACCAGCAGCAAAGAAGATGAGCATTGTAGTGGGCTACACAAGATGTTTCAGATTCAGTTTACAAACACAGACTTTTTTTTTTACCCTTTTAAAGCAAAGCATTTCCCCCTACACAACCAAAAATATGCTTTTGAAGTGAAATCCTGGCATCCCTCTCATTTTGTTCCTTTTTTATTTCAGTGTTACCCATAGAAAGGCCAAAGCTAAACAAAATGGGAACAGCATCCTGCAGGATGATCTTGCAGATTCCAATGATCTGTTTGGAAAATGAGAGCTCATCTTCTCATTCAATATTAAAGGAAATTAAAATCAGAGCCAAGACATTAAGGCATTGGAGCCTTCAAGTCTAGCTCCACCTAGAAAGAAAACCAGATACTGAACAAATTGGAAAAACAGGGAAGTCTTCTATTTTGGTGACAAATGAGTTCCTGCATGCTTCAAGCAGCCTGTGCAGAATAAGGAGTTGCAGGCAAAGCTGTCCACAGCTGATCCCATTCTGCTACAAGAACATCTTGTCACTGCCCACTTCACCCTGCTCTGAAGCAATTGTCCAGAAAACAGGAACAAAAATGTAGGCAAATCATTTCTACTTAATAGTTTCTATTTTCTCTCTTTACAGAATCACAGTAGAGGAAGTCATCCTCTCACAGCTATTCCTTGCTGTTTATCTGTGGATGGTTTTCCAGATGATCTAACAAACCTCAAATATTATTTTAAAGATGTGAGAAGCGGCCATTTGATAACACCTTGTCCTGGTTTCAGTTAGAACAGAGTTAATTTTCTTCCTAGTAGCTGCTAGAATGCTATGTTTTGGCTTAGGATGAGAATAGTGCTGATAACACCCCAATGTTTTAATTGTTGCAGAGCAGTGCTTATACTGAGCCAAGGACATCTCAGCTTCTTGCTCTGTCCTGCCAACAGGCAGGCTGGGGGTGCAGCAAGAGCTGGGAGGGGACAGACCCAGGACAGGTGACCCAAACTAGCCAAAGGGGTATTCCATACCATCTTACGTCATGCTAAACAATATATAGGGGTGGCTAGCCGGGGGGAGGGGGGCCGGACTGCTCGGGGTTAGGCTGGGCATCGGTCAGCGGGTGGTGAGCAATTGCATTGTGCACCACTTGTTTGTACACATTAGTAGTAGTAGTACTATTATCATCATTGTATTATTATCATCATTGCATTATTATTATTATTGTTATTATTATTGTTGTTATTATTATTATTGTTATTATTATTTTCCTGTCTTATTAGACTGTCTTTATCTCAACTCACGGGCTTCACTTTCCATTTCTCTCCCCCGTCCCAGAGAGGGAGGGGGGAGGGTGAGCGAACGGCTGTCGTGTTTAGCTGCCGGCCAGGTTAAACCACGACACACCTTGCTGCTATAACTGAATACCTCTCCATTTCAGTCACTCCCATGGGGCAGGCAGGCCTGACCTGGACACTGCACACTAGGAAGAAAAGAAATTCTGGAAATAACCGTGATAAACTGAAATAGGATTTTCTGTGCCTTCTTCCTGGAAACCTGCTATTAATTCCTTCATACAGCTGTTTGTTTTCAGTCACTTGCTTGGGCAAGTCTCTCCTTTTAGATCTGCCAGATGGCATACACCTGTGTAGGCCTTGTAGTTGTTCTCAGACGAATGTGCAGCTTCATGCGTTCAGGCATTTGCTTGTCCATTTTACACTTGCCAAATCGGAGACAGCAGCAGCAGATGTGGCCTTGTTATTCCAGTCATGTTGCTGCTTTTCCTTTCTCTCCTCCTTGTCACTCATCCCAAAGCAAAGCACTTTGCGTTTGTTTTTCTTTTAAATCACACTGAATGTGATAACTCCACTGACATACTCTGTGGCAATTCCTCTTGACCCGGGAACTACAGAATGAAATCAGGAGAGCTGTGAGGAATTTAAATCGTTCTTCTAGGCTAAGGCAAAGAAAACCTTGCTCCTCGACAACTTGGGCATCTCTTGCCATGTGGAGTGGCATCACTGTCTGTCAGTCTTGTGGTGCCCATGCAAAAACAATAAACCAACCACTGGTAATTTGCACAGAAAGTTTTTGCTTTTCATAATGAAAGGGAGAGATTTGGGTCAGCTCCTGAGCGAGCAACCATGGTCAGCTCCACAGCTCCGGGGCTGAGCTGGGCCAGCACCACAACCCCTTACAGCCAGTGGGCGCTGCAGAAGCCGGGGACAGAGTGGACTTGTGGTTGCTCACCCAGGCCCAAGGGCTCTGCAGCCCTTGTCACTCCCATTTTTGGCACTCGTAACCTTTAAATCAGCTCAGCTGTACAGTCAAATCCAGACTTCTACTCTGGGGCTGCACCTCTGGAGTAAGCCCCACCACAGACGCTCCTTCGAGCGTGCGTGCAGGAGGGGAAGCACAGTACTGACAGAGAGCCGCTTTGTTGATTATTTCCCCAAATGAGAGCAAAAGAAGAGTGAAGGGCTGATGTAAGCAAGTAAGCATGCTGCTTAAGATTTGCTTTTAAGCATCAAGGGCTCTGCCTACACTATCTAACAGAAAGGGATTGTGTGTCTCAACAAAGTTGAAATTAATCTCCCAAACAAAGTCAGCCTTCTTCGACCGGTTGCTCCACCAGCCTGTTTCAGCCACCCCTCACCCCAGCCTGTTTCAGCCACCCCTCACCCCAGCCTCACTGCCTGACTACTTCCAAGATTGCAAGTCAGTGCCCTGACCTGGGATACAGAATCCCCTTTCCCATAAATGTCCAGATACCAAGCTTGATTTAACAGAACTGGAAGACGCATAAAAGGAAAAAAGCTGGACAAGGGGAGGGCAAGTCAGGGTCCGGCTTAGGTGTGGGACAGGCAGAGCTGCCACCTCCACAGCACAGGGGCTCCAGCCCCAGTGCCTTGTGCTGTCAGCAGAAAGCACGGCGTGCTCACAGTGACCACCCTTAAAAATAAAAAGCCTCTCGAGCAGAGGAGCCTGCTACCCTTATTGTTATTTGTTGGCACTGCTCTTGTCATCTCCATGTAACTTGGGTTCGCACATTTTTGAGAAACAGAAGGGACATAATAAGAGCAAGAGAGTGCTATGATGAGTCTCCCACCCTCAGTTAAACAAAGATGTGTGGCACAGCGAAACCGCCTGGGCAGGGCTGACCTGGAAAATTGACAGCATCAGCCTCACATTGTAGCCCTGGGAGCCAGGCACACAACTCGTGGCTGGGTTTGACATGGCGTCTCCCTGCACAGCACTCAGCAGTGCTACATGTGGGTCTAGCCCATCCCAGCAAGGCTTCAGCTGAATGCAAATGACCCTGAGTTTACTACAGACTGGATTTAAAACCAGCTGATCCAACTGGTGTGGAAGGGAACAAGGATTTTCTTAAATTCATCTAAATCTGGAGTATATTTTCCCACAATGGACAACAGTGAGGTATAAATCACAGTGAGATGATTCAGAGCCACCCACCCTTGTCATTACGTCTTGCAGCACTGGCGGGTGAGTTCTGTGAGCTTTAGCTGCAGGACTTCAGGATGTTGTCACCCCAGTGCTTGGACCAGCCTGTCTGCTAGAAGTCACCAGCCCAGACTGCAGCTCTCACCATGGGTGAGGGCAGCATCTCAGCACTGCATTAGCCTGCTAATTTGGGTTGCAGACTGTCAGAAAGCTAGAAGAGAAAACTGCTGCAGCGAAACCTCCTCTGCCAAGCTCCTCACCACACAGCTGCCAGGGCCAAGGGTAAAGAGCATCCCAGTGCCTGGCTCTTCCCTTGCTGCACTGCAGTCATTCAGCCTGAAGGCCCCCACGGTCTCACAAGTCATTCACATCACTGGGGAGGCCACTTTCACCTTCCTTCGCCCTGTGCCAGGTCCGAAGGTAGGTCTGCATGCTGCCCAGAAACATCACACTTATGTGCCCAGACAGAACGTATTTTGGAAGTCCCAGTTCTTACCATCTCTGGTAAGTGACTCTGAAAGTGCAAGTATGGCAATAAACTGGAAAGTAAATCCTTCACGTTCAACTCCTTTGACTCCTCACAACACTTCAACAAACATCAGTTTGTTGACTTTTCCAACATGCGTGTTAGGTAGGTAAAAAATAGCTTTAATTTTAGAGATCAGAAGACTAAGAATGCAAATAGACATGCAGCAAGGCAGGGAAGAGACATAATTAGAGACCTTGTCTGCATTACTTTAAAACAGAGCATGGCCCTTTGTTTACTGAAATGCCATCAGAGAAAAATACGGTTTTACCAGTACAAATAACACAAATTATTAAAATTGAACCATTTCCAGTAAGTCTTTGGTTGTTGTATTGAGCAGGCCATCTATAAAGTTACTCGCCTGGGAGAACAATAGAATAATCAATGCTATTGTCACTTAGTTTGTAATCGATCAAACTTTAAAGTTCACATGCATGAGCTCAGCACTTCAACATTCGGTTTGCAAACAGCTTAATTTTGAATTTCTCATACACAAAAGAGCCTCTTAAGGTCAGCAGTGGCATTTTTTGTAGGTGATGGAAATATTTCCATTGTTAAGTTTTCACATAGCCCTGTTTAACAAAACCTTACTATTTGGGCCAAATTTAAGTTGGCAACTTCTCTTTAGGCAGTAATTCATATTCATTATTTTCCAGACAAATCGTCCAAATCTCTGTTTTCTAAGTGTAGCAATACACACAGTCCATATCTTACAAACAGGAGATAACCTCACTTTCTGGCTTATGCTGTTGATGAATATGAGTGGGTCTGAACATGCCAGCCTGATTACTCTGGGCAAAAAACTACCACATTTCTGGTTTTGGTCAGTAAACAATTAGGGTGAGGGAACTATATTTGTATCTCAGGCACTTCTTCATATACATGTGCAGGAACTGGGTCAGTGTGTGCTTGTGCTGATTGTAATTGTCAACAACTGCTGATTGAGTGCAATATATAGGCATTTAAGGACTCCAGTTTTTCAGTTTCTTCCTTTTAGCTGATAACTCTGGGAGCCAATAGGTAGAAGTTTAACACATAGTTCTTCATGCTCCTTTCCTGTCTCCAGACCGTTTGATATGAACACTTCAGGAAGCAAAAGAGCATCTGTAAATCATCTGCCAGCAGGAAGGAAGAGCTGGGCAGACACAGGAAGCCTAAACCACACTTCTGGCATCCTCAGCATGAGCCATGCCAGAAGAATGGCTGAGGGGAGGAGGGAACATGTACAAGGCAGTGCAAAAATACTCTGCATGCAGCCAGCCCTCCAAGAAGCATTTGGAAGCACAGGGGCCAGGGTGCTGGGAGCCATACTGCAGGACCATGAGTGCACCCCAGTAGCATGCAGCTCTGAGCTGGGAAAAAGGTGTTTATTTGGAAAAGTACTCCTGCATGCACTTACAGACACAGGGACTATATGAGTAAAAATAAAGCTGGGCTGCTCTGCTCCTGACAGGACATTTCAAGAACCCCACACATGCATACCTTGATAGTCTATACCCAGTGACTGGCAGCAATGCAAGCTGCAGAAGTTGCAAGCTTCTTGAAAGACCACCAAAATATTTCATGTTTAAACTAATTTCCAGTGTATCTGAGACCAAAATATTCATCTTTTTCTGATTTGCAGCCTGGAAGCTTAGGCTCAAAGTACTTCTGGAAATTACTGCATTTCAGCATGTTTTCCCTGTGTCTCCACTTCCAACTGAATCTGGCCTTGGTGCAAACAGGGCCAAGCAATGTCATATCTGACAAAAAATCATTAGCCACTCTGCATCAGGTGTGAAGCAGAGAGAAGGCAGCAGCAGAGATGCCTGTGAGCACCCAGGCTCAGTGTCTTGGCCACCCGCAGCAGCACCAGGCTGTGGCAGCACCCACAAATTCACCCTGCACCCCGGGTGAGCCAAGTGGCAGTGCTGAGCCCACACTCACGGCCTGGCTGCTGCCAGAACCCAAGTTGCTGGGTATGTCTGTACCATGCTGCGACTGCAGGGGCATTCTCTCCATATCCAAAGCAAGAACTGGGAGAGAAATGAGGTCTGTGGCTGAAACAATTCAGTCCCCAGTGCAAATAGCCTATTGTAATGATCAAATATTTCAAGTCATCACTTGGGGAAAAGAAAAATAAAGCATGCAAACTCCTATTCAAAAGAGTCTATGAGCTTGGCATGAGCCTGTGGCTTTATACAGAAATCAGCACTCAGGCTTTTAATTCTTGTGCTGAATTTCAGTTTGACAGTGCCTACCTGGTGACTTGCGTTCGTGTGCCAAAGTCCAGGGACCTCATTGACTGCAGCACTTCAATGCAGCCCATGTACTAGGGAAAACAAAGAGACAGAGAGAAATGATGACTGTGTTTATATCTGCAAAACAGGCAAGAGGAAGGGTCACAGAAGAAAGCAAATGTGATTTCAGTCCACTGAATATATGCAGAATCAGAGTCTAAACAGAAAATCAAATCAGCCATTCTAAAGCAACTTCATAATGTATCTAGTTTTACTGAAAAGTGTACAGAACAGAACTTCCACAACAGAGCACAAAAAAGAAGTAAAGCACTCTGGAGACACAAAATTCAATCCTTCCTTTTTCCTAATTCAGGTTATTCTCACTGATTAGCCTGAGTCATTGAGCTGGGAGGAATACTGGAGTGAAATTCTCCCACGAGCAGAGGATGTCTGGGTGTCTGCAGGACCACTGCACTCAGCCTCTGTGCAGAAGAGCTGAACGTCCCTTTGGGCAGTGAGAGGCATTACTAGGCATGAGGAAAACCACTGGCTCCATGCTGCTGCAGGTCTGATGACAAATAACCTCTGCAGAAGATGAAGGAGGTAGGGTTGCAATTCAAGATCATAGCAACAGCTCTTAAGAGCCTGCACTATAAACCAACCTGCTTTGAATTAGAGGTTGAGTCTCACACTTCTCTTGTATGGGGCACAGCTAGGGGCTCTTTCTGTACTCATTTGGGATTTGCATAGGACAAATTTTCAGAAACATTGTGACGGTGGGTGAGCCCACAGACTCCTTTGACATTATGCACAAACCTGTGGAACATTTTCATCTCAATGAAGTGCACCAGGCTAAATCTATCTGCTGAGTTTACCTCTACTAAAACACAGCTTACTAGTTCCTTCAGCATTTTTGTTGATAGCCATCTCTGTTATTAAAGTGCTCAGATATCTCCATTCCACAGGGTCGGCATAGGTCTGTGCTTCCCAGTTGGCACCCCCTGCTCCATTACGAAATATTTGCCTGGGAATGGAGCTTTTGGGAGCATCCCAATCTGACCATGGACTGCAGCAACAGCCCACCCCTGCAGACCTCTCCTGCAGAGAGTCAAAGCTTCTGGGATACATCAGAGAGACTGGAAATCCCAAGCAGACGTGCACACTCTGTCCTCTTGTTCTGAATGGACAGAGGAAGCACTGTCTGCCCATAGAAAGGCCCTGTATTTACCTCCTCTGCACCAGGCTGCCCGTGAATTGATTCTTCTGCTGGGACGTTCAGGCGGGGTTGGATTTAGGTATCTGTTTCAGCTTTGTAGATTTTCAGAAATGACTGTGTTAAAAAGAGAACGTATGTCTGCAGTCAAGCAGGGATTCCACAACAATGGTATTATCCCTGTTTTGGTTTCTTTCCAAATAGCAATGCAACCCTTGGGAGAACTCCAGAATTAGGTCAGAGCCCTGGAAGGACATCGATAAGAATCTGAAGGGTTTGCAGAACTGCTTCCCTAATGAACATTAAATGACTTTGTAAAGGACTCGGAGAGCTATCTTACTTGTTAAAGGTATTCCTGCTTAACGGGAACAAAGCAAACACAGAAAATATGTCTAGAGCCTCAGCTTATAGCATGGCAGAGACCTCTGATCCTATAGGATAAGGTCAAGCATCCTGTAAGCTGTTTGGGTGCTCATTGAGAACAGAAATATTTAGAGGATTAGGTGAGTCATATGCTGATAAGTGAGTCCCCACTGCATCCTGAGCAGATGCGTGGGAAGCTACTCTAAGCAAAGATGTAAAATCAATATTGTTTTTTTGCATAAGTGACCCTGAGTGAAGCTGAACTTATCAATGATTCACAAAAGACCTTTTTTTTCCCCTTAAAAGCCTAAGCAGGGGAGTGCATTACCATGGCACGTCACTGCATCTCTCATTTGTTTTTGTTGCCACTGACTATCTAAACCAGCACAGCCAGTAACAGCCAAACCTCCCCATCCCAGCAGAAGGAGTACAGCAGAACCACAGAGCCCTGGGCAGGGGGAAAACAGGCTCACAGAGCTGGGGAGAAGCCTGGGGAGTGCTTAGAAAAGACAATGGGATACTGGAAGCCTATTAAAGAAAACAAAAGACATCTCTGAGGAAGAAACAAGAATTAAAAAACACAGATGGACAAGATTAACCCCACCACAGAAGGCCCTGCAGAGACCAGCAACACAACCAACGTACCAGAGTGTGGCAGGCAGCTGCAGCAGCACTCAGCTGCACGAGAGCCGTCCGCCCCATAAGGGGCTACAGCTACCTGCAAGGCGTTTTTGTAACATAGGGACAGTGGTATCGAGGGTTCAACCGTGGTTTGAGAGGGGAGGGAAAGGCGACTTGTGCCTGGGCTCCTGAGCACATGAGGTGTGGTGTCCAAGCAAGGCATTTTGCCTTCCAAAGCCCACAGATCTGACAGCAGTGGGATCAAGAGGTCTTGCCAGGATGAGCAATGGCTCTCAGGAGAGAGAGGAGACACTCATTGTCCCTGCTGGCAAGGGAACAGCTCCTCTAATGGCAACATGTGCCAAGCTCTGTTCCCCATCTCTCTGCTGGGGCTGAAGAGAGCATCTGCACTGGGGGAGCTTCATCTCTCAGGGTTTGAAGGGGATGATGATCTGGGTATGTTTCTGTTTCATCATGCCGCAGCGTCGGGGGGAGAGCAGGGTGGTTCCTGGAGATGCACATCTTCTCACATCTCTTCGCAAGAGATGATGGAGAACGACTGCAGGCAGGATGATGGCTGTGTGGGAGGAGATGTGAATGCACCGGGCAGGGCTTGCATGAATAAGCTTTTGAGGCGCCCTCTAATAGAGCCCCATGTCTCGTTTCATTCCTTTCCATAACACAGTGGCTCCAGCTCCAGCCTAAATGTCAGCCAGTGATTCACCGGCACCAACAATACCAGCAGCAGCTGATGGAGCTCCTGATTAAACAACGCGGCTGTAGCCGTGCAATTGGACTTACTAGTTAGCAGGCGCTAATTCATAAGTAATGCCTAGAGCAAGTACTACAGACCCTAGAGCCATCTAATGAGGAATCCAGGTGACAAGTTTTGCTAGCAGAGGCAACGAGGTAACACACTGCTGCTAAACAGCCTCTGCCCAAATGTAGGTTAGGCTGCACTCAAATTCCCTAAAAACAGTACAGATGCCAGGGCAGAAACCCATCTCGAGCAGCAGCATTGTGTGCAAATGAGCATGGCGGGAATACTGCTCCCATCCAGACATTTATTTTCCCAGCACTGCTTTAACAAGGCATTTCTGAAGTAATGGGACAGGATTTCTGAGCCACCTACCCCCCTTTTCCCTTGCAGGATGAGGGCTGCCAGGTGGGGAGCACCTGAGTGTGCCCCTGGGCAGGGGCTCTCTGCTTCTCAGGGCTGGGGCTGTGTTCTGCTGTGATGGTTTTGGGCAACTCACCGAGCTTGTGATGGATCCAGCAGGAAGGGAAACTGGGCATAAATGAGCAGCAGCCAGCAGCACGTGGCAGGAGCGTGGTGCTGGAATTGAGACTGGCCTCTACCTCTCACACCAAGGAGAAACAGCCCATGCCTCTAACAGTAAGTGTGGCATGCTTGGTTCGCTTTAGCACTTGCTGCTGGCGCGAATCCCACCACATTTCTGGCTCCCTTTCCTTTCTTTCTGATAGGGTGCCCCAGGTCGTGGAGGGGCCAGCTACCAGCCAGGGAGCAACACAAATTGCTGCAGACAAGCACCTCGCTCCTCAGCATCAAGCATGCTGCCTTCCCCCAGCAGGCAGCAGCCCCTCCCCACGCTGGGAGCAAACTCTGCTCTTCCATCCCTCCTGAAACCAGCAGAGAGGCAAAGGCAGCCCAGGGCAGCAGCCATGCACAGCAGGGCATTGGTACCCTCTGGACCAGAGAGCACAAAAACTCTAGCAGAAAGAGATGGCTAACAGCCTGGACAATGTCACAGGAGAAAAAAGCTCATAAAAGCCCATTAAACATATCAAAAGCCACAACCGGTTTGTCAGTGTTGGCTTAAGCTTCTGCACTGCAGAAGTTTCTGGGGCTGGTGAGTGCTGAAGGCCCTCCTTGCGTGCCTGTCCTGTGCTCATCTTCTTCCTGCTAGCAGCACATGGACAGACAGGTCTGTCCCACTCCTCCTGGCCATGTGGCACTCCTTCTTCAGGGGCAGCAAGCTGCAGCTTTTGTATCAAAGAGTGGCTTTTGCTAAACAGAAAATTTGCTGGAGAATTTGACCCTTCCATTCAAGGGTTTTCAATTTTTAAATAAATGTTGAGAAAAAAACAGGGGAATTTTAATGAATGTATATATGTGTGTGAGTGTGCACATATATACATATATACACATTTTAAATGTATGCACACACTTTTTTTTTTTTAATATATACACACATACATTTTCCCTTTCTTTTTAGTTTTGTGCTGAAAAAGCACTAAAGCACTTCCTGCACTGGGGCCAGGCTGTGGCAGACATGGTTCAAAAGGAACCTGACCCAGCAAATGAGTGTGGGCCACGAAGGTGCTGTTTGGTGTTAAGGGATGATTACCCAGAGAAGAGCATCGGTCTCGGAAGCCATTATGGCTGTGGGACAAGGGGTGCCCCAGCAAGTGCTGCACCCCTGAGCCCCCAGCCTAGCCCAGCATTGCCATCCCAGCACCCCAAGCCTATGGTTCATGATTCATGGCTGCTGCCCTGAAGCCATGAGCCACCAGAGCTGATCTCCTTCCTTCAAGAGGAGCACAACCACAAGTCCAAGATCTGTTTTTAAAGATAACTGCACGGGGATAACTGCACTGGCTCTGTTAAAATACCGATATTTGGGCTCTTTATTATTCACACAAGCGGTTCAGGGGAGCAGGCACAGTCAGGGGTCTCAACATCCTTGACAGAGCCCAGGTGACGTGGCTGAGAGACAAGGGGCCAAGACACCAGTGGCCATCTCCACCTGGAGATGCCACTCCTCAAAACCAGCCCCAGAAAGATGATTTCTGCCTTGCTCTAGTCTGTAGGTGACAGCTTTTGATCTTTTTATTCAGCAGATCATTGTTTTTCCAAGATACCTACAGATGCTCTCCATGTAAGCATCAAATCCTCTTCAGACTCCACTCAAGATTGTAAAGCCAAAGATCTCTGGAGAAAGGAAGCTTGGGGAAAGGAGTTTAGTATCCCTTGCTGTGATGATAAGGCTCTGAAGCCCCCAAGCTTCTTCCTTACCTACCTGCTTGTCATTAAAGGGGCTGTTTGAAAAACCACAGTGTTTTGCCACAATGCATTTTGACTCACATTAGCAGCGCTCCCGCAGCTCTCCTGGGCTGGCTCATGCAGCCCCGCACCACCCCGCCAGCAGCAGCAGCAGCAGCAGCAGCAGCAAGGTGCAGCAGAGTAGCAGGAAAACATTTCCCTGCTGTCCTGGGAGGTCCCTGCCAGCAAAACCCTTTCAGAGAGATTTCCCCATGAAACATCGTGACCCCGGAAAGACCAGCAGAAAAACATACTGGACCTGCAGCCTGGGGAGCAGCAGGAGGGGACGACCCCTTCCTCACATCTCTTGACCTTCCTGTCAAGCTGGGCTCTGGTTTTGCTTCTCCTTCTGCGTTTTTTGTTTGCCTGGTCTCTGGAGGGTAACACTTCGCTACCTCTGCTCTCGGGTCTGGGCCACCACAGAGACCTGGGAAATCCCCCTGCACATTACCTTCTCCTCCCCGTGCCAGAAACCTCCTTCTGTAGGTGCGCCTGTGCCAGTAGCACCTCATCATCTGAATCCCTGCAGCTACTTCAAAGCCTCAGATGTGGGCGCTGTAATATCCGTACCACGAACAGGCAGGTGCCACAAGCCTGTGCATCGTGACACCGAGACACCATGACACGACACCGTGTCACCACTTCAGTCAGCTGAGCAAAAGCCCAGCACCACAAGCCACATTTGGCACTTATGCTATCAAGTCAAGTACTGGACTTTAAAGAAAAATAAACACAAGAGGACAACCACAATGATAGTTCAGTTTGTGAGAGACTCCCCCCAAGCGCAGGCCCTCTCCTACTTCTGTCTTTAACAAGAAGACAAATGCAAACAGCACTTGTTGCCATTTCCCATGGCTGGTTTTCTGCTGGTGCCAGTCTCACAACTAACGCAAGCCAGAGTGACAGGAGCCTTTGGCCTGCCCAGCCATTACACTGTAGTTTTCAGACTACACTCTCTGCGCTGCACTGGCTCTGGTTCCCCCATGTGAGCAGCGGGCAGTTTTCACCTGGCAGTGCCTTTGTCAGATGAGACACAAGCACTGAGGTGTGCAGGGTCAGAAGTTCTGAACACAGAGTATGGGCAGTGGTTTTCCAAATGGCCAGTTCTGAATGCAGAAACATAAAGCCCAGTGATAAGAAAACAAGAAAGCTCCTGAGTGTGGCACAGGCAGAGGGAGTGAAACCCTGAGCCCAGGCACTCATTCAGGCCACCTGGTCCCCTCTCGGCCAGCCACTGCTGCTCAGAAGGTGGCACATACCAGTGCCAGCACACAGTGCTGAAAAACCCAGAAGTCTATTCCAGGGTGTCTCATGAAGGAACAGGCAGGGTTTTCCATACCTGGAGAATCACACACAGCCCTACAGCACCAAAGGAGATGGGCAGCTGGGGCACCCTGCACCCTGGGAAGGTGCTGCAGGGAGCAGCACAGGTCCTAGAACCCACCCTGACAAACATTTCAGTGCTGCCCGCCAGCACCGATCTGATGCCTCGGGGCTGCTGGGAGGGCTGGGAAGCCCTCGCTGTGGTCCTTTCCACTCCAACATGCATTTTATGACAGAACAACCCCTGTTCGAGCTGCAGCTTGGCTGTGTTCCTCAAAGAGTCTGCGGATATTCTTTTGGAAATGGATGCTGTGTTAGCTCTGGGGGTGGCCGCTCCTTTTAACTCCCTCAGGTCAAATACACAGCCCTACATCCATCAGGAAACAGGAGATACAAGGGATGGGGCAGTGGCTTGGGGCTGCAGATGTGGGAACACAGAGGTCACAGCGCAGCCTCCTGCCCCGTTTGCCCCAGAGAATAGCAACCTCATGCCAAGTACTCACCCGCACGCCATACATCGCACCTGGCTCCCCCGCGCTCTCACTGCTGCGCACGAGGGCCCCATCCTGCCTGCCCGCAGGAGTGGCCTCCTCCGCTCCCCGCCCGGCACAGTCCCCCACAGGCTTTGGGTTCGGGTGCAGCTTGTCCAGGTCAGGCTGTGGGTACGATGCTGAGAGGCAGCTGATCTCAGGTGAGGTGGGGCTGCTGGGGATGGTAACGCACTCCGTGAGCTTAATCCTTGGCACCTCTTTCATTCCCAGGCAGAAGCTTTTCAGCACAGGCAGGCTGGAGGGGTTGGCGAGTTTAATGTTCGCCATGCGGGGGATCAGCGTGCACAGGGTGGTGCAGGTGTCCTGCGGCCCCAGAGGGCTATCTTCTGCCAGCAAGTTAGGTGATGAGGAATGGGAAGAGGAGGAAGAACCTTTGATGTTTAAAGACGTATTTTGTGGACCTTCATCTAGAGATGTTATTGAGTCATTCCTGAATCGGCTGTACTTAGCCCTGTGCAGCATTCCTGGATGTCTGAACAACCCTACATACAGGACGTGTCCACTGAGGCTCTGCTGGCTGCGTTCTCTCATAGCCTTGACAGTTCTGTAACTGGATACTTTTGCATAAATTGCTCTTGTAGATAAATTATATGAAAATTAGGCAAGTCAACTGATTTTAAAAACAGAAACCTATTGGATATTTTTGCTGACTCTGTTCTGAGTGGCTTATTTTCCTCAATGCGTGAGGCTTAAAATTGCACGGACATCTGGTATTCTGTAAGCAGGAATAAAAGCAGTGTACAGGAAAGCACATCGGTGGTACAGCTGCTTAGGCCAAAGTGCTGCTACCCCAACCTGCCTTCGTTCCCACCTCAAGCCGGACACTAAAACACAGCCAGCTCTGGAGACTCACAGTTGTAGCATCATTGATCGCAGAGTCCTGGTTGCAGAAAAAGCCCAAGCATATTCCACACAAAGCAGGGCAAGGCTACAAGCTCAGACACATTTTCAGACCAGCAAGAACCCCAGAAGGTACCCAGTTCTTGGCATCTTCAACTTCGGCTGCCCCAATGGAAAAAAAAAAAAAAAAAAAAAAAAAAAAGCAAGCATCCGTGTGCTGCATCGCTCCTGCCCGGCAGGCAAGCACCAAGCCGGGTGTATTTCAAGGGAGGCACTGGTGTGAGCAGTGGCAGCGCTTCTCATCATCGCCCTCGTTAATTCTTGCTCCAAAGCCCTTCAGCGCCGGAATCCGGAGCGCAGGGACCGGCGCCGGGACCATCGCTGTCCTGTCCTGTCCTGGCCCGTGCTGTCCTGGCCCGGCCCGGCCCGCCCGAGGCAGCAGCTCCGCAGCGCGGAGCCGCCGCGGCTTTTATGAATGAAGTTGTTTTTTTTTTTTTTTTTTTTTTTTTTTTTTTTATGAATGAGCCTCGGCGCGTGCAGGCGGGCAGCGCCGTGAATGGCGCTCGGCGGGCGGCCGCGGCCCGGCGGCCCCCGGGGTGCTGCCGGCAGCCAATCGCCGTCCGCCACCGGCTCACGCGCCCTTGGCGCGCGCGGGTTTTGGGGAGGGGGAGAGCGGGCGGGGCTCCGCGGGGGGCGCTGCGGGGCCCGGCTCGGGCCCCGGCCCCGGCCCCGTTGGAGCGGCGGGGGCCGCGGGGCCGTTGGGCTCGGTTCGGCGCCGCCGTTTCCGTGCGGGCACCGGGAGGCCCCGCATCCGCAGCGCCCCCGCCCGCAGCCTTAAACCTCAGCCTCGCAATTTGCACGGCCCGGATGCACGCAGAGGGGCTGAGCGAGGCCGCGGGGCCCGTCCGGGGCTCGGCTGCTGCCAGCAGGGGTGCGGGTTGCTCAGGGAAGCCCGAAAGACTGCAGCCAGCCCGCCTAGGCCTCTGTGTCCTGCGAGACTGGCCTCCCCGTCCTTCCCACCGGTGAGGGGCTTCCTGCCTTCCAGCAGCCCCCCGATGAGGACGATGGCACCAGGAAAGGGGCTCAGGGACTGGGATGCTGCCCTGCACCTTGGCTCAGTCAGGGATGGATCCACGGGCCGTGGGATGGCCTTAGCCAGTGCTGGTCCTCATCTCAGCCCTCTCTCCTGCTGCCTGGGGAGACTGCAGCACCTTAAACCAACCTTTCTGGGATGCAACTGGAGCACCTTACCGAGGTGTGAGGTCCCTGCCTACCCCAGCAGAGGTGCAGAAACGCCTCCAACCCCGCTAATGGAGGCTGGGGAACCTGGAAGTTGAAAGTGCTGAAAGGACTGGCCCTAAACCAGAGTGGCAGAAGGGGACACTGTCAAGAAAAAGATCCCACAATGCTGCAGCCCACTTGTTATGAGGAGCCTGAGATCTGTGTCCCAAGGCATGCCTGGGGCTGGGGGCTCCCCACGGAGGTGCAGTGTAGCACTTGGCAGCCCACCAGTGCGGTGGTGGTGCGGGAAGCGAAGAACTGGCTGTGGAAAGTTCTGATTTCAGCAGCACTACAGAAACACAAGCTTGAGAACAGAAGCCAGCAAAGAGCAGCATTGTCCAAGGAATATTAGCAATGGCAGGGAGGGGGAGGAGGAAGAAAGAAAAATGCCATGCCTTTGTAAATTAAAAAGCTTTTTCTTGAGGCTAAAAACAAGATTTCTGTTTAAGATACTGGGAAATTGGCCTCTAACCAGCACAGAGAACAAAGCTCCTTTAAGCACTGGTGAAACTGAGCCTATAGCCTTGCATGAAGCCCACAAGGAGCCTGTGTTCTTTGCTCATGGCTTCAGTTCCTGGTTGACCCAATGTCTGGGAGCTTCAGGTGCTGGCCCAGCTTGTTGCCCAGCCCCATGCTGCCAGGAAAGCACGAAGAAGCAGCATTTTGCCCCTTTGCAAGGGTGTTGATGTGCAATGTGTATACTTCCAAGAGGCTGAAGCCTGTGTGTTTTCTCAGGCTATGGGAACTGCCTCCTGGCACACAGTTAGGAACCCAGACCTCCCTTGGTTAGAGTGGCTACAGCCCTGAGCCCCCAAATACCCTACAAGAAAAAAACTGTGAGCAGCCCCTGTCACGTGTTACTGCAGGGACCAGGCACTTTGGCAGGTGCCACCACAGTGAGGGGCAGCAGCATTTAGGGGAGGGAGCAGGCAGCTGACACCAGGCACCTCCAGCATCCCTCCGCAACAGCTGCAGAGGCAGCGGCAAGACAGCACGGAGCAAACAGTGCTCACAGGAGCCAGCACAAAGCTGCTACATGCTTTTTGCACCTGGCAGCCTGCCCACCAGAGCTCTGCGTTTCTGTCAGAACACAGAGTATATGGTAGATGTTTTTTTCCGCTGTATAAATAGCAGCAGCAGCATTAATTGGTGCTGAGGTGCACTGAGCTCACCTGCTCGCTTACTCCTTGACATGCCTGGCTGCTGCAGGCAGAAAGCAGCCAAGTGCTGTGGGGTGGCAGGAAAGCCCCCAGACCAGCAGCCTGGGTGCAGGGAGCTTTGGGAAGCCCTGGAGCTCACTTTGCATGAGTGAGAGTCACTGCGCCCCTTCAGTCGAGAGAAGTGGATTTTCCCACCTACTGGGTCATTCCCACTGCTTTATCTTCTACAGGCACCTTGGTGGTGGTGTCAAAGGCCAAG
Source organism: Aythya ferina (assembly GCF_964211825.1). Lineage (NCBI taxonomy): Eukaryota > Metazoa > Chordata > Aves > Anseriformes > Anatidae > Aythya > Aythya ferina. The sequence goes on along the minus strand of NC_140307.1, from coordinate 20,480,588 downwards.
CCCAGGCACCTTTGCCAGCTGCAGGCCACTTCCCTCATTTCAGAAGGGTCAAAGGAGGGGTGTGGGTTGAAGACAGGGAGCTGAGAGCTGGATGGGTTGGCAGAGGGCAGAGGTAGGGTTGCCAACATGTCCCACTGTGCAGGAGGGGAGCCAGTGATGAGGCTGTCACTGTTCTCCTGCTCCAGCTCTGGAGGGTCTGCCCCAGGAAATACCTCCTGGGGAAGTTAAAGACAAGTTGCCCTTCTTCTAGAGCACCACACTGCATTACCTAGCCCGGTGTAACCAGTTGCAGCAACACTGCCTTGCTCCAAACCAGGCGGTCCCTGTGGCACAACCATCCCTTCTGCGATGGGGTGATGCCAGCCTCTGCAAGGCCCTACAAGGGAGCTGCACCAAAGGGATCTGAGTTACGGGCAGAGCTGCTACGAGCCACCGGGAACCCAGCGTACCCAAAGGGCAGGCACAGTGCCCAAGCTTTCTGAAAGGGGAGATACAGCCAAGGAGCCCCAAGGTGTGTCCCGTGGCACTTGCTGGCCTGCCCAGCACTGCTTGCAAGGACAAGCCCATGGGAAGTCACGAGAAGCCCATCAGGCAAACAACTCCAGATTAAAACAGCCTCTGATGGCTGTTGTCCCACAAAGTGCTGGCAGCAAAGCAGATGCGGCATCGGCTGCCTGTCTCTGGCTGCCAATACAGTCCTGCAGCAGGAGGGATGCAAAGACAAATCTTGGCTGATCCCAAAATAGCCTAAAGCTCCAGCTCTGCACAACCACCCTCCATGTGAACCAAGTTTCAGCAGCAGCACCACAAAACTGCAGTCATCTCGCAAGGAAGTTGGAAATAATCGTGCTTTAGCAGCATTGGGCAGGTGGTATCCCTGTGATAGTGTGTAGGGAACATTCCTTCCTGCATTGCAGCTTGGAAGTGGATTTTTGTAGGGCAATTCACAAGCACATGTTTGGAGAGAATAACTCCAGCAACAATTTGAACCTCTCCCAGTAGCTCCTCAGCATGCAGAGGCTACCCAAGGAACCACCAAGATCGTACCCACACTATCTCCCACCTCCACCTTTAGTGGTTGGTTATCTGTAATTTGGCGTTACGTTGTCATAGCAAATCTGAAAGGAAGCTATGACTCGGGGACATTTCTTATTGCTTTTTTTCCTGCCAATTTGCTCTGTTTTTGTCTATTTTTTTTTTTCATGTAAGATGCCACCCAACAGAACTTTTACTGCAGGTGTTTTCTTTTTCTGTTTTTTATTTTTAAATGTACAAACCCCCCACCAGTTTAGAATGCCTATATTTAGCACTGCTTTATGCCTTTGCAAGAAATGCATAGCCTGCTACATAGGCACACAACACACAAAAACACAAAGTTGGTTTAAATTTAGCATGGATGCATGTTAGCTCTCCCTATAAATACAAACTGCCTGCACGCATGGTGTCACTGCAGCCTCCAGGGGAAGCCGAGCAAACAGAGCTGCGACACTGATAACTGCAGGAAATGCAGCTTGCTCCAGCCCCCCTGCTCCTGTTTGTCTTTATATAAGAGCAAGTCTGTTATCAGTGTTACATGATTACTAAATTCCTCATTACTCATTTAAGCACTATCCTTGGATAAAAAAGGACATGACAGATAGCTGAGCATTTCAGAGAGCGCCCAGATGGACACCCACACACATCCGCCTCTCAGCCAGCGCTCACCAAACCTTGGCGGAAAACTGCAAGGAACCAGCTATGAGCACACCAGGGTCCTGTTGCTGTTGCCAGAAGGCACATTCCTGCTCAGGTTTACCTGACTTTGTACTGTTTGCTTAGTCATAAAACACCTGGGAAGGTACAGTCTTCAGTTGCAGTATTACCTTTGTCCAATACTACCAAAAAAATCCCAACCAAAAGCAAAAATCCACAGAATCACAGAATCACAGAATTTCTAGGTTGGAAGAGACCTCAAGATCATCGAGTCCAACCTCTGACCTAACACTAACAGTCCCCACTAAACCATATCCCTAAGCTCTACATCTAAACGTCTTTTAAAGACCTCCAGGGATGGTGACTCCACCACTTCCCTGGGCAGCCTGTTCCAATGTCTAACAACCCTTTCGGTAAAGAAGTTCTTCCTAACATCCAACCTCAACCTCCCCTGGCGCAACTTAAGCCCATTCCCCCTTGTCCTGTCACCAGGCACGTGGGAGAACAGAACAACCCCCACCTCGCTACAGCCTCCTTTAAGGTACCTGTAGAGAGCGATAAGGTCGCCCCTGAGCCTCCTTTTCTCCAGGCTGAACAAGCCCAGCTCCCTCAGCCGCTCCTCGTAGGACTTGTTCTCCAGGCCCCTCACCAGCTTCATCGCCCTTCTCTGGACTCGCTCAAGCACCTCGATGTCCTTCTTGTAGTGAGGGGCCCAAAACTGAACACAGTACTTGAGGTGCGGCCTCACCAGAGCTGAGTACAGGGGGACGATCACTTCCCTAGCCCTGCTGGCCACACTGCTTCTTATACAAGCCAGGATGCTGTTGGCCTTCTTGGCCATCCAAACAAACATCTCTTAAAAAAGTACCTTTCTTCACGGTGATTCTAAAAATCTGAAAGCAAATCTGAAGAGCAGTCTTTGTGGCACTGAGTGCAATTTGAGTGTCTGGGGTCTTTTCTGATGCAGAGTCTTCAGCTCCCAGCATTAAACCTGGTGTCTGAGTTCAGGTCGCTCTGCATGCGTGGGCAGCACTAGTGCTTGCTCCCATGAACTTCAGTGCAGCAGAGCGGGAAAACAATCTTGCATATGACACTGTGTAGCAGTGCAAAACGTAGTTGCCATCTATGGTTCCATTATTGGAACTTCTCAACAGAAGCTGGGAAACTTCCTCAGGAGGGCTACAAATTGTGCAATGCTTTTTCTATGGTAGAGAAATGGGGATGGAGAGAAAAAATTCCTAAGGCTTTAGGGTAATTAATTGTTACCTTCATAGCACATTACACAGTGCCACCTGATTCTTTTTGTACTTTCCAGAATTTGCATCAGGTTGAGGTGTGTGCAAAACTCAGGCATGAATAGTGATTTTGAGGTAATCTCACCTGCTGCGCTGCCTAAGGCAGATCACAAAAGCATTTTCTATGGAGACAAGTCCAATAGCAGAATTCAAACACAAAGCTAAGGCACAGAAATAGAAAACTCGAAATTACAGGATGAAGCTGCATCCTTTTTGAGTTGCTCCAAATATTCTCACCCGTAGGAGTTGCAAAACCAGTTAATGACACTGTTACTAGAGACGCAGAAGCGTGAACAGCTCTAGTGAGTCACTGGGGAACTGGGGGCAAGATGCTCCCAATGCCCTGCTGCTGTTTGCCAAAGTAAATTTATCACCCAATTATAGCAACAGCAGGAGGTTGACTTCAACTCTCATACATTAGCAGTATGCACGAAATCCACTCTTTTGGAGGTACCTGTGGTTATTCTCACTCTTCTGCTCTTAGATAGTTACTTCCAACACGATATGCTGGACCTACTTCAATCCCAGGATGCCTGTACAATGGTAGCATTTCTCTCTCTCACGTGGTTTTATGGTTATGGTACAGGGTGGTGCATGAGTAACAAGGAACTGGACTCCCTGCTGCCAAAATCCCCAGCTGATCCCCAGCCCCTCTGCCAGGGACTGCTCCATCAAGGCGACTGCCCAGGCTCGAAGCTAATAGTGTGAGACCAGGGCACAGGGCGCTGCCCTGACCCAGCAGGGACTCACAGGTAGTGTTCTGCCCAGGCCACCTTTGGCAACCCAAACTCAGGATGCAGCAGCGAGGAACAAACACATCACTAATAACACCATACATTTCTACAATTTTTTTTATTAGTTATGGAAGAATCCCCCACTAGTATTTACATAGTGCAAAAAAGCTGTTATTACTCCAAAAAGTACGGTAGACAGAACAATCATCCTTCATACAGCAAAAAAGAAATGGAACAAAACCCTTCATATCATATTTCTTAATAGTTTTTCTACTGCTTTAACCTAAGTATTACCATAAATTTTAAGACGTTAAAGATTAAACAGCTTTCCTAATTAGAATCTATTTAAAAGTAAAATACACGAACTATTGATGAACATTTAGAAGGTGGGCTGTGCCAACTGGGTTTCTACTTTCAGTGTTACCATTCACTGGAGTGGAAGTTTTTGGTTAGACACTCTTATGTTTCCTTACTTGAGGCAGGGTGGGTTGGAAACCCATGTTGTTTGTTTCTATGGCTTGCTTCTGCTGGTTTTTGTTTCACAAACAAGTCGCCATGTCTACTTTTTAAATGGCTAACATTGAACTCAATAGTTTCATTAGTTGGCACAACTTCACAGAAAATACTTAATGACAGTTTCAGCAAACAGCAGCTTTCCAAACAGTAATACTTTTTACATACGTATTTAAAGTAACATTATTAAAATTTAAGCTTCTGTTAAAGAACTGGACAGAATCACACTGTGTAAGCTCCCACCCACCCCAATGAGTATAAAGACACCTCTTATCTTTACCATAAGAATACCAACAAGTGCATCATTGAATGTTTTCTATAATGAATTTTTAAAACACAGGTCAACACCCTCAGTCACTGTTTAGCTCCAATCTTGCAAATATCTGCACACAACTGAGGCAGAAAAATAGGCCACTGTCCTTGGCCAGTGGAAGTAATGCTGTCAAGCATGTGTTAGCAGGATCAGGTCCTTAACCTTAGTCATTTTTACTTGGTCCAACTAAGGACAAAGTTCTTCAGAATTCTTCCCTTTTACATATTTGCAATCCATATTTTATTATTTTTACAGAGATACTTAAAGTATTTATATAAATAGGTTGTATACATAGCCACCTCTATCAGCTTTAAAGATCCCTACCACAGATACATTATTTTTGATTTTACCAGATAAATTAAGTGGTGAAATCATTTCTACAAAGAATGTCTTAAGAAAAGTAGATTAATTTTCTGAATAATCATTTGCACAACAAAAATATCTATACACCTATAACTACAGAAACATCTTTTCTTGGGAACCATAACAACCTGTATAACAAACTGCATACTTTTATACTGAAATAGAAATTCAGCTAAAAAAAAAAAAAAAAAAAACAACAAAACAAAACCACATGGTATTGTAAAACATTTGTATGCTTTTTTTTTTTTTTTTTTTTTTTTAAATTCAGGTGATATTAAAATTCAAAATTACCACAGTGAGATACTCTTCTCAAGTGCTTTAAGTGGTAAGGAACTTCCCTAAATTTAGATGCAAGTGGATCTTTAGATTTGCATCTAAATTTAGATGCAAATGGGAATTGCAATTTCATTCTCACAGTTATTGCTCATTCCCAGCTTATCAAAAAAGGAAGCACTAAAAACAGTTTCCGTAACTCATTTTCAGTTTGCTCCTCTAAGGGTGATCTGCCACATTTTTAAAAAAAGAGATTAGTTCCTCATTTGCTGGCAAACAGAGACATTAGAAGTGCTGTATCATCTTCAAGAACTCTATTAAACCTGTAGCAAAATTGCAGGCAGTTAACTAATGGGCTGAATATTACAAGTTTTTTTTTTTTTTTTTTTTTTTTTAATAAATGTCAAAAAACCTTAAAATGACAGTCCAAGTTCAGAAAAGACATACAAAAAGATGCGCCTGATGCTAATACTTCAAGATCAAAAGTTATTTGAATCACTGGCACTGAAAAAGCAAATGGAAAAGTTACAAACTTTTTTTTTTTTTAATGTTCTGGTAAAGTTTTGCCCTCAGTGTATACACTGATCTCAGCGAATGTTGAGACATGCTTACACATCCAAGGGCAAGTTTTGCTTGTCAGCAGTTCAAACACCTATCATTTCCTAAAGCAAAAACTGTTTCCAAACACACAGACAGTAGAAGTCTGCCATATCTATACAGTAAAAGGTTTAACATTCAGGAGGCATCAATCCTTAGTCTTTATTTTCCTACAAAACGCCTGTTCTAATATCTAGGAAGAGTACATTAAGGAAGTAAGAATGTGACAGGACAGCCAGTTGTCCTAGCAGCTCTCTACACTGTTTATCTACATAACCCTTGCTATGCCTGTATCTATCAAAACACTATTTACATAACACACACAGTTTCTATTATTCTCATTAGCATCCAAAAAACCCAGGGCTAGATGATTTCTAAACCTGGAGTCTTATTTCCCCAGTGCAACCTAAAATGCCAGCATTGCTAATACTATAAGCGCTGGTCCCATGTTAATAAGTGTGGACTACATATCTAACTAAGCTATCAATTTCTTGTGTTTTTCTTTCAGCCAACCCAAATGAATTTAATATTTTGATACAAGTGATCAAGAGAAATGAAGTGGAATTAAAACAAACATATGTTTGCTATAAAAGTGTATTTGTGTGTTACTCTTTGGCTACTCTTGTAGTGAAGCTCCTGCTGCTGGCAGTTTCAGTATATCTCTCATCAATATAAGACAAGGATGGAAAACAGATTCCTTGCATGCAAGGTTTAAACATACACTCAATCTTCAATCTGAAATCAATTAACCATCAGTTAACAGATTTCACTTCATATTCAAAATAAAATTAAGGAATGGTTCTGTAGCAACATGTATGTTTCAAGGGCGTGGGGGTCATTCCTTTTACCTCAGGACCACTGCAATACCTCCCCAAATTACAGGGCACTTCTACCTTTCCTGGGCAAACTACTTCCTTTTCTACTCTAGAGGTCAACTCCTAAGGCTGCTACAACTGAGAACAGACAAAAAGAGGTCACATTTTGAATACAAATTGTTAAGATCCATCCTGAACTCAACAAGAAAGTGACCAGGACCAAAGCATGCCGATGAACTTACCAAGAAATTGAGCCACTGTGTCATTTGCACTTGCTGTTAAATAATTACTCTTCCTTTTTGCAATGTTATAAATTACAATATGCAAAAAACAGCATTCCTGAGGTAAGCAACAGGAGAAAAAGGAAGTCATCAGTTTGCTAAAAGCCCTGGGTAGGGATTATGGTTAATGATTCACTTAGTGTGGTTTGGCAGGCAGCAACTGTGGAGAGCATGGGGAATTTGTTTTCTTTTCCTGCTTTTATGTAATATTTCCACTCTGTCTTTTACAAACAGACTAATAACAATAATAAATACATTATACCCCTGTAGTTTAAAGTTTCTGGAATAAAAAGTTGGTATAGCTTATTGTAACAACTGCAACCATCTCAACTATCAGCGGCTTTAAAAAGCTGCATCTATCTTAGCGTAAGAACCACATACAGATTTCTCTATTTACTCTTCATGAAGACTGCAAACAAGGTTTTCCAGCTTTTTCTTTTTTAATGAAGATAACCAAAACCTTACTTCTATTTCTAGACAGAACTAGACTAATCACAGCCAAATACACTGACATGCCTGGCATAACACCAATGTGAAGCGCTGGTAACTTGTCAGTCTTAAAATGTATCTTATCTGTTTGAAAATCAGCTAAGTGGTCACATCATAAAATAATTTTGCTTAAAACTGGTCAGTTATAAAGTGTTTCCTTTTGCAAAAGATTTAATGAATACTCACTGACAGATTTTCCACAGAGTTTCTATTCTGGGAAATAGATACTGATTAAAAGCTAAGCTAGTTTTTAAATCAACCAAGTAATGGACAGCTACAAAAATATTGTAAATTAAATACACATTAAATGTTTAACAGTGCAAAACGTTGAGATGAAGCATATGAAATAATGGCTGCAACTTTTACAACAGTTAGTTTTAATATAATTTCTAAAAAGTTCCTGAGTTCCTGCTGATTTCTATGGCATGTAGATGGAATCTGTGTGATCTTTATTCAAAGAAGTGCAGATAGTGGGCTTATGTTGAGTGTTACTTGCATGCTTGTCATTTGTCCATTCCTCACCATCAACGACTGGATCAACCTGCTCAGAAATCTCTATTTCTTCCTCCTCACTTTGTTCTGCATTGTCTTCTTCGGCACCACTAAGGGTCTTCCCAAGCTGAAGGGTTTCCATAGTTCTCTGGGTCTCTGAAACCCAGGATTCAATTCTGCTATTAAGCTGAACCTCAACAGAAATCGGTTCATGGGCATAATCCTCATCATCTTCCTCATCTTCCTCATCCTCCTCTTCTAGCATTCCTGGCACAAGAGTACTAGTGGTACTGGTCATAGAGGAATTCAAAAGATCTTGGCAGCTGCCATCTAGTGATCCTGTCTCTGTACTCTGCTGTGAGGCCTGTTCCAGATTGTCATCTGGTTTCACCTCCTCCTTCTCACCTGGTATGGATTTTCCGTGATTTGTTGCTGAGGTAGTGCTGGATGTAGCCAGTGGTGGTTGTTTATTAAGGGTACATTTTTCAGTTTGACCATTACCTGCTTTTTCTGGTACTGCGGCCTTGGATGAGGATTCTCTCTCATTTTCAGAGGTTTCTAACCCATCCGATGTTTCTACCATATTTCTCCAGTTTGTTTCTACAAGTTTCAAAAGAGATTTAGGTAGGAAACAGATTAGTTCTTTCTGTATAAAAATATTTCTCCTCAACATCCCTCAATTATTTAAACAGAAGTTGAAGGTAATCACTTTAATATTACACTTGCTATAACAATTTGAACTAGATAATGGGGGAAGAAGAGGAAGGGAGAGAGAGAAAAAGAAAAGCTATTTTGTTAATAGATTTTAAGACACATTATTAAGTTGAAAGTTCATGCACTTAGCTTTCTGTGTACACTGTGGAAGCACTAAATATAACTGAGTATAATCAAAGAGGTAAGACAAAATATTTTAAGCTCAAGTATGAATTAAAAACAGACTGCCACAATCTTAAGTCTGTTTAATGATTTCTCAGAAAACACTTAAATGAAGTAATCTTAAGACACCACAAAAGAATTAAAACAAGACAGTTTCTTGCAAACCAAAAAGGATACTAATAAAGAAGTTTCTGACTTCAAATAAACATTCTCCATTTTCTCCCCATCAACTGTGCCTATGTTAAATAAATCTGTCTATTGCTCACAATATATTCATTCATTATCTCATATTTCAGAAGTTAAGCTATACATCCTCTCTTCTCAATAATTTAGTTCATAACCTGTCATTTTCAGCCTCAATCACAATCAATTCTGTGTTTGAAGAGTCTTGTTAACATACATTTCTGTGTTAGTTCAATAAATCTGGAAAATCCACCTCCACTAATGCAAGTAAGCTAACTGTAACACTTACGAAGTGTAGAACTCCAAATTATGGTTTTCTGTATAGTTCAGGAAAAATTACTTATAAAACTAGCCAATTTTGTATTACTCCCAAAAGCTGTAGAAGACTAATGAAGTGTTATATTTTTAGCTGCATTTTTCAATAAGTAGCATTTGGAAAGCTCCAGCTTCTGATTATAAAATTAATTTTTTAAACACTTACCATATTCTTTCTCATTCACTTCAGATATGGGTTCAGAAATAACACTACAGAACGAGATAGCACTTGCTGCAGAGGGATTACGAGAATGACCCATGTGATGGGGTGCCTTCTTGACATTCTTCAAAGCTTCTTCTGCCTGTTCCTGTTCCATTGCAGCAACCATATCTCTGTATGCTTTTCGGGCCTCTTCAGTCAGCGATACCAGCTTATTAAATAGATCCTAAGTATGAATACAGATTTATTTTGTTTTAAATAATCAGTAGTTCTTATTGATAATTTTCACTTTAAATTACTTCTTTTAATCAATGGTATACCACGTAATGAATCTTAAGCCTACTAACACCAAATACCTTTACTTCAACCAAAAACTCACTGCTGTATTACATGTAAATAAATGCCACTCTACATATATACAACTCTAAAATGTGCTTACTTTAAAACACATTGTTTTCCTTACAATTTTAAGCCTACTAGAAAATTTCAGATGGCTTTTCAAGTCTATGAAAGCAATAGAAATGTCACGACCAACATTTCAATGCATAAGCCTCACAATTACATAAAAAATACTGAATTTCAAAGAATAGATCAGGGATCAGGGCTGGGCCATTATCAAATGGGTAGTAGCTTGATGCGCTGCTCTCCATGTCAAAGTAACTCTTAACTACAAGGAACATACATTGTTTACTCCAGTCATACATTAAGTGAATTACTCACCTCAGCACCTGAGTAGTTGAAGATACCCACTACACTAACAGGAACCAGCTTGTTCACACAACGGCCGAGAGCTTTACGTCCAAGAGCAAAGACAAAAGGAATTTCCTGTTCCCGTGCCATGGCTATTACGTTATACAGAGCTTCATCCAATCCACCTTGAAGACATTAAATTTTTAATGGATATCTAGTCAAAGCCATAATATGGCGAGACATTCTGTACCCCAGCTTTACCCCAACTTTAATTGTAACTAGTCAGCAAAATCTCAATACACACAAATCACCAGCTACTATGTATCACAGGATAACGGACTATAAATTATGAGTATAGCACATGAGTATATATCAAGGCACTTCTGTTCAGTGATATTCTATATTCTCTTAGTATATATTCTCTGTTAGTCTTGCAAACGCTTTTTTTCCCCCACTCTTTTGTTCTTCCATTGAATAGATCTTTACTCTTTCAATATCTCAGGAAGAGTCTCTCTGCATTTCTGGCAGAGGCAAAATGTGTTGTTTGGCTAACTGACATTTCCACATGAGGAATCCTCCTTAAGAGCACCCAGAACTTAGGACTTCAGGTATATTACAGACATAATGTAATAAAATCGAAGTCTACAGTATCTATTATTCTTTATATTATATTTATATATTTATATTTTTATTTTTATATTCTATATTATTATCTGTTATTGTTCAGCTATTTGTTCCTCATGAACTAGCTTCTTCCAGAATGGAAGATGAAAAGAATGAAATAAGTAGAGACTGACAATTGTACAATGGATCCATGAAGTGTTACATCCTGCATAAAAATGCTGTTAGCCTTGCTATTCAGTGCTACGCAGTCATACACACACAAAAAGAAATGAATGAAATTAAGCCCATCACTTGCTTTTTATTAATTATACCTTTTGACTGGATTTTTTCGCAGTTGGGAGATATAATTACACACTTGATCTTGTTTAGCTTCATATGCTTAGTAACTTCCCGCAGTCCCATAACCAGTCTTCTTCTTGCTTTAGCTCTCATGGGATCTTTTTGATAAATCCGTTCTTGAAAGCTGACAAGCTCTTGCAATAACAGAGTCACACATTCATCTATTTCTTTACTCAGAACTTGGTTACAGTACCTGTTGTAAATTCAAAGAAACAAGTATTAGCATAGCACATACTCAACTGTTTCCACTGAGCCTCTCTTTAACCAAAAAGATGTTATTTTTTATCATAAGTTTTATGGAATTAAAGTTATTTGAAGTGGTTAAAAAGGAGTTAGAAATCAGACTACATAAGCAAAGTTTAAAAAAATTTTTGACATTTCCAGTAATATCTGTTACCTCACAAAGTCAGACAAATGGAGTATTAAGAAATGCACAGAAATATCCCAGTAAGTGCCGAAATAAACCGTTCTTTTCCTTAATTTGATACTCTTAAAAATAAAGAATATTAATGTACTAAGAGTAAATACTACACTACTTTCAGCATTCTTACGTATTCCACCTCTTTCCCATCCACAAAGTAGACTGTACTCCTTTAAATAAAAATCTTCTACAGAATATTTTAAACTAGCTTACTTGCATTGCAGCAAATGAAGAAAATATAAAGTGTGCATATACATACACAATATATATACACCCGTGTGTGCACACACCTGATATATATATATGTAGCCATCAATCTGTAGGACAATAAGTAATAAGAAAATACTTACACATACTTGTATTGACGAAAGGCTAGTTTATGCTTATTCAACTCCTAAAACTATTAAACCTATCCATGCTTAAAAAATTTGGGGGACTGAAGTGCAGAACTTGAATTTAAATTAACAATGCAAGACTCTTACTCTCTGAATCTCTTGCTGTGAATTTTGGTTATTGCAGAAGATGCCATTGGACTACCTATTCCAGAACTAGCAGGTGAGCCTTGTGACACCGGGGTCATACAGTAGGGAGAATTCTGACTTGCTGGTGAAAGTGAAGCATCACTAGGCATACTTAATCCAGTTTCTGAAAGACAATTTTGAAACATTATAAAGTGCAAGGACATTTTCACATAGAAGAAAGAAAACTGCAATTCCTATGCACCTCTCTCACTTATGCCAAATTACATTTGAAAAACACTAAACAGTATTCTTCTCTGGATGGGTAATTCAGAGGCAGAAAGCAAAATAAGCACATAGCAGATGCTTTGCATGGGTCAGGTAACCAAGCAATATTTGAGCATTCATAATCAAACATCTAATGCCAAGTTTAAGGAATACAACAAAATAGAAAACCTACCTAAATGCTAAAACTTCTTTCAATAACTCTTTACTATATGATGTTTATCTACTTTATTCATAGAGTATTTAAGATTTTCACACTTATCTTTAATCAGGTGAAGTCAGGAAGATCAAGCAGAAGAAAAGTTCTGAAGCAGGACATCTGAACACTTGTTAGACAACCTGCTCCCCTCCCTCCCTCAATCAAGAACATGGAAAATTCTTTGGAACTTCCCAGTTGCTTATGGCTGTTTGCTGCAAACTGACAATCCAGACACTACAGCTTATTAACAAAGTGTTCAGCAAACTGGAAACCCCCTTTGACAGTTTAACTTTTGTAGAAAAGTTTCAGTTTGCAAAAATTAACACACACTGTGACCAATGTGGCATAGCTGAAAAAAAGTTTTATTTATTTATTTTGATAAATGGACAAAAAGTTATCAGCGCTGAGAGATTTCAAGTAACCACTCAAGAGAAATTTATTAAAAGGCTATATGGAGATTATCAACCTAGAACACATACTGCACTGAGGCTTCCACAAATGAGGGACAGACAAGTCATTTTAAAAAAAGGATTCTATTTTCTAGTATTTCATGATGTTAAGAAAAATTGCAAGGTAACACCAGTAGACTGTATTGCATGAAAGAGAGACGAAATAAGTAGGTTAGTAGAACTGGGGTACAGTGGGCAAGGGGAAAAGAAGAGAGAGACTGACCTTCTTGAGAGGCCAAATCCTGAGACTGATCGGTAGTCAAACTTATATGAACCTCTTTCTGTTCATCAGATCCCAAAAGACTGTGGTCTACTGACAAACGGCCTTTCTTCTCTTCTCTTTCTTTCAAAATAATCTAGGAACAAAACCAGCAGCTATTAACATTAAAAACAAACAGGATACCTTTACAGAAAAAGGCTCATTTGATTAAACAAAACAAAATCAACTAATTAAAAACCTTCCTACTCATAGTGGTATAAAGAAAGCTGAAGTCATCTATGTTTCCTCACTGACCACAAACAGTACTTCATTCTAGCATTTTACAGATGGTATATTCCACACTCCTGTACTTCCACATCAACAGTACTTCCAACAGTTTTAAATATTAAGCCCTTTTACAGTTTCTTTCTGGTACACAATACTTACTCATTAAGAATTCCTCATTTCCATTTCTGCAAAAAGATTCTTATGCAAGAATATTAGTTGTCTTCATGAAGACAACATATGAAATACAAATAAAACCATTTCTTTTGCATTGAAAAAGCACAAAGAAGCACCTGTGGGTGTACTGCCATTAGTATAAATGATAAAGACCTTAAGAGAGGTGTCCTTTTTTCCACAGGAAGCTGTGGATTTCTATCTCATGTAAGTCACAGATAAGTTGGGGGGGGAGGAGGGGGGGAGGGAAGTTACCAGTGAGAGAAAAAAGGCAACTTAGCCTCAGTCAACCTTTGCACGTACACAGCTTTACCAGATTCCAACTGCCCATCTCATCAGGTAGGCAAATCTTGATTAAGATCTGTGGTGCATTAGCACCAGTAGCTACCACTTCTTTAATGCTTACCCACTGTCTTTTTTTTTTTTTTTTTTTAGGGCTAGCTTTTCTGTGTTTTACCTTCTGATTTCAGAACATATTGTATTATCTGTGTACATACCTATTTCATATATACACATATATATACATATACAAACAATTAGTTCTAAATTCACTCAAAACCTATGTGTTTGCTTCAAGTTATACAACCATTTCTAAAAAAAGGTACGGCAATCTAGCATACTACTTTGCATTACAAACTAGGATTCAGCAACATGGAAAGAAATACACAAACTTCTCCATATATTCTAGTGCTTATAGTTAAAATATCCTCAAAACTCCTATTAAGATAAATTTATACACTCCCAACTAGTTACAGAAGTAGAAAAGTTATGCATGTTACATGTCTGTATCAAAAGGACAGGACATCAGCATAATAAGAACTAGAGGTAGAAGCTCATGAGTCCTTCCTCAAGGAATAGTGACCATGAGTATATGGTAAGAAAATTTTTATTTTTGAAGTATGAGTGCAGATCAGAACAACCTACAGTTGACGCATTTACCTTTTTAAGTGCAGTAGGGCGTTTCAGTTTTGAAATCTCTCTTTCTTTTCCTCTTTTCACTTTTGGAGCAGTTGAATCCAAAGGATTAAGGCAACCCATAGAGGGCTGTCCCTTTGTTAAAGATTTTCTGCTGGCAGATTCTTTGGTATGAAAGGGAGCAGCACTGCCAACTAAATACAAGAAAGATAATAGTTTCACTAAAAGACATGTCACCTTTATTTCAACATTACTTTCAGAATTTCCACTGGTGAGTTCTCAAAGTGCATTTTCCTTCCTTGGAAAAAAAAGCAGTTCATAATGACAGGAAAATTACATCATCAGATATTGTCAATTCCAGATGGTTTTAAGCTTTCTTCAGTTTAGCCTCATGCTTTAGGAAGCTACAGATTCCAGGAAAATAATTACTTTACAACACTTAAAATGGATCTCTCAAATGACTACACATAACATTATTAGTAAGATCATAATAGTAAGATACAATGCAAATATTTATCCTTTTCTCCCCCCGAAAAAGACTTGGTTAGTCGAAGGAGAGAACAGATGAGAGTACAGCATGTAGTTAAGTATCTTCTGTGAGAAACAGAATAAAATAAATAGTCTGAAATGAAAATGCCAACTGTACTTTGCTGAGCTTTGTTTGATATAACCTTGCCAACTTTAATTAATGTTTGAACACAGATGAAACTCAAAGCAGGTAAATGAAGTAAACATGGTAACTATGTGCATAACAATGGACTCTAGGCTACTTACTACTGCTCAGGAATGAGATTCAGGGAGTTATGATAGATAACTATGAAAGTATCCGTTCTGTACTCAGCAGCAAACATAAAAAAATTAGTTTAGCATTAGGTGTTGATAAAGAAATAAGGAATAAGTGTAATTAAGCTGGTGCATACATTTGTGATAGAACTATAACTTAATATTTTGTGTACATGTGACCTCCTGCATTTCCAAGTAGATACTGTAGAACTACAAACAGATACAGAGAGGGCAATAAGGATGATCAGAAAGACCAGCTTCCACACACTAAATAAAGAGACTAGAACACTAGTGAGAACATTAGTGAGACTAGTCAGAACTCACTACTGTTGGACTTTACGGACAGTAAAAGCATGCAACAGAAGTGACAGATAGCTTCGGAAGCAAATTTGGTTTGAGAAAACCTTGGGTCAGGAGGCACTGAACTACAATCAGTAGAGGTTTGAAGAATATCCTGGAGAGGTATCCCTCTGTATCATAGTCACAGGTATCTTTTCTAAGCTGCTTTCAAGGAGAATTAGGTAATATTCTGTAATAATACACTTATTTTCACACATTCAACACTGAATCACTCTTAAGACAAATGCTGCATTTTACTAAGTGTTTATCTTCAATTCTAATATGGACTTCCACTATTATATACTGCAGCTTAAAGGAAGTTAGCACAAGTGAATTTTTGGAGAAATAAATGCATCAAGTAGATCTTCCTAGGTTTTTGTTATGTTTATATTCCGAAATAAGAAAAAGGAAAAAGCACGCTTAAGATGCTCAGAACAATGACATTTCACACTTATATTGTCACAAAATACATTTTGTGATAGTCAAGATGAGAAGTACCTGTGTATGAAAGAGGCCTGGTGTTGGTGATCTGACGAGCTTTCATTGCTTGCTGCTGCTTTTCAAGAGCTGCTAACATGTCCCCCAAATCTAACTGAACAGGGGTCTTACTCTTCTTTCCAGCTGCTTTTGATAAAGCCTCCTATAAGATGAACGTCACATACGGATAAATACAGAGAAATAGTGCTTGCAGAACTGTCTTTGAAAGAGATTCTTGCTTTTACAGAATAGAAAGGAATAGCTACTATAAGATATTCTACTTTACCAATCTCTGATGGGTGGGGGTAGGGGCACACCTGAAGTTTTTTCTGTTCCATGCTTATCTCTGAATACTCTTGAGCTGTTGCAAGCGCTGCTGCCAAGGCCTTCTTCTTCTGACTTTTTGCACGCTTTGGTACGGAAGTTGTAATGGGAATTGGAGTTTGGACTATATTGATTGGAGAATTCTCTGGTAAGTCATCCAACTAGGATTTTAAACAGTGCAAAAAACACCATTAAAGACCTTTCTCTTGAGACCACGGGAAGCATGATGCCGATGAGGCCAAACGAACCATTGCTTTGGTCCGCAGTATGATAACCCAATAATTAAACCCAACTAGATGACCCAGTAAACTCATAGAAAAAGTTCTGTGTATTTCATTTTTGTAAGAAAAACATTATTCTATTTGTCTCCAATTATGTCAGAGGGTTTTCCAGTCTGATTGCTAAATAAGGGAAATTTTTTTCCTCTCAGAAGATTCCATGTAGGACTTGATTTTCATGGAGATCAGCCCAATAGATTAAATAGTTTACATGTATGATTCTACAACAAAACATTTACGTAAATCACATAAAAGAACATCTTCACAACACTTATTTCTAGAGTCTAGATGCAGATATGCTTAGCTTATTGTCCTTTCAGGATAAATTAGGACAACTGTAGTTATTTTGGAGAATTGAAACTATTAACTATGCATTTGCAGATTTAACAATTCTGCATCAAAGCTTCAGTCTGAATGCAAGTCCTTGTGAGTCAGAAAGAATAACCAGGATGTGATCTATTAGCCTGAAGACAGATAGATAAAGCTCCGAATAAGTTTTAATATCAGAAATCCGTCTGTATCTACTGTTCATCCAAAATTCAGCATGCAACTTCAAAAAGCACAAAATTCATAAGAAACTATTCGTGAAATGAAGAAGTGTTCGTATCTCTTACAGTCTCTCCCATTAACAGACTCATTAGAAGCCAACAGCAGTCTTTTTAAAATGGCTTCTCTGCACCATTTAATTGGCATTTCTTTAACATCTAAAACCAGTAATGCAAATACCCTAAGAACATCATAATGTCCATATCATAAATATTGTGATATGACTTCATAAAAAGACAAATTTATGTTATCTCAAAATAACTTCCCTTAATTTAAATATATTTTGCAAAACAAAAGAGTTACTTACTACTTTGGGTGAAATCTTTTGTTGGATGTTACTACTTTTGCTGCTACTATTGTCACTATTTAGCTCTGGGAATTCATCCTCATCCTAAACAGTAGAAAAAATTAAGAATGAAGAGCACAGAACCAGAATTCACATGAAAAGCATTAACTAAAATAGCTGGAAGTACAAGGATGGATTTAATCCTAAAGTTCCACAAACTAGAAGAGCTTAATAGTGGCACAAACAGAAAGTGACAGGAAAAAAAAGTTAAAATAGTGTATCTGTATCTGCATAACCTGTTTAAAAAAAGAAAAAAAGAATTTACTAACACTTAAATTAAAGAAATTCAACTATATTAAGAAAATAAAAAAATATCAGAGAACGGTATTTTTTATCTGCAGGAAAACAAAAGTTTTTCACCTTCTCCCTGTTCATAAAAATCACTTATTCCACAATTATTTCACTAATGCATAAACAGTTTTCAAACAACATTACCTCAAAATACAGAGGTTCAGGACTCTGTTCTGTTCTACTCGACTGACTTGGAGTCAGAGGCTTTTCATGTCGTTTTTGCAAATTCTGCCTTCTTTCTGAAGATGTGCTGTGGCCTCTGCACCTGAAACCAGACTAAAAAAAATAACAAATATGGTCAGCATTCTGCAATTTTGATTTTTCAAGGTGTGCGCACACACATAATACATCCATGTCCGTTAAATACAAACTAAGAAGTAACAAGTTGTATGTAATTAGATTTAATAAGCAGTTTATTTTTTTTTTAATGCAAAAGCTATTCAACAGATAATACCTACTCCATTTCAAATTCCTTATTTTCATGTGTTACATGAAACATAACAAAAAAATTCTTCAGTTTAGAACCATTAACAACATACCTGTGAACTATTTCTTTGCTCAGCTTGTCTTCCACCTCTAGAAAACGTCTGAGTTTTTTCAGCCCAAGGTTTTTTTTGAATTGCCTGGGAATTTACATTAGTCCAACTTACACCAGCTGAAAGGGAAGCATCAGCTATGACAAATGAATCAGTGTGACAGAATGCATCAGTGACATACATACCACCAGAGGTAGAAACTCAAGTTTGATACAAACACAGTTCTCTGAGAAGGTCTAATTCTCCTCTTAATTTTAACTTCTGTTAATAGCTACAGAAATAATGAGAATCACCTTTATGGAAGAGTCCCATGACAGATATTCAAACTGCTAAAAAACGATCACTAGGAAGCAATCAAAGGAAATATCAGATTTGCATCCCTAACAATTTCAGTCCAGCCATAAATAATAGTCACTAGCATTATCAACCACTATCAGAGTAATCACAACTTTTTTTGTGTGTTAAAGTACTTCTAGAACTTCAAAAAAAAATGTGAGCACTTCTTAAATAGGTAACAGAGTTCTTCAGCTCCAGGTGTAGAGTAATGCAATCACCACCCTTATATGAACTGCAGTCCAATAGAGTAAGGAAAGAAGATAAAACACAATACAAACACAGCTTTGTCTGAACACTTCTGTTGGAAAATTTAGTTTTCCCTCATTTGAAGACACAGTTGATAAATTATTAGCAATAGCTACTTAGATACTTTCATTCAACCACCAGGAGGGAGGCATTGGTGGGGACGGTAGAAGTCACAGTAAAGAAAAATCTTCAGAAGTATTTGATCGGTTCCAACAGCATCCTGGAAGCAGATCAACTGTTACCCGCAAAATGTCAAGCAAAAATACAGAAGTAGCCCAGCAAAATATGATATAGCTCACTAGGAAAATACTTACTTGTATTTACTGATGGTTCTACAACCTGAAAAGGAAAAAACATTTTAGATGTTTTCTTTTCTAATCTGCAGGATACAAATACAGTTAAATTATTCAGTTATGTTTACATACATTCACTGCACAAGAATCTGTATTCCTTGAAGTCATGGCTGCAACCTGGTTATTGCCATGCTTAGGACTACAATATCCACTATCGCTGTCAATGTCTGCTTCACTTGCACCTTGTTCACTAGATGACTCTGCAGCAGGGTGAGAAGCTCTTCTGCGTCTGCCTTTTGATTTCCAAAGCATGGTAGAGGTGCTTTCAGAAAGTGACTTATTAGCTATATCCGAAGGAAAGTCTGCAAGACAAAAGATAACAATTCCTGCATAAATAATTAATTATGAAACATGAAAAAAACATACATGATAAAAAAAAAAGAAACAAGCCAGTGTCTTTGCACACGACCATTTCCCTTTAATAAAATTAACAATAGCACTGATTTTCTTTTTTCTTTTTTTTTTTTCTTTTTTTTAAAAAAAAAAGATGATTATTAGTTCGATCTAGATAACTCCCTCAACAAGGGAAGAGTTCTTTTTTGACATTGGCAAGATCTCTGCAGAAGCACACAATCATTGCAACATTATAATCTGACACATTAAATAGGTCTCTGCAAACACCAGCACCTTTTCTTCATTATCTTACTGATCTGCAAAAATCACTCTCAGAAGCTTCCTCTGAAACTGGTCCACCTTCTTTTAGGACAGACAACAAGTGAGATATAGTTCTAGTTATTTTGTACACCCAGAAAATAACAAGAAATTACCTGTTTGCTGTGATGCATCAACCAACAAAACAATCTTTGATCTATTCTCAGGACCTGATGAACTAGTCTCCTTTTGAGTGGCTACATTTTTCACTGGGGGACGTTTATTTCTTATGTGCATCTGTAGCTGCTGTTGCTGTTTTAAAAGATTAGCCATACATACTCATAAGTCATATGATTTGATTTCATAGTTATATCAAACTAAAGAAACAAATTGAAAGTTCTAATGCTCTTTACAGAAGCCACATATCTGAAGACAAGATTAAGGGAAATATTCATAAAGTACTTGCAAGAACATTTTCTGCACAAACTTTTTTGACACTTCCACCTCATTACAGTAAACAAAGTCTGAGGATATTTTATTCTCTAAGGAAGTAATTCTAAACTCAGACCAAACCAGCAGAGAGGCAGCGGGAATTTCCCATATTACACTTACAGATTTTATAAGCTCATCACGTATTTTAACCACAAAATTGTCTCTGTATACAGAGTTAAATGTCTCTCTAAATAACACCTTTTCTGCCCACCTTTTCTTCCATTTATATAGGCCATACCTGTTCTTACTCAAATGAGAAGCATGCTTCCGTGCAAAGACACTTTCTTTCTACAATTCTATTTATCCTGTTAACAAAGGGACAGCATCATGCTTACTTTTTGTATGACGGGTCCCCTGTTACTGCTTCTGCTCCGCTGACTGGATAATGGAAAGACCTGGCCCGATGGGTTGGGACGCTCTGTGCATTCTGTAGTAACTGCATTTACAGCATTTGCTGTTTGAAAGGGTGCAGAATAGGGAGTAGGGAAAGGATGATAGAAACCCATGACCTGAGCACACGGTGCTGGCATCAACTGATAGTATGTGTATTCTGTAGAAACAGGTGGTTGTGCAGATATTATAGGATAAGCAAGGTATGGTCCTGCAGGATTTGGGTTGGGTTGCTGCCATCTGATGTCACTGTTATATAATGGAAACTGTCTGTAAAAAAAAAAAAAAAAAAAAAAAAAAAAAATCAAAAGGAAAGAAAAAAAGATTGCTCATTACGTTTTTCCCTCAAGAAAATTCAGAACAAGCAAACACCACCCCCTTAAAAAAAACATTTCACAGGCTATTAGCTTACAGTAACTGAACTTAAATTTACTAAGACTTCTTAGAAATTCCAATTAAATTATGTTCACCAGCTCAAATTACATTCAAGAGCAAAATAAAGAGTTTTATCTTGTCATCTTTGTAAACTTAATTTCTTATATTAAATTTAGAAATTAAGCATAGGCATTTCCCTTAACAAGTACTTTGGACCTACTACAAATTTAATTGTTTTGACATCTCAAAAAGCATATATAACTTTAGAGACATAAGTTTAAACAAGGTAAGCCAGCAGAGAGATGTAAGAGTGAAGTTCATCAGCTTACTCAGGGCTGAGTACTTGAGTACACCAAGAAGTTGCCAACTCACCCTTGTTCAAAATTCCTTTGAAATGCAGGCCTCAACAAGCACACATGAAGACAAGCATTTACAAACTCAAACTTTCAAACTCATTTCATGAGAGATTATCTTCCATGAAGACCACAATCATGTATTACCTATTGGATTGATTTTCCTGTACAAATGGATAGCAAGTAATCAGATAGCTGGGGATAGGAGTTGGTTCCAGACCATTAATTCCTCCGCTGTCATTAGGAAGTGCCATTGGGATCATTAGTGTTTCTGGACCCTTCTTTTGAGGAATAAATGGTTCTACTTCAGCTGACAGCTTGACATTCTTTAGAAAGAGAAAAAGAAACAATGACTTCATTAAGTACAGAAACGTATAAATTGTTCGGAAAACTTAGATTCATGAAGTTGTATGGCAACCATCACAAACAGCAGGCAAATGGACGACAAGGCTACAAGCCTTCTGCAGTAAACTGAAAGACACGGAAAACAGTTGGCAAGCATTTGTTGGATCCTTCCAGTCAACACAGGCTGTAACACAGATCACCAACACCTAATGTTTATGTTAACTTTACATAGTGCTGTACAAACACCGACTACTTTAGAAAGGGGCTGAAGTTCAGATCTTGCAGAGGAAATACTAGTCTCAACACAGAAAGAAACAGACTTAGCACTGTAGGTGGAGCACGGTCATGTAGGCTTGCATAATTGAAACCAACATATGGAATAAGTAGTAATGCCTGGTCTACACTACAAAACTGGCCATGTTTCTAGGCAATTATAGAACAGGTTTTTCAGCCACCATAAGTTTACTGCTAAAATAGATGGAACATGTGTGGGGTTTTCTTCTGTGATACACCATCTGAACAAGTGTTAAAAATGATTACTTTTTGCCACGAAGAGGGAATTAAAGACTGCTTAGAAGTAAATTCTAAATTGTGCTTTCAAAGGAAAAGATCAGCCCCAAAGGTAGCCTCAAAAGTTTATGGCTTTTTACCCACTGTTTTCATCTTTGTTTGTAATAGATTAGCTAGATTTATGCTTCCGCATTGAACAATGCTCTGTTCAGCCAGCCAAAGCCTTAGTCTGAGACAAATGCAGATCCCAAATACCCTGAAATTCCATGCTCCGATATATGTTACAATTAGCCAAAAAGGATCTTTTTGTTCAAACATTTCAGCTTCAATATGCTTGCTTCTAAGTAGATTCTTTCTAAAACAGGCAAGGAGTCCAGAAATGTTTCTTTCCATTTACCCAGGAAACAATTCCAAAGGCAATGTATAACCTGTAGGAGGTCATGGTCTTATTTTACAAAAGGAGAAGCTTGAAGGTTTGCTGTGCAGTGGACAGTTTTACATCCTTGCCGCTTCCTCCACAACATCCAAGCGAGCAAAATCAGTTAAATAATGTGAGTTCTGAAAACATCATGACAAGTAGTCATGTCTGCCACACCTCTCAGTCCACATCTTTGCTCTGTGTCAAGCCCCCAGCCCATACACAAACATTTCAACCTAACTGTCCAGAATCTGAAACTAAACGCTTATTATACCCTCCCTCCATTTATTTTTGGAAACATAGCACATGAGCAGATCAGGTATTTCTTTATCAGCATTGGGTGGGGAAGTGGGTGGAAGTTGGAAGGGGAAAGTCCAAAAACATTTAGAAAATACAGTTATCCTAAGTCAGTAGGAAACTACTTTTTTTCCTTGATGAATAGGCACATTTAATGTAATAGACTGAACAAGAAAAAATCCTAGCTTAAACTAGGAGTTAAATTTATTTGAGCAACAGTGAGGTCAAGACACACTTGTGCAGATTACTGGTTCTTCATTTAGTTCGTCTGATACACTTAAATACAATGAAGTTTAATTAACCAGCAAAAGGCAGAATCATCATCATCATCCAAATGACTAAGAGCAGTCGACCAAGGGAAACCAGCTGACGTGATCTTTTTGGACTTCAGCAAGGCTTTTGACACGGTTTCCCATAGGATCCTACTAGACAAAATGTCCAGCATACAACTTAACAAAAACATCATGCAATGGGTGAGCAATTGGCTGATGGGCAGGGCTCAAAGGGTTGTGGTTAATGGGGCCACATCTGGCTGGCAGATGGTCACTAGTGGGGTCCCTCAAGGCTCCATTTTAGGGCCAGTCCTCTTCAATGTCTTTATAAATGATTTGGATGGAGGACTAGAAGGTGTTCTGAGCAAATTTGCCGATGACACCAAACTTGGAGGAGTTGTGGACACGGATGAGGGTGGACAGGCCTTGCAGAGATATCTGGACAGATTAGAAAACTGGGTGATCACCAGCCATATGAAGTTTAACAAAAGCAAGTGCCAGGTCCTGCACCAGGGACGGGGCAACCCTGGCTATACGTACAGACTGGGCGATGAGACGCTGGAGAACAGCCCCACAGAGAGGGATCTGGGGGTTGTGGTTGGCAGCAAGTTGAATATGAGCCAGCAGTGTGCCCTGGCAGCCAGGAGGGCCAACTGGATCCTGGGGTGCATCAAGCACGGCATTGCTTGTCGGTTGAGGGAGGTGACTGTCCTGCTCTACTCTGCACTGGTGTGGCCTCACATGCTGTGTGCAGTTCTGGGCACCACAGTACAAGAAGGACATTGAACTGTTGGAGAGTGTCCAGAGGAGGGTGACAAAGATAGTGAAGGGCTTAGAGGCGAAGACACATGAGGAGTGGCTGAGGGCACTGGGCCTGTTCAGCCTGGAGGAGGCTGAGGGGGGAACCTCATCGCAGTCTACAACTTCCCCTCGCAAGGGGGAGTCGAGAGGCAGGTGACCTATTCTCCTTAATCACCAGTGATAGGACCCGAGGGAATGGTGTTAAGCTGAGGCAGGGGAGGTTTAGGCTGGACATCAGGAAGAGGTTCTTCACCGAGATAGTGGTTGCACACTGGAACAGGCTCCCCAGTGAAGTAGTCACTGCACCAAGCCTGTCTGAATTTAAGAAGCGATTGGACTGTGCACTTAGTCACATGGTCTAAATTTTGGGCAGACCTGTGCGGTGCCAGGAGTTGGACTTGATGATCCTTATGAGTCCCTTCCAACTCCGGATATTCTACGAGTTACACTGTAATCCACCAAACAAATGAGTTAAAAACCAACAGTTATTTAATTACTTCATTGTCACATACTCTTAAGAGAGAAAAAAACACAGTTGAGACTGTAAAAGCTCCTGAGAAATATACTCACTATTAAGTCATCATAACTGCCAATGATCAATGCAATGTTTTTATAATATAGAAATATTTTCTCTGCCTCTATCAAACTGGATCTGAATTCCCTGCCAATCTTGAAAGTAAGGCCAAAAATTTTGCTCACTAAATTCATTCTGTTACACTCCATACATGACACTCAAACTAACTGCAGAGTCTCTAAGAGCTATTCTAATGACTTGCACAAACAGAACCAAACTATTCCTCCAAGTGTAAATCTTTTATTAGAAAAATCAGCTGTTTTTAATTTTATCCTTCCATTGTCAAATTTGCTAATTGTCCTGGTTTCAGTTAGAACAGAGTTAATTTTCTTCCTAGTAGCTGGTAGAATGCTATGTTTTGGCTTAGGATGAGAATAGTGCTGATAACATCCCAATGTTTTAATTGTTGCAGAGCAGTGCTTATACTGAGCCAAGGACATCTCAGCTTCTTGCTCTGTCCTGCCAACAGGCAGGCTGGGGGTGCAGCAAGAGCTGGGAGGGGACAGACCCAGGACAGGTGACCCAAACTAGCCAAAGGGGTATTCCATAGCATCTTACGTCATGCTAAACAATATATAGGGGTGGCTAGCCAGGAGAGGGGGGCCGGACTGCTCGGGGTTAGGCTGGGCATCGGTCAGCGGGTGGTGAGCAATTGCATTGTGCATCACTTGTTTGTACACATTATTAGTAGTAGTACTATTATCATCATTGTATTATTATTATTGTTATTATTTTCCTGTCTTACTAATCTGTCTTTATCTCAACTCACAGGCTTCACTTTTCATTTCTCTCCCCTGTCCCAGAGAGGGAGGGGGGAGGGTGAGCGAACAGCTGTGTAGTGTTTAGCTGCCGGCGGGGTTAAACCACGACACTAATTCATAATCCTTCCATGAGATTTTCTGTAGTATTGGCTCAAATTTCACCATTAGCTACTGTTCCCTGTAAACATCATCTCACTTCCTCAAAGAGCCACTGGGTAGCTCCAGGGCGCAGCAGTGCTCTGCTCTCCGACCTCAGGCATATGGTAGAGCTCCCCTGTGACTCAAGTACCCACCTGCCAAATTCCAAGGCATCTGATCCAACACAGCTCCACAGCAACAAAAGCTTTTTTTAATTATCAAATGCTTTCATACAGCGATCACATCATAACCAACGAATACCTACGCTCAATTCCCTCTCTGAAAAGAGATTTTGTCCATGATACAGAAAGAATTCCAGACAGAATTACTTGCAGAAGAATTGATTCAGTTGTGGACTGGCCTACAAACCCAGATGGCAAACATGTTAGAGCACCAAGCTAAGGCTGTCTCACCCACAGAAGACTCAACAGCATAATGGGGATGAGCTCTTTACAAATATAGCATTCTTATGAAGCACTGAAAACTTCCAAAAAAGTATGCCTAATCTGCTGCTCACCAGCTTCCAGCAGTACGTTAACCCAACTTTAGCCAAGACACCAATTACAAACCACTCAAGAACTGACTAGGAAAACAGTCAAAATATACTTGTGATTCAGGTGGTACAAGATTCCCTATTTTGAAGGGCTTTCTAGTCTCTCTGCTCTTTCCCTATATTACTTTGGAAGACTGATGTGGAAATACAACCAAACACAGACACACATACATGCACACATTTCTTAATGGTGATTCACTTGCAGAACTGTCTTAGTCTTATCACAATAATTTGTACTATTGTATTATATCATCATTATTACTCTTATGAAGGAATATTCTTTCACTTTTTTTTTTTTTTTTTTTTTTTTTTTTAAGTACATGATAACTGATCAAAGCAGGAGCTGAATGACTCCCATCAGCAAACCTGCCACAGCAGAAGTATTTCTTGCCATTTGGGAAAGATAAACCCTTTCCTGTTAAGGTAACTTTTTCCTTCTTCTTCCCACCCTCTCACCCCCCTTTTTAAGGGATTTTAAACAATGCTGAGAATGTAAAATCCTTGATTATTCTAGTAGTAACATTTTCAAGATAATGTGTTATCCCAACTGCTTTTGCAAAACCAAGAAAAGTGACCTTGGTTTTCCCTCTAAGTATTTTGGATAAAATGTATTGGATCTCTTTAAACCTTTCTAGTAAAAACAGGATTCTCTCCTCATTTTTTTTTTTCTTTAAATAAAAAACAGTCATATATTTCATAAATTCTTAAATTTAGCAAAATTTCATTAAAATTATTGTGCTTAATTTTGGTAGTTTCATACAACTCAGAGATATCCAAAGTAGAAGGACAATGTCAGTGGTTCTTCTCCTATTGCCCTGCCTCTTATGCAGGTAATGATTAACTACTGCTGTGACAGAGCAATTGCCTGATATATTTAATTACCATTTTCTGTACAACTCGTCATATATTTAACTTATTTATAGTAGTAAGATAAAGATAGAAAATATCCTGTAATCATAAACAGGTATGAGTGCATTTGAAAATTAATGCCTTTTTTTGCCTGCAGCACTTTGACAGTGTCTGTTATTAAAAATAATCAAAGCAACACTTCAGAAGTCTTTTACATGTATTATAGCATAAACTCTGCTTTCTTTTGCAATTGAATCTGTAGGGGTAGACTTTTTTCATTTTAGTTTTTAAATGTTCATTCAAAAGATGTTTGCTTCAGCAAAAGAATTCAGGGTAAATCTTACTTTATTTTTTAAGTTTTACATTCTGTTCTGTACACACTTTGAATGCTAACTCACCAAAAGAGAAACTGAAAACTTAACCTTAATGCAGGTGTTTCAAAAACCATTCTGCAAGCATAATACATGCAATCCCCTGAATGATTGATACATCTTGTCAAACAACAAAGCTCTATTTTCGCTTCAGGGTTAAAAAGACAACTTTGCTTAGATAGTAATACACTAAACTTCAACGTATTACTTCCTTAAGTATTCCAGAGAGACTGGTAAAATACTACTGAAGTACCTTTTTACATGAAATATGTGTACATAATAGGACACTAAAGTTCATTAAACCTAAAGCAGAAAGTGGAAACAGACTTATTGAGGCAGGTCAGACTGCTAACCAAACCAAAATAAAAGTAGAATTAACTCTCCAATGTTATTATCCAGACATTTCAGTACATTTCACAAAGGGCTGGTGGTTTCAGTTGACAGGCAAAGGAAACAAAATAGCTAAGTTAGGTAATTGGCCCAAAATTATCTAAGCAGGATTTTTGGGGGGTCTGTGATATTCCTGGCTGGGAGGAAGGACTGGGAAAGACAAAGAGCAAAATAACGTTTTAATAAGAGGCATTTTAGGTCACCTGTTTCCCAATATGTTGGGGAACAACTGAAATTATCTTCTCCTTAATAGTGTAAGAAGAGAGTGAAAAAAAATAAAAATAAACAATCAGTTAAAAGGTAAGGATGTTGCTAACTACTTATTGTACTGGACAAGCAAAAATATCTCAGACTGAGCCTTTGTATTTTGCTTACATGGTCATCTCCTGTGCTTCTTTCACTAGATACTGAAATAAAACAGTTCATCGTTGCTTTTTGTTTTATTTTTAAATACAATGTTGACATATTTGAGACTCAGTAGAAAACATAACCAACTACAACTTCAGTATACTCTAGATGAGAAGATGAGATCCCTTTATTAAGTGACTATTTGCTTCGGAAACAAAATGCAGTGCACAAATCAAAGCATGTGGATAAAAAACAACTCCCCCAAAAGTACAGCCAGACAGTATGACAGGAGTGACAAGTGCAGATGAACACAACGCAGCAGGATTGATCACGTAGCTGATTTATAACCATATGCAAACAAAAGGAATTGAAAAGAAAGACCTAGACCAAATGCCAGAAAACTGGAGGAAGGCACCTACACTTCTGGTAAAAACAACAGAACACTTGCAATAGTAATTTATGCTATGATTGCTCTCACAACATAGACATTTACATCACCCTGCACACGCTAAAAATCAACATTTTGCTGCTGACATCACTGACATATAACAAAAAAGTATGTTTTTGACTGGGCAATCTAAAAGCAAACATTGCAAGACCAAGTCTAATTTTATTCTGGCGTGTAACTTTTTCATGTTTATTCAACCCTTCACATCATAAAGCTGAACAAAGCTTTATTGAAATTGACCTTTGATAACCAAACTCAATCCTAAATATAAATTTAAGCCATGATGAAACACCAGATTTTCAATCAGTTGCCCATTAACACAAGCAGACCCCTTCAAATGAAACCAAGATTTATACACGAGTTGCTTTTGTAGATACCCCTAGTGCAAAACATTTCACAAATTGAAACCATCTCATTACATATTTCAGTCCAACAATTACAACTCTTTCAAGACAGCATATATACTGAAGAGATCCTTTGTTTCCTATATAAAAGCTACTGTAGTCATCAACAGCTGCAAAGACAGAAGATGACACAAGCAGGAACAGACTGGTAAACTTTGTCCTATAGTTGTAGTACTGTATGTTTAATCTTAGAAAAGTTTTTGTTCATTGTAGCTTAATGCCATTCAGCACTTTCCATTAAAAGGGATCTCTTTCAGCTTGCTGTCTTAGAAGAGAACACTTGGGTATCTATCTCACCATTTACAGGGGGAGAAAATAGGCACAGATGCTGCATTTCAGAGGGCTGTAATGAAATCAGCTGCTTTGCTGCCTCGAAGTCTGGAAACAAGAAGTCTCATCACAGATGTGATACACAAACATAGCTCAAGTATCTTTTTCCTTAAAAAAAAATCCTGATTCTGAATTTTGGATTTCAAAATGCAATAGTCATTTTAGTAGTAAGACAGGTCACATTTCATCTGTTGAAGATAAACTTTACAAACATGGAAGCCATTGTTTCTATAATTAGTTGCTTCTAAGTGGCAAATACTTCAGGAATGGTAAATATGCAGTCCAACTGGAAACGCCAGCAGTAGGCCATTTAACAAAGCACAAAATTTAAGCCTATCCTATTTAGATTAAACATAATAATTCTAATTCAACACTTAGAGCAAACAGGCTAGGAAGTTAGCCTTTCCCTTAGCTCCCGTACACAATTCTTTTTCCTTTTGCAAAAAGGAAACCCTACTCAGAAGCATGTAAGTTAATGTTAAAATTTTTAAAGTACTGAAATTTTTCTGCATATGCTGAACGTAAACAAGTGGCACAACATGACAAGTTGGCTGGCTTTTTAACATTCAAGACCAGAATATTAAAAAAAAAAAAAAAAAAGGAAAACTAAACCGCAGTATTTAGTTACAAAGCTTGTCCAAAAGATAAAAAGCTATGGACAGGATCCTCTCCACTTATCTAGTTTACAGCACTTAACAGGGCATGTAAACTTCTCAAGTACGACTGCTTTGTAGTCTATATACTAAAGGTGTTAGTACAAACCAATCACATATGTCTGCTTCCTCATCATACGCTAGTCAATGATAAATAAAATCTGTGATCAGAAGGCTTAGAAGACCTTCACATGTCATATCAATAACATTTTAGATGGACTGAAGAACACATTCTATAATAAAATATAAACCATAAACAAAACTCAAATTCTTCTGCTCTTGCAGGGTTCAAGAGAAAGTAAGATGCAAAACATAGAACCCAGAAAAACTGACCTTTTTCAGTCTGCTGACAGTTGAAAATTCTGCCATGCAAGAAACATGGAAGAAAATTAATTAGGATAAGGAGCACCTAGATCTATAGCAAGCGTTTTATCAAGCCAGCTGTTGAACGGTCAAATAGAGTAGAGGCAAGCAGAACAGGCAGTATTTAAGCAACAGTAATACAGAACACAGGTCATCGATTTCACAACTTCACCTAATTTCTCAACTGCACTAATAGAATCAAATACCTTAATCATAGGGATAGACGTGTCTAACACTTGGAAAATCAAAACACATCAGTGCCCTTGAGAGGGGAAGTTGATTCTCTTTAGATTTCTACCACAATCAGCTTCAACAGAAGGAGTGACAAAGGTCAGATGCTGAATCTTCTCTTTTGTAGGGAAAGACAATACTTCACAACCACTGAAAGCCTTAGGCTTCTCAATGGAAGAAGTTTCGGTTAAAAAATAATTATTTTATAGGAGGGTACATTACAAACAGCTTTATTATATTTTCCTCTTTGTTATGCGCCAAAAAGATCACTGGGAATACCATAACAAGCGAAGTCACACCAGAATTCAGGTAACAGAAACCTGAGGAGTGACGTGCAAGCGACACCTTTTTCCTCATCTGGGTGCCCAGACGTTCTTGGTGCATGACAAAACTCTGTTCAAATATATCCTCCACCAAAAGCATTTGCATTCCCCCCTCTACCCTTGAAATACCATACTTTAACATAGCACAATATTCTACTTGCTTGTGTTCTAGTTCCACAGTAGTTATTCCTATCTGCAGGGACAATTACCCTATTGTGGCTGACTGAGTAATCTGGGGAAAAGGGAAAAAGAAAATTAAGTACTGTTATCATACATCTACATGCTTGAAGATTCATTTATCAGATGTCATGCAATACATGTGCCCAAAGCAGACCAAATCAAAGAAAACGTGGAAAAGCACCCAGAACTGATGCAACTTTACCAAACACTTGCACAGATAAAGGAGATTACATTTGATCTCACTGCACAAAAGGTTCAAACCCAAAGCACTTTGGAATCTCCTAATCAAGATGTTACTGCATAATGAGAAGACAAAAGCAACAAGATAATTTAATAATTTTAGAAACTCATCAGCTATTAATTTGTCTGCCTAGAAGCCTTACTAGCAGATGAGGAACCAACAGGATGAGATATGCTGCAAACAGAATAAGCAAGAAGACTGTTCCTGCTTCAGAGAGCTTAACTGCACCTCCGAGTTGAAATATTACACAGTTAAGATAATCATACAGACAGATTAAACACATTACGTTATGAGTAACTCAGAGATTATCAGCTTTTCTGAGCTATTTCCAACAAACAAAAAGAGACTGGTTTGGTAGTGGCATGAGCCTCTGGTAATGAAGAGCTCAAGCAACAGGGAATAAATATTTCACAAGGGTGCCACAGTCCTAGTTACAGATGAACTGAAGGAGAAAGATACAAGATTTTAAAGAGTACAACAGGCAAATTCAGTAAGCTAATGTAAATTTTTACAGAGTGAGATCAATTTCTCTAAATTAAATAGACAGTGGGAGCCATAAGGTAGTAAACTGCACTGTTCACTAACTTCTTTAGACATATGTACAAAATAAAAAGCAATACATCTTTACAGAATGCATTGTTACCATCTACAGGAGCTTGTACTATTTTATTGATTGACTCTCCTATGAGAACCCCTGGACATGCCAAGATCTCAAGCTACAAGGAAGGAATATCTGAATTCCATGTATGAGTTTTGAAAACATTTTGCTCAATCATAAGCTTAAAAATAAAGTCACGTTGTTATGGAGAGCAACATTCACTTCAGATCCACCTTTTAGAAGTGCCTCCTGCCCGTGAAAGATTTTATTGCACAGATGTAAACAAATCACATGATCTCTTAAGTCCCAGCTAAAGCTTCTTCATACCTATAATTTGAAGGGTGCTAAGAATAATGCAGGCTGATTACTTGGAGAACAGCAAGTTACCTATTACAGAAAAAGAAAACAGTGGTTTCTAGAATTAGTGACCTAAACCCAAATCTTCCCACTCAGCTGAACGGCCAAGACCTATCAGCAGCGGCTCTAACCCTGAAAACTTCACCCAAACCCTTATGTTTACATTACTCCAACAGGCGACAAGCCTCACGCGTCGCCAAGTTCTCAAGAAACCCACCCAGGACTCTTGCAGTGAGCACAGAGCTTTAAGTCACACCCCACCGACCGTGACCACCCCACGAACACGAAGCAAAGCCTGTCAGTAGCAACAGGGCGGGGGGCGGAAGAATCCTGGAGCGGAGCCCCTCGGCCCTGCGGGAACACAGGGACAGCCTCACAGCCCCCCGAGCCTCTCCCAGGAGCCGGACTCCCGCTCGGAGCCTCCAACAGCCCCGGCTGAAACCGCTCCCGCGGCCGAGGAGGGCCCGGAGGCAGCCCCCCGAACACCTCCCGGTACTCCCAAACCCCGCAGGCCGCGTCAGGCCCCGCACGCGTCCCCCCCCCCCCGCCCCGCCGGGCCGGGCCGCGCCCTGCCCCTCCGCGGGGTGCCGTGAGAGGACACAAGGGCCGCGGGGCGGCCGCCCGCCCTCACCGCGGTGTCCGCCGGCGCCCGTCGGCCCGCACCTTGTCGGCTTTGTCCATGGCTCCGGCGGGGCTGGGCGGCGGCTCTACCGAGTGCGGCGGAGGCTCGGAGCCGCCTCCTCCATGGTGCTCGCTTCTCCCCCCCTCCCCGCCGCCTCAGCGGGCTACACCGCGCTCCCGCACACGCCCAGGGCGGCGCTGGCCCCGCTCGCGGCTCTCACGGGAACCGCGCCCGGCTGCGCCACGGCCGAGGGCGGGCACCGGAGCGGAGGGGAGGGGAAGGGAAGGGAAAGGGGGAGGCGGCGGGGCGACGGGGAGGGCTCAGCTGGGACGGAAGCCGGGCGGGCCCAAGCGGCGCCGAAAGCCTTGTTTCTCCTCAGGGCTGGGGGGGGGGAGGGAGGCGTCCTTGAAATTAAAATATTTAAAAAAATAAAAAAATAACTGTAAGTTATTTAGTCGGAAAGCTGAAAATGTACAGGAGGGGCCGGGCCCACGCCCCGTTCTCTGCCCGTCCCCGGGTCCCCACAGGGTCGGGCCCGTCCTTGGGTGCTCCAAGGGGCTGCAAGACTGTCTCCAGGGCTTTCACTGATACTTCTGGAGTAGGGCAGAAAAAACAGGCTAAATGCCTATGTAAAATAGAATCAATTGCAAAGGATGTGCTGGAGCAGAGCTGAGTACTTCCAGGTGAAATCCAGAAATCCATTTATAAAATGTATTAATGCAAGAGGCAGGTTTCTGATTGATTTTTTTTTTTTTTTAATTTTTGGTGAGAAATAAGGGCATAGCTAATGGGAAAGGTAAGCAAGCCTGTATTTTGACACAGTTAAAATTAAAATTACCAACACTGTTTCTACAGAGCAATCTTGATAGAGCTTCCTAGATTTAACCTTCACTTTCCAATTCACTCTTTCCCACGTTATGTTCAGCATGCCACATAACAAGCTGTTGGACTTCACAAAAATTTTGTTGGATTAATCCATGTTATCCCTTTGTATTTTCTTAGCATAGCTCTCCACCATTAGAACTTTATAAGTAACATACGGTATTTTGAAGATGGCTATTGCACTGCACAGTAAGATCTCATCTTGCAAACAGATGACATGAATACAGAACTTGTGCAGACAGACTGTCACTGCCTTGTGTGCTATTTTACATCAGCGGGATCTCCAGTTAAGTGTAACTTTTGCCTAGATGCCTGCAACATTACTTACGTTCTGTGAATTAAGTTTTCATGGGGTTGCAGCCAACAAAATCATAGGTCCCATGGATCATATGTGAAAGGGAGAACGGTGAAATTGTAATCCTAATGAAATGTAACTGTAGGATTTCTGTTGACTTCAGTGAGGCCACTGTTTTACCACAACTGAAGAGAACAGGAGGGCTGTTCCTGGCCCCTAATTGCTATAGAAACCTCTCTTAGCTGGAAAAACTGCAGCACTCGCCCACTTTGCTTGCACTTCCATATCCCAACACTTTCCTTGACAAGATTAATAGAAGTCTTCATGGTCAGTGTTGACATATACCATCCTGTCTTTCAACAGTATACAGCAGTAGCGTGGTGAAGGTCTTCAGCAGAACTAACGCACGTGTTCATAACCTTAGGAAGCTGTTTAAAAGTAGCAATACTGATCTAAATTTGAGGTTATGAGGTTATGCTCCCAGCAGCTTTTACACAATGACATTTCTGATTTTGACACAAGAAGTCAGGAAAGTAAAACCAGGGATTAAGCCGGTTGTATCAAGAACTTTCAGCTGATGCAACTGAACACCATTTCATCAGTCACTGCTGAACTTAAAAATGAGATGTAAATCTATAGATAAATAATGATGAAACATTGAATAAGCCACTTGAACCTTAGTCTTCATAAATTGAACAATGCATCTCTACTGAGTGAAGTGTATTTTATTCCCAATTGTTGAATATGTTTCACTTAAGTGAATACAATTTTGCTCAATTATTTAAAATCTAGTCACTTTTCATCTCCCAAGTAATGTGGGAGAACTTGCCTGACAGGACAGAAAACAGTGAAAATATCCCACTGAAACCACTACAACAATTGTCTTCTTGTATTAGCACACCAGCATTTTAGCATGGAATGCAGCTTCATTTGTCTAATATGGTGCTGACCACGGAATATATATTATGACATTTGCTTAAGATACTTGCTGTATTTTCTTTTTTTTAAATAATGACTCATTATGGCAAGGCTGTTCATTGTGAAATCCTTCTTTTGTTCCCAAAATACATACCAACAGAAAGGTCACACTTGAAAGCTCTGTTATGCATACTTAAACAACAATAACAAGAAGTTCTAAGATCTAAATTGGGCAGTGATTAAATAGGCATCAGATCTACACAACTTATACAATATACATAGTACAGAAAGTTATGTTGGGTGACCTAAGCAGCCACTTGGGTGAAAAGAATTCAAGTCTCCCATAAAATTTAACTCTGTATTATCACAAAAAAAAAAAAAAAAAAAAAAAAAAAAAAAGCCAAAGCACTTAGAACCAGTTACGTTAGATCTTCTATCCACAGCTATTTACAACTAAGCCAGCCTATCTGGTTACATCATCATCTTCTTGATCAAGTGTTGTGTAAGTGAACTCAACAGTGTTACTGGCCTTAAAGAAGCCATGAGGGGAAAAAAAAAAAAAAAAGGCAAACAAAACAAGCGAAAAAAACTGTCCAGTTTAAGCACACTAGTAATTGCAGTAGCTCCTTTAGAATACTCAGTCCTAAAGGTCCAGTTCTCAAATCAGTCAATATGTAAGCAACTATTGCTACTTCTCTATCACAACATAGAGTAAACAATAAATAGTTGGGAAGCAAAAATGATGCTTGAAATTAGTGGGTTCTAATTGCAATTTTGCTAATAAGTTGTTGGGTTTATTGCTGCAGCTGCTGGATAGTGGAGTTATCCTTCCTGAATACAAAGAAGAACACCAATCAAATGAAAATCTAAGCTGACATAAAAATGAAACAAGGAGCCTAAACCTAGCTATCTCAGCAGAGTGGAAAGGCACTTTGTAATGGCTGCGTTCAGATCACAAGCAAGTCTAACAGCACACATGTAGCTACTCATGCTCCCCACTTACAAAGGCTCTACTTACACCCACTGGGTAGAGAACCTCACAGAACCTGTAGGGAGGCAATTAAGCACATCTCACTGAAATCAAGGTAGTTTCTTCTACTGAAAGCTGAACATACACATACAAGCTTAATTGCACTGGCAGAGGAATATGAAGCAAGGATTGCTTGCTCAATTACACCCGCTCTATCCCCAGGTCTCAGCAGGCTCAGGCTGAGCTCTGTGGCAGCACGGCCTGAACATGGACCACAGTGGAGGCTGCACAGTGAGAAAGGGAAAGACGCAGCAGGAATGAAGCTGGCTCCAAAATGACACAGCTTTACTGGACTGGAACTAAAATCTTCAGTATAATTATAGAAAAAGAGAGGTAGAGAGCAAAGCAGAACTTGGCAAATAAACATTTGTATGTGATGGGAGATACAACGTGTCACGTCCTGCACAGGCAGCTAAAGGCAAACACAACAGGGAACACACTGCAACTGAGGTGGGAGCTCGTCTACAGATCTGAGAACCACGAATCTGATAGCAAGAAGCGATTACCACCTGGCAGCAGTCAGAGCAAGCACAGCACTCCCACTGAGCCCAGCTGCAAACTGGTGTTACAGCTGAGGACAGATCCTGCCTTGCATCTCTTCATAGCATGGCCATGAAGGGATTAGCTGTTACTCTTGCTGTAAGGCTTACAGTTATTACATCTCAAACGTAGTGCTATGTATGCACCTATTTAATGCAGATATAGTTTGCAATCTACCTTTGCACTGATTTAGAAGCATTAGAAGGTGATAAAGCTTTTTTGTCAACATCTTGATCAAGATTTAACTATGACTATGTAGCTGTAATGTAGTTTATCTAGTTCTCTGATGTAGGCATTTTCTAGATCTACAATGGTATGTCCAGCAATTTGAAAATAATAAAGTAACAACTAAATTTTTATGATTAAAATCAGTATGGATGAATATATATATAGAGAGAGAAATTTATGTCAAATAACTGCTCTGTTTTTACGAAAGCCTGGGGTACTGTCCAGAGTGGTATCATTTTACTATTAATACAAACTTACATGCTTCCTGCTCAACCAAATTAATCTCCCCCCCACCCCAAAATTAAATGTGAAAATACAGTCTTCAAATACAGACATGTTTTACAGCTGACAATTTCTGAGTAGCTACAAGAATGACAGTGTTTGTTATCAGACTGCAATTCAAATACCTCTATTATATTATTCTGCCAGGTGCATTTCAACTGTTGTGTTTTTGTTTTTTTTTTTTTTTTAATTGTTCTATAAACTTCTAAGCCTAGTTAAAATGAAAAGAAATTAAACTACTCTCTACATCAGGGTTTCAGATCAAACCCATGAGAAAACCTTAAGAGAAATGAACTCCTCCAAAGTACGTTTGCTAATTAATAAAAATTTGCTAATTAATAAAAAATCAAACATGCATCAGACATATCCTCCCAGATTTCATTCGTGTGACATTCAGTTTTAATGCATAAGCTGCCAACAGCTCAGATGAGGGGTTTATATACACAGTTTACATCACACTATTGTAACCCTACGTAAAATAATCAATTTTTCTTTTGCAAATTAAGTTATTTGTACTAACCAAGGTGCCAGTTGGTCTTGTGTCCACATCAGCAAAACTAAAGGTATATAAAAACAACCAAAAATTGTGAAAAGCATGGCTCAGTGACTGGAACTGAGAATGGAGAATGTAGCGAGGTCACTTAGTGCTTCCTGAACCTGCAGGGCAACATTTCTTGGAAAAAAATAATTGTCATTCACCATCATTCCTTTCAATTGCTTGTTTGGTTTTCCTGAGGAGGCAGAAATTGCATCTGAGACAAATGTACCACGTGGACTAATGTCAACTACCAGCACTTTCTGTTGCAGCTGTATAACAGTGCATCTCCCTCATATTTCCCCAAAGATGATTCTAATTTTTGAGTTTAAGAATTATGAAAATTTGAAAAAAGGTTAGAATCCCTTAGGGATTCTATAAACCTTTATTATGTGCTTAGAGCACAGACGCTAAGAGCTGAAGTACAAGTAAGAACTAAAGTATGCCAAAAATGCACAACAATTTATAAGAGGTAGACTGATACTTTCTCAGTTTAAAAACACACAGTTATCTCTCACTTTTCAAGGTAATAGTCCTTTACCAGTTGGCCTAGGCCTACTATTAGTCTTTGTGAGCAAAAACTTAAAAAGGAGACTAACTGCATACGACATATTTCCTACAGTATTCTCACTTCCTTCCAGGAAGCTCCAAATATGCCTCCCCAACAGACATATTTGGGATGGGAAATGTTACATCAGTTAGAACTGGCAGAAAGGCAGGAAGACTGTTTTTTTTTTTTTTTTTTTTAAACAATACTAAGTTCACTTTTTTTTTTTTTCCTCCTTTAGAGGAGAGTAGTTGTTCCTACCCACAGCAAGAGTGGCAGGAAACAGCAGAGAAGGGAAACACTGAAATAGCTGTCCTAATTCCCTGTCCCCATGGAAGACTGGCTACCGAAACGAAAGTCTCTGGTTCTGTAGCTGTGGGGCCCAATGCTTGCAGAGGATGATGCTGGACATCTATTTCACTTACTGTGAAGCACTGGCATACCAATTTGTTTTTGCTAAGTTCAATTTGACATCACCTGATCTCAGTGGAATTTTCCAAGCAAAAGCTATGTTAAACACCACAGCACTTTAAGGAAGCATAATACAATGTCTTTCAGTGAATGTTACCTAGAGATTTTATGAAGGAAAGAAAAACAAAAACAACAAAACAACAACAACAAAAACTTTGCCTCTATTTAAAAAACTAAGTTCAATTTATATTCATGTTTTACTATTACTTTAAGACTTCGGGTAAATTAGAAACACCGATTTGTAAAAATACGCATCAGTGAAGGAGAAACGTTCATCCAACATTCAGTGCCTTGCTATTCCTGCAACACATTAAGTTTTAAAGTTTTACTGTGTAAAGGAAAAAAGAAATCACTCACATTGACAACTACAGAGCAAAATAATTTTCTAAGGGAAGTAATTATCCTTCAAATGAAAGTTAATTTTATCCCATTTAATTATACACTGATACTGATTTAAATCCTGCTCTAGAACATTTAGTTTACCATGCCATCTTGCACATACATGATGGACGTATCATTTATTAGGCACTTTTTTTGTGTGTGCTAATTGCTCTACTTAGGTATTTTTCCTTTTACTCTAATGATGACTGTCTGTGGCACTGCTTTGTACACCACATCATACCCTCAGCTTTAAATTGGAGTACTTGCAGTTATGGAAGACGTTAACCCTACAAAATTTCTTAAACATTCCTGAGACCTGAAAGAGAATTTCTCTGTCAATACAAAACAAGCTACCACAGGAAGAAAAATTGCTGTGGCCAGTACTGCAGATCTGTATTTTAAATGTGTCTGATGATCCCAAAATCTTAGGACGTGAGGGGTATGTACCTACTATGTGGTACAACTGCAGCACTTGAATAGTGTCTCTGAAGGGATTACAATACAAAAACATTTGGGAAAGAATGTATTCCTTTACTCCCGAGGTTACTGTACTGGGTACCCGGTGTCTTTCTATATACACTGAATTTGGTCAAAAAGACCACAGATAAGGCAAAAAGATATAACAATCAGGGTCTGTGTTTCTATTCACAGGGTGTTGTGTGAAAACCTTGTATTCTTAGAGTATCAGAATCAAAAACGAGCATATTCCTGAGAAATGCCAACTGTCCACCAACATCAACCAGACAGGACTAATAATTCACCATCTTGCAAGATAAAAATCTTAGCCAGACTGCTAAATGTCAGCTCTTGAACTTTTTAGTATTTATATTTAACTACTTCAAGGAAAAAAAAATAAATGGCACGCATACCAAGGTTTAGACTTAAAATCTCCTTATTGTCCTTCATATGTGAGGTGAGAATGAAGTAATCCCTATCTTCTTTTAAAAATAAAATAAAGTAAAAATCAAGTATAATGAAAGCACGTCAAGAAATAAACTGTACAATTTCTGAACTGCACTGTTTATTTTGCTGCTTGAAACCTAAGTGACAGTATGCCACTATAATTATGGGGTTTCTTCTAAACCTTTACTACACTGCAGGTACAGAAATATATGGACACATTTTTGGAGAACTGACATTTTGCAAAATGCAGCAAACATTTCAATTTATACATGAGAAAAGGAAGTGTTCAATAGGGTATGCATTTCAAGTTATTGCAGGTTATTTCTGTGAGAGAATTTCTGCAGGTAAAACATGTTTAAATTTAACCAACAGTAACATGTCAGTGTTTTTAAAATCATGACAAAAATCTTCTCTCTGGTCATTAATTGCCCTTTGACAAATTATTAGGATGTTGTGTGTTTAGGGCAAGATGTCAACACAGCATAAATCCCGTGGCATTTTGGTTTTCTTCTGGAGATTAAAGCTGTTTTTTTTTTTTCTTGGGATAAATGCAGCAGCAAAACACAAACCAGCTGATCAAAAAAGCACTTCTGCCGTAACTCCAATAATTTCAGGGCACACCAACCGACAGTAGTTTTGCCATTCCCAGTTCTTTTAAGGTTTACATCACTGCACTGTTGCCTTAAGTACATTTGTGAAAGCTTGTTTTCTGTTAGGCCAGCTTGCTGACTACAGCCTGGTTGAGAGAATTTAGTTGGTTGGTCCATTTATCTAACGCAGTATACCGTGCACCACCTCTCTTCTGATGATCCAGTTCTAAGAGCTGGTTGACTTGATCAATTCGGCCATGTATAGTGCTAAAAGGAAATGAATAAATATCTATAAATCTTTAATGCACATGAAAATAGGAGCAAACAATAATCAAAAGGTAAAATAAGAGGTCTTCTTACATAAGAGAGAGAGACAGTGTCCATTTCAGAGTTCAACTATCCCGTGTAGTAATGCCTTTTATAGTTGTCAGCCCATTTAGAAACCAATTTAACTAATTCATTGCGCAATGTGTATCTTACTTGCCTAAGCCATGACCCACATATTAAGTCTGAAGCAATATGACGTAAACAGTTCTTCAATGACATGGCATCACAAATTATGGCGATTCATATACAAAGAAATTAAAATACGAACCCATATATGGATAGTATTTTCCTAGTAGATGTAACAAGCTACCTTCCAAAAAAAGATTTTACAAATTGTAGGTGAGCTCTTCCAGTCACGGAGAACAGACTACTAAAAAAAATTATCAGCTTGAAAGTATACTTGAAAATATAGATGGGTATAAGCAGCATTTACTAAGAATATATCATTTTCATAATCTCATTACAATGCAAGTAATTTCTCGTGTAATTTAAAATTATAGTAAAAAAAACAAGCTACTCAATCTCTGTATATAATTAATTCTCTTGGCTCACATCTTACAAATATACTTTATTGCTTTATTGCCAAGCAAATAATAGTCAAAATCATTACTTTTTGGTTTTAGAGTCAAACAATATTGTCATAAAGCACAGAAATACTTTGTTGTTTATAATATTCTTTAATTATTTTAAAGTAACCAAAGATCAGTAAACAAGAAGAAAGTACATACTTATCCAATATGCACTGCACAAGCAAGCTTTCCACATCAGCTACATCTATGTTTAACTCCTAAAATAAAAAGAAATCTCATTGTGTTGGTATTCTGGTTTGCAAAATTAAATCCTTCCAGTCTTTATTTTCTTATGTAGAATTTATTTTGACGTATGTTTCTTAATGTTTGAAAGAATTAATTCAATAATGATCTGTCAAGCAGAAGAACTCCACCCAAAGTATATATGGCCAATGATCAAGAGAAAGTAACCTCTCAGATAAGGCTGAGGAGGCTAAAGCAACATTTTTGGAAGCTCCAGAAAACAGTCCCTTTGCTGACTGTATTTAAAACAAACGAACAAAACAAAAACACACCGCAAGATGAAATAAGGCAATAACCATCGGAAAAGAATTAGCCTATGCTCAAAACCATTTAGAGAGCTAAATGGATCTTTTGCTCAAGTAAATTCTGGAAATGAAAAAGTTCTGAAAGGATATTATGCTTTTGCAAGTTAAACATAACTATCAGGTTTATTTCATATTTCATGAGATATTTTGGAATGCTGTGAATTTTTGCAAGAAAAATCAGACAAAGTCTGAGAAAAATCAGTCTCACAGGAGATGGAAACGTACATCTATTGTCAGTTATTTCTTTTGCTCCTTCCAGATTAGAGAATGAAATCAGTAGTTCTAGTCTTATAGTCTTAAAATACAGACATATGAAAACATCTTTTGAACACGAGATTAACATTTGGATTTTTATATCAATAGAATTTATTTTCACTTTTTATACTTTTCTTCAGAAAAGTCTTTTTCTACACCAAGTAGAGTATGGTAATTGAGTTTTTAAGAAATATGTCACAGTGCATATTATAAAAAGCATTTGGAAGATGCCTTAAATTTACATTTTCACACTGCAAAGCTGCCAGGACTGCATCAGTACAATGTTACAGTTTAGATTATATTTTAGATGTTCTATTTCTGGAACCACTGTATTTATTTAAGAACTTTTATTCATAATTAATCATTTACTTAAGCAAATGTAAGGCTCCACTAATACATACCTTAGAAATAAAAGGAATATGTATTCTTGTGTAAGGCTTAATTAATTTTATAAGCACTTGTGTTCTGATGTTTCGCAAAAGCTCTGTAAAAAAAGAAAAACAAAACTGTAAAAACAATGGCATTTAAGTAAGGGTGCAATACAGCTCCTTATAGAAGGATATCCTAAATACCAAGATCTTTTTAGGTCGTAGGTACTGTCAAATTTAGTGAGGTGGAGAAACACAACAAAATAGAGATCCTCTTTCCTTCAGGGACAGTATGGCAATACACAACTCTGATGATGGATAGATAAAGCTGAAAATTGTTCAAACAGAGAGCAATGTATTCCCTAGTAAAAACTTTAATGATTCAAATTAATTGCCTAAGTCATGAAGGTTACTACATGGTACATCTGTCCCTCTAATTTATGGCTGTAACGCTTGCACTGTACTAAAGCAAAAAGAGGTATTCTTAAGGCTCTGAAATTTAAGCCTGCATGCATTTAACTTCATGAGAAGTATTAATATTGTAAGATAAAGGTCAGAGCCTAATGGCATAATTACAATGAGGAACAGAAGAATGATAAAAACAGAGCCTTCATAAAGTGACTGCTTTTGGTTAGGTATGGTATTGCAGCTATTGTTTTAGTAATTTTTACATTAAAATAATTTTGTATAAAATGAAAGCATGAATTACCATTGTAAATTAATAGAAAAAAAGCTAAATCCATTTTTACCTAACCAGTTACGCAAGTACTGTTTATATAATGAAAAATAATACTGAAGACCAGATTATGCATCTCAATATAACATCTCAATATAAGAGATTAAACAACAACACAAGGTATGTAAGCATCACAAACATAAACATGCACTATGTATCACTACAGATTGAAAAAGAGGAGCGTTTTTTTTTTTTTTTTTTCCCCTGCAGACCATTGTCATAGAAGGGGTGAAATTCAAGTTCCCTTGCCCTTTAATTCAACTGTCCTCCTTTTCTTGCTTTCCAGTTCTGTTATACTCCCTTCTTTAAGAATCCATCTCTCTAATCTTACTGAGTTTCCCTACAAGACTTTGAAGCTTACCAGCAGTTGACATGTAACAGCAGTAGAGGGATTATATTTAGTTTCCCCTGCTGTTTGCTGTGCTCTCTTTTACAAACAAGAAGCATAAGAAAACCAGGTCTCTGGATTTAACTCTTTTCGTGTAGCTATCCAACTGATCTGGCAATTCCACAATAAGTCCTACTCTTGATGAAAACAGTAGTTACTTGAAAAATGAACGCTGTATTCAAGTAGAGAGACTTTTACATTCTCTCTTACATACTAGTGTAAGATACTAGTACTTACCTAAGTGCTGTGGATAATTTTATTTTGTCATAGCAATGAAATGGATGGGCAGGTTTTAGTGTGTTCCCATTTTATTAAGTATAGGTATTATAAATCCAACCACTGTTTTCAACATATACATTAGAATTATGTAACAATACCTTCTAACGTATATATACATATTTTGTTGCTACACATTTATTAATCCAACTTTCATTACATTGTCTACATGTTATATCTTTCATCTGCAGCAGAAAATTTCCCTTATCAACTAGTGAACATCTAACTGTTAAGACTGACACAGCCTTTACAACTAAGGGTTGCTGTCACTTAATTCTTTATAAATGAGGGTGGACACACCTCAAAATATTCAGTGCCTAAAACCACTGTAGATATTATCTTAGAATATCCTCTCTTGCTAGAAGTTTATTCATTATTCCTGCAATTCTTAACATTCCTCTGTATGCCTGTTGGCCATGACCAACTTGAAATTGGAAACAGTAAAGGAATTGTCCATAAGCAGTATGGGCATAAGCAGTAATTGTCTGCAAGCAAAATAGCAGAATCACAAAGAATTCCCATTCTGCCAAAGAGAAAATATCTTACCAAGCAGTGAAAAAAGGATTAAAATAGCCTGCAAAAATACCTTCAATGTGCTCCCTTATGAAGGGATCATCCATGATGTTGCTGTGATTTGTTTTTAGAATCTTCTCAAATTCAGCGATGTCGTTGTTCTGATAGGCACTTCAGAAAAATGGGAGACTGAATTACTGTCTTTAAAATTAAAACCAGACTCGTAAGACTTCATTCTGCATCTTGTAAAAATCTATATTAAGTTATTTAGTGTTGGTGATAAATAATTATATTCAGAATCTGTGTAAAGAAAAGCTATTTCAAGTTGAGATGCCACAGAAATGACCTTTCTCCAGTTCCAATTTTTGGTAACATTTACAAAACTATAGTAAGAATATTGAGTTCTTCTGCAAGTGTGCTCTGTTTTCCAAATCCTTGTACAAAAAAAAATTAAAAATTAAAATAACCCTAAGCCCAGCC
Organism: Aythya ferina; assembly: GCF_964211825.1. Lineage (NCBI taxonomy): Eukaryota > Metazoa > Chordata > Aves > Anseriformes > Anatidae > Aythya > Aythya ferina. The sequence goes on along the minus strand of NC_140307.1, from coordinate 20,435,664 downwards.
AGTTTTGGACAGTATTACTTCTATTTTGGCTTCATGAAGCCCTATTTTATGTAGAAAATAAGAGGTAAAAAGATTTCACGGGAGGTGTTGTTCTTTCTAGAATGTCTTAATCTGAATTCTGAAAATATTGGAAGATGGAAGAAACGCCTGACTTCCAGGATTAACCATCGGTAATTTTGGCCTATTACTGCTTCGATTTTTATTTATAGTGTATTTTCAGTTTAATTGCTCAACTGTTATCTGAGAAAAGGTGACTAAACAAAGGTAGTTTAGACACCAGTTATTGTTCAGTAGTGGTACCTTGACATCATTTAATGGTAAGAGCTGTAACCACTGAAACAAAGCCATTTTCTTCAAATATAACAGTCTTAAAATTCCCATCTATTATCTTTTCTTAGCGGAATTGTCAGCTGTAATAGGGACTATCTACTCACCAATCAAACTTCCAGGCTTAGTTATACTAAGCTACTGGCTAACAGTATTTAACCTCAAAGATGTACTGGTCAATACATGTTTTCAGTTTTTGCTTAATAGTAAGATAAAACACTTTAAAAGCAACATCTATTTTGCTGTTATGGTCCCTGTATATTTTCAATTGTACAAATTGGCCAAAAAAAAAAAAAAAAAAAAAAAGTAATCCCTGATTATCAGTTAAAGGGGAAAGAAAAAGACCAGTTAAGTTTAAGGCAGAACTTGAAGAATTTATAAACGTAGTCACATGAGTGTACGACATTCTATCACATGAAACCATTAACTGTACTTCACAATTAAATAGAATCTCAGTTAAGTATATGTTACTGTTTATTCCAGAAGTCTCTTTTATACCGTATGTAACACATTCAAGTTCCCAATGTAGAATATAAGAAGAATGAAAAACACAATTGGAATCTTTGTAATTGCTTTTATCTCCTGCATATTTCTTCTTTGCACCACTTTAATTGTATTATTAACTTTAAAGCAGCAGTTATACTCAAATGTCAAGATAAAAGTTATAAATTAGGAAATATGAATAAAATCAGATTGGGTAAGGCCACCTCGAGTTCCTTATGCCTCAAATTCACAGGAAACTATAAAAGTGAAATAGACAAGTCTGAAGTGGAAATATTCCCTTAATGATGAGTAAACAATTTGGCAGTTTATTATGTCAATAATGAATAAACTTTCAAAAACGATTTGTACGTATACAATGGTGCAGCACCATTGTATATCACATATCACAGCAAGGTTCATTCCAACCTGACATTGACCGTGTATTTTAAAATGCAAGCACGTTACTTCTTACACAATGAAAAGGTATAAAGTTCTCCTATGTTTTGTTAATTTTTTTTTTTTAACTTGATAAAGCAAAGGTGGGTAGAGTGGATGGAACAGGTTAGCTTCATAGCACGATATAGAAAGACTACCTCAGTTCCATTTATTTCGTCTGATGATCTTAATACCCTAAAAGTCCTCACTTCACAGTTGCCTCAAAGAGGTAATGAAACATTCTTTTGATATTTATGTGTATTTGAAGGATGCTGGAGAACACCTGAGAAATTCATTTCATATTCCTAAATTATGAACCCCCTTTAGTAATTGTGAAATATCCGTACATTCAATTATTCTATTATCTTTAGTATGAGCTATCAATCACTTCAGTTTCTCTAATCTAATCTGCCAAAGCTGAAAGTGCAGTTGCAGTATTAGGTAACGCAACTATCTTTAAGGAAAAAAATGAGTTTTGTGATTGCACATCGTAGTAGAGGATAACAGCATGTTTCTGGTACAGTACAGATACTTAGATATGTCATGGTAAATAAAAAAAAAAACAACCAATCCACAAATATTTTCCCCATATTTATACATAAAAAAAAAAAAGAAAGAAGTGTTTATTGTGCAGAGAAGACCACCTCTAAAAATATTCCATTCCCGGTGTGGACACTACAGTTCTCTCCTCCCCAGCCTCGCCCCCCACCCCCAAATAAAAATCTTACCTTACTAAATTCGTCATTGCTAGAATCTCTGGATCATTTTTGTATGGTTTAGCCTACAAAGAACAGAAAGCATGATACAATGTTCAGATTTAAAATATTTTTTTCTGTTATCATATTTAGAGTAACATCCCTATCAACTCAGCAAAGACAAAAAAAAAAAAAAAAGGACAAAAATAGGACAATATGTCTAATTGACTTAATCATATCTCTAAAAGTACCTCCTGAGAATCAAACGGATTTATTCCAGATTTCATCAGCATGTTTGCTAAGACCAAATATTTTAAGCAAGTGGTTCTTCTGGGGCTCCCTGATTCATCATAATTCTTGAATGCTTCAAAAAAATCAGTATGTGCCTTTTCAAACTCTCCTTCTCTTAAGTGCATTTTGCCTCCACATTCTGAAAAGAAAACACAGATGAAGAGAAAAAGAACATTGCGTGCTTGTTGCTGACTACAATAATTGTACTAAAAAGTTCCATGCTACTTCTAAATAGATCACTGAAATATTTTTGGGAGTCTTTTCATTCTCTAAAATTACTAGGAAAAAAAAAGCACTAGGGCCTTCACATACAGCATTGCCATTTCAACAAACCTTTTCCAAAGAAGAAAAAAAAATAAAGCCCAACCCACACTATAAATGTAAAAGAACACTAATCCTCACAGCCAGTAATTATTTTAACCTTATGTTAAAATACTGTAAAAAAAAAAAAAAAATATAATGGAATCTACCTTGATTTTAAGGGCAACGTGCTTCCTATATTTATGGAATTTTCCCAAAATATTGAACAAAATTATACATAAAAATTGAGAAACACTCTTCATTTCCTTTTATTTTTGAAGCACCAACTACTGCAAGTACCTATACCAGAGTAAGATGATGGCACACATTTACAAAAGGGGACTACAGAAATAGCAGTCCCTTCCACGAGCAGCCTGTCAAGCCTTGTGCATTTATCCTTTGGTGCCTGCCATGGAGTCAAACAGCTCAGGTCTTCCCCACGTTTTCTGTTGCTTCTCTCCTGCACTATATGTAGCCAACTGTTCTGTCTGGCTGAGCAATGTATCTGGTACTTGGGCACCAGAGCAGCAACAATCCCATAGTCTCAGCATTTGTAGTCCCTTATTCCCATAGGGTTTGTCTGCCTATGAACCTACAAGATCCTTTGTCTTTCTAGTTGAAACTGAAAAAAACATTAATTATCAGATTTGCATTAAGCTAATATACAACAAATTAAATGAAAGATACAAGATTAACTTGCCTCTGATAACTCCCATGATCAGCGGATGAGGAATGGCTGACTTGATGTGCAATGACTGTTCATATAGTGCTTTAAGTTTTTTGTTATTTTTCTGTGCTGTATACATTTGAATTTCCAAAGCATAGATTTCCAATAGTTGAGTACCTTTTTTTAGATCATCTTCCCCATCATCAGTCTAGGATAGATTAAGTAATAAATACTGTGAAATTTTAAGAGAACAGTGATTTCAGTTTTACACTGACAGAAAATGCATTACCAAATACTCTCACTAATTTCCTATCAAAAATAAGGATTTGCCTGAAAACTTTAAATTTTGATATAAATATAAAACACAAAACATAATACTCCAGCCACTTGCAGTAGGCCAAATTCTCAAGCCCTTTCTTTAATAAAGTCAGTATTTTTGTTTAATTGTTTGCCTTAAAACAACTTTAAGAACTTTGTTCTTTATTCTCTTCCACTCTCCTTAAAACAAAACACCAAAAAAACCCACACTCTCTCAGTATACAAACAAAATGACTTATACAGACAAACCTATATATATTTTATATATAGTGTGTGTGTGTGTGATACATACAACTATTCTACTGCCTATGACAGAAACAATTCCCAGATATTTTTAACCCTTTTTCCATGGTGGAGGAAAAAACGGGGGCACAAACAGGCACAGGGCACAGCAGGCTGCACAGCTATTTTTTTCCCTTCCACCTTGGAAAATAATAACTGTAGCTTCAGTTTGCAGTAACGCTCATTTGGAATCTTTGCTATATTTTAAACTAAACATCTACAATTTTAGATTATTTGTATGTGCTTATCCTTTCCGTACATGGCCAAGATGAAACTTAATCAATAGTTATGAATTATTTTTTAAAGTCATCCTTAAGTAAGGAATAAAACATCTTTCAAATCACATTTCATTCATGTTAACAAACAGAAAAATAAAGCAAGTATAACATTTCTTTCCTCTATACTAAAAAAGCTCAACAACATGCCTCAAAGGCCAACAACTGATGTAACAAAATCAATGCTGTTTACAAAGCTACAGTGATTAGAGTATAAAGGTACCTGGCATGACTGATGCAGCTGGCGCAAAATCTTTTGTAACTTTCCATATTCTTCTCGTTCTAAATATAATTTGCCAAGCTGTAATTAAAAAAAAAAAAAGTTCAAGTACTAAGATCTACTAAGATTTCATAATTATTGTTTATTAAATTTAGCTGAAGGTGTCACAAAGCAAAGCAAAAAATGAGTTATATATTTTACCTTTGTATTTGTCTTAAACCACAATCTATCGTTCTTAGCATCTTTCAGAGCTTCAAGTGTTGTTTCATAAAATTCCTGAAGCAAATCCATCTGACATAAAAAATCAGAATTCTATAATTGTAAACAGCAAATTTGTACCTGTTAATAATGTCAATCTGAACAAACTAAATGTGCATGCTTGAACTTCAAAACAAGAAAGGTATCTGCATTTTATTAAAATGTAAAAAGAGCATAAGTAACAACACTAAGAAAATTTCCTTTCCTTATATTAAATAGATATTAAAAAGCATTCACATTTTAAGATTTGCAATCATCCTTCATGCTAGTTCAAAATGAAAGCTACCTTACAGAAGCCAGTCTTACATAATAAAATTCTTACATTGTGTAACTAAAGACAAACATTAATGGGCACTGCTGCTACTTAAAAAAAATAAAATAAAATAAAATAATAAAAAAAATAGTAATCTACATATCATGTAGAAAATAAATTTATGAAGAGAAATAGACAAAGATGCCTTCTGCATTCTAAGCTACCAACACCATGTGAAAGAAAGCTCTCAGCACATCAAACTATTTCTTTGCTTAAAATACAATATCCAAAATGGAAATCTAACTGCTGAATGCAACCTTTAACAAAGGTTCTACAGAGAATTCAGTAGTTTCTGGCCACTATTCTTTTTTTGGAATAGCACATCTGCAGGTATGAATGAATGTGAATTGATGTTCCCTCCAAGTCTGGTTCCAAGTGCATTCACACCAAAAACTCTGTCAACAACGAACAGCCCAAGTCAATCCTTTAGACCTTAAAAGTAAACCATCCTTCATCTACTCAACTTCCATTTCTTTTAAGTGGCAGGACAGGAAGGACTGGGATAATGACAAAGGAATCATCCCTGAAGACCAATGATCTTCTATATGCAGGTACTACTTCAAAGTAGTAATTTAGGTAAGTTTTCTGTAAATCTGCACATGGCACTAAAGTAAAGGAGCTGGAATGTCTCTCTATAAACATGTACCCAGCTTGAACAGCACACTCAAAAGAAAATATTTAACACCAACACCTCACTGCAAAATTTTTCATGTTTTTCCCCCCCAAAAGTATTGTATAATTGCAAGTTATATTTGAAAAGCCACCTAGTGTGTAGCTACAATGCTAAAAAAATATTTACTTTACTTATTAGCATCACAATTCCAGATAAAAACTGCCAAAAAATAATTCAACCCTCTTGAACCAAAAGATTAATTTTTAAAAAGTTATGTATATTCATAGAAACCATTAGATGTGGGAAATACAGTTAGAATACGATGAAAAATTAATATTGTGAACACTCTCTAATAAGGTCAAAAAACAAACAAACATGACCACCATATATACAAGTAAGTCCACAATTAAGAATGCAAAAAGGAAAACCACCAATGGACGAACTGATGATCTAACCTGCTTGGAAGTAGAGATATAATCAAGAATAGAATTGATGGATTTTTCAGAGTAATTCCTTGTAACTGCACTCCGTATGTAGGTCAATAGCTGTTTATATCTGTTCATCATTTCAGGAAAGTTAGTCTATAAAGAAAAACAAAACTGTTATATTTTTGTCTTAATGATGAAAAAATAAGTTACATCTTGGAACACACACAGAAAACGAAGCATAACAGAAAGGCTATGCAGTAATGGTTGCTGCGAGGAACTTTTACATCAGCACTTTATTCATAAGCAGCAGAATCAGGATTAACTTAAGCAAGACTCTATAGAATAGATATTTAAAATATTTATCATTATTAAAAAAATAGAAATGGCTATAAAACCTTTTGGAATGGTCACATACGTAGCATAAAAGTACTTTCACTTATTTGTTCTGGGGAAGTACACATATACAGAAATGTTCAAGTTTGCAATGGTGTGCTACCTGAGGATAGCACGGGCTGAGCGTCAGACACTCAGAGTCTCAGCTGACTACAGCAGGTATTTTGCATCCATTTTGCCTTGGATTTGCAACCGCCACAAAATCTCTCTGCCATGCCTGTAGTAGCCATTAAAGTATGTGAATGACAAGTTCTGGCAGATTTAGATGTCATAGCCATAAATTTGAACAATAAATTAAGACCTCTGGATCAGATCTGTATTTAAACCATTTCTTCTCAAGTGACAGCGGAAATTCTTACCAATTTAAAGTTTATTTTAATCATCTGTTTCAGAGCTTTGAATCCCCATTCTCCTTTTTCACCTTCAAGCTCCAAAACCTGAAATAGAAACAGTCTTTTTTAAACAGTCTTTATAAAAATTTCATAAAAAGAAATGTTTTACTCTGCCATGTTCTTCAGTTCCACTCTCCCTTAATATTATTGAGGAAGTTAGAGAGGGACAGGTATCTTATTATTTTTCATACCTTAGGTGATGTAGGGATGGTGATTTGTTATTAATACTTTTTTTGTTGTTGTTGTTATCTAACATCAAACACTAAAAACTTTAGCACCATTCCATGAATATATATGCATGAAAAAGTTTTAACACCACCCAAAAATGACTCAAACAACTCCCCAACTAAATTATTCAAAGAATGAACACTTCTGAATTGCTATACTTTCTTTACATATCAGGAAGACTTCTAGGTTGCAGTCTTCAATAATATCATAGTCAAGTCAAGTTTTATAAGTTTTTTTCGTTTTGAAATCATGTATATAAATACTGCTACGCACTATAAATAAGCCAAAAGACGCAGAACTTTTTTCCTTAAAAAGTTATAGCTAATGTGTTGATTTCTTGTGATGGTGTTTGCACATTAAAAATTTAATACTGACATGAAGGAAAGAAACAGTCATTCAGTATTTACTCATTTAAAGTTTTGAATTCATATAGCAACCCAAACACTATGTAAAACACTGAGGAAAATGCCACTTTATTTTAAAACACATTTGATCTAGTTTCTATAGTTGACACATGAAAACACACTTAGGACTAATTAACCTAGTCAATTCTGAAGATTAAAAACTCAGTTCTGTAAAAAATAGGACTAGCCTATTGTCCTATGGCTCCCTAAGCATGATCCTGAAAGGCAGTCAGCTAGGAATCCAAGTAGTCCATTGATAAACTTAGCACATTAGCAAGTTAAAATATAAACATTACTCTTACAATTAAAGAAAATATCTCAAATCATAAGCAAATATTTAAAAATATGTATTGAATATACTTGCAGTCTACAGAATATAAAAATGAGAGATAATATAAAGAAAAAAACCTTCTGAAAACTGCTTAGTGCTGCTTTTGGATCATCCTCCTTCAAAGCTTTGGAATTGTAGTATTGATTTTCCAGATCCACATTGGGTTCAGAATTACTGTCTTCAGAATATTCCTACATAAAAGACAGGAAAAAAAAAAAAACAAACATTATAAAACAGGAAGAAAATAAGGTTTGGAACATCTAATATTTCACTGAAAATAGGTAAACTGTAGTAAGATGCATGACACGGAAAGCCTGTATACTAAAATCTTGAGTTTCAAAGCAGGTATCAGGTACGTACTCCTGAGATGATTCTCTCTCCTCCATCTCCAGGCCTGCCTTGTCATCCACCACCACCTGCCCGTCAACACATTTGTTTCTGAACTAATGAACTGACTGCCTTTCTGACAAGTACAGTCTGTATTATTAAAATTCAGCCAATTTTGCTGCATAAGGACAGATGCCTAATAGTATATGCCATTTCTGTATGAGAGAAGCAAACACGAAGGCCACTAGTCTCCTAAAAGGTGCTCTGTTACATGACCTTTGCTACCCACAGCGAAGACACTGGCTGAGCTGCCAAACAAGTAATGATTCAGCAGCGGAGGGTATAACAGGCCTCCACAAATGTCTCATCTGCCTTTTTACATCCTAAAGATCCATACTCATCTGAGGAAATACGAACAGTAACACCAGCTGTTTCTTTGCTGAGCAGCAGAAACTGATTGGGAAAAATGCTAATACTTCCAGCGGGGGCTGGGAGCACTGGCACAACAGTTTAATCAATTACCCCTCACATACACTACCACCGAATAAACTAAAGAACTTAACTTCTACCATTCCTTTATTTTTATTTTTATTTTTTAGTACCCTGGGGCTTTTCTGATGAAAAAACCCAAGCCAACAAGCAATTATTCTATCTTTTTATGTTGAAGGACTATTGCTGTGTGTCAATCACGGACCACTAACAAAGTCAAATCTCAAGTAAGCCTCAGAATTATTACACTAATCAAAAATATTTCACAACACTGCATTTTTAAGCCAACTTCTGTCAACGGAGTGCTCAGCTGTTAGGAGATGATCTGTTTAACAGAATCTGTTTAAACGTCCAAAGTTACTGTCATTGCAGTAATTTTCCCTTTTACCAACAGAAACAATATTCAGGTGCCCTTCTTTAAGTTGCCATTTCTTCTTTTCCTGTACTTCTTCATCTACACACACCTGTTCCTTCACTCACCCATATATTGCCAACTCCTTCTTCAAAGCCACAGTAGAAGAGAAGTTTTAAATTAGCTCTTTAGTCTTCTGAAATTCTAATGGAAAAATTAATTCTGGAAACTCACGGTTGGCCCAAATTTTAATAAACATGGTCCTTGAGCCACTGATCCAACCTTCAGAACACATTGCTCACATTTCCACTCATTACATGTGGACAAGGTACTCACGTATGCATTTATTTGTACTCACAACCATCAATAGTCTGGAAAGCATAGGGAGGGCCACAAGCCTGTTTTCTGCATTCCCATACTTAATATGGAAAACTCCAAAGAAAACAGCAAGCAACTATCTTATTTCACCAGGGAGACTTTCCTTGTGGTTTGCTTATTTTCCCTATTGATCCAGCACTGATGGAGCCATGCAACACCTACAGGGTGTCGACAGCTGGAAGTGTATGGGGCACCTCAGGAAGGCAGCCACTTCCAAAGCTTAAGCAACCTTGCATTTAAGGTACGTGAGGTCAGTTGATGTCTTGTTTATTTTGTATTGTTGAAGTTTAGCATATTTTTGGCAGAAGTATCTATTTTTAAAGATAAAAGGTAGGCAAACTAAATTAATTCCTTTTAGGAAGCAATGGGCTCTGTGAGGCTGAAGCCAGAAACATCTAATTTTCATCTTGGCTCTGGCAGTGATTCTGGATGTGGACTCCTGCAGGAAGCTCTTTTTCAGATCATTTCTCTTAATGCTACTTAAATATTCATAAAGCTGTTTTCATACTAATATTAATGCATAATAAAGAATAAGTGTAAGTTTATAGATTATTTTTTTCCTAACGGAATCACTTTGAAATTCATCACAGGAAGCGTTTTATATCCTTGTAGCTACGTTTTTCTTTTAGTTGATGCCTATTTGCCTTACATCAATTTTAGGATGTTGATAGTAACTCAAAGCTGTAAGGGAGATAGGCCTTTCCTATCTTTGGAGACATGCTTTTCTTAATGACACATGTTCCTAAAAACAGAGGTCAGAGACCCCGGACTGGAATCATTTGCAATTTAAAAGAGAATTCACACTGGAGTTCCTGCTGGAAGCAGTGCTTGCTCCTGAAATGCTTGCTACTGAAAAGTGTGAAGCTGTCTCCTCAAAGTTCAAACTAAGAAAAAGATGTATTTCCTTCCTACTACTGAAAACAGAAAAGTTCTTTAAACAATAAATTCAGATCCTGAACACCTAACATATCCTCTTCATTACTGTTAACTGCCCTGCCTCCTGCCCGAACAATTTCCCCAACTCAACATCTTGCACCTAGAAAGTTCGTTTCCCCCGCAAATGCAGTACCAAAATAGAAGCGCACAAGACTCTGTGTTGAATAGCTAGACGTAACTCTAAAAATCTCAACTATACCACCTAGATCTAGCATTCTGCATAGTGAAAAATACTCTTAATTATAACTTACAGACAGAAAAGCACCTGTGTGCTACATCTTAGCTGCACAAGTCCTGGGTGATGGCTCACCCTGCTGGGTTAAGAGAACAGTCCCACCAACACAGGGACACAACGCTAGAGAAATTGCATAAAGCTCTTGAAGCATGGCACCTCTCCTCACAGACAGAGGTATGTCAACTCAGAGACTGTAACACTCCATCAGCCACATTTAACAGCAGATTGTGGCATTCCAGAACAGAGTGGCACACTAACCTGATAAAGTGAAAAGCAAAGAAAGCAGTATTTTGTGAAAACCACCTTTGACTAGATGTTAATTCTCCTCTCCTGCCTACAGCACTTCCCTGAATTCTATATTACATGTGGAGCAATAACCTGAACTTTTGCTTTCTATATGTTGTTCAGCAAGCAAACTACTTTGCAAACCTTTTTTCAATAAAAAGGGAAAGTAGCTATGCAGAGGATATGCTCCTCACAAAAGACACAATACAAAGAGTTCTATTTCTGTAGAAATTAATCCTCTAAGTATTGTTAACAACAAAGCCCTTATTACCGTCATTTTCAATTGCTGGTAATTTTACCAAATTTCAACCATTGGGATGACTCAAAGCATTCTTTTTTGTGAAGTTCAATTGTTTCTGAGAACAAGTCTGGTAAAAATTTGATTTTACTTCAACTAACTTTGTTTCATAACCATTGCATTTAGGAGGTCTAACTCTAGGATTTGGAGCAGGGACCTGATATTTTGCAAGAGCACTAGTGATGTGGGTTTGGTTTGTTGTTGTTGTTGTTGTTTTTTTTTTCCCAAACACAAAAATGCCAAAATGAGGCCAACTGAAAAAACTCTGAAAACAACTGCGCAGTACATTAATCTATTAGCTTGCCAGCTAGATTTTGTGAACATTTCATCTAAAACGAACATGCACTATTTTCACACAGCTCACGGGCACTGTCCCCAGCAGTGACCAACCAAACACACAGGCCCCAAGCCCCAGGCCAGAAAGCAAATAACAGTTTCTGTGTGCATTTACCACTGGTATCCAGGCAGATGAATAAAAAGAAAGCAACCACGCCGCAGTGCAAAAAAAGGAGGAAAAAAAAAAACGAGACAAACCATGAGGGTAAAAACAACAGTGATTTGTGTGACAAGCCTGCAACTACTCAGCCACACATTGGTAGTCCTGGTTTTTGTTTCCACGTTCTGAACTTCAGTACTCTTCTGCTCCTATCTGCTACCTCTGCAAGCCATCTAGTGCCTGCTGGCTTACACTAGGGCTCGTAACAGCCTGTTACTGACACCAGGAATAATTAGTCTGTGAAGCCAGAGATTCGCAGTGGGGCCAGTGCAGTTCCACAGAAAGGCAGCATTCTGCCTTTGTGTTATTGTCTCAAGCAGAAGTTGGAAGATGCAGAGAAATGAGACAGAAGACTGCAGAAAGGAAAAAAAAAAAAAAAAAAAGTATTATGACATGTAAACTGTATCAGAAAAAAGTGCCTTTTCTTCCCACTACTATCATACAGCTCTCCTATAGTTCTGGGCATCCTAAGAGTCCATGTCGGGGTAACTAACATCTAATTTACTTAATTTTAACACCGAGCTGCATATCAGATCCTAGGGAGCTCTGTTCTGAACAGAGTGATAAATACTATCTCTCTCTAAAATATTTCCAGTAACAATAATCAAAACTTACATCAAACCTATCCATGTTCAGTTGGAAAGAATGTACTAATTATTCTCATGTTTTTTGCCTCGATACTTCCTTTTGAGACATTATTGTAATGAGGAAAATAAGCCCCAACTTTATTAATTCTGTGTTTGTGGATGAGTCCAAAGAGAATTGCATAAAATAAAGTATCAGGACACACACATTGAATCCATATAAAATATGGAATGGTAATGAATTCAGAGAACTGTGTATCCCATGTCCTCTGTAAAGCACACTGAATGTTTTTTCAGTCACATACTAATGTAATTAAATATAACAAAGAAACAGAAGAGCATAAACTGGATTTGCCTGATTTGGTATTTCCCCAGCAAATTATGAATTATTTATATATATATATATACATAATATATAATTATGAATGCTCGGTTTTGCCACCTTACCACTCTCTTGCTTGCAATATATATTTACACATATTTAAGAAAAATAATGGCAATACTGAAATGTAAAGCCCTGGAAGAGGTAACTATCTGCATGAAATTTCAATTGTATCTATTATAAATGCATCAATATAAAGTAGGAAAATTTCCTTTCTTTACTGATGAGACTGCTTATCAAGTCTGAGAGCATACAGAAATTCTTTCTGAAATGGAGTATGTTTCTCAGGGTTGGAAAGAAACAGTGAACCAATTTTGCCTTTCTGATAGCCTGAAATAAAAAGCATGACCACGTACTTCTTAATAGTGATATAACACGAAAAGGGAACCCCGCAGTAATTTGAAAGCATGTTGCCCTTATTTGAGCCATGCTGATCCTCATGAACCTGTGGCAATGTCACTTTTGCTCTTGAAAAGTGAAAAGTCTTCATGCGAATTGTACAAAGCTCTTCTCCTGAAGTCACTAAGATAATACAACTACATAACAGACAAGTTGTTCAGCAAACAGTATTTGGCTACCTTCCCCCAGATTAATTTTGAAGTTGAATAATAAGCATAATAATAATGAGCATAATAAGACGTCTCATTAAGAATGCCACACACAAATTCATTACGTATCTAAAACAAAAAAAAAAAAACAAAAAAGTCAAGGGATTACAATAACTGTCAATGTGCTAACATTTTGCTTGCAAGGATCAATTTCTGGAGAAAGGCTGAGTTTAGTCTCAAAGACAATTCTAAACACGGTTCTCTGTCTGAGAATGAAAACAAAAATGGTAGTTACAATGGTCATTCCCTCTCCACCCTCAAGCTGAAACAAGTAAAAAGAACCGGGGCTGAAATCAGAATGTACCTAACAGCATCAAACTGGAAATTAAAATTCAGTGGCTTTCATAATGACCAGTAAACATTATTCTGTTTACTGAAGCATAAAGTGCAATAATCCGTGTTATAATCAAAGCTGTCAGTATATATTATTAGTAACTTGTGAGCTAGGTTCATCCACCCATAAAAATAAATGTTTTTTGTTGCTGATAGAAAGATCTCCAGCAGATAGTTAACTTCTGTATGAGTGGCTAAGGTCATTCATTTATGTGAAAAACCTTGCCTTCTATCTCAGTGAACAACTAAGCTGAAGCAGTAAACTATGGTCTGTGTAACAGGCAGTGTAGTAACTCCTCCGGTTATAAAAAAAAATCCAAGATGATGAAGCTGGGAAAGAGCTGGGCTTTCAGAACATCAGCTGAGTTTCAGTTCAAATGCAAAACATTTGCATACTAAACATAACTGACTGATTGTACTCAATGGGAAGGTCAAAAGCACATTTGAAGAGGCACAGCCATAACCACCTTAAGTAAAAACTAACAAAAACTTCTTAGGACTTTTTTTCCCCACTACTATTTTTATGCTAGCAGTTACCCTAGGACACTTGAAGGTACTGTATCCTGACAAAATAGCTATCTATTTCTGCATCCATTAGTGCATTGTGCAATTCCTGCCACTCTTCCTATTTGTTATGAAACATTTACCAACGCTCAGGTATGCTCTTTGTTTTCAGTTCTGTACTTGTCTGAGTATTGTCTTGTACTCAGTTTTTCATTCCACATCCTTCTGCAGCTGCTTTTACACTGAACTTGAGAACCAACCATCCCCTTATAGTCTTCTGTTAATGGAATTAGATTTATATCTACATGAAAGGAAGAAATTGGGCCCTGTCTCCGGAAGAGGTTTATTTAACTATTTTCCAAAACAATTTTGTTGAACACTGCAATTACAGTCTGAAGTACATCTGAAAACATCATACAATCATGGTTTGTTATTGCAAGAATGTAGAAACTAGTTCTGCTATCTTTATTCTTAAATTGTTTCTTTCCTTGATCTGTTATAAATCAAACTAAACAAAAAAAAAAAATCTGTTCTATTTAACAATGGAGTGTAAGTATTGTTTGATGGTTTACCTGGATGAGGTTTACATACTGAAAAGAAGAAATGAACATGCTCCTAACAAGAGGTATTTTTAAATTTGGGAAGGTCTGGGCTAGAGGCAATAAATGACAATAAAAATGTTCCACGAGAGTTAGCTGCAGTCATGTGCCCTAAGCAAGAAGTTTCAGGAAGGTTTTTCCAATAACGGAGCAAACACTTAACGCAGGAAAAAGAAAAAGCATCACACCAGCAATTATTCTGGGTGAAAGCTGACTGAATGTATTTTGAGCATGGAGTTGCACTGACTTATTCAAATTTATATATGCATTTAAATATTGAAAAATGTAATTCCAATGATTCCTCTGTATGTCCAGTTCTCACAACATGTATATTCAACATGAATTCTGCTGTTTAGTATTACTTTGACTGTATCACATGGAAAAAAAAAAAAAAAAAACACAGTATTTTATACCAGTACGTGGATTTAAGTGTTAATACAAATGAATGGAAACTGATGTTGGATTAAACTGACATAAAGTATGTTTAATGGTCTCAGGGTACTTCCTTCAGGAAGCTCGTTTATAAAAATCTGTGGATTCATTCATGGAGTTAAGTAGAAGATCATTGGGAGCATTATGTCAAGACTAATCCTGGAATACTGACACAGATATATGACAATGCCTGTCAACCAAGCACTCTCATCTGAACTTGAATCTCAAAAACAAAACCAGACTTTTTCCTTTTCTTTCTGTGTTCAGTGTCATCCAGCCATTCTGGGCTGTTCATAATAAAAAATTGACCAGAATGTATTTCAAATGAAATCAGGTGAGTCTTTTAAGTTAATTTGTAATTAACAATGGTCATCAAATAATTTATTACAAGACAAGCCTTCCATAAGCAAGCAGCTGGGGTTTTCAGTGAGAGTGCAGCACTGTGAGTACAAGTTCAAGTGAAAAAGATGAAATAGACTCTTAATCCTCGACTATATGGAGTTTTTAAGAAATGTGTCAGTTCTAAGAACTTACGCAAAGTTCAGAAAAACAAAACCAACAGACTCTCAAGCCCCAATATATGATTATGGCAACGGGATTATAACTGAACAGAGAGCACAGAAAAGATTTTTTGTTTCAGAGGACAACTATTTCGTTTATTAACCCACCTTGAAATCACTTTGGTAATTATAAAAAAAAAAAAAAAAAAAAAAAGCTTTAATAATTAAGAAGAGACTTGTTACATCCAATTTCATTATGTTCTCCAGTTTTCCTGGACTAATTGCTCTGTCTACTGCTAACTGTAAGCAGCACTTACGTTTTATTTTTACCTGCAAGAGCTCAGAGCAAAACCTGATGTGAAAACACAACTAGACACGCCACAGAAACCCCGAGCCCCGCAGAGCAAAAACCTCGCTAACACCCGAAGCCCCACAAGTTGAACACGAGGACCGAGCTGCCGGGCCGCGTCCCCTCGCTCCCCGCTCCCTTCCCCGCGCTTCCCCTCAGTTTGCCGCCGACGCCCGCGGGGGGCCAGAAGGGCCCGGGGCCGGCCGGGCCCGACACCCGACACCGGCCCCGTTCGTCTGGGGACAGGCGGCGGGGGCCCGGCGGGGCCTGCTCCGAGCGCAGCGCCCGCCCCCGGCAGCCGCGGGGCGGAGGAGGGCGCCCGGCGGCCCGGGGGGGGCCGGCCTGGTGCTGCGGCCGGCGCCGCGCCCCCCGCAGGCCGCCGCGGAGCCCCGCGCCCTACCAGGTCGTAGTCCTCCTCGTCGTCGCACATGAAATCATCCTCCATGTCAGACATCTTGGCCGCAGGAGGGGCGGCGGGAGCCGGCGCAGGGAGGAGACGCCGGGGCCGGCCCCTTCTCCCACAACGCCGCGCGGCACGGAACGGCGCGGCCCCGGAACCCGCCGCCGCCCGCGCGCGGGAAGCACGGAGCCCGAACGGCGCAGCACCGCCGCCGGGTGTCTGCCCCTCCCCCGCGACCGGCCCTCAGCAACCGCGGCCCCGGCCCTGCGGCGCCGCCTCGGGCCCCACACCGGGGCTGGGACCCCGTGCCGCTTTGTGTCCCCGATAGGAAATTCGGAAAGTCCGGGCGCTGTGCTGCCGCAGCCCTCTAGGCCTTAGCGCATCGTCCTGCCGCGTTCAGTGCCTCAGCACTTTCTGTGCACTACCATTACCGTACCCAAGTATCACCCAACCACCCGGCCCAACAAGGTTTTACGTGTGAAAAGCACAGGCTCCGCTAGGTGTGGAGTCAAGGGCTCTCTAACGACTTACACAGTAATCACTGCTGCGTTCAGCTGAAAGAGTGTTATACATGGAGTGGTAATTCGTGTCGAGAAAATGGTTGATACTAACAAAGAAGGGGGAGATTTGGGAGTGTGGCCATGGGGGTTGGAAAACCCCGTGGTTGAGATAACATTAGACTCTTAACGACAAGGCCATCAGGAATATAAAAGAGTTTAGAGGGAACAAAGAAGGGTGATTCAGGAGACTCCATGCAGTTTCGGGTTTCTTGTTCCCCAGCTGGTTCTCTTGTCCTCCAGCCATTAAGGCATGGGTGTTTCTGGGTGTTTGCTGTTGTTGTTACATTCAAAGTTGTTTGACCAATGAAAAGTTGTTTGGAAAAGAACTGCTGTGGAGAGATAGGTATAAGAGGGGAGCCTGCCCTCAAGATAAAAAAAGAAAAAGGCAGCACGATGAAGTTACATCAATAAAGAAGCAGGAAAAAGAAGTGAAGAGGAACAGGCTGGCAGAATGGAGACCAGGACGGGAACAGGCACATTGATTGCCTCATGAAGATAGGTTCGGCCAGACTCAGCAAACTGCTCAGAGAAGCTCGTACTGAAAGTCGCTGGAAATAGGCACTCTGGAGCTGGAGAGAAGCTCGAGCTGAGAGAAGCTGAGCCGCACACACAACTGCCCCTCACTGGTAAGCAGTTGTGCGTTATGGGGAATCATACGTCCTTAGGAACAAAGACTGTCCTGGTAACCTTACGGCTTATTCTGCTTCTTAGCAATTAGACACTTGATGATCCTGAAACATGGGACCAAATTGATGTCAAGGTGTGGGACTCTGCAACTAAAAATGACAAGGTTGCAGTGGGATTGCTCAGCACCTGGTGAGCAATCTCTGAGGCCTTAAAGAGCCACGTGGAGCCACAATCACAAACGTGTGGCTTGGCAGACAGCGAGGGAGTTGCGGTCTCCTTTACTGATCCGACTGCTACGCCATCGCCATCGCCATCGGCCTCTCTGCTGCTACAGCCATCGAAGGCTTTTGCTGTTACGCCCCCTGGTGACCTGGACGTGCCTTTTGACCCAGGCCTCTTGGCCTTCACAAGGCGATGGACGTGTTTTTCTTCAATCTGGGAAGAACGGGATACATAAGGCCTGAAGCAAGAAAACGAATGGAAAATGGAGACTGTTAAGTTATGGAACTTAAAAGATTGTTTGTTACCTATCCTGATTGTATGTATGTATAGGCATACTTGGGTTATTATGTAAAGCAATGTTCTGTATACATGTATTTAGAATGTTTGATGTTCGTGTGTGCGTGTTGGTGGAGCATAGACTCCCCGCACACCCAGCGCTGTTTACTTGCCTTTTATACCTTTTATAGCTTTTATACCTTTTATAAATATTTGTTTTATAAATATTACAAAATTAAGATTGAATTGAGACCTCATTTATAACAAGAGGAAAAAAGCTGGGACATGCAAGCGTTACCCTCCCACACTGCAAGGCTGGTGGATCCTGCAAGCTCCTAGACAAGTTTGCAGTATTTATTGCCTCCATTCTTTTCTGTGGGTCATTTTATGTTACAGTTGTTATAAACGAAGAGTTGTATCAACCTGAATTTAGTAATATTTATAAAAGGCAAGTAAACAGCACTGGATGTGCGGGGAGTCTAAGCTCTACCAACATGCACACACAAACATCAAACTTTCTAAATATACAGAACATTGCTTTTACATATTAAACCTGTGTATGCCTATACATCAAAGTTTTAAAAAGCAAGTGTCCTTTAAGTCTATTACTAATAATGACCATGACTGGGGGAGCATAGTTGGAGTTGGGAATCCTGGTTAAAGTGCTCCCATATCTTCCATGGCTTCGTTAATTTTTCTCAGCTCATTTAAGTCTCCATTTTCCATCCCTTTTCTTGATTACAAACACCGGAGAATTCCAGGGCTAGTCGTGGGAACAATGTCTTGCTTTAAGTTGTCAAGCAACTCATCCTTCGGGCCTTACGTATCCTGTTCTTCACGGATCGAAGGGAAACAAACATTTCCGCCTCCTTTTCAAGGCCAATAGGGCCTGGGTCAAAAGGCACGTCCAGGTCAACAGGGGGCGTAACAGCAAAGGCCTGTGATGGCAGCAGCGGTGGGGGGGTGGGGGCGATGGCATAGCTGTCGATCAGTAAACGAGCCCGTAGCTCCCTCACTATTTGGCAAACCACACGTGTCTGACTGTGGCCCCACAGGGCTCTTTAAGGCCTCAAAGATTGCTCGCCAGGTGCCGAGCAATCCCACTGCAACCCTGTCGTTTTTTGTAGCAGAGTCCCACACCCTGACCTCAATTTGGTCCCGTGTTTCAGGATCATAAACTGTCTGACTGTTAATAAAGGGCATAAGCTGTAAAGTTACCAGGACAGTCTTTGTTCTTAAGGACGTATGATTCCCCATAATGCGCAACTGTTTACCAGCGAGGGGCAGTTGTGCGCGCGGCTCTGCTTCTCTCAGCTTGAGCATATTCCAGCTCCTGTTTCCACCGACTTTGAGCCGTTTACTGAGTTTGGCCAAACCTGTCTTCATGGGGCGATCAATGTGCCTGTTCCCGTCCTGGTCTCCATTCTGCCAGCCTGTCCCTGTTCTTTCCTTTTTTTCTACTTTTTTATTGATGACATAATTTCATTATATCGTGTGTTTGTTTTTTTTTTTTTTTTTTTTTTTTTTCATTTCGAGGACAGGCTTCCCTCTTACACCCTTTGCCCCACAGCAGTCCTTTTCAAACACCTTTTCATCAGTCGCACAACTTTGCCCGGCAACAGCAAACACCCAGCAACTTCCATGCCTTAATGGCTGGAGAACAAGCAACCCCAGACGGCGTGGCAGGCATGGCGTTTCCTGAATCATCCTTCTTTGTTCCCTCTAAACTCTTTTACATTCCTGATGGCGGTAAGACAACCATGGGGCTTGTCGACCCCCATGGCAATACTCCCACATCTCCTCTTTCTTTATTAATATCAACCATTTTCTTGACATGAATTATTATTCCACTTATCACAAGTTTTTGATATTTTTTTTTCCTCTCCTGTGGCTACTTCTATTTCAGTTCTGCCCCTGGAAAATTGCTTCAGAAAGGCATTAATCATAGAATGGAATATTACTGTATTTTTCTCAGTCCAGGCATTTAAAACTTCCTGAGGTGATTATTAGCAGCCTTAAACAGCAAAATGGACAACAATGAGCTGGGCTTGTAAACACATTCGAAAAGCTCCAGCTCCTCAAAGTTACTGCTGCCATCAGTCTTGAGGGGTAACGGGATCTGTGAAGCTACTTGTTTGAGGGAAAGCAGCAGACCCACACGCCAGAAAACCCAAAGGATAAAAATAATGCCGGGGGGAAGCACTGCTGATTGCCCTACCGCGTTGCCCCAGTGCACCATGCCGGGGCGGCTCTGGCCTCAACACCCCGCACCGCGCCGGGGGCTGTTTTTAATCTTTGTTTGTTGCCAGCTAAATTCCGACAGGAACGAAGTAACAGAGCGCCTTCTGCACGCGATGTAACAGCTTTCCAGCCACCTGCGGACCGCCTTGCGCCAGCAGCTGAGCGGCCCCACCGCCGGGAGGGCTGCGGGGGCCGACCCCCTGCGGCACCGGCCCGGCGGCTGCACGGCGGGGCTGGGACCAGCGCCGGGACCGGGGCCGGAGCCGCGCCGGGGAGGAAGAGGAGGAGGAGGAGGAGGCTGTGCCGGCAGCCCCGCCGCCCGGAAGGCCGGTGCCTGCCCGTCCCGTGACCGCGAGCCCGCCGGACCCGCCGCCCGCCTCCAGCAGGGGCCGGCGGGGGGGAGCCGCCATGGCAGGGGACGCCCCCAGCAGCCTCCCGGTGCAGGCGGTGGAGCAGCCCAGGTGGGTGCCTGCCCGGCTGGCCGAGCGAGCCCGTGCCAGGGCGGCGGCGCCCAGCCTCGGCCCTGCAGCCGCCGTGGCAGCGGGGGCGGGTGGTGAGCAGGGGGGCCGGGCCGGCCGTGAGAGGGACGGGCAGCCTGTGGGTGTCCCCCGGCCCCCTCTCGAGGCAGCCCTCGGAGCCCAGTGCGGCGGGAGGGGGGACGGCGCCTTCAGCTGTCCTCCCGGTGTCTTCTCTTCGCAGGGTTTTGGGGATATTCGGTTATCCTTTCGTCTTGTGTGCTGTAACGAATGGCCCGTGCGATTCGCTGGGACGAAGTGTGCTCTTGCCCACGGTGCTGCACCTGGTGTGTGGCAGTAGAACATGCTGGCAGTTGAATGAGCCCTTTTACCCGTGTTAACGCTGGCAAGGGGAATTTTCTAAATTTGTGATCCCCGCGGCAGAGTGCAGTGTATTTCCGTGTAAGTCACGTGGAAAGGACAAGCTCAGCTTTTCTAGATTTGGAGGTGTGAAGTTGCAAGGGATGCGTTTGCTTAACACTCTTGACAATCAGCTTTGATGTAGGTGCTTACATTGCAGCATGTTGCAGCAAAAAGGGCAAAGCGTGTAGATAGCTCTTCACAAGTCAACACTAGGGAGGATTGTAAGCAAGCTAAAGAGGGCCCTAACACAGCTTTGTTAGTGGGCTCCAAGGCAGAAACGTACAGAAAGATCTGTTACAAAAATTCACAACAAATAATGCTTTGTAGCTTTCCATTTAGAGAAATCTTACAAAACATTTGAATGTATATAGTTGGACAATAACAGCTTTTACAGAGAAGTACAAGCTAAATAATTGACTGTGAAAATTTGTAACATCTGTTCCTCATTGCTGTCTTCTTACTTAAGCTTTGCATTAACTAGGCTTCCAGTTTTAGTTTTAGACTAAATGTAAAAGGCTTAGCAGCCTGATTTTTTCTTAGTGGACTAAAAACCAAATAATAATAACAACACTAATAATTTGGTACATGTTTTAAAGTCACCAGGGTATGCTGGTGAGATATTTTAAGACTTGTTTTAAATTTTCTGTTCTTCTTACTTCTCGTTTATCATTTTTTTGTCTTGCATACGTTAAAGAAAGTTAATGGGTTAGTGTGTACCCTAACAGTAGTTTTGAAGTGAATCACTATTAAATCACTTATGCTTCACTAGGATAATAGCTAAATTTCTTCTCAGTCATTGTTTACCCACTGTTCCTGCATGACATGCTGAAGCATCCTAAGTTTGCAAGCACGGCGTGGAAGCTAAATATCTTTATGGTCTTATGAAACAAAACAATATGCCAAATCTTTCTCTGTTTTGGAATTTTCAGTGACACATCTAGAACCTCCAAATGGAAAGTCTGAAGAACTTTCTGGGAACTGTTGCTGTAAAACTGTAAATACTGTCTAAATAAGTCATAGGGATAATCAGTGGTTTGGAATTTTAGTTGTCTTCATATGCATTGGTACAGAAATGGTGCTCATACAAAGGCTCATAGGAAGTTTAAAAAAGTCAAAATTTAGAAGAAAATCCATTTGCTCAGGCCTGGTGTAATCAAATCTGGCTTTGAAGAGGGTGCCTCCATGTGTGTTTATGTGACAAAACCAAGTGCCACAAACAAGCCGTTGATGCGCACTGCTGCAGGTCTTCCTTACCTGCGAGCAGTTTTACAGAGCTGTAGCATACGAAAGGTAGGTGGAGGCCATGGAGTTTTGTTACACAAGGCAACTGCCTTCTCTGGTTCTGGCTAGAGCCAGCCAAGGTGGAGGACTTAAGTAAAAGCGGGTCCCTTTCATCCTTTTCAAAAGAACATACAAACAATAGTTTACCTTTGGACATCTGACTCCTGAATGAGTTTATGACTACTTGTATTTAAAATAAAATTCTTATCAATTAGGATACCTTAATCTTCTCTGTCATGTGTTATGTGAGGAGCAGGAAGAAGCAGCTTAATGTAGCTCCTGATATAGGAGAGAAAACCCGTTGTACTTCAAAAAGTTAAACCAAAATTACTTTAGAACATATTTTAGACAACAGGCTTCCCATCTTTTATGCAAATACAGTCCTGCTAAAGGTTTTCAACCTGCCTTTCAGATTGCTGAAGCTGAAGGAGAGTTTTATAGCAAAATTTGGATCAGCTCCCAAGTTTTATGTTCGTGCACCAGGGCGAGTCAACTTAATAGGTAAGAAAATATTAATATTTTATCATTTTATCTGACGTCACAGAAACCTAGTAATTTAAAACACAGAATCTAAAATAATGATGGATTTTATTTTATGTTTTATTTTTTTTCTTAGAAAAGTTGCACGTGATAAAAGGAAAGTAGAATATAATACTTTCCTAGCTTATTCCCACCTTATTATAAATAATTTCACACTCAAATATCAGTTTTGGAAAAAATCATAGAGAGCAGTGATGATTTTGAAAAGTGGAATAACATTCCAATTTATGGTTGGATACAATTCTTTTGAAAAGCTTTGCAAATCTAATCAAAGTAGTTGCTGAACAGTACATCCATAAATGAAATCATTGTATTTTTTTTCTCATTCATTATAATTTAAGTGATCAGATATAGTTAGCCAAACAGGAATGCATATGAAGGTATGAAATGATTCTACCAGGATCTCAGCCATAGAGATGCATCCACAGAACAGTTGGTTGTGATTCACATGCTTCCTGGAGAGACAAAAACACTGTTTATCTAAGACTTACCTGTGTTTCTGTGGCTGCCTTATTTTTTAGATTTGTCTACCCATGTTAGGATTGTTCTCTCTCTAGAGCTCAATTTCTTGTATATGCATAGAGGAACCATACACATTTGAAGATTTGTAAGTAAAAGGAACCTGGAAAACAGAGCTTTAAAATTAATTAGTCCATTGTGCAGTTAATGATGATTTTCATCTTGGTGTTCTTAGTGTTGCACCTATATGTATTAGTTGTTATTTACATATAATCTTCATGGAAAAAAGTCCAGAAATTTTATGAAAATAAATCCACCACAAGCCGTATCCAGTGGCCAATGAATCTGCCACATGAGCAGAGGAAATCACATAATTGGAAGTCATGTACTGACTTTATCTCTTCCAGTCATCAGTTAAATGAAATAGATTTGAATTATTTTTCCATACCGACACAAAAGTTTACAGATAATGCAGGTAGTTATTTTCATTCTGGACAATAATATACATAGTGCTTTTTAAATTTTTATAAGCCAATGTTAAAACATGAAGATTTATAAACAGGTGCAATAGATAAAATCGCTAAAAATAAAATATTTGTGTAGTAATACAAAATGGAGGAAATGCACCCTAAACTTTCAGGTGTACTTTAAATAGTAAGAATTGAGACTATACTCAGAAGCTGTCTAGTACGGTAAACAACACTGAACTCCTGTAGGAGCCCTGTTTCTGTTACTCAAGAAAGACTTACTCAAAAATATTTTTAATCATCTGTTTCTTCATTAGGAGAACATATAGACTACTGTGGTTATGCTGTGCTCCCCATGGCTATAGAACAAGATATACTGATTGCAGTAGAACCTGTAAATAGTGATGTTGTGCAACTGGCGAATACAAATTCTTTGTACTTGTAAGTAATTGTTTGTTTATTTATGAACCTCTTTATGCAATCGCAATACAGATTAACTTTTCTGAGGTTTGACAGATTTACATTGCAGTATAGATTTTAATTGTGTACATTGAATGATACAAGCAAATGGAATCCCATTTGAACAACTCTGTGCATATTAGTTTAGAGCAGTAGGTTCACTGCTCCTGTCTGCCACCTGTTTGTTTGGATTTCTCTTGCAAAGCCTCTGATTTTTCAATCTTTATAAAAGTGCAACCCACTCACCTCTTTTAGCTCATCTTTCTTGTAACCCTATCAGCTGGCAGCAGTTCAGTTTCTCCTGAGGAAAGGAGTGAAACGTTTTGTAATCAATTGCTGCATATGTAAGCTAACACTCCCCTGCTGTTGTTGTCTTTGGGACTACACTCTGGAGAACCTGGGGCTGTATTTTCACAGCACAAGGGCCTTAGCAACAATCCTGTCTCAAAGAGCCTGTATTCCCTCTTCTACTTCCTCCACAGCTGCTTGTTTACAGAATTGTAGAATAATTTAGGTTGTAAGGGACCTTTGGAGATTATCTAGTCCAATCTAGGACTAACTTCAAAGTTACAGCAGGTTTTACAGGGACTTTTTCATTCAAATTTTGAGTATCTCTAAAGACAGAAACTATAATCTCTTTGAGCAACCAGTTCTCTAGTTTGGACACTTTTGCTGTGAAGAATATTTTATAAATGTCTAAGTGGATTTTTTCTTGCTGCAGATTACCTGTTTCCTCTTATGCTTCCTTCATATACCTCTGAGAAGAGTCTGGCTTCATCCTCTCTGGAGCCATGTGATGAGTGGTCAAAGACTCAAATGAGATTCTCCCATTCAATTTTCTTCTTCAGGCTGAATAAAACCAGCTCTCCTAGCCTGTCCTTACACATGATGTGCTGTAGTAGCCTTGTAGCCATCTTGGTGACCTTCTGCGGGACTGTTTGGCAGTTTGTCAATGTCTTTCTCTACTGGGAAGCCCCAAACTGGAGACAGTATTCCAGATGTGGTCTCACAAGTGCTGAATGTATGGAAATATTCTGGCCATTCCTTTCAACTTCAGCCACATTATCCTGCCTTCTTCCTTGCAACTGACTGATATTTGTGTGGTAGCCAGGTAGTTCAGAGTAGGTCACTCATTTACATGAACTTTAGTGGTCATTTTGCAAAAATCAAATCAGCACCAACTCAGTTGGCTTAAGCCAATGATAAATTACTTCCTGAAGGTGCAACATATGGCAGGCAGCACAGGCACATTTAGGTCAGAAAAGACCTCTAAGATCATCTGGTCCAACCTTTAACCTAGCGCTGCCAAGTCTGCTATTAAACCATGTCACTAAGCACTACGTCTACGCATTTTTTGAAGACCTCCAGGGATGGTGACTCAGCGACTTCCCTGGGCAGCCTGTTCCAATACTACACAACGCTTTGAGTGAAGAAATTTTCCCCAAGGAACATACTGCCAAGAGTGGGAACTAGTTAAGCACATATTCCTGGTTAAAGCTGAGATATTATCTGAGCTTTATCTTAAGTTCTTACCTTATGTTCTGAGCTGCTACCTGCAAGTTAGGCAGTTAAGAGGAATTTTCACTTCCATGCAAAGTATAAATATGCTAATACTTTACACTCTGTGGAGTATGTTCTCACTATATGGCTGGGCTGAATTAACAGCTCACCACTCCTGAAGGGGGGTGACTTACTTCTATTTCCCCTGGTCTCCCTATTCCTGCTTCCAGCATTGATTCATCCTCTGCCTTTTCCATGGTGTAGTACCAATCTTAAGGTAAAGTGTGCCCTAATTAATTTTCTGTCATTTTAGTGAATTGAATTCTCACAGATTCAGCACAAAAGCTGATTCAGGATAAACAGTGATGAGATAAACATACAGTGATGAGAGGGGGGAAGGAAATGGAAGACTTTACTTTTCTGTGACAGAAACCTGCAATGGGGCTTCAACTTTGTTGCGAAATCATTTTGCAAGAGACAAGAGTTTCAAAATTGTAACAGCTTCGATTAGGAAAAGTTATTACAAAGGATGCTAAATAAAGCAGTAACCAAAAGGTAAACATATTTATGTGTTTTTTGAGCTTTGGCTCATTACATGGCAATTAAAATAGCCTCCTGAGGCACATACAGTTCTTACCAGATATAGAATTACAGCCTTTGAATTCAAATTGTGTGTACAGTCACTGTATTTTTATATCTGCCTTGTTTTCAGTTTAAAATCATATGTTTTAAACCATAAACCAAGAAAAGGTTTCAGATTATGGTATGAAGCATTCTCTGTTTTGTTGAGACACTGTTGCTTAAAAACAAAGCTAAAACATGCCCGTAATTTCATAACAAAGAAATATTTTTCAACACTTTGAATGTTATACCAGATAACAAAATTGTTGATGAGACATCTTTTTTCCCCCAGCCTGTTCCACTGCTAGATGTTCATGCCTGTGGTGAATGCATGTACATGTATATAGGCCTTTGGCTAGCAAGGACTAACCATTAGCCTTTGTAGAATCACTGTTACCTATTTCATTCTTGTTTTGTGAACTGTTTAGCGGTTCACGTAATACGTAACAGTTCTGTAGCCCTCATCCACCCTGATCATTCATATTAACTTTAGGAAGAACAGAACAAAGGATAGGTGGCAAAAACAAAACAACCAAAAACTTTCTGTTCGTTTTTCATCATAAAGCATCTTATCTGATCAGATGTTTTTAAAATATATTTGGGCTAAAATGGTATTCAAAAGTTAAAGTCTCTTGAAGATCCAAATAACTCCTCTTCACACAGCACCGTTTTAATTGAGAAAGAGATACTCTCTGAGTATTTGACACCACACATCTCAAAATGCTTTCAGAAATGTCAAAGCACGGTAATTAACAATTATCATTCCATCTCATAGAATGACCTGAAAATCTCTTTTTTTTTTTTTTTTTTAATAGATTTTTTACAGAGAGTTCAAACAGAAAAACTAAGAAATTGCTGAGACAATGAGCCTCTGTGTGAAAAAGCCAAATTGGTCTCCCAGAACTAAGGATTAATTACTACTCAAGCAAGGAACAATACCTCAACCACATTTTTTTCACATTACTCAAGAAACTCACCTCTTCTAATTATATAGACCAATTAAAATGTTTATATATAGTCCTGGAGGAGGGAAAACCTTACCACAAGTCCTTTAAAATGGAAAGGTTGGAACAGACAATATCAAGGTATTTTTATCTCAAGGGGATGTTTTCCCCTATTTTTTTTTTCTACTTGTTTTCACAAAGTACTTATATCAAACTTCCTACCTTCCAGTAGTAGGACTGAAGGCAAGATTGAACATTTTCTGATTTAAGATATAGCTTGGGCATTTAGGAATGAGTTTTTGTAACAAATCAAATGTGATAATAAAAAAAAAAAAGACTTAAGGATTCTGGGGACCTTGCCAGTTCCACATCCTGTGATTGTATGAATTATGTGCATGTGAAACTTGCCAAGTTCAAAGCCAACTTTTCTTTCTTTTTCTATGTGAGATTACAGAAACCTGCAAAATGCACTTTAAGAAATAGTTATTTTAATTTATCCACAGAACCAGCAAATATATACCATAGTATATGTCTTTTTGTTCATTTCATTCTAACTTTGTCTGATTGCATAAAAAGAATTATGCAGATAAAATGTTTTATGACCCTTTTTTGAAGAAAAGAGGAGTTTAAATTCACTTTATGATAATCACTTTTACACATTGATTTCTAGCATCCTTGCTTTTTTAAAATAATAATTTAAGGTTATTGTAGAAAACAAACATAAGTAAACAGAGGATTATTTTATTCTTCATTACTTTTGACAGTCATTTTCTACTGTACTTCTGTTTTTTGATTATATTCAAAAGCCATAACAAAAACAATTTGTTTTATTCTCTGGAAGATTGTTCCAAAGACATGTGAATCTCGAACTGGAAGAATTTACTGCTGTCCTTGAACTCTACTTGTATTGTACTCTCAACACTCCCTTTCAGATCTTTTTGTTACTCTACAATCCCCAGTATTTTGCACTTAAATCTCTACTATTCTTCAGTGCTGCATTGTTGATGAAGTCCTGTAAGTGGCACTATTTTGAACAGTTCAAATGGGAAGACAGCAACTTATACGTTAAACTGTATAGCAATCTCTGATATGTCTGCACTGCAGTGAATGTTGAAGTTGAATGTATAACTGAGAAAATGGTAATTCTAAGTTGATATTTGAAATGTGGTATCTGTCTTGTAGCATTGACCTGGGAATAGGTTGTAGATTGGCAATACAAGTGGAGTAGCTCACTACAACATAGCTAACATTAAAACCTATGTTAGCATAAACACAAAAATTGCAGCCTTTAACTGCATCACAATAAAGTGAAGTTTTCAGCCATTATTTGAAGACAATTATATCACTGTAAAGATGCTTTATATTAGTATGACTAACATAGGCTCTCTATAGGGAACAGAATACTTTACTGATAAAGATACCTTCACACTGGTATTTTTTTACAGGTATTAACTAGCGGTATTATTTCAGATAAAAATAAAAACAGCACGTCACCAACCTATATAGTTTACAGAAACAGACCGGGACTAGCATAAGAAAGAAAATTTGTGTTCTCTTAAAAGCTGTGAAGTGTCTCCTTGCATGTAATTTCTTGAAAGTTTTTTTTGTTTTTTTTTTTTTTTTTTCCTTCCATTAAGACTAAATATTTCCAGGGAATCCAGCTGCCTCTTTTCATATTGTTTGGCAGACCTTGCCTTGTAAAGCACAACTTAGCCTACAAGGTTTGAATAATTTTTGTTAGTTTTTCGTGACATTCTTAGTGCCTTTACTCTTTCTTTGTTGGACATCTGCTGTACTGGCATCAGGTAGATACAGTTATTAGGTGTTTGACAGTATAGACTTCTAAACAATCTACCCTTCCTGATGATTAATGCATGCCCCTCCAAGGCGTCTGCACACCACTCCATGTATATTTTTAAAGCATCTATCTGTAGCATTAGTTTCTTTAGGAACATTCAGGTTTACCATTTTTATTATTTTGAAATGCAGTAGGAAAACTATTATCAGTGTTATCCTGGAGGAAATAGATAAACTATTATTTTAATTATATCTTGTAATATACACGTACATAATACAATTTTACAGCATTAGGCCTCTTTTAATGAGCTGCCATTCACAGCGTAGGTAATG
The DNA here is from genome assembly GCF_964211825.1 of Aythya ferina. Taxonomy (NCBI): domain Eukaryota; kingdom Metazoa; phylum Chordata; class Aves; order Anseriformes; family Anatidae; genus Aythya; species Aythya ferina. Next base: position 20,406,319 of record NC_140307.1, on the reverse strand, counting down.
AAGATGAATTCCTCAGCAGGGATTAAAGAAAGCCTAAAGTGTATTTATCTCTACTCTAGGCTTGACAGGTACGATTAGTTAGATTTATACTTTTCTAAGAGAATTAAGAGAGCATGTACATGTGATGGAAGCCATGCTGCCTTGATTACGGGTGCGAAAGGCAGTTTATTTTCTGTATTTGTGTAATAATTTCTGTTACTTTAGGAAATACTATTATGCTTCTATCTAAAATATAGAATTGATTAATAAAGAAGATCTGTACAATAAAATATTGTACTGAAAAAAATGATTAACAGAAATGTTTTTGTTCATCAGCAGGTGGCAGTAATAAGCCATGTTTTTTCAGACTAAATTTACTGACAAGTTGAAACCTCAAGGTTTTTCTGTTTTTGCAGGGATTTTAGTGCTAGTATTAATGACATTCAGATTGACAAAACCAAATCTCAGTGGCATAACTACTTCCTGTGTGGACTGAAGGGTATTCAGGTAAGCCCAAACCATTTAACTTATGAAATTAATGTGGAAGTAAAATATGACATGCATATCCATTCACCCTGAAACTACTTCCCTGCATCTCTGTCATTTCTTGATATACAGTTATTTAATGATGAGATATGAGTGGTTTTGTTTTAAAATATTTGCACAGAACTATATTCATATTTATTAAATAAATTATGATACCAAATAATCACTTATTTAGTAAAGTCATGATCAAACTTGTGTTAAGATGACATTTTTGTATTTTAAAGTTAAAAAGAAAGCTTCCCACTGGACTCATGCAATTAACATTTGCTTTTTAGAAAGGTTTGGAGTCATGTCTGTCAGGATACAAGGGTCATATTTTAGTCTTTTTCTTCCTATGGAAACATTTTTAAAAAAAACAGTTTCCATTAATGTTGGAAACATACAAGTAATGCACAACAACTGAGCAAAACTGACTCATGCAGTAGGCAAAAGAAATCTCAGAAAGTACATAAACCACATACAGAAGGAATTATCCAGTAAGAACCATTACTTATCCAAACTTTCAGTGTGTGGAATCTGAATGGGAATTTCAAAATTTCCTAAGCGAGTTAAGAGTAGAGCTATGCAGGAAATGGCACGCTTATGGTAAAGGGTGGAACACTGAACAGACAGACGTTTTCCTGTCTGCTCATTTGAGCTTTATCTTCTCCTCTGTGAGCTAGCCTGTCTCCGGACTGACTTGAAGACTGAACTGCTTGTGAAACCAACTGCTGATTGTCAGTATGGCCCTGGGAGGCAGCCTGAACTCAGAATTGAGGCTTCCTATAAATCTCACCTGTCCTTTGCAGGTGATTCATGGTCCTTTGAGTAAAAAAAAACACAGTGACTTCTCAGCCTAGTGCCAATCCAGTGACATTTCTTGAAGGGTCAATGGGATAAAGAGTGACAGCAAGGTAAGGTCATCACAGCCAGCCCAAATTATGGGTAAATGTGCTTCTGAAAGCACATGAAGCTCGTCTCTAGTTAGGCCATCTGGGTCACTCCACAGAGTGATGCAGTAGATAAGTACTGCAGGCAGCCAAGAAAGCATGCTTTAGACCTGGCACTGATGTCTTCAAAATACGATTTTTGGAACAATCAGTGCCACGAATCACTTCATTACGATCCATAGTTCCTAAACAGACCCCCCGCTATGTTTAGATCCCTATAAATTACTTACATTTGCAGTAATGTGAGTATTTTAAATTTTACATAGCTCAGTAACACGTGCATTTAAATTGTATTGACTGTAGATATATAGATTAAGTTTCTTTTCAATATATCTTTTCTTATATTAAGGCTAGCATGACCAATTGCCTTTCCTTCTTTTGCAGTCTGCTACTGAGATTTCTTTCCTAAGGACAAGCTTTTATACCAGAAGGTTAATTTGCAAAGCAGGTTTTCAGACTCAAGCACTGGCAGAAAATAAGCATGAATGTTACAGACTTAAACACTGAAATACAAGTATTTAGAGGGTCCAGCGGGATAATCTGTTTATATTAAATTGAACATGCTATCCTTTTGGGACAGAACTATTGCAGAACTTGGCAAAGTCCATTTTCATTTTTGAAACCAAAATACGTTTTCTATTTAAACATTGCGTGATAAGTTTGCAAGCCTGATTCACATTCAAGACAGTCCAAAAACTGTGGATCAGTTTCTGGTTACTCAATCATTTTCTGTTTTTGAACAAGCCTGTCTAGTGTTCCTCATGAAGGGCAGCAGTAGTATTTCAGGTATTAATTCCCTTCTGTTTGGAGAAAGGGAAATTTAAAATTTGAAGTGATGCTAGAAAACATTAAAGAAGGTGCTTTGTGTTTGCGGATCTCTACCATTGGTATTTATGGTTGAAGTTACTGCAGGAAAAGTAGTAGAAATCTTTTGAAGGTGGGTGCTTCTGTATGGAAACACTGCTGTTTTTCTCATTATTGACTGTTTTTCTGATTATTTTAATATAGTTCATTGACATATAAGTCCGTATCAGAATATAGTTGTTCATATACCTCCCATACATGTGCAAAGCTTTTTTAGTATGTACTGCGTGTTTACTTCTAACTAACAAAAGAGAGAAATTTATATAAAAGTTATGCTAGATAAAAAGACACAACTAAAGAGTAATTAAAAGAATATGTACACGAGGATTTATGACTTCTCTATTAAATATATTATCTGTGATATTTGTTACGTATGTAAAAATGTCTCAAATTTTATTCTAAAATTAGCATGACAGATCTATCATTGCTGGTGCCTCCTAAAGCATAGTGTTCTTCAAATACCATTATATTTTTTTCAGTGCCAGTCCTGTGGGTGCTTCAGGAGATATGAGTATCTGGCTCTGAACACAGCTGCATGGCTACTAGTTCCTGATCAGCATGATTAGCTCCCTAATACTACATGCCAGCATTAAAAGTGAGGCATGAAGTGGACTGCAAACTCTTTGGGATGCATTTAGTGAGGAGTGGAGGAAAAAAGGATGAAAGGAGGGTGTCAAATGATTGGTAACCTCCGGTACTGTCACCATGACAGCTCAGAGCTGAGCCAGTGCTGTAAAACCCACCCACGAAGCTTGGTAAATTCTTGGGCACTTAGCCCACACTGAATTCTGCTTGGGGTGCAGTTCTGTCAGTCCATGTATGTTTGTGTACAGGAACTGCAGACATACCTTTGGCTGAAGCCTTACCATTGGCTTTGTTCTTAAAGAATAGCATGAAAATTTCACTTTATTTTGGAGATACCAGAAGCAGGTCTTTGGTTCCAGCAACTCAGCAGAAAGATTCTCTTTCTAAGTGTCAGATAATTGCAAGCCTGAGCCTGTCAGTACTTGAAACTGAGATTGTTTATTTTTTCATTGTTAGGAACATTTTGGTCTTAATAACCCAACTGGAATGAATTGTCTGCTAGATGGAACCATCCCTCCAAGTTCTGGTCTTTCTAGCTCCAGTGCTTTGGTGTGCTGTGCAGGACTCGTGACACTAAGAGCTAATGGAAAAACCCTCTCTAAGGTAATTTACTGTAAAACACAAGAGTGTCAGCAGTAAAATTCTACGTAAAATTAAATATTGTTAATGCCTGTAAACATTAAAAACACGATACAATTGTTTTTGCAAAGAGTTGTTGGATATAAACTTAAGATATTGCACAATTGAGCAAACATCTTTGGCCAAATTTTGGCAGGATTTGATTTTGGCAAGAAAACAGGCTTACATTAAAGCTGAAAAAAAGGAGCGTTATTGTAAGCCTGTGTTTTGGCCAACCATGAGGTCCATGCCTGGACCAGATGTGCTATTTGCAGGCCAGGACTGAGGATATATGTGCTAAAGCATGTGGACCACACCCCCGAGGCCTTTACCCTCTCCCTGAATGACTTTTCATGGCTGCAACAGCATAGCATCTGTTGGAGGCCTGTGGAACAATTTCTTGATAAATTATATAATCAGCACAAAGCAGAGGTAAAATTCTTCCATCTGACTCTTCTTATTCTTTTCACAGTTTTTTTGGAATGAACATACTTATAATCCAAAATGTATTCCTCACTTTTTTAAACAAACATTAGTCTAAAAACAAACCCCAAGTATGTGACCTGTTACCAACACAAGTGTTAGCAGAACTTGGCTTGTGTAATAAAAAGTTCTGGAGGAGTCATGGTCCTTGAAAGTGCTGTATGGGAATGAAGTTCTCTCCAGTAAAAATGTCTGGTTAAGTGAAACTAGGATCTTAAATTAGAACATTGTCAGGAAGAGAAAAAAACAGATCTAAATGTGACTGTTACACATATTTGTGCCTATTGTCTAATTAAGTCAGACATTCCCACGTTGTGGTACAAAGCCAACTTGAAGTGGTACATGGTGATGGCAGCTGTTAACAGTGCTTGTATACAAGCACTTATCGGAGCCATAAGGTAAACAGCTCCACACAGAAAGCTTTTTCTGATCCATTGTGGCTTGCTCCTTGATGTTGCTGCAGCTGCAGCAATCTGCTCAACAGTAAGTTCTCCAAGCCACATTGCACAACTCAAAGTGCTTCAGGAAGGTATCAAGCAGGGCTAAGGCAGCAAGAAGCAGGGTTGGCAAGGTGCACTGGCTTTCCAGGGAGGAGGATGTGGCTACAGTCATTGTCACCCTGCTTTGTGTTGGTGCAGCGTGTGGTCAAAGGCTAAGTAAGGGACTGGGTGTTTAACAGAGGCTGTAGTTTGTGAGGTGAGACATAGTGCAATGGTAGAGGAAGACATGGAACTGGGGACCCCGGTTAGATGAGTGCAGCTTTGCAAGAAGAGGGTTGGAAGTGACAGATGTGCTTCTTTATAGTATAATTGTGTACCTGGCTTGCCAAGAAGCTTTTGGTTTTGCAGAGATGGTCTTATCACACAGGTCAGCACCATCTCTGATGGTGGTAACCAAAAGAGCTAAGCTGGGAAACTCCTGATCAAAGTCACTGGAGTGCGTGTGTTCAGAGAGTATTGGGTATCTGCAAAACCCATAAAACTGACAGAAGTCAGAAAACCCAAGTTTTACTAGGTAGTAGAAATCTGTAAGTGGAAAACCAGAAGCCAGGTTTTCATTATTCCAAGAAATACTGCTTTCTCCCGAGAATAAATGATACAGTGTGTATCTTGAGGTAAATTTACGCATGGCTTGGGAGTACTGGTTGGCATTATGCCAGACTTTTTTTCTGAAGAAAGGTGCAAAACTCTTTCAGCATTTTTATAGAAACTTGTGGAGGAACAAAAGAAAGACAGAGACTCTACTGAATGTCTTTCCTTCTCCTCGTGTGTCCTGTTCAATCAAACCAAAATTCCTTCTGCTTGCTGGTTGGAAAAGGTGCTGAAAGTTAATGTTGTGTCTCAAATATAGTTGCACAAACACAAGAGACACAATTTCACATTTTTGCCAGGAACTCCAGCTGTCTGCAGCCAAGTATTTTGCACTTGTGATGAAAAATGAGCAATTAATGTACAGATGAGAATTCCCAATAGCCACCACAGGAGCAGTTAAGAACATGTCCAAGATTTTGTGTGCTTGTACAGACAGAGACACCTGGTTGTGCTGGGTAAGACAGAGGATGGCAGCTCTGTAGACTGATTACTGTTGTTTAGGCTCAAACTTTTCCCAAATCTGTTGTGTTCTTGGTTAATTTATTATGTAGTGTTAAGAGACCTCTTATGTCTAGCCAGATCCAGGTTCGCTGTTGCACTGAACTTCTGCTTAGCCTTGTGGAACTGCCTCATATAAGGCAGTGTTAGTCTGAGTATAAATTAGAGTAATCTAGGCATGTGAGCCCTCAGAAGTATAAAACGTGCTCTCGTGACTTCTTTACAGCTCCTAATGCAGCCTTTGCTGGTGTCAAGTGGTATCTGTGCAGGATCTAGTAATACTGGCTGTGTATCAGCTGGGAGCTCCCCCATGGCAGGGAAATTTTTAGCTGAACAGAAGTAGGGGTATTCCAGATCTTTTCTGCTAGAAAGCAATCCAGGATCTTACATTTTTAGGGCTCTGGATATTTGTTTCTGTTTAATTTTAAGGAAGAAATAGTCACTTATCTTGTCTTGTCACCCCCATCTTTTTTTATTATTATTATATTTTTATTTTATTTTTTATTTTATTTTCAAACGCTTAGATTTGCAGAAGTTGTAAATGGTAGCATTTATAAGTAACAATATTTGGTCATTAGAGTAGGCTGTCGTGGTAATTTTATGAGAAAAGATTGACTTTTTACCCCTCATTAGTCTGATGGACTTTGCAAAATCTTAATACTATGGGCTGTAACAGCAGGACAGAAATTTTTGGCTTTGGAATCAAATTTGGCTGAATGGTAGGGCTTCTGTAGCCAAAGGTATGAAAAATTGACCTTTTACTGAATGGAACATTTATCTGTTTTGCTTCTGTGAAACTGTTTTTATTAGAATATTTGTGTGCTCTCTCTTTCCTGATAAATCTATGTTTAAAATAGTAGCTGTAGAGTAAAAATTGCTGAAATTTAGAGCTTTTGTGAGATAACACTTCCAGTGTGATGTTTGGGCCTATGAGATTAAGACACCAAAAAAAAAAAACAAACCCCTAAACGAAAAATACTGTACAAACATAGTTAGAATTTCATGGTGGCTTGATTTAAAAATAGTTTGTGTTTTTGTTTTTTTTTTTCCTGACGTTGAAAACAAAATCAGGAAAAAAATATGCTCTCTAATTATTGTGTGTAGCAGTCTGCAATAGGGCATTGTTTCAGTTTGCATACAGTATTTTTTTAAAAACCCATCACACACATACACAATAGTTTAGGGAAAATACTAGTTCAAGACAATTCAGCCAGATGTGCAGTGCTAACCAGTTGCAGCAGTACAACAGCATTGAAATAGCAAGATGGAAAATTTAGAATGCGATCCTTAAAAAGAATCCATTTTTCTTCTCCAAACAGGATACCAGTGTAAGACTCTGCTGGCATCTCTCAAAGAACAGCAATGCTCAGTATTAGCTTTTGATTTTAAAGTGATTTTCATTTTACTGTTACAAAATCAATCTTTTGTACAAGTTTTCATCAGGAAAAGATACTTTTTGTAAAGGAAATGGAATAATGCTCTAAATTGTCCCAGCTATGTGTTTCATGGTAGGAATTAATAAGTACAGAAAATCATTTAGTACATTTGAATAACTATATTTACTTGAAAGATGTGATGATAGTGTTGCTGTCCAAATGTTAAATCTTGTGGTACTAAGTTCTCTTCAGCCACCCTAATATTTTTTTCTGTTGCTCAAGACTGGGCAGCTGTGCACATACTTATTGGCAAAAATAGATATAAAGCCAATAGGGTTTATTTAATTTAATGTGAAATGTTGAGCATAGGAAGTTAAGTTATATTATAAGTTAGACAGAATTTTGATTAAAGGACCTCAGTCTAACCTGTAGTGGCACTGAGTCTATGGGCTTCAATATTATCACACTACAGCTCAGTTGAATTGGAGTGTGGGATTGTCAAAACATTCAACGTTGTCTTGTATTTAAGCAGCTACACTACATGGTAATGTCATTGATTTCAGTGGGAGAAAAGAGGGACCAACATGAATCATCTCTACTTTATTTCTGAAGCCTGTATATGATAAGAAAAGGACATGAATTGGTTACTTTACCCCTTCCTGATAATTTTCCTGGTATGCAGTAGGGCTTTAATATTTGACAAGAAAATCTGTGAGTAGTCATACTGATAGTGTGACTTTGAAATTATTAATATATGCTGGTAATTCTGATTAGGATCGTTTTATAATATTGCTGCATCAAAAATGTTTGATAGATTCATGCTCAGATGATTTATGTAAGAACCTCAGGTTGCTTACACAGAAAATGGTACCTAGATGCTGTATTTTAAAGTACTTTTAATATTGAGAAATGTTAAAAATCCTTTCTTTTCCTATGGAATTAAAACTTGTGGTTTTTTAACTTGTTAAATTTGACTGTGTGTTTGTAATCAAGGGGAAACTGAGTACTTCAGAGCAACAGTAATCAAAGGCCATAATCTCTCATCAACCAAATTGATAACCTTTTATTTGAGTATGTTAGAGGGCAGACGAAGTCAAGCTAAGATTGCTGTGGTTAAGAGGACATTCAGATGCTATCTGACAAATTCTTTCCTATTTCTGAAAAAAGTAAGGATAATTACCTTGCAAAACATATATGAAGTTTAGCTAATTGGGATTTTGTATGCAAACTGGAAGCAGATGGTAACTTTCTGCAATCTATCCCTAGTCAAGACTAGATATTAAAAATAAGGATATTCCTAGTCGTAGAAATAACCTCAAAATTTGGGCATAATTTTATGCCCTAATAAATGAAACATGGTGCTGTATATTTCAGAAGTTATTTTCATGCATATATATATATATAATAACATATAAAACATGCAAAGATAGAAATAAAAGATCAACATCTAACTTAACTTTAAATGTGACTTAAGTGATGGAAAATGTTTTTTTACTCTTAGATGCGTGTTCTCACTTTTCAGTCCTGTATTCTGTGAACCCCAAAGGATTTCACAGAAAATCTCCTGGGTGCTAAACTTGCCATAAAATTACCAACGTTCTGTAAAGAGAAGTAACAGAGTCTGACTTTTCAGATTAAACCAGAGAAGGCATTAATGAAATTGCATTGCAGAGCCATTACTGTATTGCTGTAGAGAAACTAAATGTACATGCAGGACTTTGGGCTCAATAGATCAATAGATATTTAAATACTCCAGTTAGTTAAATATGCATGCTGAATAGCTTTTTGAAGCACTGAAAATGACAGTCTAAAAATAACTCTCGTTAATGAATTCTTCTCTTCGTAGAGCTTCCCTTCATGAACGGTAAACTTTAAAACGGGATTTTTTTTTTCCATTTTGAACATTAGTTATCACTATTCCTGCCTTGTTATACATAGAAAATCTAGCATGTTTAACTTTGGCTGGAATGAACTTACATAAAACCACTGAGGTAGATGTAATTTAATACTATCATTTTATAGAGAAGGCTGCTTTATTTTGGTTGCTGTCATTCTGGATTTGTATATATCAGGTTTCTGGGTAATGTAGAGTAAGCTGTTCCAAAAAAGTACTAAGCAACACTAATTCTGTTTTACTAAGAAATATTTGCCTGTCTCCTACTCACTAATTGTCTTACTCTTTTAAGAGGTTTAAGCTTACACAAGTTTACTTCTTTAAAGGTCTGTGTGAGATTGAAAGGGATTGATCAGTGGTATGGAACATATTGACAATGACAGTTATATAGGGACAAATTCTGTCACAGTTCACATACTGTCCAGACCCATTGCACTGAGTGAAAATCAGAGCAGTTGGCCCTTGGCCTCTTTGTGAGCAAGGGGACTATTGAAGTCGAAACTCCCTTGTCTGTTCTCACTTAAATAATTCCTTAGGAGGTTGCTATTTTTAGGAAAACTTCTGTAAGTGTTTTTTTGTTCATTTTTATTACACATTTTATTACACATTTTATACCTAAATATCTTTGCCTGTCTAAACCTTCATAGTCATTATCAATAATATCAAAATGAAAGAAACTAAAATAAATGATAAGACAATAGAGAATCAAATAAGCTGTACTGGGTGGTTCGTGAGTTGTCATGCTACTGAAGTATCAGGGTATAAAAGGTCAAATGTAATACAATGGTGGATTGTGCCTGGAAATAGAGAAATACTCTTCTATCAGTTCTTCAGCATTTTTGAAATATTCATTTGAAAATGAAAACCTGAATTTTAGGTGTTTCATATTGAAAAGTAAACATACAGTGAAAAATACACACTAGTGAAAAGTATCATTTTACTGACAATCCACTTTTTCCATTAAAAAACAACAAAATAAGGTAACATGATGCAGCGCTATTGATGAGGGCTTATTACAAGTAATCTCTCTATCTAGAGTAACTACACATAAGGCAACAAATAATAAAAAATCACAACCCTTCTTTGTCAGACTAAATTATATCTCCACTAATATGATTTCCCAGGTTAGACTTTCTGCATGCTGGATAGGAAACCTTGTGGCTCAAAGATAAAACAGGTTTAAGTGTTAGTAATTTCTTTCCTTGTAACCCAAGATTGACTTGCTCCTTATCAGGGAGAACCTTAAATTGTTTCAAACAAAAAGCAGAAGTAGGTAGTAGAGCTCTTAGATCAAAGGCTAGCCTATGCCTGCACATGGGGGCCAGTTGTTTGATACACAAAATGGTAAGTGCTGCCTCCTGCAATAGGATACATTCTGAGCATAATTTAGAATTAAGCTTCTGAAAAGAGTGCAGAAGTAAGGAGCAGCCTGAAGAAGGTTTTGTATATTGTTAATTTTCGCTTTGTCCAAATGCTCCAACTAAAGATGTCTAAAACCTGAGTTGAGTTTTGAAACGCTTAAGAGACAGCAGCTTCCTTGGTAGGTTATTGCTTCGTTTATATTTCTAAATGCCTAATTGCTTATCAGGCAAGTGAGTGAAATGTATGCACTGAGATTTGACTCCTAATGATGTTGCTTTGTATTGTTTTATTCTCATCTCATCTCAGGGATATTCTCATTTATTGTGCTGTATCTTTTATATTGGATAAACAACAAAAATGTTAAACTTAGTATCTCATGTAATTCCCTGACACTAAACATCCCCCACGCGCACACAGCCAATCTGGCATGTGTACTTGCCAACAGATATAAAAGTACTGCTTGTGTTTGTATGTATCATAGCTGGTCTGGCATTCAAGAGCTACAATATTTAGTGTTTCCTGACAGATCAGCAGGGAGATTTCAAGGTTTAACTCACTACCAGCTATTATTACTGTCATGTTTTGCTCGTCCCTCTCATGTGCTCAGAGCCTAAACAAACTAACTATACAAAATAGCTCTAGGTCTTGCTAGACTAACTTTCGATATTTAAGTTTCCATTCCCTGCTTATTATGGCTCATGTTTACAGCCTTCACTGTGGTCTGCAGAAAGTAGCAGTGTGCTTCACCCATGCCACTGCAAAACATGTTTAGCAAATGGATTTTGCCATGGCTGACGTGGTTGCATAGCCTGTCCTGTTGGCTGGAGTGTCAGGACAGTAACCTCAGTGAAAGGGGTGGAAGAGTTCAGGTTCCTAACTGGTAGAGGCTGCATTGCTGTATGTACCATATGAGCCACTATTTTGTGGCTTGTTTGCCACATAAAGATACAATAAATAAATAAATAAATAAATAAAATATATGTATCTTTTTGTATATATATTGTATATTTGTATATAAATATAAATAAATAAATAAATAAATATATATATACAAAAAAGATACAAAAGATACAGTGAATTTTTCTCCGAGATAGTCTTAGAAAAGCTGGAAGTCTGCCTCTGTCCTTTCTTACAAACCAAGATAATTAAACTGGAAAAGGTTCAGGTAAAAAGCCACAGGGACAATTAAAGGTACAGGATGAACTCCATAAAAATAAGCTAGGACTCTTTGGAAGAAGGAGCTTGAAGAAGAGGTGAGAGATAAATGATAAGGTGAAACGATTAATGCAATTGGTATAGTGAATGGGAATCAATTGTTCATTACCCCTCACAATGCCAGAGGGTATCAAATGAAGCTAGTCAGGTGTATGTTCAAAACATACACGGGAGATGCTTATTATCCGAGAAGTTGTGGAAGTCCTTGTTACTGGATGTTCCACATGCTAAAACTGTGAATGGGTTAAAGGGGAGTCTGGACAAATTCATATACATGTATAATAAATCCATCATTGGTTTCTAAGTGTACAGAATTCATGTTCAGCTCAGGAAGCCGTGCATCAAAAAAAAATGTTTTGGGGAAATGTCTTCTATACTTGGCCTTTGCTCCATACTAAGAGGCTACTTTCTGTTATAAGATACAGAACAAGATGTGGCTTTGGTCTGACCTGCTATGTCTCTTTTTTGTTAATATAGTCTACGTTTTTCTATAATTTTATTCTGACCCAAGACTTTTAATTTATTTTATCTAACTGACAACCTGTTACTTACTCAGGAGTATTATATATACCTCCATTCTTGGCTTGGGTTAGGATTTAGGGTGGAGGCAATTTGAGGGTGGGATGAAATTGAAGAAAACATATCCTGGTGTTTGAGCTTTACTTTTTGAAGTATGTTAAATGTATCACTTTGCTTGTTCAAAAATGTAGGTGATGGCTTAGGACTTACTGTCTTTACGATAGATGTTCTTCACAAATGATGTCCTAGTCTAGCCTGCCCTGTTGGAACAACTTCCCTGAAACAATAATAAAGAAATTTGGAGGGCAGTAGCATATGTGGATCACAGACAGCTGGGACATCTAATTAACGAAATCATTTGTTTTCTAGTTGTAATGCTGCTGTTCAAACCCCTTTGTACTTTGATTTTGGTATCGTTTTGTACCACTTTTCATTACCATCATCTTAAAATGATTTTAAACCCATTCTGCAGTGGTTTCCCTGAGACCATATTCTTTGGAGAAATAAACTGCAATACTGGAAAAAGGGAGTTTTTTGAATTCTTACTTGGGCTTTGTATGACTTTGAACAAATCATGTAAATATCTGTACTGTATCTAAATTGAAGATAACAGCAGCCTTATAGGAATGCTTTTAAAGTAAAGTATGTAAAAATCTATGGAGACTTAAATGATGATTTATTAATGTTTTTGAAATAGTGCTTTAGGGATGGCATGAGACTCACACTCATGAGTCTCAGGTGCATAAAACTATTTATATTTTGTGATTAGCAGAAGGTGATCTTACATATGGATCATAATTTAAGGGATGAAAGTGTAGTCTATGTGCAGATGGGGTTTAGTCTTTCAATGCTATTTCCCATAGTGAGTCATGAAGAACAAATGTCTCCTTTCACGTAGCTCTGCAAGAACACCTGTTTAGGGCTTATTTCTGCTGCTGGAGAACTCAATGGGAATGATGTTAGTTATTCCTGATAGTTGTACTTTTAGCCCTACTGAGGAGTGGCTGGCAGCCTCTGACCTTAACTGCCTGGTAGGTGATGCCACAGTGGAGCCTGGGGTGAGGTTCCCCTAAACCTGGCTATGAGAATGCTCCGAGTTAACCCTGCAGGAACCACGGTGTAGCCAGGGGGAAGTAAATGCTGCATTCCAAGGTACTGTTCAGACATACACTTGAGATGTTGCCAAACTGTGCAGTGAAATCTGGGATCTGAGAAGCTCAGTATTTTCACAGGTGAGACAAACCCTGTCATGAGATGCAAATAATAGATGATTCATACAGGTTGTGCCTTAAGGGGCTTCTATGTGTTGCACGTTGAATGGAAACAAGGTATTGCCCTGGGACAGGCACTCATTATCTCCTTTTATTACACTGTTCTAGCAATTTTTTCCTTTGCGTAGTTTTATGTCAAAGCCTTAAGCCAGAGAACTCATGTAGCAAAACGTTTTTTCAGTTTCTAGTAATGAAGTCACATATATTTACATCATTATCATCTAAGAATCCAAAGCAGTACTTACTAATTACCAAGAAGGGGAAGATACTTCTAATTTTATTGAGGAAACAGAGTGATGATGAGTTAAAGGGACTTTCCCTGAATCACAAGAAACTTAATGTGGAGCTAGAAACTGAGCCCAGACCTTCTGACATTCAGCTCACTGTTTCAGCCATATGACCGTCCTTTTCCAAGTATCAAATATGTACACAAGGTTCTCCAATTTAGTCTTCACATTAACTTCCAGTGCAATAATTCAGTTCCTCTGACCTTCGCCCTCTCACTCGTTTTAGCAAAAAGGCAATCATTTGCCCATTTGTTTCAATAGTAAGTAGAAACTGTTTTATATACAGATGATGCTTTCCCCTCCATTCACATGCTTCTCATCCTAGTATTAGAAGGCCAGCCTGTGTCAGCAAGGGCCTGTTTAAATTAGAAACCAAATCATGTTTCAGGGATGCCTTGGGCTGTCTTGTGGAGAGGGTTCTTCTCAACCCTTGCCAGTTACTACTTGGTGGTCCTGCCAATCGTTGCTGAGTTTCAAAACAAAAATTGCTCAAGCTCAGGCAGCGCTCTTACCCAGCGTACGCAGCTGGACAGCTGGTGAGCTGGGACGAAGCAAGGCCCAGCGCTTAACCAGGCACAATTCACCAGACCATGTAAAGGGACGGGGGAGTGGCACTGTCCTAATTGCTAACATTCCTCCTCTGCAAGACTTCTGATATTTATTTAATAAGCCCAGGCTCATAAAGTCTAAATGATTTGAGCAATCAAGTGGTAGCTGATTTGTATATGGAGATGACATGCAGTCAGACTAAGTGAAGGGTGAAATGCTCAACTTCTGACTTCTGCAAAGTTTTATCTGGCAATTGCAAATGAAATAATACCTCAGGCAGCTGTGCCCAAGAGTGTAACATACAGTGAGAGTACCTAGGAGCTCTACTTCAGGCCAGCTTTGCAAAGCCACAGCTCCTATTTAAGTGTGCATGACCAGTGTGCTGGCATGGTCTTTCCAGCCACTGTGGAGACGTTCCTGTTGCTGCCAGTGAGTAATATTCATGAACTCCAGTGTGATGTCTCCTGCCAGTGGCAGCAAAAGTCAGAGATGTGGTATTGCTCAGTTCTCAGAAGGGTGAAAGGCAGGTTCAGCAGAACTGTCTGGAACACACCTGCATTTCTACAGTTCAGCAACAGATGTTTGTAAATGGGCACTCCTTCAAATGTAAAAAGGAGTTCATTGAGAGAAAGGAGTTCATCGAGAGACTGCCACATGTGAGAGTTTGTTCTTTCTTTCTGTGGGACTGTTGCTGAGAGTTTTAGCATTAAGTTGGGGAAAAAAAAAAAAAACAGCATTACATTCATTAGCATTTCATTCAGAATTATTCCCAATTTGTAGTGAAACAGGGACACATGGTAGACTTCCAGGTTCAAACTGGAAATGGACTTAATGCAGTGGATGTGGGACGAGAGAGGAAGAACAAATTTTGAGGAACCTGTTCTTCAGTAAAAGGCACTGGCAGATGTTTTTTTTTTATTTTAAAAATAATCAAAATGAACGATGTTCCTATATGTTACATGTATTTATATATATAAAAGAAGTATTATCTCCTTTTCAGCTCATTTTTAAAATACACAAAGGAAAAGCAGAGTAGAAAAGGAGAGTATTTTTGCTGTTTGTTCTTTCTATTTTCTCTCATTAATGGTGTTACAAGTGGCCGTTTACCCTATACAGCACCCATATAAGCTGAACAAACCCTTTGGTCTTTTCACCTGTATAACAGGATCCACTTAAACAGAAACACCAGCGTGGGTCTCTGATGACAACCTAAACTCCACCGACGTTTCATTCAGAGAGGTAGTTTGCATAGTTCTAGAGTAATTTGTTAATGTTCTTTTGATAGCTTCTGCTTATCAGCCTGAGGCTTATTGACCATAACTGTATTGTGAACTGAGTAAATTGGTTGTTACTGTGTTTGCAAGCAGTTCAGCCTGATTACACTGATGTAAGCACCATTTTTACAACGTTGTCTCTGGTGCCATTACAGAAATTAAGCAAGCAAGCAGGCAGGCACACTGCACATACCTTGTTCTTAGTATGGTGATTTACTGCCTCTATCTGCTGCCTTTTACAGTTGTGTACTGGCTAATGTCCCTGCCCCGCTGCTTAGCTGAAGTCATGTGGTGCTACATCCGCAGTGTGGAATCTGAATCTGACTTTGCTACCAGACTGAGAAACAGGCTGCAACTTTTCTAAAGTTCTTTTCTCATCTTTCTGTGGTTACCTTGTGCTTAGAAAAACAAACTGGTAGGGGTTATGGTGTGAGGACATGTATACTTTTGACCTACTTCCTTTTGAGAAGTTTATGTTCTTCAGCCATTCTCCATGGCTTGTCTGTGTTCTGTTTTGACTTGGCCTGATGGCTGAAAGCTTTCCTGTAAATTATTACTTTTGACAGTTATGATAGTGATATTCCACACTCCCATAGTATCCTCTGACCTGCAAGTATCAGAATGCACAAAGATATGCCTAAAATGTCACAAAAGAATGTGAATCACATATAATTACAAATGATGTCAGATAAACAATGTAAGTGGAGTACAGTATCTCAAAGCGAACTGACAAGCACCACTGATTAGAGTATTTACAGTGAGAAAGAGTTTCTGAGTTAGCTTCAATCCATAATTTCTGATTATTGAGTTAGTGTATTAAAATAGTATAAAGTATCAATTTACCATCATTCTGTAAGCTAACAAGATAAGTACATATATGGATTCAACTAATAAATCATCAAAATATTGGCTATTGGGGTGGGGGAGTGCGAGGCAAATAAGGAAGGTGGGACGGCTACCAACGTCAATCATCTAAACAAAGTTACTCTGGAAAACGTCTGGCTGCAGTGGGTCTTGTGGAGGCTGCATAGTTGATTCTCTTTTGCTTCAGAACAAGAGGAAAAAGGGGACATGTGGCATCCTGGCTGATACCAGCTTATACGGCTTGGTGTGTGAGAGAGAATGGTCTCACAGCTCTGCCGTTTATCTCCTTCATTTTCTCACTAGTTCCTATGTAAGCAGTGTAAAAGTATCATCATTAATCTTGGCTGAAGGTTCACATTTATTGTTTTTTCAGGTGGAACTTGCAGAAATTTGCACAAAGAGTGAACGTTACATTGGCACAGAAGGTGGAGGAATGGACCAGGCAATCTCTTTCCTGGCAGAAGAAGGAACTGTATGTGGATCTTTCTGACCTAAACCAACAATGTGATATTCGTTAATGTAAATGATGTCTTCATATCTAGCAGAAAGACAAAAAAATAGAATAACTCAGCAAGCAGGATAAGCACCATTGCAAACAAAACAGGAGTTATATGTATAAACTTGTGCACAATTGGGTACAACAGGTTTGAAAGAATAAGATGGTGAAAAGTAGAAATGGAAGGAAGAAGAAAAGAAAAGTTGTGGGGAAAGATGCACCCTAGAAGAGCTCCAGGTTTCACACTATGTGGCTAATTGATCACTGAACTTAGATTTCCCATATAATGAAATCTGAATGGCTGGTATGCCTTGTATTCAGTGCAAATGGGATAATTATTATAAAAATGCTTTCTTGAAACTTCTTATAACCAAAGAGTTCTAGGAAGTTTTGCCAGGTCAAGTTAGAAAGACAATGGAGATTTTTTTTTTCCCCAGTTTTGGTAATTCCAGACAATTCTGTGGCTGAATTCTGATGTAGAAGGTATTTAGCTGTCTTAAACATGGTGACAGAAGGTGGACTAGCAATGATACACAGGACCTGCCAAGTTATGCATGAGTGTTCGCAGTAGAATTTACAGTGAAGTTCATCCACTGTCTCAGAGGGTGCACAGGACTGTGAACATTCAAACCTAAAAGGTGTCAAAATACATTTACTGAAATGAATGCAGCTTTTCATGGGAGACCTTTACTCTGCTTATAATCTGTTTGAAGTGATTTTATATCTCTACAGATTTTGTGCTTTATTGCCATATCTTGGATGAGCTTATACAGAAAATAAACTATTTCCTAGAATTACACCAAATGTTTAGTGCCCTCGTGACACATTTATTTTCGATTTCACATCACCTGTGCCTACTCTGTACCTTTCCTTCATGCTTTATACTGTTAGTATTAAACATGCGGCTACACTAATGCTGAAGAAAGTTGCATATTTTCCTGGCATACACACAGAGGAACTTATAAGTGGAGACTTTTCAGATACATATAGGTGGTGGTCAGAAAAGCAAAGAAAATGGTAGAAAAGATAAAAAAAAAAGAAATCGTAAACTGAACACAAAGCATCCTTGCTTCAGTATACTTGCAGCTGAATTCAGCTCTGGCCACCCATGTCAAAAAAAAAAATAACATAACTAGAACAATTCGAGCACTGACTGAATAATTTAAAACTTCAGCTTGGAGAAACAGTACCTTTGATGGTGAAATTTTGAAGCTTTGTAAAATACTGAAAGGGTTAGAGAAGGTAAATTGAGAATTCAGTGTTTTTCATAACTGAAGCGCTAATAGAAACACAATGACATTAGCAAGCAGCTTATTTAAAAACAAACAAGGAAGTTGTTTTTCAAAACATTCATTGTTAAATTGAGAAATACTGTACATATTGGACGACAAAAGTTTAAAAAGGGTTCAAAAAGGATTTTCTTGGATATGCTGATAGAGTACTAGTCTATTTGTGGCTATTAAACATAATAGTATGATGTATATTCCAGTGTCAGTATAACCGCCATAATCTTCCAGTATGAGAAGCTGGAAAAGTATACCAGAAGAAAAGATTGCTTTGTATATGACTTATTTATATATTTCCTCTAAATATCCATTTAAGGCTACTGTCAGACACAGGACACCAGACCAGGTCAGTGGTACATTCTGATCTAATGTAGCAGTTCCTAAAGGGTATATTGAAATGTAAGCAAGCCTGTCTGTCTTGATAGTAGTTTTGTGACTTGGTCCAGAATCTCAATGGCAGGGAGTAACACACATGCTGTACATAATGTACAAGCAGATTTGTCATTGTTTATTTAGCACTCTAGCTGCTCAAGGAACTCTCTGGGGGTGAACAATGCCAAAACCAGTAAGATGTCCCTGCTTGCAGAGTAACAATCTATTCTAAGGAGCAAAAGCAGGGCACATGATTTACAGCTTACCCCACTGAAAAGCCAGATGTGAGTTTAATCTCTTGATTACATTACATCCTGAATTATTTAATTAATGCATGCCTAGCTTATTCCACGAAAAGGTCACAAAATGTTGGGGACATCTTACATAGCCTGTGTAAGGCATCTGTGAGGCAAGACAGTCTCTTATCTTAGAAGAAAGGAGACAGTAACTACTTTTTATATATCATTTTATTTCATTTCTCTGATTATTGGTATGTAACATGATCACTGTCTCTAGGCAACGCTAAACTTTTGGTAATACTTAGTACCTCAGTGAACTAAATCTTGATTTAGTGGAAAATTAGAAAAGTAAGGGGGAGATGGACACTAGTGTAGGGGAAGCGAATGTGAAGCTGCTTGTTTCTAGTAGCATATACATTAGCTTCAGCCAGGCCTGGTACTTTTCTGTAGATCAAAGAAAAACTGTTGTCTTAAACAGGCAAGAAAAATAGGTTGGGTGGGGTTCTGTGAAACCCTGAAAAAACCCAAAGACTTAATGGAAACATTTTAAAATCCAGCTACAAGGGAAGGGTTTGAAATGTATGTGCAGCTTGGCCAATGAGGTTAAGTCTCTTTTCTTGCTGTTTCATGTCAGTTTCCTTCATTAACTGTCCCTGGATTTCCAAGAGAAAAAACATGCAAATTTGCATATGATTTATAGAACTAAGTGCACTGCTAGCTAGTAGTAAATTAAAACTAACCATTCATTTTTCTTCTGATAGGCCAAGTTGATAGAGTTCAGTCCTCTGAGGGCAACTGATGTTAGACTTCCAAGTGGAGCAGTGTTTGTTATTGCTAACAGTTGTGTTGAAATGAATAAAGCAGCAACTTCTCATTACAATACTAGGGTAATGGAGTGTCGTCTGGCTACAAAGGTAATGTATGGTTTATGTCAAACTCTAATGAAACCTTCATCTAAGTATGTGTTTTTCTCCACTTCTGACCAATCGTATCTTTAACACCTGGCTAGGTGCTACTTTAAGTAGCATTTTTCTTTCCAGAACCAGATACTTCCATCTCTGCAGAAACAGGACTCCTGCTGAGTTTAACGGAAGTGCAGAGACGGTGCCCTTATATAGAAGATTATGTGATTTAATTCTATTTATTTTGTATTATATTTGAATGGAGGAAATATGTCTATTTTTCAGCAAATAAATATTCTCAGTTAATGAGATAGACTGTTTCTAATTAAAGCTGAATAATGATAAATAATGGAAAGCAACCAGTGTGGTCACATGTTTATATGTATATATGGCAGTAGATGTGTATTTTCAAGGATTTAGAGGACATCAAAGCTACTAGTTGGAGGCCTGGAAGTAATACTGGAAATGCTGAATAGCAGCATGCATGTTAGTGTGAAGTTTAAAACAGGCTTGAATCAAACCCCAGCATTTAGGTTGCGCTGCCAGTTTGTAGTTTGCAATTATCTCTAAAATACATGGAATCTGAACATGACAAATCTAAGTTCCACTTTAATTATAGATTTTGCCGACCATACGTTTAGGAATATGTAGATAGAGGGTTTGATTTAACTCTGTTATAAAAATACAGTGGATTTTTCTTTGATTAAATTAAAGGACAAGTAAGCATAATGATTCAAAATTATACCCAACATAGAGTGCTGTGTGAAAGAAGAAAAATTGGGTCACAAAGTATAGATGAAAGTTTTAAAAAGTGCTGCATGGAACTCCTTGCCACAAAACATTTGACCAAAGTCTAAGCAACACTCCAATACTCAATCTAAACAAACAGGTACTTTGAGCACCTGTTGGCATAATAATTCCATGAAAAAAATACCATACTTAATGCTAAACAAAAGTGAGAGTTGAAGAAATTATCAGACAAAAGTAATATAAAATGTGCTAGTTGGGATATTTTTCCAGGAGGGAAGCTAAACTTCAGGTGACTTTTAAAATGGGCTTTCAACTGGCGTATAAAAAACAGCTGCATTTTAGGTGTTATGTTAGATATTAAAGCTGTTGTTATTGAAGTTATTGAAGGCTCCTATGCCTTTAAGCAAATCAAGTTAAGCGTGATGGTTCTGACATAACTGATAAACCTCTGACTTAGGATAGCTGATCAAACTAACCACGTCTTTTAGGGTCCAAAACGATCTGTTTTGAAAAGCAAACTGTCATAAGTGCATTATGATGTAAGACCTTTTAAAGTATTGTTCCATATGCCAGCTTTGGCAAATTGAATCATAGTTTTTTAAATTGCTTTAAATTACTGAACCTGTGTAGCAAACTGCAAAAGGTGGCAAGGAAGAATGACTTTTTACACTCCTGTTAGCTATGATGCAATCCCTAAATAGGTACCTTCAGCAGATCCATGATTTTAAGTAGACTAACAACATACACCTGTCTATTTTTAAACATATGCTACCCAGATGGAAAGCTGCACACACTATAACAATATGTTTAGCCAGGAAAGATTGTCTTTAGGAACAGGTCACAGTGGGGTGAAGGAGGGCAGGTATGTAAGTGGAAGCAGGGAAGTCTTTTATGCACCGTTAAGCTAATGGAATTATGAAATAACATGCAGAGCTTCACAATAATATTTTACAAGAAATGCCCACTGGTAAGTGCCTTACGATGGGCTTTTTTCCCCTCTTCCAACTTAGGCCATTTTCATATTTCTTATTCCTTGCAGAAATCTGTGTAAGTAAAGATACCAATACAACATGTCTCTGCTGGCATTAGTACAGAACGTTTTGATATCAGTCTGTCTTACAGCAAATGAAATCTTGAGCATCCTCACAAAATAGCCTGTCTCTGGTTCTATGCCTTTCCCTTCTAGACAGCCATTTATTTGATTGAGTTTTTGCTGTTCTTGTTTTGTTTTTTCTTCTTTTTCAATTTTTGCTTTAGTCTCTGAGTGCTTTCCTGTACACCATTAAACAGCATGTTTAAAGTCAATTACATTCCTCAGAACATTCTCAGTTCCACAGGAAATTAACATGTACTTTATACCTCAGAACACTTGCGCAGTAGGTGTTGCAGGATAAGTATGCACATTAGTGAATATTCTGCTATACCTGTGTTTCGTAGGGTGTGCTTCAGTTCAGTTTCAGCTATAGTGGTGCCAAGAATGTCTGAAATGGGATGCCATGTAGTTAATCAGCCAGTGTGTGTTAAGTGTGGGAAGACACTCAGATGGTATATAGAAATATAAAGTGTAAGAAAATGGTGTTATATAAGGGCTAAGTATCCCAATACTTCTCAGCCTGGCTTTCTTTTATTTAGATTTGTCCCATCATCCACTCTGTATGTTTTACTGTCCAGTTGCATACCGTGCTCCAGTGTGCCTGTGTTGAACAGTAAGACAATAAGGGCTACAGATCCTGTATCCTGACAGTTAAGAGCCAGCTGGATTATGTCCACATCTTTAATCCATCTATTCAGAGATCATCAAGAAAATATCCAACTGTGGGGATCAGCGCTGGGATTACATTTGTACATTTAATAGATGGGATTTTTCCCATTTCTGTTCTGTGTCCATTACAATTTGAGGTGCTGCAGCTAAATATTAAAAACAATATATTTAAAAAAATCTTTTTGCCCATAACATTTTTCCCAGTGCTGTTACAATTTAAATTTCGCTATAAACAATACAAAATTTTACACAAAAGCCCTGCCCGCAGGCCTGAAGAGGTCAGTTTCCATTTGGAACATCTGATGTGTAAAACTCAATGTAGTTAGCTCATTTAAAATACAGCATCTCCACTCAAAATAGAGTAGATGGCACAGTGCGTGTGACAAATATTTATAGCTGGATTATCTATTTTACAAGTAAGTAGAAGGACTTTTGTTGCCTTAGAGAGCATTATATTATTTTTTTTCTAAATGCTTAGTTCTATTTAAACTCTGGTAATAAAGTTTAGGGGATGCTGAACGTTAGGATTAAATTATGAGAGGGAAATTTCCATTCATTTAGCATCTTGGAACAGATCTAAGTTGGTGTCATAAACATGCACCAACATGCACCAAATATTATTGAATATTTAAATGAAATAAGTGAAGCAATAATTGCTACTGTACCTGATCAATAAGTAAGCCAAAATACAAGTGCTTTAAATTAACAAAGGTCTACATGCTCAGTGCCTTTGAAAAGCAGTCCAGAAGAGACTTAAGCAGTCTTTCACCAGAAAATTTTCTCACCTTGATTTCTGCGTTAGCCACCAGACACAGCTGTTTCTTTCTCCACCACCACATACAACACTGTTTTAAATGACAGCAGTGTCATATGATTGGGATTTTGATTGGATTTTGTTTGTTCTGCTCTGCTAAGCTTCGTATAAATTTTAGCAAGTCACTAGATGGCACCAAAAGTAGTTAACTTTTATGTGCCGTAATAAAGCACAATTGGAAAAGCCCCTGCAGAAGCGCTGTTGGAGGAGAGCAGGAGGTTGAGAATCTATAGCTGGACAGTAGATCTGCTTAAACATCCAGTTCAACATGGATTTGAATGGGAAAAGGTATTAATTCCCTGATTTTGCTGCAATACTTTAAACTCTCTGCAAACATAAAGCCTGATCTGGCATATGTGGAAACTTTAATCTCAATTTAAATGGTGCAGAATTAGAGGCAGTTCGTGTATTTATCAATTCCGTAAAGTGACATTGGCACATCCCTGCTAATCTGTCACAATAACCACTTAATATCATTCCATCACTAATAACATTAAAAATATTCCACCTCATGGAAGCATTTGGAAAGCTGCTTTGCTCAGGTGTTTTCATTAGGCACTGGGGAGCATCATCACATGCAGCAACCTTCTGGAGAAAAGCCTCTTTGACATATTTCCTTTTAGGGTTCTGGTGTGTTTTTCAATTGCCAAAACATCAAAAAGATACATAACACATGACATCATTATCTGGAGTGGGAAAAACACATTTATCTAGATCTAATTAGCATAATAGCAATCATGTAGGAACAGAACAGATTCTGACCAACACATCGTAACTTTGTAGAGCTCAAAATTTTGAATTTTGTGTTAAAAGAATGTGCTTATTTGTAATTTACCCTAAACACTAGACATTGAGAATGAATACAGTTAATTCTCCAGCACAAATCGTATGCCTACCTACTTTCATATTTTTAGGACTATTAGGAGAAAGGTTTGTAGTGACAACAATCATTAGGAAACTGCAGGAGCATCTTGGAAAGATCGATCTCTGTTTTCAATGTTAGAGCAAATTAGTGCAGAAACAGACTTCTTGGGGACTTGCAGTGTTACAATATTTTAGCATTTGTATAAGCAATAGTCTGAATGTGGTTTTGAAATATTAACTATTGTTTGAAGTAATAACATCCATGGAAAAGGATGAATCACTGATTTGATATCACACAATGTCAGTAGGGCTTTCACAGACAGTGTCTCAGGTAGGGGAGTGTATGTGTATCTGCCATTCATAGAGCTTTTATATAAAAATATAGTAATTATCTGCTCTGTGTGGATTGAAAGTGGCTATTGATGATTCCCAATTAAGAAGTGAAAAGAACAAATGGGTCTTAAAGCTGCTAATGGACAATTTAATGTTAGTTTTAAACTGGAAAGCACAATATGTTTTATTTTTTAAATCTTAGCTTCTCTCAAAGTCAAAAGGCCTGGACTGGAAAAAAATGTTGAGACTCCAAGATGTGCAAGCCAAGCTAGGAGTTAGCCTAGAGGAAATGCTGACCATTGTCGAGGAGGTATTACATCCTGAGCCTTACAGCACAGAGGAAATTTGTAAATGCCTGGGAATTAGCCTGGAGGACCTCCGCTCTCAGATCCTTAGTCAAAACACGCAAGATGGTAAGCATATATGAAATGGCGTTTTTTACTGCATGATGTTTGTGTTATATAAGATAGTTCTGTATTAATATTAGTAGGTAGTACACAAGTCTTGCCAGAATAGTTATCCAGAATCTTAGGTGGCAAGATGCTAAATGGCAGAATGAATCACAGAATCACAGAATTTCTAGGCTGGAAGAGACCTCAAGATCATCGAGTCCAACCTCTGACCTAACACTAACCAGTCCTCCACTAAACCATATCACTAAGCTCTACATCTAAACGTCTTTTAAAGACCTCCACGGATGGTGACTCCACCACTTCCCTGGGCAGCCCGTTCCAATGCCTAACGACCCTTTCGGTAAAGAACTTCTTCCTAACATCCAACCTAAAACTCCCCTGGCGCAACTTTAGCCCATTCCCCCTTGTCCTGTTGCAAGGCATGTGGGAGAACAGACCAACCCCCACCTCGCTACAGCCTCCTTTAAGGTACCTGTAGAGAGGTACCTTAAGGTTTCTTAACTGGTAGAAGTGGCAGATCACTTACTATTTTAGATTAGTCTGTAATATTTTAGAGTCATCACTAAATAATCCAGGCTTCATTCTAGAGAAAAGACTAAGCTAGGCTTCCTTTTTAAGCCATAGCTCCAACAAAACCAAACATTTTGGATGGTTACAGCATTGATCGAATGAGTCCTGTTTGTGGTTCTTTAACTGGTGTTCAGGGCTAGCACAGGTGGAGCTTGTGCTTCAGTTTTCAAATTGATACATACACAGTCACTTCATAAAACATGCAACAAATCTTCTGGGCCACTCTTTCCTGAGAAAGAAGTTTCTGTTACCGCCAATATATATATTTATTTATTTTACAAAAACGTTGGTGCAGGTAAACAATTTACTACTAAATGTATTTCCCACATATTCTCGCATATAATTATACCATGTAGTCTTGAGAATTGGTGTATATGACTTTTGAAAGACTGACTGGCTTCTGAAAGAATTGTCTTGGATGCATACAGTAGGATTGCTAGTAGTACTTAATAGAGCATTTATGAAATCATTAATTTGCCTACATAGTCATTTCCAGTTGAGATTAGAATTTTACTTTATGCATTTAAAATAACGCATACTTCTTTGTTTCTATCCTGTGGCTTTAATACCTCTGCTATTCTCCACAGCCAAATTATATCCTTGCCAAGACTGCTTTCAGGGAGGTACATATTTTATGCATATAAATTAGTAACATGTATATATATATATGCATAATGGTGCATATATTTAAATAATATGCATATCTGGAACAATTGTAAATCTTACATATTGAACTGAGATCAGGCCTGAATCTATAATCTGTTTTGCAAGACAATGATATCAGAGAGCGTAAAATTATCTTACTGTCTAATTACACTGCCAGAGGGGTACCAGCATGGAATATGATATCTTATTCCAGCTCTTGATCTTCACAGAAAGAGCTATGATCATTCTGTGCTGTATGTACAAGACTGAACTCTGTAGATGTACTCTGCAGCATTTTCACGGGGAACTACAAAGTTCTGACTCTTTTATGCTGTCCCCTAACTCCCCTTTATGAAGCAGTACAAGACTTACAGATGTTTATAATCTATAGACCTGGTTTATAAAATAAAATTCTACAGCTCTGTAGAACTGAATTGTTTTATTCATGTTATGTTGTGTTGTCCGTCCCTCCCTCCCCCAAAACTTGGATAAAAAATTTAAACTCAAAAGTTATAGAAGAAACTCAAAGGAAGTGCTATACTGTGGCTCTGAATAGTGTTTGCAGATGTTTGCTGAACGGAATCTCTTAAACTTGCATGACCATGATTTCATTTGATAAGGCCAATTACAATGGGTTATGCTGGAAGTCTCTTTGCATGTACAATATAAAATTAAATAACAGCTTTCTGTAAAACTATATACAAAGAAGAAACAAGACAGACACAGAAAGAAAATCGAAATGCACAGTGTTTTTTTCTTTTTTGTTAACACACTAAACAAAATTTCATTTTATGTTGGCTTTGGAAAACCAGAGGGTGTTCGACAAAAATATTTTCCTTATCTCCCCTCTACTTTCCCACTATACTTTAATGACAAAGCCTGGCTTCTTTATGTGAGAAAACCCACCAAGAAATAAATAATCTCTGCAGAGGATTTCAGAATGTTGACCTCGTGTTCAACAAGAACAAAGAGAGCTCTAATCTTTAAGATACCTTTTATTCCTTTGTATAGGTTTTATCAACTTTTCTGATAAAATATTACAGCATTAAGTGTAAAATATGTGCATGAGAAGTATACTTAGATCATTTACTGGAATCCAAATTTTCTGTGGCTGAATATAAATTGTCAGTAGTTTTAATTCTTTTGTATTACTCAAAGCCCAGTGATAGTTAACATTATTACTGATGCTGTATCTCATGTTTAAGGATCTGACAGTGCTATGTATATTATTTCAGCCTTCAGTCCAGCTTTCCTTCCTCTACTGCTCCAGTGATGGTGCTGTATACTTGCACAAAGTTCTGTGTGTATGTAAGGCTGACCAAAGAAAATATCCAGATCCCAAAGAAAAATCACATGGGCAGGCTTTGGGCAAGTCCCAGGCTGGCTGATGCATAGCAACTTTACATCCCTTTTATAGGCAGGTACTCAGGGATTCCTGCGGTGCCTCCCTGTACAGCCCTACTTGCTCCCCAGGTTTGGAGAAGCACAGATGATGCATAAAGCCTTTGTAAACTTATTGCAGTTGTTCCTTGGCCAACTCAAAATCCTGAGTTTAAATCCCCCTTCCAAATGTTTATACATGGATTGCACTCATGGCTTCTGAACATCTCCAGAGAAAATAATATTTCTTACATTCTAAGGTGCACTTATCATAATTTTGTCTTGGACTTGAGCGCTTCACAGAACATTTAGTGTGTGGTTATTGTGGGACATTAAGTATTTATAAGCCTCACCACAAAAGGACACTTTTACAGGAGAGCATATTCCTTTGAACTATAAAAAGGTTTTTTGTTCTTAAGTGAGTTATTTTTAAACTGATTTTTCGTTTTCACATATAAAATTGTAATTTAATTGTGGCATTTAAACCTGGGAAATGAGTTGTCATGGGAATAACAGGCATCCATTTGTTGTCGGGATTTGGCTATTGAACGGCCCTCCTATTTGTTTCCTGGAATGATAATTCTAAAACCATCCTGTAGCTTGACGGAGTGGTGTTTCAATAGCCTTTCATTCGCATTGCCAAGTTATCTGTATTAATGGTGATCTCAACACAAGAACAATTTTTACTTTATTTGCACAGAAACTAAGGCACGGCTGTATGTGAAGGTGGACTCTCAGACATGCTGCTCAGCCACACATAGAGCTTTGTTGTGTGCAGCTGTAGAGTGCCCCTGTCTTACAAGAACAGAAGTTACCTCCAAATTGGTGAACCTAAGAGCACTTCCCAGCTTCAGGATCTGTGTGCCTGTCACAGCCTCAGCCTGATCCCTGCTATGGCCAAATTGGGGCACACTTCATCTCCTTCCATAAAACCACAGCTTCCTTGGGATGAGCCCCAGGACGTCTGCTCCAGGCAGACCCCATACAGGTACTCAGCCGAGGTAGGCCTTTTGGGACTGCCACAGGTCAGGCACAGGGAGTGAATGTTCTAGGTTAGTCACAACAGCCCTGCTAAAGTCTCTGGAGAAAAAACAGCTCGAAATTGGTAGTTACCATATTCTCAAAGCAGGTGTCTGCTAAAAGGGTTGCTGAATCCAGCAATGGCCGGTCCGTCATTTATTTTCAGAAAGCCGGATTACAAACAGTCACTTGAGCAGTCCCAGTAGAGTAACTGTTCCCCACTTTGAGTAGGGGGGTTCACAATCTGGCTCAAATTAAAGCCATCTGGCAGCATTTTCTTGTATATATTATGAGCCAGAAACCTTCACCCTCTTCATGTTCAATCAGCAGGATGCCTAACAGAGAAAGGTACTATTCCACATGAGTAATGGTGGTAGAAACTGTCCCCTCCATGATTTTGCATTGGTGAGTTTTTCCTGTTGTAAATTTCTAACAGTTCCATCAGCCATGTGTAGCTCGTTAATCTACAGTGAAACACATCGTAAGAAGCTGCCAAAGCAGCCAGAAAAAAATATACAGCCTGAAGAGGCTGGTCTTTAGCTAAAGGTCAGATAGAATTGTACAGGAAGTCCCTAAAGAAAGGAATCTGCTGAAACTGAAATTACAACAAATCATATGAGTTGCTGGGAAGCCACAATGTTTAATTGTAGAGAAAAAAATCCTTGTAAGTGGAGTGGACAGGTTTACACAATTTTAATAAAGTTAAAACAAAAAATACGATGATACAGTTGCAAACCCACAGTAAACTTCTCTGTTACATTTAACTAACTGACATTTTTGTTTGGAACAAATAGCCTGGGATTTTTGTTTGTTTTAAGAGATTCTGTATGGATTTTGAATGAACTTTCATTAATGTTAATTGTGTCTTAACAAATTGCAAGGTTCTTGCTGCAGTGTGAACTATTAGTGCACTGGAAAATGTCACTGCTTCTTTCAAGGGCCTTTGGTGGTTGGTAAGTGGGTTAAGTCTAGCTGCTCACAGATGGTATTACAGAGATCCTGTGCAGAGGAGCAAAGCCTGGGTGCAGAGAATGCACAAAGGGTCAGCAAGAGTCACTGACATTCCCTGAAAAATGGATGTTGACTGGTAACACAAAGCAGTTAACAGTGGATGAGATTCCTTGTGGACTGTGTTCTCTTTGAAGCTTCAGAAATAATTACTGAGGCCATGACTTGAAAGGTGGATTAGCTCTGCCAGCAATAGGCTGACTGCTAGTGAACGTGTTAAAAACTTAATGACAAAGCATCACTAAGAGTGGACTTGGGAGTAAGATTCCTTGTCCTCCCCAAAGTTTTCTTTGGTCTCATTTTGTCTTTTCACATTCATTGTAACAACTTCTGATCTGTATTTCTTTCAGGCTATAGAAGATACAGCTCACTCTCACTTCAGTCCACAAGAAACTTTGTGTGTGTGCAGCTGATACCATACAACATAAATCACAATCGCCACATTGTCTCTTCAGATAGGGACAACAAAACCCCTGAGATTTTGATTGTGCCAGCATGTCTAGGTCTAAAATCAAACAGCTTTCCTGCATGGCAGTGAGCTACGCAGAAAGCAACAGAGAGGGAACACACAGCAGTGTGAACAAAGAGCTTTTGACAGCATGTTTCTGGTCAGAGACACAATCCTTAGTTGATATGAATCCCCATCGCTGCAAACAGTGCTCCAGCGTTTTATCAAGCTGAACACCAGGACTGGATACTGCACAGATCCCTTTACGGGAGAAACATTACTTCAGACACGTGCTGGACAACTGCTCTTATGTCAGCATGGCGGTCAGCAAGCATCATTGCACCGGAGATTTTAACGTCCTCTCTAGTCACAGAAACAAGTACTGTAGGGCAATTCATGTCTCAGGTGAGATGAGCAGTTACCTGAACTGCCAGAGTGAGCTGAGCATATCCATACCCCTCAGCTGGAAATAAATATGTGTGTGAAACCAGGGCTTAATAGTTTAAAGGTTTAAGAAAACACATTTACATTTTTAGTCAGCTTGAGTACCTAATTTCCATATACAATAATAGATTTAAAGACCCAAATACTTTTAAGAATGGGGCATGATTTCCCTAAATCCTGCCTTTGAGCCCCACGGAGGGCAAGACCTTACAGCCCAAGTACTGTACAACACTGCCCACTTTACTTTGAGGGCTTCGGTTTCTCTTTTTTCATAGCCCTCCAACCCTAGCTCAGATAAAAACTAAGCAGTTGTGCGCACTTAAGTTTTCTTTTAACCATGACAAAGTGTGGTGTATGAAATCACTCTTTTTTAATTGTAAGAAATATGGTTGCTTTCCCATGAAACACACAGATTTTGATCAGTTCCTGCACTCTTCTAAAATCATGGGCTCTATAGCTCTTCGGCATGGCCTGGCCTGTTAATTCAGATCTGCTTATATTCAGTATACAGGCTGTGATAGAGTAGGAAGGTTCAAATATAAATGTAGTCTTGGGGAATATCATGTGTGCTCTGCTATCTTTTATTATATGGAGATGGTTTGTTGGACCACCCATCCAAACAGAAAGAGATCCAAGAGGGTTTCTCTATTACCAGAAGCATTTGGTGTTGATAGCTGAAAATATGTGAATCATTTGATTGTTTTAGAATAGCACTCAGAGAGTACAGAGGTGTTTGCTGTCCTGAAGATAACTCTACCTGAACAGTAAACATGCTGCCAGAGAGGAAAAGCAAACTAAACACGAACATAATTTTCCGAAATAAAACACTGCCCATAAACAACCAACAGCTAATGTAATGATGCCAGGCTTTACCTGATACCAGTTCTGTAAACAGACACAAAGAAGTCTGAAAATAACATACAGCCATGCTCTCGTTTGAGACCTGCTTGTCAGGGTTGCTTTCCCAGAGAGAAAGACAGCATCAAGGTAGCAAATTCTCCCCTGCGCTGCTGGGCTCTCCACCAAGTGAACACTGTCAAGAGCTCAGCCCAGAGTTGCTGGCTGACAGCCAGGGGTTGGAGTGCCCATTCCCATTCCAATTCATAACATGATGAGCATAACACAACCCCAGAGATTTTAAAGGTAATCTGGCCAGTAGAGCATTGCTCTACCAAAGGGTGGTCTCTGAATCAATCACAGCCTTTGGCAAGTCTGTTGCCTTACAATTGAAAACAGACATGTTTTCAGTTCATTCTTTCGGTTACTACTGTTCAATGGTGATTTACAAGAGAGTGTGAGCTATGGCAATCTCTCACGCAACTTTAGATATTCCCTAAACGAATGCACATTTATAAATCTCCTTGCTGTAAAACAATGGCTTATAAGAAATGAATATTTAAAGAGAAACCATCCTTAAAAAATGCCACGCAGCCATTCTCCAACATTCAGAAATACCGAGACGTTGCTCTGCAAAACACAGTGCAAGTAATTTCAGCAGCAACAAAATACAGTGGGGCAGGACACACCTCTAAGTGGTAAAGCAGAACATGCTCTTCCTGAGTGGCGTTTCTGGGGGGCTCTCAATTTTGTCATTTCTATCCTAACTTTAAATACGTTTAGAAGGCCTCCTCACAAGACAGCAACACAGTGTTTCTCAGTAGCAGTCTGTATTGAATTATGAAATAAGTATCACTAGAAACAATATCATCAGTAGCAGAAAACTTCTGTGTTCCATGCTGCTCTATCATTTTAGACCATTTTTGTCTATCAGCTCTGTGTTTTCAGCATTTACAGCTGTGATTTACACTTATTCTGGAAAGATACAGAGATTGTATAGACAGTGTTGAAGTTTTAGTAAGGGGTTCAATCAGAAGTGTGTGTGTATATATATATATATATATATGTATACATATATATAAATATATATATGAGAGACTACTTCCTACTGGACACAATTTCATTTCCAGTCTTTCAAGGAAGACTTCTACGTATAATTGCAAATGTAGACTGCCAAAATCATCAGAAGTGGTTCCAGAACTCGTCTGTCTCCACACAACAGCCCAGTAGGAAGTGCATGTGTCTGGGTCAGATAGCAAGTTCTGTTAGGAATACAGGGGCTTGCCTGTCTTCTCGTCCTTTTGCCTGTGTTTGAATATTTCATCAGCAGTTTTAAAAAGTAAAAGACCAGAAGCTGATAGGAGGAAAGAGTCCTTGTTCCAAAGGAGAATTCATGTGTAGAAAGAAAATGAGGGATATTCCAGGGGCTTGAGTTGTAATGATGAAACATACTGTAGTAGGTGCTCCCAATAAAGAATAAGGTTCACTTGCTAATATAAAAAAGTTCAAGTGATCTAGTTTTATCATAAACTAAATTGTCCTGCATGCTTCTGTAACACTTCCTCAATAACAGGAACAAGTCCATAGTATTGAAACAAACAGAACTCTACTGGCTGAGGAAAACAATGGACTTAACAGCCTAACCTTGGAGTAGCTCAAGGAGCCTTTAACCACAGACATCCCCTTCCTGGTTTTGCCCCACTGTCCAGGCTTGGCAAGTAAACCCTGAAAACCAAACTGAAAGCACCTGTGTTCTTCAGCATACCTTTAGCCTAGTGGTATTTGCAGTCATGTTGAGCCAGCATTGAGGAAATACCTGAGAGGGCTTCCTTGCCTATGCACCAGGAAGTATGGCCAACGGTACTTTTAATCTCAGTTTCAAAATAAACATTACATTTTTATTTTTATTTTTAAATAAAAGGTCTATCTGTGACACAATGGATGCAAATTAGGCCTGGAGCAGTTACACACAATGCCCTGGGCCAGCAGGTGCCAGCAGCCATCAGCCTGCAGGGCACTGGGCACCTCTCTGGCGTTCTCATGACTGTTTGGCTCCTATCTGAAAACCTGAAAGCATTCGCTTAATGCCCTAATGCACGTCAGTGCTTTCTGTCTGTCAGCACATCACTGCTAACTTGTGTGGCTTGTATCTGCAAAGTAAGAGGGAAGAATGAGTCTCTTCAGTGACACAGCAATGAACTAATTCTGGGGCTTGGGGTTGACCTGTAAAGTTGGGTATACGTATGTCTGGTTTCATATTTCATGTATCAGTTCAGTGCATTAAAATCTCTTCCTATAGAGATAAGTCTTAATCTCATATATTTTTTAAAATTATACTTTTTGTTATGTGCATAATGTTATAAAAATGTGCCCATCATATTTTGATGAATTCTGAATACTACTTTATTAGCTCTTTTAAAGATGTAGGTGAGCCTTTGCAGAAGACTTTTAGCTTAGTGTTCTGATATGAAATAGGAATTACTAAAAATAACAATTCTATGTTTTTATGTTCCTTTTGTATTAAATAACAATGGATAACTCTACTACTTAATGTTTTCATTTTGTTTAGTTTCCACCTTCAAGTTACACCAGCGTGCAAAGCACGTGTATAGTGAAGCTGCCAGAGTGCTGGAATTTAAGAAGATATGCAACGAAGCACCTGCCAATGCAATCCAGCTGCTGGGAGAATTAATGAACCAGAGCTATATCAGCTGCAGGGAAATGTATGAATGCAGCTGTCCTGAACTGGATCAGCTGGTAGACATCTGCCTGTAAGTCTTGACCACAAGGAAGAGTAATCGCCTGTTGAGAATATTGTTTGAATTGATGAGAAAATATGACATTGTTGGCTATTGCAATTTTAAAATGAAAGTATTCTTGTCTCTTATTACAAAATTAATCTCCTGCAGGGACATTACATGGTCAATTGTTTCCCTACTGACATCTGTGTAATACTTTCAGATGAAAGCTGCAGTTTATGGCTTTATTACAGACTTTGCTTTTGGATTGACTCATCATCACAAGTGTTACGTTAGGCTGTGTTGGCTATTCTTTTTTTAAAAAATGTAGAAGAAGTCATAACTGGTTTTCTTAAAACATTATTTTAGTTGTTTTATTTGAACTCTCTTACTTTTTGTGTATTTCTTAGCCATGTAAGAACTGCCACCATGGGAATTCTAGATAGTAAGTGAACTGTTCTACATTCCTAGGTTGCCTTGAAATCGTAATGGTATATTGTGAAATGCTAAGGATTTTTTTTTCTTTTTACTTAGAAATTTTATCTACAGCACCCGATAGGTTGGAAAGCAGTTTACCATTTAAATGATGAGCATATTAACTATTACAATGTCTGACCCTGCTTCTACTCTCCACACTGTGCATCTGAGCCTTCTCTACATTATTCAGTCTCCATCTCTCCTCCAGCCTCGTTCTTTTAGCTGGGTTCCATCACTCAGGTGGGCTGCAGTAAAACAAGTCCTATGAACTCCAAAACATATTCCTTGTCATTTTGTCACTTCTTTTCCCCCTTTATTCCTTCCCAGTTTCATATCCTCTGGCCAGAATAAACGGAGTTTGAAAAGTGGAATGAAGGGGCTGGAAATCACAGGTTGTTGCATGTAGCAGGCCATTATTTTCATAACTCTTTTACAGTGGGTGATGAGATCTGCTATAACCATGTGTTAACAGAGAAAGTAAAAAATGAATACTTAGTACATTTAACGTAGTATTTCATCCATACCACAGCACTGGCATGAAAGGATATACACATTTCAGCCCCTCTTATCTTCCATTTTTTTGGTACATTTAATCATGAGACAGACTTCTTGTGCTAACTTTGATCTAAATTCAGTGCCCATAAAAAGAATTCAGTGGTTGGTGATTATTTTAACACGGGCATAAATAGTTGCCCACCCAAGCCTACCCACCACTATTTCATCCCTGCCACTGTCCCAGCCACCTCTCCTGGCTGCTTCGCTCATTCAATTCATCACAAATCCTGGTGGTGCCCTCTTCATACTGCTACTCACCTTTAACAGTTCCTGCTTCTCCTTGGAGAAGGGTGCTCATAGTTTGGGAAACTGGCCTAAGTCAGAGCATTAAAAGGTTAGAGGTTATTGTCCTGTTAGAAGGGAAATACAGTGTGCCTTAAGTGTTTGTAAACCTGAGGTCAAGGAATGCTGTTTCACTGTCTTTCAGAAGCAGGGACTCTATAAAAGTATAGAGTTTCTTTCTCTAAATCTTTGAGTCTTGGCGAAGACAGAAACTGCCTCAGTTTGAAGTTAAAAAAAGGAAGGTTACCAAAATCCTTTACCAGCATTTTATTTTATTTTTTTGACTAGGAAATTAGTCTGGTTTATAACAAAAATATGAATTTTACAAATAGGCAATGTGCCATATGCATTCTTACTTTTATAGTCGTATGCATTTAGTAAGTTGTAATACCTATTTACCAGGTTTGTAAATTGATACAGTATGATACAGATGATTATTTAATAAGCTAGGTTAGTCTCATTAATTTTGCAGACAAGATGGAATGGCTTCGAAGCCAGAAAACTACAATCTCAAAAACCAAATGCAAGACTTCTGGACATTCACGGATTATTTTGCATATGAGATACACATGCTGTTTTGTGATAAATCACAGAGAAGCCCATTGGACAATCTGATAGTAATTTAACAATGTAATTTTTGCTCTTTCTCTTGGGAGCCAATCCTATATGTAACTCACAGGCCACATTCAGTTTACTGGATCACATAATGGAGTAAGCTACGACAGTCCCTCAGTTAGTGGAGTGATTCTAGCAAGGTTGTCCCAGCTACTCAGAGGGGAACCATCTGTCCACGTGAGAGAAGGGAGAGCTGGCTCTGGAGACAGCTGAAGACAAAAACTATGCTCCACTCAGTTTTCAAAAGCAAACAAGTCAAAAAAACCTGCAAAGTCTTGATTCAGTGCCAGGTACCAGCAGGCTCTTTTGGGACCCCATTGACAGAGGAAAAACCTTGCAAATTAACATCTGCATTATTTTTAGTTACAGTAACTACCCAGCATTGATGCCTTAGTCAGAAGTACCCGATGACTGCGCCCTGCAGAAGCAACTAGCCATTTCAAGTGTCTGCACTTAGGGCATGCAGCTGGAGTCATACTAAAAGGGCTGCTTTTCCAAAATGCTGAGAGATAACTACCCTGTTTCAAGTAGAGGAAAATAAATAGGTATAAGCTAGTAAGTTTTATACTACAGCATAGAGTTACCTGTGCTACACTGAATAAACTGGCATGGATGCTAGCAGCAGTGTATTGCAGCATGAAGCGTAGCACATGGATGGAAATTCTCTGTTTCTGATTTGTGCTGAGCTCTGCTTTCACAGCTAGGCAGCTGCTACTCTCTGAGCTAGCTTTGGTATCGTGACACTAACTCATAGGCAGCAGCATAGACATAGCCACAGAACCAGAAGGAAAGGAGCACACAGTTAGGATTTTACTAAATTGAATTAAAATTAATCAGAACTGAAAGTTCCATGGACCAAAAATAGTGAAGAAAAAGAGTGACGTGTGTGCCCATGTTACTTCAGGTTTCTAACTTGCCAGCAGAAGCACCTATGGCTAGTATGATGAACATAACTATGCTTCACAGTGGAGCAAAATAATTTTAATTGGTATTTTTAAATGATTGTAACTGTTCTATTATATTCATTGCACAAAGCAAATAAGTTCTTAGTTCATTATTCCTTACAGTCTTGTCCCACTAAGAATATTTCTTGAGAAATACATCCTTCTCCAGAAGTTTCATATTCATGAATGATTTTTCTAGTGCTATGATTAGATTTGTAGAAGCGTATAACTATTTGAGATGAATACAGCTTAATCCAGCGCATAAGTTTTGAAAACTATTGGGGAAAAAAAGCTCTAAACTTTTCTTGAGTTGTGCATTAAAAAACTAGGGCACGTAAAAATCACTAGTCACTCTAGGAAAACTTGGCTGATGTGATTATAGAAATGGCCAGGAACTACATAAATTACATTCTTTTCTTACAATGATATACAGCTGCCCTGTAACTTTAAAAAGCCCTTCCAAAAATACATTCCACAGAATTGCCCAAGTCTACTGCTGTTCTCTCCTTACAAGGTTTAAACTGTGAAGAATAATCTGCATATCCAGATGTTTTCTGTTTTGCCTAGATCTTTATGTTTTACTGTACAGCATCTGCCAAGAAAGAAAGGGATCCATACTTGCTGTGGTTTGTAGTGCTGAAAAGAGTAACCACCAGTTGGTCAGTATTTTATTTTTTGCAAAGACAGAAGACTTGTTCTTTCTCTAACCTTTCTCATGCTATTAATAGCCATTTTACCTGTTAGCCTTTTAAAACACAAGAGGTTTACTAAATAGGTAAGGAACAAAACATTGGAACTGAGCTCCCAAATTCCTGAGGTACTTTCTCCCTGAGTCCCTGAATTTTACAAATAAGTTTCATTCCCTTATTCTCCATATCTTGGGGGTATAAAACCCAATAATTTTTGTGTTACCAGCCACACGAAGATGGCTGAATCCTCTCTGATCACTTTTAAAATGCAATTTTTATATTACATCCAGGCACATTATGATACAGAGACAACTGCATTTTATCAAGACTCTTATCACTGATGATTTTCCTAAAGCTGCAAGGCCTGGACAGGTTCATGGTATAGTTTGAAAAATGAACAAACAAAAACCAATGAAAAAGTTTGCAGCTCCAAAAAACCTTAAATATGTTACTCAAATGCACACTAAGTTATGAAACAGAAGTATGCACCATACCACCACCCCCAATTTATATTTAAATCTCATGTTAATTCTGTACTTCCTGAATAGGTGGTTCATAATTTTGAGTATTTCAAATTAACAATATTGCTGATTTTTTCATCTCTCACAACAGAACTGTTTTCAAAATGTCATACTGCATTGTCTTACCTATCACTTCTATATACAAACTGTGCAACTTTCATTCTTGATCTTTCCATTCTTAATCTTTTCTTTGCTGTAGCATTCATGTTTTCACTCTCATTTACACACACACACACACACAGACTCACAATTCTCTCTTTGTCCTGTGAATACTGGAACAAGGTATGTAAGCTCATAAGGAAGTGAGGAGCAGACCCCAAGACTCAGCACCAAGTGCCTCTAACACTGAACTGTAGACATACATTGCTTTTCTTCATTATTATTATTATTATTATTATTATTATTATTATTATTATTATTATTTAACGTGCTCCTTCTAACCCCTCTGTTACTTTTGCTTATGGGTGCATTATAGCCCAGGTAGTGTACATACTTTCCCACATGTTAAATCCATGTCACTCACTGTGTAAGTGCTCTGTCTGCAAGATTGTCGAAAAAATGACTGTCTGCTTACTGCTCTTTTCTTCATAAATGCATAATTTAGATGCTGGTGCACACAAAGAGAGTGTCTGGTTATGAATCCCACTTTACCAGAAGAGTAAGTCCTAGCTTAGGACTGAATTGACTGAGACTCAATGAAAAAAAGTTTCAGACCTGTTCCAAAATCACTTCCTTGTGTTTGACCTAGATACTTCCCATGCACCAACCACACCTCCAGTATCAGCAGAGTTAGGTGCTCACTTCTGAATTCTTTCAATCTCAGATACCTAACTTTCAGGTGTTGCAGCACTGCCTGTCAAAATGCCAAGTTCCTCAGCATTACACCCTGAGCACCTAATCGTACCACCACATTTGAAATCATTAGCCACAGTATTTTGAAACACAGTGACTTCAGCACTGAAACAAGCACATTTTCTGCCTACTTTACGCTTTATTTCAACTAAGTATTTTAAAATGACTCAGTAAAAATGAGGCATGAGCATGACTGCAGAGAATTATGAAATCAATAAAAGGTTCAGAACAATTCTAAGGGGATTTCAGTTGCCCACCAAAATAAAAGCCAGACACCAAGTGAAATACAAAATTCTGACTGAGGTAACAGACCAGATGAACACAGACAGTTGATTTACCACTCTGAAAATTGGATTGGGCTTTATGAAGTCAATGGGAATTTCCCTATTGATTGCAATTGAGACTGGATTGTATCTTGCTCATTTTAGGAGGTTGCTCCATGGGCCAGAAACAACCAAAAATTGCATCAGAGAATGAGTGGCTTACAGGAATCATAAGTAAAATAAAACACCAACAGGAAATAAAGAAGGAACATAAAATCGAGTCAATATGCAGGGTGGCACCACACAGACACTGAAGAAAGTGTTTCTATTCAAGAAGATATGTAAGCATGTTTAGAATGAAACACATATGTAAATACTTGCTTGAAATACGACCTAAACTTGTTCTTACCCAGCAGTATACCAGACTCATTTAACATAAAATGTACATGCAAAAAATCACAACAGCCTGCTCAGAATGAGCTGTCATCTTCTAATACATTATTCACATGAATCTCACCCTTCCTAAAACCGATTCTATGACTAGTAAGTCACAAATGCATGGATATTGAAAACATATAAAAAAAATACTTGTTGCAAATCTGATTAGACCTCTCATGAGGATTAAGATTTCAAATGAGTTTTCTGAACCATCCAAAAGAAATTCATTACATGGTATTTTCCTACTCCTTCTAAATCTAACTAAAGATAAGGAACACAGGCAAGCAAAGTAATGAAAGTAATTCATCTAAATTCTAATGAGGTGGCATCTGAATCTTGCATGGTAACAGCATGAGATTCGCTGTAGGACACTTCTAGCAGGCCAGTATCTTGAGGCTGGGAATGATTTTATCATTTCATGTCTTTTCTTTATCATTTTTTTTCTCTTTGCCCCCATTATTAAAGGCATTTTGTTCTTTTGAGACTATATTCTTATTTTACCTCTACTGCTGTAAGTCTGTTACGTTCATGTGGCTCCTCTAAAGATAGATACCTAGCTCTGTCCATTCAGCATAAACAGATGTTTGAGTGCAAAAGACTTTTTTTTTTCTTTAAAAAAATGAGTTTACGAACTCTTATTTTCTTGACCAGCACTCTCTGTAGTCCTGCAGAAGTCTGTGAATCTTCAGCATGTTTTAGATCTGCCCTGGAAGAATAGAGCTATTCATCTTTGCCACATTGGAAAATAGCTTGCATGCCTACATCCTGTGCAATTAAGTTTATGAACCCTCTTTTGTTGTTTTTATCATGTATTGTTTTCACTTCTGATGTCTTATGAACGTTGCTAACACAATCCCTTTTCTTCCCCTGCTTTCTTCATCTCAGCTGTACTGTGATCTTTAAAACAGTTGATGCTGAAGCACTGTAAAAGACAGTATCATAGAATTGACAGAAATGACTACATTGCATCTTAAAGTGACAGATTTTTTCTGTCCAAAATGGTAAATACAAATTGTTGGTATATCATATACAACTAAGTGAATTTCAGCAAGTCAGATAACACAGAGGTATTTTGAGTCCAGTATTCACTAGTTTTCTATAGGAATTTAATATATGACCAATTACTCCCTTCTGGCTTATTTTTCATGATTTTTTTTTATTTTGTTTTAGGCAATTTGGGGCCGTTGGGTCACGTCTGACTGGAGCTGGATGGGGTGGCTGCACTGTGTCAATGGTGCCTACTGACAAGCTGAATACTTTCCTAAAAAATGTTAAGAAAGCTTATTACCAAAGTGATGTCCAAAGGTTAGCATTGGAGAATAATAGTCTGTTTGCTACCAAACCTGGAAGAGGAGCTTTGGTTTTTGTTGAGGCCTAAAGAACATAATTTTTTTTTAAAGAAACTATGTAGGGCATTTAGAACTGGCAGGACTTCCAATGCCACAGTAAATGAAAGCCTTCTCTGTTTTTTATTATAGTGAGCAGTTGCTATTATCAAAATACATTTCTGAAGAAGTGATTAAAAGAACACTAAGATCTATTTTTTTCCCAATACTAAAAATAGATTTCAGTGTAAACATTCATTTACAAAAAACTATTGACACAGAAAACTGAAATTGAAATAATTTGTTATAGCAGATGTATTTTCTTTTCCTTTTTCTGTAATAAAAGTAAGACCAGGTGGAACAATGAAACATTTTATTGTAGGGTAGGAACCTTGAAGTGTTTGCAGAGTTTTCAGTGCTTGCTCACTTCAGCTGCTGGATGTTGTTCTGTTTATAGAATCCTGTAAAGATGAAAGATCAAACTAAGGAATTAAACAACAACAACAACAAACAAACAAACAAACAAAAACAACAAAAAAAAACAATGGAAGGACCTTGCTAAACATTACAAGTTTCATGCTAGTCTCAAATATGATTTCTGTTGCAATTAATGGTAATATTGGAGGAGCACCTGCAGGCCAAATAAAACATCAGGAGCCCACTATGTTAAGCAGGAAAATGTTCCTCCTAGCTATATTCTTCTGTAGCGTGGTACAAGGGTGACTTAATATGAAAGTTTTAAGTGAAAATCAATGCTATCTGTGAGCTGTATGATACAACGTCCTCCCCCTACTAAATGAATGAACAAATAGTGAAACAAAGTTTGGGGCTGAGTTGTCCAAATACTGTATTTTAATTGTTCAATCCTAGCCGTGCATCTCTATACTGTGGATGAATTTGCATTTTCATGCAAGACTGTTACAAAGGATTAGATGTAACTTGTTCACCATGTTAAAAAAAATTTATAAGGGATAACTAAGGAGAGAATTCACTCAGTTGTACTACATAACGGTTAAGTAGGTGTGACCAAGAGTTAGTATCATTAACTTATTTCTGACAAACTGTACTCTCTCCCCTATTTTATGCAGTGCCTAAGGAAGTTACTAGCAGTCTCAAGATTATAACTGCAATGCATTGAAGTGTAACATCCACTATTCATAGCCCATCTCCTCAGTAGGAGAAATAATTATGATTACCCAAAGAGATGACTGTATGTTAAGATACCCCAATAATATTCTAGCCATGCTTCTAAGTACAAGATTAATTTCCTGTGCCCACACTAATTTGCGCTTCTGTGCCATCTACAATGAGAATGCAGGAGTTTTGCTCATGTCATAACCCTTTTGGCCATAAAAGATATAACAAGATTTGTCCCTCTGCACATTTTTATGATGCTAAGCACATGTGGATGTCTAGAAGTCTGCATCAAATTAGGGATCTCTCAGAAGAGATCCTCTGGACATTACCCATGCTAATTCAGGCCAAATAGGAATTCTTAGAGGCTACTAATTCTGTGAGATGACTCTGCCAAATTTGAACACAGCCAGTGTAGACTGCCAGGTCTTTTCAGGAATGTCAGAGGGGACATACAATGGTAATACTATTACTAGAGAACATTTTTTTGTATTTTGACAATCAAGAAAAATTGAACAGAGAATGCTCTAGATCAAGCAAATCAAGTACTCAAGAGGAAAAGGACAGGGTCTAGACACAAAGAGGAGAAATGAAGAGACAGAATTTGGAGGGAAGACAGTTAAAAGATATATTTGACAAGAGCAAGGGATAAGAGAAACAGGAGAGCAAGAGAACAGGATCTAGAACTACAGGAATGTTTAATCTCAAGACATTCACTAATACTATTGATGGAAATGTAGTATCTTGTAGCCTGTTTGTAATGTACAGCAGATGTGCTGTATGTGCAACCAAATCTGTAAACAGGACTCCAAAAATCAAATAACAATAGCTAAATATCTTCAAGAATTTTCAAATTAACCGCGGAGATTTTAAAGAAAAATAATGCCATGGCCTTATTATCACTGGTCTTAATAAATACAGTCCTTAGTTTGAGTGAGTCTCTCCTTATAATCCTGTCATAAAAGCAGTGTACTCCTTCATATATTTGAGTTAAACTTTAGTTCAGCTGTATTCGTGGAAGCTCAGTCTATGAGAAGAATAAGGATTCATTTTTTCAAGTTGAACATATCACACAATCATGGAACCTTCCCAAAAACATTCAGGCAAGCTTTTGGGCTGCAGCACTTTTCAATGAATCTTATAAATGATATTCTCATAAACAAACTGGCACAATAATAAAAGAATAAAAACAAACGTTCTGAACTTCTGATTAATTTATTTCCTTTCCTTTTTTATTGCTTCAATTTTTTGCCATACTTTTGCTGTAATCTGCAAATAAAATTGAGACATAACTAATTGAAAGATTTATGGTATTCAGAGTATATAAATTAAAGGTTTTTTTTTTTTTTTTTTTTTTTAATTACCAATAGGAAGTAATCATTTCTTTTTAAATAAATTTTAAAAAGAATGAATTGGTGTCTGTTTTTTATTATTATTTGCTTTTGAAGACATTTTTATACATTAGTAATAAATACATAAAATAGCATGAGAATGATATAGCAACAATGTGTAAAGTAAGCAGCAAGGACATTCGTAGTTTCCTAACAACAAAGCAAGAAGGTTTAGGATAACAATTTCTGCATATTAAGCTCCAACATCTAAACGTGTTATGTCTTTCAAGATTTGTATTTTAATAACTGTATTGCAGTAATGCTGCATTAATTAAAAACTGTAATACATTTTAATAACTACTCTACCTGTATTTTCAGTCTAAATAAGCTACATTTTCTGCAACTAAAATAATGTGAAATAGTATACACACGCACACATGGAAAACTAACAAAAACAAATGTCAGAGACTATATGCGGAGGTGATGCATGCTTTAAGCACAAGCTGTGATTATCAGTGGTGTGATTTC
This sequence comes from Aythya ferina, assembly GCF_964211825.1. Classification (NCBI taxonomy): domain Eukaryota; kingdom Metazoa; phylum Chordata; class Aves; order Anseriformes; family Anatidae; genus Aythya; species Aythya ferina. The sequence goes on along the minus strand of NC_140307.1, from coordinate 20,362,840 downwards.
ATCTTACTATAGTGTCTGCCTGTAATTCATTCAATTGTGGGTTTAATCTTACTGTGCAGTAAATGGGTTCTAAACCTTTCCAAAAAGGATTTGGAATGGAAACACTGTCAGACATCTAAGTGCAACGACACTGCCTGGTGCCATATTAATACTCTGCATTATCTTAATCCCATTGACATGTACTTCTTCATCATGATAATGCAGACAGCAAATATCTTGTATGTAGGAACATGCTCCCAAATAGAAGGAGAGTAACTTTATCGTTCACTTGATGGGAGGGGATCATGACTTTATGTTTGACATTTGCTCTCTTGGACTCGAGATACACAAACACACGCATGTCAACCTAATATATAGTAATGACTTGCATAGCACCTTCAGGATCATTAGTTTTTAGATTAATATGATATGAATGTCAACTCTTATTTTAGTAACTACTGTATACTTACTCAGTGTAATCCTTCTGAAATTCCTCTGAGTCCATGCGGCTCTTTAATAACATCTTGATATGTCAGAGCAACTGCTGTGCTACAATTTCAGTTAAGTGAAAGGTTTGCATTTTCAGCTAAGAAGGAAGTTTATCTGTGTACTAAATCCCAACTAGATATAGCAAAAGATAAACACAGCACAACATTCACAAGATTTATCTTGTTCTAAAAAGAGATACTATGCAAATCAATTCTGTTATGGAAAGGCCTCAAGTAGTTCTTTCTGATCCTTGTGACAATGCTTCAGTGAGAAAAATGAACTACAAAGGACTTACATCGTATGTATAGCATGAAAGCCAGGCAAGCAAGGCTTGACATCACTAAATCTGTGAATCTCACAGCATATGAGATTATATTTTAAATGCTAATTTTGAAATGGAAGCCTAGGTATTAGTAAGAGGCTAGTTGACATTGAGTCTGCAATACAGAAAGCAGTACAATGTAAAACACTCATGCATATTGCTCCCTGTGATGCAGCCTAGTCTGATAGGCTTTCCCAGAGTACACAGGATGGGCAGTGAAAGTGCTGCTACGCAATATTGCCATCACATCTGCGCTACCTCTGCTTTTCTATTCTTTGCTGAATGTTCTTCTAAGATTCAATAACACAAAATAAACACAGACGACTAATTGTGTGCTTGATCTTCTCTCCTATACTCTGCCCTCTTGTTTGGGACTTGGATCAAAGTAATTAACTACAAGCTAATGCTAGACCCCCATCACAGCCTATAACAAGAGCACAGCATTTACCAGGAGACAGAATCTGCCCCTGTCCTGTCAAGGACTCCTCAACACCTCTGTAATATCATCCACTTCAACGGGACTGCAACATTCACGCTAAGATTGTAAGACCATGTTGTAATCAATACACTAGGAATCTGGACAGATATTTTTCCCTCAGGTTAGCCACTTCTGTTTTACCACTAAAGCCTGTGGATGAACACGTCCTAGAGCCTCCTTTCCTACAGTCTCAGCAAATCTGGCCATTGAGTTCAGCAGAACCTGGATTCCCCCCCAGCTCATACTCCCTAGCAAATGGTTCATCCCATAGGATAACACATAGTATGTTTGCATGTAAGACTAACTTGTCTCCAGTCTTAATTAAACAAAAATGTAATTAAGACATTTGTGCCAAATTCATGTGTAAGACTTACTAATGGAAAAACCACAAAGGATTAAAAGCAAAACAAAACAAAACAAACAAACAAACAAAAAAACACAACCTTGAAGCTAACAAAGAAGTAGACACTAAGAAGCTTTTGAGAACTAATTGCCAAATAAAATGCTTGAGATTGATTCCCAGTAGCAGTGTTCCTGCAGAAGCAACAAACAAGATGAGGATTTATACTGAAGTATTTGGTGTATTTATTGGATTCTAAGTTTAATGCGTTTAGAGAATTTCTGTTGTCTCCTAAGCTCTACTTTGTTGGCCAAAATCAGACATTAATATTAAAAGAAAAAAATCTCCCCTCAAAAGCATGGCTTTCCGCAGTTTGTACACAAGGCTCAAATAACTCAATAAAGATTAGACGTACTTCAAACTGAAATACACTAGTGCCCAAACAGCTGTCTTCTTTCCACCCAAGCTGTGTGTGATTCAGGAAGGGAATAAAAATATGTTCTATAAGAGAAGTGTTTTTTTGTTTGTTTGTTTGTTTTTTTGTTTTGTTTTTTTTTTGTTTTTATCCAAATTAATTGTTCAGGTACCACTGAAGCAGGTGTGTATGAAACTCTTACTGTGGTATCTGATGATTATTACTGAAGGCCTTATTTTTACGGGATTTCATGTAAAAAAAAAGTTTAATTCATGTTGTGTTACATTTTCTGGACTCTTACCTGTCTCTTATGTGACATACACATATTTAATATTGGCTAAGCTGCTCTGACTTTGAGTGTTGTGTGTGTGTTTTCACTGACAAGTGTCAGTAGCAATAACATTAAATCATTCGTATTAAATGTTTAAGAGTTTTCTATTGTTTTTTTCCCAATGAACATCCACTCTGCCTTCTAACTTTTTCCTTCCTGTCCATGTATCTGTCTAAAGAATTAAGACAACGGTTTTACAAGAACCTATCCCTGAGGAAGAATTTAGTGAGCCACTTTTAAGCAGCTTCACAAATCATAGTTCTTAAGGAGGTCTAAACCTAATTTTATGACCTTAGAAACACTTAGCTCTTTCATAGCTGTGTTTAAAAAATGAACAGGAAACAGGAGCTAAAATCAGAACCAGAAGAGTCCAGCAAGGATTTACAGAACTTGGATAAAGTTAAAGTTCCACAGTTGAATCACAAACTTCATCAGAGCCAAAGATAAGGAGAAATATTGGAAGACAAAGGGTTAAAGATCAAGTGAAAAGTACCTACTGAGCTGTTATAAAGTCAGCTGTAGTCAGGCATGGACCCTCTAAAGAGATATTCAGTTAAATTCCTGTGTAACTCTTGGTAGAGCAAATCCAACAGTATCAGCAGCAAAACTGATGATAGGCTTTCAAAAGACTTTTTTTCTCTTTTTTTTTTTTTTTTTTTTTTCCCCCTCCCCTTCAGAAATCCATTTGAAAAAGTGAGAAGCAGCCTGAGAAGCTTTTGTTTCTGAAGATCTATAACCTGATGATGGCAAATGGGGAGAGAGTGGGGCACTGTTGGAACTGATTTTCAATGCTTCCTCTAGAGGGAATATGATGGCTAGTGTAAGTGGCTTCAGAAGTTGGACTTACAGGCCTCTCACTGTTGTTGAAAAATTCCAAAATTTATTGTCTTGTCTGAAATTCATAAGATATTTAACTTTCTTGATGATGACATTTCAGGGTGCTATCTTCAAGAAGCTGATTTTTGGTAAGAACTTGTTAGGGGGTGCAGATTAAGCAGCCAGGCTCAGTCTCAAAGGCTGATTAGTTCACAGCAAGAGTACCACTGAGCTCCATGGGGCTGGATGGACAGGCTCCAGTGCTTTCTGGAGAAATACCAGACAACCGGTTCTGAAGCACTGCTCCTCTGACCCATAGGCTGTCTGAAGATGCTACAGAAAATTCCTTTTCTATCACAAAACTCTTGATACTTTGAAAATAAGCTACTGCATAGTTAGTGATAACAAATTGAGATTTCATGTCTGAAGATGAATTCTATGACATACATCAGCTGGTTAAATAAAATTTTATGGACATAAAAATGTAATGATTTATGGGATTTATGAGCACTACACTAAACTAGCAGCCTCACACAACCTCTTCTTGGTGGCCTCCTTTCTCCCTGTGGTACAGGGCACAGTTATGTTGCGAGGACATGATGTGCCAAGAAATGCACATGAACTTACCATAGCACGATGGAGCTGGAAGACTTGAGATGCCTGTGCACATTTTATACTTCTGTTCTGGCACAAAGAGCATGACAAAGACTTTGTAAGCTCTTTCAAGCAAGCCTAAGGGGTTGGGTTAACAGAGTTTGAATCTCAACTATCTACTGTAGCTCCACTAATGAGATTTTTTTTCCCCCTCTACATAGGTGGTCTTTAATTTCTTAAATGCAATTAGAATAAAGTTGTTGCCTGATTTTGTTTATTATTATTTTTGAAAGTGCCGACTCTACTGCACTTAATTTCATAGTTATAATGTTTCCAGAATTGACTTCTGTGCTCTGCAGCCTATTTTCAGGAAAAATTTTGTAAGAGGGATGATATTTGGAACTCTACTTTTATGGTTGTGAAGGCCTCTCTCTGCCTCTTTTTTTTTTTTTTTTTTTTTTGGGCTTCCTTTGTTTGTTCATTAGGTGTTCATTAGGGGCCACTTTTAATTCCAATATGTGCTTTTGGAGATAAGTTCCTTTCCTTGAAATACATACTACTAAAACAAAACATTAAAAATACTTTTTACATCTTTAGACTTTGGATTTACTTTATGAAATTCTATGCTGTGTAATTTTAATGCACTGCTCAGAACATTAAGATATTTGTTCTAGTTTTTTTTTTTCCTAGACATTTCACGACATGTTCATTAGATGCCTTTTGCTCATTATGTAAAGGCATGAAAGACTTTATTCTCTTTTAGCTAAGTGAAATGGAAGGTTTTAGGCTTTTAATCAAACTACAAAAAATTTCAACCTTCTCCCTCTCCCTCCCCCCCCTTTTTTTTAAGGATGACATAGATGTACTTTGTAGTGTTTCCAACTTCTAAGTTTTATTACAGTTTTGCTTTCTCATGATTCATGAATTTATAACTCATACTCTTAAAAAAGAAAATGGAACATTTTTGCAAATCAACGTCATGCATATTGCAAATTACAATAAACATGTCAGCAAAACTGGATATACTAACAGTTTATGGTGGCTAATTTGCTAATTTATTCTTTTTATATAAATGGACAAGTTACAAAAGTTACAACTGCCCATTGTGGTCACATTAAAGGGAGAATGGTGTGGAAATTTCTGTTCTCAATCAACCCATAAAGAAGTGGACACAACTTATTTTTAGACAGAATTCTACTCATAATGTGAACAGTTACCTAAAATCTGCTGAGAAAAACAATCGGTTTCACAAGAAGTCTAAAATTTTCCTTTTATCCCATTAGTCAGCTTAATAACAAGTTTTACATTTTTATCATTGTAAAGTTTGTAAAAAGAATTTGACAAATATAAAAATAACACACTGAAAAGTTGAAAATAATGTTTTCCATTCTTCAGTATTATGATTTGTTGAAACCAGTGAAGTTACATTACCATAATACAGAACATGACACCTAAATACACTGAACTAATAGGAGTTGCCCTGTTCTAACAAAAGCTGCAGAGGTTTGACAGTATTTTTTAAGTTGTGATTTCCCCGTGCTGAATATCCTACCCTGAAAAGCAGCGGAGAAGTAGTTTTTCTTGAAGATGTTGTGTTCAAACGCTTCTTTATACAGAAAATCAAAATTCTGAGAATTCCCACCAAAAAATGTCTGAAAATGTTTACTCAAGTAAATCTTCATTAAAATCACCAAACACTGTCTAGGTAGAACAATTTGATATACATCAGGAAAAGAATAGAATTAATTAGGAAACTGTTGATTCTGAAACCATTTAGTTTAAGATATAAACACAAAGGGCTCTGAATATCTGTACTACACAACACATAAATCTTCTCTACATTCAGAAAGACAAATGTGAGGCAGAAATATGTCCAAATTCAGAACAGACTCAAAACTTCCTCAAGATTTATAGATGTTTGGATCCAAAGAGGACAATTCAGGGCCATAATAGAACCAAGTCTAACAAATAAGAACAAATAAGTTTGAATCCAGATATGATAAGAGCTTCATTACATTTTGTGAGGTTTGATTTACATTTCTTGCTCAGCTTTATTCCCCTAAAATCTAACACATGTAAAATAAAGTAACCAAGTTGAAGTGCAGTCTTACTTAAGACACTTTAAATCACGTTAGGTTAAAGGAATAACAAGATGAAGAACCAAACAAATCTTGTTTCTGCATTTCCAAGTTTCTCTCTTTTGGGTAAACCACTTGCTGAGATTGTCTGCATTACTGTGGTCTGTCTCAGTCTAGAAAAGAGAAAACTGTCCCAGCTATTGTGACCATAACAGAAAAAGGAAACAAAATAAATTGGTGAGACTTCTGTAACTCATTCCTCTCCTCCCTGCCTCAGCTGATTTAAAACCAATTTGGCAAAACGTTTTGAAGCAAGGTCTTAAAATAAAACACAGGTTGGGAGTCAAAAAGGATATGGTAGTTTGTAAACTTCAGTACAATCAGTTCTGCAAGTCAAGGAATATGGAACTGTATTATCAATTTTATGCTTCTTCAGATAGTAGGAGACCAAGGGACATTGGGCACCAAATCTGAGGAGCACACGCTTGCTTTCTGGATCTGACCCAATACAAGACTGTAAAAATGGGAGAGAAGTCAGTTAAGTCATACTATTTGCAGACAGTTTGATAGCAGAACAGAATAGAAATTTCTACACACAGACTAAATATTTCTGCTGAGAATGTTTTGTTGAAAAAAACTTAGTCTTAAAGAAAATGTATAGTATATACTGGTGCTATCAGTATAAGGAGGGATCAGAATCTCTGACAAAGACTGGTGGCAATGATCTAATGTTATGGGAGATTTTCTTTCTTGATTTCAAACAGGAAAACTGCAGGAAACTAGAACAGACATAAGATCAAATTCTTGGCATGGAACATAAACACCTGCAAGTAAACTTGGATTATTTCAAATCCATGCAGTATTTTATGCACAACAATTAAAAACAAAACAAAATAAAATGAATCAAGGTATGTGATAAATTAGTTCTATCAAAATACCTAGTAAATCCTATTTTAAACTGCAGTTTACCACACTGACGTTCTTATCTAATTAATTCTAGTGTAAGGCTAAAGTCTTTTTCTTTCATTAACAGTGAAAAATTTAAAATGCAGTAGAAAGAATTGGACAAAATTACATAAAACATATAAAAACAACCCAGCACAAATACAGTTAGTAAAAGGAAAGTATAACATAAACACATCAGTATTCAAAGCCACTGATAGTATAACCTATACAATTTAAAAATAACATTTATATCTGATTTTGTCATTTTTTTTTAACAAATCACACCTAAAATTAATGCAATTACAAATTGAAGGAGAAAAATCCCCTTCCTTTTTTTCCTTATTTTCTCCCCGCATTCCTCTGTATTCTGATGTTGCCTTTATGTAGATAACTTTGTTGTATAGAGCATTTTAGTAGTGTATTTCATAAACATTAACAGAAATGTGGCTCTTGTGAGTGAGCTACACTTACTACTCTCCTTTTAACATCAGAAGTGTGTAAAGCAAACCTCTGTTATGGTTTCAGATTCCTTTGGCATATCATTTGTATGTTCAGAATCTTCACTTATTTCTTCATCTGCCATATATTTCCTATCTTCAAGTAGATCTTTGCAAATTATGTCCTCTGCTAACAAAAATAGAAAGATCATACTATTTCATTTACTGACCATACATCAATACTGCTGTCTTCCTATTGTTATGACATCCCTTTTCATCACATAGCATTTTCTCGGTACTGTAGGATACACATTATTCTTTCAGTGAAAGATGAATAAACCTATTAATTAAGACATAAAAATGCATTTTTCACATGCATTTTTCCAGCCTAAAAGCTATGCAAACAGATGTCACTGCAGGTAGTGAATCAGCTGATGAAAAATGGTGCTAAGAAGGCTATTTAATCCAGCTACTACATTATTGGAGACATACTGATCTGTCAATTCATTGGAAACTAGACAACATCTTATTAATACTGGCAATAAAACATAGATTCTTACCTCTGCCTATCCCATATGTTTTTAGAAGTGTATAATTAATAATCCTAGATTCCTAATGTTGCACAAAATAGAGAGTAAATATCCAATCTCACTAGACTGATGCCCTTCTGCCTGCCTACTGAAGTAAAAAATAAGCTGTACAACATTGTATGTTGTATATTGCAGTATTCAGCTTTGTGCAGTTTGAACAGCAAGCAAGCTAATGGGATTTTGACTGTGCACCATGTATAAACATTATACTTCATGTAGTGCACACATACACACACGTTGTCCAAGTGCAAGCCTGCTGTCTTGCAAAGTTCCCCTTGTAGTTTTCTGTTGCAGTAATAAAGGAATAAGACAATTACTGATCAAATAGTATATGTAAGAATGACATGCTGAATTTTTTTAGATAGATCTTTGGTACCTTCAAGATCCTTTAGAATAGCTCTTTAGGAAGAATAAAGTCATTCACTTCTTGAAGGTTTTTAAACAAACTAGCAGTTTTACAGTAAATTGTCAGGCATCCATGAAGGCAAGGCCAGATCTTAACATCTTAGCCACAGGTTATAAAACAGACACAGATGTACAAAACCATCAAGACAGGAAAAACAAAACTTTGGAAGAACAGTGAGAAAAACTTTACATTTTTGCATAACAGGAAATCCACTGAACAAGAAGAATTACAAATAACCACTAACATGCCTTATTTGCCTTAAATACAAAAGCTCCTAAAATGAGAAATAACATCACCAAATAAGAATAACCACAAAGTGAAGAACTGTATTTAATAAAAAAAAAAAAAAAAAGAAAGAAAGAAAGAAAGAAAAAAGAAAACCTCTTTGAACACAGCAACTTAGTGCACAGAGAGGATGATGGAAGAGAAGACACAGAACTGCTAAAAAAAGAACTGAAATAAGTAACCTCTTTGCGTTCTGATATCAGCAGACAAATACCAACACTAATACGGTTCCAGACTCCAGAAAGTTAGCAAAATGGAGAATGATGTACTAAGCATTTCTATATCAGTTAATCCGAATTCTTAGAAAGATGTTACAATACTAACAGGAAGGTTAACTGAGATATACTGACTTATGGGTAAACATCTACTTTGGAAGCTTGCATATAATAATTTTTCATTCTGCCTTAGCAGTACAGACAGATTACATAGAGCCATCCACCATTTGCAAGCCCTCCTTTGTGCAGTAGCATTTAAGAGAGACTTGAAGAAAAAAAGAGAAAGGTCTGTGGACAGTCAATGTGCAGTTGGATAATGTATCTAAAATCTGCAATTATGGAAAATAGTTTATCCTTTTTTAACTTGCCTTTTTCTACTCTGTCGCTGGAGATGCAATACTCCACTCCAGAAGCTCAATAATAATTTCAAAGAATGTCAGAGTTCTCTTAGCAAAGCTATGATTCAAGGAGTGTGAACGTTCAAGCACAGAGCTTCATAAAAATGAGCATGGAACTCTAGCTAGCTGCACTGCAGAAATGGGACTAGGAACAATTATTTGGATACATTCTTAGTTTAAACTCTTCCTGAAGTAGGTCTAATCACCAATGAAGAAAGTCATTTTGAATGTCTCATAGCATTTTTTTTCCATAGCCATCAGTTAAATTGACATTCCTTCTGCAGAAGTGTCTGCACTTATGTTGCAGAGATAAAAACAAGCAAGGACACAATCAAAAAGGCTTGGTTTTACAGATATGGATCAGGAATTTCTGAAACCAATAAGCATAGTTACATTTTAGCCCTAAGATTTGAATTTAGTAAAGAAAATGAATAAATTAGTCTCCTGACTCAAACTGGATTATAATCTAACCTTGTTCATAAAAAGGTGCCAGACACGTGCTATCTGGGAATAACATCTCTCTGCTGTAAGGAAACCTCTCACTGCTTGCACAAGTGACAAGCACAAATAAAAATACTTTAATGGAAATGTGCAGTAGCAAACAGGTGGACAAGGGCCTGAAAGGATAATCCAAAAAATCCAGCTAGTATCAAATTCAGATTTTACTGGCATGGAACATCTTTGAGGAGGAAATACACACCATGAAAAGAGAACACTGAGAGCTCCTCTGGTGGCATACTGAGGGCAGAAGTTATATTGCTTATTAAAACCAGGAGTGATTTCAAATCCTGGTTTGTCTCCTGCCATAAAGTAGTATTCTCTCTGGAAAAAGAAAGTTTACAAAGTGGAACAAGATTTGGTAACTAACAAGATGAGGCTAAATTTAATCTACTCATAAAGATGTTACCAAAAGATTGGAAAGGAGGAAAAACAAGAGAAAAACCAAAGCCAAAGAACAAGAACACTTTCTCTCCTACCTTGGTCCCCAAAGAATCCCAATGTCCCAGGATGAGTGAGACAGGGAAAGGCACAGCCCAGATCGCTACCCTAGTGAGAACAACAGTGGAAAAGCCACGTCCCAGAACATGGCTCAGCCCTGCAGCGTGACAACTCAGTAATGAGGTCTTTGTTGACAAGATGGGAGTACAAGCTGAATGACTGACTATCTGGCAGAAGGAGGAAGGAAGGAGGGAAGTGTTACTGCTTTTGTCCCTTTTCCCTTTAGTGTAATGACCAAGATCAGTGGTGTCATAGAAGCATTGTCAGAGGCCACGTTTAAACAAATCTCAACATTCTTTGAATTGCAGGCTCTGTTTCTGATAACATTATGATTACAATGGCTCTAAAGGACCTGCATGTCTGAAACTGATGTTTTCCAAACTATATCATTTAGTTTAATTAAAACACCACTTCTTCCCACACACTTGTCTCATTTGTGTTACACATGAACACTAGAGACTCAAATCCTTGAGAAATGTAAACTCAACAAGATGGTCACTATGACAGGACTTTTTATAACTCCTGTGACCTTACGCATCATTCCTAAGACCAATGCAAAATTAATAGCTCTAAGGTTTATTCCTCTTCTAACATTTCTCCACAGTAGGTAGGTCCAGAAACCTCTTACACAGATATAAGTTTTTAGACAGTTCATAAGGAAGAATTAATCAAGAATAACCAGGACTAGACAAATCCAGATTTTGACAGACTTCATCATCACAAGAATTAACATTCATTTACAGTCCTCTGATGGACAGTTTAACTGAAGACACACTGTACCCTGAAGAACCTTTTTATTGCTGACAGTAATACTTGGGTTAGAATTAGCACAGCATGATTTCTAAATCCCAAATTGAGCCTGCAGAGAATACAGTTAAAAAAGGGTTGTTTGTTGGGTGTTTTTTTTTTTTGTTTTTTTTTTTTTTTTTTTTTTTTAACTTGCAAACTGAGCCAACTCGATCTGGAAGTCATTAACAGATAATAAACATAACCTTCCCCCACTCGCTCCCAAGATGCCATCTCTACAGTCACTGTTCAGAATACAATCATATTTTTACAACATATCATCCTACAGAGAAGAGCCACACAGATTTTCATTTTATCTGATTTCTCCCTTACTGCTAAGGAATTAGTGCCTTCTCTTCAACAGGACTCTGTTCCTGGTAAGGAGAAAGAACTGGAGTGAAAAGAGAAGGAAGTTGGAAACGAAGAAAAGTAAGAGACTTTCAGGAGTAAGTTACATCTTTGCAAAATTCTCACGTTGATTCTTCATTTTGACAGGTCATTAGGCATTTGTATACACTTGATGAATTTACCGCTGATAGTAACTCTGTGGTGAATGTTTTTGTTTCATCATTGTACATGCTAAATTTTTACAGTTCACAAGATAGTAGTGGTGGCAGATATTTATCTAATGTGCAAGAGATTTTTGGTCTGCCATGTTGCGTTTACTATATATATGTTGTGTAACTATAACACTATCTACAAACAGTTGTATTTTTAGCATGATTGCAAAAGTGAAAAATACAGAACTGTTATCTGTTTAAAAGAAATTCAGAATCATATTTTGATTTTGAATCTGCTGAAACATATTAAGCCTTGATGTTCTCATTAACATTTAGCTGTTCATTAACATTTAGCTGTTAAGATTATTATAGTTACTTTTTACTTTTTTTTTTTTTTTTAGCCTTTCTTCGTGAGGTCCTTACACAATGAAGACCTTACACAAACGAAACTCCCACCGACGTCAACTAATATTTTGTCTGTATACATCCTTCACTGTTTTATTATTATATAGATTCAGGTGTTTGGCAACAGTCACTGAAAACTTTCACACTTAAAAATTAATTGCTTTGCCATTGTGTTTCACACCAGTGAATTATTAGCGATTGCCTAAATTAAGACTTCCAGCATAGCTGTCAGTGGTTGTGAATAACAGCGCAGAACTTCTCTAATTTTGTAGCCCTTCGTTGTTTCCATGAGCACAGACATCATTATTTTTTGTAAAGTACTTTAGTTTAGTCATGAAGTTGCAAATAGAGTTGTATTTCAAAGGTGGTGTGTGGAATTAGTTTAATTATTTCTTTTCTTTAGTAATCTAATACAATAATCACCTCTTGTTTTACTAAATGCATACCTGAAAAAACACCGTTCTTATTACATTTTAAATACAAAACTGAAACATTTTAATGTAGTTTTCTAAACTACAGATTATGTTAATTAAGATAATTACAAAAGTTTTACAGTTTTTGGAGCACACTGCTATTTGTCAAAAGATCTCTAAACTTGCTTGTGATTCTGAATGTAATCAAACATCTTTTGAACAATTTTTTGGATGCATTTCAAAAAAAATTATTGAAGAATCAAAAACATAGTCTTGAACATCAATAAAGTCTGTGCATATATGCTTGTATATAAGTATGTGCAAAGGATGGATATTTATTTAATGATTCTATATTATATTACAATATATTATTGTACCGTCAGATTTCAACAGATATATTTATATATTCATAGCTTATTATGAAAATAAGGACTTTCAGGCAGCTTCTTCATTAACAAATATTATTTAAAATGTTTTCTAAATAGTGGTGAGACAGAATGAATATATATTCTGAACAGTTATATGGCCAAAAATTATCTACCAATAAGTCCAAGTTAAATGAAAGTTGTTTTGCTCAGTGAGATATTTTACTAAATTCTCTCGAATGACAAAGACTATTCTGAAAAGCAAGCAAAAAAATACAGCAGGTCAACTTTGAAGTGTGCTGCAACGATCAGCCTTAAACAGATACCTAATACTGCTAGCCCATTGTGTAATAGACTTGACGATAAGCAGAGAGACCAGACATTACTTCTTATAAAGTCATTTCTTAAAGAAATCTTTAAAAGCATATTTGGAGATTTTTAACAATTCTCATCACGAGAAACAAACACCTGCATCCTTTTGGTGCTCTTAAGAAATGTCTTATTTTGCACAACAGCCTTGTAAACCATGTTGTAATCTGTTTTCCTACATCATTACAGGTGACAGATTTCAATCCACACAGTACTATCACAAGGCTAGGCTTGGAGATGCACCTCTTTTCACTCCTTGCTTTCCAAAGTAATCATTTGAAAATAGTAATGTTAACAGGCTTTTTAATTATTCTGTTTACCCCTGCAAGGAATCTAATTTAGTGTCTCAGATCTGTGCAAATTCTTGACAGCCAAGAAAAACTAGTCCACCTTTGTCATTAAAATCAGAAATGCTGCCTCTAATTATCTGAGCAGAGAACAGTTTTGCCATCTAAAGCACTGTAATTTTTAACTTCTGAAGTTTTTTTTTTTATATAATTTATTTTCCAGATATACGTGAAATTAAAAAACAAAACAAAACAAAACAAAAACTTTTCAAAATGACCTCAAATTAAAAAGAAGGAAACAGGAGATCTTTATAGTAGAGTAATGCTACTGCCTTCCTGACCCAAAGATGTGAAGAAAGGTTTCTGTAGAGGAGAATCTGTTCTACTGCATTAAGATCAATGAGCTTGTATTTTGTCATTGAAAACACCTTTTCTCTTCTCTCACTGAAAAACTCAAAATTAGACATGCTGCAAATACCACATGACCTGCTTCTCTGATACGAAATTACCTACATGACTGGTCCTATGAGCCTTGGAGAAAATGAATTTGTTAAAGGAAGTTTAAAAGAACACTTTTGAAGGGGCAAAGCACAGAATAAGTAGACCACAAGACAAGGTGTCAGAGGCTGAAGATTCAAAAACTGAAAATTCCAGAAGAGGTCAACGATGGAAGGATTGCTTAAATGACATTCTAACATCAACAAAAACAACAACTTTGAAAATCATCAGATACCACTTATTTCCCTTGAAACTTCTCAATAACTTAAGGAAAACAAGAAAAAGATGTCTTTCTAAGCAAGCTTGTGAAAGAAAGCACTGCAGGCTGTAAGTGAGTAAGAATGGAATTGAGTAATCTAAAAATTCAAGAAGATTTGCTATTGATTCCTACTTATTTAAATATAGAATATAGATTAGGCTTTCTGCTTACATGTGAAAATTGTAAAAGACTAAATGAACATACGGAGATCTCATCATCAGAGAGCTAATTGCTGCATCTGCTATATTCTGCTTGAAAATCTGACTTCTTTTAATAGAAAAAATAAGACTTATCCGGACTGTTTCTTTTTATAACAGAATACCGGAATAGCTGTACTCAGTCAAGCCAAAGGTACACAGAGTGCAGTATCCTATTTCCAACTCTGACCAATATGAGATGCCTAAGGAAGACTGTAAGAGCATAGCAAGCACAGTGATATTTCCAAAAAAATCTCTCCTGGCCACAAGCATTTTGTGGCTTAGGAACCACAGGTGGTGACTCTGTATTAATCACAGAATCACAGAATCACAGAATTTCTAGGTTGGAAGAGACCTCAAAATCATCGAGTCCAACCTCTGACCTAACGCTAGCAGTCCCCACTAAACCATATCCCTAAGCTCTACATCTAAACGTCTTTTGAAGACTTCCAGGGATGGTGACTCCACCACTTCCCTGGGCAGCCTGTTCCAATGCCTCACAACCCTTTCGGTAAAGAAGTTCTTCCTAACATCTAACCTAAAACTCCCCTGGCGCAACTATAGCCCATTCCCCCTCATCCTGTCACCAGGCACGTGGGAGAACAGGCCAACCCCCACCTCACTACAGCCTCCTTTAAGGTACCTGTCGAGAGCAATAAGGTCGCCCCTGAGCCTCCTTTTCTCCAGGCTGAACAAGCCCAGCTCCCTCAGCCGCTCCTCGTAGGACTTGTTCTCCAGGCCCCTCACCAGCTTCATCGCCCTTCTCTGCACCCGCTCAAGCACCTCAATGTCCTTCTTATAGCGAGGGGCCCAAAACTCAACACAGTACTCGAGGTGCGGCCTCACCAGAGCTGAGTACAGGGGGACGATCACCTCCCTAGCCCTGCTGGTCACACTGTTTCTGATACAAGCCAGGATGCCGTTGGCCTTCTTGGCCACCTGAGCACACTGCTGGCTCATATTCAGCCGACTTTCAACCATCACTCCCAGGTCCTTCTCTGCCTGGCAGCTCTCCAGCCACTCATCTCCCAGCCTGTAGCTCTGCTTGGGGTTATTGCACCCCAGGTGCAGGACCCGGCACTTGGCCTTGTTGAACTTCATGCAGTTGACCTCAGCCCATCGGTGCAGCCTATCCAGATCCTCCTGCAGAGCTTTCCTACCCTCAAGCAGATCGACACACGCACCTAACTTGGTGTCATCTGCGAACTTACTGAGGGTGCACTCGATCCCCTCATCCAGATCATCGATGAAGATATTAAAGAGGACCGGCCCCAGCACCGAGCCCTGGGGGACACCACTAGTGACTGGCCTCCAACTGGACTTGACTCCATTCACCATGACTCTTTGGGCCCGGCTATCCAGCCAGTTTCTAACCCAACAAAGCGTGCGCCAGTCCAAGCCAAGAGCAGCCAGTTTCTTGAGGAGAATGCTGTGGGAGACGGTGTCAAAAGCCTTGCTGAAGTCAAGGTAGACCACATCCACAGCCTTTCCCTCATCCACTCAGCGCGTCACTTCGTCATAGAAGGAGATCAGGTTCGTCAAGCAGGATCTGCCTTTCATAAACCCATGCTGACTGGGCCTGATCGCCTGCTTGCCCTGCAAGTGCTGCGTGATGACTCTCAGGAGGATCTGCTCCATGAGCTTCCCTGGCACTGAGGTCAAACTGACAGGCCTGTAGTTTCCCGGGTCTGCCCTCCGGCCCTTCTTGTAGATGGGCGTCACGTTTGCTAGCCGCCAGTCAACTGGAACCTCCCCCAATAGCCAGGACAATATTAAATACTCCTCTATGAATTTTCCTTCTAATTAGCTCAGTAATCTCTGAAGTTTAAAAACAAATAAATAAATAAATAAAATCTAGTGTCTTTTGGTGCTTAGCAATACTGTATGAAGAGCCATCTATTTTTTATTTATTTATTTCTAAGTTTAATCTGATGTTCTGCTAGTCTTATTTGCTTTAAAGTTAGGAAACAATCAGAAAACTTATAACATGAACTCTTGCAATAGACAGCTGAAGGTTTTCTTATATTAAGACATCTTGCAAACAGAAAGCTCTTCTACCAAAATGTCATCTGGCAGAAGGAACTGAGGTTTCTTTTCCTGATTCTGCTCATTTAATAATACCAAACTACTGGATAACAATTTCTGTTTTCTGGATTCAATATTCTTGAGTTTGTATACTATAACCAAAACTTCTAATAGAAGTTTTGTCAAATATTTTATGTTATAGTATAACATTCTGAGAGATGATTTTACAACATAGTTTAAATAGATGAAGATCAGCTGTTGTCCCTACTTTTTTTTTCTTTTTTCTATTTTTCTGAAAAATCACTGCAAAAATGAACTTGTCTGCAGACTGAGTTACCAAGACGTTCAACAGTTAGCGTGTACCTCACATTTCTCAGTCCTTAAATAAAATAAGTGCTTATTGGTGTGACACATAAGGCATAAGCCTATGGACAACAATCACACATTGATTCTTGAAAAAATCTTGCCTCCCAGGGAGCATGGGATATCTTTCACCTCAGGTTATTTTAGATATGTATTAGTTTAGTTTTAGATTTGTAGCTGGGAACAGTTACTGGGGAATCAATACTGCTAGAAGCTGCCAGAATAACACAGCTTCATGAAGCATATCTCATCAGTGCCTTCAAATATTTATATTTTTTCATTTTCTTATCAAATATCTAATCCAACCCATTTTCAGTCTGTAAAACAAAAAACTGGATTGATGCCCTCTGAACAAGAGCGTCAAATCTTTATACACATTTAGACAACTGTAGCACAGCGGAAGACATTAAAGTGTCTGACTTCACCTAAAAAAAAGATGGATGCACATAGGATTGAATAGAACAGTTCAGTTGGAACAGACCTAAAAAGTTCATCAAGACCCAATGCCAGCATAATGACATAGAAGAGTTCTGGAATATTATTATTTCAACACATAAAAAGTCTATTTCCATGATTAGAATTAACATCTATAGAAATATATTGTTTAGAGTATGCCTAGTGTTGATGACAGGGTACAAGCAGGATTGTAGCCTCCAGCATCCCTAATCAACTAATGGAATATTTTACTTCAAACATCTGCAAAAAGTAGAACTATTTTTCATTAACTTTTCCCTTTATTTGTACACTCTTGTGCACTTGAAGCACATGAACAGAATTTTACAGCTTAAAAGTATACAACATGATTAAAGATTTTTTTTTAAATATGCACACAAACTATTAAAACAGTTTTTGATTTATCTCTTCCTCATATTAATTAGAGCATTGTGTTCTTGATGGCTTTAACATACTAGCGGAATTGTTTGGTTTATTTCTTTCCTTTAAAATAAGCTTTATGAATATTCAGCTGTGACTGCAGCCTCTACTCTCAGAATAACCTTAGTTATCATCACCATTACCACGTCATCCAGTGTGCCAGACATGCTCACAAGTTGGGAGCAACTGTAGGAATAGGGACCGGACATAGTTTTATAAGGTGGCTAAAGCCTTCAGATACTGCAAACTATACCCAGCATAATTTATAGGCATTACTCACATGACCAATACATACTCCTTATCTCATGAATGAATGTCTAAATAAACACTAGTGGCTGCCAATCCTTTCATCACACGAGAAAAACCTGTAACAACTAAAAGCACATACAAAATGGTTAGCATCCAGGCCTTTGAATCTGCTGCCTCTGGTGAACAAGGAAAAGTTATGTGAATTCCTGTTCTTTCAATATTATTTCTTGTATATCATCTTCAATATTAACTTGCACACACAATTAGGAAATAGCACAGAAACTTTCCAAATAGCTGTGTTACATCCTAACAAAATACAGCAATAAAAAAAAAAAATAAAAAATCTGTTTCTATCAGCGCAGACACTATCTTTCTCAATATCTTACCAACATGTTATTTCATTAATATCTTCATGTGCGGTGGGAAGGAATGAAATTTTCCATTGCTGGCTCAATGACCTCGAAAACATTTCTCATCTTTTGTGGTGCAAGGTAATAATTGGATCAGAGTCTGTCTTTAACATCTGCTGCTGGTTGAAATCTCTGACAGGTTTTTCCAACTTCAATCTGAGATACATTTTGAACATTATTAATTCCCATGACCTAGTGTCAAAGTCTGATAGAGAAAGTGATCTGGTTGCCTTATCTTCCAGTATTTAATAACAGTTCTGGGTAGAAACAGCTGGAAACAATATCACAATAGCTACAATAAATTTTCAGAGGACTTTGTTGAAAATATCTCAGACCTTGAGCCAATTCAGAAAACACACGTATAAATCAATGGCATGTAGAGGACTAGCCACATGAGCAAACTGCTCAAGATGATTACCTAATCAGATTACATAAATTACATAAAGCATAATCAGAAGTAAAATGACATCTTACACAGTCATATAGAAATCTAGTTACAATTTTGTCCCAAACTCAGAATCCAAATTTGCTCAATTAAAATAAAGTCAAATTAATTTGCATTTATTTCTTTAGCAATCATTGAACTGTGAATGGGCCCTGAAATGCCTCTTCACATGCAGCTTTTGTTGATTTTAGTAGAAACTTAGCATGCAGAAAATTAAAACAAACTCTGAGCCTGCTATAATATCACACAGAAGCTGTACTCTTTAAACTTTTACTCTGCTGTTTTGCTTTTTTTTTTTTTTTTTTCCCCTCCCCTTTTTTCTTTTCTTTCAGCTTAAATGAAAGCATTTAACCACTAAAAATGCTTTTGGTTATTTTGATGTAAAAAACAGAATATCTAGACTGTCAGTAGTTATTTTAGCATGTCATGAAATGCCCACAAATGAAAGTAAGAAGGGAAGAATCAATTGAAAGTTACATTTTATTTATAATTAACATAGCCAAAAAGTATGGCACAATTTCGGTGTCCTCCCCTCCCCAGCATTTCTATGAGACGAAGCAAATGACTGTTGCATGCATATCTAGGAAATTCCACTAATAGTGTGTGTGCTGTCATAGAGATTACATAGTGGATGAATGTTTCCAGAACCTTTCTGTTTGCATGTGGGAAGAAAAAAAAAAAAAAAAGAAAAGAAAAAATCTCTCTTCATTTTCAGCTATGGAGGTACTAGCAAAATATTTCAACAATCTTGAGCAGCACAATTTAGGGAACTGAAACAGTTCTACAATGAAAATAAGGTTGCTTTGACCACCAAAGAATCTAACTACATTGAAGTTAAAATATTTTTTTTATATATTGCAACAATTGTCTAGTTTAAATATCTATAAATTTCAAATAAAATACTTTAATTTCAAGTCTAAGTAAGGAAATATTACATTCATATTGCATTTGCATGTGGAAGAGAAGAATTGAAAACATACGTATATTATATCTACCCTTCTAATTAAATACTGCATGTAACCCTGTCACTAACAACAGTAAGAGTATTGCCAGAAAAAAAGCCAATAGATTTTTAACATGGTGGAAAACTCTTAAGAAATGGTAACTGATATCTTGATCATTCAAATCAATGCATGCATGCAAAAACCACCACCATTACGAGCCAAAAAACACGGGCACAAAAGTTCTGTTCCCTGTTACTGTTAGGCAGATTTCAAGATACTCTTAATTGAAAGAGTAGCTTCCAAGAGGCTTTAGGATTTGTGGTTGCTTACTTCTCCCCCCTCCCTCAATAAAGGATGAAACACTCCAAGGCCTTTCTACTCTCTGAATCTATTTGAGGCTTAGAAAGAGGAAGGAGGTAAGATTCTGATTCTAATTATTACAGCAGTTTTGAATATCAGGTGATGAGGCCCTGATAAGCACTTTAATATGTTCCCTGATTTCTGGAATAGTGCTGTAGCTAGAACTCAGATTTTTCTGAGATCCACTTTACTTAGTTGATGTAAATACATAAAAACACCTAAAACTGTTTCCAGACTTGAATACCACTTTCAGGAAAGAAAATTTGGTATTACATATAATTTTCTCTTTCATAGTAATGGTAAATTTTTCTTTGTCCCTCTCTGAATACCTGAGGATATCTTATAATTCCTAATATTTCATAAATTAAATAAATATAACCAGTTACACAGCAATCTGAATGCTTCTAGAACTCTTCTAGAACTTCATCATAGTGGAATTTCCTAAATATATATACTCTTAGGATGCGTCTCAGTTGATCACTACAAGGTTATTCATATTGTTTTGGGGCTCTAATACTTAAGTTCCTATGTAACTCAGTTCTGAAGATAGACATCAATATTTGAGCTAAAATAACATTTCTGTGTCCTTATTACTGGGCCTCATGCTTGAAAAGCATTAGGCACTTAAATAAAATACTGTGTTTGTGTTCAGTGTCAAAGTAAAGGAAAAGCATTGCAATAACGGTGAATCAGCAAAGATTTATGGTCTTGCAAATGATAGTATCTCTGGATGTGACAATTAGAAGCTTAATTAGTGCAGTTATCAGTAGGGACAACTGAAAGGAACAACACATTTCCCTGAAGAGAAAACAGGACTCCTTCCTTTGATCTCTACATTGACCTAATAGTAAATTGCAAACCAGCAGCATTTGAAAATCCTTTTACCAAATACTAGGACCAGTACTGAGAAAATAACTTAGAATGAGAACTATCACAATATATCTCCTATGAATTTATTAAAACAATTTCTGCATTTTCATTAAATTGAACTGCATGTACTTTTCATTTTTCCCCTAAATTTCTTCTATATCCTTTTTTTGCAGCAATATGGGATATCAATGTAAAACAACAGACTGAACACAATTATAGTATACACCTCAGCTGATCGTATTCGTAATATCCTTTAAAACACAAGCTTCCACATACAATTGAGATACTGTGTTTATTATTATTTATTGTAAGGTCCTTTATCCAGTACACGTACCTACCAGAAAGAGGACTAGACAAGGATATTTCCTTTCATCTAGACCATTAAATGATAAACACTGTTGACTCTAATTGACCGTTAAGTGACAATGTAAAGAAAAAAGATTACTAACACTGCTATTCCTACAAACTCTTTTGCCTTCAGACTTGACTCAGACTTGGAACATATTGAATCCACTTAGCATACTCTTGAACATTTATGTTGGCTCTGCTTTCCTATTTGAATTAAGCTTAAGTTATAACACTGTGAATCTTATACAAGGCTGAGATTCTTCCATACAATCTACCAACATCCTGTTAATTAGCTCCAATAGAGTTGTCTCTAGCTCTAGCTCTATGCCAATGCTTCCAGAACAAATATTTTCTTATCATAGAGTCATTAGGGCTGGAAAAGGCCTGCAAGATCATCTGGTCCAGCCGTAACCCTACTACCGATATCACCCACTAAACCACATCCCTAAGAACCACGTCCAACCTTTATAGCCAAAAAATACAGTAGATTGTGATATCTGAAGAAAAGATAGTTTACTGCAGGCTGACTAGAAATACATCACATACACCCTTTTTTTTTTTTTTTTCTTGAATTAAATGTAACTACTTTTACAGCCTTCCTAGTTCTCATCATTAAAGTTGGGACACCTGCAAAGAAACACTTTTCCTGAAAATTGTTACATGAAAGTCAGGTGAAACTGAGGAAAAAGTGAGTAGGATAATTCCTTGAAACCCTAGTACAGCTTTCTCTGTTCCTCAGAAGTCATGTAGACTGCACCAGTTTCATTCAATGTAACTTCTAGTAATATACCTTATTATCCAATCTTATCCAAAATTTGGAGAGTCAAGACTGATGTTATTTCCTAGTATCCCTGGGAGGTTTTGCTCCCCGCTTTCAGACTGACTATCTTTTTTGTTTTCTCCCATACATTCCAGCAAATCAAATTGATGCTGAATGGAGTATATAGAAACTCGCTTGTATAATTTCCTAACCATTTGGAATTATTGTATTTTTATTGGGGCAAAAATACTGTAAGCCTTGTGTACACTACTTTCCAGAAAGTTCCTTGACTGGAAGATCAGTATCTTTAAAACTTAAGTCCCACTTTTGCAGAACAGAGTGAGATTTCCACTGTGGTATGAGCCAAATTCCATGGGAGACAAAACAATGGTAGCTCTTCTCAGCTTAAAAATCAACTGAGGGGAATGCAATAGTGGCCATAAGCAGCACAGATAAGTCACTAATTATTCACTGTTCTTCACATCATGAGAAAGGGGAAGGGGCATCTAGAAAAATGATCAGGCAGCAGGTTCAAAATAAACACAGGAAAATTATTTTCTCTCACCCCCACCCCACTGCTGGACTGATACTACAGAAAGATAGTCTGTGCTGTACTGGTCATTGTCAAGAATAGTACGGGGTTAGATATGACACTATGCCTTCTCTCGCCTTTTCCAACTTTCATTTTAATACACAGGAACACCCTCTTCATCTCTGCTTCTGAGTTAGTTGGAAAGTCGGAACTGTAATTCTTCCACTGATGGGCAATGAACTGCAAAGCAGTCTTTCAGATTTAAGTATTGCCTTTAGTCATGTAAAATAGTTTTTAAGCCATATGCTTTTTGTAAATAAAAATAATGGCTAAAAATAGGGTTATGAATGAGCAGTCACTTGAGCAGTACTAGAGAAAAGGAGCAAAGCTAACTAAATAATGCCATTAATTTATAGATTAAAACACCTGAATTCCCAAAACTTAAGGTAAATTTGCAGCAAGGGGAAGAATGACAGAGTATTAAATAAAAAATAAAAAAAAAAAAAGACTGGAAAAGTGCCATGCTATCACTGTCTGAATACACTGGTTACTGTTGCCCAGAAGGCACTAGAAATGGATCTCCATTTAAAAAGCAGACTGGTTGCCACACACAGATGGACGCTCAGAATAGCAAAAAGCTTG
Organism: Aythya ferina; assembly: GCF_964211825.1. Classification (NCBI taxonomy): domain Eukaryota; kingdom Metazoa; phylum Chordata; class Aves; order Anseriformes; family Anatidae; genus Aythya; species Aythya ferina. The sequence goes on along the minus strand of NC_140307.1, from coordinate 20,339,823 downwards.
AACAGGTGCAGTCAGGCAGGGAATTGCATGTGTATGCAGGCATGTGGTGAAGGATCTAGCAGGAGCCCAGACATCAGGCATTTTCCTACTTTTTGAAACTCTATCTCCAAATATTTTTTTTTTTTTTTTAAATACAGAAGTAAACATAAAACAAGCAAAACCAAAACAAAACACTAGGTCAAACTCCCAGACTGACTCATCTCTTCAGGAAGATGCTGGAATAATTTTTCCTGGCAAGCAGTAGAACCAACTGAATCCATACCAGCCTCAGTTTATTTGTCATTCTTGTAAATAGATTAAAACAAGCAGGAGAAAAAGAAAAATAGAAAAGCTAGGTTACAAATTCCTTACTCTGTGAGGAAGGGCAAAGGTAAAATTCTAACTTAAGTTACACAAGACTTCTCATATTATGAAATAAGCTGTGAAATATACAATTAATTCTGTATTAACCTGAATTCCCTTTGACTACGTATGATAATACATTTATTTTAGAAACTCATTCTGTGATAGTTTAATTTTAAAGCAAATCTGGTCTACTCCAAGAGCACTTAATCAAGAGGGATTGATTCCTGACAGCTGTTATTGTTCAAAAAGTTAATATATAGGAATTTTGTATTGATTTGAAGGGGCATCTGTTTCTAGAATGTGTAAAGCTTTGATAAAGCAGAGATAATTTATCTGCTTTCATTTGGTACAATAAAGCTGCTCTTAATATTCTTATCTTCTAATACTGAATTTTAAATAGAATGACTTTGTCATGCCATCAGTTTTTAAGGAAAATCATTGAAGTCAGGTGGGTTTTCTGCTCCAAAACAGAGGAACTATATGATCCAGTATCATCATCATTATCATCATCTTTGTTATAGTGAGAAAGTGAAAGAAAACTAATGGTTTAGAACGATACATGATGAAGCAGCAAAGGCTGCTTATTCCACTATTATTATGCCACTGATTAATAGTTTGCTTGTTGATAAAAATGTTAAATTCTACTTTATAAACTATTGCTGACATTTATATTTCATACTCTCATGGACTTAGAGAAACTAACCTTGCTTGACTAAATACTTGGAGATGGCAGATTCATGCCAAAGATCTCTTCCAGCCTCTCTCCCACCCACCGTGCATCTTATTTACCCATTTATTCTGGAAAATTCCAAACAGGCACTACACACACAAGAAAACAATTTTTGTGAGCCAGCTGTTTCTCCAGCCAAAGGCGAAATTGAAATGCCTTGTATAAACAAGACAGTAGCATCTTCCAAAATGGAAGTTGAATCTCATGATTTTTACGGGGGAGAAGGTGGTAGGGCAAGTATTCTGATTAATTTTGGCAAAAATAATTATATAAAACAAGACCCACTACCACCTGTTCTGGTACTGAGGTTCTGGTATAGAGTTGTGAGGAACTACACGTTGGAGTTCTGTCTAACTGAGCAATAGATTGGTGGGAGAAATAAAATGAAAAAAAAAAAAAATATATATATATATATATATATATATATGTAACTCTAAAAAGTCAAATAAGTTCTATGACCCCTCATCATTTACTGAACCTTTACCCTACTCTGGGAACATTTTTTGTTTGACAATTCATACACTTTCTAAACACATGTACAAAGACAACTGTGTAAACTTGCATGCACTGTTTTGTATATGGTACAAAATAAAGCAAAAACATGATGACAAGAAGTAGAAACTAGAAAGCAAATCATATTCCAAGATACAAACAAAGTGCTTGTTCTCATTCTGCAAGCTCCTGTCACTTAAATTGCATTCTTAGATCTATGGCTGCCTTATTTCATAACCTTGGAAAATACACATCTCTTCACACATCAGTTTCCCCAGCTGTGATCCCAAGATCAAGGATTATCTCTACTATTTATTCACAATGCCTGCCATGTGATTATGCCTCTTTGTATGGAGTTTATAAACTTTTTTTTTTTCCTGAAGAATACTGCCAAGTTTCAGGAACTGTGCATTAGCATATCAGTGAGATTTTTTTTTTTTTTTTTTTTTTTTTACCTAAACAGTTATACTGTATCCCGAAAGCAATTATGCAGATCACATAGAAGTTAAATTTAAATACATACAACACACTACCACACTACAGGAAAGAATTTTAAATCAGACAAAAGAATATAGAAATTAAACTAAGGAACTCAAAATAAAAATTTGATTTGTATTCATGGTATAACTTCAACACCAGAAACATTAGCTGGTGCAAACGCTCTATGAGCTGAAAAGCATTCCAGGTTGGAATTCTGTTTCAGTATCCATAGCTAGAAATTGGCTACAAGGGAAATCTCAGAATGCCAAAGAGCCAGTAAAGTATTTCTCCAACCTCTTCTTTCAATTGAAGCAAAAATATGTTTGACTCATGAAAATATTTCCAAAATAGAACATTCTAAAGATGAGAACAGTTTACGAAATACAGCTGAAATATCTGAAATTATAGAGTGGCAAAATAGGAAGAAAAAGTCAAAGAAATAGAATCCAGTTCATGGAAGTAACATTTCAGATAATCTTCCACCTTTCCGTTCTTTTCCATTCTCTAATTTCCCTCCCCCCCTTCAAAAAAAAGTTTTTTTTTTTTTTTTTTTTTTTTTTTGTTTTCTTTTAATAATAATATCTGGCACAGAAATAGAATAGCTCTGCAATATGAGGGTTCCAAAGTACCTTTGTATATAGTAGGTAGTAATATTTCCATATATCTACCACTGAAATGCATCTATGTCTATCAGGAACGTAGCATCACTTCAAATGTGTGCAGCAGAAATAAGCAGTTCAATAATTGAAGAAAATTTTACCTGACAGAAATTCTACAAATAGAACTTCACCAGCAGAAGGAACTGTACCACAGTGCATAATGCCAAGGAATAGCACTTCACAATCTTATGGAAATTCTGTCATGCAAGTGGGTAGTTAAAAATATAACATTTCATTAGCTTAACTAACTACACTTCAAGATGATGGAACAAAGCTGTTCAAGACATTTCCTCTGTCAACACAGGGCTGTAATCACATATACACCCTGCACTTGTTTCTGATTTATTTAAAAATGCAAAACACAAACCCAGTGATGATAGATACCATTGCTTCCCCCACTTTAGTATGTAGTCACCGGATATCCCTGCTTGATATTTTGAGCTTAATTACAGATTATCTACAGAAATTCAGATAAAATTCTAAAATTTTCTGTTCTAAAAGTTCTGGAATTTTCATCAAATTGCTTTGATATTTTATATGATTCACTCTTTTATAACTTTGAGAAAAATAGCTTATTTTGCTCCAAAGAATGAAATCATGGAAGTGCTAAAAATATTAATCATTTGTTGCTCACTTTCCTATCTTTATTCTATTAATACAAGTTTTCTTAAGAGTAGTGCTTCTTAAAAAAATTGAGACGCTAACTGCTGAATTTCATTGCTGTACCTCCTTCATGTTCTCTTACCAAGAACACAGATTTTTGGGTGAATTCCACTAACTGCAGTTATAGTGCTCTAAAATATAACTGTCTAAATATATTCCTGTTTAAAAACTGAATTTGCAAGTGTTTTTTTTTTTTTTTTTCTTTCTCCTTACCCCCAGGCTGAACTTTTTCTTCAAACCAGATTATAGCAGGAAGGACTAGAGGTTGTGAATACCAACTTTCACTTGGAAATTCAGTCTCTGCAATAATTAATGTATGACACTTATCCTGCCAAGTACGTCACTTCTAGTTTGACCATATTGGCATTAAATTTGACCTTACATTTTTAAATATGCCACATCCTGCTTCAGTGAGAAACTTTGCTAAGCCTGAGTCAAGGGACAACGAGGAATATATTAGAGTGTCAGTTCCAAGAAATATTTTGAAGGCAGAGTGAAAGGTTTCGATAGAGCCTTCTCAACAAATAAGTGTACATTCTCCCCACCTGCCAAAGTTATTTCTAATTAGCTTCTTTAGATTATTCTTCATTACTCATAGAATCATAGAATATCCTGAGTTGGAAGGGACCCATAAGAATCATCAAGTCCAACTCCTGGCACCACACAGGTCTACCCAAAGATTCAGACCATTTGACTGAGCACAGTCCAAACACTTCTTAAACTCCGACAGGCTTGGTGCTGTGACTACATCCCTGGGGAGGCCATTCCAGTGTGCGACATCCCTCTCAGTGAAGAGCCTCTTCCTGATACCCGGCCTGAACCTCCCCTGTCACAGCTTGACACCATTCCCTTGGTGTCAAGGGAATGGTGTCAAGAGAATAATAGATCAGCACCTGCCCCTCCACTCCCCCTTATGAGGAAGCTGTAGACCGTGATAAGGTCTCCCCTCAGCATCCACTTTTCCAGGAGGAACACGCCAAGTGACCTCAGCCTCTCCTGATACATCTTCCCCTCCAGGCCCTTCACCATCTTAGTAGCAGCTGTATTATCCCTATTTTATTAGGCTTTGTGAAAGGAATTTGATCAAAGAGTTTGGAAGAGCTCACAGGCTCTTCCAAAGAGCCTTCCAAAGTGCCTAAAGAAACTCTAGTTTCCTGTGAAAGTCTAGCCTAGAAATGGCATCAGAGCGGACATATTTTAAAGTGACACTGCAATGAGGCAAATACAAATGTAAGTGACGTAGGCCCGCTTGTTAACAAGCCTTACCATGCCAGATAAAGGATTGGGAGTCTGCTGTTTTACTGACTACTGTGATCTCATGAAAATTTCATAGATACCATGTTTTAGTTGCTAAATTATTAGTTTCTAAATAATTGCTAAAAGTACACACGTATGCACAAGTCAGAGAAATTATAGCAGTCTCTCCACTTTGTTGCTGGCTCAAACCAAGAAATGTACAAAACAAATACTACCACCTGAAGGGTGTTTGGCATCCTACCTGAAATAACAGGTTTCTGTTCAGTTGCTCGTACACAGTGTTGTAATAAAACGATCACTGTCACTTTCTGGCAGTCTTAGTGTATAGGCCAAGTATTGAATCAACTAATGAAGTAAAGAAAAACATGACAAAGACCTCCAACCCTATCATCTCTAAAAGCAGAACTGCATCAAATAAAAGACAGAACAAGTTTACAAGTAAACTAGCACTGGTGCTGCTTTACCAAATTTCTTTGTCAACAGATTGATTTAGTTTTCACAACTGTTGGTTTGGCACTTTCTATAAATACTAAAATGCTCAGACACTTAAAAAACAAAACACCACACCAGGAATTCCTGAGAGTTTGAAGGGTTCGCCTCTGTGGATGTCAGACATTTCTCTGCTATTAGGACCCAGGGTGAATTTAATCTACAAAGAGATCAGTTGGCCTACATCATTAACACACTTTTACAAACAGTGGATAAAACAGTTTTAAATTACTCGAAGTTGCATCATTATGGATTATTATTTTAGCATTGTTAGCCTTCTATAATATGATGTTGCTCCCCCTGGAATACTGATTAAAATAGGAACCAGATGTGCTTTTCATGACCAGATTGAAAAAGATAAACAACCAGAAAATCAACTCAAATAAAAAGGATGCCCCGGGGGTGTTTCTCAAAACTGAAGAGGGAGAGCATATGTATCTTTCAGAAGGGTGGGGCAGGAACTGAAAAACACTCAAAAACAGACCTCTCCTCTTTCACAAAAAGCCCTAGGAAACATGGAACAATCTGGTCCTTCAGATACCTATTTGGATTATACTCCAATGCACCATTATCTTAAAATTGCGTGCACTGGCAACACTGAAACAAAGAAAAAAAATTGTATTTTCAGTTTTGCTCATAAATCAACAAGAAATAAAGCTTGTATTAAAAAAAGACCTTTTTACATCGAGATCTCTATTTTACAGGAATACCACTTTGGTTTACTGGCCTGTAAATATGATAGTTCCAAAAGAAATTATCTATCTCCAACTCCAGAGAGCCTACTAAATGGAAGCCTTATCTTTTGCCAATCCTGATGGTAGCACTTTTTATACTAAATGCAGGCCTGTATCTAGAAACCTGAAAGCTATGACTACAATACAATGGCATGGCGGACCAGCAGAGTAGACCAGCTGTTTCTCCACAACAGAGCAGTGATCACAAATCAGAAAGGAAATTTCAGGACCAATTCTCAATGCTTCAGCTTCTACTTCAGATTTCAGTGTGGCCCTACTGAAGCTAGATGTTTTTGCCTGCACCTTTGCATCTAGGCAAAGTCCACTGAAGAGGGAATGTCTCTGTTTCCTTTGAAAAACAAGGAGTTGAACAGGATTCTTCATTTGGGCAGGAAACAAACAGTCTTTGTCCTTTATCTACCTTAATTTCAGAAAAGCTAGAAAGACCTAGTTTGATCCTGCTCAGCACCGATTCTCATAGCTAGTGTTAAGGTTGCACCAGCCTGCTTTGCTTCAGCTGAGAGTCAGTTCCGCTGGGAAAAGCACAGACCACACAATCAGGCCTGCTAAACTTGTCTTGAAATAGCACAGTACATAATGGCAAAACAGGCAACTTGTGTCTAGCTTTTACGAGCAAACGATTTTGGGTATCAGTATCTCCCTTTTTGTGTGAGCAAAGCTTTGTTACTATATGATACAATAGTTAATCCATTCCTAGGAGTCTTTCACTGCAGATTATTAAAGTCAAAAAACATTGAATATTCAATCTATTCACACTAAACTTAGAAATGAAAGATGCCATGCAGTAGAGCTTAGTACATATTTGATTTGTCAAGTGATGTTACTTCTCTTAGCTGAGTTTTAGGGAAAAAACCCACAACCAACCAAAAAAACAAACAAAAAAGCACCAGATAGGTTTTATATGAGAAATTCCTTGATCCTACCCTGCGCTTTCTTAAAATGACTCCGAGTTATTCGAGTTTATTTTCAGGGGATCCCCTATTTTGTAGCTCCTATTTTTTCTAATTCACTGCATTCATTAGGAGCTCATTACTTTCCTCTGTTCCTCCTCTATGCCTCACATCTCTCCCCCTTTTCCTCAGATTTGCCAAAACTTTTCCACTATTTCTTCTGTTCCACTGTTTTTAATGCCCTTTAATTTCTTTCCTCTTATAGCTGGTTTTCTGTTCTCTTCCACATGCCAACACTAGCTGGTACATTATCAGGTACCTTTGGATACTTGAAGATGCTCATCACTCTCCTTATGCAAAAGCTTAACCAAGCTTGCCAACTCAGACAATAAGCTGCATGAGAAGAAGTATTTGTGCATGTTGAAAGACTGGTATTGGATCAAAGTTTCATTCTTTGAGACATCAGCTATGTTTGAGATACTGGTGCCTATTACAGAAACGGTTTGGTTAGAAGAGTCTAAAGTAAAATTCTTTGCATCTCACATTGAAGAAAGGGGTGTGTAGACACCCCTTTGTAGGCCTAAGAAACAATAGTTCCACTGAGTAAAATATTTTTAATGGAATAAATGGTAGCTTTTTCAAATTTATAAATGTTGTGATCCTACTCTTCCTACTGCCTCACACTACAAATTGAGAAAATCAACTATAAATTTTCTAACTTCAACTTTTGTTTGCACTGAAGTGATATTTTAATTATTTTTCCATAATCTTTTTTTTTTTTTTTTTCCACAGTTGCACAAATATCAACTCCTATCCTATTTTCTTCTTGTTGTTGAAGTAACAGTTATCAAAGTCATGTTGGTTGCAAGCCATGGAAAAATGAAGGCAAAAGCAAAGGGAATCACTGATAAAATCTCACAGTCCTCATACTAGAACTGTAACAAGATTTTAGGATGTTTTAAGAGAGCTGTCCTTTCTCCCATACGCTTCTCAATAAAGAAGAGATAAAGCTTTGTAGCCACCAATAGGAACAATCAGGAAGGGCAAAGACCACTTACTTGAGCAGAAAAATTAATCTGTAACTGAAGGTTATAGAATACATGTTAAATTTGATAAACTATTCACCAGAGACATCTTAGAGACCAAGAATTTATACCAGACTCTGCCAATGTATTGTTCATGCCTAACAATGCTATAAAACAAGCAAATAAACAAAGGCATGATCTTCAGAGAGGAATTTTATTGAAATGCAGTTAACTAGCAAAAAACTGCTTGTCAAAATTCTTTAAAAAACAAACAAACTTTTCTCTAACATCGATATCTTCTTATTCTGTGGTTTTCTAACAACTGGATTAAGAAAATAATACTCATTCAGTTGGCTGCCATGGGAAGGTATTGACACATTCTGTACCTCAGCATGATATATTTTAGTGACATAACTTTGTCACTAGAGCTGTTATACCTACTCACTGAAAAATAAGTGTTCACAAAACATTTTTCTCCTGAAAAAAAGTTGTTTTATTGTTTTGTTTGTTTGTTTTTCTCTCTCATTTAGAAAGTACTTGGAAAAATCAAAATTTGGCATGTATATGTATGTGGAATAGTTTTAAAAATAATTTTCAGGGTATTGGGTATTTACTAATCATTATATATGCTCTTATTTTTTGTGGTCAGCAGCCTCCAAAATCACATAATTCCTACGTCCCAAGTGAATAGCAAACATTCTTAGGAACAGTTATTCCTCAAACATGCTACATATGCTTTTCAAATATATGCCACAGTTTTTCATCCATGATGTACATGTACAAGGCAAGGAAATATGTACCATTAAAGTCCTTGAAGCAAAAGACTTGTACTTATACTCTGCTGACAAAGTCAGGTCAAAAAATGTTTGTTTGTTTTACTGCAGAAAAGGTTTCTGTTGCAGTAATGCAGTTAACTACATCAGAGCCAACAGAGATACGATAGGTCAGAAGTAGACTTGATGCAGATTCATTCAATCCAATCTCATAAAAAGCTGATAATGACAAGCTGCCATTACACTAGACAAGTTCTTATCAGGGAATCAAGTTTTCTCTCCTCTTTCATAGGTTTAAAACGTTATCTGCTATGGGGGAGAAGGGAATACAGATGACTTAGTCCTTGGGTTCCCCCTCTTCTCCATCTCCTTTTTCTCTATCACTTCCCAAAAGTTCTACATTCCAGTTTCTCTTAACAGCACTATTTAGGTTTGGTTGAAGAAAATTTAGTTACAATGGACAATCTCTGTCAAAAGTAAGTGTGAAAAACTTGTGACTGGAAAAAGGGTAGAAGCGATTTTAGTAATGTGATGATTATGATAAGCAAAGGAAGCTGAGAGTGAAGAGGCAGATCAGACCTATCTCAATTCAGACTCAGATCTGTTTCAAAGCCTGACCTTCATCAGTTTGCTGCCAAAATTCAATCCTTGTTCATGCCACAAGCCAATCAAATAGTCTAACAACAACAGCTGCAGTAGCAGACATTTGAACTCGTGGAAACACAGCTGTTCACAGATAGAAGGGTTCACTCCTTGAATCTACAAAAGAACCACATATAAAGTGAAGTGCAATGCTGCTATTACCTTGGAATATAAACTACTCTGGTAATCTTAATTCTAGGCATCTTTAAATTCCAGTCAGTTTGAAAATAACAGTGTCATATCTTGCCTAAACTCTCTTGCTGGAGCTCTGAAAGAGGCTCTCCAATTTGACATTCACAATTTTTCACTACTTTCAGTGCAAAGGTATCTTGAATCTTTCTCTCTCTTCAAAATCAGGCCACAGAAGAACTAGTCCATTGATCCATAGCCATGCTAGATGCCTCAGGAATGATGCTGACATGCTTGATCTAACCCTGCACTTGTGCTAGACATCTGAGTGCATTTCACATTATCTTTACATCTTCCTTTCACACTCTTACTAGATTATTGAATGACTGTCCTGAACTGAAGGATAACATTGACTTAATTATCAGTGAGGAAACGTGGTGTAGCACACTTGTAAACCAATTATTAACAGAGTTTCTCTATTAAAGGCACCTTTTTATTAAGTTCCCTCAGTTCTGCAAATGCTTGTCTATTATCCAAATGGTAAACAACTGGCAAACCCTACAACCGTGACTAAGCAATGTCCCTGTCTCTGACAGGTGAGTAATAAAAAATGCAACCATTGCAGAGAATTACACTCATTCTGAATTTATTCATGAGTTTTTATTAATGAAAAATTCTGCTTGGGAAAAAAAAACAACAATGAAACATGCACATTGCAGGAGCAAAGACTCCAGGAAAACCAACCTACCTACCCAGAATGCATTTCTATGATTGAAAGCTAGATGCTTAGCTATGTAGGTCACTGCAGCATGATAGAAGTCTGTCTCATACACCATTCTGATTTATGTAAGAATATACTAACCATAATTTTATGACCTTAATGTTATTTAAAATGCAAGTATATGTCTGGAGATGACAAGAGCTTACTAGGATAACATTTGTTTGGCTGTCTCTGTAAGCATGTAGTAGGATACAGACTGTAATCTGTGCCATTATTCTTTTCTTCACAAGTTTCCTCCCTAATTTAATGCATGAGATAACTAGTGTTTTGTGCCTTTTGAGTACTTTACTACACAGTGCTAATGATTTTTCAACGTAGAGTGTGTATGTGTATATGACTAGGTTTTTGGAATTCCACCCCATTGTTACACCTAGGGAACTCAATAGGGACAGTACCCTTTGGATTTATCATGCCTCTTTAATTAGAGAAACTCACAGCTGTAGAAGTCTGTAGGCAAACGAAGGTGCCTAATATTTTAGGCCATGCCACAAGATCTGCAGTGTAGGTCCATTGTTTCTGTATAAACCTGTGTTCCACTTTAGGTTTTGGAAATGTTCCTGTTGTGTTTTCCTTGTCTATTGACTCTCAACCTCCATACTTTAGTTCCTTTTCCCTTGCTTAAATTTCTGCAGTTGCCTTTCTGAACCATCTTCCTCTCTTCAGTGCCAACCCCTTCACTTTCCTGGAAGCATCCAATCCCACTCACCTAATTAAATTCTTGAGCTTTCTCATTCAAAGTATTTTATCCCAAATTCTGACCAATTGCCATTTCTTCTTGTTGCATAGCCAGTTCACTTTCAAATGAGTTAAGGACCATCTTATAAGATCATCCACTGCTATGTGATATTGCCAGTTCTTTCATTAAGTACAGGTATGTATCTATGTAAGATGGTAAGTCATGTGCCATTATACTTGCAGGACATTTTTACTAATCCTTTTAACAGTGTTTTCTTTCTGACTTTAACTGGTAACATCTTTACATAAGAAACCCCAGTGCTTTTTGTGCTGCCATCTAACTAGATACCAACAGGTGTTAGTAGACTGGAAGACTACTAATAATTTCATCTTTATTGTGGTTTAATAAGAGAGTGCAAATTGTAGTGCAAGTCTAAGAGAGGACCATATAATTTGCACAATATAGTTCTTTTCTATGACAAGAGTTTAATTAGAGATGTAAAGAAATATTTGAATAAGAGGATAATATTCCATTCTCAATCAACCTTTGTTCAATTAAGTATATAGGCAGTATTAGAAGATCAATGAAGCCACAGTTTGAAAACTAGAGAGAAAAAAAAAAAGGCTGAAAACTGTCCTCCAAAAATCTGCCTTCAGGTGGGCTCCAGTTAAAAGGAACTAAAATTGTTTTCTAAGATGAAAAGACTAGCAGATGGACAGGCTAATAATGGGTATGTACTATCATGGCAACAAAGCTTTATTCTTGTTTTAAGCTTTATTCACAAATTATATTTTCCTTATGGTCAATAAAATGTTTAACCAGCAAGTAAATTACAATAATGATTATGCTACATATGGTACTACATGAAGTGTTAAAAATGGCTAGCTTGAGCAATTAAACAGAAATCAGTATTTCATACAGAAATTTCTTACAGAAATGTATTTCATAGCATATTTCAGTTTGGGATTATATGTAATATTAATATCTGTATATTTTTATTGCGTTAAAAGCAAACCTTGAAGACCTTATTTCATATTTATTGCTACTAATGTAAAATGTAATAATTACAAGTGAATCCCATTTTAGCTATATCAGCAGGGTACTGACACCCAACATCTTGGCTTGGGTTTGAAGTCTGATACTAAGACTATCTTCCTACTGTACTGAGAATTTTGGGACATATTCTAAAGCAAATTCAGGGATAAAGGATGACAGTTTCTTAGCAATAGAATGATAAGTTTCTTAGCAGGTATGTTTTGTCCAACTTGCCTTCAGGGCAACATGGAAGTTTTTTTTTTTTTTTTTTTTTTTTTTAAAAGGCCTTCATGACACAATACCAAACCTGAGTGATACGTATTACAGTAGGTCAGCCTGGAGATTAAGAAAGCATAGATCTCTGTTGTTTTAGATGAAAAAACCTTTACTACAAGAAGGACATCCAAGGACATTGAGGTGCTCGAGTGAGTCCAGAGAAGGGCGACAAAGCTGGTGAGGGGTTTTGGAGAACCTACGAGGAGTGGCTGAGGGAGCTGGGCTTGTTCAGCCTGGAGAAAAGGAGGCTCAGGGGTGACCTTATCACTCTCTACAGGTACCTTAAAGGAGGCTGTAGCAAGGTGGTGGTTGGTCTGTTCTCCCACATGCCTGGTGACAGGACGAGGGGGAATGGGCTTAAGTTGAGCCAGGGGAGTTTTAGGTTGGATGTTAGGAAGAACTTCTTTACTGAAAGGGTTGTTAGGCATTGGAACAGGCTGCCCAGGGAAGTGGTGGAGTCACCATCCCTGGAGGTCTTTAAAAGACGTTTAGACGTAGAGCTTAGCGATATGGTTTAGTGGAGGACTGTTAGTGTTAGGTCAGAGGTTGGACTCGATGATCTTGAGGTCTCTTCCAACCTAGAAATTCTGTGGTTCCGTGAAAATATGACTGCAAAAAGTAATGGCTTATGGGAGCGAAGACTTTATTAAGCTGTTTCTATTTGAAATGGAGGCCTATGCACAACCTTTATAACTGGAAGCAAAGTTCTTGCCCCTCATTTTCACTTTTTCCTTTTCAGCATTGCATAGTAGCAGTGCTCTGAACAACTGTTGACTATGAAGCAGGAACCAATTCATGGGCTAATGTAAAGGGGGCAAAGTTTATGTATTAAAGGATGTGTTAAAGAATGTGTATTTTGCACATTTTTATGTTTCATGTGCTCATGATACCTCAAATCCAAACTTGCTCAAGAAATGGCAAACTTCTAGCATTTCAGGTCAACAATTTCCTGGTATAATTAAAGATTTGCAAAGCCCCAAGTATACAAGTTTGTAGGAAACTAGAGGAAGAAGTGCCAGTCAAGCTAAATCTTCCATAAAACAATCTGAGAGAAATATTAGCTACACTTGGTTTAAACAGAAGCAGGTTGGATTTATGCAAAAAATCCTGATTACTATATGCAGATCAAGATGGCATCCTTTCATTAAAAATTAAGCAGTTGTACTTGTGTAGCAAAACAAACTGTGTGATTAAATAAAACTACAGTCAAAGTATTTAAAAAAATAAAAGTTATTCTATAATTAGAAAATGTGACGATGTGGCAGCTAGCAGCAGTAATTAAAGGTTAATTACATTGTTCACTAACTGAACTTACAGTTAGTTTTATTTAAAGCATTTTTTGTCTATTCTAAACACAAAACTTCATAAAGATCTGAAGCACTGCGTAAAAACACACTTACAGAAAATTACTTATTTTTCAGAGCCAAGAGAAATAACATGCATATGCCTGGATCATAAGTAGCTCCAGGTTTCTGGAAGCAAAGCCTCAGGTATGGTTGTTTGTTTTTTTTTTTCTTCTCTTCTGTAACTGTCAGAACAAATAATTTGCAAGGAAAAAGGAAAAATTAAAACCAGTATGGATCTGAAAGTGAAAGTTGTTACTGCTCATTTAAAAAAAAAAAAAAAAAGGAAAGAAAGGAGTATTTAAAAACAACAACAACAAGAAAAAACATTTCTGCTTGCATCCTATTTTGCTGAGTTTACATTTTATCCTCAATTGCTTTCTTTATAATACACAACAGATAAGCCTTTTGAATGCCACAAATTTTTTTCATTGCTATCATTCTGAATTCAGACTGTGGAATAGATCTGAGAAGGCACTGACATAAATCCAGCAAATGCACTGGCAGAAACGTAACTGGCATAAAACACTACAGTCCCACTTCATGTTAGAATGGTAGTCAGGGGCTTACAAAACACAAAGTCAAGGTCAATATAGCTGTAATCATGGTTTACCAGGGCAAGCTCAATAAAAGCTGCTTCTTTGTATATCTACTGTAGGCATAAGGCCTTTGAAAGCCATGGTATCATATCTTTCATATTGCAAAGAAACATATATTGAGCCCTTGCTAAACTAGGAAACTTATGTTGAGTCACAGAATATAGGGAACAGTCCAATATGCTGAAATGGAGATAAGGACATGAAAAGTTGATCAGCTTTGGATTGTGAGTAAAAATGGTTAAAATGATAATTTAAAGCAAGTGACAAATTGGATTAGCCCAGCTGAACACTAAGAAGGAAGCTGAGGACTTGAAGGGAAGAAATGACTCATTCTGTGTTTGTGTACAGAAAAGCCTGAGTTGGTTGCCTGGTCTTGTACATATAAAGGTTGCCTGGTCTTGTACATATTTGATGCTTATTTTGGGCCATTCCAGTGAAAAAAACATTTCACTTATGTCCCCCTCACCACAAGGTGGCACGTATGTACTCTGTTTGTTATTTATCTTCCTCTACAATTTGCTTCAAATTCTAAGAAGTAACTGTTACCCATTTCTACAGAGTGGGAGGAGTGGCAATAGAAGAAAAGCAGGTAATGATAAAAAGCATTATTATATCAAGTACAGACAACTAAAGGTAAGTAAACTATTCTTGATTCATGAACTAATTCCAAACTCTCCTTCTTACTAGTATCCTGCAGAAGGGTCTGAAGCGTATTCACATTAAGCATGGAAATTAGACAAGATAGAGCTATTGAAAACCTAGCTTCCATATATTTTACAGATACATTCATCAGAATCTCAACAGAATTTAAGGGTGAAACAGAACATGGGCTTTGGATAGCAGACTGATGCCAAAGAAGGTTATAAGCACAGAGAAGCAGAAAGCCAGGCACATCTATCCATGTCTTTGACTCTGTGAAGTTTAAGCCTCCTGGTTATCCATTGGTTGAAGTATGAGGCTTTATTTCCATCACTACACCTTTTCATTCTCATGTTGTGAGTTTCAGAAACTAATAACTACCTCAATGATCCTTGTGGGTCCCCACCAACTCAGATATTCTATGATTCTACCTACATTAAGGAAGGCTATTTCCTAGTAGCACTTTTTCCTTCATGTTAATAAAAGTTGTGCTTAAACGTCAGGCTTTCAAATATCCAAATATGCATTCTCATTTTCCCCTAGTGGCTAATCAAGTGAAAATCTCAGTGATTTTCCTTGCAGTTGTTCCTCTTTTCAAGTCCATGATATAAAAATATGCAGCACAATCTATAATGGTCACAGCACACTCTCCACAATACATAATGGATCCACATGTTTCATATACCCATCAGAAATGCAATAAGCAGACTATGAATCCACCAAGCTGTACAAAAGATTTCAAAGAAAAGTGAGATAAATGTGTATGAAAGAGAGGAGGAGACATTTTTTTTTAAAGACAGAAAAATACTGAACTAAACCAAAGCACAGAAACATTAAGTAGCACGCAAAGCAATTCTATCCACACACCATGGGATGTGTACTTTTAGAAAGTAGATTCTTGGAGATTTAAAGTATAAACTATGTACATAGCTCCCTCTGATGACCATTGGACACGATACAATGCAAGTCTCCTTTTATTTTTGTTCGTGCATTCAACTGACAGCTGACTGGTTAAATTCTAATTGCTTCCAAGTGAGGTCAGCAAAGGTATTTATCGAAAAGGACTGAACAACAGACTCAACACACACATGCACGCGCACGCATAAGCACACACATCTCTCTAGCGTGTTGATTTATGGAAACAATTACAATTTTGGTGGAGTCTTTCTGAGCTGAGAAAGTTTGTAGCTACAATAGAGTATCTCATGTTGCAAAAAGCAGACAACAGAAATGGAATACTTGAGTATCCAGCTCTTATCAACAGGAACAAGTAAGTTATCTGTCCTTTACAGGAACATTCAACAGTTTCTAACAACTAATAACCTTTATCTTCATTTGTATATGCTAGATGCTAAAAAGCATTAAGAAAACTATTTCTTTTAATAAACTGTAAAATGTAGGAATAAAAATACAGGCTAAGACTGAAGTCTGTCTTGAAATTTGAACTAGAGAAAAGTTATCTGATAGATTGTGCTAATAGCGAAGATATATGTATGAAGCAGAATTTTACCATGCATGATAAAGTTGTTCAACTGAATAAATATGGGATTTTTGGACTGATTTAAGACTGAGACAGAACTATGTTTACAATCAGTTTAAATGTCTGTTTATGTAAGTTGATATGTGAAAGATATCTATTGTATATCTATATATATTTGCATATTTGTAAAAGTCAGCTTAGCATGTCACACATTTATGTATAGTACTTTTCAGTAGCATAATGTGTCCTTGCACGTTTGTAACAATTGAGCATAAAGACTTACACTTGAACCTTTTCTCACAGATCTTTTACTTTCAGTGCAAGCAGCAAATTCAAGTAGTACAGAAGGTCACAACAACAAAGGTTTTTATAACTTGTGTCTTTAAAGGATATTCTGACTGAAGAGATTTTTAAGAAGCTCTTCTATTTCGCCATTAACTATTAAGGAATAAACGATCAGAATTCTAGAAGAGGGAACTATCTCGTTTAAATGAATCTGTAACTCGTAAAGACAGAAGGCAGGTCGGTGACCTAACAGCAACAGTCTACTTGAGATTTAATTTTCATTATGTTGTTCATGAACACCCAGAACACTGCACTATAATGCACAAATGGATACTGACATGGATCCTGCCAATTTTGCTCTACAGATCATACTTTTACATTATCTTTCTAATGGGCACTATATCTTTAGCTTGCAATGACATGACTCCAGAGCAAATGGCTACAAATGTGAACTGTTCCAGCCCTGAGCGACATACCAGAAGCTATGATTATATGGAAGGGGGGGATGTAAGAGTAAGAAGACTTTTCTGTCGAACTCAGTGGTATATGAGGATTGATAAGCGAGGCAAAGTAAAAGGGACAAGAGAAGCAAACAACAACTACAGTAAGTAATATCTTTGCTTTTCCTATTTGACTTCTAAGTTTTTAGGCACCATTGTTTCCCCATTCCTTGATTTACAGTAATTTCAAAAGAATTTTGTATAATGTACTGACCATTGTATAAGACAAGTTTTCCAATTAATCCTACAGCAGGACATTTGTTATTGATTTTGAGATGCGTCATTTTAAACACTACATTGTAGATCTGCTAATGTATTAGTTACAGCTGGTAACTATTAGCAAACAGAGCCTATTTTAACAAGTGAATTAGGTTGTAAGAATTAAAATGTATAACCACAAACTCTGCTCATAAAATACTTACGAAACATTAAGCCACGCTTATATAGTCCACAAACTACCTAAAAGTTCTGTATATTTGAGTTCACAATTAAAATATATGCAATACTAGAAAGTTCAATGGAAAGAATTATGTAAACTGTCTTGCAAAATCTTTTAGATAGCTTGCCAAGCCAGGAACAAAATCTATTATAGTTTCTGCAGTTCATTATTACAATGATCATGATGATGAAAAAATATTCTCTCCTCTTTCTTCCAAAAAGATGACTCATCTACAGAGAATGGACATATAATATTTTGCAAAGCTGTACCAAATACAACTTTTGAACTGGCAAAAGAATTGTTGTACTAATCTGTGTTTTTCACACATACACTATATAACTTCAATTTACAACTACTTGAAGGCATCAGTTTTACAATCACTATTCCTGACACTTTGGCTTTCATGTTATTACACATATACTGCATATTTAGAGAAATATGACAAACTTTAAAAGACTTTATTATATATATATATATATTTTTTTTAAATATAACAAAAATACTTAAGATTATATTGCATGTTTCAAAACAAAATTAGAAGGAAAAAGTGCCAGAGACTTGCTGGTCTAGTGTTTATAGTCATCTGAAAGATCAAACCTTTTCCAAAGATGCTATTAAATACAGTTTTAATATAGGTTGCATGTCATTGTATTTTTTTAATAACAGCAGCGAAATATAAATAAAAAGTAAACTTCAAGAACTGTTCTTAGTGTGATTCAGCTTTCAGCTGAAGTTGACTGCATATTTTCTGTAAAAATAGCACTCCTCCATGTTAAGCACCTAGATAGTGAGCTTCAAAGTTTATTTCTTTACTTCATGATTACATTAAGTATTTGACAACTTATGTGGCTAAAACTTCATTGATTAATGTTACCATTTCTTTTGAAATTTGTTTCCATATGTCTCCTTTCTTTCTACTCTATTACGTAGTGCAAACCCTATTGCTCTGAAAGACAACACATGGCCAGCAGCCAAATGAATTATTTGGTCCATATTCAAGAAGACTCCCATTGAGTTTCAGGAAAACATTGTTACAATAGAGATCCATAGGGGTAGTTTGGAAGTGAATGTTGCTCCCACAAAAATAACTGGAAAAAACTATTGAAGTAATTTCTTCTGAGTTTTCGCATATAAGTGAATATCCTCTGTGCCCATTTTTTTTTCCTGTTATTATTTACAAACAAATACTTTGAAAAGATTGTGGCAGTATATAGAGCTGAACAATTTCATACATTTGCTCTTTTGCGGTTCCATGCTACTAAACTAAGAACTTGGTTAGTAATTTAGCATTATTTCAAATTCAAGTTTCTCAATTCTCTGCAGGATTCCATGTTGCTGAAGCACACTAATGATACCCTGAAATGTTCTGTAGTAAAACCACTAGAGAATATCAGATCATCTTGTACTAAAGGCAAACCGTTTTCTTGTAGAGTTTTCTGAGCACTTTATTAAAATTTACTGATTTTTTTTTTTTTGCCATCATGAATTATAGAAACACAACCTTGAGTCATTAAACCCTTACATATATATTGCAGAGAAAAAAAAAAAAAAAAAAAACCAACAAAAAAAAAAACTTTGAACACTTTCTGGTAAATGTAAAGCAAATCAGGAGAAAAATAACAATCAATACTCAAAGGGTTTATCTGGTAACTGAGACACACTACAATGAAATGTCTCCATTAAATTTAACTAAAGTATATGGGAAAACTCCCACCATCTTAAACTTAGGTCTCTTGCTTGAATTTAGCAATTCTACATTAGGAAATAATGCTTTTGTTGGATAAGCAGAATAGGGAAATATAAGCAAAAGAAACTTGAAAAATGAGAACACATTCTCAGAGAAACTCAAAACTATCATAAAAAAACACAACATTTTTTGTCATATCCTCTAATCAACAAAATATGTAAAAGGCCTTTTTGAAGATGTGTTTATGGTTCTATACTAAAATACACTTAACAAAAGTGGTATGAGGGGGGAAAAAAAGACACTAACCTGCTTTCCCTATTTTTTTTTTTTTTTTTTTTTTAAACATTAGAAGACTAAACTGGATATTTTTATCCAGGGCTTCTGAAAATCAACATTTAAAAATTATATCCATTACTAAGATGGATCAATTTGTGTGTTCAAGCATTCTTGTTCTGTGAACTTCAGTTCTGGAAGTTTTACATTAGTAAAATGTAAATTAAACCTGTTTCACAGGATTGAATCCCAGAACAGTTGCAGCAAAATTGATCAACACAGTATGAAAAACACTGCTCTTATTAGGAGTATCTTCATATTTTATCCTAGTTTTCCACTAATAAGTTCCATTTTGTATCGTTTACATGTGTTACTAAAATAAAAACATGAAAAAAATCACATTTTTAACCATAACGACTTCATAAAAGAAGCTGCACTGACAGTCTTGCAGACAGAGTACATTACTTGTTTTCAGCCCATGAATTGTGAAACAATTTTCACAATTAGAAATGTCTGTAAAATGATAGACTCATCATTCTACATCATAATCTTGGCAAGTGCCAAAAATTTGCAGAGTTTGTCTCATCAGTCAGAACCACGAATATAAGAATGCAAAGATAGTGAGAAATTAAAGTCTTTGTGTTCTAAACTTCTCTATTAAGTTACGGAATAAATATATACATATTTTATAGATATCTTATAAAGGTAACACCTGAAAAAAATCTTAAGATGCTAATTTAAGAGCCACTGTATTAAATGTATATGGACTGAAATTCTCAAACTTAATACTGGAAGAAATCTTTACTGATTGTAATTAACCTGTATTCATCATACACTTGTTTAAAAATACAATAGAAGTTAACTGTTTTGCCCAAAAAAAGTGTGTACTGTGTCAATAAAAGCAAATTGATGAGTCCTGTTTACAACAGTGATGACCTCATTAGTTACCCAAAGAAAATTATTCTGTGCACATTTCAAAAAGCAGTAGAGCCTTCTGGTGAACACAAAACTGATATAATACAATAGTAAAATAAACAAACAACTCAAGAGTAAACAAAGCAAATTTCCAATAAGCAGAGGAAATCTCCTTGCACCTGATAGAAACAGCTCTGCTTTCAGTCTGAAAACTAAAATGTAGAGTGAGAATTGCCACACACTGAAAAACTAAAACAAGAAGCCAAGCAGCCAAGATACAAGGCCATCCAGAAAAATCTGTCATTACTCATAACACCTTTTTTCTTTGACAATCACTTCTTATACCTTGTCCACACATAAACTATTGGCTTTTTATTCAAAAGTAAATTTTGTATCTTGTTCACATAACATAATCTAAGTTAGCACACAAAATAGACTTCCAAAATTCATGATTGTAAGAAGAGTGCCTGAGCAGATCATGAAGATACTATGGCATTTTGTTAATTCTCTGTCTCTGACAAAAAATAAATCTCTCCATATTGCTGCTTAGCTTTTAATTCCATTTTGTGTGTGAACAGAATTTCACATGAATTATTTGGTTTTGTTCCGGAAAAAGGAAAGCAAAAATCAGAGTTTATTTTGCTTCTATCTGAGAGGATTTAAAACTACAACTGGATGATGCATTTAGGACTTTCCATGCTCTGTTGCCTTTGGAATCTCATTTTAAAGACTTCAAAGGGCCTCTTAGTTACAAGAAAAGCCTTCCTGGAACCTGAATCCTAACATGTCTGATCCTATCATATTCCATGTGTGCTCTAAACCCAGAAAGTGCCTATTTCTTCCTCTTCTCAGTGGAGACAGCCAACCAAAAATATAAGAAAATAAAAGATAGCCTAGTGACATCTTGGCACAAAATGGGCTGAAATCTTGGAATAAAGTTCTTTTGAAAACTACTTCTCTTTTGATCAAAATCCAACAAATAAGTGTTCAGCATCATTAAATGAACTCTAATTCAGTTTTGTTCAAACAAACCGTAAACTGCTAATAAAATGCAGTTTATATGCATCTTAGTGGTTAAATATTCAAACCTTCTTAGAAATCAAAAGTACTTCCAATAGCATTTTATATATACTTCTTAGGGAAAAACAGATGTCAGGCTACGTATGCTATGCTGTTGCACCAAATTTTATTTCTGTTGTTTATATGCACCAAATTTTATTTCTGTTGTTTATATACACATTAAATAAAGGAGCAAGAAGATAAAATATTTGAAAATTAGGTAACTCAAGGCAGGTATTGATGCACTAGATTCAATTAAGTGTTAGCAAGCTCCAGCTGTAAAGCCTGACTCTGCAGCTGCATTCTTGATTTTTCAAGAGTTTGTTGGTTCAGCCAATGAATTGGCCTAAGTAGAAGACAAACCCACACTAAAGTGAAAGTGCTTTTGCTTCACTGCTAATCTTTTCAATCATTAGAATAGAAAGAGATTTTGTTCAAATGACAACATATACATAGCTTCCAATAACAGCCAACATGGCCAATGATGACATTCTCTCATACAGGGGATTAATTAGATCTAAATATAACAGATTTCCCTACTCTTTCCCTATCTCTAGTTCTTTGTCTAGCACTGGTGGTAATTACTAGCCCCTCAAGTTTGAACCTGCAGAAGAGACACTGTCTATTCCTTGCCCATATCTTACCACAAATCCCAGCTTTTCACTATCAATTGCTGCTGAAGATGGTTAAGTTTAAGCAAAGATATTTACTGAAGCAGCTGGGGCATGGCTGTCTTCCTGCTTTTACTGACTTGTTTGATAACAGTAGCCTCTGGGGGAAGTGAGGAGAAGAAAGGAGGGAATTAAGTCGAACTACCGCAGCAAGATTCTTGAGAGCTCACTTATCAATGCCCAGACCAGAGTTCAACTGACATTGTGCCATGAAACACACTAAAAAGTGTTAATTACTTCTGAATTTACCTCCTGAATCTCCATCACCTTGTCTTTGGTGTGGTATTTACCAGAGGAAAAATAGATGTGAAATCAGAACAGTAGCAGTTCATACTCAACATTCTTCTCACTCTGAACAGGAGGTGATTGCATAAGCTTTGTGAGGGGAGAATCAAGCCTCTGGGCTCGGGCACAGTCAGCAGCTTCAGAAGCTAGAATATACTGACAGGGCCATGTCTGTTTGTGCTTCAAAAGGATGAGCTGAGAGATGTGATTAGCAGAAAAAAAATAGGTTGAGTTTACATACATTGTGCTTAAAATGATTCATGTGTCTTTGATACACCTTTATAATTCAGACGTGTATTGAGTTTTTCTGAATCTCTCAATATTGAGATTTATCAGAAGTGAGAAATGTTACATTTTTATGGAACCATCAATTAAGTCTAGCAGCTGGCTGCATAAGGTGGTAATGAATATATTTAAAAAGATAAAAATGCAGGTTTTCACCCCCACATTTTCCTCCACTATTTAAAATTTATCAATGAAAAAACAAACAAACAAACAAACAAAAACAAAACACACACACACAAACAAACAGTATTGTATCACTAAGCATGTTATTGCTCCATCCTGAAGAAAATTTGCTGAAGTAGCCCTGACCTGAGACTCAAGAGACTTGAGGCTAATCCAAGTTTTTAAGCAACTTGCTTACAGACTCTGGGAAAATTCTTCAACCTCTCTGGGTCTCTACAAAAGACAAATTACACACCCCTATGTTAAGAGCTTCAAAAATGATTAGTGAAAAAAATTCCAAGCCTACAAAAGAATTGTGTGCTAATGTTCTAGACATTAAATACTTTTATTATAGAATATTGACTAATAGAATATTAATTAACTAAAATAAACAAAGGCAACAGCTAGACAGAAAAACACAGAACTCAAATCTTAATGAAGCAATTTTCCATGTAGATAAAAAGATTTTGGTAGACAATTCCTTATACAGCCTTTCTTACAACACAAAACCAAACTCCAGACACATCCCTTCATAGCTTCTAGCTTTCTGTATTGTTTGAGTATCTGAAAGCGAATTTTTTTTTTTTTATTATTTTTTTTTTACATTTCTAGGATTCTGGAGTACTATGCAAAGCTGATTTATCCCCCTACATCTTTCTTAAAGCTCAGGAAGATCAAGACATCCTAAATCATGTAATTATACCATTCCACACTGCAAGATATACCAGCTAGCAGTATATTTTGGAATGTTTTCTTCATTAAAACAGAAGAAGTTTAGGCAAATGAAGGCTGTTACTCTCCTTGGGTGGCACACTGCTTTCATTACATAATTGGCTGTCTATGACTATATTTGGCAACTGTATTTCAATTGTCTTTTTTGACCTTTGACTTTATTTTTACTTCTGGATATGAGCTGATGGAAAGGTCAAGTTAGCCTCCTGGTGTATGTAATTTAGAAACAGTACTAAGGAAAAGTTAACAGTGAAGATTCCTATGACAATAACAGAGGCTAACAATCATAGCACTGAATTGTCACACTTTAAAGCTTTCATAACACATGACATCATTTATACAAATGGAAAAAATTCTTTGTAACAATTGGTGTTGAAAAGTTGGAAATGGATATTCACAGATGTGGCCCACAACTTCGTGAAAACACACACAAAAAAGTAATAAAAATACCAATGCAATCAATACATTCTCTTGACTGTTATTTAGCTTTGGAAACAAATAACAAGATGAGGATTAAATCATAGTGGGATTTGTTTACAGTATACACACACTGTTTATGACCTGAACATTTTATCAACAGAACACTGAAATGTTCTAAAACAGGCTGAATCAGACAAAGAGACGAGTAAATCCAAGTTAGCATCAGAAGAACTATTTCAATTAATTCCAAGTGAATACTTGCTCTTATGAAGTTATAGCAGGAATCTGACAATTCAAACTAAAAACAACAGGCTGAAATGATAAAAGAATACAGATATTCAATTACAAACACTGACAGCTTCCTACAAGATGTCATCTTTCAAATTTAACCAGTCAGAACATGGACGGATCAATGAAAAACCATAAATGAAAACACAGATAACATGTCCATTTCATAGCACCAAAATAACTTCTAAAACAGGGGGAGCAACAAATATCACTCAAGTCCACCACTTCAACCAAAATATCTTGTGAATACCTCTATTACTTGTAGTTTTTTTTCCTGAGTCTTGCGGCATTAGTACTTCAACCTTTAATAGCACATATGCCACACCTAACTTCTATTTTTGGTAAGCTGCTTTGCTTTTTTTTAATGTATTAATAAACACTGGGAGGTGCTATAGACTAAAAAGATGATGATCAGACTTGTCCTTGGTCATTTTGACAAACAGGAATTTGTCTAACTAGAAAGCCACATCTTCAAAATAAAAGAAAGCCCATGCTAATATTTTCATTGATCATGTGTGCTAATTTTATAAGCTTTTATTATGACCTTTAAATGTCAAGTGTGATTTAATACTTCAATCAGAAGGGACTGTTTACAGTAAATACATGTAAATTGAGAAATTTTGACTCTTACAGACATAGATTATTATATGAACATACAGCTGAAGATACTAGTCAGAAAACTCACAGTCAACATCAGATCTTGAAAAGGTCGGATATGGATCTGGTCTGGGTCGAAGTCCCAGAGCTGCTCAGGTGTCATAGTTCTATGGGCTGTTTGCATGCACAGCTGTAAGCAATACAGTGACAAATGTAAAGTATCAAGTGCTTGTCAGGTGTGTGGAAGTGCCCACTACAGAAGCTTTCTGGCCCTTTTGAATAACAGGTACACACCGTTGTATGATGATGATGGTAGGTTTGAACTTGAGTGGCTTACATGAACTCTGAGAGGGACAATGGTCAGGCTTTCTAGCTAGCCATTGAGCCAATGGATTTGGTAGAAAATTGGGGTGTTCGCCAACTCAAGAGAAGGCAGCACAGAGCAGATTCCATTCACTCCCCCTGTAGCTTCTGCAGCAAGGGCTTTGTGAAAACAAGAGTTGTACTCCCTGACAGACACTCAGAAGGAAAATGGTAAAGATAACTGAATCCTAGGGAGTGCAGACAGTACTAATACAATTGGAGAGTACACCTTTCACCAGCAAAAGCAACTTCAGTTCCACCCTCCTAATTTATTTCCACCGGAACAGCTTAGGGGCTGCATGATGAAACAGAAATCCAAGCAACTGAGTCCTCATTGGTGAGATTTTACAGGGATTTAGGAAACAGCTATGTGAATCTAGTAATGAGATTCAAACAATGAGATTTGCTTGCTAGGGCTGCCTTACAAGCAAGTACAAAATCTTCCTCATCAACAGTCCGTCATGTTTGCTCATGGGGGGAAACTGCACCTGAGAAGCCTTCAACTCATCACAACCATATCACTTAGTATATTATCACAACCCCACATAAGGACAGTGAAAGATGTTGGTCCACAGTGAGATTCACTGTACACTACCCAGCACTATTGCTTGTATTAGTTTAGCACAACTTACCAATATAATTCCATAGAAGTACAAAAAGAAAATCTCTACCACATAATAAACACCTGACATATGAGCTACAAGCATGACAAATAAACAATATTTGGGGACAGGGAATTGGTATTCAGCAAAAGAGGCTACGTGCAAATTAGCAGGTGACAAAAGTGATTATCCCATTTCAAGCAAGCTCCTTTCTTCTAAATGAACCTTCTATTTCTTTAACTAAGCATGGAGATCCTGGCCAATATTTCCAACACAGATTTATAACCAAAACTGAAGAGAAGGTACATGAGACCCAGGGCAAGTGAGTATTTCTTTAGAAGACTCTAAGATACTGTACAAGTCAGAAAAAAAAAAAAAAAAGATATTTTTTTTCATAATTATGATTCCAAGAAAAGTATTCATCCACTCAAGAAACAAATACTACCCCCTACCTCATCAGATAAGAAATGTAGAGAAAGCCATAAAGAGATCCGATGGGGGAGCCTTTTCCCTGTAACAAACCCCCCTTGCTCACTGTTAGCCTCTCCTTCCTTCCACTTACTCATGTAATCATGTTCAAAACACCTGTGTTTTGCTCTCTTTCACATCCTGCCACCCCTACAGTAGCGGTACTCTGTTTTAGAGTGCTCCTATTCAGTCTAAGCAGTTTCAGCAGTCAAGAGACAAGTTTTCTTACTGAGGTTCTACAGTAAAAGTGGTCTGGCATATTCCTCTACCTTACCGCCAATGTAACAGCCATACATTGGGTGAACTGGTGTTGGAGTTTGTAGTTAATATTCATTAGCTCAAAGGAAAACAAGTGTTACAAGAATTTTGAGTGTAAGCTAAGGAGAGCCTACATAAATTATAAACGGCAAGAATTCCAGGCTGCTTTCACACGTCCCTTTAAATGCATTTAATCTTGAGCAGCAAAAACAATACACCGTTAGTACAACTATTCTTCTAAATTATTGTACACCCATTTCAGTCAGAATGTTCAAATGAGCAAAATGGTGCTCAGGCTACTTGAATGTAAACATCAAATTAAAATTACTTAGTATGCCTTCTATTCTGTCTGCTTCTCTGTGTGGCTTGAGAAATTCAGTCTATAATACTGCAAATAACTGTCATGCAACAAAATTAAAGAAAAAAAAAAAAGATTGCCACATTTTTCTAGGAAACTATTACCACATCTTTCAAGGAAATCATGCTCTGCTAATTTTCTTAACTAAGTAATCCAGTGTTTTGAATTTGAATACATCTATTTTAATCATATTGTTTTAGGGCATGTTCTGAATGATTTAATTATGATTTCTAAAATGGCACTTTCATCCAAAAGGGACACTGGAAGCAAAACCGGTCTATACTAAGATGGTAAAACTAGCATCATTTAGACAAAACGCATGTGATTTTTCATATGACTCATAAAACAGCAGGCATAAAAATCCTAATTTAGTAAGGTGGTGAACAGCCTAGCTCTGATCCAACCAGACTATTTAAGAGGATGTGATGAGTTCCAGTGCCTATATCATTTAAGCACAAAATGATCTAGTGATAATGATGTATTTATGACAATTATTGTGGAGAAATTATTCAAAATTGTTTTAACATTTGGAATGTTATACATACCTATCTTGGGCAAGAGCAAAGTGAAAATTAATCCAATTTTTTCTTCTTATATAGCAAAATATTTTATAAATATGAGCAGGTATTATATACATACTTTCTCCTTTTCAGACAAGATCTGTAGACATCTCAAAGACAATTTTCTAAAAGTGATGACAAGCACTTGAGTGATATTTCAAGTTACATTTCCAAAAGGAATACTTAAGCCTAAACCTCACAGCATATATATATGGTACTTACATTTCTAAATTACTTCAGGTGATATTTTCAAAAGAGTGAAAGTAGACATTGTTATCCACTGAGACAAAATAAGTAATAAAACCTGCATTTCCTGGCCTCCTAATCACTTGCAAGTGACAATCTTGTATCCATAAGATATACTTATTATTATTTTTTTTTTAACCTGCTGGGGCTAAATTAAAATGCATGACTATCATTAAACAAACAAACCTCTTTCCTTCCCTTTCCACCTCTTCACATTAGCTGTTCACTATTTGTTTGTATCTGTGATGCCTTTTTGTTTGTGGTATATGAGAAAATATAACAAACTTCAGTTTTGTACATGGTACACAAGAAGGTAATTATGCTTGTTTCCTCAAAGAAAATTATGTGAATTCCAAAACTAGAATGTGTTCTCATCCCACTGTAGGCAAAGCAGGAAAATGCACAGTATTTCTGCCTGTATATAGCACTGTAAATAATGATGACCTTTGCTCACAACTTAGTATACTGTCTTATTCACACTTCAACAGTGCAGGTATGGATACTTTCAGATGACTTCAACTTAAGTGTAATTACTAGTTAAAGCTCCTGTTCCTAGGAGTTAGTTACAACTCCTAGAAAAAATTTACTTTATTCCAGCTCTAGACCCATCAGAGGGGGATGCTTCTTTTTTTGTTCTCCTCTTAGTCTCTGTTAGTTACCCCTGGCAAATTATGTATATGTCATCTATGGTGTGCTGCAGTTTATCTCATAGGTGGTATTGTACAAATAAAATAAAGTAAATAAAAAATACTGATTTAGTTTCTGTTGAGCTGTGCCATGTTTATTTCATTAACATAGGTTTCTGCCTAAAAAAAATATTCCTTTCTTAGTGTTTATGATATTTGATTGAAACATTCTCAACAATGCAGAGATGTAATCAACATGAGAAAGTAATTGTAGAGAAGTACAGCATTAACTCTCTTTTCAACATATAGTCAAGATATGGGTGTTCTACTCTTGCAGACATAATGATCAACTATAAAGAACTATCAATAACAGTCTAAATAGTTGCTTTTGAAAGTAGGAAAAAAATTGCACAGCTGTGGAGGAGTTAAGTTACTCACTAGTGGAAAAGCTATCTATCCCTGTGATTCATCAGGAAAAGTTTGCTCAGGAGTTGAAAGACCCATATTAAGAAAGAGAAAAATACAGTCAGTTTGTAAAAGCCTGGTTCTATTGAAATCAGCAAGAGTTTTGATACTGATGCCTTCTAATGGACTGAGGAGTCAATCTGAAGGATGCCAAATAATAACTATTGCTTTTGCAAATCCACGTGCTTTTACTTTAAAATGGAGTTTCATAAAATTGGCAATACAGACTAGGCATAAAGAAAAATGAAATTCTTCTTCCACCATTAATACCATTAATCTCTTCTTGACTTTCAAGTCAGAATTACTTATCTAGCTTACCAACAGCTATCTCTATTATTCTACTGAAGGTACACGCTTAAGGGCACAGTACATCATAATACACCCAACTGATGATATTCAATTTGAAAAATATCTGGATATAACTCCTCAAATATATGTTGAAAAGTATATTTCTGCATAGAAGATATAAATGGAAGTTTATACTAAGTTTTTGGACCTATATTAAAACCACAGGTCCACATATCTATACCAAGTAGAAACTGATTGGATTATTTACACTGAATAAATTTAACAGTAGAAATAATATAATCTATTTTTGTACACATCTTTTACAGTGTAACATTTGCATTCAGATATGAGTCATGTATACACTTATAGTCACGCAGGTGGCACAAAAGGAGCAAGTTAAGAACAGCAGTAGTACTTTGTTTCATTCTGTATGGTAAAAACAGACCTTCCTGGTCAATTTTGATACTATTTCTCCTGCTTCTTGTTGCAATACAGCTGAAGTCACAAATATTTTTAAAAAGAAAAGGTTTATTCACTACATTAAGTGCTTGGAATAGACATAATTGTTTCAGTCACAGCAAATAGCATAACAAATTCTTTACCAAGAACAAGAATTTATATATAATTTTAGAACGTATTAGTATGGTTACAGCCAAGCTCCGTGCTGGCATAATTTCATGGTCTTCAACTCAGTTCTAAAATTTCCTGTAGAGTTTAATATTACACAGTAACTTTTTCTTTTATGTTACAATCACTAGTAAGAGAAGAAATAATCTTCTCCTTACTTCATAAGGAGAAGAAACAATCATAAATACAATGCAGAAACAAAAAAAAAAAAGACCTGTAAACCGAATTTCATAAACACAAATTTATAAAATCTTAATGCAAATCATCCACTAAAGAAAAATTAAACTGAGGCAAACCCTTTATTTGTATGTATAGCTTCAGCTTCCCAGTTCACATCCTAATATTAAAAACCCACCAAGATTCATCTGAGTCCTCTTGCTCTATGAACCTATAGTAGAAATCTCTGCCATGTTACTCTGCTTCCTTACAGAGAACATTTTACTTTCCTTGCTTGAACAAGGTTCTTGTTTAAACCTATTAGCTGAAATGCATTTTCAAATATCTACATATTATAGGCCAGCTTCTTTCCAGATTTTAAAGTGGTCCATGTATTCTGGTACAGATTGCTTATGTATTACTTCTGTGGAGCTCACTAAACTTCAAGACATCAATACATATAAAAGCAAAATAAGAATTATGTAAATTGTCACAAAGAAATTAAAAAGTGAGGCATTCCCAAAGGCTGTTGTCTAAAGCTGTTATCAAATGCTTGAGTGGCATGAAATCTTCCATTTGTCTTAAGATCAAGAGAAAAGTATGTCTTAATGCTTATGCCAGTGACTGCACTGTAGTTTATCAAATTGGCTGTTTGATATTGTCACAGATGGAAATTTGGAATTCTACCAATATAATAATATGGCTGCCAGCATGAATCTGAATTTAAGATATTAAACATTTTAACAGACTGGTCATAGACAACTTTATTATCAGCAGTCACAAAATAGCGATATAGTATCCGTGTGCTGAGAGCCAAGAAAACTACTGCAGGCAAAGAAAAACTCACATCTTTCCTTCTGCAGTTCAGGGCCACAGAACATATTCCTTAGTTGGTAAAGAAATTGAAGTAGTTTCTATCCCATTTTAAATAGTTTTATGTAGTTTATTGAGAGACCACTGTTATGGCATAACAATTTTACTAATGTTTTAAAATTGAAGTTTTAGTTTAATTTCTGTCAAAGTGATTAAAGAATTTTTTTAAGGGACTTGATCACTAAGAGCTAGGTTTTTAAGGATGTTTCAGTAACAAAGGTGGAGTTTGGCAGTAGTACATTCATGAAAATCCTCCTTTTAAACAAGCCTGTAGGTGGGGCTATCTGAGGTAATGCAAAGGACGGCTGATAACGACACAAGGCAGCTTTCTAGCTTCATGGTTTCCATTTAATATACCCTTAACTGATCTAAACAATCATAATGTAATTGAAATAAAGGTAACTGCATGAAATTATAAAGGTATAATAAGGTGTAATTGAAATAAAGGTAACATATAACAATTAGAACAAAAGCAAGGGAAACTGTTTATATGTGTATATATATATATATTAACAAATAATGCATAATAAAAATGTGTTGTGCTTTAAAGATTTTTTTTTTTTTTCATATAATTTGGCTAAACCTATGCTCTGTTAACTGTTTAGTCTGCTAACTTTATTCCATTACATTTTACATTTTAGCTATGACCAATAAATTCTCTTCAGAAGATACTACTGTCACAACACCCTGGAATGTGTGCAGCCCTTAGTTCTTTCTTTCTACTTTTAAGGGTACAAGTAATTTCAACTAAAATTCTAGGACATTATTTACATGCAACACTTGAGAAGACCAAAGCACAGAAAGGCTGTGGACCTGTGACAGATGATGCTTATTACCTTCTATACTGTAATGAGCAATCCCAGTTGCTACTGGAATCAGGTTTCATGGCCACCACAAGTACTGTTATGACACAATTGTTCTGGAAAATAAGATCTGTCAGCATATTCTACTAAAATAAAAACAATTAGTTATATACCCAAAGTATCTGTATACAAACCAAGCCCATATCAGAATCTGACACAAACAGTATTCACCATAGAAAATATTTACATGACACTAGCTGCATTTGTCTTCACACTTGCTTCATGATAATATGCACATGAGCAAAACTTGGTAGATAATGCATAAGCATTTCTATCACCAAACTCAAAATGGTTACCACCTCATTTCCCTCTACATCCTAACATTTGAAGTCAAAGCTGAAAAGAAAAAAAGAAAAAAGATGGGTTTTGATGTGGCATCATAAAGCTAGAAGAGAACTAAAGATTAACGAGGAAAGTAAAACTTTTATAAACATCTTATCGTGTAAATAAAAACAGAGGTTTAAAAAATCTGCCTGTGTGTAAATCAATGGCAAATATCCTACTGATTTTCTTAGAGTCAGTTTTACATCTTACACAAAATTTTTGGACTGTTAAAATGGTGTGTAAATAGAAGTAAATTAATGATATCAGATTAAATAAAGACAAGGAGTTATTAAGCTATTTAGGAAAAAAAAAAAAAAAAGGATTATTGGATAATTGATGTACATTTTGATCAATATACTAAGACAGGAAAATATCAGGTAAAAAAGCTATGAAAAAAAAAAGATTTATTTATTGGAATTAGATTAGATGATCTGGATTAGATGAGATTAGATTAGATGGATTAAATTAGATGATCTGGTTGATCTGTATTTTGAGTTGTTTTTATTTATGTTTTTTCATTTTCTCTTTCTGCTTGCTTAGTGTTCAGTGTTTGGTCTAATATTCCTTTTAAACATTCAACTAAAATCTAAACTATTTGTCAGCAGCAAACCAGAACGATTTGAGGGGCTATATCATATAAATATATGTCCAACAATGTTTTGAAGGCAGAAAGAATGAGCCAGATGGTTTTTATCACTTCCCACTCTGTGGTGCAGCAAGGGGTTAGGATGGTTTTCTTATCAGATTCTTACATTTTGTACCTTGAAAGGAATTATTTACTGCCTACTTGTGTTCTTGTAGACACTGTAATTGATGTATTTAGATGTCTGTTGTCAGCTATTCCTGCCCCAGGTAGCAAATCTGATTTAGAAATCTAACTAAAATGTATTCAATTGGGTAGTGCTTGCCCTACATTTTATAAAAGTACTTAGAGGAGGAAAAGATGTATCTATTCCAATAGGGATTGCAGTGTTTATGAATTAAATGCTCTCCTAACTGCATGAAACAAAATCTTACAGTTCGAACTTTAAAATCATCTAAATACATTTGCTCCTATGCCAGAGGCCCTTAAGTATAAAATTAAGCTCTGGAATACTGCAGCCAGCTTCTCTCTTGTGTGTTTACTTTCTCAATTTTATTTAAGTAATTCAGTTCCTAGCCGCATTGGGAAACATTTTCACTATTAAAAATGTATTTTAGTACAGTTCTAAATAATCCTGAAAAATAGGAAGGGAGTTTTGTCATTATTTGTCTCCAGCATCTAGCTACAGCACTCATTCTCCCAAGCCCATGTCAGTGGGCCAGAAAAGCTGCCACAGGAGCAGCTAGAGAAACTACATGATGCAGAACAAAACAGCTAGACCTTGAGGGTGATGGGATGCTTCATTCAGAAAAAATGAGTTCAGAGCACAGTACCATGTTATGCTATCTTTACTACTGCCTGCAACCAGTTTATACCAGTAATAAGCTGTAATATCACATAAAATGCACTTGGAATTGAATTTATTCAGAACATAGAACAGATAACATATAATTCAATTTCTTATACACACAAAAGATATCTGAATATGGACTACATTTCTTAGAAAATCAGAAAAAAAAGTCTTCCACAGAAAAGACATGACTAATTTTATGACAACTATGATGCCTAACTCTACACAGGAAAGAGGTAAGGAAATTTAATTGCCTGTGGCACAGGAATAATATTAAGACACCATCTCTTTACTAGATAAAAATACTGGATAATAACAAATATTGAAGAACAAGGTAATTTATTTGTAGCTTTACTTTACAGAAAAATTTGGAGAGACCTGTGGCTCTGGTCTTATGTGAAATTTTCCAAATTTTAGATTATTAAAATAGTTGTAGGGACTGAAACTCTAAAACTGGGAAGTTTTGTACCACTAAATGAATGTATCTCATTTTGCTGTGAAAAGGTTAATCAGCAGTTTTACATACAGTTACACTATTCTGAAGCTAGATCCAAGAAATCTGCAAAACTAAGATCATTTATTCTAGCGAAATTAGCACAACAGACTTAAGTAAGAGATATCACTGATTTGAGTTCGATTTGTTGTACACATTCAGCTCTAAACTATTAAATCATTAATTTTCATAGTGGTTTGAAACAGTTTTGTTTTTGTGAACAGGCTTATCACACTTTTTTCCATTTTTAATATCAGTAAATATTAATATTAATATCAATAAATATTAATACTTTAATAAAAGAGTGCTTTTTAAGATAGGGGATTAAGATTTGGATTTTATAGGACACTATTAATTCTAAATATATATATATATATTTTCATTGTAACCATATGTTTAGCTCCATGGCAGTTTTTATTGAAGGGAAACAGTTTCCAGCAAAAATGAGAAATGACTATGTGCTATATGAGAAGCTGATCAAGAAAATATTTTTATGAAATGCACAGCAGAGATCAGCAAAAGTGACAGGTTCTAAATAAGTTTAACAAGAAATGCACAAGTGAATGACTGACTGGGACAGCATTTTATTCAGTTGTTGATACTATATCCTACTGTTCACATGTCAGACCTTTAAACTGAAATTTCCATAGTTTCACAATCTACTTTAGAGAAAATTGTCACACCCTTTTGGTTTTGAAGATCAAATCAACAGAAATATTGGAAAGACAGTGGTCCAAAGCACTAATGTTCCAAAGTGACATTTAGAGGAGAGGAGGCAATTTAGGGTCAGAATAGCTAAGATCAATTCTTCTTATTTTGTCATTTAGGATGAAAAAGGAAGCATTTGTTTTACAATCCTATCTAACCCACCAACATGAGCAGAAAGCCAACATGAAACCAAACCCAAACAATACAGTATAACAATGGAAAACACCCTTAGAAATTCTAAGCTATTTCTCTTCAGTTCTCTATTCACCACAATATCGTTACTAAAATCCACACTACTCCACTACCGTATGTAGTGGAGGTAAGCTTTACTGAGTGTTGTAAAACAATGAACACTGCTTTACATTTATCAATCTGAACAGACATTTCAGTTCCCTACTCTATCTTCTCCCCTCTGTTCTGTTCTTATCTTACATGTTTTATGCTATCTTCATGGAATTATCAAGTCAGCAGTTTCTTTCAGATACCTTGACACAGCACAAATTCTGTAACTAACATAACTGTCAGCTGCTGAGTATCCCCAGGACAATGGCTTATTATGAAGTTGCTCTATCTAGCAATTAACTGTTTTAATCAGTTTTTAGTATTAACAGTGGAGAAATTTATGAACCGTATAATGTCAAGTAAGAAATCTTTAAAATAACCAATACATGAAAATCCAACAAAGTACAAAAATATTTCGATTAACTTCTGTTTAGCAATTAGTGCACTATTTTTATTAAGTATGTCTACTGTTCTTGTGCCCAATGAATTGCAAAACAAACAAACAAAATAATTAAACATCAGCCACTGATGCTTAACTAAACAGATGTTCTGCATGCAGGCTGTCTTATAAATAAATATTGCTTCTTGAGGATGCTTGACCTGAAAATACGTTGTATCAGGTCCTCTAGGAATACCTCTCCATTGTTGGTCATGCTTCCTCAGACAATTACAACTTTCCTGTCTGGAAATTACAAACGGGAGTGAAGCTGGAGTTTTAAGTGCTTTGGGTATTTGTCCATGGTATCCAGATGTCTGGCACCTCACTGAAGCAGTAGATTCAACCATTCTACTGAAAGTCCTTGACAGGACTTTCACACTTTTACAGTCCTCTTCATACCTAGAGTGCTTCAGATAGTCTATGCATGCACAGCAAATGCATGCATGGAAACAGCACACAGACTTGAAATAACAGCTTTTTAGTCTTTCATACTTTCATATTGGTCTCTGCCATAAATAGCAACATAATTTACATGTGTTTACACCATAAAGTCCAGGTTCTGAGTATCATGCAGAGAAGCAGGAGCATTAGAGGGGAAAAAAAAAAAAAAAAAAGTGATAATGAATGTATGGATGTATGTACCTGATATGACATGTATGACACCTTGTTTTCTGTTACCGTAATTAATGGTATATTCAAAACATATATACAGACAGAAAACTCCTGAGTATGGAGGGACCAATCTCATCTCTGCTGTGAAAATTATTATGACATACACTTTTTACCTATTTTTTCTTACTAAGCATAAGAACATGTGTTCTATGAGGTACTGCCTCGGAAACTCTTTTACTCTCTTGTTAAGGAGAGTACAAAATACAAATGAAAATTTGACATTCTATCAATTGTAATTTAATAATGGGTGGATAGTAGAAAAAGACTTAAATATTACAATATCTCTTAAATCAATAGCTTTGTTTGTTGTGAATTTTTTACTGTTAGATTTGAGAGAGAATGAGCACAGAAATTGCTCTACCTGAAAACAAACTTTAAAACATATGTGTTTAAAAATATTACTGGGAACTAAAATAGTAAGCACAAACTAATGCTTTGCATATACATACATACATATATTTTTTTCTTTTAAGAAATACAAGGGGATAAATATTCTTGAAACCAGTAACTTGCAAAACTACACAATGAAACTACTCATTCACTTTCAGAAAACAAATACCAGTAGACTTCTCTGGAAAAACATTTCAAATGCAATAAGCCAGCTAATGTATTTACTGTGCTCCCTCACTGAATGCACACATGCACTAATAACACCATGAAAGTTTTCCAGAATTCTCAGTGCTTGACAATCATGATCTGTACTTTCTTGCTTTAAGAGGCACAAATATTAACTTATTAAATCCCAAATCAAAAGAACAAATTGCATTAAATACCATAAAATATCATCTTGTAAGCAATGACGAGAGCATTTTTCTTGGCCTTGAATCATCTCTCTAAAGGTCACTTGAATTCATAAATATGTACTCCAAATCTAATTAGAAACACAAGTCAGACATATTTTAGAAGTTTCATTTTGTTTTGACTTATTCTCCATCCAAGTTTTTTCTACCCCCTCTTTTTGTATTTGAGATTTCACGTACTTTATCTCAAGACAATCCTGCCTAGGAAAGGGTGTTTCACAAGCACATTCTTTGCAAGTGCTTAGCTGTCAGTGCCAGCCTCCTAACCCCTAAAAATCAGCAACAGAATGTTTTTTCCACTTCACTGCACAGAGAGGCCACAAGAAATAAAGTACTGCAAATATTAAAAAAAAAAAAAAAAAAAAAAAAAAAAAAAAAAAAGTAGATTAAAAATCAGTCTTAGGTATAATATGTTAGCTGGTTCCTTAAAAGGAAATGATAATAATATATAATAATAACTAGCTTCTGGACTTTTGATTTTACTTTTCTTTTGTTAAAAATCCCCATTTTTTCCAGCATTTAGAAGACTACAGAAGTCTTATTAGCAGTAGGAAAAAATTAACCTCTCTCTTGTAAGAAAGAATATCACATATTCATATATAATATACATGAAACATACGTACCCAACAGAACAGAAAAAAACACCCGGATGAAATTGCTGTTGGCCTTACTGAAAAATGTACTGAATGCCAAAATTTCTCTTTGTATTAATGTCTACAGAAATTCTGATACTAACAAATAGAAAAGTAGTGACCAGAAACATGAGACATCCAGAGGATATCAGCAACATATGAAACATTTAGAAACAACTCCAGCTGATGAGGGACTGAATACAGTATACTTTAAAAACTCCTCCTAAATCTTCCTGAACAATCTTATCACCCATCATACTGAGGCAGTTCCCTAGCATGTGAAAAGATATCTATCTAGCTCAGTAGTTTTGTTCTCTGTTCTTTTCCAAAGAAGCCCCAGGTGATTCAAAACAAAACAATCAAATACCACTGGCCCAGGAAAAATAAATAAATAAATAAATAAATAAAGATCTCACATGAGAATGCTCAATTTTGTATAATTGATATAGTAAAATGCCAATTTTTCCACATAAATTTCCAGCCCAAGGTACTGTCCTGTCCTCCAGGTCATAGTCATGAAGTCCGTAAGTACAAGTGTCTAAAGCACTGAGAGAAACTGTCATTCTAGACCACAATGCCAGGAAACTCACCTAATTTATTATGCAATTATTGCCAAAAATTTAAAAAAAAAAAAAAAATCTACCTACTAAAACTGCTGTGTCAACTTAAAGGGCTGCTTTGTGTCTTTTTTTTTTTTTTTTTTTCTCTTCTTTTTCTTCCCCTAACGTGTTTTATATCAACTATCTGATACTTCATTTTCCCCAAGTGGTTAAAAGACTGTTGCCAACACCCATAATCACCTTCTTCTAAAGAGAAATTATAGTCCATCTCAGCTGAGTGTCCTTTAAGTACAGCATACAGAATTTCATCTCTGCAGGAAACTTCATTCACTTTGGGAATTTTAAGCTATACTGGATACACCGACCATACAACCATATAGAATTGTTTGGAATTTCATGCTGACTTAATAGAAATTACAGTTGTTTTCAGTTTTATATGCCCATTTTCTTTCTTTTTTTATTTTTTTTTCTCTTTCTGGCTTTAATTTGATTTTTTCCCAGTTATTTCGTGGTGTATTCAAGTCTTCTTTTAATCCCCTTCTAAATTTTTACATGGATCCTTTAGAAAGTAAAAACTGAAAAACATAGTTTATATTTTCATTTTTATCTGATGATATATAAGACCTCTTTGTAGTTTGGCCATGTTGACTTCTCATCAGCAGCATCTTACCAATTTAAGCATATCTTTAAATAAATTCTGAATTTATTAAAATATCAAAAGAGTACTTAAATGGAATGATTTACATATAATAATTTTCTCTTTCCTATACTAGATTGGAAGCTTTTTTCCTTTTTCATGAATAGATATTGAAAGGATGAGAAGTTCTTACTTCAAAAGGAAGCATCTAAGAATGGACTTGATAAAATATGGCAGTGAATTGTATACTATTACATTGAGGTTATCCTTACAAGGTCTTCTGACTGTGCATTTTAGTTCGTCGTCATTTCTCTGAAGAATCTGATGCTACATAAACATTTAGAAACTGACAAAGATAAATCCCACATATAAGCCAGTTTAGTATTTTTTCTTTTTGTGTGGTGTATACCGTTTAGGAGTAAAAGTGCCTACAAATGTTACACAGCATAGTAGGTTTACTGGTTTACTTCTATTATCATTTTTCTGTGGATACAGATATTTACCTTCTTCCAGTCAACCAGCTAACTACAATTAAGCATGAAGACTTAAAGGTCAGCTACACTGTTCATAGCAGAGGAGTAATGAAAGTAATACGTTTTCATTCATGTAAATTCATGTCTTAAGGGCAGTTGAAAGTGGTGTATTAGAAAAAACACTCTTTAGCTTTGGAGAGATTTGCTTGACTCAGGTTACCATCCTTGCAAAGCTGATAAAGCTAATCTTTAGAGTATACTGATATTTTGTTGGTAATTTTAAAACTATCAGTTACTCAGAATCAATCATCTTCCTGCATTTGTAGAAAAACAAGATTATTAGGTTACTTCCCAGTAAACTAAATGTCGTTACTGTTGAGTCCCATTAAAGACTTAATGGTACAGAATTAAAAAAAAAAAAAAAAAAAGAAAAAAAAAAGAGAGAGAGAGAGATAAAAGGAGAGTTTAAAACAGAAGAAGAACAAAAGAAAACCTGAAAAGATCT
Organism: Aythya ferina; assembly: GCF_964211825.1. NCBI lineage: Eukaryota > Metazoa > Chordata > Aves > Anseriformes > Anatidae > Aythya > Aythya ferina. The sequence continues at coordinate 20,300,356 of NC_140307.1, read as the reverse complement.
CATAGAAAGATCTTATTCACAGACTTGGCTGAATGTAACAGTCAAAACTGTATTATGAAACGTATACACTAAGAATATAAGGATATAACCATATCAGCTCAGATCCAAATTTAATTTAGCCCCACATCCTGTTGGCAAGAATCCCCAGTAGCAGATAATACAGAACAGACAGAAGAAACAGGAAATATTGGTAGTTGACCAAACCTCTGGTTGAACAGAGTTATTACCTCTTGACACCTACTGACGTATTAGATTCCTATTTGAAAACAAACAAACAAACAAACAAACAAACCTGTCTTTTTGCTATTATGTAATTTTTCTTGTAGTAACGGAGTATCAAGAACACATACAAAATAAAGACAGACCAATGCGATTACAGTGCCATATGGTGTAGTATAATGTGATATGTTGGCTTAATACAGATTCTGAATGAAAATTAAATGAGGAAGGACAAATCAAATCACTTTATTTTAGGGATTTTATATTTTATTCTTTTGTATATTCTCTAGCAATTCCCTGCTTTAGTGACAAAATTATTAATAATATAAAAGCTCATTTTTATATTTAAATACATTATGAAATTATAATTTGAAGAGACAGTGATTTCCATTATGCACATCTCTTTAACCTCAAAGTTTGTGCTGTGTTTAAATCAAGGAGTTTAGAAGTTTCACAGTGATAGTATCTTGTAAATAAGTATTAAAGATTCCTTTAACTATTTCATCAAAGAACTTGATGCATATCAAGTGCATAACAGGTCTAGAGGAATGGCTGGTTACCTTATGGATCTAGTATGTTCAGAAGCACCATGTAAAACAGTTAAACTAGTGAAAGCTCTGTCTGTATTAAATTTAATATTACTCAAATATTCTTCCTGGTGGGAGACCTTCAATACTGGATGAGAAATTTACATATGTGATACAAGAAATGCTGATACAGATAAACTAAAAAACTTCCAGTATACGACTTCTCAACCATAGAAATCTCTATAGCTTCTGTACATAAAGGAAATAAAGGAAAGCATTTTGACTTCATTTATGTACATGATGGCACTTTGTAATTAACAGAACAAGCGAGTTCCACACAAAATACTATATACTGAAAGATCACTGATGAAATTCTCAGTTAACATCAGCTATCACAGTTATAAATAACCATAATGTCATACTTTCCCCAAAGTTTCCTAGAAATATTTCAATTTCCTATATGCTTTTATTTAAAAATATAATTTATTGTAGTAGTTCTACATTTCTGAAATGAACAGAATTACTGAGGCAGAGACTCAAGACGAAGAAAAGGGGGCTTACAATATGCTGTCTTATTGCTAAGTAACTTGGGTCACATGCCTTAAAATAGAATGAGGAACTTAGTGATGATTCACTTGCAGATCAAGTAAGAAAGTGCATGTGAGATGCTGCTTGAGAGACCTAAATCACAAAAGTGCTTTGCTGAAAAGGGAAAAAATCATGGTAGTTTCTCCTTTGAGGATTGATTAAGACACAACAGAACAGAAGAGACATGATCTAGATCTGGGAACAGAAAAACGAGTACTTGCATTGCCTGTGATAGGCTAGAGCATTCTGTGAAGAGAATCACAAGTACACAAGCAATATTTCCACTGACCTCTTAATGGTCTCTTTTATTTGTCTTTAACTTTGCTAATAGTACAACGTTTTTTATGTTACATATATATTGGAGAGTTCATGTCAGAGAGAGTTTAGTTCCCTCACTAAAATTTATGGAAAGATGCACAGAGAACACCTTAGAAAAGTGGGATTAAAAGACCTAAAAACATCTTTGGATGAGAATAAAGCAGAAAAAACAAGTACCCCAAACCAAAATATAGTAATTTCTACAAGTAGTATGTCAACTTCCACTTCATTAAACAGAAAAAAAAAAAATCTAAAATAATATAAAAATTCTAATAATAATATTGCTTTAGGCAAAAGCTTTTGGCATTTCGTTTTTAAAAGTAGTACTATTTCTTACTTCTGTGACTTCAGGCAACAGCAGCTTACTGAAGAAAACTCAGTTCCTATTAGCATGATTTGTTTTACAAAGTTATTCTGAATCTTTCATTTTTTTAGTTCTGTATAAATAGAAAATTCAAACATAGACTTAAAAAAAACAAACAAACAAAAAAAAAAAAAAAAAAAAAAAAAAAAAAACTCCTTAAGATAATGGCCAGCACAGGCAGAAGAACAAATGGATATAAACTATTGCTGAAAAAATGCAGATTGCAAATTACTACAGAGTCTCTAGCCATTAAAATAAATCAAACTCTGGAACAGACTTTGGCGGAAACACTGGGGCAAAGAAATAACAACTCCAATTTAGTATTGGAAAAGTTTATGAAAAGAGAATTATCTGATGCAATTCCCAGGCTAGCAGAGCACTGGACTTGATGACCCAGAGATCCCGTCCACTCTTATATTCTTTGTTTGGCTAGATGCAGATTTTCATCTGTTTTTCAGCCTCACTGTGGTTTCTCTAAAGAGAAATTTAAATGAAAGTTAATATAATTTTTGTAAGTTTCAGTTAGAAATTACCCTTTTTAAGAATTGTTGCTAGGCCTGCAGCAGAGTGGAACTTGTCAAGGAATTCTAAAAGCTTTACTTAAAGTTGGCTTAGCGTAAAGAAGTAAATGTGTTCAGAGAGATGAATGCCCAGCAGGGGACACACCAAGAGTAAGCAATAACAAGCTAGGACTGATCCATCAGTAATACCAAGGAAAAGGAAGAAGAGCAAAACGGAACAGAAGAGAAAGGAAAGGACAATAGGATATAGTAAAAAAATATAGGGAAAGAGAAATACCAGCAATATTCATGCCTTTAAAAACAAAACAAAACAAAACCAAACAAAACAAAACTAACCAAACGAAAACTAATTAATGAAAAAAAAATATGATATGTCGTAGCTGTAATGAGTCAATAAAAAAGTGAAAGAGAAAGAAACGAAATGTTTTGTTTGGAAGGAAGGTCATCTTTCAGGTGACAAACTAACACCACTCTCTTTTGCTCCCCCTTCCACACAGGTATAATTATAAACTATTGCTTAAAACAAAAAAAAATAATTATACTTAAGCTTGAAGACAACCTGGCGTTCCTTAATACCATGTACCAACTCCCTGCCTTTTCTGTCTTTTTTGTTTGTTTGTTTTTTTAACCTAAATATATTTTTATATTGCAGGTAACTTATATGTATTGTAGGAACTATAGAAAGGTGTTGAAGATATACATCATCCACGTGAAAATAAAGTAATTTATAGAAATTTGTAGAAAAACACCAAATGTCTTCTGTTTTTGAATAAATAAGTTCTTGGTGAAACTTTTAATTATTTTCAAATACAGGTAACTTTGCCATTTCTATCAGTCATAGAAGCATACAAAGGTCAAGCAAATACTTTATCTTATTTAAGTCACTATGGTCTGTTTTCTATCACTTGCAGGTTCTAAGGTTTACACTTGTTCAAGGCAGTGATACAGCTACATCAGTCTTCAAAATCAAGGCTTTACACAAATTCTATGAACCTTGATGGCTATGCTATGTATATAATTCTTTCAAATGAATCCTGAGTATAATAAATTCTAAGATACAATGGTTCTTTGAAAATGTAAATGTTGCTTGTATTAACATGGCAATTTCAGTAGACATTTAAAATTTATCATGTAATTTTTAAGTGGCCGTATGCAGATGTGGTCTCATAAAGAAGATTTAAAAAATCTAGCCCTTTCTTCACATGAATAAATACATGTTTTTTCTGTTTTCTAAGAACTACTGATGTGGATATTCAATAAGCACAGAAGTATATTCATTTAAATAAATCTTATAAATTGACTAGAGAATAAACAGACATTTTACGGTCCTTACTGTGTAACTTTGCAGGTATTCTAGAAATCAGAACAGTGGCAGTTGGAATAGTGGCAATCAAAGGAGTGGAAAGTGAATACTTTCTAGCAATGAACAAGTCAGGAAGACTCTATGGAAAGGTATGGATGCTAAATTCTCTTCAGTTGTCTAACAATCATGCTGACTTTTCCAACAATGATCATGTACAATCTTTAAAGAAATGTATTTTTAGCTGTAGCACCTACAGCTTCATATGAAATAGTTTGTATAAAATACAGTTTGTATAAAATACATTTCTAACATCTTAAAATGTATCCAACACATACCTAACTTTCATGCCCACTTAAAAAATCAGGGATCAGAATTTGTATACTTTTTTAAAATGTGAAATATTAATGGGGAATGTACAAAGCTATACTATCCAATACTCAGATTTCCTAAGCCAAAGTTTACTGAAGTAAAAGTTACATTTTCTGAAGTTACTTATACTTAACTAATATTACTACTAATATTATTATTTATTTAGCTTTCTTATTCAATTAATATATGTTAATAATATTAATATGTGGATTGTATGATGCATATTCTTCTCCCATCTTCCCCAATCTAATTATTGTATGATTCTTTTTAAGAAAGACATGTACTTACTTTACTCTAAATTATTTACTCTCAACAGAAAGTATGCAATGAGGATTGCAACTTCATAGAACTAATTGAAGAAAACCATTATAATACATATGCTTCTGCAAAATGGACACACAAAGGAAAAGAGATGTTTGTTACACTAAACCACAAAGGTGTTCCTATGAAAGGTAAAAAAACAAAGAAAGAACACAGAGCATCCCACTTTCTTCCTCTGGCAATATCCTAATAAAACATGATCTATAAAGAACTAGTTCCAGCAGGAAGATTATTTTTAAAGAAGACTATTTGACAAGGTATCAAGAGAGGCTGGAATACTACTGAGAAACTGAACAAGCTGGACTTGCGCATTTATGTTTATTTTTAAGAGACTACATGGAAAAGATTTGAAAATATACACAAAACGAGATTTGTTAACTAAAAGCTGTAAAGAATTCTAAAGAGTTGTACAATCATTATCTTAGTCATTGTAACTGGGTAGTTTCTTAAATTAATTTACCCTGAAGAATAAGTCATGACTTGATTATCTGATAATATTTTATTTAAAAAAATAAAAAATAATAAAAAAATCTATCTGTTTCTTAAATATGGCTGCTATAATAATAATAAGCAGATGATAATGTTGTGTAAAATATGTCAGACTTTAAGGCTGCTGGAATGAGTTGTCAGATTATCAAGTCAATAGGAAGTGTGGAGGCTGAGCAGTATTTTAAATACTTCCCCCAAGAAACTGCTATCCTATACATAAACTATATGAAGAAAAATATATAATCTTTTAAATGTCTATTGTTGTATTCAGATAAAAGAGTTAGTTTGGAAAAAATAAGTTTACTCTACTACAAAATGTTCCTATCTATTAATGAAACAAATACTTAATGCTGCTCTAAAAGATGTTTCAAAATAGTGTATGTAAAATAAGAATAGGAATAAATAATGTACTTCATCTCACTTTTCACAAAGTAACATTTTATATAACGATGAAGCAAAAATTCAGACATATTAAGGTATTTTATGTAACATATCCTATCGTTTGTATAATTCCTGTTAGGGCATACAGCTTTTAATGTTTTTGTTTGTTTGTTTGTTTTTGTTTTTGTTTTTTTTTGTTTGTTTGTTTGTTTTGTTGGTTTTTTTTCATCCTTATACATGCTTTTTCTGTTGTTACAGCATTAAACTTTATTTTAAGTTGTATTTGAACTTCATTGTTTTAAGTTATTTAAATATAAATATATTTAAGTTATTTATAAAAAAAGAAAAAAAAAAACTTATTAAGCTGCATCTGTTTCATATGCTTTTAATTCTAAAGGAATAACAAAATGGTCTGGCTGAGATGCATGAATTTTTTTCTGTGACCAGACACAAAGTCTAGTACACAACCCTCTTGCCAACATACATTGGATGGCAGACAAAAATGACAGCCTGCAGCAAATCGCACAATGGACATCTCAAAGGAAACAATGCAAAAACGTAAAAAATCTTCACCGCACACTCATGCTAATTGAATTTAATAGGAAGCTCAGAGTTATACTAGGTAAAAGATAGTTGCAACAGGTACTGAATAAATCCTCAAATGGTGAAACCTATACTCACAAGTACAGAACTATGTAAGAGCCTATATAACTGATCTGAACCTTCAGCTAAGATCCATGTGACCTGATGAAGAAGAGACATTTTACTTTTCTAGCTATTAAAGTGTTCAGCTAAGCCCTACATGACTAAAGAGTTATATCTGTTCAGTTTGCCTACAGTTTTCTTGGTATTGCAATTTCTGCTTAAAGATCACCAAAACTTAGCTAAAACAGATCCTGGATGATCACTACAAACTTGGGATGGAGTCAAGTCAGTTACCAATGGATTTATATGCTCTACTTTTCATTACAAGTGACAAGAGCCAATCATTTTTTTTCTACATATCAAGTCACTTCTTTGTAACTGCACTCAAGCAAAACTGTCTGCAACAATTCTCTTTAACAAATATATACTTTTTAAGAAGTACTTGTTTAACAGATACCGTGATTTGGAAATAATTTGTGATTTTTGACTTGCTAATATCAAACATCAAAGTGTAGATATAAACTAATCTATGCAGAAAAAATTGTCAACACAGCTACATCTGTAAAGTTTCGCTATGCTTTTGCCAGTTTATCTATTACTTGTTCACTAAACATAAGACTGTACTATCAAACTAAAAAATTTCTTTCAACTTTTGAACAAACAGTCTTAAAGGTTAGGACATATCCTTGTTTGTTTTATTCCAGTATCTTATGGAAAAGGTGAACAGAAAAGCTGGATCAGATCATCTTGATCAATTTTCAGAGTACTTTTAACTTAGAAAATCTCTTCTAGAAACAAATAAATTTTCAGCTGCCTCCATAAAAAAGGGTCTACTGCTAAAAAGAGAGAATGTTCATAGCAATGACCAGCAGTAGCAAACTATTAAAAGATGAGGATGAATCAAACAAAGGAGAGATTCTACTAGAGTTTAACAAGTATTATTCAAATAAATGCCAGAAATCCCAATAAAAGCCTTTCATATCCATTATACTACGATCCAGTCTCAACTTCCATCATGCAATATACCATACGGGAGGTTAAATGATTCATATGAAAACAAACAGATATACCTTTGAGGATATGATTTGGTATTAACCTTTATAACACTAAAAGTTCAAGAAAACCCAAAGAAAATGGGATACAAAAGCCATTGTACACTGTAATTTCTTTGTTATTGCTACAGATACCTTGGTTTTAATCTAGCTTTATTGTTTGTTTACCACAGATATTACAAAATATAAATAGACTGTGTTTCAGAACTGAAATATAAACTCCTGTGGTTTAAACAGCCATTCTATTTAGCTACCTTCAACAACTACTCACATTTCCCAGAAACTGTTCCATTACACAGGCTCTGAATTTTAATTAACAAGGTTTTTCTTATTTCTTATCTTTTGTATTAGTGTTGATAAATACACTGTGACACAGAAATGAGCTAATCTCACTTGGGGAATCTTATAGGAGACTGCAGAATCTCTATCCTTGGAGACTTTCAAGACCTGACTGGACAAAGATTAAGCAAATCAGTCTGAATTCAGTGTGAGCCCCACTTTGAGCAGGAGATTGATCAAGTGACCTCTTTCATCCTTCCAACCCAAATAAGCCCATGATTCTAGATTAAAGTTATTTTTTCTTAAAATAGCCATATAGAATTCAAAGTTCAACTTATTTGAGCAACTACATAAAACACATTTTCTATGTTAGGAAGATAATTACACATTTGCCTTGTAGTAGATCTATAATAATTTGTATACCGTTATAGGTATGCAAAGTGATGTAAATGCATTCCATAAAACAAGAGATAATGACAATTGGACAATTTCCATGACCTTTAAAAGATGAGATGTGTTATGGTATAATACAGCCTCACATTTAGTTTTCTGTATGAAAAAAGTATGAACTGCATGAAGTTCAACAAGGCCAAGTGCCGGGTCCTGCACCTGGGGCGCAATAACCCCAAGCAGAGCTACAGGCTGGGAGAGGAATGGTTGGAGAGCTGCCAGGCAGAGAAGGACCTGGGAGTGATGGTGGATAGTCGGCTGAATATGAGCCAGCAGTGTGCTCAGGTGGCCAAGAAGGCCAACGGCATCCTGGCTTGTATCAGAAACAGTGTGACCAGCAGGGCTAGGGAGGTGATCGTCCCCCTGTATTCGGCTCTGGTGGGGCCGCACCTCGAGTACTGTGTTCAGTTTTGGGCCCCTCGCTACAAGAAGGACATCGAGGTGCTTGAGCGGGTGCAGAGAAGGGCGATGAAGCTGGTGAGGGGCCTGGAGAACAAGTCCTACGAGGAGCGGCTGAGGGAGCTGGGCTTGTTCAGCCTGGAGAAGAGGAGGCTCAGGGGCGACCTTATCGCTCTCTATAGGTACCTCAAGGGAGGCTGTAGCGAGGTGGGGGTTGGCCTGTTCTCCCACGTGCCTGGTGACAGGACAAGGGGGAATGGGCTAAAGTTGCGCCAGGGGAGTTTTAGGTTGGATATTAGGAAGATCTTTACTGAAAGGGTTGTGAGGCATTGGAACAGGCTGCCCAGGGAAGTGGTGGAGTCACCATCCCTGGAGGTCTTTAAAAGACGTTTAGATGTAGAGCTTAGGGATATGGTTTAGTGGGGACTGCTAGCGTTAGGTCAGAGGTTGGACTCGATGATCTTGAGGTCTCTTCCAACCTAGAAATTCTGTGATTCTGTGATTCTGTGATTCTGTATCTATACTTTTCTGTACTTTAAACCAACACCATGCATGTCATCTGCAATAATCAGATTACTAAATGATTAATCAAGTCAATAATAATTGAAATACACTTGCCTACATTTTAAATGACTATCTGAAGAAAAGAGGCATTTTCTTTATAAATAAGATGGAACAAAATTTAAGTTCACATTAAATCAATAGAGTAATAAGAAAACACCAGCATTTCACACTCAGCAACCGGTATTTGAATGGTCTAAACATTTCATAAGCCTATGTAATTTAACTCCTCGATATTTTTTTAAAAACATACAAATTCCATAACATTTAACATATGTAGAAAATGAAAATGGTAGGTTAGTTGATTCTTACAAAATCAGGGAAACTCTCCTAATCAGAGTAGAGATACATACTCATAAATAACTATTATACTTTTTATATTAATATTTAATAACAAGAACCAAAAATTCAACTGTTTACATCACTAGATGAGTTTTAAAATGTTAACAGTTATTTATTTTTTTATTTAAAACAGGAAAGAAGCAGAACTTATTAAGAGAAAAAAAATAATTTCTCTGCGCTGTTAGCAGAAGATTAGGACTGTATTTAAACCAGAAACTCAGAAGGGAAAATATTTTAACATGACGTTCTATTAACTTTAATGATATTCAGATAGTAAAATTTCTGGAAAAGCTTTTTAGCAGTGTACATTTAAATTAACAGTCTTACATAGAATACAATTGCAGAATTTAATTATAAAAATTGTCAAACAATCAATCACATATCATTAAAGTTACCAAGAATTAAAACTTGAGCTCTGTAGATAGCTTTGCAATACCTGTCTGAGGAAAGCTAACTTGTAAATCTCATTCCAGACAATGAAATTCTGTAACTGCTTACTTTTCAGACCTAAATAAAGAAGACTATTTCCTTCAGTTCTGTTTAGAAGGCAGATTCTAGTTTACCAATATTGGTTTGTTTTATTAGGAAACGGTTTTACTAAGAGGCCCAGCACTTGACAAGTTTGACTCATAACACAGAGGGAAAAAAAAGAACTCAACTCAGAGGAAATTACTTCCTGATGAGAATAATGTTCCTTCAGCAGTAACCAGAAAATATTACTTTGAATGAATATGCATATGCTTGTCACATAAATTTTACAGTGCTTTCAGACTGAAGTCCAACACAGAATCACAAAATCACAGAATTGTTGAGGCATGGTGGAAGGCACCTCTGGAGGTCATCTGGTCCAACGCCCCCACTACAGCAGGTTGCCCGCAACCATGTCCTCAGGGCTTTTGAAGATCTCCAAGGAGGGAGACCCCAAGGAGAGCTCCATTGCTCTGTCACCTACACAATAAGGAAGCGCTTCCTGATGTTCAGGCAGAACATCCCATGTTTCAGTTTGTGCCCACTGCCTGACACCAGGCACCATTAAAGAGTCTGGAGCCAGCTTCTTTGCACACTCCCTTCAGGTTTTTATAAACATTGATAAAATCCTCCAGAAGCCTTGCCTTCTCCAGGCTGAAGAATGCCAGTTCTCTCATCCTTTCCTCATATAAGATGCCCCAGTCCCTTTATCATCAATGTGACCTTTATTTCATTGCCTCTCTTTAGTCCATGTCTCCCTTGTCCTTGGAAGCTCAGAACTGGATGCAGTACTCCAGGGGAAGGATCTCCCTCCCTATTCTAACTAATTCAGTATTATCTTCATTCCCACATTCCCATTATAAACATGTTGCTTTTTTATTTTTTTTTTAATAATAATGTTACATGTTTTAGTCAGAACTCAGGACAGACTCCCCTCACAGTTACAACAGGTTGTCTACACATAAACGCCATTTACTATTACCTTGGACAGCACCAGTTTTAATGGACATAAAGCAAGTCATTGGCTAGTGGCTGCTGAGTCATGATTCATCTACCAGCCTTTGAAACTTGGTTCTGCTACAGATTTCTCATATAACTTTAAGCAAGTCACTCTCGATGTCCTATTCCCTACATAAGAAAAACAGGTACAAGTCTGATATGTGCTGCTAATACATTAAAAAATATGGCCACACTAGTTTTACACTGCCATAATAATCTCAGCAGGGCTCTAGTCAGCAAAGAGGATGTTGCTGAGTTTCTACCCAGACTCACATTTCTGTCAGTGTACAGGACACCACTCTGTCACAGCCAGATTGTTCTGTGTTTTCATGCTAGCTAATAAGGCTAGCTTGTTATGTCTAAATGAGTTGCTGTGTATGCATAGTACAGGACCATAGTAATAAGTGTATTGCATAGTACAGGAACACTACATGCAACCTCCAGAGGAAAGAGAACATGTGGAAACCATGGACACTCAATTCTTGTGTAGGACACTAAATTCTTGTGTAAGATAGCTAACTTGCCTATACAATCAATTCCTATTGATCTCACTGGAAATTAGGCAACAGAGAGGATCTGGGAAAGCAAGAAGCTTCTCAGCAGTTTTAAGTAAGAACAAGAGATTATTAAACAAAAGTGAGAGCGTCCTGCAAGCTTAAAGCAATGTGGTAGAGCACAGAGCAGGATATTAATAGGAAGAGTTAAAATAGTAAGGCTGCTCCCTTTTATTTTATTTTCATAGGAAAAAACAAGTCGTTCTATCTTCTTTTGGAGCGAAGTATTAAGACCACATAGCTTCAGTGACTTCAAAAATTACTGCCATTAAAATAACCTCAGGCTAGAATTATTATTATAATCAACAGCTGAGGTGATTTATTGAACCTGCTGCACAAATAATCACTTTCTACTCAGTTTCATATTGTTGTTTTCATATACTAGCAAAGTACTATAAGGTTCAAAGGGCAAAGGAAATATGATTATACCAGAACAAAACCATTGGAATTTATAAGTCATGCAGATGTTTCCACTGGTTTTAGGTTTTCTAAAAGCATATTGTATTTTATACCCAAATGTTTATCTGACAATTGTCTTCAACAACATAGATATATTTCTGTTTCTAAAAACTGTACTGCAAACAGAGCAACACACCAGAAATGGATTTGGTAAACAAGAATTTCCTTTCAAAACCATAACTTGATGAAAATAACACAGACTTTCAATTTAAAAGAAACAGCAGTTTTTGCTTTATTTTATTTTTTCCCAATTGTACTTGAGAAGAAGTACTAAAGTAAAAAAGGAAAATGATTTAGGAAAGCTAACAGACAATATGTAAGTGAAAGTGAAATTATTCACTTTATTTAGCCACAGGTGTATGTAGCCAATCCATACAAAGATTCTACAAAGCTGTAATTTGTAGAGACCAAATCCTTCAGATTGTTATCAAGCAACTCTCCTTGTTGCTTAGATAGCCCACCCCACTAGGAAAAATCCACACCGTTCTCTTAAATCTACATTACAAGAGAAAGCTTTGTGAGAATGATGGCACACACTAGAACACTTCCCTGTCTCTTACATGTCCACAGAATTTCACTAATTCAAGGTTTCCTGAGTACAGCATGTTCCAAACTTTCTCTCCTAAACGTTAACGAGTACAAACCACTACCTTTTCTTAAACGTTTAACATAACTTTAAAGAAAACTTGTCAGTGTAATATTGAAAATGATAGAGGGTGGGGAGCAGGAAAAAAATTGCACAGAGATATCTTAGCCCATTCACATAGATTCCATCACTAAAAATTCCTAAAATCATTCTTCAGCTTAAGACTGGCTAAGAATTTCTATTTTATATAGCCAATCATACACTAGAAAATGCACAACCAAAGAATCACAGACTTCACTGCCTTAAATGACACCTTTGATGCAAATTTATGAGTTTTCATCTGAATTGTTTTGCAATAAAAATAAGGTTTCCTTACCTTGGTGACTGGATAGTGATCTAAATCCAGAATTAGGATGAGCCCATTAAAAAAAAAAAAAAAAAAGGAGGGGGAAAAAAAGGCAAAGATGGGAAAAGTTGGGGCAGAAGGAAGACTAAAAGTAGCAAGAGAAGACTGGCAGCCTAAAACAATGGCTGTAACTTCCGGAAGGAAAACTGAAACTTTAGACATGGGAAATATGATAGAAGAATCTAGCCAGCTTGAAGAAATAAAATGTCGGATTACACATTCAAAAAGGGAGCAAGCTAGAAGCATCAGCACAAAAAGCTTGAGATAAGATGTTAATACAGAAGTAGTGAGAAAAAACAGTGGTCTAATATCAAAGAATATTGCAGCCAAAGATCTGGTCCACCACGACAGGGAAGACAAAGGGGAAGACAGCGTAAGTGAGAGCCAGCAGCAAGAGAAAGGAATGGGAACAGTCATAAGTAGTAGAGGACATGACCTACTGAAACCATCAGATTTTACTAGCTGAGTCTTAGCTTCGGCAACTTCTTTAAATACCTTGTAAAATTGTTTACAATAAAATACAAGCGTCAGTATATGGGAGGATATATGCTTAGAGTTGATCCACAATTTATCATAAATTGCTACAACATTTTGATTCTGTGCAAAATAAAAATATTACTAGTAATTTATGCTGACAATTAGATTTTGCAATCTACTGTAAGTTACATTCCAATATTCACAAAGTAACATGCATTATGAGATAAAAAATGTTTACAAGACTTACAGGCTGCTGCGGATCTGGCAGATCCACGAGCCTGTATGTTAGCAGTAGCACCTTCACTATTAGGATTTACTGTGGAAGCCTTAAAGCTCTCAAGATTCCATTTCTCCCATACACATTTCCTTGGTTTCAGACCTGGAAAACAAAAATTAAATTTAGAAAAATGTTGGTGTTACTTCTGAAAATTACCCCATGAATCTTTCCAAATTAAATTAAAATTATTTTATTTCTTTCCTGACTCCAATGTTCAAATTTTTATGCCCATGCTCAACCTTAAGCTTAGGAGCCACGCCTGTTTAACTGAAATATAGCCATATATTTAAAGTAAACCAGCATCTTTATGGACAGATTTTGCTATCTCCTTTCTACTTCTGCTTGGTTTTGCACATGAACGAATATCCGTATTTTGTGGTTGTTCCAATTCCAGTAATTTAATACATTTGCATATTTTTTGGTGAGGTTGTGAATTACTCTGGCAGCAATACATAATTTACTTTACTCAGTGGTTTTCAGTATTCATTCCAGTAGAATTTTGCACAGCTCTCACACTATAAATTTCATGCAGATACAGAATCTCTGCCATAGCAATAGTCTTCTAGTTTCTTGGGGTTTTGTTGTTGTTGTTGTTATGTTTTGTTTTGTTTTGTTTTTCAGTCTGACTAAATTTTGGTTAATTCTGTCCATCATCTCTTTATAGTGGTTACACATTACAGACTCTACTGTGGGTTTATCCAGCTCTTCCAAGTTAAAGGCCCACTTGAGGTTTGGTGCACATAACCTTGAAATACGTAAACCTTCTCTAAATTAGATTTTTCAGGGTATTTTTTTCCATACATAATTTTCTCTGTCTGTAACTAAAAAGAAAATTCTGCCCAAGAAATGGTGACTGACATAGAGAAAGGTTTTGAGAAAATGTTTTTGTATTTTGTGTCTACTTCAAAAACATATTTCTATTGCATTTGTCAATCAGCTTCAACATACAAGATAATGAATTCCACATTGTTATGAAACCTGAATAAATGAGCACTAAAGATAGAAATCTGCTCTAAATCTACGTTTTGGAATGGATATTAAGTAACGTATACAATCTAAGAATCATAAACTCTTACTGTTAAGACAGTAAATACAGATATTTGATCACAATACTATTGCAAGAGAAGCTTCTAGTATAGGTACAGTCAAAGCACTGTAAGAATATTTTATACAAACGGACTGTTTTTTCTATAGGGAGATCAAGGAATGATCTCCTAGTCTTCTGTTTAACTAAAATATATATATATATATGATTACTATGTTCAGCAGCTTTTCTGGTAATAAGTACAGTTTTTCTCAGGGCTTGAATTTTAAGACTTGTATCCTGACTGCATTTATGTGCTTACCATAGATTCTTCCAAAATATTTCTCCTACAGGATATCATAAAGAAAGCAGTGAAATTAAATCTGCATTCATCAGTTCAATTATAAGCTATGTCTTCAGATACGATTATATCCTTGCTGGATAATTCTGCAATAGTTAAGCACTTTTACAGCTAAAACAGTTATTCCAGAACAGTCACTGCAGTAAAGCAATGACTGGGCTGGATTACAGACTGTATATAACCTTAAAAATAGAGTACTTTCTTTTCAGTGTCATCCTGATAATCACCACCTCTAAAAAGATTATCAATTCCTATCCACTCAAACTTTGAGACATACAAACTTTGAAAGACAGAGACATCAGAGCTCATATAGTTCTAATACAACATGAATAAGGGGGACTAGATTTTCAGATTTAACTTTGCCCTTGAAATAGCTTCATTTAATGGGGAAAATATTTAATTCTCATCTTATACATAATCTTATCAGGATATACAATCATCTTATACAGGAACATTTCCAAAAGTGTAGGTAGATTGTATCATGATAGAGAGATAGAAAGACAAGCAGGTTCTGTGAAATGTCTCACATTCTCAGCAAGACTTCCTCACTATTGAACACCGGAAGGTCCAGTTCAGCTTATCTCACCATGCAAATAAATAATTAGAATGTAGTATGCTTCCACAGGATCAGCTGCGTTCAGACAATAGAATACTAAACAGGTTTGCCAAGACATTTATACAGCATAGTTTAAAGTAGGTTACGTACTTTGTTTGACATTGTTTTGCCAAAAACACTTTGAAATGTCAGATCCAGTTTTATTTTTTCTTAAACTAGAAAGAGAAATAATGTCATGGATATCCAGCTCAGATTCTTTGTCTTCTTTCCAGACTACTGTTTTACACTGTTTATTCATATTTATATACCAATAATAAAAATAATAAAGATATTGTTATCAGTGCTATTACCAGCATTATCACCTGAGCACAGACTGGCAGCTTTGACAATAGTATTCCCAGTACTGAATTTTCTATATATGTATATCATTACTAGGGAAAAAAGCATTAGATTCTCACTGAAATGTACATCTGGTGGCCTGGACAAAATATGTCTCATAAAAAAATAAAACACAAAAGAACAACTACCAGTACCTGATATCCACTGAAAAATTAAGTCTACCAATCCATCCTTAAAATCATCATCAAAATTTTTAATGGATTCAGGAAATGCTTCACAGAACGTGACATAGATGACTTGTGACAAACAGTCAGGATACACCTACCAAAATAAGAATAACACTGTATCTACCCAGGTGACAAGAAGAGCTTTCATATTACATTTTTTTTTTAGTTAATGTAAAAATATTAAAGTGAAGTGTAGTAATTGCAAAACCATTCTGCTAAAAAAAAAAAAAAAAAGTACAACCTTTTATTACTTCTGTGAAACTTTAGGCAACAGTATCATCTGTAAGGGAACTGATTTGGGAACTCAATAATTTGCTTAGCCAATGTATAAGTCTAAGTCCCCAGATAAGACTCGGCTAGACAATACTAATTTAAACAAATTATGTACTTTGAATGAGTCGCTTAGGGCTAAAATTAGGATGCAGAATAAAGCATTACATTAATAACATATTAAGTATATTAATTTGTTAATATTTAGCTAATCACAATAGTTAATTAAAAACAAGAAAATTGGAAATATCTCATCTTTTAATATTGTATTATTCATGCATTATGTGAGCCAAAATTTGACTTTTGATAAAGAAGTGATAAGTTCTCTCTTTTCTTCAATATTTGTTTCCTCTCTTCTACTTACATGCATGTATCTCCAGTTCTATTTTGTACCAAATGCTGCCAAACTGATTACATGTAAATTTGTTTATGTGACATGTTAATAGTTTTTTGAGCCCAAATATAGTATCTCTATACATATCATTGAAAATACTACGTAAGTGTTCATTTACCTGAAAAAAAGTGTCTTTAGCCTCAATGGGAACAAGAAGAAAAAGCACCACAAAGTTTTCTGCAATTCTATCAAAAAAGTGGTCTTGATCTTCTTGGTTAGGCTTCAAAGGGAAAAAACAAATCAGGAGAGAATACATCAGCGTAAATTCAGATATTGTTGTGTGCTAATATACCGATGCAAGAGATTACTGAAGCTCATGTTTATTCACATATGATGGGAGGCATTGACAATGCAAAGGAGCACCACTTATTCCTAAAATAATTCCACCTCTTCCTACAATATTTTGTTCTAAATGTATTAAGAGTTTTTTTTTTTTTTTTTTGTAGTATATTGTAGTAGTTCCTGATTCAGAATAGCACTTAAGAACATGAGTTATCTGAAGCGTATGTTAAGTATATCAGCTAATAATTAAGATGGACTCTAAGTGCTGTACTGAATCAAAACCGGTGTACATAATCATAGTCTCCTACCATGTGAGTATTTTCCTTTTCTTCTTAATAATTGTGACTACCCAAGATAATAGAATACATGCATTATGTTTGTAACCTAAATATTGCAAAATCATATCCTATGTAAGTCCTAGCACCGTTACAACTGTGTAGACAATTTTGATCTAAAGGCATTGTAAGCATCGTGGTATACACCTGCTAACTAAAGTAGCTCATCATGTGCTCAACTACTGCTGTTTAAAGGTACATGTAAAGTTAGTCTTGGACCTACATTTGATGTAATTAATCTTAATTAGTAACTTGTTGCATTTTTCTACTTACAGAATCTATAGATTATTTCTTGGATAATAACAGACCAAAGAATGCTTTAAATTCATTCGTACCTTAAACTTTTGGAGAAACCACCACCAAAAAGAATCCTGAAACACTGAAATAGATGATTTTGAGAGAAACAAGCTTCTCCAAACTTTAAGAATGTCTTTCTGTCAAAACAACAGTAAAACATTTATTATATTGAGATTTAAAAACAACAACAACAACAAAAATAGACAAAAAGTACAAAGATTTTCATTTCGAACACAGTCTACAAGAAAGTAGGAAACTTCTTTCAGTTCAAGGAAATACTGATGGGAAAAAAGCTTGCAAAGGAAATGCTTAGCTTTTACTGAGAAGAAAAGGTACCTTTGGGTACCTCAGCATTAAGTTATCAAAATATGGGGACTGATCTGCATTTGCTGGATACCTGCAAATCTCTCAGCAGTTTAGTGCTTTTATTTTCTGTAAACCTTAAACTAAAAGTTTAAATATATAAAAATATATTATTGGATATATATATATTATCCAAAAAGACAAAAACTAAAGTATACAGAATGAATAAGACAGCAAGTCACATTTGTTACATTAAAATCCTAACACGATTAAAAATATTTAAAATCACAAATATTGTAAATTACCACAACAGCAAAGCAGATACAGACACTGGATTAACTTTGACATTAGGAGGCAAGCACTGATTCTAAATTGTGTCAGAACTCTGTGCAGAAGCACTAACATGATCTTGATATTCCTTGCATCTTGGTTAGCTCTGTACATTTGCACATATTCAAACAAAAATTTTAAACCAGTCCTACAATGACTTTTTAAAAAATGTGGTATTCAGAAAGCTCTATGAGGTTCTAGCTTCGTACTAAAAACAGAGCTATTAGGAATAGCTGTAGATTATAAACTCATATGAGACTTTTATCCAGTCTAAATAGTAAGGTCAGCAACCAGTCTTTGAGCTCCAAGACATTAACATTAGGGTTTATGAAAAAACAAAAAAACAACAAAACAAAACAAAACAACAACAACAAAAAAACAGTTTTATATTTTGTAGGACTAGAGATTATTTCTGTATTGATATTGTACTTTCAACTTAAACAAGAATATTTCTGTTTGTATTTAAATATTTTTACTCAGAAAAGTTACACTCATTCACAGATATGCTTTGTGTCTTGTCAGTGGGCCACTATTTAGACAGAAATTATCAAAGCTGCTCAGTTATCTGAAATTTAAATCCATCCTCCACACTGCACTACTCCTTTCAATCAGTGTGACAGTATTTGGACTGGGACAAATGACAAGAATTGACAGTTTCTTTCCTTTATAAGTATATTCATTCAGAAAAATGTAATATATAAATAACATAACATTTCCAATATTCTTCAACTGCTTTAACAGGATAGACCCGGGGAACTATAGGCCTGTTAGTTTGACCTCAGTGCCAGGGAAGCTCATAGAGTAGATTATCTTGAGTGTCATCACGTGGCATTTGCAGGAGAAGCAGGCGATCAGGCCCAGTCAGCATGGCTTTATGAAAGGCAGGTCCTGTTTGATGAACCTGATCTCCTTCTATGACAAAGTGACGCACTTAGTAGATGAGGGAAAGGCTGTGGATGTGGTCTACCTTGACTTCAGTAAGGCTTTTGACACCGTTCTCCACAACATTCTCCTCAAGAGACTGGCTGCTCATGGCTTGGACTGGCATATTCTTTGTTGGGTTAAAAACTGGCTGGATAGCCGGGCCCGAAGAGTTGTGGTGAATGGAGTCAAATCCAGTTGGAGGCCAGTCACTAGTGGAGTCCCCCAAGGCTCAGTGCTGGGGCCGGTCCTCTTTAATATCTTTATCTATGATCTGGATGAGGGGATCAAGTGCACCCTCAGTAAGTTTGCAGATGACACCAAGTTAGGTGCGTGTGTTGATCTGCTCAAGGGTAGGAAAGCTCTGCAGGAGGATCTGGATAGGCTGCACCGATGGGCTGAGGCCAACTGTATGAGGTTCAACAAGGCCAAGTGCTAGGTCCTGCACCTGGAGCACAACAGCCCCAAGCAGAGCTACAGGCTGGGAGATGAGTGGTTGGAGAGCTGCCTGGCAGAGAAGGACCTGGGAGTGATGGTTGATAGTCAGCTGAATGTGAGCCAGCAGTGTGCTCAGGTGGCCAAGAAGGCCAATGGCATCCTGGCTTGCATAAGAAGCAGGGTGGCCAGCAGGGCTAGGGAAGTGATCGTCCCCCTGTACTTGGCTCTGGTGAGGCCGCATCTCGAGTACTGTGTTCAGTTTTGGGCCCCTCATTACAAGAAGGACATCGAGGTACTCAAGCAAGTCCAGAGAAGGGCAACGAAGCTGGTGAGGGGCCTGGAGAACAAGTCTTACGAGGAGTGGCTGAGGGAGCTGGGCTTGTTCAGCCTGGAGAAAAGGAGGCTCAGGGGCGACCTTATTGCTCTCTACAGGTACCTTAAAGGAGGCTGTAGCGAGGTGGGGGTTGGTCTGTTCTCCCATGTGCCTGGTAACAGGACGAGGGGGAATGAGCTAAAGTTGCGCCAGGGGAGGTTGAGGTTGGATATTAGGAAGAACTTAATTGAAAAGGTTGTTAGGCATTGGAATGGGCTGCCCAGGGAAGTGGTGGAGTCACCATCCCTGGAGGTCTTTAAAAGATGTTTAGGTGTAGAGCTTAGTGATATGGTTTAGTGGAGGACTGGTTAGTGTTAGGTCAGAGGTTGGACTAGGTGATCTTGGAGGTCTCTTCCAAACTAGACGATTATGTGATTCTGTGAACATAGATTGTGAAATTCAGTATGTATAATACTATTTAATGATAAGGTAATTTTCATAGTCACAAAAGTATTTTTTTATTTTGATTAATAATAAATTCTTGTTATGAAAAATGGATCAAAAGTCTTGATTTCAGAGTATCTGATGACACCAGTAATCCAAATTAGTGACAGTTTTATGTTAGTAACAACTAGACTCATATTACTTTTAGGAATCTGTTCTTTTTCTTTATACATATTTCTTTAGCAATGCAATCCTACTGATGCTACATAATGAAGCAATTTTTTATATCCACTTAAGTTATCAAATTTTTAAAATGTTTCTATAATTAGAATCTAAATTCATCCTTAAAATAAATTACTTTTCCCCTTGTCATTAAATTTATATGCTAAGTATGTTTAATTATCTAATTTGTATTAGATTACATTAAATATTTGCATTTTAAAAATAAATATTAATTATGGATTAAAAACTTCCACTTCAAGGGAAAACTAGAAAAAGAATCTAATGTACTGTATCTTGGCCTTTCACAGTGCCATGAATTCTTACTCTACTCTACTACAAAATGACTTATTCAAGGAAAATGTTATCCTGGGTCAACTAACTGGCGACAGGAATAGAGATCACTACCTGAAGCTGATCACATACACAGGAGAAACATAGCTCTAAATTACCCCTATTTTTCAAACATTACTGAAAGCACTGAATTCACACACAAAGAATATGCCTTCTCATATGTCTGCTAGGGAAATAACTGAAGAATTTAAAGACATTGCTAATTCCCACTGAAACCAGTAAAAAAATAGAATAGAAGGGTTAGTGTTACAATAATACTGTAAACTGTCATTTACAAATCTCATGGCTAATTTAGTCCAGGTGGGAAAGCTTTACCTTTACATAGAAAAATTACCTCACATCAGTCATATAAAAGATGGGTGCATGCACACCAAAGGAATTAGCATATTGTCAAATAAATCCTTCCTTGCCTGACAAAACAGAACTGTTAACTAGCATTAATTAACAGTACACATGAAGCATCTTTCTCACATTTTTCTGTTGCAGGTCATATACAAAGTATAAGGAGTATCTTCACTTTTTAGGCCCTCAGGTGGGAGACAAGGATATACTAGAGTATGCAAAAAAAAACACCAAACAAAACAAAAAAAGCATGCAATTTAAGATGATGTGTAACATACATGCCAAAGGGGAATGAAAACAAAACAAAACAAACAAACAAACAAAAACCAAAACAAAACAAAAAGCATATTCTATATTGTAATTCTGGGTTTACCTTGGTTTTGAAATTCTTTTTAAGTTTAATATTAGTTTATCATTATTTATTTTAGTACTTTCATTATTGGTCAACTCTGGGACAAAGGACAGGGCAGCAAGAAGAATCCTCCAACAATAATGACTCCTAAACATAAAAAGCTCCTAGATTTGTCAGTTTTGTAACTTCAAGAAATGCTAACAGCAATACTAAAACATGTATGAAAATGAAACACGATGAATGAGTCAAAATATTTGCAATACTCCTTATCAGCAGCTTCTGATTAGGCTACTGAAACAAACAGTACATACTTGGAAATGCTGAGCTTTTATAACTAAGTTCCAAAGTTTTGGAGCTTCCAAATGTCTTGGTAATTCTAAAAGTTGTTTTATCTTGAAACCAGGGTAGTTACAGTTCTAAAAAGAAAAGAAGAACCTTTAGTAACTAAAGCTGATTATCATGTTCCCTTTGTGTTAATGTACAGAGAAAATACTATTTCAAACATATACTTTTTTTTTTTTTTCTAAAGTAAGAAAAAACTATTTCAAATGTAAACTTTTTTTTTTCTTTTCTAAAGTAAAACCTAAAGACTATTCTATAACAGATGTGTTCACTTGCTGGTGATGCCATTCTATAAAATATTTTCTTTAGTAGTTGCTTTATTTTATTACACTAAGAATCAGTCAAAATACATGAAATGACCACTGCAGTCTTTGATACAGTTTGTTTCTTGTGGATTTCTACTTCCTCAAAACTTTATTTTCTATCAGAAAATATGACTAATTTAATTCCATGTTTTTTGTTTGTTTGTTTGTTTTTTATAGTTGTTGTGCTTTTTGCTTCTTTCAACCTATATATATTATTTTTTTTCAATTTCAGATGATATTAACTATTTCTTGGCCACTTTGACTATATCTGCTCTGTCTTGTCAGCTCTGGTATGAGTTTCCAGTCATGCACAAACTTTTGATTGTCCATAAAGCTGAACTTTAATAAGCCAAGCTACAAATATATTTCCTTATGTTAAAATTTTTGCATCCCTCAACATATTAACTCTATGGGTTATTACTAATTTATGGCCCAGTTTGGGGAGTATTCACATTAGTATTTCAAATACCACATTCAAATATAAGAACTCATTTATGCCTGATTATGCCCAGAGTTTAACCAACAACCAAGACCTATTAGGGTTGAGACATTCCAAACAATCAAGAGACACATTTGTTCTTCTTCAAGTCCCTCGCCTAGCACACTGGAAAGTCACAGACACTAGTCTCCAAAGATGTGACTGTAATATGTCAAATGAATAATATTAATCGCCATACTTATACTATGTGGAATTTCCATTATGCAATATATCTAAAATAATATAGTCTAAAAAAATTGATACTGAATTCTGAATGAGTGAATCTCAAGAGTTTTCTTTCCCTTTGGTATCGGAGGTATTTCTCTGATTTCCAGTTTGAAGAATATTCATAAGACAAAATACTATGTAGTTTTAAAAATATAATTAATGTAATAAAGCTCACCTCTACGTTTCTACCTTTTGATTCCTCAACAATGTAGTTGGCAAACTGAAAAATGTTTAAATTCATAATTCAAAATTAATGCTATTTCACTGAATTATATAAATAGTATTTTCAGCTAAGACAATTCATAAAATGAAATGTGAATTTACTTGAGACTAGGAGCAATAGTTTAAAACTGAAAGTTATATGTATTACAAAATATCCTTGGAGATAACAAAGAAAAAACATTTTTCAAGGTTTTTTGTTGTTGTTATTGTTTTGTTTTGTTTTGTTTTTCCCACAAGGATACAGAGATAAATGTAATCTCACTTCTGGATCCAAGGAAAAGATTTGTAAATTTTGTCTTTCTCATTTAACCATTAAATAGAATTAAAAATAAGAATATACCTTTACTTTCTGCATCTCATTTGTCCGAGTCAGTAGTTTTTCTGCATCAGTTTGCTCAGAAGTAATCTCTTTAAAAAAAAGGCAAGTTTTAGCTAGAAATAGGGTCTGGATTGATGACTTTATGGATTAAAATTTAATCAGGAAAAGACTTTTCAAATATCTGGATCTACATCTAAATGTTTACATGCATAAAACTTAACACACTGTATCATCCCACTGCATCACTGGAATGATTGGAAAGCTTAAAAATACCTATTTTTATCTTTCTATATGTCTCATATTTTCTTTATAACACCAACATCTGTGGAGAATGACATGTTTTCGTAGTCACTTTGGTTAGGCATGAAACAAAATGATCTAGGCAGAACTGGAACTTTAGCTTATTAGATTTTTTTTTAATTACAAATTTAACACTTCACACTTACAAACTGAGGAAAAGCTGAAAACAATGATCTGGAACAGCACCTTTCATTTAAATAGTACCTAGAAAATTTGTAATGTGCACATTTTATTTTACTTAAATTTCTAGAATTTAGCAAGCTGTTAACCTCCAATTTGTATCTACATATGCAGTCTTAATTTCTTTGGCTATTACTCCAAGCTGTTTCCAAGAAGTAGGCAGAAATCACCAGTTATGTAGGCTTTTTAAAGGTATTAGATTTTTTTTTCCTCATTTTCTAACTATAGTTGCTATTTGAAAAATATAAAATGACTGTTACTCTGTTCAAGGTCAATAAGCTGTTCCTCTAGATATGCTGGTCCACACTGTAATGAAGATATTTTTTCAGCATGTTTCTTTAGATCAGTGATGCATGATTTTATTCTGTTCTCCAAATCTGAGAGTGAGCTGACGTTCAATGGAACATGTTCATACAGAGATTTAGATAGAGCATTGAAGGAACAGTCTTTTTGTAACTTATCCACCAAAGAATGAGGCTCATCCAGAGAGACGCACCTTGGCCAGCTGTTCTGTAATCGATACATAGTAAAAATAGTTATTTTTGAATATAATACAAATTAAAAGATTAAAACCTGTGAAATTTATTTTGAATAAAGATTTGTAATACTGGCATAAACGCATTTTACGTATATCTCATAAGAACTTCTAATGTTGGCAACATTATTAACATAGACTGCAATTTCCTCCTGTCCCATGTCCTGCATCCAGAGGTGATTATATCATCTCAAAAAGAGAGAAAAACAGAAATAGGCCAGGGAGGCCATTAGAGCATACACAGAGTAATTAAAAAGACTATAACTTTTCAGTTAGAAAAGGAGATAACTGAAGGAAAAAAAGGTTGTTATGTTTCTAAACAGACAAATAAAATCACGTTCAATTTAAGTTCTCTGAAGGGATGGTAATGCCTTCCATCTGTTGAGAACAGTCTTGGAAGCATAAGAAGAAACTCTGCTCCTTGGTCTAGCAAAGAATTTAAACTAGTAGCTTAAATATTAGAACAAATTGTTGAAACCAGTAGTAGTCTTTTGAAGTTAATCATCAACTTGGTTACTTTCCTGAAATAACTTAGGAAGCGTTAATACAGAGTAGTCAATCTGTTTTTAAAACCTCTAATACAGCTGAAAGACAATGATATGTTCTATCATAATAGTAGGACAGCAAGACAAATTATTCACCACTACCACCCCCAAATCAAACGGAAAGCAAACTGTTAATACACGTGTTCATTTTAGTGTAAAAAAGGAAAGGTAAGTAAAACCAATTAGAAAATTAAAACATAATCATATTTTGTTTTGATGTTATCCCTAATTAAAATGTTTCATCTTTTTAATGTAAGATTGCTCCTCTTAAAAACATGTCTTTTAAATAAAAATTAAATTCTTATAAGGAAATGTTCCACTTGTCAAAATATTTTTACACATTGTTGTGTCATTGTTTCTGTAAGAAAAAAAGTTTTGGTTCGATGCAGAAGATCAATTTTTCTCATAGTTCTGTAGTTAAAGGCTTTGAGTGAGGCTTTGATTTGCAAATAATGTAGGTAGGTCAAAAAGAATTTTCTGTTTCCTCCAAAAATAATGTAATTTGGAAGAATCACTGATATCCACATTACATTAAATTCTTTAACAAAATATAAAGTCATATTGAAAGATTTCCTAACAGTCTTATCAGTACAAGAAAACAAAGAAAGCTCATTAAAAAACAAAACTAGCTATTCCCCTTGTCATACTCATCAGAATGTTTTGCCTCAGGACTCAGGACTTTGTGTTATGTTAGTAATGCTGTGGACCAATCAAATATTTTAAGCAAAGCTTGGGTCTGTGTCATCACTCAAGCATGATTCCAAGAGTACAAAACTTCTATACAGCAGACAAAAATTTTCTCCATGGTTTATCTTTGAGAAAAAGGAAAGTTAACAACAGAAAGGTTGCTCTCTTGAAGATTTGCCATTTCTACAGACCTCTTAGTTTCCACTGCCTGAGGGTCTAGGAAATACAATCTATGTTCAAACTCAGTTCTCAATATTTATATTCACATGGCTTTGCTCACGACCCCACTCCTGCACATTCACTTCACCATACACATGGGTAGTTAAAATAATAAGCACTCAGACTCACCAAACCTTGAGACTGTAAGAATTCTTCAAAAGTCAAAGGAGGCTTTTGCATTTTTCTACTGACATACGGTAAGAATTGTCCTTGCCAGAATGCCTTAAAAAAAACTAAGATAACACATATCAGCACGTATTTAAACTTTAGATAATTAAAATTGACAGTCAAAGCAATCACCGTAGCTTACATAGAGCATGCTCATGGTCATTTCTTGCAATAAACAGAAGAATCACCCCACAATCTTAATAGAAACATGCTGAAAATGTGAAAAATACTCAGTTTTTCAGTAATCATAGAAAATAATCATAGATGCAAAACTTCCATTTTCTTCTAAATATCTCCACACAAAATATTTATGATATTTTTAATGTACTTATAAAATGCACACACACACACAAAGCGAATGTCCCCATCACCTGGTCGTGCTGTTTTTATATATTCAGTTTTTGTTCAGGAGTTGCAAGCAATGTGAGGGAAGCAGATTAGCAGAAGTCTTAATGAAATCAGTCAACTAGTATATCCCAATTTCAGCACAATTAAAAACACAAACACAAATTTACACTGTTACTATGTCTGAGCAGAAACCAAATTTGAGAAATACCTGTTTAAATATATATATACGTACATATTTTTAATAACTTGTGAAATTAAGAACTTGAAACAGAAACAATATAACAACAATTTTGAAGAATGGTTTTGTTTTGTTAATATCAGAGCTTTCAGGTGCACATAACTGCACAGTATAAAATACAAAGCAGTAATTCAGATTTCAGATCCAGCCTTTAAATGATGAGCTCTGTTGTTCCCAAAAAGCTCCTCTCTGGATTAAGCATCCAGGGAAATCATTTAAGCAAAGTAGGAAATAGGATGTTTAGTAAAACCAACTATAAATAATTTGGCAAGAAAGAATTTTAGAAGCTATTACAAAAGTCTTCTCTGTGTCAAACATTTGTCATTCCAACATAATTAACAACTGCATATCAAGAGGTGTTGTCACAGCATGAGAAGAAAAAAATATATGCATCATGAAAGGTAGACTTTTTTCTTACTACTGCAATGTATTACATACTGCTAGCATGAAAAACAAATCAACTCAAAGCAAAACAAATAACAGAATTCTGGTAGATATCCTCTGCCATTGACTGCAATACCACTGAGGTCAATGAGGTTTTAGGGATGTAACTGAGATCAAAGTTTGGCATGAAATCTGCCTATAACGTTAATTTTTTCCCCTAAGGCTATTGTAATTAATATATCACAAACTTTATTTGACCGAGTCAAGAGAAATATTTTCTACACCAAAATTACTGCTTCAGTTCAGTCATTTCAACCTAAAAATTCAGTTACTAAACACAGAATATTGGATGTTACTGTAGAGCAACATCCTTAATCAGGTCAAAGAGTTCCAAGGAAAAGGTCCGAAGTCCCTGTTTAGAGAGAAACGTAAAACAACAAAAAAGAAATACCACAGCAAAATTCTTCAGCGCTTGGTGTCAACCACAAGTACTACTTAAGTAGACTAGGTGAAAAAAGTTCAGGGTAAAAAAAAAAAAGTGAAATAAACTAGCATTCCAGGAGTTAACAAGGGACCAAAACCTTCCACCACAAGCAGGGGTGCCAGGGAGCAACCAGAGCCCACGGGGCAGTACTGCCTCCCCTGGAGACACTGCCTCACGGCGATTAAAACGAGGGTGTCAATTTCATAGGGAGTGCAAAACCCCGGAATAAATAAAAAAAAAAAAATCTCTCGCTGCAGGTAATGGGATGTGTGTGGTTTCTGTTCACGTTTTTTTGGCACAAAACATAGAAATGGGGCAGAGCCC
Source organism: Aythya ferina (assembly GCF_964211825.1). NCBI lineage: Eukaryota > Metazoa > Chordata > Aves > Anseriformes > Anatidae > Aythya > Aythya ferina. The sequence continues at coordinate 20,272,595 of NC_140307.1, read as the reverse complement.
GTTCAGGGCAGGAGGCCTGGCCGTTAAAAACGACACCTCAGCGTCTGGGCTGCTAAGATGGTCCCGCTCTGCTGCTGCTCACAAGAAATGGGGCAAAGCCCTGAGCTGGAGGCAGATGAAGGGCCAGGGAGGTGTGCGAAGACCTCACAACTTCAGGCCGCAGTGAGGACACGGTTCTGTGGGAAGGAGTCAGTGAGCCAGACAGACAGCTAGTCAGCCAGTCAGTGTGTCTGTCAGTCAGTCCATCGGTCTGTTAGACAGACAGACAGTCTGTCAGCCAGACCGCGCTGCCCACAGGCCCGCGCGTGCCGTTGCTAAGGCCCCTTAGCAACCGCTCCCCGCCACCGCCCTGCCGCTCACGTCCTTACGTCCCCGCACTCCGCGGCTGCCGCAGCCCGGCACTTCCGTTCCGGGGCCTCGGGGGGCCGCGGAGGCCGCAGCGGAGGGAGCGGCGAGGCGCGGAGCGGGGCCGGGCCGGGCCCTGCGCGGGTGAGGAGCGCCGCGGGGCCGAGGCCCGCACCTCGCCGCCCGGGGCTGGGGAGGGAGCGCGGCGCGGGGCAGCTCCAGGCCACGGCCGCCCTCCGAGGCCTTTGCGGCCTCCGCGAGGCCGGGGCAGGCGGTGGCAAAAAACCTGCGAGATTTAAATTCCGAATTGCAAGCAGGATGCGGAGGGAGACCCCCGCAAGTGGTATTTCCCGGGTTTTGGAGATTAACTACAGATGGAGTGGTTATTTGCATTCTTGCAACTTGCTGTCTGAATCAGGATTTGGATCTTACAGATGGTGTAAACTGCATTGTTGTCTTGTTCTTTTTTTCTTTTTTTCTTTTTTTCTTTTCTTTTTTTTTTTCTTCCTTCTTTGGAGAAGTCTGCTGTACATATTGTGAAGTAACATTTTGAACAGCTGTTATTCTGAGACAACAGAGGTTTTCCCGTGCCATTTCAACAGCACAGCTCTTATCAGTAGCAACAATGAAGGTGTTTTGGGGCATCACAGTTAAACGCTGCAGTTCTGTAAGGCATCCTATCAAAAAGAATCGGTTTGCAGGTAGGGAATGTCTGTCAAGTTACAGGGCCTTTTTGCTTCTTGAGGATAATTATACATGTTAGTAGAGGCACAGCAAGCTATCACTGAGACATAGTGGATGTTTCTCCCTTGGCTTTCTCTGAGATACTTAAAGGCAAATTGCACTAAAGAATCTGTATGCTTTGGTGTTTTTGGTATGATTTGGTGTTTATTGGAATGGCCATCCCTGATCTTTCGAAAGTTAAAGCTTGTCACTGGAGCAGGGGGAGATACCAATGCATGCATAAGTATTTATTTTTACCAGAAAATAGCAACTAATTTTTCTGGGATTAGTTAATTTAAATTTATAATGGAAATTAGCTATTTTGTTTTTGTTGTATGTCAAGTAAATTACATTTGTTTTTATCTAAACAATTCATTTTGGATCACATCTCAGGAATTATTGTTTGTTTTTGTCAAGCATAACTGTTTTGTTAGATCATTTCACAAGCGTGATTCCTGACATAAAAGGCAATGTAAAGTAGCCATAAGCAAATATGAGGGATGACTGCTTTCATTGTAAATGGTGCAGCACCAAGCGCAGAAGGCAGTTCATAACTGCTGAAGGCTGCTCAGGGTCATGAATATGGACTGCTTTGAAGACCAGGGAAGACCTTGAGTAACCTAGTCAAAAGGGTTTCACTAAAGCTGTGCCTGAAAACATAAACCTCTGCACAAAGCAATACTGATTCCACCTGGATCAGGTATACAGTTGAGATTCTGATATGTTATTCAGAGCACACAGAGAAAACGTTACGCCAGCCTCAAAGGGTGAGACAATGTCATGAAGAAAGCATGAAAAAAAATATTCTGTCAGTGTTATTAAATCAATATGAACCTGCAGAATGAATCTAGACTGTCAGCACTTACTATCTAGGATACGGAGTACCAAAGCCATGTGTTTGCTTTTGCAAAAATTTTTTCAGCCTCAAGCCTTGCTCCTGGAAAGCTTCTTTTATCTCACAAAGCTCTGTCAAGAGGGATTTCATTCAGGTAGTTTGGCCTGCCCATACACAATAAAATTCAGCATAGAGATCCAAGTCTGTGTAGTTAACTTATCTCTTATGGCTTTCTGTCCTGTAGACATTTAATTCCTTGTCAGTAGTCATACTGGTAAGTAATGGAACTGCTCATGCAGGTAACAATTGTCAACCAGTGCTTTTACAAGCTTTTAGACAGGTCCTACCAACAGAAAAAAAATATAATTCTGCACAAGTGAACAGAATTAGTTATCTGGGTAAAATTATGAATGTATGTACATGTACATTAAGAACACGGAGCTCACGTTCTTTCTAGCTGTGTACATTATGCTCCCCTGAAATCTGTTTGAAGTTCTTGGTACTATAATAAGTGAACCAGATTATTTTTTCTTTTTCTGTTATAGAAAATACCTTTAAGTATTTTTTTGTTAAGTAGGATCATATAGAATCATTTCCTATAAATTTGTGCGTAGTATAATGGATTTTTATTTAACAGGTACATCATATCGTCTGTTTCAGCTAAGCATGTCTTTAAATTCATCTACGTTTTTGAATGAAGAAAACGCTCAAGGACCAAAAAGAAATAGAGAATGTTTGGGAAGTCTAGAATCGCAGACTCCATCATCATTTCAAGATAACCCACTTCAACAATTACAGTTGGCATCACATAAAGTACTTGAAAAGGCACAAAAAAGTGGGAGATCAAAATGCCCACGATGCAATAGTTCAAGGATGTTTTACTGTTATACATGCTTTGTTCCTGTTGAAACTGTCCCTACCAAAGAAATTCCGACTGTGAAGGTTAATATTTCTTATGCATCTTTTCTAATATTCTTGTGCCTTTTAGTTACCAGGGATGGAGAACAGACTGTCCCTGACTATTTCTTTTCTGATTCAATCTTTATGAACAGTAATCTCTAACACAGTAGTGGTAATATATGAACAAGCTGCAGTTAGATAAAATTACTGTATTTGAGGAATTACATGTACAAGCACTGATAATGTTCCACTCTTCCTGTAAATGTTTATGTACCTAATATATAGAAGATAAGCTGAAGTCACTCAACGTCTCATGCAAATGGCCGTTTACAGTTAGTTTTCAAGTTTCTTTACCTTCATTCTTCAGTTTATAAGAACACTGGCCAGAACACCATGCATTGTGAACAAAAGTGTTATTTGTTCATAAACAAGAATAAATGTTACATAAAATGTGTGCTAGAAGGCATATCTAAATGTCATGGTTATAATTCAGATAACCGCTCTTAAAATATAAATAAGCATAACAATCTTCAGTTACAATATCTGGGGAAACCATCAAAGGTGATAGATATATGTTTTCCAAAATCATTTAGGAACTAAAATGCATTTTGAAGACACTACTCTGAAAGTGTTGTGAAAGAACTTTAGAAGTACTATGGAAATTGGAGCTATTGGCTTTAGGTATGTTTCAATTAAATGGCTGTTTTTGTGATAAGGTGAATACCTAATACAGATGAGTATTCATATTTAGGATCATAATATTGCTAAACTTAAGCCTGTATTTTGTTTATCATTTGATCCTATTTCTAGGGCTTTTAACCACACTACTGTTGCAGTGTTCCAAATTGCATTCATTGCGTACTTAGGTATTTACATGAATTGAGAGAAAGTAACAAGTGAGTCTTGTTGCTTGTCTCTAGTTTAGTTCTAAATTGACTTAAAAGTATCATGGTAAAACTATTTAAAGGAAATACATTAATTACCTGCCCATAGGATTTCTCCTGGATTTTGTATAAGCTTTTGTGTATACATATGTGATCATAAATATTTTTCTTTCTTACTGTAGTTACCTTTGAAGATTGACATTATTAAACACCCAAATGAAACAGATGGCAAAAGCACCGCTGTACATGCTAAGCTCCTGGCACCTGATGATGTTACTATCTATAAATACCCTTGCATTCCAGAATACAAAGAAAAAAGACATGAAGTAAGAAATTTCATATAAATAACAAGTGAGATATTAACTTGCATTTATATGCTAATTTAAATTGAAGTTAATCTGAAATCTAAGATTTACACATCCAATCCATTATTATTTGACTACATTGAAAAGAAAAAAGTGTATGTATCTCAAAGAGATGTTATTTTCCTCAAGGAATGAGACATCAAGGAAGGAATAGTTGGTACAGAGGCAGAGAGATGAAAAAAAAAAAAAAAGCAGAAAGAACAATGGACAAGGCAGGCAAAAATGAGAAGAGACTACAGTGACTTCATATTCTGGGCTTTCCAAGCCACAGATTCTGAATGCCACAAGAAGCTACTGAAAAAAAAAAATGAAGTAAAGCAAATCACTTTCTGTTGTAAAGCATTTGTGGGACCTACAATAGACGGAAGGAAAGAAGAGATTATTTCTTCTGATCTAGAATCTATGAATGAAATCAAGGTAGAAGCTGTTCTTTATGGCCTTCTTGCCCCATATATTGCAGCAACAAGTGAAATAGAGCTCCTTCAGATATGACGCCATTCATTGTCTTTGATGAAAAAACTTGTACAGAAGCATTAGAATTGGTACTAAAGGCACAGATGTGACACTTAATTAAAAATGTATGATGTCTTTACTCTTTATTTGAATACCATCCTTTATCCTTTTAGATGACAAAAGATAAAATATTTCTAAAATATTACAATATTTGAAAAGATACTCTCCTCTTCTACTTAATGTTTGTGGGTGGGGATGGAAAGTTTCAGTGCTTCAGTGAAACAATTTCTAGTGTTCTATTAGCATACTAGATTTTGGTAATACTGAGATTTTTTTTGTTTTCTTCATTTAGATAGCACTTATCTTTCCTGGCTCCAATTCAGTTTCAGTAAAAGATATTGCTTTCCATCTCCAAAAACACAGTAAGAAAGCTGTTTGTGACAATGACGATGACTGTTCCAGAGAGCCATTTCTTAAGCAAGCAAAAATAGAACCTAAAGAAGAAGAAAACCTAAGTGAATTTATCGCAAGCAACAGGAATGAAAGCACTGGACTGAAGAAAATAATATTTATTGACAGTACCTGGAATCAAACTAACAAAATAATAACTGATGAACGACTTCAAGGTAATAAATAAATAAGTAGTTACTGCTATAGTAATGGTTTAATGAAATACCTGTGTATGTAAATCATAAATGATATGAAGATGATAACAAATAATACAAATCTTATAAATGCAGACAATCGTATGCTGGGCTGCATCAAAAGAAGTGTAGCCCTTAGGTCAAGGGGGTGATTCTCCCCTTCTGATCTGCCCTGGTGGGACCCACGTGCAGCACTTCCCAGTACAAGAAAGACATGGACCTGTTAGAGCGGGTCCAGAAGAGGGTCACAAAAATGTTCAGAGGGCTGGAACACTCTTCTGTGAAGACAGGCTGAAAAAGTTAGGGTTGTTCTATCTGGAAAAGACAGAACAGTATGGAAAGAGCAGCCTTCCAGTTCCTAAAAGGGGATTACAGGAAAGATGAGAGGGACTTTCTGTCAGGGAGTGTAGTGATAGGAGAAGGGGTAACTAAACTAAAGAGGGTGGTTTGTAAGCCTGCATTCATATATGAAGTAAATCTAGCTAATCGTACTGCAAGAAAAAGCAATTGAGTCCATTAATCTTAAAATCAGATAGCCTTAAAAACTTTGACAAAAAATACTTTTTTATCTTCTTGGAAAAGTGGTATAATGTATCTTTAGAAACCAAAACCAAACCAGTTGCATTAAAAGCAGGAAATACTTGAAAGTTGGTAATGTCTAGGATTGATTATTTCATTACAAGTGATCACTAGACCTGAAGAGGAACAGTTGCATCTAATGTTAATAATTACTTTCTCATGAGAGTGATGAAGCATATTGGCAACATCAAGATGGCTGTTACAGGAACAGATTGCTTTGGTATTTTTTCTGTAAATTTGATTCATTTTGTATTAGCAAAATGTCTTACTTTATTAGCTTGTTCTCTTGTACAAGGATGAATCATAGATCTATTTTTTTGTTGTTTGCTTTTTTAAGTTTCTGTGCTTGCTTTCATTTCTTCAAGAAAGTGGTAGCCTTTACCAGCACTAGGGTTTCTTGAACTAGTCAATGTCCCAGTCCACTATATACAAGCTGTAGGGACAAAGAGGTGACTGAAGGCTCAGAGAGGCTTCAGCACATATGAAAGCCTTACAACTTAGATGCATTTTGTTGATAAGTCTCTTAGATGTAAAATAAGTGACTAAATATGATTAATGCAGGATTAACAAAACTGTAAGCATTCAGTTATTATTACAGTGGAGGGAGCACAGGGACTATTTTGTGATAATAGGACGCAGCATATGGGAAAAAACAGAGGTGTAAGGTAAGGTGGAAGATCACTCGAAAAGGTATTGCCTGCTAGAAGATACAGGAGAATAATTTTGTAAGGGAATGTAGGTTATATTCAGTATCTAACCAGATTTAAAAGTATTACCATTTTGGTTGATCTCAGATACACAGAAATATTCATTTCTAATGAGCTTAAAGTATGTGGTTGCTAAAAAAGCAAAACCAACATGTTGATTTCCCCAGTAGTTCAAACTTTCTTATGAACAACAAGTGTTTGTAAGAAAACATTGCCTTTGGCTATACAGATACAGTACAGATGACAGAAACATGCTTAGTAAACTGTAATCCTTAAGCCCCTCTATTTTTTTTTTCTCTAAAACTCCTAGAATTCTGTGTTTGAAAGTAACTGATCGTGCATTTGTTACATTCAGTAGCATCAGTGGTTTTGACTTCAGTGAACCTATGCTTATATTCAAACCACAAATAGGTGGGAATTTACACTAGAGGAATCATCCCCTAAATTCAGTTCACTGCTGTTGAAGTGAAAACTTCACTGGATTCTATGAAAGTTTTCACTTTGATTAGGTCTGAGACTTCACTTCTTTTCCTTCATGCATAGTGGAATAAGGGCTACCCTTATTCAAAGTAAGGAAAGGCATGCAATTAAACCTTTTTAGGGAAACAAACAACAAATATAATTTATACGTATACATATTATTATTTTACTATACATACGTATAAAATACTTATGTATAGTAAAATAAGATGCAATAATTAGATTACCTTATTTTTCATTTGGACTTTACTGAAACTTCTGTCCAAACTTACCTGTCCGTAACCTCCAAGCACAGACCATAATGTTTTTACTTACACTATTACTTATACCAAGCCACCCCATGACACAACCTTCATATCTGATTTTAATGTTTAGAAACAGATAAATTTTATAACACAATTATATTATTATTGCCTGGTGTATATGCTATTTCTTTATCTCACTGTCCACCCTGTATACAGAGTGATTACATATTAAAGTGTTTTTTGGTTTAAATAGTATATGCATTTTAAGGAGCATAAAAATGAAGATAATTGTTTAAAATTCATCTGATTAATAAAAACATTTACAGACTGCAGTAGATAAAAAAAAAAATTCATATGCCATACACACCAAGTTTCCTGCTTTCATCTCAAGTGGAAATACGTCTAGTTTCTAATAAAATTAATGACCAGATTCTGTCATTCTTTCTTCTGAGTAATCCCAGGGACATTACAGTTACTTAACAAACATTAATTACAAGAATCTGGCTTTTAGCAAACAGATATTTCTCTGAGTTCAGCAAAACTGACAGAGATTGTTTTATACTAGAAAGTTACTAACTTTGCAAGAGATGAAGTTAATCATTTTATGAATACTAAGTCTTTGTAGGTGTGAGATTCACTTTTGCCATCCGATCAGACCCTGCATCCAAACTGCAGTTTCCTAAATGCTGTGAGGCTGAAAGAAGCAAAATAAAATCCTGTAGGTTTTACTTGCAAGTCTGGGGACTGTAACCAAATTTTGCAGCGCTTTCATCGAATTTCAGAGTGGTGCATGAAGAAGGATAAAATGATCACCCTCATTTTTCAAACAAAAATGACAGTAGAGGGAGGGAAATTATTTACATTAAGGCATCTAGCAGGCTAGCAGCAAAGCCAAAACCAGAAGAACTGAAGGCTTTGCTTGACATCCTGTCTACCAGTCCATTTTGTCTTACGTGTCAGTATTTTTTTCTTTATAGGGTTGCTACAAGTCGAGTTGAAAACAAGGAAAACTTGCTTTTGGCGTCATCAGAAAGGAAAGCCAGATACATACCTTTCCACGATAGAAGCAATTTATTACTTCTTTGTGGACTATCACCAGGAGGTTTTGAAAGAGAACTACAAGGGACAATATGATAACCTGCTTTTTTTCTTTTCATTTATGTACTCAATGATTAAAAATGCCAAGTGTTGTAAAGGAAAAGAATAAATTAAGATGTCTCTGTCTATAGGTAACATTTTATTTTGTTTCTTTTGTAATGAACTGAACACATGTAACTATTTTTATCTTACTGAAATGTGGAAATAGATTGTACTGTTAGAAATAGATATAATGCTGCTCCAAAAGCAAGCAAAAGACCTCATGTCAAACACACAAGACTGTAGAACTACTTAGATGAGCAGTCTGATTAAAATTACTTAAAACACTCATGCTTTACTAAATACTACTGTGTTTGAAGCTCAGACCTCATCTGCTAATTGCTAATCACAATGAGTATTTCATGAGATGGAGATTGGAGTACTTGGCCCTCATCCCATAAGGATTTCCCTAATTAAAAAAAAAAAAAAAAAGTAATTATCATGCTAGCTTTTTTATTATTAATTTTGTTTCAGATGCTTTGTGTGTTTTACCCAGTAAGTCTGATTTCAGTTTTGTAACAATAAACCTTACTGAAATGATTAGGATGATACTTAATTGGGGTTAGGGAATGGCAGAAAAATGAAAGGCAACATTAAGTGAACAGAGTATAATTGATGCACTTTGTGATGATGTACTTAACTGTGGAAAATCGTTCTAGTAATAGAAAAGAGTCATCTCTTTAAACATTATTGTGCGTGTGTACACAAATCACAGCACATGATTGCTGTATTGCCATCCACATACCGTTATATTAAGAGTACTCTCAACTTCTGGATAATTTTAGGCTTCTTCAAACAGCATTTAAGTTTTTATTAAGTAAGATTATTATAGACATTATTATTTTGGGAAACACTAACCTCTGTCATTATGGCATATCATAGTAAAATTTTGTAGAAGCCACATGCTTGTATTCTAAGCAGCAGAAAGGGCTCATTGCATTGCTGGAGTTACCTGAAAATGTAGATATTTTTGCAGGACCTAAGACAAAGCAATTTAAAGAGACAAGAAATATGAGAGACGGTGGTTCTGACCGCAACATTTCTGACAGGACTTCCTTAAATTAGGCAGACCATGAATCTGCAGTGTTACTTCTTTTGCAGTAATAATGCAGATTTGCACAGCATAAATAAAACTTCAGTTGTGCTGATTTTAATTTTGGTTGGTATGTGTAGCACTGCTGGCAGAGTTATCATGTGTGAATGTAGTTATGTGTGTGTGCCTTTGCCAGGCTCTATCAGTACAGGTAATACTGGCAGAGGTAAAAGACCTAAGTTACACCTTTACAAGTAGAGTTTTATAAATAACATTTTATCATGCTAAATTTATCATGCCAAAAATTTATGTTGGTAAAAATTCTAGCCTTAAGATAGCAAAAAATGTTTGATTACAGGTACAATGTAAGATGGATAAATATTTTGGAATACTGTTACTGAAGAAAAACTAAATCTTGTCAAAGTGACCCAGATTAAAAATAAAATTTTGTTTTTTTTTAAACAAAATTTGCAAAGTCTTTGATTGTTTTCCTCTACAAATCTGGCTATATTACCATCTGTAGTATACTCTCCAGGAGAGTACCCTCTCAGCCTGGTAAACATAGAAACACTGCCTTGAAAAAACTTCAAGAAACTATTTTTACACTTAGTGTTCCATACAGGCTTAAACAACTGATTCAATGCTTTTTTTTAATGCTTCAAAATATTGAAGAAATCAAAGTAAACATTGCTTAAAACAAGCTACAGATTATATACTCTTTGTATAAGTTGTACTTATCTTCGGATTCGTAATCGCATCTGCACAAGTAAATGCATATAAAAATGTGATTCAATGAAAACCAAAACACATCTCCCCTGTTTGCAAGAAGAAACGCTAGTTAAGTTATATGAGTACATATGAAGCATGCGAACTACAACAGGACTACAGGGAACACAGACTTGAAGTCAGAAAAAGAGCACTTAAATTGTATATGTGTTTGTGTGCATGTATATATAGATATATATATGGCACAACTGTAATGTGAGTTCGTATGCCAGGCAGTGAGAAAAATCAGTCATGTCTCAGTGCTATTGAAACAACACATTTCTTATTCATTTAGTTCTTATTACTACTGGGTTATTTTGGCTTTTTACAATGATTAATACTATTTCCTTTGGTATGAATTTTGATAGTCTTTTGACATTTCCATCTGTTCTTTTATTAAAGATTGCTGTAATATTTTTTAAAAATCATGCAACTGATTTTAAATCACACAAGCTTGAGGAGGAAACTTTCACCCACATTAAGCGAACAAAAATAAAATGAACACACTGACCTAATGTTTTACAAGAACCAGAGAGAAAAATCTTGGGGGAAGGGGAAGTTACTTCCAAGACATATTTCCCTGAAAACATGTTTTTTTATTTAAGGAGTAGAGGTCAGATAAAAGCTTATATAAGCTGTTCGTTGTTACTTTTGGAAAACAGTTTCATACCGTTAAAGATGGCTTCCAAATTTAAGTTTTGTATACCTCTTTATTTGAGCAATGGGAATTAAGAATCTATTCCAAAAGCAAATTAATTTTAATTCTCGGGTGAAATCAATGTACAGAAGAGATTTTAAATCTGGACGCTGTATCCAAGAACTGCGTTCAGATTCTTTCTTCCATTGTGACTCTAGCATTACACTGAGGTTCTTCTCATACCAAATGATACATCTAATATCCATAATTAATTGCCTATTGATTCCTGTGATAACCTTTTATAAGGGCAGGAAGGTAGTTATTGTCACTTCTGCTGCAAATCTGTTCTGTCTGAGCAGCAGATGTACTTTTCCCTTCTTCTGCTCTCCCCTCTCTAAAAAGATTTAAAACTTCTATTTAAATTCAAAACTGGTACAAGCCAAACCAACGAAGTCATCCACTTCACACTGAAAATGTCTCAATACCTCTTACACATTTTTCCAGCTGTTAGATTAACAAATGGTTTTGTTCCACCAAATGAAAGCAATCAAGTGGTTAATCCTTTCAAGTGCAATTAGCAGCACTGACCTCCCTGTTCTTTAAAATGAGGGTCATGGGGAGGTAAAGGCCAGTTCTGGGCCTTTCCTTTCATATCAGAATACCCCTTCACTAACTATCTCGTCTGTTTCCAAAAACATCAGAGAGCAAGGGGGAAAACAGGCTTCTACTTCCATTAGCAGTAACTTAAACAGCCATAAGTTACAGGGGGAGGAAAAGGAAGAGCATCTCTATCTATCTCTCTTCACAACAGAAGACATCTGGCCTCCTGTGGGGAGGCCCCAGATAACAAAGAACCTGTCATTACAAACCTCTGAGATGTGTTCAGAGAGCCATTTTACCTGCAGTCTGGCTCATTCATTTCCTGCCACTGAAGCCATCTGCTTTTGCTTATTGTGGGTATTATTGTTCTTTGTTTGGCCAGGAGCGTGAAGTGGTTTCACTTTAACATGCCTGTATGCTTGGTCAGAGGGAAGATTTAATCCTTTTCTCAAAATGAATAAGAAGGAGCTCAGAAAACAATTCCTTTCCTGGAAGGCAGCACAAAAGTCGTTCAAACCTAGGTTGAATAAAGGGTCATGGCAGTGCATTGGGTAAAGATATACCTAGATGGAAAAGAGATGACAACTTTGAATCTACAGCAAAAACCTTCCAAAGAACTTGTAATCCTACCTGATTTAAGTCCTTTGCCACTGCTTCTGGAAATTTTTTTTCAGGTCAAGTCCATTAGGTTTTCACATGTCACATAGGCTTCTTTAGCTCCAATTGCACAGTTATGAAGTAATCCATTCTTACCTTCCTTTTACATTGAGTTTCAGTATTTACACTCAGGCTTTTGTCTTAATGCTTTGCTTTAAAAATCATGTCTTTCCTAGTAAGCAAAGATTGTATAAAACAGAAATTGGCCTGAAAATCCACCCACCTAACCCTGTCTTTGAGAGTACCAAAATAAGGGGAGGAAAAAAAATGTATTTTCCCATCTCTTACCATAATGTAGTTACTACACTCTCAGGTACCATTAACTTCTGCATCAAAGTATTTCAAAAAGTTGTGCATCAGCTGAATTCATCCAAATAGTTTTGCAACAAAGCTTAATGGTGACTGTAGCAATGTTAAAACAGGAAAGCTTTCCCACTAAAATGAAAAGATTACATGACATTAAGGTGCTGATCTATTGATAAGCAGAATATGAGGTTACCATTAAGGTAATGAATGACTCAACATAATCTCTAAAATGTTATCCCTTGTCTCAAGAGACATTATTTCAATGTAATCCTAATGCTTTCAAATTTTGTCATTAGTAAGAATGCTGATTTTGACTGGTGACACTTAGTAATACCAACATTCAAAGTATTTATGTGAAAAAAATACAGCATTCTTCCTGTTCACTTGTGATCACATATATGTATTCCTGCCATTTTTAGATGGCTTCTGAAGAGAAATCAGATGCCGTAGAATTTGTGTAACACATTAAACTTTAAAAACACCTATAACAGTGTGATTTCTTTACCACTACCTGCCAGATGAAAAAATATTTCTTAAGTGTTGCAGCAGGAGGTGGGAACTGCTTCTGTAACGCAAACCAGACTTTGTATTCTCACATCACTGAAAATGGAGATCTTTGTCTAACCTCAGCAATAGTGGTGATATCATCAGATTCAAATCAACTATGACTTTACTGTTAACTTTTCAGACCAGTGGTGTTGCAATGGAACGTTTAGAAACGTAACACAGAAAAGCAGACAGAACCTATCAGTATTCCTGAGACTGAGTTACTACTCTACCCATGATCCCATGTGCTCCACTTTCCCCACCTGTAATGTTAAGTCTCAGAATAACATCTCTGCTTATATAATATTGGTCCCATAAGACAGCTGAATCCAGCATGGAACCTAAAGGCTAAGTGTTACTTCAAAGGTTCTGATGGCAAAATTTCTATTTCCAACACAGGAACAGAAGAGCTATACAGAACTATACATATATGTATATAATCATATTTATGCATGTATCTCATTTCTAGTGATAAATATGTTGGGACAAAGGCTACAGATTTTCTCCTACGCTACTAATGTCTTAGGGAACATGAAAGATGAAGCAAAAATGAAGTATCAGAGATAGCAAGATGCAGGGATAATCTGTTACATATAGAAAACAAGTATATACTTTAATTAGATACAGTCACATATCTGAGGCATGCAGATGAATAGCCTGCCTAGGAATTCATTTGTAAAGTTTGAATGGGCTTTTTTTTTTTTTTTTTAAATAGTTGTATACAAGCAGAGTGCTGGATATGCCTCCAAACAATACACTGAAAACAAGTGATATTTCATACCTTTTAACCATTCTGATTATCACTGCTAGTGAGCCCAGTGGAGTTCCCTACTCTTGTCTTGTGAAGTATCACATTTCCTTTGCATCGCTAAACATTGGATTTGGGGAAAAAAGCTGATCACTGTTGCAGAAAACAGCTCCCTGCATGCAGATGATTCAGATGACCTGCAAGATACATCACTGTGAAATAGAAAAGCTGCATTAAACAACATAATATCTGTTTTGAATAAATGCATCATTGTGTAAAAAATGCACTCAGTAATTCATAATTATCTACAAACTCATGTTACAGTGGTAGTAGCATACTATTGGGCGCATTTGGTTTTTCTTTTGTTTTGACCCGAGAACAAACTATGGAAGTTTCTCTTAAAAAACCTTAATGGAATCTTCCAAGTAATGGAAACTGCGCAAAAATCTTATCTTGCAACTTTTCGACCATGATTCAATAAAAAGTTGTAGCTATTTGAATTACATAAAAATACTTGGAACAATGAGATTACACTAAAAGTTCAACAGAAAATTAAATAGATAAAATGGGTATACAAATCTACATTGCATGTTCATACATATCAGCATTGATGACTGCTAATAGATGGTCATTAGATCTTAGAATGAGCTAACCATTTATAACTTGTTCTCCAAATCACTAAGAAGATACAGTAGCAATGACTTTCAAGCTAGAATATTGATTTAATATATATATCACTCACTGAATGAAAGGTATTGATCTTATAATTATGAAATTATGAAGCCCCAGTACCAATATAACAGTGCCTCAAACATCAAGCACTTGACTTAGACTAATACCAGGCATGAACATGAACACCTTTGATGCAGGTCTCTTTTCTCCCCATGTGTCTTCTGTCCACCTCTTGACTTTTCCTTGAACATGTATATTCCCAAATTCAGTTAATTCATGCCTCTGAGTGTATCATTCTCTGGTAAAAAGACTAGTTAGTTATGATGAATACAGCAAGAACACTAATCAGTTGCTCCCCCAAACAAATGCAAGCATATTTAGTTTGTGAAATTAGTACTAATTAGCAGTTATTATGGTTTTCAAAATTGTTAAATTATAAAGGAACACTTCCTACAAATTTAAAGGTCTTTGAGATGTGTTGTCTTTGTGCATTCACAACTGTAAATATAGAGTATGGCTTAAATCAGAACCTTTTTTGCTCTGCTGCTATTGGAAAGCATATACATGTATTTCTTTTGTGTCTTGCAAAATATATGAACTCAAAAAGACTTTGCACACCAATACCTCTCAAAGAACCCCCAATTTCAGATAGGTAATCTTCCTTTCTTCAAGTGATTCCTGCAAACCGGGCATGACATTCATGCAGACTGGGTATTATGACTGTTAGCATGCTGACAGAGTGACTGGGATTTTACTTCAGTTCTAACTCAGCTGAACCCACATGAAACCCAACAACTGAGAGGCCAATATCATCCATTCATGATAAGGCACAGCTGTTCAGCTCATGGACATGGCATGCCATAACGTGGAAAACAAAACATCTTGCGTACATTTCAAACAGTTCAGGGTTCTGGCACTACACATACATCAGTCTGCTGCAGGGACTGGAGACATTGTGCCCTGAATCTGCTGGGAGTCTGGGCATTGCAAAAACGTTTATCACTGTAGCTTTGGACAGGGGTTAAAAGGGTATTTCCTTGCAGGCAAAAAGTTAAATACATACATCCAGGCATAACAGGGCATGCCAAAAGAGGCCAAAAGGATATACAGGTCATGACAAATTAATTCAAGAATAAAAATGCAATGAAAGAAATTAAGCATTGAATTACACAGAAATTCTGAGTCACCTGCACAGAGGAATGCAATGGGTCACAATTCACCATTTGCTTATCAGAGAAGAGGACAAAGGAGCAAGGGCACACCCACTCTGATGTTAAGGAAAATGCATCTGTCTCATGATCATGTTCATGGCAGCCCATAGTGAATCTGCAAATGCATGGCCCTCTATGAAAAATTGATGTGATGGATGGTGATGTTTGCATTGCTGCCTTTTGACTACTGAATGAATAATAAAATAATCAAACCAGTGTTACACTGTGTCATGGTTCTGCAGTGTCCTCCTACAACACATAACTTGGACGACAGATTAATTTTCTCCCAGTGTTAAATCTTCCTGAGGCACACACTTGATATCCCCATCTTTCTGCATTACCCACCAGGTATACCCTGGTCCTTGGGCAAAGACAATCCCACGAGTGGGTTCACCATGGTCCTCACCACAGGCCTCTGGGGACTTGTGCTCTGGCACCTGGAGCACCTCTCTCCCTCCTTCTTCACTGACCTTGGTGCCTGCAAGGCTGTTCCTCACTCCTCTCGCTCTCCCAGCTGCTGTGTGGCGCAGCGTTTTTTTTCCCTGTCTTAAATATGCTCTCACAGAGGCGCAAAACAACATTGCTTATTGGCTCAGCTCTGGAAAACAGTGGGGCCCTTACCAAACATGGGGCAGCTTTTAGATCCTTCTCACAGAAACCACCCTTATGGCCCCCTGCTACCCAAACCTTGCCACGTAAACCCACTACACACTGTTTCTCTGATGCTTTGGTTTTTGACTAACAATATTTTACTAGTTTACAAATTCCTGGTTTTATGCTAGTATTTACAATATTTTAATTTTGTTACAAACAGCATGAAAAACTATTACTATGATTGTATATTTCATAATATACCTTCTGTCCTATAAACTGAGATAAGACTTGGCCTTTACTCTGCAAGAATGCATTTTTGTCCACATGATCTAGATATCACACAACTTCAATAAAACAAGTTGTCTGCAAGGTAAATGACATAGACTCATTTTGTGCTACATTTCATTTTGTTTAAAAAACAAACAAACAAACAAACAAACAACATTTTATGTCTCAATATAATCTTCAGTGTATTATCACATCGATTGGATATAACTTCTGATCAAATTTCTGTCTATATCTGTTAATGTCTAAAAGTCTTGGTTTCAAACATACTTTAGGACTCCTGAGTCCACAATGAGTTAAAGAAGCTGAGTTCCATAATTTTTCTCAATTAAAAACGGAATTGCATAAAACATTCCTAGGATGTACACCATTTTAGGCGTCTCATATAATCAATGTGTTTTGTTGTTTTTTAAACCAAGCTTGAATTGTATCCTTCCAGCCTAAAGATCAGCCTTAGTACAATTTCTGAAACTCTGTATTTGCTTTGGAGTTAGATGCTAATGAATTGTGCAGAATCAGGCTCTTTGTCAGTTTAAATATATATATATATATATATATATATATATATATGAGTGTGTGTGTGTATATATATATATATACAGCATCTTTTCTGAAAAAGGATACTACTGTGGCTTCCAGAAAATAAGTTTGCTCAAGTTAAAACCACATACTTCATCTCAAATGTTGTTGCTAATGCTAACTAAAAATACTGTATTTCAAAAACATCAGAAAAGTTTTCTTTCTTTTAAAAATTTTCAGAGATTTAGTTTCATGACTGAATTGCTTGCCAAACGCATCATGAATTCCAGCTGACTTGAAACTGTATTTTAGAGTGATCAGTGTGCAATTGAAACATTCTATCTAGCTTTCTCTGTTCACAGGTTTTCCTTGGGAAAAAGCAATACTGCAGTCTTTTTATTATTATATTTACAGCAGACAAGGAAGTAACTTGATACAGCTTCAATTTTCAGAAAACTCATGTAAAGCAACTCAATCTACTTCTTGAAGCAGTTGGATTGTGGTACTTCCTCTTTTAACCTCACACAAGTCTAAGTATGTTTAGAGTTGTTAGCTTCAATTTGCATACCTATGTCAGTTAAGAGTACAAAAATGCTTGCATTCTTTTCCATCAAAATTGCATTGGCAAAGAACATAGCGTAGAAATCTTTGCATTGCCCAAATTTTCCCTTTTCCTTTAACATGGCTTACTTTATCTGGGGAACTGGTTTAAACTTAATGACTGGAGCAGCTGCCAGGGTATTTGACAGTAAAACTATTCTGCCAAACTCTTAAATGCACGATAATTTCTAATATGGACACAGCCTAACAGTGATTTTGCTCATTTTGAAAGGAGAACCCACTAAAAAAATATAAGGGGTAAGAAACAGGACAATCTTGAGTCTCTTGAAGTCCATGAAATCATAACACTGTAGACTCAAGGAAGAAAGGCAATACGCAATACTGTAGCTGTTCATCATATGAATGGTCCTATGGAAGTGGCCAAGATCCTAGGATGCTGTGATGTTCTTCCTTCTCTATGTAGGCAATGGACATTTTCAGTTAAACTTGCATTTACATATATTCATCTTCCATATGAGGCATCAATTCAGAAAAGACATTTCTTGTTCATCTTTCTACATGTTGGCACTTGCCTTGTGAGAAGAAACATCCCATAACTAATAATGTATGAGTTCTGTCACTGTTTTCTAGTACCTTTTTTTGCTTTCCAGAGTTCCAGTACTGGCATTCCAGCAATAATAGAATTGGGATCTTCCTGTGCTGCTGAGTTCACTGGGTCACTTGCACTAACACTCAGAGCCAAATCTGTATCTGAGACAAAAAAAGGAAGTATATTACAAAATGTATTATTTATGAAAGAAAAGCCACTGCTTCAAGTTATCAAGACAACACCAAAGCACATTAATCAAGCATACAATAAATGATGACAGTTTGTTGTTTCATCTAAATGAAAAAATTAGGTCCATCTGTTGGTGTTCAAATCTAGAATTGAATCTTGGCAGTTACATGTGCTAATGAAAACTATTAAAAAAAATTGTGCATTCTCTGTGTAAGATATGAAAATAAACACTAAAGATTTAAGAGGCAGTCTTACACAAGGCACATTTGAGGCTAAATAGAGTGCATATGTGGAATTTGAGGATGACGTCCATGATGTTATAACATGTAGCTTATTTCAACACTACTCACTTACGTTTCAAATCTACAATCCCTATTTTGTTTAGTTCCTCAGTTCAATTGCTCTGCATATGAGAACTACTCCATTCACACACAATCAATTGTATGTCCAGGAATTAACATTTTCAGTAATCAAAGAGATTCCACAGCTTGGGTTAAGATGGTAGAACACAGCTCTAAAACTTGCTAGTAATTCCTAAAACCTCAAGCCACAGTGCTCATGAATGGTTGGTGTATTTCTAGTGTAACTCTACTAATGAAAAAAGTCTTAGTTTGGAACTGTAGTACCAACAGTATCAACTAGATCACCACTATCCTCATACTCATCAAATCCATCAAACTGTTAGTGGGTTTGTGAAATGTGACTTTTGCAAAAGCAGCAGTGATTCTCCGCCAAGCATGTTTATCCATGTTCCTGCCAATTCCACTTTTTTTTTTTTCTTCAGTTTGCACAGTGAAAACCAATTTTCACAGTTAAGGTTGATCTTGATGGTCTGTAGTTCTGTTCATTCTCCTGGAGTCATTATTAAATCAGCATCACATTCTAGTTTCCTTTCCTCCAAACCTTCTTAACCAATAGACCATACCCTCAACAACAGTTCAGTAGTTTAATGTTTGAGTTCCCTTAGTATGTCTGTGTGAATACTGTCTGGTCCTAGTATCTTGTTGCTTATTCAAGTAACAAATTTGCTCTAACAGCTTATACATTCTGACATATCAATTCAAGATCATTGTTCAGCCATCCATGCATAAACAAAAGTTCCGGTAAACAGCTGTCAGAAATTACCTCACAGCAATGGGAAGAGAACAAAAAAAACAAAAAAACAAACAAAAAAAAAAACCTTACTATATCCATCAACAAAAAAATGGATGAAAAAATTGATGGTATTTGGGTTGCTAGAATGATGCTCTGCGTTCATTAAACAACTGCAGTTCCTTTTCCAGTAAAATCAGTAGCATGATTCTCAGCAACTACTGCAACATCAAGAGTGTACACATCCTTCTGTGGTATTTCAGAATGTTATATGAATACAATAAATTTGTTACCAATACAGTATATTTTATGAAAAATTATGTTTTATGCATACCAAGCAAAATGCAGTAGGTATTATCTATGCAAAACATTTGATTCTTTTTATTTTGGTTTTTAATTCTTTAATAATTACTCAATAACTCATTTATTAAAACTACTACTTAATTAATCAAATCTAGGCAAACTGCAAAGTAACAAATCTTAAGCGGGAAGAAAATACATAAGAAAATACAAGTTTAATTACTTAGTACAGCTTGACTACAAGACAGGCTGATAATGTGTTAAGCCTTAACTGGAAAACCATATCTTGTCCATTTCTGAAACATCACAAGGTACAGCAGTTTCTGCCCTGGCATATACCCTGCTACAGTGTGAATACCAAACCAGGAAAACAAGAAAAGGGAAAAAGAGCAGTGAGCTGAAAAAAATAATAATAAAAAAAAAAAAATCTGCAAGTGTAGAAGCAGTCTTGTTTCTGTGTACCAGATGCAAAGAGAAAACCAAAGAAACGCTACTAGAAATACTACTTAAACAGCCTGTAACAGATATTCTTATAAGGAGAGAGAGAAAGGATTGAAATAATTGAAAAAATTTCTTTACGTTATCCTCTATCTTTTAAATACTACTTGAGAATGTACTTGACAGAATTGTTCAACACAGAAGGCTCTATGCAGATCACTCACTGAGACCATCCGTCATATGTACTGCACATATACAGAGTACAAAAAGGATTTAGATCTAAAGGCAAATAGAACTTATATTAACAGCAAAGTAAGGATTGTTCTGAAATAACTAAGTTGTGGTTCAATCAGTATCGAAGGAGCCACTTTCTCTCTTGTTGAACACTGAGGGAACATAAAGAGAGTAACGTCCCAATCTCATCTTTACTCATCTTTTTAAGAAAATGTCTATATTGTTACCAAATTGATAAAAACAGGGGAAAAAAAAAAAAAAACAACTCTAAATTCTTATTGATCTTTTGGCTTTTTTTTTTTTTCTTACGTATTTTATGAAAATACATTTTCTGTGAGCAGTTTATTTAAATAAGATAACATTGTGGCTCAACTCCCTAGCTGGTGTAATTTGCCCTCATTCTGTTGAGGTAAGATTCTGTTGTCTGTTGTTCAAAGCAGCCGTGGCAGTTTCTGCTAGTTTAAGGGCAGAATTCTTATTACAATAACATTGATATTTTTCCCTTGTTCATTAAGCATTTTTATTTTGCCAGCAGTAGTATGCTTTACCTTGGCTGACAAAGACCAATCTAAATTGTCAAAAACCTCATGGTTAGATAAAAGCAGCCACTCATTTCTCCTGAAACACCAAATAGCTTTTCACATTTCTCTGACTTACCAACATTGGAAAACAACAAAATTCAGATACCAGTGGCATACAAGAGAGAACTCAATTACAAAGAGGCATTTTAATCTAAACCCTAAAAATTATATTTCATCCTTGGCAGGTTTTGTTTAGTTTCCCTTGTTTCTTTTTGTTATGTTTTAAGTGAACTGAAAAAGTTATAGGTACTGGCTTGAATCAATTTCTCTGCAGAAACTCATTTCATTCATTATCTCTGCATATCACAGAATCACAGAATTGAAGGGGTTGAAAGGGACCTTGATAGATCATTGTGTCCAATCCCCCTGCCAAAGCAGGTTCCTTAGAGCAGGCTGCCTAGGTAGGCGTCCAGATGGGCCTTAAATATCTCCAGAGAAGGAGACTCCACAACCTCCCTGGGCAGCCTGTTCCAGTGCTCCATCACCCTCACTGTGAAGAATTTCTTTCGCATGTTGGTTCAGAACTTCCTGTGCTCTGTCTTGTGGCCATTACCCGTTGTCATGGCTACCTGTGGCTCCCAGGAACCCAGCAAACAGAGGGCAAGGATGTTCTGGCCACACCATTTTTATGCCTTCTTCAAGAGTCCTCCAAGTGACTGAGAGGCATGAGCCAAAGGAATTTAGTGTACTGGTACATAGAGAACAGCCTCCAGTTGCTGCTGCATAGGTCTGTTTTGATCAAAGAGGGGAAATAAAAGCAGTCTAATACAGATTTGTTTGGTTTCCCTGGTGTTTCTAAGAGATTCTAAAATACAGACAAATATAACGTCAAGCTTGCAGCACCAAATACAACTCTACAAGCAGATTAGCCTCATTACAGCCATGAAACTACACCTATTTCAGACATCTTGATAAAAAGTATGTGCATCATCTTGTCTTTCCAGACTGAGTTTACAGGGTGGATAATGAGTCAGAAAAACTAAAACTGTCAGCTGGAAAGATTTGACATGGAAATCTCCAGGAGAGCAAGACATCATAGTGCTGTTTTACTATAGCTAACTCATAAACCTTTTATCAGCCATCCTCTCTGCTTTTCCTTGGAGCAAAAGCACATAGCTTGAATCCCATCTTCTAACCTTGGCCCAGTGGAGCAGAACAGCTCTACAACAGATAAAACAGTGAAGAATTTTTACATGATGAAAACACAGCCAGCACAAGGTGACACAAAAATCTGGAAAGGCACTGTTGAAATTACCAGATTACCTGTTGTTAGTGTCCTCTGGAGCCTCTGGTTTAAAAGTCAGCAGCCTCAGAGGAAGGGGGAAGGCCAAGAAGCAGCAAAGACAGATTTTTGTCTTTCTTCCTGATGTTATAGGTCACGTCCATCCCCAGAGAATTGGTCTTCCTTATTTATGTAGCATGGAATATATTTGGAAAGATGTGCCATCCTATAAACTCACAATTTATGCAGGAAAAAAAAAGAAATCCAAAACAGACAACTGACTGAAAATTAAAACTACAAATCATTAGCAACCTGAACATTGATTATTTTAATTTTTTTTTTCATGTTTGACACTGCAACATTCTATTTGGAATTCATTATTTTAATGCACGTAAAATCTCTGACCTTTTAAAATATATATTTTTTTGATCTTAAGGGGAAGAGTATATAAATATCTTGACTAATAATAAATTTATAGATCTTGAGTGTTTTCTGTGGGATTTTAATGTAACTATGCAAAACCAGCAGCACTTAACAGTTATGTTCTACAGCAGCCTGCTTTGCTGAGGGAGGCACTTCAGCAGTTCTCTTCCTTTTCTCTGTATCATCTCCTCTCCTTTCAGAGGCCCCTCATTATGATGACCCATCCATTTGGCTAAGGGCTGCATGCAGCTGCATCTGAAAGAAGCCAACAGTATTCTTGGGTCATCTGGGGAAGTCTGCTCATTTACAACTGTAGGTATAAACCATGCTTCTACCTCCTGTAACTTAAGGGAGAAAAGACCTAGGCCTCAACTCAGGTTCCAGCTGAGGTACAAAACATATTCACTGGCTACACAGCAAATGCTGAGCAGCTTCATTGTAATGAAAAATGAATGATTTCAACTCACTGGCTCTGCTATCCTGCAGATATGAGATATGTGAAAACTGAATGTTTCCTTATCTCTGTAAATATTTTCAGTTTATAGTTATCCTACAGATATCAAACTCTCCTAGAATATCATGACAGAAACTTTTTGTTGTTATTGTTGCAAAATGAAAGTGAATGTTGGCCAAGATTTGTCATTCTTTGAGAAATCTCTCAGACTGAATAGCTGATTACCCCCCAAAAAACTTGGCAGTGTTGAGTGACCCATTTGTAGGAAGAGACATTTTTAATTTTAGGAGAATTAGCATGAAGAGGGAGACTCAATGAAGTAACTTCACCTCATACTTCTTTGCAATAAACAGTACTATTCCAAGGGTAAAAATGTTTTTAAGGTCTGGGCCTAAGTTGTCTGCCTTTCCACTGTCCTCAGCTCTATGTTAGAGGACTTCATTATTTTTTCAGATGAGGTGAAAGATTCACAAAAAGTGTACACATCTGAAGTTAGGAACTTGTTTATTAGGGTCTAATCATAATGAACAAGTCTAACTTCTATTGTAGCAGAAATATACAAGACTAAATCCATAAAGTTTCAGGATATGACAGATGGTGTAGACCTCATGAAATTATGATTAGCGTTGTCTCTGTCTAGGGCCTTGGTATGATATTTTTCCCCTATGCTACAGCATTACAAAAAGGTGGGGACTGTAATGCTGCCAAGATATACATTGTATTATCAAATGGGATACTTCTAGTGAGCCAAGGCTTCTTACTAGAATGATAAGATAACCTGTGGTTGCAACTCAGTGCATCACAAAGCTTTCAGCATTCAATAATGTCACATACCTCCAGGACACTATTAAATGGGCTTAGTGTAAAATGCCAACTCATTACCATTCTCTACAGGAAGTCACAAAAATGCACTTTTTGAATACATCTGAACACAAGGTTTTATTGCAAACATAGGAAAGAAAAAGCACAGCTTTGTATTTTATTATCAATCATTTTGTTATAACCCCCATTCTTAGCTTATATTTTAAATTTCTCTAATGCAAATTTTCAAGTCTTGCATGTTTGTACAAGTTCAAGCACAATACTGCTACTTCATTAGAATAATTTTATACTCCACACTGGTATGCAACAGACACAAAAGCAAAATCACTGTCCTAAGACATTTAAAAAGGATAAAGTTAGTGTCAAAAGTAGGTTTGTCAAGGGGAAGCTGGGCAAATAGCATGGGCTCAGGTAGTTTGCATGTAAATGACTTGGCATGCTTAGGCTTTCAAAACACAACAAGGGTTTCAAAACAAAACAAGGTAATGGAAAACACAGTCAGAAAGCCCAGGACACTCTAACTTTTCTTGAGGAAGCACGGTATATACATAGGAACAGAGACAATTTGGTGTGAAGTTTACTAATAAAGTGTAGTGAGCTGTAATTATTAGCAAAACTCAGAGGGGAATGACTGCTATCATCAAATGAGACAGGTGACATATAAGGAGAGGAAGAGCTATTTCATAATATCAATATTTGGATAATAAGCATGAATTAAATTGTGAATTAGATTGATGCAAACAAATTAGAAAGTATAATAGTTTGACATAATTAAAGTGACAGTGAAGAGTGAAATACACAGAATGTTATGCATTACTTGATGTAGCCTGAAAAGCCTGCTATTGAATAACTGAATAACAAGTATCTGAACTCTCATCTGGGCTAATGAAGAAAAAATTCAACTCCTTTATCATTCCAATAGCTTGGTCTAATCCAATTTCAGTTCAAGTTCTAACAATTTCCATAGGTTTACCTTCTGCAGTAGATGCTGTGCCATATCCACCCCTAATGACATCTGGCAAAGATATGCCCTAAATGTGAATGTACTAAATGAGCATATTGGTCAGAACAACAGTTCTGATTCCTTTAAAAGAAAACCAAAATAAATAGTTCATTTGCTGTAAATACCCATGTAGTTTGTTTGGGAAGGCAGACTGCATTACTCCTCAGTTCATTAAGGTTTACTTTAACAAGCTGTGAAGCTGATACAGCAATAGTTCAATAGTTCAATGTTGCATTGCCTTTTTTTTTTTTTTTTTTTTTTTTTTTTGGAAAGCTTCAGCATCCTTCTTGGCACAAAAATCATACATTTTGAAGACATTTTCAGAAATGCCTTTGAGAAAACCTTGTTTTTCAGCCATTTAATTTTTTTTCTTCTCCTCCCAGAAGTACCTTAATATTTTTTCCCTAGCAAAACAAACATGTTCTTTGTTCAAATAACAACATCTCCGTTCTTGCTTGTTATGAAACAGCACATTTCCCCAAAAGTGTTTGCTGGGTGAGATCCATAAGTGAAGACTATTCACCTTTTGTTAAAACAAACAAACAAACAAACAAACAAACAAAACCTTACATTAGTGGTTTTACAAATAAATTACATTGCTGTTATTTCTTTTTCTAATTGTTTTTAAAGTTCAAGTGCCAGATTCAGTGCACTAGAAACTGTTCTCATGCAGAATGGTTACAGCTCATGCAATGCTATGTAAGTTCTCTTATACCCCAGAATGACTGCTATGATCTGACAGAATCAACTCTCTCAAGAGCAGTGTTTTAATCTCCATGCCTACATGTGAGTGCCAGTCAATGCCCACTCCACCATGCCTGTTACCAGCAGGAACTGTGTGCATGTTTACACTGTACAATAAAGCAGCATGTGGAAATGTTGAGCTGTGGGTAAAGGAATTATTAAAAAAAAAAAAAAAAAAAGGAGGGTAAAAATGGTTGAGTGCTGCCCTGTACTGTTTGCAGTCCTTGAGAAGGCTGGATATCTTTACACAGCTCCATACCATCTCTGAGTGTGGTTTGTGGAATTCTGCAGGGCCTTGCAGCCTTGTTACAGAATTTCTATAGGGCTAGATAAACATTCCGCAGAGTGTTTTGTTGATTCCTCATAATTTATGCCATTTTTTTTCAGCTAATGTGCAAGACTGAATTATGGCTAGCAATCAGCACATGCTGGATGTGCATGCAAAAGCTTTATATTACTTTTATTTGCAAGTGAAAAAGTTCAAGAATTGTTCTTTTGAAACTATTACCATAACTGAGTAGAATGTTGAAACACCAAGACTGCACATTAATCCATACCATAGCTTGGATACAACATAAAAGTTATTTTACCAGTTCGCTGTCAGCAAACCAGCATCTTCAATTAGTGGTGCCCAGGCAGAAGTGATGCTGAGTTCAGCAAACTTGGAAGCAAGCTTGGCTGCTCTAACACTGTACGGAGTTTAGTACTAGAATATTTTTTAATGCTGATGCACTGAAAATTAAGATAAGCTACAGATAGAGAATAAAAATACCAAAGATATTGCTCTCCATGAAAATGAATATATATTAAGATATATAGAAGGAAAACATATATTGAAGGTACATGTCAAAAATGTAGAATTTTTTTTCAAGGAGTTCTCCAAAATGGAAGTGCTCCATCTCCTGACATACTTCACAATTCATAGAATCACAGAAAGATTTAGGTTGGAAGGGACCTCTGGAGGTCATCTGGTCCAACTCCCCCAACTCAAGTAGGGACACCTAGAGCAGGTTGCCCAAGGACCATGTTCTGACAGTTTTTTTAAGATCTCCAAGCAGGAAGATCTCTTTAGGCAACCTATTCCACTACTCTGTCACCTACACAGTAAAGAAGTGCTTCCTGATATTTAGACAGAGCCTCTTGTGTTTCAGTTGGTGCCCACTGCCTCTTGTCCTGGCACTAGGTACCACTGAAAAGAGCCTGGGTTCCTCCTATTTGAACCTTATGATATAAATTATGACAAAACAAAAGCAGTTGGATATATGATTACTCTGTAGTAGCAAATAGAACACAGTAATTCAAAACACAAAACATCAGTAGCTGTATATTATAATAAAGTGGAAATAACTGATACATAAGGACATAAAAGACCTCTTACTGCAATGTCTCTAGCCACTGGTTGTTCACATCAGAATTTTAGGATTAAGGCTCTATGGAATTTACATGAGATTTAAGCTCTAGAAAATCCAACAAAAGAAATCCTTGAGACCAACATCAACATCGCTCCTAATCAATGCTAAAGCCAAAATCACCAAAATTCTCTTCTTTGTTTTCCAGTGCTACCAAATTCATTAGATTAGGTTGTATAGGTCTACTTCCCTTTCCATCTCAAAGGAACTAAGAGAATCAGGCAGCTGCCACCTCCTTAAACTGCCTTTTGAGGGGTGGGTAGGCCTCTCAGGAACTTGGTCCTAAATTTCATATGACAGACTGATGAGTACCTAACGGTTTTTCATAAGCCACTAAACAAGCAGCAAAAGTTGCACTCCAATATAGGGCCCAGATTTTGAGAACATCAGCTGAAGGCTGAATGTCAAGGTGTGGATATTCAGTCATGTGTTCGGCAATATATGTAGGACCCACTGCCAAACCAACCAGACTGTGAAACGCAGCTACAAACTGAGGAAAGTCAGAGATTTCAATTTGTTTCGCAATGGTAAGACCGGCAAAATGAGATGATTTAGATCCAAGATAAAACGTTACATTGTGTTTCATACTCAAAGCATAAACAGACTGTTGAGCAAGAAAGGACTGTTTACTTTTTAATGTTGTTTTCCTTTTCCT
Organism: Aythya ferina; assembly: GCF_964211825.1. Lineage (NCBI taxonomy): Eukaryota > Metazoa > Chordata > Aves > Anseriformes > Anatidae > Aythya > Aythya ferina. The sequence continues at coordinate 20,245,009 of NC_140307.1, read as the reverse complement.
ACAATGAAATAGAAATATAATAGTTATAGGAAACTTTAACCTAATTAAGTCTTTTCCAAAAATGCATTGCTAGAACATTTTAGGATGACAGCTTATAAGAAAGTGAGCCAGAACAGCACTTCTGAAGTGACAGTTTCTTATGTAGGGCAGAGAGTTGCGTGGATGCACCCATCGGAGTTTCCAAACACATTTTGCCTACAGGGAATCAAGACATGCAAAATGCCTCTGGAAGCATTAGAAGACTGCCACAATGTAATAATAAACTGGCAAAGTACTGCCTTTCCCTCTTCCCTCAACCTTTGAGGATTTCTATTGGCCTCCGCAGTATCAGATACAAAATCCTCCTTAGAGAATCAACATTAAAATTGAAATCTTCTTCCCCTGTAAATTCAAATTCAGATTAACTGAGTCACTTGATGGCTACAGATACCTGTTCAAGCACTTCTGGCTGAGGGTTTCAGTGCTCCTACTACTGCTCATGCCTGACTCTCCAGCAATCCCAATCACAACAAGGGTATTTTCCAAATCCAGATCAGAGATATTCTGGCTAGACAACTCTGCCAGCACACCTGCACAACACACACCTGAGCCAAAATGCATCATCTGAAAAAACAATGAAAAAGTGAACATGTAGCACAGCTGTGCTTCAAGCTTTATTCTTTGTAAAGGAATATAAAGGCACTGAAAGACTTTAATAATCTCCTGAAAGACTGAGAACTAATAGTTAATATTTCATCTTTAAATAAAAGACAGATTTCTTCTTTTGTTTATTCATGCAAGTGAATATCATTTTCTGCTTTTAAGACTAGCACAAATTGCTTCCTTTCACATTTTCTGGTTTCTATATTTCTTTATGACACCGATCCACCAAGCAACCATGAAACTAATTAGAATCCCAGCAACTCAGCTCCAGGACCCATTGACACGTATTTGAGTAAGTTTTCAATTATCATAAACAGTGACATATTGTTTTCTAATATTAGTCTACAATGCCTGAATTATTGTCTTAGTCTTTATTGTTTTCAGGCTTAGTTCTTAATATTCTGTCCCAAGAGAAAAATACTTATCACATTAGTTCAAGCTAAAAGTTTTGATACCTTTGGTAGATTTGCCCTTCAGCCAACCTAAAACTGTTTCAGCCGGAACATTCTTTATGGGTAGAAAAAGGTACATTTTAATCAAGCTAAATATAAAGTTCTGTTTTTCTCATATTTTGAATTTTAAAATGTTTCGCTATAAAAAAGTATCCTGAAAGTTCTATGTGATCAGATTTAGTGTTCTTTCTTCTGATATTTAAGAAGGAAGAGTTTTCAAACAATAAATTCTTTTAACCCACATCACTGAATATCTTGAAAGTATGATTTCAAAACAATACAATCTAAAAAAACCTATGATGCTGAAATCATAAAACAGACAGGTTTGTCCATTCAACAATTCTTTAGAACATTCATAAAGGCCAAAGACCATGTACATGTATTGGCTTATATCTTCAAGAAATATTTATGGGCTTTTCAGAAGTCTAAGTCTTAGACTTAGGTTTGATGAAAGGCAAGCTGTCATGTAAGGACATTAGTGACACTAAGATGAAGCAAATTTATAGATACTATATCCTAAGAATCACAGAATCACAGAATTTCTAGGTTGGAAGAGACCTCAAGATCATCGAGTCCAACCTCTGACCTAACGCTAGCAGTCCCCACTAAACCATATCCCTAAGCTCTACATCTAAACGTCTTTTGAAGACTTCCAGGGATGGTGACTCCACCACTTCCCTGGGCAGCCTGTTCCAATGCCTCACAACCCTTTCAGTAAAGAAGTTAAAGAAGATCTGGTGTTAAACAGAACAGCTGAATGACTGGCTTTTATTATGGCCAGTGGAAGAGAAGTGACATAATGAAGCAAAAAGCAACATAACAAGCTTCCCAGAACATACCTCATATGTATTCAAATACTCATCTGTACAACTAGAAAAAAATACGAGCTTCAGTGACCTTGTCTTTAAGGAGGAACAATGCAGCATAAAACTTTGACCCAGTATTTATCTAATTGTTAATCCAGTCCTCACAATTAATCAGGTAAAAGTTTAAGTGTAAGAATTTGAGAGTCCTGTATTTGTGTGTAGAAGATAAACTGAAAATATTTGCTACTGTTTTCAGTTCACTCTGAGTGCTCTGTCTTTGAGGCATTTATTGCATGTAAGATTTAATTGATCAGGTGTATTACTGCACAGAGGGAAATGTTTTACTTAGCTCTTTTAATCAAATTATGAGCTATTCTAGTTTGTTAATATCATTGCAAAGAAAGGGGTTTCAATAGAAAACTGTGAAACAAACATTTAGAATACAAGCTGTCATTATGTATATCGACTGCTATCTGAACTTCTGATAAGTTCCAGGACATTCATCAGATTTTTTTTAGTTATGATTTTATATTTTTTAAAAATGTAAAGAATTAATGAAATCTGACCCCTAATTTCTTTCAGACTTGGTATTGAACAGTTTTCTAGAATGTAGGAAGCCTCAACAGCAGGTAAGAGACCCAGTTAAGTTCTGATTACCATCAGATTGTTTTCTTCACAAAATATTTCCTTTCTGTGTCTTTAGCAAAGACAATTGCTGATGAAACTCTACCTCTAAAAAGGAACAGCTCAGTTTTAGTAAGTTCTGAACACACGTATCTAAAGATAGATTGAAAAATAACAAGTAAAAGTAGAGATGGTATCTCTCCTGATGTACTTATACTAGATACTGCTTGGTACTTCTGCAAATGAATTAGGTTCTTTGATGAATTAGTTGTCACTTTGACTGAATGTCATGGATCTGGAAATGCAAAGTTGTTTTCTCTTGAATTAAACATAGCACAGTCACAAAGGACTATGCTCAAATAAGGACAGTAGAAGACAAAAAAACCTATAAAATTATCTCCCTGGCCCTAGGGATAAGAGATTCCATGATCTAATAAAGAGGGATGGCAAATATTTGCCCATAAAAGCGAAGAGTATTCCTGGAAGGCCTGATTCTGTACATACCCCTCATTCTTCACTGCTTATAGTGTTAATGTTTCAGCCAGAATCAGGCCCTTTGCTTGCTGGTGTGAATTATTTTGCTAGCCAAGACCACCCTGCTAGCTATGGAATTACTTAACTATTGAACAAAAGAAAACATTGACTAACCTGCTTAATATTATGTCCAATAGTGTAGAGAGGTACCATGCCTGTTACAAACACTGCTTCAGGGAGAAGGCAGAGATAATTATATTCTGGAGGATGTGTAGTTCACCTGAACATATGTAACATTCTCGGTGTAATTAAGAAGCTACCTGTTGGCATATATAAATTTTACATGTAAGAATGAGTAAGTAAAAATTATTGAGTATTTTTTATTTGTACATCCCTTTTAGTTAAAATTGGTATGACTGTCTAATTTTGTGTTCTGCAACTTATTCCAGGTTGCAAATTCAGTTATCATATTGTGTCAAACTTTCTCTTCTTTCAGTAAAATTCTTGATTTTGGCAAATATTTGTACTCACTTTAAATATCTTTCTTATTCACTTTCAAAGTCAGGCCTTCCTGATCCATTGTATTTATTTCCTAATCTTGTAGCACGGCTATGGTACTGCATATGGTATGTTTGGTTAATTTTTTCATGTTTTACTTAGAAGGGACTTTGTGTTGACTGTTTATGCTTTTTTTTTTTTTTTTTTTTAATATTAAATATATCAATTTCTACTTTTTTTCTTCAAAGCTACAGAACTTCATTTTAGATGATGCCATCTGTTTTCTCTAGTCTTGAGTTTTAAAAACTCCCTTATAATTGTTTTAATATTTGTCAATAGCTTTTCATCTTCAATTAGGTGGAACCCATCCTTCTGTTGTAAGCTGTGTGTATTCCATAGGTTTCCCAGCTCCTAATAAACCTGAACGTAGTTTTCATTCCTATCCATGCAGACATGGTATTTGGAAATATTTTAGAAAATATGAGCATGAAGATTCTTGTCTTTCATCACTGAATAAATTAAACTGTGCTTCCAGCATGTCTCATCCACTTTATCATGCCACTGGTTGACCACTCAGAACTAAGAAAGTGACTAGCTAGCTTATAAGACCTGCTACATTTGCACCCACAAAGAAGTTACCATGAGGTCCTAACCAGCATGACAAACCCACTGATTGAAACAGCTCTTAAACAAACTACCCAGCACTAGAGAAGTTCCCAGATGGAAACCCTCTCTGTAGAGGGGTCAATCTCAGTACAAGTGTGATCAAACTAAAATAAGAAAATGCATTTTATTCTTATTTTGTTGAACATATCTCTGGTCATCTTATTACTCACAGAAATATCTAGATTTGCTACAGATACAGTGGGTATAGACATAAGGCTGATATCTATATTGGCTTTCCTATATTTAAAAGCAATGATCATTATACAATTCTTTGGTTGCCAGTAAATTTTCTGTGTATGAACATGCATCATGAATCTAAGTAAAGATGAAAGCAGCATTGCTTAGTACCTGGAAAAGAAGTTTTGAGGTACAACTCCTAATCTCATTTGCAATTCACTTTGGGTAAATCATTAACCTCTTTCTGTTCAAAATTCCTAAAAAATTCCTGAAAAATCTATCATAATGAAGCACAAAAGGGAAGAAAGAAGCAGACAGTACATCTACCAGAAACTGCACTTATGACTGATATGAGAGGCAAATGGAGTGCAGGTGTGATTCTCTGGGTAGCGTGATAACCACTATTTCAAGCAAGAACAAATCTGGTCATCATTTCAGTAAAAGGAGGAAGTGGAGAAAAGTGTCAGTCCTAAAATACCTACCAACCTTATAAACACTCAAAAGAATAAAAAGTATTTTTCTTCATAAATGATAAAATAAAAGCAGGCACAGAATCCAAGCTCTACTCCCACTGAAGCTGTGTTACTGACACCCATTTCCCACTGTCTCCCATGACATCCTACTAGCAAAGGTGAGAAAGTGTGGGATAGATGAGTGGACGGCAAGGTGGGTTGAGAACTGGCTGACTGGCCAAGCTCAGAGGGTGGTGATCGGAGGAGCAGAGTCTGGCTGGAGGCCTGTGACTAGCGGTGTTCCCCATGGGTCAGTGCTGAGTCCAGTCTTGTTCAACATCTTCATCGACGACCTAGATGAGGGAATAGTGTCTGCCCTCAGCAAGCAGGCTGATGACACAAAGCAGGGAGGAGTGGCTGACACGCCAGAAGGCTGTAATGCCATTCAGCGAAACCTGGACAGGCTGCAGAGATGGGCAGGAAGAAACCAAATGAGGTTTAATAAGAGCAAGTGTAGAGTCCTGCACCTGGGAAGGAACAACCACATGTATCAGTACAGGCTGGGGGATGACCTGCTGGAGAGGAGCTCTGAGGAGAAGAACCTGGTGGGTGACAGGTTGACCATGAGCCAGCAGTGTGCGCTGGTGGCCAAGAGGGCCAATGGGATCCTGGCGTGCATTAAAAGGAGTGTGGACAGCAGGTCAAGGGAGGTGATCCTCCCCCTCTACTCTGCCCTGGTCAGGCCTCACCTGGAGTACTGTGTCCAGTTCTGGGCTCCCCAGTACAAGAAAGACAGGGATCTCCTGGAAAGAGTCCAGCGGAGGGCCACAAAGAAGATACGGGGCCTGGAGCATCTTCCCTATGAAGAAAGGCTGAGAACAGACCTGGGTCTGTTCAGCCTGGAGAAGAGAAGACTGAGAGGGGATCTCCTCAGTGTATATAAATATCTGAGGGGTGGGGGACAGAAGCATGTAGCCAACCTCTTCTCAGTGGTTTGTGGGGATAGGACAAGGGGCAATGGCTGCAAGTTAGAGCACAGGAAGTTAGGCACGGACATGTGAAAGAACTTCTTCACAGTGAGGGTGATGGAGCATTGTAACAGGCTGCCCGGGGAGGTTGTGGAGTCTCCTCTGGAGATATTCAAGGCCTGTCTGGACGCCTACCTGGGCAGCCTGCTCTGAGGAACCTGCTTTGGCAGGGGGGTTAGACCCGATGATCTTTCGAGGTCCCTTCCAACCCCTACAGTTCTGTGATTCTGTGATTCTGTTTCCTGCCCATGCTTTTACATGCCTAACTTCTATACCCTGCTTTTGCCAGAAAACTAGTTTTGGAATAACAGAATCTTTGTCAACCTGGGTATGAAGTGGAGACTGCAGAGTCCTACAAATGCATATGGGGCTGCCAAACAACATCTCTTCAGTTGGGCAAATATGGAGAAATTGTTCTGTTCATTTAAATAAAAAGGGAAGAAGAAGAAATATGTCAAATTCCTCAGTGACTTCTCACAACCTTTATTGCTTTAGTAGGAATACAGACTACACTGTATCATCTGAACATTATTAAAAGATGCAGACCACACAAATAGTTCAACAATACTTCCTTGGGAGAAAATATTATTGCTCCCAGTACTAGTCCATTTGACCATATGTGTTGGGAGTTTAAGGAAATGTTTTTCCCTCTTTAGGAAAAGACGAGATCATTTCATTAATCCAAAATAATACAATATTTTACTTGGAGACACATTTTGTCATCACTTGCACAATGTTTTGTTAAAATATACCCAAGTATACTCTAAGCAAATGAATGTACAAATCCGAATTTCTCTTACCAAGACAAAACCCAATGTAGTAATAATACAAGAGTCTGTCTATCTCACAGGGGATTAATTTTTGGTTAGATTATCATTTTAGGAAGTTGTAATCAAAACTTTAAAACTTGTACAAAATTTGTCTGATATTAATAAAAGAAAATAGATCTCGAAACTCAGGCATGAAAAAGATGATACTTTGGATGACACATTCCAAGTCAGTGATGTCAGAAGGAGGCAGTAAGAAAGATCTTTCAGATACAGCGCATAATTTGGCTATAGAATGATTCACTAACTGAAATGGACTTCTTTCACTCTTTTATTCCTTTAAGACCAAGCTCCTGTACCAAATGGAAAAAAAAAATTGCTTTTCTTGAGCTAATAGACATTTCTAATGTTACTCACTTTGTATGGGAGCTTTGAAGGTCATGAACTCTTGAAAAGATGTGCTACATGCATCCTTTTCTGTTATCGTTTATATTATTTTTTTTCCATTCTATCATTGTTTTTAAAGGGAGTTAATGTGAAAAGACTTGATCTTGTTTATGAGGAAAATGTTATTCAACATAATCAAAACCTTGCTATATGATTCATTTTCATTTCATACATGCATTTCAACACAGATAATGACATCTGGAGCTATGCAGTATATACAGGCCCTGACTCAAAAGCGTTTGAAAACAGTCTATGTTAATTTCAACTGGCCCTGGATTGGATTGCTAACCTATATCATATTGGCTCTTTATTGCACATATAATTAATATCAGAAGTTTGTTGTTAACAAGAGGTATACAATGATTCACCAAGGAACTTGAAAAGTTGAATTTTAAATCTTTCAATGAGTTGGAAAACAACATGATATATTAGCAACCCTAGCTTACCACTGTCTGCTACTTTTCAATGTTAAGCCACATTACCTTTTGGAGCTCATTTTATTTCTATGTAATTATTTGTAACGTGGCTCATATTTAAATGCCAAACTGACTACAACAAAGATCAATGTATTCCCTTGTACATTCTATATAAATTCCAGCCATGGTCATCATCTTCCTTGATTAGAAGTGTGGCTATTTTATTTATTTATTTTTTAACATTGGTGCAGAATGGGATGCTGTTTTGGGGAAAGGTTCTAGAAATCAGACCCTATCTTCTTGTTACGGAACAACACGATCATGATGGATTTCTACAGCATCTGGCTTTTCTTTATATCATGACAGAAGTTCTCAATTCAAAGTTGTCATGGCTACTCATATATCCTTCTGAAATTAGTAGGATTACTCATGTGAGTAAATAAAACCAGATTTGGCCCTTACCTTATACCAATAAAAATAACCTTTTCCTGTAAAATAGTACTGATCATTGAAGTCAGTCAGTTGTAAAAACCATCATATTCTTACTGCACCAAATTTGGCTTGGTATGTGTCAGACATAGTATACTTGATGCTTCAGAGAAAAAGAACAAACCCCATCATGCCTTGCTCTGCCCTCCCAAAGATTAAATGAGAAAAATGAAGTCCTATGCTACATTCCTTAAAAGCTGACATGAATATGCTTCTCCTTACAAACACTTCCTTAGCCAAACAGTAATTCCAGCTTGCCAACATTTGTTTAGCATGAATGTACTTTGGTTTAATGCTACCTGCAGGCAGATACAGATTCCTGTCAATCTTAACTCGCCATGACAACAGAAATTAAAGCTTACTTTCTATTACATCCAGAATAAAAATAACTGAAAAGGTCTGTCTGTCTAAAGAAATATCTTGCATTTAGTAAGTCACAGCCATCATAAGAGTAAATCTAATTTTTCGTATATTTCACAGCTGACTCCCATATTAACTGCATATCTATTTCCTTTTCAATTCCCCAGAATAAGGGGTCAAAGGATGTAGGAAGGTATACAAGCTACTGCTACTACAGAGACTATGCAGGACCTAGCTTAACGCTGTCATATCGGGGTTGAAATCCCTTTCATATTCTGAGGCTAAATGCCTGCTTGCTTCAATAGAACACTATGCCCTTATAAGCAATGATGCCCTACCTTCCCTGACCTTGGCAGAGAGATAAAAGTGTCAAACCATTTGACATTTCTAGTACTTGCACTACTTCAAGTCCTTATGAGCATCACATGCAGCTCACCTATTTCTACTTACCATAGCACCTTCGTTCAACACATTGTCGAGTCCATAAACTATCTGACACTTGAAGTTACGTTTCTTAAAGTACCTTTTAGTAGCTCAGCAGATGTGCCGACTCTCAGTAATGTATTCTTTACAAAATACAAGTTCAAAGTGCAACATTGGTTTTCGTGTAAAGTTTTGGTAAATATATTTTTGCCCTATTTCAGTGTTCAAAACATGCAAGAAACTCAGTTCACATTATCATATGGACTATGAGTAATGGTTTTTCATGGATTGGTTAAACTCACTAAAAAAATCTCTGCTTTCATACAATACATTTAATTTTATAATCAAAAAATTTTAAGTGGTGTTGAAACTCGCCCTCATTACCAAAATTCTTCTAATGACATGATCAATAGCCCCATAATCTAAATCATCCTTTCATTCAAACTGAAAATATTCTTTGTCAGGAGAAATAGCTTTAATAATTTCAAGATGTTATTGGAATAAATGCTACTGGCTTGAGTAGCCATTCTACTTGGCAAGACTGTGTAACCAGTGTTCACCACGCCCTGATGAGAAAGAAAAATAAATAGTTGTCAAAGCTTTCATGTATTATCTTGGAAAAATTTCACATGTCCTCCACAGATCTGATGCCTGTTTTATACATGCTAGTAAATCAGATTTGCATATTACTGTAGACATGAGTTACTAAAGCTTTGTTTTACAAGTTAAGGATCTGTTTAAAACGAATAGCTTACTCTGATGCATGACCAAAGAAAGCCAGCAATTTTGTCAGAAAGCCAGAGACCAAATGAGCTGGGAGGCCAGTCAGGGAACTAGTCACAAAACCATATGGTCCTTATTTTTAGGATAAGAAATCAACTACTACTTCAAATTTGAAAACACCTCACGATTGTCTGATAAGAATCACATTGCACAATGTGTTTCCCAGATTAACTGTACTCCAGTCAACCCCAAGGAAGAAGATATAGGTACCTTCATATTTAAAGTCTTTGCAAGTATATCTGGATGAAGATCATGTTTCTTTAACATCCTTTCATATTATTATGAATGCACACCTTCAAAAAACACTGAAGAATTCTAATGCCATGCTCTGAAAACAACTTACACTGAATTCTGATCTTGAACAGGATACTCTAAATGATTATTTCTTTTCATTGCATCATTCCACGATAGCCATCTGGACATTGCAGTTGCAAGTTCATCCCATATGCAGCCACACATGTTCATACATGTGCACACGTGTTCAACACACATCTTAAAGGAAGACATAACAATATCATGATAAGTAAGTATGGCAACCACAGAAGTCAAAACAATGTAAAATTGAAAAGGTTTTGGTTGGAATGTTCTTTTCATCTAGATTGCCAGAATAGGCCGGTGTGTATATCTGCTATCTGAAGGAAAATAGACAATGAATGCTGCAAGTATTCTGCTATTGCTTTATGCCCCACTTCCCAAGTTGGTTCCTAATGGGAGATGCCTTACCTTTTCCTCCTCAGGAAAATTAGTGCACACAGCATTTTTAGTTGCTTTAAATAATGGCTCTTTACAAAGGAAAAGAGATGACAGTACTACAAAGAAGAAAAAGTGAAGCACTGCAGCTATTACCAATGAGAGTAAGGCAGAGAATAAAAGGTGTGTAGAAGATTTTTCCTCATTATGCACAATAGTACTTGGCTTATTTTCATGCTGGAATCCCACGGCTTGGGTAAATTTTCCCACTATGTAAGCTGGATATTTAAACTATAGAGCAAGCCATTGAGCCATATGGCATACAAGCAGACCACCTGTGTGCCTAAAAAGCCCAGTGCTATACCAACACCAGAGCAACATGACACATGAAGTCTAGGCAGAAAAAACTAAGCAGCACACATGGGGAGAAGATGCAAGCAATATCCAAACTGCTGATTATATGTCAATGATGTCAATGATGAATGTCAACAGAAACAACCTGACCCAGAACAACATACTTGGAAATGGTTCAGTAAGAGAAATACTTAAGCTTGGAAAAATCTACATGAAAACTAAGAACTTCAAATTTTAAACAGAAAAATAACAGAAATATTTCTTTCCCCCAGAGGAAAAGACAAAACTGGCCTTTTTCCATTAAATTAAACAGAGATAGCAAATTTCCCATCAGTTCTGCAAACTGTAGAGTTGGGAATTATGCAAACTTCACTATCTTTAATCAAACCCAAGCATTAATGATTTAAAACTCTTTTGACAATCAATTTAGCACAAAACCCTGGAGATGCAAAATCAAGGGACAATTGTAGACCCTTCTAGAACATCACTGTAAGCCAGCAAGTTTATTAACAGCCTTATTTCATCAGTTTCATTATATTTGCCATTCTTCAGGTTTTAACTGTATGAACCAGAGCACTACAGAAAAAATAATCTTCCAATTAAAAAGAAAAATATCGCTGTAACTAAGTTGGAAATGTGACCCCTGAAGAGATAATGACAGAAAAGTTTAAGATTGATTACACCTTCACATTTTTTTTGAAAACAGTCTCACATTTTGGACAGCATTGTTCTGGAAAAAAAGCAAAATGAAAATTGTTTAGACAATATTTCAATAGACAAATAATTATACCTTTATATCATGTCACCAATATATATGACATGACTTTTCCAATTCACATCTGAACTTCATCTTCATCTAAAAACAATAATCTTGAGTTGAAATTTATCATTTATATTATAAAACTGTAAAACAGTGACACTGAACAATATCTTCTAAAAATTTACTCTTTTCTATATTTGGAAGTGGACAGCGGACAGCTCAAAAGTCTTATTAATAAAGCTCTAGGGATGAATTTACGGGCATTTTTGGTATTATTGTTAAAGATGATGTTACCATGCTTATAAAAGTCACAATGCATAAAACGTTCAAAGATGGAATGTTGGTGTCTGGGTAATATTCCAATTTGTGGTTTCATTACTTATGAAAGAAAAAAAACTCTGCTTTAGTACTCCACAACACATAGGTAAGAATTCCTTAACAGATCTACTGTGTCTTCATGGAAAAAGACTGTCTTAATTACTATAACAGATTACTTGTATTCCCCCTGCATGTCAGTTATTTCTAAATGCTGCAGTGCAATCTACGCACATTACACATGTAAAGTTATCCAGGATAAGTCATTTCTGCTGTACCTCCAGCCTTAGCTCCACAGTTACTCATTGTTCTTTCATCCTCGCAGTGATTAGAATTGGAGCTTTCTTCCCCACCTGCATATTTAAGAAAGTAAACCAAACAAGATTAATAATTCTAACTAGAAACAAAGAAAATGATTGAGTAGATATATAATACTTCTGATGCTTCCAGAAAAAAAAAAAAAATAAAAATAATCATATTGCATATGAATATCTAGATAAGTGCTTATTTCACTAAGCGTATTATATTGGGACAGACATACGTTTAAGCTCTGCAATAGTTATAAGCAATATCTAACGTGGTATAAGAGCTGTACTAATATCAATATCCAAGTCTTTATACTGTTTGGTAAATAATACCAGTTCTGCTTCGATATATTCTTGAGGCTTTTTTTTTTTTTTTCTCGACTCCTGCTGCTGGGGAGATGATCTTAGAAGCAGGCAAATCATGCCAGGGGCAATCCTGAGTGACTGCAGCCCAGGGATGACTGCTGCTGAGGCAGGGACAGCCGCAAGGAGCTATGGCATGTGGGTGACCCTAGTAGACAGAACATGTTACACACAACTCCATAGTCAAAGGAAATGAGAAGGACCAAGCATAAATGTGGGGAAAAAGAGGGAACTTGAGATTAGGAAGGAGACAGGAGGAAGGAGGTGTTTGGCTAAAGTTGAGCCTGGGAATTCAGGAAGAAACATATTCCGGTGTTTAATTATTTATGTTTTCTTTCTTCTGAATATCCAAATCAGTGATCAGAAATGTATGATAATTCATAATAAATCAAGTAAAAATTCTAAGTCACAACTCCTGAGTGCAATACATTAGATAAACCTCAAAAAATTGTTTTTAAAGGATATCCTTCAGTGCAAATGAGAGCAGAACTTTGACCATAATATTTTAGTGTTAAACGCTATTTTAGATTATAAGCCATATTTTCTTACTCTGCCTACTATCAGATCCTCTAACACCCCTTGCTTTGTAACTTCTGCTGCATCCAGCCCAGTAATGTCACTGGTGATTATCAGCATCTAGAGAGATCAAACAGATAGTAAAGTGTATTCAATGATCACTTCCTCCATCACTTGTTGTGTTTGCAATATGCCTTATCTTCAAAAGCACTTGAACTTTAAAAGAGCATCAGTGGCTACAAACTATATATATTATTTTTACTTCCCTGAAGTACTATAAAAACTTATCTCAATAATGCAACACAGTTAAACAGGTGATTTAGGTAATAAGAGCAAGTGGTCATTCATATAAAGCATGCTATATGTAGAAAATAGATAAGGTAGAAATAAGTTGGATAAAAAGTTAAAGAAAACATTGCTAGAGTCACTATATCACAGGATATAGTTTTTAATATAAACTTTGTTAACAAAAGATGCTAATCCTGATTTGTCCAGGTATCTAACTGTTTTCCTTTACTAAAGCTCTTCTCAGACATGAATTGACAGGTACACTGAGAAGGGTATCAGAATGCAGAGTTCAGCCTTAGAATGAAAAAAAAAATAGACTGTTTTAAGATCCTTAAAAATCACCGAATGTCCCTCTAAGGCATGATGTGATTTAATGCATTTTTACATTTAAAATTATTGAAATTGATCAAGCACTTGCCAAAAATAAATGAATAAATAAATAAGGCAGAAATCAAAACAGAAATGTAATACATTTACTCGCAAATTTTATTTCCCTCGCATGGACTGTATTAAAGCAGGTGAGAACAGACAGTTTGAGTCCTATACTGTAGTGTCCTGCAAAGCAGAAGAGGATCTTGTACAAGATCCTCCTGGGGACCACCCTAGGAACACTCCAATCCTGAGCCCTTGGGGAAAACTTAAAGGTACTGATCAAAAAAAAATAAATGTATTCAGAGACTTGACTTCAAGACACTTGGGAGACTTGAGCAACCTTCAAGTTGTAGTCCAGCTTTCCAGCACAAAAACCTACTTTGTAAACATCATCAGTACCAACTGTACCTTCACAGGAGAAACTTGTCCTGCCACCATTATCTCACCAGTAAAATATCTGCCGAAACAGCTGACAGCACTACTTATTTGTAGCTACAACATATAAAAACAACATCTTGTAGATAGGTAGTGACACTCTCAGATGAGAAGATTCAAACTACTGTGCAAAAGTACACGCATGAAATGTCACATACTCCCGAGCTCAGATGCCAGCATACAGATCACAGGAGCGAAGCCAAAACCTCTTGAGATAAAAATGTAAACCAATTAGATAATTAATAGAAGCCTCATAAAATAAACAATAGTTATAATTGACATCTTAAAGCAATAAATCTAGAAAGAATACATTCAAACATCAATCCAATTTATACCAGTGGTTTGAAAATTAAATGCTTGGTGGAAGACAATTGCTGGGAAAAGGTGCAGGCTCATAGCATAAAGTGCTTTCTGCAACTGCAATATCTTATTTTTTCTTTCTGTGGATCAGCTAACATGCCTATACTTCACTGTCAGCACGCTTGCACAGAACATGGACAGTGCACAGATCTGCTCCCAGCTATTCCAGGAATTCGCAGCATAGATTCCCCTGCTAAAGTAACCAGTTGATGATTATATGAACTTTACATGAACTAGAAAACAGGGTAAACCTTCCAGTTACCTTCAGAAGGAAGTAAACCTTTGAAATATAAGTTGCATTCATATTTATGTGCTTCTTAAGCACTCCTCTACTACTTATTCCTCCCAATAAGCTATTGCTCAAAAGCCTTTTCAATTTATTGTTTGTTCAGAGAACAGGAGGTGGCCCAGAAGACATTCTTGAAAATATTCTTGAAAATGTTTTGCATAAACTTTCTGTACCTATATGGACCACACTAGAATAAAGATGACATATTAAAAAAAAATAATAATAAAAATAAAAATGAATATATATCTTTGTTACAGCAGGTTCTCTTTTTTTGTTAGCAGCATTTGTTAGGCTTGGTTTGGCTTGTTTGGTTTTGATTTACTAGGGAATTAATGAAAGAACCACTGATTTTTTCCAAATTGCTGCAGATATTTGTTAATGAGAAAGGGAAGGTTGTTGTATTAAGTTTGTTTTGCTTCCACCTTTTTTTTTTTCTTTCCCATCAAAAAACGTTTTTCAGGCTAGTTAACTATGGATTTCTTAGAGCATTACAGCATTTGGCCAAAGAACTTCTGCATAGCAAAATTTAACAGTCAGAAAACTTTTCCATCTTCATAGCTTCCCTATTTAAAACATTTTTTCTTACCTCCTTCAAAATTTAAAATAAAACTAAGCTCTAGCACATAGTAAAATCCTCTTTAATCTAAAAGTGATACTTTCTACAACTGATATAAACAACTGATATAATGTCACTGGTCTAAATGTTACTGCAAGGTGCATCCAGTGCAACTCTTGTCTATCTGGATATGGATGGCAAAACAGTTGGTCCATTATCAGCAGCACCAGGCAAGATGGGCAGTTGATCTGGGAATTCCTATGCAACTCTACAAAATAAGTAATTTTTAGCTAACAAAAAAGGAGCAATAAT
The DNA here is from genome assembly GCF_964211825.1 of Aythya ferina. Classification (NCBI taxonomy): domain Eukaryota; kingdom Metazoa; phylum Chordata; class Aves; order Anseriformes; family Anatidae; genus Aythya; species Aythya ferina. The sequence goes on along the minus strand of NC_140307.1, from coordinate 20,229,590 downwards.
CTATCCCCAGTGCAGTTAATGACAAAATTTCCACTGGCTTCACTGAAGTGAAATTTTACCCAGTGGAATAAAATTAAAGACTGGCAAAACTGAGAGATGCTGATATGCATGTTGACCCAGGGCAAAACACGTTTTCTGTATTAGTTAAAAAACTGTTTTCCTCCTGTGGATACCATGTGCTTTGTTGTCACAGCCATACAATCCTGAGGTAATAATTTATTTTGGTCTACAGGCAAGTAAAAAATTTTAAAAACAAATATTTTAAGAGAAGCTTATATATATAAAAAAAAAAAAAAAATCAGCATTATTTAGAGTCCTGTGTTAGGCTATTGCAGGGAAACCAGAGGTTTTGGCACTAGGTTAATTGGATTTGAATACCTTCACAGACAGAAAGAGAGGTAGAATATGTGACAGGAAAATACTATTCATCTTCATAGCCAGATTGTTTAAATTTACCAGAGCTGTCAGGGACCTTTTAGAGACTAGTTTCATGATTTTGTTTACAGTTCTGTAAAGAGAAACAATATTGACTGCTGACATTATCATGACTTGTAATTTTTCCCCCTTAGCTTCACTGTGGCTGAGCTCATAAAAAGTGATTTAACTTCAATTGAACTTCATCTCCTTCTGACAACAATATAAAAAAAAAATGCTTTTAGTAAGGTACAAAGACACAAAACTGAATGGCACAATTTAAGTCATGAGGTCCTGTGTCCTTCAGCTGCAAGCACCACACATAATCTTTTTGTAAACCTAGTTTGGCTTCAGAAATATCTAAGTAGGAAATGTTTCCTATCAAGTGAAATTTGAAATGCAAGGTCACAGCAGTAATTTCCTTATAGATACAAATTAAGGAAAAAAATCCACTGGAACAAGTTGTTATACTGTGGATGAAGATCTTTCTCCATATCTGATCCGATTCAAATCTTACTGATGTCAGACGAAAAACTGTTCAAAGATGGAAAGATGAGACCACATGCTTTTTCTGAAGGTACAGGACAAAGTCTTGTTCTGTGTCCCTAAAGATTCAGGACAAAGCAGTAACTGCAGCAGTGGACACAGTTAAGAAAGCAAGACGATTCCAGCACAGCTACAGATCAGTAGACTCTGTATTACTTATTATGTATATATAAAGAGAACTATACTTATTTACATAATCATCAAATGACAGCTTGATATTTAGCTTACTGTTTGTATAGAGATGCATCAACCAATTATTATCTTTTCACTTTATTCTTCAGCACAGACGTGATAATGTTTAAAGGATTTTATTCACCTCTCCAATAGAATTATTTTTTCTAATGGCACTGAACTAGGATCACTTTCCTCTGGAAAAGTGGAAATCCCCAGCTGCTGTCAGCTAACTCCCAGCTCATCTTCAATCTACTTTGCTGCTCGCCAACTTACGTCACCTCACTTTTTTTTTTTTCCTTTCTCAAATATGGAGAGAAATTTAAAAGGTAATTTCTGGATTGTATACAATGCTTCAGTTTATTCTGACCACAAATGTTTAAAAACCATCAGGGAATGAAAAGGTCACATCAAAGCTCTCTAAATACCAGCATGTGAGACTCTTTTTCTTCTTTAGTAACCATTATTGAATCTTATTCTGTGCTTTCTTTGATATTGAGGTGGTAGCAGTACCATAAGCTTACTTTTTTCCTACACTGTTAATGGATGGTTTACTCATTTTATATTATCTCAGTTTGGATGGACAGACAATAATCCAGATCATATTAACTGCTTATTTCTGCACAGTTTTGTTCATTAGCCACTTGTGTTTTCCCAATAAACAAAACAGACTGATAATTTATATTTCACAAGCAAGAATAATAATAAAAGTTTTAGTCCAAGGAGGCTGGAAGAATTAAACAGTGGCATAATCCACACTTTCTCTCTCTCTCTCTCTTTTTTTTTTTTTTTTTTAAATCATAAACAGAGGCTTCTAATTCATTTAGCTTTCACTTGCTCCCACAGTTAATTCGTCTTAGATACTCACTGCCAGGAGGTGAAAGAAAGAGAAATTTGAAGACTGGCACTCTATAAGATATTTAATAGGTATGTTAAAAGGTCCATAGACTGTATGGCTATAGAAAGTGTGGAAATATGAAATACTGGGAGATGGACCTCTCTACTGGGTCACTATTATTCTAAGAGGGAAAAATTACTTGTAGATTTCCTGAAAACATGAGAGCAAAACCTGGCAGGGAACATAAAAAAAAAACACCTCTTCCCTCCCATCTTTAAGTAGACAGGAGTCACAAAGTAGCTGTTTTTCATCTTTGTGCTAAGCCTGCCAACCAGGCAGGCTTACCAATTGTGTTGGTAGTTGCACAAAGGTGTCACTGTTACCATCTGTCTGGAGCTGGTTTAATTACAACCAGAGTGAGGTTTTTCATTGGGATAATGTCAGAAGCCTTGACATAAAAAAAGCTTAAAACATAAGATATTAACCCTTTCTGTTCTTCCCTACCACATTCTTAAAACAGCATCCTAGTATAGTTCCAGCTTTCTCAATGTAGGATGTGAAGCTGAGGATCTCAAGAAACACTAGGAACTGAATCATCATTGGAAAACAGTTGTGACAGCACTGTGAAAGAAAAGTGGGAAATAGGACAAATGGCAGGGAGGACTGAACCTCTTTTAGCTTCTCTTTCTTTGTCATATCTAAGCCTGCATATAAACAGCACAAAAGTAAATAAACATGCTCATGTGGCAGTTATGATGGAATCAAGGCAGGGACTGGTTGAAAGCTGATGTGATATCAAGACTTACAGGGCACTCCAAGCAAGTAGCAGCATGAGAACGTAGGTATCAGAGAGGGTCTTCCCTCATATGATAGCAGCAGAAAGAAGGGAGGACAAACTGCTGCTCTGCAGACCTCTGTAAGTGCTGAGCTTCTGTATCGAACAAGTCTTCTATAAAGCAGTATGAGATCTTGGCCTGGATTGTTGTTCAGATTCAAAAAACCCAACCACTAGTGGTTTGAGTCAGCTTAGATATCCTATTGCTGTTTTCCTCGATGTACAATGGTAAAAGCATTAACCTTTGAGTGTCAGGAAAGAAATGCATAAAATTACTTTGTTATACCATGTTATACACAATGCAGAAAACATAGAACTACATTTGTTCTATACCTCCATAGTGGAGTGTTATAAAATCATAAGCAGTGTTAGGAAAAGTTGTTTCAAGATGACTTCTGAAGAAAATATCAGTGGCAAGCAGCAAGCAAGTGGCAGTGAAAATACCTTGTTCAATGAAGCACCTGTGTTTGATATCTTTACCAAATTGATTCTGCTTGAGATGAACTGCTACAAATTTTAACTATTTCAATGTGTAGCCTATGTACGTAAGTAACTGATAGAAAATTTAGTTTGTGGGGGTTTTAGTTTTGTTTGTTTGTTTTTTAAATGAGTTTCTTATATAAATCTAACTGGCTCTGAAATCATTTCCAAATCTGAATTGTTTCAAAATGTGTCTTATACTGAAAGATGGTTTGGTCAGTAATGCAACATGATACTACATGGGGAGCTGGAGTTCAAAACTAGCAAGGAGAATTTTGCACCTTTACTTTTCAGCGGCTGTAAGTTTAGGAGGAGTAATAGTTACCCAATTCATACTGTCCCCAGGGCTAGGTCTCAAAATAAACACAGAAACTTCAAAGACAGCTTGAAGTGGAACATGTAATACCGAGACAATCCTGTTTGCATGTTGTGATCAGTTCACGCTTTCCTTTGGAAATAATCTTATATTACCCTTCTATTTATATGAGAGATTATCATGGAAAAAATAATAAAAAGGGATATGTTAAATATGACATGTTAAAGCTAAGCCAAATACAAGACACGCTTATTGATGGAATTTCTTACCATATGTTTCAACAGATTTACTAAAACTGGTTTTCTTTTATACCTATGTCCTTAGAAAGGACACATTTAGTGTATTTTATTAAAAAGGTAATACTTAAGTAGAAAAAAAAAAAAAAAAAAAAAAACACAGAACTGATACACAAGACATAATGTTCAATTTTTTGGTAAAGAGGTCACAACCAGTTGTTTAGGACTGCCTGTGTAAAGCAGAAGTCAGAAAAAGGGGTAGTATCCCTAGAGCTCAGTGCTCCAATTTCTAAATTGAAGATCACTTCACTGACCAAGATTAGGTTAATTCAGGTTTTTTCAATCCCTTCTTTGGGTTAGACTGGATGCCCCTGTTGGTGAGAAAAAAACATCCTTTGCTAGCTGTGTTTTTACTTCATGTAAGGAAGACTTCAGCCCATCTGGAAAGCAGGTTCTAGAATCTGACAACATTCTAGTCTTCCTTCTATGAGATTATTTTACTGGTGTAGAACAACCTACTGCAGAACAAACAACACTCCAGATAACACTAGATTATAAGAATATCAGTAGTGCACTAATGCTGTAGTCTGGTAGTACCCTGCAAACACTGGCTGTCATGCTAAGGGTATCATATCCTTCAGCAACTTACTCCATTGCTAGAACTGTAACTTTGCATAAAGTCTTTCTAGAAGGTGTGAGTTCTGAGCTGGATGGATAATACTGGCAGGAGTTGCATTTTTCTTGAACAAAGTTGCATCATGCACTTCTAGTTCCTCATTTAAGCTTGGGCACAAGACATATCATGCTTGGTTAATTAAATTTAGTACTAATAATAATTTAAACTAGAATTTCATTCAAGATTCAGTTTCGCCTTATGCTGACCTCTACTACAATTTCAGTATGTTCACTATAAAAAGTACAGATCATGGAATCATAGAATATCCCGAGTTGGAAGGGACCCATAAGGATCATCAAGTACAACTCCTGGCACCGCACAGGTCTGCCCAAAATTTAGACTATGTGACTAAGTGCACAGTCCAATCGCTTCTCAAATTCAGACAGGCTTGGTGCAGTGACTACCTCACTGGGGAGCCTGTTCCAGTGTGCAATCACCCTCTCAGTGAATAACCTCTTCCTGATGCCCAGCTTAAACTTCCCCTGCCTCAGCTTAACACCATTCCCATGGGTCCTATCACTGGTGTTTACAGAGAACAGGTCATCTGCCTCTCCACTCCCTCTTGCGAGGAAGTTGTAGACTGCAATGAGGTCTCCCCTCAGCCTCCTCTTCTCCAGGCTGAACAGGCCCAGTGACCTCAGACGCTCCTCGTGTGTCTTCCCTTCTAGACCCTTCACCATCTTTGTCACCCTCCTCTGGACACTCTCCAACAGTTCAATGTCCTTCTTGTACTGTGGTGCCCAGAACTGCACACAGCACTTGAGGTGAGGCTGCACCAGCGCAGAGTAGAGCAGGACAATCACCTCCCCTGACCAACTAGCGATGTTGTGCTTAGAACAGATCCTAGCACATAATTTAGACTGCAGGACCAGTGATGGTAAAAGAATAAATAAACAAACAAACAAGAGGCTAAATCCATTTGAATCAAGTGACCAGAATTCTATCAGTTGGGCAGGTGATGCATCTGGCTAAAAGTTACATAAATCAAAATCTCGAATTCCAAAGAAAGTACAAGTCTACATAGCACTGGCATACAAAATATTCAGTCCTTTACTGCAAATTTATCAAGTTATATCTGCTTGACATATGATCTCATAACACAGGTAATTCATCTAATATGGTGCAAATACAAAAAAAAAAAACAACCTTCAGGTCATCAGAATAAATAAGGTTTCAGAGTATTTACATAAAATACAAAACTTACCATTAAAACAGCATCTAAACCTAATATTGTTTTCACAGCATTAATTACTGCTCCAGCTACTTAGTATTGCTCATCAGAAATCTTTTCTTCTTTGCCAATTTTATATTCTATTTGCACTTTAAACCCTTGTTTTTAAAAATGACTTAACACCAGTAGGAGAAGCTACAACCCACTTCCCACCTTTAATTTTCTTTGGTAACTCCCACAACCAGGTTCTTACAGTGTATAGCTACAAAATAAATGAGACAACTAAATACAAAGACTTTTCCTCTAATTCATACTAACTTAATCTTTATTTAATTCCAAAGGCACAGATAGCATTTCAACCCATATCCACTGACATCAACTGGAAGTTATCTAATCACCTAAGTTTGAAAACTCCATCCATATATCACTGCCAGTAAAGTTTTATGCACGTTAAGTCATCCCTAAAGAAATATAATCACTGGCTGACCTCAGTGAGATTGTTAGCGTGAGAGAAGGTGGCAGGATTGGGCCCTAAGTTTTCATAAATAACACAGACCATCTCCAGATGGACATTCCAATGTTAGTTTTTATAGTGTCTTCCACAGCCAGCCCACATGGTCTCACAAACACATTCATAAATGCCAAAACAATAGCAAATTAAAGTTTGTTTTATAGAAAGGCCTTGGCTCAGATGCTGTGTATACAAGTTCACACACTGTTTACCCTGAAAAAGGTGTGGAACTAACCACAATGAGGTGACAACCTCAATTCCAGTCACACATGAGGTGGGAAAACCAATAACACAACTGCAGGATGAGGAAAGGACCCTATTTTTCCTGGCTCGTGTGTGAATAAATCGTGCTTTGTTAATAAAGAAATGAAGTCATTTTATAAAGCAGACTGAGGAACAGCTGTCTCTTCCCCATTAGCACATATATGTGCATGTAAATAAAATATTTACGTATAAATATATTTTTAATATATTTATATATATAAATATATGCCTGACTGCACACACATTTCCACGCTAATTATGCTTATTCACAGAGGAAGGAAGTCCTAGATTATTATTGTCCTAGCTCTCTATCCTTTGCAGGCAGTAAAATATTTTCACAGAATATCAACTTCCCTGAAGTCAAAGCATTACATCCACCTTGTGCTAAGCACTGGTCCAGGGATGACATGTCACCTAAATCCTGCTTGTGCTTTCAAGATAGGGTTTAAGTGATGGAAAGGTTATATATTGCCCTTCTATCTCTAATATACTCCCCTGAATCTATTATGTTTACCTTTATGACTTACCTGCTATGAAGATTTACCTTTTATGGCCAAGATCTTCCAGAACGCTGTCAAAATCCAACGCTGCCTGAGAAAGTAGCATGCATAGAAGACAAGGGAGATGCCTTGAAGGATGAATCAGTTTCACCCAAATACCGTTCCTTTCCATTTTAACAGTAAGGTTCACACAGACCTGATATTTTGACCCAAAATAGAAGAAAAAAAAGGAATCAAATGTTTCATCTTACCTATACCCATGTTATTTTACAGAAGTTCTGTTTCTGCAAATAATGTTTTTCTCAAATGCTATACATAATTACATCAAATGGCTGATTGTACAGATGTCGTTAAAACTTGGTTATCCCTGTAATTAACTGGAAATAGTCCAAAGCTATATATTAATTACTAACACAGATGCAAAAACTAAAACATATTTGCTTAAACATACACTGTCAGTTCAATGCCAGAAAACAATCTACAAGAGATTGCACAGACCAAGCAGATACATGTGACAGGGACATTCCTATTAGTAAGACTCTGAACAAAGCCATATAGTATATGTATAGTGCACATCTTGCACACATGGCCTTAAAGCAAAGCTGAGAACAGCTATAAGAACTTTGACTGAAAATAAGGAAACAACTGCCAGTATTTGTAACTGTCCAAAAAAAGTGTCATGAGGAGTTCACTGGAAAAATCTGAGTTCCATCCTACATGCATGTATATCTTTTCAGGCCATTAAGATAACAAAAACCTAAAGAAAATTTTATTTTATTTTATTTTTTAACTGAAAAGGAAAGCCTTTCTACATAAAGTGATACAAAAAATCGTAGCTTTCCGGTACAATCCTGGGAAGACACACAACTGACTCTGTTGATGAAAGAAGAAAATATGCTTCCTCCTCACATTAATGGCCCTTCTTTGTCCTTTGGGAGAAGCACAGCAATTCATCACAGTTGACAATTACTACATACGGTCCACTTGCAGTATCTCAGACACTTAGTTAATGAGTAGCAGGTATGGTAAAGCAAAACTTCCCTCTAATCCTTGGCCATTTACACTAGGAAGGAAGGAAGGAAGGAAGAACAGAATACCTCTGATGTAAGATCTGAGGAATCCAAAGGAGAAGCAAAAATGGATTCTGGAAATGCTTAACCTATATCCTGTTCTACCCCACATGGCTAATGGAATTATACAAATATAAGAAAAAAAGATTTAACCCACAGTAATTTTTGTTTCACAGATTTTTCTAAGGTCAAAAATAAAAACAAAAAAAAACAACCCATACTTCAATTTCATTTTACTTTTCCTTCCCATAAGAACATCCTGATACTTGCATATTGGTTGCACAACTTAGGTAGAACAGGTTTTCACCACTACCCTTCAATCTCTAGTCAGTTCTATAGCTCATGGTATCAATTTCCAGTCTTTGATATTATGACAGCAGTACAATACGGTCTTTGAGACTTAGAGTTTTATATTGGAAAATTTATTTTCATTTATACACATAGTTTGAAAAGGCTGAATCCTCAAGTTTCATGTCCATTATCATGCAAGCAACTATGATCATTATCCTGAAGTAGAATATTATTCTAAAAGTTTTTGTGATATAGATGGCTTTGATTTTAAAAAATATATTAATAGAAATTACAGGTTAAGAATAATTCTTCCCATAGTTACTTAGTTACTTTGGGGGGAGGGAGATTATAAAGTCATCTTTATAATGAGGAGGATGATTTACCTTGACATTTGGAATTTAATTTTCAGAGACATCTCAAGTAGATATCCGTTCATGTATACCAAGAACTTGGGCAATGCTTGCACAAACTTTTTTCTGATACGGGAACATATGCAATGAAAGCTAAGTACTCTGACAGCACATTTACACATTAAGTACAATTGAAGAAACCATCTTAGTACGACCACATATCACTGATTGCATGTACAGATTTGAATGTTGGAAGAATACATGCCAAAATTACAAGAACTTAAAAGCTGAAGGAGTAAAGTAATGAGTAAAGTAATGTACACCTGAGGTTTAAACATTAAGATCAACAGACAGAAAATTAAACAAAAGAAAAGCAAGATCACAACTTTGTTTTCATCTTTAGAGCCGTGCAAGATAGTTTCAAGGGATAGTATAGAAATACAGCAGTTTTTGCAAGGTACCAAACTTAAAACTACTAATTCTTAAATGTTAAAGCAATTGGTGAATATATTATAGACCGACATATACAATCACAGAATCATCTGGGTTGCAAGAGACCTCCAAGATCACCTAGTCCAACCTCTGACCTAACACTAACCAGTCCTCCACTAAACCATATCACTAAGCTCTACACCTAAACATCTTTTAAAGACCTCCAGGGATGGTGACTCAACCACTTCCCTGGGCAGCCTGTTCCAATGCCTAACAACCTTTTCAATTAAGTTCTTCCTAACATCCATCCTAAACCTCCCTTGGTGCAACTTTGGCCCATTCCCCCTCGTCCTATCACCATGGCTCATGGGAGAACAGACCAACCCCCACCTTGCTACAGCCTCCTTTAAGGTACCTGTAGAGTACGATAAGGTCGCCCCTGAGCCTCCTCTTCTCCAGGCTGAACAATCCCAGCTCCCTCAGCTGCTCCTCATAAGACTTGTTCTCCAGACCCCTCACCAGCTTTGTCACCCTTCTCTGGACTTGCTCGAGCACCTCCATGTCCTTCTTGTAGTGAAGGGCCCAAAGCTCAACACAGTACTCGAGGTGTGGCCCCACCAGAGCTGAGTAAAGGGGGACAATCTCTTCCCTAGCCCCTGCTGGCCACACTGCTTCTTATGCAAGCCAGGATGCTGTTGGCCTTCTTGGCCACCTGAGCACACTGCTGGCTCATATTCAGCTGACTATCAACCATCACTCCCAGGTCCTTCTCTGCCTGGCAGCTCTCCAACCCCTCAGCTCCCAGCCTGTAGCTCTGCTTGGGGTTATTGTGCCCCAGGTGCAGGACCTAGCACTTGGCCTTGTTGAACCTCATACAGTTGGCCTCAGCCCATCGGTGCAGCCTATCCAGATCCTCCTGCAGAGCTTTCCTACCCTCGAGCAGATCAACACATGCACCTAACTTGGTGTCATCTGCAAACTTACTGAGGGTGCACTCGATGCCCTCATCCATATTGTCAATAAAGATGTTAAAGAGGACTGGCCCTAGTACTGAGCCCTGAGGGACTCCACTAGTGACTGGCCTCCAACTGGATTTGACTCCATTCACCACAACTCTTTGGGCCCAGCTATCCAGCCAGTTTCTAACCCAACAAAGCGTACGCTAGTCCAGCCAAGAGCAGCCAGTTTCCTGAGGAGAATGCTATGGGAGAAGTTGTCAAAAGCCTTATTGAAGTCAAGGTAGACCACATCCACAGCCTTTTTCTCATCCACTAAGCGCGTCACTTTGTCATAGAAGGAGATCAGTTTCATCAAGCAGGACCTGCCTTTCATAAACCCATGCTGACCGGGCCTAATCGCCTGCTTGCCCTGCAAATGGCACATGATAACACTCAAGATTATCTGCTCCGTTATCTTCCCTGGAACTGAGGTGAAACTAAGAGGCCTATAGTTTCCCAGGTCTACCTTCTGGCACTTCTTGTAGATGGGCATCATGTTTATCAGCCACCAGTCAACTGGGACCTCCCCTGATATCCAGGACTGACTGATGGAAAGTGGTTTGGCCAGCTCTTCTGCCAGTTCTCTCAGTACCCTCGGGGGCATCCTATCCGGCCCCATCGACCTGCATATATCTAAGTGCTGTAGTAGGTCGTCAACCATTTCCTTGTGGATTGTGAGGGCCACATTCTGCACCCATCCCCTTCCGCCAGCTGGGTATCTAGAGAATAACTGGTCTTGCTCCTAAAGGCTGAGGCAAAAAAGGCATTAAGCTCCTCAGCCTTTTCCTCATCTCTCATCACTAAGTGTCACCCCGCATCCAGTAAAGGTTGAAGATTCTCCTTAGTCCTCCTTTTCATGTTAATGTATTTATAAATACATTTTCTGTTGTCTTTAACAGCAGTAGCCAGATTGAGCTCCAGATGAGCTTTGGCCTTTCCATTTTTGTCACTGCACATCCTTACAACATCCTTATAATCCTTCTGAGTGGCCTGCCCTATTTTCCAAAGATCATAAACCTTCTTATTTTCTTCCTAAGCTCTAGACACAAGCTCTCTGTTCAGCCAGGCAGGTCTTCTTCCACGCCGGCTCATCTTTGGGCACGTGGGGACGGACTGCTCCTGAGCAATTAAGATTTCCTTCTTGAGGAGTGCCCACCCTTCCTGGACTCCTCTGCCCTTCAGAACTGCCTCCTAAGGGACTCTGCCAACCAGTGTCCTGAACAGCTCAAAGTCTGCCCTCCGGAAGTCCAAGACTGCAGTTTTACTCATCCCCCTCCTGACTTCGCCAAGAATAGAGAACTCTATTCGTGCCTTGTTGGCCTTCCTGCCGATCCTAACCCATAGGGACTCAACCTTATCATTTCCAGTCTGTCTCAAGTTCCACAGCATCAAAACACTCTTCACACCACCACCCCTTCCGTGCTGCCTGTCCCTTCTGAAGAGCCTATAGCCAGCCATTGCAGTGCTCCAGTCATGGGAGTGGTCCCACCATGTTTCAGTGATGGCAACTAAGTTGTAGCCTGCCTGCTGCACAATGGCTTCCAGCTCCTCCTTGTTGTTGCCCATGCTGTGTGCATTAGTGTAGATGCACTTCAGCTGGGCCATTGCCTGCTCCCCAGACCCTGACATTGTTCCCCTGGCACACCTCTAACAAGCCTTATTCCCTCCCCATCCCCCTTCCTACCTAGTTTAAAATCCTCTCAATGAGCCCTGCCAGCTCCTGCGCTACTGTCCATTTTCCCCTTAGAGACATGTGGGACCTATCTGCAGTTAGTGGGCCGGGTGCCGAGTAAAGCACCCCATGGTCAATAATGCTGTATCATGGTCACCACAGTATTTTCTTATATTTCTGAATATAAGAAAATTCAGATCATAATTAATATGTTGCAAGACACTGAGTGTTAATGAGCAGGCATCCTACATGGTCTGCTTTTTAAAATATATGTATGTATACAACTGATACCTTTTGGGACATCAGAAAAGAGACAATATTTAATATATTTTAGGTGCCATGAGCAAAACCACAGGAATATTTCTGAATGTAATTCGGCTGGGACCTTCTAATCCATCATGCCCTAAAACAAATTTACAACCTTGTGAAGACTATAAGCCAGTGCATATATACAAGATTAACAGTGATGTTTCTTTCTGCAGGTCAGTTATGAGAATATAGTTAGATACTTTTGCTGTACAGACAAGCTTTATGTTCTTCTGATAGGAAAGAAAAGAGACGATTTTAAGTTACTGAAAAAGTATTTGTACAATTATTCTGTTTTAAAATCTTTAGCTGTCTTTTATGTAATAGGCCTGACATATAATTCAACATACTGTCAAATGTGGACATCTGTTTTCAGTAGACACTGTTTTCTATGTTTACATTCATTATCCTAGTAATAACATCAGTAGTGTTTTTTTTTTTAATCCATAGATATCATGAGTTCATGCTAACCATTTATAGAAGTTGTTCTTTTCTGACATAATTTATCTGTCAGACACTTAAAGTTCTAAAATTACTTTGCAACAAGCATTTTGTGCATCCAAGTCAAACCTGCTCCAGAAAATTAATTTTCCACAGCTCTTCTCAGTCTGGTTATAATTGGTAGCAACCTAAACCACATCTTTGTTTTCTCATACTCTAAAGAAACACCAACAACTTAGTTAAGGACACACAAAAAAGTATAACACACACAACACACCATTCTAGGCCTAAGCTCATTGGCAAAATACTTTTTGCAATATGCCATAAAATCTATTAGAATTGTGGTTATTCAGGAATTATTTTCCAGAATTGAGTTGTGAAACAAGCTCAATAGCTTTGTCAATCAAATAAGAGTTCAAAGTAAAAATGATCCAATGAATTCTATCATCCAGAATAAACTGCAAGAAGAAACAAATTAGAAATGTAAATTGTGTTTTTGCTTTAATGATATAATTTAGTTACTTAATTAAAAGTATTAACATATAGGCATCTGAAAATCCATCAAAATTTTAGCACTATTACAGACATCGGAATGCCATGTTATATTTACTGTGACTGGAGGAAGGTAGTTGCAACAGTTCAGAATGATTTTAGTTTTGCATTTTTTTTCTATTGGCAAGACGCCAAGTCATTTTTATTTTGGTTCATAGCCTCTTATCTTCTGTTATTTGTACATAACAATTCACAAAATACACTGCTACTAAAAGCTTACTAGGAATTCAAGAATGGATAGCCTAAGAGAAATTCAGTGTCACAAAACAGGAGAATCAAATAGAAAGTGTGAAAAGGAAAAAATAAGCATTTTTTGAACATTTTCATTCCAGCTGAATGGTGATATCCAACAATTTACCAGGATAGTCTTTGGGGTTTTGCTATCGTTTTCAGTCAGAAGACGAAGATATCTGAGGCATGTATAGTGAGACAGAGAACCGTTAATTCTCATTTAGATACATGTAGAGTATTCAGCAGGGGAAAGCACTATCTGTTCAACCACGACATAATTTAAAGAGCTAAATACAGATTTATTAGTGGTATGAAGCATGATATGTAGTTTGCACTCTGCTTTAGAGAAAGGCTAGCATCTCTTACTGTTATTTTGTTTTCATTATTTGTATGGAGAGAGACTGAGAGGCCTCCCATATAAACAAAAATTAGTGTGAAACGTTAGATTTCTAAGACTTTTCAACTAATCACAAAATTAGCTCAATCAGCTAGCAGTGTCTGTGGCAGTAAGCCTCATCACAGGCATTATGTTTGTATATTTTGTCTGTAAGAAGTCTTCATTACAGTAAAAATGCTTCTGTTATACTGCTAGCGGTACGTGCTAAATTAGTCTAGTTTAAGAGCACATACCTTTAACATCACCATTTTTTTAAGAGCCCAGCTTATTTGATTTCTTATAGCACAAACAGCACTTGAGCAATATTTCTCACATGATTCGAGTCACGCTTGAAAGACAGGAAGCTTTAAAAGTTTCCTATCATATGAAATCTTTTAGTATTTACATTGCATTTAATTCTGTATATTCTCTAAGCACTTTGAATTAAATATACCAACCAAACATTCCTTTAAGACATGTCTTCCATATTTTATTGATTTCTCTTTGTGTTTTCTCAACATTTTCATTGCAATTTTCAAAGAAAGTCCCTAAGGAAACAATGGCATATTAATTGTTTAGTTTATCCTTAGAAGAACGGTAGTTTAGATTATTTTATTATGTTCCAGATGATGATTGCCCAACCAGATAATGTAAACAAAGTAAACTGGAAACAGTTTAATCACGAAAAACCATTCCTTGGAACGCTGTAGCGATGCATTTGTAGTTGAGAGATACTCAACAATTCAGTGCACAGTGCAGGGAAGATTACTGCCATATTAGTGATGAAAAAATAATGCATAAAGAAAAGAAAAAACTTTATCAAAGGAGTAAATAATGCAATTTAGGAAAGAATACAAAAAGGTAATGTAGCATCACTGTATATGATTCTTAATCTTGAGCTTATAGGTGCAAGATTGTTTCCCAGATGGAACTATTACAATGGCAAAATGACTTTTAATTTATACCAGATGCATTTCTTGGGAGGTGGTATGGCATTTAGGATTCAGACAGACAAATATTCTTACTTCCTTACTGGTATCTATCCTGAAAAACAAAAATATGAAACCTGCTGCTGCCAACTGTATAGTTTTTTTTTGGTGGTGGTGGTGGTGTTCATTTATTAAAGAAAACATTGAGAAGTTTTGACTATGCACGTCTCCAGTGTTTTCTTCATATTAAAATAAAATCAGAATTGAAGAAAGACTTTTTTTTTTTTTTTTTAAATGTATGTTGGCTGGTCACTTACATATAACTGGTCTTTTATTTTCTGTGAATTTAAGAGGTGCTGGCAAAAGAACTGTTGAGATTTTAGATTTGTTCTACTTGCTTAAATAGAATTTAACATTCTTTATACTTTAACTTCCTCTTTAAATCAAACAGGTTACAGGTTTTCTGGAAACTGACATCACTGTCAGAAATTACAGTCAGAAGCAGCCTACGAAAAAGGTAAATAAGTCAACCTTTGTGTGCATCTCTAAAATATCCATGCTGTCTGTACTAAACATATAAAGTACACTGTCATGGAATTTGTTCAGAGACTTGCAAACGGGGATTCTTCATTTTTCCAGATAATTGCACATCTTAATGAAATTCTTTGGAAGATGAAAAAAAATAGGGAAATGATTTGGGGTTCTTGCCATCACACTTTCACATTTATTCTTGCAGTAGTAATTCAAGGTAATTTCTGGAATATAAGGCATGAGGGTTTGTAGAGACATTATTAGCCCAACTAATAATCCATTTCATTTTGTCCAAAAACAGACAACCAGACACTGCAAACCCTTCTTTCACTCTAAAATAGAAGCAGCCAGAACCAAGAAAAGACCACAATACTGTAAGAAACCCTTTGCACTCACAGTTATATCAGACATAGCATACCTTTCGCAGTCTGTCAACTTCTCAAGGTTGAAAAATCGCTTAGATTGCCATCCTGCTTCTGGGTATAATGTTCCAGCAACACTGAAAAAAGTATCGAGCAACTGATAAGACAATGCACTAAAAATTCAGCCATCACATTTACCCTAGCTGAAATAAGACTCTTCCATGCCCTTTATATTGTTCCAGTTGTCCTATAAGAATAAAAACATTAATATAACAAGCTGATTGGTAAACCCAGACCACATCCATACAGATTTCATTGCCAAAAAAGCATGCGTTACATGCATAGGCACGTATAGGAAAATCCATCGCTCTCCTTTTAATTGTAAAACAGAATAAAAGACCTTCATATCAAGTGAGGCCCAAGAAACTGAAAATTAATAACTCGATTAAACACTCTGCCAAGTCACAGAAGTGACTCAAGCAAGATAAACAAATTGAATGAAAGTTTGCAGAAAAAAAATATCTTATTTTTCAAGTCTATCCAGTGTAGTTGCTTTATTTCCAGCTATGGTTTATTCAGACTTCAGAAAGATTATACATGCAAAGAAATAAGCTTTTCACATGAGAGAAGTTCTTGTTCTTTTACTGAGTTCCTCTTACACAATTTTTGAGACAAGTCAAATAATAAGAGCCACCTGCCCCCCACATTTCCAAATAAAATCTTTCTGCTGCATCATGGCTAGTAACTTGCTCAATATTTACAGTTTGTAAATCAGTGTTTGGTATTTTAATATCAGCTAATGTCACGGAGGCACATACTGTCCTTGATGTATTATAGTTATAAACATTTGTTGCACTTCTAGTGACCCTTTCATGTGGGTTTTCTACCTTAAATCAGAAGTTTTTAGTTTATTTAATAAATACCAGAGAAAAGAACAAGAAAAAAGCCAGGTATAAAATACCAAAAACATTTGCAAAATATTTCTAGATATCACTAAATTTCTAGAGTAGGAAGATACATTCAGTCACAGTAGATACAAGGGTCAAGATCAGGATTATCTGTACATAGAATGATAACAAAGAAATAGCATAGAGAGGAACATTCTTGGAGCTTCATTCTTTTTAATCAGATCAATATAATTATATATTTCCATAGGTGCAGAAGTGCAGGCTAAAGTGCTAAGTTTTCTACATTTTGTACTAAGAATTAAATCTTTAGAGCTGGTAAAAGACACTCCTTAGAGTACTATTGCCTTTCTAACATTGGTGCTACCAATGAAAAGGCAAAGCCTTTTCACACACATATACCTTCTGTGTCCTTCCTCTGCATAGAAGCATCCTGTCCAATTATCTTGCCATAGTGTTACTACTTCACTACTTCTGTTGTGCTCTTGGAGGCAAATCATTTCCATATTTCATTAACAATAAACAATTCAGTTACATTAAAGACTTAAAAGAATTACCATCTCAGTATGAAAGTTTCTTGTTTTCTAGGTGCCCGATCAGACACACATGGGTGGAATTCATTTTACACTTCCTTCAGAGAAAAATGTTCTTCACAGGGTATTTCAACTGCCCTATCTCAGACTTTTTTTTTTTTTTTTTTTTTTTAAAGAGATCAGTTATCCTCTGGAGGGAAATGGTGAGCATAAATGTCTGCAAAAAAAGGAAACACTGAAAATAATAGGATAAAAATGAGTACTCTATGAGCAATGTTCATCTGAAAGAACAAGTAATATGCAAATACAAAGCTACATGTATGTTCGAAGACAAATATCCATACATTAAAGATGACATACTACAGCTTCTTAAAATGTTAATTTAAAATTCTTAATGCATCCTCACTTCTTCAAAAATCTATGAGCAAATCCACAGTGAAAGCAATTTCTTTGGAGAATAATATCTCTTCATAATGAGTACCAAAACCACATGGACAATGATTCTGAGTGGAAATTCTTTAAGCATTTGTCTTTACGTGACAGAACATTACTCAGCCACTTAAAAATGAAATAATTGACTGAAATCAATCTCCTTTGCTGCAGTAATGGAGCTCTTGACCTATGAAGAAAAAGGCATGATGGTGTTTTTTGTTGTTTTCTTTTGTAATTATTATATTGGGTAAGGCTTTTCTCAGACTTTCCAAAGAGTAATGAATAATACCTTATTACAACATCACCACATCCTGTATATTACTGTACAAGCTAACTTCTGAGATGTCATAGATGTATTTTATGAAAATGAACTCTAGCAAGTTCACTTTTTGTTTATTCCACAATAAATTATCTTTTCAAAATATTTTAAGTATACAGATTAAGTATACAGGTTTCATAGCAAATGGTAAAGTTAAAGTCGAGTTTTCCGTGGGTATTGTGATGATACAACCATCTTAAAAACAAAAATATTAACTTGCTTTCTTACCCATTATAAAATCAATTAAGAATTTTAATATATACCAAAATGAAAACACAGTGCATAAGATTAATTACATTTCAGTCAGTACATTATTTGATACAATGTACAAGTGACATGGACTACATAAAGATCTTTAAAGTAATTTACCCTGATTTATAGATGGCTTTTGGCTAAAGCTGTTATTTGGACATCCAGAAGCTGTTGAAGATATAGCAAGATTACAGGATTATGAATGGTAACAAATCAAGAAGCTCAACACCCTACCCATGTTTCTATAACTAACATTTTTTCCCCTCCTTTCTTTTTTTGTCTTCTCTCCAGTACTTCCATCTATTGATGTAAATCGATGCAAATATTTTACTTTCTGGAAGTAGTGACCAACCCGACACAGTTCATCTTTATTTCATTTTAGCAGGCACTCCAGATCTTATCCAGGTGTATACTGATACATCATACAGCTATGCATCTATATCTCTACCACTTAAATATATTTTCATTGACCTGGGGAGCTAAGTTGGTTATAAATCATCATTACATTACTACAGGTGTTTCTTGCCCTGAGATATGCAAGAACCATCAAACATTTCCATATGAAACAGCTTTTCCAAGAAAACCACACTCGCAAGATTGAAACCAAATGTTAATAAGTAAAATCAATAAGTAAATGAATAAAACAGTTTTTCAAGGAATCTTATGACTTGAAAGGATACAGGACTTCCTCTAGAACATCTACTCCAAAATAGTATGAAGTCTACCTGAAAAACTGTTGTCAATGTCAAGAATGATGACTATTCCACCGTCTCAGGAAATGCATTCAGGTCCCCATTATTTTCATTTACTGGGCATCTAATTTAATTCAGCTGCATTTACACGTGCCTTACTCACAAGAGACATGATAAATCAATTTTGGTTTTGCATCACCTTTTACATGCCCAAGAACTGATACCAAAATTTACCTTTCAGCAAAAACCACCCAATTTCACTCCAATTTCCCTTTAAGTCATAACTCCTAAACATTTAATCATTCTCATTCTTCATCTTGGTATTCTCTTCAACTGGTCCACATCTTCTCTCAAATGTAATAACCAAAACTGATCATACTAATTGGGCCATAGCAATCTTAATAAACCGATTAGACATGTTACTCCACATTATGTAGGCTGTCTTATTATGCACCTTATGTAGGCTGTCTTATTATGCACCTTACATAACGTCTCTGTTTTCTTATATCAGAAAATGCAGGAGGAACCTAAATATAGCTCATAATGCTATACAGGCTATTGATAATTAGGACAGCTGTGGAGGATAGGCTTCCCCCATGTAATCCTATTTAGAAATTATTGGCTATTATTTAATCTTGGAAAGTCAAATTGAAATTATTTTACTAGAAAGCATATGCAGCAAATACGCTAAATCAGGGAGTAAGACATCCAGTTTAGGACTCTGGGGGAAGAATACAGCCACTGAAGTGTAGCTGCTAGATGAAGCAATATATCTTGTTCAGCACAGAGTAATTAAATAGGATGTATTGTTTATTCTGAAAGAAAATTTACATTACATTTTACAAACAAGGTCCTGAAAATGAGTTGCAAAGCATAAAGCTGTGGATTTAGAAACTTCAAGCAGAAAAGGTTAGGCTTCAGATGTTTACGTAGGTCCCATATTGCAAAGCTCAATAGTATTGTAATTTACTCTTTAAAAACAGATTAACAGATTCAAAAGAGATCAACAGATCACTTAACTGAATCAAAATATAATCAGCCACATACCTGCATCTTCTTAAAGGACAGTATTTAAGGTAGTACCTCAGAAACATTCCCACGAGAAGAAAGGAAATATAAAAGTCTTTTTGAGGGCTAGGAGAAAGCAAACTGCAAAGGTATGATGGCACATTTCTGTGAAACTGAATGGGAAAAGTTTCTGAGGCACAACTGAACATTATCAATGGCACCTTTTGGTTTCCCTTAAATTAAAATATCCCAGTTAATCAAGAAACCTGAATATACTAGACAAAAAGAAATGATGTCGGAAAATATATTGGTTAATTGATATGGAATTCACCTTTTAGTATGGGAGAAAATTATCCATTCAATGCTTTGCCTCTTTAATAAGCAATGCATGTTATTTTGCTAAGGCAATTTATTTTCAGAAAAACAAAGGTAAAAAAAGGAATAGCCTCTGGAATAACCTTCATCGTCACCATACTACTGAACACATCACAAAAACGCAGATGGTTAGTCATCTGAATGCAGTCTTTTGCAAAAAGTGATATTGAGCTCAATGCTGTCAAAATAGCAAACTGTGTTTGCAATAACTTTAAAAAAGAGCTGAACTTTAGAACTTTTTTTCTTTTGACTCAGTTTCAAAATTTCTGTCACTATTAAAACTACTCACTGTCCACTGTCTCCTTAAGTAAACTGTCAATTCAACTGGTGTTTTTAAGTATGGTTCTCAATAACCCTGATGAAAAAAGTGACCTACTGATGTGCATATCCCTTCCAGATGTTGTAAGTTTCCCATAGCCTTCTTGATGTGAAAAAGTATAAGCAGATCTTATTGAACTTAAGTGCACCTGATACACGTTTCTGATAACGGGCTGTTTCCTTCCAGCCCTTTGAGCCTCCACACCTGGCAGGAGACACACTTTTATTCGGATGTGAAATTTTAGCAATTAAAAATTCTAAAATGCTAAAGCTGACTTCAGAACCTCCCTACATTTATATGGCTTTGGTAAATTAAAAACTAATATAAAAACCTTAGCCCTGTAATAAAATGGAAATGGAATGAAATGAAATGAAAGCAGAGAAAATTGTTGAACGAAAGGGGAATATTTCTATTGAACTCCCAAACAAAAATACCAAAATGCCAGTGATTATAGAAACATTCCCTTAAAATAGAGAGAAAACATCAAGACTTGATTTGTTTCTCGAAAGCATGTCAAAAAGCTTAAAGTCCAGCAACACCTGTATTTTTAATGTACTTCTTGTACAAAAAAAAAAAAGCATTAACCCCAGAATACAATTTTAAAATTACATTTCATAGTTTGCACATATAAAAGGGTAAATGATGATGCTTAAAAGATGTATTTTCCACAGAAGAAATAAAATTTCATTAATTATGCCAAGTTTCACCTATTCCTTTGTGGGACGTGTAATAACAAAAAGGAAATCTTATCCTATAAATGATCGGGTATGCCTTAATTTAATGTTGGATTTAAGTATATGCTAAAAAATCAAATGTTGTAACAAGAATTATTGAAACAACAGAAGTCAAGAGAATGACTAGCAAAACTTTTATCTAGCTCAGAGAATTATGAGCATTTCCTGTTAAAATTATTAGTAGAAAAATAACATCTGTAGATCACATTAAAGTGACATTTTTATATTAACCTATTTACTATGAAAGCTTTGATATTTTTCTACACTGCTGAAAAAAATAATCAGGTAAAGTTTAAAATCTGACAAAATATAATAATTTAAACTTAATAATTGTACAGTTTGGATTGTTAACTGAATTTAATTGATGTTTCTTCTTTGTCTACCTTCTACCCTTGTTCAACCACAAACCTGACTATAAAGATTTTCAGGTATGAGTTCTTTTAATTAAGTTGTTTTACCTACTTGAAGTTCTAGAGGGCTTTTATTTTTATTATTTTTTTTTTTTTAAGTAAGAATGTTAATGTCTGAATATAAATGAGGAAAATAAAGTGAATTCCAACCTTGCACTATTATAAAGACTAGTTTTATATTTGAACAATTATAGGTATTTTTCTAAGATACTTCTTTTGTCACTTCCAACTATTTCAGATTAATAACAGCTGGTTCCAGATGTCTTTGTTGGCATAAACAAATATCTGAAATCATCATGAGTTGTTGCTTATGAATTCCAACTAATGCTAGAAAAGTTCTTCCTCTTGTAGAAAGTGTCCAGCTGCTAAAAAATACTGTGAAATGAATTCAGCCATCATCCAGCTTTATTAAAATATTTGTATGTCTTAATAAATACAGGATGGCTTCAAATACATGCATCCAATGATGCCACTACATCCTCAGCAAACCCTTCTGATCTCATTCATGGGGCTTGATGGATTCCTAAAAGAATAGAGTTTCTGCCAATGTTTTAATAATGGCCAGAAAGAAAATCATACAATCAAAATTCAAATAGATTAAATCACTTAACCTTCATAAATTATTTTGACCACAACTTGAACGCATCTGTAAACCTAAAAATAATATTACTTGACTCAAATCAATTCTCTTCCAAAAATTCTTAAGTAAGTTACATATACTGCATATATTACAATTAGTAAAAACAAAACAAAAAAATTATCTACAAAAGGGAAGTGACTTGACTATATGAAAAGTCTCTTTCATATGCACTGCAAATAAAATAATAATATACACAGATACGCTACTACAAATGAAAAAAAAACAAAAAAAAACAAAAACAAAAACAAACAAAAAAAAAACAAACATACAAACAAAAAAAAATACATTTGATACCACTAACTGATTTCCAAGACAATCTGCAAATGAAACAAGATGAATAAATGAAACTAGGATTTTCATGGAAGCAATCTATACAGGGGTTCCAATGTCATATATTATAACTTAAATTTTATATATATATATATATATATATATATATGAGGAAAGGAAGGAGAAGCCAAATCTCCAGTGCTAAGGAGCATGGAGCACCGTGAATAAAAACCTATTTTAAAATAACAGAACAAAATAGACAAGATCAAAAAAAGTTAAGCAGGTCTCTATAAAGGTGCTAGAGTTATACAAGAAAAATTAGAAGGGAACTAATATTACTTTTTTCAGAAAAAGAATATTGATGCAAAGGCACACCTGAGACTTTACAGAAAGAAAACATGGGGATATGGTAAATAAAGCTTTGAAGTATATAGGGAAGAAAAATACGGAACTCAAGAACTGATCCTCTGTACTAAAGTTTTGAGTTCATGGCCCCTTGGAAAGCTATGCTGAAGGTAAGATTTTAGAAACCATAAATGGTTCTGGTACTAAACAGCTAACTGAGAAACCCAGAAGTAGTAACCAATTCTTTACTTTGTACTGAGCAAAGTGCTGGTTCAAAATGTTACAATGGAGACTGCTCTAACATTTTTCTAAGACCCAAATGTAAAACTTGCTAAGGACAGCTATGGAAAGGTCATCTAATTCTGACAGTTACACAAAGAGTAAGAATAAGCAGATTTCACAGGGTGTTTGACTACATGCTAAACATTTTCTGTAATTTTATTCTATAGACTTCCATCTTACGCATGATCACAACTGAAGTCTATATCTGTATCTTTAACCCCAAATCAAAGCCCTTTCATTTTCAAATGCTATGTCTTCAGTATCACACAATGCACAACTTATCAAGTTGACAGATTAAGATAGGCTCAAGGTAGACACAAACATGGCTTTAAACTTCTACAAATCTGAATCAACCCAGAACTCTAGAAAAACCCACACTCACGTTGATTAAGATGAGGCAAAATAGCAAAAATATCCATTTGAAGCATACTGTTTTTTCTAGTGTTCACTAAAAGCTTTCCAATACCATGTAATTCTAGAAATTTAATTGCTGCAATTATTGAAAAACATCCCCTTCTACAGAGACAGAAAGGGATTTCCCAAGGCTCAGAACGTTAACATATTTTCACAATTATTCATGCTTTCACACAACCCTTGAGTCTCTCTTTTCTGGAACCATGCCAACATCATTAGGAGTGGTTTCCTCTTCTAAAGTTAGCACTGTGTGACTTTTGGAATACACATTGTACAGTTACAATGTTCACAGTTCTTCCTCAATTACTCTACCTGGTTTCAGAAGTTAGATGTGGGCAGAAAAAAAACACGCTTCAAGTTATTCAGGGAAAACTTACTTCTTTTTTCATTCTTTCTACCTGCTAGATCAATTCACTTTAGTAACCAAAGCTAATTAATTGCTACTTAATTATTTCTCGTCTGACTACTTTTCAGTGTCTCACATGAGGAGATCCTAATCAGCATTTATCAGACACTAAATAAGTAGACTAGGAATCTTTACCTGGAATAGAGATGAGTACGGAGGAATGGTCTGTAACATCATGATGAATTCAATGGCAAGAGCTAAGGAGCATTAAATGAAAGTAGCAGACAGTAGGCGCAACAGGGAACGGATTCTTAAACTGTAAAACTCCTCGCTACAGGATACTGTAAATGTTGGAAGACAAAGCCTTTGACAGATATTGAAGAACCATATTTTGTTCATAAAGCCCTTGAGCCGCCAGTTGTTGGAAGTGAGGAAAGAAACATAAGAAAGCATCATTACGTGTTTGCCCTGGTTTTATGGTCTTCTATAGCTGTTTTCTCTTGGACACTTTAAAATAGGCTTCAGACAAGACAAGGTGACTGGTCTGACTACTGTGGCCATTTTTAAGGTCTAATAAAAGCTTCCAAGCAGGAGATGGAAGAAATAAATTACAGGACATAGATCAATGCCCCTGCTTGCTTAGATACTATTCAATCATTCATACAAATTATAAAAGAAAAAAACATCTAATAAACATTAAAATGCTGACATTTTTTCTATTGGACATATAATGTCCAATAATGTCACTAATAAAATAAATTCAGAAATTGAGATTCTTTTGGCTTATCAACAAAGTTGGTGGAAAAAGATTAGAGGCCATAGTTCTTTAAGTCATCATTCTCAATACCATTCTCAATCATTCAGTAGACAAAATTTAGGATTTGTGGATTAAACAGATCCAAATACAGTTTCCCATAAAACTTTCCCTTAGCAGCATATTATTAACTTAAAACATGTTGTTTAACTTGCAAGGACTCCACTCTTGGCCCTCCTCACTGCTTCTTAAATCCCCAGCTTGTTTCCTGAAGAAAAAGGCTGATCAATCAAGCATGAGAAAAAGATAAGAAATCTAGGTTGTGACTAAGAAAGTGCATAACTCCAAGGCAGCTCTTTAACTTTATATGATTATATGACTACTCACTGGCCACCTTTTGTGGTGGATGTACTTTAGTTGGGAGCAGTAATTTTGTCACTGCTTGTCTACACACACCTTATAGCCACAAAGAGAAGCCCTGGGACTTACCATTAAATCAGGACATGCTGAAAGACAGCTGTCAGCTTATTAAACTACCAAATAGATAATTTCAGACAATAGGTGTAATTCCTGTCAATAGAAAACATTAGCCTAGACTAAACCAAATTTGAAATGGAAGCCAGACGTGTTCAAAGAGGGAATGGTTTCATATTAACACTTGTTTTCAGTGCTTACACAATCCCTCCAGTCCTAGTAGCTTAAGAAACTCCTTATGCAAGCTAATTTTTTATTATGATTATTTTTATACAATCAACTGTTTCTCTTTTCTCCTTCCATACCCTCTTCATTTTTTTCCTTTTCCACTGGTGCCTCTAGAAGACCACTTCCCCATTGTTGACACCAAAATAGATAAGAAATGCATCTTAATACTAAATATAAGTTTTGCTGGGTTTAGACGGCAACAGTAAAACTGTTAAAATAAGTAGAACTGTTACAGAACAATCTATTTTGTGAATATTTAGAGGAGTCCTGTTCTGCCTTTTTTTTTTTTTTTCCTGCTTCAACACTATACAATTGCAATATGGGGTACTGACAGGTTGCAGGACAAGGCTGGTAGCAGCAAGATGATAATGTAAACAAGCTGCTCAAACCATTATTAATCATGAAGTCATCTTACTACACAATTCTATGACTGCCTACCAATTAAAGGATTACATTAACTGTACAGTCACACATAGCCATTGTATGTTAAAAGGGAACTTGTAAGTATCTGATAATACTCTAAACTAAGAAATGGGGAAATTCAGCAGAACATCAAAACAACATTTAGTGCAATAATATTCTACTTTCTTGAAACATTAATTCTGATTAACTGAGATGTCCACATGCAGATAAATGAAACTGAAACAAGGATATCCTCTCTTGTGTTCCATGACTGATGGTACAGTAGGGGTTCTGTCAGGTCCTGCAGACCTGACAATACAATTGTGGAAAAAAATAACAATAAAAATCTTTATTCCATCTAACACCCAGCTGTGAACAAAATAAACCAATGAAAGAAATATTCCAGCTAACAGCAGAAGATGCACCATGTGTTATTCAAAAACTCTCCTTAGAGCAGGATAAAAGGTAAGCTTTCGAGATGGCAGTTAATAGAGCTCAATGTGGTATTTAGTTCCTTGAAAAGGAAGCCCATGATGAAATTCTAATCCTATGATCAGTTGCTGCACAGGATGTACTCTACACATAACTGACAGGCCATGAAAACAATGACAGACAGTAACAGCTTTCAGTCTCCCTGATATACAACCTCCCTGAAATACAACCAAATTGTTCAAGTCCTTCAGTCATGTTCTATTATCAGTACATCATGATGTAAACATTTTTAACTGTAACAGCAACCTTGCATTTTGGGGGTGTGGGGTGTGGGTGGGGAACCAACATTTGGAGGGCATTGTGAAAGATGCACTTTTCTATAGATCTGAAAGGTGACCAAAGTTATAGGACAAAAGAAGCTAGTAAATGCAAAGATAACATCTTCCCATGAAACAGATAGAGTAGAGAAAGCTGCACAAGCAAATTTGAACAGTTGCCTTATCCTTTTGCTCTTTCCCAGGCATCTGCTTTTGGTCACTGCTGAAGATAGGACTCTGGATTAGACAGACATTTGGTATGACTCAGTTTAAGTCCACCCCACGCAAACAAATTTGCTTCTTTATCACAGTTCTTTTCAAGTGCCAAACAGTGGTATAAAGGCTAGTCTGATTTTTCTTCTGCCTCAGAAATGGATGAGTAATTCTTCAAATAAAGAAGGTATAGTAGCATTTTTCTAAGTAAAAGTGTTGCTATAAATACAAATTCATTAATAAAACAGTATTTTTATTTCCAAAATTATCCTTACTTTGATCATGCTGATGTTCCATCTCCTATTGCCAATGTGACTGCTTTCCTCTGTTTCCTAATCAGCTCTACAACTCATGCTTTTTTATAAACGAGTGACTCAACAGCACATCACTTTTACACATACTGTCAAGTTCCAAAAATTATTGCCAAAGTGGTTTCAACAGCAGGCTCCTGAAAGTTTCTGGTAAGTCAGCCGGTTTTGTAACTACAATAAGGAGAAGACATGATGTAGGTCATTCCTTGCATTTAATGAGTGGGGTATCCTCTTTTGTAGCACACAAAGTCAAAGGAACTTTAAGGAACTGAAGCATTTATCAGAGAATCTCGTTTCTACTCAGCATCATAACTCATCCTCTTACGTGTATATAAACACATACATAGCATACATAATCTCAATACACACAATGAGATTACAAAATACATTTTCTTGTAAAAATATTTGATTTCACTTTTACCTACTAAATGCTAAAAAGAAAACAACTCCCTAAAATTGGCTACTTGAGAAAAACATTGAGCTTTCCAGCTGACACTGAGGATTAAAAAGTAAACAAAAAGACTTTATAAATTGAACTATCAACTTAAGAAGCATTTAATACAGGAATGTGCATTTCTCTAAGTTAGTACTTGGAAGCATGTCCTAGCGTTAACTGCTGCAATTATCATTGCCTAATGTTCAGCCATACCATCCAACAGTTGTATTTTGCTTTTATATTTAATCCTATAGCCAACCACATATGCAACCTAGTCAGGAGCACAGATTCTGCCCTTGCATATATATCTTAGAATTCCATTTATTGCGAAAATTTTTACATTCAAACCTAATGTAAGGAGAAAATACTTCTGAAAATTAAGAATCACACAGAATCCGGAGTGCTATAAATTGTTGGATACAGCATGAAAGGAAGGAAAGTGGGCATTGCAGACTCAAAAAGTCATAGCAGGTGAAGACTAAATCTACTAAATTCATATCTTCTAAAGCAGCTATATTTTCATGAATGAAGCCTGAAGCTTTATTAAATTAGTAAGTCTAAAAACATTGATTTCTACTCTAGAGTTCAAATCTCAAATACATGAAAGCAATACAAGTTTGTTACTATGAGAGGAACCAGATTTCTAATCAAAGCAAATTGTTTTGGCATTTCAGTAAAACGCTGATATTTAGAAAATCTCCTGGAGGTAATATAATGACATTAATTTGATGCAGTAATGATTTTAAGGTCAAGTTGTGCTCTTCAACAAAGTCAGGAAAAAGAGTTGTACTACATCTGCCTACTTGCATTTCAGTTAATTGGCACTGATCCTGTGCTACTCCTCTCATACAATAGCAGTAATGGTACATTTCTAAGAATTGCTAAGAAACATTTCTGACATCACCCTCTTCAGTAAAGATTTTTATTTTAAAAAGGCTGTACAGAATACTAATTTGGTTTCTTCTCCAAACAAATATAAAAACAAAAATGAGATATTGTTTTTTGGTTCATTGGGTTTTAAGCTTAGTGCTTTTATTTTATGGAGTAAAGAGAAAAAACTTTTCTCATGGAACAGAAAACATACTACCGAAGAGGGAATAAAAAAAGAAAACATGAGAAACCTACTTATCAGGCTATAATGATTTAACTGAGGTGGAAACATCAATGATGGCCTTGTCTGAAAATGAGCTCTGGATTGACTTTCACACTATTTCCATAGAATAGTTGAGAAATGGGAAGTTCATTACTGTGCCTACACAAGTGTTCTTTTGCTTCCTTTGAAGAAAAAAAGAGAGGGTAAGAAAAGAACACAGTCACTTGGCAATGACTGCAGGTGTCACCAGAAAGTGTTGCTACACACCTGATCATCTTTAAATCTAAAGATATATATTTTTAGTATTATTTACATATATATATATATTTATTGGGGGGGGGGGGGGGAGAGCGGAGGGAGGATTTTTGTTCTTGCTTTCTAAGCATTCTACAAAATCATGCTGATACTCTTACATATCATAGTTTTACTTAGAAGCCCTCCCTGAATGGGACAGAAATAGGCAGTGGGTTTTGGTGGTGGTAGTGATCTTTGTTTGTTTGTTTCATTAACTGCCTTCCAAATGTCTTATTCCTATAATGTAAATGAAAAAACATTTTGTTATTTAAGGTTTTGTCACCATATGTGCTATATGACCTACTATCAGGCAAGTAGCTGGTATAACATAATAGCAGTAGGACATTTGAGAATGCTCAAGTATCTCATGACAGGAGATCTTTATTAACTTAAATGGATATCCTATTTTCCCTTTTTTGCCCTTTTAGCTGTTAGCTAGAATGTAACTGTTAGCACTGGAATAACTGAT
This sequence comes from Aythya ferina, assembly GCF_964211825.1. NCBI lineage: Eukaryota > Metazoa > Chordata > Aves > Anseriformes > Anatidae > Aythya > Aythya ferina. The sequence continues at coordinate 20,200,392 of NC_140307.1, read as the reverse complement.
ACATTGTTTTATATAACTTATTTTATTTTAGGAAATACTTGATTTTCTTAAATTTTAATAATAGAGGTTTATTTTAAAATAAACTAGTCTCAGCAAATCCAAATTCTAGAAATGGCCACAACACAATATATATCTGAGTTTCATAGATCATGTCTTGATTTTTTTTTAATTAAAAAAAAAAAAAAGTATGTATTCTTCACAAAAGGTGGCATAGTTTCTGATTTAAAGAATAAGCTTGCAAAAAAACAAACAGTAACAACAGTAAAAGCAGCAATCAACAGCTCCGCAGTAATGAAAGCAGTAACAATAGTCAAGAAACCTTAGAATAAGCGTTGGTGAGCAGAAGCAAGCCTACTCTTCTTCCCTCCATCCATACTCACCCCGCAGGTGGCCCACAGCAATGATGTAACTGCCACCCAAGGAAAGGCCGAATTCTGCTCGTTGAAGGCCACCTGGTGGTTGAACTTATGATGAAGGATAACAAGTGCATTCCAGTTCAAAATCACCTGAGTAAAGACAACGTGCTTACACGGAAACAAATTGACCTCTGCACATGAAGCTGTATAACTACGCAAGCCTTGACACAAAATACAGCACTAAGGTCATTAACGAAAGGAGGAAACTACTTCAAAAAAAAAAAAATCTGCTTATTTCCACAGGCACAAGTTTTGTGTTACAGCACAAGTTACTTAAGGAATTTCATATCCAAGATGTACATTCACTTATTAACAAGTTCAGTGTGTAAAAACAGTCTTTATGGCAACCCTAATCCAGTAGAAATTAGAACAGAATTACAAACATTATTAGAAGTTTCACACTGAATGAGGTAGGGAAGGGAATTAGTAACACCCAAGTCAGAAGTCACTTGTCCATTCAGAGTCTCTACAGACTCCCTGATTCTAAACATATTTGGGGTTTCAGTAATACAAAAGCTGTCTAAGTGATGCCTCGGGAATAATAAGTATGAATTCTGGATTTAAACTCCATTCGTTTATATTTGGTTTAAACTGACTGAATCTCTCTTCTTTTTTTCTTTAAAAGTTGCTTATTCCAAGGAGAAATGAAGTGCAAATCAAGCTATCTTACATGCTGAAGTATGACCACCCTCTAAAGTTGGTAATTCAGACATCTTAGAAACTGTAGACAAGACGTTAATGACTGCAATTAGAAAGAGGTAAAACTAAAACCTTATTTAGGCAATGACAAAGGCTGACAATTCTTGAAGCTGTCTCTGCATCACTAATATCCTTTTAATATAATCTTTGTAATTTTAAAGACCCTTGCAAAGAAGCAAGTTTCAGGGCCGTATGGACTTCAAGACACTTCAATACGTATGTGCTTTTTTTTTTTCTTACATGTATTTATAATAGCAGAAAAGGAAACTTTCTCCAGAAAGCAAAATAAGACAAGGTAAGTCTGCATAGTTGTACCTCAACTGACAAAAGATATTCTTAATGAAATGAATTTGTTCTCCTCCAAAAGAAGAGTATTTATTTGGGATGTTTGATCTGGAAACAAAATGTTCTAATATTTACTTATTTACCCATGTTCGTTGTGTACTTCCCTCACCAGTTATTGTGAAAGTCTCCTCCATCACACCTGTCAGCTTGTGACAGGAATAATTGGTTTTCATGACAGTCTGAGAGACGTTGATGGCAGTTTAATTTAAGGTGATAGCAAATACAGTGTCCATTCATTTCACAGGTAATTTATTATGATAATTAAACATAAATTCTCCAATATAGTTACACTATTTTTGATACTTAAAGGCTGAAGGTGCCCCTTCACCCAAAGTACATAATTATTTATTTATAGTACATCAGTTAAAGTACAGCATTGAAATTAAGTTCCTCTTATAATACCCACTGTACAAGAAAGTACAAAAATGAAAATTTAAGAAATAACAAATTGAAACCTAGGTAACCTTACCATTTTGGACCCTTACAAGCCCCATTCATTCCAACAAAATACACTGTCATGACACAGATGGTTGGTTAGAATCACAAAAATAAAATAAAATTATAAAATAAAATAATAAAATAAAATAAAAATAAAATCTATGGAACCAGACTTATAATAAACTGCTTCATTTTTTAAATTTAGTGATTTAGAGTTTGCTATTAAAGTTTAATACACAATTACAAACAAGAGTTCCAAGAACATTCATCATAACCCAACACCACAATTTCCAGAAAATGTAAAACAAAATTTGTAATATTCAAAATGGCAAAATTAAATTTCATCTTATATCACGTATATTCTCTGAAGATACACTACAATCTTGTTGAAAGAACTCAGCCCCCAAAAGTGCAGATGAGCAGCCTCTGAAAATATTATACATGCTTACATAGATATATGTAAGACTAGACCAGATTAAAGGTAACTAGACTGTTACCTTTCTCTGAAGAATCCTACATACAGCTCCATATGGCCATCAGCACAGTGTCAGATTTGCATTTTTTTAATCAAACAATGCTACAATAATAGTGATAACAATAATAATGAAAATGTTCAAGGAAAACTTCTGTTCACTTCATGTGCTTGATAACCTTTACATAGAAAGAACATTAACTTTGAAAGATCTAGAAATTCATATTAGAACACAAGAAAAAAAGTGCAACATCAAACCTGAAATCATCGTTAAGCCATCAAAATAAAATTCTGATGCCCAACTTCATAAATGTTAGGAGAACCATAAGAAATTATATTAAATATTTGGGAAAAGTCAAAACAATGTGCAGTTAACACAGTTCCACGTTGCTGTTTCATGGCCAAATGACTTACATTTCCCTTGCAATAAGCCCTGAGGTAATTTTGGACTTTAGTTAACACCTAGGAAAATAAGGATATAATTAGGTAAATATTGGCCAGTACACACAGATTTGTATACACATACTTTACTGCCAAATTACAAGATTTCCAAAAACATTTTAAGAAACTGTTGGGATGATTATCATCATCCTTCTTATTGGTATTTCAAAGACTCACGTCCATTACAATTGCACTGGGGAAGGTTCTAAGACAGATCAATGGAGTGAGAGATCCACAGATAACTATGAATACTAACATTCAAGAAATATGTTATGTGATAGGATTCAAAACTTGTACATATCACAGAATCACAGAATTTCTAGGTTGGAAGAGACCTCAAGGTCATCGAGTCCAACCTCTGACCTAACACTAACAGCCCTCCACTAAACCATATCCCTAAGCTCTACATCTAAGCGTCTTTTGAAGACTTCCAGGGATGGTGACTCCACCACTTCCCTGGGCAGCCTGTTCCAATGCCTCACAACCCTTTCTGTAAAGAAGTTCTTCCTAACATCTAACCTAAAACTCCCCTGGCTCAACTTAAGCCCATTCCCCCTCGTCCTGTCACCAGGCACGTGGGAGAACAGGCCAACCCCCACCTCACTACAGCCTCCCTTGAGGTACCTAAAAAGAGCGATAAGGTCACCCCTGAGCCTCCTCTTCTCCAGGCTGAACAAGCCCAGCTCCCTCAGCCGCTCCTCGTAGGACTTGTTCTCCAGGCCCCTCACCAGCTTCGTCGCCCTTCTCTGCACCCGCTCAAGCACCTCGATGTCCTTCTTGTAGCGAGGGGCCCAAAACTGAACACAGTACTCGAGGTGCGGCCTCACCAGAGCTGAGTACAGGGGGACGATCACCTCCCTAGCCCTGCTGGTCACGCTGTTCCTAATACAAGCCAGGATGCCGTTGGCCTTCTTGGCCACCTGAGCACACTGCTGGCTCATATTCAGCCGACTGTCCACCATCACTCCCAGGTCCTTCTCTGCCTGGCAGCTTTCCAACCATTCCTCTCCCAGCCTGTAGCTCTGCTTGGGGTTATTGCGCCCCAGGTGCAGGACCCGGCACTTGGCCTTGTTAAACTTCATGCAGTTGACCTCAGCCCATCGGTGCAGCCTATCCAGATCCTCCTGCAGAGCTTTCCTACCCTCAAGCAGATCGACACACGCACCTAACTTGGTGTCATCTGCGAACTTACTGAGGGTGCACTCGATGCCCTCGTCCAGATCATCGATGAAGATATTAAAGAGGACCGGCCCCAGCACCGAGCCCTGGGGGACTCCACTAGTGACTGGCCTCCAACTGGACTTGGATCCATTCACCACGACTCTTTGGGCCCGGCTATCCAGCCAGTTTCTAACCCAACGAAGCGTGCGCCAGTCCAAGCCAAGAGCAGCCAGTTTCTTGAGGAGAATGCTGTGGGAGACGGTGTCAAAAGCCTTGCTGAAGTCAAGGTAGACCACATCCACAGCCTTTCCCTCATCCACCCAGCGCGTCACTCTGTCATAGAAGGAGATCAGGTTCGTCAGGCATGACCTGCCTTTCATAAAGCCATGCTGACTGGGCCTGATCGCCTGCTTCCCCTTCAAGTGCTGCATGATGACTCTCAGGAGGATCTGCTCCATGAGCTTTCCTGGCACTGAGGTCAAACTGACAGGCCTGTAGTTTCCTGGGTCTGCCCTCCGGCCCTTCTTGTAGATGGGCGTCACGTTTGCTAGCCGCCAGTCGATTGGGACCTCCCCCGATAGCCAGGACTGTTGATAAATGATGGACAGCGGCTTGGCCAGCTCCTCTGCCAGTTCCCTCAGTACCCTTGGGTGGATCCCATCTGGCCCCATCGACTTGTGCACATCTAAGTGCCGTAGTAGGTCACCAACCAGTTCTTCATGGATAATGAGGGCCACATCCTGCTCCCCATCCCCTTCCACCAGCTCAGGGTACTGGGTATCCAGAGAACATCCGGTATTGCCGCTAAAGACTGAGGCAAAGAAGGCATTGAGCACCTCCGCCTTTTCCTCATCTCTTGTAACTAAGTTTCCCCCCGCATCCAGTAAAGGATGGAGATTCTCCTTAGTCCTCCTTTTTGTGTTGATGTATTTATAGAAACGTTTTATATATTGCACTCTTCTGCATATGAGGAACTTTTATTAAGCAAAATAATGCATCATGTCTTAAAATTTTAGTGACTATTTCTTTAAGCTCATGAACATTTTATTTGTTAAAATGCAAAAGCATTTTATGAAATGTTTTTCACCTTAAACACATCAACAAAACAAATTTGTGTGCTTCACCAAAATAGCTTGCTCATTCCCTATGTTCTGGAATAAAATATTACAAAGGGAAAAAGGAGGAATGTTAAGTCAAAAAAAAAAAAAAATAATGATGGACTATGTAGTAACAAAGCCTTGTAACCAAATAAATGAAATATTAAGGGAAAATTATCAGAGGAAAAAATGGGGAGAAGGAAGACAGGGATAAGGAGGAGAGAGACAGACTGAATAACTACAAAAACAGGTGCACTCTGACAGAAAGAGGTTAAACAAACAAGTCTTTCCAGCCATCATCACCTAATTCAGTGTGTGCATGCGTACTGCAAAATACATTGTGGTTTCAGCCATACCGCTGGGTTTTTGCCTTATCCAGATGGCAGCTGTACCTCAGCCACACACACAAACATACATGCAACTGTTAAACTTGTAGATTAAGTATGGAAACTTAAGGTTTGAGCATCTAAGCAACTAGAATAAAAAAAGATGTTCATGATTCCACTTATGCTTTCATAAAAAACATGTTGGCCTTCTGGAAAAGATTAAAAGAAAGCCAAGAAAACTCTATTACAGAGAGAAAAACAATAGTTATGTTCGTAACCAATGTTAAATATACATTATGATGGTTTAGTAACGTCACAGACTTTTTTAAAATCATTAAATGGTTTGTATTAAATGAACATTTACACAGAACATGAATTCATATAAAAGAGAGAATTCACCCAGCTTCTCTAACTTCACACTATGTGAAATTCTCCCAAGAGCATACTTTTAATTACATTGAACTGAATAATTTCCATTCACATTTTGTGACTTGCATTGATTTTGAGCTGGGAATTCTAAGATATGGATTACTTGCACTCTGTAAACATTCTAAGTGTTTCAAGTATTAGCATGAAACCTCAGAACTCATATTATTTAAGTAGATTAAATTATCTGATCAGCTGTGGGAACACAAAATACTTAGAACATTTGGCTATTTTTAGAGCAATAAAACATTTCAGTGTTGATTTAGGAAGTGCTCATGCATTTAAGTGTCTGCTTACACTAAAAATAATATTCAAACCAGGCAATCTTAAGCACTTAATTGAGATTTCTTTTCATTGGAAAATGAATATGCTGAATGTTTATGCATATACTTCAGTAATTTTCTGAATTAATATCTCAAGTAGAAACACTTACACCAAAACAGTTGGATGCCTAAAACATTCATATAGACTGGCATCCGCCCCTTTACATTACAGCTCTATCTGACCATCTGGATTTCTAATAGCAGGATATTAAAAAAAAAAAAAAAAAGTTTTGCTTTAAAGGTTCATTTTATCTCCCAGGTCTAATTACAAATTTATCGTACTTTCCAATAAAAATAGCCATTGCAGAAGAACAGAAAAATAACTATCACACAGAAATAGTCCTACTGTACTTTTAGAAGAAACAGAAGATATAATTATGAAAATACATATTTCAGCATTAGAGAGAAAGGATGTTAAGCATACTTAACTGGAAACTTTGGTTTAAGCTTACTGTACTTTCAAAGCAAATACTGAAGCTCAGACCATTATCAGTTTCTCTACAAACCCTGCTTTCACAAATCTCTTAAATCTCTAATTTCTATTCTTGGGTATTTCCCCCCTAGTTTTCCAATATTCTCCTTTCTGTTCTCTCCTTCCTTATTGAAGGGAATTAGACAGTTTGTCTCAAATCACAATCATCTGTTTCTGTGTAATTGTCTTTTGCTCTGAACCTCAAAGTCAGAGGAAGAAAGCAAGAGAGCAAAAATTCTAGAAGACTAAAATTAACATCTTCATATGTTAATGAATATGAATTAACAGACTACTCATACTTATTTCTTCACTGACTACAATAAAGGATTTTATTCTTTTAAGCACTTGCTTACCTATCTGAATTTTCAATAAAGTTGGAACCTTACCTATTGCTGAACTTTTTAAAAATACCTTCTGAAATCCATAGCAATTAAAGTTCAAAAAGGAACCACTTAATTATTAGTGTAGTCTTTACTTCAGCCTAATTAAGAGGTGCATCAGCAGCAGCAATGAAACTACTCCTTCCAAAACGTTAAGCAGTGTCTTTTTGTTGTTTTTAATTAAAACAAGCTGTATGAATAATAAAACTAAGATGGCCCACCTGATTTTTTTTTCAGTATATATAGCAGTATATAAAAGATTGCCTGCAGTTGACTTATGTAATGCAAAACCAAGACATCTTTCTTGAGTAGAAACAACATAATCTGAGCACTTCAGAGATCAGCATCATAACAGCATATGGGGCAGTATATGTCTGTAGGTTTTTATCCTATAATCATGCCTTCCACATAACTTTTTAATAATGGGGTAAAACAATGGATAGATAAATGATCTGAAATAGTGGTTTGTACTATGTGCTTAGCATGCAACATCACTGGCAAGAGCAAAAGAGTCATAAAAGATGTAGTTTCATATCCAGCTGGAATTTACTGAGATAGCTCACCCCAAAAAATAACTTTTCATAAAAGAGCTAATATTTTTTATTTACTATTCCACAGTAACTACTTAAATTTATTATAAATGACCTTGAAAGCTTAGAAAAACTAGTTGTAAAGTTTCTTATTAGTGAGTTTGAGAGTAAATGCTTATTACATAAGGACTATGTAACATAACCTTGTCATTTTTAAATATCACTCTATGCCTCATTAATTTTCCAGCCAAGGCTCACATGTCATCTTTAAAAAAAAAAAAAAAAAAAAGAAAAAGTTATCAAAAATATAAAATAGAACTCAATTTTATGAATATATGGTTTGTGGGGTAATTTTCAGATTAAAGTAGACAAAGATGTAACAAGTACTTGCTACAGCAAGATTAAAAGAACACAATATAAGTAAAATTCAACATCAAACAGACACAATCTTATACATGAGGTAGCTGGTAAAACAGCAGCCCTGATCAACTTTCTGTATATTGAAGTTAATGGAGCACTTAAGCATTATTACATTTTGAGTAAGAATCACTGTTTTCTCTCGGAAAATATATTCTGTTTACCCAAATTGTTCATTGAGTGTTGTAGACAGAACTTTAGCAGGTAGGTTTTGTTTGGAGTAATTCATTTTATAATCCAAATTTATGAAGTAACCGTGACTCAAGACAAATAATTTCCACTCAGAGTAAAACACAAAAACAGTCTCCAAAAAACTTAACTACTTTGGAAAAAATCCAGTTCAAAATAGGAGCTGTATTTGTGCTTAGAGTTTAGCACAAAAGGTGTGGACATCACAAGAATGCTAAGTACAATCCTTAAAAGATTTTTCTAGAAGTACAACAAACTTCTCTGAAGAAAATTGAGATTATACATAATCAAATGTAAAAAAAATAAAAAATAAAAAAAAAAAAAACAGATTTTGAAATGCCAGTTACTTCAGTACTGCCTTAGGAGAGGCAATAGAAGTTTCAGTAGTTTATTACCTCTTCAAAAATTCATAGCATTCTCTGCACTGATATAAATCATGCAGAAGCCTGATTTATCAGGTGCACCTTCCAAAATATCATGCGTATGCACAGAACTAGGTATCTGCACTGCTATGACCATTTACCCTCTGCTCAGAGACATGAAACTGTTGACTCACAGGTGTTTTACATTACACTCAAAATGCAAAACATGCATATGTAAGGAGTTGAAAGATTAATGAGAAGTAGAATTTGTTGTTTCAGTATTTAAAAAAAAAAAAAAAAAACTGTAAAACTAACCATACCAACACCAATCTATTTCAACAAAACCTTGAAGTAGCATGTCTCCATTATTCATAGAGTACCTACTATCTTTCCAAAGGAGAGCTTCTATGGATTTACCTAACTTCTTGTTAGGAGTTTCACTCACAACTCTCCCTGAAAAGAGGAAAAGAGAACCCTCATCACTAACATTCATTATGGACAGGGTGCAATAATTTATTTTTTTTTTGACACCAAGCATCAGACTCTGGAATAACATTTTTCCCTCTAAGCAGAGCACAAGCAAACCTCTCCTTATCATAAAAATCAAGTTAGACTAAAATCTATGAAGTTTCATTCTGTACACAGATATATAATTGTTAAAATGATTTTAACAGTGGTGGTGCTGTCAGTCTTCACTGAAATCAGAGCCACTGCATGCCAGGCATTTTACAAAGGCATAGTGAAAAATTTAGCAATATGAATATACAAGTGGGAAGCAGGTAAACAAAAGTCAGAGCTAGAAGGAATTGCTAGATGTGACACAAGTTCTGCCAGGATGAGCTACATGAAAACTTCAGTTTGCTTGTCAAAAAATGAAGGAAACAATATTGATGTTAATATTATTGTATGAAGTTACTGTCCTGTAACAGAATTGTTGTGGAAGTCATCACATTTCAGCTGTTGGGGACTCAAACACAAGCTGTGTCTATGCAGAGGAGAGAAAAGTCAATATTCAGAACAACATTGGGCACCTGAATTGAACAGGCAGGTTCTCCAAGCCACAGCTACAGCTGTTAGAGACCAGTTAGACAAGCGAGACTGCTCTGAATCACTTGTTAGAGGACCTTACAATTTATCTTCACTGACTTCAGGGGAAAACTGGAGAGACTTCCTAGCTTAGTATTAGCTAATTACATCAGGTGCCAAACTTGACTCATGTAAATACCTCCTAGGCTGCTTGCATTGGTTGGCTCAGAGAAGCAAGACAGCCTTCTGCACTACAAATAAAGACCTCTAATTAAATCCACAGATAATAAAATAGACTAAAACAGAAAACTGGCCAGTAAGATCCATATCTTTCCTTTAAAGAAAGATTACACATAGGAAAGAACATGACTCATTACTCTTTAGAGCTAAGGTTCCAGATTCACCTGATAAGAATTGTTTTCCCCTTCCTATAGAGGGACATAACTGTAAAGCTATCACACTAAAAAGCTATCATACTAAACAAACAAATCTTCTCTTAGGATCAAGCGTAGGGCATTAAGAGTGAAAGGATGCTACCTGTCCTTTGAAGCATTTCCTTAAAATCTTGTCACCATGAAATACTTCGATTTTCAAGAAAGTAGGAAGGGAAGAGAGAAAAAAAAAAAAAAATCATATTTCCAGTCTTTGCATGGGATGGAGCTTCTATAAGCCAGGCTGTATTTTCAGTGGCATTATGACAGAATATTTTTTTATTTCTGTAAATGTTTTGGCAAAAATAGAAACGATCCTCTGGCTAAATGATGTATACCGCAGACAGAAAACTGTGGCTCAGGACAAGCACAGCGCATGTTTAACCATGGAACACAGCTTGTGTTTATTTAAAGAGTGTATTGGAATGCCAGTGATTCTTTTCAGCTGTCCTATTGCTTTTTCCCCCCTCAACTTTTGTTTAATTTTTTCCATGGACATAATAAGGCAATGCTCAAATTTGGAAAAACCAGCAAACATGCAGTACTGTGAGGCAGATGGCAAGATATTCCAAAGAGATTCCATTAACAGCGTCTTGGACATCATGTGATGTAAGACAAAAGTGAACACTTGTAGCAGCCAACTGGAATTAATTGTTCTACAGTGACAACAGAGGTTGCAACCTACAGCTTGCAGGAACAGAAAGCTGAGAGTGAAATCAGAGGCCACCCACATATACAGAGGTGATATAAATCAAGTGTCCCAAGTTTGGTCACTGGTTCCAAATTAACAAAGCATCTGTCCTTAATTCACATACCCTGAAGGTTAAGAATAAAGCACAATATATAATGTCAAAACTGAGCTGGACTGGTTAAGAGAAGATTGCCAAACTGCGCAGCTCAATGCAGTGTGCCTATTATGCAACCTAAAAGCACATTTGGTTTCACCCAAATATGTGTTTAGTTTTGACAGAAAAAAGTTCTTTCATATTAAAGCTGTTCATAGAAATGTCATCTAAGATCTCCCACCAGACTTGCAATACATCACACAAACATTTCTTTTCCTGGAAGATTTTGTTTTCACTTTGGAAAAATTCCTCTAGCATGAGCCATATGCTATAAGTATGCCACTGGTTACTTATTTTCTTCATCACTATTTTCAATGTTTTAAAGCTGATCTTAAGTTTCCCACTATGCTGATATTTATAATAATATATGTGTAATTCACATGAAATCTAATAAGTAAATATTTGAGAAAATAAGGTAGGAACTTTTAGCTGGATGATCTGATTTACCTTATGGAATGAGAATACAAAAGGCTATGTTTCTATAATTTTTTTGCACTGCTAGATCCAGAATTGAATTGTATTTGCTCTTTGCTTCACAACTTCAGGTGGCTCAAATAAAAACACCAAAACAGAACAGCAGGTTTTTATACTCACAAATCAAAACCATCAATTACTAAAAATCTTACTACAAATTCTTATCGCAAGCTTTTTGGACCAACGCTGTTTTGTGTCTGTCCCCTATTCCCATGGCTCAGACAGATAAATGCTAGTCTTAATATTTTTTTTTTCAGTTTAATTCACTGTTTAGTCTACTTTACTGATACAATCTATGTATTCCACGCTCATCGCAATTCAATCTGAATCACTGCTTTGACCTCCTTGCTTTGGCTATCATTTACCTACATGCCTGTGATGGCCAACCTGTTAACATATCACGTTTCCCTCATATATTACAATTTGCACTGAATAATTACAGTAAAAGAAAACCATAATTCTAAGATTTCAGGGAGCAGTTGTTCAAAAGAGATGAGTGGATCACTCCTCAGTGACACCCCTTTTGGTTGTCTATTTTGTCATAGTATAAAAGAATATAAGTGCAAGCAGCTGTCATTTGTTTAACATAAAGAAATAAGTCTCAGTTAATTAGTGGCTTCTTTTAACACCAGCTTAAAACAAACGTGAATTATGAAAACAACTTTTAAACCATCAACACTTAAGGACTCTGTAGCATTATAGTGTATGTAATGGGGTCTGTTCACAGCTACCTCATGCTGACTACAAGCTAGAATTCCCATATGTTATCTCCATTTCTTTTATTGGACTAACCTATTTTTTCTTTAAACTATTCATTTGTAAAATGGTTTTACTAATCTATAGCCCAAAAGACATTGAACATTGGAAGCTAAATCTTTTACCGTAGAAAAACAAAGAATCAACAATGAATTCTTGCACGTTAGGGAATGCAACATCAACATAAAGTAGCATTTCATATGTCACTTAACACAAAGCACCATGGTGATTTCAGGTAATAGGGTAGTGGATTTGCATCTAACCTCTTGCTAAATACACATGAGTTTGGCTATTCTACGGTTTCACTTTTTTAAAATAAAGATTAGTGTTTGAAGTCTTTGATTTCAGCTCCTCATTTCATGAACTCTTTTAAATTAAACTAAACATAAATACACTTCCAGCCATTCATGCTATCAGGAGAATTAAGTACTAAAACATGGGTAGATATTTTGCTAAACAGATTTTATTTTTCTCCTGTTCCATTTCCTGATAAGCTGTCACGATGACCACATAGTACTGGATGTTTCCTTGCAAAGGACTCCTAAACCTTTTCCTAGTATAGAATTTAGTATTAACAGTCATGAAAAATATGTAAACTTGCCATAAGTTACATAAAACAGATCACAACAGCAGTCAAAAATCAGACTGCTAGGCAAGACTATTATATGCAAAATGGCCTATATGGTACTTACATTCAGAAAAAAAGACTGAAATACATGCAGATTCTGATATTCTTAGACTACCTTTACCTGGAAAAATTGTGATGCCTATAAAATTCTAGTAAGACACTAAAGAAATGAATGCTGGTTTAATATAAATATTTGTCCCACTGTTAGAAGTATTTGCATTAGTTTAATAACTGTATAATGTTAGACAAATTACTCTTTTTGTCTTATAGACAAAAGAATGAGTTTTATTCAAGGTAGCAAGCTAATATTTTCACTGTTTCATAAGCTTTTAAATACACTATTACAAAAAGAGCCTCTGTAATGTCCGGCATAACCTCTGTGCTTAGTAAATCCTAAAAAATTCAACTTTTTAGGACCTAAATTTAAAGTTCTTCCCATAAAACTTTTGTTTGTGAAGTCATGCACGAGTTTAGAAATAAATACCAGGTAATGTCTAAACAGAGCTTTAGGAAACATACCCACATATCAAGAAAGAATATAATATTCCCTAAAATTCATCCCCGTTTGCATCAAACAACTTTGACAAAAATACAAATGTGTCATTCAAGCCACAAGCATCCCCAACACAACTATAAAAGCAATTAGAAAGTATGGATTTGCTACCATGTATTCGTGATGTTAAAAAATCTTTCTAAATTCAACATACAGATGAGTCAAAATAAGCTTTTATAATAAATGATACCCCAAATATGAAATGAATTATTGTAACCCTCTAAATGAAGTTTAAAATCTCACCTATGCCATTGTTCTGCTGCTACATCCTTAATTGCTTGCTAAATAACTAACAATCCACCTCTGTTTATCAAAATACATAATTGAATGAAAATAAATGCAGATTAAATGGAATGCTACACATTAATTTAAATGTAATTAGCTTCCAGAACATATGCCATGACTCCAAATGGACTGTTTTAAGTCTAAACACGGGATTCTGTTCATTCACTTGAATAGACTGAATAGAAATCCTCCGGAGGAGGCATTAGAAGGATATCAAACATACCTGTGAAGACTTCCAGTATCTTCTCCCATTGGTGCCAGAACTGTTAAATTCAGCTTCAGTTCTAGAAATATCACATACCCTCTTTACATTGGGCAAAACCCTTCCGCTCACATGAATGGGAAAGACAAAAACAAAATGCAAATCCCAGATTAGTCTTTGCAGGAAAATTTCCTGAGCCTCCCTCTGACAACAGATGATTAGTCAGTGTCTTGAACAAAATCTATACTCTATAAGAAATAAGGAGAGGGGAGAGGGTTTTTAAAAGAGATAAGACTCCTAAAGAACTGGGTAGGATTTTACAATAAGGAAAAATAACAAGATGCTAACAAGCTCCTATTGCGAATTACTCAGTGGAAAGTGCCAACAGGGTAACCAACCCTTTCTTGTGTTCTCTAATGGGGACCTCCACGTCAGGAGATAAATTCCTAGTACTCTCAGACACCTACATATGAACTCCCTTAATCTGCTAATCCAGAATATATGTTCATAATGACCTCCATACAATAAGTGGTATCACTTATTGTCAATACAAAAGTCAAACTCTCATTCCGCTAGCATCCATATCTACCCAGCGAAACACACATTTGCAATTTCTTGTGCTTTTTCTTGGCAGTTTGCAGAATAACACTAGTCATTTGCTAGCAGCTAATAAGTAGCAGTATTTACAAGTGTCAGACCTTAAATAAGAAATTTATGAGTCAATCTTATAATAAACTGTTGTAATTTTCCCCCAGCCAGAAACAGTCAAAAATCACTTCAAAAAAGTGATATTTTTAGAAGCTGTTTATTGTGTTCAGGATATAACCAAAGGAGCAGTTTTTACAATCATATTTAACTGCTCAAGTGAGAATTTTGACTCTACCTGATTTTATTTTTTTCTCTTTCACAAAGATACATATAATATTTATTGTGGAAGAAAAAGTCTTGCAGATTTACTAGAGTGCTATAGTACTGCAATTCATGGATATAAAGATGATTTTAATTAGAAATCAGTATTGCATTGCCTGGAAAATACTAGAAGTGTCACATCACCTATGGAAAAATGACAGTTTATCAGTTGCAACCCTAAAACAGATGGCTACTACTCTGACCTAAGCAACTTTTTCTTTTTTGAGTTAGGAGCACTCAAAGTTTGAGTAATATTGCTTGTGTTAATATTGTTAGCGAAAGGTCACCAAACTTTCCAGAAAGCAGTTTCATTAAGAGAAGCACATAACAAATATAAGACTATAATCTGGACTTTTGAGACATGCCAAAACATTAAGACTGAACTTAAACAGAAATAAAGATTTCTTGTTTTTACTGTTTCTCTACAAAATACTTGAGGAGAATAACTGAGGGAACAGGACAAGGAAAAACAAAAATATTGTTTAAGTGCTTGAAATTAAATAACAAAATCCTGTTTGTTGACAGAGAGATTAGTAGGTCATATTTCAAAATGCACACATAATGGTAGGGGACTCTTCAGAACAGTGAAGGCTGAAGGGTTTGTTTCCTATTTCTCAGGGTCACATGGCTACAGCTCAGAGTGTTTTAAGGAGCTGCACTTGAGTGAAGGGAAGGTTGCTTCAGATTATTGATAGAAAATGAAAACGGGGATTAACACTGAAGACAATGGGTAGGAATAGCATGTGTGAAAATTCCACAGTTTTATTCTCCTCCGCTGCTGATGCGAAATAAAGGCTTCTTTGTCCTTCATCAGGTTAGCCTAGTTGACCTAACCAGCCTGTAGGATACCTCATCACTTCCAAAAGTAGCAAGGTTTTTAAAATACGTAAATCATTAGTTGGGTATGATATCAGACTACTACAAAATAATATAAACAAATATGATGATAACCTAGGATGTAAGAGTATTTTTAGTTCTTAAGCAGTCATTCTTAAACTTCACAAGAAACACAGCTTTTAATATTTAGAATCATTCATCCCTTCTCTCCAAACTAATATAAAAGGAGGAAAACAAAAAGGAAAGGAAAGAGAAATAAAGTTAAAACTCTTTTAGTTTTCCTGAACAAACTTTATCATTACTTATCATCAAATCCTGTAAGTCTGCTAAGATTGACTCCACATTCAGAAGTAACAGGTAAAACCTGATGGACTTGCAACTTAGTCTCACTGTAAATTAAAACGAAAATGTTCCCTTTGACACACTAGTTTTACTTTATTCTCATCCCTGACATGCCTTATTTCGTACAACAGATGGAATTATGTAACTATTTTTTTTAAGTGTATCTTTCTCAAACAGGTTTATAACTAATTTTGGAAATGAGGGTCTGTTAGCAGCTAAAAAAGGTATTTTCAAAGTCAGATTCCTGAATTAAATTCTTTTCATTCCACTGATGCAAATCCTCATCTAAAAGTTGCAAGCCACAAAGGTCACGATGGAAAAAGTAAGTATACATCTACTCAATCTAAGTACAATAGACTCAAGCATACTACACTAATCAAATTTCTTATCAAATTAAGTCTTACCCATTTAGTTCAACAATTTCAGTCAGAGCCTGACATAAATTTGTGAACTAAGCACAAAACAACCAGGTAGTGGGAAAACAGATGCAATAAAGCAGCGCGAAAGATGGTGATAAATTAAAAGTGAGACAAAGTATATTGAGACAATAGGCTTTTTTTTTTTTTCCACTTCCTTGAACAATATTTCCTGTCCAGCACTTGCAACAATCTATACAGCATTTGTTATAATGGAGGGAAAAGCCCTGTTCATCAGTAAATATTACTTTAACTTGAAGGACTGAAATAAAGTGGAAGCCCATTTACGTTTTTACCTAAAGGCACATTGGGTAAAAATGTGGCTTGAAGGGGTTCTTTAACATTAAATAGAACATTTCCCATATCTAGTTTCCTAAAGTCATTAAGAGTTAGTGTTTCTCTGCAACAGTAATATAGCAGTACTGAGCTACTGGAGTCAATCTAAGAACAAAAATATTTAGTAGAGGCAGGTTTACTTGCTTTTAGCTTAGATTTTAATGTACTCGTTTTATGGACTGAAACACAATTTCGGTATTTGTGTAACTGCAAAATATGCCCTACACTATCAATGTGCTAGGTCATTTGGCTTAGACATTCACAATACTTCTCTTTAATACTGATCCAAGTACATGTTGTTCTGGAAAGAGTTCAACAGCAGCATTTTCATCTAGAGCCAGAATGCACTAGTTTTCCATTTCTATTGTCTTCTGTACTTCATCTTAAGTGGGGAAATGTATATTAGTTGAAGCATATTTTACTTAATTTTATTTAGTTTTACAGGTGCGCTAATGCATTTGGATAATCTTTAAAGAAAACAGTTGTAGGAAATGTAATTATCTGCAGTATTATTTCTCCAGCTAATTTGTAGAACAAAGCTTAGGTCAAGATACAAGTTGATCAAGATGGAAGTTTTAATCTTTACTAGCGATCTAAATGGAATCTTAGATCCACAGTCTTCAGAGTTTTATACCCCAAACGAACACTATATATTATAGTTGACTCTCATATATAAATTACACTGCCTAGACAATCTACTGTTTATCTACTAAGTATGAAATCAATGATTAAAGAGTATTAAACCCAAGAAGAGCTTGGCTACCAAGCTGTGCTCAAAACAAATTCAAGTGTTCCAGTTAATCAGTATGAAGACGTCCTTAGAAGGAAAGTCACCATGATATGTAATAGACAACACTCAAAAGGAAAAAAACAAGCAGCATTAAAAATTCCAGCTACTTGTTAGCAAAATGCTTCTGTGACAGATTCAAGTAATTTGAAGTTGTGGCACTGAAATTATTTTCTTATGGGCAGAAAAAAGGAGAGAACTCTTAAGGAAAGAAAATTAATCTGGCTTTGTATGAATATGATTTGCAAACAGTAATGCACCCCTGTGATTTATAAAGCCCTTGTTTTTTATTTCTAAAGACTCCAGCTTGAGAAATGTTTCAAACAAGGCTTTAAAGGACCACTAAAGTAGTCTGATCTTTCCATAAAGACAAACATTCCTAAAACCTTTTACTTTACATCTATGAAAAAGCTTTCTCTTTCAAGGCCTTTTGAGTTAACAGCAAAAAGAATCAACATAAGACTTTTACATGCACAAGTTTGGTGCTACAACTGTACGAATTAAACCTGCGATAACAATTATGGTCACTCAAGCAAGTAAACTCTTCTCAAGATATGGAAATGCTGCCCACTGAAGCCACAAATCCTGAAGATCACTTCCTCAAAATATGTTTTCTATATGGGCAAGTATTTTGCATGGCAATTCCATATACCTTAAGTTCACATAAAAATGAGTTCATGTACATGCATTTGGTTGCTCATATATGCATCTAAGTCATAAAATTACAAATCATTAACTACAGTGGTTTTACACAGGAAACATTTGCTTAATTTGTGCAGCAATTTAAAAAACAACAACAACAAAACACACACACACACACTGGGGAGGAGGATAGTGGGGATGAAGAGGGAGAAGGGAAGATTATATTAGAGCTTAACAACATTATCTGTCTCCCTGATCGAATAGTAATGAATAAGATCTCATCCAGTTTCCACAAAAGCAGCTGAACTCCAGGCAGTCCAAGCCATTGTTCCTGCTTCTTTCCTAAAAAGCCCCTAACATTATTCCCTAAAAATATGAGGATTAGCACGGAAAGGAGCCTGATTCTTTTACAGGAATAGGAACAACAGCAGTTTGTGCCACAGACAACCTACAGACAGCAATATAAACCTAAATCAGAAAGTGTAAAACTAAATGAGCCACCTAAGAAGCAGGTTAAGTACTACAAAATGATTGTAAGTGAACAGTGCAGCAGAACTTTTCCCATCTTCTCCAATAGTTGATGCAGAAGGCATTGTAATACTTTTCCAAAAAGTCCTAGAGTCAGTCTGCATGGTCTAATGGTATTAAAAGCAATGATCATTGTTTATATGGACAGCTGATAAAAAATAAACTTTATCTGTAAAAGATCATGGTGACAGAATCCTGATGAACAGAATCACATATTCATGTACTACACTCTTGATGACACCAGAATATTGTCCTTTTCATTGCAAATCTTATTTTATCTCCATCAGAGAAATTGCTTGGGGCTTAAGTATTATAAAGTAGCTTAGGGTACAAGTAATTTGTTATGCACTGAGTGTTAAGACATACTGCCACAGCCTCAGAAAGTACTCATGAAGCAGAACTCCTTAAAAAGATTGTATTTGTTTTATAACTTTTTTTTTTTCCATTTACAAATTCTGAAGTAAACCTTTCTTTATGCAGAAGATAATAGAGATCAACAGTTACACATCTCAGCAAGTCACCATTAGAAGAGCCATTCACTTGCTTCTAGTAGAGTTCCATCTATATCTGACAAGGTCAAGAGACCACACAATACTTGTTGAATAAGAAAAAGCAGTGATATTTTCATGGAACATAATGCCATGTGTGACACAGAAAAAATAGAGCACGGTTTCTCTATGGTTTTCTCTAGCTGACAAAGCTAAGTTGCATTGTTAGAAGTCTTACTGGAGGTGAGCAAGCCTGGACCTCAGCACATTCAGTAGAAACAGGTGCCTGAAACACTATTTTTGTGCTCCTTCTTACCTACATGCACTTTTGCAACAAGTCACCTAGTATCTTCCCCAAGTCTGTCATGGGTGGGGAAAGAATTGCAAGGTAAGCCCTAAGCAGGTATTTTTACATTAAAATTATGTTACCAAGGAAACTCTTTGTAAACATGTAGCTTCAACACAAATAAAAGCCCATGTCTGAAGTTCTTATGAAACCCATTTCATAATAACTTCTCCCTTTATAATGTAAAATTCCACAGAACAGTCTGCCTGGAAAGCAGGCATCACTAAAGCATTCACATTTACTTAGAATAGACTCAGACCTGGACACAGCAGCTGAAGTAAACAGAAAACGTATTGTATTTACACATGTGAAATTCCAAATACTTTAAGTATTTCCACAAAGGAAATTAATGGGCTCTTGAGTAAGACGTTCATAACTCGACATAAACCATCCATTACTTTTTGTAAGGGACAACACAATACAGTGCCAAGTAGAGGTACCCTAATTAGCTGCTAATGTGCTGACCCATATTTAGAAGCAGTACAAGTCAGAATGATCTGCACATGCAGTCAGCCAATCCCCAGCATTGTGCTGTGTACCCATAGCCCTCCCTGCAGCCTCTAGAGTTGTTCTTTTCTGTTTGGCACGACTTTTTCAAAGCTTCTTTGCTCCTCCTGGTTGTAAAAATTCTTTGTAAGCAAGTTGGTTTTCAGTAAGCGTTCTTTTAAATCAAGTTCCTCTAAATCATCAAGAAATACTTATACAGAATAGTTCCAGTTGGCAGGGACCTAAAAAGATCAAGTCCAACTGTCAGACTACTTTGGAGCTAATCCAAAGCTAAAACATATCATTAAGAGTGTTATACAAATGCCTTTTAAACATGGACAGGTCTGGGGCATCCACCACCTCTCTAGGAAGCCTGTTTCAGTGTCTAAGCAAGCCTTTAAAAATCTACCTAAACCCTGGGACCTCTGATTATTAAAGACTTCCATAGTAAAAACTAATAATTTGCCCTTGATTAGTTTGGCAAACTCTTTAACCTTTGCTATAATATTTTGACTGCTTTACAGTTATAATCCTGGGTCAGTAACGATATCCCAAAGATTCTTAATTGTAATCCTGCTCTGTTTCTAAAAGGAATAGAATCACAACTGCTAGCATTTCCCCTGTCTACAGTACTTGGAGAGTACTTGGAGAATATACTCAAAAATTAAACTTGAGTTCTGTATGAAACCTGATGAGTTCCAATCGTTTTATAGCTTTTAACTAGCTTCATGTTCATGTTCATGCAGATCAATTCTGAAATCTTTTATCTGTTTATAGCAGTGATCTTTCTGCACAAGTGCCACTACAATCTGTTACAACTGAGATTCTACTATAAAGTAGCAATAAGCAAAACACAACTTCATGATCTCTTACAAAATGATAGTATTGCAGTATTTAAACAGTCAGAAAATTATGGAGAATGGCTTTTTATTCCTCTTCTGGTGAGGAAATAAAAAAGCTCCATGCATTTTATTTATTTGGGTCTGTTTTCATTTATATTACACGTATGTATATAGTTCCTCCTATTGCTTTGAACAAACCTACTTTAATACATCAAGAGAACAGGATCCAAATTTACAGGAGAAAGCATCAGTTCCGTAAGACAAAACAGTCTTCTCCTAAGTTTTCAAAACAGGATGTATTTTCTGTGGTTTATTATTAATTCCCCAAAGATATCTGAGGCCCATCAGCCTCCTACAAACCATTGAAGTAGGTCCTTTATTCCAAAAGAAACGGGAAAAGCAGTAGGAGATAGTACTAGTGATACTCTGTCCATGATAAAGTTGTTCTTTTCATTTCTCTTATTGCATGACCAGGCAGTCTAAAGCTGTTGGGGAGCTGGAGTCCATGAGTGAAAACATAACAGTTAATGTGAAACTGAAAAATAAATGTTGGTGTCTCATAAGCTAAGAATTTGGATCAAAGAAAACCCAAAAGGATCAACAAAGCTGTCTGTCTATCAACATTTCTGTGAACATATCTGCCCCCTGCATTTCACTCTGTGTTTCAAGCAAATACCCACAATAATTCTGTCTTTCCTCAAAACACCATTTTCTCTACAGTCGTAGAGAAAAAAATAAAGCAATAAACTCTTCATTTATGCAAAAAGCTTTTGTCAAATCAAACTCCTTGCTATATAAACCACAATCAAAGCAGGACTAGTGTTTCCAGACATTCAGGACCTGGTAAAACAAAAGCAAGAATTTAGTGTTTTGCTGAAAAGAAATATTTTTAAAAATAGAAAAGGCCAAAAAGGCTGAAAAAAAAATGGATCTTTCAGTTTGAAGCTGGACAAATCAGGAAAATATTGGCATGTGGTATTAGTAGAAGAAAACCTCTACTGTTCATACTAAGTGCCAAAGAGTGCAACACTTAAGAGGTCTGCAAATGGTCATTTGAGTGATAAATAAAATAAAATAAAAATAAAAAATAAATAAATAAAAGAAATACAAAACAGCAGTGAAATAAAATTTCAAAGCCCAATTCAGTTTTTGCCAGTTCAGTAATCAATTCCAGACTGAATCCTCTCACCTTTCCTCATTTCTCTAATATGCATTTTACAAGGTTTTGGGGAAAGATCAGCAAAAGGACATTACTTCAGTTTTCCTTTTTTGGGCATACTTTCATAGTCAAAAATTCTAGCCACATATTTTGAACATTTGTTTTAAGACAAAATAACCCTAAAATAGCATGTCAGAAGAGCTACGACAGATGATTACAAAAATGTTTTCAAAGCTGCCAGTACTACTTATCTTTTAGAGAAACGCTTTCAGAGCCAAACATAATGTGATGAACAGCAAATACTTTCAGTTAGGTTGGAGTTGTAAAAAATAAAATAATCTAATTTTAACAAGAATAAAAAAATACAAGTTTAAATATTTGTATTCACAAATTGTAGTGATCACCCTTTTTATACTTCAGAGTTCTTAAACAGAGAAAGCCAAGAAAAAAAAGGGGGGGGGGATTTAAATGATTTTTTTATTATTTTTTATTTTTTCAAGAATGCTTGTAGTTTAATTCAAAGCTTCTTAAACACCTGAAACATTCAGGGGAACCAATATGAATAAATGTTCATTCTCCGTATAAACTCACTATGAATTTTAGGCAAACCCAAAGGAACCTACTGTGAACACCAGAAAGAACTCAAGGAATCCATAATCTGCAGAAGTAGTTTGTTTGTGATGGCTGTTTTGAGGGTGGGGAAAGACGTTTGTAAGGAAAAGGACTCGGGTATTACATTACTGTATAGTCCACTGTGAGGAATACTAAGGAAAAGAAATCAGCAGAAAGTCAGCTGTGCAATTCAGAGATCATCCTCTTAGCCCTGCACTATGCCAGACATGGCCAACCTGCATCACCATGTGATGTCCAATATTGCAGAACTGCTCAATCAAAATAAGCATCTGGTAACTACACATGCATACCTGAACCTTATTAGCCTTCCACAGGTAAGCTACAGTACAAAATTCTGAATGCATAATTGATAATAAGTACTTTTGCTCTTTCTCCTAGCTATTCTTTTGGCATGATATTCTTTTTTTGTAGGATCTGGCTCAGTTCTTATATTGTATATAATATTTATTGTGAAAAATTATGCAAAAAATGCTAACAAACGTGTTAATACATTTCTCACTTAATTCTCTAGCCTGTTATGAAGTTCACCAGAAAACCACAAACATGACTTTTACACTGAATTATGTATTTGCAGCTATTTCCCAGAGGTTTTACGTGCATATTAAGAAGAAACAAAGCACAAACTAAGAATACAAAACTTACTTATTTTATCAACAGAAAGACTTCAGCCATTAAAAGAGAACTGCTTACCCCAGGCAGGGGTTCTCAGAGATGTGCTGTGCCCAGTCACTTAGGTGAATTCTTGCCCATGTTGAGCACATCAGGGTGAAGTGAACCAGGCACTACCTGAGGCCTCTCTCCAAAGCAACATTTGGAAACAAAGATCCAAGAAAGATTCAGAAAGACTCTGAAGGACAAAATGGAGCATACATGTGTACAACATCTTGAAGGATTCCTGCAACTAGTAACTTCCATTCCTGTCTTAAGTGGTTGTAAGCCTGTGATGGCCATGCAAGAAATAACACCTTCCCCCACACACAGTCAAAATCTGAAGTACATGTAGCATGGAAGTCCCCCATGTGAACACAAAATGCTGAGCCACTTTTCCAAATGCAAAACCATTTCTGTGGATCTCTACAATCATTATACCCTACAAAAATTTGCATGGAGCTCCAGTAGGCTACACTCAGATGCAAAGTCTCATTCTTTGGTACTGTTGCTGATGTAGCTGTAGTTACTTCAGTGAATTCTCATCACGGTGGATCTCATCGTCTTATGATAGATTTTGATCCAATAACTATTCAGTGAAACCGAATGAGACCATCATCTAGGGTATTTAGGGAGCCTGATTGTCTAAACACAGTCCTGCAGCAGAAGGACCATCTCAGATCGGTTCCCCCATGTTTACTGGGAAGTCAAATGCCAAATAAACTGCTGCTACAACTCACAAACCCCAAGAGGTGTCTTGGTTCTCCAAGAAAAGTACTTAGCTCTGGAAATGTTTCTGTGCCATTGCAAATCTAAAATTTAAGGTACCCAATATAAAAGCAGTAAGACCTAGAAACCGGAATCCTGAAAGTCAGGAAGAATAAATCCATTCCCTTTTTGTGAAGCCAAAGATCATCATTTTGAACTTTGTGAAAATTGAGAATAGTTTTTATAAGCTCATCATTGCTATCTTCTTGGCATTACATAAAATGCCTGTTGAGAGACTGGAGAACCAAGAAGGTAAGATATCAGTTATTCTGTTCTTGTTCTACTTCAATGTATCAAAGACAGACACCTTTACAAGAAGGCACCAAGAATACTCTGCCAAGCACAAACAGGTTCAAGCCCGTTGCAAGTATACAGAAGGAGGGGACAATACAAGAAAGAGCTCCAGCAAGAATCTCTGGTCATCTTAACAGCCAAACATCAGTTCAGCTTCCACAGGTCTGGTAATCCATCTCATTCCTCACAGAAGTAGAAAGAAAGACCAGAAAGGGAGCCCCAGTCTCAGAACATTGGGTTATAGAAAAGTCCTAGAATAGATTACGATGAAGAGAAACAAATTAACCTGTGTGTGGTTATAAACTTATAGTCATATCCAACAGATGTCTGTTGCCAATATTATTGTACACGGATAGGATAAAGCTTGCTCACACCTAAAATGGATGATATGGACACTGCTATTTAACACCTTCCCATCAACAGTGACAGGGTGTAGTTCAGAAGTAGAAATCCAAAGAAACTGATGGTGTTCATCTCACTGAGAACACATACTTACCAGAGAGGAAGTCCCTCAAATGAATGACCACAGAGTCATCTCAAAAACTACTGAGCATGAAATCCATTATGCAAGCTATTAAAGGAGGTTTTGTGTTCTAAGGGGTAAAATAATAGAGTTGGGAGCAAACGTAAATTGAACCATTTTTCAGAAAATACAACGTAACCTTTTCAACTGCTGAAGTGAACTACCACAGATAACTATGGTAAGGGAAGAAGTGATGGTCCTCCCTTCTTCATGGTAACAGCTAGTTGGTCTGTGCAACATCTCTGTCACTTAATTCCAAAAAGTTTCATATCGCTACACTATATCACCTTTGCTGTATATTAAGTCCACTAGCAGCATCCCTCATGGTCCATTATAAACATCTTCCATTATAAAACAACTCTCCTGAAGTTTTCCAACAGTTGAAGTTTTTAGAACAATAACAGAAGTGACATTACTTTTTACAAGACCTGAAAAAATGAAATTACGAAGTTCTAGTCTTGTTTACACAGCAACTGTGCTAAATATTAGAATTAAGACAAAAGCAGAGAAATACAACATTGTAACTGTCTTCACAATGGGATAGGTACCTTATTCCAGGGATCAAAGGATTATCTTACAAGTACAGACTGATTGACTGATTGAGACCCACCAGCACCTTAACATCATACACCTGTGTTTGGAAAAAATAAACTACCAGGAAAAAACCCAGCCAAGGAGAATCACTCTATCTTCCGACATTCTCAGGCATAACAAGAAGAGGAAATGAGAACTCATCTGCATGACACCATTCAGACATACATAATATTACCAAATTTGCACATCTAAAATATAAAAGGAAAAGCATTTTTTTTCTTTTTTTCAAATTTGAACAATGGAATAATCTGTCTGTACTGGACAGCAGAAATAAAATGATAGTAACATTCATGCTTTGAAAGAGGTGGAATGTAGTTACAAAGGACAAATCTTTCTGTCTTGAATGCCTGGGCAAATGCATCTGAAGTACATATGCATATAAACAGATATTCAAACATAGAACTGCTTTGAAGACTAAGAATTAGCCACATCATTTACTATGTAAGGACAGTGAAACTAAGCTCTGTATTATTCAGTTTTCAAACTTTTTAATAACAGAAACTGTTATTAATGAGAAAACAAAAAATGTTACCAGTTTTGTCAAATCCATTAGAAGAGATGTAGGAACACAGAGAAAGAAAGAAAAGTACATTCATGCAGGCTGTCTATAATATCCTTCCCAGTAAGAATCCTATTTATTCAAATTTTGCTTGTATAATTCAAAGTATATAATTGTGACAGCATACAAAATTCAAAAGTGACTGGACTGCTTTTCATTACTGCTCTGTGTGCAAATTATACATGTATGTGTCACTAATAGCAGCATGATTTTAATATTGTGTGCTATGCAAAGGCATTTAAAGAGAAGATTTGAATAAGAACTGTTGGTATCTGTTTATTTTCAAAAAATCACTTGAGAGAAATGCTGAAGATAAAATGAGGAATTTTTATCTCACCTAGTTATGACTAACTGCATTGATTGATGCTTTGGTCCATTTGGTGTACAAGTGGAGAAAGATTAAGGGCAAGACATCAGAGAGGACAGAAAAACTTACAGAACAGCATACAGTCCATCTGCTTTGGCCGTACAACAGATACTATCAAGTAACTGAGTGGCCAAACTTTAGTCTGCTTCAGCAGTTGAGTCATCTAAAAAGCACTTTCAAATTCTACTCACTAATGCACATTTGAGACTTCTGTGAATTCTCTTCAGGTACATTGTTTCACTTAAAACACAGCAAGACAGAATTTGGAGTTCATGTTTAAGCACAGGTTTAAATACCGCTTTAAAATGGGACGTGTTTTATTTTTATACTTGTAAAATTATCTGTATTACTTTGCTGACTATGAATCTAACACTACATACATGTACTTCAGGCCCTTATCCTCCTAGTTTTCATCTCCTCAATTTAAAATGTACTTATACACACATTGTTGTTAGTTGTCACATTGGTTATTTACTAGACCTCTTTAGGTGAGCACTAGCATTCATTATTACATACACATACATCACTAAGAATGAAAGACAGCTGATGAAGGAATGATGGTACCACCTAGTTCAACAGGCTTGCTGAGCAACTTCTGACATTCCCTCTTTAGACCACACTAAAATACCTCAGTTTAAGTACCTATACTGCATAGTTTTCTAGTTATGAAATGCCATAATGAAGATTAGGATTGGTCCATAAATAAAAAGCTAAAAATAACTTGGGATAATAGCTTCTACATAGTTCTACATAGTATAACTTCTGAAGAGATAAGACTCTCATTGCCAGGTTAGGAGCAAGTCTCTTGTTTGTAAGTGGAACAAAGTTTTATCCTGCAAAAGTTACATTTCTAGAAAAACTTCCTTGCATTTCTACCTACCTTGGTTAAAAAAAAAAAAAAAATAGTAACTAGACGTTAACTAGATGATTGTTTGTTTGTTTGTTTGTTTAATCACAAGATGTGTGTGTTCTGTATGGATTTCAGACTTTTAGCTTAGATTTCGTGCAAGGATTTTCAAAGTAGTATTTAAAAAATAAGTAAATGAATTAGCTGCAATAGACAATTCCAGTTATGTGTGTAAAACTCCATGCAGTTTTAATTCAGAAGAATCATAAGTTACTTTGATATAGTATCAGTCAATATCCATTATTATCCACTAATAACCTCTTTTGGTTCTTAGAAACCAGAAACAAGGTGTGGGACTGGTTCTAGCTGATTTCTTCTACTTCAGACCTACTTATCTGAAGAAATTACCAGAGTGTGGCACAAAGATGAGTAGAAAGTGAGCAGCAACAGGCTAAACCTTAAAATGAAGTAAGGTTTCCCAAAACAGACCAAACTGCTACTGAGAGTCAGACCACATTAGCTGTATCAGGCAGCTTTAATACTTCTTAGAACTTACATACAGAGGGCTGTATGTAAGAAAGATAGTCTGAATGAACATGCATTAAAAACAAATAATTTCCAGAGCTCTTTTTTTTAGCCAATAGAGTAAATTAAAATGTAAACACAAAGATATGAAAATCTAATATGCTATTTAATGAGTCAGGGAGAAATGCTGAAAATGATTTTGCTTATCCAAATTAAGTTAGAAGATAGTTCAAGCCTAGCACTGTGTCATGTGGGAAGAACTAACAGTTAAACTAAAATATCTTGAAATCTATTCATATAGAGGTAGTTCACAGCACTTTTTTTTTTTTTTTTCGAACTTGTTTAAAAAAAGTAAAACAGGAAATACCAGTCAGTGTTTCAAATTCATAACTCAACATTATGAAAACACAGTAGTATCATTAGATTTCAGTAAAATAATTTTGTAGTAAAAACTGCAGTGATCAACAGTAATATTATATTCTTGTCACCAATGAACTCTTCAGATTTTCTGTTATTCACCCAGTTATTAATTTTATGGCAAAGCCAAAACATCAGACAAAGGTAATGTGTCTGCCAGCATAAGATTGAAGGAGAATATACCATTTTTGCTAAAGAAATTGACATGCTACAAAGCCCTGGCCTTTGAGGTAAAAGGAATTCAATCTGAATGTAACCCCAGACATCAAGAAGTATTCTATGAAATTATTTAGCATTTTTCAGTTCATTAAAAAACATAACTGATGTCAATTAACATGCAAACAACTCCAAGCTATTGTTTAAAGTATGCAAGTCTGCCATGAGCCTCAAAATTCCTCCTGCTGCAGCTTCCACCAATTCAATGTACTTCCAGCTAGGATTAATAAATTGTTTGCAGTCCTTCATCTAATTGCCAACTCAAAAAATGTTAAATTACCTCTGTAAATGAATTGTCTACACTTTCTTCAGCGTTCATAATTTTGTGACTTAAGATCCCAATTTACCAAATATTTGGAACACACCTTGCACAAATCCAATGAAGGATACACCTATTTTAAGTATTCTCTAAACTACAGTTTACAGCTACTACTTACAAAGCACCTAGACATTTCGCACAAATTGTTTTCCATTGATCAAACAGCCCGGTTACATATCAAAGGGCTAAATTCTGTACCATTCAAGCTATAAGCTTATTTTCCTTAACTGTTCCATCTAAGTTTGAAGAACCTTTCCCAGCATTCTTGGTTTTGAACTCTTTGGCTACATTAAGTTCTTTCCATTTCTGAAACACATATGGTCAATACTTATGTTAAAAAATATATATATTGTTCTCAGCCCAACATTCAAGAACCATTACATTCTTTATTACTTTATTTGAAGCTGGGACATGTAGAATAAAGTTATTTTTGAGAAACCATTTGCTAAAACAAGTTTTTACCCCCAAAGCGATCTATTACTGCCAATGTTTTTACATTACTGTTTCACATTAAAGAAATGCAAAGCAACCCAGCTTTTCAAATCAGATGTCTTACTTTAGGTAAATAGTACAAAGAACATGATTTCCTCTAATTTATTGTTTTTTCATTTAAATGTTTCCCTTGAATGCCAATGGCTCAAGCTCCCCACAGATTTTATATATTGTCTCAAATAACTTGTATTCTACATAATTCTAGAAGTAGTATTTGTTCAATTATTAGAATAACATTTTACTAGATGACTTCAAGCAAAGCCTTGAACCAGAAACTTCACAGTAGCAGTCAGGAGATCACCAAGACTACTCACTATTGCTTTCAGAATCTAGGTCCACAGCTGCAAGCTTCTAAGAACACTTTCTGTGATTTTTGTCACTTGTAGTTGTTCAGCAACACTTTAACAGCACCCCAATGAATGCTAAAGATTTTTCATGACTCCTACATGAAAAATAATGCTGTTACTTGTACTTACTCATGGCTCCCCATCATATACATTAAAAGGTCTTAAGGGAAGCCTGCATTATAAAGGTACTTTATTATTTAATTCTGCACTAAAATAACCATCTTACACACATTAAGCTTATTGGTGAGCTATGAAATGTGAGATAAATACATTAATGACTATAGAGTACTCTGATACCACAGCCATTGCAGTTGTAAGAGTGGGAGCTTATTTCATGTCAAGTTGCATCTGCATGTTCTCTGAGCCAACACAATCTGGTAGAGCGGAGCTCTGTTCAGGCAGCTACGGTAGTTGAATACCTATGGTGAACAATACAATTTCCTAAGTTGCAAGTTAGACAACAAGATTTTGTTGCTTATGGAATTTGCGAGCATCTACACTGTATGTGAGGAGAACTGAGAACTAGTGCTGGTTTTAATTTTGTGTGCTCTGCTGAGCTCTGTGCCGCCACAGCAAACCAACTATTTCTACATATTTTAAGATTAAAAATAGCTTGAGTTTCTGACACACATCATGTGCTCAACTTTCTTATATCTTGCTGTGTTTTGCTGCACATTGTTACACCTTTCAGAGGAGTTCAGGAGGAAACAATGGAGAAGAAATCTCAACTTTTAAAAATATCTCAAACACTTTGAAGAATTGGAACAACAAAGAGAGCTACCTGTTTGTATAAAGCCTAGAAAGCTCTGTTATGATCATACAACCCAGGCATGGCCCATCTGTGGTTCTGAGCCATGTGCAACTTTCAAATAGTTCAAGTGAAGCTCTGATAATGGTGCTAAGTCATCTCACTATCACACAGCTGCCCTTAGCCACTGAGTAATCCAGACACATAGTTCTGTCTCTTGGTTTATATTCAATAAAATCCACCTCTCTCATCAGCTGACTGATGTATTTTTCTATCTCTAAAGAAGGAAAAAGATTTAAGAACCCAAGCTTGTGAATAGTCATGTTCAAAGCATTTTCACAATGTTACTTCTTAACACTATTGAAAACATTTGCTCTTTTGTAAAACTTCCTCTTTTTAAATATTTGCAACACCACTTTTATTTCATTGGGTTACTTGAGGGCAGGGACCACTCAGCTTGTCCTGTCTCTATCTCTGCACAGTACCTCACTACCAAACAGGGCATTTCTTTCACTGAATAGTTTACTGTTCCAAATGCTTATTTTCATTGTTGTTCAAATAATTTCTTGTGTACTTTAAGGATCTGTTGGGGATTTAAACCCAAACCTTTACATTCTTATACTTCTTCCTGACATCATACCTCATGAATCTATGAGCTGATGATCATGCTGACTTTTTTTTTCTCTCATTTTTAACCATAACTAAGCAGCTGATGTCTAATTCCTCACAGTAAAATGCCTTCTCTCTTCTTTCTCCACCTTGTAATTTCCCTGCCATCAATTTCATAACCTTTAAAGACATCTAATCTAGAGCTTAATTTCATATTTTAGTTACTATAATCATGGAAAAAACAGTCCATATCTACTTATTGGAATACCACAATTCTTAACTATATCCATATCATATTCTAGTATATTTAAAATTAATCACTGGTAACTATTTTTAACTATTTAACTCTTGTGTCACTCAGCAGCTGGGCTGTCAGAAACAGCTATACTTTATTTAAGAACACTGTGCTAGTTGCTAGTCCACACTGAAACACTAGATATTAAAATGATCCAGAGATCCTTTCGATTTCTATTCAAGAATAATCTGTGAAATTAATTAGGCTAATATTGGAAGCAAGGCATAACTCCCAACTTTACATAATTAATTGTGTTGGTAAATATTTCATCAATACTTGTGTGTAATTCACCAGTATAAAAATAAAAGAGTATACAACATTACAGAGTACTTTTAAGGATACAAAGAACCTTGGTACTGAGTTTAACGGACATACATATTTATATGTTGGTTTTACAAAAGTTTCCTAATGTTCAAGTAAGAAGTCTGTGCAAAAAATCCTATTTCACTCTCTCATCATATGCACATACAATTTCCTCCTGTTTTTTCTATGTTTGGGGTTTTGTGTTCTTTTTGTATTTTGTTATATTTTATATGACAGTGTTTAATATAGGTTAAAAGTCACTAATGAAGCATAAAAGATTGAACCATGATAACTTCAATTAGCAGTCTGAAGGCCTATGAAGATGAGACAAGTTTACAAAAGACTTAATACTTTGTTAAATGTAGCATATGCAAGTTTTGGTATTAAAATCTATGTTTTAACTTCTTTAGAGATAAATGTATTGCTACTCCAATGTGAGAACTGTTTATGGAATACTTAAAAAAAAACAACTGTTGGATATGGTACTGAATACTCTACACTGTACTGGATATACGGTATTTATGTCCAAGTATTAGACTGCAAAATTAGGATATCATCTCTTTTCTTAATTTGACTTATGTTAGAAGACTCAGCAGGAAAAGTCTTTGCTGACTAGATAAACAAAAGCAGTATTTAAATATATATATGTATACTATCAAGCTACATCTCAAGCATACGATATCAAGCATAATTGTAGAGATGCTAACTGCACAGCACAAAGTTGAAAGTTTTACCAATAAGTTGGAAACACCTCCAGTAATACACATTCAGATGACCAAAAGCTTTCTAAAACTGCATTATTAAAAGTACTGAGACATCTGCGGCATCTTTGACTACAACAATAATCACTAATACTAGGGCTAAACACATAGAAGTAGTGAAGCAAGATAAGGAGGGTATTTCTGGAATCAATGATAAAGAAGCATGATTCCAATTTTAAAATGCATCACAAAGTTCCATTATATAAAATCAGTAGATCTCCATGAAATTTCATGACATTTTCATATACAATAGGCATATAATGATAAAAAAAAAAAAAAAAAAAAAAAAAAAAAAAAAACAGAAGATTGAGAAACTATCATCTACTTTTCTGCTTTCTGTGAGCTCCAAATAAGAGACTAAAAGAGGAAAACTAAAAACACCCACAAAGATAAGCAAATGAAGAAAAATGAACTCCAAATCAAGGGTGAAACAGAAGAGAAACTGCAGAATTGGAATCAAGTTTTCTTAGTATTTTAAGAGTTTTCCTCCGTGCAGAAAAAAAATACTCATTTCTAAGTAAAAAATACTGATATAGTAAGGCAGAAAAATAGAAATCAAGGCAAAAGGAAATAAAATAAAAAACTTAGAGAAATATAGAGCATAAAATAAACAGTAGCAAGTAAAGACCCATGTAAGTGAGATAGAATTAAATGCAACACAAATAACACAAAACAAAGAAGTGGCAAAGTAACCGATAATCATGCATAAACAAAAATGAAAAAAAAAAAAAAAAAAAAAAAACAATTTCAGAACAAACTATATTTTAGAAAGGATCTAGCAGTGAACTGCTTTATAAGATAGTGATTTTTAAATGTCACTTTATCTGTTCTAGGTGTGTCTCAGATCATCATGATTTGTTCAGTTTTTCAACCAATGTTAATATATTAAAGGAGCTAGGCATGGACTTTGAGGTTTCTCATCTAACCACCAGACTCTTTCTACCACCTCTGAAATTCTGAAAGAACATGTGGTTTCTCCTCTACAATTTCCCTATTTCTTAAGTCTTTTCAGTGTTTACACAGTAAAAATACCACCATGTACCAGGAACTGGATTTATATATCACATAGAAAAAAAAATAGGTATTTATTTGGAATATACATCAGTACGACTTCAGATATTTACGTTACAAGCTTGGTATTATGAGTATTTTGTAATTATTCCCTAATACATTAGCAATATATACAGCTGTAGCTAAGAGCGTAACAATTATAATGATTTAATAGTTAAAAAAAAAAAAATGAAAAATTGAATCCTATATTACCTACATCTTACTGGTAGCACTAGATTTGAGCATAGAGAGATATACATGTTTGGAAAAAGAATAGTTGTACGCTGTATTTGAGGTTAACTTTTATTCTAAGCTACTACAATTATAATAAAGGCTTCCTGCTTTTCCCAGCAGATGTCACTGCAAGGCAGGTGCAGAGAAAAGACATGTTGAAATGATTGCAAAGTGCAGCAACCAACCAAACACGCTCACTTGCATATACAACAAAAGCACTTTCTGGAACATTTAAACTCGCTATAAATTTCTAACTGATAGGACAATGCAACACAAGATAATTTTAGCTTAACTACAAAAGCTGTAAGTTCTAATTTGGAAAAAAAGAAAGAAAGACCTGAAAATTAAACTTCTATTTCCTTGTAGAATGTACATTTCATTATCTTATTATTCTACTACACATCATCCTCGCTACTGTAAATTAATTTTTTTCCAATAAATTGTCTTTTCAAATCTTTAACAAAGCCATAAAACAGAAAGAAAAAAAAAAAAGTTATTCACAAATCCTTTCACAGTGCACATTAGAGAAAATAATAACGAAGTTAATCTCAGATTTGTTCTTTTCCAATTCTTGCAAAAACATGCCTGTAATAATGCAGAAAAACACCAGCCAAGCTATTGCTATGAAAAGGAAATGAGACACAGAAGCTCTAGACAAATCATTAAGCTCTCCTGGTGAGGCACCCACATGCGCCCCCAAGGGTAACACTCTGGACCCTATGTATTCTTGGTTCAAAAGGCTTGAACAATGTGTCTGGATCTGAGCTGATAAATCATTACGATATTCTTTGTCAAATATTTTCTCATGGATTACTTTCCTTTGTAAAACTCCTTAGGCCTTAAAACATTTTTCTATTCCATGTCTGCTGCACAAAGGATGTTGTGATGGGTTTACATGCATAAGGTTTTATTTGCAGTCCCTAAACTGATGCCATGCATTACAAGGGACAGAGGCAGGGGAGGCACAAAGAAGTCTCCCCTGGGGCCAGCTAGCAAGAGAAGCGATGGGAGTTCCCAAACAAACATCATCCCTCTGGCATTTTCTCCAGTGCAGCAGGAGATAGTGACAATGATCACTTTCACCATGCCTGTCCCTATTACTGTACACTTTTCAGCAGCACCCTCTCAACCTCCCTACTGGGCATTATTACACAATCAATGCAGATCAAAGCATGCTTTAATAACATGAAAGGTCTGCACATAGTCTACTTACTAAATATCATCCATGTATATTCTTAATACTGACCATTAAGGCCAAAAGAAAACAGAGGCGCACAAACATTTTGACCAAAGGTGCATAGGCACTGACCCAACAAGAAAAGTCTGGAGAAAGCATATGACAGAAGAAAGGTTTCCTTAACAAGGATGAAGAGAAATGATCTGATGGAAGAACATTTTATCTAAATAGCTGATGAAAGACACAACATGGGTGAAGTGTAATGTGATTTCTAAACAGAACAGTCCCACTGAGGAAACATTTACTTTCAGAACTATTGGCATTTTTCAATACTGCCTTATCTCCATTGTAAGTTCATTTTTAAAGATTACACTAGTAAAGACATGTTTTTAATTAGTCTCAGATAATGTAACATAGTAAAAAGAGGCAAAAGTGTCTAAATTACTCTGAAATGTGTATTTTTATTTAGCAGAGGTATATTTTTCAGTCAAACATTTAGAGATTCAGAGAAATCTGAAGCTGGGACACTATGTATCTACTCTTTCCTGAACGTGGGATGTAGTAAGAACAGACAGCTACTCTGGGTAGGTGTTCTCACAAGGTGTCTGTACACGACCGCTATTTACTCCCTCTCACCTTGTCACCATCATTCTTGTAGATATCACATGATTAACAGAACAGGTCCTCAGCTCCTCCTTAAAAGAACAAGAAAATATTTTAATCACTGTTTTCAGCTCTTGTGAGAATACTTCCTTCCCCTTTGTAAATACAAAGGCAGTATCATTTTGGACCACAAATTCTAACCAGCAGACAGAGGACAACACACCCATAGGAGCTGAAAAACAGAACCTTGACTAGTGACACGGACAAACTGCAAGTATTCTAGATAGACTTCAAACCTCAAAGTCTAGAACAGAGCCTTTAGCAGGGCAAATGGTTAAAAATGCACTCAGTCTGAAACTTAATTTGATCGGCCGATATTAATTTGAGAACTAAATGCATAGTCATTTTCACAGGCACTTCCACAGTAGGACTCCACAAGCTTCATGCAAATATGAATGGCTACATTCTGTTCTGTGCAATGTAGGCATTGTTCCTAGGTTGGCTGCCAGGGCTCTGGCCAACCCTCGCTGAAGTCTGTGACATTCTTCTGATGAATTCTCTAGGAGAAATGATCACCAACTGAGCAGCTGCTTCTACTGTAAAAAAAAAAAAAAAAAAAAAAAAAAAAAAGTCTATAAGTAATGGAGCAAATAAACTGCTATGGATTTTGACCTTACATCTCGACCTCTTGCTGAGTTTGCTAAAGGTCGATTGCTGGTTCAGAACAAGCTAGTACTCAGCCCCATATCTTAAACTTGCAGGAAGCAACTATGGCTGAATCATTCAGCTTTGGAGTTCAATGGAGTGATTTTAATCTTGAAAGGGGTATACAGAAAGGGGTAAAGAAGACGGTCTGATCCCTTGTTTTCTTAAGAAGGGAAAATAAAAACCCTAGCACAACCTCTAACAGCTTTGAAAGACTAACAAAAAGCTTAAAAAGTGAAAAAACTAACTGGGTAAAATATATACTGCATGTCTTAGGCAAAAGTGTTTCTGAGATCTTTCATTTTATTTTTCCAATCTTTGCTGAAACAACTTTTAGTTTTCTGAGTGTTGTTTCAATAACCAGATCTACTTAGTTCATTCAAACCAAAACAATTAATTTTCAAGTCTATTCAATTATCCCTTTCAGTCTTTTGGAGCTATGGGAGAGTACCAGTACTTATGTCTCATGAGTATAGTTCCCTAGTCATAATATACATACATAAATTAACATGCTTTAAGGATATGCTTTAGACATTTTCGTTAAAAATGCCTTTATTAAGTATACTCAGCAACACGTCTTGCTCCACTGGATTACAACTCTGGACTCTATAAACTGTGGTTCAGATGAAAGCTAAATATAATTTACAAGTTATTTACATGTATCTTACAAGTTCTGATTCCGTAGAATTTCCTGGGGAAAAAGTTTCCTTTGAGATAAATTTAAATGCTATAAAATTTCTTCTTATTTTGAAGGGTAAACACTTTGCCAAGAGTTTCCTGACCTACAGAATCTGTCTTGTTCAAGAGAACAGAGTGGGACATTTATATGAGTCTATCAACAATTTTAATAGTTCTACTTCTATGGTTACACCTTTATATAATAAACAACTACAGTTTTTAAACAGTTGTATTCTAGGGAGGAATATATTCATATTTTGTTAGCTATCATATACAAGGACATTTGAAGTGAAATTCAGATCTGCTGTGACAGGATGCAGCTCTTGAACACATAAGATGACTGCCATTAAAGGATTTAAATAACAAGGTCCTTGCAAGTAATAGTGTAAATTCAATTCATACTAATTGAAGCTAGATGTAATTATGTTTGAAAAAGTCTGTTGTCACATCCCTAAAGATTATAAAGGAGGAACAGCAGATTGCAGCAAGCAACAGATGCTTTCATCAGACCAGTGCAACATTCATAAATGTAGTATACAGCCTGAGAAACCGAACATGTCCAATTTCCATTAAGACACTGACAAACCAATTTTTAGAAGTGCGTGTATAGACATGACTCATCTTAAGTGCTTCATCATTTTTCTGTAATGCCCTGTTCCAACAATGCAAAAACAAACAAACCAAAAAAAAAACAGCAACATAACATTTCATAAAGTGTTTTTGGAAACACCAACAATTCAAAGAGATAACTGTTTGAACATCCCTAGAGTGCTACATTAAACAATACGAAAGTTGTAAACCATGATTTTCAATTTTCAGTTTAATAGCTTGTTTTGTAGATAATATCCCAGCCAGAGATTCAGCCCCTTGGAACCCATACAAATGAATTTTTAAAACAATAAAAACCATGCAAAATTAACTATTGAGATTGTTTTTGGTTTGGGTAGTGTTTCGTGGTTTTTGTTTTCTGTTGTTTTTTTTTTTTTCAGTAGAAGGAATTCTATTAGGCAAGAAAGTGATGTTATGGCTTCATAAGAGTGCTCAAATCCCAGTTTTGAGCATCTGAAGCTGAATTTTTCAAGTGATCTCTTGTTTTGGATCAAAACAAAACCACAGAAAGAATATGCTGCTCTGGGTAGCATATAGCTAGTAACATTTTATGTAGTTTGTTATCTTAAACTTAAAATCCTTTCTGGTGTTTGGACAGTAATAGATTTGTACGTGCCAGACTGAATAACTTGAAATCACGGTGAAAATAAACCCATTCATTAACTCACAATAATTAAATGAAGTGTGGTTATTTCAGTATCTGCAATATCTGAGCTTCTATAGTAAGTAAACTTTATGATGGAACAGCAACAATATTCATATGAAACACTAAGGAAACATAACCAGCACAGATTACACCAATTTCAGTAACAAAGACAAGTGACAGATTCAAAATAATGCTATTTGGTATTTGACTTTAAAAGAAAAGTGAAAAAGCAAACACCTCATCAAGGAGAATTTCATTACATATCTGATTGCCTGCACAGCATGATGCAAGTCCTAAAAGTACAAATGGAAATAAATATGGAGATGGAGCAGTGTGAGAAGTAACAGAACCACTTTCCATTCACGCCCAGTCCACTGAACTTCACACCTGGAAATCTAGAAATACGGCTTTGTCATTGAATTTGTGAACCTTCAACCTTGACTTGTTCAAAGAAAAAATCTCAAATTCTATAGACCAGCATAACAGAAGCTAAGGAAAACTCTTGAAAAATCACTGAAAATTCTTGCTATGATCTTCTTTCATTACTGTTCATTAGAGTACTTGGATTGCATTACTTAACCACCAGGCATTTGAAAGTCAGTATGTTTTAAAAGAGTATTTATTTCTCTGAAATATTTTGCACTGCAACATTTTCTGAGATATGGAACTCTTCTGATGGTGTTGTAATCATTCCCACTTCCTCTGTAAATCATAATTATCTCACATCAGTCAGATCAGTAATCAAACACTGGGGTGGGAAGTAGAAAAGGTGATTCATTCCAGAAGCATTAAAAATTATAAAACAGCAATAAGTGAAAATAGCAGCTTGAAAACAGAAAGGCAAAAATGCAGACACAGAAGTGACAATTCATACAAGTCCAGAATAATTAATCTAATTTTAAGGGATGATGACAAGGGAAAAAATGTTGATATTTGTACATGACTGTGTTCCAAGATCTTTGTTTTAGGGAAGAGGAATGCTAAAGGCATAAGACTCCTCCCAAAGACAGAAGAAAAAACTATTATACTACCAAAAGACAATTACTCCTACCAGCAGCTGGCTTGATTGTCTCTCCAAGGATTTTCAGAAGCTTTTCTTCAGCTGAAGCATGAGATGTGCCTAAACATGGAGAATATGCATGACTATTCTGATGTCTCATACTCAGTTAATAGCTGTAGAATCATTCACACTCCCATAAGAAATAAACATCTATCACCATAAGGACAGAAAAATTGCAGGTTTCTGTTCAAAGGACTACTGGATTTCCCTTCAGACTGTCTTTCCTACACTATACTGCCCTCACAGAACCTATTCCAAGGTTCCTGACCTTTCTTTTCTGCCTTGGTCCCTTTCTACTTTGACTGCCATTTCTTCCTTTTGAGGAACACAGATGACTTCTATTAATACTGTAGCGTCTTTGATGCATGAAAGACAATTGGTATAGCAGAAATGCTAAATACATTGTTCTCAGTACAGAACACAATAGTTTAACAGAATTCAAGATTTAACATTGTGTGTGGTATATCTGTATCAAATTACTGGTAATAAGTTGAAGTCAAATTTTCCAACATAATTGGCATTTCTTAGGTAATGCCAAGACCTCAGTTGTCTTGGGAAGTTAAGGTGCTTGTACACCTCCCACAATTAGGCTGCTTGTTTGTTTTGTTGTTGTTGTTGTTGTTGTTTCCCCCCCCCCCCTTTTTTTTTCTACTTTTGTCTAAACCACATGATTAATTCTCTTCCTGTTGTGAGCAACTGTTGCCTCATTTCCATAAGGATACATGGCAGTAATACCACCTTAAAAAATCCTCATTTTCAACCCTCTCAATATTAGGCTATATAAGAGGTGTGAATTAATATAGCTATCTTTAATCAACATACTCATAATTAAGTATACTGAATAGAGAAAATAAACATTATTAAAACTAAATCCTAGTATTACCTCTCCGAGAATTCTTGTCCTCCTTCTACAAGGAAAATCAGTGAAAGAATATGCACGAATTTTATTAAATCGTGTGCAGTTTAGAACCGTTCTAACAGATATTTTGATATGCTTCTTTGTGAGCCATCAAAACAGTAATAAGGGAAGTAATTTATAATTGAATTTCCAAGCAAGGACAGAGTAAATATTTTTTTCTAGAAGTACGTTCATGTGCTACAATGATCATTAAACCAAACAAACTACATGAACATTTTTATCCAGCCTACTGTTTTATAAAAGAAAACAGCTTATGCATTTTACTGTAAATACATATCAGCAATAAAATTAACTGATTACCATCCAGTAATTTAAATGGAAGACAATATCTGTTCAAGTTGCATACATATCACTCATGAAAGAACTTAGCTAAAAATTTCTTCTCTGCAAAGCATTATTGCATCAAGCTAGTTTTCACAGAAGCAAACCTGAAAACATGCATTAATGAAAAACAAAGCCCACTGAAAATTGACTAATGGAATATAGCACCATTCTTCTGCTTCAGAATTTCAGATGTAATATTCTTAAAAGCCCTTCAGAAATCGTGAACTAGAACTCAAACTGTCCTATGACATTTAGACATTATGTCATTGTAACTATCCTTTTAAGACCATTAAACTCATATTTTAACGTTGCTGAAATTACAAATTTGATAATTTTATAGAGGAGTGGAAACAGTTTTGTAGAGCTTCACATATAGTCAAATTCAAAAAGTAAAGAACATCATTACACACAAGCAAGCTCTATGTTAAAGTACCAGAACTTGAAGTGGCCCTAAGTACAAACTGTTTTGACAAGAGAATGACTAATTCATGAGGAATAGTCCCATCCAGCATTTCACAGAATTTCTAGGTTGGAAGAGACCTCAAGGTCATCGAGTCCAACCTCCAACCTAACGCTAACAGCCCTCCACTAAACCATATCCCTAAGCTCTACATCTAAGCGTCTTTTGAAGACTTCCAGGGATGGTGACTCCACCACTTCCCTGGGCAGCCTGTTCCAATGCCTCACAACCCTTTCAGTGAAGAAGTTCTTCCTAACATCTAACCTAAAACTCCCCTGGCTCAACTTAAGCCCATTCCCCCTCGTCCTGTCACCAGGCACGTGGGAGAACAGGCCAACCCCCACCTTGCTACAGCCTCCCTTGAGGTACCTAAAAAGAGCGATAAGGTCACCCCTGAGCCTCCTCTTCTCCAGGCTGAACAAGCCCAGCTCCCTCAGCTGCTCCTCGTAGGACTTGTTCTCCAGGCCCCTCACCAGCTTTGTCGCCCTTCTCTGGACCCGCTCAAGCACCTCGATGTCCTTCTTGTAGCGAGGGGCCCAAAACTGAACACAGTCCTCGAGGTGCGGCCTCACCAGAGCTGAGTACAGGGGGACGATCACCTCCCTAGCCCTGCTGGTCACGCTGTTCCTGATACAAGCCAGGATGCCGTTGGCCTTCTTGGCCACCTGAGCACACTGCTGGCTCACATTCAGCCGACTATCCACCATCACTCCCAGGTCCTTCTCTGCCTGGCAGCTTTCCAACCATTCCTCTCCCAGCCTGTAGCTCTGCTTGGGGTTATTGCGCCCCAGGTGCAGGACCCGGCACTTGGCCTTGTTAAACTTCATGCAGTTGACCTCAGCCCATCGGTGCAGCCTATCCAGATCCTCCTGCAGAGCTTTCCTACCCTCAAGCAGATCGACACACGCACCTAACTTGGTGTCATCTGCGAACTTACTGAGGGTGCACTCGATGCCCTCATCCAGATCATCGATGAAGATATTAAAGAGGACCGGCCCCAGCACCGAGCCCTGGGGGACTCCACTAGTGACTGGCCTCCAACTGGACTTGACTCCATTCACCACGACTCTTTGGGCCCGGCTATCCAGCCAGTTTCTAACCCAACGAAGCGTGTGCCAGTCCAAGCCAAGAGCAGCCAGTTTCTTGAGGAGAATGCTGTGGGAGACGGTGTCAAAAGCCTTGCTGAAGTCAAGGTAGACCACATCCACAGCCTTTCCCTCATCCACCCAGCGCGTCACTCTGTCATAGAAGGAGATCAGGTTCGTCAGGCATGACCTGCCTTTCATAAAGCCATGCTGACTGGGCCTGATCGCCTGCTTCCCCTGCAAGTGCTGCATGATGACTCTCAGGAGGATCTGCTCCATGAGCTTTCCTGGCACTGAGGTCAAACTGACAGGCCTGTAGTTTCCCGGGTCTGCCCTCCGGCCCTTCTTGTAGATGGGCGTCACGTTTGCTAGCCGCCAGTCGATTGGGACCTCCCCCGATAGCCAGGACTGTTGATAAATGATGGACAGTGGCTTGGCCAGCTCCTCTGCCAGTTCCCTCAGTATTCCAAATGATGATCAATATGCAAATTCTGATTACATCCCTTGCCTTCAGCTAGCAAACGTGACGCCCATCTACAAGAAGGGCTGGAAGACAGATCCAGGAAACTATAGTCCTGCTAGTTTGACCTCAGTGCCAGGGAAACTCATGGAGCAGATTATCTTGAGTGTCATCACGCGGCACTTGCAGGGCAACCAGGCAATCAGGCCCAGTCAGCATGGGTTTATGAAAGGCAGGTCCTGCTTGATGAACCTGATCTCCTTCTATGACAAAGTGACGCACTTAGTAGATGAGGGAAAGGCTGTGGATGTGGTCTACCTTGACTTCAGCAAGGCTTTTGACACGGTTACCTACAACATTCTCCTCAAGAAACTGGCTGCTCTTGGCTTGGACTGGCATACGCTTTGTTTGGTTAAAAACTGGCTGGATAGCCAGGCCCAAAGAGTTGTGGTGAATGGAGTCAAATCCAGTTGGAGGCCAGTCACTAGTGGAGTCCCCCAAGGCTCGGTGCTGGGGCCGGTCCTCTTTAATATCTTCATCGATGATCTGGATGAGGGGATCAAGTGCACCCTCAGTAAGTTTGCAGATGACACCAAGTTAGGTGCGTGTGTCGATCTGCTTGAGGGTAGGAAAGCTCTGCAGGAGGATCTGGATAGGCTGGACCGATGGGCTGAGGCCAACTGTATGAGGTTCAACAAGGCCAAGTGCTAGGTCCTGCACCTGGGGTGCAATAACCCCAAGCAGAGCTACAGGCTGGGAGAGGAATGGTTGGAGAGCTGCCAGGCAGAGAAGGACCTGGGAGTGATGGTGGATAGTCGGCTGAATATGAGCCAGCAGTGTGCTCAGGTGGCCAAGAAGGCCAACAGCATCCTGGCTTGTATCAGGAACAGTGTGACCAGCAGGGCTAGGGAGGTGATCGTCCCCCTGTACTCAGCTCTGGTGAGGCCACACCTCGAGTACTGTGTTGAGCTTTGGGCCCTTCACTACAAGAAGGACATGGAGGTGCTCAAGCAAGTCCAGAGAAGGGTGATGAAGCTGGTGAGGGGTCTGGAGAACAAGTCTTATGAGGAGCAGCTGAGGGAGCTGGGATTGTTCAGCCTGGAGAAGAGGAGGCTCAGGGGTGACCTTATCGTACTCTACAGGTACCTTAAAGGAGGCTGTAGCAAGGTGGGGGTTGGTCTGTTCTCCCATGAGCCATGGTGATAGGACGAGGGGGAATGGGCCAAAGTTGCACCAAGGGAGGTTGAGGTTGGATATTAGGAAGAACTTAATTGAAAAGGTTGTTAGGCATTGGAACAGGCTGCCCAGGGAAGTGGTTGAGTCACCATCCCTGGAGGTCTTTAAAGGATGTTTAGGTGTAGAGCTTAGTGATATGGTTTAGTGGAGGACTGGTTAGTGTTAGCTCAGAGGTTGGACTAGATGATCTTGGAGGTCTCTTCCAACCCAGATGATTCTGTGATTCTGTGAATGAAACATTACAGGATTGCTATTGCAATATTAATATGCTTTGAAAGGACACTATATGTTATATAAATCACATAAGTTCCAGTGCATTTCCAAAAATTATTTTCTAATGGGAAGAATTAGTAATAACCATTGCTAATCACAAGAAATGCTCAGAGTATTGTTTTCTTGCTTTAATTCTGGACGCAAATATACTGCATTCCATTCAATGAGAATTAGACAGACACCTTGCTGTCCCAATTCTGTCTCTCTGACAAGCAGTACAAAAAGAAAATATAAATGGTATTGGACTGGCTGCCTTTTGGAAGCATGCAATGGAAATGTAGTAATGGTAACTATTAACATTGTGCCTAACATACTTTTGCCAATTAGACTAGTGTCCAAAAGAAAACCCTAGATCAAAAAGCTTCTTCTACATAAACCATCTATATACCTGGTGAGACATTACTGCCAAAATTTATTTACTGAAGTGAAAATATTCCATGGAAAGTACTGATTTCCAAAAAAACTTCCTGGGACTTTTAGAACAAGAGAGCAGCTTTGCTCCCTTGCACTGACCCTGTTCTGTAACGAACCGATTCATCGCACTACACACGCACACATCACAAAATTATGGAGAAGTTTTCTCTCAGGTTAGCATGTTGAACTGAGGGGCAAAGGAATCAGACAAGTACTAGGGATGACTATATGGGATTTTCTAAGAGGAAAAATGTTGGTACAAAGCATGCACCTGCAATTTTGCATGTCTGAATCAAATTACTTTTGCAGAATTCTCTGCAGAATTTAAGGAATAAACATGATACTTTAAGAATGCGCCTTTAAACAGAAAAAAAAATGTGAACAATGGTCAGAAATGGACAGTCAGTATAAGTGTGCATGACACTTTCTTTTTCATAGACTCCCAATTTCCAACCATTTCAGCTTGC
The DNA here is from genome assembly GCF_964211825.1 of Aythya ferina. NCBI lineage: Eukaryota > Metazoa > Chordata > Aves > Anseriformes > Anatidae > Aythya > Aythya ferina. Next base: position 20,155,915 of record NC_140307.1, on the reverse strand, counting down.
AGAAGTTTCTTATACCAGTGTGAGCATGGCTCTTCAGCAATCCTCTAAGCTCTCTTCTCACACAGACCTTCTCAAACCTGAGAACTATTGCGAGCATCAGTCTTTTCTAAATAATTGTTCAGTCTCCCCTTGTACTGACAGTTTTCCATCCACAGCATCCTTCAGTGAAGTTCTACAGATCTACTACCCACCATATGATGGATGACCTCTTTTTGTTTGTTTTGAACATAGGTTTAAGTGCCATCAGTTATTCTGGCATTGGAAGAGACCCTTAAAGCTGGCATTTGCTATCCAAGCCACAATTTTGCAGATCTCTTCCATAGTCATCTCAAAGTTTTATGTTGAGCAGTTACAGACTACTTCTAGTCATTCCTTGCACAGAAGCCATTCCGTACCTTTGATCATTCTTATTGCCTTCTATCCCACTTCTATAAAGGGGACTCTAGGATGGCTTTTCCCTCTTCACATCAATGTATACTAAATTTTATCTGCCATTTTATTGCAAAGTCCCTCAGTCTTGTATGGTTCTTATGTCTTTCTCCACAGTCTGCTCTCATTCCTATATTGAATAGCATAAAATCATTTCCTTGCCAACTTAAGTAAAGACACCAGAATCTCCTCTGAATTAATTCAGGTGCAGGCACATATTCTTTTCTGATACTGAGGGCTCTAACTTCCCTCAGCGGTGCAATGTGAATGTTACCTAAGGTGCAGTAACATCACAATAACAGTTTGGCAGCAGTCAGAGATTTTCCACACTTTCTTTGAGAAATGCAGGGCCTAACGTCTCATGCCTTGCACATCCAAAATTCCTACTAGATGCAATGAGAACTTTTTCCTTATAAAGATACAAGGCTGGATGCTCACTGGAAAGTTAAGTAAACAAATTGAGGGTGGCCCTCCCATAAAAACATGCAGACATACAAGAGCTCATTTTTCTCCTTTAAGCACATCTTTAAAATTTATCTATGAAGTTTTGTTAAAACTGAAACTGGTGCTTTAAATGCACAATATCTAGCATAATTTATCAGTACAGGCTGGGGGACGACCTGCTGGAGAGGAGCTCTGAGGAGAAGGACGTGGGGGTCCTGGTGGACGACAGGTTGACCATGAGCCAGCAGTGTGTGCTGGTGGCCAAGAGGGCTAAAGGGATCCTAGTGTGCATTAAAAGGAGCGTGGCCAGTAGGTCAAGGGAGATGATCCTCCCCCTCTACTCTGCCCTGGTCAGGCCTCACCTGGAGTACTGTGTCCAGTCCTGGGCTCCCCGGTACAAAAAAGACAGGGATCTCCTGGAAAAGAGTCCAGCCGAGGGCCACAAAGAAGATACGGGGCCTGGAGCATCTTCCCTATGAAGAAAGGCTGAGAGACCTGGGTCTGTTCAGCCTGGAGAAGAGAAGACTGAAAGGGGATCTGCTCAGTGTATATAAATATCTGAGGGGTGGGGGACAGAAGCATGTAGCCAACCTCTTCTCAGTGGTTGGTGGGGATGGGACAAAGGGCAACCGCTGCAAGTTAGAGCAAAGGAAGTTCCACTCTGACATGCGAAAGAACTTCTTCACGGTGAGGGTGACGGAGCATTAGAACGCGCTGCCTAGGGAGGTTGTGGAGTCTCCTTCTCTGGACATATTCTGTCTGGATGCCTACCTGGGCAGCCTGCTGTAAGGAACCTACTTTGGCAGGGAGGTTGGATGATCTTTCGAGGTACCTTTCAATCTCTACAGTTCTGTGATTCTGTGATAATTGCAATGCAGCATTTATTTTTCGCCAGAAAACCTCCACTAGACATTAAAATCCTGCTCTAAAGTATATACATGCCATCTACCCACTCTGAGCTATCTTTATTTGATTTATAGACAATTAGCATACATTTCAAAATCCATTTATCATTAAGAAAAACTACATTAAAGACACTGTTAATTTGTTAACTATTATGATACATACAAGATATAATCAAACTTACCAAATATATATTCAGCTTAATACCTTATCTACTTTGTATGCAGGTAATTATTGTAGCAAGACACAGCTATTTTATTTTGTGAGCTATAATAAATTGGGAATGAGGAACAACATTTTATTCTACCAAAAATCAACAGGTATATCCAAAAGAAAAATATTATTCCATCTCTTTAGAATATCATTAAAGTATTTTAAGTTGTCCTTAAAAAGAAATACACCTGGTCCACTAAATATAAAAGTAAACAATAAAAGAACATTCTTTCCCAGAAATAAACAGCAATAAAACCAATACAAAAAAGCAGAAACTGTAATGAAGCTGAAAATGATCTCAACACTCACTGTGCTGGTATTTCAGTTTGATATTTGAAACAGAGTGAAGACAATGCTGGACTACAATCAATTTCTCCAAGAACCGATGACTACTCCCTTGAAATTATCAGATCTGCAAGGAGAAATACAACCATTCTTGAAGATCAGCTGCCATCTAGTGAATATTAAGAAAATTGTTTAAAACATTGGTTTGTTTTGTTTGTTTGTTTGTTTGTTGTCTTTATTCCTTCCTTCCTTCCTTCCCTCACTTCCTCCCTCCCTCCTTCCCTCCTTTCTTCCTTCCTTCCTTCCTTTTACAATTTAACTAGATTCTTGGTGGAACACCTTCTTGCCACCTTGTCACTGCTGATTTTGGGGCCTGTAAAAGTTTCAGGAGCATGAGTACTCAAAGTGACGCATTCCAAACCAGAATAGTCATTCAGCAATGTTTTCTGTAAAAGTATATAAATAAGGTCTTGGTACTACAGTTTGGTCAAAAAAAGAACACGCTTTCAAAGAGCTGAATTGATGATTTTTGGACTCCATTACATTGAGTTCCTATGCATAGTTAAAATTAGCTGAACTGGTGATGTTCACATTACCCGTTTATGTTCATATTGCTTACTGTTTTGTATACAGCCCTTGGTTCATGAAGGAATGTGATGAAACAGGACACCACCAAAGAGATCTCCTCACGTTTTTCTCATGAGACCTTCAAAGTGCATGCTGGACAGCTTGTAGGCATGCCATAAACCCCTCCCCGTCTGTCTATGAACATACCAGTCTGACCAGTGCCGTGTGTTTGAGATGCCAATCCTCGTACATATGAGGTCTCAAACAGAGCTTGTGTGTATTAAGTACATGTGTAACTGCACTCATAGCGAAGCTACTTCCAGGAGTAAAACTGTACACTTTCCAAATCTCACAGATCATGGCTTTATATTGCATCCTACAATGCTGGCAGATCTGAAAGGTTTTTATAGAACTATTGCACAATTCATGGCACGATTTGAAAAGACCATGGGCCAAACAGTTATAAAATTGTTTTTTCTCAAACACTGACTGAATATTTGTCAGAATAATGCATTACAACAGATTTATCCATTCCTGAAAAAATTTCTGCCTCCTATTCACCTGTACCAGCAGCTTCTCAAAGCAATTCTGTGGCTCCCCACTTGCTTCTCTTACTTAGCACTGAGGGTTGACTCAACCCCAACTGACAGCACTGCCTTGAGCCAGGGGAACTACTGGAAAAAGGGAGCCCAACTTTTGAGAATGCACTTGGGAAGCGCCCACCTGACGAGCGGGTGGCGCTGAGGAGACGACCTGAGGGAGGCGAGGGATCGCCGGCACGTCCAGCAGTGAGGAGAACAAGGTGGCTGGCCACGACAAGGCCAGCCCCATTTCGGCTGGGCACGGAGGGTGTGAAAGGCTGAGAGGGGTCTGTGAGACAGGGGCTCGCCTCACAGTGCCCTGACAGCCCTGAGGGGGGCAAGAGCGAGGCGGGAGCGGGAGGGACGGCGAAGTCCCGCCCTGGTGCAGTCCCTCAGTGCGCTTGCTCCGAGGCGGTGCATGCGCGGGGCTCGGAGGGATGGCCGGCGGCTGTGAGGGACGGGCACTGCCGGGTGAGGGGTGAGTGGGGAGTCCCCCGCGGCGCTGCGGTCGCTGCCCGCCATGGAGGCGGTGCCCCTAAGGCTGCTCCCGCCCGAGCCCGGCGACGAGGGCACGCAGAGGTGCAGGCTGGGCCCTGCCGCCCTCTCCTTCCTGGGTGCTCCACTCGGGGCCCCGCTGAGGATCTCCGTGCCCGGCGGGAGCTGCTTGTGCACGGCCTGGCCCAGGGCGGACCTGGCGGACGGTTACCTGCAGGTTGACCTGGCTTGCAGGACCGCGGGGGTGGCGGCGGCGGCGCTGAGGGGCCTGACGCTGAGCCTCGGCCGGCTGCAGCTGCTGCCCCATTGCCGCCTAAAGAAGGCGACCGTGAACGTGGTCGTGAAGAGCTCGGCGCTGCGAAAGGCCATGCCCCGAGCAGTGCTTCAGGAGATGATCAGGGACCTGCTAAGAAACGTTTATGTTTCCCATCATTACGTTGTTACTGTCGCCCCAGATCTTGAAACTCCTGTGGTGCACATTGAAATTCTCTCTGTAGACCCTTTGACAGAGGAGGCCGGACTGATAACCCCCCAAACAAGTGTAAAAATTAAAGAGGTGTTCACTCTAGAAAGGTACAGGCACTTATCGGAGGATACAGGAAATATTTCAGTTGCAGGACTGGATGATGTGAGAAGGACTTTGAAAGAAATGATTGATCTGCCCTTCCGTTTTCCAAAAACTTTTAAGAAGCTGGGGCTTTCTGTCCCTAATGGGGTGCTACTAATAGGCCCTCCAGGTGTGGGGAAAACTCTTATGGTAAAGGCAGTAGCAAAAGAAGTGGGTGCATACCTGCTTTGCATCAGTGGCCCAGCCCTTTATGGTTCCAGGCCAGGAGAAAGTGAAGAGAATTTGCAAAGAGTCTTTGAAAAGTGCAGAGAAATGTCCCATGAAGGCCCAACTATTCTCTTCATCGATGAGATTGACTCCTTATGCCCAAAGCGAGGAAGTTCAAACAATGCTCCTGAAGATCGTATTGTTGCTCAGATGCTAACACTACTGGATGGTGTAGGTAGTGAAGGCAAGATGGTTCTCATGGCAGCAACAAACAGGCCTGATGCCTTAGACCCTGCACTGAGAAGACCTGGCAGATTTGACAGAGAGGTAAGCAAACCCTGTTACACATAAAGAATTTCCTTTCTTTTCCAGGGGGACACTTAATATAGTAATTCATTTTTTTAGAGGGAAAAATGGCTACTAGTCATGTTTTGTAGTGGGATTCCACAGATTTGACACATATGTCCTGTTTCTCTGTTGTGAACACTGAAATAACGTCTTTGCCTAGGACTTATGTTCTTATTTGTATATTACCTTAAAACAGTATTTGGTGAACAGTGACAGTGACAGCTGACAGTGTCTTATGAACAACTCTTTATACAACACTGTTCACTTGGAAGGTAAGCATAAATGAAAGGTGCTTTAAAAATTTATCATTTGTATGCTGCTGTTGGTTTCTTGTAAAACTCTAGTTGCAATACAGGTAGGTAAATTTTCAGAACACAGTATAAAGCAGAGACAAATTGCTTGCATAGGTCTACAAAATAAGAGGAATACAGCAAAATATCTCCTTAAAATTTTTATTGTTTTAGGTTATTATTGGGACACCAACACTTACGCAGAGAAGATCCATCCTGCAGTTGCTTACATCTAGTATGCCGATTTCTGCGGATGTTGATTTGATTAAACTGTCGGAAATTACAGCTGCGTATGTTGGAGCTGACCTTACAGCACTCTGCAGAGAAGCTGCTATGCAGGCTATGTTCCACAGTTCTTTGGTATGCTTGCAAATTAATCAAGGTGAATGTAATTATTATGTACTACATTTTCTCCATTAATACTTAGTTTTCCTGGAAATTCTCAAGAAGATGAAAAAGTCAGAACCTTAAATGCTGAAAAGCACCAAATGTGTTATAAATGTAAATATACCAATGCTTTTACTGCATTTGCAGTTTAATAACTGCATTTTGCAGACTTTTTGAGAATTATGAATGCTAGACCATTTGTATTCAAGAGAATCAAGGCATTTATGTGTAGTAACCCTGAATCTAGCAACTCTTTGATTTTGTAGGTCACTCTGTAATGGAAAAATAATTTAGGGAAAAACAGTAGTTTTCCCTAAAATATTCCTTTCTGATAAGCTGTTTTTGTTTGTTGTTGTTGTTGTTTGTTTGTTTTTTTGTTTTGTTTTTAATTTTCAATAAAGAGAATATATTCTACTTTGTGCTACATCTTTTTGTATGCAGTGCTTAAGCTTGTTAGGGCAGGAATTTAATTGACTATTGATTGCATTCGTCCTTTTGTGAAGTGTTTGGCATACTAATAGAGCATTGTAAATTATTATGTAAAAACATTATTAATATGCTTTATTTGATTTTCTTCAGGATTCTACTGAAATGGTGATTAAGATGGCAAATTTCCAAGAAGCTTTTAAAAAAATTCAACCATCCTCGTTTCGAAGTGTAATTGGACTAAAAGAGTGTAAGCCAGTCACTTGGGAGCAAATAGGTGGTCTTGAAGATGTAAAACTGAACTTAAAACAGGTAATGTATAAAATGTATTTAGATAAAAAGGCAGTTTATGGCCATGTGCTCCAAGGTGTTCTATGTGCTACATTATAGAAATGTATTGTCTAGCAAATTACATGATTCTAAATTGTATTCTAAGCATTATTTTCTACTACATTAAGTTATTGTAGTGCTTGTGATTTAAAAACCTTCCTGCCCCAGGATAACAGCAATAATACCATGAAATAATTATCATGCTTTCCAGTATCTGAAAAACTGCAGCAGTACATTTCTGAGTTTGTAGCCAGATGTGGCTCTTGCATGTCATTCTTCAAGGATTGCCTTTTATTCTGTTTGAGACTGAGAGGAAACTTCAAGAAGGAGGGAAAGGGAACGAGGAGGGTCTGTCTTTTCATACCAAGAAAGACCATATTAGTATTCTGTGTTGATTTAAAATTAATGCATGAACCAAAGAGAGAAATATTTTGCTTAGCTGCTTTAATGATTGGCTGTGAACTCTAGTTCCTTTACTGAGAATTTCATCCCTTTTTTATGTATTGACAGTGCATTGAGTGGCCTATGAAATTTCCTCAGGCGTTTGCTAGGATGGGTCTGTCTCATCCAAAGGGTGTTCTTCTCTATGGGCCACCAGGGTGTGCCAAAACCAAACTGATGAGGGCTGTGGCCACAAGTTGTCACTGTTCCTTTCTTTCTGTAAGTGGTGCTGACCTTTTCTCACCTTACGTTGGAGATTCAGAGAAGATTTTGTCTCAGGTACAGTTTTTAATTTATATGAGATCTAAAGTTTATTTTTGCCTGTTTTTTATGAAGTGTAAGTTAGGCCTAAATTTTGCTATTGGAAAAATGATAGTTAAAATTTACCTAGCTTTGAAATAGAAAAAGATAATGCTTTCACATTTGTGTAAATGGAGAATCTAACCCTAAAATGATACCAGTTTTAAACTTTGAAAGTATTTCTACCCCTCTTGTTGTTAGTTCACATAAGAATTTAATTAAAAAGTAGAATCTGTCTGTATTAAATGTAATCCAGAATGGCTTTTTGAATGAATGTATCTTATTTTGTGAAATAATTTATCTTTAAAGTTGCATAATTAAGTCAAAATACAGAGTGAGTGTAAACAGGTGATTTCACCTTACCCAGTAGAAAGTATGCATTAACATTTTATTCTATCGATCCAAAAATAGGTATTTTGCCAAGCAAGAGCAAGTACTCCAGCAATAATATTCCTAGATGAGATTGATTCTATCTTAGGGTCTCGGTCACACCATAAAACTAGCCATGGTGTCTCAGAACGAGTTCTTTCTGTTCTTCTTAATGAGTTGGATGGCATTGGACTGAAAGTCACAGAAAGGAGAGGAAATAAACTACAGCTTGAGGGCCAATGTCAAGAATTAAGTGACGAGGAAAGACAGGTAATTTTTTAGTTGTTGGCATTCATGTTTTTAAACTTAAAATCCTTAGGCTTAAAAACGTGCTATTCTATTCTGTCATTGTTTCTGATTTTTATAAAATACCATTTATAGATTGCTGGTTTTGTATATGCTGTTCATCAGTGAGACTTTGTCCAAGCAAAATACCCATACACAAAATATTAATATAAAATAATAAAATGCTATATAAAATGATATATAAAATATTGATATTAAAAGGGAAATAGACGCATACAGAGATGCATTTTCTTCTTTCCCCTTTTATTTTCTTACTAGTAGTTAACCAAAGTCTTTAGATATTACCTATCTTATCCATGTTGCACTAACTTGTTTATATAATCTCTCTACTCAGCTAGAGTTTCAGGAAACTTTGAACAAAGATTTCATGGTAGTTGCTGCAACAAATAGACCCGATATGTTGGATGATGCTTTACTGCGTCCTGGAAGGCTAGACAGGGTGATCTATATTCCACCTCCAGATCTTAAGGTGATGTATTACGAATCCATACGTGGCTTCAAATGGAGAAAGAGAAATTGCCAGCATACTTTAATTCAGGAGTAAAGGGGAAATATTCCAATAATATAAATATATTATAGGAATATATATTAATTATATAGTAAAAAATTGATGGTTCACGAAAATGAGTCACCAGATTCAAAGTACATGAAGTTTAAAAAGGAATAATCCTATTTGTAATTTAAATACCAGTAATTTTTGAACTGGTGCGTGTAGTTACACTATTGCATATAGAAAACAGCCAAAAATCTGAAATAATTCTTTATTTACAGAATCAAGTTGCAGTTTAGGAAGTATCATAACAAGTTAGCTGTCCTTGCTTCAGATCTCTTGTGCCCTGTAAATGCTCAGTGGTATAACTATTTGCCCTGAGGCCCTCAAAAAGAAGAGATGACCCACAGCAGGACAAATATGGAACTTTCAGTGTAAAATAGCATTTTCATGAAGTAATGAGCAACTCTGAATACCAGACTTTAATGTATGAGATAACCACAAGAGTGAATATTTCCATTAATTGTATTTTGTTTACTCTTTCACCAGAAATATGGTAGTTCTGCTTTTGGTAATTTCCCAGATCTTTCTTAGTTCTGATTTCAGATTTTTTATTGCCTTGGAGTGGGAGTAAGTGTTACTTTGTTCGGTTTTGTTTTCTCATTTAATATATACCAATTTACAGGGAAGGCTTTCCATTTTGAAAATTTGCACGGAAAAAATTCCATTAGATTCTGATGTGGCACTGCAAGATTTAGCAGTCCTAACAGACCTCTTCTCTGGAGCTGATATTGAAAATCTGTGCAAGGAGGTATGAAATATTCATGGTTAATCTGTGAAATAAACTATAAATTATACCTTTCAATGAAAATAGTTAACTTCTAGAGGTTACCAAGCCTCTAAAATAATCTGTAGGACAGATTATTCCACCGCTGAAAATAAAGAGAATGAATAAAACAGGAGTGAACAAGAATTCTTTAAATAAAAATCCAAGTAAGTATAAAGGGTTTCCGTGATAATTTACTGGTGGAAGTTATTCTACTGGCATAAGTGGGAGCTGTACTTCCTTTTATTTCATGTGGCTTTTTGTAATTCAGGCTCACATCTGGAGGAATCATATTTTGTGTACTGCAAGCAACTGCGGCATTCTTAGCTGAAAGCAGCATGTACTGTCAAGGCTAGAGTGGAAAAAAACAGAACAGTCCATAAATACTTGAGCAAAGTTATATTGAAAGCAGAAAAAAAAAAAGGAAGAAAATCCAATATGTAAATGATCAAGGATATGTTTTCTAATACAGACAAAAAGTAAATGTGAAATTTACATTAGTCTTACCTGATGGTGTGTTTAGTGATAAATATAATTCAGACAAAGTATCTGAGAACAGCATTGTATAAAATCTGGTTTCATGTAAAATGTTTTAAAATATTTGCAGTAACTTCTTTGTGAGTTAATATTATAAGCATTTCAAGCTTTTTTTTTTTTTCTTTTCTAAAGGCTGCTTTGTTGGCATTGCAAGAGAATGGACTTGAAGCAACTACTGTAAAACATGAGCATTTTGTAAAATCACTGAGGACTGTAAAACCGTCTTTAAGCACAAAAGACTTGGAATTTTATGAAAAATTTTATAATCAAGAATTAACATCTTGAATCAAAAAGGAATGATATGGCATAAGTATTTTTAAATATATCACGAAGACTGAGAGTTGAAGCGTTTTGTATCTTTCCTGCTTTTTCATACTGTACTTACTGTAGTTTTCAATCTGTATGAAATACAGTAAAATTTCACAGGTGAAAAATGCATAATGTCAGTAATGAATAAACTGAAACCATGGTTGCTTGGGCTAGGTTTCCATTGGATGACATGGATCGTTGAGATAGTTACATGGAGTACTACAGAACAGCTTTGTTTTACTATACATTTCCTAGTTTTGTTTATAAACACTGGCACAGTAAGAATATTTGATTTAAAATGTTAAGTCTGAAAAGGACAGAGTGACTACTGAAGGCAGAAAAGCTTTCAGAATGTGAAGTATGAGAAACCAAGTTCCATACTACGCAAAAAGACAAGCCATTCCATATGTGCATATCTAAAGGCTTGCTTTCTCAAAGGCAGGTTAAAAGCTTAGGGCCACGGTTAAGTTTTTGCTGCAGCAACTGGGCCAGACTTCAGCTGGGCTCCATTTTCGGTCCGCTCGCCCGGCCCCGACGCGAGGCAGGCCGAGGCCTTTGCCCTGCCGTGATGTTCGTCGGGCAGCAGGGCTCGGGCGAGGGGAGCCTCCCATCAGGGGCCGGCGTCGCTCCCCTCAGGAGCCGGGGATACCCGCCGGGGGGCGCGCGCGCTTCTCGCGCCGTTGCTCCGGGCGTTGCGGGAGCCTGTTTGCGGGAGCCTCCCCGCCTATATAAAGCGGAGGGCGCGGCGCCCCGAGCCGCTGTCCCGCCGCAGCGCTGCCCGGTCGTTCCTTTGCCGTCCCGTCAGGTAACGCCGCGCCCGGGGGGTGCCCAGGTTCGGTTAACAGCCCTGTTTGTTCCAGGTCCGCAGCCGCAGCGAGGATGAACACGAATTTCTTCCACATAATCAAATCGAAAAAAGAAGTAAGTGCCTCGGGTCGCTTCAGAGCCCCGGCGGCGGCTGTGCCGAGGTGGGCGCCCCGAGACCGGGCGCTGGCACCTGAGGTGCGGCCCCTGAGGGCTTGGGAAGCACGGGGAGCAGCTCAGCCTGCCGCCGGGCTCCCTGCCCCTACAAATCCCTCCCGAGCTCAGCCAGGACAGGTTGCTCCTCAACTCTTCTGCACATCGTGTCTTTCAGCTCATTCCCCTGGTTGGAGTCGTGTCTTTCGCAGCAGTTGGGGCTGTTGCTTTCTCTGCCTATTCCCTCTTCAGCAAGTCTGATGTGATGTAAGCAAAATACTGCTCGGATTTATGCTGGTTTGTTCATCTCTGCGGAGGCAGTTGACAGTTACGTTTTCCTGAAAAAAAAGAAAAAAAATCCAAGTGCATGTTCCAAAGTACTAGGAAAGATTAAGACATCTACACACTTTAAGTACTGAAAAATTAATAAATATAGTGTAATGCAGATGGCTTCCCAACTTAAGATTTAATAGATAATATTTATTTTTCTTGGCTTTAGGTGTAATAGGTTTTAGTTGTTCTCAGACAATTGGGTAGAGGCCATTCAGATATGGGGCGAGCAGGCTGTATCTAAAGAACAGTATTTGCAAATACAAAGTTAAAACAAGTTAAACTGGAGCCAAGTCCTTCACTCTCTAAGCTTTTGGAATATTTTGTATTTACTTTAAAGTGACTAAAATAGACAATTTTAGTCATCAGGATCAGAATCCCCTTTTTATTTGCATCTTTATTCAGTTTTGATTTTCAGCTTTTTTGTCTAATGTTAGATAATACATTTATACTCAAACAATATTGGCATGTTAGTGCTTTGGAAGTTACAAATAAAGCAAGCCGTAGTTGATGCCTAACCAGAATTTAAAATACAGAGTTGACCAAACCTGTAAACATGTGTTTCAAGGAGCTACTTATGTGAATAGTTCTACTGCTAATAGATTCCTCGTGTAGAAAAGTATGTGCAAGTTCACACCCTAAAACATAGTACCTAGTTTGCTTTCTTCTCTTAAAGCATTAACAAGACTGGCAATCCAGAGCCATGGGAAACTATTGATCCTACCCGGCCTCAGAAGGTAATTAATGTGAATAATACAGTCAGTGTAAATGGCATATTTTTTCCAATACAATGACTATAATGTGTAAGAACTAGCAAAATATGGATGAGGAAAAAATGTAAAGCTGAAATCTATTTAAAAGTAGAAATGATTGCATAGCTCATTACTTTATCTAAAGAATTTTCCCTACGTTAATGATAGTAATTAAGGTATTTCCTTCTCGGTCAACTGCTGAATTTGTGGTCTATTTGTTGGTGTTGGCCCCCACAACATCCACTTACTCAATTCCATCGATAACAGTAGATATATGGACTGTAGAGGAAATGCTGTTTACATTTGCATTGTTCCTGAATTACAAAATTGACTGAAAGTGGCTTATTGGGTATTATAACTGTAAGGAAAAAAAAAAATCTTAGTTTAGTAGAGCACCTAGGACAAGGAAAAATACAATTATCTGTGAATAATATTTGGGTTTATTATTTTATTAATATCAAAGTGATTTTGTTCAACAAATCATTGGATGTGATAATAATTGTTATTTTTGCTTATTTTTACTAGGAAAATATAAAGCTATTAGAAATCCTTTATCACCAATAAGTTGATGTGTGGTGTTGTGGGGAGAAGACTAACATTTTATTGACAGTGGACTTAAGTACTGAGGGTTTGCTAATTTCTTCCATGATTTTCTTTGAATCCAGCTATTAACAATCCATCAGAAATGGAAACCCATAGAAGAGTTGGAAAACGTCAGAAAGCTTACAAAGTGACAAGTTTCTGTTGGCTCTAAAAGGTACTCTATGAATCTAGTGGAATCACTTCTGCACAAACTTGACTACTGAAATCAGTGTGCGGAAATGCTTCTGCTACGTTTTTAGGGTCTCCCTACATTTTTTGGACTCTGGATGAGGAGTTTCATTTTGCCTTAGAAGTTGGCATACAACATCCACGTAGTCCAAAAACCTGTTTCAGAGCTCATTTTCAGGTTGCATTTGATGTCAGATATTGAAGATTCAGATGGTAATTACATATGGAAAAAACCTTCACCCTTTTTGTAGAATTTTATTATCTCAAAATACATCCGTTTTGTAATTTTACAGTGTTTTTTAATAAAATTGTTTAACGTTTGCAATGTTATATGTAAATTCCATAAATGGGAATTACCCAAAAGCCCTTCTAAATTAAGATTCTTGGTCTGCTCCCTCTTTATCCTATATTTTAATGCAGCATGCATATTGTATTCAGACTAAATAGTCGTCATAGCCAGAGGATGTCTATGTATGGCAACACATGTCATAAAATAAACTTGTATTTATTTCCTACATTAGATGTGATAACGTAAGATGAAGTTAAGATAAGGTTCTATTCCTAATACTAAAACTTGCACATATGCACAGCGTAATCCACCAGGGAGTCTTATATGTTACTTGAGACTGCAGGATTAACACATAAGACTTTAGCATGGCTAAAAGGGATTTAGAAATGAGAGCATTTCTGTTATATTTAAATACTGCTCCTGTTTAAACTTAGAAAAAAATGCTAGAATTGGGAAACACACTACCCAAAACCACTTATAATGTTAATTTCTTCATCTTGTGGGAGGTAGTTCAAGCTTAAATTTGCAGCACAGTTTTGGTGATTTTTTTGTTTGTTTGTTTTGTTTGTATTTAAATAGATATTAGAGACCTCTGCTTTAATAAAGAGAAAATAACACAGATTAAAGTTAGGAATGACTCCACATAAAGACTTTCTCTTTAGTTTCCTTACTGGTGAATTGGCTAGGGAAAGGATGCCATAATCCCAACAAATTAATTATCTATGTATATCCAATGGTGAAACAGCCTTTTTGTGGGTATTTTCTGTATGTTTTCCTTGCAAGCCTTTTCATATATATTACATAGTTTCTTCTACACTGGATGATCAGAATGCATGTTATTTGCTGAGAGGAAGAAAGCAAAACTGAAACAAGTTGATTTGAGGAAGTCCCCTTTCAAGTGTGTAATAGTGAGCCTAGTGCTGTAGCTTCCTCTGCTGTAGCAAAGACAAAACAAGTTAGTAAAACTGTCTCCAAAATCTTAAGGTAGGTTGGCTTCAGAGACTTCAAGTTTTTTAAAGATTTTTTCGATGCTGAGAAGTTAAAGATTTACTTATTCCACACTTGTGTGCAGATACAGCATATTTAATATGTAAGTATGACTCAGCAACATTTATATTTAAGAGTGAAAGGAACAACAGGACTTCAGAATACATGCTTAGCTTTCATTTTAAGGAATGACATTACAAGACAATCAGTATATAACCACAAAAATCTAGTGCTCTGGGGAATAAACTTTTAATCATTTAAATAGAGAAATGTTTTAAAATATTTTCTGTAAGTTACTGTGTATTTACATATGTTGCTCTATTACATTAAAAGATGTGCTGTGCTGTGCTCTAAGTTCATGCATGAATTAAATGAGTTTGTCCTTAAGTAAACTACGTGTATGGTCTTTGAGTACTATTACTTCTTTTGACCTAAGTATATCAACATTAAGGAAACAAGTCATTTTTACATGATTTTTGTACTTAAACACTTTTCACTGGTGTCTTCCAGTAGTGCATTAGGCAGCGTGACTACCATCAGTCCCAGGTTATTGCTTCTCATTGTCTCTTAGGGCATAATAGCAAAAGTAATAATATATTGTTTTGCTTGTTACCTGCATCCTTTAAAAAAAAAATCATGGATTTGTGGAAAGGGTTTTCACATAATGTGAGAAATCATCATCTCTTCGTATACTTCAAAAAGATTATGAGGATTGTCCAAGTCCTTGGGACAACTTTTTGAGTTCTCAGACCATCCCTAAGAATACTCTGTCTGCTGTATTGATGAGATTACTCCCGTAGGGAATACCAAGGCCAGTTGCTGTATCTACCGCCAGAACTGCTCAACATAAAGCAATAAAGCAATATACAGGTTATTTCCTTATTCTGCAAACATCAGAGTTCAGACAGTAAAGATTTAATCCGTTGAATTTTATGGGTTTACTTTTATGAGAACAGTAAGATTTCCTTGTCCTGTGTAATGCAAACCCATGACTTTTTATTCTTTGTGCAGTTTAGAGGCTGTTGAAATAAATTTCACTTCTTTCTTTCTTCTCTCCATTCTTTTCTACTTCTGCATCCTACTTAAACTTCTGTTCTAGGTTTTTGTTTTTTAAACAATTGCTGTTTTCACTCACCCTGGCTAGTACTTTTCCATGGAGCTATATCACTTCCAACTATCATATTAATTACAAAGTTTCATTAAAATGCTCATTGGCTTGTTAAAATTTCAAATCTGGATTAAAAACCATTAGCAATGATTTTTAATGGTGCTAATCACCATCACAATCATTAGAATCTATACAAGTTATGCTTTTCTGCAGCTAGTTGATAACTGTTAAAGCCCATTTGTAAATAGTTTTCTGGAAGAATAGAAGGTTGCTTTCTGCAGTATGCATGCAAACTGAAGCAATAGTTGTGTCCCCCCAAAAAATAAAATTTGGGGCAAGAAAAGTTTATGTAATTTTGTAAATAGACAAATCCATCAGTTCAAACAATCCGCAGAAACTTAACAAATGTTTTAAGCCTTGCTTTCAAGGAGCAGTACCATACAGGGGAACCTGAGTGCTACTGTCTGTTCTTGGGTCTGATTCAGGCTTTATAAAATGCCAGCTCTTTCAGCCTTCTAAAATACTTCCTTTTTGTTTTAGGAGTCATTAAAAAATTCCTGATCTGTATTTCACTTACTGTCTCCCAGGCTTTCACTAAGATACTTATCTTTTCTTGAGTTAATAAGAGAGCTAGGCCCCAAGAAGGATAAAACATGACTGTCAACCTCATTTTAGCCTCTACCCTTTCTCCATCTTATCTGATACACCTTTAAACATACATATCCTTAAAGGAGCCATGACATGGGACGAGCTTGATGGCCTGGCTGTAAGGACCATTACTTCATGTATTAACTCTGTAAGTTCACAAAATCTTTGAGCAAAATTTCAAATGCTCTGAATTCATTTTAACTTCCAGAAAGTGAAGCCTAACAATCAAAAAATATATATATTCTTTGCTATGTATGTTTATTTTAATTGCAATTCTTTGTTATTACAGTAGTACTTAAAGGCTTAAGCAGAACGATACAAGATTTATGGGATCCAAGACCTGTGCTGAGTTTCTCCTTTGGTTTTCTTTGCATATGATAGCCTCTGTGTCAGCATTTCTCTGCCTGAGAGCCCTACCCCTCCATGTTTCTCCAATGCAAATAGTTTACTACCTAGTTATTTCACTGGTGCATGTAATTTCTGTAGTAAGTAGTTATTTACAGTGGGGCCTGTTGCAATCATTAAAGGAAATTGTTC
The DNA here is from genome assembly GCF_964211825.1 of Aythya ferina. Lineage (NCBI taxonomy): Eukaryota > Metazoa > Chordata > Aves > Anseriformes > Anatidae > Aythya > Aythya ferina. The sequence continues at coordinate 20,139,485 of NC_140307.1, read as the reverse complement.
ATCCTCCAGTTGTCATCTGTCTCAGTGCAGAGGGCTCTTGCCCCTAGGACTAACTGTAGAAAACAAACAAGAGTAATGGGAACGATTCACGGGTTCTGGCCGCTGTTTGGTGTTGGATGCTTCCCAAAAAAGCTTTCAGATTAAACAAACATGGCCACACTACTCAGCACAGTTTTAATTCATTGTCTGAAGTCTTCAGTGTATAGCACATGCCTGCCATAAAGGCAGCACACAAGATAACACCATCACTTGAAAGCCTGACTGAAATGGAAATGGAGAAGCATTAGTGAAGAAGAAGACCTGGTGAGCTGTGGCTGGACTCGGCAACTTTTTACATTCAGGTGCTGATTTGAATAGACAGCAAGCAGATTGTTTGCTGAAAGCACTCTGCCATCATAAAATAGCCATCACCACAAATTACACCCTTCAGGGAAAGTCCAGAGTGAACAGGTACCTATGGGCCTCACCCCGTGCAAAGATCAGACACCCTTGTGGCATTTCATGGAGGCTCTATCAACCCTATTAATTCTGTACTTTGGCCTAGCAATCAAAGGATTTCAGTTTAATAATGTGTTACTTTCAGATAACATTATATGTCAATTCTTGCCAGCAATGTCCTCCTGTAGAATTAATGAGGGATTTGCAGTGCCCTCTAAGGACACCTCACAGAGACAAACTCCATTACATGTTAAGCCAACATGAGAGAGCAGCTGTCCAGAGGCTGTTACTCGCCACCACACTGAAGGGGAATCCTGAGGGATCCTCCATGTCCCATAGCTGCCATCTCCCTCAGCCACCTCTCAGTGGAGAGGAGGGAGCACAGGGTTGCCTGCAGCTGGCGGGTAATGGTGGGACACAGGGCTTTCATTAGCACTTCATTAAGGAGATGCAGTAAGTGCTATTTGGGTTCTTCCCTTCTCTGTGAGGCAGGGGAGGGCAGAAGGATGAGCCTCGACGTGCATTGCTGTCAGACCACCTGTGGGAGTGCTGGAAGGCTGTGAGCCCTCAGCAGGGCTGACGATTGCAGCAAGGAGAGAAGAGGTACAAAGAGAGTAAACTTGCCACACCTGGGTTCTCTGTAAATACACCATTTTTAGGTGGGAGGACTGAGGAGGTAAACTCTCTTTCTGTGGTGGTGTGCTGTCTCAAGTAGTTTGTGAGGTAAAGGATTTCTCTGTATAGCAAATAAGGGAGATTCTAGGAAATAGTATCTGTGGGGTTAGGAAATGACAGGGCTTTATTTGGTGTGATGAAGCAGAGTTAGCAAGTCAGAGTCCCAGAAGTAATTTCTTTGGGCTTGTCATGTGCTGGTCTGAAAAAAAACCACAGAAGTCTCATCAAACAGCAGTGGGAGCATGCGCAGAAGTGCTTGCTTTTGTTTTGCTCTTGCCTACACCTAAGTCTGGCAAGGTTAGGTCACCTGTGTGACACAAGTGCTGTGGGGCTGGGCGGAGGCCACCTGCCTGGCCATGTGCCCCATGGCACAGCAGGCCCAAGCCGCTCAAGTCATCTCTTGTACTCAGGCCACAGCTTCCACCCTGTGGCTTGTGGCTCCTCACGAAATGGCCAGGCTGGACTGGAGACACCAGGGCCTACTGTGATATGTGGCTGTGCCATCTGTCTGGGTGATGGGCCTTGATGCCTGTGTGTGGCTATGCACCTGCTCTGGGCAGCAGATCCGCTGCTGCTGGTGGCCAAGGTTTGGGCACGTGTGTAACACTTCCTAAAATCCTTTTGTCTAAATACATTAGACTTCACAATGTGATGTTTTAAGATAAAGCCAGTCATCCTTGTGACCTTGGTCCTGTAGTACTTAGAAAGTGCTTGTGCTAGTATATTAAAATTCAGATAAATGTATATCCAGCTTTATAAGCTTCAAGCAATTGAAAACAGGTCTCTTCAACTTCAAACATTTGATCCCTACTATATCAGAAACCAGGTATTATTTGATTTCTGCCTCTCACACCCTCCTATTTGCTGCAGAAATTCCTTCCTTATTTCCCTTGCTGACGCGTTTTTTTTTTCCTCATGCTATGTCTCTCTTTCATCCACCAAAACAATATAAGAAAAACATAGAATTGTCTTGGTCTAACTTGCTTATGCTGTTAGTATTGTTTATTAGTATATACCTGTACTGTGTTATAGAAAGTTAAACATGTAAAATTATTATATCAATTTATAATTAGGCTGGTGATTTAAACTCAGAAATTATGAAAAAAAAAAAAAAAAAGGAAAAAATAAACCCACCACAGTCATGACTTTAGTAAGAATGTTTTCTTTATTTTTTTTGTAACAGTGGTAAAGATGCGTAATTTGAGCTCTTTAATCAAAGATTTCTGTACTTTCTCTATGTGCTTTAAAAACAGCAGATACTGAATAATTGTTTTTCAGTTTTGAAAATAAAATTTTAATTTGCCTCATACATAAGTATGCTTTGTCTCACTTAAAACTCAGGTAAAACAGTTTTTTTTCTTTAAATTTGTAAACATACTAATATTGTATTGTTAGGTAGGTTCCATTTCACTGAAAACTATTTGTTAATTATGTTGATGTGGAAGACTAAAGACAGTGTCTGCTAATAATATTATGGGATTCTCTTCCTTGCTTAATATCTTCATAATATCTTTTGCTTTGAGTAAGATCTGTTTTCTGACTGAAATCTGATTGATCCAGTTGTTTTCTGAAAATAAAATGTGAAAGTGACATGTTCATGTTCTGAAACCACAAACTTGAAGTGGTCAAGTAGTTGCTTATTTCTAAATACTGTGAATTGTGTGGATTCCTGTAGCCTTGCAGACCATGATGGTGGCAGTCGAAGCAACAGCTGTGAAACAGTTTTTTCCCTTTTGTATCTTCTTTTATGTTTGGTGGTGGTTTTGTTTGTTTGTTTGTTTGTTTTTTAAGTAAATTCAGAAACATTATTTTTTAGGCTAGCACTCACTCAGCCAGAATTTTGCTGGCTTCATGAAGCAGGGCAGGGGGTGGTAGCTTTTGAATTTGTGACTTTACACAGCAGTTATTTTTTTCGTATTTTGAAAGCAGAATTCTCTGCTGGAGTGAGTGGAAGTTTTGTACAGACATTGATGATATCAGATGGTGTCAAATTGGGTATCTACAGACTTAGGACAAAATGTCAGTAGGATACAACACCCAAACCAGACTGGGGGGACCGGAGGTCTGTAGCGACCCACTCAGCATTGCCTGAAGGAACTTCTGTGAAGCAGTGCAGTCAGAAGGCAGAGTTGTTGCTCTCCCACTTCATGGTTACAACCCTTTTCTAGAACTCTCCAGTGTTCAAGCCACTTCCTGTCATTCTACTCCTTTTGTATGGTATGTGGCATGAGATCAGTCTTTTCTGGTAGACCAGAGGTAACCTGCTAGTGTCTGAGGCCTACTGTGGTTCCTCAGCCTTTTTCACAGAGCTGTGTTTCATCTTCTGACAGGACTGGTGCATGCTGCGAGGTATAAGCAAGGAATGCCAAGCTTATCCTGCTGGATTGTTACATGGATTGTCAAAATCCCCATGTTCTGAAAAGCTGGAGTTCCTTGTATTCCTGGTCAGGTGTCTTAGAATACGCAGATTTTTACTGCAAAATTCACATAGGATCAGTATGATGCATTATCAAGTGCAACTTATTTCAATACTTTTATTACACTGCATGGTATGTTGGGAGCAAATGAGGTAGCTGTAGATGCAGATAGATTAGCTGAGAGGTCAGAAAGCCATACAAGTTTGAAAAACTTAAGTAAATGTGTTTAAGCTTTCATTTTTAGCAAGGCTTTTTCATTCTTGGTTGCTTTTTGTGTGACTTTTTTTTTTTTTTTTTTTTAATTCAAATAAATGTATTTGCAGTAAGTAGGTGACTAAATACCGTCCTGTACCAGACTTGCTGCTGCAGCACAAACAAGGAAGTAAGCGCTGAAAAAACACATTGGTTGTAATTCCTGGTAGTAACAGGGAAATGTTACCAGTTTGCCAAAGAAAGCAAAGTCACATACTTGTCATAAATCACTGATTCATTACATCAAAAAACAAACAAAAAAACCCCTATTCTTACTGTTCTTATATTAAATATGTTAATGTTTCATGTAATGATTCATCTCTCTTACCTGTTGTAAGACTCTTACAATTCAGTGAAGCCTGAAATATGAAGGAAAAAAAAAAAGGCTGTCCTTTTCGAATCATGTTGGGTGACTTTGTAAGTGTTTAAAATACTCAGATAGGACTTTGATGAGATCTTAGTTATGTATCTGGGAAAATATATGTTAACATTATGCTGCTTTTACAGAGTTTTTATTTTTTGTCTTATGAAATGCTTTGAATGGAACATGTTTAGTCAGAAGACAGAATTTGGCTTAAAGACTGCAATATCCACCCTACTCCCAGAAGCAGAAATACATTACCAAATCATAGTTATAATGACTTCAGTTCTGTTCATTGCCAAACTAAGCCATAATTTTAATGTTATCATAGCACGCTGTGTGAAGTAGATGTAAAACAAATTGATTTTGAAGTTACAGATTTCAGGGAGACATGGTATTATCACAGAACTTGTAGTGATTGTGTACATATGCAAGTACATCTTTTTTTTTTTAATTGCCTCTTAAGAGAAATAATAAGTTTATAACTAATTATTAAATATAATAATTATAAACTTATTATATAAGTTTAATAATAAGGGTGTGACTGAAGTTTCTGTATCCCCATTAGTTCAAAGAGGAAGCTTGTGTAGTATGCAAAACAGGGTGATAGGTAGAAGTTTGAGCTATGTGTTGGGTGTATCACTTTTTGGTGCACATAAAGGACAAAACATATATACCCTCTACAGGCCACTGCTTTAAATGCCAAATTCTCACCTAAGTTATATGTAGAGTCACTCAGTAAAGATCCTAAATGTTTGACCAATCAGCCTGTTCTCAGAAATCTTCACAGCTGTCTGTTTGGCAGTACCACAGACATATATACATTCCTCAATAAGAAATACTGAAGCACAAAGTTATTACTGTAGCTAGAGATGAGGATTTGTTGAAGCAACCTGTAATCAGAGGTACCAAAATTATGAGCCAAGGGAACTTCTGTACCTATTGGATTTTCTTCTTCATGAAACAAGTAAAAGGATATGTGGCAACCGAACAAAGGAATGGGGTGTGGGTAACTCTACAATTGTTTTTATTATCAGGAATGAATGGGTGTGGTATGCATGAGATGGGTAATACATACCCTTGCTTAAGAGAAAAATTGTAAAGTTAGCTATCAAACATTCTAGCTTAACAGCACAATAGATCAACTAATGCTGCAATCTGTAAGGAAAATTGATGTTGGTTTAACTTGTGACCACCACAGTTTGGCCCTGAAATATGGGTATGCTCCAGAGTTGGCTGCGTGGTAATGTAAAGGCATCTAATGCTTTTCAGTTGCTGTCTGGAGTATCTATGTACTCTGGCTTTATCTGTTGGATTGTTGTGTGTGTGTGGTGTTTTTTTTTTCCCAACTCCCTCTTTTGTACACAAACACACCTTATATTATCAATAAAGTATTAACGATCTAAGAAAAAAAAAAAAAAACACTTTCTGCAGTTTGAATATCCTTACTCAGCCATAGTAGTTGGTGGATCCAGTAGTAAGGTTTCTTTTTGTTGTGTTACTCTTGCTCTGTGGGATGCTTCTATCTCCAATGGCTAAAATTAGAGACTACCTCTTCCCTCTATCCTTTCTCCAGAGAAACATTAACTGTAGTAATTCTGAGGGGAAAAATAATGTTCTGGTTTCACTGCTAATTTACTGAGATAATTAATTGATCTAATGTAATATGATATCCTGTATGACTATCAACAAGTGTGTGGATCTAGAAACATATATTCACTTACTGCTTATGTACATGACCCTTTAACTTCTGATACACAAAGAGTTGCTTGCTTTTATATTTTCTATGATATGACTTGACCTTTGCTCCGTGGCAAGTCCAAGCAGCAAGGTTACCTGAAAAACATAATAACTTGTTCCATCTAGGCTACGCTTAAAGCAAATGTCAAAGCACCAAGAAAATACTCTGTGTAACTGGGTTGGGTGATTTCACTTTCTAGTTGATGGTATGTGTTTTTTGCAGAAGCATAGAAAATTTGGAATTGCTTAATAGCTTGAAGAAATGAAAGAAGACTTTACGGGAAGGAAGCTGTGGTTGTGAGTTGCTCAGCCTCTACGTGAAGCCTGTTCAAATAGCTTAAAAGACAGCAGTAGCAATTGCAGCACTGTGGTATTTTCTACTTATTTTGTATCTCCCTGTTTAGAAACAAAAATGCTTCCCTCAGTGTATGTTTTTAATTCAAAGTGTCATCAAATCCTTTATCTTGAAAAAAACATCCCATTAATTCGAATTCAGCACCCCACAGAAACAGTACTTATTTTCATAGAAACTTATGGCTTGCATGATGGATAGTGTTGTTTACATTAATGAATGTAATTTGTTCTAATTGCATTTGATAGCCACAGCTGACTTACAGTCATAGAACATTTTTTTTTTTATTGCATACCTGGGACTGGCAGAAGGTAACTTTTTCCACTCTGTATTCCATGGGTATTTTCTGTACAGACCTTTAAGAAGAACCTTAAATATTTCCCAGTAATTGATTAGGAAATCCGTGGTAGGCTTGTGCTTTTTCTTATTATATGTGTGTATCCACGGGGGGGGGGGGGGGGGGGGGGGAGGGAGGGACACGACACGACTTTTTTTTTTTTTTGCTTACTAGTAAGTCATTTGAAAGATTTGTGGCAGGATACATTCTTATGACACCTAAACCAGCACGTCCCAGCGGTTATACTCGGTGCACATTTATTAACGTTGGGCCTAATGCCCCCTCTGCTGGTAATTTTGGGCAGGACTAGCTGCTTAGTGCAAGGGGCAGCCTGTCCATGCGGTTTGTCGGACCTGTTCTTACACTGGGTTTGGAGGAAAAAAACGTAGGAAATCTATAAAAACGATGAATAACGGTATACAAGTTTCAAAACTTTACTATCATCTGAATTATTAATAAGTTTAAATATAGTATTTACATTCAAGTAGAGTTGACTTTTTTGGGGGGGAGTGGCAGGGGAGGAAGGCTGGTTACTATCATTAAATGTTTTTGTTTACATTCCCTCAATTTATTTGAGGGCTTATTAGTTAATTTGAGAAAAAGAAACCAGAGGAATGCGGGAGTTGGGCACTCTTAATGCGTGTGAGCCAAGGAGAACTTATTGCCTGCTTGCCATTCAGCTGCTGTTATGAGTTCAGCTGTGCCTAAGATCCCTGTCTGTATTGGCACTGAGTGCAGTGGGACGTTTCCTGGGCAGACAGCCTTAACTGTCCTCATATGCTACTCACAACCCTAGAACAACCACTGATCTTTTCAGCAGGTATAACAGTAAGGAAATCATAAAGCAGTCACCATATGGATAAAGCCATAATTGTGTTCATGAAGTGGCTTGTTTTTCTGCAGAAATTGGTGCTGCAAAAGTGTGCATGCTTCATAATCTTAATAGAAGTGACTAAATTACGTCACGCATTTTACCACTGGCAGTTTTCAACAGAAGAAACTGTGAAACTGAGGAAACACAATACATGGAGAAAAGGAAAATAGATAAAGGAGTAAAAATATAGATTTGGATTATCATTATTTTACAGCTGTAAAAGTAGAAAGCAGGCAGGCATGCGTTCTAAGAACAGATTGCTGTCATAACTGCATAGAAGTAAATGGAAAGGATAAGCATTTATTTCAGCAGCTTCCAAAGTTGTCAGGTATCTCACAGAACGGAAGGGCAGGTATTGTCCTTCCTAGAGCATTCGGCTGTGGAGAATTAAATGAGAAGAGTAAAAGCAAAGGGGATTTGCCATCCCCAGAGCACAGAGTGGCAGTTAGTGTCCAGTGTAATTTCTTAACCAAGAACAAGGGTGAGGAGAAGCTGGGAAGTGGATTAAGGGGTCTAGGGAAGGGGGAAGATACATGTTTTTTTTCTTAATGTACAAAGAAAATCAAGAAAAAGACTTTTGGCAGTGCCAGTTTGGATGTTGAAGACCAAGTTCAGGTATAACATTTTACATGGTAATCCTACTGGTATAGAAAAAAGTGCTGCTAGTATTGAAAGGAGTGTCAACACAATTTAGAAAGTAAAAATCTTCATTAAGCAAGGAAAACACTAATTCAGAAATAAAATTGGTTTATGTTAAGTTCCGTCTTAGCATAAGAACACTTAAGAATATGAGCAGAATGCAAGGGTTTGCAGTCCACTCCTTGTAAAAAAATAAAAAATAAAATAAAATAAAAAAAATATGGGTAGTCATCAAAGTTGTATCTATATTTCAGGAGAAGATGAGTAAAATCACAGATTAAGATGAGAGAAACTTCTTCCCAATGTAGACTGTTAGAGGTGACAGAATTTTCATAGAATTTTAGCCGTTCGATCAGCAATAGCATTTTGGCACATCTCTGGAAGCAGGAATACTAGCTGTGGAAGCTTCAAATTTTAGGTGCCTATTGGGTAGGGACAACCCAAAAAGTAAAGGCATTCTCATTTCAAGCAGAAGGGTTTACAATGATGAATAGAGAGGTATGAGGACATGTAAATCATCTTGTGATAACCAGGTGAAATAATCTGGATGTGCTGCAGAGCTGCTTGGAAAGGCACTACGATTCTTGTTTATACCAATGTCATTTTCCTCTAAGGTGATGACTGAAAAATGATCTTACAATATCTATAACTTGCATTCTTTAATAGCCACTTTACACTTACCAGAGCACTGTTAATGCATGTTAGATTATATATTCCCTGTAGTTTATTTGCAAATAAACTTTCTCAAGAATTCTCTATTAATTGTAAGTGTGCTAACTATTTCAATTTGTTTATTTTTAGAGTTCTGTTGTACTCTACACAGAAGTGTACACAGGAGTGTAGAGTACACATCACTAGGAGTGTTATAAATTGTGTATTCCTTTTGTTACGGATTAATAACGGATTCAGAAGAGTACTGAGATCTTACATGAAATGCAGCACTGCCAGACAACTTTTGTCCTGATCTATAAAGACTAAGAAAAGGGTTAGAGGTAAGCCATACAGATACCAATTGCTATGTGAGACCTTAAGACCTTAAAATAGGGAGTCTCTACTTCAGAGTCTTCCTGATACAGATGCATGGATTCTTTTATTCTAGATTGTATTCTGTTTTTTTCTGTGAACTCCTTCCAGTTAGTCCATAGGCCTTGATAACAAGGGCACCTCTGGGGTGACTGAAGGGCTTCAAGAATGCCTTGCCAGTTGCTTTATGGCTGTTTCTTCACCATACTTTGTTTATATTTTCCAGCCTGCAATTATTGCATAGGAAATAACAAGACTTAAGTTGTCCTGACTAAAGAGGGAGCCATAATTTATTTTAAACAGTGTCACCTGAGTTAAGCTTCAAAAAACAACTGCTGTAAGAATCAAAGACAAGAAATAGCAATACAAATTTATAAGACAACAATGTGAATTTTAATTATTGATTTAATAAAACCCACAATAAAACAACACTTTTGCTTTTTCTTAATTAAACGAACATGTAGTAAATCATTACAATAAAAAACTCCAAATACAATACATGTCTACTGTACTTCAACTTCTAATTACATCAACTGTAAACCCCAAGTTAATTAAAACCTATTTGAGTATTAGTATGTGCAAAATACCTGTTGTGGTTTCTTTTTTTGTTGTTAGGAAGTTTGTAAGGATGGGATGCATGCTTTTCATGAACTGTGATATGGCTTAATTAATGATGGTGTTTGTATTGAAGCATTAACTTTCCATGTATGGTGCTCCTTTGCCTCTGATATATCTACTGGTATGTTGTACTCATGTTCCCATTTCTTGCCAGAACAGATACAAACATAATCCAGTGTTATGAGTACTTTGTCCAAAATAATACTGTGTTGTCAGTTTTCACCTTTGCAAATTCATCATGTGATAGCTACCTCAAAAAAAAAAAAAGAGAAAACAAGCCAAGGTTATTAATACCAATTGCAGATAGAGATCACCCTGATGAATATGTGAGACTCCAGCAAGTTTCAAGACAGACAATAGCTTAAGCATTCACAGCTGAGTATCACAATATCCATTATTGGGCCAAAATTTTCCTTTTTGATCCACGTATGGAACTACTCCTGATGTCAGTGGAAGTTTTGCATAAAGATCAAAGTGCAGAATAAACAAAAAATACTTGAAGTTCTGTTTATTGAACTCAACAGGTCATATTCCTGTTGCCCTTGGCTTCTTCAATCTAACTAACTTCAGAAACAGGTGTAAATCTGGATGTATGATAGCTTAGGGACAGGTAAAAGGGTTGTTTTATTATCCTTTGTAGGTTGAAAGTACAAGGATCAACACCATGAGCCAAAACAATTCAGCTTTGTGGACTTTGAAGCATTGGGATGAAAAAGTCTTTTCCAATTGCTCTGTCTCTCAACCAATAAGAGGAAGCAACCTACAGACATAGAAAGGCTACATTAGCGTTGCCCAATGTACGTTAGATTACTGAGCTTGCTTAGGTTTTATTTTATTCATAAAGCTAATTAGGGGGGGACTGCTATTGCAGTGGCTCTCCTGTGAGGATACCACCTCAAAGCAAAGATGAAAAAGTCGGAGATCTGAGACTGAGGGAATAGTACATCTAAAACTGCTGCTCCCTGCTTTCCTTTTAGTAGATCTAAGGAACTTACATGTCTGTAGAATGAATTTGAGAGTAACTTCATGTCAGTTATCGTTTCTAGCATTTGATTTTCTGTTTTAACAAAAAAAAATCATGTATAATGTTTGAATTACAGCACATGTATTAATTGGAATACATGCTAATAACTGGCCTTTTAATGTGAATCAAATGTTGGTTTAGATGATCAAAATTATTAATAATAAATTTAATCTTACAAGTCAAAACTCTGTAAAATAAATAACCTGTTTCTAAAGTATAAACCCTATTCTAAAGTACATTAAAGATAACCGATCATTTAGAACACTTTGGGTCCAGTGTTGGGTATGTAGTTGCCCAGCAGAAGTCTGGGCAAGGATCTTCGTGTCTGGATCCCTGAATGCCCAGATTAAAGCTAAGTTTCTGGTCTGGTTACAGTAAATTCTGTATTTTGCCATGTCTCCAAAAAGACCACTTATAAAAGAAGTCAGCTAGCACTGCATGCATCATGATTTAAGAGACTGTATGAAAATGATTATTATAAAAATACTGTATGAGTTTGAGGTTCATGGTGTATGGAACCCTGGCATGATTTTAATTGAAATACTGAATGCTTGATGCTCTGTTTAGAGTGCAGTTACTTTATGGTGCACAGCCAGTAAAGGACAATCTCAAACTGTAATTTGTGAGGTATCTGCAGAGCCACACTTCAGTTTGTAAACAACCTGAAAACAATTTTGTCTCAAAATCATAACAACTTGAATAAACCAGTACAAGGGAAAGAATTAAATACATGTTCCGTAGGGCAACCACTGCGCTTTTTGCAGCACTAGCTCTCCCTGCTGCGTGTTATATGGTACAAATCCACATATTAATTAATGTTATTTGATCATTTTCATTTTGCATTTATTGCTCTCAGTCTGTCTTTGACTACAAGATAAAGAATAAGGCAGCAGTTCCCAAAACATATGAAATTAGGCACTGGAACTCTGACAACTTGCACAGGTTTTGCTTGTTTCTTGTTTGTAACTCTGAAGCTGGACAGAGCATTTGTACATTCCGAAGGTGTTCAGCAGCAGTTGTCTGGCCTTGAACTGAACTTCCTCCCATTTAGATGAACTACCAGGAACTGCAAAATCAAGAAAATATTTAATAGAATTCAGTTGTTAAGAAAACTGGACAATCTAGCTGTTTTCATACTTACCACACTCAGCTACCAACTCAAGTAATTGCTCACTCATATATACACACACACGCACTATGTATTATTTTACACCTTTAGGCCTTATCCTGCAACCATAACTATATCTTGATAAAAATAAATAATTTAGATGGGAGGATGAGGGGGTAGAACTTCTATCCTAAGAATTGATAGGCATGGCAATATATTAGATCCCTAAATCAGCATTTTTTGACAAAGCATACAATCTTCCATATGTCAGATTGTTCCACGTGCTGGTTTAGAACTTCACCTGGCCTTTCCCTAGACAAAATATGGGAATTTCTGAAGAGAAATTCTTTCCACACCAAAGTACGTATCATTCCATACTGGATGTTTCAGTATAAATATATTTTCTTTGCATGATTTTCATTTATATTTGTCCTTCTTGGCTAATGGTTTCTATACCTCACTGTACGAAAGCATAGTTAGTTGATTTTTTTCCACCAGAATGGTATTTTATAGATCTACTTAAATGAGAATATAAAGAAGATTAGAGGAAAAAGTGGTTGGTTTTTGTTTCCCCCACCCAAGTTGGACTTAATCTGAAATTATGCTGTATAGCATCTTACCTAATTGCAAGTGGACTATGGCATTTGTTTTTCCTGCAGTGAGAGACCAAACGTTTAAATCTTCTATAGAATAAACATCTTCAATTTTCAACAAGTCTTCCTTAATGCGATCCACATTTAAATGCCTGGGAACTCCTGTGATACCAAATACAAGACAAAATTAATTCAGTCTTCTGCAAACTCTGTGGCTTTTCAAATAAGCTATCATGGCAGATCTCAAAACATTGAAAGAGTTTATAATTTGTGTTGTTTAAAATGTTTAGTATCTTTAAGTTACCAAAAGAGAAGAATATGCAAATTGCCATATTAAGTCATTATGTATACTTAAGTAGTACAGAAATTATGCTGTTGTCTCAAATGCAATTTGTCCATTCCAGAATCCAGTCTCTAACAGTAGCCAACATCACACCCTTTAGAGCAATGTACTTGTGGAGATACAACTTTTTACTACAGCTCCTAGTAACTGCTAAGCTCAAACTCTTCAAAGGAAAACTTGTATCATTATCCAGATTTTTTTAATCCTAAAAAGCTCTTTGTTGTGTTACTAAAACTTGACAAAAATATGCATGAGGGTAGGTTTCCAATTTCTGATTCAGAGAAGTAACTGATTTAGAACTGCGAGTTAAGTTGTTGAACAATTTCATAGAAATAAGTATTTGAATAGGCTTCAAACTGCATGTATATCAGAGTAGGGTTTTGTTGTTTTGGGGTATTTTTTGAATGCTTCAACAAGCTAGATGTTTTGTTTCTAAATGAAAAGTTTATTTTAAAATATTCATTTACAATTGAAACATTAATTTTGAAAGGCTGCCTTAAAAAGATTTTATGTGGATTCCTTGGAAGTCTGTTTGCTGGAGATCCTTGAAAAAGGACCAGTTGGAAAAATTCTCTAGCATACATTAAAACAATGGTGCTATCACTTCTGATAGCACCATTAATTCTGACATTTTTATGGCAGCTGGATACCTTTGCAAAGAGCTACAACTCAAAGATCTGGAATTTGATACACCATTAGTTTGCCTTATCTATTTTGCCCAGCTAAATCTCAGCTGTTGCCTTGGAGCTGATTCGGGTTTCTTAATTCAGGTTTCACTATTTTTGCCTTCAAGGTAAAGGTTTTTTTTTGCTTTTTCCTAAATGTCAAAAAAAGCACTTGATATCGAATATGCTGAGGTCCTTGATTTTACCTTGTAGTAAAAGTCAACAGTATTTTTTTTTCTTCATCCCTATGTTCTCACTTTCATAACATGGAAGTACTAGATAATGTAGTTGTAGTGGGCATGTCAGTTATAATAATGCAAAAAATGTTGCTGGCATTTTCCCCTCTGTACCAGAGTTTACCAGTATTTGACATGTAAAGCAAAGCAAACTGTGTGGATCTTACCTTCCAGAATGATAACTCCTGTGTCACACAGAATTCGGACTGTTGTCAAAACCACCAGTATGGAAAATACGTATGTACATATAGGATCAGCAATCTTGTATTCTGGCTGGAAGGGAAGTTACAAAGTGTTAAAGGATGTATGAAAACACGCTCATTTTTAAAAATGTGACTCATAAAATGCAGTTACTTAGAACTCTGACTTATATGAAGATTTCTTTTTTGATAATTACAAAATATAAAATGGTCCTTGCCTGTTTTACATAACTATATGAAGCTTCTAATAGGACATCACAAAGTATATTATTTTCTTAACTTAGAAAAGTAAGTCTCTTTTTAATTTAATCACTTCAAGTGAAATTAAAAAAAATATATATATCCCACCCTACCTCAAAGATTAGCCATTACTTACCTTGAAACGTATGATGTATGCAGCTACCAGCACACCAATACTTTGTACCAAGTCCCCAAGGGCATGTACAAATGCTGCTCTCACTGCAAGGCTGCTGTGTCCGTGGCTGCTGCTGTGGGCTGTGCTGGGAGAGTTTGACTGAGGTATGTGGGAGTGAGGGTGGGAATGGGAGTGAGAATGAAGATGTCCGGACTGATTCAGCAAAAAACCCATTCTGAAAGAGAAAGAAGAAAAACATTCCGAGAAACAGGCTTTAGGGCTTGGTGAGTTTTTGTTTTAAAGGAAAGAAATTATAAAGAATGGAGAAAGTAAAACTCAATATCATTTCCAGTCTTATTTTATGAGAATGAAGAGGTCCAGCAAAATGATGTCCCATGAGAAAATTACAGGCCATGAATGAATTAACAGTTTATTCAGAAATGCATTTATGAGCATTAATGGAGAGAAAGGGAGGTCTTACATTAAGTTAACTGCAACACCAACGGCTGCTGTAATCAGCATGATATCGCCATTTATTTCATAGTCCATATGGATAGTTCTTTGAACAGCTTCATACAAAAGGAATGCCATAAGGATATAGACCAGCAATACACTAATGATGGCTGACAATACTTCTGCAAACAGAAAGGAAACAACATTATAAAAATGAGTCTTGGATCTACTTCCGAATTATAACATGGACACAGCCTTAATTATTTTATTTTTTTGTGTGTATTATGGCACTAATGCACAACTAGCACGTTGTAAATATAATTCACAAATACACTTAATAAATGGTGTAGCTTGTTTCAGTCAACACCTTCACACAGCCTTGTCAGTGTGTTCGACAAGTCATGTTTTCTCCAGTTATGCTAAAAACAGGCAATGATGGTGACTTGATCAGACCACCTAGAACTTTTGTCCGAGAAGTCACAGACAAAGGCCCTGCCTGAAGGAGAGGAAAATTAGGTGGGCTGGTGGTGTTTGAGATCTCCTACAAAGAAAGGTTGACTTCAAATGTCTACAGTGTTAAACTAGATTTAGAGGTGACTTTGTATGTATCCTTTTGTATTTAGAAGGGGAAAAAGTTATAAGAGTAAGGAACTGAACCATACAAACTTGTCAGACATCAGTCCTGAGCTTGTTGACATGTACGTGTACATGTGTACATTTCGGCCATGAAGCATTGCTTAATGTAAGTCTCAGTATTGACATGTGATGTTTTAATACTACTGAATGATTACTAAAACCTCATATTTCACAAAGGTAGGAGTGTTATGACCAATGCTGTAATATAGGAATTCTATCTGATCATCCAGACTTTCAAAAGGGCACATGACATCAGTATGAAGAAAGTAAATTAAAAAAATTTCATCCCAGAATGTCTGCTGCCATTTGCCTCTGTGATAAGTAGTTATAGCTCCCCACAAGGCTCCCGCTGCTCTGATGGAAAGTGGCCTGAATATTTTATGGGTTTGGACCTTAATGCTGTCTGCCTCGGTGCCCAGGTAATGAAACAGGGCTGGTGACAGTATACATAAAACCTGAGGATGATGAGTCCATCCTGTGGTTTTAGGACCCTATTTTAAATAACATAGGGGTCACTAGATTTCACATAAATGTGCACTTTTTCACTCTAGCTTCATATACCAAAAATGATTGACCTTTTGTGGCTTTCTGGCTTTCCCAGATAAGACTGTCTCAGTTATAAGCAAGTTAATGCAGGGCTATAAAAAGTACTAGGAAAATCTTAAAGTTAGCTCCATTGTATTGCAAGTAAATCTGCAGCCATGCCTGAGTAATTTTTAATCACTATGCATAAGGCTTACTATTGTCACATGTCAGATGGATCACTGGGATCTTAGTTTTCCTCTGTGAGTTCAAAGATCAGGGTTGGAAGTTATTTGCATTGAATTATAACTGTTGTTCTTTCCTCTTGCCCTGATTTATTCCTGAGGAAGGGCAAAATTCAGCTCCTGGCTATGTGACAGCTGTAGGAAGATTGATCTCAGAATTGCCTCCCTTCTCCCTCTGCTTTAAATCTGCCAGTGTGCAATGCAGCTTTGGCTACTGGAGGTGTCATTTCTAATAAATAATTGCCTTTATTTATTGAATATAACAGTAAAGAACACGCAGGTATAAAAGCTTCTCATACCACCAAAATCACTTGACCAATACACTGAATTTGTTATGGGAGAAGAAACTCATGCCAATGTACTCAGTCCTAGTGTGTGGATGTCTGGATTAGTGCCAACATTACCAGGTGGTAACAAGGCTCTGAATGGCAACTGTCACAACTTCTGACTTCAGAGCAATAATGAAGTCCTAGAAATAACCCCTGCAAGTGGTAGCTTTCTTTATAATGTCCACAGATTACTCAGGGTAACAGCCTCCCCCCCCCAACACACACACACACTTTGGTTTTCCACAATGTTTTTTTTTTTTTCTAATTCCTGTTTGTGAAACTGTGGTTTTATAATATAAAACCATGTTTTCTGCAACAGAAACCAGTGTTTTCCTTGCAGTCTTTTTCACATTGTCATCTTGACACTATAGATTTGTGCTGAGATCTTTCACTTGTGAAATGAAGTATGCACTGTGTCAGTAGCCTGACTGATCTGTCATTACTGACGTCGTCTCTGCAGCAGTGGAAAGATGCCAAGTTTCATATCTGTGTTTAAATCTGCTCGCTGTCTTGCTGAGAAGGAGGTAGCTCCACTTGGTGAAACAGAATTATTTTTGGCTTCAAGCATATATAACCCTTTTCAGATAAGACTGCAAGCTTCATTATTTTGTATTCACTTCTCTAACTCATTCCTGAATCTGTCAGCTTCCCTTTCACCACTGAAAAGGGAATACAATAAAGATGGAGCATACATATTACACATTCAAAGAGAATTAAAACAGATGAAAAACAGTGCTTTCTTCTGGAATTTGACTAGACAATCAACAAATGTTTTCTTTACAGTGCTACACTTATGTGTACAAGTATGAAAATTCATGGTTCTGCAAACAAAACTGATAATGAACACTTAGAAGCACTTGATTGTCATGTTTTTGTGCTTAGTTTATGTATAGATTATCTTAAAATTTAATGCAAAGCAGATTGGCCATGAAAATTCTTGTACATACTCCTAGCTTCAAACAACTGTTCTACTTTTTTTTTTTTTTTTTCCTGTTACAGATGCTCAATCTCCACCCTATTTTTCACATTGCTATGTTTTACCATCTCATGAAATTCAGGCTATTGTTGAGCTCATATTATTTTGCTGACAAACTTCTTACAGCACAGGATATTTGGAAAAATGCATTATAACAAGAATATAGCCCAGAAGTAGCTTTGTTCCATAGACAGCATTCACTGAAGTGTGAAACCGGGTCCTAAGGCCACAACATTCAGAAAGGGTGCCTGAAATCGGCAAATAAACTTTACAAATATGACTTAAAAAAAAAGTATAGGGTCATTTTCAACAATCCCATCTTCAGTACTCACAGAGCCTGGATCAAGGTTTTGAGAATTTCTTGCAAGATCTTTACCAACTTTCCCTTTTTTCATTGCAACCACAGGAACTCTGTTCCCACCCCCACAGGCTCTAGTTCTCCCCTACTGATTGCTATGCTGCTGCTAACATGTAATCTCACGGAATGGTTGAGTAGAAAGGTGCCTCTGGAGTTAGTCTGGTCCAATCCCCTGCTCAAAGCAGGATCAACTACAGCAGGTTGCTCAGGGCTGTGTCCAGCCAGGTTTTGAGTATTTCCACCAGACTCTACAATCTATCTGGGTGACCTATTGCCATGTTTGATAGCTTGGCCTCACTGGGCAGCAGACAGAAAGGAGGAATTGCTGCTGGTCGCTCTCTTCTCCAGGGAGAAGATGATGGGTGATACAGACTGATTGTATGGGCCAGATCCGGCCCACAAGTCACGTACTGGATTGATCAGTCTGATCATTATTTTTCTTGGCAGTAAAATGGGGCAAAAATAATGCAAAAAGCGAGGTGGCAGTAATCCTGAGGGATTCCTCTCTGCAGAGTGCTATGGAACCCCTGAATTAATAAGTGAAAAATTATATAATTGGGTAATATTTGATGGTTAAACAAAAGTTTATTTTTTTCTTAAGAATAGTTCCTGTTTTAAGGTGTCGTGTTCGTTCTATTTATATTTTTGTTTTAGAAGAATTGTAAAGATGTATAAACTACTGACTTTTATTTTTTTTTAATGAGGTTAAGGTACGTCTAAATGCTAGCAAACATCCTTGTGGAGAGTATGAGCCAAGTGCCAGAAGCATACCTGCAAGGTCAGGTTTCAGTATTAGGGGGGACTCCTATCACAAAATTAAAACTTCTTGAAAGAAAAGTTTGTAATGGGAAATGCTGGCATTGTTAATGCTTTCTTGCTAAAGCCCAAAGATCTTTGCTAGTGTACAGTTATGCATTCACGCATTAGTGACTAACTGATGACAAATGACTAGGAGTGATGGAGTTGTTGGATTCTGCTGCTGTCTGGCAGTCAGTATAAGAATTAAATACTATGACTATACAAGACTGTGAAATTCCTTGAAAAAATATACGCTATAGAAAGTATAGAGGAGATGTAGCAAGCTGTAATGCTAGAAATTATCTATTTCATGAAGCATAAATTGAAGCTTTTGGGAAAATATCTGCAAGTCCAAAACTGCAACTGTACATTATAAACTATTAATAACCAATACAGATAGCAACCACAAGAAAGCACCCTTTAGCATCATTACACTTCCAAACATCAAGTAAAATGAATCCTGAAAAGTCCTTCCAAGGTTTAGTACATAATTCTGCTTGTTTCTTTTTTACAAACACCTAAAACAGGCAGAGGTGGAATAACTTACTGTACTGGATACAAGGGTACATTTTAATCTCTGCTTCGTGTGGTTTGTGGGGTGCAAGAGGAATAGTGATTTCTGAGACATCTTGCAGAGCTATCTGGTCCTATACTCTACAAAACTTTTTAGTTCTGGATTAAAGTATCAATATTCATATTGCATAGTTTGTTTTTTTTTTTTTTTTTCCAGTATCATAATTCTACTGAAGTCACTGGGGCTTTGTAAGTGCAGCGCACCGGCAACAAACTGTTGTAAACAGCCGACTGACACACATAGCTCCTGCATCACCAAGCTCCTCCATGTAGCTGTCACACAAACAGTAACAGTGATACACCAGTGAACGTACCCCTCCTGCTCAACAGACCTCCATTCCACAGCACAAAGGTGCACAGGCACCTGACTTAATGCAGCAGCCCAGTAACTATGGGTGAGCTGTGAAACACAGCTGAATACCCACTCATGTTTTTGCTGGGGATAGCTTTCCTCCTCTGAACCCTTTTTAAACTTTCTAGGCAATGGTTCATTTGTCGGAAGTCTTACTTACAATGTCTCAGTGTATCCAAT
Source organism: Aythya ferina (assembly GCF_964211825.1). NCBI lineage: Eukaryota > Metazoa > Chordata > Aves > Anseriformes > Anatidae > Aythya > Aythya ferina. The sequence goes on along the minus strand of NC_140307.1, from coordinate 20,119,813 downwards.
TCCCCAATAGTCTGAAAACCTTCCTCATGATGATGGAAGATAAAACAGCCATTCAGAATTTAACTCTGAATCTAATTAATCATTGTTCCACAGAGACTGAGAGACTAATCCTACTCCCAGTGAGTGAAACTCTGAAGTTTGATAACTTGAATTTGGCTGAGGTTTAAAATTCAATAAAAAGGTCTGATGCAATGACCTAATGATGAAGTTCAGTAGTAATCAAAAGGAGCATTTGTCTAAACCTGTGAAGAGGCCAGGCCAGACTTTCAGCCACAACTGGTCACCTTTAATTGTTTTTATGCCTCCTTGCCAGTTTCCCCACTGCGGATCAAGTTGGTTTACGGCACAGTAGATACCAGACTGTGACCTAGCATGGACAACTCAAGAGTTCAGGCTCACTGCTACCTCAAGTTCAGTACGGTACAGTACTGATTACAATTTTGCACAAGTGATTTATTCTCTTGTGGCAATACAACCCATGTAGCAGATCCAAAATAGCCAGAGCAGTGAAAGGACATTACAGGCAGGGTGTCGAAGTTACTTTTGTTTGTTACTGTTGTCCTTCTAGTTATCTCTTCTTCTACAATTAGATATTCTTTTTAGTTGTTGCTTAAAATACTCTGTTAATAGCAAAAGCTGGTATCTACCTACCTAAGCGATGAAATCCAAAAGTGAACCTCTTTGTTGGAGACTTTGCAGACAGCCAGACAGCAAGCAGGGTCAAAATAATACCGCTAAGGTCAGTTAACATGTGAAGTGCATCTGTCATAATTGCTAGACTGTTAGCAACATATCCACCTGAAAAGAAATTTGGAAAAGTCAAGACATACGATCTTTGTGATTCTGGATCCTCTTAGCACAACCTCCAGTTACTTATTTTCAGAACACCGCATTAAGTGCATGAGAGTACTTAAAATCACTGAACAGGGATATTTTTTGCCACTACAATCAACATGCCATGTTATAGTTCAAAGCTATCATAGTTAGAAATGCAGTGAAGCGTGCCTTCCATTAGGGTAACATAGAAAGGATTCAGTCCTGTTATTTTCACTGACACTGTTTGCTTCATAGTGTTTGCAAGATCAGGTCCAAAATAGTTCAGTATCTTTTCTCTATAGATAATTGTGTATGTTTAATCAACTGAACCTTTTTTTTTTTTTTTTTTAATTAAATTAAAGCTGTTGAATATTTTGATGTTATGGAACAGGGACAGACATACAACGACTCAATGACAAAGTAATTCACACTGCCCCCTTTTTATTTTCATTACATTATCTTTTAACCTTCATCATTCCCTGTCCTGGAAGGGGCATATAAATTCTGCTAATATATATTGCTGATAGTAACTTTCACTTGCACAGCATTTTTCTTTATTTATTGCCATAATTTTTTCTTATAATTATGAGCTGCATTGAGACAAATACCCACAGAGCAAAGGTTAATACCTTTGTTCCGTTTCAATTGCTAATGCTACTGTTAGATGGATGACAGAGGTTTAAACAATGTGCCTCTCTTAGGCATCCCTTATCCAAATGAGGAATCAAGGACAGACTGTGGTGTCTTCCGTACGCAAGAGGATAAGCCCATTTTCTCAGAAAATATTACATCTTTAGTGTCATTTCTTCTATGATTTAGTTTCTCATTTTACCTTGAGACTTATTCAAACCATAGATTCTACCAAGCAGAGTGTGCAGCTGGCACACTATTTGCCAGGCTTGAGGCTCCAATTAACATTTCAAGTAAAGGTATCTTTGTATATAATTAAAAGCCTCTTAGTGAAGAGGTTGACCATGAAGAAATAGCAAAGGCAAATTCACAACAGGCTGATTGCTTTCAAGATCTGTTATAAAATTTGTGTGTCCCTGTCCATCCATGAGTGTGCCCATCTGCAAATCAAGCTATACTCTTCCCCCAACCATACAAGCAGCAAAACATAACATAGTTGCTTGTACTGCCTGTAATTACTGAAAATACCACAGTTCAAACAGTTCCTTTCCCCCCAACACCTGTCTTTAGTTGTTCCTAAGTCAAATTCTTTAGAGGCTGAAATTCTCCAAAGGCTCAAAGATAATGAGGTTTTTAAACCTCAGCAATTCAGCAGGGTTGCTTTTTTTATTATTATTATTATTAAAATGGGTAATGCCTTGCCGTTCTGAGTTAATTTGTTTTCACACATAATTTAAAAAAAATATGACTTAGAAATGTGCAACTCAGCCAGTTTTATAGTCAACACAGAAGAAAACGATTTCTATCCAAGGCCATTCACTTCAAGAGTTTACGTGTATGATCATTTAAAGTATGTATGTTAATTCACATGTATTAAATTTTGAGAGGTACTTCAGTCTAAGATGAGTCAATTCCATTTCAGCTAGTCTCTTAGGACTTCAAAAATAAAATTAGAAGGAAGGAATTCAGATACTGAAGGTAGTCTTAATATAGCACATGGGTTAAGAAAATAGCATTGAGATGAATGAAATTCTGAAATTGAAGGTTCTCTGTGTTCCAAACATCCTGGTTCATTGCTTGGTGAAGTACTACCCAGGGGCTGTTTAAACACAGTCAGCAACTGTGGGGGGAGACATCTCCAGTCTTTACAAACAGAAGGCCTGATGGCTCACCACCACTGTTTTCACTGACCTGTGAAGGACAGGAATCCTCCTCATGAATGATCAATCAGAAATCTCTGAACATAACTGAATGCATCAAATCCTGTCAGGAAAGATAACTAGGAGTTGCAGTGTTTTCCATTTCTTCATTCAAACTGGTTCCCAGGGAGTGTAAATTATCTTATCTGACTTTTACAATGACTGTTCATCAAATAAAACAACAAACACTGAAGTGGGCTGGATTAACGATCTTGGCTATACTTGAAAAAAAAAAAAGCCAATCAAGATTTCACAAATCAGCTGCTCAAACAAGATTTCCTGCATCTTGACATCAGTAGCAGGAAGATTTTTACTGAACGTTTGATGATTAATCATCTGATAAGGTGTTCTGCCTTTTCTGCAGAAACTCATATCTATCAAAGATCACAGAAATCAGTTAAAGTCCGACATGAACAAAGTTTTACAAATATCTGAGCTACAGATTTGTTCAAAAAGTTCCACAATTTCAAACCAAATGGGACAGAACACAGTGCGGGGCTGGACTGAAATACATTAAATAGGGGTGGTGCTGATCCAGGACTTGAAGGCTCCATCTTCACTTATTTTGGTACTTGCCTTAAGGCAAGTCATTCAGGTCAGGATCCACAGAAGCACGCAGATATCTAAGTCCAATTTATTCTCTTTGGAAGTTGGATACTTGACTATTTTAATGGTCTATGTACTGTCCGTGTCTGTGCCCAAATCCTGAAAAAGGACTGGTAACAGCATACATGAACCTGAGAATGATGAGTTCATACTACAGTAGTAATGCTTTGTACAGACAAATCAGTCACTCTGACCTGAGCTTGCAGAAGTCCTGGCTGCACAGGAGAAACAGTGGATGATGCGTCAGCAAGGAGAGTATTTTTACTCTCAACACCTATTGTTCCCAGAGCTGTCCCTTCACTAGCTATGGAGATGTCTACAATGCAGCAAATCAGATCAGAAGCCCCCAAACAGAGAATGTCTGTGACTTCAGCATAAAGCTGCCAACAGCTCAGGAATACTACTCAGCAAAGTTTTCTTCAGATAGACTAAATTTGGTGTGTATCAGAGTCCTGATATAAGTACAATGAAGTCACCTTTAGGACACCTACATCCGAGACATAACACTACATCCCTCATCAAATTTGCCTGAGTTCACACTGAACCAAAATCTCAGCCAGAGAGAAAACAGAGCCAGAGGACAAACTCAGGCATTCAGCTACATCTCTGCAAGTCTGAAGCTAAGCGCTGAACCATGATGAGTTGATGTATTGTGGCAGTATTATTAAAGACTAACCAGAGCGAGGTGTTGAGAGACAAAGCCACTATTTTCTATTAACCCACATTCCTGAAATAAGGTTCCAAACAAAACTGTGGTGCACATGCAGCCAGTTATCTGGTCTGTCTGAAACAAATGACAATTTCTGTCTCCTATGAATGTGTGACACGCTGTATTATTTATACTCAGTGATTCTGAGTATCCAGTATGCTCCCTACACGTATTGTTGAAGTTTCTGTCTTAAAGATACAATGCAGAACTGCACTAGAAAAAGTGATCCAAGAGTACTAGCTTACTTCACATGAGCAATCATCAGCTCTTCAGTCAGACTGACCTAAGTTAGGCAGGGAAGAAGAAAGAGGTAAGTAAGTCCTGTGTTACTACATCTGAAGCATCTATTCCTTACTTCAAGAAAGTTTTTGTGACTTCTTTTTATCTGGTGAATTATGGGCAGTATATTCTCTGTGACTCAGACTTGTATGTTAAATTGCAAGCAATTTAAAAGAAACTGTCATTAATTGTCTGTTGCTAGATAGACCTGGCTCAACATAACAGGCTGTCCGGTGTCTGATAGAGGCATTCATGTGCTGGCACCATGTATCACTCCCCACTGCTTTAAATCAGGAAAGTGGATGAGAGAGTTTCAGCGTTCTGCAGGAGGCTGAAGAGCACCAAGCACTTACACTGAATGTCATGGACATATCCAAAAGATAGATGGTAACGGGACACTAATAGGAAATTGAAAAGTGAACAGTGATAAATATTACGCTTTGTAAAAATTGTTAGATAATGGCAAAGGCATAACATTCAAGAGCTCATCTACACATCCAGGGGACTTTCAACTTTAGATTTTATCTCAAGCCCATGTCACTATGGGCTATAAATACAGTCATATTTTGTACAGTCTGATGTATCATGTACAGGTTCTATTCAACCTGAATAGTAAATGATAGTGCATCTTTATGAGGGAGTAATAAAAGCTGAACTTGAGCACCAGATGCATTCTGCTAACCGACAACAATTGAATGCTCATATAGGAACAAATTTCCAGGTTAAAAAAAAACAGCTTTCTTCTGAGTACTAACGAATAGAAACCACAAATACTTGAACTCAATCAAACTACTTGGTATTCTGAACTGTTGTAATAGGAAGTATTAAAATACCTATTATTTTCATTTGCTTTGATCATGTGGTTTATGTCAGGATGGAGTATGTGCTAGCTCAGAGCACAGCAGGACTTCAGGAAGTTGTCAGGAGAGTGGTTTCTGGACTGCATTGTTGCACAGGATTTGTCTTTTTGGATGTAAAAACTAGAATGCATTGCCATATCTGATGGCTAAGGATAAGCACCCCCCAGATATTAGAGTTTTGGTACAAGGTCAGTGTCACCCTTAGGAACTATATTTCCCTCTTCTTCCCGTTGCAAACAGCAAAATTTTGTGGCAGAATTAGAAAATACTGAGGATGAAATTATTCATCTTTTATTTCTATCCGTACAACACCATGCAGTTTCTCCCTTGCTACACCATAGCAGCTTACAAAGCGGGCAAAAATAAAAAGCCATTAGACAGACAACAAAAAGCCTGCTTTCTGCCAGTCTGGGGAACCGATGAGATTCAGGGAACTCAAGTTGACAATACCCCTTGCTTTTCTTGCACGAAAAGTACAGGTGGACTTCCATCCTCACTCTCTGGCCTTACTGCTACGGGCACTGATCTCTCCACACGACCGGCAGACAGATGGCTTCTCTGGGTAAATAATTAAGAACGATGCCAGAGCACCGAGCCAGGCCAGAAGGAGAGAGGCGACGCAGGCCAGCGACTCACCCACGAGCTCCCCCGTCATGAAGAGCAGGTAGAGGACAGCCGCGAGGCTCAGCTGCTTCTTCACCTTCCTCTGCTTGCAGAGCTCCCTCCGGGCGCTGCAGCCGCCGCAGGGGCCCGGCGCCGTGCCCCCGGCGCCCCACAGCGCGCTGCCCCGCTCCGGCAGCGAGTCCTCGTCGGGCTGCAGGCCCAGGTGCACCCCGTTCCCCGGCGGCTCGAGGGCCGCGTCCGACGGGTCGTCCGCCACCACCACCCGCAGCTTGTTAAACCTGGGGAAGTCGTCGTCGGCCGCCTCGTCCGAGAAGTCGAAGGCACTGGAGTCGTTGAGGAACAATGCCGGGTCCCCGCTCCTCCAAAGCGCGGACTTGAGGCTCGTCCACAGGCCGGCCCCCGCCATAGCGGCGGAGCCCGGGCACCGTCCGCGGAGCTCCCCCCGCGCCGTCCCGTCAGGACATGGCCCCCGCCTCGCACCCCGGGCCCCACCGAGGCCGGCCGGGACGCCCCCGGCTCCCCGCCGCTCTCCCCCGCTCACGGAGCGGCCGGGCGGGCGGCGCCGGGCGCGGGGCCGCCTCCCCGCCGGCGCAGGGGGAGCAGCGCCGCCGCCATGCGCGGCAGGCGGGCGGGCGGCCGATCCGTCAGGCGGTCACAGCGACCGGCGCCGCGCTCCGGGCATAGCCGCGCCTCCGCCCCAGCGCCAGCCCCAGCCCCAGCCCCAGTCCCGGCGCGCACCGGAGGCGCGGGGCAGGGCGGCCGCTGAGGGGCCGGGCTGGGCGCTGCCAGTCCCCGCCGCGCCTGCGCCGCTCGCTCACGCCCAGGGCTGCAGGTTCGAGCCCCGCCGAGGCAGCCCCGACGAGGGGACGGGCCCGCAGTGCCCGGCGGCGCTGAGCCCCGCCGCGTGAGGGAGGACTTGCGGTGTGAGAAGTCGCAGCGTGGGCTGTTGGTACATCAGCAGCGATTTTCACGTAGGCTGGGTGCCCCTTCTGTGCCCTGGCTTCAAATCTTGAAGTCACAAATTTGCGTTGTGCAGCTTTTTCTCTCTTCCGTTCCCCACAAAAGGCACGGTTCTTTGCACCATTTCCAATAGTTCCTGCGGTTCCTGTGAGGGTGGCACGGTGTTCTAGGAAGCCGTGCGTGCCTGTCTTAACATTCCTTCAAGGATGTCAGATGAATGAAACCTCAAAGGCCCAGCAGCCATGTGATTCCTTCCATAGCCATGTTCTAACTTAAAAGTAATTAGACTGCCTCTAGTAATGCTGTCAAAATGTTACTCCCCCTCCTCACTGGTCTTATAGCTATACATTTTCTTCTAATTGCCAGCCTACAATACTTGGGACCAGTTTGTACCCTGGTCTAAATGTTGTTACTGTCAGGCTCCTGAGTGATAAACATTTCATATGCCCAAGTGGTATGAGCAAATCCTCTTTTTGACCTAGCTGAAGGAAGTTGCCTAGATCAGAGTTGTGTAAAACTGCTGGATCTTGGAGAAAGGCACTCCCGTTCTGCGCAAGGGCTGAGAGCAGATTCTGGCACACATTGGAGTGCTCGGGCAGCTCTGCAGAGCTTGGGGCAAGCACCTGCTTGGAACAGACCCTGCCGGAGAGGACACGAGTGTGGTAATTGAGCCTTGGGTGGAGGCTGAGCATTGTTGTTCTCTGCAGTGATGTTCTCCAAAAGTAAACACTACTACACTTTGTTATATTATGGTAGGTTCATTTTCCTGAGCACGTAGTCTCATGTCACTCTTCCTCAGGTGGATAAAGAGTTGCCATCCCCTGCGCCTTTCACCCAGTTCATAATTCCCTAGCAGGGTTATCAGCATGAAGGCTTTGGGGCCACAAAATGAATTGGGTTCCTGAAATGGGCCAGAATTAAAAAATATGATGTGAGGGGGGTGAGATATTTTTGTATGTGTAGCTGAAATTGTTTCCATGATCACAATTTGCATAGACTTCCATATGTCAACTGAGGGGGCGGTGAGCAGTGCGGGAGTCAGAATGAGCAGTCGAAGCTGGGACCCTGTTAAGCCAGCATTGGTGCCTGAGAAAACACCCCCAGGTATGTTCCAGTTCAACTGTTCTTAATGCTCTTGTGCTCCTCTCTGAGTCATTTAACTCACTGTGTTTTACCAATTGAACCAGCACAAGTGTGAGAGGGCACACAAGCATGAATGACCAGCCAGGGAGGAGAGGGAAAGTCAACTGCTAAACCCACTGCTTATAAAACTGTGTCTGAAAATGTGGCTTTGTACTGGGGGATTGAAGAGTGGGTTCGTGCTCCATTTTGCTGCCCCTCCTGCAGGGACAGAAATATCTAGTGCTGAGGAAGGACAGTTGGCTGGGGAGACTTATTGCCCTCAGCAGTGCACCAGGGCTTGCCAGTTTGCCTGTCATTGAATAACTATGACCAGATTTTTCTGAAGTGTTGTCAAGAATCAAGTCATGTGTTATCAAGACGAACTTCTGTTGAACAGAGCTTTTTGTAATGCCCTGTTTTACTCCATTTATTTATTATGACAGTAAGGCTGTACCCTCTCTGTAGTCATGTTTACTTAATCAGGACAGAGAGTTCTTAAGAAGTAACATATTAATTAAAGTATTTCCTTTTCATGCTGTCATCCCTGAAGTCATACAGCACTTTCAAAGCTGACGGCTTCAAACATACTATTTGCTATACAACTTCAAGCTAATTTATTCTAGCTTTCTTTACTCAGATTTCTGTGGGGGGAGTTACTTTCCATGTAGGTGTGCTTACATCAGTTACAATAAACAATAAAATCCAGAATGTGTAGGTGAGTGTTACACGAAAAGTTTCTGAACACAGTTGCCACAATGCAGCTGAAAAGCAGCCTTGATTATTTGGTGTTACATTGACATATAGTACAGTGGTACAGTGGCACTTGTGTGGTCAGTAGTCCAAAATTTAACAGCTTGCTAGTATATGAGCCTGCAATCTTGCTGGGAGGCTAAAACCTCAAAAAGAAAGCTAGAAAATTGTATACAAACTAAAGACAAGCATCTGGAGATAGAAAGTAAACGTTGCATTGCTGTGGGATTAGGAGCAGCAAGTAAGTACAGGAATCCAACAGAGGACTGGAGGACAGAGAGAAAGACAACAAGCGTATGAGGATATTAAACACAGATTCACAAACATTGCCCCTGGATGGGTAGAAGTGCAATCAGCTTGTAGGTTCTTTGTAGTCTCCTTTCTGTACCTCAGCTGCTATCTAGGGACTAAAAGACCGATTGACCTAATTATACAGAGATATCCTCAGCATGATTTTCCTTATGATTAATTAAAGCTGTTTTATTGTATATACAGCTCCATGGGTCATGAGGGGTTGTTGTTGTGCAGTATCCTATTTTTAGATAACAACAGTAATATTAGTTTTTGTTTGTTTGTTTGTTTGTTTGTTTTTGTTCCACAACTCCTTGAAACTAAATATTTAAACCAGCAGGTAAGTATGCTTTTTGTTATAAATGACAATACAACTCAATCTGAATTTGGTAATATTTATAAAGGGCAAGTAAACAGCACTAGGTGCGTGGGAGTCTACGCTCTACCAACACATACACACGAACATCGAGCTTTCTAAATATACAGAACATTGCTTTTACATATTAAACCTGAGTACGCCTATACATATCAGAAAAGATATCAATTAAAACATGTCCATGAGTGGGGGAGCATAGTTGGAGTTGATAACACTGGTTGAAGTGCTCCCATATCTACCATGACTTAACAGTCTCCATTTTCCATTCCTTTTCTTGATTACAAACACCGGAGAATTCCAGGGCTAGTTGTGGGAACAATGTCTCGCTTTAAGTTGTTAAGCAATTCGGCCTTTGGGCCTTATGTATCCTGTTCTTCCCAGATTGAAGGGAAACACTTCTGTCTCCTTTTCAAGGCCAATAGGGCCTGGGACGAAAGGCACATCCAGGTCAACAGGGGGCATAACAGCAAAGGCCTATGATGGCAGCAGCGGGGGGGGGGGGGGGGGGGGCGATGGCATTGCTGTCGGATCAGTAAATGAGCCTGCAGCTCCCTCACTGTTTGGCAAACCACACGTGTCTGACTGTGGCCCCATATGGCTCTTTAAGGCCTCAGAGACTGCTCTCCAGGTGCTGAGCAATCCCACCACAACCTTGTCATTTTTAGTAGCAGAGTCCTGTAATACACAATAAATGTTTGTTCATTGTCTTTTGTATTATAAAAACAAGGAGTTCCGTTTGAGGAGCGGGAGTTGCGAAAGCTCCCTGCTGAAGTAAGGAGCTGTATAATGCTTGGCTACACACTATGAAAATTCTTTTGCTTAATGTAACAAAAAAGAGAACTCCCTCCCCTTCTCTCCTTCTGCATCTCAGTTGCCTCTTTTGTTCAAAGACACTGCTGCAAAGCTCATGTAACCATCTCCTGATAAGTTGCTAAACTAGTGTATCAACATCCTGCCTTCCTGTCTCATGCTGGGCCAACATGACCAAATAAAAAAAGAAGTTGAACCACAACGCTGAGGAAGACTACGGCCTTCATCTTCACGACCACCAGAGGGACAGAGACGACCCCCTAGCAACAGTGCGCGCAGTCGCAGAATATACCAGGATGTGCTGTGTAATCCCAGAATTACCAAGATATAAAAAGGGACCCTAGTGGGGGTGAGGTGCGTGCTGTTGGCGGAGCCGAGACTCCCCGGCCACCCAGCGCTGTTTTGCTTGCTGTTGCTTACTCAATAAATTCCTTTCTATTATTAATGCAATGCTCTCTGAAAATTAATTAAGGGGGCAACTTATAACAAGTCCCACACCTTGACCTCAGGTTGGCCCCATATTTCAGGATCATAAACTGTCTGATTGTTAATAAAGAGAATAAGCTGTAAGGTTGCCAGGACAGTCTTTGTTCCTAAGGACTTATGATTCCCCATAATACGCAACTGCTTACCAGTGAGGGGCAGTTGTGTGTGCGGCTCTGCTTCTCTCAGCTTGAGCTTCTTTCCAGCTCCAGTGCCTATTTCCAGTGATTTTCTGTACAAGCTTCTTTGAGCAGTTTGCTGAGTTTGGCCGAACCTGTCTTCATGAGGCAATCAATGTGCCTGTTCCCCTCCTGGTCTCTGTTCTGCTAGCCTGTCCCTGTTCTTTCGTTTTTTCTACTTCTTTATTGATGACATAATTTCCATTATATCTTGTTGCCTTTTTTCACCTCAAGGACAGGCTCCCCTCTTATACTCTTTGCCCCACAGCAGTCCTTTTCGAAACAACTTATCATCGGTCACACAACTTTGCCCAGCAACAGCAACCACCCAGCAACTTCCATGCCTTAACGGCTGGAGAACAAGCAACCCCAGACGGCATGGCGCCTCCTGAATACCCCTTCTTTGCTCCCTCTAAACTCTTTTTCAATATCAACCATTTTCTTGACACGAATTATTGCTTCATGTATCACATTTTCAACCAACCATTTATGTTCTTCATTATAGGTTTCACTTAGCTTCCTTTTCAAATATCATTATCTATTAGAAGAAATCCTGATTTAGACCTTCACAGGATAATGAACTTGGTAACAAACCTGGGAAGCAGTTACTTCCCGCCCCAAAACTTGTAACAGAATTTCCAGTGCTTTGATTCTGCAGTATTTGGTTTGATAACTAGCTACATTTTAAGTGCTGTAGACACAGATACCAGTTTTAAATTCCAATTGTCAGTCTATTTCTGTGAGGTGTGGGAGGGCCTGGAACAGGCAAAGCAACAGCACAGATCTGAAACTCCCACGCCTCACATATGCCTGTTTTGGGATGATGATCTCACTTGTTCTTCCTAGGAATCACTTCTGCGAGCTGAGAAGTGTCTTCCCCCCAAAACTTGCCATGAAAGTTTCTTTTTTCCCACTGACAAGCACCTGTAAGTAACACTGCTAAGCAGGCTGACCTAACGAGCTGGTTCAGGGCTGTTCAGGCTCAACGATAGTGTCCCGTGGGCACAGCCCGACTTCGGGCCATGTTTATTTTTTAATGTGCAAACAGAACAAGAGACAAAAACAGAACAAGAAGGGAAAGCAGGTGTGTTTTTAATCAGGTGGCAGCGCCACAGCTGCCATCGCGCTACAAAGATGAACACGACCCTGACGAGACGCACGCCGCTAACAGCGCGCTGTGCCGCCTCGCTGAGGGGACGGCTCCTCTCAGCCCGGCCCCAGGGCTGTGAGGCGCGGCCCTTCTAGCCCAGCGCGGCTGTGGAGACTCTATGGTGCGGCCTTTCTAGGCGGGCGGAGCTGTGGAGACTCTATGGTGCGGCAGCCATGAGCGGCGCGGGGTGGCCCCGGGAGGAGGCGGCGGTGGCGGCCGCCGGCGGCCCCGAGCGGGCGCTGGGTATGTGAGGGGGGCGGCGGGGCCGGGAGCTCGCCCGCACACCCGCAGCTCCGGCACGGCAACCGGCCCCGGGTGGCCCGGAGAAGGAGCTAGGCGGCGGTGACGTAGGGGCCTGGGCTGCGGGTTCGGGAGTGATGTCTACAGGGGGCTTTTAGGAAGGCAGTTCTGAAAAAAAAATATATATATATATATATTTGTATATATATATAGTCATAGGTTTGCTCGCTAACCTTGAGGGCAAGACGTGCATTCCTGTTTAGGTTATTCTTCCTACATAGCCCAAATAATTGATGCAGTCCCTCTCTGTTTTCCTCAGTACATTTTAGTATTTAACACTGTTTAACAACGTGTTTTTGGAATATTCTCATTCCCTCTGCCCATTTTCTCACTGTTCAGCTGTGGGATAACCACACACCAGGAAGCTCGTGATATAGGGCTGTGAACAACGGAAGGGTAAAGAGGAAGGGAAGAGGGAGGGAACAAGAAGCACCATTCAGCAGATAAAGGGTGAAGAACTACAACTTGAGGCTGAAATGCCTTTAATCCTTAACCAGGAAAATGCAATTGCTGTAGGTGAAACTTAGTAAATGCTGACTTACCCCAGGCACCCTTGTTCCTCCCTGTGTAGGTTCCAGTGATGCATCTCCAGATGAAGGAGTAGTGGAAGATCTGCCTATAATAGATGAGAAAGCTGTGGAGCAGTTAACTGAAGGATTGATTTCTCATTATTTGCCTGATCTTCAACGATCAAAATCAGCTCTACATGAACTTACGTAAGCAAGTTTTTAAAAGCAGCTCCAAACATACTGGTTTGCCTTTTTTTTTCAGTGCAGTGTTCTAGCAGTCCTTAACTGAAGTATTTGCTAGTAGCACTCTGGTATTCCAACTGTGATGTTCTGGATGGTTAAGTGATATGCAGGAGTACTCGCAGATGTATAGGTAGTGATGTTGCCTATTGGAAATCTGACTGAAGAACATATGACACCAAAATCCTCTGAGCCAGACATAGTAGAAGACATGCAAGTATCTTATGTAGTTGTTCACTTCTATAGTGGAAAGCCTGCCAAAAAATATAAACTTTGTTTGCCGTGATGACCTTCATATTGAAAGCAGGTTGTGCTGTATATTGCTTGTTGTCCAGTCTTTAAACTGTGTTGCAAAAGATGCACCAAGAAAACACAGTTAAGTCGCTAAACTGATAGGGATGTTTTGCGTATTGGTATCTCGCTGATAATTGAGAGCAGCTTGTTTCAAATGCAGACTGGACCTGCCATAGGGGCAATGTTGCTAGAGAAGGCTTTACATAGAGCCATCTCAGGTCTTTAGGGTACAATGATTAGAGTTTCCTGATGCATAATGTGTGCCTGTCAAGGACAGCCCGTGTCTGAGAAGAATTTAGATGATTTGTGTGGGGTAGAAGATTTTTAATAAGCACCATGGATCCACACAAGTTCCATACAGAAATAACTTCATTCTGCAGCATGACTCAGAGGCAACTGAGTGGAAAGTCAAGAGCTAATAGGTTTTCCCCCCCACATTCAACCTCACCCCCCAAAGAGGAGCCTGCGTAGTGCCTGTATCATCCAGGGTTTTCAGATGTTCATCCTGGTTTTCTTATCATCCTGTATAATGTTAGGTAGCAAAAAGGTGATTTTGCGTGTGCTTGGCTGGGGTTTTGCAAAAACCATTGACTTGTATTGTTACTGAAATCAGCTGGCAATCCATAAGAAGAGTCTGATACTGAGAAGCATGTATTTATACCTCTATGATCAAAGCCAGTGTTTATTTAAAGGACTAGTTGAAAAAAAATACTTAAACTTTAGAGAGAACTTTGTATAATGCTACAAGAGCTTGCCATCATGGAAGTTACTGATTTACTGAGCTAGAAATAAGTGCTCTGAAAACTTGTCTTGCACAGTATATCCTTACATTCCTTTGCCTCTGCTGCTTTACTCTGGTTTTATGGATCTTTTCTTGTTTCAGACAGAACCAAGTAGTATTACTAGAAACATTAGAACAAGAAATTACAAAATTCAAAGAATGTAACTACATTCTTGATGTCGATGCCTTGGTAAGTACTATAAATGCTTTTCTAAATCTCTACTAGTATGGATTCTCCTCCTACGCAAGGAGCAGCTTGTATATTTTTATTGTTCTTAATGACCTACAGGAAAGTTACCAACCAGTGCAGATATGAGATAAATTCCTCCTAGAGATTGGTGCAGAACCAGCATGTTTTCATTAAATAGAAAAGGCACTGGGAGGAAAGAACAAACTCAGTCTGCCAGTGGTAGTAAGTCTAGTTCAAATCCAATAGCCAAAGCAAATGCATTTTTTCCAGCAGGACTGAGGTGAGCTTTGTGCACGTCTCCAGACTAGCAGGAAGGAAGCTTGAGACACTGTTATGTGGAGCATAAATTGGCAAGACTTTTTCTGTTCTAGTGAATATTAATTCAGTAGGTTACCAGGTGTACCTGTTGGGATATGGTGGTTTTCTGTATTGATGTACGTAAACTGTATATAAAAATTTGAATATGTTTAATCCATTATCAAATTGTTGTGGTAATTGCTATGTTTGTGATTGCTGTTTTCATGTGTAGCTTTATTAAAAAACCCAAACTATTCCAACTTGACAGTCACTACCTTAACTGTTATGTTTTTAAAGTTTTCAGAAGCTAAACACTATCACAGCAAGTTAGTGAGTATTAGAAATGAAATGATGATGCTCCATGAGAAGACATCCAAGTTAAAAGTGAGTGGGGTAACTTTTCTACTTTGTAACATAGATTTTAAATTACGTAATATTGACTCAACTTTTATTTTGGATGCATGCTCACAGTTCTGATGAAAATAGAATCTGTTAAATTCCATTCTTAAAATGTTTTTCCCGTGTTTTTGGTAGCACCAAACCATGTATGTTTTTAAACTTTCACTTACTGCTTTTTTCACTTACTGCTTTTGGAGAAGAGAATATTAAGAGAATGGGAGGGATGCTGTTTACAGTTCCAAATTAAATACAGCCATAAAACTTTTATTTTCTGTTTAGAAAAGAGCACTTAAGCTGCAACAAAAGAGGCAGAAAGAAGAACTAGAACAAGAACAACAACGTGAGAAGGAACTTGAAAGAGAGAAGCAATTAACAGCAAGACCTGCTAGGAGGACATGAAAGCAGAACATGCAATAACTTGTACAAATTAATCATTTTTTCATTCTCTGGAATGAAGGCGGACTTTGATTAAATTGGGCTGTAGTTATTACTAGCAACAGTCTACTCTGCTATTATAAATTCCAGAATGTTCATAATCAGTTAGAAAGATTGACGTTTTTCATTTCAGCCATTCAAGTTGCCTTCTTTTGTAATGCTATGCAGTTTGATACTATTATAATGTAAGGTGTTTTTTTTTTAATATATATATCCTATATATATATATATATAGGAGAACCTATATATCTTATATATATGTATGTATAAAAGAACCTAATAATCACAGTTCTTTGAATACCTCTAATTTTTCCATCTGTTCTTTTGGTACTGAGAACTCTTAAGAGTTGTTTGGTGTCTGGCATCCATGATTTTCAGGCAAAATACAGAACAGTAGTTGTTAAAGTTCAGTTCTGGTCCCCAGACTGAGAGCCTGACTGTTTCACTGAAACTGCTTTGATTCAGGAAATTGTGGTCTCCTTTCAATGCCACGGATCTGATGAGATTTCTGGTGTATTTGCCTGAAAGATCACCTTACTGAAGCAGCTTTTTTTTATGTTGTAACTTAAAAACAGGTAACTTAAGAACAGCTTCAAAGTAACTTTTGAATCACTTTCCAGCTGAATGAGTTGGGGAGCAATCGTTAAAAAAGTAAAAAATAAATAAATAAAAAGCAGAACACAAGATTCTAAGAATTGATGTGTGCACAATACAAACATTATTGACTATGAGCTTCTACAAAGATGAGTGAGCTCTTGCTTCTGTAATGGTTCAACAGGAAGAATCTGGGCAGATTGCTATAGGACTGAAAGTTGTAGTTTCTTCACATTGTGTAACTAATTGAAGCATAACCAAAACTAAACCGCTTCTACTTCGTGTGAAATGTATTTGTCTGTAGGAAAAACTACTGCATTTAACTTTTTTCCTAAACAAATTATTCATGTGTGCTTTGGGTCTCTGTGAGATAATCTGTGTGAGGGCAGCATAACAAACTATTATTAGTGAATACTGATGATAAATGTTGTATGGAGGTTGATATCCATTTCTGTGAGTTTAGTTACTTGCAGCACTTGGTGTGAGTTCCCATTTAGACTGGCAAAAGAGCTTTAAACCGTTCGGTCCTACAGTCTAAGAAACTAGTTGTGTTGTGTCTGCTATTTTTTGGTAATGTAAATGCCATGTATTGAAGTAAGACAAAGGGTAGGCTGTGTGAAACTTTCCATGAAACACATATGGTAAGGCACCAGAGGGGTGCCTTGTTTTTTATTTTTCTTCAGTTTTAGTTGATTTACATGTTGTATATATGCCTGGACTCATAACTTCTGAAGTTCTAATTTCCCACTGCTAATATTCATCTTTTTCTGTGAAAGACCTACTGTAACAAGTAGTCATCCAACACAGAAAGTCAACCGCATTGATGTTTTGGAGCAAGAACAAATTCCTTAAAGTAGTCTGAAGGGACATGAAATGCTATTACCGAAGTAGTAATAGATTAAAACTTTCCACGCATGTACTTTCTTTAGGTTGAATTTGTCTTGTCTTAATTGCCAGTGGATTGTTGATGTATGCTGTGGTTTATGTGTATTTCTAAAAGAAATGTAAAGAATTTCTACAGTCCATTTTTGGAGCAGAATGTACATAAACACTGTTGAAAGTTTTTTTTTTTTTTATTTTGTAATGTAACTTCAAAACTAGATTCAACGAATTTAAACTGTTCTTATTAAAGTATAATATGGAATTAGATACCTCAGTGAAGTATACTAATCAGAACTAATTTCCATTAATATTTCTTGTTTTCTGTTGCCTCATGCAGTATTCAATTTACCTTTTCAAGTTGGAGTCTCTGTATTCTGTTTTTTTTTTTTTTCTTTTTTTTTTTTTTGCTTGTTTCTTTTGGAGTGTTTTTTTCCAAAAAAAAAAAAAAATCATGTCCACTTTTACTGAAAATGTAGAATTCTAAGCGTAGAAATTGATGCTTTTGCAATTGCATGTTTCAGCATTTCTTTGGAATTCCTGATCAAATGAAGAAAAGCTTGCAGTGCTTGCTTGAGGAATCACAAACACGTAAAAATATAGTTGATAGTTTTCCCTTAAAATTGTATTAAGTTCTGTTCTTGTATGAATAAGAAACGTTTAGAGAAATTTTATTAAAATTAAAGGGGGGGAAAACAAATTGGGGAAAGTTTGGGCAGCTTATATAACGTCTTTATTAATTCAGCGAACTCTTAATTATGTCAGTTAAAGCTATAATTTGTTATCTCCATTAGATACCAGTCTTTAAAAAGCTACTTTTATGTCTTAATGCATAAGAAGAAAATGCCATGTTGGATTAATATAACCACAGTGTGCTGGCATCTAATACATGTACAGCTAGATTGAATAATCTTATTACTGTATGCATTTAGTCTTGCTTGGCTTTAGGAAAAAAATGATTTATCGGTTAGATAAATGTAGTGTTGGACACTTTCTTACTGTTTTTTTTTGTTTGTTTGTTTGCTTTTTAATCCGGGTGAAGAGTTACAGCTAAATGTATTGTTTAGAGAAACATAAAATTACAGCTCTAAAACAATCTCATTGTACTGTTTAATACTTCGTATACGACTTATTTTTAAGTTATTAAGTCACTGTGGTGGAATTAATACTTAGATGTGCAGTATTGCTTTGAATTTCTGCTTTCTGAGTGGATTAATATGTGGATGATCAGTGCTGATTGGGGAATCTTGGTTTCCTGGGCTTCTATCATTAGTATTGTTAACCTGGATACTTAATTTGGGTACCCCCTTCCATCATCATTCAGGTTCATGTTAGATAATTTTTTAATTCAGTGAAATCTGGCTTTTTCACTGTCAGTAGTAACTCTGCCATGTTCATAAGACGTATGTTTCCTTTGGAACATGGCAACAGAATATTTGATCTGTTTTTAGGCTGTATCATGACCTGAGTGATAACAGCATAAATAATACGAAGGTCATTTAACTATGCTGTTGGGATTCTTGCATCTGAGACAGTTCCCTGGCTGATTTATTCCCAACTATGCTTTAATAGATGCTTTCTGCCACCTACTGTTTGCTTTGCAGCACTGCTCTTCTCCCTTTATTTTAATGTTAAGCTTGGCTTTCTAATGCCCTGACCTGCAGGAGTATTTTTAAAATTCCATTATATCTAAGTAGTCTAATTGATTTTTTTTTTCTTTTTATTTGGATTAGTTGTGTGAATGCTATATATTGAAGAAGTGGGGTTTAGTGATGTAAAGCTGTAGGACCACAATATAACAGCATGAATATTAATATGGCTATCGATTCTAGGCAAAATAGTATGCACTAAATTTCAGTAAGACAGTACGTCAAGGTAGCAAAGATATATATATTTTTTGTTGTTGTTGTTGTTTTGTTTAAATCAAAGTGTCAGCTGAAATCCTAGCAGTTTTGGCACAAGTAGTGCACTTCAAATTTCTGACAATTTGTACATGTAAGTATTTCACTTGCCTCAGCCCTCAGTTAAGCTATTTGTAGAATCACAGATGCCAAAACCTGACACCCCCATCCCTGCCACTATGGTAATACGTCTTCTAACCAGTCCTTTGTGATACCAAGGCAGTCCACAACTCTATGATGTGATGTGATTTGACACTCTACATGAAGAATATCTGAAATGACTAAAAGTGATGGGGAAGATCTGTGCTACTGGTACCTGACAGTGTCACAACAGTGCTCATGTGAAGAAACTGTTTTCCTTCCAGTAGTAACTGTTGGCAGTGACATCTGGGGGATAACGAGTCCACCTCCAGTCTGTATATTGAAGTGCTGCTCATGATATGCCACGTAGCTTTAAAGCATAGATGTTGGCCGCACCTGTTAACTCAGGGTTTCTGTTCATTCTAGTTTGTGCTCCCATTTATCCATTTATTTCTATGATGTCAAGCCATGGGGCTTAAGAAAGGAAATCAAAGACGCTGCTTGGCAAACATGAACAGCAGTGTGGGGAGCAGTCTGTAGAAAAGTTGCAGCAGACTTCAGCTTTCACAGGCTTGCAACTTAATGCAGCAAATCACTTTAAAGCTTGATATAGAATAATTTCAAAATCTGTACACATTCAAAGGTATTAGTTTCTAAGATAGTAACGTAAAGAAGGAATTAATTGTGCACTGTCATTAACATGGCTATGTCAGACAATATATAAGGTTGAGCTATTTTGTTTCACGTGGTGAAATGAATGACCCCAGCACAGCTGTGAAAGCAAGGCCATGTGTACATTGGTAAGGAGAACACTATGCCTGTAAATTAACAATACAGCTTATTGCTGTGATGAGCAACACTTTTTTTCCCTGTCACCTGAAACTCGTGTAAAGAGTAATATCCTGTGTAAATACAGCCTACCACAGTAATTATAGAACAGTTAATCTGAGCCCTTTGTCACCTCCCTACCTGAAAACAATGCTTCTGTCCTCTAGCAGCATAATGGAAGTTGCTAGTTTTCCAGTGTTTAAAGTCAGGTGGAAAACTTGCTGGTGAACATCTTTTGTAAAGACACCAACTGTGTGCTCTCCCAGTATGCTTTCCTTTCAGTAACATCCGTGCAAGTGTATGTGTTTGTCAAAACCTGTGAAAAGGTGTTTGCTGTCCTGTTGAAATTAATATCTTTTGGCTAGACGGGCTTTTTGGCTTTATTCTGTGTATTTATGTGGGAGCAGCCACTGATCAGGTTTGATGGTGGGGTTTTTCACAAGCAGGCAGAAGGAGTTGTTCTGTTTCAGGTGCTAAAGTACTGCAGCCTCACCTCCAACACCCTTCCTACCTGGCAAGGGATATCTCTGAGAACAGAGGTAAATTGACATTACGCTTATCAGCCTTCAGCTGTAAGCTGAGAAAAGCAACTGAAGTTGATTTCCTAGAAGCAGAAGTAACAAAGCACACAAAATAACACAGAGCATGGACAAGCAGTTCAAGCAAATGAAGGGTGTTTGCTACTGGTTGGCCACGAGGAGGGGTGGATGTGATTGTGTTGGGTGAATGACAACTGGGGAACAGAGACAGAAACTGTTCCTACTCTGCTGCGTGGGATCTGATTGCAGTGCATGTGCCTGGATGCTCCAGGAGACAGACACACAATGCTTTTCAAATTAGCACTCTGCAGACTGCCTCATCCCCATCTTCTGCTTTTTACTTGCAGACAGTAGAAAATCTTTGTGGTATTTTTCAGTTGAACTCCTCCACAATGGGCAAAATTGCCTGTTCTTTATATCTTTCTACAGTAGCTTGTTTATCAGCCGAGCTGCTTTACTTATGCAGAAATTTTGTGCCAAGAGGGGAAGGTCAAGCCTGAGAAGGAAGTGGCCTTACACATGCTTTGGATCTACTGGTTGCTCAGTGCCTATCGTGATTTGGCATAAGTACCTTTGCCTGTGTGTTTACTGTCAGCTCTAATCTTTGCATGGGTTTTCTTGGTTTGACAAATATGATTTAGTGGATTAATAACTGTTATTACTTCACCCTGTCAGCATGCCATAAATCAAAGGGAGAAGCATTTTACGGTCTGGCTCAGCAGTGTGCTGCAGCTGGCAGAACAGGAGCAGCCTGGCACTGGGGCTGGGAGGCTCCTCTTCCTTCACGCGTGCAGGTGAGCTACCGCCTGCTTTCCCAGTGGCACTTTGCTTTTTATTTTCACATATGTTTAACGTGCTGCGACTCCAGCCTTAGTGTGGCGAGCTGTAAGAGGGGGCTGGCTCCGGCCGGGCAGCAGGCGCCGCTTATCGCGCAGGGGCGGCCCGGCCCGGCCCCGCTCCCGCCCGGTCTCCCTCCCTCCCTGCCTCCCTCCCTCCCTCCCCGCAGGGCCCGGCTGGCGGCGCACCAGGCAGGCGAGTGCGGGGCTGGGGGGGTGGGCGAGAACGGTGGGGAGGGGGAGGGGGAGGTGGGGGTGCGGCGTGTCCCCCTCCCGTCCCCCCCCCTCCGGGCCATCGCGGCTGACAGCTGCCGCGCCTCGCCCGTGCTGGCTCCGGGCTGCTGGCCCCTTGGCTTCTGGGCGAGCCCGCACGGCTGGCGGGCGACCGGCTTGTGGGGCCCGGGCCGCGTTTGCCGGGGCTGGGGGATTTACCCGCGGCCCTGGGAGGTGAGAACGCCCCTCTGAGCCTCGGTGCCCCTCGTTGGCCTCTCTGGCTGTGGTTACCAGCCTTGTTTTGGACGTGTCTTTATCCATTAGAGGTTGGTTTTATTTAATTGCAGCCATCGATACGTGCAGAACCGTAACCCAAGACAACTTTCACCCTCGGAGCTTGTTCGTTGGCTGGGGGGAGGTTGAGGCTGTAGCCGAAACTTTAATGTGCGTGGGTGGGTTGTAGCTGCTCTGCGTTGGGTTCTGCACAGAACTAGCTGAGGAGTGCTTGTCCTGTGCTGCTGAGTCTGCTTTGTTGGGTGGAGATGGCAATTGACTAAAATGCACAAAAATATTCGGTTATAATGCATCAATTAATAAGCCCGGTTTTAGTAAGGTTTCTCTTTAAAGAAAAAAAAAAAAAAAGGCAATCGTTCCCTCTATGATGCTTGTAGAAATGTTATTTGTTTGCTTTTTAAGAGCAGCTTAATGAAGATAGTTCTTGTGTTTTGCTTTCTTGGTCTCTTAAAGGTACATAGGTCACTAATTCTGGAGAGGCGCTTCCTATATATGTTAGTTTTTAACTGGGAAGTCAGTATTCTATTGATACTACTTTAACCTGCTCGATGGCATGCAAGCACCAGATAATATGGAGCTCTCAAATTAGAGTACCCAAATTAGAGGACTGGTGTGTTGTTGATACACCTGTTAATTTGAGAGTTTAATATGAAGGATTTTGCTGTTTGTTTTTAAACACCTGTCTGCAAATAGCACTTCAGATTGTTTGTGTGCTCTAAAACAACTTAAAAGCAACATAATGCTGCATTATCATCTGTTAGACTGCTTGTAGTTAGGGTACGTCTTTGTGTGTTTGTAAGTATGCTTACAAACATGCTTACTTCAAGATCTGTTTGGTCAGAGAGAATAATTATTCCTTACTTAGCACTACAAACAGGAAGTTTTCTTCTGGACATGCTGTGTATTGTCAACCAGCAGGCCACAGTGCCTGTTCTGCTGGTTTAATAAAACCAAACCAAAACCCTTCGTTCATGAGCTTGGGGAAACAGGATGTACCTCTTCAAACTGTGTCACAAACGGAAGTTGCAGAAATTACTCGTCACAAAAATTCCCCTTTCTGACTTGAAGAGAGCACGACACATCTAACACCAGCTAACTTTTACTTCTAGGGCTAAAACTTCCTCTGCATGCTTGAGCAGGTTGTCCACTTCTTTCAAGAACAGCCTGCACGAGATAAACAATAAACAGCCTTCTAAAGTGAAACTAACTCACTCGAGAGTTGCTGTTTTTTTACAGGGAAGAGGATGAGAAGAATGTCTGTATCTTGGAAACTTCCTTTAAAACAAAGTGAATAAAATTGTTTTTGCAGAGGACACCTCCCATGTTTTCTCTCTCCTTCCCAAACTAATTATACTCTGAGAGGTAATAATGGGACTTCTTAAAGAATTTAGGGTATACAGAGGTGAGGCTAATATAACACAGAAGGTGCAGAATGAATTGGTCAACTATGTCTAGTGTAGCAGAGAGTTCTTGGAGTTGTCCTTGGATTTTATTTATTTTTTAATATTTGAAATTTCTGTTCTAGATTTCAAACTCCTCTCTGTAAATTCCATAAAGGAGTTTTACCCTTTAGAAGTGAAAAAGCTGCAGTTCTTGCCTGGTGATTCAAGGGATTAAACAAAGTCGGGCAGGTGAAAGTACACATGAAAATCTTGTCATAAGTTGATTTTCAGGTTATAATGCTTATTCATTCTTTATTGGCAATGCTGCAATAAGGAAATGAATTAAAATGAGTTTATACCTGTTTTATTGCTGACAAGTTAAAAACTGATATTCAACATGTGCAGGCAATGTATTCAGAAGAGGGATAGTTCTTTTTTACTCTAGCACAGGGAGAGAAACATGTTTGGAGATTAACATTAACTGACATTTAGGTAAAACAGTTGCACTATCCCCTTGACTGCAGTTGTCAAGACTCCACCGCCTCCTGGTTCTGACTCTTCCTTGTCACGTGAAAAGGTGCAGCTCTAGCAAGTATAAGGATGGGTTTCTGACCTTTGCTTCCAGCTGCTTTACTGATACAAATGCTAAGAGGTGATCATGGACAGAGTACACCTATTTTAGGTGTACTTAAAGATCCCAAATCTAGGAAGATGTAAACTCTTGTTTCATTGAATTTTGTTTTCCTGTCAAGCCTAAGGCTCCTTCTCCTGCAACAGCAAATTAGTACACATACCCTTGCACATAGCACTGGAAAATTTGGCATGCTTGCCATCATGGCTTGCATCCCTGAGAGGTGGGGAGAAGGGGAATGTCCACTGTGTGCATATGCTGGTCTATGTTGGCATTCAAATACAAATGTAATGATTTACTTTCCAACAGTGGAATGGCACTTTACACAACTCGCTTGTTCAGTATTTCAGTGATCTTCAACATTAAATCCTACAACTACACCACACTGCAATCTAGGAAATCCTTTTATTTCTTGTGGCACCCATCTCTTCAGGGTGTAGTGATATTACAGCTGGTGTAACAATAAATGTTAAAGCAAATGCATCAGCTATGCTATAGCATCAGATGCACTTTCCTGCCAAAATAAACTGAAAAATGTATTACCCTTTGTTAGAATTCATTTGCTTGTAGGAAATTTTAATTTCCTGGCAGAGGCCATGATTAATTTTTATGTTTTTCCCAAATTGCTTGCAATCAGTCTGCAAACTTAGTATCTTGGCTGTAACAGAGGTTTAGTATTACAATTCTTGCCTTGGAGACTCATCTAGCCATATAAATAAATAGGAACTCTGCCTTCTGTCATTAACTGGTGCCTTTCCATATCTTGCAGCTTCCTGCTTACTGAAAGATGGCAGCAATTGGAGTAGCGCTGTCCTGTTCCTGTCTCCGTCCTGGCGTATGGCTGCTGAAACCAGGAGCACATACGATGAGCTCCCTTGGTTTACATACAGCTGCCAGGTGTGCTGCCAAGGATTATTATGAAGTACTTGTTCTGGGTGGAGGCTCTGGTGGAATCAGCATGAGTGCTCGGATGAAGAGGAAAGTGGGGGCAGAAAATGTTGCTGTTGTTGAACCAAGTAAGGTAAGACTTCTCCCATTGAAAGCAATAAGCATTTTATATATGTAACCAGTTTGATCCGGTTCTTATCCTTCTTCTGCCCCACATATTTTGAACTGTGGAAAGGAAGCCAACTAACCTGCCTTCAGTAAGCTTCACATGAAATTTGTTGCTCCATCATAGAGATGCGTGCATCCATTCAGCTTTGTCAGGCAAAACTCTTGGTTATTTATACAGCTCTTTGGTTGAGAATAGCACATTACTACCTATTTGAAGTGATGTACCTGCATCAATTAAACTGTTCTTAAATACTGGTCAATTAAACTGTTCTTAAATAGTCATAGAATCATAGAATCATAGAATATCCTGAGTTGGAAGGGACCCTTAAGGATCATCAAGTCCAACTCTCGACACCGCACAGGTCTACCCAAAGTTCAGACCATGTGACTAAGTGCACAGTCCAATCTCTTCTTAAATTCAGACAGGCTCGGTGCAGTGACCACTTCCCTGGGGAGCCTGTTCCAGTGTGCAAACAGTCATTTAAACATTTCTTTCATTCTAAATTTCTAAACATTTCTTCTTAGTCATTTAAACATTTCTTTCAGACTCATTACTATCAGCCATTGTGGACCCTGGTTGGTGCTGGTGCAAAGCAGCTGGAAACATCTGCACGTCCAACAGAAAGTGTAATGCCTAAAGGTGTTGAGTGGATTAAGTCTCGAGTTATGGCACTGGATCCAGATAAGAACTGCATCAGGCTAGAGAATGATGTCAAGGTAATAACATCACAAAAACGTTAGTCTCAGTCACTTATTCGGTGTTTGTCCATCGCTTGCAGATCTTCTTGGAACTACCTATGGAGCAAAACCTTCCCAGGCACCGAGAAGGCTAGGAAATTTGCTTAGTCTTATGAGAAGTACTTGATCCTAAAATCTGTTTCTAATGACTATTACAGATAACTAGGTTAGAATAACCTCAACTTAAGACATCATCATCATGAGTCTTCTTCCTCTTTATGGAGAACTGAATACAAAAGGTGGAATAGTTTGCTCAAAACACTTGGTTTCCTGTATAGCAAAATTGTGTGTAGAACTCTTAATGCAGTTAGCATTTTAATGATAAATTATTATTACAGCTTAACATTTACTTTCATAATGCCTGGCCTTATGACTCTATTGCTGTCAGACATCTTAAATTTTCTTTGAGATAATGTTTTGTTTGTTGGTTTTATTCTTCTCTAAAATACTTTTTTTCCCCCTCTACAACAGGTATCTTACAAGTATCTGATAATTGCCCTTGGGATTAGTCTGCATTACGAAAAGGTACTTCTTTTATAGTTATCATGTTTTTACTAGTTTTAATGGCATTATATGCCTTCATGACTCACTAATGTAAATGTTTTTTTAGTATACTTTTTTTTTTTTTTTTTTTACTGCAGGATACTACAATGCTAGTATGAATCAAAGAGCCAGAAGGCAGCCTAATGTATTAAGTGTGTCCCTCCACATATTTGTGTGTAAAAAGTCAAATTACCCGTGGGGAGGTCTTTTAGGGTAGCTTTGTGGCACCTCTATGGCAACACCAGGTGATGGGACAGCAAGTTAAATGTGAACATCAAGTATAGTCTGTAATGAGACAATGAGATATGCAGACTGCAGTCTGAGGCATCTCTAATGTAAGCAGAAATGAGGAACACACAGCAGTTAGTAAAATGTGTCTTGAAGAATCAATTTGACCCCTCTCTACCACCTTTTTTAAAGGGTACACTTCAAAAGGAACCAGCTGTTACATCTGTGTGTGAATAGGCCTTTGGACCCTTCCCATCTATTAGTTTTCTTGTACATTTTCTACAGTGGCACTCAAACTCATGGTATGGCACCAGAATAATCATAGCACTGGATAGGAAGAGGAAAACACAAAGGCAAGGTGTTGGAGCGATTTGACTCTCCTGGCTTTAACCTGCCCAGCATATGACGTAGTAACTAATAATGTATTTGACTCTCTTTTTGAGTAGCTCCTAATGCATACACAAAGAAAGAGTTAGTCTTAGTTAACTAGAGTCACACAAGATGAATTCAGCTGATTATATCAGCGGAATGAGGAATTGCATTGTGCTCAGTGACCCTCTCAGTCTTCATTTAAATTTCTACAGTACAACTTGAAAAAAATAAATTCAGTGTTCAGAAATTCAGTATTTGGTAGAGGAATCCATGTAATCACTATTACTCTCTGGTGAATTTAGTGAATAAAATTCATAGTAACAGGCTTATATGGCATTAAAACCAAAGTGGCCATTTTAAAAAAGATGGTTGCTCTTATTTGTCTTCACTAGCAGCATAGTTCGTGTTGTAGACTGTAATCTCTCAAGCACATTGCAGTGATGTAACATGACGCAGTTATCTCTCAGAAGTTCTGCAATCCATTATTTTGAAAGAGGGACGACTGCCTGTCTCATAAACAGATGCTCTGGTGTACTAGTAGGAAAATAATTATTGGAGACAGAGCTGAAGCAAAATAACCTTAGGAAATACAGATATCTGCAACTAAGTATTGTGAGAAGTTTCAATCGCTTCTTTATAAACTTTCATAATGCTTTTTAGTGTGTGTTTGCTTGTTTGTTTTTTACTTAAAATGATGTGGCAGTGACTTTTTCTGTTCTTACTCTGATT
Source organism: Aythya ferina (assembly GCF_964211825.1). Taxonomy (NCBI): domain Eukaryota; kingdom Metazoa; phylum Chordata; class Aves; order Anseriformes; family Anatidae; genus Aythya; species Aythya ferina. Next base: position 20,092,680 of record NC_140307.1, on the reverse strand, counting down.
TTCATGCTTTAGTCTACAAAAACTTGTGTCTGGTTCTGCACTGAACAGTTACAGTACAGATGTTGCAGACCACAGTCATTTCAGTAAATATTGCAACTACTAAATTTTGATGGAAATATCTATCTGGTTGGTAAGCTTAGGGGCGACCTTATCGCTCTCTACAGGTACCTTAAAGGAGGCTGTAGTGAGGTGGGGGTTGGTCTGTTCTCCCATGTGCCTGGTGACAGGATGAGGGGGAATGAGCTGAAGTTGCGTCAGGGGAGTTTTAGGTTAGATGTTAGGAAGAACTTCTTTACTGAAAGGGTTGTTAGGCATTGGAACAGGCTGCCCAGGGAAGTGGTGGAGTCACCATCCCTGGAGGTCTTTAAAAGACGTTTAGATGTAGAGCTTAGGGATATGGTTTAGTGGAGGACTTGTTAGTGTTAGGTCAGAGGTTGGACTCGATGATCTTGGAGGTCTCTTCCAATCTAGAAATTCTGTGATTCTGTGATTCTTATTTTCAAAAATACCAACTAGTAGGTTTATATTAGCTTTCTTTTTTTCTTAAATATCTGTTTCTTAAGTCTCCATTTAATACTTGATGATGAAGACAAAATTCTTGCTGTCTGTAATTTAAACCTTTGTTTTCTTTTCCTTAGATCAAAGGCTTGCCTGAGGGTTTTCATCACCCTAAAATAGGTTCCAATTATTCAGTTCATACAGTAGAGAAAACATGGAAAGCTTTGCAAGATTTCAAGGAAGGAAATGCTATCTTCACTTTCCCAAACACTCCAGTGAAATGTGCAGGGGCTCCTCAGAAAATCATGTATTTATCAGAGGCCTACTGGAGGAAAGTAAGTATTTTCCTCTCTCTGATAATGTCTCTTACCAGATATGGAAGGCTTTTGCTAAGAGGTTTTTATCATCTTTTTAAACAAATAAAAAAACACATGGGAGAAATAAGACTCAGGATTATTAAATGAAAGTGACCAAGTTGCCTTTTCTGTTATTAATGTTTACTAAATGAAACTAACTGAATTGTGCATAAGCATTTTGCATTTATTACTGGAGAAACTTGCAGAATTCAGAATTCATACGGAATGAACTGCTTAACCTGCTTCTGGTGAGCTACTGATACAACTGTTCTCAGCCTAACTCCAGGTGGTACACTAAAATCACACTGGCTGACATTGTCACTCTTGTTGCTTTAAGTAGCCAGTGCCTACTAAAGCAAGCTTAGTGGCTAAATAAAGCAAGCTTAGTGGAGCTTCAAGTAGAAGTGTCAGGCTCCACATATGTTTTAAAATTACATGATCAACCTACTGGGTATCTGAATAATGCATAGAATTGACGGTTTCAGAATGCTACTACAGATGTTTAACCTGCATACAGCATCGTTCAACAAATTGCAGCCATCTCTTTTCCCTAGCAATTTCTGTGGGGGACATCTTCAGTACCTTACTCTGAAGGGGTAAAGTATCATAGGAATTAAGGTACAAGGATGTATCCTGTCTGGCTTCTAACATGCTGTGAAATACTGTATCTGAAAAGTTCTAATGTTACTACTACATTAATTATTGAACTGCACTGTTCTATTAACTTTTCAGGACAGTGGCATTGTTCTCTTGCTTCTGCTAGCTTATCTTTGCAAATAGAAAAGGCTCACTTGATTTTTCTGTGCAGACAGGAAAACGACCCAAAGCGAACATACTGTTCAACACTTCACTCGGTGTCATATTTGGTGTTAAAAAGTATGCTGATGCGTTGACAGAAATAATAAAGGAGAGAAATATTACTGTTAACTATAAACGGAACCTTGTTGAAGTTCGAGCAGACAAGCAGGAAGCTGTGTTTGAAAACCTGGACAAACCTGGAGTGACTGAAGTTCATCAGGTGAGAAGCTTTCAGGCCTCTGGTTTGGTCCTTCTTCTTTGTATGTACTGTAATGTAACTGCCACAGTATAACAATGTAATCTGTTGCTCTATTGTGTACTGCCATTTCCTCCTTGTGGTACCTTGTCGTTTAATTTCAGAAGATTTAATTTTGAAACTAAGGTGGAAAGAAGCGGGGGCAGGGTGAATGACTTAATAAACCATGCCTGAAGTCCTGTATGCCTTGTTAGTATAATTTGGGAATGTCTCAGGCATATATATGGAGGAAATAAAACTTCTGTTAGGCCAGTTTACATGGAGTTGCCTGATAAGGTTCACGTTAATAAAGAATTTGGAAAGGATGCACTTCAAATTTGTGATCAAAGTTTCACTCTATATACCCATGTTTAAAATAAAAAATAATTCTTCATACTGTTTTTAATTCCTTACATCAATACAAGTATGATTTGCTCTGATAAACTAGACATTTAGTGCCTTTTCTGTCTGTCTAGTATGAAATGCTTCATGTCACACCTCCAATGGGGCCACCTGATGTACTCATCAACAGCCCTGTCTCGGATGAAATCGGCTGGGTAGATGTAAATAAGGAAACTCTACAACATAAAAAGTATCCTAATGTTTTTGGTATTGGAGACTGCACCAACCTGCCAACATCAAAAACTGCTGCAGCTGTAGGTAAAGGCCTGTGCATGTTTGTGTGTGCAGTGGGAAGTGTGGGAGTGACAGTAAGCTTTTAAATCAGACGGTTGTTTTGTTTGTTACTCTTGAGGCCTGAACTTCAATTTTTTTCCCATCTTTCTAAGACTTAAGTCTCCTGGACCAACTGATGAGCTGAAGACTGTACCGATGCCATTAACCCCCCAGTTCTCATTTTAGATGCCTGACAGCTTGACTAATCCTATTTTCTGTGGTCACAGAATGACATAAAATGAACATGCTACTCTTGCGTTGTCATTTTTCAGTACCCAGACTTTCTACTCTATCTTAGCAGCTCATGCATATGTGTCAGCTGATAAGTCTACTGAGGAATCACGTGTTCGTTCTTGCAGTCACAGCGTCCAATATAAAAATGCTTTATATGGTCTTGTAACTTTAAAAGAAAGAAAATCAAATCCAAGGGTCTATAGAGTAATGTGAAGAGTGGTATAGGCAACTCTTGCAGCAAACTTCAGTGTGCTGGAATCTTCAGTGTTTGAGAAGACTTGACAAGTATAATTCAGCATGGCAGAATGGGTATAGGCTAAAAACATATAGCTCAAGTTTTGTTAAGCCTTCACAGTTGGAAACAATGAGGCCAAAATGTTACTGCAAGTATGATTTTTTTTTTCCTTTATGTGGGACTGTAAAATTTGCAGACTGATTTGACATATATGTTCAATTACAGCTCAATTGTCTAACGCTACGAGCTACTACTGTTTGCTTAGCAGTATGACAGTAATTGCTGTCTAAAGCAATTTGTCTAAAGTAGAATGACAGTAATTACTGTGTAAAGCAAAGCCTTAATACACTTTTTTTTTTCTTCTCTTCCTTATCTAGCTGCCCAGTCTGGAGTGCTTGATAAAACTATTTCCCTGGTAATGAAGAACCAGTTGCCAACTAAAAAGGTATCTACAGCTTTTGTCTTAGGGGGAAGTTGTCTTGAATGTTACACCCACTCTCATGCAGGAATTTCTGCTAAGACAGTCAGTTAAACTGCATGAACTGAAGACAGAAAGGGCTTCATGTCAGCAGTAGAGGTGCTAAACGGCTAATTACTGATGTCATAGTAGTAATTTCATAGCACAATTCATATTTGTGGTATTGTCTTTAAAAGCATGATCTATTTCCTTCCTTCTGATTTGGAAGAAGTTGAAAAGCTGATTGGGCTGGGTACATTGACAATGCAGGTGGACTTAATTGGACTAAGAGTGTTGGCTAGTATAATCCCTACTCCAAGAAAACCCTCACAAACCCTATTATATCTGTTCAGCTTGTCTCACATGTTCAGAACATGATCTTCTAAGGAGGTAAGTGGAAGTTTTTGTATTCCAGAAGCTGTTAAGCCTGTGGCTGTTTTTTTTTTTCTTTCTCTGAGACAGCTCTCATTTTAGGCACAGCTCCTCAGTTAATATTCCTGGGGTACTGACCTGAGTATCAGTCCATACTGCAGTGAACCCCTGGAAATTCTTAAGACTATATTTAAGAACCTGTTTATATTCTGTCCGTTAAAGCCAGCAACAGCTCTTGTCCTTATCTACTGGTCATCTTTTCTGCTGGTTACAGTAATAGCCAGCAATTAATGACACAAAGCCCTTTAGGCAATTGTTTAGGTACATTCTAATGTAAGTAGTGTCATTACATAAATACACAATCTGCAACTGAAAGAAAATAGCTTGGTTATTATGATTATCAACTCATAATTGTCAGCCTTTTAAGCCTGTTAGAATTAACACTAAGTGCAGAAACCTCCTAGAACCTTACTTTGGTATATTAACGTTAATCATATAACTTGCAATACTTAAGCATCTAGCCTTTACTCAGATGAACATAAATGGTGTATTCTTCCTTCCAGTACGATGGATATACTTCCTGCCCACTTGTAACAGGCTATAACAAGGTCATTCTAGCAGAGTTTGACTACAATGCTCAGCCTTTGGAGACCTTTCCCATTGACCAGAGTAAGGAGAGGATAACCATGTACCATATGAAAGCTGATATGATGCCCTTTCTCTATTGGAATGCACTACTCAAGTAAGTATTTTAAGTCTGAGGAGGCATAGGTGGTGTGATCATGCAGAACAAAGCCAGGTACAGGTACCAGTACCTGTTCTGGATAACAAGCTCTTTTAAGAACAGTAATTGTACAGTGAACTTCAACTTTGAGCATTCTTTGCTAGTAACGGGGCTTGTGCAAGAACAATACTGAATTTTACAAAAGGACAGCCGTTGGCCAAGTTGAAACAACCTAGCTAAAGCAAAACTGATTCTCCAAGACAAACCCCTAGCATTCCTCTCTTAGTAAATGGAAGTATCATAAGGGAGTAAAACATCTCTCTCCCCCCATCCCCCTTACACATGCAGATATGACTTTGATGTGATTAAACAACTTTCTCCCTTTCTAGGGGATACTGGGGAGGACCAGCTCCTATCAGGAAACTAATGCATCTGGGCTTGAAGTAAAGTAACAGATAACAGCCAAAACTCTTGGAACAAAAGGAGTGGCCATACTGCACAAGTACTCATACTCCCTCTTGGACAACCACTTAATAGACAGACTTTTTTAAAGGAAGCAGCTTTTACACCAAATTCACTTTCTATCTACTAGGGGTTAAGCCTTACTATACACTCAGTGCTCTTCTATGTAAACCAAAGCCTTAAGCTGATTCTGTATGTACACTGGAAATTGAAGTTAAGTTTGAGGTTACCTTAAACTACAGGATGCTACATTTTCTACAGCAATCATTGACTACAAATTTATATAATGGAACAGTTTTTCAGTGACTCTGCACACTAGTAAAACCAACTCGTTCTCTCGTTTTTGAGGAGCCTCAGTCCAAATTTCTTCAGCAAAAAGCATTGCAGATGGACTATAGAAATTAGTGCAGATTAATGAAAGGAAAATAAATCTTCCTTTTCCAGATTTGTTTAGATATATCACTATAACCCTAACCTTTTTCCTCAGATCAGACTCAGCATAGTTGCACTATTCAGCTTCTCTCTTACCCTATCAATTACAGGAACTTGTTTCTCCAACTAATGAAAGCAGATGTGTTCATAAAAGTCTCCTACATGCTAATTCCCCATATAAAGTTTTGTGTTTTACATATACCCGTGTCACATAAATATGTATTATGTACATTAGCAGTGTTGTGCGAACTAGCATCACCTTTGTTATGTTTTACTACTATAGTTTATGAACATAAATAGAATTCTCAATAGGAGATTGTGAAAAGAAATCAGCTGAGGACATGTACTAGGTTGAAGCATAAATTAAGACAACAGCTGAGGGGGAAATACTTTTTTTTATTATGGCCATGTGTAGCTCGGTTTCAGGGGAAATTGAACAAAAAGTCAAATCCAATAACTGAGTCTTCACAGAAGCTGGAACTTTAGTAGCAGTCAGGTAGACAGCTCAGAGCAAACAGGAATCATCTTCAATCCCAAGCAACTTATTTCTAAACAGGAATACAGACATGAATGTATTTGAAGTTATAGCTTCTTGGTTTTAAACATAGCCATTTAAAGGGTTGCTTTTGAGTTCCAATTACAAGCATGAACACATACCTGCATGTTAAGTAATTCTTCAATCTTATTTTGGATCTGCCCATACACCTCATTGAACAGCTCCTCCCTTGATTTTGTTCCATTCAAGTGCACTTAATGTAAAATAAGAGAGCTATAATAGAATCATGCTTCTGTAAGCCTGACAGATCCTGATTTAAAAGGGCATGCACCTGACTTCCTAGAAAAATATACTCCATGCAACAGTTTCAACTCTTCTCTTACACTTAACTAGCATGTATATCCTAAACTTGACAAGCATTTCCCTCAATCTTACAAAAGTACTTTTGTTATTGAAGGCTTACCCACATCAACACCAAGATCTTCCATTATCTTCCTGTGCTTTACGTACATAGGCCAAACATGGCCATCAAACAATCCAGGTGGATCTGGTACAGTATAATTCCTCGAACTGTAAATTAAGACATTATTATTCAAGAGTAGTCTAGTTACTGTTTAGGCAAATGACATATCATGCACTCATTTTTTCTACACCCTAGCCTGAATCTGTTGCATTCAGTGTAGTTTTTGAGCTTAAAAGTTAGTCTTTAGCATCAGCTGAAAACAGATACAGCTGCAGAGATACTGAAAAAAAAAGTTGGAGTTTGATGGGCTGGTCCAAAGCATGCAAGACATAGAAAGGATTCCAATAAAAGACTGATCTTACACTGAGCACTGATCTCATGTACACAATAGTTTGTTAGAAACCTTTTGGGCTACAGTTTTTCAATACAGTAGCTGCATTAGTGTTAATCCTTTCATATCTAAAAAAAAACTTTAAAGAGAAAGAAAGTCTTGAGCTGCGTAAGACAGGTAGGAAAGGTAGCAAACGAACTTACACAGATAAACTTACCTTCTTCTCCTTTTACACTCTTCATATGGAATGGAAAGAAAGTACCGATGGTGGAAAATATCAATCAGTGGCCTGAAAGAGACACATCTGGTTACAGCTAATCTGTTTCATTAGTAGCAGGAAACAGAAAGGTAACACCACATCCATGTTCTCTGGAGCTGTCTTCAGTCTAGTGACACCATTAGTCAATATCAGCTGCTAACTCTTGGTTTAGAACAACACTTTATTGTGTTAAATCACATAATTCATATAAAAATCAAGATATATGAAATCATAACTTGATTACCTGTAGGTGTAAAGTAGGAAGCCTTCAACAATAAGAATGTGGATTGTTTTATCTCCTCCCTCCCTGTCTGGTGAGATTTGGGCATCCAGCGTGTTGTTGATCCCATGAGAACGTTCGAACTTGACTGGGTTTCTTACCCAAGCATTGATGGTATTCATCATAGCCTCCATATCTAATGCACTAATCACTAAGACAAAACACACAACTACCATTAACAAGCAATTAAACATCATCTAGCAACAAAGTCTGTACACAGAAAAATGCATGTAAAGGATTAAAGTACTTAAAGTTTTTGAGTTACACTTTGTTTGATAACACCATAACAAAGCCTTACCATCATACTGTTTAAACCCATCTTCAACTTCTATTTCATCTTGAGGCTGAAACAGCGATAAGAAAACACCTGCTTGGTCAGCACAGCTACCAGGGAGCTGGATCCCCATTTCAAAGCAAGAAAAACCAAAAACAGAAGAACTGAAGCTTGAAGCTAAAAAACAGAAATCTTAACCCTCCACCAGGTTTCCCCGCATGCAGATAACAAGCAGGAGTCCCAGATAACCACGCCAGCCCTGCAGCCTCCCACCGACACGGCCACTCGCCCGCGCCTCCTCCAGCCGCACCGCGCCCGAGGCGGGACCCGCCGCCTCCCGCGCCCCGCCTCACCTTGAAGAAGTCGTCCTGGTGCACCACGCTGCAGTTGGGCAGGGCCTGCATCAGCTTGCGGGTGAGCGTGGTCTTGCCGCCGTTGGTGACCCTGAGGGAGCGCGATGGGGGCAGCTCAGCCCCGGGACCCCCCCGCCCCGCCCCGCCCCGGCCGCCACACGGCGCCGCCCGCCCCAGCCCCGCTCACCCGCCGATGCCGATGACGATGCTCATGGCGCGGCCGGGAGCCGCCCGTCCCGGCTACCGAAGCCTGAAGGGGTCGGGGCTGGGGAAGCCGGCGCCGCCGGGAGCGGCCACCTACGGGCCCGAGCCGGGGCCGGGGGAGGAGGAGGAGGAGGAGAGGGGCCGGGCGGAGGAGAGGGCCGGGAGCCCGCCGTCAGCTGCGGGGCCGCGCCATGCTGGCGGCAGCGGGGAGCAGCAGGGCCGGTGCGCGCCGCGCCGCAGCGCTCCGCAAAGGGACGCGAACCCCCGCTGCACGCGGCTCCCCTCCTCCGCCCGCGCGCCCATTGGGCGGCCTCCGCCCCGCCGTGGCCAATGGGGAGCGGCGCGGCGCGGGGAGGCTCGCGCCCATTGGGCGAGGAGCGCTCGACTCGCGCCCGATAGGGCCGCGGCTCGGCCGCTCGGCGGCGTTCATTGGAGGGGAGGTGGCCGCGCCTGGGGCTGCACCAACGCGCCCTAACAGCGGGGGGGGAGGAAACCCGGGGGGGTGCGGCCCAGGGGCCCCCCTCAGGCGCTGCGGTGGTTCGGCCCGCGGGAAGCCCTGACCCTGGCTGTAATTAGGGGCCCGCAATTAGCTGCGGAGGGGCTGCCCCCCGGGGCTGCGGCAGGGCTTCGGCAGCCGGGGACCCTTCCAAAGTCAGGGTTCTGGTGTGCTGGGTCTGGTTAAATCTTCGCCTGTCATCGAGCAAGGTGACTTTGAGGCACCTCAAGTTTCACGCCATGCTCAAAGCGAATTAAACCAAGTTTTATCTACAAGTTCCACTTTCCATTTTATTTTATTTTATTTTATTTTATTTTATTTTATTTTATTTTATTTTATTTTATTTTATTTTATTTATTATTTTTTTTTGTCCCAGCCCATGCCAGTCAGCTCTGTAACCATACAGACATTTCAGGATTTTAGCGCAATATAAGTAAAACGAGCGAAGTCAGGATAATGCACAAATTACAGGCGCAGAACAATGAGATCTTAGAAGGGCAGTCAGCCTGAAGTACTGTTCTCCCCGTCAACCCAGTGCTGACAGAGCTGGAGGAATTAAAAGGACAATTGGGCTCAGAAGTTGCCAGGATTTAACAGCTTGGTGTGGGCAGGGCAAGTGAGAGAGGGAGTTAGGAGAATCTTATCAAATAGAGATAGAGCACTGACGGCATTAAACCAGCGTGCTAGTTCATGTCTTTGCCAACTATGGTGCATTGTGCAAATTAACTAAAGCAAGAAGCCCTGGGCCCCTTACCAAGGTCAGTCTCCTATTAGGAGCGTGAGCCTATCTTAAGAAAGTGGCAGAAACTGGTCCTGCAGATGGACAAGAGCCAAGGAGCAACTGAGTCTGCGCTAAGACAAGAGGTCAACTAGCAGTGACGAGGAAGAGTCATCAGTCTTCATCCCCACGACCCCCACCAGGATACACTGTGCAAGCGCAGATGGGAGGAGTTTATGGAAATGACTCCTTGGAACTAGTTTTAATATGAAGCGGAGATAGGTTATGAATATGTATAGGCACATTGTGAAACTTCATGCATCTGTAACTCTTTGCTGCATGTAATCATGGCAAATTGCTGCATCAGGTGCACACGACTTTGGTGGGACTACCCCCCGTGCTGCCCAGCGCTGAATAAACAGACCTACTGTACAATGGTATTGATTGTGGAGTCCGTTTCCCACGAGTCACAAGGGAAACCAGCCTGCAGCTGAGGTGAGGTAGCAGCTGCTAACTTTGCACTCATTGCCTTTCACCAGCAGCTTGAGTCAAGGATTCGCCATGACCAGACCTTGAGTCTGTAGGGCAATTGTGGAGAATAGATGCATTTAGTCTGTTATTAAGATTATGGCGCTTGTCAATGGAAAGGGGAGATCCTTTTATTTTCATTCAGGAGAACGTTCTACACTTCATATAGAATTAGTATATAGTATTAGTAATATAGTATAAGTAAAACACAGAAATATTTTCAATACTTTTTAATGCATAGCAATGGTGGGAGTGTTACATTCAGTGAAATATATCGAAATATATCTTAACGTTCATAAAGCTCTGGGGCATTTTAACTCCACAGACTGCAGCATGGCTGTGTATCCTGCCCATCACATTCAACATCTGTGTCTGTGTGTGCTAGCCATTTCCCTGGCCCTTTATCCCTCTCTTCTTGATGCTGTTGCTGCTACGGGGAAAAACAGAGAAAAAGAACAACAGGATATTGTCTGGTTCTGGTCTGTGTGCCAACAGTTACAAAACGTTGTTTTCTTCTCAGTTTTGGGATTCTTGTTGGCTTTTATTAGTCTTGGACGAGCCTAAGCACATTAAGATGTTTTTTAAATTCTTCCAGTTACTGTGGAAACCTTGAGTCTCCAGGAGGAAGGCGGTGTCCCGTGCCCTTGTGCGGACATTCCTGTTCTGGAGGATGACACCCTGACTCATGCAGAGGAAAAGAAGAGCCCTGTTGCAGAACACAACAGGAAGACATTTAGCACTACTCTTTGCCAGGATGACACCTGCAGGGCTGCTGCAGGAGTGGAAGTGAGCCACGGACTGGATGAGTAGCGCTGAGAAAACTGCATTGCTGTACAAATCTCTTGCCAAACCAGAGCGCCATTTTGGCTTCCATTCTCCTTTTCTGACACCTGTAGGTAAGCATAAAGTGCACTGCCAGATAGACTTCTGCAGCAAGTTACCAAGCAAAGGAATCATCCCGGGGTGCAGATTCACACCAAAGTGGTCTAGTTTAGCTGTCAGGATTATAATCAAGGATTATCAACTGAAAATGTGTTGGGGTTGCCAAGGCAGGAGCTGGCTGCTTGCCAGTGCTTGAATGAGGAGGTGGCACCCAGCAGGACGCCTGAAGCCATGGGTGACATGCAGGTATGTGCTGCTGAGGCTGAAGGCTGCAGGGTACAGCAGGAGGAGAGCAGGTGTACGGCCACTATTTTGGGATGGGGACGTTCCCATGTCTAATTTGACTCTGGTAAACTCATTTCACCCCCAGTAAGTCTGCTTTCAAAATAGGTTATTAGGGTACAGCTACACACTTTGTGATTTTTAAGAAAATCTTAGCTTTGATAATCTTCTTAACATGCAATAAACCCAAATAGTCTGCAACTTCTGTGAAGTGTGGGCAAAAGCTTTGGTTTCTGCATGTTCTTGCGGTTGTGGGGACCACTGTCCCTTCTTTGCTGCACCCATACAAGGCATTAGTGGTGATAAAGGCCTTTGTGAGAGGGTGAAGTAGGGTGAAAAATGATAATGTTGGCAGCTAGTGAGTTGTATTAAAACCACACAGGATAAAATGGAAGTTTTCATTTCTGCAATAATGTATCATATCACCTAAAGCTAGGAGCAGATGTCACAAACACTTTGAAAGATAAATGGCAGAAATTGAAAAAATCTGCTTGAAGTGTGAGAAGTGATAAAGTGAAATAAAACTACAAAGGTGAAAGAAATTGATGTGCTAATTATGTAATTGCGGGGCTACATAAAAAATGCCTGTGATAGGGGGAGTTTATGGAAATGTCTGGGCTCTGTCTGAGGAACTGGTTCTGTTGCCAATATAAAAAGCTCTTCTTTTCTGGCTTAATGGCTTTTTGGAGTTAAAGAAGTTCAAAGTAAAAAGAACTCCACGTGTCTGTGAAGAGCAGCTATGTAAGACATAAGAATACTTTGTTTTGCAAATATTTGTGAAGCTTAAGCATTCAATCCCTTGTGCTTCTAAGCTGTTCTTTCCCGAAATACTAAATAGTTGAGAAGCTTTGGCCAGCTCTAGTTACAACAGGGTCATTGGCTGTTAAACGAGACTTAGTTTAGTTCTTGTATTGCTTTAATTACACTTCTTTACAGAAACTAGAATATATTCTATTTTCTGTCTGGGAATAAATATACATGCTTTTTCATGCTGTTTTCTGACGTGAACATACTGATTTTTAAATTGATACTGCTGCTCTATGTAAGTATGTCTAAAACAGTTCTCTTACAGGCTTGTTTCAGTCTTGTTGAAATGTCTGGTGCTCAATAACTGTTACCAAAATTTTAGTATATTACTAACTATTACCAATATTTTAGTATAAATTAAACAATTTATTTCTAGGTATACTCACCAGATTCTTTCTATGATCTTTTTCTGTGAATCTGCTCAAGCAATTCTTTCCTATGTTCACTTTAGGAACCACATCTTGGTCCTTGTACTGCTTTAACTCCCAGAGAAATAATTAAGTAACAAGATTGTATAACCTACTGAAAACATAATGATTGAATTCCTGGTTTGTTTTAACTGGTGCAATGGTGAATAACAACAGCTGGTAGGTAGATGCACAACTTCTATCTTTTATCACATTTGTAATTTTATCTCTTGGTTATAATATAGAACACTTTTACTATCATGTTGTTTTGATTAAATTAGACTAGGTAATGGAAAAGCTAAGAATGGACATGTTATGCTGTGTTTAAGCTCTATACGTTTTTTCCCAAAACTTTGCCTGTATGATTGTTTGCAGTTCTCAGACCCTATGTGTAGGGGGACTGACTTTTTCAAAATTCAGGAAAGCTTTTGCTAAAAATCAAGTAGCAGTAAGAAAGGTGAGTTTGACCCTCTCATAGTGTGACCAGTGTGAAGCTTCAGCCTGGTTGCCCCAAGGAGTCACTGGGGGTCAGAACTGACTGTATTTTTAATTTGTTTGCCACTCCTTGTTTCTGTCTGAAAGCTGCCTCATATTTTCTGAGTAGAAACACATCTTCCTTCTTATAGAAGAGGTGTCGGAGACTGGACCGGAACATGATAGGGGAGCCAATGAACTTTGTCCACAATGCTCATGTTGGGACAAGAGAGATGAGTAGTGACTCTTCATCAGTAAGCGTGCACTCTTGAATAAGCAGGAATCTCAGCTCAGTAGCCTGTAGAGCTACTAAATACTGAAATACTAGATAATATCATAAAAGAAAAAAACATCTGTCTTCATGTTCACCCTACCTCCCCCCACCCCGAATTGCTTCAGAACAGAATTGCCCCTTTGTCTGTAAGCATAAAATACTGTAGAAGATATGTTCTACAAAACAGTCCATCCAGTCCCCAGTGTTTCTACATGTGAAGGGAACCTTTTGGGATAATGATTCTGTGGGTGGAAGCACTTGATACTAGGTCCAGATTTCGCATCACCCAAAAATCAAGGTTGTCCCAAGGTAAGAGATGTAAGAATAGTTGGATTTTGGACAGCAATATCCATTTTGAACACTGACTTAAAAACAACCTGGAAGATTTTTTTTTTTTTTAAAGTTGCTATTTCTCCTCATTGCTATTGGAACCTAGCACTGTCTGCTTCTTCAAATTTATGCTTTTGGAAATTGCTCTGACAACCAGACTTTGTAAGATGAATATTCTAATTCTAACTCACTCTACCCCTTCTTTGTCTAGACTGCATCAATTCAGGACCACATGAAGTTTAAAGGTGGTTATACAAATGGCACTTCTGCAACTGCTGAGCTATAGGAAATTGAAAGAATTTTGACATTTGCCCTGTCTTAAGAAGATCTCCTGGGCTGTGCTTTCATTTTCTCTAAAGCCTCTTTATCATGAAGTAGAGAGAATACTTGAATTATAATAGGTCAGTGTGAGCGTTTGCGTTCTTTGCACAATAGCATTCTGAAGGAGTTACTGGAAATTATCCTTAAAATGGTCTGTTGTGGTGGTGTTGTAGTAGCAACAGTACTTTGTCACTGGATGACTTCCTGGCTGTTCCAAAAACCTCAAAGTTGTCTTGTAGGATGGGATTGGAAGCTGGCATGAATTGTCTGGGGTTTTGGTCTCTCTCTTCCCCTCAGGAAGCAAGATTGTTTTTTTTTTTTTTTTTTTTTTTTTTTTTAATTGGAAGATAACATATCTGCACTTTGTATGTGGGCTAAATTGAATTTCTAAGTAGGATCGTGTAGCCTATAACACTTTACCTAATTTTTGGATGGCTTACAATTAAGGTGTTAATTTACTGAGCTATACTTCAGTATTTTTCTCTATGACTTTCAATAGCGAACCAACTCTAATGTGATGTAACTAGCTGAGTCTGCAAAACCCAGTGAAACTTCTGCCTTGCTGTGATAACACTTTTGTAGCTAAAAAGGCAGGTTTTACAGACCTGCCCACTCCCAAATGAGGCTTAGAAAAACAAGCATTTCTCTGTTACTAGCCTGCCTCTCCTCTTTATGTGCACTAGTATAACTGACAGGTATTAATACAACAAAACTAATCATATTAGGTATCAGTTAATTTGAAGTGGTGCTACAACATGCTCAAAACTTTATGCTAATTTTGCATGAATTCTATGGAACTTCAAGCTAACTACATTTAAGATCTCTCTGTATTACCTATCTGTAGTTATAACTGCACAGAACTGGAAGGGGTATCTCTTGCTTCTGTCTCCTTCAGTTCATCTAAGAAAATGGTTTTGAAATTAAGTCTTTCTTATATATGATATTAAATTATATGAGTTAAATTAACTATGGTTTAAATGATAGAGCCAGGAGAATATTAAATGGAAACTGTCTCTTAGAGTTTCAGCACTTCAAAAATATGAATATTTAGCCATACCCAAACTACAGTTTCTTTCTTATATCATTGAATAGAAAAATTAGTAAGAACTGTCAAAACTGCTGAAATAGAGATTTTCTTTTTATCACATCACTGACAACTGTTCTCTGACTTAATTATGAATGACTGCCAGTGCAGAAACTTTTTAAGTTTGCTGTTGTGGGATTAACTAAATACAATTGTTTAAATTACTGCCAAATCAGCACCAGTTACAGCCCAAGTCAGTGCAACTCTCCCTTTCTTGCTCTAGGCATAAGATCATCCTTTTTTTTTTTTTTTTTTTTTTTTTTTTTCATTAAAAATAAGGAACAAAAAGTTTTGCCACTTAAAAGTTTTTAACTTCTATGATTATGTTTGTGGCTTCTGATACTTTTCAAATTGGCTTTGCTTAAGTCTTAGGCTGCCTATTCTGAGTATATTAAGTAACTTAAAACATGAAAAGTAGGTCTCTATATTATAAAACGAAACATTTTACCCATGCTTCCGTCCCATATTTCATCTTTAAGGGCCAAAGAGGAAGAGAATGCTACTTTCTGTAATAGTCAACAGCTGATCATCGCATTCAGCAACCACATAAAAGAGTAAAAGAGAAATCTAATGTCCCACATCTTTCATAGGACAGCAGTGATAAAGAAAATGGGTTATATTTTTCTTAACACTACAAGAAAAGCTAGAGAGTTAGTATTTCCTGAAGACTCGTTCAGTATATTTAAGAATAGAGTGGTGTATGCATGACTACAAATAAGTTGGGGATCAGGATAGTTATTCTTCCTATAAATAATTCAACAGAGATAATTCTGTTTTTCAGCTTATTTGTAGAAAAATCCTACTCCTTATTCTGTAAACCAAACAGTGTAAATATACAGTATACAGAATATACAGTATTATATAGGACTACATTAAAATTAACCAAGTAGTCATGTTATTAAAAAAAAAAAAAAAAAGTTTTGCTATTGCATTATGTGCCCCGTTCTTTTTTTTTTTTTTTTTTTTTATAATGTAAACAAGCATAAAAGCGTGTCTCAGGTATTTTCTTTGTATAATTGGAACCCTTATTTAGCTCTGGTCTGTCATATAACCTAGATAGGTTTATACTGAGTTACAATAAATCTGTTGAATGAGGTACTTGAACTCTTTTCATGTTGTCCAAATCTTGGTATTTTTCTCTGCACTGAAGATACGTTGGTCAGGTGGATGAATCAGCATGGTTTGAAACTTTATTGTGCAAAATCACATTTCTCCACTAGAGAGCACAATTTTCTATCAAGTCTCTGACAACTGCTCTGTACAGGTTGTTACTTCAGTGTGGGGTGGTTTTTTGTTGTCAGGGATTCTTGTTTATTTTATTCCAGTCAAGTTGAAAACAGCAAATGACACCAAAGAGTCAAACCTTTTAATCTACCTTTGTAAGCTGTGACAACCTTACACCGACAATGTGATGTGGCAACGCAATATTAACTGCTGTGACTTGATGGAATTTTTATGGTATCTTTTTGTAGTCAAAAATAAAGTAGCTTATAAGTGTTATAGGATTAAGTCTTTTATATGTAGTCTGCCAGAGTTTCATCACTGTATCTGTGTTGTTTGTTTTCTTTTTTTTGTTTGTTTGTTTAAAAAAAGATAAAGGGGTGGCAGGGAGTAGCTGTTATTTTAAACACTCTGTCTTACCTTGTGATGTCCCTGGTAGGCTTTACTGACTATTTAATACTTTTGCTTAAACCTGTAGTCAGTATTGAGAAAAGATATCTTGATTGTTCACAACCTAATATATCCTTTTATCTCCTGGAATAGCTTTGTGAAGAATATGTAGTGTCATGCTATGTTCCAAGTTACCCTGTAATATGGCAACCTGGGACTCAAGCAGGTAGGGCTAGTTCCTTGTATGGTCCCACCATAGTGGACTACTACTTGCTTCTGTAATTTCCACTCTGTATGGACAATTATTGTCTGAGATTAATAAATACTCTTAACCTTATTGTACCAGCAAGAGTAAGCATAATTTAATAGTGCTAAATTCCAGGGAGGATTAGTTATGAAGTTTTATTACAAGTTAACTAAATGTGGTAATGTTAGAGGAAAAAAAAATAATCAAAGCTGTTGTTTAGAGATGATTGCTTGGCTGTTCTTGATTGTCTTTGGATGTAATTTGCTATCATCACTGTGAGAAATGATGAGTGTCCCTTGACCCCTAAGCCACCAACCTGGACCCAACACCAGAGCCCCTGCCTCAGACCACACCCTGGAGACCCCACTCTGGCCCTGTCTCTGGAGCCCCAGATCCAACCCTAGAGCCCCAGTCCTCATTCTGACCCTGAGCCCCAGACCTGGACCCCTGCCACTGCCCAGGACCATGGACCCAAGAGTTTGCCCTGACCACAAGCCCTAACTCTGAGCCCCTGACCATAGAACTGACCCCAGACTCTGGAGTCCCCACTCCAGAGCTAACTATGAGCCCTGGACGATGGAGCTGACACGTATTTAACCCCAAGCCCCATCCCTGAGTGCCAACCCCAAGCCCTACCCCAGACCTGACCCTGAGCCCCAAACCCAAATCCAACCCAAAGACCTGGACTGAGAGCTGACCCCTGTATTTGGCCTCGAGCCCATGGCCCAGACCCGCACTTGAGATCCAGACCCACACCTGGACCAGATACTGAGCCCTGGACCTGGACCCGAGCCCCAGTGCTGAGCCCATGACTGGAACTGACCCTGAGCCCCAAGCCCCAGCCCGAAGTCCTGATGTTGAGCTCCCCACCCCTGGAGCTGACCCCGCCCTTGAACCCAGAGCTAACCCTGGATCTGGAGCTAACCCCAAGCCTGAAACCTCAGCCCCAACCCCATGCCCACAACCCCGGACCCTTGACCGTGGAAACGTGACCTCGGAACCCCCAACACAGTCAAAGCCTGACCCTGGAGCTGAGCCCTGGAACTGGACCTGACCACGAGGCCCAACACTGAGCCACAACCTGGAGCTAAATCTGAGCCTTGGACCCAAGTCCTGGCCCCTGTAGCTAACCCCAAGACCCAACTACATAGCTGACCTGGAGCCCCACCTGGGATCTGTCCTTGAGCCCTGGACCCAGACCTGACCCAAGGACCTGGACCCAGAACTGACCCTAAGCACCAACCCCGTGCTGCAGCCCCAAGCCTGAGCACTGGGCACTCAACCCTAGACCCTCAACTCCGAAGCTGACCACAAGCCCCGGACCTGGAGCTGAGCCTGAGCCTCAGACCAAGCTGGAGCTGACCCAGACCACCAAAATGGCCCTCAGACCTGGACCCAGAGCTAATCCTGAGTCCCAA
This sequence comes from Aythya ferina, assembly GCF_964211825.1. Lineage (NCBI taxonomy): Eukaryota > Metazoa > Chordata > Aves > Anseriformes > Anatidae > Aythya > Aythya ferina. Next base: position 20,074,663 of record NC_140307.1, on the reverse strand, counting down.
GCCTGAGCCCAATCCTGGACCCTTGAGCCCAGAGCCCCAGCACCCAGAATGGACCCCAGACCGAGCTAACCCCAATTCCCCACACTGAGCCCAAACCCTGAGCCTGAGCCCCATCCACTCAACCTGGGACAACTGACCCTGGACCCCTGACCCCGTAGCCCCCACCCTGGAGCTGACCCCAAGACCCAAACCAGAAGTTGACCCTGAGCCTCAGAACAGACACTGGACCCGGTGCCCCAAAGCCAGACCCCAACCCCGAGGCCCTTGACCACAAGCTGCTGACCCCATAGCTGACTCTGACCCTGGAGATAACCCCGACCCGTCACCCCCAGAACAGAACCTGGAGCCGGAGCTAACCCTGAGCCCCAGCCCCAGCCCCTTGATCCCAGACGCTCAACCCATGACCCTGGATGCTGAGCCCCAACCCCAAGACACAAGCTTCAGCCCTGAGCCTCAAACCCGAGCCCAAGCCCTGGACCTGACCCTGAGGCAGGGACCTGAGCCCCAGACTCTGAAGCTGACCCTGAATTCTGACCAAGGAGCTGACCCCAAGCCTCCAACCCCCGGAACAGAGCCCAGACCCAGAGCCCTGACTCTGAGCCCCAACCTCGAGCCCCCGACCCCGGAGCTGACACTGGACCTGGAGCTGACCCCAGACCTGGAGCTAACCCTGAGCCCCACACCTGAGCCCCAACCCCAACCCCGCACCCTCGACTCCAAACCCTTGATCCTGGAAACACAACCCCTGACCCCCACCCCTAGAACCAGGCTCAACCCCAAGCCCCAACCTTGAGCCCCAGCCCCGAGCCCCAACCCTGAGTCCCTGACCCCAGAGCTGACCCTGAACCTGGAACTAGCCCCGAGCCCCAAACCTGAGCCCCAACTCTGCACCCTCAACCCCAAACTTGGATACATGACCCCAGAGCCTCCAACCGGGACCCGACTCCAGAGCCCCCGACCCCAACCCCCAGAACCAGGCTCAACCCTGAGGCCCAACCTATGAACTCCAAGCCCCAACCCCAGACCCTCGACCATGTAGCCCCTACCCTGAATGTGGCGCCGTACATGTTTTTTATGGTCCTAATTAGGGTCCAGCTCAGTGTTCTGGTTAGGGTTACATTTAGGGTTGTTTGGAAAGAGAGAAGGCATAGCATCCTGTTGTGTGTGTGGGGGTTGCATAAAGGCTCCACAAGGGAGCCTGCTCCCCACACCTGCTTCCTACATCTGTTCTGCAGATCTGGTCACAAGACCTGGTCCCCAGGCCTGGTCCCCAGACATAGTCTTCAGAGCTGGGCCCAGGTCTGGTCCCTTGATCTCGTCCCCAGTTCTGATCCCCAGATCTAGTCCCCACACCTGGTCCCCAGAACTTGTCCCCAGACCTGGTCCACAGACCTGCTCCCCACAGTTGATCCCCAGGGCCGATCCCTAGATTGGGTTCCCACATCCGGTCCCCAGACCTGGTCTGCAAACCTGGTTCCCAGATCTGGTCCCCACACCTCATCCCCAAGTCTAGTCCTCACACCTGGTCCCAAACCCAGTCCCCAGAGCTGGTCCCAAGACCTGGTCTGCAGATCTGGTCCCAAGACCTTGTCCCCGCACCTGGTCCCTGGACTGGGTCCCCAGGGCTGCTCCCCAGACCTGGTCCCCTGATGTGGTCCCCAGCTGTAGTCCCCACACAGAGTCATCTAGGTTGGAAGAGACCTCCAAGATCATCGAGTCCAACCTCTGACCTAACTCTAACCAGTCCTCCACTAAACCATATCCCTAAGCTCTACATCTAAACGTCTTTTAAAGACCTCCAGGGATGGTGACTCCACCACTTCCCTGGGCAGCCCATTCCAATGTCTAACAACCCTTTCAGTAAAGAAGTTCTTCCCAGTATCCAACCTAAACCTCCCTTGGCGCAACTTTATCCCATTCCCCCTCCTCCTGTCACCAGGCATGTGGGAGAATAGACCAACCTCCACCTCGCTACAGCCTCCTTTAAGGTACTTGTAGAGTATGATAAGGTTGCCTGAGCCTCCTTTTCTCCAGGCTGAACAATCCCAGCTCCCTCAGCTGCTCTTTGTAATACTTGTAACACCTTGTCCCCAGATCTGGTCCCCAAACCTGCTCTCTAGATCTCGTCCAGAGATATTTTCCCCAGACTTGGTCCCCCAGATCTGATCCAAAGAACTGGTCTGCAGACCTCGTCCCCAGATCCAGTTGCCAGAACTTGTCCCAAGACCTGGTACCCAGAGCTGGTCCCCAGATCTGGTCTGCAGATCTGCTCTCCCAGACCTGATCCCGAGACCTGGTCCCCACACCTGGTCTCCAGCTCTTCTCCCAGCATCTGGTTCTCAGGGCTGGTCCCCAGAGCTAGTCCCCAGATTTTTTTTTTTTTGCCAGGAACATGATTTGACAGAGCAGTCAACTGTTTCTTTAGCTTTGAGGATGGTGAAATGGTCTCTGCCTTGAAGAGAACCAGTTCTCAGCCTGTCTCTACAAATAGTTACTTAGGGCTAAAATCTGAGTGGCTGCTAGCTCATTATGGCTCTGGCTGTAGACTCTTTAGACCTTGAAGCCTTCTAGATTTCCAGTGCTTGGAATTCACATAATAGAGGGATATTTAGGAGGGGTTGCCAGCTAACTTGTGTTTGGGAAATCGTGGGGTACGGTTCCTTTTTTTGGTTACATTTTACTCCCTAGATATATCCAGCCATTTGTGTAACTGTCCAGAGGATTCACAAAGTGCTTCAGTACACATGGCAAGGGGCTTGACCGTGTAAGTGCAGTATTACAAAGAGATTGAGCAGGGTCACCTTTTTCATCTATAAAAGATAAGTCTGTGATTACCTCTGCCAGGGCTGCTGCACGGCCTTTTGGCATTTATGGATCTGAGGGTGTTTTTTTTCTTTCTGTCTCTGGTCTCTGTGTTTGAGTCCTCTGTAGGGAGCTGTACTGTTTGCGTGTCCATCACACACGACCTCTTTGTTTCTTGTAGCCTAGGTCATAGGCATGGACTAAGCTGGAAAGTTGAACGAGGGCAAGTGGATGGCAGTGTTGCCCCTGAGTTGGTGGACAGATTCTGTTAGTCTGTTTTGCCTTTGGGGCAGGCTTGGTGTTGTGGTTTAACCCAGTCAGCAGCTAAACACCACACAGCCATTCGCTCACCCTCTACCCTCACTGTGGCAAGAAATACATTCAGCCAGCTGGCTCCATGCTGCTCTGGCTCCCAGCTCCCATCAGCCACCCCAGATATGCAAATACTACGTGCCGTTCAATTTAGCTCTCAGATTGCTGGATGGTAAATTCTCTCCACCTCGAGAAATGCACAGGCACTGAGAGACATCTTAGTCAATTGCCAGGCTCATCATCATCTGCAAAAAACAGAGTACCAGCATTCACTAGCGTGCCGGCCCTGATGCCCACCTCCTCTGCAATGCTGACTACTACTGATGCAACAAACCGTTGAGCAATGCCTCTCTGCTCCCAGCTCCTTTACCTCAGCTGCTCATTAGCTCTACATGAGAAATGGGCCCCTGCGGTGCCGTGCTAAAATGGGCCCGGAAGGCCAGCCTCAGCTGGCATGAGGGCCTGCCATCCCGGGGCCTGGGGGGCCGGCCATCCACGTGCCCAGGGGGCCAGCCTCAGGTGGCATGGGTGCCGAGCCATCCCAGGGCCTGGGGGCCAGCCTCGGGTGGTGCCATGTTAAGGGGTGTAGCTGATTAACTGTTATGAGCCCGGTCGGATTCAGGGTACTGAACTACCACAATCACAGATTTCACTAATAACGCATTAACCGTTAGGGGTCCAGTCGGATTCACCAATAAGGCATTAACCATCTGGGGTCTGGTTGGATATTCACCTATAATGTGCTGGGGTCTGGTTGGATTCAGAACACTGAACTATCACAGTCAGGCATTCACCAATAACGCACAACCACGCTTACCCTAGTCGAATTTAATGAGAGCTATAATAATGCAATCAAGTGTGATTTATTACAGCAACAAGTACACAGGTTCTTTGGATTGCCAGCGATAGTGACTGCAAAAGCAAGCTAGCATGCATGAAATACACAGGTGTTACAGGTGCACAGCCTAGAAATTAATGCATTAGAAGGATCAACGACTCTAGAGAGATTTATCACTAAGTGTTCAAATCTCACCTAAAGGCATCCCAATGGGAGGGGGGGGAAGAGAGGCTCAGCTGGTCGACCGGTCCCAGGAGTCAGGAGGTCCTAAGGACCCTCGCGATGGTATCTCCCCTGATGGTGGTATCTTCCCTAACATCCCCTCTCTCTTAGGCCAATTTATATTATTTGCTATCTTTTAGGTGGAGCTTGAGTGACTCTAGTCAAGCATATCTTAGTTATGATTGGTGAAAAGTTCTCCCGTCTCCATTTAAAGTAATAGGCTCCGAGAAATTCAGAGCACATGCTCGGTGAGGGGTGGTCGCACCTTGGAGGCAGGTAGCTTTTGGGACGGAAGTGTGTTTTTGTATTATAATGGTATTATAATGAGCAAAAAGTACACTAGGGTACAGCATTTGTTAAAACAAGACAGGTCCTTGGCTCAGGGTAGCAAAAAGTGCAGCTTATCGGTCTCAGTGTGCACAAGAACAAAGAGAGTCCCCACCTGGTTACAGAGCCTAGCCATGGTGTCTCTACTCCACACTACACTGCGGACTGTTCCTTAGAGCTAGCACAGCAGGTTTCCCAGCACAATAGCATCTAAGGTTGGAAGCCTAGGGAACGCTCAGGTAATGCAGCTATGCCCTACCCTGAAAGCCTCTTCAATGCTGTACATCTTTAATTTTTATTTTCTAGTTACTTCAGGCAATTACACCACAGGCAGCTATGGGACCGGCTCTCCTGCAGCCGGTAGAAAAGTATGAGAAGTATAAAGAAAAAGTAATAAAAAGATTGCCAGGAACTTCAAAAATGTTTAATGACTATCAAGCTTCTTTTGAGTGTGTGTGGTTTTTGTTTTATTAAACTGAGTTTTATGAAACTACAAGAAAGGTAAAGATGGTGACAGATTAAGAAAATTATGTGCTGGACACTCTAGAAATAAAGACTAGTATAGGTACAAATCCTGCAAAACCCTTTATGTGATGTACACACAACATTTAGAACTGAATATTTACAGCTTAACATACAGTATTCATCCAGTGGAAAAGGTCATAGAGAGCATTTACATGAGTTACAGAAGGCTTTTTTTTTTTTATACTTTTTAAACAGTAGGACATTGAACAACTCCATGCTGAAATGGTTTAAATGCATAAGGCCAGAAACAGGTACTTCCATTACAGTTCATGTAATTACAAAAGTCTAATTGCGTAACACAAGTCTGATTTACCAGCAGAGAAACAGTTTGCTGGAATTTACTCCACTATAAATCAGTTTTCATTTATATAAACTGTCTCGAAGTGTCAAGTAAACATTAAAGTACGCAGAACATTAAGTATTTTTTTACAGGTTCAGCGCACTTCAGATTTCTCAACAAGGAACTACTGAAACAGCAATAAAAAGGAGCTTTGATTGTAATAACACAAGTGGCTTGACTTAAACAAAAAAGAAACCATCAGCGCACACTAACATTCTTATGGTGATTTCATGAACATTTACCAAAACACTAGCAAACAATACTTTATTTTCCTTTACAGCCAGTGCTTATTGGGTGAGAATCAATAAAACTGAAAGATAACAAAAGAATTTCCTTGTTAGCATTCAATTTCATGTTAGTATACATGAAGGAGACAATTCTACTGTAGAATGCGTTTACACCACATCTGTACTGTCTGTACAACCTTTCAAGTTTTAAAATAAAAACATAAGCAATTATAAATATTTTAAAGTACTAAAGATCTTTAACATCTAAATAAAGATTGCTGGATTTTCAAGACTGAAGTTTTTTCAGGAAGAAAAGGAGACAATCCAAACATTTATCATGATTGCTGGACTGATTTAGATCTCTTATTCCTTACTCCAGCTAGTAGACACACATCTGTCATTCTCAGTCATACTCAAGCTATTAATAATTAGAAAATAAAAATGAGAGTTCCCTCCACATGAATCTTCATGGATGGAGATACAAGCCAGATTAAATACACATGATTAAGAGTGACAGGCAGTGAACACATCCACAAGCCAACTACTCCAGCTCACTGCTCTCAGGCTTGATCTGCACAACACATCTCCGGACACACTCAAGATTCATTGACCGCTGCAGAGCCATGAAGAAACAGTGTGACTGAAACACGATGCAGGAAGAACTGCAAACAGGAAATCACCTGAAGAGCCTCAGATCATATCCAGCGTGCTTCCATACAATTTCACATGCCCGCCTCCTACCAAGACCCTACTTAGATGTCAACACTTAAATGGGAAGCAAAGGTCATGAGGTGTTACTCAAATTTTATTTTTAAAGCATGATTTTGTTGCTACATAAGTGACTTGTGTCTTGTTAGGTGCCTTGTTGCCAGCAATGTTTAAAAACAATTTTAGAAAAGTTCTCAAAATAATCAGGTAATCCTGGTAAGTGTTCAAGTCTGAGCACATAATAGATTTATTTTCTTTAAAAGTATATTTAAGTAGTTGCTATGAGAAATTAGAGTTGACATCTACAAAAGCTGCGTAATACTTTCAGTCATTCACAATAAAATTAAGAAACGTACATTACGCTCAAACAGGTAACAATACTTTAATGGATTACTCCTTAGTCACTGTACAGTCCTGAGCACGTTTTTGCAGGCATATGTCAGGTCATCATTCTTCCCCCACAAGTCCATATGACATACACCAGTTGGAAGAAAATTTAATACTTCTGAAAAGCAGTATCTTAACTTAGCTTTGGTAATTATCAGTGCAACTATAGAAACCTTTCATTTGCTTTTCAAAAACCAATTAAATTAAGGCAGGCACTATTGTTATTAAGATTCTTCCATCACCTTTTGACACTGATAGAGCAGACCATCTGAAAGAGCTGAACAAGGTGATCTGAACCACAAGGCCAGCATCCCTGAATACGTACGACAGTGCAGCAGACAGGGCACGGATGGAAGCAGCCGGCATGCCAGTATTCCCTCATTACCTTAGAACAACAGAGGTTATAGAAAAAAAAGAAAGAACAATTAGATATAGGTATAGTTCACAAACACTATTTTTCTCTCAACCTTCTGTTATCTTCTACTCTCATCCCCGTTCTTCATCACCAAAAATGTATGTCTCCTGCATGTAATTCCAGATTTATCTGTCTAATTGTTTCATTCCCACATTTTTGTCCCGTCCAAAACTCTTCAGTGGAATAGTTTGCTCCCTTGTAAAATCTGTTGTTTGCTGTTTGCTTGTACCTTGCTACCAACCTTCACAAACGTCTGAGTAAGGCCAATGAAGTCCTTAGGAGAGCATCCCTGCATTTACCATACACCCCAATGTTCACTACCTTGAACTGTAAGGTACCTGCTTCCATATATCTATTTTCCTAGGAAAAGTGGTTGTGAGCAACCTTATGGTGTATTTTCACTCACCTATAATATCTACTATGTGGAGTTTCAGCTTCTGCTGCAGCGTACTCAGAGCTGTTGAGAGGGAATCTTGAGAAGGTGACATTTTTATATTCTGTTTCACATCATTGGAAAGGGACAACCACAGCTTCCCAAAGTCTTCTGTAGTCATTTCCATTGGCCTAAAGTTCAGCACAAATCATAGTAAAATAAAAAATTCTTCAGAATAAGTTTGGTCTCCTAAAAATAAATTCCATTTCCAAAAGCAACTGAACAGAGCAAATAACAAACAAATGCAGATTAGTTTAAGGAAACCACTGCTCTTCCCAGCTTATTGTTAAAAAGTTTCTCTATATATTTTTTTTTTAATTTAGAAAGCTAAAGCAAGGAATAGATTATTCTGTATAAGTAAAAGACCAAAGTGAATGACCTTGAGATACCTGCCTGCTGAAAAAGTTCATCTAGCAAAAAGCCTACTGAAAATAAGGCTTCTCCCCCCCCCCCACGCAAGAGTTGTCTACTTTCTCACATAATGTATGGGACTTTAACTGAACTAAGTGATTTGAGTAGACACATTTATATTTTGATGTATTTTAAAACATCATGCCCTTTTTACCCTCCTGTTTATTTAGTTCCCAAAACCACATTCCACCTTTCAAGACTATTCCAACCTGCAGCTACAGTCAGCATTCTTTCTAGGTTTGTACTTCTTCCTGGACCACCACCCTCCCCCCCTTTTTCTTTTTTTTAAAGTATGAAAATAACAAATTACTATTATTATTACCAGCAATTTCTGTTGGATTAAAATTAGCTGCTCAAGATGAAGCCTTGTATTTTCATAGTCAATACACAAACCATCCTACACTTGTCTAATACTTGTTTGAATAGACATTTTTTTAAAAACTGCAGCTTATTTACCTGATGAAATCCAACAATGATAAAGTTACTGAAAATTCAAGGCAAGGTTCCATCTCTGACTGGTAACTAATGGAGCCAGGAAGAATTCCCTGTGTACAGATTTTGTCCATCCAAACACATTTCTGGCAATGTTCCACACTCTGAGCTTCAATTACAGAGAACTGGTGGGCAGGACTCTCCAAAATCTGCATTTTCAAAAGGAATGTAGAATATATCAGTACTGCTTGTCAAGTTGTGGAAAGGGCTAAGGTACAGCTATAAAACTTTTTAAGTGCTTTTTATTTCCATTGATTTTTCTTGGACTACTGTGGCCAGCAAACAGAGCTACCATTCTTCAGTTCTCATCAAGGACAATCTTTAGCATCTACAAAAGCATTATGAGAATTAAAACCGAGAAAGTTGATCTCTTTTTGCTATTTGCCCCCTTTTTTTTTTTTTTTTCCTTGAGAGGCAGAACCTGAATTCTGTAGTTCAGTCCCAAACTAAACTAATATATAAGACCAAGAAGCATTGCAACATACCCAAAGCAGCTTCAATTATGTAATAAAAGTAGAATGTTGAGAAATCATCCCCAATGTCGAGGATAACTTCAAGGCTGCTCAGCAGTCCTTGGCCTCTCCAAACAAACAACACAGACCACAACCATAGATTGTGGTCTATATTCGTGGGGTATTAAACGAATTACTAGGAAAAAAAAAAAAAAAAACAAACACTAGCTGTTTATTTCCTATCAATGCTATGGCAGATTTGATGTAAGCTAGAAATCAAAAGGAAAAAGGCTTCATAAATGAAAACTGCTAATTGGTTAAGTCAACTATAAACCAAACATTTGACTTAATTCTTGTCCTGTTATCACTTGCTGAGTGTCTACAAAAGGTTTTATAATTCTGTCCTTCCAGTAAAATTCACGGAGTCATGCCAGTATGTTTCTTAAACAGCTTTTAAAAAGTTTCATTCAAGGCAATCACATGCTTTTACCAGCTGGATTTAAATCCCAGGTGTAGCTTATTTCAAAAATAAACTGACTCCTCTCCAACATCAACCACATGCATAAGAACAAGAATGAAATATAACTGAGGTCTTTGAAAAGAAAACCAAAGCTTCACAATTTTATGATGCATTTTTTTCCTTCACAAGTCTGCCTACCAGATAAATACAAATAACGACCGCACAAGCCCAGTAGCCACAGCAATAAAGTTAGTGATTTTTCTGGCAACTCAGGTCATACCATTCTGAGTGCTCCTGGTTAGACTTGCATTCAGTTTCAAACTGAATGAAGAAGCTGAATTCAGAACTGAAGAATCATACGTGTTTGTTATAGAGAAGCAAACAATAGGAAATGAAATCAAAGTGAGTAAGAAAACTGAGATGCTAAATCAAATGACATTTTAAGTTTAGGTACCGAGACTTCTTTCATTACCCTTTAGGAGGTAAGTAAGAGACATACCACAGGTTTTAAGGGCACGTTTAGGGAAAAAGGCACATCTATTATATTAAACTAAATATGACACACTGAAATGCAAACAAAAGCAAAAAAAAAATCCAAGTAAATTTGAAATAATGGAAACCAAGTTTCTTACCTGAAAGTGTTCTGCTTTTTCAAACACTAAGTTTACAGTATTAAGTGCAGAACTCTTTTTATTTGAAGCAAACACAGCGAGCAACAAAGAGTCATCTTTCCACACCTTACATAAATACAGAGCTAAGGCATCGCTCTGACAAAGTTCCACTACTTCGGAATGAGGAAGCTCTTCTAGTTCTTTTGGTAAGGAAGGGACCGACAATGTTTTGTTGGCACTTTCACACAAAGCACTTGGAGAAGGCTGAAGAATTTCAATATTACCATCAGCAAACAAAGACAACGGTGATAGCGTACTATCTGAAAGCCTGTCATCCAGCCCAGGCTTTTTAAGGGACTGAGGTGTTTCAAATGCTAAGTTATCTTCCAAAGTATCTGAAGAACACAGAGAAGGTTTTCTTAGTCTTGTGTGTTTATTTCCCTCACAGTCTTTCTTGTTAACAGGCACTGTATCAAGTAAGGGACCAAAAGTTGAAGCAGCACTGTTTTGGATGTCTGATGCCTCTTCACTGGTTTGGGTTTCATTTATCTTTGATTTTCTTTTGAACTTCTGAGTAGCCACATCCATTTTCCCCATCTGAAAAAGAAAAAAATGGCGATGGAGAGAGCTTCCAGCAATATGCTGTGTAACTTAACAATGAAACAGAAGCAGCAAAGGCAAATAATGACCAACAAATTAGTTTAGATGACAAATACAAATAGATTGCAAACATGTTAATGGATTTAGTAACAGGCTTTTGTTAAATATCTTAAGGGGTGTTGGATTAGCCTATAATGCAAGAATGATGCTTAGGTTCTCCACAACAAACTGACAATTCTTATTAAAAGCAGCTACAGGTAAACATTTTCTGGTTAAAACAATAAATAAATACCAAAACATGAGTGAAATAATTTGATAATGCTAGTCTGATAGAGATTACTTTATGCTGAATTCTTCAATCTTTCACATTGTTATCATACATAAATAAAAAGGGCATTGAAATAGGATGCCAAACTAGCTTTACAGTCAAATGACTGCCAGCAGCTCTGCTGGCACAACTGGTGTCAAAGAACAGTTGTTAGTGAAAACTGAAAACAAAACCCTGAAGGTAAACAGAAGGAAGTTCTAGTCAATGAGATCTACTTCAGAGGTTGTTTGATCAAGTAGTATCCAACCAGCTTCACATTCATAACAAGTTACCAGATGACAAAGGTCACTTCATATAGTTTTTCAATTACATGGATCATTCACCTAGCTTTCAAAATGCTGATTTGATCTCTCTTTGCATAAATGTATTTTTAATTGTAAATAATGTTAAATATGAACTTCAGGCTGTTAAGTCACAGAAGAATCACTTACCAGACTGACACCAGCATTTGATCCTAGCCCAACAAACAATGTCGATGCTAACTGCTGCTTTTCTTTTTCTTCCTCGGAGAGGCTGGAAACTTGATCAGACTGAGATGCAGGAGGATCAATCACCCGTCCTGCTAATAAGTTGCCACAAGAAGCAGCCTGTGGCTCATCTGGTTTCCCAGCTGTGCTTTCTTTCTTTGGAAGATAGCCTTCTTTGCCCCACAACTTCCTTATTCCCTCAAGTTTCAGAGTATTTGTCCTTAAAAAAAAAAAAAAAAAAAAAAAAAAAAAACAGGACTGCGAACATTTTCATAAAAGCATGCCAGCACTCTGCTCTAAACACCATCTGCAGGTTTGATACTTTGATATACACAGGGAGCAGTGGAATACTAATGTTTTTCTATCTGCATAAAGTTCTATGTTAATAATGTCATTCATCACTTAAAGCATCCAGCAAATGCAAAGTAGGCAATAAAGTAAGCATAGATAACTTCAGCCAGTAGTAGACTGCATTTGTCAACTCAGAGATTCAAGCATGTTATAAAAGTAATCTGAAAAACATTTTCAGAGTGAATATAAACACAGTATCTGTATTTCTCTCCATGAGAAAAACTGTGGGAATCTCTACGTTTCTTTAAATAGTTCCACTGCTGATTCTTTAAAAACAATGTAAGTTAATATAAGAGGCTGAAAGTTATGAGACTTAGAAAGTATTTCCTGTAAGATGTGTTCAAGTTCTTGTACACCCTGAACTCCAATAGAGGTAAATTCAGACACAGGCTGCAATTCTTTCACCTAAAAGCCTCACTTTTTTTTTTTTTTTTTTTTTTTTTAAAACAAGCTGGTTGAAAAACTCAAGAGAGCTTTCATGGTTTCTTGTATGCCCATCTACCGGGGTATAAATGATGTAACTAATTTTTATGGAACTACAAAGATAGAATTTATTTGTACTGTTCTAAAACTTAAGAGTATCTTACACTGCAAATCTTAGCCTTATTTTGATCTAAGAAGGTTTCCTTAAAAGGCACATTAATTTAAGCCCATAAAAAGCAAATGTGGCCTATAAAAAAAACTGAAAGAATCTAGAAAAAATACTCAATTTAATCATCAGTTAATCCTGTCTCAATTTTACTGCATTATCATTTAAGTTGTTGCTCGTGAAGAACATGAAAAAACAGTTTAACTGTGTTAGCCTATTTTCTAGGTATTTCAGTGAAGATGTTATCCTGCATTTCTTCTTACATGACAGAAGTTTCCATGTTAAACTGTATTCTTTAATTCCGTTTAATGAAGCAAAGAGGAAGCAAAGGCTTATGATAATGACAAGGACATAAGTTCAAATGTACTTCAATTAAAATGCAAAGTAACTCACTCCTTATGCCCAGTCTCAGCACTGTTACCCGACGTATCAGACCCAAAAGATAAACCAGTGGGGGATTGTCTACCAGTGATGCCAGATGAGGACACACTTGAAGCAAATGATAATCCATACGGTTCAAAATTCAGAGCTGTAAGACAGACAGTCTTTTAGAATTATAGTAAGGCACAAAAAGGTAAGATTTTTTTTTTTTCCTGAAAATTGATATGCTGTATTACTACATGTCTCAAGCTTCCCAGTCAGGATCCTATCCTCATTAAAAACAGATGTGTCCGCTCTGAAGTAACTTCCACTTAGACACAAAAGAATGTATCTAAAAACATGTATTGATTTGGTAGCACTTAATTTTAAATTTTACCATTTTAATTACTACAATTATAAAGAACAAGCGACTTTATGGAGCACCATTAAAACAACTGCTTATCCTTATTATTTGTAGAGCAAAATACTGCACCAGATCTACGTAAATAAGCTTTTCTATTTGTTCATGCACCTACATAACACATTTTTGAGTCCACAACAGCATGTCCATATATCACCATCTGTTTTGCAAACATTCTTGGCACCTTGGGTGATAACTTGCTTTCAATAAGACTGGAAAATCAGGATGCAGGACCACCCACCTTATCCACGCTTTACCAATCAAAATGTAGTCTGAATACCTTCTAAAAATTGTTTTGGACTATAACTTAACATAAACAGTCATTGTTGTGTAAGAAGCAGAGCAAAGACTCTTCACTACAGCCCTGAGACTACTAATGGATGCACAGTCCCTTTCTCTCATCTCCACTCAGCCCTACACTTTCTTCTTCCCAAATGAAGAAACAAAGCAGAACTGCTGCGCATCTGGGATGAGAGAGGTCTCCTGACAAAGGAGGAGACAGTACTAAGGAAGTGTCCTGTTACATAAAAAAGCAGGAAGGAATGGATACAAGGGACTTCGTGATAATCAGCAGCCATATTCAGATTCAAACACTACCAACCTGTAAAAATTGGTTAACTATAAAGAACGTCAAAATAAACTTGCAAAGTCACCTTCCAGAATATTTATGAACATTCTTCCTAACCTCTATCTTACCTCCTAGATTTCTAAACCAGTGGAAGATGCTAATCAACACTTGTGATTATTGAGGAAAAACAGCATTCCAATCTAATTCTTACAATGTTTTCACTGCAAAAATGTAAGAACATTGAAAACACTGGACTGTAAAATGGAAGTTCTGCAGTCACCTTTTTCCTGAGAAAGCTTCTCTTCTTGTCTCTGGTGATGAGGCTTATATGGCGCTGCACCACGGCTAAGTCCCTCAGCGACAAACCCATCCAGAAAAGATAAGGATGCATCTACCTAGGCAGAATTAAGAAAAATAAGCAATGAATATATTTCCTGTACACAAGCCTGACATTACCAGAAGAAAACTGTCTTATCAGCAAGATTAGGATCTTCTGTCTTACTTCCCATACCTACCAGTAAAGCTGCTGTATTCCTCAGGCCTGTGAAAATGTCTATGTACAGAAATTATTAAGCAAGTATGTTGAAAAAGATTTGTAACTTAAATTAGCTCTTCCAATATTGACTTTTTGTCTAAAAAAATAAAAAAAGCACAGAGGGGAGTTCTCAAAATGGTTGACCCACCATTATATGAAAATATTGAAGCCAAAAAAAAAAAGAGACCCACTCTAAAACACCAGCAATATCAATACTATTTTCCCTCATTAACTATGGACATTCCAGTGCAAATTTTACTAGTTTCTAAATGGGAAGCAAAACCTTTTAATTAGGAAGCTGTACCGTATCAGTAAAACAGGTCTACATATAAAAAAAAAAATCAGCATACGCAGTTGTAATTTTGTTAAAGGTACTTCAGCTTACTAAATACTGTGTTCTATACTGAATAACAGAGCCAAAGATTCATCACGTCTGAAAAAGTATATTTCTCAAAACCCACTTTAAGGAGACTAAACAGTGATACTGGTCAGAACTGTCAAATAATTTATTTTGAAAACACTTTCTGTTGAATACTTAACCCCCTAGAACTACAAATTAGTTCAGGAACAACACACACTGCTGTTATCTTACCACCATGTCATTGCAACTAGCATCAAACGGAAGCAAGTTTTTCATCAATACTCTGTCTTCACACAGATGCTTCAATTCAAAGGCATGTTGTCTCATGCAAGTATCTAGAGAGCTACTGAACTCTTTGATTAGTTTGTCAATCGTTTTAGAGCAGGAGGTGTGTGATGCTATCTTGGTGACTGCAGCCATAATCCATGCTTTAGTGTCAGAGGTAACAAAAGTCTTCTTCAGCAAGCTGTGTAGCCTTGTCAAAATAATTTCTGGATCAACATCTGTAGCAAGGCTGGAATATTCCCCCAAAACCTATGCACAATGAACAGAGAAAATACACACTTAGACACGGAAGCGCGTTCAGTTTTTAAGTTAGTATGTAGGAACAAATAGTAACACAAAATCCACCTCACATTCAAAAAAGTATCACAGATGCTGGAATAACTAAGATCTTAGAACTTCCTATTCAAATAAAATGAAAGCAAGAGATTCTGCATAAGGGAATACCTCTCTACCAGATTTGGACTCCTAGCATTTATTTATTTTTTAACATCTTTTTCACTTTAAAGCTGCCTACACTAAGTAACCGACACATAACAGTACAGTAGGCAGTACCACCATACTGGCTCCAACTGCTCCAGTCTGCTACTGGTTTAATCACTGGTGTATGAAGGTCGTAACTGCTTTCAGTAGCATAAGGAAATCTGAAGACCCAACTGCATATCGCAAAGGCATTCCAGTCCTACTGCAGGAAGACAGCTCTATCAAGCCTACACAATTGACTAAACTGTCTCCAAACTGCTTGAATGAGATAAGGTCTTACACGTGTTCTAAATTTCTCTATCATGGCAAATGCTTGAGGCGATCTTTGTGTTTATCTCTGTAGTTTCAAACTCTTAGTTTCTTGAAGATCAAATAGTTGTTCAAAAAGAAAGCTAAACAGCGATTAGGCCCTTACAAAAAATGGTTTGTTCATACTGCAGCATCTTCCTTGGATGGTAGCTGAATATTAAACAAGTGTCAAAGAATACTATCACAGGACTCAGACAGTTAACTACAAGGCTAAAGCTGCTTTTCATAACCACATCTGGCCTAACTCTGATAAAAACAGAAAGGCTCTCAGCACGCAGGCAGGTGAGTTGGCTGCTAAGCCATCCCAGTAGTAAACTGCCTTGAAAGGGAGCACATTAGCTTTTTGATAAACTATGACAAACTAAATAGTTTGTTTGTCACAGAAGAGGTCATTATATTTCAGTGTATTATCTCATCTTCGAGTAAAAATACAATAATCATTATTAAAATAAAATAATTAAAAACATCACCACCTTTGACAGTTTGTTCACATCTATGTACTCAATTTTCACCACGTGTCTACCTTACCCAACTCATAACTTGTAGGAATTTCTGTGGATAGAATGTATTTTCCTCTTCAAGTAATGTTAAATAAGACCGTACTGCATACGTTCGCAGCTGTTCATCTTCTTTTCTATCATCAAATCCTAGAGAGGAAAACAAAGTGTATTTTGCTTGAAACACAAATGCCACCTGTATCAACTATTATGTCAACGCGTATTTTAAGAAAGCAAGCCAGACAATTAAGTAACAGATATAATTCTTCAGAGCACTTGGTGAGTTACCTTCAGCCAAAAGCCTCAGAAAGTTGTTTGGGATGTCAGGATGCAGAGCATCACCTCCAACTGAAAACACTGCATTCATTGTTTGGATGAACCACCCATTGTCAGGGGCATACCTGTCCAGATGTTAAGGAATGAAGTGCTAAGGCATAACTTTTCTTTTCCTTTTTAGTTTGCTAATCAATACATCTTAAGTTGTGAATGAATAAATAAACAATAGAGTGAAAAAGAATGGTTTAAGCAGACTTCATGCAGCAGGGAGACATTCACACAAGGACTTAGTTCTGAAAACATGCTCTGTTGTATTTCAAGCTCACATTTGTCCCATGGTAGCTTTCTAGAACTTTTTTTTTCTTTGAGTTTATCAAGTATTATTTGATTAATGATAGATTGGCTCTTTGCAGCAGCATTTTGCTGTTGTTTTACTGAAAAAAATAAACATTTAGAAGTACTCCACAGAAAGCAATGTTGCTTTTTATATACTTAAAATTTGAACAGCCTAACTCTGGAGGTTAGGAAACATTATTTTTGCCTATCCTCAAACCAACCCTGAAAATGCACACCACTGAATGGAAATTTTCAACTGTAGAGAAAAGTGAGTACAGCTTGTTTGTTTGCTGGCTGTTTTGTTTTTGTACTACTGCCTGTGCCACGCAGCATACAAATGGAACAGTAAGGTACTTCCCCACTATAAACAGCTTAAAACCCAAATATCAGACAAAAATACACACAGAGAATGAAGCAATGGCAAGTCTCGCAGTGATACCCACCATATACTGAATGTCTAACCATCATTTATATTTCAAGCATAGTTGATCAATCTTTATTTCCATGAAAATGTTATCTTCAAATCTATAAACCAAGATTTACCTGGCAGGGAGATCATTCTCACAATTACAGAACAGCACGCAATACAGCAATGAGACATCTCTCTATACAGTAGCACAGGACTTCCAAGTTTTAAATTACAAATACAAGGTTTAAATACTAAACCCCAAAGCCAAAATGAAGGATTTTAAGTGCTATTACTCCCAGAAAAATACAACATTCTAGTCATTTTTATACAAGTTTTCTTTTGCTTATTTTTTGCATTTGTAAGAGTGGAAACCGCAGATATAGCAACTTGATTAAAAAGATCATGAAAGATGCTTTGAAAGGTACAAAAGTAACGATTGGCTGAGCTCCGACTCAAGGCTTCTAAAAATAAAAGGATATTTCTCAGCAAGTTCTGCTACTTTGCCAGATAAGGTGATGATAGCATATTCTTCCTTGCTTTCTTTTAAGTAGTCAAGCATCTTCTGAACTATGACTGTCACATTCTGTCCATTTGTAATTCTATAAAGAATCTCTAAAGTCTGAAAGAGAAAGCAAAAGAGATTTGATTGGTTCTGATGATTCAAAACAATAATCAGGCAAAACAATAACACCTTAGCACAATGCCAAATTGAGCAACTGTCTTTACTTGGCAAGTCTTAAATGAAGCATGCTTCTTACCTGCACAGTTTATCTCAAGTACTGATAGAAAGAGCAGTTATAAACAGTATTAACGTGACACAATATGCTTCTTACAATATTCGTTTTAGAAAACTTACCACCCATCTTATACAGTAACTTCATTGGTTGTTTTTTGAAAAATTCACTGACCTCCCTTTTAATAATAGGATCTGGGTGGTCCAGACATTCAATTATTGTCATCTGGTGCTGAAGTGCCAGATTAGGATCCTGCTGAATAACACAGGTCAGAGCCTTTAAACCTAGAATATAAGCAATTGAAAATTATATACAAGAATATGCACCATTATGGCAAAACTGAAAACTTGTTAATGAAATCATCCTTACCTAAGTATTTCAAATTAATTTTGGGTGACAAAACAAATTTTCCAATACACTTGGCAGCCTTTTCGAGTAGTTCAGATTTGGGGTGAATTGTATAAATTGTTTGGACACATTCAAACAAGATGGCTAGGGAAAAAAAAGCAAATAATAAGTTTTACATAGTAGAATTGTTTAATACATAACAAGCAAACAGACATACACACTAGTATGATAAAATTATGAGACTGAATGCAGTACATTTAATATTTTAAAGCAGTCTTGTACCTTACTCAAGTGTCTACTTCCAAAGAGCTGGGTATCCCATAATTTCAGTTTTTAAGCAGATACTTTGTACACAAATACATTTCCTTTTTGCAAACAAGGGATATTCTCACCATACATACTCCATTCAACTTAGAAATACACAGCTAACACTGTAGTACAGCTTTAATTACATATCCTAACAGCAGACATATTCCTTTTCTGATAATCCACTAACATAAAACATAAAAGAGCAAATCATGGTTATTCTGGTTTAGGTGGCTGAAATATTGCCACACGCATGCAGTGAAGCGAGAAGAGTTTGGCAAACAATTCGTCATTACTCAAAAAAAAAAAAAAAAAAAAAACCACAAACTGAGAACAAAGTAGAATATAAAATGGCATGGGGACCAGTTCAGGTTTATGTTGAATCAAAATTTTTTGCACAAAAGCAACACACACCTCAACTTTTACTGGGTGTCTGAAGCCCACAGAAGAGATTAAATTCTTACAGAATCAAAAAAGAAAACAAACTTAATGCAACATTTTAGTTACAGTGTACAAAAGCATTTGAATAATTTAAATGATTACATATTTCCTTCACCTTGCATTTGGATCTGCTTTAGCTCATTGACTGTAACAGGGAACTGCAGTGCTGAACTGAACTGCAGAGTACCTGCCTATGTAATAACAGGATGAAAAACCATCTCCTTTTATATACATATAGATATATTTTAAAATATTTTCATTTAATACCTAAATGTTACTATAGTGATTGTTATATCTATTAATATTTCTTCATTCTTGTTTTATCATATAATTAAATTAATATTGTTAAATCAATATTATTTGTGGTATGTATACACACAAATACATACGCACAGACACTGATTAATTTGATCAGCCTTTGCCACTCCACGTACAACTTCATCTTTAAAAGTTCTTCCAACCCTGAAGTCTCCTATAGTAGCTCAAATGAGCAGACTGTGACAGTCTTTAGATGAAAGATTTGAGGCAAAATGTTTTTAAATAATTCATGATTTCTTAGTTACAGCAGTAAACCTAAATCATTGCAAGAAGAGAAATGCAGTTCCTGAGTTTAAAAACTTTTCACAGCTGAGAAAAAGGTAGAAGTGAACTTAATGATGCACAAAAAAATAATTAATCCAAGTTAACCACCTACAATAAGTAAAAAACATACAATAACTAAGGACTTTGTGTAAAAAAGAATAATCAGTTATAATCTTCTTTGATCTCTTATCACTGAGAAATATTTTATAAAGAGTTGATTGCACGTGAACAAGAGTTACATATCTAAATTCTGTCTTTGAATAAGTCATGATAAACCGCTCATTTTGGCCCCTTAAGCACTTAGCACAAGTCTACAGTTACTAACTCCAAGTGCAAACTGTCTGTATTATAAGGAAACATTCTTCCCAGTATCTTGTATGTTCTTGTCTCATAGAAGCAATAAACCGATTATACAGAATATATGACAGGTACTTTCTCACAAATTATTTACTACAAGGTAATAATTTCCTCCCTACCCCTGTTTTTGGTGGAAGTAACGCTTACACAGTGTTCAGAAAATAGGTACAAAGCAGGCATTACGCTAGATCTAGAGCTCTGGTCCACATTCCCCTTTTAAAGTCAGTTATAAAACATGTCTTGATTTCCTCTCCATCCCATCAGCACAGCTACTGTGGCATCACCTATTGGGCTTTACTTTAACAATAAAGTAACAGGATGGAGCTTTTTTGGTCCATGTACTGTGAAGCAGCTCTCAGGTGTAGGACTCTACAACATCAGATCTGGGTGCTTAGATGCACTGAAGTCTTGCAGAAAGGAAGGCAAAGCAAAATCCAAATGAATTATTCCGCTTCTTATTAGAAAGCCTTAACAATGCAATTATTCCTTTTGATTTTGTTCTAGCAACAAATACAGCTTTCCCTGCAGAAAGGATAATGAAATTAACATAGTTTTAAAAATTCTAAACTGAGATGTGTGTCAAAAACATATTTTCACATGCACTGCTATCACTGAATAAAAACAGCACTTCCAGAATTAACTGTTGCTAGAGAAAAAGCCATACACAGCTGTAAAGAGCCAATGCGGTCACTTGCACATGTACTGCCTTTACTAGAGCAGAGAAAATATCAATGGCTGAAGATCTAAGCATTTCTCATAAACAGGACTGTATCACTAGGATTTTTCTTTTACTATGTACTTCAACTTGGACAATGTTGAGAGCTTTCATGAAGAAGCTAACTTCCTGTATTTACAGGCAAGGGCAACGCAAACATAAGATAAAGGCTTTTCAGTCAAGATGAATTCCCTCTAAATAATAAGTCTGTTTTACTTCAGTAATAAGAAACTTTGCTGTTCAGAAATATATCGCTTGTTCTACAATTTACTAGTCAAACACCTAAGAATACATTTCTTGTACAGTAACAACTGGATTTTCCAGAAGTGCTGCATATGTATTTAGCGTGATCAAGTGCTCATTTTCAACCTTTCCAAATACTGGTAATTAGATAAAAGACCCTCACCCACCATATGTAATATTATGATTTATTTCTGCTCTTCTTAAAGATTCATCCAGAACATCATACATCAATTCGCTTGTCCTGTTTAACAAGAAATATTTTAAATTCTTATTTGCAGCATGTAGTCTTAACTTCCAAACAGCCTAAACACCAACATTAAAATCTGCAATGCAAATTATTTGTATCTACAGATAATTTGCAGCTTTCAAAAGAAACATTTACCATATAACAAGAAAAACGCGTCCATTCTACCATATCACAAGAAAAAAAAATAGGAAAAGATCACAGATAACTAGGTACTCACAAAATTATACCATTTTTTAAGTTATCTTTACTGTGGAACTTTACCCAGTTGTCTCATAACCTAGTAACATAACTTTCAGAAAATATATTTCAATAATATTCCTTAATTAATTGCTTAGACAATCCAGAAGCTGAGAAATTAATTTCTCTATTTGAAAAGTATCTTCTCAATGGTTAATAATGAATTAATGCATAAAAAGTACAACTCTGAAATCCTTTTACAAGAAGACAGAAAGGTTGTCTATGAGATACTGTTTATAACTATATTCTTTGTGCATTCAGAGTATTAATTACAGAGAAAGACCTGGTTACCTTGGATCATCTTTTCCTAACAGTCCTAATATTCTTAAAAGCTGAATTTGTAACCATGGCGCTGGCACACTGTGATAGTTGAAGTCAATAGGAAGCTTTCCTCCCACTACCTGTTTCAGGATCATTACAAAACTCTCTGTCAAGTCCTTATATCCAGATGAGTTTTCCTACATAAGAAAGAAATACAATTGAAATACTTTAACATAACAACTCAAAGTACAATATATAAATTGAATACAATCGGAAGTGGCCACTATTTCTTTAAATCTCTTTCTACTCTCATCCCTGAATATCTACAAGCTCCTTATTTTAAAGCATTTGTTTCTTGCACTTTTGCAACAAAAAAAGAATGAATTTAACTTCAAGGCAATGGAAAAAGAATTAGTCAAATTTCAGTGAACCCTTTAACATACTGCAGAAGTTAAACTTGGTCTCTAGTTAAGGATACAAATGACACTGACTTCTTGCATAATCCAAATGCTCAATCTGTCAAACTAGATTGAGAGCTAGTGTGAACAAATACAACATATCCACGATCAGTTAAGTTACCTTGTCTAACAAGTATATTTTTGTAGCAACTTTGCTAAAAAGCTTCTGTACAGTATAGTGTGCTTCAAATAAAGAAACGTATGAATAACTGCTACGGTTCAGATGTGCTTCTAATTCTTTGCCTACCTTAATCATTTCAAGATAAATATGCAAAGAAGCAGCCATGACACCAACATCCCTGTCACATAAGGCTTTCCGGAACTTATCATGAATATGCTGGACTTGGTTAGGAGCAATGAGATAGAATTTATATAAAGCTTGAACAGCCTTTCTTCGGATAATTTCCCTGAAGAAAAATGAGATTTACACAAAACAAAATCAAGATATTGTGTCCTTTATGTACCTGACTTAGCAAAACAACTTGCACTTGTTATTTCTACAGTAAACTTACTCATAGTATGTTATCCGCTAGGTATGAGATTACATAAATAATCAAACTAAGGTTATGCATATCTGCAAATATACTTTAACCAATAAGGTTTATAGGAAGAGCTTTATAAAAAAAAAAAAATAAAAGCAAGCATTGAAAGGTTCCCGGTCTGATTCTCCACTTACTCTACAAATACCTACATATATTTGTTAAAAGGACTCCAGCAGACAAGGTAAATTACATTTACCTATCAAAAGTGGTTATTAACAAAAATAATACCTGTTCAATGCTCAGTCAAGGGTGCAAATAAATGAGACAAGAATACAAGAGAAACTAAGAGGAACAATTTCTGAAAGTAATGACAAGAAAGATCAAATCAGAGAAAAAACATCAGTTTACTAAAACCACCTACAAGCCTAAGCCACTCAACCTTACAAGGCCACTTGCAGTTGTGTAAATTAATACGTACTTCGAATGCTGGAGCTTGTCTTCTATTAAGGGAAGAACAGCTGGAATCATCTCCCGTGGAAAGATCTGACTAACAACAGTTAATGCCATGCACACCTCTACAAGATTAGTGCTCTGTAAGTCCTATTACAAACATTGAAATAAGACAGTCAGTTTTCATTTAGACTTCAGTTTTGTATAGACATAGCCCAAACTTTTTGCAAGATGGCTGGATCCAGCTCACCTACAGCAAGCATCCTGCTGCCAGCCATGATATTGTCTACTTGAAGTGTCATCTCTCACTAAGATGACCAGGCTCTTTCCTACTTTCATACAGTAACAAGCAACTCCTCACACTCACATTACAGAACTACATTCGTATTCTAAATTTATGTGAGATCAACAGAGAGCTACAATCAGCATTTGCTTACTGAAAGAGTTTGATGATTATAAAACTAAACCAAGTCCCCAGCTGGAGAAGTACATGAGTCACTTTACACTGACGTTAACAGCGTTCTCTCTAGCACCTTTGATCTAGCCCAAACAATTTATAAAGAAAAGATGAGCAAGCTCAGTAATAGTACCAATTACATATTTTTACACTAAATTAAGACATTATCTATGCCCTAAAAAGAGAATGCAAATTACACGTGATATTCTACAAATGAGGAAGAATTTAAAAATTTCCTATCTGTCCCAAATACAATTAAAAATAGTAGATGCAGCTCATTGTAACCATCTAAGGAAGCACGGATGGATTCATGAAATAGGATTAGAATTATTTTTCAAAACAAATCAAACGTTTAAGATTTCCAGCTCACATCAATATTTACTCCAGCCATTTGCCACAGTGAGGTTTTAGTGCTTGTTTTGGTTTAGCTGTTTGAGGATTCTTATTTCTCACTTCTTTCCATAACCCTACCAGTTTCAAAACAGATTTTTAAAGATTATAAATGGTTTCCATCACAACAGCAAAACAAGTACCATTTTCAGTCTTTAAGTTTCTGTGACTACTGTAACAAAGTAATCGCTACATATAAGGGATGTAAGTTACAATTGCTCCATGTACTAATACAGAAGATGACTCCTATGAAATATTATTAGGTAATGGATTTTCAGTGTCACTCCAAAGCATATTTTCAGTTTCTATCAAAATTGCCAAAATAACTCAAAGAAGCCAACAGATACTTTATGTCAACTAAAAGCAATTCATTCCAATATGTATGCGTGGCTCCTTCTGGAGTTTAAAACTATAAGCAAAGTTTGATGGTATTTCTCATGGGTAAAATTTAAGAAAATATTGATTCAATAAAAGGAATGCCAAGATTAAACAAAAGAGTGAGATATAACTAGTGAATACACAGCTGAGATGCATGGCTTAAAATGGAAGAATTGGTCAAGGTTAGTTAACCTCCAAACCTTCAAAAGCACTGTACCTTCACAACTGTGTTGACAAGTAGAAGCAGCAGTTCATGATTTTCATGGAGAAATAAAGAAACAGCCAAGTAACCTATAAAAGAAAGCAGCCTCCATTAATACATACAATCAATAAGCAACTTCAAGACAGAAAACTTAAGCATGTCTGTAATACAAGAAGAGTTAAACAAAAAAAAAAAAAGTAGTTAAAAAGCCACTGATGGATGGCAGTAGCTCATGTTTTAAGTATCAAGACTTCCTTTTCTTTGCAAGCAAACCTACTGTATTTAAGTTGCAGTAAAGCTCAATAAATAATGGCTAAGAAACCACTTGCTGTGAGAAGTAAGATACTGTTAGGAGCTAGAGAGCAGTCAAGAACATTGTGAGAAATCACTTTCTGCATAG
This sequence comes from Aythya ferina, assembly GCF_964211825.1. Lineage (NCBI taxonomy): Eukaryota > Metazoa > Chordata > Aves > Anseriformes > Anatidae > Aythya > Aythya ferina. Next base: position 20,049,841 of record NC_140307.1, on the reverse strand, counting down.
TGAACGTCTCCTCTGCTGACAAAAGTATATTCCTAATCAAATGCACTTCCTTATATTTGTTTCTCTTTCTTCAAAAGATATAGTTCAGTTTCAAATACAATTCTGCACTCCAAGTTGAACATAACATTATTCCACCACCCTATGCCAAAGCCTCCCTGGTTATTTATTAACAAAAAAGAAACAATTCCAAAAGCCCAGAAGAGAAGCCTGCCAGAAACCTTTTTCTTCAGAGAAAGAAAATCCTCTTCCTTTCAAACTAAGGGAGTTAAAGCAGGGACAAGGAGAGCATGTCACCACTCAGACATATACTGTAGTTATTTGTATTAGAGGTGGATCTTAGTCAGAAAAGGCTTGGCTCTTTTAGGACTTGGAAATCAAAATGAACAACTTAAATTGTAGTGTCTGGACTATCAGACATTTGAACCTATCTGCTTGTGGAAATACACTTGATCAGTTCAGCAAACCTGTAAAAATGTAGTTCACTTTGATTCATCGAGGCTAATATTGGGTAAGAGAATAACTTAATATCTTAATTGAATCAACTGACAGTGGTTCCTTAAAGACCTTGGTATATGGCACCAAGAACAGACAAGGTCAACCTTATATACCATACATAGCTGCAAAGCAAAATAAAGAAACAAACCACATACACTCTTGATGACATCTTTTTGTCATATCAAAGCTTAAGGGCTCTTTGTGTCTGGGGAACTTTAAGTCCCTTCATTAAAAAAAATAAAAATGTTGCTTCACCAAAACCTACTTAAAAGGAACCCTAGCATGGAAAGGTCTCAAACTGATTAAACTGATTAATAACAAGATGCACTGGTTCTTGACACTTACAAAGGTCATATAAAGTTTTCTTCAAAACAGCTTACCACCTGCCCTCCCAGGTTTGGTGAAGATTGAAAATCTTAGTCACTACCAGAGCATCTGTGCACTGGCTTTCATTATTCGGGGAAAAAGCAACTTTAAATCATCACTTGTAACATATTTTCTCAGAAACTCCAATACTTGAGTGGATGATCCAGATGAAATTCAAACAAAGGATATCAAACAAGCATATCCCGCAAGACACTGCCTTCCTTCTGTGTATGCAGACATAGTATTGCTTGGAGTTAAACCATTTTCTCTGCAAACAAGAAGAAATGTCTTCACTAGGCAGTTGAACCAGCAACTGCAATAAATTCTCCGGACGAGACAGGCTCACAGCTACTTCAAACAAAATCTACTCGAAAAGGTTTTATAGCCACATGGGCAGGCAAGGAAATCAGCTCCATGAAAATTCAAAGAAATCTGAAATAGCCTTTCATATTTCCTCAAGAACTTCTACACCTATGCTCTAAGGATCTCCCCATTTGATTCATTTCTTACAGAACATTACAATCACCAAAACAGATATAAATATTTCATTTATTGCAGTTAGCAGCGTGGCCTTAAGCTCATTACAAAAATTCTAAAGAAATATCTGCAAGTTAAATGCTGGAAAACCAGTACTGTGCTTGCGGTAATTATCTGACATCAACAGTTTCTTCTAACTTTGTATTCTAATGCTCAAAACAAAGTCAGATCCTGACAGAAACTCATATTCACCTTGGATTTAGTTTTTAATTGTATTTCTTGCAAATTACTTGTTTATTAGTGCTGCATTTCAAAAACACTGAAAGAACAACTGATGACTTAAAATATTTTCCCTTGCCTTCTGTTCTAAAAGTTCACAAACTAGGGACTTGGTTATTTTCAAAAAGAGGAAAGACTACAAAATGAAATCTTGAAAGTAGAAGAACACTTTGAATAAGCTGTATTTTTACATGTGTTACAAGTTCTACGAAGCTTTAAGAACGCTGTCTGAAAAATACGACAGGGCTACAACCGCATACACATACCAACTCTTTTCTCCAAAAGATTTCCTTGCTGTGCAAGCTTGATTGCATGGATATATCCAAAAGAAGACTCGTATCCCAGCATTTCACAATAGATGAGTCTCACCATACATTCTTTCATCAGTCTCTGAAATACCAAAAATAAATTACTGAAGCTTTCCTGTCAGCCTTGTTTCACGTGCTTCTTCACTGCTCTAATGGAGTAGAGGAGTTTGACAGCAATACATGCAGGTTCATAGAAATTTCCTATATATACATACACGAAATCAGAGTGCTCCTGATTTTTTTGTTGTTATGAACATTCTTTTGTGAATCAATAATGATTTTTGACCACAACAGCAGAACTCTCCATATAGGTCCCTCAAAGTTGTTATCTAATTTTGATTACCATACATATAATCAACACCAAATTAGCAATTTAAAAAATATTATGAAGTAATCTCAAGCGTTAGATATCACATTGTTAACACAATCTTTAACCAGTCGCTACGCTGACCTAGAATGGGTTATCACATATATGAGGTTAAGACTTTATTTTCCCCTTCAGATCTGCACCAATTAACCCAAGCCAGACATATACATCAAGTCCTACAACTCAGACATGAGCAACAGAACACATGACAAAGCACAGCTTCTTACATTGCAGAAATTAATTATAAGAACGTCAGACTGCAGAGAATATTATTTGATAGAAATACTTCATCACACAACTTTTTTCCTACATTATTTGAGAGCACAGTACGACCGGACTCTGAATACGATATTGCCCCAATTTGTTAATAGAGAACAGAAGTACAGTACCCTCACTATTTTAACCAGGCTCCACATACATTGACATCTGTACTTTTTAATGGTGATGATTATGTGTCTATGCTGCAGATAACGCGTTCACTAGGCAAAAAGAGTGGGGCACGCTGTTTCCTTCACTTTGTGTCTGCTGCTCCTGCAGACTAACAGGACTTACGAGCGTAGTGGTGGGGGCAGAAACCATTGCTTTCAAACTGGCTATCTCCTGCTGGATTAGCTTTTCTTCTTCCTGGGAAAAGAAATTAATCTGACTTGAAATCTTGCACAGCTTTGGAGGCGACACACGGAGCAACTAATGGTTACTCGTTTACGAGGATCTCGCGGGCTGCTCAGCACCGCGGGCACAGCCCCGCTCCCCGCCGCAGCGCTGCTGACACCCGGCCCCGCGCGGGGGCACCCAGCAGGGCTCGGAGCCCACCCAGCCGCGGCCCCGGGGACCCGAGGCCCTCGCGGGGCGCGAGGGGAGGAGCAGGGAGGAAGGCCCCGGCGCGTACGTGCTTGGAGGTGAGCGCCGTGATGCTCCTGATCAGGCTGCCGAGCCGCGAGCCGGCCGACGGGCGGCCGGGGCCGGGCCCCGCGGGGAGCTGCGGGCCCAGCAGGGCGGGCAGCGCGCTCAGCGTGCGCTCCACCACCTCGCTCATGGCGCCGCGCGCCGCCCGGAAGCCAGGGCCCGGCCCGCCGCGAGGCCACGCCCGCCTCGGCGCCCGCTTCCGGGCGCGGAGCCGCCAGGGGGCGTTGCGCCGGGAGGTGGGGCGGGAGGGGCCGGCGGTGGGCGGGGCCGGCGGTGGGCGGGAAGGGCTCGCGGCGGGCGGGGCTCGCGGCCCCGGGCCGTGAGGGGAGGCCCCGCCCCTCTCCCGTGCGAGGCGCGCGGCGGAACGAAATTCGCTCGGATTGGCCTCGTTTTTGTCTCAGCCCAACGGTGCTTTGGCGGGGGCGGTGGTGGGATGGGTTTTTCTTCTAGCAGCGGTGGGGGAGAAGCTGAGGTGGTCAAGTGACAAAGAAAAAATCTCTGGAGAAAGAAAAGCAGAAAAAAGTTTCTCCGTCCCCAGCGCGCGGCTGGTAAAGAAACTGCGCAGGTGGGGGGAGCCAGGAAAAACGGCCGAGCAGGGGCAGGCTGAGGGCAGAAGCTTTACAAGTGTTAGATTCGGCATTTCCATGAAGCCGAGTTAAAAGGTTTGTACTGGTAGTTTTTAAAGGTTTTGTTTGTTTTAAGAAATGTATTGGCTAAGAGTATCTCATTGAAGAGTCACTCAAGCAAAGCCAGAATGCTGTCTCACAGAAGCTGGAAAACCTTGTCGGCCGTGAGGACCAAACCTGTGAGCGCAGCAAGCTGGGAGAGGCTGCAGGTAAAGGTGCTGGAGCTTGAATCAGCGCTGTGATGTCCCCAGCTCGGTGCTTAGCACCGCATTAAGGCCCGGAGTCCTAATCACCTGCGGTGGGATACAAATAAACACTTTCTGTAGGATGACTTTTAGCATACAAGCCCTCAGGCTTCTGCATCATTAATTTCTCGTAGTGTTGATGATGGCATTGAAATGAACAGGACTATTCATAGTGCACGCATATGTGCAAAATACGTGACTTACTGTCAGATAGTTAGAGATATTTCTAATGCCTTGCATAAAGATTCCCCAGTACTGCTTTTCCAACATTTTTTGTTTCTTTTTAGGCTACAGAATCTTTAGGTTATCGTGTAGCATACTATGAGCTGATGCAAAGAAAGCAAATTCACTGAAGTATGAGAATTTTATCATCTAGGCATCAACTTGGCAAGGTGAGGTTTTGTTGTTAGGTTTTCTTCTGCTTTCATCTCCTTTCTGTTTTCATCAGCTAGATGAAAAACCTTGAAGTGTGGTTATAAAACAACTGTTAAAATAGCACTGAGAGGCTGCATTTCAGTTATTTTTCTAGGATCTCTATCAACTGCCTTCACCACAGTAAAAAAGCACTCTAATTGCCATTCCTGTAAGTTCTCCTTGGCATCTGATAGGCAAGTGGTATTCTTCCTGGCTCATGAATCATTACTGGAAATACATAGTTCTAGAATAGAAAATGGGTTGATTCTGCAGGAGCCAAAATAGACTCCAAAATAGAAGAGCTTATGCTCCTCTCTGGATTGTCTCTGCACTGTGAAGAGGAGTGTGTAATAGTATATGATGTAAATGATGCCAAATGAAAACAGAGATGTAGTGAGAAACAAAGGCAGCACTTTCCCCCAGTCATTTTCTATGATGATTAAACTTTTTTTTTTGCAATTAGCAGAGATGATATGCTGTCACGTGTCATACAAGCTCCCCAGTGCACTAGTAAGGAGCATGGAGTCAAATGCACAAAAGCAGACCACGGCACTGCAGGTGCGCTCGGTGCCTGCCCGCTGGAGGCATGCCTGTGAGTGCCTTGTCCCTGTGTACGGTCTTTGTTGCCTGACTGAACATGGAACCGATCTGTGTCTGAAAATTTAGGCTCGGCTTTCCTGGCATGCTTTCTTGTGGAGGAATGGTTAAGTGAAATAGGACATGTTGACGTTGGGCAGTTAGGAGGCAATGGGCTAGTGAAGTACCGTACTCAACTCACATGAGTCTGGCACGTACGCAGCTGGCTGAGAGCCAATCAGGATCAAGGACACGATGCCCTTGGGCGATTGGGAAAGTCCCTAAGGCGGGACGGTGGCTAAAAGAAGGAGGAACAAACTGAAAAGAGCGGGAAATGTTAGCCAATGCTGAGCTTAGTTTTGGAATATGTATGAGTTGTTTATGTTCGAACTAGATAAAAGGCGACTGAGCTATCCATTAAAGTTGAAGTTCACTGTTCACTCATATTGGGCATCTGTGTCTTACTTCTATCGACAACACTTTCTCACCTACAGTTTCAAGAACTAGAGTGGCTGCTGAAGTCTTTCTGTCTCTGAAGTCTTACTCTCTTTCAGTAAGGACAGGTTTTGAGTTCCTTTCTCTCCTCCATCACTCCCAGAGACGGAGTCCTCCAACAGTTCTTGTCAGAGAGGCCCAGCAAAGCTGGAAGTCATTTAGCTCCAGGGAAACAACAACCCGTATGGAATTAGGAAATAATATAGGAAATATTTCACATTAATAGAAGCATTTATCACAGAAACATAGTTGTATGTAAAATGTTTTTAGATACAACTTTTTTTACATACAACCATGCTTGAAAAGTTGTCTAAAATATCCCTGGTACAGGCTCCAAGAATAGGAGCTATGCGATAGGTGAGGATTTGGGGGTTCTCTGTGTATTACTGAAAGTTCATTTTCTCTGGATCTGTGGATCACTGGCAGATTATTTTTAAAAAGCAAGTCTGATGTAACCTAGAGCTTCCAATGTTATCTTTATTTACTGGCAGATTAATATTAAAAAGCGAGTCTGATGTAACCTAGAGCTTCCAATGTTATCATTATTTAATGTCAATGATATGAAAAGCGTAAGTATTTAGTGATTGCTAATGTGGGAAAATAAAGGAATTGCAGTATTTTCTGGTGCTTATAGTACAAATAATTATTCTTCTGGTTTATGTTATTTTCCCAGCTTATTATATTATTATAATAATTTTATATACTATTAAGAGACTGAACAGTTAAGCTGTACTCTTGGTTTTCAGTTGTAAACTGAAAGAGACAGCTTTGGCCGATATTTTTAGCAGCCTCAACACCAAGCATTGTGGCGCTCTGAGATGTCTTGAGGTAGAATGCTTTCAGCTGCCCCCTGCACGTCTGCAGCTATGGCTACCCGAGGAAAAGGCCCTTTTTTTTTGAAGAAAAAACGCCGTTGTTTAGCTCCCACTCAGGAAGCAGACCCTACAGTCCTGAAAGCGCTCCCACTGCCACCCCCCAGCCCTCCGGGGCCGCCCTCACGCCTCAGGGCGGCCCGGCCAGGCCGCGGGGCGCCCCCCGCTGCCCAGGGGCGGCGGGCGCGCTGCGGAACGCGCATGCGCGGCCGGCCGCGGTCCTCCCGCGGCCCCTCCCTCTCTCCCGGGGCGGCTCCGGCCGGCCGCCGCTCCTTCAGCACCGCGCCGCTGGACAGCGCCCGGGGGGCGGGGCCGGGGGCGGGGCCTGACGGCGAGGGGCGGGGCCTGGCGGGGCGGGCAGCGAAGCCCCCGGCAGCGGCCCCGGCCCCGAGCCGCGCTCGCCCTTCGCGAGCGCCGGGCAGCAGCGGCAGCAGCAGCAATAGAAGGAGCAGCAACAGAAGCAGCAGCAGCAGCAGCAGCAGCAGCAGCAGGATGTTCCTCAAGCTGGCCGTCGTGGTGCAGGTGCTGTCGCTGATGGCAAGCCGCGGGCATGGCTTCCCGAAACCCGGGGGCAAAGGTGAGGCGCTCGGCTCAGCCGGCGGCCCCCAGCTGCGGGGAGTGCTTGGCAGGGGATGCGGGGAGAAGAGCCAAAACTTCCCTTCTGCTTGGCTGCAGGCAGGTGGATCCCGTAGACGCGATGTTCCTGGCGCAAGGCGGTGGGTGGCTGGAGCTGCGCTCTGACACCGGGTTCGGTGCCTGGCTGCAAGTGGGGGCAGCAGCGCCGGCCCTGGGAGAGGCGCTGGGCTGGGCGTCCTGTGCCAAGCTGTGTGCCGCCACCCTGCAGCAGCCGCCGGGCCTCTCCCGCTCGCTGTCTCCCCTGGTATTCTGGGTGTCACGGATTCTTAATCTCTGGGCTGTGCCAATCCGATTATTGCTATTTCAGTCAATCTCTTACAGCGTTTTCCACCCAATTCATCTATGAGTTTTCTCATCAGAAAGGGGTTACTGAGGATCTGTATTTCTCTTATGTCCGTCACAGAACCTCTCCCTCTGCCCCAAGTAATCATGCTTTGTTTAAATGTTTGACATTTGAAATCCCCATTCTCCTAGGAAAACTGATTTTATTTTATTTTTTACAAGATCTTGCAGTTAGCATCATATTTAAGGCACCATGTTTTATGTGACAAAACGACAAATTAAGAAAAAATGTGTTGCCTCTTTGGAGTCACGTGCATCATGTAACTGAATATATGTGTGTGTATATTTTTAATTCTAGATAAAGCTATACACAACAGACAATTAAGTGTAGAAAGACCTTTGGAGGAACAGGTAGGTAAAATAAAAAAATATTTTAGATTTTTTTTTTTTGGTTTGTATTTTCATAATATTTTCAGCATTCAAATACAAGATACATGAATATCCTGATGGCTTTACAAACGACATAAAAAGTGATTCATCAGTAAAGCAAACACTGATGTACTTTAGGTACAAAATAAAGTTTCAATAATTTTAAATAAATTCTTTATAGGGTTTTACTGTCCAAGATCCCCAAAGCAGGTCATCAGCTCTGGCAGCTGACATGCATGGAACCCCTTTGTGTTGCAATCCTAAGGGAGGGAGTACAGTGAGAGCTTGGGCTGAAGAAGGGAAACATCACTGGTATTTGTCCTTATATGAAAAGTCTATTACAGCTTCTTGTAATGTCTGATTCTGATCAGAGAATGTGGTGGTAATGATGAAAAGTGACAAGAGTTTAAACATGTTCCAATTATTAAGGCAAACTTCACACTAAGAACAAAGATCAGGGATTAAGGCTTTTGCTGGTAATAATGAAGTAAGAGATCATATGTTTTAGTGTATTTATTCCTTCTGCCTCTGATTGTTGTTGTTGTTGTTGTTTTAATTTATTTTATTTTCATATGTCAGATTGCTGAAGCTGAGGCAGACAAGAATAGGAAAATAGTTCCCACAGGTAAAACATTTCTTTCCTGGTTTTATAGTGTGTTGTTGTTGTTGTTGTTTTGTCATAATGGCATTCAAAGAGGTAAAAAAAAATATGTCGTGTGATATATTTTCCAGAAAATAAGCCAGAGTTCAGGAATTATTCCTTTGCTGATGACTTGAATCTGCTAAAGTCAGTAGCAGAAAGAGAGAGGAATGAAAAAGAAAGGGAATCAATTAGAAGCTCTTTGTATGAACAGCAATTGGCCATTGATGATGCAGACTCTACCAAGAACCGCAGGGTCGTGGATGACTATGACTCTACTAAAGGTGGACTGGATTATAAATTCCAAGGTATTCTATAATCACCTTTAAGTAACACTTAGGTTAGACTTCTCTTGCAAACTGGTTGTAATAACGGATATTGCATTCGTCACTGAACATGAGCTGTATTTGTTCCTGCAGTGCAATTTTGGTTATTTCCAGTTGTAGAAGCTTGTCATATTGCAATTAGGTTTTGAAACACAATACAAAAGAATTACTACTGTTGATTATTATACTCATCTTCTGTAGAAGGAAAATCCAACCGTAATTCGCATCATGTTTTTTAGAGCTTTAGATTTGATGGAAGAAAATGGGACATATTTTTAAATGAAAATGTGATTTATTCTGGTTTGAAAGGGAAAAGTACTTTTATAGAGAGATAAATCACATACATTTATTTCAAATGTTATGCCTGTTAGATGACTCTCCTTATCACATAGCTAAAAGAAAAGAAGTAACTGAAAGACTAAGAATTGCCTTTACTACAGGAGTTGTTAATTGACTTGTAGTTTAAGTGAGTCCTCTGAGAGTTGAAAGAAGCATTTAGCTCAGGATATTTTTAATTATATAAGAGTATACTGATCACAGATCAAAGCTTACTCATCATATTCACATTCTCAGTGGTCACAATGATATTATTTAACGTAAGTAAAGATTACATAATTAAAACTTAATTTGATGAAATCCAAACAAGACTATAATATGCTGTTAGTTATGACATATTTTATTCTAAGTAGCCATACAATGAAGGCAAGTACCAGGAAGAGGTACATAAGCAGATACGTGAGCAATATTCTCTTATTCTTACAAATTTTTCTACGAGCAATAGAGTATGTTCCTGACATTTGTACTTGCTTTTAGAAAAGAGCCTGTTATAAAGACATTTTTCATCTGTAGAAAATAGACATGAAGAACGTTTCATTGTGACTGATGCATGCAAAGTGTGTATCAAAGTATGTTCCTAACCTGTATTTAAAAGTACAGCTTTGTTCTGAAGTGAAAAAGATACAGGCGAACATTTTTTGCAAGATGTCTAATCCAAATGAGTTAGGACAGTTAGCACACAGTTAAACTGTAATCCTTTTAGATGATCCAGATGGCCTTCATCAATTAGATGGCACTCCTTTGACTGCTGAAGACATAGTTCAAAAAATTGCTACGCGAATCTATGAGGAAAATGATAGAGGAGTGTTTGACAAGATCGTTTCAAAACTTCTAAGTCTGGGGCTAGTAAGTATCTTGTTAATACTTCATTCAGCTGTGTTGTGGGTTGGTTTAATGCTCTTTTAGACAGTTTGGATGAACACTGTGTCCAGCGAATAATGCTGACTTGAAAGAATATTAATGAGATTCAGGCTCTAGGCAAGCTTCTTGACTCCTTTCTGCACATTAGTTTAGGTCTGCAACAGTATTGCTATTGTGATAGCTTTGCAACAAAACATGCCGAACTGTAGAGTGTTCCTGATGTGGAGAAAACATTTGTGGATTGTGCTCCTCCATATAAGCCCTCATTTTTTCCTTTTAATTTTCCTCTTCTGATTCGCAAGTAGTTTTTTACAATTATCAATTAATTTTGGACGTTTATGGAGAAAGGTCTGAGCTCATTCCTGGTCCACCTGCTAATTACGATAGTCAGAGGATATATAATGATGCTGATTGGCTGAGGATACATTTCTCATTGTTGCTGAATTGTAACAAGATTGGGTTTTACTCTGTTCTCTGGATATCTCAATGGTTGAGATATTGCAATATGGAATCCTTATATTTTCGTACACTAGTCTTATCTTTTCTGCACTAGAATTTGCAATCAGCTATTGCATGCTGAATCCCACTGATTACAAAGGGAGGTGTGTGGGGACAGCTGCATAGTACACTTGTCATTCAAGTGACAGCTGTTACGAAGCAAAGAAAAAACATTTTGAAGATGCTGCAGAAAGCTATTAGCGTTTTTCCTCCCTATATTACTGTATTCTGTTGTAGTTGCTCATAGATATGTACGTTGTTAAAGAAAATGTGTGCATGTATATATATATATGTAGTTACGCTGCACTTGCTGTTCCATCTTCCAAGCTGGACCCCATTGTGTTAAGCCCTACAGGGTTATATTTTCCTATTGGCTACATGGGGGTGGGGGGGTATGCACACATATTTGATGTGTGTTTGTATGTGTTTTTTATGTGCCTATCTCTCTCCATGTATACACACACACAAAACAGTGAATGTATTACACCCAATTTATCTATGCTCAGCTTTGAAGCAAACTATTTAAAAAGCTCAGGTTTCATATTGGCATTCATTTTAAGAAAACCACAATATTCTATAAGTACTCTGAACAAATATTTTAACAGATCACAGAGAGCCAGGCCTATACCCTAGAAGATGAAGTGGCAGAGGTTTTACAACAGCTAATTGCAAATGAAGCAAAGGATCGTGAGAAGGAATCTGAAGATTTTGATTACCCTCCAAGCAGAGCAGACAGTGATACAAAGGAAAAGCAACAGGAAAAAATGGTAATTTCTTAGCTAATAATTTTGACTCATTCAGTAAACAGTACAAGTAGACTGCTTCACTTTAGGGAATAAATAGTTCAATCTGGAAACTAAAGATGTTCTAAAAGTAATTCCATAAGACAGAAAAATGAATAGTGTATTATGTTGAATTTTAAGCTAGATTCTAAACTGAAATAACTTTGAAAAAACAGTCTAGTTTTCACTTGGTAGATAGGAAAATATTGGTGTGAGATGATGATACTATTGCTCAATTATCTCTATCGCCAAACGCAATGTGCTCATTGATTTATCTATTTTTATGTCTTTTGTGGAGACATCAAGCAAGACTGATCAGGATAGTTTCACTAACGGGGAAATTGATGACACAGTGGATAACACATGGTCATCATCCAATATCTTGGAAAGAAGAAATGAACTGCCTTCTGAAGATAATTTTGAAGACCTCCAATACTTTCCAAACTTCTATGCACTATTAAAAAGTCTAAATTCAGGTGAGCTTATTTTGGGTGTACAGGAATATTTAGGGAAAAAGTAGAAAATTATACTCTTTGTTTGCTCCAACTCTTTTCCCCTCCATTCTCCACAGCTCCCCTAATTGCTTTAAAAATGTTCTCCAAGATGCATAGCATAAACTCATTTTTTTTATTTTTTCTTTTTGTGAATATGACAAAACGTTGGGAAGAATGCCACTGAGAACTGCAAACGCTGTGACCTTGGTTGCCCATCCAATCTTGGGCCACACGATTCAGGAATCCTGAATTCTTTTCATTGTTGATGGGCATGATGAAAAACTGGAAAATTGTTTTCTCCAGGGCCTTTCCCGTAATGTCCTTTTCTTCTAAGCCAACAGAGATACAAGCAAGTAGAATCAGTAGAATCCTCATAATGATGCTACCAGTAAACGAGTCAGAGCCTCCCAGCCTTTTCACAAACCACAGGTTTGCTGTTTATTGCAGTGAAAGCTCTGCACGTCTCTTCCTATTCCGGTGCTAGACATTATTGCCTTCCAATTAGTGAAAGCAAGATTGTGGCACCTCGCCACAGCCCCTTTGTCAGCATGCTCTGCCACACACCCACTCTTACTCTCTGCAGCCAGCATGTCTTCAGCACTAATTCAGCAATAATTTATTCTGTAGATTCCTTGTCCTGCAGGAGCCTTAATCTTTCCTCAAACTGTCCCCATAAATACTTTAGTGGAGAACCAGAATGAAAAACCTGAGGGCATGTTTTGCTGAAATCCAGGCTAGAAACCTCATATTCTTCTTGTTCTTTTAATTTTCGCTTGGTAGTTTTCAATGCTATTCTTTCTCCTTTTTCTATTCACAAAGCAAAGCAGCATATGGGGTTTAACAGGTAATCAAGCAAACAGAATCAGGGCCCACAAGGCACATCTCTGCCTTGTCTCCTGCTTTATCCCATTCACCTGCCAACTTTTATCACGGTGGAGGAGAGGAGATTCAATTGCATTCTACAGATGTGTGTTAAATTGCAGAGAGCAATATTAAAACCTGTTCAGTAGCTCTCCAAAGGGGCTGGCCCTCTGCCAAGGCTGGGAGTATGTTTTTGACTGTCCCTGTCTGAGACTGCACCTGGCTCTGTTGGGTCCTGTGACAACCAGGGATGCAGGAAGAGCCTGCGTAACTCTGTGGTGGGAGAGATTCATGCTGCTAATGCAGACATGGCAGTAATAGTGCTCAGCAGATAAATGCAGTGAAAAAAGAAAGCTAAGAATCACTGCTTATGAGGGTATTCAGCAATACATATGGACAAGAAACATGGATTTTTATCATAAAAATCATTGTTTATGTCCTATTCTGGAGTCATGATCCTCCCAACCATGTAATATTATATTTTTTCCCAGTTCCTCAGTCATGGTCTCGTGCACTATTAACAGTCTCATTTGAGACACTTGCCAATAAATCCAAAGGGTCTCTGAGCCATCTTCATGTTAAAGGGCCAGATCAATCCACTGAGTAGTTCACTGACAAATAAAAGAAAAACATTGTAGAAGACTGTGCCTATATGTGCTCACTGCTTTTTGAACTTTGTCAAGTCACTTATCTCAGTGTGCTTTCCTATCCACAAAATGAAATTAATACTATTTTATTTCTATAACATAGATCTTCAAGACAAAAAGCTGTAAAGAAGAAACAAACCCCAAAGTTTTTAAGTATATTCAGATGTACTCTGCAGGAGCAGTTTAAAGGGGAACATAAGTAGGATTTCTGTTTGGTAATCTAGCACAGCCTTCCTTGTAGTGTTTTTGTTTTGTTTTTAATGCATGAAGTTTCTGCAAACAGTTTGCAGAACTGAGTTTTCTGAATTGGCTGAAGTCTTTGACTACCTTTGCTTTATCCCCTCACACAGAGACAGAGATGAAAGAGAAAGAGACCTTGATAACCATAATGAAAACCCTGATTGATTTTGTGAAGATGATGGTTAAATATGGAACAATCACACCAGAAGAAGGAGTTTCCTATCTGGGTGAGAGTACATACTTTTTGCAACAGTACTGTTTATTAATGCTATGTTCTTACTCTACCAACAGTAATAATTATATCGTCATCTCCTTTGCTCTTACGAGTCTTGTTTCAGACTTCTTCATTCAAAATGTTAAAGCTGTACTTCTAAATGACTGATCATTCATTATAGCAATGTTGAAATCTATACTGCTTTAATATTTCCACATAATGATGGAAAGGTTATTTATCAGATATGTATTTAGAGGTTTATTCCACCTTCACATTTGTGAAATGCAATTGATTTTAATTGGTGTTTTTTTCAGAGCAAGGTTAGCATTTCACTCAGTTATATTCAGGTGGATCAGGTGTCTGAATTTTCCAAAAGGAATCTAACACTTCAACACCTCTAATCTGTAATCTGTAAATAGCTAGAATAGACAGGACCTAGTGCTATGGACCAAGTTTTACCAAGTAAAACTCTCTCCATCTATGAAAAGCATTACATGTGGGCACAGGAGTAGCTTTTGAAGCTGTCTTTCCTGGATTACATTTTAGAATCTGTAAAATTTTAAAATTTGTATGTTTTTTGCATTTTTTTTTAATGTAATTAGACTTTGTAAAATTGTTATAATTTCCTGAAGAGGGATTTCAGAACAGCTGGGCTTGGTTTGTCTTTGTTTTGTTTTCTTACCAACCTCTCTTTCTGTCTTTTGCAAGTTTTATAGTAAATGTTGATAGTCTTTCTAGTTAAACAAGCAGAGCTACAGAAAAAGGGTACATCTGTATAAGCTCTCTACAGCTCTTTTATTTTTCTAAAGTATTTCTGTTCTAGGCTAACCTGATAATTTTTTGTTTACATCAGGGCAATTTCTCAGCGTAATAAATCAGCCTGTCACAGAGTTAGGACTGGCAATGATCTTTCATGACTTCTGTAGATTTGTTTGATACGAATGGTTGATGCTACTGAACCTGTATGGATTGATTACCAATTACTCGGCTGCAAAAAATCCAGTGACTCATGATTCACATTCAGTGCATGATTGTAACTCCCCTTTAAAGAATTCTGTATATCTCTGACCAATATTGTCCCTTGATTTTCATTGAGAAGTCCTTGAATTTTGGAAGATTTGGATATTTGATACGATCTCTGCCTGCCTGTGTGTTTAAGGAAAGATTCACATAATTACACAGTTATTTACAATGCTGTGATTTCAATGTCATTCTACAAATTAAGATAACATGACTTGCGTAGATATTGTCCTCACTGATAGTGTTGTGCCAAAACTTAATAGGTTAAATTCATCCCTGACGTAACGCTGCTCAGATAATGGAGTTACACTAGGGATGCATTTTTGCCTGCTAAAATTCAGGGCATTTATTCACATTGGCTTTACTTTGAATAAATAAATACCGTTACTGTGGAAACAAATTGCTATGATGACACAGTACAGAAGGCAGGGATTAGGTTAAGAATTTAAGAGGTCTGATTTAGTCTGGATTTAAAGTAAGGCTACCAATGTAGCCAGACTCTGCCTTGCAAATTAGCGATTTATGGAGAGGTGGATTTTATACTCCATCAAAGCAACTTACCGTAGTGGAGAAAGCTTTCTCATAGGTCTCTCATTGCTTCCGTGGTATTCTTTTTTTAGACTTGCTGTTGAGAAATGACTGTAAAACTGACCTTCATTTATTTAGTTAATATTCTCAAATATTCAAGATCACTAAACAAAGGAGAAAGCTAGCTTCTTGCAGCATCCATAACCATGGCAGCAGGTTTATTGCCACCCTTATTCAACTAAAAGTTACAATATAATATACCCAGTACTACGTGAATAGGTACAGTGTTGCTCAATGCAGTTTAGGCTATGGGAATGATGCACTGCTGTGTTCATTTGCAGCGGATGAAGGAATTAGAATGAATATCTGTCAGAGAGAAGAAATAATTAAAAAAAAAAAAAAAGCAGCTTTTAATTGTTCCTTCAATCCAGAATTAGTGAGCAGATCCCATGCTACTTGGCAGAAATTACCTGCTGGGTCTGGGCAAATGGAATTATACCCTTTTTCTGTTTTATTACAGTAGAAAACTGCCTAAATTACTTTTCATCACTCCGTGGGTGAAGCCATGCGAAACTATGTCCCTGAATTATATATTCAAAATAATAAATCATTTACTGAATCAAGTCACAAGCTTTTGTGCCTCTCACACAGAGACAGTAAATTTGAATTCATATACCAGTAACAGCTGGCTTGGGATTTGGAAACCACAGCATTATGTCATCATCATTGTATCCTACTCCAGGGGAAAATATCTTGCTGCTGCAGTGAATGATGTTGTTAGGTTTAGCTTTAAGTTACAAAAGATCTAGCTGCAGTGTGGTGCAAGAAAAACACAAAAGCATCCACATACAAATGCAAGGGAAAGGAAGTTCATGTTTTAATACAGATATTCAGTGTTATGTAAGATATATTTAAAAGCTTTTCATATGCTAAGTAAAATCTGTAACACAAAACACAGAAAGCAAAAAAGCAATTTATCCAGTAAAAGTACTGCCTGTCTTTTTACAGCATGTGTTCAGAAGGTACAGCTCTGGAAGCATTAAAGAGAGGCTGTAACAAACTGATATGAGATGTGCATTCAGTCAAAAAGCATCATATTTGATAATTTCCCTGCTGATGGCAGACTGCTGCTATCTTCTATCACTTTCTTAGCTATGGATGATGTATTTTGATGTACTGGGGGCAAGTTCTTCAGTGGAATAAAAGCCCCATGATACAGTTCTAGACTGTTCAGAGGCTTTCAGAAATCCTTCTAGAAAGCCTTTCTGCCCTCTGAAGATTGAAAGTTGCTTTAAAATCTCTTTTTGCAATGAAAAGAGTGGACAAATGGTGGTACAGAAGTCATAAGGTAATCAATCAAAGGACATGGGGCCACAGCTACACAAGTGGCTTGTGAGTTAGATCCAACTGTGCTATCAATTTATTCACCTATGGGCTGCTTCTCAGTATCCAGAAAATACTACCCAAATAGCTGAGCTTGCTTTCCCCAGCCTGCTAGATGAACAGGCTGTTATCACTGCACAGGTTGAGTATTGGGAGGGTATTAGGACAGTTACTGAAACAATGATTGCTGTTGGCAAGGGTGCAGTGACAGAGTGGACTGAAAGAGCTGGAACCTCTCCACATAATGACTGGCAGAAAGCAGCGAGAAGCTTTCAAAGAAGTTGTGACCGATTCAGCATAAATTATTTCATTATTCATGGCAGTCATACTGTTTCTGTTGCATAAGTAGCTGATGCTGAATTTCCCATGCAGAACTGAAAAGGACTATATCCTTCATGGTGCTGAGTGCCTTGAGGGAACAGGAAATGCTGTTCGAGCCATGGTAAAACTCACTTTGATATCAGCAGAGCAGAATAAGGAATGCATTGCAAACATCCTTACACTGTTTGAATATTACTTTGTGATTAATATTGCACTTGCCTTCATTTTCCTTTTCTGTCTGATGAGTAGTGTCACGGTGAAGCTTCACTCTTACAGCTTCTCTATCAGAACCATCAATCACAGGGCAGATAAGTGTTAAGGAAACACTTCTTCTACACTGCATAGCAAAGAGGGTTTTTTTGTGAGCTGAGTGAGTTTTCCTGTATGTCAGTCTGTTTTCTAGCTAATTTTAAAATGAAAGCATATCAGTCCACTACCATCCTAGTAAAAGCTCTGTTTATAGCAAATGCATAAAGAAAAATAATTTTGTAATACCCTGATGTTAATAATATTGTTGTCAGCTTAGACGCAGAAACAAATGGTTTCTGCCAGTTTGTTCAGATAAATTTGTAAATCATCTCCCACTAATAGGACCAAAATAACAAGTGAGTTTTAGAACTATTCGAGGAAATATTTGTAATTAGACACTAGTGGACCAAAACAAAAACAGAGCTTTCAGAAATGACAAACAAATTTTTAAAAGGCACCAGTGGGTATGTCTGAATTCTCTTTACACAGCTCAGTGATTATATTCTGCTACTGTACTCTGCTTACAAGAGTAGGTTTGTAGCAAAGTTATCCATTGCCACCCCAAGCAAATGAAAGTTGTATTATCCCATGAACTGTTACCCTAGAAACGCAAATCAGTTATGTGAACATTGTATTCCTGTGTGTTCTCATTTATTGACTAGTGCACGTAGCACCAAATTTTGCCATCAGTACTTCTTTCTCTCACATCTATGTATACGTTTCACCTTGATACTGTATATAACGCATATTTTATTACATTTTATAATTGAGGTTGGCGAGTTTTTTTTCAGTTTCTAAATCAGAGCTTCTATGTCTTCCACAACTGCACGATATTGTTGAAGAGAAAGGCAAAGGAGTGGGAAGAAAATTAAGTTTAAGCATTCTGGAGATTTGTTCTCTCTGAGGGGGATCCCACTTTTCACCTCCTTGTAGGAGAGCCTTTAGCTTAGTGTAACCAGTGTACAACACATGGCCCTCAGCAGAGTGGTTTGGGAGCAAAGCCCCCTTAAATTAGGAGGGAAAATAGAGAGATTGCTCCAGCTCATCAGTATGCAGTGTTTGAGTCACAGCCGCCTCCTTCCCTAGACCAAACCAAAGCCACCTCTCATCCGCCTCCCTTTGGCTCTGACTCACTGTCAGAATCCACTCTCTCCCCCGCGGCTGAGTAGGAGATTGTGTTGGTTAG
Organism: Aythya ferina; assembly: GCF_964211825.1. NCBI lineage: Eukaryota > Metazoa > Chordata > Aves > Anseriformes > Anatidae > Aythya > Aythya ferina. The sequence goes on along the minus strand of NC_140307.1, from coordinate 20,031,482 downwards.
AAATGGACACGAACAGATGTCTCTATTTACCTCTCCTAGCCCCTTGTCATTTGTTTCCATGGGCAATTCAAAAGGAGACTACGAACTGCAGGATGTACTAGCTCGAGGGAGATGGTTTCTTGGTGAGCTACTGCCTAGGTATACACAGTCATTACTTTGGTCCTTTTTTGAATGTTACTGTTAGGGCATTGTTTTATTTTCGTATTCTCTTTCACACAGGATCACAGGATCATAGAATTGTAGGGGTTGAGCCAGACTGAGGCTGCATGACAAAATTCTAGGGGAAGCAGAAGAGGCGCTGAGTCCCCTGTGCTGCTTTTACTATGCCCCTGTCTGCTAAGGAATATGGACTAGCTGTTCAGTCTCTCACATTCATGCTTGGTGCCCTTCACAGCTCCACCTCTGATGAAGGCAGAGCGCTGCAATTTCTCCAGCGTAGGCCAGTGCATAGTAGACACAATCTGGCCTTTTCCTAGGAGACAGGAGGATTCATTTGAATACTGTGACTAATCCCTAAAGTTCTCATCAGCACAGATGCTCCAGGCCAAAGGTCTGATCCTGATATTTGTTTAGATACGCAAGAACAGGCACTGAGTCAAGAGTATGAGGCAAAGAGCAGATCACAGCACCGAGTGGCATCATCTCTCCCCTACTCACTGTCTCCAAAAGCAAATGCTGCCTGATACAGACTGTGTGATTTCAAAAGGGGTCATGGAAGGTGTGGCTAATCCAGTGCCAGAGGCTGCAAGTGGTATATAGACAGCACTATAAGAAATTTTTGTTCTTTCCTTCATTTTGAGCTGAAAGGTGAAGTGCACTGACTATTTCATACAGGAAACCATTCAGGCATACTTTCTTTTTCTTTTTTAATGTCATTTTTCTCAAAGACCTCTTTGCTTATACCGTAGGTTTTCTTCATCAGCATTAAAATCTTTAATCAATTATAATCAAATTCTTTAATCAAATCTATCGGAATTTCCCTTTGGTGATTTTCCTTCTCCAGTATGACTTTATCATATGACTGATGCACACAGCTACCAGTGGGAGTTATTTAATTTTAGGCAGCTCTATTTTTCCTGAGATTTGCTTTGTATCTGATGAACTAAGGTGACACAGATGGCAGTACACTGCTTTAAGAAACTACACTGTTCTTAAGAAAATCAAGGGCTCTCATACATCTGAAATCAGGAGCACCTCAGATTAGGGCAGTGGGCCAAATACTGAGGAGCAGCAGTGATGATGTGAGGTGTATGTGAACAGTTAAATACAAGATGAATTTGCATGGCTGTGAGATGAAAGAATGTGAAAAGAGTATGCCAAGGTCTAGCAAGTCTAGCAAGTGTGCTGACCACAGGCCCTGTTTCAGCTTAAAGCTTTTCTTTCAGTAGCTTCATCCAATGCCTCATCCATTTCTGTCACATGGCACTCTGTGTTTGCACAAACACGTGAATGTTTTTCTGCCCTCACCATTTTCATCATCTTCTATTTACCCCCATTCATACTCTCACTGCATAGAAAAAAAAATAAATGGGTAGCCATGATATCAAAATTCTACTAACCCCAGAGTAATTAAAAAGGAGAACCACCACTCACTACTGTGAGTCATTATGGGCATCACTTAAGGGTGACAACATAGTATTTCCACTATCCATAGGATCTAATTTTTTCAGCTACCTTTCTGAGGGAGATTCAGTAGTTTTAGTATTATTGTTTTTTTCTCCCACCACATTGCATGGCTATCAAATCATGTGTAGAGGTCTGTAAACCAAAAAGAATATATTACAGTTAATTCCTTTGCTTAATTACTATCTAACCTTTAAATTTGCAGCTAGTTCTTGCCAATATTTTGCTTCTTCTTCCATTTCCCTTCACTGCTTCCTCTATGCTTTCCAACTGGATAGTTTGTGAGAAATCTCTGTTTCCTGATGGTGTCTCTGTTGACAAATAAGGATATTGCCCAAATCCTGAAAATCTAGGTCTTGCATCCTACCAAATGGTTTGTGCTTCTAAAGAAAAGAGGACAACACTTTCCTTTTTTTTCTCACTGTATTTAATATATACATTTATAAAAATACTTTCCTAATTTAGTACCTCTCTGACGACAGCTGAGCACTTATATGTAGATCATAAGCTATGATTTGAGATGATGGTGTGGGTGTCAGGTGAAGAGGGTGTCACTAAACTTTCAAAACTAAACTCCATCCCACTCCTGCAGTAGAGGCGTCTGCATGCTGCTTTAATCCCAAACCTTTTTATGCTTAGAAAGTACATTTTATCAAAATACTAAAAAGTGTGTGCGTAGGCTTTGTGGCAACCTCAGGATGGGAAAGGTATTAGGAAAGGAGTGTACCACACAGCTCTAGGAGACCCGGAGTAATACAAAGGAAATGCCTCTAGAATACTGAAAGGTTAAATCTGAGAAACAGACTGAGAGGCAGGGAGTTAAATAAAGTCAATTAAGGAGACTTGGCCAGAGCTTTGCTCACCTCAAAACATACCTATCTGATTGTGTTTTATTTTTTCAATTGCCTTTCATCTGATTGCCAAGTGATACTGCTGCTGTTTTATTTCAAATCACTCTGACCATCTTCCTGGAACCCATTTACGAGTGATGCCACTACCTGGGGTTTGTCACCTGACACATCGTTTCTCAGGGCAGCATTAGACTTCAGACACACCATCATGATAAATCAGTCAAATGGGGAGATTCAAAATGAAAATGCCATATCTTGACAGGTAAGGCAGTAGTAAGTTGGAAAGGAACGGGAGATTTGCAAGGCAAATTTGTAAGGTTCAATGTATGAACATTTTTACCTTTTCTGTATTTCTTATCAATTCTTTAAGGAGCCATCACTGTATTTTATTTACGTGCTTTTCCTAGCATTTTACATGACTTATGGGTATAGTTTAAAAGGATTATTTAAACTGACAAAGACCATAATTAATAAAGGAATATCCAGGACAAGTGAGTCAGACCACATTGTAGAAAGCACCCATTTATGATTTGGTTGGGTTTCCTTTCAAAAGAATTGTGATTTTTGTTCCCATTTGCAGTAAATTCATTTGGGTTGGGTCATCTGAGAGTCTACTTCTCTGATGCTTAGAAACCTTATTCTCATTAAATTTAGTCAGGGCTATTTGGTGCCATTTGCTTTTGTGTCAACATTATCATCCACACTGAACACCTCACTTCCCACTTCGATGTTTACCCCTTTCCATGTTTATGGAGGGCAATTTTGTCTTCTATCAGCCTTCATTTTGTCAGGCTAACAAGGCAAGCTTTGCTCTTTTCTGATAAATACACTCCTCATTTCTCTTACCATCCTGACAGATTTCCTTCAGTTTAATAATTTTTTTCTTAATCAGGGGTCATCACATTCAAAATGTGACATCAGTATTTGGTACACTAGCATTAAGATTTCCATGATTCTACCAGAAATACCTCACTGACACCTGCTAGGATTATATATTTTCTATAGCTACCTCTCACTCATACCTCACTGTCACCTTTGATAACTGAAATGCTGTATCTGGAGCTTTTTCCTCATTTGATTCTACTAGATTTCAAGTTACAGCAGAGCCATTTTCTTAGATTCACTATTATTATGTGACCTGAATGTCCTCTAAAGCATCCATCGCTGGTCACAGCTGAAGAAAATATACTGATCAGATGAACCACGGGCCTCACCCAGAACAGCAGCTTCTCATATTTCTGACTAGCAATGAGAAAGATTGAGATAGGAGGTAGCTAAGGGTCAAAGTCTGCTTTTCTCTACATTGGCAAAAATCAACAGGATATTGATAGTTCTTGTTCCCTCATGTAAGCTAAAAGGACAATTTCCCCAAAGAATTAGGCAGGTGTGCTATTCCTGACAGAACAGTCACAAACGAACACTGATATGTCCTGGATTTTGTCACAGATGAAAAAAGGCTTTGCAAATTCTGTAGAATCACCTACTGCAGGAGACAGAAGAACCCTGGGAGAATTACTAGCAGTCATCAGCAAAAAGCTATCCATCTGAAGCTGCTGTAGTGCGTGAACTCATAAAGTAAACTCATTTTTTAGCTATGCTTAAGATTGATTTTGGCTACCGTGATCATCCTTTTTTTCTCCCTTAATAAACAGCCTTTCTAGCAGGCCTTTCTGCAGAAGTTTAATGATGTGAAATCTTAGCATCAGTCAATTTGACAAGGATAGAATGTGTAACTGCCTCCTGGGCACAATGCAATTATGCAGATAAAAAAGTCTTTGCAGGACAATTTCCAAGAGTCCAGAAAACACCATGAATCTATCTATGGAGAAGGGTCCTTGTCAGGGTTCCATTACCAATTCCATTAAATACTCAAATGGTAATACTTAGAAACTAGTATATTAGTTTCTGCCTCTATAATAAGAACAAAGTAATTTAATTTGTAATTTTTTTTTCCACATAATATCTTTTTCCACAGATTTAAAGGGTGTAATCACAGTACCTTCTCACAGAGTAAACATAAGTATTTTCTGCTTTTATGTCCTTCAGATTTTCAGATACCCAACTTGAAAAACTTCAGTTTCATAAGTGCTGGGAATTTGCATTTTCAGATGCAGTCAACAGGATCTCTCATGCAGTGCCTGTAGAAATTGGGCCGAGGGCTTCTGAATGCCTACCCAAAATAGGAGCCTTCTTGAAAAATGAATGCTTCAGTGAGTCATTTGAGATCAAAGAGGAAGTTAGAAAGTGAGGCAAGGCAGAAACCAGATCTTCTGACTCTTGGTGTCTGGTTCTAATGATTAGATTATACTGCTCCTCAGAAAGCCAGCCGCCAGAGGGGTGACCTCTTTTACCAACATGGGTCACTTCCATTAGCTTGGTAGTTATTGTTCTGTTGTTTTGATTAGTGCCATTTCAAATAAGTGGCCAGCTCTGTGGAAAGGTCGTTACCTTTCTGAACTTTTACTCTGTAAAAATTATGTTGCTAGGGAAATGATACCAGAAAAGTAATCAATTCTTGTTAGACCTCCAAATCCTACATTCAGCTGCTTAGCTGCTGGCTGGGCACATCTCAGTTCAGGAGATGACTCACTCCATTAGTGTAACTCAGAGCAAACATTGCTCAGCCATGGCCTAGCCACGTTTGACAAGTACAAACATGTTTTGAAACAATATCAGCTGTTAAAGGCATTAATTCTGAAGGGGGAAAGAAAAAAAGGTATAAATCCTCTTCAGGAAGAGTTGGGATTCTCTTGTAAAATTCTCTTTATTATATACGTAGGTGCACCAGATGATCCCCATAAACATGAACAAGCTTACATTGCTAACACTTCTCTGTCACAATGAAAATACAGCTGCTTATGCAATCTTGAGATTCACGTTGATGTGCCATCCAGCCATCAGGATAGCTTCAGTACTTCTCCTGTAAAATGTAGTCCTTATTAAAAGGCCTTTCATATAAACTTGTCCATATCTTTACTGTTGAAATAAGACTTTGAAAATAGAGTATAGTTGTTATTATACTTGGTTTGGATTTGGTAAGAAAGCTTGGACCGTTAGTGGCCAATATTGCTATACTATTATACTTCATATGCAGATGTAGCTGTTCAATTCATGGGGCTGGAGAACAACGCATACTGCCATGTTACTGCACTTGGCAAAGTAGTAATATATATTAGTACTCCTATACTGAACTAAACCAATATTGTTAGCCAAATCAAAAGACTCAGAAACTAGAATTTCTGATTTGTAGAAGTAACCGAATAACAGAGGAGCACAAATCCTATTGCCTTCAGTAGTACCTGCTGGGTGTGGGTATATCAACTCTTAAACTCTTTGGGGACAGAGCATGAAAGGCACTTAAGAATCAATGCACTTACATATGTGTGGCATTTTAAGCATTTGAATACTTCTATGTATTTTAACATACTATTTTACACTTAAAATTAAGCCTGATTTAATAGATTTTGCTGGGATAAAGCCTAAATTCAGTGACGTTTTTGCATTTGCATGAATTAGTGAGGGAGAATAATGTATTCACTTGAATTTACGAAGGGTTTTTAAGTGAATGTATTTACATGGTTAACACCAGATTAATACTCTGTTTTCATTAAGATGTTTTTAATGAAGCACAGAGTTCTTAGCTGTGTAATCTTATCCAAAAAACTGTGCCTCTTGCAACAGAGAAATCCTTATATTCCTGCCAGAGTGCTAGTATGGTACTGATTCAGGATAAATAATAGAATCTTAAGCTCAGCTGAAAGGAATGTTTACAGTCTTTTCAATAAGCTCTGGATCAAGTGATAAGTGAGGCATCAATACCACCACTATAATACTAGCTCGTTTCTTCTCTTCATCAGTGTGTCTGATCCAGTTTGTAACCCAGCCCAGACCTGCTTAGGGCATAGGACAAGGTCAAGAATCAAATTAAAATGATAAGTTGATAAGATAAACGAAAATAGTTCTACCCCGATCCCCCCCCCCCCCAAAAAAAAAAAAAGAAAGAAAAACTAATGTGATGGAGAATTGACAGATTGTAGTCAAGCAGGTTACTGATAAAAACTGCTTACATTTCAGTTTTATGTAAATAAGGAAATATAGATGATCCAGGCAGACAGGATTATGTTGTTTCTCATCAGATGGCAGGCAGAATTGCTTATGGTGATCTGCCATGAAGAGAAGTGTGCTTGCTGAAAAACTAATCTTTAGGTTTCAGTGCTGAGCATCTTTCTGATTGAAAACTTTGCTTTCTAGCTGATGGATAAAATGTTGGCCTACCATGTAAGACATTATCTAAAATATTTACTACCCTTACATTATCTATTCTGCCACAGTTATCACATTTGATACTGAGTATTTCAGCTGCTTATATAAAGGGAGCATTGACAATTCAAAACCAAGTCTTGCAAAAATATACAACCAACTAGTTGACATCTATGAAATTTTGGATCCACGTTTAACCAAACTTTTAAACAAACAAACAAACAAACAAACAACAACAATAAAACAGAAGAAAATTCTGCACCAGATCCATAACATGACTAAGAAAATTGTACGATGTATTTGTGGATATCTATTAAGCATTGTAGCAAAAGAAGGACTTTTTTCGCACATAGAGATACAATTATTGTATCTGAAAAATCCATCTTGATGAAAAGATTGCTTTTAGTTTTAAATGAGATAAGAGTTCAACCCTAAAATTTGCATAGAAAATCATTTGCTAGACTTGTAGAGCTGTATACATTGCCACTGCTGTCTACTTCATTTTTAGATAGATGCTTGACCTCAGCAAATTAAAAAATATTTGTTTTAATTAATTCAGTTTAAGTATATATTTCATCTAAATATCATTTAATACATTATTTTTGCATTTCTTTTCCAGTGAAACTGTACAAAATACAGACAGATAAGCAGTTTGTGAGAATATTGTTCTACCAGGATGAAGTACATATTTCATAGTCATGTTAAACCCTTCCATTGTTTTCACCGGAATAAATTGCTACAGATACTGTTATCTATATTTTGTGACTTATACAATTTAAATAATTAGAACTTATATCCTCAGTCTATCCACACTCACTACTTTTACTCTATCTGTGCTTATTGGCCCTATTTGGTACTGCTATTACCATGACTTAGTATTTTTCTCTCTCTTAAGATTGATCAAGATTTAGTGTTGACTCTGCATTCATTCTTCAGAGACAAGGATGAAGACAGTTCTTTTAGAATTCCACTCACTGCTCAAACTGGTGTTGTGGAGAATATAGTATAGATTCTGTATCATAGCTGTTGAAGAATAACTACAATTTGGTTTTGTTTTGCCTTGATTTCTAGAAAACCTAGATACAATGATAGCTGTGCAGACAAAGAAGAAGCTTGAGAATCCTTCCACTAAAACCAAAACAAAGCTACCAGCAGGTACTTATTCTATATTATCTTACCTGGAAATCCATATTTAATAATATTTTTTATCCAGTTAAAGCAGGTTAATTGTATTAGAATTGTATTAGAAATGTATTAGAAGAGGGACTGCTAGCTAAAGATATTGGTCCTTCAAGGGTCTGTAGCCAAAGCTTGCATGTCTAAAGGTACAAGAAGAGATGAGTTTTTACTTAATTGGCTAGTATTTGAGAAGCATATTCACTTGACTGTCCTTTTCAGAGCAGTGCAAATGTTACTCATATACAACATCAAGCTATTTGAATGCTTTTTAAGGTTTAGGTTAAAAAATCACCGTGTCAACTTTGGATCTGGTGAATGGCAAATTTCCTACCCCCCCTTTTTTTTTTTCTGCACAAACAGACGTACACTTATAAACTGCATATTATTGTATTTTAATTACCTGTATTCAGCTACTGTTTGTAAGAGCAGAAACAGACATTCCTGTTTCCAGGGGTCTGGGGTAGAGATGACCTTTAGAAACCAATTTGATACAGTCTCCCATGAGTTTGTTCCTCAGTCATCAGTCAAAATGTTTTACTTCTTAGAGATCATACTGACATAATTTAGAAGTGCTTTTGGAACACAGGATACAAAATTGCTCTTATTATTATTTCCTTAGACAAGAGTAGTGAAGAAGCAGACAGTACGAAGGAAGAAGCAGCTAAAATGGAAAAGGAATATGAAATCTCAAAGGACTCCACAAAAAATGAAGAACAAAATGCAGCAGGAAACAGTGAAGAGCCCAGAGGTACAAAATAGCCCTTGTTTTTGCTACACATGTATGCCTTGAGTGATTAGAATCCTTTACTATCTTTGGTCTTGTTTTTCCATTGTGCTAGCATAAATATATTAATTTTATATAGTTACTAGGAGTCAACACACAATAGTTTGATTCAGAAGTTTATTTAATTATTTGCTTACCTTTAAGCATACAGAAACCATAGCCCATGCTGAGTAAGGCCATAACCCTTCACAGTAATGAAGGGTTAGGTTATGTAGTAGTCTAGATGTACCTCCAGAGTAAGTTCTTGCTCCTGTACTCAAAAACCTTCTTCATCATCAATTTATTGTCCAGACTTGGTGAACTTCCTTAGGAAGAGATATATAGAGAGAATATTTATCAGGTAATGAATTCTAAACTTGCAAAGTAGTATGCATGTTAGGACAGAAACCTTTTGGGGGGTTCTTATTGCTAAATAACCAGCATAAACATCTATGTTTTGTAGTTATTTGTTAAAAAAAAAAATAGGCATACAATCTGCTTTGCACTGATGCTGCTTTAATCTAGTCCATTTTTGTATGCACGTTTTCACTGCAAGATGTTCAATAATGAATTGCAGTGATCAAGGCTACAGATTGTAGTTTATTGGTCACCTGGTTCAGTCCTGTGGCCAGTGTAAACAGACAAACTATTAGCCAGTCACAGATAGGAGAAGATATTTTTTCCAACAGAGACTTTTTAAGTACAGAAGATAAAAATAGCTCAGGAGGGTTGTCCAATTTCACAGTAAAGAAAAATTGTCTCAGTACCCATAGGGTGTAATAAATAACATTTCCCTTGTCTGTTGAAGATTTGTCTGTTCAATTTGGTTCAGGTTATTTTACTTTAGCTTCCAAAAAAAATGTTCAGTGTTTAGTTGTCTCATAAAATATTCATTGCTCTCTCATAGAATAGCTTACTAAAAAGCTAGCTTTGCAGTCTCAGCTCAAAATTTACAGTATATCTGATACAGTATCCACTTACTAAAGTATTAGCCTTCTACAAGAAAATCACACTAGTGTGCTTTTTGTTTTTGTTGTTGTTTTTTCTTTCCTGACAAATATAAGAACATCACATCAATAAAGCTCTAGACAATTTAAGAATTCAGAATCCATTATCTGGAATATTTCCCTAGGGGCTTTATTAGGTAATCCTGGAACTAATTCTGTCCTGTGTGCTTTCTGGTCCAAAAATAGCCATCACTTCAAAATTTCAGCTATAAAAAGGACATATAATGGTATTTTTAATGCTTTCCTTTTCTCAGTAAGTATAAGTAGCTATATTTCAGCTCATCTTTTCAAAATATTCACAATCTTATATCTGCTATATGCTGTTAGTACTGATGAATAAGCATTTCTGACATTTTGTACATGAGCAGATAGTCAATGCTTTCAGTGTTAATTAAGTCATTTCCTGCCATCTGAACAGCTTCAGCTTTGCTGAACAGTTCTTATGATCAAAAAGCTACAGGTTGGCTTCAATTCACTTACACAGTAGTTGTGGATGCCACCAAAAATTATGTACACAAATCCAAAAAAAAAAAAACACCAAAAAAACATGATTCTAACTTTGTGGATGAGTAATCTTGTACAGATAAAACCTGCTAGCCATCTGTGGGAATTTTGACTGGCTAAGGTTGACAGGACTCGGCTTTTAAACAGAAACTAATAATAGTTTTAATCTTCCTTTGCTCAGTTAAACAAGCTGCATCAATCATTGATATATGTGCTCTCTCATCCTTTACTCTAGGGAAAACTGAGGCATATTTGGAAGCAATCAGGAAGAACATAGAATGGCTAAAAAAACACAACAAACAAGGTAACAAAGAAGGTATGAAGTAAAAGGCCTGGACATTGGGATAGTTACCATATAGATTACAAAGCATGTAATTTATATTCCATAACTTAACATTATGTTACAGGCTAAAAAATAATAGTATGAAACCGCGCTTGTCTGTATTATAGTGGTAATAGGTGATGTTAGAGTTAAATAATACAGGCCATGTAAAAGTTAAATTAATGTATTAAAATAGCAAACTAAGGCAAAGTCATATAAACTGTCTCAAACAACCATTGGCCATGAAACACATGGCGACTAACCAGTTAGAAGTTAGTCATGTGCTGTCCAGATAGTGATGGTGGTCTGCCTGTCACCAGATTTTGTCAAGTAAGTCAATTTTGTCAAGTGCTTCATTTGTTAGTTCAACAAACCTTTTAATTATGATTTTACACACATGGTAAACATCTTTTTAGATGCCTGGATTTGTCTACCTATGTGACCAGCACTGTAATATATTAGATTACAGCCCAAACTATTCTAATGTGTTGTGTCTCTCACATATAAAGCTATGTAGAAGGGGAGCAGTGACAGAAGGAGATACACAGGGTATGCTCACCAGCTGCTCCACTATTTGACTCTTCCTTGGAGGCAGGACTACATGAGAGCTGGAGGGAGGAATCTAACAGCAGCAGGATTTCTAGCTTATTTTTCACAGATCTTTATTTATCCATGTCATGTTTTCCTTCAAGATCTTAATATAAAACCAGCTTCCTATCACTTCTCTCTGCTATTGGTGGGGCTTCTGCTGTCAGCTGCTCTTTAAATGAAGGTTCCTAGCCAAGGGATCCAACCCTGGGGTATTAGTGGAGCCTGGTGAGAAGAGTCCTTCATGCACCAGCCAAGCAGAAGGGGATCTGAGATAAGATTAGCCCTGGGTAATCTAACCACCCTCTCTGTGAGTTGAAGCATATATGAATTACATTTCAGAGACAAGTGCATGTCTGCAGCCCAACACTTTAATTTTCCTATACAGAAACTCTGCAATGGGAAGGACTTTTTTTTTTTCAAGCCTATGGTTATTTTTCCGATCTGAAAACTTTCCTCTCAATGGCAACAACTGCAGTTAGCAGCAGGCATACACATTTGCTCAAGAGTTTTCCTGACACTTCTAATAAATATTTATATTTATTGGTGTACTCATTATAATCACTATATCTCAGTCACAAGTGATTATTTCTCTGTATCACACGTACTGACAGGGCAGCCCCTCACTCGTCTTCATAGTGACATTTTTTCTTGCACTACTGCAGCCTGCAAATGGCTGTGACTACAGATCAATAGCATTTTATCTGCCTGGGAATGCATTAAGATGTACGGATGTTACTACTCCCAGAAAATGGATCCACTGTGCTACTACTGAATGCATGTCTTTCTGTGTAGATGGATTTTCATTTACACTAAAATATCTGTCCTCTGGCAATGGAAATGGGCCTTAAAGTCGGCATAAGTTATAACAAAACTAGAATACAGTTCTTACTCTTCTGATACATAATTGTTATTGTACCTTTTCCTTACTTTTTATTTTTATAAAATGCTAATTCGGTTCTCCTGGGATGATGATAAAGGAAGTACAGTCAGAGTAAGGTTATCTAGCAGTGAATGCATTGTGTTGTGTTTCTTCAGTACACGATTAGGTGTCATTTATGTGCTCATCAATTATTTCTCTACTTCCAGCTAGTACCTTGGAGCTAGCAGAAAAACGATTCACAAAGTAATTCATGTATTAAAATGACCAGTCTTCTCTACCCTTATTCATGGATTGTTTATTCACAGGGTATACATAAAGAGGTTTAGGTTTGCTTCAGGAAATGTTTGTAGGTCTTTAACTTTGGATGAATTTCACTGGAAGTTAGTTTTCATTGAATGACTAATGACCTTGCAAGTGTTCATTTGCAGTTTCACAGTTTAAAAATATAAATTGCCTTTTTAGGAGGCAAGTAATCTTCAGTGGTCTGGATGATTTAGAGAGAAACATGTAAAGGCCTAGATTTTGACCTTACTGGCTTTTGTGTCCAGAATTTGTTTTGCATATACAGGAAGAACAGAAGTCTGTTCCTCTGACTGGCTTGATCTCCCAGACCTGGCTTCATCTCTGAAACCAATGCTCTTTCAAGACAAGCTCCTCTCCTGTGTAAATAAACATCTCTCCCACTGCTAGGTGTAGGCTGCTGTGTATTCTATTACTTTTTAGTGTCCACAGAACACAACTGTGAGTCATTTAACTAATACATGCAAATAGCACGTTTGAATTTTTCACAGAATACTTAGGCAGTTTATAGTTTCATGATGTTGACGGTAGCCATTAAGGAACAAAAATCAATTCTGTGATTAATTGTAGGATGCAATAGCAAATGGCAAGATTTGAATATGCAAACGAGACCTCACTTCATTTATTATAGCCATTTCACAGCTTAGTGTAATGCTGCAGCTATTGTGGTGAATATAAATTGAAACTGATTTTTCTAATTCCTTGCGCAAAATAATAGGTTGTAAATAAGCATTAGAAATTAACAGACCATTACTAAGTTCTAGGAAAAAAAAAATGAATTATACTGCCATGAGATATACAAATTAGCCAGAATTGGATAATATCTTCGTGGTTATAATCTCATGTAGAATGTATTTGTTTAGAAATTAAACCATCACATCTCCATGCAATGATCAGAGAGTTGTAAATACTATTCTATTTAAAAAAATAAACCTAGGAATTTGAATGTGGTTAATGTGGATATTATATTATATTAATTTAGTATTTATTGTTCCATCCATTTCCATTCCATGGAATCTTTCACTGGAGACTCTCATTTTGTCAACATGAGTCAAATCTCAAACCCTTATTACTAAATGGCTATTTAATTCCCTATTACTGAGATAGGATGAAGAGACAAACTGGTTATATTCTTTCAAGTAATCCCAATAACAGACTCAAAATGAAATCCTAGCTTCAGTACAGCAAATGGCAAAATTAACTCAGATATGGACAGGACATCCCTGCAGCAGTAGGGTGTTTTGAGTATCTATTTTCTGTATTAGTCACTTTAGATTACTTTATACTGTTATAGAAAAGATCACAAGCATTAATTTGCATCTTTAATGTCTATCTACTTCTATCTGGTTTTGGTCACTTAGCTGTAAAAAGACAGAAAAAATATTTTCTGTTTTGTTAACAATGTGCAGTTTGAAAGAAAGTCCTTCCATTTATATATGGTGGTATACATTGGACTACATTACAAAGTTAGTATTAATACCACTTGGAGGTTCTGTCCATGGAATAAGTCACTTCTACTGAAATTTTCAGGATGAATCTGTTTTTATGAGAGATACTAATTAATTTAACCTAGTATGAAACCTTAAGACATTGATGTTCTCCTGACAACTAACTTGTGATTCTAACAAATTAAGCTTTATATTTTATGCAGCTTTATATATTTATGTAACTGAAACATTTATGTGTTTATGTGGGAATATACTGGATCTGTGCTTGGCAGAGTTAAAACTACACAATATATGTAGGTTACCTTTTTAAGTTATCTGAAAGATTGCTTTAAAGCAGAATTCTCTTCATGGGAAATAGTGATGTTTTTTATCATAGGAAAATGTTGTTTAATGCATATACATGTACTATGAATCGTGCTGCATAGATGCAACCATCTATCAGAAAATGAGAAAGGATCTGTCTGCACTGTATTGCAGATTGACATACAAAGACTGTCAAAGACTACTTTGAGAGTAACACTGTCATAAAGACTACTCTGCAGTATTTTTCAAGTCAGGATACTATGTTCTGTATGAAGGTAAATAATTATATCATGTCCATTTACTTGCAGAAATTTGCTTTCTTGAGTTTTCTGTAATAAGTGCAAATTTTATTGGGATTTTTATAGGAGACAGTCAGTTTAATACTTTTCTTTGAATCCATGACAATTGTGAAAATATTAGGGTTTTAAAAATAGCTTTTCCATGCAGACTAGGACGTTGAATCTCTGGACCTGCAAATATTCTTACCTTAGCACTTACCAGCAAGCAATCAAGCACAAGAGATGATTACTCTTGTACTCTTGAATAGCAAACGAACCAAGAGGTGTAAGAAGACATTGTGTAGGTGTTTTTCTTTTTCTTTTTTTTTTTCTTTGTTTTTTTACAAGTCGCATTTATAGTGAACTCTCTTTTGTTGGATAAAATGCATTTATGGGTAAACCAAGCAATGGCATTGCTTCTTAAGTGAAGCAATATAATGGCGATGACTCACTGTGTAAATGAATTCTTATTTTTCAGATTATGATCTTTCAAAGCTGAGAGATTTCATTGATCAGCAAGCTGATGCGTATGTGGACAAGGGCATCCTGGACAAAGAAGAGGCAGATGTAATTAAACGCATATATGGCAGCCTGTAAAAAGCTGATGGCTGCCAAACACGTAGAAAACTAGTATAGCTTCCCCTCCTCCCAGCTCAATGACTTATGATCTGTTATTTTGAGGATATCATTAGAAATGCTCTGGTTACATTGTACTGATAACTTTCTAGACAGAGAAGAGGAACTGTAGTGCTTCGTGCACAGACTGCATACTGTATTTTCCTGCACTCACAAATCAAACCTAAACTCCAAATTCTTACACTGAATTTCAATTTGGCAGGGTAAATAATTATGTAATGTTCACTTTGATTTATTTTTTGTGTTTGGTTTACTTTTGTAGATAAAAAAATTGTTTCTGATGGACAGGTCTTTTAATGATACACCTTTTTGCTCTCACTCCACTAGCTTTCTATAGATGCAACTATGTAAAGGGCATTATTAGAAAATAGTTCATAGTTCTCTAAATAAAATATTTGAAAATAATTTACCTATTAAAGTTTTCATTAGTATTATTTTACATCCAGAAACCTTGTTTTAAATCCTAATATCATTTTTTCATTTACCCTTTTTCTGTTTCTTTATGTAGTATTCTATTACTTGAAGCATAGTGTCATTAGCTAACCAATATATCTTTAACACTACAACTGCCGCCTTTCATATTAAAGAGCTGTATTCTCCCTATTGTGGCTTCATTCAGCATGTATAAATGTTCTTTGGTACACCATTTTATGATTGTGCATGCATTAGTTGAATCCCTTATCTGAGTAGCCTGATAAAAAGTGTAAATAGCCATTACTTGCTTAGGGAAAAAAGAAATAATTAAAGCCATTTTGCAGGAAAAGGAGAGTTTTCAACTGGAGATACTTTAGGAACATGGGTCCTGTTTTTCAGAAAGACCTTAAAAAACTATCAGATCTCAGCATCCCTGAATATCAAGGCCATGATCTGCTTACTGACTTTGCTCTGTGTTGAGCAATATAATTTTGGAAAACTATTTTTGGCAAATGTATGCTATCACTAGCCAATTACTTGGTACACAACGGGTGAAAAAAGGAAACAAAAATGTCACCCTAATTCTTCTCTCTCACCTTACAGAGCTTATGAAGAATGGTTTAAGAGATCTTTTCATATTTAAGCAGATGGATGATTGTATACATGAAAAACTTATGAAACAAGAGCAAAAGTACAGACATTTTTTAAAAAGTAAATTCTAGACACAGTAATTCTAGACACAGTTCCTAAGATGCAGATCCTGAGACTTATCCCATGCAGCAGTCATTTGTCTAAATGAACTCCGGGAAAGTTCTCTTCTCTTTACTCTCTTTTACTTCTCTTTACTGGTTCTTCATTGATCATTGAGGCTATCCCTCCTATGATTAAAAAAAAAAAAAAAAAAGGAAAGAAAGAAAGAAAAAAAGATACTTCCCAGATTGCTACAGTGTTAGCTGATGCAGAGATCAGTAGCCACCTACCAATGAAGGGAGACTTAAAGAGTACTGCTTGCATAGCACAAAGTTCTCTACATGTTAAATGGTCAGATCATTTCTTTTCTTATTTCCTCAGCACATTTGGACAGAAAGGTGGATGAGGAGATTTGAACAATATTTCTCAGCCAACTGAAATAAATTTTGGCATCCCTGCAAAACATGTTATCCACTGGACGTTATCAACAGAACATTATTGGTAACAAATATTAAATAAACGTGATAGCAATGAGGTGTAACAACATATCTCTTTGAAAACTGATGATACATAAGCCAATGAATGCATCCAAAAATTACATCTTGATGTGGATCATTGAATTGCAATATCAGTCACTAATGGTGATATATTTTGCTCAGGTCAAAAATAATACTCAGAAATTTAGTCAATGTAACCTTTTCCTTTGAAAGATAGTCCCTTAGAAAAGCAAGAGAAAATAATTAGGAAAAAATAATTCATGTTATTCTGAATCATTGTATTTGTTTTCTTCTAAACCCTCTATTTTTTTATTAGTATTATCATTTGCTAATGTTCCCAAAGAACAGAATGTCTTCTTGTTCCTTTAGATCCCATTTTTTTTTCTGAAACAGCTTGTGACTTACTTTCTTCTGTGACTATCACAATGAAAAAGTGGACTGTTTCCCAAATTTGGATTTACAAACAACATCAGGAGAAGAATAACTATCGACCTTCACAGTTGGGGAAGTGATAGTGATCTAAGATCTGCAATTAAAAAAAATAATAAATAAAAAAAAGAAAGAAAGAAAGAAAGAAAGAAAAAAAAGACAAGTTTTCCTTCCCCAATTACTACTTTGTAAAAAGCAAACTTTCTCCTCCTGTCAATATAATGAGTAATATAATAATATTTTTAATTTTTGTTAGAAATTAGGTTCTCCCTTTGGCCTCTCAGGCATCTAGGCAGGAGTCTGGTACTAATGGAAAGATGCCATCAACCAGCAACCTGTGATTATAACAGTTTGTATCCACAAAAAGATTGGTGCAATATTTTTTAATCTCTCTTTTTGCCAAATCTTGTAACTTCAGCAAAACATAGATGACATCATTTAGCAAAAATGTCCAAATAGATATGACCCAATTCCAATTCAGAGCCTGTACGTTCTTGGTCCTGTTCCGTGCTTACCCTGCTCCTCTGTATCATCTGTGGTATATATGTAGACATTAGACCTACATGATGTCTAGCTGACAACTGAGCAAGCCTTTTGATGGCTAGATAAGCAGTCTCAGCCATGGTTCTTCAATCAAGATTCACTTCCCATCCTGTTCAAACCCATTTACCATGTTATTTGAATGTTTCAAATACTGGTTTGATTGTTGGTACATCAAACGAATGTTTATCATTTACATCACCTTTCAGAACTAGAGAGTAAAAACACAGCCAGCCAGATGAATCAGACTGTATTTCTGAAAGGCTTTGACTTATGCTAAATAAAATCCAGCTTAGTGACTTGAGTTTCAACCTGCAATACAGACCAGGCCTTATTTTGAAGGAACACTCGGAGCACATCTACACCAGACATCTGATGCCAGTGTATTTAGTACATAATTTGTAAATTATGTACTTACCCTGTCAGTACTTTTATTTCTCTTGTGAGAAAGGTATTTTCAACACCTGCACAGCTCTGGCTCTAAGACTACAAAAAACAGTTTCTATGTTGTTTGTATCTCTGCTGGATCTTTCAGAAACCCTTCGCTCTCAAAATTATCACTGAAAATGTAACAAGTACGATATATATGGTATTCACATTTTGGGCTTTTCTATTAGACTATTGTTTCTGACACTATATTAAACACTTTACTACAAGCTATGATAGTACAAGGCTGCTTTTGTGCATTAAGGAGAATGCATCTTTTCTTCCCAATGCTTGGCCTTTTGAGGAAGCCCTAAGCACGGAGCAATAGGAGTTCATCGCTGATGTCTGCAGGAAGGGGGAGGCCCCTCTCCGAAACCATTAAGTGGAACAATGGCACCCAATAGCTGCAGGTTTGTCCACCACAGAATAGCTGTAAAACGAGGAATATAATCTCTACTGTGTGTTTTACTTCTGCCTAAAATTTCCTCACTGGTAAAAATGCAAACAATAAAGTTGAAGTACAGGAAGAACAAAGGTGGAGTGAAAAACCAAATCTACAGGAAATACACAGGATGATGTATAAATAAAATATATAGGAAACACTGTCATTTTATTAAGTAATAATGTGGTGGGGGGGATTAAGATATTAAGACATTAGTTATCCTGGAGTCTTAGGAACCTGTTGTTTATGGAGTAGAGAAACTCCATCTTGAATTACTCTTTCTGTATTACAGAAATACTATTTCCAGGCATCATTTTCTCTCTCTCTCTTTTTTTTTTTCTTTTTTTTTTTTTTTTTTGTGGGATTGCACACTTTTGATCAGCGCTCAGCCAGAAGCCAGGCAACTCGCCACCGCTGCTGAGGAGAGCCTGAGGGCTCATCTGGGCCCAGCTGCCTGCTGGGCTCTGCAGGTCCCATGGCCTGCTCAGGGGCCCCAAGGACACGAAGAGAAGTGCCTTGGGTGGTCTGGGAGTGCAACTAGAGGTTGAGGTCTTGTTTGGGTTCAGTTTAGTGTTGGGGGCTGAGCAGTGTGCCCTCAGGGTGCTCCAGGTGGGAAGAGAGCTCTGAAGAAGCGTCTTCATGGCTGAGACCTGTCCCTGCTGTGTGGCAGGCAAGGAGAGGAGCGGAGGAGGCCTGTCCCGGGCAGCCTTTGTTGTGGTTAATGGTGGTGCTGAAATCTTCCCTGTGGGAATGTGCTTGTTTGGAACAGGGGAGACTGGGTAGGGGGCTCTTCATCCGTGGTATGGCAACGGGTGCTGCGCTGCGTGCTAGTGCAGTTGGGGTTCCTGTGAGGAGAGGCCCTGTGGGTCCATCCTGAGGGCTGCTGGCCTGAGCTGTGGGGCTTGACTGAAACGTGCCTGTGTGGCTGCTCCTGTCTGAGGCGAAAGGTGTGGTGGTGGGTTTCTGCCCCCCTCCTGTTCCTTCTGGCTGGCAGAGAGCTGCTTCTAATACCCTTCTGCATGGCTTTGCCAGTCAGGAAGCCTACGTGTGAATGGCATCACTGATATCCTGTTGTTTTTTTCATGGAAGTCCTTCATCCTGTGAGCATGGTAGTACTCCTGGGAAGCGTGAGGTGAAGTACAGCTGTTGGGAGCTTTACTGGCCTCATGTGGGAGCTGGAACCTGTGTTTATTGTGCAAGGAAAGCTGTATTTCTGACCTGTTTAATAAAATGTGCTAGTCCTGGGGGCTGGATAAGTGGTATTAAAATTGTAAATCTTCATCAGGAAAAGTTTTTTTTTTTTTTTTTTTTCTGAAAGGTTACAAAAACACACCTGGGCCTTAAGCTGGAATCTCTAGAAGAAAAGTTTCTTCTGGCTCTGGTAATGCCCTACTGCCCTACTACAATTAACTGAAAACAGTAGAAATTAATATCTAAGCAATAGATGTAAATCCCCATTTTAAAAATACAGAAAGAGCTAAAACTAACTCAGCAGTCTCCACGAGAATGAATGCTTTCTTTACTCTCAACTTTCCCTTCTTCTTGGGAATTTGTGTGCCACTACACCGGATCAGAGCTGGAGACATTCTGAATGAGTCTGCTGGATGGAAATTCCTGCAAGCTGTAGGGACATACTAATTCCTGACTAGTTTTGAACCAGGGCTTTTAGGCGCTTATTTCTAGTGTTAAATTTTGAAGCAATATTGAAAGCTAGTTACTGTATTGCAGGAAGTTTTCTCTTAATTTGAGCAAGCAATAAACTATACAGGTGAATTGATGAACAGGTAACATCTGTCACAGCAGGGATGCAGCAATTCTTTACTGAAGAGTTTTGTGAAGCTTCTTAAATAATTGAGGGGAAAAAAATCCAGGATGATTAACAAGAAGTTGCTCACATATTAACTACAGGGTGAAGAATGAATGCAGTTTGCATTCAGCATTCCTGAGCTTCAGGTGAGATCAATTTGCAGACCTGAATGCTGACATCTTAGAATAGTGAAGGCTTACTATTAGTTAGTTACTTACTATTACTTAGAATTAGTGAAGGCTTTTTATTAACTTTAATGAAAGGTTTTGGTTGACTGCACAAGTAGATCAAATAGTTTTTAGGAGTCTCATTAGTAGTAAATAACAGTAAACTCTTGGGTTAAGAAATGACTTCATGTGTGTAAGGGAAGAGGCAAGGGTGGAGCTTTTTATATAGTAAAGGAGCATATTTGCCCTAAAATTAACATCTAAAAGCTCATGTAATTAGATAAATCATTCTTCACAAAAAAAGTCTAGAACCAAGCTGACTTCATAATGAACAAACATTGAAATTTATTTATTAAATTAAAACCACACAATGTAACTGCACACAAGAACACACAACTGATATTTCAATGCTTTATCTTACAAAAGAAAAATCTCTTGCTTTAATGCTTCCCTTTTACTAGCCAATGTTTGTAGACAGCTCTTTAGTAGTAAAGGCTTTAACTAATGAAAACAAGCCAGACTCCCCTTCCTAGAAATAAAGGATGTTCTTATAACCACCCAGACATGTACAGTTCAGAGGCAAGTTCTGCAGCCCTGCAGTAGACACAACTTCCACAGCAAGCTTGCCTGTGTCTGCAGAATAAGTAAACTTCCACTTGTGGTTTTGTCATTTACAAGCAAACTTACTTAACATCTTAAATACTTAAAACAAATTTCACTTTAACGAGTATTTACAAAATCTTTACTAAAGATCAACATCCTGCATAAAGGGTGACCTCAAGGATATATTGTTGCTACCATGCTACAGTTTGCACAGAAGGGGTATAAAGGCCATTGCTAGTTTTGGAAGGCTTAAACCCTTTGTTCATATAGCATAAGGACATTAACCTATGGAAGGCAGAAGAGGTCATAATTTCAGTGCAATTACCCATTCATGACTTGTATAAAGTACAACATGATGATGAGTCCAAAAGACTTTTTTGAATTATTGACCATTTAGTTCTGTAAGAACTGATTTCATGGAAAGTTTTCAGGCCATCGCATCTGTCTTCTAGTGGTGATATGAAGAAGTTGCATAGGGACCTTCCTCATTCTCCTCCTCTCTAGAAAGGAAATGATCATAATCATCAGATCAGGGACAGATATCATGCCTCAACAATACAAATTTATTAAAATGTGAACAACTACTTTTCCTAATGGATCAAAATAGTTAAGAGTAATTTCCTAAGAACACTTGTATACTACTGTTCATTATACATGCCTGGAATTCTCATTACTTTCAAGAACAGAAGGCTAAAAGTAAGTAAAGCTGTAAAGGTTCCACAACATCAGGATGTTTAGAGCTTAACTATTTGTGGTATTATCGATTTGGCACTATTATAAAGGATAAGCAAGTAGAGAGCATGCTGGAATTCTATTTTTCTATCTATTCTGTTCTCCCATTTCTCTTCAAAAATAATATTTCAATCCTACATTTGCTTAAAGCCTTTTGAGTGGCAGAGGATGCAGATGGGCAAACTAGGCAATAAGGGGAGTGATCCATCAGTTGTATCTGTATCTGTCTTAATGCTGCAAGGATTTTCCCTGAGTGGATTTGTTAATATATTTTCCCTGTGCATCACTCAATATTGAGACTGATCACTTGGAATTTCTTAGTGGGAAATAGTTGCCTACAAGCTCTAGTGTGATGACTGGATAAACCACAGTAGTATTGCTATTAAAAATCCTCAGGAAACATCAGTCTGCTTACTGTTTACTTGACAATACTGCCCTTTTAAAGAAGTGTTCATATATACAATGCAGTGCAACAACTGGTACTAATATGAACATGTGAAGTACTACAAAGACCATAATTTTCTAGTAGTAGATCTTTAAGGATAGGTTCAGTAACATAATTTGGAAGCTGCTGTCAATTCTAGCGTGTTGGTGAGGACTGAAAGACTTCAGTTGTTGTACTGTGAGCTTCCAAGGATTTATTATTCTTAATGCTGTACATGCCTGCATACAAAGGTACTGTTACTCAAATAACCTAATAATGGTACAGGGTACACTATGCGCTTCAATCACGTTCCAAATGCCATCATGCTGACTTTTTCCTGCTAACTTCTAAACACCATTAACTACTGCTTAAATTTTGTATACTCCCCTAGAATACAAATGGGATAAAGCATGGAGTAACCAAGCAGCTGAATAACTTGTTCTCATTTCCACAATCTTCGTCTTTTCCTGAGTAGTCCAGAAAACAAACAAACAAACAAACAAAAACAAACAAACAACAACAAAAAAACTTAATCCAAAGATATTTCTTGAATTGAAACAACTTGTCAAAAAATTAAACCTCCCAGAAAATAAGGTTTTGAGTTAAACTTGCAGTTATTGCAGGGATATGTGTGACAGCAATACTAGAAAATTAGCCTATCAAAGTAGCAGAACAACTACAATCTAAGCTGTTCATACCTACTGCTGCTGTGAAATACATACTTAAACTACGGGCTCACATGGCAGTCTTCAATACAGGGCAGAAGACTAGCATTTGGGTCACAGCCAACTTTGTGGGGTTTCTGTATGTGGTGGGATGTAAGAATTATGTAGTGGGTGACTGTGCTTGAAGATAAGCAAAGTCGTGACTTGCTGTAATGTGCAGAATAAACTTCTAACCAAGGCTCAGGAATGCTGCAGTTGGCAAGACAGCTTCTAGCATTCTGTCCCAGGCTGCAGTGCTTTGCTAAGCAAAGAGGTTGACAACACGTTACTCCAAACCATGGTAATGGTCAGGAAGTACGACTACTGTAGATCTTCAGAGTTGTACGTAGCAAATACAGCTTATTTCAAATAGTCTAAAACCAAGCTAAGCTTTATATGAAGTAAGATTACATAGTAGCTTTGGTCCATTGTCCACAAGCAGCGAAATAGCAGTGTGTGTGTATGTTTAATGACTGAAAATTCCTTTACTTTTAAGATGCTTAAAATAGTGAAGTGGTAAGTCACTGTAACATTCCCCTTGAGGCAGAGGGAAAGGAACAGCAAAGAATTACAATGTTTTATAGTTCTATCTCTTCCTGAATGCTGCTGCCACTTGGCCCAGCAGGATGCAAGCACAGAAAAATGCCTACTGCAAGCTATTGTATGCATCAGGCCACAATAACAAATGCTAACCACCACTTTCATAAGACTGAGCATGCTTGTGACTGAACAATGAAATTTAAATCCAATCCTTAGATGCTTCTAGCATCCAAACCAAGGCAGCAATAAGAGCTCAGCTTCTGGAAATGTGAGTCTCCACAGGTACTGTCCTTTATTGAGGTATCTCTTTTGTGAGCTGATGGCTAATGATGGTGGACAATTATTGGATAAATTAACTGAACTTGTTGAAGCATTTAAAACTTATAATACTGTATTCTTTTCTAGGCTCAGTTCTAGGCAACAAAGCTGGTGACAACATAAGGTTCTGTTCCAGTGCTGCATGCCATTTAATTATATTGCCTTATATAAGCACTGATGATTAGAGAGGCTCTATTCAATTACACGGTTTTCAAAATCAGTCACTGAAAAATGCAATTGCATAAAAGTGTAACCTGTCCCAGAGGCATACACTTGGCCTTAGTGTTCTAGCCTATCACACTCTGAAATCCTAAGTACCCTACAAAGAGCTTGCATTAGATCTCTGGTGTTCTGTCTGATATAATAAGCATCACTAAACTCAATTTCAGTTTAAGCATCCTGAAACATATCCAATAGCATTTTGGGCAAAACAAAGCACTAGCATTTTCTCAAGCTACTAACTTGTGTGCCGTGTGTGGAATAAAACTAGCATCTTCCATAATATGCAAATAGAAGAGGTCTCTAAGTATGTTACAAACAACCTGTGCATTTTTTTGTCTATTATAAAAATACTGTCCAAAACAAAAACAGGGCTTCCTGTCTCAGGCTGCTCACCTAGGGCTGTATCTTGAATAAATCTGCTTGCTGCAGGGATTTATTAAACAATGACTTCTTGGTCAGTGAAACTCCAGCAGAAGTAGTAGTATGTGTAGGTCTAGATGTATTTTTCCATAAACTATCTAAGAGCAAAACACAGTTAGCACAAACTGAGTAGATTACATTCTATGATCTCTAGCACTTGTCTGCTTGCATGGCTATTAAAGCTTAACTTATCTAAATCTACAACTGTGTGCTCCTCACTCTTTTTACCTAACAGTGAGAGGCTTTTGTTGGGATGAAGTTAACTTCAGAAGTTAATACACTACATTCCTTTGAGAGTACTGAAAAAAAGTAACTTCAAGGGTTATAATTAAAGAACAATTCACCACCTTTGTAGCACTGGACTGTTGCTGAAATAGATACCTGTACCTAAGACAGATACCAGGTAAATGTGATCAGAATTGGTGCATGTATGTGCTTGCATTCTTGGTGACTTTAAGGCAGACCAAAGTAAAGAGCCATGTGAGATGTCATAACATCTGTCAAATCAGGCTGACCAGTATGGTGAGATGTTATGACTTCAAGTTTTGGAGCAGATTTTAAAAAACCACAAGCAGAAGCAGATGTTCTTGGTAATGTAACTTGTCCTCCTGCATTCCTTGTTCCTGGGAAGGAAACTTTGTACTGGACCCTCGCTTCCTACACTATAAGTTAAGTAGTACAGGAAGTGGATATTGGTAGAGGTGTGCTGCCTGTGCAGTGTCATTTTCACCATATAGACTTTGCCACAGCATGAGCAGAGCCAAAGTGAATTTTCTTCTGCAAACTTTGTTGAAGGGATGTTAAAAACAACTGCCTTCCTCCAACAGGGACCACAGTTCAATTTCACTCACCTTAACTGCTGGGTCAACACCTACTCTAATGGATGTTAGATACACATCTAATGATCTGAGAGTCAGCAGCAGCGCATATTTTCATAGGAATGCTCTCCATGGTTTCAAATATAATAGTGTAAATGAAAGAGTTTGAAGGAAGAGGGATTTGAGGTACAACAGCACTTTTCTTTCATGTGATCCAGTCAAAACAAAGTAAGTGTGCTAGCAAAATGTAACACTAAAAGCTGTCCAGCCTTCCCTGAGACAGCAGCTCTAAATTGCTGCTGTTCAATGGGAAGCGATGGGAAGCTGTATATGGAGTACAGTAGATAACAAATTGCATTCTTCAGTTGTCTTACAGGATATTTTTCCCAAATGAGGCTTATCTAACTGATAAATCTGATGTACTGTTTCCCGTCAAGTTTTTGTCTGTTGAACTTAGTTCAAGTTGATGAAATGACCCTTTACCTTTTTGAAAAAAAACGGGGCTATACTCAACAGATTTGGTCCTGAAAGGTATCGTTATTTGAAGTGAACTGGAATGATGGAAGAAGCTTTGTACCAAACAACTTTCTGAAGGAGAAGTATGTATCTGCCAGCATAACCTCTTTCCAGCTCTCCACGCGAAGAGAAGAAGTGTGAGGTCCCTGCACTCACACCAAACTGGGTGTGCTTAAATAGTGCTCGCTCACATCGCGAGACACTTTGGAGAATATTGGCCTTCGAGCTTTTATAGGATGCTATTGCAATTCTATGAACAACATACACGGAGGCAGCCTTTAACTGCCATGTCAAGGCATCTGCTAGTGGTGCACTGTAATTAGATCTTGTGCAGGATGATTGCATAGACTTGCTCTTGACAAAACTACAAGTGCTATCTGAGATACTCCACAGAGAGGGTCCAGCTTAGACTAAAAAGCCTTCAGGATGAAATTAAGATGCTTAATACTAAAAGTGGCATTTACCTGACACTGTCATCTTTCAGTTTTCTGGCTGCTTGTTTGGATAACTTAATCTGCAAGTCCAATCTCTGTAGAAAATCTTTGGCAGACAGTTCTTCTGGTGCAGTGGGCTGATTGTCAGGTTCTTGAGGACTGGGAGAAGAACTACTTTCTTCCTGAACCGTCACTGGGCCTTCTTCACAAGAAGGGGAGCTGTCAACAGTTTCATTCTCAGGAGACTCCAGTGAATTAAGTCCATTGAACAGTAATGGTTTCTCTGATATAACAGGAATATTCAGGGTTTTCCTCAGAAATATACAGTCATTAGTGAACAGTTTATTTGCCCTCTTTATTTGTTCCATCTGAAAAAGATAGGAAAAATGTAAATTATTAGGTTTTGGCAAAGTATAAAATGCCACCTTCCTGAAGTACTACAGTAACCTTTAGTTAGAATAAGACTATACTTTTGCAATGGTTTCATTAAAGGATTTTTTTGCATTCAGAGACTTCAGAGTGGATAGTAAATCTTAGCCTTGTTAACTCAGCGTTTTAGTTTCTTCCTTGCATATAGACTTGATTCCATTGTATTGGTCTTCCCAGAAGTCTTGTACTAGCTGAAGACGCATTTCTGGAATAGTCTTCCAATCTCTGTACAGGCTCACGTGAATAACTTACCAAAAACAAAACAAACAAAAAAAAAACACACCACAATTATATGGCAAAAGCACTGCTGGTTTGGTTTACATTAGAGTAAGGCTCAGCACTGCTAGCAGCTGCTATAATTGAACTACTTCAAAAAGCATGGATAAACAAGGGGGAATGGTTACCTTGAGCATCCTAGGACTCGCTGTTTTTTAACAGTGAGTACCACAGATGTTGGAAGAGCTGGATACGCTTCATCCATACTACTCTGTATCCACAGCTGATGCAATGCATTCAGGCTCAGCTGAAGTCCTGACTTTCTGTGAGGAGTCAGGCAGTGAAAGGGAGGGGAGATTCTAAACAATTTTGGATACAGTTGCATAGACTACATGCTGCGTCTGTCCAGTAAGCTGATTCTACAGCACGATTAACAAGCTCTTGTGTGTCATAATGCATCTTAACAGCTGCTGCATAACTTAAATACTACTTTGGCAACTTTTAGCCACAATGCTCCAAAGCCTACTCATCAGCAAATGCTACCTCAGGACAGAAGCAAGAATTCATTAGATGCATCTCTCTCAGTACTAATGTACGAAGACCTGATTGTTCCATACTTAATGCTATTTTTAATAGCATCTCAGGTTGTTCTACAAAGAAAAAGCCCCAGCTGGAGTTCATACTGCTTCCCTACTAAGAATATTAAGTTCTTACTCATCAAATTTTCTTCCAAGTCAGTACGTTAATGGCATGGTTAGATTTAATAGCTGAGTAACATCCAGTGTCAGAAACTCGTCAAATAAGAAAAGCTCATTACTGTCCCAGCTCCTGAAGACTGGAGACTATTTTTGGTGAACCTTGCGTAGTTTAGAGACTGTTTAAGTTTCCTCCCAAGCAGAGTACCATCTGAAGGCCAATAAGAAAGCTACGTGACTTAGTAACAAAATCAATAATGGCCATCAGATGCAAGTTTAAATGCCTATTTTCAGAATTTCTGAAAGTCAGTGCCTTTCTTGATTGTTATCAAAATAATTTAAAATGACAGCTGGAGCTCTTCTCAATTAAAAATACATTATAAAATTAAAAATAGCTATTTTCAACTCCAGTTCTCTTATCAATGGGACTAGGAAGCTGATGCTTCAGAAGCTGATAAATAATGCACTGTACTGCTCTTCTCTATCCTACTGCACTGTAATTCCACCTCTGGTTCATTCTTCCTGGAATATCTTTTAAGTACTATCTGGTGGCATTCTGCACTAAGTAACAGTGAAATAGGAAATATGTCTCTAAAGAATGCCCTTTGCAATCCTGAACATGTTACTTGATAGTGTGCAATATATTCTACTCTTTCTCCAACTCTGACTCATACATTCAGAGGTGCATTGCCTAAGTAGCAGGTAGTTTACCTAGTGCTAGGAAAACTCAACTGATTTGTTAGCTGCAGACCTATAATAAGAAATATTACTCTTAATACTGTAACTGAAAATGCACTAATGCATAAACTGGTGCTGAATTCACCCAAACCACTTCCACTGACAGTGAAACAAGTAGTCCTCATCCTTCTCCCCCACTAGAAGGGATACCTTTGTACGATGGATACAGTACTCTAAGTGAACCATAAATACATGTATGATACTAAGCATGTGAGCTATTAATTCCAGAGTTAATTTACCCAAGAGTTCAAAGAAGATCTAATAAACATCACACGAAATTAATGATATCTGGGGGGAGAAGGGCAGCAGCAGCTGAGGCCAAACAAAGCACAGTGATCTCCCTCTGTCCAACGTGATATTTTCATGCATCTTACATTGTCTATACTGATGTCAACTCAGGCACTGGACAAGGATGTCTTTTGCTACGCAGTAATTCCCTCTGAGGAAAAGCACATGGGGATGCTTCTAAAACCAGTAATGCTGGAAGTAATGTCAGCCCAAGATAATTCTGATGTTCCACAGTCCAGCAACTCTCACTTTCAGATAAGTATACAGGACATAGGAAGCAAGAGTAATGGCTCCTTAGAGGAAGCCAGTCCTTGTCATTGCGTGAATGTGTAAGATTCTTCATTTTGTTTAATGCAAACACGTCTGTATGCATTCATGCCCAGGACTGAAACCATCAAGGCAATAACAAATGTCTAACTTGGCAGTACCCATAGGTTAAGCTGACATGGAATCTCCCTTTCTCAGTTTCAGTCTAATGATGCCGTTCCCCAAGCAGAATACTGACAACACAAAATCAAACAACAAAAGAGATCTTCAAAGCCAGCATTCATATGTTAATTGCATCAATAGCACAGCAGAAGTTTATTAACTTTGTTCGCATGATGGGTTTATGGTTTGTAAGTTAAACACTTAAGACTGGTCATCTACAACTTTAATTTAGCTGAACTTGTAGAGTGTTTAGAAATGCCATTTTTGAAACTATTTTGTGATTCATGCATAGATTTTTCACTTGCTGCACAGTGCAAATACTTGTGTTTTGTTCTTTCAGAAGTGTAAATATTTAGGCCAGAGACTATCCATCATGGAAAGTGTTCCCAAAAAGTAGTAATAAAAAAAAAAAAAAAAAGCAGCAAGGGTCACTTTGCTCTGCCTCAGTACTAAGAAAACCTTTATTTTGATGTAGAGCACTGGTAAATCCAAAATGCCACTAACTCTGTCAACAACATTTGGTTAAGCTACTTTCTATTTCTTCCCTTAAACATTCCTTTCACGATGAAGGCTGAGTGCTGCCGAAGGCTGCTGAACCTGGAAGGCCCGCGCAGATCTTCCAGAGCCAGAGGAGGCCACGAAACCCGCCCCAGGCAGCGCCTCCCCGTTCCGCACCGCGATGGATCTTCCTCGGGAACGGGCCCAGCCGCGCGGCGCTCCCTGCAGGGGCACGGCCGGGCCCTCCCGGCGCCTTCAGGAGCGAGGTGCCGCGGGCACCGAGAGCGGCGGCGGCGGCGGCTGAACGGCGGCCCCGGGGCCCGGCCGCCGCCCCGCCCCGCCCGGCCCCGCCCCGCCCCGTCCCGTCCCGTCCCGCCGCGGCCTTACCGTGACGCCGTACTTGAGGGCGATGCCCTGCAGCGTGTCCCCGGCGCTCAGGCGGTGCTCCACGTAGCGCTCGGCCAGCGGCGCCGCCACGCTCGCCGTGCTGCCGTACGAGCGGGCCTTGGTGCGGGCCAGCCGCTGCGACAGCTCGGCCTCCGACTCCGGCCCGCCCGGCGGCTCCTCCCGCAGCGACTCGGCCATGCTCCCGCCGCCCCCTCAGCGCCCCGCGCCCCGCCGCCCGCCGGCCATGGCGCGGGGCCCGCGCGCGCCCCCCCCCCCCTCAGCCGCCGCCCGCCCGGTAACGGCGGCAGCGGCACGGGGCGGGCTGGGGCCGGCCCGCCCTCAGCTGCGCCGCGAGCCGCACGGCGCCTGCGCGGGGGCGGCTGAGGCGGGGCGGGAGCCGCGAGGGGAGCGGGAGGGCGGCGGGGGGACGGGGGGGGGTCCCACACGGGGGCGGTGCCCGGGTCTGCTGTCAGCGCTCGTTGCCTAGAAACCTGCGCACAGAGGTTCTTCGGCAGCTGGGCCCTCGTGAAGTGATGGGCTTCATAACACAGGGTGTGGGCTGTGTACGTGGTGCCCGTGTGCGCGCACGCAGGGTACCCAAATACCAGGGCCACACACACACATACGCGGGGTACCCAAATACACGGCGTGCCCTGTGCAGCCCTCTCAGGGTAGCTGGATGAGAGCAGGGCTTCTGGGCCGGCTGCCCTCCAGGTCTCAAGCCACCGTGATACTGGGAAGCGGTGGGCAACAAATGCCATGGTGCGTTTCTCTTCTGGAAGCTCCTAGAAAGGCAGACCTGGCCAAACAAAAGATATGTAAGAGCTTAATTGGTTTATGTGCTAACATCAGCATTCCTTGGTGCAGTGTGTATCCACATAATTATTTATGGATATTTATGTCAGCTGACAATATCTAGCCGTGGCTTTTAATTCGGTTGTGTTCACTGACTGTATCATAGTCTCTTGAAGGAATAAATGCAGAAATGAACAGAAATGAATGATCTGACAAAGGCTGTTAATCTGGCCACAAGTTTCCATGCATGTGTCAAAGCAGCCCTGAGAGATGCACTGGTTACTGGTAAGAACTGACACAGCAGCACCTCACCATCACATGAGAGAAGCCGGTGTGACAATCCCAGTGTCTAAACACACAACTGCAGGCAACATGTGGATAGAACAGAAATTGGTTGCAAAAGTGGCTAGCTTTAAGTTTTCTGCAGCTATAAAGCATATTTGGGAAGTTGTAGGCTACCTTGGGATATCCAGTTGAGGCTATACCGGCTCTGTAAAGAGCACCAGATTAATTGTAACCTCTGTGCTTTCAGTTCCTTCGGAAACTCGTCAGCCTGCTGAGCTGCATCAGCTTTCAGCTGCGGCCCACCCAGCGGGAGAGCTGAAGAACTGCAGGGCAGCCTTGTTAAAAAACTGCTCAGTGCAGCCATGGCTCAGCCTCAGCCTCTGACAGCCCATCAGCGGAAGCTACGAACATCTGGATGCCTGCCCGGAGATGGAATTACCCTGACCAGTTACTTCAGCTAAGCAGCTTTTAGCACAGGGGAGCTGAAATTCAATAAAATGAAAATGCCATTCGGTGTTACTGATACAGTGAGTTGAATGTGTAATGTCAGTTTGAAAATACACTGTATGGGTGTAGTAATATACTGTGCTCTTCACATCAGCAATTCATAGAGATGTTTGTTTCTTACCCCTTAAATCCACAGTATGGCTGGGAGAACACTTAGGTTCGAGATGATGCCGAGATACTTGATTTGACTAGCTGTCTGCCTCTTCTCTAAATAAAGTGAACACCCTTGGAAACAACAATAAAAGTTAAATATTTGAGCCAGAGCTTAAATTAGGAAGCCCATTTTTACCTACAAGCATTTCTTATATGCATTGAAAACAAGTTACAGAAGAAACTAGAAGTGCCTTACTGATGACTGTTTGTTTTTTAAGGAAGGAAAATGTTAGCAGTGAGAACAGGGTGTCCGTTCTACTGAGATGTCTTCATGTCTGTGACCTTGAGAAATCTGAGGGGAGTGCCAGCTTTCCCAGGGCTTTTTGGTTTGGGGTTGTTAGCTGCCCTGTCTGACCGTGGCTGAAGCTCACCAGCTTCCCAGTGTCATGCCAGCTGGGCCTGGAGTCAGTGCTGTAGTACAATTCTGCATTGTGCCTGTGCTGCCTGTTTGTTGGGTTGCCCTGTTTGATTCCAGACAAGGTAACGAGCTCCTCTGGCAGCCTGCAGGTCTTCGTTGATTACCCTTCCCCAAAGGTTTGATGTAGGGTTACCAAAATCGACACATTAGAAATAACTCCTGCTGTAGCTTTGGGATTCTCATTTCCCATAGTATTGTTCTCCCCAGGTCAGCAGCTTACAGACATATCCGGGTATTTCCTGATGGATGGGGCTATGAGGCAATTAGAGCTTTAATTGCAGGGTTTAGTGCCTGGTCATGACCTCAGTTCAGCAAGGGAGTTTCTTGGCAGTACTGTCTGCTTCTTTCCTTCCTGTTCTCTTCTGCCCTTCCTGTTTCTGTGTTGCAGCCTCTGCCACCTGAGCTTCTAGTTTGAAGGAGCTGTACTTGACCAAACCTGTTTCTTGCACTAATCAGTAATTCTTTAGGTAATGCTTGCACTAAAGTCACATAACTGGGGTGTTGGACTTGCTGCTCTAATCAAGTTTATATGGGATGGAGGAGTTCACTCCTGAGTCATTCTGAGCTTGTCTGCAGACATCATTGCCTCTATTACTCACTTCATGTTTGGGAGGTTATTGCTGCAGCTATAGCAGTTGGAAACATAGTTTTTTAAATGAAAGCTTTCACTTTGGACACCTCAACTAAGTACAGTGGAGCGTCTGCCTGACATAAGAGTTTCTTGGAGTTAAATCTGTGGAGAAGTGGAAACCTCTTTTTGCTTTTTCCCTGGGGACATATTCAGACCTAGATAATGGGCCCTGCATTCTTGTATAAAATCATTGTACAGGAATTGCCTATGGACAAACTATGTTTAACTACTGCTTTATAAGTATTGTAGCATTAGCTCAAAGGTAACTCTGGTAATGAGTAATGCATTCAGTTAGGGACTTCTGTCTCCTCTTGTCAATCTAAATTAGCTCTGAGGATGAATTTTCAGTAGAGCTTCATGATGAAACTTTAAGTAACCAACAGTATTTAAGTGTATGCAGTCCATTAACTGTCAGTTAGCATTGGGTATGTAGCTGCCATTTTATCTTTGAAAATCATCCATATCTAGGTCAGTAACTGCACAGTGGTTTTGATTTATTTACTTCAGTTTGTTGACCTATATAATGGTTAAAGCCAGGAATGTTCTAAAATAGAGATCAGTATCAACTGAGTCTACCTGGGGGGCAGCCTATACAACTTAATGGCCAAGTAGAGAAGACAATGTTTTTTAGTTAGGTAACCATTCTGTTAATGATCAGGTATTCATCAGCTGCTTTGTCAGTAAAGAAGCCTTGGGCCAAATCTACACTGCAAAGGGTTAAATGAAATAGAGCATCATCTAACTTCATTTATGAAGCAAGCTCAGACGTTACAACTTACAGGATTTGTACTGATGGAGGACAGGGTTGTTTTAACTTCAGGAACATTATACAGTCGTCTTCATGGGTTAAATATGTGGGCAGGATCACAGTAACTAGGACAGAATAAATGAAAATAAGGCTGCCCTTGGCAATGGGCCAAGCTGTGCTGCCCACCTCTGCTCATGTTGCAACCTCTGACCAAAAAAAATGGTGCAGTGTAGGACAAAGATCAGAGACAGATTCTGCCTTTAAAAATAATAGCCCTGGGTTCTGCAATTAATTGCAACACAGAGAAAAGGTCCTGTCTGAATTTCAAAGGGAAAGTAAGTTTGCCTGAACTGATGCACATTACTTAAACTGTTCACATATTCCGCATCAAAATAAGCCCATTATGTTGCAGTAGCAGCTGCGAGCCATTATTAATATTTAACACCCTTAGCAGGGGTTACTATGGGTTTCTATATTAAGGCTATAAGAGTGTTGCAATATGTGCTGTGAGTTTACATTCTCAGAGCTTTTTTGCCTTATTGTGTAAAGTGCCAGTGAAACCTTGTTTGTTCCCTTTCCCTACCATTTGCAGCAGCTGAATACCCTTCCCAGCTGCATGTTAGGTGCGTGATTACCTGTGGAAGGACCTTGCACTTCTTCATTGCCTCTAGTTTTTCTTGTACATCACTCGCCACTTAGGAATGTGAATGCTGCAAGTCCCATGCTGATGGGAGCAACCTTGCACACGAAAGCATGTGAATGGTTTGGGTTGTGCTATTACAGACATGTTCAATTTTCTCCAAGCATGTGGCTTCTGGTGTCAGCTGCTGGAGAATGATACCAGCCAGCTTCCTCTTCCTAACTACATCTTATGACTGATTTTTGTTTATGACCTGTGCATGTTGAAAGGGCAGTCAACCCTTGGGTGATTCATAGTTGTTCACACTGAAAATAGGTGGGGTGAATATGCAGGGTGGAATCACTGTTTGGCACACCTGTGAGGAGGCTGTCCATGGCTGTGTTCGACCTTGGGTTATGGGGCCAGGAGCCAGTACCCAGCAGAGCACTGCAGGCTTAGCAGACGGGGTTGCTGCTGACATTTCAGGAGTGTGGGACAGGCTATCCAATGACCCTGGAGGGAGAGCCACTGGCCCCAAACCTGTGTTCCTGTCCAGGTCTTTTTTAGCCTTTGTCAACTCTTCCTTTAGGTCATAAAGTCCTTGGAAATCAAGCTGTGTATAGCGCTGCCTGGCTAATAAATTGTCAGGCAGGAAAGTCAACAGCACAGGAGGAGGAAACATTTGGAGCAGCAGCATATGTCCATTAGCATCACAAGTGCTGTTCCCCACTGCAGTGACTGTTAGGGAGGCACCCAGGGGCATGAGCTGCTGTCCCTTGATGATGTCTGAGTTAAATGTGCTGTGTGCAGCTAAACCAGCAGCCTATGACCTTCTTTAACGCATGCCTTGCTGATTGTTATACATAACTTGCTGCTGCACACACAGATGGATACACATTGACTAACCTCTCCATACATCAATAAAAGCTCCCTTTCACATCGTGGTGGTTTTACCATGCTAGGCGGCTGAACACCACAACCACTCTCTCACTCCCCTTCCTTAGAAGAAGAGGGGAAAAAGTAAAGGAAAGAACAACTCACGGGTTGAGATAAGGGTAATTTAATTAAAGGGAAAAAAATAATTATTAAGGAAAGATTATTATTAATGAAACAACTAAAGGGAGAAAAAAGGAAAAGGGAGGGGGAAAGGGAAAAAAAATAAAAGCTATGTGGAAGTGCAGAGGGAAAAAAAATTACTCTCTACTTCCCACAAGTGAGCAATGCTTGACCACATCCTTGAAGCAGGACCTCAACTCAAGTAGCCAGTTTTCAGGAGGACAGACATTTTTGCAACAAGAACCCACCCCTCCCCTCTTCTTCCTGTTTCCACCCTTTATTGCTGAGTGTGACACCACATGATATGGAATATCCCTTTGGTTGGTTTAGGTCAGCTGCCCTGGTGATGTTCCTTTCTCACTTTTTTGCCCACCCCCTAGGAGGGTTAGAGAGAGTCCTGATGCTGTGCCAGCACTGCTTAGCAGCAGACACAACCCTGGTGGGATCCCACTGCTGTTCTAGCTACAAGTGCAGAGCACGGCACTGTATGGGCTGCTGCAGGGAAAGTTAACATCCCAGCCAGACCCAGTACACACATTTAGTCAGGCTATCAGTGACGGGAGATACTAGCAGCATACCTTTTGCCTCCCAAGGTGGCTCATAGATTCACAGGCAGCAATGCCTTGTGCTGCTTATCTGCATGAAGTTGTCATTGAAAACACGGAGGCAGAGCTGCGTGAGGACAACTTTTTGAGCAATTCCTGGGTAGCTGTCTGTTTATCACTGGACCCCATGACACCATTTTTTGACTTCAATTTCCAGAGTGAAACTAATGTCAAAATTATTCTTGCATATAGCATTAGAAAGTTAGTCATTGCAGAGTACTTCAGCGTTTAACTTGGCTTCCATATGTTTCTATTCATGCTGCTTTGCTTTTCTGTGCTAACTGCTTCTTCCCAGGTGCTTCCTCCGTTCACGTGCACCTGCACCCAACCGAGCCTTGTATGCAGCATCCTCACTGTCAGCCCACACAGATGAGTCTCTTGGTTATTTGTGTGCTGACTTAACATTTTCCTTCCGCCACTGAATTCAAATTCGGTACAATTAGTTGCTTTAGCATCTTAACTAAAAAAGCAATTAATACGATAGATCTGACAGTCACATGATAGTGGCAGCTCCACTGGTGTGTAAATCAGCAATAAATGTAAGGAAGACAGCTCTGTGGTGAGGGAAAGCTGTGCAGAATGGCTGGAGGGCTGGTAATAAGGGAATCTTTCCTTGCCCCATTGCTTCTCTCTGAGTGGCTTTTTCAATCTGAACATCTTTGGAGAATGTTTTATTGGAAAATCTGTAAACAGATGCCTCACCACAACAAATGTTTTATTTAGACAAAAACAACTTCTTAATATTCATTTGCCAGAGTAGGTGTTTTTTAGTGTCATTCTCTACCTCACTTGCTGAGGTAGCTTCAGTCACAGCTGAGCCAAAGGGAGCTTTCTTAATTAAAGGAGGAAATGCAGAGGAGAAGACTTGCTTATTATATATTGCAACTAGTTTTAGGCTTATTTTTTTACAGACAGATTTGTATAACCTGTTTCAACAGGTCAAGAATAACTTGTTAATTTTATATAGGCTTTTAACTTTGCTTAACTTTGCTGTAGTTCAGAAAGACTTAAAACCAAAAAGCCTTTCTAACCCTTCCCTCAGTCAGAGGGTTTTGTAAGGACTGTCTTCTACAGAAGTGTATCTGAAACTGATAGTCAGGGATCCAAATAAGTTGTCCAGAAATTCCCTAAGAACATGAATGAAGTTAGCAGATATCTAGAAATCCAGGTCAGCGTATCAAGCTTTCCATCCCCACATGCTGCCTATTGAACTATGCCTGCTCTGCCTTATGCTTCCTTGCTGACCCTATTTCTCTCAAATGTCCATCCTCATCTTACTCTTCGATCATTTTTTTTGCTCTGTCATTGTCTTCAAAGAGGATCTGGCTTCAGCTCTGGACTAAACTTAGTGTGAGGCAGAAGCTGAACTACCAGTAGGCTTGGTTCCTTAGACAAACAGGATTTGGTGACTCAAGTGATAAAGAGTGCAACTCTTCTGAAACTTAAGCTGAATGTTTTCAGCCTCTCCCAGGTACACACCGCCTCTTAAGCCTGCAGAAATCCCACCAATGCCCTGTCCAAATGAAAGAAGATCTGGGGAAAGCATACAGATGTCTGCCCTTGCAGTGTGCTTGCAGGATATATGTGTCTGGCTTTGGGGTGGGAAGTGCTTATAAAGAACCGCAGCTGAAAATAAGAGGGATTTTTGTTTGCTTTTCCTATTTGCAAAGCTTAGCAATTGCCTTGGAAAGAACAACTCTCATTAAGTTTTTGCTGTGAGTCTCTTCCAAAATTGCCAACCTTCACTGACTGCAGACAAGGCCCCAGACTACAGCTCCCAGGCCAAATGGATGGCAGTGATGAGGGTGCATTTGAAGCTGGGCAGCAAGTTTCTATTCCAGGAGCTTTTTGCCCTCTGAGTTGTTTACTACTGTGTGTTTTCTTCCTGTGGGAATGCATTAATTGGGCCTAATCAGCCTTGTGGCTCATGTTATCACTCGGTGCCCAAAAGAGGAGTGTGTTTTTGGTGTGTGGCTATTTTTAGCTGGTGTAAATAGGGCACTAAACTAGCAGCGTTCATACTTCTTGTAACAGGCTTCTCATCTGGGGCAGTGAGGAGTCACTCCTAAAAATACTGTGATGGCGTTGTGGGAAGTGAGGTGTGGTGGCGGGCGAAGTGGATCCTCGTTTCACATGCTGACAGTTTCTGGGTGCTTCTCCTTAACTTTTAAGGCAATAATTATAACAGCAGTCCTCTGAGATGTGGTAGAGGGAATAGCTGGCGGATCTGAGTGAAAGCTAGCTTGTTGCCTTTGCAGTCAACTCCCAGCTGGACACGCTGCCCTGGGGAGGAGATGGAGTCCTCAAGGAAACTGGAGAATTCAGGACGCTGCTTTGGCCACGAGCACTGTAAATGTAATTGGTATGAATGCTCCCAGCAGTAACACATCCTGCTTTGTCTGGACTCATTCCTGCCTTTAACATACACTGCAACTTTGTAGAAGAGTATTTTCTATGACAGGGTAAAGATCTCTATGCCTTTCCAAGCAATACTTAGTTGTGCTCTGTGTCTTCCCACAGCATTTTCTTCTTTCTTCTTCTCTGTTAAACTCTGAGCAGGCTCAAGTCAGAAGCCCCTTACAATGACACCTGCCAAGGGAATGTCACATAGCCACGTTCCTGTGTGAAGGTAGCCACTGAACAGCTCCAGAGATCTGAGTGGGTCGGAACAAAAGATGAAGAGTTAAAGGGATAATGGTGGCTTGCAGGAAAGCAACTTGAGGCATTGCTGCGGTTCCATACCATGCCTCTCTGACGGAGGTTACCGTCTGTACAGCAGTGTTGCTGGAAGCAAAAGGACACTGGCTCCTCCATCAGTAAGTCATAGCTTAGTGCTCCAGATGCTTGTTTTTCTGGGCCACTAGAAGGTGTGTCAGGGTGTGACCTGTTTTGTCTGTAAATTACAAATCAAAAATAGGAAGTGAGGAAGAGTTTAAGTGAAGGGAGTTGTGTCTTTTCGGGAGTACTTTGTTCTGACATTCCTGGTATATTTGAAGAATATTCTATGTTTCCACACTTCATCATAGACCAATTGTCCAAAGGGATTGAATATATCATTGTATGTTATCACTGACCTTACCAGAGGAGCTTACCTCCTAATGAGAACGTTCTCAAGTCCTTATGTTTTCCAAAGGACAACAAATTGTGCAACAGGATGGTAGCATTTAACAGTACATCAGAAAAGCACTATGTGCAAATACCTGACTTTCTTTCTGCATTGGCACATCTAATTAGTGATGGACTTGTTTGTTCAAGCATTGGTATGGTTTGTGAAGTCAGATATAAATAATTGAATAAGGTCCTTATAATTAGTTTCTTCCTCCTCTAAGAGTTTCAGCTGCAGAATCCCTTCTAGGGAGTCCTTCAGGACTGATTATTTCGGTGCCTGTGTCTTCCCTACCTCACTTTCTATCTAGGTCTCTTTAAGTGCCAGGCTGACTTTTTTCAGCTGCTTTTTTCCCACTCATTGCCTAGCCCTCATCCAGTAAAGTACTTGCTGCAATGAGTAGCTAATTCTTGCTCACCACCCTTTGAGTGATTAGTCTTTGTAATTGTTGTGTCTGTGTATATGAAATACAGCATATCAGAGTGTGTGAAGGTCTCTGTGAAATGTCTGTCAGATATTGCCAGGAAAATAATCTTTTTGATGACTTCGCCCATCTGAAGACTGCCTGTACTGAGAAGATCTCTCAATGATTTACATCTCTGTTTCCAGTTGCTGAGAGCTCCTTAATTAAGACTCCGGTACTGGCCATAAAATGTGATTATTTTCCAGATGATCATAATAGCACTTCATGTGCTTTTACCCAGCACTCTCTGAAGTCTCATTAAGCCAGAGTAGAGCATGGGAATACTGTCTGGGGCATTTACAACACATGCAAGAATGCAGGAAGGAAACACCCTGAATATTACGGTAGTATGTCCAATACTGGCTTATGCTCTGAATTCATAAACATGAGTGTCAAAGTTGCAAGCAGATATTATGAACATCTAATTCTAGAGTGGAATGTAGTAAGTTGGTGTTTGAAGTTGTTGTTGGTTAGCTGAGACATTAAAACAGCGATAGGTCAGATGTTGAATGTCAGTGATTAGGCTGCATATATATGGAAGTTTGGGTGATGGTAGTTCCTGGAAGCAGTTTATTTTTACTGGATTTGCAACCAGAAATACTGAGCTGGTCATCCAGGGTCAGACACAGGCCAGGGCTGCAATGAGAGGAGCCAGAGCCAAGTATCCCTGAGATTCTCTGAGATAAGCTGCACCGGTTATATTGGATTTCCCATTTACTTATAATGCACGTGAATGCATTTTGATGCATTTAATTCATTCACATTTATTGTGAATTGTAAACGTGAACGAATTAAATGCATTGATACAGAAAGCAAATGTGTGATTTTTGTTAAGAAAATCAGTCACTGTCACTATGCTAAAATGAAAAGCATCCTGCTTGTTTCTATCAGAAGTTGCAATGACATCGTGTTACCATGGAACTTCCAGTTTTATCTACTCACAAATGGATTTTTGGTGGGCAGGTAATCTAAATAAGGCCATGATAACATTACACTATAGCAATATTGGACATAGGCACAAACACCCACGAATATATTGAGTAGATTTTTACGCTGAAATAATGGGCAAGCATAAGCAGTAACTATACAGTGGCAAAGAGTAATAAATAGGAAAAATAGGTTAATATGCTTGCTTGGAAAGGAACAGACAAGCAGTTCCATTGTTAGGATTCATATTTGAATTGCATCCTTCTTGTGAAATAGGAATGAGATTAAAGGAAACGTTTTGCTTGGTGGGTGGGATAAATTGAGGATTTCTGTGAAATCTTTCCGTAGTGTTTTCTATGGAGTTTAGATGCAGTGTGGTGGCAGAAGATGTGAGATAGTGAAACCTGAATTGCAATAGAGATCCGCTGATTTCTTTGCTTACATCAAACAATTGTTGCTTCCCTTAAATTTCAAATTTGGTGATATAAAGCATCTACGCTGGTGTTTTGTCTTTAAACGTTCCTTTGAAAGGAAACAAAGGAAATCGGAGAATATTAGCAAAACACACTTACTCACTCCTCGCAATCCAATGCAGAAAAGCTTGTGACTTTTTTGTTCCCTTTCCTGGCTGAAACACTCAATTACTTTTGGCTTTAGATTCCAAGCTCAGCCCAGAATCCATTTGTTACTGTGCACTGAAACTGCGTATGATACTAACTAGACATGGCAGCTCTTTTCTAAAATAGACTGTTCCAATCTGTCACTTTATTCTTTGGCACCAGGGATTTTTGTTTTCCTGAGATGAACTCTGCTCCTGGCCATGAACCTGATGGTGTGGAAGAACTGCAGAACAAACTGCGGCAATCAGCTAATTCACCTGAGCAGAGCTGCAAGACCTACCTCATCCTGTGCATGTTCTCATCCTCAGCAGCTGAATAAACATTTACAAAACAGTGACTGAGCCAATAGGAGGAATTAAGTGAGAGCCCAAACACACTTTGCAAACACCTGTGCTGTTCTCAGTCGTACAAATTTGCTGAAACTTGCCTCACATTATCCTTCCTGCTAAACAATTCTTTCAAGATGCTCTGAACCAATTCCCTAACTCCATGTCATCTGAATAGGTGAGTGAGCCTGGAAAGGTACCTTCAGGTTCTCAGGGCCATCATCTGCTTCCTGATGAGCATCCCTGGTAGGTTTGTTTCATGGAACTCATTAGCACTTAGCATTAAGGTTGACTTTCCTTGTAAAATTATACAAACTCATTGAGGTCTACCTGTTAGTTAAGCTTACTAGAGTTGCTGGGGTGCTTTTCTACATCAAAAATGCAGCTCAATCACTAACGGGGTGCTGTGAAGAGATGCCTTTGTTTATTATACATGTTGCAGTATCGCTCAGTTTCTTGCTTGTAGAAGAACATGTCTCCTAAAAAAGACAAAAGGCAAAGGAGAGGGAGCAGGAGCCAAAGGAGTCTATCTGCAGAGCAAAGTGATGAGTTGTCTGTACCCTACAAGCACAAAATGCAGAACTCACCTCAGTTCCAGAGCTGAAAACAAAAGCTCAGAGACTTTGGGCATGTGTCAGGACTGGGATTGGCGTAGCCTTCTGAAGATGGTTGCTTTGTAAAGCCATGTCTCTGCCACTCTGATTTTGTGTAAGAAAAAAAGTAGTTATTGTCATGATTTGGTCCCAAGTTTGTCTGGATCCTGAGGAGTTAGGAAGGTATTGTGGGATGGCTGTTAGAACCTTGTTGCCTCAGTCCTCTTCTGCAGTAGAATACAAGGTGATCTCTGCAAAGAGATCCCACTAGATTTTTTTTCTTCTCGGTATTAGTCATAATGATTAAACTCAGTAAGCTGATTGCCAGTATTTAATGCATGAATTCAGAAACAAGATGTACTGAATATATTAATTTCTTCAGTGTTATAAGTGACCTAGTTGCTATCTACTTTCATTAATTACCATTTTAATCATCTTTCACATGAAGGAGGTTAACTTTCTTTCATTAAAAGTAGGATTTTTTACAATCACTATTTCTACTTACTCGTGACTGATTAGTATGAAATTTAACTTGAGTACAGAATATGCAAGAAAAAACTAAGTAGGGTATCACATACTGTTTTTCATGTTGAGGGAGATGTCTGTTAATGTAATCAATCCAAGGTAGCGCTTGGGGGAAAATAGATTAAGTCCAAGAAAAAAATAGGAAATACGTGCTAAAATTGTGATTCTCACCAAAAGATATGAATAGACATCAAGTGGTTCTGAGGATATAGTTTCTGTGAAGCTGCAGGGTTTTTCATGTATCAAGTGCACTTAGTCATCTCCGTGAGTATTTGTACAAATGGCTCAAACATCATGAGAACTCCTATAGTAAACAATTATATGCCTCCTAGGGCAAGAATGAGTGCCTTAAAATTAGTAGCAGAAGGATAATGTTCAGCAGTAGCTCTGAGATGCTGTCTCTGAATTAGATACTAAAATTGGATTCTTACTTCACAGCTCTGAATAGCAAAAAGATGGATTTAAAGAACTATTTTCAACTGGCAAAATAACTGCTTGAGTTCGGCAAATAATTCCTACTTGATAGAAAAGGTGTTATGAATTTCAGCTAGCTCAGTTATACTAAGATTCTTCAGCCTGTACTGGTTTACTGAAGTATTATAAATACAAATGTTTAATTGTCCTGTGAACTGGGATCACTGCTAATGTAGTCATAACTTCAAAGAAAAATAATGGCAATCACTGATGCTGGGTTGTGCAGTGACCTTTTATATCCATGGAGTTTGCAGCTATTGGAAGGTATTGGTTGGAAAGCCCTTTCAGTAGTGGACTCAGAAATATGTCCAGTACTGAATTAAATGCTTCTGTGCAGAAGTTAGTCAATTTAAGGAAAATGCTGTTTTCTCTTACTGGTTTTTGGATTCTTCATATAATGCACACTGTGAATACAGAGGATGTCCTCTAGTGTTTCAGTAAGTGCTCTGAAACATCAGCTTTCAGCTTTTTCTTGATAAACTTGTGAAATGCTTTTCCTTTTTTTCTTGATTAAGAGGAGTGGATGTTTTGGTTTGGTATTTACATTAAATCTGAAACTGTAAATGAATCCCAGGTTCTTTCAGACAGATCTTTCTCCACAGCAGATCGGAGTTGTAGTTGAGTTGGCTGTGAAGTTGGTCCCCAGCGTGGGATTTCAGTGGGGAAAGCACCTGCCAACAAAGAAAGGGGTCTGTGCAAATAGAAATAATAGAACTGCCATTTTATTGTGAATCTCTTGGCAATGGTAGTCACATGTTTGCTCTGCATTTGTGCTCTGTATGGCACACAGGAGCCTCCTGTTCAGCTGAGGCTGCTAAGCTCTATAAAACATAAATAGCTGTCACAAATGCACATGCAAGCTTTAGAGCTAGTTTTGTAGCTTTTAATTGACCAAAGTGATTATCTGTCTACAGTGAGAGCTCTACCTGAGCTGTTCCAGCACAGGGCTTAGACTCATCATCTTAAAAGCTTCTTTATGAATCATAACTCTGTGTCCTTGAATAATTTAGAATCTAACAGCATTGCAAATCTTAAGATTAACAGTCCAAACCTTGTAACGACAATGGTTGGTTTTGACGCACCTCTGAGGTAGGTACCATTACTCATCCTCACTTGGACTATAACCTTAGGTCCGCTGTGTAATGTTGTGCAGCTCTGTTCCTTCATCACCGGTCCTTACCTAGCTCTGTGAACAGGGAGGCTTCTGGTGCTGCATGGTAAATCTGTCCCACAAAGAAATCAGTAGAATGTGTATTCAGAGCTCATGTTTCAAAGGTGGAGCCTATGTGGACTCATTGAATTTATTTTTCCAGAAGTGATTGCACTAAAACTTGTTTGCAGTGGGTGGTGCCATGCCATATGGGTAAGTTGGTCACTTCTGACTGATCAGCAGTTCTCATAACAAATGTTTGTTTGCAAGGATTTCTGCTCGTCGTATGTTGTCAACATATACAAAATCAACTTTTAGTTTCACTGACAGTCCATGAAGCTTCATTTTAAGGTATCAGCTGTTACCTTTACCATATCCATGCTGGCCTTGTCTGTGTTCTGTCAGGCTCTCTGGTCCTGCTTAAAAGCTCAGATCTTCTAGAGTAGCAGGATTTCCTTAGAGTAACCTCTGTCTCCCTCCATCTTCCCTGTTTGTGGCTTTGTTCTGGGTGGCTGCACCTGGTTTGGGGGTGAGGCAGCTAGTGTTTTGGCTGGGCTATTACATCCAGCAGCGTAATAGCACCTTGCAGCTGGATGGCAGCTGCTGTTGACACTGAATTTCAGGAGACTTAATGCTGGTCTGTCACCACAAACTGTGTCAGTGTTTCCTACCTGTTCCTGTACCTTGTCTTCTAATAAAACCATGAACTCTTATTAGTCTGAAATACAACAAATCTCAGGTCTCTCTGAACTGGTTTAAAACAAAAAACATGATTCTTCTCCCAGTTCACATATGTAAATGGATGAGATCAAGACAACGAAGCCTGTTCTTTATTACAACTGGACTGGCCATTCTGAAAAATAAACATCTTGTCAGCATCATCCTGGCAACAATACCTGTGAATAGGTTACTTGGACCTTGTTAACATCAAACCCCACAGTGTTTCAGGTCTGAAGTGAAGGACACATCTCATTGAAGAGAACGCTTCATGTTA
This sequence comes from Aythya ferina, assembly GCF_964211825.1. NCBI lineage: Eukaryota > Metazoa > Chordata > Aves > Anseriformes > Anatidae > Aythya > Aythya ferina. The sequence continues at coordinate 19,986,719 of NC_140307.1, read as the reverse complement.
GTCATGTTTTTCATCTGTACCTAGACTGGTTTTCCTCAAACTGGCATTCAGGAGAAGGTGATCTTCTGCGGTAAGAAAGAATGCGTCCTTGCTCCTCCCTGAGCCCAAGTCACTCCTCAGCTCTGCAATCTGCCCTTTGGGCTTCCTGCTGGGCCGGGCACTCACTGCCCGCAGTGATCGACAGGAGCAAGCTCAGCAGGAGCTCAGCCTTGGCAGAGCATCTTCTGGGAGGCAGAGTACACTGCACCTGAGCAGTGGGGTAGGGAGGGAAATCCAGGTGCTGATTTACATCCCTCAGCGCTCAGATTTCAAATGGGGAGCTTGGTACAAGCCAGAGCTTTTAGCTAAAGGCTTGGCTGTATCTGGAGGAGTCTTTTCTTTTGTGTTATCTGCATTAAGGGCAATCACCTCAGACTTTTAACCTTGAAGCTGAATTGTGAAGTCTTAAAAGCGACAGAGCTGTGGTTGTATGCCTCACCCTGAGCGACTGCTGGCCACCTGCCCACACGCTGCGCATCCTTTCTTACTGCGGCCATCCAGCAATCAGGGGAAGATGCTGCTCTCATTCTGCATCCTGTTACATGCCTTGGTATCCATTAGCAGCACCATTTATTGTAAAATCTATATTTTATGCGTAAGGCAGAAATCAGCCTAAAGGCTGCCCACTGCACACCATGCTGGTTTGATCTCAGCTGCCGTGGCGGGGCTGCCCAGGGTGCAGGAGCAGAGTCAGGCTGATCCTGCTGCTCCTGCTGCCTGTACCCATGGGGTGACGCCAGTGCTGCTGTCACCCCCACCCCGGCTGCGAGCGGGGCTTCAGTGACTCACTGCAGAGGTGTTCCTAATGAACTGCGCTGGGAGACATGTGTGGCTAGTAGATAAATCTTCACGGACAGGGAAATGCATGAGGCTCGGCAGGTTAGAGAAATGTGTAAGGATGCGTCACCCTAAAATTATTTTTAATTTGTGATGCTCTGTGTATTCCTCAGCTCTGGAAAAATCTTGATGCGTGTACAGCGAGGTTCATGCGCACAGCCCAAATCTCTTCTGCCTCCTTGTGCTGCTTCTCTTTCCTGCTGGCTAACAATGAGCTGTGTGTCAGCCTGCAGCCTTGCTGTAAAGAGGCAGACCCGCCGTGCTGTCACTGTGTGGCAGCGGCCGTGCTCGTCTTCCTGTTTTGCAGTAATGTGGGGAACTGCATCGCATGGGGCTCCCTGCTGGGTGCCAGTGCCTCATGCAGAGCTTTCTCTTTCTTGCTGCCTGTAAAGTCTGCTAAAGAAATGTTATCACTTGCTTCTGCAATAAGTTGATGTTAATTAACAGGTGACTGTGGTGTTTCCAACAGCACACGAGCGTTCCCCCATTAAAACAGTGAGCTACTCCCTGTTTGGCGGCAGTGACAGGAAAGGATGAGCAGCCAGTCACTGCCTGCTGGGGCTTTCCTGCACAGTATAGGAACACCCTCTGTGCCCTGTGCAGCAGATGCGAGGATTTCCATGTACAGCTCAGCCTAGCAGTGGTGTTTATTTAAGGCTCTTAAAAGGAAGATGCTTCCTTTTAGGTCTGCTTTGGCACCACTAGCATGTGTGCCTGCAGTGCTGGGCACAGCCTGGGTGCTGCCAGGTACAGGTGCTGCTCAGCGAGGGAGCTGTTGGGTTCATCCCGGTTGTGTAGTACCTCCATCCCTTGGAGCCAGGCAGAAGTGTTGCTATTTGTACCCTTGGCAGTATCTAAATTCTTTTGGGGATTTGATTTCAGAGCAGCTTTGTTCAGGGGAGGAGATCCAAAGGGTCATCCAGAGGGCTGCGCAGCTTGGCGCTGGCTTACATACCCTGAGATGAATTCACTTGCTGAGGTCTCTGTTAAGCTCCAAGTGGAGCAAATGATTGGGCTCCCTGTGAACAGCCAGAAAACAACCTTGAGCACCAGTGCCAATGCATTTCAATATCTGACAGACCTTGTGTGCCAAGCTGCTCATGTGTCCAAGGGTAAACTCAATCACCTGCTGATATCCCCCCAACCCCTGCGGAGCTGGCAGACCTTGTGCTTTTTACTTCTGCTACAGTGGCTGGGTTTTACTGTCACCATGTGGAAATACCTGCATGTATTCGACCTAATTCATTCCTGCCATTGTATCTCTTACTCCCCGGAAGAGCTTCAGCATCAGCTTTTTTTGTTTGTTTGTTTTTTGTTTTATTCCAAATGATGCAAGTATTTGGTTTGATTAGATCATAGGCTGGATACTGGCATGCAAGTTAAGAGCATCAGATACACAAGATGCCAGAGCAGGTGGCGCCATAGTCCCTGCTATGGAAAAGATGAGACAAAAAAAGGATCAGTTTATAATGTAAAAAAGCTGTTTCCAAACAGCAGAAGCTGATTAACTCACAGGCACAGCAGTGCCCTGTACCATCAGGGTGGCTGAGCATGCACATGACCTTTGGAATAGCTTGTCTGACACTGAGTGGCATAACTGGATGCTACAATGACTGTGCACATTAGTGGGAAAACAATACACTGAACTCTTTTCACAAGTCTGTTCCTGTTTTCCTTGGCACCCAGAACTCCTCCTTGGATGTTCCTGCAGTGATTCACCCTGACGCCAAGCCAGCAGGACAGCCCAGCGTGTCCTTCCCTGGCACAGCAGGTACCGCAGCTGCTGTCTCTGGGGGCTGCTCCAGTCCTCAGCGCTGGCCTTGTGCAAGTTTGAGTCCTGGCTGTCTTGGAAACAGTGCCTCTTCCATTGTACTGATGTTAAATGTAAATCCTTCTGACTTACTCATTTAACTATGCAGCCAGTTTGAAAGCTTCAGAAGTAAGGGAAAATCATATTTTTAAATTGAATTTTCTCATTAGTACAAAAATAGAATAGGAATAACTAGAAGATATTACGTACAGCTATCCCATTTTAATGAAAAATGTATACCAAAAGAAGCGAATGCCTTTTTACTAAAGTCATCACATATCTGTTTAAACCTCTGTCTCATTCTCCTCATAGAAATGATCTCAAACTCTGAATCTCTAACGCTGTGAAAGTGACGCTTGCTCCTGGCAGGTGGCATCGCTACTGTTGTCCCTGCTGCCTGGTTTGCTGCAGCTGCTGAGCGCTGTTGTCTGGCTGTGGGCCAAAACTGCCATTTCCCTCTGGCAGGCACGGTGCTGCTGTGCTCCACAAATGCATGGGAGACACTGCATAAAAGCCAGTTAAGGAGAGCTGCTTAAATGGGAGGTAACTAGGTCCAGCTCCGTAAGAGGTGCTCTTGACCTTATTACAGGCTTACAAACCTCCCTGCAGTGCGTTTAAGAGGATGCTGCAGTTGTTAGCCCGGATCAGCTGGCACATTTGCAGCATGAAGGTGGGGAGAACTTAACCAGGGCTTTGATCAGTGACCGTGCCACAGTTGGGTCTGAACACCAGAATATAAAGGGGGTTCTGAGGGGCTGTTCTTTGTTGTCTAGGGGGCTTGACACACTTGATGACACTTTTCACTGGCAGCCTAAAAGCCTGCAGAAAAAACACAGGATGGGATGGAGCGACTGTGCCGCCTAGTGGGGCTGGACCCCGCGGGGGGCGGCCATGGGTAAGGCTTGGCAGCAGTGCCTGTGGGGTCTTCATCTTTCTGACCCCAAACGCAGAGGTGAGTGCCCTGCTGTAACGATGAGAGAACACACCTGGCTTCTCAGCAACCCAGTTAATGTGGATGATGAACACCAGCGTTGTTCTGCGGTGTGCCAGTGCTGCTGGAGCACAAACTACGCAGGAATGCCAACACCCTGCTTCACCAGGCATCTGTGCCTGGTCATCTCCATCACCTGAAAGTTTTTAATGCTGATTTAGACAGCTGATGAGTGTATAATATAACCTTTCTATGGGCAAATGACAGAATTAACACTAGATTATCAGGTTTGGGGAATTCCTTCTCTGTGTGTGCATATATATGTATGTATACACACACACAATGTTCACCAGCATAGCTTTGAGAGTCTAAACAAATTTTAGAGCTAGAAAATATACAGTTTGCATTACAAAATGTTACTTCCAGATTCTGTTCAGGATAGCAATGCATTTATTATTAGAAAAGATCAAGAGAAAAGCAATATATACAACTGCTTTAGCTGTAAACTTTGTCTTCTCCTCCCTTGCTCATTTACTGAGCCTACCTAACCTCAGGCTTGCTAAAGTCAGGCAGCTGTTACAGGAGACAAGCAGACCTTTCTTAAGGGAGGCCCCTCATGCTGATTTTCTTTGGGCTTATCTGCTTTACTGGACAGGGAGAGACAAGCCTGGATATTGGAAGTACTTTGCCATGCCTGGGAACCAGCTGAACACAGTTCTGCTTTTACCCCTCCTTCTCTTCAAATAGGAAACCTCAGGTGCAGTTGACCATTCCTCTCTGCTCGGATATGGATGAATGCTTGCTATAGCTTAACCAGGGATCAGAGGGACAGATTCCTTGGCTGGTTTTATTATGCAAATACTAACATGTATTAAAATGGTTAAGAAGTGGGTATTCATTGGAGAGCTGTGTGTTTTAGTGGTCGCTGTCTGACATCCCTGACCTGGTGGTGTTATACGCGTTTCCTCCCCACAGCCTGCGTTTGGGTGGCAGCAGCATGACGCTGGGCGCAGAGCTCCTGGCTGCGCTTAGAGAAGTGCAAAGAAACAGATCAGAGCTACTTGAATATGAGAAGACATAGTCAGCATGCACCTCGGTTTCTTGGAGGTTGTAATAAAACTTCCTAGAGTGTCTGTGCAGCAAGGGACCTGCACGGCAGCAGCAGCAGGTGGATGGCCAGAGGTCAGCTGAGCTGGCTGCAGTCAGGCTGTCACTCCAGATCATGTTCATACAGACTGACCCGGCATTCCTTGTAGAAAATAATGCACTTGGGCTTTGCACTGCTGTTGCTCAGGCTTGAGAGAGGAGTGAACAGATTGGAACGCTGGAAGGATGAGGATATGCACTCAGATTGCAGAAATAATATCAATCTTGTTGTAAATAAGTTATTTTTCAGCTGTTTATACATGAAATTTTCATACTGAAAAGAAACAGAAAGAAAAGCTGACTCCAGAAATGTTCAGAGTGAGAAGGTGGAACAGAATATTTGTGTTCCCTGACATAGATTGCATTTGTGGCCAAAACTGCAAGGGACTTCAGCACAACCCGTGTAAAGAATGATGCAGGACCAAATCCAGTTTGTGAAGAACCCTTTTCTCTTTGCAAAAGCTATGATGCCTGTAGAAATAAAATCCTATCTTGGAGATGGGAACCGGAGTGTGTGACCTTATGAGTGACTCTGCAGCTGTATTCTCTGATTCTGTTATAATTGAAGAGCTGGGAATTTTCCTACATAGTTCCCATGAGCACTCCCTCTGATGTTAGGCCCTACAAATCCCTACAGAACCACATCCTGGGACACAGATGTGTATTTTCTCACTGAGATATTTCCTCATTTTCTTTGAGTCTCATCCCTTTTTTATTTTTATTTTTTTTTCTTGGCATGCAAGAGCAAAGTAGAAAGATACTGTGATATTTCAGAGTTAAAGCAATGACATAAATAAAGGTGGTCTTTGGGCAGGGAAGATGTTTTGTTTCTTTGTGCCTTTTGTTTAGTCAGCAGATGGGAGGAAATGTGAACCTGCTAGGAGGGAAGGGTTGAAAGCAAAAAATTGGCCTTTCTGGGAAGCCACAGATATGGAAATCGGAGGTGGGTGTTTACACTCAGTTACTATTGCCCAGCCAGGATGAGGTGCACACTTCTTTACTGCTTCTGTCCCTGCCCGTGGCAGAGCGGTGGAATTAGATGATCTTTAAGGTCCTTTCCTACCCAGACCATTCTCTGATCCTCTTGCAGCTGGGAGGTGATCTGTGCAGGGTTTCCAAACAACCAAAGGTACAGTTGGCATTATTACAAGGGACGGTTTTTAAGAATAGAGAGAGGATAGCTGAAGAATGCAAGAAGGTGATGTATCTCTGTGAAGGATAACATGCTGGTATCCCACTGACTGCTGGAAATAGCTTCTGTTGATTGCTTTTGATTGTAAATGGCAATCACTGTAATGGCAATGCAGACGTAGTAAAAGCTTCTTGGCTGAGACGTTCACCTGTAACAGAGATTATTTGTGAAGACCTATTCAACAGTCTCTGGGATGGCTCCAAGATCTAGTGTGCGTGACGGGGTGGGGAGGGAAGGGGAAGCCCGACAGAAGATCAAGCCATGTGGGAGCTGCAGGAGCTGCACTGGAAGGACCAGCCTAATCTGATGTCAGAGCATTGAGGGAGGTCTGATTCAAGGCACAAAACCACAAGAAATTGCAAAAGCTCAATTCTTTATGAATATTTATTTAGAAAAACCACGATGTTGGGGAGTCACTGTTACATAGCGTGGTAATTCCCTTCCTCTTGAGTAATATGCACCACGGTGTGCGCATGCAGTTACTTATGTTCCAGCGATAACATCTTCACCTAGAGTTTAACATGTACACCACACAGTCTTTAGTGCACGCTACCAGTCACATACATGTTAGGACACGAACAAAGTTGAGCTTTTCCATGAAAAAAATGTATAAAAAATAGAAACCAAACTGAAGCTGTCGACACGAGAAGCAATGTGCAAAAGTAGACAAAGTTACTCCTGAAGGTTTGCTCTCCCTGTCCCCCATTCAGGGTGAAGTATGCTAGATGAAAGTGTAGCACTAAAAGGGACTAGTCACATCCTGCCCCGCTTCCTGTTACTTGCAGGGATTTAACCAGCTAAATCACCCTATAAATACAGAAATCTGCCTTCAAGCATCACCATCGTGTGCTGTTGTATCAAACAGATCCTTTTATCATTGCATCATTTGTGATGCTCAAGGCCAGAGGCTGACCAAGCCTTTGTGTGGAGCATACAGAGAGGCAGGACAGATGTCCCCAGTCACTGAGAGAGGGGCAGAGGCTGGCAGAGGCTGCCTGGAAGAAAGGGCCAGGCGCCACCAGTTCTGCTCACGTGCTGGAAGGAGCCAGGGCCCCGCTGAGAGCTGCGTGGCTCCGGGTGCTGCCTGCTGGTGCCTGCTGGGGCTGGTATTGGAGATGGTGCTCGAGTGCCTGAGAGTCCTCCCCGCAGAGGCGACGTGCCTGTGCAAAGAGCATGGCAGGTGAAGGGAAGGAGGCGGCCGCTTGGCCTTCCCGAGCGGTTCCCTTGGTCCATGACACAAACTGTAGCTGGCAGGAACGGAGCTGCCTGACGGTGCGAGCACCTGCGTGGCTCAGAGCAAAGCTACACAGTACGGCATGCTGCAGACATGGAGAAGCAGCCAGGCCAGTCCGTCCTTACAGAACGGCTGCATGCAAACACCAACGCTTGAAATGGCAATTAAGACTAGAAATGGATTGCACTTGTTTCCCTTGCACGCATAAATGTACCATCCTTAAAAAAAAGTTACCAATAAAAAAATTAAAATACATTTTAAAAAAATGATAGTTGGAATTCCCTTAGTTAGAACAAAATAAAAGAAGGAAATAGGAACAGTGTGATTCTAATCACTGAGGTCTGTCAGCAACCAAAATCTTTTGGCTCTGGGGATGAGGACTCTTACTGCAAAGCCCAGTATCACCATGCTAATCCACTTGTTTTTTAAGGGCTGCTTATTTAAGACCATGCAGAGTTATGACTGTGTTACAGAACTTGCTATTTTTAACGGAATATCTGACTTTTTCCACAACAAATCCTGCATGGATCCAGGGAAAATTTCAGCAAGACTCACCTGTGTTACGTTTTTTACTTGCAAAGCAAAGGTTTCGGCCTTTTTCTGAGGAAGGGAAGGAGAGATGGAAACCGTAAAGACTAGGAGCTCTCCAGGGAAGTCAGCTGTGTATACTGTGCTTCAGATTCCAACACAGCAGCCTACTTCAGCAAATTAGTTTAGGTGGGATTGAAGTGTATATTAGTCATTGTGGACCCCCCCCCAAGTATCCTACAGGAAGAGCCTTGCCTCGGACCTACTAATTTCCATGAAAAAGGCACAGAGGGAGAGTGCATCCCTTTAGCTTGCACTCCAGCTCTGTGCAGCCAAACCCATGCTGGGGTCTCCTGATGCCTGGAGGTTTTCTGCAAGCGTTGGAGTCAACAAGATGCCTAACCCAAGTCTCCCTTAGCTTCCCAGGGTTCTTACAGACAGCCAAAATGAACCCCTGGCTGTTTGTCAGAGGCAACTGTTGGCAGTGTTAAAACAGTGGTAGAGAACAAAGCAAAACATCAGACTTAATTCTTACTAAAATGTTGATGCTGTTGCAGGTTGGGGTTAGCCACTGCTTCACAAGTGCTTTCCATGGGGTTAAGAATTTGTACAGCATCTGAGTTAAGGCCTGATTTAGCAAAGCGTTTGTGCCTATGCTTAAAACTGCCCTTACTTAGCGAAGCACTAATACAAATACCTGACTGAAGCCTATAAATAAAGTTCTGCAGTTGGTCCAACTACCCTCTTCATGTTTTTTCCTGGTGGCACAGCTGCTGTCCAGGATTAACTATTTAATTAACCTTCATCTAAAAGGTCCTGAGAACAGTTCTATAATACTAACAAATGTACATAAATAACAACTAAAAAAAGGTCAAACACATGGCTCAATGCAAAACAAATATCGTGTAGAATACTTGTTTAGATTAATAGCTGTAAACTGTGCATTCTAGTAAAAAAAAAAAAAACTGTTGGCCTAGCAAAAAACAAACAAAAAAAACATCTAACATTCAAAGTATCTAGGATTGGCAGCACTACCATTACTTTACTCCTTTACTCTCTGGGGTAAAGATAGCAAATGCCAGTGTAACATTGCAAAACGATCCACCTAAGCTTATGTAAACAAGTACGCTTTGACAACGTTGGTACACCTCAGTGTGATCCTGCACTCAGACCGGGACGCTTGGAGCCCCGCAGCAGGGTGCTGTGCAGTGCCGTTCCCCTGCCTGGGTCCTGCTGCAGGAGAGGGGCGTGGGGTAAGACCCCACACACCTGTGGTGGCGTTACTAGATCTACTCCTAGGAGCATCCCGTTGCAGGATTCGGTTCAGCAGGACTGTACACACAGAAGTAAGGATTGATTATTTGCAAACATAAGGCATTGCAGGACTTGGCCCTAAAGTTTCTATTTTCAGCAGAGGATAACCTTATCCATACATGAGATCATATCTTAACACGTGAAAGTGTCTAAAGTAAGGGTCAATGCCACTATACGTTATGCTCAGTAACACAGTTAAGATTCTGCATATTGGTTTCAGATATCGTGAAACTTTCATTAAATTAAAACCAACTATGAATCTTTCACAAGAATTAAATGAACTATGGAAGTTAAAAGTGATCAGGCTGCATTTTCAAGGTTAAGAGGAGATGTTAACAGAAACAAGCAACTCCCATTGCAATGGTTTTCCAGTGTCTTGCCTTCTGACCAGTGAACGCTCTGAGAGTGCAGCTGCTGGCAGGCTCCGGTCTTGCCTTGCATCGGCCGTGGCGTGGCTACTGCCGCTCTGCCTCCACTCGCTTCTTGCGAACTGGGCCAATAAAACAAGAAAAGAGCAGTCAGTGTGGCTTTCCTGAGAACACGAGTGCTTTTCTCAGTGACACACTCTTCCCTCTAATGTGCATAAGAACGAAGGAGTTTCTAACAAATACCCCGCCATATTATGTCCATAAATGCCATAATTAACAGATCTTATTGCTAAACAAAGAAATGCTATCTAAACTGGACTTTTCTAGACTGTAGGATTTCACCAAGTGTTCAAATCAATAACTTCTCTATGAAAATCAGATTCTGATGGAGAACTTTTAGATGATGGAGAATTCACCATTTCCAGTGCTTCCTCCCAGTGGCTCCATTTAGATTTTTATTACAGTTTTAGTGCCCTCATTAAAGCCACTGTGTTCCAACCACTGTGCTCCAACCAAGTTGATACTGGTCTGCTCTGGTCTGCATGGCAGTGCTCTGGATTACTTAAGCATTAGGCACCAAAAATGAATAACTTTGTTAATTGCAGGGGTCTCTGTTGTACGTAAGCAACACTCATAATCTCTTACAAAATAATTTGAAGTGACGGTATCGGTGAGTCCTGGCAATGAGAAAAATATCATACTGGACCTTAAAGTGTGTGTTTAAACTTCACATGCTGTGATCACATCAGCCATCAAATAGTACCTTAAGTAACTCTAGATTCTTACTAGAAACAGAGTAGGGTTAAATTGCCATTTAGCAAAGAAAACTGAGATAAGCTTTGTGTTATGGACAGGATTATTTTGGCAAGAAGACCCCTGTGAATGTTTACAGCACTTAAAGTAGATTACAGCTGGTATAGAGCAGGTGTGGCTAGGCAGCATTTGCTGCTCTGTACTCTAGTAAAAATGCATTGAGTCTCCTCTGACTTGGACAGATAAGATTAGCGAGGGTCTCCTGTTCATGTGATGCAAGCTGGTGTTGCATCAAACTGTCATGTCCTGTTTTCTGATATTAAAGTGTTTTAGTAAAGAACAAAAGCAGTAAAACTAGATGAATGAACACTTTTCACTACAATAGTCAATAGCAACAGTATACATGTACAACTACAAAAATCCTGTTACTTTGCTATCAGAAGGTTTATTTCAGAGTGTTTTCTTGGCAAACAGATCATACTACTCCAAAGTCTTCATCATATAATCAGTTGTTTGTGTCTTTCAGTGTTTTGTTGCTTTTTTCAAAGTGTTCTGCCCTGCTAAATCTTGAATAAAACCATACAATACAAAACCAGGAAAATGAAGATTAGATACAGGAGGTATGTCTAATGTCAGTCAATTAAATAGTGGAAAAAAATGTCTTTCTCTATTTGTTGGTGGGATGTTTTAAACACTGTTCTACAAAAGCTAATAGTTTCAGGAACAAAAGTTTATCATGGAAACTGCTAAAACATAATGTTATGCATTAAAGAAGTGGGTTTCAGTTCAATTTTTATCTTAGTTTTCACTGAGAAAAACCCAACCAAAGGCATCATGATTTGGTGTTATCAATCAATTCTACTTTGTAGAGTTTATTGTATTTCTTTATTTTTCCATGAACTGGTACTGCCTAGTCATCTCCTCCCTGTGCTGTGTATCAGGCACACAGGGCCGAGCACACCGCACTCAGGTAAAATGTGCAAAGCTTTCCTGTCCATGCCTGCAATTAGGCAGTCAGGCAAGTCGTCCTTGCTCCCTCGGTTGGCCAGGCATGCTCTGTTGTGGTCAGGGCAAAGAGGCGAGGACCAGGGTGTTCCCTGAGCAAACAGGATGGGTTTGGCTCTCTGCACTGACTGGCCAGAAGAGCTGATGGGGCAGCTGGGAATCCAGGGTGCTCCACGGAAAAGGCTGCAGGCCCCCCCTTCCCAGCAGTAGTGGGAGAAGGATAGTAGCTCTTAATCACAGTAAGATCTTTGCTGTCCTGTCCTACATAGCTTATGGAGCTATGCATCACCCCTCACACAGGGCAGATTGGATGTTGAAAAGTTAACATTGAGCCTTGAATACAGACAGGAAGAGTTGTGTCTTGAGCTTGGCTCACCAGAACAGCTGATGAGTGGATGTAATAGTATCTTACCTAGATCATTGTTTTTAGTGATCGCCGCTGCTACCCTGGTTCTTGGGCCCTGCTTTGTGAACTGGTACCCAAACTTGAGAATCTTGGAGTTCTCCTCCAGCATCTTGGCAATCTCCATCTCTACAGCTGTCCCCAGCTGCTGCCTCTGTTGGTGACATGGTGAAATGTCCCCAAAAGAAAAGAAAAGATTTGCTCTCAAATGAGAGAGAAGTGGTAATATTTCAGTACTGTGATCAAACTACAAAGAGAATCCCTCTCGCCACCTCCGCACATTTGCTCTGGGTTTTATGTTTAGCTTTGACCACTTTTATTTGGATGTTTTCCATGATTTCATTGCATGGGACATAAGCTGCAGAATGACCGAGCCACAGAGGCTACCTTGACTTTGCCATAGCCCTCTAGGCAAACCCTCTAGGAATCTGTACAGAAGAGAGACAAAAAGGGACAGCAGTTCCACGCTCTCGTTACCTGGTTGTCAATTTTGATCTCTGTCAGGGATTCGTTCTCCTTCAGTGCATCAATCAGTGCCAAAATACCGGTCCCAGTGATGAAATTGGATTCTACATTCAGACTCTTCAGTGTTTTGTTCACTTTCAGCATATCTGCAAATGCCTGAGGGGTCAAAAAAAGGGAATGAGATCAACTTCCTAAAAGCTTTAGGAAATGACAGAATCTGTAAAACGCGGTTTAGTACCTACAAAGAAATAAAATACATATAGGCTCAGAAGAACAGAGATAGATGAAAATAGATTGCAGTTCCATCATGCATAGTATCAGGGAAATTCTGCAAGGGAAACGACAGATGCATCCTAAAGCATACATTGACCTACTTGAACATTGTTTTCCAAACAGCATTTAACTTACTATAGCTACGGGGTCATTGCTTCGAGTAGCTGCAAGGCTGAATGTCTTCACATGTGTGTTGCTTTCCAAAGCTTTTGCAAATTCTTTCAGTGTTGGAATAGGGATGTTCTGTATTCAGAAGATAAATCCAGTAATTAGGAAAGCTGGTCACAACATGCGACACCGGTTTTAATTGTTAGCAAACTGATTGATCAGTAGCCACAGGCTATGCAACTGACCCATCCCCAGTGCCTTCACGAGTGCCCCAGCACAGACGGCTCGCAGTGCTCCGAGCAGCACTCTGAGCCCAGGCGGCCACCAGCACTAGGCAGCTTTGTCAGCAGTGCCTTTAACTGGGTCAGGCCAATGCCAGCACGTGACCCATTTCTGAGCTGCTTTCCAATTTTGCTGCTAGTGGTTCAGAGGCTCTGCATCCCAGCTCCTCCTCCATTTGCATGTGTGGGCTAATTGAATTAGGGCAGTGATGATTGTATGGTGCCCATGAGATCTCTTGCTTTATGAGCTGCTAAAGAAAGGCAGCCAGCAGTCACCCCTTGGGCTTTTAATTGGTATCTGATTCAATATCAAGCATTGATGACCTTGGAGCCCTTCAAACAACTCCCTCCACTGCCCTCTCCTATATGTCCTGCTTTTTCTGTGCAGTACAGAGAGAAAAAAAAAAAAAAAAAAAAAAAAAAGTAAAGCTAAAAGGGGGTTGGAAATATTTGAATAAACCCTTCTATGAGGATGTAAATGAAACCACAGAATCTACCTTTATGTTGTTCAGGTTAATTTCCGTGAGACTAGGATCATTTGCTTTTATCCTTTGTAAACTTGCTTCCACGTTGGTGGGATTAGGTGGCTCCTCAAAAATGGGCTTGACCTTTTCACCTTTGACCACATCTGCAACACAAGAGCTCATTAAATGTTGACATAAGGAACAGGCAGGATCAGTAAGTCTGGCTCTTCAGCTGTCATTTAGGTCTGTGCTCAAGAAAGGGTTTACATGAACCCCAGAACTTGGGAGAGGAGCCTTAGCCATGCATCCCAGCCTTGCCCCTTGCCCCTTTGAGCACCCAGAGGCTGCAGCTGCAGTAGCCGGGAGGTATCATTACGGGCAGTTTCCTCCTTCAGGTACAAAAGTCCCAGCACAATTAGAGCCAAACCAGCTTTTAAGGTATAGGATGTAATATACAGCAAGGGCTGCTTTGTTCTCACTCTGACACCTGTAAAGGAAGGTGTGCTTAGAACACAGTCATTGCATTAGCGAGAAGACTTCTCTGCACCTCCAGATAGCCTGTGCTAACTGAACAGATGGTGGTGAGGAGGCCCCTCCGTTCCCTTCTCTAGCCCGATGCTATCAGCCTTACTATAAATGCAATTAGCTCTTGTAAAATTGCAACATCTGCACTTTTTAAATAATAAAACTATCAAAGTATGAAAAGCAAGCCTGTCTGCCAGCACCAAGATATATGAAGTCATTGGGTATTCGTGCTCCAAAGAGATACTACTTTGACTGCTGGCAGCTGTGAGCTGTAAATATTCTTAGAAATGCATAAAAATCATAGTTTAGAACACAATTAGTACTTCGAATTCCCAGGCATATAGTTGTGGGGATTAATTTATAACTGCTGACCACCCAAGCCTCTAGAGGCAAGAAAGCAATCTGTCACTGGCCAAAAGTATGTTCATTCTGTCACAGACAGATCAATGTAGTATGCATTTCTGTTCAGTGCAAAGTTCATCCCATATCGTGGGCCAAAACAAAACCAAATTTTTTTAGAACTTAGAAGAGATGAAGTCATACACAAACCTTGAGCTGGTTTTCACTTCACTCCCTTTTAACTCATTTTTATTTATTTTTATTTTTACCATTTCCCTGAGAGATCTTGCGTATGCCTGACTAACACTCCAGCCTTCCTAGGGATTAGGAAGTCAAAAACTAGAGGTACAACATACTTAGAGAGTTTGTTGCACCTTCGGTTCAAGGAAGGGAAGTAAAGAAAAACCAGCAGCGTGGCTTTGGTAGTGACACCCAGCTGGAAGCTGGGGACAGACTGGCCCCCATCCTCGGGCTAGGCAGCACATTGCTCTCAGTCTACAGTCAGCAGTAGTCTTCATTTTCTACTTCTTGTTGTTCCCAGGAGTTTTACCTTGTTTCTTTAATCATGGTGCTGTTTTGCCACGTTGGTGGGCAACTTCTGAGCTGCGTCTCCATCTTGTCCTGTCACGTGTCACTGGGCCAAGGGGGGCATTGCTTTTGGACCACAGAATAAAGTGATGTGGCAGGGCCATTTTCTGGTTGTTAAGGCTGCTCTTGGAGCATAGTTTAGCTGACTCACATAGCTGACATTGTGACTCTGTGCAACTAAAATAATTTGAAATCTATGTGGATTAGTAATGTATGCAGCTGCCTGTTACAAGATAGATGGCAGCTTGCACAGGGCCCCACTAGGGAGCTTGCAGGGTGTCTTAAGCCTGAGAAAAATGAAGTGACAAAGTGGCACAGTGTCCTGTCTACTTTCCCACCTCCTTTTAAGCAACGATGGATGGAAACAAAAGTCCTTGGCAAGACACTTGCTGTTCTCATGGCCTTGCAAGAAGAAAACACTTTTGAGTACCATTTCCTCAGTAAAGGGCATTCCACAATTTTGTCTCAAAAAGCAAAGCTACCCTACTTGGTATCCCAGAGCTTGAGGAGCCCTGATCAAGGCTTGGCAGCTCTTAAGCCTATGACAAGCAAAACTTGGAGTGCAGATTTACCCCTCACCCCCGCCAGTTGTTGAGCAAAGGTCTGATACACCAAGGTCTACTTTATTTAGTTGTACACATTTCTGTATTTAATAACTACAGTTCTTTCTGCTGGGGGGGATTTCCCAACTGATTACACTTCCCGTACCTATGGAGGCACATAACAGATGTTTACAAAGGCTGCACAGAATTAATAGGAGGGAGAAGTAGATCCGAGAGAACAGCCAGGGCAGGAACACCTTCCTGCAGTTTGTGCCACTGGCTGCAGCGAGATGTGATGATTCTGGCCAGAGATGTGACTGCCAGGTTCGAGCCCAGTGCTTAGCAGTTGTTCTTCACTTGTGTAAATGTGTGTACTCAGGGTGAGACAGCATGACCTGTGCTCTGGCCATCTCTTACCTACAGCTCACTATTTTCTGCCTGCTGCCTAAAATGAAGTGGAATAAAAATATGTCTTGGCTTCTTAAATACTCCCATCCTTTCAAACAGCTCTGCAGAGCCAGATTTTGCTCCCCAGCAAAACAAAGCTCCTTAGGAATCATTTCCCTGCATAGTACTGCTGTCATTATAGATAAATAATTCTAAGATTGTATTTCCTATAAAGAACTCCCCCTTATGATTAATTAGGTCAATCAAAGTAAAGCCAAGTTGCATTACTTAATTATTGCTTAATTAAACCAATACACCCAACCTGTAGGTGTCTAAAAGATTGATGTATAGCCCACAAAATAAATGTTTGCTTACTTCTCACAATTTCTTTTCCATCTTTACTGCGGGCTCCTCCTTCATCAAATTTAGGGTTGTTGACCATGTTGTGCACTCCAAGAACAGCTATAAATGTGTAAATAGCAGAACAGGATACCATGTTAATGGCAGGAA
Organism: Aythya ferina; assembly: GCF_964211825.1. NCBI lineage: Eukaryota > Metazoa > Chordata > Aves > Anseriformes > Anatidae > Aythya > Aythya ferina. The sequence goes on along the minus strand of NC_140307.1, from coordinate 19,970,677 downwards.
CAAAGATTGCAGACAAGTATCTGTTCCCCAGATAAAGAAACCCCGTATAAAACTTGAACTCTGCCTGGTGCTTGTGGGTAGTATGCAGGCCAGGGAAATGCCAGCTGGAAGGAGCTGTGGGGGTCACCTTGTCCGGCTTCCACTGCAAGCAGGCATGCTGCCAGCACTAACCAGGTCAGCTGTGGCTTTGTCTAGCTGCATCCTGAAAGCATCCAGTAATGGAAATCCCACAATCTCTTTGGGTAGCTTGCTTCACTGCTAACACCACTAATGATATTTTTCAGTAATGTACAGCCTGAGTTTCTTATTGCTCCTCATTGTACTGTTTGGCACATCGGGGAAGATTCTGGCTTTACATGTGGTTAGCTTAATAAATTGGTGTTCGTGCTGGGGGTTCTTACAGAAGCTTATAGATGCTAACACACTTGGGAAGAATATATTCCAGCACTTTAAAATAAACAGTAAGCTACTATGAGAGAAATGACAAAAGAAACCAAAATTCCATAAAAGAAGCTTCAGACAAATTGTGTTCTGTGCAAAAGAACTTCCCCAGTGTCAGAGAATAAATTGTGCTGTTTGCTGGTATTTCTCCCATAAATTGTCTGGTCGGACTTTTTGCTACAGGATCATGTATGAGTTAGAGGTTATTAACTTAACGCAGATTTTTACATTTATTGTCATGTTTTTGTTATGAACAGTATTCTTTGTTCTGTAAGCACTGACAGTTGTTGTTACAGACTGGTTTTGGAACTCCGGGCAGTAGGTGTGTTCCTGGTTTTAATTAGACTTTGATACCTACAAACTCAGTCCTGAATGGCTGGCTCCCAGCCAAAGCTCAGCAGCACTTGGAACTTGATGCTGTGAACTTCAGACTTCGTGTGAGGTGCCAGCTGTATTGTAACCCTGTGATTCCTGCAATACACCACACTTCAGTCAGACACAAGCCTAATGCATCCAGAAATGTGTGGTGTAGCCAAGAATTACAGAAGATAATGCCAAGATCGTGTCCTTTAATGGGACAATGGAGTAGTTACAAGAGTTTTGAGTTTACTGTTGTTCCAAACCAGATTCAGATTAATGGGATATATTGAAATATTTCATTTAGAATTCCTAAAGAAAAACAGAAAAATGTCAATGGAGTTGAAACTTCCCCACCAAAGTTTTTGCATGGATTAGAGCGCTGAAGCGCGGAGCATGCACGTCAGCATGCAGTAACATCAGTGGTCTCCAACACTGGAAATGCCCCAGCCTGCAGCCTGCACCCTGTTGACCCTTCCCTTCCCCATACCACATTAGCTGCCTTGTTTTCTCTCCTTGCCAGCCACACCAATTAGAAACAGACCAGAGAGAGGTCTGAGAAATGCCACAGGTACTGAGTTATGCCTGAAGTGCTCAGGGGCGGTGACACCACAGGTACCTGGCACGTGACGGTGGGACACTCCTGGTGGGAGGTGTGGCGGGGGAGGCCCGGACCTGCGGGGGCTCACACCTGCACGTAATCTAACCTGCAAGGTCGTAGAGCTCAGTGTCTGAGGCGCTGGCCAGGGCTTCTTCTAGTTCCGGATCCAGGGTCACTTTCTCTTCTGTACGAGTTTCTATGGGCTTTTCTTTAGGGATAAATATTTTTCCTAAGAGAAGAAAATAGCCAGAGTGAGTAAGGAGTTATTGTAACAACCCGTCTGCCTCCTGGCAGTGAAGGGAATAGGTCTGTGACAATGGAACTGCTTGGAAAAATATCAAGGGCATGTTTTCCTGTTTCTCACTCGATGCTATCCTCAACACCAGGACCTTAATAATAAGAGTCTAAAAATAAAAGGTGCAGACTTGTGATCTGTGTTGGTGATTGTTACTATGGAAGCACGTTTCCTAAGATAAATCCCCCAGAGCAGCGACAGCTGGGATTTTTCTGAAGTTCCTGTGGGCTTGTATATGGTAGAATCAGGTCTACACAAAAAGCTTGCAGACATCTCGTCCTGAGATTTAAACAAGGCACCAGAGGCAATTAAAACCATCCCTCTGCAAGAACCTTTCAGTTTACAAATTCCATGCAGGAGCCTGAAAGCTCTGCAAACCTAATCTCTTCAAGTGATTCAGCTTAATGCCCAGCCTTCCCATTGGCATTTCCCCTCTCTGCCTCATGATGATCGTTCACACACGTAGCCTTCTCCTGATCATCTGTGCAGGCCTTAAAGGACTGAACCGAACCTCGTGTTCCTCGAGAGCTACTTGTTCCCTGACCTATTGGTTTGTTGTGCTTCATCTCTCCTGGGCTGCTACTGCTGCTGTGGTGGCAGCAGGAATTTCCCTGTGACATTGCCCAAAGACAGATCATCGGTCCTTCTGCTGAAATGGAGAAACTACAGAGTAAATCCAGGAACAACACACAAAGTCAAACTACTCCCTTAGCCCATTGCTAGAGCTAGTATCAATGCTGAGATGCTGTAACTGCATGGACTGAGGGCCTTGAGTTTAAATTTAGGGCTGCACTTCAGTCACCAGTGGCACTGGTTTTTTTCTCCCACATAGTGGGAGAAAAAGCCCATACAGTCAGTAATATGTTAGCTGATGCCACGTGCAACACATGGTGTCATTGCTCTGACAGGTCCGTGAATTCCCATTTTCTGTTGTCCACTGCTGAGTGGTTCCCTCACCTTGTCCCTGCCTACTACTTCTCACGCAGGCTGTACAATCCCACTGGAATGAAGCAGTGATGGCCTTTGGATGCAGGTGGCTTTGGCCCACTGTCTGCTTTAAACTGTCTTGTTTGTACAGCTTTGTACATTCTAGATGTAATGCTGGAAGCGCATCTTGTGGCTTCTTGAAATGCCTCTAAAATAGGTTAATTTTCACAGTCTCGGCAATATTAATTTTGTTACCTGTACAAAATACCAGAACTGCATTTACTGTTCAGTTACAGACTTTTTGCCTCTTTTTTCAACACTGGCATCCTTACATGACTTCATTATTTTTCCCATCATGGTTCAAAGTATCATTGCTATTTAGATAATACCCAATTCGTCTATCTCTTTCATACAAATTTGTCTACAGCAATTTCTGTACTGTCAATGACATCACTGAATAGGCTCAGGAAAAAAAAAAAAGGAAATTTCTGAAGCTGACAAGGTTTACTGATGCAGAATTTGACTCATTTGTTCTAGAGGTCTTTGTATCAAGGCTAAATAATTTCAGAGTACAAAACTGGACAAAAGGTTATGCAGAAAGACAAAGTAGTGTTGTATTATGATTCATTTTTCACGCAAAATTTTTAAGCAAGTCTTTTAACAAGAGGCTTCAAGGAGATAAAAGCCTTGGAAGGCCAAGGGTAAGAATCCTTTTCACTTTCACCATGCGCTATGAGATATGAATCAGAGGCAGCCATCCCAGCGGCAACAAAAAAGTCGAGTGGCAAACTTGGGTGAGAAGTACTCTCCCTCCGAGAAGACAGATTACTCATGCTGCCCAGATTTCACAACAGTACAGGTGCTAAGATTTAAGACTCTCTCTGTACTGCTACTTCATCTGATGTGTTGGGTGGCAATTTTCAGATACCACTGACCACAAGTTAGCTGATGTGAACATGACTGGTTAGGACAATGCAGCAGGAAAAAAAACATGACTATGTTGGAAGCTACAAGACCAAAATTAATCAGAATATCTGACTAAATCAATAGTGAGGGTACTGGCTGCAAAATGCTTTCCTTTTAGGTAACTGGTGGTTCCCCAGGAGCTGTCAGTAATCAGTAGCTCATTTGAGATCTTGAGGAAATCCTACTTATCTTTATCCCAACCAATAACATTATCCTCTAACAGATACGCTCCACGGAGCCACAGCAGTGAACCATCTCAGGCAGCCAGTGGTTCTTCAGAGCCCCAAAGCCCAGCCAGACTGCTAACAAATGCTGACAGAAATCCATACTTTAGCATCCGTCTCCTCATAGCACCCATCCCAGGCTGCCCAAGACCCCAAAATGTCTTTGGGTTGTCTTGCTCCCTGATTCACAAGGGCACTGTTTGATCCCAGAGCTCCTTTCAAACAGCTTCTGAGAGGCATCTTTTCATGGCTGTATTTGGTGACAGGACTGCAGGACACTTCCATTTCAGAATCTCAAACTGGGAGATAAGAGGAGGCTAAATAATACTTTAAGTAGACAGAGGACCTAAAGCCTTGGGTAAACTGGACGTAGTATATATTTCAGTTGGGCTTTCTCTGTGAACTTTGGAGTGGGCAGGCCATCTTGTGTAGATGGAAATCCAGGGGTAATGGAAACCAGTGCAGGCTCATACTTTTTCCATGAAGTTCACATATATAGGAATATAATTTTTAAGCATTTGTTACAGGCATATGTAATTCTGGGATGGCAGCCCAAATCTTTTTAGATGTGTACATGACTCTCAGTGATAGGTTCATTTAAAACATTCTTGGCAAACATTTTAGAAAAAATATTCTATTACTGGTTATATGAAATATTTCAAGGGGCAAGGTCATGTCAAAGATGATAATATATATCTTTAATATATGTAGGCCTTTCTGGCATCCAATGGCTTTATAAAAATATTCTTTTTTCTGCTATCTAGACAAGAACATTCTTTTGCATTAGCCCTCTGTGAAGAGATTCTGCAGCCTAACAGCTTAGAAGAGCTTATTATACATTTAGCACATTATTAGGAATTCATTACCTTTCCACCAGCAGCAAAACTGTGTGCCTGTCTTTATGTATGGTTGTCAACAAGTTTTCCTTCATTATTTTAAGGACAGAGTTCAAATATCCAGGAGGTCCTCCTGGTCCCTTATCCATATGTTGTAAATTCATTTTATAGTGCCATCGTGGAATTCACTAATAACAATATGGATCGTGGCTTGCTTGTTTCAGTGGTCCAGCTTAAATTTTAAATGTATTATTTTTAAATATGTTGAAGCCTTGGAGGAATAGTGAAGTGTTATATTTTTAAAATTAGATTTGTGAAGAAAGGATGCTCTTCGCAGTGTTGTTTATATCGCTCTTTCTATTCATGTTGAATTTTAGAATTTAGTTATATTGAGTTTGGTTAGAATGTGTTTGTTTTGCCTCCAGAATATGTTAATGTCCCATGCTAAGTCTTAGTATTAATAGCTTATCTTTCTACCAAAGTAGTGACAGAAACATAGCAACAAAAGTTACGTCTATATGTGTCATACCCAACCTTCTTCAATGTTAACAACACCAAGACAACCATACTTATGTACAAAATTACACATATCTGTATTTAACTGCAAAACAAATTTCCTTTCTGGTAAAAACAAACTTGTAAGCATTACATTTTCATTTTATTTTTACACGTGCATTTAACCCAAAAGATCTGGAATCTAAGGTGATTTTTTTCAACATGAAATTTTAAATGTAAATTGATGGAATTCTCCCCTTCCTTCTGTCAAACAGAGATAGCTGCCTGTGGTGACCTGGATGACAACTGAGGTGGCTTATTATAATGCAGGGGACTTTGTGACTGTGAGTGTAGTGAGCAGAGATTTGTACTGGCACAGTATAACAGCAGAACTATTCTTTTTCGCACACTGCAAAACTTCTATTCAAATTGAAATAGGATATGGCTTGTGTCTTACTCAAAAGAGGTTCGGGGAAAAAAAAGTCCATTGAAAACCAGAGGGAAGGAAAAAGGAACTGAATGAAATTCAGAAAGAAATGAAGAACACAGAGTGAAATTCCGAAACACAGAATGAAATTCAGAAACACAGAATGAAATTCAGAAAAGGACTGAATGAAATTCAGAGAGACTTAGAAGATGAAAGGAAAACAAATTTTCTGGGGAAAAAAGAAAAAAAAAAAAAAAAAGTACTCTGGGTACAGTCCTAAACCCTGAGATTTTGCCATTTGGTTTCAGGAAGCTGTGATTTCCTGCATTACACAAATGCCTCCTTTAAAGCAACGTCAAAAGAAAGCAAAGAAATAAGACAGATCCCTACTCCATCTCCTTACACAATAATAGTTAACTACATGACTATTATTGTTAGCTATAACAATATATGTGCTTCTAGATGTAAGCACATCTATAGGAAAAGGTATTAATTGCACAAGGAACTACTTCAGGTGTATTTTGCTGAAATACATTTATTTGCATATTGTTACTTCAGGGGAAAAACGGGAAATTGAGTAGCATAGTTGGTAGCATTTTACTAGTGTGTTCACTAAAATAAAATTTGAGGATTTCATCTTACTTGGAGTTTACAGCATATGGAACATCATTTTTGCTGTGTCTTCTCTGTGCTTTGCTTCTTATGTCATTAGACTTTTATGAATCAATATAAATTGCCACTGTTTTTATTCACTTAGTATTTATTACTACTTTGTACGAGCCCAAATGACCCAACAAAGTGCATAGTAATGGAAAATAAGTTCATTTTTACTAGCTGTAAAAATGTCCTTTCTATCAGTTTTACAAACAATAGTTGTTTGTTTTTATCATACAAATGCTTTTTCTGCCATAATTGTAAAATAATTACTTTCTTTTCCTATAAACCATAACTCAGATTATTGCACTTTCAAGAAAATATGCGGTTACACTTATTACTTGTTACTGTTCAGTGCACCACTGACTCAGTGAGTGCCTGTTTATTCTCAGTTACAGAATGCTGTAACTCCAGGGTCAGAGCACTGACCTTAGAAGTGAAATTCAATGATCTTGGAAATCTGCCTTGCATAAGTCACAGACACCCGATTCACTTTTTCCATTCTGAACTATTCTTTTCTTTTGAGGCTTACTTAAATTCTTCCTTACAAATATTCTATGAAAACAGAGCTAAATTATTACTTACCAAGACTGTATTTCTATTACGAAGAACAAAGCAGGCCAAGTTCAAATAAGTGTGAAGCTGAAAGCCAGTAGTAATTAAAATGCAGTATCATAATTGCTGCTGTGCTGTTATTCTTGGATTACTAACTGCATGTTCTATGCCTTAAACATCAGGATAATGGAATAGGAAGGTTGCAAAGTTTAGCTTTCCAAAGTTGTTATATATATTGTGCATATACCCAGAGCAACGTTAAATTGCCCCAGCATACCTGGCCTTGAGCAGCATGCTGTGATTCTGCCACCTTCATTACGCCCTTTGAAGAATTCATCTGAAAATTACACTTTCTCAAATTCAAATAAAGGAGAGCCAACCTATCATCTTTAAGACAGAAGGGAGCTCAGAGTTTCATCAGACCCTCACAGGGATCACCACAACAGTTAGGCTCCCGCTGCTCCTCTGGCAGCCCTCTGGATTACCACCAGGTCACTGACAGCAGCAGAAGGCTTTCATGGCTGATGTGGAGCAGCAGCAGAGGAGGAACAGAGGAGGAACAGTTGAGCTCTGTCTCTGGGTTTCAGGTTCTCAGGGGCATCAAAGAATCTTGAAACCTGGGCAAAGCTCCAGTTCCTCTCTGCCCTCTTTCCTCCCTCTGTTCCTTTCCCCATTGACAGCTGTTCCTTTCCCATCCTCTGTGTATTGTGGTCTTGTGTAACTTTGAATCCTGACCCTTCCCACCACTTCCTTTTCCTCTGCCTTCTCTTTCCAATCACTGCTGTCTTCTACAGCTCCTTTCCCCAGAGCTGCCGCATCCAGTCCCTCACCCTGAGCATATTCATACAGCTCGTCACAAAGACAATCCCCCCACAACTCTGCACCAAACTCCCTGCTGGCCGTGTACTCTTTCTTCTCCTGTACAGCTCCTTTGCAAAGCACCGTCAGAACGAGAATCTCCCTGCCTCAGCTGTGGTGTGACAGCAGCCTCTCAGATGAGCAATTGTGAAGAGCATCCAGCACTGCCCACGCAGCCCTGAGCCGACCACACCAGGTCTCTGGGTGCTGCTCTGTTGTCATATGTGCTGTCTGCACATGGAGGCAGCTCCGAGGACATGACTAATGCTCACTGCAGGAGGAATCTGGAGATTACTGGAACAAACTGGAGGTACAAGTACAGTGTCTCTAAGTTTCCAAGTTCAAGTATATTTCCCTGGAGATTGCAAAGGGCATATATTTCAGGTCCTGTCTTCAAAGTATGGAGGCACTGTAGCTCATAAAAAACAGCTGGAAAAATTTACTTGAGATGGCTAAAACAATGTGTTTTCTCCTAATCTTGTTCTTGGAAACAGCTGAGTCCTTTTTGCTGACACTTTCCAAAAATTCAGCCTGAGGCAGACTCTCAGCATGGGAAATTTCAGTGTAAACTGCGAGTTTGGCAAAGTCATGAGCAACTAAAACAAGGTCTTACAAAAGCAAGCAGTGAAAGACATTGGCTACAGGCATTACTGTCAGCAACAGCAGCACTTTCCATGCTTTAGGAGATGAACACCAGTTCTAAATTTTAGCCTTGAAGAACAGGAAGAAGGTGGCAAAACTTAAACAAACCATTTCAGCTTTGGGGGTGAAAAGGCTGCCTTTGTCGATCAAAAAAAAAAAAAAAGATATCATATCTCTAAACCCTGACATTTCTATGTACAGTCTGGTACAGAAACTGGAACAGGAACTCATTAGCGTCTGTTCTAATACTTTGACCTTCTGAAAACGACTCTCATTATCACTACTGCTGAGTATTGATACTGTGCTGGGCACAGCACCACACACAAGATAGATCTCTGCAAGAGCAACTCTTTGGGTTTGCCCCAAAGTTCTCTGGTTCAATCATCATTTTCTTCCTTTTCCCTTTTATTGGTTGACTGAAAATGTTAGCATTTAATCACATACAAGCGTTTTCCCTTTCTCTTTCTAGCCACAAATAATAGCCCAATCCACTGGAGCTTTTCCATAACTTTGATGAGAACTGGATCAGACCCAAAATGAAATGGTTTGGCAAGGAGTGGAAGACCTTGCAGAAAACAGACAGTGGTGAAGAACTGAAACAGCAATGCTTACAGCAATTTAAAAGGGCATGGCCAACTTTTCATATCTAATAATATTTCACAGTAGAACTTTTTTCAATTATGTTTCATTAGCATCATGTAGTAAGAGAACCACTGCAACAAAGCAGAAGCAGAAGTGTGACTAATAGTATATGCCTCTATTACAGTAGTCCTCGGATCCTAACTGAGAGCAGCTGCACACACATTCAGTAAGAGAAAGCTTCTGGCCCATCTCAACAAAGAAGACAAGTGAAGAATGGAGGGTTATTTTCCTTTCTGGAATTGGACAGATAAGAAAACTTGAGGACAATCACAAGAAGGCTGTGAGAAAACGGGACAGGTCTCAAGTGCTAATTTTGATCCTAGGACATACAATGATCATTTCCTCCTCTCAGACCTTCTCTCCACTGTGAACACAGACTCATTCTTGTCTCCTTCTGTTATAACCATGTAGCATTGACATTGCTTTTTAACATTTTTTGCCTGAGAAATTAGCCAGCAGTAGCCCTTCTTCTTTCCATCTTTTATTCCTGGACCACTCTGAAAAGGTTTCATAGTGATCTAAGTGTGATGGGCGGCTGTCCCAGCCTTGTGTCTTAGCTGCAGTGGGTCAGTCTGAACAACCTCGTTGGCTTCTATGTCAGGATTTCTGGAGCATCTATCTCAAGTAGGAACTAGTCCAAAAGTACATAAAATAAACACTTACAGGCTGCCAATCACTATGGCTACAATTATCAGCCCTAACTCCCTATCCCTCCATTGCTCATTAATAATGAACCCCGTTTGTGGGAATGGTTGATTAACAGCTGATTAACGGCACAAGGATTCCTGAAAGCCACGCGATCCTTTGCATACCGCTCATGGGAGCGAGCACTCCCAACAGAGACATTCAAACCGAGTACCCGCCCCTGACTTGTGTCACAGAGGTGCAGGGCTCAGTGCTCTGGAAGAATTGCTCAGTGGCCGCTTTGGGTGTGCTCCTGCCAGGCTGTGAATGTTCTGGCCCAGGTTTAGCACAAAACTTGGGTTTTCAGTGAAATTTGAGAGCCATCCCATACAGGCTTTAAACCTTCTTTTTGTACGGCAATTAATGTAGTAAGTTAACAAGCTGAAATGTGGCAGAGGACCAAAACTCTAATGCATGCCATACGTTTGGTTGTTTTTGCCAAGCATTTCCAATCTCTCAAAACCACGATTACAATCAAAACCAAGGCAATTCCCTGTGCAACCAGCCCCCCACCTTGAGCTCATATTTAATGCTTCCTGTGCTCCAACCACGCTGAATATCCCCCTTAACTCTGGAATTTGTTTTGGCTTGTTTTCTAGCACAATCAAAACCTTATGGTTGTGTTGAGCATATAGAGACCCACAAAGACAACTGATTTTTGTCCTTCAGCAGCTGCTTGGTATTGCTTTTTGGTCTGGAATTCTCCAATAAAACATTAACAACAGAAAAAGAGAAACAGGGACACTAAAAAAAATAATGATGTACTATAGACTGTTCTGGAAGGAGGAAACTTTAAATGCCACCTTCAGCTCATCATGGAATTTTCAAGTCAGTATTAGATTTGCATGATAAACATAGGAACTGGTAGAAATGTCACTTAACATTTGGTAGAAACTTCCTGCTTCCTAAATTTGGAAAAATAAATACTTTCACACTGGAAGACAAACATCAAAGTATGAAACAGTGACAAAAGCTTGAACAAGACCTGACATCTCCTAATCCGACCAACAAGCAAATATTCTCAGGTGGTAAATAATGCCAAGTGGCACATTGGCATTGGCACTTCCCACATCTAATTATACACAACTGGTTGCACTTCGGAGCTGTCCCAGGACTTAATTTTCAACTATCATGATTACCATAAAATGAATTTGTGGCTATTTATGGTATGGCTATATTATAGTGTTGCTATAACATAAGAAATCATTTAACAAACGTAAATGTAACATAATTATATAAATATTTGCCAAACTGTGAATGAACTTTAGAGCCCAACAACATGCATAAGGTGAAGAATAAGCTTTTCCCCAAGAGATACTCTTCTGTAGTTTCTTATATTTACATATTCTTACATATTTTCAAAATATAAACTATTTATCTTGGGATAATTACTCAGATTTGGAAAACTACTATTAATTCTTAAAAACTAGCATATAGTGTCATATATTGGACATCTGGAAGCATAGGAAACATAGGAAAAATGCTGGTTTAGCCTCATCAGAAGAAAACTCAAGTAGAATAAACAGGCCAGCCTGCAGAATAGCTCTATCATGGACGACACCAGGATTAGCTTTATACAGCTGTAGTGCCAGCCGCGTGGGTGTACACAATTCCACACACCACTGTTGTTTTGTGTCTTTATGTTTGGAGATTGCAGACATGACTACAGTGCAAAATGGCAAAGTCAGTAAATATCAGTAAGGTGAGACCTGACCGAAGGTGTCAGAACAAATATACAGAGGTCTGCAAGCAGTAACTTGCGCTGCTCTAACACAATGGTGCATAGGAGACTGGGAAAGGGAAACAATTCGTAATAAATCCACACCACAATAAACCATTCTCCTTTCTGTACAGCATGTGCTCAATCCCTTCTGCTACCTGCAGGAACACGGCAATGTTCCTGTATTTCTGCAGGGCTCAGAATCAACCCTATGAATAGGATTGAGCTCAAGTTACAGTGGAGAAAAATGGAGGTAAATAAATATGCTGCAGGATAAAATAAAGCAGCCAACAGATCTAGCTGGAAACTGTCTCCTTCGTCTAAACCCATTATTCCAAAGAATGAATGCACAAGGTAAGGATAGTAACAACAACTCTTGCCCTGCAAATGACATTTTATAACTTCAATAATGACACAGAAAGTAAAAAATGTTGCACTTGACTGTCTTGAAATACCTGCTTTTCTTTCAGCAGGTCCCATTGAAACAGGGCAGATAATCAGATGGCCAGAAATGGACGCAGGCATCAGGTTCTTCTGGAATGAAGGAGTGGCCTGAGGCAAGCATTTTTATCCACTGTACATAGATGAGGAAATGGTGCTATAGGAACACTGCTTGCTTAAAAGAATGATTGTTCTTGCCCTAAGGTTATCCTACCAACATTTGGGTGATTAGAATAAAGTTTTCCTGTTTTTCTCTTTCCTCCTGTAGCTGTAGGGCAATGGGAAACAGAGGATCTGTCTGCATGAATAGTATTACCAGATGTGCTAGTAAACAAGTGGAAAAACACTTTTTTTTTTTTTTTTTTTTTTGTGAATGCATTCCCTGAGCTATTGCTTACAGTAATTGCAGGCAATACTTACTTAGAATGGCACTCTTAGAAGGTACTCGTAGAAGGTACTCTTCCTGCTAACCAGCTCCCCCATCACAGCACCCTTTTCGTGGGAGCAGTCCCCACAAAGGCGCGAGGCCACCCGTGCTGCCCTTCCCTGCAGCTGCAGCCCCCTGCTGCTCTGCAGGCCGCTGCCTGAACCCAGGCAGCTGTGAGCTCCCAAATCCACAGCAGCCTGACCTAAACCTGTGGCTGGAAACACAGAGCAGCAGGGCAGGCCACCACGCTACTGACAAAAGCACCATTTCATCTCCTCCAACACCAGTACCACACGTGGCTCACGAGCCTTGCCCAGCACCACCATGGCCTCCTGCCTGGCTGGCTGGGTGGGAGGGCTGGGCAGAAGGGCCCTGAGCGTTCAGGTTGGTCATAACGCAACCCCGACACAAAGATTGGCCCTACCTTTCTTCTCCCCTGTAAAAGGCACAAAGTCTTCCCTGTCCTTGTGCTCAAGCGCTTGCTTCTCCAAGTACGAAAGCAGGCGTTCTCTGTCGAAGGGGCCTGTGGCGGATTTAGTGGTCTGGTCCTTCTGCCGAAATCCGGCTGGAAGCAAGGCATTCTGTGAAGGTGTGTGGAAGAGAAGGAGGGATGGAAAGGAGATGAGGCAATTTCATAAAGTCTTCCGAATTAAATTTTAGTGTTTTGTTTTTTTTTTTTTTTCAAGTGGAACTGTTCTTTGCATGTTACTTCACATAACGCTCCTTGGCAACAGCAATAACACATGGTACCTAAATGTACCCATCGAAACCAGGGGCTCTTCCAGGCTTCTCGTTAGTAACACCTCTTAATATTTTCACAAACCATACCTACAGTCATAACACCAAAGAACAGAGCAAGACCATAGACCTTTCTGTTACACGTACTATAACCATAGAGTTTACAGACCAGGTAAATAGACTCAGCTTTCTCTACATTTTCTTCTCCTCATTTTCTTGTTTTTCCTACCATTTCTCTCTCTCTTGTTTTTTTCAAAAATTCCTTTCATACTAATGCAGATGTCCCTTGGACTTCAAAAATGAGTGGAACGCACAGAAAGTAATTGGTGAATGATGTGGATGTCAGCTATGTAGAGTATGCAGGAAGCAAGCAGATGAAGTCCCACTTAAACACGTATCTGTGTGACTATGTGCTTGCATCCGCCTCCCACAGCACAGGGAGATGCATACCGCTTGCACATTTCTGTCCAGGAAACCCCAGGAAGGGATGCAGGTACATGGACTTTGCAGTGCATACGCAGGCCGGACCACACATATTAAGTCTGATCATGGCAAATACACAGCAAATTCAGAGCGTACGCAGTGAGCTCAGGACATGAAGCATTTCATCTGTGCATGCACAAACATGCCTGGAGCACTACAAATTACAGCATGTATGCAGCCTGGCCACAAATCAATGTGGCACTTTTTGAGATGCCACATACTTGAAAGCACCAGAAAATGCACTGTAGAAGTGGTAGTAGTGAGGGACGTGGGCAGCATGGAAAGGCAGAACAATAAGGCCCGCCCTTAAATTTCCAGGTAAATATGTGCTATAAATCTACAGGCTATAAATCCGTTGTTTTCTTCTAGATTTTTTTGTCACCAGAGTAAGCGGGTTTTATCTGCTAGTTTACTTGCCAATTTTCGAACTCCTACACCAGTTTGGAAGTTTTTGGGGTAGGCACAGTCAAATTTCCAACAAGATCTGTGACTGTAACCTTGTTATTGTGGGACCGAGTGGTTCTGTGGACAGAGATCTTCAAGCTCAAATACCCAAATTATCCTTGTTCTCTAGAAAATAAGTTGTGTAGCTGAATCTTATTTTCCTTAATCATGCCTAAATATATTCTCTTCAGCTAAATATATCTGTGATGAATGACATAGGCAACAGATTTCTGAAGTTCAAAAGATTTGATCTTCACAAGCACAAGCACACATTATGTTTGTTTGTTGCTCTGTGCTCAGGAATAGCAGCCATAAAAAGCTTCTCAGCATGCTGCAGTATACAAACATGATTAAAGATTTAGACTGCAGACAGGCTTGTGTCTAAACAGACAAGGGATAGAGAAAGCATGGTGACTCGTACAAAAGCAAGTAGCACATCACAGCAGAAATGAAACCAAAATGTCCCTAGCTGAGCTGCTCACCCTTTAGAGAACGCTGCCGCTCCTATAACAGTACGAATCAAAATGCTGCAGTGTGTGGCATTTATAATGAACAGCTTCTGCACTGGAAGCCTTCTGACCCCCACTACTAACCTCAGGATCAAGGTCATCAAGAACATGCTCTAGCTGTTTCAGTTCATCCTCCGAGAGTTTGCTGAGTATTTCGTCTTCATTGATATTCTTGTATTTCTCCAGCTCTTTTCGGAAAGGCAGAGACATGTCTCCTGCTGCACTGCTCAGCTGACGCTTTTCAGGATTTCAACCATGCAGGAGGATGGAGCTTCTTGCGGTTTCACTCACTGTTAACAATAAAGCATTATGAATATCTCCAGTTAGCAGACACAGTCCTGAAGAGCCTGCATGCTGAGAGCCACATTTACACTTTATTAACGAAAACAAAGCAGCAAGATGTTCTGGCTCTGCTGAGGGAGCGTGGGGATGCGCTGGGCTGTGCAGCAGTATCCGAGGGGTGGGAAGGGATGGCACGGTTTGCTCGGGAGCTTCACATGTGCAGTGGCAAACAGAAGCTTTGAGACCTACATAAGAAAAAAACGGAAGCTTATCCTTTTCCACAGAGATAAATGTTTTATTTAATTTGCTTAGAAACAGCAGTATCTACTTGTTCTTTTGGCTAATGGCATGAAAAGCATCAGAGGAAAGAGGCAGAGTCACAGAAAACAGTCCAGCTCTGCCAAATGTTATGCCTGAGGTATACAATCTTACTACAGCTTTGCTGTAGGCTAAAAGCCTACATCAAAAGTCACATCATCTTGGCAGGCTTTCTGGTAAATTTTGGCTACCTAAGCAGCTTTAGACTATGGTGGTTTGCAGTGCTGTTTCAGAAACTGTGGCTACGAGTGGCGGTGCTTCTCATCAAAATAGGTCTTGCAGCGGGGATATGCTACTTAGAGCTCAAAGGATCACTTGTCATTCATGTGGGCACAACAGTTAGTCATTGTCACATTTTTTGTCATGTGACAAAGAACTCTGTTTTTACTCCCTTTTTTTTTTCCTCTCCAGAATCAATTTTAGAGTTAGAATCTGCTGTAAGTGGATGGAGTGAAAGAGAATTAATGCATAACCAGGCACAGCATCAGCTGCAGAGTTTAAATGTGATCCAGGCCCTCCCAAGTCTGCCCAGCTCCTCACCCCAGCATCAGATCTCTCCCAGTTACACACAGTTTGCTCTGCAGTTTTACAGCTTAGTTTTTGCAGGCACAAATTTCAAAGATATGGAAACCAGCCAACTGGCACTTACATACGGCTTATCTAACAACCAGAATTTCCTTTGGCCAGGTCTTCCTTCAGTTGTCATAAGCTAACAAAATCCATGCAGGTTCTGTCACTCTTCATATGAGCTGGAAGCCTGATCTTTGGTTTTCCTTTTATTCAAAATCCAAACAAAAATGATACATTTACTTACAGATTCATGATTAAAATATTGAATATTGTAGCGTATATCATTATCTTATTTATCATAAGACTAGATAACAGCAGCCTATAGAAAAGGAAGAGAATAACTCGTAGAATTAGATTTGAAAAATTTGGAATTACATGAATACCACAAGGTATAATGAGCCTTCCCTTGAAATACCCAAACATGATATCCCAGGCACAAGCATTATTTTCCCTATAGAGGGAAACTTTTGCCTTATTGCTGCTCTACGTATTATCTCTGTTTTCACAGAGATAATTATTGCTGCTCTACGTATTATCTCTGTTTTCACAGCATGCCACTATTGTCAGGCCATCCCAAACGTCATGGTAGAATTCAACAGTTCTTTAAATTGTGAGTTTCCTTCTGGAAGTCAGTCAGCTATGATGTTTTTCACTGTTACAGTAGTTGAGAAAAAATCTTATATTATCAAAATTCTATGATATGTGATGAGTGAGCTATATTTTGGGGGAAAAAAAAACAGTGAAAAGAGATATTTCTACGTACTTGGTGCTAAATGAGAACACAAGTTCTACATGCGTTCAATGAATCCAACTTGTTATCAAAACTACTTGTTAAAAAATGAAAGTATTTTAATTAAAAGTGAGCAGTATATTTTTTTAAACTGTAAAAAATTCAGATGCAGTACAGCACTTGTGTACTAAAGCATTAGGCGCCTTCTCAAAGTTTCTGTGGATAAACTCATTAAACACACAGCATTTCAGCTAGCAGTCATTAACAGGGCTGAAAAGTTTCTTTGAGGGGATTAGAGCTCCTTAAAACTCTGCTTAATGGTTTAAATGTTTATTTTATTGCAGTTTAATTGCATCCCTGGTAAAGACAGAAATGTAATCCCGAGGTTGGGTTCATTACATGGGAGGGCAGGAGCACACCGAGGATGCCCATTACCAGCAGCTCTCCCCAGGCTCTAGGGCATTGCTCAGGCAAATCGAGGAAAGCAGCTATGAAAGGTTTTTTCTGGCATCAACTAGACCTTGTATGGAATGGCTTCTGTGAAAAGGTTTGCAAAACTGAATCTTGATGCTAATGGCTATTTACTGCAGAGTAGGATTCGTTTCTTACTTTGTGAACTCTTTAAGTGCTTAGCCACAAAGGGAAGCATGTCAGGAGATGCTTTTCAGTGTGTGATAGTTCTCAATACCATAACTGCTTCCTTTTAATCATTAGGGAGAGAAGATATGTGACCACGCGCAGCAAGGTTGCCCAAAGAGTAGTATAAGCCCTGACACGAGGTGTAGCAGCCTGCCTCCTCTCTCGGTACGAAGCACTGTGCTGGAAAACCCTTCTTAACATCAGTGCTGCACGGAAGAGTTCCAATTCATGCTTTTCTTCCAAGCGTATGTTTGTGACAGAAATTCCTGTGATATTTTCCCTTTCACAACTGAACCTAATTCTTCAGTGACTGAATAAAAGCAAAAGACACCACTTAGGGAGTTTCTTTGTCCCCAATCCCTGCAGGTAGCAAAGCTTTTCTGGAGCTTGCCCCTTGCGCTACAGGCCGCTGGCAGCGCTGCTGAAATGCCAGCCATCTCTGCGCAGCCTTCACGCTTCCTGTCGACCTTTCACCACCACCACTTTATCAGAAACCAAGGGAATAAGATAAATGTAACAAGTCAGCATCAATCAGTCTGGAAAGGAAATGCTGCAGTCTTGAGTTGACATACCCTGGAAATTGCACTCTAATGCTATCTCTGATGCTATCTCTGCCTTCCTAATTGGATTCCCTACTGTTAATTTTTTGTATGTAAACAGGGCCATATGCTGTCTGTGCTGCTCCTTAGTGTGCTTTGACTTTTGTGAGTGTGCACACACTGTTTAGTTTTTACAGATTATATCCACTGGGCTTCTTTTGTTATGGTTACTGCATGACACAAACATACTCCAAACTGAAAGAAGCAATTGTAAGCAACCAACAACTCCTAGCCACTGTTATTTTGTGTCTGCAAAAGCAGATCAGGCGTCCCACAAAGAGATGTTCAACCTAGTTGCAGAGGCAATGTGCTGGTGAATGTGGCCCTGCACTAGGGACACTGAGGGAAGCAGAATGAGGGCCATAGGTAAGACTGTGGAAGAGTGAATACAGAGAGCATGAAATAGAGGAGCACAGATTCTGTTTGCTTTTTCCATTTAGTTTCAGTACTGAACAGCAGTATACCATGGGCTCAAGTACCCGCTGTCACACTGCAAAGCATGCTGCTCGATGCCCAACAGGTGAAGTTGATGCTGACTCGGGATAGCACAAAATTAAGTAGTAGCACTTCTGCTAATTGTGTGCTACTTTTAAATCTCTGTGGAGCACAGATGCTTCACAGTGAGCTTCAAAGACTCCATTGGTGTATTTCTGCCTTTGATTCCTTGTAAGGAAAGAAATACATATTTCTGTTTAATTTGGGGCAGGTTTTTTTTACCCTTGGCTACCATTGTGAGAATTCAAAATATGTTTTCAAAGACAAAAAAGGTGTCATTACTCAGCCTGCATATGATCATTATTGCTGCATGTAGTCAACACCTGCTGTGATATAACTCCTCTTTGCTTTGTTATGCTCTATAAGTAGTTTTTGTTATAATCCTCCCATGCTACTGGAAGGGTTTTCTTGAGTAGCTAGGCTGTAGTTTCTGCTGATACCATAATACTGCCATAATTTCCTACCGCTGATACTGCTATTTCTTTTTTGAGATGGAATCAGTCCTCTGCTAAGTTAATGTCAGATGGACATTAATGGAGTGTTCCCACGCTCATTTGCTTGGATGCCTTGAGAAGAGTTAGGATGACCTCAACTACGTGATGTTCTGTGGACCAGAAGCTAGAAAGGCTCGTGCTTTTTAGAAGACAGGCTGTATACCCAGAAAAACATAGCATCTCAGAGGTCCCATAGTGATGAGAATGCTGTGATACAGATGATGTGAATTCCTAGTTTCTGATAGTGTGTACAAGCTAAGAATAAAGTTACATGGCAATGTGCACTTATTAAGCAGAAAAAGATGCGCTAGATGGGAAATGATCCAAGAGTTATTTTCATTGTTATAGAAAAAAATATTTTTTAAATCAAATTTAAGAAATTTTTCTTCTTAATTCTGCAAATCATGGCAACTGTTACTTAGAAAGGAAGTTCTGATGCATGATCTATTTTGAACTATCTCCATATCCACAGTGACGGCTACTTGTGTTTTGAAAAATATCTCCAAAACTGATCTGTAAATATGGAAAAATCCTTCACTTTCTTTTGTCTCAAGTGGATAAGCACAAAAGTAAGAAACAGGTAGAATAAATCCTAGGTTAAATTGATACTGGAGCAAATGAATAGGATTAGGGCCATTATGATTAAGAGCAGTGTTTATGCAACACAAGCAGATGTTCGGTGGAACTCATGCGATTGTTCTGCACCAGCCAGGCAATGGAGTGCTCCCAACAACATGCCTTAATCCAGTGCCAGGCAGATGATCTCTCTGCTGTCCAGGAACTGCTATGAAAAATAAGGCGAGGCTGTTGAAAGCTGAAACTTAAAAATATATGTATTTTGAGAAATGCTCTGTTATTTGACATATAACTAATGTTTCTTTTTTTATTTTTTACGTAAATGTGAAAAGCAACAAAGAGAGATGCATACTTGGAGATTGTGGTTTGTGGTACAACATTTCATTCTTATTTAGAACTAGGCAATTCCAAAATCTCCGAAGAGCTAGAAAGGGTGCATTAGGTCCAGCATAGCACAGAAGTATGGCAGTGATACACAGTGAAGCATTATGAGACTGAATTTTTTGTGTGTATGGTGAAAATGGTATTAGCTACAGGTCCTGATGTAAATAAGAGGTACTAGAGAGATGAAATAAACTCATGGAGGTAGAAAATGGAGAAGAGAACCACAGAAAAGGATTTGGTCTTCTACAATCCACCCAACGTTTCTTTTTCCATGTCTAACCCAAGACTACAAAAGAGTTTTGTTGGTTTATTTGCTTGCTTCCCTAAGTTAGAATCACTATCTACCAATACAGTTTCTAGGTTTGCAAATCCTGGTCCATAAAGCATTATTTTCCTTTTATCCTGATTTACTATTAGATAAACATGCGAGGTGATTAGATACCCATTTGATACTAAAATTACCACCAAATGCTAGTAGTGTGCTAGCAAGGATGCATTTCTTCTAAAAAATGATGTGTGGTTCCTGGTTTTATCTTTGGCAAACTGTCTCATTACATTTTTATTTGTGTGTTTAAAACCTGTTTGGCAGAAAATGTCACTTTATGTAAATGCTTTTTCTCCCCAGGGCTAATCTAGGGCTAGTTCACATTCTGTTCCTAGCAACCGGTTTAGTCCCATAAAGAGCCTGGTAAATAATTAACAATTATGTTGTCCTAATATTAGACTAGGCCTGAACCTTTAGGATGATCATTCAGTGATCAAAAACTCCATTTCATAATTGGATGAGCCGTTCTGAACCTTGATTATGCTTATGCCTCTCTGTAGTTTACATTGCACTTAGCTTCTTTACTGAGGGACTGACAACTCCTCTTCAAATATAACATGAGACAGTTTGCTTTAATTGGAGTTTGATCATGCCCTTTATAAGAAAATAACCATCATGTAAATTGCAAAATTATCCATGTGACAGTATGGTTATTTACAGAAGATATAAAGGGATGCAGTCCCTTTGATTCAGATAATGTGAGAGGTTTTTCACTGGCAATAAAAGAAAGATGAAACACGAACGCTTCTCCTACTTCAATGCAGAATAAAGTTATTATATAAGTAATTTCTAATTGTTTCTAAAATAACATTAGTGATACTATTCATAACCGTTCAAAACACCAAAGTCCTGGGAAGAAACTAGTTTTCTTTACAATGGCTGATGAGTTTATAACCTGTCTCTAGATGACATTATATTTAGATCATAACCACTAGAATTGTTTCCATATAAAAAATTATAATGACTAATTAGGCACTGACCATATGATAGTCCATGGACCACAAGCAAGTCTTACTAAAATACAGCAACCTTCAAATCACTCAGTTCCTGCCTACAGGAGGACAGGACAACCGTAAGCTCTCCAGATACCGGTGAGATTGCTGACAGAACTTGAGCGTGGTGCTCAGGCACTCCAGTGCTGTGTTAGTGTGAGATATGGGACAGTACAGAAGGGACCTGTCCGTGTGTCGTCCTGTCTCCTCCTCAGAGCTTCTCCGCTGTGGTCTGACAGGGGTGAAGCTTTGGTGATGAAATAACAAAGCCATCATCTTCTATTTCTGCTCATTGCGACTGGTAGCTGCAGAGCTGGAACGGAGGCTTCTTGCATCTTTAGAACTTGAGAGGTCGTTCAGGAAATCCACGCACGGTGGTGCACTGAGGCTGCATCACTGCCTGGGCTGACTGATGGCTACCCCCATCAGCATTCAAACAAAAGGCAGAACTGAGACCTCAACTTCCCTTCACCAGGCATTATATCCAGCAGCTGTTTGACTAGAATGGAGCCCCAGGAAAAAATAAATTCAATTCCTTAGTGGAATTACTTCCTAAAACGCAGTCTGGTAAGCTTTCACTGGATATCTGTGTTTCATTTTAACTACCCCTCATTGTTTTTACACAACTTTTTTTATATATATATAAAACCATAACAATATTAGTTTTTCTAAAATTAAAAACATAAAATAGTTACTTGTCTGAAACTAAGGGTGGTGTAAAGCACTAGCCTGAAAATCCTGGAGAGCAAAATCTTTTTATACAAATTAAATGGACTATGAAGTGGCAGCTCCACCCAAAATTTGTCATCTGTGAGCTTCAGCTCTGATGCGACCAGAAACACCTTGCTGCTGAGCTGTCCAAGTGACTGCTGAGTGCTGGTCACAGGGATCAGATTTAATATCATTGTATTACTGCCAGCAGTGATGCTGGTCTGTTCTACGTGACAGTGTAAGGGCCTGTGTGACAGCAACTGCAAGGAAGCAGCCTCATTTTCTCCTGTGGGGCACGGATGCAATTTTTACTTCTTTCAATACCTTCCAGACTCTGCAGGTCTGATCCTGCCATAGAAGGTGCTGATTTACCTTAGAATAAGTGTCTGTACCTCCTCGGAGCACAGATGTTCCCAGCCCTGTGACACAGCAGCCCATGGCTCTGCGGTCCCCAGACGAACACGGATGAGTCAGTTCCTGGATCATGCACATTACAGTAACCACTGGGATGTTTAGACAGAAGTGTCTGCATCCAGTTAGGTCTCCCCAGTTTGTGCTGTGTGAATTGTCATTCTCGTTGTCAGCACATCTACCATGAATGCAAAGCCAAGCACACGCTGGGTCCGGAATTATCCCCAACATGTGAAAAGGCATCAAGGGGATGCCAAAGGCCAGCTTCTGGTATCCTCACTGACTGCACACGTTTTTCTGGAACCAGCTCTTGTGACACCTTAAACACCATCAACCACACAAAAACCTCTCAATTTCACTGTCCTGTCAGAGAAAAGAAATGCCTTGTTTGAGGTCAAATGGAAAGTCTGTGGAATGACAAAGAATTGAACAGTCTTCCAGATATCATACATTGGGCACCATTTCCTTTCTCTACCTGTCCCTTCTTCCATGGACAGTCTCGTTCCTGTAAGTGGATCTTTAAATGAATGATACACGCCAGGTGAAAGAGTCTCAGAGAGATCCAAAGGCTGGGTTAAGAGCGCACACTGCTGATCACAGGACAAATCATTGATAATGATCACTGTTAGATCATTTCTAAAAAAACTCTTCTTGCATCCTTCCTAAGCTGTTTTTAGTTCTTACTGTGTGCGGAGGACTCATAACTATTTTTTTTTTCCTTGTAGCTGTAAACCAATAATGGAAACCATCTATGGTGCGCATGTTCTGATAGCTGAAACAAATAGAAGGAAACATACCTGAAAATATGCTTTCTATTTTTAGAATAAAACAGATCAGACCAGTCCTGGAAAAGACAACATTACTGTTTGTTTTCACATGTTGGGAACATCAGCAGGAAGAAAGGATGCTGGCTAATACTAAGAGAAGCATTGTTCCACCTGTGCTGACAACAGATAGCAAATAGGGTGCTACTTTTCTATCAGTTCCCTTTTCAGATGCTCTTATTTTAGGACAGCAGCTGGACCTTCAGACCCACCTGTTCCTTGAAATAATCTTAACAAAGAAGAATTTTAAAAGTAAGTATACATATTTTTGTACCATCAAATAATCAAATCATCAAATCCCACTGTTAAACAGAAACCACTGCTACACCTGCATGTTACATTCAATAGATAGAAAGTATGCATTCACCCCACTATGAACCTGACACGTGCAAGTACATGTGGCTAAAGGATGCCGCCTGATGCCTCTTAATGCTAAACCCTGCAGAGCTACCACAGCCTCAGTCAAAAGGGTACCCAGCCACAGGAAAACATCAAACTATGAGATTCAATCAGGAAAAAAACTACAAAAGCTTCAAAAAACTAGAGCTGATCAATAACAGCCAGAATGCACAAACATTGCTTGCTAGAAGTTGTAAAACAGTGGAAATAAAAAATAATAGTTTGGGAAGGGAAGAACAGTTACGCAACAAAAGAGCAAAGTGCAACATTTTGAACAAAATTATTTAGATTGTCAAGATGAGAGAAGCTGTTGGCTAAGTTTGGACAAATCCAGCCAGGCTAAATGAATGGGAGGAAAGATACATGTGGGACTTATGTCAGCAGAGTCACTAAATGCCTCACATAACCTTACTCCTTTTCCACCTAATGGCAAACATTTAAATACCTATATATTTTGGGGCAGTTCAGTTAAGAGCTGCATTGCACACAGCACCACAGCAAAGGCAGTCTGTTAGCTAGCACATGGGCGCAGAATAATACTGAAAAGATGATAAGGTCTTCAGAATAGCAATACATGCATACAAGCTCTACACATCCCTGAATTTGAGTTAATTTTTCTAATAAGGGTATATCCCTCGCAAGGACTTAGCAGAGGCGATATTAAGGCCAGTTGGTCCCAGGTGTTTCTTTCCTATTACACGTTCCTACCTGCAGGGCAGAACAGAGGGAGTTCAAGGGCAATTTCTGGGAATACTCAACCAAAGAGAAGCTTGTGTGTGACGGGGAGCTGACAAGGCTGCACCTTCGTATTTCAAGCACGCGACCCGGTGACTCCCTCTGCCAAACGTTTTCAGAAGCAGAGATGTACGCAGTGCATCACTCATGGTAGCCAAATACCTTGCTTCCAGTTATTTTTAAGTGGTATTTGATATCGTCACCTTTCTGAATTTGTTCCATCCCTAATGCTGTTGCAGTGTTTTCTCATAGGTTTATTATTCCTACTCACAGGGCAGTCACACGCATCCAACCAGTTTCCATTTACGTTCCATTGCTGCGCTCCTCAGATTTCTCTCCACATTTCCCATTGCTCAACGACTGCTTTTTTTTTTTTTTTTTTTTTTTTCCCCTGGCGAGAGGAATTCCCTCCAGGCTTCCACCCGAGCCAAGCCCCGTGGATGAGCAGAGGGGCTCCCGGCGGTCCCGCACCGGGGCTGACCAGGCGGGGCCGTACGGGATGCGCCCACACCGGCTCTGACACACAAAAGACCCGGGCAGGCGAGCAGAAGCTCGCCTTCTTGCCCTATTTCATCGCATCGCTCGCCGGGGATGCTCCGGTGCCGCCGCCCCCGGTGCCGCCGCCCCCGGTGCCAGCCCCCAAGCGCGGTGCCGGTGCCGCCGCCGCCCCGCTCCGCGCCGAGCCCCGCCGCCGCCGCCGCCTTACCCCGACCGTCGCCGCCTCCGCGCCCCTCCGCGCCCGGCGCCGGCGGCAGGTGGGTGCCCGGCGCGGCGGCTGCGCAGCGCGGCCCCGGCCCTGCCGGGCACGCCGGGACTCGTAGTCCGGCCCTTCCGGGGGGCCGCGGACACCGGCCCCGCCGGCCCCGCCGGCCCCGGCTCCCTCCCCGGTGGGTCCCTCCCGGCCCACGCACCCGCCCCGGCCGCGTCGTTCTGCCCCCGGGCTGAGGAGGGGGTCCCGCCCGAGCCTCCTCCCGAGCTCAGGTGTCCCCCAGCCCCTGCCCCCGTCGTGAGGTTCCATAGCCGTGGATGTGCCCCGCTGGGTGCCCCGCTGGGTGCCCTGCCCCTCACACCGCCATGCGCGACCAGGGGAGCTCCCTGCGTGTGAGCTCCCTGCGTGTGGATGCGAGGCCCCGGCAGCTGTAGCGGGTGGCTCTGGTAGCACAGGTAGGCACCAGGCCCTCATCAGCCCAGCCTGCCCCTCGCACGTCCCCTCCGTGACCAGCCACATGGGTCCTGCCACAGAAGACCGCCGGCACCAGCCCCGCATGGCCGCACCTCGCTTCAGGGAGCCCGTTCTGGAGCAGAGGCTCCAGAAGCCCAAAGCCTGCCAGGCTGCGGCCGGGCTGCAGGGCACGGCTGGAGGATGAGGACGATGACGACGAGGATGATGACAACAACTCCTCAGTATCTTCTCCTCCATCTTCCTGAGGGTTCAGAGAGGTCTCTCTGGGTTTCACCCACAGGCCAAAAGGGCAGGAGCACTTGGTGCTCCTCTCCGTTCAAGAAGGACAAGCCACTGCTCTGGCACTTCCTCACAGCCTGGTGCCTCTCTGAGGACAGCTCCAGCCGTATCGTCCTGCGGTGCAGTTTTGGTGTTAGCGTGAGGTGAGAACCTCGTGGAGAACACGTTCATCTTCACACAGCATATAGGAAGAGACCATTCCGATGCTTTTCTTCTCTTCTTTTAATTAGTTTTGACATTCTAATTTATGTTTGGGCTTTGATGCTATACCAGTTAACCAGTGGTTGAGTTCGTGTATGATATATAATATGATTTGAATGTACCTCCTGTAATCAAGTACGTCCCTAATCTAATTTAACAGATTGCCTTTGCAGGACACTATGTTTTAGCTGAAGTGAGGCACTTGGTTCTGAGCATTACATGATGAGTCATGAGCAACAGAAAAGCTATTCCCGTGATTAAAATGTCTTTAAGTTTCATGAAGTGTTGGCAGGAAAACGAGACATTCTCTTGTTACGAAGCAGATGCTGCACTGGAGCTGAATTTTCCTATTAAAAAAAAAAAATACAGCTAAGAAATGTAATGCCTGCAGCTTCACTCCATACCCTGCCAAACACAAACACCTCGGGCACCTGTGTGGGCGTGCGGCAGGAAGCATGTCGCAGGCTCTGCACGTTGTCTTGGGCAGCTCGCCACTGCTAGCCGGGAAGGCACCTGTATCCCCAGTGCAGTGCAGAACACACAGCAGCTCCGAAGGTGTGGTTATCTATGAAACAGATCCATTTAGTCTTTCTTCGCCCTCTCTCCTTACGCTGCAGCCTTCAGATAAAATAGGGCTCGTGTCCATGGCTTTGCCTGGCCCTCCTCAGTACCAGGACTGGCAGGGAACCGTCAAGGAAGTGCTTTGGAATCTGCTGCTCTGTAACCTGGTGCTTCAGGCTGGATGGATCTGTTGGTTTGGGTTTGGGTGGAAGCTTCACAGTGAACGTGGTCAAAGTCAGACATGAGACAGGGAAATGTGGCTTCAGTTGTTAACATGGATTAAACCATCCTGGGGGATTTAATCTTGGTCTGTAGAATCAGGGGTTGAATGAGTTACTCAAATTATTATTATACAAATACTGGTAAAGGGAAACGTACAATATCAACAAAGAACAAAAGTTAACTTTGAGGTGTTTGCTTTTTGATAAACCTCTGTAAGTTTTTTTACTCTATTTTCCTGTCACATCTTACAATGTATTTGTTGAAACTCTCCTCTTGGTTGAAGCCAATGGGAAGGACCCCTCCCATGCTAACTTTTCCTTTTGTATTTGCCTTTTATCAGCTGACAAATTCACTTCCTATTACTTTCTGTTAGAAATCTAACAGTGTAAGACATCCGCAGGGAGCGTAGGGCTTGGCTGGATTGAATTCTTCTCTTCTTTGGCTGTGCGTTCTTCTGTCTTTCTTCCTTTTAGCTCATGCATAGAGTTTGCAATTGAGAAATAAGTAACATGATCAGTCTTTGGCTAAGAAAAGATACAGGTTAGCTGTATGAATGAGACATACAGACAAAAAAATGCAAAATCGTCTTATCCCTGATAGGATTCTTTGCATAGCATTGTGCCTGCCTAGGCCTCCTTGAAATTGGCTGGTTGGAAGAAGAGCAGTGGTGGAGTTAGCACTGTAAGGATACAACACCCATGGGGAGAACTGCTCTAGAACAATTTTTGCTCCACTCTGGGGGGCACCTTCAAGAGCCAGCAGTCCTGTGGGTCCCGAAACAAAGTATTGCCTGGCTCTGCCTCCTCTTTGGCCAGTTTGGTCTGGAGCCATGGCATAGTGCGTGCGGTGCAGAGGTTTGGCGTTTTTCCAGCACTGCCTAAACCAAGCTTACTACCAGCAGCTCACATTGATGTAAATGTTTAACTGGGGCATCCAAAAGCAACTCTCATTTCACTGAACTGTTTGCAGCCTAAATGTGGTCAGTTGCTTTAAATCGTATTTTTTAATATAAAAGCAGAGGGGCAGTTGTGATCTTTTCATCTGATAGCTTTAAAACACAGCTTGTAAGCCTTTGCTTAATTAATTCCTGCTTGAACTGGGGTACATCTTTTAGACAAACATCTGGTCCTGATTACTGTGTTGTGCGTGTTTTTGTTCTCTTCACTGAAAGACCAGCTGTTGATTGAATTCAGTGACCTGTATTTAAAAACTCTCGATTCAATGACTGATCAGCAAGTCTCAGACCCAGGCTAAAGCTAAAATTTGACTCTTGTTTTCATATAAAATTACTGAGTGGTGGTGACATTTCCTGAAAGGGTGTTCAGACAGAAACAACAGGCAATGTGGTCAGCCCCAGTCCGTAAGAGCCTGGTGGTTTGGGCTATAAAGCGCTGGCCAGCAGCATGGCGAGTGGTTGGACTGTAATAGGCTTTAGTTGGACTGTTTTCTAAGGCAGAGTACAGCATACATTAAATAACACTAACTTAAACTCAGCTGATGTTTCAGCCACCCAGTCTTGTTTCTGTGAACCCTTCTATATCCACACATACCACAAATCTCAAAGAAATGCATTTGGGCGCTGTACTTGCTGTGGTAGTGATAGTGATAGTAAATACCTCATCTGTACTGAATAATTTGCGGTGGAACATCTCAAATGGAATCACTTTTTCCATTTTGCGGGTGTGGAAAGCGAGATACAGAACAGATGCTTTTGTCAGCCTGGGGCCCACTTGGTGGCATGCTACAGGGCCAGGAAAACAAGCCTCAAGCCTTGAGACTCCAAAAAGCTGAAAGGCGAGAGGAATCGCCTGAGGGCATGACAAGGGCTGCGTCTCAAGAACCAGCGCAAAACTCTGTCCTTTCCTACCACTGGAAGGAACATGATTTCTTCACTCATAATTTGTTTCAGTCTGAGCTGGGCCACTCTCATAAAGTTTATCTAGGAGAGAGGGTCCAGGTGTTGCTTTTAATTTTTACGTAGTCTACAGACAGTATCCTTCCTGTCTATATCCCGTGTCAGTTCCCAGGCAGGAAAGTATTTACGTGCTGGGCCATATACACTGAATCCGTGTTCTTCATTTGTACCACATCAGCACTGGAGTAAGTAAATATATTATGATTTAATCAGTTTAGGATTATGTCTGAGGCTTTGCATATCTCTTTTCCTGCCAGGCATAGCACAGCTCAGTGAATGATGACAAGGATGGTGTGAGCTGGCTCTGCTCCTGGCTCGCCTTGTATCATTTCAGCACTACTGGAAGTTCTGCTGTTGTCCAGGTCTTCTCTGTCCTTTGAGGTTTTGTATTTGCTACACTTCTCTCACCCATGTGTAATTATCTCAAATTATATCTCAGCCTTTGAAAAATAAATCTCTCTCCTAATCCTTTTGAGAACATTATGTTTGCCCTTTGATACCCACACTGGCCTGTCAGCTTGGAAAATGCCAGCCTTCTAACGGCAGAAGGATTATGAATCTATTGCTAAGCGTTTACAGAAGTGCTCTTGTGGTTACAGAAGTGTCTTCATTCACCCTTCATCTGCGTGCCAGCGCGGCTCTACTTTGTTTTGTGGGTCTCTTGCCTCCGGTGCAGGCGGAGCGCGAGTGCCACGGGCTGGCACGGCGGTCATGGAGCCCAGCTCCGGCACTGCTCAGTGCGCCCAAACCCGTCCTCGGCGTGTGCTGGCAGTGGAGCACCCGGAGGTGCTTCAGCCCCACGTGTTGGACTGGTCCATTGCAAGCTTCCGCAGGTTTTTTTAATGCAGTTCATGGGAAGATCACTGGGTGATTCTGTCTCTAAGAAGGTCAGTAAGCGCCTCGCTAACGACTTCAGTACAGGCAGGACTTTGTAAAACATCTTTAATTGATGTATTAGTTATAAATTACTAGAATTTAAAATATTCCAATTAAAAGTTTAATGCCCATGACAGACAACTGCCTTAACTCTAACCTTTCATTTTGGTGTGTGGAAAGTTTAATGGCTTCCAACTTAAAAATAAGAAAAAAAAAAAAACTAAACCCACGGTGAGGGCAACGCGCCGCAGAGGCTTTGTCTGCGCAGCTTCCGCGTAGGCTGGAACTACAACTCCCAGCGTGCCGCGCGCCGCGCGCAGGCGCGGAACGGGGCGGGGCGGCGGGGAGCGGCTGGGAGCGGCGGCGGCGGCGGAGGGAGCTGGGGCGCTGCCGCCCGGCCGGTGAGTGCGGGGCGCCGCGGCGGGACCCGGCGGGGGCCGCTCCGGGGGTGGGCGGGAGGGAGAGGAGGAAGAGGAGCAAGCGGCAGCGCGGCGGGGAGCCCGGCGGGGAGCCCCGCTGCCCGGGGAGGGAGGCGGCGGGGCCGGGGGGGTGCCCCCGGGTGCTCCCGCTCCGGCCGAGCCCGCCCCCGCCCCGGCGGCGTTGCGGAGCGCCCAGCCCGGGGGGTCGGCAGCGGGCAGCGGGGGCGAGGGGCCGCGGCCGGAGGGCGCCGCGCTCCGACGGTCTCGCCCGTAGGCGCGGGGAGCGCCCTTCCGCCGCTCCCCGGGGGGCCAGAACCGTGCCGGGGCGGCGGAGAGGGGCCCGTGTGTCCCGCGGCGCCTTCCCACCGCAGGCTCTGCGGGCAGCCTGTCCGCAGCGGGCACCGCGTGCCTGTGGGCAGCCCCCTCTGGTGAGCAGCCCCCCGCTGCTGGCCCCGCGCTGCGGTCAGTCGCTCCGCGCCGCTCCCGGTGCCGCCGTGCTGAGCAGGGTGAGGCCGGGGGGGCTCAGCTCGCCCCGCACGAAGCTGGGCCAGTCGGCTCCGTGAGCAGAGCGAAGCCCCGGGCTTGTTTATGTAGGAAAGGAGCCCAAAATAGCTATTCCTTGCTTCCTGGAAAACGCGGCTTGCCCTGACCAGAAGTGCAGGCGAAGGAGAGGTGCCACCTGCTGGCTCGGCGACACCGGGGCCGGGGGGTGGCTGTCATCTGGGGCAGCGGGTTCCCTCCCGTGCCCTGCGCCAGGCCGGGGGTGTGCAGGGCTCGGGTACACCTGGGAGCCTCCTGGAGCTGTGCTGCTCAGCTGAGGTGCGTACAGCCCGAGGGAACGTGCCAGAGTTATGGCAGGACTCGCTTTAAGTCATTTTTCTTCCAGGTTTGGTAAATAAAGATAGTTCTTTAGAGTGCAACACGTTCTTCACGAGCAGCTCTGTTGTTTTGCACGCTGCAGGTTCGAGCCATTGCCATCGTGGAAGCTCCCTGGGAAGCCTCAGCTTTGCTTTGGAGCCTCTGGGCAGCGGGAGCTGGTTCGGGGCCCTGGCCGCTGACAGCGGCCACCCGAGGAGCCCTGCTCTGGCTGGGCGTGAGGGGAGGCTGCGAGGGAATGGGTGGGATTGAAGTGAGCGCCCTGAACGTGCTGGCCAAAACTGGCTCGCTTTGTTTTTCCTGAAGTCGTTTCTATTTGAAAATCCAAGTTACGGAAACCATTTACGGGGGACTTTAGCAAGACTCCTGTCCTGTGGGAGAGAGATTTCTAAGGGTTTATTCCTATTAGGGTCCCAAGAAACTGTGTCCTTAAATTTAATAGGAAATTGCAAAGGAAATTGGGAACTGGCTATTCTTAGACTCGTAGTGTTTAATGTACCTTTTAGGTAGGAGAGAAAAAAATATTTTAATTGTAGATAGGTGTATGACAGTTGCTTGACAGTGATTCAATGGATTGGTCAGGTAATTATAAAACAGCCTAAAATGAAGTTATTACTCACTTCTAATTTCCTTAGTTCATGGATTTCTAAGGTGAAAGAATAATGGCTTTTTTTTTTTTTTTTTAAATTTGGTGTCTGTCACAATATCCTCGCTTCTAATTTTCTGACTTCTGCTTCATAGCCTTTTCTAACTTCTGCTTAATAGCCAGAGATTTGAAATTTGATTCATTGGAAGTGACGGCTTTGTCTTCATTATGTCAAATGTTTCTGCTGCGTCTATCAAGCTGCTGGAATAAAGTTCTAGCTTTATATTATAGTTACGTATTTGATAAAGAGATCGGCCTTGTTGGCATTTAATGTATAAAATATTTTTACGGTCAAGTTAAGAAGGATACTTAGAAGAAAACCATCTCTGCTTATCAAAAAGTGCCAAGTATCTGCAAAGCCAAAATGGCTGGTTACTGTTTTGCCTGTGATTTTGCAGTAAGATGTGCCACAAATATTCACAGTCTAAATAACTGCCCCTTCTAAAAACTGTAATTTGTTATGCATGTCTTTTTCTACGCTGCATGGTTAAAATGAGTGACAGAAGGCAAAAGCGAATGTGTTTAATGGGAGGCTGAGAGGTTGTTTGATCAGGCTGTGGCTTCAGCTGGCCTTTCTGCCCTGTCTAAGCAATGAGAGTTCCTGACACCATGCTTTAAAACCTGATTTTTAGCTCATTATATATACACGTCATATATGCCATGGTTTCTTTTGCAGAGAGTGTTTGTGAAAGCTGTTACAAACCCTGTGTAATGCAGACATGCTAGTCAGTGTTACCATTAAAACTTTTTAAAGGTGCCTCATGCAAAGTATGCTTTAATATTCTTATAAATAAATGGACAGGTATTAGAAAGGGTGTCCAAAACACTTTAAATTTACTAGGTAACAAGTGAGTCTCTTCTTGCTAAAGAGAAGACTCGGTTACAAAATTAATGTGTTTTATGCTACACTGCTTTCCTCCCACTCTTCTTTTTTGTGTGATTGCTGCAGTTCAGGTTGTGAGGTAGATACTTTGATCTTTGTGTAAAGACAGGTGAGAACAAGGGCTATGACCAGAGCATTAGTGTGTTATGAAGGATAGGTAGTTTTCCAATATGAAAGATGTAAATGCAGTAAATAAAAGGTAATTAATTTGGGGCGACAGCGTTTTACAGCTATTCATAAAGACAAAATAGAGCATACCTGGATGTAATGCGTGGCTATGCAGTGCTACTGTCGGTCAGAGGAAGGGGAGCATTGTTCTGCCCATGCTAACGACTCTGCTCCTTTTAATTACTGGTTAAAATTACACCTCTTAATACGTGGATGCAAATGGCCATGCAGAAGTGTGGTGAATGGCAGTGTGTTGATGTGGGGTTCAGACCGTGCAGCCTGGTCACAAGCAATGCTGTGTAACTGGCTGCAGGAAATGCTTTTCTTTGATGATAGTGTAATGGCTTAAGCTGTGAAGAAGAGGAAAGCGTTAAGGCTCCGGGAGTCACAAGTTTGCATGCAGATCGTGTGGCACCTGCTGCAGTTATCTAATGGCCTCCTGTGAGAAAGGAGCGCTGCGCGGCTGTGGAAGCTGCAGCAGGTGGCATGGGGCTGGAGAGACGCCCCCTTGGTCGCTGCTGGAGCCTGGCTTTGAGAAGCACGGGTGCATTGCTCTGTGCTGCTGCTGCTAGTAATTTCTGGTCCTGATGCTTTCGTCTCTGTGGCCTCTTTTGAAAGGTGTGAACAACTGGTTTTAGTTCAGGGGAAGCCAGACACTGTGCTCTTGATGTAACTTAGGGTGACATTGAGAATTCCTCCTGCTTGTTGTTTTCGGGAGACCTGACCCTCAGCTTTGGAGATGTGTTCTGTCAACGTCAACCTTGGCCTACAAGCATGTCCTAGTGTGTACACCAGACGTAGTTTTCAAAGCAGACATGCTGAAAATAGCTGTGAATGTATTCATGGTTGGGTTGCAGATGTTGGTAGGAACTAGAAATTTACCTGTAAAGTAAACCTGGTTTTAACAGTTGCCTTCATAGGACTGGTAAACTTGACTGAGTGAGTGAACCTTGACAGGCTCGTGCCTGTTGAGTGTCTCCGAATCAAAGCATTGCAGTGAGCGAGCGTGACAGCCAGTATGCAAAGGGAAGGGAGGCCTTTCTGGAGGTACACCACTGAGCTGAAGGAATCCTGTGAACTGGATCCCATGCGTGTCTGTGTGTCCCTGCTCTTCCTTTTACTTACGAGGCAATAACTTTAGGTTCTTCTGCTTTTGAGGTAGAGGCTAAGTCTGGATTTGAAGTAACCTGGTGTATGTGGCGTGAGCGTCTGAATGGGCACTTGGGCTTGACAGAGCAAGCAGCGTGTGCTGAATGCCTGGTTTCTGTGCTGGTTATTTCTGCCAAGCTGAGAAAGGAGTTAAAGGTGCTGATGAGCCTAGATGTGTCGATCTACCTTTTCCTCCCCAAACGCGTTGTGGAAACTCCTGCTCAGGTCAGGGAGCCACTCAGGTCACCCTTTTGTGCCTGTGTGCACACATTCAGATTGAAGCAGGAATTTGGCTGAGCAAAAGGTGAATCCCAGAACTTCTTAGAGAGAAAAAAAAGAGGAGGAATTAACTACTTTGCTTAAACACCATTGTGACTGTGTGTGTTTTCCAAGTCAAATGCTCAAACACTTTGACTGTTAGAACAAAGGTTACCTGATTTCTTCCAAGTGCAATAGTTAGTGGGCAGTTACAGTCTGTTACATATTTTTTTGGTAGTAGGATTGAATGGACTGCTTAGGTATTATGTTCCTTAAGCCTTTCATCGAGGTACTTTAATTTTCATCTGACAGAACAGAATGTTATTTCAATTGCAGTGATGTAATAAACAAACATCCTTTGCTTCCTCTGTTGATAATAGGCAAGGATATGAGTCAGTAATAACCAAATAGCCTTTTTATAGTGAAGCTCTCCTTACTGGCCTTGAACAGCAGCAGTAACAATAAGTATAAAGCATCTTGACTCTTCTTTTGACTGAGTATCTGTAGAAACAATAGCATTAAGATGGGTTTATAGTTACCAGGTATAACTGGCATCTCATCCCCATCCCACAGCCTGCCCTGCTCCGTGGAAATTATGCCATAGATCTTCAAATATATATGGAGCTTTTTTATTATTATTATTCTAGTTATTGATGGGAAAGGGCATGGCAGAATGGGATTCTGGTCAGTGAGGAAGCAAGGCTTCTAATCGCTCTGTATCTGTCACAGAACAACAGATTGACATGAATACTGGATGAAAAGCTTTCCTTTTAGAAATGCATTGAGAAGTTGAAGATGCTTTTTAATTGTGACATTTACCTGAACTGTGGCTTTCTTCCATTTTTTTTTCTTTTTATAGATCTGGTTGAGAATAAGACTCAGATTCTGAAGTGTTTGAGGAACTTGCTACTGCCCAAGTCATGACACTCCCATTTCGAAAGGACTTGGACAAATACAAAGATCTTGATGAGGATGAAATTCTTGGCAAACTGTCAGAAGAAGAACTGAAACAACTGGAAACAGTTTTGGATGATCTTGACCCAGAGGTAGGTAATAACAGAGAGAAGTTGTTTTTTTTTTTTTTTTTAATTTGTACAGAAACTAGTCTGCAGTAATTTAACACTTTTTTTTTTTTTTTTTTTTTTTTGTCTAAAACTCTGCTTGTAGTCAGTATACTCTTGGACAGAGTTTTTTTCCTGGACTGCTAACAATCTTATTTATGGATACATGTGTGTATATAACATCTCAATGGGATGTTTCCTGTTTGCATTGTGAATGCAGCCACATCAGAGGAAAATAGAAAAAGGGATTGTCAGGAGAGGCTTCCACCTGATATATTTGTAAATGAAAAATTGTTCTTAGTGATGTTATTTAAAAGAAAGTTTATCTAGAAAGGTCTGTTGAATTTTCCTGTTTCTATTTTTGTGTGGTAAACAGTCCTTTTGCATCCATTTCTATTTTATTATTTCTACTGTTGGACAGGAGAGGGAGGGTACTAACTTCTAAGGATTCCTCAACCTATATCCAATAGCCTTTACAAAGGCTACTAGACTTTGCGAAAAGGAGGCAAATAATTTCTCTACACCTGGATGACTGTCAGCATGGAGTGTTGCAGCATGGAGGAATGTTTCAGCTTTCTCTTAATGATGAACTGAGTCATGACCTACACAGATCCTGCAGCTAAAGTCTGAGTTGCCTTTATTAAGATGGGGATTAAGTTTAAAGTTGATATTCAAGGATCACATAAGAATTTTATGATCACCTGTTTTCTTGCACAGCAATATTCTAATTGGCTTTGGTTTACAGATACTTTAACAGAGGTGAACTGGCAAAAGTGATTGGTTGCCTTTTTGAGTCTGAATTTCTATATACTCTTTCAATTTGCATATTCTCCTTTTTTGTTTTTTTCTTTAGCTGTGCAAAACAACCTGAATCAGGTCAAAAGTAGAAATACTTTGACAAAATAGTATGGACATTTGTTTTAAACACATGGATGTTCATGGTGGAGGAAGCAGTCTTCTTACTGTGTGTCTAAATTGTAAATAGCAAATTTTCATTTACTTGTCATTTAAGCAGCGTTCATTCTAGAAAAGAACTGTAAAGTAACTAGCAAGTCTGGTGCTGTTGTACTTAAAGAATTGTTTCAGTCCCATTCAGAGTGCAGTATGCACTATTTTTGTTTGTATTCTTGGTATCCAAAGA
Source organism: Aythya ferina (assembly GCF_964211825.1). Taxonomy (NCBI): domain Eukaryota; kingdom Metazoa; phylum Chordata; class Aves; order Anseriformes; family Anatidae; genus Aythya; species Aythya ferina. Next base: position 19,934,989 of record NC_140307.1, on the reverse strand, counting down.
GTAGAGTACTACCTCCCTTCCCACTCAGATGGGGAAAAAAAAAAAAAAGGAAGTTGCTAGGGGATACAAAATTGCCTAGAAAGGGTGATGTGTTGGGTTTGAACCTCAGGGATAGGGAAGGGGGGAAATGAATCTGAACAGGTGTTCACTCAGGCCTTTTAAGATGTACTTATGTACTCCGTGTTGTTTTGCAGAATGCACTTCTTCCCGCGGGCTTCCGACAGAAAGACCAGACTGCTAAAAAGGCTTCAGGTCCTTTTGACAGAGAACGACTCCTTGCCTATTTGGAGAAGCAGGCTCTTGAGCACAAAGACAGGGAAGACTATGTGCCTTTTACAAAAGAAAAGAAAGGTAACAACACCCTTGCCTGTGGAGGTGGTTATGAAATTTCATAAAGTGTACTAGCTCAGAGTTACTCTGAGCCAAAGCTTAGTGACATAGTAGCAGCTGCACTGCTTTTTATCTCACAACATTTCCTAATGAGTGCTTCTGTGCAGAGGCAGGATGCTTCCTGTTCGAGCATTGTGTGCACTGTGGCTGGTGTGCTATTTGCATGAGGCACAGGAAGGAAATAAGATTTCCTCAAAGGCTGCCATGTTCTGATGGGGTGGCATCTTCAAAGGAAGAGCTACTGCCAGGTTTGTGTCAATAATAACAAGTGCTGGGTGCCTGTGGTTTATGCCCTGTGGTGCTGTGTACAAGTAAACCTAGTATTTGTACTACTAGGTTTAAAATTTAAAATACAGCAACAGAATAATGTATCGCAGTAGACACCCAGTAGTGATCAAGATGCTGTAGACTGATAAGGCCAGGCAAGTGGTCTACGTAGTCATGTTGTCTTTCTAGTCTCCTTGATGAAAGGTTTTAATAAGATTGCATAGTTGTTATTAGTTATTTACATAGTTAACATTGCAGAAAGCTTTGAAATCTGGCAGTGACTTGTAGTCTGAAAGCCATGGAAACCATGACCCAATAAAGTAGACATTTTAAAGCCTGGAATTTTAAATCTTTCGTTTGGATTCTAGTTTTCTCACTGACTTGACAGAAATTACTTTCATTTTCAGGAGAGGAGAGGAAAAAAAAGAATGCACATCTTAAATGTTGTAAGAATAGATTATTTGTTTGCTTATTTCCACAGATGAGTTCTCAAACTTACCAGTGGTGCTTAATAAAGCAAGGTAGGGGCAGGAACTCACAGCCCTGTGCTGGACACATGCATAGGCCAAGGCTTCAGCTGTTGCCACAGTGTTTGTCTGCTGCTTGTGAATCCTAGCTTGTCCGAACCATCCCCAGCACCATGTCAGATCTGCTGCAGTAAGACTTGAGAAAATTGTTTTATAAGCTGTATTCTGGTTGCCCAAGATGAATAGGCTCCTCTTAGGAATTGTCCCTCTCTTCTTAAGGGTTTGCTGCCAAACCCTTTAATTCTACTGAAATGTCTGCTGTGAATCATTGCTTATTTGAAACCTGAGTCTTCAGTCATTTACTGAATTTGTATACTTGATTGTGCAGTGTATGCAGTGATTTTTTTTGTGTGGATATTTGCATTTTCTATGCCTGTACAGGTAACTGTCACTTGACATCCATCTCTTTTTCCTGAAGGAATACACAGATTGTCACTTCATAGCATGTGCTGTACGCTCTGTCCTACTTCCTTAACACACTGTTTTGCGTTACTTGTGTAGTTTAACAGTGCTTTTGTTGAGAGACAAGTGTGGCGCTTGGTTGCTGACAGGGGAGCGGTCATTTCCCGACTTTGTATGAGTAACAGCATGAAGGATGATGCTGGGTATTGCTGAGTGCCAAGGGTGGAGGGAGGCACCTACACAGCAGCATTTTGGTCCTCCCACCCTTGCTGCCTCTGCAGGCGAGTACCCATTTCCTGTGCATGCTTCTGCCCTTTCTCTCTGTCCTGATCCTTGCCTGGAAGATCTATCGGTGTGTTGGAGGTGGCCAAATGGTCTAATGCATGAGTCCAAGTGTCCCTGTGGCATTGGTGTTGTGTTGGGTTATCCCTTTCAGCCCCTTCAGGACTGAGGTTGGCTGAGGAGGATTTCCTCTAATTAGCACTCCATTGTTTTGCCCAAACAAAAAGAAAAAGCCAGCTTTAAAGCCATCTTATGTATGCATGCACACAGCAGAACTATTTGTTTCGGTTGACAAAATCTGTGAGAATCACGTAAAAAAGTAGAAGGGTCCAGCTGTAATACAGATCTTGGTTAAGAAAGATCAAATGTCATTTCCTTTATGTAATGAAGTATTACTAAATAGCAGGCTGGATGTTGCAATATGTCATGCAAGCTTTGTTAGTAAAAATCCATGTAATTTTTAATGATGATTTATTTATATAGTAACTTCTACTGTTTTTTTAGTAGCATAACAGGAGAAAATTGCATGGAAAAAGAGCTTACTTTCATCAAAACTAAAAATGTGGAAACAAATGTTCAGTGTGGAAATTTGTGCCTCTGGTAAATGGGGGGAAGAGGCAAGATGACTAACTGCCTTGCAGAGTTGGTGGAGGATAACGTTTTCTTTTCCCCTCTTGCAAACTCTGTAGTTCAGCTTTGACCTGCTGCTGTGTTCATGTCCATTTTGTGCAAAAATGGCAAGTCTGTGTAACTTTGGTTAAATCAAGGAATCACGATCTTTCATCTAGATGTGAAACTTGGAGAGGGAATGGAGTAAAACTTCCTTCTTGGTGAGGATAAGAGCTCTCTGTGGATAAAAAATGTCCTTATGTGCTTTCATCTAACATTAAAATGAAAAAAAAAAAAGCTGGCTTACAACTCTTGTTTGGCTAGGTAAATGCAGCATGGAGAAAAACTAGCAAGTTGTGGAATTGGGGTAGGTGGGGAGCTCTGGTTATCCTGCTGATTCAGAAGAAGAAAATGACAATCCTAATCTTCAGGTGTAAAGGTTTTGAGGGAGAGATGGGCTCGATTTGCAGCCACCTTCTTGGTGCCATCTTTGTGGGTCAGGCTTTGCTGACATGTTTCCATATGCCTAGCTGGTCTCACTGTTCTAATTTGGTCTGATTATTCCTTTCTTGGAGTAAGAAGGGGTGAAACCCTTCCTTCTCTCTTGTTTTCGTGTTTCAGTAGGACTGCTGTCAGCATGGTGGCTGCGGGTTCATTGAAGGAGTTTACCCTGGGTAAGCTTCAAACATCCTGGCTTGCTGCCAGCCCAAGTGATCTTGTTTCCTTTCTACAGTGTAAAACAAAATCGTGTCTTCCAGTGGCCCTAAGTCATTTTGGGTTAAGATGTGCTAGTAAAACAGTATTGCATCCCCTGCTCCGGTGGGTGCTCTGACTTCTCCAGCGCTTTGGACCTTTTTTTTTTTTTTTTTGCTGTGCCACAAGACGTGGAAGGCGCGAAATCACATCAAGTGTCCTGATGCAGTGAGATGAGCAGCGCTAAAGAAATGCGAAGCCTCACAGTCTCCATATTGTTATATTGTGTTTTTCTGGCTTGGTTTCTAGAAGCATCCTTCAAAACGTACTTTGTTTTTAAACAGGATTTAATGACTTCAGTCACATTCCGTTCCAATTAAGTGTCGAACCATACAGTAAAGCATTGTTGCCTGAAAAATAATTCAAGCAAGAGATTTGTGAAAGTGATGTGGTAATAATTTCAACAGCACTGGCGTTGTCTCAGTCTGTGTCCATGAAGATGTGAACGGGCAAGGCGCAGCCAGCCGTCCTGTCCTGCTGCCCCTGCTCTGCACGGCCCCGAGCACAGGGATCGCTGCAGCTGATCCGAGACAGAAACGTGCCTGGCGTTGGTGGCTGCTTTCTGCTGCGTGGGCTTCAGCGAAATACTAGATGAACGAGGCTCTGTGTTTCTGGGCTCTGTGCTCCTCTCGTGACTTTCTCTTCCAGTTTTCCCTCAGCGTTTCTGCCAGGCTGTGTTCTGTGTGGGTTTGCTTTTCATCAAGTTTTAACTTTTTCTTTTTCTGCTCTATCACACAGATAATATTTTAGGCTGATACCACGTGGATAGAGCTTTTTTGTGCAGACCTGCTCAGTCAGCTTGTGTTGCTCTCAGCCACCATTTGTGTTTGCAGCAGCAGAACTTGGGGTGCTGTATTCTTCTCTTGCCCTTCAATCACTAGTCTTTAAAGGAAATGTCCTGCGCGTTGTGAAATGAAGTTAATGTCCTGTAGGAGCGTTGAAGAAACAACTTGTCAAATTGACATTCTCCATACAAGAACACTGGAACAAAATAACATGTGATACACCAGCCTTAATGTAAAACAGTTTTCTAACTCTCAGCTACGTGTTCTGTAACCAGATAAGTAACAGCACTGTTTCCTCAGTAAGACACTAAGGACGTTGCTCGTAAGTTGAATTACAAAAAATTAGTATTAACTTGTACCCAAAGCAAGTCAGCAAACATAAGCCTGTTTTATGGTAAGAAGTGGTGATTGGTGAGGTGTGGATTAACAGTTTCTGGACAGATGAATTTTTAGTGGACACAGGACATGTGGGATGTCAGCTGTTGCTTGCTCTTCGTCATGAAGTCACTGATGAGAAGAGGTTGTCCTCAGGTGACATGCGATTCCTTTTCCACATCAGGGTACTGCCATACCGATGTTGGAATTTGTTCTGGCCTGCTGCTCGTGGTTGCTTGCTGCCTCCTGGACCGTGAGGTTTGGGAGAACAGTGCTAGCCATTAGAGGTGCGTGGCCATGCTGAGTGCACCTGCCTTTTGCAAGGTTTTTGGTCCCATCTTAGGTACTGTGTGTGTCTCTAGTACACTTTGTAGACATCATACGCCTTTTCTGCCTTTAGAGGAGTACAGTAGCGTGTAACTTGAAACTGGAAGTTCATTCTGTTGCAAAGGAAGCCTGTGAATTAATCCCAAGATGTGCATCATTTAAAGTGTTAGCTAAAGCTATAAAGAACCTGAATATGTAATTATTATTACAGAAATGACGTGATCATCTCTGAAATTTGCCTTTTTATGTTGTATTGCTTAATCTTTGCGGTATCCTTGTTGGCTGAAGAGCAAGAAGGATGTCTTGTTTCTTCATGTGATCAAATCCCTGCTGTTTGGAAGAGTTCCACTTCAGAGGCAAGAAAGCTATTCATTCTATGGGCTGTGCAGATGTGTATTAAAAAAAAAAAAAAAAAGCTTACAGTAAGGGGAGGGAGGAAATCTCCAAACTGCCTTGGCAGCAGACCTTGAGTTAGATCATTGTCCCTAGAGACACAGGGGTCTTCTTTTTTGAAGTGTTTGTTACAAGAAGCAGGGAAGGACCTGCTCCCTGCTCTCATGTACGTGCTGTGAATCTCTGAACTCTGGCCTAGGACAAGATGAAGCCAGTGAATGAGAGATTATATATACAAGGGTGTGACCTGTTTTATAACAAAAAGTGCTCCTGACCCACTTCATGTGCGTGGAGTTGCTGTAATTAGCTCCTTTGGCAGGGAGCAGCTTTTAACATTTTTTGCTTTTTTCTTTAAAAAAAATAAAATAAAAATGCTACCTTTTTATTTTTTCTAAAGATTATCCATATGAGCCTGACTCTTAAGACAAAGTTAGTCTTTTAGGAAGCAAATGTTTAGAACCTGAAGTTTCTAACTTAACATCAGAAAAAGTAGCAGATTTTGTGGGTGGGTGCTGTGTGATAGGGTGTAGGTAGGGAATAGGAGTTGTAAATGAATGGATTTGAAAAGGGTTGTGAAATTTTTTGTTTTTATTTTTTGGATTGTTCAGCAATAGGGCTGAAGTGTCAGTGGACCTAAAGCATTAGTGCAGATCTGCAGATGGATAACTAGATTCTTTCCTGGACTTCTTTCCAAAAGAAACAGAACAGATGGCTTAGTCAAGAATTGGTGTGAAGACTGGGGAGAGATCCCACAATACTGCTAAAGCAGATTCCTGTTCTTCAGATGCTTACACTGCACTGCAAGATGCATGCTGAAAAACAGCTCTAAGCATGAACTCTAGAACTGTCCTGAAAGAGATTCTGAAAACTTAAGAATCCTTGACTTTAAGTTGCTCAAAGTAGTCTCAAAAGGTCAGAAAACATCATTCAATGCTTTTTGTAAAATATTTTCTTAGACTGCTATACACTTGTTGCCACAAATCTGTACCTGTTTGGGTTGTGCTTTTTTTGCTGACTTTCTTGCAAAGTGTCGTTCTTCTTTTCTCATTGGGAAAGTGAATGAGAATTGAATACTGTATGCATTGGTATCTCTGAATAAGTGGTTTGATTTTAATTCTTTTAATTTTTTTTTTTACAAGTATAGGTGTTTATTTTTTGAAAAGACTGGTTATTAAATTGCATGACTGAGATGTACAAGACTGTTTAAGATACCCTGTGTTTTTTACATTTCTAGACAGAAGTCATGTAGTGCTCACAGAAGAAGCCAGCTTAATTTGGAAAAAAGAGCATGAAATGTTCTGATGCTGTAGATCAGGTGGCATGAATGAAGGCTCCGGCACTCAGTCTTGCTGTTTCCTTCTCTTCCTTCTTGTACTCCAAAAGCTTCACCTTTTTCACTATTCTGAATTACTGAGGGAAAACACCACAAATGTAGATGACAAAAGGCTTTAGATCATGTCCATGCTGTGCTTCAGAGTCTGATGGAAACCTTGCCGGATGTCCTCATACCTCTTTTGAAAATTTCAGTTTAAGCTGAAAGTTATTCTTTCCCCAGTAGGTGATGCTGGTAAATTAAACCGTGGGTAGAAAATGTACTGTGTCAATTATATCAAAGTAATCTTAGACGTTTATCACCTAGGCCTTCAATTTATGAAGGTTTTGTATTAATCCTGAATTACCACAAGCATTGTTTCTTTTAAACTGGCCACCAGAACCAAGGAATCTGTGGCAATGCATGTCAGCTGCTTTCAGCTGCTGTTTGTAGTCAGTACAGTTATGTAAGGAGATCTATTTTCTGCTTCTAAATATGGATAATGACCATTTATACAACTTTCCAAAGTGATAGCAACTCGGGAACAAAAATACTGTGTTGCTAGCAACAAATCTTGGTCATCAGACTGTTGTTTTGAAGAGAAGAAACTGATAGCTAGAGGTGATGCCTGACTTCCTTTAAAAAGTAAATTAACCACAAACTATTGTAATCAAGGGTGTGGATTTGGAGAGAGAGAAAAGGTGGATAGGTGGAGTTGTGTTTGTGTTTGATGTAGCACACAGAAGCTGTCATCAGTTGGCTCCAGAAATGGTGAAACCAAACCCCAGGTTTGTCAGAATTTACCCAGAATTAAAACTGAAATATCCCTGTAAAGCTTCTTGTCACTAGAAGGTATTTAAAAAATACTAAATTTAGGCTTAGTCCAAACATGCCATGAGATACACTTGTGTGCAGTATGAGGAAAAAAATGCAAGGCTTCTGGCTCCTGTCCAGCTGCTCTGGTTCTGGGGCAGGGCGGCTGCTGTCGCCCGATGGGGACGGGCTGGCGTGGCCCGTGGGAGCCTGTGGCAGTGCACTCTAGCTGTGCATGCGGAAGAGGATGGGTTTCCGAATTAGTGTTGAGACTTCACAGGGAGGTTGTTGGCGTCACCTCCTACCCTGGGAAATAATTAAAGGCAGTGGGAAGCCGGATCCTGCAGTTCTGGCTTCTGTTGGCGCAGGCAAGGAAGCTCGGTGCTGTGCATACGCCAGGTGCTGTACCGGGATTGCAGTGGCCGAGGTGCACCACGCTTTGCTTTAATGAGATGCAGTGTGCTAGGCCAAAATGATCAGACCAGGGCCTGTCTGATACATGTATTGTTTTCATATTGTTATCTCACTTTCAGTCACTTTATATGCAAAAACTTTGAATAACTAACAAGGTTAGATTCAAGTTTCCTAGTTGTGAATTACTTTTATCAAATGTATCAGTTTTGTTCAGTCATCCGGTACCAAAGCTTTTCCTTTCCACGTTAATCTGTTCTTTCTTATGCAGCTGTAAACTTTTGTGTTGTTCTGAAGGGCTAATTCTATAGCACTCAAATCTGAATTCTTTTTCAGAACAATTGTTAGAATAGCTTTCTTATATAATAGTTTCTTACCCTAACTTTTCAGCCTAAGACACGTGCAGGAATTACACCGCGTACCTACACCTCTTTATAATGCATGTCCCCCAACATAAGTTTTCCCTTCACCTGTCTAATGACTAAGAAGTTGGTACAGAATATAGCATCACTACTGCTCCTTTTCCTCGTTGAATTTTCTGGGACCTATCTTTTGTCTAATTATCATTTAGAAAGTAGTGTCTTCTGGCAGTTTGTGTTAGAGATGATGCAAATTACCATCCTATTTTCTGCTGGTCACAAATCCATGGTTTTCTTAAGCAGCTCAGGCATCGCTTTTTTTTTTTTTTTTTAAACTTCCGATTTCAGGTACTTGCTCAAATTTGAAATCTGGTATATGCTGCAAAACTGCAATGAATGCTCATGTCCATGATTTCAGATGATTCTTTCTTATCTTATTTCACCTTATTTCTCTGACATTCTCAAGTTACAGCTCTCCCTGGGTCCCTCTTCCCCTCGATGTAGTTAAGTGCTTCAGTCATTGTTTTCCAGCAATAGTAAACTTTATTGGATGGCACTTTTTCATAGGCTGTTTAATGTAGGCTTGTATTTTACTTTCTAATACTTAGGAGAAACAAATAAGATTGGAGTCATGATACAGACTACTGAAATTTGTGATCTTGTTAACATTATGTTGCTGTTCATGCTCTTTCATCTCTGACTTTCAAGAGCAAACAGAAGAAACCTCGTTCCTTTATGTTGCCCTTGCTGTTCTTCTCAGGATTTTCTAAATATTGTATGTACTCCTTATGTATAGAAAAATTTAAAGATAAGTAGCTATATAATGAAAAGTAATATCAGACTTTTAATTTTCTTTACTACAGGGAAAATATTTATCCCCAAGCAAAAGCCTGTACAGTCGTATACAGAAGAAAAAATTGCTCTAGATCCAGAACTGGAGGAAGCCTTGACTAGTGCCACAGACACAGAACTATGTGACCTTGCAGGTTAGTGGTCTGGATTTTTTTTTTCAATTTTCTTTTCCCTTTTTTAAAGTGTGAATGGGCTGGTGTGCTATAACGTATTTGTTATCTGAAATGTAACTAGATGAAGTCACGGTTGTGGTAGAAACTAGATCGGGGTATATACCAGTGTGCTTGCAGCATAACATCTTTATTGATTTGGGCTATTATACAGTCATAGAATAGTTTGGGTTGGAAGGGAACCTTAAAGAATATGTAAGAAAGTGGATTACTTTGGTTTAAGATGCCCAATTTTTACACTCAAAACCTTTCGGTTTATTCCTTCGACTGGCTGTTTTTTGTTACATGTACGCTACTGCTTTTTCATACATTTATGTTGGTACACACCTGTATGCTTAAAGCTTTGGTCAGGATTTTTTTAACTGAACTACAGTTTTAACTATGATGCCTGAACTTGGTGATGCTGAAGCTTTCCAAGATGTGAAATCTAACTAAGAAGTCTGTAATTAATGAAAGGAGTTTTTCTACTTTTCTTAAAATTAAGAGATTCAATAGCATATTGGTCTTGTGATCTGGTGTTTTACAGATATTAGTTTTTGTTATTTAAAAGAACTGTTCTCTCTTTTACAGCTATACTAGGAATGTCCAACTTGATAACAAACAATCAGTTCTGTGATGTAGTAGGAAGCAGTAATGGGGTAGACAAAGACAGCTTCTCAAGTAAGTATTTACACAAGTCCTAAATAAATGAGTTCTTTGTACTGCACGCAGTTAATATAGCATTAACTATCTTCTGTTGCACTAGCATTTTTGATGGAATATTCAGTTTTAAGTTGGAAACATGTTTATAACATTTCTAGTTGACTTCTGGCAAGACTGGAAATGTAGCTGTGCACACTAAAATCTATTCTGCAGCTAATTCACTTTTTGAAGGGATAAAAGTGGGTGCAAAGATGTTTGTGTGCCTTGGCTTTTAGGTTTAATATGTATGTTTGTAATTAAACTCCCTTGTGCTTTCTGAAAAAAAAACTTGTGTGCAAGAAGAGCAGGAAGGCTGTGAGGACCATTGGAAAAGAATTGTACTTTATGAAAATATGGTCAGGAGGGGGTGGTATATTTCTTGGGGAGGAGGGAGGGAGGATGTAAAGACTGGTGATATAGTCTTTAAATACAGTAAGTACTTAGTGTATGTATCACTTGTTCACAGTGAGCTGTTTGATTACATTTGTTTCTTTTTTCAGACATAGTAAAAGGTGAAAAAATGTTACCTGTTTTTGATGAACCGCCAAATCCCACAAACGTAGAGGAGACTTTGCAAAGGATTAAAGATAATGATTCCCGTCTTGTTGAAGTTAATCTAAATAATATTAAGGTAATTGCAGGAAGTATGTAATTCTATATTTTGCTTTTTCTCTGTAGAAGACATTTGTTGTAAAGTTGTAAAACTATGAGAGGGTATGGTGGATTTCTTTTAAGTACAGCAGCCTTCTTGCTAAATGTTGCAGCGTATGTTATCTCAGACCAGAAACCTGCAGCTAAACTGATAAGCCATCCTGATATCTTTTGCCAAAAGCGTACTTAAAAACCTCAGATTTTCTTACTGCCAGCTCAGCTTTCTCTTGCTGCCAAGCTGGTGACATTTCCAGCAGCTCACCATGATGAAGTTCACTACTTCTTTGAATTCTTTGTGCTTTATGAAGCAATGTGCTCTCAATTACTGCTACTGCAAATGAAGTGGTGTTTGTATGAACATCTTCCTGATTTTTGTACAAAAGAATAGTCAGCAATTAGCAGCTCATAAGTATAACAGTTGTGTTTTTAAACATGACTGAAATTCGTTGTATATTTGCATGAAAGAAAACAGAACTATACCACTCCTGACCTGCTACAGCTAGCAGCCTGTCACTGCTTTCTGCCCTGTCTCACTAGCAAGCTAGGCCAGTTGTTGCTCTTACTGAAGGAAGCAAACGAAATAAATGGTTTAAGAACACTGCACCATAGAGAAGTACTAACCAAAATAAATGCCTAAAAAGGTAGCAAAACAAAATGATTATTATAATAAACAGAGAAACTTGCTACCTTCATTAATTATCCACAATTATTCCTTTTACAGTTTGTTGCTACTACACTGTAAAAATGATGAAACAGTAAATTAGCAAACTCTGGAGTTATTCTTAGTAAACACAGAATAGAATTCTGTTGGTTTCACCAAGTTAAAGCTCTAAATGTATTTTTGAGAGGTTAGCATGATAATGACGGGAAACAGAACATTCAGTTCAAGTAAATGTCAGCTAAATATTTTTTTAATACTTGTGTTGTGGCAGTGGCACAGATGTAGTAAAGGTGATTTTGCTTTATAGAACTGGTGGCTAACAGCCATTGCATCTTGTGTGTAGCTCTGCTGTGTGTCTAAGCCTGTACTGTGAGGCTGCAGGAGACCAGTAACTGTTAAGATAATAGTGCGTTCTGCTGTGAAGAGAATCAGGCGCTAGAAGAAGTTGGGGGGTGGAGAGTTGGGGTTAAACTTGTGTATCTCAAGAGACTGAAATGCTATTTTTAATTCAAGAACATACCAATTCCAACGCTGAAAGAATTTGCAAAAGCCCTAGAAACCAACACGCATGTGAAGAATTTTAGCCTTGCGGCCACCCGAAGCAATGATCCTGTTGCAGTTGTAAGTACTTTTGTAAACTCGCTTAAGTGGGGGGCAAGAGAAGCTAGGAGTGAAAGATGACAGTAAGGGATTGGATTGAATCAAGTCATGCTTTTATATAGGGATGAAAATGATTAAATTCTTTCACGGTGAATAGTATGTTTACTATAACAAACCTTTGCTGTGTCAAAGTTGGTAAACAATTACTTCTTGATGAATACGTAGCAATGCATTGGATGCATGAGATAAATGAGATTTTTTTGCCAGACCTTCCCCCTAATTTTTAATTTTGATAACCTCCTTGTTTTTCTTTCTTTCATGATTGTATAGTTACTAGTTCATGGAATGAATAGTAATAGTATGTTCAAAATTACCTTTAAAGGAAACCCATTTGAGACTGAAAATATTCATCATTTTTTTTTCAACCAAGTAGAGTTTTGGTTGAAGAAAGTTACAAAATACCTCTTTCTCTGATCTCCCTGGTACTGAAGTTTAGCTCAAAGCATTAACGTATAAAGGTATTTGACAAAATTGAAACCTAAGTATTTGTTGTCTGGTCCTGGTTTTCTATACTGAATCAAAAGCAGTTCCTTATTTATTTGAACGTAAAGAGGTAAGAGAACAGCACTAACTGTTTTTCTGGAACAATCCTTTGCATTTGTTTTTCAAATTTAGTTTAAAGGAACAAATGAGTATTTGAAAACATTGTTTTGGGTCAGTAAAAAAGTTCCTTTTTAGTGGAACTGAAACATTTGTAATAAAAATGTAGAGGGTTGTTTTTGGGGTGTGGTGTTTTTTTAATTATTGTTCTTGCATTGTGACTCAGTAAAAAAAAAAGTTACGATTTTTATGATAGTAAGCCTCAGCAGCTACCTTTTTTTTTTTTTTAATTTTATTTTCTGAAACAAGATCAGGTATATGCCATTTCCACAGAAGTATCCTCTTAGCTACGTACTAGTACTGTGCTCAGGGCATTGACTTTCATGGCTTCCTACCAAATCTGTAGAGACAAGCATTTTGAAAGTCAGATCTTCTGTTTACAAATTAACTGTATCTAATTCTCCTTTCAGTTGATTAACCCCCCTTTCTTTGGCCTTTACTTAGCAGTTTGCATTATTTGTTGTATGCTGCAAAGGCTTACAAAATGGAATATGCTAATTTCAGACAATTTACATTCCATGTAGCTTTTTAGTTTGTAGCATGAATAAGACGGGCTTTTTCTTGACTAAGAACTATTTAAAAAAAAAAAAAAAAAAGGTGTTTAGATATGCCTGAAGATTCACTTCTCAAATTGTCTCAAAAAGTGAATACTTGCAAAGTTACACTGTGTATCTGTAACCATGTTGCTCCTATTGAACTAGTTAGTGGAAACTGTCATTGCAGTGTCCTATGATGTGCTATAGGACAATTAAAAAGTTTAATGATGCCTTTTTTTTCATTCAAAGGCTCTTGCAGATATGCTTAGAGTAAACACGAAATTAAAAAGTTTAAACATAGAATCAAACTTCATCACTGGAGTTGGAATTTTGGCACTGGTTGATGCACTGAAAGACAATGAAACATTGACAGAGATCAAAATTGATAATCAGGTAAGTGAGGTTATGGTAATATAATTACAATCAGTGCTCGTGCACTGTCTGTCCTAGTTGAGTATTTTTAGAATGCATCTTGTGATAAACATTCCAAAATACTTTACTTTTAAATATATTAACCCCATGCATGTTGGTCTTTAAGGTTCTCGTGGGCATCTAGTTGAAAGTGATTCCTCGTTCACTTCTGTGAACTTTCATGTGCTTTAAAGTGCACAAACATGTTACGAGCTTATACTTTCTAGATTAATGAAAAAAATAAATATCTATTCACTAATATGATGAGAGTATTGATTTCTTTTTTATGAGGAGTGAAACCACTTAAGCTCTACTATCTTTGTGCATCTTTTAATAGAGGCAGCAGCTGGGCACGCTTGCAGAAGTAGAAATTGCCAAAATGCTTGAAGAAAACACCAAGATCCTTAAATTTGGATACCATTTCACACAACAGGGACCTCGAGCCAGGGCAGCTGCAGCTATAACAAAAAACAACGATTTGGGTAAGACCTGTCAGTAGAATGTAACTCAAATGATGTGTATGGCACAAATTTTAAAGGTGTTTGTTTTTTCCAGGTTTTCTGTTAATATAACCAGGATAGAAAAATACAAGTAAAATCAGTTTCAGATTTCTCCTGTGCTTTACTCTTGCTCTTCTGTTGCTGCTTAATGTTTTTTTATGTTGTTTTGGGATGTCCAGGTGTATGAGTTGAGGATTTTGTCATAGTCAAGAAACAATAAGACCATTCATATTCCAGATGAGTTGTGGCAAAGGGAGGAAAAATTATAGTTTTGATTAAAGAGACTAATCTTATTTGAATGAAGGCAGTACATGAATTTATTAGTGTGAGATGCCCTCCTCCATGCCAGTGCACCCAGTCTTATTTGGAAAGCTCGATGAAGGAGAGTGAATGTACTGTCATGTGCAGAGGTTGGGTGGGGTTGTTTGTCTCTTCCTTTAGAGCTCTGTTAATGCACAGGTGCCTTGCTTGCCTCTCTTAGGGTAGATGGTAGCAGTGGTATCTTTATTTGCTGCAGTTATTTTGTTGGAGCTTATCTGTTAGAATCCTAACTAAATGGAACAGCAGAAAATTGGTTAGCAGTATGGCATGTGAATGGAAAGCACTCGTATGATAGCGTCAAATGCTTGACGCTTTCAACTATGACAAGATAATGTGGTCAATCTATTTAATAGAAGTATGTTGTAAAACTCCATTTCATTAAACTTTGTCACTTTAGATGCTTGGTGATGTGTTACAGATTACACGTCTCTTTGGTGTGAAAATGGGCTAAGCAGTTCAACAGTAGAAGTAGCTAGCACAGGAAGAGCTCTAATCCCCTCTAATAGAGAATAGGAAGGTGGAATTGGGTTTACAGATCTGCTTCCCCTTGTAGTAAAGTTTAAAGTGAAGGAGAATAGCACTGAAAGAGAGGAGGTGTGAGAGGTAAAATAGAGCAGAGAGAGAAAATGAAGGTGTTTAGATATACATAAATGTTTCTCAAAATGGATTTCAGCCCAATTTTTTTTGTCATTGCACTCCAGATGTCTGTCTCCTGCACGGTTTCTCTTTTGGCTAATTCTCATATTAGTGTTTGGTAGAAATCTATGTTTCTATTGATATCTTGCCTTTTTTCCCTTGCTTTCTTAGTCTGGAGTATACGAGTAAAAGTTTCTGCAAATACCTTTTCATCTCTCCAGCCCTGAAGCTACAGAGACAGGTTACTCTGAGTACCCAGTTGGGTATCAAGCACTGAAAACTGAGATGTTCAAAGCCTCTCATTTCTGTCTTTGTATGTTTCTTCTTTATATACCAAAAAAGTATTTCTCCCTTGTCTACACTGTGTTGTACTACTTCCTTTTTCTTGTTTGTCTGAAACTGTGTACATACTACCTGTAACTGCATGACTGGAGAAGTTTAAGGTTGGAAAGTCTTCCGCCCATTCCTGGAATTTGATGAAAACAGGCATGCAGAATTTCTGTCACCAGTGAAAAATATTTAGATTTAAATTGAAATTAAAAAAACAAAAACAAAACAAAACAACTGTGGACTACTTTAAAAATAAGCAACATGTTGGCTTTTTATAAAGAGCCAAATTCTAACGATTCTACTTTTTTTTTTTTTCTTTAGACCATATCGAAAGCATTTATTGAGACAGGAGTTGGGAGGGGAAGCAAAATAGTTTTCCTTCTGTTTGATCTGATGTTAAGGAAGATCAACTCAAATCACAAATGTTTGTAAGAGATAAAACTGCAGAACTCCAGTCATTCAGTGAATCTTACATATTCTTAAGTCTAAGCAGCATGTGAGCATCAGTGATTTTATTCATGGATTTTTGTTGCTCTTGTGCTTCTGACAATTGATTTTTTTTATTTTTTTTTTTTTTTAGGCTTAGGCTGTTAAACATAACATCTTAGGTGTTTTTTTTGCGATGTGTATAAATCTTATCAGGTGTAGTTTGAAAGTCCTGTATTGTTTCTTATGAAGCCATGTAAACTTACTTGTCCACCACTAGAAAATGGCAATATAAAAAAATAAATAACTCTGCTTACTAAATGAAAAATGATTAACATTTCCTGTAAGTCTCCTCACAAATATTTGAATCTGTTTATGGGTAACACAACAAGCACTGCTAAAACATAAGCTTAAAATGGTGGATAATCCTAAATGTTAATTGCTTTAGATTGCACTGCATGAGACGTTGCACAGCACGTTATGGTGATGTTAAAAATATATAATGTAGCTGCAATAATAACATCTTAAAATATTTTTGTTTTGTTACAGTTCGCAAGAGAAGGGTTGAAGGAGACAGCCAGTAGATCTTGTTATTAAAACTACATGGAGATTTCAAGGGTCTTCAAGGTGTGCTCCTCACTGTGGGCTTTGGCAATCTTGGACTACATTTACCTAGGTTAGAAGGGAAAAGACTGGAAACCCCATTCCTTTTAAAGCAAAGCTATATTAAAAATCTGCTGGTATATACCACATTTTTCAGATTGACACATGGTAACTGCGCCAGTCTCTGTACCATAGTTTTTTTTGTTATTGTTGTTTGTTTTAAGAATTTTTTTTTGTATTTCAGGACCTTGTCTGTGCTTTCTACTAAAAATGTAATCACAAATCAGTGGTATAGTTGTCTGCAGCCAAAGAATGGGATATTGAAGATCATTGGGCAGATAATGACCCAATTGAAATGGTTGTCAGAAAATCTAGGGGTGCTTGTTTACATGGAGGGGTGTGTATATTCTTGAGAACAATGCTTTAGTAGTGAGGGATTCATCACACAATAGTTGGACTCATTGTGTAGAGCTGTTCATCCTTGTTCATATGCACTGAAGAGAAATCTTTCACAACTTTTATTTGTGATTCTTTTTTATTTTTGGTTCATTCTTGGTACTGTGATTAAGTGTAAACATCCCTTAAAAGCAAGCAAAAATAAATTGTCTAAAGACCTTTTTCCCAAGAGAATTTGAGGGACTGATTTAAAAAAAAAAAAAAGAGGAAAAAATGGGAGCCTTGCCAAAAAAGTAGAAGCCTTGCAAAGTGAGGTTTCTTATTAGACATAAGTCCTAAAGGTCTCTTTAAAAAATGTCCCATAACTTTATCTTTCTCTGTATCTAAACTGGATATGTTTTTAGACTGCTATCATGTGCTCATCAGCATTTAGTTTATATTATTTGTTTAAAAATCCTTATCTACGTGTGTAACTAGTATGAACTTCTCTAGAAGTAGTGGATATGCATTTGTTAAGTTCTGTATAATTTTGTATGGGGAAAAGCAACCTTACCAGTAAAATCAGTCGTAAGTTGCTGGCAAATGGGGAAATCCTTTTTTCAAGCTTTTGCATTAAAATATTAGTGCTTCATAGAAATATGTCATTTTTTATGAAACAATGAAGCAACACTTTCAAGAAAGGATCTTTCTATTCTACTTACATCTTGATGTTGAAATGTGACATAAGACTCGCAGAAATTAACCAATATGCAGTGTCATATTTGTATGTAATAGTACTTATTCAAGTATTTCAAGTTTTATATTTAAGCAAACTAATAAGGCCACAAGAATTGCTTCAATTTCTGTGCATAATCACAGCAGACTTCTCTGAAATAACAAAAATCTGGACTTTCTGGTGTGGGTCTGTGTGGACTGTATTGTACTAGATTACTCAATGCTGTCATGAGATTATAAACTCACAACTAAAGGACTGATTGGCTGTATTTATAGCAAAGAGAGTTCAACTGACAACTGTTTTTCATCAAAGGATCATAATATGGTGAGCATTTTATATATAGGAAATGTATAGGACTGAGATATTTTGCATCGGATTATGTACTATAAAAATTCAACAGAGCAATCTTCTGAAGCTGTGCCCATGTTATAATTTGCTGCACATCATATTTTGGATTTTAAAGACAGACTTTATTCTGGAGGTGACTTCCACTCGTATTGCAACTGTACAGAGAATTCTAAACTACAGTGCCTTCAATGAGTATGTATATAACTGGTTTATAATTATGGAATGACATTTTTCCCTGTGTCAAAATTGGCCTTTTATTGACTAATTACAAATAAAGGTGTGCTCTGAAAAGACATTTGGAATTAATTGTATTAGAACCAAAGACTTTACATTACTATAAGCTTGAAGCAACTAGAAACGATCTGACAAGTAACAATAAAAAGGGCTTCTTCTGGTTTGGGCTTTTATAAATTGTCAAGAACTTCTTAGATTTTTTGAAATTTAAGTACCTCTATAGTATGGGTATCTCTGCAAGCTAAATGTCTTTTACAGATAGAGCTGTATAAACGTGGCCAAAGCATGTCATGTGCTGAGTTGCCTAAAGTTGTACTGTACTTTTTATTTGCTAGGCACCATAATCATTTTGTGTCAAAAACCAGACTGTAATGTTTTCCTTCATTTGTTGAAGGGTTACATGTTCATGAAATCTGTTCGCTTGTGATTTTATGGAGACTTATCTTACTATTATCAAACAAAGTTATGCAATTATCTCCTGTTTGAAGATGAAGGAGAAAAAATGAAAGGCTGGATTATGGAAATAATAGACAAAATCTCTTCCTTATTTCTTTATAGAATTAAATTTAGCTGCTTGATGGTTTATATTCCTGTCAAAGACAGGCTTTAAAGTTGCAACTCTCTGGTGCCCTGTCACAGAAAAAAGTAGAGCACCTCTCTTAATTGGTTTAGCTCTACAGACAGCAGCAAAGTATTCCACTGCTTGTCAGAGCTTTCAGGATAGACAGAATGGGCATAGATTCTTTTTCTCTCTTTAATCAGAAGAGTTTGGCCCTCCAAATTTTTGAAGGACACGTGGTGTGGTGCATGGAACAGTTACAAGTCACTTTTCTGCCTACAATGTATAACTTTTCTGGAATAAATGAAGGAATTCAGTCTGTAGCCAGGAGTCGTGAACAGTCTAAACTTGAATCTTGTGATTTAATGGTTTCAGATGTAGTGGGATCTTATGCACGACTTTGTTTTGAAGTGTAGAAGTGGTATTACTCTGATAGCTAGCTACTGTTAACACAAGGTCTTTTTTCAGAAGAGGTGGTACTTTTTCTTCTAGATTCTTTTCCAGGTTTAATGCAGAAGTCAAATGACCACATATTGTTGATTCTGTTGGCTCCAATCTAAGCATGGAAACACATACTATATTCTAAAACAGTTATATATTTACTGTTGTATTTTAAAGATGTACTGTTATTCAAGCTGTAAAGAAAACTAGGCTGTTTGTAAGCTACAAACAAGCATGTGTTCAATTTAAATTTCCGTTGAGGAAATATGAATTGAGTGTTTTTAGCTTATCAGCACTATATGCTGTCAGACTGTAAAACAGTAAACTTGTTGAATGATTAAAGTACTGTTTTTTTTTTTTTTTTTTTCCCTTAAGTAGCGCACTACTACTTAAGTAGTAGTCCTTGGAGTAGTCCTACTCCAGCAGTAAGCTGGCTGCAGTTGTCTGCCTGTGAGCTACAGCTCAGCCACGTGGTTCAAGCACTTGTGGCTGGGCTTGCTGGGGAAGGGAAGCGCCTGGGGCAGCTGGGTATCTCCACAGCCCCTCTCTCCTTTCACCTTATTTTTCTACCTGATTTTCTACCTCCTGCGTTAGATGCTGCCACAGCAAGAGCTGGGAGCTGTGGGAGGCAAGTGCAGCGCTGTTACACCACTCCCCTTTTCTCCAAAACGGCCCTGGCTCCTTGTGCATCCTCCTCTAGCGCTCTGAGCCCTGCGCTGTCTCATCCAGCTCCGTCCGAGCTCGTGCAGGCAGCAGCCCGTCGCTGGCTGTCCCTTTTCGGTGTGCCCCGAAGCAGACCGTTGCCAAGGGCGGCTGGGCTGCGACCTGAGCGTGCTTAAACAGCAGCGGGGGAGAAACGCGGCCCCGGGCAGGGCTGGGGGCAGACGGGGACCTCGCGGCGGGCCCCCCGTGCTGGGCGAGCGCCGCGTGTGGGGACGCACGGGCCGGGGGGGGCGCTAACGGCACAAGATGGCGGCTGCCCGGGGCCGCCTTCCCGCGCGGGGAGGGCGCGTGCGCGGGCCCGGCCCCGAGCCGGGGGTGGGCGGCGGGGCTCTGCGGGACGCGTCACTGCGCGGCGCCGGCCATGGCCGACATGGAGGAGCTCTTCGGCAGCGACGCCGACTCGGAGGCCGAGCAGAAAGGTGCGAGGCGCCGGCCCCGCCCGGCCCTGCCGCTGCCGCTCGCCCCCCCGGGCCGGCGAGGCCGTCGGTTCCCGGCTCGGGGAAGCCCGGCTCCGGGAGCGGCCCCGCTTGTCCGCCGGCAGGGCGGGGAGCGGGGCGGCGGTGTCGGGACGCTGCCCGGCGGGCGCTGCTCTGCCGTTAGGCCGGGCGCTGGGGGGGTTCGTCCCCCTCTGCGCGGGGCGGGCGCGCCTTGTGCTGCCCGGCTGGAAGCGCGGCCCGCCGGGGCGGAGAGAGGCTGCAGGGGAGGGAGCTGGGTCTGCGGGAACGGCGGCGGTCTGAGGCGTGAAAGGTTTCATAAACTGTGCCGTTACGTGGTTAAAATTCTCGCTGTTTCCAGTTTTGTGTAATTACTGATTCCTTTTAAACTTCGGGATCTTGTTTGGCAGCTGGTGGTGAGACCTTAACGTGGTGCCTGTCAGGTTTCGTTACGCCTTTCATTTCAGGTCACCTTCTATTTTGTTGTCGTAGGTAACTTATGTGCTTCTTTCTTATAGATCTCTGTTGTTGATGTTTCTTTTTTTTTTATTATTATTATTTTTTTAAATCGATACTTATCTTCTTGTGAGGCTCCCTGTAGGGATGTTTTATTTAGTGTTTAAAAGGGCGGTGTCTGTTTTGCAGATTCCGACTCTGGATCCGAATCTGATTCCGATCAGGAGAATGCTGGCTCTGGTAGTAACGCTTCTGGAAGCGACAGTGACCAGGACGATGATAGGGAGGCAATAAAACCTAGTAATAAAGAACTGTTTGGAGATGACAGTGAGGATGAAGGAGCATCCCATCATACAGGCAGCGACAACCACTCTGACAGATCGTACAATCGCTCTGAAGCCTCAGGACATTCTGAGCATGAAGATAATGATCAGTCAGACGTGGATCAGCACAGTGCTTCAGAAGCTGCTCACGACGATGAGGAGGATGATCGAGGGCACGGGTCAGATGAAGGCAGTCATCATTCAGAGGGAGATGGTTCTGAAAAGGCACATTCAGAGGATGAGAAGTGGGGCAAGGAGGACAAGAGTGATCAGTCAGACGATGAGGAGAGGCAGCAGAACTCTGATGATGAGGAGAGGCAGCAGAACTCTGACGATGAGGAGAAAGTGCAGAACTCTGATGAAGATGAAAGGCCGCAGATGTCTGATGATGAGGAGAGAGCCCAGAACTCTGACGAGGAGAAGATGCATAACTCCGATGAGGAGGAGAGGCCGCAGGCCTCAGATGAGGAGAAGATGCAGAACTCTGATGATGATGAAAGGGCCCAGCATTCTGACGAGGAGAAGGTGCAGAACTCTGATGATGATGAAAGGGCCCAGCACTCTGATGAGGAGGAACAAGAGCGGAAATCTGGTAGGACCAAATACAGGGGTAATGATTTGCTTCTTATAGGCCTGTTTTGATCTTTATTGTTTACTTCATATTGGCTTGACAAGATTCCAACTTAAATGTAAAGTCATTAATCACATAGCTTTTAATTACAGTCATCTTTATAACGCTTTTTTAAAGCCCATTTAAATTCCTTTCCATCTGAATCAAATTTAATAATACAAAGGAATTATGAAATATGTGCAACAAAATTCTTGATTTACTGTGAGTCATTATGCTCCTTGGTAGAGTCTGCAAGAGGTAGCGATAGCGAGGATGAAGTTCTGCGAATGAAGAGAAAGAAACCAATTGCGTCAGATTCAGAGGCGGACAGTGATACAGAAGGACAGAAAGGTAAATGGTGGGGTTGTTTTGTGGGCTTCGGTTCATTTGTCTTTTAATTCTCATCTTAAGCACGCCATTCATCTGCTGTGGGACTTGATACAATTGATAGCGTTTTCTATATGGAGTAACTGTAGTGCCATGGAAATGACAAAATGGCACAGCAAGAACACTGCAGGGGGAAAACACACGCTGTATGTCTGCTGATTATTCCCACTTAGCTCTGCCAATCTCTCAGTTTCCTCTGTGAAAGATGGAACTTTTCTTTCGTGAGTGCTGGTTCATGAGCTGTTGCCAGAAGACACCAAGACATGGTGTATGTTATCAGAAGAGCCTGAGAAAGCCTATACTGTTTTTTTTATGACATTTAGTTAGCTGAGAAAAAGGCGTTGATTCTAATGAGAAATAAAATTTCCAAAATGTGCAGCAAAGTTGTTTTTTATGTATATTTAAATTGTTCTTTGTATTTAAATTGTATGAACTTGAGGACAAACTTAGACTCTTGATTCTTCTGTCATAATTTTTCAGCTAGATTCTTACATTTGATAGGGTCTTTCCAGGAAAACATACCTTGAATCTTCAGCTTAAAAACACAAGGGGAAGCATTTTCTTGCAAGATAGGAAAATAATCCGTGTTTTGTGAACATTAGCGTTTTTTTAATCTTTGTAGGTGATTTTAAGTGATAATAAGAATGAAGGATGTGATCCTTTTTTCTGCACTTGTATATAGGTGTGTGTGTTTCCATATATATGTATTTAAAATAGTAATTTTTCTCCTCAAGAACATGCAGATGTCATGGACCTGTTTGGAGGTGCAGATGACATTTCCTCAGGCAGTGATGGAGAAGACAAACCACCAACTCCAGGACAGCCCATTGTGAGTAGGCGTGTGACTTTTGAAAGAAATAAGCTGCCATTCCACTTTGAAGTCTGGAATGTTGATTGAGTTTGGTAATGTTTTAGTGAAAAACATTAGGCTTTTTTTTAATTATTATTATTTTTTAAATCTGAGAAAAGCTATCCCACAGATTCTTCCATCCTTAGCTGAAAACTGCGTGGCAGCTCTTTTGCTGTTTCCGTTGTCTTTGGTTTCTTGAGTTTGTGCTGATATTTGAAATTTTTTAAGCATCATATGAAAATGCTGAATTGGATTGCTTTCACGGAAATGGTGGAAATGTTTTTATCAGAAGCTTTCTGATCTCTCTCTGCATATTGATGGCTTTTCTTCAGGCAAAATATAAATGCTTATTACAGCACCAGGAGACAGACTGACATTTTTCACTTTTGCTTATTGTGCTTTTTTGTCCTTAGGATGAGAATGGACTGAGTCAAGAACAGCAGGAAGAAGAGCCTATTCCAGAGACAAGAATAGAGGTTGAAATACCAAAAGTAAACACAGACTTGGGTAATGATTTGTATTTTGTGAAGCTGCCCAACTTCCTTAGTGTGGAGCCCAGGTAATTCTTTATTAAATACATGATAAATTTTTTTTTGTTTGTTTGTTTTTAAGTGTTGCACTATGTTGTTTTTGTTTTAGCAATAAGATTAAATCTATTGGTCATATTTAAAATGGTTAACATTAAGATGCATACTTTTAGTGATGGTAAGTCAATAGTAATACTTGCCTGGTTGTGAGCTAATCAAGAACTGAGAAACTATGTTAGAAGCTTGGAGTTCAGCCTGATTGAATAAAATTTGTCTTTAAAATCATACAAGTATACGTATGTATGATTTAACTGAAACTAACGAAGTCTGAGTCTCTCAGAGACATGAAAGCCAAACACACTGAATCTTTATGCACTTTTGAGTGATAAAAAAAATTCTGAATTTTAGAATAAGCTTCTTTTTTTTCCTGCATGTGCTAAATGTGGTATTTAAGTATTAAAAGGGACAGTGGTTACTTATTTTACTTTTTACCTATCCCAAGCAAAAGAATTTTTCTGGAATTCAGAGGAAGAAACAAAACAGATTAATAGAGTTGCTTGTGATGTTAAATGTGGCCCCAAAGCCCACCATCAGCACCTCTAGTAAACTGCTGTTAATTTCATCTCTTCAGGTGTTCTGTTAGGAACTGTATTGGATTATTTATTCTTCTTGCCTGGCAGCATGGTATTGTTTCTGTCATACCTGAGTTAAATCATTCTCCCTAGCTTTCGTGCTATAGACTGTATAAGGAGAGAACTATTAAGAATTCAGTTAGTGGCTGTAATCAGTGATAGATGTCCTGAAGATCACTGGGGTCAGACAGGACTGAAAGTAGAATTTTACAGTAGCAGAGCCTGATTATTGTTTCTTTTCATTGCAAGCGATCCTGAAACTATTAAGCTATTGAGTGGGCTTATTTTTTCCCCAGCTGTCAGGTTCTTGGTGTTTTGTGTTTTTGTTTTGTTTAGGTTTGGTTTTCTTTTTGAAGAAAAAGAACAGTCTCTTTATTTCTGTTTGGTTGATTCTCAGATTCAAATTTAAAAAGATTGTGCTCTGAGAAAATCTATAGCTCACGACATTTATAAAAGATTTTCATTTTGATTTTCCCTGTATAAAATTATGTGTATTTATTTGTAAATTTAACCCTGACTTCATCATGTTGATACCGAGGAAACCTTTTTGAGGCAGACTTGCTTGCTTTAGCTAGAGCCATTTAGAGGGTCTGTTAAAGTGGCTGTAATTGATGGTAGTGAAGACACTTGGGTAGGACTCCTGTGGTGTAGAATCAATGCAGTAAATTACATTAGTGTGGAAATGGCTGTCTCACAGCTGCAGTGCCTACTGTTGTGTGCAGTGTATAGTTTAAACCTTTCAAGCACCTGTTATTTTGCACAAGAACAATCTGGCTTATTTTTTAGAAGAATAAAGACTATTGTATAATTTATTACAGACCCTTTGATCCCCAGTATTATGAGGATGAATTTGAAGATGAGGAGATGCTTGATGAAGAAGGTAGAACTAGGTTAAAACTCAAGGTATAATATTAATATTAATTTTACTTTCCTCTATTATGCTCAAATAGCCACATTTCTTCAAAGTCTATTTCTGGTATTTTAGAATGGTGTTTTGACTTATGGTTCAGGTTATGAAGGCGTGGACCAGTTCACTGCTGAGGAAGGTTGCTGAGTTCTCGTAATGCTAAAACAAACAAACAAACCCTTCAGATCTGCATTTCATCTGTAAAAGCCATCCCTTTCACCTTTGTTTCTTTGCATCATACAGTAAATTGAGTAACCCTTCTAACTGTAATTCTCGATCTTTATAGAGAGTATTTTACCAGAGTATTCCTTACTATTAGTTAAACTATGAATTAAAACGGAGTTTATGTTCTGACAGGTAGAAAACACAATACGGTGGCGGATGCGTCGAGATGAGGAAGGGAATGAGATTAGAGAAAGTAATGCCCGGATAGTCAAGTGGTCGGATGGAAGGTTGGTTTGGACTTCTTGCTGTTGAAGGAATACAGTTGTTTTTACAGTGAAATGCCATGGCGTGCAAAATTGAAAGGTCAACAAACTTCACTGTCAGTTCTGCATAGCAGAAATTATTTTAGTCTCGGTGCTTTGAAAATTTTATGCTTTGCTTCATTTGGATTGAAATACAATTATTGGCTGTATACAAAAAGGAAATGTGAAGGCTTTCTCTTTTTATAAACGAGGCAAAAAATAGACTGCAGTGACTTTATCGAGTAACTGATAATATGAATCTCTTTTAAGCATGTCTCTCCACTTGGGAAATGAGGTCTTTGACGTGTACAAGGCACCACTGCAGGGAGATCACAACCATTTGTTTATCAGACAAGGGACAGGTCTACAAGGACAGGCTGTCTTCAAGACAAAGTTAACCTTCAGGTAAACACAATATTCCGTATCAAATGATGTTAGTATTTTTGCAAATAAATGTTGTGACTAGTACATAAAGATTAAAGGTACAAATTAGTAAACCTCCAGAGCTTAGCTGTTTTATAAGAATGTGCTCTTTTATGCATATTTGGGAAAGATTTTTCCTCAGGTAGGTTTCCCAGTCTGAAAGGCTAATATGCTGTTCACCGCGGTATCTAGACTACATGTTTGTTTTTTTAATATAAATTTTAATTTTATTTTTAAGTGCAAGTCCTCATGTGAATCAGAATATTAATATTCTCTGAAATTAACCTTTCTTGTGATGCATGATGGCCATCAGGATGGTGACTGTGCCTTGGGATATTGCAGTGAAACGTGAGGATGATTATTTAGGGTGGTGGTGGACTGCAGCCAGTTTGCTGAGAGGAATTGATGTCTCCAGTAGCTATTATAGTGCACAAGATTTAAAATAATAGTAATAATGCTTTTACTTTTGTGCAGATGAATCTTTGAAACCTTAAGTATTCCTGCCCTGCAACTGTCATTTGAAAATTGATAAATTCTTTTTAGAAGTATTTAACCCATAAAAATTCTCCAACAGGCCACACTCTACAGACAGCGCCACTCACAGGAAGATGACTTTGTCTCTGGCAGATAGATGTTCAAAGACCCAGAAAATTCGTATTTTGCCAATGGCAGGTCGTGATCCAGAGTCTCAGCGGACAGAAATGATTAAGGTATTCTCACATAGAACTTGTTTATCTGATGATTTAATCTTAAAAAAAATAATAATCACAACTGTAATCTAGCTGAACACTTCTGAACATTTAATGTATTTTTGAAAAACAGAGTCCGTTGAGTTGTAGGTAAGAGTAGTTTTATAGGTAAGAGTAGTTAACCATGGGTGCAGTTTGTGCATGCAGTCTTTTTTGTTTGAAATTGCATTACCTTACATTTACAAAAAATCAGTTTTAGGTACAGTCTTTCCACTCCTGTGAAATGATTTCAAAAGCTACAGCAGAATACAAGATACTCTGAGTATTTTATTATTTTTTTCCCCTCAATCTTCATATTTTGTTTCTTTCTTTGGACAGAAAGAAGAGGAGAGATTAAGAGCTTCCATTCGTAGAGAATCTCAGCAGCGAAGAATGCGGGAGAAGCAGCACCAGCGTGGTCTGAGTGCAAATTATTTAGAACCTGATCGCTATGAAGAAGAGGATGAGGGAGATGATGCTATTAGTCTAGCTGCTATCAAAAACAGATATAAAGGTGGCATCAGAGGTAATAAACCTTACCAGTAGACAAGTAGGATTTATGTAATTCAGACGGATTGATTTCATAAGAGAGTCCTGGTAAGGCTGTGTTTTACTGCTTAATTTGATACATAAGGAAACGTAAATTCAGTTTGTGTAAGTTTATTTCCTTTATGGGGTTAGATTCCATGAGCCTTTTGTGAGACTAAGAGAAGCATTTTTTATAATGTCTTTTTCCTGACCAATTTCAGATAAATACCTTTTTCTTTTTTTTTTTTTCCTGTAGAGGAACGCGCTAGAATCTATTCTTCTGACAGCGATGAGGGCTCAGATGAAGACAAAACACAAAGACTACTCAAGGCAAAGAAACTGACTAGTGATGAGGTAAGAAAATGATTTTGTTCTGAAAAAGGTACTCATTTTCAGTCGGGAACATTTCCTGCGCTTAATCCATTTTTTAAAGCTGAGACTTCTGTAGTTTCATTTATGCTCTGATGAATGTAGTATTTGACTTGGCATGCTGTCAACAGTAATTAATCATGCCGATTTCTTATTTGCTACGTCAGTTCATAGACCTGAGTGATATCTGAAGGAAGTCACTATTACTATTGCTGATTAAAAGATGGTTCAGTCTTGTTTCCTAAGCTACAAGGTCCTCTCCTGTTTATTGTGAAAACAAAGGAAGAGTTTTCATATAACATTTCTACTCCTTTTTAAATAGAAGATTTAAAAAACAACAACAACAACAAAAACCCTAAGGTGCAGTTAATCCGATGCTAAACAGATGTTATTTTCAGGTTTTTTTTTTGGTTTGTAACTTATCAGTGCTAGGTATAAGCAAACGAATCTTTGTGTATATCCCATCTTGAGTTTTTGTTCCAGCAACGTTGCTTCTTCAGATACCACGCTGGTGTTTAACAGTGCATTTTAAGATTGACAGTTACCATTTTTCAGATTAGAAACTTACCTATTTTCATTCAACATTAGAAGTGGAACCAGGAAGGTTGTGGAATATTTTTCAATTCTTTATTGAAAGTTTTATATCACTATTTCCCTTAAGAGATTATTTTAATTGTAACTGTTAAAGTCATCGTAGTTATTGTCCCAGATTTCTTTTAAGTGCTTTCCTATTGTTATGTCCAGTATGCTACTCTAACAGCTGCTGAAATGGCTCAAATCTTACTGTTGAATTTTAAAGGCTTCCAAAATAAAGCATCTTAAAAGAACAATTTGGCAGTATAGCTTGCAGTATGTCCTTTTAGAGAATGCATGTCGGACGTCTTTAATCACAGCTGCTGAATCTCTGAAGTTTTGTTTAAATGAGCAATTTATGACATAGTTTTCACTATGACACATAACTCTAATATGAGAAATTTTGAGTTTTGAGGAGTAAGATTTCTGTCATTTCCATTTCTGTATTTTGCTTCCTGTAAATTTCTTGCCAGGTATTTTCCAGCCTGTTGAGATGTTTGCTGCATTCTGAACGTATGTTCTTGCTGCTGTGATGCTGTTCCTCCTATATTGTTTGCTGAGTATTTGCACTAATATGCAAGTGTTTTATGAAGCAGGAGTGAAAATGAGTTTTTATTTGAAATTCATAGATCCTGGCTTGTTATTAGTTATTGAGGAAAATCTAGTATTTTGGAAAATATGACTCATCTTTCAGAAAGCCATAGTCAGGCCTGTAGACAAAACTGTAATTTTGAGAGCTCTGCTAGTGTCTGTTAGTAGAAATTATTTATTTAATTATTTTATTGACAAGACACTACTAGCTGTTAGTTTATAATGTAGCAATCAACGTTAGGATTTTGCAATTCTAGTCTCTGAAAAGAAAGGATCTAGTCAACTGGACTTCTCTGCTGCTTGAGAATGGTAGCCTCCATTTTACAGTTACATGATGTAAAGGCAATATTCCGATTAGGGCCACAGAGGGGTGCTACAACTTCAGGAGAATAAATCTGGATAGCCTAACTACTTATTTTCAGTCAGCAGGTAGGAAGTATATATATTTTTTTAATATGTATCCACATATGTGAAACAATGAACTCCTCCTACACGGACTTGCTTTTATGTGCTGTCAGTCAACAACACAGCCCAAATCTCCCTCCTAATAACAATTTGTTACCACTACTGAAAACATCAACCTTTTATTAGTGCACATTATCATCACATGGCAAGTGGCTTTATTGTTGCTGTAATTAATGGAGATAGCCTGCTAAAGAAGAAGGTGAATCATTTAACAATAACCTAGCCAGATTATCACAGAATCACAGAATTTCTAGGTTGGAAGAGACCTCAAGATCATCGAGTCCAACCTCTGACCTAACACTAACAGTCCCCACTAAACCATATCCCTAAAGAGAATAAATGTTCTGAGGAAGTAGCTATGATTGAGATTTCCCACCCATACTAATTTCTGTTTCCCATGCTTAAAATTCTTCCATAATTCAGATTCTCGCCATACTAATTTACTGTAAATATAGAAGAAAATGCTTTGAATAAAAAGTAATTCATTAAAATTCCAAAAGGCTGTGTTGTCTTTTGCTGCTTCTTAAAATCCAATTAATGTGTGTTGCTCTTAAAAATAAATTAAAAAAATAATGGAAAAAGAGATGAGGTTACTTAGAACTGAGGGTATTTCTAAAACACTTCTTTTTAAGCAATAATCAAGTTACTGCTTATTCTTTGTTTCCAAATTGATGAGTTTTTCATTTGCAACTAATTGCTTGTAGTGTGAGCAAATGTCTTCATAGTGTTCTGAATCAAATTGCTGTTTAGAAGGATTTACATCAGTGCAGGTTAAATCATGTGTTTAAATTAACAATCACCCCACTGACTTCATATTTAGGTGCTAGAAATTGGTCATCCAGCCTGTAAAAGTCATTATGGTATTGCTTTCAAACAGGTAATTAACTGGAAGTACAGTATGACAAAAAAAAAATAATGTTGAATTCAAAATGTAGATGAGGTAAAGGGAAGCAATTCAGAAATGTGTTGTAGGCCAGTTAGTTAATCAGAATCCGATGTTTTGTTGTTGTTTTCTCTGTCCTTGTATTAAAACAAACAGTTCTTGTATTAAAACAAAAAGCTTTAATCCAGTTTCAGTATTTGTTCTACAGCTCTGCATTGTGAACCACTCGCTTATTTCTGATATTAGGGTTGATTTTTCAACGAAGACAAGACTTGTATCTGTATCGTGAAGTTAAATGTTTTCCTTCAAGTTTTTAGGTAGAAAAATATGAGATCAACAAGTATCCCACCATGCCTCCTTAAGCGTTTTACATACAGGAAAATGCTAGATTTTAGTTCACTCCATGCGTTAGTGTCTATATTTTAGCATTTGAATTAAATGTTATGAGTTATTTTTAAATATAAAAAAACAATCAAGCTATCTGTAAATTGATGTTACCTCAATTGATCGAGTAATATCTAGCTCCTCATGAATTCTGGTGAGTAACTGAAGTCTAAATGATTTAAGTTCCTGTGACCATCTCTTCAAAGCCTCCTACACTTATATTTCTCAGACTGTAAGCTGTGGTGTTGATTCTTAGTACTAGTGGTTTCTCATCAGTCTTTTTCCTTGATGCTAGAGTGTGGTTTGTTTGTTTAAAAACAACAACAAACAAAACAGAAACTCTTGCTGATTTACTTTTTTGTTGTTGTTGTTACAGTAGCATGAAGTGGGAAGACTAGAACTAATAATTCTGCTTTTCTTCTAGGAAAGAATTGTTGTCTGCTTTTCTTCTGAGTATTTTAGCCTGAAATATCATTTGTGGTTTTTTTTTCTGTCCTTTCTCACCTTCAGGAAGGTGAACCTTCTGGAAAGAGAAAAGCAGAGGATGATGACAAAGCAAGTAAGAAGCATAAGAAATATGTGATCAGCGATGAAGAAGAAGATGATGATGATTAATAATGAGGAAGCACTAACGTTGCTTTATATATATATATATTTATATATATTGTACAGTTCTCTTACAGCAAAGATGTAAGTAGCCATAATGGGATTATTTTGATAATGGAAAATTCCAATGAAGTCTCTGTTTCTGGTGTGAATAAAGTGTGGTTTTTTTGTTCTTGTTTTTTTTTTTTTTCCCTCTAATTTTTAAAGTCTTGTCTTACTGCAGCAGCTGCTGCACCAGAGATCATCACAGTGCTATTTTTTTTATCATGTACGGTACATTTCAGTTTTGAAAACTTCAGTAATTGGTTGGGTGATAGAATAAATCAGTAACTTTACTGAGTTTATTAGGAGAAATCATAATCTTCACACAGAATGCTTAAATTACAAGTGTTTCCAATGAGGATATGGAGAAAAAACTTATCATTTGTACAGAAGAGTTGGAAGAACGTGAGTGGTACAGTACAATACTGTTTTTTTCCTAGGCATTCCTTATTTACTGTGGACCGTGGACAGTACATTACTATGCTGGCATATTTGGGGATTTTTTGACTGAAACTATTTCTTATCATGTCTGAGTAAACTGTGAGGTTTCTGTAGTTAGAGTAGTAAACTGCTCACCTAAGACATTTCTGTTTCCATGAATTGAAGCCCAGAATGAAAATCCATGTCTTGCCTGAGCATTAAAAATAATACTAATCATATGCTAGTGATGTAAATGTCAGAGTTAAACAAACCGTGCAAATTTCTGCAAGTACATAAAAGTCTCTTTTAAAAAGTGCAGTGAGTCGCACTGTGAATGTACATCCCAGTAATACCGTTTCATAGTCTCATATAATCCTTATGGTGCTATTGCCCATTGTTCCTGGTCAGTTTTATAAATAGATTGGTTTAGCTGCAACGTTAGTGGAGGAGAATGTTATGGACAGAATCATTGCTGCTTCTATGCTATTTTTAAACACCTTATTTGATTGTGCAAATGCCAGTTGTAAAGCAGGGAAAGGCTACAAGGAATATCTGATCTTTACCACACTTTCTTTTTAAGATTAAACTTCCCATGTGTAGTTTCCCTTGTTGGTGAGATAGCATTCAGATGTTATCGTTGCTGGTTTTTTTAACTGATTTTTCACACAGTCTTACAGAGTGTGTGACTTCAAAGAGGTAGCAGAAAGCACAGCTTAATGCTGTGCTCTTTTAATGATAGCGTTGACTGATGCTATGAAAAGTTTATTATATGGATTTGTGTTACGTAACATAACATAAAGTAGCTAATAATTATGTAAGAATAATTGTTACACATCTCTCTCCTCCCCAGCTAAATTCTGCTTTTCTGTAAAATGATAGAAGGGTTCAAGTGCCTCATAGTGAGCATTTTGCTGTCTGACATTCCCTGATTCTTCGAGATACAGCATTTAACCTGGACATCTTGCTTTTTCTGTGTTTAATTAGGCTAACAGTTTACTGAAGTACTCTACCTCCATTTTTCCTGCCTGGAAAGTGTGGGAAGCATTCTAGCTGCAGTAGCACAGAGCTCTGCGTGTGTTAACATATTCTGCTGAGCAGCTGACTGCAGTGTAGACACTTGCAAATATGAAAACGAAGTGAAAAATTTCTACTTAGAAGTCTGAGTGCCTAAGAATTTAAATTATTTTTTTTTTAATAACTGTTACCAAGAGTTCCTGTGTCTCTTCAGTGTGCAGATAAAACCTTTCTCCATCTGCTGGAATTTTGACCCTGTAATCCTCTTAGGTTAAGACCTCTGCTGGGAGTCTGGTTCCTTACATGAGGTTACCTGCTTTTCATTTGTAACCTTCTCAGGAAGAAGCCAGCTGTAGAGAAAGGGAATTGTTTCTTATGCTGTATGGATACAACATGCTGTACTTTCATGTAAAAGCCTCCCAGATACCTCTTAAATTACAATGCAAAACATACACCACCATTTCACTGATGATGTGTTTGCTTAAATGTCAGTTTAATTAAAACGTTGGTTATTTGTACTACACTCCTAAGAGTGAAAATGTTTTAATCACTCTCATAGGTTTGATGCTAACTAAGCCTTTACTTAGCAAGTGGTTCACTTCAGCTTCCAGAAATGAGGCTTTTTGTGGATTACAAAGATTAAAAGAAGTACTTTTTTTTATACTGTCTTCTTTTGTACATTACTCTTTTAAGTCTTATTAAAACATGGAATTTTAGAAAATATTCTTTCAGCTTAAATGGGTTTAGCAATCACCTTGTAATTAAAGTCATTTGAATGAACTTTGTCTTATCTACAGTATTTGTTAGTTGTTAGTCTAATGCACAGTTTTGTTTAACTCAAGGGCAATTTTGCTCTCTTTTTCTAGCCTCCAAGTATGTGAAAACTGCTTGGAATTGATTCTTCTTAACCAAATTAAAAATACTAATCCGAAACTAAAATATATAAGGAGAAGGAAAGAGAAAGTAGGTTGAGTTTAGTTTACTTTTGTACTACCTGATCAGAATACCTTATCCAGAAAGGGCATGACTTGGACAACTTCCAAAAATAGATTTCTTTGAAGAGCTGGCATGAAGCCGAGTACTAGATTTTCTGGCTAGTGGTAGGACGTATGATAAATTCTCCTGAAACTGTCTTTAAAAGCTGTTCTTGGCTATATAGTTTTGCTGTTTCAGTTATATCCTTCAGCTGTATACTTCCCAGTTGTTGAACTGGAGTTTTCTTACTAGTGCTGGGTAGCATTTTGCACTAGGCATTTTCCTCCATCCTAGCCGTGCAGCTTGATGGTTTTCATGCTGGAGCACATCTGATGGATCAAGGGGCTGCAACCGACAGGAGCAGCTGCCCATGCAGTCCTCTCTTCCTAGAAGCAGGCTTGGAAATGTCAACTTGCTAAAATCTCAGGAAACTTACTTTCTGCTGAGTTTGATATTTGTACCATATAAGCCAACAGAACTGCTTTATTGGCCAAGTGAGCATCAAACCAGTGAGTTGGTGTGGTCATGACTTAGGGGATGTGGGCAAAGGATGTTTTCTTTGGCAGAGGTGTAAGCATTTGCTTGGGTGTCTTTGAAAACTTACCTGACCCTGTAGAGGTAAATGAGTAGTTTGTTCTGTTTTGTTTTTACTGGTGTAGCTGCCTGAACTGGCACCATGAAGAGTCGGTTGTGACTTGAGGTGGTGCAGGGGGAAGCAGCTAGAGCAGGACACTCTGTATGTGGCAGCAAGTTCTAACTCAGATCTGACGTGAAGCTGCAGCCACAGGAAGGTGTTAAACACGAGATAGTGACTTTCCAATGAAGTAATGGGTATTTATTCTTCAGCCAGTAGGCACAAGAGTCCTTGGTGTCAGCCCGTTCTAGTAAACTGCTTGTTTTTCTAATGGCTTTAAACTGCTAATCAAGCTGAGTGTTGCTGAACTTACAGAGATTGTTATGTGGGAAAGATTGACGAGATTTTGTTTCTGATAAATGTTCTTTTAACATTTGCTATAAGAAGTATTACTCATTACACTCATGAAATTTAGCTAGGCTATCCTAATGCTTAGACACTTGCCTGTGGCTTGACTTGGAAGTGCTTCTAGGCGAGCAATGTGACTAATACCCAGTGTTGCCTAGCGATGCCCTTTGATTTGAGCTGGGGTGTTTTTTTTTCTACTTGTCTGGACATGAAAGACTTAGAGAAAAGCTGCAAACTAGTATTGATTACTAGCTTGTATCTTTAATTGCTTTAAAACTCTTGGGCATTCTGACGTATTATATAAGCTAAGTAGCTGAAAAAATGATGTAAAATTAAGTAAATCCATGCTGAAATGATTCTCTGACAGAATCTGACACAAATACTTTCACAAGACTTGGTTTCTTGATTATTTTATTTATATTTACGAGTATTTTTCTGGTTTAAAACCTTTAATGGAATGATACTTGAAAAAAAATATTATTAAAGTCGAAGTGTAACTTTAGATGTGTTTTTGTTTCTTGCTTTGTTTTCTATTAAGTCATGAAATGAAAGGTTGTAGAGCCTGTTTCCCAGCAAAAGTAGCTTCATGTCTTTGGATTATGTTGAAATTTTCTGGGAAGCAATAGCATTCATGCATTTATCAATGATAATCATGAATCATATATATACTGTATTCTTTATGTATTGAAAATTAAAGGTAAATAAATTCTTACAAAACAGTGAAAGTATTAACTAACACACCCTCTTTTTTATATCCCATGATTGAATCACATTATATCTGATTTTATATAGTTTTATGCTTTTCCTGGTCTTCTCATGATACCTCACTTCATAACATAACTGTGAAAAAGGCATGCTAATCCTAGCCTGATGAATTTGCAATTTGCAGATTGTTTTTAGTTTGTTTGTTTTGTTTTCTTCTTCATCTGCCAGTGTAAAGACGTATGGTAAACATTCTGTATAGGATGTGTTCTTACATTAGGATTCATTGTTGATCTCTGCGATATATCCATTTTCAGGAAATTTTACAAGGGTCACTATGTAAAGGAAATAAATATATTTTTTTTGGCAGCAGCTGCAATCTCTATCCCTTCCATTCAGGTGTTTGGTACACTTGCATTTAGTGTTTTTCTTGGGGAAGTTGTTGTGCTTGGTTGGCTGAGGGTTGTATTTTGAGATCTAGAATCCTACTATAGCTGTTGGTCCCATGTTGGTGCTGATCGGATTTAATGCCAGTAGTTTTGAGTTCTGTTTACTAGTGTGGAATGAGATAACTGTTCAAACCGTGTGAGCTTGCCACCTCACAGTCCTGTTTTTCAGCTTAAAATAAACTGCTACTCAGCTTATGCTATATTTGTGAAGGGAGGAGTATATCCCACAGAAGATCAGGAAGGATCAAGCCAGTGTCATGGCTAAAGCATGTTTTCTTGACTTTTTTTTTGTTTGTTTTGTTTTCCTTGTTTCTTCCTCACAGGAATAACTAAAAAAATCTCAAGTGCCAAAATCACAGTTGTGTAATTTAAAATTAACCCCGGGGGAGTTTGTGAGTTTCCATGTTCGTACCTCACTCGTATTGGTAGGGAGTTTCTGCTTTCTTGCAGTCAAGTTTATTTATGTTGGTTTAAGGGAAACTGTGACACTGAAAGGTATCTTTCTTTCTTTAAAGATATATCTTTCACAGTTTTCTTAGATGATGCATCATTTTATGCATTTTACGTGTTACACTAACACAACATGTGTTATCCTTTTTTCCATACCCTCCTTTCTATGCTACGTGTGTCAAATTGGCTTGAATTTTGAATTTTGCATTGACTCTCTCGATACCTTTTTTTTTTTTTTTCTGGTGTTTGGGAAGAAAATGTGTATTTTTCCCCTTGGTGAAAAATGCAAAATACCTACAATTATTTTAAAAAGTATTGATGATAATTTATAGCTTCACAACTGATGATGAAACAAGGCTTAAATAGCAAGGACAGAAATAGTGGAGTGTTAGCTTACTGACTAAAAATGTTTGTCTGTTTTTCTTCCCTGGAGTTCTGTGAATTGTCTTGGGATGTATCTGATGTTCATTTTTTCTTCTTGGAGCTGAAAGCAGTGCTTTATTGAACCTTTCTTATGATTTATGAGCAAGGTAGAGTCTTTCAGAAATGTTTGGGGTTATGGTGAAGGATAGCCAACCCAGGCTGAAGTATGGTGGAGCTTCCAGAATATGGTCAGCTTCCAGAATAAACACACAGGATCCCTAACCCAATGAACTTCAACCACTCAGTCTAGCATATGAAAGCTGTCTTAAGGAACAAAATATGTCTATTCATCTAATGAGGGTGGTATAAAGCATACTATAGACCCTGGTGAGTATTTGTGGATGGTTTATAAAAGATTGAAGAAATGTGATGTCTAGTGAAAACGGTAACGGAAGCCTTGACCTGTCACTGTGACTAGATATTGCTATTAAAAACAAGAGATTTATTTGTTTCAGATAAGAGGGATGATCAGATTCCCTGGGAAAATAAAGTTTTAAGTAGGATGTGCAGGTAGAGCACATTTGTGAAGAAAAAGATAGACAAATGTATTCAATAGAAAATACACACTTTTGTTATTGGCTCTTCTCTAAAGTTATCAAGACGAATTGGTCCTCATTTCAACACTGAACGAACTACGCAGTTCCAGGACATGCCTGGTAACTGTCGGTATTAATTTCAGCTCTGTAGTGAAACTTTTCCAAGGATTTATGGAACGAGGCAGCAACCTGCAATACAGATGCCACATCAGCAGATTTTGAATGGTGTCCATCCAGAGTGACGAATGCAGCTTTATAAAAAGTAGCATTTTCTGGCTCTCGGTCAGTTTCTACCACTTTATTTAACCTTTAGCTTAGGAAGAGAAGTCCAGCTGAGCAAAGTGCCCTTAAGACACTGCTATAGTTAAAATACTCCAATGTAGGATTGTATCTTCAGCTAAATACAAGAGTACTTTCTTCTCTTACAGTCATGCTTAGTCATGGGTAGCAAGATAAATACACAGAATAGATGTTTATCTTGACAGCCAGCTGACTTGGTCTGGGCGCTCTTGTTCTGTAGACGGGCTGAGTAGGATGTTGCTGTAAATACAGAATTTTTTGATGGATATTAAAGTACCGATGCTTGCGTTTAAATATACATTATTGCAATTAGATGAACAAATTACTGGGTAGGGGAAAGTTCAAGGGTAGCAGGAGTTGCCCTATATTGGCTGAATGAGACTGAGAGTTTTCTGCAGCTCTGTCAGCCTTTGTTCTTATCACAGAAGTAACATCTGTGCATCTGTTTAGGTTACTTACGGTGCTTCTCTGGTCGATCATTAGGTACATGTGTAGTGTAACCATTTAGATGTTTCCCCAGGATCTCTGCTGTTAGTGATTTTCTGGTTTTGGAACAGTGTTGTGGGAGACTCTTTCACGTCTGTCAGAAGGGTTTCTTCTTGCCCTTCAGGTGACGTTGGTGGTTAGATGCTGCAAGCAGTCAGCTCAGTCCACAGAGGGGTATTTTTCTGGTGATCTAAGTGGACAGCCTTTTCTTTTGGAAGCCCTTTGTTCACCGTTGCCTTGAGCAGAGGCTGTTCTTGTGTGAGCTGAATGGTGCTGCTATTTTCAAGGTAGTGGCAGAGTGCAGACAATTTAGAGCAAGGACTTAGTAATTTCAGATGTAAGCTGTTTGTTAAGGACCTCATCAGCAGTGAGTTCTGGGAAGTTCTTCAGAACTGCTAACTGCCCTCATTGCCTGTTCAGTTCGGCATACAGCTGCTTGCCAAGTTGTCAGACATTTAGATCACTGTGCCATTCACTATGAATTAATTGTAGATAATGCCAGTGTGGACTTTGTATGCTTAAATAATTTATGTTTGATAATATCTTTAGCCATTTTGTTCCTTCTGATCTTGTTCAGAAGAGTGGGCTGCTGGATGATGTTGCAGGGGTTTTCATTGTTAAGAAAGATGCCGCGTTCCCTTTGCTGATGTTACGTACGGCTAACCAACCTTCCTGTATTTGTGTGAGAGGTAGATAGGGAGGGAATGGTGTTTTATGAGCACAGTTCCCAGGTTTTAAGTGTGACATTCAGAACTTCATGTAATTCTAATCCCTCTGGACGTAGCAAAAAAAAAAAAAAATAAAAAAAAATCTTTTTATCTTCAGATGAAAATGCTTTCTGAACATAATCACAAAGTGACCACACTTAAATTGAGAACATTTCACTAATCTGTGGATGTGTTACCCACCTACAAATCCTGTTTGATCTCCTGGAACTCAATAGGATTAACTGGCTCTCATACTTTTCCAAACACTGGATCTGGAGTAGCTGCTGGCATATAGCAGGCACCACCACATATGTGTGTGTCTGGTTTAGGATCTAGCCATAGCATGACACTACTAGATGCTGGGGAAAACTCAATCTGTGAGTGCGGCACTGCCAGTTCAAAGACTTGAGCTGTTTTGTAATTTGACACTAATGGACTTCAGGCCCACCATTTTTCTTAGTTATTTACTACTTTTGTTCACGTTTCTTTAAATTTTAGGACAGCTTTCCCTTCAGTTACTGAAGTTTTTGAGTAAGCAGGATGCTTTGAGCTTCTTCAGATCATTTAAAGATACATCATGCATGTGACCGTGAAATTTGTTAAAGGTACTTCTGGATTTACTTCAAGTGAATTATATAAATGTGTGATGCGTTGTGATTGTAATATGGTTGTTAGAAATACTTTCACTTTATAATTCACAAAGCAGTGGTTTTAAACCTGACTTCTGTCTCTGAATTCTTTGCAAGTGGTCCACAAAACATAACTAAGAAGAGCTGGCCTGTTGTGAATAGCCTTATGTCAAATATGTAGAAGACCTAGCACTACTATTAAGAATTGAGTCTGCGAATTGGAAAAGGTTGAGAACCTGCTGCCTTTGGCACAAGGAGCATTTCATATTTCTGTATGTAGTACTGTATATGAAAGTAGTGTGCACCTGAAATACACTAGACTGCCTTGAAAGAACAGTTCCCTGATAAGTGGAAGGAAACTTTACCAACAAATAGTTTTGAGGCATGTTTCATAAACTTTTGAGCCTATCTTTATTTCCCCCTCCTTTTTTTTTTTTCCTTTTGCATTCTTTTCACAATGTCCTGTTAAACCTCTTCAGGCTTTCCTGTGGCAAACGTGTTTTTGTTCTTAGCTAACATCATTCAGGGTCTGCTGGCAGGTTGGCTAGTATTGCCAGGAACCCAGAAATGGGAGTTCAAAATTTTCAACACGGTTAAGAAACCAAGGTGTTGCATTTCTATTGGAGATCTTAGGGGTAGTTTAAGACACATGCATTGCAAGCTATGGGGTTGAACTTCGGAAATACCGAAATCTGAAATATTGACACAGCCAGTTTCAAAGAGGGAAAGAGTCACGATCCATTCCTGCCTGTCTGGGATTCCTGAATCTGAGAAGCAGACAGACATTTTTTAAAACGTGTGATTGTAAAATTTTGAAAGAATATATAGCTTTCAAACATTATTAGAGATTTTAGGTTAATGGGTTATTTGACAGCCTTTAATCTTGAAGGTGTCTGGCTTTTAGATGTTTGCATAAGGTTGCATAAGTGTTTCAAAAACTTGAAAAGCTTAAGGTTTCGAGGAGATCTGAAAAACCTTGAAGCTAAGCAGTGTTCAGCTGAATTCTGGATGTATGTACATTAGCTTTGGATATTTCTTCTGATACCTTCTCAGTATTGGATACCATAATGTCTTGGCAGTAGGTACTTCTAGTCCACATGTCCACCCTGTGGTGTGGACTTGGGTACTTTGAAAATTAGTTCCTGGCTGTATGGAAATAGATGGAAGAAAATGTTTTGTTTTGGAAGCTGAGAAATTAGCTGAACTCTTTGCAGGTGTTTAATCTAGCAGAGGGTCTTTATCGGATGAAGCTGCGGCTGTTTGAAATTGCAGTGCTTCTGACCGCTCTGCCCTTCTTTGGAAGCTGCCTCCCGTGGGGCAGAGCCGTAGCAGAACCATGCAAAGGCAAACGGACGGGGGTGTGTGTGTGGGAGTGCAGGTTCAAGTCACCCGTAGCATCTATTCTGTCTTGGTCTTGCACACGGGGGTTTGATGCAGCTGAGTTTGAGAGACACAGAATGTTATTTCTTACTCTTTGGAAAATGTGGTAATTAGTGGAAAGTGGGCTCGCAAATTAAAAAAAACAAGTGTGCCCTGTCTTTCTAAACACACGCTAATTACTCAGAAGTACACAAGTTGGCTGCCAGAAGAATGTTTTTCAGGACGTGATTCCAGATGGCTCTTCCAAAACCATATAAATATAACTATTTTGTAACTGGTAACAGAGACGACTGTAAAATAAACTGAAAATCTGAAACTTGTGTAATAAAATGTTTAGAACACACACCAGTGCAATTTAGGCTGAAAAATATTTGGTTTCAACAAAGAAAGTATGCTTCTCGTGTGTCTGCACACACGGATTCCGTACCTTTGCACCCCACCGATTCAGCCAAGCTGTGCTTCTCCACGTGCACAACAACCTGGGAAGCAGAGCGGGGTAACCCGCAGGGAGCCCTCTGCTTGTGCTCTGGGGCTCCCTCATGCAGGGCTGCTGTTGCCATCAGTCCAGCTCAGTGTGGTCTGTTTCTGATCTTGCAAGGCAGGACTCTACGTCCCTATACATAAAATGTTTGGACATTACATAAGTTACAGTCCCTTAGGTGTTTTTCAGACGATGCAATTTTTTTTCTGCTCCAAGAAGGTTCCTGTGACTGACTGGAGTCTGTTGATAGCACTGGGGCTTGGCCTGTGGGTGAAACCTCGCTGAGAGTCAGGATGTGAGATCTGTGATGTGACACGGGAGGACCAGGTGGAGGTCCTGTTGGTAGCCAGAACTGGGCAGTACAGAATTCTGTGCTTTGGTTCTTGGGCATTAAAACACAGCGACTTCAGGTTCATAGAAAAATAGGCTTGGTTGTGAATCCTGGAGAGGTTCTCTAGTCCACTGCCATCCTCTGAGGCAGGATTATCTCCATGTGAACTCTGCTGACAGGATTTAATCTGTAATTTCCCAGAGATGATTGTGCTGACTTCAGTTTTCTAAAGGTTTTCTGAATCTCAGCTCACCTTTTGCTACAGTTGCAGTTACTGGGTTTTCTGCTCTTAGCAGACAAGGCCAAGCTGCAGTTCTTAAAGGTACTTTCTGAGAGTTTTTCTAAATGTGGTGGTATCTGTCGCATTCAGCTGTGGACCACTGAGGCCTTGCCAGTTCCTATTTGCTTGGGCTTCTGGATTATCACTACTCCTGGAGAAACAAACAAACAAAAAAACCTGTCCTAAAGCCTTACAACTTTATGGTCTGTTGTCTGTCTGTATGTGGAGAGTCCATTTTGCAAAGATGGAGTAATGGCTGTACATTTAACAAAGTCACTTGAAGGTGGCAGGGGAAATACCTTTGCACTCTGGTGTGACTCCTGATAATATACTGGCACAGTTTTCATGTGAAAAGCTTAGGTAGCTGCTTTGCACCAGTTACAACTAGTCCTTGTTGTCATGCATCATTTTCAGGGTTTCAGAAAGGAGCAGGGCAGATTAGGAGAGGGTAGCACACAAGATTCTCGCCTTGGACAGCTTTATGATTCTTGTGACCGGTTTCCATAGCAGGAAAATACGCAGCTTTGGTTAAACCTGTTACATGTGACTTTGTTGTTGTGCTTTAAAATGGTTCCTGTATTTCACAGCTGTGTTGTGCAGAGAAAAATCTGCCGTTGCCAGGTACCAAGTGGGTGTTGCACTGGTTTGCCCAGATAGGAACTGCTCCTGGAGCCAAACGGCAGCTCTCCTGCCTTGTCGTGTGTGCTGGCACCATTGCCGGCTGCCCGATGAGCTGATTCACCATGCCAAAGCAGGCTGCACTGCTGTCAGCCCTGCTGGCATCTCAGCATGATTGAGGGTATAAAATGAGATTGCTGCCTGGGTGCAGCTGGTAGTTGGGAGTTTGTGTATCATTAGTCCTGAATCTAAAGGGAATTTGTGTTTGGAGCTGAAGATCCCAGCATGTGCTGGGATTCCTTTTGTCCAAAACCACATGCCTTTGGGAAAACTAATTGAGCAGTGATTTTTCTGCCAGATCTAACAGTGATCCTACAGATGTTTTTCCATGGAGAGTGGTGCAAGTGGGGGCTTGTGGGCCATAGGTACTCATCCACTAGCAAAAGAAGCCTGATCATCACAGTGTTGATTAAATTATCACCTCTTGTCAGCAATTCCTGTTGGCAGTTTTTCTTTCTATTTCTGAACATCCACCAAGCCTTTAAAACAAGAACATGGTTCATGGTTGCCATTTGGAGTAAGGTGGCGACAAGGAAGGAAGGAAGTTTTTGTAGAAGTGGGTGATGTCTCTGGGGAGTATTTGTAGTAAAAACCTGAAAATATTCCCCCAGCAAATCTCAGGAACTGCTTTCTGAAGTGGAGGAATAGGCCACATGAATTCCTTTTCTGTGCTGATTTGGACAACCTGTTGTGTTACATCTTCTCTTTGAATGGCCTCAGGAGGTTGCCGTGCACCTCTGTAGGCCTTCCTCCTGCCAGGCGGCATCCTGGCTTGTATCAGAAACAGTGTGACCAGCAGGGCTAGGGAGGTGATCGTCCCCCTGTACTCGGCTCTGGTGAGGCTGCACCTCGAGTACTGTGTTCAGTTTTGGGCCCCTCGCTACAAGAAGGACATCGAGGTGCTTGAGCGGGTGCAGAGAAGGGCGACGAAGCTGGTGAGGGGCCTGGAGAACAAGTCCTACGAGGAGCGGCTGAGGGAGCTGGGCTTGTTCAGCCTGGAGAAGAGGAGGCTCAGGGGTGACCTTATCGCTCTTTTTAGGTACCTCAAGGGAGGCTGTAGCGAGGTGGGGGTTGGCCTGTTCTCCCACGTGCCTGGTGACAGGACGAGGGGGAATGGGTTTAAGTTGAGCCAGGGGAATTTTAGGTTAGATGTTAGGAAGAACTTCTTTACTGAAAGGGTTGTGAGGCATTGGAACAGGCTGCCCAGGGAAGTGGTGGAGTCACCATCCCTGGAAGTCTTCAAAAGACGTTTAGATGTAGAGCTTAGGGATATGGTTTAGTGGGGACTGTTAGCGTTAGGTCAGAGGTTGGACTCGATGATCTTGAGGTCTCTTCCAACCTAGAAATTCTGTGATTCTGTGATTCTGTATGTTCTTTGCTGCTGCATTTCCCTACTTGGCTTTGTCTCTTCTGACTTCTCTAAGGAAGTCAATACTGTTGTCTCCTTATTTCTGCTTGCCATAACTTCTGAATATAAGTATGTGTTCATCAATGGTTTAAATCTTTTTTTTTTTTCTTCCTGTCACGCT
The DNA here is from genome assembly GCF_964211825.1 of Aythya ferina. Taxonomy (NCBI): domain Eukaryota; kingdom Metazoa; phylum Chordata; class Aves; order Anseriformes; family Anatidae; genus Aythya; species Aythya ferina. Next base: position 19,891,593 of record NC_140307.1, on the reverse strand, counting down.
TGTTTCTGCTTTCAAGAACAGCTAAAAGCATTGTTTCCCTCTAACCTTCCACTTAGCTCTCCATTGTAGGCCACTAAGGCTCTGAATCTCTCTGTCTGTGACCGTGCTTTTAACTGATAATAGCTAATCACAGCCTTTTTGCAAAACAGCCTACAATATATTTTCTTTCCCTTGCTCTTCTGCTGGCCTGCTCTGTTCCCTTTCATTTTGATTTATAGCTCTGCACATGGGTATGTTAATGGAAAAACCTTGAAGGGACAGATTGTGTATGCACAGACAGCCACTTCAGAAAGGATATGCATGTAGCTGCTTGGATTTCTATGTATGTACTGCATTATGGCTTAGAGGAGCAAGCGGGGTGTGCATTTAATTTAGTAAATATCTCCTAACCTGTCACAGTGCTGCTTGTTTTCTCTAGAGCATATGCTCTGATGGGAGCTGTTGATTCAGCAAAAATAACGATAGCCAGTGGAGCTGATCAAATGCTCCAGAAATAGTTTATCCCACAAATTATTCAGTGACTGTTGCAGATTCTTATCACGTAATTGTTTGACCACTTGGTGGTTTGTGTGCTCCCATGCTGGAGCTTGCAGCGGGGGGCTTTGTGTCCTGCTTTGCTCACAGCAGGTGGGCTGGTGCAGGGTACAAAGGTTCCTAAGCACCCCCAGGGTGCTATGGGTGGAGTGGTGAGGCAGGTAAGAGTCTGGAGGCCCTGTTAAAGGCTTGAAGTTCTCAGAACAATTCCAAGTTGGAACCTTTCAGTTAGTGAAGCCACAGAGACCTGTTGAGAGCCGCTAATGATTCACATTAAAGATGTTACTCCTGATTTTTTGCCCACGGGTTGGGCAGTACCGCAGTTGTGCCAGCAGAAGGGATCGTGTGGGCATGCACTGAGAGGTGAGTTCCGTGAACCTGTCTGGTTTTGCCTGGAGCTGAACTTGCACAGTCTGTGGCTGCAGGAGTGGCGACCTCCAGCAGAAGCCTGCAGGTCCCGTGGGGGTGTGGGGAGCGGGAGTCTGGCTGTGCTGTGGTGTGTGCTTGCACAGAGCTTTGCCAGCAACATGGCAGTTTAAGAAGTTCATGTACACCCCAGTAATTCATTCCTGCCTCCCTGCCACCACAGCAGTAAAAGTCAGGAAATTTAGGTTCAAAAGAGTGTGATTTAGGACTTTTTAGGTTTTTGGTTTTTTTAAGTGTGAGTATTCTTAAGCCTACTCTGGGTGAGGAGAGGAGAAACCCCTCTCATGTTTTCTGTAGGAGGACTGTTTGCTGTCTGAAGTGACACAAATATTACCTCAACCAAAACAAACCTATTTTGGTGAAACACACACTGGATTTTAGAAGTGTTCCCAGTTACATAGGCTGTTGGCAGCTTGATGCATTTTATACCCTTTGCAGGGTCTCCATCTGAAAGAACTGGGTTCACAATGAGGTCAGCACTGGAGCTGCTCTAGGCCTCCTGTAACCCCATTACCATGATCAAATGCTGTACTTAGTGGTGCTGTGGAAAAGCCAGCTGTCTGGAGAACCTGCAGCTTGGACAGACCTTTCCCCCTCCAGGGAGTGATCCATAAGGAGCTGTGCTGTGAGGACATGGATGTTTTCTGTACTGCTGCAGGTCCTTCTCATACAGAGTATCAGGCTTGTGGGGTTTGCTTTTTTTTTTTTTCTTCTTCCCCAGGGACTGATACTTTATTCATAGAATGCTTCCGGTTAATTATGAGTATAAATCTTACGTGATACTGATACAGGAATTATTTGTCAAATGCTGGGGGCACTGTGTAAAACTGCGCACTTAAGAGACCTTTTCTTCCACCTGTGGTTGTCACTGTCACCTGCCTGATTTGAAATGATCTCTTGGGAGCAGCGCTTTTCCTTTCCTGATGCTGAAGTTTGCTTGCTGGGGATACACAACATCGCAATACCTCCTGATGCTGGTGGGTGGTTTGGGCATTGATCTGGGAAGAGGTAGGCAATAACAGGGATGGGCACGTGGCAAGTGGCAGGGAACACCCAAGACACAGGGAAATCAGTTGAATGGCTAATTAAATACTTGGTTTATGCCTCGTCTAGTAGTTGTCTGCTCAGCAGTGCTTCTACCACATGTTTATCATGAAAATCCCCATTTCCCTTTTAGAAGTGAAGGAAGATCAGGCCTGCAGGTCTGTCCAGGATAATGACTTGCTGGTGCATGGTCAATTTGCATTGCAGATGTGGTTTCCTCACAAGCTGTGGGCAGACTGTGATCTCCGCACCTGTTCCTGGCTGTTGTGCACTGCCCTGCCCCTCAGGTGCCTCTAAGCAGGACAGCTTTCCCCAGCTGCATCTTCATTCCCTAGCCAGGCCTCCCTAGCAGGGATGGGGAGTGGTCCCCTTGTACCAACAGAGAAGGGCTGTGGTAAATAGAGTGAAGTTGTGGTCCTAGTGGTGCCCCAGAATGGTATCCTTGGCAAGCAGAGCTTTAGGAGGTGCCATTAACATGATTGCCTCCCATAAAGCGTCTCTTCTACATAGTGACCTATTTTACAGGGAAGAAGAGGGGAGAAGAGCTTCCCTTGAAGGGTTCCAGAACACAGCAGCAGTCTGAAGGCTCTGCATTGCAGCCCGGCTTGGGAGGCCTCTCTGGGGACTTGTTCAGCAGGGAGCCTGTGGGGCAGAACAGTCAGTGCCACTGGCTCTGCAGGAGGATCTGGATAGGCTGCACCGATGGGCTGAGGTCAACTGCATGAAATTCAACAAGGCCAAGTGCCGGGTCCTGCACCTGGGGCACAATAACCCCAAGCAGAGCTACAGGCTGGGAGAGGAATGGTTGGAGAGCTGCCAGGCAGAGAAGGACCTGGGAGTGATGGTGGATAGTCGGCTGAATATGAGCCAGCAGTGTGCTCAGGTGGCCAAGAAGGCCAACGGCATCCTGGCTTGTATCAGAAACAGTGTGACCAGCAGGGCTAGGGAGGTGATCGTCCCCCTGTACTCGGCTCTGGTGAGGCCACACCTCGAGTACTGTGTTCAGTTTTGGGCCCCTCGCTACAAGAAGGACATCGAGGTGCTTGAGCGGGTGCAGAGAAGGGCGACGAAGCTGGTGAGGGGCCTGGAGAACAAGTCCTACGAGGAGCGGCTGAGGGAGCTGGGCTTGTTCAGCCTGGAGAAGAGGAGGCTCAGGGGCGACCTTATCGCTCTCTACAGGTACCTCAAGGGAGGCTGTAGCGAGGTGGGGGTTGGCCTGTTCTCCCACGTGCCTGGTGACAGGACGAGGGGGAATGGGCTTAAGTTGAGCCAGGGGAGTTTTAGGTTAGATGTTAGGAAGAACTTCTTTACTGAAAGGGTTGTGAGGCATTGGAACAGGCTGCCCAGGGAAGTGGTGGAGTCACCATCCCTGGAAGTCTTCAAAAGACGTTTAGATGTAGAGCTTAGGGATATGGTTTAGTGGGGACTGTTAGCGTTAGGTCAGAGGTTGGACTCGATGATCTTGAGGTCTCTTCCAACCTAGAAATTCTGTGATTCTTCTGTGGGAAGCTGTGGGATGAAGGACAGGGCTGGTGCGGGTGTAGTTTCATGATGCAGGTGCTTTGGTGGCAGTATTCGTTTACAGGTTCCCCACTCCACCCTCGGCTGCTCGCTGTGGTTTCTAGAATCGGGTAAGCCTTTTCTTGTGGTGGCACAACTGCTTTGCACTGAACAGAAAAAACAAAACTCATCCTTATATTTCTTGCTTTATTACCTTTTAAACTATTTTTTTAAGACCTAGATCTATTCTTCAGTTAGTGAAGCCAAATAGAAATTTCTATCACTGACAGCCAAAGAGGCAGTGTGGTGTTGGGTGAGAAAGGAACCACTCAAGTGTGCATGAGGAACATGCTCAAGTGTGGTGAGCTCCACCTTGCTGCACAATCATTTTCTTGGTGATTGATCATCCCTAGGTTAGGTGGAAGTCACAGTCAGAGTTTATGTGGCAGTTTGTGCTACTCATGCTATCTTGTGCACTGAGAAGAGAGCAACTTGTTTGGAAAAAGAGGGATTTGAAAGTTGCAAGCCAAGAGCTAAATGTCTCCTAATACTGCCTCAATGCCTGTAGCCACGGCCCCGTGGCTGTTGGCAGTTACTGGGGTGGGATTCGGCCTGTTCTTCACACTTGGGCCTGAGTGCACAGAGCTTGTGTGAATTGGAGTCTGTGAGAATACTTCACTCTAACGAAATGTAACTTAAGGTGTAGCTCAGTGCCATGTTTTCTTTAGCAACAAAACCTTTTCACAAAAAAACAAAGCCAATTGACAAAACTATTCTTGTTCTAATGGCCAGGTGTTTCCCTCACACCACTTTGCTGACAGACCCACCTGTGGGCCTACAGTGTAAACGGCATTATTGAAATAATCAGAGGTGGTTGTTTGTGTGTTTTTTTTTTTTTTTTTTAATGGCCTCTTAAAAGGAGGAAAACTTGTTCTTGAACTATATCATCCCTCAGCATCTTAGTGTTAAAAAGCATTAGAGATCATTACTGGCCTTGCAAGTGTGTTTGAGGAATCTGTCTCCACCCTGAAACCAGGGAGAGGAGAGGACAGGAGAGGCAGTGTATTTTTGGCAAAGGTTCCATCATGTATTTACATATTCTGCTGAGATGAATTGCCTGCAATTGCCAAACCCAAGCAATACAGTTCTATTTTTTTTCCTGCAGCCTTGTTATAGCTATGAAGTACTGAGCAGGGAAGCAGATCTGAGACTGTTTAAATATTGCTTTGTTTGGCAGCTTATCAAGATCCTTCTCGACCTTTCCTTCTTCCAGCAAAGTAATGCTTAAATATCTGTGGCAAGTGTTCAAGTTAATTGTTAGGGTCGATTTGTTGTTAATAGCTGAGGAGAACATGCTTGACCACATCAGCATCCTCAGGGCAGTGGTACTAATGGTGTAGGTCCTGCTATAGTTGGGAAAACTTCTGCACAGGCCAGTTATGATAGCAGTCTCTCCTTGAGGCTGAGGAATGGCAGACAACCTTAACGAAGCATCACAGTTTTTGATCAGGGCTAGAGCTGAAGCCTTGCCTCATCAGGTAGATGCTTTGGAGCTGTTGTTGAACTTTTCATATTTACAATGCCATATTACCCTGCTGTGCACTGCTAGTTCTCCCTTTCTGAACACAGCACCATGCATGTGGGCAGTAATCACAGAAGCAATTCTCATCCAACTCTGTTGTCTTCCACAGCCTAAATGTGCAGAATGCTAGTGCAGCTCTGTCAGTCCCAAGGCTGCCCGAAATCAAATGCTTGGAACAAAGCATCTGATGCATTAAATGGATCGGCATACTGCCAAGAATCAATGTGCAGTGGTGGGTTAAAATAGAGTCCCTCCCTGAGGCTGTTTGAGGAGGGACAGTTCCAGGAAGAGTGGTGCTAGAAACACGGGCTGTGTTTCACAAACCTCAGTGCTGCACAGGTGTTACAAGCAAGGTGATGAGGTTACTGGTAAGCAGGATCTGGCATCAGTTGGGAAACAGTGCCTGAGAAAATACCTGTTTGCAAGCCACAAGTTTGTCAGACTATGTGAAGCACATAGGTACACGTCATTGTATACATCTAAACTCAGAGCTCGTGATCCAGAAGGTTATGTTCTTATCCTCAGTTGCAATTTACTTCCAAGATGTTACTCTGATCAGGATTTTATTTTTCTTTTTTAATAGCCGAACATCTTTCTCTCATGAGAATGTACTATATCTGTACTGGGCAGAAAGGAATGATGTGAATTTGGGCAGTGCCAGGCATTTCATTGTCACAGCCGAGGGTCTTCATGGCATAAAAATAAGGTGAAATCTGATATGTTCTCCACCATCAACTTCATCAGAAAGTGCAGCATCTATCAGGAACTGTGAGTCCTGACATTCATTCTGCAAAAAGCAATGACACTAAAATGACATGCCGAATAGGTTAGTCATTGGTAATTTAACTCAGCAAGGGGAAACTAGCTTGAAAATGAGAAGGTCATGTTGAGTTGCTTCTCTAGTTTCCCAAGCTAAGATTCACTCTGTGTCCCTGAAAGACCTAGGTAAAGCTAAAATTAAGTCACTCAGATAAATATTTATAGGAGATATGTTCGGATATAATTCTCAAGGGGTCCACTTGCTCTCTCTGTGCTCTGAAATGTACTAAAGGGGAAATAATAGCACTATAAATACAATCTTGTTTAGCTAGGTCATTACCTTAGAGCTGTTTATCATAGTTCTCTAGGAACTAGAGTTGCAACTGTGAAAATACTATCAGGGAACTTAAAAACCCATACAGGGTGATCACTTTGGAAATGATACTTTGGTTGTGATACTTGAGTTACACAATGGTCCATCATTACAGCAGCAATCAGGTTTAAAGCCCTTGTATGTGCAAGTCATAACAGTAGCTAGTGCAGCATTCATACAGGTCGATCAGACTGTTTTGGTGCAGATTTTTTGGACAAACCTTGGCCATAAGCTCTTTTTTTTGTTGTTGTTGTTTTGCTTGTATATTTTCCCTGTATTTATTTTTCCCTACACTGGAAAATAGAACAGTGCACAAGAATTTAAGGATTCAGACAAATAACATAATTTTGTTATTTTTCAACTCTTGGATTTCCATGACAATTTATTTACACATCTTCCAAAGTAATATATTGGACACTCTACAAACAGACAAAAATGCCACTTTTTGTAGAAAATTAATTTATCTTATTTGGTTTTGCTCTTGCCCTTGTAGGAGCAAAACTTAGTGACTTATGACTGTTTCCCCTGTAACTGGCTGTTCAAATTTCAATAATAAAGTATATGGAGTTTGCAAGAGTTGAAAATTGTTTATACAGAAAGTAAAAGGATCAAAGTCATAAATCTGTGATCCCCAGTTTCTGTGGGAAAACTTGAAGGTTAATGTGCTGCTCCTTTGACCAAGCAGTTCTTGGGATGTGAAAGCCTTACCAGGAATTTTGAGTTTTGCATTTGGTGTGAACATTTCCCAAGGAAGTCAGGAATAGGGGATACATCCTGCTCTGGGCTGCACGAGCCTTTCTGGTTGCGTGTTGGGAAGCTCTGTGTCCAAAGCAGTCAGGAGGGAGTTGTGCAAAAGGATTCTTGTATTATTTTCCAACAGTGAAGCCAGCATTCACGCGGGGACTCTTTATCCATCCTCTTCCCTGTCTGGTAATTTGAGCCCGTGTTACCTCATTGATGTCACTTACTCTGTACTGGTTAGACCACAGCAACCTTGCCTGTTGAATTCCTCTTTTTAGGTAGCTCTGAAATTAAGTTTCTGTACCACAGCAGTCAGTTTAGCAGTTTTGAATGAGCAAGTCCTGTTTGTCCTTCCCATGACACCAATAAAGACAAAAACCCAGCCAGCTGGTCCACGCGTAGTGTTTTACTCTGCAGACATTACATGGAGTGTATTTAGGGTCATGACTATGTTTAGCATGTTTTTCTGAAACACCTGACAGACAATGGGGCCTTTGGCTTCTGAGCATCAACAGCACGTTGAAGCTGTGCCACTGAAACTTTCTTCTGTGTAATTGGTCTTTGGGCTGCATAAACAGCAAGGAATTGCTTCTTGTTTGAATTTGTCATTGTCCTGCTGCTGCTTTTCAGCTGTTACTTTTCTGTGACAACAGGAGCTCAGAATAACAAAAGCTTTCCTTTGCTGCAAACAATGTAGTACCACTGATGTGGAAGACAGAAGTGGACAAAGTGTGCTGTGAATGGTGTCCTGGCCTGTGATTCCTGGGGTCTTCAACCAGGTGTTGCAGCGTATCTGAATAGGCATAAAGCGGTGACTCACAGCCACATGGAGAAGCACCCTGTAGCAGTGACAGATCTACTTGCTCTGACCCAGCAAAAGAGGTCTTGTACTACGTTTTTTTTGATTTTTTCTTCTTGTTTCTTTCCCAGGTGTCCAGTATCTTTTGTCTCTCGGGTTGTTACCTGGTTGCAATGGGTTGACTGGCCATAGTATGCAACTACAGACACTTACAGGATTTGTCCATGGCATACTTACTGGCACAGGATCCAGGGCCTGACTCAACAAGTTTGTTGTTGTTGTTCTGGTTGTCCTCAGTGTCTTTAGTGCTTCTTTCTATGTTCTTCATTCAAGGAACTAGCCAGGACAAGGAAGAGCAGAAAGTGTTTTAGTACAGAGAACACAGAATTTCACAGAATTTCACAGAATTTTTTCTAGGTTGGAAGAGACCTCAAGGTCATCGAGTCCAACCTCCAACCTAACGCTAACAGCCCTCCACTAAACCATATCCCTAAGCTCTACATCTAAGCGTCTTTTGAAGACTTCCAGGGATGGTGACTCCACCACTTCCCTGGGCAGCCTGTTCCAATGCCTCACAACCCTTTCTGTAAAGAAGTTCTTCCTAACATCTAACCTAAAACTCCCCTGGCTCAACTTAAGCCCATTCCCCCTCGTCCTGTCACCAGGCACGTGGGAGAACAGGCCAACCCCCACCTCTCTACAGCCTCCTTTAAGGTATCTGTAAAGAGCAATAAGGTTTAAGGTATCTGTAAAGAGCAATAAGGAACTGAACTGTGCGAACACAAACCCAGCCTCTATAAGAAATGTGCTTAGAGTAACTTCACAGTCCCAGCACACACAAAGTCATTTCTCTATGGTAAAACATATTTGGCACAAGCATCATCCAGTTTCATCATTTGTCTTCACATCTGTGTTCCTACACTCTTTTTTTCCTTTCACCTTTGTTTTGGATCATTCTCTTGTGGTTACGTACTGCTGTGCTGAAAGGGAGGCTGTGGTCGCTGCCTCCCCAAACACCTGCTGAGCTCTGGAAATTTTATCACAGAACAATCATCACCGTGTGGTGGGACTGCATTATACTCAAAATTCTCTTAATTTCTCTGTTTTTTCCAGGTGGATAGTTTGAAAATAACCTTGCTTAAAGAGACCTCCCACAGAAGTCTGTAAGAGTCTGGCAGACGCTAAAGATTAAATAAGTTGTTGCCTAATAGTTTCTATCAGCATTTTGAAAACAAGAACAAAAAACAAACAAAAAAAACCACCAAGCCCAACAACAAAAAGCATTACTCTTCTTCGCTGAAGAGCTTTCAGCTTTGTGCCTAAAGACTCCGTTTATCTGATCATGTGCAATAAGACTGACTTTCATGCGCTTTCCTTCTAATGTCAAGCCATAAAACAGCCTGGAGTCTGATACCAGCAGACCTTACCCAGCACTGTCTGCAGCAAACAGTGATTTCTTGCAAATAATTAAATCCCTGGGGAGCATCAATAGCTGGCTGCCTAACAGTGCATTTAGATAAGAAGGGAGGAACTGTAGGTGATGCAGGAGAATTACTTTGAAGAATATGCTGTCTCTCTAAAGCATTTTCTTCTGAGGGCAGATGTCTATCAAATCTGCCTCTCACCAATTAAATTTAGGATTGAAATTACTGCTACTGTAGAGCTTCAAGAGGTGCAGCCCTTCGTGAGCACACCAGCTTGTTGCCCCAGTCTTCCTCTGGACTTGTGCAGGCCAAGGCTGTGATCAGGCACGTCCCAAAGTACCACAGACCTGGCACGCTCTTCATGCTCCTGGCTGCCTTTGTTAACTGTGTGTGCAAGGGCAAGAGCTGGTGTCAAAGCTTTCTTAGCAGCTGCAACCTATTCCCATCCCCACGTGCTGAAAGCCTGGCACGGTGCTTAACAATCTCTTCTGAGCACACACTCGTGCTTGCCCCTCACACGGGGAGCAGATGCTTACTGGCTGGACCTTGAGACCGCTGTAGGAGCTGGGGGTGCTTCTCCCTTCTTTCTTTACACCAGCCTGTTCCATCTCAGAGGAGCTAAACACTTGCAGCTTCTGCCACAGTTAACGGGAGCTGTGATAAGAGCTTAGCAATCACGGAAATCCAGACTTCAGTTGTACTCCTGGGAAAGAAGGGAGATGTCTTATCCTGTTACAAAGCTTTAAAAGCCTTGGTAGTGCAGTGGAAGTGGTTTGTAATAGCAGGAATTCATTTGTTAATAAATTTTCCCTTGCTTGTCCCATCACTAATTCAGCACAATTCCAGTGCTGTAAGGTGGTCAGTGCTCAATGTTTCCATTTTTGGGTCTTAAAAAGAGCTTCCTAGCTCATTTCAGTAAAGATGTGATAACAGATGTACCTGTTTATAAGCTTGGTTTAGCAGCTTGTTTCCTTTTGGAGTATATGCGATACATAGAGAATAGCAGCTGGGATACTTTTAGGGCAGTAAGTTCAAAGAAAATATATAGGAAAGAGGGCTTGACTGTATAAAACACCAATAAGCACTGGCAGGGAGAAGAAGAATGTTTTAATGGATCTCCCAGGTTACTGAGGAAATCCCAAATAGCACCTCGCTGTTCCTTCTATCTGGAAGGCAGAGGGCTCTGCTGTTCTTCAGCCTCACCTGGCTCCCGGTGGCAGGGCTGGTGCTGGCAGCCGCTGCAGCCTGCTGTGCCGTGGCAGTGTCCAGAACATGTCCTGCTGCCCACAGCCCCATCCAGTGCTCAGCACCTCTCCGTCAGCCTCGAGCTCTGATGCTGTCAAGAGCAAACAGCTGCAGCAGGTAACCTCAGGCTCGCTGGGGCAGCAGGGGACGTGTTTGCATCTTGGATGCTTCAGTTCTTGGCCTGGCATCCTAGTTCAAATCTCTCTTTGGTGGCAGTTGACTGCACACAACTGGGAATGGAGCTGAGGGAGATGCAGACCCAGGAATAGCGTTTTCTGTGGGAGGGGCCAGAAGGATATTTAAAGATTAATGCTGCTCCACAGTGCTGCAGCCAGGTCTGCTAGAGCTCATCTATCAGAGCCCAGGTCAGGTTGCTCTCTCACAGCTTGCTGCTGCACTTTCTGTTCTTGAATTTTCCTGTAATGTCTGCCTATTTTTGGTTTCTTTATAGCCTTTGCCACAATACTACTGCAGCCTGACTGTTTGCCACAGGGGGTCTCCTCACCTAAACAGCGCTGCCTTTGGAGGTGTTATGGAAGTCGTTTGCAGTGCTTTATGTGCAGTGTGAACAATGGCTGGCCTTTCTGCTCTGTTTCTCGGTGCATGATTGACCAGAAGTGGCTTATAATTAAGCTGTAAGACAAGACAAGGCAAGGCTCGTGTTCCTGGATAACTGAAGCATGATGCAAGTGCTGGTGGCTGAGGCAAAAGGACAAAGGGACTCACTCCGGTGTAACCATCACCTGCCCTGATGCTCATTGCCAGAGCAGGCAGTGTTATAATAATATAGGCAGTAGTATAATAATAATGCTCAGAGCCGAGTACTTTGCACTTTCCATCTTCAAAGCAAACATTAACTAACTTGTTGACACGACCTCCCACTGTGGGAGGCAAATCAGGGAGAGAGTTTTAAAAGCAGACTGGGTCCTCAGGGGAGAATTAAGAGGTAAGATAGGTAATATTTTATCACACCCCCATTTTAGCACAGTGTAAGTGCCCAAAATGAAGTGTGTGAGTTGGATACATGCATTCCTTGCACATTACCAAGGCAGGGACGGTAGGGCCACTGGTGCAGAAGGTCCAGCTGTCCCCTGGATGCCACGCTATTTCCCAGCTCTGCGATGCCACTTCCATGTTACTGCAGAGGTGTTTATACGCATCCAGGCGATGTTTTATGGTATGCATCTAGAAAAATTACAACATAAACATGTCTGTTCACAAAATGAGACTTCTACCTGGCAGTTTACAAGGATTTTGTAGCTTCTCTGACTTAGTAAATCTCACTACTTTCCCTAATGAGAAATACCTCAAGTCTCCTGAGGGTAGGACTAATGTTCTTGGTAGAGAATATTCAGTTTTTTATGGTTATGTCTTTTGGAAGGAAACAGATGGTGCTGTACCTGAGTAACTCACTGCATCTCACCTGCTTTTTAGACTCTCCTGAAAATCAGAAGTTAGAAGTGTACTCAGAAATTTTAGAAGTGATATTTCAGGGCTCTTTTTGTTAGCTTGTTCTAAGTCTTGCTCTTAGAAACTAGGGAGGGTTAGGAGGTTGGCTGTGTTTTCACTTGTTGACCAGAGCTATGTGTGGAGGGGTGTCTCCAAAAAGTCTCTCTATAGGGTAGTACCCTTACAGGGAGGAAATACGCTGTTATCCTGATGGTAGGAAAGTTTTGCAGAAGTCACCTCTGGTTAGAGAAAAGGAAAGGTAGCGAGGAGAGGTGTACGAGGGAGCTGGTGTTGTGCAGCTCTCCGGGGGTTTTTGGTGCTGCTAAGTTGCTGTTTCTGCACTGTTATTACTGAGTATGTGTCATTAAACATCGAAGAGATGGCTCCTACAGACAAATCAAACTGAATTACATGAAGGCCCGTATCATGTCCGACACTTAGCTAGCCCTTTGTCCTAGGCTCTTTATTGGAGGGGGATGGCAGCAGCCTCCCGAGTCCCCTGTGGTCAGAGCTGTGGTTTGAAGGAAATGCCAGGAAGATTTGTCCGTGCTGTCATAGAAAGTCTGGAGCCTGTAATCCTGGAGTAGATCCAAAACCTCCTGTGTTTTGTGCACAAGTCCATCCTCAGAAGGGCTTGCTGTTTCCTGATGCTGCTGGAAGAATGTCCCCTGCATGATATAACCAGAAGTTGTTAACTTTCGCCAGGCTTTATCCAGATGTCAATTTACTCCCAGTACTCGTGAGTGAGCACTGGGAACGGATGAGGTGGTTGATGTGCCAAATTCTTCCACGGGGCTTTTCGAGCCAGAGCTGGAATGGCATTCCCTGTTTAGGCAACATTATTGAGGGAAGAGCGGAAGAGCGGGAAGACAGAATGCAGCAGCCTGGCTCGGCTTTCTTGCATTTGCATGTATTTTCTGGACAAATTTTCCTACTCTGACTCAACATTAGTAAATGTTGAGTTTTGTCTCCCAGTGTGTAATTGTTCTCTGCTGATAGAGGAGGAAGAAGGCTGTCGTCATATGCAGTTGGTGAAATGGCCTCTGACATTTCTGTTAACTTGTTTAAACAAATAATCTTGAAACCAGTTGAAGAGGGCAGTGCACAGAGGTTAACTCTGTGAGTGCTAGTAAGTAGTGTCTGGTGTTCTGCTTACTCAGGGAGGTGTAGATACATTTTCACAGAGCTTGAGCTGAGGCAGCAGATAATTTTTTTATTGTTTAGTAAGATGTAGCTCTACCACAAGTGAGTTAATGTGGATGAATCGTCTGATAGTCTTGCTCTTTAGCTGAATAAAATGAACATATGCTAGTCACCTATCCAGATTTTTCAGTATTTTCATGAGTGTGGTATCATTTATGAAATTGGTAAGGTTACCCCCAATATTCTTTTCTATTTAAGTGGGCTATGATACAGAGCTATTATGAGCAGACAACAATTACCAAAGAAGCCTGTGGCAGTGTTTAATAGCAGTATGTTTGTGCCCTTTCTTATTGCAGGCATAGTCTGCTTATTCCCAACAAACTCATGGCATCTTCTGGTTAATCCCTTGGACTACAAACATTATAGTCTCATCTTAATGCATGTCTCAGAGGGTGAAAGAAGAGTCATCTGCAAAAAAAAAAAAGCAGCTGAAAATCTGGAGGGATTTTATGAATTGTTTTCTGCTGTGTTTGTTTCACTGACCCATTTCAATTTATCTGAGAGATCTGCTGCTGCTTCTCCAGGACCACGTATAGATGGGATATGAAATGTGCTCCATTTGAAGTCCTCTGTTTTCCAGGCTCCCAGAACAGTGTGGTGAGTTTCCAAATGACTGGCAAAAGATTTCAAAGTGAAATAATGCCTAGGCTTGTTCTGTGCCTGACATCCACCCCACCGGTTCTTACTCCTGGCATCTCAGACGTTTTGTGAAATTCAGAGGCCTGTACTGTACCCTGTGTGTAACAGGTTTGCCGAGGGCTTTTGGAAAGTCCCTGACAAAGACCTTCCTTGGTGTACTGAGATACAGCAGTCTTTTAAGGATTGGGGTTAGCTAAATTGTGATAAGCTGCCGGAAAAGATTTTGGGGTTCTGTTCAGCTCAGGGGAAAACACTTTAATCCACAAATCATACCTCGCTGAAGGAGTTTTTGTTCTGCCTAATTGGTCGAATGGCAGTTCATCTGTGTTTTCAGTTCTGTTCAGTGCTTAGGAAAAACACTGGCCTGTCTGAACCCCGGAAAAGGTTGTGGAGAGGCTGACAATAGGAACGATCTCCTCCCTTAGCAGGAGGAGCCACCAGAATCCTGTTTGTGAATCTTGGATGACAGTGGCTGTGTGGCATGCTCACAAGGTCTTGGATGGGCTGTAGTCAGCCGGTGGGCCTTAGAGAGCTCTCGCTTGCATTTTTGCAAGCATTTAGTAATCCTCTGTGCCCACAGGATCAATTTACATGAGGTGTTCAACAGTCAGTATGCTCTGCTCCTTTCGGAATCTGTCTCTCTGATTCCTTTCCAATGCCCATCTGCATAACTGGAGAATCTCTCCAAGAATCTCCTTGTTGTGTTACCATTATTTTTAGTGCTAAATTACACTTTCTTCTCTGCCAGTTTAGAAATCCTTCCCAGAGTGCAGGCATCCTCGTTCTTGTGGTTTTTTTTTTTTTTTTTTTTTTTTTTCCTTCATGCAAACATGACCAGCAAACTTTTTAACTGACAAGCTGACAAGCTTAACTTGTGTGGCTTCAGATGACCTTGACATCCGAAGGAATTTCTTGTACTGCTGATGGTCTTGCATGGAAATGCTTTACGCAGTTAGTTCAGACGTTTGAGATTAAAATAAATCCTGATAGTGGAGCCTTCATAAACACGATTTGGATGAATTCACTTTTCTGTGGGATGTTGCCGTGGTGGGAGCACCATGCCTGGGCTGCTGTTTGTGATCCAGACAAATGCAGCTAAGCAGCCACTAAGACGCACCCACCCCTGCTCACACATCCCTTTTAAGCTAACAGGAAGACACAGCTTGCTTAAAGCCAGGTCAGCAATTAGTGTTGATTAGGGAAGATTTCCCACAAGTACAAGAACTGTGGATCTGGCCAGGAGCAGCTCAGCAAAGTGTGCCTGCAGGGACCTCCTCGTCCTGCCCAGTGGTGCACCTGAGGCAGCCCATCAATGAGCATGGGGCAGGAGCAGTGCTCGTGTGTCAGCCTCTGCCTGCAGCGTGTCATGCAGACGTGGAAGCTGATCGTGTTCAGCCACCTGAGCAGAATTCTGAGGTCCAAACCTCAACTGGTGTGAATGGGCTTCGGTTCCTCACACGTGGCTTTCCGTTCCTAGCGTGATCTGTGTGATGGGGAAGGGAGCGCCAGCCTTGGAAGGCTGGCTGTCAGCTGGCAATCAGCCCTGCATGCTGCTGGTGCAGATCAACCTATCTGAAGCAATGTGAGTCCCGTGGAGAATTAAATGAGGAAAAGCTGTCCGTCAGGAGCTGGTAAGCCTGCTCCTCACAGATGACACGAGGAGATGTGCTCCTGTCAAGGCAGTTCTTGTGCCCGCTGGGGACAGGAGTTGTGGCGGTGGGCAGGAGCTCAAAAAGCCCTGGCTGCAGCGGGGAGGGCTGGTGTGGCAGTGCAGCTGCAGGCTGTACCCCGAGGGCTCCCTTGCAGCCCTCACAACAGGAGCAAGGCAGCAGAGCTTCAGGGACTGAGCTCCCGCTTCCAGCTGAGGGGAACGTGGTGTTGTAAATCCCAGTTTTGTGTCTCTTCAGGTGAAACTGCACTGTAGAAAAACATTTTTTTCTGAGGCTTGACCTGCAAACAGCTTTGCAGCAGTGTAGCTGAAACTTTTACACAAATAGAGCACAAAATCCTCTCTGGACACTCATCTACTGGGAAGTGGTGTCCTGCTTGGCTGGGGCTGGCAGGGGCTCAGGCATGGGTCATGGACAAATGCCTCCTACCAGCTCCTGCCGCCCCAACGGAGCCACCTGCTTTTACAGAGACCTCCTCAGGGCCAGCTCTGGGGGTGCTCAGCTTCCTCAGGTAGGAATGGATCGGTTTGGGACCTGCTGCTTGTATGCTTAAACACACAGCCTCTGTACAGCTGGACCTGTAAACTCTCCAGAAACTGGTTTCCTGTAAATATTGCTGGTCTAGCTAACAAAGACCAATGCTTTACAAGCGTTTCACAGCCCCCTAATAACACCACAGCTCGAAAGGCAGCAGCTTAGAGGCCTGCTCTGTGACAACAGGTTCTGAAACGTGTGCTTTAATATCTTGTTTCCGGCCCCCGGAGTGAGGTTTCCCGCTTAGCGCTGTAGGAACAATCGCGGCTTGTATTTGATCCGCGCTTCAAAGCGAGCATTGTGCTGCCACAATAAAGGTCCTGTTTGTGCAGAAGGGCCCGTCCAGGCCTGGCACTGGCGGGGACAATGCTGGCGTTGACCTCGGGCCGGAGCGTGGTCACTGCTTGGCGCAAGCCACATCTGCAGCATGGGGTGAAGCTCTCCGTGAGGCTCTCTGACACAGCTGTGGAGGGTGGGTGACCCAGAAGGGGTAGGCCTTTGGTGAATGAGCTCAAATGTCACCCTTAATCTCAGAAAAGTTAGTAATTAATATATGTGATCACTTCCTGATTTTTTCTGTTTTTTTTTTTTTTTTTTTTTTTTTTGTTGTTGTTTGTTTGTTTTCAAGGGAGTCAAATTCAGTTTGGTGCATGTTTTTTTGGTTGTTTTTGGGACTCGGCATAGGATTGGAGCTGCGCTCTTGCCACAGGAGTGGTCGTTGGTTTCAGCAGAGGGCCTTGTGGAAGAGGCCTCATGGCTCTGTGTCTTGGTTTTCCTTTCTGTAGAAAATTAGCAATGCCTCCCTCACTGTCGCGCTGAATCGGTTTTGTAGATCATGATGCGCTCCGAGGTGGCAGTTTGTAAGGGCAGGCTGTCATTGTGGGATGCAGTCACGTGAAGCTCTTAAGAAAGGGAAGAAAAAGGAAATCAGTTAATCTCTGATTTCTCCATTGTGAAGAATCTTTTCAGATAGTATGTCAAATCAAGAAGTTTGCACTGAGATTAGAGCAGTCTTTGGTTCCAGACATTACTAAAGCTCCTTCTTTTACAGTTACAGCCCCACCTGAAGCTGTGCGAAATGCAGCAAGCCACTTCCAACGTGTCTGAGCAGACACAAGATGAAAAAAAGATGAGTATTCTTGTAAGTCAGCAAATGTCAAGTCTGGCAGTTAGTATGCAGGCAGACCTCTGTGCTGGTTAGTGCAGGTAGGCTGGTACTCTAGTTCGTGCGGACAGCGCAGTGTTCATCGCAGGTGGCGAGAATCAGCCTCAGTAGCTACGTAAATACATACACACTTTGTCCCTGGTAAAATCCCCTGTTGCTGCAGTAAATTTGTACAGTAACCCCAGCAGCTGTGCTTTATTGAGAGGTTTCTGCAGTGTAAGTGAGCTCTAGTGCATCATGTCTTGTAAAAAATTGCTATTTTGAGATTGCTGCTCTTGTAGTTGCCGTTGCATCCAGTTATGTTGGTGCTTGTGAATATTCTCTAGCCACCTGAGTTGATCACTTTGTTCTCTTCTGGTAGCTGTTTTTACTTTTTCTAATTTTAAGCCTTTTTAAGCAGATACCTAAAATGAGTAGACGTATTATTTGGAGGTAATTTTGAGAGGTATGAGCACCAAGTAAGGCAGTTTATGACTTGTCCTAGCCAGCCAAATGTTATTCTACTCAGTCTTCGCAGCCATCGCTGGATCCAACCCTGCACTCCCACCTGACTGCAGTTACTGTACAAACTCATTGTTCCCAGCTAATTGCTTGTGCCTGTAACCAAGTTGACTTTCTTTAAACTGCAACACAACGTGACACCTAGCATCACGTTGCCTTCTGCCTCGTTCTTCTGTGGCATGTAGCAACCTGATACAGCTGTGACCAAGATAAATGCACAAGGCTGCTAAGTCAGCGCAACTCCCCTGTGTTTTAAGAGAGCATTGAACAGAAAAATGCTAACGTGATGTGATCTCGCTCCAGCTTTCACTGTTTGATTAACAAGGCTGAGCTCAGAGCACCTGGTCTTCTTCCCTGCCTTCAGACAAGCTAAGCTGTATTGATCACTTTATAAAGAACTAGCACAGTGCCGTGTGGTAAGCTTTCTGTAGGATTGGAAGCACAGGAGAAAAAGCAGTCTAAATGGTTGTCTCAGGAAGTCTTCGCCTTATTTTAAACTGGGACGACTGAGTCCTTTTGCAGGCAGCTTGTTTTGGCTTTCTACCTTACTCCTTTAATTTGTAATTCCCAAGCTTTCTTGGTTTCTCCTCTGGTTCCCCATGGCAGCAGCTGCTCAGTGGTGAGGCTCCCTTTGGACTTTCAAGTCTTAATATCTCCAAGTCATCCTTGAGCAACTTTTCCCTCTGGTGGCTTTCACTGCCCTCCTAGTCTCTTGCTTGACCGCAGCATGTCAGGATGTAAATTAATGTCCCGTTGTCCGGCACTTTCCTTAGGCTCTGGCGATGGATTTGCAATATGAAAGCAGCTGGAGGATTTAGAGAACCTCCCAGTGCAAGTCTTACCCCACCACAGCACTATGTCTCAACTCAGCAGTGCCCTGTCTGTGTTCAAGCCTGCTCTGGCATGTGCAGGTGAAATTAAAGCATTTTCATTGGAAGTCCTAGGTTGCTGGTGTTTTTTTTGTTGGTTTTTTTTTTTTTTTTTTTTTTTTTTTTTTTTTTTTTGTGTGTGTGTGTGTTTTGTTTTGAAGGGCTATAACACAGGATCATTACATGGTTGCAATATGATGTGTTCTTCTCCACAGCAGAATAACTGCTGCTGTAAGTCCCTGCAAGTTGTTTCCCTTGCAGGGAAAATAACTTGCAGATGGGCCCACAGTCTTTTGAGATCCATTTGCAACTCAGAGCTCATCTGACATCCATCAGAAGTTGGTATTTGTTCAAGTGAAAGAGGGAGTGCTTCTTCCTCACTCAGGTCCCTTTTGTGTGTCTGTATGCAAATTTCTCATAAAAGAAATTCTGGGGAGTCCCGGGCATGTGACTCATGGTGACTCACAACAAATTTTTCATTTTGGTATTGTTTTCCTTTTAGGCTGGGGTTGTGTTTTTTTTTCCTCTTTGTTTTTAAAAGCAGAAATAAATTTGTCCTATTTTCTGTGAAATGACAGCACATGTAGTAGTGCAAGTTTCTTCCTTTCGTAAGAAATTTGTTCCAGCTTCTTTGTAATACGGATGAACTTGGATGTACAGAAGAATATTTCATCGGTTGGAATGAAATTGATTGGACAAGGTTCACAATATTCTCATAGTAAATATGAGTAACAACCTTAACCTTGTGAACGAATCTGAAAGAACAAGAAGAAACCTGTGTGTCTGCAGTGCTCCTGGCCACCCTGCAAACAGTCCTGGCTTGTCAGGTCTGGGCAGCACTTTTCTTTCCAGCCTCTCCAACGTCACCTGAGTCCATGGCTTCAGCTCTCAAATGTACTGAGTCCATTTTTACTGAGGTTTTCAGTCAACCACATGCTACCTGCCCAGCTGGAAGTGTCTGATCTTAGGATGTGCTGAGCTGAGGTTTGGTGTTGCTGGTGCTTTCAAATACTGGGAGACTAATATTGGGTTCCTCACTCCGTATTCTGGTATGTGCATATGCTACTACTAAGGACTTAATCTGTGTTGGATTCATTTTCAAGTGGTTCAGAATCTCCCATGAAAGTTGAAGGAAAAAAAAAAATTTTTTTTTTTTTTAAAAGACTTCTTTAGAGGGACAAGTCACTTGTTAATTTAAAGTATTTAGCAAGGAACCAAGATAGGAGGGTGCTAATCCTGTTTGACGTCAGTTTGTTGTGTCATTTTATGCAAATTGAATCTCTGAAAGCTCTATTTCCTTCTGTTAAGACAGGAACATTACTACTTCTGTGGCTCAAGAGAAACGTTGGCATTGTCCATTGGTGTGGTTTAACCCGGCTGGCAGCTCAGCACCAGCACCACACAGCCGCTCGCTCACCCTCCCCCCTCCCTCTCGGGATGGGGGAGAGAAACGGGAAAGTGAAGCCTGTGGGTTGAGATAAAGACAGTTTATTAAGACAGAAAAATAATAATAACAATAATAATGGTGATAATAGTACCACTAATAATGATGTGTATGAAACAAGTGATGTGCAATACAATTGCTCACCACCCGCTGACCGATGCCTATCCCCAAGCAGCCGGTGCCCCCACCCTGGCTAGCCACCCCTATATATTGTTTAGCATGACATCAGATGGGATGGAATACCCCTGTGGTCAGTTTGGGTCAGCTGTCCTGGCTCTGTCCTCTCCCAGCCCTTGCTGCACCCCCAGCCTGCCTGCTGGCAGGACAGAGTGAGAAGCTGAAGTGTCCTTGGCTTGGTGTAAGCACAGCTCTGCAATAATTAAAACATCGGTGTGTTATCAGCACTCTTCTCATCCTAATCAAAAACATAGCACCCTACCAGCTACTAGGAGGGAAATTAACTGTCCTAACTGAAACCAGGACATCCACTGAGAAGGTCGTAGGAAAGTTTGTCCTGTATGACACAGCAGTTGGTCCCCTTACCTAACACACAGCACCAGATGAAAATCAGGGCAAGTCGGTGGACAGGATTTGTTGGGTGTTGTTTATGTGTGTATAGTGTATGCTTGAGGAAGAGAAAACCAGAAAAGTGGCAGGGAATGACTGAATTATTTAGGTTGGAAAAGACCTCTAAGATCATCTAGTCTAAGAGTTAACCTAGCACTGCCAAGTCTACCAAAAGGAGCAGAAAAGTAATCACAGCTGTCGTAGGAGTTCAAAGGGTTATTCTGGAATGACCAGCCCACTAACACTATTTCTGACTAACTAGTCATGTTGATGTATTCCAGGTTGAGTGTTTTTTTTTTTTTGTTTAGCTTCATGTGTTAGCAAATATATTTTTCCTCTAGAACAGCAGTCTCTTTAGCATTAATCTAAAATAATGATTTGACTTTTATAGCATATAATATTCCATAATTTGGATCAAATTTCCCAAAGAAAAAGGATCTCTTGGGTTAATTGGTAACTCCCAGAAAAAAAATATTGGAGCAAAGAAGCTGGCTGTTCCTATCAAGTTCCTTTTACACCTAAGGAAACAGGATTTTGTATGTTCCTTACAAATAAATTTTAAAAGGGAATAGAGATGTAATTCTTTCTCACACAAATGAAACTGTGTGGGTTCCAGCATGTGTTCAGCTCCAGGCAGGAAAGTACTGTCCATCTAAGTGACGTTGGTTCAGAGCTAAACAGGCATGGAGGTTGAAGCACGCATACTTCTAAGTATGACAGAAAGCCCTGGGAGGTGTTTGCTTCTTAACCTGTCCCTGATCTTCACTGGGCAGTGACTAGCAGGAGATCCTGAGCTGTGGGATGGTGGCAGGAGGAGCCTGAGCTGGGTGCAGGGCTGCTGGACGACCTGGAGCTCTTGTGGGAGGCAGCAAGGGGGGCTTAGGGGCTGGTGGCTTTGCCTTTGGGCCATGTTGGGCCTCAGCCCATGCTGCCCTGCAGGAGTGTGGAATTCTTGTCAGTTTTGCTCATGCCCCATTTTAGTAGGCACTGTGCTTAAACCTATTGTGCTTGGGAGTAAGTGTGGATGGAAGGGTTGTTAAACGGAGGGAGACAGACACTTAGAGACAGTCCAAGGAAGAGAAAGGTGGATTTCCATGTTTGTTCCCACATAGCATGGTCAGGACCTGGAGTGATGCTTCATCATCTGCTGCTTATTAACGTAATTTCTAAACTTACTATGCTCTCAGTTAATGGATCCCATTGGATTCATGAGCCCAGATTCCATAGAATAAAATTGTACATGTATTAATTGTATGAAAGACACCAAACATGGAATAGGACAGTTCCATAAATAAGTTAATTGGAATAAGTCATTTGTAGCAATGTTCATCTCTGCTCAAATGCAAAGGACTTCTAAGAATTAGTAAGATCATTTTCAATAACAGTTGACAAATGGCGGAGTCTTCAGTCCCTAGCTTGAGGTATCACAGATTTTATAGATAATTATTCATGGATATGGTCTGCCGGAACAAAAAACATTCCTATTGCACTCTGTTTGTTCTGGAAGTTATAATAACTCCAGATTGGTTATGTTATGTCTGTTGACAGCTGCAGAGGATCCTTTTCCTCTCTGTCCCTACAGGGATGATCTTTAGACAGCACTGAAAATCATCTACTGACAATGCTAATCTGTGTAACCTGAAACAAAGGAGAACACAAATACAAGGCAGGCAGGATCTCCTGCTTCCTGCAGAAATGCATGGTGAGGTTTGAAAATATCCTGAATCTTTTCTCTCCACTAAAATAAATAGATAAATAAATAATGGATGGCCAAATAGCTGATTAAGAAGTTGTATTCTCTAACAGTGGAAGTCTATGCCTTGGTGCGAAAACTCAAATCCTATCTAATTAGTTTGCTAGCTAGACATGATGGTGGCTTTTTTTGCCTTTTTTTTTTTTTTTTTTTTTTTAATTCTGTTTATATGACATTTTTTAAGTAGCCCTTTGTGGAGCTGATCTACTTTGACTAGAGCTGTGTATTATCAACCAAACTGCCAACTCAGCTTTGGTACTTGATTGTGGATGGTCAGGACTGAAGTTGGAATAAACTGGAGAGATTTTGTCTTCTCTCATTGCTGGTTCCCATGTGCTGAAGTGAGTAACGCTGGTAAAGAGAACTATCTTGGGGCAAATACTACACTCAGTAGCTGCAGCTGGCATCATGTTCCCCTCAGCACAGCTTTGGCCACAGGATAAACGGAGTTGCAGTGCATGATATCCTCGAGCTGTGCAACGCAAAGACTACAAATAATCTGAACTATGAATTCTTACCGCTTCCTCATTTGGAAGCGTGAGACATGAAATCAGTTTGTAACTGCCTCTGCTGTGGAGCTTATGTATGAAATGTGTCTCTTGCAGTGTGCTTCATGAGCCTTGGCTGGTGAAGAGTATGGGAGCTGAAAGACGAGAGACGCGGCAACTGATGGCAAGCGCTGCAGTTGGACAAGGCTCTTGGTTCTTGCTGCTGCTTCTTCTGGAGGTATGTAGACTAAAAAAGGGCTGTGACTTTTCTGTGGTTTGCAGTGTAACTTTTCTATCTGATGCAAGAGGAGGCTATTTCAAGATGGGTATAAAAATGGTGGTGGGTGGGGTCTGGGACAATGGCTAGCAGTGAAGGGGCTTCTTGTGCTTGGTGAGTATGTGGGAGGACAGTGAAGTGGCATCAAAATTAAAGCTGCTTTTGATCCCTTATAATGATTTTTCATAATGTTAGATATTTAGTGGTTTTCTTTTTTTAAACTCTTTTTTTGGGCTTTGAAATATCATAGTGTTTTAGAGTCCAGCTGTGTAACTGGGTATATACAACAGTGATTTCTTCAGATCTTTAGGGATGCCTCCTTGACAACATAATAACATATGAGAGTCCATCTTGGATGCAGACTGTGGTAATTAGCTTGTTTTGGTATAAAGTTGTTTTAAAAGTTCTTTGAAGCTATGCCAGCTGACAGGGCCCTTCAACTCCGCTAGGGCAATGCAAGATGTGGAGAACTGCAGGTTACTTTTATTGATCTTAGTCTTTAAAACTATGTATGGCAAATGTTGCAGGCAGCAGAGATCCAGCTGGATTCTGTGGGTTTAAAGACTTTATCAAGAAGTTCTGTGTAAACACTGCATTTTTGTCAAAATGTTCCAGATCAGTCTTCCTTCCAGACAGAAATATGGAGTGAATAAACTAAGCAATAATGGTCTAAATAAAAGAAGTGATAAAATTTACCTGTGTAGTCAATGTGATGTTGATTAAGTTTTACGTAAATCATAAATTGATAGGCTCTGTTTGTATTTTCTTTTGACTGTGCTACTGCTCCTGTGATGATCAAAAAAGCTGGATTATTTCAGAAAGCATACAGCTCTGAGAGGCTTGGAATGTTTACTTGAAGTTTATTTTTAAAGAATTCTAAAAGGGTGCTACCCAGAAGATACTTCACATAGGAAAAAAAAATATACTTGGAAAAGGCAGTGAAGAAGCGATTGGGAGTCAAATATAGTAAAACTGTCCAAGAATGATTCTTAAATTATTGGATGCATTTGTCTGTGTGCGTGCTTCAGAGAATCTTTTAGATAGGACTTCAAGATTTAAGTTCCTTTCTTGTAGCAATGCAAGTCTTCTCTAACACTTCAGATATATTTTCTTTATTCATTATTTCAAACATACGGCTTTCTTTACTATGCGTGCTTTCTTCTTGTAAGTAAGTAACACTTCATAAGCACTCAAGATTATATCTTTAAATGAAAATATAACATCCCATGTTAGTCCTACAGGACAAGTGGCTATAGCACAACGTATTATTTACCTCTCTGGGTTTGAGGCAACAAAACTGTAAGAGAGCTTTGACATTCAGAACTGACTACAGTTGAATGAAAGTAGTTTTTAAAACTGCTTCTTTCTTGTCTTTTATTATGTTTATTTACATTATGTTTCCTTAGAAGAGTCTGACTTTTATAGTTGGTTTTAATCTCCTCAGGATGTTGTAGAAGCACCTACCATCTCTTTCTCACATTAATGACTTTAAAAGCTGTGTTACTTTTTAGCATTTCTATCAGCCACTAACTGAGCTGGTATGTAGATCTTCACCCAAATGCCACTAAGATTACAATGAGAGGTTGCTGTAGCTGTTCTTCATTACATCTGACCCCTTCACAAACCCAGGGAGCCTACAACTTGCATGTGATCAGCTCATGGAGGAAAAAAACCTGCCAAGGCAGACAGTGTTCTCACAGACAGCAGACAGTGTTCTGAAGGGTCTTAAGGCAATGCGTGTTTTTTGGTTGAAAGTAAAAAGCTGTAATTGTCCAATTCCATCTGTATTTAGCAGTACTGTTGGATTTCTGAGTGCTGCTAAACTTTCTCACAACTTTCACACTTGTCATTCTTCCCAGTATCTCATGATGGCTTGCAGTCTTGGCCCATTTCACTAATTTTGTCAAAATATTCCCACAAACGCAAAGAAAGCTATGAAATCATGTTATTCAATGTCTGCTGGGCATTTCTCAGTCAGACCCAATAACAAGAAACCACCCCAGCTCTAAGGGATGAGCTGTAGAAGGGTGGTGTTGTGTAAAAAGAGCCTGAACCTAGCCAGAGCCCTGTGTCTGCTCTGGGGGGGCAAAGTGCCCAGTGGATGTCAAGGTGGATCAAGCACATCCAAGCTGTTGAGATACTGGTTCCTCCCTACATCCCTTCTCTTCCCCTTTGGGAATGACTCGAGTGCTCCACAAACAGCTTTGCTGTAATTTATCTAACGCACACAGCCAGGAAGGGTGCCTGTTGCTGACGTATTTCAGGAACTTGCAGGAACAGCAGTGTATGCCATTTGCTGGTCTCAGTGCTGCTGCTGCAGCTCCCTTAGTTGGATCCACGTTCAGCATTACCAGAGGCATCCTTTTATATGGAATATCATTGGCTAGGATGCAGCAATGAGGAGAAAGTGAGCTGTTTCTCTTGTGCTTGTTTATGGGAACACACGGTCAGTCCTTCCTGCCTGCAGTGGTAGGGTGTGGAGTAGGGCCTGCCCCTGCCCCGCTGGTGAAGCAGCGCTGGCAGTGCACAGTCTTTTCTTGGCTTGAGGCAATTTCAGAGCTAGTTATGGAGGAGAGTTTTAAGAGCATGTCAGCAGTGTCTGTTATTGATATAAATCTATTTTTCTTATGGTTCTAGCAAGTTGGGAAGTTGGACATTTGTTTGGATTCCTGGATGTCTGGAAATGCAAGTGCTTACCTGGAGTTCAGTGTTTCCTGGCAACATTTGACTTCTTGTACCTTTCTTGTAGAGATAGGCTATGCATTGATGCTAACTAAATCTGGTGCATTTGGTATGTCAGGCACTTTGCACTGCTACAATCTGTACAAGTATATTCTCAAAAGGCAAGGTACAAACTAAACACACTGGGACTTTGAGGCAAACTACGCCTCAAGGAGACACTAAGAGTGAGCTGCAGGTGCCTTACTGTCTGTGCCAAAGAGTACTGAATACAGGCAGGGTGAAAATGGAGGCATTGATTAGTCCCATGGATAGTGCTCTTCTGCTGGGTACCTTGGTGTATAGCCCAATCCTGGCTTTGTGCACCATCTCCAAGGGAATGATGAAACCTGCTGCTGAATTTCTTGTAATTTCAGAAGGAGTATTACAGAGTCCTCATCCCATCCTCCTGCTCTTTCCTTGGTGTCCTGTACCAGCATCAATCAGAAAAAAGGTTAGGCTAGCTTGACAGCCTGATTCAGTTTTTGGTATTTTTGTATTTGTATTTTGGTATTTTTGGTATTCAGGTCTCAACGTCTGCTGCTGTAGGAGGTACTCTGAAATCACAGTCTGGTGCCTTTGGGCTTTAGGGGAAAAAATGTGATGTTTTTCAATGCATTTCTCGTGATACCTTTTTGTCACGTTGCTGCTGCTGTCTCCCATCAGGTGAAAGGCATCTGTTTGGTGCTGGGCATGTGCTGCAGTTCCTGCTCTCCCTGCCGTGCTGTTCAGGCTGTTCCTACCCTGCTGTGCTGCCTGTGCTCTGAACAGAGCTCCAGAGCTGTTTGCTGGCTCTTCACCCATTTCACAGTGGAAAATTCTTCCATGAGCGTTAGTTACAGGAAGCGAATTAACATCTCCTTTAAATGGTCTGGCCTTGTGGGGAGGAAACAGGTCATTTTGTGAAGTACACTGTTTACTGGAAAGTGAATGGACTGTCTCCAAAATATATACTTAACCCAAAGAATGAAAAATACCTGAGGTGTTTCAGTTTCTATGTCAATATCCAAATGTTATGTAGTTCATAGCTAGTAAAAATGTGCATTTTTATGTGGTACAAGAAATTGGTACAGGGTAGCCCACAAGTTTTAAATTTCTTTAAGTAAAAAAATAAAATCTGGGTGTGTATGGCTTGCCAAGTTTCATTTTACTGTAATGTTTTATAGCCTTGTTATAATCCCCTGTAAACACTTTGGTTTATGCTTGGAGTATGAAACAAATGTAATATCTCCCAGTGATACTGATAAATTTTATACTTGTTTTACTCAGAAATTATAATGCAGCAGCTACTTAAAGGCTGGAGCATGATCTTGTTCTTATGCAGGGCTGGTTTCATGATGTCTTCATTTATAATTACAGTTTCTGCCAGTGTCTCTTTGGTGTATCAGTCTTTTTGGTCAGACCTCAGACTGAGGGGAAAGTGCCTCATTCCTTAATAAAGGAACAGTGAGTAAGAGTGTTTACATGGATTCAGTGCAAGATTAGCACTGTTTTGGCTTTATCTAGATCAAACGGTGTTCTGTAACATGACACTTTCATTCAAATTCAAAACATTTTAATTTGGCAAAAACAAAATGCAGCCACAGACAGTATTTAATGAGGAGCTAAGGCCAATTTTTGCAATGGCATGGATACTACACAGTTGGTAGGGAAGGCAACGATGACCGAACTTGCAGATGTGTGTGTTGTGTGGCTCTTGGCAGTTCTTTCAGGGAAGCTGTGCCTGGTCATGGGTGCAGCAAGTAGTATAGAAATGCTTAACATTCATTACATGGGTGCTTGTTGCTTCATACTGATTAAGTATCTTCTTTTGATGTGTGAAATAAAACAGGAAAAAGCAGCAAAAGCCTCTAAACACCATGAAAGCAAGCAGGAATATTTGGGCTTCTCTAAAGGTTAGTAGCTGGTGCAACATTCAAGGGACATCCATCCAACATTTCATGGTCACCATTTCACGCTGTGTCAGAACACAGGATTCTGCATGTGTCTGCGTGTCTGAATCAGCTCTGTACCCTCTGTCAGATTTGGCATAGTCAGTTACATGACTCTGATGTTTCCAACAAGTAGGTGTTTGCATATGGACACAAGCCTTCGTTTTAAATCTAAAAACATTCATCAGTCTGCTCCAGAGTTCAAATCCTCAAACAGTTTGGTAATTCTAGCATCACCTTCTTCATGTGATTCCAGTGCAGCCTGGTTAGCAGTTTCAGGTTATGACTTTTACTTGAGAGTACAGCCAGACCTATGGCAAACTCCTCTGAACTGTTTTGTTAAGCAAACTCTCATATCTCTAGACTTTGCTTGACAATTGCAAAATGGTTAGCCAGTTAATATTTATCCTATTGTTATTAAAACTCACAGTTCAGCAGGTCTTTCTTCAGAGAGCAGTAGATACGCCAGTAGTAATTATGAGCTGTTTCTTGAGTTAGAGTCTCTGAAGCTAAATTAAAAGCAACTGTGGCTTGAGCTAAATGACCAAAAGGCATATTTTCAAAGGCAGACAATCACTTAAAGATGCAGCTAAATTCAGTTCTTATCACCTATCTATTTGCATGGGAATTTTACTCCTAATTCACTATGGAACTTAGTGAGTCCCAGGGGACGTCTACCCACCTTAAATAAGTAAATAATGTCTGGGGAAAGTCCTACTTGAAATCTCCTGGCCGATAAATGTTTCAGTCTAGTATCACCTGTGGATGATATTCATAGTGGCACAAACCAGTTCCTGTGTGGAGACCATAACACTCTCCCCATGAGCATGCAAACAAACAAAACTCAAACAGTGGGTTCCAGAGAAAAGCAACTGCAGAGCTGTCCCACCAGCTGTAGGTTTTACTGTGTTTAAAGATTTTTTTTTGGTGCTCTGAGTGAAGATGTCTCAAAGGGCAAGATTTGTGTCAAGCTGTCTGCAAAAAAGTGAAAGGAAGCCCAGGCCACAATGCGAAGAAGGGAAAGATGGTTTTAATTTGTCTGCCCTGGCTCTGGATCATAATGCAAGAGAAGACCCACAGCTGGTGTCTGCCTACTTTCAATTCACAGAATCACAGAGTCGTCTAGGTTGGAAGAGACCTCCAAGATCACCTAGTCCAACCTCTGACCTAACACTAACAAGTCCTCCACTAAACCATATCACTAAGCTCTAAATTCTTGCAAGCTGTGTTGCCCCTTGTAACTCATAAAGCATCATGGCCATCTCCATGGTCTTCTGGACCATGCATGATGCCTGTGTGCTGCTGGGACGTGCTGGCTGGGGCTGGTAAGGCGTTCCTTCCTCCACTTTTTTTTGTTAGGTAAGTCTACATCAGCCAGCATCACTCTCCTGAAGTGCAGTATCATGCTCTTGAGGGGACTGCCAGGGGATGAAAAGCTCTGGATTGCCAGAGTGGCTTCAGTATAAAATCTTCTGGTGTCCTTGTCACAAAGATTTCTTATTTCTTATTTCTTATTGCAAAAAAGGAGAAACTTTGTTCCGGTTTGGAGTAAGTTGCAGCAAGAAGCAAAACATCTCTGAATCCAGCAGATTAGGCTTTTTTCATCAGACTGTCTCAAAACGTGTGACCTTGCTGTCAGTGGGAAGAGGGCTTGGCCCTGGCATCCCAGGTGCAAAGTGACTCCATGCAGCTAAACATGGAGGAAAATACTTTTCCTCTTTGTGTTCCTCTTACTTCAGCAGCCATCTTCATCTCCACATCTGTCAACGTAATTGCTCAGAGCCTATCAGGCACTGCATTTGCCAGTAAAGTAACCAAAGCCACAAATGGCCACCTCCTAAATGCTCCCAGCCTCTCGCTCCCCATCTTCCTGCTCAGACCTTCTTCACGTCAGGAGGCACAAAGGTATCTTTGCCCAGAAGCCCATTTGCAGTTCTCCCAGGTGTTTCCTCTCCTGCAGACACCCCTCTCGGAAGTACCCCTGGGAGGGAGAAGGCTTTTCTCCAGTACCACTGCCCACCCACACGCTGCACCCCAGCTGGGAGAGGTGATGCAGCATGGTCGGCTGTGGTTCCTGCACTGAACAACTGGAAAAAATGACTCGCTTAATGGGATGCAGACTCATGAGCTGAATCAGCCTCAGCAGGGTTTTTGTTGTTTCAACTGTTTCTTGTATTGAAAACTGCTCTATGGCCATCTGCGAAGGCTGGCTGTGTACCAGCGGTGTGGAGCCCGTGCTGGTGGTTGGTGCTAATGGGGAGCAAACCCTGCTGCCTCTTGCAAGGGGAGCTGGGGTCACCTGAGCCTCGACCCTCACTGCGGGGCAGCTGGGTGCAGTCCAGGGGAGACGTGCACCTCCGCTGCCCCTGGCAGCAAATGGTGTATTGCTGTGGAGAAGAGAGAGACGGCAAGAGGGTGGCAACTGTGTCAACCCACACTGTATGCTTTGTTATGGCTTCGCCTATCGAATATGTGCAGGATCTGGTGCCTCAAAGTGTCACTTCCAGCTACAGCCATCGCTGCCCTTTATCTGGTGTGAGAACTGCACCGGGGCTGTGCTCTCCAGGGGCCTTCAGCAGTGGGCAGCTTTTAAAGGGAGATGGGTTTTGAACATTCTCTTGAACAGCACAGAGTGCTCAAGAGTGTTCAAGAGCATGGGGTGCTGTAATCATGGAGCACCCCATGCACTTGCCTGCCTGAGTTCCCTGCTGCTTTTGCCTTGCCTTGATGTGGTGAAACTGGATGTTCACCCTGCATGGGGACTTGGGGTACAGGGACAGCTGGCACAGGTTAGCAGCAGCGCAGCTGGTAAGACCCAGGCAAGGGAATTTCCTGCCTTGTTCAGCGGAGGTGTAGCTGCAGCTGAAATTCTGGGTTTTGCACATTGTAGTTCCAGAAAGATATGGGCCATGCTAGAGAAGAGCAGCAAAAGGAATAGTGGCACAGAAACGGGCAGAGTCAGCAGCAGAAGGGACCGACACGAGGCAGGAACAGCCGGGAGCTGGGACTCTTGGCTTTCTGCTACCGCTCCCACTGCTGCAGGAAACGCACTCCGCAGGGTGTGCACACCGCGCTGATTTCCTTAACACCTGCGCAATGGGAACAGCACTTCCCTCCATGCATGAATGTCTTTATAGTGCTTGGGGGCCCCGTGGGAAGGAACACTTCAAGTCTCAGGTATTAAAGCTGTAGAAGGAGGTCTGCAGCAGAAGAAATACTGGCTGGTTGCTTTTATCCCGGCAATCTGCTTGTTTCTGAAATACTCAAGTGAAATAGAGGTGGAAGGGAGCTCAGCCAAGCATTGCACTCAAACAGCAGCTTGTGTTTATGGTAGAAGACTGTAGATGGGGAGTGCAGGCACATGAAGGGTGTGTGTGTGTGCGCGCCTGTGCACGCATGTGCCCAAGCTGATGGCACCCGGCGCACACACAGCAGATGCTCCCTGCATGTGCAGCCGCACAAACCTTGTGGCTGAATCCTGAGAGCAAATGGAGAGCAGCCGGTGTTTTGTCTTGTGACTGTATCAGTGTGGCTGCTGGCATTTTCAGCGTGTTTAAAGCATGGCAGAGAGGTAGTGATGTATACAGGAACAATTTGGTTTTGCTGTCTGCACTCAGCTCCTAGGGGCCAGGAGATTTTTTTTTTTCCTCTTGTGCGGGTCTCATGGGTGGTAGAAATAAGGCCCGAAGTGGGGAGATGGCTTGCCTTTAATCTCCCCAAGCCTCCTCAGCCACAGGCACAGGCAGTTTTATCAGCTTGAGACTGCGTCATGAGTCTCAAGGTGCTTGGTAGCTTTGCAAAGAGACAGCATTTCAGAGAAATTCGTCTTCCTTGTGTGGGTGAACGCCTACCCCTGACAGCTGAGACACTGCTTTGTACAGGTGCGAAGGAGAATAATCTCTCTTCAAGTTGGTGAACCTTTTCAGAAAGTTTCTCCCAAGTGTTCTCCTTTGGTCGGTGGGCACTGGTTGGTTCAGGTGGGGAGGACAATAGATTCTCTTCAAGTTGGTGAACCTTTTCAGAAAGTTTCTCCACAGCTGAGACGCAGGCCTGTAAGGAAGAGGAGAGACTTTCTTCGTACTGCCGGAGTTGTTTAGCCGCTTCACCCACTGTGGGTTCCTCATCCTCTTTCCAGGCCATTATTGCCAATGAGCTGGCATATGATGATGGTGCACTCCGTACAAACTTCCGCCACATGGGTCGTGTACACTTGACTTCATCTGGATCTGTGGATGTTTGTTTGAGGTCTGGATCCTCATAAATCACTTCCCGTACGGCTAATTCCCTCAGGTACTGGATTCCCTTCTCCATAGTGGTCCACTTGCCTGGTAGACATAAAATATCTTCCTTGAAGGGATACCTTTCCCTCACAGCTGAGAGGAGACGCCTCCAGAGGCTGGTGGGTCGTGCTCCATCTGCAATTGCTTTGTCAATGCCGGCGTCTCGAGCAAGGGATCCCAGCCGCTTGGCTTCCCTGCCGTCTAATTCCACACAATTGGCTCCAGAGTCCCAGCACCGGAGCAGCCAGGTGACAAGCTGCTCACCTATACAGCGACCAAAATCTTTTCGCACATCTCGTAGCTCGCGCTCGTTTAGGCTTCGGGTAGTTACTGTTGCTCTTTCGGCATCCTCATCTTCCTCCTCCTGAATCCTTGACGGCCCAGCGTCGTCATCATCTTCGTCATCTCTATACTTAGTTTTGGCAGAAGCCTTACCTGGATTGGCAGAAGACTCTCTGCGTTCTAAACGACTTGAATTTCTATACCATATTTTCACCTTCTCTACAGGGGCAGCTTGCACTGCTACTGCTCGTTTCTCTGACTTTGTTACAGGGTCTGCCACAGGGGTTGGAATGCCCTCTGCAGGGTCAACTTGCACTGCTACAGCTCGTTTCTCTGACACGGCCACAGGAGCTGGAGCGGCTACAGGAGCTGGAGTTGGAGCTGGAGCAGTTGCAGGAGCTGGGACTGGAGCAGCAGTAGGAGCTGGAGCTGGAGCGGCTTCAGGAGCTGGGACTGGAGCAGTTGCAGGAACTGGGACTGGAGTAGCGGCCGGAGCTGGAACTGGAGCGACTGCAGGAACTGGGACTGGAGCAGCTGCAGGAGCTGGAGCTGGAGCAGCTTCAGGAGCTGGGACTGGAGCAGTTGCAGGAGCTGGAGCTGGAGCGGCTGCAGGAGCTGGGACTGGAGCGGCTGCAGGAGCTGGGACTGGAGCGGCTGCAGGAACTGGGACTGGAGCGGCTGCAGAATCCACCGTAGGGGTCACAGTGGCCGTTGGATCTGTCACAGGGTTTGGAGTGGCCGCAGGGTCTGTCACTAAGTTGACAGCAGTATCAATGGCAGCTCGATAGGCATGAGCCAGGCCCCAGCACGTTACAATGATTTGTGTTACTTTGGAACTGCCAGAATCATTACACCTTTTTTTCAAGCATTCTGCCAGTTTTTGAGGATTTTGCCATTGTTCAGGGGTGAATTTCCAACACACTGGGGGTGCCAACTGCTCTAGATGCCTGCCCATATCCACCCATACTCCCTGCCACCCACAACTATACTGCCTCCGGGCAGATCTCCGGATGAGCTTCATAAGTAGTTGTTTAACTTTAAGCAGAACCTGAAGTGCATTCAGGAGGCAGAACAACAGGACTATGCTGGTCTGAGTATCCCAAGGATATTCAATATCTTGGAGAGCTATTGTAATAAACTCGGAGGATAAGAGGGTGGTGAAGGAGGAAGGGAGAGTGATCAAGGAGGGTACAGGGGTGGTGAAGGAGAAAGGGAGAGTGATCAAGTAAGAAAAATTATCTTCCCCTTTCCCCTCCACAGATTGACTCCCTAATGAAAAAAGGCAACAGATACAATTGCTAATAGTTTCCAAAATACAGTTTCCAAAGTATAGAATCGAAGATGTTACTGAGTACAAATACCAGGTTAGAGTCATGGCCAGATATTTCATCATCTCATAAGCCACTGATACAACACACAGTACCATAATGGTCTGAAACCAGGGCCCGGAGAGGATAAACAACATGACAGAGAGCACATACGGAAAATAACGTGCTATAATACTCAATTTGGAAAACAGGCGCAGCACAGTTGAGATTAAAGCAATCAGCATTATGACAAGTGACTATTAAGCAGGTCTAATACTTATACCAATTTTAGTTTAACACACTCTGGTCAGATCTGCCGTTATCTCAACCTTTCGAGCCCCACGTTGGGCGCCAAAAAGACTGTCGTGGTTTAACCCGGCTGGCAGCTAAACACCACGCAGCCGTTCGCTCACCCTCCCCCCTCCCTCTCTGGGACGGGGGAGAGAAATGGAAAGTGAAGCTCGTGAGTTGAGATGAAGACAGTTTAATAAGACAGGAAAATAATAATAATAATAATAATAATAATAATAATAATAATAATAATAATAATACAATGATGATAATAGTACTACTACTAATAATATGTACAAACAAGTGATGCACAATGCAATTGCTCACCACCCGCTGACCGATGCCCAGCTTAACCCCGAGCAGTCCGGCCCCCTCCCCCCGGCTAGCCACCCCTATATATTGTTTAGCATGACGTCAGATGGTATGGAATACCCCTTTGGCTAGTTTGGGTCACCTGTCCTGGGTCTGTCCCCTCCCAGCTCTTACTGCACCCCCCCAGCCTGCCCGTTGGCAGGACAGAGCAAAGGCTGAGATGTCCTTGGCTTAGTATAAGCACTGCTCTGCAACAATTAAAGCATCGGGGTGTTATCAGCACTCTTCTCATTCTAAGCCAAAACATAGCATTCCACCAGCTACTAGGAAGAAAATTAATTCTGTGCTAACTGAAACCAGGACATCTATCCACCCCTTATTCCATACCATTTATGTCATGCTCAGGTTACACTCTTTTCCATACATTCTAATTAGTCACCTATAGTAATCATGGTAGTGATAACATACAGTATAATATACTATTTAACATGGTGCAATTCAGTTCATGGGCTATTCTCACCCAGTATTAAATCTCCTTGAGGTACACACCGGACCTCTCCGTTCTTTTGCATCACCCACCAAGTATATCCAGGTCCCTGAGCGAAAACAATTCCACGAATAGGTTTGCCTTTTCCTGAGGCAGGAGTAGCCCAGACTGTTTTACCCAGCATATTTTTTACATGCACTACAGGAACTTTATCCCCATCTACAGTACGTAACAGGTTTGATTGGGCAGGTCCAGCTCGGTTGGTAGATCCCCTAGTATTGACTAACCAGGTGGCCTTTGCCAAATGCGTATCCCAGTTTTTGAACGTCCCAGCGCCCATTGCTTTCAAGGTAGTCTTTAACAGGCCATTGTATCGTTCAACTTTCCCGGAGGCTGGTGCATGATAGGGGATGTGATACACCCATTCAATACCATGTTCTTTGGCCCAAGTGTCTATAAGGTTGTTTCGGAAGTGAGTCCCATTGTCTGATTCTATTCTTTCTGGGGTGCCATGTCGCCATAGGACTTGCTTTTCAAGGCCCAGGATGGTGTTCCGGGCGGTAGCATGAGGCACAGGATATGTTTCCAGCCATCCGGTGGTTGCTTCCACCATTGTAAGTACGTGGCGCTTGCCATTGCGAGTTTGAGGGAGTGTGATGTAATCAATCTGCCAGGCCTCTCCATATTTATATTTCAGCCATCGTCCTCCATACCAAAGAGGCTTTGACCGTTTGGCTTGCTTGATTGCAGCACATGTTTCACAGTCATGAATAACCTGTGCTATAGCGTCCATGGTCAAGTCCACCCCTCGATCACGAGCCCATCTGTATGTTGCATCTCTACCTTGATGGCCTGAGGTGTCATGGGCCCATCGGGCTATAAATAATTCACCTTTATGCTGCCAATCCAGGTCCACCTGAGCTACTTCAATCTTAGCAGCCTGATCCACCTGCTGGTTGTTTTGATGTTCTTCAGTAGCCCGATTCTTGGGCACATGAGCATCTACGTGGCGTACTTTCACAGCCAGGTTCTCTACCCGAGCAGCAATATCTTGCCACAATGCAGCAGCCCAGATAGGTTTGCCCCTACGCTGCCAGTTGTTTTGCTTCCATTGCTGTAACCATCCCCACAGGGCATTTGCTACCATCCATGAATCGGTGTAGAGATAGAGAACTGGCCATTTTTCTCGTTCAGCAATGTCTAAAGCCAGCTGAATGGCTTTCACTTCTGCAAACTGACTCGATTCACCTTCTCCCTCAGCAGCTTCTGCAACTCGTCGCGTAGGACTCCATACAGCAGCTTTCCATCTCCGATGCTTTCCCACAATACGACAGGACCCATCAGTGAACAGGGCATATTTCTTTTCATTCTCTGGCAACTGGTTGTACAGTGGGGCTTCTTCAGCACGACCCACCTCCTCCTCTGATGATATCCCAAAGTATTTGCCTTCTGGCCAGTCCATGATCACTTCCAATATTCCTGGGCGACTGGGGTTTCCTATTCGAGCCCGCTGAGTAATCAGTGCAACCCACTTGCTCCATGTAGCATCAGTTGCATGATGCGTAGAGGGGACCCTTCCCTTGAACATCCAGCCTAGTACCGGTAATCGGGGTGCTAGGAGGAGCTGCGCTTCAGTACCGACCACCTCCGAAGCAGATCGAACTCCTTCATATGCTGCCAATATCTCCTTTTCAGTTGGAGTATAGCGGGCCTCAGATCCTCTGTATCCCCGACTCCAAAACCCCAGAGGCCGACCTCGAGTTTCCCCAGGTTCTTTCTGCCAGAGGCTCCAGGTGGGGCCGTTCTCCCCGGCTGCAGTGTAGAGCACATTCTTTACATCTGGTCCTGTTCGAACTGGCCCAAGGGCTACTGCATGGACTATTTCCTGCTTGATTTGTTCAAAGGCTTGTCGTTGTTCAGGGCCCCATTCAAACTCATTCTTCTTACGAGTTACTTGGTAGAGTGGGTTTACAATCAGACTGTAATTTGGGATGTGCATTCTCCAAAACCCCACAACACCTAGGAAAGTCTGTGTTTCTTTTTTGTTAGTTGGTGGAGACATAGCTGTTATTTTGTTGATCACATCCATTGGGATTTGACGACGTCCATCTTGCCATTTTATTCCTAAAAACTGGATCTCCCGTGCAGGTCCTTTGACTTTATTTTGTTTTATGGCAAAACCGGCTTTCAGAAGGATTTGGACTATTTTCTTCCCTTTCTCGAAAACTTCCTCTGCTGTGTCACCCCACACAATAATGTCATCGATGTACTGCAGGTGTTCAGGAGCTTCCCCCTGCTCTAGTGCAGACTGGATCAGCCCATGGCAAATGGTAGGGCTGTGTTTCCACCCCTGGGGCAGCCTATTCCAAGTATATTGGACTCCCCTCCAAGTGAAGGCAAATTGTGGCCTGCACTCTGCTGCTAGAGGGATGGAGAAAAATGCATTAGCGATATCAATTGTGGCGTACCACTTGGCTGCCTTCGATTCAAGTTCATACTGAAGTTCCAGCATGTCCGGCACTGCAGCACTCAGTGGTGGCGTGACTTCGTTCAGGCCGCGATAGTCCACTGTTAGTCTCCACTCGCCATTAGACTTTCGCACTGGCCATATGGGACTATTGAAAGGTGAATGAGTCTTGCTGATCACTCCTTGGCTCTCCAATTGACGAATTAGCTTATGGATGGGAATCAGGGAGTCTCGGTTGGTGCGATATTGCCGCCGGTGCACAGTTGTGGTAGCAATTGGCACTTGCTGTTCTTCGACCCTCAGCAACCCCACAACAGAGGGGTCCTCTGAGAGACCAGGCAAGGTAGATAATTGTTTAATGCCCTCTGTCTCTAAGGCAGCAATACCAAAAGCCCACCGGAACCCTTTTGGGTCCTTGCAGTATCCTCTTCTAAGATAGTCTATGCCAAGGATACATGGAGCATCCGGACCAGTCACAATGCGGTGCTTTTCCCACTCATTCCCAGTCAGACTCACTTCAGCCTCCAATACAGTCAACTGCTGAGATCCCCCTGTCACTCCACAAATATAGATGGGCTCTGGTCCTTTATAGCTCGATGGCATTATAGTACATTGTGCACCGGTGTCTACTAAAGCCTTATACTTCTGTGCGCGTGATGTGCCAGGCCATCGAATCCACACAGTCCAATAAACTCGATTGTCCCTTTCCTCCCCCTGGCTGGAGGCAGGGCCCCCCTAATCCTGGTCAGAATCTTCCTCGTTTCTGTGTTTGAAGGACTGTCTGCTGGAAGTTGGAGCAGCAAACTTTTCGGAGAATCCCTTTTTCCTGATTGTTTTCTTTTGCAACTCACGTACCCGTGCCTCTAGGGTCGCGGTAGATTTTCCATCCCACTTTCTCATGTCCTCTCCATGGTCTCGTAAGTAAAACCACAGGGTGGCACGGGGTGAGTACCCACCATATCGTCTTCCTTGTGTGGGTGAACGCCTACCCCTGACAGCTGAGACACTGCTTTGTACAGGTGCGAAGGAGAATAATCTCTCTTCAAGTTGGTGAACCTTTTCAGAAAGTTTCTCCCAAGTGTTCTCCTTTGGTCGGTGGGCACTGGTTGGTTCAGGTGGGGAGGACAATAGATTCTCTTCAAGTTGGTGAACCTTTTCAGAAAGTTTCTCCACAGCTGAGACGCAGGCCTGTAAGGAAGAGGAGAGACTTTCTTCGTACTGCCGGAGTTGTTTAGCCGCTTCACCCACTGTGGGTTCCTCATCCTCTTTCCAGGCCATTATTGCCAATGAGCTGGCATATGATGATGGTGCACTCCGTACAAACTTCCGCCACATGGGTCGTGTACACTTGACTTCATCTGGATCTGTGGATGTTTGTTTGAGGTCTGGATCCTCATAAATCACTTCCCGTACGGCTAATTCCCTCAGGTACTGGATTCCCTTCTCCATAGTGGTCCACTTGCCTGGTAGACATAAAATATCTTCCTTGAAGGGATACCTTTCCCTCACAGCTGAGAGGAGACGCCTCCAGAGGCTGGTGGGTCGTGCTCCATCTGCAATTGCTTTGTCAATGCCGGCGTCTCGAGCAAGGGATCCCAGCCGCTTGGCTTCCCTGCCGTCTAATTCCACACAATTGGCTCCAGAGTCCCAGCACCGGAGCAGCCAGGTGACAAGCTGCTCACCTATACAGCGACCAAAATCTTTTCGCACATCTCGTAGCTCGCGCTCGTTTAGGCTTCGGGTAGTTACTGTTGCTCTTTCGGCATCCTCATCTTCCTCCTCCTGAATCCTTGACGGCCCAGCGTCGTCATCATCTTCGTCATCTCTATACTTAGTTTTGGCAGAAGCCTTACCTGGATTGGCAGAAGACTCTCTGCGTTCTAAACGACTTGAATTTCTATACCATATTTTCACCTTCTCTACAGGGGCAGCTTGCACTGCTACTGCTCGTTTCTCTGACTTTGTTACAGGGTCTGCCACAGGGGTTGGAATGCCCTCTGCAGGGTCAACTTGCACTGCTACAGCTCGTTTCTCTGACACGGCCACAGGAGCTGGAGCGGCTACAGGAGCTGGAGTTGGAGCTGGAGCAGTTGCAGGAGCTGGGACTGGAGCAGCAGTAGGAGCTGGAGCTGGAGCGGCTTCAGGAGCTGGGACTGGAGCAGTTGCAGGAACTGGGACTGGAGTAGCGGCCGGAGCTGGAACTGGAGCGACTGCAGGAACTGGGACTGGAGCAGCTGCAGGAGCTGGAGCTGGAGCAGCTTCAGGAGCTGGGACTGGAGCAGTTGCAGGAGCTGGAGCTGGAGCGGCTGCAGGAGCTGGGACTGGAGCGGCTGCAGGAGCTGGGACTGGAGCGGCTGCAGGAACTGGGACTGGAGCGGCTGCAGAATCCACCGTAGGGGTCACAGTGGCCGTTGGATCTGTCACAGGGTTTGGAGTGGCCGCAGGGTCTGTCACTAAGTTGACAGCAGTATCAATGGCAGCTCGATAGGCATGAGCCAGGCCCCAGCACGTTACAATGATTTGTGTTACTTTGGAACTGCCAGAATCATTACACCTTTTTTTCAAGCATTCTGCCAGTTTTTGAGGATTTTGCCATTGTTCAGGGGTGAATTTCCAACACACTGGGGGTGCCAACTGCTCTAGATGCCTGCCCATATCCACCCATACTCCCTGCCACCCACAACTATACTGCCTCCGGGCAGATCTCCGGATGAGCTTCATAAGTAGTTGTTTAACTTTAAGCAGAACCTGAAGTGCATTCAGGAGGCAGAACAACAGGACTATGCTGGTCTGAGTATCCCAAGGATATTCAATATCTTGGAGAGCTATTGTAATAAACTCGGAGGATAAGAGGGTGGTGAAGGAGGAAGGGAGAGTGATCAAGGAGGGTACAGGGGTGGTGAAGGAGAAAGGGAGAGTGATCAAGTAAGAAAAATTATCTTCCCCTTTCCCCTCCACAGATTGACTCCCTAATGAAAAAAGGCAACAGATACAATTGCTAATAGTTTCCAAAATACAGTTTCCAAAGTATAGAATCGAAGATGTTACTGAGTACAAATACCAGGTTAGAGTCATGGCCAGATATTTCATCATCTCATAAGCCACTGATACAACACACAGTACCATAATGGTCTGAAACCAGGGCCCGGAGAGGATAAACAACATGACAGAGAGCACATACGGAAAATAACGTGCTATAATACTCAATTTGGAAAACAGGCGCAGCACAGTTGAGATTAAAGCAATCAGCATTATGACAAGTGACTATTAAGCAGGTCTAATACTTATACCAATTTTAGTTTAACACACTCTGGTCAGATCTGCCGTTATCTCAACCTTTCGAGCCCCACGTTGGGCGCCAAAAAGACTGTCGTGGTTTAACCCGGCTGGCAGCTAAACACCACGCAGCCGTTCGCTCACCCTCCCCCCTCCCTCTCTGGGACGGGGGAGAGAAATGGAAAGTGAAGCTCGTGAGTTGAGATGAAGACAGTTTAATAAGACAGGAAAATAATAATAATAATAATAATAATAATAATAATAATAATAATAATAATACAATGATGATAATAGTACTACTACTAATAATATGTACAAACAAGTGATGCACAATGCAATTGCTCACCACCCGCTGACCGATGCCCAGCTTAACCCCGAGCAGTCCGGCCCCCTCCCCCCGGCTAGCCACCCCTATATATTGTTTAGCATGACGTCAGATGGTATGGAATACCCCTTTGGCTAGTTTGGGTCACCTGTCCTGGGTCTGTCCCCTCCCAGCTCTTACTGCACCCCCCCAGCCTGCCCGTTGGCAGGACAGAGCAAAGGCTGAGATGTCCTTGGCTTAGTATAAGCACTGCTCTGCAACAATTAAAGCATCGGGGTGTTATCAGCACTCTTCTCATTCTAAGCCAAAACATAGCATTCCACCAGCTACTAGGAAGAAAATTAATTCTGTGCTAACTGAAACCAGGACACTTCAGTATTTTTTAAAGGGAGATGGGCTAGGAGGGATGTTCCTAGCCCTTGCACTTGCAGAAGGAAGTTGAAAATGTGAACGAATATAACAAAGCTGGAAGGCAAAGAAAAACTCGTTGTTCTTTAAAACTGTCACCACCTCTGGGATGGGGTGGCTGCTAGTAGAAAGAGGACCCAAGACCCAAGAGCATGGTAATCCTTTTCTCAGGCTGAGCACTGGCTTTGAGTCCTGAGCAGTGCACAGCTTGGTGCTGGTACCGCTGTCTTCCAGAAGTCACCTAAATCAGAGCATTCCACTCCCAGGCATTGTGCTCGTCTAACGAATGGCAGGGAGATGGCTGCTGGAACAGGAGCCTTCCTTAGGCTTTTCTGGCAAACCAGTAAGGTGCATCCATCCCCTGGTAGGCTGCCCCAGGGCAGGGAGATGTGCTGGGAGGAGAAGGATGGTGCTGGGAGAGGTTGGGAAGCACAGAATGGCCCCTCTTTGTCCCATGGTACACCCCAGCAGTTTGAATGAGCAGGAACATGCTTGCAGGAAGGTTCGGGGGTCTCGGTGCAGTTGCCATGAGGTGAGACACAGCTTGCTGACATCTTTGCTCTCTCTGTCTTTCCCTGGGCACTTGGGATTGGCTCCATCTCCCACCAAAGTCCCTGAGAGGTGGCCCCAAGGCGGCTGCATTGAGTCCTTCCATTCTCTTCAGGAGAGGATGCGAACTCCTCAAGTCTGAGGGAACACTGGGTTTAAGCATTGTGCCAGTGCCTCCGTTTTGTACATTTGCAGCATTTTATAAATAGCAGAAAATATGGCAGTTTTCAGCATGTTTTTCTAAATCCCCAGTGACTCACCCTGCACCACAGCATCTTTTCCCATTAAGGCTGTCCATAATTTCTAGCCTTGCCTGTGACCTGGCTGGAGTCAGGCTTCTCTGAGCGCTGCAGGGCATGTTGGAAGGATGCTTCAGCACAGATCTGCTTCTGCTCAGATCTGATCTGTGGAGGAGCTGAGAGCTCTCTGTGCAGCTTGCTCATTGAAATGCAAACCTCATCACAGTACACCTTGTGTCTGCCAGCATCCCCTTTGACAAACTGATAATCCATGATAATAGAGAATTTTATCTCCATTCTTAAACATCACCAGGCATGATTATTAGTGTCTTCCTATTGCACAATAAACAATACGGAGCCCTCAGCTTTTCTGAAAGCAAGAGGCATGCAAGTTACATCTGCACTGTGGGTGAGCCGTGCATTTGCCGCTTCTGCAATTGGCCAACAAACCCCTCCAGATTTCTGAGGCCAGACTGTTGCTGCTGGCAGCTTATCTCTTTACTCAACGCTAGAGCAGACTCTTGGGGTGAAAAGCTGGGCCTGTTGAAATCAGTGACAAAGTCCTGCTCATTTCATGTGAGTCAGGATTTCATGTTTGATCTCTTCATTTCTGAGAGGGCAGGAGAGCCTTTTTTGGAGCAGAGAACATGGAGACAGTCAGCTTCTGGTCACACAGAGGGCGTGCGAGTGTCCGGGTGCTGCAGCACTGCCCTGCCCTGAGCTGGGGTAGGCAGGAGCCGTAGGGCTCAGCTTGTCTGTGCCCCTGCTTGAGCACAGAGCGTGCCAACCTGAACGCAGCACCTGGTTCTCACCGTCAGAACTCAAACGCATCTCAACAACACATCCTGAACAACTCTGGTTAGTGGGCAGGCCAGTAACTGCTTTTTATTTCAGTCTCTTGGTAACTTTCATGTGACCCCCACCATCTGATGAGGCAACCAGTGCTGCTAGAATCAAATTTGTAATTTTCTTTGCCAAGCATGAACTTTTCCAAATCAAGGCAGCTTTGATTTGTTCACTGGTATGTGGGTGGAACGCCACTCTTGCATATTATGAAAACACAAGGGGTTGTGTCACCTTCCCAGTGGCTGCAGTGGGCTGTGATACAGCTGAGATCGTCCACGACAGTCTCTTAAAAATACAGTGGCTGTTGCACACTCATATAAATGCTTCTGGTCAACTTTGAATCAGGAAAAGCCCTAGAAGCAGCAGTTCAAAGAAAGTTTCTGACCAAATATAGAGATAATAGCTGGTATGCTTGATCTAATTGGGAGCAAAACCATATATAATCTTAAACACCGTTGCTCATCATGATGCAATAGTGGCACGTGCGTTGCAAGGCATAGTGACAAGTACAGTCCTGATTCCCAGGGAATATGCTGCACTGCCCACTGGCCTCTCCTGCTCCTGTGAACAGAGCAAACTCATAGGGCCAGCTGCTCCAGAGGGCAAAGACCCTGTGCCTTGCCTGCAACACTGCGGCAGAATTGGCTTTCCTTTCATGGTTCCTGAAACCTGCCCTGATTTGCTTTTACTGTCTAAAAAACAGTTACACAATCCTTTACCTCATCTGCTATTTTCTGCTGAAGACCTCAACTGTACCCGTTTTTCATTTTTTGGGGAGAGGGAGGTTTTTTGTTGTTGTTGTTTTGTTTTGTTTGTTATTTTTTTTCCTCTTAAGAATCACTTTATTTCCTAGACATTTTGATGTGCCTGGTCCCTTGTTCTTAGGACAACACCTTGATCACAGAGCGCCTTGGAGATAAGTCAGATTGTGTTGTTTCAAGTTATTTCCTCTTTCTCTTTTTATGGTAAACATTGATAGAGCTCCACTGAAACACTGGCTGAACCTCTACCCCAGTACGTGCTTTTGCTTTTGGAGAAATCCTAAAATGTCTTTTCTGTGCTCCTGAAGTGCCAACAGTAAAATCCCAGATAAGGTGGAGGTAACAGGAATTCAGCTGTGGGCGTGCTGGTAGCAATGTGGACTTTTCTCGTTCTGCCCTGCCTGCCGCCCCAGTGCCTACATGCCTGTACTGAGCCTTGCTACAGCTGACGTACCCTTGAGTCATTGCTCAGATCTGCTTCTGGCACAGCCCGTGTCAGCCTTAATCAAATAAAGAAGAGAGAGGAGCAGGGGACAGAGGCTGACTTCTCAGCAGCCAAGACATTACCAGTCTCTAGACTAGGGGCAGGCATTTTGTGATAGCACCTTAACAGTTGTGGAGTGCAGGTGGGGGCTGTGCTCTGCTGTGTGATCCCTTCCTTCCTCTTTTGTACCAGGGTGGGTGTGTAAGGGGGTCTGCTCCAGACAGCCCATAGTGCATGCAGATGGCTGTGTGCAGGTGCTTCCCCTTAGTTTCCCATTTCGGCATGACTTTGGGTTTGAACTCCAGCTCTGGCAAGGGGTCTGTCACTGCTGCCTTTGTTTTGGTAAATCAAACAGCACAGCTTGAGCCTTCCATTTTCTTCCCCTGCCTTCTCCCCCTCTCTTCCTTTCTGCTGTCATATGGTGCTTGCAGGGCTCTGCTCACCCTAGTCAGACACCTGCTTCCCATTC
Source organism: Aythya ferina (assembly GCF_964211825.1). NCBI lineage: Eukaryota > Metazoa > Chordata > Aves > Anseriformes > Anatidae > Aythya > Aythya ferina. The sequence continues at coordinate 19,847,175 of NC_140307.1, read as the reverse complement.
AGTGTGTTCTCTTCTTTGCCTTCTGTTTTCATAGCAATAACAAAAAGCCAAGAATTGCCATCGCTCCCCCTTCTGCCCTCATCCCTTCTCCACACCCTGGGCACTGTGCAGATAAGGTTAATGTCCATACACCTCACTGAACAGCCTCGGTGAGGTGCTCCTGCCTGAACGTCTGCTGGGAGCCGCGGGAGATGCGTACCCTCCTCCTCCCTGCCTGCCTGGCCGCGTGCTGGGTCCCCGTGCCACATGGCAGCGGAGATGCACGGCTCAGGCCTGAAGGTCAAACCTCACCGTCACTTCTGCCTGAACAGCGCCAGCCCCGCTGCATGAGGGAGACGAGGCTGCAGTTGGTGCTGGGCAGGCAATGAAAGTACGGGCTGGGGAAGAAGGAAGAGGGAAATTACTCATAAAATCACAGGCACGATTACAGCAGTTGTTTTGGAGATCACGAGTGGGAACAGGCTGATGCGCTGTGGGGGCATCCATGAAGCAGAGAGGGGGCACGGCAGGCTGTGCTCCTGCTGCCCACTTCCCGTCTCTGGAGAGAAAGAGGTCTGGAGAGAGATGCTGTGGGTATGGGGCTTCTCCCCGAGCTGAGAGGTCACCACAAGGGAGATATAGGAGATTCTGTAGGTCGCTGCCCTACAGAATGTGGCACCACTGGTTTATGTTTCCTACTTCTTATTTTTCTGTCATTAACATAAACGATGCCCCTGCAGTCAGGTAGCAGGAGGGTACCCAGCCAGGCCAGGCTTCTGGGCCCCCAGCTCTCTTTGTCATAGGCCTTGTCAGTTTGGCCCCATTTATCTATGGCCAGGGGAGTTGAACTCAAGTTGGCAGAAATCCGGATGAGCTCAGCCAGTGAAACCTGTGGCTTTTTGTGCCTCCAACTGGGAATTTGCCCAGGCGTTGTCTTGGCGGTCAGGGGTAGGCTCCTGATACAGATAGGACTTTGGCTATGAATCAAAATGCAGGAAAGAGTGAATTGTATGCAAAATGGTCGATAGCTCCTCCATAGTACAGCGTGTTCAGCAAGGGGATTGGCAAGCTTTGATCTCGTGTCCCCAGTCCCTGCTCTGGGCAGAAAGCAGGCTGGTTCCTGCTGGGCCAGGAAGGCAGGGGGGCCTCTGCTGTGCTCCTCAGGGCCCAGGAACTCCCCCTGACCCTGGCCTCTCAGGGTGCTGGGGTGCAGGGGAAACATGGGAGCAGCTGCAGACCTTTGCAGGCCACAAGCAATGAAAATAGAGGATCAGGCTGCTCAGGCTCTGCTCTGGGGCCCAGGGCAGCAGCACACAAGCAGGCATGCAGAAAGCGGCCCTCAGGTTGGGCCGCAGCCCAGCACTGTGCTCAGGGGCTGTGTCAGGGTTCTGGTGACACAGGGATACAACCCCAGATCCTGCTGCACTGCCAGGCACAGGCAGAGAAAGACATGGGAACAAGCTCAGCAGAAGGCCTCATTTTGAGGCCATGGATTTTTTTTCTTGGCAAAACTGATGCTGGAAGCTGTGATACACCAGCCCTCACCCCCTTGTGGCCTGATGCTGTTCACACGAACTCATCTGGTCTGTGGCTCAAAATGAAGTGTTTTTGTGCTCTTAGCGGTGCTTACAAGGCCCTGGTGTCCATAGCAATATGTGTCTGCCGGGTGAGAAACCCAAGCAGTAAATTCCCCATGTTGGATCACAGGAAAATCTCGGGTTTCTTTTTTATGGGCATCACAGAGAAGGGCACTTGCTGCCCTTTGGTCTTTCACAACGGCCTGTGCTGAACTGCTGTCGTTCTGGAGGTGCAGGGCTGGACTGGACTCTCCAGAGATGGTTTCTGCTCTCCTGCTCAGCCAGAGGCAGTGGTGTTGAGCAACCCTGGGTGCTCCCAGCCCCAGCACGCTGCCTGCACATGTGCTGGTGCCAAGCCGTGGCAGAGCCCTCCTGCCATCCGCGTCCTGGCCAGGCAATCCTTCTGAGTGGCAGCGGGGTGGAAATGTCAAACCCAGCCACTGCACCAGCTCCGAAGCAACCAAATGCTTCATCTGGAGCTGGGGCTGATGCCAACATTTGCCAGAGTGGTGCTAGGCACAGCTTCAGCTGCAAGTGGGAACTCCCTTTGTAGTGAAGTATGTGCATTCGTGCATGTCTGTGTGTGCACTTGCATGCCCAAGACATCAAATTGGATAATTTATATTTGGCTTACCACTTATTTTTATGCATTTAAACATTGCCAGCTGTGTTAATTATAACTGCATCACATTGAATGCTTCTGTTCTCTCTCTGACTTGTTATTTCTCCCAGTGGTTGTTCTGTCTACTTCATGAGTGACACAATGCAGTTTCTTTCACACAAGCAGTCTCAAGTAGGAAATTGTACCGTAGAATATTCATTTTTTAGCATTTCTTAATTTGGACTGGCAGGATCCTGGGTTTGTTAAAGTAGAAAGAGAACTCATAGCTGGAATCAGCTAGCTACAGGGGCTGAGGTGAACGGAAGAGCAGGAAAGAAAAAGAAAAAAAAAAAAGTATGTTATCATATTTTAAAAAGAGATTTAAAAAACATATGCCTCCCCTCCAGTCCTCCAGACTATTGAGCTTTATCAGTTTTTACTGCAAACTACAAATGTATTTTGTGTAATGACAGCTCTTTAATTAGAACTTGGAAGCAATAGCATCTGCTGATTATAGCATGGTCCAGCATGTTCATATTCCTCAGTTTTATTTCCAGCTCTGCAACTAAATTGCTGCATGCCTCAAGGCAAGTGACTTCACCTCTTAGTGTCATTACTTCCATGGATGGGATTAAAACCTCCATTGGAGATCCCTGGACAGAATCTGCTGTAATGGCACCGTCTTAGGTTACTTTTCCATGCTGTACATGTTTGGGAACCCATATATCAATGCAGCTGATGGGGGTCTGGGATTTGCCTTGTCCCTGTATTCCCCTGTGAGATATTCCGTATTTGAACAATGGAAATTTTATAGGCTTTAATTAACTGTCTGGGCAAGAAACAACAGCTTCACAGTAATGAGTCCTCACTTGCTTGGAATGCCATTTAATACACGATCTCTCCTCACCAGAGAGATATTAAGATCTGTCAATCCAGAGTGTATTGCTAGAGTGACAAAAATAGGGGAAAAGCCATCTCCGTCTGAAAGCAGTGCTGAGTTCTGTTTGTAAAAGGATTTGTTTCCCCAGGGGGATATTATATACTAATGATTATGGAAAAAATGAGGCAGTGCAGTTCAGAAAAAGACATCGCAACTAATTCTGCTGTCTGCAATCTCTCCCCTCACCTCAGTTGTAATATGCAGGAAGATGACAGTGGTTGCTGTGATACCACTGCTTAAATCCTTCCTTTTGAGATTGCCAGTTTGAACATGAGGAGTAGAATATTTATCCTTACAGTCAAAGACAGCAGAGTTTTGTGCAGTCTCTGAAAAAGTCGCTGCAGTCCTTGTCATTAGGGATTTCAAATGAAGGCACAGAAAGATTTTTTTTTCTTTTTAAGTAGTTCCAGTCATTAGATCAAACTGGGGCAAAGTCAGAAGGTAAGTACCCAACGAAAGGGAGGTCAGAGCAGTACTGAGAAATGGCAGAAAGGAGAGTAAATTAGTGTTATGTATGCTTATGGACAAGTGGTAGAGTAAATTATAACAAGCAAGTTTTCATTTTCTTTCTCTTCTTGCTTTAAAAATGTTCCCCAGATCTGTGAGTACAGCACAGCAGAACGCCTGCAGATATTTTGCAATGCCGCAAAAGCTGACCTTAAAAGACACCAGAAATCTCATTGGGAGCTTTATCCGGTTGCAGTGGAAACATTAGGTCTTTAATAGTAAGAATGTTTCAATAACTTTCTGGGATTTTTTCCACTTTGGCACAGCTGTTCCCTGACAGACTGCAAAAGAGAGGAATTCAGTAGTAACAGCTTGATCCGGCAGGATGCTAAAGCCTCTCTGTCCAGGGCCGCCTGCCCTCAGCCCCTACCAACACAGAGGATGCTGAGGGCGCTTGGTGTCTCGCAGGATTACTCAGCTTTTTGCCGTCTGGAGCCTTTCTTACCCACTTGGCCTTGCAAGTGACTCTTCTATTTTTGTTTCTGTGGAAATGAGCCAAAAACCATGCCATTCTCTGAGGGGACTCGTTAGCCTTTCTGTCTAGGAAAGGGCTTATTGTTGTCATGTGAAAGACAAAGAGCAATGATGCTCCTTGAAAATTTATGCCTGGATTTTTCCCTCATAGACAAGCATCATCTAGATGCTAGATTTAGTAACAGCAGCACCATAACTGAATTGTTTATCACGGTGTATTAAGGTTATGGAGAGGAAATGCCAAGGGAAACAGCTTCCCCCCAACCAAAATTAAGTGTATGCTCCAAATGGGTGTTTATTCTAATAGCGTTTAACCATTTGGGAAGGGGTGTCTTTTAAATCAATTAAACAGAAAGAAAAAAGTGGTATCTTTGCTGCGGCTCGCATGATCAGTACTGGTTAAACTCTGTGTTCAGACCTAAAATACCTGCAGTTGCACAAACAGTCCCTGGGCTTTCCCCACGCAGTGCCAGTGGGGTCAGCGGTGGGGTTCTGGCCAGCTGCAGAGGGCCAGCAGGCTGCTCTGGCCCTTAATGGTACTTGCTGTCTTGTAGAGCAGTGTACTGCAGAATCCCCTCTTGTTCAAATAAAGGCAGGAAACATCTTCCCTCTTTTTAGCCTTACCTTTCCTTCATTCCTTGGTGATTTCTCTCCTGCTGGCAATGACCAGATCCTTTTTAAAGGTAATATGGGCGAGTACCCCAGACTGGGCTGCTGATTCATTGCATACATTGATACATGACTTGCATTGATACATGACTTGCATTGCAGGTCAAAGTCAAAACAGCAGAGAAGCAAATCAAGCATGAGCTGGGCAGGACACTATTTGGTTAGTTTAGGGGCAAATCCTTGCCTTGGTAAACTGTTTGCTTTAATACAGCAGTGGTAATTTGTGTAGAAGGCTGTCCCTACTTCCCACCAGGCACCACCACATGGCTACCATACGCTGGGAAGCGCTCAGCCCCATCTCACCTGCTGCTGAGAGTTTCATCTGAGCAGGGTGGTACTTTTCAGGCACAGGACCGGTAATTTTTTAAATTGTTCCAACTTGACTGCATGCAATCATCTGCCCTTCAAGGAGAAAATGCAAGGAAGGATGGTCACGAAGGTCATCTTAGAATTCTTCTTCTAGGTCTCATTTGAAAACTTCCTATTTGACCTGTGCTGAAATGCAGATGAGTATTTACCCAAACAGAAGCTGCTTTTTCTGCCCTTCATCAACCTTTTGTCATTAATGATAGCAATTAACGTTGGGTTTCATCTCATAATATATAAAAATAAATATATAATGAAGCTGAATTACAGTCCGCTGTTGTATATGTGTATTTAAGCAGGTGATAATTATTATTTTTCCCTTGAAGATTTTTAAAGCATAAAGCCATGCACAAGTAACTTAAAATATATGCTTTGTGTTGTTTTGTTTATTTTTAGTTAATAGAAAGTTTTTCCATGATGAACTGCAAAGCCTGGCATTAAGCTGCTGTTCTGGCTGAATCAGAAAATACAGCCTACCTGCCCCCTGCTCCAGAGCTGTGGGGTCAGAGCAGGCTCTGAGCTGCCACCGTGCCTCTTACACCCCTTGGGAACTGCCATCCTCATGGCTGGGGCTTCCTGCTGCTGAGCGGTGATTTCCTGCCTCTGAAGCAGAGCTGTTCTCCCCCTCCCCATACAAGTATGACCTTGTGTATTTATTTTGAAAGGCTGTATGCAAAAGTCTTCAGGGTTGCTCTGTATTGTAAGGAAAAATTAAAACCAAGTAGGCAGTTGCTTCTTTAAAAAAGAAACAAGAAACAAAAGCAAAGCAAGTGATTTTGTGTTGTGTAGTGGGGTGCACTGGCTTCTGCATCTGCCGAGGAGAATGGTTACAGATTTTTACAGCATACCATGACTTATGGTTTCAATTTGTCCCTTAGTTCCCTAAGGCCAGGCCTGCATTAGCAACTTGTGATAACAAAGGAAAAGCTAGTTAAAGGAAAGATTTCTTTTATGCCATTTCTGTATCATTAAAATCCCATTGCAGATGTATAATTAAATCAACACATTTTTCCCCATTTAGGTTATTGGACTTATTGAACTGAGAGATGCTCTGCCAGGAAGAATACCCTTTACTAGGAATGTTTGTCATTTCCACTGCATTGAGAAAACCTGGTTTTAGAGACAAAGCAGTTATGTATTTTTTTGTTGTTGTTGTTGTTTTTGTTTTTGTTTTAGCCTAGATTGTGTCTTCAGATCAGAGATTGGAAAGTATTTTGGAGAGCAGGTAGTTGCCTGTAGCAGTCTGACTCTTGGAAGTCTCATCGACTGCCAGTGTCATGTGTGACTGTGACCGCCTGTTCTCTGTCACCCAGGCAGCAGCCTCTGTCTTTCTGATAATAAATGAATTCTGATAGAGACAGAATATACATTCTTTCCTACAGAAATACCAGCATCAAAACTGTGGGGAAGAAAGATGCATATTTCACTTACAGGTACTCTCTAAGTGAGTAGCATAACTGAGGTATAAAAGCAACTTTTTCAGTAGAGAAGGTACGTGCTCTTTTGATTCCAGTTCAGCAAACTGTTTAAGCAATGCTTATCTCTGCTATAGATCTGACTGGTTACAAAATAAAAGAGAGAACTGAAGTGTAGTAGCCAATTCTCCGGTGCTGATTTAAGGCTTTTCTTCCCTCTGTGGTTTTCTTCTGTCTGTGATTTGTAGGGGAAAAAAAAAAAAGCCAGGAGACCAGCTTCTGGCTGCTGTGGCAGCACTGAACTGTGGCCAAATGGTGCAAAGCACCCTTTTATCCAGGAAAGAGAGCAGCAGACCCAACACACAAGAGGGGAAAAGTTATTCCCAAATTTTCCAAGGCTTCCAATGGTGTTTGCCAAGCAAGGTTTAGAAACAGACCCTGCCGGCCACGTTCAGGCTGCTGTGTTTTTGCAGGTGACATGACCAGCCTGGGGACAGCATTGCAAGGGGCTGGGAGAGCTATTCCTGACTCCCCACGTTGGGTCCAAGTGCCATTGTATGCTACGTTTTTGGCATTGCTGAGCTTACAGCAGATAAGGAGAACAGGCCGCTAAAAAGAGTGACACAATAGGTGCCCAGGTTGGGTTACCACACTTCCAGGAGGAAGTGGTGGCTGAGCACAGGCAGACTACAAGGTGCTCAACCCAGAGTCCCCACCGAAGAGGGGGAAAGCAGGAGCCCACGAGGCACTGCATGGATGATGGAAACGTCAATGGTTCTTATTCCCACTGGGCAGCAAGCAGATGTGGTAATTAAGGCAAATAACCTTATTGTCACGTTCAGGGATTTATGCCTACTGCTACCAGCAATTTTGACAGCTCAGAAATAGGCTGGGTTGTTAAGGCGATGGATGTTCAGGGATGCTGGGCTGCGCTAAGCAGGTTCTGCTGCTCTGAGAAGCAGGGCGAGACTTGTGACCTGCTCATTTTCTCCATGTTTCAGTTCTTCCTATGGAGCTGACGGGCTCTGGGCTGGGAGAGGCTCCAGGAGCCAGCTACTGTTTTCCTCCCCAGTCTGAACCTTGATTCTTTTCCCACAGAGATTTGAATTTTGTGCAAACCTGGGCTCAGGTAGTTATTTTGGGTGGAGATTCTGTAAAAGCCTGTGGTTTCAGCAGAGTTTTGCTTTGAATATTGGGTGGAAGCCTACACTCCAAGCAAAGTTTGGGTGCTGCCAAGGAAGCTACAAAGGCAGAAATGTTCACACAGACTTCTGAAAGTCAAAGTTTCAGATTTATTCAGCACCAGAATACAGTCTTCTCAGTTCCCAAGGCCTTTTAGAGCATAATGCTGCCTCAGTGAGAGCAGCAATGTGACCGGCCTACTTTGGAGGCTGCCTGCTGCCTTCTACTCCTCACCATTCTTCCATCCAAGCACTACTTCATGGCAGTTTTACCTGAGGTGTTTCTGTATGAAAGGGTAGGAGCCTTGTTAGCATCCTGGTATTTCAGTCCTGAACTGAAATTCTCTGACTGTGGGAGAAGTGGATGGCAAACATGGACATCTGCATTCCAGACCAGAGCAACATGGGAACGGTGAGCCCTGTTCAGCAGGAATGATGGTTTGGCAGTAGCAGCATGGCCTACTGCCATCCTGCTGCTTATCTGGAGGGCCCTGCAGACTTTGGGGTCCTTTCAGTTATATGTGTAAAATATAGTGGTTGAGCCTTAGGCACTTGACCTGCTTCTCTGTCTGTGGGCTTGTTTCTGGTTCCTGGCTAGTTACTGGTCCTGCTGTGTGGGTGGTATCTGGTCTCCTACAAAGCCTAGAGTTTGACGGGGCTGTATGCCGCTGAGCTCGATCTTTATTTAAATGCTAATCTGTCAGCAGGCCACAGATGTAGTTTTCTGTCCCTTCCCTCGCTGGTCAGATGTCTTGACTGCATGCTGTGTTCCCGGAGGATTCTGCTGTGTCCTTTGAAGGATGGGGATGTGGCTGTGCCCTTTATTTCATTACACGTTCAACGTCTTTTGGAAATGTCCATGCTGAGGTTCGTGTGTAAGGAAAGAAGGGACCCAAATGCACACGGTGGGCTCCTTTCCCCAAGGGGAGGCACAGCATCAGTCTCAAATACTCAGTGCTCTGTTATAGCTCTGTCCTATAACAGGTTAAATGAAGAACCAAATATTAATACTACAAAATGGCGGGGGAGCCTGCTGATACGAGATCCAAATTTGTGGCATCTTTTTAGTTGTCACTGTGAGTATCCTTCATCCCTAAAGCCTCCCCCCAAGTACGCAAATGGAGCATCTAGAAGAAAAGAGCTCTGTAACTTCCCAAGATGAGGACAGAGACACTGCTCCGTTTGTCCTCGTCCAGCATGCTCTCCATGCTGGAGCTGGAAGTCATTTGCTGGCATGTGTCCATCTAGTTTGGACTCTGATCTAAGCTTATTATGGCAGTTTCCTCTGTAGATCTGTACAGTGCTGATTTCACTGCTGCACTGATGAAAGAATAGCTGTTTGGCAGCTTAAACACTACCTCTTTGCTTCCAATACACCCTTGTGATCTGTTCAGAAGATATGGGCTAGTAAGGCAGGACTGTAGGTACTTACAGTTCCCCACCTGTGTGGGAAGGAAGCGTGTGCCCATTTCAATGGGAAGTCATCTGGGATGCAGGAAACCTGCTCCGGAACAGGCAGTGCTGGAAGGCCCTGGGAGCATATATGAGTTATATGGAACTCAGAGCATTATTAAGTATGTTTCTTGTCCCAGGGGACAAAATGAGGAAATGAGCCCCATTCATCTTTGCAATCAATGAGATTTTGTCTGAGCAAGTAGGGTAGGACTCAATATGTTGACTAACCTTTTGGCAAAAGCAGGGATTTAAATGAAAAAGTTTAATGCTATACTAACTCTGCTTGTAGTGAACTCAGTAGACAGAGACAATAGGTTTTAAGAGTAGGATATCAAAAGCAAATCTGCAACTAGGTGGTCCTGGACAGATTTAATTGAAGGATATCTAAACTGTTTATTCTTTCCCAGGGGCAAGGAGAGTCATGAATAAACCAATGTGTGTTTTGATTGACAGTTAATGGCTTCATTCAGCTCTGTCCCTTATCTCACCATGACAAATCATTATTGAACAAAGCTCTATCCAGACTGGGTGTACAAATGTATTAAACCATTTCCATTTGAACCTGATATCCTGATCTGAGGTATTCTATAAATATACAGGTACATTCCAGCAATGATAGCATCTGCTTCAAAAAGAAAGAAATACCACACCATTTTGGCTATTTGTAATGATCACTAAGGGTAGCCACAGTTTCCCTGAGAATAGCTCCTGTTCCATTTTACTGCAAGAGCATTTATATGAAGTATTTTACGGCACTTTAAGCTGCCTGATCGTCATATACAATACAACCTCTGTTGAATTCTTTCCCTTCCTTCTTTCTCTTGCCTCTCTTCCCACTCCCTGTAACAGCTGTTCAAGAGCTTGAGCTCCTGGGAGAGGTTTTGCTGCTTTCACCAGTCTTTAACACTGTTCAAAATTTAACACTGTTCATTTACAGGGTCAAGCTAGACAGCTAAGGTGAGGGTGTCACAGGAACATTTCCATGTTTGGGGTGGCATATCTGTTGCTTTTAGATTCCGAGTATAAATAAATAGTATAAATACTATCTCTTATGTGCAACCACTTATCTTCACAGAGCATGTAGGACTGTTTAAAGATGGTTGCATCTGCGCTATGTGGTGACAGCTTCCTCCTAGCTGTGACCTTAAGGCTTAAATGTCTTACTATCCAAGTTGCTGAGATGACTTTTGCTGGGCCAAGGGAGGGCTGTGAGGGAGGCTGAGCAGGTAGAGCAGGTAGAGCGGGGAGATGGGTTTCTCAAGCAACATCTAAGCCTGCTTTAGCATCTCTGTTGAAAGTAGGAGAGCTGCCAGTGCTGAAGACCAAATAACAAGAGCCAGCCACAAGCTCTGGAAGGAGGTGCCAGCCAAGAGAGTATCCTGCCTGAGCTCCTCTCACAACTCCTTCGTGCTGAGCTGACAAAAGGCTGTGGGCTTGCTGAGCGGCCTGCCCTGGGCAGGCAGGGCAGTCCGGGCAGGAGGCGGTGCCGAGGCCTAGATGCCAAACTGGCAGCGTTACCAGCTGTGGTGGGGGGAGATCCAGGCTGAGGCATTTGGCCTGCCAGTAGCACCTCTCTCAGAGGCGCTATTTGGACACCAAGACTACAGAGGCCATGTGGTTTCTCCTTTGAATTTCTTCTGCTGAGTCTTGCAGACCGACTGTGGCCACTTCTCACTGAGCATGCAAATGGACAGCCCCAAACCTGAGTCTCGATTCTAGAAGCACGGGGAAGATTACGGCCTTCTGTTACCTTGTGCCCAGCAGAGCCAGGACATGGGGTGTACTTTGTTCCCCGGATCCCTCAGGAGCTGCCCCGTGCTGCTGAGAGCCAAAGCACCCAAAAGAAGCCAAGGCACAAAGGGGAGAAAGGGACCGGCCTGTGCCAGCCTGGCCAGCCCTGGGCCTCCAGGGAGCTGTGGGCTCTGGGCTGTGAGAACTTGTTCCTGTAAATTGACCTAATCTCTCCTTGGCTGTTCCGGCTGTGCTGTGACTAATGTGTGCAGGTTGCAGTTAGAGGGCTGACGTGTGAGTAAGAGTGGTTTTTTTTGTTTGTTTGTTTTGGCTTTTTTTCTTTCTCCCAGTGAGGCACTGTCAAGTCTGGGCCAGCTACTAGGGATGTAACAGCCTTTCTTCAGGAGGCCACACAGTCTACTTGCACTGACAGAGAAAGGGAGGTTTTTAATGAAAACTATTATCTTCTCTCTCTCTGTTTTCTGGGTTAGTGCTCTTTGTCAGGACATTAAACTGGTTTATTTTTTCCTTACCCATCCCTTTACACAAAACACTCTTCTGTAGGTGTCTCTTTTAACAACTTCTCTTGCTTGAGTGAAGCATCCTGATTACAGGAAAGCTCTGGGATGCTGGTTGAGGCTTGGCAAAGTCATGAAGCCCCCTGACATTGGCAACTGTTCAGGACAATCCCACCATGCATAAACCTCCTCCAGAGAAGAGGCAGGAAGGGAGATCTGGTGCTCGACTTGGTTTGTACCCCAGGAGCAGGGTCCTGAGTAAGGCTGCCCTTTCTGGTCTTGCTAACAAGGGTGAGCAGTGTGGTGTGGGCCTGTCAGCACAGCCCCGCTGCATATTATGACACGGAGGGAGAGAGAATTGCGGGTGTGGAGAACTGTGGGTGTAGAGAAACTATTCAGTGGAGGGGCGAGGTTGAAAGAAGAGGATAGGGAAGAGCCAGAGGCATAGGTGTTAATTAGGATACCGGTGAGGGCACTCCTGCTGCTGTGGCATCGTGTATGACCTTCTTCTGGGTGAACCCTCTCTGTTGGGGCTTTTGGAGTGGGGAAGGGTCTTCCAGAGCATCTCATCCTCTGACTCACTCAGGAACTTACCACAAGGTCCTGCAGCTCCATGGAATGACAGCCCTGGTGTCTCCAGTGTCACAGTTCCTGCACACCATCAGTGGGTATGAGTTTGTGCCATGTATAGCCGCTAGCACAACCGAATGTGTAATGGCATTCAGGTATGTGCTGTCCATGTCACTCAATGATCTACCCAAAAAAGAGAATTCAGAATTAAAACTGGGCTGTGTTGTTTCCTCTCCTGTTTCTCATCCCTTCTTTGCCTATAGCAACAGATGACATATGTAATTCATGCTTCCAGAGTGGAAATGCTGACAGAAAACCTGGCAGAGTAAGTATCCTCAGATGAGGAAGAGGTAGTCCTTATGTTATCTGTACCCTTTCTCTGTGTATAAGACCCAGTAGCAGTGAGAAAAAAAATGAAATTTGCATTTTCCCATCTGCTGCTTTGGATGTAGGTGCCACATAATACAGAACATCAAGGAGTTGTGCTGAAAAGGAGCTGGTCCACAGCAAGATCACTCATGGGTCAGGAAGCAGCAAAACAGTCTGTGCCACCCTGGGCAAGGAAGGAGGTTAATGTTTCATGGTATCATCAGCTGAGCAGAGTAGCTCTGTCAGTGTTTTGTTTGCTAGAAATTATTTATTGACAAAGTGGAGTTCCAGACCATCCAAAGGAAAATTCCTTAGGAAACTGTTGGGATTTCTTCCAAGGTAAGAAGAGCTATTTGGATCATGAATTGAAAACTGACCCAGGGATGCACACTGCCGTCAATCATTTGTATTTAGGGAAGGAAAGATTAAAACACTCTGAGGCAGAGCCAAGCACTTAAAAGGCAGAAGCCTTTGCATTGATTCCAGTGGTAAAAATGACAAACCTTGTGATTTTATGGACTGATTGCAGAGAAATTGTAAATATGAATAGGCCAAATACCAAGATCCTTGTTACAGAAAAGAGCCACTTGAGAGTACCTAAGGTCTGGCCTTTCATCACAGAGATACAATTATTGAAGAAGCTCTCATTTCAGTCCTCAGTCACAGCTTTGTGCTCAGCATCCTCAGCAGCCTTTTTTTTTTTTTTTCTCTCATATGTCAGCTTTCTTTTTGTTCCCGTGCCCAAAAAAAAAAGAAAAAAAAAAAAAAAAAGATGAAACTACCTGCTCTATTTTTAATCCTATTTGTCTGTAGATAAGCTGCATGTTAGATGATTCATAGATCTTTATCACTTCGTAAAGTTTGGACTATAAAAAGCCTACCCCTCTTTTTTGACTGGTAAACAACTACGTAAGCCTTACTGCTGTTACTCAAAATCTAAGCGCACACAGCACTTCTGAGATCATTTTTATGATCCCTAATGATTAGGTTCCCATTGCAGACCCTGTGGCCTTTGCAGAGCCAGCACAGAATAAGTCCACTTGTATGGCCTTCAGGAAGCATGGCTGCCTGTTTTCAGCCAGAAAGACCAAGCCAAGGAGCCCATCTGGTTAAGGAAAAGTTGGGCATGGGTGCATACTGCCAGTGGCTGGGCCCAGCAGTCTGCATCTGACGGTCATAACTTTAAAACCTAGTGCTGCTAATTAATATGGAATTTGCATGTGATGAAGGTTGGTGCCAGCAGGGCTCTTCACACTGATCCATCTGTTCTTAGGACAAGTGTGGTGGCCAGCCTTGCAGTGAGCTCTTCTATGTCTGAGTTGCTCAGTGGCTGTGGTAGGGCCCTGTTGTTTGGTTGTCAGAGGAATGAATGAGTGGTACGATGTCTCCTCAGTTAGGAGTTAGGCTACTTCTCTTGAAATAAAACTCACCAGTGGAGCTAATTGCCACTGACTGCCCTTTGAATTACCTTCTTCAGTTGGCATGTCTTCTCCAAGGTGAGTGAAGTCCAGCCCAGATCCACAGGAGAGGAATTTCAGTGAAAAAGTGCATCAAGGGCATTTGAGAAATTAGTGCTAGCTTCTTTGGGCAGGATTTCCTTAATAACTTTGTGTTTTAGAAACAAAATATTTGTGTGAATTTTCCTTTTTTTTTTTTTTCTTTCTTTCTTTTTATGTAACTAAGAGCATAGGCTAGAATGGAGTGGAATTTGAGTAGACATTGGACAAAGCCTGAAAAAGCCTTGTCTTCAAAGGTACTTACTTGTCAACAGAAGCTGGAGCCTCTTTTGAACTAAAACTGTGGAACTGGATTAAACTAGCAACTTCTTTGGCTGGAAGAACAGCAAATCCGAGCGTGGACTTCTGGGGTTCCTCAAACTTTGTACACGAATCTCATTGCCACCTAGCCCAGCTGTAAGGTGGTGGTTGCCCTTAAGGACAGTGTACAAGCTGTTGCAATGTAATATTTTACAGTACCTATTAAACCCATCAGCTGACCCAATCTGTACCTGAAAATGTTTATCTTCTATCACACATTCACCTCCAACTAACAATTCAGTGGTTGCAAAGACTGTTTAACCTTTGTCCACAATTTTTCTTCCAAATTGAAATCATACATTAGTCTTCTCTCCTTTCTAGTGCGTATTAATATGCTTTCTGCATTTACTTTTTTAAATGCAGGCTAAAAGGGAGGAGGAAATAGCAGTGAGACTGCTCTGGCTCGCTAACCTTTTCAGGCTACCGAATACCACTGGGAAAACTGGAAGCTGCTCTGTAGATTATTTTAGCAATTGTACACAAATACTTTTAAATCTGGACAACTGCTTGCACAAGGAAGGTTTTGGTTCTGAAATAGTATGTGTATATATATAGTGTGGAGGAGGATGAGCAAGGAGAAAGAGACCAAATCTGACTTATCTTAAATCATGTTTGGTACTACTAGCAGAAAGCAGCAAATATTTTGCATTCCAATTTAATCTCAATGTACCAGACCCAAACCCTTCACATAGAAAGAGAGGTTTGATGCTTCAGAGACTCTTCTGCTTCTTCCAGCATTTTTCCTCACCTCTTTTGTGGCCACTGACACAACTTAACATACAAGCTGCTTGAAGACTGAGTCCTCCAATTGCTGAGAAACTAGTGAGGGTGCAGCCACAGGAGTGCAAATGGTCTTCAACCTCACGGTTACCAGATTGTACTGGTTAGGGCTGAAGCTAGAGGGTGACACAGAAGCTCAAGGAATTGGAGGATGACTTCTACCTCTCGATGTGATTGGGAACACATGAGTCAGAGCTGGGAGTACTAGCGGGGTAGGTGGCTAATCCTAGACTTGCGTATCTGTATTCTCCCTGCTCTGGAGCATCTATTCATGAGGCAGCAGTGTTGGTGGAGCTGGAAGGAGGGCTCTGCCAGGGAATAAGGCCAGTATGGCAGGCCTGTTCTCCCAGCACTCCCAAAATCTGAGGAGGAGGAGCCCAACATCTCCAGCGTTAGTGTAATTACTCATACAAAGAGGTTGTCCTCCTGGGGACCCCTGTCATCTACTCTTGTGAGCAGTCTAGATCAATACTCCCTGTTTCTCCAAAATGCCTAGGGGTCTGATTCTGCTTTGTGTACAAATCTTTGTGGCAATTTATGAAGACCAATTTTAAATGGTCACCCTGCTGGGACACTGACAGCAGACACAGAGAAGCTCTGAAGAGTGGTGTTTTCTGCAGTGTATTAAATCACAAATCCTGCCGAACAGAATGCAGCAAATAAAACCTCTCTACCGGTCAGCTAAAATTAATACAAATATATAGGAGGTTTGCAAAGTTGATCTTGCAGGATTAGGCTAATTAAATGAAGGGAGGAAATCTGTCTGCCTGAATAGGTGAAAATAGAAAATTTCTGATGAAGAATTTATCTTGGTGTGCTGGTAACTGATGTTACTGCATGAGTTTGGCATCTCTTAATAGTTCTACTTTGTGTACCTTGTATTTTCATGCTGAGCACTGAACTGACTGTTTCTCTGTGGGTTTGTTCTGTTACAAGCTATTTGTTATTTAGCATCACAGTCATTTCTAGAGTCCATGTCTGTATTTCTGGTTAAATGGTTGCTTATTACCTTTATATGTTTATATAGCCAACAATACAGTGCTCAGCCAGGGGTGTCATAGTAACACACTTTCTTCTAACAAGGAGGAGTTATTCTGAATTTAAAAAGAAACCCAACCCCTAGAAAACTAGCATGTGAGAGGTGGTGTTTATATTGAATTGCTGGATGAAACTGTGCAACCCTATACGCAATCAAACATGGCTAGGTTGCCTCTCCTGCCAGGGATGCCACCCACATCTGTCTGGGTTATGCCTGCATCAGCTGTTTCCTCCAGCCCTGCACCCCGTGCTGAGCCTGCTGTTGCTGGGTGTTGCTCTCTGCCTCCTGCAGCTCCCCCAGGCTCCCTGCAGCTCTCAACACCCTCTCCTGCAGGCAGTCGCTCCTGCTCGGCCCCGGGTGCCACTGATTTCCTGAGCCTGCTTGTGCAAGAGACCCTGATGGGTCGAGATCATGGCAAAAACCTGGAGGTAAGTGAGTGTAGATTAAAGAGATGTTTTTTATCAACACATCTGTAGATAAATGGCAAAGCACAGTAGCAATTCTGCAATTCCCTGTGTCAGGCAAGGCTCCCATGGGCAGCTCTTTGCAGGAAGTGAAGAAGCTTTCTGGAAATACACTGAAATTCAAGAAACAACACGTACGGACCTAGAGCACAGGTTCCCTGATCGATTTGTTCATTAGGCAATGATTTGTTCTGAGAGCAGAAACAGAATTTAGCTTTCAGAAGTAAAAGCAGTGCAATTTCTAGACTTACTCTAGGACCAGTTTGCCCACTTTTATTCAAGAAGTAATGAAAACAAACCTTCCCACTCTATAGTGCCTAATACTCTTTCTGTATTGGTGGCCTATTTTTCTTAAGGACAGGGAGGGACCATTGAGTCACTCATAATCTCATGCCCTCCTCCTCCTCTCATTTAAATATTAATATGATGAATTATTACTAGAGTAACAGCTGTGCACTACTCATATCACAGAAACATAACCTTCTCCTCATCAGATCACAGCTATTCCTGACTAGCATTTTCTGGTCGACCTTCTCATTTGTTGTGTACTACTTTTTAAAAATCAGTTTGTTAGTTCTGGTGTGGTGTCACTAGAATAAATGTTTTGTTCTGTTCTTTCTGCTTAAATATTTATGATACTGAGGAAGTCAAAAGATAGCTTCAGTAATGGTAAGTTCAATGTCTGTGTGTATTCTCTTATGAGATTTGTTTGTTTAGAGAGAAAAGCATATGAAGGATTAAGAGCAAGCAAACTAACATTTAAAAACCTCTCTCTCTCTGAGAACTGCCAAAATAAGAATATATTGTCTTTTATATAAATGAAAGCATTATAAATTAGTCAGATGATATCTCTAGATAATTAAGAGGAATAACTAACATTGTACTAAGAAGTACTAACACATTGCATTCTCTGTAAAGTATTGTAAGAGTGACTGCCGATAACTTGTGAGACAAATCTGTAAAGACTAATGAAAATAAATATTTAGCATTAAACAAAGAAAAGAAGGGCTATGAAAGAGAGAGAAAACACTACGAGTTAGCTCAGTAAGACTAGAAATACAAAGGTAAAGTATTCACAGACAGATTTGAAAATGTTATGAAATGTTAAGTTCTGTGGATAAAGGTCCTCCTCCGCTAAACATCTTTTGACTGTTTCATGTGTTTGTGCATGTGTGTACGTGTGGTTTAATAAACCCACACATTCTTTCTCTTTTAAAATGTCACTCCTTGTTGTGCTTTCATGGTGGCTGGTTTTGTTGGTTTCTGGACCACTGCTCTGGAGAAATCAGTTTTCCCGGATTTTCCCATTTGCTTATACTGAGCTCTGGATGAATTTTTTCCCAAACTTCCTTGAATTTTAATTCACTGCTCTTGTTATTTAGGAAGAAAAAATCTGAAATGCTCTTACAAAGGCTTTAAAATGAAATGTCCATATTTTGATTTGAAAATTCTCATTTTAAAATGTTGATTAGCAACCAGTGTCCTCAAGTCAAACAAAATGCTTTCAATTTGAATAAATGATTGTTTTATTGATTTTCTTAAATACCTCATGAATGTAATAGGGAACCTGAAAAAAGAATTGAGTGTGGCCCAACTTATAAACTGTGCCCTTCTTTTCCCACTCCTTAGGAAATTTGTAGAAACCTTGTTTTCCAGACAGCCTTAACAGTGACCAGAGGAAGGGAGGAGGGAGATTTTCTACTGCCTGTGAACTTTTCCCGTTCAAAATCAGTGCCTAACCACATTTCTGGCTAGGGGAGGTGGTGAGAAGGAAGACTGAAAACAGAGGGCTGAAAAATGTCTTTCTACAATCACTGAGCTCCCTGATGTAATGTTAGAAGTTATGCTGTTACTTCTTACTTTTCAACTCAATACTTTTTTTTCTGAACAAGTACTTCACTGGATACAAAGCACCCAAGCCTGTCTGCTTGCAATTCCCGTTGTAGCCAGCAAGGGTAAGCTAATAGACTGGGACATGCTCATCCCAGGCAGGATTTCACCGGCAGGTAGCTAAGTATGCTCTCTCTCTCTGTATATATAGTTATACAGACACTTTTTCCTGTGTGTGTTCTGTTCCTCCTAAAGTTCATGGGAGTCGGAAATGATTTTTATTTTCTTTAACTTACAATTCACATCATGGTGTTTGTTGTTTGTTTTTTTTTTGTTTGTTTGTTTTTAAATTATTGTGAAGTGAAGATATTGCAAATTATTTGACAAATATGTTGCTTTAATAGGGGGAAAACAAAACAAAACAAAACCAACTATATCTTATTAAACTTGTAGCATATCTCTAGATAAGATCCCATTACAAAGAGTCCCTTCAGATGATTATCTGCTGTGATTGCAAATGAACCTTGTAGCAATCTCGTAACAACTGTGCTCATGGACGGAAGAGAAACCTGCTGTCAGAACTACAAATAATTTACGTAACACAATTTAAAGCTCTAACAAAATGTTCCCTTGTTAAGAGGATTGCTATACTTAATGTGTGAGATGGAAATACTTTCTGAAGGTCAGGAATGCATCGAAGATAGATTAGATCTCTGCAAAAGACAAAAAATAGTTTTTTAGCAGGAGTTTTTCCTCCGTCAGACATTCAACTTGGCATTCTCTGAAGCTTATATAAGCACAGCTTCATTACTGCAAATGCTGTCTTCTCTGCAGAGGGAGAGGAGTGTCAGTGCTTCATCTCTGCACATGGGAAAAGATAACTGAAGGTAGTCTGCTCTTTGCCACCACCACCAGCACAAATCAAGATTTGTTTTAAAGAAGAGACGGGTGGATTTGGGGATGTATTTCCTAGCCTTCTGCCTGTGACAGCTCTCAGCATTTTGCTGAAGGATCACAAGCAGCTTGTGTACCTCCTTCAGGTGAGATGCTGAAGCTGCAGTGGGTGCCCAGCTGCCAGCAGCAGGTGAGCGCAGGCAAAGTCCTGCAGGGTGGCAGCGGTGTGGGATTGGGTGAGCTCATGGCTGTGCTGTGGCCCCAGCCTGTGCAAGCAGGAGCAGCAGGATGGAGCTGTCTCATTTCAGGATCTTCTGCTCATGCCCATAACTCAGTAAAGGTTCCAGGCCCAGGCCAGCCATGGAATGACAGGGAGCTGGAACAGCCTCTGCTAGGGCTGAAGGGCTGTGCCTGTAATCCAGGAAAGGCATCAGGACACTGAGTTGTGCTCTTCAGCTCAGTGACCTGCTTGCTTATGCTCCATCAGGAGTTAATGCTGTCTTCAGAAAACTGTCATTTGACCTGAATTTGACATGTTGGAAAACAGCTTTGTGAAACCTGGCTTTTCATAATAGGATTGAGGGGACAGGAGGGGAGTCTTGAAGTGCTTGTCATGTATGATAGCATGGAAATAATGAGAAGGTACAGCCTCTGTAACCATCAAAAAGGCAGGCTAATGTTTCCTGCCACTTCTCTTCCCATCTCCTGCGTTCCTACAGCCAGCCAAAGGCTGAGATTATGGAGAAGCTGACACTGGAGACTATTTCATAGAACCCGAATAATTGTATAGAACAGAACATGATGGGACACATTGAATGGGGCACTCCACAGCCCCAGTGCTGAACGTTCAATGCCACTGTGCAGTCTTCCCTGTACCCCCAGCCACCTCTCAGCAACCCATGGAGAGCACACCAACAGTGCTCCTTCGGTCTCAGAAACTCTCTCCAACCCACCCTTTTTTAGCCCTAATGTGTCCCTGTGTAGGAAGGCCCTCATCCCACCACCTCTCTCAACAAGGCTAGTGGCTTTCCAGCCCCCGGGACACATCAGGTAAAGGCCACCTGGAAGTGCAATGCAGCCTGTGTTGGGTGTCTGGGCAAGGTGGAGAAGAAGCTGTGCGTGTGTCTGTCCCTTTGCCCAAAAAGAGAAGTGATGGGGAGCAGGTACACGTGTGGGGAGCAGCTGTAGGGCAGCGACATGGCTAGGCAGAACATTGCACCTGCAGCCACTTGCTGGCTCTGGTGAGGCTGGGGAGCTCCTGTGTTAGGACTGCTGTGGTGCCCCCAGTGCTTGCTCTTTTTTGATAGACACGACTTTGCTGACTGCTAACTCTTTCCATGGAAAGGTTTTGTGTCAGGTATGTTCCCAAATCTGAACTTTGCTGCAAAATTTAGCTCAAATGCTTTGTCATTTTAGAAGAACTGGTTTGGAGGAGAGCACTGATTTTATCTTACCCTTAAAGCAGGTCAACAAAAAGTCTTTAAAAGTCCCTTGCCTGTGCTACGACAGGAACACACTCTTAAAATCTGGAATCAAAAATGCTTTTTTTTTTTTTTATCTTTGTGGAAAATTGCCTGATGTCTTTGAATGGGAGACCTTAGGTTTTGGAGACCGGATAGAAGTGGTAGCAGATGAATTCCCCAAGCAGTCTGTCAGTACTGGGCGTGCTCCAGCTGAGCTAACTTCTGAACAGGAATTTTCCTGTGACTGCATCCATGGACTGCTGCAGGCTGTGTTGGGTTTGGGCTTCTTAATTGAACATAAGCGGACTGTTCCTCCCATGAACAGCTTTTAATGGCTTCTGTTGGCTCAAGGTAAGAAGCTGGAGGCAGCTGCCTGGCTCACAAGCAGAAGAAAAAAGGACTGAATAGGTATGGAATTTTTAAGGAATAGGCTGGGGAAAAAATAAAATAAAATAAAATAAAATAAAATAAAATAAAATAAAATAAAATAAAACTTGTAAAAATGAGATTTGAATTGGAATG
This sequence comes from Aythya ferina, assembly GCF_964211825.1. Lineage (NCBI taxonomy): Eukaryota > Metazoa > Chordata > Aves > Anseriformes > Anatidae > Aythya > Aythya ferina. The sequence continues at coordinate 19,826,014 of NC_140307.1, read as the reverse complement.
GAGAAAAGCAAATAGAACCTGGGAATTGACTGGGAGATGGGAGGAGACTGGGAGAAGTTGGTCGAGTGGCTGAAAGGGAGTGGAGAGGCTGGCATGGAGGGTGTGCAAACACAGCTTCTTGGGGATGTTCTGGTGGTGGGGAAAATCCAACATCCTGGACAGAGTCTAGAATAATCTGCAAAAAGCTGAGAATTCAGAGCTTCTGGGATCTGCAAGCGGTAGAAGAAGTACCAATCACTTTGAAAAGCTGAGTGGGGGAATAAAGTACCAATCACTTTGAAATGTTCTAGGAATCTCAAATTGTGCATCTGCTATTAAAGGCTACTGTGACCCTGATCTTTGTGACTCACTTCAGGGAAGCGGAAATGATAATATCCTGGTAGCCGTGAAGATTGAAGAAAGTAAATTAATGGGTATTTGCAGAGCCCTTAAACTCTGTAAAGTAGAAAATTCTTCTGTGTTTCTGTCCTCAGACCAGGACAATACGTGATGAATAAGACACAGGGCAGTACATGGATTTTATTTTTCTTGGTATCCAATTACTGCTAATCAGGTGAGCACTATCTATCTTGTGCAACGAATGGAGCAGAGCACTGAGCACTTGCAAGAAGAAAAAGGAGTATCTGCTCGTGCAGTCAACCTGTGCCGGAGCAGATAGAGCTTGTTCTGATTACTGTGATTGTCAGGGCTGATACAGCTCCCTTGAAAGGTCAGGGAACTTTACTAGCTGACATTAAGGCCCATATTCCCATGTTCTCCTGCTATCTGAAACATTACAGCAATCAAGAAGATAAATTTTCTTGCTCCTCTGTGTAAAAAGGTTCAAAAGTTTCTGTTACTGCCCTGCTGTTTCATTTGATTTCAGCAGTTACTGCAGGTTCTTGGTTGAAGTTTTCCAACCTGACAATGGACTGTTGAAGCCTTGCCACTGATTTACCATTCCTCCTATCAATGATTACATCTGCGTTGTTTACTAACAAGTATCATTGGACCCAGGATGATAAACACTGTGTACATGGCAGTACTTTGATCGCAAATTGTACATATAGTCCTTGAATAATTTTTACTATGAGCAAATGGATTGCCTTAATTATTTAAATGGGGGTATTATCACAGACCATAATAATCTCATTTTTCTCAAGTAGATAGTCCATGCAGCTGTGGAAATACCAGCTTGGGTAATCTGTCATGAGAAAATAAATAGCCAACATCTTGAAACCTGTGCTGGGTTGAGGGGGAAAACAGCAAGTGCGTGTGTGTGTGTGTGTGTGTGTGTGTGTGTGTGTGTGTGTGTGTGCAGCAGATGGGCTTGAGAGTCCTAAGTCCTTCTTGGGGTTGCTGTTGGAGCAGCATGGTTGGGGCAGCAGCAGTGACACTCCTTGTCCAGCCCTGCCAGGGTGGTTCAACTCTGATGGCAAGAGGTGAGACTTGTGCCTATCCTTGGCTTCTGGGATAACTTTTCCAGAAGTCTGTAGCTAGAGAGGCTGTCTGTCCTGGAGAAGTAAGCAACAAAGAAAAGCTTAGAGATTTGTAGGCTGCAGTCTGTCCCTGCGGGCTGCTGTGTCAAGGCACAGACTGCCAGGAAGAGTTTTCCCACTGTTGTCTGGTGGCTGAAGCCTAATTGTTCGTTGCTTTGGGTGACTAAGTGGAATCTCCCACTGTGTAGCCTGACCTTGTCACAAATATTCTCCCACTACTGAGCACAAGTGAATGCACTTGCACACCTATCCTTCGTGACACCGGATGCAAGGGAACAGAAACTGGCCTTTCAGCTGGATTGTGGCACCATGAGCTGCTGGGGACATCAGACATACAGACCATAAAACAGCTCTTGCTGTCAGCCAGTACAGTGTCACAGGGCACATCTGTGATGACAGCAAGGTCTGTTGAATTGCAGCAATCATGAGAATGAAGTATTGCAATTACCGCTGGTCCAAAGGTTGAAACTCTGCTTCTTTGAATCATCTCTCATGCTTTTGTTTTGGGAGTGTCTAGATTAAACAATAAGAAGAAATGTGAGATAATGGCTAGCAACTTTTCTGTTTACTAAAATAGGCTTATTGATTTTAACTAAGGATTAAATGCTTCTCCAGTGTTTGATAAAACGCAGAGAATGAGGGCAGAATATCTTTCCCTTGCCACTAAATACAGCTTTAGATGTACATGTTATCTCTTAAGTTTTGGTTTTAACAGCATTGGACCAAATGTAATTGAAATCTGTTTAGAGATTTCAATGCTGGAGATAAGAGAATGCTGATACACTAGAAAGTGGAGGGTTTCTCTACCTGTTTTAATCTTTCTTAATTCCAGCTCACTTGCAAAGTCAATCTTGCTACTCAGATCATGATAGAACCTGCAGGCATAATGATACAGTGAAATATTTACCTATACTAGATAACTTTCTCTATTTTGAGCTGGTTCTTGGTGACTTCTTAGCACTCAGTGTCCTGTGGAGGCATTTCTGAGAAGCAGTCTGCATTGGCTCTGTACAAGAGAAGTGTGTCTTTGTGGAGCAGGCTCTTTAGCAGTTCAATGAACAGGCATGTGAACATGTTTTCTCAGAGGTCAAGAAACAAAAAAAGATAGACATGTTTTCTTTTCCAAGCACAGAAAAGAACAAAGTCTGGGTTTAAAGTTCCAGGTGTTTTTGTTTTGGTTTGGTTTGTTTGTTCGTTTGTTTGTTTGTTTTATATGCTAGTGATCATTAGGGACAGTTGGATCTCGGGCACTGGCATTCTCACCGAGCTCTGCAAAGGCTGGCAGCCTTGGCCACCTTCTCTTTTACCCTCTCAATCTCTTTTTCTCTCGTGCGCACACACACACAGTGTGTGAACACCCACTAACAAGTAGATTTGCTTTTATTTACTGGAATTTATACCTAGGCAGATGTATTCTGTTTCTGTTTGCACAGCCTTTAACGGAGAAGGTTTGGGACGGCCCAGTTTCAACACTGCTTGTCATACTTCTGATAGAGGTAATATTTCAGAAATAACAAAAAATCAGTCAAATTTAGCGCCTCCAATTGGAAAAAAAAATCAAATTCCTCTTTAGAGTTGTTTAAATTTAGAGCATTGGTAAAATCAGCTGCTCAGTACAAAAGCTTTAAAAATGCATCATGTATCCTTTACTGCTTTCATAGATAGGGAGTATCCTTTTTTGAATTGCATCCTTTTTTATCTGTCATGGGAACAGATAGGTAACAATGAGTAGATTCTCCACGTCTGAAAGCAGGAGACCTCTGAGGTATGGCCACGAGAAGGGTCAAATATGTAATTATTGGCTGAAGAAAAATACCTGCAGAAGTCTCAGGCTAGCAGGCCTGATGCCGGGTCTGCAGGAGGAACAGCGGTGGGTGGCTGTGACGCCTGTGGGCAGAGCTGTGTTACAGACACGCTCCTGCACTTGTAGTGCCTGCTGCAGACCGGAGACTGGTTCGTGGCCTCTTTGAGGCCAGCTCTCCTGGCCCTGCACGCTGCTCAGCTCCGGTGTGGGAACGTGCGGGTCTCAGACATGGGAGGTGCACAGTTTATTACTGTTGCTTGTGGTCTTCTGTGTACAGCACGTGGTTTGGTCATCGGTGGCGCAAAAGCATGCAAGAAGTGGGCTGCCTGCTGGGGTTAGGAAGAGGAGCACCTTGGCAGTGAGGCGCTGGGGGAAGGCTGCAGTTGCTGAGCTGCAGTTAAATCTGCTGAGAGCTCCGCCATGGACTTAAGAGAGCTGAGAGTTTGCCTCTATTCCAAATAAATGCTTTATGTGAGGATAAATCATTGGGCTTTACCTTCACAGAGGCTGATAGGAACAAAATGAGACAGGGAACTGCTTCTCTGTTCTGTCCTGCTATCGCAAAGAGGAACAGATAGTACTTGGGGTCAAATGAATAGATAAAGATTAACCTCCGAGCAGCTATTATTGGAGCCCATTTAAAGCAGTTTGAGTTGGAAGAGACTTTGCTGAAGCTGCTGGGAAATGCCAGGGTAAGAAGATGATCCCACTGTTTGGCACCAGTCAGAGTCTGGAGGATCTCCAGTGCGTGTGCTGGCACTAATAGCATGTAAGGAGGGGAAAGCCCCTCCTCGACAGTAAAAGACAAAGCAAGTTTAGACAATTCTACTCAATTTTTCCTCTTCAAAGGAAAAAATATTTTTCCTGTTTTTCATTGTAGTGTTGTTGCAAGCAAGTCTATTTTTTGCTAGAGCTGTAATGAGCCTAGAGATCCTGTGTTTCATAAGGCTGATACCCTCTGCTGTAAATGATGCTTCTGGGCATTATTATTATTTTTTTTCTGTGTAGTAGTCAATGGTACAAGTCCCTCTTTCCTGAGCACTACAGACAGTTGCCCTCTGTGGAGTGGACTGAGATCTTGCATCATTTCCTGTCATCTGTCCAAAGCTATTTATAAAATGTCTGCTGATTCTGGCACATGGCAAAACCCAGATTTCATGAGAAAGCAAATAGTTCAGAAATGTGTTCCTTCACAGCAAGTGTCTGAAAACTGGTGAGAAAATCTGAAATATCCTAGAAAATCATAATGAAATTTAAGGTATAATGGGGCTGGAGAATGTGAGGAAATAAATAGTCCCATATAGTTATATTGAAAACCTTTAGAAATAGATAATGCAATATGTACTGAAAAAAAAAAGTTATGGAATATTAAGGTACAGAAGCTGGTTCCAGAGCTCTCTGTTATTAAAATAAAAACTTGGGTTTTGATGTCTGAAGATGTAACAAAAGCAACTTAGGTTAGCTTGTGCAATGCTGAATATTTGCCATCTAATTTGATGGTAGATTTCCCACATTTCTGATATCCACTGAAGGTAAAAAAAAAAAAAAAAAAAAAAAAAAAAAAAAAAAAAAGACAAGAAGGTAATTAGCACTGCTGATGACGCTCAGGTTTCCTCTCTCTCTGGCTTCAGGAGAGTGGCTGTGGTAGGAGTCTGACAGCGGCAGTAGGAGGCACTCAGAGGAGCAGCGTGCTTCCAAGTGGATATGCTGCTGCTGCTAAGCGCTATTTTGGGAATGCTGAAGAGTGTTGGCCACAGCCAACCCTGAGCAGCAGCACTCTCATCAGCTGCCCACCCGCCTGCCTCGACCCTGCTGGCGGGCACAGTGCTTCTTGCCTGTTGATCTTTCACCATCCAGCACACTTTTACTTGTCAAACAGTTGCACCCGTGAGCTTTGGGCACGGGCACTGCTGTGTGCAGGGCAAAGTGAATGGGAGGTGTCTCTGCCTGAGAGGTCATGAATTAGTTGCAAAGATACTATTTCTTCATGTGCCTCAACATCCAGCTTGTTTTATCCCGTTTTCACTGAAGTACCACTGTGACTCGTGTAGCCAAGGCTGGATTTAAGTCAACATCCCAGTCATGAAGGCCCCTGCAGGAGGTAAAGCTAAGCAGCAATAGAGGTCTGCGACTCCTTCAATACGACCAATTAGTACTGCTTTCCAGTCCCCAAAGGTCTCCTGGCAGCACCAGGTCTCTTCTTGATCACTGACAAAGATTTGCTCCTGGCTGTGCACCAGTCCACGTGCAGTTTATTGCAAAGCAATCTTTGAAAGTGTTTGAAATGTCTCAACTCACTCCCTGTGCCTCCTTTCTCCCCTTATGAGCTCACAGATAGCTTTTGTTGCTATTTGATATGTAAAAGTTGCGTAGCCTCAGGCTGAAATAAGCGTATCAACTACTGCACGTGTATTTGTATTGAGCTTTGCCCTTTGTAAATGTATTTCAAGAAGATTCTGGTGTTGGTGAAAATGTTAGCAAATGTTAGTGTGATTTTTTTCTCTGTAAATGACGAGCACTGCAGCACCAGCTGTATTTACAATTGCACAGCAGAGGCTTTATCTGTGTAATGCAAGAGCAATTAAAATGCTGCAAAATGCTTCATGTAGGAAGGCTTACTGTTCTACAGGAATGAACAAGAATAGTTCCGCATGGACATATGTATACTTCTACAGTTACATGCGGTAATTCTAGAAGGAGATATAATTCTTCTACATAAATCCATCTTCAGACCTTTTTAACTTCTGCTCAAGAGCTGCAGTACTTTCCAGTAGCTATCCAAAAACAAATGCATTTTGCTTTTGCAGAGACCACCCCATCCTGCTTCCAGGGCATGTCTCCACTCTGGAATACCCAAGGTATTACAGATATTTAAATGACATCTGTACAGCAATATGCTTCCTTACCACGACAGCAGCACTGCATCCAGTGCAACAACTAGCACAGAGAAGCCTTAGGTAATTGCTTTGGTGCCACTTCTGCGAGCAGGCATGTTCTCTAAACTGCTTCTAAACTTGAGATGTTGGATGTGGGGCTCAGAGCAGCGCCTCAGTGCAGTCAGGAGGCAGGATTGAATGGGGGAGGACTGTCACACACAATTGCCTTGTACCTGAAATGCTGAAAAAAGACACCAACATTTGGTGTTTCTTGTTTCCACTTCATCCTATGCTTTGCCTTGTCACAACAGTTCTGTTCTGCTTTCTGTAGAATATTTTTCATCTGTAGATTCATCCACTGACAGGATCTACAGCATCACTACAGCACAACGCCTGTGTCCCGCACTGGGAAGTTAGAAGAAATGCAGATCACTTGGAGCACCCAAGCATGCAAATGTTGGTACTAGTCATCCTTTAAAATGTCATTAAACCTAACACACACTTTGGTTTCCTACGGCCTTCATTGCCTACCTTGGTAAATTTTTCTGTCTGTTTGCTATTCTGTGCATATTGATAGCTACCTCTATGCAAGGTTAGACAGCAAGGAATTAAAAAAAAAAAAAAAAAAAAGCAGAAAAATCTGGGAAAGCTCCGGTGAATTTGCAAGTGAATTTCACACACTGAGGCTGCCGCTTTCAGTGATGACCCAGCTACAAGGCAAATTTTCTTCATCTTCCAGTATTGCCAGGGCTTTGCCAACTTCTCCTTTAGGCAGCTGCTCTATCCATGTGCTAAATGTTGGTGAAGACACAGAAAAAGTAGGCAATAGAATTGCCTGTCTTAATAAAAACGTGAGCTATTAAGAGGAGAGTCTGCATGCAGCTAAGCTGTACTGTAGTGTCCTAGATTGCTGACGACCTACCAAGGGTCGTCAAGGGGGAAGGATGACTTGTTCTGTTTTAGTTTTTTAATGACTTTTTTCTTTTTTTTCCTGCAGAATCACAGAATTTCCAAAGTATGTCACAGAACCCATTTATTTCCAACCTCAAAGTTAAACATTTTCTGTGAGTGACTTTCTTTCTCCACCTTCATTTGCCCTTTGTCCGTTGCTACCTTTGGTTTGCATTGGTCTCTTTGTTAACAGTCTGCTCTTTTCCATTTTTTCTATTGTTTCACACAGGGATGAAGATCTTAGGGTTTGCCTTTTTCCTTTCTTCTAAGCCCCCTAATGATCTCATATCTTCTTTCCTGATCAAACTGTAGATGGGTACAAAGCTTGCTCCAGCAAACTCAGTTCTACCAAGTGAGTACATGAAGTGACAGCATGCTGTCTGTGCAAGATAGTTTTGGCTATTGTCAAGCAGAATTTAACTAAGAAAGAATTTTGACACAAAATTTTGGTAAAATATTTTAAGATGATGACTTCTGTGTGGTTAACTGCTAATAATGTTGGCATGAAGTTGACTTTAAAATCTATTGGGAAAGCATTAAAGTCAGCAAACCCAGAGTGTGTTCGTTAGGAAAATATGTTTGTGTGCCCAAGAAATGAAGCCACCTGGGCTGCTGGCTTGTCAGTGAAACCCGATGTTAACTAGACTTCTGTGCTGTATGCCAGCAGCATGAAACTAACCTGGCAGAGCAAGTGGTTTGTAAGGACTTTGCTTAGCACCTGCAGAGAACTAGGCTACTTGGAGAAGGCAGCAGTTAAAGACGACCCAAACAAACCATTACAAAAATCCTGGGAGCTGTGCCAGGAAAACCAAACCACGTTTAGGGGCCTGGTCACCCTTGCAGAGCACAGGTATGCCAAGGAGGCAGCAGAAACCATGTTTCTCAGAGCCCTCCCCATTTTCTTTTGCTAAATTGGATTTGCTCTCCAAACCCATCCCCATGCCCATGCAAAATGCATCCTAGGCCGTGGTAAGAAACGTGATCAGCCCTTAAAACCATCTGCTGGCAGAGGCAGCTGTCCCTGCCTCCAGCAGGGCGCATGGGTTGCGGTGCCAGCAGTTCCTCCAGTACTGTGTGCTTCTGGACTCTTCCCATGTGTCCTGACAAATTTGGCTGCCTGGGAGCTGACCCCACAGGACCTGCGGTGCATCCATCAGGTGTCACCAGAGACACCTTCATTGAGAGGGGAGTCCGCTCAGTGTGAGCTACAGGCTTAAGTTCAGCCTCTTCTGAAAATACCTGGGATCATCAGAGTGCTGTATAGGCTCAGAAAACAGTGATTTCCCACAGCAAAGCTCCGTGAAGCAGTGAAACTGAGACAAAAGCTTGGAGCAGCCAAGTCACCTTGGGCAACCTTTTTAAGTCTTGTCAAAATCTTTCTTCCCTTGCCAATTGTAATGGGTGTGGCTACTTAAAAAAAATACTTCATTCCCTTTTATGCCACAAGTAATGATTCATACTTGGACTGAAATATTACACTGGAATTTGCTGTTTGATCTTTTTGAATTTGGATCTAATAAATGACTCATTGTTTCAGTTCTAATTATTTTTTAATTGCTGGGCTTTATGGCCTTCTAAGACCAGTTCTTTTCTTACTCTGCATTTTACTGACAGTTAATATCTGCAAATGTTTTCGAATGGGATGGTATCATGTATCATCTATGAGCTACCCAACTGTGTTCATATGGGAAATGTGGAAACAATATGACCCAGTAATTTACAACCTAATCAATAGGCTATAAGAAATCTGGGTATGGATTAGCAATTTTTCTGGATTAGATAGCTATAAAGTGCAACATGACACACAATTAAATTCTGAGCAACTCTTAAATCATGTGCATGATGACTCCGTAAGTAGTGAGGCTGAAAACAAGCACCATTCCTGTGCCAGTCCCTTGAGGCATGATTTTCCTCTAGACTGAAGGACCTCATTCACAAGCTCCTTGCACAGACTATGCTCTTCGAATGGCAGAGAAAAATGTTGGGGGAAAAAAAGATATTATTTTTTTAATTAGGATCCCAGAAAAACAGTGGTACATCTGGACTATGTGAGATTTATGAGTGAGCATGTGTTAGCTTTTTTTTTCTTTTAGCTTTTTTTTTTTTTTTTTGCTTTTTTTTTTCTTACTGCAGTACCCTAGGATCAGCTGAAATTTTTGAATGTCATAAAGAAAATACTTTGTATGGGTGGAAGGATTCTTTAATTAAGTAAATAGCTCTGGCTTTTAGACATACAACCACTGCTGCTCCTGCCTTTTTTGAGTCCCAAATCTCTTTCTTTAATGCAAGTAAATTCTCCTTTGTGGTTTGGCTCTCATTGCTGTCCTAACATCACCTCTTCCAAATAAGCACTCTTGCAGTTTTTTTATAGACTGTATTTAAATACAGGCCTTCTGGAGCAGCCAGTGCTGCAATCTTCCAGCACTGTTCTGCTGGGTGGCCAGGAGCTGCAACTTCCTTTCTGACTTTTCTCCACTGTTGGCAGCGTAGTTGGGTGCCTATAAATTAGCAAATATTGCAATGTACAGTGACAGTTTGTCTGCTGACTCCTGTGTGCATGGTACTCGTACTGTACTGAATTATCAAGCATCCCCTCTTCTCTCGCTCCCAGTAAGACTGGATGCAGCTGTTCAAGGAGCAAACGTCTTCGTGCAGTCGAGCAGTGGTAGCAGTGCCAGCGGGGCTATGCCAGAGGTTTCCTTCCTGGTTTTTGCTGGGCAGGTGAAGAGGGGTAATACTGTAGGTTGAGGCCACAGCAAACTGGTAGCTGGTTGTAGCTCATGTTGCTCCACGTTCCTGCTTGGTGGACGGCAAAGGTTGGGCCTGTTGATATTTTTTCTTTCTTTTCAACGCTTTCCCCCTACATTTCTGCCCTCATGCTCTTAAAATAATAATAATAATAATAATTCTATAGAGCCCTTTATTTTAATTGGCTTGAAAGAGCCAGAGAGCAGGGTTGTGACCTGCGCTGGAGGGCCGAGGTGCCTGGGGACTGCCGTTGCAGACACATGCATTGTCCTACAAGAGCCGTGACAAGAAGCTGCATTGCAGCCTCAGCAGACTTGCAGGCCTCTGGCAGCCTCATCTGTAGATTTCTTTTCAGGTACACATGCCTTGGGATTGTGCCCCAAGCCACCTCTTCGTCAGGCATCAGGCTACTGAAGTGCTAAGGAACTGTTTTTCTTTTCTTCCCTTTCTAACTTACTCCACAGAACAATGCGGATTCTGCCTGCATCCGTTACTGCCTGGAGACTTTTCTTACTGAGTTGGAGCAACATGGCAGCACATTTATTAAAATCAAAAGCAAAAAGAAAACAAACTCTGTGATTTAAAACTGAAAGGGTCAATTGGATGGTGCTATCTGGATGGCAGCAGGGGGAGGCACAAAGCCCTCTGCACTGAGTAATTTCTATGCTGGTTCTAGCCATAAATAATCTGTTTAACCAGTAAAAATGAGCATTAATTGTTTTATATTGAGTCATCCTACACTGAAAAGGTGTATGAGGGATTCAGGGAAACCCCCCTGCCTGAGAGCTGTACTGAAACTCTGTTGGTAGCACTGCAAGACTTCTGCTACATGCAGACCCGGTATCTTCATGCATCTTTCTGCATCTGTGAAAACATCTCTCCCTACAGTGAGATGGCTGTATAAAAGTCTCACGGGGAAAAATTTTAATGTTTTAAGTATTTTGCTCTATTTTAGTTATAATTTTCAGGAAAAAAAAATAAATAATTTTCTTGTCTCTTCCTCTGCTGGTAAGGAAGATGCAATTGCAAAAGAGGAAACAAGGAGGTTGGCATCTACTGAGGTGAAAGCCACAGCAGATGTTTGTGGGGAAAACATTCAGGTCTTCGTGACACTGAAACTGCAGAAAATGTTAGTCAAAAGGTCCCCATCTGAGAAGGAAAGCTGCTGTCTGTCGTTCCCTTCCAGCGGTGTTCTCCCTTCCTGACCACGACGGACACCGAAGGCGAGGGCGGCCGAGCCCCCTTCCCGCTGCAGTTGCTCATGCTGCAGCTGGCGGCTGGTGCTGGGCCTTCCAGCTCTGCTCCTCTTCCTCGCCCAGGCTGCCACAGGCCCTGTGCCTGCTGCTGGAGGCGAGGGTTTGCAGCGGGAAGCTGCCATCCCCGCTCCCTGCTCTGTGCCCGGCCTTCCTTTCGCCGTGCCTCGTCTCCGCCAGGGCGGTGCTGAACCTGCCAACCCCAGCCTTGCCCGGCGGTGCTGGCAGGGCCCGGCCCGAGCGCCCCCCACCACAGCCGAGCCGTGGGTCCGGGGAGGCCGCCGGCAGGGCGCGGAGCCCAGCGGCTGCAGGCGGTGCCCGGGGCAGTACCGGGGCGCTGCTGGGACGCTCCTCGTGTCCGCGGGCCTCTGCTGCCAGCGGAGCCGCAGCGTTCGGGCCTCCCGAGGCGCCGGCCGAGCTGGCGGGGGCCGTGCCCGGTGCCGGGTGCCGGGGCCTCGGCTCCCCCCGCGCCGGGACCCCTCGGGCCCGGCCCCGCCGCCCGGCAACGGCCGCGCCCCGCCCGGCGAGGCGGAGCCGGCGGCGGCCCGGCCCCTCCCTGCCCTCCGCGCCGGGTTACATGGCGGCGGCGGCTGCGGCGGCGGCGGCGACTGCGACGAGGCGGGCGGGCGCCGGGCGGGAGCCGGTGTCGGGGCCGCGGGGCCCGGCCGTGTGAGCAGCGCAGCCCCCGATGAGCCTGGGAAGGCCCGTGAGTGCGGCGGGGCGAGGCGGGCGGCGGGGCAGGGCAGGGAGCGGGGCCGGGGCCGGGGCCGGGCCCCGCCGCACAAAGGCGCTTTGTTCCCTGCCGCCGGCCCCGCTGCGCCCCGCTCCCGGCCCCTCCGCAGTGCGGCGGCGGGCGGCGGGCGGGAGCTGCCCCCGGCCGGCGGCCGCCTCCCGGGGCCGGGCCGGGCTCCGCTCCGGGGCCGGGGGCAGCGGGCGGCGCCGCGCCCTGAAGGGCGTTTGAAGGTAGGGCCGGCACCGCGCCTCCCGTGCCCGGCGGCGGCCGCCGGAGGGGGCGGCTCGGGGGGGGCTGCCCCGGGGCCCGGCCGGGCAGCGCGGGCACCTGGCGGGGCGCTGCCGGGGGCCCTCGGGGCCGGGCGGGGCCGCGCGTGGCCGTGCCGGGGGGCCGGGGCCGCGCTCGTCGCCTCCTCGCCCCGCGCCGCGTGTCGGGGTGCGTGTGAAGCGGGCACGGGGCACGGGTGGGCTCCAGGTGGGCGATAGGGATGGGAAAGGGACGGCAGCTGCCAGTCGGCCTCGCGCGCAGCCCTTGCTTTTGGGGTCACCGCGTCCGAGCCGCTCGGGACCGGTTAAAAGCCCCCCCGGCGTGCGGCAGCAGCGTGCTGAGGGCCGGGGGCCGCGGGGAGCCGGGGCTCCGCTTTCGGTATTCACAGGCAGGGTGGTGGCTTCCCCTGAACCGTCCTGAGGGAGGGCCGCAGCGGGTCTGTTTATGTTGCGGGAGAAACTGAGTGGATTTCTTTGTGCTTTTACAGATCCTTCGGAAGACTCATAAACTCATAGTAGCGTTTGCCGGCTGCCAGGATAGAGTTCTCTAAACAGTGTGGGGAGCAAGTAGGAGGCTGCAGCGAAGCGGCAGTGCCGTGGGTCGGCAATGACTCACGCTGCCTACTGACTGCAACGTGGCTGGGCTGTAAAAAAACCTCCTGTGCCCCGTATTTTTATAGTTGAAGGGATAGTACTTAGCAGGTTGTATAATATGTCATTAGTCACTCCTAGTCTTTCTCTTGTGAGTAATGATTCGATCATTATGTGGCCTGCGTTACTGAATTAACTTGTATCTTTCCATCTTATTTGGATTTCGGAAAAAGTAAACGTTTCGTACTTGACTGTGTTTTAGTGTACATCCTGTTTCCTGAAAGCTGTGATAAATCCACATGCAGAAGTTTAGCACGAATTCAGGCGGCTGCTTGCATAATGCATGAAGCTAGTCATGTGTGTCGGTGTCTGCCAGCACTAGGTGTAATTTCAAAGAGGACAGCCCTTCTGTGGGTCACTTCTGTCGCCCGCTGCCGGGAACTGATCCGTTTTAAAGGCATAGCTGTAAACCACTTAAGAAACTAATATCTTGGTGTTTCCCTCTTTAAACTTTGTGGGAGGAAGGAATAAAAGTACCATTAAAAACAAAAAAAGCAGTAGTTGTGGAAAGGTGACAGATAATCTAAGCAAAAACATCAGTGCCTGGGTGAATGGCCAATTCAGCACAAATTGGGTTGATTAAAGACCCCTTCTTTATAATATAGTCTATCGTGTTTACAGGCCTTTAGAGCACGTTACGTAACTGAGGAAGGGTTTGTCAGGTTTTTTAATTTCTTGTTTATTTTCAGACAGGCAGTTGGACTGATAGCTATGACTGACATTGAAGCTGAAAATGTATAAAGTTTATTTGTGTTGGTGTCATTCTTTGAAGTATCAGTATGTTTGTTTTTGAAAAAAAAAAAATCATTTTCCAAAGTTAAAAGTGACTGTGAAATGCAAAGAAGAAAAGATTTTTACTTTGAGCTTATTTTGGCTTGAAAAATGCCTTGACCCATTCTAGTAAATTATCCTTTAAGTAGTTACGGTTTTAGTCTGAACGAAAGAAAGTTTAGGGTTAACTTTTATTTTCCATCCCTCCTATCCACTTCTGGTCCACAGAGCAATTTGTCTGAAGTGTCTGTTTGCTATTAACTCTGGATGGGGAAACAAGTCCGGCCACTTCACCAGCCCCGAATCGAGCAGGGCTGTGAGAGCTGCTGCAGGGAAGGTTTGGTCTGCAGGGGTTGAAAGGCTGTGGTAGGTGAGCTGCCTAACTTTCAGGTGAGAGGTACATCTTTGATGCTGTCTGTGCAAGGTGAGGTGATGGGAAGCGTAGTTAACATGCTGGGTTAGTTCAAAAACGTGTTTTTTGGTTTAGATGAGGGTCTGCATGAACCTGCTGCACACCTGTTGTGTTTTCAGTTAAAGTAAGTGAAAGATTGCTCCCAAATTACTGAATCTTAATTTCAGTTGTTCTAATAATGGGACATTTCCACTAGGACAATCTTGAATTGTCCTTACCCCTCTCGCCTGAGGGAGTGTATCTGTCTAGGACTCTTGTTTGGTGTGCTTTTTGTGGCTTTGGGATTAAGCCACTTGCATAGGAACTTTGTAGCAGGATGGGGTCAAACCGAAGGCTGCCAGAGATTGAGTATGTCATCAGAAGTTGTTTTTCTCAATCAGAATGATTTAGCTAAGAAATCATTATATTCCTTCTGCAAATGTCTTAACTCTTGGTGATCTAGTGGAAGAGCATAGTAGAAGGCAATGATTAAAAATGCATCATGTCAGGGATTCGGAACAAGAAATCAGGCCTCCTGACTGCCTTTCCCTTGAGAGAGGCAGTAATGGCATCACTGCTCTCCTGCTGCTCCTACTGTTGCTGCCATGGCTTCGTCACAGCGTTTGGGGGAACGGCTGAGCTGCGGTGAGATGAGCAGATCCTGCTCCTTGCTGCTGATGAGTCAGTGGGACGTATTTGAGCCTGCTCCCGCGTTGTTTAGCGGAGCTAGCTGATGTAGGGGTTCCAGATGTGTCGCACAACTGGAGCGAAGCGATGTAGCACTGCCGCACATTGAAGACATCAGCAGTGTGAAACAATGGGCTTAATTAGGGGGGAGAATAAAACTGGTAGTAGATGGTCCTAAGGTTATAAAATACAACTTAATGCAGGATGTTTGGACAGAGGCCTTGGACCTCAAGTTAGCACGAAATTTAAAGCATGTGTAAGTTTCAAAAAGGAATTTCTGTAACAATATTGGGGGGAGGATTAAAAGGAAAATGGTTTGGAGTGAAATAAACTAGTTTACAGGCAGCAGCTCCATATGAGTGAGCCTGAAATTGGTGCATGTGAAGGAGAAAATGATTTTAGGTGTCTACGTAAAAAATAAAAATCAAGAGGCCAGGCAGCAGAGGACAGCTTAACAGTTCATGCAGAACAACTGAGTTTGACTTCTTTTTTTTTTTTTTTTTTTTTTTTGTATACAATCCAACAGAGGATGGCATGTTTGCATGTTTCTCATGTTACCTTTCCTTCCTTGCATGCTTTGTCACGTGGAGGTGCGTGCCCGGGCACCGGGTGGCTGGGGCAGGAGGATGCAAGCCAGGTGGTGGCCTGGAGTGTCTGGGTGGTGGGCAGACCTGAGCCCTAGGAGTGGTGGTGGTTGGTGTGTGAAAGCAGCCCTAGTTGCTTGCTAGTGTGCCTTTTTTGTTATTTCTGCGTGCGATTCTGATTAGTGAGTTAAGAAGATGTTGTTTAGAAAATGTTAATAATTTATTGGTTGCTGTGCTGCTAGGAGTATGGAAACTTGTTTTGCTTGTTCCTGGCTGTTTCACTGAAATGTTAGCACAGTTTTAAGAGAATACATTCACGTAATTAATAGGATAGCTTGGAGAACCTTTATGTTTATTTAGAGGACTGGTTGAAGAGCTAAAATGTGTTAATTTAAGACTGAAGGAAGGGCATCAAGTGATTCAGTATTGCTATAGTTCTTGGGGTCACATACAAGTGACTTGGAGTGGAACTGGCCAAAATTGGCCATGCCATGTAAGGTGTTCCTTTTGTTTCTTCTGTTTGTAGTGTCTTTGAGCTTTTGAAAGAAGTTATGAGGATATGCTGCAAAAATATAACACGGTCTTCTTGACCGCATTCTGCTGCTGCAGACAGGGAAACCTGCTGAGAAAATTGCTGCTTTGGTTTTCATAAATAGTGATTGCATTCGTTGGGCTATTAAAAAAATTAATGATGTCTGAAAGTGCCCGTAGTACATCAGAGGATGAAACGGTTATAGAACATACTGGTTATTATGCGAAATGTAGTCATTTATTTATTTTTCTGTAATTGAGATATTGTAACTGTGGAAATAATTGATAAATTAGTAACATTTATCGAACGTGTAGGAAGTACCCCTGTGATTTCTGCAACAACCAGTGTATAGAGGCAAAACCGTGCTTTGAGATATGAGTTAGCTACGATTTAAGCCTTATTATAAGTGGCACTGGATGCATGCTATGTATTCTTTAAATTCAGTAAATCTTGGGAGTGCACAAACCTTACCCTTTTTTGTGAATGGCACCCACTTATGTCTTATTGTGCAAAATGGTTAAAAAAAAAAAACAAAACCTTTTTTTTTCTTTGAGTAAAAATGGAGTGGAAAGAATTATTTCAAAATTTGACTGAGGTGCGGGATATTGTTGTTGCCGTTATTAGCTAACAGCTGCATTGGAGAATTCCAAGTTTTCTATGATATTCCCTTTATTAGAAGTCAATAGGGTTTTTGATTTGTGAGCCTTGCATTCTCAGTGGGTTATATATAAAACTTCCACGGTGTATATTTAGAAACAGCTGTCTGGTGGTTACTGTCAGTTTCTCTCCATGAGAAGTATGAAAAGTGTACATCATTTCTTGTGGTTCAGCTTCTGCGGCAGTTTGTTATTTTGCAAATGGACACAAGTTGTGTATTTAGGACAGCTTGAGAAGGAGGAGGAGTACGGCCTTCTGTATGTACCTGGAATACTGATCTGTTTTGTCTCCTTTTCAGGTTGTCACGGAGTAAGATGGATGGTAGCTTTGATTGTGATTGTGGTGAGCTGGAGCCACCTGATCATTAACAGAAGGCATCTTTTGTAAATCAAGAGCTGCCAGTTTCCTGTTTAACTAGACTGTAAACAAAGGAGAGGAAGAAGGAGGAAGAAGAAACAAATAGTGCTTACCAGCACCATAGAATGACGCTGCTCAGGACCAGTCCAACACTGAATGTATCTGCACTGTGAGGAGGAGGATGTTAATAGAAGCCTATTATGTGCATATTTATTCACGTTTTTGTTAAATGTTAACCAGTTTAGCACAGTAGAGCTGAGTGCATAGTATGTCATTTCATTCCGTTTGAGTTTCTTGTGAGTATTTTCTTTAATGTCTGCAGAAATGCTGCACCTTTCTTGAACTATGAATGCTGCACTCTTTCTATCTTATGCTCAGTTTGAGTTCTAGAGCTTACGGGCTCTAAATTCAAGGGGACACAACAGGCCTGGCTGGCTCATGATGAAAGAAGAGTGTCAAGAAACCATCTTGCAGTCAAAGCCACGTGCTTCTTCTCCCTTTCTATAAGACCTTTCCTTCAGATACCAGTGGAAGTGTCTCCGCGTGTTTACAGAAGCTTAGTAGTTTGAGGAAAAAGAAACGTAAAGAAATATAAAATGGCAGAAAAATTTGAAAGTCTCATGAACATTCATGGTTTTGATCTGGGCTCTCGGTATATGGACTTAAAACCACTGGGCTGTGGTGGAAATGGCTTAGTTTTTTCTGCTGTCGACAATGACTGTGACAAAAGAGTGGCTGTCAAGAAAATTGTCCTTACAGATCCCCAGAGTGTTAAACATGCTCTACGTGAGATCAAAATTATTAGAAGACTTGACCATGATAACATTGTCAAAGTATTTGAAATTCTTGGTCCTAGTGGAAGCCAGTTAACAGATGATGTGGGCTCCCTTACAGAATTGAACTGTGTTTACATTGTCCAGGAATACATGGAGACAGATCTGGCTAATCTGCTAGAGCAAGGCCCTTTACTGGAAGATCATGCCAGACTTTTCATGTACCAGCTGCTACGTGGGCTCAAGTATATTCACTCTGCAAATGTTCTGCATAGAGATCTCAAACCAGCTAATCTTTTCATTAATACTGAAGACTTGGTGCTGAAGATTGGTGACTTTGGTCTTGCACGAATCATGGATCCTCACTATTCCCACAAGGTACGTGAAGAGTGGGAATATTTAAGTGATAAACTGTGCCTCCTTAAAATTGTATCTTTCTTCCTTCTTGCAGTATTAAATAATATTGCCAGTCCTTGTCTAGGTACTTAGAGTAAAACGTAGTCCATGGAAGGCTTCTTTAGCAAGCAGGATATCATTAGGGAGCAAATGCAGTAGAAATGAAATGTCTGCAAATCGAATAAAACAGATCTCTGGATGACATGTTTTATCTCAGATAGGAACAATAACTGCAGCAGAAAATAAAACTTTATTAGATGTATTCAGAAAAGCAGATTTATTTTTAACAGTGAATACAGGACTTGAGGTTTTCAAGAGTAACATGAAGACGCATAACTGTGGTAGCCTTAGATAAGCTTACAAACAGTGTACAAGTACACAAATTGTGTGGCTACTTCCTGGAATTTATTCAGAGGTGCTCTGTTCCTGGTTCAAACGCTGTTTCCTCAGAGTTCATTATTATCTCTGTGTTTATTTGGCATCTGGGAATAAGAAAATTATCTGACTAATAAATAGTATCATATTTGTCTGCTGCTGCTCATTCATAAAGACAGCACTGTCTTAAAGGGTAGGAAGTTTAGTAGGTATAGGAAGTTTAGTAGGTAGTATGTGGGCTAGTGCTGTCTCTGAGAGCATGAGACCAAAGTCTTGAAGTACTGCATTGAAATGTAAGGGGAGGAGGGGGAGAATCTAAAAACATACCTCTTAAAAATTTAAGTAAGCATTTTGTTCTGTTTGTTTATTTTTATTAGGGCCATCTTTCTGAAGGATTGGTTACTAAATGGTACAGATCACCCCGTCTTTTGCTTTCACCTAACAATTACACTAAAGCCATTGACATGTGGGCTGCAGGTTGCATCTTTGCTGAAATGCTGACTGGGAAGACCCTCTTTGCAGGTGCGTACAATAAAAATGTGTGTGTGTGTTTGTGTTCCTAAAGCAAATGGTACTGCCTAATTCTGTTCCTAAAGAAAGGTGGATTCTTGTGGCTAGTATCAGTTCTCACTGACTGTCAGGATACGCTGTATTATTAGACAGTTGTTGAAATGAACTACAAGTTGATGCATTTGTAAAACAGAAAGTATTTCAATATTTTCTACTCATACCAGTGTGTATTTAGATAAATATCAGAATTTGAGTACGCATGTATATGGTAAATTTGCCTGTAATTAAGCTAAATTTATTGAGTGCGTAAGAAATGTTCTAAATACATGTTGTAGTAAATTGCTAGACCAGGGAGTATTTGAGAGTTACAAGCAGTCCGAGTATCATATTCATAAAGATTTTTTGATAAAGTCAAATTAATCATGTCTTGCTTCTTTATATTTTAAATTATGAAAGAATAAGCCTTCCCCACCCCACCCCTTTTTTTTTTTTTTTTTTTTTTTTTAGTCATCTACAGACTGTTTTGACCTGAGAAAAGTGCCAGCTTAAATATCAGATTTTCTTGTGTTTTAGTGATATTAGCAGGACTCTAGGATTTTAAAATTCAGTGTGGCAAACCAGGGAAACATAATACTCAAACTCTGGTAAAACAGGTATTTCTGTTAAAATGGTGGTATTCCTGGTAAAATAGGAAGCAATACTCTGGTCTCATTGGGTGTGTAGATGTTAGTGCTTTAGTGGCAATCAGAAGCATGTTTTTGAAGCAAATTTCTGGATCGCCATCCTGTACCACAGTATTGCTTTAGCTCAGTACACGAACCAGATTCTTGTCAGACAAACAACCTGCCATTTGCACTGCCAAAGATCACGCAACGTGCTCCACCTGCGTTCAGTCCACAGAGACGATGAGCTAGTCTAGAGTAAACCCCTGTTTTGTGTGACCCCTGGGGGCTGTGCAGCAGCAGCTGTTTCATTCCAGTTTGCTCTTGGATTTGCTCCTGTTGGCTCTAATTACTGAGGTAATATAGATAAAAACCACAAGGATCTGTGCTTGTAATTCAAAGTTCGCATTTCTTTTAAATACATGTGAACTGAAACCACACCTCTGCAGTAATTCTTTGCTTTATACATCAAGGTGAAGAAATGAGAGCACTTTCTCATTTAGTGCTCTTAATGGAATACTGTCACACTGTAAAATCATAATTTTATAGAAATCATCGATTAATATGCAAAGAGGATTTTCTTAACTTGCAGTGAGTTGCTAACTCTTTGAGCTAATAGCTACTGGAGCAATGTCCTTTGTGCATTAACACATCTCTTATCAGCCGAGCATTTAGATTCCATTGCATTGAGTGCTTCTGTTGGAAAAGAGCGAAACGTGGGAGAAAGCCAGTGGGTTTCAGCATTTGGCATAGATGAATTGCAAATGCTGTGTAATGACATGAGTAGCACTTGGTCTGTTTTGTTTTTCCTCATACAGCAATTTAGATTTTTTTTAACTTAAGATTAACCAAAATCCTCAGTTTATAGACCCATTTATGTACCCTAGTTGAATTATGTAGATACATAGGAAATATTTTTAGATCTGGATGTGTCCCTCTAATTTAGCACTACCTTTTGTTTTCTGGTCTGAAGTAGAATGGATTTCTTAATGTCATACATTTGGAAAACGAAAATGGTTGGAGATTTCAGTTACTCTGTCCTGAGACTCTGAATAAAATTATTTTGCATATTTGTTTGGAGGGCTTGGTTTGATCAGTTCGTAACTTCCTGTCTCCATCTGAGCCGTCCCTTAGGAATCCTGCTTCCTGGAAAGCTGAAGGGAATGGGAAGAAAGAATGGAGATGAAAATCCCAGAATACCTGGGTGAGGGAGGGATAGAATATCAATGCAGAGGAATTCAGTAGCTATTTCAAATAAAAGAAAAAAAAACAGAGTTAAATAAATACTTTTAAATGTTAATTTCATTTATAGTGGACTGAAAAAAAGCTGATTAATCTTAGGATGAATAGGACATGATATAATGATAGATTAGAATCCTATTTCCAGCAAATTTCAGACAGTGTAGCGTCTTATAGATTATATTAGTAATTTGTAATAGCCTGAAGTAGGCGGACAAAACAGCTTTTCAATCCAGCAAATAAGTTAACATGAGGCAGTACTAATTCAGCTGGGGAATGTAGGTCTTGCTCAGTTTCTCTTTAGTGACTTTGCCTCTGATTTTCTTTCTGTCATCTGACAGATACATGGTAGGATTTCCAATGCAGACTGTTATGCAAACTGCTGAAGTGAATTGATAGTGTGTAGATCTTGAGATGGTACAACCTGTTTCTGGCTCCATTTATTTGTGTTTGATGCCACATACAGTACTGCTGACTGCCTTGAGCTTCTTGCTAAAGGTGGGAAGCACTGGTATGCAAACAGTCTTGCATAATGTCATCCACCACTTGACTCTCTGGGGTGCTACGTGCTTCTTGGAGCTGAGCAATAAATGGAAGTAGACAATGTATTTCTTGGTACTCCAATTTGATTGCCTGCTGCTGCTGAAACAATGATGTCATTCATTACTCCCAAAGTTGCCAACATTATAGGCCCTTACAGTTCTTCAGCTTTATC
Organism: Aythya ferina; assembly: GCF_964211825.1. Classification (NCBI taxonomy): domain Eukaryota; kingdom Metazoa; phylum Chordata; class Aves; order Anseriformes; family Anatidae; genus Aythya; species Aythya ferina. The sequence continues at coordinate 19,804,605 of NC_140307.1, read as the reverse complement.
TGAGGTTTTACTGTGTAAAAGTGTAGCGTAATTTAAATTATAATGCAGTACTGTTTTTTTTAGTAAGATTACACTGCTTAAATGGCAAATAGTTTTTTGTCTTGCATGTGACAGTAATACAGGATTTCAGAGTAGAACATTGACACAAATGAGTGTGGTCTGTGAGATCTCCTGCTGAGCTAGGCTACAACCCTTTTTATCAATAAGGGACCTATAATTCAAAGTTGGATCAAATACTGAATGAATTAGGAGGATCACCTGAAAGGGAAGGGATGCAGTATATGGTATATAAGGAAAAAGTAGGGTATTGATAGGGCCACAAAGATGGTCTGAGGGCTGAAGCACCTCCAGGGAGACCTCATAAAGGCCTTTCAGTACTTAAAGGGGTCTTATAAAAAGGACGGAGGGACTCTTTACTTAGGTAGATAATGATAGGGCAAGGGGGAGTGGTCTTAAACTAAAAGAGGATAGATTTAGATTAGACATTAAGAAGAAATTCTTCACAGTAAGGGTAGTGAGGCACTGGCACAGGTTGCCCAGAGAAGCTGGATGCCCCATCCCTGGAGGTGTTCAAGGCCCCGCACGATGGGGTCTTGGCCAACCTGATCTACTGGGTGTCATCCCTGCCCTTGGCAGGGGCTGGGAACTAGATGATCTTTAAGGTCCCTTCCAGCCCACGCTGTTGTATGATATGACTGATGAGGAGTCCCTCATACTTGGTAAAATCATTCTTACCAAAACCTTGTGGTTACATTGCTTTATCTATGTGTAGCAGTCCTGTAATTCTTCATGAATAGCATTTTTGAGAGCTTTTCATACTTAGCACTCAAAGTTAGTACCACAGCTTTTCCTCTCTTGAAGAATCTTGTACAGAAAATATAGCTGCTCAGAGCGCAACGTTTTCCTGTGCCATTCATACACAGGGATGAAAGTGTTTGAAGCTGAAATGACAGCTTGTATTTTCTCTCCATCTTCAGGTGCACATGAACTTGAACAGATGCAGTTGATTCTAGAATCAATTCCTGTTGTACATGAGGAGGACCGTCAGGAGCTTCTCAATGTAATTCCAGTTTACATTAGAAATGATATGACTGAGCCACACAAACCTTTAACTCAGTTGCTTCCAGGCATTAGTCCAGAAGGTAAGTTATTCTGAAAAAATGTTTTCTATATTTCACAAATAGTAAAATAGTGGTGAACAACATAAAAGTGTATGCCTACAACTGTTAAAAGCAAATTTAAATTAGAAGAATCAGTGCGTTCTCTGAAGATCTGAAGAAGAACTGTATTCTACTGTAATAAATAAATAAATATATATATATGATTGCGATATCTATGTGATCATATTTGGAGTAGAATTATGCCTCCATGCTGGACCTGTCTACACTGAAAGACTGATTAAAATTGCTATATTTTGAGACGCTGGCCTTCTAAATATAAGAGAACATTGGAATGGTGTCAGTTTAAAACAAGTCTTTGAATTTATTTTGTTGTTAAAGTCTCCGAAACAAACTGTTTTGAAACTTGGTTGCTGACAGCAATGTTTCATGACACATGTTGGTGGATACTGTTTCAACTTGAAGCATTCTTTCTTGTAGTTTTTTTTGTTGTTTTTTTTTCCTGTTTTCGGATAAATTATTGTAGATCCTAGATCTGGTCTCTACTCTTCTGCATTTCCTATGGCTGCCAAATTATTATTATTATTATTATTATTATTATTATTGGCCATTAAGTGTTAGTACGTGATATATCATGGGTAGCAAACTATACCTTTTAAGCAGGTGCACACTCCTTTAAGCACTGCACTTTAATCTTTAATACTGGATGTCTGAAATGTTGTTTTTTCTCCTTTTTAAATCATAACTTTTGTTGCACAGCACTGGACTTCCTGGAGCAAATTTTGACATTTAGTCCCATGGATCGATTGACAGCAGAAGAAGCTTTGTCCCATCCTTACATGAGCATTTATTCCTTTCCAACGGATGAGCCTATTTCAAGTCATCCTTTTCACATTGAAGATGAGGTAGATGATATTCTGCTGATGGATGAAAGTCACAGCCATATTTATAATTGGGAAAGGTAAATTTATTGCTTACTGTAGCATGTAATGTGACTTAACTGTTGCGTGTTTGAAGCCATGTTGCTTCTTGAGCATCCTTTCCTTTTCTACGTGTTTCTCAAGTTGACTTGAGAATCAGTGGGCTTGTGGCTCATAAGACTGATTAGGGTATGCTGACACATTCCTGAGATGCACTTGGAAATCTAAAATCTAAAGTTTAATCTATGTTACTACTTTTCTGTGCCCCAAATATTTGTCTTTAAAAAAATAAATCAATCAAAATGAAGAGTGTTTTAAGTATGGATCACTCTTTTTCAATGCGTAGTGCTTATAGCAGTAAAGAGAATTACAGTAGTCGTATTTAAAGTCAGACTTTATGGAAGAGCTCTGTCAATGGGGTGAGCTATCATACATAATTCTGGATTTATATCTTTCAGATGTGTATATGAGGATTGCTTTATGCCAGATTAAACTTAAAAAAAAAAAAAAAAAAAAGAGGAAGAGGTACCTAATTTGAGGAAAAACTTAGGTTATTTTTATTGAATTATCATTATTCTGTAAGAGAATATCTGTAAGGACACTGTCACTGTCTTGTGAGCTAGAAGACTGTTTTTTCATTGCTAACGCATAGGAAATTGTTTTGCAGATACCATGAAAGTCAGTTTTCAGACCATGACTGGCCTATTCATAACAACTATGAAGCTGATGAAGTTCAGCGTGATCCAAGGGCTCTTTCTGATGTTACTGATGAGGAAGAAGTTCAAGTAGATCCTCGCAAATATTTGGATGGAGATCGTGAAAAGTATCTGGAGGATCCTGCTTTTGACACCCACTTCTCTACTGAGCCTTGCTGGCAGTATTCAGATCACCATGAAAACAAATACTGTGATCTAGAATGTAGTCACACTTGTAATTACAAAATGAGGTCATCTTCATACCTAGATAATTTAGTTTGGCGAGACAGTGAAGTTAACCATTACTATGAGCCCAAGCTTATTATAGATCTTTCAAACTGGAAGGAACAGAGCAAAGAAAAGTCTGATAAGAAAGGCAAGTCTAAATGTGAAAAGAATGGATTGGTGAAAGCTCAGATAGCGCTTGAGGAAGCATCACAGCAACTTGTTGAAAAAGAAAGGGAGAAGAATCAAGGATTTGACTTTGATTCATTCATAGCAGAAACTATTCAGCTTAGTTTACAACACGAGTCTACTGATGTTGATAAATTAAATGACTTGAATAGCTCAGTATCTCAAATGGAGTTGAAAGGATTAATATCAAAGTCGGTAAGCAGAGAGAAGCAGGAGAAAGGAATGGCTAATTTGGCACAGTTAGGAGCTCTGTACCAAACTTCTTGGGACAGTCAGTTTGTAAGTAGTGGGGAGGAGTGCTTCCTCATTGACCAGTTTTGTTGTGAAGTAAGGAAAGATGAACACGTTGAGAAAGAAAATACTTACACCAGTTATTTGGACAAATTTTTTAGTAAGAAAGAAGATGCTGAAATGCTAGAACCTGAGCCAGTAGAAGAGGGGAAGCCTGGGGAGAAGGAAAGAGAAGAGAGCTTTCTTAGTAACAGTGGAGAACTCCTCTTCAACAAACATCTTGAGGCGATAGGTATTCCTCAATTTCATAGCCCTGTTGGTTCGCCACTGAAATCAATACAGGCCACATTAACGCCTTCTGCTATGAAATCATCTCCCCAGATTCCCCACAAAACATACAGCAGCATTCTGAAACATCTAAATTAAAACACTCAGCAGACATTTCTTTTATATTCATGAGATGTGTTTGTCTTTTTTTATTACTAGTGTAAGTAATTTTTTTACTTGAATCAGATGGTGTAATTTTGGTATGGATTTCATTAGCTTTCTGTTTACCATTGTTTTTACAATCCAGAATTACTTTCTATACATAAGTTTTGTTTTTAAACTGGCATGTCGTTTGCACACAAAATTAAAGAATAGAGCAAAATAATGCAAAATGCAGGAGGTAACAAAAATGCACTAAACCAAGTAAAAAAAAAAATTCTCTCAGTAAAACGGTGTCCATGTTTTGCAGAAAAAGAATCTTGCCTTGAAATTTACACAGTGAGACTGTACATAATTGCATGAAAATATCTATTTTTCCCAAAACATTTTTTCATTCATGCGTATTTTAGAGTTTTTCATACTGTACACATTTCTTAGACACATGATACCAGCAGCAACTGAAATGAATGCAGAATTTGGTACGCATGTGTTATCTACCTCAAGGTAACAGCAGTATGTGGCAAAACATTAACCACCCATAGTGCTTCTCATTATGCACTTCTATTTAGCCAGCATTATTGTAGTAGCTATTCTTATTGAAAATCATTCAATATTTATAAATGTTCTGGTATGCATTCTTTATAGTGAAGTGTTAATATGCAGCACTTTTATTTATTTTAGCAAATAAGTATATTTCTGTAATTATAGAAAGTCAACTTAATTTTTGAGTTACTTTTCAGATAAAAGTTTTTGTTTAGCACTATGGTTTTATTGCCTACATAGCTGGATATATATTAACATCAGCTTATTCTGAGGCTATCAATACATTTTTTCTAGTTTTCATTTCAAGTAAAGCACTCACTGTGTATAGGAATTTGTAATTGGAGGTGCTTGATCTCTACAAAAGAAATTAGGAATTGCTTTATTATAAAATGCTCCTAGAAGTCTTAATTGTGTTCATTTAAAAAAAAAAAAAAATTGTAATGTTAGTTGTGTGCATGGAAATAATTAAGGTACAACATTACTGTAGGTTAAAGTTCTATATGGTGAGACATTTTGTTTTTACTGTATGTTTTTACTGAATGATTCCTGCCCCCTTCCCGCTGCCCCTCAAAAGCAAGCATGAATAAAATTAGGTTAAATATAGCATGTAGCATCTCGGTCTTCTGAAAATTTGTTTTACCTTCTGATTTTTTGAAATACTGGATGTATCATTGGCTCCCCTGTTTAAAACGAAAGACAAATAAAAACATGGCCAGCAAAAATGACTGTTGTCCTTTGATGCTTTGTACAGTGAAAAACAAACAGCTGCCATTGTAAAAACAGCTAGCTGTGCTACAAAGGCAGGCCTGCTTGCCTCAAGGAGCTCAAGGAAGCCTGAGCTCATATTCTGTGTGAGGTGCTGCTGCTGGGGATGCAGAGTGCAGCCAGGAGACTCCGCGAGTGTGCTTCTGTTCAGTGTGCGCAGCCTGTACTTAGCATCACGTGTAGTGGTATGGCTGAAAGTATGTGTGTACCACAGTGCCAATAACCATATCTGTTCAAAAGACAGTTGAATTCCAGACTATAAGTGAGCAGTGGTGTTATATCAACTGCTCAGGCAGAATATTAAAGTGGAAAAACTGCTGCACAGGCATGCAAGCACCCTCATGTCACTGGCAAGCTAGAGTGAAGGTAATCCTACGTGTCCCTCAGCCAAGAAACCCGCTGGAGCGTTTTCATAGAGATCTCAGGAGTGGGATGCAAGGGGATGTTCAGAAATGTGCAGACTGAGTCTGTTGCAGCATGCCTTAGAACAGCAGTATTACTTTCTTTTCCAGTTCCTCCCATCAGAGCCATTCCTGAGGTAGCTAATGAGCCATACAATAAAGCTGTGTCTTCTGGCAAACTCCTGTAACATTTTCCATGACAGTGTCTTAATTCTTGCTTTTTTTTTTTTGCTTTTTTTTTTTTTTTTCTTTTCCCATCCCTGCTCCTCTGGCAGGTAGTATGGCTGCAACTGTTAAAACAGGGAGCATGGTAGAAAACAGTCACCTTGGGAGCTGGGGCACAGTGCTTCAAGGGGCATGTTATGTGAGCGTTGGTGTAGTCACTTTGCTTCGTGTGCGTGGGGCTGGAGGGAGGAGGAAACACATCTGCTCTTTCTCCTGGGGGAGGGACTGCTTTGAATTGGTGTGGTAGTCAGCTTTTCTGAGATTGGATGAAAGGAGTGGGAGGAAAGTACTTAGAAACTGGAAATGAAATTCAGGCTAAAAACACATCCTGTGCAGAAGTGTATTTCAAAAAAAAAAAAAAAACAAAAATCAACAGTACTTAAGAAACTCATTGTGGTCGAATGGAAGCATTTTACACAAGCAGCAGAGGGTCAGGTGTTGAGGCTAAGTCCAGTGTGGACTGCCTCTGAGCTCTGGCTGTGCTGTGGGAGCAGCGTGGGACGGATGGTGCTGGCTGCTGCAGGTGAAGCCCTGCTCTAGGAGGGCGCGTGTCCTGGTGGTTGGAGAGTACAGCCAGGCCATCATGTTTATTAAGCAGAAGTAATCCCTCATGTGGGGAAGATTAAAGAAAGTGAAGTGCTTTGCAAGGATCACGTAGAGTTAAATCTACTGCTAGAAAACAAAGATAATCCAAGCATGGAGTTGGGTTCTTCGTAGGCAAGCTGCGAGAGTCCTGTGGTGGGAGAAGACTCCCAAAGTGCAGGGCTTTGGGGAGCGTCCCTGTGGGTAGAAGATGGTTCCTGTCCCGCACTCATCTGCCATGCCCATCCCTGGAAGAAAAATAGGACAGTTACACGAATAGTTCTTGGGCTGTGACCTAGCAACTGAATTGTCTTTAAAAACAAATTATGGAAAAGGCTTAAATTATAAACCAGATAAAGGGATGACTGTTCAATGCCAAGGTGCTTGCCAAGTAAAATGGAACACCCTTATTTAACAAAAAAGCAAGTGAGAAATGAGGATGCTAGCCATCTTTTCAAAGTACCTTCTCTGTGCAGTCTTTGATTAAAATCTAACAGTAACTTCAGCTAGAAGAGATGTTGTTTACCATTATTTACAGACCAGGACAGAGCATATTAAATGTCCTGTCATCACACGAGACCTAATAATTGGAAACCGGCACGACAATGCTGAACAGTTTGTTCTGATCAGGAGTTCTCAGTCACGGTCAGTTAACTCTCTCACAATTGTATTTAATTTTAATTAAATAAGATTTGCTATATATAATCTCATATGTTTCTATAAGACTTAGCCCACGCTGCTGTTAATGGTATGACTACAGCATGTGTAGCACATCTTAGCTTGCAGTGAGTCCTTGCAGTGAGCGCAGCGGGGCTGGAGGCTGCTCATCAGCTTCTTCAGACCAGCAGGGAGCTGGGGCAGCCGGGCAGTCTGTAGTGCCACAGCTTCTCTGCCACTGGTCAGCAAAGTAGCCAGCTGAAAATGAACTGGGCATGCCTAAATCGGCAGCAATCAGTCCACTCAGTGCAGCTAAATTTGTATGCCTTGGTTTACTTTGTTTTCCTCTCACCTTGATTTTTTTTTCTTGTTTTCTGTGCTTTAGAAGTTTTTAGAACTGTGCCTGGTACATACATTTAAAGCCTTCCTAAATGCTCTCTTTGGCTTATTGCCTGGGGACATTAGTTTAAGGACATGTTTTTAATGCTTTTTTTTTTTTTTTTTTTTTTAATCCAGGGTGGGTGGGAACTTCCTGTTTGCAGGGAGTTTTCTTCTTCCATATGGGACTGCCACTGGTCTGGAGCTCCGTGTGTTCTGTCTGTCCCCTTCTAAACCCTGTAATAGTCAGAGCTGGCATCTTCTGCTAAATGTGGACTTGTCACCCCCAATTCTCTACAGGCGTACATCCTACAAAGTGCTGAAATAATTTTAGTTGGGTTCCCGAGAAAGCCAGTGACATGCTGTTGTACAGGTTATTTTTGGGTATTGGTACAGGGAAAAAACATCCCTGAAATAAATCTGCTCACACAAATCTTCTTCCCTTTATTTGCAAGTTGCTTTCTGCTGGTGAGATTTGGAAGTGCCTGTCAAGCTTTCACATAACTAAAACAATCAAACCTCCTTGTTCATCAAAAGATGCAATCCTGAGCAACAGCTGGCCTGAACCAAGTCATTCCCTATCCCTTGAATTATTTCTGTGCTTACATAATCTTGTAAATTCTTTTTTGGTGTTCTGCCATTGTTTGCATCAGACTGGAGCTGAACGATCTGTGAAGTAATGCTGTGGTGTATTTAGTAACAAGCAAACAATCAAGATCACTGCTGGTACGCTGCATTCTTACGCTTCCATTCAAGTGTCTCTATATTTATAATCGTTATCTGTTCACTCTGAGTGTTACTTGAGAACTCCTTAAACTACTGACTGGTGAAAAGTTCAGTGACTTCTTCTGACTGAGAATTAGCATTACTGATAACATAATTTGCATGCACCAAACAATGTGTGGAGGGAGAGCTACCCTGATAGCGCGTCTGCATGTGGTGATAACCGGGTATGGCGGTGTTCTGCAAATAGTTTTGTCAATAGTTGGCAGCAGTCGTTGCATAATGATTGTCTTTTCTCTGGAATTTGTCTATCACATCCTGACTGCAAAGCAGACCTTCTATAGTGAACTCTGATAATAAAATTCCCCTTGTAATCTATGTGCTGTTCTACTGCAGCCAAAATTACTTTTAACCTTTATGTCATGCAGCCAGAATGTTATGTATGGTATGAAATAAGAAAGGATGCTGTTTGCAGTTGGGTGCTGGACAGGGAACTTATGACTTCTCCGTCTTCAGAGCCAAGCGATATGATTGCTTCTATGCCCCACTTGCCCTTCCCAACTCTGTTTCCCCTATTGACAAAATGACTTGCCTGTAAGGTGACTATGGTCAGGCCTTGGTGGCAACGTGGCTCAAAAACCTTTCAAGAGGCGTTTCTCATGTTGTCTCAGGTATGGCTGCTGCAACTTGGATCATGCTTTCCGCCCAAAGGACTGATGAAGGCATCAGTTCCCAGCTCATTTGTACCCCCAGAACGCGCTGTGACGTGGTGGTGTTCCCTCTCTGTCGATTGCATCCTGGGCTCCAGCAGGGATGTTGGTGGCTTTAGTTGGTATCGGCTGGAGTCAAGGGCCATTGAACAAGAGTGTGGTTATATGGAGGAGACATGGAGAAGGACTTTCTGTCTGCATTCATGCATTTGAGTTAATCCACCCTTACTGTTAATATGCTCTGTTGATGTTTCTAGAGTATAGAATCATTACAAAATTTTTGGTGGGTTTTGTTTTGTTTTGTTTTGTTTTTACCTGTTTTGGGGTTTGTTTCCTAACTGGTAGAAGACCGACATGTTTTTCCTACTCTAATATACACTTCCACACTACTTGTACCTTCAGCTACACCTTTGGTTTTTTCCATATTTCTTATAACTTCAGATCTGCTTAGTATATTCTTCCAGCAATCATTTGTAGCTGGGTACAGTCCAAGACATGTGGGTGATCTCCTGCCTGCTTGGCTGAAGATCACTGGCCACTCTCAGAGGCGAGGCCTAATGAAATACAGGCTTTCCTCCATACATGAATTTAGCCATGTTCCTCCAGCCATCCCCCAGGACTCTGGTGCTGTGCACTGGGGGGGACTTGTTGCCACACTGATCCCACCACGGCTGGTGCAAGGTGAGGATAAATCTGTTTGCTTTTCTCTGTCATATCAATTCGACATCATCCTTCCCAAAAGGTGTCTCTACACCACGAGCACTGCCAGTTTCAAGTTCCTGCTTGACAAGAGGGCTGATCATAAATCCCCTTCCAGACACACTTTTAGGTTGCAGCCAAGGAAAGGCATCAGCATCGGTGGTCCAGACCCAAACTCTGGCAATAAAGGACATTTTCTCTTTCCTTTTCTTGGGAATGCCATTCAGAGTGGATTAAAAGCTAAATCCTTGGTGTTACAAGCTGTATAAAGACATTTTCATTTAATGTTTTTCTTGATTTTTTTTTTTTTTATTTTTAACCATTTAAAGCTGCAGACCTGTATAACTGAATGACAGAATTATTGTGGCTTCTGTGTTTGTTTGGAGATAGATTTAAACAGTACAGATCTTGAAATAGCTGCATAACTAGCAGAGACATTTTTAAAGCCTATGATTAATAAAGCAGATGGGTTAGGTTTTTATTTTGTATTATGGCTGCCTCCCAGATTTTTTTTCTGCTAATACTACAGATTTTCTTAGCAAACATGGTGTTGACACTTGCTGAGAGATTGCTACCTCTACACACAAAATTATATGGACACTTACGCATGATATTGCGTTGATTTCCCGCGATTCTCCATTTGATCTTGTTTTATGCAGACTGCACACTTTAGAGCCTTTTTTCGCCTGGGCTGGAACTGCTCCTCTGTTGTGCGGCCTCTGCCTGCCGAGTGCCTCCTTCCCTCCCACCCCTCAGCTGGGGGCTGCGTGCACAGCAGCAGAGCCCCAAGCTGCCCTGAGGCGCTCTGCCTCGCTCTATGCTCAGCTGGGCGGGCTGAGGAGATGGCCAAGTGCCAAGGGGGTAGCCCTGGGCCAAGGAGGTAGCCCCGGGCTGAGGAGTGAGGCCATGGGGCAGGCCTGGAGCCTCCGCTCGGCTGGGGCTGTGGAGGTCCAGCAGGCCGGGGTGGTGCCACCAGCCCAGCTCATCGCTGGAGATGCTAGCGGGGAGCTTTCTAGCCTGCCTGCCAGAAATCGCAGCGTGCATTGGCGTGGGCAGGAGGAAAAATATGGAAAGAAACAGGGAGGTTAAAATAACCACGGTGCAAACAGGATGTTGGAAAGCTGGGCACAGGGAGGCGAGTCAGCGCTGCCGGCCTGCCTGGGGAGCAGGGAGGCTTTCGAACCCCTGCTGGTCAGGGGGAAATGCCGCTCCTCAGACCTTTCCAGGCCCATGCCAGACCCCTGCAGCTCTGCTGGCAGCAGCTGGTAGGCCAGAGAACGTGACTTACTGTGGCCATTTACTCAAACGTGCTCCCTCACCTTCTCTCTTTTTCATCAGATGACGGTTGTAAACTATCGTTTACCACACACCAGCCTGGCGTTGCATTTATTTATCTGGTACGACCTCAAAGGCACGGCCCAGTAGCAAGATGACGCTCGATTTCACGCTTGGGTGCCACTGGGGAGCTGTATTTCTTCTGAGCTGGTCTCAGGCTGCTTTCAGAGCTGTGATGCACAGCTTCCTTTGAGCGTAAGACAAAATAAAAACACAGCCACGTTTCTCTCTTGCTAACCGTCTCTGCCTTCAAATGTCTGCCAGCAGCATGGATTTACGGCAGGGCTGTGGGGAAGCTCCTGCTGTCAGCAGCAGCTCGGGCTGTGGCAGTGACGCTCCCGCGGCCCCACGCAGGCAGCCGGCCGAGCCCCTGGCAGGCCCCTTGCCAGGACAGACCCCACGAGCGGTGCTCTGCTCCCTGTGGTAGCGCGTGGCAGCCTCATGAGAGGAAAGCAGGAGCTCTGTGCTGCTTGCAGCAGCAGGCCCGGTCTCCAGCATGCATAAACTGTGCTCAGAAGCAAGCGTGAGATCAGCCTTAACCCCATAGTTTAAGAGTTCATTGAGCCATTGCAAAGTGCATACTGAAACCTCTGAGGCTACACCAAACTGGTTTGTTCTTGAAGGTAAAAGAAATGCTATTTTCCATGAGTCAAAGCTGTTATCCACTTATTTACCTCCCATGGTCTAATTTAATCTGTGAATTGCTAGTGCTGGTGCAGAGTCAGATGGGCACAGAAGAGTGCTTTGGTGAGACCCACACAGTCAGATTAACCACCTCGGCTGTGGCCGGCACAGAGCAGTTCCTCTGCAGCCACCGCCTCTCCTCCCAGAGCCCTGGCACGCTGGGTGGACCAGCACCTGTGGTGGCCAGGAGCTCTGTAGCCTTCAGCAGAGGAATAAATGCAGCACCTTTCTGGCTCTGTCCAGCACCATGCAGGTCCTGCAGTGAATATGCTGTGGGCTTGGTTTCCCATTGAATGGTTGTTGCTTTTCTCATCAGCTTTTTGGATAGTTAAAGTCCTTAGGATGCCAGTGTCCCTAGTATTTTCCACAGGCTCTATTTCTCATCTTCTGTGCTCAAACCATGAGACAGATTTGCGCTCCACATCCATAAAATTGTCCAAATACTGACAATTTTGTGTTTCATCTGTTCCAGCCACATCACTTTTACGACAGGTGAGAAGTAATGGAAGGTGACGGACTGCTTGCAATGGAATAACTAGCTGGAGCAGGAGGCCTGACTGCTGGGCACACAGGCAGTTGGATGCACACCCCACCTGCAGCTCCCACTGCAAATCAGCCCCAAGGAATTTTTTTTTCTTCCCTCCAGATCACTGTTGCAGGGTCCAATGTGAATTTTTGCTCCTTGCAGCCCACTTTCCAATTGCAGAGGCTCTCCTGGGTGCCTGCTCCACAATACCCGAGCCCACGGGCACCAGCGGCAGCAGCTGCAGGAGCCCCTGCACTCATTGGCAGGGCAGAGACTGTCCAGTGGCAGCCCATAGACTGGTTCCCATTAGTGCTAGTTTTAAATATTTCACTCTAGAAATCTCTCCTGGCACCACACTAATCCAATTTACAGTGTCTGGCTCAAACAAAGTATGACAAGAATTTGCTTAAGACACTTGATCCGCGATGGTGTGGGCCGGGGGTGTCACACGTCCCATGGGAGATGGTGCCACACAGCTGGGGAGACACGGCCGCTGCCTGCTGCTCACAGGACCCAGGGCTCCAACACCTGGGAGGAAGATGGAAAGGAGACAGCACAAAATACAGGATGGTCCTTCCCCTGCCTGGGGCTGGGTGATCCAGGCTCCTTGTGCCATTTACCCTCGCAGAACTCATGGCTTTGCCCAACAGCACAGTCCCAGGTACGGCCAGCTTCTGCAGCCACGTGGACGTAAAGCCAAAGCAGTGCAGCTGCCTGCTCTGCACTTACATGTGTATTTTATGACCACTGCCATAATCTTTCCTCCCTTCCCCACAAATAGATGGTTTGAGGAATAGTTAGTTCATTAGAAAATATTCTCATACCAAAGGCAAGGTAAGTCAGCCCCTTCTTTTTGTATTGCTAAATGAAGTCTGCAGCCAGTGCCTTCTGCAGATCTGAGGACGGCACTGCTACCGCTGGGCAATGCCCATGACATTCCCAAAGGCAGCAAGCAGTGCCACGTGCACCGGGACACTTGCCTGGCAGCACTGAACTGCCTTCTCGGCCGTGCTGGCAAAACACCCAGAGAAAATCTCCAAATGAGAGCAGCGCTGAGGGAGAGGGAAATTTCTATGCAGTGAAGTGTTCTGCTATTGTCAAGGTATTGTGGAGTGAGAGCAGAAAGGATTTCAAGACCAGCTGTAAACGGCACATTGAGACTCTGGTTACAAAACGGATCCTGAACGCACCAGGCGCTGAGCACCCCCTCCCCCTGCCGAAACCTTAAGCCAAAGGATTTATCAGGCTCTTATGTAACACGCTTTTAGGGTTTCCAGTAGAAATAGGTGTTCTAAATATAAATGATTTGCAGATAAAATAGGCTTATATAAACCCCTTCTGCTTTATATAACCCTGCACTGGCGCCGCAGCCAATGCTTGCACCCGCTCAGAGCCCAGCAGCACGAGCAGTGCCGGGAGCCCCCTGTGCTGGGCTGGTGCAGCAGCAGCCATAGGCCCTCTGAGAGGAGGAACAAATAGAAATATAAGCTGTTTTGTGAAATGGCTCAGTTAATTAGTCGCTGCAGCTGCAGGGTGGCACTGAGGCTGACCGTCCGCTCTCACAGGGTGGCTGTGGCAGCCGCTGAGAAGGGGGGAAACCTCCGCAGACGGTGTCCTTCAGGTGCAAGCGTGTTCATCCTCTAGGCAAAGACAGCTCGAGGGCACGTCGAAAGTTAGCACTCTACTTCATGCCCACATACTCAAAGGGATGTGTGTGCATATCTGTGGCATATATTTGTATCATATCGGAACAAACCCTGCTGACTTCCTTCAGCTCTTGGTTTGCGGCATCGCCTCCAGCCGCGGGCTGCTGTTGAGCTGCAGCTGTACCCCCTCAGCCTGCCCCATTCCCACTGTGCCCGCCTCCCACCTCCTGGCACACCGTCGAGCCCCTTGTGCCACTCCTCTCCCTTCACGGCCAGCTTCTTCAGGAGGTCTGTTGGTAAAGCTTCTTTTCCTCTTGTCTGGCTCGGTAATGCACCAGAAGCCACGACAGTTGCCATTAATAAGGCCAGCAACAATTAGCTTTGAAATATTGTCTTCTGAGCATACAGCAGCGGTTGCTAAGTTACAACCTGCACGTATGGGAAAAGGATGCAGTCAGCCCTTGCACAGGAGCCCCCAGTGCCTCACACCAAACGTGTTCTGAGGAGGGGGACTGGTTGCTGAGTATTTTTAGCTACTGGCATGGGCGCAACACATGCATATAATTACGTATAAATATAGGGAGATATGCATAGATACACATATCTATAGTGTTTATACATACACATATATTTTCATATATACGAGAAACAGGAATGCATTTTTAAGCCACAGTGTATTTTCACAACAGAGCAATGTGATTTCTGTCTCTTTGCCATTAACATTTTCACTCAAATAACGTATTCAAATAACTTGCTTATTTATTCTCATCCCGAAGAAGCTCTTTTGACAACATGGGAAGATGCTGTTTATTGGGAAGCGAGGACTGTCAGCAGCCTGTATTATTTCTGGTGGGACTGTCAGTTCTCCAAGCAACAGTACTTCATTTTTAATGCAGATCTGTTGGAAGACATTTGATCCATCCTGCTTTTGTCAGTCACGGAAGGCAAACTTGCCATAAAGAGATTGTATGCATGACCTTCGAAAGTGATTGCTGCCTGCTCTGGCTTGGCCTGTGCTCCAAAGCCTGGTGTCAGTAACAGCCTGTTTCTGTGGTGCACTGAAAGACAATGAGCCACACAGCTTTGTCTGCCAGGAGAGTCACCCTGCCGGCATGCCAAGCCCTCCAGGCTGATGAGACTTGGGCGCCTTCTGGATCCTGACCTGCAGCCATGCATCATTTGCTTCGCCTTTGGAAATTAGTTGTCATCTTTAGTACAAGTCCTTCTGGACCCCCAAAAGCTAAATAAAGCCATGCAACATATTCAAACAAAGAAAAAAAAAATACAAGAAAAAGGGAGAAAAAATCTACAAAGTGGTGCCAGTGTTTTATGGGGCTTATACAGTAGGGCACGTATGGTACAGCTTCACCACTGCTCACACGTCCTGCTGCCATGGCACAGTGGGGATGGGACTGGCACCAAGCACAGAGCTGCAGAGTGAAAGCGAAGAGGGCACAGACCAAACAGGATGGAATAGCCTGCTGCTAGGCACTTCAAAGCTGTTTTCAATGCAAGACTTCAACCTTGTAAAAATATCCCCCAGATTAGGATTTTTGATAAATCCTAATTTGCTGCCTCTGCCCGGGGAGGTGGCACAGCATGTTCACTGCCTCCCGCCACCCAGCTCCTCGCGCAGCACAGCCCTGTGTTAAGTGCCCAGACACTGCACGTCAGCTCAGGTTTTACTTTACCCTTTGTCAGTCTGTGTCCCTGCATTTCACAACTAAAGGGCTTAGGGATGTTTCCCTCCTGGATGAACAGCTCTTCCTGATGCAATGCTGGGTCTGTTTGGAGCTGCTGGTGCCTGGCACGCTGGGGCACTGGAACAAAGAGCACAGCCCCAGTGACTCAGAAACAGACCTGGAGCCCTGCTAGCCTGTGGCCACTGGGTAGAGCCTGCTGGCTTAAACTTGCCAGCCACATTCTAGTTCTCTGCAGCACAGCTGCATGTCCTGAGCTTAGCCAAAGTGGCTTAAGCACACCTTGCTCCGCTGCAGGAGGCTGTGCACAGTGCTGGGGGTAGGCCTCCGCCAGGGGAGGGTCTGCCATCAGCTCTGTGTGCCAGTGCCATCCTGGGGAATAGGGATGCATCTTGTGAGAATAATGGGACGGGAAACACATGCAAGTTACAAGTCCTACAGCTGTAGTGTACAATCCTATCAGAACCAAGATGGAGGGTTATCGGGGAAGAAACAGATGAAGTCCTGTGTACGATCATCGTGAAACCTTCTCTCCTCCCTAGTACAAGATAATTTGCCAAAAGCAAGTCAGGAGCAAAGGTGGTTTGCTCTTCATGTAGTGAAGTCTCTGAAGCAAGGCACCAAATGACATTTTTACTGCTCATGTTTTCCCTGTCGAATTAAGTGCATCATGCAATATATGTGGTCACTTCACATCCCTGACTGTTTCACATCCCAGTACGCAGTGGCACACCACTAGTCGCAGTTCCAGTGGTCTGCTCCCCCATAGAGTTCACCTTTCCAGTTGCATACACATTTGCATTTGCTATGCTGTGCTTGCAGCCAGCTAGGCAAACTGGTGATGGAAGTCTGGGTTTAATGTCCAAGACAGCAAGTGCAAAAGTCATTGTACTGGCAAAAGTACTGAGGTGAGTATTTTTGCCTGCACAAAATCAGCATCTGCTTGGGGACCAGGTAGTGACTGGCTGGGAGAGGACAGTGGGCTTCTTTGGAGTGTGCTACTGAATTCATGCTCGTAAAAGGCTGACAGCAACATTTCTGAGACAGATAGGAATCTCTGTGGAGAGCAAGGCAGCTGAAAACAAGATGACCCTTGTCAAAGGAGTGATCCTATCTGTTTTTGCAAGAGGAATAACATGCATTTTTCTGTTAGCATAACAGCATAAAGCACCAAGAGCAACAACTAGGAATTTGGCAAAATCTGGTTTTCAGTGCTGAGAACACGCCAGCCCTCTGAGGCAATATGGTACAATTTCTGCAGGTGAAAAACAGAAGCCCGAGCTGTGCTATGCCCAGAGGCAGTGCCAGCATGGCAGTGAGCTGGCACTGTGTCCTTGTGCCTGCTGTTGGGCCAAGGGCCAGGAGCCCGACTGGGGAGCGAGGAGCTCAGGAG
Source organism: Aythya ferina (assembly GCF_964211825.1). NCBI lineage: Eukaryota > Metazoa > Chordata > Aves > Anseriformes > Anatidae > Aythya > Aythya ferina. The sequence goes on along the minus strand of NC_140307.1, from coordinate 19,787,834 downwards.
ACAGGGCCTCAGCCCGCAGGGATAGCCTCCTGCCCACCACATGGCAGGAATGAAAATGGCAGGGAAAATCCCCAAGGATAGAGCATTTTTCCAGCCAAGCCTGGCACAAATGAAAGGCTTGCAGGACTCCCTTTTCTCTCCAGCTAAGTCCCTGTTCCCCACAGACCACAGAGCCAGGCTGGGTACTGGGTGACAGCAACAGGCTGAAGCAAACCCCTAAACCTTACTCTCCCTCCTGAACTTTGGGAAGGTTGTCCCGGATTTTGGTCGCAGATTTGTGCCTGACCTTTGTGCGTCTCAGCCATCCCAAACACGCAGTTTAAACGCTTAAGTAATCTTTGATCTTTCAGGGTTAATGATCAGATGCAACTTTGAAGCCTATGAACTTATGAACCAGGATGTGTTGGGAAAGGCTGAGGCATGCAACGATTAGCTGTTTCTCAGGAGGGTGTTAGCTGGTGGTCTCTCCACACTTGTGTGGTGCTGTGAAATCAGCAGCGGGCCGTGTTATATGGGTTTGCTGAGCTTTTTTCAATTTGTTTCAGTATGAAGGAGATCAGACTCAATTGTTTATTACAGTTTATCTGCTCTCGACCCCTGCAGCTGCTCCCCAAAGCCGACTGGAGCCGTGTGTGGCCATGCTCTGCCTGTGGGACCAGTGCTCTGAATGGGGACTGCATCAGTGAGGGGCAGCACTGCCGTGCCCACCGCTCCGTGCCCAGGCATGTGGCACCCTGCTCTTCCATTCTGCTCTGTGCCCCCTCTGTCTTCTCAAGCACAGCAAGGGTTTCCCAAACGCCTTCAATTTTACAAGCCGTTAGGGTATTCTGTGGTATGAAAACACGAGCAGAGCAACTCTAATGGGATGCAAGCCGGTTTTGTGTGAAAAGGCATTCCTAATGGAGAGAGAAACCACCCATTAAAGGCTTGAGTACACCTGAACCTTTAACATTCTCAAAAATTCTTTTTGAACTTCATCACAGAGAACCCTGAACAGGGAGGGCAGCGTCCTTAGGGTGGCATTGAGCCCCCGTGACCGCGCGCCACACAGCACCGTGCGCGTGGCAGGCAGGGCCCTCGCTCGGCCAGCGCTGCGGCGGCTTGGGAGGCTTCTTGCAGCAGTAGCAGCCCGTCCTTCCAAACTAACCCGCGTGCTCGCACCGGGGCCTCGGGCAGCCGCACCAACAGGCCGCGGGACCGTGCCTTGAAGGCTCCCGCCACGTCCCGGCCGCCGGCGGCCCTCCCTCAGCGGCGGGCGGGCGGCAGCGACGCCCGCTGGCCGGGCCGGGCCCCACACGGGGCTGCTCGCCTGCGGCCGCGTGGGGCCGTGTGTGAGCCGCGGATCCGAGCCCCGCTGTCGCCTCCGGGGGCGAGCCGGGCCCTGCTCGCCGCACTGCAGCACCCTTCCGGCTGGCAGCAGGGCTCGGCCTCGTTCTGTTCTCGCTGCAGTTTTTACAGTGGCCGACATGCTCTTAGAGGGCAATTCAGGCTTCTACAGCACGTCGTGAAGCGCACGGCTTTCTCTTCCACAACCAGTTTTGACCCTCTCTCCGGGGTTTGCCTCTAGCCCCCAGCCACCTTTGCCAGGCAGGATGCTGCTGGGTCTGTGTTGTGGCCGGGGAGAGGGAGCTGCAGCCACCCTGGGAGGCCGAGGGCCAGATCTCGGCCACCAGCATGGTGTCCAGGCCCCGGGGCTGCTGTCCCTGAGCTGGTGTAGCTGGCAGGTAGTGGTACAAACACGTGAGACAAAGCACAAGGATCAGGCCGTGCCGAGGCTGGTGTCATGCAGACACCTACCTGCAGGCCTGCGGCCATTGCACACACACCCTGAGAGGTCAGCGTCCCTTCACCGGCCCCAATAACATATGAACTTCCAAGTGCAAAGCACAGCAGAGCACCAAGACTGGATGGACATCAGCAGCTGCGCTTCCTACAGCTGTGGCCTCAAGCAGTCAGGGTTCCCTCCCTGTATCTTGTGTCTGTGAAGTCTCCCCTGTGAGTGGCTCACCTAGTTTAGAAACAGAGAAAGGGAAGATCCCACTACCCAGTGTAAAATATTTACATCTCACAGTCAGCACTTAAAAACATTCAAATCATCTGCATGATCTCAAACTTTCTTTGAGGAAGGGGTGAGGGAATTCTTTCTCCTTCACATGGGCTTTTAGCATTGACAAAGCACTTTCATGTCCTGATTTTCAGAGTCACTTGACCCCTGGTGCAAGAAGTACCATCTGATACTGCTGTATGACAGCACTCGATGTTGGGCATGCTGTGGCCTGGTGTGTCATGCGGCTGGCCCCTGACAAAAAGTCCTCATGTGTTTCCCATCTGCTGACTTCTCACAGCTAGGGGAAACCCGCTCCCCCTGAAAAGGACGGGCTTTCCCCAGGTGCAGAGTCACACTGGTTCCCCTAGAGCTGCGGTAGCCACTGCCTGCCTCACATAGCACTCAGCTCTGAAGTGCTTTGACTCACTTGTGGGTGCAGCACCTCATGCGAAACCCTGTCCCCCGCCTGCAACTGCTGATGCTCACAGAGCAAATGGTGCAATATCTGTGTCCGGTTCCCCCAGGGCCGGCAGCACAGTGCTCCCCGAGGCTTTGCCGCAGCCCTGTAGTCATTATTAAGCCCATTGCGCCAAACAGCAGCTTCGCCTTGGGAAATGCTTAAAGCCTCACAGCTGGCTCCCCACTGCACTGCTGCTGCACATACACCCACCTCCACTGCACCACTGCTGTCGGGCCTGGCACAGGCACTGGCAGCAAGGACATAGCAGGTTCTCAGGGACACAGCGTGGGGATGGGGCTGTAGGGAGGTTGGGATGGGTTCCAGCGGAACCTTTGATGTGAAGGAGTGTGGTGGCACACACAGCAGCCTGCTTGAGAATAGATAAACACAGGGCCGCTGAGGTGTTCAGGTTTATTGTAGTATATTTGCATAGGGAAAGGCCATGTCAACCCTCGGCAAAAAGTCCTGTCATGGCCATCAGCTAATGAAGTGTGTGCACCAGTTGCAATGGTTACAAAACACTTCTGCGGTCCAAGGCCAAGGACTCTGGAAAAAATAAATAAATCTGAAAGCAGCAAACTGAAGCATCTCTGAGCAATAACCATGTGCCACACAGCAGTGCTCAGCAAACCGGACACGCTGGAGACACTGCATAGCTGTGCTGGTTTCACTCTGATCAGATGAGGACGAGGCTGGTTTTTGCAATTTGTGATAACAGCATTTTGCAAGCATGATGAAAATGTGTGGTAAACCCCAGGCAAACTGTAGCAGGCTGTGCACACAAACCATGCAAAATCGCTTTTTAGCAGAGTCAGACAGATCTTTAACTCCGCTGTGGCTGCTGCAGTACAACACGGACCCCACTGCAAGGTCTCCATCTGGACATCACAAAGCTGCTGCTCGCCCTGTCCTATCCCTGCCTCATGCTCCTGGTGTTTGCCTGCCAGGTGTACAGGCGTGATGCCATCAGTCCTGTGGGATGACAGCGGGCTGGGGAAGGAACCCAGATCACACTGCCAAACCCTTCATGGCAGCAGAAAACCAGTGCTCCAGATCCAAAACCCCACTGCTAGGACAAGAAACATCTATGTGCGCATTCAGTTCTTTTAACTCTCCCTTTGCAAGCACTCTGCTTGTTCCTAAAACACATGGCACATCTGGAGGCAGGACGTCTGCGCTGCCACCAGGAGCCTGGGGCTCTGGCTGCGGAGGGGCTCAGCTGGGAGGAAGCAAATTTGTCTGTATTTTGAAAGAGTAATGGGGAGGATGCGGGTAGTGAGAGGCGAGGAACCGTGACCTGAGGCTGGGCACATTGACTGTGCAGGTCCCCTCCCTCGGCTGGTGTCTTTCTGCCAGCTGAGGAAGCTTTGCAGAAAGCAGATCTTGTGGTGGTGACTTGCCAGATGCCGATGCAGCACTCGGACACTCCAGCGTGTTTCACTTGGCATTTAATTTTGACTGAGAACCAGAATAAGATAAAAAAAAGTAACACAACACACAATAACTGTGGCAAAAACTGGCCTACCTGCAGGTCTGACAACTAATTCTAAGCTACAAACCAGCATCAAGCCAACACTTTGTAGCTGCCATGGGGCTGGAGTCACAGTGAATGTCTTGCTGTAGACAAATACAAAAATCCCAGCTAAAACTAAGGCCAGCTCTGGGCTGGGAGGAGGCACGGAGAAGCCCCAGGAGATGTGCTGTGCCGGGGACACAGACGGGCTCAGCAGGACATGCTCCTGCTGTGGGACCCTGGGGCTGGCAGGCACCAAGCATGGGAGTTGGTGGCAGGGAGAAATGTCCCCATATGCTGCTCTGTTAAAGCCTCCCTCCTGAGTGGCATCGACCAATGCACACCAGAAACATCCTTTGGTGGGACAAGGGTAAAGCAAACTCGTCCAGGCAGCCCAAGGCATGGGCTGCTATAGCCTACTGCCCTCATGCAGAAGTTTTTTTCTCTAGCTACAAGGTAAACCAACAGCTTTTTGAGTCCAGGTGCTGTTGACGGGTGGATGCCAACCCCACCTGGAGGCTGCTCACAAGGTTCAGAAATAAAAGCTCTTGGATTTATTTTTGTGGTTGTTATCTCCTTGAGGAGTCGCTAGGACACATTGGAGGCCTCAGATAAGATTATGGCCAATTATGAAGGGAAGAAAGAGTTCGCCTCGCAGTATCTTTTTGGACAAACAGTCCAAGGCAAACAAGGTTTAGCAACCTCTCTGGGCTTGCACAGTTTAGGATCCCAATAACTCATCCTGATGCTGTAAAACTGACACGCAGGCAGGTCAGCTTTGTGGCTGGGCAGTGTCTTATCCACCCTGACCACTTGCTCCTGCTGGCTAAACCCATCCAGGGGACGTTTTTTTGCAGTGGGCCCAGGGATGAATGGTGGATGGCTCCAGCTCTCCGCACAAGAAATATCTCCTGCCAGAGAGCTGCTATTCTGGGCATCCCTCCTGCTACGCATTATGGCCATCACCGCCTGCTGGCCGTGCACCTGGCGCCACCGAGGCAGTGCCAGGCTGGCAAAAAAAATGAGAGGAAGGTAAAATTCCTGTGCCCACAGAAAAAGGTCTTTTTATAGCCCAGGGATGAGGTTTTGTACTCTGTCCCTATTTTCCACTCAGACAGTAAACAGGAAAACCAACCTGACCTGGCCCAAACAGCTAATTTGGGAGCACAGTGCAGCCGGGCCACTCTGCCAAATGCACACACTAGCGGCCGGATGGGCAGGTGTGTGAGCACTGCGCCGCAGTTACCTGCATGGGGACGTGTCCACTTTGGCTTTGTGGAGCCCACCCTTGTGCCTTGACCTTCAGGTGGTGCTGAGGTGCTATCTTCTGGTGTCTGTTGGCTGCTCAGCACACAGGGCTGGCTTCCAGGCTCTCCCAAGGGGTGCTGTCAGCTGGGGATACGGGGAGCATGGCTTCTGCAATTGTTCTGGCAGCAAAGCTTTGTCCCCTTGATGGCACTGCCCAAGATAAACCATGTCTTTGCTCTTAGTGAGGGGAGGGCATTGGAAATATTCCACAGCACCTGCAAGACAGGATAAAAGCAGAAGCAAGTGAGCAGGCAATGAGTGGAGGTGGCAGTGCGGTGATTTTGGGGGTGCCGCAGCGGGCACCAGGCTTGGGGCAGGCGTGGGCAGCAGCAGCCGGGATGCTGGGGAGCACCGCGGGGCCTTGGCGGCAGTGTGATGCCTTCCGTCAGTCGCATGGCTCAGGGGGAAGCGTTCTCGTGTCAGATGGGAAAGTTACATAACCACTGTCCAGATCCTCTCAGCAGGGCCCAATTTTCCCCTCCAACATTAGGATGACTGCCCCACGTGCAGGTTGACAGCCGTGCCTGGGGCACGCAGCAAGCCCTGTGCCTGGGGTCCCTGCTGTGGGGGTGGGCTGGGGCAGCGCATCTGGAGCAGCCCCTGGGCCTGCCACCGGCAAGTAACAGATGTCCAGTAGGGTGAAAACTCTTTCCAAAATCCGCAGACTGCGAGGCTAATCTCAGCAAGCAGCTTTGAAGCTGCTTTATTGAGAGCTCACATGCTGGTACCCAAAAGGCTGGACTCTGCAGCGCCTTGGGCCTTGCCCAGTTTTGGCTGGGCCTTGCCCAGCCCACAGCAGCAGCAGCAGGGGATTCATCCTGCTGGGACTGCCACAACATCGCCTAAAATCAGGCCAGGGAGGCTCTGTGTTATGGCCTTCTCAAGGACTCTCTTCTTGGCCCACCCGAGCTATCAGGAAAGGAAAGAGGCTTTGTCAACATGACTGAAGCAAGGTTTCAGTTTGGCTTGGTTTTGATCTATTTCCAAAATGGACAGAGAAAGTAAATGACAAACAGAAATAGATGCCAGTTTGCAAGTGTACTGCATACAAATTTCTATTTGCCCAGTGCAAGGACATCCGTGAGAACCGTGTCTGCAGTCCCCGAAGCAGCAGGAAGCAGCTCGGGTGCCCAGGCCCGCAGCTCGCACTCACAGGCACCTCACAAGCGGGCATGAATCACCAGCCTTCCCTCTGGGCCGTTAATCATGGCAGGATCAATAAAGGCCACATGCGTTTTTCATGTCTCAGCCATTAGCCTGACCTTGTGTGTATCTCTGTAGAGGGTAAAAAATAAAAGCATTGCAGATCAAAGCAATCAGCACTGAATTTACCCTAGCAATAGCACCCGATGGAGCTCGTTGATTTACAGCCGCTGAGATCACACAGAAGTTGTTTTGGCTGCTGAGAGCACTGCAAGGTTACAAAGCGCTCATTGTCCCTGAGGAATTCAAGAAAGCGGGAGGTGGCCACTCTGAAAAGATATTCTTTAGCATTTGCTTACTTCCTTAAAAACATTGATGTCTTTCTCTTCCAGGAACGAGTGCATATGCCACGCTCAGAGGCAAACAGATGAACCTTCTCCTTTGGTGAGCACACATGCCTGCATGCAGGGGGGCAGCACCCAGCGCTGCACCCCAGCATTGCCTACTCCCGCAACACCTGCTCCCAGTGCATGAGGACAGTGCACAGTGAGGGCTGCTGGAGAGCCAGCACTGCCAGCAGGAGCAGCCCCGGGCCCAGGAAGGCCCAAGGCCCTCATCAGGGGCCCAACAGCATGGCACAGCCAGCGCAGCCATGAGGCGCAGCATGTGGAGACCTGAAGGCAGTGCTGCCAACCATTGCTGTCACTATCAGGAGCCAGCTCTCTGGGTCAGCCTGCTCTGATTTTGCTTGGGATAGGCACACCAGGAAACCATAGGGCTGAGGCATGTCCCCAAGGAGCAGCCACAGGTCTGCTGGGGCTGCAGCCCTCAGGTGCCGCCGGACAGGGGAGCTGGAGTGGGCCCACTGCTCTCCTGCCAGGGCCACTAGGTATGCTCACCAGAGCCCCCCTTCACCAGTGCCACTGTGGAGTCCGCAGAAGTATTTGCTTGCTGGAGAGAGCTCTTTATTAAGGGTTGCCTTATATTTAATTTAAAATCATCTCTTGTTTACGCCACGCCAGCTTTGAGCCTTAAGATCATATCAGCTCCCAGCCGTACACAAAGCCTCTTTCACCAACAGCCCTGGCGAAGCTGCTCGGCCCCCACTGGCAGGGTGCAGGCACCTCCTGCTGCAATACATGGCCCCGCCAGCCTCGCAGTCATCTAGGCCTGCCAGCCCACACCCCTGGGCCCTTCCCCACACAGGAGGGACCCAGCAGATCTCTGGGCCACCCCTGCCAGTAGCCTTATTGCACTGGCCCCCAGTGCTGCCCCGTGGCCGAGGGATGTCCCATCCCACCGTGGGGTGAAGCAAGAAGCCCCCCCCTGCCCTCCGCCCAGCTCCTCTCTGGCTGTCATCACACCACTCTTGACACCAGTGCATATTTTACTGGAAAACCTCCCCTCAGCACAGAAATAGCTGTGGCAGTGAGGCTGCGGTGAGACTTGACAGAGGGCGCGTCACACCGCTTCCTCCGTGGCCACTGAGTTCTCCGAAGCAACCCACACTTGCAGCACGACCGCCTCATCCCCGTGTGCCCCACCACCCTGCCGGCACGGGGAGCACAGCACGTTTGGGTGAGGACAGAAGTTTGGAGAGCATGTCCATGACCTGCTGTGTTTTCCAGCCCTGGTAGCTGCTCCCAGCACTGAACAGACAGACAGACTGCTCTCAGAATAACAAGTGTAGGTGCAGGGCAGGGCTCTGCACGCATGCAAACGATGGGCAGCAACCTCCTCATTCAAATGTGGCAGTCAATGGCACACAGGTCCTGGCTGGGAGAACAAACACTGCCTGTCCCATCAGGTCCTGGTGGCTCTGCAGCAAGAAGCCAGCTCCAGCCTGAAGCACCACACAGCCAGGGCTCAGCCACCTTTTCTCAGCAGCCGCTGTGTCAGCTCGGCAATGGGTCTGTGGGGATTTCTGGTGCTCCACAGACATTGTCCCCCAGAAGTACAAATGCTCAAGATGCACTAGGAAAATTCCCTAGTGATGATGTGGGGGATTTTATTCAAGGGCAATTTGGGTTTAATTATGCAGCTGGGCTTACTATAAACCTTTGGACTAGAGTGTGTATCAAGTAACTCCGCCTGTGTAGCTGATTGCATCAGGATATTGCTATAAAAATGTTATTTGGACATTTATAGTCAAACACACACATTTAATGTTGAACTGCAGCGTGGGGCCAGCTGTGGGTGCCATAGAGCAGGATGAGCTCTCCCCTCCACCTGGTCCCAGGATGGGACGCTTTATATCTTGGGAACATGATGCCAATGATCTCTTCTTGCTTTCAGTAACCAGAGCTCAGCACAAGCAGCTACACATATAGTCAGACTGTTTGTAAGGCCCCAAGCAACTCAACATGACTGCATCAGACTCCTCCATCCTTGTGTAGTTCCTTCTTACTCACTGCATAAAGCAACAGCAGTGCAGCTGCCCCACTGCCCTTCATTTGTGGATGAGCCGCATCCATCTCCAAGCCAAGGAGCCAGCCCCTGCTCCCACCACCACCACCACACCCTGGGCACCAGGCCCGTGCATGCAGCTCCTGGAGCCCACCATGCTGGAAACCGTCTCCTGCCCTGTCCGAGCAGCAAGCACAGTGCCTAGAGTGACACTAATCAAAACAGGCAAGGAAACTAAGGTTTTATGTTTTTTTTTTCACACTGCTTTTTATTTTTTTTCGTCTGCCTTTTAAAATTACAGATGAGAAAAATAAATATTGGAAGATTATCCTTTGTATCTCATGATCAGATCACAAGTTAGCATGTGACTTGGGATGGAAAAACAAGTCTTTCCAGCAGATGTCAAATGTAGCTAGCAGGCTGCACTGACTGCTGTACCTTGATGTTTGCTGCCAAAGTCAATTCCTTGTGCATCTTTGAGGTAAAGAAACCTCATGATTCATCAGGATCTTATTCTAATTAAAGCAAACTGCTCAGATGACTTTCATTTTGGCTTTGCCTGTTTAGCAACTCTGAATGCAATATGTATGTAACAATAAATAGCAGCCCTCAGCCACTGTTTTGTAAACAGGCTCAAGCTCATGAATGGCAAGGGCAGGTTTTGGAGTCACCCTGTAAGTCATGTGCTCAGTGGATTGAGCAAAAAGCTTCCAGACGGCTTTGAGCAAAGGGATCAAGCAAACCAGAGCCCAGGTGCCACCACTGCCAGCCAACATCCTGCAAGAAGGCTCACGATGCACGCCGCAGCGTGACTGAAGGCATGCAGGAGCAGGGCTGGCACCACAGAGAGGAGCCACACCGCCACGGGGAGCGGGCAGGCATCTCTCATAGAGAAAGGGGAGGGGGTAATAAATGAGCTTCCTTCCTTCCCTCTTAAAGGCCTCCCTTGACAACAGGCCTCCCCCAGCCTGCCTGGACACTCCTGCCACCGTGCTCTCAGAAGAGCCACAGAGCTCTGCCTTCATGCTCGTGCTGAAGCTGAGCATTGCAAAGGCACAGCATGAAGCCAGGAAGGGGACGACAGTTTTAGGGGAAGGCATGAGCAGCCAAGGGAAGATGCCCCAGTTTCCCTCAGAGCTCCAAAACCTGCAGGAGATATAGGAAGGGGAGCAGCTGCCCCCTCCCAGCAGCTCCTCTCACCTTCCTGTGCCCAGGTCACTCAGTGCTTGGGACAGGAAACTCAGCAACTGTGCCCTGCTGTGCAGTGGGGCTTTGCCTGAGCCCAGTGCGCTGTGATAAGCCGGTGACATTGCATCCAGCCAGCCTGCCGCAGCCTGCATCACATGATGGGTCAGCAGTTCATGGGAAGTTGCAGGCTGAAAGCTTGAAAAAAAAATAATAAAAAAAAAAATAACAACTTAGTTCAGCCAGCTCCCTCCCCACAGGAAATAAAAGCTGGAGCTGAGCTCTAGCAATTTGGGTTTGACCGGACTTATCTCGTCTGAGGCCTGCAGTGGGTTTGCCTGACCGAGTTCCCAGTGCTGAAACCCTGCAGAGAAGGGACTTGGCTGAGGGCAGAATGACAGGGGAGGACAAAAAAATCTAATGTGTGCACCTGCCTGTGGTGGGGAGAAAAAGGGGGTCCTCGTAGAACAGCCACTCTGCTGCAGGCTGGGGCAGCTCTGCTCTCTCCGTTCCTGGCTGGCGGCATGCAGGGTGAGTGTGGTGCCCACCTTGGGCATCCTCTCCATGTGGGATGCAGGTGGGAGAGGCAGTGCAGCCTGTATTCCCGTGCCACCGGGCTCAAGACCATTGAGGCTGTCTCCATGCATTTTGTGCATATTGCAGCACGGAGAGTGTTTTTTTTCTCCTTTTGTCTAGGCATCACAGACAATTGTGCAGCTATTTTTAAAGCAGCTTTTCTTTTCCCTTGCAGAGTAGCCTGAATGGCTTTCCCACCCGTGCACGGAAGCACGCTCAGCTTGGACGTCTTGTTTCATTGTGATGGGAAAGGTTATCAAGTACAAAACAAAAGTGAAATCATCCACTGACATTCCTGTGCCTAAAATAGCTGCACGCTCTCCAGTGCTGACGTTACTGGAAGGGGAGCGGAAGTCTCTGGACACAGGCTGTCCCACTCCAGGGCCAGCGTACTGACCTGGCGCCAGCTGACGCCCCGGCCAGCTCTGAGCTAATGTGAAATGAGGCATTCTTGCCACCACAGATTAAAGGCCATACGGTAGGTAAGGTCCAGGGGCTGTCATAGCTTCCGAGCAGCAACACTCACAGGCACCAGAGCCACTGCAGATGGAAACCCTAACCAGCGGGCAGCTGAGCTGCCCCAGGTGAAACAGGTGAAACACAGCAGCAAGGCCTAGCTATCAGTTTGCTAGAGGCACCTCTGCCATTGGACCTACCTGGCTGGTGGCTTTCTCTCGCGTTCAGGCAGGCAGCAGCAACGAGCAGGGCAGGAGGTGCCCTGGCCTGGTGCTGCAGGCAGCATCGTCTCTGCAGGTTCATCTCTGTGAGGCAGCACTCTGCAGCGGCACCATCACCATCGGCGAGGGAGTGGAGCAGAGGGGAGGACCTGTGGGGAAGCTCTGGCACCCAGCAGGTGCTTCTTGCCATCCTGCTCACCACTTGCAACCCAACACAGACCTCAGTGGGGCTGCAGGGCCAGCCCTGGGTGCTCTGCAGATGGAGAGAGCAGGGATGTGCAAGAGATGCTGCTTCATGCCGAGCCCAGCTGGGGATGGCATGCCACAGCTTTGGTGGGGACACGGGGACAGTGGCGCTCAGAGGATGCTTCGGTGCTGGGCAGCCTTGGGATTCCCAGCCTGAGAGAGGCAGTTCGTGCTCAGGGCAACAGGCTGAAGAGGTAAACTTCCTTCAGAGCTTGAAGACCTCATTTCTTAAATATCTTCCTATGAGAGGAGTGAGCAGCAGAAGTGCTGAAGCAGAAACCGAGGAATGTGAAAAACAGGGATAAATTACTTGCTCGAACACACAGTAAAACATTTACCAAAATTGTCCAAGGCCTTTTCAAAATAAGCAGAGTGCTCCACCGCCTGCCAAAACCCAGATTCCTTCCAGAGAAGATTTAAGACTCTTCTTCATTTGAATTTCAGTAATGAACTGATGATGCGAGTGCCTCCAGCTGCCAGCAGCTGTCTGGGCTGAGCCGCACCCTGGAGCCTCCCTGGGTGCGGAGCCATCCCCGCACCCCGGCAGAGCTGCCGAGTGTCCCGCGGGCTGCTGCAGCATGCAAGGCATAAAAAGGCAGGGCAGGAAATTAAAGGCAGCGCTGTCCATATGGATTCTGCTGGGGAAGGCCCAGCCATCAGTGGCAGGCTCCAATGAGACTTTCCTGGCTTTGTTGAGTGCTAGGGCTTTATCGCTGTTAAAACACGGTTTGTTTCTGTGACTTTTTCCCCCCTTCTTAAATGTCAACTTGAAAAGAAAAATTCGGGAAAGGTCACTTACCAGAGAGACTGGAACAACTCCAGCCACTTGGATAAACACAGTTAGGGTCAGCTGCAATGAGAGGGGATTTAAAACAAGTTACTTACCTGGCTGAACAAGTGTTGTGTTTCTGAAGGAGGGTGAGACATTAGGTACCTTGCACAAGGCAATTAATCTGCTTACTATCCCTCCATCTGCTACAGTGATCATTAACCCTTTGGGACACCCTGGGGGAGAAGACGCAGCACTCAGCACGCCTAACGCTGTGCTGTAAAGGGGCACAGACACCCACCAGAGACCCAGCCTTGTGGCTGAGAGACTGCAGGCCACCCTGCACTGCTCACAGGCAGCTCTTTGCACCACTTGCATTCAGCGAAAGGAATGTGCCAAAGAACTCCCCACCGCTGAGGACCTGCCCAGTGGAAGCGATCCCAAGGGCAGACTGTGTGCTGTCCACCCACACGCCTGGCGGACACCCTGTGAAGTAGCAAACAGCACGGGGAGCAGAGACCCTTGCCCGCCGCCAATGATCTCACGGCTGTAGGTTGGCACAGCCCGTGCCCGCGTGAGGCAAGGCACGTGCCTAACCAAGCCGAGGTCCGTGGGGTAAGCAGACTTTCCACACCAAGGTCAGCGTCTGGTACAGCGGTGAGCTGTGCTGGCCATCGCTGTGCTTACTCCTACGCAAAAGCTGGGCACTACAAATAACAGACTGGGCTGTGGGCAGACAGAAACCTGGCCACCACCACTCCAGCAGGGATGCGACAGCTCCGTGGGCCTCAGCAGCCGGGAGGCCCTGCCTGGCCCAGCGCAGGCCCTGCGTGACTGGGGGCCGAGCAGCCCTGGGCTCTGCTCCCCCCGAGCTGCCTGCTGTCCACCCCACTGGCCCTGTCGTGGCTGGTCCCCACTCCTCAGTCGTTTCACCAGGCCTCACACTACAAATGCGCTTGTGCAGCTCTCGGGCAGGAGCCGGGCCCCAGCTGCACACACACCACGGCCCCCTCAGTGCCACCCCGCAGCTCTCCCCGGACTGATGGCAGGCCCCATGAATAAAACAAGGCGCCTTCCTGGGCACGTGGAGAGGAGGGCCCTCGCACCCCTCTGCACGCTTCCCAGACAGGGAAACGGCGTGAGGCAGCACGTTCCCAAACACTGCAGAGCATTCCCACCCAGCCCCATGTCCCCCTTGAAAGAATTCATGTTTTTGTGGAATTAAAAGAAAAAAAAAAAAAAAAAGCCCTCTGCATGCTTGCAGCAATATTTTGACTGTAAATAATCTAGGGAGCAAGGTCACATTCCCAGGCAGAAGCACAGCAGGGGAAGGGTGGTGCGGGCGGTGCGGGAGGCCAGTGGCCCGTGCATACACCCAGTACAGGGCTCCAGAGAGCCTGGCTGGGGAACCAGGAGGGAAAGACTGAAAATTTGGGGCAGGGAGAACAAGCAGGGGTCGTGGAGGCAACATGTGAAATGACTGCACCTCTCCTACGCCAGCAGGCAGCCGTGTCCCCAGTGCTCACCCTCCTCCTGCCCAAGCTGTGCTCTGCTCTCAAGTGGCTTGGGGCTGCCACAGCTCCTCTGGGACAGGACGCGCCAGCCTGGGCCATCGCTGCCGCGCCAGCTCGGGGAGCACGCGGCACAGGATGATAACGGGAGAGGGAGCGATGGGAAAGCACACACAGCGCTGGAACAAACTTAGAGCAGATGGCAGAACAAACAGTACCGGGATTTTTGTTTCACATAATCTTTTGCCCCATTTGCTCACACACTTAACCTCTTCCTCCATAGAACGGACCTCCTCTTGGAAAAGGAGACCAGAAACACTGGAAGGCTTTCAGAGAGGCAGGTGTTGTTTTGCTCTGAGCGTCACCAAGGACAATACACAGATCCCAAAGGAGTTTGACTTTTTTTTCTTCCTTAAGACTCAGGCCAGTTTTGTATTATTGCCCTTTTAAAAAAGATTTTACAAGAAACCGACTTTTTATTTTTAAAGGCCAGGGAAGTGTAATGCTGCTACAGTAGTCAGCTGCCTACATGAATAGCAGTAAGAGTATGTCAGAGACACTGCGCTCCTTCACGCCTCCAAACTACAGACGTGAGCATTTAGCCCTTACTTGCACTGAGCTGCTGCCACCCGTGGGAGAAGTGTCTATGCTGGGAATGCCAGCAGGATTATTGTGTATACATGTTCTTCAGGGCATGTAAGGGTTAGGAGGAGGGGAAAAATAAATAAATGAAACCCTGCACATATTTTACTGACTTTTCAAATGCCGGAAAGCTAAGGGGTTTCTGTGGAGTCTTGGGACGGAAACCACTTACTGACTCGCTGACTCTGCAGGGCCAAGTTTCACCCACAGAAGGCAGTGACTATGCACAGCAATGCACTCCCACATCAGAACACACCATACAGGGCCCAGGGGTGCCACCTCATACTGGTCTGCACGAGGAGGCAGCTCTGCACAGCCTGGGGATCCCGCCGGGTGCAGCTGGACGCCTACGGGATCTCACCGTGCTTTGCTTGAAAATGCCACCAGATAATTTTGGTATGAAATGCTCAAGCAATCGCATGACTTTTAAACTCCAAGTATAATTAGGCTTAATACATAAAACACTTGCCTGTATCAAAGTGTCCACCACACACATGCCAGATACCAGGGAACAAGCACTTGCCCTGCGTATCAAATGCCAGCAGCTCTTGCCAGCCACTGCTCTTGTCACTACCATTTTATGAGATTATTTTACATGAGACTGGTGGAGTTCCTTCTTACTCATGCAATACAGAAAGCCATCTAGCCCCCACCCATCTAGCACAGTTCCAGTACAACCACTCCTTCATGGTCTTGCTCCCAGCAGCAGCATGTGGGGCAGGGCTTGCTGCTCACACCCCCAGCACCACAAGGGCACCGGGCATGTCATTTGAAGCCGAAGCACAGATTAGCTATCTGGAAAACAGCAGCAGCAACCCTTGTAAGCTGCTTTACCATCTAAGGTAGCAGTTCTAAACTGCAGGAGCAGGGACACAGAAGGGTGAAGGTGGCAACAGCTTACCAGCCAGGCTGCTTGGGACACGTTGATTGTGGGCAGGGGGACATGGGGCAGTTGTGGCCATGCAGAGGTGGCAGCAGCGATCTGGCTGATGTATCCAGAACAAGCTTTTGCTGGCAGCTCCCAGCCAGCTTCTGGAGAAACAGGAGTCAACAGTGCATCACAGAGACACAGGTTTGCCTGCATTTTAAGAGTGTTCATAAAGCTTCATAATTAACACTTAGAAAATAATTAAAACAGTTGGGGATTCTTTTAAAGATGCCAACAGCTCCAAGTAAGAAGCTGATCGGCTTGGCGGTTCAGTGCACTGAAGACAACGCTTTCCATCTAGCACTTTGAAGAAGCCAAGCACTTTTGCACTTTTAGCATGATGTATTGCAAATTGAAAGTACCAGCACAAGTTCACAACTTTGGTATCAGGCTGCAGTGCAGCAGCTCTGCAGACACCACGCCTGGTCCTCCCGGAGCAGCAATGCAGCACAGTACTTCCATGAAGTTCCAGTGAACCAGGCCATCGTTCCCCTGCTGACCCTGCTGGATACAAGCTGTATTTTAAAAAAGAGACAGTATCAAAAAGCTGTAAACAGGGCGTGGAGTTCCTGCTGTTACTCACTATATGCTGATCTGTTCAGAAACAAACAAAAGAGCATGTTCAGTTAAACACAGGAACTCCCTAAAGTGAATTGTTGTCATAGGTCAGAACCATTAAACAGATTAAATCCAGAGGAGAGCAAAAACTTTCTGCAGAGTACACAGTGGCTCTCTGAAGACATGCTTTTCTAATTTCCTGTGTTGTGGTGCCTCTTCCTAGAGGAAATCACGGATTTTCATCTCCCTGATAGCACGATCCGAGGCTGAATTAAAGCTGCCATTTTAGCAGGTTTAATTCTTACCCACCAGCAATGCGTAATGCATGTCAGCTCTGACACAAAATGGGTGAATGTCCAGGAACCACACGATTGCCAATTTGCTGGTATCAGTTACACAGTGATGTGCTAGAAACTTATCGCAGGCTATGTAGGAGCAAATGACCTATTTGGAAATGAGACCTATTGACAAAGGAAGTCAGAGCCCGTCTTCCTCACCTCATTTGAATAAAACAAATAGGCCAAGCCCAGGCAGAGAAAAATTTCAGTGAAACAATCTTGTGAGCTCAGCACAGAGCTGATTTTTTAGCTTCTCATATTTGACTTCAGGTAAATCAGGATTTTTGTTTAAACCTGTTCTCGCTTAAGAGCTTTACAATAATTGTTAGAAGCTTGAGGGTACCATTTTTAAGTTCTCTCAGTAGCAGCTGCGTTTATGCAGGAACTGCACTATGACTCTTTTTAAACCCGAAAGCAAGTTGTTTCCCACTGTGCTTACTGTCCCCACGCTGCGTCTCCTAGCTGCAAGGAGCACTGTGCTGGAGGCTTGTAAAGAGCACTGCTGAAGAAACAGAAGTGAAACCCAGAAATTTGCTTTCATTATCCAAATTGAATGAGCATGAGAAGTGAAGAGAGATTATGTGAATAAATGCCACGTGCTCGACCTTTTTTCCTTCGACTGACTTTTTTTGCTGCCCTACAAGAAAGGTGTTTGCTGGTTACAGGGCCTGCCTGGGCTGGGAGAGTGCCCGTGCAAGCAGAGCTGTGCTGCGCCCCGCTGCAGCTTGTGTGGGCAGAGAAGGACACAGCACCAGCACCAACACCTTCAGCAAGACATGACAGACCAGATTTTTTGCATACCACAGCAAAGAAGCTTAAAAACTGACAGATAACACCCTTTTGGGACTCACATTTTTTGAACTCCAACAGGCGTCTCATTTTTTCCGAGTCAAAAGGAAAACACTGGCTATTTAAACATTCTCGAGAAGCCCGATGAATAGATTTCTCTTTCCGTTAATGAGGAGGCAGCTGGGCTCCTTCGGCAGTGCTACAGCTCTTGCCAATGTTTATAGTGAATGCCCCTTCACAAGGAAATCGTGCCGCGAGCAGGTGCAGCGCCAGCAGATAACGCCAACGGCTCCAGTAAGGCCATTGTGAACGCCAGCCTAAGCTGGGAATGCTGCCTGCTAAGCCTCTTGGTCCTGCAGAAGTTTCTGAATGTAGCAGAGCACAGAATGCTCAAAACCAGTATTGGCCACCAGGCAATGACCACATAGCCCCAGGCCCAAGGACAGAGGCAAAGTGAAGGGATGGGATGCAGAGACCAGCGGCAAGCAGGGCTGGATGAGCACCCACGGGGGACTTCAGGCCTTGAGCTGGGCTCCTGACTTCCCAGGAGAGCATCTCTGGGGCCCTTCCCTCTGCTCTTGCACACTTTGGTGGCTTTGCCAGCCCGGGAAAGGGGACTGGCGCTCCCAGCACACCAGGCAGATGACCAGCTGAGCACAGCCCCCGCTTGTGTCCTGGTGCCCACCCAGCCTGGATGTCACATTCACCTGCCTGCCCTCCAGCATCCTGCAGCCACCCCCTGCTTGGTGCTTCTGAAGGCCTGGCACGGCTGGGCCTTAACAGGACCACAGCAATTGCTGCGTGCTGGTTGTTACATGGCATGAGGTCTGCTGGCACCTGCCTGGAAAGTACGCAAACACTGAAGGTCTGAAAGCTGCAGTTGGGATTACACACAGTGCTGGGCTTAACCACCACCTATTTTCCTTCTGTATTTAAAGACAGGAACAGTGGAGTCTTGCTTCCCTTTTCCGAGGCAGAAAAGAGGATGAGCAGCAGTTTTCAATTGAAATACAGTACTTCATTGAGACAAGCCATCAGACTGAAACTTAAAAAAAAAAAAAAAAAAAAAAAGGGTCAGGCAGACATTAGTTAGCCCGATTTGCCCTGAACTCAATGCTGCTCTCACGAACAGGCTGTGCTGTTCAATCCTCCATCCCAGTGCCCACAGCAGCAGAAAGCAGCTCCAGGACTGCAGGCTCTGGCTGCCAGGGGCCAGTCCCCTCCGCTCCTGCAGCTGTCCCCGTGCCGGCACAGGAGTGCTGCTCCAGCTGCCTGCACTGGGTCCTGTGGTGCTGCCGCGGCCGGGAAGAGCTCGGGCTGCCAGCAGGCAAACACCCAGCTCAGGGAGCTGGGACCCCATGCAGCAGCACTATGGCCCCTGTCCCAGTGTGGCTTCTGGGCTCTCTGTGGGCTCTTCCAGTTCTTAGGAAACCAAACCTACCCCTTACAGCCTGCGCCAAGGAAGAGCAACAATGTTCTCTGAGCTGCACCTTTTACACCAAAGACTGATGTGACTTTATTCAAGGACACTTCCAAACTGTTTTCTTCTCTTTTCCAGAGAACACTGTAAAAGTGGAGCATAATACCCTCTCTGGCATCGCTTCTGTGCGGCCTGCCAGATCAGATTACATTGGAAATCAAGATACTGATATTTTCATCTTTGCTCCGCTTGATACTGTGGAGACACTGAGCTCAGCAGCAGGACATTCCCTACAATACTTGACCTCTGTTCAGAGCACTTCTTGCCCTGTTGCTTGCCTTGCTCTTCCGTGCATATCCCCCTAAGCACTCAGTGTTTTGGAAACTACCTTCGTTTCCCAGCATTAGTCAGCTCACTCCCACTGTAGCCAGTTTCAAGCACTGCAACCCCCTCACTGCCAAAGAAGATCAGGGGAAGACACCCATGAGCATCGAGCTGCCATTGGAGCATCGAGCTGCCTGTGTGTGACCTCGGAGAGGAACCGAGCACACCGTGGGGTCTTAATCCTTTTGCTGAGGAGCCAAACCAGAGTTTAGAGAACTGGAAGTTAGAGAACAAGCAGACATTTGTTCAGAGCGAGCAGTGTGAGGGGGAGTACTGCGAGTTCCTTCCCGCCTCCATGGGACTTACCGCCTCTCAATGTTCCTTTTTGTTGTTCTCTCCTCACTTGTAACCGCTCGGCACAATGGGGCTCTATGCAGCAGGGCCGCGGTGGCGGGCACAGGGCAGCTGCAGCGAGCAGCCCTCCTTCCCCGGGCCCTGGGACACCTCTGCCCGTCCCGTCAGCCCGCGGGGAGAAGCAGTGCCCGCTGCAGGCTGCGGCCGTGCTGACTGATGGCCAGGCAAGTTCTGCCAAGAGGAGGCCTGTCGCCCACCCGGTGCTCAGAAAGCAGCACACCCGCTGGGCGAGCCCGGAGGGCAGGCCTTCAGAAGGGCAGGGAGGCAAGCTGAACATGCATCAGGCCCATTGCAGCCACAGAAATAGGCAGCTTTGAGAACTGTCCTTGCCACGGGAGTGCAAGATGGATTTCAAGAAGATTTAAACCTGACACCCTTCAAAAAAAAAAAAAAAAAAAAAAAAAGCTCACAGCTGCTCAGGTATTACTAATTTGAGAAGGGCTAAACCGAATCTGCTGTTGCTCAGTCAGCATCACACCAGGCAGAAGCTTCAGTTTCAGTAGGAAAAAAAGAAGTGCAGATATGAAAGAGAAAGGCAGCAGCAACTCTCAGCTGAGAAGAAACAAGAGCTCTGTTACACTCTGCAAGTAGGAGCAGCTCCTGGGTGAGCCTCCCTGCAGCCTATGTTAGCAAACTTTGGAAAGGTTTGGCCCACAAAACCACAGGGTTATTTTGTTACAGTAATGAAGCTGCCTTTGGGACTGGATTTTCCTCCTAGGCAGCCTTACCCTAGTCCTGAGCTGCAGGACTGCTCTGCAACAGAGGAGACTGGTATTCCCGCTGCACTCACGCTGCCCAGCTCTTCTTGTTTCAAGTCCAAACACCAAGAAGGTGGATACAAACCGAGGCGTCCATGTGACGTGCACATCCTGAGTACTGTCATCCATCGCAACAAATAAGAAAGTTATTGTTTTTTAAAATAAAAATACTTAACATTTATTCACCATTTTAAGTCACCATAGTAAAATTGTACACGCTGTAAGTAACCCAGGAACGTTATTAAAAGCTACCAGAAACATAAGGCAATTTGTACAACCATTGAAAGAAATACACAGCATGTTGAAAATAGAGTGAAATATTACTCAAACAAGACAATGCTTGATACACAGAGTGAGAAGAACCAGCATTAAAAATGAAATTTTAAACAAAAATAAAGATGTCATGGCTACAAGTATTATACAGTGATAAATACTTCAAAAATATATTAAGATATATGGAAAATCTTGTTTTGTCAGGGAAATCCAGAGAAATTCCAGCCTCCACTGGATTTCACTATACCAATTAAGGTTTAATATTTAAATTCCTTTCAGCAAGAACGGGTACTGCAGCCATTACGGTCCTGTATCAATACTTATATTCTTGTAGTGTCATGAAATCAGCCTTATGTTATATCAAGCCATAATGCCTCTCACATCATGGGTACTAATTGCTCTAAATCAACCAATGAGTTGCCTTTCAGGAACAAGCGCCGGGCATCGCGTTTGAAGCCACAAACCATGTTATATCACAGTTGACATTAGCCCATGTTACAGTATTAATGGAAGGCAAGTTCTGAGACTCACTTCCATTTAAATAAGACGGCTTGAACAGAGGGTTTAGTTCCAAGTCCACCATAGCTTTTTCTTAGCATAACATTGAGTACTCAGAAGTTACAGTACATGAACCGTGGTAACATTTAGGTTAAACCTTCAAAAAGAAAGTCCAAAGGATATTTGGAGGTGACAGGTTTTGAACATGAACAAATGGTTGTTTAGTACGCATTTGTTTGTGATGCGACTGGATATCAAGTGAAGCAGTCTATAGCCAAGGATTTGGTGCACCACTTTTCTGAGACAGTTTAAAAATATAAACTTCTTCTTTGAGGGTCTATTCTATAGAAAATAGAATGAGATCTGGTAAAATGTCAGTTTGAGAGTACTTTCCCATCGCAAGATCCGTTCATCAGCCTATCGCACCACCAAGAGGAAAGCTAATCCTGCTATTCCAAACCCTGCTGCTGCCATTATAGCATTGCTTATGGTACTGTTCTGGTCAGCTGGTTGAGAGCCATGCCTGCCGAAGAAGCGACAGAAGCCATCCTAGAAAAGCAAGAGAAAGGATATTGAGTTGGTTGGCTTAATAATCAGTTGTGTGTTTTGTTTGTTTGTTTGTTTTAAAAAAACCATGTCTTTGAATACAGTTTGGTTCACAATCCAAGCACACTGCCTGTCAACTGCAGAAATCTCTATTTTGATCATGAAAGTCTAAGCCCTATTGTCTTCAGCACATGAAAACGCTTTGTGTGAGCTTTTGAAAAAGACTGAGGGCAATAGCTAGATGTGCTTGCATGCCTTGCTCAAAAGACAATTGTGAGGTTCCCATCGAGATGTTCAGCATGTCACTACGTTATTTTCACCCTCTTAAGCAAGCTTCTGATCACAGCTGCCAGTATTGTTCCCCCTCATTCAAGTTTCAGAATGTACCTGAAACACAGGATATGGAAATTTCCACTTAAAGACAGGAGCCTGAAGCTTGTCCCATCTCGGTCAGTGCATGACTCTGATTACATATTCTCTTGGAAGGGCCAAGTGGATGCTGCTCAGGGCTGACCTATGACAGAGCAAAGCTGGCAGCTGCTCTACCAGATCTTTATTTGTGATAATCAGACGTGGCAGTAATACAGCTCCAGATGGTCATGTTTGAACTCTGTTCAGCAGATGTCTATGTAAACAAGTTATACTCTTAATTTCTTCCGGAACTTTGTTCTTTACACTCTAATTTGTGCGAACAGGCAATGTGATTCTGCTAAGTGGCAGCGTACATCACACCCACCACCACATCGCTCCTCACGCTCGGACGGATGAGTGACCACTGGAAAACCAAGCTCATTGCGGCCTCTGGAAAAGTCAACGGCTCATCCTCCCCCCCCCCCTTTTATCTTTAGCGCTTCTTTGTACCAGGGGAATATTTGATGCCAGTACTGAGAGCAGGAAATTTAAAGCTCTCTGGGACAGCTGACAGCTCGCTTGCAAACGCAGGCGGAGCCGCTCGGACGCCTGAAGCGCGCTCCTTTCAGCAGGTATCTCGCCAGCTGCCACGGCTTCACGCCGCCAGGCGCGACGAGGCTGCAGCCCCCGTCCCCAGGAGCCCCCAACCCCACCGGCCCCACAGCAGGCGGGGCCGAGAGCCACGGGGCTTCACCCGGGGGGATGCCCGGGGGCACGCACCGCCCCGCCCCGCCCCGCGCTCCCCCGGCCCCGCACGGCGCCCAGCCCGGCGCTGCCCGCGGGGAGGCGACGGCCCCGAGCCCCTCGGCCCCCCGCAGCCCCCCCAGCCCCGCTCACCCATCCGCCGTGCGCCCGCAGCCACTCGCCGCGCTCCTCGGCCAGGTAGGCGGCCAGCGCCTCGGCCATGCGGCGCGGGCCGTCCCCGCAGCCCCGCTCGGCCAGCGCGGCCGCCAGCGTGCCGGCGAACACCACGAGCGCCAGCAGCCGGCCCCAGTTGAGGCCGCCGTCGGCCTCCAGCTGCGCCGCCACCCGCCGCAGCAGCGCCGCCGCCTCCCGCGGCTCGGCCCGGGCGAGCGGCGCGCAGGAGCGGAAGAAGGGCCGCTCGCGCCGCTCCAGCTCGGCCGCCGCCCGCCGCAGCGTGGCCGCCGTGGCGCTGGGCGGCAGCGCGGCGCCGCCGCCGCGGTGCTGGAAGTAATCCTCCAGCAGCAGCGCCGTCTCCTCCTTCAGCGAGCCCGGCATGGCGGCGGCGGCGGCCCCGGGCGGCTGCGGCCCCGCAGCAGCTGCCGCCGACTAAGAGGCGGGGCGGCCCCTCCGCCCCCGCCGCCGCCGCCGCCGCCCGCACGGCCCGGCCCGGCCCGGCCCGGCCGCTCTGCCCCGCCCCGCCCCGCCCCGCCCCGGGGCTCGGAGGAGCCGCGGGGTGCGGGCGCTGCGGGATGAGCGGTTTTGGGGCCCGCCGGTTGGGTTTGGGCAGACACGGGGGGCGCTGGGGGTTGGGATCCCGAAGGCCGGGCCCGGCGCTGCTGCTGAGGGCAGGGCCCGCAGTGCTGGTGGCTGTGCGGCACCGGGACCTGGGCTGCCGGAGCCCCCCTGCGCATCCCCGCGGCACCCGCCGAGCCGTGAGTGCTGCTCGCTGCCTGGCAGATGATCCAAGCTCATAGCCTCGGCCCCGAGATTTACAGCAGGGCCCGGAGCAGGTACGAGCACAGCCACACGCACCCTGCTTGTGCCTCCCGCAGCACAGCTCCTGCAGGTGCTGCTGCAGCTGCCCGGGCCTGGCTCGTGCCCTCGTCCTGCAGCAGCCTGGGTCACCCTCGTGGCACACAGCGTGCTCCAGGTGCCCAATGCACCAGCACGGGATCGCTCACCTTCACCTACTTTGAATTACAGCTGTCTTGGTTTTACGCTTTCATACAGCGATCCCTGATAAACCCGGTTAGCAAATCTAAAAATAGATGGTTGGAATCAATCCTGTTGCAATTTCTCAGATCACTATGAAGAATTGGCCTGCTCTCTTAGAGTCGTTCCTAAAGCAAACTCGTAGTTTTACATCCCCATATTTGGCGTTTTTAGCTGGAAAAATCTAGTCTGTGTCTATGTGCTAGAGCAGTAGCTGGAATAATCATGTAACTTTTCACCAGTGCCTTACACACATGCTTTTTAACTAGAGTTTTCCTTACAATTGTTAATCCTGGAGCAGGAATTTCCTATTGCATTCCTCACGGCAGGAGAGCAAGAGGGAGAGGTTGCTATTTCTCTAGCAATATCCTCTTCCACCCTTCCTGTTTATACGACATTTTTGTTCAGCAGGATGGAGCTGTCTGACAGTGCCTCTGCCTGACCTGCAGCTTCCCTCGCACACCATACTTTTCCCTTGGCTATGGCCAGCTGGCATAGCTTTTCAGGACTGCTTCGCCTTTACCTCCTGGCTCGGGCTGAGATCATCGGAAAGGTAGGGCCGGTGCTGGGGTTCTGCGCTGTGACGCTGCTACTTCGCTTTTCCAAAAGGAAAAGGCTTTTCTGAAGCCTCCCTGGCTGACCTTAGCAAGTCAGAGACACTTTGGATATTTTAGTGCCCTGTTTCGCTGTCTTCCTTTATCTGACGGGAAGTTCAGGCCTGTCCTGGTTCACAGCTTTCACCAACAAAAAGGTGCTGAGTCCCTGCAGCCCTGCTTAGGAGACCACAGGTAGTGGTGCTGAAGTCATGCCCATGGGATTTCTCCCTGCAAGGACACAAGTGCAAAATCCAGCGTCAGTCTCATCCTCACCGAAACTGGTGACAGTTTGGAAACTGATGTCATTTGGAGTAAGCTGGCTCAGCATTTTCTCCAGCTCCTCAGAGGAAAGGAAAGGAAATGAAACAATGTGCCTAAATTAAGGTGCCGCTTTTGCCAGTGTCTGAACTGAGCACTTCCACCAACAGCCCTCGTGCTGACCACAAAACCTTTAAAGCAAGGAGGACAGCTGATCCCAGCACAATTCTCCTCTACTGACAAGGCAGAAAGCTGAACTGCTGTACCTCAACATGAGCTGCGAACAGGATTTACCCAAACAGCGACAGCCTGGGCCCTCAACAGCATTTCAGTGCCCTGCTCTCACTGGCGTCGCGCTGTAACGTGAGGACAATCCCGTGCTCTCACAAAGCACATACTTTGCATTTTCCAGTACATTCCTGGGTACGGTCATTTCTGGAAAGAAAACATCACATGTTAGCTATGAACCTTCTGAGAAGGAAAACACAACCTGAATTCTGGCCTGCTGAATACAGAAGGAGCTCAGACGCAGGCTCAAGTATTTTCAAGGGCTGCTCTCGCAGTTGTTGTGGCGGGTATTACTAGAAGGTATTCCAAAAGCACTTGTCTGGTAGATCTGGATTTCACTCTAGATTTTTGCAGAACAAATGACCTAAGAAGCTGTATGCTGCAAAAAGTAAATGCCAAAGAAACAGAAAACAACCGCTACCATTGCAAGTACCTGACTGATGTAAAAATGACAACATGTGTGTTCTCAGTATGTAAAATACAATTTATTGTATTTAGGCCATTCATAAGTATCAACACAATGTAGTATGTTTGGAACAAGTATCTTACCAATAAATACTATCTAAACATTAATATTCATCTTTTGACCAAATGTGTAGTGTATTGACTCGATATTGCACAGTGAGCTATCTATATATAACATTACAGTTTCCATAGTGCATTCAGTTTGTTACAGGGATAGCTTGCCACAAATACTCCAAAGCAACAGAGCTTACTTTTCCAAGCAAAACCAACAGAAATTTCATTAGGGATTGAAGGCTGATACAAATGTCAGTGTTCTAATTTAACTGGTTATGGATTCATGGAACCTGATGTTTTTATGAACGAGGAGACTGTTTCTGGTACAACTTTATAAATATGTATATATTTTTAAATCCTGTTTTAGAATAGAATGAGGATATTATCATCAAACTTACGTGAACAGCCAACTCCAGTGATTGCTTGTTTCATCTTGTTTCAATCTAAATATAAATCCTATCTTTGATCTTTTCGGAGATGCATCTTATCACTTGCATTTTGAAGGACAGGCTGTGCAAACCCCCAGCATTACTCCAGCACTTCTCTCCCGTCAGTATAAGCAAAGGTGACACGCTTCAGTCTCAATCGTTCTCAATGTAGGAATGCAGATATAATTTTCAAATGGTTCTATAATTAACTCTGTCTCAGCTTTATCTGAATAAATCTTCTACAGCATCAGCTCTGCATGGGGATAGTCCTGCCAGCTGCTCCCTGATGGGCTTGCACTCTGGTGAGCCCAGTATTAAATGCTGGCAGGACTGTGGCTCTCAGCACGTCTTCAATAGCTTACTGTTTTTCATTCTCAAGTCCAGCTACTGCAGAACTGTCTCGCTTCAGTATGAGAGCTGTTAGAGTAAGGACTGTACAGGTTGGCTTGTAAGGTTTGGCCTGCATTTGCTAGGACTTACACTGTTCTGATGTTGCAAAAGGATCTTTAAATGGAAATACACTGCCTTAAAGCACATTTAAGGCTACGTTACCCTGCAAAAGCGGTGTGAATGGCTCAAAATGCAAGCGAGAATCGTGATCACAGAATGACTATGACTGACTTGGAAAAGATTTGACCATCAGTATAACGGTGGTTAGAGCTTAGCGTGTAGTATCCCTCAGTGCTTAGCATGTAGCATCCTTTAAGTAAAAGAAAATTCACTCACCAAGTGATACAATTAAAAATTTCTAAGAAACTACTGGTTAAATATTACCTCATGATTATGTAAATCATGTTTATATTCCTCATATTTGCAGTTTATTATATTGTATATATCTTGATTTTTTATATTCAGATAACAGAGATGAAATACTTATTTCTACCTAAAAAGACGGTAGGAAAAAATGGGGATTGAAAGGATTCTTTTTTTGTACAAAAAATACATTTTTATGACAACAGCCAGCAACTTCACAGTAGGGCCTCTACTTACTACGGAGGTTCAGAGGTTCAGTCGTCCATGAAGTATCCATGCCATCATAAAGTGTCAGAGTTGCTTTTCTTCCCACTTTTCAACACCAGAATTCAATGCACTACTATGGAATGCTTCCCAAGTCTTATGCTACACCCTGATAAAATCAGGAATCTTTTTTTTTTTTTTTTTTTTTTTGCTTTGAAAATGAACTCAAACCATGCAAATAAATACATAATGTGCACTGAAATACTCATTTCTATGATACAGATGACTTCAGAGAAAGGTCCCTTAATAATTAGCTAAACTAGTTCTAATAAAAGTAGATTCAAAACAGAATTAAAACCATTTCATTTTACTACAAGTTGATGTTTGCTACGTGTTCAAGCAGATTACATGTTCTATCTAGCTGTGTTAATCTGTGGGTTCGGTGTCACTCTTCCGTAGTGTAGTGAATATCTGATTATTAGGGGGGTATTTTTATGATGTTTTCATAGTCCAGGTCTTCATTTGGTTCTGCATACAGGATCTCACGTTAAGCCCAGATCTGCAGAAAGAAAATTGAACAATCATTTATTCAATTTGTTGACTGTTCCCTCAAATACTTCATTAAAATTTGGCAAGCAGTCAGATTAATGGCACAGATTATCAGCAGCAATGACATTTAACAATCAAGTTCAAAATTCCCTCAACTTCAACAGTTCTTCTAGCCCTTTGTGGGGATTTTTTAATTTGAATTTTCTGTTCATGTTTTACACTGCAGGTTTTATATTCTCGGTTAGACCCTCCTAGAGTCGATTTTCCTGTAATAACCCTTCCCCCCCGATTCTTTTTTAAAAACAAGCAAACAAACCAGCAAGCACCCAAGCCAGGTGCTCCCAGTGCTTACTCGGAGAGTGTGGTCCCAGGACCCTGAGCAGAATGCTGTCCCGTCGGGAGACACCCGCAAGGTGCTGACACGATTTTCATGTCCAAACAGAATAGACACACGGGACCCTTTCAGCACATCCCAGACATTGATGGTGTAATCGTTATAACCCGCAAACAGCAGACGACCTACAAAGAGAATGAGAATTCAAAAATAAACTCTTAAGTGGGTAATGTCTTTACTCCAGCAAGGGCTTTTTTCAGGACACTGAACTCCCAGTGAGCAGCAAGCCAGCTTTCCCGTACTGACATACACAGCTGCCCTCTGCATACAGTGAGCCCTGGCCACTGCTTCCCCCAGACTTATGCTCCTGTTAGGCACACCTGCTTCACTGCTGAGTTATCCTTACTAAACGCTGAACTATTTATAAAATGAGTTAGTCGAAAACATAGCTAAAGTTGAGCTAAGTTATATAGAATCTGCTCAGACTTTAGAGACAGGGGATCAGTCCAAACCACATCAGACTGAACAGCACTTCAACGGGTTATCAAGGCTAATAATACTTTGCTTAGACTTTACTCAAGGAATTGAATACAAATGGCTGAACAATTAGTAGACAATTTGGTAATTAATTCGCAGTCCCCAGTGGGACAAGCTGTGGTGCCTGTGACATGCACAGAGAGAGACATGTGCCTGTGCCCTGGGCAGAGGGCAGCTCGCCACCCGCTCGTCCCCACGCAGGCTGACCGGAGGAGCAGGGGTGGAAGGCAGCAGAGGGAAGACCCAAGCTCACGTCTCTGCATCTGCAGGGAAATATGGGAATGGCTCCATCTTTGTGATCCTTAACGTACTTTTACTGTCTATTAATCATTTATTATCCTTTTATAAACTATTTATGTAAGTGCGCTTAATATCCGAGTTACACTTCATGTTTCCTTTGAAATGTTTTTAATCATTACTGTGAAGTTCTAGCCCAGCTGTAGTTAATAGCAAAATATCTGCGCCTTCATTATAGCCAGAAAAATGCTTTTCATTGCTACAATGAAGCAATAGCCAGCTAGATAATTTAAAGAGTAATTCATTTATTTATTTTACAGAGAATGATTTTGGTATCTAGTGCTGGTTTTGAAATGCTTTATCAAATTAAACTGACAAAATTTTACGGTCTGCCACAAATCCCACCACCACAATAACCTTTGAAGTTCAGGTCTCACCACTGAGAGAGAAGTCCACACTGGATGCTCCAAAAATGATGCTCTCTTTGGAATAAATTGCTACTTCTCTGTCTGCACGAAGGTCATATAAACGACACTAGGATTAAAACAAAAACAACATGTGCCTCAGTAAAGCCTGCAGTCAATGGCTAGCTTTCACTGAAAAAATGAGAGTTGGAAGGACTGCCTGCAGCCTAGCAGGCATCACAGGAGATGGCTGCTTGGCTTCTTTCCTTTTGTTACTTTTGCCTGCTGTAACTGGGACTTTTGCCTGCTGTAACTGTAACTGGGACTGGAGGTTAACGGGCAACACCACAAGGCAGTTTTGTATAAACTGAGCGAAGAACTTGCTTTTCCAAACCTTTTCTCTAAGCCTTCTTTCTTTCCTGCTATAAAGGGAGAAGTGGTGGTGTTCGGACCATGGACACCTACTGAAATTTCTCCTGCTCTCAGCCTACTCTCTCGGTTCCCCACTGTGGTTTCCTGTGTGTTAGGGTATCCTGCTGCTTACTGACTGGCTGTGCATGGGGGCACAGCTCCTAAGGACAACAGTTCAGCCATAACTGGAGCCTTGGAGACACAGCTTCAGTAACACTGCCCACACAGCTCGGTGCTCACGGCAGTCCCATGGCAGGGGGAGCAGCCCAAATACTGCTCCTTGCTGTAAGAAAGGAGAGCAAGCAGCCTGCTCTGTGTGTCTGAAAAAATGCATGAAAATAACTTAAGTGAAATGCTATACTTTCCTACAGATCTTTCATTTTCCTTTCTTATGGAAAACCCCCCATCACCTCTGCAATCTTGACTTCCTGTTTTTATCTATTGCCAGCATACTTTGGCTTGATTAACGTGAAATAATGCATAGACAGACTGGACTTCGTTGCCATTCAGAATGGCAGCCTGTTAGCCCTGAAATCAAAATTTGAAACCAACTGAACTGAAAACCTTCCTTAATATGTTAAGCTTAAACAAACACTGGGCAGCTGGATTTGTTAATATTAACACTTTACTCATGAAAAAGGGCTGATATGCAAGCCTGCACATAAAGGAGAGGCTGTTTCACTGGCAGGGCCGTGGGAAGCTGCAAGGTATGTGGAGCCCAGCCTGCCAGTGCTCCACACTGATGGTTAATTCTATCAGACTGTCCCGATTGGGAGCCAGGGTCACCACAGGTGACAGCACTGCTGTGTGAGCATGCTTTTATGGCTTCCCTCCAGACAGTCAGAATTCCGTGCTCCTCGAAATCCCTCAGCAGACGCATCAGGTCAAAGCACCCAGCGGCGTACCAGCCCCAACACTGCAAACCCCAGCCTCTCCACTTAAACAATGACATAGACGGAAACTGCCAAAACCTCTGCCAAAATTACAAAGGGTGGAATTTCCCATTCTCCTACTCAGGTCAGGGGCATCAGGAGTAGTTAACAGAGAAAAAAAAACAAAAAAAAAAAAACAAAAATAAACGGGAGCCCAGAGCCTGTGGTACAGGGCATAAAAAGAGAGCACTCTCATTGGAATTTAATGACGGACAATTTCTCCTTTTCACTCTCTCAGCATCTCAAATGCTCACTGTACCGCACCCAAATGTGCAGAGACTCGCCACAGAAGTAGAGGTATACATTTATAACAGCAGCTTGAGGGTCTCCACATCCAGTAAAGAAAAAGGAATGTTTCTATTGAGCTGAGGCAGTTTGGGAGTAGTCTCAAAACACGCTCCTAGGGCACAGTGCTTTAGAAAGGTTCATGGTCTTCACACAACTCAGTATGTTTGAATAAGCCGGAGAAATAAGGTGCCAGGCGCCTCCTGAAGGTCTGCTCTTGAGTTACACTCACTGCCAGCTCAGCTCCTACAGGGCTGTGATACAGGCAGAGAGCATCGTCCCCCTGGCGACCCACCAGCTGCAGTGAGACCCCGGCCACGCACATCAGCGGGGGCCTGAGGGCACCGGGAGGTAAGTGGCATCTTGCATGCAGTGTACTGACCAACACTACCTGTCAATACGTACAGTCAGTACGTACTCTGCTAACAGCTTGCTCAGAAGACCCAGGAAGGGCTATTGTATCATCGAGCATGACCTGGATGCAGTGACTCATGGCAGTGAAAAGCGACAGTGACTCAGGCTGTCAGGGAGAAGAACAGCCAGGGCCAACCTGGCGCTGGGCTCTCAGGACGCACAGAGCTGCGGAGGCCGGCTGGCTGCACCTGCCCAGAGCCACACGAAGCCCACGGCACCTCCGCTGCCTGGGACGTGCACGTCTGTGCTCAGGTTCTCTTCGTGCCTTGCACTGTGCTGAGAAGCACAGGGTTTATCTGGTTCCTCCCATACTGTGACCAACAACTACACGAAGCCAAATCTCTTCCAGTAAGACAACTCATTTTGATCATGAAACTTCAAAACACAGAAAATAGAGTATTTGTACCTCATGTAGAAAACTTTGCAGAGGTGACCTACAAAGCATTACTAGATTTCTCCTATAGCACCATGTACAGTATTTAATATATATTATAATTAGCATTATTGTTTTTTCAATACTGGTGTCAAAGGCCCAGTTTAGCCACTTAGAGACTTCTGAGAATATTTTTCCTTTTAGGAAAATACTACCTGGGAAGTAACAGAACTTCCCTAAATTATGTTACTGAATTGACATACCGTAGCATCGTCTGAACCAGAGGCAAAAGCATCTCCACTTGGGTAATATCTGTGCATGAGTTTAAAAAAAAAAAAAAGAAAGAGAGAGAGAGAGACCAGAATACATTGCATTATTACTTGGATGCGGCCAAGCTTCAAAAATAGAACCAGTGCACGGCTCAACATCACAAATGTGTCCTCTCCCACAAACATACTGACCTGACGCTGTTGATATCTGAATCATGGGTTTCAAATGACTGGATACACTGACCAGACCGCATATCCCAAACCATGGCTTTCTTGTCACATCCCTAATGAGACAAAAGGAATTTACTACATAAGAGCAAACAATGGCATTCATCCCCTGTGTACCTGCTGCACATTCACAGGGCTCTGAACATTGCAGCTCCAACGAGGATCAGCCAGCAAAGCAGCCCCAGGACCTGCCATACTGGTACACCAGAACCCGGTGCAGCTGCAGGTTGGAGGGCTCAGCCATGGCAGTGCTGCCACGGGGTGCAGCAGGGGCAGCTGGAGGGGGGACGCTGTGCTGGCAGAGCGGGGTGGTGCGCAGGCAGGCCCGTGCTGCCCGGCACTCACAGCCCTGCTCTGCTCATGCTGCCCCTGTACCCGTGTCTGCAGTTCCCCCATGCCATGGAGCTGCATGACTGATTCACTCCCTTACCACTTTACATGCCTGATATAAAAAATTAACAACCAGCATTAAATGTTTTATGCTAAATGCTTTTCATACACCAAAACTGAAATAAATGTCTCTTGCCCATCCTCCCATCTGAGTTAACTCCTGCCATGGCTCAGCACCCACATGTTCAATGGCAGGGCTGGAATGAGGAAAGCAGCACACTTCAGCTCACTGTCAAGCTCTAACCTGCCCAAGCTGTGCTTTGAAAAGACGATTCAACTCTCAGGGCCTCCTGAGAGGAGCTCAGCACCTTGAATGCTTTGAGTGACGTGCTCAGCCCATTTAGCCTGCAACGTCCTCAGTGCAGGGACCACCTCATGCCTGCAGGACCATGAGGCTGGTCCTGCTCTCAGCTGCAGTGTCTTGCTGCTGTAACAACTGTGGCAGCAGGAAAAAGAGCACGGACTTTTATTTTAAGAGTGATGTGAGATTTTAATAAACATGACCCTACCAGGGGGAAGGCAGTAAGTAAGCGGGCTCAGCTCCGGGGAAGGCTCAGCCTCTCTGAGCAGGTCCCTGTTGCCACCATGCCGTGTGGGAAGCACAGCGCAGCCCAGGCAGCTGCTGCTCCTGCTGTGCTAGCGCATGCTGCTCATCAAACCGTTCCACACATTGTTTATTTTTAAGCAAATATAATTGCTAGTTAAATTAAACAGTCTCTTCACGATTCAAGTCTCTCTTTTTGTTTGAAACTGTCTCATGAAATGAAATCCCAGATTTTTACTAATGATGTCATTATTTAAAAGAAGCAATGTTCCTTAGTACCAGCTTGTGGTTTCTGTGTAGGGGAAACCACACAGCAGAGAGAAAATTTTGGATTCAGCACATTTCCCCCTGAAGCCCAGCCACAGCCCAAGCCCAGCCCTTCACATTGCTTCCATGTGCACCATTCTTGCTGACCTCTCTGGGTGTTTGGGGACAAGACCAATCCGACAAGCTGGTGCTTTGACTCCTTTTGAAGGTTTGAAGGATGAACCAGCAACCACCTGTGGAGAGATGCCCCCTGAGTGCTCTCCAACTCTCCCCAGGCAGCAGTGCTCCAAGGGTTCTGAGAACAAGAGCCTGGGACTCAGCACTGTGTTCAGCTAGATCTACAAAGCAGGCTGTGATTTTTAAGTAGTTAAATGCAGCAGCTCCCAGTCCAAATGCTGTTGCATTAGCACTGCTTATTTCAGCTCAAGATTACTGGACTGCATAGTACACAAGGAGTCTCTCCATGACACGGTACCGCCAGGCTGCACTGCTTTGGCTGTACCTGCAGTGACTCAGGAGAAGAGAGACCTTCACTGAAGTGGTGTTTTGCATTTGATGAGTTAACTGAGACACTGTAAACACAGACATGCCCAAGCTGCTACACTAACACAAGTATGACATGTTCTCTTAGCAGTACCATAGCTGCTTGCGATTCTTTGCCCTATAATAAGCTGAGCTGTTCCCAGGGAGAATCAATCTGTCCTTTCTGGGAAGTGAGCTCGGTGGCAGGAAAGCCCGGGAGGAGTAAACGTGCTCAGATGGAATTAGCTTTCAGTCACGCTTCAGAGCAGCTGTGCTAGCTAGCAGCAAGCAAGCTGGGCCAACATGCTAGGCTTTGCTCCTGATGGGCCAGCCAACTTTGATAAAAAGAGCCATAACTGAGGAGGTCGAGGTTTATTGTGTAGGGATAGGACTGTGACTCCAAGCACAACAAGTGGAATCCCCTAACTGGTGTGCCCCTCTGGCACAAGGGCCATTTCCAGCGGCAAGCACAGGGCTTAGAAACCAGGTACCTTCAGCAAAGTTACTGGTAGCAACCTGCCTCTGATAAGAGTTCATCTCCCAGCTCCTAATAGATCTTACCTGCAAACTTGACTTCTGATATGGAAATGACCAGCACCGCCTTGAACAGGAGCTGAGACCCTACCAGCTTATTTTTGGGCCTTGCCCGCCCTACCGTGTGACCATGGCTTGGCTGCCTGGGGACAGCAGTACCTCAGCAGCAGGACAAGATTTGGAAGATGTGCACAAAGTCCCAGATTCTGGTACTTTCCCAGAACCAATCCTGTGGCCCTGGTGAGGTTTGTGTGTTCTTCTGGGGCACGGTGGGGAGCAAGGAGCATTTGACTGACAGAGAAAAAAAAAAGCCTCTGGCACCGCTGGAAAGCACGGGGGACTCAGCAACAGCTGAAGATGTGGCCACACCTCATCTCTTTGCACCAACTTGTTCGAGGGTCTAGCCAGCGCCCAAGCTACCCCCTGGTTTGTGGGGAGCGGCTGAGCAAGGCAGTGGCATGCACGTTATTCACCGCCCCGCTCCAGTGCCCCGGCACTCCCTGCCCGGCTCCAGAGGGCTGGGCACCACGAAGGAGCCAGAGGCAGGAGGCTGTCTGCTGTGCCAGGCTCCCACCCACCGGGGCTCCCACCTCCACCCACACTAGGAGCTCGGGCTCTAACCCCAAGCCCTTCCCTTCCCGGGAGAGGTGTTTTGATCTCGGGCTGGGTTGCTTTGGTGTGGGGTGGAATCTGCGAAGTAAGCAGAACTGCAGTCAAACTGGCGGGGTGGGTTTGACCCCACAGACAGAGGTTTAATTTGCTCCAGCTTGGGAAACGTGCTTGCAGTGAGATGGTTGCACTGGGGCTCCCACTACATATTCCAACACTTCCTCAGTAAGATCCTGAGCCTCCTGCTTTGCTGCTTTTTCCCTCCCATTTTCCTTAATTTTAAATTATGATAGAAAGTTTCTGCTTACCCCTGAGACAAATGTATTTCCAGTTTCAGAAGGGGCCAGGTCCAGGCACAGGACGTCAGCTCCGTGACCATGGAAACTCTGCAGAAGCTGCCCGCTCTCAACATCCCATAGAGCACAAGTCCCATCTCCACTTGCTGTTAAAATCTATGGGACATGGCAAGAAAAGTCACAACACAAAAATCAGCAGATGATCACAGAGATGATTACAATGAAACTACTGTCATCCTATACATACACCAAGGACAGCTTTAATTTCATGGGATATTATACAATAAATCAAAGTCATAAAAGCAATGCCATTCTAAGCAGAGTTTGTGGTTTCTATTTTTTAAGCAAAGAAGTGAGAGTGGAGAGGAAAGGCATATCGACACAGCTATACCTACACAGTGTTGCAGTAATGGTCAGTTTGGTGCAGAAGGGTTTAAAAATGGATGCCACCAGGGCTCTGCTGGTATTTCCAAATCCTCCAGAAAGAAGGTAGAACGTGACTGGTATTCCTGTCTGCTCCTGTATTTCACCCTATCCACATTTAGGCTGCTGGAATTCAAACTGCGTGAAGAACTGTTGGAGTTAAGTACGCCTGTTTTAGTATACCTGTAATACTTGTTTAACTCCTTATGGGTTTGTTTTGTTTTGTTTTTTCTCTGCTTCAAATAGCCAGGTTAAGCCCAATGAGTTGGGTTTAAGACATGGATTTTTTGAAAGGGCAGTGAGCCTGTCTAGACAGTTTTTTGACAAGTTCATCACGTCTCACTTTTCCAAAACCACTTATGTGGAAAATGACTTGAACATATACTGACCAAACATATCTCGTAGCTTCTCTCATCTGCCACAGCATTTGTAGGAAGCACATGTGATGGGTGCTTGTGATTGTGGCTAAATCCCGACGATGTTCAATTGTTCAGAATTTCCCCTTGGCACCCAAAGCTGTTATGCAATCACAAATGTTCTAGGTTGAATGGGTCCCTGTACACAGGCGTGGGAGAGACAAGGGTGACCAGAGAACAACGCAGGATATTCTGTTTCTGTAACCATACAAAGTCTTCGGCACAGATTATTCCCATGTTCAGTGGGGAAATGTAGGGGAATGCCAGTGGGTGGTTGGAAATTAAAAAGAAAATACTCTTCAAGAAGAAAGCGATCACAAAATCATGAAACCATTCTCAGAGTTGCATAAAAGATGAACACTGATCGTGTTTGACAGATGCTCCAAAAAACTCCTCCCAGAAACAGAGGTCTGCACAGCTGCAGAACAGCTCGTTCTGAACCCTGCCACAGAACACATGAATATTCTGAGATGATAATAGCTGAAGAAGGTCCTGAATTTTCTTTCTGATCTGCTTTTGAGCCTGTATCAATGAGTTTCTCTATTCTATTTGTACTTGAATAGAGGAGTGAAAGTACTGTGGATGAGGAAATGAAGCCTTCCAGCTCTGAGGATTTGCTCTTGTAATAGTATGGAAGAAAGGCGAAGGGAACAGGAGCAGCTAAAGGTGTAAGGGAAAGGTCTGTTGACAGCCCGGGGCTCCAGCTAATGCTTACAGCAAAATGTAATGGGCTCAAGTTCAGGGTATAGCTAGCTATAGAACAAACCAACAAAACACATAAGGGAATTAAAAACCTCTGCTTTTAGACTCTTGCTTCCTCCATGAGGGGGTCTGGCAGCACTGGACAGGAATCCTCACCCAAAACCAAGAGGTGGTGCTTGCAAATGGCAGGGGACAGTGGGGACACGGCCCCGGCTCACCACAAGCGCAGGCACCAGGGCTAGGAGCAGCAGTGAGGGCCTGCTCTCACCTCTGTCGCCTCCATGGGCCACGTCCTGCTTCTCAGCTCTGCCACACCGGGAATACGGCTGCCGGCCCCATGCACAACACTTGAGATCCCAATTAGCTGCTGCTATTAATACACATGGAGCATCGTCATGTGGGGAGTGTAATCGCACTGCAGAGCTGTGGATACCTAATTTAGGAAGCGAGGCTCCTCAGGCTCTCCGTGTAACTGAGGGGGGGGGGGGGTGGGCTCTCCCTGGCAAGACATTGTGGGGCCACGGATAACTTCTGCAGGTCGCCCAGCCTGGCAGCTCAGTGCTCGCCTTGGACTGGGACGGAGACATGGCGAGGAACACTGATAGGAACCCCGTCTTTCAGCACCTGTGCAGCCTGAGATTGGCTTTAATCAATGACCAAATAGCCCCAAATCCCCTCTCTCACTGGATGCCCCCAGACACACCAGGTCCTAAACTATTTTTATGCCATTCATTGGGAAAACTGAGCTTTAGCTCAAGAGGGCAGCCAAAGCAGAGCAGCAGCACCTGCAGCACTAGCACTGGGTGCTGGGTGTCGTGGGGGCTCTGGGCTTGGGGAGGTTTCTGCCGTGCCCTAAAGCTGCTCCAGGACAGGTGATGCAGCCAGGAGAGCAGAGCTGCTCAGCACACACTGGGCAGGGCTGGGAAAGCCCCTGCAGCGTGCCTGCTGCACAGCGCACCCTCAGAGTTACAGAATAATTTTAATACTTATGCCGTTATCTTAAAGGAGAAAAGAAAAGAGAGCTGGGATTCCGTAGGTTGCCCTACATAACAGTGTTGTAACAGAACCTTAGCCAACCCACTTGCTTGCATTTGTTTAAATAATGATACATAGTGCTATAAATGATCACTTAAAAACATAAGCCTATCAATCACAAGAAAATTTCCTTTCAAAGTCTTCAGAAAAGTCTCTGAATATATAGTATGAATATAAGGTATGAACATAAAGCATCTTAATCCCCTGTGGTAGTATCTAACAGTAACACACTACGTTCAATAGCAATGTAGTTTGCTGTATTCGATATGGAGAAAAAAGGACCCAACTTTGCCTTCTATTTTTACTACAAAAAATACATAACTGTTTTTTCCTTTTATAGGATTTACATCATGATGCATGTAGGTATGGACAAGAAAATGGAATACTGGCTTTGTATCTCAACAAAACCATTCCACTTAATTTAGGCTCTGCTCTAATTATGCAAGGCTCCTGCACAGTAAGGTCAGGGCTCAGCACGCCTGAGCCTGGGTACGTCCATCGCTTGTTTCCATGGCAATAGACTTGAATTAGCACCTCAGAGTCATTAGAGAAACCACAGAATGGCAAATAACAACATACTTGGGGGCATCTCATGTCTTGAAATAGAAGCAATCAGAGCTGGTATTTGCTCCAGAAGAGCTCCAAATACCTGAAAGAAGGGAACGAGGTATTCCCTTTCCAGCAGCTCTGCTGACACAGAGTGCAATGAAAATGCTCCCTTCTGCCATTTATGTTGCTGCAGAGCTGCACTGTGCTACACTTCAATTAAATTTGAAAAGCAGAGAGGACAAGT
Source organism: Aythya ferina (assembly GCF_964211825.1). Lineage (NCBI taxonomy): Eukaryota > Metazoa > Chordata > Aves > Anseriformes > Anatidae > Aythya > Aythya ferina. The sequence goes on along the minus strand of NC_140307.1, from coordinate 19,749,648 downwards.
GGATTATCCTGGCTCCTCTCATCATCTTTCATATTCCTAGAGAAATGGATGAGATACTCACTACAGAGGAAGACTGGCCTGGCCTCAGATGATCTGCATTTTGTTCATGGCTTTGCCATCAGCTCCCACTGTGACCTTAAGAAATCACTGGCCCTCTGTGCTCCAGCCCCAAAGCTGTGAGACAGGGTTAGCACCACTCCTCTCCCTTGAGAGAACACACTGTGGCATGTATGGAAAAGGCTCACCCTGTGGGGCCATCCTCAAGTTCAAATATGTCACTTGGTGGGAATAAAAATGCTAAGAATTAAAGTAAAACTGGCTAGATATCCATCACAAAGCAGGTAAACAACACACACTCCAGCAGCTGACGTAGCACACACCCAACCTAGTCCTACCCAGACTGTATTAAAAAACAAAACAAAACAAAACTATTTATATTAGTTGGAGCTCCTAAAAGCACAAGCCAGCACAGACCCAGTGAGCAGAGAACATCCAGGGTACCAGCAAGCTCCCTCTACAAAAGGGACAGGTCTTTGCAGGGCACAAGCATGACAGCCTGGACACGGGCTGTTGCAGGCATTTCCTTGCAGAAGCTTTTGCAGCACGTTCATTGCCCCAGCAAGAGTTTTCCAGCAGCCCCTGCATGAGGCAGGACCCGGTCCTGAGTGCTGAAATGCCCCTGAAGCAAGGAAGGCTGCCTGCATCGATACGAGTGCAGCTCGTGTTAGGCTTTGCGGGACAGCGAGCAGCGGGGAGGGGATGCATTTACCTGCATGTCTGAGTTAGTGAAGCTGCAGGCAGACAGGTAGTTTGTATGCATTGCAACTGATTTCTTCTTTGCAGCCATATTTTCATTTTTGTCAAATGTCAGAGGGTACACAGAACACTTGTTGTCCAGGCCACTAAAGGGTAATAATAGCAATAACAGAGAGAGAACTGGTTAAAACCGCAACGACAAAAGGCGAGTGGTGATAAGAAGGAAACCACCTGTCAGTGCTGCGCTGCCAAATTCTCACAAGTACCGGCTTCCCTGTATTGTGCTGTCCAGGATCTCCACACACAGGGAAGCCCCAGCTGCCTCACCAGGCTGGCTACGTTACAGCACTTGAACAGCTGAGGCTCAGCATTTTTTACCCTCATCTGGTTTATAAATGGCACTGAATGAAATCTCACGAAAGTATAAACTGGACGGTGACATTGTCACCTCAGGGTTAATTTTTTGAACACAAACTGCCAATTTTTGCTGACATCTGTCATTGTGAGTGTTGATACTCAAAACACCGTTATTTATATACCTTACCTCCTATGGAAGATATAGTATAGCAAACAGCGGATGTGAAGACAGGTCTTTTAGAAAAGTTTTGGAAAAAGGCAACAGAAATAGTCCTCTGTAGCTGGTGTGTCCCTCCTGGACAGTTACACTAGCCAAGATGTGTCTCCCTGGCCAGATGTGCCCACCCTGACCCTTTTCTAAAGCTGTGGTAGATCGGCCATGCCCTGGTCCCAGATTCCTGGCACTCCGCCAGCTGCTGTTTTTGTGCCCTGTATTAAGAGCACAGCATTAATCAACAGTATAACAGAAATAGAAAACTAGGTAGTGCAATGCATATATGCACTCCCTGTCTCTCTTACAAGAGATTTCTTGCCACTTTTCGAGTTACAGGAAAAACGTACAATTTCCAGACTCCTCCTCTGCACACATTTACGGAGTCTGTGTCTTCTTTCCACATTTGCAGACTGCACAGTAAAGTCTCCCTTTGTTTCCTTCTCTTGCCCCAAGCTTGTTTTGTCTGTCTGATCCACCCAGTCCATTTTTAAGAGATCTTTTGCCAACTCCTAATCTCTTTGTTTTCTCCCCTGCAAAAACTCATTTTTTTCAAACCTGAGCCCTCAGAAAAAAAATGGAGATTATCAAGGATGGGGTTACTTCCCTCCACTCTATCCTGGCAAGATCTACTCATGTGCTGGTAACCCTTAAAGACTAACCTTCTCTACCTCTTAGAAGAAAGAGAGTAAAGTAAGCAGAGGGTTAAAAACTCTCTCCCTTAGAAGATATATCCAATATACACAACCAAACTGGAGCAGAGAACATGCATGCATGCAGAATTCCTAACCCATGATATAAATGCTGAAAGAGGATTATTTACCATGCTTATACAACAGATGTTATTGCACTGAAGTCAGTGGTGATAAAATGTATGAGCCATTATGGGACTAGGATCAGAGGCACTGAATGTAATCCTCCCATCCACGATCTCGACATGCAAGCTTCTAACTGTCAGCATCCACGAAGGCACCAGGAGAGCACTGCAAACCAAGCCTCTCTGCGTAAACAGCTGAGGAAACTGGGAACTTACCCACAAGCAATGGCACATCCAGACGGGGCGTAGGCACATGCCATCACCCAGGTACACGGCATCGTCACTGCGTGTTCCTGAAACACAGCATCTCTTCAAAACTCAGACACCGCCATTCCTCTAACCCAGCAGAGCAGCAGGTGGGCAGCTACTCCGTCCCTGACACTTCCCACCTTATTCACATGCCCAGAGCATGTTTTATTGGGGTTACTTGGTGCTGTAAAAGGTCCCCAGTGTGGCACGTGCAGGTGTACAAGCTCTTTTTTCTCAACTGTGTGGAGCAGGGTGAGAAAGGCAGCCTTGTCCAGGCTTGGAGAAGCAGCATGTGTGTTCAGTGTGAACACCAAATCTGGAGGATCCCCAGTGCTCACACATGGCACCCATGGCACCTTGCACAGCTGTTACCGAGGGAGGACCTCCATTCTCTGGCCTGGCTTTGCTCCCAGCACAGGGGGCATCACACCACGGGATCGATATGCCCTGGAGACCACGATGAATACCAGTGCCCCAATGGGGACTTTGCTCAGAGACAGGTCAAGAGAGATGGTTTGTCCTGGGCTATTTGCTTTGAGGTGCTGCTGGAGGTATGCAGGATATTCCATCATCCTCCTGCTGCCTCCTGTAAGTCCTCCAGCCGTCCAGCTTATCCCACTGTTGTTTGCCCTACACACAGAAATCTGACCTTTGCTGAAGTTTCACCTACCTTGTTGGTAGTGAAGGAATCCCACACAATCACCTTCCCATCCTAAATGAAAGTACACAAACAGAGAGAGAGCTGTTAGCTTACTTCCCAGATGTAGAGAAAACTCTGCTGATCATTTCTATCCCCTGATTTGTTGTCTCATGCAATTTTTGTCTCCATTTTAGCAACATTACAATGACTGAAGTGAGGCACCAAGGAGACACTTCTCCATAGTGCTAGTTATTTCTTCCAACAGAAGAAGAGCATATTGCCTTCTAACTGAGTTGACTGATGCTGGATTAGAAGACTGATTTTTTTTTTTTTAAAGGGTTTTCCCTAGTGTGTTTGTGAGAACTTCTTTTACCTACAGCACACACCACAAAAAGGACCCTCTTATGAAACCATTACTATTGAACCCTCTCTTGCCTCCTTTCAGCCACGGCATTCTCTTCATTACAGTTCTTCAAAAAATAGAGAAATGCAAAAATGCATTACAGCTTCACTGTTTAGCTTTCTATCTACATACTGGCATTTTAACCACTTTAAAAATGTCACATTCATTATTTACACTTTGATCTCTTTGCTGGAATCACCATGAATGGTTAAAAAGCCCCTCACAGTAACTGAAGGTGGCCTGCAATGCAGATTGCCTATTTTTATCCCTCTAGTGAGACCCCTGACAGATTTCATATAAGTCAATGAACAGCTGTGAGATGCAGCAAGCTCACCCACTGCTATACTGGGCTCACGATGGACCAGGGAATCTAGAAGGTAATTATATTATTACCTCCTCCAGCTCACGAAACTGCTCGAGCAGGTGTTCGGACTGTTTCTCAAAATGCCCAAGTAAATGCAGTAGTTTTAGCAGGAGGTGTGAGGTTTTCAAGGTCGCACCAATCATACAGACTGCAGAAGAAATTTTTGTGCAAAGAAATCTCTAGAAGAATCAACACTTCTTCCCTTCCCTTCTCCCAACTATTTTCTCTTAACGCTTAAACTGAAATCATTACTGAATATTGAATCTGTAAAGACCAAGGCAATAAAGTGTCCAACGGGTTCAGATGACTTTTATTTTCTTTTGTAGTAGGGAATACAGGGAAAACCTGTATATGACCACAAAAGGAAATATTTTTGATATTAGCTATGACACATGTAGTGATGCTCAGAAACTTGGATTTGTGCTCTCTGAACAAATATGTTGACAATTAATTGCTTTAGGGGCGTCTTGAAAGCATTTACACTATACAAAGGTGTCACCTGAAAAGAGTACTATGTAGTACAGCCAGAAGATTTGTATTAGCACTCAACAGTATTTCTGAAAACATCTGCCCAACGGCATACCTGGGAAGAGCTCACAATTCTTCTTTTGTCTTTGCACCAGTCCATACAGAGAACTTTATTTCCATGGCCCTTCAGCGTCCTCCTGGTCTTCATCACAAACTGGCCCAGTGCCTCCACACGCTCTGCCACCTGGTGAACTGCAAACAGCTGATGGTTAGAGAACCTTGCACTGAAGCTCTGCCACTGAAAGCTTTTACGTTCGTGAGTAATGTCACTTGTAGGGATTAATCCAAGAAACATGAGTCTATGGTGCAGGCCAACAAAGTCTGCTTCAGGGTTGGCAGGTGGTAAAACCAAGGTGGGCGGTGTATGAATATATCCACAGATAAAGATAGGTATGAATTCACTCAGGGCTTGAATTCCAGGGCAGTAGCAGCTGAAGCTCTTGCACATTATCACAGCCAAATATAACTGGAAAATCAATTACTCACCCCCCTTCCTCCCTCTTATTGGGAAATCCTCAATCTGACTGAGGCTTGAAAGCGTGGACAGCCTCCAGCCTAACACATAGCCTGAGGTACTCAGCAGAAGTGAAGATCACTGCTGGGTCTTGGAGGAACAAATCATACAAAAAGCGGGGATAACCATCAAATCTCTGAAGTTTTCACAGTAAAACGCTTGTTCTGGACGTGAGACTCCCAGCTGCAGTCAGCCCTCAAGCACTGCAGCGAAGGTGCAGCGTGATACGGGCACCAGCCACTGGCACCGGAGGCTTCTCTGCCCTTCTGGTGGCCAAGGGGGCCCCAAGGGCCTGGCCACTGCTCTGAGTGAAACTTGGGAAACTCAACACTTGCTGTAAGTGCGCTAGCCGACTTCTCAACTGCATCTACAGACCTCAAAGACTCCTGGGTGGATCAGCTTTTTCTTTTATGGGAGGGAGAATCAGACAGGGCAGACAACTTTCCTGAGTAGCATCCTCAGGGGAAGAAGTCAGTTCTTCCATACCTCATTTAATAGCAGCGCTTTCTGCTGATATTCTTAAAAACCCAGCAGATTTGCATTTACAATTGTGCAAACTCACTTTGATGTAAAAATCCAACCCACCGCAGCTCATGCAACTAAGAGCTGTCTCACATAACCCTGACACCTCATGCTGGGGTCATCTGCACAAGTCTGGGAGAAAGCATCATCTGCAAAAACCTATTTGCTCTGCTCCAAAGTTGTTCCTCCGGGGTGGGCTAAGCAGGGGCACGATGCATCTTGGCGCCCTGCAGAAGTCCTGACATACCTCACATGGAGCATCAGGGAGGGTGGGAGTTGCTTCAAGTCTCACAGCAGAGCAGGGGTTCTGGCACCAGAACTGAAAAATGATTCAGCCCTGAGAAAAGCTAATAGGATCCAGCACTATTCTGTGTTGTTTGTTTGTCCATACTGAAACCTAGCGTAGTTGCTGCTGGCTAAGGGGGCAATGACTTCACACCTTTTGAAATAAATGCAGAAGCTCACACACTTTAATGAGCTGGCAGAAGAAATCCACAGCTTTTTCAGTGCTGTGATGGCAGCTGAGCTGCATGCTCCATGTGGCAGGTGACTGCTTGAGAGCAACACTGATGCTTTACCTTTGGTCACTTTTCTAGAGATGCTGCAAGAAAGGCTGCAGGCCTGGAAGGGCAGTGAGAGAGCAGACATCCTTAACTTTGAGATCATTCCCTGGCACAGGGTCAGGGGAGCAATTTCGGCCTAAGGCAGGGACTGACTCCTAGTGGTTTAGTTTTTCAAGAGCTGTCTTTCAAAACCACTAGCCCTGCAGGCTGTGCCAGAATAACGTTCTCACCTGAAATCTCTGCATGCCCAGCGTCACCCACCCAGGGGTCGAGTACTGTCCGCTGCTCCTGCCAACCTGTCCATACCGCCTCTAACAGGAGGCCACAAACAAGTTTCTGAGAAAGCACCCTGTAAGCTTCCTGAGGAAAAGATGTGATTTTCCCCTGCTGATACCCACTAAAACCTGCTCAACGATCCAATCAGATGAGATGAAAACATACAACAGGAGGTTATTATGGCAGCTGGAAAGATGCTTGTGTCCAGAACATATCTGACAAACAAATGTTTCACATACAATAGGCAAAGTGTTTCCATTATGTTAACGTGTCTGATTCTGTGGAATTGTCTAGTTTAGCTTTTAGATTCTCTGAGGATGCTTATCTCCAACCGCAGCCATCATAGCCCTCCACCCGCCTAGCAGGTTTTAGAGTCAGATAACTATTTTGAAGCATTCTCTGATATTGTTTCAAGGTAGTTGAAAGTTATGCACTCAGGCATATGCAGATCAGCTAAAGCCAGGAAGTAGCTCGAGTGGTTTTATGAAAATCAAGATAAAGCATACTGTTTTATAAAACATATGATTTGGCCTGAACAGGAATGGTGGATTTAATGCAGAGACTATCAGGACTTTGATCTTTTCTCTGCTGTAGTCAATTGGTCCTAATGGTATCTTCTGGCCTTAAAAATTTATGGATCACGTGAGCAGGACAAACTGTTTTATCTATACCTAAAGTTTTAAGTGATAAAATTGAATCCTTACAACTGTAATACTGTGAATCAAATGGATGTTGGGTATTTCCTCTTTCTATCCACATTTTGGAGAGTTGCTGTTCAAAACCAGCTGAACAAATAAGGGCAATAATCGTTCAGCCCACTGTTTGTTTTGGGAACCATAGAAGGAAGGTCATGATCAGAGAAAAAAATATGAAAGATGCAATTTTAGATTAGAAAAAACAGAAGAGATACTTTATTCTGAAACTTATAACCCTCGCAGAAATAGCTCTTGGGGATAATTTAAGCACAAAAAAACCTCTGATACGGAGTTGATGATATAAAGTATCATGAGGGAGCAGTGTCCTGTAGGAGCATAAACCTTTTATCTTGGAAATCCTGCCATGGCTAAGCAAAAACTGCCTTCCTGCAGGAGTTTAAAGATTTTACATATAACAAAAGAGATAAATATCCTATGACTAGTGATGTACCCATTTACATATCACTCCAGTCATAAATAAAATTGCTTTCCTGAGCAAAAACAGATTTATGCACATGTTTAAAAGATATGCTTATGGGGTCTGCCCCACCACTTCTGATACAGAAATTACACTGCATGAATTTGATGATTCACTGCAATGTTCCTGTAATGAGGCCATCTCCATCTGTCTAATGATTCCTGCTAGCGGGACAGACGTAATTTATGATTACCTAATTTAGATCAGAAAATGCTCTATTTACTCCGGAGGAAAAAAATAAAACTTTTAACTCTCCCACACCTGAAATTTCACAATGCCTGCCAGTCCCTCAGCCTGACACTGCCACCAGCACCTCCAGCACTGGCACAGACTCACGCTCCTCTCCGACACCCAGAGCATCACCTGGTGATCCTTGGGGGTCCCCTGCCAACTCAGGTATTGGATGTATGTGTGTGTGTGTATGTGACAGGAATTTTAATTAAATGAGCGATATGACTTCAGTCATACGCAATATACTAATATAATACAGTAATTTAGACGTTTTTCCCCCAAAAAGAACCGCACTATATGTTATTTACATAAAAACGTAACAAAACAAACAGCATCTCTGCACATCCGGACGGGCAGTTCAGGAACCACCACACCAAGGTGAGCGTCTGTCCCCTGCCGGGGGGCAGCGGCAGGGCTGCAGGGGGCAGGGCTGCAGGGGGCGCCCCTCAGGTGGCTCCCCGGGGGCCGGGGCTCCTTTTCGAGCCCCCTTCAGCCGGGGACACCCCGGCCTCGCTGCCTCGGGCACAGCTCCCGCCCGGCCGCCTTTAGGCTGGCTTTGCGCCTGCGAGGCGCGCTGCGGCACGCTGCGAGCCGGCCCCGGCCCGGCCGGGACGTGGATGCCGCGGCCCCCTGCTTCCCCTCGCTCCCTCCCTCCCTCCCTTCCCTCCCCTGGGCCCGGCGCGGAGGCCGGGCCGGTTGCGGGGCGCCGGAGGCCCGGCGGAGGCCGGCCCGGCCAGGCCCGGGGGCAGCGTCCCCGCCGCCGCCTCCTTCCCCCGCGGCCGCCCCCCGGTCCCCGCTCACGCTCCACGTCGTGCAGCTTGGCCCGCTCCTCCTCCAGCTTGCCCTTCAGGCTCTCCGCCTCGGTTTTCAGCGACGCCAAGGTCTCGTTCTCGTGCAGCCCCTCGGTTGCCATCTTTGCGAGGGAAGCGGGGAGGGAGACGGGGGAGAGAGAGAGGGAGGGAGGGAGGAGTTCTGTCGCCCGCCGGGCTCTCGGGGATGCTGCCGAGGCTCCCGCTGCCTCAGCAACCCGGCTCCCGGCCCCTCCCCGGCCCTGCTGCGGCACCGGCCGAGCCCCGCCGGCCGCCGGGCAGGGGGCTGAGCCCGGCCTGGCCTCCTGCCCCCGCCGGCCTCCGGCAGGGGAGAGCCGAGCTGCCGGGCATCGCCTGGCGCAGCCCCGGGGCTGCCTCGGCCCAGAAGCACACGGCGAAAGGCTGGGGCTGCTGCCTGCACGACCTGTGCGGGCCTGAAGTTCGCAGCCCCTGCGGAAGGAGGAGGAGAAAAAACAAAAGAAAACAAAAACCAAAACCCTAACCGGTCACCTCAGCAGCATTTTCAAATGCCAGACTGGGAAGACTGATCCTGTCAAGGCTTTGCAAAGCCCAGCTCGGCTCCATCGTTCCCTTACAGCCCTAGGAGCAGGGGGGACTAGGAGACTTGGTCACAAGGTGCCGGCAGGATGGATGGAGCCATGTGAACCCCTCTCCTTATTATGCTTCAAATTCCTCATTTTTACCCTTGTCCCACCTTAAACGAACCCCCTCTTTATTCTGCACACAGATATGCAGACTTGGGCCTTCCCAGCCACTGAAAAGGACCAATTTCCGAAACACCAAAGGCAGCAAAAAGCAGCTCCCTGTCTCAGCAGCTTCTGCTTGCGGGCAGAGAGCGAACGTGTGCGATGTGCAGAGCAGCTCACGTTTCCAGAGAAAGAACAGCAGCAAACAACCTTGCAACTTTTTGTTCCCTGGGAGTTCCTTGAAAACGTCCTCTTCTTTCTTCACAAATTGTCCTTGATCTACACTGAATAACTTTGCTCATATTGACTCTCATTGTCTCCCTTTAGCCAGAAAATAGACAATCAAATGGCTGTTGTTCAACCTGGAGATGTTCCAAGATTAGAAAGGCAGATAAGAAAATAAGTGTTTGCAGCTGTTGTTTAGACTCTGGGCACATCCTGGACACAGTACAGCCTTAGAGAAAGTAAGTCCTTTCCCACACAGGCTTAGCAGCAGTGTCACTGTCTGACTGGGACGCATGGGCAGACCTGTTGAGCTCTTCACTGTAAATCTGCTGGCTGAAGTCAGGCCTTTGTCTGGCTTTATGCTCAAGGAGCTGGGCCACTTATCTGAAGAGTCAAATACAGTGAACTCATTTCCAGTCTTCCCCCTGTCCACAGAAGCTGGTGCGGCAACCCTACCAGTCTGATGACCATGTAGGCAACTCTGGACTTACTTTAATCCAGTTACATTCAGTGTCACAAAAGAAAAAGGAGGCAGTATAATCTGTGGAGTTCACATACTACTGGATATGCTTTCATTAGAAATAAAAACACAACTTACCAGCAATCGCCTAAAAACCCTATGACAGTAAATGCCTTGTTAACACAATATTAGAATTTACCATGTTTAACCTGAAATGGCAGTTCAATCTGCAGCAGTGGACAAAATATAGGTCCTCTTAGTTTGTGCTCTGATTTCAGATGAGTTTCAAAACACATCAGCACAGGCCAAAAGGCTGTGAAAACATCCTGTACTGTGGACTATGTGGAAAAGAGTAGTAAGTAACTGAACTCTGTAATGTTACGACCCATTAATTGTGCAGTAGTGACTGGTACATGAAAGTGTTTGTTGCTGTCACTTTGTACTGATCACCAGCATTCCCTAGAAAGCCGATCACTTACAAACTGGCTGCTATGTCCTCAGAGGCAGTGAGCTTCCACATTGACCAGAACAAGGACAGCTTTGTTTGAAGACAGATTTTGACTCTGACTTTTCCCTATGGGTCAAAGGCGTGATGACCCTTGGCTTCAAATATTTTGAGGCTATTTTGAGGTAACCATTCTGAAAGTAGTCTGCTTTCTATAGTGTTACTCTGTGGAGCTGCTAGAGAAGAATTCAATCACCAAGAATTGTGGCAAGAACAGTCATTACCACAATTGCAAACCTACCTTCCACGTGTGGCAAATGCACTGCATTGTGGTGATAGGAATACATGCGAGAAAGCTGGTACTATTCCATGGTGTGGAAAATGGAAGGTCTGACTGTGTCACACATTGTTGACTATCTCAAAGGGTAGGTATTTAAAAAAAAAATATATATATATATATATGAGTTAGTAAGAATGATATATATATATATATATATATCATTCTTACTAACTCATCAACTGATCTTTCTTTAAGTTGTAAACTAATGTACTAATACTTTTTTGGAGAAGACTAAAAAGCAAGCACATTGAATTTCTATTGATTAGCACCAATTCCAAAATGGACAAAACCCCACAGGAAAAAGATGTTTTAGCCCAAAAGGCAACTAAGGGAAGCAGGACGATCTCAACATTGGGAATCAGCAATTCCTAACTGCTATCCCTCAACAGATACTGTTTGGAGGAAAATCAAAAAGACTGGTGATGAAAATGCATTCGTGCAGCTGAGTGCAATCTGCATCTGAAATTAAAAGATGTGCAAATCAGGATGCTGCAAAAGGCTCAGCTGATTGCACACCACATTATGCACAACCATACACAAACACCTGCACAAGAGTGGCTAGGACATATTGTGCATTTTGATTTAAACCAAAGCATCTCCACAGATCCGAAAAATCAGTTACAAAAAGTAAAGGATACTTTCCTATCTATATGCATTCCATTACTACTGCAAAGAGCTCTCTGTGTTCCAGTTAGCTGTTTTTAAATCTCTTCTACAAAATAAATATGAAGAAGCAAGCTGAAGTCAGATCAACCAGAAAGCCCAAGATCTTACTGCAGTGCTGATACAAAGCCTAACAGGATGTTAGGTACTGAGGCAATTCTTTTTGAAGTCTCAGTCTGCTTCCACTTAGCAGCTGTTTCTTTTGGTAGGAGTCTAACTTCTGTAGTGCAAAGAATAAGGAGAAAGTTGCAGGAACTATAAGTAACAAACAGCCAGTTTCCTGAAACTTCAGTGTGCATTTAGTAAGTCATGCAAAAATTTACTAGATAAATTGCTATTTATAGGCTGCTGGCCAAGAAGGACCTGAACAAAGCAGCGGTTTCAAAGTCAGAGGAAGCAAGTAAATAGGGAAGGGACCGTCTTTTGTCTTATATTCATCACATCTAAATTTCCTCCTAAACAATGTGACGTGATTATGCTGTGTCAGTCAGTGAACTGTACACGTTGCACCATCTATAATCACCAAATCAGTTCTCTTATCTGTCTGTCTTATAATGTTTTCTAAACACCGTTAGTTAAACCTTTTAGTATTCCTGCAGAAATAATTTAATCTGACATTTAAATACAACAACCAACTGAACACCATTCAAGTTACGGTAGTGATCAGTTCTGGGGAAGAAGCAGTGAAGGAAATCTTCTCCAAAAGATATTACACAATGGTTCAGGAAGATGAAATAGAGTAACTCCAAGCTGGAGTATAATCAGGACAACGACATTCCTCACTTTGCAAAAGCAGTTTTGGAGACGAGCCCTTCAGTGACCACATAGGTACCCTAGCTTTGTATCTTATCTAAAAAAATCCTGTGACTGTGCCAGGACAGTGCTTCCTGCTAGGAGAGTGGGTTGTCACCTCACCAGTAATTCCTGAAGATTTCAATGCCTCCAACATTGTTCCTTCTTCATGCAGGTATTATGACAGGACCTGCTGGTCTGGCTAGCACGTTGGCTCATCTCCCCCATTACCACCTTCTGGTACACACACGGTGACAGAAGAGCCTGCACGATTCTTTTCTCACTTTATCCTCATTGTAACTACTTCCAGCTCTGACAGATCCCCCAGCGAAGTACTGCACATAGCATATGAGAACACCTGGTCTCAGTATGAAGTGTAGGCCATGAGGACAGCATTCCAGCTCTGTCTCAGTGAAGCTGAAACAGATCAGATGAACTTCAACTCCCCTCACCTCTGCTGAGTCAGTCCATTGCAATAGTTCTGTCTCTTTTGGAAGTTCTGTTAAAGGTAATGGGCAACACTCACAATTACAGGCTGAGCAGACTTGCACACATATACCTCAGAGCAGAGTTTAGACAGGCATGTAACATTTGCTTAGCTAAGGAATGCAGTGCCCTAGGGTAAAAATCTCATGGCCACTTTCCAATCAAGAATCAAAAAACATATCCTTGAACCCAGGGGCCATGTCTGTTCCAGGCTCAAGGAATAACATCAGGTGTCTGCAGAGGTGTTTATTTGGATTAGAAGTAGCTGGCCTTCAGGCCTAGCAATGCTTATTTGCTATCCAGAAAAAATCCAACTGAACAGACCATTAATATACCAACTCCTATTTTTGCAGGCTTTTCACATTCCAGCTGATAAAATCAGTAACATACCATTTCCACACATAGTGAGCAGTAGCTGAGCTGTTCTGATTTGATGTAAACAGCCCTGAGGGGCTTCTCTTTGGAGCACTTGTCACATGGACCGAATACAACCGCTAAAAAGGTCTGGTCACACATCTTTGCAGTATGAGTGAGCTGAAAGAGAGAAGAAAAAGAGTGTGTTCCAGTCCAGTGCAAAGTTTCCTGCTACTGCTCTGGTAGCTAATGCAGCTTAGGCTGTATATAGACATCTACAGACTAGATAATCTCTCTCTGTGACTAATCTCTCAGGCTTCGTGGACTGTCACTACATGCAAGGCAGTTGTACGATCTGCAGATTATATTTTTATGAAGAAAAATACAAAGTAAAATATGTATTTTGTTATAATGTGCACTGATTGCACATAGATAATGACAACGTGGATTTTTAATTTTCATTTAATTAATGCCAGTAAACAGTAACTAGAAATACATAGCAGCTGATCAGTGCAGATTTCTCACAAACCAATATTTATTTTTTCACTCTATTATTAAATATTCAATATTACATATTATTTTTAAAGCTGAAGGATGGCCTAGGATTCAGTCAGCAGTTTCAAAAATATTATGATCAATGTGCTGCTTGAGCAGAAAGTGATGCTTCAGCACACTGAAAGCTGGGTTATTATAAGCCCCCTTTTTCTTCTCAAACCAGGTTTCTTTAGGATCAAAGCAGTATCAGCAATAGAGAATGAGACACTCTGAGATTCAGAATAACAAACAACAATACCATCATAATGCCATTTTTCTCCTTACCTTTTTCATAGGCAAAATGTAGTATTTCCCATTCTCTCAATGCAAGCTTTTAACAGTCTCTAGATGTTTAACAGTTTTTCACATAAACATAAATAATGAGTTTATGAGTTAGAAGAAGCTATTGCAAAGGAGATTTTAAATGGAGCAAAATAAATTGAACGAACTATGCAGATTTCAGGATTTGGCTGGATATTATGTAAAAAAATCCAAGTTTATTCTATGCACCTCCATTTTGCTGCTTATTCTTAGATTTTTCCATGGACAACTTGAAAAATGAGATGATAAACCTGGAAATCTTGTCCTTCCAAGTTAATAGGAGTTTCTTCTGTTGTCTAAAGTAGTTGCATAACTTCACCCCAACATATGTGAGAGGAAATCTGCCCTAACATGAACTACAGCAAATTTGCATGGAGCTTTCAGCCAGCTATACACAGTCAACAGGGTTTATAACCCATTTACTGAAAAGCAACAAATACGCCCTAACATTTTTAATGCATTCTTTTGCAAACAATGAGCCCGAGACACCAAGCCACTACCTTTTCAATGAGCTTCCCTGTACTAGTCTATCTAATAGCTTTAAAGTGTCTATAGCAGCAGGGCTCAACTATGCTAGATTCTTAAATCGATATTTAACAACTGAATAAATTCTTATTCAGAGATTCTTAGAATTCAAGATTCCCACTGAGGGCAACTCAGGTGGCAGATTTATGTACTTGATATGGAGTCTCAAGACATTAGCCCAACAAGATTTTGGGAGGAAAACTTTCACTTCATAAGAAGTATAAAATGAAAATATCACAGAAAAAAATGTCATCTTAGTTAAAATATCATTATTAGACCTAGAGACTTTAGACAATGATCTATTAAGCTTTGAATAAATACCTTGGGCAGAATTAATTTTAGATAAAGCAAGAGAATTCACTGGAGTAACACACAGGGTGAATTATGCCTGATATCAGTACTTTACTTTAGATGAGATTACGACATACAAATCTCACTGCAAGAGAAGCCAGCAAAACTTCCAAATACTTAAAAGTGGTATTATACATGAGATACTTTATATCTTTTAAAAATATGATACAAAACCATCATTGTTACAAAGAGCTTAATCTCAAAAGGTCTAAAAAGATTTCTTCCCATGCTGTAGCCTGAATTTTTAAACATACTAGGTTTTTAAAAAGATACAGTGGAAGTATAAAAATGGCAGCATGCTGAAACATTAACAAATATGCCACTTGTAGAGAAATTCTGCACAATTAATCTTGTTGGTAAATATACAAAATTGCCTACCTTTTCAAACAACAATAACCCAGCGTTTCTCAAGGCGAGTAAATAAGCCGTATGCAACTGCTAACGTAGAACGGCAACCTCTCTATTATTAAGGCTACTTAAAGGGTATTTAAAGCTCAGCCTCTCTAAGTTGCATCACCTCAGGTCAGTTATGTACTGATGATTATAGTTTAGAGGCTTTATTTTAACTGCCCTCTTAGAATACAGAGCAAAGAATATACAGTGTTAGGCAAAATAGACCTTGCCTGTTCATTTCATATTGCAGCAATTTTTGGATGTTTCCAAATATTAAACATACTACTGAAAAGGTGGCTGACTACTGCTTTTTCCACCTATTAAATTGACATTCTGACAAACGACAGTGACAATGTTAAATCTACTTCATAAAGAAAATTCTAAGTCTAATACAAGTAGTGGCCATGCTTGTTCTTCCTTGGATATACTTTCATTGTTCACCCATTTTAAGACAGTAACTTTGACATCAGCAACATTAAAAGTTTCTGCTTTATTGGATTCTTTAGCTCCAGGGATATTTATGAAATCATGTCTGAAAAACTTGAAAAGTGCTGAAGTCACATCTGCTGTGACTCCACTGAAGTCACTGAATCATGCCATTAGATGTTTGCATTCAATAGTCAAGACAATGTAATGCAATGTGAGAAGGAAAAAAAGAAGGAAATTAGATTTCAGTCCAACACAGGTTTGGGTAGAAGAAAACTATCTTTTTTTATTTATTTATTTATTTATTTTTAACCCAAATACTATGGAAACACAGGAGGGAGAGGGATCACCTATGCTGTTGAGTCCAGCTGCCAGAAGCTGCAGGAGTCACATGCCTAAACCCTCTCCATAAGCAATTTTGGTGCTTTCCCACTGCAGTAAGAATCATCCTGTACTTTTCCATTCGAATGCAATAGCTTTCTCCTTTACTATAATTCTAGGAAAGTTAACCTCAGTAATGTCTCTTTCAGGTATCTGCCCTTCATCACTAAAACTGCTCCTTACATTTTGAAGAATTATAAAAACAGAGAAAGATTTGTATCTACATATTGTTTAAAGGCATTAACGTCAACAGAAGTACAGTAAGTTTCTGACAGAATACAGTAAATACTGATTATTTTAAACTTTCTTTTAAAATATATTTTGTTCTTTGCATGCACAGCGCTAACAGCATATTTCACACAAACCTCTCAAAATAATTTAGTACCAAATTATCATAAATATTTTCCTTTATCAAGAAATTTTTAACATACAGACGTACATACCTTCTGATACTTCCGTGGGATGTAGATTTAAGAACGGATTGTGATTTTACTCATACCGTACCAGGTAACATATGTGCAGCTCCAGTAACTGTAAAAAAGGCTATACACAATTTATAGCAACTAGACTTGCTTGCTTTAAAATATTTACAGAAATTCACATGGAGCCAGCAACAGCATAACCATTCGGATAGGAATATACACAATGTGTATATATAAATAAAATATATTCATATGTATATTCAAACAATTATTATCTGAAAATATAATTATTCCATCACTCGAAACACTACAGATTGATTTAAAAGCTACCTTTTATTTAACATATAAGAATACTAATGTACCTATACATCTGTGACATTTTGTACAGCTTTTATTGCTATTGAACAAAATACAAAAAAATTCCTTCATATATTTTTCATATATCTCTGTGGATACTACTATGAATATGTCACTGTTCACAGTAAATACCAAGGATGGGAAATAGCAAAAAACAGTCCTTCTTTATATTTACAGATTTTAAACACGATGTAATAATAATAATAGTAAAATTGATCCTTCCTGTAATGTTTAAATTAACTATAACAATTAGAAATTAGAAGTATTTCAAAGCTTTAGCATTCAATTTTCATAATTATATCTAATAACCTAGCTAGAAAGCTAGCGTAATTTACTGATGAATTTCTAATGACTGTCATGATTCTAGTAAGGTGAATGCTGGTTCTCCAGTTGTTCTAACAGAGTCTAGTATTAAATAAAGCTGTTATTCTTTGCATTTTGCCTGCAGGAAGAAGGCTGAACAACGCAAAAAGAGGACTACTTCTAAGGATCCTGCAATTTAAATGAAATATATTTAATTTCAATGCCAGAAATTAAGCTTGGTTTATCAGTAAGACCAGATCACAATAGCTGCATTCACTCCTACTCAATGTCAGAATTGAGGGAGGGAAACAAGCAAGAAAGAATGGGAAAAAAATGTGTACATGTGTGCATACTCAGCATATGTTCTGAAAGACACTGCATTAGAGATGGACCCAAAACAGGAGATGAACTCTTTTTTTTTTTTTTTTTTTTAATAATCTTTTAATTTAAACATGGATCAGAACAGGAATTTTTATGTCTGACTTTTCTACGCTAATGACTGATATGAAAATGCAGACATGTCATTGCAGAGAACAAAACTAAAATCTGCCTTCAAAAAAAAAAAAAAAAAAGCACCCAAATTCCCCCCGGCTAAAGAGCTGTCTGGTGTGCCTGAACAGTAATGTAAGCATTCAGCCTGAGTGAACCAAGCCAGCATGCCTACAAAAGACAACATATGTTTATTACAACAGCAATTCTCTTAGACTGGTTCAATGTAGTTATTTGTATCAATAAAATAAAATAAAAATTGAACAATTGTGGGAGGACCTTCTGTTCCATCTTTCTACAGTTTTCTTGTGAACTAATATGAGAGACTTATTTCATGGAATGAATAAAGGCCTAAAAAGCATAAAAGGCTGAAAGCTACTGTAAAACAGATCCAGAATATCAAGACAATGAATAGAATTACCTTGGAAAAAAATCTCTTGTTACAGAAAGCAAAGGCAAGGAAAACTGTAAAGTAATAACATTAATCCCATGGTAGTTTTCCCCTATGACTCATGCTTTAGAGTTACTGATAAAGACCCAATGCAATCTTGTCTCCTGTGGTGTAAGAAACTGCTGTCAGCTTTATGTCCAGCTGATAACATCATCATTATAGGACTATAATGAAGAATGAAGTACAGTAAGAAAACAGAAAGAAATCACAAGCTTAAATTGTTCTTACTTTTTAAGTCTTGACTTTAGAACAAGGTTTTAACAGCTTAATTCACTGCAAGCTACCGTGCCATCCACCAGCTGGAGAAATGAACCATGAAAGTCTGCCTGTCTTTATTTAGTCTCTGAGAAAATACCAGTGCATTAGTTTTATTACACCCTTGTGAGAAAGCCAAGTTTGAAACTGCTGGGGACTTGTATCATTTCCAAGGCATGTGGAGAGGGAGTGAAAGGAAACGTCACTTGAAATAGATATTTGGTATCGAGCATCAACTGTGGAACGTCCTCACGATTGTTTAGCATAGCCTGCAATCATACCAGAAAGGGTAAGAAAATACTGTATTACAAATAAAACCCAAAACATTAACACTGTTTACTTATCATTGCACATTTCCGTTTCAGGTAAGATATAGGAGACTTCTTTTGATCAACTCCAAGTGTGTAGAAGATGAGCAACTTAGTCATAATTTGACATAAGGGTCAAGTATAAATACGTAGCATCAAAACCAGTGTGTATGAAGTACTTTTTAACTTGAATTTGAAAGGGAGTAGTTGTAGCTCTTACCTGTACTTTACGAACAAATGATGGAGCCACTCTTTTCTCAAAATCATCTATTGGAGTGTATGAGTTGAGGATCTTAACTATCTGCTCAAATTACAAAAGACTATTTTAGTATGTCACAAGAAGTGAGCAGAGGAAAAGAAGAATTAAATACCATCTTTATTGGTATTTAATTGAAGTTTCAGTAGGAATTTTACAATAATTTTGACTGATAACCTGATAATTTATTACATAGATGATGACTGCTATGAATCATTTCCAAGAATGTCAGCAGGATCAAGAAGATGTAGAGAAAGCTGAACTGATTAAAGGAAACAACAAAAAAAGCCTCTGACAAAATAAAACAAAAATCCATTGTGGAATAAAAAATGAGATGGAACAAGGCAGACAGATATTCCTCCAAGAAGCAGTTAAAATGCTAATGATCAGGAATGTGGGGTTAAAAAATCCAATATAACAAGTGGTGACACAGAATGATGAGGAATACTACTTTTATCAAATGAAAGGCCAATGGCTCTTTGCAACAAATTATTTTAGATAGGCAAGATTCTGCAGTCAGTATCAGAATAAAACAAATGGTTCATTACCTGCACAGTAGAAAGAGATGTGCAGTGTTCACATATTTCTTTGGCATCATCATCTGTGATCTTTTTGACCTGAAGGAGCCATGCTGCTTGAGCTAGAGGTTCTAAAGTTTCTTTGGCATTACTGCTTTGAAGATTCTTGTCTTTAAGCCATTCTTCCAGATAGCTGATATTACATCTGGGTTAAACCATGAACAGACAACAGAAACATCAGGTTCCCTCTAACAATCAAGCTATATTAAAGACTTCTAAAATCTTTGTTTCTCTAATGCAATATTCATATTCATATTCATACAGTTTAAGTTAAAAAACAAAGAACAAAACATACCTGTAGATCATAAAAATCAGACAATTGACAGCCTGCTGATCTTTAATTTTAATCCCCTGTATATATATATATATATATATATATATAAAAATTATTTTTTATTATTTTTAAAGGTTGGAAAAGAGAAAGCAAATTATTAGTTTAGCCGTTCGTTACAGAAAAATACCAATACATACTGGCATCGGCAAATATGTTATAGCACTATATGTCTTTAAAATAGTGATTTACAACTGAGTTTATACAGATTAGAACAATCTTTGCACATTACAAATCAGAGTTATAACTGAAGACCTAAAGCTTTCTTTATTAACTTCTAAGAATCCTTAATGTCTCTGTCTCAGTGCTTTTCTCACTGCAGAGCCTGAAAAAATCAAGATTGCTTTTGTCTATTTGCCAGACAGGGGACACTACCTGTTTTGAATTAAAAATACTATTCATCATCATGAGCCCACAAGCATAGGAAGAAAACTGAACACAGGACCAACTTTGAGCTCTAGACTGTCATTTTCTGTCTTTTCCTACATGGAAATCAACATGTCCATGGACAGCATGATTTGTATTGTTTTAGGTTGAGAAAGCTTAGCTTAAAAAGCAAAGATCTATTTTTTAAAAAGAGTTTAAAAAACAAAAAACAAAACAAAACCAAAAACCAGTTGACTACTTCCAGCAGAATGGTCACAGAATAACTAATGACTTAATAATAAAGAACTAGGTCACATTAAAATGTTAAAAATTCATTCTCAATCAACTGCTTGCTGAAAGTTTACTGGCTTTACCTTATCTGCATTCCTTTTCTACAAGAGCACATGTCCTTGCGGAGGAAGAGACTATTGAGGGTAACAGCTCCAATCAGAAAGAAAAGCTGCTTCACTGCTTGCTTTAGAAGCTCAGAGTCCAAGCCATTCTGGCACATAGTACTATAAAAATAGCTGAGTTGTTGCAGGATAGAGGTCATTGTGTAGGTATCTGTGTCATCTATACTAGAAGAACGTTTACGGAACCCTGTAGGTTTCAAGCCAGAAATTCCTTGGAGACTTTCATATTCCAGCATGCCTGGTACTGAAATACAATAAAAAACAACTGGTAAGACTAACACTCGTAAGGCTCCTTTCCGTTACGTTAACTTAGTTCTTCAACTAAATATAACTTTAAGATATTTTAAAATTTGAATGATAGAAGAAAAATAAAATACTGACAAAGGATTCTGGAGCACAAAAATTTTCAAAACCCTATTCTTTCTGCAGAAGGCTGGTCTGTTTCAAAGCATTATACCATACAGGGAAACTGTTCAGAGGAAAAAGTCTCTCCAAGCCCTGTGGGGATGTAACAGTGGAATTTATATGTGCAGAAACACACATGCAGGTACACACATATAAATGAAAGAAAGAAGTCTGTCCCATCCCTTCCCTCCACGTGTAATCTTTATTCATGTACTTAACAAACTAGATTTAACTGTGTTTGGAGTTTTGCTGTCTTACCGATCATGGGTTGAATGTTGTTCTCCATTACAATAATGAATTGGTGATATATACGAATGGCCAAATCACTAAGAATTTGTCTATATTCTGACAGATCAAAATGCTTCAAACAGTTCTTATTCTGACGTGGGGTGTTAGACTTCATAAATTCCTACAATTAAGTTGTAGATATAATTATCAGAAATCACATGACATTATAAACTGGTATTATATTCCAACGTATATATTAGAGTAATCCATTCTGTCTCTGGCCAAAATGGTCTCAGAATGAGTGAAATCGACTGCTAACTGCAATGGATGCATCTAGCTCTGGGCTCCTTGCACTTATTATTCCATTTAATGCTCATGCTTACTCTGTTCAAAAGCATACTAACGCCAAAGGAAAGGCATGCCTAGATTTCGTTGGACTTTGCAGCAATTCCTTGATCACATAAACAGAAATCAAACTATTTAATTAAAAACAAACAAACAAACAACAAAAAACAGTTGTTTAAATTCTGCTTGCAAAATGCTTAAAAATGATAATTAATAATGTATGCTTTATTGCTGCAAAGGGATCTAATTTTTGGACTTTTCATAAGAAAAATTCTGTTTCAAAAAATCTAGGCTGAATCCTAACTTGTGTGAATTCTTGAGTGTTCACTACAAACATAGATCAACACACAAAATTCTGGATTCAGACCACTCCCTACTGTTGAGATTACATGTTATAAGATTGTTATTTATTGAATTTAAATGTTTTAAATTCTTCATTGCTCTTTAGATTTTATCGATATAGCCACAAGAGGGAGTACTGTTGTACTCAGTTGTACACAGTTACTGTGATTCCAAGGCTTTATGGCACCTGTTGGCTTTAATCCTGATGTGCCTGTGCAATTTTGCTTCAGTCTATGTAAGTTAATAAAACCTAGCAGTAAAATATATTAAGAGTTTGCAATTTAAAACAATTTTGAACCACGGGATAAAATTTAACTTAAACAAGCAAGTTAAATACAGGGACAAAAGAAGAGTATTATATTGCTCCTTTCCAGAGAATTTCTTCAGTTAGCTCATAATGGTAGCAGCAAGTGTTTGAAGTGGTCACAATTATAAAGCAACTAAACCCTTTTATATATATGCAGCTGGACATCTGAAATCCAGCTCACATTAAATTCATGTATAGAGTTTCATTTACATAACGGTTTCCATGTTAGGAAATTAACTGACTTAAGCACTTTTATGTTTTTTGGGGATCACTGGATCAGGTAATTCTATACTGTCTTATTATTTGTGTAAGATATATCACCACTGCAAAGCAATACAAATATTGCAATATTATAAATATCAAAATATCCTGAAGGAACAGTGATGACCTGGTGAATAACTATCTATTGATTATCTCTGTTTATTTTGCTTACTGAACTAAAGTCTGACAGAAGTAAAGTAATGAAATGATTTGATGAAATCACTCTTACCTCTTCCCCACTGTATTGCTTCAAACAGTTAAGAAAATAGTACGTATTGGAAAGCCAAAAGGACAACATCTCAAAATCTTCTGAATTTTCCTGAAAATGACAGAGCAAACTTATAATGGCATTGTCTTACTAAGTTAGCTTAATTTCAAAGATGAAACTTAAGACTACTACAGAGTTGGCATAATAGCACACATCTAAGGCAGAAGGAACATAACAGCATCTGTAACATGCTAACTGTACAAATCATTTATTTTTTTTTAGGTTAACATATATACAGAAAAAAAGACCCCTCTTTTATTTGTTAAACATTGGTTAATTCTTATATGAGAGGCGCTAAATACATTAGTCTTAAGTAGTTTTACACATTTCTATGTGTAGTGAGATGGTGTACTGGAGGCCTTCTTGCAGAAGTGTGAACAATGCCTGTATATAGAAATGAAACTGAACTACATATAAACACAATCCTAACTACACATTTTATTTTTGTTAGCCTAATATGCACAAGCATTTTCTTATGGATAAACCGTTGTATAATTTTTTGTGTGTGCGTGTGAACCAACCACAGGCATTCTTTAAATAACAAAATCAGCTGCATAAGCCATGGTCCATTCCCACCTGTGTTACCAAGCATGCCTGGTGTTTTACTACATTCTAAATCCATAATAAAGCATTCACATAGCTGAATTTGTAATGTAGGTGAGATAACAGATGAATGATTCTTATATATATCTTGGTTTTGTAAACTGGCTGGCAAAGTAACCTTAATCATTCAGGTACTAATGCTGAAGTACCAAATAACATGCCAAGAAAACGTTATTCTAGTAGAACAGAAGTACAAAACCCTCTGATTTTAAAAATAAAAATAATAATAATAATAAAAACAAAACAAACAAACAAACAAAAAACGAAAAAACAAACCTGTCTACTGACAAATATACTAACCTTCATTTCTGTCCATCCAACTTTTACCTGTGCTGAAAGCACAGTTGCACTTAAAACCTAATTAGCTACTCATTTTTTGATGTAAAATACTTTACCTTTATCTGAAAAGGTTGTTGGCAAAACCATTTAATCTCTGTTAGTACATGTTACTGTGTTACAGTGTTCAGCACAGTGGAACCTTAGCTGGAGACTTTATATGCATACTACTACTAACAGGAAAAAAGTGTCACTAATAATAATTATTCATTATAGAAATACTAGCAAATGAAAGTGTCAGCATTTCTCAGGTATTGTGCATGCATCTCATAAACCTTACATAAAAATCAAAAAGTACAATACAGCCAAACATAATTCCTACCTTAACAACTTGTTTGATACCATCAATGGTTACATTTATGAAAGATTTCAGCATGTCAGCATCATTCAGATAATCTGCATACCTCACACACATGAATAGGATGTGAGCTGGAAGGCCAGGTATCATATTAACTACAACTCCACGTGGCTTTAAATCTGCGTAGAGGAGAGTGATCAGGATAATTATATAAAAATAAAAAGATTTAAAGTGTCATTCTGAAAAAGACAAGATCAAATGCATGGAAACATTGTTGAGTTTACTATTAACTGCAAACTAATGCAAAAATCTGGTTTGTCACTAAGACTGATATTGTGAGGTAACTCAGAAAAAGGGCAGAATTCCCCTACAAGAGAAATATGAAAGCAAAAGGAACGATACAGAAAAACAGATGAGATTAATACATCACACGTGGATATATGACCAATGACTTACAAAAGTTAGTAGATCACAGAACGGCTTGGGTTGGAATGGACCTTAAAGATCAGAATGATGACTAGGATGGCTAGGAATAAATTACTTCCTGTATGACTAGAAAGTAAACTCAAGTCCCTAGATCGCTCCTGAGATTTACAGCTTTATAAATGAACAGATACTAAGGAAGATGATAGTCAGAATAATTTAAAAGTCAGACACGATTGCAAAACAGATGAAGCTCTTTGTATTTGAAATGACTGGCAGTAGAAAAAGAGCAATGTAGCATCCCCAAGTGGTTATAGTAGTAAGAGAGAGGGATAAAGCCAACTTTGAACGTAAATGAGAACATCTTGTAGTTTTTGTTGTATTTTTCTACACTGACAATCACTGACTACTGATAAAATGTTACTTAAGTGAAGTGTTACTATAATACCAAGGATCAGATTCTGAACAATCCTTTCTTCATCCTCTTTTTTGTACTCCATCATTCCAATGTACTCTTTGGACAAAGTTGGCACGTGAACTTCATTGACTGTCAAACATAAAGCACTGTTAACTGCAGATAAATGACTCAGTCATCATTCATATGTTAGAACAAACTAATGGAGAAAAGCAGTTTCTCTTTAATAGAGTACAGGCTCTGTTCACATTAATGTTTTTAGCTTACAGTTCCAAGCATTGAGTTAAATAATATTTATATTATTCATGTGAATAGTTTCACTGGATTCAGTGGAATTACTTACATGAATAAGGCAATTAAATAGCAGTGGTACACATCTACATTAGTTACTTCTGGATCCATTTGAGGTGCATTCTACAGTGAAGAATTACTTGCTATGTAAGAATTTTGTACAAACTAACTTCATATCAGTAACTATCTGCCATCTGAAGACCTATGTCAGGAGAAACTCATCTGATGCAAAACTAACATTCTATTCTCAGAGACAGCTTATGTGAGGATATGTATTAACTTTTATTGACAGAACATGATGCCTCTGAATTAAACTTTATCATATACTCTAGGTCTCATATGTGCCTATTATTTAGATGGAAAAAAAAAATACAGGAAGGAGCTTTTATAAAATTTCTGTTGATGGTTCCCTGGCACTTTTTCCTGAGGTTTTAAATTTCTAACTCCACCCCAAAACCCTACTTTTTTTTTTTTTTTTCAGTTTTGTAAATCTACCTCCTCTACAACACACGCTGACCATCCAAAGCTACTACTACTAATAGTCACACAATATTTTACCTTTTTCAATAGTCTTGGTAAGAGTTTTGATCTGATCTTCCAATTTTTTAATTATTCTATCTTTCATGTCTAGTTTTTCTTCAAGATCCTGTAATAATCAAAGTCAGTGAGTTCAGAGAAATCACAATAAAGAAATGCTTTCTACTGCTACATGCTATTGCCACAATTAAAACCATTACAATGTATTTTTACTTATATTCAGTGGAAGAAAAATGAAACTTCTCTACCTTTTTTCTCCCCAATGAACTGAGAAAACATGCTGCCCATACCATACAATCATGATTTCTTTCTTTTTATCTTGCATTTTAGGTACAGTTTCTTAATGAGGATTTCATTTCCTCACCATGTTTTCCACAGTAAGTCGAGTTGTTTCTTGCTTTATCTTGCTTTTTACTTCATCATGGATTTCATCTTGCTTCAAACCGTTGCTCAGACCTTCAATTTCTTGGGTTATGACATTCAATCTCTCTTTGGCTTTTATGTTTATTTCATTCTGTGCCTCATTTGTTCTAGAAACAGACAGGAAGCTTTGTCTTTTACTGTTCTTCTGTTAAAGCATAGTCGTATCATATTTGCCCATTACCTATGAGCTGTATTCAAGGCTGCAAGATGAATCTTATTTTGGATGTGTACTTCAATTTTAAGTGATTGTTACGCCCAGCCTATAGCACTTACATAAATTAAAATATAAAATAAAAAAAAAAAAAAGGAAACATAAATCTATTTACCTCCTTAGTGTTCTGTCCCCTTCTGGCTCATGATGCAGCTGATTAGACATCTCTTTCAACACAAGAAAATAAGATCACATTTACTTACTGTTCTGTACTTGTATTTAGTAAAATCTTTTCTTACACTCATTTTTTTTTTTGTAACAAAATTTAATATCATCACATAATGCAGAGAAATATTTAAAAATTCTACACAGAAGATTATATGTGATAGGGGATTTTGACATAATTAACTTCTTACAGTTGACAGTAAAACAAATTGTAAATTTTTAAAAAATAAGTTGCCAAGGAAGACATTACACTTAGAGATACAGAACCCACAGCAACTTATGCTCTCCTAAATAGAGAAGTACTTTCAAACAAGCAAATTTAACACGAACATTTCCCCATCTCCTACTCTGAATTTTTCAACACCCTCTGAATTTCACCTCATGGAGTACAACTTAAGTTCCAAATCATCTTTCCTTCTTGACTGTTTCCAAAGAGCATACTTTGTTTCATATATTCTTAGCCCTGCTGAGTATACTTCCATACATCCAAACCACAGAACTAAATGACAAAAAAGTTCAAAAATGAAAGAAGTGCACATATTTGCATATATTTTTGTTTAGTAACAGAGCTATAAACTATACAGCACTTCTTTCATGGTGTTTTTTACATTTTACTGGCACTTAAGTAAGTAATCAGGCAATGAAGTAATGCTGCTTCAGCTTTTACACATTCAAGTCTAGGAAATTCATTATGTACCTCTCAACTATAAGACCGATGACCACAATGGTATTTTACCTTTCAACTTTATAGTCTGTTCTTGAAGACGGTTTTCAAGATCTAATTTTTGATTTTCAAGTTCAGAAACTTGCTGTTTGAGATCTGGAATCACCTTTTAGAGAAAAAGGACACTTGCATATCTCAGCATGTTCATTTTGAAACATCTGTAATGTTACCTGTGACATCAGAAGACCTTCAACTGCAAATAGGTAAAGACTGGGAAGACAACTGTGGGAGAGTACTTGCCTGAATTACATAACTTTTTTCTGGAGGCATCTGCTGCCAGACACTCTTTAAAAATTAGGGAGCTAACAAATATTTGGACTGACCCAATACTACTATTCTTATATTCTGTATTTTAAAGGAAATTAGACAATTAACTTTCCTAGCTTGGTTAACTTTGGAAAAAGATCAGTACGTTATCATTTTTAAGAAATAATGTTATTAGTTACTTTTTGTTGTGTTTTCAATTTATGAAGTTTGTTTTGAAAATATTTCTAGAGCTATACTTCACTTAGCAGAAAAAATGATACAGTATATATGGTCTTCTAGTAGGATAGCACTTGATGTTAGATAGGTTTTTACACAGTACTAATAACCAGTTAAAATTTTTTAAGTCCTGCCTGCAATGTATTAGCGACGTTATATGGTTAGCTGCCCCCTAGTGGAGAGTACCTCAAAACTGCATAATCTAGTGCCTCAGGCATCTGTTTTTTAATTGACAACCAAATCACAGAACTTTTCAAGCTGAGAGACAGCGACAGCTTTAAAGAGGCTTCAGATCAAAAGATGCTAGTTTCTGCCCTTTGACTACGGGGGGAGAAAAACTAAATTCTAAATCTGAACGCCTCAAGTATTTGTATTACAAATCTGAAGCTGGTTGTGGGTTGCCAAAGTCAGAGTTTGTAAAACAGTATTTTGCCAATCTGTGATTAAAATAACATAATCAGGTTTATGTAAAAAAAAAAAAGGGGGGGGGGTTTAGAAAAAAAGGTCTCTGTGAGGCTGCCCCAACAAGCTGTACACTTAGACAATAACTTTAGCTGCATTCTAACATGTTATCCTTGCATGCAGGGAAAAAGCCTGTATGGATGTGCAATCTTAGATGGCCACAACTGTTTGAACCTTGTGAATGAAGGACATGACTTCAAGATTTTGAGGGCTCTGTGACACAAACTCTTTTGGGTTGAACTACTAAGTAACAGTAAGATACTTTGGCTTTACTACACTTACCATGTTTTCTGAAGTTAGCCTGCTAACTTCAAGTCGAATACCATCATTTATGTCATTTTCCTCTCGAAATAATTTTTGTAGATGATTAATATCTTGGCTAAGATGTTCAACTTTGAAATTCAAACCTTCGATCTCCTTTTCATAGATTTCTTTCTGAGACTGGAAGTGACTTTCCAATACTCTATTAAAAAAAAAAAAAATTGCTGATGTAGTAATGACCTCAATGCAATGGGTTAAGTTTCATACAAAGTGAAAAAAGTGTTCTACATGCAGATATGTCATTGCATTACCTGGGCATTAAAAGAATTTCAAGGTATGTGTGATACCTCTAAGGAAACATTTCCCAGACTGAAAACATGCACACATTTCACTGACTTAGTGAATTAGTTAAAAGTGAGTTAAAGCTACTCAGTCAATCATATAACATAGTGTTGGTTAATTTATTAAACAGGTGTTCAGAATCACACTGCCAAATCAATTACTCACTTATCTGTTTATCTTCTAGATCACAGCTTGGAGTTATGAAAAACATTGAAGAACTGGACTAACCTCGTAGCTTTTTTCAAGCCCTCGTAAGCAAACCACAATTCTCCATCCTCATTTAAGTGTTCCAAATCCTCCGTAGACAGTCTAGAATACAAGGCAGTATTGTTACTGTGCAGGTAAACAAAATGCATTCCTTATATATATACATATACATATACTTTTATTTTTTTAAAAAGAGACCTCAGAACAAAATTACCTGCTTCTTACATCTTCAAAATCGTAACTTTCCAGAAGCTGTTTTGTAACTTCCGACATCTTTTCTGGAAAAAAAAAAAAAAAAAAAAGTTTATCATATGAATAATTTCCTTCTCATATTTCCAATTAAGTTATCATTATAAAAATCAAACCAATCTCTTCCCGAATCTGTAAGGTTCTTTCCTGGTACTAAGTAAATATTTACTACCAGAATATGATGAGGTATATGAGTGTACTAAAGTACACTATTAATATTGTTTTTTGTTTGCTTTTTTAAAACACATCAAACTTTCACTGTAAAGTTCCATCTTTCTGTTCTAGATCTAGACAACTGCTGCAGTTATACAGATTGTCTTCTTGTGCTAGCCTACCACATTAAATGCTGCAGATACAGGTTTGCCCTATAAGACACTTTCTTAGCATTGTACAAAGTGCACAACAGCAGTGCTCTTATTAGGTACCTTTTCTCAAAGAGACCCCAGTTCAGCAAGTTATTTAAGTGTATCAGACAGTTATGAGACCTGAGGCTAACGACAGGCTGAATGAAGGCCAAATAACGTATATTTCCATATTCTTGGGTCACTATGATATTCTTTTAAAATTCTAAGTAAAGTTTAAACTACTATTATTAATTTTTAAACAAAAAGAAGAAAAATTTGAAATCAGTTTCTTGGTACTCAATGATTACTTCATAAAACTCACATGGTTTTTGTTTTACCCCATGCAAGTAAAGCTGCGAATTGAATTAAATCACTCTGGAACGAGAAAGATTTTTTTTTTTAATTATTATTATTTTTTCAATCCTAGCAAACAAAGAAAAAAAAAAAAAACAATTTAAACTGGCTTGGTTCACATAATGCTTGGGAAGTTCCCTGAATTATCTAATGTGTAGCTTACCCCTCATTTCCCGCTTCTGTGACTGGGCCTGCTTTTCAACATCCAATTTTTGTGTCTGCAGCAGTTCAATTTCCTTTTGCAACTCAGGTATTTTCTTAATCAGACACAAATTACAGAATGAGACAGAAAGTGAATGACAAGGGCTATGTATCAGTTAATTCATAAAGATAATTATTAATATGAACAAGTTCATATGCTAGAAGGCTTAAAATGTGTTGTTTAAAGCGTCCGTTTCTTAGCAGAACAAAACATGATGTAGTGAAAAAGCATGTATTTGTCATGGAATTGAGTCATAGGAAAAAAATTAGAAATTACGTTTATGAAAAACAAACCTGAGAAACAAACCCCTTTTTGGGAAAAGGAAGAAAAAAGCTCCACACATTAAAATCCATATTCATGCACAATTAGTCATACTCTTGAAAACATGCATTTCTTTTTGTGAGCAATAACTTCTATTGAGTACTACACGAAAATGATACAACATAGTTATTTATAAAATACATCTTATTAATTACTATTTGTTCCAAAATGTTCTTGAGGACAAACAATGATAATAATCTATAAATAAAACATCCGTATTGTCTACTTGCTTTATCCTGAAAAGACTCCAAAATTCATTGCGTCATACTTTACCTGCGTTTGTTTTGTAAGTTGCCCTACTTCTATTTTCAGGCCATCCTGAATGATAATTTCTTGCTGAATTTGTTGCTGTAGCTGAGATTTTTCTTCTTTGAGAACCTTAATTTCTCCCTTGAGCAATTCAATCTCCTTTTCATAATCATGTTTCTGATTTTGGATTTTTTTCTCAAGTATCCTAAACAAGACAATGAAAAGATGTTTTTCTTTTCCTGAACTTAGAAGTGAAAGAGGGGACTGTGTTTTTCTTTTAATTTGAAGGGCATATTTCAGTCAAGAAAGCTTAAATGAACTGTAATTGCTTGAAAATGCTACCCTACATCCTTAGAATGAACCTACAAAATGAATGATAATGAGATAAGAATGTCCCTGTATTTCCCTACATCCTAGTCAGGTATTGGGACTGTATTCAAGACAGAACCGAACTTTTCCACTTAAAGGCTAATTCTCTAACTCTTTGCCTACTTAAACAACTCTCTGCTACATTTACATAGGCACACTGAAGAAGGACATAGCAGCAGAAAGCCCCATGTCCTTCTCAGTAACACAATGGAAGAATCTTGGCATTTTCTACTGGCACCTGCTGGAATGGACTGGCTTCCAACATAATACTGTTAATGGGGAAAGCAGAACCTCCCCCCAAAAAGTTCTCTTATTATACTCTGAAGTCTATTGTAACTAATATCAGACTGAACTGAAGCAGAACACAGCTTCCGAGCCTCAGAAACAGATTCAGTGCACTCTTCAAATTTCAGAGGACAGAGTTTCTTTGGTACCTATGGTTCTCTGTCATATATTGGTAAAGAGTTATTGTAAAACTCTTCCATAAAAACAGTAATATTTTTTTGATCTGAGAATGTCATACTACATTGCTAAAAATATGTTTAAACCTGCAAAGAGTATAGCAAAGGGGAAAAAAGTTTTTCCCCTATATTTTTAACCTAAAATATTTAAAATTCCTGCCTTTCCTTCACATTGAATCTTTCAGTTCTGCTGTTTAACAATTACTTCACAGGAAATATGACTGGTATGGCCATCAGCTGCCTTTCTAAATGTCTGAATACTGAGGATATCCAAAAACACCATCATTATCAAGGGCTCCTTTTAATTTTCGAAGATACATGAAAAGACAGGAAACTGCAAAAACAAGAAGTCTTAAGTCTGCAGTATAATTTTCTGCATGTGACTGACCCACAATCATGTGCTCTTCTTCAACTAAGTACATAAAGAACTTCAGTACTAGCATTACTGTTCAAGAATACTAACAGATTCGTAAGTGATGTGATTATATTTAAAGCAGGAAAAAGAAAGGCAGAGAAAGAAAAAAAATGGATGTTTCAAAAAAATTGAGTTCAGATTCCATACATTCTCTGACTTTCTTCTTTTTGTATATCATCGAAGAGTTGCTTCGTGAGGGCATCCATTTTCTCTGTCAAAAAATATTGCAGTATTTCAAAG
The DNA here is from genome assembly GCF_964211825.1 of Aythya ferina. NCBI lineage: Eukaryota > Metazoa > Chordata > Aves > Anseriformes > Anatidae > Aythya > Aythya ferina. Next base: position 19,717,762 of record NC_140307.1, on the reverse strand, counting down.
ACCTTCACGCAATTAAGTGTATTTATTAAAACAGTGTTATCAAAATGAGAAGATTTTTTTTTGTTTTAATAAGCAATCTTTAATATATTTTAAACTATTTTTATACAGAAATTATCTAAAATGTCAAGAATTATAACAGTAAACTTGATAAATAATGCTACAGAACAGTTCTGAAGCACCAAAATTTTATTCCTCTAAAGTTTACTTAATATCATGTGTTGCTTGAATCCTTCAAAGCTAAATTCTTAAAAACATTATATTAAAGGAATGAAGGCCAAAGAGACACTTTAAAGGAATGCACATGCTATCTCTAAGGTAGGAATTGCAGTAAGAGCAGAGCTTTTGCTACTCAAAGAACAAATTTCATTTAATTATTATACTAAAAGCATTTGCCCTACACATTCTAAAGTAGCTTCAAAGAAGAGAAGATTAGAGCCAACTTTCAATTTTCTGTAAATTCAGAATTTATATATATATATATATACATATATATATATATATACTTTTACATTTGCTGTAAAACTGACTTTACAACTTTCACCTGCTCCTTTAAAACTCCTGTTAATTATTGTACCTTTCATTTCCTCAGTTTTTTCTTGAAGCTTTATTTCTAAGGTCTCTTTCTGTTCTCGTAATTCTTTATTCTGATTTTCAAGTTTGAAGATTTTCTGTACACACAAAAAATAAGCAAAAGATACAATTAAGAAGTATATACAAACTTCATCCTTCCTCATCACCCCACAAAAATTGAACTTACTTAGCAACACTCAGAATCATGCATTTGATAAATCCAGCAATGAACAATTTTTCAACTAAAATATAAGCACCAAAAAAAGTAAGGAAATTGTACCTGTTCACTGTCCTCTTTATATTTTTTCCCTTTCTCCTCATATGTTCTCTTTTGAGCAGTTAACTTTTCAAGCTCTAATTCAAGTTTCTGAATTGTATCCAAGTCATTCATATGAGTTGAAGACAGATTGGTCAATCGTTCCAACAAGCCATGATTTTCTCTACTCTACGTTGAGCAAGACAGGTAAAATAAAACAAAAGAAATCACACTTGTAACTGTTTAATAGCATTGTCTCCTAGTATACTTCCCTAAAAAATTACTGGCAGAAATCAGCTCTATACTTCAATAATCAAACTTATTTTTGTGTAGAACTCTTCATGGCCAAAGAGAATTACTTTCAAGCAACTCTTTGGCAGTACAATCTATGCTTTGCCACTCCTCAGCTGTGGAAGACGCATCTGACCTATTTCTGCTCATGATTCCAGGTCAATTGTGATTATTTCAAAAACAGATTGTTTGCACCAACTAGGTTAAAGCTACTATCTTAAAGATAATTGGACTGGTATGACTCAAAAATAAGCCATGAAAGGAACATAATACAGGATACCCCAAAGTTATTAAATATAATGATCCAGAGCAGTTATTGGATCATAATATTTAATAATAACTACAAGATTATAATGAAAAATAATATATATTATTAGATAATAAGGGATTATATCCCTTACAATATTCCCACTGTATTTCCATGTCTTGTAAAGAAAACTATGGATATCATAATTCACAGAAGTCTCTAGTTAACAAATAGATATGACAAAAAGACAGTAGAAATCATAAACTGACTGGTGTTCCTCACCTGTTCTTCTATCTTTTTCTGCAGTCGCTGAACTCTGTATGAAAGCTGGATATTTGATACAAACCGCCGAATATTCTGAAATCTGCGCCTGGCAAGCCATGCACGGGCATATTTCTGAAGGATCACAGCCTTGTGTTCTTCAAGCATCTTTAAAAGAAAACATTTACATATGTCTGTAATTATCTGTGGCTCAATCAGCAACAAGTAAAGTGTTCTGTGAATCTATACACATTTCTATGCTTCTGTCAGAGGTATCAAAGTACTAAAATACTCAGACTGCACACACAGAAACCAGACTCTTAGTTCTTAAGAACTCTTAGCAGTTCAGAGATTATATCTAAACCACCGTGTAACGATACTTTTACAGAAAATGCATAGAAAAAGAATAGAAGATATGAGTACCAGACATGCAAAAGGTAAAGTAATAGGGATCACTGCCCTTGTCTCCATCTTTCTTATAGATCAGTAGCTGTTTCCAGCTACTGAAATAAGAATTTTTAATAGACTGTACCTTCCGGTATTTTTTTCTTGCTAGAAATCCTCTTGTAAAAGCTTGAATTGTTACAGCAGCCACATGGATGAGCTGGCAAAGTTTACGGACCAGGTAACCTCGGCAATATTTCTGAATAATTATAGCTGCCCATGTTTGCTTCAGAGCTCTTGCAGTTATGGCTTGCCTTCAAAAGACAAAGATCACTTAGATCACATTTGATTTCTCATGCTCATTCTCTCAGCCAGACAAATCACACAAAAATAGTTTGGTTGGCAGTGAATATCATGTAGAACTATTTCCTTTTAGTGAAACACACAGATTTTAGTCTTACTTCCATGACAACAGTTGCAATGCAACTAGTTTATACTAACAAAAGCAAAGTTGTATCAACCAAGTATAAGATGGAGGTACAATTGGGACCAAAACAATGAAGGGTCCCCTAAAGGAGGTGGGTGTATTTACTTAGTATCTTGTTCCATTTAGGTTGCTCCTGGAAGGAAAAGTTACCACTTTTCCATACTACATATGGCCAGATCTCAACTCAAGTGCCATGGTCAATCCCAGCTCGTAACTGCTGGGTGCTAATTAAACCCTGAACTGGGGGAGAAGATTCCAAGAGCAATTTGAGAGTCTTGTATATGTTTGTTTTTTTCTGGATTTCATGTGAGCTGATAGCTACAATGGCTGGGGTGTCCTCCTTACAGGCCACATGCACAGAAAACAGAACATGCAGCTTACTAGAGCTCAGTAAACTCACATAGCACTGGCTTACTTCAGGGTGATAGTTTCTAGAAGCAGAAGATACTGACAACAGGCATCCACCACCTAAAACACAGCTTTTTCTTCAATGAAAATGGAGTAGGGGGAGCAGCCCACAAACTTTCATGTCTTTTTTTCACAAGCAATTTTCTGATGGTGTCTTTCTGAAAATTTCAAAGGCTAGATACAGCCATCTCCCTCCTCCATCTGCTTTTTGAATGACTCGTACTATTTCTTGGCTGCACAATGCCTCCTAATAATTTGCACAAACTAATTTGTAGATCCTTGCAAGCTGATTTTCCTTTCTGCTTCCTGATTTCTTCTCTGGCTCTAAAGCTAAGCAGTAACCCTAAGCCAACTACTGGGTCACATATCACTAGTTAAAGACTAAGCTCCTCACAGGTAGACAGACCTCTCAGGAACCTGGCAGACATTTGAAATCTGCTAAATTGCCTTTCTTCTCATCAGCCAAACAACCTGAACTTTTTCAAGTACATCATTACAATAAAGAGGATAAAAATACAATCCGGATTATTCTTACGTAAAAATTACACTTCCAAATTAGTGCTGGGTATGAGTTTGACCTTCTAGATCCCTTCAGGCATGCCCTGAAAACAAGCTAATTTATCAGCCAAAAATACCGTACAGTCCGCTGCCCACGGAAATACTGCTGTATTGTAACAGCTGCTTGTTTTATGCGAAGAAATTTCTTCCGCTGCAGCCAGCCTCGAACGCTCTTTTGGATCACGATGCATGCATGTCTCAGTTTATCTGATCGTAGCTTTTCTAAGTAAGCAACCTGTCCTGCTCTGAAGAAAATTTTTGTTCTCCCAAACTGATACTGGTTAGGATCCTGAAAAAGAAAACGATATATTAATTTTTTATTCTGTTATTGTAGACCAAACACTCTATTCCTTTTATAAATCGTCACTTTAACCAACCTATTCTGAAATGACGCGATCTTGCCAAATACGAATATCCTCTCTGTCTTCATTACATACAAGAGTATATGACAGAGGGGAAAGCCAGAAAGCAGGAAATAAACAGATTAAAAGGATCAAATTAAAAGGAGGGTCTGGACTTATCATTAAGGTCTTGAAAGCAATGTCTTCATCCCTTTCAGAGGAATTCGGTTCCTTGGACTTAAAGCTACCTTTGGGTGCACATCTAGCCTTGAATCTGTGAGCTCTCAGAGCAAAAGCTCAAGGAAGAAGCAGCTTTTATGCTCAGGCTCTCACTCTTGGACTCTGCTGGAGCTAGGCTGCAAGTACACCAGTGTTTGGTTTTGCACATCCCTGAGTTAGAACTCAGTTCTGACATACTGACTTGAATCACTGGCTTGACTTGGACCTGTGTCATCAATACAGACTTGTCTAAAAAACAGGAATTATGCAATTGTGCCTTGTCAGTGAAGTGATGGCCTCTGCTTATTCTTGGTGTTCCCCAAAACCTACAAATTATTGAACTGCAGCCACCTCTGAGATGGAAGGTAGCGAATAAATGCTAATATATAGCTCTGTGTTGTAGAGACATGACAGAGGAATGGAAAAAAATATATACATATTCAAGGACGCTCAAAACACAAAAAGCAATCAGGTATTTCTAAAACTACAAGCAAGAGGACCCAGGGTTTTCAGTTCTATATTGGTGGGGAAAATAAAAAACACATTACAGTAAACCGAACAGTAAACACAACTTGCTTAACCTGTTTACAAAGGCCCTGTCAAATACTCTGTTGGGAAAGTGTTTTGGTTTCAACACACAACATGCAAAATAGCACTTTTTTAGAACAGTTCTTCAGTATGCTGTGTAACACCGTTGTGTGCATAAAGTTCTAGTACTGGTAAATGCAAATCATTTACTACTTACTAACTTGCAGATATAGGTAGAGTATCTGTCATTTAAAAAATGAAGATATTAAGCACAGAGAGATGAAATCATCTGCCTATGGTCACATCATGACTCATGAGGTCATAGACTTGCAAGCCTATGTTCTACACACTAAATCAAGAAAGATAGTAATAACGTAAGTGTGTTATTCCCGTTTAAGTTCCTGTACTACGCTTGGGAAAAGAGACCTTTAATTAACAGCAGATGCTACAATGCATAATGGAACAGTGCACACATACTAACCTGGATTAGCCGCTGCAAAACAATCTTGCAAATCTGCTTCTTATCATTTAAAGACAGTTCTTGCTGTGTCATAAGAATGCTGTAACGGCTGAAAAACTCAATGTAAGTCCACCTGGAAAATAAAAAGGTAGCAAAATGCAATTTGTTTTTTTAAAAAAAGGTAGTGTGGGTTTTTGGTTATTTTTTTGACTTATGGAGACCAACTGCTATACCTACCTGGATGGATAGCTCTGTGCACTAATTCGAATAGTTTCTAAAACACCACATGCTCGCAGTTGCTGAGCCACCCTTTTTGAGTCAAACCTAAAAAAGCAAAAAGTTATGTTTTACATTTTTGCTGAGCTTGACATAATAATGAAAACAATTCTACTAGCTGGAATTCTATTTCTGCTCATAGGACACAGGGCTCCCCTTTTTTTTTTATATATAGTGACGTACTCCTTATCCCATACAAAAAAAAAAAAAAAAGTATCTGGCTTTTCTTTTTGTTCCTCAAGAAGCTCCTATCAGCAAAAGGCAATTGTGCTTAGGATAAAACAAAACAAAACAAAACAAAAAAACAACACAGAAATAAATTCTCTCAGCAATCTATTGGGAAGTAACTCTCTCTATGTATTCTTTATCACACCAAGAAATTTTACTTAAGAATACCTTGGTTTAAAATTTCTAACAAAAGGCATGGAAAGGCCCTTTCCAGTTCTGGACCAGAGTTGCTAGGCCCACAAAGCACTAAGCTAGTGCCGATCCAGTACTAGCAAAGAGATGCCTGTGGCTCACAGAAGACTGTGTTGTACTTTCATAAACTTACAGTATGTTTTTGTGGTCTAATTCACACATAGTTTTACATTATCAAAGCTGTTTTCCTCCTCACTGCTAATACACAGAACAATCAGGTCTCGGCACAGGGATAGTGAAAGTTGTTATGTTTTGCATGGAGAGATTTTGTCTGGCTCCAAGAAAATGAGCTAATACTAATAAAAATTCACTTAGAAACACAGCAATGTTTGCCTCTTTCTCAGTTATGACAAAGGCGTATATTTCATTTGTCAGTACGTTACCTTTCAATTGAAAGCTGTATACCTGAAACTAAAGAGCTTCCACAAAACAAACCAATAGCTGCATCAAGGCCAACTCCTACTTACTCCCACTAACTCCTACTTAGTTGGTGGTTATCAACTAGACACAGGAATTATGCAAACACAACTATCGAGCATGCATGACTGTATTATAAGAGTAAAATGAAACAAACTTTTGTTTGGCTTTTCTGACTTCTAATGTTATAAATATTTCTGTGGACATAAGTGAAGATCATAAAAAAACGGCAGTGGCTTTTATTCCCTAAATATGAAGGGATACTAGTCCATACTACACAGAAATAACAAGTATAGAAAATATCTATCAGTTTAAAAGGTAAGACAACCTTTTCCCCTAAATGTTATGACAAATGCACAAACATTAATATCTAACTTGAAGATCTTCATCATAATAAGGAATTTATAAGATATTAACAATTATTACTGAATTACTACTATTTTTGTAAGATTTTTTTTTATTTCAGTTATCTTGAAAATAAAAAACATTCTGTATGGAAAGTTGTTCAACAGCAACAATGGAGCTAATGTGAAACAAAAAAACTGTGTTAATTTTTACGATAATACAACAGCTCAACACCACTAACATACTTACTCAAAAGGCTGCTTTTCATCATTTGGCTTTATGCATCGTACATAATGAGGGGTGGTTGCATTAAGTGTCTCCATAAGCAAAGACAAAGAACTCCGAAACTAGAAAATATCAGGCATAACAGTTTCACCAGTAAAACATCTACAGCTAAGTAAAAAGTCAAATCTTATGGCTTTTAATTCTTTGTTAGGTTTTGTCTGAACACAGATTTTCTTAGGGTTTAGATATTAAAAACAAGAAACTTAACAGTCATATTGTTCCTAACACTCTCCTATATATAAATTAAGCTTACCTACTTATACCCAGACCTGGAGTACTGCATTGTTACTGGTTCTTGCTGAAGACCAGATACTTCCTTGTGAACAGTACAATACAACAGCATTTTCTCAGACTACCCAATACACTTTCCTGAAACTATGAGCATCACAGAACTGTATGTTTACCCAGTACCTTACTGCCAACAGTCATCCGGAGTTGCTTGTTAGGTGGCTTGAGAACAGGTCTTGCAGATTTGATGTTTATAGTTGAACTGAAAGGTGAAATGGACACTGGATTTTCTTGAAAAAAGTTTGCGCACAGACGAAACTAAAAGTGTGGTGAAAGAATCACAGGTAAATACTGTGGAACTGCAATAACATTTAAGTAAAATTATGTTATAGTCAATGTAGAATGCAAAAGCCATCCATCTTAATGCTTAGGCCAGTTATTGCAAGACATTGAACTTGATCTTTAAGCCGCAAATAAACAACAATTTAAGAAATATTTGCAACAATCCTAAATCTATTATGAAGCATTTAGGCACTTCAAAGACAAAACTCAACAACTGTGAAGTAGGTCTGCAAGTGCAATATGAGCATATGAGCAATATGCAGTATTTCAGTATGAGCAAACATGGAAATAAATACAGATTTAAACATAAACCACTTAAGTTCTGCTTCTCATGATATTTAATTTAAATGAAGAACATGTTTTTTGTCAGATAAACTTAGCTTCTTAGCAATCCTACAGCCTGAAAGGGAATGGGCCTTCAAGAAGATGGGAAATGACAAGCCCATATAAGACATTTGATATTTTCCCTGCCCTGGAATTCCTTTAAACTCTTCTGAAAAATAAACAAAGGCAGCTGTTAATGATAAGCCACCTATCAAAGCTACATATAAAGACTGTAGGGACAAAAAAAAAAGGATTCCAGAATGCTTCCAAAATGGAAGATTGAATATCATATTTAAATCTTGTATGTGATTTTGATGTTAAAAACACACACTTGAAGAATATTAATTAAAATTAGTATATGAACTGATTTATTCAACCTAAGAATAGGTATGGTTTTTTTTTGTTTTTGTTTTTTTTTTTTTAATTAGAAAAACTTTTTATTAGAAAAAAGTTTTACAATCAGATCTGAATTAATTCCAATGAAATTAGGTACTCAGAAAATTAATCATAATTGATTGTTCACAAACCTTGCTCTCTTTCAAGATTTCCATCAATACTTCATATACTGTATCCCTGTTTTTTTCCAGAAATCCTTCACATTTATATTCTACCTGTGCAAAGGGATTAAATCATTAACTTCAACCACAAACAAACAGTAAGCAAAACAGTTTTTATTCTCTAAACTGTGTTGGCCAACAGTCCTTTATTAGTCCTGAATGCTTTCAACAGCTACACTATGGCAAGCATATGCACATACAGACTGCAAGTTTAGAAGCAGGACAAACTGTCAGGATGCACTATCAACTGCAATTTCCTTCTGCCTTCATTAGGAATTACTTTCCTTCCCTTTTAACCATTATTTTCTATGAAAAAATACCTCTATCTTCAAACCAAAATACCAAAAAAGGATTACTGAATTTGAAATGTAAATAACTGTGACTAAGACTTGTTAAAGACTGCAATCTTAACTATTTTATTTATATATTGCACTCATTTTCTCCTTTTATATCTTTGTGATTTATTTTTATACTCTCAAAATTATGATTTTAAGCTCTTATGTTTAAATGATGCTACAGGTAGTATTAGCAACAACTAAATTGTAAAACATACTGAAGAAGGATTATACAGAAGTTTCAAAAAAGTGTGGTTAATATTTCCTCCATGAGATTGTTTCTTTTCTGATAGAGATACTTCTAGAGATAGGGTGAAATAAAACTGGCTTGTTTACAGCCTACCTTATCAGCAAAGTGTTGAATGATGAAAGATGTGTTTGACATCCTCGGCTTTTCAAAGAGTGCGTTTTTGTTGACAAAATTATTATATAGCTTTTGAAGCCAGTTTTCATCTGTTCCATGAGGCAACTGTAAAAATGAGAAGGGAGATTTCCTTAACAAAACTCTTGTGGACTCCACTGTTTTTTTAGAACAGCAAAACTGCTTACTATCAGTACATGCTACCTAAATAATGTATCCTCAGTCAGTTAGGAGGCCTAATAGCAAAAAGGTTTTGTCTTCTCAGAATTGCCAGTGGAAAAAATAGAAAGACTGAAGATGTAGGTGTAGTGCATTCAACATGAATAGAAAGGAGCAGAAAGGAAAGCGATATATATATATATATATATATTTGGATCAAAATAATTGACTTGGGGAATAATTGAACTCTATAAATGTTGATTGAAAGAGGACCATGGAGACTGTGTATAACAAATTCCTGCTCAGAGCAAGACTACCACCACCACTACAACAGACTTTCAGATGAACCCAGATCCTGAAAGTATCCAAGGAAGGGGATCCCACTGCATCTCTGCTTAACCTGTTCTAGCACTACACTGACCACACAGTGAAGAAATCTAGTTGCTGAGTTAGCTTCTTGGCAAGAATTTAGCTCTTGGTTCTTAATTTTATAAAACAGAAACAAACAAGAATAAGTGGCTTACAATTAAAATAACCAAATAGAGAGAAAGTATTGTTTATTTCATAATGAAAATGCTTTTTCCACTTGAAAGTGAGAAAATAAAGATTTATGCACAAGCTCAAATTGTAAAAATCTTTGTATTTTTATACAAGCTCATAAATACAAGAATTTTCAAATTACCAAGCACTCTTCATCCAAAAGTTCTAAAATACCCATTTTAGCTTCAATAAGGTCAATAACAGGCTGGTTGTCATAAAAGTCTATTAAAGTCCATGGGATATCTTCCTTCATATATTCTTCTTGTTCAAGTTTAAAGACATGCTAGATATATGAAAATTATGAAAACATATGGTTATAATTAAGGCAATATATGTATGGACGTGTGTGATTGCATACAGAACATGAAAATATTTATGTTTTGTAGTACAGTATTTGTCTGTCTTGTCAGAAGTATTCGTGTATATATACATGTTTATATATGTGTATATATACATATAGAACTACACACAAAGAAAGAACTGTTAAATGAAATGAACATACCAGGTTAAATTGCAGCTGTAGTTTTTCATTAGCATAATTGATGCAAAATTGTTCAAAACTGTTCACATCAAACGTTTCAAAGCTGAAACATGTCAAATAAAAAAAAAAAGATGCAATTTTATTGAAGAAAAAAAATCCCTTCACATTTAAATAGAAATCATAATATTCTTGTAAGACTTTGGACCTAATCTAATAATTCTAAAAAAAATAAATAGCCATAATAGTAACGATGCTTCTAAGACATTTCAAAATTTCCCTACAGGTTAATGTTACCAGACATGACAGAGCTAAAAAATCCAGATTTAAATCTAAAGGTGTCATATCGAAAGTTAAATTTAACATCACTCACACATGCACAAAAAATATTTATAGTTGCAGAACATTCCTGCTACTCAGGATGCAAAAGAAATTGCATGACTAAGATTTTTTGGAAAACAAAACCTTCCAGATTCATTAGCAACACAAACTAACAAGTGCCTTTTATCAACCTCACAGAAAAGGCACTAAGTTAATCAATAGCAGAGCATTGATCTTACTGAAGCTTAATTAATTCATTTTTTTTTTTTAGAGACATTCTTACCCATAAATGTCCAAAACACCAATAAAAGTATGTTGTTTGCCAGTGAATTGCAAAGCTTGGTTAATTCTTTCCACAATGAAGTCAAATAAATGAGAATATATCTTCTTTGCCAAAGCATCCCTTGCATTAACAGCTTGAGCTTTTGTCATTGGCTTTATTACAGTCTCTGAGGTAGTGATAATCTTTCGATGGCACAACCACTGTATCATTTTGTCAAAGTTTAAATCCAGGAGTTCACAGAATATATTGAGATGACTGTCTTCTGGCTTTAAAGATAAATAAATATTATTAGATTGCACTTAATAAATATTATTAGATTATATTTAATACCTTTAATGTTGTCTAGACAGTGAAATCCTAGCATAACTGGCATCAGCCTCGGAGTTTTATTTTCTGTTCACTTAGTCTGGCAAAATCTTAAGAGCTAAAACAAGTAATGGTGGACAGAGCTACTGACATAGGAAAGAAAACAGACTGGGTGAGATACATTGGATAAAGACTTTGAAAGAAAAAGTGACTTTAATCTATGTTCAGGTGTCCTTGATTTTTGACTTGTACTGGGACAAGTCTTTTTGACTTGTTGCTGGGACACATTCTGAGCAGCTTTGACAATGCTGTTCCTTTTATTCTGCAAACAGTCCCAAATGGCTTTTCTAACAGCTTTTGGGCAGAAACAGGATTCAGATAAAACATTCACTTTGTATACATACGAAGACAGATAAATCTCGCAAGTTTAGTATATACCAGATTTAATGCTGCTCTTGAGGCCCAAAATTTAGAAAAAAAATTGCTAAATGTCTTTTGGCAGAGAAAATAATAATAAAAAATGCTGTTTTCTCAGTGAGCTACTTCCTTACACTGATGGATGATCTTTCATCTCCAACAGCAGTTATTTCCACATTGCCTAAGTGTAGGATCGCTGCCAGTGTTTTAAAAATATCCATTTGAAAATCTTCCTTCAGACCTAAAAAAAACCACAATTCTTGATTATTTTAAAAATTCAAAAACAGAATTAATTAAAATAGTACAATGTTGCATTACTTGCTTTGTTGTGTAGCCAATAATTGTATAGCATCTCTGCAGACTACTGTGAAAGCCCTTGGTTCTGCCTACTTTCTGCCTGTCTGATTCAATGAGAGATTAGACAAATCCCTGTATTCCCACAACTGCCAGCTAGAGTCTCCTTTGGCTTTCACACAAGCCACATTAGGGATAAGGAAGCTTCTAATTCCACTTCCTTCACAACACATTAGTCTAAGATCTAAGCAGACTCCAACCCTTAGTGATTTTGAGAATTTATAATGAACACTATTGGCTAATAGCCATTTGTTCTTGCCTAGCATTTTAAAATAGACCGATGGTGCAGAAGACATGCTATGCAGGAAACAATTTTGATAATTACTACTAACTTTTTGGACATTTAAGAAACAATCCCCCTTTGCCCATTTCAGAGAAAAACAAATTTTAAATGCATGTAGTAGATATTTCCAATAAATTACCCAGTAAGGCAAATGTCTTCTGAGTCTCCACCATATTTGCTCTGTCATCAACTCCTTCAATAACTGTATTACCACCCATTCTTGTGTAGTTAAATTTTTCTGCACTTCCTAGAGACAAGAAGCAAAACTTGTAATGATGGAAAATTCAGGACTGGGAATAGCCAATTATTAAACTTGTAACACTGTAAAATTTAAGATTCTATCACATGCAGTGAGCTGAAGGTGCCCTTTTTCCAATGGAAATCCATGTGCCTAACTCAATTTAGTTGGCACAAATCAGTATTCCTAATGCCTAGCAACCTTAATAGGTGATCTAACTAAAAAACAAGAACAAAGGTAAGTAAACATATAACTAAGACCTGGTTCTTCCAGGTGGCATTAAAGCTGCTCTGTGGATAAATGAATCAAGAATCCAAACTGTCATTATGGTATCTGCCACTACATAATTAGAATAATATTTTCAAAGACACTTGATCATGTAGTACTCAAATTACAACCAATTTGCTCAAGTTCAAACAGGATTACTAGCTAAGCGACTTAAAAGTGCAAGTCCTGTAATAAGTCTGTGAGATTTATGCTATAAAGCACTTAACATCATAGCTTTTGAAAATTCATTCTTCAAAATACTGCATTGCAAAGGTGAAGAGTAGGTTATTTTCTTGAGACCTACCCAATTTAAGATGCTGAAATTCAGGTTGCATAGCAGATGCACACAACTGATAAAATATATGGTAATTTCTCTCATTCTCTGACTGTAAATGAAAGCAAAGAATACTGTTACAGAACGAAAACCAACATAAAACAGAAAAACATTTGATATTCAGCTCCTGTAAAGTGGTACTGATACTTGAAGACTAAATTCCACTGCAACAGCATTTAGCAAAGGAATTGTCCATCATTAAAAAGTCACACTTTTGACTTCAGCAAGAGCTTTGAAAGTGATAAATACAGTATGCTTCATTTCCATCAATGATATGCTGAGGGTTTTTTTTTTCCCCCCAAGGCTCTTACTCTAATGATTTCTTCAACCTGAACAACCATCTACTAATAACAACTGTCAAATACTGGAAAGAGCAACAGTGTAGGAGTGCCAACTGAAACACTGAACTGTGGTAACTCAGAAAACTCTCTTTATATACCATCTTTCAGACAGAATAATTATAGAACTATTTTCTCATAGTACTTAAAAAGTTACAATACTACTAAAACACTACTAAAACTTTGTAAAAAAATAAAGCTTTGTAAAACTAAATACTTTCTTATTATAATGATAATATCTGGTCACATGCAATAATCCCTGGCATTGTAAGTTTTCAGCCAGTTTTTTTTACCCTACATATTCACACTGTGTGACACAATTCACAGATTTCTCAAATACTTCTTGCACTTATATCAGGGAATCATTCCTCAAATATGTTCTCCACTTAATATAAGGAAGAACCTGGAAAAAATCAGTCCTGTGTTCTAAATGAGATTAGCTCCTCTGAAGAAAGGAAATTGAATGCTTATTAGATGTACTATTGAAGAATTTCACTTAACCATTTTCTATTTTCATATTTTTTATATGAAACCAGCATAGTTAAAGGATAACATATTAATGGCTACACTCGCTTTGACTGTTTTTATTTCACATACCTGAAAGACAACTCTAGATTTCTCAAGCAGATATGTTCTCATGTTGGCTCCAATTATTCGGTAGCTCTGGTCAAAACTGATTTCAGTGTATTTTCCAAATCGACTGCTATTGTCATTCCGTGTGGTTTTTGCATTGCCAACAGCCTACAAAAATGATAAACTTTCAGAATTTGTTTTACTAGCATCTTTCATAAGAATAAATTTCTCAAAATGTGACTCAACTTCAAATTCCTAAACTCTTATTTGCTCAAGAATCAAATTCAGCATTCAACTGTGTTGAATGAGAAGCAGGGAAATTATATTCTCTCACCATACAGAACCTTAACCATTTTCTACTCTGATTAATAAAAGCAAACAACTTGTTCACTATTTTTCTCCTATCATCTCATTAACAGGATGTGGTCAGATAAAACTTTTGCAAACTGGTACCTCCAGAGGGCTGTTGGCAGGTGATGCAGAACCTTGGTGTTCCTGAAGCTGACCACCTTTTTCCATCAGGAACATTCAGAGGCTAAAATTCTAATTTAGATGTCTAAGTCAGTCAGCTAAAATGTCCCCTAATGATTTCAAACAAAGACATTCAGCTGCACTTGGAATTCTTTCCTTGACAGACTTGACAGATATTCCCTGAAATTTACCTCAGTTATTGGATTGGATGCCAATACTTTATCCTCCACATGTGCATTGCTGGTAGACTTACTCACAGTGGCAAAGTATCTCATAGTGTATCTTGCAGACACAGTCTTTCCAGCTCCTGATTCTCCACTTACTATAATAGACTGATTCTTGTTATTTCTAAAACCAAGTAATTAGACAGTTTAAATCAGATGTGTCTAAAATGTATGCATATATATATGTAAATAGATATAAGAATTATACATATGAAAGAAATGTATGAAAACACAACCGTGGTGAACGCGTATCAGTTCCACCTTTCATCCATTCTCTTTCAATCCGCTTTGGTTGTAACATGACATCACTAGGCTGATGTCATTGCTACTCATGCAGCTAAAACAACGTTTTATCAAAAATAAAAATAGTTATGAGTTATATAAATTCCTCAGCTGGTTAAGTATTTACTTCTTCTCTAGTTACCCATACAAAAGTATTCATAATAGCCAAAGGTAAGTACGGTTAATTCAAATTCCAATCAACACTGACTGCCACAAGACTTTAAGTGGTAATTATGGACATTAAACAACATACTGAACCTTGCCATTTGCTTGTATGCTTCTTCTGCCACAGCAAATATATGAGGATCCATGTCCCCCATGTTTTGTCCACTATATGCATGGATAATGGCATCTCCATATATTGGCAACTGCTTATAGGGGTTTATTGCAACCAAAATTATTCCTATAACCAAGCATATAAAACAGAGGTTAGTGCAATGAAAACTGGCAATGACAGTTAAACTGAATCAAGGTAGCAACGTTTTCTAAACTAGGTAAAATAACATGATCAACAGACACATGAATACGCATACAAAAACTCCAGTGAATTACAAGACACTCAAGGGACACATCACCCACATCATCCTGCAAACTAATCCAAGATTACTTTTTTATTTTAAAGTTTTTTTTTTAAAAACAAACAAACAAACAAACCTTGCATTTGACTTTGCTTACCACTATAGGTGTAGATAAGCTTAGACTCCACAAAACGAACTTTAAGATTGTGTAGAACAGCTGGTTCATGGAGATAACTAAGTGCAGTGAGATCATTTTCACCAACAAGTATGTCGGGATTTCGTAGAGGTGGCAAAGCAGCTGGATCAACAGGGTAATTAATTTCCTGACAACAAAAATGACTTGAAATATCACAAAATAAACACATTATGTCTGTATAAACTATCTTTACACAAAGTTACAGGGTTGATGGAGCACTGTCTCATTTTGTATTTAATCAATTCCATACATCTCACCGAACTTAAGGGACTAGAGCTCATGAAAATAAGAAGGTGATCTTTTTTCATTAAAAGAAAGGTACATTATTTAATTATTTTATTTACAGAATAGGAATGAAAAAATATGGAAATACTATTTTCAAAATATTACTTCAGTAAAGAACACTGATAACAAAATTAATAAATCTCAGATAAAGCAGTAATTTTAGTGGGGAAAAAAAATGCAACTGCTACCTCTATGGAAGATATACATGTCTTGCTCTTCTGCTTTACTTCAATGAGTTTCACTGCTCATTTCAAAAGCGATCTTTCTACATCAACATAAATCTCATAACCTAATGTGATGCACACGGTAGAAATGCATACATTTTGAGCTGTTACAGCTATTTACTGTACAGATTTCAAAATTCTGGTAACTGCAGAGTTATCATAATTCTGCAGAGTCACTGCAGAGTTATCATAATTCTGCAGTGATCATAAAGGAAAATACAGAAAATTCATTTAGACTTAGTGACGATGAGTCCTGTGTTTCTACATAAACGTATCTCAGCAAACCCCACGGTAATTAAGGCTTTTCTCCTTACAGTTCCATCTTCTAATTGCACTTGGAGAAAACGGTCTCCAGCTTTGTAGTTTTTTGTGATTTCTGCAGACTGCCAAACTTCTTCATTATCAGGGATCCACACCCTGTTGTACTACAACAGAAAAACAAGGTAACAGTTAGCTATTATCATAAAACAAGACTATAAAAAAGATAGTTTTCAAAAAAATCAAGTGCAACCTAAATGCTAAAGTGTATGCCAGGACTCTCTGGGATTACTCTTAGCTCTGACACTTTCATTGGGATGTATTTTTGTGCTTTAGTGATTTCTTGAGGGGAAAAAAAAAAAAAGAGAGAGAGACAACAGACAATTTCAAATATACTTGTTCTACTCCTGTTTAGCATGAAGTCTGCAGAACAGCACTCAGAGTAGTAACTGAACAATGGCCAGGCTGTTGCCAGGCTCTTCAAGCACTCTATAAAGAATAAAGAATAAAACACGCTTACAGCACAGCCTTGACTCTTAGGAGAATTCAAATGAGCAACAAGTACCAGAGAAAGTATCTCATTTAGTAGAACTTAGACAATCACTTCCTTGAATTCAAATACAGGATACTGAATTTAGAAATCATTTTGCCATAGGTACAAATATATACACAAGAAAGAGACTACACAGTTACTTTTCTTCTAACAGGACCAAAATGTAACTTCCCAATAACATCCTCCCCCATTCTGGGGTGAACTTCAAACACTACTGGCAGGTTGTTTTCTTTACAAGCAATCTGCTGCCTTAGCAGCAATCATTCCCAGCAAGACCCTTTAGCTCTGTCTCAGGAAGAAAACACCATTCTTGGAAGCACTTACTTCCAGTGGAAGCAGATAAATTTTAATTTCCTTATAGGTATTTGGAGAATGGAAACAAGAGAATTACTTCTAGCCTTCTGAAGCATGGTTATGTAAGTGTAAATTATGTTGTACAAGCCATCCAGTTTTCCTATCTTGAAGTTAAAATGCTAAAATATTAGCAATGTCTTTCAGTTCTCTGCCCAAGAACATATAGGAAACAGCATTCCTTAGGACATAACAGCTGGAAGCCTTAGTAAGTCAGGAATTTCTTCACTGACGTGCAGTTGTCCTTCTCTTCCTGCCATGGTCTAATAAAGCAGCAGCATCTCTAAAAGACCCCCTAACGCATCACCTGTATATCAGTAGGTACTGTTTTAAATAACATTGAAATCACTTCTAGTCAGAAACTTGCAGTTTGATACCATTTCTGACGTGTCAAAATATTTTTGCACTGTGTTGCATATATATCACGTGGCAATGACAATGACACCGAAGATTGGGCTTGAAGAAGAGAGCAAGAGTAAGGACAGAGATGTCAAGGGGAAAAAAAAGCATGAAAATCACCAGTACATACCGTACTGAGTTTCTTGTGGGCCCTCTCTCCTCTCATTTGTGATTTAGTAACATCTGAGCCAGAACCATTCAGTCCCTACTCTCGCAAGCAACCATGTCATATAATCTTGTATCAGCATCTGTTTTGATAGCCAGAAACCTTCATTTAATTCTCCTATCCTAGCTAAACACATGGTCAGCTTATACCAGCTTTGTGCTGTTTAAATAAGTCCATGACAGTTGCTGCTGCTTCTTACTTGAAAAAATTATTAGACAAGGATTTCATGAGGTGTTAGCATGCCCCCAGATACCTCAGAGACTCTCAAACCTTTTCATTTTGTTGCTTCAGCTGTTACTTTTTGCAGAAATGACTTTTCCCCCCTCTCTACTCTGGGGGAAGCCTTGGCAGCCCCAGCAGATCCTCAGAACGTGGCAGCCTCCAGCCCAAGGACCCTCCTGAATGACTTCTGTGTCATTCCTGCACAACGTTGATTTCCTGGCCTTTAAAAATACTTACATATCTGTTCACAGCTGTTAAATGGAATTCTCTATTTGCTGTTATTCCGTGAGTCAAGAATCTAACAACCAAATAACCTCAGAACACAGCATGTTCCCATGTAACTGAGGGAACTACAGCAGGACATAGTCAAGAAAGGGACGGAAAAAGGCATGGGATTGAAGTGCTTATTCTTCAGAAAATGTCCCTGTGGTTCCAGGAGCCTCCATTGGCAAATGTACCCAGCCTACCACAGCTCGGTTTCTCCAGACCCTGCCTTACAAGTAAACACAAGGGACTGAGCTCATTTTCGTATCAAGTTACACCCACGCTCCTTCCTCCCCGCCACCTCTGTACCTTTCCTCCCAATTTACAAAAACACACGTTCTTCCAGCTGCTCAGCGTGGTGTTAGTACAGCAAACAGACAAAAACCACCGCAGCAAAAGGCCAAATCGAGTTTAGTATGGCATCTAGTTTTGTGACAGAAGAGATGGGTCTGTAAGTCAGCAATATGCACATGTGTTTTGTTATTTAAGGCTCAGCAAACGGATTATACATCGCAACGCTGTGCTGACCACTGGAAAAGTGGGAAACGTGAAAAAAATACACCGGCTGCGTTCAGGAGAAAGAATCTTTGTTTTAGTTCCCAAATCTGTCTAACATATTAAATACCTGCATGAAAACGAGCACTCTGAGGTTGAGTGACCAGCAGACTGCTGTTATGCTTAAGAATTGCCCATGAGCAGGTCAGCGCGTCTGCGCCCTACACCCACACGGCATTACAAGTCGCAGAAAACAAGTGGTTTTCTAGAAGATATAGAAAAAGAAACACCGTATTTTCCCAGGGTGTTCTGGGGTTTTACAGTCTATTAGCTTTAGTTCTGTTATTTTTTTGGTTTGCGGGTTGCAGCGCACGCCGGCCAGCCGCGAGCCCTGGCCCTGCCCACGGCAACCAGCAGCGAGCCCCCGCTTTCCCTCAGAGCCGCGTTACCGCCGAAATCGATCAATTCCCGTTTAAGAGCCGCTTATGTTATATTTTCTCTGCTGAACCACAAGCCCGATCTGCCTTCGTGGCGTACCCACGAAGAAGATGACGCGTCAGGTCCCGAATCGTCGAACTTTCAGTCACGCAGGGGAAATAACTTCTGACAGACACGCAGCTGAGAAACGCCGGGGAGCTTCGCGGTCGTCGCCCGGCTCCCCTTTCCCCTTTCCCCTTTCCCCTTCCCCTTCCCCGGCGGCGGCAGCCCCCTCACAGGGCGGCCTCGCCCCCCGCGCAGCAGCCGCTGCCCCCCGTGATGGCGGCCGCGCGCTCACCTGCGTGTAGAGCTCGGCCAGCGCCATGGGCGGCCCCGGCCCCGGCCCCGGCCCCGCTCCGGGCACCGACGCGCTGCGGCCCTGCCGGGGACAGGTGGCCGCGGCGCCACGGCCCGCCCCCGGCCAGCGCCCCCGGGCCGGATCCTGGCCCTGCCCCGGGCCGGGCGCGGTCCTGCCCCGGGGGGGAGAGGGCGGCTCCTGGAGCAGGGCGTTTGCTTCAGGCGCTGCCGGCACCCGAGGGCGCTCCGCGGAGCCGAGGAGGCCGGGGTGGCCGCCCCTGTGCCCCCTCCAGGACCGGGCGTCCGTGGCGTGGTCGCTAACAGCTACCCGAGGTGACGCCGAACAAGTTGGAGCGGTGTTAAGTGCATGTGTGAGTTGACACGGCAGCTCTTTATTTGTGCAGGTATGTAAGTATAGGGGGGTGAGCAGCAGGCTCAATGATTACATAGACGGGTGCAGGCATTGAGGCGCTGCTAGGCAAAGCTGGCATCTCGGATACATCTTTACGGATTAAGAATAACAAATTGTCCAGAAACCAGAGGGATCATGAGGGCAGCCGTCCCTGACCGAGAAGAAAAGGGTGGGAATACTGAGCACCTTGCTATAAGATACCATGAAGGAGTTTCTCTAACAAACTCAGAATATGATTAAGAAAAACACAAAAACAGCCTCAGAAAACATTTCATAATCTTAGGGCACTAATAGGTACTACACTTAAGTATTATTTGTGAGAAAGAATATTTGAATAAATATAGTACTTGTTTTGGCAGCTGGAAATAGTCTCAGAGGTCCGCCACTCCTCCCTTCCTGCCTGACGCTGTAGAACTTCCATGGCACAATCAGAGTGTAGTGCACTACAAATCTTACATCTTATCTTAATAATATTTGGTAAAATATTTGGTTAAAAATAGTGTATTATATCAAACAAAATATTTTCAAATACACCTCCAAATTTATGACACACTGCCAATATGGGAATAGGTGTTCATACACTGAGTCCTCAGATTTTAACCAGCTACCTTCACAGTCACCAGTGTCAGCACAGAGCTTATAAATTCTAGCTAAGGTTAAGAACTTGTGATGTTTCTGGATTTCCATACAGGTGTTTTTGAATGCGGGGTCACCATTTGCAAATAGATCCTAGATAGGGGCTAACACAGTGTAGTTCAATCAGTTATCTTGGGAAATATACCCAAGACAATTCTTAATAAATACACTCAAGTGGCCAAAGCAGGGCAAAGCAACAGAAATAATGAAGCAGTCTTTAACAGCTCCTAGAGTTACTCCAGAAAAGAAGGAGAGGAAAGACTGTGTTTTTCAGCTACACAGAGCCTTGGCCGAGAAGACTGGCCCCTACATAAGGCTGCTTGAATTCACCTAACAGTGGGTGACAGACAAAAAGCCTCCTCCAAGAGGAGGCTGAGGACAAAAGACAGGATAGTAATCCATTTAGTCCAAAGAAAGTCCAAAGCTCAGTCAAAAGTATGACAGCCACATATCTAAAGTATTCAAAACAAACAAACAAACAAAACAGAAACAAAGAAAATCTTACAGCCGTGTTTTTATTTGGACATTTTCCAGTGATAGCTATTAGGCTACAGTTCTTATGATGCATACATTTACTAAGTACAACATCAGACACTACAACAGATCAGAGCTCAGGTCATTCTGACAATGTTTTGGTTTTCATCTATGTACCGTGGTGGTATTGAGTGAAAATCTATGTTTAAAGGCTTTTATTTACCAGATGAAGTATCAGCATCTTAAAAAAATGTTTACTTAGAGTACTCATATGGTATTTGAAATGTGTTCAGTTTAAATCACAAATTACACAGACCTTCAAATTGCAAATGCTGGTGTTTCCAAGTTGGGAACAAATGTTACCGGGTGTCAATCTGCTTTTCAACAATGAAGTTGATCCTGCTTTCTTCCTGTGATAGGTAAAATAGATTAATTACATTTAACGGACTTGAGCACTTTCATGTTCCATCCCAGATTGAGAAGCAATTTTTTTTCAAAATTTGAATAGAAGACTATGTCCTAAATGTCAGAATAAAATGGTCACTGGAATAAAAATACACCAAACTGAATGAGGTAATTGTGCAAAATCTCTAGAATAGCTGTGTATAATTCTAAGGGGTCTTTGACAAGTATTTTTCCAGCATCTGATAGAATCTATTATAGCAACAGATAATAAATTAAAATATAAAAGATATATCCACATTAAAAGAGCATAACCATGATTCAAAGGAAAAAAAAGTTAAAATAATTCTGCATTATAATTCCATGGTTAAAGAGATATTAGTCCTAAGGTGAAAGATATATTATACACTGACACGAAAATTTTACTTCTGAAAAGTGCATGTAAAATACTGCCATGTAAAATATTAGATGAATTACCAATTACACATCTACTTCAACTGAAAAATATTTTCCTTTAAAACATGTCAAGCAGCATATATTTTTAACGTGATATAAAAGTAATACCGGTCAAACCACTGAGTTTAAGGATAATATCTATAAATTACTAAACACTACTTTTTTAAGGAAAAGAGATACAATAAGGCTTTTTACAGGTAAACAGACTTTAAAAATAAAAATACATCTAGGCATACATTTTAATACACTAATGCTTACATAGTGGATACACTTCCTGATCTACAGTATGAACATACTGTAATGCTATTTTTTTGTTTTTCAATAGGAGACAAATTCTGTAGGTCAACATGTTCTCACTTATTTTCCTTCCTAACCATGTTCCTGAAAGTGAAGGCTTTCCCATTACACTCTCTCAAATACAGTACGTCTAAAAGTCTGAAAGCTACTATACCCCACCATTCTTACATTATACCTTATTTGGAGCCACTCATAGTTTCAAGAATTAAGTAATATTAAAAAAAAAAAAAAAAAGTTTTTGGTTACCACGCACAGAAAGACAATCTAAATCATAAGTAAAGATCATTCAAAATATTTATGCAATGCAATATTAGGTTCTTGCAAGTGTCAGCATGGTCCAACAAGTGTAATATGGGGCATACACATTTGAAAGTAAGACAACATGAGCATCTTAAAATGATACTTACAAAGTTTAGGTTATCGTTTATTTATTATTTATTTTAGCAACCATATAAACAGTATCTCTACCTCTGAAGTAAAACACAACTGAAACATTTTGCTTTAGAGCAACATTTTTTTCTGTGAGTTTGTAGGCAAATAGATAAGTACCAAATACTCTAATAGTGTACCCCTAGATTATTTCTCAGTATTTTTAAATAAATTAATGTTAAATTGCCAATTTTTATATTGTATAAAAAATATTGCACAATGTAACTGAGTAATGTGTGTGACTTTTTTTTTCCACGTGTTATTTTGCGCCATACACCACAAACTACGTTTTAAAGATCAGAATTGGAACCTTAAGGAAGGCCATTGAATCAGTATGCATCATGGTCAAATGACAGCATCATAGTCAAAACTCACTTAGCATTTTTATAAGCCAATCTTTCTAAGAATATGAGTCTTGGGCTACTGCAGAAATTTTCTGTTAAAGGTTTTCTTCTCAAATACATTGTACGAAGGAGTACTTTTTATTTTTTAAACTTTTTTTTTAAGTGGCAACAAAATACATTATACTGAAAATACACACATCTCTGGGGTCTACAAACAAAGAAAAACATTGGACAGACTACAAAATCTAAATAAATACAAAAATCATGACTTATTTCTGATAATTTGTTTCAAGATTTTGTATTCTTAGATAACTATTAAAAAACAAAAAATAACACAACAACTAAACATGTAATTTCCAGTGTGCTACTTGTGCTTAGTTACCATTTTCCTTTACAGGTGATATTTGATAACATTTGCAGAACTCCAGTTAGAATAACAGACTGCATTGGACTGTAAATAAGGTTGACAACAAAAAATGAAATACCTTATTTTTAGTGCCTAGTATGATACTGTCATACGTTTAGAAGAGCACAATATGCAGCAGCAATTTAATTTGTAAACCACAGTACTAACAAATGAACACCCATGTTATAGCATATAGTAAGCTATAGGACTTATCACTAGAATTTATGTCAAACTGACATAAATAAGGAAGTGGTTTAAGAAATCATTTTATATATTGCCAGTTTTTGCTTCTCCATTCCAGTTTTTACAAATTAAATGTAACAGGCTCCCAAGTAACTGTGTATGCTACTACAAAATGCCTTACTTTTGAGTCTTCCATGGTCAGGACTGTGACCGTCCCTATTGGTCCCTGCCTATGAGAAGGTTACATACGGAGTTTAATTTACACTATTTAAATATGTTACTAAAGATCTAAAAATGTCTCTAGACAGCTGAAGACACAATTTTTGTCCAAGCCCGATTTCCATATTCTGGAAATCTATGAATCAGTTGTGTCCTCATAAATGCAATGACTGAACACAAATGTACATCTTTCTATTAGCCTTCAATCTGTGGAGCTGTGTGTAGTTTTCCAGCTACTTTTACTACAGATCAGGGCATATACAGACTGTTCAAAAATGTGTTTTCAGTAGCTCACTGTGTTTTAATGGGTCATGATATCAGGCAACTGATTCTCCATCTAACACTGACAGCACATCCTTGGGATCAGACACGTGATATGAAGCCCAGCCCCAAGCTGGCTGGGATCTGGATGGTTTCTAATGCCAGAGAGGATGGATTAAATGGAAAAGTAACAGGAAAGATGTGTTTAGCATCCATGAGCAATTGAGGAGAGTCCTTCCTGTCTCGAAGACGAAGCTGCAAAGAAAAGAAAGTGATTACATTAGCATTTAACCCCTTCATTGACAATAATTGTCTTGTGATAAGGTAGTACTTCACCTGTGTTTACAGATACGTGCGTGTGGTAACTTGACCTGGAACATTGCTAACAATTGCACCATTAAACTGTGGTTACTTTTGGCATTTTTAATTTGGCATATTTTCCCCTTATAACGTAATCTGAAAATATTTAGAGTCCTTGCAAAAGGAAGAAGTTAAGCACTATCTGGCAACCAGTAAGTAGAATTACAGTTTTATCTCAGTTCTACCTTGCAGGTCTCCCTTAGCCTGCTAACAACGTACCCAGATTTCAAACAAACCAGAAAGATCATCTTTGTTTCTTTCCTTTTGTTCTAATTGTTGATTTTCTTTGGAGTATTCAGAATATTTAATTTTTATTAAGATATATTAAATTAAAAGAGATAAATGAAGAACTTTGGAATGCTTATAGGCCTCAGCTTTCAAAGCAGTTGGAAACTCTCACGCAGACATAGGTCTGAAAGAAGTAATTTAGAAATTTAGAAGCATTTAGAAAGCAAGAAAGAAGCATTCGGAAATGTCACCAATTGAAAAGTGGGCATCAAAACATGTTTAGAATCACTGAATATCCTGAGTTGGAAGGGACCCACAAGAATCATCGAGTCCAACTCCTGGCTCCACAAGGGACCACCCAAAACCCTGACCGTCTGTCAGAGCATTGTCCAAATGCTTCTTGAACTCTGGCAGGCTCAGTGCCATGACCACTGCCCTGGGGAGTCTGTCCCAGTGCCCGACCACCCTCTTGGTGAAGAACCTTTTCCTGACACCCAGCCTGACCCTCCCCTGTCCCAGCTCCATGCCGTTCCCTCGGGTCCTGTCGCTGTCCCCAGAGAGCAGAGCTCAGCGCCTGCCCCTCCACTCCCCTAGTGAGGCAGCTGCAGGCCGCCACGAGGCCTCCCCTCAGTCTCCTCTGTTCTTGGCTCAACAAACCAAGGGACCTCAGCCACTCCTCATATATCTTCCCCTCTAGACCCTTCAAAATCTTCATAGCCCTCCTTTGGAGGCTCTCTACTAGCTGTATGTCCTTCTTATATTGTGGCACCCAGAACTGCACACAATACTCAAGGCGAGGCCTCACCAGCACAGAGCAGAATGGGACAATTCCTTTCGTCGACCAACTAGCAATGCTGTGCCTGATGCACCCCAGGGTACAGTTGGCCCTCTCTGCTGCCAGGGCACACTGCTGGCTCATGTTAACTTGAATCCCCATATCCCCTTCTGCGGGGCTGCTCTCCAGCCTCTTGTCCCCTAGTTTGTTCATAGAGCCAGGATTGCCCCCTCCCAGGGAGGGAATATGGTGCAGTTTACATATAGAAAAAAAAAAAAAAAAACCTCTCACCCTTCTGGAAAAGTCGTACATACTGAGAGAAACTAACATTTTGTTCCAAGTCTGGAGGCAGTATATTGTGATTGCTTAAGATTTTCAGGCTGACATCACCTTTTCAGCACAGAAAAAATATGTCTAAAAAGCCTAATTTACTTCAGATTCCTCAGTGTGTTTCAGGATACAGCCTGTTTTGGCTCATCAAAGGGTTTATTACAGATAGTTACATGATTTTTAATAAAAAGATATAGCCATACCTGTATTGTACGGATAAATGATACCAAGACTCTCTCTTCAAATTCATTAACTGGAGTATACAAATTCAGTACTTTTACAATCTGTAAAGAACAACAATTCTTAGTTTCATTCTACTAATAAATCTGTGGGTTACAAATATATGGTTACTAGTATATATTTTTTAATTATCTATTCTAAAAGGAAAATTATTTTCAAGCTTGTTTTTATTTCTTTATTGTTTTACACAGAATTTCATTATCTGTTTAATGCTATGTTATAAGCCTGCCTCCTTCAGAACATATTCTCTGGAGGTGGAAACTCCAAGTTTTGCATTTGTGTGGAAAACACCCAATTATGGAAAAATCAGATTATAAATAGCTAATGGCGTTCCTACATACCCTGGAAACATGTTGCATTTCTCTCCCTAGTTTTGACTCTCTAATTATGACCTTCTGGAGCTTTCATTCAAGAGAATCTTATGACTTCAGTGTTTTTCAAGAGTGAGCTATTTCCCTAAAAGCAGGACTATAGCCTCTAGAAGAAAGAACTGCAAAAACAAAGACTTTAAATAATATGGGTTAAATGTCTAAAACTTAAAAAAAAAAAAAAAAACACTTTTTTTTTTTTTTTTTTTTTACATTATTCTACTTAACCAAAATATTTTTCAACAAAAGTAAGACAACGGAAGCAAGTGGAATTCTAAGTTCTTCCATTACAGAACTAAATTAGTGAATTATTAAATCAAAACAGCTGTATCAATGTAGAAGTGCTGACACCAGTGCAAAAGAAATGGAGAAATTTGTTCCTTTTCCTAATGTGAATGTTCATCCAAAGACGCTTGGATCCAGTTGTTTTGTAAAAACTCTACGCAAGTGTAGCACAGTTTAAAAAAAAAAGTGCATCTTGTCTTTACAAAAACATGAGCTTTCATAAATAGAATTCTTCAGCTGTGCTGGTTACTGATATACACTTGGTTCAGCCTTTCTGAGGCTAATGGGTACAGAAACTTAATTTTGTTTGCAGACCCTGGGACAACAGCTCTGTCTGAATTGTCCATTAACTTAACTGGATGCTAACTCAGATGGTAGAAAGATAATTTCCTAGTATCCTAGGCAAAGTTGCCTGGAGTACAGAGATGTCAGTGCAAAGTTTTCTCTGAGGATTTTTGCAGACTAAGAGACTATGTGTAAGTACAACAAACTGCACAGTGTATTGAGTTTCTTCTCATTTAGTCACAACTTATCTTGAACATCAGACCTCAAAAAAAGATCTGGTCCTTTATTTATTTATTAAAAAAAAAAAAAAATAAAATAAAAATAAAAACACTTTTAATTAAAAAAAAAAAAACAAAACACTTCCAATTTAATCTCTTTAGTTGTACTAATTCAAAACAAAGTCAGAGAAGTTTGATACATGTGTGACAGCAATGCAGGCAACCCTAACAATGAGAGTTTGGTTACCTGGGCAGTAGTCAATGCGTTGCACATTGAACAAATGGCTTCTGCATCTTCATCTGTTTTCTTTTTTACTTGCAACAACTGTGCAGCCTGAATGAGGGGCTCCAGTGTTTCTTTAGCCCCACTATTCATCAAATTTTTATCACGTAGCCATTCTTCAAGTTGACTCACATTGTATCTGTACAAAGAGTTAAGAATACCAAGACATTAATGCTTAATTACAGCTAAATTGAAAGCATGTGCAATTTCTCTTTCACAGTGTTCGCTCTTTGTCTTTATATGCTTTTTCTTCACATCAGTGATTTCCCATGATCTTGTCTTCACACTATTTCCCTTTGATTAAGGCAGGAAATTTTGAGTTTCAAAACAGTTATAAACAGTTGCCAAAGACTTTCACTTCCTCCTTTCCCTGGTTTTGTTCCTATTAATCACAGAAATGTGACAAGTAAAGGCAAATTAAATTTTGTCAGAAATGTACAGTGATGCTTGTTGTGGTTCCCTGAGTGAGTGGAATGCCTTCGCTAAATTTCCTGGCACACACCAGTAGAATGCATTGGGCAACTGATACCAAATGTAGGAATAGTCTAAGATGGCTTTACAACAGAAAGCAGCAAATTACAGCACAGATGAACACAACAGGTATCCACTGAGCCACCAACATACAAAGAATGCAGCAGGCACAGTTGTCATTACTGTCTAAAAACTGACAAAGCAAGTATCAACATTTCAGCTTCAGTTCTGATTCCCACTGCACAACAAAATACTTTTGTTTTGCTTCTCCAATGTTTCCTTGAAAGCTAGGTAGGGTTTAGCCTACATCAGCCAAGCTCATTTTAACTGAACCCCTTAAAATCAGTTTAACAGAATCCATAACTGTTTGCATGTGAAAGAAAATACTCAAAGCATATCTGCTATTCCCTCAAAACGTATTCAGCAGTGTCAAGAACACACAAAGATTTTCAGCACTACATTCACGAACAGCAGCTCTCCCACCTTATCTGCATTCCTTTGCTCCATGAGCACATGTCCTTGCGCAGAAGAAGATTGTTAAGTGTTACAGCCCCAATGATGTAGAACATCTGCTTGACAACCTGTTTGATGAGTTCTGGATCCATTCCATGCTGACACATCACAGAATGGAAAGAATTCAGCTGCCGAATAATGGAGTCCAAAGTGTAGGTTCCTTCATCAGCAATGCTGGATGTTCTCTTCCGCAACCCTGTTGGTTTCACCCCTGAGACACCTTGGATAGTCTCATGCTCCAGCATTCCTGAAACTGCATTTGATTGACAGTGTTAAGATAACAAATGCAAATTACTTACGTGCAAGCATGCTGTGCAAAACAGCAAAACTTAGTATTTAGACAGAAAGACCATGCTGGGCTTTCTGCCTACCACACTGTCATGATTTCCAGCAATTTTCTTAGTGTCCTACTATGTTTTGCAAAATCTAAGCTTACAGCGTTTTACAAGAATTCCAGGATGTGTTTGAATGGAAGGTCTAACTGTAGCTCAACAAAATGGTTTTTTCCTCCACGTGGTCATATAAGCAGCAGTGTCAGCAAACCAAGAGATGTTCCATTCTTCTAAATGGTATGATCAGAAACCATAATGAAAATTTGTGAGAGAACTGTCTGACAGGAAAAATTAAATGTACTTTTAATAAATGCAAGCTTCTTTGAATGCAAGCTTCACTACTGCTAGCTCTGTCATTGCTAATAGTTGTCTATCATGACAGACAGCCTTTTTTTCCTCTGTATTCATTTTGAGTTCTCATGTAATTTAAAGTCCAATTTTTCCAAAGGATATTTCCCAATACATAAATGTCAGACAGTCCTAGTAGTGGTTTCTTCTTGTAAATACATGATTTATGACAAGCATCAATAATATAAATTAATTTATTGTTAGTGCCAGAAGAACCAGACAGTTTAGTTTTTCCTCTAATCCAAGCTATTCAGTGTAGTCCTTGTCATCTATAAACAGAATACCGCAAGAACTATTAATAAAACTGTACCATTTATGAAGAAATATCAGATAAAGCATATTACTACCATCACAATTGTCTTTTTGGTACTACTGTGTGAAGTTTAAAGAATTCAGCTTTGCCTTACCAATCATTGGTTGCAGAATGTTTTCCAACACTCGGACAAGTTGTTGGTAGATCTGAATAGCCAAGTCACTCAGTACTTGTCTATATTCAGCTAAGTCAAAATTAGTGAGGCAGTGCTCATTCTGACGAGGTGTATTATGCTTCATAAACCCCTGAATTAATAAAATAACAGAAATACATGCCTCAATAGAATAATAATAAAATCACACAAAAACAGTATTTATATATGTTCATGCAACTGACAAATAACACTTTCAAAATAATAGTTACAGCCCCTAAAAATTCTAATTTGGAAGTTCCCATTGCACCTAATACTAGGATTTGATTTTCAGTTCTGACTTATGCAATGTCTGCTTCCTTGATGTGAAACTTTGAGTATCTGACAGAGGAACAAACTCCGCCAGCCTTCTGGCTGGTAAGACTCTTCCCTCCCACTCCAACAGGGGCATTCTCACCTGGTCATTTATAGTCAAAATCCCATTTAGGTTTGAAGAAGGAATATGACATATCATAGCTGCCAAACTTAAAATAGCCTGCCACACCATGGTTAAAGAGATTAATATAGCCTTTTTATAGGAATTTTAGTGATTCATTACCAAACATCATAATGATAGCAAATAGATTCTTCTACTTAATCTGGGTTAGCACCTTCAAGAGTACAATGCCATCTAACCTGTAGCGCCCTAGCCTGCAATAAAGTGAAACTGGATCAAATTTTATCTCCTAGTGCTTTCCAATTACATCATAACCATCATTCCAGAAATTGTAGCTGTTTTAAGAAGCTACACTAAATGTTGAGATATTTCAGGATTTTGTCAAAGTGTAGTGCTCACAACAATACTGTAGAGCAAAAGAAAAGAGAGTAGGAGCACTGCTTACCTCTTCTCCACTATATTGTTTCAAACAGTGCAAAAATCGGCAGGTGTTGGATAGCCAGAATGACACCGTTTCGAAGTCATCACCTCTTTTCTGAAGATAAAAACAAACACATTTCAGCAAAGACTGATAAGGGGAGTAAAATAATACAATGTTAGACAAACACTTAAAATCCATTTTCTTGTAGCTACTCAGATTCTGATGTTTTGTAAAACTGTATTTCAGTGACATATTAGAAAAGCAAGATTTTGACAAAGTACTATTAAAACACCCTGTTTTTCAAAACCATTCTTAACTGCTCTGTGTAGTAATCACAGAGCAATGCAGCTGTGTGCTGACCAGGTGAACGGTGAGGTGGATTGAGAGCTGTCTGAATGGCATGTCTCAGAGCGTTGCAATCAGTGGCAGAGTCCAGCTGGAGGCATGTAGCTAGTGGTGTCCCCCAGGGGTTAATACTGTGTCCAGTATTGTTTAACGTTTTCATCAATAATTTGGATGAAGGGATAGCGTTCCTCCTCAGCAAGTCTTGTGATGATACAAAACTGGGAGGAGTGGTTTACAACCCCATAGTGCTGTGCTGCCATTCAGAAGCATCTTGACAGGCTGGAGAAATGGGCACAGAGGAACCCCTTGAAATTCAACAAAGGCAAATGATGTTCTGTCTGAAAATGAGGAAAAACTCATTTTTTACTGTGAAGGTGATTAAACACTCTGAACAGGTTGTCCAGAGTTGCTCCAGCACTCTCCTCCCTGGTGATAGTCAAAAGCTGTCTGCACAGGATCTGAGTAACTTGCTCTACGGGACCCTGCTTGATCAGGGAAGTTGGGCTAGATGATCACCAGAGGTCCCTTCCAACCTCAGCCATTCTGTGATTCTGTATTCCCAAAAAAACCTTTCTGCATCACAATGACTTGTGAGAATTCCCAACACAAAGGATGGGAATGATGCATGGCCAGCAGGAGGAGCTGAGAGTAATTCAGTTTTGATCAATGTCACTTACATCATGACCATTTTGGGAGCCTGATGTGGAAAACAGAACAAAACGACAAATCCTCCTCACAGTAAAACATAGAGTCTTGTACATCTGTCTGAGTAATAAAAATTTCAGACCTCTATAGCATGCACTTCATTCTCTTATGTTTGTTCAGAAATTTATATTGAATATCTAAGCTCCTGTTGGACTATTTACTGAACGTTTTTTTCAAAACATGTAGCTTGTTTTTTTTGAGCACATCTGTTTTATTTAAAAACTAAAAAGTCTCTACAGAGCATAAAGCATCTTTATCTCTTATTATTGCCTTCACCATACCCCATGGCCTACACTCTTCTAGCCAACTCATTGCAAAGACTTCAGGCAGTAGCATTATCATCAATAAAATCTGCATATGAAGCAAATGAGGAAATCTGTGAACCAATCCTGCAAATGAAGCATTTTAATTAAGTGCTCTGGAAAAGACTTACAAAGACTCACTATGCAAGTGACTGCATCCAAAGCTTTAAAGGCAGAGCTCCAAGGGGGACGACTATTCAAAACAATAATAAACTAGTCTTTTTTTCATTGATTCAAAGCATCTGTGGTACTACGTGGAGAAAGTGTTATCACTGCAATTTGTTGCTTGCTAACACAACTTTTTGTAACTTCAGTGGGAAGAGTTTACTGATTAGAAATCCAGAACCAATGCACTGAAAGTCCTTTCCTCACTCCTCTAACATAAAATCAAAAGAAAATTCTCAACATTCTCCTAACCCAAGCAGACTAACCTTCAACACTTTTTTGATGCCATTGATAGTGGAAGTCAACAAGGACCGCACTTTTTGGTCATCATTAAGGTAATCTGCATGGCGTACACACATGAACAAAATATATGCAGGTAGTCCTGGAATCAGGTTGACAGCTACCCCACGTGGTTTCAGCTCTTGGGAAGAACAAACACACATTATTTTGTCATCCATAAATTCACTGGAAACTGTTATACACTGTAATTGCAACTTCCCCAGATAATTGTACATATATACATCTACATATGGCCAGTGAAAAACTAACAACAAAACTAAGAAGAATATATGAGCCACTTCCTTGACAAAATATCAGAACAGAATGTAAATGCCTGCTAAAAATATGTGGACACAATAACACATACTATGTTAATCAGGAAGGAAGATTAGGTTACAACAGACATTTAGAAATTTTAGATAGATTGAAATCTGTTGAAACCAAAATACGCTGTGCATCTTATGTTCACTTTGTTTTTCAGAGTATGTGTGAGCATGGCAGGCTTCAAATGGGAAAGATGCTTACCTAAAATAAGATTCTTGACCAGTTTTTGTTCATCTTCCTTCTTATATTCTAACATCCCCTGGAAGTCCTTTTCTTTCCGTGGAATGTTGACTGGACGAATAGGTTCGTCAATGATTTGTCCAGGTGATATGTTCTCCATCTGTCCCACTTCAGAAGGAAAATGAAAAGAAACAATATAATGTTTTCTAATGAAACTGATGCATGTCAAAAGAAAGTTTAACATTTCTAATGAAGAATTCCATCATATAAAACTAATCCATGTTTTTCTTTGGTTCAGGGTAACACCTAGCAACAAAACTCCTATTAAACAAGAAGACTGATTCCTGACAGATGTGTATTTGGGTAGCATTCTTCCTTTGAAGAAGAGTGGAAGTGTATGAATGACATCCGTTAATACACTAATGGCTGATACCCTGGATTTTATCATGTAAAAGCATGATTTTATATTAGTTGATCAAAATCAGTTGATTCCAGATTAACACTGAAAGGGTCACTGTTAATTTTTCTGCAAAATGTCAGCATTTTTTAAGCCCGATCTTTGTTACCTATTGTGATAGGTTTACCTTGACCAGCAACCAAGCATTCATACAACAACGCTACACACACTCCAGCAGGCTGGTAAAGAATATGAAGAGCAAAAGCAAGAAAATTTGTGGATCAAGGTAAGGACTGTTAGGTGAAAGAAAGAATTTTGGTTTTGAAAAGCAGAACTTGATTTCATCCCATGAAAACTACATCCTCTTCTCACAACCCTCCTAGCTGAATCTCTGCAAACTGTTGTGCATCCTGTAAATCTACTAAATGTATACACCTGTAAAATGGGATACAGAACGTAGAAATCCAAACTGGAGCTACCAGTAACCAAAGACTAATATACAGTCGTTTATTCAAGTTTAACTTGATATCACTGACTGCCCTGTTATTTTCAAACAGTGGAGTGCAGAAGACTACAAAGTCACTAATTTCCATCTCAATACGCAACAAAACACTTAATTAGCCAATGAGTTTGTTTCTAGAGAGTGATGACCACAAAAAGCTTCTGTAATGTAAGAATCGGAGTTATTTGAAAACAAATTAATATTTTAACTTTTTAACATTATTAACCCCTTTTAAAAATTACAATGATTTTACTTATGCAGAGACATAATAAGTTCTCAGTCTCAGCAGTCCTGAGATCCTAAGGCAACTCTCTTTGAAGTTCATAAAAATAAAATTATCTTAGTGCATATCTTAGCATTCTGATATTCAAGTCTGGCCAGCCTCTGAAAAAGGAAATCTCAAGTGGAAAAAAGCAACCTCAGCATTCTTGGCTCCAGTGATAGAAAAATTCACAAAGAAAAACTGTGTAAATTATTTCTATCTGGTTCATACTTAATATTGCTTTAATCTTGACAAAAACAGATACTGTCTTTGAGTACACAAATACACCAGGTGACACTCCTTTATGTTCAAATGGTTTCTGCCTTCAGAGAAGCATCAGCCTCCTCTTACTCATTGCTTTCAAATTATGACAAATCTTCTACAGCTTTATAAAGGAACACAGAGAGCTCTGAGTGGATCTCCTGTTTTTGTAATCAATTAATACAGGCTAATGCTGCTAAAGAGTTCATGTCTTTCTGCCCAGTAAGACAGATGGATATAATGACTGGATCACAGAAAAAAATACATATCTTTCACTTTCTCTCAAAATATAAAAGTACCTTCAAGTTCACCGATCTTCTTAGCAAATACTTTCAACTGTTTCTTTAACTTTCGAACAGTTTTGTCTTGCTTTTCAAGTTGCTCCATTAAATCCTGTAAATTAGAATGAGAGAAAGATTAAGATAGGAGAAAATGTCATAATGTGACAGAGACAAATCAGTTAGAATTTACAAGGTGGTAGGAAAGCTGAACAGTGGTGCCATCCTCTGGCTGAGGTTTGCAAGCTGGTACGCTACAAGACAAATATTGCAAATATTATTAAGTTATCTGCAGCATGACAAAGGCAAAGCTTTTAGGTTTACTCTGCAGACACTCAAAACTAGGTCAGTTCTTATGGAAGGAGACACATGTCTGTGCTGCAAACACATCTCCCTAATGCTTCCTCCCTCCCTGCTCTTCCAAATGCCTCACTGAGATAATTTTCTTTATTATTAAATAGCTATCCTGTACTTCTGCATCACTTATTCATACCTACAGGACTGACTTGTTATTAAGACCTATCCATTTTATAACAATATGCAAGAGACATCTGCAGAAAAAAACATACCTTGCATTCAAAAGTACCAAAATCATCAAACATCAAAATATACAACATTTCTTATAATGTTCTGCCATCTCCCTATCACTTACTGTCATCACATTTCCTTAAACTGGAACTGGAGTCCTACAGGAAGCTTCTTTATATTCTGTACTTGAGCAACACCAACCACCTAAAAGTCCTATTTTTTCAATAAAGCAGTATTTTTCCTTCCAAGAACACTCCCCAACAATCCTTCTTTGAATGTGTGTGTGACCTATGCTAGTGCATTCACAAAATAACCATGTAATTAAAAAAAAAAAAAAAAAACTCTTTATAAAGGAACCAAAACCCCAAGCTCAAAAAATCAGAAAGTCATTGCAGGTTTAAAAGTAGCTTTAAGAAAATGCTCTTTTGTATGCACTTGCTTGCACTGTTAAGAAAATAAGGAACCATGAGCTTGCATAAAAAGCATCATGACAGAAACTATGCTTTTTGTAAAAGTATTGAAAAATATTAATGCAACTGTGGCAACAACTTAGAATTAGGCACAAAACTGCTCTCTGTCATGTAGTAGAGTTTATAATCTAATATAATACACTAAGCAGTAGAAGCAGTAAGATAATAGGCCTGTTGAAAGAAAATTCAAGGCCATGCTTCGTATTCAATGCAGTGATAAATTTTACAACAGAAATCCTGCTAGTAACACAAATATAGTCAGATATAACAATTTCCAATTAAATTTAAAAATACACACAATTGTAACAGACTTTTGAAAATATGTGTGAAGGGATGTGATTCCTGAACAACAAATATATGAGGAGAAATGCAGTTCTTTCTCTGGTTCCTCTAAACAAATTAAACATTTCACATCTCATTGAGATCTGGAATCTCATAAATTATACTCTTTCAAGTTTAGGTATTGTGCTCTATCTACTCATTATCGTTAATTATTATGGAGATCAATTATTTTTATTATTTCCCCTTTTATCCTTAAGATTTTTCATTTTTGAAAAATACTAATTATAAACATCCTGATTAAACAGCTTAGCATTTTGATTCTGATAGATTTGTTTGCATCAGATGTCAGCACTGTAAGGAGATCCATGAAGAAATTCAAGCTAAGATTTTGCTATTCACATCTGCAGGCAGCATTCATCTCTGCATGATCAGGCCTCTATTTTGCTGAGCTGATTTTAAATGTATCAAAGTTTTAAAGTGAACAGTGAACCTTAAAATTGAGCATCTTTTGCATCACATACTTCTTTTTCAGGGCATAAAGTGGGTATTAAATCGTGATCAAAAAAGAAACTGCTTTGCTGACAATGCAAGACATATTAGTAACAAAACTATGCATCAAAAAGATGCAGACACAGATTACAGAGAAGACACTAAGACTAACAAAAAAAGCAGTGAGAGATGTAATTGGCATTGTGAAGCTCTCTGCAGGGAATCTCCTTTGAAAGGCAAGAAGGGAGGCAGCCTGCTTGTCAATTAGTGGGGTCCAGAAATAGCGAACGAGACAACAGAGGAACAGGGTTCACATGATCTACATACAATCATCCGTTTGTAAAGTGAAATCCGGTACGATTGATACTTCTTGGGATCATCTGCATACAATTCCTCATAAAACTGTAAAATAGGCAGAGGATTGTTTTTCTCCCTCCTTTTGAGACGCTAATACTTCAGTAAGCACTATATAAATAAATGAAACGAGATTTAAACATGTTCAAGGATCTCTAATTTTTAGGTAGTTGAGTTCTTAGGTGTGGTGCTGACTCCAGCCTCTCCCAGATAGAAGTTAATGTAGATGAGTTGCAGAACAGTCAGACCTTTTAAAAATGGCCTGTAATAATACCATGAAAATCTGGAATGTAACCTTTGCCAGAAGCTGAAAAGGACAGTTTCTTCTGGTAATAAAGATGGGATTGCAGTAAATACTGCAATTCTAATATCACATCTGGAAAACCTGTAAATAAAAAAAAAAAAAAACAAAAACCACAGCCTCCTACTTTAGGGCTAGGAGAGGAAAAGAAGTATATTCCCAACTTGGAACCTTGCAATACTCAAATATCTGAAGTGAAATACTAATGAATGAGTCTACATTTAACAGGTAAAATTACATTCACTGTATTTGAAAAGAAGGAGAACTCCCCTGAGATGTAATTACATGTCTTTTATCTTGGGAACTCAGAATGTGATGAGTAGTTCTCTTGGTGGAAAAGAAGGTTAAAACTCATAATGCATGACTAAGCAGCAGGAGGGAGCTGTCCAAGATAGAAACAATCACCATTTACCTTTTCCAGTGAGAGACAATTTTACAATATACTTTCAACCAATTTTCCAAGATCTATTGGATGAATTATCTGTTGCTGTCCTCAAAACATTTGGTTCTAAGACAACAGCCCTACAACTAAAACTTTTCTAACATATGTAAGCAGGAAAGACTGCACTGTGGCTTGATTAGAGGAAGAAATTACACTCAGAGCTAGGAATTTTCTCCCTGAAGTAGTGTGGTTCATTCTACTACAAAGAAGAAACTATACAGAGAAATTCCAGGCTAATAAACAGCGATAAGCCAATGATATTTCAACATAGGTCTCTTTGGAAAATTTCCCCAGAAATGAACTAGGCTGTACATGATGAACATGTATGCCTTCACCTGGAAAGGAGTTTCACCTGACCTTTCTTTCATATGAAAATATTGTGCAGTCAACAAGGAATACCAATCAGCCAAGTGACTTCTAACCAAGTTTCTTTTTCTGGAACTGTTTCTTTCTATAAAACATATTGAATAGCTGGAGCTTATAACACAGTGCATAATCTGTGTAGCTTCAAGCAGGGAGGGAAATGGGAAGACAAGGTACATTGAAGAATTAAAAAACTATATTTGTGTTTTTCAACAAAATAAACTAATGTACTTCAGACTAAACACCACTGCTTGCCAATAATTTTTTTTTATGACTTCCATGGATATCAATCATTCTATTTAGGGATGATTAAACTCATCAGTTGAAACCACTTCTGTTACGCTGGGATCCATGAGCTTTTTCCACACCACAAGCTAACAAATTCCCCAAAATAATATGAGTTCATCAGCAGTCATTAGTCTCTCTCCCCCATTAGCTTACCTAAAAAAAAACCAAAACAAAACAAAAAAAACCCTGCAACTCAAGCAATTTTTTTTTATGGAAGGCTGCCATCTGAAAATTGGTGAGAATTTACAGGCACAGACAAGTCTGCGAATCCCCATGCCTGCTCCAGCAGCATCATTGCTCTTACCAAGTTTTCGTTTGTCAGCCGGGTGATCTCATGCTGCAGGCTGGCTTCAATCCGGGCCTCTGGGGGCAGCTGCAGATTCTGTGCCAAGAGCTGCTGCTGGCGATTGTTTTCTTCTTTCAGACTTTGGATCTCTCCTCGCAGTGATTCCAGTTCGTTCTCGTGGCTCTTCTTCTGCGACTGAAGCTGAGACTCCAGCAGCCTAAGGAAGTTGAGCAACAATTGTAAGTACACACTCAGAAAGTCACATCCCAAATTCTCAGAGGGAGTCTAAAGCTTTAGCTGCTGCTCAGGAACAATTAGCTATGGCTTGCAAAGGAAAATGAAAAAGGCAGAGTACTCTTTAAACCCTTCAATATGCCTTCTAATTAAATTACGTTTGTATGATCAAAAAGTGGAGAGAAACTAATGGTGACAATGCTTTGCATTTCCTTTGTGATTGAACACATACTGCATGTATGGTACCACGGAGAATGTGTGGTAAGAAAAGCATTACTACATCTTCACAGACTGCCTCTGTTTTTAATAAGGTTAGAGAGGTTCTACCTCTAATCAAATCATATAAACTGTGTCAGATGAAGACAGTGTATTCTCTTAAGCTAGGTCCCTGTGATATTAACAAAGGAAAATCTTTTTTTTCCGTCAGAGTTCAGTCAGAAACCATTTGATTACAGTAAAATAATAGTTTTTACTTTTACGCTAAAATAAACATTTTGAAGAGGGTTGTCATTTATACAGGCAGGTTAACGACAGAACCAAACTCAGGACTGAGATACAGGATCTCTACTTTACCCTTGCTACTGACTCACTCTTTCCCCTTGAGCAAATCACGTCTCAAATTCTTCTTATGTGAAATGGGAATAACACGTAAGAACCTTCTTCAAAGCAGCACTGTGTGGATTTAGCTCCTGTTTGCAAGGCACTGTCCAAGTGCTCTGACTCATTATTTCATAAATATACACACACAGGATGTGACACTACTACAGGCTTCTAGTGTTCAATTAGACAATCTTTCAGGGTTTAAATATGCATAAGGCAGGCACATTTATTAGTAACCAGACTGATCAAGCACGCGAAGGCAAGTAGTCATTTACTTGCATTGCTCTGCCATTTACTATAGAGCTTGTTGTCTCTACAGTGCCAGCACAAGAAAGAAGACATACAGAGTGATCACTCTCACGTCACGCTCTGCAGAACACTTGCTCTAAGTTAGACCTTCACAGACTGACACAACAGTGTTAGGTTCAGAATTTGTAAGCACAAGGAAAGGAAAGACTCCAGTTAGTAGCATTCGTTGCAAAATAGCTCCTTTTGTAGTTACTGCTACCAAATGTGTATATTTAAGAAAATTAGCACTGCAAATCTGTTGAAGTAGGTGCCAGCACACAACTACGGACCACTCTAGAAGTCTGGGACACATTTAGGAACAGGGGGCCCAGGCATGCACACAGCCAGAACTGAACTCCCTAACCAGGTGAATTGCACCAG
This sequence comes from Aythya ferina, assembly GCF_964211825.1. Taxonomy (NCBI): domain Eukaryota; kingdom Metazoa; phylum Chordata; class Aves; order Anseriformes; family Anatidae; genus Aythya; species Aythya ferina. The sequence continues at coordinate 19,678,167 of NC_140307.1, read as the reverse complement.
TGACCGGACCAGCATGTGGCCTTTGCAGCAACTGCAGTGATTGTACTGAGGTCTGAACAGCACCAGGATGAACTAGAGATAACTTCTCTCTTTGTTGGCTTTCATGCGTTACATTTTGAATCTTGCACAGAGAGATGTGGGAGAAGAACATTAAATTTACTGAATTTGAGTTGGAGTAAGGGGAGTAAGATACAAATATTTGGAAGTAAAGAGTATGCGGAAGCTTTTCCAACAGTAGCTTTACAATTACAGAAACAATTGCACTACTTTAGGCTGACAAACTGTACAGGACATTGATTTTGATATCCAACATAAAGGCAGACAAATAATACACGGTTAAAAATCTCTTCCAGTTGTGGATCTTCTGGTATTTTATAGTCCATTTTTGTGCAAGTATTCTTATGAATTCCCTATTAGTTGTTGCCACCGTCTTAACTTCTTAAGGAATGTAACTTGAAAAGTAGACAAAGTTGGGGACTAAGTTTGAGAAAACTCTAATTTGCACAATGTATGATGATTTCCTTCCAATGAATATTTTTTTTTTTCTAAGCATAAGAAATGCTGTAGCTAAAGCAAGGGGCACAGTTAGCTAGAAAAGAAGATGCAAATGAAGAACAAACATTCTGAGAAGTCTGGTAACCTGTTGGCTTGTTTTAACCCTTCATAAACCAGCCAAAGTTCTCCGTCCTCATTCAGCATATGATAGTCCTGGGGAGATTGCCTTCCAAGAAAAGTGTTTAAAAAATACAAGAGAGATACATGATGGTGATGAAATGACATGTTAAGGACATTACACTCTAAATTACAGTTACTAGAAACGAGAAAGAAAAAATGTTCTAAAACAAATTAGCAAAATACTTCTCTTGTTTCTAGGTATTTCTTCTAAGTGATGAAATTCAGTTCTTGGTGTTAGCCAAACTGGTTATAGCATTTCATGCTGTTATAATATATGTATTATGACAGTCTGCTGTGACAACTACTGGACAAAAGGTAAAAAAAAACAAACAAAAAACAGCATGGTGAATGGCACCCAGTTTGAACTACATAGCCAATTAAATGCTAAGAAAATGCATATCCAGGAAGCTTGATTTTGCACGTCCCCATTATTTCTTAAGCATTTCAAGTACTGCATACAGCAGTTTTACTAAACAAATCAAATTATATCACAAGTGTTCTCTAAGACTCTAGACTTAGGTGAATGCAGCTTACTGAACATGATACACTAAGTGTATCAAAGTACATCCCCAAATGATTGTAAATTAAATAAAGAGAACTTGTACCTGTTTGTTTCCTTCAATCCAATATATGCCTGTGCTATTTCTCCTTTGTCTTTCATCTTCTGTACATCTTCCAAGAGGATAGTAGAATCTGTCATAGTATTCTGGAAGAAGAATGATGATGATTTCCAGGGTAAATTTAACAATGTAATTGTTCTTTGAATCCATATTTTTGTTACTTTACTCATGGGGAACACCTTACTCCTTGAGTAGCATCATCATGTGTATTTGGGGAGCAGAAGTTTAGTCTATAATTTCAACACCCATTTGGTATATCTTTTAAAATGAATCAAGCAGCATGCTAAAATATCAGTCTATCTAGTAAGCAGTAAGTGTGTTAACCTCTTTTCATTTGTTTGTCATATAAAAGGAACAAACAAATTTCATGAAGTCATGAATTTGCATTTAATTTCATATTACTAGAAACAGCCACTAATACTGAAATTCAAGAAGCATAATTTCACAACATGTTATTTTTGAATCTCATAACAAGGTCCTCACTTCATATATTTTCAGTGCTCTGACAAAGCAGGAAATAATTTTACAAGTCCTGGAGATTTTTTAAGTTAGATATAATCACAATACTATTTTTGTTTCAGTTTTGAATGTTTACCATGGAACTTTTGCTTTTTCCTTCATTAAGATTTGAAATACACAACAAATGTTTACAGTCGACTAGGCCAGTCTAATCTGAGTCATTGCTCTGAATATAATTACAGTGAAACCACAGGACTCCAATGAACGTAAGAGATGCAATTTTGACTTTTCTTTTTGACTTCAAAATGATTAAATGCTATTTTCCTGTGTAAAATTTTAGAAAGTATTCATAATAACAACTTTGTGGACATAAGTTTTGGAGCATAGGTCTCTATGCCTAGTGCAATTCATGTTACTTAGTATAAAAACAACTAAAACATTTAGTATCCTCAAAGAATTATTCCCAACATCATTATGAGATTTTTGTGATTTTTCTACAATTATTTTAACACACATTAAAACTACTGAGTCTCACCTGCCAATTTATCTAGCCTTAGCAAGTTGTGCTTACATGTATTTATTACTTTTGTGCTGATGGAAAGAAATGCTAATTACTCTTACATCCTCAAGAATACCCTACATGCTGTAGTTGTAATACTTAACAGCCCTTATTTAAAGTCAGTTCAGTTCCTCATTTTCCTAAATCCTCATATTCCTAAATGTACTAAATTTTCTAATCAAACATTCAGCAGTTCCTGCCTAGTATCTTCAGATCACAACTTGAGTCCTGAATGTGTGTATCTCACAAACACGTTATTTGGATAAAAAGCACTATAAAGTAAGGTTATTCTTCCCGTTCTGGAATGTTTTGGTGAAATTTATAGATTTTGCAGCAGAGATCTGACTCCTAAATCACAGTGCTGCACATACTCTTCAAACAACCTCAGCAAGATACATCGATTGAGCTGATCAGATAGCTACATGAATCGTTCCTTTCACGTTCAGGTTAACAGAAATCAATGGTTCAATTGTTAAATCTGCTCATTTTGAAGTAACTTATTCCCTTGTGCAGAGGGGGATGGTGGGGACACAGGAAAGGGATAATGAGAAAGATTCTGCAATAATAGCAAAACAAATTACAAGAACAACTCCAAATACATTTAGGTTACTTATGAGAAGCAGGGAAATTACAGTTCAAATATTTGTGTTTTGTCTGTCTGTTTGTTTTATAGCATTTAATAGTTCTAGTTAATAACTGTAGAAATAAAACAAGTACCTTATCCTCCTGGCAATCAAATTGGAAGGCAAGAAAGAAGAGAAACAAATCATTTAAAAATTCTGTCTGCTGCAACTGTCCAACCTAACAAGCAGAAGGTATCTGCAAACTGGCTTTTAGCCATCCCACCGGTCACCTTCAGATCTCCCAAAACAACACTTGGGTCCCACCATTGTTAAGAATAAATTATTGAAGGGTTTACTATTAAAGGATTAATTTATAATGTTCCCAATATTATAGAAAATTAGTTTTGTTTTCTTCATAATTAAGCATTTAGAACAAGATAAGTACACCTTCATGCATCACAGACTTTCAATTGATTTAGGACATATATAAACATATTTCTGCAGTAACAACGGAAAGAGAGGACGTATCTGTTAATTCCTTGCCGCCATCATGAAACACTGGTTCATAACTCAGTTCAATAGAAATAACTAGTTAATAATTTACCTGATAACTTTTTAGGCTGAACAACTTATTCTCAAAGCTATTACTTTTCTAAGTATCTCATCATTATTTTTTTAAAAGATACACATTTGAGGGGTTATCTACTCTTCTCAATCATATTACACATATCAAGCATAATAATACCGAATTCATACACCTTCATGGTTACCTTTACACAATTTTATTGTTACTTATGTGTAATCATTTACGATCCTGCTTAGATTTAGCAAAAATTGGTCCTTGCACTTCCTGCTGAGCTATTAATTGAAAAGAATTCCTGCAAACTGAAGTAAATTTTCCAATCAAGCTACACAACTCACTAGAGATATGATGCTGCGCCAAATGAGATTTCTGCATTGTTAAAAGGGTCTGAGGAGATCCTGGTCAGACCGTCAGTATCTGCCAGCCTGGTATGATCTTTACATGACTGCTGGCAGATAACCCAAGGCTGGTTTATTAAGAGAGTCTCCCAGTTTGGACTGCTGCAACTTGAGCACTAATACTGGATCAATGGATTATACTTAGAAAGGCTTTGAAACGTAGATCATTTTTTCTACCTTTACAAGCATGTTGTTACACTAAATCGAGCACATCAGTTATGTAATGTAGCTTTACTACAGAGCACATTTGCTGACTACTATTTACCTTGGGTTGAATCGCCTCTTTCTGGCTGACCAGCTGAGACCTCAGGATGAGGACTTCTTCCTTGCGTACTTCAAGTTCCTCACTTACTGAAGTTAGCTGATCCAGGAGGACTCTATATGCTGGGGCACCAGGAGCAGTTACCTCTGGAGATCGTGTTTCTGTGAGGGCCTTCTGCAGCTCATTCAACTCATTCTTCAGTTTTTTATTCTCAGATTCAAGTTCTTGACGCTGCAATAAACAGGGACAATCCCATCACCCAGCAGCATGGTAAAAATCGAGTAACTGTAACACACCAGTCAATCTCTCCCCTGTCCCCAGCCTCCTGACGACTGTGAATAGCATGCCTGAGAGGATTTCACTGATAGGGCTACCTTTTGTCTCAAGTGCAAAATCAGAACTCATATACATGAATCATACACATTTGAAGGAAAAACAATTACTATTTTCCCCCTATTCTTCCTTTAACAGCAACAACAAAGTAAAGCTCCCAACAAACAGCGGACAGCAGGCTAAGAAGATTCTGCATCATTCAGAGTTATTAGGAAATACTTGTATTTTTAGTGATCTAAAGTATGCGTAAATTTAAATAATGTGTTTGGAATCACATCACTATTTTTGCGCAAATTAACTTGCAAGTTGTGCTAACTATTTCAAAGTGAAATACCCCTGTTTTAGGGTGATCTTTTTGTTTTGCAGCCCCAGCCACACATCCTATACCTCAAAAAGGGCAACCATACAATAAAACACTAGCTGAGAAATTTTTGTTCCAGTTTTTCCTGCTAATATGCTGAAACAGTGAGGCCGACGCAATATGCTATGCCAGCAAATAGAATTGCTGGCAATATTCTCACTAGAAAGTAACAGAAAACTCCTTTTTATATTTACCTTGAGTGACTCATACTCCAACTCCGCACCTCTTATTGGAGGCCTTTCCTCCTCCTGTGATATAACATAGACAAGAGTGAGAAAACAAACACACAAACAATCCTTTCTGTTCATTAATATAGTTGAGGCAGAAAAATGAAAAGGAGCTGAAATTATTTTCCTACAAAACTGGAAAATACTCCTTCTGGTACTTGTGAGTACTTTAAGTTGAATACTGGCATTGTCTCACTTATTTATGGGTTTGTGACAGTTAATTGGTTAATGTAAATAAAATCACGTACAAATCATGATACTGTCATTGGTAGTAAAATGGAGCAGGATGAGTGCCAGGATGCTCAAGATATCCACTAGCTGGAAAGGAACAAGAAACAACCACCAAAATTGGTTTAATATTTTCATAAATAGAGGCCAAATCAGAGGAGAACTTCAAGTAAAGTCTTGTAAGCAAGCATTTTGGTTCTGCATCCTGATTGAAACACTTACTCTGCCTGCAAGCATTTCTTTCTCTGCCTAAAAGTAACATTTATTCTCTCCAGTGTTTAAGAAAAGTGCTATAATGCTATTCTTTAATAAAACCAGACTTCTTATTAAAAGAAAAAGTCCCAAGTGCTTTTGGTTCCTGCTAACTTCTATCATAGGATCTCAGGAACCTTCAAAAAGTAAATCATCAGTCCCTAGCATAAAACTTGTGGAAAATACAGCAAGTACTAGGGGAAGATACAGATTTAGTTAAAGCCAGTCAGCAGTTACACAGCTGATATTTCACAAGAAGGGATATGCTAGAGTCAGCATTTGATCAGCTAGAAGGAGTCCACCTTAGCTTTAGCACGAAGAGCCTGTTCTTCCTTTCTGTCCAGTTCATCTTGCAGGGATTGCTTTTCTTGCTCCAGCTCTGTAACCCGTTTCTGCAGCTTGAGGAACAGAGACATGTCCAATGGTGCCTTTTTCTCACTTGGTTCCTGCTTTAGAAAGAACAGAAGAAAGTCAAGAAGTATTCCACTTCCACAGCAAAAGGAAGCACTACTGTGAGTAAAGAAGGGAAACAGACTGGGGAAAAGAAAGGCACATAGAAATGTTACTTGATTTTGATAGTTCACTACTGGCATCTAAAATGTTTCATCAGCTGTCAGAATGCTATTTCAAAAGAAGGATCTACTAGCATAAAACATATCTAAGCCTAAAGCCTAGCGAAAGAAAGCACTAGAGACAACCTAGCAGACAGGAGGTCTACAATTAAGCATACCTTTTATTCTTACTTGTTTGGAGGGGGGAAGGAGAAAAAAAAGTCTGTGGTTAGACTCACTAGGAAAGCAAATGTAAGCAGGCACTTTTCCTTTTTTCCACATTTTAAATTATACCTCCAGTAAATTCTTCAGATACAGAGAACTCTCTCTGTGAGTGTAGATTTAGATCCTTGATTAACCAGGGTAATTTAGTGGGATGTGACACAAAAAGGTTCTAGAAGATATATTTTATGCCTTTTTCCTTTTATTATGCTAATTAAAGGGCCTGTTCTGGGACTAGTACACTAGCTTTCTTGCTATTTTCTGGGCAAGGACCAGCATTTGTAACCTGAAGATGCATCAGAAATTGTTCGTCAGCCATTTTGTACTTTATGTAGCAAGAAGATTAAAGCACTCTCTATGAAGTGCACCATAAAATTTTGAAGCCTAGAAAGGCAACTAGAAAATTAATAATAATGACTGTAGCAGTTAAGCAAGCACAGTCATTTCCACTTCATCTTCCTGTTGAGGGAAAGACTCATAAACTATACCAACAGCTCAGGAAAAAGAAAATGGACTTTGAGCTTCTAGCTTTATTGTTTTATAACGAGACAGTCTCTACCTTTTGGTATGGTTTTGTCATTAATCCGTATTATTAATCTAGAATCATACTGGAGTTTGAAATTTTAAGGGGTTAAATGAATACAATTTAATTTTCCTAGTGCTGCGTTTATTTATGCGTTCCTGTGTTACCTTTTTTTTTTTTTTTATAAAAAAAAAAAATTACATTCAAAAAACCAAAACTGGCTCTAGAACAACAATTAATTATGTCTATTAGCCAAAGGAAAAGATGACTTTTGGCTCGTATGTGAGATCCAATCGCATGAAGTTGCACTGCCTTTTTCCTGACTGTCCATAAAGATAGGAGCACCTTTCTGAAACAATTCTGCAAAGTGAAATAAGTGGGAAGGCAAACTCTGAAAGCCTCTGCTCAGAACAGTGTCAGCATGAATTTGTCATGGTATTTGCATCACTTGTAGAAAATCACTTTCTGTGGAAGCTTTCAGAAACAGTAACAACAGCCTGTAAAACCAATTGTGGAGATAACTAACCTAGACAGAGGGCAAATGGAGTGAGTTGTGGGATTGCTCAGTTAAGAAAATCTCTAGTAGGCACAGGAAAAGCTTTGCACCTGCCAACTGCCAAGCATAGACCACAAACTTGACAGCTCACTGCTGTTTTCGTAGTCTCACTCCTGTGGGACTGAGAAGGGACAAAGCGAGGAGTTATCTTGGAACATACCGAGAATGGCTTGGAGTTGCACTGCACTTATTCATGATTATTACCCATTAAAGAGACTCATATTTCTGAATATTTTAAAATAATCTGGGATTTGTATTACTGCATATGCCAAGGGAAAGTACATTCTCCGAGTGAGCTCAGCCACTGATCAATGAAAAGCTGTGGTTTTTGTTCGTTTTGTTATTGCTGTTTCTATTTTTTTTTAAAACATTACCTCCATCCTCAGTGGTAAGTCTTCTGCTTCTGTGATCTCAGAGCTAAAAGTATATTCAGATTCATTGCTACTGTGAGTCGAATCCGTTCTTTTGTGTCCAGGCTTGGGGATGCTCTGGAGTGCAAATGAAACAAATCAATACTGCTATATGCTTTTGCCATTGACTGTTTCTTCATAACTTACAAGTTAGCTTGTAATATTTTCAGTGTTATTCCAGAGCTATCACAATTTATAAGAAAAAGTTTTTGATTCTGGTCTCTCGTGTCATCTAAAGCCTGTGAGACGTAGATCACAATCAAATTTATGGAGATGGGTCAGATCCTGTAGTAGCAAGTATTCCTGCAGAAAGCAGAATCAAGCAGCAATACAGCACTTCTTGGGAAAGAAAGGCTCACTTTATAGGAAAGGTGCAAGCAAGGTAGAAAAGCACAGGCAGCAATTCTCTAAATTTCCAGATGTTGCAGTGAGGAATATTTTTTCCCCCTGACATATCATATTTCTGGAACTACCTAAAATTTAATACTGGCTGAATGTTGCACAAATAACCCTAACACATGTGAATAACTTCAGGGCAAAGTAAGGGCAGATGGCATGTGCATTACCATTAGTAAAGTCACAACAGAAAATTAGGCTTCTTCCACAAAACTGAAAATAAAAAAATAATCAACCAAAATTTTTAAATGTGTTTGCTTCAGCTGAGCTGAAGTAATTGATCAATGTCTAAAAGAACAAATTCTGTTTTCAGATACAGGTAACAACCACACAGCTGAGAGCAGAATCAATTACTAAATTATACCACTCAATTCTACCTGCATATATTCGTGAACAGCTTTTGATTTCTCAGATATTTAGCCACTTACCGCCATTAAGTTCATTTCATCCTTGAGATCATCATACCGCTCCTCTAAGCGGCTGAACTCATTTAGCAGGTTCTGATACCGTAACCTTTCATCATTCAGATCTAGCTCCAGCTGTTTCGTTTCCTCCACTAGCTTCTTTTCCATTGCCTCTGCCATGGAGAACAGGAATCCAAAGTGAGAACTCTAGTTCTACCTACCATGCAGTGCATCCATCCTGTAGGTACAGGACACGTGTCTGCGGCAGAACACATGCTGAATGCATTCCACTCTGTGAAACTGGTTGGTGGTATTAGTGCTTCCGCAGGCACTGATCAAGCCAAATATATGAAAGGACCAAAGAATTATTGTGGTAAGCACAGAATGGGGGCACTCACTCAAGGTAGTTATTCTGCTATGGGCTTGCATTAGCAGTTCCAGGAGGGAGGAAAAATGGACACTAGCCCAATGTTTTATTATGTAAGAAGCAAAACATGAGATGCTCTACGCCGCAAGCACACTAACCCCTCCTCAACGCAGTTGTCCCTGTCACAGCCCTAACACCTAGAGCTGTGGTCTTTCTGGCTGCTGCCCACACAATGGAAGTGGCAGTTGCCACAGCAGCTGACAGGACTCAGACATTCTGGCTCATACTTGCACCTCTCTGAAGAGGTAAGCACCAGGCACCAAAGTGTCTTCCTACACATGAAGTACAATATTTGTGTTTACAATTTGTAAACCACACTGGAAAACCGTGCTGCAGTAAATTTGTTGTATTAAATATCAGACCTTCTTTTATAAAGTAAAACTTTTCAGCAGGAACCCTCAACCAAAAAGACCCCAAACTCTTAGGACTTTGCAGAAACTCAAATAGTAAATAATTCTGATGCATGTGAATTCTTAAAACAAAGTAACAAAACCATTAAACTAATAAGGAGTATAAAGTCTATTTTGTATAGCTCATTAATAGTAATTGGCAGATCAGCCAAACGCAGACAGTAGAGCACAGCTTTACAAAGTAACACGAAGTACAAAATCCAAGTAAAGAGAACAGCACCAACCTGTTATCTCTTTTGCCTGGTCGTGGATGCGGCGGTTCAGCTCCTCCTTTTCTGTTTTCAGTAATGTATTCTGATCTTTCAGTTCCGATACCAGCTACAAAAATAATAAAAATATTTGACTCAGAATGCAGTTAATCTTCAACAGCTCCAAAAGAAACTACAGAGTTGTTATAAGAGTTCAAATACTTAGAGTTTTAGTGGTTCCTTGGAGAATGAAATCAGTGAGCTAAGTTATGACATCTTCATTTCTGAAATTACTTTCTTAAATATATCCCACTGCAGATTCTCTCCTATGTTCTGCATTTGCCCCATTTCTGATCAGATACCAAAACTGCCCTAAACACATCCACTGTGCCATAACATTTTCCAGTGAAGTCACAAAGATGTAGTTTGTTTCTAAAATAAATATATTCCCAAAACAGGAACAAGTTTGGTAGTTCTGTTGTACATTCCATTGCATTTGGTAACACCGTAATCTAAAATCCTGCCTCCACCCAAAAGTTGTCCCACTTTAACTGTGCCCAGGTCTGCCAGTTACTTATTTGTTTCTGTTTATGGATATTACACATTCACTTCGCTTCATCAATTAATAGTTTTTCCTTATATTCATCTAATCTTGAAGCGCTTCACTGCAGGATCACATAACAATAGAATAGCTCGTCCAATATTTAGAATTTGTACCATATCAGCAAGTAACTGTGACAGGGAACAATTCGTTTTAAATATTCATGGTTAAAGCAAAGATAAGGGGCTAGTCAAAACCTGCTGAACTAGATTGTCTGCACAGAGTGCTTAGTAGGCTAATTATTTAAATTAGACAGAATATAAGTAGGTACCATTGAATTCTGCACAGGGGACAGATTTCTGACATCTATACAATTATGCTCTTCAGGCAGGTAAAATGATTTATTGGTATGAATATGCTGTATTGGACTAATTGAGTGAGTTTGGGTATTTAATTTTGCAAATACTTTCAATATAAAAATCTGAATATACTAAATACATATGTTTACATGCAATATATATTTACTATATTCTTCTAGCATAGGTGCAGTTATTTAAGTACCAAGCCTATTTAGTGTTGTACTGGTATAACATTCCATAAAAATACTGTAAAAGTAACAGTTACACAACTGAAGCAGTTAAGTCTGGGCAAAACCTGAGTGGACACCAGGCCTCTGTAAATCAGCTCATGTACCTGGGGACTGCATACTTGCCTGCTCAGTTTCATGTTTGTATTTGTCTGCCCATTCCTCAATGGTCTTCTTCTCAGACTGAGTCTGGTGCAGCTCCTTCCGGAGCTTAGCGATCTCCTCCTGAAGGCTGAGAACACGGTTGGTTGCATTCTTAGCCTCTTCCTCGCTCATCCGAAGCCTCTCCACATCACTCCGAAGTCTCTCTGTCTCCGTACTGTACGTAATCTCCAGGCTGTTCAGTTTCTCCAGCAGAGATTTGTACTCTTTGTTCTTTGCAAAACACAACAGAGACATAGCAGCAGTTGGAGAAGTTCTGGTTTAAGGGAGCTTTCTAGTTGCCTACAAAATATACCCAGACAGGGGAACAAAAGAGCAGTTTCCCCACTCCAAAAAAGCTTCAGCCTGTTTTTGCAGGAGAATTGCTTAAAGGGGTGACAGAACAGTCCAGTCTCTAAGCCTACACATTAACATCCCAAACAAAGATCAAAGACACTAAAAAGGATCATCTCACCTTCCCCTTAAACTGAGCAAATAAAGTGCTTCATATGAAATACTGAAGTTAAGGGAACAGATGTTTTCTCTCATTGCTTCTGAGAGATACAAATGAATGCTCTGCAGTTTCATTTCTAGTGTGGTTACCTTTCTCTTCTATCAGTGTTCTTCAGCAGAGAAGAGAACTGATGCCTTGCAATGAAAATTCAGTGTATTCTTCAATGCTTGCCCACAGTGCTACTGAAGAAAATACAAGACTTCCCAACGCTTTCCCTGAGCTTTACCTGCTCATCAATTTTTCGCTGCAGCTGCATGATCTTGTTCTCCAAGCCAATGTGAAGTTTCTTGTAGCGTTCCACAGAACGAGCTTCTATCTTCAGTTTCTTTAGCTCTCTCTTTGCCATCATGCGCCGGTAACAGCATTGCAAGTAAACAATTGCCTTCAAGGTCCTACGGTAGTGCACACGAGCCAGCCAGCCTCTTACATGTTTCTGAATAATAATAGACTTGTGCTCTCGAAGCATCTACAGTTAAGGAAAAACACCACAAGGGGTATTAGGGTTAGAAACGACACCTGCTCAGTTAAATAGACTCCATAATGAGAGGTGTAAAGATGATGTATTTAGAGACACCTTAGTCTGAAAAGAGAAACTAATGATGAATAGTAAAAGAAATGAATATGGAATGAATTTTTAAAAAACAGAAGAGTAAAAAAAGATTGGAATAAAGAAGATAAAAGGCAATAAAATGAAAAAGAAATGAAATTTAAAACATGAGAAGAAAGAAAGAACTGGAGACATGTTGAAGAACCAGACATTCCTTTGTGTTGAAGTCAGATCAAGGTAATTACAAAAATACATGGTACCTGTTGGCATGATTACAAATAGAATCCAGGTGACTATAATTTTTTTTTTTGCTTCCTCTTTTAAACTTCCTGGAAGCATTGACATATGCAGCACAGAATGTATCAATATACAGTTTAAAACTCACTATGCTTGATATATAATGCAGCTATTACACACTATAACTCAGAGTATATTACAGCAGCTCCTAATAACAGCAATACAATAGACTAGCTGACTAAACTAAAAGTTCCAGTAAGCTTTTGTTTGTTTGTTTGTTTGCTTTTATGGCCTTTTCTTATATTTGCCAGCATGGAAAAATACTTCTTTCTCTATTTATTCTAATCAGAAATTTTATACTGTTTTAATTCCAACTCATTTAATGGCAGAAATTTTAACCATAGCTTTGAGTTGTAAAAAAACAATGAATTAGTAGTAACTATTTTTAAAAAATCACTTTTAATGAAAAACAATCAAGAACGTCAGTAACCATTATCAATGTGTCAGCCAGAGATTTCCACTCTGAAGATTCTGTGTGTTTTTGGATCCTTCACCCACGGATTCAATCAGAGATCTACCAGGTTTGGAGCACCCGACTACCAGCAGATCACAGCTAGGCTGGGAGAGCCTGCCCAAAACCACAAGGCTTCCAGGACTCTGAGAACTTTAGAGTTCACTTAAAAAAAAAAATAATAAAAAAAATTGCTTCTGCAAATTGAACAGTTTATTCTGAAGAGCAAAACTACTTAAGATTTTGTATTACTTATTGGATTTGATAGTTACATAGTTACATGGATTTACCGTAAAGCTAATAAAAAAAACTAGTAGTGCAATAATCTTTTATTTTCTTTCATACTGTTTAGCAAATGAACTGAAATGTGTTAGAAAAGTTACATTTTCAGATCAATGAATTTAAAAGGGGCACTAGCGGAACACAACATTTTTAGATATACTCCCTTCACATTCATTTTTAAAGAAAAAACAAAGACTTGAAACATCAGCACTTGACTAAAAAACACACCTAGGTAAGGAAGTATATCTCTTGAAAGTACAGCAAGGTTAAATGCCAAAGTCCTTCTGACTGCGTGTCACACAATTAGCATTCCTGCCTCCTCCTTACATGTTTCCTGAAATAGTCCTTCACATTACCTGTGGATGCCTTAACAACTAAAATACAACCAGCTTTCAACATTTTCACCTCAAGCTTGGAAGCAACGAGTCACACTGAATACCTCCATTGTGCAGGGATGGTCTTCATCTGCCACTGAATTCTCACACCCATGTAATCCAGTGATGAAATGGCACAGTCCAACGTAAGGTGAGAGTATCAGAAAAGTTGCTTAATTTATCAGGTATTTTCCAGGAGAACTCAATAGAAAAGCTGTGAAGGAACTGAATTCCTTCGTAAACTGACAAGCACATCACAAAGTCTCGGGCAGAAGCTTTCCCCGGAATGCGTGAAATAGATGATTCAACCATTTAAAATTCCTTGTGCTAGTCATGTGACCTCCAACCCCTGTCCTCTGTTATAAAAACAACAACAGCTACCTTTCACAATCCTAACGAACAACACGTGTACCATATATTACTTACAGAGTCACAGCTCAGCCCAAGGGTGCAGTCATAGTACAACCTTTCAGTTTCACTCATCTGCAATCAGCATGAACCTCAGAACAGCCATGTTTATCTTCGCATGGCACACAGAGCTTGTGCTTCTGTCTCTGTGTCTCAGCCTTAATGAAATTCCACCTTGTGAGGACAATGTCTACACAACACGTCAGACACACACCATGCACTTTCCATCCATGTTATGAACTTTGTGTTTTACTATGGTGAGCAATTCACTGCTCTAAGGGGACATTCCCTGACAGGCAAGTCCAACCACTTCTTAACAATGATACCTCCAGAAATCCGCCATCTCTATTAAAAGGAATAAAACAGATTTAAATAGCATTGCACTACAGGACAGATGCGGTGTCTATCACTCACAAGAGTATCTTCAGGCATACTGAACCAGCTACCATTTTCCTAAGGGTGGCCTTTAGTCTGTATTTTGCTGCAACCTGTGTCTCACTGTCACATCCAGCAGCATCAGGTCACTGTTGAAAACATATCTGACTATTCAGCAACATAAAATATGGTTTCTAACACTGAAAATGCTAAAAATTCTAGTAATAAATACTTGCACTAAAAACAGTCGAGTCAAGCACAGTGAATAGAACTTACTAGTCAAAAATTTTGATCACGGAACGCTTGTTTTCAAACATCCTGGTGAGTATATAAGAGGATGATATAATTTAGACGTGAGCATGTGACTATGTAGGCAACTTGAATACAAATGAAAAATATACAAAACTTCGAATATAAGAAAAATGTGTGCAACATAAGCACTAGTTAGCCTTCAGTTTTACATTTTTTGCTATGTGGCTGCTTAGGAAAAAATAGAACTCTTGAGTAACTTTTCAATGAAAAACAGGCTGGCTTTTGAGCCTAGTTAAAACAATTCGCCCATAGAAGTGAATTGTCAGAAATGCTGGCATTTTGTAATCAAAACATTTTAATCATAATTCTGTTTCCATCCCTGTAACCACCAAAGAGGAAATTCTAATTTCTCAAAAGGATTTTATTTTTTATTTTTTATCAAGCATAGTCAGAAAAATGTCACCAGTATCACTTGAACAGGGTCATAGCAATTTATCTCCAAAACAAAACCAACATCAATATATAAAAACCAAGAACATGCTAAAGTTTTAATTTCCTATTTTTGTGGGTATCTCCAAGCTAATATTCATGTCCTTCAGTATTTTCTCTTAACCCTGACATAATTTCACAAATTCTCTGAAATTAGAGATGGGATAGGATACTGCATCATATATATATTGATGTGAGCAATACTGATTTGGACTCACGGAGACATATCCACACTAGTTTATTTTCAATATTTATTTTAAGTGCCTCTATATTCTATGTAATGAATGCAAATATATAATGAATGTGATATTCTATTACAGTGAATGTAATATTCTATGTAATGAATAAGTTTTCTGAAGAGTAAGCCTGTAAATCCCTGTAAGATACTCCACTGACTGCATGGGAAGCCTACGTATGCATATTAGATGACAATGTGAATACCTCTAAAATGACTAGTTCATTGATTGCAGTATCAGATTTTTCTAATTTCCAGGTGCTGCCTTTCCATCCACACTGTGATATTTTGTTTGAGCACTATGCATAACAGCACACACACACATTTCAGACTCCCAAGTGAACACCACAGAGCAGCTTCATCCCGAAGGTACGTGGAAATAAAGTTAGAGTGAAGAGGTAAAACACTGTGATTTCTTACCATTTGGTACTTGTTCCTGGCCATGTAACCTCTTAAGAGAGCCTGAAGAGCAATAGTAGCATCTCGCATGCATTGATATCTTTTCCGGACCACATACATACGCTGGAACTTCTGAATAGTGATGGCGGCTCGTGTTCTCCGTAGGAACTTGGCATAGCTATACAAGAAACATTACAGTAATACCTGTAATTAGTTTCCAACATTTGAATACTATTTTTACATCCTTTAACTTTACTCTCTCTTAAGAGCTATATATTCTACTTCACTTTCTTCCTAGTGTTGTCAGTAGTACTGCACATGTACTTGCTATTCAACCCTATGGCACTATTACAGAATGACAAATGAACAGAAATCTTGCAAGGTTTTCCACAAAATGTTTTCACTTCTTCTAAAAACTGTGCTATTGAACTGACAAAATAAATTCGGCTTCATTTCTCATCACCTTTTCTTCAGCTTTACAACTATTTCCACTTCCAGACTTCCTCTCCTCACCTCAACATAGAGAAAATGGTTGCTCATACTCAGTCTTCTCAGCAAGAAAATTACAAAGCATCTTGACATAAGCCTCTCTCCCAAAGTAAATTTTTTACAGTCTCCATAACCACCTTGTCTTTGAATGATGCTACCTTCACTCCTACTCTTTTTTCTGGCTTATGAAGAGCCATTCCTCAGGTGTAAACCCAAACAAATGACTCTGGCTGATGTATCTCCCTTCACAGCTGCACCCTGGATGACAAATAGCTTCTCCAGCAGGACAGACAGACCCAGTTACGAGTGCATGTGGAAGCTGGGCAATAACAATTCAACCAGAAGTCCTGCTTTACCTCACCTGCAGCCATATCTCCTAGTATTACTTTTACTCTGCTCCCACTAACAACATACTGTTCTAACCACCATCTGGCTGGGGTGCTACCATCTTCTTATGAAGGTCAAAAACAGGCAGGACAGACACACTCATTATATTCAATTTCCTTAATTTCCCTGGAAAATCGTTTCCTCTCAGCCAGCATAGGAAGGAGAGAGCAAATGTATCACATTTAAATGTCCTACTTAAAGGGATCTGAATCAAGGCTAGCGTGGATTTTCCCAAGAGTGCTGCTTACCATCGTGCTTGATACCCTCTGACATATCTCTGAATGGTGATGGCAGCCTTCCTCATACGCACGTACTTCTTTCTCATCAGCCAGCCTCGGATTGTCTTTTGGATGCGGATACAAGCAGCTCTCAACTTATCTGCCCTTATTTTTTCCAGGTAGGCTACTTGACCAGCCCGAAAAAATATTTTTGTCTTACCAAACTGGTACTTATCCTTGTCCTATTTTCAAAGGTAAAAAGATGATCAGTTACAGCATTAAATGTTAGTGGATTAAAAAAGGCATGAAGGCTAAATTTAAGTACAGTTAGTAAAGAGGTAAATTTAACTGTGTAATACTACAGGTAAATCTAGACTCGTATAGGCTAGTGGAGGAAAGGAGTTTCTTTATATGATTCTGTTAACGAATTAATACAATAAGGCCACAAGTAGGGCATAAAGGACAAACATAAGGTATTTGCTTAAACAAGAACACCGAAGTCTACAAGACATGGAAGGCTGTAAGAGGTGAAAAAGAGGCCCAGAGGATGAAAACAATACTGCACATTTGTAATTTCTTGCTTAAATAGTACATGGCCCCTCCCAGTGGTCCATCTTCAACTGTATTACACAGCAGAAAGGAAACAGCTCAGGCTCCAAATATGTACTCCTCATTCACTGCCACCAGAACTAAGCCAAAACAAAACATACCTATGCTGCTCACACACATCTGAAATTTCAGAACTAAAACAAAAAGAGAATAGTACTTTTATCTTTGTATGGCTGTAGTACTCCTTGGAGAGAAACTTTAAGAGTATACAAAGGTATGATTAAAAAAAGATTAATTTTGTTGATTTATTGATATCAAGTTGAAATGAACGGCAAAGAGCTTCAGCTTAGGATACGTTAAGATTTTGTGTGCGCACACAAACCAGAAGATTTTAGTTAAGAGTTTAGAAAGCCAAGCTCCAACCTGCCTGAAGAGTATTTATTTTTCTTCTTTCCAAAAACTTCCTACTGCTAGAGCTGCACTTCAGCAAGAAAAATTTTCTTGCTTTTGTATCTTTATAAACATTCTATCTTTCTCTTACTAACTTGTATGTCTGAGTAAGTCATGATTAACCACCTTCTATTTGAGAAATACTTAGAATTGTCTCTTTGGAGGCTGCCTTCCTCCACTGCTCATTGATCCTTAAGAAATCCCATCAGTCTGGGTGCAACTTGGCTGTGTTGATGTCACAGGACATATAATGTAGGGAAATATAGAGCTATGACAGAAGGAAGGAGGTAAAGCAAGGGGCTGTTGAGGTATCACAAAGGCTGATAGCACTGAGTGAGGAGACCTATCTTTATTCCTTCAAATTCCAAATGCTTTAAGCACTACGTCTAGTACCAGAATTAGCTTCTCCAGGACATTTTTACATGTCTGCTTTCGATCACCAAGAACATCTCTCTGCTTCATCAGAACACGGTAACGGCTGAAGAACTCTTGGTATGTCCACCTGTTCCATAAAACAGAGATAGTGTCAGTCTACACAATGAACAACTCTCTTAAGAAGAACAGCTGTAAATGAAAGCAATCTAAAAAGCAACAAACACACCTTGAGGGAAAGCCAGCTGCACTGATTCGGATGGTCTCCAGGACACCACAAGCTCTCAGCTGCTGCACTGCCCGCTTTTCATCAAATCTATGTAGGAATAAAAAAAGCCTTTGAGCGTGAGGTTAGTCTTGTCTTACATGGTCCCTTTGGATCTGTGAGACGTGACGATTGGATAGGAAGTCCAGGCAGTGCTTCCACAACTCAGCAATAACAGATGACATTTTGACTGGGGAATTCTGGCCTGAGCCCATCAGCTGCTCCAAATGCTTATCTTGACCCATCCCACTTCTCACCAGTCTGCCTGATACTCGTGGTCATGGAGGTCTTTGTGAGCTCAGATGTTAAGCAGACACTTGAAAAAAGTTCTAAGCAAGTTCATATATGAAAAATAAAAAAGGTAAGAAATACCTGAAAATAAGGAAACAATGGAATCTGCAAAAGCAAGTTCCATCAGCTGTTACATATACTGTCAGTCAAACTCAAAACAGCTAAAAATGAAATTGCAGGTATTTTTTCTCATATATTATCACACAACAGAAAATGCTCATAAAGTACTTCTCCCTCCACTCAACCCAAAACATCTCCTGCTGTAAGTACACATAGTAATGCACAATGAGTACATAACAACAGAAGTGAAACACACCACTTCATTTCTGAGTGAGCAATGTTTAGCAGAGCCTCAATTCTGTGAGCCCTTGTGCAATTCCCTTCTTTCAAAGGCCTATAAAACCATATAAGAAACAGCTTACGTGAATGGAAACTTGAAGTCATTAGGTTTAATACAGCGCACGTAGTGTGGAGTTGTAGCGTTCAGGGTTTCCATCAGCAGATGAAGAGAGTTTCGGAACTTTTTGAAAAAGAAGGGAGAAACATCAGGGAATAACCTCAGGAATCTCAGTCACATTTGAAATAATCTCAGGAAGCAGGTTCAGGGATACATGCTAACTTGTAATAACGTTCTTGGTAGTAAACACAACACCAACTTTTTTTTGTTATGGCAACAGGTTTTAGTTTCAGGTACCATCTTCAGGTTAACTGTATTACAGTGAGATGTCTAAATGTTAGGCTTTATGGGAGTAAAATTCAGAAACATTACTTTTAAATCTGCATCTTCAAACTCACCTGATGCCCCACAGTTTTCTTATGTTCCTTGCTGGTTTGCCCTGGCCTGGCCTTGGCTGGTTTTACAGCAGTTCGAGACAATGGCACACGGCCTGAAGGGGTTGCTGATGTGGGACTGAGCACCTTCTCCTCATCCTGGAATAACTCTGGTAGCAGCTTAAACTGGTAAGAGCAGAAAAAAATACCTAGTAAGTGATGGCACCCATTCGTGTTTAAGGTGGTTACAATCCAGGCTCAGTTTTTTCTTCAACTTCACATAGCAATAATAGGGACAAAAAATGTAAAAGAGCATTCATTCAAGCTAGTAGCGTAGTGAGTGGGCCAGGATAACACTAAAAACTTTGTGGTTTTGATCAGTGAGTCTCCTTCTGACAACAAAATTCTGATTTAAGTATTTTTTCATAGAGCAGCAATAGCTTCCATGTGAAAATGCTAGATACTGACAGCAGTTTCATAAGTACCAGTTGCAATTATCTGGCTGCTTTGATGCAGGAAGGAAACAACAGGGTCCTTTCATATTCCAGTGGTGCATAAGGTTCCTGTAAATGATTGAGAAATATCTAGGACACTGAATAACCCAAAAGGCAACAAAAAATGTTCCTCCTTTATCAATCTAAATTGAAATAACAAACTTAAAAGAGGAACTATCAAAAAAAACCTATAAATTAAATATAATAATAAAAAAAAAAACAGCCAAATTCATGTAACTGAAGAGCTACTCTCAGGCCAGTGGGAGCAGAAGAAAAACCTGACCAATCTTTCCAAACATCATTCAGAGCTTCTGGTTCCCTTTCTCTGATGACTATAAGATACACCCATACATAATAGCTGCTTTGAAGTAACTTATAACTAAAAATAATACCATCAGGTCTTTCTACCAAAAATTTTTATCTCTTCAGAAGCATTGTAAAAGAAAGAATATCTGAGCGTCTCTAGCTGTCAATGAATAATCTTTAATCTAGCATCTGTGCATTTTCTCCCAAGAGATAGGAGGCATTCAATTTTCAGTACTAGAAAGTGCTTGGGCTAAGTACAACCTAAAAAATAAAAAAAATTGTTTTTGCCTTATAAAACTTAGCGAGCATGAATGATAGCCAATGAAACATGCTGGGCAACAAAATGGTATTTGTGCTTTGTGATTGTGCCAGATGGGCTAGCAGAAGGCATCAAATGTTTCTCAGTAGCATCTAGCACAGCACTTCAGCTTAATATAATGAGTACGAATGCTATGGAGATATCCTAAATCCCTGAACTAAAAGAGGAGTATTGCAGCTCAGCTTTATCTCACCTGAGTCTGCCAGGTCAGGAGCAGTCACCTTAGATTACCTCTGTGGCAGGTGGGAGAATGACATCTCCAGAGGGTGATTTAGCCCATCTCCTTCCACTGACTCAACAAATAGTTTAGGATAACCAGGCCGCCACCACCTCATGCAGCTGCCTGCAGTCAGATGGAGGGAAGCTGTGTGTGCAGCTATCTGAGGTACACAACCAAGTCCTTTAATTCCATACAGAAACTTATTTGAATGCAATATGCTTTGTCTGAAACTGCTGATGCTCTAACACAACACAGGTGCAGGTGGGGAAAAGGTCCCCAGTGTCTGGTTTGGGGATGGATGAGCTTTTCTAAGCTATCAAGCACGTAAGTCTCATTCCTTCCCTCTTTCCAACCCTGTGAAAGCCCACCTGTAAATATGGGCAAGTACATTTCAAAGTTACCATTTTCATAGATGCTGCCACAGTTATTGCATACAGAAGAAAGGTACAACTGCCTTCTGCAACAGAGGTCAACAGCAGAGCATGGCTGAGCAGATCCACACTGTGGAGGCATTTATATTCTGGTCTGGGTTTGGTTTTTCCTATCTTATCTCTTTTCTTTGTTTTGCAGAACACAAGGAGTGTTCAAAAAGAGAGAAAACACTGATCAAAGGGCAGACAATTCACATGGTAGAAAACAAGCAAGCATTTTTACCCTGTAATTTTTTTCAGATGACTTAACAGACATTCTGCTAACATAATCTTACAATGTCTTTCAATATACAGAACCACAACAGAATATCTTAACAACATGCCAGTAGCACGCATAAAAGCTAAGGACTATTGTGCTACTTTCATGACACATGCATGGAAACTGAGCTAGTTCAAATAGATACTGTGGGTGGATTTAAAGAGAAGGCCAAAATATATAACTAAACACTACAGTGCCTGCCAAGAGCAGTGTGTGTCATGCACTTTGGAGAGCAAAGAAGCATTCAAGCTGTATGCTCAAACCCCTAGAAGCAACAGCATGCATGGGCAGGATGACAGATGATGCATTCGTTTCAGAATTACCTTCTGTTGAATGTGTACAGCAAACCCAGAGAACAGCAACAACAAAAAAGAATAAAAATCAGCAATATAATCCTACAGCAAATACTAATAAAGAGGGCCTGCTGAAAAATAAAAATGAAACATTCATATTTTAAGTGTTTGGGGGAAAACACTCATTTTGGTAAAATTTACCATTGGGAAAACTGTCTTGTTTATCAGCATTCAGACTCAACTGACTTTACATACCAAGTCTGCCCTAGCAGTGACGATGCTGTTACAGCTGCCTCCACCCTGCCCCAGCAGCACTGCCCAGCGTGCTGCCCCTGCGTGGCCCAGCCTGTGCTCGGCAGGCAGCTGGACACAGCAGCCTCCTGGGTGCTGCAGCGCCTTACCGAGGCAAAGCAATTGACTTAAGACATTTCAATGTTTCTCTCAGTGGAAAGCCTGCTGTAGTTTTTTTATACTACGCGTTTTAATCACTTAATTTCATCAACCTGCTCACAACATAAACAAAAAAAAGAACGTGCTGGATTTCCTGATAGTGTAATTTTAAAGTCTGTCCTTGGTACCAAGCTTCCAGGGCCATTACAGCTAGCAAATTCCCAAGGGCCATCAGACTGCAACGTTAAGTCAATTGCCTTTAAATTTCAGAAGAGCACAACCAGCATTTTTGACATAAAAAACACAGACAATACAATTGAAGGCTTGTTCTATAATATTTCTTAATGCAGTATATTTCTACTCATATGTTATTTATCAGTCATAGACACCAAAAAGACAAGGCTCAAGCAAATTCTGGTTCATGTCATTAGGGTCTAGGGATTTCCCTCCCTTCTCATCTCACCTCTAGAACAGAACTTGTCTCTCCTGCAGAAATCTTCTGCTCAGTTGTCAAGCTGTAGACAAGGACTTTCTGTTTTCAGATTAAAAAAGGCTTAACTGCTAAGCCTTCCTATACTACTATAGTATGTTAGGAAAAAAAGGGGTTAATTTTGACCCACTGAAATCAGTGGATATATATAGTCAAATCTTAGCTGAAGCAAAATTCGGCTACAGGGCTTTCTAAATCCATATTGATAAACAAGTAGATGTGACACAAACTATGTTCATCTTTGGCCGATCTAATATTCGGGGAGAAAAATTTCCTGGATTTATGAGAAATTTCATATGACCCTTAACTCAAGGCATCAAAACTGCAGAGGAAGAAAAAATAATCCTGATACTAACCTTACTTGATTTGAGGACCTTAATTTGTTCTTCATAAACTGTGTCTTTATTCTTTTCTAGAAAGCCTTCACATTGATATTCCACCTGAAAACAGTAATTTTACCAAAAAAAAAAAGTATTAGTATTAGTAAGTATTAAAAGTATCAAATAAGAATATTTTTTGCATAGAATTTACCAGCTGTAACATTCACATCAAACCATAATTCTTGTGGATGTTGAGAATATCATCTCCCAAGTGCATCTTTGTTAAATATAGACTTTGCTCAAAGACAGTGCTTTCCAGTAAGTGTAAAACACTAACACGTGTAGAGATTAATACTATTATTGCATTACACTATGTGTATTTCATTGCAGAGAGATGTCTATGGTAAAGAGAGCATGAATGAATGGTTCCCATGAAGGTGAAAACTCAAAATCTGTGTCAAACATCTCTTTCACTGAAGTTATCAGGGCTGCAAAATTGTGTGAAATCCAGGTGCAACTGAGAACAAAATCTCTCGTCTCATTAGCTGAGAGGCAGTAAGTAAATCTGCCTGCAACTTATTATGAAAATGTCTCATTTGTAATCAGAAAGGCTATTACTTCCAGAAACAATACAAAGTCTGTGTGGTGTGACAATACACAACAATCCTCTATCACGGGGGCCATACATTCTGTATCGAAGAATGGTCAGAGCTTCAAACGTAAACCTAGTATTTCACAGTCCTAATTCCAGGCTGAACAAAATAGAAAGCTATCATCAAAAGTCTACACCTTTTTAATTTAATTAAGTAAGTATGCTAACTCTCCTTAAAGGTCTCACTCTGTTTTTGTATCAGCAGAAGTGCAGGGCTATAAAATACAAGAGTAGACCCTTATATCAATTTTGCTCTTTCCGAGCATAGATTGATACCCATCAGTAGACTCTCTGTAAGGAAAAAACATTTAGCAGTGCTTACATAATGAAACTATTCCACAACCTGCAAACAATTTTAAAAAATCCTGTGGGGGAAACAAATTGGAGGAGTTCTCCAAGGTCTGCCCACAAGTCGAGGCCCACTCTGAATATTACTTTGGGTACCATTTATGTTCTTCGTGCAGGAAACAATGCCACAAGAGGGCAGCAGGGTCTCTGCTTTCTCCCAGAAAAAGATGACAGATGACACACGCAGTTTTTTAACAGGCCAGCTACAGTTTCATGTTTCCCTTTAGTTGTCTGTATGCATTCAGGTAAGCACATATTAATCAAATCCTTCTTGTTCTATCATGTAGCAAATAAAACAGAACTCAGAAATCTGAACAGTTACAGAGATCTTACTTTCCTTAAGGTAACACCAAAGCGACAAGAAGAGGACCTCTCCTCTATGCATAAATTCAAGAACCTGGGTGAATCAAGCAGAGGCAAAAAAAAAAAAACCTCCAGTCCCCCAAGGCAACACACCCAGACCTTGACAAGAATCCCAGAGATTGTCCAAGCCTGTGACCCAAGTTTTTTGCCAAAGGTGACAAAATTCTGAGCCAGCTTCTTTGTTTAACAGGACAGTTATCTTAAACTGGATTTTCTGTTTTCATTTCAACTTGAGGAGCTGCTCAGCTGGGCTGTGCACTGCCAGAGCTGGACAGCGTGCAACCATTGTCCAGCTTGCTAGAAATAGCCGTTTGCTGGCCAGCGGAGGTTAAGGGTGGGAAGAGTACATACTGCTCGAGCGATAAGAAGCAGGGTGTGTTAGCCTCCTGCCTGTTTGCACATTAAGATGGCAGCAAAACGGGCATGATTTCATTGCTGCTCTTTCACTCAAACTGGTGAGCTTTATGATTTGCTATTTTGTCTCCTTTTGTAGTGTAACTGGAACTTATACAGTTACGTAGTGACTCACACTGAGCTGTTACATTTTGAAAAAAGGCTAGTTAGTGGTACAGCATGTGACAGGAGTCAGGAGCTCTTGTTTGTGTTCCTGACTCTGCACAGCTGCCAGCTCAACTTTCTCCTGATCCGGTGTACAAGCAGGCACACGTTTTGCAGGAAGCCAAGTAGAAAAGCAGGCTGCTGTCCACTAGTCACCCTCTCAGCTTGGTATTTCTGCCTCGTGGCCAGGGGGAACGCTTCCTGCACACTCCCTACCACACTTCAACAAACTGAACAGCATTAGCCAACACCTGCTCTTCAAACTGTATCAGCTGAA
This sequence comes from Aythya ferina, assembly GCF_964211825.1. NCBI lineage: Eukaryota > Metazoa > Chordata > Aves > Anseriformes > Anatidae > Aythya > Aythya ferina. The sequence goes on along the minus strand of NC_140307.1, from coordinate 19,653,157 downwards.
GCGGCTCAACAGGAGAGGAAACAATCAGCTGAAGCCACCGTCAGATTGAAGGGTACAGTAACAAACATGCAGAGCTGATAACTTTTTGTCCCGGCACAGCTAGATATGGAAACGTCTGTCAATCCACAGCTCCAGTTTACCATCTGACCTGCTGACAGGTTTTACCAGGCAGCAGGGCAGCCCAGCTGCTGGCCTGTACACATCCAGGGAGTTTCTGGGCAGAAGCTCTCCCGAGCCAGGCACGCCGCAGCTCAGCTCCACGGGGCAGCTGCTCACCCTGGCCTCTCCCCACACGCACACTCAGCAGCTTCAGCTCCGGAAAGAGGTACCAGCAGGAAACACCTTACCTTGTCAGCAAAGTGCTTGATGATGAAAGCCTTATTTGATAAACGTGGTTTTTCAAAGAGGGCACATTTGTTCAAATGAGTGTTGTATAGCTTTTGGGCCCAAGTGTCATCCGAGCCTTTTGGCATCTGTGTAAGAGAATAAACACAAAGACATTTAAAACGTCTTGAAAAATTTTCAGTAGTAAAACAAACTAAGGAGGTGTGGACAATATTTTGTGATTTGCTTTCAAATTCCATCTGCTTGGATTTCCAGTACTGCCATAAACAAGGCAGCCAGCAACTCGCCACATGCTTGCTTTTCAGATACTCTGGACTGATGCAGCCCCTAATGCTGTTGTGCAACACATACAATGCTCACCACACTTTCAGTGTCACACAACTGAGGGTGAGGATCTCAGAGATATGTTATCTGACAGCAGTATTTTGGTGGGTCAGAACTCATCCACCCACCACTAGAGGCTGTGATATGTGAAGACCCCAGGCTGAGCTTCCATTGAATACAATAACACACACCTTGCCCCGTATGTGACTTGTCATACTTTGAGATAAAAGGCAAAAGGTGAAACACCAAGCAAGAGGTGACTTGCAGAAATTTAACAGGACCAAAGACTGCTATGCTGCACTCAGGAAGGGGAAAGTTGACACAGTCATAACAAAGACTGATCAGAGACCCAGAAACAGTTGCAGGTACACTCACAGACAGGAGAGGGGGGAAAAAAAGCAACATGACTAAAAATCATTTTTTATCTGCCTGTAATCGCCAGTTCTGTTTTTAAGCTCTCTAAATCATCTCAACTGCACAATGTCAAAATAATGGCTATATGCAGATGATTTTTCCCTGTGAGGCTCTAGTTGATAAAAGCACTTGAAAACACACCTTGCACTCCTCATCTAACAGATCCAGAATTCCCATTTTAGCCTCTATGAGGTTGATGCAAGGCTGATTGTCATAGAAATCAATCAAGGTCCATGGTATTTGTTCCTTCATATATTCTTCTTGTTCCAACTTAAAGACATGCTACAGGGCAAAAAGAAAACAGTTTTCTGTGAAACAGAATGCAGAATAAATACAGTGAACTCCCACTTGAATTCATCTTGTCACATTAATCCAGGCTGTCAAGTGATGTGCAAGTTAAACTGCATAAACCTTTTAACAAGTGTATGAAAGACAAATTAACCTTTTTTTCCTAGGCCTAAAAACCAACAGACTAAATTAAATCATTCATCCATACTCTCTGCAAATAAGGTCTATTTTTTCCTACCTTTTTTCCTATATTGTTCCACAATTACTATAAGCTCTTTTTTCTGAAAATAACAAAAAACCCAGAAGAGTACAGGAACAGCAAGTTATAAACTGAGATGCGCCATGCATTTATGACTCTGAAGTTATGAATACTGCTCTATTTCAAGTAAAATTTCACTATAAATACTTTTGTGTTCTCTGGTAAAAGAGCAGAGCTCCATTTTCTCTCAAATGACTGTTAGTTTTTTTTCCTGAGATGACGTATTATACTAAAATATACTCTTCAGCAAAAACCTCCCAAGAACGACTCTAAAAGTATTAGCACAAGAAATCATTTAAGCAAAATTTTGTGGAAAATGCATCTGGTACAAAGATCAATACAAATGAAGTTGTATATTTTTTCAAAAACAATACCACAAAAAACCTGCACAGCTTTAATAAAATGTGCATAGGAGATAAAGTTAAACTTCAGGGAAAAAAAGGATGATAAAATATTAAACAAGGAAACTGTGGTCTTAATAGCACAAGCATACTTTTTAAAAATGAGAAGACTGCTGACTCCAGTTATTTTAAACTAAATTTTATCTCCCATTTAAATTTTAATGTATACTAACTGCTCTGACAGGCAAAAATAAATTCAGAACACATCCTAATAATCACCAAACAACAGCACTAGTGGCACTATTTAGGGGACCACCAGCAACACCTATAGTCTCAGAACCGGCATTAATTGCCCCCTTAATTCAGTGCAGAAGGCCATTAACACCCTCTGGCTCTCCAGCACACTCCAGTAAAACAGCAGAAAGCTATCCTGACAAAGCAGTTTATCCCCTTTATTTCATTAGCTTAACACAATCCTTTCCAAAACAGCACTCCTTAACAGCACCCATGGGAGCCTTTCCATGCTCATCCACTTAACAGCTGCATTACATGCAAGTTAATTCCTGACAGGAAAGTAAATGATAAAATTTTATTGGTCTATCATATCCAAACTATCTAAACCCTGAAAGGAAACAAACCCACTTCTTTACCGGAAAGGAATTAGCAATTTTGTGGTGAAAAATGTCTTCAGACCTGGTTTTATTTATAGCATGATGAAGATCCAGCTGTAGTGGGCGACCACGACAGCCGGGGCTGTCACACAGGGCCCTGGGAGCTGGGCTCTTCAGCCCGTGGACGAGGAGGCCTGGAAGGTATCTTGGTGGTCTGTGACTACCTAATGGTCAGGTGTGGAGAAGAATATTTCCAGAGCTGCCCAGGGGAAAGACGAAGGGTGACAGGGACAGGTTGGCACACAGTTTTGACTCAAAAAGCCTTTTTTAGGCTGGGGCGGCCAGACACCAGAAGGGTGGCCAGGAGAAGCTGTGGAGATGTGTGAGACTCAGCCAGGCAGGGCTCTGAGCAAGCTGCTCTCAACAGGGGTTGGCCAACGTACCATCCTGGGGCTCCTCTCAGCCTACTTGCTTTGGGGCACCTATTAATGAAGAGTGCACACCACCTCCATGATCCCACAAGCATAAGGAAGCAGAGAGTGAAGACTTATCAAAGACCTGGCCAGCACAAAAATACAAAGCTTTTACATTGGGTGGCTGAATACTGGGAGAGGTTCACAGCATGACAAAATAAAGGCATGCTGTAGATAGACAAGACATCACAGTTTCATGTTTGTCTAAGTTGTGACATTTGTCAAAGCAACAACATAATTAATTATCATAAGTTCCTGAAGCTGTGCTTTCTTAAACAGCAGCACAGAAGCTGACACATCCGTATTTCTACATCCTCCTGCCTTTTGGTGTTTGGTAGCTTAGAAGGGGATCAATACAAAAGCCCCTTCACCCCATCCTTTGTGAAGTGTGTGGGAAGGAGAAGATGGGAACAGCGATAAGTGAAACATTTTTATTTTCACAGTGACTGATTTTTTTCTGCGGAGCCGAGAAAACTCTAAAATACCTTGTGCTTTAGCAGCAATGACGTCTAGCTTATGGAGCTGAAACCATCTGCAACACTATAAATACAAGAAGGCCATTCTGGAGCTGGAAAGCTAGCCCCAGTTCTAACAGACATTATTCCTGGTTATATGTCCCTGCCGCTGGGAAAAACAATTGCTCAGGGTGATCCAGTTCTGCAAATATGCACCACCACTGAGGTACACTTGTATATATAGTTCAAAGCTATTCCAGTACTGCAGCACAGCCTAGCAACAGGCCTGGCATAAATAACTTGCCTCATCATTATGCAGGTAAGATATATAATTACAAACGTCACTGAGGCTGAGGAGAAAGAGAGAATCGTGATCTCTCTGAAGGAGGGAGAAGAGGCGCCTTTTGCCACACGTCAGCAATCAACTTAAGGATGGCTGTAAACCCTCAAAAAATAATGCCAGTTGCACTAGCAGAGAAAGTGAGCGTGGCAGACTTCCAATGGTGAAGTTCTGCTCTTTCCTATCAGTGCATAAACTCTTGTTGCAGGTTATAAAGACCCAGCTAACTCCAGCTTCATCCATACAGTGCTCTCGTTGACAGGCAATCTCAGAGTCTTAATTGCCAAGCACTGCTTCTGTCTTATAATTGTTATTGTGATCAGAATTTCAAATAGTCCCAGAGCAGCAGTTAGTCATAAAATCTATTTCCAGGAGATAGTCAATCTTTCCCCCATCCCCCAAGCCCCACGGCCAGGACAGCTGGTTAATAGACTAAAGAAATTTATCTTAACCACTGGGGACCCAATTAGCTGGATGGACTTTGGTGAGGGGAAAGAGAAGAGGAAATGCCAGTAATTTCCTACTTACCATATTGAACTGTTGCTGCAGTTTTTCATTGGCATAGTTGATACAAAACTGTTCAAAGCTGTTGATTTCAAATGTCTCAAATCTAAAATATGCAGATACTCAAAATTATTTATGGAGTGAAAAGACAGATAAAATAGCCCCATAACTTCAAATTCCCTCCCTCCAAGCAAATTAATTGCATTATTCTAGGCATAAACAACCAAAACCAAGCAATGAAGCAGATAGGGAAATGGCAAGTTGCAAAGCAATGGCAATTCAGAGATGCTCCCTCTTTCGGCAGGGATGATAAACCATATGGAAGGGATTGACTTTCCCAGAGAGCATTAGTTATCTTTGTACCCTCTGAAAGTGCTACACTGAACAAATCATGAGTTCACAACTACCATGCAACTTCCAATATGCAATTTATTTTCTTTATTTAGTTTATTTAATTTATCAAATTTCTATGCAATACATAGATACTACAAATGCCAAAAATATGAAATCCCACTGTAAAAGTCAAACTTAAGACAAAGATCTTGGATAGCATGTCAAAACTAAACACCTACTTCCTTCATCTGGAATAAGCAGATTTTTTTTTTTTTGGTTGGTTGTTTAATCCAAACAGTGCTGCATGATAAAGACAGACACTTTGCAATAAGAAAATGACATAAGTGGTGTATGACTGACAAAAAGACTCACCCATAAATGTCCAACACTCCAATGAAAGAATGCTGTTTTACAGTAGAATGAAGGGCTTTGTTCACATGATCTACAATCCAGTTAAAAAGATTAGCATAGATATGTTTGGCAAGTGCATCTCTGGCATTGATGGCATGGAGTTTAGAAATTGGTTTGATGTAGGTTTCAGTGGCAGTTGCAAGCTTCCTGTGGCAAAGCCAGTGGGCCATCTCTTCATACTCCACACCCATGAGGTCACAGAAGATGGTGAGGGGATCATGTTTGGGCTAATAAAAATAAAATAAAAATGTTAGTTCTTGAATATTTCACATGCAATCATATAATCCAAAGAACTGCCTGCCTGCAGTGATCTAACAATAAGCAACAACAGCAGCTTCCTGATCTCATCTTCCTCCAGAATGTAAGAAGTTCCCTGCCCACTTATCGCATTCCCATCACTGAAGTAAGTTACCAAATCAGTTTCCCCAGAGGCATTTCCTGATACTCGTGTGAATCAAAAAGACCTACACAGGGAACCTGCAACCTCTGCGAAAATGAATCTCCTAACCTCACAAGGATGGACTTTGCATTTTGAGTACTTATAACTGTTTCACTTTTGAGTAAAGAAGCTAGCAAAATGCAAAGGACATGACATCACCTATGTGCTGGGGACAGAAGGGACACGCGTGGCAGGGTGTGACGGGTAATGGGGCACCATCCAGTGGGATTCCTGCATTGGAGATGCACATTACAACCCAGCTTACCTCATCACATTTTGGGGCTCATCAGCTTCCTACCATGATCATTAAATGATGCTTTATTTGTAGTGAAAACCTTTTTAAGGCACACCAAAGAGCTAGTCTATTGTGGATTCACAGCAGCTATCCATTAGATCCCAAAGACAATCTCAGACCAGGCACACTGATCAGCTGTGGTCCTATGAAAGACCTGTTGTCTCAGCTCCAGAAACTGCTACTGCAGATGCTTGAGAAACCAACTGCTTGCCAATAATCCCTGCAACTGCTTGTACTGTTTGAAGGGAGAGAATGATGAAGGCTGTGTAGTACTGCAGTAGATATTCAAGGAAAGACAGAAGGAGAAACTGCTCACTTCTGAATCCAAGAAAAAGAAGAGTGACAAGAGCAGAACAGAAGCCAGATCTTTTTTGCTTCTCATCTCAAAATAAGGAGTTCAGTAGGAAGCTTTGGTCCTTACTAACAAAGAGTTTGTTTTCATATCAGACTGTGCACTCCTCGCTGCTGACCAACAAAGTTAAAAAAAGACTTATAAAACCACGACACTCTTAAAAGAGTCACATCTGTATATCCTTGGCTCCTGTCACCTAGACACTGCAGAGACTTTTGGAAACCATTTGCTTTGCAATTATTTGGGCTAGATTGGTATTTAACAAAAACCAGTCCATTCTGCAAACCATACACTGTGGGCAGGAAACGTATTCATGTAGGAATATAAAGATCTAGACACCTGCTGAGGACTTCAAAGCTGTTTAGCAGACTTTTCTAGGACAGATCAGTTACAGTTCTGAAAAGAAATTAAGGCAGCCACAGATTCAATACAAAGAATACTGTCTAAAAGCTCTAAATTGAGAAGAGTTGGATCCATCTGCAAAAGGAACCGAAAATGTTAATATATTAGAAACAAACACATATTGTTTGTTTTCATGTTATTACTTTTTTTTTTCAGAAAAAAATCCTTCTGCAAACAAGCAGAACGCACAACTGCCAGGACAGAAACCATGGCCTTGAGCTCATCTACTACTCACAGGAATGGCGCAGCTGTCAGAATCCCGAGATGCAAACTCCACATTGCCCAAGTGAAGGATGCCAGCGAGGATTCGAAAAATTCCCATCTGGTAGGAATCACTAATCCCTGAAAAAATATGAATTAAATGTTTTGAGTGCATGAAGAAGTAAAGAACCACGAGTTACTGATGAAATAAATTATTAAGAAGAGAAAAACTGCCACCTGTGTGTGTTATTTTGGGGGAATTTGGTATTGAACATGTTCCTTGGCTTCATTTCTATTAAAAACATTCTATTAGCACATGCAAAAAAGATCCAGTAATGCGAACTATTTACTTTGCTGTTTCAAAGTGCTTTTTCAGAGACCTCCAACACTTTATGTGCTACTCCAAGGGAATCTAACACGTATTTATGTTCACATGTCTTATATTTATGTTCACGTCTTATTCCTGCTCCAGCTATGTGATTCCACTGCAACTTAATATCCCCTAAATGCAATAAAAATATCTCAATACAAAAAGTTAGCAAGCTCTTCTGCTTTTTAAACACGAAGAAGTATGAAGAAAATACACACAAGTAATACAGAAAATTCTTGCTAGCATATAACATTTGGGATATGATTACGTTTTACAAATTACCTAGCAAAGTGCAGGCCTGCCTGGTGTTTACCATTTCCTTAGCATCATCAACACCATCAATCACAGGGCTTCCACCTTGCTTTGTATAGTGAAAGTAATTTGCATTCCCTGTAAGATAAAAAAATAAAATAAAATCTTTTACACACACTGATGCAGAAATTCACAGCACATCTGTACAGCTGTGTAATGGTTAAGTTGCTCTTAGCAGACTCTATGATTTGAAATATGTCAATATGTTTTCATTTTCTGGCTTGTAGCACCCACTTGTTCTGGAGAATATTTTTTTCAAGATTTAACAGTGCAAATAAGTATTCTTAAGCTACTTATTACCTACAATAGGCCCTAAATCATATTCTTTACCTAATCTTGGTTCACACTTCCACACCTGCAGAATAACCACATTGGAAGCAATCATTCTTCAAACCTGAGCCAACCACCCCACAGGTAGGTGCACAGTTGACAGCAGCACTTTGGGGTTACGTTGCAGGTATTAGTACGCTATTATTGTATGAGGATATTAAAAATAAATAGATCTATTTTGTCCTTGTTTTCTTCTCATTTCTCTTTTATAGTCTAGCCTAATCTTATAAATATCTGTGATCTGTCCTGGCTGAGAAATCTTGGTTGAAGAACTGACAGCTTCCCGCCACTCTGCGGACAGCACTGGGCCTCACTGAGAAAGCAGTACTTCTCTTTCGTGTTGTATACATTTCTACAGTTTTGGTGGCCAGGCTTTCAGCTGCAGTAACAGTCTCCTTTTCTTCTCATCTACTAATGTTTCAAAAAAGCTGCAAGAGGAGTCTCCTGCATGGCTTTTTTAGTCATAATTACATAAGTTACTCTCTTTCCCATGTTAGCAGATGTGAATCCTAAATGTGCCAGGATGGTTTAGAAAAGCAGAGAAATACTTGGAAACCAGAAAGACATTTCAGAAATCAGTACTAATATACTGTGCAGTTTTCCCACTAAGAAGCTAACTTTTAAAAATATACAAAAAGCATTGAAATTTATATTGAATTTTTAAAATCATGATGGGATTGCCTGTCATCATAGCCCATTTCTTCTATAAAGTACCAGTTCCTTTTAAATGAGAAATCTGTCTCTGCACTTACATCTGAAAAAAAAAAAGGAAATTTCCACTTATCAGATTTGTGATCTGCACTGGATCAGCAGAGATGGTAAAATAATTGTTGGTAACAGCCCAAGTGGAGATGTGCATATACAAAATACTCTGCAAGTTTTTCAGGTGCTTATACCAGAAATGATAAAATTTTCCAGTAGCTGGAGACATGGTAAAAAGGTTTTAAAAGGACCAAGAGAAGAGAATTTCACCCTTTCAATTGGAAAACTGCTATGGAATCTGGACTTAGTAAGTTTTAATGCTTACAGTTGCAATGTATTAAAGTGTGCTGAATAACAAATCCATTACTTTCTTTTTAACTAAAAAGAACCAAGTCTGAGATCTGCCATTTTAGTTATTCTCAATATCTTTCAAATGAGGGTTAAAAAGTTTAGAATTTAAAAGCCAGCTTTTCTTCTTTTGGCTCTAAGACTTTAAAAAGCTCAGACATACTGCTTTGTACGTACAGTTGCACAACACAATTAATGTGAATTTCATACCTAAGCGTAGAGTTTTAAATTCCGGTAATGCTGCAGAGGCACATAGTTGGTAAAAGATGTGGTAATTTCTCTCCTCTTCTGCCTTTAAAAGAAAAGGATTGATTATATTTCAACATTTAACAAGCACCAGAAACATCCACAAGCAGAAAAAAAAAAATAAGTTTAATGCATTCTCTAGCATTACATTAAGAGCATAAAGGCACAAGGAAAAAGGAAGATAAGTCAGTAGCTATCATTTCCTTCTTTATTAATTTAATCCATTTTCCACAGTAAGAAGCATGCAGACATTTTTGTTTTTTAAAAAAATGCATGATTTCGCTTTTCAGAATTGTAGATTACTTTCAAATATAGATCAGGATTCTATGGGTGAGTGCGATGATCATACTTAAAGGCTTTTCATTTTCCAAAAATAACTAATACCATTTGCTTCAGCATTTATAGTAAGCTGGTGAAGAGAATATCTTTATTTCCAAGGCAAAGCCGGAATTTTAAAATGGAAGACAAACACAGCTCAGAAGGTTATGACTCATGACTAACACTGTAATTCTGAACTTAAGGGCTCTAAACCTCATAATTTCAAAACAAAAACAAGAAAAAAGACTCTCCTTTAGCTAAGTTATGCACAGCAAGTTTCTCTTATTTTTGATATATACAACACTACTCGTATAACACCCTTACACAGTACAAATTGTAATTATTTGCTTTGTACCTTTAGGCAGACAGTCAAGGGTAAGTCAATTTTTACTAAGCTCTAGACAATAGGGTAAGCAAATATGGAGAGGAAGCATGGGAGACTAAAAGGTTGTAGATCTGCTCAAGTATGAAATACCAAAATGAAAAGAGTTAAAGAAATATTAAGTTACATATTCTCTTAAGTCTCATTTGTAATTATTGTGATAGCAGTGGGTTTTACCAAAAGATTTAAGTGAGCTAAGATGGCAGCTTTACAAACCACAACAGAAAGCTCTTGAGCATGAGTATTTCTGTTAGGTTTTGAAGCCTGATCCTATAACACTATGGCAAGCACAAACTCTAGCATTGAAGATATTTCTTGTTAAAATACACAGCCTTTTTAATACACATTTTACAGCAATCAATAATTCATATACTGAAGACTGACATGGTTTTCCTTCTCTCCTCCTTCCCCACATGTGCTATAGTAAAAATACAACATTAGAACCATCTCTGACAAGAAACACCTAACATCAGCAAGCAACAGCTTTTTTTTTTTTTTTTTTAAGCATAGTCACACAAATATAAAATGAGAAAATTGCATCAGTATTACCTGAAATACCACTCTTGACTTCTCCAGGAGGTAAGTTCTCATGTTAGCACCAATGATTCGGTATCTCTTATCAAAACCAATTTCAATGTATTTCCCAAAGCGACTGCTGTTGTCATTCCTTGTTGTTTTGGCATTTCCAATTGACTATAAAAAGGGAATTTTGTAAAGGTTGAAGAACTATTAGAAATTATCATATCTATTTAATCATCTACATTGCTCACAAATACATAAACATTAATTTGTCCAGTTTTCAAAACAATTAAGAATGATCTCTGCCTGGTCATCAAAAAGATGGTTATTTCATTGACATGAGATCCGGAGTTGATCTTCCTAGTAATGATGTCACTTCCACATACTCTAATTTTCCAGCTAAAAAATTATTTGAAGTCTTTTAAAAGGAATTAAAGAGTCTAACAGAAACCTCACATACAGCCAGTTTTCTTCTAAGAGTTTAATAAAACTATATCCATTATTTCACACTGCGTATATTCACAATTGTATGTACAAAGCTACATGTACAGTACTTGCAACCTGTGTAAATTTACCTATTGCAAAGCCACAATCCAGCAAACTGCCCCTATACTCTTAACATTTTTATCGCTATTATTCCAGAACCAACTACATTTCCAAACTCCCTCTGCAAAAATACTGTTATAAAATATTTACTGTGTTCCTAAATATAATCTAAAAGTTAACATGTACAGACCCATGTTGTTTGCCTGAAACTAAATTTCTTCAATAGCAGATTGGCTATAGATTTCGAGACAGTCTTCAGTGCTGTCTTCAACGTGTGAGTAACTTATTTAGATTACTTCAAAATAGCTTTATTCATAATAAAAAATATTTAAGGTATGTCTTCAATAGTATGTGGTCCTGGGATATCCAGGGAAATGGTGGCCATGGAAGCAAAGCAGTGTTGGTGCAGCTGTGACTTACAGCAGCTCACCTGTGTTAGGATTCACACCACTATGGGTACCACACTGGAAATATCAGCGTTTTGAGACATGCAAATCACAACATGCTGAAATTCAAAGGAAAGAAGCTTTTCTTCTAAATAGGATCATATTATAGTCATCATATGGCAATTCACCTTTCAAAAAGTCTGAGAGATATCTCTGTTTCAAAAGGAATAGCATTCAGTGTAACTCTTGCACAGCACATTATCTTTATTCATATGCCACTGTGTTTATGTGATCAAGTACCTCACCCTGAAATGCAGCACAACTAAAAAAAGGCAGAGCTATATCTATGTCCCAGGTTTTTTGTTCATGTGGACATCCATAGGAACTCTGTACTGAAATAAATTTGGGCAAAACCAAATGAGTACAAATAGCCATGCTGAGTATCAGTATTCCAAATCTGTGAGGAGAAGAACAGTGAATCAGTAAATGCTAGCAGGGTACAGCACCGAAAGCTGAGATTAGACTTTGAGAAACCACATTACAGCAGCAGCAGCACACACGCGTGACCAAGCAGATGCCCAAGTGGTTATCAGATGAACAGTTGCTATAAAGGTTGTAAGACCAAATTGCATCTTTGCAGTTCTAAGAAATACTGAATTCACTCAAACTGAATGCATTCAAACTGCATTCTTGTGTTTTAAAATTATTGCTCCCATGATGTGCTTTTTGTTGTAGGTAGCAATGTAACGTTACCATATTTTCAGAAAACAATCATTACTTTGAAAGGACCTATTCCAAAGTCCCACGCCTGTATGTATGAACACAATTAAGAAAGTCTTCGGCATTACAATGACTGCTGACCAAGGTACCCAGTAAGCTGTACACTTTGTATAGCAACACAGGGTAGCAAAGAAAGAGAGGAAGGAAGTTACGTATAAAAATATGTTTTAACACTTGACTATTTCTACATTTGCAATAGACAGACTGTATATAGTTATTAGCTATAAAACTGATTACTCAAAAAGTTGCTAGAAATGTAGAATTTATTCACTTGATATTAGAGTATTTAGTAAGCAAACATGATGTGAAATTCTGACACTAATGGTGGTTGTGATATACAAATTAAAAAATTACCTTCTGCTCAACTTAGCAAATGTGAAGTTCAACATTTCTAAATTTCATTACTTAGCTTCTTTCTGTTTTGTGTTTCTGCTGATTTACCAGCTGAAGAGTTCAAAACATTAATTTTGCTACCCCAGTTTTTGTGTACAACTTCACATTTCACAACACTTATTTTAAATCTTATTTAAAGCTCAAGTGCTAGAAGTTAAAAGGTAACTTTCATCCAAATATAACTTCTGAAGTGATTCCAACTTTAGATCTTCACAGGTTCATGAAATCATTATTCCTAGAAGATAAAATGAAAGTGCCAACAAACCTCAACATCGCCAAAGATGGTATAACACTAATGCCAAAGCTGGAGCAGTGAAAGGAGTACTCAGGGACTAGCTCACCCGTGCAACACTCCTAATTGCTCCCAAGGGCCCACGCTGCCACTGCTGGGGTAGGTGCAGCTCAAGGCAACGCTCAGCACTCCTGACTTCTTACCATCACTTGATACGTTGGTTACGCAGCAGCAGAGCCCACTGCCTATCATGATACAGCTCATTTTATCCCACAAAACAGTTTCAAACCACCACACAGCACTACAAACCAGGCATGATTACCTTGTGACAGAACACACAATTGTGATGGGGCAGCTATAGCCTGAGTATCATGAACTCCTCATGCCAGGAGGAAAAAAAGGAATAAAACACAGTTCATTTTTTAAAATATCTGAGGAAAAAAAAAACAATCACAGCATCTTGCATTTCACATTTCACTGTGTGCATTCCATTTGCTCACATCTATCCATTAATAACTCATACTATTGCATAGAGATGCTAAACAGCTAACACGACATCAATCATCCTAAGCATTTTCTTAGTTAACGTGCCTTCTTAGCTTGTGCATGTTCATAGATAGAGCTCTTTCTCTTGAGAAATTCCCCCATGACTGCTTATCTCTGGTGAATTGTTTCCTTATACAAGGTTCCAGACAGAGAACAGAGGAGGGCCACAAAGATAAGTAAGGGCCTGGAGCATCTCCTCTCTGAAAAACGGCTGAGAAACCTGGGTCTGTTCAGCCTGGAAAAGAGAAGACTGAGAGTGATCTATCAATGTTTATAAATATCTAAAGAGTGGAAGAGAAACGGATGGGGCCAGGCTCTTTTCAGTTGTGTACAGTGATTAGACAAGGGTCAGTGGCCAAAAACTGGAACACAGCAAGTTTCATACAAACTTCTTCACAGTGAGGGTCACACAGGCTGCCCAGAGAAGTTGTGGAGTCTTCTTCTCTGGAGATATTCAGGACCTGCCTGGACACTTTCTTGCTCAGCCTACTGCAGGGAAACTACTTTTAGCAGGGGGCTTGGACTTGATGGTCTCCAAAGGTCCCTCCTAATCCCTACAATTTTGTGGTTCCTTAACTTCAGCTACAACTTGGATCTACACATGTAGGCAAAGACACAATAGGCAGAAAATAATTCAGATCAGGGTTTCTGCTTGGCCATGACATCAGAATTACAGCATCTCCTGAGCTTCCTGTAGATCAGTGATCCTGAGCAGTAGGGAACTGTACATGTTATCCCACAGTCTACTGACAGCGCCCGTGCTCCCAAGCCAATGGCTTTGGGACTTGACTACAGTTAGCACAACCTTTGTTGTACACAAATGAAACATCACAGTCTGAGCTAATTATTGCCAAATTATGTCTTCTGTCATTTTTCCCCTCTGAAGCTGTGTACATCTCGTATAAGTTTTCTTTCTCAATTTAACTTCCATTATGACATTTTACTAAAATTTAGTATTTGCTTTATTCAACAACTACCAGTATTACAAAGCTGAAAAGATTTACAGCAGTATTCCCATAAAAATTACTTTGTTATGTGAAATACTTTAATACTGTAACATTACCTCATCTCTCACACCATTTCATAAATACTGCACAAAATAATGATTACAGCACTTCCCAGTAAATGGATGAAAAATGAAATTTTAAAACATAGTCTGGGGTTTTTTGATGCCTATAAAAGTAAGAACCGATCTCTTTACGGAATGCTTGTGTTAGCCCCCAAACAATTACTGCAACTGAAGGGTAGGAGTTAGTGCAGTAGCTCTCTTACCTCCATTATGGGGTTGGAAGCCAAGACTTTCTCCTCAACATTGGCTTCACTGGCAGATCCACTGACCGTGGCGAAGTACCTCATGGCATACTTGGCAGAGACTGTCTTCCCTGCCCCAGATTCTCCACTTACAATGATTGACTGATTTCGCTCATCTCTGAAACACAAAGACATACTGATTACCAGCTATTCTCTCAAGGACACTTATGTTTTATGTCCCCAGCTTGGCAACAATCATTCCACCATAAATGTTAGCAGTAGAGCAATAATGTAAAGCATGTGGCAGAAACAAAGCTGTCAGTGATAAAGCTCCCTGAATGGCTAATTGGGCTGCTGGTGACCAGGATGCTCATTCAGGACCAAGGCTGCCCCTGCAGTTCAAGCAGCCATCATTTTGTTCAACAAAACCTGACCAAAACACCTGTTACCACCATAACACTGTGTTCTTCTGCAGCTACTTCTATTCAGAGTGTCTGGTAAAGCACCTCACTAATCAGTGCTCATTAGTAAAGATCATTAATGCTACCTTACAGATAGAGAAACGAAGAGCAGAGCTAGCAACAGAAACCCTTCATCCTTCTGATCTAATCGCCAACTTTTCCCAGAATTGTTTTGAATCTGAAAAATTCAAGCAGGACTGTTCAGGACACACGTAGCAGCTCTGGAGCAGAGGATCCCTTTGTCGTAAAGATATTTCTTCTCACTATAAAAATATTTTTTAAAAAATGGATCTTAATTTGCTAGGCAAGTAATTTTCCGTCACCCCAAAGAGGCCTCTACCCATAAACCCTGACTGTATGACTTAAAAATAGACTACAAATCAACAGTGACAGAAATTAGCATTTCTATAGCCTGGCTCTTTTTTTTTTTTTTTTTTTTTAAATAAAATATTTATACCATACTGTATATTTCAAAAATTTAAAAGAATATTTCAAAATCCTCCCGTGAGCTGGGTAAGTTTAACTCTGTCTTACATACTGGAAAATGGATAAAGAAGGAATAAAAATTTACCCCAAAGATTTAGAAAGCTGGGTGGGGCTTGAACTAAAGAGTGTAGCCAAGCCCCAGACCAAGCTGCACTTACAGTACTGTAATGGTGGATAAAAGTTCAGGCACGCATATATGTTCAAACAGCATATATGAAGTCTGCACAGCCTCCAAATGCCTGCTGAGGCCACAAGTAAATGCTATGCAGGGGAAGTGAAGAAATATGCATGAAAAATCTATCCGTGGTTTCTGTATCCTCAAGGCCCTCCAGGAGGTGTGGGGTTCTACTTCTGACATTTAAAAAAAAAAAAAGGTGCTGATGAAAATAAGAAGCTAAATTACAGATCACATGTTTGCTCTCAAGCTGTTACATATCTTCAAAAGCACCCCTAAGCCTCCAGATAAGAGCACAGCTCCAGCATCTACTTCATGCTGCACACAGATGTAGGCTAAAGGGAGCCCCTGGTAACATCTCCTATCTGCGAGAGCCAAGGTGTGATTCATCTAACCAAAGGAATTCATTGGGTAAAGCAGGTTCTTCACATTTGGGTAAAAGGAAAGGGTTGGGTGTTGCTTTAAATTTAATATGAAAGTGTTAAGAAGATCAAAGCAACCTAATTTTGTGTTCTCAACTTCCCTTTAACACATAGGATAGGTGCGAATGACTGCAGCACAGTTCACACATTTGCATACATCAAGCTGTCGGTCTCAATGGGAAAAGTGGGAAAGTGTAACTAGGCAGCTTGTGCCAGGTTATGGATAGCCACGTTAGGTATGCCCAGCTGCCAGGAATGCCAGCCCTGGGCATGGGGAAATTAAAACATGGGCCTGATGAGACATCTCCTTTACAAAGGGCATCAAGCCTGCTCCAGTGAGGCCTGCGGCGGCAGGGCAGCTCACAGCAGAGACAAAGACTTCCATCTGGGAAAGGAAGAAGAAACACTCTTGCTTCTTCCTCATTCCCTGCTCGCAGAGTTCATCCGGGGTGGATACACATGCCTGTGGCTCTGCACATCGGGGGCCAGAGTGAGCTATGCTGGTGCTCTCGTCCAAAAAGAGATGCAGAAGGACATGAGAGGAGTCCAACCGAAAGCATGACATCTAGGCCTAAATGGGACAACTGACAACACACAGCCTTCCCCTCACACAGACAGTTCCTGCAATGAGTCAGTAACAGAGAATAATTTCTTCGCAGAATCAGCAGTTTTTCTTCCCCCGGTGCTCTTTGACGTACGAAAAAATCCCCAAACCAATCCCATTATAAAATAGGAAACTTCTGGTCTGATTTCAGGAGCTGCCTAGCACAGGAGGTCAGCAATAACATAACAAGCTTTTCGATTGTAGATCACCATACTGTGCTACCAAGAGAGGGACAAAAAAATAAGCGTGTCTCATGGTAATTGTCACTTCCCTGAAGGATCAGCTCCAGTAGCTGAGAAATCCCACGAGTTCCATCTACTGCTCCAGCTGTGAGGCACGAACGTACACGTAGTGAGAGTGGCAGGAATTGATGATATATCAAGTTTATTACTGCTATTCAAGAAGCACTTTCCAAAATCATCAGGTGATTTACAGAAATATCTTCTGGAGCTGTTATGAAATAGGATCCTCGTGTTTTGAATACTAATAGGAAACTGGTAAAAGCACATTAACATCTTAGACCCGAGCAAGTCCCTGAAATCCTCCCAGCCTTCTGTTTACAAAGATGCTTTACTACTCATATAGAGAAACAACGGCTTCATTTTAGAGAACGAACCCACACCCATGCCTCATCTTGCAGCATTTCCAAAGCTATCAGTACTGAATTGCCAGTCACTGCCCCATCTCTCCTCATCCAACAGCTAATTCCAACAGAGATACTTTACACAGTCTAGTGTGTATCAAAGCCTGCCTCAAAATTGCTTCAAGGCCCTCCCTTATTATTTCAATCCAGACAAGTACTGAAAAAACAAAACCAAACAATGTGCATGACTTCCTTCCTTGCACAACTGGCATACTTTTTAATGAAGAAGGTGGAGAAATCAGCAGAAACTGAGGGGAATTACCACAAACCAAGACAGAGGGCAGACCATCCAGCATGTATGTGTGAGCATTCAAAGCACACATGGCTTTTGTTATCGGGTTGGGCATTCAGGAACAGCGGGAAAACACTCATCTCCTCAGAGAACTTCCATGTTTACAAAGATGATAATGAAAAACGAGGCTGAAATACTTCCTACTGAAGAATACTGTTGCTACTTAGCCTGGAGTACCCTCTCCCCACACTACGAGATATGCAGGTCTCCTCTTCCCACAGCACTCCTGCATGCGCTCAAAATAAAGGATCCATTCCTATATTCCTGTGTAAGCACATACACACACACCTTTTAGAAATTTGCTTAGAGAAGATATGGCTGGCTGTGTGAGCTAGAAAAGCTGCTGTCCTCTATTCTGCAATGAATATTTGTATTTGCAAAAGCTAAGGCAGTCATGAGAAACAAAGGCCTCTCACTGTTTGCAGCCAGAGCCTCTGGCATTGCCCTGCCAGAGCTCCATTCACTCTCAGACTCCCTTGTCCTCACGAGTACATCAGTCTATTGTTTGGATTTAACACACTGGAGTTGCCATTCTCTAGCACATTATTTATTCTTTCTGCTTTTTGGCACAGAGAGAGGAAAACACAGCAAAACATCCAAGATTGCAGCCAATGCCTGGAGAAGGTGCAAGGACACAGCACCCCACAGCAGGGTCAGCGGCTGCTGCCACAACCCCAGACGAGACTTGGCACATGAACGTCCGACCAGGCAGCAAGATACTCAGGTCTTCAGAAAAGGAAGGCTGGTCCTTCCTGGCAGCCACAGCACTGCTGCAGAGAGGTCTTCTACATCGCTGAACTTTAAGGAAACAGATCGCCACATAACTGGGAAAGAAAACATCAGCTGGGAAGGAAAACACCAGAATTTGAATATATTGGGAAGTGCATAAAATGTGCAGAGAATATATTTTGGTTTAGTACAAACAACAGTCTAAAATACCTCTGCTTATGCCAAATGACATTTTCATAATGTCTGTATTAAAAAACAAAGAAACAAACAAAAAACAGAAAACACAAAGAGCATTTGAGTTCTTCCTTGCAGAGAGAAATACCAACTTTGGAGTTATTTTCAGTTAAATTACCAGTCCTCAACCTTTGACCTGATGTTGTGAGCACTGAACATGTCACCAGTTGCAAAAGAAGCACTATAATTAAAATTTTCAGCCAATAAAACAAGTAGGGCAACAGTGTTGTGTGTGACACCACTTAGCAGTCTGATGCCACACTCTCTTATCTGTGCAATATGTCTCCATCGTCCTGCTTCTTCTCAGTGTAAAGCACATAATTAGATGATTTTAAAATGAAGATTACTTCTGAATGGACAGAACTTTTTAATTATGCTTTTACAACAAGAGCTGAAGAAAAGCAAACTGGGAGATGAGAAGCTGGAGTCCTCTTTCACTGAAAGGTGGATAATGATCACAGCCAATGATACACAAACACATCACAGTGATATGATACTAAGCCAAACTAGCTTGAAAACAGGCATTTAGTCACAGCAGACTGGAACAGATCAACTGTGAACAGCCTACCACTCACAGAAACGTGAAGCGTTACTTTGAGGTGTCGGTCAGGATCACACTCAGCTTTTTCCATTTCTGAACAGTGCACAAGGAGAAGGGAATGACAAATAAATAAATAAATAAATAAATAAATAAATAAATAAATAAATAAATAAAAATCAGGGTTTGCGACGATAGGCCTGGCCATTTCAGAAACAAAACGATGGGCTGAGATTGCTTTCAGCAGCAGGGGACTTGGCTCAGAAATCGTCCATATCCTTCTCTCAGGCCTACACTTTAAGCACTGCATAATGATAACAGCTAGTTCTTGTCAAATAGTGACACCCTATGGAATAAATAACACTATTTTCCTTATCAGTTATCTATCTCAAAAATAATGTCTAACTTTGAAAGGCAATATTCAGTCACTGTATCCAACCTGTACGCAGCTCTATTCTGCAGCAAGTAATGGTCATAGAATAAGCAATAAATGTCACTAATTTTTCATCATCATAATTCCAGCAGAAGACAAACAGATTTGTGCATAGGCTGGTAAATTTTAAATACAATTTTCCTTTACCTACAAAATCCCGTTGACAAGGCAATATGTTTAGGAGGAATTTTAACATCAGAGTGCCAAAACAGAATAGACGTAGACTTCCTTACCTAACTACTGCAATCTTGAGATTACAACCTACATTTCAGCAGGGCTTTTTCTTGTGCTTTGAAAAACCATTGCAGAATTCAATACTGAAGACAGCTTCTGCTCAAAGGAGATTCAGCACTGGAAAAAAGAGTTCTACAAATTGACTTGAGATACCTTACATGCAGAAAACGGTTTTGCAGAATACAAATTAAATGACAGTGCACAAGAAACCAGGAAGTGGCTTAGAAAAAAATACTCTAGTTTTCAAGACATGAAAAAAATTTTGTCGAGGATGTGCATATGTCTTAATACTTAATTTTAATAGCACTGACTACTATTAACTTTAAATTCTGTATTTCATAGAAATTGAAGAGATGCTTTCAAAAGGGCTCAGAATGGAGGAAGCTCTACTCCCATGTGGTCACAGCTGCCAACCTTAGTGGAAGCAGGAGTAACACTGTACACATCAGAGACGCCCAGTGACAAAGTGCTGCAAAAAGACCTACTGATCATTGAAAAGTTGACTGTCATCAACTTTAGCAATTTCATCCGGCCAAAAATAAAATAAAATAAAATAAAATAAAAGAGACAAATAAGGAAAAAAAGTGTAAGAAAATAAACATTAACAGTTAATAACACTAAAGGCAGAGTTGCCAGTTTTCAATTTTTATTCCTTAAGGTAGCTGTACCTTTCTGAACCTGGCTCCCTCGAAAACCAAACTAGCTTACTGCATTACTGCCATCATTTCACAGCAAACTGTCCACACATCAGGATAATCAACACATAGAGATTGAAAAATCCCTACAGATAACTTTGTTTACCTTTTTCCTCTATACATATGAAAAGAAAGTCCCTCTTTGAAGCAGGAACACTAAAACAGTTAAAAACCCATCAATACATATTTCAGAGGGGATTCAAGAAGCTCAGAGCTATTCGATTTAATCATCAAAGCACAACATTATTTTTGTGTTTTATTCCTTCCTATGACTGATGCATTGGATGTATCACTTGATCTTGTCTTTCAGACTCATGACTCTAAAGCAAATAATGTCAAATAGATGTATAAAAGCACACATACCACAAAAACATCAGCCCGGGAAAACAAACAAAAAGAATACAGAATTATTGACATCAGCTTCAATACATGCATCAATCCATCCTTACCCAAGCCACCAGCATCTCTGCCTGGCAAAGCTGTATCATTAACAGCTGATTTTAAAAGATTTTGATGTGGACTTCAAACATTCGCCTGTGATGCGCTACTTCAAAGCTGAGCTTTCTTAATGCCACATAACATAGATGAGATTGGCAGAAGAGATCAGAGTGAGACGTCCTTCGTTCAAATGGAGAGACCAAATAGAGCTATTTGATGAGAACATTAGTGCTTACTTTGCCTTTCATCCCAAATCATCTACATCTGTTAACACTGAGGACACTGCCAAGGTGCTGATGTTTTTACAGAAGCTCCTTGTCAGTGTGGCTTGAGGGAAAAATATGACCCGAAGATGGCCAGAGCTAAGAGGTTTAATTAAATCTACTACCATTTTTTGTGGGGTGGATTTGCTATTGGTTTCTTGTTTTAATTTAGAGTAACATGTTTAGGTGATGGCTAAGGGCACTGTCCCCATGTCATGTGACAGATTCATTTTTTATTTAAATAAAAACTGCACAAACTGCTGCTCAAGGCCTGATCCTGCAATCCATAAACACCAAATCTCTTACTGCTTCAGCGCAAGACCAAGATCATGATAAACAGCTTATTTAATCCAACAGAGACAGTCTCATCAACCTGATCTCACTGTTGCTACTCTATTGCACTTCTATGGTAATGGAGTAGACTTGTAAGCCTGAAATTGCTTTAGATTTTTCAAAACTGAACCCTGATCAAAGGATGTTAACGACTAACCTGACGCAAACTCCCGGGGAAGTAATCTGTGACTCAGGGAACATTTGGGACACTTTCTGTTCTAAGCACACACGTGATTACCATTTATATCAATGTGAATCGTGCCCATCAAAGACAGAAAAGGAACCTGAGTTTGTTTTCTGAATGACACGTCATCCTACAGCTGAATTACAGCAGCAGGAAAACTAACTCAAGAGAAGTTGAAAAATAATGACATCAATGAAAGGTCAGATAGGATTAATTCTGAAAGGCTGGCATGTTTGAAATCTTGCTGTACTTCCATCAGCTACAGCTACTCCAAGAGTCACAGGATTAAACACTAAGCACTAACACAAACTTAGCTTAAACTGAGACATATTACCTTCTGAAGATTTTCAGACTGTGCAAGAATACATATACACGCGTGCAGCTGGCACGATTAAGTGTCTCCAGCAAGGCAAGCATAACACTGAACCAAGTAGGCACCCTATTTTTTGCAGTCCATCTCTCAATATCCCAGCTGCATACTTGTGACAGTGGATGACCAAAATAACCCGTAGTATCTGGAGCCAGAACATTCACACATCTTTGTATCTGAGAGCATGACTAAACAAATACATTTATTAAAGATGTTTCCTTCTGTGAGGCAGCTATAGCAAAAACAAGAGCACAGAAAAAATTACCAAATAATTTTCTCATTGGTAAGATGAAATAAAACAAGTTTATACAATGCACTGAAAATAAAACCTGCATGGAAGTGCTAAATATTCTAACTGCTTTATCAATGTTCCCAAATAACTTAGAAGTAATGATGTTATGGGAATAGAGAAATGCATCTAATACGCCACCTGTTCCAAACAGCTTCTTCCAGCCTTGGTGTAATTATCAACACAAAAGGTTTCAAATTCCTTTCTTGTGAAATCCATTAGCTTTCATCAAGATAAAGTAAGAATTCTCTGCAGTATCGAATGCTTTGTGACCTTCGCAGAAAACAACTTGATTAACTTACTAAAAAATTTAGGAAGGAACTTCCCAGCCCCAGCAGGCTGAAGGGAGCACAGTCTTCAAAGGACTGTGCATTTTCAGATACCAGAAACAGGATGAGTAGTAGAAGAATGGCTGGGAAAGAACAAAACATTGAGGTGCTATCAGAGAAACAGAAGGGTAAATCCATGGTATATGGATAATGGTAAGATTTTGCACACCTCATCTGAAGACTCACTAAATAGGTCTCACTTCAATAAATTGAATTGGATGGAGCATTTTCTAAAACACCAGTGATTGCAAACTTAAAACCAAAAAGTTTCCTAGAACACTCTTCTTCAGCACAAAACATGGTTTTGGAGAAAGAAAAGGATTTTACATTCCTGTAATTCACACTACATTGTTGGACATGGCCAAAGTGCACATGCAGGTGAAGGACGCAGCATACACCCATGCATTTCTCTACAGGAAATTCTGGACAGAAATGTGGTAACCTTAGTCACAGTGGCCTTTCAGCACAGAAATGCAAACAATAGCTCAGAACAAGCTATTGCATTTCACAGTGCAGTATGCTAACTGTGAATAAAAATAGCATCGCTCTGTGTCTGTAATACAGGGCACAAGGTCTAAAGCAATGTGAAATGGGCCAGTTGTACACATGTACATGCAACGCCTGTATTTACTACATGCCTTTTTTTGAATCCAAACTTTTAGCAAATTTCCAGGGGGGTTTGCGCTGCTTCAGTTAAGAGTGACACTACAGTTAGGTTTTAATGTAGTGCTGTGTATTCAGATTGTATGCAATGTCCCAGACAGAGGGAGCTCTTCTATGCACACTTTGAAGCCCTTTCCAGCTTGCTCTTCTGCAACTCCCAAGCAGCTATTCACAGCTACTGTGTCTGCACTACAAGAGCCTCTCATCCCTCTGACCTCTGCAGTAACGCAGAGCTCACCGCCCACGCTCTCACCAGCACCAGCTCTCTGTCCTGTGTTGGCTTGGGTGCCACGTTCACTGCTTGGTCCACCACAACCCAGTTCTGCACGATGCTTCTGTGGGCACACCTGTTTGCTTTTCTGAAGGACCAAAATTGCCTTTTACACTTGTCCCGAAATAAAAGGCAGCTGTAAAAGCCTCGAGCTTGGGAAGGTTTAACACAGCACGGCATCATGCGGCAGCAAGTGAGGCCAGGCCATGCACATGAAGTGACACGTGCTCACCGTGAAGGACTTGGAAATTCAGCACCGTGTCCATCAGGAGCCATTACAGGAACAAGTCCAGGATCTGATTTTCAACCACGAGTAATTTAACTGATCAATAAATAAATAAGAATTCATTCGGCAGTTTTCCAGTGCTCTCGGATCAAGACAGAACAGCAGCACCTTCGGGGAGGTGCCAGGCCAGGGCCGCCCGCCCGCTACTTCTCACAGCGGCAGCATTTTTGCCCTTCATTAACCTTCTGAACAAGCTATTTTAATCACAAAAATTTGCAGCCCTAAATAAGTTCCATTATCCCCTGGTTTCTGGATTTGGCTCTCTGGCCTCCTTTATAGGAAAAGCACCCTGGTTTTGTACTTCCCAGCACTGCCAACAGCCCGCATGGACGAAGGCCTCTGTCTACTCCCTCTGCTGGGCCTGCTGAGCCTGCCTGGGAGGTGTCCTCCTTCGGGACAAGTCTCCCCTGCACCGTCAGCACCTCAGCAACGATAAATGCCAGCCCCATGTTCTGCCTTCACCTGCACTGCTCCTCCTTCCTGCAGAGCCACATCATCCCTGCGCTCCCGCTGAGGGAGCCGACAAACCCGCCCGTGTTGGCACATCCCACAAGGTGCGGCCTGACACGAGGAATTATTTCTTCCACTCTCAAAGGGCTGTTGTGTGGAGTAACAAGCCAACTTTTGTACAAAATAAAATTAAAAAAAACGTACAGAATGCTGTATCAGTGTTAAAGATTATTACTAGCGACTAAAGGGCTTTGAACCATTCTGTGTCAGTGTGATGGGGGGAATTAAAAGAGTTGGTTATTAGCGCTGTGCCCAGCAAGAAGGGTCACTTCTTGTGCAGAACAGCAGTTCGGTTTCTTGCTCTGTCCCACCTGCACACCCTGTACCATCAGTTTATTTTGACTATCTGGATCTCACATGCTCCAACCAGAAACACCCTGCTCTTTGCATAAACCATGCTCCAACAATTCAGATGTGTTTAGCTGCACCTTGAGTCACAGTTTGTACTGACTAATCAGTAAATTAATTCTTTGTAAAGAGTATTCACTTTAATAGGTAAGAAATATTAGTCCAACAAACCATCTTCTTTAACCACATTCCTAAATACATTTCTAGTTTAACTGCTCATTAAACATAGCAGCACTTCTCACTGACATCCTGTTCAGCTGCTGGACAAAAGAGGATGTTCTGAGCAAAGGAACTGGAGGCTAGAAGCTCTGTGTTGGGATCCAGCTCTGGGGTGACAAGAGGCATGGCCACAGCATACCATCTCCACCTTAGCGTTTTTTTTCTATGCAAGTGGAAAATGATATATTAGCATTAGACACAGACTAGTGAATGTAGAGTGCCTGGAAAACATGAAGTCTTTTATAAAAGGAAACGGTATCTGTTGCCTGGCACAGAGATACCTTAAGTCTGCAGGAAACGAAGGCATGAAAAACCTAGCATGTTAATTTTTGTATGTTGAAAACAAATAAGCTACAGGAGAATGTTGCTATGAAACCCATTCAAGTGCAGCACTATCAATCACTTGCATTTTATTGTGAAGCTGGTGGGATCAAGCCATCAGACACTGGATTAGGATATTTCCAACTCTCTATGTCTGTTTCAACAAACGGAAAAAATGGTAGTGATCTCCTCTGTAAAGGACTTCGAGATCTGCTCATGGAAGTGCCACACAAAGGTGAGCTATTACCATTATATATAAGCTGATTCAGCTGCAAACTCAGCTACTACAAAACTCCACAAGTTCTGAAACATCTTATGGTCCTGTTCAACAACAGCTTGGTACGAACATTTCGCATCACTCTCAAAAACAGCACATATACTTTTTTCAGTGAACAAATTGCACCACTTGCCATTTCAACAGTATCCAGGAAAAACAGCTCTGGACTGTACAAACGCAAAAAGGTGAAAAGATAATGAAATGATGGTAACATCTCTTGACACATACAAATTAAGAAAACTGAGGTCAGCACATGCTGCAAAATCATGACAGATTGCACACCAGAGGAGCACAAAGATGAGCCAGCACTATGGAAGTGATTTATCTGGGGATTAGTCAGAGGTCACTCTAGCAGTAGTTTACTAAAGCTCATTGCTTAGCTACCAGCAGGACACCTCACATGAACTCCAGCTTCCAGCTACAACCATGCTTAACCCTTCTGCTGCCTAAAAATAATCACTGCTCAAACAAGTAGATCCTTGATGTTATATCAGCTTGAATAGTCTACCTGCTGTCTTATACTTGGTATCATCACAAAATGTCAGACCCAAAGTATAAGGGTTACTTCCTTAATCCAAATCATCCGTTTGCCCCAGAAATGACAATTTATTTCCCTTTTCATTCTAATTTTAACAGCAAAGCCCCAAAATAATCATCTCTCTTCAAGGTAAGTATTTCATCTGAAAAGTTGTATGTCACAGTCATACGTCAAAGCAGGCTGCTGTACGCCTGCACAGTGCCTACCTACCATGGCAGGCTCTCGTTTTGTAACTGCATGCAGACCTGTGACGCATTGTTCACCATCCCTCTCCCAATTTCTGGTGGGTGTGAACACAGGATCCATTTGTGAGACAATGGGAAACAAAGCAGCACCTAACCAAAAGTGCATTTTTATAACAGGACATCAGCTTGGGATGGCTCGGATAACTGGAGATTGTCAGTCAAGGTGTTTTTAAAACACCTACTCACCAGCTCACCAGGCTTCCTTCTTAACAAAAAGTAATATAAACAAATCTTCATGTAGCTCAGAGCCATCAGACACATGCCATAAAACTGACAAAATGGATAGGCAGCCTACTTATTAAAGATAATTTAATGACAAAGATACATGCTAACATCGAATAAATCATTATGATTTGTCCAAATAGTAAAAAACAAACCTTCAGAGACTGACTCTTAAAACAGTATTGCTTTCCATCTTAGCACTCACTGAGTTTTATAGGGATCTCACCAATATGTAATTCTGTTTGCAGATGTAACTCAACTTGCACTTCGCTTAACAACTTTACTAATTAATCAGAAAACAAAGACTAATTTCATTTATTAAATTGAAAAGCACTGACCTCTGCTCTTTCTGTCACTAACTACAATAGGAATGGAACAAAACAGACCGAGAAAGTATTGATAAAACCTTTGATAACCTATTGATAACCCCTGGTGCTGCCCCACCACACTGCAGACTAACTGCCCAGACACTTTGCTCTGTTGGAAAAAAGCAAAGAAATACAAATCCAAACTGAAAGTAGTCCTAAAAAGTTGTGCATGTTTTACTGGGCTGCGGTAACAAAAATCAGTTATTTGATGATCATGCGTGGGTAAAGAAGAGCCATGTTGCTTTTTACTAATCTTCCATATTTTTGTATTGTATGTACTGAAGACACAACGTAAATACTTAGTTTACTATGACTAGCTGTCATGGGTCATTTTGTTTGGCTAAAGAAGACTGCAGAACAGTTACAACCAAACAAGAGAAGAGTTTCGCAGTCACAGTAAAGGAAGCAATAAGCTGGCAAGAACAAATTCTAAATCGTTGAATTATAGATAACAAGAAGACTTAAGGACTAAATATTTATGTGTTGAAGCATTATGGATAGGAGCATCATGACTAATTATTCCCGTCATCATTTAAACATGGAGTTAGGACAGATTAGAAGCAGCAGAAAAATAAATCTCTGCATATATATATATGCATAAATGCAGATTGCTGCCATCAATATAGCTACCATATGAACAGTTGATGCAATTATTAAATCATTAATGAAAGTCATATACAATTGGATTTTCTTTTTTAGATAACAAACAGCAGAGCTGTAAATATTCACGTTTTGTTTCTTTTAACTTCGTAATTCAGGAGTAAAAAGTGATTTATTTAGAGTGCAGAATTTATCACTGATATTAAAGAGTAGGAAGCAACTAATGAACTGGAAACAGCATTCAAAAACCTCATTTAACTAGCAAACACCCCGTAAGTCTAAATGACAGTAGAAATTCTTAAAAATAAACAATCAAACAAAAATAGAGAGAAAAGAAGCATTAAGAAAATACATAAGCAATGGAATTGTTACTTCAGTGTTGAGGAATAGAGAGAAAAGGAAATAAACATTAGGAAAGTAAATAAACAATGAAATAGTTACTTCAGTGTAGAGGAATGTTATGAATTTTCATTGCGTGCTCAGATTTCACTTTGCACCTATGAAAGTACTGTCATTTATTCATAAAAGAATAACAACAACATCTATAACATGTTGTAGGCACACAAAGGAATTAATTCATTGATGCTAGAGGATTATTTAAGATCATTTCCATGCTTATGTAATTTCTCATAATTTGTTTCAAAAATAAATTTCTACCACACCTTATTTGTTATTATTCAGGATAGCAGAATTGCTGGAGGGTGCATCTAGAACTGAAGAGCAGGCAATTAACTCAAAAAGAAAAAGCCACAGGAGAAACTCTCGCCAAAATCTCAGCCCTCTGAGCCTACCTCTGATGTCAGAGAAGGAAATAGAAGATAATGCAGACAGAAATCTTCACTGTACAGGCTTCAGCTAACAAGTGAACAGAATACAGGAAATCCAGGAATTTGAAGTTTCCACATAGGTAAGAGGTAAGCCACTCTAGACAGTGGTTAAAAGCAGCCAGTGGAGAGAGATCACCTTCCAACCAACTCTATTAACCTCTGCTGGTTAACACTAAGAAAAACTCTGGGAATTTGGATCACATCCCCCACTGACATAATTGCAGGTATGTACTGTGCCTCAGATGTACAAAAGGTCTAACATATTTTTACTTCATTGAGCTTTTAGAGTGACTTGACTAACAATAACCTGTAGAAAAACCGCTATCTAGATTGAAAGAGCCACAATGCAGATGTAACTGTCATGACATACCAGTTTTGCCTTTGTACTCCTATACCAGTTGCCTTTTTTTTCTTAGTAGAAGGAAAGTGAGTACCTCTAGCACAGAAACAGTGCAAGTGTACAGTATTCCTGAAACATTGCCTACTTTGCAATTACCCTAAGGCATGAAATGTTGCACTGTGTACTGTACCACTTTCTTTTCAAACTACCTATTACGTGGGTATCAAGTTAATCATGGTATTCACATACACAACTGACTTCACAACGTATGGAACATGCTATTCATTCTAGCACTCATAGGAATTTTTAAGAGAACAGGTAGCTAATTGTGGAAATGAACATTTTATCGTTTTCAACCCATCTTTGCCTTGCATCCCCCTTCTGCAGTAGAGCTGGAGGGCCACTGCATTTAATTCAAAGCTTTTTCACTTTTTTACTTGATTGATTTGCTCATGAGTTGTATTGTCAACAAGGAAAACTATACCAATAGCTTGTAGCTGAACAGTGAGGATAGCAGTGACCATTTTGCTAACCTAAGATGACACAGTAGCCTGAAAGACTCTTACGATGGCAACTATTTCAAAAACCTTCTCAAATTGGCAGGTTCTTGGGGTGAGGGAGAAGAACAGTTTCTAACAACGACTTTCCTTAATCTGCAAGTTCATTTTCATGCAGTTTTTGAGGAAATAAGGACTTCCTGCACAGCTGTTACAGTGTCCTTAGAGACACTGTTTTGGGGCACTCTCTGTGCAACCAGTCCTGCACTCCCTCTTAATTCTAGTCAATAACAGTCAAAAGCAGATTACATAGCTGGGACTCTACTGACATGACTAGGAGCCTATAATAGCATGTAGCATTCATAAGCTGGGTGATTTTTCTTTTTCTGTTATCAGTATCATACATAAATATGAAACAGTTAAGAATCTGGCATGTCTCCCTTTAAAAAGCCACCAATGATTAAAAAGAATCTCCACAGTTTGCTAATCAATTTAAAATAACATAATCTTATCATGCACTGGACTAATTTTAGACCTAAATTCTGAAGAGATCTGTGGTTATTCCTGTTACCTGTCAGCATCCAGGATCTCCAAGGCATTCATAATGTTTTACTGTTCACTAATTTGGACAACTTAATCTCTTATGAAATACACTAAAACACTAAAAACCATGTACTAAAAATAGATCTTGCAAACTACTTAATGAGCCATAAATGAAAAGAAGTCTGTTGGCCAGAAATTTTAAATTTTATTCCTTTCCAAAAAAACTATGAATTCAAAACTCATGTTGTCTACAAACCTGGCCATCTGTTTATATGCCTCTTCTGCCACTGCAAAGATGTGTGGATCCATATCCCCCATATTTTGGCCGCTGTACGCATTGATGATATCTTCGCCATAGATAGGCAGTTGTTCATAAGGATTTATGGCCACTAAGACGATACCTACAAGGGAAATGAAACAAAGAGAGTTATTAATAGTTGTTTCAAAACAAAATAAAAATGGCTTTAGCACCAACTATTTTTCTACCTTTTCTAAAAATATTAACTACACAAGAATAAGGACTTGATTTATTATTGACTTCAAGGGATATTTAGTCTGAACTTAGTTTTGTGTACAAAAAGTAGAGTAAGTTTACTTCTACCCTGCTTCAGGGAACACACTGGAAACAGCTTTGTACGTCATCTTGTTGCCTGCCTTTCCTAAAGCTAGCATGCATGAACAACACAACTAGATTCAGCGTGCCCACTCCGAATAGTCTGTTCAGCACAGTAAATCGATCAATGTGCATTGTATTTCCCTGTATTTTATTGTATCTGTGTTTGTGAATTATAGCTACTATACAGCCTTGATGACCAGAAATTGAATTACGTAAAGGGTATTAACCCTTCAGGAGTTATGCCATGCCCAGGACTAACACCTTCAGTTTTTGTTACAAGCAACAAAGTAGAGACGGTGTCAGTTGGATGCCAGGAGGTCTCTCTCTACTATCTGGCAGAACAACCTCCTGCCTGGAGGAGGTCTGTACAGTGACCCTTCTGAAGGGGATCAAAAAAACACACAGCCATATTAGCATGGGGCCAATATACAGAGGCACACAGTCAAGTTAGAAAATAATTATACCTCTAGAAGGTACCATGAAGTCCTCATGTTATATGTCTGAACGGGTAACTACTTATACTTTCCATTTTCTATTTTTTCCATCACAGTTATGCACTTACCTGTCTTTTTTATACCCCTCATTACTACACCATTTCTAATCTTGTGCCATCCTTTTCCTCTCCCCACAGAGACTACTTCCAGTTCCATTCTCTTTCACAGGAAAACTCAGTCTTACGCCACACATCTTTCCTATCCACAAAGTGCTTTGGTCCAATTTTCTTTCCTGCGAGAAATGAGGATTTCTCTGCCCACAAGGAAGCTTTGAACAAAGAGTACCGATTCCCTTCGCTTCCACAGAGTTTACAATCAGTAGGAAACTTTTACTTGCTCCATGCAGAAGTGAAAGCACTGATCACTGCCCTGTGAGACCTGGCCATTGAAGGCAAAACATGCTCTCTTGACATGGTAATTAATCCTCACCTTGAAGAGGTGAGGAGGGGAAAAAAGAGAAACTCTAATTTTAACTGTGGCCATTTTAAAAATAGAATCTCCTCACATATGTATTTCGTGGTGCGTGTGGCTGTGTAACGCCTGTAGCAAGCATGCTATAGACACTCCTTGGACAACCCGCCCCCGAAGTACCCACGCTGAAAGCATCTCCATGGCATTCAACACATTTCTAAATTTACTCAGAGATTCACATGCACACGCACACACTTCCTCAGGGCAGATCCCAGCCCTCTGCTCTATGCAGATTAGTGCTGTGATTTCTATCTAAGAAATTTTCCATGCAAAAGCTGGGAGGAGGGAAGTGAAAGAGCCTATGATCTGGCTCTGCTGCTGTGAGCATCATCCCATTTTTACATCCTGTCATGTATTTATAAATCAAGCACAAACTGTAGCAAAAGCATTAGACAATGACAGATAAGTTTTCAAGAAGAGATCTGAGAGACCTTGATCTATGTCCTCAAATATCTGGCTAGTTAGATGTCTAGGCACGCCTACCTAACCGAGTCAGTGTTTTTCCATCAGCCATGACTTCACCCAAGTGACTCAGGAACTCCAGTAAAAGTCCCTGTAAAAAAGCACGCCAAGTTGTTAACGCTGTATTGACGAGCCCAGAACTAAAGGGGGGTGCAGGCATAAAGGAGCTCAGTACTGGCAGACTTGAGGAATATTCTCAGTGCAAGGAAAACCTGCACTTTGAAACTGGGAAAAAGCAATTGAAAAGTCGTTTTTTTTTTTTTTAAAGGACCTTGCGGTGCCCATCAGATGACCTGAAAATCAGCAGCTGGGGGGCACCTGGGAGCCAGGCTGGGGTGGGCGAACCAGCGGCTCCCCACGCCTGCCTGCCCTGCCCTCACTGTGGCACTGCTCCAAAGGGGTCCACAGGGCACGGAGCTGCTGTGTGCCTGTGTGCCAGGGATCCAGGCCAGCACAGGAGAGGAGCTGGCAGCCCAGGAGAGCAACCAGACCGGCCGCCCCAGCCTGGTCTACCACCGGCTGATGATAATTTCCTTGAGCTGCTCGCAGCACAAAGATGGCATTGCAGAGGTGGAGGATGGGTTGCAAGGCAAAGCCAAGAGGGAGCTCGGTCTGGGACGTGAGAGCTTTCGGTGCCCTGCTGAGCACAGGGGAGGCAGAGGTAGACACCAGGACACCTGGTACAAGAGCAGCCTCCCAGCACGCTCTCCCAAGCGCTGCAGAGGACAAGGGAGCGTGGCTGGACACAGCCAGGGCAGGGAAGAGGTGGTGGTGTCCCAGGGCCTCGGCGATGCTGCCAAGAGAATGCCAGGAAATTCACTGCTATGAATAATACCAGGAAGCACCCTTGGATCCTGCAGGCCCTTTGCCAATACGCAGGAATGCTTCCTCCCTTTCCTCTCCTCAGCAGCACTGCTGGGGACGCATCCTCAGGATTTCTCAGGCCCGTTTCAGCACTGAACGAGAGCCATGCCACGATTCCTAATTTCATCAACAATGTGCAACTGCTAGGGAAAATGACGAGGACTGAGACGACTCATTTGCTCTGCGCCCAAGCCGCTCTGATGGCTTCGCAGTGTGAGGGATTCAGGGCCCCGCTCAGCGCTGAACACCTGGAGGGGCTCTTCTGCAGCAGCCCTCCCATGGGAGCTGGGCACACACGCCTCGTGCAGCTCATTAGCCAGGTCTCTGCTAATTCCCTTGCACTTGCTCTGACACTCGTAGCACCCCGATGAGGTTTCTCAGAACTTCTGCGCAGTACAGCTCGTTAGCAAAGCGCACACAGCACGGCAGCAGTCAGGGA
Organism: Aythya ferina; assembly: GCF_964211825.1. Lineage (NCBI taxonomy): Eukaryota > Metazoa > Chordata > Aves > Anseriformes > Anatidae > Aythya > Aythya ferina. The sequence goes on along the minus strand of NC_140307.1, from coordinate 19,620,136 downwards.
GAGTCCCAGTGGGAGCTGTCGTGCAGCGAGAGCCGAGCATTAACCACCCCGGCCTGCTCCACCTCACTGCCCGGCTGCAAGCCGGGCTGGACAGGCTCCTAAAGCCTCTCGGGCTTACAAGTCTAATCCAAGAGACATTTAAAAACCTGTGCAAGACTTCAGACAATTCCCTCCTCCTGCTTTTGGCTACGTTGGCACAAACAAAGCCTTGACTTCAAAATGGGCAGCCCCGTGACAAGTCTCCAGTGTATTAAAATCACTTCATTTCAGGAGTGGCTTGTAAGATCAACACGCCACCACCACCTGGAAATACCCAAAACAAGTGAGGCAGAAAAAACATGCTTTCTCTGGAACTTTCAATCAGGCTATCTCACAAGACTATAATCCAGAATAATTTAGATATAATTTCTTGCTATCTCTACTAAATCACATGGCTGTTTTTATAACAAATATCATGGCCCTTCCCACATCGTGTGTGTTCTCATTCTTACAGTTACATTAAATTGAACTCTGGCTACTCTTCTTGCCATTCTTCTTACATATACCCCAATTCAAGGTAGCTAATTCTTTCATTTTGAATGTATTCACCCTCCTGTGGGTAAACTGCATATTATTGCAAATAATTTATTAATTTAAAGGTTGCTGTCCTTTATAAAAGGCAGTATTTTTTACATCTGAACTAATCAGCAGTTTTCGCTGGAGTTTTGATCATAGCCATAGCAGTTTTTCCATATAAACATTCAATTTTTCCTTTCAATTTCCTCCAGTAACTCTTCATTTCATGTTCTCAACAGTAAAACAAAACTGTAAATCACCTCTGGATTTCTGGTGACAGGCTGCCCTGTTAAGAAATCAGGAGTTCTTCTATTTAAAAGTCTGGGTTACCTCAAAGTGAAATTTTCCAGAATTTAATACCATTTGACATAGTACACTACTGAAAGAATAGTTTAATTAATTTCTAGGGCTGTGGAAATTCATCCATCCCAGATCTAGTTCTGCTGGTTGAGAGCAATGTTACCATAATTCTCTTGGTAGATTAAAACATTTTTAAATCTCCTTCAGGCTAAATCAACTGGGTTAGCTCAAACCATCTTCAGCGGGTATTTAAACTAACCTGGCTAACGTCTGAATCAGATTAAGGAGGCACATACAGCTCCTTCCACGGACAAAGCTCTAAGGCAATAATCTTTTGCAGAGGGGAAGCAGCACATACTTAGGACAGAAACTGATAGTGGTTTGCAAGGTGAGTGTCTGTGACCAAAGCAGCAGACTTTTAGGGGTAACTCACCAACTTCATTTCACTTAGCCTGTAATGTACCATACCTACGCCTACCACCCAAGATAACAAATTCAGAGCACACTCTTCGGTTCAGGCAGCGTCCAGCCTCAGTCACCTGCACCGTGGCCACCTGAAACTGCCACAGTGCCCAGTCCCCATGTTTCTAATTCACGCAGCATGCATTTCCCAGAGGTGTCACTTTGTGTTGGGAAGCACGAAGGGTGATCAAGCTCAGCAATCCCACATCACCAAACCCCACAAGCTGCTAAAGGCCTTCCAGCCACAGGAGAAACTGTAAAAAATCAGCCAAACCCACAACTGAAGTAGCACTAGGAAAAACATGAAAACAACAAGTTTTCCCAAACAGCAAAACAAAACCAGCTGACAACACACTCCTTTTGAAAAACTCTTCAATGATGTTAAACATAATCCATATTTAGAAGCAAACAACACAAACCAGGCAGGCTGTCTCATGGTAAGGGCATGGCACTTGCAGGCATGGAACCACTAAACCCATAAATTGGAAACAATTTACAAGCTCAGGCCATGGGACTCCGGTTACACAAAAGCCCTTTCACTGAATGCTCCCCCATCAGGAGCTTTACTCGAGGGCACTAGGGACGGAAACATGGGCTTTGTCCATGTTCAGGGATTAAATCACGCACCCTTAGCAGGGGCTGCCCAGAGGAGCTGTGGTATCTCCACCACTGGAGGTGCCCAAGCGCTCTTTGGTCGAAGCCATGAGCACCCCCACCTCGTCAGACCTGCTTTAAGGAGGGAGCTTCACTTCCAGAGGTCCTGTCCAACCTCAGTCATTCTGTGCCTCTGGCCACATGCTGACCACGTGAGGGACAAGGTGTGGATCCCACACCTTGGGAATGAAGGCTGGTTGCAAGCAGAGGGAGGCGAAGTCTGATTCAGGCCCCCGTGGTCTGGACACTGCTGAGAGCAGGGCTGGGAGCAGATGTGCTCTGCTAAGCGCCCACAGATTAGGAACGGCCAGAGGGACATTAATGTCTGCACTGTGCCCACTGTGAGGAGCTGAACATGCCGATTACCTTATCCCTCCATACCCATCAGCACTGGGGAGCTGTACCAGTGACCAGAACAGGGAAAAATTGACACTTGGCACATTCCACCTGAAGACCAGGACAGGACAGGGCCTTCAGCTGCAAAATACAAGTTCTTTCTTCAGACACCTGCAGCCAGGATTCACTCATATCTGCCGAGGGCCATCTTGCAACACTATTCCACAGCCTGCTCTACAGTCTGCAAAGTGACACGAGGTACAATGGAGTTATAAATAGCAAGTCTAACGTATGATGGCATCAAGAAGGCTCAATATCCTCTGGCACGCCATAGCGAGAATGGGGACTGTCCTACAAAAGTCTGATTAGAAATAAAGTAAAACCGTGTATTTAAAAAGAAATCATGGGGCATGTTTTCTGCTGGCATAAACTGGGCTATGATGAATATACACATGGTAATTTGTCTACATGTACTGGAAGAATGTGTCTTTGTTTTAATCAGACAATTACAAGAAGGAAATTTTCAGTATCTGGTTTCCAGCAATCACATCATTATATTATGTTTTGTTTTACTAAGCTTAAATGTAAAAAAAAATAAAATAAAAAATAAAAAATATCTAATGACTTAAACCGTTCCTTAAGCATTAGCACAATATCCAAAATAAAGATAAATTAAGAAATGGTTGATAAAATAACAGATTTTATATATTGAAAGGTTATATGAAAAGTTCAAAATGTGTTCTGACTAAACACTACGATTTAAAAGAAATACATGTGCACACAGAAATGAGCCCAGAAGCATGAAATCTAAACCTTAAGCTTGAAATACCTCAAAAAGTGTCCTTAAAACAGACAACACAGCTGTAATTTTGTACCAATGATGAAGTGATCATTAAGTAACTTCTCCCCACTTTGGCTACCTGAAAATATCACAGGTAACCTCTACTCTGAGTTAAACGGTATTTTGAAAACCAGCATTGTTCATGATTCTGAACAGAGAAGCATTGGCTCATGCACTGTTACAAATTCACTTGCATAGTTCCACTGATTGGAAAACATGAAAAGGAAAATAAACGGGTATCTTCTGCACATAGAAACAGGTGCTCAATACAGATGGAGGCAATCAAAGGGAGGAAGCAATAAATCCATCAAACAGCCAGGCTGACCTCCTACATCTGCAGCATGTGAAGCTCCCCTCCAGCCAGCACTGACCTAAGCATGCCTAAGGGGAACAATGATTAGGGAACAATGGGCAAGCTAAGATTGCTGAATACACATTTTATAAACAGAGTCCATTGGGAAGCTAGAGGGCCATAAAGTGAAGTCAATTTTCTCTGAGCCTTAATACTTTCAAGCTGACTTGATGCACTTAGTGACCACAAACACTGGGAGTTTCAGAGGAATAGCCCAACATGCCCTACCATTAAGTTAAAAGCACATATATCAATAATCAACTTTTCCTGTCTAGTGCATTCAGTGTGAAGATTATAGTATAAAAAGACAGTACTTGCCACAATAGGTATAAATGAGCTTAGAGTCTATAAATCGAACTTTGAGGTTGTGTAAAACAGCAGGTTCATGGAGATAACTGAGTGCTGTGAGGTCATTTTCACCAACAAGTATGTCAGGGTTTCGCAAGGGCGGGAGTTCCTTGGTCTTCGGATCAAGGCAATATTCTAGGTCCTGAAAATCAAACGGAAACGTGTTGAAAGAACTGGTGTTTAGGTTTCCTCATTCAATATCTCCAACTATTTTCTCCCAGCAAAACATTCACAAGTTATAAAAGCACAAAACAAGATTTAAATTATCTGATGATTTGAGTTAGCAGGCTGTTATCGAAAAACGTAATTAATTTTTTTCCAAAAGGGTTTTCTGTATTCAATAGGTAACAATAAAGGTATATCATTTTCTCAAACTATTACTTAAAGAAATCCCTTGCTTTTTCTGCCATATCTTTTTATTAAATAAGCTGAAATATCATATCATAAATCTAATTATTTTTTCTTATTATTTTACTCTTGAGTGGAACAGAGGAAATAAATTTCCATCAGTCTATAGCCAGCTTCATACACACTAATATGACACAAGAATGTTGACAGAGCACTATGAAAAACGTAACCTGAAAAAAATGCAACCTACAATTTATACAGATATAAATTAATCTCTAATGTAGAGTTTTAATTGCATCTGTCTGTAGAGGCAACAACACTTTATTTACCTGACATTTTCTTGTCCCAACATAATGTATCCTAACTAGCAAACACCCTCATTCTATTACATGCAATGTGAAATGTGCAACATCAAAGCATGGCCTGGAATACGGGGGGTGCAAAATTACTTTTGTCAGATTGAATAGGTTTGCTCAGTTTGCCATATGAGATGTGAGCAAGTCAAAGAATTAAAATTCATTCAAGTAAAATATTTTATTTGTAAGCTACTCTATACATATAATCTGCTCATTTTACTTAATTGCTATGTAGACCTCTACCTGAAAGTAGGATCTAAGTTGCTCACTGGTAAGAATAAAAGAAATTGAAAACAAATGCGTGACCTACTGCAGTAGGTCTTCATTTTCTATGAGAAGACCTGAGGGATCGCTTTCATTATATATTAATATTAAATAACCATTTAAACAGCATAAGAAAAAATAAACAGGCATTAACTGCAAGGATGTGCTCATTTCGTAGAGATGTTATCATTTCTGTACACAGTATACAGCATTATTTTTCAATGCTCTTAATCCTCACTCCATTCTACCATTATTAACCTTCCTGTGACTATGCTCAACTTAAAAGTCACATTTTTTTCTCTGCAACACTGTTCTCCTTGCAGTCCGCTGGAATATCAAGCCAGAGTTAGAGCTTTAAGGGCATAAGTAGAAAAAAATGATGTAACTGAATGTAACAGGCAGCTGGATAAAACCAATGTTTTAATCTTACTTATTTTTAAAAATCAGGCAAAATGGAATTATGTAATTATAATTTACAGGAACTATAGAAAAATAAGCTGTCACACAAAAATTACTCCCCAAAGTCTGTGGACAAGAATAATTGCACATATATAAATACGGATGTAGTTTAACAATATAGCTTCCTGTGTTAGATACATCAATCTCTTGTCAAGAGCAAGAACGATCAGCTTCTGATTTAACATACAGACCTACCTTGCCCTCTTCAAGTCGAAGCTGAAGAACTTTATCTCCAGGTTTATAATCTTTGAGAAGTTCTGCTGACTTCCAGACTTCCTCTGGATCAGGGATCCAAACCCTGGCATACTGCAATATTAAAGAAAACAGCAAAAGATTAGTGACTTCTTTCTGCAACATAGTTAAATCATCATCAACATATATTACATACCAACACCTTTTTTCCTTTTCTGTTTTTAAATGCATACATTTAGCAGCCAAACCTATAAGCAAGATATGAGTTAATTAGCACATCTGAGGTGAATTAGTTTTCTATTGACACAGGGCTACACAAGCTTAATTTTATTGCCTACGCAGAAAGGAAAAGGCATTTCCCAGAACCAAGAATGTTCCAAGATGCACATTAAATGCTGAAAATCTACAAACCAAACCATCTGTGTTTTCAGAGAGGTCAAAAACCTGGCTACTAAAAAAATCACTTAAGAGTAACTCTTTTGAGCCGATTCTAAATGCCTTTACAATATAACATCACGCAGCAACGTTTATTATTATGAGAACACTTTGCCACATCTGAGTTAATTCATGCGAAGCTACTTCACATGGAGTATTAAAAACTTTCCCTTGTAGTTGCAAAGAGGGCAAGTTTCAAATGGATTGTCTCCAGAATGCCAGAAGAAAAAAAATGAAAGGATTTGGTTGAAAATGCCTCCAAAACAATAGAGAAGAAAAAAGTCTAATTCCGGTTATGACCATTTTCACCCAAGCCAAAGGTACGGACTGGATCTCTGTCAGGCTCTCCAAGTGTAACACAGGTGCCAACCTTGTGCGATTCCCTGCCTGCCTCTGGCACGTCATGGGAATGTCACCAGGAAGAAGGGTGGCTCGTGGGGGGGTCGGTTTGGTGTGAACTGAACTGAATGTGCCCTACAGACAGTTAGGTACAGAGGTACCGCCACTGAGCCGCTGCCCATTCCACTCTAACTGCACACACACACAGACTAAAAGCATTTCTCTTCCTTGAACCCACAGGAGCACCGACAAGGGTAAACCCCCAATTCTGATATCAACTGTTTAGAACTGAAAGAAAGTGAACTGAAGTTCCCAGTTCACTTTTGATAAAGTACGAAGTACCTCCCAAAGACTTTTAAATAAAGTCCTGAAAATGGTACAAATGGTTCTGAGCATTAGATATTTGTCCACAGCATGAAGAGGCTATTATTTACCATTTTAAAACAAAAGCAGGCCCATGGCAAGCATGAACTAAGGCAACAGAAACCAGCTACACATCTCCACACAATTCAGCTACTTTGTGGCAGATGCAGTTAAACTTCATTCATGAATGTAACCCAGAACAAACATGCACCTTGTTTTCAAAAACTAAGATTATTCATATTCTTAAATGAGTGAAGCCAGTTACAATGGTTATCTCATGTTCAAGAACCAGTTAAAAGTGTATGGAAACCATATCATTACTTCTACAGTTGCATATAAATGCAAATAGGTACATATGAAAAGAGTTCTTGCGTAACGCTAGTAAAAGGCTACAGCGTTTTGAATACAAGAAAGCTTCTCAGCAGATGCTCTTGTAATGCTTGGAGAGCACCGAGATCTCCCCACACCCATTACCTTTGCAAACAACAACGCTGCTTGGCTTTATAGGAGCAGTCCGGTTGCAAAACACTCTCGAGCACGAATCCAAAGAAAAAGGGCAGAGAACCAGAGGCAGGGCAACAGCAGCTGATGCTTCCCTTCTCCGGCTGGGAAGTCAGTGCTGCAGGAGGAACGCACCCTCCCGAGAGCCCCAGCTGGGCTGCAGCTCCTGCTGCACGGATGTAAGACCCCGAAGCCAGGCCCAGGTCCAGGGGCTTTCTGGGGGTATGCGCAGACACAGGACTGGCAGGGAGGCTGGAGCTGTGCTCCTCAGGTCCTGCTCAGCCTCGGCTGGTAGCTCGCAGCCTCAATTCATGAGGCGCGTGCTGAAACATCAGCTGGGACTTCTCTGTCCTCTTTAACCTCCAGGCAGAGAAAACAGAACCCCTCTGCCAGATGAGTAAAACCAAGCAGTTTTCTGACAAAAGCTTGCAGTTCTTCTTTTCCCTCCTGTGTCCAGGTAACTCAGTCACTTCACTTTAGAGGGGTCCTGAAGGAGAGTGGGCACAGAGATCTTGTCCAGATTGTGCCAGTGCAAAATAAAAGAATTCCTATCGCGTGCCTAGGTAACGTGCAACCAGCAAACTCTGAGCATCCCTGGGGGCTGGATAGGACCTGCAACCAACCTCACCATCGCTGGCCATGAGGGCAGCCGCCAAGGGGCCAGGGCGCAGCGAAAGGCACAGGCAGGCCTGCTGCTGGGCCCTGCGCTCGCTCTGCAGAGACGACTCCTGCCGCTGCCACCTGGAAACAGTGAGTATGAGAACCTTTCAGAAGAAAACCAAACCCACAATAAATGAAAATATAAAGTTATCAGAAGCTAAAGGTACCAGTGAAGTATGGCACTTTGGTAACCCAATTCGCTCTACTGAGTGAAAGGAGAAAAACAATGAAATAAAGAACTGAAACTTTACTTTCATTGCTTCCTCTAAAAACCTCTTCTCTCCTTTCCACGTGTGTTTTTGAACACAGGATTCCCTAATACACAAAGTTCCCTAAATACACATACATCCGAACTTACCCAAATGCACCTATTTGCAGAACTCTTCTTTTTTGAAATTGAGAATCAAAAGCCTGCCATAAGCTGGGCAAGTTTCTCGGTTTAACACAGAAGATGCTACTGTAGCAGAGACAGCTGAAGACAAAAAGTGTATGTACCATGCTTTGCCCAGTTTTTATGACTTTTGTTTTTCCTCAGCTAAAGCAAGAGTTCCCCATCTTCAGTATTTGTGATGGGATGCTGCTTCCCTCTCATCACACGAATTAACAGAAAGCAAAGGAAAGGTGACACAAAAGAGGAAAGCTTTTAAATGCTGTCTAGCCAGAAGGCCGGCAGGCTGGTTTCCTCTGGGCTGTACCAAGTTTACTGATGTTAAAAAGCCAGCAGTAAGACACAAATTTTGTTAACTTCAGGCAGCAAATGTCACATGGCAGTTTCTAATTATGTGATCTATGCCAGGATGAAATAGGCACCTTTAATTTATTCAGCTGAAACTGTGTATTTTCTACTGTCTGTAGAAGAGAAAAAAGAGAAAGCAGAAAACAGATCTCCATAGAAACTGGGTTACTAGAGACAGCTGAATCTTCCACATGACACAACCTCACAGATATTACAGTCATCCTGAGAGCGCTAAGCTGCAGCTTTTCATCTGTAGCATCACTGCCTAGCCTTAAATCCCTGCCAAAGAAAGCACCTGGTAAAAAGAACAGGTGGGAGGAAAGAGAAAGATGTTCCTAATTATAAGCACTGAATCATTTCACAACACTCTCACCTCATTAATTTAGCAGAATGATTTGCAAAATCGGATTTTCATTCTATCTTTTATATAATCAGTTGATGTTAAAAACCCGTTGCTTTACAGCCTTTGATGGGATCCAACTCTAAGCAGAAAATAAAGAACTGTCTCTGGTAGAAATAGGAACAAGGCGCTCTCTTGAGAAGTGCCTTACTCTTTGATGTCTAATATTCACCCTTCCTTAAAGATCAAGTTTATGACTATGTGAAAATAAGACTAAAATACGATAAACTTCTAGAGACGCTGAATTACAAGTCAGGCTTCTAAAAAGGAGACGAAATTCTAGCCTAAAATAGCACTGAAATTTATAATACAATACAACTTACAGCAAGAATCAAGTGAGCTTTACTGAAATTGTGCCTGATGATGGCCACCAAATATATAAATATACCCTCTATAACATTTCAATATAAATTTCAAACCACCTGAACTACTGATAGGGATGATAACAGTATGACTGACTCAAGGAAAGACAGTGAACAAAACTTCAGGTAAATACTGCTACCATTCAGTCGGCAGCGGCCATCAACCAACAGCTGGGCGTTCATGCGGCTGTGCTTTCTCTGAACAAGCTTAGGAAGGGCTCAGAGTGAACACAAGGCACACAGACAGGACCGCCCTGAATTCAGAATGAAAAGGAAATAACCAAATTATTTCAAAATTCAGTTTCCTGCCTAGACTCTGTTCCAGCCTCAGCAGAGTGCCGTGAAACACCACCGCCCCACCACCTCCCAAGTCAGGCCAAGTACAGAACTGTTGGGCTGCGCTCTGGGAAGGGCACCGCGGGCTGCGGAAAGGCAATGCTCAGTGACAGCGATGTCATTGCTCAGAAGAGTTCACAGCAGAAAGAAAAGACAGGACGATGGTTTCATTCCTCACTGGCGGCTCAGAGAGCTTGCTGTATTACCAGAATTTCATATAATAAGAAAATATAATAGAAAATTTCAGTGTTCTCTCATACCTCATGATTTCATCTTAGATCACATGAAGAAATCAGCAGACTATAACAATTATCTATCAAATGAGACCATATGACTCACAAAGCTTCTCTTCTGAAATATTAACCTCTTGAAGTACTAATTGACACTGCTGACAGAACGGAGTCAGCCATGTGAGCAGCTCAGCATTCGCTTCAGCCATCAAATAGTTCTTCACTTCCATTGCCTAATCACAATTACAGCAGGAGATACAGCTCTTCATCCAGCTTAACAGCTCTTTTGATATGGACTGAAAGAGTTCAAAAATAATCCATATCCTAACAAAAACAAACAAACAAACAAACAAAAAAAAAAACAGAAAAATCAACTCAACAAAGCTGTCCCTAGGTTCTTGGCAAGACCTGCCCGTACATGTGAGCTCATATGACTTGCACTTTAGCAAAGACAACCTAGTTATTCACTTACAGACAGCCTCAAAACCCACAGTCTTTCAGGTGTTAATCAAGAAAACCTTATGACAGACACTGCCTCTCTCTCCTTCAAAAATGACCTTATTTTTGCATAGCGATACAGCAGTTCGTTAATGCCTGGATCAAAGACAGACCGTCAATTTTGGCAGCACTAGCTGAAGCAGCTGACAGAACAGCAACAGCTGGCCAAGGTCAAAATTTGACCAAAATCATTCAGTGTGAACCTGTTACTGACTCTGAACATGGCCACCTGGAGAGAACAGTCTGCATTATTATGATTGAAAAAGGAAAACTGCTCGTTAGTGCCGCATAACTACAAGACAGAGTACAAACCTGTGAAAAATCATGTAAAACAGTTCAACTTATCTATGAAAAACGCTCACTTGTTAGAAAAGGATCTCCTCAACTGTGTGATTTCCTTGGCTAGGATTGCTCTGAAAACATGATTTGATGCTACTGGAATAATTTGCTTTCAGCTCATATTGTCTCTTAGCCTCTGCTCACAATGCCACCACCACTGATGGTAACTCTGAGCCTAGAAAAACTTAAAACAGGAAAGCTTCATCTTTTGTGCTAATAATACAGGATAATACAGGCAGATGCACATCCAGGTGAGCTTAAGCACAAGCCTGAACTTGACCAGCCTGAATCCCATCCAGAGATCCTGATCGTAACACAAGAGGCAGCAGCAGGTCCCAGTTCTGCCAATGCTGAAGTCAGTCCAATTTCTGTCAGTCCTCCCAGGTGGAGACAGTCCCAAGGAAGCACTGCATTCCCTGGAACAAACGTTGCTGCTGGTTGCAGTTTGAAAAGAAAGACAAGACTTTACTCTCCTTTTATAAAAACGGCAAGTAATCAGGAAGGATCAGGAAGTAGCCAAAGACATTGCTTAAACGACAAGCAGGCTGCCAAACCTCTCAGAAACTCAGCTAAATTCTTGTTGTGACCTGAGGGAAAGAGCATAATTAACTTTGCAAAAAAATCAAAACAGAAATTATTGATCTTTGTAACAGTAGCATTCTTTTGGAATGGAGTGTATTCTCTGGCTCGTTGCTCAGCAACAGCCATTTATATACCTCTTCTACAGTTTAAGACCTGATATTTATAAAGAATTAATTTGAGAAGGTATTAATATGATATATAGTGGGGTGAGCATCTGTGACAATTTGTATTCATGCTTTATCAAACAATCTCACATAAGTTGTTTTTCTAATAGGAAGATTAAAAGCCCAAAGATATTGCATAAATCTCTGACTCATAGGAAGAGAAATTTCAATCCCCATGTTCCCCAAACTTTTCAGCTATTATTAAGAACTGCTATTCCTTAGACCCGCTGAACTCTGCAGGTACCTTGAATAATATCCAATCGATTTTCTTTTGCACCTAAAATGTACTTTGCATTTTGTGAAGGGTTGAAGAAAGAGAACTCGGCTGAACACTTCTGCCTGCAGCTTCTGCAGTTCCCTCCCTAGGCTTGCCAGGAAAACAGGCAGTCCTGCTGCTTCTTCGCTGCCTTAACGCTGGAAAACCAGCACCTCTCTCTCAAACCTCACTACCCTCACAATGTGCTTAGCTATTATGATAATAACAAATAAAGAGAGTTCTTAGACTTTATTAATTCTATAGTTTATTGGACTTTGCTGCTATATCCTTACAAGACCCATAAATTAAATGAATCAGATGGTCAAGTCTCATTTGTACCTTATCGTGCAGCTTGTTTACAACATTTAGTATAAAAGAGCCTTTCATATAACCACAGACTGCTAAACTGGTAAATTCAGTTGTCCAGAAGAATCATTCACACCAGCAGCTTCTACAAACAGCAACATAAAACATTTTAAGACCAATTTCAAGATGCAGAATTATGAGAAAATGCATCTTTGAACTGCAGTAGCCTAAAGCCTTCCTCAGAACGATTGTGCTGATACCTTTAAATACTCTTAGATAGAGCTTCCACTGAACTTCGTGGATCAGCAACATCTTCAGCACTTACATAAGCAGAACCAGAAGGGGACAGAAAGACAACACAAAGAGCCACGGGAGAACACGGGACCTGGGGGACCAGGAGGGCAGAGGGCAGGCCCGAGGGCCCACAGACACCTCACCAAGCGCGACTCTTGACGTAGGCGCGGGCAGTGATATCCAAACTTACCCTTAGATAAACCAGCAGGAAACGAGTCACGAACAACAACAAATAACGCCACCGAATGCTTCAGTCGTTTAACCAGGGCTCAGAGTTAAATCAATGCTGTTACAGGACAAGCGTGGAGACAGACCTCAAGGGGCACCAAAATTCTGAAGTGCTGAGGGGAGCTCTGGTACTGCTACCTGAAAGTTCACACAGCTTCACACTGGAACACAGCTGACACAGACAAGGCCTGAGTACTGCCGTCTCCACTGAGGAGCAGAAGCCTGCACAGAAAGTCAGGGGTTCTAAGGGGTTCTCTTCATTTGCACGAAGAACTGCAAATGAAGAGTAAGCTCACGAGAGCTGAGCAGTGTAGCCGTGAAACCAATAAATACAAGAGGTCTCCAGAGCTGGAAGTCGTACATTTATTTTTAACTATCACTGTCACTGCAGAGATGAATTTAAGAAAAAATAACCTAACAGTTGGAGCAAGTAAACCGAGCCCGGCAGCGTGGTGCACCTCTCTGCAGAGCTAACCAGCCAGGCAGGCTCTCCTCAGGTTGCTCCAGGTGAAACCTGACTGAAAACGTGCCCGTGGCTGCACGTACAGGTGCAGTGCCTCTGCCCGCACCTCCCTCTGCTCCTCACGGCCACCGCCAGCCAGCAGCCTTGGCCACGCAGCGACTCTGATGGCGTTCAGGCGGAGGAGAGGAGACAAGGGGCAGTGCCGGCCGAGCCTGTGGCCACTGCCTCCGAGGGATGAGTGCTCCAGCAACCCGCAGCCATCAACGGCCAGCTACAGCAATTAGTGCTAACAAAAGCCGGGGATCAGCCTAGGCTGGGGTGCAACTGCTGCCGCAGCAGGCTGCTAACCCCTCTGAGTGGGCCCAGCAGCCTGGTGAGCCCAGGGGTGCCTGCAGGCAGCAGCATGGCCCAGCACAGGCACAGCGAGCAGTACCACGGGAGCAGGGTGGTGTTCAAAGGACGGCTGAGGTCTCGGGGCCTACCAACATCCTACAAAGAACTGCTGTGGCACAAATTACAACTAGTTGTCCTTGGCCATCGGGAAAACATCCACGGACTTACATTGATGGGAAACTTCACTTTACTTTGAAGTGATATATACATATAAAAAAAAAAGCTAAATCCCAAATGCAGCGTGTATATACATGCTGCTACAGGCAAATCCGGTCAGCAAACAGAAATATTTTTTTTTTTCCCATTTCTTTAAATACTAAAATTATTAGTAACCTTTCTACTGAAATTCAGAGAAAGTGATCCCTGTGGAAACCCACACACTGGGAGTGACATCAAAGCCAGAAAACCTACCATCTTACTTTGTACTATCAAACCTATCAAAGAAGAGTTACATTTCTGGGTTAGACTTGATATGACCCTGAAAAATAGGATTTGAAGAGTTAACACCCACAGAATGAACTTCACGTAAATTTTCTTTAAAAACAAGACTTTCTACATTTTATGTTGACTGTACTTGACCTTCTCTTTAAAATGTCTTAGAAAGAGACAGATTTGGATTGTAATCAGTCATTATCATACCACACAATATTTTATCCATCAAACTGTTGCCCATTTGAACAACGCTCTAAGGCGCTGCTTGCAGTATCAGCCTTTGGCAGCTCCTGTTCCATTTTGCAGTTCCCCTTCCACACCTGGTTCTCCGGCCCTCCACGAGAGCCACCTCCAGCGAGCTGCTGCTAGCATCTGTTATTCTGTGAATTATTCCGCATGCGATGCCCGTAGTGCACACAGCTGAAACCCACTGCACATCTAAGGGAAGTCACATGCAGTGCTGCTTCGGGACATTACGACTCCGACCATGTTTCTGACTGGGCTTAACTAAGGCTGTATCAGCAGCTACATGAAGATAAAACACGTCTGAGTGCCTGGGGAGGCTGGCAGAGCCGCCAGCCTGGCGGGCAGGCTGGAAGCTCGGTGGAGGCACAGCGCTCTGCCTTCCTCACTGCCTTCCTGCCTTCCTCGCTGCTCTGCGGCTCCCACCTTGAACTCGGCACTCTTCTCAAGAAATGTGTGCTGTTATGTAAGTCAGGCCTAAAAGCAAAATAAGTCAATGTTTAAGAAAATGTTGCATTTGAAACAGTTTTGATTCCTAGATCTGGCTCAGAAAAGTCGGCACCTACAGCTAGATCGAAACCGTGAGTGCTTCAGTCATTGCTTGAGACACAAAGAGAAAATGAACTTTTTAAATAAGCACAGTAAAATCAGCAAAAACATTGAGCAGAAGTGTAACGCCCATCCCACACTAAGCAACAGAAAACTACCCTGAGTTCTGACACATGTAAAACTTAGCTTTGGTTCTAATCCACATAAAGAGGTATACGGTATATTGCATTTCACCCCACACGTCAAAATGAAGGCCAAACAGTGCTAGTATGCTAGTGATTTCAGAAAGAAGTTAATTACCAGTCTGCCCTAAAATACCTCCTCATTCATCCAACCTGAAAAACATGTTACAACAGTTGTAGAATAGTGGCCACAAGAAACTAAGGGCAAATGAAAAACTGCAGCCATCCCCTGAATATTAAGCTCATAAAATGTGTTGCATTGAAGAACTAATATTAGGAAAAGGATGCATGATTTCATCTGCTTTCACTGAGTGTTGCGGGTATATTACTAAAACACTCCAACTTAAAAAAAAAAAAAAAAAAAAGCCAATACTTAAAGAATACACAGAAAAATTATTCACCATGTCATGACTAAATTTATGGGTGCCTGAATGAGGCTTTTGTTTTAATACTAAGAGAATGCAAGTCACAATACAGACTTCACGGCATAACTATTGCTGACATAAATACTACTTCCAGACCATGGAAGACCCTCATGTTTCTCACATATTTTTATATGTTGATGTCATGTGACATAACGTTGATTTCCTTTTCTCAACTTCTTAAATGGATTTAATATCTTAAAGAAGCATTTTTAAATTATTTTCCCAAAAGCTTCTGGAAACCCCACCTACAGCAGGCAGGATAAGCGAGTCATTTCTTGCAACACACTGAGCAACCCAAGTTTTGCTTCGGGGAAGAAGCGGCTCCCAGCACTGGCTGCAGCTGGCTGTTCATCTTGGGTTCATATGCGCTGAAAGAGGAAGCGTTGTCTTTTGTCTCTGTGGCAGTGCTTCAGCAGAGAGCCATCTGCATCTCTGTGATGAGATTATTTGGTGTATCTAACACTCCCTTAGACAGGAAGGAAAAACAAAGGCTTGCATTGAGCAGGCAGATGCACTGAGCCGTGCTGTGCTACGGCGCTGGAGTTTGACAGAAGAAGTTATTGAGAAAAAGAGCAGAGGAGCCACAGCTGATCACCTAGCTGGCAGAGGTGACGTAAGGATGGATTTTCTGGTATCTGTAAAACATCCGGAGTATGGACAATTGCTGATTAACTGTGAAAACTTTAAAAGTTAATAAGTTAAAAATGGAAGGAAAGATGTTTGGTATAGACTTCGACAGTGGGTAAGGCTGTACTTTCCTGAGCATCTTTCTGGAACACTGGGATCAAGTCCAAACAGACCTCCTTCTGTTTTTGCTTGAGAAGAGTCACATTAACAGTAAATACCTGCTGGGCGTTATAAAAATCCAGAACTGCAAACCACCACACTGTTAGTCCGTAACTGGTAATTTTTCGTTACAACTATACAAAAGCACCAGGCTGAGATGCAAGTGTATGAAAACAGAGCTTTTAGTGCTTTTGCCCGATTTATTCAGGGAAAGCCAGTTTTACTCAGCTAACCCAAAGCTTGATTCTGCCAGTATAAAGCCAAGTCTACGCCTTGCTGCGACGCCGTTAACAGCACCCTGACACCAGCGAGGCACTCCACGAAGCAGTATCCTGCCTCCCCATTTTCTTATGGGAGGCTGACAGCACATCCACGCGCAAGGAAGCTACAAACGGTGCGAGCAACCCCACAAGTCTCAACGCAAAGCCCGCGGGCAGAGATGCATCCACCAGGCGCCCCTCGCGAGAGCTGGGGGAAGCTGCAGAAGCAGGGTCAGTGGCTGCAGCACCACCCTGAGCAGTGCTTGGGAGGGAAGCATGGCACCTGCCCCTGCCACCCCAACCAGAAGGGCTCCAGCGAGCTGTGGCAGCCCTGCAGAGCAGCTCTAACCTCCACCCGCACGAGGGACTGGGAACAGCTCCATGTTGGCGAGGGCACCGAGACCAACACCCTTCACCTTCTCTGGAGTTTCTGCACCATGTTTAGTCTTACAAAAACTATTCTGCTCCTCTTTTCTGCGAGTGCTGCGTATTCGACAGCTAGCAAAAAGTTTATGTTGCCTTTGTATTTCCAGCACATGATTACCAGAATGAAGGGACCCACCCTGACATCACCCGCTAACAACTGCGAATGCTTCTCCACATATAAGTTCTTCCAACAATGTCCTAAACAATCAAACCATTGTCTGGAATATTTGAAAAACGTCTTCCATATATGTAAGCCAATATTCTATTGAATTTAAACCTTTATTAATAAGCTATTATGTTAATAAGCTGTTATATGCATGGCTCAACGGCCTTCGCCTACGTTAAAACCAAGAAAACGACCAAACACGTTCTACTTACTTTGACATACATGTAGTCTAATCCATCTATTTCCATCCCAGATCTCTCATAACACAGATTTTCAGCACTTCTCCAGGCAGTTGGTGTTTCCTTTCCAGACAAAACAGGCTTAACCTCCATGGAAAAGATTTCCATCTCTCCTTTACTGGTGTACGCTAACTCATGAGGCAACTTGGGAATCTCTCGCTGGTTCCCTCGGCAAAACAACTGAGGTCATCTGCTTTAAAGATATGTATGAATAACCCACAGAGCCTGCAGAGAGCAACGTGTGACAAGCCGTGGTGGGGCCGTGAATTCCCCCATTGTTAGACCGACTCATAATATTTTAGTTTCTTTCTCCAGCTCTACAAAGAGCAAGAGTGTCCTCCTGTAAATCACTATGTAACAGCTAAATTCCGTTGGCTTGGGATAATCAAACAGAAGAATTCAAAGACGCTGCTAATAACTGCAGCAAGACTTCATCATTTTTCATACCCATTTACAAGGGAGACCATATGGGCATGTGAATCTCTCAAATAAGTATCTGTTCTTCTATATTTAGAACCAGGCTAGAAGCATGCAGCTTGCATCTAACCATGGAGCAACCCTATGAAACTTTACACGACACGGCACAAGTCGTACTTTCTGCTGTGTTTGCTACTGCACGGACAGACCCGGAGCTCTTTGCGTTTAATTTTAAAAACGGGACTCTCATCAAACGAAAGCGAAAGCAGCCCGGAAGAGTCTGCTTTCAACCATCTCCATTGTCTCCTAAGAACTAAGTCAATGCACCAAGCCAATTATCCTGTTAATTACCGGTGGCATCTGTTGTTTGATGTGAATTAGCCTGACAGCCTTACCTGTAGCTGGGTCAGAAGGCAAAAGCGAAGACGTGATCAGCAGCCTGAGAGCGGGGCGGCCGCCTCCACGCCGCTCAGCCCGCGGCCACAGCTTCGCCAGCAGCTCCGCGGCGCCTGCAGCGGCTCCTCACGCCGCAGCCCTTCGGCCTGGCAGCAGGCGAGGCGGGCGAGCCGCAGCAATAGGAACGGGTGCTGTTTTCAACACGCTCGAGAAAAAAGGAGATGAAGCAGGTGGACCGGACTTTGCAGCAGACGTTAAAGGCACCTGTGAGTGATCCTCGCTGCTCGTCTGCCAGCTCAGTCGTGACACCGCTCCCTCAGACCTTTCACTGATATATCTGGTTATTTGCTTTTGGATCTCCCTGTCCTGCAGCACTAGAAGGAGCTTTACCCAGCCTGAGTACCTCTGTGGCACTGTTACTGAAAGGGAGCTGTGACAATGCTTGCTAGTGTCCCAGACTAACGGGACAAAGAAATTAAATCCAGGCCACTAAGGAAAACAGATGGTGTAAAGACAGAAGATGTCTGCTCGTATAAGTAATCCACTTTCACTTTCTTCAGAGTTTGCATTAAAATTCACAGATACTCCCATTAACAGTTGGGTCAGGATGTGCAACCCACAGGCATCCAGCAGGAGTGAAGCCCTTAAACTCATTGGTGTGCCCAAAGCTTCCTGCCTTTACTTTCTGGCTGCTTAATGCACGCTCCAGCAAGCAGGGACCTCCTCTGATGCCATCACACCAAGTACTTACCTCTTTTTCCTTTTCCAACCTTTTGCCCAGTGCTGATCTCTATTTTATAATTTACTTGCAAATAAAAAGAGCCAAACATACAGAAATAAAACTACTAAATACTGTGCCTAACTGACAGCAGGTTGCAAAGAAGTTGCATCGTGCCAGAAAAGGAGTGGGTTAGGAGTGGCCAGGAACAGTAAGACGCCCAAATCAAGATGATCAGCTCGGTAACCCCGAAGGTTTTTGCATTTACACAGCACTGGGTAGCTCAGGTTATCCATCCACACAGCACTGCCCGTCGGGCTGCTGCCTGCAGCAAGGTGAGAAAGGGGCTGTGCTAAGGGTGAGAGGACTCACACGTCCCAGGATGGTGCGGCACTGGGAAAGAAGCTCCTCCTGAAAACATACTCTTGCCATTAAATACTGAATTTAGGTTTAAGCAGACAGGTTCTAACTTACTGCAACCCTGCATACACAGAGCTGAGCACCAAGAACTTGAGAAGGAAGTATCCCAAGGATATTTTTTCATTTGTTTTCCTGCACAGATTATTCTGAGCAGGTGTATGACAGCAAAAATATTTCTCTGCTGTAAGAGGAAATAGAAGGTCAAAGCCCCAGTCTTGCAGATTTACATGCTTGATTTCAAAGCATAAAATTAAGCAACAGGATTACTCACACTGGATGAAGATAAATCTTTGCAGGATCACACCTAAGCACAGCCAAGCACTTCTGGGAACATGGGGAAATGATGCAGCCCTAAGCAAGGCTAGCACAGAGCTTGGCATGGGCATGGAAGTGCTGGTGTCTGCCCACAGCCCTAAAAGCCTCACCACTGGCATCAGCGATCGAGGCCGAAGCAGCCCCCTCGTGCAGCTCTCCGTTCTGGGTGCAGCTCAGAAGTAAAGCAAAAAACGGCTGTCCACAGAGTTCAGCGCAGCTTGAATTCTGTCTCCCGCGTCCTTTAGCTGCATTCCTACTTGTTTAACAGTTTTTATACAAATTTAAGCTAACCAAACCCTTAGAAGCATCATCCCCCAAGACAAAACCAGCTGAACTGGAATGTAAAGGTTGGCCTAGCTGTTCGTGGAGGTCTTTCCCAACCACGATTCCATGAAAAACACGCATCTGTTGTGGTGTGTCATGAGTCAGACTACAGTCTACGACTAAAACTTCAGCGAAAGAACAGTCTGATGGAAGAGGAGAAAGCCAAAGTTGAAGACATGAAGAACGTTTCCAAGAAACACAGGTTTATTCTGGCCCCAAACTATTTGCTGCAACAAGAACCAGCGATTACTAATGGGAAATATGAATTCCTTCCTCGCTACTTCAGCAGCAGGGAAGATGTGCAGGAGATGACAGCACTGCTCTGACCCGTCCCAGTGGCTCGGTGCTGCTCTACCCAGCCGGCAGCAGCAGCGCTGCCTCCCGGCCCCGCTCTCAGCCGTGGCAGTGCTTCGGCCAGAGCCCGGCGCGCTGCACGCAGCGGTGAACACGGCTGTGCTGCAGTGAGCACCTGATAGCCCGCAGATAACCTCTGCACTTCCAAGCACACAAATCAGAACTGCAAACAAGGAGCGCCTGGGCGCGTGCTCCTGCACACGCGCAGGTGTCAAGGCTCAGGAATACAAGCCGTCCTCCCATCAGTTCTTTTAAGGTTCGTTTAGTGCATGTTCGGGGTGTTCAGGTAATGAAATCGGAATGGAAAGGAAGCCCTCGGCACGCACCACAGGGCCGGCGTCCCCACAGCCTGCTGTGGAGGCCGGCCAGAGGCAGGGGCAGTGCCCCCGAGCTGCCCATGGACAGCAGGCTGCCTGCTGCGCTCGGCTCTGCCCTCCGGCAGCGACACCACCTGGTTTTACTGTCACTTCTTGCTTTCCTTCCTAATCCCATTAAGAATGGACCATCCGAAAACAGATCTTGTGACACTGGAAGCTTCTGTGGTGTCCTCCACTTCAGCCAGTTCCATAAGCAACTTTCAACAGCTTTCTTTAAAATGCTTTCTTGAACTCTACAGATATTAAACGATGAACCTCATTCAAGCAAGAGACAAGTGGCTTTGGTGCTGAAGCACGTGGAAAGGATCGGGCTACCGAAGGCCCCAGGAGGAGATCCTGCGACCCACCTGCTGGCCCTTCCACCTCCACCGGGAGCTCAGTGGCTCGCCCAAAGGTAAGGGTGGTGGCTGCACAGCTCCGCACACAGCAGGAGCTCAACAGCACTTTATCTGATCATTTATTTATCTAAAAAATAATAGGAATCCATTACCTAAGCCATCTGGCACATGTTATAAAATCAAGGCAGTAGAAACAGACAGACAATAACCAGTGGCAGCTCAGTGCACAGACATTGCTACTGTGCAAGGACTGCTGACAAATTTGCAGGGGACCACACATAATCCACTAATTAAAGTAAATATTTTAACACGAGACTTGGAGAATTAAGTAAATGACCAATTGTTACAAATGGGACCTTCGTAATTCTTCTTACATGCAATAAAGAAAATTCACATAGCTTTCAAGATAAGGTCTGTACCAAAAGACATATCTATTATTTTGAGTTTAAGGTTGTGTCTCCTCTCCCCCAAAACAATCTCCCAGTGATGCTCCACATTCAGTGCTGCATTAGGCCCATGGGATGCACCCTCCCAAAAACCACCTGCGGACCGAGAGAAGCTTTCACGAGCAGCCTGGAGCCACCTGGCCGTGGCCCCGTGCCGAGGGTGACACCGCGTGTCCCCAAGCACGCTGTGGGCCAGGGGACGTGGGACGCTCTGCTCCTCGGCCCTCTGCAGTGGAACTGGCTCAGGCTCTGACCCTCACCGGTTCTGCCTCCCAAGGCTCACGCTTCTTGTACCAAGAATGATAAATTGCTGACATATCACAGAAGTGTTGGTGAAAAACTAAGGGTTTTTTCAGTTTCCCTGTGGCTGGTGTCTGACCACAGGCTTTTATTTATTTATTTTTATTATTTATTTTTACAAAAACATACCAAAACATCAAGCTCAGGCTAAAGCAAGCATCGTTAGACAGCTGGGTAATTACATAATCCAGCGCCTTCTGCTTACGGGCAAGGGGAGCAGAGCTGCTGCACACAGCTGTGACACTCCGTTCCCACCACTTTTACTCCAGCAGCAGGGCAGGTCCCCAAAGCAGAAAGGCGCCTGAAATGTCCCCGCTGCTGCTGTGTTAGTTTTCGAAGACCAGAGGCAGAGACAGAGTAGCAAATACCCCATGAGAGCCTACCATCACTTACAGATGCGACTGCTGCCCAGTACCTCTGATTTCTACGCCAGGCTCACCGCGTACAAAGCGTTACACCCAGGCGAGGAGCACCCTGCTGAGAAGCTGCCTGCAGTCGGGCCCAGCGCTGAGGAGCGAGCACGGCGCGAGGGAGCCAACTCCAAACACGTCAAGGCCCTGTCCTCAGGACTGAGGCAGCTGCCCGCAGACAGTGCCGGCAATGCCACAGCAGGCTTCTTGCGACGCTGGGAACTGCACAAGCGGCTTTTTGTCCTGTGCAGTTCCCTCCGACACTTCCCTAAGTCAGTGTAACGCTACAAACCCCCAGCCTGCACCGTTTCAAGGACAGAGCACCAGAACTGAAGCCTGGCCCTGAGTTCAGCTTGCCCAGGCCGCCGGCCTGCAGTGAGAACTGGTTAGGGCTTCCCTTGGTGCTCCGTTTCTGCCTCCTTTAACCACAACCGGACCAGCTAGCTGCCCCAGCCTGCAAGATGCTGGAAAGGGAAGGAAGTATTGGTAACAGCAAGGATGAAATGAACAAATGAGTTGAAAAATAAATAAATATGCTGAACCCAGCCATACAAAACCAACACCGACATCCCCCTAAGAGGGCAAAGCAACATGCTGTAGGAGAACACAGCATAAAGCAGGAACAGCTCAAACCAGGGGAGAAAAGGAAGAAAATGGAGAACAAAAACGACTTCATGATGCTGAATCTCCATTCCAATCTGAAAAGCGGAGGCACGAACACAGTGCCTGATCTATTTTAACTTCAGTGTGCAGGTAATGAGCACGTGCCGAGGATGGTTTTGCACAAACCCGAACGCAAGACCATGAAGTCTGTCACTGCAAGTGGTGGTGCGGCCAGGGCAGGAGTCAGATGAGGCCCAGGGCTGGGTAAAGCATTCTCACTTGCTCTTCATTTCCAAGGAAGGCAGACAAAAGCCAACACATGGCCCAGATGGTCCCTACAGATTTTCACGGGTCAGCCCAAGCAGATACCTATCTGCTGTTGGTCAACAGCTATGAAACGCTGATCACTTACGTCTGAGTACTGTTCAGTGGGGCTACAACTACTCATGAAGCACACCCCAATTCTACTCAGTTTGTATCCAAAGTCAAAGAACCAAAACTTTCAAAAATTACCTTACAGTAGGACTACTGATCTCCCATTGACAGCTTCTCAACAGGACAAGTGAAACATAGCTCAGGAGCACAAAACACATCTAATAACAATGCCCGGGACACAACCCACGGAGCAGTTTTGAACTGCTGCGCCCCAAAATTGAAGCCTTCGAGCAGAATCCATATTTGCTGCATTGCTGGGAGCAGGAACACAAAGCAGAGCATGGTTCAGTCCCATTATTCACAATTAGCTTGTGCCAATCCTTTAACTTCAATTCAAATTTCCAGATTAACTACAGGGATGCACAACAATGAGGCTGTCTATACGGTCACCGAGTTTAAATATACACCTGCATGAATCAAAGGAACGGGATTTTCATAGGAGCACCGTGACTTCTTTGAAAACGCATAGCCCTGGTTTCTAACAAAAAAAAAAAAAATTGAGCATGAGAAAGTACGGCTTCCTTTATACTATTTCAAGAAGGCCCATGTGGTTGGGATGGTGGGTGCTACGTTTACACTGGCCTGCAAAGCCGCCAAGCTTGATGGCTTTAGAGAGGTTGTTAACAGAGCTGGACGGGTGTAGCGCAGAGCAGAGAGCCCCACTGCTGCCAGCAGCGTGAGGAGGGTGACTGACACCTCCACCGGGCTCGGAGGAACACAGCCACCAGCACAACCCCAGCAAGGGTGAGCATCCAGCTCCGGCGCTTCAGGACACGCAGAGGCACACGCAGTAACGACGTTCTGCAAATTCATACCCTGCTGCACGTGCCAGCAAAAGGCATGTGCCAGTAATGCCACATGCTGAGGTCGATGTTACAGTGGAAGGCCTGTGGTACTTTAAGGAGCTGTCCTGAATGACGATCCTGGCTGCGCCTGCCAGCATAAAAACGATGTGAAAGTCATGCTTTCTGTGCCTACGTATGGCTCAAAAGAGGACAAGAATAGCCTCTCGTGTGAGAGGAAAGCACAGAAGCAATCTTGATGACCTTGGTCATCCAGCAAGTCCTCTCCTGGAGGATGACACCTGCAGTGGTTTTACTTGGTGTTTGCTCGTGTAACTGCTGCACGCTACGACCATAAATCCATTACTTCTGTTACTCCATCAAGGATGAGGTCTGTTGCCATTACGTGTGGAGGTACTGACTCGATTAAGCAGCACGAAGGCTTTTCCTGGGGAAAAAGCAGGCACCGAGGGGAAGAATGCAAAGAGGCTCTGGTGAACCCTTGGCAGCTTTCCTGGCCGGTTTGCCTTCCCTGCCCCTGGAAGGGGCACAAGCTTCTCCCCAGGCCCCGAGACAACGGGACAGCCATGGTTTTGGGGCAGGAAGGATTTAACCATCTAGGAAGTGAATTCAAGGTCAGACGGTGTTTGAAATTAAAATAAAGTCTTTCTGAATAACTCCTCCTGAGAGAGGTCAATTCCACTGTAAGGACATTCACCGAGAGAGAAACCAAGACCAACTTTCCAACGCAGCGCCTGACATGGCTGAGCTCTGCCGAGAGCTTGGGACCAGCTCCGCGGTGCCGCTGCTCTTCAGGCCAGCACAGGATCGTCCACCCCTTGTTGCAAAGCCAGCTGGTGGAGATACTCGTCCATGAGCGGACCCACGAGGTGCCTCGTGTGCGCTCGTTTGCTTGAGGCGCCATAGGGCACGCAGCTCGCTCCCTCGCCCGACACGAGCACCGTGCGGATCCGCTGCGGCCCTGCGCGATGCCACGGCCGGGCGGGATCAGCGCGGGGAGCCCCTCGCGCCCCACGAGCAGGCGGCCTCCAGCCTCCAGCCTCCCTCCCTGCACAGGGAGGCGGCCGGGAGCTACCTCAGGAGAACCGCACGAGGCTGCTGGCGGTGCCGACGGCCGCACGCGGAGCTCCGGGCGTTTGGGAAGAGCTCCGGGAGGCTTCAGGCGCTGTCCGGCGGTGCTGGGGGCTGCTGCCCGGCGCCCCTTCCCTTCTGCCCTGCCCTTCCAGCCATCGCCCGGGGACAAACCCCAAACCCAGCGCTCGGCCGCCCCCGGCCCCGCGGGGAGGAGCCGTGCGGGCCCCAGCTGCGAGGCTCCGGCCCCCGCAAGGCGAAACCCCCCGGGCGCAGCCCCCCCCCCCCTCCGGCACCGCCCGGGCCCGCAGGGGCTGCGCAGCCGCCGCCCCCCGCAGCGCCCCCCCCGGCCCCGCTGTCCCCGGGCGGGCCCCGCGTGGAGCCGAGGGCCCGGCCGCGGCCCCCTCCTCCCGCCGGCCCTACCTTGGTGTACAGCTCGGAGGCCGCCATGGCGGCGGGCGGCGGGCGGAGGATGCTCAGGAGGCGGCGGGGCGGCGGCGGGGAGCCATGGCGCTACCTGCCGGGCTGCGGGGCCGCCGCTCTGTGCATTGTGGGAGCGCGGCGGGCGGGCGGGCGGCGCTGCCTCCCCCCGGCGGGCGGGGAGCCGCGGCCCGGCCCCGCCGACACCGCCCCGGCCCTCGGGGGCTGTGGGCGGAGGGGCGAGGGCCGAGGGGAGCCCCCCGGGGGAAACGGGGCCGGCCCCCGGCACGCAGCTCCCCGCGGCGCCGAACCGTCCTCAGAGAGACGGCGGCAGCCCTCCCCCCCCCCCCCGGGTTGGCTTCCGTGTCAAAAGGGAATGAAATAAAAAGCAGAAGCCGCGTCCCGGCTGGGGCTGCACCGAGGGAGCTCGGTGGTTTTGTGACTCATTGCCGGCTGCTTTCTGCAGCTCCCGCTGGGGCAGGAGGTGCCGGCGTGGCAGCGGCGAGCCCCTCTCCCCCTCTCGCGTGTGCGCCCCGCCGGTTCCTGCAGTCCCAAACACACCCAGAGGCACCAGATGCTTTTGCCACAACCTCCACGCAGATGCTTCGAGTTTTTAATCGATATCATCTCTGCGCAAAATTCAACCCTCTCAACAACAGCTTCGTGTTCAGTGGGCAGTACCTGGCCTCCCCCAGAGACCTGCTGTGAGCATCAAAGAAAACAGCACCAACGGAGAAAACCAGCCATGAAAGAGATGGGCGAGCTGCCCAAAGTCACACACCAAGTTGCTGATAGCCAGGAGTGAAAATAAAGCTCTCGACTCCCCCGATAAATGGTGCAATAGGTGCTAAAATTTAGCTGTGCATCGCTGCTGCTATGTGAAAGCATTTAGAGAGTGGAGCAAGCACAAATAATAAAAAAATAATAATTAGGATGAAAACATGGAGCCCTACCTGGAGTTGTTTGTATTAGGTGCAGATATGTGATCTTCATAGCTAATAAACCAAGGTTAATGGCTTCAGAAATGAGGTTAAAAAAATGTTTATTTTGCAGGGAGAGTTTAGAAACTATTTAATGACAATTGAATGAAAGCAGACAAACAAACAAAACCAGCAACAAAAAATCCTTCCCATATTCTACCAGTATGCCCAGGACTATCGGCCACAATTACTGGTGCAAGCCCAGGAGGCACGCTGCCATCAGCAGAACTGCTGTCAGTCCTTGCAGAAGCCAAGAACTGGTTCCTTCGAACTGATGTCCAGGTCAGGAGTGAGGATTTTGCCTAAGAAGTTTGCACAGCTGCTTTTCATGTGCACCCTATGGCAAAACAGGGAGATTTATACTACAAAGCCACTAAGCCATCTTTCACATGCGCACCCTATGGCAAAACAGCCATATAGCACAAAGCCTGTTGTGTCTCATGTGTACCTACAGAACAAGTGGTTGGGAGCTCCAGTGTGATCATCCCCTTTTAACAGATTTGATCTAGGAACTGGATGCATGAACCACAAAAATATCAGAGTTCTGTTCTCTCTGTGTGCTGCTTCATACACGTTATTAAATACTTTTTCTTCAGGATGCCATCTTTTTCTGTTCAAGACACTCATTTCAGGAGTTCACTTGGACTGTGGATTACTGTATCAGCCATTTACAGCTGAAGCTCAGGAGCCGAGCACCAGCAAAAAATAGGTATCTGAGTCCAAAATATGCTATGATTTGACACAATTTGCATAAACCAGGATTTCAAATCTGTCCTTAAGGACAGGAATTGGGGGCACTGAAAGTTGTCAAGAAACCTGTTTGTAAGACTGACTACTTACTACTTTTAGAAGTATCTCCTGCATCATATATTTGCTGGAAAGATTTTAAGTGTCCTATCCTATGAGGCTTCCCTATTTGGTTATTGTCACATTGTGCCATAAGCGAGGAGTAGATTCTCTGTTGGCCATATAAAGACAGGAAATCATTAGAAGCACAGAAGTAATACATACTGGTAACAAAGAACGTGAGATGGTTTATGTGGCACAATGAATTGGTCTACCCACTCTTACAGAAAAGCGTTTGTATATCCATTACGGACCATTGGTTTTACTCCAAGGACCTTCACTAGAAAGATGGACAAAGGTAACAGAGGAATTCAAAGGCTAAGATCCTCCCACCCTTTCCTATATCATCACACTTCAAGGATTAATCCTGTAAATTCTGGCTGTAGAAAACAAACAGGATTAGCTTCTGACAGTGTTGACTGCAGTTATCAGTTAAGAGCTCTAAAATGTAAGAGATGCATAGGATGAGATAAAATTATATACCAGGCTTCCATTCTTCCCGTTACAACTGGGACCTGCTTCCATGGTTTTGGGCTTACAGAAAAGACAGATCTCAGATGGCACATGAAGATACATGATGAAATTCCCATGCAGAAAGCTGGCCTTGATTCGCTTATGCTTAATCCTACTAGGAGGATTCCTCTAGTCTCTGGAACATCATGAAAGTGTTTTCAACAGCACAAAACCCATCACCTGAGAACAGACCTCTTGTTCAGAAGAATCCACAGCTCCCATTGTGGCATTTAAGCTTCCCTGGAATTTCAGCCATATAGTTCAACTCCTAGAAAATCATAGAATCATAGAATATCCTGAGTTGGAAGGGACCCTTAAGGATCATCAAGTCCAACTCTTGACACCGCACAGGTCTACCCAAAAGTTCAGACCATGTGCCTAAGTGCACAGTCCAATCTCTTCTTAAATTCAGACAGGCTCGGTGCAGTGACCACTTCCCTGGGGAGCCTGTTCCAGTGTGCAACCACCCTCTCTGTGAAGAACCCCCTCCTGACGTCCAGCCTAAATTTCCCCTGCCTCAGCTTAACCCCGTTCCCGCGGGTCCTGTCACTAGTGTTAATGGAGAAAAGGTCTCCTGCCTCTCGACACCCCCTTACGAGGAAGTTGTAGACTGTGATGAGGTCTCCCCTCAGCCTCCTCTTCTCCAGGCTGAACAGGCCCAGTGACCTCAGCCGTTCTTCGTACGTCTTCCCCTCCAGGCCTTTCACCATCTTTGTAGCCCTCCTCTGGACACTCTCCAACAGTTTCATGTCCTTTTTATACTGTGGTGCCCAGAACTGTCACAGATTAAATGTCACGGATTAAAAAATTATAATCCTATTTCTTGAGGAAGAAATGTTTTCTCCTCAAAACTAATAAGGAAACAATCATACTGCACTATCACTCCTCTAAAGACAGAGGTACCAGCAACAGTTGAACTGAGTCTCTACAGAGCCTGTGTACCAGGAGTGTCCATGATGGCTATTCTGTGATATTCTTTGTGGAATTTGACATTAACCAAGCATACCTCTTTTATCAAGAGCTACATCATTGTTCTCCAATAAAATGAAAAAAAAAATGTTGTTAGACTGTCAGAAACAAAAAGTAAAACTATTTTAAACCAGTCAAATGTGTTGAGATCAGTGGAGGCTTCATCAATATTTTTCACGTCAGTAAGCAAACAGACCTCTGCACCCACTAGAAATACTTATGAACATGTACCAAGCTGCATCTTCATAGTAACAAAGACGCGCTGCCTGAGAAAGTCAGTGACAAATCACTCATCTTCCTCTAAAGCTTTTTCAAGCACATCAGTCGAGGTCAGTCCTGCCCGCCTCTCTGCTAGTATTCCAGAATTATTTTCTAAGGAAATAATTAACAGGAATAAATGGGGATAGAAATTTTCAGTTTTTAAGTTACTCTGGATGTACAGATGCCAGAAACTGGGATGAAAAAGCCAGCCTGAAAGACCAGTG
Organism: Aythya ferina; assembly: GCF_964211825.1. Classification (NCBI taxonomy): domain Eukaryota; kingdom Metazoa; phylum Chordata; class Aves; order Anseriformes; family Anatidae; genus Aythya; species Aythya ferina. The sequence continues at coordinate 19,591,136 of NC_140307.1, read as the reverse complement.
CAGACTTGAATCTGAAAAGGGTGGCTCACTTGTACTAAAGTAGGAATAATCAAACCACACAGGCACCACCAAATCCACTTTAAGTTAAAACAGCCACTACATGCACAGCTTCTCTTAATGGAGTTTTGTGCAACTTACTTGCCCCAGCTTTAATTAGATTTGGGTATAAGCCTGTATTTAAATGGTTTGTCTTTGGCCAAAGACTGATACCACTCCCCATTATTATTAGGACACTAATGCTTGTGTTAATGCTGCCTTTGCTCTGCTTCAGCATGGCACTTGGATGTTGCTACTTCACTTGGACACTTAGCTTGCTGGAGATGCCGAGCACGGCGGGTGTTACTGTGACCTTGGTTACTGAGCTACCTGTGTAAATACACCACGTGGATCTCAAAACTGCGCAGAGACCAGCACCTACGCCACAGTCTGAATACAAATTCATTTGGATTTTTTCCAGCATCTTGATTTCATGGAAATTTCACCAAGTTCAGGTTAACGAAGTCAACAGCAATGCAAACCTCTACATAACAAGTTAATTCCCAGACATCCCCTTCACTCAGTGTAAGGGACCAAAACAGTCATCTGTTAAGGAGTTTTCAAACAATAAGCTTTAATTGCCTTATTAGAAAAATAAGCACTGAAATATATATAAATGTGATTACATTAAAGTAATTCTGTAGTCTAACATACTAGAAACCAAAGCCCAGTCATATTTTTAATGATACAGAGTAGCAAGATTTAGGTTTTAGAAATTTTCCATAGAGGGTATGGAAGTATGCAGTATCATTAAGGAAACCACAGTAAAGACAAGACAAATCTCCACATTGCAATAAAAACTAAGTAGATCAATTTATTCTGTATACTATACAATGTGTAAGTTTGTAAAGAACAATTGACATTTTCATCACCTTAACATCTCGACTGGGTGTAAATATGTCCAACAAAATGTACTCCTGTGGCTTTTACACAAACACTGTCCTACTACATCAAGAACAATGAGAGGGAAGCCTTTGGTACTACAGATTTGGGGACATATCCGTGAAGTTGGAATTCATTCACTTTTAACTATTTTGAATAAAATGTTGGTGCTATCTGCTATCATAAGCCTACATGAACACTAGTCTAATAACTAAACACTGTCTATCTTTAAAGGCAAGATATGAAAGGGACTGCCAGTCTACAGCGTGGGCAGGTCTTTTTTTGAAAAAGGTCATTATCAAATGGTAAAACTTATATAATACATTATGTACATAAGTTTGGATAGCTGAGTTATCTTGCTGGAGTAAGCTGAAAGTTAGCATCAATTTGCAGTCACCTTTGTTTTACTGTTAAGTGATTATCGGACTTCCTAAGTTTCAAACAGTGTATAGATTCAAAACTGCTGTGCCTGCTGCTGAGGTCTGTCAGATGTGAAGGCTCATAACCAGTCACTGACCTAGTTAGTATTACAGTACTTTAAGTATACACATGGATAATATATTGGTAGCTGAATCTGTAGTAACCTTAAGAACTGCAAGTCACTGAGTGAACATCAAAAAAGCTTGCATTATCTAACCAGCAGGACAAGCTGAGTTGCAGCTAAATGAGGGGGATGCTTAAATTTAAATGGCTTTTTTTTTTTTTTTTTAATCTCAAGCATCAAAAAACTCACTGTATGTGAGCTACAAAATAGTGGAACCAGACAATACAAAGCAAGTCACCTTCAACTGTTCAATATTTGTTCCAGGCCCAATCCTATTGTTTTTTCAAATTTCATTTGCACATACAAAAATAAAGAGGGATTTTCACATTATCACAAACAACTATAGAAAGCAGTTTGTTTTCATATATCCAGCTTCCTTGTTATTCTTCCAGCCTAATTTCTTGCTTTAAAAAAAAAAATAAATAAATAATTGGTCTAATAATTTCTTCAAACTGTTCTGTGAAAAATCACAACTTGTTTATAGTATTAGTGGCGGATAAGGAATAAAAGGGCTCTCACAAGTTTGTCCATAATTACTTGAAAAGGGCTACAAAGACTTGCAAAGAACCAGGTTAGTAATTTAAAAAGTTCTCTGGAATGACTTCTCTAAACTGAAGAATACACATTATAATAGACACCAATAGAGCTTCCGCCTACTCTAACCAAAGCAGGGCCAAGTTAAGATTGTTCATCTCATCTTGATCGTTTCCTTGAGTCTTCCTTTAGAAAAGAGCATTGCAGAAAACATGGGACAGTCGTCTTTTCAACTAGCAGATATTTATTCTGTAAGACCTTTCTGGATATATCAATACAAAGTGCCTCCTTCTAAAAACACACATCTTCAAAAGTGGTTTCTCTTACAATGCCTGCATTGGTTCTTTGCTTTTCATAGTGTTTTAATAGAACCGTTTAAGAAAAAAGTACACTGATATTTTTAAAGGGTTTCTTACACTCCTAAAGAACATCAAGGCCATGATTGCCTGTATTAAAATCAATTACATTATGGATCATACTGTGTTTTAATACATCTGATTTCACTGTACAAATCATGCTCTTAAATTCATCAGGTTACCCATCTAGTATCAACTGTGTATTCTGCCAATCTAGTACTCACAACCTGCCCCATACAGACGAACTGAAGTTTGTTCCTATTTTCTGACGTGAAGAATTACCTATCTCTCAGTAGATCATTATACAAATACCAGTTCCAGTTCCTTTCGTTTCCCAAAACCAATGAGGGACTGCTGTATAACAGAAAAAAAGGAGTTAGTTTACTGCCACTTCAGGAGTTCAAGAAAAAGAATTATATCCTTTCACTTCCAGAAGTCTAAAATAGTACAACGACAATTGCATATCAAACCTTAGCAAGCCTAGATTTGGAGTTTGCCACAAGGGAAACTCTCTAGAACAGTACATTTAGCTATTTTCCATGTCATACTATTGAGCATTTCACCTTTAAAAGCTTGAAAGAGCTGCTGAACAGAAAGGGCACCTGCCTTTACATATAGGTACAAATTTCAGATTTATAACTGAACGCTGGACGTTGTTGCGAAACAAAATATACAACTGCAAAAGCATAAGGCTGAGTCAAGTGCAAGTCTAGGGGGTTCACAAATTTCAGGTACACAATTTTCACTTTCAGTAGCAAGATTCTGGGCTCTTCGTTTCAGGCCAAGACTTTGAAAGATACAGAATCACTTGTGCTTTGATTGGCACATTATCTGCTTTTTAAAATGTAAAATTAATAGACATTTTCAAAAGGTTGTGCAAAACTATTGTATTTACAAAAATGGCACAAGAGTGAATTCAACAGTCTATGCACATGCACACTTCATTCACATCTTCAACAAAAGTGTGTTCTAAGCTACGGAACTGAAAAGGATACCAGCTTCAACAGGCAGTTGTCAATAAGCACTAGATTCACAAGAGTTACACCAGAATGGGCAAATATTGCCCAAGTAAAAACTCTATTGTTAAAGCTGAAACAGGTTTAAGGCCGTTCAAGTTCAAGAGCAGAAACAAAATTCAATCAGAGCCCTGTCTTTGTTTTTATACATGCTTTACCATCTAGCAACTTGTGGTCTAAACCTCTATTTTAGACAACAAACCCAAACACAGAAAAAAAACCAACACAACTGGAGGTTATATTAAATACAAATATGCTGTAATTAAGGTGAAATAACAAAAGCAGAAACATTAAAAGTTGTAAAACTTGCGATGTCACTTGCTGGAACCAGTCCTACACTAGGAAACGGGCAATATGTACATTTTCAAGTAGATTACATTGCTCTAACCAAACTTGTCCTTTTTTAATCAGTGCATTGTTCTCAACTAGTCCAAATACTACACGTTTTACTCTTAACAGTACTCCCTTACAATAGCAGCACATGCTATCGCTACCTGCAAAGCTGTCAGTCTCATGACTTAGTGTAAGAAAGAAAAAGGGGGATGTGAGGGTGAGAAATAACTATTAAGGAGAAATAACAGGAATGAGAATTATCATGCAGTTCAGCTGTTCTCGTCAGCCAGCCAGCTTGCTAGCAACAAGAGATGGTTTCCGCTGTGGGAGATCCTGTGGAGTAGGAATATGGTCACCAGTGACTTCTGTCTTGTCAGGAGCTGCAGTAGGCAGTTGTTTATTCTTCATCTTTGCCTTAGCCATGTTGTAGTCACCAGAATCAAAGTATTTTTGCTAGAAGACAAAATACACATAGATTTAAAAGCCTGAATTTCTCATTTTGCAAGGCAGCTTTATATGTCAATTCAGATTAAAAAAAAATCTTACCAAGACCTTTAAGCACACATTTAAACTCTGAACATTAGTTACATACACAGTTAATGCTCTACAGATACCATGAAACTCACACCGTACACAAACACCGTTTTAGTACTGATTTCCAAAGGGCCCTGCCCTCCCGCAGCTGAAACCTTGGGGTTTGTAAATGACAGTGCAGCGATCAAGTTCTGCTAGACAGAATAACCAAACAATATATGAAGTAAGGCTGGAGAACAGAGCCTGCCTTATCATACCAGAAGATCAAAGACACATGAAACTGCATGTTAACAAGAAAATCTTTTTTTTTTCCGCATACATTAAAACAGTGAAACTATGATCCCTGAAGTTCCCAAACCAATTTAGTTAAGAATTCTTTTCACAAAGCTTTTTAGAAGGATTGCACAGTAGATTTGGCTTATCCCAGGCTCCAGGTTTCTCCTGAACAAAGAAATATGTTAATTATGAGTTTGTAGAAGAGCATCCCTCAGCTTTTCAGCCATTTTTTATTAGCACTACCTTTAACAGGCTTTGTCGTCGTACTTCTCAAAACATTTAAGTTATCTGTGGACAGTAAAACCAGGTGACTTATAATTTATCTGTGTTACACTAAGATGAGGTATGGAATTTCATCCAAGGCCTGCATCAAGTCTTCAACTGCTCAATGACACCTTTTCTGGGGAACCGTTATATTTTGTTTACATTTTACTGTGAGGTCTACCACTAATCTACTTATAACCCGTGATTTTGCAGATTGTCAAATGAGGCCAAAGCCTAGATTCAGGACAAAGATTAGCTCTAAGAACTGTTGCTTACAATGCATAATCACCTCTGGAAGAACACTCCCTAGTTAGCTTTAGATAGGCTTATTCCTCAAAGTCAGTTGAACAAAAGCCATTGCAACCTGCTATGCTTACGTACTTCCAGGCAGCATTATTGCCGTAGTCTTTAGTTTGTAGTAGCACTAACCAACTGCAAAATGTTCAGTAGCAGTAGTGTTAAACTGAAGTACAAGTCTTTACCTGGGGATGGGAAGTTTTTGTTGTTGTTGTTTTTTAAATGCAAGGCCTCCTGAAGATGGCTTTAAATGTCCCCTATTAGGGTTTACTAGAGCCTTAAAGTCATCTGTTTTACCCTAAACAATCAGAACACCTGAACTACATAACTGTATTGGTAAACCTCCTCGCAATTCATCCCTTTTGACAGTGGAATCCTTACTTACACCACAGTGTTCTTGCACTGTATCTGCAGACAAGGCTTTAGCTATAATGCAACCCAGTTTGGAAATAGGCTTTCATATTTTCCCCTTCAAAACCGAAGAAACCAAAAGAAACTTTTAAACAGGAACTAGGTAATAATTGAGTAATTCTATCTTTAGATGTGTTAACTGCTGTTAATAGATGCACATTTCTGTCTATATACTAGTTATATATACACTCTTTCTAAGTAGAATCTGTATTCAGGAGAACAGCATCCGTTTTTACTACTATTCTGGAGGACGTATGCTAATTAAAATTAATTGGGTGTGTGCACCCAACGTAGAACATTTTTGAACAGCAAATAGCAATGAGCAGAGGGCAGCCTACTTGCCAAATGGCAACTGCACCTCTGGAGAAAAAGCATCATCTTTCAGGAATTAGAGTGTCAGCCCATTTCTCTCCATAGATTACTCTGTGTTTACTTCTGATTTACTGCAGCTTTTCATAGGTGGCTTGTATTGGATCGTCCTTTTCAAATTGTTTCTATGCCTACCCACGTATCTTCCCATTGCCAAAGCTGTCTGAAAGCACACTCTCTATTCTCACCCTATTTTAAAGTTCAGCAACCCAGCTAGCCTAAAGTACACCAGAAGTCCACATCAAATAAGATGCTTTCTCATTTAGGACACTGAGCACACTATACCTTTGTCCACGGAAAAAAGGTATTAGCAACATCAGGAACTGAGGAGGACAGATTAAGAGTTGGAACCCCCAATTTTATGCCATCTTTCATCATACCAGCAGAATCCAAAATGCTGAGGCAATTAAAATGCCCACTGGCCTGCCCCTGCTCGTATTGGAAAATATAGGCTGTAAGAAGCTTTGCACGAAGTGGTGCTATAATCAAGATTGAGATCTTGTAGAGACTGTTGGTGTGTTTACAGTAATTCCTTTGTGGCCATTAATCCTCACGGAGCGGACACTGGTCTGTCTGCCTGAATTGCCTGTACAAAACACATTCACCCTGCCTCTTTGGTATCTACAGGCACTGAACACGCTCAAGTCTCTTTCAGTTTGCCTTTGACCACACAACAGCTTAACTCCCAAAAGTCATCACTTAACCTGCCACGTGTCCACCCCCAGCAGCCATTATCCATGCTGCATGCACACTAATTTACAAGAGAAAGCTTATCCAAAAAACCTGCCAAAAGTAACAATTCCCACGAGACGTTACCAGATAGCCCAAAATTAGATCAGCACCGAACTCCAACAGCTGGCTTGCAAAGGACTTACACTTGGAATCACTGTGTGCACTCAAATGGCCTAGACGAGAGTAAACAACAGTGTGACAGCAAGGAAAACACCATTACAAGTAAGGACAGGCTAGGATTACCCCAAGAACAGAATTCTAACATGCCTGAAAAGCATCACATCACTTCATGAAATACTAAACTAACAAAAAACTGTTCAGTAACTAAGAAAGTAAGATACACTGGTCAAATGTGGAACAGTATTTAAATACTAATTCTACAGTTACTTTTTGAGTAGCTGTATGTATCTGGAATTACACCAACCTTCTCAAGCCACTGATGTCAGATGGTACCTGCAAACACTAAGCCTTCACATGCTAACAACATGAGTAACAAGAGTGGCCGTACATCCTGGCAACATAAGAACGGGTAAGATAAGATAAGCAGAGAACACAGATGAGATTCTGACCCTTACTGTTTTCTTTTTTTTTTTTTTTAAACCCAAGTCTATCACAGCTGCAGTGAGACAGCTTCAACGTTTTTAAATTTCTTAAAATTTATTAGAATTGCAGCTGAGCCACTGGGGCCCTGTAAGCAACTATCCTGCCAGTTTTGTGGAAATCAATTTCGCTTCCTCAGGCCTTTACAGATTTAAAGTTAACACTGGCAGTGTTTTTTTCTCATGCAAAGGTTTGGGGAGTGGAAAAGAATCACAGATACAGGAATTTGGGAATTTGTTGTCCACACCCTAAAGACAGTAAAGAACTCACTCCTTTTTGAAGCCTCTTCCTCAAGAAGTCTGAGCCTCCTGGCTTCTGGCCCAGATGAGGATATCTTGCTTTCAATTTTGCTTCTTCAGCTTTTTCTGGGCTGATCACCTTATCCTCCATTTCCTGAAACAAAATTACCAAGACTTTAAATGAAGAATTACAATAAACTATTTATGTACAACACTTTTGCAAGGAATTCACCAACATGCAGATTTCTGCTCCAATCTGAACACATCAATTAATAAACATTCTCATTTATTCTCTCTCAAATACTGACAACAACTGTAGGAGTTCAGCCTCACATCTTAGGTATGTGAGGCATCTTAGGTACTTTTCAACCCATTTTGCTTTCACAGAAAATTAACCTATATTAAAAGCACACTGCTACTCAGTTATGATCCAAAATATCCCCAAAATAACAAAACAAAAACAAAACACTTCTCTGGTGAAAACAAGGATTCTGTCAGAACAAATGTTGAAAGCAGAGCATGAGACTTTTCAGTTAGTCCTGCTTCATCGTGGAGTTGCATGGATTAGCACTTGTGCTCTCTCAAAATCCAGTTTTTATGACTCCGATGCAACTGTAATGCATTAATATTCATTGTGAAATAGCGTTAAATATTTCAGTCTGAAAACCATGCCTGCTACCATATTAACAAACATTATTTGACTTCTCTATACTCGCCTTCTATTAGAGGCCGACATTATCATTACCTAGTTAACTGAACGCAGCTTATTTGCATAGAAAAAAAATGCAAATTTGTGAGAATACTGTAAAAATATGCATGCTCCGAGTAATGATCTGAAAACGCTCATTTGGCAAAAACTAGCTTGCACAGCCAGTCTTTCAGCACTGACCTTTACTTTACAGGTACCTGCTCTGGTTCGTGCAGTGATTTGATGCATGAGGTACAATTTTTTTACTCAGTCATTTCTAAAATACCTTCCATTCAAACTCCTTGTTTCACTGCCTTCCGGTGTTTGGCCAAGATCATTTCTGCATGCAAACCATGGCTAGTTCAGGGAAAACTCATATTGATTTGTGCTGACTGCTGTGGTTCTTGAACAGTAATTATCATCTGAAGTCACAGAAAGACTTTTAGTCAGGAAAGAAGAATTGCCATTGAAACCACGAGAGCCTCACGTCCATCTGTGACTAAGGATTCGTACTCACTTCGAGCTGCTTAGGCAGCCCCTTCACACTCCTCTTCCATCTGCACCACCAACCTTTGCGTTGCGTCAGTTCGCATGAGTGTACTCCACGTCAGTGGGTTACAGAAATTAATTCAATGCAAAAATAACTACCCATTTTTTTCTTGCTGGGCTTTATTTCTTTTTTATTTCTTTTCTTTATTTCTTTTATTTCAGTTTCCCACGTCTGGATCACCAAGCAGCTGCACCAACAGGTCCGTTAACACGGCAGCAGGGAGCACAATGGATCGAGAGCAGCTGAGAGCTACTTCAGGCACAAGTGCTGAGGAGCTGAACCCCTGCGCTGGCCTGCCCCAGTTCACAAGGCCTCTGACACCTCTTACAAAAGCTCCAAGTTCTATAACGATCGGCACCCTTCTGGCAAGAAACCTTGGAAGCAAAGCTTGTAACAACAAACTCAAAACACAACATTTCCAATTGCTCTATTACTCCAAGACCTCTGGAAGACAGCTGCTCCCAACGCAGTGGGAATCGCCATGGCCAGCCCTACCAGGGGCAGGCAGAAATTGAGGGCAGCCTAAGAGAAACTTCTGCGGGGTCTAGATAGAAGCAATGCTTTTTATTTGTAGTTAGATGAAAACATAGCCAGGCAATGCAACACAAAATACAGACAAATACAAAATATAAAACACACACAAAAAGCAAAACTTCCCTGGCAGCACAGGACACAGAAGCAGCGCTAAACACCTCCTCGCCATACAATAATCCTACAAGCCAAGACCACAGCCTCCGTGCGAATGGAACAAACAGTCTTCAGCCGCTGTTCTTCCTGGCGTGTTTTATTATCATGCCAACACTGTCTCTGGATCTTCTCAAAAGCCATTCTTTCAGCATCTAATGCTGAATCACTGGGGACTCACTGTTGAGCCAACAGACAAGGCATCTGAGGGGGCATGTTTTGCCAATACTAACCAAAAGGAAGTATTTTTTTTAAGAACAGAGGGCCAACAACACAGAGCTTACATAAATATGTATTCATGGTGCTTCAAAGAAAACATTTATGCAAACTCACGGGGTTGACAAATCTTCGCACAGCAGGCGACCAAAACACAAAACTGTGTTGTGCCTCAGTGCAGAGAAAAAGGATTCAGGCTACGGTCACCTACTCTTGATGGCCAAGAACAGCTAAGACCAAAAAAAAACACATAGGTAACATGAAATAAAGAATAGCTTCAACATGAGGGCTTGGGCTGTCAAACAAAACCAGCTGACGACAGGTTCCAAAATACTTAAGAGAACAGCTCTTCATGTAACACAGCTAAGCTACAGAACTCCTTGCCAAAGGATGCAGGGGATGCCAAGAATTTAGATGGATTCAGAAAGCCGTTGGATGCGTCCATTTGCAGCTCAGAAGGCTTTTATGCCATGGATTGAGGAGACCTGGGAAAGTTCTCTGGGGAAGATCATCGTGTGCTTACTCTGACCTTGTATTCTTCTGTGCACCAGAGAGCAGGGAGCACTCTCAGGGCCGTGTCGCTGAGACACGAAGGCTTTAACCCAAACCTGCAAAGCCATTCATGCATTAGCAGTTGTTTTCCCCGCAGTTATTATAGAAGCAGCAGCCTGACAACTGACAACTGATGAAGGAAAAAAAAAAATCAAGATATACCACGCACTTCTTCCTGGTGACAACCACACAAGTTGTAATTTTAGTTCTCTACAGGAATTTTTGCACAGCTAATGAAGTCTGCTTACTTCATTAAAAGGGTTTACCAGCATAGCCAGTAGTTACCTAACACATTTAAAGATAGCTCTTGCTTTTAATTTTTATGGGGCTACTAAAAGCATGAGGTTCTCTATCTGTCGGACAGCTCAACCGCACGGCTAAAAAGAAGCCTTCTCGAGCTGTGTTATGAAGAGCTTATCCTCTTCTAACAAAAGACATCAGACAAAAATATGAAGTAGAAAATAGGAGAAACATGACAATGGCACAATTCCCCAGATAACTGATGCGGCAAAAGCCAGTCCCAAAACAAGATGTGGCACTAAGAGCCTCCTGAAAAACACGGCCTTCTACAGCAAAAGCAGCATCCATCAACCAGGCACATGCTCTACATCATCCAAAGGTTTCTTTGTTGCTGAACTTCCTCCTGCCACTACCCGGAGTTTTCACATGGAGAACAGGAAACACTGGACTCATGGAAAGTTCTCAATTTCTATCATTTTCTTGTTTAACACCCTTCTCATTGAGCACATGCACAAGCTTCCCACAATGTACTAACAAGTTTATATCAGACGTCTTGCCACGGAACTGCTGCCTCAAAGTTCCCTTAGAGGCTTCATCTTTTTTAGGCTTACAAACGACTAAGTACTGCAAAACGGGTTGGTCAAACAAGCACTTCAGAGCTAAGCATTAACTGAACCGATCTTTGTTTATCCAGACAAACATTGTTAAAGAAGTTTGATATTGCAATGCTGTAGCACGAATCCGTCACTCTATTATCACAGGATGTAAGACCGAAGAAAACAAAGTTCCATTTTATTTACTTTCACTTGCCTAGACTGCCTGACTACGCCGAGCTCAGCTCCGAAGCCCAGCAGGCCCCGCAGCTCCAGGAGCCCGCGGTGTCCAGCAGGGCGCTGCAGCCCGCAGAGGGCACGGGCCCCGCTCCCCTGCCGTCGTGCGGAGGCGCTGGGAGGCGCCACGAAGAGCCCGCTGCCGCCTGCCTGGCCGTGCTGTTACCGAGCCGTTGCAGGCGCCCCGCGCAGGCCGGGGCTTTATTTCTACGCGCTGTGCCCGGGAGCAGCGTTTTCTCGGCGGCCTCCCTGGCACGGCCGCGCAGCGCCCGCGTTTCGGGGCAGACGACACCACGGGAGCCCGCTCCGCCTCCCTCCTATCGCCGCGCTGCCGCTTTGCCTCCCGAGGCGCGCGGCCGGCCCCGGGCCCAGCGGGGAATCGTTAAACGAGAGCCCGGGGCCGCCCCGCCGGGCCGCGCCTCCCGGAGCCCTCCTCAGCGCAGCGCCCCCGTCCCCCAACTTCTCCCGCAGCCCTGACGGGACCGGCCCGCGGGCCCCGCCAGGCCGCAGCCGCTCGGAGCCGCCTGCGACGCGGCCTCGGGGGCGGCACCGGAGGGCCCCGACGCGGCCCCGGGCGTTCCCCGGGCCCGGCTCCGCGCCCCCCCCCCCGGCCCGCAGCGCTCGGAGGGGTGCGGAGAGGGGGGGGAGGGGGGGGCAACGCAACCGCCCCGCGCCCCCGCCTCACCGCGGCCGCCCCCCCCGGCCCGCCGCAGGGACACCCCCGCGGCCCCTCCCCGCTCCCCGGAGGCCTCAGCGCCCCCCCCCTCACCTTCTGCTCCTCGGCCGAGGCGGGCTCGGGGCTCTCTGCGGACATGGCGGCGGGCGGCAGGCACCGGGCACCGCGCAGCTCCGCTCCGCTCCGCCGCGTCCCGCACAAGATGGCGGCGGCTGTGCGGACGGCGTGCCGCCGGGATCACACTTCCTCCGCGCGCGGCCGCGCACGCCGAGCGCTGCGGCCTTCCGGCCCCCCCCCCGCTGACGTCACGGCCCCGAGCCCCCCCCCCTCCTCCCTTCCCCTCCCCTCCTCCCGGTGCTGCCCGCGGGCGGCTCGGGGCCGTTTGGCCGCCCCACAACGCTGGGCTGGGGAGGAGTAAAGCCAAGCCGCAAAGAGCCTCTTAAAAACCAGCCCAGTCCCTCGGAACGAAGGCAGAGGCAGCCGTGCGGCAGGCTGCTCGCATTTCCCAAACATTCACCCGCCTGTGGCCAGCGTGGAACGAGCAACCCCGGTCAAAGCGTGACGGGGAAATTACCGAGAAGTTGTACACGAAGGTCATTTTCATTTTTAACAGTATCCATATGGGGACCAAGTGTAGTTTGACTCTAAGTCAATACAGATAATTTCCTGGACGTGATGTGTAGTGACCGCATGCCCCAAACCCACAGCCCCTCTGCCCTTCCAGACAAATCAATGTGTTACCCCAAGGAGAGAACAGGGTGGCCTGAAGTCACTTCACGACACAGACGTACAAACACCGCATACCGTCAGTGCAAAAAGGAAGGTTAATTTACTGAGGGTGATTTATGACTTCTCATTAAGTGTCATTTCGTCAAGTATGCAAGCAGATGTGCCCCGTGACACAAACAAGTACTTTAAGGGTACATGCTGCTTGCTTATGACTGAGTACAGAGAAACTAGGACACATTTTCATTATCCTAGTCTAGGTCCTAGTTACGTACGCATACAACTGCAGTTGTATTTGACTCATCTGTTACCAAAAGAAACCTTTTCAGGACACACAACTAGAAACCACAATCAATCTCCTGCATGGTTTTTCCCAAGTCTCCGTCATACAAAAGCTAACCTTTCAAAAACCCAGCGTAACAGAGGGAAAAATACTGAAGTTGGAAATGGATTCAATAATATTTGGGCTTTGCCCTTCTGTAGCAACAGCCACTTGAATATACAAGACAGCTGTATACGTATCATCTGGAAAGTCTGGTCTCCCTCTGTCTGGTTTCCCTGGCAGGCTTCCTGGGGATTTCACGAAGCAGTGGCTTCTCATCCCAGCTAAGGGCAGTGTTGAATACACAACATGCACGCTCATTCTTTCTCCATTCTTCATGAGATAAGGGTGTCATACTCCCACATGTGAAGGTCACCCTCCATAGTACTGACACTATGAAAACAGTGATGTAAAGAAAAACATGAACCAAGACAAGACAGCAGAGAAACCCAGATCTTCGGCAAGCATCATGAAGCTTCATTTTCATTATTAAATATATACCTCAAATATAATCAAACGCTTCTAGCTTTATTTCTCTTATTTACACAGTTTAACACGTAGCATAAACTGTTTATCTGACTGTGATTTGTTTTAGGAATACACGTATTGGAAAGCATTTATATTCCCAATGTAGCATGTCTCTAGTAAAACTTCATATAGCCACCTAGTGGCCTAAATGGAATTGATCTATTAAAAATATTTAGGATTACATGAAGATCCTCCTTATCTAAAAATAAAACAAAAAGTACATGTTCCATAGCTTTTGCATATATTTAAGATATAAATGCTAATTCATTTGCACAGTACATCCTTTAGCGCAATCTGAAATCAGATATGGGGGGGGGGCGGAAATTATGTGAACCTAATGAAAAGCAATATTAAAGTGGCCCTTTAGGAAAGAAAGAAATGGAGGGAGCCAAATATGAATTGAATCAATGATCTGAATGCATGAGTAAGAAAACAAACATTCTGCGCTATGGTCGCAAGTGGTGTTAAATCTGTATGTGAGGGGAAAAAAGAAAAAAGGGCACCATCAAAGAAACAAAAGAAAAAAGCCGAGTGCTTGCATAGTATGAAATGTTACGGAAATTCAACTGCTGTCCCCATTTTCAATAACTTAAATGAATATCACTTAAAAACATCACACAGATTAAAGACATCTGTATATATTTCAGATTTCAATATTAATGCCAAAAATACATAGTATGATTTTACATAGGATTTATGCTACATTAGAACACTAAAGACAAACATCACTTGAGTATTAAATGAAACATTAAATATTAAATAACTGAAAAATAAAATAAAAAGTGTAAACACTAAACTAACTTGGGAATTTGCTATTGCAACACATCCAATGAAGTGGTTTTAAACAGTACAAAAAGATTAGATTTAAGTACGTTTCCAGTCTACTTGGAATACACAAAGCTCATTCCAGAGACCTTTTACAAAACTGGTCCAGGATCACATCAGAACCTTCTCTCTCGAGCGCTATTTTCATTCCTTTACAGATTTAATTTTGTACTGTCAACTTTACTGATCTTCCCTTGTAAGGAGTAATCAACAGTACAATGAATACTTTAGTTTGCCATTGTTTGCTAACATCTTGGTGAAAACTGAGGATTTGTTGGAGATTCAGTGTAAGATTTGAGTTCGTATGCAGCGCCGCTATCAACTTCCATGGACTTCCGAGAGAATAGGAGCCTTACATCTCTGTGGAGGTAGATCTTTCCAGATTTAGAACTCTGGAACCTGAAAAAAATATGAATATCTGTATTATATATAACAGAAAAAAAAAAAAGAGAATAACCTTTAATACTATTGAATTAAATGCATTCCTTTCAGAAATTAAGGCCAAAAAACATTTGACCACAAAATTAAAGAAAAAAGAGTAACATTTTCTAAACGTTTTCTATCTACTGCATTTTCTCTGGCCTTTGAAGGTTCTGTTCCTCACCACAAATACAGAATATAGCTTTGAAAGTGGCATGGGATCTTTGAAGTTCATGCTGCATTTACGTACCGTCAGAGATTAAAGTTCTCAGGCATCTAGAAAGCCAAGAAGTGCTCTTAAGCGAGCACTCCAAAAAACGCCCAAAGGGTGGCCTTGATATACATATCAAATACACATGTCAGTCATACAGATCTCATTGCTCTCTGAAACTTAAAGCAAGAAGTTTACCAATGCTTTATACAACACGCCAAGTTTAACTCTAACCTAAGCAGCAGCAGGTACGGGGATCTCTGCAAGCAAGCTGACAAAGAGGCAAGGAATACGGAGCCATTTCAAAGAGTTGAGTTTACTGGCCCAGTCACCAAAGGAAACAGTGGCCAGTTTCTGGGCTCATTTATTTCTTATACTGTAGCTGAACAGCCTTCAAACCTGCCAGAAATGTGCCAGCTCACTTTCACTGAGATTTAACAGCTATAGATAAAGAGACACGATTTGCATTTCAGAGAACTGAGTTCTGAGTCCACACCTGGCAGAACTTAATTCCCTTTCCTCACCCAGGAAGGGCAGGGGATCTCAAGGACTCTCTCTTATGGCCAATGAGCATCATGATCAGTATGTCATGGTAGGGGAGAAAAGCTACTGCTACTGTGTTAGAAATAAGAGCTTTTTCTACTGTAAGGACAAAATGACACCACTATAAATGCCGAGAGCACACTGCTCACATCAAAGTACACACTGTATTATTATGGGTACTACAATTTGGACAGATTTTTAATAAGCATTTATTCATTGAGTGCACCGAAGCAAAAGGAGTCTCTGTAATATACACAGACATAATCAGATTGAAATTCTGGGAGGCACAAGAAAGACAACACAAGATCCAGCAAGGCTTGAGCTGTCTGGGGGCAGGCAGGCTGTAGAATTGGATTGTGTGCCAGCCACAGCTTCGTTCAGAGCAGTGGAGCAGAATAGCCCGTAGCCACCCCACAGCTAGAGAGAGGAAGTTCTCTGTCAAGGGCATGAAATGTAGGGGAGGTCTAGCAGAATGCTCCTGCTGGCCCACAAGGAGCTCCTATCCATCACTCGTGCATGGTGTTGTCAACAGGGAAGCCCTTCACCTGGCAGCCAAAGTAGTTTCTGTCTAAGGGGGAGACTCTGAAGGAAGGCATGTGAAGAAAGAGTAAAAGAGGTGAATAACAAACTGAATACCTAAAAAAAAAAAAGTTAAGTCCGCACGCAGCTCATAACACATTTTTAAATAAAAATGGTACTGAAACACCTTTTGAAGCTGAAGTATGATTGATTACATTAGTCACAGTATGGCTAGATCTAGTTATCAAAGCACCATCGTAGAGTTGACCTGAATTATCCCCTTTATACACATGGATCTATCAAAATTTTTTTTAATTATTATTTTTATTTTAACTTCAAGCTCTTTATTTTCTAGCAGTGAGAATCCTGCAAGATTTCCTTTGCCCAGTAAATAATCCTTCCCTGTAATCTGCCTCATCTGAGCATGCCATTTCACAAGGACTGGAAGAGAACAAGTGGGAGACAGTAACAGAGTTTGGGGATTCCTCTAGTTTCTGCTTCCATTGCTTTTTTTTTTTATTTAAAGGAATATTTACCATAGTAACTGGGATTTGTAACTTGTTTTTCATATGTGCAAATACATTGGAATAATCAGGAGACAATTACATACACTCTTGTGGGTGTTGGTGGAGCGGCCAGCGCAGGACTGGCTCCAGAGCTGTGGCAGTTCCAGTAGTTTTGTGTAAGAAAACCAAGAAAAACACATGAGATGTGTTTCCTCGGACAGATGGTGTCCTAGGAACAGCACCAATAGACAAATAGAGAAAGACTTAAAAACACAGTAACAGATGAGCTAGAAAGTCTGTCAGGGGAAAGAAACTTTAAGTGATGAACATTACTGGAGAAATGACAAACACAAGCACAAAAGCCTTTACGTATATTATGGACCATTACGAAGAATAAATTCATGAAGAACAAAGTAAACCCAAGAAACAGGCTGCAGCAGTATGTTTTTATGGTTACCCTAAGACCTTTCCTTCTGCAAGAAGAAAAGACAATACAACAAAAATCATTAAAATCTAAGTAAATCCATAAATAAAAATCAGTAGGACAACACCACAGATTGCTAGATCACAAAAAATGCTTAGAGATCAGAAAGATCAAAAAGCAGCTAGCAAATTAGTGACAGATACCTCCAGCTTCCACTGGTAAACGCGTCATACACCACATCACAAAAATATTGCAAAAAAAAAAAAAAAAAAAGAAGTGTCACCACCCTGAGGAAGCACTACTGAGCAACTGGTTTGAAGCGTCCCCTCCACCTCGCCTTCAGGAACATCTGGCTAATGAAGAACTGACCACTGTTAGCCATGAAGCAACAGCAATTACGCTCCATAGAATTAAAAGAGGCAACATGTCAGTAACCAGGACTGTTGGCCAGCTGTAAAAACTTTGAAAATGCTGAGCTGTGGCAGGTCAACTGCTTCATTGCAGGGGTGCCAGAACACAACCCAGGAACCAACTGATGGTCGTCACCATTACAGGACAGGGCAGAAGCGACGCGTGAGCAGAGCTGGACTCCCGGCTCCTACCTTAACGCAGATTTAATTACAACACAAAAAAAACTTTGCTTGACATGCAACAACACAAAATGTATTTCCAAAGTATCTTCAAGAGATTTCTTAAACTGCGGATGCAACTCCCAGTTTCTGTGCAGTGAAGAAATCTGTGCTGGCCAAGCAAGCTACGTTTGATGTCAGTGCCGCACCCGTACAGATACAGGCTAACGGCACACCGAGCAACCCTCAGACAGACAAAACTATGCTAGTAGAAGCTGCACACACACTATATCTGACACTTGAAAGACTGCTTTAGAAAATCTGGCTGCCAACGTTAAGTTCCAGACCTATGCAAGCATTTTTGCTGAATTACCACTTGAAAAAAAAGCTTTCATAATGTGAGTGCTGACAACTATAATTAAGGCCTCACAAGCAGATGCCGCCACAACGCAGCTTACCGTTTGTGACTTCTTTTTGTTGCTGTTTAAGCAAAAATTTCAACATGAAAACAAGCATCTTAAGCTTACAACAACTGCAACTAAAACTGAAAGGCTGTTTTAAGCCAACCTGAGTAACAAAAATAAAAAACACTATTGTTATTGTTTTGTATAGCAAATTTTCAGTAAAATGGGTTTCAGAGAACTTTGCTGCTTTTAAAAATGAAAGATTTTAAAAACAACATTACAAGTGAATAGAGCCTTTTATCTAGGCTACATGCTCTTTTTCACAATTTACCCTAGAAGAAAAAATGTATAAGGTGGTTAAGTCAGACACAGCAAGTTAGTGTGACCTGAAAGGACAAATTTCAAACCAGACTAAAATTCAGGGCGAAAACAGTTCAGCATCCTCATCGTGACACTATGTTCCCACTCCAGTAAGCCAACACTCATTTTTTGACTGTCAACTTTCATTTAATGAAAAGTGTTGGTCTGGAATCAGTCAAAGACGAAGCTGCGTTTTGAAAGTCTGCTGGGTAGAAGTCAATGCCTCTAAATAGGGGAAATAAGCATCAGAAGTAATTCCACAACAAGTTAGATATTTGACTGTTTAGTTTGCTAGCTCTAAAATGTCAGCAGTCATCAGGTTTTGAAGTACTACAATGAAATCACTGGGACTGCATGGATGCGGTTCGTTTAGTACAATAATGCTGGCAAAAGTTTGCAAGCTGCCAAAGGACAAAGTACAGCCAGCATTTCTCCTTTGCTTCAAATTGCAGTCTTCAGAACATCCAAAGAACAGTAGCACAGCATCTGGTTTCAGGCAGTGCTTTGTCAATCATTCAAAGAAGATTGTGTGAATATTTTATAAAGTGAAAGGCACGTCAGTGGTACCGCATCACCAAACAGATATTTACATTTTACCAGTAAACACTGCACTTCGTTTTTAGTAGTAATTCCAAATGCTTGTCATGTTAGAACCTGTTCTGCTGAACGGGCACGTGTGCACACTGGCCACTTTCTCTACACTGATCCTTTTTTGGCTTCTATTGTGTAACAGGTTCACTCACTATTTCTTTTAACATCAGAAAGATACACTGCTCCCGCCAGAATAAATCTCTGTTCATACGAAAACAAGTAATTACAAGGCCATACAAATGCTAAGAAAGAGCTTTATTTTAATTTTGTTCCTCCCAAGCAGGATCCAATTTATTTCCAATTTATTTACTAGCTTTCCTTCTTCTATCATCTACCTTGAATACCAAATTAAGAGCTTTTTTTTTTTTTTTTTTTTTTTTAACATAAACATGTAAAAAGAAAGGCAGGCTGGCAAAGGAATCAAGAGGGATAAATTTTGGCAGATATTTGGATTTATTTTTACATTTTTTGTTTTTAACTCCAAGAAGCTTACCTCAGATGTATGAGGTAGCGAAGTAGCCTTTCTTCAGTCTGTTGACTATTTTCTTTATTGACAGTCCGCTTGATTTCTCGTCTCACAGGAACAGAGAAAGTTCTTTGCCGTAGGAATGTTTGATGATTAGCTGGCATCTCTCTCAAGTCATAGATCACCACAAACATCTTCACCACAGTTTTGTTAGGGTTAAATAAGGTCTGGGGGGAAAAAAAAAAAAAAAAAAAAAAAAAAAGGTTCAATACAACTCTTTAGAGATGAAAAATGGAAAAAAAATATTACCTGCCAAAATACTCACCATCCTCTATGCATTTTGTTCCTGTGTCATACAGGAACGTTTGTGGAAAAAATGTGCAGCTTTTGCTACTAAGCTACTAGGATTATTTATTTATTTATTTTAATATAACAGTCATCATTACCTGATCTGAAACACTATCAGGACTATTATTACTTTGCTAATCTACATTCCCCGTTTTTATTTTATTTTTCTAGTCAGACTTTTGTCTGCACTATTCTGGAGATACACTATGCTTGCAGGAAGCACATGTGCAGGCTCCACTTTTAAGCTTGACATTAGCAATGTGTCACCTTGGACTGGATTCTTAAAAGAGACAGACCACTGGCTCTAAGCAGTGGCTGTGATACACTTTCTGATTTTATTACAAAAAGCAGGTGGCTTTTAAAATGTTACAGAATTTATGTAAGACAGTATGGAACAATCTGAGCAGTATGGAGACAACCTGCAAGTTGCTTTTTGAAGGATTTCAGAATTTGGATTAGCAAATTACTTCATTACTTCTACAGCGAAGGGGTGTCAACAAATAGCCCAAACTTTAATTAACTTATTTGAAACCACTTCACAGCATGGATGGGCTCAAGTGTTTGGAATCACACATTACATCAATGTATACTTTGAATAATTAAAATACTAGAAGCTTCTATAGAAATTCAGTTTTATTTTCCACTGTTACCTTTGTGTTCATCAGTAATAAATAATATTTGCATTAATTTCTTGGTATCAGTGATTTAAAGCACCCATATCTGCTGCGTACATACCACTTGTATCGTTCCTGAAGGCGGTACCCGATAACCCCTTTTACCAAGGGACTCCAGAGTAATTACACCCTGAAAAGACAAATATAGTTAACAGGGTGTGATAGAAACAAATCAAAATGTTCTATTCGTGTAATTCTACTTATACATTGCTGATTGCTTTTAAGAGTAAAAACTGAAGAATAAAGACAACACCTAAGACGCAGTTAAAAAAACAGTAGGGATCTTTACAAATACTTTGGCAGATTATTAAAAGCTGTACAATAAGGAGTACATTCTCCTCTTGAAACAACTTCCAAGTTTCCACATCTTCAGCCTAGCAGTCAGGGAGCTATGGAGAAAAGAGCTTGCTTTTTAAAATGGCTTTTAAGCTAAAATGAAAGACTTGCCTTTCCATTTTTATATGGCCTACAACTGCGCCAATAATACTTCTATCCTCAAAGAACTAATTTCTGCTTTTCAAAGGACAGCAGATGCACTTAATCTTCTATTCTAATCCTAAACTCTAGCAACAATATGATCTGCTTTTGTACCAACTGGGATCTACAGAGCATTAGAGCGTCCCACTTAGCATCCATTGAGGAATTCGCTCTGCTCTGACACCGTTGAGGTCACCCTTAAGACACTGCACCAGAGCAGGCACTCAATTAAACTGGGGTGCACAACTGGTGTACTGTACTGAGACAGTTGAGAAAAAAAAAAAAAAAAAGAAAAAAGAAAAAAAGAAAAACCCAGAGCAAAGAAACTGGCTATACAAACAGAAACAATGTTTCTGATGATGGAGGCAGTATATAAATGTTGTATTAATCCTGTGAGACTCAGGCATAATAGCACGTTTACAACATGTGGAAAAGCCTAAAACAAAGAAACCCTGGTAGGGAAATAAGCAATGTCACTTTAACCATTTGAGGAACATCAGAATCCCTTCACCTCCTGGAAATTTACGTGAAATAATCTAGAAAGATAAAGCAAAAGAATTGATACTTCTCTGTGGTCAAAGGAAGATATAGCCAAGTTTGCAAGCTTAACTTGCAAACCCATTTCATTTCATTTTCTGAATCCACTTTAAAACAGAAGGGGTAAGTGCAAAGTCTAAACATTTACCAGACTATTTACCATGTATGAGATCTGTCACCCAGGTAACACTGAAGTTACTTAACAGGCGTTCAGAACAAAATTAGCTGTCTGATTCAATGCTAGCATCCAACAGACCTTTGCCTTTCACACGGTAACAGTTTTTAGGCAACCAAAAGCTGTTGTCACTGTAGAAGTGCAGAACAGAATTACTACGTGGATATCAAGAACAAAACTACTGTGCCAGCGTGAACACCAGCAAACCAAGCAGCTTCTGAGAGCTTATGACATGTCACACTAGCTGCGACAACATTTCCTCAAAAAAAAAAAAGCTAAACAACTTAGACAAGGAGTCTAAAGTCTCCATCCACAACTGAACCTTGGCCTATACCTAAGCCACTTGCTGGCGAAGCAGTTAGCTGCCCTGGACAGCAGCTTATTTGGACAACAAAATGTATCCTATAACCAAAACGTATCCTGTACTCCAGCTATTGCCTCACTGTCTATTTTAAGTATTTTGGATAAAAAGAGGTAGTGGAGGTTGATCACTCCGTTATGGAGACAGACAAATACATTCAATATCCCACGATCAAAGCAACTGGATGCTTTGCACAGCAATGGGAGAAAAAGCACTAGCTGGGGAAAGGGAGAAGGGAAAGGAAGAGAACTGGATCACAAGCAGCTGGAAATACCCCAGATCCCTCCAAAGCCTCACTCCCTGAACTCTTCACTCACCTATCTCCACCTATCAGAATTTAATACCTCTGCAACCTATAGCCGGCTGCCTGTGAAAACCGCAGGGTTTTGCTGTGCCGGAGGATGAGGGGAAAAAAATTCTCACCAAGTTCTTCTACCCCAGATGTACCTGCTCAGCTGAGAAACTCCGCATTGCTCTGGGTAGTTTATGTATGATAAGCTAATTACAAAACATCTCAGAAACACATTTGATTATTGTGTTAAAGTATAAGTTAGACAAGTTCACCTGAAAAGCTCGTGTGAGGTTTGTTCCAGCCTAATGGTTTTAAACAGAAAAAAAATACATTTGACCATACACTTACCAAGTAAGGAGAGGGTGCGTTATCATCCGAAACGCTGTAGAATGACACTTCCACTGGCAGAGTCATGTGAGTGGGACAAAAGACTCCACTTGCTCCCACTTCTGCTGTAAAACCCTCAACGATGCCTAGCGGGTCTAAGCGAAAATTCAAGACAGACTCCTGAAAAACAAAACACATACAGCTTAGGTTGGGAATGATTCAAAATATAGCAAGACTATGCACGCAGCAAATTAAGACAAGTTTTTCTAAGAACTTGGTCTTAGTTCTTTCATAAGGTGACCTACCAAAAAATTGTGGCAAAAAGGCAAAAATTAGGATGAACAGGGGAACATTCAGCAAGATGACAGTGGTCTAAGAGAAAGCATCAGGAAAATCTTATCATAGTCTTCCTGAAAACTGTGCAAAAGCTCACAGAGTTTTACTGTAGCAGGATCTATGTGTGACTTTCCTTAGCATACACTATATGTGAAAGAACAATAAACTAATCGGGGACTTTACTCAACATATTCATTCCATATTTCATGAAATACTGTGCAATGCATAAGTGCTTTAGGCATTGACACTTGATATGCAACATGAAGTCAAAAGCTGGAGGCTACACTTGAAATACATTTTTTACTACACTGATGTCACCTAGCTTTAGTGACATACTGAGTAAATTTTAAGAATGAAAGTATGAATCCATTTTTCTAGGTATCTATACTATAACACAAACAATAACCAGTTGTTAAATCTCTTAAGCCAACAGAAAACCTCCCAACTTAACCACTGTGAGAATTAAAACTTACAAAATTAGAGATTGAGTTGCTTGTATCTGAGAGAGATGTCTGCAGAGCAAAATACATGCCTTTATAGATGGAAATTAAAACAAATTTCATTTAATTTAATTACGAACTTTTACACTGTAGTCAGGCTGGAATTATCCACAGCAATGCACTCTTAAAAAGCAGTACAGAAGAGTAATAAAAATACCACAAGGCTTCTAGAGAATATGCATTACCTCAAAGTTTCCCAGAAGGCTAAGACTTGTTACTGGTGGAGCGCTAGAACTTAAAAATGGTTTCCCATGGCTCTCTGGATCACTGTCTCTGTTTATACATTGTTGTGGGCTATCAAAAAAAGGAGAATAAACATATGGATGAAGACATTTGCTTTTGTCTTCTGGGTATAACCAGCTCTAAAAAGAATCACTTATTGTATTACAAAATATTGTCCTAAAGCAGTAACAGCCTGTTAATACCTTTGCAAAACATTTTCTAGGTAACTGAGAAATACTTTCACAAGTTTTATATTAAAAGAGATACAGACAACACAGATTTACATTGTTCATTAACTCCACTAGTAGGAACTGAACAAAATAACAGAAAACTCTCTCCCACATGTAGTTATTTGTTTCATATCCTGAAGTTTCCAAACTACCATATTAAAGCTGTTTAAGTTATAACATATAAATGGTCATGACTGGTCCCTTTCTAAAGGTTCTCGGAACAAATAAAGGCAAAACGTTTAACCCAATCAACTCTACTCACACAAAAATTACACTGTTTTGAAAAAAATGTTTTTTCACAGAATGCAGAAACTTTTCTGCTGAATATTCCAGTGTATCTTACATCATACTGGGGGGTTTTGTTCCTGAGCTGCACTGATCTGGGGACCAAAGGAGAAATTTGGCTACAAGCCATAGGCCGAGGGGACCCAGCATGCACTCTGCCCTGCTGTGGAGAAGCCAGAGCCACAGCAAGCCACAGCCATCTCACATTCATCAAGCAGGCTTTCAGACAAAAGATTTCAACAGGCATCTTAAAAAGACCATGGAGACTATCTACCACAGTCCAGCCTGGTGCCACATGAGCACTTCTCATGCCACAGACAACATAAAGCAAACATAGTCCCCTCTAGTCAGCCAGTGAGACAGCTCTGCAATGACTCCATGTTGCAGAGAAACAAAATCGCCAAATCTAGACTTAAAAAAAAAAAAAAAAAAAATTTATAACAATCAAAAATAAAAGTAAAATTGGAGATTATCTGCTTCTGATACACAGTCATTTTAGTTTAACATATGAAAATTTGGAATCATGAAAAAAATCCATCAACTGATGCAACACACTAAGGGTTGAAATCTACTGCCTACGTAATTGCAATGAAACTTTTAAAAAGTTATTTCAAAATAAGGATTCTTATGTTACACCCATATTTCGTATTTGCTAATGTGCTTGCTGTTGCATACAGATATACATGTGTGTTCCATTTCTAACAAAAAAAAAAGTCTCAAAGTTTCTGGTAAATAAAATGTACCTTCTTGCAGACAAACATTTCAACTGCAGCAGCGATGAATCCAGATCAAAGCACCCAGACTGTGTTTTTCTTTGAGGAACCTCAAAAGGGAAATAATATGCTAATTTGAAAACTGTACCTCCAGTAAAAAAAAAGTTTTGGCAAGTAAGCACAAGTTTGCCAGGAATTTTCATGACATTACAAAATCAAAAACAAAGGAGAAGAGTGTCATTCTAAACGTAGTGAAGAAAATACCAAAATTAAAGACTGTAAATTCTGATAAACAGAACTACTTTAAAAAATGAAATAAAAATCTCATCAACGTAAACAGTCAGGAGCTTCCAAGAAAGGATGCGAGGTAAGCAAGAAAAAGTAATTCTACCCCCAAATCACTGTCCAGCTCATTTAACAGGCTGAACATCTCTTTGCAGCAGTGCACAGCATCAAAAATAAACAAATATTTATGATTTCCAGTGATTTCGATCAGAGTTCTCTGAAGATACCACATCCTTTATAAACACTAAAGAATGAAACACATCGTATGTTGATTACAAAAGATCACTGCTTCAGCAGCTTTAATCCATACTGCCTTTTCCTTAGAAGTCCCAAACAACATTCCAGGAACTGTAACAACGCCTTCCTGCATTATCACAGCTGTCTTGTGTCACTTAGTCATGCAATGACACCTCTGGATGCTGAGAAATGCACCGTACAGGCTGTTCACAGAAACAAAAGCTTTAGAATAATAGGCCACCAGGTATTAATAACTCATACAAAATCTCTTAAATGACAAAGCATTAGCTTACACTTAAAACAATAAGCTTCAAAATACTTTTTGTACTCTAAAATATCACCAAAGAACTGTTTGCCATAGAATTTTTGATGTAACCTTTTGTCAGTCTTGAGAATGCAAGAACTCTTCACTTATTCTGCACGATTATTCTTCAATTTCACTCACGTATTAACTCTCAGGTTTCCACCTGCAAAACTAATCACTCTAACACAAAGTAAACAGAAATGCCACCTAGGCATCTTGCTTCTGTAATGCAGATACTGAAGTTATACAATACCCCCTTTCTCATTTACAAGTTAAGTCATAATTAAGTTGCAGCTTCAACAATAACTTACAGGACTTGAAAGTAGAGGCAATCCAGTTCTGGGATGAAAAGCCTTGGTTGAAGTTCCATCCAAGGATCGAAAATTGTGTTTCCGCCATATATTTGTGTGTTTTAGAGATGGTGCTTTCTGCCAGCAAAACAGATTGACTCAAGATATTAACGGGCTATTTCAATGGCCTATCAAGTTATCACTCGCTTTAACCGAGAAGACTTCTGCAGCCAGTGAATCTGCATCACACTGGTGCTTTACTAAAAGTTCTCTTTGACTCGATCTACAATCACTACAGACTTTCAAATGACCACATAGCACATTCAGACACTGGTACGTTTATACAGGATGTCTAACTGCCTACAGAACCTGTCATTTCTAATGCTATCACAATGAGCAGAACAAGACAACGCTGTTCTTGATGTTAAATTTATAATGAAGGATGGGTGAGGGAAGCACCATTAGGCCAAACATCACTTCAGACCTTGAAGCAGACAACAGTCCCATGCTGCTTCACAGAAGTCAGACATAAACCCTTCCTCCTACCACCCCTAGCAGATACAGGATGCAGTTACAAGCCACACGACGGCCAGCAGCTAAAGGAATTGCTCTTTGTGTCTCTGTTTACCTGCACATCTGGGTTCTTCAGTCGCTCACACCTGACTGAGCTGTCTTCTGTAGATTTCTTCTGAGAAGTGCTTTGGAAATCAAGGCCTACTGGGTCTTCATTCTCATCATGTGCAGTTTTTGTTTTCTCTTGTTTGTTTTTATTTTTGAAACTGTCATGGTCTTTATTTAAATAATTTTCAATACTAATAAGCTGAGTATTTTGCTCATAAATATTTGTTTTTTTCGAGTCTTTATCTAAACACTTGAGCTCATTCTTGTGCAAAGAGTCAGATGCCTGCATCACAGATGCTTTTTTTGTACCTTCAAGTATTCTGCATTTATCTATCTGTAAATTGTTAAAACTGTCCGTGTTGTTGTTCTCACTAACAACTGTTCTTTCTTTAAGTTTATTTGTGCAAATCTGTTCATCAATGCTGCTAAAATTTGAACACTGTTTAATTCTATTGGTTATCTGGTCTTTCTGCACATAACCAGAATGTATTATTTCCAATTTATCTGGCAATTCAGATTTATTTTCTTTAACACATGATGATGATGTGTGCATATTAGTAAATAAATGAGAAGTCTTATTTGAAGTCTGATGAAATGCGTGTCGGACAGCTTCATTGGGTTTTGCTAAAACCAATTTTCTTCTTGCTTGGAGTTTCAGAGAAGCCTTCGATTCACCATCAAACCTAGAAGTACTGCTAGGAGTATCAGGTGTTTTCATCCTTGATTTACTGCTGTCTTCTAGCAAAGAAAAATTGGATTTAGCAAAAGAAACAGAAGACGGATCCTTGCCTTTCTTCAGCAAATTTTCATCTTCATATGTACTTCGGAAAATTTTTGAAGTAACTGGGCTAGTTTCACATGCTTTGAATGGACGTCCCGCAACATGAGAAGTAGCTGGATCGCAATGAATCAAGTGCTGGGCAATCCTTGCTATAACCTCCTGCCGCTCCTGAAGCAGAGAATCGATGAGAGGGTTTCCCTCTCCTGCAGAGGGACGGCCACAGTGGTTCACTGGAGCACGGGGATCGAGCCTTGGGATCTCCGGTATTGCTCTGGTTTTGCCTTCACCACCATCTTCTTGTATTGCTTTATCTAAGTTGGCAACAGAAGCAGGGGAGGTTTCCTTGCCTCTCTTAAGCAAGTTTTCATCTTCGTAAGTACTCCGAAAAGCTTTTGGCATAGCTGAGCCAGTTTCATGTTTGTTGAAGGGACGTCCAGCAACAACCGGTGAAGTAGCTGGATCACAGTGAATCAAGTGCTGAGCAATTCTTGCGATGACTTCTTGTCGCTCTTGAAGTAAAGAGCCTATTAATGGGTTGATTTCTCCGGTGGGCTGATGAGAGCAATGACCATTTGTAACACGGGAATCAGTTAAAGAAAAGGTTTTAAAAGTTCTGACAGCTGTTTCATGAGATTGTGTCTTATTGTCTGCTGTAGCATTATAGCACTGAACTTTAGATTGTGATGCCCCACAGTCAGATCCAAGGCCGGTAGATGGATAAAGCTTTAAATTTCTGATAGATGTAGTAAATTCGGGTGTCTTTTTTACATTAAGTAGGCCTTCAGGTGTCATTGTCCACGCTTGTTTCCCACAGACACGCTGTGAACTGGAGGTACTGCACTGCTCTGCTGCACTGGATTCACTGCGCTGATGTAACTTGCGCTCTTGCATTTGCTTTTCGTAAAAGCTAAGGTTGGTGTGAATACTACAAGTCAGAACTGGGTAGTTCGATTGTCTGGGCAAGGACTGGACACTGACTCTCAAGGCCACATTGTGAGAAACATTAGGAACAGGAAACACATGCTCAGTTGGTGTCTGGGAGAACGTCCACTGAAAGTCCACATCTGCAGCGCTCACCCTGAAACAATACAGAAGAGCATTTATAGGAACATGCTACCACACTTTGCAAAGTACACGAACTATACACAGCCACCAGAGGGCTGGGCCAACGATGTGGCACCCTCTGAAAACAAAGAGGAGAACAGATGGGAAGAATTGTTTTAAGATGAGTTGCAACAACTGGCAAACAGAAAATAAAAACAACTTGCTCCTCAAACATACCTGTACAGAATGTTACGGGGAACAGCACCATGTGAAACACTCAGCCATGCACTCAGTTGAGAGAAGAAAACAAAAGAGCGAACAGCCAGTAAAAGTGTCTTCTCTTCAATGAATCGATCTCCACTTCTAAAATGAATTAAGAGAAGCGCAGAGACGTTAAGAATATACAGAGAGAACTAAGAGAACCAGAACATAGAATACTATTAAAACTAAGCTTTCACAACAATATCTTTTGCTGTCCTCTTCCCTTTCTCCATTTATACTTTTAGCTGTCAGGTAGGTCAAGTGTTTTTAAATATCTTGTAGGAAATTACAGTCTTAAAAATATACTTTATTTTTATTTTATATATATTATACATATGGATTGTTAAAGTATTTTGCATTAAGTACTGGAATACAGTATTATTGTATACTGGAATAATATATTTACAGATTTTCATTCTGAAAATAAAACATAGCTGAGCCAAAGAAAACAATGAAATTCCAAACATTTTGAAGACTACACAGCCTGATTTATTCCTACCTGTATAAACTTTTATACAACTTAACAGAACACATATAAAAATGACCATTTTCAGCTAGGCACACTACATACTCTGCATTGCACAATGCAGAAATTATGGATACAGCAAGAGTAAGATTAAAAGATGCTCAGATTTCACTAGTAAATAGTGATTTGGTCAGATCCTGAAGTCCTAAAAGTAAAAGGCCAATTCCAAAACAGTAGCCAGCTACTTTAAAGAGATTTACAGGACAAGATTCTCGCAATTATCAACTAATCCTAACATCCAACTTACTGTCGAGGAACTGGTTCCAAAATCCACCTTTCTAACAGCAATGCATCTTGTTTGATTGCAGGATCATTTAAATCATTCCCCTCGGTGTTAGGCCCTTCATCGCTGTAGCAACAGTCTGGAAGCAACATCACTTCTACCATGATCGGAATATTGTTTTTCCACAGCAGCATAACCTCAGATCTGGTTCGCCTGGCTTGACGACACTGAGGGAATAAATGCAAGCCATGAAAATAGTAGCCACATTTAATACTACTTTTAAGATGTATTCCAAAGAACTGGAAGAAGGTAAGGATCAAGTTCTGAAGGCTAAGTTTCATCAAATCAGAGGTAAATACTGGAGTATTAAATGAAAAAGTAACAAATCATTTATGGCTGCTGTTCGAGCAACTGCATAAAAAGAGCTCACATCAATTTTCTTCAACCACCATACACTGCACTACTCTCTCCACAAGTCACCTTCAGCAGCATCTTAAGAAACATTGTGGTTCTGAGCAGGCTAACTTCTGCATGAATAACAGTGTAAAATCATACACTTTTTACTTGCGAGATGGGATACTCCAGCCTTAACCCAAAAGAGACTGGCTAGATTTGATGGTGTTCCTGCTTTTTGGACCATTCACTTTTCAATACCACCTGGAAGATCAAAAAGTTAGGCAAATCAGCCTACATTTTCTCAAAATAAGAACAAGAATGCTAAGTATAGCACTTGCAATTTGCATGACAAAGACTGAAATAGGTACTGCATTCAGGTAGTCTGCAGAATTTCATGTTCAACGATAAAAGGCTTAATGATCTTTCATTTTAAGGACAGATCTGATCTATTATTAGTATAATACTAAAGTACAGACTTGTTTAAATGCAGAACTGTCACAAAGTAATTGTTATTCGTGCTTAGCTGTGAATCTACCAGGACTTCTCATCTGATTTTGATCGTGGTAGCAAGAACAAAGTCCACAATACTTGCGATGAAATGGGTACCATCATACCTGAGCCACTCTGTCACTGCATTCATGCTTAGTTGTTGGGGGCTGACTCGATTGTGCTGGAGGACAGTGGAAGCCCTCTGTTCTGCCCTTTATCGAATATTCAGGTGTTCGACCTTCAGTGATCAGCAAGGCCAAGGAGACCAGGAACTCCTCAGCTTCATACTCGAAGTATTCATCTAAAGTATCTGTCAGTTCAAAGAGATAAACATTAACATCACCTACTGCATAACAAGCGTTTGACTGTTTGCTGCCCCTGCAGTTTGTTCCAATTTATACCTCAAACAAGAGGTATGGAAAACGGACGTTTGTATCAGGCAGACTGTCCTCCCCTTAGCACCTAAATGATCACACCACCAAAACAAACCAACGGCCTCAGCCCATAACTTGCCACTGCAAGCAGATAAAATTACAAATACTCTCTAAAGAAAGCTACATGTAGTAACCGGCCAAGTCACCAGACTTCACCAGTGCCAAGAAACAAGTGTTTGTGTTGTGATCCACGGCTGAATTACAGCTTTTCTGAAAGAAAAAGGCTTCCTGAGTGCTAACGGAAGCAGCCTAATGGCAGTATGACTTGGCATCATTAATATCATACGACAGATATAAAGGGAAGACGATACATCATATAGTACATTAAAAAAAATGAATAGCAAAAAAAAAATAGTAAGAGTTCCTTCTGTTAGGAAAAGTGGGACACAATGTTCTTTAAGATTTTTATTGAGAGTTCCTCCAGCTGAGAGCTGGAGGTTATTGAAGAGAAGGCCATTTATAGTTACCATTAACAGCTTTCAAACATAGAAAAGGTTCAGGAGGAACGTACAGAATATTCATTGTTTTGTACAATGCTCAGTCTAAACTTGTACAAAGAATTAAAACTCAACAAGTCTCTGTAAACAAAGCAGCAGCTGTCATTGCTCCTCACGAGTTACACTGGCACACGATTCCTGCAGAGCACAATGCACAGTCCCCTGCTTCATGGCAGTCTGTAGAGCACCCTGCTCCCCCCCAGCTTAAGGGTGTCACACAGCCCTCAAACAGACTCCAGTCCAACCAGGGCATGCCATTCCCCCTCTGCTTGGAAACGCTCAAGGATCAAAATGATTTAGTTACTGAAGAGGTTACAGAAAGATCTCTTCAGAGGAAGCTAAAATACATTGACTTCAAAGTCTATTTTAAGAGTAGCAAAATAAAGCAGGTGGAGGCAAGACTGGCAGCGGTTCTTTATTTTTATGCTTATGGGGAAGAAAGGCACATGACATCTTCACAATTTTAGCACGTGCCCTGTGTCATCCACCGACACAAAACTGCCAAGATGGACAGGCCAAGTCCTGCTTTTCTCCATTTCTATTCCTGTTTTGATTACCATGGATAAATACCTTTCCTCTTGGAGAAAACCAGACTCAAGAGTCTATTTTTTTGTTGCCTTCATTCCCTAATACCAGGGCATTTAGCAAGCATGGCAAGACAGACTTGAGAAATCCATATAAGGGACGTATTAAACAAAAACTCCAATTAAACACCTAATTACCTGCATATGCAAATTGCAAAGTATGTAAAACTAGCTTTTGCATGTCCATGATTGCCTAGTTCGGGCTTGTATTCCCCAGACCCCAGGGCTTGCAGACTATTTGGAGGGATCTGCACGAGGTACCCGGGAGAAGCCAGCCCACTGCCGGGGAGCCAAGGTCATTATCCCAGCCCCCATCCCTACAGACTTCCCCCCACCCCTTTTTTCCGTGCCAGCCTGCGGCTCCAGCCACGGGGGTACGGAGGGACGCAGGCAACTGCCCAGCCCCAGCTGTGTCCCCCCCAAAAAGGGGTCTGGACGAGCTGGGTGCTGCCAGCAGCGCTCACCTGGCCACCAAGAGCAGCCAGAGGACAGATGAAATCCCCCAGAGGACCCCGAGAGACACACACACCATACATGAAATCATCATTACAGTGGTCATTCATCTGACAGAGGGCAGAAAATTACTAATAAAGGGAGCATGAAAGATTAAAGGAACAGCAAATAACAGAGGACAAGCCTCATGTGTAGTGATATGAGTCACCTCCAAAATTAGGCACCTGCAACTTTTTTTTTTCCCCTGTCAAAACCCTGGTCAACAACAGGTAAGTCATACCTGCAGAACAGGGAAATGGGATACGGAAAAACTCTGAAAAGCATTTAGCTATTACCTGGCTGCCAATACAAGCATCATGCTCATCCCCGCGTGCCCAAAGATCCCAGTAATTTTAAGGAAGTCACACTAGGACAGATCACTACTGAAGTGCTTCTACTCCGATGCAGAAGTTTCAAAAACCTAGAAAGTGCTGAGCAGGAGAGATGACAAGAAGGGTGGCTTCACGTTTAGCAGCTGAAACAGGAAGGGGAAGAAAATATTCATCCTTAAGAAAATATGAGAGAAACTGTGTAGTTAAAATATGCAAAAATACTATGGTTTTAAAAAAAAAAGTTAAAGAGCTGGATCAAGATGCATGTGTTTATACAGGCAGATCCCACCTTAGACAAATAGCTTCTTAAGGAACAGGAGTATGCACAGTAAGATGCGATACCTGATAATTTTCTCTAGAAAACTTTAAATAGCAACTAATAATAATAAAATAGATACGCCCTGTAATTAACACTAACAGCTTATCATGGGGAGCAGCAGACCTATTGGTTTGCCCTGTCTTTCAGAAAGGATCTGAATTTGACCGAAAGTTTTTGGACCTGACACAAATTAGTGGGTAAGATCTATGGCCTGAGTGCTTCCTCACAGCTGGCTAGATTCAGGCAAAAAGCCCACCTTCCTTACACATTCAAACCACCTGGTACTGAAGCTCACACTGTATACCTAAAACGCCCAGTTTCTTCACAGCCATCACGCTGACATAAGCCAGAGACTGCTTGAGCATGTCCAAATGCCAGATCCACCTAGCGAATAAACAAGGGAGATCTATAGCGCAGAGCACCTCCGGCAGACGGTACTCCAGGCTCCCAACACACGGACGGTGTTACTCCACATCAACAGACAAGGCCGAGGTTCAAGTTCAATGCACAAACACTGCCTGTGCCCTGGGCCAGCCCTGTTGTTTCACAAGTTGCTGGTTCCCTGCCTGGAGCACGGAAGGAGACCAGCTCGCTTGACAGACATCTGCACTGGCTGCGGGACACAAATAGGATGTTCCGAAATGGAAACTGCATCCCCTTAAAGGATGACAGGCACCAAGTGCTGAGCTAGGAAACACGGCTGTTTTCATAACAGCATTACGAGGGCAAGGCCAACGCTTAAAACTTATATCAACAGTACAACAATCAAGGTATTCAATCTTTTTTTATGCAGAAATAACAATGGATATTGAGAAATGCACTTTCCTACAAATTTCATGTGGCATATTGACTTTTTTTCAGCTCCACTAGATTTCTATATTATCTAACAACTAATAGTTTTAGTAAAGGAAAAAACCAGCAATGAATACTGAGAAGCTGGTAATTGTTCCTACACAACAGGCACAGATGATGCAAGTTGATGTAATTGAGGACAAGGGTGGAAAGACATTTATAGAAACAGCAAACTCAGTGTCTAGTTATAAAAAAAAGTCTTGGTGCACGTGTGCTGTGACAGTTTGCTTTTGCCTATGATTCAGCCCTATTTAGGGCATCATATACTGTGCACAGAATAACCTCAATCCTATAATCTGTCTCCAGACATGATTTTTATTCTGCTTCATCTCTACCAACAGGACATCCAAGTGTATAATACAAAATACGCATCCCAGCAATGTACGGTTCTTATTTCCCTTAAAATAGCTAAAACTCCAGTTAGTTGACACAAATACATGGGAATTACAGCAATAGGCACTGCTGCCCTCTCATCACAAATTGAAACTCAAGTGCACTGACCAGCTAGTCAAAAGAGAGCAACAGATGGCACATGACTAGGAGTGAAAACGAGAAAAATATAAATTTAGACTGAAGCTACTACAAATAGAACAAAATATACAGTACTGGAGAATTTAAACCTGGAGGTACATCATTTCTGTCTTCCTTTGTCTCCTCTACAACAAGAAGTGTTTTTCTACATCTTCTGGACAAACAGGAAAGCCTGTTTAACAGGAGATTTCACAAAGGGTCTTCCTTGCCTGCCCCCATCCACAAATCACTGGAGCACTGCAGGAAAGAACAAGAACTCAAAACCAAAGAAAGCTGAGAGTGGCTTGTGTTCCAAAATCTCCTGAAATTACACACGGGGGGGGGTACAAGCGAGCCACAAACTCACTTAGCTGTAAGCGAGCACTCTCCCCACACTTCAGCTCAGCCCGCTGCACCCAGCTGACTCCTTTCACAGCCAGGTCACGACTGTGGGGACCAACTCCCTTCCCTTTCCTATTACAGCACTTTCTGTTGCAATTACGGAGCGTGTTTTCATGGGTAGCAGAAGAGCATTTAATCTATTTTCTAGGCTCAGACAGGAAGCAAAGACATTCGGTACCATGCAGCCCATTGTGCTCCCAGGGCCACCCCAGCGTCAGGCTGGGAGCTGGGATCCTTGCCTGCAGGGGTGGTGGCAGCGGGGTCAGCTCGGGCAGGGCCTGCACCCCTCACCCTGTGCTGTCCCCTGGGGACCCCCACTGATTTGCAGGGCTGCTTTTAAGGGAGAACATGAAACACGGCTAATAATTACCTTTAAAATATGCTCTAGGACTGTCCCTGGAAAGTCTTCAGGCACCCGTAACAGACTGTGAAGGCCACCAGCACAAAGCACTTGGATCCCCATCCCTGTAGGAAGCTGAAGCCCAGCACGAAGTGGGAGCCGCACGGCACGGGCTGCTTGGAGCTGCTGGATGCCAGCCCCAACGTTCGCCCACTCCCAGCTGCCCGGCCAGCACCGAGCACTCACCTCCACCCCACGCTGCCCCCACGCACCCCTCCAGCCTGTGCTGCACCTCATTCAAGTACATTTGGTACGACCCCAGTGTCAATTTTTCCCTCCCTATCTCCTCCTAGCAATTGTGAGGCATTTAAAAAATTACAGCTACGGCTCTCTGGCCCTTCCCCCAGAACAGCTAACTCCAAATAGGTTTTATCATCTCACTCCTCCAAAAGTGGGTTAGAGGTAGTTCTGGGTTTTAAGAGTAAGACAGGAATTCAAAAAACTACTGTAAAGGAAATGAAACACAATGTAAACATTTGACTAACAGCTTCTCTTCTGGAATTAGAAACACCTCAGGATGCTTCAGTTAACTAACTCCATGTTGTACTCCACTTCAAAGAAAGCTGCCCTTGAACCTCTGAAATCCATGCTTTTCTGGATGTCATGTCCGTACGCTACAAGCCCGTAATTATATCTGAAGTCACACAGCTCACAAGCCTTGCAATAGTAAGGTTTTAAGGATAATTTTAGATATCAAGAGTCAAAATCATAAGCTGGCCTACTCCTTTCAAGAAACAAGCCATTGACTAGGTTTACTTAAATTTAAGCAAATGCAGTGACCTGGTGACACACCTTATTTTAGGAATATTCCTCTATAGATTTTTTTTCCTGCATTGAATCCTTAGTTCCTCATCGATCTTTGAGCCTGGAAAGCATGACAGCCATTAAGAAAATGCTCATATAGAAGTGCAACGCTTCATCTTACTTCTGCTGCCTCCTTTTGTTTTCCAGTGTATTGAGTTGGACCACCACCCGATTATCAAACAGTTCAGGTGGAGGCAGGAAACAGTAGCACAGGAGTTTGAAATTAGGATTGATGTAGACCCTGCTCTTGTTCGAAGGAAATAGACTAGAAGCTATACAAGTGCTGGATCTACTTAGTTCTGCACAGAAGAACAGGAAAAATTTATCTGCTTTGGTGTTCTGACAACAGTTTATCATCAGCAAACATAACCACACAAAATCTTGCAAGAAAGGGGTGATTTTTAAAAAGCAAGACATGGCTACACGGCAGCCAGTGGAGCTCCTCCAGGGCCACACGGATCCATCAGCATGGTCAGTACCGCCAGCTGCCCCCAGCCTGCAATGCTCCCCGCACCTCCACGGCCCTGCTGCACGCAGCTCACAGCACGCTCAACTACTCTCAAGTCACTTTTTCAGCAAATGAAGTTATCAGAAGGACACTGGGCTTAAAACTGGGCTGGACAAAAGTACAATTTACCAAACGACTTCTACCAAAACCCATTCAGGGTCAAAGAGTTTAATGAGTACCAACATAAAAGCCAAGGGAAGAACAGCAGTTGCACTCATTTAAAGCTAATTTTCTCCGCAATAGTCTCAGAAACTAGTGCTCTGAGAGCACAAAAAGCAGACTGGTAAACTGATCTGGGTGTTCCCATCTTGCTTCCTGCGCTCTGGCTGACAGCCTGTGTTGCCATCACTGCACAGTTTACTGAGTCAGTTCTCTTCTTCCAACTGTAACTCGCTGTTGTTACCTAGCAATGTCAGGTTAACCTGCTTCTTTTGACTTTCTGGCAGTCAACCAACCTCTAGGTCCTACATTTGTATCTCGATGAGAGAAACCAGCTTTATTTTCACTTACTTGGGCAAAGAAAAAGAACAAATGATGTAAGCTCAACTGTTTCTTCCTCCAGAAGGAAATCACAAATGGTGAAGCAGACCAAGCATTCTGATTTCACGGCCTGCATTTAACAGAAGAAAAGCAATACCTGAAGACAGGCAGCAAGTTTCAGACTCTTTTCAAATCCCAGTTCATTGAACTGGGAGAGATCACATATTCTAAGATACAGCTGTTCCACTGTACCCTGACAAAGGCAGGAGAGCCCTGGAGTGCCAGCATAAAGCTGTACGAGCTCTAATGCTGACTTTTTAAAGGATGTTTTAGATCTTAAATTCAAGCAGGGTGGAGAAACAACACATAACGCTTTTTGCTGATCCTTAGACTTCGCTGTCTACAGAATGGGTTACAAAAGATGCTACTTGTACTAACATGCTATAACCAGGCAGGGAGTGAAAACAAAGAGGACTTCTGCCTCAGTTAATGCTCTTAATTAAACACAATTTGTGTTTTCCCTTATACTAAGACTTCCTAGATTGCCATTTGGCTAAACGTGAACTGCACAAAATCTTATATTATAATGAAAAAACATGCATGCCAGGAGCCGACTGAATAATTTCTAAGTTTTCCATTTGCTCTCTTCGAGCTCTACTTTTTCCCTTGGTTAGCTGATCGCTACCTACATTAGGTGTTAGAACAAACTGCGCGACTTGATAAACCTACCACTGAGACAGACCCTTAAAAAAAAAAAGACAAAGCAATGGGATTTCTAGTTCAGCAGCTCTGATTTTTTTTCAGATATCTTTGTTAGTTCATAAAAGGTGAATGATCAGAAAACACCTCTTTCAGCACAGGTACATGTCACTAAAAGTACAGAATAAACGCTCAGTAGACTGTACAGCTGTAATTGGGAAGGAAAGTTTTCTATACAGCCTTCACTCAGCATCAACACTGATTTACCATGCTCATAAACATGCGGATATAAATTTTGCAAGATTATGTGGAAAATAGGATCACTTCAGTAATTTATTTAAGCTTCACAGAAGGGAGCAAGGGACCTGTGGAGAGGAGACCTAAGTGAGCTTCGGTCTCCACCAGCACAGCGTGCAACTGCTGCCAGCCAAGGTGACTTGGGAGTGGAAGGAGCCGGGGAGGAAGGCAGTACATCAGCCTACAACAGAAAACACAGCCTCCGTAAGCTTACAGAATGTGAAGGTTTTTTCCTAAGGTGTTTGCCAGAAAACGATTAAGCTTTTTTAACATTAAAAGTATGGATTTTCCTACATCAGATTTCTAAATATACATTCAAGCTTTTTTCAAACTTCCTTCACCACTCACTTCTGATGAAGGCAACCCTCTTGGAGGGGCGAGGCCTCGTCCTTCACCACAGCTTCCTCAGCCAAATGGACCCCGCAGATGAGGACGATGATGGCTGATGAGGGGCTTTGCTACCAGAACTTGCCAATTCAAGACCCAACCGAGCAGCAGCAGCGACACAGCCGAGAGCACGCAGACCGAAGGCTCTCCTTGACTTGCTCATCTTTCTGCTAGCTGTAAATACCACACTGCAGCGGCTCCATATCTGTGACTTTCTTTTCAATGGAAGCCTAACATGAATTTACAATGAAAAAGCACGCGTACTTGGCCAGGCCTCACCTCTTTCTGAAGGCATAACATCCATACGGCAGTTGCAGCAGTTGAGCACCGGGAGGCCTAATTCCATTTGAAAGCCAAGACTTCCCTCCCATTAAACAGGTTGACAGCAGTTCTGCAGTAAATTCTGGCTGTGACTGCATTTGTATAATACATAAAGAAAAATGGATGCCAGAAATTTTATCTGAGGCCTTAAACACAATACAGTTCAGGACTGCACACACAAGTTTTCTCTTTAATTTGTTCAACAATCAAGCTCAACTAAGACTCAACTGTTTGCAGACTTCTGCAATATTTTATACAGAGATCGATCTAAAGATGTAAAACAGCAATTTGTGATAATAAATCACTCTTATGTTACCTGGAAAAAAACACTGGACTGTGGTTTAAAAAAAAACAAAACAAAACAAAACAAGAACTACGGGAGGTATTTCAGTGCTTATGGGAGCTGCCAGAGCAGCTCTCTACATAAACCACTACATGTTTGCATCTTGTGCTGCCCAGACTTCTGCTAAAACCTTGTTCTGCAGCTTAGTGCTCCGTATCGCTACATCTTTACAATATATGAAACTGTCTTTGAGAACAGCATTCACAGTCATGTAGACAGGCCAAAAACACCTTTTTTTAAAACAAAAAAACAACAACAACAACAACAACAAAACCCCTTCCTCGCTAACACTAAAAATCATCTTTGAGATATTTCAGGCTTTAGCTCATCATCTTAGGTAATTACAGTTCTTAGAAACGTTGACAACATAATTTCAAGCGCTCTTGTGCTTATTTTACTGTTAATTCTAATAACATTTCTTTTCTGAGGAGGAATGTGAAGTGCCTTCAGCTCTCAAGATTTTCAGCAAAAGATTCGGGAGAATCATTAAGGGGCTGAACAAACCTGAAGCGGGAGCACATAAAGCTCCTGATGGTGAATGCCATCTATGCAATGTATAAGCGTGTTAAACACCTGGTATTATACAAGAGAAAAATGCCACAGACACCCAAGCTAGTATTCCTCTTCCTATGGTCACTGCAAGAAAAGAACCGTTACAAAACATGACATTTGCTTCAGACTGCTGCCAGGCCTCTTAAAAATAATCAGAGCAAATTCAAGAAGTGCAACGTGAATGCAAAACACCCAACACTGAATCATTTTTGGGTGGACTCGACCGGGATGCCACAGCTGTGAGAAGCAGGGAAATCCCTGTGAAAGAGGAGCCACGTGGCTGGCAGGATCGCACGTGATGGAAAACCTTAACCAAGCTCTGGGCCTGCACAGCAATCCTGCTGCCAGAGCAGGGGGCGATCTGCAAGTGCCGAAGCACTCGGCCTTGGAAATGGTGTCACAGTCCAAAAACCCATCACTAGCCACTCACCTGCACCAACTGTGAGGTGCCAACGAGCCCAAGCGGGTGCGGTTACAGCCATCAGCCTCAGACCGAAGTCTGACTTTGAACTCCCAGGGGAGCAGCAGTACACAAACCAGACACCCCCCTACCTCCTCCTTGCTTCTCCTCTCTTGAAACGTTCCTTTTTCCAACGGGCAGACAGATACAAGAATACAGTTTCCAGGACTACTGAGGAACTGTCTGCACCTTGAAAATCTCCTTAAATTTATGCAGCAGTATCTATTTTTTATAGATATTGTAATTCCTCAGTTTTACTGTGGTGTGCCTTAAAAAACAAACCAGTAAGCCAGAGAAGGATGTGGGACGAGGGAAGGGCAGTTATTCTGGGAAAAACCACTTATGACCTAGTCCACTTTTTTGGTAAAAGTAGTCTACTCTATTACAAGGCTATTAAAAACCTGACTGGGGCCTCCCATATGTAGCATTAGTATGCCACTTCTTCAGGGACAGCAATTCTTATCCTCCCCTAGATCTGTCACTTCTCCTAAACTTCTGGTATTATTACGAGTGCCATGGATTCAATAAGAGTGCAAAAGAGGTGCTACCAGCAGCTCACCAACGCCTCAGTAAGCTGTACTGCAGCACCTTCCCTTAGGGGCCCCAACAGGAGACTTCAAATACTCTGTCATCTGACAGGAACCTATAAAAACTACAGCGCAGCGTCATGGGTGAAAGAAGCACCAAAGACACCCACACTTGTGCTTGGTTCAGCTGATATCCCTGTCTCAGTTAACCCATCCAGAATATCTGGAAGTTAATTTGCCTTATTTTTTAAGATTCTAGGGGAAATGACAGTCTGTGCAGCTTTCCACAAGGCCTGAAAGAAGATCTCGTGCCAGGAATTAAAAACCATCGGCTGCTCGGGCAGTGATGTACTTTTATTCCAGTCCAAACCATCACAATAGTCATTGCACGTGCCTAGCCTTATTCCATCTGTGCACGTACTGAGCAGCCTGATGGAGACAGGTTTTGTCCCTCTCTCAGGCAGTCTGAAGAATCACCAGGAGCCTGGCTGTGCGACAGCTCTCTCGTTACAGTTCAGATTTACTTCAAGATTTAAGAACACAACCCCTAATGAAGCTGTGGAGCACTCAGACGTTGTCAGGCTTCCTGTGCACAAACACACACGCCTTGGAAAGTACCTTTTTGAAAACCGGACCCACTTGAGCACTTCAATTTAAGAAATGCTTGTTTGCTTAAAAACTGCAAGCATCTGCTTTCCCTCTGCCCTTCATTCAGCCAGCCTGCAGTGCAGCTTGGAAGGCTCCCATAAACATCCCTGCCACCCGGCACCTTGTGGAGCAAAACAAGCTTCTGACAGCCCCAGACACGAGACACTCGCCTGAAGCGCTAAAATTAACGCTACTAGAGCACGAACGGCAGCGTGTGTTCACAACAGAGCTGTCCAAAACGCTTCCCCCTCCTGGAGGGGGGCAGCGCGTCCAGGCTGACCGTGGCTGCTGGTGCGGTGCGGGCCCGGCGACAGCGGCCCCGCAGGCTCTGACCTCGAGTCACCCATCGGCCCTGGCCTCCGTGCCGAGTTTATTGCTTGCACGTGTGTTTTGTAACAGCCTGTCCCGCGTATTCTTAGAACATACTTTCCAGAGAAGCTCAGGGACAGGGCTCACCCTTCCACTCAGCGCCACTCCCAGCCCCCAGCAGGATCGCCCGGCTCCTCCACGCAGCCAGCGCCTGGGACGGCGGCCGGGGGCCCAGCTCCGCACTCGCACGCTCTAAAATCAGTGACCTGTGAGTCAGGACACAGAGCAAGGAATTACACAGAAAACAAAACACTGTGCTAAAAATAGCACGAAGAAGAATCAAAGCTTTTATCCAGCCCAGGCTCCAGGTCCTCCATGGGCTCTTTTGTATTTTGTGCAAAAACAACAGGCATCAGCAACGAGATGAACAAACAAAACCAAGCTTAGCTCCTCCTCCATCACTTACAGATATGTGTAACCAGAAGTACCCAGCAGGGGGAAAAAAACGTGTTGAGTTTGCAGCCAACAGAAAATTTACACAGCAAATATGCAACAACTTAAATCAGAAGCCGTCAAAATGACTTTTTCTTTTTTTAAAGGAGAAAATGCTCTAAAGCCATCTGCAGCTCTGAAACAACAAAGTCTCCATCTGCTACACATCAGCTACTAGCAGTTCAGACATCAAAGATTTGCCCACTTGTCAAGTTCAATAGCCACAAGTTACTCTGAATGCTGGAGCTGAGCATCAGACCAAAAAAAGCCCCTCCAAACATCACAAAACCCAAGCACCTGGCAGCCACGTTCATTGTGCCAAACCTCTACATTACCAAAAAGGATTATGCAAAGATCTTCCGACACAAATCCATAAGGAAAATAAGTTTCATTATTTTGAAGCAGCCACATCACATAATTTTGTTGTATTCTCTCTTCTTTTAAAGACTGTTTCTTCTTTTAAAGCGGAGATGAAAAGTGAAGTATAGAAGATTATAATAAAAACATTTTAAGTTTTAGGAATATACGACTATTAGGAATATACATGTATGACTACACTGACTATTGCTTGTAACAGCGGGTTTTTGCAGTCATTTATCTTCAAGAACTGACATAAAACATAGTTGAGAGATTCTCAGCATCGAACATTTAATCTCATCAACTGAACTAGTGGCTCATCTTGAAAGGACCAGAACCTGACACAGGGATCCAGGCATAATGCAGCTCGCCCTCTTCACCCCCAGAAGAAGGTGGAATTGAGTTCACCAGACTCTTCTTGCTGAGCTGACCAACCTGTGTGCCACCCTAGCAAATCGCATTTAGAGAGTAAAGCATGGATCGCACCAGGCATGTGCCTTCATGTCCTTTGGATGGTCTCTGCACCCCCTCACACGCTGCTGGGAGCTCCCGCAACGCCAGGCACAGCTCACTGCCCCAAACAGCCCCTTCCCTGCTGTGCAAAACGCGACCCCTGGCACCCTCTGGCTCCTGGCTGGGGAGCCACACTGCACCCACATCCCCAGCGCGTGTATTTTGGCAGCAGTGCCCCAAGTTTTCCCCAGAGAGGAGTTCTTTCTAGTCCAGGCTGGAACGAAGCTAGAAGTACTCCCTGCCTGTGCCGGTGCCACTGCCCGGCAGCACCTCGCTTGCCAGCTCTGGGCAGCACCCACTGCACCCACATTTCCCATGGAATCCATCACTGAAAACAAGTGTGCAAAACACACAGAGGC
The DNA here is from genome assembly GCF_964211825.1 of Aythya ferina. NCBI lineage: Eukaryota > Metazoa > Chordata > Aves > Anseriformes > Anatidae > Aythya > Aythya ferina. The sequence goes on along the minus strand of NC_140307.1, from coordinate 19,548,051 downwards.
ATCCAGCCTTAAGAGGAAGGGATGTATGGCTAGTGCCTAACAGGAAAACATTTTCCCATTGTATTTTTTGACTCAATACACCTTTTTGCATTCCTCTGCTGATTTTTTTTTCCATAACAAAATACTGTTTTTTTTGTTTTTTTTTTTTGTTTTTTTTTTTGTTTGTTTGTTTTTTGTTGTTGTTTTTAAAAAAAAAAAAAAAAAAAACACTTTTGCACCATCTTCCATGGCTTGCCATCATTCCTGTTGTCTCTCACTATTGCAGTTAACATTTGCTTCCAATTAGCTTCCGACATTAATGCGTTGGAGTTTCAAGACCATTAATTAATTGCCTGGACTTCACAAGTTACCCTCCAATTGGGAAGCACACACACGGTGCCAAAAACACCATTTATCAGTATTATCCCTTGTTTCCTTACAACCCTCCCTGTTGGAAACCTTGATTCTGTGTGATAGTTGCATAATGTCCGAGGTAAGGACAGTCTTTTTTTTTTCCATGTTTGTACAACACATAGCAAAATGCAGCCCTGGGACCTGAACGTGCCTCTTAATTTGTATCCCAGAAAACAAATACTAACCACCAGGTAAGAATTCCAGGAATTTGCTTCCCTTCTCTTTGGAAGTAATATTATGGCTGAGGAGGCTGAAGAAGTCCCTGGTCCATTCAGGTAACCAAACACAGCAACACAATATTGCTCTCTGCAAATGCAGTTTGAGAGCATACGGGGCAGGTACACTTGTGTGTACAGGACTGTCTTCACCCTGTGGAGAAGCCACTAGCACAAAGTAAGATCAGCAGCCAAAAACGTAACTCACAAAAACAGCAACAGCTGAAGAAACTACTTATTTTGAGAGCACTGATAAAAACGAGCTTACAACAGGTTGTTTATGCTTCATAAGAAGTGACTCACATGCAGGAATACTCACTGATTTCGTCTGTGGCTTTCCCCGGGGAACAAACTAAAACCTGCCTCAGAAGCACTTTTCTCCAGTAGTTTCAGTGCTGTGAAGTTTAGACTACACAAATGCTCTTTTGGGAAACCTGCTCTAAAAAGAGATCTTGCCCATTCTAGCTCTAATTTCACTTGGTAGTAGAAACAGGAACTGCAGAATGACTCTGCTACAGCACATAGGAAAGTTAGCACTTGGTGCCCTAGCATCCTGCTCAGAACAGCCAGAGGCCAGCACCTCTGCAAAAAGAGCACGGACAGAGGAACCCCGCAGCAGTATTTTTCCAGAGTGCTCTGTCTTTAACAATGCACGGCTGATGCCGAAGTTTTTATATCACCAAAGGGGCACAGAAGGTCCTACCTTGCCCAGTGGTCAGAGCTTCAAACCCACCACCCCATCCCCACTTTGGCCACAAATGAAGAGCCACATCCATCCCATGAGCTACGGGTTCTACCTTGCTCCTCTGCACCACACTCACACCAAAGCCAGGGTCCCCTACCTCCTCCTCCTCCCTTTTCCCCTCGCAATGCCCTTCTTCCAGCAATAGGTCATTTTCATATGGAGTTAAATTAAAAGGATTCAGATGGATCTGCTCAGAGTTTCAATACAGAAGGTGATAATACTTTCACCGCCAGGCATTTTAAAGTATGCTGTACATTAGACATGTTTCAGAACGATCTTATAGGAAGCAAAATACACAAGGTCTCTAGGAATTCATATCCACGTTCTCTTAGTTTATGTTTCCTCCTCCAGCTGGTCTGCTTTGCCATTTAAAATTTATTTTAATGTCATAAAACCAACAAGTCATCTTCAGTTCCATAAACTTTGCTAAAAATGGAAAAATGTGTTAGTTACCATGGGAACAGTGAGGAGTCGCTAGGTCAGGATGCAGAGAACTTCTCCTGTTCTGTCTGATCATTTGCATCAGAAGTTCAGTCATCTGTTATTAACTATTTAACAACAGCTGCACTTGTTATCTCTGGTGCCTGCTATTTAAGCTTGCAGAACCTATTGCCCCACCTGCAGCCCTTTTGTAAACTCCTAATTAACGTGAGTTTAATTCATCTGAGGGCTCAGTTTTATCCCAGGCAGGATGATCACTATTTCTAGCCTTAGCTTGCTGGTCAATATTCTCCTTTCTCACCAAGGGAAAGGCATACGCTTGTGCAGACACCCTCCTGGAAGCAGCAGCTTTATTGGTAGAGATGTCGGCCTGGAAAGAATTCTGTTGGAGGGTAGATCTGGCTGCATCCCTCCCGTTTCAGCACACCCCACTACATTACATCCCCCAGTTCCACAGCATCCCTCCGTCTTCTATACCTCATCTCCTCCACACCGCAGAAGGAACTAGCTTTGTAGTTTTACATCAGAATACCAAGTGTGGACTCAGCTATGTGTTACTACCAAAGAAATGCTACCTTGTGTCCTCTAATTAAATCTGGATATTCATCTATATTCATCTACCAGCTGCATATGCTAAGAAAGCAAAAACTCAGCTCTCCTATTTGCAAGCTTGAAGTCTGTAGTTGAAATCTTCTCCCTTGACCTCACTATCTTCATTCAAATCCGTGTGACCTAAAACAAAGTACCGACTCCTGAACCTAGTCCTAGGGCAGCTGGCCGGACCTGTTGCTCTTCACTCATCGCGCTCTCAAAAGAAAATTGGAGGCTACACACTGACAAAAAAGGAACAACATACAACTGTTTTTCTTTTACTGTTCCTAAAGCTACTTAACAGTAAAAAGAAATTAGTCCTGCTAGGAACACATACCAGGCCTTCAGCAGGAAGTCCTTGTTTCAGTCATTTAACGAGAAAGTACTGCGCCACATACACCAAAGCGTGCTGTTTACAGGTACAAGGTACAGGTACAGACAGCAAAGCTCAGACCCCCAAACTTATAAAATGAAGGAAAACAAGTTGTAAAGTACTTATGTGGGAATGGAGAGAGAGCTTTGCAGAGTATCAGAAGGCTAAATCACAATCCAAATAAGAAGGGAATATTTTCCAGTCTAGTCGTTTGCTCAGACGGCGGGCACACCAACAACCTGATACCTGCACTAGCAATCTCAGCACAGCAAGAACTGGTGCAGAGACAGCAGGGGCTAAGATGCCCTCTCAGATTCTACTGAGATGAGAGATTTGGCAGATGAACGTACATGTGCGTACGACAGATCTAATACAATAGCAATGGCTTAGGGCACCATGTGATAGTGTATCACAAGAAAACAAAATTTCATTACTTCTGGTGCCAAAGAAGAAGATGCAAATAAACAGGCTAGACCATCTAAAAAGGCTTCTCTTTGGCCAAGTTCAGGAAAAGTATCTATTAAGAGATACTCAACTTCCCAAGTGCAGGCTTTGTGAATTACACCCAGGGCAGCTTTCTGACTATCAAACCCCATCTCACTCCAGCGATTTGGTTCAACTCCAAGAAGCTATCCAAACACTGATGGCACATCTAAGCCCAAGATAAATACAGCCACACTGAGGAAGAACTATTAAGCACATTTTCTGTCCACATGTAAGCATGTGAGGCACTTACTAATGCTGTTGGGCTGCCTTTTTTTTTTTTCCAGAATACCTGAAAAACAAGAAAGTGAGAAACAAACCAAAAAGCGCAAATGCACTGTTAATAACAAAGTTTTAAGAGAATATTCACAAGGAGAGAGATAGAAACACTCAAAAATTCAAGAATTTTATTTTAATGGATAACACATGAAACAGTAGATACGTAGTATGCGGGTTAAGCAGGAGCTGATACTCTTGGAACTTTATTACAACCACCACGTCAGATAGAAATCACACCTACAAGCTGAAACTTTTGCAGCACTGCTGCTAGAACAGAACTAGCTATCCAGTTACTTTAAAAAAAAAAAAAAAAAAAAAAAAAGCATAGGTCTTGTTAGGAAGTATCCTCAGGTGAGGAATGTAGATTACGAATCCCATTATTTTATCCAAAATAAAGACAAAACAAAAACCCCATGTAAAATCTGACCTGTAGAACTGTAGGTTCTTTCTGCATTCATCTTCTCTTTAAGCTTTCTTACTTCATCTCTCAAAACTCTTTGATGTTACAACCTGTTCATCGCCATCTAAGCGGTGGGTAATATATCTTGTGGAACTTTGTCAGAACATGTTTGACCACCCAAAATCCTCCTCCTAGCTAGCGAGGCTACGTTCAGCTTCAGGAGGTTTCTTTCAGTATTTGCAGTCCACATTTAGTGCATGGAGTGGAGGAAAAAGAAGTAAGGCTAGCAGATCAAAGGCAGAGAGTACACTTCTTCATCAGAAACGCAAGGGTCTCAGAAAGAACAGAGGTGAAATTGATGATGAAGCAGCATGAAGCTCCTCAGGTAATTTTTCCAATGCTATTAACCTTCACCTACAAGGTCTGCCCTTAAGTGGTTAAACAGTAACCTGCAAAAGTAAAGAAGTTACAAAAGAGACAACGCATACTGCTCATTGAAAAAGCTCTGGGAGAACGGCCAGGCCCACAGAACTGTTTTAAACTTTATTTAGAGGGATAAACGAGAACATTACAACTCCCAAGCTGTGCAAGAGACTGCTCGCTTTAAAATGGATGCCAGAGCCCAGTACTGAATTTGGAACGTGTGAGGAGGTTGTGCCGATGGTTTTAGAGCAGAGCTGTCTCCCGCAGCACAACCCGGCCGGTAACGAGCAAGCCACGCCGTTGGGCCTTCACAGCTCCCTCACAGCCGAAATGTAAGGGCTCAGCAGAGTCCGTCCGTCTCCCCCCTGCTAACCCTTGGTGACCGGCCGCACAGGTGCCAGGCAGCAGGCGTTCGACGAGCACAGGGCCAGCCCCTGCCCGCACACAGCGCCCAGCGCCCGGCTCGCCGCTGCCCGGCCCGGCCCCCCCCGCCCGGCCGCCCCCGCACCCACCTGCGCCGCGCGTCCCTTTGTCCCCGCCGCGCACCATCCCGGCAGCGGCAGCGCCCGAGCCCGTGCCCGTGCCCGTGCCCGCCGCGGGGGCGCGCAGCGGGGCGCGCGGCCGGCAGGCAGAGTAGGGGCGCGCATAGCAACAGCGCCCCGCGCCCATTGGCCGCGCCGCCGCCCGGCCCCGCCCCCGTCCCTGTAACGCTCGGGGGACGCGGCGCGCGGCCCGGCCGCCTCAGGCACGGCGGGGCCTCGGCGGGGCCGTGACCCCAGGGCAGGGCTGGGCAGCGGCCGGCCCCGGAGCAGCCACCCCCAGCCCAGCGCCGCTCCGCTCCGCGGCAGCTCCGTCCCGAGGCGCTCGCCGGCAGCGGCCCCGTGTGGGGCCAGGCGCCCAGCCTCGGCCTGCCGAGGGCCGCGCCCCGGAGGAGCGATGTGCAGGCCTGACCCCCGGCAGCACAAGGGGCTTCAGGGCACGGCGTGTGTACGCAGCCCGGCTGCAGACAGCACGAGCTAAAACCAAAATACGCTTCTGACGACGTGCCCTTTGTTTTAAAGGATCGTTGGGGGTGACATTGTTCATCCGCGGAACACAAGAAGAATCTTCTGAAGCAGCAGCCAGGGAGCAGGAGGCTGCAGAAGCCCAAGGCCGCGGGGCTGTCGTGGCGCAGCAGGGGCACCGCGGGCAGCCCCTCCCGGCACACAGCGACCTCCGCACCGCCAGCGGCTGCTGAAAGCCCCCGAGCTGCCGCTCAGTGAAGGTGCTAGCAGTTTCACCGGGATTTTAAAAGGAAGAAGTATCAATGCGTGGCATAAAGCTGCTCAACATTTCATACTGGAAGCTTAACTGAGGATGAGTAGAGCTAGTTTATAAAAAACACACCCAAATCAGAAATCTGAAGGCCATTATGTATTCTGGGATGGGAGGCAAGAACATAAGATGCCTTTCAAGCATTGCCACTTAACCTTTCCTAATTGATCCAAGATCTTTTCTCACAGAAACTCTTGTAAAGCCAGTGTGACTGTGTAGGAAGTGACCAAAGGCAGTACAAGAACAGCCAATTTTAATGAGCTTCACTCGATGTAAGATGAGGCAGGTGTGTATTCTGGCAGTTTTACTCTGAATGCATTCAACTTTTTTCCCCTTCACATTCCCCAGCCTTCCAGCCCCTCACACGAAGATGGACTTACCCTTTGCATCCTCTTTTAAAAATGGCTCTCCACTGCAGAGCTTTTCTAGTGTTATCAACTATTCCTCCCGTCTCCGCTTCATAAACTGCCTGCTTGTTTTTACTCATTCACTTTTTACCAGCATGAACATGACTAAAACGGGACTCCCATCCCTTCCTTGCATTGGTGTGGTGTAAGCAGCCACCGGCCTGAACACCTGACCAGGAGCACTGCTAGTGGTGCAGTTTTGGTAGCTGTCAGCATCCAGCCCTTTTCCCCACTCCCAGTTCTCCAGATACTTTGTTTCTCACAGCCTCTTCATGGCTAACAAAGTGTCTGCCCATCTGAATGGCCTACCATTCACAAGGCCCAAGCTGAGTTCCCCCTCAAAGCACAGCAAAACAAAGCCACACTTCATTAAAAGGCATCTGAAGTGGGAAGCTTGGCATAGCAAATTCGCATAAAGAGTCTTGTTTAAAAATTTTTACAGAAAAGAAAGACTTACTTTTGAGCGGTATAAGAGTTGATACTGATCCCTTTGACCTGACCATGCACTCCCAGTTCGTGCTGGTCCTGGCAACTTTGCCCTAGTCAGTAAGAAACTCCCCCTCCTTTACTCCACATCACTGGAATATTTATGAAAGCTCTTCTCCTCCTGATCCATCGGTTCTCTTCTCTCCTTCCCCCAAGTCAAGCTACTTGATAAGAGTTAAAAGCTGAACTAAAAGCCGTGATTAACAAGGGCAAGCAAACAGGAGGCATCAGCCCAACGTATCAAAAAATCACTATGCTCACACAGAAGTTATGTCCTCGGTGACTAGTCACCACAAACATTTACTCAAGTGTTTTTCTTAACCACCCTCAGCCCTTCCAAATCTGCAGACAAAGCTTTCTACCAAACTTGCAGGCCTGCTTGGAAGTGCGAATTTTAATCATGGTTGCACTTGGGCTAGTGCCATGGCAGGAAACCAAGAGCAATGCCTGGCTGGGGAGAAGGGCTTCCATACTCTGAAGCAGAGCACGCTGACCACGGCAGCTCTTCTTGCACCTCCCCTCCTCTCTCCCCTGACCCTCAGAAGAAGTCCCCACACCGCCACACCACCACCTCCCCCAGTGGTACTGACCATGCTGTGGGTATTAGCTAACACTCACCAGCTTCAATTCTTCACCAAAGTCCTCTTTCTCCCCTTCCGTCCCCCCACAGTACCTGATGACAAGATGATACTTGCACAGCACCCTGAGAAAGGAGCTTAATTTATTGCAGCATAGGGAACTGTGAAACATGCCCTAGAAATCTTGAGGCCTCATCAGTGGGCAAAAGGAATCCCTGCACGCACGGCACCTGCAATAGGTTAAACTAGTACAAGCAGTCACCTGCGTCTCACTAAGGAATTTCACAACCTACAAAGGACCTACTTACCAGCCTGGTTCCCAGAAATCCCAACGGAAGTCACCAACTTCACAGGATGCGCAATGTAAAACTGAGGACATGGCACACGCCTCCAGAGAGGCCTTCTTTCGGAAAGTTCTCTTTACTTCAGAATATATTTTTATTATACCTCAGAAAGAAACCTGTGACTGTGCACTTACAGCCATCCCACCCTGCAAGGAACAAAGTCACACTTAAGAGGTTTGGGAAGTCTTTTAGAGGAGTGCATCCATCACAAAGAGGTGACTGGGTACTACCTGCCTGCATGGAGAGCGTGGATGTCCCAGCAAAATGAAAAATGGTCAAGTCAAAATAAACTGGGGGAAGCTGAAGAACTCCCCTTATTGCTCTTAAAAGAAACAAAGATGCCCAGAAGACTTCTCAGTATGACTACTTTGTTCACGTCTGTTTATAATAATGAATCTCGCATTCAGAAGGGACACGGAAGTTTCATTATTAGCGCATGTACGTGGAGTGCTTCATTCCTCGGGTGCTCATTTGCCTCCACAGCTCCCCCCTGCAAGTCATCCCTGACAACGTGCTACCCCATCACATCTTTTGAGTCAACAAAACCTAGTAAATCCCATTCCAGATACCAACTCTAAGCAATTTTGGTCCAAAAGCTGACATTAAAAGGTGAAGTACCAACCATCAGTGAAAAGAACTAGTTCTTCTTTGTTACGTGGGTCTGACATCTGAATACAAGTGAGCTAAGTAAAAAACACTTGATTTGGTCACCGTAGCACTGCAATGTTAAAAAAAAAAAAAAAAAATAGCTTGAGAATTATCAAGGCTACCGTACAACTTAATTATATGCTTATGAACAGCCTTTAAAAACAATTACAAATTGCTCTTCTGATCTTGGCAGAGTTACACTTACAGATCAGCTGTACGCGGCCCAGGCTGAGCACAAAGAGCCACATCCATCCCACCCTGAACAGGACGAGCAGAAAAAGGACTATGGAATGAACACCAAGTCTTCCAAAGTCCAACTGTATTTGCATTCACCTAGGCATATAGACATGCTGAATTGCCTATTAATACACGAAGTTTTGTGCTCAGTGGTACAAAGGTGACTGTGCAATTGTACACGCACGCCTAATGCATTTGAAACTTAAGAACAAGCTTCTGCCCAAACATTAAATACAAATGACCTGCAAAGACTGAACAATTGAGCACCACCTTCAAAGACAATGAAGCGAAACACCTTTAAAATCTAAAAGCCAGCTTGTAAGTATCACATCAGGATGGAGAATTTATTAAAGCTGTCATTACAGATAAACTACAAGACCTTATTGACCAGAAGAACAGCTGGTAATTGCTGGACTGGTATCTTAAACCTGTTGCTGATAGAACAAACCCTATGGCTATTCCGCCACCATTTAACAGTTGCTATTAGAAGTTTGTCAAAACAACAACAAAAAAAAACGTTCTGTAAAGAGTGAAGTAGAGCAAGTTCTTTCAACAGATGTTACATAGCCGGTTTGTTCCCTGCAGTTAATGTTTTCACAGAAGATTTCTAATTTTAATAAGCAGAATTTCATTTGGCAACAAGCTCACATCTCTCATGAGAATTTGTATTTATAAATGTTAGCTTATTTTTAAAAACATTTAGAAGCTGGCAGACCTCGGATCCAATAATAGTTTCAACACTGCCCTTAACTAGAATCCCATCTAATATGTTTCAGCCCAAGCATCTCATCTGGCAAGCCAAAGTTTCTCACTTCAGCAAGTGAAGAATACAGTCAGAAAGGTCAGTTATATAGCCCAAGCCTTGGCACAGCCACAAGACCCAAAATACCCCCGTAAATGCTTCTCAGTGTCAGTTTCGTCAACAGGAGCCCCTCCGAAAGTGGCGAGTAGGGACAACACCAGCCAACCACCACCACCAAAATAGCTTTTTCTAGTCTGGTTTGTTTTCCCTGAGGGACAGACAAAGAACAACCACTACTGAACACCGGTAACAGCTCTCTTGCAGCACAAGAGCTGGTCCTACAGCGAGGACCTGCCTCACTATTGCTATCTAGGCACACATTGCAGAGCAGGGAGAAAAACCTTAACATAAACAGGTATTTCAAATCAAAACTTAAGGTTTTCTGATTCTGCAAATGAGTACCACTAGATTTATTTTTGGAAGAAGAAAGATGAACACCTGAAAGCTAAGAATTCCCTTACATTTTTTTTTTTTTCCAAGTGGAAATTTAAGAGCATATATTCCTATTTCCTGTGGGCAAGCACAGAATAATATTGAAAATAATCTAGACTCAACTAAAAGGGAAAAAAAGAAAAAGCTTACATTCCTGTTCACTTATCCTCTTTCACTGTGCCTGCACATTACGTGCTCTCAGGACAAATCTGCTCCCCCCAAAGACAAGGTGGATGGCTTCATGCCGTACAAAGGGAATCTGAGTGTAATATCCTGACCACCTGCCAGCACGGTTTATTTGTTTAATCCTAAACAGTTTTAGTCTCTTTTAAAGAATAAGCTGTTTTTATTTGAAAGTAATCTAGGTAGGAAAAGCAGGCACATACCCACCCTTTCCTGCCCTTGGCTGCTCGCCCCCCTCTCTTCACGCATCTTTCCGTGGCCGAGACGTGCTGGAGCACAGCAGGGTATTAGGGTATTTCTGCCAGAAACGCTTCCTCCTGGGCCAGGAAGCGGCGTCACCTCCCGCTCATTATCGCACAACCTGCACTTACCTGTGGCAGCCCTGCCAGGAGCATTGCTGAAACACCTTTGGGGTGACAGCTCGGCTGAGCAGGAAGTACCTCATTGCCAGTTTATTACTTTGTTTACTGTCTGCATCCTTCTACCACCAAAAAAAGTTAAGTGCTTTGCGACGTTTCGCCAAGAAGATTTTATAAAATTAAAGTGCCTGTATCACAGCGCAAAACGGAGCACTGGAATACCACTCATCCCTTTTCAAGAGGTATTTTCACTTCTGGACCCACACAGTCTGCAACACATATTTGCAAACAAGTTTTCCACAAATGTTTCCATGGAAGAGCTAATACGGGCTATAAAACTAAGTTTTTTGCTTTTTCTTTTAAACCAAGGACCTTACCTGACCTCCTAACTTAAACTAACTCCACAACCCCTCACTCACTTCCTTCAAGAACACACGCCCGCCCCATTCTTCCTCATTAGAATTTGAAGAAGAGCATTCAAATCAACTTTTCAGCTTCACCAGTTTCCCCTCCAGCTTTCCTTGCAGATACACCCAGAGCTCCTTCGGGTGTGTTCCCAAAATGAGGCAGTAACCAGCAAGGTGCTTAACCAAAGAGTTAGCTTTCCATACCAAAGCACCCAACAAGGTGCAAGAAAATCTCTTAACCCAGTTACTGCAAGCAGACCCAGAGGCATGTATCTGAGTTTGACTTGCAAAGAAGGAAGGAGAGGAGAAGAGGCAGTCTTCTGACTGATTGTTCCTCTCTTGCAGGCAGAAAGCCATTTCCTTAAGTTAGGACAGTCTCAAGGAGGGGACTGATGCTTCGGAATGTAAAACAACTGCTTTTTGCTTGATTTGTAAGTGAGAACGGAACAGTCTCTACACAGACAAAGTGTATCAGAAGAAGAAATAAAGCAAGGTAATAAAAAGTAAGAAAAGACTAGAATAAGGTGATAAAAACCTGCCATAATGAATTCAAAGACAAACAAGCCTGTCCTCCTCCTCTAACTGATCCTTCATGCAGGGCCGGGGGTGGGGGGGAAGGAAGGAGCAGCAACTCGGAGCCATTTAGACCATCGTAAGACTTCTGATGTCGTGTAACATTCCCACAGTAAAAATATCACTACACTGTCGATTCATCTAAACCACAAGATTTTTTCCAGTTGTGCACCAAGTGTACTCTGAGGGTACAAAACAAGCCCTCCGAGTTTGGCAGTATGCTATCGCCCTGACATTGTGCAATGTTTTCATTAACTCCGGTGGTGAAACAGCGTGTTTATACAGTTTATGAACAAAGCTCAACGGGAAGAGTCTGCGAGCACTCTGCTGTGAATTCTAGCTCTGTCTTCCAAACTCAATAAGCTGGGGAAGCGATCTGAAGTCATCAGAGTCGAGTTCAATAGAAGCAACAGCAAAGCTTTGTACTTGAGAAAGGAAACAGAGGTCCAAACACGCGACACGAGGCAGCTGACCAGGCAGCTGTACTGCAGAGCTAAATTGTGATGGTATCAGGAATCACAGCGAGGTAAGCTGATACGTTCTTACTGCAGAAAGACAAGAAACAGAACGCAACCTTACTCCAAAAGCACTGGAAGAAAGAGAAAGTTCCCTCTTTTCACTGGTGCTGGTGAAGCCTCAGCTCAAGCAACGCGTCTGCTGTGTGTTAAGATGCTTCAACACTTCCCTTTAGGGGTGCCACCGTCGGAAAGGCAGCACCAAGCAGCCAGCAGCAGCTTGCTTACTGCATGGCCCAGACCCGGAACAGAGGGAGTTACATGGACGTGCCCAGAGCAGCCACTGCCCTGCACGCCGACACCCCACCTGACGGACGGTCACGGGACATGCCCTGCACGTGCACGGCAAAGGAAGACATCAGCTTTGAAAGCGCAAGTAAGAACGCGGCCACGTCTCTTCCTGACTCACCAAGCTGCTCCATGGCTTTGCCTTACAGCACCCCACACCCTACTTCCTCCACACTGCTCTCAAACATTGAAAATTGCAGATAAAAACGTGCAAACTTTCCTTATTGTAAAGAGAGGTGGTAAGTTTACCTTTGGGCCAGATTTCTTTGCTTAACAAAAATTTCCCTTTTTCTTTATTTTTTTTTCTCACCTACTTAAGCTGAAACATTCAACAACATTTCTCCCCCTGTTAGAGGTGTGGTTGCAAAATTAGATTTCCCCTTTCCTCCCCTGCACCACCCATCTCTGCTGGTAACAGCCAGAGCCTTACTGGTACAGTAAGGCTAACCAATAGCATCTCCCAACGCATCTGGGCATTACATCTTCAGTACAGTGTAATTTACGTGTAATTCTAATTACAAGAGCCACACGCCTCGGATCTGAGCAAATTCTGATATAATTGTGCAAATGAAGAAAAAATATCAAGTCTTTTCATGTCTGTTTCTGTTTCCCATGCTGTGTGGATCTGCAGCCTTCTCAGGGCTTGCGGGCCTGCAGGAAGGCAAAGGCTGGCGAGCTGAGTGGTCTGCCTCCCCTCTGCCCTCTGCTATTAATTCACCCCGACTGGAAGCAGGTGACTGCACACTTGACTGCTCGTATCCTGGGGTGCAGCTGCTATGCAGAGAGCAGCACACGTAAACATTTGCATGATTCGTGCCTCTGCGGGCCGCATGTGGCATTTAGGCAGCACTTTCACAACCCCCTTTGTGCAAGGTATTACTCTATGACATTAGCACACAGCTAAGCTGCAGGCATTGACTAAAATGGCTGGAGGTACTCGCCAGTGTTTGCCAAGATCAATGATTTACTTTAAGATTTTTGTTAGTTATCTTAAAAGAATTAAGACATTACTGCTGGTACATTTCACGCTCCTTGCCATAGAGGTTTTATAATGGATAGGACTCTCTAATTAATTAACCACTAGCTTCTGGGGGAGGGGGAGCAAAAACTAGCAACTTGCTTACTTAATAATGTTGGTTCCCTCCACACGAGATTAGTTTAAAAAGGCATCTGATCACTTATTATACAGCAGCTAAAGGCGTTCTCATTGTTCTAATATTTTCTGCCTAAAGATCAAAGAATAGAATAGACAAAGGTCATAGGGAGGTTTTAGATTGCTACAGCAGAATATTTTAAAGCTGCAAATATTGACTTGGGTTTTATCTGACGTTGAAGTTTTCTTCCACCTCGACAATAGGTAGTTTTCAAACTTCAGTTTCTAATATTAAAACCTCGAGAGATTCTAAAAACAACCTGCTTTGATGCAGTCAGTCGTGAAGTTTTAAGCAATTAAGGAACAAGAACAGCAAAGAGGAAAGCTCATTTCACTCCCCCAGTATTTAAATCACATTAATTTATGCAAACATTCACAAATCAACCCTGTCCTATGTACGTGCTATTGTCACAGCACATAATCGTTACAGCACATACATCCATAAAATCCACGTAAGAGTGGTCAATTGTGCAGTGTGTCTGTTAGCAAACGTGTCATTAACGAGCCTAATTAAGATGGCTATGTCATGTACGTGTTAGCCTTTAACAGATGGATATCTAAACTATATTGAGGTGTTTCTCAAAACACCAGAGTGATTATAACACAAAATTAATGCGTTTTTAAAACTGAAAGCAACCAGGTAAACAATAGAATCATCAAAGCTTTAAGAACCCCAAATATCTAAGCGAGGATGTATTTTAATTAACGCTCACAGTTATACCATATGCCCAAATAATAAGATTTGCCTTTTTTAAAATATTCTTGCTCTAACAGGAATCAATAATTGCTGCTCGTGTGGTTCAAAATAGAAGTCATGACATATTTTCAACTCTAGGGGCATCAGCAGCTGTTGCTACACTGCAAAAAGAGCTGAAGTGTTATAAACACATACGTAGACAGGCGACTTTATTTTTCTGCAAAACCAGACGCCAGTAAGCAAGGCAAGGACAGCAACCAAATGACCATGAAGAAAAAAAAAAAAAAAAAAAAGAAAAGAAAAGAGTATTTTAGCAGGCTTGTTCTGGTGCATCTCCTTCATAACCGGCACAAAAAAACATTGCTGGATGAAAAACAAACGCACCAGATGCAAGTTGTGGCTATTTTCAGGGCATTGTGCAGCGACCCTGGCGTTTGTGTCCAGGTACTGACAGTGCCTACAGATGCCCGATTTGCCTTTGATCGGCTCCTGACCCAGCACTGCAGCCCTGTGCTGGCTGTACCCGACCTACGGACTGCACCACCGCCAGAGAGAAAGGGGCTTGTTTGCTGTTTTGTCTCGTCTTCATCAAACCGCGGCAGGGCACAGACGCAGCGCGGTGATTACCCCCAGAGCCGCGCTCCCGCAGCGCTCCCCGAGCTGAACCCGGGCGGCTGTGCCCGCTCCCTCCCCGGCGCCTCGGCGGCTCGTTTACCTCGCTCGGGCTTCATGTTCTCCGCTCCTCCGGCGCTCGGGGACGAGCTCGGCCGATCCGCCCGCTGTCCCGGCGAGATTTCGGGGCTGCGGACACCGACGGGCGGCCGGGGCTGCCGAGGCGGCGCGGCTAGCGGCCGGGCCCCCCGGCTGGCATGGCTGCGGGCAGAGCCGAGCCTCCCCCGCCCCGCCGGGCTGTCCTGCCGTGACACGGCGGGGGGCGGCCCTATTTATAACCTGCCGGGGCCGAGCCCCGCCGCGCCGAGCCCCGGCTCGCCCCCGGCCGGCCGCGCCTCTGAGTCACGGCGCCGCGGGCGCTGCCGGCCGGGCGCTGCCCCCCTCCGGCCGCTGCGAGGCCCCGGCCCCGCTCCCGGCCCCTCAGCGCCCGGCGGCTGGCGGCGGGGCTCCAAGCGGCGCCTCCATCCCCGGCCCCGCCGCCGCCCGCCCCCGCCTCAGCCGCGGCCCTGCCTCCGCCTCCTCCTCGCCGCCTGACTGACTGACGGGCGGGCGGGCGGGACGGCGGGCGGGCGACCGCCCCCCTCCTCCTCCACCGCCTCCTTCTCCTCCCCGCCGCCGCCGCGGTGCGGGCCCCGCTCATCCCAGCCCCCCCCTGCCCTCCCCGGCCGCCTCACGGCCCCGCAGCCCGCCGAGGGGGGGGGGGGGGGGGGGAGCGCGGGGGCGGCGCCGCCCTCCCGCGGGGCCCCGCCGAGCCCCGGGCCGGGCCGAGCCCGCCGCCCGCCCCACGTGCCCCGCGGCAGCCAATCGCCTGCCCTCACTTCCGCCCGCCGCCGCCGCGCGCGGTTGCCATGGCAACGCGGCTCACCGCGGCCTGCTCCTCCCCGCCGGCCCCGCGCTCACCGGCCCCGCGGGCGCCGCCTTCCCCCGCTGCCGGTGCCCCTCCAGGGCCGCGCGGCCGCTGCGGGCACCGGCGTTATAGGCGCGCAGACGCGGAGCTGTGAAGTGGCCCCCGCTGGGTCGCCCTGCCCGAGGAGCCGTGAAGGAGGGCGGGCCGGGGCCGTGTCCTTCACCCTGCCCCGGCACCGGCACCGGCACCGGCCGCGCTCCGTGGCCGCTTCCCGCTCGCTTCACACCGCGATGCCGTGCTGGGCAGGGAGGCGCCGAAGCCGGCCGGGCTGCGGTTACGCAACGCGTTAACCCGGCAGAAAGTCGGGTTTCTCCAGAAGGGACGGGCGGGCTCCGTCCCTCGCTGCGAGGCCCGTGGGCCGGCACGGCAAATCACGTCAGGAACCTGCTCTGCTGAGCCAACCTCCCCCTGGCCGGCTCCGGCAGAGCCCAGGGGCAAATCGCTGCTGCTAGCACAGGCAGCCGGGATCGCCGCCCGCTCAGGTGTGCCGGGATCCCTGCATGTGCTTAGGATCAGCGCAGCCACCTTCCTCTCGCAGACCAGATCTGCCACGGATGCTGCACAGCACGCATGAATTCATTACGACTCCATTCTACGCTATTTGCCTTACAGAAACCATGCCTGTTTCCCTCTCTTGTTTATCGGATGTACAGCTTTATACGGGGCAGGTGCTTCAGGGAATAAACTGTCCGGTAAACAACTCTCTGCTCAGCCATACCCCGGTACGTAGGCCAGGAGGAGTATCACATGCAGTGCTTTGATACTACACTCAAGTACATGAGTGTCACTTCTGTTGCTGTGTGACTCCTGCAGACGTGTTTGGCAATTACAGACCTCAGCTCTCTGGCGGATGCAATATAATTGCAAATGTGGCAATCCAGAATTATAAAAAGAGGAATTTGACTGAGCAACAACTAGTGTGTGTGTGTGTGTATGCACATGTGAAGATGAGCATGACTACACAGAGCATGATTCAGCCTCCTGTCAGATCCTCCTACCGGTGATAGTCATCCAAATGAGAAGTCACATCCTTTGCACCACTAATTGTTGCTGTAAAATATTGCAAATTAGCTTGTAGCTTGTTCTAATGTTGGTTTTCCAATCAAAAATGAATCTGTCTTTCTACTGATTAAATGCAACTGTAGCTATTTAACTGTTATGCGTCACATAGTTTTTAATTTTTAATCATTTTTAAAGTCTTAATCTCTATTTGGCATTTTTCTTTAACAACTGACCAGGCACAGATAGGCCCAACTTCCGAGAAAATATTTTCTCAAATATTTTCTCAAATATTTTCTCTTTTCCCCCATTGTTTTCTTAACTAATTAGCCAAATAGTAAGTGCGCAGTTTCCAGTTTCTTCAGAATTCAGGCCAATGGGAAATACAAGTACCAGCCTGAAAACTGTTTACCATAGGAAAAGGAGACCATTCTAAGGGATATGACAAGAGTAAGCCAGGTTTGATCCTGGTGTACGTGGCTGTGCATGAGATTTCAGGGTCAGCTTCTCCTCTTGACTCAGACCATTTCTGGACCCAGCGAGCAAGGAGTATGTTTGGTCCTGCTTTACTTCAGACAAGAAAGGACTGTTTCCCTTTTGATCACACAGACTAGAATAATGATAACTAAAGATAACTAAAGATAAGTAATGATAAATAAAGAGAGCAAATTAAGACTGATCAGAAAGATCTAATTATGTAATATTTCGTGGATAATACGATAAGCAAGTTAAGGATGAACACACCAAAGGTGTGGATTCAGTTTGGATACAGTGACTAAAAATGGTTTGAACTCATAACTCTCCTCCCAGTCAGCGACCAAATGATGAGCACTGCATGAATATGCAGAGAAAATATGGCATAAGGGGATTCAGCCATGCGAACTCGCTTACGCATACTTGAAAACTATTTGAGAACAATGACAGCACTGAAACTCGTTTCTGACCTGAGAAGCCAAACATGAAGTCAAAGCATCTGAAAAAGGAACGGCTGCATTCACGTCACACAAAAGCAGGATTAGTTTAGAAATACTAACAGATCTTTAACTGCCAAGCCTAAATCAACACCTACTTCTCTGAGCACTAGCACAAACAAAACTTGGTTTCTTATCAGTTTACGTCCCACAGCTGATTAGCTTCGGTGTCTACACAGGTGAGAGCTGATGCTGCAGTGCCTGTGCAGTCACAGCTGCTCTCACGTATCTATAGTCTCTGGTGCTGAAAAGTGTCAGTTTCCGTGGGAGCCCCATTCTCTGCAGGAACATTAACAAGGCCATCGGATTTTTTAAAAACAGCACTTAGGGCAGCGTGACACAATGGTGTCACCTATGTCTTGTTCCCAGAAACGTAAGAATAAGCCTCGTTTGATACAGGAAGTTTGTTGTTGTTGTTTTTTATTTTTTTTTTAATAATAATAAAAAAGTTTCTTCAAGATAAATGTATGGCTGTGCTTCCTTTCACAACTTCAGCACTCTACGCTTTTGGTAACTGTCCCCGCAACCAGGAACAAAGTGTATTTTTGGTTTTACCCCAATTGTCTTTTTGGCATTAATTGTCACAGAAGTGATGTCTGATGCAGCAGATCAAGATTCCTGCAATTCCTGCAGATAATTACTGCCTCTTAAGTGGCATAGCACAACTGCTTTTGACATGCTTGCCTCTGTGGTAAAAAAAAAAAAAAATCACCACACTTGGGAGAATATTAGAGCCAAAGGATGAAGTTAGACAATCTGAAATAGACTAGGGGCTACAGTCTGCAGTGAAACAAACTTGAAATGTGCTAAAAAAAATAACAAAGAATCAACTGTAATTTAATCGTTACCAGTACTAACCGCTTTGGAAAGAGCACTAAAATAGAAATGAGTTATGTGCTTGTAGGAATTTATTAATCTGTAGGAACAGAAGAGCCAACTGCTACTGAATTATAAACCCACGTAATTAAAGTGTCATATGTTCTAAATGTTTAGTTTTAGGGTTTATAATCATTTTGGGGTTGGCTTTTAATTAATCAATATATACAGATAAGTGAGTCTAGCTGAACGGAAGAGAATTCTTCCTCATATTTCTTTCTCAAGATGCCTATAACCACAATAACAAGCTTGAGCAAAATGTCTTCCCTGTGTCTGCCTTCCTTCGTGTTACAGCCATTGACTTCAGCCCCCAGTACTTCTGAGCGTACATTTTAGCCTCCATTCATCTTTATTTATCAGCTAGATTTAAGTATTTTAGTAGCATCAACCTAAACAGATCAAAAAAAAAAAAAAATTGCCTAAAATGCATTTCTCATCCTCAGCGTTTCCAGGCAGCACAGCCTGTGATGTCGCAGAGGTACTGCAGGGGCAGAAAGGCAGCGCCCCCAGAGCTCCTCCACGGGATCCTTTCACCCTGACCCGAGAGGCAGGAAGATCTTGCTGGTGGGAGCCACGGAGGCGGTTTGGTTCTGTGCTTATCACAAGTTACTCTGTGCCTGTGCACAGGTTACTCCACTACTGTTCTCACCAGCATAATTTTGAGCAGCCCTTAGGCCTCTCCCAGGTACATTTTGGCTCACCTCAGGATCAAAGAGAGGAAAATAAATTCCTCTAATCTGTTCATTTTGAATCCCCAGACTGTTGTATCAAAGTCTGGCAAGATGGACTATATTCATATAGTACAGAGCACTACGTGATGAGACTCTGTGTACTGGGTACATACTGACACAGCTACACAAAGGGATAGGAAATGAAAACCTTCAGCCCAGGATGTTCAGCCTTGGCCTGCAATATTTGGGCATTTAAATAAGAACAACCTGATTTTAAAAGGAAAATTAATCTTCAGATCCCGTTGAGTTTGGCAGAATCCATAGCATCCTTTAAAACCTGCTCACCTCTACTGAAATTCTTAATGATGGAAATGGGCACCTAATTTTAGGTATGTTTTGAAAATGTTAGCCTATGGGCTCGATTTTCTGCTCTCCCTGGTATAAATGCTTCAGTCGAGTCCATGGAGTCAGTTCCACAGGAAACCTGCCCCGTGACTGGAGAATCAGGCTCTATGGCAGCGTAGGAACAAGGGAATTTTTGTCGTCTTTCTTTGAAACACAGATTGCTGGCCTGGTGCTAAATATTTTGAAGAAAGTAAACAAAAAAATGTAAATCACTAGGTGCTGTGCTGTTAGACCCTGGCATTTGCTGACATACAGAGATTTATATTTTCACATAGTTCCTACCAAAAACCTCCACTGCTTAATTTCACTACCGTTAGGCCCTTTTAAAGCAAAAATATATAGCTATTATCATGTTCTGATCTCTTAAATTAACTTCTTGAAATGATTTACTTGACTTCTGATATTTTTTTCCCCCGTGCTCTTAAATTCCTTCATTTTCCCAGCAGGACTTTCTCACTGGAGACACAGCCAAGGCTAAGTTAGGAGGGAACTATGAGAACAATGGAGCAATCACCGCGCTCTTCTCAAAAGGAAAGCTTATTCTCCTTGCCAGAAATCATTTCCTGGACTCCACACTTTGCTGCTCGAGCTTGCTCACATACAGCAGATCCCTTCAGTTGGAAGCAATCCCTGTCCTGTGCTGCTCCTCCAGTTCCTTGATCCCTGGGGATGCCCCGTGCCTTCTCCACTTTTCCAGCAGCAGTGGCAGGTGCTCAGCACTGCTGGGGATGGGATCTCTTCTTCTGCCACCGTTGCAGAGAGCAAGGTCCAACAGTTTGGTCTTTTTTGCCAGCTGAAAGTGAGCCTGCTTTTCCATAATCCCCTTTGGAAACAGTGACTTGTATAATCTCTTCTCTGGAGCACCTCCTAAAATGATGTTTTATAAACCCCATATGCTTCTTTAGTAACTGCGCCGTGATGCATAGTTAGATACAAGCTCAGAAGTAATGTGGCTGTCTCTCTGAAGGGGCGACTGATGGGAACGGAAACACACAAGTGGGAAGCTGAAGGCACGTAAAGGTCCTGCTTTACAGAAAGGCTAAGTTCTATGTAAATGTCAGTGCAGGCAGACAGCTCCTCAGAAAGAGTGCAGCACTTAACCTTCACTGCATCAGCACGGCACGAATCATGCAGTAATACACTGAAAAGTAAACTATATATTTGTGAATAGATCATGAATTTCTGAAAGAGGGAAATTCTGTTTTACATAAAAGATCTTTTCTTTGGCTGTAATATTCATTCTAGACTGGAAACAGTATTTTTCTTACATATTTTTTCAAGGGGATTGTGCAAGTTCACTGATGAATGCTAACGTTCCACAATGTTTACCCAGGACTAAACTTGATGGAAACATGAATCAGAAAATTTATAGGTTTCCATAGTAAAACTGAAGTTTCTGTAGCAGCAGCAAGCCCCAGCATTCCCCAAACAGAAGCTGGAGAAACATATTTGCCAAAAGAAACAGCAAAATGTTGTCAGCAGCAGAAGTCTGGGGGAAAGCAGAAGCACAAGAAATGTTTCCAGCCTAAGTCATCTCTCGCCACCCAGCACTGACAGTTTACTCTTGAGCAGGTACATCCAGAGGCTATGCCTCAGCTGCTTGTTTCATCGATCCGGCAGGAATCCAAGCACCCATTTATATTGTTTCTATTAATTTCAGTGGAAAGTGGGTGAATAACACTTGGAAGGAAGCGTTTGGAGTTTTGCAATGCTGTATTTTCTATTGCTAATGGCTTGATCCATCTTGCAATAATTTCCAGTGCGCTCCTGCACAAGTAATTGCACTGAGTTAATTGTTGGTGTAGCTCCATTGGGTAGGAGTTCACAAAGTTCAACCTCTGATGCCAGCCCTGTTTACTTTCCCTCTCGCAGCGCAGCAGCTGGCAGGGCTGCTCCCCGCTCGTGGCTTACCACCCTGCCGCAGGAGCCGGCACTTCCCAGCCCGCTTCTCCGGCTCGGGCAGCTCTCCTCTCCACCAGGACTCACGTTCACACCCTTTGCCCTCGCATGACTCCGCTGCTGCAGGCGGCTCATCTGGAGCTTGTACCAGAGCCACCTTTTGGCAAGTTTCTCTGCACAGCTCTCTGCCGACTTGCCATCTCGTTCGCCATCTGCCAGGCAGGCTTGTGGACGCGTCCAGGCTCAGGCAGTGCTCGTCCTCCCCAGCAGGATGATGGCTTGCTGCTGGACGCATCCTCCACCAGATCCGTAACAGGACAGCCTGATGTGCACAGGTGGAGCAGAGCCAGCATCCCTTTAAAATGCCACCTAAAGGTGGTACACCTCACCATGCCAATAGAGCTGCTCCACCTGTCAGAGAACTGACGCAGTGAGCACATTCACAGCATAAGAATTGCTTCAGCTACACTGGTGAGGATATTGAAATTACAGATGACTTCCTATGTGCATTGTAAATGAAAAGCAGAAGTCCTTTACATAGTGAAGCAATTACCTTGCTGGAACAACAAGTCCAGCCTACAGTTCCACCCAGGCTAAATTAATACCACAGCTCCTATTAGGCTTACGAGAGAGTAGGACAGGAAAGTAGCACGTTGTTAAATGCAGAGCAGTATTTAATGTACCACACGCGTGGTTTACAAGAGAGGCTGCATATTATTTACCAAAGTAGACAGTGAGTTGGGGTTTATTAGGTAAATGCCAGAGCTATTGCAAAACTGCCATGGCCTGGTTCTAAAAGTGGTAGGTGTGTAGTTATTAGCTAGAGTCCTTGTAATATATTCATGGCCACTCAGTGACATATACTGTGTTAATAGTACAGACTGAATAGAAATGGCTTCAAACAGAAAGGGTTGCACATAGAGTCATCAGGACTTGTTTTTCAGTATAGACATTTGAAAATTACTCACAATTAGGTTTCACTGGTTCCTAATTTGGGGATTTTTTTTTTTTCCTTTTATAGATTCCCCCCAATTCCACTCATTATCTGCTTTCCTGTAGCTGTATAGCCCGTGGTTTAGCTTGCTCCTTGGCAAGGTTGCTTGCGTCAGTTCCCAGCTGCATTCTCTGTGTCCCGGACTTCCTGTGATAAAGAACAAGCCTACATCACCCGAAGTGTAATGTTTGCAAACTTAACTTATTTTGGTTTACAGTAATCTTTTCAGGAGTCTAACAGTCTCTGGAAATTGAGAGTATAATAGCAACTACAGCAAAAAAAGGGGTGGGGGGGGAGGCATGAAAAGCTGGACACTGAAAGGCTTGATTCTACTTTGTGGGGTAAAAAATACATCTGTGCCTGGCAAATGTCATCAATGGTGAAATCTATGGCCCACATACAAAGGTCAACTCCCCTTCATACAGAGGGAGCTAGGATTTCAGCTTGGGCTATGTTGGGTAGTGCTTTCTTTGCTCCTTTTACACTAGTTAAACTGTAATTGCAATCCTTAGTTGATTTATTCTCATGTTGCATAACATTATTTGAAGTGGAAGGAAAATTGACATTCATGCAAGGATCTCAAAGGCAATAAAGTACAGCATGTACACTGAAAAAAACTTGCAGTAAGTTCTTAAATTGCTTACCTTTGGATGTCAATTACAACTTGAAAATAAAAGAGATCATGGTATGTATTCATAGTGAAGTCAATGTTTATTTAATTCAGCTATTCATTTATTTTTTAACTGGCAGGACAGTTAGAACATTGTTGCACTATCTTTGCTTATATTGCTTTTGGCTCCTTCTGAATTTCTTGGTTAACTTATTTTCCCTTTGAGTTGCTTAACTGAGTTTCTTTCTTTGCACAAAACATAAGCAGCTTTGCTGCCTCACCAGCACAGAGCCTGATTGTTCTCCTGCTGACATCAGGGCAAGTCAGCAGTGACCCCACCACACTCTGCAGAATCACATCAATGTACAGGTGACGTCAGAGATGCAGCAATCAAAGCCCTTGTTCCAAAGTTGATTGGTTTTGCTTAAAAGAAAAAAGATAAGTACAGAACACATTTGTTTTCCATCTTAACTGAAGTGTCAAATAAGTGCTGCAGTTTTGGCATCTGCTCCATGTGGGATTTGCACACAGGGGTCACGTTGCAGAAAACAGGGCCCTAGTCACAAACATGCTACCAGTCCATGGCCTTGATCTGAAGATCTTTAAGAAAAGGGGAGGGCTTTGCCCCTGTTTGTTTGCTGTCACCGAGACTTTTTTCCATTGCCCGGAGCCAGTAGCAAGCCATCGCGGGCTCTCAGCAGTGAAGCCCCGGCAACAAACCCGTGCTGCATTTAAAGCCCTTCCTCAGCTGCTGCACCCAGTCGGTCGCCCTGCATCCCCGCTGCTTTCAGCTTTTCACTGGGCAAATGAAACACATCACCTCAAGACTTGCAGTCTTTTTTCTTTCCCTTTAAACAAAGAGGTGCATCGCTTGTGAGAGGGACGGAGGGGGAGCTGGGGAGAGGATACAGGCACGGGGCTGTCCCTGGAGGCTGCTGTATGCTCCAGCATCGCTGGGACTGCCCCAGCTCAGGGCTGGCATCTCCCTTCCCCTCCGCAGCTCTCTGATAACAGCCACCTCCAGCTACACGAGAGGTGCCCCTGAGCTGTGCCTGGCAGCAGCTCCGAGTGCTCGGACCACACGGGCTCCCCGGCGCTTGCAGGGCTTCAGCGGGGATTAGGCAGCACCGCTCACGCAAACCGGAGCTGCCCAACCTCGTGGGCACACCTGCCTTCATCCCCAGCGCTAAGGGAAAGACTCACGGGTGACATCTGAACCGAAGCACGGGCTTTTTTTGCATCATTACTCAAGAAGCAGAAGTACCACAGGTGTCAAGCAATGCCTTATACACACATTGCCCAGCCAAGCCCTAACCCAGAATTTGCTCACGAAACATCTGAGCTGCTGCAGCATGTGAAGAAACTGCAGCCTGTGCTAAACAGAAAGCCCAGAGGCTCCCTTGCGCTTTTCTGAGGTGGGGAGTATGTTTCCAGTAGTGTAGCTACAAGGGGAAAAGCAGGCAAAGGGGAGGTGAAGGAACCAAGCAGAAAACAGCCGGCGCTGCGGGTGGAGACAGACACCCCACCTCGAGGACAACGTAGGCTCGCGGTCCCAGCTGGCGACTCCGCATTTCTTCCCCCCTTCCATCTGAGGTAACAGCACTCACCTTTGCACAGCAGTAGCGTGGATGTCCCAGGCCACGGGCCGTCTCCGCTGCCATGAATCCAGGCTTAGATTAACTGGAGAACAAGAGGGTGGAGGGAACAGAAAGTGAATGCCCACCTAGCACAGGAGGAAGCTACACCAAGGGAAGCACAATGAGGCAGTGGAAGCCACTTTGGCTGGTAGCTGCCCCAACCTGTGGCCACACAGGCGGTGGGCACACTCCAGTCCCCCAGGACAGCCCCGGGACAGGCGACCCCGGCCCTCTGCACAGGATCCTTCCCCGAGACCTTCGAGGAGCTGAAGCCCAGAGGGAAGGGCTGCCAACATGCAACACTGGCTGCTTTATGTAGGGGACACGAGCAGGGTTTACGTGCTGGGAGACTCTGGGTTTCAGGATTTATTGTTCCACTTGCAGCAGGCATCAGAGACAAAATATTGTGCCCTGGAAAGGCTGGGCAAACACGTACACAAACAGAAAAGGGAGGTGGCTGATGTCCATACTTTAAAAAGAAAACAAAACTCATAGATGACTTGCTATCATTACCTTGTCAGCTATTCAGGAAATTTAAAACTCATTTTCATCACCATAAATCTCAAATGAAACACACAGCAAGCATTACAAGTGCCAAGTGAGTAGCTATGACTGATGCTTACTCTGTGGTATTTTAAGCATCATTTGTCATTGAAAAAAGACAAAACATAAGAAAAACTATTGAGCTCTGCCAGAACGTTGTGTGTAAAAATGCAGGCAGGAAGGAAAGGATGTAAGGACTTACTGTAACTGCTGGTGAAAGGCTGCATATTTTCAGTCATTTGTGTTTTTTCCTATGACACACTTGCATGATTTCCCTTCTAGTGGGATAGTTTGAAGAAACACCTTTCCACTCGCTTTTGGCTAAGGAGTAGGCAGTGAAGTATACTTATATTTCAGTGCATGAAAAGAGAGCATTAAAAGTATTTAGAGTATCGGTGTCAGCTGCGCTGCTGCCAGTGACTGTGTGTTGCATCAAATACTGCCCTGCAGAGTATTTTCAACATGTATAAATGCAGAATCAGAATTAGAGGGTTGTTCTTAATTATAATTTGGATTTTCCAAAAATAAACACTATCCTAACCTCACCCATGCTGGCTTCAGTCGCAGGCCTCTTTTTTGGCAGCAGCTCCATCGACTTCACTCACTTTTGGCTGCCTCTGAGGTGGATTTCAAATTCTTTTCAATCCAATCAAAAAAAAATGAAATAGGAGAACAGTGTTAAAGCACTGTTTTCTAAATTATAAAACATCAGTAAAACTGAAAAATGAATAGCAAAGGCCATAAAGTAGAATGAGGAATACAGAAAATATGTTGTCCGAGAAACAGCCCTTTTCACGTTGCTGCTCCCAAGCCACGTGTGTGTACATTTTTGCAGTAAAAACCCTTGAAAACACTGACTTCTCCATCTTTTCAGATTTCGATTTGTCATCGGGTGTTAGCAGATTATTTAGAGCACAAGCCTTCTAAACAGTCCCTTTGTTCTATATACATTAATTGCTCCTGCTGTCAGCCAGAGGGAGATGTATCACCAGCAGGATAATATATAAAGCTAAGTGCTGTTTTGCCAGGGAGAGCAGAAAAATATTCGGTGATTTTTATAGCACCTTCTCCCTAAGGCCCACAATGCACTTTACAAGTAAGATTGAATTAAGCTTGTCAGCACTCTGTATGGGAGGGAAATATTTCTTTCCCTATGTCGGAGAAGGGAAACTGAGGCATTAATATTAAGTCCTGAGCAAAACATTTAGCTGCATGCTTTCAAGCCCTGGAAACTTTTTACACAATTTAATTAAGCACATACTCGAGCGCCTTGCTGGAATAGTGCATGAAAAGGATGCTACACCACGCTGCCGTATACCCTGCAGCTGGGAAAACACCCCAGGTTCCCTATTGCTCACTCTCTAGTGACAAGGACTTCTGTTTTAATCCACTGCTGACCCCAGAAACGCAGCTGGAGGCCAGGTGGTTTGGTGCTGAGCATGCTGCTTGGCTGGAGCAGGTGGAGGTGAAGCTGCTCTGTGCTGAGCCAGCCCCAGGCCCGGTGGCAGGGCTGGGAGCAGCGGTGTGCCCACTCCCAGCCCCGTGGCATTTCTGGGCTGGAGCTGCTAGGACACCCACAGCAAGCCTCTGGCTGCGACCCCCCTGCTCTCTTTCCTAGGGGTCTGATTGCTATTTGCAGGCAGCCCAGCGGGAGCGAGGAGGTGCTGCAGATTGCAGCTGTGTATTTATTCTCAGGAACCAGGACCGGCACTGTTTTTTTTTTTTTGTTGTTGTTATACCAGGCTGTGAACTGCAGACATGGGGATGGGTGCACCCATGTGGGAAGGAGCTAACTGCTGACCTATTTAGATTGATTTGAGCCAGGAGCATTTCTCTTGCAAGATGTGGCTCCCAAACGAATGCTGAGCTTGAGGAAGGGCACCTCCTGCCAAAAGGAGGGCAGCAGAGGAGCACAGATGTGAGCGCACTTGCCTGGCCTGAAGGAACACATCCCTGGGCGATGGCTGTGGGTCCCCTCCAGCACCTCAGGCACTGCCATTCGCTTCCTTGCGAGACAGCACCGACACCCAGACACCACGGTCTTGCTTCTGTCCCCCGCTGCACGTGCCTTCCCGCAAGTCAGTGTTTGCCAAGTGAGGTGCAATGCAAAAACTACATGAAATATAAGAAAGGAACAATCTAAAGCACTTATAAGGTCAAGTGATTTGAAAAAAAACAAACAAAAAAACAACAACAAAAAAAAAAACCAACCAAAAAAAAACAGGGCTGTATAACTCTTTAGGGATTTTAAATCTGTTTTTAATGCATATGCTCATACTGATGACTCTAAACAGCAAGCCTGAGATTGAAACAACCCTTTTAAATTAATATATAATGCATTATTATTAACACCGCACATCCCCTAATTAAAGGGATAATAGGGAACATACCAGCTCTGTTGGTTGCCGTGAGTGACACGCAGCTGGGAGCTAATTGCCTGGCCTCCCGCAGGAGCAGATGGAGCCGAGGCACAGCCTGACGCAAAGCCCCCTGCTCGGCAGCCACCTGCCCCGCAGGTGGGCAGGCACAAACCTGGGGGCTTGGGAAAGTACCGCCTGTCCCAGGCCAGTGAGACCCTCAAAACTCAAGGCACTGACTTGTCACAGAAGAATAAATGCAGCCGGTAAATTCGGTGTGTCCGATGTGCCTCGTGGTTCTGGCAGCTCAGGGGTTGCCACCGCATCATTGCTGTGGTTGTCACAGCCAGGAGTGTACTGCCTGCCTCCCTTCCCAAGTGAAGGCTGCAGATCTCAGCTGTGCGCTTCTAGTGCTCAGGGCTTTAGGACCAGGCTTGTTTTGTGAGGCTTCTGATGAAGCAGGGGGCAGGCACTCCCATCAGCCTCAAGGCAGGTGTTCCCGCAAGCATCCCACAAGGATCCACAGAGTGGGGCAGCTCTGGGAATGGACCAGGGGGTGGGCTCAGTCCTGCATGTTGTAGGATCACTCTTCAGCCAGGCATACACTTTATATTCTTTAAAAATACATTTAAATAGAACATATACTCACAATGAGAGATGTAAACACATTTCAAAAGGTTCCATGTCTGAATCGGAGGAGCTTGGACCCTTTCCCGAGCCCTGGCAGGCCTGGGGCTGCAGTTACAGCCTGTTCCTTGCGACCCTCTGCTGATACCAGCAGGGACACTGCCCGCAGCCCCCTGGCCCCGCAGAGCCACCCCTGCAGCCCGGTGCCCCCCAGGAGCAGCAGGGCATCGGGAGTGGCGACCATCAGACAGCCCCCATGGGGACCCAGGGCATTGCCACCTCTCAGCATGGTGGGGGATCTTTCTTTCTGCATCATCTTTCTGCATCACCTGGGGGAAGCGCGGTGGCCCTGTGCAGGGCATCCCCCCAGCAGCACAGCCAGCTCTGTGCCCCAGCCAGGACCAGCCGTGTCCCCACCGCAGGGCTGCCGAGCTCCAGAGGAAGCAGCTGGCATTTTCCAACATGAATCCCAACTCGTTTGCTATTTCCAGTGATTGCTAAGAATATGACAATTTTTCTCTTATTCCTGTGAATCCAACAGCCAGTCTTACACTGCCATAAACAGCACAGAAATGTCTAACCCAGGATTTAGGTTAGAGACAGGAAACCTCTGCTATCCTTTCCCATGTAAAGGAGCTTTTTGAAATGAAAAGCAATTTGAATGTGGCTTTCGAGCCCCATACTCCAGCCCTGGGTCTGTTATGAGAAGTGTCACAAATGTCACTGAAGTTTGCTTAGAGGGGAATCACTGAAACAGCTTGTTTTGATAACACATTTATAAGGAGCCAGGTCACAGTGCAGGCAACGACAACCTAAGCGTGGCCAGGAGGGACCACAGAGGAGCGAGGACAGACAGGGGAGTGCAGGCTGCTGGCACAGGAGGTTTGCCTTCAGCCGAGGCTTGTCCTTGCTCAGCTGGTTGGAGCCCTTCAGTTCACATGGTGTTATCAGCATTGCTGAACCTGAAGGAATACTGGTACCAGCAGCTTGGTCTGGCTGCTCTCACATTTCTGCAAACAATTTAACATTTTGCCAATGCAGTAAATCAGGAAACCTTGGTTTTCTGCATGTCCCTCTGAACTAGCACTCACCCAAAGGCAGCACTTACTCTCAACCCTTAGACCTTTGCAAACCAGTGACCTGCTTGGAGCAGTTCCCGGTGCACCTTTGGATATTTTAATTACTTTTTTGCTAGTGAAATTATTTGATAAGTGATTGGGAAAGAATAAAGCAACCATATCCAGACCTATACTAAAATAGCAAACTCCCTTACCATCTCTGAAGCGCTGGCTGCTTGGAGACAGTGTAAGGTTTTTGGAGCCTGAGCAGCGACGTGTGCTCATTCCTACATGGAATTTCCATAATTCCTCAATCAATTACCTGGAAAAAGCTGCCATTTTAATCAAAACCCTAAGGGTAGACGAAATCATGAGAAAACACAGGCTTTATTGCAACAGATATTGACTGTAACTCATTAAGATGTTAAGGTATTGACATCCCATTTGATGAGAAAAATGTCTGGTAGCGAGCGTACATAACTGTTACGGAGAGTGCCAGCATCAACACATCATAATGAGTAACTAATGATGTCTGAGGCCTAACTGGGCGATTAAAGCAGCATCCTTTGATCTGTGTCACTGACTTGATTTAATGCCATACCAAGATTGAATCTCTGCGCACCACTGGGGAGATTCAAGTAATTTGAGTAATTTGCTGGCCTTGTCCCTGCATCACCAGGGTGCTTGCAGTGAACGCAGTGCTCCCATGACCATTTCTCCCCTCACAGCTCCTGCCACCAGCCCTCAGTGTGCCCTTCAGTCCCTACCCTCACCGAGCAACGCTCCTCTGTCAAGAGGAGCTGATAGGAAGATGCTTTGGTGCCTTTTACCCAAGCCTGCTGTGCTGTGCATGGTAGGCAGGAGTCACACTATGCAGAACCACAGGATTTGGGGCTTCTGGCATGCGCTGAGCTTTCTGTTCAACCCCTGTGTTTGCCTGGGGTGAGAAAAGCTTCAGTGCTGCTCAGAGCTGCCCCTAAACAAGCCCCTGCTCTACCCCAGAACACACCCAACCCCGCTCACCTGGCACAGGCCCCAGCTGAGGGGAGCTGGGTGGGCTGGGGCAGCCTTTATTGCCCTGGGGCAACCTGAGGCAGGGGGCCGCAGCTGCTGGGAGCTGGGTCACGGACACCCCAGGGCCCCCTCAGTGCATGGGGTCAGGGCAGCGAATGACCGAAATGACTCCTGAGAGAAGGAAACGTGGGGCAAGGCCTCGGCCCCAAGGCGCGCTGGGGCTGCTGAGCAAGTCCCTCGGGATGGCTTCTGGTGGGGAGGCGCCTCTGATTTGGGGAGGGGGCCTGCGCATCTCCCCTTCACGCTTGTGCTTGCCCTGGATGGGGCCTGCTGGTGGTGTGAGGCCCGGCCAGAGGCATCCCGTGCCCCTCTCAGCGTGGTGGTACAGTGAAGGCACATGGCAGGGCCCAGCCTGCAGGGGGTTCCAGAGGGAAAGCACTGTCAGCAGCGTGCAGACCGTCCATCCCCACACAGGCAGCTGATGCCATGATTTATGGGATGAGAATGAAGTTTTAATCCTTCTCTCAGTGCCGCGACCCTGATTTCCACAAAAAGCTGTTAAATTTTGTGGCACTCTGCACTTCATTAGGGGCTGGGGAGGGGGGGGGGCTCAATGCACTGCTGGATCCCTCGTGGCGGGGCTGCCTCCCGATGGGCAATCTCTGCGATCAGATCCCTGGGAAAAGACCCCGTGGGATTACAGGGAGCGGAGGCACTAACAACAGTGACAGGAAAGGAATACAATATCCCTTCGAACAATTAAATATTGATCCTGCGGGCCCGAGGCGGACTCCATCACACGAAAGGAAACACCTCTGTGAATTAGTCTGGTGACATCCATACCCTAAGACTGTATAAAGGAAACCAAGATTAGATGCTTCACTTATTTTCTTCATTTTTTTTTTTCCTCAATTAGAGAAACGCAGGGGATGGGTGCTCGGGGGGCTGCATGCAGCCCAAGGGGCCGCTTGTCCCCGCCATGGGTGCCCCCACCCGTGACACCGTGAGCACCCCTGTGCTTGGGTGCTGCCCGGTGCCGGCACAAGGAGACACAAAAGGAGGCAAGAGATGGCTAAATTTAAAGTGCTGGAAAATCCAACCTTTTATTTACTACATTTTTGTGACTACATAAACGCTGAAACATTTTAACACTGAAAAGCATGATGACATCATCACTTGCTTTTTTCTTTTTTTTTTTTTCTTTTTCCTTTTTTTTTTTTTTTTTTTTCCTTTTTTGCTTAGCAAACACAGCAGATGATATTGCACGGCATAAAGTGAGAACAGTAGCAAAGCTTAAAAAAAGTAACTGAAGGAAACCGTAACGCAGTACAGGAGATACTCAGAAACAAAGCAGGATAATGCCTAGCGCATCACACTTGTCGCTACACACAAAAATACAGAAGAAGAAGCGCTTGACTAGGAGAGAGATTGAGGAAATCCCAGCGACCAACCGCAACGGGGTGCAGCGAACGGTCTGAAATGCAGGGGCAACGCCTGAACCACGGCTGCTTCCCAACGGGTGAGCTGCGGGTGGCGGCGGAGGGGTCTCGGAGCGGGACCTCGCCTCCCGGGGCTGTGCGGGACCCCCCGCCCCCCGCCCCCCGCCCCCCGCTGATTGTCTCGGGCGCCCCCTGCGCGGCGGCGGCTGGCGCGGGCGGGCAGCGGCCGCGGGGGGGCGCGGAGCTGCGCGGGAGGGGGCGGGGCCTAGCGCAGGGGGCGGGGCCTGCGGACGGGCGTGGCGCGGTGGGCGGGGCCTGCGGACGGGCGTGGCGCGGTGGGCGGGGCCGGCGGGAGGGGCGGGGCGGGGGGCGGTGAGGCCGAGCGGGGGGCGAGGGGTGGCAGCGCCCGGTGCCGCCCGGTGCGGCCGCTCGCCTCGTCCGCGGCACGGGAACGGCTCCACGCACCGAGAGAAGCCCCCCCGGGGACAACACGGGGGCCGGGGGTCGCGCTTGGCCTCCCCCCTCCGCAGGCAACGCAACTCCCGGCGCGGCACTGGTCTGTGCAGTGAAAGCAGACATTTAGGCCGTGCTGACCCGCAGAGCAGTGACCGATCCTGCATTTCAGAGCGTCTTTATTGCCCCATTTCAATACTTGAAGTATAAAAACATATCTAGAAAGTGTAACTCCTGACCGAAAGCTCAAACCCTGCCCTTGTCCTTCCCTCCCTCAACCCCTCCGACATCCCCCAAACGAAAACAACAAACACCTGGAGCTTAACTACTGTGCATGGAAAGGAAATATTTACACCCATCACAAACCATGTCAGAACACCACATTCAGTTGAAACAGAATCTATTATTTACGCAAAATAAAACACAGGTGAGTGGCATCCTATTTTCTGTGCCATGATGCCACCGTCAGCTTTGCAGAATTATCATTGTCAGTACTCTTTTTCTTTTCAACTCAAAACTGCTTTTTCCCTCTGGAGCTGACCGGAGGGTGCGGTGGCAGTCCCCACGCGGGACGGGGACATTTCTGCCCATCCACCCGCCACCGCGCACCACGGCTCTGCCGCGGTCCCTGAGCCTGGGCATGTCCTGGGGAGGCTGGTGGCGCCGCATGGACCCCGACCCGTTCCCCCCGTCCCCCCTCCTTGCAGGGCCCGGCACCCGCGGGTGGCAGGGTGGCAGCCCGTGGGCGCTGCCAGCTGGGCTGCCACTGTCCCCTGCCACCCTAGGCTGTCCCCCGGGGAGGGAAAGCCCAGCGGGGGCCGGCCGTGGCCTTCCCACGAGCGGTGCCACCAGCCTCCGGCCAGCCGCTCTCCTGGGGCGCCCGCCCGCTGCTCGCGCTCCCCG
This sequence comes from Aythya ferina, assembly GCF_964211825.1. Lineage (NCBI taxonomy): Eukaryota > Metazoa > Chordata > Aves > Anseriformes > Anatidae > Aythya > Aythya ferina. The sequence continues at coordinate 19,515,250 of NC_140307.1, read as the reverse complement.
TGCGTATGGCAAAGGAAAACAGAACTCAGCAAAGTCTCTCACAAATGCCAGTGCTTGGAAACATCAAACAACTTGGAAATTCTTTGGATGCGCGGGTCTTACCCGCAAAGGAACCTTTTCTATAAAAAAGACAAATAAATTAAAGGAAAAACGCGCTAATAATGCCTTTCTGCTTTCTAATGACAAAAGCACGACCTTGAAACACTCATTTTGGCATGTACAAGTCTGGGGGAAGGGAGGCCCGGGGGATAACCTGGCAGTGTTTGGAACACGCGTAGAAGTGCATGCCAAGACAAGTCTGAAGATACACCCTGCAGTCAAGAGAAGCACTCTCCTTCAGTTTATCTCAGCATCAAGAATGAAAAGATTGTAACATAAAGCTTTGGCCATTTTTGAATCTACTATATACAATTCGTTTTTAAACTACATAGTCATAAATTAAAGCAGTGATTAAATAAGCGTATACAAAATGTAATTAAATTAAAAATCACAGCACATTATAGAGAAAAAATAGGAACCATTTATCACAGCAGAGAATATTTTTTTTTTTTACCCTGTGAAAAGAACATTGACTAGCAAACACAAAGCATCCAAACCGAAACAATAGAAATCAAAGCCATTTTTCCCTTTCTTGCATTCATTGCAAACAGCAATCTTTACCCACTTTGAAATATTCCCAGGAATAAGATCTTCCTTGAGCATATCAGAGAAGTTCTGCCAAAAAAAAAAAAAAAAAAAAAAAAAAAAGGGAAAGAAGAAACCCGAACCCAACCACAGCAATAAAAAAGGAACATACAAACAAAACAACCCCTACAAAATAAATAAGAATTATAAAGCTTTTTTTAAGTAACCTTAACAATTATCAAACTAGTAAGTTCTGCCTTATCACATAGACTCTCTATACAACATAACCCTAACGATTTATTACTATGAGGTATTTGGAGGAATTGGTAAAAGCAATGCACGGCCTGTCTGGGCTGAGGGACTCACGCTGCTTGCAGGGGAAGGAGGAAGGAACCTTTGGTTTGTCAGCAAGAAAGTGGAAAAAAACATTTTCCTTTGGTATCAAAGAAAGTTTCATTGCATGGTTGCACGGCAAAAAGCACCACGGTGAAGAATTATTCCTTTTTTCATTAGTGGCCTTTCTAACAGGCTGAGGTATTCAAAGAGTATAAGGTGAGAGATAAAGAGGTCAACAGCGGTTTAACACTTTGGTTCAAGCAAGGCACTCGTCCTAGGAGTTTACAAAGTTTGCAACATGTTTGCCTAGAGCTTTATTATTAGTATCCTTATCATCGTCAGTAGTAGCAGTTGTAGTAAGAGAAGTAAGAATTCATCAGGTTACCATCATTACTATTAAGGAGAAGACAAGTCTACACACTGAGTGGAGGTGAGGACAGGGTGGGAGGGACAGGGAGGTGGGGAGGAGGAGTTCCCTTTACAGACCGAGGCCGTGCATGAAAAATCTTTGGTATTCTTTGGTATCATCAATGTGATTAAAATCACCAATGGAAATCGAGTGAGGTAGCGTCTTTGGTTCACACTATAAATAGTAGATCTTTACACACTTTTTTTTTTCTTTTTTTTTTTTCCTTTTTTTTTTTTTTTTTTTTTTAACACGTGGAAGTAGCTATTCCTTACCTTTTGCTTCTTTGTCTTTAGCAAATAGTTACCAAATGTATTGTAAAGCTAACCACACCACAATAATAAACCAGAAGGCTAAGCAAAGTCTCAAAATTAGCCTCTGGACCTTTGAATGCACCCAAACGCAGCTGGATAGAAAAGGGTAAGTGCTTTCTCTTTGTTTGCTAAATGCATAGTTTTCATCCTTATGTACAAAGGAGGAGGAAGAGGAGGAGGACAGGAGGAAGAGTAGTAGAAAGAAGGACCGTTCCTCAGGGCTCGAGCGTGGCGCGGCAGCTCGGGCGAGGAGGGCTGTCCCAGGGCTGCGGGAGGCCAGCGGTGCTGCGGGGCCCGGCAGCGGCACCCCGGCAGCGCTGCCACCACCACCGGCTCGCTCCGGACCCGGGGCGAAGCCCAGCACCGCTGGCTGCCTTGCTCTTGGTCACCTGGCTTTACCTGAGTAAGGAGAGGAGGACAAGGCCTCCGGGAAGCCACGAGGGGTCGAACCGAGCAGCGCTGCCGGCTGGGAGCCTTTCGTTTTCCCTGGAAAGCTAATGGTGCCGTTTAGGATGGGGATGGATGTGGAAGTTTCACCGCTCAGCCGGCCTCCCCGGGGGCTGTTATGGTCAGCGCGGGCTGCCCTGCGGGCCAAACATGCCCGCGGGGCCACCCATGACTGACGCCCAGCCTCCCGATGCTCCCAGGCGGTTTCGGGTTCTGCTCCTCTCCTAACTGTTCCTGGCAGATTTTGAGGTCCTTTGGTTTTGGAATCTGAAACTATTTTCCAGTTTGTCAGGAATGAAGTCCCGATCTCACCCAAGTGACCGGGCAGACTAATGCTAAAGTGATGGAGACAGGACTTTCTGCGTGGCGTCGAGCGCAGCGCCAGAGAAGGTGGGCAGCCAGGAAGCCTCAGCAGCGGGCCTGGGCTGCTCGGCACCGCTCTGCCCAGGCTCCGGGGCATGGGGCCGGGCAGCGCACCCAGGGCACGGCAGGAGCCTTCCTGTAGCTGTTTGCTTCATGATTTGAACTCAATTAAAGAAAAGCGTGTTCTCGGTCTATTTAGAGTATGAGGCGCATATTGCTTAGGGGAAGAGTGGTTTTGTTCTTAATGGCTTAGGAAAAAAAAAATGTTTAGAGATACTTAAAAGGACATGTAAAAACAAAAGAAAACACTAGCACTTAAAATCTACAACTTGTGCATCAGTTTTGGTGTGTGTGGATATATGTGTGTGCATGTATACACAGACGCACCCACAGAAAAATGTGTGTGCCTGTGTGTATACACAGATCTACTCGGGGGCTTGTGTGGGTGGGTGTGTATCAGAGATCCTGAAATTGCATATTGGGTGCAAATTTAATGCTGGTATGAAAGTTCTCTTTGGTTTCAGCAAGTAGTCTCTAAAGACAATACAATGGAAATACTAAAAAATGCGTCAATGTACTTTGAATTTCCCTGCATTTTTAAATTCTCAAGTTTTAAATAAATAAGGCTTTCTTTTCTAAACTATAGGTACGTTACAAAGCAGTGTTTTGCTGGAAAAAACTTAAACATTAGTTACCACTGTCCTTTATCAATCTCACACTAATGAAACTGCATTCATAAGATACTTTATAGGTGAGCTTATTAATATTTGTCAATTATGCCTTGGTGGGAAAGGAACACTAAAAAGAAAGCTCGCTAAAATTTAAGGTAAGCTAGGGGCAGTAAAACATCACAGATTACATTTGAATAGATATTTGCTTTGCCATTCTTAAACTGGGTATAACATAGAAAAATGGGGAGAAATATCTGTTGCCCAAAACCTTGGTTTTATTTGACTTTATTTTAATAAAGAGATTTTTCAGTTAAATTCTAAACACTTACCGGAAATTAACTGTATACCCTGAAACTTGACTAGACCCTGTCATCTTGGGAAATCAATGGTGCTACAAAGGTGCTCAACTTCGGTGTTGCTAATATTTGAGCGGGCTTCATCACCAAAACCTGCATTGTTGATGTTGTCTGGATTCTAGTTTACCTTGAATTTTTTTTTCTCTCTCTCTCTATTTTATTTTATTTTTTTAAAAAAAAGGGTGTAAGTAAGATTACCTATTTCTAATCCTTTGGGCCTAACCTGCATATTTGATTACTTTGGAATTCTAACTAATAATATTACTACAGCAATTTGGAACACCGGTTAGAAATCTAACAGGCACATGTATGGTTTTTAAAGTCTATTTTCCCCTTACACTAAAATTTAATATGCAGATGTTGCATGCTTTACGTTTTAGTTTTATCGGAGTAGGGATGGGATGGTTTATCTTCTAAGGTTCTGTTAGCAACAGAGCAGTTAAAGCTTTTCAACTACAAATTTTAAACTATTTCATGCATTATCCTGATTAACAGATGAGCAAGAAAGAATGCACAGAACAAAAGCTCAGACTGCTGCCCACAGATATGAAGCCATGGAACAACAGGCTGTGCCTTGGTGTCATGGGGACTTTGCTACTGACTTCAGAGGAACCATAATTTGGCTTTCCAAAAGCACTCCTGGAGCTTCTGTCGGAGCTGTTCCCACCACCATCACCTTCTGTCCTACTGCTGTTTTCGATGGGAAAAGACCCCGAGCCTTCAAAGCTATCTCTATTCCTTCACCTAGGAAAGTCAATAGGTTAAAAAAATAAAGGGAAAAAAAAAAAAAAAAAAAGCAGCTCACTAACGTCAATGAGCATTGATCAGGCACAGGGCCCTGTCGTTTTAGGTTTCCTCAGATTTTCTCATTTGTGTATTGTCTCTTTTGGGCTGGGGTGGCACGTGGGGCAGCACAGGCCGCCTGCTGCCACTGGCACCAGCGACGGATGCGGCCCCCGGCCACCGGCCCCCTGCCTGCCACTGCCCCACTGCTGCTGGCATTCTTTCTTGCCGATCGTGAAAAGAAACGATAGTGTGGTATTACTAATGGCAAATAACAGTCTTGATTACAAGTTTTTATGTGTTATACAGTTAGATTAGTTTATACCTATAACTCTACATAGTATTTTGTGTAAAAATAGCTTTGGAATATTAAAATCATTGCAATAAAATACCTGCAATATAATTATTAAATGTGTTCTTTGGTAGCTAGTCGATTTTTTATGGATGGAATAGTTTTCCTTTTTTAAATCTGAACATTCCTTAACAAACAAAGAGAATGCACTGGTTTAGGTACCATTCAAAATTTCTTTGCCTAGTTTGAACTTGTTTCCGGGCATCTTGCCGGGGAAGCTCAAACACTGAAACAGCAAAAATCACACTACCGTTCAAATGAATTCAGACGACTCCACGCCTTGCCGGTCGCGCCGCGGCACAACCCTCTCTGCAGACCAGCCCTGACTCAGTCCCTAACCACCGGCGTGTACACAGTACGGATACACTGCACACCTTCATGGCAATCGCTGTGGAAATGAAGAGCCATATCTGAAAAGATGTCCCTTCAATGACAAGAAATCACTATGCTCCAAACCACTAAACAGCCAAGAACGGTGAAGATGATCATGAACGAAGGTGTGAGACCAGTGGTCTGCTTCTCTTCTCTTTGTGTTCCACTTTGTTCATTCCATTTCGCTGTCTTCTTTTGTTTTATTTTTTTGCAAGTCGTCATCCTACTAAAGCGTGTGTCTTAGAACAAAGTCATAATGCAGGTGAAATAAGTCTTTGGTTTCTTTGGACTTATAAATAGCATTTTTTTTCAAATAGTTCTAAGTATAAACCTGCTATCTTGAGGTCCTGGTCTGTCTTTATTTATTTATTTATTTATTTATTTTTAAAGCTTTTCCACCGAGGTTTAGTTCGTGGTTATTCCTTCATGCTTTGGTACAAGTGCTTGATGAAGAAGATGAGTTGCCTGAATTGGAGCTGCCCTCGTCTTGCCACTTATCCAGACTCCTCCTCCGTGCATTCATGAAAAAGTTGCTGACGGTGCTCAGCTCCAACCCAAGCTGCTGGGAAATGGTGATTTGTAATTCTTTGGACGGACGCTTATTTTCCTTGAATATTGCATGTAGAGTTCGACGCTGGACATCTGTGAAGACCAACCGAGGCTTTTTGGGGGTATTCCCTCTGTCCTTCCCGTGCTCTTGTTCTTTCCTCTTGCATGCTGTAAGAAAAGGGAGCACGGGTTAGAGAGGTCTTGCAAAGGAGTAAGTTACAACTAGGAAAAAAAAGTAACATTCACTTCAGCTTTCACATTTGGAAAAGATGTGTGACACGAGATAACACAGATACAAGTTACATACATATTTCATGGATCCACCAACAGGTACTCACATGAATCCAGGCTGCTGTAAGGTTTGTAAATGAGAAAAACAATTTGACATGGCCTTTCAGCCACCTGACTCTGCAATGGCTACTCTCGCCCCTTGCAATGCCCATTTCACATATTTCATAGGCTTCTTGGGGTGAGAAGAGCCAGCCTGGGGGCCTGTTGCGTTCAGCTGAGGTCAGCAGGGTGCCTTCGATGCGCTACTTGGGAGAGGGTGCAGGGGGTGCAGAGCGCATTTCTTGTGGGGTGGGTGTAGAGGGTGCTGTGGGACAGGCAGGGAGCTGGCACGGGACAGGCACAAACGTGTCCCTGCGGTTTTGTCACCAGCTCCCTTGCATGGGCACAGCTCCAGGCCTGGCCCTGCTGGGCAGCACCCGCATCTGCATGGTAGGGCAGCCCCTAGGTTTACCACCTTGCTTTAATATGTGAACTAAATGCAAATTCAAAATTTTAAATTTTAATATATTATAAGCTGTCAAAAATGTAAGGAATTTACGTTAGAAAATGCTTTTATCATTGTCTGTTCAAACTCAGAACACGCTGTTACTGAGGCTAAATTTTGAAAATACCCATTAGTGCTGGGAGTTTACATAATGGCCCTACAAGGCTGAGTGGAAATTCACTGCACTCTTAAATCAGCCTTTCCCACATTTTTTGTCTTCATTATTTGTTGTCAATACATTTCTATATTTGTTTCTTTTTGGCTGAGAAAAAAACAAACTGAGAAAACGGGACCCTGTTACAGTCGTATAGGCCCAGATGGTTATGTATTTTGAACAAAACAAACCACGCTTTGCCACACAGAACAAGGGTGTAGTAAATCTTCCCTATGAAATTTCACTTCTTTCCTCTCTCTCCCCTCTTCTCCCCCTCAAGCACTGTTCTACCCCACATCACTGCAGCGGCAACCTGAAATCTGCCTTGCAGATCACCTGCTCGGCAGAATCCGTGGGGCTGGAAGCATGGCTCCAAGTCCCCCGACAGCCTTTGACCGCCTGCCAGCTCATATTGTTAGCATTTAGCTAGGATAAAAGGTTTCCTTGGGAGGACAGATTGGTCTGTCTCACTTTCAAAAGAGTCTGAAGCTGTCCGTTTCCTCTTTTTTCCCTCCAACAATGTTCTTTAATGCTGATTTAGAGAGGTATTTCTGAAAAGAATATGGATGTTCTGTCTCTGTGTGTCTAGTCCTGACTTCCGTGGAGATCAGTGCTGGTCATATCAAGTATTTTGTGCAGCATCTCCACCTATCCCATGGATGTTGGAACAAAGACAGCAAATTACTTTACAGAGGTCCTTCCAACATCTTTCATTGCTACCGAGAGCCAGCGTTGGCACGAGGGTTTCATTGCCTGAGGAAAGTATAAAAATAGTCCCCCACCGCTTGTACTTCCAGGAGCAGCAAGCGCACAGGGGCGGCAGCAAGGCTGCGGAGCCGCGAGGCAGCGCTGGGGCTGGGCGGTGCTGGGCGAGGCAGGGCTCACTGCCCGGCCTTCCTGCCCTCTCCACGCAGAAGCTTTTGAAGCGCTCCCTAATGATGAGCATCCCAGCTGCACGCCCCTTCATGAGCAATGACACATCGATCACATGGACTGAGGTGCCAGACTCGTATCATCTATAGTTATTTTTATCTGGAAAGCTTTGAAGAATACTTTGAAGATACATCCTGACCTCTGAAATGTGGTATCACTTTTGGGCTGAAAAACAGGTTTCTTCACACGAGCAACCCCTTGTGAAGTTAAGCTGGTGAACACACTGCAGGGATCAGGCTCTGCTGAAATAATTCTGCATCCTGATTAAAGTGAATGTCGATAACTCACAGGTTAAAAATATTATTGCAAGAACAGCTCATTAGTTATCAACCAATATTAGAAATGAGAAAACGAGGAGTGCAAGAGATATCAACAGTCTCAACTTTTCATACTCCTAAAAACTTGAGGCTCAGAAATTCCTGTAAGAGCAGCTGCAGGGCTCAGCTTCAGCGACTCTGCCCCTGCTAACAGGGACAAGCCAAACCCATGCCACGTTTGCTGTGCCTAACAACTCGTATCTTCACACAGCTTTACGTCTCACTTTTTCAAAGACTGCACGAACTCCGGCTTTCACCTAGATGGACTGTCCAGAGGGGAGATCAACATTTTCCACACAATCCTAACTACACCAGCAGCACGATCCACGTCAGCATTGTGCGCTGCTCCAGCAGGAACCTGCACGCCACAGATCACAGGCACAGCGGTAAGCACAAGGCTGGTTCAATTAGCTGTGTAAACCACGGGGGCTTCAATCACAAACGAGTACAAGCGTTCTCTGAAATCACAGAGAATTAAAAAAACAGCCATGTATTGTGAAACTAACTTGCTTATGATGTCTACCAGAGCTTGTGCTCATCTCCTGAAATTTAATGTTCCTGAACAATTGTTTAGCTAGAGAACTTCCCAAGAGTTACCAAATACTTTGTTCCTGAACTTCAGTTGTACCAGAGACCTCAGTTAGAGACCTCTGTGACTGGTGATACCAGACACATCCAGGTGATGGAATACGCACTGAGTGGTTGAAACCCTGACTCCACTTTCCTACTGGTTGTCTGCCAGCTGATGAAGAGGAGAGGGGGACAAGACTCAACAGCACCCATGGCAGCATCGGCTGAATCCCTCCGGCTGCCAGCACAATGCCCACAGCCACGTCATGTCTTCAGACATGTAATGCACCATACTGGGCCACATGAGCACCTGGTTCATCTCAGCCGAGCCCACCAGAGGGCAAGCTTTAGCGTTGCCCAGTTGCTCCCTGGAGGTGCCGACAGGCAGCTACCCACCCCTTCCACCCCTTCCTCCTTCAGCACGGCGGCCTTTTGGTTTCTTAACAAACTGCCACCCGGGATCACTGGTTTCCTACGGCTCTGGTTTAGCCCAAAGCCTATCGAATAAGTGCTTGTCCTCATGTCTAAGCTGGAGTTCGCCAACTGTGAACCAAGGACTGACCACTCCTTGGCTCAGGGGTGAGGACCGGCTCTGTGGCAGCTGGGGACCTCGTGTGTGCCATGGGGAGCACCGCAGCCGGCTGCTGCCTCCCAAGCACGGCGCGGCCCCACGCAGGCGGAGCGAGGCCACGCTGCGGCAGCAGGGCCTAGCACCTGGCTGCAGCCTGGCCCTGGGCCCTGCTCAGCACTGCCTGCAGACCCTTCCTTGTCCCGGGCAGCTGGTGACACCTGCCAAATCTGCAATGCAAAGCTTGTTCCTGTTCCAGCTCCGCTCCTGCTAACGTTCCCGAGCGGCAGACTGAGGGCAAGGCTTCCCGATAGGCATAATTGTTCAAAGAGCTCTTGCAACGGCGCTGCCAGGCCTCCTCCTGTGAGCAGGAAGGGTGGATCCCACCTTTCATCTTCTGCCTTGTCCAGACCCAGGAATATTAATAGCACTTAAAAATAAATAATGGTGATAATGAAAAACCGTAATAGGGTTTCCTGACGATCGTTTTCCCTGCATTGGAGCCAATCAATTTTAATAATAAATCATAGCTTCGAGCCTGCCAGAGAACAAATGTACACCGCGGGATGAAACGCTCCAACGTGAGCGTCTGTCCAGGCGGGCACAGAGGACGGGCAGACAGCAGGGCCGTCCCCCTTGGTGTCCTGGCCTGCAGCAGGAAAATGGCGGCGCCGGCAGCACCCGGCCTCTGGCCAGGCCCTCCTCTGAGGCAGGCAAGGGTGGTCGCTGAGGCTGGTGGCTTCACAGACACCAAGCGCACCCTGTTTGGGAAAAACACCAGAGCCTGTCTTTGAAACCACACACCGAGATAAGGATTTTATGTAGCGGAAGATAATAAAAGTAAATTGCGTTGATGTCCTTCACAGGCACCTGCCCTCTCACACAGCACAGAAGCCGAATTCAGGAAGCAGTGCTCCCGGCGGCGTGCGCGTCTCCACAGCATGGCACGGCTGCACCCTGCTGGCCCCACGCAGCCACCCTGCCCTCTGCCCTGTGCTGTCCCAGCTGAGCGCCGTGCCTTGCCAAAGAGACTTAAGAAAGCCTAGTTAAAACATATCAAAGCAGAGTATAAGGCAAAAGTCACTCTGAGTCTGGCAACACATGTGCAGATATGACAATGTAACATTATCAGTGCCAGAAGGAGCCTTATAAATCCACTGCTGAACTCTGGCCTCTCCCAGCCACTTCCATCTTCCTCTGCCTGGAGCAACAGATATTTTTGACACTCGCAATTCTCCTGATACAGTCCATCAATCTATTTTTGTCTTCCTTTGTTCCTTCTGAGTTGCCTGAGGGATCTGGCTGAGTTAACTTGCCGGGGCTGGCAAGGCCTGTACACCTCCTTATGGCCCAGCTGGTGGTGGGCAGCACAATTCCTGCAGTCTCACCACTGCCATGGCACTGTTTATCAGCATTTTCCTCCAGCGCGTGGCTGGCCCGACTGCCTATAACACGATAGGACCCATCCTGTGCTTGCAGGGGAGGGGACGATCACAATCGCTATGAAAATGCTCTAATTACATGCTTATGCTGGAAGAGAGATGAGGGTGCTTTGCCTGCCTGTGACGTGAACCGCTCTGCTCTGTCCTTCTAAAAGTCCAGACCACAGTAAGTGCAGGTGTTAACCCTGACACCTGATCTAGTCTTTCATCCCTATGGGGTGGATTTCTTCTTAAAATGCCCCTTTCAGGATGGCTCGTGAACTTTGAAAGATCACATACCACTGAGATGGGGAAGAGCAGCCACTTGGACAAAGCCCAGTAAAACTTCACTATTTATGAGCATTGTATTTGCTTCAGACAGGTGGCTAAAAACAAACAAACAAAACAAAACCCAAAAACAAACAAACAAACAAAAACCAGCATTATGCTTCTCTCACAGACTCCAGTGCAAGGTTCCCAGGAAGTAGCAGGGGAGTTTACAAGCTAACAGCTTCACAGCTGTGAGCTGAGAGCAGTCACCCTTCCCCAAGAAACCCCAAGAAGGGATGCAGCCTGGCTCTAACAGGTGCCAGCAAAAACTTTGCATTCTGCATATGACATAGGAGAGACAAGGAAGCACGTATTAGATTGACTTGAGAGAGCTCTCAAAGCTTTTGTGAGCTTTTGCCCCCTCCTCTTGCAAAGGCAAATCATTTAGCTGTCCCAAGTTCATGCCTACAGGACAGGTCTTGGAGACATAAAAAAAACTTTTAAGAATTTCCTCTTTAAATGCATTTTCTAATTTTTGTTGTGTCAGGTCTATGGAGCCTGGGACCTGCCTGAGCTGCAGTCTGAACTGAGACCCTGCAAATTTCTTTCTAAAGCATCTATTTCTTGTTTTGAAATGTCACAAAACACCCAATAACATTTTCAGAGAATGAAAAGTCTTCACCGATACAAGCTAGAGTATCCCAAGGGATATTCCTCTGAAGGAGGCTCTACCTTTGGGTGGAGAAGGCAGCAGGATTTCCACAGGAGACTGAAAGGACTCCTGTGTAAGGACTTTGGACATCAGAGATAGTCCTAATCACACTGGCTGCAGGAGCTCAGTGGAAGCAAGTAGCCAAAAGTTTATGGTAAATCCATAGTGATGATAATACATAATGAAGTGTGATAAGCTCTATCCTTATCATGAGAAAAACACCTCCGGAGCATGCAGAGAAGCACACAAATAATGGATCTTTCTTAATCATCAAAAACTTTGTATTTTGGGAACATGAGAACAAGATTAGCAGCCTGTCAGACATGTTACCTGACCTCTGACTTCCCCACATGAACAAAAAGCAGGCAAATCCGTTTGGTCTGGATGGACAGCTCCAGCTCCATGTGTCACTCACCCTGCATAGTACTGCCCCTGCATGCCCCGTGCCTTCGATGGGCCCTGGCAGACGGGATCCCTTGGGCACAGTGCTGTATGCGCAGCTCATGGCCACGTGCTCCATGGCAGCAGTCAGCACAGATGGACCCCCAAAAGCTTCCAGCCATGGCAGGACAAGGCCTGCCCCTTGCGCTTGATGAAAGCCCACACAGGTGACACTGGCTCCCTGAAACTCTCCCCTTTCATCTGAAGAGAACACAGACTATACCGAAGTGTCTGAACACACACTGAGTGTCCTTGTATCCCTCCTGGCACCACTCAGCATTTTGTCTCTCTGGGAATTTGCATTCACGCTTATTCAGAGTGTGGGTGTCTCCGTCTTCTCAGAGGTCATTTGATGTGGATCTTACTTCTCTGCTGCCACAGCCAGGCAGCATTTCCCTGTTGTTGTTTCACAATGCAAGAGGAGTTGAATCCATTTCTATATGGGAAGTTCAAAGAAGGACAGCAGTTTGTCAACATAAAGACCCCAGCAGAGACCGTGACTGGCAAACATCTCACTGCTGTGTGCTGTATTAAAATGGGTGACCTTAATTTGCTGCCGCTGGAATAATAAAGGGAATCTAAGTCATGCTGACTCAATGCGTTGGGAAGCTGCGGTTTCCACAAACTTATGGTGCTGATGGGTCTGTAACCGCTCGCATGAGCTGACATTGCCACTGCAGGACCTGTTGCTAAGTGGATCAATCAGGGCAAAGCACCCGATCGTCCTGCGATATCATTTAAAGCAAACGTTTCATTTCTTTCACTGGGTCCTTAGTTAACCATATTACCGTGACAAATATTTCTTTGTCTAGCATAAGTAGTTAGGATTTAATCACTTTAACGGCATCTTAATTACCCCAAATGAATTGAAAGGACATTTAATAGCAAAGATTAAATTGCCTTAATGAACGATTTCTGTGACTGCATCAATATTTTAATCACGTTAGCGCTTCCCGACGCGCCCACGAGCGCTGGCGGCGGCCGGCCCCTGGGTGGCGACCTCTCCTCGCCGCTGCTGCGCCGCGCCGCACCTCCCCGCACCGCTCCGCACCGCACCTCCCCGCACCGCTCCGCACCGCACCGCTCCGCACCGCTCCGCACCTCCCCGCACCGCTCCGCACCTCACCTCCCCGCACCGCACCGCACCGCTCCGCCCCCGTTAACGATTTTTTTACATGGGAGTCGCACCGGGCCCGCCGCCCACGGGCAGCTTCGCATCCTCTCGTTCCCGCCGGGTGCGGTGCCGCCGCTGTCCCCCCCGCCCCGGGGTTCTGCTGCTGCGGCCCCGTCCCGGGGCGGTGGAGGCGGCGGCATCCTCCAAAACCCTTCCCCGGGACGTCAAGGGCCAGCAAGGTGCGCTCAGCAATCCGGGCGGGCGGCTGCTCGGGCTCGTGTCCCAAGGTCCGGCCCCGCTTCCCCTCCGCTGCTTTTGAAGCCCTTGGTCACTTCCGATGATATTCAGAGAGCCAGAAATTAAGGAGAAGAACGCCGGGGAAGTAAAACCGAGTTCCTACACCCGGGGGCACCAGGGCAGCCGGGTGCGGGACCCCCGCAGGCAGTGCCACCGAGCTCTGAAAACATCCAGGAAAGGACCGGCCGCCCCGCAACTTCTCTGCCGGCCTCGCTCAGGAACTGGCCCCTTGTTCTCCGGTTTACCGCCGGGGGCTGTTGCGAGCAGCAGCTCTCCGGGGGCGCACAGCCCCTGCAGCCCCCCACGCAGCTGGCACCTGCCACGCTCCGACTGCCACTGGGGCTGCGCCCGAGGAGTGACCAGGGAGCGTTCCTGCTGCCCTGAAACGGGAAAATCCCAAATACCGTTAATCTAATATTGCTTCTACGAATCGTTCTCTTGGCATCACGAAGCTGACTTCCTCATACGCGAATGGCTCGGGTAAGGCGCGTTTTGGGAGAATTTCAGCAAGAAACGATCTCTTCCCCACCAGTATACGATTCATCCAGATGGATTGATGGTCGAAATGAAAATCAGCATTTATCGATTTGATCGTGCAGGAGTGCAGTAGTCACGGAAATAGCCGACGGGGTGCCACGCTAGGTCCTCCCTCGACACTCAGGAAAAACTGCGCCTGTGCCCGCACTCATCTGATGAAAGCCACGAGCACTTCAGCAACAGCTCCTGAGCCTGAGTCCCTTCGGTGTGCCTCGCAGAGGGCCCTTGCGCGGAGGGTGCGGGGATCCTCCTGCTACACCGGGGACGGGCGAACGCTGCCCGAGACAAAGCCCGAGCTGCCTTCAGGAACGCACCACCGCGGCCTTCCCAGCCCGTGCATTTCCAGCCGATTTCGCACCTCTCCAGCAGCTCCCGGCTGCGTGAAGTGGCGCTTGGCAGATGCCGGCTCCCAGCTGCGGTGCCCCGCGGCTCCTCGGCCCTGCTCACGGAGCGTCCTGGCCCGCCTGGCTGGGCTCGGGGCGGCTGGGAAAAGGCTTCGGTTTCCTCTGCCGAGCGTTCCCAGCCGGGGCGCCCGCTGCCCGGGGGCCGAAGGCTCCGCTTCCCAGGCACTCGGGGAGCGCACCGGGCCGGGGACCGAGCCCTCCGGGGGCCGCCGCTCCGCACACAGCCCGAGTGCCCGGGGCCGTTAAGCATCACCGACGGGGCCTCGCCCCCGCTGCAGGCGGCACGGAACCCCCCGGCCGTACTGTACCGTGCCGTACCGTGCCGTGCCGTGCCGTGCCGTGCCGGCGGTAACTGTCCGCAGTGCTGAAGCCGCCGCGGGCCGCGCCGCCCGGGCAAGCCGCGAACGGGGCCGGGGCCCAGAGCTGTCCCGGGAGCCCGCACCGAGGCGCCCCGGCCCCCTGCGTGTCCCACGGCCGTGTCCCGGCCCGGGGGAGCCGCCGCTGCCCGGTGCGGGGGCCCGCTCCGGCGGCGGTCAGTAGATGGCGCAGAGCCCCCGGGAACGGGAGGCGGCGGGAGCCCGGTGGCACCGGGCGGCGCGGGCAGACGGGGCGGGAGCGCTTCCGAGGCCGCTTTGTCCAACTGGCAGCGAGGGTGGCAGCGGGGAACGGGGCCCGCAGGGGTCCCCTCGCCACACGGCGGGGAATTCCAGCAAAGGGCCCGGGGGTGCCGAGACCGGGCACAGAGGAACGCGGCTCCCCGCTGCCCGGCCCCGCTCCTCCACCCCCCGCTGGGCAAACATTAACGAAGGGCAAACGCCGTGCTGGGCGAGCGGCCCTCAAGCAATCCCGCAGCAAGGCCGCTCTCCGCCCCTCGGCCCCGGCACCTCGCTCCGGGTCCAGCACCCGCGGACCGGCCGCGGCCACGGCCTCTGCCCCGGAGTGCGGGCGGCGAAGCCCCCGGTCGCTGCCCTCCGCTCCCCCGGTGCAAAGGCACAGCCCCGCCGGTGGCCGTCGGACGGGCTCTAGCGAGGCGCTCGCGGCCGGCCCGCTGCTGCTGCTGCTGCTGCTGAGGCCGGGCGGCAGCGGGGCAAGAGGGGCGGGCGGCGCTCCTTAGATTTCATACTTAACGTGGGAAACGCTCTGATTGCCGTATCGATTTCCTTACAGTTAATTTGGTGAGGATTTCTCGCCGACTTCCCAGCCTTCGCTTAAGCCGAGATTTAATTTGGGAGGGAGGAAGGAGAAGGGGAGGGAGGAAGGGACGCGAGCTCGGCAGCCGGCAGCCAGGCCGCAGAAGCCCAGCGAGCAGCCGGGCCGAAGGGAGCCGGGCCGGGCCGGGCCGGGCAGAGCCGCCCCCCTCCGAGCCCCGCCACCTGCTCCCCGCTCCCACCGGCCCGTGCCGGGCTCGGGAAGCCCCCGTCGCAGCGGGAAGGGCCGGTGGAGGCGGCTCCTGGGGCTCCCGCTCCCTCTTTTTGTCGCCTGCTGGAGCAGCGAGGCCGGGGGGGCTCTCGGAGCCCCCTGCCCCGGTCCCCTCGCTCAGCACCGGGCACTCCCCGAGGCCCTCGGGCAGCGCCTTTCCAACGTCTCCCGGCTCGGCGCAGCTGGTTTTCTCCCGCACTAGAGGAGCCCGATTTGGCCTTCTTTATCCCTCCCTTGTCACCTCCTCCCCTAGAAAATAACCCGAAAGAAACCCACTCCCGAATCCCAGTAGGCTGCGGGAGGGCCGTGCGTTTTCTTTGAATTGCATTTATTTTTCGGGATCCCTTTGCTGCCCTTCCAAATGTCAGCAGAGGCGGGGGGAGGGCAGGAAGAATAACTCAGAGAGAAACGG
Source organism: Aythya ferina (assembly GCF_964211825.1). NCBI lineage: Eukaryota > Metazoa > Chordata > Aves > Anseriformes > Anatidae > Aythya > Aythya ferina. Next base: position 19,499,333 of record NC_140307.1, on the reverse strand, counting down.
GCAAATGGATAAATATTCAGCGACGAAGGGGGAGCGAGGGGGGACAGACAAAGGAAAAGAGAACAGAGAGGGGAAAGAAGATGGGATGAATAAGATGGAGGCTGGAAGAGGTCAGCTTTGCAATTAGCAGTTCTGCTTACATTTCAAGAGACAGCCCGGGAAGTGTCAAGACCTCAATCCCGCTCCCATGTAACTACCAATTTTTCCTCTATTTGTCGGAGCTTCTGTAATCTGGGAGGTAGGAAGCCCCCAGGGATGGCTGCAAGGGGCCAGTACTCGAGATAAAGCGCCGGGCAGGAGCGCGGGGCCTAAACCCCCCGGGCTGCGCTCCCCCGGCCGCCTCCCGGCCGCTGCCTGCGGGCGCTGGGAAGAGGCGAGGGCTGCGGGGCTGCGCCGGGCATTTCTCCGCCTGCTGACGCTCCGAGCGCCCGGGAGCCGGTTATAACGGGGACGGGAAATTTAATTCGCGTCGGCTGGAGTCCCTGCTGGCGTTTCGCGTTGCTGTTCCCGCCTCCATCCCCGTCGGGGCGGGTTTGCAGCACGCGGCGTTTCCGCCCCGCGCGGGATGCTCCGTGCGGGGGCCGCGGGCCGGGCAGCGCCTCGAGCGGGGCGGGGCGGGGCGGGGGCGCGCTGCGGGGGCCGCCCCCATTGGCTGCGACGCGGCGCTATGCAAATGAGCACGTGCTGCGGGGGCCGCGCGAGGCCGCGCTGCGGGGCAGCCCCGGGGCCGCGCTGCGGGGACCCCCGAGCACGGGCGGCCCTCCCCGCCGCCCCCCCCCCCGGCCCCGGGCTGCCGGCCCGCTTTAGCCCCGGGGAGGCTGCTTGTCTGAAGCGCCAGCTGTCGGGTCGCAGCGCTAAGGGGAGGCAGAAGAGCAGGGTGTTGTCTCCCTAGACGTATTGCCCGGAGCCGTGAATGGCAGGGTGGCGGGAGGAAGGGGGCGGTTTGGGGGCGCAGTGGGTCTCCCCGGACCCCGCAGCGGCCGCCTCCGTCCCAGCTCTTAGCACCGCCCCGGCGGGGCTGGCAGCGCTCCCCGGCCGGCAGCGCCAGGCAGGGGATGCCAGCAGGCTCCGAAGCGGGGGGTTGTTCCCAGTATCGATCTATGCAAATGAGGGGAGATTCAGGTCGACCGAATTGTCGTAAAAATACACGCCAAATCGAAGAAAGTTCGCCTTAGCAATCGTTAAGGGGATATCGGAAACACAAACCCCGTCCTCCTCTCTCGGATAGCACCAGCCAGACGAGGGTTTTACCCCTGGCGGGGGCTGGTGCTGAGAAAGGAAGGCGGAACGGGCATTTTCTGCGAGCTCAGACCTTTGAAACTGACTCCGCAGGAGTGGAAGCCAAAGAGAGCAACGTCCTCCACCAGCCAGCACCGGCAGGGACGGCCGCGGCACGGGGGAAGAGCGAGATCCCCGCCGCGTCCCCTCCCCGGCACCGCTCAGCCGCAGCCAGGCTGCGGGCACGGCCGGGGCCCAGCCAGGTCCCAGCCGACCACGAGGCGGTTCCCAGTTCCCCCAGTTCCCACCGTCGCGCCAGCCGGAGACGCAGGGACGTTTGTGCGTTTGAAAGAAGAAAGATATTTGGCCCTTCCCTTATTTTTGTCTGTGAAACGGATCAGTGACCCCGGCTCCAAGTCGGATTGACTGTCTCGCGTTCTCCAGGGACAAATTAATGGAGACCTATCACTTAATTAACAAACCCTCACTCACGGCATATTAAACTCGGGCTCTGCACGGGGAGCACACGCTGGCGGGCCTGGGGAGGAGGCGGGAGGAGAACGGGTACAAAACAGGGCGGAAACACATTTTCCTCCTTCGGGTCTCCGAGCAGACAATACCGCCGCCGTGCCCCCCGAGCACACCGACCCCGCAATCGCTGGGGTGTTTCGAGGTCCTGGAGCGAGGCGGGGACACCACCCGGATCGCTTCTCTTGGGCAGGGGCATCGGCAGAAAAGCCGAGCTCCAGGGGCTAGTGCTAATTGCGACCGGTTCCAAACAAATAATAACCTAACGACCCTGGCCAACAGCGTTTCTGGCCGCCTCTCTCTAGCCGCCGCTCCCACGCCAGGCTCGCCGCGTTTGCGGGGACATCGCCGCCCCCGGGCACCGACCCCAGGCGCGGACCGCAGCCGGCCCCGGCCCCGGCCTCGCCGCACTGCCCGCGGCTCCGGAGCTCGCTCCCCTCCGGCGGCGCGGCGCGGGGCTCCCCGCGACCCTCGGGACCCCCGGCATTTGTCCGTGTCCCGGCCCGGGTCCCCGCTCCCGGCCCGGCCGCCAAACCAAATATTTCCTCCTCGACCGGCGCTGGGAACTGGACAAGGAGGTTAACGGCGAGCCTCCGGGCAGGCGGGCTGCGGGCCGCCCCGCCGCGCCGCCCGGGCTCGCACCCGCCGGCTTTCGGGGCCGCTTCCCCGCGGCCGAGCCCGCCGCCGCCGCACCTGCCGGGGAGGGACGCGATCGGGCGGGCGCCCGGCCCCGGAGCACGGCGGACACCGAGCCCCCCGCCGCCCCTCCGGGAGCCCGGGGCCGGGGCCGGCTTTGTGCACGGGGCGGCCCGGGCCGCTGCTCAGCGCCGGCCCCCCCGGGCCGCAGCGGGCTCACCTGCCAGCCGCAGAGCAGACATCCGCTGAAACTCCGGCTCCTGGAGCCACTTCCACATCCTGCGGAAGGTCTCCCGGCCGGATTTGAGCTTGCTCCAGGGCTTGGGGTTCCTCAGCAGGTCCGAGAGGGTCCCTTGAGAGCGGCACAGCACCCGCTGGGCGAAGATAGCCTGGGGGATGCTGTACCGCTTGAGCTCGGTGGTGATCCTCTGAGCTACTTCTTTGGTATTGATTTCTTCCATTTGCCCTGAATTACTTCCACTGTTGACCTGCGAACCGGTTACAGAAGGGTTTTGCTCCCTGGCCGAGCCCAGGATCTGCCCGTGGCTCTGGGCGTTCAGGTGGGCATGGGGGTGGTGCGGGATCCCGTTGATAGGCACCATGCCGGCGGAGGTGGGGGTGAGGTGTTGGTCGCCGTGCCTGGCTAACATGGCGGGGTGGTGGGCTTCGAAGCCGTTCGGGGTGAGCATTTTCTCGGCGGGCATGGCGGCGCCGGGGTGAGCGTAGTGGGGCAGCCCTTGCTGGGAGTTGTGGATGCCGCCCAGGCCCGACCCGGACAGCGGAGAGAGGCTCTGCCCCATGCCGGCGACATCCTTGTGGTAGGGGGTGTAGAGGTTGTTCACGGACGCCAGACCCCTCTCGTCCCGCATGAGCGTGAAGCTGCCGCTCACGTTGCCCGGGATCCGCTGGTGGGGGTGGTGGTGGTGATGGTGGTGGTGGTGGTGGTGGGGGAACTTGTCCGACACCGTCGAGATGGGAGGCAGCGGCTGCAGCGGGGTCAGCGTGGTGTAGGTGCTGCTCATGCTCATGCCGGGGGGGGTCTCGCAGGCCATGGTCATGGTGGGGTGCAGGGGCCCGCTCAGCCCGTGCTCGGGCGGCCGGTGGTGGTGGTGGTAGTCGCCGCCGTCGAGGATGGCCGCCATGCCCATGGGGCGCGGGTGGGCCGCCAGCTGCCCGCCGCGGTGGGCCACGGCGCCGCGGTGGTGGGGGCTGCCGCTCAGCAGCTCGGCGGCGGCGGGCACCGGCTCGTGGCTCACCCCGTGCAGGTCGCCGATGTTCTCCATCGCCAGCTGCGCGTTCATCGCCGGGCGTGCGGCCGGCCGGGCGGCACGGCCATCTGCGGCGCGGCCCGGGGCTCCTGGCGGCGGCCGCGGGACGGCGGCGGCGGGGGCGGCCGCGGGAGGGGCTCGGCGCTGCTGCCGCTGCTGCTCGGCCGCCCGCGGTTAAATTTTGGTTGGTGGTTTATTGGATTTTTTTTTTTTTTAATGGATTTTTTTTTTTTTTTTGGTGGATGACGGCGCCGGATCGCTCCTAGGGCCCCCGCTCTCTCAGGACGGGCTCCGCAGCCGCGGCGGGTGTGCGCCCGCGTCCCTCGCCGCCCCTGCCCATGGCTCCCGGCGCGCTCCCCGCCCGCGCACCGCCACCGCCACCGCTCCTGCTGCAGCCGCGGCGCCCCGACCGCACCGGCCCGGCGCATGCGCGCGGCGCCCCCCCACGCCCCCGGCCCCGCCCCGGGGCCGGCCCCGCCCCCCGTGACGTCACCGCCCCTATTAAGGAGGCGAGCCCCGCGCGCGGCGCCCAGAGCCGCGGCCCCGCCGCCCCCGGCGCAGAGCGCGCCCGCGCCCCCCCCCCTCCCACCCCCCAGTGCCCTCCCCGACGGGGGCTGCCGGCACCGCCCCCGGTGCCCCCCTGCGGGGACAGTTCCCGTTATCCCGGCCCCGCGGGGGGCGGTTCCCCCTCCCCTCACCCCCGCCCTGCGCCCCCCGCGCCGTGCCCGGCCCCGCAGGGCCCGCTCCGTGCCGCCCCGTCCCGTCCCGTCCCTTTGGCGATGGTTTTTCTCCCAAAAGAAAGAGCGGCAGGAGGAGGAGGAGGAGGAGGGGAGGGGAGGGAGGGGAGGGGAGGGGGCGCGCACAGCCTCCCGCCGCCCCCCTGGCGAGCCGAGGTGCCTTTATGCGGGGCGCACGGGCAGCTGTGCCTTTGTCCGCCCGGGGACAGCGCCGAGCCCCGCCGGGCTGCGCGCAGCCTGTGCGCGGCGCCGAGCGGGGGGGGCCGGGGCCGGGACAGGGCAGGGCCCCGGGAGGACCCCGTGTCCCGGTGCCGCCCCGGGATGGGCACCCGCGGGGGGTCCCCCTGGGCCTGGGCTACCGCCGGCCCTCGGCGGGCTCGCAGGAAACTTTTCTGTGCCTGGAGCGCTGCGTGCGCGGCCCGCGGAGCGGGCGGGATCGGGGCTTTTCCCCTAAAAATTCAGGGTTCCCACAGCCCGTGCGGTTGTTTCCCGGCGCTAAACCCGCACACCTCTGCGCGCTTTTGTGCTGGAGCTGGGGCCGCCGAAGCACCTCGCCGGGAGCCGCCCGTTACTCACCGCCGTTCGTTCTCCCGGGCTGCCCGAGGCTCCGCCGCGTTTTATTTTACGCTAAAAAATACCTCCGGGTCCCGCACCTCTCCTGCCTCTCCGATCACTCCCCCATCCCCAGACCCCTCTCCACCTCCCTGAATTTAGGCAATATTAACGTTAACAACGTCGCAATTTCTTCTAGCGAGGGATACGTAAGGAAAGGTGTAGCGGCGGCTCAAGCAAAAATAGCCCTGAAACGCAATTAGTGGTCTCAGGAAACATTTGGGGTAAAATAAAACAAAACAAAACAAAACTATCCAGAGCATTTCGCCACCGCGACGAACGGCTGCGGCTGCTTTCCAGGCCAAGGCGAGGTGATGTTACGGGTCTAATCGAAACGCTGTCAGCTTCTTCATTGCCGACATCTGCATACAGGTCACCGCGTAATGAAAAATATTTCATCTCCACGCGTTTAACGGTTAGTTGTCAAAGCGAACATGATAGCGAATAGGAGTCACTCCCTCGGATTTGTAGGGAAGGGCAGCATCCATTTTTCCCCAGGAAAGGTTCACCCCCACACCCGGCCTCAATTTCGGGGGTCCCTGGCCACACCGCCTCCGCCCAGGGGTGCGACTGCGGATTTCAGGCGAGTCCCGGCCACCGCTCCGCAACCCTGCCTGCATCTTGCCTTCCCTAAAGGGCTTTTCCCCGTTACTCTTAGGGGCGAGCCTCGCAGCAAAATGCCCCGGCGTGAAAAAGCCGCCGGTTCTGGCGCACAGGAGGGGTCCCGTGGTGCTGCGGCCCCAAGACGGCGCCTGGGCACGGTTGGACCGCCGGGAGCCCCGGGACGCCGCCAAGGGCCCGGGGCAGCCCCGCCAGGCCCCGCAGTGCCCCGGCTCTAAATGCCGCCGCTGGGGCCGCGGGGCCGTCGGGGCGGCCCGGCCGTGGGCTCCCCTCGGAGCGGAGCCTCCCGGCCCGGCGGCGGAGGGGGGAGCGCCGGGAGGGCTCATTTCGGTGCTTTAATCAATTCCTGCTCGTGCAGCCAAGTACCGTATATTTAACAGAGTGATCGTTACCGCCCTTAAGTCTTTATTTGATCAGCAGGTACTCAGAGCGGACTTAAAACGCAACTTTGCTTGTTTGAATAGCGGTGCGTGCGTGTGTGTGTGTGTGTGTGTGCGTGTCTGGGTGTGTGTGTGCTTTTTAAAGCCGAGCTGATGGGGCACGGGGACGGCCCCGAGCTCCCGGCCGGCGCGGGCACACGCGGCGCGGCCCCGACGGGGCGGCCTGGCCCCGGGCACCGGGGAGCGCCCGGCGGGGCGGACACACACCGGGCGGACCGGGCATGGCGCTCCTCTTCTTCTTCTTCTTCTTTCTTCGTCTTCGTCTTCTTCTTCTTCCCCTCCCTTCCCATTTCCTTCTCCTTTCTCTTTTCTTCCTTCCTTTCTTCCTTCCTTCCTTTCTTTCTTTCTTTCTTTCTTTCTTTCTTTCTTTCTTTCTTTCTTTCTTTCTTTCTTTCTTTCTTTCTTTCTTTCTTTCTTTCTTTCTTTCTTTCTTTCTTTCTTTCTTTCTTTCTTTCTTTCTTTCTCTTTCCTTCTTCCTTTCTTTCCTTTTTTTCTTTTTTATTTTTTTTTAACTTCTTTTCCTTCCTTCCTTCCTTCCTTCCTTCCTTCCTTCCTTCCTTCCTTCCTTCCTTCCTTCCTTCCTTCCTTCCTTCCTTCCTTCCTTCCTTCCTTCCTTCCTTCCTCCCTCCCTCCCTCCCTCCCTCCCTCCCTCATTTTGGGGTGCATGCCGCCGCTGTCGGCCCCGGCCCGGCCCCGCGCCCCTCTCCCTCCCTGTCCCCGCTCCCCCAGCGCGGTGACAGCTTGCGGCGGCCGCGGCTGCCAAGTCCCCTCGCACGGGGAGCGTGTCAAAGGTGACGCTCGGAGGCTCCCAAAGCCAACAGCTGCCGGGAGGGATTAACTTTTCCAGACTTTCCCCTGTTGAGCTTCTTGGAAACTTGCTTGGTGACAAAAACATATACATCTGTCACGGGCCAGCCAGAGAAAAGAGGGCTTTAAAGGCTGGGGCAAGCGGGGGAGGGCCGGGCATTCAGGGCAAGCTGCGGAGGGCGGGGAGAGGCGGGGGGCTCGCTGCGGGTGCCAGGCCGGGGGAGCGCAGGGCCCGGGCGGGGGGTCCGCCCCCGCCACCCCCCCCAGCAGCCCCGGCCCCCGGCTCTCGCACGGAGCCGTGCGCCCGGCCCCGACGGGGCGAGCAGGGCCACGGCTCCGCGCCCCGTTCCGGCCACCCCCGGCCCCCTCGCCTGGCCAGGGCGGCAGCTGAGTCCCGGGGGAGCCGCGGGCAGCCCGGGAAGCGGCGGCTGGGCTCGTCCGGGCCCCGCCAGGCAGCCCTCGCTGCCCGCCCCAGGGCGCCGGGCTGCCGTCGGGCCGGGCACAGCCCGCTCCCCGCCGCCCGGGCTCCCGGCTTCGGGGGCTGGAGGGCTCGGGGGGGTCCCTCCGGGGCCGGGGAGCGCGCAGGGGGGCGAGGGGCGAGCCCCGAGGGCTGCGGGCGCTGCCCCGGCCGGGCCGCCCCGAGCCGCCTCTGCAGCCGCGCTCTGCCGCCCCCCCGGCGCGAACCGCAGCGCTTGGTAATGAAGGAACTTAGGGAAGCTTGCAAAACACCGTAAATAATTTAGCATTGTATTTCAGGAAAAAAAAATAGCTTTCTTAAATCATCTCCTCAATATAACTTGCAGACTTACAGTATGGCCCTGGTAAGTCTAAATTTTTAAAGTAGCAATATTCAAAGAGACAGAGATGTCTGTATTAATTATTTATCCGCTGGTGCCTTCCTTCGTTTCTAACTTATTATTAATTAGGCGCCTCTAGTCTTTCGCAGAGAGCTCCACAGAGCCAGTTGCAGCTTTAAATATGAATTAAAAGCAAATCCAAGCTACTGTAATGCGAAAATTATTCCGTGTCTTCTATGGCAGAGATGAATAGCCGCGCAGATCAATACTGTGAAGCTATGCTCCAAACGACAGGGTTATTGATAGCCTATATTAATGATGTTAATGATGGAAAAAGGAAAACAAGAACCCGACCAACTTATAAACTTTTTATCTGCTGAAACCCCGCAATCAAGCGGACAGGAGCATGAATTAAGGGGGCTGGAGATAATCAGGACGTTATTTATGAAACCGGATAAATGACTTCTGGTAGTTTGATGCGCCTGAGCCCTGCGCTCCCGGCTCCTCGCGGGCAGGCTGGGACCGGCCGGCACTGCCCCCGCCGCAGCCACCGGCACCGGGGCGGCCCGGCGGGCGCGGGGGGGGCCCGGGGGCGGCTCCTGCCCCGGGCCAGGGCGGGGGCTCTGCGGGTATCACCCGCTGTGCCACTGGCACCCAGCTCGGGCCAGCCCGGCCCCGACGGGGCCCTGCGGCCGCTTCCCGGTGCTTCCAAGGGGACCGGCGGGGACCGGCGAGTGGTGGCTGGGGGGGAGCGCAGCCCCCCGCCCGCTCCTGCCGCCCCGGGGCGCACAGGGCCTGGAGGGGAGGGGGCCCGGGGCCAGCCCGCTCCGCGGCAGATCCGAGCCGGGCCATACGGGGCCGAACCGGGCCGTGCCGTGCCGGGTCGTCCCTCCCCAGGCGTGCGGGGGGCGTTGTGCCCGCCGTCGGGGCCCCGGCCCTGCCCCGCGGCCGGGCTGGCGGCGCTGAGGAGCGGCTCCTGCTGCCCCAGCCGCTCTCCCCGGCGTTTTACCCCGGCACAAAACGCAGCTCAGCGCCCTGCTAGGGGCTGCCGCGGCGCCGGGTGCTCGTGTATATTCAAATACACAGCCCTGCTCGGGCTGCGAAACAATGGAGATCAATAGCGTTTTACCGAGCGCTATTAATCGGGGTTATTATTTAGGGAAAGATGCTCTTCCTCCCGCCGGGTGCTCGGAGGCGATGCTCTCACTCTCTTCCCTCCCAGCGCCCGAAGCAGCAGCCCCGGCCCGCGGCTCTCGGTGCAGGCGCTGCCCTGCGGTGCGGGGGCCGTGGTGCCCAGGAGGCGTTGTGCCGGGCGCTGCCATCCCGTGCCTGTCCCAGCGCCCGTGGCACAACTCTTTGTCTAGATGCAGGCTCTGATATGCAGAGCCTGGCTCGTAGATAACATCATTTCGCGATTTAAAAAGCTGCTGTCTATAAGCGATATTTTTGGGAAATATGTTTGTAATTATTATTTTTTAAAAACACCTTCCTCCAGGAGAAAGTCGCGCTTGTTTCCAAAAACAATTCACAGCAGATAGTGTAGATATCACTTAATTCCTACAGAAATCAATGTGAAAATTAGATTTATTGGCTACTTACATTGTTAAAAATGACAAAGTGCTGCCTTTTATTTTCATAAAAACACAGAAGACCGAAAATCATTTAATAAAGAATCCACCTAGTTTAATTTCACTGTAACTCTCTTGCATCGAAACCAATTCTTCCAGCCTCTCCCTCATCAACTCGCCTTCCCTTCTAGTATTAACGACAAAAATACCATTCTCAAAGAGAGTTAAAAGAGTAGCTTTGTTTGATGGCGGAAAAACCTCTCACGCCGGTAGCCGAAAGGTGCCACGCAAATGAAACAGGACCCGCTGTTCCGCACCGTATGGAGCTCCCAGTTCTGCAGCGACCTTCTTAACTCGAGAGGTTCGTTAATTTTTTTTGTCTTTCTTTTTATTTCTTTTTCTTTTTCTTTCTTTTTTTTTTTTTTTTTAATGTATTCATTATTTTTTAAAGCAAAATGCTTTTGTTGTTATTATTCAGGACTTATTTAGCGCATAAAAGGAAACCAGGGAGAGAAGGGGGAGAGAGAGGGAGGGAGGCAGCCTGGTTTCTCAACGCGCTCGAAGCCAGCGGGCGCCAGGCTTGCGGCGGCCGAGGCGGTGCCCGGCAGCTTCGCCTCCCGCTACTTGTTGGGTTTCGCAGCGAGGGAACGAAAGCTCCGGGCCGGGGGCAGCGAGAGCCCGAGGGGGCGGCCCGAGGGGGCGGCTGGGGTCCCACCACGGCGGCCGCGCCCCCCCCGGCCCCGGGGCAGGCTCCGCTCCCGCGGCCCCGGGCCCGCCGTGTGCGCCCCGTCGGGCCGCGCCGGGCCCCGCGCTGGGGGGGTGCCTGCCCCCGGCCCTCCCCGGCTTCGCTCCTCGAATTTCGGCCGGGAAAGGGCCTCGGCGATGGGAGCCGGGCCGGGGCCGGGGCCGGGGCCGGCCGTGCGCTGCCCCTGCTCCGCGCTCCCTGCGCCGCCGGCGTTTGGGCTTCGCGCCCCGCCCGGGGAGAGCGTCGATAAAATTCTCCGTATCAAATGAGCAATCATTTGTTGTGGTTACATGTTGGGTAATGAAAGATGTTAGCAGGATCAATAAAAATGAAAACACTTTTACTTACATCTTGAATTACTGTTTTAAGGGGTGAGCTGTGGTGGTGATGCAACAAACCAGAGAAAGATCTACAACCATCAAATGTCTTCGAATGAAACCAAAATGAAAGCGTGGCACCCCGGCAGCACCCGACCCCCCCCCCTCCCCCCGAAAGCTCCGGCACCCACGTGAGGGCCGAGGGGCAAGGGCCAGGCTGCGCCCCCGGAGCGCTGCCCCCGCGCCGCATTATTGCTGTTTGCAAAGCAAAACTCGCTCGTCTTCGGGGGTGTCTAAAGGTCAGATAACAGGTCGTAGCCCAAGGCAAATGGGAATTTTAGAGAGACGGAGAGCCAGCCAGTTCCCTAGCATCCTGAAAGCTTTTCCTTAGCTGTCGCTAAATAATAAAATATCTGCGTGGCCCCTCCATTTATTTCCGCGCCCAGCAGCCGTGCCGCCGCTCTCTGCAGCGCACGGAGCTGCGGGGGGAGCAGCCAGCGACTGCCCCCGACCCGCGATATCCGCCCTGCCGCTGCTTATCCGAACTGAAATAAAAGCGTGCCCCTTATTAGCGGAAAATTCTCCGCATCGATTTCGGAGGCGTTCGCGGGGAATTTCGCCAGGAACAGCCCCGAACATGGACGCTGGGCGAGCTCCGGCACCGATCAGGGTCCCCCCCGCGCCGGGCTTGCTCGGAGCGGCGGGGCCGGGGAGCGGAGGGGCGGCCGGCCCGGCTCCGCGGAGAGCCGCCGGGGCTCCGGCAGCACGGAGGCGCCGGCCGAGGCCGCCCCCCCCCCTCGGCCCCGGTGTCGGCGCATCCCGGCCCCGGTGTCGGCGGGGAGGCCGCGGGCCCCGCTCCCCCCGCGGGGCCGCCCCCGCCGCTGTGCGCCCCGCCCGGCCCGGCCGCGCAGCCCCTCCGCCCGCTCCGTGCCCCGCCGGGCACGCTTACCCCCGCCGGCTCCGCACGCCGCTGGGACGGGCATCCGATGCGCGCTCGCCTCCTAGATTTGGCCCCCCTAGGAGGAGAGAAAAAAAAAATAAAAAAAAATAAAAAAAATATATTTAAAAATTAAAAAAAAAAAAATTCTATCTGCATAATTTCAAATGAGAACGAAAAGAGGAAAAAGAAGAAGAAAAAAATGCAACCGCCGCGGCTGCCACGCCAGTCCCGTTAAAAAATAAAGCACCAAACCCTCACAAGGTGTAGGAGAGATCTTTTATTGGACCAACTTAAACGCAAGAATTTACAGCCAGAATTACACGTTCTTCATCAGCCCAACATGCACCAGAGGCAGAGGCACAGGCAGCAATTTGTGTATTTCCTGGGTCTGCAGGAGCTGGGATGGTTTTGGTGGAGGTAGGGGGTGGGAGAGAGGACAGACCCTCTTTTTCCCCCCAAAGAGCCTCAGTTTGCAGCTTAGATAAAAATAAAAATAGAAAAAAAAATCACCAAAAAACACAACCAAAAATCTCTCCAGCGCAGGGATCTAGTCCAGGATCAATTCTCTCCCTTACATCCCCAGTCATAAACAAACAGCTTCCAGCTAAATCTTTTAAAGGTTAAAAGGAACAAAAATAGAAATAATAATCAAGGGCTTTTTTCTTCTCCTTCTGCTTGTTGGACAGCGCATTTTGGTCAGTCTAGCCTTGCATTTAGGGATGCTACTTGCATTTGAATAGCTGCCTGGCTGGTTATGGATCGGGAGGCTATGAGAGGAATCAGTATGCAAATTGTTTCAGTTACAATCGAAGGGTTCGATCTGGAGAAGGTGCCTGAGCGGAAGTCGCTGTCAGCCAGCGGTGCATTAGGCTGCCATTGCCTCCTCCGTGTGGGCCTGCTCTCCCTTCCCCTCGCCCTTTTTTATGCTTGTGTACAGGTTTCTCCGGCGGTAATTAAAACATACACACAAATCAGGGGCTGTTGCATATCATGTTGGTGCCTTTTGCAGGCTGCGGGCTCGGGGAAAGGGGGAGCGAATATATCGCCATGCTGCCGGGGTTATTATTATGCAGCAAGGGTGAGGCGATCAGTGAAATAAAACATTTATAAATGGTTTCGTGCTTACAGTAGGAGAGGTGGGCCGGGAGGGCCGCCCGGGCGCTGATCACACAGTGCAGGCTGCAAATCGATAACCCTTTCCTTGTAATCCCAGTAATTGTGGGAATCACGGCTCTCTGTTAAAGGGACAGCAGGCTGCAGCGGGGGCTGCGCTCGCACAGCCCCAGCCCCCCAAGGGCCCTCCCTGGCTGCCCCTGGCTTTGTCTGCAGGGAAGCTGGCAGGGTGGCAGGCAGAGAGGCCAGGGCAGGATCTGCCCCCCCCTCCCCCTCCCAAGAGCCATCCCCACTGCCCCCTTTGTGGCCATACAGGTCCTTTCTGTCACCTGTGGTGTCCCCGACCCTGGACACAATATCCTCCTGCCCTCTGTGCCTCCCCATGTCGCCCCTGCAGCTTGAGCTGCTGCCCCAGGGGGAAGAGAGCAGGAAGGGGCCGGGCATAGCTCTGCCTCCCCTGCCCAGGCTGCCCCATGGGGCCCAGCGGCTCACCAGGCCCCACAGAGCAGCCAGCTCCTTGCCTTCCCCATCCCCGGCCCTGCCAGGAGGAGTGGGAGGCCTTGCGGCCCCACGTTGCTCGGGGTTCTGTGATTTCAGCGATGCTTTGTTGTGTGGCAGGGAGATGGGAAGGGCCGGCAGGCTGCTGGGCTCAGGCTGCCCCAGGTCCTGCCTGGCCCCGGGGTGCACCCGAGCACCCTGCGCCCACCCAGTCCCCTCGGCGGGCGGCTGCAGCCCTGTGGGTGCGTGGGCAGTGGCGGTGGGGACGTGGGGCCCAGCTCCTGCCCTCTCCTGCCGCTGACCATCTGTCATTCAATTAGGGCCCGGAGGCAGCTGAGGGGCTGGGGGAGCGGGGCTGGGGGTCAGCGACCCCGCGCACAACGGCCTGCTGCCTCGCAGACGGGAAGAAGTTCAAATGTTAAATGCTCTCCGGCCCCGGCTCATCCAGGGCACTCGCCTTTGGAGGCAGCCGAGGGGTGAAGGGCATCAGTCATTAGCACTTAAATTTCAGCTCTGAGGCTGACCCTGCCTTCTGTTGGGAGATTTCGGCCTGAAAAGCCTTAACCCTTCCCGGGCAGCCCGCACCCACCCCGGCACCCCCGGCCTGGCCAGGCTGCTCCCCGCTGCTTCCCCCGAGGCCTGGGGCTGCCCCCGGGGCAGGATAGGGATCCCTACAGCTCTGCCCCCCGCCGGCCTCGGCCCCGGACCCGCTGGAGTGGGCAACAAGTCCCCTCGCCTGGGCAGCCACCCTGCCCACCCCTGCTGCACCTCCTGTGGGGCGCCGTGCCACCCCTCCCCTTCCTACCGACAGAGCAGAACAAATTGATGAATTGAGCTTTCACTATGCTAATTCGGACATTATAAATATTTAACTATCAGCCCTAGGAGCCAGCCAGAGAGAGCTCCTCTCTGCTTTACGTGCCACTCGATCTAAAGTAAATGTTTACACCAGAAGTGGCTGGGGCAATGCAAGCTTCCCTTTCCTGTCCCTCAGGAGAAATTCTCAGGAAAATTCTCCCTCAGGGGAGCCTGGTGGGTCCAAAAGAGGGGGCTTACCACGCCAGGCTAATTTCTGAGAGCCTCCCTGAAGGCCTCCTCATTTTTGCTGTGCTAAGAGGCTGGACAGAGGCAGAGATACAGCGTGCACCAGGCTCTGCCTCCAAGAGGGTCCCTGGCCGCCTCAGCCACCACCAGGCCCACTCAGCTGCCTGGAGCAGTTCTCACCTACGTTCAGGAAGGAAAAGGTTCCTGGCATGGGCTCAAGGCAACGAGGAAGGAGTTTTCAAGGGGAACTGGCTCCTACCACCCTTCTGACCCCAGAGGCGCAGGGCAAGGCCTCGGGGGGTGGTGGGCAGGCTGGAGAGCTGGTTCCCCCCGTGCTAACATCAGCAGCCCAGCCCTGGCCCCGCAGCAGGCCTGCCTTGAGTGAGCCCACAGTGTTTAGCACTAAACCAGGGCTGCACCTAGCAAGAGGACCCCACAGCCTTCATTTCGAGGACAGATTACACTCCTCATCACATCAGCACTTGGTACACTTTCTTGGTTGATTTACTTGTTGTTCTCTGCTGAAGGAGAGCAGTTTTCTCCTTCAGCCTGGTGGCACATCACAAGTGCTTGCTGGTGATTGCAGAGCTTTACTGTTTCTGAAGGGTTTGAGCAGCTGTTTGATTCCCTTGGCTGTAACAGTTTTACAAGCTATTCAGCTTAGAAGGCTGTAGAAGCAAAAGAAAACCTTACTCACAGTGGTGCAGGGGTCTGGGACTTCAAACAGCTCAGTAGGGGATCAGCCTGGGCGTTGTAAAGTGTTTATATGGCAGCTGTGCCACTCACCCCAAGCAGCAGGCCTTGGGAAGCTGCCTTTCTGTTTACGAGCTCTGTTAATTGGTTAATGAGAAGCTTATGGTATCTATTATTTATTCTGCCCCTGCCTCTCACCTGCTAGCAAAAAGCACTGCCCTGTCCTGAGGAGGAGGCCAGCAGCCTGGTGCCTGGCTCGGTGGGCAGTGTGGGGTAGTTGCTGCCCTGGCACACGATGCTGCCTCTGGGAGGGGGCTCCTGGTGTGGAGACAGTGTGGGGTGCCACGTGTGTGGGGTGCCACATGTGTGGGCTGGGTGTTGGTCTCTATGTGAAAATGCATAGAAGCACAGGAAATCATTCCCTGGATGCTGCTGCAAAGTGCAGGGTTCAGCTGCCCTCCCAGCCCACTGTTTTTCAGATGTGTGGGACGGGGGTGGTATTTTTGTGCTCTCTCTCTGCTCTGTCTGGGAGGAGGTGGCAGCAGGCTGGCAAGGTGATGAGGAGAGGGAGAATCCAGCCAAAGGGAGAGGGAAAGGCTGCAAAAGAGTAGTGCAGCAGTAGTTACTTTGCTATAGGGTCAGATATTAGATTATCAGCAAAAGTTAATCCCAGTCACATGATAGATCTTACATTTGCTGTCATAAAATCTATCATTATTCAATAGGCATGGAAATCAAATTCTTCTGTGGACTATGAAGCAGGAATCTTTTAAAAATGTTTACCATGACAGACAACATATTGATCCTTAGTTTTGAGGCCTCACAGACAATTCAGAGCCATTCGTGATCACAAGCTGGCTTCGCTGTGTTCATTGTCCAAAATCAACCCCCACCAATTGGCTGCACACACAGCTCTCCAAGCAGGTAGCTTTTATTTTCCTTACTTTAAAGACTACTGTTTTGTTATAGACAAATAACAAGGAAATTATATGGCATCGACCTGCCTGCAGTGACCCTGCTGTTCGCAGTAGTGCTCGCACAGATGCACGGTGAGGAGAAACGCTGCTGCCTTCTGCCACAGAAGAAAAGTCGCCTTCTGTGGACACGGCTGAGCTGGGATTTGCCACTGCAAATGGCCTCATTTATTCTGGCAGCATGAAGGGGCTGATCTCATGTCAATGGGAGTCAATGCAAATTGCTTCACTGTTACTGGGGACACTGGGCTGGGAGGTCCAGGTTGCTGCAGTATTTCTTACCCATCTCTTCTAATTGCCTGAGAAAACTGACAGCTTTGTTTCTCACCTTGTTTTGTACTTTACAAAGGCTACAAATTCCACAGTTTTTCTCTTCCACAATTGTCCATTCCTATCTCTCAGTCTCCCCCTTTCTGCCATGGTATCAGGAGCTGTAGAAGGAAGTCGAAAGGAAAGGCCAAAAATGCTGATGCAGGACATGGGGGAGCTCCGGTGGGTTACGGCACTGTTCCAGCACCTGGGCTCCTCCAGCGTGTGACGAAGGGGAGCCCGTCTTTCCTCTGTGACATGGCGAGGTACTTCAAGTCAGGAGAAGGAGCTCTTCTGGGTAAGGACTATTCGCTGCAGGTGCTGTGTGAATGGCACCAACTTTCCTGCCGGAGATGCTCAGCCATTTCACGTGGATTGCAATATCACATTTATAAGCTTGTTTTTCCCAGTCCCCTTCTGTGGACGCCCTGGGGCAGTCCAGGAGGTGCCACAGCTCCACGGTGCCCAGCCGGTGGCACTGCTGCCCTCACCCTGGTGCCGGGGGGAGCAGAGGGGTGTGGGCACCCTCCAGCTTTAGAATTAGCAAGGTCTCTAATCTGTGCATATTTTAAAGTGTGGGGATCCCATAAATCCTTCCACATCTGGGATCGCTTGTAATGGCTGGTGTCAGGAGTTTACGGAGGAGCTTGCCTAAGATCTAGTGCCCAGAATCGATAGCAGCTGCAATTCCAGGGAGGGGGATAGGCTGAATCCTGATTTGATTCTCAGGTGTTTTCAATTGTATTGCCAGCAAAAAAATATTGTTGTTAAGTGATTCTTCTAGTCTGCTTGTGCCTTTTGAAGTTGCCTTTATTTCTTTGAGCTCAGATTCCTTGAGATCCTACCGCTGCTCCGTCCCCAAGCCCGCATGTATCTAATAAACCTGACAGCTTCCCAGCAGATGTCTCCATTTTCTCCATTTTTTCCTTTATTGAGGGGATGGACTTCACTGGAGAGTGCATCTCAGTGTGCAGGGCCAACACAGGCTCTTCAGAGAGCTGCTGGAGGCCCAACTCATCTGCTTTGGCCGTGGAGGAGCAAGCAGACATTGCCCAGCAAGGCAGGGATTGAAATGCCCATCAGCTCAGCTTCTCTTTATTTTTCCCTTTTCCCACCTGCCCTTGTACAGTGCATCTGACAACATTGGCTCTCACCTGCCTGCAAGCATATGGGCTGTCCTGGGAGGCACTGCTGGGGATTTCAGCCACCCCAGCTCACTGCGAGGACTGCCCATCCCCATTAACATCACTGCCTGTTTCTGTGCTGGGTGCTGCAGGAGCACCAAGGAAATGGGGGCTGGAGAAAAGGGCTCTGCAGTGCCGCGTGCCTTTGGCCCAGCTCACAGCATGCTGGCTGGCATTGCTGGTTGGACACAGCCCTGTCCACAAGAAATGTCCTCTGGGCTGTGCTGAACCACAGGCCGGTCCTGGCCGGGCTCCCTTAGCTGCCCAGATTGCTCTGAAGTGCCCACATCTGACTTTCTTGTGAGTGGAAGAAGGGAACATGGAGGTGATGGGCAGCATCTGTAATAGGAAATTGCTGTCTGCAGATGTGTGTGTGAAGGAAAGCCTGTGTCAGACAATGGTATCAAGGGATAAATTCCACAAGTGAGTGAATCCATCTGAGTGTAAGACACAGGTTGTGCATTTTCCTCAAGAAGGAGCTGAACAGCTCCAAGGACATCAATCCACTTTATGAATGACATGGTTTCCTTAGTGTTGCCCATGCTTACTCAGTAGAAGAGAAGATAACAGATAAACAAACAGATGTTTGACCCATCTCGGACCAGGTTTTGAATCTTTACTCCCTTTGCACTTATGCGGAGCTAGGCTGGGAGTTTTGCTTGAATACAGAAGAGCGGAGTGCTTGACTGTGTTCTTCTTCAGAAGGAGGAGTGTGAGAGTGCCCAAACTGCAACACCTGGGCCATGCAGCCTTCTCTGCTGACTTGCTCTGCAGGTGGATGGGGTACAGTGAGAGATGCTGAAGCTCTTTAAGAGTACAGTAGAAAGCAGCTTGTTACCACCTCCAAGCACAGAAATTTCTCCTGTCTTTGCTCTGAACAAATGGAAATCTGACTGCTCCTTCTAATCATCCCCCATACACCTGGTGTTGCAGGGACCAGGGACAACCTGGCCCTGATAAAGACTTCAAGACTGGACCTATTACCTATACCCCAGAAACACTCTGATCATGTGGGAATGGTTAAAGGTGAGAGAGTATATAGCAGGTCATCTGTCTTTCAGCTACAGTCGGCTCCGAGGTGGGAGCGGATCGGCACAGCTGGGTGCAGCCATCACACAGAGCCCGCCAGTGCTGGTCAGCGAGCTGCAGCAGGCACATTGCGCAGCCTGGGCCGTCCCCTTTCACGTTGCTTGTCCATGGGGGGCTTGTCCACCAGCTTTGGAGAGACCAGCCAAAGCACTGAAGCTGCTTTCTGAGTGATTGAGGGTTGGCTATCTGTCCCGCAGGGCGATGTGGGTTTTTCTCGACCCACTCTGTGCTGAGTCCAGCGTGGGGCTCTTGGGCACGCCAGGCAATGCAAACCTCCCTGCCACCCTGCCCAGGGCTGCGGGAAGCATCGCATAAGGGAGGCAGCTGGATGCCGGAGAGGTGCGAGCCCTCATCTGCACGCTGCTCTCTGGGTATTTGCTCGTACACAGCATCGCTGTGGGCAGGGTGTAACCCCTGGCCTCCGGTTCAGATGGTTGCATGAAAACAATTAATCTTTCGGAGAGCAGTGAATGGAAACATTAGTGCCTCGACCCCTAACACAGGTGAGCATCCGTTTCTGATGCAAAGGCTTGCAGGCACCAGGAGCTTTTGCTGACTGCTGGCTTTCAGAGGCTTGTGGGTGTGTAAGGAAAGGCAGAGGGGTCTGGGCAGATGGATATAGGAGGAAGCAGCGAAGCATCACGTTTGTCCTGGGCAAGCACTGGGGCAAGCACTGCAGAGCCCTGCTGGGCACGTGCTGGCCGAGGGAGCAGCCCTCACTCACCAGAGGCAGCCCGACGCAGCAGTGCGCTCCTGGCTGACAACCTGGGGGCATCTGACAAGTACCCAGCGTCACCTACTGCACCTCCCGGGGGAACCAGCCATCTGCGGTTCTGCTGGCTGTGTTGGACAGGAAGGGATAGTTCATTAGCAATTTATACGTTAGGTTTACCTCCTAAAATGGATCCTTCCAGCGGCAGGGATGTATCATTTCCCTGCTGAGATGCTCCTGCTTTCACTGTGGTGACTCCCAAGCAATCATGCTCAGTCTGAGCTGGGGTTACCGGCACTTGTAAATGCTGTAAATAAGCCTTGGGAGCAGGGTCACACAAGCATTTTGTCAGGTTCTGCCCTGTCAGTCTTATTTCATGGATTCAGACAGAATATTAACGTGTTTGCATATGTAAATGTGTTAAAGTGAGCATCAGCTGAGGGAATACATTAAACTCAGTGGTCCTTCTGAGTTGATTTAATCTGACAGCACCTCCATTAAAAAAATAAAAAGCATCAGTTTTCCCTTTGTGACTTGATGTACAGTAATTAGCTTGTTAGAGCAGGAAACACCTCCTTTCATAATTGATTTTGCACCCCTTTTACTTGGATATCTCTGACAAGCTGTTTCTAGTTCCCCAAGGACGCCATCAGTACTTCCCATGTGTTTGGAATTTCATGAATGTGAATAATGAATATGATTTATCCCTCCCACACTCCCATGCACGGGTAATATATGTAGCCAATTTGTGAACTGGACCTTGCATCAGAAGGATCGGTGTCAAAGTACTAACAGCGTAGTGCCCAGCCGTGTGCAGGAATTAGGACACAGCTAAGCGGTGATTTTCTGGGCATTAGCGGGAAGGAAACAGGTTGCACCATGTGTTTGTCCACCAGGGAGGAAAAAAATGGAAGAAGGTTTTCTGAATGGTCCTGTGTATCTAAGTTAGCATGCCAAATTGGTTGCTTATTACAGCTGGCACAGTGCCTTAGTGGGCTAATGTGTTAATAATGTGTAATGTTTCTCTTAGGCAATGGCACCACTCTTCATTAGCGCTTCTCGAGCCCTGTCACTGTTGCTTAGCTCCACATTTTGTTTCTGATGTTCGAGTGGGGGTATTTGAAATCAGGATTTCAGATCTGCTAATACATGTCACACACTCTTTAAAAATGGATTTTAAAAGGGCCTTGATAATTTTATGGCTACTAATAACATTTGTAGCTATGTGAGCTAAGCTAATGATAAGAGTAATCAAATTTCATGTTTCATGGCATAAAATGAGCAACTGTAGGGGTCAGGGAGGTATTCACTGCCTGCCCTCCTCCCCTGGGAGCCACCGTCTTTTGCAGTTGCCTCAGTAGATTAGCAGTGTTTGGGCTCTGAAGCAGCACAGAGCTGCAGGAAAGTTCAGGGTCTTACATCACACAGAGCAAGGCTCTTATTTATAAGCACGAGGATCCTGGTTTCGGCTGGCAAATGGAGTGTAACTTCTGAGCGATGCATTTGTTTCACCCTGAGTAACCCCCCAGCCTTGGCGCGGGGTACACGGGACTGATCTGCCCCATTTTTGTGGCTGTTCGGACATACATGCCCCGTATTTCTGAGCAGCCCTCACACGGCCCCATGACTTCCACTTTAATTTTCCTATCAGTGGGTTTTAAGTTTTCCATCAGTGAGCTGTGCCCACTTCGGGTGGGGGGCCAGAGCCAGGAGGCTGGGGCTGGGCAAGGCGACAGCAGCTTGAACTCAGGGCTGTTTCTGATCAGGACTTTCAGGCCTGTGTTTTGCCATGTAGTGCCTAGAGCATTTTCTAGCACCCATATTTTTAGTGTGATGTGTTTTCTAAAGCCTTTTAGTGCATTGTACCAGTGATGTACTGATGAGCCTAAAAGGATTCACTTAACACAATGCTTAATAAACTAGAAAAGAGATGCACTGAGTAAAAAAACCCAGCAAAGCCAGTCACAAAACTCTATTTTTTAAGGAGGGAAATAGCTGTTCTTTGTTTAAAAGGACTGTTTTCAAGACAATACCTTATTTTTCTACTAAATACAGATTTTCATTTAAATGTGTAAATATTAGGAAAGTTTCTTATTTTCTGACTGCATTTAACCTAACATCTTTTGATTCCCAAAGTGTACTTTTCAGGAGGTTGCTATCGTCTTACAAAAACACACAAAAAAGTTAAAAAGCATCAAAAATGTTTTTGTCCTTATACCCAAATGTGGGGAGCCCATGCCCAGCAGAGCTGGGGACAGATACTGCCCCCAAACCAGCCCTCGGGGCTCTGTGGGGCTGCCGGCAGCAGCCTGCTGGTATTAGCCAGGATCGTGCAAAAGCACAAGCGAGAGAGAGAGTGTTTATGGAGAGAGCCTTGGAGATAATCGAATTAAAGCCAGAGATCAGAAGTGTGCTGTGGAAAACATTTTTGCTTAGCATAATTTGATGATTAGAGCTGAGCACAAGGTAACACGAGACCGTAATAAAGAGCCAGACGTAACACAGAAAATGAAGTCCTGGTTAATTCAGGCTTCCCAAGCACTGCTGCTAGAGCCGAGCTGGGGATCCCTCCCTCCAGCCCGTGGTGGGGGCCAGGCTGAGCCCCCCCTGGGGGAGCTGCCCCACTGCCAGAAGGCACTGCCTGCTCCTGTCCCACCATGGGCACGTGGCCCTTTTGAGTGAGAAACATGGGGTTAAAATTCTGTGATTCTGGGTGGAAATGAGGCTATAGAAACTCCCCCAGCACTGCTTCCCTTCCCCTCCCTGCTTTGGCACGGGGGTTTCTTGGGGGGAGACCCGTGCTGTCCGAGAAGGTGGGGATCACGGTGGGAAAGGCTGAGCTAAAGACCCCTTAATTGCGGCCTTCAGTGCGGTAAGTGTAACACCACATCGCTCTGTTTAGGGGATTTTGTGTATCTCTACCATCAAGGCTACATTTGTCTGTAGGATTAATCACTTTTTGATCCAGAGGGTTTAAGACAGACAGCTTACTAGGAATGTGCTGCCTGCCTCTCCCAGGCTGGCAATTAGCTTTGTTTCTTCGTATTGTCTTGTTTATTATGCCCTTCTTGGTCTATTGTTTTTTGTTTTTTTTTTTTTTTTTCTGACCAGCAAGTAAATACACTAATTCATTTTTAATCCATTTTTAAGAGACTTTTAACAGAGGATTTTTAGTAAAAGCTTTACGGTGAATACAGAAAATGAAAACCTCTCACTGCTAGGCAGAGAACAGGTCTGTAGATGATGCTGTGAAAAAATCCTTGGAGAAACCCAAAGACATCATTTTGCTCTATTTTAGTGCTTTTTCTGTAGACGTGCTGAGGTTCTCCTGTTTGCCAGAAGGTCATCAAGACCCTGAATGATACCCATCGCCAATTAACTGGAATGCAAGTAAACTTCTGTGGGACACTAGGTTGTACATCCCATGAAGGAGAAATCCATCCCAGCAGCTGTGTGAGTACACGTGCACCCTTCAGAGGCTAAGGACCAATCTCTTGTCAGGCTGTTTTCTCCTGCATTTCATTGTCTGGGTGGCACAGAAAGCTCATGCCTCTGTGCCCCATCATGTAGCCTTTTCTGCCATAATCCCAGGCTAGCTAGCACAGGAGATGGATAATGTCTTTAGTCCTTCTCCTGTGTACAGTGTGGATGTAGGGAAAAGGCAGGAAACCATCCTTGAGGCCTACACTGAAACTGTCTGCTGAGGATGCGGCTGGGAGGTATCCATGTGCCATTCTGGCTTGGAGTCGCACACATATGGGACCTGGGAGCTACTGGCGAGAAACATCAGGCTTGGTAGAGCCCCTCTGGACCTGGCAGCTTGCTCTGTGTCTGGAACCAACCCAAAGGCATTTGCATGCTACCCAAGGGTTCGGGGTTCTCCTGTTTCCAGACATGGCTGTCATGAGTCTTCTGGGTGACCTTGGTCAAGCAAGTTCTCTGCTCTGTACCCGTTTCTCGCTCAGTAGTTGTGGTAATGATGCTGGACCACTTTGCTACAGGGTTTTGCTGCATCCTGAGGACAAGCACAGTCTCGGGGCTGGATATTGCTGTGTGGAACAGCAGTTGGCTGCTGTAGCTTCACTGCACTGAGCCAAAGCTTATAGAAATACGTGGGAGCTGTGCATTGACTACAGTCAGTTTTGGATCAGATGCTAAAAGATATATATATATATATATATTTTTTTTTTTTTCACCATCACACATCCCCAGTGCGGACTTACTATCACGGTCTGAGCTGGATGCAGCACAAGCCACTTTTTCCTACCACAGGCAGTCTGTCTTCCTTCTTCCTGGCTCTTTTAATAAATGTAACCTTTTCTCCTATGGCTTAGGCATTGTGTCGAACCTCACCGACAAATGTTCTCAGGTTTTTAAAATATTCGGTATTAAAGAGATCAGGCCAGATGTGTTCTGCTGCCTTCATCACTCTAGGTTGTGTACTCTATGTTGAAATGATTATTGTCATCACCCAGTGAAAGGCAGCTGATGAAAGACTCTCTCCCTCTGATGAGCTATCCGTCCGCCCATGCCTGGTGCAGAGTGCACAGGTTTTGTTTTTGAGTGATGTATTGCTGTGTCAAAGTGGCTTATGTGCTGCTTAAACCTGCGCTGGTGAATGATAGAGAGCATGTATTAAACAATCTCATTGCAACTGGAGCTGTATTTTCTCACCCCCAGCTTCGGGAGCACCACAGCCGCCCCCGGCGTGGGCCCAGCAGAAGGCTGCGCTCCTGCTGAGGGCTCGCCGGGCTTTGTCATGAGCCCCTGTACCCGTGAGCGGCTGCTGCCAGCTTCGCTGTGCTTGAGCAAGCTGCTGCCTGTGAGTGAAAAGCTGAGGTGATTTGAAAGTAAAATCACTCTTGGAAATCACACATGAAAGAGTGGCTTGGGTCTGGGTCTGGCTGATTGTGACGGCATTGATATTTGGACCTACTCCTCCCCGTTTCAGCTGCAGCACGTACAGGAGGCCCAGCGGTGCCCCCTGCCTCCACAGCCTGTGTTAAAGGTCCTGAGTTCTTCCTCTGCGGGCCAGAGAGGTGGCATGGACATGGTCTTTGCCTTGCAGATGTCTTGCTGATCCTTGCAGGTGTGATCTCAGACTTCTGCCGTTTCACATCCTCTTACCTGAGTTCATGCGAAAGAGACATCTGGAGATCCTGTTTTGTGGTTGCCATGAGAAACAGTGGCTACATCTTCTGAAGTTCATATTAACCTGTGAATATTTCAATGCTGGGCCTTGTTCAGGTACAAGCTTCATTTAACCTCAGCAGCACCCCAGACCTTGGTCTCTTCCTCCTCCTGGATGCTCTCAGTAACCTGTGACTGAGCCAGGTTGAGCCAGGCTGTCTGCAACTCCAGCTGAAACGCCTGCTTTTGCAGGGTACTTGGCAACACCCAAATGAGGAGCGCTTTCCAAAAACGTCTCTGAAAGCCCTGCCAGGTATTTTTGTTGTGTGCCAATCAAACAGCCTCCCCTGGTGAGTGTGAGCCGGGCAGGGGCTCCTGGAGCAGGCGCTGGGGTATAGCAGTGTTCATCTTCATGTGCTAACGCGGCATGTTTTGAGAGGGCTGACACTTGGTACCAACCATCCTAAGTCTTTCTGGAAGAAATGATTGTTCTTTTATGCCCACCCTGCTCTGCTGATGAAGGAAACTGCTTTGTGTAAGCAATTTTGAAATGTTTCAGATTTGGATATGTGTCCCCTAAAACCTTTTCTGTTTTCAAGTAGTGTAGATTATTTGTTCTTCACCTTCCTTTTACTCTGCTTTGTTCCTCATTTTTTCAACCATTTGCAAGACTCAGCAAAAATAGATAAGAAATAAGAAATAAATAAGAGAAAGGGGAGAGTATAATAAAGAAGAAGGGATAGGGAAAGGGGAGACTGCAATGCTGACACTTTGGATCTATTGCCAGTCCCCCAAAACATCTCCAAAGCATTCATCTGATGAGCAAAAATTATTTGAATATAAAATTCAGTTCTTCAAGACTTCACTTCCACAATCCTTCAATATATTTGCTAAATTCCAGCAAGGCTGAGCAAGACCTTTCCAAACAGCTGTGATTATTAACAAAAACAACAACAAAAAAACCAGACACAGACATTTTCTGTGTAGTGGCACAATCAAATACTTAACCAAAAATAATGTAATGAAAGGTCTAGGTCACAAAATGGAGTGCTGCAGCCTGGAAAAATAGTTTTTTGACCTTCTGGATTTCCTCTGTTAGAGGACTACTGTGCAGTGAGCAAACCCCATTTCTTACAACAAAGAAATTTAGCAATCTGTGAGGCTATGTCACCTTGCTGGCAGAAACACTGAGCGGCAATAGTGATGAAAGTCAACACTAATAGCTGACACCAAATTAAACTGCCAGAGTTTGTGTGATGTAGTTCTGTCACCCTTTGACACATTTGATGTGAATTCAGAGCCTTCTGCTGTAAACTCATCAGCAGAGCTCATGACGCATCATCTTTACATATCTGTCCATCCACATTTGTCAGCAACAGGCGCGCCTCAGCTGACTCCAGCAATGGGGATACAGATTGCTTTACCTTCACCTGTAGTAAATTGTTTTAACACTTGTGATACCCTCCGCTCCAGCTTTTAACTGACAAAGTCTTGTTAGCTGCACTCCAGCCCTTCTGTGTCCACGCTGAACATGGTGATTGATGAGGGCTGATTATGGCAGGAGGGTGGCCCATCCCTTCTTAACCTGTGGCTAAAATCATCTCCTGTTTGCCCATGCAGAAGAGCAGCAGGCACACTCCTGAGTGTCTTCATGAAGTGCCTGATTGAAAGGCCATAGCCAATTAGGCTGGGCTGAAACGGACACTTGCAGGATGGCTCTGCCTCTCCATTCCCCCGCGGTGCCTGGAGAAGCAGGCACCAGCCCCTAATTTCCATGTGATCTCTGGACTTACCAAAGGAATGAGCACAGGCCCCCTCGGATGGCAGTAGGTCCCCACCGCGGTGGTGGAGCCCGGGAGCTCGTGCGATGCTCTGGGTGCAGCAGGACAGGCTGCCCGGGTCCGTGCCCTGCTTGTCTCCCCTGTGGATCAGAAAGGAAAAGGGGCTGCGGTTTCTGTTTGTCTCCATGGTATTTAATACAGTTGCTAGCTTCAACAGCATCTCATTTGCCACATATTGCCCTAGAATATTTAATATCTTGAGTCATTTTCTCCTACTAATTAGCTTTGCTATCTATCTGTGCAATTTGCCATGGAAAGAAAGCTGTATTTAGACACATGGGAAGAACAAACACAGCAAGAAACAGAAAGCAGATTTTTTTTTTCTTTCATGGGTTTGAGTTCTATAAGTCTATTTTAACATATGGTTTAAAACACTAGCCTGATAAGGTAGTACGGATCAGATCACGTTTATTCGAGTGTGAGCTGTAACAGGATGGGAATAGAAACACGATGTCCTACAAGGAAAGCCACTTTGTTTTCACCTGCATCTCCAAATCTTCTTCTTATATACCTTTGGCATAAAACATTGCACAGCATCCTGTGTTCAAATGACCCTTTCCATTACTAGAATTATCTCTGGAAAATGATAATAGAGGATTTCCAAGATTTCCACCTTTGGAAGAAGACCAAATCTTGTGCCGGGTCAGAGGGTGGGAGAGCAGCTCAGACTGAGCCTGGCAACATCTTTTTCCTATAGAGTTTGTGTGTGTCAGTAATAAAACTTTCTGACAGAAAGCAGGAAAAAAAAATATTTGCTGATTTTTTTTTTTTTTTAATGTTTCCTCTTAAAAATTCTAATCTGGAAAACTTTGCAAAAGGGTGGGAAAAAAGCACCTAGAAGCTTTAAAAGTATTTCCCAGCAACATCAGGTGCCACTCTGCTATGTGAAGGGAGCGTTGTGGAGCACCACGTGAGATTTAATTTCGTGGTGTTCTAAGCGTCATGCAGGGGTCCTCTGGAAATGCCTTTCCTGGCTATAATTCGTTCTAAGGCCTGCAGGAACTGTGTGTAACATTAAAATAAAACTTGGAGTGGCTCTGTAATGGGTGCGCTGGGAGGAGCGAGGTGGCTGGGGAGAGCCCACATGGCCGCACTGCCCGCAGCCCCCCGCCCGCCGCAGCTGCAGGCACTGAGCCTCGCGCCGTGCCCAGAGGGAGGGCAGGGGAAATGCTGACAGCTCTGGATAATTAGGACACTTCAAGGCATCGCTGTAATTACTGCGCAGAGGCTTCTGGCATGCAAACAGTATTAGGGTACATCTTGTGCCTGGCTTGTTTTATCTGCCCGTGTGGCAAAGCCCCTGAGGACAGGTAGCCAGAGCTTCTTCGTGCACTTTTTGAAGCACTGGTGGCTCTCCCAGCACTTTATGGTTACTTACTAGCGTCAGTGGCAATTGGGCTAATTCAGTGCTTATTTCCCAAATTCCTGCTGATAGATTGACTGCACAGTGCAGATGCCTAGTGCAGAGATGCTCGATGGACTACAGCTTTTTCTGCAGCCTCCTGAGGGGGAGAAACATGAAGCCTGCACCTACACAAACTATTTATAAAAGCATCTGACTTTGGCTTTTGTGTCATGTCAGCACTGGAGCTGGGGTTGCTTGTCCTGTCTTGTACTCTCTTGGTGGGCAGCAGGGACAGACAATTCCTGATCTGCAAAGGGGATTGTCCCACCCCCCTGTATTTGGCACTTTCCTGAGTAACGAGCAACATGTCTTATGAGCACATTTTATGGCACCCTTGGTCAGGTAAAGTTTTAAATTAGATGAGTTAAAATGGATCATGAGATGCAAAGCAACCATCTCTGTTATTATCTGGACTGCGGCCAGTACACCGCAGCATTTCTGCAACTGCTCTGCTAGTCTGAAGAATAATTACCTGGAGATAATGCTACATGACAGGCAAAAATAGAGCAGTGAGGCAATGGTCCCCTGCCTCCCCTTCAACATAGCCTCCAAACGCGGAGGCCACCGATGGTGTAACGAGTACGACCCACGCAGAGCAGGCAGCGGCTGCTCTGGGAAGCAACGGGGCTGAGGGAGGTATTTTCTAGGTATGCTAGAGCTCTCTGCATGATAACTGCATCCTGCGTTTCCTTCCCCTTGGACTCGGTCTCCCAGCAGCACTGCCCTAGCCCAGCAGCACACACACCACACCGCTGCGCCGACAGGCCCTGAGGTACTGAATTTCGGCCATTGGGCTGTTTGTGTGATGGATGGAGGGCTTCCCGGCCCTGACAGAGGAATATTTAAACAAAGTTATTTAAATAAGTTCTCTGGATAATTAGATATTGTAGCACCCTCTTCTGGCTTTCTGCATTCCCTGGGCTGCGGCCAGCTCTCCCCGAGAGCCCTTTCTGCCCACAGGGGCGTGCCGAGGAGCCCCTATTTCCCCCACTGCATCCCTCACAATGAACCTTTCTGTGCAACCTTTTTCTGAGCAAAATCCCTCTTCTTATTCTTTAGTAGGTGATGATGGAAAGAAAAAAAAACCCTAGCTTCGCACATTTTAGGTGGTTTCGACCACAGCTCTCCAGAGGGGGTTACCCAAAGCTGGGGAAAGGGGAGCCCGGGATGTGGGGCGGGCAGCAGGGGCACCGCAGGGCTCGGGGCACGGCTTGGGGCATGGTGGCCCTGCGAGCACCGTGGCCAAGGCAGCCGTGGGCTTCTCGCCAGTTTTGGGGTGTTGCTCCTCCTCTGATGGCCTCACCGTGAACCCTGAAACAGGCAGTCGTAACTCACAGCACGGGTGTGCAAAATTCCCCCTAAGAGCTAATTAACTGCGAGGATTAATATTGCTGTTTTAGGATCCACAAAAGTCATTATACCGTTATAAAATAAACTCTTGAAGAATAATTCACTTTTAAAATAATACATTGCTTTCCTTTTATCCAGTAGGTTAAAGTACTTTGTTCCTTGGTACCAGCTTTAAATTTTTCATGTCAGGGTGAAAAGCAATTTTTTAATTATAATTTTAATGCATCTGACCATATTTCGTAGTGATACATTTTGAACCCAACTTGTAAAGGTGTCAGAAGAAAATATGACTATTCCATAGAAATACCTGAGCCATAAGAACACAGTTGAAATAACTTAGTGCTTTTAAAAGTGCCAATTATTTATTTTAAGTGTGATATTACATCTGTCATTAGCACGGCATGAAATACTGGATGTGTTATTAGGAAGGGTCCAAACTCAACTGTTTCAAAGCTGACAGAATCCGCATGAAGACGACACTAGGCCACAGCTCCTCCAAAGCAAAACCCGGCCTTAAATCCATTTTAACTCATTTCCCTGGCTCTCTCCTGTGGGTGACAAGGGCACCCCGCTGCCCACAGTCCCGTGTGCTTTGTGTGATTCCCCTCGGGGCACGGGGCAGGTTGGACGCTGTGACGGGCAGGGGATTATCTTTGCTTGTGGACTCGGCTGATGGAGAGTGGGACCCATCACCCCTAGCAGGAAGCCACCTCTGCTGCCAGGCTCTGGTCGCTGGGATTTAAAAGGGCCTTAAACCACAGCTCATAGGGAGTGACAGGAGCACCACAGCTCTGACAGCAGCATGAGACAGCAGCAAGCACGTTGAGAAGGTAGGTGCTCGTGCAGCACCCGAGAAAAATGTATCCCTACCGGCTCTGAAGCTGTGAATGAAAATGCTGCAGTCAGATGGGAAAAGTTGGGCATTTTGGAGAGTGAACGAGGAGAACACCAGGGTGGTCTGTGTACATAATACACCCAGAGAGCCTGTTCAGGGTAGAGCTCTTCCCACCTACCTCCCTCACAAGGCTTGGCACAGACATATGTTGGCATTTCTTCCTCAAATCATCCCGTCCACCCGTGTACCGCTTGGTGCACCTCCTTGCCAGCTGTGGGAGCCCCAAAAGCCAGCGCTGGAGGAGCACAGCAGAGCAGGAGGCTGCTGTGTAAATCAAAGCAGCAGCTGCCTCCAGAAGCACGGTGAATTTCTCCCTTTCAGACAAACATCTCTTTCCCCATTTATGATGGACCAAAGGTCGAAGATAGCTGCTCCACCACTTCCATGGCTTCCCTGAAATGTTATGCTCTGGAATTGCCGTCAGGTTTAATGTTCTTATTTTATGTAATGAAATAGCAATTGTTCCAGCTCTGCAGCTGAATGAATTCACACTGCAAAAGACAGAAAATTTTAAATAAGTTTCAGAAACTGTTCAGAGCTTCAGCCAGTGGTGTTACATTAGATTAAAAGCAGTGATAAGCAGTATTTACTTGGAAAACTCTGAGCAGCAGACATACCTGGAGAATTCCTTCTGAACCTAATATCAATGCATTTGAGAGGGGAAACCATCAGAATATTTACCCTTTTGTACAGCTTCATCGACCTTTTCTTACAGCCTCTTGTTAGCTTTTCCCTTTGCAGGTTTTTGGTATAGATCCTTGGTTATAAGTCTACAGTTCTCTGACATGTTATTGCTTTGTAGGAAGGAAGGTCTTTTTGTTTTACACTTTTTAAATACAAAACCTCAAAATGATTGCCTCTTCAGTAGTATTTTTACATAAGTGGGGTCCAGCCGACAAAACTCCCCTTGACTTTGATGGTTACAAAAACCATGGGTGAACTTTAAGAGGAAAACATTATTAAGCCTTAAAGGTGACAGTCGGATTTTCACAGTACCTTCAAATCTGGTAGAGATGGTGGATAACCTAAATGCCAAGCACATGTCCCTTACAGTAATGGGTCACAGCCTGGGGCTGCCTGGAGGCCCCTCTGAAACACCAAAGGAGGATTTCCAGCTCTTACAAAGCCAAATGAGAGCTGCTGAGCTGTTTTCATTTTTTTTTTTTTTTTTTTTTCCCCAAGGTTCATTTTATAGCTGCCATGAAATGATCCCAGAGGAGCTCTACTCTTCACCCCACCAGAGGAAACAGCACCCCAAGCTCTAGCCACATTTGCAGAGCTTGACATTGTTCTTTATTCCCCTCCTGGCAAGTGGAAATGGAGCTATCTAAAGGCACAAGGTGTAGTCGTGATGCTGAGGCAGAGGCAATGAGCAGCAGACGCAGAGCCCCAAGTTATCTCCAGTCTCTCTGCATTTACTCGCGTGTCTGCAGCAGTGCCAGGGGTCAGAGGTTCAGCGCCGCGGCACCAAGCCCACTGCAGAGCTGTGCCTAAGCCCGTCCCTGGGGTGCCAAAGTGGCTTATGCTGCGATAGGAAGAGAGGAAGAAAAACGTCTCCGTGACCAGTAAGTCTAAAATCTGTATTATTGTCAAAGAAACAATAGCAGCATCAGCTGCTGCTGCTGCCCAGGAGTGGAGCAGCATCATTAGTGGTGTAGGGCAGGGGTACCTGTGGGGGGGCAGCACTGCCCCAGCTCCGTGCTCCCTCCTCCATCCCCTCTCCTCTCCTCTGCAGCCCTTGGAGGCAGCAGCATGGGAGAACCCGGAGGCTGGGGAACACTCTTCCTTCCTCGAAGGGCACCATGAACACCCTCATTGCTGGTCATGCTGGAAAACACGTCAGGCTGTGGCACTCGTCTCGCTCTTATGTAGCTGGCAATTTGCCTCACGTTGTTCAGAAGACTGTTAATGGCCATATTTCCAAGCGGCCCTGTGCTGCTGATTGCTGCTGCCATGCTTCAAACATGTTTGAAATTTCCTTATCTGAATTATGACTCGCAACAGCTGTATTTAAAATCCTATACTTCACCTTCACTTTCCACAATCAATATTGTTAACAGGGATAAAGCTATGGAGGGATAATAGAAAATATTTACTCATTTCTCTCTGCGCAGTCTTTCCCAGCCCTCCCTTACCGCATCCTGGATCCCATTATCCCTCTGTCGAGGTACGGATGCTCCTCTCTGCTGGAGGTGGGCCTGGAGGGCAGCAGTGGCGGGAGTTGCTGGCAATGATGCTCTGAAAGCAGCTGGGAGAAGTTGTCCCAGGGAACCAGGTTTTTCCCATTGTGTGCTGCCCCTGGGGGCTCTCGTGCTCCCTTGCACCCATGGGAGGGCTTCCCAAAACCACTGCTGACCATTTCATGCTGCTTCAGACCCAGCGGGGGCAGTGCCACCTCCTCAGCCGTGTGCCAGGGCACTGCTTTGCCCACTGCACAGACTTATCTGGTGTACACTGGTGCAGCTCCATCAGGTCAGCGGAGTGAGGGCTTTATATAGTAGCTACAGCCTTCGCTTGTTAGTTTTTATCATTGAATATACAGCTCTTCCAATTTCAGGTAACGGACACCTCCATTTCCACATTGGCAATGGGCTGATTTATTCCAATAAATATTGACCCGCTGTGACGAAGCGTTCTTATTATCAGGATGTATCGGTATAGCACAGATATATCGACAGGTTTTCAGCTCTGTGTTGTAGAAACATTTTAGAGTGACATATTTTGAACTTTCACTGACATGCCTCTGAAAATATTTGCACTGGCGAGGAAGCCATGAGCTCACCCCGTTATCTCTGACATGGCGAGGGCTGGGAGGATGACCAGAGATTCACTGGAGTTTTGGGCCGTTATCAGTTGTTTTGCAGGTACAAGCCCAAACACAGGTCAGCAGTCTGTTTGCAGTGGGGACCCGCTTTCAAAATTTGCCCTATAAATCGTTGTTTGTTCGTTCCATTGATAATTAATGAGTTACTGAAGCGTAAAATTCTGTGCTTCCTACAGAAAAGTTGTTTCATTTGCTGTACAGAAATCGCAATATTTGTATTTTACTTCTTCTGTGGCTGGGTGGTGGAGTTGGGTGTCTGTGCCTCCTGCCCATGAGTGCTTTGCTCCATCAGGTCTGAAACTTCCCCACCTTAGCTGTGGGAGCAGCTCCATGAAGCTACAGTGTGAAGGCACTCTGGGATGAGGAGCAGAGTGGTACGGAGAGTAGAGCATGGAACCTAAATTACTTTAAGCTTTCTTTGTTTGTTTGTTTGTTTTTTTGTTTTCCCTGAAAATGAATACATTCTTCATTCTTTCTCTCAAAGAGAGCAGGTAAGCTCCTGGCCCCTTGCTGAGCTGGGACACTTTCACAGGGGTCACCAGCCCAGGCACGACATCGGCCAGCACCTTCTATGCAAGTCCACCAAATACTAGGGGAGGAAGAGCCTAGTTTTAAAGCGCTGCAATGTCGCTCATTGGCGAGAAGCAATTCCCTAATCCCAGAAGCAGCAGTATCATCGAGCTGTCAGCAGCCGGCGGGCGGGATGGATGGTGCCTGCGGTTGTCAGGCAGCGCTGTGAACCTCGCGCCGGGCTTTGCTCTGTGACGGCACATTGGCGTGCAGGATCCCCAAACTTTTCCAAACTTGTTTGGTTTATCTTGATTAATAAGCTCAAGTATTCGTAAAGCTGAGGCCTGCCATTAAGGAGGCGATAAGCCATAATTTGTAATAAAAGAGCTACCTTTTCCAATTGTCTTCAGCTGAAGCGGAGAGTCCCCGTAATGATTTATTGCCTTACTGCCAGGCTCTTGATAAGTGGACACCAAATGGCTCCTCATTACTCAAAAGCTCCTCTGATTTTTTGAACCAAAGTCCTTTCCAAGCTCCACTTAGTCCACTTTCCTTCCGAAGAAAATGAATCAAGGACCTTCTCTCAGTAGCCTATAAACTATTTTAGCATAAAAAATATCATAAATGAGAAAGGGGAAAATCTTGTTTGCTAAAGGGCTGCTGGATGAACTGCCTCTTGCCCTTTTGATAGCATCTTTGAAATGGAAATGGCCAGCTGCCTGACCTTCTGTTCAATGACCCTTTTTGTACAAAGTCAAATTGCAGTAGCTTCACAGCAGCAATTCACCTATGGACATAAACTAGATTTCAGGGGGGTATGGACGAGGAGGCTTCTATTTGCAGTTTCTTTAAAATATTTTTCCTTGGTAATATTTCCTATACACACATCAGGAATCAAGTTTATAAAATAAATTATTGTTCATAAAAGGAATTTAGAATTTTACTTCAGTAGCTTACATCTCTGTAGTTTTTTTTTTACATTATGGGTGTAACAAGCCTTCCTTAAAAATCATTAATCAAAAAGATTTAGTATGTGAACAGTGCTACATGCAATTTTGAAAAAAATTCTATAATCAGTTATTGGATTGTGGCATTAATTATTTAACTCATTTTATTAGAACTCAAGAAAAAATATAATTCTAAGCAGGATGAAAGATCAGCAAAAAGAAAAGGTGAGAAGAAATATCATATTTTTAAAGAAGAAATATCATGTTTCTCAATACACTGAGACTTAGGTATCCAAATTTAGAAATCAGCTGCTCACGTGAGATGTCCAAGTAGTGCAAAAACCTATTTCCCCATCCAATTTATGCCCTTGCAGCTTAGTTTATCCTGTGACACGATTGCTTTTTAAGAGCCGTCATTCTTTGTTAAATATATTTGGCAAATCCAAGCCCAGCATTCCAGCTGGGGGAAATCACTCGTGCTCAATTATACCAGCTGAAAGTCTGTCTGAGGAGGGTTCCCAAATACTCCTGGAAATAGGGGGCTGGAGGGTGCCTGTTGGCAGGACCCAGGACCAGCGTGGACCACGGCAGGGTTTCCCCGGCTGACAGCCCCATCCTTTGCCTTGCAACTCATCCTTTATCTTCCAGCTCCACCTCTGTCTCTCTGCCAACTGCCAGACAGTATCCAGCCAAGGAGAAACAGAGGGGGGATGTGTTTTTTAAGCGGTGCACTTAGCAGTATTTCAACTTTGTCTAAAATTGTGACTAGATCATGTGAGCATAAGGCATCGCTCAGAGCAGTCAAAAATATGAGACTTATAAGGTAAGCTAGTACATTTTCTGATTAAAGAGTTGCCCTGATTGTTGTTTTACAGCTAGCAGCTGGTATGTTAAGGCTAAACTCTGAGCGTCAATTAATTCTGTATCAGATCAGCTGAGAAAGACAACTGTGCGCAAGCATATGGTCATTGCAGGAGCAAGGCTGCTGAAAGCAGAGGGTGTTTGATGGTTTCAGCCTGTCGCTCTTCACTTATGATATTGTAAATGAGGCTAAAACAGTTTAATTTGTGTAACTGGCAGTTAGAAGGAGGGTTTAATTGAGGGAGAGGGAGGGCTGGCAGCACTGGCAGGTTCTCCCGCGGTTGCTTGATGCACAGCGGCTTGTGCCCGGTGGCAAGCTGCCCAGTCTTGTAGCACACACAAAAACAGTTCATAATTACACCATAATTCAATCTGAAGTCTTGTTTCCAATAAATCCCTCATGAAATCAGTGTTTGGCCCGGCGGCTGCCGCCAGCCCTGCCACCCTGGGATGCGTCGGGGAGACCCTGCAGCCTGGGCCAGAGCATGGCGGTGGCCGGCGTGTGCAATGCCCTGCTCTGTGCCCCGTCCTCCTGCTTGCTGCCCGTGGGTGGACACTATAACAGCTCAGAAAGTGGTGGGTTATGCTGCAGTTTTAAAGGAGAAGGAAAACAACAAGCAAAATGAGTAGGTGGAGCAAGGACCGCACGACACCCAGAAGTTTCATGACACGTTTTGAGCCCCCAGGTTCAAAGGAGCATGGGTGCATATGCTTAAGTTTTGGGCATGTGATTCTGTATCCTCCCACACAACGCTCTCAGAAACTCCATGTGGAACATCAGGGGGAAACTCTACCAAATCCAACATCCAATTTTAGTGTAATGTTTTGTAGAAAACGTCAAAGTTCTGGTCCAAAAAGAGGCTTAGGTGAAATTCAGGTTCCTGATTGCAAGAATACAACCCTCAGAATTACCACCTGGCTGCATTTTAATTTCAGGGCTGCTTAAACTTCATTTTCCGCATTAAAGTCCTGAGGGGCTGGAGCTCCTCACTGCCGGAGGCTCCTGCAACAGAAATGGGCTCAGAGGGTTGGTACCTCTGGGATCCCAGAAAGGGATGCTCCCGTGTCTGCTGAACTTTGCTTGCACGCTCTTGTCTCTATTTCCCTTTCACACAGCTAGGGTAAGAGCTGCTGCCTTTTTTTTTTTTTATTATTATTATTATTATTATTATTATTATTATTATTATTATTATTATTATTATTATTATTATTATTATTATTTTTGTGAGAAACCCCACGGTTAAGACAGAGGGAAACCTGGGTTTCTCCTTTTCTGCCTGAGAGGCTTGTGTACGGGGCTGCTGTGGGCACTGAACTGTGCTCTTCCAGGGGAAAAGCCAGGGAGAAATCGTTCTTCACCCCTCCTGTTGAGAAATGCAATTTGGAGGGTCCCTGGAGGCAGAGAGAGCAGTCATGAGCCCGGCCATCTCGCTGAGAGAGGAGGGCACTCACCTAGAAGGCAGGCTGGGCCTTGCTGGCCATGCGCTTCATCCACAGGCTGATGTAATTAAAAAAGACACCAGCAAGACATCGTCTTATGTTACTGCTTGTTTAAAAGCATCTGAAATACTACTGACAGAAAAGAAAGTGTCTTTTCAAGTCCCATATGTGAAGGACTCTGAAATGGCTGAGAAGTATTTCACAGATGTTTAGAGGAAAATGAAAATCCCTCTTCGAGCTGAGAACAAGGATGAAATATTTAGACCAAAGGTTAGTGTCCTCCCATATATATAAACCTCCTGGGTCACCAGCTGTTGAGATAAAAATGTTTCCTCCACCGTGGAGCCCCATGAAGCTATAGCACTGCTGAACTGCTACGCTAGCAGGAGAACAGGGAAAGGGAGCAGACGTGCTCCTGAAGGGAGACCAAACACATGGGGAGCTGGGCCTGGAGAGCAGTGTGGGACACGCAGCTGTAGAAACTCTTCTAGAGAAGAAGTGTGATGAGTTTTCTTTTTCTGGAGCTTGCATGTCCCCATCTCCACCGTGAACACGCCCAGCATCCCACGGCGCCCAGCCGTGGTCAGAGCTGCCCGCAGCCCTGGGAGCCAGGTGCCGGCTGGCTCGGGGAGCAGCACCGCGATGGCTGCGGAGTGAAGGGCTGGTGCTCTCCTTTTTGTTTACAGCGTCCCAGAAAGCACTGAGCTACAATAGCCACGGCAGTGCCTTGTTTGAACAGAAACGGCAGTGCTTTCTCATCGGGCAGGGTTTTATCGTCTCCCTGTTTACCAGTGGCAACATGAGAGTGACAATCAGCTAATGCAAGGCTCACGAATCAGCACCAACACCACAGATGCCAGGGACCTTTGGCAGAGCCTCATACCCGGAGGAAGTTGCCTAATTCCTAAAGGTCTGCAGAAATTCAACGCTCACTGTTGTTCCTGCTCAGGAGTGGTGCAGGATTAGGGCCCCGACACAGACACTGCTGCAGCCAGCAGCACTGTGCTGATACACCCCTAAACATCATCTGCTGGCTCTGGTTAAAATCCAGAGCTCCCAGGTTAAAAAAACAAATCCGGATGTACTCAAACTGAATATGTTTATCTACAAAAAAGGAGTAATTATGGAATCCCAGATTAATTCAATTATTTCACTTAAAATAACAACCTGAATCCTGTGGTGCAGCTTAACCAAACTAATGAGCACAACAGCGAGGATGAGCAGAGCACTGGCCAGGGGGAAGGAAAAAGTGGCTCAGAAAGCAGTGTGAGAACATGCAAATAAAACACCTGCCAGGTTTTACACCTTGCCCTTATAGCCACTGCCTGTGCTCAGAGGGATTCCGAACTGCACGATTGCTGATCATCCTTATTTCCAGCCAAACAGTTGATTGTTTATTTTTAATGACAGAAATATTGTGCAGACCGTCGTATGCGAATGGAGGATGTTGCTCCTACATTTTCCTGCTTGTTGCTATTATTCCTGGGTTGTGAATATTTTAAAGCACATGCCAACCCTTTGCCTCTGAAAATCAATGAAAGTTTGGCCATTGACTTTAACAGAGCTGGATCAGATCTGAAGGTCTGTGCCCCCCACCCCCTTTTTAAATAAGTGGGCATTTTGTAGGATAATGGTCCTGGAGCGTATCGATTGGCCTCAGATAGGCTGTGCATCGCCCTCACTGGAAAACGTAAAACCTGTAACGGGCTGAGCACAACGGGGATGTGACTGACACACCCCGAGGGCGTTTTGGGGCTGAGGGCTGTGTGCTGCTTAGGGTCACACAGCGGGAGGCGTCACGGGGACGCCCGGCTGCCCCAGCACCACCGTGCCATGCAGGGCACCTGCGGCCGCACACCTGCAAGCTGCTCTGCAGGGACAGAGAGCTCGCAGCGATGGCTCCATGCCAGGCTGTGAGGATGCACACGAGGCCGCCTGTTCCCTGCCCATGCTGGGGGGACAGCACATAACACAGGGTGCTGCGAGTGCAGCAAACGGCAACATGGAAAAACACCAGCACTGCTTTGTCCTACCGCCTTCGTTATGCATCGGTAGCACTGAATATTACTATTGCTAGGGTAAGTGTGGAGAGGCCTGTGGGGCTATGCAGAGGGTGTGTGAGCCCAAAAGAAGTGCTGATGAACTTGTCAGCCATATGACAGCCCCATCACCTCCTCAAATCAGCCTCTGCCTCGCCCAGTGGCTGGCTGTCCGTATTTGTGGCTCGGTGCAGAGCACATTTAGATCAGAACCAGTGTCCTGGAAAAAAATCTTTTGGATATAACAAGTGATGATGTGAGCCCACGTCAGCGGTAGCCTCTTATTGACCGGCAGGGGTTTTGGATCAGGCCCTCCCCCGTGGTCATTTCCAGAGGCAATTACCCTGATAGCTCCTGCCTTGCCTTCTGTCACGTTGTGCGATTGCTCTGGGGCTGGCCGGGCTGCTGCGCTCTCCTGGAAGCCATTTCCCTTCAGTGAACTTTGATTGCAAGGAATAGGTTATTGTCCTGCCTTTGAAAAGGAGACGGTGCATGAGTCCTTGCCGGATCACGGTGCTGGCTCTCTTCATGGCCCAAACCAACACAACCCACAGCTGTGTCCCCGTGACCGCATGTGACTGCAATGTCACCTACACATACATGCCTATTCATCTGAATATGGGAATACGCTGTGCAGGGCTGTATGCTGAAAAAGATCACGTTGTCCACTGCTGCTCTGACTTAAATCTCTACGCACAGGAAATAAAATCCTAGTTTTGTAAAAATCAGAGGAACTTTACTGTTTTTTTAACCTGGCTTCACCCCACTTAAAATAATGTTTTAGGTACAGTATTAATGAAAAGCTACTGTCATAAAAGCGGGAACGTGGGTGTCAGCCAGTGCAATAAAGGTAATGTAAAAATCATAGAAAGTTGATGTGTGGCATGTACTAACCCTATTACACAGGCTGCGCACGCACATGCATGATATTCAGGACACCCTCTTATCAGGTTTAATTATATTAGTGCCCGCTGCTCATCTATATCCTGTATAAAAGCAGCAAGGCAATCATTAGAAATAAGCGTTGCAAGGCAAAGCAGAGAATGGAGCTCAGCAGCGGCTTCTCTCTTGCGGTTTGATTTGACATGCCTGCATAAGCACATATAGGAGAATTCTTATTTGTTTTATTTCAGGTAACAAACAAACAAAAAGCCAAGCCCAGGATAATTTGATCATAAAGGAAGAAGCTGAACTACTTATGGCTACAAAGACGAAGCAGATTGTATTAAAGGACTGTGAATCTAGCCCTCTTTGTTGTGTTCGCAGGGATTTTCAGGGTGATTTAGTGTGGATTGATTTGCAGTTTATTCTGCAGCCATTGTTTGTAATGTGCTTTGCAAGCTCATGTACTCTGAACCTTAATTGTTCTAAATTAAACTATGGGGACCAGACAGAACACATTTCAATCAGAATTACAAAATATTGCACCAAATTCCTTTGGGATACATAATCTCTCACTATGCCTGCAGTGCTTGTATATGTGAAGGAGGAGTGAGAAAGCATATTTAGGAAGACATTTTACTATAATTTAATTTACCCTTTTCCATTGGTAAAGCAAACAAGGACAGGGATCTTGGCACAAACAAGCGAGCCAAGTGGTTTGAAGCTGCCTCATGGCGGTATTTTTCTCGCCCTGCTTAAGTAACATAATTCTCTGTCCGGGGCACGCCAGGTAGGAAAGCGTTGCCCGCAGTCAGAGCCTGAGCACCGATTGGGATTGCAGTGGCTGTGCCAGCATATAGTAAGTAATAACAGCTTACTTGGGCTAGAAAGGAGCCCAAGAAAGGGAGAAAGGAGCAATGTAACTTATATTATGTGAGCAGTTCTGGGAGAACGAAGTTCAGATATCAGTAGGGTTGGAGTCCTTTTAAGGCAATATGCCTTCAGTGAAAGAGCACTGTAATATTTACTTGAAAAATACCTTTGTGTATTCTTGCTAAGTCTGACCCAGCTCCTGGAAAGTTGGCAGCCAAGGAAAATTCTTTCTTTCTTTCTTTCTTTTATTTTTGTTTGTTAAAGATACTTGCTTTCCCAGCTGAAGTTCCTCTAAAGAACAATGGAGAGGCTTTTATGATACAGAAGTTGTATGTGAAGATACCATTTGGGAGGAAAATACTTGGTGAGGATGAGAAAGAGCATGATAATGCCAGAAGCATGGTAAAAGCAGGGTGGGATTTTGGGGAACAGCAGGTGATGCCAACATAAAACCCATGGCCTCGGGGAATGAGGGCTTACAACAGCCACACGAAATCAAACATCTGACTTGCAAAAAACTCTTCTGCTTCTGGCACCAAAGCCCCAGTAGAAGTTTTGTTTTTGATTCAGCACTAGACTGGGTCAAAATTATAAAATATATAAAATATCACATTTTTTTTTTTTTTTTTTTTTTTTTTTTTTTTTTGAGATTAGCAGTAGAAAATCCTTTCTCTTTCCCTAACCCAGCAGGACAGGGTGTGGCTGCTCCAGAACCTCACGTGCACCTCAGCATCACGTTCCTGGAACAGGATCATCACGCCGTTAGGCTGTTTTCTGCATTGCGATGTGGGTGGTTTGTCTTGGGACCTCCCAGCAGCAGGAAATCTTAACAGCCATGGGGAAGGACCAGTCTGCCCTCCAAGGAGATCTCTGGAGCATTCCCGGGTGGGCAGCAGAGGAAAGAGGGGCCTCCCCACCTGCTAGGGCAGGTGGTGTAAGTGCTCCTGAGATGGTACCTCAACAATGGTGAACTTTGGGCAAAGGGAAGGACAGAGGCTGCTCAGTCAGCCAGTCCTTGGGCACCACGATTTGGGATAGGAATTTAAGTTGTCTACCTAGCTCCCAAGTATCCGTGCCTCTTCCTGTCACTTCCAGTCTAGAGAAATACAGATCAACTGAACAGCAGCTCGACAAGCTCTGGAAAGTCACAAGTGATTTGTCAGAGCTTTTTTGCTAGGAGGTCACTACGAGTGAGAGCATATTTAGGCACCGTATGTGTCCCTATTTATCGACTGCACCTGTGCTTCCATGCCGAGCCTGAAACAAACCCGCTCATACTCAATTTACCATAGCAGTCTGAATTAGTTAATTTTAGTCAGTCAGTGATTGTTATTGCTAAGATCCACCACTATTCTGCATTGCACAGGCATTAAAATTAGTGTGAAGATTGACAGCCTTTTTCTGGAAAGAATAAAAGTATCTGCACATTCATGATGAATATAAACAGAAAGGTCAAGACTCAAAACCCGGCAGTCACCTATATAGTCTCCAAACAGTAGACTGTCTCATAAGGTCACAACTCATTTAAGCCCAGTGCTTCCTATGAATGCTCTGGCAGATGTACTTAAGTGAATGGCTTATTTATCATCAAAGACTGATATAACTTTATTGAAAACACTAAGTTTTTACTCTTGTGTTTTAATTTGGACTGCCAAATTAAATTCAATAGCATTAGAAGAATAGGTTCAAATATTCAGACTGAGATAATAGTGACTGAATACACTGTTCTTAGTGCCTGCAATGTTCTGACTGCCTCTTTATATCTTTGGGTCTCAATCTCTTCAACGTTTACACATCTAAAATCTCCTGCTAGAGGTAAAGGCTTTTATTCTGAAAATTTAAGCCAATTGACAATAGGTTTGCTGTAGCTGGTTATCTTTTATAGTGCCCTCATTCATAGTCCTTGGACCACAGGTAAGAAAAACAACAACTACGTAGTCCTCATTCCCACAGTACCTGAATACCACAGTCAGCATGGATTTATTTTTATTGCAATGATGTGAATTAGAAGAGCACTACTTTTCTCAATCCAGCTAACTCAAGAGTAGTGACACTGAGGGTAAGATTTTAAAGGCAAAAAAACAGAAATCAAAGACGAGCTGCCCACATCCATCCTTATGAGTCTACCTGATGTAAAAATAATTCAACAACTCTTGTTCATACTATCTAAGGACAGGCCAGGATCCTCAACCCATTTATCTTTTCCACCAATGTTTCAATCTACTGAATCCTTATTCACAGCACTCATAATCGTTTGTTCAGCATTGAGATTTGGCTGCTCAACTTTTCACAGTGCAAGTAAAGACAGATGTAAGATGTGAATCATTGGGGCAAACGTGAGGTGAGAGTAGCCAGTGATAGCACTAATAAGGTTAGCACATCCAGACATTTTAGTTTGGGTGTTTAAAAGAGCTAATTTCGAAAATAAAATCCTATTTTAATCTTTGCTTACTACCAAAGGTATCTTGTGTATCTACCTAATTAGTCTTTGTGGAATCTCTATTGCAACAGTGCCTTCTGCTTTCAGAAAGACCCACTACGTGCCCTGCTGTTAACCAAATGAGATGCTGATTTGGTGACTTGAAAGAAAGGATTTCAAGTGGGTGTGGAATAGTTTGTCTCAAACATGAAAAAAATGTAGTGTTATACTGCTCGCAGCCTTGGCACAAAGGAAAAAGGCTTGGTAGGCATAGACCCAGATTTGCCCATGCTAAATGCTGCTGAAAACCCATTTCAAAAGGACATGCCTTCTGTTCAAAGTGCCAATCCTACCTGCACTACAAGATGCATAGGACAATACAGGAGTAAATAAAATATATGCTGATTACAGAGCAGCTCTCGTTTCTTTCCTCTAGTGCTGCTGTTAGGACAGAAAGAGAAAAATATTTTTGGGAGAACAACTCAGCAGCTACAATTTC
Source organism: Aythya ferina (assembly GCF_964211825.1). Classification (NCBI taxonomy): domain Eukaryota; kingdom Metazoa; phylum Chordata; class Aves; order Anseriformes; family Anatidae; genus Aythya; species Aythya ferina. Next base: position 19,456,568 of record NC_140307.1, on the reverse strand, counting down.
CAAGTAAAGCTTATTATTTGTACAGCAAAAATCAAAACAACCTATTATTTGTCACTGTGGAAAGAAGAAGAAATATGATTCCTGTCTCCTGGCTCTGTAATGTCCTCTTCTTCAGCTGTGCATTTTGTCCAGTTGTGTCTTATCGCGTTAGCAAGAGGAGGGTTTCTGCTTTTTTTTTTTTTTTTTTTTTTTTTACCCTTCCTCTCTTTCTTTCTTTCTTTCTTTCTTTCTTTCTTTCTTTCTTTCTTTCTTTCTTTCTTTCTTTCTTTCTTTCTTTCTTTCTTTCTTTCTTTCTTTCTTTCTTTCTTTCTTTCTTTCTTTCTTTCTTTCTTTCTTTCTTTCTTTCTTTCTTTCTTTTTCATTTTTTTTAATACCTCACTGCTCTTGACCTGACTTCTTGCTCATGTTACATCTCAGTTTTTAAATGGTCATTCACTATCACCATTTCTTTTGGGAAACACGTTTCTAAGCTTAAGCATACAAGATTATAGCAGATTTCTTAGCTTACTGTGTAGTGTGTTTCCCATGTGATAGCTTCTCCTCAGGAAAGCTATTCTTTCATGCAGCCATAGCACCAGCATTGATCAGTGGAAAAGTTCAAGGCAGCAACTCATCAAGCACAGCTTCAATACTAGATTCCAGACAAGGTCTGCAATAAATAAGACCAGTAACAAAGCATCATATTTCCTCCTTACACAGAAAACCAACAGTGACACAATTCTAAATTTCAGAATATAAGGACAATTTCTTCTCTGCATTGGAGCAAGATGAAAGCTGGAGGTATATTCCCTTTTAATATAAACTATCTTTAAGTAATCATGAATTTTAGGGTGCTGGTCTTTGAAGTGTGCTAGCATATCATTTTAAATGCACAGGTTCTTACTGTATGAGATTTTGCAGTGCCTTCACTGAGCAGCACTTTGCTGTCTGAACACTGTGATATTATTGAATATGAATGTTTTGCATATATTATTCTGACCCCAGTGTTAGTTACTGCTTTTTATAAAATATAATAATGGTTCAAAGATTTCAGTGTTAGCTAACAAAAAAAGAACAGCCTAGTGCTGTAAGCAGATAGGAAAAAAATTCCAAATAGCAGTGCGATAAAAAAATATACACCCTATGAGGCCCTCACAGATTATTGCTATTGATTTCTTTCCTGGAGACGTGGAAATGTTACCAGATGGGGTGTTAGGCAGTAAGTGTGTGGGTGCAAACGCAGTTTATTGCTTGCTGTCTAGAAATCACTGAAAACCTTCACAATTCTGTTTGGCTGTGTCACATAAAAAGGTAAATTTTTTGCCCTACACCAGTCCTTACAAAAAGCTACATGACATGCTATAGCAATGAGCATACAGTAAATTTGTCTCTAAGGAAAAAAAGATCAACAAGAGAATTAAACACGCATAGACACACGCACACGCTTCCAGGGACCATAAAATGCCTTGTACATATTTGAGTATTTGCCCGCGTCTTGGTCGTATCCTTGCACTATGTTGATTTAAATTCATCTGAAAGACTAAATTGATTTATTTCATGGTTTTTCTCTTTTGCTTCTGCCTGGAACATTGGGCTCTGTCCTGTATTTTATGCTTATGGAAGTGCTAATAAGATTTGCTGTAGGTTTCTAAAAGTCAGGTACTGGAGCTGGAGTGTAATGCACAACTGTGCCTGACCCCCTCGGGGATGCACCCATTAAAAAAAAAAAGGCTGACCTTCTGTCACTTTCTTCCTCCTCCCTTTTAATGATTCCTTCTATATCCTTTTGAGAAGATCTTTACAGCCCTTTGACCCCTGTTAGAACAGGAAGACTTAAACAGCTAAAAGTACCCTCAGTATCAGCAGTTGCCAACAGGAGCTCAAGAGGCTTTTTAGGAAATGCCAAAAGACAATAACCTACATTTTCAATGCATTTAGAGACAGGTCCACATTCAATATTGTATAATTCCCCTTTCGTTTGCTTTAGTGCCGTGCGCTTGCGCCGAGCTGAGGCCCGACAGTACAAACAATCCCCCAGCAGCCAGGCTGCTGCTTCGGCAGCAAACCTGCGTGTAATGACAAAGCAGCAAACCTGTATTCATTCTGCACATTACAGTACCTCTTGTTTAGCTTTCAGAAAACCAGAACAGTGTGTCTGGGGAGGCTTGGGCAGCTCTGGCAATGCCCGCCTCTGCCATCTGGCACAAACCCATGCCCTGCTCTTTCCCGGAGCTGGTCAGACCCCGCATGCAGCACTGCTGCCTGTGGCAAGAAGTGGCGCTGCCAAACCGGGTCCTGCCAGGCTGAGCCCAGCCCTTGCCCGCACTCTGGGAATATTTCTCAGGTGGAGAGGAACAAACCAGCAATCCATAGTAGAGCAGAGGAGTGCTCACAGCTGGCTAGCAGCTTGTTCCTGGGCTCAGACGAGCATCAGCATCCGGTAGGAGGAAGACTACAAGGGGCAGCTAGAACAATGCCGGGATGAAACCAAAGGGTGAAAGTGCCTTTGCAAAAAACTGCCTAAGGAGGCTTGATCAGAGAGTCCAAAGATGTCTTTGTGGCTTTCTGCAGTATTTTAGATACTTCTCTCTTTCAGGGAAGAGCAGCCTCTGGCTCAGGCCCACCCTGCTCAGATCAAGACAAGCAGGAGGGCCCATGTGAGCTGGGCAGCTCATTAAATGGCAAGTAGTGAGCTGGGACTGTGGTGTTGGAAAGCAGCTAAGTGCTGCTGGAGTAAAAGTCACCTGTGAAGTTACGTGGACTATTGCAGTGGAATCCTGCAAGCTAATGGACACCTCAATACACATGCTGTCTATTAAAATATCATCAAAACACCAATTAAGAAGTGTGATATAGCTATTACCTTCAAAATATAAGGGAACAATGTTTTGATACAGCAAATAATTTAACAGAAATCCAAGCTCCCTGCATGTCTGTCCGTCTAATCTTTGGGGACACTGACCATGAGAGAGGAGCCAGAGCTGTGCCATTGACCCGATCCATCTCGCTAAGCTTGCAAAATGTTCCCTGATATAACCAAGCCTTTAGGCTGTCAACAGATCCAGGAAAGAAAATAAAACTTGAATTAGTCTGAGGAGATTAAGTGAACAACAAGGATGTGTAATAAAAAGGTATTTCAGGAAGGACAATTAAATACAGACACTTAGGCTGCTTTTGGTACCTCCCAAGACTCTGGTTAATGTTCATGGCTCGCAGCACATATTAACTTGCATAGATCAAGCAGTTTTCCACTACCATGTGCTGAGTGTTCAGCCTCCTTTGCTGCTGAGAACGAAGATACTCTTTTGAACACACAAACAACTGCCTGTGGTCTATTCAAGTAATTACAATATGGAGGCTGAACTGCCATGGATGACCTTCTCAGGTCATTCATAGACCAGTAGGCTTGGAAAATTGATGAAACTAGTCTTCATGGTGGAGATTTCAAAGACGGTAACAAGGAGATCCCCATATGAGTGATGTTGAAGCACTACAAAATGAATGGCCATGAATATAATTGGGCAATATCCCACAAGGTGTGATCTGCCAAATGGTGAGATACTTTACATGCAATTCACTTTAAAGAAAAGACAGCCTGCTGATTATGTTTGCATGACCTCTTAGACAACGCAACAAACAGGCAAACAGCAACAACAAAAAACAGTTGGTGTCATGCTGACGAAGGATGAAATTTAGTCTAATATTTCCCATAAGAAAAAAAAACAACCACATGAATTCAGAACATGTACATGGCAGGGCATCACTTCCTTACGACTTTTTCAGACTCTACTGATGGCCACACCATAAAAGCAGGAAGAGAAGGTATTTTTTTTTACTTTAGAAACTTTAGCAAATGAAATCAGTATTTCCCACCTTTCCCACCTGGACGAGGGCAGCCATTTTGTAATTTCCAGTGAAAAACTTAGAAGCCTCAAGAAAAGGAAAAAAAAAAAAGGTAAATTTTTCCTACAAGCTTCCTGCTGCGGATGAAAAATGAATCACAGCACCGGTCTGATGAGGCTCGTAGGCCAAAACAAAGCACAGCCGAGAGTCTCCGGCACTTGCTTTGTCCTCTCCGAGGCGCCGCGTCCCTTGGGGACTAATTGTACAGCTCAGAGAGTCCTTCTGCCTGGTGGCCTGTCATGGAGCATGTTGGACTATAACTCACAGCTGCTACTTTAGAAACATTTATTTTTGTTTAGTTCCTTTAATTTTTTTTGTATGCACACGTGCATGCACACACACACACACACACACAAAAGCCTGGCTCTGCTTTTTCAAGAGGCCTAGAGTGCCCAGGCGTTTCATTGTTTTTCATGCATTAGCTTCAGAGGGCCCTAGGAGTAGCAGAGTATTTATTTATGGATTAGATTGACAGAGTGCTCCCTACAAGTGCTCTGGATTCAGCTCTATTGAACTTGGAGCACTTACACTCAGGTCCTGATCCTGCAGAGCAAGGGGAACCTGCCTGCTGATGTTCTTGGTCCAGACGTCAAAGCTAAGAATATGTCTCAAGTGCTTGGCGGCTGGAGCTCCAACCTCTAAATATCATATGAAAATATATGTCCTGTGATTCTCACCAGCTCCTGAAGCTGTAAATCTTTTAAGTTTATCATGAAATATTAAATAAGTAAAGCCAACACTAGAGTCAGGAATGCATCTGACACTTGTGTCAGGCCTTCCAGCTAGGCCTTGCTGGGGTACACAGTTTTATAAGCATTCAGAAATTATTAGTATTCAGGAATATTATAAGGCATTTTTTTCTATAAAAAGGCAAAAATGTTCTCATGGTTTGCATCGGTACTTAACTAACAAAGCCACCAAACCTTAGATTTCCGCTAACTACATAAATTTTGTATATTAGATAGAATAGGCTTCAGACTACCAAAAAACAAAACAAAACAAAACAAAAACAAAAAAAAAACCACCACAAAACAAACAAAAAAAACCCACAAGCAAACAAAAAGAACCCAACCCAAACTAAACTAAAATAAATACAAAAAAGCAAACCCATGAAAAACAGTAGAAGCAGTTAGTGCCCTGTAATAGCAGTTGCTTAATGAAATCCATCCTGCAAAGGAGTGATTTTAGAATTCTGCAATAGCCAATGAAAATTACATGCAAACATTATGGTCATTTGTTATCATTATAAATTGTGATAATGTCATGGCTGACTTACAAAGATGATGACCTGAAAGGCCATGACATTATGACATTACATTTTATCAATAATGAAAAATTGCTTCTTTTGCATGATTGTACCAGAGGTGAGCCAGGACCCTGGAAGGCTGTTGGCTTCTGCAGCCTGGTCTCAGTGTCAGAGAGGAAAACAGACTGATAAAGTATTTGGGGAAAACAAACAAACCAACTATAGCTAGACTAGAGACAGGAGAATAAATTTACCTTGCAGCATTTCATTTGAATTTCTGAAGGCCTGGATGATATATGTCTTGAAGACAGCACAGGAGAGATTCACCCAATGCAAGGAGCTTACAATAGGCTCCTTCTCGTACATGAATGGCACAGTGGATGCCTTTGGGACCAATGAAGCCTTTAATAGACGAGTTTAACGTTTTCAGTGGCATTAACTGACAGTTCTGATTTGGTTGTTCTCCAATCCAGCCTCTCTTCCCATTGCCTAGAGTTCCCCTCTGCCTTGCACCTCAGATGCTCAGCCTGGAGCCGTATCTTGGTGATGCACAGCAGCCCGAGCTCTGCCAAGGAGAGGGCGGCCAGTTGTGTGGAGGAAGTCATTTTAAAGAAAAATGACCCAACTATTACCACTGGTACAAGGGCTGCAGCTCTCCAGCTGCTCCAACAGCCGGACACCTGGAGCCCTGCAGGCTGTGCACGTGCCAGACCCATGTATTTCTCCCAGCGGCACACAAAAAACTGGGCTCTTGGGGTCTGGAGCTTCGGCGGGTATTTGTGTGTGTAAAGAGGTGCAAAAAGTCACCACTCTGGCCTCGTTGTGCCAGGGTGCGGGAGGGCTGGGCCCTGGGGTGGCTGCAGGAGTTACGGTGACCTCCACATACCTCCTGGTGCATGGGGAGCCTGACACCATGAGAGAAGTGCTGCACGAAGTCATCTTTGTGTGAACAGGGGCTGCAACCTGAGGTCGGACCCAGCCAACCTCAGTCTGTTGTTTTTAGAGCTTGAATAATATTGTTTAAAAACAAACAAACTTGGATGTAACATGGTACCTTCTCTGTTCTCAGCTGCATCTTTTCTCTCAGAAGGTAATAAAGAGGCAAATGTTGCACTTATATACACCAAGGGCTGAAATTCCTAAAATAAAGACTAGAATAAATCTAAAATTCTTACATTTTAAGTGTAAAATTCATTTTATTTTGTCTTTTATGCAGGTATTTCATGCCAGGAACAGAGACGACCTATTTATTTGATGTCAGTTCCTCCCAGTAACAGCTTTTGTACACATTCTCTTGATGCCACCATTTCAAGCAATCTGTGTCAAAATTAAGACCAGTAGCATCTTATACCTGAAAAATAGCACAGAAGCTCTGCCTTAATTTGAGCAAAAGGACAGCCTTGGTAGCAGTGCAAGACAGCTGCTTTTCAGCAGACAGTGCAGGAACAGAGAGAGAGAGGCTTGACCAGTTTTCACCTAAGAGGTTCACATTTTGTGTGCATCTGGGCTTCTGCTGGTGGTATGAAATCCCAGGGCATCTGCCAAGACGCATTGCTTAATGTTCTCTGCTTTTCAAAGGTTCAGTAAGCAAAAGGGGTTATCCTGAGCAAGCTGCTATGACCATGACAGGAGCAAAACACCTCTGTGTATAAATTTGAAACCTTTAACCTCCTAACTGTCAAATTTCAATATTTCTGGTCACAGTGTTAAATGCACCCTAGCATTTTTATTGAAAGAGTTTTCAGAGTATCTGGATGGAAAAATCAAAGTTTGTTTTTATATTTACACACTGTTAGTAAGTTGTTAGAAGAAGAATAAAACAAGGTGACTGCCAGCTACATTTTGTAGTAACGTAAGCTTTACAGCTTCAGCATAATAAAATAGGACCCCTATTTTCCCTGAAACTTGTGATGTGTGCTCTAACTGACTTAGTGTTGTTGCTGCTTTAATGCACACTACCTAGTACTAATGACAAACAGCGTGCACTGAGTTGAGGCTGGGGTTCAAACAACAGGAAGGGATACAGGAAAAGATGGGATGGGATAAAATGTCACCTTTAAAGAAATAAAACAAACCACCTTTAAGGTAAAATCCAGTTACCAAGTCCTTCAGCTGTCAGTGCTTATCTTACCTATTTATTTTTAGTTCATATTTTTTGTCTCTGCAGATACAAAGGGAGAAACTGCCAGTGATAGACACAACAATTTTACATTACCCTACATAGAGATGCCATTATATTTTGGTATGTTTTCCAGCTCAGTCCAGTCTTGTGCCTGAATCTTCTACCTTTCCATCATAGAGACCTCTGTGACAGCAGATGGGTAAAAGAAATAATGGCCTCAGAAAGCCATTTTCCTTTCAAACAGTAAGCAAACAGCACCAGAGACGTGCATGACAGTGATGGAGGCACCCAATGCGGAGTTGTCCCTCCCAGAACCACATTGCCCGTGTTCCCTTCAGCACGGACACAGCCAGCAGCTCCAGCAGGGAGCTGGAAGGATGTTAATGAAGCCTCTGCAAGGCAAAGCCCTCTGAAATGTCGCTGGCTGCAGCTGCGGCTGACGGGGCATGTGGAGGGCCAGATGCTGCCTGCATGGCACCGCGCAGCCACCCACTGCCACACAGCCCCCGCAAGGCTGCTGGACTAGTGTGCCTCGGCTGAGAATGGGTCAGGATTGGACACCTATCCTTAAGCCCTGCTGCCGAGAAAAAAATGTACTTTGGGGAAATGAGAGGATTACAACACAGCTTCTGGTCTGCCACGGTGCTGTTTTACGCTGGGGTGACTGCAGGCTTGAGCTAAGTTCCTCTGCTTTGTGCTGAGGAGATGCAATCAGACCACAGTGCTAAGCTCCTGCCCCTTCTGCAGGGGCGCCCCTGCCTCTGGCTCCCAAGGACAGCCGCAGCTCTGCTGGCAGCAGCAGTGTCCCTTGGGAGCTGCGAGCAGCAGCCTGTTGCTAACCAGAACTGCTTTTTTGGAGGCTACAGCAGCAGAACAGGGTGTCTCTGGCGGAGACATTCCCTTGGGATGCTTTGCAGGTGGGTGCAAAAGTTCCTATCACATTTAGGAACTTGCTTAAAAGATTCCTGGATTTATCTGAAATCCATCACTAATTGCGATTGGTTTATTCTGGTGAGAAGCAGGAACTGGAGCCTGCAGAAAGCCTTCAGCTTTAGCATTGTTTTCTAAATGCATTGTGACAGTGGAAAATAAACTTCATACCTGGCTGTCCAGTGCATAGTGATTTAGCCACGAGTTATAATGCAATTCAGGCATTTCAGTCCTGAAAGAGCCTTCACCACAGAACGTGCCCCGTGCCCACACACCGCACTGCCAGCAGGTACCAACATATGCAGGGAAGTGTGAGCCAAGGCAAGGGATGGCTGGAGGTGGGAGGCTTCACATCTGTCCGATGCATCCTATGATATGCGGGGCGACTTCAGGAAGGTCGCTGAAGCTCTGTGCACCTTCTGCTTGCTGTCCTTCTGGCGCTGAGGAGGGCTTTGGAGAGCATCAGGAGATCAGAGGAGAGGCTCTGCTGCTTCGCGGCTCCCAGCTCTGCACTCTGCCAGGGACACGACTCTTGCTGTTGCAGCTCTTGTTTTCAAAACATGCAATAATCTCAGTTTGGTCAAATAACAATCAAATGCTATAATTTTAACCATGAAATCAATAGTCATGAAAATGGCCCTGGCTCATTATAGCTCTCTTGGGGAGTTTTCAAATAGATAAGGGTAACGGCAGAACACAGAAACTAGAGTGGATCAAGTACTAATTGTAAAAAAGATGCAGGGCAATTTTTGCAACTAAATGTAGGAATATTGCTCAGTTATGACTGTGAAGTTACATTCCCTGTTTGCAAGTGTTTCGTCAGATTCTTGTGTATTTCTCAAACTTTTCTTTAATTTCAAAGCATCCCCAGTTTCAGCTCACACAATTGTTTGCTCCGTGTTCATCTGCTATGTTGTGGCTAAAATCTTCATTGCACAGCGGGAGGCAAAGAACAATACCATGTGCGCATTGTGTAACCAGCACAACAGTGTAAGCCAAAACCCTATATCCACTGGGCATTGGGTTGAAGCCATAAACAATACAAAACAGTTGGTGCAAACAACCCAGGGACAAGCTGGAGCTGAAATTTATAAGAAACATTATAGCAATGCTTTGGAATAACCATTCCCATTCTGCATATTTACAAAGACCCTGGTCAGCTCACGGTCTCCATATCAAAGAAAGGACTACGTTTGTTGTGTGTGTTATACTGCCAGGGCCATCTGAACTTTGGGGGAGGAAGAGCGCCTGCCTTTGCAGCACGCCCATGATTGCTGGGAGTTCCTTCAGCATCCCCTTAAATTGCTGGTGTTTGGCTCATTTGTGCCGCTTCTATTCAATTGTTGTCTGTGTGATTCAATTTACCATTTAGAGCCATTACAGTGTGTCATGAACTTTCTTAATCTGAAATGTGAGAATCTTCTCTTAAATACAGGGCTGCTGAGAGGGAGGTGTTGTGGGGGCAGGTCCCGCAGGACCCAGCAAGGGGAGGGAGCTGGACAGACCTGACGGCTCTCCCGGCACCAATTCCTCCTCCTCCTCCTCTTCCTCCTCCTGCCCTCCCCTGCCTTCCCTTCCCACTGCCCCACTTGGTGCCTGTCCCCTCCCCTCCACGTATGGAGCCCTGTGGCAACTGGCATGCAGGCAGGGACCTACAGGATGCAGGGTGGTTTCCCATGCAAGGAAGAGGGAAAGGCATGTTTATCGACAGCTACAGCCTCCTGACTTGGAGTTGAAACGTGCAAAAATTAAGATTATTGTTTCACTGCTTCCGTGATCTGCTCTGTAGCGATATTAGCAATAACCAAGAAGAGGAACGTATCTGCAGAGGAAATTTCCGGGCTTGATTAATGCCGTTTGTCAGCTCGGCTGGGCAGAGCACGCAGCGTGGCAGGGAGTCTCGCAGCACCATCCTTCAGGCGAGGCTGACGGGGCTGTAAACAAGCTATGAAAGTTTAATGACATTCAAATATCTGAATGACTCCTCAAACGGCGTAGTGGTTAGGAATTGTCCTGTACAGCTTTTGTAAAGAATTCACAGGGTTAATGACTAAAGAATGGAGTTCTGGTAATCAATATAGTCCTCTGGCTCTATTGATTGGAATCGCCTGCTTATTTTGCAGCTAAGATTTTTTAGCCCATTCAGAACAAAGACACCCTAGGGGACCGTTAAGTAAATAGGCATTTAAGATTTTTTCGTTGCTAAGAAAGTAGTTAATTATTATTAGTGCTTAAAAGTCTCAATTTAGACAGAACATCTCAATGAACATCATAATTTCACTAGTTTTTGTATGTTTTATGCAAATGGATGTCTACTGGTGGCTGTTCAGAACTGTGTGGCCATTTATTGGGCTGGTCAAGGTGCTGAGGGATGCTTCAGCCCTCGAGGGCTGAAGGCACTGAACACCTTTGTGGGGAGCTTTACACCTAGAAGGATTGGGCCCCCAGACAGGTTCACTATGTGTAGCGTGATGGCTGCTAAACAACACAAATATGGCAAGGAATCCTCATTGATCTGTTGCTGAAAGTTGACATTCAAAGAGGCTAAGGAAGATGAGCTCCTCAGAAGAAAGCTGGACTCTACACATACCATTTTCTTCCCCAAAGAAACAACATCACAAAACAAATAACTTTCTATTCTGTCAAACAAATGCTCCGCTGTTTTCACAGGCCAGATCTACAGGGAAGCATCAAATCACCTATTGCAGAATCCAGTACAGAGCACTCCAGGACGGAGCACCCGTCTGTCTCAGGTTTAGCAGATTTCAGAGGATAGGGGGACCCCAAAAGTCAAACCCACAGTTACACATCTGTAACTTGGCCAGTTCACAGCCTTCAGCTTGAGCGTAGTCAAACCACACTGAGGTGCCTCTGCAGAAGCCAGCTGAAGTTCAGGAGCACACTCGGTGCTCAGGCCCACCAAAGCTGGCTGGTCCTGCAAGACCACTGTCTTCACAGTAGAGCTGGAATCATCAATACTGATATCCTTCTACTGCCACAGAACTTTTTTTCCCCTCATTTTACTTTTTATTATTTTTATTCTAAGCCAAAAGCCACTCCTTGCTGAGCAGAGGAAGGTGTACAGATGGCATTCCTCCCACCCCAAAATGCTGAGTATGATGGAGCTGCTTTGTATTTTGATGCTGCTCTAGTTTCCTTTGCTCTTCACTTGCTCAACTGTTTTTGCTTATTACGCTTAAAACTGTGAATCCAGTGAATCAGAGAGAAGGCACCCACTGGGGACTGCAAGCAGAGCTGATCTTTTTCATCCACCTTAAAAATTAATTACCAAAGCTGCTTGCTAGAATGGGCATTTGATAAAAGCACAGAGATCATGCACCCATCAACAAGCACTTACTCACCAGCTGAGACATTAACAAAACAGATTTCATATTTGATCCAATTAACTTTTTTTTTTTTTCTTTTTTTTTTTTTTTTCCTTGACAATGACTTACACATTTAGGCTATTATCCATGATTTGTTAATATGTAGGAGCATTCCCTGACATTAACCCTGTTTGTAGATTCTCCTCGCTTTTGCTTTCCTGGGAGTACTGTACCCTGTACGGAGCCGTGCCTTCTGCACACTTGGTACATCTGGCTGGGTTTTAGCCAAAAGTGATGCTGCAAATCTAGAAAGTGATAGATAGAAGCACCAAGGCAGCTTTCTTTTTGAAGGGCTCAACATACCTAAATTGCAGTTAATGTCCCTTGCTCTGGTTACTGCCAAGGTCTGCCCTTTCTCTGCAGCAGGAATACCAGCAAGCAAAAGATCTGACTTAATCAGCCAGAAAAAGATTTTCCTAAAAGGAAATGGTTATAGCTGTTGATAGCCACATCTGGGGCAAGAATCCCTGAAAATCCCTGCAGGCCCAGCATAGAGGACCAGCAGGCAGACCTGCACCTTCCAGGTTTTGAATCACTTTGCAGCTGGTTTCAGGTCATCCTGCGGCACCTCCTTTGCTATAGTTTACACATAACTATACATATTACATGTAACTATATAACAGGTTTAGTAAAACACTGAATTTGACTCAAAAAGGTTTTAAGTCTGTTTTAGGTTTTTTTTTTTTTTAATCAATCAGAAGATTGATAATCTGATTCATTACACAGTGTAAATACCTCTTGCACATTGCTGGGAATGTGATCTGAAGGAATAGCTGCAAACAGCATGTATTTATACTGGATATGTAGGCATTAAGAAGGGGGAAAAGGAAGGTCCAAAGCTTGGGAATTAATGAGGTGTTGCCCAACAGCTACATTCAAACACATTTACTTTTTCAATCTGTAGTTTTAAGTTTGTTGAATCTGTTATTTTCATTCATAAATACACCACTCTTTCCATCCTCGTTTTTGCTGTTATTTTTTTGCTAGTATCTCATTGAGACCCGTGGGACCTCTCTGAGGTGTGGAGCCAGTGGACATTTGGCATTCCAGGTAAGGAGATGCTTACCCTGGGACCTGTAGAAGTTGGGGCCTTGTCTTCACAGGGCCACAGGGGAACTGTCAGGCAGAGGACACAAGCACCCGCTGCTCAGTCTTTCCGATCACTTATGCATTTTTTTCAGGGAAGAAAGTATTGATGCCCTTGATGCTGATTTCTAGTGGCCACATATGCCAGGGCGTTAAGTCACGATTCAGGATAACACAGAGGGGAAAAGCAACAACAACAACAACCCTCCCACACCCCAAAATACCCACACCTAACAATGGAGAGCTGGAGCCCTGTGCCAGCACAGCGAGCTGTGCAGACTGGGGCTGCCTCTGGTCCCTAATAGCCTGTGGTGGCAGGAATCTGCCAGATGCACTGACTCCTGCTCCTGCATGCCAGGAAAATCATGGATAGTTTTATTTTGCATTGAAAACAGTGTTTAGCTTCTGAGGATCAAAGGTCTCCTCCAGGCCCTGCCATGATTCACCATGTGGATGCCCTCTGTCCCTCACCCTGAGCGTCAACTTTTCCTTCTGCACGACGGGGACCACGACACTTGCCCATCTAGAAAAGCCCTTCAACAGCCCCAGCCAAAAGCAGAACCACTTGGTTTTGAGGGGCAGGTGTTATAAAGCAATGATTATTTTCACTAGAAATATCTCCCTCCAGCAGATATGCAAAATGTTTCTCTCTGGTTTGGTTATTTACCGTGGTTTATATGAATTATAGAGCAGTCGTCTTATACCTTGGTTTTCAGAGTAATGCGCCATAGTTACTAGAAATCCACCTAAGCAATTACTTTTCTGATCTATTGCCAGATTCCTTTCATATCAGCAGTAGCAGCTTGAAAAACCTAACAAATAACATTTTACATAGGCTTGTAGTCTATATTCAATTTTATCTGATTATTTTTAGCACAGTGATTTGAGAATCCAAATTACAGCTAAGAAAATGGAAAATTCATTTTCCAACAATGCCTTAAGCTTCACTAGCATTTTAGAGTAGAACATTTCTGTGATGGCCTTTGATTCAATCCAGGCTGAACGAAAGACATTTCATCACCACAGAATGCATTTCTTTATTTGCCTTGGATCTATGATTCTGTCAGTATTGAGAGAAAAGAAAAATCAATGCTGCACTATAAACCTCGGGCAGCCCCTGGCCAACGTGGTCAGCATGGTGTGAGCAAAGGAAATGGCAGGGGAAAAAAATTGACCGCTCAGCAATAGTGTGGCACAGTAACGGACAAAGCTCTGGGCTAATAACAGCTTGCAATTACACATGGAAAGCCAAAGCTTGTAGGGCATTCAGTACGAAGGGGATGTAATACAATTTATTGAACCACCGGTTAGAGTTCTGCAGCTCCTCAATAAAAAAAAGAGCTGTGGACCTGTACTGCTTAAAAGACAGACTTATATGGTGCCAGCAGGGGAAGGAGACTCGAAGAAAGCAGAGAGCCCTTCCTTTTTATGTCTTGGACAGTGAGCAAGTGGGGGAACGCAGCCTATTTGTGCTTTCTAAAAATACAGCGGGCAGGCTTAAAGGCACAGCCGGCGCTCGGCAGGGATGCATCCTGCATGGCATCCTGCAGTGGGGCCAGGTGCGGGCCCACCCTGCCAGCACCCTGCCTAAATGCACAGTTACGGGAGACTCCTGGAAAATTTTGGTAGGTACATCCCCTGGCATTGGTTTTGGGCATCTGACGTACTGCTGCTGGAACAGCAGAAGCTTGCTCAAAGACATGACGCGGAAGTAGGACCCAGATTTCCAAACTCAGTTGGTAGAACACAGTGGGAATTTTAATTTTAATACCCAGCCTTCAGACCCTGCACTTCCTACGGACCCCAACACTTGCAGTACTGTGGAGCCCTATGACTGCCTGACCCCCTTTGCACATATTGCTAAGAATCGTTGTTTCTCAACTCTTTGGCTGACATTGAATTGCCAAGTACTACAATCGTGGTAAAGCATGCATCACAAACTACCAAAATAACAGTCACTGTAAATCTAATCATTTTATGATCTCAATCACAGACATCAAACTCATCTCATGAGGCAACAGGACTACGAGACTCCTCAACCTTACTAACAGCCAGATTTTCCTCTATGGACAGCAGAGGAACCAGACAACCCATGTAACTGCTGTGCTTTACCCTAGGTGAGCATGTGGTGCAGGGATATTTTTATCTGTAGCTTCATTTCTAGACTCCTAGCCTCAATATTTTACCCCTCCCTATCGTGCACATCAGCTGCCTCCTCCCTTGGTGCAGTTCATGGCTCCGACATCACGCCGTGGGGCTGCTCCCCGGGGTTTCCCTAGCACAAGAGGCAGGTTGCACATCACCTTCGGTAGTTCAGGGTGGGTGAGGACAAAATGCCAGAATCACCCCATGAGAGGATGCGGAGTGTCTTCTGTGACAATGAAGATCCCCAGTAACCCTAGTCCCTGTGCTATAAAAACCTCACACCAAACGCTGCAGCCACTTAGCAACCCCCTCAGCCCTTATCATAATTAAGTCCTTCTACATGACACAGTGCAAGAGATAATGGGCAGGCCTGAGATGCAAGAAAGCCACTGGAGCGAGGCAGCACTCGGGGTGCTGCTGGCAGCCCTGGCACTGGGCAGTCCTGGTACGGGGCAGCCCTCGCCACTCACTTCTCTTTTTCAGCCAGGGAGATGGGGGAGGAGGATGCGAGAGCTGCCCATTCCCAATGTCACCTGCGGAGAGCCATTAGCTCGCTCAGCCCTCTATTCCTACACGCTGAATCAAATTAATCTAACAAAAACAGATGACCTGTGAGCTCAGCCTGCCTTACAGCAAAGTCAAACGGGCAGCGGCGCCGAGCGAGGCAGGGAGCAGTGTGCTGGCCCCGCAGCCCCTCGCGCTGGCCCCTGCCGCTCTCCTGCCTTCGCTGGCTGTGTCCCTGCACCTCGGCCACCTCTGTGCCCACGGCTGGGCTGACCCCACCCTGGCCACCCCAGTGAGCTGCCCTCCATCCATCCATCGCCCATGTCCACGCGCGCAGCTGCCGACCCAGAGGTGTTGGCCACGCTGCAGCTGCTGTTCTTCTCACATGAATCTATAGGAATCAATGGACATTTCATTAGAGTAATCAAGTGTGGATGCATCCCGCATTTATATCCCGTGCTTCCCCCCTCCCCCAGCTGCTTTCACAGGCTAATTGGTCCTACAGCAAAGGCTACGTGGGTATTTTTCCCTACAGATGAGTGTCAAGAGCAGTTTTTTCCTGCTGGTTGAAACACCTATCGATACAGGGGTAGCGTAGCAGCCTTCACTCACTGGGCCGCGCTGCCGACGCTAACACATTGTGCGCTCTCCGCTCCCATGCATCTGACTCCCTCCTTTACACCTTTAACCCATACGACCGCCTCGGTTATGTTATCCTTCATAAAGAAGTTAACCCATTGCATTTTCCTTTTCAAAACAGATTAGCACGAGTAGCACTGCTCTCCCAGTTCACACACCATTGAGGGTATTTCCCTCACATTCCTGCTTCACTGGTATTCCTATATTACCTTGCAGTTTTCAGCTCAGTCTCCTCACCTTGTGTGGTGTGATATCTTCCTGTTCCTTCCAGAACTGTTTTGTTTATGTGCATATGGGTATGCAATGACCTCTCGTGAAAGGCACTGGAAACAGCCCTGCTTTCAGAACCCTGCCTTGCCTAGGAGGGGACATTGCCTCTGCCAAAGGCAACTGGGGCCAGCACGGGCTGGAGGAAGGCCAGAGGGCTGCCATCCCCAGTCCAGGCATGTGGCAGGAGGCTGCTAACAGAGCTCTGTCCTGGGGCTCAGGGGAATGCGGCTCCGTTCAGGTCATCCTTTGGTGAGGAGGAGACACTGATGACACTTGTCCAGACAAAAAGCTCAAATGTGAAACTTTTCATAAGATCATAGACTTTCCAGTTGAAAATCATTTTAAAAGCTTTCACAGGAAGGTGAGCATCTAATAACTCATCTTAAAAACACACAAAAGCTACCGAGACAACATTGCGGAGGCCTTGGGAACCTTCACAGAGGAAGAGCAGAGCTCCGGAGGTAGCAGGGCCAGGGGTTTCAGCCATCTCTTGCACTTACAACAAACAGGCAACTAAGCTTTTCTCTGCTGGTTACAATTTTTGACCATTAGAAAGAGCAGCTGAATTCAAAGTCAGTGACTTGCGATAAAACTGATAGTTCTGGTATGTTATTACCCATCTTTCAAGTCATGTCAGACCTAAAAAAAACCACATTTTCTAGGCAGAAGGGCATCCAAGCAAGAGAAATTCAAGTGAAAATATATCTTTTGTCCTGGTTTTTAGAACCACTAGCATCAGTTACATGGATCTACCCCAGGTGAAGGCACGGTCCCGCTGGCTGGTGATGTAATCGTGCATTATTTGTGAAACTCTTGGGTATATTGCAGGGATGTGGGATTCCTTCCACCTTCCTGACTTTTCCACAAGGTGTACATTTTTCAATTTTGTTTAATGAATACCATACATGTTATATATTTTTTATATATAGATATATTTAAACTAAGGCCTGCTTTTTGCTTATGGCCAAATTCATGAAACTGCAATGAAGAAAAATGAACCCGCTGAGGGGGACTGACCCCGAATGCTCAAGAACAGGTCTTTCAAGACTAACGAGAGAGTTTGCATTTGCTTTTGCTGCCAGATCTCTTTCCTGAGGGCACACTGCATAATGCAAGAAGAGCTCTGTGAAAAGTTTGGTGTAGAGGATGAAAATAGGACCACTCGGCTGGTTTTACAAAGAGATGAGGTTCACTCCCCCTTCCCCCTCCACACGTTTTTCACTGTAAGCGAAAATGAAACTTGTGCTTTTCAGAGGAAATGGCTGCTAAAGGTTAAAGGGTAAATCTTCCTTGCTGCAAGCATACATTTTTGCAAGCTGAATCTTAACCATGTGGCTAGCAGCTCTCACATTGAAATAACTGCAGAGTGCTTGGAGAGAAAAGTGGGGAAATAGAGGGCAAGAGCATCAAAAGAACATCCCAAAATTGATTAATTTTCTTCTTTTTTTTTTTCTTTCTTTTTTTCTTTTTCCTTTTTCTCCTTCATCTGAGCTCTGACCACCTCCTTTTCCCTATTATACATTCCACTTTAGAAACAAGATCATTATTCAGAGATGGAGGGCATGGAGCTGTGCCAAGGAAGGGCAGCCGTTGTGCAGAAGAGTGAGAGCATCACTCTGGGGCTGCTGCGTGGCCAGCCATGAGGGCAGGTAAATCTGGGGCGAGAGGCAAACAAAGGCTTGACTCCTTGCCCTGCCACACCAAGCACTGGTGGAGGTACCCACAGAAATATAGGGTCACAGCTCACAGCCCTCTGGTGAAGAGCAGAGGGAGGCAGGGAGCTGCTGCCCATTCCAGCCTGCCTCTGCCACTGCTCCTGCGTCAGAAAAACCCGTTGCTGGGCTCTTGGGCTTTTCCTTGTTGGGGAAGTCACAATGAAACAACATCTGAATGGTCCTGGGAGTAGTTTCTCTGACAGTTAGCTATATTTTTTTCATGTGATGCTCCTCAGAAGTCTTTAACTCCACGTAAACACGTATTTGCGTAGAACTGAGACTACTCCTGGATAACACAGCCTGTTATGTTAAATACCAAACGGGATGAGCAGGAGTCCAGTCAAAACCCCACATATTTCTGACCACATATTTTTTGTAGCCAGGATTGAGTGCATTAACAGAACAGAAATCGAGAGCACTACAGCATAGGTGTATATCCATAAAATTACAACCATTTAGTTTTATATGAAGACAGTTGTTATCAGACAGAAACTTCAACTTTGAGAAGATGCTGTGCTTTCTTCTTGTCCCCTCTCTGCCACATGCCCCTCTCACCTGAACCTTGAATAAACACCTGGGGAAGTGGCGGTGGGGTTTGGTGCATTTAGCTAAGAAAAGCCAAAGATGAGTCTCAGTAAAGCACTTTTGTAAGGCCTGCAGGGCAGGATGGGCATTCAGTTCCTTCCAAGGATGTTGAGACAGCCCAAGTTTGAGAAGTTTCCGGTGCTTGCTCTGTAAAGCTGGCCTTTGGGTATGTTTTGTTTCTGAGTTATACCCGTAAGCTCACAGGAAAAAAGAGAAACCAGAGTTCCTCCAGGTTCAAACACCCTGTTAGCCGAGTCATTCACTGCTCTGTGGGACCATTTTAGCTTTCACTGACACTGCTGCTCCTGAATGCCTCAGCCTTGGGGGTTTGATTTACCAGCCACCGACAGGTGGGAACCAACCTCCGAACCCCTACGTTGGCATCCCTCCACCCTGCTAGGGACCTAGGTGCACATCCGCCCTCTCTTAAGACTGCAACATATGCTTTTCATTCTCTGTGTGAATGCACACTGAACTTTACTCCTCAGCTGTGGCAGATGCAATTTCAGGGATTACAGGAAAACAGTCTGCCCAGATTTAACTTTGCACCCTATAGGATGTAAAGAAAGGAAAAAAAAAAGCCTATTTCATCTGGCTGTAGGCATATCAAGAACATCAAGTCTAACTCACCTTTTGAAGCCAAGGAATTTCTGATAAAGCTGGAAATATGGCTACATTTGTCAAGTATCAAACATGCTTTACAAAGTTTTGTTTAACGTAGGCATTCCCCACATAGACTATCTTTATGTAACCTCCTGAATTTTTTGGATAAGTTTCTTGGGTAAGTTGAGCTACCTGAAAGAGACCAAGATCAACGTAAAACTGTTGGATGCACATAACCTAAAGGGTCCTAAATGTCACTTTTTTTTTTTTTTTTTTTTTTTTTCTGTAAGGGATGACTGTGCTGTGGGGCCATTTCTGACGCTACAGATTCCCTTCCTTCCTACAAAGATGCAATGAACACTAATCGCTTGCATTCAGTCTGCTGCATAAAAATTACCTATGGGGAAAAAAATGCGTTTTTCCACCTAAAAGTGACCAAAACACCACTCAAAAGATGAAGACATAGAAACATGGTACTTTCATATTGCTCTGCCAGTGAGGCCAAAGAGGAGGAGGAAGCTGAGAAGTTTTGAACACGGTGGTACTTCAGCCAGTTTCTGGGGCTCCTGGGTGCAAGTGGGAGGTGAGCAGCAGGGAACAAAATGCTGATCTCCACCGGGGTCTTTCTGAACTCTCGTTTTAGTAGGAAGGCTGAAAGGCAGCTCACCAGCCTGTGCCCTGACTCTGCCGATGGAAACCTGGAAATGCTGGTATCAGTCACTGCTGTGACTGCAATCTGCATGTTTCACCTGAGATTTCCCACCATGATAAATTTCTGCCTTCCCCCCCCCCCCCCCCCCCCCACTGCATATTTCACTTTCTTCCAACTCCTTCTGTAAATAGAGCTATTAAGGAGTCAATCCCAACCAACATGCAGCCAGCAAGTGGGCTGAGGGCTTTCCTAAAACTTCTTACTTTACCTATTTCTGAGTCCTTACACCCAATTGGCTTTTTTTCAATTTGGCATTTTTTTTTTTTTTTTTTCTTTTTTCTTTTTTCCGTGCCAGTGAAATTGGAAAGCCCATCTTACAGCTGCCCTGACTCTGCTTCTCCCTTTCTAAACACAGCTTTGCTGACTGGTGCGCTCTGTGCTCACAGGAATGTGTTTGCCCAGAGCCACCAACAAAAGCACATCCTAGCACATGTACGCTGCCAAGAAAAGAGGGAAGCTGATAACAAAGCTTTCATACATGGTATTAGAAAATATCCATTTTTTAAAAATTTAAAAGTTTTATTTTGTTTCCATAGTTTAAGAAAAACAAAATCCACAGCAAGAGCGATACTGAATTCTCTTGAAATCCCTCTTTTTCCTTCATCTGCAAAGGCAGAAGAAAAGGCAGTCTAGGAAAAAGGCATTCTAAGAAAAACAGTTATGTCCAAAGCCTAGGGTTGTACATTATTTATAACGTGTAAAAAGCCTGTACTCTTGGTTACCACTAGAACCTGTCTGCTTCACAATGAGGACTAGACAGTAGCATCATCTACGGCTCTATAAACGAACTGACGGTCTTTCCCATGTTTTAATGGCTGCAGCTGACGTACAGCTGATCGGATCACAAATGTCTTCATTCTCCGTCCTGTGAATCTCTAGTCCAGAGGAATAAAGCAGAATACCACTATGTGGTAGTCATAGAAACCCCAGTTATCAGTGTAAAGGCTAGAAAGTAAGGATAAAAGTTTCTTGAGTTACATGTCACTCTTCACTTCAGGAAGATCTACCGCAAATCATAGTTTTTCCAAAGCAAAGGCATAAAGCCCTGTGTTCCTCCTGTAGACCTTTGTGTGCCACTTGTAAGAGGAAAACATAATGCTGGGCGAAAGAGCCAATCTGCCCAGAACCTGCGTGTGGAGCAATGGGGCCGGGCTGAAGGCAGGCGATGGTGGCAGATAAGGCTGCCTCCTGGAGAGCTCCTGGGCCGGGCAGGGGAAGGGATTACATTAATCCTGGTCCCACTTACAGACCCCGCTGGCCTTCAAAAGGTATTCTTGAGCTGAAGAGATGAAAATATTCCCAGCATTGGATCTGTTAAGAGGCTCTTCATAAAATGTCACGGAGCTAGTTTAGAGAAAATGGACCTACTTCCTTTCATCTGCTGTGAGGGTTTTGGCTGCTGTTGGGTTTGTGAGTTTGCTAATGGCAAGGAGAAAAGCTCTAAAGTGGCACAAGTGGGAAACAAAATGTGCTGATGCCGCTGTGCTTGTGGCCCCCAGACCCATGTTAAGGTTTCATTTCCGTGATGGAAGTCTTTTGCAAAGGCCAGCCAGTGAAAATGGACACAAAGAGCAGGACACTCCACCAGCTGCTTTCCTCCGTATCATGTACATATTGAGCAATAAAACAGAAAAGGTTACCATTTCGAGCCCGACTCTGCAGGGCAGCTTTCTTGCTTCCCCCTTTGTCAAGGCTTTTGTGAGCGCCAAATTGTCCCCTTGGTCAAACCTTGTTTTGGTATTTCTAACCACAGCTCCTTTAAAAAAACAACCAAACAAAAAAGAAAGCACAAAGGTTGGCCAGTGGCTTTGTTTCAAGTGGTCAGATTTCAAGGTGGATCAAAACCAGAACAATCTTCAGAGTGTGCTGTGCTTATTGCTTTACAAAGTGTTGCTGGCAATAGCCATTTTCATATGCGGCAATAAAAGCGGAGGTGTGAGGACCATTCAACCACGATTTGCAGGCGGCTGCTCGGCCTGGTGCCGTGGGTGCTGGCAGGAGGGGTCCTGCTGCAGCCCCTGGTTGGGGCTGGGGTGAGCAGAACCCCACCGGGCAGCCCCAGCCCTGGCTGTGTGCCCTGCTGCCACCTCTGGTTTCAGAGCTCTGTGGACTTTCCCCCTCAGCTGAAGAGGCTGATGGCCTCGCAGGTTGGTTCTGGGTTTTAGGTTTGAGCAAATCAATTGATTACAAGGAAAACTACAAAAACAGCAACAAAAGAAATGTTTTCCGAATGTTGCCTCCAAATCCACCTAGTTCTAAAAGTCTGCACCAGAAAGGGCACCAGGAGCAAGAACAGAGAAGTTCCCCCTGCCCTGCACAGGTCTGTGCCAGCCCCAAAATGGTCTGCCCCTGGGTTACTGTTTTATCACACGCTGACCTGTATCTATTTAAAATAAAACAAAGAGAAAGACTTGCAAAGATTCACTTTTAGGCTGTTTCAGCTGCCCAAAAGAGCTCCCAAATAACTCATAACAGAGCTTAGAAAAACCAGTCCTTAGTGCCAGTTTGTCTGATGCTTGTCCTGGCCCCAGAGGAAGGGGATGGCCCAAGCAGCTCCTGGGCGAGGACAACTATAACCAGCAATACGCAGGTGGGTTTCCAGTTACTTTTTGCCATCAGTCTTTCAAACTAGTTACACTGAATTGCCACGGGACAAACCCTGTCCCACAGAGGGCCAGGGAAAAGAGGCAGCAAAACATGGGACGCGGGCGTGACATGAACAGCTCCAGCACAGCCATCAATAAACAAGTGTTTATTACTAATGACAGCGATTCCTAGTTCTTATGCAACACAAAATGGAGAGCCCTGTACAAGTGCTAACCAATCAATGATCTAATTAATGATTCAAGATCCCAAATCACAGCGAGTTGAGGCAGGCAATGTGCCAGAGCCGTGCTGCTGCAGGGGCTGGGCAGGATGTGGGCACGGAGCTGCAGCGAGCGGCACAGTGTGACCTCCTGCCAGCGTGCACCGCGCACGCGAGCGGCTGCCTGGTGCCCTGGGAACATGCGGGTGACAAAGGTGCACACCTGCCAAGCGCTGAGCAGCACTGGTGTGGGTTTGCAATGCGTAAAAGCAGTAGGGGCTAAAAACCACAAACAAAGCGACTCTTATCTTAATGATGCTCAACACACGTAAGAGACTTTTGCTTAATGAGATAAACTCTCATTTACCTGGCAAGCTGCTTCACAATACGTGGAGATTGTTGCTTTGCCAGCCAACATTACAGGCTCAGCTACTGCAAGCGAAGCCGACGGAGAGGCGATCAGGTGCCCAGCCCCGCAAGGGAAGACAGCACAGTGTGGGGAGCTGCACGAGCAGCCCCTGAGGGAGGCTGGCTCTGCACAGCTCCTCCCTGCCAGCCGTGCTGCCCAGTGCCATGTCCCAAGGGGAATGGGACTGAACCTGCTGCGCCTGCTGCGGACCCCACAGCAGCCTTCCAAGGGCTCTGGCCCATCTCTGGCCTGATGAGCGACACTTTGCCTAGTTGCACTTGGGTTCAGCTGTTTAGCTGCCATGGGAAGGGCTGGGAAATTCAGGGCTGTAAAGCAGCCTCTGAATTTGCCTCTCTATTTCTAAGGCCAAGCCGTGGGCAGGAGGAGGTCAGTGCAGCATGGCGTGAGCGTCGCCACACTCTGGCTCCTGCAGGGCTCTGCGTACGTGTGGGCACCCTGCGAAGCCTTCCAGCAGCACGTGCTGGGCTGGTACCAAACGGAATCCCAAGCAGTTTGTTCAGACCTCAGCATAACAGAAGGGTCATCAGCTTTGCATGGATGGTTGAAATGGAGAGACCCAAATCTCTCCAAATATGCAAGAGCAAAGATCATTATTACTATTTTTAAAATTATCATCAGGAAGGCTGCTATGATGGATAAGCTAACAACAGGCACCTTGACAGGTTCTTCTTAAAGCTTCTTACTGCTGTATTATTTTAAAGCATGTTTTCATTTATTTTGAGATGGTAAAGTCTGGTTTGCTTGCAAGTGCTTCAGGTTTATGAAGGGTTTGCTCTGCAATTTCACAGGCCTTTGATGGTCTAGCTTTTTTTTTTTTTTTTTTTTTTTTAATATAGAAGTCAAAGTGAAGTTACATATGTCAAAGAATATTTTAAGTTCTCAAGTCTGAGGTCCAAATTCATTACTGGTGAAACTGCCATAGAGGTAACCAGTAAACTGACCCAGATTCTGGACTTTAGACAAATTTTATCTCCCCTGAGGATTATGTAGAGTTTACTTATCAAGGGGAGAACCCAATCGCCTTTCTCTGCCCGTTGTCTCAGAAGTGGACTTTGCAGCCCCATTCAGCAGTGGAGACCTTGTCTGGGAAACATCTCAGCGGGACGTATAATAAATGGGACTCCCTAGAAGTGAGTGCGGGGAGGCAATCATGCTGCCTTGCTTTTTATGAAGAGCCATAGTGAACAGGCTGAGTGCCACAGAGATTTGTAGATAACCAAAGCCTGAAACTGTATGGTTTGTATTTTATAGATGCAAGTTCCTGCCTTTCATTGATCTTCATTCACTAAATCTGGACATTTGGCTACTGGAAAAAGCTGAGTAGCTTTTAACTCCAACTTTCATCTCTCTCCACAAGCCTATAAACTGCATTCTTTTGTTTTAGAGTAGTGATGCAACTGAAGGGGAACACCTATTTGAAACTTCCCAAATATCTGGATTTAAACATGCCAAATGTTTATAATTCTAAATATTCTAAATATCAACTCGGGTTTGAATTTGCATCTTGGTTTCCCCGTTACATTTTGTAGGGAATTAATTGATCTGTGTAAAGTGCTTCTACCTCATGCTAAGAATGGTAGCATGTAGGGCCTCAATATTTTATATGAACAATTCCTGTTTTTAATGTTTTATTCATGCTAGCCCGAGACATTGTGTGTTACTGGCTAATTGCTTAGCTGCAGTTGCTCTTGTGCTGAGCAGACATGAAAAAAAGACGTGAGCTATGGGGTGGCTATCATCCAAAATGCAGACTGGATTTCAAGGCTGGACCCTCTGACTTTTGTTTCCTGTGCCAGAATTTAACCCGGCGGCGTGGCTGTTTAGTGCCACTCACCCGTGGGATGAAGCCTGTGCTCCAGCTGTCGGCTCCCAGCACACATCTGCAGGATTTAGCCAGGACTATCTGATGGGTCCCAAACAGGACCGATATTATTCTTTCCAAACAGGAGGAAGGAGAAAGAGTATCTTCATTTAACTGCTAAGGAAAAACATGCCTCACAGGTTTGAGAGATTTAAGCCCTCTTTCAAGTGCGCTGCATACAGACACTTGCACAGACAGGAGATGAAAACCGCTCGTCTCACCTGCGTTTCTTTGAAAGGACACAAGCCTATCTGCAAAGGCATTTCTCTTATTCTCAGTAATTTCATGCACATTGCTCTGCTTTTGGCTTAACAACTTTCCTGTTTAAATCACTGCAAAACATCAGCTAAGCAAAATTGCATTTTGCAGATCCACAACTGAAGTGTTAACATATTGTGGTTACAGAAAGCATGAAAGGACAGACTGGAGGAAGGGAAATAATTTTCATTAAGGGATTAATTAGACAAAAGAAGGCAATAAAAGAGACTCCAAAAGGCTTGCTCTTTAGAGATTTCCATAATCGTGCTCTTTACAAATGAGTTTAATCACCAAAAGGAAGAACCAACAGGCAGATGAGGAAGTGGTCAATAAGAAACAATAACTGACCGCTGCATTACTGGGGTATCTCACACGCATCAGCCTGATATCTGGACTGCTGAAGCAGTGCAACAATGAATCCTGAGCCGTGTTTGCAGCACTGCAGTGAGTTTCTGATGTCTTGTTCTATTCTGGGCAAAAAACTGTTTAGCTTTATTTTTTTCCCTGTCATCTAGGAGCTGCTATCATATATATATAGGGCATATATTTTGGAGGTCAAATAAATCAATAAAAATTGAAACAAGCCAGAGATATGGTAAACGAATGGCCTAATGTTATTGACAGAGTCAGAACAATCATTTTCCTATTTTTTTCTTCTGTGCTTGATTCTCAAAAGCTTGAGTGGAATAAACAATAGAAAAAAAGAAAATGAATATGTAAAGTATCTCAGTCCCTTCCCACGTGTAATAAAATGAAAACAAATGTTCTCACTTCTACAAACTCTACCACATCAAATTAATAATGGAAAACATCACATCAAAGCACTCTTTGTGCTCAATAGCCTGTGGCACATTTGGACTCATCAATAGATGTTCAACAATATTACAACTTGTTTAAATCTTGGTAAAGTAGTGTTATGTACTATTGTTATTGACTTTCTTTTTCTAATTATCACCCAAAGGTGACAGATGATACAGCACTAATGATCAGACTGTTTAAGAGCTGAATCAGCTCAGAATCCCAACTCATTAAACCTCAGCAGGACTAAAAGATTCCTTGTACTTTAGGGCTAAAAGCTTCACTTTGCTGGCGGCATTTTGGTTGGTTATACAGGACACACCGTGGGGAGATTTAAGGTATTTTTCACTGAGAGTGTCCTTCTGGAGCTTTTAAGAATTCTAGTGCACCTAAGTGTCTAAATACTTAAAAGTACATAATATGTGTATAGCTCATGTGATAGAAGCATTTTCAGAACCTGTTTTGTAATGCGGAACCTTTCCTTGCATCTGATTTGTTTAAGCTAACAGTAAAACTGTATTTTTCCTGTTATTATTCTTTGATTTTAATAGAAGCTGAAGTCAATGGGAGTTGCAGATCCATAGCACTTCTCTGAACCCATCTCTCTGCCTGCTCGGGGCAGGGACCACAACAGTGTCTCTGTGCTGTGCTCCAATTCACCTTAACCTCAGACCAAATTCACTATCTTTGATGAAACTAGCCGGTTTCATACCATAATGTGGCACCCTTAAATCTCTTTTAGGAATATCCTAGTGCAGTTCAGTTTTCTTTCTGTTGCTTCATCAGATACGGGTTGGGAATGAAATTCCTGATGCTGTCCTTAAGTATGAGAAGTAATTGCCAAAATCTCCACCCGAGTGTGTGGGGCAGCAGGCAGCTCTCCAGGAGCACTGCTGCCGAGCAGCGTGGCATGGCAGGCTGAATTATTGCGCCCCTGCTTCCTCTGCTCACTCCTCTGGCTGCAGGGCAGGAAGATGCCATCCCCAAAGACCAGGAGCACTGAAAAAATCCCTCCCCAGTGGCCTCCTCCTGCAGGCACGTTTTCTAGAAGCATTCTGTTACTTCTCTGCCCTTAATATGCTTGCTCAGAAATTCTCATTAACCTTTTACCTTCGTTATAGCTTTAGTGACCTCAGGTATTTGCTTTAGAGCCTCCACAAACATCCCTTCCTGCTGCCAGGTTTGCATTTTGCCATGGTGATGTTGGAGCTTATCACAGGATAAGAGATTTGGGAACCCACAGCTGGACCTGGTACCTGCAAGAGGTCCCCGCTCAGAGGTACCGGGGAACCCCGACGTCCATTCACTCCTCACCAACTCCCTTACAAACCTCCCATTTCATAAATGCGGAAACAAAACACAAACAGACAAAAGAGAGAAAAAAAAAAAAAAAAAGAAAAAGGAGTATAGTAAAAACCTCTTGCATGCAGGCTGCAAGGCGTGACAGATGTTTAGAGGCTGTGTTGGAAACTCGCAGTGCGACAACAGCAGCATAGCACCACAGCACAGGGAGGGTGGGCGAGCGGCTGTTGGGACGCCGCCTGCCTGCGCAGCAGGGCAAGGGCTGAGAAAATAGCAGGCAGGGGAGTCCTTTGGAAAGCAGGCTAGGGTTGTTCCTTCAGGATATGGAAACTTGGATGACACAGGCTCCATCTGTGCAGCACAGATGCATCTCAAGCATTCAAGAGCCAGCAGCACGCCACTCTATGGTTGTGGGCTGTGTAGTAAATTAGGAATCCTGTGGAATATAGGATTTTTAGTTGGAGCCTGAGAAAGGCATAGTTGAGGAGCCTCCATCTGAGGGATTTGGTCATATTTAGATCCCACTTGGACTGCCTTTCTAGGCTCAGCAAAGCCAGGGCAAGACGTGCCCATGTATGAGGGCGAGCTGCAGAGCTGAGCTGTGCTCCCAGCACAGGCTGTGCCACTCTGTGTGAACCCAGTGCCATGCCCGTCTCCACGGGTGCTCCATCTCCCTTCCAGAAACCAGGCTCTTTCAGGACCCCTGGATATTTTTAAAGCCCACCGAGTATGATAGCGTCTTCAATCTCTTGCTTTTCTCCTACTCTGCATGGTATTAGCTCTGTTTGCTTTACTCCTGGACTAAAAGCTCCAGGACTCACAACATCGGACCCTGCTAGCCCAGCTTTGCAGTGCTGCTGGCACCCCACCCCAGCCTCTCTGCCAAAAGGAAATCCCAAACCAGCTGCAGGAAATCCCCGTGCCCTGGCTGCAGCCACCCCCCAGGTAACCACCGGCAGCAAAATCATCCCCCCACGAGGAATGAGGTGGCGAGAAATGACCAACTGTGAAGGGTGCATGGTGGCTGGCTTCTCCTGCTGTCCCTCTTTGGGACCCTGAAAGGAATTTTGATGCACCTCCCACTACCAACTTAACTTTCTCACATCCTGATCAACTCAGACAAGGAGCACCACAACCAAGTCATCGTCACAAAACAAGTACCTGTTCACAGTTCAAGAGCGAGTCAGGCATAGGAGCATTATCAGAGAACCATAAACAAGAATTGGTAAAAAAAAAATAAAATAAAAAATAAAAAAGAGATGACATAAGAGTAGCAAAGCCTCTTCGTTTCCCGCAAATGCCATCGTGCCTCTTGCTCAACAATTATGTGTGAGCTGGAGGTTTCAGGATGCTTGCAAGATGCTTTCTCTCTCTCCCAGGCTTTTATAGCCCGTTTGGGACCTTTGTAGACTCACGCTCATTAATTCCCTCATAAAAGGCATGGGTATCAGGTGCCTCCATGACCAGCATTCAGGCCATTTGAGCAATTAGACAGGAACACCACAGATCACTCTTAATTCTCTATAAAGAAAAGTTTGAATATAAACCTGTAACTCTGACAGCCTCATCTAATCCTGAAGGGCCATCACAGTCACTGCACCCTACCACATTTCCCACCAGGTACCAACAAGGTGTTGCAAACCTGGACTCCTGCAGGAGTGTGATACCAAGCGTTGGCACGGGGCAGCACTACCCGTCTGTCTGTGAGGAAAACTTTAGTCTCCACACTGGTTTAGAAACTGGTTTGCAGTACAGACTTCTTACACGAGAGTACTCTTATGTTTTTATTTTTTTTTCAGGATTTTAGATTGATTTAAATTAACTTAGTAAAAAATCAGAGCAAAACAAGCAAGGATCTCATACCAGAAACCAAACTAAGAGATGCACAAGTTACAGTCACAACAGAAATACATTTCTCTTGAGAAGTCTGATAATTGATGAGTCTCTGCTCTGCAAAAGTTTATAGAGATGTCTGACAGCAAGCTTTGCATTACAGATAGAGGTTAAGTTGCACTGAAAGATGTCACACAGCAAGCCCGCACCCTTTGTGGCTGTGCTCCGTGGGATGAGCTCCAACCTCCCTGACCAGGAAGGGTAACACTGCCTCTGGCCTGGGGAGGCTTGACCACAGCAAGCAAAATCCTCACCTGGGCAAACTGCCGTGTATTTGGCAATCAATCACCTCAGCTGGAAGCATTGGCCTCTATACCTTGCTCTGCACACCCAGATTCTCAGGTTATCATGCGGTCCCTCACGCAGGACTCCAATGCTACATCTTGCAGGAAGCCCTGTTACTGCCACGCACAGAGCCACAGGAGTTAACTTCTGAAATCAGGAACAGTCACTCTGATCTCTACATCTGGTATCTCCCATTTAAGCCTCGTATTAAAATTCAGAGTAGTAGTTATCCAATTTGCCAGGTCAGATTCCTTAAGAAGAAAGTAAATGAGACTATTAGGTATTATTACAAGGGCAGGACTAGCAACTGAAAACCTCCCTGTAAATGGCTATCTAATAATTTATGACAGGTTTGATAGTTTCCTGGCAACCAGACAGACAGATTAATAAGTCCATAGTCCTCCTCTGATATTATCTTTCCTCCTATCATCAGCTTTTGGACCTTGCAACGTTCATTTTCACTTTGGTGTAGCTCAGGGCAGTGTAGTCAGCACGGGGCTTCTGCTGGGCAGCAGTCACAATGCAGGAAGGTTTTTCCCCAAGCCCACATCGGGGCAGCACAGCAACCAAGTGCTGAGCGAGTCCTTTCCTCCAATGTGCACATAGCGCAAAAAAAAAAACAAAAAACAAAACTTTGGAAGGATCTTCCCCTATGAGCTGCTTTAGTACTGTGAGCTCCCCCACCTACTATAGATGTGTCTCGAGTCCACAAAAGCTGCATTGTTCTTTGTTTTTTTTTTTCTGCTTTTTGTGATTACCCACATGCTAAAACAGTGACAGCCTCACCATGCTGCAGACACCGTGCAGCTCAGTGAATGATGTAAATCCCAAATTACACAGGATTATGTTTTGGGAAATTGCTTCTCCTTTTTTTCTCCCTCACTGAGTTTGAGAAAATGTTTGAGGCTGAACCTCTTGTGTGTTTTGGGTGGATTTGACTCTAGGTCCAAGTGATACATCTGACTCCAGTTTTGATAAGGGCAGAATTAAAAGCCAGCCTGTGTCCTCTGAGTCCCTGCTGTGCAGGCCCCAAAGGATGTGCGCTTGGACCCCATTAGCAAGTGACCAGGGCTATTTACTTCGGAGCCACAAAACAGAAGGGCTGAACATCCCCTTTTGAATATTTACATTCAGTGGAAATGTTACCTACTTCTCTGTGAATCCTTCAAAGCAGGTTCCCAACAATGCCCCCATTTCTCCTCCTCTCCGTATCTCACCCTGAAGACTCCAGCTGCAAGTGCAGTTCCTCTTTGCAGCCTGTCAATACGAGCAATTAATTGCCTGGCCGAGCTGCTTCGAATGACCCACGCGGTCCCACCCACAGGAGCTGGCTCCGAGATAGCAGTGCCAAGTACTTTCATGGGAATCCATGGCAGCGCAATAGTTTTACCCAGAGGTCATAGTATTTTGGCTAAAATTGTGAATCAGTTTTCAGCCGTGTGCTGTGAGCCTCAGGCTACTTTTTAAATTCTCCCCCAAAGCTCCCTGTTTTTTACATGAAGAGGCCATATGTCATAATAAACATCAGGCTCAGGAATGGCTCACACTCTAAATGTCAGGCTACAAAGCTATCTTTAAAGATTAAATCTCTGCCCTCTGCAAAAGGGAGGTTGAAGGGAGGGATGGAGAAATCCCAAATACAGAGAACCTTACAAATAAAGAGAAGTTTACTACTAACAAAACATATCTTGCAAAAACACACTTCGTGCTTTTCTGCTGGAGCTGCCCTCGATAAAATGTGGGTGTCATTCGAAAAGGACATCATTTCCAATGAATTCTGAAAGTGTCACACCGAGTATTGATCAATCGAGTCTTGCCGTCAGCGTGACCGGGGCCAGCAAAGAGCTCTCCCTGTGATCCAATTTTCAGAGCTCGCAGACACCTCCAGTCCCAGGCAAATGGCGTCAGCACATGGCAGAGGGAGGGAGGCGGAGGGGAGGCCGGTGGGGAAAGTAGAGCCCCTACCATGCTCTGCTCGTCTAAGAATCGTGTGCTACGAGCCACAAGCCTGGCACCTTTCTGGCTTCTGTGTCACCAGCAATGTCGGGCTGTTTCTAAGTCAAAAGTAGGTCCTTATCAGCAACAGGCGGCCCGATAAGATCACCTTTTTACGATTACATCGGTGTTTGGCTGGTTTCTGCTCCTGTCCGCAAACATGTACGTGCGGCACGCAGTTGGGCAAGGGCACACGAGCCACAATGCCACTGCTTTTCAAGCACGGAGAGAGCAATGCGAGTGGTGGGACTGGCCTGTGCCTCCCGTGGGCTGCGGGCACTCCCCAGGCAGGTCACAGAGCCAGCCTTGGGCTGTGGTGCAAAGCCCTGGAGCTGCTGTTTGCAGGGGCTCAGGTACTAAACCCATTAATCTTGTAGGAGAAGCAGGAGAGGGGAATTATTGACACCCATTATGAAGCTGAGTAATCTCAAAAGGAAGCTGTTGTCTCAGCCTGAGCGACTCCGGCTGGATTTTAAAGGCGATGGCGAGGCGTGCACCGGGGGTGCCCCCACTGCCGTGCACTTAGAGATGAGGCCTGCTTTGCCCATGGCAAGCAGGGAGAAACAGCACAGGGGGACCTAGTGTGGCCAGCCCTTGTTGGACTTACAGGCACTGAGCGCCAGTAAAACAAGAGGAAAAGGAAAACCATCAAAATCGAAAGGAGAGCAGACAGGTAGGAGAAATGGTGACTTTCACATGAGCCTAGTGGGGAAGTGCAGCAGGTGAGGAAAGGGAGATTGAGGGGGGTGAGAGAAATGCTACCGTGTGCCTGGTGTGCCGCACAAAGCTGCGCGCCGACCCAGCGTCGCTCCGCATGTGAAATATTTACTCCTGCTGCAATGTCTCCCATTTGTACAAAGCGACACGATCTCTTTCATTGTTTTTGCTAGCAACCTACCTACTTTCCTGCTACATCGTTATTTAGACATTGAAATTAAACTAACAACTGTACAGTAAAGAACTGAAATGTTTCCTCACTAGTGACTTGTAGTGAAAAGTTTTTTTAAGCAGAGCAGAAGCATTTGAAAGAAATTAAGTTTTACTGGAAATATTTAAAAAAGAACCCCCCAAACTTAACAATAATTTTAAATATCCTTTCCCACCCTGTTTTCACTTTCCTTCAATATTTCCTAAAGTTTGGGGAGAAAAAACAATTTCCTGATGTGATTTTTAGGTGAAGGGTTAGTGAAAGGGATCCAGTTATCTCCATTGTAACTTAAAAGTAACTATGATTTTCTAAGAAAAATAAAGATAGCAGGCTCTCATCAAATCGAGACAAAAGGTGCCTACAGTACTGCGGGATTTACAGCTGTTTTTTAATGAACAGAAAAATTAAGGCCCTGACCTTCTAACGAGATCTTGCAGGCAGTCTCCAGCAGCGACACAGAACTGTTTACTCCTGGCAGTGCTCTACCTTGCAGGCTCTGTTTGAGACCAGAGCCTAAACCTGTAAATGTCCCTGTAAACCCGAGCAGTGCTCACATCTGGGTGTGCGCAGCACAGAAAAAACAAGACTGCCAATATCTGAATTATTTTAATGATCTGTTCTTTTTGCTGGTTTCCTATCAATGAAATGTTTTGCTTTATAACACCCCTACAGAACTGAAATTCTTGCGAGTCATACAGAAAGCACAGTCTACAGTTTTGAACATGAATTCACTGGGCATAATTACCAAGAAGGCCAGCAGAAGCAGCGAAGATGCACAGCACAGCCGGGGTACACCGCGCTTGCACAGAGAGCACAGCACCACTGCACACCTCAAACAAATCATTCACAGTCAACATCTATTTCCAAGTGATTTGAAAACAGAACAAAAGTAATTAATTTAATGAATTTTTCATTATAAGTCCTCTACTCTGCCACAGATGAACTAAAAAGTCTACAGAACAATCATGCAGTGCTTGAGAGAGAGAAAATCCTCCTTACCTGAGGAACAGCTGCCACCAGCAGCTCTGCACCGGGGTAAGCCCGTGTGCTTGGGCTGAAAGCCCTCAGTTGGGCTCTGCTTACTTGCTGCTGCCTGTGCAGGTGTGTGTCACCTACTGGTTGCACCTAAACTTCAGGGTGCCTGCCATTGCCTCCAGAAGAGCCTCCATTCCATTGTTCATGGCTTTATTACGAAGTTTAACCACCTAGGTTTATATTTCTGGGTTTTGGTTCTCCTAGCTGGCTGCAGCTGAGATTATTATTATTATTGTTATTATTGTTGTTGTTATTATTATTATTATTATTATTCAGAAACTTTTGGTAGAAATTGGCACATCTGAAACAAAAACAAAAAAACAAACCAAACCAAAAGAACAAATTGATATCAGGTCCTAGCAATATTCATTTAAACTATGTCTGGGTCCACTTTTCCAAATAAATTTCTTTTTCTTGAATAAAACCTTCTCTGTTTCTCAATATACTGGTTTTCATGGGATGGAAGCAGAAGCAGCCCACGTAAAATGAGAACATCATGGAGAAACCAGGTTGTTTTTGTGTGGAGCTTTCTTAAGTCTTATGAGCTCAGTCCCACTCCGTGTTCCTCCTCAGTGGGAGCCTCATTTTGGCACTGGGAGGGGTGCATCCCCTCCTTGCCACTTCAGAAGTTTAACAAGATTTTTCATCAGCTGAGCCCTGAGAGAAGCAACCATTGCCCATCCATGCGGCTCACGCTCTGTGAGGAAGCACATGCATGCCATAGCAGGGGGTGGTGCTGGTACCAAACCTGGTACTTTCTTGCCCAAATTCCACTTAAAAGTGAGAGTCTGTGGGCCTAAGAGAAAGAATGAAAGAGGAAACCTTATACATTTGATTTTGCATTTCTTGGGTTAGATCCCTAACACCAAAGCCTACTGCCTCAATACGTGTATGTGGCTGTCAATACCTCAGTGTGTGAACTTCTGCTACCCAATGCGAGTAAATAAATCAGGACTCTTTCAACCTTTTACGGTTTATCCGTGTATGCTACACGAAGCTGAACACTCTCTTGGAAAGCCTGCTTATAGATGGCAGGCAGCGATCTTGAACAGTGATAATTTTAGGCAGAAATCCCCACAGCTGCAATGCTGAAGGTACTGCCAGCACGCAGCCTCCCCACGCAGTGGCACAGTCGTAAGCAAAGCGGTGTCGAGGCAGCAGCGGTGCTGGACACGTGCAGGAAGGACGGTGCTGCAGGGCTGTGCTTGGCTGGTGCAGGGAGCAGGGCCCAAGCCTACCGCTTCTGAGGACAACAAGAGAGAGAGTCTCGGTTACCAGAGGTTAAGAGCCTGTCTTTCCTCAAAGAGGAGGATAAGCAGCAGTTCACGGAGACTGAAATAAATGCAAGTCCTGGAGGGGAGGCTGTGGAAGTGGGGGAGCCTGAAGCCAGACTGCTTGTCTGTCTCCGCAGGAGCCGTGCCGCAGTGAAGATCATCTCTGTATTTGAAAAAGAGCGATTGAAGAGCAGCCACCCTCCGGACCTGAATGGGCACATGGAGGCATGCAGCGAGCCTGCTGCAACTACAGCTGTTCTACCCCTTGCAAAATCTTTTCCCTTTAAAGGAAAAGAAGTTGTGCCAGCTTTCCCTAAGTATTTTTGGCACTGCTTTGTGTCCTTAAGGAGAGGATGAAGGTAAGATACTCTGAATAGGAATTGTTGCCTACATTATTATTAAATCCTTCATAAAAGAGGAAAAAATCTGACTGTGGGGTAGAAAACCCCTGCCCGTCTTCAATCAATCCTCACCACCACCAGGCATCTAGTCAATTTTTATTCAGTCTTCTGTAGCCTCAACTTCAATGAAGTGGCACAGCAGGGCCCGTGCCGGCAGCTGCTGGCCCTGGCTCCAGCCCCGGTGCTGGCGAGGAGCAGAGCGAGAAGCGTGGGGAGGACCGCGCGCGAGTACTTCAACCTGTGCCCCGGCCCTTAATCATAAACTTGAGGTTCAAAGCCTTGCTGGGCTGCTGGCCGCTGATCCCATCTCAAGGTGATAGTCACCTCTAGCCTTTCTGCAAACTGCAAACCTACTGTCCATCCATCTTAAAGCAGCTTGACACTGGCTTCTCTACCCATTTTACAGCCAGCGAACATTTCCTATTGATTTATTGATTTCTGTCTGCCTGTGGAAGGAGCTCAGAACAGACTCTATGTGCTCTTGCAGCCTCCTGCATAGATTTTTTTCTCCCTTTTTCCCTTTTTATCCAAGCTGTGTTAGCAGTCTGTAGTGAAGCAGGAATTAGACCATGCGGGAGCCCAATTTGCTGGTGGTGAATGTGCCAGGTTTTCTTCCTCTCCCTGCCCAGCACGCACACCTCCACTCCTCCCGTCTGGCTCCCAGCTCCCTTTCTCCAGGGAAGCAAGAAGATCCCTGCCCATCCGATGGGCTGGTGCTAGCTAAAAAACCCTGCTTGCCTTCAGATCTTTTCCTTATTATTAGCAGGTGTTTGATGTGCACGTGAACACCGCTTGTAGCTGTGAGTGCTTGATTTCCATGGGATGAGAGAGATTTCTTCTTTCCTGAATCAATCAAGGAAATGACTGCACATGCATCTGCGTGAGTGCAAACTTGCGCATGTTTTAATAGACATGCGTTTTATGAACTTCAGAGCCCCATGGGGGAGTGGAGCGCTCACGAGATGTGAATCAGGGCAAGGATATAAACTGATTTCCACCTTCTAGTTGCCAGTCCAAATGCAGCCCAGGTCAGCGGTGATTGAAAGTTGTTACCGACTGATGGTTGTTCAGAGCCTTACATGAAATTAGTGTGGTTGCAAGACAGCTCCCAGCGGTCAGATGTCCACACTGCAAAAAAGCAATCTGGCTTATCATTCTCCACAGAGAGGCAGGTACCGGCCAGAGAGAGGCTGCTCTTTCTCCCCAGCCTCCAAGGTGGTGCCTCCCAGCTCCAGCTCAGCCATGATGATGGGCAGCCTTTGCTGCTGGCGGCTGTGCTCCTCAGCTGGGGATCGATGCTGAATCAGACCTGATTCCTCATGCTGGCTCCAGGGACAGCACCAGCATGTGGAGAGGCCAATGCTTTGCCCTGGCCATCCCCACGGCCCATTGGTGGGGGAGTTTGAGTTCACCTCTCACTGCTCTTCGCTCTCCTCCTACCTGGCTGGCTGGAGCAGCAGCAACACTCGGGCAAAGAGCAAACACCACGAGAAAGGATGTTAGCAGGGAAGGGCTGCCCTCCATAAAGTGATCGTCCTTTTTCACGCGTAAGACTGACAGAGGTTTCGCTGCAGGCAAATCGTAAAAAACCCCAATAAGTTCTTTGACACCTGCTTCCAGCCTCCCCTCAGAGTGCAGACACCTGTAGGGGAGAGCCCAAAGCAACCTGCAGCCCACAGGCAGGGGCTGACCCAGGTGCAGGAGCTGAATGCTCCCCAGGCCTGCTCCGACCAGGGTTATATCCTCCTCATCCCTCTTTTCCAGC
Organism: Aythya ferina; assembly: GCF_964211825.1. Lineage (NCBI taxonomy): Eukaryota > Metazoa > Chordata > Aves > Anseriformes > Anatidae > Aythya > Aythya ferina. The sequence goes on along the minus strand of NC_140307.1, from coordinate 19,419,712 downwards.
ACTCCTTTGCCTCAGCAAAATTCACAGGAATTTTTGCTCCCTTATCTCCCTAGAGACCATTCTGCTGGCACCAAAACTCCTTCTGTGGGTCTGGCCTGCTCCTCTGCCAGTGCCTGCAGGAGGAGTGGGTCAGCCATGCCCTGCCCTCACACCTCACCCAGCACCCTGCACAGCCAGGGCAGCTCAGTTAGCATCCCTTAGCATTTGATTTCTGGACAAGAATTCACCGTGCCACAGAAATTGCTGCGTTGTTCTCCTACGGCATGAGCTGGTGTGGAGTGTCATGGGCATGCTTCAGGGAGCAGGGGAGGTGCCTGCCTTGCCTTGACGAGGGTGTCCCCTGGGCAGGCAGTGGGCATCTCCTCCAGAACAGCTCCACAATGCCTGGTATGGGACCGTGGGGGCACAAGAGCCATAAAATATGTGTGCCTTTAACAAGTATTCCCCTCATCTGTGGTGCCCATATTAATTTGTTGAAAATACAACACTGATGAGATAAGGGCGACTCTGAAGTGTAGATTTTCAAGCCTGATGTGGGAGAGCATGCAAAGGGAGGGCTCCAGGTGTGGTTAGCGGCTGCATGACCAGCAGATGTCAGGGGCTGGAGCCTGCTCTTGTTTGGGCTAATATATTTCCAGTGGTGTCAATGAAATGATGCAGATTTACACCAGCAGACAACCTTGTCTGAAGTCCACTCGCTACACCACACACAGGAAAAGATGTTTGCAGGGTATCTAGCGCTGTTCTTGTAGGAAATTGCATCTGTTCGTTTTTATGTTGGGCCTATCCACATGTAACTACACGCATTTCAATGGGTTACTTCTGGTTTACACTGCAGGCATCGTGCATTTCCCTAGACAAACATTAACTATTTATTGATCTGCCCGGTACCCCTGTGAGGAAGGCTATTATCCCCATCATATAGACAAACAGGAATTACATTTTGGAGAGTGTTTGGATCTGGTGCACACATTTGGACCTCTTTTGCCATCAATTACATGTCTTGCAGCTCTTATTTCCCTCCCCCCTCCCACCATATGTGTGCAGGAGAATGGAGAGGAAAACCAGCACAAATCATAAGCCAGGTCTGAAGGCAGGGTAAGCCTCTCCTAGGCTTATTTCACTTGATTTCTCCTTTCTTAAAAAAGTCTCTCAGACCTCTTACATTTGCACACAGCTATTTCCAAACTCTGCTAGCTTTCTGCTGCTGTTTCAAGAAGTGCACAGGTATGGGGGGATCTTTCCAGGAGCTGAGATTTGGGATGCACCTGCAGCCCTGGGAGCAGCCCCACGCGGCCAGCTCAGGGCAGCAGGGCCAGCAGGGTGGGCGGCCGTCAGCATCTGCTTGGTGGGGAAGGGGAACGGGACAGCCCCCAGTTGGTAACTGGGGGTCAAAGCTTGATCCAAAGTATAATGAGCACAACACCAAATCTCCCTGGGAGTTCAGTGGACTTCGTATCAGGTCCCTAGTACTGTAACTCACTGGTACGAGGTGAAGAGATCACTCTCAATGCCCGAGTTCTCATTTCTGGATATGCTCTAAGACATGTGGGTCTTGCACACTGCCTGTGTACTCCCCCGGTGCCAACCAAAGGCCCCAGCACAGTGACTGTTCCCCAGACCAACTGAGAGCTCCAGCCAACCCCCTGCCCGGCAGTCTGCCTGCTTTCCTTGTGAGCCTCACCAGGGCTTGGCTTCCTCAGTTTGTCGCTGGAAATCAGTGCTTCATGGACCCTTGCCTGTCACGCAGGGGATTTCCCATTGACATTTTCCTCCTCTTTTTAAGGAAGGAAGCTGACAGAGCTGGATTTGTGTCAGCTACTGCGAGCACCAGACAGCAAGCCCTAATCTAGCACTGGAACAAGAGGTGCAACAAAGACAGCACCAGCCCTCTGCACTGGTCCAGGTGCTCCAGTACTGGAGCACTGGTTGGCGTGTCTAATAAATACAGTTAGCTCATGATTTATTGGCTATACGCCTTCTGAAGGGAGGTCCTCTGCTGAGATGAGATTCATAGCACATCCCATCACTTAAATGAGCCCTGAAGCATATCCTTCATCACATTTTCACCATGGTTGCTTTCAGGAGTCACCAACTTTTTTAGGTTTCCTGTGTGCGTGATCCAGCCCTCAGCATGAGCCAACGTACCCCACTGGTATGGCATCAGAGTTCATCAAAAAGCAGAGCTTATCACCCGCAGAAAACTCGGGGGTTTCAGCGCTGAGATTCTTGTCACATTCAGTGGGGCTGCCTCAGGGCTCAGGCCCTCAGAGCTGAGCTGTTTGGCGACAAGCCCTACTGAATTGTTCAGCCTGCCTTGTGCTTCCCCACCCCAGGCTAGCAGACACACGGCAAACTTGTAGGAAAGCACTAAAAAGAAATGTTGCAAACTGCAGTATCAGCATATCTTAGGAATTGAACTGTTTGCTGGATAGGCCGAGTTTTACCATTGTCACTTGAAAATACAGATGCATTGGGATAAACTCCAGTTGCAAGGGATGTCACTCAGATCCTTTCATGAATAAAGCGATCTGCTATATAGATGTCTTGTCAAATGACTCCAGCTCGTTTACTGAGTCACTCTATTTTACCCATCTTGCTTTGAGAAGACATTAGCTTGATTTGGTTTTGTTGCCAATGATATATCTTCTCTTGCTTTTAGTTTTGCTGATCTTTCTCCTATCACTCTTGTTCTGTCACCTGCAGTGCCTCTCTTTACCACTCGGTTACTCTCCCCGCAACCTATTTCATTCTATTAGGTGGACAGCTACCAGCGGTGATGTGGCCCAGACAGATTTTCTTGTTCCTGATAATAAATGGGATGTTCAGATGTGTAACTCTGACCTTGTGTATAATTTTCAAAGATAAGTTTTGGGGAAACAAATGGGTTAGTCATTATAGAAATACTGTAAGGCTTGACAGAAAATAACATGGCAGAAAATTATGACAGAAATAGCAGAAAGCCACTATGAGGTTCTACAGTATCTAAATTATCTTTCTATATCCTAGGATTGATAGTTTTACAATTATTCTCTAAGTTTCAAAACTTCACCTCCCTGGGGCCTCCCACTGCTATTTTCCTGCAAGAACGCCATGCAGGCCCACAGCTCTTTTCATAATTTTTAAAAAGCTTTCCAAATGCTTACTCTATTTCTTATGTTATTTCCTACTAAAAATAAATACTTTGTGCTAAGAAATTTCTCAGTGTTTCCCAATCTCATCCCACTGTAGGTAGCGATACTCAGGAGGGGCCCAAAGGAATAGCATGATCTGCTCCAGAAAATACAGCACAGACCTGCAGGAGGTTGCGGGGAGCAGGCAGCCACGGGAAGAGGTACTGATGGCCATGGGGGAGGCAGGTGAAGACCTCTCATCTCATGCTGCCTCTGCTGACAAGTGCACAGAGAGTGCACAGTCTGCCTGGCCTGATGGCCCCTTCTTGCTGTGTTAGGGAAACAACCAGCTGCATGGCTCATGCCCCAACTTGGTAGTGGGGAAAAAGGCCTGGTGTTCAGAGAAGGAAATACTGAGCAGTGCACCCCAAAGCCAAATACGTCAGATGTGTACCAACATCACCAGCTGGCAGAAATCAAACACTAAAAGAACAAGCACATGTATTCAGGAAGCTCGTCTCTGTCCTGCCCTACACAGCCAATGGTGCTGACTGCAATGGTACGCAGCTATCCAGCTCTGCTGATCTGTGAACCACTAGTGACACACGATGGTATCTGAGAGCCCCCTTCCTGCCTTGGGCACAAGCATGTGGCATGGTGTTGGTTTGGGGTGAGAGGCACCAGCACACTTCCCTGGCATGGCAGAGGGACTTGGCAGCCTTGACAACTTCAGCACGTCAAGGCAAGCGATGGGAGACTGCTCTCTAGAGCCCCGTTGGGAAGATGACTTTCCCAGGCTCTACCTGAAGGGATGAAAGCTCATTATGTGTCTAATAGCAGAAGGTGTCTCTCCTGGCTTTCTCCCAGGGGGCAAGATGACCCCAGGACATTGCAGGCAGCTCTGCACGGAGAAGTTGCCAGTGGTCTGTTAGAAACGATTGCTGAGCAAGGAAGCAGTGCCTTTTCTGCTGACGCCAAGGGCAGCAGCGACGGGTGTGACAGCTGCTGGGAAGAGGCAACCCTTCAGAGAGGGGGCAGAGCCTCTCTGGCATTTCCACTGCCACTTCCCTCCTTCTGCACCATGTTCTGGCTGTCCTTGAAAAAGTTACGCAGGGACATGTAACCAACAGAGCATCCTCGGGAGGTGAGGGAAGATTGTGTTACGCTGGAAGGTATTAACAGTTGCATCAATCACAAGCCTGGTCAAAGCAAATAGATGTCCTGCTCACCCCTTATTCAGGCTGAATGGAAGATGCAATTAAATGGCTCTCATACAGCGATAGCAGGAACAGCAAAAGCCATTACCCAAAGCTTTGGCAGAAGTGTGTGGGCTGAAGAACCATAGTCCTTAGCAGAAGACAGACAGGCTGAGAGGTGCCTTGGGACCTGCTCAGACAGCAGCAGGGGAAGTGGTGGGGAGCAGGGGAGACCGGGAGCATCCAGGTGGGAGCAGCCACACTGCCCCCTGCATCCCTGGGCTGCCCTGTGAATGCCAGCCTGCCCGACTGCCTCTGCCTGGGTTGGGGAAACAGTTAGACCAGAGAAATAACTGCTTTATGTAACCAGTTTCACTTTTAAGGGGGGAAAAAGCTCAGGAGGATATTGTGTAATTTACTACTGGGGCCAAAATGGCCCCTTTAAGGTCATTCAGCTAGGGGAAAAATATTACCTAATGTGCCAGAAGGGTGGGATTCATCGCATGTAGATAGCTCAGCATACATGTCTGCACCCAAATTAATGGCTTAAATTCTCCTGAAGTCACTAGAGAGAAATAGGCAGTTTTAGGAAAAGCTTCATCTTTTCCTAAAGAAGGTGTCTAAAATAGGTCAGATGAATTGGGCTTGGAACTGCCTGCTTCTCTCTATTGACTTTCACAAGAGTCTAGACAACGAGCTGAGACAGAGATATCTGCACTATATATGTCTAAAGCTAGGTAAGATGAATCCTATCCAATAAGTCTCTGTGCCTCTACCTGCAGGCAAGGAAGGGAATGTGAATAGTGATGGATGAGAGAAGCATTGAATTTCCTGCAAACATTCATCCACTCCTCCTGTGAACTGGCTTTGGCTGCATGCTCATGTGTTTGTGCTTTCCATTAACGCTGTATGACAGTACAAATGCTAGTGGAAGGCAAGTTTCATGCTTGCACACAGAAAACTTGTGGGAAGATGATTGTCAATTTTGTCTTGCAGGCTTTTTGCACCAAAACTGATGGCCATATTTACATTCAGCCAGGCTATCTAGGCGAACTGCTATGAACTTCTGACCTCTTTAGGCACAATGAAAGATAACAAAGATGAAGGCTGTATATTTTCTTTGACAGAATTATGAAGGCAAGGACATAAGTCATTTAAGCAGAAAGGATTGAGCAGGCCATGGAGTGCAGTGGTTGCTGCAGAGAGAAGAGCATTCAAAGTCACTCTGTCAGAGAGCTGGTGGGTGCTGACGGCAGAAGCATAGGTGTAATCTGCATAGGAACAGGAGCAGGATATTTTCTTGTTGGAGCTGGTGTGTGAGCCAGGGCCAAGCCACGCTCCTAATTCTTCCTGTCATTTCTGAAAGATTCATTTCCTGATGCCTCTGCTGGAGAAATGGGCTCCGTATCCCAGGTCTCACCTTGTCCATGAATGTATCAGGAGCTGTCCCAGGGGTCAAATCCTTCTCCTGCTCACAACCCAGGCAAGCCCATCACCTCTGAGGGTCTCAAGAAGCATTAATGAGAAAAAAATATGGCCGCCACCACGTTATCCCGCTTTTATTTTTATGGGTGACAAAAGTGTTCATTTCATTGTGTTTTAGGTATGATTTCCACAAAGCGGAAAAATGTTCAGCTATTTCTCAGCTGCTAGCAACATTTCGAACCCTACCATCAACTATCCGTACATAATAGATTTTCTTTAAATAACTCTTGGCAAATGCTTGACATCTGTTTTCTCTAATTAATTCTAGCAGTCATCATACTTCACTGCATATGTTGAAAGCTTTCAAGGATGATAAGAGCTACCTACAGCATTTCAATCATGGGAGTTTGTATTGTAAACACTACTCCAGGAGTGCTTCAGGATAGTTCGCTCTGAGAAGTCGATGAGAGGTGTTCAGACCACTGGAAAAAAAGATGAAACACCTGCCAAATGTGAAAATAATGATCAAATAAATTTGGGAGACCTATTTCAGAATGCTAGCTTTTGATTTTATTGCAATTATATGCTGGATTAAAATGAGGAAGCAGTTAAGAATAAAGAGCCTGGGCCTGTATTCTGTACTGCAAAAATATGAACCAAAGGAAGTTCTGCTGTAATCTAAGTTTGAAGCAAAAGTAGTTACAGGTGTAAGAACACAAGGAAATGAGAAGGCAGTAATATTATCATCCCCATGTATGCCTATTCCCCGTGTCACACACCACACTACAGCAGTCATACTCAAAAGAGCACCCAGAAAAGCAGGCATCAAAGGGTGAACCCCCCCTTCTGCCCCTTGCTCCCAGGGGATTTGATTGCTCACAGAATCACAGAATTGTCTAGGTTGGAAGAGACCTCAAGATCATCGAGTCCAACCTCTGACCTAACACTAACAAGTCCTCCACTAAACCATATCCCTAAGCTCTACATCTAAACGTCTTTTAAAGACCTCCAGGGATGGTGACTCCACCACTTCCCTGGGCAGCCTGTTCCAATGTCTAACAACCCTTTCAGTAAAGAAGTTCTTCCTAAGATCCAACCTAAAACTCCCCTGGTGCAACTGTAGCCCATTCCCCCTCGTCCTGTCACCAGGCACGTGGGAGAACAGACCAACCCCCACCTCGCTACAGCCTCCTTTAAGGTACCTGTAGAGTGTGATAATGTTGCCCCTGAGCCTTCTCTTCTCCAGGCTGAACAACCGCATGTTCCCCAGCCATTCCTCGTAAGGCTTGTTCTCCAGACCTCTCACCAGATTCGTTACCCTTCTCTGGTGCTCTCCCCTTGTTTCCACCCATTTGCCGTTGCACTCAGGTGCAGGTACATCATATTTGAAGCAGCATGAGGAAAAGGAACAAGTTGTTAGCATTTGCTGTTTCTTTTCTTTGCAAAATACTTATAGTGCCCACTTTCCTTTTAATATGTTCCGAAGTGTCTTCTCAATGCTAAGTGTCCAGTAATGGAAACAAAACCCAGAAAAGATAACATGTCACAAGGATACATTGTAAATCAGGCAATTTAATGAATTCATAACCTTTCATTTTATTTCCTTCCTGTGTGATAATTTTAGCCAGTGTCAATGGGATTTGGAGGAAGGGGAATGAATAGTGATCCTACCTCAACCAATAAAACAAAATCCTAATTTTCTGTCTTTTATCTTTTCCCATTCTTTTGTGCGCCTCTTTGGCCTTGTCAAAACATATCGTTCAGTTAGAGACTAAAAATATTTTCCCATCGATTGGGGTTATTGATTTTTTTTAATCTGTACTTTGGCTTAGAGAGCTCGGGTGAAGGGTGAAAGTTCACCGGCTTAGTCCGCTGTTTTATCTGGACAGCAGAAGAATGTATTGGCAGCAGATTTGATTTACCTTGTTGGTCAGCTGTAGTCACTCCAAGCACTGCAGACAAGCAGCTAGCATATTTTGCTGTCTATTTTATTGTACACTGAACTTCTTGAAGGTCCAACCTCTCTATTGATTTATCTCTCAATTTCCAGTGGTCCGTGTTTCCATTCTTATTAACATAAATGTATCAGGAATCAGATTCCCTCTCAAAGATATATTGATCATTTATGAGTTTTGAAAAAAGTGACATGTGATGCTGTATGTTTCAATCATTCACCAAGTCCACGAGACTCATATATGCTGATTAATTAACAAATGGAGAGAAAAGTGGAGTAGAACAGTATATCTCACAGTGCTGTTATCAATTAAGACCTAAATATTTCTGGCGTTAATATTTAACATTTTTTTCATACCAAAGAGATTGTTGTGAATGCATGTTTGTCTAGTTCTTCAAGATTCATGGCAGAATTGCTGATTAGTTTTGATCAATTTTAAAATAAACAATGATGGATAATTTCCATGATTTAATTACTAAATATAAATTGTACCATATAGCTCAAAATACTTATCTTTTTCTGTTCTGCCTTTAGGATGTACTGAAACATGCTAAGGCCTTTTGGCTGTATAAACATTTTATGATAGCTGTTATGTGGGTAGCTGGTACATGTCGGGGAAAGTTCTTGTCCTAGAAAATGATTTTTGAAAGATGTCATTAGCAAAGTGCTCATACCTAGCTGAGGTAGATACCTAGTCTAAGCTGGGCACAGCAGCACAGCAAGTGCTGCTACCTCAAATCCTGAGGAAGCCCTGCTAGCAGGGCCAGCGAGTGAACAAGGGGGTGGGAAGAGAAGATGTGGTGGAACCTCTCTCCTTTGGAGAAAAGGTTTTCTTGTATTCGTGGAAAATATGACTGATTAAAATTATTAAACTTGCTTCCAGGCAAGGCTGGCATGCTGAAACTGCAAACAGTAAGCTAGGACACTTAGCGGGCTCCCAAAACACTACCCGATAAATGAGAGCAGTGAATGACTGCATAGATTCGAAGGTAACTTAGATGATTTCAAGATTTCTTATACAAATTCAAATTCACTAAGTATGTAAAATATACATAATGTAATTCTAAAAAAAAGTTACTGCAATGCCAGTCTCCTCACTGGATTTAGCACATCTTCCAGACAATTTTTCTTCTAGGAAGAAACAAACTTTTGGCCACCAGACCCTTGGTCTGGGACTGACTTGACTCTGACTGCTTGGTGCTCTTTTTAAAGCCCTGACTGCCTTTTCTTAAGCCACCCATGCTATTGCTCCCCATAAGTCTGTGTCTGGACCTTCTCCTGTAGGCACAACTCTCAAAGAACTTGTGGAGCATCCACACTGAGCAGCTAAGGACATCCTTTTCTGTGGATTCCAAGTCAGGGGGGCATTCCCCAGTTCAAGTGCTCTCCATCACAGCCATGAAGTCAAAAGTCCTATTCCTTTAGGGGTCAAGTGTTCTCTCTTTTGCTCTCTCCTTAATATCAGCCTGCCTCTTTCAGCTTGCCAGGTGCTTTTAGCCTGCCTGCCAGGTGAGGGCCAGGGACGCTTCCCCTTGCTGCTGGGAAGCGTGTGTGTGCGAGCCGTGGGCTAATGCACATTGGAGTTTGCTTTGTTACAGTTCTTGTCTGGGGGGGACAGAGGGGAGGGGTATTTTCCTCTACCCAGCCATTACCTTCTCAGAGGCAGTGAAGCAAAAGGAGCTTTCCAGGAAGGATTTGGATGGAGAGAGCAGGGTGACCTTGCAGATGACAAGTAAATGTTCATGCAGTGAGCAATGTCAGTTCCCCATCCTCTTTGTGGCTGGAAACATCCTGGAGGGCTCTTTCAGACAAATGCATTTCCCATCACAAACCAGCTTCCTGCATTCTGGATGGTTTCTGGCTCTGGCAGCAAATGCTCCAAATTTGTGGTGTCAGTTTTATTTTAGGTTTCACTTTTGCCAACAGTGCTATGTTCTTGAACTCGACTTTGCTCCATAGGCCAAACAAATACACAGACTGCCTTTTCCCTCTCTCTGTCCCCCCTTGGGCTCAGAAGAACAGGGGACACCTGAATGTTGTCCTGCCCCGTTCCCTGTGGCCTTGTCTACATGACAGAGCTCACAGCAGCCAGAACCACAGCCCAGGGTTGCTTCCCTGCCCCTCATTATCATCACTTGCTGTGCGTTTGCTTTCACGCTAGTTGTTTTCTGGTGATTTTTCTACTTACATGCAAAGGGAGCAGCTGGAAAAGGCTTTTTTTTTTTTTTTTTTTTTTTTTTTCTTTCTCCTGTGAGTGGGGGAATCATCAATATTGCACAATCTATCTCCATTTTCAGTAAGTCTTTACCAGATAGCCATACTGGGATCCCCAGGTGACATGTAATAAAGCCCCTCTCCTTGATAGAAACATGCCCATTAACAAATTTTACGTTTTCCTTTCTTCCGTTGCTCACCACAGAAGCAATTTCAGTAAGTAAGAGCCTGACTAAGTCCGCAGGACTGGAATACATGCTGTCAAAGGGAGCACTCTCAAGACCAAGGCAATGAGCTGCTGGCCATTTTCTGGCCCTGAAAATTCATTTTTAAAATCCAGGTAACTTGACACAACAGACTCTATTTCATTTAGCAGTTGCGGCTGTGGTCCTGCACGGTGCCCCAAAATTTGAATCCCTTTGTTACCTAGAGCAGATAAGATACAGCAATGATTGTTCAAACATACTGTATCAGAGACCTTTGCACAGGGCACTGCTACTGCAAAACCAATCAGTACCTGCAGGGGCTATTTGCTTTGCCTAGGCAACGGCAGGAGCTGGACGGGACCGCTCACACCCTGCCAGACAATGTGCCTGCCCGGTATCTCGGAAGATAGTGTATTCCATTATTGTACTATATGATCCTAAATACTGTCATAAACTGCTAATACACTAATGTGTTCATAGTCTATTGATTGACACTGGGAATACTGTTCTGGGTTAGCCCAGCTCATTTGTAATGCTGCATATAAGCAGAATTTGTTGGAGCTCACGGCATGTAGGGAAGGGGATTCCACACATACTTTGTCTGACCATTGAAGCACTGATGTTACAGTTTCTTTTATAGTGTAATAAAAATCATTTTATTTATAAATCTCCTTGCTCTCTTCAAGCGTTTGGGACACCATACAAAATTCCTGAAATAATTTAAAATGCATTAAAATTATATTAAAGGACACAGTCTGAAAGTTTTAATAAAAAACTAATCAGTGGTATGGGGGTGAGAGATGCTATTCATATGGGGTCAGTAATGATCAAACCGAAAACCCAGTTAGAAGGCTTTGTGTGCTTTTAGGACAAGGAGACAGGGAGAGCTGGGGAGGGAGACGCATATTGTGCAGCGACAGACGAAGGCTGTGCTTGAGCAGGAGCCAGGGGTCCTCACCGTGGCACAGAAGCACTCGGCATGCTTTGGGCAGGACTCTGAGAGCCTCACTGCTCTTCTTCGAGGCCAGGCTGGCACAGGGACACGGGGCTGGGGCTCGCCAGGACCCACTGCTGCTGGCTTTTACCCTGGTTGGTGTCTTGTTGGCAGTCAAGGTCAGGCTGGGATGCAGGGCAGGACACAAGCAGCAGTGCCCTGTCACCTATCTGGCTTACCTCTGAGAAAGAATTTGGGTTCAGGCTCAGACCTCTGGGTTAGACTAGGCACTGTCCCTGGGGAGCAGGGCAGGGTGCAGTGGGGAGCCTGTGAGCAAACCACCTGAACAACCTGCAGGTAGCAGAGAGAGAGCCCCAAACAGACACAAACCACAGCGACTGAGCCCTGCGGCCACGAGAACACATGCTGCTCTGTGCTGGAGGCGGCCCAGCAAACCCATCAGGGTATGACCTGCCAAAGCCGTGCACGTTACCCAGCTTTTGAGACCTCTGCCTTTCTAAGCATGGCTGCTACGCTGAGGTGTTACGCAGAATCACAGAATCACAGAATTTCTAGGTTGGAAGAGACCTCAAGATCATCGAGTCCAACCTCTGACCTAACGCTAACAGTCCCCACTAAACCATATCCCTAAGCTCTACATCTAAACGTCTTTTAAAGACTTCCAGGGATGGTGACTCCACCACTTCCCTGGGCAGCCTGTTCCAATGTCTAACAGCCCTTTCGGTAAAGAAGTTCTTCCTAACATCCAACCTAAAACTCCCCTGGTGCAACTGTAGCCCATTCCCCCTCGTCCTGTCACCAGGCACGTGGGAGAACAGACCAACCCCCACCTCGCTACAGCCTCCCTTGAGGTACCTGTAGAGAGCGATAAGGTCGCCCCTGAGCCTCCTCTTCTCCAGGCTGAACAATCTCAGCTCCCTCAGCCGCTCCTCGTAGGACTTGTTCTCCAGGCCCCTCACCAGCTTCATCGCCCTTCTCTGCACCCGCTCAAGCACCTCGATGTCCTTCTTGTAGCGAGGGGCCCAAAACTGAACACAGTACTCGAGGTGCGGCCTCACCAGAGCTGAGTACAGGGGGACGATCACCTCCCTAGCCCTGCTGGTCACACTGTTTCTGATACAAGCCAGGATGCCGTTGGCCTTCTTGGCCACCTGAGCACACTGCTGGCTCATATTCAGCCGACTATCCACCATCACTCCCAGGTCCTTCTCTGCCTGGCAGCTCTCCAACCACTCATCTCCCAGCCTGTAGCTCTGCTTGGGGTTATTGCGCCCCAAGTGGAGGACCCGGCACTTGGCCTTGTTGAACTTCATGCAGTTGACCTCAGCCCATCGGTGCAGCCTATCCAGATCCTCCTGCAGAGCCTTCCTACCCTCAAGCAGATCGACACACGCACCTAACTTGGTGTCATCTGCGAACTTACTGAGGGTGCACTCAATGCCCTTGTCCAGATCATTGATGAAGATATTAAAGAGGACCAGCCCCAGCACCGAGCCCCGGAGAACACCACTAGTGACTGGCCTCCAACTGGATTTGATGTTAATAATAAACTAAACACTGTTCCTCTGGAGACATTAGGTAATGGAAGCCAAAACCTGTTTTTTTTTTTCTTTTTTTTTTTTTTCTTTTGCTAGTAGCTGCTTGCGTAGCCACCAACACCAGCTGCATTCTTGCTCACTGCCAGCCTTCACCCAGGGCTTCTCCGTGCCCCTGAAAGCATCAGCCATGTATATCCACCACATGCTCATGTACAGAGGCTCCAGAAAAGCAGCTCTCTTTCCACACAGAAAAACATGAGCAAGGGAACATGAGCAGTGTATATGGCTCACAGCATCAGCACTTGCTCTCAGACATTACGGGTACATATTGTAAATTTTGGGGTTGTGGATATAATTTACACCCCCGCTAAAATATACCATAGAAGTAGCTGGTTACAGAAGAGCTGAAAATATCTTTCTGGATGGTATGTGATAAGTAATTAGATACTGCTGGGTTTACCTTTTAGCTAGCGGCTTGGATAGGCTGTAGTCAGGAGCATCAGAAGACAGTTAAAGAGACAAGTCTTTTTCTGGGAGGATGGGCACGTGCAGCAAGGGCCTGTGGAGTGGCATGCTGTCAGTCAAAATTTGCTAGCAATGTCACTGAAGGTCAGAGTCCCAATATCTCTGCAATCAAAGCTGACAATGACAAATTCACTAGAGAGATGTAGGAAGGCACATTTCCACTCACTGTCCTGAAGTAATAAATGAACTATTAAAAGTTTTCTTTTAAATATATTGCACATATAACAACATAAATTTGGATTTTCTTCAGTGGAATGAGACAAGAATGATAAAATGAAAAGTGAAGAAGTAGTAGTGCACTTGTTGCCAGTGGTTTCTAAAGTTTCGCAGCTGTGGAATCACACCAGGTGAAAACAAGAATGACCAGGAACGCAGAAGAGAAGGCAAGGCAGTGGGGTGAACGTGTGCAGGTCAGGAAGCAAAACAAAGAAGATAACATAATCTTTGACATAATCTATTGATTCAAGATGTTTTAATTTGGAGAACAGCTCACCTTTGAAGTTAATTTCCCAGTTGTTCCCACTTACTAAGTTCTGGCTCCCCTCATTCAGCAGATAGAGCTAAGCCAAGACGTGCTGGAGAAATAGCATCACCAGAAGCTGATTTCAGCTCCAGTCACTGATGGCTATTGAATCCATGGGAGCAGACTGGAGTCAGTCTGGCACAAATACCCTGAAATGCAAGGAGAGAGAGCACCAAGCCCTCAGCACCAGCTACGGATCTGTTCCTGTGTCAGTGCCAGACTTGGATGTAGGTGCAGACCACACATTAGCTTCCATGAGGCTATGTACATAAGTCACTGCCAGGACACAAATCTGGAGGCAGGAGCCAGGGCCAAACCATAGTAGCCCTAGACATAGCATGATGAGGAGCTTGCCCAAATGTGCATGTTACTGAGAAGGAAGAAGTGCTCAGAGGAATCGTGCCACATAGTGCAAGAAACCGCTGAACATTAACAACATTTAAGCATTATCAACAGCATAGAGAGACGATCCCATTCCCAATTCCCAGACAATCCAGTTCCAAAAGGGAATTTTTTTACATGAGATCTTTTGAAGAGCTGGATGTAATCAATTAAGAGGATCAAACAGCTGCTTAGCACTGGATTACTGATGCTACTTTGGACATTGCACCTGAAGTTCATGCAAATACTAACATGGTGAATTTTATGCAGCAAGTGCTACTGATGTGACTCCCAGAACACTGGAATTGACCCAGGAGAGGATCCTTTATGCCTGGAGGATCACACATAAAGCGACTGTCATTCAGTTCCATGTGTTGGGCTTGGAAACAATTACCTGTGAGTGTAGCTGAACTGTTTGCACTACTGAGACACAAAATAGTAGCCATGACCTCTCACAACACCAACTTCAAAGCAGAACTCTTTCTTCTTTTCCTTTGGAACTTCACTCTGATTTTCCACCGAGGCCGGCCAAGCCCTCACCTAGGACCCAATGAGATTTTTGCTTTGGTGTCTCATCTCATCTCAGCTGCTACAAACGGCTGTGGGCACATGGCCAAGAAGCCCGTTCTCTTGCTGTGCTTGGTGGACCCTTAGAGCCAGCTTTCATGAAGAACAAAGTCAGCCACAAACGATTTCTTGTTCCCAAGACACAGAGCAATCTTCCCATATGTGCACACTACATGAGGGTGATGGGGCCAAAAGTTATACAGGGAAACCAGGAAAAGAATGAACAAAAGCAGAGATTGACTTCAGTAAGAAAGAGGGTCAGTAAAAAAGAGAGGAGTATGGGGAGAAGAGAAACAAAATAAAATAAAAAAAAGAAAAAAAAAAAGATGAGAGAGAGAAGGGAAGACTGAGTAAGTACCTTGGAGGGACTGATATAGCAAAGCAGATTGTAGGGCAAAGTTACTAGACTGGGTTCTTGTACTCTATCCAAGTTCCTTTACCAGCCCTATACCTATGCAGCTGTATAAGTATAGGATGGACATGTTTTTTCTACATTGTTTGTGACTGTGTAGATATAAAAGAGCATAAACAACATAGTTGACTATAGCTGGAGATGTCCAACCAGTGAAAACCCAAAATGTTTGCCTCTGAGAAAATACTTCTTGAAGAAACACAATTTCCCCTCAAAATCCACTCCATTGCTATTGCAATGGTGGCACTCAGCATCCAGCACCCGGGTTCAAAAGCTGCTGGCCAGAAATGCCATGTTTATTTTTCATCAAGGCAAAAGATGAGTGCTGCTGAATGTGCAGCTGCTTTGAAAGCATGGGAACTAGCTCAATTGTTTTCATACAAATGAACTCTTGATAAAGGAGAGGGAAGCATTCACCAAGGAAGGAAGAAAAGAGATCAAATATCTTGCAGTGATAAATTTTGCAAACCCATCCTGGGAGCCTGGCACCCAAATAGAAGTTTAGAAGAGTTAAAATGGTAATATAAATCACCCGACCATTTATTATGAAGTGATTATATGTGCATGTTTATATATTGGAAGATGTCACATAATATAACTCCATTGATTAAAATGAAATTAATATAGGGCATCTTGCCATATTTTGCAATATATCAAAGGATAATTTGAATATAACTTCTGTCCCTGCTATAGGGCACCTATATAGGGTACTGCCTAGCTCAGAAGCAGTACTTGGCTTAAGCTGTTGTGGGTTTCATTATCAGCAGCAGTTAATTTTGAAAGAAACATTACATTTTGAAAAAAGACAAGTAACTGATAAACAGAGAGCACTACCCTAAAAAGTATTTTGATTTTACTTTTAATTTTCACAAAGTTGATAGTATTTCAATCTGGATTTTAGTCTTGCAGCCAAGGTCAAATTTTCGGAAGTTGTGCTGCTTAGGAAACACTGAATAATGCATGCAACTTCTTTTGTTTCAAGCAAAAAACGTGTCTTCCTTCCACCAACAGAGTGGCTAGAAGTTGCAAGTACCTTCAGCTTGCAGTACTGCTAACATTCAGAAAGGAGTGCACCAACAAATAATGAGCTGGGCTGAAAGTCTGTGAAGTCCTTAAAATGAATTCCTCTGGGGAATCTTCTTATGTGCTTTTTTTTTTTTTTGTTTGCTTGTTTCTAACCCCCTAGGATTCAAGTCCTCCAGTTCTCCAACTTCAGCAAAAAGGAAGGGACAGAGAACAGGAAAAAGTAGGGTGCATCAAATATTAAAACCCTAAAATACCAAAAAAGAATTGCGCCAATTACTCCATGTGGGTGAAACTCTGTGACAGCACTGCTTGATCTGTGACTACAGAAAGAAACACAGGAAAAATAACTTCTCATCACCAGCAAAGAGTTTCATTAGAATAAGGAAAACAGTATGATCCCCTCAGCTGCACTACCTCTCTCCCCAGTTCACTAGGAAATTCTGCTAGAGATAGCCTCTGAAGGGAGGTGGTTGAGCACTGTGTGCATCCCAGCTGCTAAGTATTCAGGAGCCACTCCTGGAATCCCAGCGGTGTGCGTGTTCTTATTTCCAATGCTGCCAGCACTGCTTTTATAAATACCGTTTTCCTTGCTGCCCTTAAATATTCTGCCAGGTTGCTGGAAGAGACAAATTCTGCTCTGAGATGAGCACAGCAGTTTCTGCTTAGGGAAACGGGAGCCACACTCATGTGCATCTGATGGCTCAGTTTGGCTTTCAGCCCAGGAGGGAATTTTTCCTTAGATGATTTCAGAAATCAGTTCCACTGTTTGAATATGATTTTATTTACAGCAAAGAGACCAACCTCCCCTAAACCTAGAAACCTGATTAGGATGCTATGTAACCACTGTAACAGTCAGAACAGCTTCTATTTATTTATAAAATGAATGCTTGTATTGCTGTGTAGGATTGGCAGTGAGGTAATACCTAAGGAGCAGCACCTCACTGTGCCTGGCGCTGCACAACTGCATATTTCAAAAGGGGAGCTTCTCCCGAAGAATTTGTGGCTGCAGCAGGTGACTTGTGCACTTTTTGCTACGTGACCTAAGCCACTAAGGCCTGGCCTATACACAAAGGCACGGAGAGCATTGCTTGATACTGATTTAATTAAACTGGAGCAACTTTTGCATGGGAGTATTCACACACTGCTTTAATTTGTGTTGATGAATTTACAGGCATGAACAAAATTTGCATAATCAGTCTTAGGCTGACGTGAAAGAGTACAAGCCCCAGTTAGCTAAATGGATATAAATTAACCCTGAAGCCCTTTCTGGGCAGCAGGAAGCCTTGGAAACACTATACATCTGCAGAGAAAAGCATCCAGCCAGAACAATTCTATTTATTATTGAAGGATTAACAACACAAGATTAAAAAGATGCAAAACCAATCCAAAAGTTTTCCAGGGCTACCATGTGCTGAAAATTATCTGTTTAACAAGTCATGTTTTCAAATGCAGATCCTGCAGCTGCCAGTCAGCTCGGGCTGGCCCTGCGGGAGTCCCTGGGGGCTGGTGAAGACCGTGCTCTGCTCCTCGTGGCCCCCACAACACCTCCGGGCACCGAGCTGGAGCTGTGCCAGTGGTCTTGCTTCCCCTCCAGGCCATGGGGCTGCAGAGGGGAGGCTGTCCCCCTGCCTGGTGGCCACTGCATCATTCACCTCGGCACTAACTGGGCAATGCTGTTCCGATCAGGTGTGTGCACAAATGTTCAAACTTTACATTTGGTAGAGCCATATAGCCATACAGGTTTTATACTAATTAAAAGTCAGAATCCCATCATAATACCACCAGCCAGACCCAAAGGGACGGTATAAAGTAACAGCAGGACAAAAATTGAGAGTGGGACTATTACAATATTTAGATTGTAAGGAAAGATGTAAATTGCAAATAATGAAGGAGAAGCATTGCAGAGATCTATAATCTCTATATGAAGATCAACAACAGGCTTTTGAAATGCCCAAAAATTACACCCATGGCAAGGCAATGTCACAGTGGGATAGGAACGATAGTGACAAATAGTTTGTCAGAAAGGTAAGAAGCATTTGATTCTGTCTCCAGCTGAGGCATTGGATAGTCTTTTTATTATTGTAGTTTGCAAGGCACTGATGGAGCTGGGCAATCGCTAAAAAATGTAGATCTGCAAGAGTTGTTCAAATTCAAAAAGAGAAGTGTGCTTTGGCTGTACCATACTTTTTATTTTGTGCAGTTGTCCTCGGAATTACAGAAGGGCATTTTGTTTCTGCTTTAATGGAAAATAAAAATCCTTTTAATAATCATCTGAATGCATTTAGTTGGAACTTCAAGATGAACGCATTTGTACACTCATCTTGAAAAAATTTTCCCCCTTTCTGATGGATATTTTCAGATATTTGATCAGAGAAGATCAAGAAGAATATTCTATTGCAGAGTGGAGCAAGCAGGCACCGTTAACAGCTTAGGAAGCAATGAATACTCACTGCTCAGTCAAAGAGGAAAGAACAACTTGTAGACTAAAATAACTGCTGCAGTTGTCAAAATGAGACTGTTGAATAGAAAAATAGAAAGTAAAGGTACCCCATCATTTGCTATGAAAAGTTTGTGACCTCTACTTAATTAAAAAAGCCAAATAAAACCAAACACTTCCATATTGAATTAGTCTAAAGAACAAAATGAAGAGCTTCAGAGCTGAGGCGATATGCTTTGTTACCTGCACAATACTGCATTTTTGCTCTGAACGTAAATGGTTTGGATTGAGAATCTTTAAAACCACAGAAAAATAAACACAAACAACAACAAACAAACAAAGAACAAAACCCACCACAGATTCTCTCAAGTGTGCAGTACCAACACAGAGTAAAGGCTGTTTGCACAGACTTTCCAGGGCCTTAGTTTTCACAAGGCACAAAACTGCTGCTATGGCACCGACCTTGGCTCAGCTGGTGCCCCAGCACCCACCAGCAGCCTGGTGCCAGCGCTGCCACCAATGCGTGCAAACGATTCAGTGATCAAAGTGTACAAGAAGCTGGATCCAGACACTATTTATTTCACACATGCCATCAAAGTATCACGGGAGCAATCCACATCTATACTTTGCTAATCCAGGTTAGCTATGTCCCATGAAGTTCTGCTTCTTAATGCTGATCCTGAAACCTTTTGGTTCTCTTCAAGGATACTTTAAAAATGTATCCAATACCTTGGAAAACATTGCTGGCCAGGCACTCAGGCTGAAGACAATAAGTTTATTTTACAATCAAACTTGCTTTTGCTGAATATTCTGAGCTCTTTCTTCCAGCTGAGAGAGTTCACGATCTCTGTTCCCCAACTGTTGACATTTACCTGCCCTTTCTTTCACACCCAGCTCTCTTTCTGTCATTCACAACTCTGATTCCAGAGTGACCTATTACCATTTGTCTTTTATTCCTGCACACTTTAGGAATGACATCTTTTATGTTGATATATGGATTTGTCTACCTTTTACATTCCTCTAAACCCTTAGGCAGCCTTCCCTACTCTTCACGTGGAGTAGCAGCTCCTCAGTGCAGCTACCTTGGCCTCCCCACACAGCCTCCTCGATGATGGGCAGGCACCCCTCTGCCAGACCCTTGGCTAGCCCTGACAAAGGACAGTGTTGATCAGAAGCTGATCTGGCAGTGGGACGAGGTCAGGGCTCACTTTTCTGCCTGTGGGCTGGGGACTGGTTTGGCCCTGCAGAGCTGTATGGGTATGCAGCAGTGCTAGCAGCTGGGGCCATCACTCTTGCTACAAGTGTCCTAAGTCCTGCCTGCTCTGCCCTCTCAGAAAGGAGAAAGGGGACTTGGGACAGCCTGGCCCCATCTTCAGGCAGCCCTGACTCCACAGAAACATCTAAGGTGGTTTAAAGAAGGCTGCCGAATGTGGGTGGATGCCATCCAGAGCTGCAGACCGTGGGGACGCTGGTGGACAAGAGAAGAGTCCTTTCATTTTAGTACAGATTTCAGTCTAGGGCTGGGGCAAATGGAGGGTGGGAATGCATTAGGTAAGGTTACAAGTTTGTTTGACTCAGATAATCAATAACTAAGCAAAGAAAGCTATCCACAGAGAAAACATATTTATTCACTTGCAAAGGAATTGGGAGACACTTCCAATCCTTTGTACACAAATGTCTTTGGAGCTTACCATCCGGTTTAAATAATGTTCTTTATATTAAATTATACACTGATAATCTCAGCATAGTAACCTATGGCAGCCTTCTCTGTGCTTAGTTAAAATGGAGCAGATAGTATAAATAAATGAGCTAAACAGCACAGAGCACACTTCCGCACCTGCTCTCAGGTAGTATTTTCTGCACAGCTCGTTAGCTGTCTAGCAGTGCAAAATGTGGGTATTCTCCATTCCCATTACAGGTTTAATTGAGAACTTATGACGCAGCACTACACAGGGAACATTTTCAACAGCCTTTCCCCCTGGCTGCATGGGGTATATTTTTTGTCCTCACAAGATCTATTCCTTTTTTTTTTTTTTTTTTTTTTTTTTTTTTGTACTTTTGATACACAGCTCTCCAAGGCTTAATATCTTCATGTCCCTTTTACAGAACAGGAAAATCAGTCAAAGACTAAGTAATCTGCCTAAGATCACAGAGGAAGGCTGTGGCAGCATCACACCGAGACCTGAGGTCTCCAGAATCCTATTAGTACACTCTAACCCCCAAACCATCCTGCCTTTCTTAAAAGCTTTACTATTACATCGAAGCATATAGAGACTCAGATGGAAACAAAACCAGAAGGCATAAACAAACTCAGCTTCTCAGTGACTGCTGATACTTTGAAACAATAGATGAGCAAATATATCAAGTCAGATCACTCTGATCCAAATTTAGGAAGAAAACGGTAGTGTAATCCAGTTACATTTATTTTACAATTACTAGTTCATCTAGTAATTTTACAATTACTAGTTCATCAGTGTACTAAAATATTCCTGAAAAAACGTGAGTGCTCATTAATATACAGTGGTGCATATTTCTCTTTTGTGAGTTATTTTGGATGTGGTCTGTGTCCATGATCTTATATGTAAAACCTGCTGCAAATAAGAATAACCCTCTCTTAAAGATATTCCCTCTTTCCCAGGCTGTGAAAAGTCTGTCCATCACCAAAGACCTGATAAAAGGGCAAAAGCAAAGGTCACTGACACTACAACTTACATTGTCTTGCAGCAGAAATGGTTGTGGAAACACGTGAAGTTATTCTCTACCTTGTCATTGCTGTCATGGGCAGACATTGCAAAAACTAACCACACTGTGCAGAAGGATTGTGGCAACGTAAGAGCAGAGCTCCTGCACGTTGGGAACTCGCCTATTCATTTTATGAATAGATTAAAAGAAAAACAAACATATGTGAGCTGTTTAGCAATGTTGCAGACACCTTATTTGAACTCTCCACCTTCCTGATTCACGGGCTCAGGCTATTTTTTTCTGTTGGTCAGTCAGTTCAGCAGAGGCAGGTCAGTAAAATGACTTTATCTCACCTGCAATCCCCACTATCGGTGGAGCCAGGAGGATGCAGAGGATTTCCCAGTGTGGGCGGCAGCGGGAAGTTAAGTAAAGGCATAATAAAAAGATAAAAGAGAGCCTTTGGGGAAGCTCACAACACATTTGCTTGAGTACCTCTGGAAAACTTCCTGCCACTTCCACGCACCCAGAATAGTAGATAAAGTCCAAAGTCCAACCAAGGCATTTCACAGTGTAATCAAGTAGTGACCTTAGAATACATTTAGTTAAGAGACTGTTTGCTTTATATAAGCCTGCTATGCTATCTTATTTATCATGCCCAGAAGGCTCTGCATGACTTACTACCTGCCTATCATCATAATTCATCCTCCGTTGAGGTGACTATCATGAAGAAAAGAAAGATTCCCTGAACAAGGCAGCTTGTCATCACCAGCTACCTGGTCTGGGTGGCACTTGCAGGAGTAGGGGCTGTTACACAGGCTGTGAGCCAGGCACTGCAGTCCTGTTACTCTGCACATTAAAGGAGAAAGCACGGCTCGTGCTTTATGTTTCACATTTGAGGCTGGTCTTACACTTAAGGAAGTAAAGGAAATTGAAGCTTGAGCTTCTTTAGATAATAAAATGAATTGTGTTTCAGGGAATAATCTTTTTGTTTGACTAATATGTGCACATTTGACTGTTCTTTGGAATTGAAGGCAGGGCACGGAGATGTTATTGTACTGCTAAGTGCAGTAAGAGCTGCAGAGCAAGTAGCTAAATACCCTGAGGAAAGCAAACACACAGCTAATTACACAGAGCAACTGCTCTACTATGAGGATTTACTGGGGCAAACAGTTAAAACCAGGACTATATGACAGTGAGCAGCTTGATTAGCTTCAAATGCATCTAATCCTGTAACATTTACCTAAAAGAGCAATTCTGTCTCATGAATGGTGCCTCATCAACTTAACTGGGAACATAGAGGGAAATTAGAAATTCTGGGTTGAATAAGGGTTTGTTTGTGGGAGTAACGTGGTGCCTGTGGAAAGACCAAAGCACTGGGTAAATAGTCTCAGTCTTTTTTTCTATATGGTAGTTTACCATCCTGCATTTGTTTCAAGGTTTACCAGCAGTTTGAATTAAATCCATCCAAACGAAGACTTGATATTCAAGGCTGCCCCTCGGCAAAGTGGGGTTTTGCATTCATTAATATTGCCTTGGGATGAAGGAAGGAACAGAAGAGCCCTGATTGACCTTGGACATTTATAAAGGTAATCTAATTTGTGCTCGTTTGCTACTTTTTCATTAAAGCCACTCCTGGAATGTTTCTTATCATGAGTTGTGCTTCCCTTGAGAAAAGTTTTAACAAATAGACCAAGCCCAGCACAGAGCTGGCCCAGCAACTGCACTCTTTAACACCATGTGGAAGTGCATATTTGAAGACATCTGCAATCTGACCTGCAAAATTAGGAAGTGCTGTAAAAGCCACTGCTGTAGCTTACAGCTTGCTGAAGGTGAAGTCAAAAGTAGGAAAGCCTATTGTCCAACAAGTCAACCTGTAGCCAGTGCATGGCTTATATTGCATTCACATGCAGCTGACTATGGCCCATCGAGGACTGAATGAACTTGCTCTGCTCGCAGAGATGAGCTGCCCATTTTGCAGCTGGCACGTATTAACAGCTGCTGTCAACTCATGTACACACAGAGGGAACAGCGGTAAATCTGGTCCTTAGCACCAAGATTTCTCACAGCCATACAGTTCAAGACATAATTCCAGAAAGCCCCTCTCCAAGAAACAGCCAAGGCTAACGACGAAAAGAAATGGTGCAGTTCTCAGAAACATTACCAGTACTGGGCAGGAACTTTCTTTGTTTCCCTGACTTAAAGTATATTTGTTATACCACAGATTAACTGCATCCATTTAGGGAAGAGATGGTCTTGAATCATTGTTTCATCTTAGGAACCACAGGTGATGTTGTACACAGTCTGTTTACAACCTCAGGGGTTAGTGAAAATGAAACCAAACTAAGAAAATGCAGACCATTGACCAGAACGAGACCTGCCAACATTTCCTTCTTTAATCTCTTAACCAAACAATACGACACATGACAGTGCAATGGTGAGGATGAGGTTTCACAGCCTGTTGAGAATGCCGATTTTGGGTCAAAAATAACAAAAAAGAGAATACTTTGATTATCTGATTTACATATTGCATGTCAAATAAGCCATGCCAGGTACCATGCTTCAAAATGGACTTATTTTTTAAGAAATGTAGATTAATAATCCTCCTTGCTTAAAAAATGAGCTTCAATATTTGTGCGAATCGTAGAGTGAAAAAAATCAATGTGCTATCGACTGCTGGGGATGATCACATTCATTTTGCCCTTTGTGGTTGGTGAAATCCATGCTGCAATTACAGAGACAGGCTGGCAGCAAAGAGCCTCAGTTGGGCTTTCAGCTCCACATTAATCCAAAACTCACCATTTTAATGCAGATATAGATTGCCACGAGTCAATAGCTGACTACTTGAATTGTGAAGTAGCAGTTCCATGCTATATTGGCAGTGCTGGCTGTTACAGTATCTTCAAGTATTTTGAGATTTCAAAGCGTTACTCCATGAAAGTGAAGAGCGTAACTGACACCACATTGGAAGAGGACTGCAGTGCTAACGCTATTACCATAAACAGGGGAGTCTAGAATAAACACTTTCAATTCTTGAAGTAGATCAGAAGTAGACTTTTCATGGGGTAAAATACGTATGTACCTTAGCTCATGTTTTAATGCCCTAATGCATTATCTCATAAAGTGTCCCCGTGCTGAATTTTTATAATATAGCTCCCATTTCTCTCATTTCCACTGTTCCAGGCACAGATGACTTCACCAAAGTCAGAGGAATTGGTCTGCATTTATAATCTGGCAAGTGAGGTCAGAATTTGGCTTTGAGCAGTAATTTCCTTTTCAGCAATCAGTTTGTAAGGAAGAACTGAATTCTGCCACTAAATCTGTGTGAAGAATTGGAGGATCTACTCAACGGTCAGCATCTCTCCTATAGTGCATTAGATGCAGGGTGCCCTCAGAACTCTATTTTATGTACAATAAAACTATATTCTTGCATACCTTTATGATGTTCTTTCTAACACCACGAACTGGCATCCTCATGAAATGGTGAAACATGTGCTAACAGATCACGGAGGCAGAACGCTACAGCTGTCACTGATGGTGCATGAAGCAAGCTCCACTCAAAACCTGCTGAGGCCCATGGCAATGCTCCCACTGCCTGTGCTGAGCTCTGTATGTGTGAAGGCAGGCAGCTTCACCGCACGGGCAAGCCCTAAACCTGTGCTTAGGAGGAGCTGGATGCAGCCGCCTGGCTACTGGTATACCAGGGTTAGCCCTTGGCAGTGTGGAGATCGTGCCATGCTGTGCTGGGATGTCAGGCTCTGCCTCGTCTGTGCTGCAGTGTGTCTGCACATCCAGGAGCCACCGGACAATTTGACTGTGGCTATCTTTCCTGTTAATTTCAGAACCGATCAAATATTGACATGTTTTCCAGCTGCCATGTGGTGGTAGGTTTCAGGGATGCACCCTTTCAGGTCTGATGGCGGTCGCCTGTACCTCCTCCATGCATGTGCCCATTTTGTGTGCTAGAGGCAGGGACGAGAGAGGAGCCTGCTAGGGTGGAGCAGCAAACTCAGCTGTGCCAGAAGTGCACAGTCACTTTTGTCACTGCAGCAACCTGTGAACTCAGGGAGATCTGTCAGCACATGTAATGCTACCTACAAAAAATAATATAACAGGTAACATATAGGGAGTAGGCCGAGATATTTGGCTGCAAGATCAGATGTCTACAATCAAAAGAAGCCATTTTCCTTTGTTCATGTCTGAAATATAGACTCATTTGATGTTGGTAAGCCTTCATGTGGTTTTAGACTCCTAATGATGAGTCCTGTGCAGACTGTGCACCTATAAGGCTTTGTAGAGGATTTATAAAAGAAAGAGGATTCACAGTGGTGTTACATATTGGTATTCTGTGTAGCTTTCCTTAGCATGCCTAATACACCTTAACAGTCTACCTTAAAAACATCATGAGATCGGAGCAAAGATCTTAACTTTGCCTGCAGAAAAAAATAATGGTTCTTGCTGCTGACCTGAAGCTGATGGGTTCTTGTGTCTGAAAGTCTCATTAAGTTCAAAATTTGATGTAGTGTGGAAATGAAGACACAAGTATCTGTTATAAACAGAGCCCCATTATGTTTGGAAACAAACATCCACAGGTTTGCAGGTTTTTGGTTGCTTACAAAAATAGAAGTGAGGTTTGAAATGTTCTGCATATGATTTCCTGAGCCAAATGCGAGGTTACCTAAACCATTACAGTTTATCTCAATTATATAGATAAGGTAACGGACATTTTGTTAGTAGCAAGAATCAGTGTAGCTGTGATTCGGCTCTGAACTTAGTGGGAGAGAAGCACACTCACTTACATGAACAGGCTAAGGGGCTTCCACAGGAAGGCTTTTGTTAGCTGAGACTGCGTGGGGTCCTGGCCTGGTGAAGCTGATTTAACACGCCAGGTAGAGAGAGCTCACAGCCACAACCATTTGACACCTATTAGCATATTAATAAGTAAATGGAAAAAGTACTTCAAAACAACACAAAGAGTTTTTCACCTTGACCTTGCTACCTGAGTAGATTTCATTAATTATTAGGAACTGGCCTTATAATGAAGTGCATAATGATAGCCATTATGCTGAGACCATAAACTTAGACCCTGTTTTTACAGCCTGCAAAAACAAACTGGAGACAAAGCCTGTCCCAAGAAGCTCCAAATCTTAACAGAAAGTGCAGACAAAAAGAAGAGGGTGCTGAATGCACAACTGAATGACATCCCAGCACCCACGGGCTGGGAGATCCCCCAGGTCTCAGGGAAGCTGTGAGGCCAGCTGCGAGGGCACACCCCGACTAGGGGGCACAGCGTGCTGTGAGGAGGGAGCTGCACCGGGGTCACCATTCACTGAGTGGCAAAGCAGAAGTGGAGAGGGTGACGTGTACAGGGCAGAGAATAGCCACACTGAGTGAGCATGGGATTAGCCTGCTCCGGTCCCTTGGGCCTCTGGCTGGCTCCTCTCTGTGCGTTTTGTTGCCTTCCCAGGACCGTTTTGCAGATGTTGCTCTGGTTTTCCCCACACAGCTGGGCACTCTCCCTGCTGTGGAGGTGCAGATGCTGCTGGCTTGGCTCTGGCCTGTTCCCCAGCCTGCCCAGAAAGCCCCAGCAGGGCAGCCACACAGCTTCCACGGTGGGCTCTCTCCTCCTTTCCCCCTGATTGCATTGCTTCAGCTGGGATGCTCTCTGACCTCCCAGCTTCAGGCCAATTCTAAGACACTGAAACTTTCTACTCTAAGAAAGTTAATTTCGAGCAGTTCAGGAGAAGTAAGAGTGCCTTTAACAACCTCCACCTGGAATAAGAAAACGTAATAAATTCTTCATGTTTACTGCGTTTACACAAGGCCCCAGACTATGGATTACCTTTTTATTACTCCTTGTTGTAAGTTTTTTTTCCCCTCTATTATTAGTTTTTTTAACAAAACAGTGGCAAGAGGAGAAAATTGTTATCTTCCCTGTGGACATTTACAGGCTTTTGAATGAAAGTTTGGTTACAGATGTGTACTCTATGGAAGCATGAAATAGTTTTTCCTTACAGAGCTGGTCTGCACCATATCTCAACAGAAAAAGTTTCTGAATAATCCAGCAATACCTATCTGACAGCATTAGTTAAATGGCAGATGGTACTGAAATATTTGCTTCACTGCTGAAAAAAAAAAAAAAAAGTAAAAAATAGATACACAAACGCATATTCCTACAGAGGAGGCCCTGTGTGCACTTTTTCATAGACAAAAAACCCAGGCAGTGGCTTTTTATTCACTCCTTTTAGTTGCAAAAATCTATTCTCTTTCCAGCAGCGAGTGGAATTTTCCAGTGCTGCATAATGTTGAAATAATGAACTTTGGCAAATCTAAATCAACTTAGAGCAAACTACAAATAGGAGAACCGGTAGCTTAGGGGGCAGTGTGTGTCATTTCATCATTGGAGCCAAGCCATCCTTAGACCACTGAGTACTGCGGGATAAATCCTGCTGTACCCAAGGGTCATAATCCAGTTCCTGTCCTGCTTCCCCCCCGTGGTAGCACCGTTTGGCGTCCTGCACCCTCCCATGTTGCTGCTACAATGCTGAAGGTATTGGTCTTCTCTGGGGGAAAGATACAATATTTTCTAAAACAAATACAACTAATTGACATTGTATACTGTCTGCATTTCAAGAAAACATGGATTTAAGGAAAGGTCCAGCACAGACTGATCACAAAAGAGGATGATTTTCCTCTCTGTTTGGTGTGCCCTTGAGACCATTATGAAGAACACACAGAAGGACGCAGCATGGCACGGGCCCACGGAGCCGCCCAGCTCTTCTCAGGGAGAAGGCAACTGACAGGCAGCCAGCCGAGCATTTCAACGATGGAAATGAAATCAGTCAGGGAAAAGCAGAGTGAAGGGAGGGAAACTACAACAATCCTTTATCACTGCTTTAAAAAGCAAACGAATAGGGAGCTTAGTTCACGCAGTCTGCGTGTTGCTGCACAAGCAAGGGGAGGTACAGGAGGAGGTACGAGAGGACATCGTGCTGCGGACTGGCAAATCAGTTCTTTATGCCACATCAGGCATTTTGGATGCTGAGAAATTAGGCTTTAAACTTCCTACCAATATTTCTCATTCCAATGGATATTTCCATCTAAGCATATGGATCAGCAAAATTTATCAACAAAATGAACAATAAAAAAATCTTAAATGCATTAAAAGCAATTGCCTGAGGTTTTAAGTAGAGTGAACTTGTAACATGTGCCAAAATCTATCACTCAACTGAAAAAAACAAACACGACCAAACTCCAGAAAAACTCCAGAAATTCATTGGCATACTTTCTAGTTTGTAACAGAAGAGGTGACACCTTGCTCTGCAGTACCTTACTTCCCAGGAGTATCGGTGGATCTTCTTGGGGAACACAGGGACAGCAACAGCAGGAGGAAGAGACACTTGTACGGACACTTCTCGTGCTATGTTTGATTGTCCTTTAACTACAGTGATCCATCCCTGTTATTCAGCAAATGTCACAACATGTCCAGGCTGAGTTCTAGCACCCGAACTACGGGGACATGTTTTTAGGCTCAATGGCACACGATGATCATGAAGATGGAAGACAGTGGATGTGGTTATCAGTTGGAAGGGCTGCAGAAAGGACTCCTGCATGGAGGTGAACTTGCAAAGTAACAAATTCAATTAATACATCCTTTTAATTTAAACTTGAGTCTGGCCAATGCAAAAGACCGGATGGTACAAAGAGCACAGCATCAATCTCAAAGGTTAATCCTCATCTAATTAATGCACATATTGAAATCTAGGTGCTTTTTACTATTTTGCCCCAAACTAATATTTCCAGAGTCGATTGACCCACATTTTTATCAGTACCCATCACCAAGTTCTTCAAAGACATCACCACAGCATTAGAATACACCCCACACACTGACTGCCCATAAAATTCTCATGTTAAATGTGACATTTTATTATTCGCTTAAAAGCACTTAGTGGCCCCAGCCCTGTACACCTGACAAAATCACTGTCCCCGTTTGCCCTCAGCCCCTAACCGTGCTCAGTACTGGCAGCTGGCTGGAGGCCATTTCCAGTCAGAGAGGAAGAGCCTACAGTAACAAATTCTTGTGTTTATGCCCGCTCATAAGTCTTTGACTAAGCAATTTAGTACTAAAACTGTGGGTATTTACCACTGTTTGTTACTTAGGCACAGTGGAATGGGTCTAGGTAGCACAGTCTGGCTCTAGAGCTGAATTTCTCTGGAACCTGGAAGACATATATTCAAGGTCTGATTTCAAGTCACCCACAAACCAGTAGTCACAAACAAAGCAGAAGGCTCAGGGACACAAATTTATGCCCTGTTCTTTGCTCCCAGGCAACAGTATACAAGGTAGAGAATACTTGAATTCCCTCCCAGCATGAAACCTTGTGCATGGATATAGCTATTGCTCTCGGCCATCTCCTGCATCCTGACCTCCAAAGGAATGGAAATGAAGGGGCTGCTGGTCACTGGCCCAGACAGCAGAAGCTGTTTCAGCACTCACCTGTGCTCCTACAGAGCACAGGAATGTCACAAAACCTGGTCCCGAACTTGCAGAGCTCTTCCTTTTGCTGGCAGACCCAGTCCTACCATGCAGCAGGAGCAGTGCAAGGCACTGCCAAACCAAGTCATTCCCAGGTCTGCATAAGCGATGGAAATTAAAATGTTAAAGGCATCTGTTTGAAAACCAAGCATCCTGTTTAACAAAACACTGCTCTTCCAACAAAATAAAAGCCAATTCTGATTTTAAATAAATTGCAGCCCTCAAATGATTGCACTTTCAATGTTATGTCTTAACACTTCAGAAATAAAAGGTAGAAGCTTTTTTACTTATCAGTCCACAAACAACCTCATCATCTGTAGAGAATTGTTAAGTGGGAAAACTTCTTTCTCCAGTATTAGGAAGATCCACACTTTCCAATACAATTACACTTCATAATACAATTATTACAAATCTTAAAAGAAGCCCTGGCTAAAAAAAAAATCCAGCATCACAATACTTCCAGTTCAATTGCTACTGAGCCTTCTAATGTGATGATAAGTAGCTCCATTAGGCAAAGTTTTTTGCTTCTTAAATGAGGTGTGATGGAAGTGCAGAGATAAATAACAATATTTCTAACAGAATATAAAATGAGTTAAACACATCTGCACTGGAACTCAATATGAAATAGTTGTCCCACCTTATGGACATTTTCAATATGTCAGATACTATTTGCATTCTAAATGAGAATGAAAAGACAAACATTTTTTGAACCAAAAACTTAAGAAAAAAATCAGTTTATGTCAGAGTATTTTGCTTTGTTATGTTCAAAACTCTGTCATTTTACTTTTATACTTCGACTTATCTTTGGTATATATTACATCTCCACACAAAATGTAATGAAATTATGCAAAATTCTGTACAAACACAGTGCAACTTTTCAAAGCATTTTATATGTTAAAGGTAGCCTGTTGCAGCAAATTATTTCATACTTGACAAATCCACACATTTTGGAAAAAATAGATTTTGTCAAGTTATTTTCTCTCAACTCTCTCTGATATCAATATGTCAAGTCCATGAAACGTCAGACTGTGAAGCTATTACAAACACTGCATGTGTAAATAAGTATCTCCATCTAAATTACTTCATACTTTTTCACACAAGAAATATAAATGCAACAATAGATCAATCTGACTGTAAATATCTAAATATGTTCTTTAAAAGCCAAAGGAATGTCAGATACGATTTATTTCCAGCCAGTGCAAACTGAGACATTAAGTGGCAATTCTACTTCCATTAGCTAAATCTGGCAAATATGCAACTGTTTAAAGGCATTGTCAATAGCCATTGCACAATTAAGTATTTGTACTGATGCCTTATTAAATTACCCTTTTCAAGTAGGCATAATAAACTAGGAGTTCACTGTACAGATTTTCATGGTGAAAGTCCAGATCACTGGAAAATTTATTTAAAGAGAATGCAGTCCACTGAGTAATGAAGTAAATGTCAAATGGTTTTGGGCAAATAAGCCTGAGTTGCCTTAAAACTTTTTTGGCAGATAGAGCTAAAGAAGACATTGGTAATAAAAAGCCTTCAGTGTAATGGTTTTGATTTCCTGAACTCCCAAATAGACATTCAAATGCAATGCATCTTCAGCAGCAAAACCTACTTGGTGTGGCATGGAGATCAATACCATGGGCAGTCCAAAACGGCACGACAGAGCTCACACCTCTGTTGGCTTAGCCATAGTTGATGCGATGGGGACCGCAAAAGAGCCCCAGGAGCTGCGGGAAGTGGTGGCTGTCAGGAGCACATGCCCTGCTGCCACTTACCCAGCTCACGGTACCATGTGGGAAGGAAGTAAAGTAAAATTGTTTTGCTCCAGTGAATTACTACTTCCCAGTGGCAAGGTATGTCTTTGAGGGTCAGTGCCTCTTAGGATGGGCTGTCCTTGTGGTCTCAAGGTTGCTTTCCTCAGTACTCCCCTCCCCTGACCAGCTGCAGAGCTGTAGGAAAGGCAATCCCCATCCGTGGAGCAGGGCAAAGACATGAGAAGCCTCAGCACAGAGCAAACGTCCCCCACCAGGAGGCTGCCGGCGAGCCCCTCGTGCTGGCCATCAGGCTGATGGCTGATGCAACCATGTCCGGACTCCATGGGTATGTCATTCTGTCCCTCAGTTGCCTACACTACGTCAGCACCTCAGCTGTGCTTTTGTCCCCCCAAGGATTTTGTCCTGCTTGCTTCCACATGAGGAGCAGTGGTTTTACCCACATGCTAAATTTTTGAAGACTCCTTGCAACATTTCTTTTTTAGCATTGTCTGCTGCCACAAGGTATGGAGATTTACCATCAGAGCCTTATCCTTGTGCCAATTTGCCACTGCTGAAACAAAAGAGGGATGGCCACAGAATGACAAGATGTTTCCCGTTGGTAAATTGGAATTTTGTCTTTCCAGACAGCTGCTGGGCTGGGCTGCCAGTTTCTTTATACACAGCACAAATGAGCCAGGCATGCGTCCTCCCAGGCCGCAGCTGTGTGCCGGGCTGAAAGCAACCTCAAAGGAAGACAGGCATCGACATTTGCTAGCAGATTTTGGGCTGTTGCAACACAAAAGATTCATCTTAAATGCAACATCAAACCACTTCCAACATCCATCATTTCCTCTGATATATCATATAATCTTTAAATATTTTCTCACTGAATGTACAAAGAGTTTCTTCGCTGAACAGCTTTATTCTGTTGTTAGCCTCAGCCTGATACTTTTAAGAATGGCAAAGTTGCCACATCCAAACTGTTATACAGAGGGTTGTGAATTTATTCTTTTAAATTATGGCTTAGTATATTTAGTCAGTTTGTTTTATATCAAGCATTTATTTAAGTGGTTTTCATTGTATTGACATTTTATAATGCCCTCCTAATATTCTTATTATTGATTTTAATACTGCAATGGTATTATTCATGGTGACACCTATTGGAAAGCAAGCTTCAATTATATCAATAGATGCTATTATTATAACATTGATAGCATTAATATTTGATAGTGGCATAAAATGTGATGCATTGGCAATTAACTCATTAATGTAGATATCATTAACCAAAAATGTCAGAGTTGTTTTAATGATTTTTCCGTTCCTCTCTTTTAACAAATTCTCTAATCACTGGCTTTCTTTTGTATTTTTGGAGGCATATTCACCACAGAAGTTGTTCTGACAGCTAAATAACATCGTCCTCTCTAAAGAAGAACGGGCGAGCTTTCATGGCTCGGGGGATGTGCAGGGTCCTGAACCAGCAGCATTAGCAGGAGAGCCAGGAGGTGCACCTGCAGCACGCGACAGTCCAAAATAACAGATTTACCAAAACAGAGCCTTTTTGCTTGTTGCTTAGCAACCAGAATTGATCCAGCAAAAAGTCACCTGACTCGGGGATCGCTGGTGGCAATATTACTCCATCATTTTTCTTTTTCCCACTAAACTGATGAAGGTTCTATCAGAAGCAGCTATTAATTGTTTCTTTCTTTTCTCTCCAGCCCCTTAATTATATGGTGGAAGCAGTACTGTCGCTGCCACCAATAGGAAGAGAACGTTGTAAAGCTTAAAAAATTAAGAGACTTATTCAAATCCGGCTTGATCTAAAAGAGCAAATATTGCAAGCCACAGCTCACTGTCAGCACTGCCATCCCAAAATAAGAAATGCAGCGAGCTGCTCATATAGCAACAGAATAACCATTTTTACCACACCTGCGCTGATGGACAATTTGCAGTAATCTTTTAAAAACCACAGACTAAGAATACTTGTTGTTTTGATGACTCAGTTGGAATTCACCACCACATTTGTCTTGCTTTCATCATTTCTAAACATTAGCATTTTCATCTGTTGACCGAAAGCACTTCTGGTCCTCTATAACATATATATAAACCACTTTTGATCTTTTAAAATCCTCCTGTCAACCTGGAATCACACAGCCTCTTACATTACCTTGTTCTTGTCCTTAATGGTGACCCGCAGTGAACTCTGCACTCCCTACTTTCAGATGTTCAACATCCTTCCTTTGTTAAAAGCTGCTGATCAAAAAGGAACATTGTGCTCTCTGTGTTTCCCTCTATAGCCCCTCACAATCATTTACAGGAATTACACTAAAACACAGGGTATGGACAGTGCAATCTCATTTAACCACATACCATTTTTTGTTTTACTTTCTATAAGACTTAATTCCTTAAGTAAATACGAAAAGAAAATGCGTCTTTGTACTCATCCACTTGGCCCATCATGGGCAGTCAAATACAATATCGCAACCAGGCATGGCAAAATATTAATCCGCAAACACCTAAATTGCCTTTTTTTCCTTTGAAATGAACGCTGTATATAAGCTCAGATGACATTTGTCCTTTTAAGAAGTGAAGAAATGTTACCTAAATGGAGTATATATCCAGTTTCACTTTTCCTCTGTATCATATTCAGATCTGGTAGATGGGATTTGATGCTGTTTCCCATAATGCCCCCATGGCTTTTTCTGTAAAAGCTTAACAAGGACACAGCATCAGAGAGTCTTTAGTGGCTAATACCCGACCCCTTTCTCTCACATTACAGCTCCAAGTGACCATTTTCATGGCAAAAGGTCACCACCATCCCCATCCCCATGGAACCAATGTGCATCAACCTTCTAACCTTTGCCACTGAGAGATGATAGCTATTTGGGCTGCAATCCCTTCATTACAGATGGTCCATATTTTATATTTAGTGTGGAAGGTCAAATTTAGGAAAGCAATTTCTCTTAAAGCTAAGAGTTCCAATAATCCAAGATCTTCTATTGGCTTATGGGTGAGTGGACAGTAATGGGCTTATGGGCAGCTCCAGATTTTTTCTCTTCACCAGGGAGGGAATTTCGTCGATCTAAATTTTTAGGATTGGGTGGCCACCACTGTTTATTATTCAATGAACTCTTATTAGATTGTATCTGAGCACACTGCAGCAGGCAGAGAGTATTCTTATAAGCAGGCTCGCAGGCTGGATCAATATCTCAAGGCATTTACAATCTTCTTGAAACAGATTAAACAATGCCATTTTAAAATTCTGTTTTAAAGATTATATGCAGTCATACAGTTTTGATAGTGACAAAAGCATTCATCCATTATCATTATTAATCACAATGGCTAATCAACTGTTCAAGCACTTTGCATTTTAATACTAAGAACACCTTTGGTGGAAATAACCTAGCACTTCGCGGCAGATCACAACAGGTCTGAGTGAATCCTGAAACCAATGATAAAACTCAGAAGATCAAACTCCAAAATGTTGGTTAAAATATATCTGCTCTAACTGCATTGAAAGGGGAACATTATGATTCCTTTTTTGTTTCCATTTTGTATCCATTTTTGTAAACCAACCCAATTATGATAGCCTGACTACTGCAAATATTTATGCACATGCTTAAATACACAAACTAAGTCCTGAGCCAGCAAAACCTTTAAGAGCTTTGCTATGCCCGCTTCCACTCAGGACAGCATCCAAGCATGTGCTTTGCTTTCTGGTAAATGACAGATCCACACGTTGCTTTTGGTGTTTAAGGCAATAGCTTATAATCCATGACACTGCTGAGCGATTTTAGCTCTTGATGGCCATTGCAGTTTGCCTCACCTGGCTAACATCTTTCTTAGTCTTGCAAAACTACTTCAAGACACAAAAGCACTATTGAAGCTGTCTGGGAATAAGCAATTTAAATATTATTTTCTGTTGTCTGTATGATCATGTTCTGTATTAGCCACAAGTATTTACAGCAACACTAGTGAAGGCTGAATTTGTCCAAAGCAGCACTGAGCAAAGTTCCCTGTCAAAAAACAAAGCCTGCTACAGTCAGGGAACAGAAGCAAGACCAGGTCCCCACACCACTAAGAGCAAAGAGCGACTCTTCCTAGTGGCTTCTGGCTGCTGTGCATCATTAGCTTAAATCCCTACCCGTTACACAGTTTACAGCAGTACTTTTCAAGTTTCCAGCTTTCTCCTTTAATAACAGATCCATAGATTAGACAAAGAGACCCTTAGGCTAAAAACTCAAGTTATCTGACAGACACTGCAAAAAATGAATGCTATTCATGGTGAAAACTCTAGACCCAAAACAGGATCACACCTGATTTATGGAACTAAATTTCTCAAATGTTTATGTGCACCTCCATTTGTCCTCACCGCTTGCCGAAACCTTTCAAACACGATTTCAAACATGCGTACCTATTCTGCTGGAGAGCTGACCACGGCTGCATGCTGATCAGGCGATGGGCTGGAGCCCACAGCCCTCCTCTGGTGCAGGGAGCCAGCCAGCCCTGCGCTCACCTCGTGCCACAAGGGGACCCAACACCCCGCAGCTTGGTGAACACACAGGGCTTGTGAGGAGGAAGGACAAACATGTACATGCATTTGAGTGTCCAAAGACACAGTGTTAATGCTAGCAAGGCTTTAAAATAGCACCCAGCCTCTGCTGCCAGGCACCTGAGCATTAGGAAGAGTCTGCAAACTTACTAGACCCTCCATGTATCACAGAGGGGGCAAATGAAAAGCACATGCTAAACGCCTTCTTCAGACCATCTTGATCTGTTAACTGAAAAGCTGCAAGGAGCCTGTGCCACATGTTTGCCTTGACAGGGCCTGGAAACACCTGCAGCTTCAACCCGGACATTTGGAGCACATGAGGTGGGAACTGGTGGTGATAATGGTGGTGGTACTTCTGGAAATAACACCGGGCCAATCTGACCCTTCACATAATCCTGCTCTGATCAATGGGGTTATCAGGATATTTTGAAAGGCAAACCTGGCCAGCTTTGCACTGCAATTTTATAGTGGTTCAAAGAGAGTCAGTTTCTTGGGTCTTTTTTAAAGCATCCTCCGTCATCTCTTTAACCCAGGTGAAGATGTGCCTGCACAAAGCAGCCCTTGTGTACATGGAAGTCAAGCTCACTGCAAGGCTCTGAAGGAAATGAAGGGAGGAGAACTGCCTTGCCTTTGTCAATGCTCCTCTGATGTCATTTTTCCTCCTTTATTAGGCTCAAATATTGCAACTTTGATAATATTTCTGTATGACACTTCTGTTATTCAAAGCAAGTGTAACACAGCAAATTCCTATACATTTTGTCTTCTGTTTTCTGTTACCCAGAAAGTAAAATGCTGTTCCTCACCCAGATGCAACCTATGGTCAGTGCCCTTAGCTATGCCTGCATCAAACTTAATAAATGCATTACGCAGGTTTTAGGGCTCTGACTCATACTTCTGTTGCCAGCAGCCAGGTATGTTTCTAGTCGGGGGTACCGTGGGGCCCTGGATGCAGGCACTGTAGGGTCACATCACATGCTTACCCAGCCCTGGCTGCACGGTGCAGACACAGCCTGGGCTGCACACAGAGCTCGAGGCTGTCTGCTGGCACAGAAGGGGTCTTTCCATTTTTTTCCACTATTAGGTGTTATTTGCACAAAATATTCAAGTGATGTGGAATACTTCATTCTCTTTTAATGTAATTGCAGAACTAAAATTTACTTCTATGCACTTTGTGGGACGGAGCTGGTCGCGATGTTTGAACCCGTGCAGGACCTAACGCAGCAGTGTCCCAGCTCCTGACAGGGCTCTCGTCAGTTCTGACACAGTACGGCAATTTCTTTTTTTTTTTTTTGTCTGTTATTCTTATGGTCAATGAACATTCTCCATAAAAGCTGTACTGTGAAACTAAAACCATCTGCCCTGCGCTTACAGACACATTCCTGTTTTGGAGCCTGCACTGTCATCTATCATAGGTTGTAGCAGTTAATATTAAAATGCTGCCCTGTGAAGGTACGATGGGTGTGGACAGAAACAATTTGTTTATACAATTGTGTTTTGCCACAGAGTAAATTAAGTTACGGGGTATTCATCAAAATTGAATTACCACAGTACGAGCTAACAATTTTCCAAAGACACTGTGACATGAGCACAAAGCAGCCCATGTCAGCCACGGGGAATCACTGACGTTTTGCAGGCTGCAGCTGAATTACTTACCAAAACGATTAGACAAAGGCAATCCTCAGAAAGCTGGAAGTTGCCAACCAGTGGAGAATGGTGACAAGTCTACAAGAGTGTTACTTCCTACTTAGAGGAGCGAGGAGAAAGGAGAGAGACGTGCTGTGGGTGGGACATCAGTGGAAGCAGGCAAAGGAGACATCTCAGGGTGAGGAGGGTCAGCGTCCTTGGGGGGCAGGCAGGACTTCTGTCCTGAAACATTTCTGGAAAATCAGACTCTTGGTTGGCTGTTTACTGATCACTTTTATTTTCAGAACTTCTATAATGAAGTGGAGAAAGACACATCACATTCTTTGCACAGAGGGAAGTGATGAAATGATTGTGTTTGAGCAAAGGAAATTCAGGAAGGGCATATGGCAAGTGGAAATCATAAGATTTTTTAACCCTTTACTCTTTTTATTTTTTCATTTACATCTTTACTCAAAGAAGATGATTCTGGAAACTAAATAAAAGCATGTGCAGGGAGAAATCACCTTCTAATTTAACATTTTCCTAGAATAAAATATTTTGTAAGTTATCCTCTATTGAAAGAAAAATGCAACATAGAAAAACCTGCTTCATTGGAATTGTAGGTAACTAAAAAAGGAGTTCCAGGTGTAAAAGAATTTAAAGAGGACTGAAAAGTTGCTTTTGGAAAAAAACAAATCAATAAACAAAAGCTGAGGGCCTAGTATCTCACCCCTTTAACCTATTTCTTTTAATAATTATTCTATGGAACCTCACACTATTCTAAGAAAACAGAAAATGAAAAAAATTGCAAAAGAAGAAATGTTTCCCTATGCTTTCAAAGCAATAGAAGATTCTCAAATATTTGTCAGAAATCTTAAGAAAATACAAGATGTTGTTTTATAATTCAGTCTCCAATAAAAGCCACATTTCTGGCTACAAAGGCTGAAAGTATTGTAGCCAGCTCTCCTTGGGCAGCTGGGTCTGCGCAGACACTGGGCTTGGGGCAGAGCAAAGATTGCACTGCCCATTGCCCTGCGCTCCTGCAGGACACGAACTGGACCCTGTGCGAATTACACCTGAGCGTGCCAAGTGGTGTCAGATGTCAGCCCCCAGCACGGACCCCGGGCACCCCCTCCCTCAGCCGTGCTGCCTTGGGATGATAGCACCCTTGCAGTCACACAGATGTCCCTGCTCACTGTGAACTATGCTGGGCTTTTGTAAGACTCTTCATTACAACAAAGCAGCTGTTTTTTTTTTTTTTTTAATTTTTTTTTTATTTTGTTTTTTATTTTGTTTTGTTTTCATTTCAGTGGGCTGAGCAGGGTTGCTTCTTCACTCTGATGGAGATGGGCTTATAGTTACTGTAAATGTTACTGGGTGCCATGCAGGTGCCTCAAGAGATGTTGACTGTGCATATTTACATAAATCTAAAAATAAATAAATATACTCACAAACCTCCTCAATCAAAATATGCCAAAGACAACTAAAAGATCTTGAATCAAATATTAATGTTAGAGATTTCTCCAGCCATTTTGTAAAGCTTCCAGCTACCTTTATTACACAGTGTATAATGCACTGTCTTATTTTAGTCCTGAGCTATCAGCAGTATTATCTTTTTGATGGCCTTGAACTGGCTTAATAAAACTGGTCCTCCTCTGAGTGCCCAGGCACGAGCACTTAAGATGGAGACGTGCTAGCACCTGCCTGCTGTGGCCATCGTGGCCAGGAGCTGCCAGTCATGAAAGGCCTGCTCCTTTGGCACGGGTAAGTCCCCTGTCACTTGCCTCATCCTGAAATGTAGTTGGGAGGGCTATGAATGCTTTCTGCTGTATCAGAGATTTGTCCTCAGCTGACTTTGGCTCACACCATGTCTGTCTGTTTTTTCACTCACAGTTTTGTTTTTTTTTTTACCTTTCTTTCTTTTTGCCTTCTGCAGTTTCCCCGCTATTGAACGTATCGTGTAGTTGCCTCTTTGCTGCATGGTGTCCTTTCTGCTGCATTGCTGTAAAGCTCCGTGCCTCATGGAAAGGTCTCAGCGTTGTGTTTTCTAAATGAAGAGCCTGTGATATTACACTTAGTGGCAGCAATCACAAGAGAAAACAAATCTGTTTAGAAAGAATCCCATGCAATTCCCTTGCAAATATGAGATTTGCAACATCACTATGGGAACAAAACCAAGTCAGTGGGCTTTCTAAATTTAATGAGGTTCAGATGTCCAAGGGCACCAGCTTTCAGGGGGAGAAGCAATGTCAGAGCATGCAGAGAAAGGATAGTGTTTCCTTAAGCAAAGGAAAGAAAATATCTTGAAAGAGTTTCACCCCTTGAAGTGAATCAGGTGAAAGTTAGTAGTAAAGAGTGAAAGGCAGGCCGCTGGGAATGTTCAGAGGGGATTACATTCTTCCACAGATTGTGACTTTTAAGTTCAATCACTGCAATATTATTTATGACAGTTATAGGCCTATATGGCAGTATATCAAGAAAGAGAGTGATTCATCACTTCCAACGCTTCTTCTTCCAGAGACTGAGCTGCAATGCAGCACATCACAGGCCACAACATCATTTTGGAAGCAAGAAATCTAACAGAGAATGATGTAAAAGCTATTCAACCAGCTTAAAAAATCCCATTGCTTCCAGTGAGCTTTGGAGATGGGCTAGAAAGGAGGCTATTGACAACAGCTGAATTTGCCAGAACTTCCTTTTGCTGAAGATGGCATCTCTGGTGTATTACTAAGACTGAAGGAACAACCACGTACACCTTGGAGCTGTTCAGAGCTCCCCCCCAGCTCAGCCCCTGGGGGCAGCAGAGTTTTCTCAGCACCCTGTGGCCAGGGCAGGCTGAAGCTAAAGCCTCCTCCATACTGACTTCAATTCATATCAAGTGTTTTCATCTATGCCAGCTGCTTCAGTGGTAGTATACAAACACAAATCTAGGCCATTGCCCCTCATGCACTAGCCAGGCAATATTGCTTCCTGCAGCAAACATCCAAACTTCCTTCTGTGCTTGCCTATGCCCTTCCCACCTGTGACAAGATAGAAGTGGAGCTCTTTGCAAGCTCCTCATGTATGCAGATGGAATTTACCATAAAGCTCTAGCCTGGGCTGAGTCTTAGAAGCACTCAATGCATTACCCACACAGCACTGAGGATTTCTGAAGTGCAAGACACTGCTAGAAATCACACAGTGTCCTCTGAGAAAGATACACCGATATGGCTCTGCTTCAAATACAGAACATTTAAATAAATATTTTAGAAATAAATATTTGCTAAGGTAAGCTCATACCTTCAATTTTATAGTAAAAGTGAATCCGCAGTCCTTATGCTCTACCATTTCTTCTCTACATAGCTAAGCTTCTGTTTTCTCTGTTTGGTGCATAATGCACAGCACTGCAAAGCAAATAATGCGAATGTTGCACCTTGCTAGAATACCTCTATCTTCTGCTAGATAGTAGCAGATGGTCAGGTCTCTACAGAC
The DNA here is from genome assembly GCF_964211825.1 of Aythya ferina. NCBI lineage: Eukaryota > Metazoa > Chordata > Aves > Anseriformes > Anatidae > Aythya > Aythya ferina. The sequence goes on along the minus strand of NC_140307.1, from coordinate 19,378,634 downwards.
AATTTGTCAGCAAAGATGATGTGATGATGTGTTTACAGGTTCTATCGGAACGCCTGTTGTTCACACAGTCATATTTGCTCCAGAACAGAGGTGCCACAGCAGTGCCTGGGGCAACCCCCCAGGAACCTCAGCCCAGTTGCTCCCTGTGTTCCCAGCAGTCAGTGAAGTGCACGACACCGGGCCCAGAGAACAGAACGAGTTCTCCTGAGCTCGCAGTGCTGTTCCTACCCTCATTGACAGCACTGTACCAAATGCTTAAGCGTGAATTGATAATACATCTTCCCCAAACTGGTCATTTGCTCCCACACACAAAAAAGAAATGTGTAATAGTGACATCTGGTGATGCCTATTTTGCTTATACACACACTCCTCTTTTCCAAATATACTGAGTTTCACTGAAAACTCCCAATGATATCAATCAATGATAGAACTATAAAACTGAACATTCAAGCATAAAAAAAAATTAGATTGAGGTCTTATTCTTTTCTTTTTCCCCTTTTTTGACACTGCTAACCCTCATCAAATGGTTAACTCAGCACCGTTATGTTCAAGGAGATGCATCAGATACTACATGGTCCACCTGGAAAAGGAATTTGTATCTAGATGCTAATATAAAATGAAAAGTGAATTGTGCTGCCACCAATTACTGCCTGCTTCTGTGGTACACATTACCAGAGCTAAGAACCTCACATTCCTTGCAGTGAGTTCCACAAACTCAATATTAGAAGACACAAAGATATTCTGGTTTAAAAAAACAGAACACCCAAGCCTCCAAATTTCTGGTAAAGTTTCTCTGCCAAAGGAGTCTCAGAATGACCTTGTTTTTGTATTAAGATGAAAAAAACCTAGATGTATCAGGAGGATACCAATAATAACCAATCCTATTAGGCATCGATCCCCACCTTCCCAAAGTATTTGCTGGGAAGCACAGGGATTATCATCAGATACTGTGATGCTCTGGTTCTGTAAGTTATCATTTGTGTCCATTATTAAATTAGCTCACCACTGTGGTGGAAATCACTACTTCTTTGGTAACTACACTATGAGTCAACTAGAGCATGGACTGTGTAAAGTCCTATTGGAAAATCCTGTAAAAATTAGGTGGTACAAAATAAACATATCTTTCTGACTCAAAGGGGAGCACTGTGGAAGGGGAACTAGTTTATAATTTTTATTTATACATGTTCATGAAAAAGTGTGTGGAAAAAAAATACCATTTTTTTTTAGCAGGGCAGCGCTGGTGGGCGCTCAGGGCACTGCTCAGATGGGCAAAGCTGTGCTCTCAGAGCATGGCAGGTGTTGTAAAGACACGCTTCTAGTTGAAGAGCAATGGAGAAGTCACCCCAAATACCTATTGCAAAGAAGAGCTGAGACAGGGTCATTAATGACAATTAATCATTAATTAAACCCAGCATGATACACTGGAAACAGCATGCCAGCTAGGCCGTTCTCTGGGCAGTCTCCTTTAACTGGCTCACACAGAGGTTGTGCTTCCAGTTTGAAAGACATGTCACATAGTACGATCCCAAGCCACTCAGTGAAGTTGTGGAAGCAACAATCTTTTGGTTGATTGAATTTTCACTTAATTTAATTTCATTGGAAATCACAGATGGTGTCATCCAGTAGCTAGAGGCTAAAAAGGGGCACTTTACAAACTGAATGAAAAACTTATTAAGTTATAATAAGCAGCCAAAGCAAATAGAGGTGAAAACTTTAGTGCAAACATGCTTACTCTACATTCAGTGATATTAAAATGGAATTTATTTTTATTTTAAACTTTACTTATGCTTGTGGGAAAACAAATAGCTATAATATGATGCAAAAACCTGGTTTCTGATAAAAGAAAATGGAAATAGATATAACGAGCATAATAATGCTAAAACGTGGATAGGTTAGAATGGCTTGAATGTAAAAAGTTTACTTAAATTGCTTTTTTTTTTTTTTTTTTTTTTTTTTCTCCCCAGTCCTTCTCCATCTCTTAGTGAAGCACTCCCCAAGTCCAAATGGCCAGCTTGAAAGGCACTGACAAATGTCCCCTGGCACATGCACGGTAGAGGACATTTTGTCAGCCTGGAGTCTGGGTGTTGTGTAACTCTTCTGCCTTTCCAGTATCAGCCGACCATTCGTTATCAAAATGACATAGCAATTACTCAAGGACACTGTGTGCTAATCACTGTGCATATTAGCTGGGATACGGCATGTCTGTCAGTGAAAATTTGAAGGGACAAACTGATGCTTACTTTTTCCTCTGTGTAATTTGGAAAGTGAACATCTACTGTTATTGGAAATGGAGAAAATCTTTTCTTGTGATTGAAAAGAACATTTTTGCCCCTCCTCTGATTTTCAACATCATCATTTTTGGAGAGAGGAATCATAAATTTTAAGACAATCCCTGCTCAGAGATGTGTTATTTATTCACCCTGTTAACAGCCATTTCCTGTAATCAGTATAAACTGATCAATCTGCCATAATGAGAATGGAGCCAGCAGCTTCCTGGCCAGGGATGAGTCTGTGTCTCTTCTGATCTGCAGACATAACATATTGGAAGAGAAGACCACTGAATTCCCACATGCTCAGCAGTGAGAACACAGCAGCTTTCCCCTCTGCAGGTAGGTTGCTAAAAATAAGACGTAAGAAGACAATGGTTCTCAGGTCACATGTATTATTACTGATGGAAGAAAAGAGAAAGTTTTCTAATATATGCTTGAATAATTTATTAAATAATTCTGACACTAAAAAAGTGTTTTTCAGTCTCTACTATAATGTACCTGCTACCACTAACAGATAATGCTCAAAAGCGGATCCACAAATGTATTAAGAGCAATGATTTTTGACCTTTCATAGAAAAATGCTCTTATTAGTGCCGTAAATACCTCTGCTGAACACGCGGATGGGGGTAAAGTACTGAGCAAATGAGATTTAGTGAAAAAAAAATGGGATCAAATGGTGCTTTGTTCCCATGGAAGAGTAAGCCAGTAAATAAAGCAACAAAAAATCCTGCCCCTTGCTTCCAGGAGGCTCCATGGGCTGCCCTCTTGCAGTGGTACACTAGCTGGGGGACACAGAAATCATGCTCTTTTAATGACTGATGCATGATTCAAAGTAGGCCAAGAAGTGGCTGAAATAAGTGCTGAAAAGAAAATACTTCCCTAGCAATATGTTGAAAGCTGGTATTGTTATACCTTTAATGCAGATTTCGGTTTGCTGGAAGCACAGCGAATGAAGACCTCTGGGCCACTCATCAGCATCTCTGGTTTTGTTTATGAAAAACAAAACAGGCCCAGATTTCTCTCTGCCTTCTTTTTTGGAGTCACTATGTGGACTCTGAAATATAAGGGGCTGAGAGAGTTCCTACAGTCATAACGTTTCTTATTTAAAAGTATTAATTACACACCTACAGGAAGTCTTCCCCACCACCCCAGGAAACGCACAGGGGTTTTACATTGCTGTTGCTTAGATGCTGAGATTTTACTCTTTAAAAGTTGTTTCTCGTCTGTTGCCAAGAGACATCAAAGTGCAAAATGTGAAGCATTTCCATCCAAACTGTGATGCAGCAGCCACCTCCAAACAAATAAGGTGTAAATTTTAATTGATTCCTTTAAAATGCTAAGGGCTTGATCCTGCAAGAAGTTTTACGGGTGTTTGTATTTAATATTCTGACTTGTTCTGCTGCAGTCAATGGTCTTTGTGGATAACTGGCATGAAGTGTGTATGTATTTGCCAGAGCAAACTATTAGGAAAGCAAACAGCAGTGGTAAGTGAATAAAGTTCAATACTACCAGCTTCCTTTTCACTCAGACTTTAAAATAAAAAAGAAAACTAAATGCCTACAATACCATGCTGATGCAGAGTTAACACAACTGCATAATCAGTTACCAGATACAAGAATGCAAAGCTGTGAGAATCACGGTTACTGTGGCTGCAGTGGGCAATTTGACCATGAAGCAGTACAGCAAATATGCAGCTTTGCTTCTCACATGTGCCCTGTAAAAACTGGAAAACAGACAAACTAGATGAATTAAGTTTTGCATTACAGCCTCTACTTTTGTAAAAGGTTTTTCTTTTTGTGATACCAGTACAGCCACAACATTGTAACAACATAGCTAATCATGAGTTTTGCACAATACAATAATTATTTCATTTGTGCTAATTGCAAGTTTCTTCTAATTCAATGAATACAGAGAGACTTATCTACTCCTTAATGCTAAAACTGAACTCCTCGATGCTGCAGGACACATTGTTTACTGCAATGTCCACTAAAATAATGCCAGAAATTATGTTACTGAATTTTTACTCACAAAAATTCACAGTAGCATGTTAGATGTAGTGCTTACAGCCTGGAACTGTTGGGCAGGTGTCAGGGGATCTGGGAAGAACCAGGTTGTTTTAGGTCTCTGCACAAGTGCTGCCGAGGAGCAAACGCTGCATTACACGGCTGCCCCGGCAGTTTGCCATCATCTCTATTTCTATGCACAGATGTGCACTGAGTTTCTAGGTTGAGAAGTGCCATGAGAATGAGAAGAATTATTAATAGGGAAATTGTGAGCCAAATAATTTATATCCTGATTCTTCATCAGTATCTTGCAAAATGCCCTCAGCAGCAAATGTTAGAAGTCATGACATTAAATGCTGTTAGAGTACACTCTCTTTCTAACAAATAAGACTGTCTCAAAAGTCACTGACAAAAACTCCAGCATACCCGAAAGGGGCAGGATGTGCCTGTTAGTTTTGAGAATGTGCTTCATTTCAGCTGTGCTACCCTTGATGAAACCTCCTGTGATAAATCACAGAGGCCAGACGCATTTCACTTGTTTGCCGATGAATTTGAAAGAGGACTTATAGCAGTTGGGAGTGTAAACACAATTTGATTTTAAAATTATTCAGGAATCATTTTAGAGTTCCCCTGAGGTTTCTGTGTTAACACAAATGGATTTTGCTTGTTGTCAGAAATCAGCTGCTTCTAGAAAAGCTTTGAGGAGGAGACAGGTAACGTGGCACCTAGTCCTATGTGAGCATTTGTGCACAGATCTACATTATAACCCCACTGTAAACATTAAATGTGCTTTTAAGATAATGAAAAACATACTCATAGTAGTTTTTTAAATCTCAATTGCATCTACATTACAAGTCTACGTTAGTTTGCTATAAATATCCTCCACCTTCAGAGCCTTGGTCTAACTCTGCACACCTGTGGCAGGCACCTGCTCCGAGGCTCTGACCCGTGCTTCGGGTCCCGCCGTGTCAGTGCTTTCTGAGGTTGCTCTGGGAAGAGGCCGGGGTTAATTCTTTTCCTGATAAGATGTAGCTGTTAGATCCTCGAGACTAGGTTAGGCAGTTAGAAGCACGCAGGAAGGTTAAAAAAAAAAAAAAAAAGCAGCCTTCCCACCTCTATGCAGTCCACCTCCTCATCCTGCTGGGGTGGTCTGGGCTCTCTGCACAAAGCCTGTTGTGACAAATGGTGGCACCTCCCTGCTTCCCACCTCCCCATCTATATTCAGCAGCATTCAAAACATGACAGGAAACCTACATAGAAACTATTTGCCACTGATTAGCAGTGCACACATTTTTCATAAGGGGTTTTCCTTTTCCTTTTTTCTTTTTCTTTCTTTCCTTTTTTTTTTTTTTTTTTTTTTTTTGCTAATCATGTTTGGAGATGTTTCCCCACAGAGAACCACTATTTCCTAGTAATGAATAAGCTCAGCACTTGTGAGTTCAAGCTGGCAAATTGCCAATAAACATTTATTATCTCTGAACTGCTGCATGAAGAGTCCAGTGACACAGCTCAAGCAAGAAAAGAGGAAAACAGAAAATCAGGAAAGGAACATGGGTACCAAGTTTTGAACTTCTGAAAGAAAGAGAAGCCTTTGAAGGACTTTTAATTTACAAAAATGAGGTGAGGTTTTTTTATTTTTTTGTCTTTTCCTGTCTTTTAGGATCAAGTCCTCGATCTATTCAGGCTGGTCCTACAACCTGTGGTGCTGCCATTGCCTTTGACAAAGCTGTAGCAGTGCTCTCCCATGAACTTGGTGAAGGACATGCCTGCTGGTGACCCCTCTGCTCTGAAATGTGCAGCCGAGCCTCAAGGGACATAGGCTGCAGCCTGGCGGTGCAGAGAGCTGCTGGCTGCCCTAGGACCCAGGACTCCTGAGAGGAGAGGTCCTTGTGATGGCCAGAAGCATCAGCAAAGCCCCTGCATGATTAGTAAAAAAAAAAAAAAAAAAAAAAAAAAAAAGGAATTGTCTTTCTCACCCAAGTGCAAAAGCTGATCTCGATGGAGGTCTCTCACATTGTTGCTCTCTACAAATTTCCAATTGCTTATGCCAAATCTTGGTCTAAATACAGGTGTTAAGGGAGCACTCACCTTCTGCAAATTTTTATTAAATCCACACTTCAAAGGGATTCCAATTGTGGCCTGTCCCTAAGGAAAAGATAATCTAACACAGCCCTTTGCTATAATCCACAAAGAAGAATGTGTGGGAATAATGTGTTCACAAACTACTGACACCAGGATCAGATTTTGCTCTGCGTTTGGGCAGCACCTGTCAGCAGAGTGTCCTGACCAAGGATTTAGGCCTCCAGATCATGTGGATGAGCCCAGGCTGGCTTCCTGCAGCATCACAGCAGCTTTTCAGAAGATAAAGAAAATAGGAAAAGGTTCTTTTCAGAAACTAACTGCTGAAGCATTGTTTTTGAGTAGTTAGTGATGAGCAGCTCAGATATCAGCTGACAAATATTTACCGCAGAACATCCATGAGTTAAAAGCTCATTTCTCTTAAGTAGCTGGACACGGTATGTCTACTGATTTTTTCTCATATGCTCTCTCTTCACCCCCATAAGATACTCTGGGAATTTTACCAGCCTTAACCTCTTGTTTCCCCACAGCTCTACCCCAGATAGGTGTTGACCTTGGCTAAGTGTTCGAGCTGCCTTTAATGAAGAAGGATGCGTGTTGTATATAGATCTTCCCAAAAATCCAGGAAAAAGGCAGTTGCCCAGTAACAAAGGGCCCAGTTCAGCTTTTCTTGCTCATGATAAGCAACATCCCCTCTTTCAGATGGTCCTGCTGCTCCCCTCCTCCTACCTGAGTAAGTAAACATGACGGAACATGGATGAAGCACCCGACAGGGCAGGGCTGTCTGCGGATGGTCTCTGCAAGGGAGAGGGCCCACAGGGCTCTCTTGTTTACTGGGTAGCTGATTTCCTGATATTTTCCTACAGTCGTCTTTGCTGTACAGTGACATATGAGGCAGACACTTGACCTATGCCTGCTATTTAATTAAATGCACTTCTCCACCTTTCTTCTTTGCGTCTGTGTCATGAACCGTGTAAGGATAGACAAAATACAGTGCTGTTAATAGGCAAAACTTATGAAGCTTAAATGGAAGATTTGGCTGGTTATCTTTAATTAAATGGGCATTAATACCATGCAACATCCTAACTCCGAATGTGAAGGCATTAAAATAATTAACTGGTCTAATCTAGGTTTAAGAGGCTTGAAAAGTATCTTGAAAATAGGTGCCAGCGTGATAGTATATCCCTGTGAAGGTGACCTTAATGCTGCACATGGAAGAAACATGCAAGCATCCAGTCCTTTTGGTGAGTTTAGCACATGAATACGTAACGTCCCTTTGGTCCTACAATGCGCATTGCATCACACCTCCAGGAGAGCTCTAATGTGAAGACAGGTAATACAACAGCTAATGCTAAGTGAGGATTTGTGCATTTCCACAAGCCCTAGGTTGATCCAATGGTTTGCATGCATTAGGTGCATGTCTGATAACCATCTTTTGGCGAGATAAAATTATTTCTTCTTACAGCACAAAACTAAGGCAGACTGAAGAAAGCTGCTCAGGTCTTTCCCCACAGCCTTGGATACCAGTCTTGGAGAAATGGTATTATTACACTGAAATGTGCTTTCCACTAGAGACCTTTATATTGCTATTTCTAGACCAAGGTATTTGCACCCACTGAGCATATGCATTTTAGACTTTTTGGGGAAAAAAAAAAAAAAAAAAAAAGGATCCTTTACTTATTGACCTAAAGAGAATAACAAGAAGAACAAGCAAGGCCAGTTGATTTTACCCACCCTCCCCAAAGAAGACCCATTGGCAGCATGCATCTGTTCAGCCTGGAAGGTCGTCAGCGAACATTAAGATCTAGTAAATTTTCTTTAAATGGAAGCTTAAATTCTGAGTAAATTAAACTGTGTCCATGCAAATCACGCTGCTGTTAAACAACAAATCCTAAATTATAGTACATAAAATCAGTCATTAATGCCTGGAAGCTCTGATCGCAGTATTAACTCTGGGATGGAAAAAATCCAAACCACTATAGCTAAAATAGAAAGGAAAGGAAAGGAAAGGAAAGGAAAGGAAAGGAAAGGAAAGGAAAGGAAAGGAAAGGAAAGGAAAGGAAAGGAAAGGAAAGTGCATCTCTAAACCCTGTTGCAATCTCGGCTGCCCAGTACAGTGGCAATCTGCAGGATTTTTGTCTTTATTTATCGGACTGCATAATCTAATTATCTCTCATTAGTCCAAAGCTGATTATTTCATTTATCTTTGTATATGTGACAACAAAAGGCTCTCTTTAATTAAGCAGATCAGCAATTAGCTGTTGTTTTATAGGCAGTTTTAAACATCCCTGTACAAATAGCATGCAGCATGATTGTAATCAGATGCTCAGGGAAGAATTGTAGATGAGGACATTTTGATTTACAGCCCCATTTAGTTTAAAGCTGCGCTGGCAAGTCTAACTCCAAAAGCAAAGGCTTATGAGCTATGGCCAAGTTGCCGAACAGGCTCGGTGGAACAAAGCCTAACTCAGACCTGCCAGTGAAATTTAGGAGATCTGCAGAAGAGACTGTCATGGGCTGACACAGATGAATATGGGAACTCGGTTTCCATCAGACAGGATTGTTCACATTCAAACTCCATAGTGAAACAGCAACAGGCATGTTTGACTGTACAGAGCTCTGTTCAGCTAGAGCAATCAGGAGTGTCTGTGCTTAACTGAGAGAATCACTTCCCGTTTGTGAAGATGTTGTTTGCAGCAGCGGATGATGCAAGAAACACAAAAGCAACTTGATTTAGTCCATGAACTATCCAAAAATTCAGAGCAGCAAAAAGGCTGGAGTTCAGGTATCCTTCCAAAAATATTTGGGTGAATTCCACCACCAGTGATTCCCTCATCTCCTCTAAAAAAGGCCTCTCCCACTGTGGGGCCAGTTCTTGTTGTCCCTGGAAGAGGAGTGTGTAGTCACTGCCTTCCAGTCCTGCACTATGGATATCATAGCTGAGCCAAAATGTCAGAGCAAGTTTTTGTTTAACCATCACAAAATTCTGCATTAATTTTATCAGCAAACGATTTCTTGCATCTGGCAAATATGTATGTGTCAGTACAGCTCAGGGTCTGGAGAGAAAAAAAATGCAGAAAAGAAAGAAAAGCAGGATTTTCTTTCCTTACAGTAATTTGTGAACATTATGAAGTTTTAATTTTAAGACATAAGTGCTGCATTAAGCACAAAGAAATTAAATAGGATGTGTCTGGTAGTACAAAGAGAAAGAACAATGGATTGGAATGCAAATCTCCACACAAACTCATATTTGTAAGCATGGGTATTGTCCATTACTTGAGAGTAGCTCAATTTAAATAATCAATTTGCAAGAGAAAACTGCTGGTGCATTTAATATACTGAACTTCCCCCACTGGACTGTGCTTGTGACCTACTCTGCTTAAAATATGGAGAAATTAGATTAAACAAACTAGAACAAAACAGATGCTCCTTTCATTACTTCATTTTGCAATTTCTTGTTTCTCAAAAATCACCTGGAAAATTATGCTTATTTATGTTGATACAATTTTCAAAATACATGTATTTTTTTGCTTTGCCTAAAGACAATTATTTTTTTATGTTTTTCACCCTTACCTTTGGATGGAGACATTTTAAGATTTTTTTTTTTTTTTAAACAGGAATAACTGATATTCCAGCTAAATGTGTGGGTTGCTCTCAAACCTACAAGGAGGTATTGGAAACTCTGGAAGAAACAGGAAGGTCTTTCAATGCCCTTTGGCCTTCTTTCTGCTAATAGAAAAGAGATTTCTCTGCACAGGACTCCTTTGCAAAGTATAATAAGCTTGGAGCAATGCAGTGTTATGAAGCTATTTACCTGCTGGTAATTGGCAATTAAGCCCAGTATAAAAGGCTAATGGCAATTCTCTTCTGCTTGCAGAGTAAGAGGTACAAATCTTGCTTGAACAAACTGAAGACATCTGTGAAGCTCCCTGAAGTGAGTCATGAAAAGGACATAACCTCTCAACCACTTGCCATGAATTTTAAGGGCAGAGTCCCTAAAAACCATAGATGAAATCATGAATCTAGGGCATCTTGCAGCACAGGGGGAATTCACATTGATTTGTATGGATGAGATGGTAGCAGTCTTCATCTAAGTGTGGGGAAACAGCTAAGCTGGGCCCAGGCTCCTGGAGTCCTGATGCAACCCCACCATTGACTACAAACGTTGCTGGGAGACTTGGATGACCCTCTCTGAACAAGGTTTTTATTTAGAAGAAACAAACCACATCCAGTAGCACTGCTCTCAGCACTGATAGCAGGGACAGAAAAGGCTAACAAAAGGCTGACAAAAAAAGTGCTAGAAGTGATTACTGAGTGGCTGTTGAACACAGCCTAGTGAATAAGAAAAGGCCTTCTGTAGGGTGTTTTTTCCTTCATATTCTGTCCAAAACACATCTGTAGAAACAGTGGTTGAATCCCACCTATTCTTTCTCTTATCAAACGTGGTCTTAAAACGAGAATAATGCTCCTCCATTGGGTATATTATGGGAAGTCCCATGGATGATTCAGGATTACACTATTTAGTAGGTACACTGAGAAGCAGAAAAATAAGAACAGAAAGAGAATCTCCTAGATGGATGATAGCATATTCTCTGAGAGAGACCAGTGGAGCATCAGGCAGCCTGGACAGTCTGCAGCTGCAAACTTCCAGAAGTGGTGACGTGTAGGACAGAGCTGCATTTCCATGCCACCTCACAGGCACAGCTGTGGTCACAGCTTCATTAAAAGCCAGAAATGACAGTCCTGTCTCAGAGTGTTTGTGACCTAAAGACACTGCTGCTAGACACCTCCTAGAAAGAGCAAAAGAGATGTGACCCCAGCTCTTGGCCCCTACACAAAAAGATGCCAGAGAATACTGCAATGAAGTGCTGTTAACCCCCTTTAACAATATTTTCCTCTTTGTACTATTAAATCTTGGTCAATACTTAGGCAAAAAAACCAACCCTGACTGCACTATGAAGTCAATATGAATTTGAACTCATCAACCACAAGAACAGCTTTAAATTATGGCAGAAAAGAAAGTAGATTGAGCCAATGGTTGTAACAGCTGAAAACCATCTACGCAACAAGATGCTACAAAAGTAGCATCTTCTCCTATCCCAAAAACTAGAATAAAAATAAAAGTTCTGAATGATGTTGGATCTCCAGTGGTGTGGGGCTGTTGGGGGAACCATAGCCTTGCTGTTCCCTCAGCTGACCCGGGAGCCAGACCTTGATCCACACCTGGCCACTCCATGAACCCACGGCTCCTGCACCTGGCTGGAGAAGACAGTAAACTACATTTAAAACAGCTTTCAGTGCTGGATACCCCATCAGAAGTGAGCTGCATCTGAAGGGAAAGAGTATAGCTGTGACTTCCTTGAGGTAAATTATTTTGATGCCAAGAATGGCACCACCAGCTAACTAGGTCTTCTGAAGCCTGGCTGCCCTTCGTTTTCAACTTCTGACTGTTCGCTGGCTTTTGCACTTCTGACGTACTTCTGCCTCATAAAGTGCAAATGAGGAGCCTTTCTGAGACATGTAAATGTCACCTGATGTTCCTCTAGTCCACTGGACCATAACCCAAACTTTCCCTACAACACAGGTTTGCCACCGCTGGCTACAGCCACATGTTTCTTATGCTTCATTTACATTTTGTAATTCTCACAGGCTCTGAGTAATAAGCAAAAAAACTGGCCAACAGCTCTAGGACAACTCTTTTTTTTTTTTTTTTTTTCCTTAGAAAAAGTAAAATGTTAAGTACATTGGCTTATTTCTGATAAATATATATTGCAGCATATAGTTTTTAGGACCTGAAGAACCTCTTGCAACATACAAGAACAGTTTGAAGGTTAGGACTTCACATTTGTACTTTTGCAATAACACGGGCAACTCTGCTGTTTCCCATTTTGCAGATGAAGAAGCTGAGCAGGTCATTTTATGACCTTGTCTTTATGCTACAATAAGAGACTAGCAGAACGGGAAAAGAAGCCAGATTTCTTTCTCTGCATTCCTTTCCCTCCTTCCTAAAACACTCTGGTCCCAATTTTATCATTAAAATAAAATAAATAATGGAAACCACACATATATGCGACCGACACATTTTGGCATTTTCTCTGAATCCATTCAGACTCACCCACCTGGATGGGAGGTGCGGAGCAGAGTATGGCTTGATCCTGGATGAAGCTAGCAGAGAGCTTTGGGGGATTTAATGGCCATTCGGTGGTTACCAGCAGGCCTAGGCAGGTACAGGTGCTGGGAACGCTGGTCAGGGATTTGCTTCTGCCCTTATCAGTTGGCCTAAATTTATCTTGGCAACTTTTAGGAGCTCTACTTCAATGGAAAACACCTATTTTATCCAACGCTGCCTCCATGTTTTATCCTGGATTTCACATGAATTTTGTTTGTAATATAAGTGTATTTGAAAAGCAGCTACTTTCAGCACATGGCTATTTTTAGGTGGCGCGTGGGACTTCAAAAGATAGAAATCACACTGTCTCCTATTTTTTTCTTCTGTTGTTCATACCCTCCTTATTCCCAAATTACAAACATCCATGTGCAAAAAAATCAAACCTCTTACAGACCTACTTCTTCAGAGAAAAACCTGTCAGCTTGGCACTGTAGGAAAAGTCCACTGTGAAGAGGAAAGAAGAAAAACTGTTGCCCTCAGCCAGGGGCTGAGGCTTTGTCCTTAAAAGGCGGGTTTCATTTGTCAGTTTTCTGGGACAAGCCCCACAAGTGTGCAATGAACAGCTTTTTGCATTATTGTTCAACATTTCTGAAGGTTTTCCTAACTTTGTTTTTCATGCAGTTAATTACTCTATGTTACATCTGATTTTTCTCATGGCTGATTATTCAAAAGGTAGATAAGGGAAAACAAGAAAGTGCAATACACTGTAGAAATCTACTTCTCTGGTAAGCAAAGGTGAATCTTTAAACTCCTGTATTTCTTTTTCACAAAATAAAGATAATTTACTTTTCTGGAAGTAAGATGAGCTCAGTGTTGCAACTGACACTCACTGTATTGATTTCTAGCTCCCATATCTGTAAGCTGAGCAACATGTGTCCTGGCCTGTGATAGCTCCTGCTGCCAAAAACCACAAACCAAAACAGCTGCCCTTCCAGTTAATAATTATTCTTATTATCAAACAGCAGACCTAGAGGAAAATGGCCAGATAATAATAATGTGGCCCCAAATGAGCCTAAACATTATTCTGTTGCTGTAAAGACAGTATTAACAGTATTAATATTTCAGTATTTTAATATTTACAGTATCAATATTTCTGTAAAAAGAGCTTCAAGCCATGCTTCAAGCCTCTTATAGGTATAGTAGATTTTTTTTTTACAGTACAGAGGCTTCTGACAACATTACAATGAAGACAGAAAAACATATGCAGAGAATGAGAGACATGTCAGAGCAGAAAAGCCCCTGAAATGAGACCTATTAGTTAAACAGCAAAAATGGAAAAAGCTGTACACATCCTCAAAACTATCAAAACCAAACTTTTTTCATTACTGCTACTTATTTATTTAAACTAGAACTTTGTATAGCACTATGGTTACAGGTTCCACTTGCAAGGGACTGAGCTTCTGAGTCACAGACCTGGGTTTTCTATCGAACTTAAAATCCCAGAGGAGGTGAACAACAAAAACCTCCTGAACAGACCTAGACATTTTACCCACGCTTTACACTACACAGATTCTCAAAAATGCTTTTCATCAAAGATGCTGAAGAAGAACTAGTACCTATCTCCTTTCTGGCTATTGATTTCCAAACACACAGGCCTATTAACCAAATCAGCAATGCTTCTTTTGCATACTTTTCAGTGTCCTGCAGTGACTGTTTCAAGGGAAGACAAACATTCAAAGGTTTCCTATCACCACTGCCTATGTCTAGCTTGCTCACTTGGCTTGAATTCACTGCTGCCCCAAAACTGTTATTATTTTTTTTTTTTCCCTAAGGACAAAGGATAGAAATATAAGTGCTTTTGAGAGGGATGGGACTTGACAGTGTGTTATTACGATGACCCTCAAGTACCTGAATGCATTGGCCAGGTATGGCGCAGATTAGTTGTGGTGCTTGCAGCTCCATGTGGCAAGCTCGGACCTAGAAAAGCCACCCTTTCCTGTGGTGAGCTGGCAATTAAAGCTCCACTCCTTCAACCTTTCTGTCTCTTGAAAGCTAAGGAAACAAAGAGCAGGGAGTGGCTGTATAGTACAAACTTGCACTAACCGAGTTACAGCTAGCCCCTACAAACTCATGCAAATGGTGTCTTGCAGGTTTCATATAAAACAACACAACACAGACGGGGGGGGCTGCTCTCAGGGTAGAAAACAGGAATTCCTTTGTATTTATCATTAGTCAGAAAACAGAAAAATGTTCTCTCCCCCAAACACTGAAAATTACATTTTCAATATAAAAATCAGCTTAGGTCTTAGGAGACAGCACTAGAGCATCTTAAATACAGATGTACCTTTTATTAGAAAATAAGCGGTTTATTGAATTAAAATAATGTTAAATTAAATTCCTGTGTGCTGAAAACCATGTGCTATGTTTAGTTGCAATTTGAGCTTGAGAGTTCTGAACCTAAAACTTGGAGATTTCATTATGGGAAGTGCTGTACAGCAGTACTGAAAAATTCAACCATCTTAATTGTACGAGCTATTATCTTAACTTGCACAGCATTTTGTATACTCTATCTGTTCCAGTATCGTATCTCCCAAAAGACAGGGGCAAGTACACAGGGCTGGATGCATTCACTTGAACGCTGTATTTTTCAACCATGTGTTTCTTTAGAAATGGTATGTTTTGTATTATTGTGGAGCGCATCCTGCATAGCAACACTGTAGATTATTGATCCCATTGAATTGTGCAAGACAAATTCTAAACCGTGTTTTTTCGCATTGATCCTTAAATCGTATCATTAAAATAAAACTCAATGATGTTTTGAATACACTGATCCTAATAATTTTAGTGCTTGCGATGTTCCATTTCTGCAACGATGACTAACAGCTCCCGAAGAAATAAATAAAAATCCTCCTGAAATACAATTGTGCCCAAGCTCTTTGAAAGCTACAGAAAACAATTACAGTAAAATTCTGCGTTCTCAATCAGGCTCCATAAAAAACACTCTAGCACGAAGAGATGCTGGATTATTTATCGTGGGAAGTTACTGAATGCTTAACTATGCAGATGAAATTCTGCTCATTCTTTTATACAAGGCAGCAAAATAAATAACTTAACAGCTCACAGTTCCCAAGGTAGACTTGTTAATCGGTCCAATATTGTTCTAATTCTCCTCGTAGCTAACTGAATTGGAGCATGTAACTGGATAAAATGTGTCTTTAGATACCATGTACTTATTCCGATTACTATTTGGTTGATTGATGACTTTCTGATTTTTTGAAACAATGCCAGCACAGTGGCCTCTTGGTAGCTGAACACATGACTGCTGTTTGTTGTGCTTTGGGGGGACTGCAGTGCGAGGTCTGGCTCAGTCATTTTTAAAATCAATACTTGCTCTCTGAGCATGGGATAATTTAGAGAACATAATTCAGAATTCTACCTTTCAGCATGTATCCTCCATCAAAGGGGGATTTTTGTCCAGAGTCAGCACAAAGGCTACATGACCCAAGAATGCACAGATAAGGTTAAAAAGAAAGGAAAAGTATATATTTTTTTCCAACCAAAGCATCACTAGCCACATGTGTACATAAATGTGTCTTATGAATGTGCACATTGAACATATGGATACCTCCGTGATACCAGCTGGAAAGAGATGCTTTGAATAAACTCATTTTTTTCCTTAGCCTCATGCATTTTTAAAAAATTATTATTATTTTTTTAAATGTTTTGATAATTTGTGTAAAATTTGAGAGGTTTTGAAGCAAGGTCCTACTTCACTGCAGAGTGAAGTGTTTGCAAAGGACTAGCTAAAAATGGGACCCAAAAAGCCTTTGATCAGCTGTCTTTCAGCCTTCCTAATGCTGGAGTTCTGAAATAGCTGAAGAATCTCCTCACGGGTATTAGTCATATTCTGCTTAGCACAGGTATTAGTTGTATTCTGCTTTCAGCGCAGAGATTTGAACCAAATTTGCCACATTAAATCAGTGCAGTTCTGCCAGTGCAAATGGAGAATAACTGAGATCCTAATCAGATCCACTGCTGTTTGAGTGTTGACTGAACTCCAGTGTTAGGCTATTTATTCCTTTTGGATTTATTTTCATGTTTAAACATTGTGGTCCTATATTATGCTTCCAATTCATCTTCCATATCTCTTCCATTAACAAAAAAAATATTTCCCTAGCTTCTTCAGACCTTAATGGCCTTCTAGATCCTCTCTCTGCCATTAAATTATATAAAGTCCTGTTTGCACTTTCTCTTCCTGCTTTCTCCAAGCTGCTCCCGAGCGACACACCCCAGAACTCCCTGTTTCCCTTGCAGCACCCCAGACACACTACTGGACCTCCTTCCTGCCTGGGTTTCCCTTGCTCCTCCAAGATCTAAACATCCCACTCCTCTTATGTTTTGACACAAGCTGTAGAAGTCAACAGAACCTTGTTTGTATTTAAAATGTCCCTTATTTGCTGTTAAAACGTGCCTGTATTTTAACAACTTCTCAGTATATAATTGCTCAGGCACAGTCCTTCTGTCCAGAACCTCCCAGCCTAGAGGACTGGGAGCCCCTCCACAAGCTGCCGTTTTCATTCCAGTTCTGCTTCTACCCCCTTCAAAAGGAGAAACTTCCAGGCATATCTGAACAGAGCTGACAGCTTCTCCACGTTGTCAGAGGATCCTGAGAAAGGAAAGATGGACATGCCCCAAAAGCACAAAGCTGGTTAGACATTTTCTCATGACAATAGCATGAAAAGAGGTATGTGAAATTTCTGGGGGTCTGGGAAAAAAAAAAGAAAAGTGTAAAACAAGGAAAAGCCTGACTCTACTTAAAGGCTATTTGCTGTTTTCAAACATCTCATCCTCATCCAGATTTCTTACATGTAAAGTATTTGTCTTAATTTGTTACAAAACTCAAATGAGTGCCACATGAAAAGCCATAGATGGCAGCAAATTATCTTTATCAAGCTAAGTTTTGCCATCACTCTCATTTTTGTATAGTTCTTTTAACAGAAATAGAATTAAATAGGAAACAAAACAGTGGGGAAGAGTTAGAACAACAACTTAGGCATTTCAGCTGACCAAAGACTACGAAAACTCAATTTCTTTTACTTCCCTCCTTATGTTCAGTCAGTTAATGAGTGCTCAGCCCCTTTTTACAGTGTGGACCAAAAGAAAAACCCACTCAGGATACAAAAGCTTCAAACCCTGCATCCATTCTAAATATTTGTGAAGATTATTGGTGCTATTTCCTTCTATGTAGTTTACTGGACCTCTGTATCACCAGCTGCAGCACTGGAGCTATGCAAACAGTTTCCCCTTTTAACTTTTTTTCCACAGCTCTCTGAAAACAGCCTTTATCCTTTGGGATAAAGTTTCTAGAGCCTATACATTTTTTTTTTGTGAAATAATTATTAAATATTATTAAATATTATTATTAAATGAGATTTACACCTCATTCTTTTTTTTAAATTAGGGGATGAACTACATTTCTTGTTAGTCTCGTCCATGGAAAAACATGATATGAACACCCATGTATTTTATAAAAATGCGCATGTTCTGAATCATTAAGCTCAAGACATTGTGTTCTAGGATAGACATCAGCCCAGGTTTGGCTGGTATTTTCTGCAGCAAGACAGATGTTTGATTTGTGGATTTCTACCCAGCCAAACCTCAAAGTAAAACAATGAAAGAGAAGAACAGAAGCAGGTGCCTGGCTACACCGAGAGGACAGGGTTTGAAACACTTGGTTCTGTGCCATTGAGGCATCTTTTTGCTTCACGCTGTGCAGCCTGGGTGCCCTTGGTACCACTTCTCAGGTGAGGTTTGCTCTCTTTCACCACAGAAGAAATGGCGAGCGACATATACAAATGATTCCCAGGAATACATGTATATTAAAGGCGAGCTGATGGATTTTGCTGCACTTCACTTGACTTAGCGAAACACAATAGAACAGGAAGCCTTCCACTTCTTTCCTTTTTTAAAAATTTGTCTATGGCATGATATGATACAAAAGCTATATTTGCATTACAGCAGCCTGAAAAAGTTACCAAATGCTTTCCTTTGTTCATTAGGTAAGTTGATAACAAATCACAAGGAGGGAAAGCAGAGGACCCGGAAGAAAATCAAGTTCTCAGCTTTGCACCAGAGCCCCCTGGGACAATTCTGGCACAGGAGGGAATGGAAGTACATGGATGTGCCTGCCTGGACTGGAAGGAAAATAGGAGGGTACACTGGAAATCTATGATACTTTGTGCTTCCCAGTATTTCGCAGAAATGGGGAAAAAAATGCATGTAGGTATACTACAGCCGATATAGCATTTTTTCCCTGAGTGAAAATTACAAAGAGAACACAGAACAATTATGTCAGAAGTGAACTGCTAGGACAAAAATCACTTGCCATCCCTATATCTGTAGGTTTTACCCTTATATGCACCCTGACATGAAAGATTCTATAAACAGTGTTTGATTACAGTGTTATTTTATAGTATGTGATTTCAGATGTATGAAAGGGACATTGACTTCTTTTTCCCTTTACCTGCCTTGTATTTTCTGCTCTTGTCCTTGATTTTCAGGTACAAATTAAGATACCTTCACATCCAGCTTCTCAGTAAATGAAAAAATACTCAGGCATGCACCTGCAATACAATTTTATGTCCTCAAGCTACAAGGATAAATTATATGACTGAAAGGTGGGGAGATTACAGGTTTATGACAATATTTTTTTAGAATATATATGATTATGCACATATCATTCTGACTTAGAGATTATCTCATTTGTGAGAAAATAACACGCCTGGCATCGCTGAATATAAAACAAAGGTTTTGTCATGGTGGCTTCATCAAAAGACACATGTAGAAAATGCATCATCTTTAATAGCAGGGTTGTTGAAAATTCTGAAACAGTTAATTCTCAGATATTTTTAAAAATCACAATTATGATGTCAATATCATAATTTTATAACCCATATAAAACTATTATTTGTGCCATCTATGTTGGCAATGCTCAAAATAGGAGAAAAAAGACTGTAAACTGGCATTTCTTCATCCTCTTTGTCATTGTTTATTTTCTCCACCATAAACCATTGCATTTACTTTTTGTGGCATGGGCAGTTGGGCTGCTCATTCAGCTTATTCAACAAGACTCAATCAAATGTTTATTTATCCTTATTCGCTGAGCCTGGAACCAGACTTTCCTTTGCCACACTGTCATTGTCTACTCTCCCTTTGAATCTTTCACTTTGCAGATTCATCTCCCCAAATTTTGGATGTCTGAGTGCCAACTTCAGGACCTCAGCAGATCCAAACACCAGCTATGGTTTTTCTTTCCTCTTTGCAAGGTCAGATAAATGGTCACCTCATAAAACTGTTTCTATTCTACACAACCATACAACAAAAACAAGGTCTTGCAATTGCAGCCCAGTGGCCTACAGCACATGAAGGAAGTAGCAGTAATGCAGCCAGCGTGGTATTTTCTGAAGCCTTTCAGGTACAGCAAAATCCCAGTTAAGCATAAAACACTACACCAAAATTTACTTTTGGTATGGGCCATTAATTAGAACCATTTGGGCAGAATTAACTCCCCTAGTGTGCTGAGGGCAGGATTCTGCAAAGCACTCAATGAGTGCTTCTGACATTGAAGCTAGGTACAAGTCATTACTGTCTCTGCTGTAAGAATAGAAATAGGTAGCTTATGTCTTAAGGAAGAGAAGAGCAGACTGCTAATGTGTAAATGGATATTATTCCAAGAGTGCCTTTGGACTTGCTGTGCTCCAGATTTTGGGTCTGGAACAGAGAGAGCCCTCAGGAGGGTATTGGTATCTGCACATCCATGAAATTGGAGAATCCAGTCCTAGCTTTTAAAAGAGCCAGTGATAACATGGTCCTGACATCCTTGAATTTATTTTCAAAGTCAAGAAATAGAAGGGGATTCACATTTTGTGTGTGTGATCTTCCTTTAAGACAGGGGTTAAACTGAACCAGCCTCTGGACCAAAACACTTCTGAGCTTTGATTCTTTTGTTTTTGAGCCTTGTGCCTTTGGATGTCCATTAAGAGCAGGTTCACAATCTAAATACACATGAGTTATTAATGAGAGGAATGCAGATGTTACAGAAAGCAATGTTTTTAGCTCTTCCTAATCAGATGAACTATTGTTGAACAACATTTATTTTCTTGCCAGATTTCCTGGCACAATTAATTCCTTCACAGAAATAAAACCTGCAGGAATTTTAATTGTTTTATAAAAAGTCAGGTCCCCTTTAAAGAATTGATTTCCATAGCTCTATTTCATTAGAATTGTTTTCCTTTAAGTAATTTCATAATTCCGCGTTAATGAGCGAGTGAAGATTGTTTCTGACTAAATGGCATGTGATGCCTAAACCACCAATCACTTCTCTGGACCTCCTATCTCTCAAACCACCTGCTAATCACAACAATTGCTAATTTGAGACCTTTTAGCCATTTCTGATGTTGGTGACAATGCTACATAGCGTGCAGTGGCCATTTGGCCAGTCTCCCACCCACCTCAGTGACTGCGGCTGCTGCTGCCCATTTTGGGCTCTATTGTTCTCCCGCCTCTGCTGACCACGAGCAATTCCTCCTTGCCTGATCCCGGGGGAATCTCTGCCTTCACAATGGGGGCAGGGCCATTTGCTTTGTGTGCAAGATAATCTTTTATAGAATTGTTCTCACACACACTCAAGCACACACTAGCCTGCTTGTGCTCCCTTTCTGCTTCTGAAAGGCTGACAAACAGCAGTGGGAAGGTTTAAAAAGCAGATAGGAAATGTTAACTGTCCCTGGCTAGTCATTCCTTTATTGATGTGCACTTAAAAATACATATGGATACAGCTAAATATAGAAATATACGGTTTACATAATCATTGCTGTTTTCACACTCCTACTAAGAGTATATCTGGCAACGCTTTGCATACACCTTGCAGATAAAATCTGATAATAGATAAACAAAGAGTCCACTACATTTGGATTTCATAAATACCCATGTGTAAAAACCATATCGAGATGGAACAAGCATTTCCCACAGTATTTCAAAAGAGAATGGAAAACCTAAGGTGATCTGTTAAGAGAAGCAGAACTGACAGCCCCTGTGCTCAGCATGGTATCTTCCTGCCTTATGGATGCTCCTCTTCCCCAGCCAGCTCTGAATAGAAAATAAAATTTACTCGATTTCTCTGTCTGAGCTGCTGAAATATGACTTTGTACTGAGCTTTACCTTTAAGTCCTCCACTCTGAAGGATTTAAAGCTGCTCATTATATTACAAAGCAGGTTGCAGTAGAAAAATAAAATAAAGGTAGACTGTACTGACCAACTGCTTTAACCAGGGTAGAAAATCTGTAAATATTATAGCAACCCGCACTACAATGAAAAAAGGCATAGAAGTATCCCCATTGCTTATGACAGGGGTGACAATTTGGGGCATTTCCCTACAGTTTTTACCATGGCTTTTCTGATTTATTTCCAGCCCTTTGCCTGAGCAGACTATTGAAGCATCCACAAAAGCTGCATCCAGCAGACATTTCCTCTTGAAAATACTCCCACCCGGCCCCGCTAAAGGGGCAGAGGAAGATGCGGCCAGCCGCCGGCGCGGTCATTGTGCCGTGTCCTGCCGGCCGCGCTCTGCCCGCGTACATGGCTCCCTCTAGGCTCGGCTGCCTCGCACGGCAGGAGGAAACGCTGCTGGATCCATAACCTGACCCTACATCTGCCCGTGGCCAAAATCACAAAGCAGCAGCAACCCCCCAGGAATATCCTGTCCAGCTAAAGGAAACCCATCGCCGCTGCTGCTGCACAAGGATCGCAAAGTCAGGTGAAAACCACAGTCTCACCCCTGTGAGCAACAGGGATGTCAAGAAAGCTTTGGAATACCTTCTGGCACAAGTGCTAGAAATAGGGCAGTGTGGAAAACCAAATCTAACAATTCTGTCACCTGGGACCCAGGCTGCTTGCCCTGGTAGGCACGGGATCCGTGCTTTGCGGCGGGGGCTGTAGTCACTTGGTGCTTTGTTGTGCTGCTGCCTTTCATTACTCTCTGCTCTAGCCAGGTGGCGAGGGCCACGCTCTGAAAAGCTCCCTGGGGCCCATGTTGTCTAATAAGTATGGATGTTGCCTGGGGCCGTTGGCTAGGCCCCTGCATCTAAGGCCCAACAAACTCAGCATTATAATGATTGGCAGATTTGGGGTTGAAGCGTGGCTTCTGACATGACATCGTAATTCATTCCACAGTGCTCTTTAACGTGTAAATTACCTGAGATATGAGGGACTATTTTACTTTTAACCCTTGTATGCCTGCGTTTAATTTCATTTTCCAGCTGTGTCAGTGGGCCTCTCTGGCGAGGTCGCACAGGTGCAGGACGAATGCGGCAGAGGCCTGAGGTGGCATGTTTCGTTATGTATTTTCGCTGTACGACACACTGCAGTCAAGAACTTCAACCGTTTCAGTCAAGCTCAACAAAATGTTACAGATGTCACATGAATGTCATACCTCCAACCTGGTATTTAGTGACTTGGTTCGAAAGCAGCAGTTGTGCCGTGGTTTCTGTAGTGTAACAAGGTGCAAGCACCTCACAATCACAAAACAATCCTTTTCAGCACAGCATCTATTGACTCGTGCACCTTTGTATTGCTTCCTCTACTGATCTCAGCTCTGATAAGGAGCTGTAGGTACTGCTATGTACATAAACATAATGATGTATACACACCAGCACAGGGCATGCTACCCCTTGGTGGCTGCTGCAGCTTTCACTAGGAACCAGCAGTAAGGCAAAATTAAGACTAGCAAAAAAAAAGCTCTTAGGTCTTAGCTGGTTTAGAGAAAATGAGGGATATGATTAATTTGATGCTAGGAAAGGAGGCTAGATAATTCATACATATACTCGAGTTTTATTGGAGCCTGATATATTTTATACAAATTACCAGCATGCAAACCCTCCAACCACTGTCACGGCTAAATTTCAAAACTTGCATGAAATAGCAAAGACCTGGTTTTGAAAGTGTGCTCTAAAATACTGTTTGCAATTACGATGTCAGAAAACATCATGTGTGCAGCTTCAGCCATGTAGCCTGATTTTGCCTAACATGCAGACGCAAGCAGAAGGGGTTGGGGTACGTGTGCCTCTTCCCGGCTGAGAGCTCCTGGCTGCTGGCACCGCTGACCTGAGGAGCTGCTTTCACTGCAGCAATGGAAGCTGTGGCAACCAAATCAGCTTCAGGGTAGACCAGTTACCCTGTTTATAGTTGCCTTAGATCCTGCTGGGCTGCGGAATAGTGGGAAAGTCCTGTGTTTTCAGTAATTACTACAAAGTAGCTGGTATTTACAACTTGTAGCTGCAGATAGGTTTTCAAGACACCCATTATCAGCCAGCCTCGCAACCATTTAATTCAATACTGAGAGCTTTGAAAAATATTTCTAGAGCATCAACTGTCTTTGAGTTTCTCTGAAATCACAGAACCTGGAAGGATTTATCATCCTGAAGGAGGTGGCTAGCAAACAGAAGGGTGTGACTCACAAGCCAAAGAAAAGTAACTGGGCCTTGTTTCAGGCACTTCTAGAAAGCTGCATCACTGCAAACATTTTTGGCCATCTTCATAATGGTGTAAGATTGCTGCCAACATACACAAATACCTTTATCTCATGCTTCAGCAAGAAGTTTTTGGCCCAGATGTTACTGAGTTAGCTTTATTTTTAACCCTCTCCCCGAGTCACAAATGCTTTCATCCCCTGGTTCCCTGCCACTAAACCCAGACTCGCTTTCGCCTCTTCTCAGTCCTTGTGAAAGTTGAATATCTATAACAGAAACCAAAATGAATGCAAACTGTATGCAGGCTTCGTTAGGAAACTTTACACCCTGCACAGAGTGAAACACCTCCCCCTTCCCCTCAAGCAGGGAACACCTCGGCTCTGTAGGGAGCTGAGGCTTTGCCACTGCCTCTGCTCATCACAAGATGCTGCTCGCAGCAGTCCACTGTGAGCTCCAGGAAGAGCAGTGCTCTTCAAGACCCCCTTTTAATTTGGGGACAGTACAACTCCTACAAGTTCCAAGTATTCCATGCATTGCATGGTAATGTGTCAATACAGGATTTAAAAAAAAAAAAAAAAAAAAGAAAAAAAAAAGAGAGGATTTGATCTGAAAAGGAGATATAATCGGTATGTTCCTAAAACCAACAGACTCTTGGTTTTGTCAATACCAAATGCTGGACCAAATTAATTTATTTATTTATTTTTAATTTGCATTACACCTAAACTAATTGCACCAGCAATTCATTTGGCTATGGATTAAAAACAACACACAGGATCTCCTATCACCATGCCTTGCTCCTTAACAGGGTAAACTATCCATAATCATACTCAGGTAAGTACAGAAGACATCCCATCCCTCATTTCCATTTTTTAGCAAAAACCAGCTTTAAGGCTGATTTTAAGATGCTGAGGTAGTTGCTCTAGAAGCCTATTTTCCCTTTGTGACAAGTCCAGCCTTGCAAGATGCTGAGCTCCCTCAGCTTTGGCTAACCAGATGCTCAGCGTTCACAGGAAGGATTCCTAGCACAAGCATGTCAGGAAGCTGTGGGGGGATTTTTCCCCTGCCCACACCCCAAATCCCACAACACTGCATTTTCAAAAGTTTTCTTGCATAGAAAACGCATTATCTTTTAGCTACCTCAAGTTTTCATTTTAACAAGGCACACTCTATATTGCAGTGAGGCTAGTAAGGCCACTGGAGCTGCGATGGCTCAATACTTGGTGGTACAAAGCGGTGGGAGTTAATCAGTGCTGAGCCAATATTTCAATATAATGTTTGCAGGCTTGGTGCTAGCGAGGCGCTATTTTTAGCCTCTCTGCCAGCTGCTCTCATTGTAGTTCCTGTGGCTATTTCTGACAGAGGGGGAATGCTCTCTCCGGTCTGGTTCTTATTCTGACATTTTCCCGCTCCATACTGAAACCACTAGATTACACCTACAGAGTAAGTGTGTTTCTGCTCCTTCTGCTGTAGCGCACAGTGATGCTGTGCTTCAGGAGCAGCCGACACACCTTTCTTCCACATGTAACTGCTGCCTAGGGTGACTGCACCCTGTGCATTGTCTGTGGGACCTGTACGGGTGGGCAGACCCCGTTTCTGTGCTCCACCTGCCCTGCTTGCCCATTGAGGTTACTGCAGTGAGATCCAAGCAGATTCCCACCTGGTCCTCTCTGCCTACTTGGGTTATAAACTCGTCGGGAGAGCAGCTTGTCTCCTCGTGCCCCCAGTCTGCTGCTACACACAGTGCCAGCACTTGGAAAAGAACAAGATATTTTTCTCTGCTCCTTGCCTTTGTGGAGTGCCCCAGCCTAATGGCACGTGGCCATTCTGTGCGGGGTTGGACGGCTTTGGTTTCTCCAGATGCAGGTCTGAGCCCTCAGAGGTGAACACACAGCTGATGCTTGAGTTATGTCAGAAAGCTGAAACTGCCCATGCTTGTGTGGTTATTAGGACACTGGATGTAAAGTCCTGTAGCATTTTCAAGGTAAAATTTGAAGTCTGCTATCTTAGGCACTGTTTTAGTAGAGTGTACTGCATTAAGCAGAATAGGTTTTAGATTTAAGCATACCCTAGCTCCATTACAATCTTGCTACCAAATGATTTTAAAAGCAAAATCCAAAGGACCCTGTGATTAACTCAGACCATCTCCCCTAACAGAGAAACCCATCTGACTGTGAAGTGTCGCTATCTTTCTCCTGCTGTCTCCATCTTCCTTTCATGCCACAATACAGGCATACTACAACAGAGGATGCCGTACATCCTCTGCCTCCTTCCCTTTTAGTGCTAGGGCCACTTCTTTTATCTGAGGGATCAGCCACCTCAGGCTCTTTTCCAGCACAGGAGTATGTGTGCTTTTCCCTCCCTACTTTGAAGGACACCAGTGAGTGCTGTGCTCACAGGTACACAGAGCACAGATACCTATTTGAGGAAAAAATGTTCTGTAAATCTGTCAGCCACGTACAAAAGGAAAGCATTTAATTGCAATTTAACTGCAGAGGCATTTCATGTGTTTTAACTGCTACAATAAAGAGGAAAACTTTCATTATCAGGTTCTGGGATTCAGCTGTGCATCTTTCCTTAACACTAATAGGAGACTCTGTGCTGTTTCTGCCCACCTAACACTGAAAAATTACTCAATAAAAGTTACTTGTCTGGTACAATTACACCCTCATCTTTCAATTAGCATTCTCCCTAGTAGTTAGGGTGGGCTTTAGGAGCCCTGTAAGAGATATTTCTTGGCTGAACAAAGTCATCTTCTTACCAAGTAGATTGGTTAGTGTCAGCCTGCTACCCCTTGCAATGAGCACAGGATCCTGAAAGCATTTCATCCTCATTACTGAATCACAGGGCTGCTGGTGAAGTGTGAATGTGAATGCTTTGGTCTTCTGGGAAAGCGGAGCTTAATATTGAATAAACAACTATCTGGGGAGAGGCAGGAGTCTAAAAGAAGCTTCTGGGGCAGAAAAGGGCTAAAGCCCTAAAATACTTTTATTGGTATAATTTTTCTTTTAAAAGGGAGTGAGCCACTTAAGTGTTTCCTTTGATTTGTATTGGGCTGACTGAATTATTATTAGAGAGAAGGAAATGCCTGTAACGCAATCCAAACTATATATCATGTAGAAAAAAATATTAGGGTCTTTAAAAGGGATAATGAGCACAGAGCAAGGTTCGCATATGCTAATCCCCTTTTGACACACTGTGTTGAATCGTTTATTAAAATAGCACCACAGTTCTTTTTACATTACATCTTTTACTCACATTTTCAAGAAAATGGGGCCGAGCGAAACATTTCTATCGACCAGAAACAAAATCTTTCTTTCACCGGCATTCAGAACAAAAAGGCCTTAGAGAGGAAGTCAGGTGGGCGGGCGAGATGGCAAGCAGAGGCAGCTTCCCACGTGAAGGTGGCACCACAGAACTGCCCTGGAAAGCCACCAACCTGTTCTCACAGGGTATTTGCAAGTAAGGTCCTTGTGATCTCACCTTTCAAAACATTTTTCTCTTGTATAAATACACATACATTAAGCCATACAGAGGAATTTCTGTCCCCTTATCCAAGTGAGGGTCCTACATACCTGGCTCCAAAATTATTCTCACTTATCCTGTGGCCAGATGAATGCTCAGTTATTTTTGTGAAGCAGTCACTGACATTACTGTCAAAGTTTTGAAACACAAGGGAGCACTTCCATCCTTTACGATCTGTTTATTATTGAGAGAAAGCATTTAGAAGCCAAAAAAGACAGGGCAAAGCTCGATTTACAACGTAGTTAGGAACACTGCTATAAAACTTTTCATCAATTCAAGTTTTTTGTTTTTTGTTTTTTGTTTTTTTTTTTTTTCCCCTCACCATTGTTAATTACTGGATAATGAAGGAGACTATGGCATGGGAATGTATTTTTTTCAGTAAACCCTGATGTAAGGAAGAACTTTAAAATGTCCTTGCTAAAAGATTTCCCAATTTTACAAAGAAATATCTCTAACATCAGATTAAACTCAAGCTGTCATTTTAGCACTTATTGTGCTTCTCTAGAAGGTCACAAAAAAGAGGCACTGAGATCTGGCCCTGCTCTGAATGAGAATTGCTTTGCCCAACATCAGATAAGCCGTTTGATGCAGGAAAAGAGTAGTGCTGGATCAGCCCAACAGAGGGCAATGGGATACATTGACTCGAGCTGCTCCATAGCCCCTGGAAGATGGCAGAGCTGGTCACAGCCTGCTCACTTAGAGCCGCCACCACTTGCCACAGGTCCAGCTACACGCGGTGCTGCCTAACCCGAGGCAAGAAGGAAGGGGCAAAAAGCAGGACTGAGCGGGAGAAGTGCGATCACAATGCTTCATGGGGTACTCACATAGCTGAATGTTGGCTTCTGTATTTTTGAAAGGCTTTAACATTTTTTTTTTTTTATTCAATGCCTGAATTTTTTTTTTTTTTTCTTTTTAGATCTGCAAACTGAGTCTTAAGAAAGGCTAATCTGGCAGGCACATCTGACACACGGGGTCAGATGCTGTGGCAGGAACATCAGGGCTGCTTAGCCGGGTAATCAGCAGGTTACATGCTTTGCACAGGGGCCTCCTGGTCACCTCTGTCTTGGGAACGTGGCCAGCCTGCGCAGGATAAGATGAGCTCTGTTATACTCAGCCTATTTTAATAGTGGGGTGGGCTGTGATAAGTATGTAGATTGAGAAGAAATGCATTTGGCATGTTTTTCATTTTACCTTTTGTCTGAGATGTCTGGGAGCAGGAGGACTGAAAAAAGATTAAAATAGTGTATTCTGAAAAGAAGTCACATCAAGATGGAACCAAGAATTTGGGAATTATCAGCAAAGGCCTATTCTTTAGAGTTCAACCTGCCAGCTCATCTCCCAGGCATGCTCAGACAAGATTTCTATTAGCAAAAATACTTCCCAGTATTTATCTGAACAGAGCATCCAGATACTACAAGAGATTCAGAGACCCATCACTAATACGTTGTGGCCTTTTCTCTGCATAGGAGTATTAATGGACTGGATTATTTTACAAATTACCTGGTGTTCTTACATACTGAAATGTAATGGCAGGAAAGCTCTAGACTCAAAATACATACATTGAAATCTATTGTTAGTATGTGATGCTTTGTTCAGTCGGGAGTAGGTAAATTTCAGAGAAGTCTAGTTTTTCTTTTGTTGTATGTTTCTCTCAAAATCAGTATCTGGGAACATGTGAATTAACAAGCATCTGTACAGTGGGAGGATGACCACAAAGCGATTTCAAAATCATGTTCTCATTACTGCTAAAAATATAGTTTGTTATTCCAAGAAGGGATGTAACACCTCTGTAATTAGGGACTGCTCTGGCCTCAGGGGAATCCTAATAAAGCAAATTTCATACATTGATGTGCTTCCCATTGCTTCATTTCTTTGTTCTATCACCCTGTTGTTAATAACACCCTGCAGCAAAAAATGTTCATGAAGCCAAGAGCTGTCCAGATAAGAGAAAAGGTCATGATCCCCCTAGTGCGCGTTCATCAGTGAATGGACACCAATCTGAAAATAAGAGGATGCCTGTCAATATGGAATGGAAGGCAGCAGCATAACATCAAATTAAAGCCAACGAATGCTCATACAGTTGTACTGGGCTCCAACCTTAACCAAAAATCAATAGTCAACAAAGTATTACAATATGAAGTGACTGAATCACTGGGGAAGGAGGTAGCAGAGGGAGGAAGTGCATGAAAGCTTTTCAACCATTATTATACTTATATTCACATATATACACAGATGATGGAGAAGATGATGCTCTGTTGCCTCTAAATTTTAGCTTGAAACACAGCCTTAGCTACCAGGTGTGGGAAATACACCATGCCCAGGTTACTAATGGGGGATGCAGCAGGTACGCCCCTACTCATATTCATATGCAAGGTCCTGAAACCAATAAAATGTATTACGTAAAGCCTTCATGTCTGATCACAGCCCCAAATACTAAGGGTGACTTCTGGCCATAATTCATGTATATTTTATGGCAATTCCTTTGAATAATCATAGTAGCAGTAAAAATGTCATGGAACAAGCAATGCCTGATGGCAATATAGGAAACAGATTTTTGCCAACAATTTTCATTTTGTACAATGAAAATATCTGTTTGCCTTTGATGCTTTTCTGTAGGGCATGTTTGTGGGGAAAAAAAACACGTGACTACTTTATATATAAGACATGAGCCAGATCCCAAAGAGTTTGTCTTAAAAATATCTACATTTATCAGTAAATTTGTGAACAATAATAAAGCTGTAAATTTCCATCGCCAAGTCTAACATTCAGCTAAGCATTTCATTTTAGGCCACTGACAGCTTATTCCAAAACCTCTCACAAGCATTAGGAAACTCTCAACAGCATCAGTGAAATGTGGTTCAGGTATTGGAGACCTGGGGGATTGCTGTTCAGTTACTCCACGTCAAGCTGCAAATACTGATTACATTCAAAAATCTTTATTTTCCCCAATCATTTCAAAAACAGAATTCCAAATGACAAAATGACTAAAAAAAATTAAAAGCACATACCCAATACACTGCAGGTTTATCTGATAACTGTTTCCCCTCTGAGCAAATGAGAAGGCAGAGAAAGAACCAAAGAATTTCATATTTATATCTTATTTTGTGGTTAAACAAAAATAATTTAAGCAGTGAGATGTTTTGGCACTCTTCATTTTGCCCCACTGAATGAACAAGATTAATTTTGCTGCCTGAAGGCTGCCCTGCATATAATTGAGCCTGATGTTAGAAAATGACCTTAATTTTTATCCATCAGTTTTGCACCCACAGTAACTACAGGAGCACTTTATAGCCTTTAGACATCTGATGACCAGATTAAACATGCAAATCAGATAGCTGAACATCTAAACCTGATTAAATTAATCAGCCATTACTTCCATCTATAAACCTGCACAAATATTTTAAAGTTTGCCATTATTTCTAAAGATAAAGTACATCAACAAACTCAGAGGCCACTTCTGGGCTCTTCTAAAATTCCCCAAACACATGTCTAGAGCTTATCAGAGAAGCAAGCCTGTGTTTTAGCCTTCCATACTGTCAAGTTTCCTCTGGGCTTTTCAGGATGAACTACTGAAGAAAACCCGAAGAAGGAATTAATTAGGATAGGCCAAGTTGTTCTCGGCACTGTACAAACAATGATCACCTTGATCAGACTATGAATTAAAGAGAATAACCTACACATATAAATGATAGGAAAAAGGGAGGCTGCAAGGGAGACATCCCCTAAAGGGTAGATAGGGTGCAAAGTAGATCAGACTCACTAGATTCTATTATTATAGTTGTTTCTTTCTTTTCTCCCCTTGAAAAATTATTTGTATTAGGTATTTTTGTAAGGCAATCGAGACTCCACATTTACCCTTCTTTTTAAATGCAAGATGGAAGAAGAAAAAGAGAAGTTGGTCTTTTTTTCCACAACAGTAAGTATACCTACGCTTGGGCATGAACTTTGTTATCTGACCTCCACATTTGCTCGGTGCATTACATGAGAACTATGTTGTAGCCTTTTCCTATTACCCAAGCCATAAATTTATAGGACAATTATAGTCTGCAAGCTACAATGCAGTGTCAGTTCCAGTAACCCAGGGACTCTCATCAACCATTTTTTTTGTTTGGTTTGTTTCTTCCAGGAACCTTGTGTTCCTTCTCATTTTCAGGGCAAACTCTACCTGGAGCATATGGTGCCTCAACAGCTGCATCATAAGCAAATCTTTAGGTTTATTACCTTGTTAATTAGGGTCATTGCCCACTAATAATTTAGCCAATAATAGGATATTTTTTAATCAGCCAGTCATTGCATTTATTATTTCCTTTGGCTGAAACTGTAATAAACACTATGAAATACCCTAATTTATGATACTTCTGCCTGTCATAAAAGCATTTAACTTGGCCCTAAATTTTCTTTAATGGTAGCCTTCATTTCTATTATTTCAGATCTTTTAAGACTCTATAACATGTGCTCTGGTAGGTGGACTTCGCTGCCATTTAGTGCATTAGCCTTGCTAGCCAAAGCCATTCCTGAATAAATGTATTTCCTTCTCTTGCTAACAAGGACAATGGAAGAAAAAATAACCTGCTACTAGGTGGGATTACTTTCATCATAATAGGGCAGGCTAAACATTGCTTGTGGAGGATTCTGTCCCACCACATAGGGCTTCTAACATCCTACAAGATGCTCATCCAGAAACAAGAGCAGGTTTACAACCATGGGACCTATTCCCTGGTCTGGTCCTGCTCCCAGGGTCCATTCACCCTGGGATGGTGCTGGTGGAGGAGACTACAGTATCTGTGCTGCTCACCATGGGGCCTGTGAGCCTCAAGGGCCTCATCGAGCATCTTGCGGTCTTCTCTGCTGAGAGCCTCAGCAACGCTTCCCTGACAAAATAGATAAGCCTGATGCTAACATTTTTACTGTTTTAATTCTGCTGTTAAAGGAAGGGTTTGTGTAAACCTCTTAAAGATGACCAGGGAAGGGGGAGAAGAAGAGGGAGCTGGTGTTATAGTGCCACGTTAAAGGAAAGCTGCTGTACATGCTCAGAAGCGAGAAAAGGAGAATGCACTTTTCAAAAGCAGCAACTCTCTAAAAACGGGCACAGGTTGGAGAAATAAATTCCAAGACTAACTGTAGGTTTCCTTGAGTATAACGAAGCTATGATGTATGCAGGATACAATACCAGCAGTTCATCCTGACGAGCAGAGAGGGGCAGAAAACCAGAGTAATGTCCCTTTTGTGAGGGAGAAGTATTAACCATGAAGATGTTTTTCCACACCAGCAGGACTGAATGCATTAGGATTAGGACCAGAGATGAGCAAAGCAAATCCTGAGAGGTAAGGAGCTTGTCAGCACAATATTGATGTCACAAGTCATGCTGATGCCCAGGTAGTAATAGCACTACTTTCTGTAGATGTTATTTGTATTAAAGTAGCTGAGATTAGGATCTCTTTGTGTTAAGCCTTTAAGCAAGGGAAAGTCTAACCCCCAAAGAGAATGCAGTCATCAATAATAAGACAAGCAAAAGCTGGGAACAAGACGCTGTTATTATTCCCATTTTATAGCCAGAGAACTGAGACACTGAGATTAAATGACTTGTCACACAAAAAATCTTTGGCAGAGTTGTGACACAGAGCCACTTCTCCCGGCTCCGCAGCTTCTGCCTCAACCACAAGATCAGCCTTCCTCTCTATTACATATAAATGGCAATAGTAGGTAAATAACACACTACCCCTCACCTAAAAATCTCAGACCACTTAACAAACACTAATAGAGCCTAATGATGACTTTGGAAGAACAGTAAGTATCCTCTTAAGTGTTCTCTTGATCTAAACAGGCAGGCTCTGCCTTCCCTTGTTCCAATAATGCACATCATATCAAAGATGCCAAATTGCCATCCTGGCATTGAAAGTAGCATCCTAATTCACACTCAGGATGTAGAAAAGGAAAAAAAAAAAGTGACATACAAATGAAGGTCTGTAAAATTGTTAAGTACTCTGTCACTTTTACTGGATTAGTAAAAATCACTGCTTGTGGAGTGAGGCCACAATACATATATCTCGACTTAGATCCCTGCCAGCAGCAGAGGAATACTGCAAAAGATTGCCCAAAACAGCAGCCACAGCAGGAAAAGGGTGACAAAGCACAGGGAGCATTAGAGCTGTGGGTCTTGTAACCCTTGATGCCATAAGGCAGTGCCCCCAGAAATGGGGAGGGTTGCAGGGCTGGATGCTGTGAGGGGCTGGAACTTCAGCCTCAACCATCCAAGGCAGATGCTGTGATGAAAAACCTCAAGCAGGTTTTTCTTCTGTGGGCTAGGGTAGGCTTCTTGTTATAGCTAAAATTACACCTTAATTTCTGGCTTTATTTGTCCGAGCAACGTGGGGTTAATATCCTGTCTGAGGAAAAGTGATATTGCCTTTATTAGCACGGTCTCTTAATGTAGAGTTACATCTGTGGCAATGACTAACGCTACAGGGCGGTGTTGCAAGCCCTCCTAATTTAATGCATCACAGCATTTATTTTACACAATACCTCTCAGTTTGCCACAAGAATCAACACGCTGCATATTAGAGGCAAAGATCTAGGTGCAACTCCCATGGCTTTGTTTCTTCCAGATGGTAAATTCAACAAGACAGAGAGGAAAACACTGCAGGTGTTGAGCCTGTTGTTACTCAGCAGGCTCTGGAGGAGCTGAGCACAGCAAAGCACAAGGACAGGTCCAACAGGAGCTCAGCTCCGGACCGATCATGCATTGGTTCAATGAGCTACAGCACCAAGGCTGTCCACAGGCTGATATTCCTCAAGCCTGTGAAATCAGAGCTGCAGAAATATCGTCGTGCAGCAGCTGGGATGTTGAGTACCCTGAGGGCGATGGCAACGCAGCGCAGCATGCAGGGAATGCTTCAAACAGCTGTGAACTAACTGCCCTTCTGCATGCAGGATCAGGAAACACACATACAGATGGTTCATGCATAGCATGCCACAACAGCTAGTGATGCTGATAACAATAGAGCAGCTTAAATAAAACTTAGAGATCGGCAAGACAGCACTATAATTCTGCTAGACACTCTGCAACTCTGAGAACAAATTTGATTGGCACAATGTTCAAAAAAGCATCTGAGTATTCCCCAACTAAACATATTTATTTTTCTGTCCAGAAGAGAAAAATGAAACATTTGTTTTCTGATTTGATGTCAAAATCTGCCACCTTGATGGGGGATACGTTTAATGAACAGAAAAGATTTAGTGAAATTTGATATTATAATAAATTTAAGAGCTCTTAAAATACTAATTGCTTGACAGTGAAGCACACGTTGCCACAATCACCCAAACTATACGTTATAGGAAGAATTATCACCCACCACTTCCAAATACATTACTCAGACCTAGACTGTCACCATCTGTGCGTTGCGAAGACAGCAAGAACTCATTCGGCAATTAGCATCAGTGGAAAGCGCTGCACCACGTAAGCAGTGCTCTACATAACAACAACATAGCTCGATAACAAGCTTAGCATGTTTAAGCATAATTGGTTGGAGAAATCAATCCTCTTCTACGGTGTAATTGTTGTGTGTGCAATGAGAAATAGGACTGAAGTCGAGGGAGCTCTGCTATGTGCTTCCTTCTGCTACAGGCTCACCTTTTGGTGCAAGTACTCAGGAATGTGCTCAGAAATCAAGCACAGATGGCAAGGAAGAATGTTTCTTCACCTATTTCTGGGCAGACCATAAACAGTAATTGCAGCGAGAGGTGATTTCTCCCATCATGCCCTGTGCTCTATTGAGCTCACTCAAGATGTAATTGGAAAACAAATACAGCAACACCATCATCAGGACAGACACGAGTGCTTGTCTTGGGAGCAAGTCGTTGTATAATGTGATAGGTCTTATTTCCACTGACACTCTTTATTCTTATCTAATAAAATACTCTGCCACAGTCTTCACAACCCTAGAGTAACAATTAAGTCTCATACATATGTACTGGTGCTCTGTGTAGATTCAAAAGTGATATTCTAATAACTATTAAATGTTAAGAACTGGCCTGTCTGGAAAGTGGAATCTAATTCATTACCAAATTGTCTGGTTAATGCAACATCCTCCTCCTCTCACACATGTAAGAAAATTGTAAATAGGAGCTAATGAAAGTGCATCCTAGTAAACAAATGTTTTTGCTAGAAATAGAGTATGGCACTGCACAATTACACTTATTTTTAACCTTTCTGCATCAATAAATTTACTATGAAGTCCATAACCTGTACAAAGAAAAGAAAGAAAAAGCAATTACCGGTGAGAAATGCCACACTTGTTAAAAATACCAGCCAAAACATAAGAAGCTAAATTTGATGAGATTGCACATTTGATGACTCATTTGTTCAATGGTTTTAGCTTTAACAGACCCATGGTTGAACCCGAAAGGATAATTTCAAAATAAATGTACAGCTATTAGCTTCTGGACACCACAAAAGTTGTACCAGAATAGAGTTGCAAAGTCAAACAAACTAAAGATATTTTGAGAGACACGGTGACACTGCCAGCGACTGCAGACAAGAAGCTTTTTATCTGCTTGGGATAGAGTAAGATTTAGTCTTGAAAGCATTTCTTGGCTCCCTCAAAAATAATTTTTCTTTCCTTTTCTTTAAAAAAATAAAAATAATCTGCAAGCCTCTAAACACAACGTGTAACAGTGCTGGCACAGGAATCCACTGTAATTTAACATTATTCGCAGCCACCTACCTGATATGACAGTGCCACTATATCACACCCACTAGCTAACGAGGGACTACAGAGATGTTTCATGTAGATGATTTTAAAGCTGCACGGTAATTTTAAATGAATTGAAATACTGATACCACTAACAACGCACCTCTCTTACCAATGTTCATGCCACAAAGGCTTCACTCCATCACCCCTCTGCTGATAAATAGAAATCTTAATATTTCCTACAGGAAGTACAAACATGCAGGAGTTGTCAAGTAGTATTTAGCCCCGTTTACACTACCACAATTATTTGGTTACCTTCTCCTGTCTGCTTCCTGTCTGCTAAGTGTGATGCTTTTTTTTTTTCTGCCTAATATCCTGTGAAGGTGCCAATTACCCTGCTGCTTATCAGCTGAAAACTATGCTTTGTGCAGAGGGAGCATCAATTATTTGTGAGCAGAGAGCAAAGCCTGTTTGAATCATAATGATAGGATGCTGGGGCTTCCAGCAAATAGAACATATCAAAAGGTAACATAAATCTAATAAAGTGTAGGTCATAAGGGATCATCTCAGAAGTCCACACTTCAATCTTTAATTGTTAAAATTATGTTAGTTTTGCAAAAGACAGCCCGTGAGTGTGTAAGAGCTTACTGTAGTTTAGTAATGGGGAAAAAAACAACAACCACTCACAGCAGAAAATATTTTCTTCAATTGATACTGTCTTTAAATGCATCATTTCTTCCACTCAGCTTATTTGAATCATTAGGCTTTCTACATT
This sequence comes from Aythya ferina, assembly GCF_964211825.1. Lineage (NCBI taxonomy): Eukaryota > Metazoa > Chordata > Aves > Anseriformes > Anatidae > Aythya > Aythya ferina. Next base: position 19,341,661 of record NC_140307.1, on the reverse strand, counting down.
TGTGCCGTTTTCATGCCTTGGTTCTGTACTGATAACCATTTTGCAACAAACCCTCCTTGGTCTCAGCCAGATATAACCATGCTGCAAACCTGTAATCCTCTGCAGATTGCAGAGAGAGGCTGTAAAATGATTTCGTGGGGACACCGTTCTTTTTATTTGGTATCAACATTGCCTTACAGCCTCCCCCTAGCCCCCCCTTCAATTTCAGGCAAGCTTTTGTACATGGGGGGATATGGGACAGAAAGATTAGGTTATTCCTTGAACTACCTCTGTAAGGTCAGCTCTTTATATGCTTTTGAAACCCAATTTGAAGGGCTTGTCCTACTTTTTCCTCAAGGATTGTGATTCACAAGGGTTACTACCAGAGACCATTATCTTATCATAACACCTGCTCCAAGTGGTGGGACTTCTGGGTAGCTCCAGCAAACCAGCTTCTTTTATATTACAAAAATGCTTACCTGCTGACAGACACAGCCTCATTCAAATGACGTACAAGTGTGTCCCGACCATTTGTAGGATTATCGTGCTCCTCTTTCCTGAGGCTGGTATCCCCCAGTCCCAACTTGGGTCAGAAATCATGTAATGGTGCTTCTGTGAAAGGCCTGACTACTCAGAGCTGCAAAGTGTAAGGAATAAATAGCCCCCTCCTTTCTACACCCATGACAGCATGGGACTCTTGTTTTGGGTTATTACCCTGTTACTAGGAAAGCAGCAATGCTGCTTCTTAGGATAATGTTGAAACACTGCAGAATATTACTTTTAGGCCACTGAGCCCTAGGCAAAAAGCTACCATTCTTGCTTCCTAAAGAGCACACAGAATATTGCACTGGCATTGTGAGAGAAAAACAATGGTGTTGCAGTCTGAAAGGACTTCTCTAAAACACTACAGTATTAACAAAATGCATATGCACACAGATGTAAAGGTCAGCCCCTAGTGAGGGCCACCTCTGGCAGTAGCTGTCATACGATGGTAGGAGGTGTGGGAGATGCTCAAACAACCCCAGGCAGCAGATGTGACACAAAGAATGATGGAGAGAAACAGAACGAGGCAGCTGAGGTGCAGTGCCTTTTCCTGCCTCATCTCTGCACATCTCAGAGCAGCCTACGATGTTCTGTGATCAATTATTATATCTGCAGGCCTGCTTAGGGATCTGAAGAAATTCAATATTTTCAGCTGCAGTTTTCTGCCCTGCACTTGCAGGCGTCTAGCTTCCAGAAAATGTGCCACTCACACCAGTTTTCACCTCCTTGCCCCTCTCAGCCCAGAGCACGAGGGCACTCTTTGTGTTAAGGGAAAATACTGGCACTGACACCCGCTCATCGCCAGTGCTCTTCACGAGAAGCGATGGAGCAGTCCTTTCCCATGTGACTCATTTCAGCGGGCACCTATTGTCTTCATTCCTAGTGCTTCTGGGGGGTCACTGTCACAACGAGGTTGTAACAGCTTAAGTTACAGCTTGTAATTTGAGGAAATGGCCCCTGAAGTTAAAATGTGGCCTGCCCTATAAGCCTATGTGGGAGAGTAAAGCGTGCTGCTCTGGCTCTTGTACTGGCTTCCCCTCCATATAATGTTTGTGTGGCCCCAGAGAACCTGAGTTCTCTCATTTTGGGAGGGATCGGTGGGGCTCATGCCAACAAGCTCATGGAATGGGCTGTTGTTTCCTAGAAATGAGCTTCTTTAGAGCCACAGATAATTTCTGCTGCCCATCAGATAAAAGACGAGGAGTTTCTCTGCATTTCTGTCACTATCCTCTCTCCGATGTGCCATGAGGACTGCTCAGTTCCTTGCAGCCCCTTGTCCCAGGCAGGCTGCAAATCAATAACCTGTATCACAAGGCAACCTGGTCATAAGGCAAGCTACTGAAGCCAAGGTTTCTAAGGCTGCGCTACCCAAAGCGATATTCAAGCTATTTCTGAACAGTACACAAATACCCAGTGGACAGCTGACTGCTTTCTCCTGGCATTTATGCAGCTTGGCCCAGGCCCAGCACTAGCAGTTATTGTTGCTGCAAAGAGGGATAGCCGAGCAAGCTAGTTAACATAAATAATAAAGATACAAATTAGTATCAACAGTGAAAAACCACAATCTTATCAAAGAAACAATTCTTTCAACTTACACAGCCTTATTCAATTCACAATTTCTGGGAAAGGACAGAAGATTAGGCAGACCTTGCTGTGACATCAAAGTCAGCAAATCTGAAGGAAAGGAGGACTTCTGAGATGCAGGGCATCGCAGCTATTAAACAGGAGCAGTTGCATAGACAAACAGTTGGGCAGCCTGGCAGAGTTCAAAATGCCACCTGACCAATACTAAAAATAATAATCTCGTACACAGAGTGTCAAAATTTGGGCAGTGCATGGAGCACATGGTCTGTTGCTCCCCAACTGTCCCTTTGATCTGACATTCTCGCTAACACCACATCTAGCTCTGCCTTTAACTAGAAAGCAGGGATGTAAAACTGTCCTGCTTAGGGCCAAAGGAGTAGAAGACTCAAATACAAACAGCACTGTAATCTCCACATCTCACCTAAAATGCACGTAGATTACAACAGCTTTAAAGGGGTTAGTCTTTGGAAAGTGTGCCTTGATTTGTTCACTCCAATTTGACATTTCAGTAATCCATTTGGAGAAGGCAAGTTCTCTTTACACATGGGTATCACGATGGGCTGCACCATCAGCACTCCTGCTGTGATGATGAGGCTCCTAAGGCTGCATCTAGGTTGCTGTAGGGACCCTAGAATTTGAAGATAAACTTGGTGCTCTTGGCTTCTGGTTGGTACAATCTACTGTCCCAGACAGACATCAAATGTTGATCAGGTTTAAAATATTCTGATTCTTCTGCTAATTCTAAGGTACAGTGATGAGAAGTTTCATGCCATTTTGCTCTATCTGAAAGTTCATCTAATGATAAAGAATATAAGAGGGAAGAAGGACTAACCACTTTCTAGTTGTATCCCAGAGTTATACCTTTCTGGCTACCTGCAAAGAAGATGATAAATCCCTCTCACCAGGCTTACAACTTTGATTCTGTTGACATGCCTTTAGGCAGACCTGTGGCCCTGGAAAGCACATGGAGACAATTCTTTTTCCCTTCCAACACCATTAAGAATAAATAAAACCTTTGTCATGTCTACTGGATGAGACAGGAAGGGGAATGTAAACACTTGGCTGCATTTCACTGTTCCTTAATAATTTTTGCAGAATACCACTGGTTGGAAACAAAGCCACCAGTAGAGAAAGGTTGCTTTGCTGTTCATCTGACCTCTCTCAAGATTTCTGCTCTTAGTGATCTCTGATCACACTGCCTCTGCTCTGTCTCAGTGCTCCACACTTTTAAAGAGCCCTAGCTACTCAGACATTTATTCTGGTATCTTTTGAAAAAAGATGTCTACGTAAAAAAGAAGATCCAAAAGAAAACATATAAAATGGAACACAGCGTATTTCCTCTGTTCTTCCCCCAATCTACATGTGACAGCAGTTACCATAAAGCTGCAGCATCTGGTTTGGATGTAAATCTAGACCAGGGATTGTATTTGTACAGGGCATCACACAATCACTATACCTATGCAAGCAAAGGGTCAGAGGCTGTCCTCTGGGCTTTAAACAGGATGGTACAGAACACCTTTCATCCATGCAGCCATGCTCTCCCTTGATGCCTCCCGCATAGCAGGTGAACCCTGGCTTTGCTTGTTTGGAGGAGCACAAGTTGGTCCAGGCCAAAACATTTCCAGGGACTGCACCACAAATTCAGCAGTAGGTAATTGCAGGCCAGTGCCAGAGCCTCAGTTTTGCCCCTGGCTAGATTACTAGCACAGACATACTAGCGAGGAAGCCCAAGCTGTGTTCTGTCTTTTTATGCACTACTGCACCAAAAGTATGCCTGAGTTATAGCAGCACTTCATTCTTATTAAGCAGGTCTTACTGGGAAGACCAAAGAAATATTTGTTCTGTCTTTACAGAAGACAATTGTTTTTTAGGCACCCCAAAAATACAAAAACAGGACAAGAAAAATCTTTGGAGTCTGAGATGCTGGTGACCTAGTGCCCTTTGCTTTGTTAACTAAACTTGTATTTTGCTTTGGCTGATTGGCCCCTCTGACTCTGCTCGGGAAGCACCCTGCTGTCCAGCACTTGTTAGGACTTTTTCCTCTCTTGTGAGCTGGCAATTTATTAGGACAGATTTATGGAGAAATATTTAATAAGGTACGGATACTTCAAAATATAATTTGTAACTGCATCACTTCCAAGTGCCAATCTTTAATATACAGATCCATCATGCTAATATCCACGTATTAAGTACTAGATGTTTTAACCAGCCTGAAAGTGCTAACATTTGTTTGGGAACAAAGGCAGTCAAGAGAACATGTGCAGGTTAGGAAAGTCATTTTCCTGACATGCTGTTCTTTCTCATGGATTCTGGTGACCTTAAGCTACTCACTACTTATAGTAAGAGCAGTGTATTTGGCTAACCATTGAAAATAGAAACTTTGTAGAGTTTGCAGACAGTCCCTGGAGTATTACAGGCCACTAAGGATGAATGCCAAAGAGGAATTTTTTATCTCTCCTTTTTCCCTTCTTCCACTCTGAAACAATCATCAATTACCCTTATCCACTAGCACCATCTCATCTAAGTTCATTTTCAAGATGAAGTTTCCTCGTTGGATGGTGGCTGTCCAATCCTCTTTCTGTCCATCATGGACTGCTTTAGCGCTGTCCCCAGATTGACAGCCTGAGAGCGAATCAATAATAATTATCAGACTGCAACCACAGCGAGCTGTGTAATTCTGTGATGGGATAGCACTGAACAAACAGCCCCACATCTACTGCACAGCTTTAAATATGTGGTCCGGGGCTGTCCATTTAACTACTCTGATCATGTGGTTAGTAGTTAGCTGTTGGCCTTTTTTTTCCATCTCAAACATAAAATGCCTAAAAATTGCATGCTACTCTAACACAACCATGCCATCTCCTGCACTTTGCTATGTAAAAACTATTTGCCAGCAGATGTTAAGTAAGCCCATGAAACAAAACAATACATAACCGAAGAGGAGAAAAAGGTTATCTTTTGAGGCTGTTTTTTTTCCTTATGAACATTGAGTATGGTAGAGAAAAAAAAACAAACAAAAAAAACCCAAAACAAACAACAAAAAAAACCAAACAGCTAATCTATCACATGCAAACAGGTGTGAGCACATGCACTGCATATTAAAAGTGATGTGAATTTTACATACTGGGTGACTGACAAGGTCTGTGGGTTTTCTCAGGTAGTGACAATGTTGCTGACTCAGAGGGGATACTAGAATCATCTTAATCTCATTGGAAGTACATGCACATCACAGGGGTTTTCCAATTGCCTTGGCAATGAAGCAGTTGGACTAATGGAAAAATAATCAGACTCATATTTTGCTGGGGAGAACATCCTGGGGAACTACAACATGAGGAAATGCATCACGCATTGTGCCATATGCTCTGTCAAACAAGAAATGGGTGTGTATTTGGGAACACAGCTACTGAAATGATTCCCAAGTCAGTTTTGATTCTTAAGAGCAGAATTAGTGTTCTGGAAATACCAGAAAGTAAGAAATTCAGGTGTAGGAAAAATGTGAAAAAAGTACTGGTCTACAATAAATAGTTTTACACAAGATCCAGAAACGAACAGAAGTATAAAGTAATACAGGTTAAGGAAGAATAGCTTTTATATAGTCATCATGTGGAGAAAGGATCAGTAGGCTTTTAGAAAGAAGCCAAGCAATGGAAGACATAAGAATAAAAAGAAACAGAAAAACCAAACGCTATGAGTGTCACCTTTCAACCAACTCTAAGATGTGAAATTAGGAAGATTTCTTAGGAGGTAACAAGAGTAGTTTCCTGACAGAGTAGGCAATTATAAAAATAAACAAATGTGGGATAAACACTATACCATACCATTACTAAAATGGAGTGAGAGATTCTTTATCCAATACAATTATCATGGTGTTTAGCAGACTAGTCACTGAAAGAATAGCAAGCTCATTTTATATTGCATTTCTTCAGGTCCAATTTGGTTGAATTCCTGGTGTTTTGTACAGTGTCAACAACAAACCAAACCAAGGCATCATGACAAGACAGACCAGTATGAGGATGCCTGGAATGGGCAAGTGCCAAGACCAATCGATATTATTGACCCCACGAGTGTTAACATGTAGCTGGATAGAAGTGGATATCTACTAAAATATTAGGGGTGGGAAACAAGATATTGTCTAAAATACATGCACTTATGAAAGATATTGGATGTTAGATGAAGAGACTTCCTCACAGGAGAAGAAATTCAATACATCTTAGCCATCAGCTTGGCTTCTCCAGAAAGAGAAGAACGTGTTGAATCCGATTAGGCTGTGGAGAGTAGCTGCCAGTGGAAAGACTTGGAAGTTGCCTAATGCAAACCAACAACTGTGAGAAAAAGACTTCACAGAGAAACTTTAGAAGCAACTTAGTTTCTAAACATAGCAACATAGCAGTGGAATTCTTATCAATAAGACAAGGCAAGGTAGTTGGTCTCAGCAGATGACAGGTGCTAATAGATCTTTTCTCTACAGACAGGATTAAAAAGTATGATTTGACTTGTTATTCTCATCAGTATTTTCTTGGTCCAGGGCCTATTACAATGTAGGATAAAGCTGCCACTACCTTCCTTCTTACAAAACCAGGAACACAGTGACAAAGTAGAAACATTTTACTAATGGATTGAAAAAAAAATTACTTTGAGTAAAAACATGCCAGTGAGAAACATAAATCCGTACTTTAAGTATTTATGGTAATTATTATGAATTCATCAAATGGACTAGGAAGAGCTCCAGCACATGGGGAACAACAAATAGCTTAACAAAAATAAAACAGAATTCAAACAGTAGTTCAAATCCCCTCTGGCTGGATTTCTGGCTTCATGCCTTGCTGAAATTCCCTGTTTCTATGATCAAGTGAGAAGCTAGCAGAATTATTGCCTGGTTAGCAATCAGAATAAAAACAAAGGCTGAGAAAAAGCTTCGTTTTTCACAAGGACGCAAGGACAGTGAAAAAATGGCCTAGTCAGTCATAGAGCTGAAGGTCAGGGTATGGTCTTGAGCGTTATCTACCATTGCTAGATATTGGAAATCCTTATGAAGAGTCAGAAAGATGTTGCATATTATGTGAGAGGTTTAACAGCAGTAAAGCTGTTATTGCAGGAGCAATTTCTGAAAGCCTAACAGAAAATCTCACTCTTTAGTTCCGAACACAAAACAAGCTTATCATGCTTACTGTTGAATTCCCACTGGAAGCTCCCCAAATTCTACCTTCTCGTGTGTATGTGCTTTTTTTTTTTTTTTTTTTTTTTTTAGTGATTTTTTTTTAGCAAGAGAACTGCTTACTGCATTTAAACATACATTGCTCCTTACCTTCTACTGGCAAGGAAAAAATTAAATGAAACAAGCCAGAGGCAGGATATTAATGCAGAGTGCATTAAAAAAAAAAAAAAAAAAAGATGGCATGAACAGGGTAGTGACTGATTTATAAAATCAGTCACATACTTTTGGCTCGATGTCATGTTATAAAAAGAAAAATAACCCTGTTTACATGAACAGGATGATTAATCACTCTTTTCCTGCTACTTAAGATAGGCATTTTCTATTTTCTTTTCTTCTTTCATATTATTTGTAGGCAGTAACATAGTTTTATAATATAAACCTAATAATCGTGTTGATTATAGAGAATCTAATGTCCTTCTGTAGTTAAAAGATCTGTCAGCATCAATACTGAAATAAACTTTCAGGCATTTCTAAGTAGTCATAAAAATTCAATATCAGATGAAACTTGACTTTTATGAAGTTTTATCAAAGAAGAAAATATTACAAACAGGGGGTCATAACATCTGTAGATCACATTGTATAATACTAGATTTCCAGGCAAGCATTTGGAGCTGGTTTTGTAGTGATTTTTCCTTTTTACTCATGTAGAAACAAATTGGCAAGACTGCGAATAATTTAAAATGTGACTGATTAGGATGCAGCTGTCAATTTTAAATTTGCAAAACTAACTAAGGAAAACTATCAAGAACTCAAAATTTGGTATTGTGGTCTCTTCTTGGGTTTGCTTTCTGCTCCCATATCCCAAAACTAATATTAAACACGCTTGTTTCTCACTGTATAACCTTTGCACCCTCTGTGTTGCTGAATGCCAGCCTTATCTTAATCTCTGAGCATTATTTCACAATAGCTTTTGTTCTAGACCTACCCTCTTTGATTTTCTCCAAGAGTGACTCTTACAAGGAAAAGAAATTCATTCACTAGTCTGTACTAGTTTGATGGACTTTCAGACACATGAAAGGAAGCTAGCACCTGAGGATCTTGTGGATATTCAGGATGAGGACAAATTCCATGAAATCCATTTCTACAAGGAACAGGAAGTACTGAGGGTCCCTCTACAGTTGGTTCAGATTAGAGAGATGCAAAGATTTGGCATTAGCACCAAAAAAAGACCTAGAAAGTGGACTGCAGGAAATCATGCAGAGACATGAAGGGTGTCTGAGAAGTTAGCCTTTCCTTTATTTTCCTGAAGGACTCTTGGGTGAGAACCTTGCAGAGTGCAGGAGAGAACAAGGCTTCAAACTGCTGCTAAAGTAGAGCCAGTGTATTACCCTAGCTATAACAGTAGACATCCCTGTTTTCTAAACCATGAATCAGTAAGTAGTAAGGTTTAGCAGAAAGATGAAGCTCCCCAACAATCACTGTACCACTGAAAACTGGAGACCAATAGGGTGAGAACGTCTGGGACAAGTGCAGGGAAATATGAGCTTTGTCATGGACCACAGTGCAGTTTGCATTACTAATGCTCTAGTGCAATATACAAAGGAAGCTTGTCAGTGAAAAGTGTACAGCTACATCATCTTGGTTTTATGTATGCAGTATGAAAATATATCTAGAGAGAAATTACTTGAAACTAATTCCAACTCTTCTCTTGCATTTTTTAACATTTCTTCACTTTTTAGGTTGGAAATGAAGTAAATCATCACATATACTTGTACAGCACTGGTCATTATAGAGACAATATTCTAAAACCATTTAAAAAGTATTTTACACAATTCAGGAGAAGATGCTGCCAGAAATCATCTTAGTTTAAATAACCAAGAGACAAGATTTCATAATGAAAAGTATTATTCACATAAAATGTGATCTTCATAGAAATGATTAACATAGAAATGCTGTGAACTGCTGTCAATCAACAACCACTATGTAGATGTATTTGAACTTCTTAATGGGGATTAATTGTCAAATATTTTGTGCGAAGTGTTAGCCCTGTTCCAGAATCATGCACAATTCATTCAGGTGGAAGGATAAAAAAGGATTATTTCCTAGTCACAAAGAACACAAAAACTTAATTAAATTGTTGTCAGTGTTGAATGCACTCCTTTCAAATCAAAGGTCATTGACTGCCAGCCTATACTTGCATATTTAAAATTAGAGTATATTAAATTAATTTATCAAAATAAGCACATAAGCATGCAAATAAAATCAAAGTTAACTGATTAAAAGTCCATCGATTAAACACATAGAAAATGTTGTTACCATAACAAAGAAGAAACATCTCTACTTTTAGAAAATCTCTAAGTTGACATTTAGAGGAGATGGAAGCTTCTGTTGGTAGGGTGCTTATACCTTTTATTTGCAGGCATTGCCTTTGAAAGCTAGTTTTATGCTATAGCCATAATAATAATAATAATAATAATAATAATAATAATAATAATAATAATAATAAACCAAACCAAACCACAAAACAAAATAACAAAAAACCAAAACATTACGAACCTCATCGCTCAGACTCTTCTTCAATTTCCTTTCATCTTAAACTTCAAAAACATACAATTTGTCTCTCTACTCTTACCTTCATGCTGCTTATAGTGCCATATTATTAAAAGATGAAAACTATTTTCCTTTTTTATTAGAAATTATCTAATTGGACTTATCTTCATATAATACCAATGTAAGTGTTATGTAAAAAAAAAGGGGGTGGGAGATATAAAGCTGAGAAAAGTCAAAGAAAATGATAAATGCAACTAAACAAAAAACCATTTTCTTTTAGATACTGCAGATTCCTGGCAGTCTCAGCTTAGATGGCAGAGATGCAGCTGATGGAACAAGAATATGTTCCACCTGAGTAAAGATGAGTACCTAAACTCTAACAGGTGAATTTTGACAGCAATAACCAGGACTTCTGTAGTCAGCATGAAGCATTTAATAGAGCAGTTTCAGAAAATTTTCTTTGCTGTCTAAAGCAAATTTGAAAATCTAATGATCCTTATTTACTTCCACGGAAATTTGGAGTCATTGTGTAAAAGCTCTGCATTCATCAGTCCACAAATTATTAAGACAGGAAGTCTATCCTAATCTTGGAATTTGAAGTCAGCTATCATCATGGGACTTTACAAAATATCTGTATTACTTATACAACGTTTTTCTTTTCCTATTTCCAGTAATCTCCTACTCCTGGTATAACCTTAGGGGCAAGAGCAGCTATGTCATGTCCTGTGATCAAGCCTCATCTTGAAGGTTTGGGACACGCTCCATACATCCTCCTGAAAAGAATCATTGCAAGGGCAAGTGCACGAGGTGCGGCTTTGGTTGCATTGTCATAGATTCCACTAACGAAAAGTCTTTACATGGATACAGCTTTGCAGCTGGCATCGACCCAAGTTGTGTGAGAATAATCTTCTCATGATATCAGTACAAAAGTGCTCATGGTAATAATTTCATGATGTTATGTAGGGCTTAATAAAACTGCAAATCATCCTTTCTAAATTCAGGGAAACATCCTTGATGTAACCTAAATTAAAGTTTCCTACCAAAAGGCAAGTCACAAAATTTGGTTCAGACTGATAAAAAGCAGCAGATACTTAGAACTTTCAGGTTGAAGAAGCAGCAGAAAAGCTAATGCAAACACTGCTGTCTCTTTCAAAACCTGGTATTTTTTGTATTGTTTCACTTGTTGACTTGTCTGAATTATTTTATATACCCATATCAACTGACAAAAAGAAAAAGCATAGAAGAAGCCAGATGAAATTGTTTAGATAGAAAGAATTCCATCTAAGTGTAATTCCCCTGATGGCATTAATTTGGTAAAAGCCCTGGTACATGACCCAATCCTAACCTTATATTGAGCAAAGATAGCAAAAAAAAAAAAAAAAAAAAGTCAATTCCAAGCTGCAATTGCACTTGTTTGCCACCAACAAAGGCACCTTATATCACATGTGCAAAGTAACTAATAAGTGCCTGATTGAAGTTTTGACTTCTATTAGTCTAGCCAAGGCCAGAGCAATTTTCTGGGTTTGAATGTCCAGGGTTTAGTTGGATTCCCCTGAGGATGAACAGGAAATACCACTAGACACAAGATGCTCTGTGCCTGAACTGCATCTTCTGCATTCAGTGCCATTGCACTGCTCCAGCTGCCCTAGTCTAGCTACTAATAATGTTTTTGTATGTCAGCCCTGGCTTCCAATAAAGACAAGGACATTATTCTTAAATGACATATTAAAGTCAAGATAATCAAGACACTGCATTCAGTCCTGGTGTATTTTTATGAGGATATCTGATAGTACCAGCGCTCCAGATTACATCACAATCTTTTGATCAGATGCCACAGCAATAATTGCAGCAGTGTTGCTTGCAAACAGGCAGATGAGGACTGAGTAATAATCAACATCTGCGATGCTACTTTTAAAGTAACTTGGAATCAGTAAAATTACATCCACAGCAACACAGTGACCGTTCTAGAAACCTTTTGCTGACCAGTGAACGCACAAACCTGATTCAAAGTCTGTAAAAAGCATTGACTTCTATGGGATTTGAATCAGGCTCTCCAGGTCTGCTGTGTTAACTATCAACTATACTGGAAGGTAGACTCTCCACTCATTTTCAGCCAACCTTCTCTCTCCTTATACCTTGCAGGGTTTATGCTGTATTACAGGTTATTACTTGTTTTTATTAAATCCATTTTGAAGCCCAGGGGCTAAATCCTAAAGACCTCATCCAGCCCATTCCTTTTCCTTACCCCAGACAAACAACCCCACTGCCTCCAATGGGAGCTTGAAATCAGTGCAGGTGGAAATGATCCAATCGGCTTAAATTTAACACCAGCTTTTTGTTAACTGGTTTATCATGCAGTACCTTTATTCACTGGATGAACATACTTTATAGTAGTGCTACCCTGTATGAACATTAACAAGGAGGGAAAGGATTATATACAGAGCTTTTTAACTTGTTCTGTAAATTTGATCATGAAGTGTTTCCACCAGAGGAGATTTTATTGAAGCTATTACTTATCTGGTGATTCAGTCAGTGCAAAGCTATAAGATGTGCAAAGTTTACAAGGTGCTAAACAAAACCCCAAACAACCAGATTAACTGGGATAGGTTTCAGGGTATTATTATATGTGATAACACCATCCACAAAGTACGAGTCCTGAGTGTTCGGAATGGAAGACAATGTTTTATATTTAGAGGGTCAGCTAAAATAAGATTTTGCCCTTCCTTCATGGGATCAAAATTAAACAGGAATTGTTTATTAAAGGTTGAAATCCTGGATTAAGCAGTAAATCCCCTAAAACCTACTGATAATCATCATTATTATTAGGCCAGTAACACATACACTCTCATGCTAAGACCAGGACTCCAGCTGCAGGACATGGAGAAGCTGCTTCTGTCCCAGGCAGGTGCTGTTGGAACAATTTTCCATGTCTATAAGAAATTATTTGCATTGAATTCCCTGTTTTCCTATAGGACTTCAAGCCCATCTCCTCTTTATCAACCATGGTCTTTACTCTTCACCAATAGCTCCCTGCACCTGACTGAAATGAAATGATATGAAATATCAGAGGTCATGAGGTAACTGAGGAACTATTTTGTAAAGAGCAGTATCTGTACACAAAAAATAGAACAGTTCTGTATTTACTCACCACTGAGGATGGTGCAAAGCAATTTTGGAACTTGTCCCACTGCACAGCGAGTCTGTGTCAGTGCTAAGGACTGCATGGCTGCTCCCAGCTTTTTTGTCATACGGAGACAGTTCTCAGGTGGCAAACAAGGAAAGCGAGGGACTCATGGCTGCGTCTTCTATGTAACCTCTTCCACGTGTTGCACAGGAGGTTATGCTGGTGGTCCCTGGTGGGCTCAGAGCTACTGTATGCTACCATGGGCAGTACGAGAGACTACTATTCTTTAGTGATTATTCCCTTTGCAAACCGTGGGCTAATGAAACTGAAAGATGCAGACTAATTCCATTGGAGAAATCCTTTCCTCTTATACTGAACAGTGACCACTAACAAGGGACAAAATTAGAATAAGGAAATTGAAACAAATCTGCTTTGGCTGAAATAACACTCAGCTGGAGTGTTTTTGTTTTGTTTTGTTTTTTAAACAACAACAACAAAAAAATCCAAACACCTATCTAGAACAAAAATATGCCAACCATTTCCACATATCAGGATATAAGATTTTAGATATCCTTGTGCATAAGCAAAGCTGTTCCTGTTGTCTAATAAATTAGCTCCTGGGTATAGGGGAGCTAATGAAGGGCTCTGTGTGTTAAACAGAGAAGGTATGAGGAAGGTAACTGCATAACTCCCCCCCATACCTGCTACAGTTGCACCCAAGCTGTAAAAATATCTTTGAGGATGGACATACATTGACTTGCTATTGCCTACATGTTTTTGATGAATGCCAACACCTTGAGGGAAAAATGAGAATATTTTAATAGACAAAACCTAAAGCAACTACACTGGACTGAAAAGAAGTTCATCACTTGCATGTCTATCAAGGTGTTGTAAAGCTTTTTTAAAAGAGCAATGATAAGTTAAACCATGAATAAAATTGGTTAAAATTGGACCTCGTCAATCAGCTGACAGAACAGAAACATGCCAGTTAATTTCCAGAAGCCTTTAGGCATGTATTTCTTACTTGATTTCTAATCAAAATTATATACAGAACAGGAAAAAGTGCAATTACTGGTCTGTTGTAATACAAAACAAGTCCAAAAAGCTATAGATAGTTGGAGCTACACATTTATAAACTAATATACTTACGTGCTGCTGAGACTAATACACTTTATTTGATTTCTGGCTGCAAAAAAAACAATGATATATGTTAACCTAGATATCTGATTTTCAGCAAGGATACCTAAGTACTATTTAACATTGACAGTTATAGATAGCACAGTATTTAACTGGAGTCTTCTTTGACCTCAATTACCACATTAAAATATTGTTAACAAATTTAGAGTCAAATTGGCATTTATTATACAAGATCAGGTTCACTCTGAGTAATTTACATATTGTCACTAGGACTGCCAACTGCTTACATCTTCATATAGTCTGGGGGAAAGCAGCCAACGCTGATATTAACAAGACGGATGCAATGACATAAAATGTTATACCCGTGACAAATTGGAATTTTCCCTTTGATTTCGTGGCTCATAGGCAAAATTCTGGTGCATTTTTTCTACATGCTGTCTACATTCTTCATACTGAAATTTAAAGAGTTTATATATACACATAGAGGAAAATTTCCATTTTTGACTCTGGTGAGCTGCCTTTCCAAAGTTTAAAGTGGTATATGTAAATGCTGTACACCTGATTATCTTGTCGAAAGTGATTGTTGATGTAGTTCAGCACTAATATTTCATCAACATCAGTATTACAGATAAAAAATTAACCTGCTTTTTCATGTTTTTGTGTGCTTGTGTTTAGTGACACACTAAAGATGAAAGTGTGAATGTTTACTCATATATGTACAAAAATAAAATACACATACATATGTATGTTTACCTTGTGATTACCTGATGATTAACAGCATTTCCAATATTTTAGAACTGATGACTGTCTCCTATTTCAACCTATTTTGTGCCCTTTAAATTTTACTCACAGGGGGATAAGTTGCACAACATTAGCAATCTAACTTTGATCAATCTTCAGAGTCCCCTGAGGATGAGTCATGAAACCTCTGGTCAGTTTACAGTCGATCCTCAGTCAGACAAAACACCTAATGATTTCAGTAATGATTTTATAAGGACTCTGGGATTTGCCCTACTGTTATTAAGCAATGCAGAAGAGGGATCATGGAGTACTTACAGTTTCTCCTCAATCTAAAAGGGTATTTAATGCATTAGAGTAGATCTCATAAGAAATGTTTTCTTAGAGGCAGATTCTACAGTGGAGATATCCAAGGTATGTAATCCCTTTAGCAGAAACATCAATTTATCTCAGCAGGCTGTAAAAACGATAATAGCAAACCTAACTACAGAACCAGAGATCAGTTTCTGTCTGATCTTCAACCATAAGTGCTTTCTGAGACTTGCAGACACTGATAGCATGTGCAACTCTTTGGTTGCCCCTAAGGAATTATTTAACTTAGTTTCATTGCAAATGTTTGGAATTTCATGCAACTATATGACTAGTACACTTGATCTGCTTATTTTATTGGTTGCATAGTTGCAATACTTTCATTCTAGCTTTCCCAACTCAGCAGACCTTTCATCTTGCCCATGTCTTTTACTTTGAAGAGAGAAAAAAAGGTTTTAGGGTAAACTAAAGGGAGAAACTTTGTATAGGAATTCATAGAGGTTCACAAAGAACTTAATCTGCCTGAAGACATTTTCTAGATGAATCAGTCAGGAACTGTCTTTTTGAAGAAGAGCATCACAGAATTCCCTAAAGAACTTTCTATATGTAAAAAATGACAACCCTTCTAGTACTAAATTTGTACCAAAAGACAAAATAAGGCAGATTTCCACTCCAAATGAGGTTCTGACCCCAGAACAGCCTTTATAAATCTTGATGGGATCTTTGGTTTTATAACCAAAGCTGCATAGGAGTTTTGCAAGAAAACACATGTTGGCTGGATCCAAAATATTTGCACACAAGTCAAAATAACTTTCTCATATTAGGAAGACTTCCCTCAAATAAGGAAAATTAATACATTTTGAAATGACGGTTATTCCTATACAAGATATTCAAAACTAACAAGCTTACACAAAGGACAGATTGCATGAGTAAAAATGGAAAATTTTGCAGACTTCAGTTGCAAAAAGGGAAGAAAGTTTTCTCCTCTATTTTCATAGCATGTTCTGTTCATAAGAAGTCAACCACATCTCAAAAGGCTCTGTTCAATTTTGTGCTAGGAAAAAAATAGCAAAATGTATATCCATGGACATTAGATGTAGTCTGCTTCTGAAATCCACTGAAGTGACCTCAGGTTCTCCTGGACTACTAGTTCATTGTTAAGCCTATTACCAGACTCACTGGTGGGACAGCAAATAGGACATGGCAGAAAAATTAATTCCTATGAGCTGAAGGAACTCAGTACTACTGACTTGGTAACTACTGCATGTTGCAACGATGTGCTGCTTTAAATTACTCATTGGATGGATCCCTAACAGAAAGTAGGAGCCCTCCCTGGCATTTTCAATGGCTGCCACCTTCTCTGGTGAGCAGAGGCATGCCAGATTCACAAGCTGCAGGTTCTCTCCCTACAGCCTCATGATTTCAGTTCTGTGCAAGTGGGCTCCTTCTAGTTTGCAGTAACACTTAAGAGTAAATGCAGTTTACAGCATGGCTTGACAGAGGATTAGTATTCTTCTGCTATATTCTGGCCCATCTGCTTTACCTATGCATTTTTCTCAGGTTTGTGATCTTTCTATCTCTCGGGACAAGTGTCCTTATATGCATTTTGACTTTTCCAGTGGAATTTAAGACACCTGCTGAAAACCTCATAATATATTGTGTAAGTGCCAAGTCACTACAACAACTGCTACTGTAGCATTACAGTGAGATTTATTGCTTGCCATTTTTAACATAAATGTGTGCCTCCAAACAGCCTCTGAGGAACCAGCCAGATCTTAACACAGTTACAGAACCATCCTATACACCTCAGTCAACCGTCCTGCAGATCATCGGCTCTTTCTATAAAATGCCAGTAACCTAATAACAGTACATTAGACACTTTGTGAACCTTGTCTCACTCTCTTTAAATATATCTTGCAAAAGGAAAAACGTCCTAAAACATGCCCTATAACTTGACCATTTCAATCCAGGGCTAGATGGCATTGCAGAGCCCAAGAGCCCATGCAGAGAAAGCTATTGCAGCAAACACAGCTGAAAGGAAGACAGCTGATTTTTCTTACCTTTCTGTTTAAAAGACTTCTGTGTGCATCTTAGAGAAGCTTTTCAATTTTATTATAAAACCTCATTACTTCTTTTTATTGCAGACTTAGTGGAGCCTTCTTGTAGAAATTAATCATATGATTAACTGTGAGATGGTCTTTTAATACTGTATAGACCATACGTTGTTAAATATCCTTCTTGACCCTTTATTTGCAAGTTGGGTATTTCTCATAGGACAGAAAATAAGAGACAAATCAATGCAATAAGATATTTCATCCAGGGCTTTGTGCCCTACCCTAAACTCACAGTATTTAAAATCCTATTATTCAAGGAGGTAGGGGATCAAATTCACAACTGTCACAAACCATTAAAATCAGAAGAATTCTGCCCACTTATTCTAACAGAGATCTGACCAACTTCAGACATTTCATTCCTGATTATCTCAACACATACGTTAAACAGGAGAAGTCTGGCTGTACAATGGTGATAAAGAAACTCCACATTAAAGGCACTATCCAAGACAAGAAGCACAACCTTTAAAGGCAATAAGCCTTCATAAGGTTGGAGATGGAGGTTATTAAGAGTGGAGATATTCAGAAGACAGACAAAAAGGGGAAAAAAACATAAGCTCCATTTCCCCAAAGACTTGAGGAGCCATTTCATGGAGATGGAAATTCTCTGTGTGTGCAAGTCTACAGCTGCCTGAAAGCAGCCTCTTTCATTCAGTTTGCTCTTTAAGTACTGGAGCTGCAGTTGTCCTTTTTGCAGGAAATCAGATCTGCAAATTTAAAATGGAACAAATACTTGCATCTGCTTGAGCTTTTTCTATGCAGCCACCACTTATTTCTATCTGTACTTCCTGGAGGAACCTCCCTAAATGAGCAGATCCCTACCGCACAGGGCAGCAGCTCTCCTGGGACTGACCCACTTTGTCTCTCAGTTCTGACCACTGTGACAAAAGTTAAGAACATTTGTCAGCCCATTAAGTGACGGCAAACACCAGTGAAAACATCAGCAACATCTGAGAGCTTTTGCACAGCTTCAAGTCAGAGCAGGCAATCTGAGCTGTGGATGCTCTTTGGGAAAGGTGTGGCCTCTGGATCGTGTTCACACTGCACGCTCACGCAGCCCTACTGCTGCGGCACTGCTCTGTGCTCGAGGCAAGCACATTTCTCACCTGTGCACCCAGGGCATACAGTGCTGCAATGTGCTTTGAGCTGGAATAATCTTCTCACCCAAGGTAAAACTGTCTCCACTAACCACACAGCCTCTGAAGTTACTTTTTGCCATTTCAGAGGTTGTGCAAGAGTCTGCTTGTTTCATCTGCAGGTTTAATGGACAAAGGTGCCCACTAAGTGCAAGAAATGCAAGAGCTGAGAGCTACTGAATAGTTTCCAGGCTTTTCTGGTGGGTCAGTACACAGACTTTTAGATTTTTAGTGCTTAGGGTTTTAGGCTTTCAGTCTTAGATATTTTTAAATAGAGGTACTTAACTAAAGATGTATACAGCTCGCAATTATAACTTTAATTTATGCTGCTATCAAACATTTTTAACAAATAATTATATCCAGCATTATGCTATAGTATTTCAGATTTTTTGTTTGTTTTAATTTTATTTTAAAGCTTAACTCAATTAGTGTAGTTGTAGAATAATCGCACTGATCAAACGCATGGCAAGTGCCTAAGAGGGCAGACTGACACAAATGCCTGAGCAGACACCTATCTACCATGGATTTTCCCTGACTGCATCTTAAAATCCCTACTCTCCCTTGTAAACCTACCCTGGAGAGTCGAGCTCATCAACAGTTAGCACTGGTTTTGCCTGAGAGAAGTATTTATAAAATTCCTTAATCTTTTAAGTCAGATATCTTTGCTGTTGAGATGATGTTGTAATAGACTATTATGTACAAAGATATTCAGCAGTTTCAAAACAGCATATGGAAAAGTCAGCAACATTAGTTCTTTATTTTACAACCAAGTAGAATACAAACTGCTGAATTAAAATGCTGCCTGCTAAGCTTCTACCATTTTTACATTTTCATAGGACTGCAGGCTCAGGCGATGCTGAAATGCAGAATTCGTGGTGGGCTGGGTACTGCAGTGAGAGCTGAGACACCCCTAGAAGGGCTCAGCACCTGGCAGGAACAACTACAGCATTCACCATGTAGGTAATAGGAAAAATAAAATAAAATAATAAAATAAAATAATAAAATAAAATAAAATAAAATAAAATAAAATAAAATAAAATAAAATAAAATAAATAAAAGTCTCAGGAGTGGGATTCTTTTCTTGCCCCAAGTATAAATCAGGAATAGCTCCTCTGAAATCATGAGAGGTCAATCAAAAAGAGAGGAAAAACAGACTTTAATGTATTTAAATATAACCCAATATGTGCTACATTTACCAAAACCTGGCTATCATTACTCTTTCCCCTGGAGATTGTATCCAAACTTGCCTCTTACCCTAATGTGTACTATACAGAGATGCAAAAGCTGATGCAAGTGAATATGCATAGTTTTGGCAATCTCCTCTAGTTTATTTTGGTACATTGCAAAACAGTCTGATTCAGTATTATCCACTATAAGCTCATCTTTTCAGCTATTCCTGCAGAGAATGGAGTGTGTGCCCTCTACTGCAGAGTTCCTCAAATCCATCTATCATTTTATTGACCTGCTGGGAAAAGCGTCCTATTTTCTAGCTTAGATTAGGGTTCTTTAGGACCACAGAACAGAGACATTTCCAAAGTCTTTTAAAAAGCCTTTAAAAAATAAATATACACATATATAAAATATACAAAAGAAAAATGTCCTTGCAGGAATCATGCAGAAAACAGACTTGGTTAAAACTGGAGTTCAGCAGTGATGATACACTTACTGTAAATTAGAAGAAAAACACAGACAGAATGGTACTTGTGGAGAACCCCACATAGGACCTGAGCAGCGTGCAATTTCCAAATCCTTTACTCTAGAGCAGCTGAGCCTGGTTTGTCACTAGCACAATGCACCATGTGAAAAGTTTCCCCACTCTGTCTCCACCTGGTTTGTTTGTGGCCACAGATTGCTTGAGCTTGGATTTGTCCCAGCTCTTTTCTGGCTGCTCCCTTTCTCCACCCCCAGAGTAGCTCAGACCTGCCTAGGAGATGTTCTGTATTCATGTCTATAGAAGTGGTTTTGCTTTAACCAGCAGTCCTCGCATTTTAAATAAAGACTTTTTACACCTTTTGTTTCATCTCCTTCCACTGCCATTCTCAGTACCTTTGTGCCCTTCTCCAGAGATTTCTCATTTCTGAAAGAAAGCAGATAGCACATGGCAGGGTGGGGAAGTGCATCTCCACCCAGCCCTTCCTTGTACAGCAAGGAAACCCAAGCTGTTGTTTACTGACAGGGTGAGAAACCAGAGTTCTGGGTTATGTCCCTATTGCTGTCTTTGCTATGTTTGTAGCTGAAAGAAAGGTACAATTTAGAACTTAGAAATCAATGGTAATTGGTCTTTGTACAAATTCGCTTTAAGTGAAAGACTCAATTTCAAGTGATATCATACTGATTGGAAATCAATTTTTACCAGCAAAAAATGTTTTTAGGCATCTCAGAGTCATTCTTAAAGACCTGGAGCACAACCACGTTACAGGACAATAGCATTTGTCTCCATAGTCAAAGATTCAGACCTTAAAACTTCAGAAAAGTCAACAGTGAGACATTGACGCAAATGTCCAATCATTGGATGCTCATTTAGCATCTGACTTGTTGTAGATTTGTGAAAACAGAACAGTAAAAAATCAAATGGAATTACTTCAGAATCTTTCCCACTGTAGATAACATACAGCTATGACAATAAATGTGCTTTGTAAGCTCACTCTGGGGGAAGGAAGGGAGGGTGGGCAGCAGCAACGTCACATAGATATCTTTCAAGATAAATGTGTCGCTGGCTGGTGCACATGCCTATTCTCCCTTGCTGCATCAAATGTTACCGTGGCCAAAGAATTCGAGAACTGAACAGGCAGCCCATCACTGCAGACTCCACCCTCCTTTACATTTATCTGGAATACAAGTAACCAAATGAATTGGTTTGCAGTCTCAGATGCTCATTAAGCATTATTTTTCTTCAGAGCAAAACTCAAATAATGCCATATTTTCTAACTATCTATTTGGGATGCTGCTTCAAGCTCATTTTCCAGGCTCTATGATCTTCTCTAACACTTGGTTTGACTCCACCTTCCCTGAAGCTATAGAAAAAGCACTTTCATATTTACAAGGCACATTGTATTTCCCCTGCACCTGCTGACTCTCATTCACGGTCGGTTCCTGCCTCTCCATCTCATCCCATCATTTTGTCTGTCATTTTTTTGGAGTACTTACATCCTCTCCTATTTTTGACCCTCTCGGTTGGGTTGGACTTTCCAGGAACCCCCGGAAAGCAACAGAGATTTCATCAGCCTCACCTAAATCTCACTTTAGAAGTCCGGTTCCCTGTGATGCTAGCCAAGCCCTTGATAACATGGGCTTGGCCCCATGCTGAGCCACTGCCTGGTGCAAGGTACTTTGCAGCCCCATTTTCTTCTGCCTGCTCCCTGGCTGGGCACAGCACTGAGCATTGGCTCTGTGAACCCCAGTCATGGGCCTTACGATAACAGACGTCTTAAATTAGCTTTAGACATGCCATTGATTTGGTGATGCTACACAATGGTGCAGCTAGCGTGCAACTAGGACATATATCTCCTTCCAGATGACTTCAGTATTTTTTGCCCATACCAATATTCTTCAATACTTCAAATCTTTCTTCTCAACTTACAAGAATACAGGTTAGGTCAATCTTCCTTTATAAGTCATACCTTCAAAACACTAAATCATACATTTGTTTGCCTTCCACTGCACTTTTACAAGCTCAGTCAGCAATGTCCTTCCTCTAATACATTACAGAATTGCAGATAATCCAAATGGAGTCTGACTGGTGCTTTTCAAAGTGGCAGAGTAACATCAGTAGTAGTAATATACACATTCACTTGCATTTGTACTTCTGCCAATGTTTTCAGTTCAAGACCATATTTGAATCTGGTTTCCTAGAGCAAGATAGGAATTGATGCATCTGCAAATGCAAAGGCATATGGCCTAGCAATAATTGACATAGTTCCTTCCAAACATGCTCCTCCGAAGGTGACAAAACCCCTTCCAGAATAATTTACACCTAATTCCCTACGAACAAGTTTAACACACTGTATATACCTCCCTCTGTGTTTTAGGTGTTGTATGAAGCATCAATATTAAATTAGTAACATTCATACCCAGTTAATCAAGTGAGTCCTGAGCCAAAACCCCAGAGACTCTAAGGGCTTCCATCCTCTTTGATTTCCTATTCTTGGGATGAGATGCGTGGTACAATCTCTTTAGTAAAAATCCCTTGGAGAACTTCACAACAACCCTTCAGTACAATAGCTTGGCTCAAATCCATCTCCTGCAGTTATATTTAACTATCAATAGCCTCACCTTCACATTCTTACCCTAACTCCTTGAAATGTAGTCTAATGTGCAACACCTAGGAACTGCTGCATTATACCTTGGAGGGGGCATTGTTTAAACACTGAGGGTATTGATTCCAACTTAAACTTTGTTTATTGGTTTTATGGTGCTTTGGGAGAAAAGATACTACACAGAGTCACTGCTAGTGATCCCCACCTCTCCACCAAGATTATATCCATAGATGGGTTACTGTTTGGATCCATCAGAGATTACTTAATCCCCATAACTCCCAAACTTGATATAAACAGGGGTTCTTCACAGCTTGTGTGTGTTTACCTCTTGAGATGTTATGATGCCTGGCTGCTTACAAGTTGGCTAGACTCTTCCTTCTAAGGCATAAATTTCCATAGAATATGAGAGCTCAGACAGGCCTAGCTAACATTTAAGTGCCATCACTTTTATAGGAAACCCTTTCTACTGTGACAGCTCTGCCACACTGGTGTCACATCCCTCTTTACACTTCATCATGCCTGTTCACACTTTGGTGCATTGACAAATCAATTAAAGCATTTTCTTGGCTTCTCCTCTCCCCTTTTCCATCACTGTGGGACAGTTTGCTCATGGTAAGGCAAACTTTCACATCTAGGTTTTCAAACTTTTAATGAAAGGTTATTGGAATACTTGTTCCACAGGTAAGTCAACCAGTATAGTAGGACGGCAGTGGGATATTTATCTGTCTCTGTTTTGTTTTCTTGCAAAATTTACAAAATGGTGTCTGTGACTCATCTCCTAGAACTGGAGGACTGAAAAGGATCTACTTTCCTTTTTATCAATATAGGACTTCTAACATCCACTACTAGTGAAGGTGTTATGTTCAGATTGTGTGCTAAAAATACTGCATGCTTGGTGTATGGACAAAATTTGTATACCTTAATGAATATACATCACACAGAACCTAAATTGTGCTCTTAGCTGAAGTTCCTCAAATTTCACGAGTGATATATGCTCATGAATCCCACTGTAACCAGTGAGAGCTACAGGTACTTGACAGCTTGGAAAATAGTTTCTATCTAGATGTATGAACATGGATTAGAAACTATATTTAGGTATCCATACTTAAAAATATTTGTATTATTGATGCTACCACATACACACCACTGTAACCCATGGGCAGACTTTTTCAATATCAAGTCCACGGAATATCTGATTTTCAG
The DNA here is from genome assembly GCF_964211825.1 of Aythya ferina. Taxonomy (NCBI): domain Eukaryota; kingdom Metazoa; phylum Chordata; class Aves; order Anseriformes; family Anatidae; genus Aythya; species Aythya ferina. The sequence goes on along the minus strand of NC_140307.1, from coordinate 19,317,836 downwards.
AAATACCAAAACATATTAGCATATCTCCTTGAAAACTGGTCTTAAAAAAGTCACATTCTTAATATTTTCAAGGCTCATTAAACAGAGCAACCCCAGAGAGGCCTCCTCCTATCTAAGTCAAAGGGGGAAAGGGATAAAACCAGGCACGCTGATAATGAGCTAAGGGATAGTGCACTAGAATCAGAAGGACTCTGTGCTAGTAAGGTCCTTTGGTCTGCTCCATAAGGTGCTGCGTGTAGGGAGGTGCATTCGAAGTGCTTCTATGCAAATGCATGCAGTGTGAGGAATAAAATGGATGAGCTAGAAGTCTTTGCCCAGTCCCACAGCTATGACATCATTGGCATAAGTAAAACCTGGTGGGATGAGTCCTGTGGCTGGTGTGTTGCAATAGATGGTCACAGGCTCTTCAGGAGAGACAGGTAGGGTGGCAATGTATGTGAAGCATGGGCTGGACTGTGTGGAACTTCAAGGTGGCAATGGCAAAGTTGAGAGCCTCTGGGTAAGGATTAAGGGACAAACAAATAAAGGGGATGTTGTAGTGGGAATCTGTTCAGATCACCTGGCCAGGACAACAACACCAATGACTTATTCTTTGCATAACTATGAGATGCCTTGAGATCTATTCCCCTTGTCCTTATGGGAGACTTCAACTTGCCAGATGTCAACTAGGATCACCACACGGCTGACATGAACAAGTCCAGGAGGTTCATAAAGCACCTAGATGATAACTTCTTGGTGCAGGTGCTAAGGGAGCCTACTAGGAAAGGTGCCCTCCTAGATCTGTTGCTGGAGAACAGAGAGGGTCTTGTGGGAGATGTGGCAACTGGCAGCCATCTGGGTCATAGTAACCATGAAGTGGTTGAGTTTAGAATTTATGGCAACAGAAGGAAAACTTCCACCAAAACTTCAGCCCTGGATACGGGGAAAGCAGATTTCAGGCTGTTCAGGGAACTAGTCAGCAAGGTCCCCTGGGAAACTGCTTTTGAAGGCATTGGCGTCCCTCAGTGTTGGTCAGTCTTTAAGCACTGCCGTCTAAAAACACAAGACCATGGAATTCCAAAATATCGTAAGTCAGGCAGGTGGGGCAGAAGGCCGGCCTAGATGACCAGGGATATTCTACTGGAGTTTAGGCGAAAAATGAAAGTGTACGGCTGCTGGAAGGAGGGTCAGGCGACGAGGAAGGGATACAGAGATGCTGTTCGTGTTTGTAGAGAGAAAATTCGTGTGGCCAAAGCCCAACTAGAGTTGAAGCTGGCCATGTCTGTGGAAGACAATAATTTTATTTTATTTTTTTTTAGATATGTTAACAGAAAAAGGAGGACCAAAGAAAACATAGGTCTGCTACTTGATGGGGAAGGTCTCCTCACAATGACACAGGCAAAGCAGAGACGTTCAATACATTCTTTGTCTTCAACACTGATGATGAGCTTCAGGACCCAGGGTGCCCTGAGCTGGAGGACCATGATGGTGGGAATGACAAACTCCCAGCTTCCCCTGAATGTGTGCAGGATCTGCTGCTCTGCCTGAATCCATACAAGTCCATGGTTCCAGAAGGGATTCATCCCAGGGTGCTTAAAGAGTGGGCTGATGTCATCACAGGACCTCTCTCAATTATTTTTCAATGATCTTTGGAATCTGGAGAGGTCCCAGTAGACTGGAAGCTGGCAAATGTTGTGCCAATTTTCAAGAAGGGCAAGAAAAAAGACCCTAGCAATTACGGGCCTGTCAGTCTCATGTCAGTGCCTGGTAAAATTATGGAGAAGATGATCCTGAAAAGTATTGAAGCACACCTGGAGGACAGTGCAGTCATCAGTCCCAGCCAACATGGGTCCATGAGGGGTAGGTCCTGCCTAACAAATTTGATTCCCTTTTATGATACAGTTGATCAAGGGAAAACAGCTGATGTGATTTTTTTGGACTTCAGCAAGGCTTTTTACATGGTTTCCTCCCATAGGATCCTACTGGACAAAACGTCCAGCGTACAACTTAATAAAAACATCATACGATGGGTGAGCAATTGGCTGACGGGTAGGGCTCAAAGGGTTGTGGTAAATGGGGCCACATCTGGCTGGTGGATGGTCACTAGTGGGGTCCCTCAAGGCTCCATTTTTGGGCCAGTCCTCTTCAATGTCTTTATAAATGATTTGGATGTAGAACTAGAAGGTGTTCTGAGCAAATTTGCCGATGACACCAAACTTGGAGGAGTTGTGGACTCAGATGAGGGTGGAAAGGCCTTGCAGAGAGACCTGGGCAGATTGGAGAGCTGGGTGATCACCAGCCGCATGATGTTTAACAAAAGCAAGTGCCAGGTCCTGCACCTGGGATGGGGCAACCCTGGCTATACGTACAGACTGGGTGATGAGATGCTGGAGAGCAGCCCCGCAGGGAGGGATCTGGGGGTTGTGAATGGTAGCAAGTTGAATATGAGCCAGCAGTGTGCCCTGGCAGCCAGGAGGGCCAACTGTATCCTGGGGTGCATCAAACACAGCACTGCTAGTCGGTCGAGGGAGGTGATTGTCCTGCTCTACTCTGCACTGGTGCGGCCTCACCTCGAGGTCTGCACACACTGTGTGCAGTTCTGGGCACCACAGTACAAAAAGGACATTAAACTGTTAGAAAGTGTCCAGAGGAGGGCGATGAAGATGGTGAAGGGCCCAGAGGTATAAAGACATATGAGGCTGAGAGCATTGGGCCTGTTCAACCTGGAGAAGAGGAGGCTGAGGGGAGACCTCATCGCAGTCTACAACTTCCTCGCAAGGGGGAGGGGAGGGACAGGTGACCTATTCTCCATAATCACCAGTGATAGGACCCACAAGAATGGTGTTAAGCTGAGGCAGGGGAGGTTTAGGCTGGACATCAGGAAGAGGTTCTTCACTGAGAGGGTGGTTGCACACTGGAACAGGCTCCCCAGTGAAGTAGTCACTGCACCAAGCCTGTCTGAATTTAAAAAGTGATGGGATTGTGCACTTAGTCACATGGTCTAAACTTTTGGGCAGACCTGTGCGGTGCCAGGAGTTGGACTTGATGATCCTTATGGGTCCCTCCCAACTCGGGATATTCTATGATTCTACTTGAATGTTTGCCCACTTTTCAGATTCTGATACGGAACTTCCCCAAAGGGAACTGAATGAGCTTCACATCTGCTGCTGCTGCCCTCATACTCTCATTGCGGAATGGTCTCCTGGAACTGACAGAAAGAGGAAGACAAGTTTACTCTTCCCTACTACATACACACACACATGCCTTTACACATATACACACACCAGAAAATACAGTAGGAAAAGAGATACATTTCCATAACCATGATAATCAAAGAAAATCCATGTACACCCATGTCTAGGAACATGGAGACCCACCCAAAGAGATTTAAGCCTGACCCAAAGATCTGCCAGTGTCACTCAAATCTAAAATAGCAAATTGTACCTCTTGGAACATAACAGTACTTTATTTAATATGCAAAGTAATCCACTTTAATAACTATTTGACTGCAAAATGATTTACTACATATAAAAGAAAAATAAGTCATGTCCTTAGTAGACAGCTTCATTGCCCTTAAAATAAAAAGATTTTCATTGGTCACTGGTAGGCTTAATAGCACCATGATCCACAATTTGAAAAGCATAAGCTATACTCCCCACAATGTGAAGGAAATGCCGTTCATGAAGATTGTGTTTAATCCTATTATTTCCCTCTTGTCCAAGTTATCCTTACCATCCACTGTTAGTTTTCTATATAGTACTTGCATGACTGGCTACAACCTACAACTTGAGGCTCAGATTTTTTTGAGGCTCAGATTTACAGATTTTCTCCAAAGCAGAAACAAAACCACATTAACTATTAAAATGTTTCGTAACCTGTTGCAACTGCAACAAAATGACACTGAGCCTTTTCCATGGCAGTTTTTTCAAGAAGATAAAGAAATTTGTATTAAAGCTTCCGTAACCCTTAATTCACTGAACTAGGGATTCCCTAATTAGAGAAGAAAGCAGCTCCTGGAAAAGTGGCAAGTGAGTATTTACCTTCCATTTAAAAGACCTTGGATTAAAAGATACTGGAACAGATAACACAACAAAATTAGTTTTTGCTGTGATGGCAAGGTTAAGGTTTCTGCTGTTGCTAGGATATACTGCCCTATCACAGCCAATCTTGACGGCAAAAATTGGTGCCTTAATTTCCCAGCGGTCCATGCTACTTCTGACTTAGGCCTCATTCTGGTTAATCATGCTGTCATTCTCACTACAGATTGCCTTTTGACATCTTCATCTGCAAGAAGATTCAACAGTCAAGCCTATGGCGAGTCAATTCAGTGTTTCACTGGTGGTCAGGACTAAACTCGTGGTCAAGTTTCTTGTAAAGAGAAGAGCTTTGCTAAAGGATGAGGAATACAGTAATTGAAGAGTTATTTTGCTTGGCAGAGGCAGGCATGACCATGTCTGAGCAAAATGTAATTGGAGCACCGATCACATTTGACTCCCGGTACTGCAGTGTCAGGAGCCATTTACACCGTTATCAGAGAGCTGGAAGGTGGAGGCTTCCTCTGCTTGTGCTGGTTTAAATAACAGGACAGAAGAGAGCTGCTTCAGATATACATTTGTGAGCTGAAATGTGCATTACACTTGGTATTGACTAGTCCCAGCTGATAGATTCTCATGAAGACAGCTGTTTAGACAGCTTTTTTTTTTTTTTTTTTTTCCTAAGAAGTATTCTCTCTGATTTTGTTGTGATTTCTATTGTACTGGTCATGATATCCCCTCCAGACTGGTATAATGGATCATCCATATTAATTTCCTTACAAAGTTGCTATTTATGGCTGCTATCAAATGCTGCTTAAAAAGGCTTCCCAAGGATGATTGACAGGTGCCTGACTACAGGTTTTGCCTGAAAAGTAACATAAAAACCTGAGATACCTACTTTTCAGCCTGCTACAAGTCACTTTGTTTGAATCTGTCTGGAAAATAAAACTGCTATGTTATACAATAAGTTAATTCCATTAGAAGATTAAAATACTGTACTTTATGTGCAACAATATCCAAAAACCACACTTTTTTCCCCAAACATATTGCTGTTCCTTCTACTGCTGTATATCAGCATAAGCTTAATGTGTCCTCAGCCTACCTTAAAACTCTATTTCCAGTAGAAAATATGTGCAAGTGTCATAGAAGTTATACCAGTAGAAAGACGCAACAAAAAACCTGTGCTCTTTTACTATAGGTACAACTGAACAGGAAGCCTTTTAGTATTTTGAATAATTTATTGATGCTTTTGAAAAGCAGATGCACTCTCATTAACACTGCCTCTCTGATAACTTCTGCCCTTACTACCTAGATTTCTTCTGGTGCCAGATGTCTACTGCGATTTTTCACAATTATAAAAGCAGACCACTTGCTACTGTAAACTGCAAAGAAGCAGCACAGCCAGCCTCGCAGAAGATTTCCCATCAATTACTATTATTGTATTAGAAAAGAGCAGAAAGATTATCTGATGCTCTTAGCACCTTCCTTGACACCCAACAGATATTGCAGCTGTGAAGATATCAAGTGAACCAGCTGAAAAAAAATCTGATTTCCAGTAAAATCCAGTGAGTTAGACTCTGCTACTCTTGCTTACAGTGGCTAGTTCTATTATGGGCACCTACATTTAAATCAATGATATTTATTACAGAGACAGTAAGCAGTACTGATCCTACATCCTAACAAGAGTGAGTTTTTTTTAGAAAATTGGATAGCAAAAGACGTATCTGGCTAACGCAGTAGTTAACTGGAAGAAAGTATAGTTTGAGGGCCCTAGCACAGGGAAGCAAACAAGTAGTTGATTGCAAGTATGGCTAATGAAGTAACTGACGTGGTTCAGAACCCAAAACCAGAAGAAAACCAGGACTTGATATAAAGATTCTGCTTTGCTAATACACGAAACAGCAAACAAAGTACACATATTTATAACAAAGCATAGAGACATGCTTGATCACAGGAATCCAAGAAGTTAATATCATTAAAATTAGAATTAAATTAATATCACTAAAATCCCTCTGCTAATTCATACTTTCTCATCAGTACAGATGCCAATACTCTTTACAATGATAAAAACGGTATTATCCTTCATATAAAATAATTACATACACACCATATATGCAGCAGTGACATACATGTACTAAACTCAGAAACCAAGTGATAAATTGCATTTCTCCAGCACCTCTGACCGCCTCACCTGCACTCTGCCCACTAATCCATCTTTGCCAGGACTACCTCTAACCTTCCAAACCTATCAGCTGCTTGCAGACAACCATCATTATTATTATTTTTTTCAGATAATAACCTGCTAAAAAAAAAAAAAAAAGTTTTCTTCCTTCCCACAAATGAGGAATTTGCCCCCAAAATACATTGGTTTGAGGTTCAGGGCACTCCTAGAGCACTGACAAGTTTAAAATCTAATATCTCAGAACACTTGAAGGTTAGAAATGAGTACTTTATATAAATAGGGGAGAGCTATGAACACACACCCTTAATTGCTCGCTATAGGCTTTACCACATTACCACATGTCCACGTTTTTATTTTAGTCCTGGTAGGTCATAAGATATCAGCCTTCCAGATTGCAGCATTGCAAGGCACTGCAAGGCCCTCAGCTCACACTTGGATATTCTGAAGTTAATTATTCAAGTTCAGTGCTTTGAAAGGCCCATAAAACTAATTTCACAGCACTGGGGAACTTGGTACAAAGGAAGCAAAGAAAAGGGTATGCACACATGATCCTTAAGAATTGCAAAGTACATCTACTGCCGTCTATTTGTATGCTTTACCAGTCTGAATTTATTTGCAATGAATAAGCTCCAGATGTAGGCAGATTAAGTCTATGTGGTCTGTCACACAGATTTATCTTTTTTTTTTTTTTTTCCATGGCAAAGAAAAAAATAGCAGGAGGTACTGCCAACATTTTTAGCAGCTAGGTGCACATGTAGAGAACTACTGAAATCAAGGTCTCAGGTTCTGCCTCAGCAGATTGAAGGCATTTCCCATAGAGTATTTGAGCTCAGCAGCTTATCCACTGTACACAGAGATAACATTCAGCCGACAAACCAATGAAACCATCACCTCCGTTCCACCTCTGTGTAGTGGGCTGGGATGGAAGGGTATAAGACAATGTAAAATGCCTTTGTTTATTCCAAAGTTCTCATGCACATTCCTTATGAAAACTCCATCTGTCGCATTTCTCTGAGGTACCACTGGCAAGCTATAGCATGATCCAGCAAATTGCAAGACCTTGGGAAGAAGCAGACCATTCCACTTAGTTCATACCAGCAGGCTACTTGTCCTCCTTCCTTATTGCGCTATCGATTGCCCTCTTTTGTTTACAAAGAGAGCAACACTTGGGAAGTAAGACAAATGGTCAAGAGTCTGCCCTGACCCCTCTCCTCCTGCTAACATACAACGAAACCAGAGCCCATGGAACGTGATTTTGGGTCAGTGCCAAGCACACCTGCTAATGAAAAGCAACAGTAGTAAACCTTCACACTAACTGGGGAAGAAATTTGCATGTGCTATCCCTGCTGATGCAGCTTGCTTTGGAAATATCTGACATACTTGTGTTGCCTCTTCACCATTTCTTAGAAAACTCATATATACATACATACATAAGTCCTAATATATCCATGAATATCATTAAAAAGAACAATCTATCCCCATTTGCAAGAGTTAACTATCTAAATGATCTCCTTTGAATAGGTAATACTGAAATGGTAACCACAAAAACATAGGGACTCTTGTTTGAGAGTTTCCTTAAAACCTTAATGTTTTCCTCCTCCTCTGTGCTGATTTGTGAAAAGTAGTAAAGAAAATGAACTACTCTTCCTTCTGCTTTATGCTTTAAAATTATGATGACACTTCCAAATAATTAATCATTAACTCATTTGCAATTTATCAATATCAACAAGAATCAGAATGTACTAATGCATTAGTTTAACACCATCACAGGTTTCTAAAGAATTTTAGATGATTAGAAGACTGAAGACAGATGAATAAACTAAAACTGAACATTGGAAAGAAACACTTTTCCCATTAAGAAATGTTTCACCATGTCTGAAGTACATCACTTAACTTGCTATTTATGTGCAGATTGTTCCTGGCTTTGAGCATCATCTATCTCACTATTGGTGTTGTGATATAAGGTATGATGTACGGACAGTTAAAAATCTTGGTTTCCAGTGAATTTCAAGGCTGCTTCCAGCTAACCCCATGTTTGTGATCAGAGCTGGTCAGGCATAAAGAATTAGTTTTTCTAGGAGATCTCTCACATGCCCTCTCAGGTTTTTAGTTCTTGAATTCCTGCAGCAGTAGTTCTGTTTTTGTTATTTAAAAATACTTGCAAACCAAATGTTCTGAGTAAAGTCTTGATGATTTTCTAAATTGGTGACTCAGACAAACTTAGAGGGGCCATGTTTGTTAGGTATATCCATGATGGGTATTGTCCTCAGCATTGCTTTGTTTCAATGAACATAGATTACAAAATCACAGAGGATTGTACAGACTTCTGGATTTAGCAGCTAGGCGTCACGTGGATCCAGTACATAGCATCTTCACTCCCAAAAGTTTCCAGAAAGCTTGGTATGGCTGCTTCCCAGGTTTTCCCACATACCACATTATTACAGCCAGTCATTTGTAGACCTGGACTCATGGCACCTTAACTTCCATCTTCCAGGTGGACTAAAGTCCAGCATAGCACATAATCAATATTCAATTGAATGTAAAAATGAAAAATCATGAAAGCAAACATGAGATCCAGCCTTTAAAATATTTGTTGTGCATATATGTAAGGGTCAGTTTATTTTATTCACCCCTGACGACACAGTCCCATCTGGCAGCTCCTTAGAAAACTGGGACAGCAGTAGAAAAGATGAAGCAATTGAAGCAATTAACAATGCTCAGAGACTGAAAAGTTTAAAAAACACAAAAGAGTCAAGAGTCAGAATCAAGTTTTCTCAAGACAAGTCACACATGGCCAGCACGTTTGAATCACATCTATTTCTACAAAAACTTTACATACAAATAGCTGACAACTCTATACAGTTATTTATGTTTTTACATAGAGTTGATTAAGAACTGGTGCTCTCAGAAGAATGTGAGAGTATGGGCTGATGTGGTCCCTTTCCGAAGATCTATGCATGCAGCTGAATGCTGTAGTCCTGTCTCTGAAAACAAATTTCACTCCACTTGAAGTGAGAGTTATATTTCCATAGGACATATGTTTCCATAAGACACTGCACACAGACTTTATGTTATTTATCTTGCAAGTGTGAAGAGTTAACAGAGCTAGGATTCACACCTTAGGATCAAAGGAGCACAGGTATCAGGTTTCAAATACTTATATCATTGAAGTATCTGCTCTGGGACACACTGTGAATATGCTTTCCTGTTTTCCTCTCAAAAGTTACATTCTCTAATGAAAACCTGATATTGTCAAGGTTTTTGGATACCATAAATTTATCAGAACTCTGCTTTAAAAAGTATGAAGATGATGAACTTTGGATGACACGGATTGACTTTTGACAGCCTTCTCCAGACCTCCATGTGATCGTAACATTACGTTTAGGCATAGGAACAAAAGCATCTTTCGATTCTTAAAAATTAAGAAGTTCTTGTTGGCAACAGACCATAAGCAAACAGAAGGAAGGCAGAAGAAATCAGTGACAAACATTTTATTTCTTAATTGTTTAAACAGGAATTGCTTATGATTACATAAGTTTTAATGGTTTTCCAAAGGAAGCAGAACAATTCTTAGCTAACACTTTGCTTTGTTAGAAGTGAAGAGGGTTATAAATGCACTATACTATTATCTGTGCCTTCCTTCATATGTTGTGATTATGTGTTCAGTAAATAGCATCCAGACTAAAAAGACCTTGTTGCGAAATCAAGCAACATTAACTCATTAAGTCAATAATTCATGGATTCTTTTATCTAAAGTGGCAACATCACACCATCAATTCACAAAACAGCCACTTCTCCGAAGTGTATGTGATGATAATAATGGATTTTCTAACAATACACTCTCGGAGCAAGGTCACTGCGCACAGATGCGGTGGACGCCATGATCTGACCTAGGTCAGCAAAACAAGCTTTATTATTGAACCTAATTATGAACTATCAAGATAATGGCCTAGACTAAACTGTTTCCTAGGGGATTATTTAGAAACTAGTCAGCCATTTTAGGTTCAAACCTACTGTACAGCAATACCTTCAAAAGTAGAGCAATTGCTGCTAGTAGGTACTGTGTCTGCTAGGTACACTATACATGCACACAGAAAACAAACCCATTTTTAAATATCCATGTATCTGCCAAGGGTAACCCTCACGCTCATGGCATATATCCAATTCAAATCGAATGGCATTTTTCATAAGAATAGTCAAATGAGAGCTGCAAGAGCAAGCAAAGAGAAAAATGAAGTGTATAAATCTGCATGATCATCAAGTAAACAAGGTAACAATACAAACTTTGTTTGCACTTGGCATTGCTTAGGTCTAGAGATATAAACAAATCTTTTAATACAGTCTGATTTTAATACAATGCTAATAAGTGAAGAGGAACGAAGCCAAAGCTGTTTGGGATGCTGCTGATTGCTTTCAGACCAACCACAGTAAGATTCATGATATTCATATCATATTTCAAATATATTCCTTAGGAGAGCTCATGTAAGAAACGTATTTCATGCTTCCTACATTTCCTTGATTAGCTAAAATTAATGCAAGGGATCAAAGCTGTCTACTGCAATTTTTTGCTCGGCTGAGTTTTTTTTTTTTTTCTTTAAATAAAACCTTTTTTTCCCCCCTCCACAGAAAGATAAAGCATTTCAATTGAGTTCACTTCTCCAGCCAGAAAAGTCATTAAAATGTTTCCTTCCCTTGTGTGTCTCACTCTGTAATTCTCCCAGGTATATAGAACTGTCTCATTATTATTTTATACTCCAGCTCATGTAATTATACCCAAGTTTCAGAAAGGAATAGTTCCTTGAGATCAGAGTTCTTGTTGTGTTAGAAGTAAAGCCAACCTCTGAGTATTCCTGGCAGGGGAAGATTGATTCCCTGTATGATTCCCTCAATTATTTAAAATGATCTTGTTTTTATTTAAAATTTTGATTCATATGGTAACTAGAGACCTATTTTAGAGATGTTTGTTTTTTTAAGATCAGAGTTCTGTTACTGTGATAAACTTCTCACCTTTAATCCAGCTTCCAGTCCCAGTGAACCAGTCAACCTGTATGAATTAACATGATGTGATTGACCCTGTACCTTGCCTGTGGGTTTGTAATGAGATCCAACCCATGGGAAAACATGTAGGGAGAAGGGAGGGGGCAGCTCAGCCTGAAACCTTTCCTTTAACTGGTTGGCCTGTGAACCCATATGAACTGGATCTCCTACAGAAGTTATGATTTGAAAGTAACCCTTTCAAATCACTCTTGGAAAGGTTCACTTAGCTCTGGTGCTAATACACTGGGGCAATTTGCAGAAAATTTTGTATTCCTTCATTCCATACTGACAAAGACTGAAGTTCACAAGCTCTAGGCCAAAAGAAGCCATGGGGGAAAAATAGTTTTTCACAAAAATCAAGATAAAAGAATGACTTAGTCATACATTGATGGAAAGAGTTCTTAGGAATAAATGTAAGAGGGAAGGTGAAAAAGATTCACTGGGTAAAAAGATTGCTGGAGCACCATCTGAAAAAGGTATCTTTAAGAAGCAAGTATCTCCATCTCATACCATTAATTATCCAGGATCCGTTTGTTCTATATTAAGCAGATATCTATAACAAGGATTTTGATTTTTGTGTAATTGCTTTTTAAAGTCTGGAGCTAATTGAGAGTTGTGTTAGCAGTGGCCAGTTAGGAAATAATTCCCAACCATGTGAGTAAAAGGATGTTTTAGACACTTGAAAAACTCTGTATAATTTTTGTTCTTTCTATTAATATGTCATGGAAAGATACCAGAAACTTTTCAATTAAAATTAGAGGTTGTGGTAGCAACATTGTCACATGAAATAAAATGCTGGACAGCAACACTCTATTCTAAGCATACTATGGACCGAAGGTGACCAAAGGCAGAGAATAAATAAGAATTCTACCTAGCTCCTAAAAGACCCCAAACCAGTAGTTTAGAAGGAATTCAGTAAGAAAAGCAGAAGTCAGTTAAAAAAAAAAAAAAAAAAAAAAAAAAAAAAAAAAAAAAAAAAGGAACAAAACATAGAACTTTGGAATAGCAAGGAAAATGTTTTAAACACCAGTAAAACACTCAGTTGAGAACATGAAAGAGGATAGAACCCTAGTGAGAAAAACTATAGTCATATAGACCTGCCATTTGTTAAATAAAACATTCATAGAAGCAAATCTTTCAAAATAAATTGAGAACAATCTATGGAAAACATGGAAAATACCTGAATATAAACAACTAATTGTTCCTCACCTGGAAGTAAATGAAACTCTGCAATTCTACACCAGAAACTCTGCCATTCTACAACAGAAAAGTCCTGACTCAAATTATAAGCATCCCTCAGCTAGAAGCACATCATTATATTTTAATAGCTCAATAAACATAAGCAACCTCCTGCAATGCCACAGTCCTGTTTCTTCATTTACAGTGGCAACCCAGATACTTTTCAATGAGAGTTTGATCAATGTGGATAAAATCATGACTGAAGTGCAGCTAGGCCTTCTACTGACTCTGTTTTAGTACACGCTGCACGTACATCTACAGCTCTCATGGACCTCAGGAGAAGCAGGGAGCTACCAGATAATGTCCGTAAGAGATCTAACTATGGATTTAGACATCTGGTGGTAGGCAAATGCAATTTGAAAGTGAAGTTTCTCTGCATTTCAACTTCCTGGAGCAATTCTGCTAATAGTCCCACTCCTTACCCTTCTATTTCTACCCCTTTGATCTCCACTGTGCTGCGGCCACACAAGCTGTTGTATAGCTACTTGGAAATGAAGACAGCAGAAAGCTGGGAAGTGGTGCAGCAGGGAGCCAAAGGGATGGAGTGAGGCAGGACATATGCAAACATCAGCTACCATTGCAACCCTACTTCAGCCCTCTACATTCAAATGTTCATACTTCCTCTAAGTGCTTAATAAAATTTAGTGTATGAGGAATGTTTGACTTCTGTAGGAAAACAAACAAACAAAACCAAAACGTGTTCTGCACCCTTGCTTCTGCATGTCACCTCAATGCTGTAGTTTTAAAACAAGCAGAAAATGCTAGTTCTCTTGCAGTGTCCCACTTCCAGCAAACTGTAAGCTGCTGCCCTTCCACAAGCAGCAGGGAACATGGGCTCTGACCAAAATGCGACAGAAATTTGCAAGAATCCTCTCATTCAAGTAGACTTCAAAGTGTGGTTGTATTCTGTAGCACAGCATAAGAACACAAAGTATGGAAGGCACTTAAGGTTATTTTTGCATTACTAATTAATGTTTCAGAGCATTTCAGGAATCTTTTTACAGGAAGTTTATATTCAAATTCAAACTGAGAACTCCAAAAAGCATCAGGTGCAGTGAATTTCTAAGATATAAATGGCCATGGAAAATGTTGAGTAATCTTGGGTAATTTGCAAGCATTTTAGTCAATTTAATTTCCTCCCTGTGTGCACTGATTTGCTTTATATACACACACCTTTGGTAACGCTCAGTAGAATTAGCCTTTCCCACAACCTCATGATGCATATGTGCTGAATCAGGCCAACATATTGCTTCATACATAACTGCAAGCAACAAAATCAATTGTCTGGAGCATTATCTGATGTAGTCAACCAGTGGAAGGCACTTTACATTCTGTTTATGCCTATTCCTGTTCACTGTTTTAAAATAAACCATCTTGAAATGGTGTTAGCTTTTCACTGCAGTTTACTATACGTCTGGATTCCAGACAAGGAAGGGAATGCAGAACAGACATGATTACAAAGTTTTTAACTGTATATTCCCTGAAATTCAATTATGACAATCTCTCTTTTATCATTCATTGATTTAAGTATTAAAAATAAAGGTAAATTGGAAAGGATTTAGGCCAATAGTTCAGTAACAGTGAAGAGAAACCTCTTGACAACAGGATTACACTTCTAACGTTATGTTCTTCCCACCCTCCTATAGTCCTTAGTTGTTCTACAGGTCCTGGCTGCTGAAATCAACTCTTTATCTGATTGTGACTGTAGATAAGTATCAAAGTAGTAGAGTAACTAAAATAAGAGGATACACAGCTTTCGTGCTAATAAGCACTTCTTTTTAAATGCTAAGAGCAATTAGTCCTTTTGTGTCAACTATTGATTATGCAGACTGATAGACAAAAAAAGCAGCACCTCATTCTTCATTGTCCTGCATTTCTAAAGAGTGAAAGTGGCTTAAAGCAATTCTAAAGCAGAGTGATACTCCATCTTCAGAAATCAAGAGCAGCTTAGCTGTATTACAGAACAACAGTGATGGGTTCAACTGAGTGAAAAGCTTTTTCTGGTATTTCTTAGTACTATTTCATGAAAATATACATTTTCAGTATTAGCTTTCTAGTCCAAAGGTGAAGTCAAAAAAAAAATCTCAAGAATGAATAATTTTGGCTCATTCTATTTGAAACAAATTTAAGAAAGACTTTTTTCACAGTTAAAAATATGTGTGTTCAGTTTGAAATCTGAATTCTAAAGAGTAAATGTTCACAATCCAAATTCTGTGAATTCAGAATCATTGATTTAATTATGTGGCTTGTCCTTGGCAATGTCCTTAACTATCATAATGCCTGACCACGTGTTTATGGAGTCCATTACATGTCATAAAGTGTTTGGTTTACTTATAAAGTATGCTGTGTTCAACAATTTGACTTTATAAAGTGTGGTTTATAAGAAGTTCAAATAATAATTGTTACATCACAACAGTGCAAATCATATTCTAAGTGTTAAAAAAATCTTCTGCATGTTTAAAAGATATTCCTTCAAAATAGCATTTGAATCTTATTGTGCCATCTTAATTACATGGACACAAATTATCATGAGGTTCTTAAAGCATTTAAGTTACATATACAGAAATAGTGAACAATTAGTTACCTGGCAAACGGGTCACCTTTTGTTTGTTGGTAGCAGCAACCTATAGTCAAGAGTTAGAGCAGATGTTAAAAGCCTATTATTGTGTTAACTGACTCCAAGTGTTTAATAATCATGTGGTTATTTATTTAGATTTATTTTCATCTAAATAAAATGGGAATCCTTGGAATCCCACAGCAAGAACAAAATGAAATTCAGTATCTCCAAGTTTTCAGTGATTTTCGAGGATTTTAAGACAAATACAACACTTTCATATGTAGAGTAAAAGAAGAGCATAAGTTTTTAACTTCATATCAAAAGCTGAATAGTATTTAATTTTATATGCAACTTCAGCTGCTTTTTCTTAGTTTTTATATTGCTGCACTACTGCTTCTCACAAGTGAATGTGAAGCTATTTCATGAACTATTCATTGATCTCTATGAATTTATTACAAACGCTTTGGACCTAATTATAACAGCATCCTTGAAAAACAAGCATTTTGAATGTCACAAGGAGATGTTGCTGTAATAAAGGAGAATGTAATAGGCCTTCATGCACACTATTTGAGAGTCAGAGGATTTTCATCAAAGAGAATAATATAAGTCCCTTATAAGGAAGGTAGATCCTATACATATTGCAGTTTGAAGATTTCTTGACACAGAATATTAAATCTGTGGAAGGATTCTATTTTCAGGCATACACACATGAACATGCTAGCCTGTTTCACACCCATACTTTGTAAGGAGCACATAACTTTCCCAGAAAATACACTTTTATTACTCTTCCCCCTTTTGAATACAGAGTACCAGCATAATGTAGACCAAAAGTGCTGGGAGCCTTAAGGCCCTGCAAATGTATTAAACAAGTTGCACAAATTGATGATTTAGATTTCAGGGGGTAACTGTTTGATTCTTCTGCCACCGAACCTATTAAAGTCATCTGTCCTAAATATAATTCTGGGTGCCTAAAATCCCCATCTGATTGTTCTAGCCAGCATCTGGTCCCATATTACAAGTATTCAAGCAAAATGAATTAGAAGTATGAGAACTAAATGTCTATGTAGCTAAAGCATAAACGTCTTCAAGGTCTGGATATTTAACACATACAGAAACATTGCAATGCCTCTTGGTAAGTGCTCACTAGCACATTCATCTATGAATTTTGAATGTGTACTATTGGGTTATACATATCTGCAATTTAGAATCTAAATAATATATTTATATAAATCTACTTTATTTGATTAATACTTTGCTTTGTTAGGATTTCAACTTTCAAGTTGAAATACCTTTCCTACTTATTTTGTTTTCCATGAGCACTGTTGATCCCATTACTGAAATCTCTACTCAGCCATTAGGTTATTTTTTGTAAGAGCATGCATTGCTTTTGAAAGATGTTGAACTTTCAGATTTATGACACTGAAAATCTAATCCACTGCACAAATACATTATGGAGAACACTTGCAGTATACACTAGCTACTTTACTGAAGAGCTCTTTCAACATGCTTCACTCCTGACCTGGGGCCCATCTCTAGAAGGGAGAAAAGTCTTCTTGAATCATTGAACTTTTCAACCAGAACTAGAAAATGTACAAGCACTATACTTGCTGCTATGGTGATGTTGATATTACTGGAAGGGTAGCAAACTTCTGCCTGTACCAACCCTCTCGGTTTCAAGTCTGATCTACAGCAGATAACTTCTGTACCTCTTCTGAATTTTACTACTTTACAGCCTTCAAAAAACTAGCACCATCATTTAAATGACTAAAATGCCATATAAGTCTCTTGGTCAAGACTTCTGAAAGTCAGTATGAGATAATCTATAAAATACTAACATTTGAGAAACCCTGTAATTAGGTGCTCATACCATCTCGATGGTCCTTCAGTTTAAAAAATTTAATGGCATTCAATATCCCCTTCCTTCATCTACCCTGAGAAGCAGCAGTCCCTTGCTAATTCCCTTATTATACTAGCCTTCTCCCAGATAGGGAGAGAAAGTTGGAACTGCAGGAATACAATTGTTTGGAGATAGACTAGGCCAAATTTCAGAAGATTCCAGTCTCCATTAATTTTTACCACTGATGGATTTGGACTTCCTCATATAACAAATTAATTTCTCAACAATTAAACAACATCTCATCTATTACTGCTTCTTCATAGCTTACAGATTTAGGCTTCTAAACACAACGTATGAGTACACAATGTCTTCAATTGTGGGGTCTGGGACCCAGCCTTCAGGATGAGGTGAAGACAGAAAGTAATGTACTACATGACTTTTTTTAAAAACAAACAAACAAACAAAAAAACCAAAACAGTTAACTTGCATGCTTGCTCTTAAGATGACAGAAAGCAGTTTACTATAGAGTACAGTTACCTTCTACATTTTAAGTCATTTGAAAGCACACCTTATGTAAAAAACACACTCAGATATGTAGAAGTTTGAGCCTGAAAATAAAGTCACAGTAGCAAGAGCCACTGAACACTGCATAAAAGAGCTGTATGTTAAGTTTCCAGCTTTGAAAAAATGAAATGGATCAAAGAAAAATTCTGACTATTCCACTGTTTGTCTTCTGTAAATTCATCTGCATTTAACATGGTTTGTTTTACAAGCACAAGCGAAAGAAACAATTATTCTTGCTCAACAATGATTTTATGCAC
Source organism: Aythya ferina (assembly GCF_964211825.1). NCBI lineage: Eukaryota > Metazoa > Chordata > Aves > Anseriformes > Anatidae > Aythya > Aythya ferina. Next base: position 19,300,150 of record NC_140307.1, on the reverse strand, counting down.
CCTGCAAAGCTCATTTCATTTAGCTTCATTGCTCCATTTTAGAGGTCTCTTAAGTGACATGTTCAAGCATCAAACCAGAGTCTAAGGTTCAGTATAAAACCATTTTAGCTCCTCACTGGCCACAAAGCACATTTTCTGATCCATCTGTGCTGTTTGCCCTTCATACAAGCTTCTCATAGGGCCTAAATAAACAGCTGAACTGTCTAACTAAAGGTCAGTCCTGGTTCAAACACTTATACCTTCAATCATATTACAAGTATTTTTTTTTCCAGAAGACCAGCACATTAGTAGCAATGTCTGTTGGATTTAAAAGAAAATGTGGAAAGTAGTTGATTATATGAAGAACATACCCTCATGTATCTTGTTTGTGGCATAACATAATACTGGTTGTGTGAAACTGTTTGGAAGAAAAAAGCTAGGCTCAAGTAGAGCAGAGTTTTGGTGAAAAAATAACTACAGAAACACCACTAGCACAGGTTTGTCAAAACCCAAATTTCACTTCCCAGTGCTTTTTATTGATGATTTAATGTGTTATGAGGATGGTGGTCATGTTCTCACATGTTCCTAAGACAGCACCAGTGTACTCAGCCCATTACCAACAAGCCCAGTTATAGCCTAGCTTTCATTGCAGCCAGGGTACAAAGATGTTTGTGAGATGCATGCTTCCAAAATTGTGGACCTGAAATGAAATGGGGCAATCCTTTTGTGGAAGATGTGATAAAGTCAATAGCTTGAGCAGGCTTTTAAAAAATGCACTCAGGTAGCAGATTTTCAAGGAGAAGAGGAAAATTTCATATTTCAGATAACTATATATATATATATTTTTTAATAAAAAACAAATCTCCTGATTACATATCAAATATTTAAAACATTATCTAACAAAAAAAAATTGGCAATGAATTCTTGTATTATTTTCATGTCATAACAGTTGGAAGGTGGTCAGAAAGAGGCACAATATGACTTTGAAATTAAATTTGCTACGTGAAAGAGATACGTGCATAAACATTTAAAAAGAAATATACATCTGTTATTTAATATTAGATAGGAAAATACTAACTATTTCCTGTAAGTTCAGCTATTACAATGATTAACCACTGTTGTGGGAAATGGATAAATATATACACAGGATTAGATCATTCTTAGATTAGGGATTTTTCTTGTGAATTTATTTTTTAAAATACCTGGAATTAGTTTCTTTTTTCTTTTAATGCAAGCATTCTCTCAGTTTATGCAATTGGCTGAATAAAGAAAAATACTAGCTTCTGTATAATTTAATTTTAGATAAATTAGAAACTTTGAAATATGCTTTTCAGTTGCACAGATCATCTTAATCAAGGCTTACCACTAATATATTGTCAATAATAATGTCTGAGATGTTTTCCTGGAATGAAAGAGAAAAACTCTCATTTTGATAATATATCATGTCGCAAAAAAGATTTAATTGAGCTACCATTTCTGACCAACTACAGCTGTTGTTTCTTCAGGAGACAATCATCTACATCAATCAGCTTTCCTGGGGCCCTGTATCCTGATCTCGAAGCTTGTGATCCTGCTGCTATGAGATGGCTACTGGTTGAGTTATGGAGCCCACCTGGAAGAGGTAAGGCACCTTTCCCTGTCACGGCAGCACATCCAGAGCCACTCATGCTCTGAGGACAGATGCACATGTCTTCAGAAAACTTTGTTCAACTTTTCAAATTGGTACAATTTATAAAAGTTTCTTCTCAAGGGCAGAAGAGGCACTGAGTAGCTATCTAGAAAATGAGAGCAAAGCTCAACCTTCAGAACAACTTTTTTCCTTAAGAATTAATTAACTTAAAACATTTTCCTGCAGCCAAAACTTGATACACTACAGCTAAGCATCACATAGATGAAGAATTTCTAATTAAAATTTTCTGGCAAGATAACTGAATTGTCCTCATATTAAAGATTAATGCTTTTGATAGGCTTGATGGCTCTATATCCATTGTAAATCATAAAAAAGATGCTTGAGGAATTGATTCAAATTTATTAATTGCAGTAATAAATATCACATCAGCAACAGCAACAATAAAAAGCTGTTCCTAATTCTTGAGTGCTAATCATTCCTAAGTTAGGAAATTTTATTTTATTTTTGCACACTACGTTAGTGGAGTAACTAAAGCACAGTTGCCTCAAGGCAGGATTTTGCAGCTCCCTCCCCCCCACTCCCCCCATACACTAGACCAACACTCACTGACCCATGTGGAATTATGGAAATGCTGTGTTTACAAGAATAAGCTTCACCCTGTCCCTTCGGCAGTTCTACAGCCGGACATTAACCTGTCCTTACCCAGTGAGGCTCAGGGAGGGTACACACCAACAGGAATCAGGAAAATCAGCTTCCAGTGGGTGGTGACGATTTCCAGGGCCAAGCCCCCACGATCTCCCTGCACTCTCATTCCAGGCTTTTCCCCTTGCCCCTTATATTTATGGACTTTTCTGCCATCAAGCCAACAACAGCAACGCCCTACTCCACACTCAGGCCTCTTCATCTGAAAGGGCACAATGAAACTTATTTCGACATGAATTCAGATATCATTAGTTTTACCTACTGCTCAGACAGAATCCCCATGTTAGAAAGTATTTTAGTTTGTGTTTATGTTGAGTTTTCCACAAGAACAACCTTGAACTCTTAAAAAACGGCTGACCGAAAAATATCACACATTTCAAAGATTCCTGATTTTTATTCTTCAGTAAATTAATGACAAATCAGTGGGACACCTAAGCAAGATAAAATTCAAGCTAAAACTCATTTAAAGTACATTGGTCCTCCCTGTTTTCCTGCCTTTGGACAGACTTAACTGTTTAAGAAGGGGTAAAAGATGTAGAGGTATCATCTACCTCAGCATATTTCCAGCTCAGAGACATTAAAAAAAACTTCTAGAATTTAAAACTTTTCATCAAAACAAGTGGAAGCTTTGTCTGCCTGAGGAAAGTGGTGTAGAATGCTTCATTTTTCTTTTGTTAGGACCACTGGCTAGCAGTATGTAGAAACTGAAGTTTAACAGAGCAAATTTTGGCTTCCTTCCATTCATCTCATTTATTAAGTCTGCTCATGGAAAAATTGCACAAACAAGGCCAGAAATACTTTGAAAGCAGTCCATATTTTGCTAGGCATATACCACCTAGAGATATAATTTTAAACAATAACCTGCTTTGTTTGTTCAGGCTCATTCCGGTGTTTATTTTTATTATGGTTTTATGCCAGTGTGCTACATGTTTGTACTCTTTTGGATTTAAATTTTAGGATTAGTAGGTATTGGGGAGAAAATAGAGCAAAAATTAATAACGTATGTTAATGAACAGCACAGGGACATTACAAAGTTCATTTCAAAGGATTTGGAGAAGTGATAGTAGCTTATGTGTATTGAGTCAAATTATGATTCAAAAGGAAAATGAAGTTGATTACATGTACGTAAGCTAGCATAAACATGCACATAACTATCATTCTAGGCAGTCTTGCAACTATTAAAAACAAAAAAAAACAAAACCAAACTTTCTCCAGTTAAATCAACACAAACCCTCTCATGTACTTGAAGAGCTATTGCTTTATTTTAAAACTAATCAGTAATATGGAAGATAGGGAGTACTCGGTGTCAGGCTTCTGGTCTCTTGTTAGGAGACCCAGGGATAAAGGAAACCAATGAGAGTCTTCAAAGTTGAACACAGTAACAGACACTGATATTCATTTGTACTGTTATTTGAGTGGTTCACATTCACAACTATTTCCACATCAGCTATTATAGGCTTGAATTTGAGGGCTGTCTGTATTTAATTGCAGAAGGAACAATAACCTATAGCCTGATCCAATACAAGTGACATTTGCCCTGTTCACTAGGGAGCATCTCTTTATAGTGTTTGAGGGAGCAACTGCCTACTGTACTAATTTAATGGCTGCTTTGGAATAAATCTACGGATGCTATTATGTAGACCCCGGTGCAGAAAAAAAAAAAATCAAAAGGTGTTAACACTGAACACTGAGTACAGGGAATAACAAACATCTGTGTCATGCTGAAGCCAGTGTGAATGGGTACAGTTCCCTAAAAGCCATGCAGTTATCTTTGCAAAAGGTTGAAGGTCTTAAATATATGAGCACAAAAAAGTTACTTTGCAATTTCAATTTCCATCTAGAAAGAGATGCTCCAAATAGCTGAAAATTAATGTTTTTCTTATATTTTGCCTTAAATACAGATGTAATTCAGCACAGACCACTTTGATGATAAAAAAACACCCAATCATTATAGTTTTAGTTTTAATACTTGCCTTCACACACAGGCATCCCAAGGCAATTTTCAAAGGTACTGGAACAACGGACCATACAATTTAACTTGAAATTAATTAAGAACAGCTGAAACAATCCAGAGTTCAGCCTTCACTTTTGAATTTTAGAAATACTTTCTTTAGCTTTAAAAATTTGTACCAGATCTATCACAGCTCTTGCTGATTCAGATGTTGCAGTCACCAAGTTGATTGAAAAATAGACCATTTTCTTAGGGGGGCTGTGTGCTTAAGATACTGTGGTCAAGCACTACCCTGCTATTCCTCCAGCTTGCAGGAATTTCTTATTATAATAAGAATTTCATCACCCCATTGCTTATTTTAAAATTAAAATTTTCCTGTTTCAGGTGCTATCATACCACTATTACAGAGCACACCTGAAAGCACATTAAAAGTCAATGGAGTAACTCCAACCGAATTCACCAGGCTTTGAAATCAATTTATTCACATTGATTTCAAATGGAGCTGAAAAAGGACTTGAGTGCTTATGAGGTTGGAACTCTGAGGAAAAAATAATGCATTTCTCCTTATTATGACAAAAAGCTGAAGAACAGTACTGCATTTTTTCAGGATAATTTTCACTGTTCATCTTTTTATTAGTACAGTACTCAAATTCATTGCAAGAGCTGCAGTTGTAATTTGTTGCAACTGCAAAGCAAGGTTTCCCATGAACAAACTTGGTAGGGCTCTAAAAGTGACTGAGGCTGAGTAGGGCTTTTCTCCTCACACAAATATATCTCCTGGAAGACGTATGTGGGTATACAGCATGCACAGAAAAGCCAGTGGTATGAAGAGCACCATATCTGCCCACACACTGCCTAAATTTGCATTTCTGATAGCATATTTTTAGCTATAACAGCACTAGCATTACTACAGCGCTAGCTTAATTGGGCTGGTCCTCCCTGGGTTCAGACACTGCTGCACTACCTAGATAGTGCTGCCTTTGCCTCTGCAAGCCTGCACCGGGATGAGGAGTACCAGTTATCCATGCTGACCTGCTGAGCTATTGGGACATCATTTTCTGTAACTACCAAAGTAAATAAAAATGCTATGTAATCACCACATTTCCTGTTTGAGAGCCGTTTGTCCTAGTCAAGGAAGATAAAAGTGAATGAAGGAGCGATACCTTGAAAAACAGATGAGTTAAAATAGCTTATGTTTTCTAGTAATGGGATAGTTAGAGAGAAAGAAAAATACTCTTTGTTGTGTGCTGTCAATCATGTAAAAGATATCCCATGCCTTCCCATGAGGCTGGAGATGACAGGGAGGATATGCACTCGTCTAGTATCCAGGACTCAGACAGCAGGCATCATACAGGAGAGCATTCCTAATTATTTCGGATTTCCAGCAATGGAAAGCACTTTGGAGAAGTAAAACATTTTTCTTAGCTAGTAGGCATGTTTTGCAAGACAAATAAAAGGACATAAAAGCACAGTTTAGATTTTCAAAGTGAAATCACCAAGACATTTAGTCAAGTTTCTTTATAATTCCATGTAAAGACATTAAAACAGAAGCAGTCAAAGCATTTTCAATTGGTTGAGGGCATGGCACCTGTTAAACAGTACTCCTGAATGGTCTGTATGCCTAGAACCAGGGAACATCTCAAACAAGTACTTTAGCACACTATGAACTGAAAATCAGACCAGTTAGCAGTGCTGCCATTATAGTGAGGCCATGAAATGGTAGAGGTTTAAGTAAAGCTAATATACTGGGTTGACAATTCTTTTTTACTTGTCTATTTAGTCTGAAAGAATAAAATCCAGAAACTCTATTCTTTTGTGATAGAGGGATTATTATTGTTTCATCTTTATTTCTTTCTAGGAAGAGGCAATTCATCCAAAGCCAAAATTAAAGTAGCAAGAAAAATCTGTCTGTCTAAGCCAGTAAGCCAAATACCCTTACTATAAAAGCATAAGAACTTCCACAGGCTGTAGACATGAAAGCCTTCAGTGTCATCAGTCAGACAAACCCCTAAAGACAAGTGGCTTTAATCCTATGGGGAAGCTGCAGAGCTCTGGGGAAGGAACCAGCTTTGTAGACAGACAGCAGAGCTCTGGGGAAGCATCACTCTCCTCAGACACAAAACTGGACCTGAGGGAATCTGCAAGGCTCTACAACAGCAGATGCTCCTGTAGACAGCTAACAAAAATCGTTGCATGTGTACGCATGAGCACACATACACAAGTCAGTCTGTAATAAAGAATTTTTTTAAACAAAAGTTCTAGCCCAGATCCTTAGAGGAATTCTTTCCTCTGTTTTGCTTGGATACATGTTTTTCCCCTAGAAACAAATATTTTGAGATGACTTCCTCCCTTTCCTGAAGTACTATACCAAATTTTCCTCAGAGTAAAGAACATTAGATTGAAGTTTGTTATGCCTTCCAGTTATGGTGTTCCCCCATCCCCTGCTTACACCTGTGCTACGCTAGCATTCCATGGCACATCATTATGCAATTTTAACCCACCTGAAGTTTCCAACAGCTGTGCCTTCACAGCATAGCCTTGGTGCTGCAGGACACCACAGAGGCAGAATGTGGCAGGGTTCACCAGCCTCGCTGGATCTTCTCCGTAGGTACAGTTTGTTTTTTTTTAAAGAAAAAAATCATTTCTGTTCAGGCAGAATCATTCCACTGATTATAAAACAAGCTTCATCTGGATTGAAAAGAGCTTGAGGAATTCTGATTATTATCTAGTAATAGGTAGAAAAGGTCAAAATGGAGCCAATCAAATTCATGGAAGGAAAATCCATTGAGGGCTACTGAACAGAAAAGGTACCACATCAGACTCAAGGTTCTGATCCACAAACCAGTGCAGAATACATCAGTTTGGTAGGACATCATGTGCTCACTCTGCTATAGTACTTAAACGTCTGCTCTTGGTTCCTCTCAGAAGCCAGATAACTGCCGTTGTGGTACAGCCATTGTCACCGTCACTGCCTCAGTTATTGTAATTTACACAACACAAAGGAACACAGTACATTCGTTGCTTCCAAATTGTAAAGGAACCATTTCTTCAGTATTTATTTATGCAAAATATAAATCAATTTTGCCAGTAAAGCACTACTAAGCTCTTTGGTATTACTCACATGACTACTACTACTCCTCTAAGGTGAATAATTGTGGAATTGGGCCATCTGCCAGCTGGGAAATAAAGACCTAAGTTCTGTCACTTTTACTTTTACTGAGTATTACTTTACTTTGTGAGTTGACCTGTAATGAGATTCTGATGAGGATAGATAGAAGCTTTTCAGCCAGTATAATTCAATGATGAAAAATGATGGGTATGTTTGAAATTACATTTATTTCATACCATTCTCACGCTCCTTTTACTGCATCCCTGTAGCTTCTTTTTTAAACTATAGATAAGGATATTTTGCAACTTAGGGTAATACAGACCAGAAAAAATAAGACGGATCTGAACAACTGCACTTGAGTCTCTCAGAACAATAGCGCAGTATTATTTCCCTGCAAGCTTTCCCCAGACTTCAGGTTCTAGAAGGGTCTTGCATTCAGTTTTACACAACTTCCTGAACTATCTACTCAAAGTCCTACCTGCCACCACTGCCCAGCACACACAGAGTAGAAGCAGGCATGGTGAAACGCAGGGACTTCATAGAGAAGTATGTGAGTCAGCTTTTATCCATGCTGTTTCTTTTCCAGATCTGGTAGATCTTGATGTATCCCTCCAGCTGATCAGGATGGGTGATAGGTCAGCTCATCGCACACAGACACGTAGCCTGAAACCACTCCTACACAGGCATGGATATAGAAGACCAGCTACTGAACTTATTGTCAAAATGGTTTAAAACCAGGGAAAAGATCCATTTTCAGTCCTACTACAATGTTAAGTAATGCAGAAAGAAACATTATCAGGTAAAGACCAAATTTATTGTTTTAACCATTACCAAGCTACAGAAGCAGGCTTTGAATTGAACTGAGGTGAAAATACCTGGCAGGTAATTTCCAGTTCTCTTCCAAAGTCTAAAAAAATTATACATACAGATAAAATTTTTATTTCGAAAGACCTAAAAGTCACAAATTCTATCACTTCTCTCCTCCTATGAAAAGGAGATGCACCATTGACTACAATGTATACCAGGAGAAGCCCCATCAGGCCTCTTAAGGTCCCTGCCCCAAGTAGCAGCTTTTGCTGGACTGTTTGCCTGGGTGCCCCTTTTCCTGGGCAGCATTCACCCAAATGTAAGCTGACTGGTGGGACAAATCATCTACTTTTCCTCCTTAGAGGCTAGATTTTAAGAGCAAAAAACAACCAACCAAAACAACCACTAATGCAACAAATGAACACAGCAGGTAAGAGGAAATGTTATGGAAAAAAGTTTACAATTTCCTGTAAATGTGAATACAGGCTATAGGTCAGCCAGTGAAGGTGTGAGCCTTTCCATTACAATTACACAGGCAACAGCTCTAACTGCCTGGTTATTAACAGGGTCACATCACTGTTAGCTTTTAACTTCAGAGTAAAGGAGGTTTCCAGAAAGAGGATGACAGCAGACTAGATTTCTTTTTGTGGGAAAGGAAAGCATAAAGGCAGTTTGGGGGAGAATATTTTATATATATATATATATATATATATATATATATATATATATATATATATATATATATATATATATATATATATAAATTTTAAAGCTTAGAGAGATCATCTTGGTCCCTTGGTTCTTTCAGGGCCTGTCCTATATTCCATTCTTTGTCCAAATGGAACATGTTTGGGCTGGCTGCCTCTACCTCTGCTCATCCTCTACTCTGCGAAAAGTTAGTTTTGTGCTGCAAGCAATTGACCACAGAGGAGTAGGCTATCAAGTAATTGATTTTGCAGCACTTGTGTGGCCTCAGGCAGGTTTAGAGAGTGCTGAAGCAAGACAGGGCTTAAGGCTGTCCCTAATTCTGCAGCTCAAGTCAAGATGGGAGGCAGCTTTATGGGCATTTACAAAACGTACAGCTCTGCAAGCAGCCAAACGTGTGGGGATTCACAGTTGAGGCTTTGAAGGACATACGCAGTACCATCCTTCTCCATCTGTTTAGGACACAGTTTGTGACGCAGGCAAATTCTGTTGCCTGGGCATTTTCTACTTCCTTTCAAAACTGAATCTACAGCAGGATTTCCCCGGAACCTCATTTTTATGAAAAACAGCATTTTTCAAATGTTAATAAAAAGCACATTATCATTCTGTCACCAAGCCCAATGTGTTCTGTGACCAATTTTCATCGTCTCTAGAGCAAAAACAACACAGCCTGTTCTAAAAATTTCTCAGTGAAAGAAATAATTATAGATTTCCTGACAAAGTAACAATTTTGAAGTTTACTAGTTGATTCAAAGTGCTTCAAAATGTTTAGGTAAAGGCTCCATGGCTCAGTTTTCTAAAAAATTAGACCACAAATAGACCACAAACAGAATGCTAGAAGTGTCATTACACTTGCTAACAACACCATTAGAGGATGCTCTGACAGTACTGGCCTGGCACCAATGACCCAGGGTACACCAGGTCTTACCTTTCTCTGTTATTTTGCAAAGCAGAAGAATGTTAAAGATTCATCTAAGGAGGCATTCAGAGTATCTGCTAGAGTATCTGCCAGAATATCTCTAGGCTTTTTCAGCTATTAACAATTTCAGTAAAACATGAAAAAATCTGCAAGAGCCCAAGGCTCTTTTGATTGATAGAAATTTTGTTAATGTACAAATTAACTATACATGTGGTTTTTAAATTCAATTTAAGCCTGAAAATCTAACCTTAGGGGTTTGAAATAATGGGGCATTAACTTCACTGCCATTTACAAACTACCATGAAACATAAGTAAATGACAAAGATGAATAAAATCAGAATGATAAATGTTTTATTGTTGGTATTTTTTTTAAAAATAATGTTATTGCCATTGAAAACTTAAGTGAAATGAATTCAGTCATTTTAGCTTAGTCCCTGGTGGACAATAGTCCACATTTCAAAAGCATCACACATAATTTGGCAAAATTGGTGGCTTCGGCTCAGATGTGGCTTAGGGCTGAGTAAGCATGCAATTCCCCTAGTGAGAGTGCCCCTTTCCTTCAGGGTTAAGGTCAATGGCTAGTCACTGTGGGGTAGGGAGGCTGATATTGTCTGCTTGTATTCATCTCTGCTACAGACAGCATTCCACCTGCCGGGCGTACATAGCCTTCCAGTGCCTACAAATATATTTCCTTAAATACACATGCACCTTCACTCCCCTCCACTCTCCCAGATAAACACATACCTTCCCTTTCTAGGACAGACAACCCTTCAGTCAGTTTTATAGTCCTCATCTTACCCTTTCTTCTTCCCCCCTCCTCCCTTCCCCATTCCACAGTCATATTTCACCTTATACTAGATTTAAAAGATTGCCCATTCTTGACCCAGAATACAGCTGGGCAATATACTAGTTTAATGGCAGGAAAACAGGGGCATCAATGGAAATTATAGAAAATCAAATTGAACAGATGTCAGGAAGCACATCAGGCATTGTAAATGTGAGGGATGCCCATCAGACAAGGTTATGGAGGTGAAAAAACAGAAGATGTAAAAACACAGCAAGAACAAAACCAGCCCTCCCCCCAGCTCCCGGTGATGTGTTTTAACTGATGTGTCGGGAAGGTTATCCTATGCCACTCTTCAAAGTTATGGAGGAATCTGCTGGATTATGCGATTATAGAAGACAAGTGTTAAGGCAACATGCGACATACAAACACTTCAAAAGCAGTCTCATTGAATGTTAATGGAGTTTTCTGTCTAGCACCGAAATTAAGATTTTACATGAATTTTCAGAAATACAGAAAGTGGAGGCATTCAGGCATTTAACACGGTAGATTGTGCCCACTGGGATTTTTAAGAGAGCGCAGACATCCAATTCCCAGTAGTTGCAGAGTTCTGAAGAGCCTGCATCTTCACATTAGCGTGAGGCATTTGAATAACTTTCCTTGCTCAGATTTGAGATTTTTCTGCCTTTATTGCCACTTTTAAGGAAGAAAATTGCAGAATTGTTTTCAAACACTAACAGGACACGTGAGCTTCTTCTTTCCTTCAGATCACGTAACTCCATTCATTGAAATGGTATCACACTAGCGTGAGTTTTAATTTCCTTTATCCAATAGAGTTAAATTTAATTGGAACAGTCATCATTTCAGCTCTTGAGAGAGAGCACAACAGCTTTGGTCTATCCTTATAAAGCCCTCACTAAAGGTAATATTTAATTCAGTAGGTACTCTTTTTCTAAGGTTGTCAAAACACATACTTTATAGGACTTCATTAACACTTTCTGATAATTATGAAAAAACATAGGCAATGTACATGAGACTATATACTGTTTGGTCTATGTCTAGTCAAGAACCGTATTATTACATGTGGCAAATGATTCAAAAGTTGCTTTAACGTGAAACAATACCTGGGTCAGGTAGCTTTTAAACCATTCTTCTGTGTTCAGACATATCTATAAAATCATACTGGTTTCCCATTTTGTGTTGGCTATTATAACTTGAACAAGCTGTTTCCTTACCAGGGGGCCACAGTGGCACAGGAGAGCCAGCATGCTGTCCTACACATGAGCTACAGAGCCCCAGCTGGAAGACAGGAGGACACTCAGGACTAACCAATGGTCCTAATGAGCCAGGAAGAGTGAGCAGGGCTGCCTAAACAGAGTAGAAAAAACAGAACCATCAATTTGTGACCATAACATTTGTACTTGGAATCCATGGCGTCATCTATGGCTTGTGAACTGCAGGCACAAGAGTTTAGAAGGGTCCTATGCCACTGAACACAGAGTAAGAGAGCATTTGAAAGCAATGTCTCGTATCGACCCATGCTGAAAAACCATTCTAATCCTGCTTCTGCCTGCAAAGCTACTGCCCGTTAGCATCAGCCATTAGCTGATATTTCAATATTGTTACTAAAAAGGATAGGAAGCATTCTAGAGTATCTTCACACACTGAGCAGCACTGCGTGCATGCTCCTTTCTTCCACACAGTTAGCCGCCCTTGTCCATGACTCAGCCAGCCAGCTCTCACTGAGAAACCAGTTCCATGGGAACAAAAAAAAGACTGAAGTATGTACATAGTTTCAGATGTTTTGGAATAACGAGACAAAGAAAATTAGTGGGAAAGTGAAAAGTAACATGAAAACTTGGCTAGAGGGATCTAAGGCTGACAGTTTCAAGCTTTTTATTTAAAGCCAAAATGTTTTGAAGTGACTAATAAAAAGTCTCTTAATTGAAGTTGTAAAATCTATGTCAGGTAGTGTGCAATTCAAACCTCAGAAGGAAGTGATGGTGCAGAGAATATCAGGGTTTAAGTGCCCTAAGTTATGCCAAAACATTCCTCTTTCTATCTGCTTACAGCCAGAACTAGCTTCTTGCCAGAAATGAGACTTTGCTAAAGCCAGGATATCTTACACATCTCAGAGACAAACATGAGGAAAAGGGTTCTCTGGAACATATTTTCTCAATCCATATCAGGTTTAAAAAAATCTGTAAAAATACCTGTTTACTATCACAAAGTCTAATGTTGCTATGAAACCCCCTTGCCCATCAATTCTGTTCATTACTTCCAGTTTTTAATTGCTTGGACCAAGCCAGGGCAGCTCATCTTTAATTGGAATAAAGAGTTAATCTTTTATACAAAGGACCCAGCTGAGTCTTTGTATATGTTCAAATGTGTAAACGGCTTTTGGCAGTTTAGAGTGTGTGTGGTGTTAGAGGGATTTAGCTCATTAGCAAACCACAAAGGCTCTTCTGACACTGTACTGTGGGTAAAATACATGAGGCCAACCTACACCCTGTGGACATGTACAGCATAACTACATAATAAACAAGCATTTATTAATAATTTTATCTGTCACACATGCAAAAGGAGAGGGTGAGAAGTCAAAAGCTGTCATATGTTGCAACTAAAGAGGCATAATTAAAATGATAAGTGTCATGTGATTGTAACCCTTGAAGAATTAATCTAGCATGAAACAACAATGGTATAAATACAACAACATATGTTCCAAAAATTAATTTCACATAATAGGCAGCTGATGTAAGCACTTAGACCCAATTATGTATGGTCATACAATAGCAGCTGATGCATGGAAAATCCCTTCTATAGTGTATACCAGAATAATCCCATTATAAGTGATTGAATAGAAAGACTCCTTTAAAGTCTTTGCACTAGTGTATTTACAGACAAGCTAGGATTTATGGAAATGTGTAACTAACTTCTCCACAAATTTGTTTTCGAGCTTTAAGTTTTCAAATCAGATGTGGCTTCTTCTGTATCTCAGAGCATTGGCAGAAACATGATTTGTAGTGACAGTTACAACCTATGGATTTGTTTAACCTCCATTTTAAATAACTCTGTGTTTAAGCTAATTGTTTTACTTCATAATTTCTACTTCACCCAAATAGTAGGAATTGATTGCTATTATCTCTACCTGATTCTCCCTCTGCAACTAAATGAAACAGATCATAATTGAAGACATTTATCTAATAGCATTAATTTGCTGTTAATATTGAATGTTTTGGCTTTACTTCTATTAACCTTCATTTTAGTACCGATTAATATTTTTCTCATAGAGAAAGCATGAATAGCTTACACAGAAATGAAGCATATTGGTGTTTCAGCTTATACCGATTGTCTGCATATGAGCTTTGCCGTTTTTCTATTGACCTCAACTCTGGTTGCGTGCAATGCAATGTCACATCCCAAGTTTCAGCTTGAGAGCACAATGTGCATCCAAAATTTTAAACCTGGAAGCACTGATAAGAATTCAGATGCACACAGATTACCTCCCGACAATGACAGAAATAAACTTATTCTGGACAGAAACTGTATTTATTGATTTAGATTTGGCCCTGAAATCACTTCGGATGCTTGTAAGGTCAATCAGAATGACCTACCATATGTTTCAATAGCCTTCTGTTCCCTTTCAAATTATGCAACTTTTAGTTATGAAGCTGTGAACATACCTAGCACTGACCAACGATGCTTTGTATGCTTGTGCTTGGAAAAGCTAGAAGCAAATTTCATTCACTGTGTCTCCAGAGCCAATGTAGTAAACAAGAGGAAAAACAGTGGAAATACAGCACTGCTAGAAGAAAACAGTGTTACCTATTGCCTGGAATTAATGTTGAGCTGTACAATAACAGTTTTCTGGGTGTCTGGGTGGAGATGCAAACAGACACAATTATCCATTCAGCTGATCATTTGAAAGTATATCTGAGAAAAAGCTTCTGATGAACAAAGTCTTCAGCAGAGAGGAAAAAAAAATGACGTCTCCAAAAAAAATCACTTTCAACTTATATGTTAGCAGTTCTTTCTACTTGGGCACCCATTTTGTCCTTTCAGTATGGTAAAAACAAAAAGGGAATGTGTACAGCTCATTAAATAAATTAATGACAGAGTTCCTATGGTCTAAAGGCATACCCAGACTGCATATAGAAACAGCAAGAGGTTGCCAAGATTTTAACTGCAAAAAAAATTTGCTTAGTGACCAAATTATATTATGACAGCAGTTAGCCATTGACAGAGTTACAAGTTACACGTTTTGGGAAAGCAGATAAACACTTCTGCAGAACACAAGGTTCTGTTGGCATCTAATGAATTCCATGTGGAAGCTGCAGCCAGGGCCAATGTGTGCTTTCACGTTATCTCAGCAGAGCCAGTCCTTGACATTTCAAGACAAGGAAGCAACAGACGTTACACTTAGTGCGTGAAAGGGAATGACTTACCAGCCTAGGGACTGGTGGACAGTGAGAAGCACAAGGTGAAATAACAGTTCAAAATACTATTGCCTTTTTTTTTTTTTTAAAAAAAAACATGCCATAATTCCTATCAGTTAGGAAAGGGACAAGATATTTTAAAGGTGCATAAAAACCCTTTGGAAAAAAAAAAAAAAAAAAAAATTTAAAATGCCAAAGACTAAATTGCTTACTTGAAATAGGAAAGAAGAGCTTCTGTTTAAAGTTAATGCATTTACCTACATTTTGAAATTTCACTTGACATTTAATTCCAACCATTTGTAAACTATTGATTAAATTAAGGTTCTGAAAACACTGACACACAAGCAAATGACAAAACAGTACTTTAAGAGACTACTAGTTGCAAAACCAACTTTGCTTCTTGAAGCACTATGTTCCTTGGGAAAACACCCTACAAATGCCACCAGCCTCCATCCTAGACTGCTCCAGCACACCACTTGTGACAAGCTGTGCCCGTTACCACCAGCTGAGAGAGCATGCGTGACTTCTGTACTCCAGGACAAGTAGTTCACAAAAGCAGCCCTTTCAGGCTGCCTTTCTCTGCAGAGCAGCCCAGGCCACCCCAGGCAGTTTAGCCATAGTTACTAACCTGTGACCTAGTAAAACACAGGTTGAGCCAGAGGACCGCTGTGACTTATACCAACTTGATTGGCCCCTTGGGGATCCATTCTGCTAGGAAGAAATTATTGTACTTTGCTTCTGTCTTTTCTACTCCTGGACATACCTTTAAAGAGCAGACCTCTACATGGTCTGTGTCAGTTGTGTGTACCAACACAACTTACAGTCCATGAATTTGCCTTTACACAGGTACAAAGCTTCCCTATGAGCAGGATAAGAAAATTCACATCAGCCAAGTCCTTCGATTTTCAGCTGATTTTAGTTGGATAGACTCAAAATATTTAATTGCAGCAAAGACGATTTTTCCTACTCTACCCTACCACACTCAGCTTTTAATGTAAGGGATGGTATGTACAAGTGATCTGGCTATTGGTTTGATTGTTTAGTGCTTCTGCTACAAAGTTAAGGAGAAATTGCACACAAGCTTTCCAGAACGACATCTTATTTTTATCAAACAAGGCCACACATTTGGGCCTGGAAGTACTAACAGCTGTATCTAAGCGAATGCTATTAAGAAAGGAAATAACGAATTGGGAAGTATTTGAAGTTCTGACCTTTCACCCCTAGGACTATGATTCAAGCTAACCCTGAAGACCCGATTATGATCTATCAATGATTTCTGGTTTAGATTCCCAATAGGTAATTTGTTTCATGCTGGGAGAAGTTGATGATATGGTTTAAGAAGGAGGCTATTTGTGCAAAATCATGCACACAAGCTTGTCTTAAACACTGAATAAAATTGTGATACATACATAGAAAACAAGACAAATACTTCAGAAATTACTAAATCGAACAGTAGATTCAAATTTTGAGAATGAGTTTTTTTTTTTTCTCTCCTCAACAGAAGTCTTGTGTTGCTCATTCATTAAAGAGTATTACTGGACTTAATGCCATGAAAATTAAAATAAGGTCTGATGAGTTTTCAAGTATTGGACGCTTCAGATATGATAAGTCCACTTTATCATATCTCAAAATATTGCTCTATTAGGGGTGCATTTCATTAGTTAGAAGGGTGGCATTACTCAGTATTAATAAAATATAGCAGGCACCTGAGGAGATAAACATGATTGCATTTAAAATTAGATATGTACATCATTTTTTATGTTTTCATGGGTAATGAAGAACATTCCCTCTGAGTGGGGAATAATGCTAAGGAGCAAGAGCTCATGTAAGGATTATTCAGGGATGTTACAGTATCACTTCAGTTACCCCAGGATTTTAGGTAATGTCTCCTTTTTCTTAACAGTTTTATGAAGTCTACACAAGAGCTTTATTCACACAACTCAATCCATCTCTATTTAAATGGGAGAGATTTTCTTCCTACGTTTTCCTCCAATTTTGGTGCCACCTAAATATTTAAATTTTTCTTCGGCTATGTCACAAAATTCACAGAAGATCCAAATACAGTAGCCAAGATGAAGTGATGATGTTTTATCAGTGCTTTTCCCCCTTTTAGCTGTTGTTTGAGAGCAATCCTGAGATAAAAAGGAGAGGTTATTACACTTGGACAACCTTAATTCTTCAGGGAAAGATGCACAGTTTAATAACAGCAGCCAGCCATCTGCTGCTCCTGAGGTCTGCATGCAGATGGAGCAGCCTTGCAATTCCTTGCAGCCTGTCACCCTCTGTGCAAGTTCAGAGGCAGAAGATATCCTCTCAAGGGCTGTGAAAAAACCCTGCCAAGACATAATCCCTTCTCACTGGCAGTGTGGGCACCAGAAGCAGCAGGACTCTGCAGGTGCCCCTGCTGTGAACCACTACAGCATGCACTTCACAAGTGGGGCTGCATCCAAGCTCTAGCATTTAAGACAACAGAATAAAGGTGGGTATTGTTCTCAATGACATGATTTTAAAGATAACAAATTAAAGGTGCTTATTACACATTTAGGGTTAGCAAGCATGCATCCGAATGGCTGAGTGCATAGCAGCACAGCTGGGAATGGAAGTATACAGGAAAGACATGTGCCTGTTTTCCTACAGCTTTTATGCAGCTCCAAAGAAAGGAGCTGGTAGGCTGGAAGCCCAAACAATCTGCGCAGGCACAGAGCAGGGTTCAAGAATCAACAAAATTAACACTAGCATAGGCACACTGGAGAGAGTCCAAAGGACCACAAAGATGAAGGAACTAGATCATCTCTCCTGCGAGGAAAGCATCAAATACTTAAGCAAGATTTAAATTTATTAGAAATTCTGTTTTCGGGAACCAAGTCTCTCACACCAGATGCCAGATTTAGAAATTGCTAATCCAGTGAAGCATTGCAAGTTTACCCATATGGCCTCCCAGAGCTTTTTGATGCAAACATGTCCAACCTGAATACACACAGCAGACAGATCATACACACTCTGTAGACTATAAATAGAAAAAGGTTTAATTGTGGTTTTCCTGAAAGCTCTCAGCTGGAGTCAGTATGTATTTCTGAGAATAAAAGAGCGAAGGTCACAGCCTTGCTCTATTTCCCCTTCCCATAGATTTCCCACAGACATACTGGAAGCATTTTTTCATCAAGTTCATACACAGTCTGACCTGCCGGTGCACCAGCTGAGCTGACCAGTGAGCCAACTCGGTCTGGTCTGTCTGCTCGTGGAGCTGCTGCTCAGTTTTCCACCACCCAGCAGCAACACCTTGTTGAGGATGGAAAGGGAGTGAGAAATCTTGTGTTTTCTTTCACTTCTGCACCAGAACCTGTGCCATGTATTGTTCAAATGCAAAGAAAATCAGGAAAGTTAAACTTCTATGGAATACTCAAAGGAAAGGGGCGAATACAGATTATTCTAATCTTTTAACTGGATAACATCAAATAAAGCGGCCAACTTTGGATTTTAATTGACTGAGACAACCCTAAGGATCTGTGATACTTAAGCTTCTGTTTGCTGGAGGTTTCCTCGAGCCCTTACAGGTGTTTTGTAAAGTGCATTTGGAACCTACTACTGTATATTCCTTAGCCTTGTTTAGAAAAAAAAAAAAGGCATAAGTGAGTCTCCCTTTTCAAATTATAGATGTCAACAAGCTTTGTCACAGTGCATTGGATTAAATGCAAGACTTCAAACAATTATTGCATACAACTCTATAATTTGAGAAACATTTATCTGTGGATATTGGGTCAGATATTGTGAGCCAAGCCAGTTATAGAAAAACAAACACGGGTCCACAGAGTAACAGAGGTCAGTGAAAAAGTTGCAATTAAATGCTTCCCTAACCACATGACAAAGCATTTGAACAACATCTTCCTGTAGATCTGGGACAGGACTAGATAAAACCTCTTGCTTTGTACCATTGCTGTGCTATAAAATGCTGATGATTACAACTGCCTCCTACAGACTGGAGCAGTATGAACTTCATCTGACATTCTGAGCTAGTTTTCTCAGTCAATATTAGTGCTGAATGGGACCCATTGATCAACCAAGTGAAGCAGCAAAAAAAAAAAAATATGGATTCCAGCTTGAGAAAAAAATCACTTGGGAAGCCACACATCTGGTATAGCCTGGCTTGGCAAAGCTGAATTCTCTGCAGTTTGACTGGGCTATAGCCACAGCCTGCACAGCCAAATAAATGGCAGGCAACTACAATTTAGATTTCGCAGCATACTACAGTTAAAATAGCTTTCTGACTAAGACTTCACTTAGCGAGGTCAGTAGAAGCTTGACCTGGCTTGCATAGCTCAGCCAATGATATGGTTTGATATGGGCATGTGGTCAAACAAAACCTTCCTTAATTATAACCGTTCCAGAAGCTTGGCTTCCTAATGAGATGTTGGTGGTAGCGTTGCTATTTCCCTAAGCATTTTGGTTTATCTCAGTTTAATGGAGGAGAAAAACCGATATGAGAGGACAGAAAAGAAAAGGAAGGGCAGCAAGGCCCTGGCACAGGCTGCTCCATCCCTGGCAGTGTTCAAAGCCAGGCTGGATGGGCTTTGGGCAGTCTGGTCTTAAGGTGTCCACCCCCTTGCCATAGGCAGGGAACCAGGTGGTCTTTAAGGCCCCTCCCAACCTAATTCTGCAGTTGGGTGTGAAGTGAAGGATGAGACTACATGCTATCTGGTTCAGCAGCGCTCACAGTAGTACAAGTACCTCCATGAGCAGAAGATTCTCTTTGTAATAACCATCTAGTTCTGACTTACAAACACACTGAACTATTTTATCATATCTTTATGATACACAGATGGCTTGTTCCCTCAAGCAGCAAGGAAAAGTACCTATAATAAATTACCATGCAGGGATTCTTTAAGGAAATAAAGCAAGGTGAACTAAGGCTGAATTTTGAATAACAGTAGCAAGCCAGGAAACACAGACAGTTGTTACATAGCTCAAAATATTACACCCATTTCTGTGGCTCCAAGCACACTATAATCACTCCTTAGAAACATGGGTATTTCTTTTTATTACTTTCCTGCTGCAACTAACTTTGAAGATGTCTGCTATTGACCAAGAGCTGTTCTCAGGTGAAGCTATTTATTCACATCCCACTGAAAAGCATCGTAGGTCATTTATTATCAGTGAATCAAAGGAGCTTTTCTTTGCTAAACCTCCTGTAATTTTATCCCTAATTAAAAAACAAAGCTTTAATTTGAATTCTATATAGAGCACAGAGATTTCAAGCATTATTAATATTGTAAGTCCCTACCTATTACAAACAACCCAAAAAACTTTTCTATACAAAAGTTACTGGACTAGAGTTTTTTCTTTTTCTCCATTTTATATAGATTCTTATATTGCCCTCATTACCATTGTATGTAAACACATTCCATTAATGCGGTTAGTGACATTAACAACTTGCCATGTGCAGTAGGCTCAGTTTGTGCAAGATACAGCATGTGTAATGCAACATACAATTTTTTCTTTATTATTGCTTTTTTTATCCAAGAATGTAACAAATTTCTATTAGCCTGGACTCTAAAATATTCCTTTTTTTAAAAACAAACAAAAAAACACAACAAGATTACTTCAAATATTAAAGTCAGCTTCAGAAATGCATGGCAAATTCAACCACATTTAGCAATTACATCCATTATTTCAAAGAGACTTCCAAAAAAACTTAACTGGCTCCTCAGAATCAGCTGAGGTGACCTAGATTCATCGTAAGTGTTTCTTACATCCCAATAATTGCAGAAACAACCCCTATGTAGAGGATAGTAAGTTCCTCACACCTGCAGGCTATTTTAGGCATTGCTAACATTACAAAGATGACGGATGTGCTCAGCACCATACAAAAGCCCAAACTCTGCTTCAGGGGCCTAAGTCCCCTTATCTGACTTTGCTTCAAGGCAAAGCACTGCCTGCACCCAGAAAAATATTTAAAAACAAAACAAAACAAAAAACACACATTTCAATGTGGAGCACTTTATTCAAATCTGAAGGCAACTGGTGACAGAAACACCCTAGAAGATTGATACGGGTTGAAGCATGTTATGTATGGCTTTGCTGTTCAACTTGCAAGTAATTTGTAAAGCGGGTCCGTCCTGACTATGAAACATTGTATCAGTGTGATTGGAATCAATAGTTCCTGCACTGTCATTTGTCACATATTTACAAGCCTGAAAAATAGTTCATTTTGTCCTGATCCTATAACTCAAAAGATTGAATCAGAACCCTGGAGGGATCTTCGAGTGCAACACATTCATTACTGGCCACTAGTCTTTGGTGACGCTGTGATCGCCACGCCAAGAAGGGATTGCAACTTCACATCAAGCAGGGTGCCCCCCCATGTTTTCTGCTCAGAAATATTTAAGGCCTGTTGGTAAATTGTACCTGATTTACTGTAGTTTAACTTAAAGTTACCTGTATTTCAATTTGCTTTTTCAGTT
The DNA here is from genome assembly GCF_964211825.1 of Aythya ferina. Lineage (NCBI taxonomy): Eukaryota > Metazoa > Chordata > Aves > Anseriformes > Anatidae > Aythya > Aythya ferina. Next base: position 19,278,670 of record NC_140307.1, on the reverse strand, counting down.
TTACTTTCCCTCATTAGAAGGCCTTTCAGAATTTGTGCCTCAGCTTCTGACAAGTTCCACCTACCGCAGCATTTTAAGGAGCAAGCTCAAGCCGTGAAATAGTCAAATTTGGATATATTTTCTCTTTAAACTTTTATTACAAACTCTACATCTCCTTCCAGTGCTGCACACTGAAGGCACGGCCCAGCAACTGAATTTCTCTTTACTTCTCCAAGATGGAACGGCATTTATAGCCGTCAGTAGACAACAGTCCTGGTTACCAGTTCATTGCCATGAGGTAACGCTCATCTTCCCACAGGAACAGTGTTAGATCCCCCTTCACAGGCCACCTCCATGCTCTATGGACTGCCAGGATTTCTCTACCTGAACTCTGAAGGGCAGGCAGAAGGATTCCGCACTGACCCTTTCTGAAAAGGGAAGACAGGCACCATGTGGGACGTCCTACCCTCCTGCTGCTGTTCAGCCAGGATGCTGCCCTCTGCCTTTCCCTAACCCCCAGAGGAGAAGGGATTGGAAAGTGGTGCCCCTTGCAGACAGGGGTACAGCTTCCCACATCTATCCCACCAAAACAGTGCCCAGCACAGTGGAAGCAGAACTCCAGTTTCCCCAGTCCTCTCTCACACATCTCATAGTTAGCCCAAAAATGCTTATTTGGCAAAAAAAATCCCTTAGCATGTTCAATAACATGAATACCAAAGTTCTCAAAGTATGACAGGCAACACTAAGCAAGCCTGTGTTCAAGCCCTGGATGCACATATGGTCTGCATGTGCACACATGGCCGAGGTTGAAAACCTTTACGTGTTATGTAGTTTTCTGGTAAACCACATTTTCTCGTAAAACTGTAATTACTTTTAAAACATTCAATGAGATTTAGTAACTTAAACACGATGCAGCAAGTCAAAACATGGCAGAAGGGACCTCAAGAGATCATCGGGTCCAACCAAGCCCTATAATTCTGTGATTTTGTGAAAACATCACTTATACCTAAGCAAAATACATAGTACTGGCTCTCAGATCCGATCTAAAATAAGAGTCCAACTCTATATATCAACAAAGAATTAAGTCACCAATGCAGAAAAAAGCTTCCCAGAAACTACAGAAACTATTATCTCCTCTAATTAACAAATGCATCAAACATGGTCACTTTGCAGGACATATAGCTTCAGACTGCATCAGAACATCAGATACAATAATTCTGTTTCTCAGCTGTTCTACCACCTAGACACAAACAACAGTAATATCTGAAGGGGATGGGTTAACAGAACCCAAATCCATTTTTCCCTCCTGAAATTTTAAAGAGTTGCTTCACTTCTGACTCATGACTGACAGTCTACAAAAATGAAGTGATGTTTCCAGTGGTGTCTCAGGAGAAAAAAGCCTCTTAACACTGTGAGCCAAGACTCCCTGATGGTCACTGCTGGGACCCTGCTAAGTGAGGCTACACCAGGGGCAAACCCAACCCTTTACTCTTCCAGCTATAACTCTTAGCATAAATTGTGGACTGTAGTTCATATATGCTTTAAACATTGCCTTAAAAACATTTGTGAATTCAGTTGTAACCGTCACCCTAGTTTTCAAATTTTATTTGTTGTAATCAATGGGGTACATAAAGCTGTATAACATTTTTACAGTATGCTATATCCCTGATGTAGTTTTTTTGAGTGCAGAAAGGAAAAAAGCAGAAGTTTCCACAGGAAAGCTAGACAAACAGCAGGACAGCCTTGACTGCTCACACAAATTTCATTCTCTTTGCATTTTCACAGACCAAAATGATTCTTCAGGGTGGGGGTGGATGGCACTGAAGTAAAGGGAGTCAGGAAAACCAAAATTTTTACTAGAGAAAGAATGGGAAGGAGCCAATGTAACCTTCATGCCCTTATTGAGTAGGGCAGGGTACCCAGCTTTGGAAAGAAGGAAAGGAAAAGAGAAAGCATCAGGAAAAATAGGTTTGCTATTTCACTCCCTTTTCCCTCCAATTAGGACAGGAGTGGGTGACCTCTTCCGCATCTATTTCCTCCCACCTCAACATTTCACCTTGCCTTGGCATTATTATTTTGCCAAAATATCCCTCTCCATTGGATCTCAATATTTTCAGCACAGTAGTGTAGAACTACACCTCTGGTCCCTGGTCCTACCACAGAGGTGCCTTCTTTCCTTAGGAAGACCATTTTCTTCTTATCTCTTTCCAGCAATACTGCCAGACTAATGGAAGCACTGCAATGGCACTAACTCCTTCCCATTTTTTTCCACAATATTTACCAGATTATTACTTGCAGCTGCTTTTAGCTCTTACCTGTACAGTCTTCATCTCCACACTTGGAGATGGAAATTCCTCTTGTGACGTAGCTCATGTCTCTCTAATTCAGGCTTTTTATCTCCAAGCACATTGACTTTCCCATCCTCTTCCCTCAAACTCCATAAACCCCTTCCTCTTACAGTGCTTTCTATTTTTTTTTAATTTTTTGGGGGGTCAAATTTCCAACTAGTGCCTCTTAGCACAATTCCTTCCACCCAAGCCAGGTCTATAAGGTTGAGTCTTCTTTTCCTTTCTCTAGACATGACAGAGCAGACACCATAAAAAAAATAAAAATGGAATGACTTTTACCAAGTATTAACTGCAAGCATTCTCAGATCCTAAGATGCTTCTAGCTCAGGAGGTAAAAGTGCCATTGTCAAACATAAAAATACTTACATTTATGTTAGTTCTGAAAAAAACATTTGCCATACTTAAAATATACTGACAACACTGTTTTCTTCAAAACCACATTATGTCCTTTTTTATTGCAACTTATGTAAGAATGGAGTGTCAGAACATGACCTATTTAATATTTAGAAGCCAGATGACCCAGGTTTCCCTTTCAAGTCTGACTTTAATGCAGTCATATGCAACCAGGTAATATCCTTCAGGCCACAGAGGGCTTCTCAATACTTTGTAAACAGCAGCAGACATACAACAACCAAATTCAGAGCTAATAGGTCACAGGAAGAGAACAGGATAGAAGAAAGGTATCTACAGTGCTTGAGTTTGCCAAAGTTAATTCCATCCTTCTGATGATGTCCAAAATTCAGACGCCAACTAAGCAATCCTTGCTGTGTAAGTTTCCATGCCCCTTCAAACCACGTTTGTGCATATCCTTCTTGTATCACTCATCATTTATCATAGACCTTAAGAGGGTTTAGAGTCCATAAGCTTTTCTTAATCATTACTCGTGTTAATCTGCACACTTCCTAATTCTTCATCTGTTATCCATAAACATCTGACACAGCTTAAGTAAATCTCCACTCTGCTCATTTGTAAAACCAGATGCAAAACAGTTAATGCCCCTGATGTTTAATATCTTAACCCTTAATCTGTAGTACAGTATCAACCCATAAGAAGATCAGTTCTTTAATATTTCTCTCCTGACTTTACAGGAAACAAGAACCATTAGAACAGGTGAAATGGCTTACTTTAATCACACAATTATTTCTGAATATTCTTGCCTTTACTTCTCATAAACTAGCCAAGAAAGCAAAATAAATAAATAAAATAACAAAGAATCAGAGTGATATTGGAGATAGAGATTTGATAAGAAGGTCATTCTCCCTACATTTTCACTACATTCTTTGTATTCTTAGACATTTTCCCTCAGCAATTGCCTCATTGCTTATTGCTTTTCCTCAGGGAATTTCACGACCCTTCAGTCCAGGGGGATTCAATTATATAAACCAAAGCACAGGAGAGCACCCACAGCACCCATCAGGTTTCTTACCTACACCTCAACTGCTTGTCAGACAGCCCAGTAGGTACTGCATGCCACTCCAGCTTTCAAGTGTCCTCAAGCAGTCTGCCATGGAAAGGCACAAGATGCCTTTTATCCATCCTCTTTTGTCAACGTGTCTCCTTGAAGTATTTATTTTTCTGTCCAGAGTCATTATGGCCACTACAGCAAGCTCATAAGTTACATGGATAGAGCTCTGTCTGCAGGATGGAGGAGGCAAGAGGCTGCTGCTCACTTCAGTCACGATGGCTTTGTGTGGAGATGAATAAAATAACCCAGGCCGTGGTGAAAAGCAAGCAGGAAAAGCTGAGTTTACATAGACCTCCAGAACAAACCCATTAGTTTATTCACAGAAAGGCACAGCAACCACCGCTCACTGGCAGAAAGCAGCGAGGCACAATCCGCACACTGGAAGTAGTGCGGACCCTCCATTTTGTGAGGTGAGGCAGCCACATGCCCAGTCCTTTTCCCATGGCACAAAACGGCTTTTTTGGGCTCACCAGCCTCCTCCCTCAGAACTTTCATGAGCCTTAGGGACACCAAGTTCTTCTCACCCACAATCAGACCTATACCTCAGCCTGCCATACAGCCATGTGTGGCTTAGGTCCCTCCTTGCAGCCTGCCCCAGGTGCTCCTAGGCAGGCCATTAGCCTGTTTGCACTTCCCAGCAACAGCTGTGGACACACAATGTTCCTCCAGTGCCAGCTGAGGAAAAGAAGATGTGTCCGTTGCTGAGAGTATTTAGGATTTTCTCTTACAGTTTAGGGAGGAGTTGACACTGTACTTATGTAATCTTTCTTAAAATCAGCAGATGAAGTGGTCCTGGCAGCTGGATTCTGAGTCCTCTTTCTTCCCACCCTCCAAGCCTGAGGTGATTTGAGGCCATACCAATGTGCATACGAGGTCTGAGCACTATACTTCAGCCCAGGGCTTCAGACTGTCAGGGCTGTGGTGCAGAGGTGGGAGGGCAGGCCAGCGGTGGGGCCAAGCCAGAGACCAGCATGGCTGAGGCAAGGTAGGCTGACATAGAGCTGTGGAACCTGGGAAGGGTGTGGGGAGGCCATGGCTGGGCTGGTGGGGGCCATCCTGGCCTGATGATACCCTCAGGGCCACAGTATGGCTGTGCCCCAAACCCCCTGTCCATGCCCATCCTGCAGGGCCTCACAGTATGTTCCAGCACAGATGCAGGCCTCTGGGTGAGTGTGGTCAACATATTCAACTAACTTTAACAATTTTACTTTCTTTTGGTTTTAAGATTTTATTATTATTATTATTATTATTTTTTGTAAAACCTTTGAATTTTAGCAGTGTGTCTGTGAGGGAACCCCACCTGTTCCTACAGGTGAGGTTGATCAGTACTCAGCAAGTGCTGGCCATTTCACCAACACACATTTCATCCTGTGCATAGCTTTCATGATACAAAACTTTCTGTTCTGCTTTCCGTGAGAGTGTGAAGCTTTTCAAGGCCTCATTTGTCTTCATTGTAGGACAATATAAGCAGCCATTGCAAAGTCATTATAAGAATGCTGAAGATGGCTTCTAATATTCTCTGTGCATGTTCAGAAATAATTTTCTTTGCCTTTCCTTCACCTTTTATTTGGGGTCACTCAGAAGTAAACTAAACAAGTAGAAAAGAACATTGGATTTGTCTAAAATTGCCAAGAAACACAGAGGTTCTTGACATGAGAAGCAATAAAACAGAGATGTCCACATGCTCTCTCTCCCCTACACCTTCATGCAAACGCAGTCCCCTGTAGAAAAATGCCCTCAGTTCTTGACACAGGAAAGGAAATATTAATACTGTTGTTTACAAATAGCTTTCCAGACTTATTACAGACATAGAAATCACCTAAAAACACACACATATACACACACCGAAATTTGATTTCAATAGTATATAATCTGGTTGTTTGGACAGGATATGCTTGCATTGGAGGAGCAGCCTAACAATGAACTCCAATATGTACAAATACATCTGCATAAAACTTCATTTCGTGAAGAAGTGGAGCATTCAAGCAATTAACCAAATCACAAATAGTTGAGAGATCTTAACAATGGCAATCATACAGCCAGACAGCCAAGAAGTTGATACCCCCAAGCAAGCTAACATGAACCTGTGAGTAAGATGTATTTCTTACCTCAGTGTTTTCTCCCAGTGTGACTCATTTTCTTTTTTAGTGGCTCTAAAAGGTTCTTCACATTTGTGGAAGACCTTAGTAATATCAGAAACAGGTGCATTTCTGCCCCTTCCCCATGATCAATCTGGGAAGAGAAGGAGGATTTGACTATACTGGGGTGATGAGAGGAAGTTGCAACCACTGTTGTCTGAGTTCACTGCAGTCCTTCCTGACTTTAGATTCTGGTCACAAGCAGCCTCTCAAGGGTGCCAGCAAAGTGTATTTCGTTTGCACTTAGTGAGCCTCTGTTATTTTCTTGTGACCACAGTGATAAAGCTATGATCACTATCATCATGGGGTAATTACATGTGGCATGATGCTTGCTATGGGATGTCTAGTATCTGCAAAGGTAAAGAAAGGGTTTTCTTGGGATGACCAGATAGGCTAAAACCAGTCAGGTATTTTTTATTTCTTCACATTGTCAATAAAAACAGAGCCAATTGGACTCAAAGGTGAATTTTGTAATGTGTTGCAACTGAATGACATGTTTGAATGGATAAAGGTTATTTTTAGCAACAATGACCAATGTGATTGAGTGGCCTGTGGCTACCTAGAAAGATAAGTCAAGGGCCAGTGCTAAGCATTAGGGTATAGACTGGTAAAACATGGGCCTTTGGGAAAAGAGATAGGCAGTTTCAAGGCTGCATCCACCCAAGATCAGAATATGCTATAAAGGTCAGTTGAATTTGCCTACAGAGGCATAGTAGCTGCTGAACTGTGGGGAACGCTTTCTACATTTATCTGCTTCCCAGAGAAGGCCAAACATTGTGGCAAAGCCTCATACAATATGCATTAGCACTTCATGCTCCTGCTCACTGCTCCCACAGATTTAGTTAGTGAATAAAAGTCCAGTGGAGGAGGATTCTTTCTTGGATTTTCATAGCAGTAGACGAAGTAACTGGCTATACAAAAGTCAGGGCTCAGAAAGCAACACTTTTCTTCATGAAGTAGCAAAACAGAGAAAAAAAAAAAGTTCAACAAATCAAGCAGCTGTGTGCTCTGTAACATCAATACACTTTATGAGGAGAAGCCCATAACACCTGGGAAAGCAAAACAGGTATGCCACTTCCTGATCATTACTCAATCACACAAATACAATTTATAAGACAGATGATAGTGTTGAACCAACAGGACACTGCTTGCTGATAGAGAAAGGGAAAGATTAGTCAACCACAGAGAAGGCAGAACAAAAAATTTCACAGGTTGCTTGTGAAACTGGCAGTTATATAATCCCATGCAGCCTCCCTTTACCTGTTAGTAAAACAGAGGTTTCTAGATCTTGAAGAGCTAGTTCTTGGGAAGGGTTTTATACAAATTGGAAGTAAGCAGAAAACAGAAGAAATGAAGAATAAGTAGTTAATGCTGAGCTCCATTACAGAAGCTAAATGAAAGATGGACAACGCAACCATAAGGATCATTCCTACTCTTGTGGCTGTTGCTGTATTTTTGAAGCACTTCTATGCTGTGACTAGAAGTAAGGAAGAATAACTCTGTGGAAGGTGGGTTTATTTACTCCAAGACCTCAGGAAAGACAGCATGTGCATTAAGTCTTGCTTAGCTTAGATCCCAGGCTTTTTTTTTTTTTTTTTTTTTTTTTTTTTTTTTTTGTTAAGATTTGGTTTCTAAAGCCAGAGAAGGAAACAAATCTGATACTTATCTTCCTGTTTCCCTCTGCCTTTCATCCTTCTTTGGGAATTTGAATTTCCCATGTACTCTTATCAGCTCAGTAGCTTGCATTTTGTACAACAGGGAGAGATCCAAACACTTTTTACAGTGCTGGCAATTTGTTAGTCAAACTGCCTCTTTGAGTGAGAACTTTTGGAAATGGTATGTCTCTATTGCTGATGAGGTGCTTCTGCTCAGGCCTAGGTCAATGATGAAGGTGAGATAAGTTAGTAACGTGAAAGAAGCCTTAGAAACTGGAGTTCATGGATTAGTTTTCATGTAGAGATCATTCACGTCCAATGCCGTGGTGTTTATTAATAACTTAAATTTTTGGGTTTCTTGTGAGTAAGCCATAGCATCAGGGAAAGGTGAAGTATATCTTCACCCCACACTCCATTTAACATTCTCCATACACATTCAAAGGGGCCTCGCACTCCTGCTTATACAAGGTTCCCCACTTTAATATCTGTCACCTGACTATTCACAGTGGGGATTTTGATACAAATAGTGATGATAAACAACACACATGTTTTAAATAGAGACGTGCTCCCAATAGGGTTGCAGCTAGGAAACTGCAGAGAGCATATTAACTGAATTTTTATAAGCACATATCTCAGCCGAACAAATAATACAAGGTCAGTTATCTACTGTTTCTGAATGTCCTCAGTCTTCTAAGTTAACCACTTAGTGCTTGAATCACAACTGCAGTTTTAGTGTCTGCATGCACCAGGGCTTGCTCTCTTCTTGTGTATGATGCTTTAGTACACTGATACTTAGCCAACTGTATCTTTTCATGTTAAACTGTACATTCTAATAAACTGTACATTCTAATAAAAACATTCCTTCCCCCCAAATTGTTACAAAATTTTCATGAGTTTGTAACAATTTTAGCAAATTAGTTAGAAAGAAAAAATAGGACTTGAAAAAAATGAAATGATAAACAAATGAAAATCAAATACTTAAAAAAATCCTGGATGTGCAGAAACATGGCTAAAGCTTGCAAATCTGAATAAAAACCTCTATCCACATTTTCAATGAGGAAAAAAAAAAAAGTACAAACCAGTATATCTTTTTCATCCCAGTTCTTGTTTCATGGTGTCCAATCTGTGATGATGTAACGCTTCAGTGTGCAAGCTGTGTCCTGGGCCTCTCCTAATAGGAACTGCCAAATATGCCAAATAGTGGCAATTACATGATGGCTTTGTGATGTGGTCCATTGGCCATTAGGGACTCATCTTTGACAACCAAACTGATTTAACTCAGGACCTGAGGATGGATTATACAGAGATTCCAAGTACAAAGGCCTCTGCTGTTAAAGCAGTTTAATCACTACTATAAACATAAATACAGACTGAAAATTGTTTACATTTTCATAAGGTTGATTTATGGGGTACAAAATATTTTGAATATCATGACTATTGGCTCAAATCTACAAAATAAAGAACCCTGACTTTTAATGTCAATTTTTTTGGGTATATTAGTATCCCACAGAACATTAATAAAAATTATTAAATGGGCAAGATATTTACTTCTTGTTCTCTTTATTGAATCTATCTACTATTAAAACTATAGACTTTTATTTTCTTCTCATTTGCAAAAAAAATGAACATCCAAGAACTCAACCATGGACTGCTATTCAGTTCCTCACTGAATGCACCCTGGGTTTTCTAGTTGTCGCATATGTTTAATTTAATTACAATTAATGAGTTACAATTTACCCTAAGGGAAAACTAGCTTTTGTTGACAAAGAGGTGTTTAGTGAATGGCATTCAAATTCATGACCTAGACCTCAAATTAACAAGCTGTCCATTAAGAATGCATGAGTAGCTTTAAAGACTGCATTTATCTGTCATGGTACTTTAACTCCTCTGTGATGTTTTAAAAAGGACAATGAAAACTGTGTGATACCATTAAAAACAAACACAACAACAACAACAAACAAACAAAAAAAGCTTTTGATGGTATTTTTTTCACTGCAAAATATTATTGAGTTCTACTGGATTATAGCTCATAAAGAGACTTCCAACTAACCCACAATGAATTAGGGTCCTCCTTTTAAGCCCTGTTCTGATTATAATGCAGCACTCCTACATTCTGATGGCCACTTTCCTTCATGTAAGAAATAAAATACTAGGACTCCAAGGAGGCAAGTTATCAGATACACTCTTCCTGGTTACCTAAGCATCAAGGAACTGCATAGATGTATTTGGAAAAGGAAGTGTGGTCTCAAGCACAATATTAAGCTGAATCAAATTTTGAAGCTAAGTTAAGCATAATATTAAGGTGAACCAAATTTTGGAGCTAAGTTAAGCAAACAATAAAAATTACGTGTCTTTGGAGACTTCCATTCTAACTACTGGACCACAAAACTGTTTTCAGATTTTTTTTAGATTTAAGCATGGTATAAAGATTAAGAATACCAAATTCCCCCAAAATTGAGAAAATGTTCTTCTGTGGTATCTCAGTCTGTAGAAATCTCTATGGTCAAATAACAATGTCCAAGAGCCTTTATATGATGAAGTGAAATATATAGTCTAGTTCTAAGTTTTCAACTCACATTTAGCTAACGAGTGCCTGTGTCATTTGGGTATTTTTTTATTTCAGGGCAGGGCAAAACAACCTGTAGGATCACTTAGCCTAGGGAGAACAAGCCCAACTGGAGGTACCTCAAGACTGTGTAGAAAACATTACAAAAATCTTTTGGATTAAACAGTTAAAAACACCAGATTGAGGCTATTAAATGATAGACCTATATGATTTAACAGTAACCGCAAAGTCGATGCAGAATGGCCTGCCATATGCCATTGGAGTTCCATTTTTATTCCTCTAGCCTATGTCTAGGGCCAGCATTTACAGCCAAGTTCCTCAGAAGCACTTGTGTTCCAGATTTTTTTTTTTCTAAATGCTGGTTTGTCATTGCACTAGAAGGTCACCAGCTGCTGTTTGTACTATTCAGTAGTCTCTCAGCTACAATTTCTTTCAGAGTTCTGCTTCTTCTGCATCTTATTTCTCAGTCCTATAAAGCAGTAATATGGAACTACAGAAATCTTCACTAACACATCACAGACATCTACATTCAAACTACTAATGTACTATGGTAAATTAATATTTAAAAGGGTTGTTGAACTTGTCCAAATTTGCCTGCATTTCCCTGACGGAATATCCTAGACCCTGCCTGTGGAGTTCTGTTATTTGATTGTTAGAAAACTGGAAAGATAAATATTATCATGCAAATCCAATCCTGAGATTGGAAGCACTGCATTACCTGGCACAGAATATTACTATATTTTAATACGGTATAAAATGCCTATGATTTTTCCAAAAGCAAATAGAGACAATGTCCTTGGTTTGCACATGTATCTGACTTGAACAAAAACAGATGAAAATTAAGGCCATGGCACCTGATGTATAAATGAATCCTCTTAGTGAACTGGAAACCCTCCAAGGTCTTCCCTTCCTATTTGTCCTTGTCTTTGACTCATACAAAACTATTTCTCATACATCAGAACTTCATACTTAGCCTTTTTGCTTTTCTTCTGGCTCTTTATATACTCACCGCTTCAGTGTTTGTGGGAAGTAGCAGGGTGGTGGCTGGAGGTACAGCAGTGGCACTTGTTGACATAACCGTGGAGGAAGAGGCCAGCTGAATCTTCAAACATGGGACAGATGGAAGTGTTGAACAAAAAATAATTCAACTTCCAGGACACCTTTCTTTGTCTTTTTGGATGGCCAAATGAAATAATCACTTTCTTCAGGCTGGAAGCCCTTGCATAGGACCATCACACCCCTAAATTACAGTGTGGTACATACATTGAGAGGGTAATGGTTGACATCAGGGAAGAGGAAGGCAGAAGCTTTCATATTTGAAAAGGGACAAATCTTAGTTTTGATAGGTAGCAGATGTACTAATCAGAATATATGTAGTGTGATTAGGAACTTTGACTTCTGGAGATGTCAAAGGCAATGGTCGCTAATCTGTGCCACTATACATCCATAGAGTTGTTGGAGTATTTGAATATAACAGCATTAAAGTGTCTACAGTGTAAAAATGAAAATGTTTTATGACAGTGCTCAGTTGCATTTTCTTGACCAAAACCTGAAATATTTCACTTTAATATTGAAATGTTTGCAAAATGCAATATCTGCTTCTCCCTTAATAAAACCCTTACTCTCTGCAAGTCAGAGACCATGAGGACAAAAACCTGTCACATAGCATGCTACAAAAATGCCACAAGGACAGATCATACATAGTTGAATGGCTGTGAATGGCTTTACTGTTTCTCTCTACTCTTTTGAAGGATTCAGGTTTATTGAATGATGAGTACATGTTCATGCATGCTGGCCAGGATATTTGTGAGCAGAAGTGGGTCAATAGGCATTGCAAAAAGGTGGCATGCTGTCATCTCTCCTCTCCGAGTGCCGTTTTGGGTGGATACTAACCTTGCTACAGCTTGCCATTTGCACAGAGAGTATCAGAGTCTTGGCATGCAATTAAATTATTCAGTCAGGATCAGAGGTACCTCTGGAATTCAGTGACAGAGATAATGTACATCTGACACAGCCTGCTTCATTGGTGTAAAATTGATCCCTTATTTTCCAAAAAGGAGGTCTGCTTTGGGAAGCTGAAGGACCTTTTCACTAGTTCCTTTCAACTTTCAAGTAGTTTTACAATTTAAAAGATCATTTATGAAACTCAGATATATTCAAGTCAAACTTTCCAAATAAGATATATAATTTGAAATGCTTCAGTTTTTCAAGTGGTGAACATAAGGTGTTATTGCCCTGATATTTATCCATAAAAATCCATTTTTAACTTTACTTTGAAATTACCAGTATACAACTTTAACTGTAAGCTTTTGCTGATAAAAATTAAGCTAATGATGGATAAACATAACAATCCAAAAATGTAGGCACTTTGGAAGAATACGACAAAGTGTAAACCCTTGGCAGTAGGATATAGATCTTCTAGCTATATGTAGACTGCCAAGTACTTGGTTATGTCTGTGTGAATGGCAAGTATTAATAATGCAGGAAAATGGAATTACAGTCACCCTGGGCTAACTGGAAAGGAGCCAGGCAAGAAACCAGAGCAAAGTGTGATGCACAGCCTCCAGGAATTTGTGTTCAGCAAACTCCTTTACCTAAGATACGTCAAATCTTTCCCACTTTTGTTAACTGGAAAACAGCTTAGTTTTTAAAGTGCCTAGTTAAAATACATTATTTGATTCAGATATTGCAGAACACTTGATAAAAGACATCTAAAGAACAAAATTCCAGCAGTTCACTCATATCACTTACATAATTTTGCTTGGAGTACCACAAATTAGAAAGGCAGTACATAAATTGTTTAGCATGAATTTAAAAATCAGAATGTGTTTTGTTTTAGGTTCATAAATGTACAAATCTGCAGTCTATACTGGAGAACTATTCCAAGAAAGCTCAGGTTAACTGTTCTCTCAAGATATCCACTAAGAATCTGTAAGTGTCTGAATGGGAGCCCTTTGCTATTTAGATAGTGAGAGATAAGATTTCTTCTTTAAATATTAGCTGTCAAACTGTGTTATGTCTTATTACGTTCCATCAGATTGGCATTCACCATGATGAGGTTTAACAGCACATGCTGATAACGCACAAATAATATAACATAATTTAGAAATAAATTTAAAGGACAGTAGACTATTTTCAGCTCGGATACCTGCTTATCAATGTTTTGAGATAGAACACAATTCAACCACAACAGGAAATGTAATTCACGTTCACAAACTGGCAAGTTCTTCTTTTCACCAGCTAGCTAAATTAGAACAGCAGCTGTGCTGACTGCAGTGGGGTTTGTGACTATTTTCAATCACTGTAATATTTGCACAGTACTTACAAAGTATGTATGTTTCGTAGTTCCCAGCAGCAGAAGAAAAAAAAAAAAAAAAAGGCCGTTTGAGAAGTATCTTTTAGGTTACGTGTTTTGGTTGAGTTTAAAAGGGACATGTGTTCTGTGTCCAGTACAAATAAGATCAGCTTGAGAATCAGCGAAGGGCAGTTTCTAAACAGTTCAACCGCCTACAGAATTTCTCTCTTATTAAAAATGCCGAGTTCATTCTCTGCATCACAGATTATATGTCTTTAAACCCCTTTCATCAAGAAGAAAGGTTAGCACTCCACTGAGATACCTTTTGAAAGTGAAAAAAGAGACTGACTGCTGATTTCAATAGGTAACTGAAGTCAGTGGTCAAATGCTGTCACCTGAACTTGAGCTCCACAGTTGTAAGAACTCAGCTGGACTCAATTTTTAGTACACTTCTTCCATGCAGTTTTATTTCCTCCTAATTTTGACTGTTAATACATTAACTTCAGATAATTTTTTATCTTCCTCCCTCTCTCCCCTAAACCTTAATTACAGGTTGCATTCCAAAAGATGATTTTTTTGTGCATGATTGGAAATTAAAACACTGACCTTTGGTAGACTTTTTTTTCCTTGGTGTTTTTCTGACTATCTGTTCTGTACCTGACAAATGAGGCACTGAGGCCCCTCCATATTCTGTTTGGGGTCTATTGGCTGAGGAACTCTTGGTCATCCTACCTGCCTGACGTCTAGGATCATGATGAATTGTCTCCAACTCTAGCCTCAGATTGTTTTTTAACATTTAATTTAGTTTCTTCCTGTGCTTGGATGAACATGGCCATGTTATGGATTTCTGCTCTAATGTACACCAGCAGGTTGGAAGAACAAGCCTCAGCAAGCTGTGGAAATAAGAGAGGCTGGATCAATAGTCAAGGTCATGACCCTGACTCTGATTTTGTACACTGTCCTGAGATTTTCTACCCTTAAAAGCCTCCGACTGCTTCTAATGTGGATCCAAGTGCATATTGAGAGAGAAATTCTTAACAATCAACCCCCCAAAAGGGTAGTTGTAGTTGGATCCTCTTACCTTTTGCATCATGCATGCAGAGCTGACTGGGAATGTACCTCTCTGCATTTGGTCTAAAAAGACAGTTTATTGTAAATGCTGTTCTGGCAGCCTTTTTGATAAAGAGATAGTACATGTTAAATTTTGTCATCTGTTGCTGCAAAAACATTAATTCATTTATTCATTCATTCAAAGACTAATTCATACACACCTAGAAACAAATTCAGATAGCTATTAATTGTAATATCCCATTTTAATGAAGATGCATAATGATTATATAAGCTAAAGAGCAAAAAGATTAATTTCACAAGCATACCTTGATTATAACAAGTAGCAAATGCTATCATAAAGTGTAGTGATAAAGGAACAAAGATGCTAAGTCATTTGTTGAGCATGCCTTTGTGCTGCAGATAGAGGTTTGAGTCTTCAAATATACGACTGTAATGCAACAAGGCACATTTCTGAATGGGTAGTAATTTTCCACTGCAGGATACAGTCATGCTGAGATTTAGTGCTTAAAAAAAAAAAAAAAAAAAGAAAAAGAAAAAGAAAAAAAACGATTGCAAAGGTATTTAATGTATCAAAACAACCCTCCCCCCCAATCCTTGATACAGATAAATGGTCATATTTGTTAAAACCCATCCCAAATGATGTGCTGTCAATACAATAAACAATTCAATCTCCAGTAGAGATGAGCAAAAGAATTTCTCAGATACAGAAACAACCTTTTTGTTGTTTTTGCAAAAGAGTGAAAAAATCAGTTTTCACTTGTTCCTTCTTTGTAAGGTGTACTTAGTAGAACAGAAAGCTGCATTTTGCAATGGAACAAGAGAACTGAAGGTCAGTTAGGAAATTCATACGGTTGCATTACACTGGCTCAATCTGAATATGATGCGCATACTCTGCAGCAGGATGGCTGCAGAGAACTGCAATGAATATTACAAGAAGAAGAAAGCACTGCTTAGAAAGGCTTTCCATAATACCTGAAAATTGCTTACAAATACAGTTATCCTTTTAATCAAGGGAACATGAATTTGGAGGTTTTCACACAGTAAAAATCAAGAGTGTGCACAATGTGAGAAAGAGGAAGTTATGCGAGCTTTATGAATTGACACAGTAAGGTTGTCAGAGGTATTTAGGTGCCTCATGGGATTTTCAATCAATGGAAATTAGATGTGTAGTGGTTTTGAAAAATCTCAGTCTAGGCCTATTGCATATTGAGGTGCCAAATCACTTATAATAGTCAGCGAGCTCTGTTATTCATTAAAAAGAAAAGGTAGAGGACTTTGTTTTAGCCTTTGGAGTTGTCCTTTAGGTTCCAACCTCTAGCTGTGAATTTAAGTGAGGACTAAACAATCAGACTCATCTCTTGTACAAAAAATTTGTACCTGTGTACCTGATGGTGGGACCACCACTGTAAGCTCCTTAAGCAAGAATCTGACATTTTACTTGTTCCCAGTATGCTGCTTTTATCTGCAGTCTGTAGGAATAATATGCAGTAATATTTCACCAAACCTGACACTCCACAATTATGAGATACAGCTGCATGGCATGGCTGAGGAGAGAAAGCAAGAGGAACCAGTTAAAAATCATGAAAGAAATAAAGCCTTATTGTTACAAAAGGTACCAAACTCTGCTGTAGATAAACAGGAAACAGAATACAATCTGTAGCACTATAGCAGGATACAGTGACATAGGTATAACATTATTACTGCTATGGGGTTAAATTTTCTCTTCCATTATATCCCATTTAGACTGGTCCATCAGCAGGAAGGGCTTAGTAACCTAATAGATGTGATTTACTGAGGTACAAAGGAAATTGTTTACAGGGCTGTGCTGCACACTACATTGTTCCACACTGAACATATAGACCCATGATGTTCCAAAACTTCCAACAGAAGGATGAGATGGGGACCTATGCTACTGTGCTGATGGACTGTGCTCTCCTCATAATTATTAGAGAAATTATTGCATCCAGGATGCAAATGAGAACATGGCTGCTAGAAATTCAGTGCCAGGAAGCATCATGGTGGGGCAGCTGTATAGAGTGTAAAAACACCTTTTCCAGTCACAAGATGGTTGTCATGTTCCACTGACAAGGCTGCAGTTGATAATGCCGTATGCCATGTAGGATCCTCAGGGATTTAGGTGCTTTAAGATATTACTAATATTTCTGAGCTCAGACCCAACCAGGAATGAGCCCTCTTCTGCTGCTGTCTTGAAGCACCTCCAAATGGAGCTTGCTGTGAGTACTCCCTCTGTGAGTCAGGCAGGAAAGGTAGGAGAGCTCAGGAGGGCTCCTGGAGTAGTGCTACTAACAATGAAACCAAGCAGGATGTAAAATAAATTAAAAATGGTGTTTGTGTCTCTCTTGGATTTCCCCCTCAGAAGATGTTGGATGTTTTTTTCACGTCCTTTCCCTCTGCAGATGTTAGTAAGGCAGCATCTGTTATGTCTGCTTAGGGAATTCTCAAACTGTCACTAGGTAGATGTGGATTTTATTTTTAATAAATATCATTTCTTATTCTGGTGATGGAAAAAAATATCTGAGAGGGAAAGTGGAATCTCCCAGATTTGTTGAAGTGAAAAGAATTGCTCAGATGTGACTGATGTTAGAACCTGGCCTACGCAGTACTGAAAAGCACTCCACGATGCTCTATACTATCCTAAAATTCTTTCCACTTACACAGCAAGAAAAGATGCTGCAGGAGTCTCCCTTATAAAAGTTTGGGTACTAGGAGGATAGGGAGTGTGTACTGCACATAATCATATAACCCCAGCATCTCTGGCTTCTGTGTGCTCTTTTTCTGGCCAATTGCAGAATCCCAGCAGACACTGTCTGCTCCCTTTTCCCATTTCATTTCCCATCATCCACTCTCAGCTGTAATGGGTGATTGCTCCCGGTGTACCACAATTCACATTTCCAATTCACATTTCCAGATGGTTAACCAAGAGAGGCAAAACACAGTCCACACACAACACGTTTGTCAGTCTCTGAGTTCAGCTGGAATCAAATTTGGCTGCCATTGGCTATCCAGGAACATTTGAGAGGGTTTGAGTCCTCCCTCTCTCTGAGCAAGAACAGCAGCAGTCACCAATACTGTCGATGCCGATATCAGTGTCACCTCAGAGCCAAACTTTTCCTTTCTGATACTGTTTCCTTAAGTAATCATTAAGAGGAGAGCTCAAGACTGTGCCTATTGTAGGAAGAAAGGCCTCATTCTAGCATCTGTTTCTGCCTCTCAGGTGCCTCGTTTTTATCCTTCCTCTGTCTGTTTGATGAGACGTGATATCATATTAAACCCGTCTAATTTTCTCTTTTGCTCACTCCACCAGAAAGTGATCCTTGCTTTTGATTGCACGTGCTTTTGCCATTTCTAATAGTGATTCTTTCCCAACACTTCTAAACATAGTACAGAACTCTTTTCTCCCATAAGATGTACTTCCCTTGACTTTGTATTTTCTCCACTGGTTCAGCATGTGAAAATGCAGAGAAGATCCTGTGTACTGTGTCTTAATAAGAAAAGCAAAAATCAGGAGCAGAAAGCCAAATTCTCACAACTGGCCTTGTCTATTCTCTGATATACCTTTCATAGAAGACAAAATGTGAAAATCCTCTTATAACCAAGCCCTTCAATCACTAGCTGTGTAAAAGACACAAGCTTTCTTCTTTTTCAGTACTTGCTGCAATCTAACCCCCTGATGTCTAAAAAAATTATGAGAATAGGATTTTATTGATAGGCTATTAATCAGAAAGTAACTTCCAAGTCAAAAAGAAAGAACAGTTACGTCTCTTGGTGCTGTGAAAATTACCGCCTCAAAAAAGCTGCCATGATTTTTTTTTCACTACTCTTGTTTCATGACTTACTGCTTCCTGTTTATGTCCCCAGTGAAATGAACACAAGTTACCAATCTGAACTCCCTTCCATTTCTCTCCTCTCTGATTACAGATGAAATAAGCAAAGAGATCACAAGATACACTCTTCCAACAAATACACATCTTCTGGGTGTTGCAAACAATACATATACAACATACAAGGTTGGGTTAGATTCTCAAACCACTTTTCTTTTTAGATGTTAGCAGCACCTCAGCATCCTAATTAACCTTTGCACTGCTGTGGTTCTTACATGCTGTATTCCTGCACATATTATCTGTAAGCAGAGGGAAGTCTGAAAAACATCCAATTTAAAGAATATCAGCCACTTCAGATTTCACCAGCTTTTGAAGAGGTGGAGTATCATAAATATATTAAAAAAATGCAGCCAAATATCCATCAGGCAATCAAACTGAGTAAACTCTCCCTCATGTATACAAGAGCAAGAGAAAACATTGTACTTATCTGATGGTGGGTTTCAGTCAAAAAAATGGCTATTCCTTACATATGGTTCCTGGCACTAAATGTGGACCAGACTTACAGGGAAAGGACTGTTCATGCTTTGTTTCTTGTTCAAACACTCCTTCATTGTAAACTCTGGAAACACAACTTTGATTGGGTACAAGTCCCCTGCCACTCCACAAACCAAACTGAGATGAGGCCAATTATGAGCATCTTTCATCTTGTAGAAGTAAGGTATCAAACAGTGTAGTTTTATAAAAACAAAACCTTCTAGTGAGACATCATCACCTGTGTTACACAGACACATGGGACTAAGGACATGCAAGATCAATGTAGTAGAGTACTCAAAGGTCATTTTTCAGGATTTCTTGAGTATGTAAGGATTCAGCGTAAATTTTGTTCAGGCTGCTGAACAAATACAACTTCCATAATTACATCTGAAAAAAAATGTTGGACTGTCTGGTCAACTTCCCAGACTTCAATGTAAAGAGCCAAAGAAGAAAAAAACATTTCCAAAAATTTCTATATGTTCAAAGAAATTGTTTGACAGAAGAATCGGACTTAAGTAGCTTTTAGTCTCATCAGCCAATAATTTTGTATTTTGCCAGAAATAGTAATCTAATAAATTCCAATAAATTGAGTTGTTTAAGGGTAGAAGAGATCATTTTCATTTCTATTGTTGTACAATGATTATAGTCTTGTTGTGTATATTTTTTATTATTTATTTATATCAACATTTTCCATCATGCTTGTTTAAAATCATACCAGAAATGCAAATAAATCTAAAAACAGGTGGTTGCAAAATGTGGCTTTGACTAGAGCCATTTTTGAAAAGGAGATGCTTGACTGAAAGCTACCAATAAAGTCCTAAAGTTTCCCAGGGAAACAAATGTTAGTGTCCAAGAAGAAGTTGCAGATTTTCAGAACTTCTTAGTCTTTCACAAAGCTAATTTTTTGCCTCCCTTCTCTCTCTCCTTTTCTCACCTGCACTTAGCCCCAGAAACCCACATGCACACAGAACAGACAGGAGAGATGTTTGTGAAAACTGCAGTTTCTGCAATCAAAAGTACAACATTTACCATGGCTTTTATCAAAGATTTCAATTCCCTCATCTTAAGGAAAATGACCCTTTTATTTTGTTGTGGACATAAAATTATGGCCCAGGGAAAATTGGAAGCATTTCTGTTGAGGGAAATCAATTTTCTCACTGCCATATATGATCAACATGTCACAGCCATCACCTAGATAATAATAGTAAAGTACAAGTAAAATGGCTGGTAATACTGGCTTCAGAAAAAAAAAAAAAAAAAAAAGAACACGATAACACCTTTTCTCTCCTCCCTCCCCTCTCTCTCCCCTTCCCCACATATGTTTGCAGTAAAAAAAGAAAGAATGCAAAGGTTTCTCCTATGATCATAGCCTTTCAGAACCAGAGTGTTTTACTCTGTATATTGATAGTCTGAAGTGTTGATGAAGATGACGAGAAATTTGGTCTTCCTGGAAAATAGTCAGTGCTTTGTGTAAGCTGTGCTGGGTCCTTTTCAATCAGCTTGTTAATGGGTAGCTAATAGTAAGGAGATGTGACCAGTTTGAGATTACCCAGGAGTATGTTTATGTAGAAGCAACACTGAGAGCACAGAAGCATCTTCTTAATTTGGATACTACAAACAAAGGAAACATCAAATCTGACCTTGCCGAGGGAATGTTAATGGCTTCTACTCATCCTCCTCCTGCCACTTAGCATCTTTTGTGCCCCACCTTGGGAAGCTTCCCGGCAGAAGTGTGCATTAGCAGAACTCTACCCTTACAAAACCCTGGCCTAGAAAAGGAGAAAACATTACAAGTGATTAAATGATTTTTTGATGTTCATTTCAACAGACGTAATACGTCACCACAGTCAAACACATTTCCAGTGATGCCATAGATGTATGTAAAATCTAAATCAGAACTCTGTTAAACAAAAGGATATTATTTAGCTTTTCAGGTTAAGATATAAATAGTGCCAAATAAAATCAAGAAACTACATCTGAAAAGGCTAAGGTCATTGGCAATAAGAACAGATATCAGCTGATTTTAGTTCATTAAAGAAATGTAAATGGGATATAATCCTTCCAACCCTGGTAGTCACAGATAGTGACTAGCTTGTAGGTAATAAAACTGCCATCTTATCCAGCACTCCTATCTCTGTTGTACTTTGAACTTTACAAAAATTTAAACAGTTGAATGGTGTCATTCACATCACGTTGCAAGAATGGCAGTGGGCTTACAAAACAACCCAAGAAATTAGTTTAATAATGTTTGTTTTGAGACAGAGACTGACACTAATGTTTACTTGAAAAATAGAATAAAATTTCACCAGACTTCAAAAATTATTTTGTCAACATATGGCTTTGGCAACAATGGTCAAGTATATTTCTCTCATATATTTAACTATGTAAATCAGTTAATCAAGCCTGGAAATAAAATACTGTCTTAGTAAGATAAGACATTTTCACACAGCTGAATAAAGTGGTAAGAATCTGTAAGGTTAAGTAGAAATGACTGGCATTTCTAGCCCTTGATATTGCAGTCTGAGGAATCTGAACAAAAAGTCAGTACATTTCTGATGAGGATTGCAGAAGACAACCACTATTAACAAATCCAATTAACAAAACAGCTGTTATTTCCTTCTTGCTGCACTACTAAGGTATCCACTAATATAAGTAGTAGTAGACAAACACTGCAAAAATTATTTTTTTTAAATCTGAAGTGATTACTTTTTAGTCTCAAAACCAGCCTCCCCCTGTATAAAATAAGCTCGTGCTCCACCTACAGAGGAATTCGTAGTAACAAGGCCCCACTCACACTCAGGTGAAACTTGCACTTTGACTGTCAGAGTCCCATGTGAATTCCTGTGACAGATAGTGAGAGAAAGGACAAGATTAGTGCTCTTATTAATGGCAAAAGTTAGTCAGATGATTTCTACTTAGGTACTCATCCAGCAAAAGCATCTAATTTAAACACCAGTAGTCACAGTCATTATCAACATGCATAGAATAAAGAATATGTTTACATTTTTGCAGGACTTATCACGAGTTTCGTGAAAGTCCACTATGTCCTCAGTTTGGCAAAGAGGTTAGGGCTAGTGTGATTACTAACATGCTTAAAACCAAGCATCTGTTGTATTGGATGAGGAATTCAGCAGAGATAATGTAAAGATAGATATTGATATATAAATACATAAAAACGAAGCCAGTAAGAACCTAAAGTGAACCAAACTACAGGCAATTTTATTTGTCAAAACAGGTTTCTGTGTAATAATTGATGAAGGTTAAACATCAAATTTTCCAAGTTTATCTGATCAGTCTAAGAATATGCAATGCCATGACATGCTTCAAATTTAAATACAGTCTGGAAGTGTGTTTCTAAGGAGTAAAATGAATAACTGAAATATACTAAGAATACAGTGAAGACCTTTCAAATCCTCTTTTAGCCTTTAATCCATTATTTAGCACTTCATTCTTTTTAAAGAAACCTGCAGAGCTATATCCTCTCAGAAGCACAACCTTGAAACAAAGTGTTTTTAGGCACGTACAGAAAGCATTAGCGGATTTCATTGCAAAATGACACCTGTGCACTCGTATGTCCTGATCTCTGAAATCATACTTCAGAGTATAGAGTTATTCATTCAAAACCACTTCATCTGATTTATATCAAAGTACCTACTCCTCACTACACCGACTAAGTAAATGTCCAACTCAGACAGCAAATACTGTTGTCTTGAAATCTTTCATTCTGGTGTGCTATCGTGCATTTATCATTGTGCTGTTTCATACCCACATACCCATAAATATTTGGTTTTGGTTGTAGGCAGACCTGAGTCTCATGGAAAGCTGACCCACAGTAAGTAAGAGGAAAATCTTATCTTTGGCCTTGGAGAAAAGGAGATAAAAATGAAGGGAAAGTTTGAGTAGTGTGAGCAAAACTTTTTTAAAGTTAAATTAAGTAAATGTCCTGTAGTCAGTTATTAACTTCACATGGTTAATGCTGTTGTTTGGTCTAGAAAGGTTATCTGCTGTAACATTTCTTAACATTTTCATAATGTTATCAAGAATTAAAAAGGTAACATTTATCAAACATTCACTGTGTCTGTGAATCAGAACAAAGACCAATCCCACAATCGTGATAATGTCCAAGCTGTCAATTAGACGCAGGTCCAAATACCTTGGAGGTATTTGTTTTGGATGATGCATTCTTTGTCATGTAAAAATGTAACTTTTTTACATGTTACTGATTAAGTTAAAATCAGAAAATCTTATTTCCTTCTAATTATTCCTAAAGCCCTATGCAAAAATGGAGAACAATAAGCAATGGGATGATCCAGATACTAAGGAGCCTTAGCATGAAGAGAAATCAAAGGGCCCAATCCTCCAAATCCCTCTATGATTAGTCTTTAATCTGCAGTGAGATTGCTCGTGTGAAATAGAATTACGGGATCAGATCTTAAATCTCCCAACTGCATTTTTTCCTAAGAAAAGAGGTGGATTAGAAAATCCAGACCTAATGTCTCATCATGTCTGGCAATGCCAAAGAAATACTGGCAGCAGACACTGAGTCTAAAAGACTCATGTCATTTCAGTAGGTTTCAGTATGATCAGCCAGGACTAACTCTCAATGCAGTGAGTGGAAAATTTATGGTTACAGCAAATTGTTAGATTTCTGGCCAACCAAGCAAATGAACCCATGCAAGTGACTATGCGAAAGGCAGACAAGAAGCTAAGATTCCCAAGTATTTCCTCTATAGTAAACATCATAACCTTTGATTCAAAGATTGTCATTTCAAAATTATTTAAAAAATGGAACTACTCTTGCTCAAAATGTGTTAGATCCCAGCTCTGCCCTCTTTTTCTAGGATTTCCAGGAATGATGCACATAAGCTGGCAAAAGCAGTCGTCAGTAGGCTGTCATTGCTGCCAGAGTATTAGAAGTGGCTTGGAGATAAGACATTGTGTTCTGAGTTATGTTTGAGAAATTATTCTTATGTGGAGACTATCCCCAGAAACTGCAACATGCAAGCTGCACCTCTGTTTTAACAAGTCTCATCCAGACCTGCTTCTGATCAATAATAAATAGCTTGGTGATAGTAAATAGGTGAACAGAAGTGCTAGTTACAGCATCTAGCAAATGTAGAAGCATCAAATCAGTATTACATTTCAATGGGACTCCACACCTTCCATTTCACTCAATGCCTCCTAGAATTATCATTTCACTAATTAGTCAGGGATTATTTAAATGATGTGTTAGCTACAGGTCTGCTGTCAGCATGTCTTCCATTAAGTCTGGTACTTCCTGCGTTGGGAAGTGGGACTGGAAGGATGAGAGTTACCTGCTTGCATTTGTGTGTCACAGCTCCGTACAAAGGTGACAGACTGGATTCTGTGCCCCTCTCCTCAGTTTGCAGCACACATCACAGGAAGAGCAAGCAGACAGGCTGGCTCTGCTTCTGCATCAACGGGACAGGAGGCATAAACAAAGGGAGCAGAATGCAAGAGCTCCTTTTCTACCTGTAGAGCTCCCTGGGCCTCACAAATGCCCCCATTTCTCAGGAAGAATGAGAACGCACTTCTGTTCTATATATTTTCTCTTTCCCAGACTTGCTAATCTCTTAATGTACAATAGATCAAAATGATAGATGGCTCATTGTCTCCATTCTGCTTTGGAGATCATGTTACTTTGCTTCCTGATGGCCTGACTCCTCTGTAGAATATAACAAGTCTTAGAATAAACCTACTAATCAGATCTGTACACATTACTGATTCTTTTTCCCTTCCTGATAAGTACCAGATAAATCCTTATTCAAAATGTTTTGTGGGTTTTGTAGCAAAATGCCAAATCAGTGAAACAAAACTGTTAATTCCTTAAATTTTTAATGATGTACTGAAAATATTTGCTTTTCTATATGTAAGTTTCCCTTATAGAGCTGTGACTGGAATTAGCAAAGCTAGTCCAGGATGAACAACGAATTTCCAAGCTAAATTCTGGTCAAGTTTATAACCAATAAGCAGAAGACACTCTTTTGATTCCAGTGACATCACTCTGGATTTACACTACTCTAACAAAGATCAGAATCAGGCTTTCTTTAAAGACTTTGCTCTCTCAGATGCCTTTCCAGATTAATTGGTGCAATTACATCCTTCTTTCCTTCTTCCCCCTCGGGTCAATCTATATGTCAAAGGTTTACAAGCTCTGTTGATTCAGAGCTGAATGAATGCTGTATGGAAACAAGTTACAATTGTTCCCCTCGTCTCTAACAGTCCCAACTTTTTTGTTTTTGATGTAACAGTCACAAAAATACACTAACCTTTCATTCCCTCAGACTTCCTCTTCATTTGAAGGGTGAGAGACACTTTCAGAATGGAATGGGCTGTCTCCCTTCACCTGTGAAGCAGTTCATGAAACCCTTATATGCACTTATTACTTTTTCAGCTACCAGAGTAAGAAGACTATTGGCATTCACAGTCAGAAAGTAATCTTTCAGCTGAAGAATTGCTAAGCCAGAGGGCACAGCTTAGTGATCTAAACATCTAGGATCAAATTAAGCCTTGGTGCAAGAGAAAGCAACTCACTTGACTTCAGTAGAACTGTGTTCATTTACATCCAAGGTGAATTTGTCCTGCTGACTGTATGGAAACACAGATTCAAATCCTGACAGGCAGGGACGGGTTAGGAGTCCTTTGTCAATTCAGCAATAAACAACATGAAATATAAATAGGAGTTCACAACTTGCCATGTGTTTACCTAAGATCTAAATAGTAGCAGCCAGCAAGATTTCTGTTAACTTTCCCCTGAATCAGTTAGAAGTGTAGTGAATAAAAAAAGTAGTTTATCCTGTTCTATTTTGTCTTTCAAAACCATTTGCTCAAGTGGCTGACAACTTTTCATCAGAACAGGAAGTGCTGATAGAAACATTTCAGTGGCCTACCCCATGTATAACATTAATAATATAATTTCAAAATCCAGTAAATACATGTTTGTGAATTTTCCCCAGTTTTCTGCGCTATTTTTTCTGATATTGTTTCTATTCTGTTAAGGGAAGTCCTTTTGGCCTTGGGGAAGCAGTTAACACTATATTTTATTTTTTCCTTTTGACTTTGTCTATAACTTTTCATGATTTCATAAAGACTAAATGATCAATTTTTTCACTTAAAATTAAAGAACAGTACAGTATTATTCTTAACAACATAAATGTCATTTTCAGACATGCCGTGTCTTTCTTTCACAGGGAAGGTGGAAAGGGAAATCAAGAGCAGCTCCTATTATCTCCTCTCCTGTTTAGACTTTCAAGGGAAAAGGCTGTGGTTTGGTAGTGTGCAAAGACAATGTTCCAATATTAGAAATCTCCCAACCAGAAAGTTGTATTTTGGACTTGTGTTTCCCAGACCTCTGCAATAGCAAAGTGATGTTAGATGGCAATTACACCTTAAGCAAAAAGATATTGCAGATCATTGATTCCTGCAAATCTCCTCTCCTTTGAAGTAGAAGCACTTGCTTATGAATGAAGATACACACACATTCACCTTGAAATCACATGGACCTATTTTATTATTATCCTGAAATCACATGAATTAAATGGTCCAAACTGGGTATATCTCATCTCAAGAAGAAAGGTTAGATTCTGAGCACCTCTCTTTAAGCAGATGAGACACTGATGTGAGTAGGCTCTGCAATATGATTGATACTGTGGAAGTGAAAAGTAAAAATATGAAGTTTGCAGAATAAAGTTCATGTTTGTCTTTGGCCTAAACACTCACAGCTCCACTCAGGTGAGTAAGAGTGGAGTCACATCACTGGCTTTCATATGAATATTTGAGTGAACAAGTATAGGAAGGGAGGAAGGTTGCAGAACTGTGTTATGGGAAACTACACAGATGATTGGTGGAGAAAAAAAATTAAAATAAAGTAGAATTAAGCTCTTCTTTGATTTTACAGAACATTGACTTCTGCAAATGTGACCTTAAATTCAAATTGATTTGATCTTAAATGTGGGAGATTTCATCTACCTTCCAGGCAAATATGCTCCGTATGTTAAATACCAGTAAATATAGTTAAGTTCTCCACTGTCTATGAATGGAATACAGAACAGCTTTTCTGTAAAGACCAGATTCTCCCTTAGCAGCAGAGGATTTAAAAGGTCAGAAGTAGTAATGATCAGTTGAAAACAAAGGTTTGCCTGAAAGCCATTAGAGGGTTTGCATTTCCATCAAGTCCTAAAACCCACTGAACTGCAGAAAAATTCAGGTGCCTTATGTATATTTTTTGGTGGTGATGCTTCTTTCCTTCTTTACCCTTTGATGATGAGGAATAAAACTGGAATATTATTTTCAGGAAGCATAATGAGAAGTCAGATAATTCCTCACAGTTATCCTGGGAAAAATGCCCCAGGTTTAAGATTTAAACTGACCACTATTGGGTAGAGTTAGGAAGTAAATTTTTCTTTCGATTAGTTACCCTATAATTACTCACTGGAAGATTTTGTATTTTTTCTTAATTGTAGTGTAATGCTCACCACCTGAAGAAGTTTTCTTCAACAACTTTGGCTATTTATTTATTATGTGGCCCTCTGATGTTGTTCTGAATAGCCACAGTTTTTAGGTCTTGGGTCATACATCCTGAGGAAGAAGAGTGATAGTCTCTCTCCCAAAGATAGATTGCCCTTGAGTGCCAAAAGCTGGCAAAAGGAAAAAACAAAGACAAGACCAAAGTGCTCATGGCAGACGGCTTGATAGAAGCTTTAGGGGACTAATTCTGATATGTTTACTTTATTTTGTTTTTAATGGGATGTCAGTAGAGGAGAACAAACAGCTTTTCCTGCATCCAGGAGCATAAGCATTTATTGGTCCAGATAAAGCACAGAGAAGAAATATTATTCAGGGTGTACTATAAGTCATCACCATGTCTCTTCGGGTAATACTGCCAAAGTATTTCTGTTGTACAGTTTTCACTGTGCTGCTTTGTGCAACAGATTGGTTCAGGGGCTTACTCGTGACCACTGGAACAGTGCAGAGTTTAATGCTGTATGTAGCCTCTTAATCTTACCCTGTAAGTGCCTCTGAGGTAAAAGAATTTCTGGTATTGTTAACAGAAAAAGCAGTTATGTTGGGAACCTTATGTGTGTACTTGCAGGAGAAGGTTACACATTCATATGCATGTGTTCTGAAACCTCTGTAAACTAGGAGGAGCTCAGATAGGCTTGGGGTTTCAAGGCAAGGCGTTGGAACTAGATGATCTTTATGGTCCCTTCTAACCCAAAGCATTCTGTGAGTCTGTGATTAAGCTACTTAACCATTCTGTCTTTCAGGGCAAAAGAAACTTGCTATACTTTCCTCTTCTCAATCATCATAATAAAAAGCCTTATTTATTTATTTAATTTTAGCATTATCTGGCATTAGATTAGGAAGGTGGTACCCATCACAATCACTTTCCAGTCTTTTCATGATATGGGCATAAGTGCAAACAGATGGGATTATTTTTGAGTGTTTGGGAGAGGAAACCTTTTGATATCATTCAGGCATGTTTCAAAATGTTGTCAGCATAAAGCAGAGAGTAGTCTTACAGATCTGCTTCCTTTGCATATTTTGAATTGCTCTAAACCATAAGCCTTTCTTTGCAAAGAATTTATAGAAAGCAAACATCCTAATCATCTTGTACATTCTGGATCAAATCCACAACTCTCACATTAGGTTCCACTACGACTGATTCTTCAGTGCAGTGTAAAACTGCCCTGAGGGAGACCAGTGTCCAATATATCTTATTCCCCCAAAGGAATATTCTGGTCAAATTTGGTGTGACTCAGCTGAAATTGCCACGGAGAAAACCTGTAGGCACTGGTCCATCATATGACCTCCAGTATCTATCTCCTTGAGCCTAAATTCAAGCTGGTGCCAGGCTCTCAGAAGGGATAATAGAGAGGCCAGGTGTCAAATCACAGAAGTGCTCTGGAATACAGGGAGTTGCTGGAGCCCTGTCAGACACCATGCAGTTACAGCCAAGAGTGGTCAAAACAAAAAAATAGCTGTGTAACTCTTGCATTCTACTGTTTTATGGGATGTGAGAAAGCTAAAGCTGCCATTTTGTCAACAGGATCTCATTTATATACTGGCAACTTAGTCACATTACAAGAGTTATTAATGGCTCCATTTATACTCTTGAAGAATCTGTGCTGCTATCCTACAAATAATGCCAATACCAGATTCCACTCAGGCATAGTCATTCATATACATCAGCTAATGCCAATTTAATTGCATAACCATATCATCATAAATACTGAAATATTTGTATATAATAATATGTGCTAAGGAACACACTGAATTTCAGTTTGTCATTAATTTCAGTTTGCTATTTATATACAGTGTATGGATTTCAACTTTTCCCTTGACACTGGCATTGTTGAAACAACTGCTTGATCTATTAAATTTTTTTGAGTAGCTCTTTAAATTATAAATAGTGCCCAGTTGTTTATTTCAAGTACTTTCAGCACTCCAAATGTGGTTTAATTGTATTTGAAAACTGCCAAATATCAATGGAGATCAATCCTGTCCTATTGATCTGTTTATGCAGTTAAACATGTAGAATATCAGATTCAGGCTCTAACATATTTAAATACTCCTCTATTGATCAGCTGCTGCCATGATCCAGCACAGATGATGGCATAGATGATTACAGGAAATGGCCTGCTCTGGTTTGCTCGACTGATACCTCTGTATTTCAAAAGGCCTCATGGAAAACCTGATCCACAGCTCAAAATCAGAAGGTGAATCAGATGAGTACACAAGTATTCCCTATAGAAATTTTCAATCCATGGAAAGATTTTGGCATTTGATAAGGAAAACCACAAAAACACATACTGAAGAGTTTGGAAAGTTTGTTAAAATCCTGGACCTTACTGCTTGTATTTGACAGTTGTGAGTTAGGGAGCTCAGAAAATCTTTGTTTCTTCACAAGAGCAACCAGTTAAAGACTGTCCAGATAAAGTGTAAAGGTATAAACTTATGACACAGAACTGTTTCCCACTGCAGATGATGGGACTACTCTAACAGGAATATAGAAATGACAGATCTTACGATGATATTATTTCAGCATTTAGTATTAGTATGGAATTCAGGTTGGAGAATGCTACAGACAAGTCAAAAGTATACTTTTCTTCAACCCCAAAGGCCTATGAACAGATTTTCTAGAGTTAAATAGATGTCCACTTTATTTGTTAACTATTTTGAATATCCATTAAAAAGCTGCCAAGGAAACACCAGCCTCTTGTATTTTAGTTTGGAATAGATTAGACAGAGGGAAGGATAAAGTGTCTCCTTCCAGTATCACAGACAGATCAGGGCCAGATCCCAGAGGAGAATCACTCTCCTGTGAGTGATGAAGTCTTCAACGGAACAGTTCTGTGCTGGTACCTCCCAGTGCTCTGCTCATGGAGAGCATATGGCAAAGCACCTCTCCTATCCCTCAGATATATCCCTCAAATATCCACAGTGTGTAAGTGAGTGTGTACAGCTAAGTGGCAGAAGGGCATGAGAGTTCAGATGTTGGACAAGGAGGAAGAGTGGGCTGGAAGGCAAGAATGAAACTGTTCTAGACGCTTGGCTGAGCCTTTCTATGTAAGGTGTTGAGGGAAATTGATGTGCAGTTCCAGAAAGTGCCAATATTGCATTTGACAATACTGCAGAGAGGAGTGATTCATGGAAGTGCCAGGAGTGTGGTCTAAGCACGGGGCATCAGAAGAACAGCATTGCTATAGATGAACAAGCAGAGCTTCATGCATTCTAGTGACTCTTTCTGAGAGCTGAATGCTTTATTCCTTGAGCTTTGGAAATCCTACCTACAGTTGTGAAATACTAAGGTGAAAGCAAAGAACAAATACGTATAAATTGTTCTGTGGTGTTTCAAGTGAGTGAAAACTTGGAGTGCTACCACCCATCATTATTATTATTGTGCTTTGTCAGCTTGTAAAAGTAAGTAAAAAATTGTCCTTGTCAAGTTTTCTTCAAAATCGAACCTTGCTTCAGACCTTAAATAAACAGCCTTCTCTGGGAACAGGTGCATGTGATACTGACATTATGTTATCAAATATGTACCTTTTTTGAACTGTACACAAAACTGTTTGAACAAAGTCAGAATATTTAAAAACTTGTCTTCATATGCTAAAATAAGACTAAATCTGTAGTTTAAGATAACTTACTTATATATTATGGGCTCTTATTAACTGCTTCTGAAATGAGATGATAGATTAAAAGACCTTTCCAATATTAATGATAATTAATGTAACTGTTTTTACTGACAATAATTTTTGAGGATAATATCGCTTCAGCTTTAGTCTCAGGACTCATGTTATAGTGGATGACTCTGCCTTTGGCAGGACCAGAAGATTTCAGTAAATGCTTCAGGGTATTGTGAGTCAG
Source organism: Aythya ferina (assembly GCF_964211825.1). Lineage (NCBI taxonomy): Eukaryota > Metazoa > Chordata > Aves > Anseriformes > Anatidae > Aythya > Aythya ferina. The sequence goes on along the minus strand of NC_140307.1, from coordinate 19,247,387 downwards.
ATCATTCAATTCAAAGTGTGGTAGTGTAAAGCAGAAAGGAAAAAGGAATACGTCTACTTATTGCATCAAAGCCAGCAGCTGAAGGACAGTGTAACTAGTTTTTAGTAAATAACAGAGACTGAAAGATGGTTTCTTCAGACAAATAATTAGTTTGAATATGCAGTCATTAATTCATTGCTGCAGTGATAATTATTCAGCAGTTATACAATCTTAGCAAATTAATTTTGACAGATATAACAGTATTTTTCATATTAAAAAAATACAAAATAACGAGAGGTAAGATTGCATTGAGTGTGGGAGACTTCCTTCTTAATTCCTGTGGAAAGCAGGAATCAAGCATTGCAGGCAATACTCTTTACCACTAACAGCAACTTGAACTTAGCACTCATCGATATCTCTAAATTACTAGGAAGAATCTAGTTAATCATTAGTTTCTTTACACCTTCTGGCAACCTTGTAAAGATTTCTATGAGTTAATATAAATCCCATAAAGATCACAAAGTGTCTGTGACTACTGGAACTTTGTGGGAAACTCTAATTTAATAACCAACCAACAGGTTACAATACAAAACTTTTGTTGAAGGTGCTTTGGTATCTGAGTGCAACTGACAATGTGATGAATGATGATTGCTGGGCTAGCTTTGAACAAGCATTCTTCTTCCAGCAAACAGACCTTGCAGAGGAAGCTACAGAATTTGCTTTTTGTTAAGGCAACTCAGAGATCAAAATCCATATGACAAATCTTTAAAACTCTGAATCCGGTCTCAGGACCGGATCCGCTCTCCCGACAACACTGACTAGCAGCAAAGCCCAGTCTAGCACTCAGAGGACAGTGTGTCAGCCTGTTCTGTCCACCAAACTGCAAAACATTCTGTCCAGGACTGGCATAAGGAAAATTTATTGTGTGTACTCAGCTGATTCTTTGCAAAGAATTCCACTTCAGAGCAGGTAGAGGTAGTAGTAAATGTTGTTTTTGAATGGGTGAATTTGAATGTCTCTGTTAAACTTCATCATCTATGTTTAAAGATTTAACAGTTACATGATCCCTCTTCTCATTGCAGACAATATACACCATAGCATTCATTCACAAATGCAAACCAGTCTCACATATAAAGTGAAAACAGTAAGGATGGAAGAGGGTAAAATATGCAGGAAACTATTCTATCCCCATATGGCCTGAAATTTGCTCAGGGTATTATACATGTGATTAGCAACTGTCTGCCAAATAAAGGAAAAAAAAAAAAAGTTGGAGAATTTAAGGAGGAAATGGATTTTACTGAAGTTAAGTGGTCAGATGATAAGTAAATATAAAAAGCCAAATGATGAATTTCGGCCTCAAACATAAAGTCTTTGGAGACAGGGAAAATAAGTGGTCAGATTCTCGTAGGTTTCGTTTGTTACCGTGTTTGCTAAGACCTACCTTGTAACAGGTTAACATTTCAAAAGCAGACCCAAATCTATCAATTGTATTGTTCTGGTCTGATTGTTAGGACCAAAATTAGACTCATTTATCTTTAAAATATCTTTAAGAAAATTAAACATTTGCGCATATAAAAATAAAGAAGTTGGAGGAGGCAATATTATGGATTTTGAAAGGACGTGCTAAAGATCGGTTTGTGATACTTACGTGCAGTGGAAAGAGTTAAGTATTATCTCATCCACTCTTTCTGCAGTTCTATAGCTGGAGTTTCACAATGTAACTGAAATTTTCACATTCCGTTTTAAAATAGGACTCAATATGGAATATACAATAGCAGATATAGCAGATAGGTATTCATATATATGTGTGTGTGTTTATAGATATATATACATATATAGGACTAGAAATCACCCATAATCAGTGAATCCATTTCAGTGGCCTCACAGTAAATATATCATAGAACCATAGAAGGGCTTCTGTTGGAAAGAACCTTAAAACCATCCAGTTCTAAATCCCCTGCCATGAGCAGGATTGCCTCACACTAGACCAGGTTGCGCAGGGCACCATCCAACCCAGCCCTGAACACCAACAGGGATAGGGCAATGTGATGTTTTAAGATAAATTTACAACATTATATTTTAATGCATTTTAACTCCTACTAAACGATTTAATTTAGCATCTCTGATAGCAGATATTTTACACATATAGTGCAGAAAACCAACATTCCTGATAAGCACGTATCTTTTTGTCTCTCTGGCAGTGGAACATTTTGGATTTGTGTGCAAGACAAACTCCAATAAAGTATTCACACTGTGCTTTCTTAAGATACTGCTCAGAATATCTCATGGTGGATTCAGGGATATTACCATTACTTTAGGCTTCACTCTACAGTTCATCTCTATTTTAAAAGCACATTGAAGCTTCCTGAGAGAAAAAAATAATTACATTTAAGTACTTAGTATGATGTTTCCCTCGCTTTTACAGGAATGAAGGGTTGATAGCATGTAACTCTGATATACTATTTACATCCATACTTACACAGATCCCACCGCAATAGTATTCAACTGACACAAACTTTATTGGACTTACACTCACAAAATTCCTATGGAGCTGGAAAATGTTATATTTTTCACAATTTATGGGGAACAAAAACTGAAAGAGAAATCCTTCCAAATTTCAGTTCAGATCAACAGCATGTCTTTAGAAACTGTTCTTATGCTTGGGTTACACTTAAAGATACTTGCTACGGTATATTACAATCACTTCAGTTTTTCCCTTTTATTTCTATATATCTACCAAGTAAAAGGTGTAACTTAACATGCTTAACGTGCTCGTCTGTTTTTTACATAGTAATTTCAAGAAAAAAATCTATCAAGTTATGCAGTATTTTATCAAATGCAGTACTTATATTTTGTCTACATTGATGTACAGAATGAGAAGGTATATGAATTATTTTACCTGCATTTTTTCTAGTAAAGAAATACGTCAGTAACTTCTTTTGAAACAAAACTGTTGATTCCCTTCCTTGTCTGTAATTGTGGAAGAGCAGAGACCATCACACTCTTAGTAGTAAAACAGATCTATTTAGCCCTGTAGAGCTGACAAGTACAATGTTTCCCCAGACCTAAAAGAAAAGGAACTTACTGACTCCCATACTGCCGAATAACAGCCAAGACCATAGAGAAGGTTGAATGTAAGATAAAAAATTAACTCTGCAGTGGATTGAACCCATATGGGACCTTGACTTTTTAAAGTGACACATTACAGACATAAACCTATGTCGGAGGGATCATATCTGTATCAACTGGAGGAGCTAAGCTCTCCAAAACTTAGCAGGGTTCACACCTTCTGCCTTGGCTTGCTCCCAACCTTCTATGAGATGAAAATTTAATAGAAAACTCTAGTAAGAACATGTACTTTGAGGTCCATAATTTAATTAATATGTGTAGAGCACTTTCAAGATGACTCATACTGCATACTACGTTTCTCTTGAAGAAGATACTATCCACTTTTGTACTGGCTTTTATCACATCCAGGAATGCACAGCTACTACACTTATACTCTCTTTATATACCCTTGGTACATATGTATATCTATATGTAATAGCAAATGAATTGGGCCTAGGACTGTTTTCTGGCAAGAAAGCCAACTGGTGGGAAAGACCTGAAAGAAATGTTGAGTGCAAAATACTTTTACTTTCCAGAAGAGCATGGACATGTTTAAACACTTCCTAGCAGGTATGGTCATTGAAAGTGTGTTAGTTCTTGCAGGTAAAGAACTTGGAGACTGTCCCATTAATTTATCAATACAGATAGATGAGAACCCATTCCTGAGAATGATCTCTTACTCTAATTTACCAGTGCAGATACAGCATCCATTTCTAGTCACTTTACTGTGAGGACACAGGCATAACCACTCTTACACATAGATAAATATAGTACTAAGACAGTAAAAAAGAATGCAAGTACTTCATGAAGCAAAACAGAGTAGTATTTAATTTCGTGAAGGTAGTCTCAAAGAGATCAAAGTTATCAGAGAAGCCCAGTCTTAGATTAGTGATACCCATTTTTTCCTATAAAATTTTAAGCATTCTGTTTTCATTATTACTAACTATCTAAGGAAAACTTCAGGCACCCATGTTTACTACTGTGATCTCATTAGTAGAACTGCATTCATTAGTAGTATTTTATTTAATAGTCTTTGTTGGTAATAGGCGAGATAAGCAAGGTCAAACGTGTCATTGTACTTGGCGCTGGTGGTCCCACCATAGGCCCAGTGTTCCAAGAAGAACAGGAATAGAAAAGGAGTGTGTGTGCTGGGAGGAAAGCCTGTGAGGCAGAGGGGATGAAGCAGCTGCTGTTTTTTGTTCTACATTCCAAATCAAAGCTTTAACCACTGGCTGCTGCTGAGGATCCTATGATAGCTTTCACAAGAGTAGTTCAATGCATTTCACTTAGTTGCCACTTCTTACAAAAACACTGTTGTGCAATGCTGTTTGTGTGGAATGGAAGTAGAATTTCACCATGGAGATAGCTACATTTCAGTGGTGGATGAAGTGATCCCAGCAGACTTTGTAAAGCACTTTGGGATTCTTACAGATGAAAGGTGCTATACAAATGTCAGGTATTGTTATACACCACTTAGGAGAAATGTTTCCATTTATTCTCTTGGATTTACTGTTGAACATTTAGAGATAATCGTCATTGCTGATAATACCAGTAAGAATAGCATTCTGAAGGCTGCAGGCTGTGTAGATTTTTCTGTATTCTGCTTGTCTGTAACAGGAGGTTGCATACTGATAAGGAATTTTTTGACAATGCAATTATGGAGAGCTAGCAATTTTTCATATTATGTGGTCAAGATGCAACTGTCAGAGTTATTTACATGGCTGCATCATTTAGAGCCCAGGATTTTTGCAAGGATTCAGCAAAAAGGTAAGCTGCTTTCATGATGGTATTCAAAACAGTATAGTACAACAGCATCTTTTATTAGGGCCATTTGTTTTACTGTATTGCCACCCTATATTTGTCTAAGTTCTACTCATTCATTTTATTAATAGATGCTATTCAAATGCATGAGAGATATTTCTAGCAATGCTCACTCAAGCAGTAGTTATAATTTGCTAGAGAGATTTCACTGTTTATCCTAAGTACCTATGTTTTTTCTTTTTTCACTATAGTTAGCATAACAGAATTCAGAACATAGTCCACTATCAACTATCATAAGAATGTAAAAGGCAGACTATTTTGCCAGGCAGATTAGTAATTTCAAGTTTGTGTTCTCTGTTATATTTCTTATTGCTCATATCTATGCTTTAACAAATCAAATGGTCCTTATAATGGTCCTAGAAAATGATCCTACCCCAGCAACTTTCTCAACTGTGTAATACCTGAATATAAAGCCTCTTAACACTGTCTTCCTCATCTCCTTCCCAAGTCTCTCCTTCAAGTTGGGTTACCTCCTTAACCTACTGGCTCTATTCCTGCTTTATCATCTTCCCCTGAATATTAGGAAGAGGCAGAAGCCGAGCTGTATTAAACCACTGGTTGCTGCTGACCAACTGATTCCTCTGAGCCCTTTTGGAAGCAACTTTGGCTGAGTAAAACCTGGTGGAGGACATGGTCCAGGACTGAATACTGGATAAGAAAAACATGTCATTTACTGTGAGGACTCATTTTGTCAGAACCTTGGCAAAATTTTTATGTGCAAGGGAGCTGAATCTATCTCTAAGGAACTCATGCAAGCATCCCTCCTATTCCCAGTATCTTTTAGTGCAGAAGCTGTAAAAGCAGTAAAACGTACAGAACTGCTTCCTCCCCTCTCTGCTAGCCAGCAAAGGCACTTTTCTGACTAATCCAGAAAGACCAGCCACAGGGAAAGGGACTAAACATTTAGGAAAACTTAATGTTGCTGAGATTCATTTTATAGTCCCATCTCCCTTCCAAGAATCCCAAGTGTGAGCTCAGTGTAGTGGGGGACTGTGCCCAATACATGCAGGATTGTGGTTATGGCTATATGTATACTATGCAAATTCCAGAAATACTTTATTCCTACCATATTGACATCTACATCTACCTTCAGCAGCTCTGTTCAGAATTACCATAAAAGATCAGAGTGCAGCTTGAAGGTCAGTGTGACCATAATTTGGCCATACTAGAATATTCACTCTTGCTAATAGACTTCTTTTTATTTTTCCTTATTGCTGCTTTTACTCTGCTCTTACCCTATGGGAGTTTAATTACTGGGTGTCATGGGAGAAAGAAAAAACTCAAAATTATGTGAAGAGTGTGATAGATTTGTCACACACACAAGGAAGAAAAAAATGCACAAACAGCAGAAACACTGAATGACTTTCTACAGATTTAGGTATGGTACAAAAGAGGAGTAACATGAGATGCTATGGGCTTTGTGGGCTAAGCAAAAAGTTCATATCAATAATATCTGCTTAATCAATAATTATTAATCAATAATTATTAATCAGTAATTATTAATCAATAATTATCAATCAAATTATCAATAATTATTAATCAATAATTATTAATCAATAATATCTGTTAAGTAACAGAGAAAATAATTTTTAGTGAGAAACCAGTAAAGTACTCATGGAGTTAGTCAGGGATATGACTTAAGACATGAGGAAAGGACTTTTTGAAATCTCTTACAAAAGAAATTTTAAAGATAAAGGTTTACCCCAACTGTATCCTAAATTTTCCTCATGCACAGATTTATTACAGTAGAAACCAAATAATGAAATATCTTTCAAATATCAATACTTCTTGAGTGACATAATAATCTTAAGTATTTAGTTGAATAAGCAAGTAAATTTAACAAGACACATGTTCATCATATGATAGATGATGGATCCACCTGACTCTTCCCAGAGACTTCTTAATGGAAACCACCAAAGAACCTCTGTAATTTAATCACTAGCCACTGCAATTGGCTGACTGTCTGTTAATTGCTCAAATGATTCCCAAACTGTCAGACCAAAAGACCACCCAATGATTCATTGGCTGTCACTCCATTTAATGAAAGCAACAAATATAAGAAACAGTGGCTAGAATGAATCTTCCCTTATGGTGTCATGTCTGATATGTTTCTCAGTATCCCAGCCATTAAATTGTTCAACTTCTTCAGAAGTTTGAAATAAATCTTACTGTTGAAAAAAAAAAAAAAAAAAAAAAAAAGTTCCTAAAAGTATTTATCCTCCAACGTGATTCTGCAAAAATATCCCTAAGGAAAGACATATTTGATATTTATCAGAGTTGCTATATCATTATTACTTTAGTTAGTTTTGCTTATACCTAAAAAGCCTAAAAAGTTTGGGTAGGTATAATGAAAATTTATCAGCTTTTTCCTGTGTAATTTTTGTTGTGTGTTTTGCTGACAGAATGCAGTGATCACCCACATGCACAAATACAAAAAAACCTCTGATGTAGGGCCTTGTCATTATTTCTATTCCATAGACAAAGTAAAAAGATACAGAAATATATTTTAAGCTTCCAAGAACTTAAAAAAAAATGTTCTTTATAGGTTGTGCGCAATCATAATATAAGCTCTGCAATTTGAATGCAAATGCATTTTTTGTTGCAAGGCACAGAACACTACCGTAACTACACTGAATGTACTACGAGTACGATGGAAAGATGAAAAGATATTTTCATTACTCAAGCATCATTTTGAATGTATTCAAGAAAAAAACAACAACAAAAACAACCACAAACACACAAAATAAAACACCACGCACGTAGAGCTGGTGGACCTTAAAGCAGCTTTCTAGCAAATATATATGTATGCTCACAGGAAAAAAATCTGTAACATTCATTTCATGAGTGATGTACAGTGGAGAGTAAAAACTCCTAAATCTCCATAACATAGCTGTTACATACTTAAAACATGTTCATTCTAGGCATGTGTTTGTCTGGAAGAGCTTTAACAGTGGAAGAGATTTCCCATTAGCCCTGTCCCACGTAGCAGATGTAACGTCATACTCAGTGACATGCAGGAGACATGGAAAGCTATGGTGCAGGTGTCCTATTGCTGCTCCTTTTTCACTATAATTAATTCTACTTCTAATGACATCACAAATTTTAAAAGCGACAAATTCATACTTTCCCCTTGTTAGTCCTTTACCTGAAGCACCAGGTAAGCAGCAGGAATGCCATCATTCCAGGATATGTATCATGACATCTGAAATAGCTTTTTGGTTGTAGTCCCATTATGTTTTAGGAGCCTGTTTGGGGACACATCATCCATCGAGTGCAGCCTGAAGCTATAATAGACTCTTCAGTGTGGAATTCTGTCCTCTGGAGAACAGCTGCCTGACTACAAATGGCTGGGTGATCTACTGGGTCAAGGTTTTCTGCTTCACACTGTATAACAAGGGAGGGATATGGCCTCCTGTTTCCCTGCCAGATTCTGCACAAGGCTAGAACAGACCAGTCAAAATCTGCAGCAGTGACAGTTCTGCATGGGTGAGGCACCACAATCTGCCCACTTTCACATTTACATTCTCTGATTCTGTGCTCAATATGGATTAAGATACACCAAATGCATCCCCATTTTATCAGATAGGGCCTGATTTGAACTGCCAGAAGGAGTCCAGGTTGCTAGAGGTAATATTTAAAATTACCCGTAGCAGAAAACAGAGGTAGCTACTCAGAAGAGGACTGTGCTGTCCAAAATGGTCGTAGTAGGCGATGGTTTCATTTTAGTGCTACTCTTGTTATTTTTTCTTCTCTTTTGTAGTGTCAGCAAGGGTCAGGAACAGCAGACGTACAGAACAAAATAGTGTATCCTACTCTGAAAAGCATATAGCCTAATTTTTTTCCCTGTACTAACTGTCACTTATGCCATTGGTAGCCCAGAACCTATGAAATGAGAAATGCTGCCCACTGCATACTTAGTCTCCCTGCTAATGCAGCTGCTACTGGTTAGGAAACTTTGGGAGTTAGTGCTTATCTACTACTGGATATTACAGGTTACCGAAACACTACCTTTTGCCTCCAGCATTTGACAAGTATTTCCTAGCTCAAGGACCTAACATCGTAGGCTTTTGTTTGTTTGTTTGTTTAATTTTTTTTTTTTTTTTTTTTTTTTTTTTTTTTTTTTTTTTTTTTTTTGTGTGGTAGTTTTTCCTCTATGGCCCTGTCAACGAATACTTCCAGTCACGTGTCTAAAACCTGCTTTTATCTCCCGGGGCCTGAAGATGATCCCACAAAGCTTCCCTGAGGTTTCAACTGATGCTGCAAAGAGACTGAGGCTTTAAGACAGCTTTGATTCTGGCTCTCAGTTTTGTTGCTTCTCTTTTAAAACCTTGCTCTACTTAGGCAAAGCAAATGTTAGAGTGCAGATATTTTCATACAACTAAAGAAATCTGGACCCTCAGAATATATCCTTTCAGGATAAATCATGATATTTTTATAAAGTACTATGATTAGCAGAGCCCACAGCACAAAATCCTACACCATGCATTCCGTTACCTTTCTCTGCTCTTTCTCTTTGTATCATCGACAAGGGTGCTCACAGTCAACAGCTTTCCTGCCCAAGCACCCACTAGCTGCTTCTCATTCTGCAGGGAAATATGTGTGGGGATTATTCAAGTAAATCTTAACATTTTCAGACCTTCAGAAACAGCATGTGTGTTCTGAAGCCTAACAAGGTAGAAAAAATACTAGCAATTTAATTTAGAGAAAGAAAATAAATCATAATGTACAAAGAACAAACAGTGACATCTGTATTCATACAGGCAGATATAAGACCCCTTTAAAAACTGATATTATGATGTTGCAGCCTTCTTTAAATATATGTGCAACTAATGTCATATCCATCTTAAAAATAATCTTGTTTTTAGTTCATTTACGGCAATAATATTCTTGAACATGGAGTTATGGAATAAGCTCCAGAAAAAGCTGGTGTGAGTTTCAAGTCTTGAGTGCTGCTGCCATCTACATGGCAGGAAGACTATAAACTATAACAAACAACAAAAACATATTTGTTGCATTTTACTGGGCAGACCTTAAGTCTGTTTGCCAGTGTGATTACAGAAAAAAAAAAAGTTATGAAGCTGAACACAATTTTTTATTGCCTTATGATTCTGTGTGGGAAATTCATAATAATTTAGAGTACAATTTCCCCAGATCCCTTTAAACAAGGAATTTACAAATTATTTGGATGAAATCTGAGAATAGATAAGAAAAATGCAATTATTTTACTAGTGTTTAATATTTCTAACATTTTTCTGCTGAGTATTAAGCTTTCAAATGCTAAATACAAAGTAAAAAATTCTCTTGGTTGCTGTAAAAATGGAGGGAGAAATGTGTACTTAAAAAAAGTGTACTTAATTACACTACATATATTACTTTGGTGATGTTATTTTTCATGGGTATCTTATTGAGAGTATTGCCAGAGGAAAAAAAACAGTTCTTAATTCTAAGTTTGTGAGACACTTAATGAAAATTCAGGCTGCATAACTGTCTTCTTCAGCTACTCTTTCTAGAAATACATGAAAGAAAATGACAAGTGCAGCTAAATTGGAATTGTGTAACAATTTCATCATGTGCACAGTCCACCCTAAAAAAATCTTAGCAGATGTCGAAGCTTCCTTATGTTTAATATTGCTTAGTAACTTTCACTGCTTCACCTTGGCATTTATATTTGTACTTACCTATCAGACCATGTACAGGACTCTCATATTCTTCAGAATATGGGGAATGTAAAGTTTATGTGAGCATCAACTATGTCCTGCAGCACAGCTCCTGAATGCACTTTAGACTTTCCAGCAGGTGTCATTAAAGAAACAAACTTCCCATGATCCCCAATAAGACAATCCTGGGTGATCATGTGATTTTATTTATTTATTTATTTATTGTGTTGCATCCAAGTTTGGTATTACTTCTAAAATAATATTGCTCAAGTATCACTTTGGGGATCTATGACTTCAAATTGTAAATCAAATCTAACTCAGTCTCTAGTAATAATTCTAAGAGTTTTGCCTAGCAGCTCACACTGGCTATTCTGTGAAGAAGGAAAAAGGGGAAGACCAGCCCTTTAAATTCCTTTGAATCCTTTTCTCTTGCAAGAAGAATGACCTGCAAAATTCAACAGAAATATACATTAAGAGGAGCAGGATTTTGTCTTCACAGAACCCGCATCAGGAGTGTGCATGCTTGCTAACTATTCAGAATTGGCAGTGACTTTGAGATTTGTGTTCCAGCCCACTCACCCAGTCTGCCTTCAGAGAACATGTTCTTTCAAAAGGAGAAGAAACCTGGAGAGAAATGATGCTCTTTATTATACCTTGTCCCATTCTTTTCAGAATTTTCAGCAATTTTAGGTCAGTCAGATTAGCAAAATCATTTCCCTTGCTAGATTCCTGGTTCTATTTAGGGCTTGTAGCCCTGTTGCATTGTGGTCTTGTTAAAGTCTCTCTTTTTCTCTCTCTGAATCTCAGTGTTCTCTGATGGAACGCCAAGTCTCATTCAAATTCTATACCAATTTACCTTCAGAGAATCTGACTGGGAAAGAGTGTTGTTTAACAAAATTAAAAAAAAATAGAACCCAGAGATGGAAGCTATGTAAAGAGCATGAGATTTCAAATTACAGTGGCTTGTATTTGGAGCCATAGATGAACAGTCTATTCAGGGAAGTTTCCAGGCATGGATCTCTGTCAGTGATCATTTAAAAAGTATGAATCATTTGGAAAATTCAAAATCCCTCAAATCAAAGACATGTCAATGAGTTTTGACTTGGGCTTGTACTAAAGAATCAGAAATGTGTCGTGTCCCATGTCCATTCCCCCCCCCCCCCTTTGTTTTTGATAATATAAAGAATTGTGAGCAAAAAAGTATAAATGCCTATAGGATTTGAAAGCTTGAAAGCCAAAGATCTATTTTCAAGAAAGACCCTTTCATAATGCATCCTAAAGCTCCAATTTTGTGCTGAGATAATGCTAATGTAATTGTGGGTTACCCCTTACTTACATGGTATCAGTATCTCACCCATCTTCTTACCCTGGGCTGCTTGTTACTTCTCTGCTTGCACTGAGACCAGTGTTTTTGTTGACATGGCCTGGTCATATGAGCACTAGTGCAAACATAAGTAAGGAGACATGAAAGCATATGGCTGGAATGGGGAGAAACTGCCCTGTTTAGTGGAAGGATGTCCTAATACTGCTTAAAATATGAAATGACAACTTGAGTTATAAGGTTTAAGAGACCCCATGATTTCTGGAGGAAGAAGAAGAAAAAGGACCTTTCTCCCTAAGAAATACAGCTATTTAAGACTTTTTAATTCCATATCTAAAACTTAGACAAGTACTCTAAAACATTAGTCTATGACTCGTTTGGCAGGATTCCTTCAGTGTAACACAATAGAAAAATATATTCATAATTACGTTGCAACTTCATTGTAACATCAATCTCCATAAACATGAACAGAATGGTACATCATAGTGCATTAGTACAGAACCTTTTCTTCTTTTCAATCATCATTTTGATACAAAAAGATTGTTCTAAGCAAGTTCATCTTGAGCATATAATATATTTTTGGTTATTTGAAAGACCTCCAGACCACACTGGAAAAATATTCATTCTACGTAATTAAAAAAGTTCCTGCCTTACTGTGATGACTTACCAACTGGTAGGCAGCTAAGCACCACCACACCACTCTCTCACTCCCCCTTCTCAGAAGGAAAGTGGGAGAAAATATGATGAAAGTAGAGAAGAGTTTGTGGGTTGAGATAAGGAGCAGTTTAATGAAAGGAAAAAAATGCAAAGGCCACATGGAAGCAAAAGGAGAAAATTTATTCTATACTTCCCATCAGTAAGCAATGTTCAGTTGGTTCTTGGAAAGCAGGTCCCCTGTACACTCAGAAACTCAGGGCTTGGGAACACTTTCATAATGAGAATTCCACCTTTCTCCTTCTTCCACCCCAGATTTTATTGCTAAGCATTACATTATATGGCATGGAATACCCCTTTAGGTCAGCTGTCCTGGCTGTGCTCCTCCACACGTCTTGCCCACCCCAACCTACTGGCCTTCTGGGGCGGGGAGTTGGAGACACAGCTTCGATGCTGTGCCAGCACTGCTCAGAAATAGGCAGCAATATCAATGTTGTTCTAGCTAGGAGTGCAGAGCAGAGCACTATATAGGCTGCTGTGGGGAAAGTTAACTCCATCCCAGCCAGACCCAGAACACTTACCTTACTGATACTATAATTATAATTAGCAGAAAGCACGCATAAGCATGTGCCAAACACCAATCATCACTGCACAAATCATTCCAAAGGGCTGTCTGTATTGGCAGTCTGCTGATGTGCACTGCTTTGCGGAATTAAAGACAAGCAATCAAATATTGTGTTGCACAAATGTAATTGCTACCACAGCGATACTGGGTGTTATGGACAATGCCAATTCCTTGAGCTATGAAACCACATTGAACACTCAGTTTTTAAAATATCTAGCAGAAATTGTTTTAAGATTTCCTACTCTTGCACTAAGAACAGAGTTGGCCCAAGTGAACTGATACAAAGTAGTAATGTTTGTAGTGAAGGTAAATGGACGTTTCAATGCCAATGGAAGAGTACTGCAGCAAAATAGAGGTGACTGTTGACAAGGATGTGTGGCAAAACAGATAGCAAATCCATGCCTTATAGTCCATTTGGTTTACTGTCTGCAAGGTACATGTATTGTTACTAAGTTCCTGTAGTTGTAGTTTTAATTTTATTTTTACCTTCTTGATGTTTTAATCTCTAATTTAATCATAAATTTAAGAAGAGGATACATGTCAGCTGAAGGCACGTTCTGCTTTCAGCTGTGCAGAACTTGTGTTATGCGAGTATAAATAAGTCTATGAAATTACTCCAGACATCCAGCATGCTAAGTGAAAGAATGAAGCCATTCCACTCAACATCTAGATTGTTTAGTCATGGTAATTCATACACAAGACTGTATAAACAAAAGATACGGTTTACATAGGAAAATGACTTCTAAGAATAAAGAAAGCTATTCCTGAAAAATACCAAATGTGTAAAACACATTGACTAATCTGTGAAAGATGTAATTTTCTGCAAGGCATGTAAAATTCCAGAAAAAGAACATTAAATAACTTTATTTTTTCCTGGGCTGCAGCCCATTTCAATGACATATACTTTAGCTGAATGCTAAATGCTGAATACACTAAAGCTGAATGCTTGCTTTAGCTGAAAGACTACTCCCATAATGCCCTTCAACTCAACATTTCTGAAGACCTCATACACTATAGCTTAGAGATACAGAGTCACAGGATATAAAAAAGAAAACAAACAAACAAAAGAATTCGTGTCTGTTTCACATTTAACCAAATTCATGTCATAGTACGGCAACAAGAACCTGGTTTTGTCACTCCTGCAGCCACATTTCCCCACAGGTAGGAGAGTTTCATTGCCAGAGAATCTTTTCACACCAAAGAAATCTTCATTTTCCTCGTTAAGGCAGATTTTGGCTAACATTGCAGTTAGGAAGGATAGTATCAGGTGATGGCTTCCACCATAAGATACAGATCCAGAACACATCCACAAGTCCCTTTGACTTCATTAGCACTCCTACAATTGGTAATACAGAAAGTTTACCACTCTGTGTGGCTGTTCTTTGTCAAGCCAGCATAAATTTCTCAGAACTTTAGGAGATATGAGTCTAATCAACTGCACATATTTTCCAAACCTATTTTTTTTTTTTTTTTAATAAGGACAAAAATGTTTAAATGTTTTTCCCCAAGAGCACAAATACAATTCAACAAAGTGCATCATTGGAGAATAGGACACAGATGGGCTTCTCCATATTCATACTGGCACCACATTTCTTCAGATGACAGTGCTGGCAGTATTTATAAAAGGAAAATTTACATACTAGAAAAGACCAGATTTAAAATCAATTATCCATGCTGTCCTGTGCACACAAAAATTTTACTTTATTGTTTCTAGATATTCCACATTTAATTCAAACTATACATTTTTCCTTTAAATCATAGAAAATTCTTGATTTTTTTTCAAATTTGTTTTTTGTTCAGTGTTAAAATGTTAATGGTAATAACAGTCAGAGCCAAGGAGAGTATAAAAAATGAATTAGCTTGTTTAAATTAGTTGTATACAACAGAATATTAAAAGTGAGGCAAGAGTTTTATGGTCAATCAATGTTGTAAGATTCGGAGTCACTACTTAAACTACTGAAAAATATCTTATAATAAGGACTTGATATTTTCTGTTAGAACTATTGAAATTAAATTGAATAAACATAAATCTATAAACAATGAAAGTGTGAATTGAAGTCAATAAATTAGCAAAAAGTGGCAGATCTTATGAAAGATATTTCTTCTGAAAATGAATTATTAAAGGTATAAGATAATAGCTACAGCAAGCTGTTCCATGTCCACACCACGTATGTCCTATTTATTGGCTGCTCTTTGGGATCTTCTCATTCTTTCAGCTAAGTAGGGTTTTTCTAACACACCTTACAGGAGCACACCTTAGATATCCATGGATGTGCCTTCATATCATCTGGAAAAGAAATAAATGTATTAATTTGGTTTAATGACTGTACAGTTTGAAGTAGTAAGCAAAAAATTTTTAAAATTATTTGACAATCTTTTGTTAGAGTAATAATTTATAACTTTTGTAATGGAAATAAAACTTTCAGCATCAACACACTAGGGTTAAAAAAAAGAGCACAAATATACCTCTAGAAAACTGTTCTGTTCTGTTTGCATCACAATTTCTATATTGCAAGAGGCAATGTGGAACCAAAATAGCTTAAGAAAATTTATAGCCTTCCCCAGAATTTTTGCTGAACAGTCCTACTCTCCTTTTTTTTTTTTCTTCTTTTTTTTTTTTCTTTTTTCCTCTTACTGTTTTTTCTCTCTCTCTTTCTCTCTTTTTTTTTTTTTTTTTTTTTTTAACATCTTTTAACGGAGCACTTTTTAGTGGATCAGCTGGAAGATAATTTCTGATAAAGTTAGTAAATTATTTATGTTTCCTCTGATAATACTATTTTCAAGTTTTATATATATCCTTTCCAGAGAAAATATTCTATAATAGCCATAAACAGCTATTATATCAACTATATGTATATATAACAGCTATATATATATATTATATCACAGAACTGATAGGAAGCTATATTAACAAGTCATTATAGTTTAACTCTGTCACAGTTAATTGGAATTCTACAGAAAAGCAATCTCAACCATCAATTTTTAGCTTCATGATTTTTTCCCATTTAATATATGACAACATTTACCACCTGAATTTAAAATAATGCTTCTATTAGAAACACTGTTTAAATAGACATGGCACACTTTATGAATACATGAGCACAGAGAAAGAAGCACACACTATTTTTTCCCAATATAATAACTATCTTCTCAGTTTATCATATTATCATCTCTCTGCATATGTGTCATAAATGTCCACTGAGGTAGTCTTCTGTTTTTACACTTTGATTTACTATGGATAACCAAACAAAATCAACCAATCAAACAAAAAATGAGTCATAATACTTGCAACCCTGAATGCTGACAGGATGCGACATTGCATCTACTGCAGTGAAATTCTTATGGACTTTAATTTCTGGACTTACACCTAGCCAATAATATTTTATACACAGTTGATGAGTACTATGGGCTATCAGTGCCTGTGAACAGCCTCCAGCACTCCAGCTCACATCTACTGCTAACTACTATTGATGATGATGCAAATACAAAAAAATCATGCTTTTCTAGGGTGCTGCACACACTTGTCAATCTACTGAATACCTCCTGCCAGCGTACTGAACAATATAGATAAAGATGACATAGTGCTGATGTAAATAACGTAGTCTTCAGTTGATGGAAGGAACTTGGAGCTAGTAACAATATTCAAGAAAGTAATTATAACTTGGTTGATAACAAGATAATCACAATTGTAGCGATGAATATTTAAGCACACTGTGGCTAATAGGAATCTATTCTTCTTGATACATCTCCATATTCTCATTTCTATTTGCTGCAATTCCTTTTCTAACAGATGGTACTTTAGGAGCAGTCAGAGACCTTTCTCATCTCTGTGACAAGATCTACCTAGGACATGCAACTATGTTAGCCTGTGAAAACTGCTTGTATTTTCACTATTAAGTGTTATACAACCAGAATTACATTATGTCCTGAATGAAGAAGGAAAAATATAGTATGTACAATGTTTTTGCAATGAACGCATGGGAGGATCATGAGCTGCAGAAGGCGCCACTTGACTCAGCCAGTCTTCCTGGCTACTGAAGGCCATAAGTATATAGATTTCTCACTATTTACATGGTTTTCATGTAAGAGATAGAAAACCCATTTATAATTTCAATCTACAGCTTTCGGTTGTTTTTTGTTTCTTTGCTTGATTTTGAGCTGTTCAGGGTCAATTTCCCTGTATTACCTAGCAAAATAATAAACTACTGCCTAGTCTGGTGCAAAATCTGCATTGGAGGAAATAAGAAGCAAGGGATATCTGTGCCTACATTGTTGCTCCTAACTCCAGCTCCAATCTATTCATTTTTCTCATAAGAGTTATGCTTGCAGAAGCCTCCTTAGTGGGACTGCAGCCCATATGGAAGCTAAGACATCTCCAGCTGTGTCAAGTCATGCTGCATTCCTCTCAGATTTTAACTGACAAAATTCTGAGCATTTTCAATTCCCTTAAAATTTATCTTAAGCAACTCCCTTTGAATAGGGTGATCTGCCTTTAGGAGTGTGAATTTTCCACCATTGTTTACACAAGAAAACTTGGGTGAGTAGCTCAGACCTAGAACTCTAACTTGGACACCTAAGTTTGGCCAGTTTCAGCCTCCTTCTCAATTTCTCTAAATGTGGAAAATTTGACTGATAAAATGGAAAACTGTGCTGAGAATATTTATACTGAAGAAGCATTCTAAGTGATACCGAACTCTTTATGGGGGGTTGGTATGATTAAAAGTTAAGTTCTACAAAAGGCTGTTGCAATTCTTATCTGATTATTATGTTCAAGGCAAGAGCAGAGGCAAGTTTGAAAAGCCAAGGCTTTGCATATCAAACAGAAGTAGTCCTCAGCATGTGGGGAAAATGGCAGTGATAAACCTACTATTAGGCATCTGGGAGAGAAACCCTGTATCTCCGCTGTGTGTGGGCTAAAATAGACATGAACCACTATCACGGATAATGGCAGCTTGTAGGCACATGAAGGGAGAAACTAAAATCTATTTCGCTTAGACAAGAAACTGCAGTCTGATATTTACCTGTGTCCATCACAAGTGAAAAGTGTTTGCTGTGAATTATCCAAGAGAAAAGTGCAGGTTGAAGGGTTTCATTTCCCATCTAAGAGTAGTTCGGATCACACATTGAATATAAGAAATCACAGGTAAATCTCAGACTGGGGTCTTGGGTAGTCAGATAGATTCCTGCCATCAGAGTATATATGTTTTTCCATGACTGCTGGAAGCCTACATCTGGAGCAGTGAGATAATGTGCAGACATGTAGAAAGTGTGAAAGCAAAACTAGCCAAGTATGCTTTATGTGATTTTAGAAAACTAAGATCACTTTGAAAATAATTCTCAGTCTAATGTCAAGGTTAGATACTGTACCTTTCAGCATCAGAAAACACAGTACACAGATGTGTCTGTTAATGGCTGCTCTATGCATCTAAAGCCTTACTGATTCTGGTAGAAGTTGTCATAAATAACCTTTTCTTGAAATAGTTGGAATTTCTTACAGGTATATTGTCATACTTTCACCTTTTCCCCATCAGAAGAGATAAATAAAGTCAACATATTTCTTAATGTCACTTTTGTGCATATATCAACATATGGTAAGCAAACTGCAACAGATTCTGCAAAAAATACATACATACAACTCTTACATAAAAACAAATTTGTAAGTTTGCTGAGACTTTGAATATGTGAGAGAGTGCTTCTAAAGTCCCAGGATTCATCAAATCAAATTCTGACCTCCCAGGCACTCTCAAATTCCAAGATCCATTCTGAAGTTAAAGCATCTGAGAAACACTACAGATAATCATACCCAAGTGAATGTCACATTATTGTTTCAATGTTTGCTTCTAAAAGTAAGTAGTAAGTTTTAAGAGAATGTATTCTGTTACCAAATCTTTCCTTTCAAACAAGCACTTCTGTCAGAAGTGTCTTAATTTCTTATCACAGAATTTCATCCGCACAAGGAGCAATAAATAATTCATGTTCCTAGCTCTTTGTTGTGTGTCCCTGAACTGCACAGAGCTGGAAGGCTGACAGCTGTGTCAGGACAAGCACCAAAGATCTGACATGACAAGTGACTAACAAGTTTCTTTCAGTCTATAGTGAAAGAAGACAATGGCATATAGTGCAAAAACGAAATCCTGAAACAAAATGAAACTGTTTCTTTCTCTTTACCTAAGTGTTTGCTATGAGCTTATTTCTGACCCATAACCTCTGGTCATTTTATAGTACTGCCCAACCCCCTTTACTCCTCACATTCGCCTGGCCATTTACGCCTGTCCACGGATCAATATGAGCAATTCTTGGAGAAATACGATGTCTCCATGACAACCAAGCCACAAATTCTCAGTGGAAAGCAGTGAGACCAGTAGTGAAATCTCCTGAGGTTTTCAGACCTAGAAGACAAGATGTCTTAAAATGCAGGAATGGACAGAAACAAAAGCCAGAGTAATTCATTGTTTATTACCAGTTTAATGATGTCAGATGGACTGAATGGAACTCAGTTTTTAAGTTTATATGCTTTATCAACATGTATTTTTGCTAGTCAATATTCACCTCCTGACAGTTTTTTATTCTTTCCATATAGTCATGCAGAAGGCAGAATTGGATATTCAAGTTTCCATCCAAATGCGTGCATTTTGCCCCACAGAATAATTTAAATCAAGATTAAAATTAAAGCTATCTTAAGGGCACATTAATTCTCACCTCAGTGCTTTAGTACCACTTTGTTTAAATTCTTTCTCACTTCCAAACAGATCAGAACTTGGATGGCCAATCCACATTTTTGTGCATACTCGTTGTAGAAGAGACTACAGATATTTTCTGAAGGAGGTGTCATCTGCCACAGATAGCTTGATGTAGCCTTGATAAGAAATTAAACTGGTCTCCTTTTCAAGTAGCTTACCTATTTCTTTCTAAATCTCATGCTGCCTTCTGCTGTACAGCAGTGAGTCCAAGACAATGTGGCTTTAAAGTGAATATGGATTTACAATTCATTGGTTTCAATTATTCTAACGTATACTGGTGTTCACTTCTGTGGAAAAGATGAAAAGGGAATGTAGTTCAAATCAGGTATATGACAGCAGTTGAACTCCCAAGGAATCTTGGAGGAGTGGAGTGCACTGAAATATAATCCCCCAGACAGGGGTCCTTTCTGGGTTCTGAGATGACTTAGGGGACCTGACATGGATTTCAGACTGCACCCTTTGACTGAAAATTAAATCTCAGCAGTGTTCCTTGGGGAAGGATCAGGGGACTGTTGGCAGCTGCCCCCTGTCAGCACAGGCTGCAAGATTTGGAAATCTCTTAACTAAGCTGACAGGCCGCAGAGACGATGAATCAAAAATATGATACACGGATCAGCACACAAAGATGCAAGAGGGTACACAGACACCAGATAAGGCAGGAAAGGAAAATACCACGTTAAGAAAGATGTTTAACTCTTTCACTAATGAGTGCTACATCCAGGTTACATATATGTTGTATGCGGGTCAAACTCACAGCTTGTTTGAAAGATCTTAATATTCAGTCACACAGAACATTTTTAATCATCTGTGACTGGATACATTTGATATTTAATTGTTTCCCTTTGGGAATCATTTAATAAATTTCTTAGATATCCCATAACTAGAAAGATAATGAAACTACATGAAGATAAATCTTTTAGTCACCAAAAATAATGCACTTTATGGATGTTCCTCTATTTAGCTGAATCAATGTTAAGAGTCATTAAAATGAAATCATGATTGTGAACTGATTTAGAGAAAAGAATCAAGCTACTCAACACTACCAATTTGCTTTCCTCCAGAGATACAGTGTTTGAATGTCCACTGCTACATTCAACTGCAGTATATACAGTGCTTCTAAGTTTTCATAATCTCATGCTACCTTCAAAGGGTCAGACATCATACATATATTAACTAAGCAGTATAGTCCAAAACTAATTATAATGAACTGGTAGTGTCAGCTTTCTTTTTGGTCATAAAGCCTTTATCCTTTCTAAGACCTGAATTGTTGATGAAAGAGGAAAGGATAACAGCTCCATACTGTGACCCCTGGAGGTGACCATTAATTTGACATTGCAGCTGCTAAAAAGGAAACAGCATTACAATGTGCCTTTTTCACAGACCCAAAAGCTGCGTCAGATTTATCACTTGATACTTGGTGACTGTCTTTAAATAGTTCTCACCTGGACTCTCAGACTCTTCCAAGACACATCTGTCAGGCACATCCTCCACATCTTGGAAGTTTGCTGAGTTTGAGCTCTTGTCATGCTTCAGTGCACTAACTGGAGCAATAAAGAATAAAAACAGGGGGAGAGAGAAATGTAATATATCCAGAAACAAAGACTTCCTGATCTTCTGCAGATCATTCAATGCTGAAAATATAAATTATAAACTCAAATGATAGATTTAAATAAAACCAAAACTCAAAGTACATATATGCAACCATAACGCATTTGAAAAGTCTATAGACAAGAATTCATCTGGGGAGAAGTTTGAGGCATTGGCTTAAATTTGATCTCTTTGAAGTAAAGAACAAACAACAAGATTTTTTTTTCTTATATAAGCCAAAAATAATAAATTAATTTAGTAGTCATAATAAGTGCTTTTCTGTTTCAGTAAAGAACCCAGTAAACAACAAAAAAGACCAATTAGCTGGTTTTGCAATTACTGGAGTCATTCACCAGGAGAGAAATTACATCCATTTTAAGATTAAAACATGTTGAATATAACAAGCTTGAATCTGTAATAAAATTAGTTATAATTATAATATATATGTTTATAACTACATAATATATATAGCTATAATAGCATGCAGAAGAAAATAGACTCAATTGCAGTTTAGATATGGTAAAATTTGATTTCATTTACTTAATCGCTAAAACCATTTTAATTTTAGAGTAGAAAAATATTTTAATGGAAATAGTTATTCGTCTGTATATGACTTTTTAATTCTCTTGGTTTAAAAAAAAAAAAAATCACGAGTTTTGCTGAAAAGAATAAAGGTTTTTATCTTGACAATGTTAATTTCTCTCTCCTGCTCAATATCTTCATATGGAACCAAAAATGCATTAAAGAAGAACAAAGAGTAGATCTCAAATTTTCAGTCCCATTAAAACTCTGATTAATTAAAAGCTGATCTCATTTCTTAAATAAATGGTGCTGACTTGTTTTTTCCCTAATATCTACAAAACTAAGAAAAGTTCCAGGCTTCCAGTCCATGTGGGTTGGGATCACAATGGCTATAAACAATTCCAGCACAGATTTATCCTGTTTTTAAAACAAGTACCATTTAAAGAAAGAATTATTCCGTTTTAACTTTTGATGGATTTGTTTTTGTTTTTTACCGGACCCATTTAAATTTGCCAAAATTATGAGTGAATTAACAAGGCATCAGGGCATTATTAAGGCAGGAAGACCTCAAAATACACATATTCCACTTCGACATTCTTCACTTTCCATCAGCTTGCAGCTATTGATCCCAGGTCACCAAAAGTTTCCATCATTCTTGACTCCTACACCTACACAGGATCCGCTTGAAGCAATCATGCTTCAGCACAATTGTGGAGTTAGACCCTTGAAAATACAACATTAAAACAGAATAAAATAGTAAAATCTTTGATACTAACACTGCACATTTCAACTGAAAAAAAATAGTTTCCTAAAAACATCTGCTGCAGATGGCAACCAAGCAAAAGCAGTCTTTAAATTTCTAACCATACAGCTAGTAAACGTGTAACAACAGTCAACTTATCCACATAAAGAGGCGTTTTAGTCCATACCTCTACCATTGAAGTGTTGACAAAATAATCTGCATGAGGTGCATTGACAGTGAAGAACAACTTACAGTAAATAAAATATGTTCTTGTTCATTCAAGAAAATGCTACAACTTGTGCAGGAAGAAATGTTTTCATAGATGTCTGTGGTTTTGTCTGATTTTTACAATATTTAAATAATTTTCAAATTTATATGAAGGCCAGGTTTCCCACTTCAAAAAGACAAACTGGAAACCACAAGTGTGTGTATTGTATTTATATATTTGTTCTGTGACAGATTTATTAGAACATTCTTTCTAAAACAGTTCTTCCTATTAAGCACCGAGCTCTGCTGTGCTGAGTGATAGATAGAGCCATTACAGCTGTACGAATTTAGAAGTCAGAACTCCTCTGAAGTAGAGCAATAGGAAAATTTCCAACAGAGAATACTATGATAAAAGGGAGAAAACAAAACATACAGCTATGACTCTGGAGAGGATGAGAAAAATCACAATAGCTATCTTCTCTAAACAACATAACAGTCACCAAAAATTCAGAGTTAGACTTTCAAAATGAATGGACCTGAAGTTCCTGACTTGAGGATAAGTTGTGAGGTGTATTTTTATCCAGTAAGTAACTCTGAGTGGCCATCCTTTTCAAACTATCACTGTTTTTCTTGGGTCTAGTTACTAAAAGCTATGTAATATTAGTTTAATTAAGGTAAGGTGATTCCAAGGGAAGAAGAATGCTTACTTGATGTCTAATTTAAAATGTGGTGTGATGTTGAGGCAAAATTCACACCTCTGAAAAAAATCTTTGGGGCACCTATGCGGGAAGGACCAAACAGTATAAACTCATTATCATATATAACATATGCAATGCATTTTCCCTTCTGTTCAGCCCTTTCTGTCAAATCAAATACAAAGAAGACAATATGTAGCTGGGGTACTGGGCACACAATCCTTTAGCCATTTCCTAAACTGGACTTGAAATCTTGCCTCTCAGATGAAATACATGCAGAATGTGGACTATTTTTGACACAAAGTGTGTCCAAAAACATAGCGGAGTGAGGGCTCTGAATCAGGCCAGGACCAAACATGCAAAAGAGACGTATTAGAGGGTTTTATTAGGACATAGATTTAAGGACAGAATCACAAAATCAGAAAGTAAGGAGAGAGAAGGTTTGAAAGAGATGATGAAGAGCTCTGATTTAGTTGTTTATTCTGCAATCATGACAAACATCAGTGGAACCACCAGATCTGATTCTCTTCATTATCACATATCTGTTTGAGTTCTGATAATGAAGAGAAGACAGCTATAAGGAGGTCCATACACAGATGGCATACATCAGAAAGAAAGTGTGAATTGAACAAGAAAGAAATCAAATGAGAGTCTAGCAGATCCCTGGACAAAACAGAAGAATCTCCATGTGATATGCTTAAGTAAAGATTGCAGAGATAAGGGGAGATTCTTCAGAAGATGGAGTCAGAGAAGCCCAAGAGAGACAAAATTGATTTAAAAAAGGGTCATGGGTAGAGCTCATACCATCCGACTAATGATGGAAAACAACAATGAAACGCTGTCATCAATAGTTGATTGGGAAAGAGCTGTTAGCAACAAATTTGAGGAAGTGGAATGTACAGATGGGAAGGGTTTTCACAGCGATGGAGAAGCAGATCTCTAGATAACTAAAGTAAAATGCTGCTGGAGAATGATGTTCAGCCAGCAAGGGTGAGGTCAGCAAGTGAATGTTTCAGAAAACCAGGATAAGGTCACTGGTGCAAGTGAGGGATGAGTATCTTAGCTTTGTCACTTACCTCTAAATACACATATCTCCCTAGATAATACAGGCAAATAAACTTCACAATATCCTAGTTTGTGAAGTTATATAATAGTGCATGCAGTGAGAAAAGAAAGGGACCTAGGCAAAGGTCTTCACATCTTTTTTTTTTTTTTTTTAAACACACAATAAATGTGTTACATGCTCTATTTGAAGAGGAAGGTTCCTTAAAAATATCACAAAAGACAGAAGAACAAAGGGAATTGAAAAGTTAAAAATAAGACAAGAACAGTCTGGCCCAAATAAAGAGTGAAAGTTAAAAAATGGCATTATGTAATCATGGAAAAAAATCAAAAAATTGTAAAACTGAAACCTACTTTACTGTATTCTCAGCTACAGGAATGTGATTTTATGTTCAAATATCAATAGGGGAAATATTGTTTTGAATTGATTATACCTAGGTTATTGATGGAATTTCAGAACTGATGTAACCATAAATGGTATGATCATTACTTATTCTGAGGATATTCCATCTTATTCTGGACTTAAATGGACCTTAACATTATGTTTGTTTCCATTTGAAAGCTAATTTATGTAGCTGAAGTGATGTAAATTTCTGGAGTTCAAATAAACCCCAAATCTATGTGTCAGAGAAAAAAGTTAGGAAACAAAAATTTCTGACATAACCCCAATGATATGTTCTTTATCCATGTTTTCTTAAAACACGGATAGTAGAAATTACCCTTGTTAGCATGGAAGTAAGGAAAAAGGACAGATTTCATAGATGCAAAAGACCTTGAACTTCATATGTAAAGTGATGTAAATCTTCATTGTATAGAATCAATCTTGAGGACTGTGGTAATTTTTCTGATATATCTTAATAAGCTCTTCAGAGTTGTTTACTGAATTTGATTCTCTTATATTAAAACATTAAAAAAGAAAGAAAAAGACAAGATAAGTATGGAATTTAGAATAGTAAATGAATGTTATCAGATCAGAGTATTCAATGAAACATTTATGTAAATAGTTTCCAAATATTTCAAGTTCCAAAAAAATAAAAACAAATTATTTACAAAGAGATCACAAACTCATTTGTGACCTGCCTGTGAAAGAACAGTCTTCTTGTAAAAGAGCTGTTAAATGATAAGCTGTTCTTTGTGAATATGTACTAATCACTGATTACAGCAACAGCTAATCACTATCTTATTTCTATATGTTTTGTTTGAACTCTGAAAAGCCTTGTTCCATGCTGGAAAGAAACATCAGACACTAAAGTTTAGGTAACCTGTTCTGCATACCGATTTTCACAGGGCAGATATATTGGAGAAAGTTTGCATAACGCAGGTGAATCAACCAATTCACATTTTTTGATAATATGCCTTTTTTATTAATAAGGTGGATTAATAAATTAGACACAGTGTGTCTGCAGAGAAAACAGTAACATATTTGTCATTCAATATGTGACATTTCAAAACAAGCTGAAAACAAAACAAAAATTATTTTTCATTCAAAGATATTAGGTAAGATTGGCTATAGGTTATACGTGTAGTTATGGTCCAATGCAGAACATAAACCAACCTGAATTTAAGTAAAACTGCAGGAAAAAAAGGTATGTAAAAGAAAAACTTGGTAATTTTTCATTTCTATAGATTCAGCTGCTCTTCAATGGGATTCATTGGGTCTACCATAACCATAATACACCAAAGAAGCTAGACTGACAACTGGGAAATAAATGTTTTGAATACTATTTTTAAAAGGTTGTTTCACAGATATCATAAAAAGAGTAAGAATACCTTCACATACTGAGAAAACATCATCTACTGCACTTGTCTACCTCACTGTTTAAAAGTAAATGCCAAGGAATTTAAAAGGAAATGCCAAGGAAGAATGCAACACCCATACAGTAAAACCACCAGAAACTCCTCCTAAATTACATTTTGACACTCAGTTAGTTCCAGAAACAGACTCTTTTTGTTTGTTTGTTTGTTTTGTTTGATATTTAATAACTCTCAGTATATTGTTCTTCCATAAACTTTTCCACTCTTCCCCTAAGTGTGTAGCATTTTCAGACCCCATATTCTAACTTGCCTTAACATATAAGGCTCTGTGGTTTTATGATTTTTATGGTTTTATAGGGATCACAGAATCACAGAATTTCTGGGATGCATCTTCTTTCATTTGTTTGTGTGTGTCCCTACTAGCTTAACATGAAACTCCCCAGCTCTGTGGAAGAAGAAGGTATATGGAAGACTCCTGCACACTACACTCTCTGTGGTGTTCATGGTGTTCAACCAGTCTTTTGTTGTATCCTTTTTTCAAATTTTAACTTTTTTTTTTTTTTCTCCAAGTTGAGAATTACTATGCTACTTAGCATTTTATTTTATTTTATTTTATTTTATTTTATTTTATTTTATTTTATTTTATTTTGCCATGCATTTTGATTTTCACTAGTACAAAAATGCATAAAGTATTCATGAAATGGCAGGTGAAGTATTATCAGCACTTGCCACAATCAACTAGAAACAGGACAAGGTGATAATGAAGTACCACCAGCCCATATGGAGCACTCACCCTTCCACTGCAGTGATAGAACTCACCACTGAGCAGTGTGCCAGCAGGCAGATAGGCTGGGGATGTGCCCTTGATATTACCAATGCTGAGTACAGCACACAGATTACTTCACACGTTTTTACAGGTGATGCTCCTGTTTACAGAATCTGCTACAGTGTTTGCCTTTGTTGCCACAGTTTCCACCCCATCCTGTCTTTCCCCAGAAGATTAATCCTACTCAGTCTAGATCCTTGCTCTTGCCCTTATTGAATTGAACCCTGTTGGTTTTGTTTGTTTGTTTGTTTTCTCAAACCATTTCTCAGGTCATATAAATGACTAATTCATCTTGGTGACAAGGGACATCAGTTGCTCGTCATTTCTTAATATTTAGTGCCATTAAAACAAACAATCAATTAACAACAACAAAAACCACAAAGAAAATACTCTACTGATGTATGTAGTTGTCACTTAATTGAGAATGACTTGTTATTTTCTGATGATTGAATGTGACATTGGCTAAAATTTGGTTTAAGGTTTTTATATATTTTAAATAAAAAAAACATCTAAAACTCTGTTGTGTTTTTTTTTTTTTTTTTTTTTTCTCCCTCTCTATATCTATGAGGACAGAATTACTCCAGACAGGAAAACTGAAATTTTCAGTGATTTTTTTCCCCAATATACCTTGAAGTTTTATTCACCCAGAGGGACTTCCCTTTTTCTCTCAACTAAAATACAGTGGCATGTAACAAATTATGCTCTCAAAGGACATCCTATTTTTGTTTCATTAGTGCAATGAAACATTCACTCAATTTTAAAGCAGTTGTCTTGATATTAGTTATGATTTATATCAGCATCTGTCCATGTATTCTGTGTACTATATATAATAAAGTACATAACTAGTTAAATTTGTCTCAGTGGGTTCTGCTGCAAGAAATAAAATTCTTTCCCATAAAATCCCACACAGCATTTATTGCAAAGCTCTGAAGCATATGCTTCTGTAAAACTTAGGAGGATTGTAAAAAGGAAAATGTAACCCCAAACCATCTTTAATTCTTTTATCATTATACACTGCTTTTTCTTCTCAATAATCTCTCTAGCCAGAAAGCCCAACTTTCTTTTATCCAGTTTCCCTAAATATCCGGTTGTGTGTGTTTTAAACAAACTGGTGTAGGACTGAATAGTGTAATCACATTTGATTAATGTTATTTATACTTATTCCCCCCCCCCCCTTTATTTTTTCCTCCATCCAGTCACTGGAAGATAGTAGAAATAAATTTTTACAAGAATTATTCCTTCCTTCCTTCCTTCCTTCCTTCCTTCCTTCCTTCCTTCCTTCCTTCCTCCCTTCCTCCCTTCCTCCCTTCCTCCCTTCCTCCCTTCCTCCCTTCCTCCCTCCCTTCCTCCCTTCCTCCCTTCCTCCCTCCCTTCCTTCTTCCCTTCCTCTCTCTTTCTCCTTTTCTTTCCTTTCCTTCCTTCCTTAAAATGTATGGCCTCTCCTTTCCTGTCCTGTCCTTTCTTCTGAAAAATATATAAAGTCTTGCTTTTTGCACATCAGATTAATGGTGTGAGATAGTTCATATTGCACATACAGTTGCCTATTAGTATATCAATAGCTTCTATAAGAACATCAAACACATAAAGAAATCCATATTTTTAAAATTGCATTATTGCCAGATTATTCATGAAGATAGATTTATTTGGCATTCAAGTCCAAAATCCTTTTAATTATTCCATTTATACACAAGAATTCTTGTTGATTGCCTCAGTTTACTTCTAAAAACAAAATGAAACAACAGTGTGTAGCACTTTATGACACTCACATATCCCTGTTCATAATGTGAATCTTATAGCTTGCATACTCGTCCCATCTCTTGATCAAAGCTTTCCAAATAGCTTAATCCATGGGGAAAAATATACACAGAGAATCTTTATTAACCTCTTCTGGACAGATTATTGTCATTACTTTGCCTTATGGCCTTGAAGATGCATTACTGATAGGGAGGTAAAGCCAACAGCAGCACAGCATGAAACTGCTGAATGACTGCCGTACGAAAGTGGAAGTACTTATTTCCAAGACATTTCTGTGATGCTCCCTACTGTTAAAATTTTATCGGACTTTAAAAGATTTTCAGTTCAATTGTAAGCAATAAGTAAACTCAGGCAGTACAGTACCGTATACCAAAGAGTTTCACTAGCTGGTCAAACAGGCATTATTCCAAGAAACTAATGTTGTATAGGACTGCTTCCTGGTGGCTGAGACATCTGATTGGCAAAAGACAGTGGACTTTTCAGTCAGCAAGCTAGTTACCCATGGATGTGGCTCGAGGCTGACACACAGATTGACTGGTTCACACTAATTTACTTCACACAGATTCCATTTATCTCCTAGAAGATCCCCTGGCAGCAGCTTATAATGGCATATCCTAGGATGCCTGCCTGCATGAGTTTTTAAAGCGGCAGAGCTTGATGAATCTAAGTCCAGAAAACAGTTCACAGATTGAGGACTAGGTGCAATCAAAAAACATCAAGTAGCACAGCTGGGACTTGCTAGCTTGCTTGACTGGTTTGAGCAGCTGAGCATTAACTACGCTTGCTTTCCTGCTGGCAGCCTTGTGTCACTAGGACAAATAGGAGCAATGCCTCACAAAGGAAGAAAAAGAAAAAAAGAAAAAGAAAAAGAAAAAGAAAAAGAAAAAGAAAAAAAGAAAAAGAAAAAGAAAAAGAAAAAGAAAAAGAAAAAGAAAAAGAAAAAGAAAAAGAAAAAGAAAAAGAAAAAGAAAAAGAAAAAGAGAAAAAGAAAAAGAAAAAGAAAAAGAAAAAGAAAAAGAAAAAGAAAAAGAAAAAGAAAAAGAAAAAGAAAAAGAAAAAGAAAAGGAAAAAGAAAAGGAAAAGGAAAAGGAAAAAAAGGGAAAGGGAAAAAGAAAAGGAAAAGGAGAAGAAGAGAGAAGAGAAGAGAAGAGAAGAGAAGAGAAGAGAAGAGAAGAGAAGAGAAGAGAAGAGAAGAGAAGAGAAGAGAAGAGAAGAGAAGAGAAGAGAAGAGAAGAGAAGAGAAGAGAAGAGAAGAGAAGAGAGAGAAGAGAAGAGAAGAGAAGAGAAGAGAAGAGAAGAGAAGAGAAGAGAAGAGAAGAGAAGAGAAGAGAAGAGAAGAGAAGAGAAGAGAAGAGAAGAGAAGAGAAGAGAAGAGAAGAGAAGAGAAGAGAAGAGAAGAGAAGAGATTATGGCATTACAAATTTCACAGAATACTATTAACAGATACAGGGAAAAATCATTAGAACTTTTAATCTTTATGCAACTCAAGGATTACCAAACTAAGTAACACTCTAGTTAGCAAGTCTCTTTTTGTCATGTTAACAGTTTGTAGGAAAAAAACAACACCTGAACAAATCTAAAGTTGTTGCCATTTATTTCCTATTGAAAATAAAACTGTATTCAATCTAGTATTAGGTGTACAAAGAATAACAGTTACTAATATACTGGGTTTTACATTATAACAGATGAGGTACAGGTTAATGCAATTCCTCACCTCCTTAGAGAGCAATAGAGTTTGATGGGTGCTGATTTTTAAATTGTATTTTTAAAAGGACTGAAAATACAGGTTTACACTATAGCTCTCCAAATTCAGATAGATAGAAACTATTCTTTAAAGTCCTCATCAGAAAGGAAGCAAAATTAATATTATTGGACAGTAACATTTGACAGCAAATGTCCTGTGAGAGATACAAAGCACATTTAGTACTTAGAAGGTTAAAGACTCTGCTGTAGTGCTAGTTGATGAAAAAGTAGGATTAAGGCTTTAGTGTGAGTCTTGACATGATCATGTTGTCTGCCTGCTGTCTTAAGCTTCGAAAAACAGCTGGGATCATCTTCTTCTAAGCTCCAACTCAAAGATGTTTAAGCAGTTCCCAATCCAATTAAACAGAGATAAATATAAGGAAGAGCCCTACTGAGCCCAATCTTTTTTTTTTTTTTTTTTTTTTTTTTTTTTTTAAATGAAAAACAGCATAATTGCAGGTTACACAACTCCTTAATCTCACTTTAAACCTAACAGACTGCTGCCTTAGTGTGCACATGGCAGGCCCAGTTAACCCAAGCGTTCTGTATTGGTGTGCTTAATTTTGGTCATTATCTTTTATTATGTTACTTGTAATCCTAAAAGCCTATGATTGTGTCCAGATATCTGGCAAGGATTGTACCTGGATTAAGAGTAATGGATTAATTGGATGGTACTGTATGAGTAGTAGATGGTTTTGCAGTGAAACTGCTGTACAATTTTTAATTTGTGAACTCCACTTGCTTCCTTTTCTGTCCCTGTCTTCTAAACAAATTCCATTTTTGAACATTAGCAGTGGTGTTGTAGTAACATATTCTCACCGCTAACATGACAGCACTACAGAAATAACACTGCTGTGCATAGTGGACTGCTTACTAAAATCCTCTTCACAGAAATTATTGGAAGACATAGAAATACTATTTTTCTGGTAGAATTTCACGTTCCATTTAAAAGTGGTTATCTCACATACACAGCCCAGTCATAATATTATTACTTAAAAGCTTAAAGCATTAGGCCACTTGTTTTTCATACAGCCTGAAGACCTTTGAGGTGTACATATGTAGTCATGCAGTACTATGTATGAAACACTTGCCAAGGTATGTATTTTTTCAGTGATTAGGGTTAATGCTATAAAAGCAAAAATCTGCATATGTAATCCTTCTGCTTTGTCTTACAAACATGCACTAGGACATTCTCCAAGTATGTGAAAGCAAAATCTTATTAGTGACTACCTGATGTACAGGATCCTCATGTCTGTAAGAGCAAGAAGGAAATTTAAACAAGGAGTGAACTGTTCGCAGTAGCTGTTACATTATGCATGACTCTTGACTAAACTGTATTTAATTAATGAGTTTCAGTTGCATGTTTATTTTTATTTTTTTGTAGTAAACTGGTGTTTTAGGCAGCAAACTAGCTTCTAATGGATTTATATCATTTTGTATTTGTTCCCAAACAACAGCTGCTCCAAGTAATTGTTCCTTTGTAGTGTGGCTAGAAATCCATTTTGCACATGTGGACTATGATTCTGATCTCTTATACAAGCATAAATCCAAGTTAATTCTAATGGAGCTACACTCCTGATGCAGTTGAGAACAAAATCTATACTTTACTTATCTATGAATTAATAATAAAAAAAATGTTGATACATATAAATGTTGGAAAGGTGCTTTGTTGAATTGTTGGTAATGAATGTGCACCATTTTTTTTTTTTTCAGTTATGACAAAGCAGACACAAATCTGGGAAACAGAATTTCCCTTCAAGCAGTACAGTATATATTACCAGAAAAGCAATGTGATACTCCCTGAAATGAGATGATGACCAAGAAATGGTAAAGTAGTTAATAGGTAAAAGATAACCCCTGTCTGCACCTTAATACCATTCTTACTGCACCTTAATACCATTCACATGTGCTCAACTTTATTCCTCAGGCCATCTTCAAGACATATGTGTAAATGGAAAAAGGGCCTGGACCCTCCACTTTGAGATGGGCAATAAATAAGTAAGAAAGAGGAGACTACAGGCACTTGCAAAGAGACAGGCATCTAAGGAGAAGACTGAAAGTATCCCTGTAGTTCAGAGGCTGTGTGAAACCACACGCATAAAAAATTGAAAAACACAGTTCCAAAATGCAGATGATCTTTCTCTTGATACGTGAAACATGGTACAAGACCATGCTTTTACTGGAGTTAGTCATCACAGAGGTTGAAGAGCCAACAAGTAACATAAGTATGAGCTTATCCATACTCTCTTTGATTCAAATGCCACATAAGAGTGTGAGGACAAAAGAATCCAGAGGGAGAAGCAGCAAGATTTTTTAAATTGTTAGATTCACTGCAATTCACTTAAATATATTTTGTAAGATGAAACAGGAGCCTGAAGCTCAATGCACCCAATCTTAAAATTTTGCAATCAATTTGATCATGCTGCCCACCTTCAGCATATGACTCAACTCTTCAAAAGTGAGACTTAAAAAAGAAGGAATCATAGAATCATTCAGGTTGGAAAAGACCTCTAAGATCATCTAGTCCAACTTTTAACCTAGTACTGGCAAGTCCATCTCTAACCTCTAAACCATGCTCCTAAGTTCTACGTATCTATGCTTCTTCATGACCTCCAGAGATGCTGACTCCACCACTTCCCAGGGAAGTCTCTGGGAAGCCTATTCCAATGCTGCAGAACACTTTCAGTAAAGAAATTTCTCCTAATACCCAACAAAAATCTCCCTTGATGCAACTTGAGGTCATTAGGTCCTTTTTCCGTTCCATTCCTTTTGTTTGTTTGTTTTGTGTGTGTATGTCTGCTTTTACTAAAAGTTAATACTTTCCTATTATTATTGCTGTATGAACTTGAACTTTCAAAAAAGAAACACACAAGGTAGCTTAAGACTTGCCATAAAATTATGAAAGTTGGGGAAGCTACATTATGTTCAGAGTAATTTGAATTGAGCCAGCATTATCATGGTAGTCAAGTCGATGGATACAAATTGATTTTTCATTGATGTCTGATCATTAGTTCTTTGTTAATTCTGAAAACAAAGATATAACTTAGTGAGCATACAGCAAGAACTTCTCCCTCTTGATCTTAAAATCAACATTAGAAAAGCAGTTATCATAGAAAATGTTAAATCAAATTGGTTTCATTGTGAGTGTCCACTCAGTAAAGTGTCATACTTACAGTCTTAGTCTCTTAGATTCAATAAATAAATCATTTCATGCAACCTCTGATTTTCTGATTGTGGCAGTTTTTTGTTGCTGAAGTGATTTTCCAACTCTTGCATTAACACGAACAAGAGTCTATATGCAAAACTCAAAGTATCTGAAATATCTTTAGTTATTCTGAAACCTACTTCTTCCAGGCTGGTGCTTATTTGCACACGTCTATATCCTAATTCCCACACAGAAAAGGTAAGCATACTCTGGGTATTTAGAAATGATCCAGTCCTCAACAAGAAATTCCATGTGGAAATGTCCTGCCTGTTTCAAACTGTACTCCTGGTACTCTTCTCTTGTTTACTGGTTAATTTGCTTTTTGTTCTTATATGCTTTCAGCTAACAGCTTGTCTGCACAATCAGAGGTGAATCTAGGGACAGTCACATACATCCCTCTACATATTGAAAGATAAAAACAATTTAGTGTTTCAGGAAACAAAACTGCATGTTCAGGAGATCACTAAAAGTTGCACACTAGCTTGTAAGATGAGTGAAGTGGAAATGTTAAAAGGGCTCCTGCAAAAAAAAAAAAAAAAAAAAAAAAAAAAAAGGTACAAATGTGCAGCAGGACCTTCATTGCAGTTTCAAAGGCGCGGTGCAATGGCTGTAGTATTATTAACAGAGAACACATCGTTCTTGTGAAGTGAATCACAGAATGTTCAGGGAGCTGGATTCACACTGCTCTTAACTAGGTGCACTTTTACAAAAGTCAATAGAACTTCACTTGCTTAACCACAGCCTGAGTTTGGCCAAGGTAAATGAGATAAAAGCAAGCAATGTAGAAATTCTTCTGGATGTATTAAAAAGATTAGAACAGATAAAATGTAAGACAACTTTCCATAATCATGTCCAGAAGATCAGAAGACAAATTCATTATCACCAGAATATAACTGGCACTTTAGAATCTTTCCAATCTTTTCCAAGTTATAAGCTAATTGAGACCCAAATCCCCTCCCCCCCCCCCCCCCCAAAAAAAAAAGTCCAAAACTTTGAGACTACACAGGTGTACTGCAACTGTATATCTAATTTCAGAGATTAATTAAATGCACAGAACCCACTGATGCTCATAGGCACCTCACACTTTGCACATCCTTTGTCACAACCAGATGACAAATGCAGGTGAGCTTCTAGGTGCTCTCATGGCCTGATGCTTTTTGCAGAGGGGAAGAACCTGCCTCTGCCTTGGCAGAGAGAGAGAGAACTGCTTTACGTTTTGGTATTTTTATGCCCTCTCTCTCCCTTGCTACAGAATCAAAAGAGTTCTTACAACAGTATGTGAAAGGATATCTATAGTGTATGTTACCTGTAGGTTTTCAAGAATACACAAGTAGCTTAGTTGTTTGTGTAAAACATTTAGTACCTAGATTTGTTCTTTAAAACAGAGACAGGCTAAAAAATATAAATAAGTAAATAAGTAAATAAATCTATCAACATGATTAAAAAGCCTTTTTTTTTTTTTTTCCAGAAAAAAATACAAAATTGGGATCACAGCAGTGAATATTACCATATTGTATTAT
This sequence comes from Aythya ferina, assembly GCF_964211825.1. Classification (NCBI taxonomy): domain Eukaryota; kingdom Metazoa; phylum Chordata; class Aves; order Anseriformes; family Anatidae; genus Aythya; species Aythya ferina. The sequence continues at coordinate 19,211,863 of NC_140307.1, read as the reverse complement.
TATAAACCTATTATTTGTATCTATCTGACACTTTTAGTGGTGGCAGGTGCCATTTCACGTTCCATTTCAAGACAACCACTCAGTCACTCTGAGCTAAAGAAAAGTGAAAATGTGGTTGAGAGGAGCAAACCACTTGTTTTGTTTTAGTCCATGAAGAAAGCTATGGAGTGCAAATGAATATGGGTTACATTCCTCAACTTATTTATTATTCTTACACTGACACCCACAAAAAGCTGGTGTGTTTTCTATGGTTTCATTGGAACTGCAAACTTATCTGGATGTATAAGCATGTTATTTCCTTTAGTTTTCATTACTTAAGATTCACTTAACACTCAATGTAAAGACAATAGAGAGACTGTTTTGTCTTTTTTTATTATTATTTTTAGTTTAGTTGTAGCTTAATCATTCTTTATGTTTATCCCTGCCTGTTCTAGCAGCTTAGTCAACCTCTTATAAATCTTGTTCCTTAAAAAACAACTAACACAATAACATCGTATAGAAACACCAGTAATAGCTCATTTTAGCTTTTCATGGAAGCCAAACATGATTGGAGAGATTATTAATGATGGGTTTAAAATGAGTTTTGAATTGGGAATTAATATTCTTTACTCCACCATGATAAACACTGTGACCAGCTATCTAGCTGTCCTTAAATGATTTCATTTTCACTATATTTCAAAGTAATTTTCCCTCAGAGTCACCACTTTAAGTGAAATAGATGAATAATATACGTCTCAGGTAAGATCCAAAAAGTCAACAGTGAGAGAACGTATATTTCTGCTTTAAAAGCAGATATTTACATTAAAATACTTCAATGACAAACATTAGACTAGAAAAGAAAAAATCCAAAATAATACTTACAAATCACCTGAAGATTTACACCATATGTAATGATAGGAATAATGATGGACCCATGTGAAGACATGTCAATCTCTGAGCAGTTAAGTGTTTATTAAAATACAAAGATAATTTTTTTTTCATTAACCTACTTAATTCTGTTTTCTATATATTTTTCTTCTCATTTAATCCTATGAAATGTATTCTTGACCTCTCTTGTACACATACCTCCTACAAAGTATATCTCATGGTCATGTAACATTCATAATATATAGGAGGAATGACAAATGTCTTTTTTTCACTTTGTAAAGTACACCAGGATATGTGCTAGGATGTTTTGCAAGTATTAAGATAGAGGGCATTAGTCCAACTCTGTCACATAGTGTGAATATTTATTGCACCATGGTTATAATAGTGTTTGCATAATAATAAAAGTTGGAGTAGAAACTGGGGTTAGCTTACATGTAATAGTATGTGGTGACTTCTCTAAAAGATACAGAGAGAATACTGACAAACTTCAACACTGCTTGTCTATATTAGAAATAGCTTACTAGGTTGGGAGCATGCTATATAGCTAAAAGCAAGCAAAAATGATGTACAAAAGAATATTTGCAAGATACAGATATTACTCATGAACAAGACTAACTGTACTTCAAACTGTTCTGCACAGGACAAAGTAGTATCCTTTAATGTTTGCCTGCATTTCATTAATATACAATAGCTTTATTTAATTCTCAGTAAAAATAAAAAATAAAAAAATAAGAGAGAGAGAAAAAACTTTTTGTGTCATCAAGAAAGCTATAACAAATACAAGGCTGTTTTAAAAGCTAAATATTTACTTTTTTTTTTTTTTTTTTTTTTTTTTTTTTTTTTAAAGGACTATTACATCATGTTATAACTCTTCTCACAACGAGATTCACAGCTTCCTGTACTTACAGGAAACTCCTTTGTTCCAACCAAATGTTAGGTACACTTTAACATCATACCAGTACACAATTATTTTCTCCACTACTGGAAACACCATGAGAATAGCTGATAACTTTTACTGAATGCTAATTTATGACAGAGCTGTACTTGCAAAGACAATCGACTGCACAATATTTGAAAGACAAAAAAAAACAAACAAACTATTCTCTTACAATTTAAGAGAATTTAACAATTCTCTTACAAATCTCCACAAATACAAATCACATGTTTAGTTTTTTGCATATTTTTAATCCAGTGTCTGCTTAAAGTACTTCTCTTACTCAGTTTGTATGCATATATGGTTGGACATATTTCAGATATGTATGAATTCTGATACTTAAAGAATTTGTATTTTACAGCAATTTTTAACAAACAATAAATTCACTACAGTGTTGCTAGAGGAAATCCATTTCTATGAAAGCTGTGTATTCACAATATATTGTCGAAGTATATATTGCATTAATACTTCACTGTGCTTATAAACGTTAATATAGGTTATGTGTTTATTACTATGTCAAGGTTATTCATCATATGCAGTGTCAGAAAACACACGCTGACATCTCATATTGTCTGCTTCAAGGGCAAGACCAATGTGACCTTTGACTCTTTCTTTTAAAAAGGATGAAATCATTCCAGAGGAATAATGCTGAACGGCACAGATCCTGTTAAGAATCAATCTGCCATATATGGTTTCTAATTTTCCATACTGTATTACGGCTTGTTAAGCTAATTTTGGCTAATTTTATCCTCTAAGTTTAGTGCTTTAAAACTTCAAAATAATTTTCTTCTTAGGATGTTATGCTACCTATTTATTCACTGCAAAATGAAAATTTCAAATCATCAGATCTTCATTAATTTCACCAGAGTCCTTCTTGATTCTGTTTGGAGAGTGAAATCATGCTGACCACTGATTTCCTAGATCTAGATTGCATCTGTAATCAAAAAATATTGTAAAAATATTTTGGACTTTTTTTTTTGCAAACTAAATTAAAGTCTCTTCATTTTTTATTAGCATTTTTTGCTTTACAGTCCTTCTAGATCTCCTATTGTCAATGGATACACATATGTGGAGCTGAAATAATAGATACTGTTACTACTGAAAAATATACTGAGTATGTATATCAAATTTAAAAGCATTAAAAAGAAATCTATGTAAAAGAATGGCAGTGATAAAGATGAGAGATATCTGCGAGCTACAAAGCTGTCTTTAGCTGTCTCAGTACCACAACGGTGGAAAGTAGATGAACAATTTGAAGCATGAATTAGATGTGAAGCTACATGTGTTATTTCACAAGGATGACAAGGTATAAACATGGTCTTGAAGCATACGTGTATTTGTATTGGCAACCCTTTGAACTTCATCAACCTCAGAGTGAGTACATTTTTGGAGAGAGAGGGATGAGATTCACATGAATTGGTAATTATATTATCTGGGCATGATACTGATTTCACTATAAAATTCAACCAAGGAAAATGCAGCATACTTTGACCTAGCAGATAAAAGGTCAGAAAGCAATTTTGAATAATAAATGAGACCTGCTGACCTCATGACCCAAGTCTGGCAGGGTCAGCAGCAGCCATCTCACCAGATGCTGATGGCAGATATACAGACGCAGACAGCTCAACTAATGAGCTTCCTGCATAAGGGTTTCAGATCCAGTGACATTTAAGTGCTATGCAGTATATAAAATAAACTTTCAAATAATCTGTGCCATAAAAAATTAAAGTGATATTTACAGTGAGGTGCAATATGACATACTTTGTAATCCTTACTGCAGCAATTATTTTACTGCTTCTCCTAGATGGCCTTTAGCCACAAAATATAATACCTGACTAACATTTCCTATGAGGTCTTTTCTCTTCATATTTATATGGTTCCCATTCAGGGGATGTACTTTGAAGAGGCATAATTTGTTAGTGCTTTTGTTTGGCACCTCATTTAATGCAAGTCAGCAAAAAAAATACTTTTAAGATGCATTCAATTTTATTCTATTGAAATTCAAGCTAATATATTCTTTCTTCAGGGGGTGAAAGACAAGCCTAGAGCATGTAAGGCCAAGAACGATTTTCTCCTGAACACTTCATAAACAGTTCTTAGAAAGAGTTGCAAAGTAGATAGTTCATGAAGAAGAGAGACCCCTATACTAGAAGTAGTTCATGAAGAAGAGAGACCCCTATACTAGAAGTAATTCTCTTACCCACCATTAGGTTTCTGTGCATGAAAGGCCTAGGGTCACTACTCCATTCCAGACCTTGGAAACCCTGAGTTTTGACTTCACCCTGGGTGTTGGGTCTGAGCTCCACAAACTGCCAGCTTGTTTGTCAGGTATGTTCTAGCTGCTTGTATGAATTTACACAAATACCTCTATATTTGCTTTTGTCCTGCATGAATTAGCAGCTATATGCTAAATTTCTAAATACCATTCTTGGATTCCTTTTTTTTTTTTTTTTTTTTTGAGATTTATTTTGTTAAAAGTAAATAAATGCTTTGTTCTCCTCATGTCTCAATATTTGACTGTGAATACAATGCAGGAGCTACAAAGCTGACAGGAGGAGCTTTTCCATATCTTTTAAAAGTCACCATAAATACTTTTACAGAGGATGCTCCTTAGATACAGAAGCCTGGTTCCTACATTAAAATTCTACGGAAAAATTGCTATGGCCTATTTAATTCTGTAGAACTTTGTGTAAGTTATTTTTAAGTTACATGGGGACTGGTGCTTAGGAACTTGGAACCTTGGAACATTTAATGGAGATGGAGAAAAACTGCTGCCCCATTTAATAGAAGGCAAAACTGAGACGTGTTATGAAGAAAGGTTTTCTTTCAAGCTTTCTAAAGCTTCAACCTTTCAGTTTAGCTGAATGTTTGTATGTTCTTGACTTATGAGAAAGGAGAAAGATGACTGAGTAACTGATTTACTTTTGCCAAACCATTTGTAATTTCATATGCTTCATATGCTTCTTATGCAACATTCTTTCGTATTTATCCCCTCTTTAAACTGACCGGCTTTTAAAATTACATTTATAAAGAAGCCTGTTAATTTTTCTTGCCTCTCTTTAAGCTCTTCTCTATTTATGCCATATCTTCTCAGAGACAGAGTCAACAGAAAAGAACATGACCTCCTCAAAAGGCCATACAATCAATGTACATAATAACTTTGTAATATTTGCAGTGTTATTTACATTCTTCTTATATCCCCACAGTGTATCAGCTCTTCTGAGTGCCACTGTGCAACTTTTGACTGAAATGTTACCCCTGACATTTATAGATGAAATTTACCTCCACAGTGGTGACTGGCATACCACTAGGGAGAAAGAATCTGCATCCTTCTGATCCAGGGGCTGCCAGGAGCCATTTAGATCTTTTTAATCAGTGCTGATTAAGGCAAGTCAGATGACTACCCTCAAATTTATCACTGCCTCTAAAGATCTCATAGCAGCCAATAGCTAGGGGAGCTAGCACAAGGGATTGTCTTGACCACATGTCCTCCGTTTGCACTTGTAAGGACTTTGCAAGGAGAATTAAACACTGTCTCTACATAATCTATCCCAATTTTTCACCGAGCCAAGTGTGTGTCTAGAATACAATTTTGGGACTTCAGTATTGTGTGTAGCTACCAATTAAACTCATTGTTAGTGAACCCAGCTTCTAAATCTTACTGCGTTCATTTAAGGAACCAGTAACAGCAACCAGCCCCTGCACTTCCAGCCTGCATGCAATTGAAATAAAATTTGATTATAAATTGATTAGATTACAAAAGTTGCTCAAAAAATCTGCCTGTAGCTTTACTTCATGTATTTAAGACAGCAGTAGCCTACACAAGCAAAAGACTATCTTAGTGCATCCAGTGTATCAGTAAAGAGTACCTAGACTTGCTTCATTTCTTTCCTGCCACTAAATAATACCTGTATTTTAAGGACTCTGCTAGATTTCCTTAAAACGTTATACTCACTCTGCTTTACAATTGACATGAGCTCTACAGTGGGCAACCAGTGTCAAACCTAATTTATGTGCCCCTAATTTAACCCCTTCCCTGCTGCTTCCTTTTCTTGATGAGTGCTATGGTATTCCAATATCATACCTTTCTTAAATATATAAATATATATATATACACACACATATATATGGGATCTTTGGAAAATATCATAAAGGAAAAAAACAAAACAAAACAAAACAAAACAAAACAACAACAACCAGAAACCCCCACTATTCAGTTTCTTTTATGGCTGTTCTATTTTATAGCCATGAGAGCACAAGTAATTTTGGAAGCCAAAGAAGAGTTGTTCACAACAGCTTCATACTTATTTTCCCTGGACGAGACCCTGGAGGCTACGTGCACCAGCAGAAGCTTCTGTCTAACAGAGTAAATCTTCCATTACATAGATCAGCTGGACATATGTTAATTGCTTACTAGTAAAACTGTGTGAGGCAGAACACTGCTGTCTAGAATTAGAGTCACAGTCTTGAGATGAATCTATTAACCAATATCTGAAAATACTTTAATCTGAGAGGGAGAGGAGGAGCTCAACAGATTTGGCAAATGGTGTCACCTACAAGCAGAAATTCTATTTGGCTTTGCACAGCAGGTTTCTTCTGGGTATTCTATTTGTGAGCCAGGAGTAAAAAATATATACTACAGATTGGATCTCTCTATGGGCTTGCAAGGGTATAAGTAAGGAATGGAGAAGTCAAAAAGGTTACTGTACTCAGCTGGCACTGTAATAACAGTAAATAGTTCTCTTATAGAAAATCATCCCAGATAGGTCCTACACACAGAATTTGTTAAACAAATCTAGCTGTGCTCTAATGTACCCTGTGCTGCTATGTCATCGTGGTAACAGCTAATGCAAAGTGGGCTGCAGTTTTCCACTGTTTGCCCTCCTTTTCATGAACTACAGCAATGCCATTCCATTTTATTTTTGATTCTGCATGTTTATGCAGTGACACAAGGAATGAGAATTTTCACAGTACATGTAATTTTTTACTTCACTGGTACAAAAGATGTATTTGTAGTATTACCTTTGTGCTCTAAAAGAGGAATGTGTAAACTAGTACTGTACACCAAAAATCAACATGCTTTCCAGACTACAATATTTATTTTTCCTAACCTGGAACAGCATATTCCCATAAGCAATTAACATGTCTTATGCTCTTTTTTCCTCTCTTACTAGTACTGCTATAGAGAAAAGTAGAAAACTAATACTTGATTTGGGTATGTTTTGTCTAATATGATCCACATTAAAGTCCTAGCCGCCAGTTTTTGAGCACAATTATGCTTGATAGGAGTCACATTCATATATCCCAGAACAGATTTTGCATTCTGTGGCAGCTATTTTCTATTAAAATGTCCTTTTGCATACCACTTTTCCCCTGGGAAGATGACCATTTACTCTGATGTTGAATGCATACTACAGTTTTGTAATTTGCATGAATTTGCAGCTGAGAATTACCCTGCACTTTGTCACAACAATTAAACACATTCTAATCTATTTATATTTCAAAGGAACAGCTTCTCTGTACGTAAGCTTCATGCTGCCTAACAACCCACAACATACGTTTTTTACCTGCATTCCTTAATTTGATGTAACATAATTTCCATCTATCTATCTATATACTCTCAATAATCACCATACTTTCTCAGCCATTAAACTGTATTAATTTCAGTCTTAGCATTCAGAGATTTTAAGACCACAAGTTAAAAATGTTAAAAATGTATGAGCTACACAAATGCTTGGGAAGTTTGTGTCCAGATATGAAAACTCTTTTGCTTCCCCATATTTTACATAATTGTCCTCTTATCCATTTTTTAACCTTTACCAACCTTGGAGTCCTTTTTATATTGTATCAGAAGTGAAGCTCATTTGCAGACAGCTGCAACATGAGTTTCCTTACCCTGCCCTGCCATTGACCTACAACCTGATCTGAAAGAACCACCTTCTTTCAGAGTGAGAAGTTATTCATTTGCCATAATAGCTCTATTTTGGGCCTTCTCAGCAAAATGGGCAATTGTGCCCAAATAGCATGAGGTTTTGTGGTATCAGCCCTGTTTTTTATATACTGAGAAAAGCACAAGGATGTTTCACTTAGGACTAGCTCACAACCAGAAAGAGAAAAAATTGTAATTAGAAAGAGATTTAATACTTATTTTGAAAAAAAAAAAGAAAAAGAAAAAGTGTTAGAAATTGATATTTCTTGTTCATGTGGGCTTGCTTTAATTTTATTCTTTACACTATGTGGCTTATTCATTGAGTAACATCTAGTCTTCTAGCAGTCCATTGTATGGAAGGCAGCCTTCAAATGCTACCATTGCCAGAGAATAAATGAAAAAATGAGATAATCAGAGGCTATTGGGTAATAGTTGGAAACAAAATGTTTCTGATGAAAACAATTAGTCACAAGCATTACAAGTTGAAATTCAGTTCAGTGTTAAAGAGACAGTTTAGAAGCACATGGTACATTTATCACAGCCCCACAGACAAGTTATTGAGCTGTCTGTGAAAAACAGAGCCAAACAGGAAAGCTTTCAGCAGAAAGCAGTGGTTGAGGTCCTTGATTGATAGAGTTAGATGATGCAAAGCTGTCTGATGGCCTTTCTGCAAAATAAAGTGAAGGAACTCAAGGTCTTTCATGACGATCTCTGACCACAGATGAACAGCTACTTTATTACAGCACAGATTGAGGTTGCACCTTAGTCCATATTCTGCCACTTTTGGATGCACACGGTTAACTTTACCAGCAATCCACAGTGTTTAACATGTGTCTGCCATCTTTACAGGATTTTAAAAGGGATAGCTGATTGCAGTAGGTAAAAACTTTGCCTCTTGTCCATTTAACTGCAGTGACTAAAAATAATATAATCAGTTTTACCACAGGCTTCTTATTGCAGTGACAGGACTGATTGTTCAGGAACAACTGTCTCATTTTAAAGATACAGAAAAAAAACACACCATTATGCATAGTAGGCAATATCTACCTGCTGTGCTACTTTCTTCAGAAATGAAGTCATTCACTTTTTTCAAAATATAATCTCTATTTTCCTAATGCCTTTTTGTTTTCCAAGTGTGGTTCCATTCTCCACTGACATGACACTACTGATAGATTTCATAAATAAATATTCACAAAACCTGATTATTACACTACACTTGCTTTTAGCAAAAACTGAATGCTCATCTCCATGCTTGGGATATCTAGGGAAAATTAAAATCAAAAATTAAAATTAAATTGAAAGAGCCAACACTGCATTACTGATATAAACCATATACAGTTAGCGACCTAAACACTCCTGACTTTTGTGCACTGTTAAATTTAATAAGAGCAGTGACTTCTCTTTATTTTAGGAAGTGGGATTTTTTTAGTTCAGATTTTGAAGGTATTTAGCTACCTGTGATACACACTGGCTGAGGCTGTACTGCTCTTGTCGTTTGAATTCAGACTCAACTTAGACCCAAATATTATGAGCCAGTCACTTCTACAAAACATACCTGCAGGACATGGCTTGGCCCGCTCCACTGTGTACATGCCACTATTCCTGCAGACAGTTCCAGATTTCCCAGGCTCAGGAACCAGCTGGCTCTCATTTGAATCATTATATGAAACAACATAGGCCATAACTTTTAAGCTCAGCGTGTGGACTTGAGACTCATATTATTGTCTGATATAAATACAGGTATGGGAGATTACTGAGATTGTTCTTCACTGCTTAAATACCTAAACCCTTATTTACAGGTATTTAGGACCTCTCTTTGCTCATACTCCAGTCTGGATACCTCAACGCAGTTTTAGGTGCTGCTTTTAACTTCTTCTTTCAAATGAAGATGACTGGCATGTTGTCACTGCTATCCAACTCAGAACAGTCATAAAGAAGAAAATATGAGGGACTATGTTTCATATTGACTGACATTTCTGATATTAGAAAAGCAACAAATTCCAAAAATAATGTTTCAGGGTATACAAGTTTGATAATACCCTATTTTAGTTAATGTTCCTGTTATACCTGGCTCATCAGGTTACTAAAATAACTTTCCAGAGGTTGATCTCTCATTCATTCTCACTGACTCTCCTTTGAAAAAAAATGTATTTTCAGATAGTTTTTTTCCTTAACTATATGTCTCTTTCTCTCTCTCTTAAATTGGCAAAGCCAAAGTAGTGCAATTGATATTTGGAATGCTTTCATTTATCCTTGCACTTATTCATATACTTCAATTTTTGTTGCTCTGTCAGCTGCAGTGCCTCAATGTAAATGCCAGTATTTAAGTGAGAACATCTTCAGACCAGAACAAGCTATGGTAAAGCCCAATACACTTATGTCTCTCCACGAGGTGTTTCATCCAGCAAAGTGTCAATGGCTGCAAAAAGCACAGTTTTAGTATGGATAAGGTCATGTAACTCAGGTATTGACTAGAAGAATGGTTCTTAATCAGCTTTCTAACAATTTCTGCTCTCAGTGAAGGAATGAGCCTTATGGATACCATGCTTCTCAACATATTCCCTCCCCACCTCTTTAACTTGGTTTTAAAGTCCACGTTAATCACTTCTCCCCTGACTCTCTGCTTCAGAATAGTTTCTTCTTTCCATTACCTTAGTTTAATATTTACTTTAGAGGCTGCTGCCTGAATCGTCTCTGGTTATGAAATTCAGAGTCTCAGCTATCAAAGGGCTGACGAGCGGAAGCCTGTCTTGAAATCCTGACTTTGAAGAGACTGGCTTTGAAATGGTTTTAAAACTATTTTAGCAATACTTCTCACTAATTGTACATTTCAAATATGCAAAATGTATTTATTTTGATGTTAGGCCACAGTTTCCTTAACTAAGTCTATATAACAACTGTGAAGATAATAACTGATCAAATAAGGCAAAGAAGTCAAGACAAAAGAAAGCAGAATGCCTTCCAGGATTTAGTGTTCAAAATAAGCAATGTCTGCTACTTTAGGAAAACATTCTGTAATTCTGTAAGCTGTTCAATCATCAAAGATCATGCAGTAGCTATGTTTTAATTAGAAAATACAAACACAAAAAATGATAGTTAATGGCAAACTGTGAGCATTTTACTCAGCTTGAATTCACAAATCTGTCTAGCTCCTTTTTTTATGGGTACTGTGGGTATATAGGCATTTGGTCTTACGTATTCAGCTTTCAACCAAGTTCAAAACAAAAAATACCTGTTTATAGAATAAGACCAGTAGAAGTTTTAAACTATATAATTTTAAGCACTTAATATGATTTTATTTGGTTGCATTTACTCTGACTGATGCATGTAACTACAAGTCTTGCAGGATTTTATGCAAAATGTCATTTTTATTCTCATCTAGGATTTTGCTCCTATAGCATAGAAGACTTTTCTCGCCACAGTGCATCCTGATAAAAAGGCAGACGCTCTCAATTGCCTGGGTTAGATACTGGTCCAAGGGAGTTGGGGAGAATGAAAATAACATTGATTGCTATCAGTAGAGACAGGCATTAGGAAAAAGATTTCTGTCTTAAGCTTCCAATTGATGTTGTGTGTTTCTACCTATGAAATTTAAAACAGACTTGTAAAGCATTTATAATTATTTCAAAGTAGCAATTCTCAGTGATTAATATTGGGAACACTGTTTTTACATCCCAAAGGCTGAATTATGAGAAGGATTGCACAGTTACATCTCTGTTGCATAAGGTCAACCTCAGAATGAAAACCCTTTAAATACAAAACAGCATGTCTGCTTCATATAAATAAAGGTGTTTTAAAACTGTGTATTGATTTCTTCATTTTATTGAGCTTTTTGGATGAATCCAGTTGTTAAATAGCTGTTCTAGTAACTGGCCTGTCATCTGGAAATGTTAGATTTTTTGACACAATGTCCCTGCAGAAAGTTGGGCAGTGTGACATAAAGAGCACAGGTTTGCCTATCACGCTGATTACTTGATGTAATAGTAAGCAAGCTTAAGTGAACTGTGTGTCTTCAATCTTTCCAATCACTTAGGGCTGGGCACCAGAGGATACCATCCATCATCTGTGGCCTGAAACATATGGTGCATCAGCAATCTTAGGCTGACCTAAATGATAGTAAAAGCTGCTACACTGGTCACAATAAGAAATTGTTGTCCACTGAATTACAGGTTTGTGATTAGATTGCTAACATGGCCAACTTGATGTATAAGTGAAGTGTCCAGGAAAGATATTCCCTAGGATCCTTTGAAGATTAATTTATACCCTTGAAATGTGCACCAATCACAAAATGAAAAAATATGTCAAGATATTTTTCTTGTGAACAAAAAAAGCACTGTAGTGGTAACAGCTATTATTTTTTTTTTTGGCAGTTTTAGCCAACAGAATTCAATAAACAAGGTCTTAAAGGTTTTTGTTTTGTTGCAAGACTTACTGCTTGACTCCTAAAAACACAGAGCCCTAAAACTGTATCTTTTATAAGAGACAGCTCCCCCTCGTATTCTGTTATAAAACCTGATACACAACTTCAAATATCACACACAGACAGCTGGACGAAATAAAGAAATTTCTTCATTTTGTATCATTATATTTTCACCTATTAGTTCTATAAATAAAGCATCTATTTATAAGATGGTCTATAAAATAGAAAACGTACAGTAATACCACTGATCCAAAACCACTGATCCAAAAATTATAAATCTTGCTTTTCCATAAAGTAGACTATGTTCATCACATTATTCATTCATAGCTTTAGGAAAAATGCATCTACGCTGTTAAGGTTCAAACTGCAATACCACCTTTGTGGGGGTGGGAGGGATGAGCATCCATCCCAAGGCAGGGAGGTTAGCATCCTAAAGAATGTGGTGAATTTCACCACAAACAGTGAATGACATGTTAAGAGGCACAGTTAAAGAGAGAAGAAGATTTCAAGAACACTGTCTTATAGTATCTGTGAACTGACCATTCAAGACCCTTCACGAAAACCAGGCTAACTTAAAAGGAAGTTATGCCCTTCTAAAGTATGGAACATTGGAGATACTGGTTTGCAAATATGGCTGTTATACACAATTATCACAAGCAGAGTTTGGAAAAAGTGGTTCTCTTTGCCCTGTCTTTCCATCAGCCTATTCTTTTTTTGTATCACGCCTTGCTGTCCCAGTACATATGACTTAGATGTGCTTGTTATTCCTGTTAGATTAGACATTCTACTGGCATTTTAGTGTTGCTTTTTTTTTTTTTTTTTTTTTTTAAACTAAATCATTACATCGTTGTTATACAAAGGAAAGTACAGGTTTACAATCATGATTTTTCCTCCTCCTTAATATAGCCTATTAGCAGTAGTGTAATTCATATAATACTCATACCTTAACATAGATAGCAATGCTCACTAATGAAAGGAACTCCTTGAACCTTTCCAGAGGTATGTGCTAATTACATAACTAATTCTTTCCTGTGGGATAAAGATGGCCTTAATATGGTCTTAATCTGCTAACATGATCTAGAACACACCTGTCTGAAAGATCATTCTCATTGATATCAAAATGCTGTGCTTTCTTGAAAACACAAATTAAAACTGTTGCCTAAGTTACACTGAAACACAAAAACAGATAAGTCTTTATGTTGACATAAAAGATAATGTTGTCAGCATTAACCTCTCCAGTGTGGTGAGATGCCAAACCTGCCAGTACTCGATTTCTAAAAGAAACAGAAAATTTAGCAGTAGAGCTTTATCAGTACACGAAACTGAACAAGAATGCTTTCCTTATGTCAGATCTACTTTCTTTTTATATTTAATCATGGAACTAAAGGAAAAAGAAAGGAAAAAGAAAATCCCAAACCTATCCTTACATAAGGGCGGTGTAGAAGAATAGAATGCATGTAGCAGCTATTCACTATATACTACAGAAAGTACTTCCTGGGTTCACGTTCCTACTTCACCATCTTCACTAGGCTATCTGAGCATCTTCTAGGAGTACAAGCAGGTGATGAAACTAACATCTATCATATGAAAACAGTGCAGGCATCTGGTCTTTAGGGCATTAGTGATAGGTATCTCAAGTGTGACAGAAGTTGAATTTTTTCAAAAATAGAAAAAAAAATCTTCTGCAAATATTTACTAGAATTTGAGAAAAAAATCCCCAGATGTACTGGAAAGTTTTCTGTATTCATTACAATTTGATTTTTTTTTTTTTTTTTTTTTTCAGTACAGTACAATGCAAAAAGTGAATCTAAAATAGATTACTGAAGCAAAATAAGATACTTACTGGATCTAACTGTGACTCAAAATAAAGCATCTGCTGAAACACTAGATGTGGACCAGGAATAAGAGGAGAAATTTTGAACAATGCTTTTCTTACATTTCAGAATTTGGAAATCTTGTGCTGATTAGTTTTACACACCATCCAAATATGAAATACCATTTCTATTATTGTTTATCTGCTTTGAAACAACAGTGATATCATCATCATATGAGCACAGAGCTAAATAAAGATTTCTGTGAGGAAATAAGCTATTTGGGGTTTGACAGTATAGTCCAAATAAATAAAATAAAATAAATCCAGGATTATTCTAAAATACAAACGTGTTAAAAGGGTTCTGAAAACAAAAACAAAAACCAGGTTAGCAACTTTTATGGATTACAGGTCCTTCATGTGCCTTTGAATTTGAACCTGTAATACTGAACACATTAGGCCACACTGAAGTTGTACTTTCCCATTTTTTTTTGACACTTTTACCAGCATCTGGCAAAAATCACTGGGAGGAATGCAGTGATGCCTTATAATTTTCCCCCTTTTCAAGTCTGCAATAGTCATACTAGTGCTCTCCTCCATAATTTCAAAAGTATGGAAGCAATTTGTTTGTTTATTTATTTATTTAATTAATTAATTTAAGAAAACAAAACCACATACAAAAATTTCAGCCAGGACTATTCTTGGCTAACATCTTACAACAATTTTATATGGAGTTCTGTCTATGCCTGATATAGTAGGCTAAGTAAATCATGTAAGAAAAGGCTGTTATAGATCACTATATTTTATTTACAAACTACAATTACCCTATTCTACATTTGAAAGCTCAAAGAACTATTGAGCTGAATGATGTTAAGTTACATTAAAGAGAAAAGCTAGATTCTGGATTACATAAGAGACATAACATGCAAATGGATGCATACAAATCTTTTGTATATATGTCCATGTATACTTATAAAAATGTATGAAGGTGGAGATTGTGCTCATCTGTATGTGCACTTCCACATCCTGAAATTTAACAGTTCTGTTCATGAACATTCTACATAGTGATGGACATACATATCTACATACAGTTCAATATTTTCTCAATAAGCTTAATAGGCAAGAATAGTGTCTTTTTTGTCATTCTGTATTTTTTGGCTGATGCAGATGTTTTACTTTTTTATTATTAGAGACAAGAACTGCTCAATTGTGTTGCTCTGCTAAGTGGACTTTAGCTAGACTCAACTTCAACACTTACAATAAAGCCTTGTATAAAGTACTAAGTACCTCTACTTTTCAGTGCACTTTTTTTTTTTTTTTAAACAATCAATAATACTAAAGCATTTAACTTGTCTTATTACCAGATAGTTGTCGTTCGCTGTTTAGTTCAATGTCTGAGTTGAATTTCTATAGTAACTTGTTTCAGTTAGGGGTGTCAGATATTCTGAAATTCAAGGATGGAAACTTTTCAAACAGGTACAGACTATGTTCGGAAACAATTTATGTATATTCAAAATGATTCAAAAATGTTGTATTCACTTGCTTTATGCATCATATAAGTAAATAAATGTGTGGTTTCAGCTGAGATAATTGTCCTCCTAGTAGCTGGTATGGTGCTGTGTTTTGGATTTAAGATGAGAATAATGCAGATACTTTAGCTGTTGCAAAGCAGTTCTTACACAAAATCAAGGACTTTTCAGCTTCTCATACAGCCCTGCCAGTGGGGAGGCTGGGGCGACACAAGCTGAACAGCTGACCCAAACTGACCAAAGAGACACTACAGGATCACAAAATGGCTGAGGTTGGAAGGGACCTCTAAGAATTATCTAGTCCAACCCCCTACTGAGCAGGATCACACAGAGCACACTGCGCAGGATGGCATCCACGTGGGTTTTGAGAAGGAGACTCCACAGCCTCTCTGGGAAACCTGTTCCAGTGCTCTGTCACCCTTGCAGTAAAGAAATGCACTCTCATAATCAGACAGAACATACTTAGCTTCAGTTTGTGCCCGTTGCCTCTCATACTCTCACTGTGCACAACTGAAAAGAGACTGGCTCCATCCTCTCGACAGCTTCCCCTCAAATATTTATACGCACTGATGAGGTCTCCCTCTCATTCTTCTCTTTTCCAGGCTAAACAGGCCCAGTTCTTGCAATCTGTCCTCGTACAACAGGTGCTCCAGTCCTCCAGTCATCTTAGTAGCCCTCCTCTGGACTTGCTCCAGTGGTTATATGCCCCTCTTGTACTGGGGAGCCCAGAACTGGCCACAATACTCCAAGTGTGGCCTCACCTGGGCTGAGTAGAGGGGGAGGATCACATCCCTTGACCTGCTGGCAACACTTCCAAATGCACCCTAGGATACCATCAGCCTTCTTGGCCACAAGGGCACATTGCTGACTCATGATCAGCCTGCTGTCCACCAGGACTCCCAGGTCTCTTTCTGAAGAACTGCTTTCCAGCATGTCAGCCCCCAGCCTGGAGCGGTTCTTGGGGTTATTCCTCCTTAGGTGCAGGACCCTGCATTTGCCCTTGTTGAACTTCTCGAGTTCTTCTTCTCGGCCCATCCCTCCAGCCTGTCAAGGCCCCTCTGAATACCAGCACAGCCCTCTGGGGGGGTATCAGCTAGTCCTCCGAGCTTTGTGTCAGCAAATGTGCTGAGAATACACTCTGTTCCATTGTTCAGGTTGTTGATGAATAATTTGAACAACACTGGACCCAGTACTGACTCCTCAGAGAAACAGCTAGCTACAGGCCTCCAATTAGACTCCGCACCACTAAGCACAACCCTCCAAGCTCTGCCATCCAGCCAATTATCAATCCACCTCACTGTCCATTCATCTAGGCCGCACTTCCTGAGCCTGTCAATGAGGATGTTATGAGAGACAGTGGACAGTGTCAAAAGCCTTGCTGAAGTCAAGGTAGACATACCATACCATACCATACGGCATCATGCTGAAAAATAAATATGGAGTGGCTGGCCAGGGAGCAGAGAGAAGGGCAGGAATGGGACCGCTGCTCAAGGATCAGTTGGTCATCATTCAGCAGGTTGTGAGCAATTGCATTATGCATCACTTGCTTTGTACAATCTTTACTTACAATTAATTATTTCCCTTCCTTTCTTGTCCAATTAAACTGCCTTTATCGCAACCCATGAGCTTTTACCATTTCTTTTCCCCCAGTTCTCTCCACCATCCACATGGCTCTGATGCTTAGCTGCCTGCCAGGTTAAAGCACAACTCCTTTTGGCGCTCAATGTGGGGCCCAAGGAGTTGAATCACAGAATGTTAGGGATTGGAAGGGACCTTGAAAGATCATCTAGTCCAATCCCCCTGCTGGCACAGGAACACCTAGATCACGTCACACAGGAATGCATCCAGGCAGGTTTGAATGTCTCCAGAGAAGGAGACTCCACAGGCCCTCTGGGCAGCCTGTTCCAGCATTCTGTCACCCTCACCATGAAAAAGTTTCTTCTCATATTTAAGTTGAACCTCCTAAGTTCCAGCTTGTACCCATTGCCCTCTGCCTTATCATTAGATGTCACTGAAATAATGGCAGATCAGACCAGAATGTGTTAAAATAAAATTGTTATAAGTATTATATCAGTTAATAGCTGCTGATCATAATGTTGATTTTTTTTTTCCTCACAGGGTTGTTGTGTTGGTTCTCAGAATTGTGTTGCATATTACTGTTCCCTGTCATGCTGTTTATAATTTTTGAGGGCTGGTTTAAGGTTATTATTTTGCTGTACTGCGTAACACTAGTTTACAAAATGATAAAATTACCAGTCAATTCTGGTATTTCTACTCAGCACTGCTGTCATCACTATCAGAAACTATTAATAATTACAGTCTTTACATTGTCTCCTCACAGAGCCAGTCTATGGGGGGGAAGAGGGCACAACGGAACAAAGGGGGACACTTTCCTCCACTTCCTCACTCTTCCTTTCTCCTTCACCTCCTCCTTCCTAGAGAGGCCTCTTCAAAACTCTGAATATCGTTGGGATGTTCAAACCAGCATGTTACTATCGCTATGTCTCCTGAATGCGTTTCAGGCTTTATTTAAGGTTAAACAATTACTCAAAAATCCCACCCAGAGATGTGTTCTGAGGCAACACAGTTAGGAGTGGCAAAGAGCATGAGAGTATGATAGGCCCCTGCGATTGAAAATGGCACTTCTTCCAAGCTCAGGATCGGTGCATCCTTGAGTAGGAAATTGGTGAAGGGGACCAGGAGACCTGCATGGATGAGCAAGGAGCTCATTGACAAGATCAAAAGGAAGAGGAAAGTCTATGAAATGTGGAAAAAGGGCCTGTCCTCTTGGGAGTATAGGAGTATTGTCAGGGCCTGCAGGGACGCAACAAGGAAGGCTAAAGCCTATCTGGAGATGAAGCTTGCAAAGGAGATAAAGAATAATAAGCGTTTTGTTTTGTTTTTGTTTATGCATGTAAATGGTAAAAGGAAGACTAGGGATAATGTAGGTCCCCTGCTGAACAAGGGGGGCGTCCTGGTAATGGGGGACACTGAGAAGGCGGAGATACTGAATGCCCTCTGCTTCGATCTTTGCTTCAAAGACCTTCCCCTCTCCCTGCCCCCCACCAAGGACTCCTGGACCCTGGAGGGAGGAGAAAGAGTCTGGGAAATGGAGAGCTCCCCTTCTGGTTGAGGAGGGAGTGGTTTGGGAGCCTCTAAGTGGGATCAACGCACACAGATCCATGGGTCCTGTTGGGATGCATCCACATGTGCTGAGGGAGCTGGTGGATGTGATCGCCAAACCACTCTCTATCATCTTTGAAAAGTCTTGGAGAACAGGAGAGGTGCCTGAAGACTAGAAGATAGCCAATGTCACTCCGGTCTTCAAGAATGGCAAGAAGGAGGATCTGTGAAACTACAGGCCAGTTAGTCTCATCTCTGACCCTGGAAAGGTGTTGGAACAGCTTGTTCTGGATGCCGTCTCCAAGCAATTGGAAGAGAAGAAGATTATGAGGAGTAGTCAGCATGGATTCACCAAGGGGAAATCATGCTCAACCAACCTCGTTGTCTTCTATGATCACATCACCAGCTGGGTAGATGTGGGGAGAGATGTGGATGGCATCTACCTTGACTTTAGCAAGGCTTTTGATACTGTCTCCCACGACATTCTGCTAGCAAAGCTGAGAAAGTGTGGGATAGAGGAGTTGACAGTAAGGTAGGGTTGAGAACTGGCTGACTGGCCAAGCTCAGAGGGTGGTTATTGGTGGCACTGAGTCTGGCTGGAGACCTGTGACTAGCGGTGTTCCCCAGAGGTCAATGCTGGGTCCGGTCTTGTTCAACATCTTCATTTATGACCTTGAGCATCCACTCTCAGCAAGTACACTGATGATACAAAGGTGGGAGGAGTGGCCGACATGCCAGAAGTCCGTGCTGCCATTCAGCAAGACCTGGACAGGCTGGAGAGCTAGGCAGGAAGAAACCAAATGAAGTTTAGCAAGAACAAGTGTAGAGTCCTGCACCTGAGAAGGAACAACTGCATGTATCAGTACAGGCTGGGGGATGACCTGGTGTAGAAGAGCTTTACAGAGAAGGACCTGGGGGTCCTGGTGGACGACAGGTTGACCATGAGCCAGCAGCATGCCTTAGTGGCCAAGAAGGCCAATGGGATCCCCAGTGGGATCCTGGCATGCATTAAAAGGTCAAGGGAGGCGATCCTCCCCATCCACTCGGCCCTGGTCAGGCCTCACCTGGAGTACTGCGTCCATTTCTGGGCTCCCCAGTACAGAAAAGACAGGGATCTTATGGAAAGAGTCCAGCGGAGGGCCACAAAGATGATGCGGGGCCTGGAGCATCTTCCCTATGAGGAAAGGCTGAAAGATCTGGGCCTGTTCAGCCTGGAGAAAAGAAGACTGAGAGGGGATCTTATTAATGCTTACAAATACCTTAACTGTTGGAGACAGAGGGATTTGGCCAAACTCTTCTCAGCAGTTTGTGAGGACAGAACAAGGGACAACAGGCAAAAAATGGATCACAGGAATTTCTGCACCAATATGCAAAAGAACTTCTTCACAGTGAGGGTGATGGAGAGCTGAACAGTCTGCCCAGGGAGGTTGTGGAGTCTCCTTCTCTGGAGATATTTGAGGCCTGTCTGGACACCTACCTGGTCAATCTGCACAAGGGAACCTGCTTTGGGAGGGAGATTGGATATGAAGATCTCTTGAGGTCACTTCCAGCCCCCACAATTCTCTGATTCTGTGATTCTCTTAGGCTCGGACTGGAAATTGTGAATATGTTCCTGAGCTCCTTTATTTTTTTGTTTTTAAACTTTTTTTTTTTTTTTAATTTTTTAATTTTCAGATGGTAGAGCACTGTACTTTTGTCTTGTCCTGAAACATCCACAGCTTAATAAAAAGTCACAGTATTGCTGGCCACTGCACCTACACTTGAAGACCTGTGGTACTGTGATTCTAAAGAGGACATTGAGAAGGGATCTTATCAACCTCTACAAATATCTGAGGGGACAACGTAAAGAGGACAGGGCCAAACTCTTCTCAGTGGTGACCAGTGATAGGACAAGGGGTAATGGGTATAAATTGAACCACAGGTTTCATCACCATATGAGGAAAAACTTCTTTATGGTTTGGGTGACAGAGCACTGGAATGGGCTGCCCAGAGAGGCTGTAGAGTCTCCTCTGGAGATACTCAAAACCAGCATGAATGCCATTCTGTGGAACATGCTATAGTTGACCCTGCTTGAGCAGGGGGGTTGGACCAGATGATCTCTGGAGGTCCCTTCCAACCTCAACCCTTCTGTGATTTTGTGATCTAAACACTGTTTGACTAAGAATAATTCGCGTAAGGACATTCACAATAATGAAACAAGGTATGACAAGTTGTGGCTCTTCAACAAAAGCATAAAAGACAGAGGTGACTAGCCTCGCACCCAAAAAGCTAGGAACACTGTTTTAAACATGAAGTATGTGCAGTTCCTTTATTTATTTTGAAGACTGAACTCAGAATCAGCTTTAAATTTTTCAATCTTTCATTTCACTTTGCCCAATGAACTTTATAAATAAAGTTAATCAGTAGAGGGATTAAAATGAGACAATAACAACTTTATGCCTGCATTAACAGTAAAAGAAAAAGCATCTACCTTTAAAGATCTAAATAGAAAGTTATGAGAATTTTTCCTGGTCAGTATATAAACACTGAAAAAAAAAACAAAACAACACACACAAAACAAAACAAAACAAACAAACAAACAAAAAACAACAAGTAGAAAATGGCCCAAACTATACTGTGCATTTGAATTTAGAATACATGTCATCCTTAGTCCCTCCCTGACCAGTGTCCTACAGCAATTCTATCCTTCCTAATGTTTTGGAGGAGTCTGAGATGGCGCCTGTACAATTTGATTTTGTGTAAAAATACACACTAAATCTGATTTCTGCTACATTAAGAAGTTCTCTGGTAAAATATATGATGCATGGAATGAAATAAGCTGTAGTTCTAGAATGAGTCTTTAAGCTGGCTTCCTTTAGTACTTGACCACTAATATTAAAGACTACTGGATCAAAATACAGTTTTAATTGGATATATAGGAGATGATACAGTGGTATAGATAAACCACAGGTTAGATGCTAAAATATAACATTGATTTGTATTCTTTTACTGGAAATATTTGTAATATGAAACTAAGATATAATACACTCATTTTTAATGCATATTCAGTATAGAAGAAAGCTACTGCTGTCACCAGCATGTATTTGTCAAATACTAGATTAATTTGTTTGCTGTTTAAAGGACTATAATGAGATTACAGATAAATCTCACTCAATAGTGATGAAATTTTGATTATAGTGTCATTTCTTACATTGCTAGTTACTAATGCAAGTGCATACCAAATTGGTCAGCCAGGGATTTTTTAAGTGACCTGAAGTCTCATAGTTTAATGAGCTTTTTTTAGTTGCATGAACTTGTCCAAGACCAAAGTAAAAAATGTCAGTTTTGTCTACAAAAATTGCTCTTATTGGCCAACACATCTGTGATAATATGAACAGAGTGAACAGAAAAAGGAAAATTCATTTTGAAAATACTGTAACATTATTATTTCCTGGGAAAATAAAGCAAATATAAAAATCTTCCTTTGAGCAAAATATTATGTTTCAATAGTGTGCAGTTTTACCTTACTGAATTAAAACACTCACTTTGGCCGCAACAACCCCATGCAACGCTACAGGCTTGGAGCAGAGTGGCTGGAAAGCTGTGCAGAGGTTCTGGTGGTGCTGATTAATTCTTGCCTGATGCACTCAGGTGGCCAAGAAGGCCAACGGCATCCTGGCTTGTATCGGGAATGGTGTATTCAGCAGGACAGGGAAGGTGATTTTCCCCTTGTATTCTGCTCTGGTGAGGCTGCACCTCAACTACTGTGTTCAGTTTTGGGTCCCTCAGTACAAGAAGGACATGAAGTGTGTCCAGAGAAGCTGGTGAAGGGAACACAAGTCCTGCAAGGAGCATCAGAGGGAACTGGGGTTGTTTAGACTGGAGAAGAGGAGGTTTAAGGGAGACCTTATTGCTTCTACAACCATCTGAAAGAGAGGTGTGGGGAGCTGGGGGTTGGCCTTTTCTCACAAGTAACTAGTGATAGGACTAGAGGGAATGGCATCAAGTTGCACCAGGGGAGGCTCAGGTTAGAAATTAGGAGACATTTCCTCACAGACAGAGTAGTCAGGCATTGGAACGGATTGCCCAGGGAAGTGGTGGGATCACCATACCTGGGGATGTTTAAGGGAAGGTTGGCCTGGTGTAGAGTGGTGGTTGGACCAGATGATCTTGGAGGTCTTTTCCAACCCTATTGATTCTATGATTATCCCTACAAATCTGTGATTCTGCAGGTCTCTGTGATAATACTTTGTTCCAGAGGGAAATTCATAATATTTGCTTAGGAAAAGGTTGAAGTGTTTGAACTTCTTCCCTCTTGCTGCCGTGATGTTGACAGCTTTGATATGACCTGGGAGAGCATCTGATTTTATTTAAACTGCAATTTGTGTAATCACTTTTTTTTTCATCAAGTAGTATCATACTTTTAACAAATTTTTTTGAAAGTCTATCTTTTAACATATAAGTTGAGCATCCCTAATTAACTACAGTAAACCTTCTGTATCAATAATCTCCAAATGCCTTCCTGTAACAAATCTATAAATAACTTCCTTAAATTATTTTTATTCATTGCATTCCTCTCTAACTAAACTTGTACATTTACTATCCTTTTTCTTTAAAACATTTCAACGTTTATATAATCCTTGGTTCTATTATTCCCACCCCTATTACCATAAAAAAAAGCCTCCTAACATTTTTTCCATACAACAAATTCTATAGCTTCTCTTGCCATTCAGCTTAATGCAGAACAACAACAACAACAAAAAATGCATAGAAAACTTCAAGGCAGCCATAGTAGACAATGTTTCATGCCAAGGAAGTGTATATACTAAGACCATTGGCAGCGTTGTGCGATATATCAAGGTCCAAATGGAAGAGAATTTCTGATGAGTTAGAAGAGAGAGAAGCAAGACCAATGCAGAAATCAGAAAGACTGTGCAGCTAGAGAAGAATGCTGAAAAGGAAGATGGCAGTGTAAAGGGATAAAGCAGCCTGGAAGAATCCAGGTGGAGGACATAACATGCAACAGAAGACTATTAGACTGGAAAAATGTGAGAGGCACCAGAGTGGAAAAAGCCAAAATTCAAACCAGTTGAAAAGTAACAACTACAAGAAAATATGAACATAGTGTTTAGTTCAGAAGTTGCTTTACAACCAAAAGTTTAGAAATCCTTCAAAAGAGTAGAGAGACTATATAGGAAGAGGGTCAATTTTAACCTATTTAATTTGAAATTGTACTTGTTTTAACCACAGGTGCTGTGCGACTCTGAAAGTGATTTCAGTTTACACATTTTGGAGGCTCCATTTATGAAAACAGTACCTGGAATCTAAAGATTTCTTCATGTCAATTTTATTTATTTATTTATTTATTTATTTATTTTTACCAAAACCTATGCTCATCTCATGTAATCTATTAGTCCTGTGGCACTTACTTTCTGCCTGTGAAAATACAAGCTCTGGAGTCATACTCCAGGTCTTCATAGGTGAAACTGAAAATAATCACAATACTCTTGAAAAACTGAACTAGTCTGAGAAATCAGGAGGAATTAACCATTGCTTCCTGTACAGCAATAAAATCTTTAAAGCAGTCTTCGTGGAGTAAACTATCTTAGGTTCCTTCAAATATTTGCACGTAAGAAAATATTTGTAAAAAAAGCACTACGATTTCACAAAGAGATAAAAGCTAGCACAAATCCTTCACTTGCTTTTCTTTAGGAAATCTGTCATAATGAAAGGTGATTCCCATTTGTTCAGTTTTCTTCCCAATAACAACTTGTATTTTTCCTTCATATTATTTGAATGTGCTTAGAAAAAGAGGATTCTGTCTCATACTCTTTGAAACCCATGCTGTTGGATTTTTACCAGTTTTTACATTTAATCATGTCTTCTCACAATTTGGAATTGACAAAGTTCAAGACAAAATAATGCACTCTCAAAATTTCCTCATTTTCTTGTCTATCTGCCAACTAACATCAAAAAGCTGTATCATGCCAGAAATGGGATCAAATTCTGTTCCTGGATTATTTTTTTTAATCAGCAGCCAATTTTCTGGATATGACTTCCACTGGAAAATTTTCACCCTGTTTACACTGGAAATTTTTCACCCTGTTTACATTGCCATGTTTCTATTACAGTATCTTTTTCTTCTCTATTTTATCTGGACTTCTATATTTTAACCTCAATTCCTTTGCATCCATAATCTTCTCTTTCACTTTTTTCTTTTTTTTTTTTTTCCTCCTTTTATTTATGCATTTATTTTTCTGCTTAAGTGATGTTCTGGGACTTAACTAGACACCTTTTCCCAGATCTTATTTGATTACTTGATTCATGTTGGATATGGAACCCAGCAACAGCAATGCAAAGAGTTTCAAAAGACTGAATATTATGTTTCAAAATCCAAACTTGAAACTAACACAGTAAGGGAAATGTAAAGATGTGAGGACAGATACATTCATCTCAATGTACAGTGAATTCATCAGATGTTCAAGATCCCTGGGTGCGGAGTGTTCCATCAGAACAGAAACAATGCAAGTTATATTAATGTGTGGTTACATTATCAAATGTCTCTGACACCACTAAAAGTTATTTCTACATCAATCAGGCAACAAAGGTCAAGTTTTCTATTAAATGTAATCATGGTGATATCAATGGTACAAATTTGTTTGTTTAAATATAGAGTCAAATCTCATACTTGGTCTAATATGAAAAGGCAGTAGGCTACAGGAAGAAGACAAGATAAAAGAAAGTATCAGACAGAAGCACATCCTTTGTACTTATCTGCACTTTTCTGACAAAACGTTAAGACCTCAGAGGCATGCTAGAAGATTAATTTGCTATACAAAAAGGCACCATCACAAAATGATTTCCTAACAAATATGCATAAATTTCACATAAAAGTATGCAACCAGACTGGTTTCTGAAATGGAGACAACAGAAGTATTTGCAAGCTTCCACTGCAAGACACTGCACTTTGTAGCAAACAGAAGCTGTTATATCTTGTCTTTCATTGATTTATCATTACTGACCAAATAGGAGTCCTTATTTTAACAAAACATTAAGGTGTAGATAAGACTCTGACAATTCTTGACACACTGAACTCTGAAATTCATATTTGAGTGTTAATTTTGTAATGGTATTTATCACAAGAAGCTTGTTTTTCCTGCAAGAACCAATTTAATTGAATAATTCAAAGTGCTCCAAAACCACATGCAAAAGATGAGGTTATAGTTAATAGCTTTCAAATATACTTAAAATCTTAATCATTACTTTAATCATACTTAAATTAGTATTTTTTAGGCATTAACCAGAACTTTTTGCCAGCTAAAGTGTGATTTTTCACTAATCTAAGATGCAGTTAAAATAATATACTGTATTTACAAATAAAGCTGGTATGTTGTGTTTGCTGTTCACTTTTCCAACTTTTGGCATTCCTGAAATGTGTACATCAATTCCTCTATTTAATATCTGAGCATAAATATCAAAAACACATTTATCCTCTCAATTTTCCTAAAATGCAACTGAATCCAGTTATTCACATTTAAAAATAAAAAATAAAATTAGGTACAAAATGCCAGAAAACTTGTGTGCTTGACTGCTATCTCAGGTAATATAGTTTCGGCTCCTTCTGCATTAGAAGAAATAGACATTCAAGGATGGCACATATGGCACTGCTTCAGTGCACTGGCTAAAAGGAGATTACAGTTCTACACACAACACTTATCTGGAGGTGAGAGAAACTAGTTTCTAAGTTTTGCAAATATTCTAGCACTTAGAAATATTTTGTGATTTGCATTAAGAGTGAAACATCTTCTGTAAATGAATTTGAAAAACTCACTGCAAAACACCTTGAATAAGCAATTCAAGCAAGATAAGCAATGAATTAATGTTGAGGGAGCTGTGGGTTCAAATGAACTACAGGAGGTACTATCCAATTTCTTTGTATCCAGTCACTGGGCTATTGAATGAGATTACCACCATTTTTCCTCTGATCTAATAAGTTCTGCATGTGTGGATTTGTACCAGGTATATATGTCATAAGATCAAATATTTAAAATGAAAGATGAATAAAAGGATGTCAGCAAATTTATTTCCTCTTAGTTTACGCAAATAAGGGTAGATAAGATCCTTAAACCCACCTCTTCTGACTTAGCTGGCAGTGGAAAATGATACCACAGTGAAATCTGTTAAATGGTACCATTAATGTAAGGTTACTAATGTTTAGGAAAAAGGCAGTAAAAGATTAGTGCAGTGTCCTTTTTCAGAATTATGATGAATGTCAAAAATCAAACAAACAAACAAAGCAAGAACCAAGCAACCAAAAAAAACAAACAACAAAACAAACAAACAAACAAAACAACAACCAAAAAAAGCAGGGAAAACTTCAGTTTCTCTGAAGAACTTAACCAAAGCTCACAGATAGCAATCATGCCATTGATATGAAAATGTTTATCAGTATATTTGGAAAAGGCCCAAAATGATCATATCACTGACATTAACAAAGAAACTACATCTAGTTGCATTTATATTTCCTTTTAACAACTTTTTCCTTTTAATAGTTCCTATTAGAAAACTGTAAAAGCCAAAATAAGAATACTTGTGCTACTTACATAATATGATGAATAATGCAATAAGTTAAAACAGTAATGGAAATGAGAAAAAAAAAAAAAAGAAAAACAGTATATTAAATATTCATAGCGTAACAACTCTTTCCTAGTGTTCCTATGTGTTTCAGTCTGCTCCAGAATACATTGCTGAACAATGATAATTAAAAAAAAAATAAAATCCACACTGCTTTATAGGTTCAAGTATGGAAAAAAAGCTATTTCCTAACCACTATAGGTACACATGAGTGTTGTGCTCACTGTAACAGAGGAATTTTCTAGTTTTCTCTTGATTAACTTGCAAAAAATAGGGTAAGGAAAAAAAATACTTTTTTTTTTTTTTTTTTTTAAACATTACGTGCAAACAAACACATTCCCCTTTCAGAGGCTGGAAATCTAGAGTAGCTGCTCTCAGTTCATAACTTTTGTGAGCCTCAATACTCAAGCAGAATTAAATAGCACTTGACTACCAGAATCTTGTAATCATTCCAGCACTCTTTACATAAGAGACTTTTTTTTTTCCATCTAGTATAGAAGGGTTTGAATCAAACCCAACACTTAAACACATCTGGAGTTTGCAGATGTCTGCATTTGCAAATTCTAGTTAATCCAATTTTTGTTGTAATCTATATCAAAACACTGCATTCGAATGCAGCCTGAAAATTCAGAAATTTTGAAATCAAGTCCAGGTATGAACTTTGTTGCTGGGGATGTTTTTTAGTTATAAAGCAACTTATCCCAAACTGCATAGAACTAGAATGATTCAATGCTGTTTCCAGTGTAAACAAATTCTAAATTCATATATGACAATAATTCAAAGTGTTTGTAGTTTGTTGTATTCCAACAGCCAAAATTTTAGGGTCTGTACTGTTCCATGGCCTGAAACAAGTATGACTAATAGCTTTTAGCATTCTGGAAGAAGCAAGTATGCAACAATTTTATATGACAGACACATACTCAATGAGATTATAAATTAGTTTCCCAAGAGAAGGCTCACTAATAAGATCAGATCAAAAATTCAGGTCACTTGATTTTATGACTCAGCTAATGTGGTAAAAAAAAGTATAACTTCATAATATAAATTCAAGTTCAATCTTTTTTTACCATAAACATTAGCACCATTGTAAAGTTGCAAAGGGTAGGCTTCTTGTAAAATGAAATGATCTAATTGTAAAATGTATTTGATATCTCCTTGCAGAGAGGTTATTTCTAAAAGAAAAATAAAATATTCTATATTACATTACGAAGGTATAAAATTTAAGCAATTAATTTTTAGTGCTGGATAAGACTGATGTCATAGAAAAGATACATTTGCAAAACTTTTTTTAATTATGATTTACTGATCCTATTTCAAGCACACTTCTTCCTTTATTTTCAGATTTATTTACGATACCAGAACAATTATATTTATAAGGGAAATCATACAAGCAAAAAAACTATCTGTTCTTTAATGTTGTGAGATGATGAGAGAGTGTAGAAGTCCTTTAACTCCCTGACATACATCTGAAAAAGCAATAGGCTGATAGGGTCAAAAATAGGCCACTTGGCTTGTCTTACATGATAATAATGTATTATGAACTCATACTGCTAACTTCTGAGTACTAGAGAAAGTTCTCAGCTAAAAGAATATTCCAATAAATTTTGCACTTACATGGCAAGGTTTTTAATGTATTGCAAACCCATCTGCTTTGCCTCCTCAGACTTTGGCAGTGTCTGCAACTTACCATTTCCATTCTCTACTATGGCCAATGGTTGTCTGTAGACTGCTGTCTTTCTCAAGGTTTTCATAGTCCTTTGAACTTCTGCCAACAGCACCGCTTGCATTGCCTCAATAATCTGTCAAAAATGCAAATTATAATTGGATGATATTTTTATTTCAGTCATTTATCTAAGCACTTGTCCCTTTTAAGCAAATACCAGAAGATTTTAAGATGGTTGAGTAGATGCCATTAGAAAGTCAACATTTACCAATATCTTTCAGACAGTGATAATCATGTGGTTCTATATGCACAGAGTATTCATCAGATGTTGCTATCCAGTTAACAAATGTTAATTGTGAATTGTGACTTGTTCACAAATTAAACATTAATTCTCCTTAATCTCCAAACTAGAATTGTTTGCCTACTATCTCTTTGATATCAAGGGGTCATGACAATATATGTCAGATAGGACAGGTGGTGATATCATCCAACAAAAAAATATCTTTATTTGCTTCTTTGTGTGCAATGATTCATGGGCTGAATAAGGACTTGGTGTTTTGACATTTTTAGAAATTTGGATGTCCAGTCTTCTCCAAAAAGCTTTCCAAATGTTTCATTATTAGTGGCAATCTTCTATTTCTCCAGCTCAACTGTATTAATACTTCATTTTTATTTTTTTTTAAACACAAGAAGCAAAAGGTTCCACTGACTCCTCTTATCCAAAAGGAACAACTGCTGCAAATATGAACAGCCTATAAATGGCACTTGCAATACCTGTTACGTTAACACCACGTGTGTATTAAGACAATGCTGTTTAGAAACTGCATGACAAGGTTATTATTTTTACTCATCTTTGCTTTAGTGGAGAAGCCCAAGGAGAACTTGGGAAATATTAAAACCTAAGACATGTACATGTATAAAGCACATGGAGAACTTCCACAATGGACCTGAGCTTTTGTAGTTCCTACTCAGTCTATATTTCAATATGATGCAGAATGGTAGCATGTATACCTTTTTATTTGGTATGTCTATCAGAAAAGGGATACATCCCCCTTCCCCCCCCCCCAAGCCCCATTAGGTAGTTATTCAACTCTTCTTCCTGAAGGACAGAGAAAATCTGAAGTTTCCAATACAGTGTACCCCACCTTAACATAAATATAAATTTAAGTTGCATATGAAAATAAATAAGTGAAATGTTTCAATTATAAATGCTCTTTATATAATGTTATATTAAAAACAGTATGTTAATAATTTAAGTTAAATAGGAATTTAAGTCAATACACAGGTTTCCTCAAACTGCCTGGAGGAGAGAGATTTCATCTCACTAATCAAGTACAGTGAATTCGTGGGCTATCCTCAATCACATTTCTAGCTGCTCTTGTAAATTCAAATCATTAAGCAGAACAAAGGCTGTAGGTGTCCTTCATGACAAAATTCCTTATTACAGACAAGTGTACCCCAGTCAGGTTCATAGTGTGGAAGTTCACAGCAAATGAACACAGCTCCGCGTGTTGTGACACAGTGCAAACCATCTTGTTATAATAGCACTTGACTTTACAATGGAAACCAAAGGCATTTTCTGATTCCTCACATCGATAGAACCCTGAGCTTTGGGGATTACAGATCCTGACTTTATAGAGGACTCTTACAATGTATCTACAATAATTAAGAAAGAAAAAGAAGCCCAGAGACATTTTAATTGTCCTAGGAAAACTTCAGACCAAGAAAAAAAAATAACAGGATTACACAAAAGAATTGTACACATTATCTATTTTTCTGATATACTAAGAACCTGTTGGTAATCTGAATATGATATTCATTGCTGTGTATGTGAGCTAGACAGCATTTATAATATGTTATTTCCTCTAACATCTTACAACAGAATTAAAAACAAACAAACAAAAAAAAACCTGTTGCAAATGGCACAGCATAATATTGTGCAGGCACCTGTATGTCTCTGCATGCTACTCATCTACTACTGTTGAATCCCTATTTCCACAGGGCTCAGTGTGGTTTCACATTTGGTTTTGTCCTCCTGGTGTTTTCCCCATCAGTTTATATACCTCATCTAACATTATCTCCAAGCTCAAAAATCCCCAGAAACTTTGCCCATTTTTAGCACAAAACACATTTACATGAGTACTTTTCATTTTCTTTGACATTTTCCAGTCTGTCTTCAGGATTCTTCTGACTTACATGTAAAACTGCTATCTTGTTGGCTAACACGTATTTTTGTTTGTTTTTGTTTTCCTTTTTCCTCATAATTGTGAAAATTTCTGAAAAAATCATCTACTTTTGAGCTGAGATTGTGAAATATGATAGAAATTATACTTCTTTTAAGGGTATACCTGACAAGGTATAAATACTCTATGTCCAACTACAAATAGAGATATTCAGTGGTGAAAGGTAATTGCTTGACCATCAGGACCTGCAGCACCAATATCTGAGAACAATTCAAACATAAGTGAACAAGAGCGGAAGCAAGCAGTATTGTTACATAAATACTAAGTTATATTGACTTTCATTTCTTCTCCTAATCAATTATTTCCAAGCATAACTATTCTTATAATGACTGGGTCTGATGAGAGAAGGCATCACCCCTGGTTATTGCTCAGGCCATAGCCTTTACGGTGTTAAGCCTTCTGGAATCTGACTCCCAGGAACCTGTATAACACAGGCACATCAGGGAGCAAAAAAAAAATACAGATCAAAGCATCAGACTTGTAGCATCCAGCTTGCTTTCCTTTAATATAAAGAAATTGATAGCCAACCCAACTACAAGAACATATAGTCATATGGAGCAGGGGGAGTATAAATTAAATTAATTATCAGTGGCATGGCTATGGAGAGGATCCACTATCAGGGGAATTGTTTAGACCCTAATAATGAGGTAAGTTGTCTTCAGGTAGAGTCAAACACAGTAAAAACAAATGCTTCCATAGTTTTTAAGGGAAATTACTGTAAACATGAGTAGCATAAGTAAAAAGGTACTTGCTCATCTGTGCTACTGTTAGCAATGGCCTTAACAGGAAGTGGTCTATGGCTTGAAAGTAAAATTCTCTGTAATATGCCTCAGATTTATCCCATCTTATTTTAGGTATTAACTGAAAGGAAGTAATTGATGTGACAATAATATAGGTGTACTGCAGAAATCCACAGAAAGATGAAGATGTACAGAGATGATTCATTCCTCCAAAAAATATGAACAGTCCCTCCACAGTTTCTATCTTTTCCCAGTGGTGAAAGAGGAGGCTAAAGCAACCACAGTCCTCATGCAAATGTTTATGTCAGAGGTCTAAATATGGCGTCAGCAGTTTTCCTAAGGGAAGACTGTGCAGAGTAGCTAACTAATTATCGACGATACAGGTTTTCTTGTAGAGAAAAGGAATACAGTAAGATCAGGAAGATAGAGGAGGACTTCCAAACCAGAACCTAAATGTTATACACTGAAGCTATATAAACTGTTTTTCTGATGGTGGTCCTGAATTAATACAGTTCTAACATGGTCTTACTACTTGGGACAGTTTCAAGATTAGAACTGACTTATGTCCAGGTAGCTCAGAACTAAAACAGATGCATGACTCCCTACTGATTGTGAAGACATTAGTAGTTAATGGGACAAAGCTCAGACATTTCGATATGGATGTGTCACACTACAGATTCCACTTGCTGTCATACATAAAACAGAGACAAACTGCTGAATCCCCATAAACTGATTGGTGCCAAACAAGTCTGATAGACTGCTTGCATATTGCCATGTAATAAAATCCTTGACCACATATACAAAGGTTGGAGACAGCATTTTTTTTAGTGGAACTACTGACCTATAAAAGATTCATGCAAAACTTACTGTTTTGATCCTGATTTCCTTTGCCGAGATTAGCACTGAAAATGGCTAAAGGCTATTTTTTTCCATAGCAAAGGCTATGGAAACATGGTCGTTTACTATGTCTTACAAAATGTTCAGCTCGTGGAATAAGGCACATTGTAGGAAGAAGCTTACTTGGTCTATAAACATTTTTATGAAGTGATAAAGGACTTCAATCTTCAGGGAAGTCAACCTAACAAGAAGCAGCTTCACTCAATGAGATTGGAAAATATCTTAGAGCAGAAGAGAAGGAAGCAAATTATTTCATATTGTATTATTCTTGAAATGACTGAATAAAGGAATAGGAAAGACACATTTCAATCTCTATTATTTGAATAATAAGGAGCTAGGAAGAGCAAAGGAATATTTATCAAAGAAATCTTCCTAGTGGAAAAAAGGATGCTTATATCTCCCAGAATCAACATCAAAACACTTCAGTTGCATTACAGTTTGATGTGGTTTTTTAATTTTTTTATTTTTATTTTGCACTCTTTCAGCCACAAAGGTTTCATAAAGCTGAAATAATGTAAGAGTACAGTAAATAAAATTAAAATACAACTAAACGTCTATTATAGAGGAACAGTTTATTTTAAGTATAGTGTAAGAACAGTCATTATTTCATCATGTTAAATGTTTCTGGGCAAGCAATTATTTCTATATATGTGTATCTCTGGAAAGGCCAAAACACTTCAGTAATTTCTGGGTGAGGTGGGAGTGTGGCAAAAAGCAGCAGTATTTCACCCAAAAGAGCAGGAAAATGAATGAAGATGACCTTTTCTTTAAAATCAACCGGTGAAATAAATCCTGTAAAAATATTTTAAAAATACGTGCATTTTTAAAGTTTAAAACAAAAAGACCTCCCTTGGCCCTTAAACTTCAATAAGTCAGTTAGTCAGTAAAGTCATGATCAATCATTTGCTGCAAGTTCTTTCAGTTTCCTTGTTTGCACAGAATCTGTTGTAGTACTGTAAGGAGATGAGGAATCAATAAATGGCAAATCCTTTGGGTCATGTCTGAGAGTCAGTATCCTCCATAAAAGACGTTAGAAAAAAAAAAGAAAAAACTTTTAAAAAGTAGAATAACTAGCGATGCTGGGAGAGAACATACATGACTGTTTAATCAGTCTGTTCAGGATTTACAGTTTGGCCATGAATCTGTGTTTGTATAAAGAAATCAGTAAGAGAGCCATCCTACTATCAATAGAACTATCATTTTATATAAACGTGGGTGGCTGAATACCCACCCCTATTGCCAAAGTCACAAATGGCTTTGAATGTTATGGCATTTACAGCAGTTTGGCTGCAAACAGGAAAAAAAAATGCACTACAAAGCTGGTTAAAGATCATTGCAAACCTGAGTCTTAATAACATTAGAATTTGTGTAGGATTGATAGGATGGTATTTGCAGTACTTCACAATTTCAGTGTCTTAAGATCTTTTCAGATGAAAGTTATGAGGTAGCTTATTCCACACACTAATCTCCTTTGGTAGATAAGGCCATTATCATTGCATAAACTTATCAGTCACTAAATTCAATAGAAAATATAAAAACATGCTGCAAATTCTAGAAAACATCACGAAGCATACTTGGTGATTATTCATTCAGACTTTAGGACAATTACCTTCTCATATTTGAGCATGCGCATTAAGGCTTTATAAATAGCATACCCCATATCAAAGTAAATTTTTATACCCCATATCAAAGTAAATTTTTGATTTTTAAAGATATGAATGGCATGATTTATATATAATATTTTCCTTAAATTGGTAACTACGGTATCACATGACAGATTCCAAGTACTAAACTACAGTCAATGTCACTTAAAGATTAGATTGTTGCTATTAACACAGCCTATTACCTACCTTTATAGATTGGTCACTCCAACAACAAATGAGTTTCAGCAGTGAAACTCTCCTAAAGTCAGGGGAATGGTGTTTACTTGTTTCTGAAAAACACATACATAACTTATGAACTGACAGTACACATAAATACAGAAATACAAAGATGTTAAACATTTTTAACTCCAACATCTGAAAAAGAATAATTTCTCAGAACGTTTCAATCTAATGACATAAGCACAAGGCACCCATATCACATTGTCATCTGAACTACTTACAGTTATCCAAAATCAGATTAGTCCTTTTTGTTTACAGTTGTCTGCTTATTTGCAAAGACCAAAAAAAATACTGAAAGTATTCTGATCATACAATGCAGTTGTCCACTGAGATGATGGAGTCCTGCCATGAAGACTGGAGCTTGAAAGAATTGCATGGGTATACGTATACTGTAAAGTCAATTGTATTCACTAGTGTAGTCTGAAGAGGATCGTATGCTATTCAGTAAATGGTTTTGTGAAATAGTTATGTTTGTCAGTATCTAATTAAATATTTAAACATATGTATATACATGCAGGTATGATCAAAAAGAAAAGTGAAAAAGAAAGGAAAATAAAATGAGAGCATGTGATATTATTTTATGGTTAGATGGGATAAGGGCAAGCACTACATTCTTTACCTCTGGTAGCTGACGTAACGTACCATATTATACAAAATGTAAAGGCTAATACAAAAATATAAAAAACATTGACAAAATAAGGCAAAACTGATCATATGAAGGTAAACTTCTTTCATTCTCACATTTTAATTTGAATTTTGAAATTTGTTCATACATCAGGATGATGAATTTTTGATGAATTTTTCTTTTTTTTTTTCTTTTTCTGACGCAGCGAAACTTGCAAAATTGCCAAGTTGAAGGTTGATTGATTTTTTGTTTGTTTTGTTGGCCAGCAGATATGGTAACAACATTTTATAAGTATAGGTAATTAGTGCCAAATTTTCAAATGCTATATCCTCTGATTAATGATTTGGCATTGGGACCAGATTATGAATTTTTTACTCAATTAACATTCTACCTTTGAAACAGAATTTGCTTCATTTCAATGATTTCAACTGAATACAAATTTAAGTATGGCCTGACTTCATTGCAATAAAAGATAGTGTTATTTTTCTCTTGTGTTATGTCTGTCAATAAAAGTCTCTGTCACTGTAAAGATTATTTCAAACACAATGCTCTCTCCCTTCCCCCCCCCCCAAACAAAGCAATATTTATTTGAATTGGCAGCTTCTATTGTTCTTACTAACCTAGATAAGAGCTAACCTGAAGCTTCTCCATTCTAAACATAAATGGTCATTTAGCAAGCATCTCCCATAATCAAAAAGAGAACAGCAAATATGGTACCTTATCCAACCTTATTGTCTGTTCTCATGCAAATATATTTCAGTTTAATGTCCATATATATGCAAAATGCTCCTGTTCTAATTTGGCTTTATTCCCATCTCTTTTTACAAGTGTAAATATATACAGAAACTCCCAAAAGGTCAGCAGAATTAAGATTTAACATTGCCCAGTGTGTCCTTGATGCTAAAGTGGTCATTCCTAAAATGTCTGTGTGATGCACAAGCTGATTTTAGATGGGGATTTTAAGGTTTATTTAAATACCAGGGAAAAAAGTTTTAACTTGAAAAAGTTCATTTTATCTGTCTAGACAGGACTTAACTCATAACAGGAACACTATAATTTGTTAAGGTAATGTATAATGTCAAATATCCATACTCTTTCCTCTACTCTTTGGTTCATTACATGCTATAAAAACAAGTTTAAAGTCACTTGCAAGCCAAAACTGGTGAACGATTGCCTATGGGACATTAACATGAAGAGATTCTGCACTAAGCCAAAAGTCTAAGTTTGGCATTACCGAACAGTCAACACAACTCTTGTATTGCTAAGGCAACAGTTTGCTTGAAGGGTTGTATGTATTGTAGGGTGGGCATGTAACGATGTTGAGGGAGATGGAGGAGGGGGAAGACAACAGCGTTTATACTATTACGTTTCTATTTTTCAGATTGCTAGAAGATATCTTTAGAAACTCAGCCAAATGTTCTGCCATCACACAACGCATATCTTTGTATTATTTAATGTGCTTTTGCATGTAAAAGTGATATTCACATTAAAAAACATATTAAACCAGTCAATCCAGACCTCCTCAAAGTTAAAGAATATAAATAGTTTTTTCATTATTGAAATTAAATGATATATTTTAGTAATTAAATGCATGCAAAACACAACACCAAAAAAAGCTAATATTGTCATTCTTCAACACTTACTGCTTGATAACTCTCCATAAAAACTGGAAAACGAAGACATGGCCGCTTCCATATTTCTCCATTTGTCATGTACAGATTCTGATCGATGTGAACTAAAATAATATGGAATTGTTAAATAAAACCTGAACATATTTACAAAAACCTTATGTCTGTTTTAAGATAGATATTCACAATCACTGTAGCTATTACTATCAGTCAACCACAAATTAGTTTATCCTCAGGTGACTTGCACACTTTTGCCCTCAACTTGCTATTGAAACAGTCACATGTACACAAGTCTGAGTATCGTCCATATGCAGAAATTTCATGTTTAGCCAAAACTTCTTCCAGTTAACTCTTACATTATTTTATACAAGCAAAGTCATGTGAAAAGAATTTCATCAAAATACTATTTTCACCAAGTACCTGAGCTTTTTTTCTATTACATAGGATAAAAGTCCAAGAGTGACAGCTTTAATTTTTACAGGTTTTCACCTTTTCACAGTTCTAAATATTCACTTGGAATATAGTTGTAATACTTGGGATTTTGATAAAGAGCTACAATTTAGGGGACATGTTTGTATACCTATTAGTATCTAAGAGAACCCTTCAGTACTTGTCTCTGACTAATTCAGGAACCATAACCCTTGAAGACAAAGAATATGGGTGGAAAGGAAGTAGAAAACCCCCTAAACCCTTGTGCTATTTTAAACTATTTCTTTCAAATGCTTTGCTATAGTGACCCTGAATTTGTGTGTCATTTAAAAATAATATATTTCACCTTTCAAATTCACTACAACCAACAATAAGTCATAATATTTTGAAAGCTTTACAATACTAAGCAATTCTCAAAATTGAGAGCTTGAGCACTTTGAGGTACAGACACAAAACTCAAAATGCAGCAGAACAAAAGTTATTTGAAGATCTGTTAGCTTTTTCCTGTTTCTGTTCCACTTTTATAACCTGACATTTTACTACAATTTCCTCTATTATCACAGCATTGGTCAAGTTGAAAAAAAAAAAAAGCAGATTCAAAAATATTTTTATGAATAATAGCTAATAGACTCAGTCCCAAGTTTTTCCAAAGTCATTTTTTTCATACTTCATTCTTTTTTTTTTTTTTTTTTTTTTTTTTTTTTTGTGTGTGTGTGTATCAGGTAGCTAACAGTTCACATACAAACTATATCCTGAAACTTATTGATCCAAATCATTACCTGAAAATGTATGAGTTTGTCAACCAAGTGTTTTTCACTGGGGAGTGATGAGCTGCTAAAGACATGGTTTATGCAGAAACATACATGTATATATGCTGACAAGGACATGTATCTGCTCAAAATGAGAATACCAGACTCATCCAAGAATACCCAAAAGTGTATGTACTGACTGAATTCATTTTCCAGTTCTCATTCTTCATATTAAAAATGTATTTTATTTAACAACAACAAAAAATCCTTTCACTCTCCTGTAATAGCAAAATTATCAGATATGCCAAAGAAAAGGGATTTAAACTTTATTATTTCCTTCCCCAGATAAGGGCCATAGCTAACAATAAAATAATTCTCCCTACAGTCCAAAGAATATGTTATTGCAAGAATATGTTATAAGCAAAGAAGTGGTCTACCATAAAAAGAAGAAAGCTGTAATCCCTGAATTATCAAACCAGTAGCTAGACACCAGTCTACATTGACAGAAATAAACATGCAATCTATTCTCTTTCATGAAATTAGGCAGGAATTTCCATTTCAGCTGCATACATATTAAGCAAGAATCTTGGTCACTGGATAATCTATTCAAGTATTTAAGTTTAAAAGATTCTATTTTCTTGTTTGCACTAGTGTGCTAATAGAAAGTAAACTTTCACAGGAAGGAAAGAGTTGTAACTCTCAAAAGGAGATTACTGAAAAAGTAAAAGGATCCTACTAAAATGAGATTAAAATGTGTTTTGTTTTGTTTTGTTTTTTTCTTTTCTTTTGTATTAGTAACTGAATTAGTAAAAATTGTTTGTACCTCAGTAATAATTAGTAGACCAGCACTCTTACAAGCTATAAAAGCAGTCTTACTAATTCCTTCAGCAAATGCTGCAGCAAATTGGAATTCAATATATGCTTTTTCCCTTGGGCATGCAGTAGTTTCAGCTAAATCAACTGCTCAAGCAGGTGTGCCTACATGCTGTACTTTTAGAAATCAGACTATATAAAACTGTATTTGCTCAGCTTCTTTCAAACTTTTAATTAGGCAAAAGTGCATTATTTTAACAGCTTGCCAAAACAAAACTCATTCCAACCCCCAAAACAAAGTGAATAATGTATAAAGAATAAGGACAAGTCATATAGGAAGATGAAAAAAAAAATTAACATAGGTTGTGATAATTTTCTCAAACCTAAATTATTTGTGAGAAGAATAAGTGAAGCAAATACTAAATCACAAAAACATGGTAAATAAATGGTCATGTTCACACTAGGCATACTACTAGGCATAAAAAAAAAAAGGAAACTTCACGGGAAAAGGGCTTTCTAGGTGGAAAGAGATACATTTACATACACATTACTGATTTTAAGGTTATACAGAATTTATAGATACATTTAGATAGTAAATTCAGATAGCAGAACTATGCCTTTAATACTCAGACACAACGATAACATTATTGCATTAAAGTAGATAGTGTCTTTTTTTTTTTTTTTTTCCTAAGCCTACCAACTTTGGAATCATTAAAACAAACAACAAACTAATTTTTGAAGAATTAAATTCATTTCCTTGACTCTAATATGCTTCTTCTACAAAGACAGATTATTTTTTCTTTAAATAACCTCTTGTGTGTGTGTGTATGAGACAGAAAAACAATCTTGTCGTCTTTACTCACACAACTTTGATTTGCTGTCAAAGGGATGATTCTTTACTGTAGTGGGGCATCATTTGCACATTACAGCCATTAGGAAAATGTACAAAGTTCTTTACATACTTCATCTGTTATCTTTGTTTATTAGGGAAAAAAGGGAATTATTACTCACACGTCTAACATTCCAAAACAGTTCTTGGAATGTAGCAGGGAGAATAAGGTCTGAACAGAAAGCCATTATGAGAAAAAAAAATTGTCACCAGAGGTATAGAGGGAAAAGGCCCAGGTTACTCTAAAATCTCTAAGGTCTCCGTTAATTCAGCAGATACAGTCTAGTACTGATCAAATTCCCTATTAAAGAACACTATCTTTCAACAAGTAAAATCAGGAAAAAAAAAAAAAGACTTGTGTTATCTCTATCTGGACTCATAGTACATGGTATTGCTGTGTAGGAACTCAGGGGAGCTTAACAGCAACCAACCAATCAACCTCCTCCCCCCACCAAAAAAAAAAAAAAAAAAAAAAAAAAAAAAAAAAAAAGAATTAAATGGATACAACTCAAGAGCTCTTATTTAGATGACTCCATAAGGAGGTAACAGCCCATATGAGAGCATCACAAATGGCACCAAACTGAAACTTAGTCACAAGACAGCTGTAAATAAGAATACTATTCAGCTCTTAAAAAAAAGACACAATCCATACCAAACCATGTCAAAATCCTAACTAAAGCATTTCACAGTCATTGAATATAAACTAATGTTTTTTTAAACTGAAATTTATGGCAATTTTTTGTATTTTGTATAATAAGAAAATCACTTATTTCTACAGGTGACACTTGCTTTTATGGCTTTACCTTCCCTAGAGAAAGTTTAAAATTGTACGATAGTGTTTTCACAAAATAAACTATGTATTTTTTCTATTCAACTTCAATAATTTTATGGGTGAGATTCTCCAAAGCTAGAATTTGTCAGGAAAAATATATTATTTTAGTATGTTCCTAACTGAATACATTGTCTCTACCAACAGAGTACTGTAAGACACAATGTAGGCATAACATTTTCTTGCATAAAAAAGATTTCATGTTCAAGCTGGAATCTTGGAAGTGTCCTTTAATATAAGAACTTGTGTTGAATATGTACCAGTAGACAATGCAATAAGCAGGAAAAGTAACTGAGAAATGCATGTTTGTCCTGCAGGATGTTGTATACCTACTGAGGTATCCTGAATATCCAGAGCCTTGTGGAAGATGCACAGTTCTTTGCTGCACCAGGATCAGTATTTTTTGTTCCCCTCCTTACCTCTAGGTCATAGTGTCAACACTGAATTTCATTGTCCCTAAAATACTAAATATGGACCAACATTGGTTTGCTGAATGAAAACAGTCTGGACAATATCCATTGGCTGACTAGTGAGCCTTATTTGGATGGGTCAAATAATAATGAGCATACTATTTCTCAAAATGTGGAAAAAGTGTTTAGTTGATAAATTTGTTTTAAGTAACAAATGTTATTTGGGATGGTTCTTATAACATAAGGGCTGATAAAATATTCATTCCTTCTAGCTGCCATTATTACTCTGTGTGTGTTACTTTAGATAACATAACAAGTAGAGATTGTTGCCTCTCATGTTTTATTTATCTGTGGAGGTAGGGGTTTCGTGGTAAAGGAAGTATATTGCTTATAGGGAATGGAAGTTAAAACAGCACAAATGTGTTAATACGCCTCCAAATGTGCTTGAAGAGACCTCATTATTCTCCTTACTTTAAGTAGTGAGGAAAATAGTTCTCTGGAAAGATAGGGTGTGAAGTTGGATAATTCAAATTTTTGTTCAGTTGAAAAGTTTCTTACGTCATTTTATTCATCAGCTGTAAAGATACTTAACTTTTACCTGTTCTTTCATTGAAAAGACATCCTATAAAAAAAATCTCTACAGGAAGAATGCAAATTACACTGAATACGTCCATATTTAAGAACAAAATCAGTCATGTCATTCTCTCCTCCTCCCCTCCCTTTTCTTTCAAAGTGCTTTGAAAAAAAAAACAAACAAAAAAAACACAAACGACCAAAAGAAAGGGTTCTTACCTTTCAATTTCACTTGTATCTGCTGAAGGCATGTTAATTATCCTGTTGATTAAAGCTATTCTGTTAAATAAGAAAAGAACTGTTTCCGATCCCTTTGCTCCATAAGCATTATTCACTGGTTCTTCCTTTGTTTCATTTTGTCCTTCAGTTGCAGCAAGGTACTTGTTTGATAAATCAAACACTCTCTTTGAAAACAAGTTACTCAATGTGTGTTCTTCTAGCACACCACAATCAGTACACTTCCATCCCGGCAACATCAGTGATATGTGACTTTCATTTGACAGAAGTCCAAAAGAAACTGGACACTGGAGCCGTAATATATCTAGGTGTCTTACACAAAGATTGTCTATTTCTTCATCTACACCCCAGGGTAAGAGACATGACAAAAGCAGTTTAGCTGTATCTGTGGCGATGTCC
Source organism: Aythya ferina (assembly GCF_964211825.1). NCBI lineage: Eukaryota > Metazoa > Chordata > Aves > Anseriformes > Anatidae > Aythya > Aythya ferina. Next base: position 19,169,631 of record NC_140307.1, on the reverse strand, counting down.
ACATCAATGTTTCCTGATGACTGCATTCTAATCTTTCTTGAACTCTTCATTTTTTTCTGTCTTTTTATGCCACCACTTTCTTCCAAAGATCTAACTGCATTAGTATCCCCACTGACTTGGTTTGCACAAACAGCATCTACTTGCCCATCAACTGTTGATATGGAACCAGCAGTTTTATTTCTTCTTAATGTCAGTGCCCTTTTCTCAGTAGTACTTTTGGCTCTTTCTATAGTGTCAAGGTTGTGGAATGAATTTGATGACTTTAATCCACAGAGTTGAGATGACAGCAGAAGTTCCACAAGTTTTTCCAGATCAAATAAGAGAATATGAAAGTTTGCACTGTTCCATTTTGTCTTAACTGGTAAAACAGTAAAGGGCTGTCGAATGAGGCTGTTATCCATTATCTGAAAGAAAAATAATAAATGTCCAAAAACAAATCCATAATATTTTGTAATTTTATAGAGTTGCATAGAGTTGCATATAGAATAGGCTAAATCCATTAACTCCATTAAGTCTAACTTAATCATATTTATTCACTTCTTACTTAGGAAAAAGATTTTCCTTCTACATCATTTCATATATGCAAAGGGACATGTACTTAAACACTGCAACCCCAATTCCCCAACATCTTTTAAAGTAAAAATATTCTAATAAATTTTCATTGTAGAGAAGAAACTTTTTTTTTTTTTTTTTTTTTTTTTTTTTTTTTTTTTTTTTTTGGTCTGAGACACATTTCAGATGAGTTTCCAGGAAAACAACTACTTTCTTTCATAGGAATCATTGTGCCTCACTACCAAGGTGCACTCTTCTGAAGTTACTGGAAGGACCATCAAATGTTAAAGTCAAATTATGAGATGGTGACATCTGATATCAGAAACCTGCTCTATCTATTAAAGAAGCATCTTTTACCTTCAGGGAAAAAACAGACATGAGTATAAATTCCATTTTGATTCTTTTGCCCGTTTCTTTAAGCAGTTACGGCTTGTATGCTTTTATTGTCCTGCACAAGCCTATACTCTCAGCACTGTGTTCATTCCAGTTATTTCATGTCTACAAGCAAGCATGTACAAGCAGAAAGATAGAGAAGCAAATTTTCAGCCCAGTGATGCTTCTGCAAAGAGCCATCATAGCACCATGCTCCTTATCACAGGTGATGCAGGATTTTCTGGATCTTTGTTTTGTGATAGTCAGAAATATTATGCTAATGCAAATGAAGAACTGTTTCTGCTGAGCATGTGAGCTGAATCTTAAAAGACACTATCAACAAATATTAGTAAAAATGAGGTGACAGCTGGATTTAATTTGAATGATTAATGATTGTTGATTAACTCATCTTTCTCAAGAGTAGTTTTACCTAACTGCTTTTGCATTGCTAACAAGTTTTATAAGATTAACTATTCATAAACTGTTAATATTTTAGTTACAAATAACACAAGTGCAATTTTAACCGTGTTTACAAGCAATTTGACTACTTAGTTTTGGATAATAAAAAATTTGCCCTTCTGTTATTTAGGGAATGATGTTACCACCAGGTGAAGATAGACTCTAAATATACAATCTTATTTAAAGATCTCTATGGGAAGGCATAAGTAAGAGATTATAACAGCTTGTTCAGGTTTCCTTTCTATCCCTTTCCTTTAATGTATATATTGTAACATTTATATATTGCTGTATTTCAGCACTAGGATTATTTTAATCTTTATAGTTACTGATACATAGGGAGAATCCAATGGAATGCAAACAGTGGAATTCATAAGCTAGTTTTAACATTAATAGAAAGTATTCTTAGGCTTTGAACTTTCTTCTTTGTTCTATACATTTATATTTGGTTGACTAGCATTTAGAAGCCTTTAGAAAAATCGCCATACAAACAAAAGAAAATACTATGACAATGTCAATCTGTTGAGGCATTTGGTGATGTTACTGGGTGCAAGGCCACAATAAATGTTTATTGGCAATATGAAAGCTTATTGACATTGATCCTAAAAGCATCTACAAAGTTACCTTAGCTCTCTGCCATAGGCATTTAATTCCATTGAAAGAAGGTGGATATCTAAAGCTTCAGACATAAAACACTATTTAGAAATATGGACAAGCTATTCACTGTAACATAAGATGACAGAAAATGGAAGGAAACCCATAAAACTAACTATGAACTGGAGAACAGGGAATAGCATTTGATGATGGTTATTGAAAAGTAGATTAAATTATTTACATTCTGTACTGTCTTTCCTGAAATTCCAGAAGTATTTTACAAAAATAAGTTTTACTATATACAGATAAGTATCAGAACTATCATTTTTAAATGAACATATGAAGAATTTAATAACTTGGCTTCAAGAAGTGGGCTAATAGGAGTTGCAATAACAAAGCATGACCTGTCTCTGAACCACATGGTCCAACTTTGGGGTCTCCCTGTTGCCAACACACAGGTCTCTGTAATAAGATACTTTTTTTTTTCTGACAATTTTTGCTTGATGCAATTTCATATATCATGGGATCTTTCAAACCCAAATTAGTTGATCTGATAATACTGTGTATACCCAAATATCAAGCCATTCAAGCCTTAGCATTCTCCCAATGAATTTCAAATTTTCATGTCAAAAAAAGGATTCATCTAATAATACAAAGGTTTCCTTCAATTCTGCAGGTTAAATGACCAGAGGCGTCTTTTTCTGATTTACCATTGTTAATTTTAAATTTTATTGTAGGCACGGCCTACCTTCTGATTCCACATTGGCATCTCTTTCCTGACCACCAATGTTCATCTACTTTCATTATTTAGCTGAGCAATTAGGAAGATTATTTATTAAAAAAAAAAAAAAACTTCTGAAAGTTGTTACAGGGAAAAAGCCTTTCTTGGCTTCAATAACTTGATCCACATTTTAAAAGCTGAACTTTGTCCTTTTTGTCATTATCCAGATGTATGAATTTAAAATAACTATAAATGCTAAGGCACACCACCGCACTTTAGTTGTAAGAATTAGCTGAATTTGCTACCACTTTTTTTTGTGCATCACTAGCAATAAGTTTAAGAACAATTCACTCTGAAGGAGATCTATGCCAGTCAAGAAAGTAAATTTTAGAAAAAGAAAAACATGTTTTTGTAAGGTCTAAAAACTGTCACTAAAAACGTTCTCATTGTCATGATGTACCTAACACTTTTTTTTTTTTTTTTTTACGTTGGAAACTGGGAAGTCGGAAGCACTTTATTTTATTATGTCTTTATACATTATTACCAAATTAATACCACCACCAGCCATTTAAGTTAAAATATTGGCTAGTTCCTAACAAAACTGATAAATTCTCATAAAGCTTTTGAAACCATCACAACTTAATTTAAACAAATTCTGAAGTAAAATAGTGTTTGTTCCCCTCTCCAAACCAAACAAAAACCCTGTTAGATGCTGAAGTTTAGTAAAGAGGTGACACTTCCCTTGTTCAAAAACAAAGCCATGTTGATGACATTCCTGCTAACAATTGGAGTTCAGAGCATTTGCTGCTTGGAGTAATCTGTATTCACTGATAATGCTCCATTTGAAGCCTTCACCTGTGAGCTTTAAAGAAGCTTGGCTACAGACCAAAATTATATCCAGAGACTCATCATCTCTGGTTGAATGACAGCTTTCTATATGTAGAAAAGAAAGGATTCAAAGAAAGGCCACGCTATATGCCATGCATGGCAACTATGACTTCTCTAGGGGCCATCTAGGGAGCTATTAAAGGTATTGGAGCCAGGACAAGACACGAGCCAACTTTGCAGGATTTCTTCTAACATGGAATCCTTTCCTTCCCATAACTTAGAAGACTGCTCTTTTACTTCCCTCTTTACAAATCTTTACAAAACCACATTAGCAGCCCAGAAAACATTTTCCCTTGTTTATGAGTAGTGGGAGGTAGGGGGCTACCCTTACCATAACACTGATCTATGTGTGGGCTATCTTTAACATATTTAAGACATAGACACTACGTAAAATTTTAAAGGGAAGTAGAATTCAAGTGTTATTTTATCTAGCTGCCTTCTCATCTCTAAAAGCATTTTTCCACTGGGATACAACTTAATCAAAGAACACTATTCCATGTAAAATACACACTTCCATTAGCTGGCAAGGATTCCTGTATTTTTTCAGCTCCTCATGTATATGTACTATTTCTGCACTCCAGCTTTCTTTACCAGATGCACTCTCTTGTTGGCTTTGTGCTAAAAATAGTTTTGACAAGAATGGTCTTGACATTTATTTTACATAAAAGAAATAAAGTGGCAAGATCATGTGGTGGACTCTAGAAGGAAAACCAGACTCAAAGTATGCTTAGAGAGCACTTTAAAACTACTAAAAAGAAATAGCTCAGTTCTCACAGTGTGGGTAGTATCAACTTCTACACAAAAACGTGTCCAAAACTATTAAAAGGGATTCTTACAGAGTTTGGGTTTCCTTTATCCATTGTACACTTTGGGATTAAAAAAAAAATAAAATAAAATAAAAATAAAAATAAAAATAAAAAAGCCACAGAAGAGCCTGCAATATGAATTATGGTATATAAAGCATAAATGTGAGCCACCAATTCCAATCTGTAAGGTTTTTGCTTTATTTGTTTTTAAATTATGCAACATTCAGGGAGTTAAAATTCTGCTCATTTAAGCTTTCTCTTGTGAGAGTAGGTTCTAGAAAATGTTAGGCTGAAATGAACAACTTATTCTCAGGATAAATTTTTCTTAGGATAAATTTCAGTTAGATTTTTTTTTTTTGGGGGGGGGGTGGCAATGAGCATCACTGAAGTATTGAGAAAGCAGTCTAAAATTCTTAAACTGTGCTACGGGTGATTTTGAGGCCTGGGGAAGGGGGTGGTAGCAGCTGGGAAGGGGATTTTCTGTTAGTGTCCTGCAGTTTTTTTTTAAGCAGATTTAAACTTCACTGTTTTGACAATCATTAAAATATAGTCTTAATAGACCACTTAATCATAGACCCAATAAAACACGGCATTTAGTCCATAATAAAAGTTTGTAAGCATGACTTTCACTTTTAAAGAGTAAATAATCCACTATTAAATATACTTATTAAAAAGAAATCTAGTTTATCAGTTAAATACCAGCATCCTTGTGTGTCTGCTTAAGTGCATTCAATTAAGACAATCTGTGAAAAATGCGAAAAAGTACACACACTTCACCCTTTCACAAATATTATTAAGCAAAAAAATGTTTTTAAAACTACTCTTATAGTCTAAATTGCTTTAGATGATAATTTCTGAAATAGCACAAAATGTTTGAGACTATGACTGAATGTATTTTAATGAAATTAACAGGTTGTTTTCTCTGTAATCTGACCTTGAGTTACACTACAAAGACAACAGAAATTTTAAATAGCTTTTACATATTTCATTTACTCCCGTTTACTGTTCATTACCTCTGTGGCAATCAATAGCATTGACAATAAGTAGGATTATTATTTTATAAACTAACATGTGACAAAACTCAGCTACCAAAAAGAAAAGGAGGGTGGGGCAGTAGAATTTGCCAACTAAAATTTTTTTGCAGGTGAAAAATTTTCTGCATCTTGATTATACCTGTTACTGGGATATCAATAGAAGTTCAGAACTCCTAACTTTTCTTGGAATCATGTCCCATCATTGGTCTGCCTCTAGGCTCATAAAAAAATAAGCATGTCTCACAGCTGCTTGTAAAAATCTGTCTGTTACTCCTACCCTATGTTTCAAATTTTTGGTTCATGGATCTGGAAGAACTGTTTTGACTGAAGGATGGCTACCACGCCCAGTTGTCTTAAATAACCGCTTGTATTGCCAGTGACAGCTCTATTCTATTCTCCATGATGTTTTTGACCTTGATGGTGGGTAGCAAGTTTTGTTGTTGTTTTGTTTGTTTGTTTTTAAATATTAATATGGAATACCTTAGTAAGTGGCTTTACCTGACTAGACTTTTTAACCTTTTAAATGAAAATAGTAACATTACATAATACATGTAAGGAACAGTTATGTTTCAGGGACATATTTGCAGGTGCAATCTAACAGTTTTGCAAAATAGAAAAATTGTAATTGTCTCAAAAATACAAATACATAAACAATGCACAAAATGGCTGGCACAGTGTAAATTAAAGCATTAAATTCATTTCTAAATCCTCTGAGCCCTGGGCTGCTGGAGATGGTAGTCGATAGTAGTAAAAAAATTGCCTCCTTGAAATGTGCTTGGTGGACAGCAGCTTGATGATTGGCAGCACAAATAGAAGACAAACAAGAAAGCCTTCAATCTGCAGCTGATGCACAGGAAGAACATGGGGAGCTGAGTTTACAATAGAGAAAACATTACCAAGCTAATGGCACAGGCAATCATTTGACCACCATGCATCTCTGATAGCAGCAGGGCATCCATTTCCAGTTAAGTGTTAGAGTACCTTTTTGCTTTCTCTGACCACTGCAGGGGTAAAACAACCTAGTGCGTGAAACCCACTGACTGGTAATAAATTACTATATTGGATACTTTTTGTTTTCTTTCAGCAATGACTTTACTGTGTATTCCTGCTATCATTACCAATTAAAGTGGAGATTGCTTTAGCAAGCTATATCTAACTGTATATCAGTCCCTATGCTCCAATTGCTTTAGCAAGTATCACAGGGTCAAGAGGCTCCTTTGACCTTTATCAGCTAAGTCTCTCTGACCACTCACTATTTGAAGCAATCTCAGCTGAACAGATGGACACTTTTGCAGATTCTATAAAGCTTAGAATATAAAGATAAATGAAATTGTGTTTGGGGCTTCAACCTGGTTTATGAACATAAAATATTGCTGCCAAGTTCCACAAAAATCTCAGATTTCAAACAGCACATCTTAAATCTGCACTACAAATACATGTACAAGTCCTCTTTATTGACTAGGAAAATATACTTTTCAGATTCAACTTCTACAGATAAAACTAAAAGCTTGGTACAACTTAACTTACTAGTTATGACAAAGTTACTTCAAATTTTGAAAGCTTAATTATTTTATTAATTTAAAGGGCAAGAAGAAAATTTAATCCAGGCTTTTACTATGACAGTCAGAATTAGTGTAGTACAAAGCGCATGTTCAAACAGATCATACAGTGGAGAAATACTAGAATAGTTAGATACTACAGAGCATTCGGATAGGGCTTGGACCTCGATTGCAAATTTCCCTGAACTTACATGTTTGAAAAAACCTTACTCTTTAAATTACTGCACCAAAATTTCAGTCAGACAATATCAAAAGAGAAAGCATCAAATTTCATGGTGATGCTTGAAGAACTGGTAATAGATATAAATGTGGTCTTGCCATATTTATGCATTTGTAATTGAAAAGTAATCATCAATAATATTGAATACACGAGTGTTATACAGTCTTAATAAGATATACTGTTGAAAATTTCCTAAATTGTATGAAACCATGGCATATTCTTCTTAAAACATGTCTCAGTTTTCAGAAAAATAAATCCAAGAGGTAAAGTTTTTATCTGAATCTTTTGGCAAAGCATCATTGATGTTTTATAGGAATACTAGCTTAAAACATTTTCTAGTTCTTTGTTCTATCACCATGTTAATTGTATCAGCTATTCACAATAGGCTTACAATAAGCCCTCTGTCATTTGCAAATACACAGCTATCTCATTTCACTCTCTTGCTCTGCTGAAATGAACAATTTAGGATACGGGCAAAAATGCATTTGGTTAAAAGATAGTTACAGACTATAGGTATACAATTGAAATAGATCCTAAGTACACGTTATCTTTAAAAATTCGCACAGGGCTAAAGAATTCAAGTCATCAGTTGCATATTCATCTCTACATAGTAGACTAACCCAATACAACTCTTACAGAAAATCCATCCACACTCCCACATCTATCCTGCCTGTTTCTTAAGGATCACTTGATTTTAGGGAGCATGTGAACAATTTATCACTAAAAGTATCTATAGCCTTCCAAAGCAGGCAAAGACAGGTCAGGCCTACCCACCCCAAAACAATGCTGATGTTATGCATAGGATGAGCACTATACAGAGTAAACATGACTATAATGAGGTCATTCTTATCACTTAACTTCAGACAGTTCAGTTAGTAATAGTCACAGGACAGACAGTATTCTCTTGAGGTGGGCATTCAGCACTTTCTCATGTCCATTTACTATTTTTAATACCTTTAACAATGTCTCTTCTACGTAACATTTGTATTATAGAAAAAATCCAAATGAACTGGGGAACTCCATTCACCTCAAAATAAAATCTGTCTATGTAGACAGTCTCTGCACCATGAAAAGCAGAGATGGAAGGGAAGTATAAAGTGTTTTTAAATGAAGTCTTATTAATTTATATACTAAATGTATGTATATTATGTCTACATCCTAACATATTAAGATATCTTGAATGTAGAAGTAAATACCATAACCAAAAATTATTAATCTTTAGAAACATGCAGGACTCAGAGACGGGCAATAGCCAAAACTTTTTCTAGCCTTACCCAGCTCTTAGAAAATCTGTAAAATGGAAAATCTGCCATTTTTCCTAGATCAGCTGGACAAACAATGCCACAGTAATCCACAAAGTACAGAGTTGATTCATGGATATGGGAATTATACTGAACAATTTACTGGAAGAATGAATATCCAAATATCTGTGAGAATAATGCTGGAAAGAGATACTGCCAACATGACCACAGAAGAAGGCTAACAGCATGGGAATATAACTTTGTTCCAAGAAGAACTGATGTATATAAAAAATTAAGTTACCAACACATGGCTGTTTGGTGACTCCAGCTGAAATAATGCATTTGCCCTGGCCTGCTCTGATTGTGAATTTTCCATATGGGATTGTAAGAAACCCATTCATATAATTTAGAAGTACATAGAAAGTACACAATTGAATTCTAAGAAAGTGACCTTCTCCTAAACAAGCAAACAGGAAATTATGGGATTAAATCCTTAGATACTATAATGTAGTCTAGCCCAGAAAATGCCGTCCTTAAAAACTCATGAATCTGCAGGCTGGACTTTCTTCAGCTCCTGTATCATTAATTGCATTTTCTAGGATATGTCAGAACAACAGCAATATCTCTGTACCTATAGCTTTCATGCCATCCTTTCTTTGAGTTGTTTAATCTTACAAAAGGCAGTAGTACTGCATAGGTTTCCAAGAGGACAGTATTTCCAAATAAATGTTCAGACGTATCTGGTTGGCTAAATCATCTTTCTCAGAATTAATTGCAAGAGCCAAACCTGACCAGCAGAACAAATTCAGGTTTGAGTAGGAAATTTAAGCACATGTAGGAAAAACACATCAGAAGGAAATATAAGCATTGTTTTTTTTTTGTTTGTTTTTCTTTTGCTTTGTTGTTGTTAGTGTTTTTTAATTGATCTGCAATTCAGTCCTTTATTTCTGCCTTATTTAAAGGAAGCAAGAGATTTAATGTTTTTAGAAGAATGCTGGCAGATAACAAGTCTTTCTTCTGCAAAGTAAATTTGGGTGTTGGTTTCAGGAGAAACCATTCTGCAAGCCCTGCATGTTCCATAATTTCATTTAAGCTGCCAATGTATTTCTGACAAAGCTACCATTCTGTTTTGAATGGGCATAGGTACACACCTCAGCACAGATCTGAATGCCTGTTGGTACTTTTCTTCACTAAAATACCACTAATCAAATTATACTTAAAAGGCCAGGAATCTAATGTTTAAAACAGAAAATACTTGTTGCCACAAGTGCAAAGACTCCACCGTTCTTTTGTCATTAATTGTGAATAATCCTCAAGAACTCCACTGTGGAACATCAAAACATAAAGGTTACAAAGATGATTTAATTTACTATAATTTCAGAATTATAATAAGGTAAAGCACTTACAAGGAAAAACTAGGTCAATCTACAGATGAAGTTGCATCTTAGGGACTTCTAAAGGGTAAAGGTAAAATAAAAGATTTAGAACTGTATAGGACTTTACATACAGAACTAAAAGAAACAATCAATGGAGAATAAGATAAAGGGAATAGCACTTCAATAGGGTAGAAACTGAACACAGGACATACACCCCCCCCCCAAAAAAAAAAAAAACAAAAAGAGAAAAAAATTGCTACAGCTTCCACAGGATAGAGAAGGGAATTGCAGCATGGCAACCGAAGTACATGGAAAGATGAGAAGGACAAAGACAGCAATGGCTAGCTTAGCTTCAGTAAATGGTCCTTCAGTGTGAAATACTTTACAAGAGCTACAGATGTTGAACTGCTTCTAGTAGAACCTTATAGCACTTCTGTAGCTTTAGCACAGGGTCCAATTAGATTTCTAGACAAAGAAAACAAACATATTAAGTATAATACTTCACCTTCAGTATAATAGCAGAGAAAAACTTGTAGAAGTATATAAGTACTGTGCTTTTTTTGAAACAAAACTTTAAAGATTATTCACAGATTTTAGTCAACCTGTGTTGCTTACTATCCACATTTGTAAGAGTAAAATATTTTACAATATCACGATGGCAGCCTTTTCTTTTCTTTTCTTTTCTTTTCTTTTCTTTTCTTTTCTTTTCTTTTCTTTTCTTTTCTTTTCTTTTCTTTTCTTTTCTTTTCTTTTCTTTTCTTTTCTTTTCTTTTCTTTTCTTTTCTAAGTAATCAATAGAGAAAACACTAAAATCAACAACTTATTGATTGGGTTGACGAATTTGGAAAACTGCAGTAACTTTCAGCAAAGCCAGCATGGGGTCCAAGCTATCAACCTCTCTCAGGATCATGATGCCCTTTGACTGTCACCTATTTAATCTCAGAACTCCAAAGTGATTCCTTCACTGTAGTTATGTTGCCACATTGGTCCCTTGACAAAATACATAATTGTGTCTTTCTCAATAAATGTGGTACTGAAGTACATTGCATTTGGGTTATGGGAAATCTATATATAGATCTTTGTTTCTTTTCTTATTTTACTACTACATTTAAATAATATACTACTAAATACAATTTCTAAACACCAATCCCTAAACAAGAAAAAGAAATACATTGGCAGAACAACAAAAGTTGTTCTTTAAAGAGAAACATTTGTCTTTTTATTTTGATTTGGCCTTAGTAGTCCATTTCTTACAAATAATGAAAGTTTGTAACTGCATAGTACTGCTATAAATATCACTAAACAAAATAAATAAAAGGTCTTTAATGTACCGTGCTTCTGATCTCATATTTGAAAAGTATTGGTTGGTATTTGTGCTTTGAATTCATTTCCACTATTCTATCAGTTTCCCCATTGGTAAGACTTAATTCGTAGTTATTTTCCAGTTTTCCAATAACAATTTTCAATTGCATCCATTATTTTACTAAAAGTAATGTCTGCTGTTGTCCTACAGTGCACTTATTTGCCTTTTGCTTCTGTACAATATTACAACACAAAGTAGGGTTTTTAATTTATTACTTCTGTACATTCTATTGTGTATTTCTTCAGTTTTAAGCAATTATAAAAATATGAACTTGACTACTACAGAAGAAATACCTCTGTTTCAGAGGCATCATACATATATTTTGATAAGAGCAAAGTATGTATGCTATTAAGTGAATAAGGAGTTCCTTAGTACAAATATTAGGTAAAATGTTTTAAATGCATTTTAAGAGTGCCATAGTATTTGTTAATTAACTACTCTAGTTATACTTATTTCTAATAATTACATAAATCAAATTACTCTTTACAGATCTTGTACACTTCAATATTTTTGACTGTCTGCAACATTCTTTAACGCTGTGTTATAGCTCAGTGCTCAAAGATCAGTATTTTAAGAAATAGTGAAGTGAAATATGTAAAACAAAAACTCCTATAAATGCTCATATGTAGATAAATCTATTTCATCCCTTCATCATTGTCTTGCTCATCTTACCTACACAGATATGAAGAGAATATTAAAAGTTTCCCTTTTCTAGTCTAGCTCTGCAGTAGTATAATTCAAAAAACCAAGGGCCAACATGGATCATTTAGTTTAGCAATTACTGTACAAATTTTAGAAGCTCTTCTTCCTCCAACATCTTTATCTAAAGGAAGCTCTAATCATATGGAAAGTGCACTAAAAATCTAAGAGTATTGAAAACACAGATTTACATCTAAATTATTGAAACTCAGAAGCTGAGAAATTTTCTAATATTTTATATTTGTGAAATGTCAAGGAAAAAATTCCCAAACATCTAGCTTGTGCATCAATTAAATCTTAATTTAATCTTCAGTACCGAAGCATTTATAAATATATATACACACACACACACACACACATTTAAAAAACAGCTTTTTACACAGCTTTGATAGCAAATGTAGTTATGATTTAAAGATATGATGAGAGCTAGTTCCATACAAACACCAGGAGCACACAATCTAGTATGTAGCCTATTGTAATTAAGACCAGTGATTCAATACCTATTGCTACTGGCCAGGTATCATAGCAACCTTGTGTCACTGAATACTGCTGGAAAACTGTTCAGCACCAGCAAGACTATGCTTCAGGAAAATCTACAATGGCACTACAGATTGTCAACATCTGTGGGGGTTGTTACAGGAAGAACAACAAAGAGACCTGCTTTTTAAAATAAACAAAACAAAAAAAAAAAAAAAAAAAAAAAAAAAAAAAAAAAAAACACGATAGCACAGAAGCAGTACAAAAAAGGAAAAGAGATACAGAGGAAGGAAAGACTTTGTCATTAGTTACATAACTTATGCACCCACATCCTAATACTCATCCACATAAGCTAGAGTTGAAATAATGCTGTGTTACCACATTGCTTACGTACATCCACAAAATACTTTCTGATTATTATTCTTCTTAAACACATGCATCATTTATCACTAATATTAATCTGAAAATAAAGCAGACACTTAAAAATATTTAAACCTCCACAAATGAACTCTAGGTAGTCTTGTGTAAATCTGGGGAAGAAAAAAAAAAGAAAAAAGAAAAAACAGGTTACTATGAACAAGAACCCAGTATTGATTTTTCTGCGGTGCAGTAAAGCATCTCCATTCTATTTGGCTGCTGTCAAAGCCACTCTTTAACAGCTGGAGTCAAATTGCACTATTTACAGCAAGAGCCCTTGTCAAGTGGACCATAAGTATTCTAACAATACACTATTCAAATGGCACTTTGCCACACAAATTGCCGACTTGATGAATACCCTATGTCAATGACTAAGGCCAATATAAAAGTTTCATTTTTATGAGAGGTTTTACATTCACATATTAAGTAAAGCTTTCTTGAAGAACTATTAAACTATATATTCCAGGTCTTTTGACACGGAAAATAATTAAAATCTGTTTAAATATATCAAGGGTATTTGACAACATTAATATGGATCTTGTGTTAACTGCATTTGTCACACTCATCTGTTATTGGTACTCCCACTGGCACGTGCAGCACAATAAAAGAATTAAAATGGTCAAAACACCATGAAATCAAAGCATTCTGCTTTTGTATCTGTGATTTACATGATGACAAATGTTTTGAAAGAAAGGCTTTGAAGCTGGAATGTTATGTGAGAATATTATTCTTCTTAGGAAGAAAGAAAAACCATCGTCTTGCAGATGTTATTTTGTCTTAAATATAATATTTAATGACAAAACAATATAATAAAAAATACTGAATCTTGCTTGTGAGCTTCATGTTGATCATTGTACAAAATAAGATTTGCTTACAAGAGTAATATTGACAAGGACAGAAGAGCCTCCTCATTTTTTCTGTTTCATGTCTTCTGAAACTGAATTCAGAAACAAGCTAAAGTTGATTTATATACATATACACACACACACAAAATCAGTCTTACCAATAATTTAACATGTTAACTTTCTATTACACAATTTGCCAAAGAAGCAAATTAATAATGAATTAGTGATTGTTTATACGCATTTTGATAAAGACTTTTGAGAACCTGAAATTTTCATGATAGTTTGATCTGTGTCATCATTATATACCTAATAATACAGCATGAAGTGTTGAACCCACTGATATCCACAGAACTTCCACTAGTTTCATAGAAAGTGGATTTCAGGAAATTATTTCAAGATGCTAAGCCGCAGTGTTCCAAAAGAGTCAACACAAAACACTTGGAAGAAAAAAATGAAAAAAAATCCAGAATAAGAACTAAGAAAAGTGGTAGAACTCATAAGAAGCCTTTATTTGAACTTCATTAAAAAAAAAGTATCAGGTATAAAAATCCACAGGGCGGCATGCTCCCTTTGTGCAGGCCACACTGGGTTTCTGGAAAAGCATTAAGTGGACCACCATTGTCATTATCTTCCCAGGTTTGGCTACACCCTATACATTTAGCCTCCAGTATCTCCCACAGGAATCTACAGAATCTTCTCTAATGGAGACAGAAGTGGGGAGAAATGCTGGATGCAACAGACAGCAGATTTTAGTTGAATGAAGAGCAGTTTTCCTAAGTACAGATCTCCATTTGTTAAGGAACTAGACTAACATAACATGACTACAAAGACAAAAAATGAGAAGGTGAAAGAAAAGAGGTATTTTGACAGTCATAGGAAAGTCCAAGAGCCATCAATAATATTCTCTCAAAGTTTTTGTTAGAACAAGGTAACTAAGGAGCAAAGTTTAAAAATGTAAATGGAATATTTTATTGCAGATTCAGAGTAGCTGAGACACATGCCTATTCAAAAAGTGCTATAAATTATTATAACTCCACTGTCACCTATTGTGACATTACTTCCAATTTAAAATCACAATAATCCTTAAAGCACATTAAACTGCATACTTTATAATCTGCCAAAAACTACTTTCCTATATTCCACGAGCAGCACATCTCCCTTCCAGCCACTTTAAATCCATACAATTTTTGATTTAAAATGTATGGCCAAAATTATGATTCAAAGATGCTTATAACTTTGTTATTTCTCTTTAAAAATACTAGAAGAAACTATTCCTTTTAATAAAGCAATAGTGAGATCAGATTCTGTGTCAATGGCCAACTAGCACACCATCTGCCTCACAACATGCTCAGCAGGATTATGCTCTAATAAGACTTTTCAGAAAATGGGATCAAAAAGAACTTTAGAAATCAGACAAAGGTTAGTAAAAGGTCAAAGAGAAATATAAAGAGTTCAACAAGCATAATTATAAACTCAAAGGCATATATAAATTTTAAGTGCAATAAAGAAAAAAAAAAAAAACAAAAAACAACAGAAAAGAAAGTTCAGAATGAAGACTTGGATTAAGCTATTCTTTATCAGACTGAATTTTGGAAAACCCAGTCTTTCATTTAACACAATCGAAAAAGCCAGGAAAAGCCCAGAGACCATTGTGAAGGTTGTTTCTACATGCAAGCTAAGGGAAAACATTTCTCACCTTCTCATACTCATAGGAAAGTATTTTTGATCTACATTTACTGTTGAAGAATAACAGATTGTCTTCCTCCGATTCATCACAGAGAAAAACTATTCCAAAAATGTATTAAGACTACACTCAAACAAGCAATGTTGAATCCCCATTCTTAAGATATGTTTGTATCAAAAATTCAGTGAATATATTTAACTCATGATAAACAGACTGTGAGAAAAAGGTATTTGCCATTTTGCCATTATCTTCCAGCTTGAATGAGGTAATACATAATCCAGTAAATCTGAGATTGTATTAAATTTGAGATTCTTTTAAAAGTTAGTTTTACATTTAACAAATAACAGCTATTTATAGATAATTTTAAAAAGTAATATACATATATATCTGAGCCATAAGCAAATTTGTTTATGAGCTTTCCACTTTATTTCTCAATATCTTTGTACTCTTTTTCTCAGCTTTAACAGCATATTAGCACTAGTTTCTGTACTTTTTTATATTTTGAATAATAGAAGGAAACAGGAAAACAAGAAGGAAGAGCAAATCTTTTCCATCAGTCACAATTTTTTTGTTTAATTACATTAGTGAAAAAATGTTCAATAAAGCTAGATATTGTGCTCAATCATATCACTCCTGAATACTGACATACATATTTGGTGCCCACTGTGCCCTTTTTAAGCAATAAAGTGTTCCAAAGTTAATTAAATGAAAAGCACTTTCACTCCATTCCCCACTGTTAACAGAAAACAAACAACCAATAAAAACTACTACTGCATGTCAAGAGAAATCTGCACTTTTGTAGAAGAGCAATGAGGGAAATGCCAATGGCATTGTGCCATGATGTGCTTTTCTCAAGACTTCCAACTGAAGTTGTGGGTTCACTTGCCCTGAGGGTATTGCTAATAGATGCAGTCTTAAGTTAGCAGAATAAGCAAATAGGGTCAAAACTAATGCTAAAAATCAAGAAAATCCTTCTGAGATCATCTACTACTGGCTATACATAAGGCACACCTCCCACTTGTTTTACAAAATGGTACAGAAACTGAACAAGTAGGCACATGGCTTTACAAACTTCACACCAAGTATCCACAACATTAATACAGGGCTCCACAGTGAAGATGAAAGGGTAAATAATTTGTATCACAAATATGTGCCCTAGAGAAATGCATTACTTTGCATCCTTACCTTATCTGAAGATTTTTCTGTATGAGTAAGATTATAAGAGACCATGCCAAGCTTATAAGAGCTAGAGGATTTGTATTCAGGATTTTTATTTCTTTTTGACTCTTGAGATATAGGAAGTAGAGCATCTGCCACTAAGTATTCTGAATCTTCAATGGAAGAAAGAATTGCTTTTGCTATTTCGCCTGTTTCATGCCGTTCCAGTGTGCCTAGAAGACCACAACACAATTTGTAATTTTTTCAAGGAACTACACTAATACACATTCCCATTTGAATATTGTGACAATAACACAATATTTACAACAAAATATTAAAATATTATATTAACACAGTACACTTCATGTAAACAGATAAATCATTAACCTATATTCATAGACAAGCCAACTAATTCCTTACTTTCTAGACATTAAAAATGTATATTCTACACAAGATTCTATTTTATAGCATTATTACATTATTTTTTTAAAAAAAAAAGCTTAACTACTGAAGAGACTCTAACAAATACCTTAAACATCAACAGACTTAGTATATTCTGTATAACATGATGTCAGATACAACTTTCAAAAGGAGTGAAGAAATTTCAAAACACCACTTTCCCTAACTTTAACTCTCAGTTGTTTTCCTTCCCACAAAGCCTTCAGTGTGTAATTAACAGTGTAAACAATAATATGTTTATGTAATATTTTAGTGCTGTCCTCTAGTGTTCTGGGTTACAAATAGCAAGGGAAAGCTCAAAATTTTTCATTCTGTTACTTAAACCCATCTACCTCTGAAACTTTTTAAATACCTGAATATATTACACCTAGCTTAAGAGTCAGGAATATGAATACAATGTTTCATGGACTGCTTTATCAGTTGTGTGGATATAGGGAATCTGATTCTTTTAAACATTGCATCCACAATACAGGAAGATTTGAGTGCTATTTCCCCAAGGAACAGCTTCTGGCTCTGCTCTTCTTCAGTTACTTTCTTCAGTTTTCTTTTCATTCTTACTGTACCCTCTTCATTTCTCCTGAAGAACAAATCATTTACCTTAGGCTTTGGAAATTCTAGCCGACATGGAAAAATTGTAGAGTCTAAAATTAATCTAGTTCTGACTAGTGACTGCTAATTCTTGATACTTCTGACTGTATTTTTCCCACTCTTCATGTGATTTCCTAGGTTAGTGCAGAGGAGTGAAATGCTGTCAGGAAAGCTAAATATGACGTCATCCATTTGCTCGTGTGTTGGAAGGCTGACAGTCCCCAATGGAAAAAGATTGTTTGATTTTGTTTGAAGACAGCAGCACACCTCTTTTCCAGAGTCTCTGGGCTGTTTATGGGTCAGACAGAATGAAGACCTTATGAATTTGCTCTGTTCTCTCTCCTTCAAGTTACATTCCCAATTAAAACTTTCTACCCCTTTTTATGTTCTACATAGAAATTGTATTCCCATCCCCTCCCACCAAGATATAAGGTCTGACTGGAATCAGGAAGAATTCCACACACATTTTTCTATAGTACTCTAAATGCTAAATTTTGGAGAATAGAAAACAGGGCTCAATATCTGAAATTTGCAGGATATTTAAACACAAACAATTGAAATAATTTGAATGAACATTCATGACCAGAAGAAGATATTCCAGTAATAGTACTTAATTCATAACTAACATTAAAGCTTTGTAACTGAGCTTGAGTATATTTTAAAATGAGATCCTAATAAATACTACAAATTTCCTCCATGAATTAAACTCTTGAGAAACTATTACATTTCCTATAAATAGCAGCAATAAGAGACATGTGAACAATTTAAAAGTAAGTATCTGCTATAATGTGACATATTTTTCCTTAAATTTAAATTCTGTGTAGCCTCAAGTAATACAACATGAATTTCCCCTTTCATTGTCAGTGAAGGAAAAAAAAAAAAAGTAACATTGAAGTTTTAACAGTAGCACTTGCTAAAAATATTGGACTGGGATTGAGGGATCTCACACAATGCATTTGTCTCTATAAAATTTCTTTACCTGAAATTTCTCCAAAACTTATCTCTCTTAACTGTAGTATCACCTCAGTTATATGGCCAATAGTCTTCCTGTTCAAAGCACAAGAAAGCAATGCAACTGACTTTTTGTCCCCTCCAACTCAATTGAATGCCATAAACTACACTATATTATTACAGAAAAAAAATGAAAATAAAAATAAAAATAAAATAAAAATAAAAAAATCAGGCCCTGTTCTTTTCAATGTCATTTTCTTCACCCCTTCCCAGGGGTGAAGAAATTTGCAGTCAGTGTCAAGGACTTACAGAAGTGAGTAGGAAAACAAGAGGCCTAAGATCTTCAGTCAGACTGCTTATGAACGCTTCAGGAAAAAATACTGGCTGCAACATTTCAATATTTCAGGACCACAAAAATTCAAGGAAGGACTATACAATCCATACTAGACATGAATGAACAAATATTCTTAAAAGTGTTATCATGTTTGTAAAGTTAAGTTTATAAGGAAATAATGTGGACATTCATTCAATATTAGTTTAGCTTCTTTATGCATACAGAATAGTTTTTGGTGCTCTCTACAGATCTCACTGCATTTTTCAGAACACAAGATAAATAAAAGTCACCAAAAAAGTAGTAGCTCTCCCTTAAGCGTAGAAGACTAAACTCTCACTAAGACCTACCATTGCAAGTCTACTATACAGGAAATGTATATGTGTACGTGCTTCTACCCATCCTTGTTTTTCATATCACTGTAATCTGTACAATTCACTACAATTAACTACACGCTCAGCTACTTCAGAAAGAAGTACCGTAATATACCTGTGAAATAATAGGATATTACCTTTATGGGCAAGGAGCTAAGGCAGAATTTGTGGAAAAATTCTTAATGAATCCAATAATTTTAGGGGCCTAGTATTAAATTTTAAAGACCTGTTTTTACATACTCTTTAGTATTAGACAGCTTCAAATATGCAAAACAGGCTTTGCTGGCTGCATTTACACCTAAGTGTGCCTCACCATCCCTTAGCTCCTTGCACAAATAGACGGACAGCAGTATTTCTCTTTTGAAGACCATTGCCTGAATGAAATAAACGAGCAGTCTTGATGTATATGAAAGCAAATCAACATTTTATATGGATTTATTTCCAAATACTGGCAGATGTACTTCTACATCCTACAGACTTGTGGATGCAAACTGAGAAACCAAACAGATTGAGTTGCAAGTGTTCAGCAACTGGTTGCGGCAAGATCATGCCACAGCAAGTATACTATTTTGTAGGTATAGTTTGGAGAAAATTGATTTCTTATAAGCCACAGAAACACATCCAGGTTCATAATGGGAGAAAAAAAGAAAAAAAAGACCCCTTGACATACAAGAGTAACATAAAAGAAGCCAGGTGGGGATTAAGAAAAGTGCATTTGTAGACAGGAATTTCACATAGGAAATTCCCTGGACAACCAGCTTCGTTTACTACTGACAGAAGGCTATGATATCATAAAATCAATCTCAAAAACTTGAGTTCCACTTGGAGTTCCATCTTAAAGCTATTTATTCATAGCGGCTATCTCAGGTTCCTTATAATCATAAGTAACATCTTCCAGAAGAAAGCTCTGTTCTTAAAGGTGTACCTGTTTGCATATACTTCTAAGTCATAGAGCACAGTATGTTTATAAGCACGGATTTGCATACATTTGAAGCTGCAATAAAAGGGCACAGAGTACACAAGGAAACGATTGTGATGATGGGGGAAGCTGGGCAATCGTGGAAGTACTAGAAAACATTTATCCTATCCAGTTGTGTTTGCATTTCTGAAAAGACTGAAATATTCATTTGCAAAGCGAGTAGGCAGCAGAGACGAAGGAAGAGGTATATGCTGGAAATCCCGAATACAACTATACAAGAAAGAAGCATGTTAGGGAGAAAACTGTTTATGTAACAAAGATTCTGACCAATGCAGACAGTTGAACAAATACAGGGGCTAGGTGGTTTGTTCCAGAAACTGTAGCTACAAGTGCTGTCCCTAATCTTAAGGGAAAACAAGAATAAAGAGCAATAAAAGAGACTGTACATTTGAAAGCTGTCTTGTTTGTACTCTTTCCAATCTGGAGTATTTTAAACACAAATGAACCCAAAGCTTTTGACAAGGAAGGTTAAGGTACCAATGAATGAAGGAGAAAATATTTCCTGTATAGCAAGTCCACTGCTATGACCCCCTACTATACATACAAAATACAGGAAAAAGTCTTTATCTCTCTAAGGTTGTGACCATGGCAACCAAGTCTTATGAACAGACAAGAGTGGAGTATTTCACTCTCCTGGGCAGCTTTGGACCACTAGATGTGACTGGCTAGAGACTGTTACAACATCTTATTCTTTTTCTGGACCAAGTACTACAAATTGGGTCTCTTGGTGTTAGTGCTGTCCATGCAGTTCTCAGGGTTCTGCTTTTACTGAATGATGCATTTTTACTGGGGAGGTCATGCATATTATCTTTTTCAAGACAAGGTATTCACTGACATCACATGACCTGTCATATCATCAGGCTCCAGTGCTTTCTGTTTGCTGTCACAGCTAAGTATTGAAAAGACATCCTCAATACTGCAGTGCTGCTGTGACCTAGTAACTCAGCTGAATTTTATAGCAGAGGTGCTCTATGTGAATGACAAATGATTTTAGAATTGATGTTATTTAAAAAGATCATGCGGTTAAGAACAAGTCTTTCTTTAAATTTACTAGTAGCCAAAACAAAAATCACCACTTGTCAGGCCAACTATCATCTGCATGATATTAGCTATTTCTTGGTGTTTTATTTGTTATCAAAATATTCCTTTCCATAAATACCTTTTTCATCTGAAGAGCATCCACCTACATCTTTTCTGTGCTGGTTGAGTCAGAGAAACAGAACTTACACCTTCCTCACTATAAAATGCTTTATTATTTATTTATTTATTTTTATTTTTCAAGCAGTCTACCATTCTGCTTCAAGACAGTATTCAAGCACTTGAAAAAAATCTCTGAAATGTTAGCTCTATCACAAATATCAAATAGCATAAACTAGATAGAACAAGCATTGTGTTAAGTTAAAATACACAGTTCAAACCAATATTGAGACAGAAAACTAAATAAATAAAATCTAACAAATACAGATGGGATAGACCAAATAATATCCTGCCTATTGAAATGTATTTATTTCTGAAATTATATTTTACTATGACTTCAGCACTGTATACAGGAGCAAGTAGAATAGTTGTCACTGAGGAAAATGGACTTGGCAGACTGCTGTGGTTTCCACATTCAGAAGACTTCTGTCATATAGTCTGATGAACATTGAGATTCTTCAGAATACACATTTTTAGAACTGCTTTAGTAAGTTTGTAAAAATATTAAGTTAAAAAAAAGCAAGAAAGAACTATGTAAAGAAAAGTTCTGACATTATCTATGTAGTGCACAGTTTACACAGTGTAGGCAAAATTCTCTAACACAGACAGTCCTCATCTCAAGATTTCTGCTGCAAACAAAATACCCTGAAAGAACGGCCAGTAGAACTCCCATTTGCTTCTTCACTCCACTATTCTGAACAGCTAAAGACAACAAAACTGTAACAAGAATATAGTACATATAACGTATGTCAGCAAAACTGAAGAAGTGAACATTTCTGAACTTAGTAAAGATGAGCAGTTTCACTATTCTTATATTGCCATCTTAAACTATTTTTTTTATTGCCATCTTAAACATGGAGCACGACAATCATCCCTTAGTGTCTGGAATTAAAAACATCGAATAGAGTTGAACCCTTCAGACCGCAATGACCATGTCAATCAGTTTTCCTTTCCACTACTTTTTTTTTTTTTTTTTTTTTTTAATATCCTACTTAATTAATTAGCAATAAAGAATGGACATCAGCTATCAACTATAAGAAATCATACTTTTTAGAAAATATATGGAATTAATTATATATGTTCTACTGAATATACATGAAATATATGCAAATATAAGTACATAAGTATATATGGTTTAAAATAACATGTATTAAATATAGATGTACCTTACTATTCTCTGCACAAAATACACACCCTTAGCTTCTCCAGGCTGAAGAAAAGACGATATTGCTTTTTCAACAGACCTGTCCAAGATCCAGTACTTTCTACATCACCAAGTTACTGAATAATTTCTCAGATTTAGACAACTGAAATATTTGAGTGGAATCTACTTACTAACCTGAGGCTTACTTGCAAGATAACACAAAAAGAACAAAGTTTTAGCTTAAAGGTTTACCCATGAAAAAAAATCAAAAACACATCTTCACATTTATTGATCATTTGAAGTTCTAAAATATGCTAAATACATGTAAGTGAGTGCTGATATTTTGTGTCTTAAAAAAAAAAGGACTTAAGTCTCTGTGTATGACCTGTAATGAGCAGCTGAGGATACTTGATTAATTCTGCTTAGAGAAGACACTGAGGGGTGACCTCATTGCTGTCTCCATCTTCTTCAAAAGCAGATCTTTTTTGTGACTAGTGATAGGACATGAAGGAACAAATTAACACTGCATCAGAGGAAGTTCAAATTAGATGTTAAGAAAAAGTTCTTCACTAAGGGGGTGATCAGGTACTGGAGTGTCCCCAGGGAAGCAATCATGGGATCACCTTCCAATTTATTCAGTGTTCAAAGTAACACAGTGTAAATGATAACATGACTTCTGCACAGAGCTACTAACAAAGAAATATTAGTTAATCCAGACATTCTTTAATGTTGCACTGCATATTCCTAGAATTATGGTAACATTGGCCAAATAAGTTATTTTGCCTCTGGTTCAATAGTGTACAGCAGGTTCTCCCTTTCTCTAAGGATGCCTCTTAAGCATGAAGTAGGGAGGAGGAGGGGGAAACCAAGAAGATGTCAAGATGTCAACCTACGTGGCGTCTGCCCTAACTGTTGATGTTGAAGGTCAGACCATGACCTAAGAACAGAAGAGCTAAATCACTAGTCTTTTTCTAAACACAAAAAGCTCCCTTTGGGGGAGATATAAGCATCTCAGTCTTCAATTAACTCCTAAGAATGCAGCAGAGTACCTAATATTTGATCCATAGTTTTGTATTAAGTGATATTTATTAACAGTAACGTCAGAAGTATGAACAAGTGTTTTTTGTATAAGCAAGCAGACTTCAGGGCCCATATTATGGGTTCATTCACAGACATGTACCTTAAAAATTAAACGTTATTTAAACAAATCATTTATCAATATTTATTTGTGTAATTCTAGAATAAAGAAAGCAAAGATTGTGTGGGTACAAACTGAGCATGTGTAAAATGCATGTAAAAGACTAAACGATAGAAAACCAAAACAGACAAATTGTAAACATTTTCTAAAGTATAGGGTTAGACAAGAGAGATTTTAATCAAAATACAGCATGTCTTGGAAAAAAAATTAAAACATGTCATATACCACCTCTTCCTGATAATCTGGCATCTCTGAAAGCCCTCTACTACCTGACTGCTTTCATTAATAACTACAGCAATTTTATCAAAAGCTTAATGTTAACTAGCCAAATATCTGACGAGAGTTCAATAGAACTAGTTAGGTATTATCTCATTGTAATGCCTATTGCAGAATTTGGCACTTTTGAAGAATCGTGTTATACCAATAGTTACAGATGAAGTTCATTACTCTACACACATGAACTGCATAGAAAGGAGACACTAGACTGGTTTCTAAGAAAACCTTTTCACTGTTACTGCATCTTACTCCTACAAACATATAAGTGACTTAGACTTCTGACAAGGAGCATGGGACCCTAGAGATAAACTTTGTTCACCACAAATACATGAATAAATAAATGGGCTTCACAGAAAGTTATTAATAGGCCTTTTTTGCTCCCAATAATATAATGGGGTACCATATGAAAGATTCTTCCTGTACACATGTAGTGTTTCACAAAAGTGTTACCAGGCGTAGTTACCAAGGAATCTAAAACTTTTTTTTTTTTAATCAACCCATGTCTTTAGGCTATGCAGAGGGCACTTGAGGAGAAAAAAATAAAAAAAAATCAGTGACTGCTATGACCTTGACCTTAGCTACACCACAGCCTGCAGCATATGAAAAGCAAACACAGGATTTACCAGCTAGGCCATACACTCCATTCAAATCTAGTCTGACTGATGACATGAAATAAAAAGAGAAAGAGAGGAAAAAGGAAAATTAAAGATATCAGAGACTGTAAATCACTAAGTTTTACAAAGACAAAAGGGTGAGAGGAGTAATTATGATTACTTCTACAATTATCTAAGAACAAACTTGAAGTTTATTTTGCTATAGCTTTAAGGGTTTCAATAAAACTCTCCGGATTATTTCCTTACAGTCCCTAAATGAAACCTAAAGCTTAGTTTTCTTAACTGATTAATTTGTTCTGAGGTGAGAAAAGCTATCAGATGTACTAAAAAGATGGTCTCCTTTAAAACAAAGAAAGGAAACGCCACATATCCTGCAGCTTATATAACAATAGCATAGAGTTTATCAGAGACTTAGACTTTTTTTGGCACTGGTTGTAAAAAAAATTTTGAAGCGTAGATATCTAAAAATGAACTCTGGTGTTTTAAAGTGTTCTGGCATATATGACTGTCAGACTGTCAGACTATGACTACTCCCACCCCCAGCAGAAGTGTTTGAAATCATTTATTATTGTTATCATATTAGTCATGAAACACATGGTGTTGCATAAAATCTTAATGCCTTAGAGCATGGAATCAAAACTGAATAGAACACTTCTGTTAAATACGTTGTCAATGTTGATGTCTTGTTCCCACCATAGTGGCAACTTCAATTGAAGGGGATTATGTAGCATCATTACCATTTGCTTGCTCAAACCGGAGAGGTTTATACAGACTCCATCCCATACTACAACATATATGGACTTCAGTGAACAGAAGTCATAACAATTCCTTTTCTTCTATGAAAAGCTATACACACATAGAAAATTGTGTAAATATCAACATAAAGTTGCAGAGACAGGAAGGGATAACACAGAATATCAGCTGAGGTAGCTTGCATGTTTATGCAAGTACAATGTATTCTGCACATTATAACCTTTTAAAATTATATATGCCATTGGATTACTATAGGTGTTAAGTGAAGTTAGAAGCAGTGAGTCTGCACCTGACAGGAAGATGCCAAAAGTTTTCTTATTAAAGCCCTCATACTGTGATAACCATCATGTCAAAATACATGAAAATATATTCATAAAAGGCTTGAAGTAGTGTAACAGAAACTGGGAGTGCAGCACATAATGTAGACAAAACACTACGCAATTCTACACATTAGTAAATGTCTGTCCTCCAGCATTCAGAAGTGCATGAGAAAACTAAATACTGAAGGAATTTGTGCAGTTAGATTTATACAGGTGATCTTACCCTTAGCATCAAGTTTTTCAAAGCTTAAATTTTATGTTTTACTTCCTTCAAACATCTCAAGCATAGTTACATAGCTACTTTAATAACCTGTTTTTCTTTAGCAATTTAGTTTTCAGAATGCTATAATTATTTCCTTTGCTATTTATAACTAATTTAATTACCCCGCATGTAATAAATGGTACAGAATATTAACATGTAAAAGGTAAGAGGTAAAGATCCATAAACAGTTCAGAAGAGGAGTGAACAAAATAGATGAACAGAAGTCAAACAATGTCTCATGAATCATGTTTCCCAAGAGTGCCCATTTTAGGTAGCTATAGTAAAATCACTGTTCCCATTAGCAGAAACAGATCATACCTGTATATTACTATCGTGACAATGGAACAAAAAGGTTGATTAAGCTACATTTTATTTTTAACTCACAATAAGCATGTTGTTAAATAATAAAACAGAACGAGATTTGCAGGGAAAAAAATATAGTAAGTTACTAGATGATTCTGCAAGCATGATGAATAAAGTCATATTAAACTAGTAATAACTCAAAACTATATCTACCTTCAACAAATGACATGCTTAAAAAAGTCTGTCCATTCTTTCCTCAGTCTCTATATATTAGATTGAAGTGTGGCTCCATAAATATGGTGTGTAAATCAGGAAGAAAACTGATCCTGTTATTGCTGCATCTTACACTAACATTTACCTTTTTAAAAACAAAAACAACAAAAACCTCAAAGATGCATTTTCCTGAGCAGATAATAAGAGCAATAGATAAGAGCTGATTTCCTTATTGAAGTGGATTTCAAGTGGTGGCTATTGAAGAAAATATTCTGCACTCTAATTTAAATAAAATTTGTTATTGATTGTCATATTTGTCTTCTAGTACACCAATTTGGAATGTATCTTGTATACATGCTATGTTAATATTCCATATGTTTTATTAGATCAATATTTATTGCCATGGAAGGATATTCCACCTTAATGGAAAGTCTCTGCTTCCATATATTAAGCTGTAGGCAAAATGTTAAACTACACAAATATTAGTTCGTAACATCTATATTACTACTTACATATATGCTCAGCAGCAACATTTAAATTTAACATGGAATAATTTTACTTAGTTCTGTAAATCAAAGTACTAAGGATGAAATGCAATTCATCTTATTCTGGACTTGTAAAAGCAGTAAACAATTCACTTAAACATCCTTCCCCTCCACCCCCCCACCCCCCCCCCCGTCTTCTTGTAGTTATTGGAGGAGAAAAAATAAGCACTTCTGCTTATTCCTACTTCCTCCTATTCATTAAAGACAGAGTTTAAACTACTAGCTTATAGGTAGATGTCTAAGTGTAAATACATGTAAATGCCAAGTTATTTAAGGTAAACTGTAAATTTCACTTAGTCAACTCTCGCCAGTTAATGCACTTCAGTATAAAGTATCATTAAATGCTTTTTTTTTTTTTTTTTTTTTTAAATAGAGGCAGCCCATCATACTCATTGGCAATTTCCCATTTACAAGGTAAAATAAAGTATCTTCAGCGATCTTATGAAAATTGTACAGGTTGCACATGAAGAAATACTGGTTTAGATTTAATCTGTGATGATGTTCCCACCCCATAAAACAAGAAAATAAAAGCCTGCTAAAAAGATATTTTGAGCTTCTAAATGCTTTCTGAGAAGTGTTGACCTCCCTCATAGGAACTTGAGAAGATGAACTGTAATGTATAATGAAGTCTTTCATTTGTTTAAGGGTTCATCCTCTTAATTACCTGGTAGGACAGTTTTGAAGCTAAACTGGTATCGCTAAAAGACAGTGATAGGTACTAGACACCCCTAAACTTTTGTGAAGTCATTTGTCAAATTCAACAGAATTACTGCAGACTCTACAGCAGTGTAAATATTTAAGTATTCATGGAAATTCCTTAATTTTGGGATGTGAATTATAAACAGACTGGCTGTTTTCCCAGTTATCCATTAACTCCAGCACAATAACAGTTCCTTCCCCCCCCCCCCCCCGCCCCCCCATTTAAAAAAACTGCAAACAGTGATATACAATCCTGACACAAAATCTGTTGACTTTCATTTAAGGAGGCAAAGCTTCAGTCAGGAAACTAACAGTACAGCCAGAAGAGAAATACTTCTTGACTATAGAAATGACTAACATTTTAATCTTATGTTCATATCCATAATGGAATCCAAACACAAAGCTGTCACTTAGACTCTATCCTCTTTAAATATCAGGGGACATGCTCACAGGTAACTGCATCAGCAGTTAGTACTTTGCATGTCTATCCATCAACCAACAGATCAAACTGTAACGGAAGTCTGCTTTGTTCCTGCTGAGTTTTGTCTGTGATGCTGTATACATCTTTCCCTGTACCTCTGAATAATGCTGTCTGCCTGAGTGATACTGAAGTATCTACATAGCTCCTGATCTAGGTCAGGCCAATTTCAAGGATCAATGCTATGACCTTTCATGTTCTCTTGGAATAAAAACATAACTTACATTAAACCAACTACAGTATATCTTAGTAGGCTTTCCTGAGTATTCTCTCTAGGTATCATTTTTTCAGATATATATTTCAGTATATTTTTCAGCTATATTTTCACAAATATGGAAGAGAAATACAGAAGCTATTCACTAATGTAGCAAATAGCTGCATCCCTTATTTACCAGATATTCCTTAATTGTGGTGACTGTAGTTCTCCTTCCGGCCTGATGTTATTAGCAAAAGATACAAAAACATCAATTAAAGGTGCTTTTAATTATCTTCACCCTTCTTCGTTATATAATATACATGAGTAGTGGCATCCATTTTACTTCCTGTGAAGCAGGCATTATTTTGATAGCTAAAGGGGACAAATATACTCTGATTTGTCTCCCTGGTATCATTAAAATCCTACACTATTAAATCTCAGTGATTCACAAAGAACTCACTATACTTTCACATGACTTCATCTAGTTGCACTAGAATACAGTTGCAACTGAGGTACATTTGTCTCCCTTTCAGTCCCTTAACTTCTTGGTCTGCTTTGCTCATTGCATTGTGATAGAAAGGATTAGTCTTTTATAGTTTACTGCAAAAGTTTGCATTTTAACTTTACTTTTCTACAGATTTTGAGAGTCAAAATAATTTTCCACATTGCTAAACACACACAGCAGCAGCACTGAATTCACTCCACAATAAGTACTGCCCATGAGTGTTTTTTTTTTTTTTAAATTAAGAAAGAACCTCTTATCCTTGCAGCGTGGTGGAAGTATCCCTACTGTCAGTAGTAAATTCAAAGCCCTAGACCGCTTAGGCATCACTTAATTTTGCAAAATGCTTTTTTTCCTGTGCTGACATGGCCTTCTCTAACAACACACATTTAAGGTTCCTTCCAACCTGAGCCTTTATATGTTTCTGATTCATTAAACACTTTTTCCATCGTATAACTGAGGACTCTGAAGTAAACACAGCCTAGACAGGGACTGCACTGAAATGATTTGTGAAGCAAACTGTGGTTCCAGTGTTATACAGGACACATAAAACTGTTTTCATGCAGCTTTAATATGCTCTGCATTTCAGTGCTTCTAGACTCATTATGTAATCTTTCCACCACACAAGGCAGGTTACTCTGAACAGCACAGAAACACTATATTGCAACACCTAGTGCAAGTACATTCTCCCATGTTCTGTTGAAAAGTTCAAATAACTGCATTTATTACACTTGTGAATCAGTCTTAATTTGGAGGAAATCTTCAATTTAAACTTTGAATACTCAGTTTTAGTTTTCCAAGTTCCACACTTTTGAGCTTCACAATTATATCTAAGGTTTTTCAAATTAATTTTGCTGAAGAAAGCAGAACTTCATGCTATAATTTGGTATTGTTAAAACAGTAAATTTCTTTTGTTAATTCAAGAGAGCACATTGTTTTTATTCCTAGCTTCCAGAAATATTCAACTCTATTCACTACAACATCAGCTAATGATCCAATTGTCAGGATCTGACATAAGCTATTTTATCTTGAACCATATGGAAGTTTTATATCATGCTTGTTATATGAAATTATATATTAATATAAAATTTTAGCTTCCTAAGTAAAATGTTCTACATGTTAGTACTTCTGCTTCAGTCATCTGTAAATTAGGTTTGTATAGCCTAGCATGACAGACAGACAGACCTTAAAGTGAACATATAACTTATTACCTGTTTCAATTTCCCAAACATACACTGAATCATCTTCACATCCAACAATCAACAGATTTTCAACAGGGTCAAATTTGATCTTCTTCACAGGAAACAGATGCTTTCTGGCATGTAGGAGACACTCTCTCTTCTGAAGGTGTAGAATAGCTACTGAGTGATCATTGCACACACAGCATACTATGCTGTGATCTTTAAACTGTAGAATAGATTAAGAACTTCATTATTAGTACTGCAAAAACAGCTATGACCACACCACTGATACAAGACTGGAGCAAGTTGCCTAGTGATTTATTTCCTGAAACATACTAGTTTGGGAAAATATTTCATTTCAGCCTATTTCTCTGATGCATTTTTAGCAGGCTAGCTGTAAAACTAATACACAAATAGGAAGATACACACCCACTCTGATTTTTCAAATATGAGAAATTTAAATACCATTAGTCCACAGTACTTAGCCTGACAAAACAGTGATTATATAACCAAATATATAATTATCTGCAGATATCCTTGAAGAGAAAGTAGTAAAGAAATTAACTTAAGCCAAACTATTAATCATGTGATATAAACTTATATCAAGTCTTAAGGCACAAAAGCAAAGGGCAGTATATTTCTAATGAAAAACAGATATGTTGCAGTTTAATTTAAAATTGGATGGAATTGATTCTGCAAAGCCTCCCCTTTCCGCTAATAATTTTTGGTGACAAAGGAATTCACACTGAAAAAATTCAGCCCTTTAAGAACTGGATCATCATCCAAGCAGGTATTAAATCCCATCTAGATTCCAGAAAAAGCACTAAGGAACCTTACAAACATTAAGAACTTGTGCCAGGCCTCTAGAAGGTATTCAATCGCATCACTGCTAAAGGTCTTTTAGACTGCTTAATCTTAATGTTATCATTAAGAAAACTCTCAGCCAATTATAAGTATCAAATGTAGGCTAAGACAAATGAAATGGGGACAGAATTTGCTCAGTGATTTTTCATAAAAGGTTCAGTAATTTTTTTTTCTTATGAATTCTTACTTCAAAATTAAATTAAAACAAATCAAGTTTTTCTAAAGCTTATAAAACACAACGGTGTACATACAACAGACCACAGAGATCTGTCAGGAACTAAATACAACCGTATAGATTGAAATACTATTTATATTTAAGTGCTATTGGTCTAATTCTTGTCTTACTACATTCAAATCCCTAACCTTATAGATCTACTTCTGCAGTTGAGAAGTGTAAACAGATTAAAATAGCTTGATAATCATAATATAAAAAAATGAGTATACTGTTAAGAACTTCAATTTACTACATCACTTTTTTTTAGCACTTTTCTGAACCTCTGAAATTACAAATTAACAAAAAGTCACTGCCTTAGAGTTAAAAGTAACTTTCAAACAAGACGATTGATTAGTGAATGTAAATCAAAGACAAAATGTCACAGAAGTACCACCAGATAGTGTTTTCTTCTCATATATACAGATATATTTAACACACATGCATAAGTTTATATATATACTTTTATGTTTGTATCTATATTTGATACCTTTTGTTTTTACTTACTTTGAAGTTTTCTGGAGATCGCAATAGCTCTATCACTGTACCAGCTTGCAGAATAAATTGGTGCAAGATTTCTCCAGTAAATATATTCCAGCAGATCACAACAGAATCCTGTCCCCCTGATAGAAGCCAGCTTGGATCAAACTTGACTGAGTTATCATGTGGATAAAGTAAACATGTAACTCTGCTACTATGACCATTCAAAACTTTATGAGATAGATTACCTGAAACAAAAGTATTTTTGTTCTTTAAAGACTATTATTAAATTAAAATAAAAATAAACACATTTGTTAATACCTTGATTCAGAAAACAAATACAACTAAGAATTTTCATCCAATGAGTTTTAGGCAAGACATCCATAGGATCAAACAATTTTAGACATTTTCCCAAAAGGAAGTACAAAGATTTACATTTTGAGATTCAGCTACTAAGATGTATCCTTTTCATTCCTTCAGTGGAATCATCTTTTTGAGGGAAAATAAAGAAGACTACTGCCCCTATCATGACATCCTGCAACCCAGGTTCCAGGTGATTTAATCCCTGCAGCCATTCCCAGATTCCTAACAGTGCAAAGCACCTTGGTAGTACTAAACTGTATCTTAGTAAGTTATCTACATAAGGAGGGAAAAGCCCATCATAATCTTCCTTTTCTCATTCAGAGCCTGACCATCAACTTCACTTTCAGTGAATTTTTACAGGGCTCATTGAAGGGGACATTGGAAGTATGAAGTATTCTGTGGTTGGCTGAGATAATAGGTAAAATTGTTAAAACTTACCTTTCAAAGACACATTTTCTAAAAGTCTTGCTCTTGCGGTTTTTAAGCCTAGTGTTATGAAAATTTTCCCATTTTCACAGCCACAGACAAGTTTATCAAGGCTGGGTATGTACACAGAGGAAGTCACAACTGCACTTTCAATTCCATATTTAGATGCACAAAGATGATCAATAATGCCTTCTGACATGGAAAGGTTTTTATCAAAGTTATCCTGAAGACTCCATATTGCTGCAATTGGGATCTCTGGAGTGAGGGTAGTGAGGGTAGGGGGTGGAGAGAGGCAGGAACATTTGTTTTAAACCAAAACCAAACATACATTTTAGTTTCTCCATTATTTCCCTAACTTATCCCTTCTGCATCCTGAAGTTGGAAAGTCAGTTGCCGTTCCAACATTGGATCATATCTTCTCACTAAAAATCTTTAAGTATTATTACCTGTCCATGAAAAGCCACAAGTAGGATCAGCTAAGCAAATTCTGATGATGTTTAGTAAAGATGTGTTTATGGACAGGTGGAAATAGGGAGATTTGTTCAGTTATACATAGAAATTGTGTCCATTCCTGGACACTCTTGATTGGTGTTGCCTCTAATTAGAGGCAATCATCACACTATATAGATGAGCACTATTTTTTTTTTTTCTGTTAAAGCTTTTTCCATAAGAATAAGCATTCATGAAAATTGACTTAAAGACATAACTAAGGAGACTGTATTGAGAGTATAGATTTTCCAGACCTTTTGGGGAACCATCAAACATTGATGCAGGGACATCGGGAACATGCCACAAAGTGATTCTTCCTGAAGCTTCACCAGAAAAAAGAATCTTATAAAAAGGCTCCTTCCTTTCGTTCAGAAAGCCCATAACAAAAGGAAAACTCTACCAAAGAAACCAAAACAATAGCAAATCAGTTTTCTGTTGTAGAAGAATTGATCAAATAATGCAATAATTGAAAATTCAAAGTTTCTGGCATCAAAAGCCATAGAAATCTAAAACAAATAAAGGTTGAACACTCAGATGTCACTAAGCTCTGCTTGGACCAGGTCTAATCTGTCTGGTGCAAGCCCCTCTGCTTTGCCAGTACCTTTGGCTGAACCTACATCTCAAATGGAAAAACGTACTTGGAGAGATCCCTAGGTTCACTGCCTCTAAGTGAAGACCCCATATTGGCTATAAAAATTATTCATGCAGGAGGGTAAATACTTGAGCAGAAGTATAAGAAAATAGTATTGGACATTATTAAAAATGCATACATTTGGAGGGGGTCAACATTATTTTCCTTCCTTCACTGTAACCCTTGTATTTGCATGCTTTCTGTTTATTCTCCCCCCATGACAAATGACCTTTTGGCATCTTTCCCCAGTTAGGACAACTGTTTTTAGATCAGAAGGATTGTTGAGGGTAACATGAGTTGTTCTATTTTCCTTCAGCTGAAGGAAAATGTCAGGTTTCAGAAAAGTATGCAATACAAATGCTTTCTAAGAAAAACACACATAAAAAACCTCACATCTTCCAAAGCCAATTTCAAACAAATTTCATAATATAATGGCTTTGATTCTGGTTTTGTTGCTATGCTGAAGGGTTAGATTTATTTTTGTTTTATTTTTCCAAAAGTAAGAAACCCCCACACAGATTTTCTACTTCCTAACTTCTATCCATTGTTCAGTATTTCTGTCAGCTGTTCAGCTGTTTTTCCTGACCTATTTCACTCTGGTCACACAAGGCAAAACAGTGAACCAAGATACAGATTTCAAACAAAATAGCTTAAGTGAACTCATCCAAGCGATAACTTGGAAATTTGAAATTGATATACCCTGCCAATCATAAGTTCTTAAACAGAAGTAAAGATCACCTACTTTAATTCTTCCTCTTCTCTTACCAAAGAAGCTTCTTCAAGGCAGAGGCCATAGTTCTGAAGAGTTGTGGGTATTTTATGCATTCTGAGTACTGTCAGTCTGCTCACAATATAAGTTAGGCATGTGATTATGCCTCTGAAGGCTCAAGATAACAGCGTTCTAAATAAAGTGTCATAGACTCAAACCCCTTCAGCTTAAGATAGGTATACATGGGAACAAACTATTTACACAATTTCACTGAAATATGCATGCATATCTTAATAGAACAAGAATGAAACAACTTGTTTACATTTTGCTCGCTTTTATTTACAGATGTGCAAATAAAAGGATCTAAAGCTATTTTAGACCACTTAAAGAAAAGCTCTGCCTGTATTACAAAAACAGAATAAAAGTCTGTAGATAAAGACACAGGATTTCTGTGAAAAATTGCCAGAGATTAAGACAATACATTATGAACATCTCCAAATTTACAAATAAGTGTCCAAATGAAGGAATGCCTTACTTGTTTTATACAACATTCAGATTGGTTGATATTTAAACAATTTTTAGGGATCATTCTGGTAATTTACTAAAAGCATACAGCAGATTTTGAAGCTGACTGTAAACCTTTATGAATTTACCTTATTTTCCTTCAGACCAGTAAAGCAGAGTAAATGAGGATAAACAGTTTCTTTCAGCACCTTCCCATCTGCAGGATATGTGCTTCTAGAAAGCCCGCTGCATAATTTAAAAATAAGAGATTTAAAGAGTCATTTTAGAAAGCAGAATGGTAATGTCCAAGATCCACACATTAAATTAAAAGTTACCAAGCAATTACAAGCGACTTTGTGAAATCACAGCACCAGCTGCCCAAGTTCTACATGGCTAATCTTATTTCTGTGTCCCCTGCTGTGTCAAACAAAGGCTAAGGGCTGTCAAATTCAGGGTAAATCTTTGAGTGCCAAAGTGGTTTTGTTCAGGTTTTTGATCATTTGCAACATGCAGAGATTTTCCATAATAAACCTCCCAAAGTTCATCTTGTACCTGAACTTTTTGTGTGAATTTCCCATCTGAGCCCACCTGTTTAGCAGCTGGTAGATGTAACTGTAACCATCTTCTGTCCAGATGATCAGTCTGTAAGCTGCTAGTACTTCTCCACCAGCAAAACACTGACCACTTTTACTGAACTCAGTACAGAGCAAGGAGAAGTCACAATAATCATAAACCTAACAGAGAGGAAAAAACAGTAAAATATAAACAAACAGTACTGTCTCATTTTAGTTCAAGCTAGTTTTGTGCAAAGGATCAGTAAGTAAAACATAAAAGGTAGTTTCACTACAAAGTCAAGATAAAGACAAATCAGTTTTTGTACCATTAAAATGCCATAATATCTGAATCAAAACGTATCTGAAAGATAAACTGACAAAATAAAATTAAAGGCTTCTAGTATATTAGTAGATTTTAGATAGGGTTTAGGTTTTGCTTTGCATTTTTTATTATATAACTTAACAGACCAGTAAATATTAAAAATAATGAATTTAGTATGTAACAAGTATGACATTGAAGTCTGACAGACATTGAATACCTCTGTTGGTATTCTTTAAGAATTCTGTACAAGAAACTGCTAGTGTAACCAAAGCACATTTTCACGGAACAGATTTTCTTCTGTGTTTGGTAAACAGATTTTTATTTTTCACAAATTGAAAGTAAAGAATACATATAAAACGTGTATAAATCCATTTGCTTGGAATAATTCTTGTAGCTTTTCCACTTATGAGGACTAAAAAAAAAGAAAAATAGCTTGTTTCCTCTGACCTTGCCATTTTAAACCAGAACAGGATATGAGCAAGGCAAACTGAATAAGTTTGTGCATGTTCCTAATAGCCCCATGCAGAGTTCTCTTAGCCACATTCAATAACTTATTCCAACAGTTTGAAGAAATTCTCATTCCAAAATCTTTCTATGAATTGCTCGTATAGGAGCTACTTCATATCTAACTCCCTCTATATTTTCATTACTATAAATTGAGTCACTAAGCACACATGAATCTTTACAACACATACCTTTCTAATTAAGTAGTAACATTCTCTTTTTCTTTAAAGCTATATGTTCATTAACATACAAAATTTTAAAACAAACAACTTATACATCTATACCACCGCTTCAAGCAGTAAAATACTCAAATGCGTAATGGAAATGTTACAAGAAACATGTGTCTTTTGTGAAAAATGTTATACAAATTTATAGAAAACAATGAATGTTACTTTCATTCCACATAAGACGTATCTGTTCTATATACAAAACTTATTAGTGCTTTTGTACAGACTTTAAATAGCACAAGAGAAGTCTCAAGAATATCCTATAAGTGTATTAGTTAAAGCTGACTCGAGTCATGTATGTGAGTTCCACACCCCATCCATCAGACAGTACTCCTTGGATCAGGTCCTTAATTTAATATAATTTTGAGCTGTTAGCACAAGAGGAATGTCACAACCAAGGTGAAAAATACTGAGTTTTCACACCATGGTTCAGACCAACTTTAAAAACACCAAATTACATTTTCAGTAACTACACAATCATCTGTTTTCTTAAAACTGAAACAGAAAGTGATAGTCTGGGCTGTTTGTTTTTGCTGGCTACTGTTAAAGGTACTGAGGCCCTGATAAAACAAAGGCTTCTAATTACTGAGGACTTGCTGACTATGGTTACCTCTGACATACTTAAACATTTATTGTGCGATTTCTTGAACCATAGAGTCACTTGGATTGGAAGGGACCTTAAAGATCATATAATTCCAATACCCCTGCCATAGGGACACCTTTTACTAGACCAGGTTGCTCAAAGCCCCATCCAAACCAGCCTTAAACTCTTCCAGGAATGGTACAGCCACCAATTCTCTCAGCAACCTGTTCCAGTGCCTCACCACCCTCATAAGGAAGAAATTATTTAATATCTAATCTAAAACTATTCTTTTAGTTTAAAACCATTACTCTTTGCCCTACCTCTACACTCCCTGATAACGAATCTGAGTCTCTTCAGCTTTCCTGTAGGCTCCCCTTTAGGTACTGGCAGGCTGTAATAAGGTTCCCCCAGAGCCTTCTTTCCTGCAGGCTGAACAACCCTCCTTTTCTGCAGGCTGGAGAGGTGCTCCAGCCCCTTAATCATCTTTGTGGCCCTCCTCTGGACTCATTCTAATACTTCCATGTCCTTCTAGTATGTGTTTGTCTCCTTTTGAGATGCACTGCTGAGAAGGCCATAATATACCCCGTTCTTTAAGTGTAAGTAATACTTGAAATTGATGGGATAGTAAGTATATTTCATTACAAACTTTTAAAGCAGAAATACTTTAATTAAAAATAAACACTTCATCTCAGTAAGGCAGTTAAAATAACAGGAGAGAGGACAGCACACATATGACCATTAGTTAGCATTTTAACTTGAAGAAAAGTAGTATTTTCATGGATGAGTTAATAAGCTTTTCAAAGTTACTAATAAAATTAAAAAAGAATAACGCTCAACAACATACCTGCCAGCATATGGAGGACACCACTAGAAGGAGCCTTTCTGTGTAAGTGCAAAACCGTATTGCTTGACAGTTTAAACAGTCCAGAGATTTTGATTCCTTTTCACATACATCTTGCCTCTCCTTCACAGCACAAAAGGAAAAAAAGACAAGCAAATTATTCCAGATAGTTTTACTTTTAGAATAGAAAACATTTTTTCAATGTTTATTTGACATGTATTTTCAAAGCATAAGACATATTATTGATTAAAACTGTAATAAGAGAACAACGTTCATGAGTACTGTGCAGTAGGCTTCACAAGTACTGTGTAACCAGAAGACATTCTGCATGGCTCAGATCTTGATCTCACTTTAAGTGATAATGAGCATGGAAAAGAACTACAGGCAGGTTATGGATTGAACCTGCTGCCATGAATATATGCTAAGTATTCTTCAGTCAAGAAATAGCTACTACCACCCATAGAGTGACATTATCAGATTCAAAATAGCTAAAGAATATTCTGCATTCCCAGTCATCCAAACCAAGCCATTGTATTCCAGTTCTAGCACCTGTGCATGTCAAGTGACAGCTGTTGATATTAACATAAAATTGAAGAGAATAAGCGAGTTTGAAGATGGACAAATAGGTCATGACACAGTAATAGTTTTCCAAGTGAAGACAGTATAGTAAAAAAAAATAGAAGAAAGACTAGAGGACCATCTTGAGAAAAAGCAACAAGATGGAAGAGGACATACAAAGAGTAAGCTTTAAAGAGCTTTGAGTTTAAAGGAATTAAAAGGTTGCAAGAACTGAGTGACATTATTGAGACAGTAGAAAACCATTACAGCTTCAGCACCATAGAACATGGAAAGATATGAAGCCTGGGTAGAAAACTGCTGCATCAATTTAAGAGCTGTCCAATGGCTCAAATAATTTTAAATTGCAATAGGGGGATTTTTTTCCTCAGATTTTTTTTTTGAAACTTAGTGAGGACTAACATCTTCATCAAGGACACAGACAATACTAATCAATCTGGTTTAATTCATGTCCAGAAGATTCTCACTCATTTGTGCTTTGTTTCAGTACATCCTTCACTCGAGGATATTACTATATTTTTTTATTGTTCCAATTATCATTTCACAGCTCATACAAACTGACCTGTATGCTAGTCAGAGATGAAGATAGCTCCCATACTTTCAGAACTCCGGTTATAGACACTGCAACCAACGAGTCTTCTGTCAAAAAGGCAACAGTGAGACAATTTGAAACCAAGTCCAAACAGTGCCTAACACCAAAGGAGAACCTTGGTATAGACAATGGTGTTGTACACAGTACTAAACCTGATGGATTCTGCAGGGTACTGTTTAAATGAAATATTAAACAACTAATTTGTACATTGAAATACAAAGCTTACAAGCAAATAGTGAATAACTATTTTGCTTTATAGATATGTTCTAACAGAAGATAAAACAGGAGTTCAACACCCAAAAATTTCCCTGATATTACCAAATTAATTTGTAATTACAGATTAAAGTAATGAGTTGCTTACTATTGTAGAGACCATTTGTTTTTCGTTTAAGATACTGAATGAAACATGACCAGCATTATAAGTATGTAAACACCTTTTAAGGTATCAACAATGAAATATTAACGTCCTGTACATAACTGCTCTGCAAAGCATTAGATATTTGTAAATCTAAAATTCTACTATCTATACAAAAAATATTATGTAAATTGACTTACATAAATACATCTATAACATATACCTTGAATTCTTGCAGAGTGAACAATACACATACAATTTATCCAATCAGAAGACTGAGAAGACAAAGTGTGCAGAACACCCAAAGTTTTAGCATCAATAATAAGAACATCTTGATATTCTCCACAACAAAGAAGCCAGCCTTCACCTGTCATTCGGAATGAGCAATGGTAGTACTGTGCAAATGGAAAGAAGCATCAGCATACAGAGCTACGTAAGTGTGCATACATATTTTTTTTTACAGTAAGCATATCATACTTGAATTTTTATTTAACAATCAAAGAATTACTAAAAATATATAGTACACAGCATGAGTCAATACACCATTTTGCCTATGATACAAGTGTTCCACATATATTTACAACAATTTAATAGACATATATTAAAAGAGGTACTTAATATTAAAAGTGTTATCTGCCCTGCCTACTAGGATTTTTGAAAATGATTAAGGTGTTAGTTCTAATTATAAATTGCTAAGGAATTTGCTACTTGTTTCTCTGAGATAGTGTTTGGAGGGAGATGAGATCAAATTTCCATCACCAAGAGGTACATAAGGACATGGGAAAAAAAATCAGGTATAAACCACAGAGGATTCATAATGAATTCTCAATTATTTTTCAGAAATAATTTCTGCTCTGAGATATTATTCAGTATGACACTAATTGCTTTGGTGTTCAAAAGAACAATTCTTTCTTAAAAAGAAAATAGAAGAAACACACACAGAAAAGTACTTGAGAACAGATGACAAGGGTGCAGAGTAATTATGAAGATTTTTTTGTGAGGTGTCTTATGTGCAAGCATATTTGCATTTCATGTTATATCTGTTTATAATTGTACAGAATTGCTATAAATACATAAGCAATAGCATGTAAAAAAGCTTTCAAGCTCTCGTTTTTTAATGATGTTATCATGTAGTCAGAGATAAGTATCTAATAACAGAGTTTTTGCCTTTTGTTTAAAATCCTCTCTACTAATTTTAGCTAGATAATTCTCAGACTATCAGTTAAATAATTGAAGTCTAAAACCAAAAAGATAAATACGTGAGAAGAGGATAACTATTGTCACAGAAATAAATAATCAGAAGGAAAAATGTTTAGAAATAGGAAACTTTTGTAACTGGTACTCTTAAACTAGACTAGAACAGGAATATTTGTATAGCCAGTCCTCTAAGAAGAGATTCCACACTGCTTAAGGTCCCACAAACAGTTAGGAGTTGACCCTGGTGTTAAGTTTCATTTCAAACTGCAAATATTGTTTGTACTGTTTGATATTTGCAATTTACACCAGAACCACCTATGCTGAACAAAAGGAAACACTAAATAAGAGCATTAACTAAAAGCAACATTTTAGGACAGTGATGTTAAAGAGAGTATGCACTACATTTCCCAGGCGATTACATTCTGTATGAAACTATTCTTTTTCAGGTCCTACTATGCCACACACAGCTATTCTTCAAAGGAAGAAAAAAGACCTACAGCAAAACAAGTAAGCTATTACTAATACTTGAAAATTGAATTTTAAGTATAACTTTGTTCTAGTCACATTATTTTCTTTCCTATGAAAGTTTTCTTAGATATTCATATTTTCCTTTAGCCATATTGTCAAAGCTATAGATGAAAAATAATTATCTAGCCATAAGTAACTTCTCACCTCCTAATAGAGAAGTAATACTTCTGAAGTACTTGTTTCTCCTACTTGAAGGATAAGAATTAAGCTTCTGTTTCTGATCATCACAAAAGGACACAGATTATCTGATAATCAGCTAGGCCAGATCTGTCTGCTTCTTTGCAAACTTCTCCATAACTCACTATTAAGATCTAATTGAAGCACAGTATGATCTGTGTGTTGCTTAATTACATAACTGGGGGCATTAATATTGTGTGTGTGTACAAACAAAATCATAGATACTTTATTATAAACACATACAAATTAGAGGAATAGCTTTTTACGCTGTTTATACATACACATATTGGTGCATATATAAATAAACATATACATTTTTAAGAAGCGATTCATCAATATTTTTATTTGGTAGTTTACCTAAGCTTTTCCTTCTTCCCTTTATCTTTGACAGTTATGTTTGAATTCATCATATCAACCAAAACATTGACATGAAAAACAGTGTCTGCTGGAAGATTAGCAGAATGTGAATGCTGAATTCACCCATAGTTTAAGAGTCACATGAGAACTCAGTGAGGTCTCAGATCTTCAACGTTTGCAAACTTAGTTCCACCACAGACTTCCTCACTGAATATAAGCAGCATTTTAATTAACCAAGGAATCCCGAGTTCTTCTCTTACTAATACTTTCATAAATAAATACATCTCTCTGAATCAAATTCACACATGCTGGGCTCCTAAATAATACCTGTGCACACACACATTTTAAACACCCTCATACTCCAATATCTGGATATTTAGTGTACCTGATACAGTTAAAGCCAAAAACTTGGGATCATCTGAAGAAAGATTTAAAGCAGTTTGGCCTCCGAAAAAAAATACTCTGTAATCTGCCCCTGAATTCTGCAATGAAAGTACATTTTTGGAAGCAGTCTTTTAGAAGATAGCCATTAAGCATCAAAACCTCTCAGATGTGTTTGAAAATAAGATCTTCTGCAAACTGGCTCACTGTATTTGCCTTGATTGCATGTAATTCAGAAATACATCAAAAACTAACATTAGACCTGAAGTTCCCATGCCATTTTAACACAGGACAAAAGTAAAGATTACAAGACAGTGGCATTTACCTGATGACCAAGCTTTATAATATATTAAGTGACATGGCATTCTAGACATCTGTGGCTTAAAATCAGTTTGATTTGAATAATGAATACAGATGAACATAAATTCTAGTTATTTTCTTAGAAGAAGGTCAAAAGGAAAAATAACAAAGCTAATGCAACAAATTTTCTTTGAAGTCTATTTTAGCTATGTTTAAAACTATGCTTCTGAAAAATCACGTTAATAAAGCAAACTCCTCTTGTAATGAACAGACATTCCATGAAAAGTTGCTATACTTACATAGATTGCTGTGTGCCTATAAGGAAGCTTTGTGTTCTCAATGCACTGTCCACTAGCGACATTCCAAACACACATCTCCCTGCCAAAAACAATTTCATATTACTCTGTCATTTCCACTCAATTGGCTGGAATAATTTTGCACCAAGTTTTTCTTTAGTGCTGTACTTAAGTGCAGTCTGATCGTTCATGGGGCTTTTTGTTACAGATTACTGGGTAAGAAAATGTTGCGGTCATTAGCAGGGGATGACATACAGTATCTGTTTCTTTTTGTTTTGGTAATTATACCCTGCTACCTCACAGCAAACCTGACTTTAAGGCCAACTCTTTTCTACAACAAATTGTAGGTATACTGCCATTACAGCTCGTCAAAGTGTCACTGTAACTATCATTCGTTGGAATGACATCCTCCTGAAAATGATTCATTTCACTGAACTTAAACCATGCGTTTTGAAAAACAAAAACTGAATGCTGCTGCAGAACAGGCATCGAGGGGAACTGATGCATTCTGTTAAGACTAAACAGTGCCACCGTGAGGCTGTTCCTGAACTGTCTTTACAACGTGAATATCTGCAACAATTACAGCTGCACTTAGTTACATTTAAGAGTAATGTTTGAGAA
Source organism: Aythya ferina (assembly GCF_964211825.1). Classification (NCBI taxonomy): domain Eukaryota; kingdom Metazoa; phylum Chordata; class Aves; order Anseriformes; family Anatidae; genus Aythya; species Aythya ferina. The sequence continues at coordinate 19,126,518 of NC_140307.1, read as the reverse complement.
AGACTCACTAGCTAGTCTTCATCAAGATATTCAGCATGCTTTGAAATCAGAGTACAACAGAAACATAATCAATTTAAATGTTGTGTCATTTTATGATTTCTCTAATTATACTTTAAGACATTTTCTGTAAGAAGACTTGAACATATTATGGAAAAATATTTTAATATATCAGAAAAACTCAAAGACTTGCATTTTATTCTACACACCAATATTCATAGTTTGAGAAATTAAAAATATTACTTAATTTACATTTTTCAACTAAATGGGAGGAGTATAATCTATACCTACACAGTGTATCAATCTGTAGACCAAAAAATCATAATTTAATTCTCTCACTTTATTAGTCACTTTAAAGCAATGAATTTCTTCTTGGTGATATCAGAATATGAAAATTAACTTTACCACTTCAGCTACATTGCTATCCATACATGCAAACATGCACATATTAGACTGGAATATAACTTCAGCTTCTGTATGTTGCACTTAATTTACTTTTTGTACCACAAGGAACAAGTAATGTAACATGTTGATAACCCTGTCCTACAGGGCATACTACATGCAGACAAAGTGAAATTTTGTTCACATCAGTGAAAGATTCTGAATCATTATGGATTGATCTCAACATTTGCGTATAAGAAAGAGAAAGCGTCTGATATTCATCCTTCTGGAATAAGTCAGTTACAGAAACACTCAAGATACTGACATGGGATTTAGGCTGGGGGGAAACAAACATCTTCCACACAATTTCCTCAATCCAAGGAGATGGAGGGTTGAAAGTGGGAGAGAACTGAATGATTCACAGGCCAGACAGTACAGTTGGACAGACTCCACATCTCCTGAAGATGAAGCTTACTGTTGGTAATTACCTCAACTTGACACTGCAACCTTCCAGTAAGCAATGATAGATGCTTTGCCTGTATTCAGTACAGATGAAAGGTAAGCTATAATTTGGTAGAAAGTACACATTTAAAGGGGTCTGAAGACTAGTACTACCAATATCCATTCCAAGCAAGCCCAATGATATGTTCAGATGCAGAACCTTCAGAATATGAACTTCCTTCTTCACAGCATACCTATAGCAAAAGAAGTCTTGTTTGTTTCTTAATGTGTTTTATCCCAGTTTTTTTGTGAACACAGTATACATGTATTTTCTCCCAATATGATCTGGAAATAACATTGCACTAACAGAACTTCAAAATTAGGATGAAAAATAGTTTCATCTCTGAATCTTTGATTAAAATTGTAAGAGGTCAATAAAAAGAAGTTCTGTAGACTTATCTCCCTTTCTGCAGTCTTTACAGGTTAGACCATCCCACTGGGAAGATAAAAGTAAGCAGTTTTGGGTTCAGAAGCCCAAACCAGTTTGTTCAGTTATCCTCTTCCTGTAAATCAAATATTGAGACAATTAGATCCTAGCAGCTGGTGATGGTTGGAAAAGAAACAAGCCTTCCAATGGTAAAGTAGTACCCTTAGGATGATGAGAAATGTAACTTGAAGAAGGGCAATTGACAGGAGCTCATAATGGGAAGAGGTTTTAAAGCTGTCCTGTTAAATGGAAAAGATGAACCTAATATGAGAAGGGAACTGTATTAAGTAGCAAGACAAATTTATTTAAGAACAACCCATAAGGAAGTAATAAGCTGACTAACTGCTTTCAAAAGCTGAAAGCCTGAACAGATGGGCTTCAAATTCCAGCTGAAAGAATTATCAAATATTCAGAGGAAAAGAAGACTCAAATGTTACCCTGCAAGAACTGGAGAAATGAGTTTGACTCAAGTGGTGGGCCAAGTCACTACAAACATAGTAGAGAATCTGCAAGATCAGGAGCCTCTAGAAGGACATGCTCCAAAATAGCTAGTCAGATTTGGTCACTGAGCAAGCATAAACTGGACATAGTACGTGAGCCTCCTTTACCAATTCTGTTCTTGAGACTGAACTCAGGAAGGAAACACTACAATACTAAAAATTTTAAGCATCTTGATTCCCTGCTGCAGGTTGGGATTCTCCATTTGAATGGAGCCTAGCTGACCCTCATTCTCCTGACCACTAACTAGATACCTGAAACTGGCAAACCCTTCTGCTGTCCAAGACATTGGCTCCCAGTTAGCCTATCATATGATAAATATAATCATTATCATAACTAAATGTTATCCTTTTCATAGCATAGAGGAAGTGGATTAAAGACCCTTTGCTAAATGCAGAATCTGACCTATATGTGCCATACATTTCTTGATTCAGAAAATGAAAAATTGAGGATTCAGTTACCTACCCATTTTCAGTAGCACTTACAACGTATGGTTGTTTCTCAAATTCTCTTGCTTTTGCCAAACAAGTTACAGAAGCAGTATGGCCAAAGAGAATTTCTTTAGATGAAATCTAGGAGAATAATACAATGGTTTAACTTAAACAGAGCATTTTCTGTATAAGCTACAAAGATCTAAAAAATAGAGATACTACTTGTAGATGTTATCAGTAAGTAACAATGTGTTCTATATTCTTGCATTCTTGAATGATGTTTCTGGGATGCACAGAAATGTGCAAAGACTATGCAGTTTGCACACTGGCAGTATGAAGTACAGTCTTTGTAAATTCTTCAGAAAAAACAATTTCAAGACTACAGTGAATACACAGTGTCAAATGTAATACAACTGGTAATGTACAGGAACTCTGGCCCTTGCAGTACTACATACAGCAAAAATGGCAAAGCAAAGTAGGGAACTGATATAGCAAAACTCTTAAGAATACGCTTAATACTATGTTTCAGTAACCCCTTTGATTCTGATGAGCTTCACTAAATGCAAAGGTCATCTTAAAGGAAAGAGGTAGCCCCATAAAACACAAACAAACAAAAAAAAAAAAAACACTAAAGTTTCAAGCCATACTCAGATGATGTCAAAATCTAAAACAAAGCCATCCCTCTAGGAACACAGTCAAAAGTTAGCATTGCTTTGACTTCATTCCATTTTGAAGAAAATAAATGTGAAAGAGTAGCAATAAGCCAGTAGGTTTGCAGCTTAATTATACCAAAAATATGTATTTGCAATATTTCATCTTACTACTTCCATCTTTTTACAAGTTTTTCCATTAACTTGGTAGAGAGCTCTTTTTTTTTTTTATAAATAGGTGTTTAATCCTGAAATGTTAGGCCACACTCATCAATTGGTTTAAAGAAAAAGACACTTCACAGGATATGAATTAAAATAGTAGCATATATTTTATATTACTGTGAGTTACAGCAGAACTCACAGCACAATTTCAAATTATAATTATACAGGTCAATGATCATCCATGAAAAGTTTTCTGAAGTCCACAAATAACAGGTTATTCATATAGGTATTTCAACATTTATAACTTTGCTTCATGAGTTTCCTATAACAAGTCTCACACTCTTTAATAATTAATTTAAGTGCAAGAGTATGGGTAATTCCACTGTTGGTAATAAAAGAGAAAACTCCAGTCCATCAATTTGGCAGACACAAACCTTTAATTCTGATGAAAGATCCCAGAGACATATTTGTCCCTCTTGACTTCCTGTAACAATAGTCTGCTGGTCATCTGTAATCATAATAGCAGTGATGCTGTGAGAGGGAGCAATTTTGCCCCACACTGCCACAGCCTGTACTGGTACATTCATAGCTGGCACCTGAAAACAGAAACAAGTCAAAATGATTTTAAGTCACGTGTGATTAAAAAAAAGAAAACACGACACAACCAAGAGCAAAACACAATCAAATAATTGAATCAACATTTGATAAGGGGAGCTACAGAAAAGATGATGACATTTTGAAACATTTTCTAGTTGTTGCCAATATCCCACTAACACTTCCATTGAAATAGATACCCATTAATAGCTTATATGTACAATGGGACAGTGAGGTGATGTGCTGCTATTTTAAATTTCTGCAGTAACAAACAGGACCAGTGTTAGATACCAGTACTATCACAATACTGAAGTATCAGCAACAGGAGTCCCGTACTGTCTCACACAACCTGCCTTAGATCTGATGGGCACATCACTATTTTTGCCCTAAGTTTTTATTGGTGGAGTGCACCATGCCTACTTTCTACCTCCTAACAAGCAGTGCTGTTCAAGCTCAGCAGCAAACTATAGGATACGGATGACAGGGGAACAGGGGTATCAGTAAAGAGTCTGTGGTTCCTATAAGGTTAAAGGAAGACAGTAATGGGGTGCTCGAAGGACAGAATGGGAGGTGGGTCAGGGACAGAAATGACACCTAGGACAGTGAAAAATTCTACCCTCAACCACTGAGCATAATCTCCTACAGATGTGACCCAAAAGGAAGATGGGGGCAGACCTGCAGTTAGTAAGCATGTAGTAGAACAAGACTGTTAATTCTTCCTAACTCATATATCCTTTGTCTGAAAGATTTGTCAGCGTAATAGGTTTCAACCACTACTGAGAAAAAATAGTTTATTGGAATTGTCCAAAATGACTACTAGTCACGAGATTTTTATGAACTGCATTTCTAGGAAACTATTACAGTGTCTGTTCAGACAACAGTACTTACAAGATCTTCCTTATTAAACAAGTTCTACTTTTTTTGTTTCTAAAAACTGATGCACATTTGTTTTAAAAACACTTCAGCTTACTAGCTGGACTCTGTACTAGTTTTGCTTCAAACAAAGTCTTGGGGAGGAAACTGCTGTCTCAGTCACCTCACAAGCCTTCTGCCTTTTTTTGGTTTCAGTGTTTTTCAATGCTTTTTCATTCATGTGTTCCTAAGTGTAACATATTTACAGGGTACTCCCAATGGCATCCTCAAAATGAGAAAACATGTGAACATAAATAATTTGATATTTAAATAGTCAGTTTATCTAAAAATATATATTCGTCCTGTTAAGATTTCTCAGGGGAACTAGTGAAACACCCAAATATGTCTCCTTTGGGAGAACTTATGTAAAAGCAATGGTTACTAAAAAACTTACACAGATGAACAATGTCTTTATCATCCATGTCTTTACATGAAGAATTCCTACAATAAACTGGCAGTGTCTACCTGGGCCCAAATGCAAACTATTTCCATATCCCACACCCTTTGCAAAGATATGTGAAATGAAACAGGTTCCAGTAATAAGGTGCTAGAACAGTACAGATGGAAATGGTCAACCAAAATAGAAGACAGCAAAGCTGAAATATCAGGAGACAAACTGGGAAGTACAAAATATGTGGCAGCAGATAACAGCCAGCTGAAGGAAGTAATGTAACAATCATGCAAGAGCATGAAATTGCGGTTCCTATGATAATTCAGAAGACTACAAAGCAGAAAAGGAAACAGAAGCAGCCTTTAAGTTTAAAGAAAATTTAATTCAAACTATTGCTAAATTCAACACCATAGCAGCTGAAGGGAGACAATAAGTATCTTCCCTACTATTAATAAAAGCCTTAAGTGACACAGAACTATGGGAATGGTCTTAACTGCTGACAACAACACGAGATGAAGAGCTCAGTCACTGAGAAAAAGAACAGAAAAGTCTGGCATGGCAATCAATGCAGAAGGACTGGCCATGCAACCTCAACCAGAATGTCAAAGGCAAAGGAAGAGGAACCTGAGAAATTAATTATGAGATCAAGAGTGTATTAGGATAAAATAAACTTACTTTTAAAACAAAACTTTGGTATAGGCCCACAGTGTGAGGTATTATTGCATATTCTAAATGCGTTAGAATTTGATTTTTCTATTTATTTTTTTTTAATTTCTAGTCATATGAAGTATTATGTTTACTGAAAAACAGTAATTTTCTTCTTTGTTTTATGCCCTGAATAGTTGTTCTACCCAAACTTTAGAGATACATTTCTAGATATTGGCTAGGCAAAAAAAATTCACCTTTTCATAACATTTATGGAATGATGGCTGCAAAGGTAATATTTGAATGATAAGCCAAATCCTAGGTCTTTAAGATGTGCCCTTTTTTCCCCCTCCTGCATATCATATAGTCATTTATACTTGTGCTATGGGAATGTTCAATTGGTGTAAAACACCATAAGGTAGCAGAACCCAGTTTTGTAGTGCATTGAATATGAAGCTGTAAGTTGTATTTTTCTCTATCAGAAATATAGAATCAAGATTTAGGGATATGGTTTAGTGGGGACTGTTAGTGTTAGGTCAGAGGTTGGACTCTATGATCTTGAGGTCTCTTCCAACCTAGAAATTCTGTGTGATTCTGTGTGTGTGAAATATTCTTAGTTGAAGACCCACTGCTGAGCAAGAGATGCATAAGAGAACTCAACACAAATTAAACAAATTACTGGAATTTGCTAATATACCACACTAAGGACAAATCATTCTAAATTCACTTTTATATAAATGAAGGTTTACAAGAACCTTTTGACCTTTTTACATTCAGCCTTTGTGGCTGAAGATGGAGAAAAATAGAAAACAGATTATATTAATTTGTGTTAATATAACTGTCCCTAACTACTCCCCCTTGCTTATTTTTTTTTAGATCAAGATATTTAAATGCACAAGATAGAAGTACTTTGCATAAAGGTTTTTATTCAAAGAATACCATGACCCTAGAAATATTGTATACTTACATGCACATACACTCACTCTTTGTCTATTAGCTTTATCAAAACTATTTATTGAAGGTGATAACACCTAGAGCAAAGAAAGTTCATATAAATCAGACTATTCCTTTAGAAAGGTAAAATCTGTTTCCACAAAGTCAAATATTGCCAAAGGCATATCTCGCCTGCATGTAAGCTTATCAACACATGCTAAATTTTTCCAGCTCTGCCCACTCAAGCACATCTGATTTGTTGTATTAGCTTGTAATCCAACTTTAAATCAGCTTCCTCGGTTCAGCTCCCTATTTCTCCCCGCTTGCAACCTAATACACTTCTGTTTGTCCTGCCCTCATTTCACTGCCAAGGAGTACTCCCTCATGACTGTCAAAATAATATTCTTGTTCTTAGTTAAAACCAGTCCAGTTCATTCCACCTCTAACTTGTCACATCTCCACCCTGCAGTCTCTAGTTCTGTGAACATTTCACACTGGAATCACAGCACAAGCCTCTGGGAAAATTATGCCAATCTGCACAGCTTGAAGGACTTCAGGTGTGCTATTTTAACTACTTTGGACCATTTGTACAGTATCAAATCTTCCATTTGAATAGCTAAATACAACTATAGTTTTACAGAAGCTGCAATGTATTTAGAAGTCTAATCAAAAACTTTAAGGCTGCAAAGGGGAGGAGGTATACTTTTGGACACATTTCTCAGCATATATTTACAGCCATTTGAAGTGAAAGATGTGGGTTGTGTTTTGCTCCCACTGAAGTCTATGGCTTACATTCTCTATTTGGCTTTATGTTTATAGGTAGAGCTTACTCAAAAGCATAAAGGAAACTTTTCTGTATGAGATACATGGAACAATATTAAACTATTAGCTACAGTTATAGGAATCACTTCTTCATACAAGAAAACATCCTAAATTTTGAAAGCAAACTTCAGAATTCTTCAGTTCTAATGTGTCAGGGTCCTTGGAACTAGGAAGTGAACTTGCCTTAGATATAATCTTAAACAGTTCATGTAATAAAACATGAGTTTTGACAGAAGCCTCCTTCTCAAAACATCCCATAATGAGAGGTACTGAATAGTTATTTATAGCTTATGTAGGGAAGGAGGGACTTTGTATACCTTCCCTGACAAAAAAAAATAATAAAAAAAAAATCACTCTACAGATGACAGTCATCCCATCAGAAAGCCTTTTCTGGTTTTGTATTGTTACTTATTTTGTGTTTTCTCTGTAGCCTGTACAATACAAAGTCAGTTGTTTCAAAATCCAGGTAAATGCTCAACAACTGGGGGGGGAGGAGGAGGAGGGCAGAAACCCATTCACAGACCTGAAAGTATTAAGAGATGAGCAGCATTTAACTGTTTATATCGGATTCAAAATTCAAATATTTAGAGAAGGTTAAGTGGGCCAAACTGATTAAAAGTAGCTATTGAAAAATTTTATAAAAGCAACATGCATCTATCAAAATGCTATTTGCCCAAACAGCAATATCCTTGAAGGCCACATGAAACAGCATGTACGCTATTTTACCCTCTTTAGCTTGATCATTGTGGTGAAGTGTTAGGAAATGTTTTAAGCAGAGCCTGGTAGGTTTTGATAACAAATTCCTAAGGTTTGTGTGTTCCTAACTCACCTCATTCTCCTATTTCTCTCTATTCTGTATCTGACATTCTATCAACATTTTTGTAGTTAGTGAAACAAATATTTTACTTAAATGCAACAAAACAGAATGCAAGTCAAAGCTATCACAAATTTCTCAGAATTTACTTTAACCTGTAAATACTGCACTCTCCTTAAGAATGATGTGTTATCTCCAGAAATCAGCAAAGATATTTGTTCCAGAACTAAAAGATTATACTCACTCACTGTCCACAATATAGAACAAGTCCCTCTAATAGCCACAATTAAGATTTAGCATTTAGAGCTAAAAACTTTTAAAGGTGCAGAAGTGACATAATGCTGCCTTTTTAAGCTTGCTGATACACCACAGTGCCCATGCTGCTGGTCCCAACTTTGCTATTTACATAAGCTGTTATTCAGAATCTTATATCTGTGAATCTGAAAATACAGCTTAACAATATTTTACAGTTTGTGAAACAGCAGGGTGCATGTAATGGAATAAGTTAGAAAAGAAATGAAATATGAGAAAGCTTAAGTGAGAAACAGGAATAAAACAGAGAGGTAGAGGCTGCAGGGAAGAAAGCAGAGAGGATAGTGGTAGGACATGAGGTTAGGTAAATTAAAATGGAATGATAACCAAAGAAATGACACTAAACAACAGGACAAAGATAAGAAATAAGTTTGAAGTAGTTAATAGCAACAACTTCAAACCAATTAGTATTCAGCACATTACACAATAGATATAACTGTATCCTTTAAGATGTGCATTCAACAGAAAAAAAATGATTTTATACTTCAAGTAATTAATACCTCTAATCATATGTTGGGCTACAATTAAAATACTTCAGTCATCGACATCTCTATTTCCCACTACTTTGTTCTAATGTATTCTGCCAGAACTTGCATTATTCCACACTTCTCTCTCTACTTTGTTTTGGTGGTTTCATCCCCTCACATTCATCCTGGAGGCCCTGCTAGCCTGCCACAAACTTTCAGTTTAAGATTTAACAGGACTTCCTTGGAGACCTGGCAGAACTACACACTAGTCGGCCAGAGTCACTGCTGAGTGACCAGCAGACCTCCCCTGCAGTGTGAATGTGCCGCTTTACAGTCCAAGAGAGCAAGATACCAGGACCAGGAATCAATACAGACCATTTTAACTAGCAAGAACCACCTAGTAATAGTTCGTTTGTATTTCTTGAACGAGTGACACAAGAAACACTTATTTCATTCCACACAATAATTTACCACAATCAGAAGGAGCACAGTAAGGGCAACACCATCTCCCAGCTGCTGATTACATCAAAGGTTTGCAGCACAAATTCAATTTTATGATGTTAATCTCAGCCTGCCACTCAGAAATTTTCTCTGAGGGATATGATTTTTCTCTGGATTTCATTTTAAGAATGATTTTCTTCTTCTACAATCAATAAAGATATGTTTTCATCAAAAGACTCTATCTTGGCAGAATTCAATTGGCCATTTCAAAACCTTTTGGTGACACAATATTAATTAAAATAGTTTATGTTGCTCCTAAACTGGAAAATGGGGGCAGTGAAAACATAAGCAACTCAGAACCCTTGTACTCTACACACTGTAATAAGGTACAACAGAATAACCTACACCTCCTTGAAGTTACTGCATTACCCCATGGCCTATTATTTAAGGCTTGCTAGACAAGTGTCATGAGATGCTCTTTGGCCAACTGAAAAAAATCAGAATACATGGAAAAATATAAAAAAAACACTTCCTTTTACTGTCATTAAACAGTAAATGTTTCAGTAAATGCTTCAACAACAAAATCAAGGATCTAGTAGCTGTGTAAACATTGTTTGACAACAATTAATGCATGTGAGCTAAGAAACTTGTTTTTAAACCACATATTAAGAGATCCTGTGTACATGCAGTTTATTTGGGGGGAAAAAAGAGTACATTATACGAGTGTTTGGAACCAGGTGTCATTTAAAACCATATTTCTTTTTATTGTCTGAATGTCCTATCAAATACAAGACTAATTATCTATAGAAAATGAGATGTTTAAGCATCTTAGTCCTACCTGAATTAAGGTAGAACTTGCTTAAGCATACAAATAGCATCAGCTAATTCATCTTCAGTGGAGTTACTCATACATGTATTTAAATGGTGAAAAGCATTACTTATGTGGGTATTTAATCAGGGAGGTTTTATGAGAAGTTCACTCCTCCAGTTCTTACGAGAAAGTTTATATAACAGAAGTGGGACACCAGTATCTACAGATATTAGAAGTTGCACCTAACTGACATATAGACATGTTTTAGCCTTAGCTTTTCTATACACTAAACTATACCTACCTTTATTAAAAAGTAAGTTTTCCATATGGAAAAAGTGCTGCTTCCTTGTGCCAGCAAAGAGACAGCTTCCTAGACTTTCCTATTAAGTTCTTTTGAAGAAAGTCATTTATGTTCTTTAAGGAACTAGTGATTCCCACAAGCATCACAGGATCTGCTAATGTAGCTCCAACCCCAAGTTTATGGCCTATATGCCTTGGAGAACAGAGAATAACAAACTATGTCAAGAATTCACATAGATGTAAGCAAAGTCATATATAATCTGCAATAGGTTTGATGTACTTTGACTTTTATGACATACCACAGATTCTGTAACAAACTAGCCATAACTAAGCCTACAGAATTCTTTTTTCTTTACAGTACTTTAACAGAAGAGAAAATCTGGCAAGGTCAAGATACTTTAAATCTGAAAAACTCTCAAACCGAAAGTCAGTGAACATTCATCAAAGCTTTGGTCACTCAGTTTGTCTTCCTTAAGTGACCTTGAAGTCACTGAAGATAAATCTGTTCAACAAAGGGGTGGTGTTTTTGGTTCAGCTACACTGTACTCCAGAATGTTGAAATAACAAACAAACTTGGAATCAGATGCTGGAAATAAAACAATTAAAACATTTCACCATCCTTTGGCTTTTATATAGTGATGTAAAAATCACTAATTAGCATTGTAATCAGTTGCATCATAATCAAGATTTCTAACCTATGACAATTCAAGAACTCCTTATTTTTCCATCCTGCTCTTTGAATACTCTTTATGACCAAACAGGCCTCTATGCAGTGTTCTGTGCTATGGGGCATGCAACTGTTTAGTGTAAACAAGTCTAAATGACTTATAATATTTACACAGCCAAATAAGCTTAAGTACAAAGACACTGTTTATTATGAAGCAAAATCAAAGTCCAGAACTGATTCAATGCATTGCAATGCATGGATTGCACTTCTTGTTACAGTAAAGTTCTAGCTTTAACACCAAGAACATTTAATGAGAATTCCACTCTTGTTGTGAGATCAGGCCTGCCAACCAACCCCAGCCTTATGAGCAGAACTAGCTCACAACAAACAGCTGTTTCTGTAATGAGCATTCCTAAAGGATCATAGTTCTTTACCAAAGGCATCAATGTGTTAAAAGTCCCTGACCTATTAAGAAAACACTGCTCTAATAATCCTAGCAATTACTAGAAAAGTAACAACAGAAACATGAGAGCAATGGCATTGCAATACCCTATACTTTGTGCCTACCCAACAGGGCATTGCTACAATAGCGCAAAAGCATTCTGCCATTCCCATGGCCTACTATTTCCTGTCCTGCTGTGTCCTCCCATCACTGCTTTTCTCCAGGAAGACCAAGGAAGAAGCACACTCTCCCACAGCCAAGGGAAGGTATGCATAAGTCTCCTGATTTTCAGGGACTGGGAACACTCACATGGGACGGCTAACACCAAGTACCAAAGCTCCAATATAATACAGCTTTACAGGTATTTTAAGTGACATACAGATGGACCAGAAACAGTTGAAAAAAAGTCTGCTCTACTCAAACAAAACTCCCAGGAGCTCGGACAAAGCTGGACCCAGGATCCTGACCAAGCACTGCGCCTGCACCGGCCCCAGCCCTCCCGAGGCACCCTCATGGCCGCCACCGCTCCAGCGCGGGGCACCAGCGGCAGGACGCGAAGCTCCGACCCCCACGGAGCGGTCGCACCGCAAGAGCCGAGCGAGCACAGTCCCTTACCTCCAGCGGTTCCCAGGCACCACGAGCGAGGGCAGGACCGATCGACAGCGGCGAGAACGCGGAGGGGATAGGGAGGAAGGGAGCGGGCGCCGGTTTTATCCCGCTCAGGGGAGGCTGCACCCGGCTCTGCACCCGCCCTGGGCGCGGGACGGTGGATGGAGCAGGGGCGGCTCGCACCGCCCTGTCACAGCCCAGTGGTTCTCGCTGAGGTGAAGAGCTTAAACGGGAGTTTTCTGCCTTAACAGTTTTATTTATTTATTTATTTACTGAGTCGGGGTGAGGGGATGGACAAAATCGTAAGAAATAGAGTCTAGAGAAAAAAAAAAAAAAAAAAAAAAAAAAAAGGTTAAACCTGGGCTACAGCTACCCTGCCACCCCCCTCACAGGTCTATAGGCGTTGTTAGAGGCAGACCCAGACTGTTCCCCACCTAGGGAGAGTCTGAGATGTACAAACCCGCCCTTCAGAAGTTATCCCTTAACGATGATGAGGTACAGGTAGTTTTTCAACCATCTGTCCTGCTTCAAGCATGGCATAAAGAGCATTTCTATTTGCAGCGGCTGATTGAAGGTGTGGCTGTAGGTGAGGGTAGCTCTCCCGCGATGCAAGCCTTCAGACAGGTGCTCTTAGGGGCTCAATATGAGATGGTAGTTAGCTGCAGAGTTAGGCTCTTCATGGTGTGAAGGGGGTACCAATCATTAGGGATGTAAACTGTGCTTCAAATATTTATGCTTGAAAATAGTAACTTAGTTAACTTATACTAAATAAGTTGTGAGCAGGAGAAAAGAAGTGAATAAAGAAATTAGGTTTCCTTTGGTTTACAAGTCTGCGTTTTTCTTGTTCAAGTATCAGATATAAAGCAACTATAGCCTGTGAGATGTTCTGTGAGGAGCCAATGTGGACTAGCTGCAACGTACAACTGTGAGTTTATCTTTTCTGTTGAAAGACTTAATTACAGCTGAGCTAACAGAATAATGAGAGTTCTCATTATTTAGAAGTTTGTGTTGCTAAGCACAAAGCTTCCTGAATTTTCTTGCTTAATATTTGCTGAAATGATATTGAAATGCCCAGGGAGGGAGTAGGGTGCAAAAAAGTTTATGTATATCTTTAATGCCTATACTTTTTCTGTTTTAAGGTAAGAGCTAACTTTCTGTTTTAATACAGTAACTAGTATGGTGGCTTACTTGTGCTGTGTCTCTGTTTTGGTAATATCAAATTCATGCTAAGAATGCTTCCCTGGGGTACCTGCTTTAAGATAAAAAAAACAGCAATGTTTTAATAAATTATATGTAATTATAGTCTTTGTCTATTGGCTACATTGTAAGGGTAAGTAAACACAAGGAAAAAAAGCTTATAAAGCTTATGAAACTTTGAAACACATTTCTCTCAAACTTCTATCTTCTTAGTGGCTCTGCAGTTCAACATTCAGATTATTATTTTTTTTAATGTTATAAGATTAAAATCTTAAGAAATTAAACTTCTTATACTGCTTTACTTCACAAATGATTTTATGTAGGCAAATTGTAAACCCTGAAAATAGGCCTCCAGTGGAAAGGCTGATGTCTGGTTAGGTTGTATTGCTACAAGTGGCAGACATGGGCATGGAGTATCTTAGGTGAAAGCTTACAAAGGCACCTCCTTTCTGGGCTTGCTTCTGGGGATTTCTGTAGTAGTCACACTGAAAGCAAAATGCCCTAATAGCAGTCAATTTATTTATTTATTTATTTATTTTTAAAGATCTCTTACCCTCTAAAGCCAGTGGCATTAACTGGCATGTCAGCAAGTTTTTGTAGTCAGAAGATGCTTATGAAGAAAGTGAAATAATTGTATGAGACCAAGTAATACCAATAGATAAACCAAATATTGCTTATGCTCTTTGGAGCTTCTTGGGACTGCAAATTCTGCTTGTGAACTTAAATAAATGATTTTTGACAGACTTCTTAATCATTGATAGCTGGAAGCTCCCATAAGAAAAACTGCTATGTACATTTTAGCACTATTTGACACAAACACCTTAATTATATTTAGTTATATTTCATGCTCAAGAGGGTCATGGGTGTTTCAACACCATATTTGTTATTTCAGTAGAAAAAAAATATGCCATAAAAGTAATACCCATACTTATGATCATTTAAATACACTTACAGTTTCATGGTAAAAATATTGATTCTGAAATCTGCATGTATTATATATGTGTGTGTACAGCAATCACTATTCCTTTAAAAACAACAATTTAGTTGTATAAATCATGTAACTTATTCTTAGATGTCATAACATTTTTAAGATAATGTAGTTTGAAGTTGAGGATTTCAAGAGATCGCTATTTGCTGGAGGAAAGGATATTGGCTTATGTGGGCTGCTGGTTCTCCACAAGGAAGGCAAGAGCAATTCACAGGTAGAAAAGTGTGCAAAGGAGAAGAGTGTAGGTATTGAATACTGTAGGCTTGGAAAGAATCTCTTCTGAAGAAAATTAGATCTTTCTTTTTCCCCCAAACGTGAACATTGGTTGCTAGTTGTAAAAAATGATAATTGAGGAATATGTGTTGTTATAGGATACTTGCATTTTATTCCAGCTCTTTTGCTAATTTTCAGTCTGTCAGGAAAACTACTCCATTTCACCTAAACACAGTTATTTATTACAGGAGGTTTTGTGGTTTGTATGTGTGAGTTTTTCTGATTGTTTTGTTGAAGATAAGTTATTCTGGCTTGGGGAGTTAGCTGAGTGCTAGCTCCAGAAATGTCATTTTCCATTGCAGACTTGGGCACTGGTCTATGCAGAGACATTATGTAGCTAACTTCTGTGTTAGTCTCTTATTTTCCCCAAATGTAAATTGCTAAAAATAAGTCTTGCTTTCATTATGATAAAAATTGAAATTTGTTGATGAAATGCACTTAAAAAACAAAACAAAAAACTATGAAAGAACTTCAGAAATGTGTTTTAACAAACTAGACCCATTTCTTATCTATTTTTCATTAAAAATGCCAGTTCACTAATTTATTAACCTTTCAGACCATATAATAATTTCAGTCTTTATTTATATTATTAGAATCCAGTAACTAATTTCTCCATTTCTTTTATCTTCATCTCCCTCAAAGTGCTTTTCCTTTTGCTTGAATGAGCAGAAAAGTAACTTCCATGAACTTAAGTATTCATCTGTTCCCAATTAGCAATCAAGGGATATTTTTGAGATGAGTATGTGCAATTAGTGTTTAACAACATTGACAGATGTTGTGTACTGAAATATGAAACAGCATTAGCTTAGATTACATTAGGGAAGAATTGTCAAGTAGTGAGAATTTATTGTCTTATGTATGCTGTGTTGAAATATTGATGAAAAATATTTGATGTCAATTGAGCTATTGTTTTGCAAAGATAAGCTACGGGTATGTTCACCAGTGGATGTACTCCTGGAGACTGAAGGATGCTGTTGATTAAATTGACTCTTTTATGAGGGGAAAAAAAATACAATTTCACCAATAGGTTAAACAGATGATACAAGTCTCTACTTGTTATATTCTGGAATTAAAGTATGGCAAAATTCAACCTCTTGTCATCTCTGTCTTACTGGATTTGCAAACTGTACAGATTTTTTTTTTTTCAGATGAAATGCTATAATCTCTAGGTCCGACAATAAGACGGCATCACAATATCATTAATTTGAAAATATAAGGAATAAATCTTAGCGAGCGTTAGATGTAATATACACTTTGAGACGCTAGAGAGAGCCAGAGGAAAGCATGGAGAAAAAAGACATTAATTGCCTAATTTTCCTGAGAATGTGGAAATGTGATTTGTTATTGTGGAATTGATGTTGAACAAGCTTGTAGAAGCACCTTTCTTACTATTTTTTCCATATCGTAACTATTTAAAAAAAAAAAAAAAAAAAAAAAAAAAAAACACTTTCTTGTCATAATAATTATCTTTATGCTTTGCCTTGTAAGATTATCTGTACAAAATGGATTTAGTTTTTGTGAGTTTTGTTGTTGTTTCTGAGGAAAAATGTGGAATACTTATTTCTATCATGGTAAACAATATGAAAATTTTGCAGCAATTTTTCCCAATTTTAAAATTCCTTTAAATAAACAACATAACCATATGTTTTCCTGTAGTCTTGCTCCTCTAAGGTCTTATAATGTGGGCAATAATGAAAGCTGTATTTGTTTCTAGGAGTTTCTCACTTTCCTGGGATGTGAGAAACCATGAGGAAAAAAAAAAAAAAAATTATTTGCACTGTCTTTCTACAGAAGTGTGACAGGAAATATCTTGGTTTCAGGTAAATTTGTGTTTAATGTGACTTCAGGGCATAAAGTGATTTTAAAAGAAAAGTCTGGAAATGCTGAGCTATTACAGATATTTAGAAATACTGATTTTAGAGGGAACGTTTATAAACATAAGATATGGCTATATTTCCAAACAGACACAGGATATAAATACTTATCGATAGTTCCACTGCTTTTCTTTTAATACTAATATTTTAAATCTAATTGAAAAGAATATTACAGCTTTAAAGAGAAGTCAAGAGCCCATACAGATTAAATGCAGCCATTGAATGTACCAATGCTTTGAAAAATTTTCCATGCTTAATAGCATGCATATGAAATGCAACTGATTTTAGGCTCCTGATACTTAGCAAGGTTGACTAGGTTAGAAAACATTCTGCTAAATCACAGGATAGTGATAGTAAGATGAAGACTCTTATTTTTATCTGTTTGCTTAGAAACCTTTTTTTCCTCCTCTCTTAAGGGTGTACCTTTTTACATATAGAATAATTCCATTGACAAAAAGAAAGCTAGCTAGGTCCAAACACTCCACTGAATCTCAAATTCATCAGGATGCTTTTATGTATAGAAACAATGGGGACAAAATAAGCACCCATTTCAGATCTATAATTAGGAAGAGATACAGAGGCAAAATTACCAAATCTGGTGAATAAGATGAATAATATTCGACATCCCAAAGAAAGAAATTTTATGAAAACAAGGTACTATTTTTATAGTCATTAAAACAAAATTTAAAAACTAGATATGTTTACTCTTTTCTTTGGATGTGTACTTAAGAGAAGAATGACATTTTTTTCCATCCCAAACTTTTCACATGTAGTATGAAATACTGCAATGTATTTTATCTTTTTTTTTTTTTTTTTTTTTTTTTTTTTGTGCATGTGTGACAAGACAAATATTTACTGTGTTTAAAGAGGTAAGTAAGTCTGAATACAATTGAAAATCACTTGGGAATGAGAAGGCATTGCTGTCCTCCAGAACAAATTGGAATTTCCACTAGGTGTCTCTAAAATAAAAGTAGTCATGAAGGTAGCAAGCATGTGTGCATGTGAATGTGTGGAACAGAGATGCAAGAGACTGGAAAACATTTCCTTTCCTAGGGAACAGACCTGTATTTTTAACAATCACTGACTGAGCAGAAGAGTTTGGCTGCTGGTGAGCAAAGGTTATTTGGAAACCTTTATTCCTCCTTAATTATGAGCACAGTTGAATTTGAATTAGGAGCAACCAATTCTATACAAATCACACTAAGGAACAGAGCTACTAACAACAAAACAAAAAAACTATAGATAATCATGGTTAACTAAAAAAATAGATGATGAATACTAAATAAGTTGGGCTTTTGTTAAGAGGTTTGTTTCTTTGTATTAACATAGCCTTTTCTGATCCACCTATACAAAGGCATATGGTCTCAATTGCCCAAATGATGAGGCGGAGGTCATAGGTCAGAATAGTACCTAAACTTAGGGAATGTAATCAGAAGTACATGATCCTTTTCTCAGTATAGTGGTGCGAGGCTTGATTTGTATGTATTCAGTGTTTATTTATGTAAAATAAAATGTTTGTTTTAGTAGCGTTCTTCACAAGAAGATCCCAAAGCACTGTACATATGTTAATTCCAGATGTAGTTTCATAAATAGGCGATTGATAGTTTTCAATACTAATGGAATGGTAGTTAAGGAAGGAAAGATGTAGATTAACATGCAAAATTTGTATATAAATCTGTATGTTTTACCTGGGTCTACTCATCCATTTCTTCTAAAGCTTTTTCCTAAATTAAAAACAACAAAATTTTATCATTAGCTTTAGGTGTTCAGTTATTCAGAAACTCAGAAATCTATGGGCATCTACCTTAATTCTACTTGAAATACCACTTTGCAGCAATAGAACGGGAGGAACAACCTGCCAGATAAAACTACTACTAGCCTACTAGCTCCTGTGACTACAAAGCATATGACATATTGAATACAAATTTAAGACATCTTTTGCATATGTGTTATAATTTTAGGACTTTTTTATTACTGTGGTTTGACTTCTTGTTATTAATCTCCAAAACTAGTGAATAGATATTTCAGTGAAATTTGTATCCATGTACTTGGTTAACAACATGAAATGTTTGTAAGGAGAACCATTTCTTTGTTTCCATTCACAAAAGGGTAAATAGAATGCATCACTATCAAGATGATTCTTGTAAAGCCCAGAACACATCACCAGTTATCCCTAGCCATATTTGTGCCTATCTTCAGGAGTCAGGGAACAAACTGGTCTAATTTTTAGTTCCTGTCTTCAATACTGCTTCATAGTTTCTCAGACTCAAAAATCAGCTTCCTGGTTTTCTGCTTATCCTGTTGTTTTGATACATCTCTTGATAGCATATTTTGTTAAAGTTCCTTATTTCTACATTTTATCACTTATGGTATCTCCTGAAAAATTATTAGTAATTATCTGGTAATGTAGAATCTATTTCTGAAAGGTAGAAAAGACCTCTGGAAAACCTGATTTTTCTGACTCTTGGTTGAATTCCTCATTGTTTTCAGCTTAGTTTTGTGATCACAATAAAGATAATGTCTTTTGAATTTGATGTGAAGAATGTGTAATTTTCCCATAATAGACAAAAATCTCCTCATGCTAGTTTTTATTTTATTGATTTCAAAGGAGAGGCCAAAACCCCAGTTTATCTCCTCATCTTTTGTGGTGATTGGCATATTGCTCCATATGCTAGTGAGATACTAAGGAGATACTGATCAAAGTTAATAAGCTGAAAAATTCAGTCATCACATTAATTTGCAAAGGAGCAGATTTCCCCTCTTCTCAAGGGGGGAAATTCAATAGAAAAAAAAGATTAAATGCTGGAGTTCCAAAAAAAAAAAAAAAGGTTCTTTATAAATATATACACAGGTCAGAATAAAAGGTTGCTCCATAATATTCAGATAGAAATGTAAATTATGCAAGGAAACTTCTACGCTCCATACTTCTAGTAACAACTGAAATTTGGCTAAAAATTCTTCTTTGAACTCTATTTTTTTAATATTCTTTCTTATAACTAAGAATTCTTAGTCATAATAGTCTGTTTTCATTCTTCTGTGAGAACTTAGAGGTTATTTTTCATATGTTTTTGCAATCAGTATTCAAATGTGCTTTGTTCATTTTTCTCTCTGCAACATATTATATTAGAAACCATGTGTTCATGACCATATTTGTTGAATTACAAATATCCTGTAGAGGAAGAACTTCCTGCGAAGAACAATGTGTAGTTTTGATGCCAAGTAGGTAAATCATCAGACTGAAATCTCTTTACTTTTGATGCTGCAAGGTTTCAATTTGCTAATGTTATGTAATTACAAACAAGGAAATATAACACCTTTTAAAAACAAAACAATTACATCTTTCAGAAGAAGATCACTCAACAATGTAAAGTATCAAGTGACACATCTTTAACAAAAGCACTGTACCTTATTATTCTTTTCTATTGAAATGGGGTGGAAATACAGACAGCTTTTATACTTTTTGGTTAGAAATGCAAGACAACTAATTCTGTTCACTCTTTTAACGTCTTCCTGAATTCTTGATTCTTCATATGGATCTGCAATATTGGGACTTTTTAACTGAAGTCAACTTACAGTACTGAAGTAAAATATCAGGCATTAAATAAGAAATGATAAAATGGAGGAGGAAAACATTGGGGAAGGCATGGCTAATGAGGTATTTACTTGGAGTTACTGAAAATATTAGTTAGTGAAACATGCTTCTTGTACTGCATCTTCTATTCTTATCTCTTTAGCCACTGTCCTAACAGCTTGTTCCAGCTCAATGCTTTGTTGTTGATGTTAAATGTAATGATTTTTTCCAAGGGAGAAAGCACTTGCACATACTCTGTTCTCAATCCACAGTGATCATTTCCCAGCTGGAAATGTAGACTAGCTTGAGATGATCCTTTGTGGGTTTTGTGTGTTTGAAATTATATGCTTATTTTTGTGCTTCGTAGAAAGAAAAACTTGGGAGAACGTATTTAAAAAATGAATATGCAAACCATAATCTTCTTATTTTTGTAAGCATCATCTTGGTCTTCAAACAGGAATAAAAATGACTAGCACTGCTATAAGAAAACTGTATGATCATTTCACTCATAATATAAGAATGAGTGGGTGAATGTCAAATGCCAAATGCAGTTGTGCAAAAAAACAAAAACAATTCTGCTTGGAAAAGTATGTTTGAGGGTGCTGCAGAGAGACCCCATCTGAGAATAGGAGAGTCACAGTATGCCACACTTAAGGGCTGTGATAGCTAAGTGAGTGAAGGGAAGAGGAGGTGAGTGCGCAGATTCAGGATACAAAGATGACATTGTGTGACTTTGACTTTGTGTGAAGACTTATTGTAGACTCTGTACTGAACCTTGGGAGCAGTGACCACACCTCTGTTCTGAGGTAAACATTTCTGAATTTTGACCCAAATACAAGCTCAGGATTAGATTTTCAGCCAGTTAATACCAGACTACCTCTGTTAAGTTCAGTGAAACTCCATTGTTTGTGTAAGGTGGGAATCTAGTTCTGGGAGACTTCTTCAGAGTAAATAGAATTCAGAGGAGAATTGCAGGCATATTATTCTAAAAAGCACAATTGAAAAGTAATTAACTTTACATTATCACATAGTTGCATGATCCTAAAACAAATACTTGACACTTCTGTGGAACACAACCCTACCCTCCCAAAAGACTATGCACATCCTGCAGCGTGATATCAGATTCCATAAAATTCTGCACTGAATTTTGTCATACTAAACGCAGTTTAGGCCACTGTATCAGAGAATTGTTGAAGTTGGAAGACAGCTGTTGAAATAGTTTACTCTAACATTCCTGCTCCAATAGGATCAGGGATTGTACACAGGTTTTGAGTATCTCTAAAGGTGGAAACTCTATGTTCTTTCTGGCCAGCCTATATTTCAGTGTTAAACTGCTCTCATGATTTTTATTTATTTTTTAATATTTATATGATATATCGAATTTCAACTTGTGGCTATGGTCTCTTGTCCTGTTACTAGGCAATAAAAAGAAGAGTCAGTCTGGTTTACACCTCCCATCAGATCTTTAAAAATACTAATAAATTCTACCTCTCACCCCCGCCCCCAACCTGCTTTTTTCTCTTTTCCATATTAAACGTTCTCAGCATTAACCTCTTTTTGAACTATTCTCACCTTTCACTGAAATTCAGACAACATCTCAACAGAAACTGAACTCAAAAGGTCTATGCCCCCCTCCTCAGTTCTGAGGACACTCCTCCTCTTTAATTTAAGACCTAAGATCAAAAGCTAAATTTTAATATGATGGAGACCGAAAAGTTTAAGATGTTACTTGTCTGTGGGAAATATATACTTATACACACACACACAAAAAAAAAAAAAACAAAAAAAAAACTAATCTGAACAAGTAGTCATAAATGTCACAGTTCTTTGTGACACAATGATTTCAGTGTTTTAAGTATAGTTGCAAAATACTTTAACATTGCAAGAGTATCACAGAATCATCTAGGGTGGTATCTTGAGAGACCTCCAAGATCATCTAGTCCAACCTCTGACCTAACACTAACAAGTCCTCCACTAAATCATATCACTCAGTTCAATATCTAAACGTCTTTATAAAGACCTCCAGGGATGGTGACTCAGCCACTTCCCTGGGCAGCCCATTCCAATGCCTAACAGCCCTTTCGGTAAAGAAGTTCTTCCTAATACCCAACCTAAAACTCCCCTGATGCAACTTTAGTCCATTCCCCCTCATCCTGTCACCAGGCACATAGGAGAATAGACCAACCCCCACCTCACTACAGCTTCCTTTAAGGTACCTGTAGAGAGCAATAAGGTCACCCCTGAGCCTCCTTTTCTCCAGGCTGAACAATTCCAGCTCCCTCAGACTCTCCTCGTAAGACTTGTTCTCCAGATCCCTCACCAGCTTCGTTGCCCTTCTCTGGACTCTCTCAAGCACCTCTGTGTCCTTCTTGTAGCGACGGGCCCAAAACTGAACACAGTACTTGAGGTGCAGCCTCACCAGAGCCAAGTACAGGGGGACAATCACTTCCCTAGCCCTGCTGACCACACTGCTTCTTATACAAGCCAAGATGCTGTTGGCCTTCTTGGCCACCTGAGCACACTGCTGGCTCACATTCAGCTGACTATCAACCAATACTCCCAGGTCCTTCTCTGCCAGGCAGCTTTCCAACCACTCATCTCCCAGCCTGTAGCTCTGCTTGGGGTTGTTGTGCTCCAGGTGCAAGATCATGTGAAAAATGTGAAAAGTTGACCAACAAAGTTAGAAGTTCATGTAGTATATTAAAATGCAACTTGTTTTGGTCTGTAATATTGGTATTTATTTTAGAAAGTTAAGCCTTCTTACACTTAGCTATAGCTAATACAGTAAAATAAAAGTTCTGACTGTGGGAACCCATGTGTAAAAGATCAAACCTTTTGTACACTTCTAGTGTTTTGAAAATATTAAAATGAAAGGTTAAGAAATAACAAAGTATGTTGCTAGTAAAATAGCTGCAGTGGTTGTTCTTGCCAGATGAAGATGGCATTCAGGAATGTTGTTTAGACTAGAGACAGCTGCATACTGCAGATAGAAGTTGAGGAAATGAGGGTAAGGAAACAATTGGAATATTTCTCCTTTCTTTTTCCATCTCTGGGTGTTTATTGAAGCAGAAAGAATTTGTCATTGGTCTTTCTTTATAATTGGTCCTTTAATTGGCTGGCTTTGCTCCATGTAAAACATGGGAGGAGCACATAGGAAAAGTGAAACACATGCCTGCAATGAAAAAACAAGAAGTAGAGAGTGATTTAATCTCCACCAAGCCAAACTTTCTCTTTTCCCTTTGTAAGTAAAAAATAAATAATTTTTCCTTTAAAATCATTTTTCGACTGGAATGGAACTTCTCTCTATAAAAGGTAGGCTTTTCTTATACAGGCTGCTTTAATAATGTGACATTTAGTAGGTGACTATTAGAAGCACTTTCGTAGACTGCAAATATGTATTGGTGATTTAAGTGAGTGGGAGTATTTCTTGTACTGCTTCTTTCAATGGAAGTCTAGTACGAACAGAGTATAAATTCTGCACTCTTGCAGTGCAGTTGAACTGTGGCAGTATTTGGAGCCACAGTCTGCCTGTTGTTCAGCAACAGTTTGATGGTCTCTCCCTGTTTGCCTTGAAAACTAAAGATTTCTCATAACATAAAACACAGTGGAATTACTCAAGTTGTCAGATAGACATTATCCAAATGTATTGCAACTCCACAGAATACTGAGGAATGTTTAGGGACAAGTGAAAGCAAGAATAAAGAAAAGGAGGGTAGACGACAGGCAAGTGGGGAGGGAGTCAGAAAACAATGGTAAGCTATAGGAACCTTTGCCATGTAAAGCTATGGACTTGCTGTTTTTCTTATTTATTGGCATTTCCTAGGTTATAAGTATAGCAGTGATATACATAATTTGCATAAATATACTCTTAGAGCAGTCTTAATTTTTGTTGGGCTGCATTGTTTCATTCAAATTGAACTGAACTGTCTTATATGCAGTGATATGCCAGGAAAAGTTAAAGATTATCTTGTTTAGAAGTTTAAATTTAATGATGTTTAATAGTTATATGCCATCTAAAATAATGACCAGGTTATCATACTTAGGAAAATCTATATGAATCACAATCCTATTGGCTCCAGGGTATTCTTCCACAATGGAAGTCACACCACAGAGTGGAATTTAAAACCTGTAAAAAGTCAGGATTTGAAATGTTAACTTGGTAAGGTATTTACTACAGCATGTCTTTTCTAATAGGTAGAGTAAATACAATATATATATTTAAAAATATATATACATAGGATGCTAGACATTAGATTATGTGAAGTCTGAGCCTTCTGTGATTTCTGTTGAGAAGAATTTTGAACTAGCATTATGAAGTGATGGCTAGTATGTGATCCTCCCTAGTTGCCTTGTTTCTGTTCTGCTATTTGTATTGTATCCAGTTTTTACTAAGTTTCTGTAAGCTGTAAAAACTTTCTACATTTTTCCCAATTTATTGAAAGAAATGATATTATCACAATGGTCTTTATATTTGTAAGTGATGCTTTCATTTTTGCTTACGATTTTTTTTAAACCACTGAAATCCCTTAGATTTTTAATAAATTTTTGATAAATATTGTAAATGTATGATATGAATACAATTATTTCCTTTTTCTATAGTGAAAAAAGGAAGGCTGGATAAAGCAGCTGGTAAGTCTGATTTCCCTTTTAATTTCTGATTTACTTTATTTTCCTTGAAAATTCATGTGTGTGTACAGGTACCTTAAACAAATCATTTAAACCTGGGATGACTAATATACATGTCATCAAGAGTTCCTCAGCAAACAAATGAGGAAGTGTTCTAAAGATCAAATTAACAAAACAGATTAGACTCTTAGTCTATTATTTTCAGTTGCTAATTGTTATTGTCTCTCAAACAAGTGTTAAAGATATTTCCAATAAAAAGCAATTTTACATAACTTGACCTAAATATCTCATGGGTCAAGAGAAACTTTTATTACAAAGAGTGCAGTGTTTTAGCTTCACTAGGTGGAGGAGTGTCTGAATTTTCCCGGTGAGGAAAAAGAAGGTGGGAGGACATACCTAACTGAATAGCAAGTTACATAGGTCAAGTATAGGCCCTAGTCCATAAACATGAGCAATATCAAGCTGCACGGGATGCTATAAATCTGCCTCTAGGACCAAGATTTAGGCAAGGAATAGGAAAAAAAAAAAAAAAAAAAAAAAAAAATATATATATATATATATATATATATATAAACTTAGCCAGAGATTTCTCACATATAGGTAAACGAGATTTTTTTTTTTAGATTCTTCAAGATCTTCATAAATCATTATACCAGCCTCTCCTGAGAAATAGAACCTAATCAGTGCAACAATTTGCCAGTAGTTGTCTGGTTAATATGTTTAAGTGATGCCTGCAAGTTGTTCAAAGTTAACTGGATCAAAGAAAAATAACCTGAAGTAGCACAGGTTAAGCTGCTTTCTGGGAACCTGATTTTTCAACTTGGAAGTAGCTGTTCTTCACAGTAAGCTCTGAAGTATGTGTATCAAGTACAGACAGAAGAAACTTCATTAAATCCTCACATAATCAAACTGTTCTGTCGTGTTCAGCAGATCTTTTATTTTATTTATGCTCAGAGGTGACAATCTACAAAAGATGATTGTCAAACTGAATTGTTTGGTACAAGTTAAGTAACTTTTACCTTATTCTGTAGAAGACTTGTTAAATAGTGTGAATGCTGTATTCTCTGATAATTGGTCTTTTTTTGGGGGTAGAGATTTATACAGATGGTGACTGAGTATAGTGTTGACATAGCCCCATGTTTCTCAAAACTCTTAAGATTCTCCTGATTTGCTCCTCTGTGTAAACTGCCATAAAGCTGCTGTGCTCTGTTTTGCATTGAAAGCTAAAAATATGAGCAAAGGTACAACCTGCTCTTCCTTTTCCTTCACAGCATTGCACTAGACACCCTTTTGCCTGTCTTTTGACAGGCAAAGAATTGGGAGTTGCAGTAATGGCTTTGTGGAAACAGAACTTTTTTTTTTTTCTTTTACAAAATCTACATCTCCTTTCCACTACCAGAGTAGCTGAGTAACATTCACTTTTGACAATTACTCTTTCAGGAAGTTACACATCCATTTGTTTGGAAGATAGCTTTCACATATATCTGCTTGTTTGGAAGATAGTTTTTACATTTTGTTACTTGATATAACTCAAAAAATCTGAAGAAGAAGGTTAATTAATAGTAAAGTGCTGGAGGGTAACATCTAGATACAGGGAAAAGCTAAAAAGGCCAAGGAGCTCCTGGTGAAACAGCAGTTTTGAAAGGCAGATTACAAAGCTCCAGGCAAGAGAAAACAATGATAATGCAGACAGACTGAAAATTATTTAGTTCTTATTCTAGAAATGGACCTGGGGAAAGACGGAAAGTAATCAGGATTTACTACTGCTTTCACTAGTAATTTAATTAATTATTCTATCTTATCATTTGTTTTCCTTTAAAGCAGTAAGTTTTAACTTTGGGGGAGGTTGTTGTGTTTTTGATTTACATTTAGAAATAGATGCAGGTGCTCCAAATGGTTGCAATTAAACCCCTTAGGTTGATATTTTTCAGACAAGTGATTATAACGGAAATCTGTTCTGAAAATTTCTCACAACTTAAGCTGCAAGTCTCCAAACCAGAAATGACTTTATTTTCTAACTATAAAACACAAAATTTCACCTTTTGACTCAAGTAAACAGGAAGATTACTAGGACACTGTGAATCACACATTAACACGATTTTTCAAAAATAAGCTAACAGACTTCTAAATCTATGTTGACTTTATCAATATTTTGTTCTAAGTAAGAACAAAGATGTATTTGAGGAGATTGGTGTCTTATAGAAAATAACATTGGTCACTGTTTTTATTTAAAAAAAAAACATTCTTGTTACATAACATCCTTTTGTCAAACAATATCATCTTTCCTGGTTGATGAGGTGTACAGAGAGGATGTACAGAGGTAACTTCATTTTCATGCTTTTTGGTAGTTGCTGTGTAATTTGATACCATATATTCAAGTGACTGTTGTAGACAAACAGCTTCCCCTCTAGATTGGTTGATTAATCTGCGTTAATATAGACAGCTCAAACATGGTTTGTTTCTTGGGCACATCTCTGACAATAGTTCCAAAACAAAAAACAAACAACAAAAAAAAAAATGCTGGTGTTGATCCTTACGTAGAATGCCAGATGTTAATACAGGCTGAAAAGTTTTTCTGGATGTCCATGTCAAGACAACATTATACACCCTTTGCTGCACGAAATTCCTGTGTAAGGCCCTGTCATGATTTTGGCTGGGATAGAGTTAATTTTCTTTGCAGAGGCTTGTCTGATTCTTAGATTTTTGATGGGAATAGTGGTGATAACACAGATATATTTCAGTCATTGCAGAACAGTGCTTACACAGACTTGGACTTTTCTGCTTCTTCTGCTGCCCTGACAGCAAAGAGGCTGGAGGTGCACAAGAAGTGGAGAGGGACACAACCAACACAGCTGACCCAAACTGACCGAAGTGATGTTCTGTAATGTACATGTGTATCCAGCTCAGCAATAAAGGTCGGGGTAAAGAAGGAGAAAGGGACTGGACACTCGGAGTTACAGCATTTGTCTTCCCAAGAACTGTTATCCATGAGTCTTGCTTACCTAGAAGTGACTGAACATCAGCATACAGATAGGAAGTAGTGAACAAATTTCTTGTTTTGCTTTGCTTGTTTGCAAAGCTTTTGCTTGACCTGTAGCTGTCTTTATCTCAAGTCAACGAGTTTTGTCACTTACCTTTCTGCTTTTCCTCCGCATCACACTGTTGTGGATGAGAGCAGCTATGTTGTGCCTAGCTGCCTATTGGGGTTAAACTAAAATGGGCCCTAAAAGGCAGAGTAATTCTCATGCTTTTTTCAGTGATATTTTCAAGTAGTTTGAAAAATTTTCAGTTCTATTCTTTCTGCTGTTTAGGTCCTATTATAAGAATATTAATTCAGTGCATTTGCAATAATTTTTACAAGGGTGAGTTTAGTTGGGGACAACACTTGAAGACCAGTTTGCAGTTGCAACTACAGACAAAACTAGATTCACACTCAAAAGATGTGATGGAATTGCATTACTACAAGTTTGTGGTCTCACATTCATTGCACATAAGTTAAATAGTTATTCCCCATTATCATATCACTTGAAAGCCAAAGAAAATTTGCAGAGAGGGTATGCATGCTGGTTTCATGTAAAATCTAACAGAGAAATGGATAAATAATCAGAGAAGCCATATCTGGAAGCTGATCCCCTAAAATACTTGTTCACATGTAGGATTATGGTCTCTCCTACCTGTAATGTACAGGGATTTTCCTGTTATAATCTCATAATTAATACGGATTTCCTTGTTCAAATTCACATATTTGAGAGACATCTTTGAATGTGTTTGATGGGGTAAGAGTTAAACCTCTATAACCTTGGAGATGAATGTCTTCTAGAAGAAAAATAAATAAACAGGACTGTAACTAAATGTTCTTGTTACTACTTTTTCAGATGCATTCAATACCTATGTTGTTTTGAAAGTCCATAATTTGAAAAGCACTACAATAGACAGAAGAGGAAGTGAACCTTCCTGGGAACAGGACTTCATGTTGTAAGTAACAGCAGATTCATATCATTTGTCTGTGTTGATTCTTTGCTGTATTTGGATAGGATAGTTTAGAACAATTGATAATATCTGAGACAACGTACAATCAGCAAAAGCAAAGGGAAAAATTACCCAGCTCAGAGAAGGTGCCAGGCAAGTTCTAAGAAACAGAGAGCAAAGTTATTCAGCCACATCACAGATCAAGGTCAGCAGCCAACAAGGGAAAGAAAATATTTGTCTCTAGGTTCTTTAATTCTGTGTGATATTTTAGGAACACAGGAATAAGAGGAAAGACATCTTAAATTGTTTCTCATGTAACTTGATTTCTGTTTTTCTCAAATCTCCTTCTCCAATTCATATGTTCTTTCCCTTTAATTTATTTAACAGCATATCTAGATAGTTTCTTTACTGACCTGTATCATTTTTCATTTCTGTCTGCATATCTTTTTCTTAACTCGTCTCCATCTTGTTATTCATTTTTGTTTTCTTTTTTTCCAAAACGTTGTATAGCCTCTAGAACATCACTGCCCAAGAAGGTCCAAGCATGTACACGTTGACTGACATTCTGATGAAACCTACTTTTAAGTGAAAATTTCAAAGCAGTTAATGAGGCTACCCCACTATCTCAGTATTTAAGAACAATAAATATGTAGCATCTACTATTTTTCTGTCCATTCTCCCATACTTTTGATTTCCTCCTTTCTCCCTGCATAAATCTTTGTCACCACATACTCTTTGTGGAAACTGATAGGGTAGAGTTGGTTGAAATATTTTTACAAATTTAAACACTATTTGACTTTTTCTTTAAAGTTGTTCTCACATATTTTATCCAATTGTTTTTGTGTTTTGTCAAAGAATATTTTGAACATTTTTACTTTATTTACTGATTATTAAAAACTATAAGTATCTTTTGACAGGCTCTACATGTAACATTATTTGGAATAACCCAATACAATTCAATTTTATTCTATATTAAGGGTGGTATTGCTAAAATCTCCATCCTTTTTTCTTCTGCTTCACAGATATTTCATGTAAATCAATGGTATTTCATAGTGCTTTTAGTCTCTCTTGATGTCCTTAGCTTCATCTGAATTTTATCCTGAAGTTATTAAATTTGGAGCTTTTTCCTGATATCATGCAACTGACTTCTTACTGTTGTGCAACTGAGAACTCTTACAGAATATCATCTTGCTTTAATTGAAGACTGAGATGGACCAGTTTTTATTTACATTAAGCCAATGTTTACACCTTCTTTGCATGACATTTTATGGCTAGAGTAATGGAATATCAAAGAGGTATTCAAAAAGGCTGGTTTCCAACCATGTAAAAATAATCTTATTCTGGGGCTAATTCCTCCTCTGCTTCTCAGTCATCAGGTTTTTCTAGCAGACTGTTCAGAGCTACATCTTAAATTATCCAAACTGGAGTAGCTTATCTGTCTTTGGAAATAATGAGAAAAAATATATAAAAATATTAATTAATTAAAATCAATATCAATATTAACGTCAATATTAATATCAATATAGCCTCTATAAAGTTATGCTGCAACTGTAGCTTGTTGAAAAAAGATTGTCATTTTCTAACATACACTAAAGTTGTGTCAAGATGATTTTTTGGCACTTTAATCTGGACATAAAAAGTTTTATAAAACAGTGGGAGAACATTGAATGGCAAGGTAATAGTGTATCAGGAAGATCAACAGGTAAATTTCAGCAATTACCCTATCCATCACCTTTAGAGAAGGAGGCACTTAAAAATAAGTTAAAATGGAAGTGTAACATGTCCTTTAAATTCTCCTGAAAAATGTGTTAAAACTGTGTTTGTTTTATATTTGCTTTGCTTTTATTCATAATGTACATAAATGAGTGTTCCATGACATCAATGAGAATGAGCAATTTACTAGGATTATTTTTATGTTTGCAGTTTATTGCTAATATAACCATAAACCAATTTTCCAGCATGCACTGAAATAACTAAATCTAACTAGAAGTTGAAGGAAATAAATTACATGACTGCTGTAGCTCTATCTACTGCTTAAACTTACAACCTGACAGACGTTTAGAAGGTACTATAAAATACTTATATAGAATTTGTACTATAAAGTCATGATGTTGTCTATTTTTTAAGGACACTCCCTTTCTGCTTGTTATAGTACACTTGGGGATGGGGTGAGGGATGAGGACAAACCTATTCCATTGCACTGCTAACTAATTTCATACAAAACAAACCAAAAAAATTTAATATTCAGGTTTCACTCTTTCCTTAATATATTTGTAAAGAGTCAAGATGAACAAAAATTCTCTCCCCCTATTTAACTCCACGAGTACAGTGGAAAATTAGACATTGAAGCATCCAACACTGCATTCTTGACAATAGCATGACATGGTGAGTTTAGTACTTGTCTCAAGACTGGCACCCTTTGCTCTTCTCAGATTTCATTTGCCATTTTCCTGATACCTATGAATATATAGTAATTCACCACACAAATCAGATTACTTTTACTACTTAAATTTAATTCAGAGACTACATACCATCAGTCACAGCAGCAGACAATAATGCATACTTTATTCATATTTACAGAACTGCTATGTAATTGTTTATATTAAAATATATAGAAATGACAGATACTATGAAGAAATTATTTACACTTATCACAATTTTAGTTCAATGTTATGGGTGAGTCATATATCCTGCTAAAATTTAGCTTTAAAATCCTGCAAAATAAGGTTATGATATGATTTTTTTTTTTTTTTTTTTTTGGTTCAAATTCAAAACCAGCTAGTAATAAAGTGCGTGCATTTTATAAATAGAATCAAAATAGAGCTAGGAGCAGCAACTCTTGAGGTTGAGAGCAGTTTTCCCATTGTATCTGTTACACATTGCACTGTTCTGCAGTGCAACTTCTCAATTCTGATGATGGGAATAAGCTCCAAACATCTTTTATGCTTGTCTTCTTTACCATGAAAACAAGATATTAGGAACTGACATACTTCACTGTAGGAGATCGTTTCTGTTCCTTCTCTGTTTTTTTTTTTTGGTTTTGTTTGCTGTTATGAGGGAAGACGTAATTTTTTCCCATACAATTGTAAGTTACTCTTAGCTGAAGCTGATGGTCCATATGGATTGACAGTGTGTGCAACATCATAGCCAACATTGTCAAACCTTGATTTCATTAAAAATATTCCTATGAGTTTTATGTTAAAAATGATTGTGAATCCTACTTTCACTGGAGAACTCACCTACCAAAGATCAGCTATTTTATTTTACTCCCACGATTATGTTAGTTTTGGTGGATCTTGAGAATGCAGATTCTGTAGGGCTGTCTTGGGGAAACTAGTGTCCTGTGGAGGTTACTGGAAAACTCATATACAGAGCCTGCTCAAAAGACCTGAGCTAAATGCACTTCCTGGTCCTGTATTCTTTTTGAGTTATATCCAGTAGTTCTGAATCATGTAGCAGAATAAGGCTACTGATGACTGGCAATTGTGCCACATATTTCCAGCAGAATTGTTCTCATCAGTTTGTAAAAAGCAGTTTTGAACAATGTCCAGCCTAATGTCGACATCATGACTCTATTTTGCATTTTATGAGTATACTGAAAATAAAACCCCTCTGTATATACTGTAAATCACTAAATCGGTGTTATGACGGAGTAGAAGAACCTGTATTTTCAGTTTAATGATTTGTGTATTAATTGTTTTTAGTGAAATCAGCGCTGATGAAAAGGGCTTCACTATAGAGCTGTGGAAGAAAGGCTTGCTCTGGGATAGCATTTTAGGAATTTTATGGATTCCCCTTGCAGCTGTGGAGCATGCAACAGATGTAAGTTGACCTTCTGTGGAAATATAAAGCAAATTAGTAAAACTTAATGAATTTCTCATTTTTAGTCTCCTAGACTAGTGTAATGACACTTATAATCGATGTAAATTTATAATCTCAGTTGCTTCAGTGTGTAATACTGAGGCATAGTGCACATGTGACTCAGTGACAGCTGATGTCAATTAGCCGTGTACACCCTGGAGAACTGGCTCACACACTGAGTCAAGTATAATTCAGTAAGTAGTTTAGAGTTCATTTGTACTCTACCTATTAGAGAGGCAGAGATGGTTCAGTTTACGGGTTTTGAGCCAGGGAATTTCAATTTGTGGTTCTTGGCCTTGGCTCTTTATAGTGTGACCTTGGGTAAATCTCTATCTCTATTAAACTTCGGGGGGGGAAGGCGGGGGGAGGGGAGAATGTTTTTGTCTTTGACACAGCAGCCAATTCCCCTGAGACAGAAAAACACAAATTTACACAAATTTCCTCCATGGTAATGAGGAAAGAAATACTACAATGAGAACACAGAAGGATGAGTGGAGAAAACAGGTAGATCCAAAGAGTTATTAAATATCCAACATTGTCACAGTTGCCACCAGAGTAAGTGTGCTTGCTCTCAGGATAGAAAATTAAGAAAAGGGATTTTCAGGAGTGCAGAAATATTGAAGCAATTTGCAAGAACTGTGAAACAGTCTGAAGTGTGAAAAAGTTAGAAGAGATGCCTTATTCTAATACTCAACAATTCTCATACCCATCTGTTTTCATCCACATAGTTCATGGGGTCTATAAAATAAAATTGAAAGCCTATGAATTTAGGAAGATTGATTTAGTCTATCATTTGAGAGTTCCACTTCACCTTTTCTTTGCAAATAAAAATATTTGCCTTGTAATCTATCTGCCCCTCTTTATTTTTATTATTTTTTTTTTTAATGCAGTTGATGAAGTAAATTGGATAATAGAGTAAATGGAGAGAAAATCAGAAAATGTCTTCCTTATAGCATATCCCTTCAGTCTCCATAGCCATTTCTTTGTAGGGACTAATTTATATATACATTGAAATGACATTTTGATTCTTGAGAGGATGGGTATAGAGCAAGTAACTCCTGTTCAAATTAAAAGTTGGTCTGTTTCACAGCTGCCAAGATCCACTGAGGCCCCAAGTTCAGTTGTTTTTTTCTGCTATCCTAGCTGTTGAGTTATGACTTGCTGATGTGGTGGTTGTGGCTTAGCAGTTAATGTAGAAACTTTAAACAAGGTTGTCTAAGTCTTAATTTCTTCAGACTCTCTGAGCCTCCATTTATAATCAGGTTACTGATGATGAACTTTTAGTTATGTATCCTCTTCATCTCAACTCTGCAGTTCTGGGCTATAATAACACAAGGGAGAGTTGCTTCAGCTCCGCTTTTTTTTTGGTTTGGTTATTAGCATGTTACTTACTGATCATTAAGCCTTGCTAGAATGTGCTTGTACCAGTTCAAAGGAGAACTAAAGGTCTCCGTTCATAAGGGTAGCTTACAATATTTATATTTCTTGCATCATAATTATCTGATCATCCTAATATGGATTTGTCTATGCTGTCTGGAACGGATTTGAAAATTTTTGGTGTTACAGACTCCCATTGAATTAAGAGAAACTTGATTTGGGAAAAAGTGGATAATGCTATAAATCCTATGCTAGGATCTTACAGAATATTTTTCCAGGAAGGTCCAGGTGCCTGGTGGACATTGCATTCTGAAATAATAAAAAATGGAGGTGAGATTCAAGGCACAAGAACACCAACTTCACATGAGATCTTACTGGATGTCTACTTCGCATTACCATTTGGTGAGTTAAAGATGGGGGTGTGGGGAAACATCTATAAATATCGTAATCAAGATATTAACGCAGTAAGAAGTTTCTTTCAATAGCAGCTCTCCAACCATTCTGTTCTACTTTAAGTTCCTGAAAGAATGTCAAATGGTAATTTTTCTATAGACTTTTAGTTATTAATCACTGAAACATTTGTAAATAATGAGAGAATCAGAGCTAGTTCCCATGAGAAGCCACACAAATCATTTCACTGTTTAATGTTTATTCATATATAGATTATAGAGTTACAGAAAGAAATATGTTTCCTTAAAGCTCAGATTACTAGATAATAAATACTTCATATTTTTGAATTACATGGTCTAAAACTGAATACACCGATACAGGTAATGCTGATTAGAGTAAACATGTTATCTTGGATGTTTGACTAAACTCATGCTAACAGAATCATAAAAAGGCTTGGGTTGGAAAGGACCATAAAGATCGTCTAGTTCCAACCCCCCTGCCGTGGGCAGGGATGACATCCACTAGATCAGGTTTCCTAGGGCCTTGTTCAGCGTGGTCTTAATACCTCCAGGGATGGGACATCTACAGCTTTTCTGGTCAATCTGTTCCAGTGTCTCACCACCCCCTGAGTGAATAATTTCTTCCTAACGTTTAATGTAATTCTCCCATCTTTTAGTTTAAAACCATTCAGAGAATCACAGAATTTCTAGGTTGGAAGAGACCTCAAGATGATTGAGTCCAACCTCTTACCTAACACTAACAAGTCCTCCACTAAATCATATCACTCAGTTCAGCATCTAAACATCTTTTAAAGACCTCCAGGGATGGTGACTCAGCCACTTCCCTGGGCAGCCCATTCCAATGCCTAACAGCCCTTTCGGTAAAGAAGTTCTTCCTAATACCCAACCTAAAACTCCCCTGATGCAACTTTAGTCCATTCCCCCTCATCCTGTCACCAGGCACATAGGAGAATAGACCAACCCCCACCTCACTACAGCTTCCTTTAAGGTACCTGTAGAGAGCAATAAGGTCACCCCTGAGCCTCCTTTTCTCCAGGCTGAACAATTCCAGCTCCCTCAGACTCTCCTCGTAGGACTTGTTCTCCAGATCCCTCACCAGCTTCGTTGCCCTTCTCTGGACTCTCTCAAGCACCTCTGTGTCCTTCTTGTAGCGACGGGCCCAAAACTGAACACAGTACTTGAGGTGCAGCCTCACCAGAGCCAAGTACAGGGGGACAATCACTTCCCTAGCCCTGCTGACCACACTGCTTCTTATACAAGCCAAGATGTTGTTGGCCTTCTTGGCCACCTGAGCACACTGCTGGCTCATATTCAGCTGACTATCAACCAATACTCCCAGGTCCTTCTCTGCCAGGCAGCTTTCCAACCACTCATCTCCCAGCCTGTAGCTCTGCTTGGGGTTGTTGTGACCCAGGTGGAGGACCCGGCACTTGGCCTTGTTGAACTTCATGCAGTCGACCTCAGCCCATCGGTGCAGCCTATTCAGATCCTCCTGCAGAGCCTTCCTACCCTCAAGCAGATCGACACACGTACCTAACTTGGTGTCATCTGCAAACTTACTGAGGGTGCACTCAATCCCCTCATCCAGATCATCGATGAAGATATTAAAGAGGACTGGCCCCAATACCGAGCCCTGAGGGACACCACTAGTGACTGGTCTCCAACTGGATTTGACTCCATTCACCACAACTCTTTGGGCCTGGCTATCCAGCCAGTTTCTAACCCAACAAAGCGTGCGCCAGTCCAAGCCACAAGCAGCCAGTTTCTTGAGGAGAATGTTGTGGGAAACAGTGTCAAAAGCCTTACTGAGGTCAAGTTAGACCACATCCACAGCCTTTCCCTCATCCAACAAGCGCATCACTTTGTCATAGAAGGAGATCAGGTTCATGAAGCAGGACCTGCCTTTCATATACCCATGCTGGCTGTGCCTGATCACCTGGTTGCCCTGTAAGTGCCACGTGATGACACTCAAGACAATCTGCTCCATGAGCTTCCCTGGCACTGAGGTCAAACTGACAGGCCTGTAGTTTCCTGGGTCAGTCCTCTGGCCCTTCTTGTAGATGGACGTCACATTTGCTAGCTGCCAGTTGACTGGGACCTCCCCCGAAAGCCAGGACTGTTGATAAATGATGGAAAGCGGCTTAGCCAGCTCCTCTGCCAGTTCTCTCAGTACCCTCATGTTGAGGGATTTTTTTGAAACAGCAAAAATCCCATGACTTGCTGCAGCTGAGCAAACCAAGCTACCAGGGCAGCTATGAGAAGTTCCCATGACAGTGTTCCCACATCACCCAATTGAGGAATTTAGAAAAATATTGTTACCAACATCTGGCTTCAAGGACAAGGTCTACGTGACTGCTAACCACAAGGGGGTTGTTTTCTTGCAGGTGGGGTTGTTTTCTTGTAGTTGTTTGTCTGAGTGCTTTTGACCAATAATCTTGTGTGAGACACTATCCACCCCTGTTAAGTTCACTATAAAAGTTAGGCTATTCAGGCAATAAGATAGGGCATGCTAGTGTCTGTTGTGCTTTCGGCCGTGCTTCCTGCAACACCCTTGGGTGATCCCATCTGGCCCCATTGACGTGCGTACATCCAAGTGCCATAGCAGGGCACTGACCATTTCCTCATGGATAGTGAGGACCACATTCTGCTCCCCATCCCCTTGCACCAGCTCAGGGTACTGGGTATCCAGAGAACAACCGGTCTTGCCGCTAAAGACTGAGGCAAAGAAGGCATTAAGCACCTCCGTCTTTTCCTCATCATTTGTAACTAAGTTTCCCCCTGCATCTAGTAAAGGATGGAGATTCTCCTTAGTCCTCTATTTTGTGTTGATGTATTTGTAAAAACATTTTGTTGTCTTTAATGGCAGTAGCCAGATTGAGCTCCAGATGAGCTTTGGCCTTTCTAATTTTGTCCCTGCACAGCCTTGCAACATCCTTATAGTCCTCCTGAGTGACCCGTCCTCTTTTCCAAAGATTATAAACCCTCTTTCTTCTCCTAAACTCAAGCCACAATTCTCTGTTTAGCCAGGCCGGTCTTCTTCCATGCCGGTTCGTCTTTGGGCACATGGGGACAGAACACTCCTGTGCCATTAAGATTTCCTTCTTGAAGAGTGCCCAGCCTTCCTGGACTCCTCTGCCCTTCAGAACCACCTCCCAAGGGACTCTGCCAACCAGTGTCCTGAACAGTTCAAAGTCAGCCCTCTGGAAGTCCAATACAGCGGTTTTACTGGTCCCCTTCCTGACTTCTCCAGGAATGGAGAACTCTACCATTTCATGGTCACTCTGCCCAAGACAGTTTCCAGCCACCGCATCTCCCACCAGTCCTTCTCTGTTTTTGAACAGAAGGTCTAGCGGGGCACCTCCCCTCA
The DNA here is from genome assembly GCF_964211825.1 of Aythya ferina. Lineage (NCBI taxonomy): Eukaryota > Metazoa > Chordata > Aves > Anseriformes > Anatidae > Aythya > Aythya ferina. The sequence goes on along the minus strand of NC_140307.1, from coordinate 19,088,798 downwards.
TAGGCTCACTAACCAGCTGCGTCAGGAAGCTATCTTCCACGCACTCCAGAAACCTCCTAGACTGCTTTCTCTGGGCTATGTTGTGCTTCCAGGATATGTCTGGGGAGTTGAAGTCCCCCATGAGAACAAGCGCTGATGATTTCACAACTTCTGTCACCTGCTTGTAGAACTCATCTGTCTCCTCATCCTGGTTCAGCGGTCTATAACAGACCCCCACCAGAATGCTTGCCTTGTTGGCCTTCCCGCTTACCCTAACCCATAGGGACTCAACCTTATCATTCCCAGCCTCAAGTTCCACAACATCAAAACTCTCTCTAATATAGAGAGCCACAACACCACCCCCTCCATGCTGCCTGTAAGCCTGTCCCTTCTGAAGAGCCTATAACCAGACATTGCAGCACTCCAGTCATGAGAGTGGTCCCACTATGTTTCCATGATGGCAACCAAGTCGTAGCCTGCCTGCTTCACGATGGCTTCCAGCTCCTCTTGTTTGTTACCCATGCTGCATGCATTAGTGTAGATTAACTTCTTGTCCTGTCTTATCTGACTTAGCAAAAGTTGCTCACTCTCTCTCTCTCTCTCTTTTTTTAGTAAGTCCCCTTTAAGTATCAAAATGCTGCAATGAGGTCTCCCCAGAGACTTCTCTTCTTCAGGCTTAACACCCCCAGCTCTCTCAGCCTTTCTTAATAGGAGAGATACTCCATCTGATAGAATACATCTGATAGATTGTATATTTTTTCACAGCACAACCATGAACTCTTTTGGATTCCTGAGTCACCAACAGGCGTTGTGTATATGTGTGTGTATATATATATATAACTCTAGTACTATTTTAGTAAAGAAAAGGGCATTTTAAAAGTTAACTTAAGCCTTATTTACACTCTGTATTTTCTTCTTTTTCTTCTTCTTTTTTTTTTTTTTTTTTCCTCCAGCAGCCACACATAATTTTCAGTTGTCTGAAAACTGAGGTTGGTATGTAGGAACTGCTTCCTTGCTATTCATATGTGCCTTGTCCTAAATTATTCCCACTTATGAGATCAGCTTATTTCCTTTAAGCATGATGGAAAGTAAACATACCTTGAAAAGACTGACTCTTTAAGTACAAAACCAGAACAGCAGTACAAAGAAATTGTGGTTTATAAAGATGAGGACAGAAAACAATGTGTACAGTAAAAGTAGAACAGCCATTATAAATGGAAAAAAACTTGGTACAATTGACACGTTCTATGCACCACACGTTCTCTCTGGAATGTTTTTTGAATCAGTAAAATGGTTAAAATGTCTCTCAACATAGTTTTGCTACATAGAAACCTGGTGGATGTCTGTTAAAGAAACTTGCCCTAATTGCATGTTTACAAGTTGTAAAATTCAGGTTGTTACTGACTTCAGACTGCTACCTAGCAGGAGTGTCAGGTTTTAAGTCCCTGTACTCTTGACAAATAAATTTGCGAGAAATAATATTTTACAGACATTCCTTGGAATTCTAGACACTTAGTGCCCTCGAAATCCTGTAGAGGTCACTGTTATACTGTAGTTCTGTGTGCAGAGGGAAGCGTTTAAGAGCATTATGTCTCAGGTATTGAGTAAGGCATGTATTTTCTTCTACGTGGAGTTTAACTGAGTCATTACAATTTGATTGCTTATTCTGTTGAATGACTTTCAGTTTCAGAGAATCTGTCTTTGACTGTTAGAATCACTACAATCTTCTGTTAGGCCAAATTCCATTTGAAAGTTGAAGACTGCATTTTCTCTTCGTGTTTCCTGTTAGTTGACTATTTGAGAATGCCAGGTACGTCATCTACAGAACAATGTAATGCATTCAGTGGAAATGAGAGGCCTGCATGCTCCTCTGACAATATACATGTAGCTTCATGCGGACTTGAAGCATTGTATGTAGTGTTGGAGAAGTGCTTTAATGCATACTTTGCATATGCATAAAGCATAGAACGAATGCATAGTTCGTTCATGGATGCTTTTTTTTTTTTTTTTTCTAAAAGTATGAGCTAACCTTACTTGTGGTAGCAGTAAGGTGATCATTAGACCACTGCCATCTAGACTGAGCTCTATTAAAAGACTACTAAGTAAAATGAGGATTTCATTTAAAATTCTATAATCAAATTCTCAGTAATAAAATTTGGATATACATGTATGTATACATAAGGGATACAGGTTGGATGGGGCTTTGTGCAACCTGATCTAAAGGAAGGTATTCCTGCCCATAGCAGGGGTGCTGGAATTAGATGATCTTCAAGATGTATTTATTACTGTTTATAAACATTTAAACAAGTTTTATTAATTAATTACCTTACTTTGTCCATCTGAACTTCTTTGCCTAGCAACAACACAGCTAAGTTGAGAAGCTGTCATTTGACCAGGTGGTTGCGTTTTGTACCTTTTTTTTTCCCCCTATGAAATGCAAGCATGAACAAGAACCTGTTGAAATCAGTTAAACCTTTAACTGATTTCAACTTAAAATTATTTTAACTTAAAATTATTTTAACTTAAAACTCCTGGGGGAGTTTTCCCCCAGGGGTTCAATCTCTGAAGCATTCAACATATGTTCACAAACAGAAGCCTTAACCATGGGACTTAAGAGAAATCATTTCTAACAGGAGGTTAATGAATCACAGAATCACAATGTTTCAATCATTAGCAGTTTTGCACAGCTGAAAAATACATATCATACCTTTCTTTTAGATTACTTATATGTGTGTACTGTTTATATCCTTAGATTCTGAGACCCAATGTATGCAGGTTATAGATCTGGCCAAAATGTACTTGTAGGATAGGAACAACTTAGGCCACAGTAGACTTTGTGGTATTCTGGGGACAAGACCAGTTTAAAAAAAAATAAAATGTAAGAATAGTTTTTTCAGTAACTCAAAGAGAGAAAATATTAAGTGTTTACTGTCTACCATAAGTTTCTATTGTTGTTTTGGACAAAGACAAGTAGATAACTATTGTAACAGTTATAAAACATGAGTGGAAAAGGCTTCTTTAGGTGACTCTTCAGTAAACAGAACTTTTGTTCTGCAGTCAAAAGTATAAACCATATGAAAAATATATTTTTCTCATTTTACCTGTACTTGTGCTTGGGATTGCCCTGGCCCAGTGCAGAGCTTGCACCTGGCCCTATTGAACCTCACGAGGTTCTCACAATCCCACCTCTCAAGCCTGTCCAGATCCCTCTGGATGGCATCCTATCCCTCCAGTGTGTTGAGTGCACCACAGAGCTTGGTATCTTCAACAAGCTTGCTGAATTTAAATTTCTTTCAATTTCATTCAGTTTTACTCAATTTCATTGGCCATGTCACTGACAAAGATGTTAGACAGCACCAGTCCCTACACTGACCCTGAGGAACAGCACTTGTTAGTGATCTCCAGCTGGACATAGCCATTGACCACGCTTTCTTGAGTGTGACCATCCAGCCAATTCCTTACCTAATGAACGGTCCATCCATCAGATCTATGTCTCACCAATTTACAGACAACAATAGCATGGGGATCAGTGTCAAGTGCTTTGCACATGTCTAGGTGGTGTGGTGTTCCAAATTTTGAAGTTGGAAAACCACAATATCCTGTTTTCTGTAGTGTTTCTTCAGCTTATATGTCTAATATTACTTTTTTTGGCAGCTAACCAAACTGTGAGTAAATAGTGTGAGAGGAAATAAATCAATGTAGTTCTGAATACATAACAAGAACTTAAAAAAAAAAAAAATGCATAGATTTTTTTCTAAAATTTCCTCAGGTTCAGGGCCAAATCACGAATCTTCCTCTCATGAAAACTCTTGGTATGATTTATGGAATAAAATGCAGAAAGTAAGTTTGCCTATCTTATTGCAGATAGGATTTACTAGACCCTTCCAAAGAGATAACAACTTGAAATAAGGCTAGTTTTAGGCAAATATAAAATGCTGTTAGGTAAAATCTGATCCTTTACTAAAAATTATTGTAATCCTGGAACACTGTGCATGGACACATGAGAAATATATGGACCTTTAAGAATGGGACTTGAACTGGAAAATTGAGATCTGCTTTCTTCCCAGTACATTTTTTCAATTGTGAAATGATCCGTTTCCAAGTACGTGTGACAAAGGGGACTTGCGTGGTCCTCTTAAAGTTCCAACAGTCAAAGTTGTGGGTGCAAGACCCTCCGATTTCGGCACGGGGAAGCAAATGATCAACTCAATATGAGTGGTAATATAAGCTTCAACTTTATTGCACAGATATCCGTATATTTATACACACAGCGATAATTATGCCTACTGGTCACTATCCTATTGGCTAACCCTAAAAGTGTTGCAAGTAGGAGGAACAGTATTTTTTGCAGTTACAGCACATAAGCTACTTCCTTATCTTCCCGGGCCTCAGATCCACCTGTTTATCTCTCTCTCAAGGACAGACTACTCCTTGCATATTTCACAAGAATGCTTCTCATCCGGCCTACTCCATGGCTATAAATTCTGTATTTTCTTTGCCTTGCTTGTACAATTCCTCTAGGGACCCGTGCCCTTGCTCTTCGAGTCATTCATCAACACAAAGTAATGTTGGAACTCCGCTTCTGCTTTTCATGTAGAACATATAATTTAATTATAATATTTTGGAATCAACAGAATTATTTCCATGTTACTTACAATATTTGTGGATTAAATATTTACTACTTTTTAGAAGCTTCTTCTACAAAATAGACAAAAATTACTATCTTTTTATTTTTAATTCCCCTCCTCAGATGTGCACGAAGATTTAGATTACAGACGCTACTACAGAGGGATGCTTCTCCAAGGGAAAACTCATTCACAGAAAGATACACATGATAGACTGTCACCCATGGAAAGTGGTCTCAGCATGCAAGAAAACAGACTAAGGTATTTTAATTTGTCATATCAAACATGTATCATAACTTACTGATTTTCATTTAAGTGACATTCAGTGATATGATTATTTTAAGCAAGTATGTGACTGCAAGCTGTTTAAAACTATAAAGCCATGACGCATACTTCTACCATCATGGTGGGACAGAACATGATCTTTATATTCCATTGAAAGAAAAAATATGAAGAATACTGTACAAACAAATTGGCAATGTTTGTGCCCTCTTGATGAATCATTGATTGTCAGAAAATTAGATTTTAGCCTACAAAAAATGTAGACATTAGAAGTAAATCAGAAATATAGGAATTTGAAAATAAATAAATAAATAAGATTAAATAAGAGAGGAATCAATTAATGATTTGAAAGCAATAAATAAGTTTTAGAATCCGTTGCAACAAATTATGTATGTTTGTATACAGATAAATGAAAGCTAATATATTTGTGCTTCTGAAGCTAAGGTGATATTCTAAAAGGACAATATTTTAAAGACAATTAAGTTAGTCATTGACTTTTCTATGTTCTTTAATAGCAAATATATTGCAAAGCAAATTTCTTTCATATAAAAGGAACATTTCATCAGAACTGGAAGACACTCTTTCTATTCATCCTTGTTTCTAAAACCCATGCTGCTTATAGCCATGAGGATGTTCTCTCCTGTTTTCCATCTCTTCTGGAACTGTGTTTTGTTGGAAGAGTCTCTCTTGAACAGTGTTCTGAATTGAAAAACAAGAAACACTACTTGTTCACTTGATTACTTTTCTGCCTGTTTAATGAATTTAATAGGTTTAGGGATGAAAAGACTAATTTTCATCCTACTCTCAGCTAATCACAGTTCTCCCCATGTTGTCCCTCTCCTGAGTCATCATAACAGTTTGTCTTGCCATTGAATTAACCAGACTGAATAACTGTTGTGGATTAAAACGTTAGGTTAGTTTCCATTCAGCTCAGCTTTGTGGTCCATTTAACTTGGCAGATGCTGAAATATATTGTTGCATCACAAAGGAAGAGCAGGAATGAATGGGGGCAGTCCGACCTTATTCTAGCTTTGTGTTAGTGGATCGACAGTCTAAATAATGAGGTGTATACTGAAGCATGGGAGAGAAAGCTTTTCATGGAGCTCTGAAAAATTGAACTCCATCTCACAACAGGAGTCTTTAGATGAGGCAAATATCAGTAAGACTTTCTTTAGCACGATTTTCTAGTTTGTGATTCACAAGCAATGTGCTGCTTGTGTGATACTTAATTTTAATGTGCACAAGGCATTAAAGATATCAAAATTGTGACCAACAGGAAAAACAAGCAGTATTTTTAAGAGTGTCAAACAGCACAAAGTTTGACAGGACAGCAAAGTTGACAGAGTAGTGGTATATAAGATTCCTCATCAACAGTAATCGAGTTCAATGTGGCTAAGCATTGAGAACTTTTGAGTAGTATTAAAAATGCAGAAACTTGCACTGTTCACTGTCAGATAAGAGTTGATAAAAACTGTTACATAATTGTGTACTCTCTGAAGGTATAACATGTACACACTTAAATGACCTTTTCATTTGAATTTCAATGACTTACAGTAAGAAAGTGCTAGAGCCGATAGCTTCAACACAAAATGACTAAAAAATTAGTTTGCAAAAAGATCAAGCTCATCAGTGCAGTCAGCCAGTATATATTATATATGTGGTACTACAGCATTTTTGGCTTTTGTGATCATTTCTCTTTGTTTACTTTCAAGTTCTTGCAGGATATTAGAAGAGAATTACAACTGCTTCCTTAGGGTGAGAGCTGTCAGAAAAGTATAGGGAAATAGTTATTGAATTATTAAACATGTGAACGGTCATTAGCATATTGTCAGATCTGACATTTCTCTCTGAGATCTGACATCTCTCTCAGATCTCTGTTGAGATTAAGATTAAAAAAAAAAAAAATCATCTATAGACTTAGATTAGACATTAAGAAGAAATTCTTAAGAAGAAATTCTTCTCTGTAAGAGCAGTGACCTGATGGAACTGGTTGCCCAAAGAAGTTGTGTATGCCCCACCCCTGGAAGGTGTTCAAAGCCAGGTTGGATGGGGCCTTGCCCAACCTGTGGGTGGCATCCCTGCCTCTGGTGGGCGGTTGGAACCAGATGATCTTTAAGGTCCCTTCCAACCCAAGCCATTCTATGATCTTGATTATGGAATTCTTTCCTTAGTCTTTTTGTCCCAGATAATTTTATTGAATTGAAATGAACTTTTGTATTATTAATTTAAGAGGGTTACCAATTAATTACAATATAAAATTTCAAAATTGAAAACGTTTCTGTCTAATTATAGGCATTTTCAAAGTGCATCTAACAGTGTCTCCAGAAGGGCATTTTAAATGACACTTCACTTAACTGACACAATAGAAAGGAAAATACTCATGATTGATCATTCTCAGAATAATCATCAGATCAGTCTCAGAATAATTCTGTCTTGTAAAATATGAAACTACTGTTTGAAACAAAATTGTGCTAAAAAGTATATTAAAGAAAAATATTGAGCATCAAAAGGTAAGCTTCTATGTCTCATTTTCAAAAGATTTTACTCAACTTTTGAAAATGTTACACTCAAAATCTTATTTAAAATATTTGCTCGGTTTTAAAATTACCAATTAAAAATGTTAGACGATGTTAATGCAGTGGTCACCAGTTAACCAGAAAAACAAAAGTACTATGCAGGGGCCTGTCAATGAAACTAAAACAAATGGAGTCATATGGAGTGGGAGCACTTCCAAAGCAAGCAACATTAAACAAAATATTTCTTTAAAAAATAAAATCAAGGGCATTACAGTAGCTCTTTCTTTTTAAAAGAATATTAATAAGTTATCTGATGCTTGTCTTTTCTGCAGAGGTATAAATCAACCATAGGACCAGAAAATACTTACTTATACAAGTATTAAAAATCTTGGTTCTTCAGACTTCTTATTCTACCTACAAATAAATAGATGTCATACATCCTTTTAATCACAGTGGAAATAAAGGGGAGAGTTGCTGTATACAAAACCATGATAGACCAATGTATAGGATTATCATTTTAAAACATTAGATTTGATTTTAATTTTAACAGCAACATGAAGTTTTTTTTTCAAATCGATGAAAATTAAAAAACAACAACAACAAACACTTCAGTGTGATGAATTGAATCTTTAATTTTCAGGATGTTTCAAAGATTAAGAAATTTTTTACAGCCTCCTAAAAATGTAATTAATCTTCCATATTTTTCTATATAAAGAGAAAGAAACATTTGCTAAGGTCTAAATTCACTTGAAGAGATCACTTTTGAAGTGATCATTTGTCCAGTAATATGTTTAATTGTACAAGCCCACATGAAAGAAAATTAAAATTATACAAAAGCAGAAAATTCTTATAAACCATGCAAATTTCCACCTCTAGGCTACAGGTCAGTAATTCCTGAAACTAAAATCATGTTTCCAGTATGTACCCATAGCTGTTTAAGCTGATAATGTCTGTTCATGTATGTTTGTATTCTCCTGTTACTTTTCACTGACAGTTTTTCCCTCAAAGCTATAACACAGAACAGCTGAGAATAACTGTCCGTGATGCATGATTGTATCTTTTCATGTTTACTGTGAAAAAGAAATAAAGTCAAAAAAAAGTTTTTAGCTGGTATGTGTGAATCTTTGCAGTACATACAAGGAGAGAATTAGTTTGTCATATCTTCTAGTTCACACAAATAATATGGAATACAGGTATTTTTATGAAAACTATCTTTCTCTCATTTCTGTAGTTTCTAGCATGATAAGATCTGTGGACTACTTAACATGTGTTGTTTTATAATATTCTACACTATTTCCCATGGCAAAAACAATTTTTTAGTCTTTTTATTCTAAATGCAAATAATTTTTCTGAGTATCGAGTAATAGTGTGTTGTTTTTTTTTTCACTTTTAATCAATGGGATGATAGGAGAATAAACTTGACTTGCAATTGTTCTTTGATTTGGTGTTCTCCTAGAGCTGTTTTATTTTTTCTATAAATAAGTTTAAATCATGAAATACTTCTATGTTCCAAAGGCAAGGTAAGATAGCTGTTTATGTCAAGCTCCCACTAAGTGACTTCCCCTAAGTATGAACTTTCTTTCTCAGAAGAGCATTCTTCTGAGCAGTTTGTCTGCTTTAGGTAGCTGTTTTCTGCCTGAGTTATAGAAATCATTGTGGATAGAAAGGGATTCTGCATTAGGTGAAGCTTCGTTTAGCTTCATAGAACAGTCATTTAAAATTCCAAAAGGAAAAAAAAAAAATGTGTTTATAATTTATTTTATTACAGCAAGGTAGATCTTTTCAATAAGAGAAAATTGTTGTAACAGTGGCTTACACTTGATATAAACTTAAGCTTTTTTAGGATAGCAGTGTAGTGCTGAGAGCTCATTCCATTGTTCCCCAGGATTAATTCTCATCTGTCACTCAAGTTAACACACTCATTGATGATCCTTTTCTGCTCTGTTGCCCTTGCAGACTTCAGTTCCACCCTCCTGCTTTTCTCAAATGTTTCTCCTTCAGATCTTTTGTTGCTTAGAACTGTTGCTCTTGAGTAAAAGTTCTTTCAAAAACTACTTTTAAAAAGCTTACTCAAGAAGAAAAAAAAAAAAAAAAAAAACTTTTTATAAAGAACGTTGCAGTAGCTATCCACAGTAGAAAAAGTATGATCAATGTTTAAATTAGAGCTGGAGAATACTAAGCACCATAAAGATAGTGAATTTTAAGTTTAAGAGATTATGGGTTTTGTAAGATGCCTCTTCTTAAGTTTTACAACTATGTTAACTTTAAAATTGGTAGTAACTGTATGTGTTAAAAGATTTTGAATGGAAGACTAACAATGAAAAAAAAATAATTTATAAAGAGCAATGTGTACAGAAAACATTGTACTCAGCAAATTGACAAAATGGGCATAAGGAATTGAACAAATAGTGAGGGCAGATCCAGGCTTAAGACAGCACAACTCAGTACAAGACTGAGTGTGTAGATAAATGGGTCCATCGTCAGGCAGAGCTGTATCTGAGCTAGAGGTTGTCGCTTCTGCAGCATAACCTGAGGCAGGAAATAGAGGCCCAGCTCTGATCTTAAATGGATTTGTGGGATGTAAGGAGTGCCTGGAGAGGCCCCAGGTGTGGCTAGTATATGAAAGTCTATTTGTTTATTCAGGGTCCTGGTGGACACAAAATTTAAATTGCAAATTACTGATGTAGATTTTTAAAATTCTTATTGATGATAAATTGATTACATTGAGTTATTGTTTTAATACCCAAACTATTTCTCATTTGAAAAAATAGAGTTTATGTACATTGTGTTTCTCTAAGGACAAGCATTCTGTTGCAGAGCTGTAAAATAATTAATCTGACAAATTTCTTGGTAGTTCTGCTTGGGATGCTCTGAAGAACTCTGTGGAAATAGGGCTTTGTACTTTGGGTTTAATACAACATAGTTTTTAAAAACAGATTTTTCACATCATTCCTGGTTTGCAACATAACTGTGTATTCCACTCTATCAATGAGATAATCATGGAGAAGTTACTACTAGGAGAAGAGGTGGTATCTAACTCTCACAAAAGACAAAGTTTGATTTGCTGAGGTATGCAAACCAACCTATAAAACTTAATTATAAAATAGGTTATACAATTGTGAAATGTAAATATCTTTGTCACATGGCAAAGGTTATTATTAGCTTCCAATATTATTCCCTATAACTATATTGTTTCATTTGTCCTATAAATCACTATTTAACTTTTTAAAATCTTTTCATGTGTCTCTTTTGCTTGTGATTATTGGAAATGTTTTGATGACTTTTTTTGCATCCTATGATGGCCTGTTATTGAGCTTTAATTGACTTCATTATTAATATTTATGCCTTTGTATTATCTGTTATGGTGAAAACCTTTCACAATAAATGACAAATCATTCTGACTTCCCCTGAAATTCTATGTAATTACATTATTCATGAAGAATTCATTGGATGTTGGTGTGAATGGAATAGGGAAGTCAGTAAGAACTTTGTTTCTTGGTTCTAGATTAATTAAGGTCTATGCATTCTTCTTTTTTCTTTTTTTTTTCATGTAGCTATAACAATTTACTGTTATGCATCTGTAATTACCAAAAGGTTTGCATTCTTCAAAGGTTAACACACACTTTAGTTAAATTACTACTTTTATATAAGTAGGTGGCCTTGTCAGCTTCTGGGAAATGGTTTATCTAATTAATGCTCACAGATGTGTGCAAATGAAGTGTATTCAATCTCTGTGCAATATTCCCTTTGAAACTACTAAAACAAAAATTAAAAGAAAAGCTATTCACTTTATATAAAAGCTAAAATAGCCAAGTCAAGTATCTATTCTTGTTCAGATAAATTCCCATTGTCAACTCCCCATCCGCTCCCTCTCCCCCCAAAAATCAAAACAACACACAGCCATTTTCAGGTAGAGAGGCTCAAGAGATCTATAGGAAGATCTATATAACAGAAGGAGAAAAGTGTTCCTGCGGGAAGAGAAGAAAATGTTTAATTAGGCTACTAGTGTCGTGCCATATTACATCTTTAAAATGCTTCCTCAAAGGAAACCAATATAGTCACATAGAATGAAACCACTAGAAATAATTTGCAAATATCACTTGCATTGTGATGGCTTGGTTACAAACCCTTGGCTAGAATTATGATTGGCATAAAATGAAAAAAAAAAATGTTATGAACTTCATATTACTTTTTTTTTTTCTTATGTGATTGATTACCTATCTGTACAGATTTTCAAATGGGATTTCTAGTATTGATGTGATTTTTCTAGCATTGTCCATTGAATAGTAATTATTGATACATGACTAAAACTGAACATGTCTTCCTGAACTCATGTAAGTAGATTGAAATAATCTCAAATAGTAAAATCATGTGCTTTGGACACTCTTCCTTTTCTGTCTTCAATATCAAGATTTGAGGTCAGAAAATGTGTATAAGCACATGACAACACCTTTTACTTCAGGCTGCAACAATTGCTGAAGGGCAAGGAAAATACTGATCACATATAGCAGATACTAGAGATAGAGATTAAGTTTGGACTAAAACCCAGCTGCTTTCCACAGTGCAGTTATGTTCAAAGACTACTTGAATATGAGTAGATTAGGATACTAAATTCCAATATAGACAAATATATATGCATTTTATTTCATTTTTTTCCCAGTGGTTTAAGCTGTTTATGTACAGCAGTATTAAGCTAAAGATGTTTATATACAGCAGTAGAGCCTTCTCTGTTACTGCTTGATTGCTGCAAATCATAATGAACGGAAGTGAAAACAGGAGCAGCATTAAATTCACAAAGCAAACCTCAGAGATTTTTTGTTGATTGTGAGTTGTTTGTTTTTTTCTGGAAAAGGTATGGATTATTATTGTTTGTAATATCATTCTGCTCTATAAAAAAAAAAAAAAAGTGTTCAAGGAAAAATGTTTACAGAATAAATAGTATGTATTAATGATTCATTTAGCCTGTGAAGCAGAGGCTTATTCTTACAGCTCCTTATTGCACTGCACAGTTCACATTATTCAAGACTATCTACAACATGAAAAAAGTTATTTCTTTTCCAGTCATATTTGTAGATGCAGATTTTTATACTGAAACATAAATAATTAAACTATGCTCTATATTCAGAAAAGCAGAAATGTATGGATGAAGAAGCATTTGAGCAATTGAACTAGATCTATAGGCATAACTGCAAATGAACTGTAAGTGGAAAAAACGTATGGTATATAGCCTTTCCACTATTTAATTTAACTATAAATAATTGTCTAGCATGCTAATACCATCTTAACTAAATCTACTGAAAAACAACATTAAAATACTTCATTAATATTCACCTACATAAAACTGCAGAATATGTTTCAAATATAGAACATTGAGAACCATGAATTATCTATCACGATTTATTTTATTTAGATTGGTTAAGGAATTGTTTGCCTTAAACAGGATGACCTCAGTATAGCATAATATCTCTCAGAAATAATGGGCCATTTTTGCTGTCAAAATTGCTTTCGTGTATAAAGGAATTTGCTGTAAGGAATGGCTTCAACATTTCAGTGCAGGAGATATATCTCTGTTTTGTAACAGAGGCAAGGTGGATTAGAAGCCAGTACTTCACAGGACAGCAAAACTGTCTTTCTTGTGTCTTATTTGGACCAACATGTGTTTCTTTGTGTCATCTGGTCTTGTAAATCAGTTGCTGTCCTAATTGCATGTGCTTTTATTCTGATAAATATCTTGTACTTGGAATGTAACTATTGCAGCACTGAGGAGAGAATATATCTTGAGGATTTCTCAGTTAGGAAGTCTGTCTTGTATCCCTGTATTCATCAGAAAAGCTAGTAGGTTACTTGGTAAAATGTTGATTTACTGTCTGATACACTTTGCCAGAGAAGAAGGGTGGGGGTGGAGGGGTGGGGGGTAAGAAGGAGTCTTCAAAGCTACTATTCTGCAGCAATGTACAGGAAAATATTGGCACTACACTAAGTATACTAAGATTGAAATCACAAAATCTCTTTTCCACCTATCTGAATAACAGCTTCTTGTCCAGTTCTAGTCTAGTCCAGTTCACAGCTTTGAGTGGGTGGGCTGCATAAAACGCAGCATAGCTAGCCAGTCAAAAGTGTTTATCCCCCTATATTTAGCACGGGTGCAGCCTCACCTTGATTTTTATGTGTAGTTCTGGGCTCCATGGTATAAAAGGATATGAAGATACCTGAAAGCAGTCAGAGGAGGCAACAAAGCTGATAAAAGGGCTGGAAGGCATGTCCTATGAGAAGAGGCTGAGAACACTTGGTTTGGCTAGTTGGAAGAAAAGGAGGCTCAGAGGTGACCTTGTTGCTGTGTATTCCTTTCTGATGAGGCAGAAGTGGGAGAGAGGGTGCTGATATCTTCTCTCTGGTAACCAGGACACATACAAATTGGACAAAGCTGTGCCAGGGAGGTTCAGACTGGATATTGAGGATGTGAGGGGGGAATAAATAAATAATAAAAATAAAAAAATAAAAAAATACTTTGAGGGTGGTCAAACATTGGAACAAGCTTCTTAGGGAGGTGATTGATGCACAGTCTCTGTCAGTGTTCAAGAGGCATTTTGATTGGTCAAGCAGTCAGACTTCATGACCTTTGAAGGTCCCTTCCAACCAAACTATTATGATTCATCCACTTTAGCACTAGGTCTTCATTTGCAGTTGTTCTTCAGAATAATACTTAACGTAATTGAATCATTTCCTCTAGTATTTAAAACAACAATAATAATAATAATAAAAGTCACACAGTTTTGTAAACTAAACCTTGTGAAAAATGTGTGTATCCATGTTTGAGAAATAGAGTTCATCAAACAAAAAGAAAACTCCATGATGATGAAACCAAAATATATCTACATCATTCAAAGTCAAACCATTTGAAGTAACTTAATTATTTTAAGAATTTCTGTACTTGAGGGGTTTAGTACTGAAGAATTTTGTGGATATCTCAGAAGTATAATAAATTGTTGCATACCTTTGGCTGTCTCCATAAACCCTGTCTAATGTTTGTTCTCAGTCTGAATTCAAGCTTTTATATAAAATATTTTGCCTTTGTGCATGTGCATGTGTGTTAGCTTCTGCGCTAGTGGATTTCTAACTATTGAAGATTGACAAAAAGATAACCTTTCAGTACTTTGCTGTCAAAGTGGAGTAGAAAAGCTCTATCGTACTGTAGACTTGTGCCCTAGAGACTGTTTAGTTTGTCACAGCGTGTAAATGGTAGCATAAATGAAGCTATTTCACAGCACATCTAACAATAGGTCTTGAATGACAACTTGCATTATTCCTCTTCTTATTTTTGCATTGAGAGGGGATGACAAAACTAACTTCATAATTCAGGCTGCTTCAGCTCGAAAACAATTTTTTTTTCTTCTCTGTTCCTCTATCAGTTCCAACTTACTCCTTTTTAACTGTAATTTCCTAATAAACAAAAGATAGTGATATATTGTCAGTTCATCCCTTTTCTGGCCTCTGTCCTCTTCGCATATAGAAACTAACTTTTTTGTTGTGCTCACATAGTTTCTCTGTTTTCCATTTAGGTCGATGTCAATATTTATTTCACCTAACATTTCAAAAGACTAATCTCTCACAGCACTATGTTCAGGGATATCTGCAGTAATGCTGCAGGCTGTCTTGAGGCCTGTGAGAGGTATTTGAATGGTACGCTAATGGGTCTTACTCAAAAGAAGTCATGTACACTACAATTATGTTGATGCAAACGTAAAAATCAAGACAAATTTAATTTATGCTCTAACTTCACAGTGTACCAAACCAATGATTTTGTCAATTACATTGATTTAAGAAGTTATCCCCCTGTTCCAGTAACCATTTTCAGCTACTCCAACTATATTACTACCTCGTTATCTGTAATGATGCACATATTTTTTTGGTCATACTGTAAGTCAGGACATAGAAATAATGTAATTGGAATGTAATTGTTAAAATAAGCTGTGAATTCCTCAATCAGTTGTACTGCAGATGGCAACAACCCATAACCATATAGTCTTAAGGGTGAAATCACACTAAGGAGAAGAAAGTAATTCCTTGAAACTAATAGTTAAAACAAGTAGTTAATTATCTCCAGGAAGAGGAGGGTTAAATAGGGTGCAGTTATTGGCAGGGTGTCTTTAGCAGCTGTGCAGGAAAAGGACTGTGGCTTAAAGGCAAAGCAAGAACAAATATCTTCAGAAAAATGGGAAGGTCAACATAAATGTGAATTATGCCTATGAAAATCTTAGGTAGAAGTGGAGGAAATATTTGGACTTAGAAAAAAGTACCTTGAGCTGGTGGAAGGGGATGGACAGCAGGATATGGCCCTCACTATACACAAAGAAATGGTTGGTGACCTGGTATGGCACTTGGATGTGCACAAATCGATGGGGCCGGATGGGATCCACCCAAGGGTACTGAGAGAACTGGCAGAGGAGCTGGCCAAGCCACTTACCATCATTTATCAACAGTCCTGGCTATCGGGGGAAGTCCCAGTTGACTGGCAGCTAGCAAACGTGACGCCCATCTACAAGAAGGGCCAGAGGACTGACCCAGGAAACTACAGGCCTGTCAGTTTAACCTCAGTGCCAGGGAAGCTCATAGAGCAGATTATCTTAAGAGTCAACATGCAGCACTTGCAGGGCAAGCAGGCGATCAGGCCTGGTCAGCATGGGTTTATGAAAGGCAGGTCCTGCTTGACGAACCTGATCACCTTCTATGACAAAGTGACGCACTGGGTGGATGAGGGAAAGGCTGTGGATGTGGTCTAACTTGACTTCAGCAAGGCTTTTGACACTGTTTCCCACAACATTGTCCTCAAGAAACTGGCTGCTTGTGGCTTGGACTGGCGCACGCTTTGTTGGGTTAGAAACTGGCTGGATAGCCAGGCCCAAAGAGTCAAGTAATGGAGTCAAGTCCAGTTGGAGGCCAGTCACTAGTGGCATCCCCCAGGGCTCGGTGCTGGGGCCAGTCCTCGTTTAATATCTTCATCGATGATCTGGACGAGGGCATTGAGTGCACCCTCGGTAAGTTTGCAGATGACACCAAGTTAGGTACGTGTGCCGATCTGCTTGAGGGTAGGAAGGCTCTGCAGGAGGATCTGGATGGGCTGCACCGATGGGCTGAGGTCAACTGCATGAAGTTCAACAAGGCCAAGTGCCGGGTCCTGCACCTGGGGCGCAATAACCCCAAGCAGAGCTACAGGCTGGGAGATGAGTGGTTGGAGAGCTGCCTGGCAGAGAAGGACCTGGGAGTATTGGTTGATAGTCAGCTGAATATGAGCCAGCAGTGTGCTCAGGTGGCCAAGAAGGCCAACAGCATCCTGGCTTGCATTAGAAACAGTGTGACCAGCAGGGCTAGGGAGGTGATCGTCCCCCTGTATTTGGCTCTGGTGAGGCCACACCTCGAGTACTGTCTTCAGTTTTGGGCCTGTCGCTACAAGAAGGACACAGAGGTGCTTGAGAGAGTCCAGAGAAGGGCAACGAAGCTGGTGAGGGGCCTGGAGAACAAGTCCTACGAGGAGCGGCTGAGGGAGCTGGAATTGTTCAGCCTGGAGAAAAGGAGGCTGAGGGGTGACCTTATTGCTCTCTACAAGTACCTTAAAGGAAGCTGTAGTGAGGTGGGGGTTGGTCTGTTCTCCCACGTGCCTGGTGACAGGATGAGGGGGAATGGGCTTAAGTTGTGCCAGGGGAGTTTTAGGTTGGATCTTAGGAAGAACTTCTTTACCGAAAGGGTTGTTAGACATTGGAACAGACTGCCCAGGGAAGTGGTGGAGTCACCATCCCTGGAAGTCTTTAAAAGACGTTTAGATGTAGAGCTTAGGCATATGGTTTAGTGGGGACTGTTAGTGTTAGGTCAGAGGTTGGACTCGATGATCTTGAGATTCCAACCTAGAGATTCTGTGATTCTGTAAAAATATGAGTTTCACTATGGGGATTGTGAGAAACATTCTGTAGGCAATAACTTAGGCTCAGGCAACGACTTCAGTGAAGTAATAATTTATTTGTGATTGCAATGGTGGGCGTCCCACAAGTAGGAACGCACCTACTAGTCACACAGTGCAGTTTATATACTTCATTTCTTGATGACTAGGACCCTTCCCTGTTTCCCCATTGACTGGGTAATCCAGGTTCACAACCTACCCAATGTTTCACAGACAATACATGGCCTTCAGTTGCTGGCTTGTTAAATTTCAGATTTTTTTTGACTTTTTTACTGTTTGAAGTGGTAATATTTCGTCGCTTATCTGACTTGACTCAGTGATTTCCACCTAATTGTTCTAAGGAGTCTGGTTATCTGCATTTTACAATGTTGTCTGCTAACTTTTCTTATCTTTGCAAGCATATCTCAATACCACCTTCCTTACTTTTAAACAATGTAACTCTGCAAAAACAACATTTTTATTTCCATAGGGATAAATGCATATCTAGATGTTTCACTAGAAGATAATCAAAAATTGGGGAAGAAAAACACTGGGAAGAAAAACACTAAGCACATACCTATATGCATATAAATCTGTTCGTTTGTTTTGATTTTTTTTCATGTGTTTAGTAAATATTTTGGTCTGAATATTATTGTTGTACTTTTAAAACTTAGGCAGGTACACAAGGTGATCTCAAAATCAGAAAATAATTTCATTAGCACAGATAATATTATGTTCAAAATACAAGCTGAGAGGAAATGTAGTACCTTATCCCAAAGAAACTAAAGCTTCATAGTTGTAGATTTAAGACAAAACAAAACAAAACAAAAACAAACAAACAAACAAACAAACAAAAAAAAAACTAGAACTGTAAATGTGAATTATTGTAAGTGAAAGCAGTTGAAATATATGTGATGTGGACGGATAAGTGAAGATGGTAAAGTTTCTAAAGTAGAGATAATAAGAAAGCAAATGTGAAAGAAAATAGTGTAAGCAAGTTGAAAATTAAACTTTGCTGTAGAAATGAGTGGTCGGGCCATGAGCGTGGTTTTATTTGTTTTTTATTACTTTCTGCTTTAGTGTTGGGAAAATGAATTTTGAAGTGCAACTTGAACACCTGCAAATAATAACTTGTGCAAGGGTATATTTAATACTACAGGAAAGGTATCATGGAGCAAATTCTGACTTCTCTTGTCAGTGAGATATGAAAATATGTGTACATATACATGCATATATATACATATGGAGTAGTTAGGTAGTCCTAACTTGCATGAATCTGTGAGAATTAAAAAAATAAAATAAAAATCTAACTGTGGAAAGCCTAGCCCTCTTCTTAATTCTCCTTTACAGTTGTGTGGGGTTTTTTTTTGGTCATTTATGTCCTCTTAACATTTTGTAGCTTAGACGTGTACTGCCTAGTATTCTTCCTACTGTTTTTATGAAACTGGATCTCATTACATAGCTTTTTAATGTTATACCAATTCTTTTATCTGTACTCTATATTTGAGATCAGTGACATGAGTTAAAATTAAATTATAGCTTTGTAGAATGAAAATTCTTAAGTCTGGGATTAAGAATTAAGATTAAGATTAAGTCTTTTACAAATCCAAGTTCCAGATAAACTTTTCACTATGAACAGTGTTCTCTTCTACTAAGTAGGAGAGTTGCTCTGAAAACTGGTGATACAAGATGCTTTGTTTTCAGTTGCAAACTATTTCAATACAATCAGCTCCAGATAATCACCTGGCAGGTGCCATAGCAAGGGCAAGTTTATAGTAGCCCAGGTGTATGTTCATATTATAAACTGTGGAGGAATGGTTAAGTGAAATAGGACATGTTGATGTTGGGCAGTTAGGAGGCAATGGGCTAGTGAAGCACCGTACTCAACTCACATGAGTCTGGCACGTACGCAGCTGGCTGAGAGCCAATCGGGATCAAGGACACGATGCCCTTGAGCGATTGGGAAAGTCCCTAAGGCGGGACGGTGGCTAAAAGAAGGAGGAACAAACTGAAAAGAGCGGGAAATGTTAGCCAATGCTGAGCTTAGTTTTTGCAATATGTATGAGTTGATTATGTTCGAACTAGATAAAAGGCGACTGAGCTATCCATTAAAGTTGAAGTTCAGTGTTCACTCATATTGAGCGTCTGTGTCTTCCTCCCGTCGACAACAAATTGGCGCCCGAACAGGGACAGGTCTGAACGGGATTTGGACACTGCTGGCAGTGATCCTGGGCCACGTGTTCGACGGAATAAGGGAGGATCCGGTCCTGCAACGCAGCCCAGGAGGTGGAAGGGACAAGAATCCCCGCACACGCGTCGGGAAGGTGAAAGGGACGTGGAGTCCCCGCACCCGGGAGAGGATCCCGCCGGTCACGCGTCGCCGAGGTCTGAAAGGTGAAAGGGACGAAAACTTGGAGTCCCCGCACCCGCAGCTCGGAAGGTGGAAGGGAGTCCCCGCACTCGGGATGAGCCTATAAAGGGTCCCGCCGGAAAAGCGCCGCCGAGGTCTTTGCAAAGGCTGCAACTGTATATATAAAGGTATGAAAGACAAGCGGCGTATAATTTGCTCAGATGCTTTTTAGAAAAGCGGAGCATTTTAGATATAGATTGTAAAAAAAAGAATTACCAGGGTTGTTAGCATGTGCAGTAGCGCAGGGTTGTTTTACAAATCCTGATACAGTTTTTTGAAGAAGCAGAGTGGCGTAAATTTGGGGACAAATTGTTTGATGTTATTAATGATATTAAGTCTGCTAAAAAATTTATTGAAGCCTTGGAGAACAGTCACTAACGCTTTAGCTACACATCAGGCTGAGCAGGGAGTCGCTGCTGCCGCTACAGAGCGACTGGGATTGCCGGGAAGTGCTGGAGCTGGGCATTGCCCACTGCCGCCTTCAGAAAGAATGATAACGCTGCCTCGGGGCTACGGGGCAATGGGAGCCTCCCCACCCCCCTCAGTCACCGCCACGAGCAGCGCTGCGCTTGGAGCTCACCGTGTGGCGAGTCGGCACAGAGCAGAGGGACGGACATCAGGACCCTGCAGCCTGTCTGACGTAACCATGGAAGCAGCGGCGGCTGTGCTGCTTCTCTCTGGCATGTTTTTGATCTGTGGAGACCGTGCATGGCAAGGAGTACCAGCCAATGCTTTTGGAGGACCGTGTTACCTAGGGCGACTCACACTTTTCACTCCAGATTTACACTCGTGGCAGAACTCGACAAGGAGCAGAAGAATTAAACGAGAACTAAAAACTCTGGGTTCTGACTGTAATGATGATGTAGAATTGTGGGGTCCAGCAGAAAGATTCTTTGTTTCTTTGGTGCCTGGTGTGGGAACTGCACAGGCTTTGACTAACATTAATAAGCTTGCTTGTAGGGCTGTTAAACAATCAAATGTAACAACACAAGTTTTTTCTGAAATGTCACAAGATATGGAGAGTCTAAGACATGCTGTATTGCAAAATAGGGCCGCTATTGATTTCTTGTTGCTGGCTCAGGGACATCGGTGTGAAGATGTAGAAGCAATGTGCTGCTTTTATCTTTCTGACCATGGTTAGTCAATTCACGACCAGTTGAAACGGTTAAGGGATCATACACAAAAAATTGTAGTACAAGATAGTTGGTTTGAAGGTTGGCTTAAATCTGTTTTTGGGAACATGGGTGGATGGGTTTTGTTAGTTAAAGAGGGACTTCGCTTTCTACTTATAATTATATTGATTTGTATTATTATTATTATTTTTTTAGTTGCTGCACGTATAATCCTTAACTGCCTAACTAAGAAACTAGAGCAACTCACAGAGAAGGTATTTGTAGCGCAAAATAAAAACGGGGGAATTGTGGAGGAATGGTTAAGTGAAGTAGGACATGTGGATGTTGGGCAGTTAGGAGGCAATGGGCTAGTGAAGTACCGTACTCAACTCACATGAGTCTGGCACGTACGCAGCTGGCTGAGAGCCAATCAGGATCAAGGACACGATGCCCTTGAGCGATTGGGAAAGTCCCTAAGGCGGGACGGTGGCTAAAAGAAGGAGGAACAAACTGAAAAGAGCGGGAAATGTTAGCCAATGCTGAGCTTAGTTTTTGCAATATGTATGAGTTGATTATGTTCGAACTAGATAAAAGGCGACTGAGCTATCCATTAAAGTTGAAGTTCAGTGTTCACTCATATTGAGTGTCTGTGTCTTCCTTCCGTCGACAACAATAAACATCAAGTTGGCCCAGTGTGCCAACTCTGGTATCAACTTCCCTAGATCTGGATAGTTCTCTAGATGAGCTTCACTGCACCAACAGATGTGTAAATCCTCTCTCAAAAGTTTCAAGTACCTTATGGACTTATTATATGCTTCCCAAGGTACATTCATATGTATATTTTTCAGAAGCTATAGCTTTAGTACTTGAAAAGTATTATTTTTTTTCTTTTGCTTATGCTAAAAGATGCTGAAGCTGTTCATCTTTACATATTCTTTTCCATCCTCCCTGTGAACTAACTACAAATGACAATAAGCATCTATATATTTTATATTCTTACAGGAATGACCAGTGTCAGTTGCTTTCCAGAAAGTTATTTCAAGTAAAACAAATATAAACAATTTTGGGGTAGTGTGCTATCAAGATAGAGTTGTGCTTGACCAGTCCACTAGAGATTGATTTAAGCAGAATGTGTTAATTTCAGCATGAGTGTTGGTAGTGGGCAGTAGAAATTGCTGAATAATAAGTGCTTAATAATATATGTTTTTGAGGAGGAAAAAATAGAGTGTAATCATGTCAAAACTTTTTTTTCCTACAGTTTATTTCAGGTTATAGTCGGAGCTGATGAAAGCAACATTAATGATGAATATTTAGAAATCAATGCAGGTGTTCTAGACTGTGGATTGCAAACAAATAAGCATTCAGAAGATGTAATTATTTGTATGTAGCCACATTGTAACTGCTCTGTAATTAACTGCTTTTCAACAGTCAATACTGAGATTTAATTTTATAAGAAGTGCCATGAAAATGCCCTTTGTCTTTGAAATGCTGGACCAATTTTAATGTGTTTGGGCAACAAAATTGATAGGTGAAGCATCTGTTAAATGGAAGTGTCAGTGTAATTTTTGTGCTCTACTAAAAATCCTTAGCTTTTGATAAAACTGTGAACAGCCTTCACGTTTATCTAGCCTGCGCATTCCTGTGCATATATGTCTTCTGATGGTAAATTAACTTCACCAAGACTGGTAATTTAGGTTCATATGACAGGGAGATCAAAAGACCCGACAAGTTTGATGCACAGTGCATCAAAACTTTGACCTGGGCTACATGCTCATTTTATTGTATCTGAGTATTTCTGGACTTCTCATGATGAGACTTCTCTATTTTTTTCTTCCTATCATTGTGAGCTACAGGAGGCTGACCAGTTACCTCTCAGAAACCACAGTATGTTGTAGGAACAAGTGTTGAACACGCTGCCTTAGATGTCTGCACTGCTGAGCAGACTGAGCACAGACCAATGACTTTATAAAAGTTATCCAGACTAACTAAATGCTTTTGTCTGACTTTGTACTATCCTTCAAAACATAAGAATGCTCTTGACCCTGCTTACTGTCAGCTAAGGCAGAGAAAATGGTTCTAATCTGTTTTGTTGTTGTGTTTTTTTGTTTTTTGTTTTTTTTTTTCTGAATCAACATTGATAATCAATTCCTCTTCTGACCTTGAAACTAATTACCTTAAAAATTCCTGAAGTTAATTATTGCCTTATATTTCCCATCTAAATAACAGCAACGTGATGGAATGGATTAATTTCTAATATCATTGGATGTTTTACATTATATTAAAAAAAAAAAAAAAAAAAGGCAAGTACGAAAAAGGCTGAACCTGCAAATATGCAGCGCCAAAGATAAGAGCAAGGGAAGACAAACCTCTTCATGCTTCACTTGAATCATGTTTGGTCTACTTTGCTTATCAGAGAGAACACTTCTCTCTTCAAATAAAAGAACATTATTCTAGAAATCCAAGATAATTAAGTAGGACTGTGTGGACCTAAGGATATTACTAAAGTATAGTATTAATACTAGTAATACCTTACTTAGTAGAGAGGCTGCTACAGCCCTCCATATATTACACCTATAAATTTTTACTATATAATCTTATTTTACTACTTACCTCTTATTGTATGAGGCTGTATATTTTGAATTACATAAATTCCTCAGGAATGCTAGAGATTATACTAATGACTTTAACCTGTGTGTAAAAGTCATGAACTGAGTTAGTATATTACAACTTAAATCAACGTTCTTCACAGGTGTGGTGAAACAGCTGAATAATGAAATATCATTAAAATTGATTTCCGTAGCTTCTGAGTGTGGGGGGCAATCTCTTGCATGACATTCCTGTTTCAAAGATTTCTGTTACTTATGCTTAAGTGATTAAATGTGAGTTTTTGTTTTGGTCGCTTTTTTTTTTTATTTTCCTCTTAGTGATATAGCTGAAGGTTTTAGAGCTGATGGTTCTAAGATAACCTCTCACTAATTCTTTTAGTGCCATTAGCAAACAGTGGATGACTGCTAACTGTCTCACAAGGATTTGCCTTTACTGAGAAAATTCAGTCTTTTGTGCCCGTCCCTTCCCACCCCCCCCCCAGCCTCCCAGCCACCAACACTTTTTTCATATTATCCTGCCATTTGATATCAAAGATCTTGTAATCCTTACTTATGAAGCAGAATAAGGAGGAAATACGTTCCTTTGCCAATGTTCCTTCATAACTTATTAATTATATAAGGGCAAGGGTCATGTCTTTGCAAGCCAAGTATACTCTTAGAATTACTGTAGCTCCAAGTAATCCAAAGGGGTTACTGTGAGCAAGTCTTCTGTCCTTGAACATATATTAACTGCTTCAGAATGCCTGGATAGATGAGAATTGTTTCAGAACCTCAGTCTGATATTTTCTTACATGTGTTTTGTTTACTGTCTAGTGTCTGTATATTTTTCCCTCTATGCTGAATCAAGCATGTGTGTGCCGTGCTCTAATTTTACAGTTAAATCATCCAGCAGATCTAGGGACTTTTCACTATAAATATTCTGCTCTATTTTATCAACTAAGAACCCTAGTAGAGAATAAAGAGGAGAGGGAAATGTGTTTGTCTATCCTTATATTCATTGTAATGAAAGTAAGACAATCAAAATATTAATTATTGAGACTTAAAATAGTGGCTTTTTATGTTATTAATTTCAGCATTCAAATCCATACAAAACTAAAGGTGTTTGAAATAATATACATGTGTATATATATATATATATATTTAATTGCAACTTTAATTTTCCTTCTGGAAAAATGAACTAGAAACTGGTTATCCACTATAACAAATACTGATCTAGTTCATAATGTATCATTTGTCAGATATGAATAAAATCTTCCATGTTGAGACCTAAAGAGATCATAATAAAGAGTTTTCTTACATGTTTAAATATATCTTGTTTGGTATTATTATGTGCAAAGTAAAGCTACTTGTGAATGCACTTACTGATAGAGTACTTAATGAACAGCTCTACATATTGAGTAGAAAGATGATGCTGTGTGGTGCTTAGTTATTTTCCTGTAAGTATAAAGTTACTTTTCCAAGAAATACCGGGGTAAGTTTTCATAAGTTCATATTAAGAATAACTTCCATAAAGCTAATATTTTCTAGTATAAAAAGCATGTAGTATATACAGAAGAAACACAGAAGAGACTACGGTTTTACCTAGCCTTGATCAGTATGTCTGTACACTTTTAAGAGCTCTTTAATTTTTTTCTATACTTATTTATTCTAAATATGTTTTCTTTCACCAGAAGAAATAAAAATCAAACTGGAAGAAATTTTGCAAAAGCAAGATGGGCCAGGGCTATTCAGAAGGTAAGAGCTCTTCTTAAAACTACTGATGTATTACTATAACATAAAGAATTTTCTCAGGTCAAGGAAGAACTTAGTATAAGATTTCTTCATCATGTAAGTTGTTATTAGTAACAGCAGAATCTGAGGTTGTGATTGCTGACTTTCCAAGAGAGCCAGTTCCTTCCACTGGTTCTTAAAAGTCCACATGGTTCCCGCCCATCAGGTTGTTGTTGCCTTTTTTTTTTTTTTTTTTCCTGGAACAGAAAAAAAGTGATATTTTGAAACTTTGTTTAGATGTGTGAGAAATTATTGTAGTTAGGCCATTTTATCTTCATTGCATATTAATCCAGAAATTGTAACTTCAGACATCTAGTTCTTCTGAAAAGATTTGGTTGCTTTGAAAGAATCATAGAATGGTTTGGGTTGGAAGGAAACTTAAGACCACCTAATGCAGCCCCCATGCCATGGGCAGGGACACCTCCCAACAGACCAAGCTGCTCAAAGCCCCATCCAGCCTGGCAATCTAACACTTCTAAGGATGGGGCATCCACAACTTCTCTGGGCAACCTGTTTCGGTGTTTCACCACCCTCATAGTAAATACAGTAGTATTTTTATTCCCAGTTTGTAAATATTTAAAGGCAATATCTGCATGTGTCATTGGCTTAGGTTGTAGATAAATTTTCAGAAACAATGAACTTGTGTCATCATTGTATATGGCAGTTATAGTACAGCCCAGAAAGACATGTCCAGAAGCTCATTTTCTCTGGTGCCTGAATCCAATTCATATTTTCAAAACACCAATGATGTTTTTTAAATTCTGGTTAATCTTAGTGAAGCAATGCCTATTTGACCAGTGGCCACCATACAACTGACAGTCAATGCTAGCTTCAAAACTAATGAGCTAGAGGTTGGTGTGTTCTCTAGTCATCGAAAGAGTATGTCAGATTTACTAGTAACTGTTAAACAAAATAGTAAATAGACTTACTTTATATATTTGTGTGTTTCATAGGCTTTTAATGTTGTGTGTTCTTCTCTCAAATTGAGGCAATACATCTGTATTATAGCCAACTGGTTAGATTACTATCATCCACATCATCTGTGATTTAAATTTTTAGAATCTTTAGATTTAATTAATTAGTTCAAAAAACACACTTTCAGTGGAGAACCAAAACCAATACCGTTTGTTTGCCTTTTGTGTACCACTATACCTTGTTTTTCCTTCTTAATGTATTTTATATCAGATGAGATTACAAACTAAATGGAACATTGTTTTTGAATTCATATAGTACCTATAGCATATATTTAAAAGCAAAAAAAAGAAAAAAGAAAAAAGAAAAAAAGAAAAAAAAGATTCTTGGATTTTCCAACATTTTTGTGTGAGAAACGAAATAAAAAGATAGGGATTACTTAGAGGAGATGACCTAGCTTGCAAATTTCTGAAGCTGTCACTACACTTCCTTTTTATTGACATGTTATTTTGTCCTCTGTTTAAATTCTAATTGTGCTTTAGTCCGTGTCAATTTAAATAATTGATATGACATTAAGTGCAAGTGTTTAAAAAATCTGAGTCATGAAGGATAAATCTCTACCAATATTTAACCAAAATAAGATTTCTACTTGCAAGTGTGTTTGTGGCTAAAAAGGGCCATCACAAGAACATTAAAGAATATATGTAGCACAAGATCAGAAAACTAAACAATTCTAATGTGTTTTACAGATGGTATAGTATTTACAAATAAAATCAGTAATTCTCATGAGAAAATGAATGATGAGAAAAATGAGTAATTCATCAAAGAAAGTAACCTCTGTATGTAGGTGTACTGTAAGATCCTGCTTCCCCAAGAAGGGAACTGTCTTTGTCTATAAGGAATTGGGAAAAGAAATAATGATCTTCAGGAAGGTTTAACTGCAAGGAAGGTTCTTAGGCATTGGTGCAGGCTGCAGGATATCCATCACTGGAGGCTTTTAAGAGCAGAGGAGCTACAGCAATAATAATATATATATATATATATATATATAAAATTTATTTTTTCCACTATTCTTGGTTGTTTAAGGAAGTAGGTTTAACTTAGAATAGAGGTGACTGTGTGTGGGGAGATTTCTCATGTGGATGGTCTTTAAAACAGACAACTACAGAATATCTGCCCATAACAGAGAAGTTGGAGTGCTGCAGTTTCAGTTATCTCTTCTCAGATACAACAAACATGAACTGTTACTTCACTGGAAAATACATAGGTGACTTATTAGCAACTGTCTGGACAGCAAAGTGCCATTTGAAGGTCCTGAAGTTCCAGAAAGAATATATGGGACGTATGCGTTTAATGTTAGCCTATGGAATTAAGAGATTGAGTTAGGCAGTTCTGATTAAATATGAGATGACAGCCAGTAGTTCACCACAGGGATGGCAGCTAATGAATATTTACTCAAACATTGACCAGATAGGAAAAGTGCCAAGCTTTTGGTCTGGAGAATGTCTCTCTTTATATAAAAAATTGCCACAGTGTCTGCTTGCAATAGCTAAGGTTTCTTGGAATCTTTTAGGATGTAAGAATGCTAAGATAAAAGTATGAGGAAAATCACTTCTATATATGGGAGGGGACAGAATTTAAGCATTTGAGGAAAAATTGTACGTGAAAAATTGTGTTTTAAAAAACACTGCAGGACCAGATAGGGACCTTTAATTGTAGCTTTGCTTCTTGATTAAAAACAAAAATCCAAAACAGAATTTCTTGAATCCAACACCTATTTTTTCAGTTTCATGTTTACTGTATCATTAGGGACAATGAAGAGGTTGTGGGTTTTTTGTTGTTCTGTTTGTTTATTTTTGTTTTGTTTTGTTGTTTTTGTTTGGTTGTTTTTGTTTGGTTGGTTGTTGGTTTTTTCCCCTCAATTTTCTAACAGAATTGAAATCAGAGCTATTAAGTACTGGTAATAATTATGAGAGGATGGGTTTAGAGTGTGTGTGTTATTATTTTTTTTGACTCAGTATCAACCTTAAATACAATCAAATACATTCTCCCTTTTCTTCTTTCCCACCTACACACCACAGTGTATGTCATTTTGCTCCTATCTTTAACTACTAACCCTATCTATTCTAGAGACATTTTTTGCTTCTGAAATATAATCACTTGAATAAATGTCATCTCCTGAGATGGATTTATATATATACATATACATACATACATACATATAAATTTTACAAAAAAAAATGAGGATAATTGACTTTGAAGGCTAACATTAAACAAAAAACTACTCATAATAAGCTATCCTTTGTACCCTTACAGAACTATGTTTGGTACAGGAAAGATGGTGAGGTAGTGGCACCATATTAAGTGGCTTATAATTGGAGATGATTTTAAAAAATAAAATAAATGTAGTGGCACGGATTAGCCTAGATGTATCTTCCTTACTTGTCTTATTTCTTAGTTTGTAGAATGAGCATAGTATATCTAAATGTCAATGTTTATACCATTAAAAATATTTGGTGTGTGTTCCAATACTAACAAAAGATGATAGATAATTAAGCATTCACTGTGCATTGCTTTTATGCTGTTCTTTGTGATTCAAGGTTATCCACATGACAGATGCAGTGATGTTCAGTATGTGAATGCTCACTAACAGAAGTTATCTGTAGCTTAGTTTTGTCAGCGGTATTGATTTACTGTCTTGTTCAGGAAAAAAAAAAAAAAAAAAAACAACAACAACAAAAACTTGATAAACTAATACGAAAGCGAGTACTGCACTGTGACAGCAATGGGATTTTTGGACTGGGTAAGCAGAAATCCTTTCCCTGCTTAGGAGCTATGCTGCTGTGAGATTAATGAAAAGATTCCCTTTAAAAGATTTCAGCATGTCCAAAGAAACTTCAAAGTTTTCAAAAATCTTTCAGTTGAACAATTTTGTGTCCCTGTATTCCAAGTAGTGATTGACGTGCAAGTGTCTTCAAGTGTAAATAAACAAATATTTCCTTTTTTAAATTGATAATAATAAATATCTGTATCCCTACTCAATTAAAACATAATTATAGTGTTCAAGTGACAATCAGCATATTGATTAAATATTTAAGTGAAATATTTAAACAGGGACAAATGAACTGACAATATGAATACAAAGAAATATTTAACTGCAGTTTCTCTTCAATCAAGTGAATTTAGTATCAGTGCAAGTTTGCCCATTTAAAGATATTTTGACCATGGTTTAGAATATTAATTGACATTATGAGGCAGTTCAAAATATCAGAGTAGTTGAAGGACTTTCTGGGATGTATTCCCTTCCTGAATCATTTTATTATTAATTACCTGAATTAATAGGCCATTATTGAATGGCTATATCAAGTAGTTTGACTTCTGAAAAAAAATATCTTGAATATCTTGTCTAAACTTTTTGACTGTACTTGAAGAAGGTAAAAGGGGCAACAGGAAAAGATTGGACTAACAGTTCTGAGATCACTTAATGGCTGTCCTTTAGTCTTTCAAGAAGTGTTGTTTGGAAAACTTACTTTGACAAAAGGCCATTCACTGATCAGTGAATCAGCAGTACAAAACCGAGTCATTTAGGTTTAGCTACTGAACCCACAACAAGGAGTACAATGTTTGCAGATAACAATTATTTCTTCTAAGAGTTCGTGTGAAATTGATTAATCTTTATTCCAAGATAAATTCAATCAGCACAGAAAAGCTGTATGATATTTATCAAACTGGTACCTTTTGGCCTGTTGATAAGACCTCATTGATAAATGCATGCAAGTGCATCAAAGTAAGGAAATCTGGCCTTCAGTGCCCAGTGTTAACTCTCAAGGAATGAAAGTAAAGATTGCACAAGCCTCTTGTGTTTGGTAGTAAAACAAAAGAAAAATCATACATGACTGCACCCTGCAAGATGTAGGTCTAAGTAGAGTTAATGGATTAGAAATTCAGCTAGTAGGCCAAAATCTCACATCAATGAGGTGTAAAGGAAGGTTGTGGTAAAAAATGAACATAGCAGCTAGATGCATGGAAGTAACTGTAAGTTTTGTGCTGCTCCGTTGGTAGATTGTTTAACATGTTACTAGTGATGTCCTAATTGGACTATGTTTCAAGAGAAAAATTATTCCGTTATTTTGTCTTCAATGTCTCATGACTTCTGTGCCAAGATATATGCTACTAAAAACAAAACAAAACAACAACAACAAAACACTTTTATGATTTTCTTTTTCCCCTTAAAATGACATGAAATGTAAAAATTGCCTTCCTGAGTTAAATTAAGGTATTAAGAATTATAGACTCCAGGGAAGAATCTTTATGAGCTGCTGCACCATCATTTAAGAAATCTGTTGGACAAAGACAGAAAAGGAACTATTATTTTGCTTTCTTCTTCAAAAATTGAAATACAAATAATAATATAGAGAGTTAGAAAGCTAATATTTCTCTCTTGACTGTCATAAAAGAACATCAACAAACAAGATGGTTTGTAACCATCCTGTAACATACTCTATTCCAGAATTAAACTTCAATTTTCCCTTTTGCTTCAAAGTTCAGAGAGACCATTGTAACATTCTTTACCTTCCCCCATTTCAATATCTATTTCCAGCAACCTGTTACAGTGATGTGCAGTGTCTTTGGACCCATGTTAAATTATTTATTACTGGTTTTGTTGATAGTCTATGGCTTAATCAATATGCTACAGAATTATATAGCTCCTACAGCATATTTGTAACTGAATTAAACAGGATTTTGTGAACATTTGAGGTGATGCTTGAAAGATTATGAAATGCAACAGGGTTCTTAGAGAAAATTTAGAAGTGAGAATGTGTACTTCACATAAAACAGGCAAAATAAGCCAGTTGGTATCAATCAACTGTCATTCCAGAATAACATTCTGTGGAAGCAAAAGATTTTTTTTGAATGCAGTAAAGGTAATAAAGATGAATAGGTAGGATGGTTAAAGGCAAGAATCTATTAAGTTGTAGAGAGTTGGAGTTAATGATAAATTGATAGAGTACTTCTTGTAATAGCAAGAAAGGAAAAGTCACACTGTGAGAGGGAAGAGGTACTGGGATGGCCAGCAACTGGGCACGAATTGGGATCTCCCCTGGTGGCAGGAGATAGAAAAAAGCACTGTCCAGTTGAGAAAAGAACACTTATGAAGACCTGGCAGAAGGAATGATACTAATGGAAAGCTAATAAAAGATATTGATGGAATCTAAGCAGGGGCTAGAGAGTGAAGGCTTGGGGAAAAACATCCAGGGGAGCAAATTACTATGCTTCCAGGTTTGTTATAAATGATATATCCCTTTGCTCTGTCAGTCCTAGCACTGTGAGAAGGATTTTTGAAGTATTCAGCTTTTAGAGTCATTTCAGCACCTGCTTTAGAGTTCCTGTCTCACCCTTACAGAATTTTCTGGTGATCTGCCCTCTTGCCATCTACCCACCTTACCTATTTTCAAATTAGTGAGACTGGCCATTTGTTTTCAATTCACTACCAAATAATTTTTTCTTTGATAGTTTGGTGGTTCAGACTCTTATTTAGTGCCATTAGTATGGCTGTTAAGTATATACTTGACTTTAAGTATATGACTGAAGGCTGTGTGGAATGGAGATAATGTAAATTCCTCCCTCTAGGTTACTTTTGTTCCAAAGAGCTTTTCCCTGTGTAAAGGGACTCTACAGGCAGGATAAACTTGAGTGCAAAGCAACTATTTGTTTCTTAACATGAACAAGAGAAAGCTAGGATCAATAACTTACTAGGCTAATCACAAATATGTGCATCATCCCAATAACATTGGGTGTTTCTGTTCTGTTTTCGTGTTCCACTGGGCCAGCAAAGTGGGGAAGGATCTCTCTGCTGCTCCTTGCAATGGACTGATCCTTGTTGATATTGAATTGCCATCTTCAGATTTGCTTTCCTCCTCTTCTTTTTATTTGAGTCATCCCACAACTTCCCTTCTCTTCTCATCTTGCTCACACTTTAATTACAGCTTTCTCAGTAAAACTCAACCAAGAGCATTAGCATGTACGAGATCTTGCATCAAAGAAACTCAAACTCCTTGGCTGAAGGCAACAATCAGTTCCTCAGCTGGGACCAGGATGCATGCACTGATAGAGCAGAGAAATGGAAAGTCTAATGCATGTAGTTTGATCTGTGTCAGTGTTTGCTTATAATACAGGTTGTTTTATCTGGAATAAAGTTGTGAAGAATCAATAGAAATAAATTATTTGTAAGGGGAAATAATAAAAATTGACTTGTATAATAGGACAATGAGAAAAAGCAGACAAGTTTATTTCTCTGAGTTAATTATGCTTTTCTGTCTGTAGCACCAATAATAAGTTTATATGCAATTTTAAGAGAGCAAAAATAAATATTTGCACAATGCATTAGATAATATTTTTTTTCCTTTCTGAAATCAGAGCCAACTTCTACTTAAATTGTCCAAAAGCTGTTACATTTTGAAAATTGTGTGTTCTCTATTGATTTTAAAACCTTCTAGCTGCTTTTACCTCACTTTATGGAAATTAAAACGCATAGTTTTATGAATCTAAAAATAAGTTTAAAGAGGTTCTGTTTGGAGAAAGTATAGTGGAAATAAGAAATGGTCTGAACCTCCATAACTTCAAAAAAATACATATCCAAAATACTTCCTAGTCATCTTGAAGTGTAAATATAAAAAGAATTTACAGATGGATCCTATGCACTTATGAAATGTCAAAATTTGCATGTCATGAATAGTTATTTTCTTTTTTCCCTTCTTAGTATAAAAGCTTGTTTCTAGATAAAAAAGGTGATGTATACTGTAAAGAAAATAATCATGGTGTGAGAGAAGCATGTCTCTAAAACTCTGTATGTGCTTCCAAAAAAAAAAAAAAAAAAAAAAAAAAAAAGGTGTGGGAGTGCTCTATACGTTCCTTCACGTTTTTAATAAATTAGAAATTCTGCTAAGCATTGCAGGCAGAGCGTGATCACCTCTGGTAGTTGTGTGGTCGTCGCAGACCGCGTCCTCCGCAGGCGATTTGAAGTCGACAGCGTCCCGACAGCTGCGGGCAGCAGCGCGCCCCGCTCTGCGGGCCCGGGGCCGTCGAGCCGCCAGCAGGGGGGGCGCTGGGAGCGCACGGCCGCTGTCGTCGCCCCGCCTGCCGCAGCCGGGGCCGCGGCGGCTGCTTGCAGAGACTCCGCCACACACACACCCCGGGGGAGCAGTTGTTGCGCATCCCTGCGGCTGCAGGCAGACCGCGTGATTTCATTCCAACTGACTGCAGAAACTGCCTTTCTGTTCTTCCCAGTTGTTTTTTTTTCCTTCTGATCTGGAAGAAATAATCCAATCTCTGACTAGGTTTAGAATACATGATTTAAGAACTCATTGATCGGTTTTATTTATTTTTAATTGGTCAATTTAGGAACTGACACACTTACTGCCTTTTTGTAATGAAAGGGAAGGAATATTGGTCCTCTAATAAGACCAGAGAGGTGGAAGATGGCATAGAGAGAGCTTAATTCTGTGGCAGCTTTCCCAAATTTCAGGCTGAGATCCATCATGAAATTTAAATTGCTTCTAATCAGTTTATAAAAATCACCATTTCTGTATAAGTATTCATCAATAGAAACAGTCAATTAATATCCTAAAGGAGTTATTTACCACTGGTTATATTACCTAGAATTAGTAATGGAAATCTCTTAAATATTTTCACTTGACAGACTATTATTCCTAAGCAATATATACAATTGTTTTCTTCCTACAGATGCTGAAACTTAATAATAATAATATTTGTATGTATGTGTGTAAAAATGCATCTGTACGGCAAAGCCGTTGTCCCATTTTCAGAATGTAATTGGTTTCTAAATATAAAATTGCTTTTTATAAGATTATTACACTATATTTCAGATGGATTTGTTTTCCACATTGAGCTTGATATCCTAAGGTGTATTTTAGCCTAAAGAATGAGATACATACCAGTATAGTTCGGGTGCAGATGGACTCAAAATTTTATAAGCTGAGTATAAGATTGAAAAGATAAGTAAATTTGGGAAAGTTTTAACTACTTTGAAATTACAGAATTCGTTTTTCCCCTACAGAAGAGCTTCAGAGTTTAAACTACTTAATCAGGATCAAAGGGTACTACTACATGTGTTCTCACTTGCAACAATATTTCTCTGAATAATAATCCTTAAGTGAGAGAAATTATTAGATGCATTGCAGCTGTGGTTTCAGCTTTTTATTCATTTCTAATAGTTTTGTTATTTATTATTATTCATTTCTATAGTTTTGTTATTTATTTATTTTAAAGCTATTCAGTCAAAAACAAAACAAAACAGAAAACAAACAAACAAACAAAAAACAGAAGGAAAAGTCTGACTCTTTTTAGAAAAGATGAGAAAGATTATAGTCACTCTGTGTCCTGAAGCTTGTTGGGGTGATTTGTTTTGCCTTGGAGATGTGAAGGTGCATGGAAGTATTCCTCCTGAACTCCTGAGTTCCATGCAAGTTAGCAGTGACTAAAGTAGTAGTCATTTGTTTAAGGTATGTTAGTAGTTGTTGTCCATACTATAATTATCCTGGAACAGAGCTAAAATTACCTTTCTTTTACATCTTCAGATTGTACAACTTTATCTTGCATGTACAGTGATACTATGAGATACAGGGTTCTCGGGGTTAATGGTCTTGGCACCAAGTCTGTAGTTCAATAAACATTTGGACAATGCTCTTAGACATATGTTTTAATTTTTAGGTATTTCTGTGTGGAGCCAGGAACTCTGTGTTTTTTTGCAGATTCCTTCCAGCTCAGGGTATTCTGTTCTGTTCTATATGAGCTAGTGTTTTTGATGACCTCTCTCCCCCAAGTACATGTGCCTGGAGCTTCATTATGTTCATTTGATTCAAATACAACTTCATTGGCACCATTTGCTTTATACCAAGAACACTTGACCACTGACAGATGGCTGCCTCAAAGAATTGTTGCTGAATGTCATGGTCACCTAATACTTGAAATAGGCGTACAGAATAGATGTATGTGAAGGCTGTTAGATGCCACTGGGATTTATTTTTTGTTTGTGGTTTTGGTTTTGGATGGGGGTTGTGTTTGGTTTTAGTGCGTTACAGATTTTCTTCACATGTGAATTGGCTGGATGAAGTAGTTGCTGGTACTATTAAGATACTGGGATTGGCTAGAATTGTGTAAGAGGAATCACAGCATGTGTATATGGTCTGTATTTCTACTGTTATACAAGTGGCAATTATGGTTTTTATGCTGTCCATGAAGTACATTAAAACAGTGTCAGCCCTTAAAGGTGTGTTTAATAAAGATGACTTCATCAACACATGGGGATCATGGCAAGTAACCACAAAACTGCAAATCACCCATGTGTCTGAACTGCTCCTTTGTATTAGTTTACTGAGGGTGGTATGGATGTTCTTTTAAGAACAGTAGCTTCATTCCAGTCATTAACATGGAAGTATCTGCACAACCAGAACTGTGAGAACATACATACACTTATTTTAGGTACTATACAGAATGAAAATCTTTGCTTGTATATTTATTTCAAAAAGTTCTTAAAATCATATCTGTGTGTAGATCATGTGAACAGACATACAAAATAGCTTTCTTGTGAAGATGAATTTGGGTAAATCTGGTTGCAGGTAAATAAGATGTATTTATAACTAAAATTACTTTCTTAATTGGTCCAGATCTTTGCAATAAGAATCAGCATTTTGCTGGTTTTTGCAAGTTCTACATGGAAGTTTATTTCCAGGGTAGATAAATCATAATTTAGATCTGACGGCCTTTGTTTTTTTCTTCATTTTTTCCTTTGTATATGTACACTTCACCTGATATTTATATATATATCAATATAAAAACAATTGAAAGATAAATTTTGCAAAACAAAATTCCTTGCTCTCAAACAAGTGGCTTCAAATTAAACCATTCAACACCTGAAAACATACCAGTTTAGTATAAAAAGGGTCAATACATAGCAACTTGCTTGAAAACAACACTAAATGTTATGAGTTACACTATTTGTAAACAATTTTTATTAAATAAAAAAGCTATTTTTGCAAAGCTTTCCCAGTATTTACCATTTTTACTGTCTGTAGTCTCAAAGCCATTTGCTTAATCTTCACAGAAACACAGTTAATTTGTCATAAGTATGTATGTACTGTGGGTAGCCATGACTGATTAGGCTGCCTGATTCTTTTATTTTTTATTTTTATATACTTTGCATCCTTAATGAGCAGCCTTGTTGATTTTGAGAGGCATTATTGTTACATCTCAGGTAATTAGGCATATATTACCGAATATTTATATCAGTGGAATATTTTATATTGTGCATTTATAAGTTTTATTGCACTTTTGTTGGCATGCAACGTGGTAGATTTGAAACATCATTTTGTATAAGTTTAGGTAGAATACTAATTACTATAGGCTAAAAATTACAATAAGACATGAATAATAAAACATTCATCTACTTCTTAACTATAAGTCTAATTAAAAGGAGGATTTAAGGTTCCATTAATTTCAATAAAAGATAATAATGGTGCATAATTATTTTTATAATGATATACCCAAACAAATAACTTATATCCAGTAATTGGGCTTTGTGTTCTAGAATTGTTCCATCTGTAAATTGTACTTAAAAAGCATTGTGTTCCAAAATCCCATTGCTATAATAATACGATTGCAAAAAGTGAAAGCTACAACCAATAGAGCTTTAAATAACTATTACTAGAAATTGTTAAATACTTTTAACCACTATCTTTTACTCAATATATCAATGTAATTTAGATGTAAATAACTGAATTACTAGTTTCTTTGGTACAAATATGACCAGAAATTCTGAAGTTTTATCTTTGTGCAGGAATTTTACATAGTTTTCTGCTAGAAAACTTTGTATTTTATGTGGAATTTCAGTGTTGCTATCTCTAAGATTTAAGTTGTAATAGTATAGCTGCAATTGTATGCATGTACATATGTTTTGTAAAACTTTTACACTTGCATTATACATGTAGGTATGCATCTTTGCATGAACGGTTTTATATAGAATCATTCTGAATGTATTTCTGTAGTTCTTCATGTGCCAGAGTTTTGCATACATCTTTAATATGTTGAATGTGGCCTTACACACATGCTATTAAGTCAGATAACATTTGAAAGAACACCCAATATATTCTGTACAGGGTAATGATTTACTTACTGCATGCACAATAATAATCTGATCTGCTATTTGAATCCAAATAAACAAATGACTGAATCCTACTCTCTGGGTATTAACTGAGAGCATACAAAATACACTGTATGGAAAAGAAAGAAGTGATATACTGCTCGCTATCTGGAGCAACCTTAAATAAACATGGAATATTAATTGTTAGGAACCAGTTTAGCAGATTCATTAAAAAAATTAATTAATTAAAAACAATAATCGGCTGCTGGTGAAATCCCCACTGAAAGAAAAAAATATATATACAATTGTTTCTCTTCGTGTCATGTCAAACTGATAAATAAAAGGCTAGGTGAAACACGTCCCTACCAACCAAGAGATACTATCTCCCTGTTACCCTGGTGGACAGTGGTGCACCTGCTAGCTCTCACGAAGCACTGCATGTGTTGTTTCTATGAGCAAGGGCTCTCAATAAGCCTATTTTACTCCATCTGTGAAGCAGAGGGGCTGCCTTCCACGCTGGAGGGCTGTGGCTATTGCAGCGAACACTGCATTCAGAAACAGTGTCAGAAGAAAACAGCAATGGGTGAAGTTACCAGCACATAAAACACAAGGAAGATTGCTGTTCTCTCCTGTTGATGTTGTACTTGACCAGGAGTAAGATGCTGACTCCCATTTTGCTATTATAGTGAAGAAATAAATCTGAGATGCAGAATGAATACAATTACTCTTAGCTGTAACCACAAGTTGTAGGAGGGTGCAAAAAAAAAAAAAAAAAACACCAGGAAAGGAGGCTGGTGGAGAAAGCATTTAATGCTGCCTAGGGAATATGATGGAATTTTGAACAGATATTGTTGCGGACTGACAGCATGCCTGATTGCACTTGAGTTGAATCACTGAGAAGCAGCCTCATGTTGTATTGCACCGTTTTTAAGGCTGAAGGAAGAATGAGAAAATAGCAATGGAGTTGTGCACAGTATTTCTTCATAAAAGGAAAATAATATAAAGATGGTGGTATGTAATCTGCTTTTTTTTTTTTTTTTTTTTTTTTTTAAGAAGAATTTAATCCAGGTATGTATCTTCTTCGTATTTTTGTATCTAGTCTGCATACATTTTTCTGTTTCCTTTGTTTCCTTTCCTTATTTTCATTCTGAGTGTACCTCCCACTGTTCTAGCTAATGCAGTGCAATGATTTGTAACTGATTTTCTTTCTAATGCTGCAATGTTGATGAAACTGCCAGATCAAACAGACTTAAGAATCAACGCTTCTTTCTTAAAAAGTGTGTGTGTGGAGGGGGGAGGGGGGATGTATTTTGTAATGTTGGTAAGTTCACAGTGTTGAGTAAGGCAGTATAGTATTCAATTTCACAATGAGTTGGAACATTTAAAGTTATATAAAAAGGTAAATTAAATAATTCAGATATGGATACATGGTGAAAATATAATATGTTTTACTTATCAGTCAGTATTTTCTTCCTAGTTGATCATAACATTAGTAATAAATTGAGCTTTACGGATGCTTATTTATTTCTGGGTCTTGATTAATCTTGAAGATGAACACCCTGCAGCTTTGCTTTGAAGAAATGGCTTGCTTAGAATAAATGCTTGATTCTGTTTCAAAGCTAAACTGATTTGTTAGAATACCTTCTCTTATATAGCCTCCCCCCGCCCCCCCAATCCATAGCCTAAGAAAGCACAAAGGTATTTAATAGTTTTTTGTACATCCTTTAATTACACATTAGTGTTCTGTCTTCTGCAGTTCCAGAGACCAGGTAATAGTAGCTGAAACTATTTTCTTACTAGGAGATTGATGGTTCATTTTGTATTAAAAGGAAGAAATAGGCAAATATAAAAATGCAATTATATTAATTAACCCCCAACTTTTTTAGTCCCATGCATTTTTTTCTAATAGTATTTTCTTTCTATTAACAACCATTTTTATGTAATAAAACTGAAATAAAATGTAAAGATTGTACTAAGGACACTAATTTTTGTCTTTTAATGGGCATGTCTAGTGGTAAAAAGAGGAAAAATAATGTTCACCTGATTGGTTAGTAGTCCTGAAGTCTCTTAAAACATTTTCTTCTTAAAATATTCTGTTGCATTTTTAATTTGGCTGCAGGCCACTTTTCAGTAGGATTTTTTATAATGTGTTGATAGAGAAAGGGTTAATATCAGTTCCAGCATCTGAATACTGAAGTTAACCCTTAGCTGACAGGATTTCTTGTGCCTTGAAAGGATTTGCTGGTATTGCACTACTTAATTGCTTTCTTATGTGCAAATAAACTCTGTTGATCATGAAGATGTAACTTTTTCCACAGTAGAGGTGGTACAATGCTTGTATTCTGAATGAATCTGCCAGTGATTACATCATTAAAAAAAAAAAGCTTATATTTAGTGCAATACACAGCTATGATTTAGTAATCTATAGCTAGCAAGTAAAATGAAAATTGGAGGTTACTTGACATATTTGGCTGTTCTAAAATTAGGGCTAATTCTTACCATATTAGCCTTCAATATACTGATATACTGAGAAAAGTGTTGAGAGAACGCTGTTGAGACTGAAAGTGTCAGAGAAAAGTAGTTTAAGGTTAAAATATCTATTCACTGTATGTTATTTGGTTAAGGGTCTTATGATAGAGATTGTCGTTAACTGTCATCTCAAAGACATTTCATATGTAAAAAAGCAATGATACAAAATAAATATTGTTTTTGGTGGAATTTTCACAAGCCTCAGACTTGTTTTAAGGTCTTCTGTCACTATACCATCTGCTTGATCCTGCACTGATGCCAGAACAGCATTATCATAATGCCTATATATGACTGTGGAAATACTTGGGAAGTCGCAGGTGAAGTACTGGGACTCCAGAGTATTGCCAAGCTGGAGGAGGAGGCTGATTGATAGCTCAGAGTATTTCCTAATTTGTAAAAGTATCAAGGAAGTCTGAAAGCTCCAATTTCATTTTTAAGTGTAGTGTTGTAAAAATGCAGGAAGAATGAAATGATGTCATGAGAAAGAATCTAGTATATAATTACAGTAAAACAGAATTTTTGAATTATAAAAATTCTTTGGCACATAAGAAGGTTCTTGTGAAGGTTCTGTTTTTATTGTCATGTATCATTCAATTAAGTTCATAGCTCTAAGGCAGAAGTTCTTACTTTTTGTGGAAATCTAAGTGTAACTCTATAGTTGTCAGTTGAAGCCAAGAAAAAAAATGTTATACAGTTTTTGCAGCATATTTAAAAGCATATTTAATGTCTGCTGTGCTTGTCAGTGAAGGTCAGCTCAGGTGTTTGGCAAGCATGGCTCCTGTCTGTGTGTATACTGTAGGGGTTACTGTATGTTACTATCAACAGTAGTTGTGGTGGTTTGTGCTTATGGCAATTCTCAAATGTAAAACACACAGATTATTGCTACAGTTCACCAAATGAAAGATTCTTTATTAAAAACTATCCATTTCATAATTTTGTGTTATAAAAATAATTATATTATTAGTACATTTCAGAAAATACAGAAAGCCTGTTTGATGACAAATGGAAGGTACATGGTTTTAACAGTGATGTTAGTTCACAGATCATTTTTGTAAGCATCTTTAAAAAAAAAAAAAAAAAAAAAAGGAAAATTTTCCCCAAAACTACGAAACAAAAACCAAACAATCAAACAAAAAAACATCAAGGCTGTCTAAAACAATCTCTTACATATATTGATTTAGTCCAAACATGGTCCAAATCTCCATGGCTGTCTCTGTCCAGAAGGGATCTAATTCAGGGTAGAGAATTGCCCATCCCAGGGCTCAGGCCAGACAGAACAATTAGAGGATTAAAATTCTATAACGGTGAAGAAGTGGAGGGATATTTTTATTATTATTATTTTGATGTAATAATTACAGATTGTTAGTATTGTACAAGACTTTGAATGTACATTCAGTATACTGTAAGCATATATATATATGTATGTATGTATGTATATAACTTCATATGTGTTAAGCTTTACCATAACTTAAATCTCTTTGGCTTTCAGGGTATAATGCTGCAAAGAAAACTTCTAATAAAAAATACAGGCAAATCTAATGACAGACCTGACACTTGGTGAAATCCATGTTGATGCTTTCTCTTTTTCAAAAATATTAAGTTGTTCTGATTATTCTGAATGCTTTATAGTAAATCTTTTGTATATTTGAGGTAACGTGAAATAACATTCATGTGATATTCTAACTCACCGAAGCTAATATGCTTTGTATTGACTTGGTAATACAGTTATCCTCATATTCTTACTAAATAACATCTTTATCTTCAAGTTTTTCCATTCCTTCTGTAGATTGCATTTAAATAGGAACAAGCTATTAAGTGGAATTGTCTGTAGACCTCACCTACCTTTGAGGTGAGTATTGACTAAATGTAAGTTTATGTAGGCTCATGTAGGACAGCATAATGTACATACAGCTGTGAAAAGGGGAAAAAAGATTTTCAGGGTCACTATTGTTTTTCATCTTTTTATACTACATTATCTTTTTTTTTTTTTTTTTTGAGAAACAACTAGAAGCATAAAAGAAAAGTTTGTATAATTAACCAGATAATATTGAAGCTGTGTTCCAAATCACATGCAGTCTACTTCTTAACCCTTGTGTGCATTAGATATAAATACTCAACTACAACATTCTAAACTATCTTCTGCTCTCCAAATGAAGAGCACATTTTAACTTTAGGAATCTGTTCATTAACTTTTTACATTTAAATATTACTTACCATATTGCATTAATTCCCTCTTTTTGTTTGCAGACTTAGTTGAGGTCATTTACTTGTCCTTTAAGAATGAATTGCTTCAAATGTGATTTTTATGTTTGAAATATAAATACTATACCACAAATTTGTTTCTGTAGAAAGAAATAGTGTTCTAAATGTATTCAACAATTACGTTAGCAGTTCATTAATGATTTGTTGGCAACTTTAACTTCACAGTTACTGTAAGATGACTTCTCAGAGAAATGCAAATATTATGAATTTACACAAGGTGTGGAGAACAGTGTAACAATATACGTTTATATATTGAAAATTTAGTGTCTTTTTTTTATCAGCTTATGTCTTCAGTAATAATTAAGCAAAAACATATTTGAATTTGCATAAAAATCCTCTTCTCCCATTGTTATCATAGCAGTAGGGAAGCACCAGAGGAGACATCTGTCTCCAAAAAAATTGCTCATCCTGCCAAGCTGGGAATTTACATTTTCTTCTAAATTCTTCTGCTATGCTACTACATATTATGAAGTAGTTTAATTGCCAAATAACTGTTAAACTGCTGATATAATTCACTAATATGCAAAGCTATATTTATTTCTTTTTTAGAAACTGTTGTAATCACAGTAAGACAAAGTCAGTTTTAAACATATGCCACACTTGCATCTGTTGTTATCCTTAAAATCTATTATGTTATATACTGAAAGAAGTAATAGCTAGAGTGACCAGTGTCTCATTGTGTGGCTGTTAAATACTTAAAAGGGATTCCTTAGTCTACTTGACCATATGTATGAGCTCTTCAGAAGGCCTTGTAGGTTTAAAAATAAGTAGGTGGTGTGCTTTTTGGATGGGAGCTTGAAATAGCAGTTTGGTGTTAGTTGTATTGGTAACATGCTCTATAAATAGAAAAGTAACATTTAATGGTGGTTAGATACATTAATACCAGGATCCATAAAGAAATATCACTTGATAAATAAGCAAGTATAGTGAATTTTCCAAATAGTATTAAAGGACAACAGGGCTAGCTTTTCAGCCAAATGGAGAAAGTGCCACTCTTGGCTGATAATGGTATTAGAACATTAAAAAGTAAATTTCCTAGATTACAAGTAATGTTCATAGAAGGATGCTGTAAAGCTTCAAGCCAAGATACATGGCATATGTCATGACTCCTGTGGCTGCTTTCTTCTACTTTCCTTTCTGCCCCATTAAGACTGATGTTGCCATTAAGATTGATATTGTCCAAGAGTCTATTTTTTTCAGTATTAGTATAAGAGAATCAAATCTGCATCCATCTGAGGCATAGCTGAAGCATAGATTTAGTGTTTTGATGAATGATTTAATGTTCATATGAATGACTGATGGGGGGCGGGGGGGTCCAGGCAGAAGTTTGCTGTTTTATCTGAGAATTTTCTGGAACAAAAAGTAATTATCCACAGAGGAAGCAGAACTACTTTGCTGTTGTTGTGCTTCTCTTCCAGGGTCCGCAGGCAGGTCAGTTATATAATGTGCAGTATTAACATCAGTATAATATTATCTTGAGAGATTCACCAATAACACCAATCAAAAACGTCAGTATTTAAGAAGAATACAAAAATAATTAAAAAATATAAAGCAACAAATGTTTCAAATTAATGTCTTACAAATTGTCATCTGAGACAATTATCTGTTTAATGTCATGGTTAGAGTAGATTAATTAAATAATCCCAAGTATAAAAATGTTTGTGTAACTTTCACCTAACAGACATAAATACAGTGATGGAAGTACAGTTATGTGAGGATAGCTTTACTCACAGGTGACTAAGACTAGTAAAAGACCATACTCAAAAAATCTGTAGATCTGAATTGCAGTTATTCTGTTATTGAATCCTCGTGTTCCTGGTAGTAACTGACTATCTTAACTTATCTGACTATCTTATCTGACTTATCTCACTTTATGTGGATACAAATAATTGTTTTGTTTGTGTAATGTGTGTAATTAATTCATATCTGTGAAGCATTTTGCATATATCAAATAGATGTTGCTGCCTACAGGTAGTACTGACTGCTTTGGCAGTATTGCAGAGTGGTATTACTGCAGACAAGGGCTTTTTGGTTTTGTTTTGGTTTCCCCTACTGTCTTGGTATTGTGAAAACAAACTGCCACATGTATCTTTAAAGACGGAAAATGAGCTTTAACATCATCTCCTTCCCTGCCCCCTTCCAATATGCACAGGCCCCTTGTGGCTGACTAATAGTGTAAAGATTAAGCAGAGCTATGGTTCTGCATATTTCTTGCCTTTTGGGGGTGTGGGAGGGTGACATTCTGAATCCAAAAATTTAGAGGGTTACCTCTGAAAAGGGATGCTGTTCTACAGCTTTGTTTGTTGGAATCCAGCAGATGGGTCAGCAGTGATCTACCTATTCGTTGTAAATACTGAAATTATTTTTGTAAGATAGTGGTTCTGTTTTTTTATGTTTTGTTTTTCCTTTATAAGAGTAGAGGGCTGGATTTCATAAAATGGGAAGAATTAGAACCTATAATCCATAGAGTTATAATCCATAATGATAATCTATCTGGTGTTCAGATTTGCAGCTATATACACATGCTTCCTTATTTCTTAGATCTTTAACCTACACTAGTATGCTTCCGTTTTAAATTAGTGTATTAACCTTTACCCAAAACAAAGAAAAAAACAACAAGCTATAATGACTCAAATTTGATTCAACCTGAGGAAAACATTTTTGGAAAACCAGTAGTTGACAGAGCAATGATAAGTTGTAAACTGATTAACAGGTCATATGACTAATATACATGTAGCTGAGATCAAATGTAACTTGCATGAGAGAAGATAAATATGCTCTATTTAGCAGATCTGTGTGTTTGACAGTACAATTTTTAATTTCCTACAGTGTTGTCAGAAACTGGGTTTAAATGGAGTAATGAATTTGTAGCTATTTATAGTATTTTCAATTATCTC
This sequence comes from Aythya ferina, assembly GCF_964211825.1. Taxonomy (NCBI): domain Eukaryota; kingdom Metazoa; phylum Chordata; class Aves; order Anseriformes; family Anatidae; genus Aythya; species Aythya ferina. The sequence goes on along the minus strand of NC_140307.1, from coordinate 19,043,809 downwards.
TGAAAAAGCATAGGTCAGGCATTGGATTAAAAACAAACAAACAAACAAACAAACCACTATTGGTGGCTATGAAATCAAGATTCTTCTACAAAGGAGTTATTAAACCTTATTTAAAATGAATAAAATATTCCAGATTCCAATGATAACTTTATTATTTCTAGATGTTTTCTAGCCCAAGAGAATAAAAAAGACTTCTAGCTTGTTTGTACATTGTTGGTTTGAAATCTTTTCAGTGAGAAGTATGTCCAAGTCACCTGAATGAAGTTGATATAAAAGGCCACTTAAAAACTATGGGTTTTCTGGGCAGAGAAGGCAGGCAGTCTCTTCAAATTTTTGTTCAATAAATGGTTACAGAAATTCAGTTTTATAGCTAAATGTTTATCAAGTGTGTCATCTTGAAACTTGCCGTTGATATAGAAAAGTATTCCAGGGTGGATCCATCCTCTGCTAACAACATGAAAACTGGTCAGCATTGACTCTAGTGAGTGAGAGCTTTGTAATATTGAGTTTCTATTTGCATGCCTTGAAAATTGCATGCAGCCGCATTGAGCACTCTTTTCTTCCAAACATTGCTTGCTCTTAATTGACTTCTCATACTCTGAATTCAGACATAAAGCATATTTTTAGCATGCATGGGTCAGCACAGAATTGGTAATATTTTTTTCTTTCCAGTTTATTTTCCACAAATAATATTTCTCTAATAAAACAGGCAGCAACTTTGGGAAGGACGAAAAATATATTCTTGTGTTTGTTCTTGGTCTGCACGGTTTTGTTATAAACTGGAAAAGAAATGTCTGCTTACATCATCTGTTCTAGAACTCCAGTAGCCAACCAGGCTTTTGCCAGCTTTTCTTGGGCTCTGTTAAACGTGGTGCCTTTTGCTTTTGCTGTATGAATGTTATTTGTTTGCTGATATCAACTGTAACATAAGTAATAGTAAGCTCAAGGAAGACAAGTCTCATCATGAAAATACCATATTTTGAGGTTAGTAAGGAGATGATAATGTTTCATGCATTACCATGCTGTTTGCAGGCCAGGAGAACAATTCATATCCCTTAGCCCTCTTATGTTACCTCAGAGTAAGTTTTAATGTTCGTGTAGCCTGTATCTAAATAAACTTCTTATTCTGCCAAAGAATTTTTAGATGGGTTATAAACTGAATTGGTCATTTTAAGAACTAATTTGTTGGATTTTTCTGAGCTATTTGTCTTGTTTCTACCCTTTAGTTATGAGACTGAATGATACGCTGTCAAATAAAAAAAAAAAAAAAAAAAAAAAAGACATCTATTTGTCTTTAGAATGTATTAATTATGTTTCATACGGAATAAATATTTCTGTTACTGAAAATAACCTTCCAGCTACCTCCTGGAATCTATTCTTACATTTCTTTAGATTAAATTGTTTTACTGTTGTAATGCCATCTGCTTTTCTCCTAAGACTTGTAAATCATGTTTATTTCTCTTACCTGTTACGTGTATTTTTTCCCTGTGTCCAGCACAATGTAAAACTTAATTTGGGTGACATTGTTTTATCACTTGCCTTTATCATTATCTATTTATTTTCTGTAGTGTTTTGTGTGTGTGTGTTTTGTTTTGGTTTGTTTTTTTTGGGGGGTGGAGGGGAGGGAGGATTTGGGGGGAGAAGGATTTACTGTTTGCTTTTTTCCCCCTCACTTTTTTAAAGAACAAAACCCTTGAAGGCATGCACACTTCAAGTCCTGGCTTACCATAGCATGTATTAGTCTGGTATAAAGACAAGAAATTTATTTCTCAAGATATGTCATGTGTATTCTCCCATATAAGAATAAAAAACAGTAATTCATTCATACAATGCTAGTTTGCACCAAATTCCACCTTGTTACAAAAGATAAACCAAGAGAGACCTTTGTACTTTCTATTTTACTAGCTAGGAACAACTTGTTAACCTGAAAATTGTTGCCTACTACTGTACATTGTATGGATCTAAATTGAATTATCATTACTCTGAAAGAAAGCAAACAACTTTAATACCAAGTTTCAGGGAATCACTGTACAATGTTAATGTTTGTAAATGTATCTAATTCTTTTATTTGTAAAAGCACTTGTTCAGAACTACTTTGAGCTTCAATAATTTTAAAAAGTTCCGTCCGGACAAGTATAAGGAAAGTATAAATAAATACATCCCTTGTAACGCAACTAACATAAACAGTGTTTAACAGTACTAATGTTGGCAGCAATAGTAACATCATTCCCTCCTTTTTAGACACTTCAAGAAGCCATGCGCAAGAGAGTGAGATTTTACAAGACATACAAAAGACCTTCAGGATTTGGTTTCTAACAAGCAGATGTGGCTTTTTAGTTGTATTTTTGTTGTTGTCTGGTTGGTTGGTTGTTTTTTCCTGTCAAATGCTACCAGAACATCACTAGTTTACATATCTAGAGTCTCTGTTCATTAAATACTGGCTGATGATCCTCTTGGAGATACAAATATTTGTCTGGAGCAAAAATTGTGTTTTCTGGAAACAGGTTAATATAAATTACACTCCATGGTTTCTGCCCATCTAAAGAGCCTGATCTCATCTTACATATATAAGATTTGCAAAGGAATGTTTACAAAGAAATTGGGAAATAGTACAAAAAGGAAACAGAGTTGTCAGACTAAAAAGGATCAAGACTTAACTCAGATTGGACAAACAAAGAATCCAAAATTTTCAAATGCTTTAAAAAGCACTGTTAAAAAGATTGCCAAGTGTCCATCTGCTCGCAACTTATCAACTGAAGAAGAGGAAAGTAACAGAGAATTTTCACTTTCTCCAACATTCAGTTACAGAGTTGCTATTGCCAATGGACTGCAAAAGCCAATTTTTGTAACAAACGATAACAATGAAGATATAGTTCAAGATCTGTCTTCAAATGATAGTTCATATTCTGAATCATTAAGTGAAGTAAGAACTAATAGCAAGAAAAACAAGTATTTATCATACACAATGCCTGTGAGACGCAACAGAAAGAGTTTAAGTAGCCTTGCACCATCTGATGGCAGTTCTGATGGAGAACGCACTTTACACACACTGAAGCTGGGAGCTTTGCGAAAACTAAGGAAATGGAAGAAGAGCCAAGAATGCGTCTCATCAGACTCAGAACTAAGTACATGGAAGAAAACATGGGGTTTAAGAAGTAAATCTCTAGACAGAACTGGTCATCACCAGAAATCAAATACTCTTGAACCCGGTTTCAGTTCAACAGGTTGTATTAGTCAAACCCATGATGTTATGGAAATGATCTTTAAAGAACTTCAGGGAATAAGTCAAATTGAAACTGAACTTTCTGAATTAAGAGGGCATGTAAATGCCCTGAAACAATCAATTGATGAAATTTCTAGTAGTGTGGAAGTAGTACAAAATGAAATTGAACAATTGAGAACTGGATTTGTACAGTCCAGAAGAGAAACTCGAGACATACATGACTACATTAAGCAGATAGGCCATCCGGGAAACAAAGCAAGTCTTAGGTTTCTAAATGTGCCTGAAGAAAGGCTTGAAAAAACTGAAAACATAGTTTACAAAATATTAATAGATAAAATGGGGTTCTCAGAGGCACAAAGCACTATTAAAATTGAGTTTGCCCAAAGACTGGGGCAACAAAGAGACTGTCCAAATGCAAAGCCAAGACCTGTTCTTGTTTACTTCGAGTCATCACAACAGAGAGACTTGATTTTAAAAAAGTCTTATAAACTTAAGGGAAGTGGCATTGGAATTTCTACAGACGTTTTTTCCCATGACATAAAAGATAAAAAAGAAAAAGGAATGCCTTCTTCACAGACATATGAGAGTATGGATATGAAGCTTTTAACAATGGAGACAAAAACTAAAATGCATGATTGGGAGTCACCTGACAGTGATAAAGACTTGGAATCAGATATAAACAAGAACAGTTATGCAAAATTATCTAAATCAGCACTTCAAATAAAAGCAGGCATGACAAAGGGGAATGCTGAGTCCCCAAATACTAAAGACCTTAATAGAACTGGTGATAATAATACCTTTGCAAACAGAAAAAAATATGATAATCAGTCAGCGGAATTTGACAACGTGGAAAAGCAACCAAAGACCTATTATTCAGACATGACTCCTCTATGGCATTTGCAGAATGACTTTGCAACACCAAAACTTAGCCGCTCAGAGTCCGATTTCTCAAAACTGTGTCAGTCCTACTCTGAGGATTTTTCAGAAAATCAGTATTTTAACAGAACAAATGGCAGTTCACTGTTGTCTTCCTCAGATCGAGAACTTTGGCAGCGAAGGCAAGAAGATTCTGCCAACTGGTATGGCAGTTCCCAGGAACAGACTTTTGTCCAAGATAACCAACAGGACTCAGAGCAAAATGAAGTAGAGAACACAGAAAACATTGACAATGGAGTAATGGACAATGGAATAATGTGTGCATCTAGAGACAGAAGCCACTATAGCGGTTCTCAGCTTTCTTTACATGATGATCTTTCACCATGGAAAGACTGGAATCAGTTGGAACAAGGGGCAGATTTGGGCCTAGACTCATCCACCCAGGAAGGTTTTGTGTATGACATGAGCAGTCCTTCAGATCAACAGACAGATTTTGGAAAGTGTCAAAGTTCTGATCTCCAGTATGATACTGAAAGCTATGATTTTACCCTTGATGGAACTTCTCCATCATGTCCGGGTCTTGACAGTGAATCACAAAGTCAGTGGACTGGTCAGTATGATGATTATCAGGAAACAAATTCTAACTCATCTTATCAGAATCAAAACAGATTGCCTATGATGTACCGAAGTCAGAGTGAGCTACCAAGTGATGACTCAGAAGAAGCACCTCCTAAATCATGGCATAGCCGATTAAGCATAGACCTTTCTGATAAGACTTTCAGCTTTCCTAAATTTGGATCTACACTTCAACGTGCTAAGTCAGCATTAGAAGTAGTTTGGAATAAAAGTACACAAAGTTTAAGTGGGTATGAAGACAGTGGATCATCTTTCATGGGAAGGTTTAGGACTTTATCTCAGTCTACTGCAAATGAATCAAGCACAACACTTGATTCTGATGTTTATGCTGAGCCTTATTACTATAAAGCAGAGTATGAGGAAGACTTAATTGAACCACCCGGTGAGAATGAAACAGACTACGTTGAAGTAATGGAACAAGTCCTTGCTAAACTAGAAAATAGAACTAATAGTAGTGAAACGAGTGAGCAGGTACAAGAATATGAACTGGGACAGTCTTCATGTGGAACTCCTTATGCAGTACTTCCAGAGGAGGAGTATGATGGACAGTTTGACAGTTTAGTCAGTGAAGAGATATTGGAAGTTGAAACTGGCATGGCTGCTCATATAGAAGTAAAGGAAGATGAAAATCAGAATGTCCCAGAGATGTTTACTGAAACTCCGAAGAAGAAAATAATACGACCATCATTCAAAGAAGCTGCTTTAAAAGCATACAAGAAACGAATGAATGACTTGGAAGAGCAGATCCTTTCTGGAGGTAATTTTATTTTATTTTTTAATATTGTCTTTTAAGCAAAACATTGTTCTCAGGATCAGAAACAATACCTTACTTTCTGTCTGCTCCTGCTTCCTTTGAATTTGGTGACAGAAAGTCTGTCTGTTTCTGGGTTTGTTCATAGGGTGAAATAGTCCCATGGAAATCAAAAAGCTAAAATTATACAAGTATTTTGAAGGAATTTTCTGGATATGTCTAAATAGAAGTTTACAAGCAATAGTAGTGCTCTGAATTTATTACTTGAAAATTAAATTTTGCAAGACTTAAACACTTATTAAAGAACTAAACAGCGAGTTATTCTTAGTTTCCTTGGTATACTTGTAATCACATGAGCAATGCAGAATGTTCAGATACTAGTGTTTCCTTTAACAGTTTCCAAGGCATGATTGATTCTATATTCATCCTGATAAGCTGTGCTCTGCATCCTGTATGCACCCCATAACTTATTACAGACTTGTAAGAGTGCAAGTCTAAACTGATTTAAATTCTGTCCTTAGTTGTACTGACAATAAGCCTTTAAATGAATGGTCTGTCCTCAATAAATAAATAAATAAATGGGGCAGGGGAAATAAGAAGGTAGTGTAAGGGGTAACTACGTCTATGTATAAGGAGGTGGGGGCAGAAAGGACTCCTGTATTAGCAGACTTCAAAGCAGGCAATCATATATATATATCTTAAAATCTCTAGTAATACACAAAAATAGTGATTTTCAATATTAATTTACACTGTAATTTTAAAGTAATAACATTGTTTGTGTTTTTAATTGGGATCACATAACTACCATAGCTAGCCAGATGGTAATTGTCACCTTGCAGATGGTAATTGTCACCTTGACTGAATCTTTGCTTTCTTTATCTACATTGCAAAAATAATCATCAGATACATTCATTTTAAAGATGAAGAATTGTGTCTTTAGCCAAAGAATGTATTAGCAGTAATTAGTGTCCAAATCTTGAGCTACTATAAGGTTTCTTTTGTACATGGAAAAGCACTTTTATAATAAACTTATAGTCAAATTGAAAGTGTGTTCCACAAACAATTGTTAATATGATAGTCTGTATTAAATTTTATTTTTGTATTCAGATAATGACACTAGGTTGTAAATTTGTGTTTGGCAGATACATTCCTACAGTGCTGTGTTAGACACTAGATGATGTATATATGAAAAATCAGCTAACAATAGCTAGTATTTTCTATAATTTTTCATGATTTTTATGAGGTATTGTGGGGTAGGGGGAACAGCCTTTGTATGTAGTCACTGTTCTACAATAGGAACATAAATGTCTGAGGATCTAATCAAAGAAAGCACACAGGAAAAATGCAAGCTAGTGCATGTTGCTTCAAATATTTGAAGTCTATGTCTTAGTATATGTGATCAGATAACATACTGTAACTAGAAAATGAAAATTTTGAAGTTACATCTCATGTGATCAGTCCTTTTTAATTCCTTTAATCCAGCAGTTAAAAAAAAAATCTTTCAGTCTTTTAGTGTATAGACATTCTTTTTTTTTCTGAACTGCTAACACATTTCTTATAGTATAATTACAGATAAGCCAACCAAAATCTAGTTTATGAAAATGCATTGTAGATTATGGGTCATAAATTGTTTTCATGGTTAGATGGTGTCATACTAGGACGTCCACATTCATTTTTAATGAAATAGAGAAGGGTGTATACTAAAAGGTTAAAGGGAATTTACATACAAATTTCTACAACGGTACTTCTCAGATTATCCTGACAATGGCATTCATTAATTTTTGAGTAGCAGTTCTGTTTTCTCTTCACACTTTTTTTTTCCACTCAAAGAAGGAGGAGATGTGTTCCACATAGATACTCTGCCTCATTAGTCACTGGTTTGTTAAAAGTACCTTCAGGTCCTATAGTATATTTGGCTATGCTTATTAACAGCATAGTTTTCATGTATTACGTCCAGTGGATGAATGTGATATTTTACCTTTTACTGTCTGCAGAACACCTAAGAAGTCTTTAAACTAAAATGTTTAAAACACTCAAAATATTTCTCAAAATTGTAGTAATCTATTAAAAGAATACATTACTTGAACTCTGCCTTCTGCTGAGTGACATGCAGTATTATTACATTAAAATCTTGATTCTTCCTTCAGTGAGCAGGATAACTTATAGACTGTCTATTCACAAATGATGGGATCCACAAATCAAATCTCAAAAGCCCTCTGGACATGGTCCTGGGCAACCTATTTTTTGTGATCTCTTTGAGCAGGTTTATTAGACAAGTTGACCTCCAGAGGTCCCTTACAACCTCAACTATTTTGTGATTTAAATAATAATAATAATACATTTTTGGAACACTTTGTATGAAGTCTTTGAAGAAGTACCTCTTAATGTCAGTTTGTCCTCTAGAAGAAAACATGTTTAACTTTAGTTTATTACTTGAATTGTAAAGAAATTTTGTTTTGTTATATAAAACATTTTGCAAGATCTTAAGGAAGTTTTATGAAACACACAAACTGTACACTTTGTAGCCTTTCAGTTTTCACACTATGGCCCCTTTCTTTACATGTGGATTCATGCATGTCTGGAGAATACTAAATTAATTAAGCAAATAATAGTTTGGGGTATTATATCTTTGTAATTTGCAGGAGCAATAATACCTCTAAGGAAAAGTGACAAACAGCTGATTTAGATGTTATATTACTCTTTATGAAAGGCTTTCTGACACTTACTGCTTTGATTCATAGTCATTTTCTGGTTTATTATCTGTGTATGGAACAGTGCTTGCTGCAGATCAATTCCCTGAATTCATCTTAATTATATAACCAGAGCATCACCTATTTTTTAGTGAATTGTTTCATTTGTCTGTGTAGTCAGGAACGAGTAGTAAGCAATCTGGCCAACCAGAGATATGGCCAGATAATATAGTAGTGTTGTTTCTCCAATCTAGTGTAAAAGAAAAGTATCGAATGCTGCTGTTTTCATTCTAGTAATGCATTAAGTAAAGTTCTTGAATCTTTGGTACATAAATAATGCATCAGTGTGAAAGAGTCTTGTTGGATAACCTTATTCTCTAGCTAGAAAGAAAAAATATGCTATGGGCTGATTGCTGATTACATCAGGTTTTTGGAGACACACTGGATTGAAAGTGATAGAATATGTGGATGAGTGGAGATATGACCAATATACAAGTAATCCTTGGATTTAAAATTCTGTAAGGATATAGAGGCATTGTAATGATTCAAGTATATTAATGGAAAGAGTGATGGCTTTTATAGAAAAAAGTAGAGAAATTTTAGTCAGTGGTTTGTTTCATAAGCAAGAAAAACTTTTACCCTCTTATTTATTATTCCAGTCCTCACTTGTTACTTTCTCTCTTTCTAGATTTTGCCCTACTGGCTTCTTTCATTCCATGCCCATCTTGTTCTCCTTATCTTTTGCAGGTGCAAATAAGTTTCTCTCCTGATGAAACTATCACTCTGGGTAAGCTTCCAGAGTTGCATGCACTCTTGTGAGTTGCTTCTAATGATAATAAAGACTTCCATCTGTGAAGGATAGTTTACAATCAATAGCTTAATGATCTTGTTGATGAAGATTTTGCTGATCATTTGGTGACTGAAAAATCTTTTGGTCTGGAGTTTCTGCTACAGAGTAACCCGTTTGATTGTCTATGGTTTCAAGATAGCTGAACTCATCTTACACTATGAATACACACACTCACTGGCAAGTCAGATTACAGGGGCCAGGTATGGGATCTGTGTTAAACAATGGGTGAAAGTTGCTTTACTTCTTGTTCTATAGGAAGAGATTTGTATTACATTTTGTGGTGTCTGACTGGAGAACAGAACTCTCAGAGTCAGTAAAAGCATCTTTTTTTTTTTTTTTTTAAATAAGTGTGAAGGAGGAAAATGTGATGCTAACTTTTGAAACCAAACCAACCAGTAATGCATTACTTTACTCCCCTTGCAGTGTGGTCATTGTGTTCCAGATTAAGGAAAGTTTTCAGCAATATATTACTTACATATATTTTAAACTCTGTCTAGTCCCACTATGCTGTTTTAAAACAAGGGTGTGCTTTCTTACTTTGATAGCATTTCTAGTCCCTCCCCCCTTTTTCTGGCAACTGTTTTCTGGAACTGTACGCATCAGGTTATTTTCTTAAATAGTATTAGCTTTAGAAAATAGTCTAGCCTTGTCTCAAAGTACTCAGTCTTTTTTTTCTTTTGAATCTTACCTCCATCATGTATTTTTAATATATTTGTGTAGGTACATATATTGTGTAGGTACATATATTTATCAGTTAACTATATCTAACTATACTTTACTTGGTATGTATTGTACCAGTTTTGTTGTATGAATACGAATCTTAAATTTGGATTTGAAAACATCAGTGCTGTGCTCCAGATGAAAATCAATTGATCTACAATTGTTTAGTCATTTTATACCCATTCAGGTGGAAACAATAAATAAAACAGTTGCCTTGGTCACAGCACTGCATATTTGTTGGTGGCAATTGTAAGGAAGGAAATAGAAACCTGTTGAAAGATGAGGTGTTTTTTTTTTTTTTAAATATTGAAGAATTTTCCTACAGACCTGTCTTATTTCTTGACTGCTTGAGGTGACTGTTGACTGATTAAAATATAGCTAATTATTTGCAGTTTTTGTATGCTATTCTTATAGAAAAAAAAATGTCTTAGGAAGCTGGTGTAGATTGGGTAGGGGATGGTTGTCTAGTGAGATGGCAGAATTCTGATTTGGTATATAAAATAATACAGTAATTAATGATAATAGATTTTGTTTATCAGAATGTATTATGCCAAAAGAAGCTGTTAATTCATTGATTTACCAACTTAGCAAGAACAACTTAATGTGAGACAATCTTTTTCTTACCGCAGTATAAAAAGGGTTGTCAGTAATGGTGGTTTCTCCCCATTTTACTTAGTCTTCTGTTGTCACAACAAAAGTAATAGATTGTATTGTAGTCCTCTGAGAAGCCCCTCTAGAAGGCACAAAGCATAGTTGTAGATGACTACAAGTTTCCTTCAAGTTTAGCATCAACTTTGTACTAAACAGTGTATTAACAGTGATTTATTTTTTTTAATATATCCTCTTCTCAGCTTTCAGGCATAGAATAAGTGGGAAAAAAATCTTAGTGAATGAATGCAAGTAGTCTTCATATCATCAAGAAATAATAGCCCACACAGGAATATTTTCAGTTAATATTAATAAAAGCTAATAGCAATACCAAACTCAGGTTTTCTATTTTGTCTCAAAATGTTAAAAAAAAGTAATTGGTGAAGAAAAGAAAATGTTTTGTTTTTATTTTCTACTATATGCCTAATAGATTTATTCCTTTTACCTGGAATGATGAAAAACTGAATTAGCATAAGGGCTGATTTTGTGTTGTCTGTGGCTGATATAGTTGATCTAAAAAGAAGTAACCAAAAGTATGAAGTATACAGAGCTGTATTTGGGGATGTAACTCAACATAACATAATTCATCATAACATACTTCAACATAACAATCTGTTGTTCTCTTCATATGTAAACAATATAAGCTGGTAGATTACAGAGACTTTTCAGCAGTGTAAATACCCTTTCACACTCACTTCAAAAGGTGGTGACAGTGGAACAGATGTATTATGTAAACAGGCTTGGTAAGAAATTATTACACTTGCTTTTGATTTGAATAGATTAGTTGCACTGAGGAAACAAGATTTATAGCAAGTTATGGAATCTATTCTTTAAAAACCTGTTTAATATCTCTTTCAGAAAATATCATAGTGTTCTTATGGCAGACTGAATTTTACTTCTGTAATTCAGGCTTTATGTTTAACTGAAATCTTTGGATTGTAATAATGCATCTCTTTGAAATAAAGGATAGTAACCAAACTGAGGTAGAAAAATGTAGTTTAGCGTCATAACCCCTACTGAATCAGTGTGCAATATGTCAGGAAAATATGTGTTGCAATTACACTTAGTTTTGCTAACTTTCTCTGGGATATCTGTATCTGTTCTTTTACCATCAATAAAACACATAGAACAAACAAACAAAAAACACAAACACACATTCTCAATCAGTAAAGTTTAATATAAGTATCTGAATTTTCTTCTTCAATAAAGTCTTTTTAGAGGATAAATTTTTTAATTTTTTTTTTGTTTTTTCTTTTGAAATGTAAGTAATTCATTAGAACTGCTAACTTCTTTCACCAAAGAAGTGTCTGCTACCCTAATTCTTGCAAGTACAGAAAACTATTTAACATTATTTTTATCAACTTTAGAATTTTTGTATTTGAGAACAGATTTAAAATAAATTTTCTAGAGCTGAGAGAACCTGAGGATAAATGTCATTTCCAATGACTTATTTACTCTGATTCTGCTGTGGAAATGAGCACAAATTAAGATTTTATAACGAAGATTAAGAAATAGTTTTTATTTTGTTTAAAATATTTAAACATTGTATGTCAATCACCACATTTTAGAAGCAAAATATCACTGCGTCATTTTATAGACCAGCTTCAGGATAAGAAAAATCTTGTTAAAACAACTGGTTGAAAAATACCTAGATGTGCATTTTGAAAAATGTAATGTCTTGGAAAACACGAGTTAGATAATATGCTCAAATCTGTCTCTGATCTATTGGGGAAGGCAAAATATTACAGTAAAGTGCAAAGATAAAGAGATTTTCTGTTTTGCTGCTGAAGAGTCATTCTAACTACTTTCATGGGACAAATTTTCCCATTATGCACATGAGCCAGGTGATCAGTAGAGCACCTACACGGTTGTTTCTCCTTGTGCCTAGGAATAGTAGAAAAAATCTGAAGCTTTTCCGCTTTCATCTGATGTAAAATTATTGCCAAAAGTGATGAAACTTCGTTACCTGTGGTATGTGCCTCCTTGATGTGTAGAGAGTATTCTCAAGATGGTTTGCATGAGCAGAAGTTTTGGTAAATCTGAAAATAAAGACAGAGTTTATTGATAAATATGTATCTCTAGAGAAAAAAAAAAAAAAAGAAAAAAAAAAGAAAACACATACAGGCACTTACACTTTTATATTGTGAATAAACAGCATTTTTAAGAGTGTTTTTTTCCCTTATACTTGCCTTATGTTAAATTCTTATACATTCTGCTGAAAATAAACTATTTTTCATATTAATAACCACATCAAGAGAAAGCTTTTCAGGTTTTCAGGTCCATGTCTTCTAGTTGTTTTGCTGATACAGCTGTTCACGAATGTCCTTGATACTATGGTGTATGGAAGTGTGTGGTGTATAAGTTAAACATTAAAAACAAAAAATGGTTGAACACTGAAACTACTAAGCAAATAGTAGTAGATAGCATGCTGCTGACTGATAAGCTGGTAACTTCTCTGCAGTTGACTTATGAAACTAGTTGGACTTCTTTATGTTACACCAGAATCTTGGACATGTGATGTGGCAGAACATGATTTTGATTCTTCTTGTCTTTGAGAGTTGAGTTCTCTTGATCACAGAGACCAAACAGCAGCAAAAGATTCACCAGTGCCATCGCAGATTCATAACTACTGAATGCGTCAGAGTATCACCAATGCAATTGCAGCCTCACCAAAGAAATTGTTGTCCATCAGCTGCACATCTACCAAGATGGAATGAGAAGAGAGACGTGATAGTTCTTTTGTGCTCTTGCTGCAGCACTCATCATTCCTAGAAAATACAAATAAAAATAAAACATGATCATAACATAATGTTAACGTTTTTTTTTTATAGGCAAGAGCACATAACACTGTTTCCTATTTTACACTTTCACATCCATACCTTTTTCTTGTGATATTTTTCTTCCATCTTTTTTATAGTGCACTGTATGCAGAGAAACGTTTAGTTGTTTGCAGTAGTTGTTGACATCCCTGTGTGAATTTTCAACACCACTTATTTATGTTCAGGCAATTTGCTATTAACAGTGATCTGAGCAATATATAAATAACATTTTTTTTATTCTTTTTTTTTTTTTTTTTTTTTTTTTTAAAAAAAAAAAAAAGCTACCATAGGCAGTGTATTCTTGTGATCCTCATGTATAGGCTTGTCAATAGAAATCATACAGTAGTAACTGTTCATAAGAAAAGAAGGCAGTTCAACTGCCTTCAACAACTGGATTCAACAGCAGTTCATTCCCTTGTGTTGTGCACTTTTTGTCACAGCAGGTATGAAGGAATAATTGGAGAGTAAATGGACCAGATGAAAGTGAGCAATGCCAGAAGTGTTTAGCGGTATGATTTATTTTTGTTAAAAATAATGGGAAATTGTAGATATTTTTCTCATGTATTGGGAGAAATATATGCTGCCATGTTGGTCTTTTTTATAATAAAAAAAATTAAGGCTATTTCAAATATTTTCTGGCTAAAACATAGCAGATCGAGTTTCCAGATCATGGGAAAAACAAAAACAAAAAGTATATTTGAAAAGCTTCTAAATACTTTTTATACCTACTTATATCTCACATATTTCTGTCAGTGTCATGTTCTTGATTTCTTTGAACTGTAAACTGAAGGAGTGGAAGGATAGACACAATGGAGTTTTAATCCATTCTGTGAGTCAAGTCTGTTTCATACATTCTTTTAACTTTTTGGAAGTCTCTACAACACATCTGGATATCTTGTTTTAGTGATTTATAACATATAGCTGCAGTTGCTGTTTTCTTAATATTTGGCCTAAATCACCATTGTTCTAAATTAAGCCTAACTTTTCATAGGACTAGTGCCAAAGCAGTGCAATAGTATGTAAGGAATATTTTGAATTCTAACTCCATCCTTTCAAATACTTGCAACCCATTCCAATTCAATGTTTTCTGCAAGCTATATGAAATTCTGTTCAACCAAATTGCCAATGAGAACATTGTCTAAAATTAACCTATATGATATTGTGTAATAACCCACGTGATGTTTCTACCTCATGACTTGGATGGAATTACTCCCAAATATCACAATACAACTGTATGTTGTTTTCTACCAATTTTATCTTTAATCCGTTTATCTTGTATACATAAGAGAATGTAATTTTAAAAGAAATTTCAAAAATTATATTAGCCTTGAAATATTTCAAGTCTTTTCCTTCGATCATACTAGTTAAACCAGTTTCCATATCAACAGAAGAAAATCAGGTTTTTCTTATCTCAGTAAACAATGTGGTGAATCTCAGGATTTTATTCTATTGATTATTATACATTGACTCACATTTTCTTCCACTAATGCCAGTCTTGAAATCAGTCATAAAGTTTTCCAGTACATCTGGTTTTGAACTTTTGAAAGTCATACTTAAAGAGCTTAAAAATATTCTAGATAGTTCCTTGCACCCTAGCTAGGAGGTGAATGCAATTCCACAGGAGAGCTACCAACAGCAGCTGTGAACAACATCATAGTCTATGGAATGTGGCTTTCCCAGGCCTTATGTTCTGCTACTTTGTTCTCAAACATAGATGTGCATACAGTTCTTTATCTAACAGTAGGATAATTACATGATCTGTAGGTGTGCCACCATTAGCATTTTATTTTACAACAGGATTACACTTTGGAAGCAAATCTCCAATTGGAGATTTGGTTTGACTGGATGGTCTGAGTGTGATTTGGATTTTATTTTTTTTAACAGTGGGTCCAGAACAAACATTTCCCACAATACCAAGATGAATGAGTCTGAACTAAATGC
This sequence comes from Aythya ferina, assembly GCF_964211825.1. NCBI lineage: Eukaryota > Metazoa > Chordata > Aves > Anseriformes > Anatidae > Aythya > Aythya ferina. The sequence continues at coordinate 19,028,655 of NC_140307.1, read as the reverse complement.
CCCTAGAACATTTGTTATGTGGACACTTTGGTATTCAGCACCTACTTCTTTGACCTTCTGGTCTGCTCCTATTTGCTACTGCATGCATAGTCTTTGTTGCCCAAGATGCCAGCAATCTGTTTCCCAAGAAGCCATATATTTTTCCTGCCCTGACCTACCGTCACCTCTGTCTATGCTGCTACTGCAAAACAAGCTGCACATCTCAGTGAAATCCTTTATAGATAAAGTTTGTTTTACCATTCCCCTGGGTTTTGGATTTGGAATAGTGTGCTTAAAATGCACTCTGCATTTTACTCTAACATCACTGTGACAAGTACGAGAGTGTCAAGAAAGCCCAGTCTTTAAGTGGATTTTAGTTTGAGACCACCAAAAATTTAGAAAAGTTAACATCATACCAATGATTTATTCTTTCAGAGGTAAATTTAAGAAGCAGGTAGATGTATCTAGTAGCTGTTGGAAGATAACAGAAGACAAGAACTATTATAAGTTTAATGGGACTCAATTTCTAAGCACCAGAGATGTTTTTAAATCATGTCTTCTTCTTTCAGATTTGCCAACCAGTTTGTTAGTAAAGACAGTTGCAGCTTTTATCTCCACCAAGCTGACCTCCTGCTTTGGTTCTTTTGGTTCTCTGTGTATCCACTAGTAATTTTTCTACATCGTTGCTAGTAAAGCGCTAGCAGCAATTCTTCCATTTCTCCTGTCAACCAAGGTTTAGTCAAGTTTGACATTCTCTTTGTCAAACAAGCACTCATCTCTTTTGATGTCTTAGCTTTAATATTGTCTTTCAGGCATTATATAGTATCTCTTCCAGGAATACGCTTCAGCAACACAACATTATCTAGGCATCTATATACTGTAATATTCTGTTCTTTATGGATAATATCAGCTCCTGGGTACAGCATTTATTATTTTTGCTTGTCTTAATTTGTGTTGTTATTTTGGACAATCTAAAGTGCTTTTGTTTGGACTTGGTTTTCTTTTGTTTTTTTTTTTTTTTTTTTTCCCTTTCTTAGCAATTTCATACTAATTAGAATTGTCCAGCTTAGACTATTCACTACTGACTGGCTGCTTTTACACATGCTATTTCTATTGAACAGTTGTATTTTTTATCTAATTCCAGCAAGTATTATGTCTAAAGGGTTTCCTTTCAGGAATGATGTAATTATCAGTCAGTTTGACATTCTTGGAAGAGTTTTGTAGAATTAAAGATTAAAATTATACTTTGAGAGAATAACGTACTTTGTCTTCTTCCGATTTGGTGTTATACAATTATGCATACTTACAAGAGTAGAAATTTAGGCTTATGTATTCACAATAGCTTCATAATCATTCTGAATAGTTTAGATTTTTTATTACCTTAATCCAGTTCTTGTACTACTGGGAGGAGGGTGAACTAAATTTTTGCAGTCATGAAAGAAATTGTATTATGATGATGTTCTGCTGTTCAGAAAAATGCTAAAAATATAATAATGACAAAAGGCTTGAAGGGTCACTATGACTGATGAAAAAAAAAAAAAGTCTTCTAAACCTCTTTTGTATAAATATTTCTAAAGGTTACCAGTGAGGCTATTGTCTAGCTGTATTTCTGATTTTCTAATGGTATCAAAAAAAAAAAAAAAAAAAATAAATTTAGATCAGATATAAGGAAAAAAGTCTTTATTATGAATGTAGTTAGATACTGGAATGTTTCCTAGAAAAGTTGTGGATGCCCTATTGAGGAAGTGTTCAAGGTCAGGTTGGATGGGAGTTTGAGCAACCTGATCTAGTGAAAGGTGTCCCAGTGCATATCAGGTGTGTTGGAACTAGATCTTTAAGGTCCCTTTCAACCCAAATCATTCTACAATTCACTTCTATATCTTCCTTGCCTACTTTATCTTTCATGTTGGAAGACGTCATTTCAGCATCATTTAGAAATTTCTTTTATGAATTTTAGGTACAGAATCTAATTATGTTGTATGAAGAATTCGCGTTAATTATGATAAGTTAAAGGTGGTGACATAATGCTTAGAATCAGAAAAAACAGACCACATGTTAATTTGAAAACAGTTGGTAACAGTGTAAAGTTCAGATTTTTCAAGATCTGTTAGTTTTCAGACTAAGATTGAGTAGTAGTTATGCAACAGAAACACCTGTTGGAAGTTTTATTTAGCCTTCTTCAAAGCAGGTATGCTGATATATGGATGGAAAATCACTTGTGGTCTTATTTGAGGGGACTGAAAGAAAGCAAATCTGGGATGGTTAGTCCCCATCCAAGGTCTAACTTAATGCAGCAGATACATTTTTTAACAGAAGCCAGGATTTAGTGGGTGTGTTAAAAGTTATACAGCCTTTCAATGTCTGGAACTTTTTATTAACAGGAACCTTAAAGACTAATAATTTTACCTTATGATTATTTTGAATTTCTTGTTTACTCAGAACTTTGTGTCTGCTTGTGGGAAGCTTATGGAGTGGTATAGATAGAAAAAGGAAAGTGTAGAGACAGAAAGGAGTTAGAGATTAAGTGGTAAAGATTGGTAGAGAGCTGTAAAAATATTCTAGCTAAGCAAGAACACTTGAAAATACATTTTGCTAAATATTCCTTAAGGTTGTCCTCTCCTTCCTTAAATGCATTTGTGTTCTATCAACAGCTATTAGGAATACTGCATAGAAAATGACGTTATTTGAAGAAATGTGATATAACTAACTATCGTGTATTCCCTACTTTAGTTAGTGATGTTTCATCTTTTCTCCTTCTTTGCATTAATTAATTAATTAACTTGTTATAATTAGATAAACTTAAATGGACAGCAGGTCCATTGTACCACTACAGTAAGCATAGCTAAGTTAAAACAGCTTTTCTCTTTTTGCCTTATTTACCTAGTTAATTATTATTGAGTTTGAAACTCTCAGACTGACCAACAGAAGTATAAAAGGATTTTTCTTTTGCCTTTTGTGTTTGACGTTTGTAAATATAGTTTTCAATAGTAAGTAGCTAGATGACCATCCTACTCTTGTCGTCCAGGTATATTGAGTATGTATGTATATTGCGTGCATCAGGCTGAAATAGTAACAATTATGGCGCAATACCACTCCCTGTATTTTCCCTATAAAACTGGCAGAGCACCTTCCAATTATCTAAAATTGAATATGGTACAGAGGTACAACAAGCAGGTTATACTGTTATTTGGGAATATAGTGATTTTTCACATAAAATATAATCTAAGAAGAGACAAGCTATTTGAAAAAAAATAAATAAAATCATGAGCATCCAAAAATGTTAGCTAACTGAATCAGTGATAACAGTGTTCTTAGTACATTCACAACTATTTATTTTTTTTTAACATTTCTTGTTCACCACAGAATGGATGAATTGCAAAAATGAGTTATATGAATATAAGTTCTTTTAAGTAAATCATTGTCTTTCAGCAGTATAATCAGAGATGTCTACTCTTAAATCCCTGATATGAAAGTACATTCAGTAGTCTCTTACATAATCACAATTCACTTCTTATCTACATCAAAGAATGTTGCTGTCTATTCTGGCAGCCCAATGACTACCAAAGTGAATTGCTTGGTGACTGTACAATTTCCCAATCTGGTGCTCTCAGACACACAAAGAATACTTCCTTAGTTCAGATTATTTCATTCAAAGTGTGTTTAGAAAAAGTAATAAATGCTGACATTTTTAGACTAATTTTGTCTCTGAAGATGTAGTCATTTCTTACAAAACAAAAAATTCTATATATATATATGTATGTTTGGGGGAAATATGTGCCAATTGTCTGCTTTATAAAATTGCTATTGAGAAAGGAAATAGGAATGTGTTTAAAATGAAAAACAAATTTTTTCTAAGTACCAAGTGCAAAGATAAAACAAGTTAAAACAAAAATGCAGTGCCTTGTTTCCCTTTCTAATTGTTGATTGTCACTCTCCTTCCTAGTTTTAGGAAAAAGCAAAATTAGGTTCCAGTAAATGAAGTGTAGTGGATTTAGATGAAGCTGGCTGAAACCCAGGAGAGGTAAAGAAAATTTCTTATGTCCATCTCATGTTCCAAAATACAAAATTCCATTTAATGTGGAATGCAAGTCTCAACATTTTTTTATTTTTAATATAAATTTCTGAACAAAAAACAACTGAATTAAGCATATAATTCATGTGATTCCTTAGTCATCTGGTAACAAAATGTCTGATAACTGTATAATATTCAAAAATTCCCTTTCACATACATAATACTGAGATTTATTGTGAGTTTTTAAATATGAATATTTAGTTACAGTTAGACATTCTAGGCAGAAGTTACAGGTTGCATGAACAGATAATGGTAAAACTTAATGTCTTCCAAGTGCTTTCCTGCTTAAAACTTCCCTTCGTCCCCAAATTTCTCTTCACTTTTTGAACTCTACCCTTTATGAATTTAAGAATTACTTCAGTAGCTGGTCCCCCAGTTTAATGCCCTGTTGGTGTATCCTATCTTTCCTTTCTTCTCTTTCACCTGTCCAGATTTGTTCCGGCACTTCATTTTTAACTATTCTTCATATTTCCTTTAGCATATCCCATAACTGCATATCCCCTTTTGCTTCCATGGCTGGCTAGGCTTACAGTCATCTACTTATTCCAGACTGTGTTCTCACCCTGCTTATGAAAAACTATAGTAGTTTTGGAGAGTGGGATCTATTGGCTATCCAAATCAAGTTGACAATGGTTTGTTAACCTGTTCTCTATAAGCTCGTGGAGAAAGAGTAGTTAATCACATCTGATATCGTTAGACAAATTTCACAAATATATGCAAAAAAATGCAAATGTAAAGACTAAACTCATTTCTACTAATCTACTAAATCAAATAAGGGTCATTTGACATATATATGGCTATGACTTAATTTAGTCAAGGATTAATTTCTGAGGCAAAATAAAAAATCTAGTATTTGTGAAGGGAAGGGGAGAAGATTTGAAGCAAGAAAATGCTAAGATAATTTACATCCCAACAGAAAAAAAAAATCTAAAAAATAAAATTAAGAAACAATACAGTGTCCCCATTTATATTCAGGAGAAAACTGCAGAAGGAATGGATTCATGGCAAGCAGATATTTTTATTGCGCAGAGATGTACTTATTCTATTTTTACTCAATCATGGAAGATTTTGCTACTAGTAATAGTTTTAGTTTAGTATTCTGTATAACTCATAAGTTTTCTTTGGAACAATAAACCTTAGTTCATTCTTTTAGGCACACTGTTTCTAAATGGATTGTTCACAGCATATTTTAAAGAAAAGATTTGTAGACAAAAATAAGAAAAGGGCAATTTATGTGGACTCACAAAGAGGAGTGTCCGCTGCATAGCTGGATTTTCTGTAGGTTCAAGTTTGATGTGGCCATGTTGCCAATACCTAGTACCCTGATCCACTCTTACTTTGTTGAATAATACAAAATCAGATATAATCTAACTGGTAAAAACATGTTTCAAACAACTCATCTCCAGGTTCTATTCCATCTGTTCTTGTGCATGTACTATCTTTGATTATGTAAGTAAGCTCTAAAATTAGTGGCACAACAATAGCCAATGCTTATAGCACAGCAATGTCCTTTGATTCTACTTGATTGTCAATACTACAGGGTATACTCTTTTAAATTTGTTGATATAGTTTTTTTTTTGTTTTTCTTATATATATATTAATGCGATATTTTCTTGCAATTAGCTTGTTTAAAATATAAAAGATGCCACGTGTTTAACACCCAAAAATGATTATGATATATGTGTGTATATATATAATGCAGGGTAGCTCTAAACATCTCAAAAGATCTGAACTGTAAAGAGGACATGTAGGAACTGTGTACTCTGTTTGGAGAGGAAAAAAAGAGAAGATCAGTAAGGTGACAATTAAAACAATGAAGTTTTATATGCACTCTACTATAAAGTATCCAAACAGAAGAAAGTTTTATTGATGCTATAGTGTACATAAAAACAATTATTAATTTACTTGTATTTTAAAATTGGCAAGACAATAAAATAAGGCTATATTTTCCTGTCAGAAAATATTATTGGTCTGATAGTAAATGTGAATGCACCACAAATTGTATTAAACAATTTATGATGATATATATCCTATATAAAACTTGCATAATTGTAATTCTTATATAGTAGGTACTGACTTTTTGAGGGTATTTTCTGTCATTGCATGAGTAGTTTTGTTAGAGCAGAATAGTTAGAATTCAGGAAGTTTTTGTTTTGCTTTATTTTAGCCTTTAGGAGAAATTCTCCTTTTTGAAAATGGAGCATTATTTTTGAACACTTCACCAGTATTTTGTTATCGGTATTGAAAAAAATCATAATAAATTAATAAATAATGCTGTGGAGAGGGGATAGAATATATAAATTATGTGGTGTCCATACAGTCTTGCATAAGTATCATGGATTTTTACCTACTGAAAACATCTGTGCGCTTTTTTAAAAAGTAAAGACAGTGATCCTGCTACTATGAAACACTTAAGCACAGGGGTTAATTGGCTTCTGCTCCTCATTTTGTTTCTGCATTAGCAGATTTAAAAAGTAACATTTTTTCACAGCTTAAGGTATTTTCTCCGAAGTTGTTTTGTCTAACCTATATTCCCCTTCTTCCCAATTCTCTTTCAGATAGCAGTTCTGTGGATGAAAAGGTTTAAAATTATGTATTGTCACAAATACATTGTGCATTTTGTTGTTTGTTTGTGATTTGACCTCTTTTGTTCCTTCATTTTGGTTGTGAAATTTGCATGATTTTTTCCAGCTTTTCACTCTTTTGTTCTCCTTTGAGTGTGTTGCATTTATAAACAGGATCATAACTGCAAGCACAGGGGTCTGCTACTGTCAAACATTATACCTTTTTTTTTTTTTTGGTCATCTACATTGCATAAAACACAAGACTTAAAGGGCTACAATATTTGGGAAGCAATATCTTACACCTTCCCATGCATTCTTCCCCTGGTTTTCACTGAATGCTACTAAAATTTATTCCAAAGCAATGGTTACAATAGCTTTGGCCTGGAGCTGACCCTTCTAAGCATTTTTCATATTAGGTGTTACATGTTTGATGCAGTTAAACTTTGTCCAAGACTTACTTGTAACTGTAACTTACAAGTAACTGTACTTTTTCTTTTTTTTTTTTTTCCCCCTTTTTTTTTTCCCTTCAAAGGCTCAGATAGTAAGTGGAAGTTCTTTGGATGCTTCCAAGCTGTATGCAATCCAGGCATTTAGTGGGTAAGTACTAATATGACTGTGAATTTTGTTATTTATATCTGCAAATTAGTTCCGTAATGTTTTTCTAAGGTTTGTTCTTATAAGAAAAATTAGAGGCATTTAAAACCAAAAGAAATTAATGAAACAGTTAAGTTCCACAAGTCTACAGGAGGACAAAAGTTTTTACATCTTTACATGCAAATTAAATTATACTTGGAGCTGCAGTTTAATTTTATGTTTTCATTTTAGTAAATGGGTAGTCATGTAACAATATCAGTCAAATATTTGAAATCTAAAATGCCAAGAGGAAAAAGATCTTCCATTTTCTGAAAGGGAATGAATGTGGCTGAAACTCGCACACTTTGATTGTCTCCAAAAGATCTTGCATCAAGTTTTTAGGGACTCCTTCCTTTGAAGAATATATCTCCTTCCTATTTTGAAAACCCTTTTATTATTTAATTTGGAAGGAAGAAAAAAGTAAAAACTGTTGGTAAAATTTCTGTCATTTATATAACTATTTAAAAGGTATATTATCTTCTTGGTGTGCTATTATAATCACTGTTAGCTGTAGGGATTTTTTGTTACAGAGACAAATTGAGATACTGTGAAGTTTATCCACTTAGATTCCTATGGCTTTCAAATACCTCCCCCCAGCCCCACCAGCCTCCAGTACTTTATTGGCTTATTATTCACAAGTTGTTGTGGGAACTATAGTTATGATAACATTTGTAGTTATTGCTAGGCAATCTTGGACAAGTTTAGGAGCACTATCCAGTTCCTTAGTGGCTTAAGTAGTTTCTGTATAGTTTGTCATACCTCAAACTGTTGTATTTTTACTTTTTCCAGCCTGTAAAAACATGCGAATGGCATAGGTGACATTATGCAGGATTAGTTGTTAAATGAACCTCCCCCCCACCAATTAAATATTGTGATAGATAATTGCTGACTTGTTTTATTAGCTAGTTTTTGACATTAAGATAAAATTATAGTATCATATGGTATAGTCTCTTGGCTTGCAAACCACACAGATGGATTGTTTTAACTTTGCTCAGTTGCAGTTTTCTCATAAGGTTGGAAACTAAACTCTTGAAACTAAAATTATAGCAACTTTTGCTTCATATATTGACCAACACTATATATCATTATGCTAAAACTACTGCTCCTGCCTCAGTGGGATTTTCTGAGTACTATACTATTCTTTATCCTCCTATATCTCTACATTTCAAAAATAGAATAGTACAAGTGCTGTAAACTTTTATTCCTGACTTCTAAATGTAAAACATTGGTATTTGTATTCAAATTATATTTTTCATCAAAAAGAAACTAGCATCATCTGAAGCAATTTTCTTTCTCTTGATTAGATTACTGATCTAAAGACTTATTCAGCAATGCATTAGCAACAAAAACATTTACTAAAACTCACTAAGTTGTTATTCATATAATTCTTGTAATAGAGTCTTGCATAGCTTTCATAAGACATCACAATTGTGACAGCTAATTATGAAAATGTGTATTTGGTGGCTTCTTTGCTGAAAAAAATTAATGTACATCAGAACTAGGAGACATCACAGAGGCAGCTTCTAATATTTGTTACAAAATCTTATCTTCATCACATCTTCAGAAGAAGATACATCCTTCTTTTCATTTGTGCTATGCCATGTCAATTCACTTTTACTTATAGGCCACTGATTAGTGAATTTAGGACATGAAGCGCCACAAATAATAATGTACGTCACCAGTGAGAAGCAGGAATCTTAAATCTTGACTACTGTAGAATAAGCTGTGGAACAACTAAGAAAAATACTCGTAATCATTAGTGAGTAGTAGTAACAAAAATAGTTTTCATCTAAAAAATAAATTAAAAAAATGTTGCTCATACCTTGACACAATTATTTTTAAGATGTTTGGTGTGTAGATCATGGCAGTTTTCAGAACTAGTTAAGAAAAGAATATTTGCCATCAAAAGCAGTTGAAATTAATGAAATACAGTATAGAAATCAACACTCTTAGGTACTTTTATAGGTGTTGTTCAGTGCAGAATTTTTTGTTACATTCAATGCTATAATCCAAGAATAAGAAGAAATGGTTTTCTCTCAGATTGGTTTTCTGTAGAAAAAAAATAGAAAACAGAGAAAACAAAGCTATTCCAGAACTGTCTTGGAGATTTCTTCTATTCATTTTAATGACCCAGTTTGGTCATTACATTTGGTCAGGCTTTCACTGCTTAAGTTAGAGACTTGTTTCTTAATATAACCGAAATAGAGGAGAAAATTGTCAGTTTCATATGGTTTTTCATTTTACATTTTTTTGTTGTATAATTCACTTCTAGTTTCTCTATTGTCTTTTATTGATTGTCCCCCTACATGAGTAAGCTTAATAAGAATTAGCTCATTTACTCTTGTTCCTTGCAAAAAGAGTTTTCATGCTCTTGATTGCTTTAAAGAAGCAGTTTAACGCCTAGTTACTGTGTAGTTTAGAAATAGCATTTTGTAAGCAGACTCTGTCACTGTAGGTTCTGAAAATGAAATGTTGATTTCCACACCTGCAGAAAGCTCTATGATCATATGATTTTGCTGTATGCACTACTTTTAATAGTCAAACATTTACAGTTGCCTGGATTAAATAAGCATAGGACTTAGAAAAACATTGTATGAGTGTATAGAATTCATATTTTTCGGTGTGCAGCACATGTGGAAAGCAGATGAAAGGACAGAAATCCATCTTGCATGTAAGGATACCTTTTTGCTACTGACAAGGACTTTTCAGACAGAAATTGCTCTTCTTATGCCATCTCTTACATTCATAGATGAAAAAGTTGAAATTATGAAACCTCTGAGGATAGAGTAAGTCAATCCCATTTACAGACATCCTGTAACAAGCGCATAGGACTGCATCAAATGACTGACAGTAATTCAATACTAGCTCATGTTTTTAGATTAAACCTTACTTCTTTTACTGACACTGTTTAGACTGGGCCCCTACTCTCTTTGAAAGAGTCTGTTTCACCAGGACCCCTGAACACAATGATACAATTTTCATTTAACTTTTCATTCAGCAGAAGAACCCTGACATCTCAAAGATTGTTGTGGCTCCGTTTTAATTATGCTTTCCAATCTATTCCTGCATTCAGATACTAATCCCAAATGATGGCATCCCTCAGTCTCTTCTCTGCCAGCATAGCTGGCAGCAGCCTTATCTATGACTCCCTTTTCATCTTCTCACTCACTCTATACCAAAGGTATTTGAAGAAAGGAGAGACTCTTTCACAGAATCACAGAATTTCTAGGTTGGAAGAGACCTCAAGATCATCGAGTCCAACCTCTGACCTAACACTAACAGTCCTCCACTAAACCATATCCCTAAGCTCTACATCTAAACGTCTTTTAAAGACCTCCAGGGATGGTGACTCCACCACTTCCCTGGGCAGCCCGTTCCAATGTCAAACAACCCTTTCGGTAAAGAAGTTCTTCCTAACATCCAACCTAAAACTCCCCTGGTGCAACTTTAGCCCATTCCCCCTCGTCTTGTCACCAGGCACGTGGGAGAATAGACCAACCCCCACCTCTCTACAGCCTCCTTTAAGGTACCTGTAGAGAGCAATAAGGTTCTGAGCCTCCTTTTCTCCAGGCTGAACAAGCCCAGCTCCCTCAGCCGCTCCTCGTAGGACTTCCCTCAAAACCTTTGATATCTTGCTTTATCTAATTATAAATGTTACCTCTTTTCTGCCTTTACTCTCCCATCTCTCTCATAGATACAGCACTCTGAACCCAACTTACGTGCACCAAAACATCTCAAGTCCAAGGCATGGATTATATCTCTTCATTCTCTGCTATGGTCTTCACCTGTCTGCATGAAATAAGAAAGCAGAGAGAGAAAAGGCAAAGACCAAGTACATTTTGCCTAGGGAATCACATTCTACTTCCTTCTTAAAAGGCAAAAGCTCAATTTTTACTGTTCTTTCCATGCCAGTATGAAATAATATGTTTTCCTTTGCTTTTTTATTTATTTTATTGGCCATTATTTTATTGAAGCTTCAGAATTCATTCTTTCAGTACTTCTGAAAAGTACATAGAGATCAGTGGATTTTTTCATCTTGTGTATGAATCTAGGGTGCTACTCCTTTACTCTTTCTGGAGACTTGTTCTGTGTTAATTCACTGCTTGTCTGATGGTGGTTACGTCCAAGACTGATCATTTTACTATGTGGCCTAATTTGTTCTGAAATTTTCTAATGGTGCACAGATGGAGCTGCATGTAGATGATTACTCCTTTTCTTCAGTGACATGTTCTTAGTGGTAGAACATTTATTTTGCTTGCATTCTCTGACAAATCCAAATAGATTGCAATGTGGAATAACTTCAGAAATTCACAAAATAGTTTATGGCATTCTGCATTTCAACCACAGGAATTGTGAGTTTCTTAAAGTAGCTGAAGCTATCCAGTAGTTTTTCTCTTGCTTTAAGTAATAACCTGTGTGCCTCCAAATTCATTTCTGCATCTAGACATCATTGGGTTGCTTTTACTGGAGGTGGGAAGAGAAGCAGCGAATTTAATGTACTGTTTATATCAGATGATTGCCTATGGCCATAGAGTTCAGCGTTCCAAAGACTGCAGATAAAGATCAACATTTTACTGTCAAAACAGCAATGACCAGTTTGTTTGTAGAAAACAAATGTAAATGTATATAGTTCCCCACTTTTCAAAAAGAAATTTAATATTGTGTTCCAGATCAGTATACATGTATTGATCTTTACTTCCACTTTATAGCCAATAACCTTTGAATATTCACTCCTAAATGTTATTAGAAGCATACAAGTTGTTCCTATATGGCAAATTTGTGCATAAGCAAATTTCTAGTTCACATCCCCAAAGACATGGCTGTTTCAGTAATGACAGAAGAAACAGTACTAAAGGTAGTTTTTCAAGAATAAGATTTAAATATGCATTTTCAGCATGCATACGTGGTCATTAGTGGAATTGTATTTTCCCAATGGTTTATTCTCTAACAAAACTATAATTTTATTTATATGAATATATTTGTGCATATACAAATATGTATTACTTCACCATTTTATGTACGTAAATATGTATAGATACACATAAGAGTAGTCATACATCTTATAAGCTAAGAATCAAGCCTTTAATGTAGTATAACATTCAGCGTTATGTAACAACAAGAGGTGGATACTTTCAGCAATAAATCATGCTATATTGCAGACTTGCATCAGAGGGGTTCTTCTGCCATTATGCAGTATTTAAGATGTGTAGTGGTGTGGTTTTTTGTTTGTTTGTTTTTTTTTTGGGGGGGGGGGGGGGAGGGAGGGAGAAGTTCTGCCTTCTGCCTATTTATGACTTTTATGGGACATTATCTTAGACCACTTATTTTCTGTGATAAATTTCCTGTAGTTTCTCACCCTTATTTAACTAAAGAGTAAACAAATTTGAAACTATGGTTTTAAGGTATTTTTAAATTTTGGAGAACTTGGATTGTGGTTGGTAAATTTAAACTTGTCGCTATAGTGTTGGGTGGATGTACACTAAAGAAAAGCTTCAGGATTAAATATCATTCTTCCAGGTTGTTCTCTTGAGGTTTTAGTTCACAACCAATGCCTACTCAGAATGAAGGAGTAGCACCCTAGATTCATATGCATGATGAAAAACTCAGCCATTCTCCATGTACTTTTCAAAAGTACTGAAAGAATGAATTCTGAAGTATCTCTGCTTCAATAAAATGATGGCCAGTAAAATAAATAAAAAGCAATGGATAAGATATTAATATTAATTACATCAAGAATACAATGAGAACAATTAATGATGATCCAGGGTCCACATGATGTAGTGGAGAAGTAGTAGACAAGTAGACACTAGACCAAAACTAGTAGCTTTTTCCACAGCTGGTCTTATTTCTCTACAGTGTATGTATTGCATCAGAATTATCAAAGGGAGAGAGTACATTCAGATAATACTTTGTTCCCCAATTTTTTGTGTTTCTTTTTTGTTGTTGTTGTTTTTGTTTGTATGTGTCATTCAAGTATTAGCCAATGGCTAATTCTAGCCTGGCTTCAAGCATCAATCCAGTTCACAGGACGGTACTTGGAACCTCACTTGTTTCAGCAAAAACATTAATTAATGTGTTGTTCTGATTTCAAGATGGTTAAAGACTAGAAGCAACCATTTTGGAGTTTGCATATTTGTTTTTGGTGATGCTTCAAGAAATAATGGGTAATATACTTGCTTCTGTATTGTATTCATTTTTGTTTTGTTTTGTTTTTTCTCCTTTTTTTTTTTTGTTGTCTATATCAGCTGGGATTTAATTTTTTCAAACAGCAAAATGAATTTTTCAGTATAACATGCTGGTAGTTTGCACGGCTGCCTTCCCATTTCCTGATCAGGCATTTTATGTACTTTGTCTTGACAAGGTATGATCAAGGAAATCAAGCAAATATTTTTAATGGTGAAAATAAAGAAGTGACATTCTGGAATGGTTCAGCAAAGGACTTAGCCCTTTGTGATGTTTGAGGTGAAAGTCACTTACTTTCCTTGGTAGGCAGTAGAGCTTCATTAAATGCATAAAAGAGATAAAAATTAATCTTTGTTTATAATAACATTATGTCTCATAGCTGCTAAAGTCAAAGAAGTTATTGTAGTGAAATTAGTATAAACATGGTATAATCTAAATTAACATACATTCTGACAATTAACAGCTATGAAGGAAGCAATCGTCTTTTCTACACTAGGAACTAAAGCTGTTAGAGGCATAAAAAGTCCTTCATGTCTCAACTTTTTACTTTGGTCTTCACTATGCAATGATTGGATGCTAGGCAAAGAACAGACAAGTATTGCCATTGTATATTCATTCTTATGTCACTCATCTCATTGTTGATTCATTGCACAAGAGAGAGAAGATTATTTTCCTTTCAAAATTGCACTTCCCTAAATTCTGGTTAGCTTCTTTAATCTCTTAAAAGTATTAGTTGTGAAGTATGCGTGTGCAATTCTCTGACATTGCCATATTTAAGCAATTATAAGAGTTGTAGAGTTGCAGAATCAGCTGTTAGAATAGACACACTTCTTGATAGCTACAGTACTGCTTGTATGTTTTCAAAGGACATGGTGGTGATCATTTAAAACCAAAATGTTTCATGTATTTTGATATTTTGCAGATGACAAACCGTTTTAGTAATATTTCTGTGTTTGTTTGGTTGGTTTTTTAATAGCTCTATACAAATTTCTTGATTATTTGTTACTTTTAACCAAATATTTTCAATGTGCAAATACATGGAAAAGAAAACAGATATAGAGTTTTTTGTTAAACTCAATTTGAAAATCATAATGACAAGACTTGCTGAGAGAGAAGAAAGTACAGATTGGGGAGACCAATAAGCTACTTAAAGAGACAAATATGAGTTATGGCAAATTAATGACTGAACATAAATTACACCACTCACGTCATAATAAATTCTCCTTACTTTTTCCTCTGTACCCACCAGTGTTGATTGTGCCACATTGTCATTCTTGACATTCTTGTTCTTTCAAAGGCCATGTCATCTGTTTCTTTCTTTCTTATCATCAGCATTCTTAATTCGTACATAAATTTTTCTCCCAGGAAAAGACTATTATTCATTCTTGAATTTGACATATTTTGTTTGCTATATGCAAATCCTTAGTGATCAATAAAGGGAGTCCAGTAAGGACCTCAATTTTAATCTTTTGTTGTTGTTGTTTGTTTGTTTTGTTTGTTTGTTTGCTTTGTTATAGAGCAGAATAAGAAAAGAGAGTAATTCTTAAAACCATTGCTTGTCAGAAGTAGCTTGGTCTAGCATAAGAATCCTTTATACACATGATGTATTTTATTCACCACTAACAAAACTGCTCCTGAGTAACAGAGCCCTGTCTCAGTCTGTACATTTTCACATCCTCCAAAATGTGATTTTATTTGTATCATGCAATTTGTATGGTTTTATTTGTATCATGAGATTTATAGATGTGTCTGGAAGCTGCATTTTGGATCTACCTTTATGTTCTTGAGAGTAAGGGGGGAAGAAAAGAATTGAAAAGCTGAAACCTGTAAACAATAACTATGTGAAAATATATTAAAAAAAAAAACAAACAAACAAAAAAAACCTGTCTATTCATCCCTTTCCAATTCTTATAGAATGGCGCAGGAACATCCAGAGGATGTTCTCATAGGAGAAACATTATCTCCCAAGTTTATGGGATTAGAATACTGCTTGGAAAGCCTTGGTATTTTTTAGGACTAAAATAACCTCTCCAATATTCTGGGTAAGTTCCTTGCCACTCAACAAATTTACAAAAGGGATGACTATTTTTTTCTCATGTAGTGAGAACCTTTATGAACACAAACAGAGGGATGCCACTGAGGATTTTCATGTAGCCAAAAGGCAATTTGTGAATATTCTGTGAAAATATATATATATATAAGATTTTATTTCAATATGTGCTTGATGCATTAAAAGAGTTAGATGAATTGTACTTTTAAAAAGAAATGTACACTAGACATTCTTTACAGATCAAGAAAAATGTGCCTAGATTTGTTCTGAGAGGTTCAAGGCTCTTTTTGCATGTGTACTAGCCACTGTCAGATCAAGTTAAATTTTTCCTCCTCGTTTCAAGTTTTTGTTCCTGTTTGTCTCTTTTCAAATATGTTATCTGTTGCTGGTTTTTCTGCTTCCATTTCACCCTTCCTCTTAACTCTCAGGTGAGTTGTGCTCTTGTTTTTACAAACACCCATAAGGAAGTCACAGCCTCCCAAATTCCAAATCTTTTCTGCATTTTTCAAATTAACTCTCCTTATTGGAGAGTTGATTTGGTTGTTCTATGAGAGACTTTCTAACACAACATATGGTGTAAAAATTAATTGTCTTCACTTTCATTGAAGAAGTTTAATTTGAACACTACCAGACCCAAACATGTAGGTTATGTAATAAATGACTGAGTCCCAAATAGGATTCCAATCAAAGTTTACAGTTTATTAAACAAATAGAGATAAGCAAACAGCGCTGGGTGCGCCGAGAACCTCTGCTCCAACAAGATGCACACAAGTTATGTCAGGCAGCTGGTTTTTATGTACCTAGGCTAATACATATTCATTACTACTTCTAGAAAAGGCAGGGTTGTTATAATTAGTTCCCGGAATCCAAACCCTCCCACTGGCACGTGTATATCAGTCTCCAGTGGTCCCTCTGGGGGTCTCTCATGCTGAAGGCTCGTAGTCTTCCTCCCAGGCTTTTTCCTTGTGCTTCTCCTTTGTCCATCTTGGCCGGATGTCAGAGACTTGCTCAGCATCCCATGCAAGCTTTGTCTTTTAGTCGTCCTTCAGCTTTCCCCTTCTCCTTAATCTCTCAGCCAGATATCAGAGACTTGCATAGTGTCCCATGCAACAGTCATAATAGCGGTTATTCTGAAACCTCTTTGTTCTCTTATCCCCTAGCCCCAGGCCTCAATGTTAACCCTTCAAATCCCCTATTGACACGAATTGCTGGACCATTCCTTTGCAAGATACAAGAACTATATACATTAACCACTCTGTTTTTCTTAGACTTTTTCTTAGACTTCAGCAGAGCAGCTGACGGTATATTCTGGCATGTCATTAATTCATATTTTTATTCTAGAAACCTAATTAACAAACATAATTTCAAATTTGTCATGAAATTAATATTCATACTCATTTGAGAATAGTCTGCCAAAATTTGAGAGAATATATTCAGTATATTTTGAGATAATAATATTTAATATTTATATTTATATGTAATATATATTAATACAATATATAATATATATTAATATAAATGCATTAATATTAATAAAATTAATATTAATATATGTTATATATAAGCATATATTAATATATTAATATAAATTATATTTGATAATATAATAATTTGAGATAAAATATTTCAGTATATCTAAATGTACCCCTACACCTTCTTGACAGCTTTCTGAATTGGCCAGGAGAGCAGTTTTTCTCTTATTTGGCTCATTTCTTTCATTTCTAAATGTGATATTTTTAGCTCATATAAAGACTCCTTTAATCCAACTTTAATTTTCAGAGGAAGTGCTAGGTATTTCTTTGGTGGCATTTTAATATACCAAGGACCCAGGAGAAGCTGTAAATCCAGTCTTTTAATCTCTTTTATAATGCTGATATTTTCTCCCAGCATTCATACAAAATGAATATTTTATATATTGTGTATTTATATTATATATTGTATATAGTATATTATATATGTTATATATATTATATTTATATTATATTTTATATTTCCAATTATGGTTTTCCACTCCAGCAAAAATTATGGAATTCTACCAAAGTGTGGATTTGTGGGTCTTCAGATACCTTAAAGAATAGCCATCTCATTTTTTTCATTAACTTCCATGCTACTGCTTTTAAGCTATTACAGAAACCTCTGGTTACATTTTGTGGTTATAATACACATTGATGACACACTTCCCTTCCTCACCCCCCAGTTAAATTTCTGAAAAATTCATTGCAATTTCAAGATCAGAACAGCATTATATTTATTAAATAATTATGAATTATATTATATTTTATTATGCATATTTATTATATAATTACATCCCAATATTTTACATAATATATTGTTATAGATTTATAATAAAGTATAATTTTTGTTATAGATATATCTATGTAATATAATTATATTACAATATAATTTCTATTTGTTATTCTATATTTATATTATATATTTATTATGATTTATTAAAGATGCCTAGATTTTTTATTTATCATATTTAACTTCATAAGATTAATTATTCTATAAAACAAGTTCTTTTAATCTCAAATATTCTATAATCCTAACCACTTCAAGAAAATAATGTATCCTTGAATCTAAAGTGTAAATTCAATATTGAGTGATTTAAAAGAGAGAGAGAAAAACCTCTTCATTTTTATCATTATTTGGATCTGGAAATAAATTCAGTCTTACACACAAATAAGCTTAGTCTTAGACATAAAAGAGTGTTTGCAATTCTTCCCAGATTTTGTCTGCCTAGAGATGGAACAAAAATATATGTACATATATTTTTGATCAAAGAGTAATTGTTAAATAAGATTTCTTTCATGAAATTACAATTTTTTATTTGTAATGTACCATGACCTGTAATTTTTTTAAGAATCACTAGTAAATGCGTCCTGTGTCAGAACTCTCAACTAGTATTCCAGTTCTGTAAAACTGAGGAGTGGACAGAGGGAAAAAAGTCAGAAAGTGGATCTTCTCCACTATCTCCAAGTGGATACATGTCTCCAGTTGCCTTTTTTTTAATCTAATTCCAGCCTATGAGCAATTATCTACAATTAATGTAGAAAAAAATATCCATGAACAGGAAAATTTGTTGTTCATGGCTTCTTAATATTTTAGAAAGAGAGACCATTTATTTATTTATTTATTTATTTATTTATTTATTTATTTTGATAAAGACAAACTCTTTTTTCAGAATAGAATCAGAACTGACTGCAAGGGTATGAAAGAGAAAATTGGAGAAAGAAAGAGAACTGGATATTGGGTTGTTTGTTTATGTTTGTTAGTTTGTTTTATTTTTTGATTGCTTGACAGTTAAGAGTTACTTATAATACCATGGTTGCTCTGAATTATAAAATAATTTTGGGGTACCATATCGCTAAAGGATAAGGTCATTACCAGGCATTACAACCACATATGGGCATTAGTATTCTTCATGATGCAGTGATTAGTTTAATGAACATTATTTAAAATATCATTAGAATTATGTACAGTATATAAGAAGAAAGCACTGATGGATAATACTGTAAATATTTAATTTAAGTGGCTTCCAGATGTGAGCAACTCTTTATGTTTACTCTTTTGGTTCCTTTTAGGAACTCTTATGTACATACAGGAAATATTAATAATAATACAAGAAAAACAAAAAAAAGAATAAGAAAAAACAGGGATTCTGCCTTTTGTAGATGCATTTGCAGATGCATAAGTGAGAATGAAGCTCTACTTCCACACAGATGCAGCACCAGATTCACACATTATCTATATCTTCTGTTTACTGACATTGTATTTTCTTCCAAATAGCTGAAATATTTTGGGGTTTTATGCAGGCACTAAATATTACGTTCCTAGCAATAACTTTACTTGTTATACCTTTTTAATAGGCTACTACTCTTTCTTTTAAACATTACCCTTTTGTTTGTCTTCAGCATAGCTTTTACTGGCTAGCTAGCATTTACTCAAAGGTGGGTGTTTGATTCCCTCAAGGCAATCCATCAAGATAGACAGATACAAAAATTACAAAAGAAACTGATTTAAACCATTTTAATTTCTTATTACATTCTCTGTTTTGTTCAACCTAGGAGTCTGTGAAGTAGAGCATTGTCTTGTCAGTCTATCTTAAAAATCAAAGTGAAAGGTGTCCTGAGTAACATCACATTTTTACATTTTTTTGTGATGACGATAGATGATATTTATCCTCAAATTTCTTTTTTTTCCCCTATTCAGTTATATAGTAAAAATTTATGTTACAAACAATAATTCAAATGATGAGATTTCCCCCCCCCCCCCTTAATTGTATGGTTTTGTTTTATAATAGAAATATATGTTTTTGTTTAAGAACATAGCAGAACTAACTAAGATTTTATATCCAAACATTAAAGGCCAAAGTATTTCATGAAAATGAATAGCAATATATTTTGTTATTTTGGTCTGTAAACAGTGCTAGACATTTTGCTTTCATTGGTCTACATTACGTAAGTAATCAAACTGCTGATCTGTAATTTTACCTTAATACAACAGCCATTATTTTTAATCTGACTTTGGAAAATACTATAGAAGTACTAGATGTCTAAAGTAATTTGTTAGTATTCATTTGTTGGCTTGCAGTTTTTTGTGTCTCTATCAAGGCATTATATATCTCTGCACTAACAGAAAACAGCTTGCTTGTTTCTTCTCTGGAATTTGAATTTGAATATTAAGGACTATTTTGGGAAAAAGTGACAAAAAAATAAAATAATCTTCCCTGCTCTCTATAATTAATGAAATATATTTCAAAATATAACTCCACAGGTTGTGAAGATTAACAATATAGTTTTCAAAGCCAGAGATTCTTAAAAATAAAAACAAAATAAATAAAAAATAAAAGGAACTATATTTATCTTGTGACTCTAGAAATTACTATTTCATAACTGTAATTATGAAAATTTATCCATGTTGCTAAAAATGTTGCTTAGCAAGAAAACTTAAGAAAGCTGAATCCTAAAGTTTACATTTTTACCGTCACTGAATTTCCACTCCACCAACAGATACAGCTTTTGCAATGGGAATTTCTGTGTCTCAGCTGAGACAAGATACTCAGCTGAATGTTGTCTATGCTGCTTAGTACAGTACAGCTTCATATCACTTTTTTATGGCTTATGAATATTAATGGAAAGGAGCAAGAATTACTGTCTCTAAGAGCAAATTAGTAAATATGAAGTGAATCAAAAAGAATGTAGTTCCATTCTCCCCATATTCTCATATCTTCTTTTGGACAATTAAGTCTATCAGGTAGGCTGTAGGGGATATCATGCCAAGAATGATAGTTTCCAAATAGAGAGTTTTGAATAGCTTAGTAAAGGATCTGGTTTGTTTGTGTGTGTGTGTTTGTTTATTTTGTGTAAAAATATGGGCTGAAAGGAAAATGTATTTGAGGTACCAAAAAAGGTATGTGTATATACATACACACACATCACGCTCTTTCCCATGCAGGCTGCCTACCAGTTACACAGCAGAAATGATTGCATGTTTTACTACTGGAAGTTGCATCTGAATTACTAAACTAGATTGCCAGTCTAGAAGAAAAATCAGGTTTTATTGGAAGATATTATTGTTTTCATAAGGGTTTGCTTTAGATGTTTTGATTATAGCTTTCAAATCCTATGTTTACCTGTAATAAGGAAGAAAGAATAATTTCACTTCTCTGGACAGTGCGGACCTGATGAACACTGGCAGCTTCAGACTAAATAGGGTATTGTTGCTGCTGTGATTAAGTGGAAAGGATCTATTCTAATGGTTTTTTCATGTGACTTATTTTAAAATCTAATTGACAACTCAAGTATCCAGTTAACTCTGGAGAGAATTTTTCTTCATAATTTAAGTATAGACCGGCATGATCTGAATTATCTTAAAATGTTTTGTGACACCAAATGTAAGTGTAAGACAGTTCCAATTCTCTCTAGAAAACCCTACCAGGACTGGATTCTCCCTTGCTGGAGAATACTGGCAATGAATTCATTTATTCTCCCATCTCTTGGGTGACATTTTGAACCTAGGAATTCCCCAGCTCCCAGTTTAGTTAAAAATAAATATAAATAATAATAATATTTCTGTAGTAGGCAAGTCTTAACTTGGTAGAACTCTAGAAAACTCTAAAACTCTACGTTTCTGTTGTCTTGTGCCTTGTGGCACTTATCTTTAATTTGTTTTGATCAGTATGGATCATATATAAGCATCATGTATCTTAATAGCAGCTCATATCCCTAGGAAAAACATCAGTTAGCCTCTATAATAGGAAACTCTCATCTGTAATCAGAGCATTACCCACAGAACACCACATAAGTGTAATGTAAAGGGTTTGAGCTTGATTGGCTTGCTTAGGGTCAGGTAATTTAATCCATTACCAAGTCTCTGCTAGTTGGTCGGTTTGTTTGTAACAATATACAACTTAAGGATGGAAGCATCAGTTCATCTTTATTTTGGAACCATGTTATAAACTATATATATGTAAACTATATATATTATTTTCTTTGCAAGATAAAATTTAAAAATTCATTGTCAAGCAAGATTTTGCTAAAGAACAGAAATGCTTTTGAAGACCAAAAGTTCTTCTGCTAAGAAATATAATTTAGTCTCTTACCAGCTATGTGAAACTAGTTGCTTTGTGATATGATTGTGAAATTAGTTTGTTAGTTTTAAACTAATGTTATGATATGATATAATTTATGGAGACACTTTAATACATGTAGAATTTATTTGAAAGACGTATTTTCATCATCTAAGTTTGGCACCATGTGAAATAGATTACTCAGTTATTGATACTCATAGAGGAAAGATCTTTGAATTCTAACTGGTTGATGGTGTTGGGAGAGCTATATATGGAGCTTATAGAGTTTAATCTCAATCCTATTTGAATTTGTGGAGAAAAATTCTTGACTCCATAGATTTTTGAGTTAAGCCCATAGATTTGTGGGGATCAGATCTTGCATGTCTCAATGTTAAGATTAGGAAATTTTTATAGAGGACCTTCCATGTATTTTGGACTAAAACGATTAAGTGAATGTATACATGATCATGAATGTTATCTGCCAGTCTTTTAAAAAGGTTTAGTCTTTAAAAATTCACATGTGAAACAATGCTCAGAGAGTCTTTGTTTATTACAGGATATGAGAAAAGGAATTTGTTTCCTCTATGGAATTTACCTGTGTGTCAACAGAGCCAAACGTGTAACATCTAACTTTTGAGCTTTAGTGTTTGGCAGCTATGACGAGTGCTTCATCAGACTAATACAATCTCAGGGACTGGAGAGTGCAGCAGTATTTTCTGACTCATTACTTTCTGGTATTAGTTTTGACAGTTAACAATTCCCTTGATGCTAATTGATCTCTCACATCCACAGCACAGATTATATCCATGTCATGATACCTATTGGTTTTGCCCCAAATATTTGTTTACACTTTGTGTTTTATAAGTTTATTTTTTATTCCAGCTTTGTTCTCTTAAAAAAATATATATAATTAATAATAACAATTCCTTTAATATTAAGGATATCTTCTTAACTCCTTTTGCATTTTTTATTTCTATTTCTATTTTGTTCACTATGTAGATTTGGTGGATCTGGTAGATTTTCTCTGTTCATTTCATCACCGTTTTACAGTGTAGCTGTGCTTGTGCATAACATTTCTTCAAGACAGGAATTTGAAAAGAAGGCACCCGCATTCCTCTGCAGATCAGAATATGGATCTGTCCATAATAACATGTCATAGAACATATACATGTTCTAGAAACCTCCAAACACAGAAGAGTTAATAGCAGGATGACCAGTATGTAAACTGAGTGGAGTCTTTCTGGGCACCACAGTCCCAATTCTCTCTTATATTAGATTATAGATATTCATTGATCCTGCCAGCTTTCCCAGAAGTCCTGTCATAAGGCTGTATTGTCAAAGTGGTAGTACATGGAATGGGTGGTGCAGAGGAAGCACAAAATAAAGATGAAGTTTGATTAGAACTTAACATTTTTGGAAATATTGAATGGAAGGTGAGCAAATATCCCCAAAAGTTTATATTAAATGATGTCATCTTACTTTTCTTCTCAGTGTCTTTCCTCTAATCTTTCAGTTCAGTTAATATTTACAGAAGCTGAACTTTTCAAGGCTCCCATTAAGCAAACTGCAAGGGAGCAAACGTGCTTAATTTTATCTGTTGAAAGTAAAGCACATCAATAAATATTGCTAGTCTATTGCTGTGCCAATTTCTTCCAGAATCCTGTGGAATAGTACTGGGACCAAATAGAAGCCCATTTTATTCTATGTGAGAGTGAAAATTTATGGTATATTTTGACTTAAAAACAAACAAGCAAATACACCATACAAAGAACAACAATGCAGCTTCTGACCAAAGGTCCATCTAGCCCAGTATCCTGCTCTTCCTGACAGTAGTCAAAAGCAGATAAGCTGGAAATTCTAAGAAAAAAAGCAAGCATAGCATAAACTGATATTTCCTTAGAATACTCTCCTAGTCTCCCAACAGTTTGTATTCAGAGATTACTCAAGTCAAAGTTAGTGTTCTTCTTTCTAACATCTATTAATGTATTTTTCTCCACTAAAATCATTTGGATTTCCAATTTAGGAGTTCTGTCAGCTTGTGTTGATGCAGTTTGAAGGTAATAGTAGTAGAGTAGCAGATATTTCTGTCCCTGAACAGTTTACAGTCTATCATACTAGTATACTAATCCAACATTGATTTCAGTTTTTATCAATATGTCAGGCTCTAAATTCTGGCAGCCAATATTTCTGATTCATAATTCCTACTCTATTTAGCTGCAGCTGTGGGACTGTAACATCTATTATATCCAACAGGAATCATTGGCCACAGTCTTGAGTTGAAGAAATAAAGAATTTGTCAACTCTACTATTGGGAGGGTTTTAATCCTCAAGACAGGAGAAGAAATTTAGGATGAAGTACTGACCTTTCTGAAGGAAATGAAAATTCTATCACTAATTTCAGTTACATTTCCTTTCCATCCATAACTGT
The DNA here is from genome assembly GCF_964211825.1 of Aythya ferina. NCBI lineage: Eukaryota > Metazoa > Chordata > Aves > Anseriformes > Anatidae > Aythya > Aythya ferina. Next base: position 19,004,175 of record NC_140307.1, on the reverse strand, counting down.
ATATAAATAGAATGAGAACTTGAAGATGTGAAGATATTTGCTGCAAAACTTCTTGGTTTATGTGTTGAGAAAGAGAGAAATAAAAGAACAACTGAAAAGGTATTTGAGACAGTACCAAACCAAAGGATTTTGGCAGGGAAAATGTTGGATCTTGAAAAATGATATAGCAGGATCTGATTATGTGTCTAGTTAGAATTATAACTCTTATGCCAAACATAAAACAACAACATATCCTGTAAAATGTTGCTGTATATCTCAACTACAAATTTACAAGTCTTCTGGATGGAAAGCTACCATTACACCTTTCAAATCCATGATATATAAAAAAAAAAAAAAAAGTGTTAGGAGGTATTAGGCAATGTTTCAGCTACTTTGCTACTTTTTTCTGCTTTGAGAGAATGCCAGGGTAAAACATACAGGCAAACCAAGAACACTCATTACTTTTTCATAATAATCAGAGAGCTTACATTCTTTAGCTGATGATTGTGATGACTGCTAATTTTTATGTTAACTGTAAACACAGATATTGTAAGCAGTTCTAAAGAGTGCAAGCTTGTAAGCCACAGATTTTTATTTTCTTTACCATTTCATCTCCTACAGAGCTGGCTGTGGGCTATACGGAATTGATAGCATGCCAGACCTGCGCAGAAAGAAATCTTTTCCAATTGTTCGAGATGTGGTAAGTTGTTTCTGACAGCATGAAAGTGTTGATTCATTAGTCAGTTGTTTGGATCTTTCTTTTAACTAGTATTGTAATTACAGAATCACAGAATCATCTAGGTTGGAAGGGACCTCCAAGGTCACCTAGTCCAACCTCTGACCTAACACTAACAAGTCCTCCACTAAACCGTAACACTAAGCTCTACATCTAAATTTCTTTTAAAGACCTCCAGGGACGGTGACTCCACCACTTCCCTGGGGAGCCCGTTCCAATGTCTAACAACCCTTTCGGTAAAGAAGTTCTTCCTAACATCCAACCTAAAACTCCCCTGGTGCAACTTTAGCCCATTCCCCCTCGTCTTGTCACCAGGCACGTGGGAGAACAGACCAACCCCCACCTCACTACAGCCTCCTTTAAGGTATCTGTAGAGAGCAATAGGGTTGCCCCTGAGCCTCCTCTTCTCCAGGCTGAACAAGCCCAGCTCCCTCAGCCGCTCCTCATAAGACTTGTTCTCCAGACCCCTCACCAGCTTCATCGCCCTTCTCTGTACTCGCTCAAGCACCTCGATGTCCTTCTTGTAGTGAGGGGCCCAAAACTGAACACAGTACTCGAGGTGCGGCCTCACCAGAGCCAAGTAATTGTACATGTGAATGATAATTTGTCTACAATTAATTATTTTATGGGAGGAAAAAGTATCTCAATAGAATGGTTTTTGACCAGTAAAAGCCAATGATACAGTTCTTATAATACACCAGGTAAATCTGAATATCTCAATGAATATTTAGATATTATTTGTGCAATCAAATAATGTGCATGTTGAACTAGCTTATGAAAACAGGTGTTCTTGAGTGCTTGGGATACTGACTGAATTGATTTATCATGATACCAGAAAAAATGTTTTTAGAAAAATAACATTGACTTCAATATGCATGTTTCCAAGATTTTAACATACTTTCACTACAAAGTGTGATATTTTAGCAGTCATGGGTAATAACAATTTGGGCAAATAAATTTCAGAATTTGAAAGGAATGGAAGTTCCTTTGAGATTTATTCTGACTTCCACTATAAGTGAGATTAAGTAGAATCTCAAAAGTAAAACTAAATATTAAAATTTAAGTGCAGAAGTCATAATTCAATAAAATACATGTTTAGTCTCTGGTGGTAGCGAGCCCCAAAACCAGTTTCTCTCTGAAGAGTGAGTCAAGGGGAGTCAGCCCAAGTAAATTAATATAGTTGTCTTCAAAAGATCAGCCTTAACCAAGTTATCACTCAGTGTCTTCTTGGCCAGTCTGCTCAGTTATTATATCATGATATATATGACACTATAAATGCATCACAACTAGAAAACATAACAGCAGTTTTAGGTTAGAATTCCTTCTAAAATAAATTGAAAGTTGCAATTTATAATGTAGTAGAGCCTGCAGTCATTAAAACAAACTTTTTGACAGCAGCCAATCTATGGTACATTGTATTACACAAGTATAATTTACAGCCATATTGTTATTCATTTACACATAATATATAGAACTTTGCTTTATCCTTAATCATTGGAGTTATTTACAGATAGATGTTTCTTAGTATAAGCTAAAACCATCAGAATCCTAACAATCCCTTTCTTTAAAAAACATGATACATTATCAGAATGAAACAAAAAAGAACATTCACTTTCTGAAAGGATAGAATAAAACTTGCATTTTAATATTCAAATATGTCAAAGGTAATGATTACCACATTTGTATCCAGTCATTTAGGGATAACTCCTCATGAAATAATTCTAGCTTTAACAAGTAGGAATTAAAGTTAGGTAAATCTGAATATCTCAATTGAAATTTATTCTGGAATTTAATCCTTATAAACATATAGCTTGACTCTTAACAATAACTTTTTAACTGTATGCTTTTTTAAATAGTAACTTATATTACATCTCAGTTCTGCAGCCGTAAATCTAAAACAATTTTACCAAGACATGAGGAATTTATTTCAGACTTATGGTGTAGGTCCCCATCATCTTTGAAATATTATTTGTATATGAAGGCTTGTGCATTCTAAGCAATCTCCTTTGAGCTCTGAGCTTTTATTAGATTGATTCAAAAATACCTCATTTAAATCAGAAATTTAATTCTCAAGTCCTTCTAGGATCTGATAGACTGAAAATGATGTTTTTTATATTTACTTATATGGCTGTTTCACAAACAGAAATACTACTAGTTGAAATGATTGCTAGTTTCTTTTGACAGTGAAATAGATACTGTTTGATATCTTTTTAATAAATCTGACAAATTATTAACATTCTCTCTTTCATATTGCGGCTGGATTTTTCAGGCTATGGTAAGTGCTTTTCTATTGCTTAATGTTCTAAAATGTTTATTATAAGCCTCAGGTATTTAATGAATGTCCCAATTTATGCTGGCCTTTCATTGCAAAACAGAAAAACTGTTTTATGACCAAGAATTTAATCCTAAATTAAGTTATGGATTCTGTAAATGTCTTGTCCTTCATATCATATATGCCAAAATCATTAGGGAAAAAAAATGTAAAAAACTTATGTATTCCAAATATTCTTCTTTCTAATGATGAAAAAAAGATTGTTTAGGACTCAATCGTGATGTTCCCATATGGAATTGAACAACCTTAGAAGATACCTAGATAATGAGGGGTTGGAATTGTTCCCTGCTTTGAATAAGCATTTCAACCAGCTTGAATTATTTGATCTCTGTTGCAAGAGATAGATTTCCCAAAGCAATTGAAGCCTCCTATGTACTATGGTGTAATCTTACCTGATAACTAATCAATGACACATGGAAATATTTTCTCTTTCCATTGATTTTAGTGTCAGTAAAGGGTCCCTCCTTTTATTCCCAATCACTTTGTACTTCCATTTCTCTGCATTAGTTTGCATGTTTTCAGCATGTTACCTCAGTTTTATTAAAATAATATACAATTTCTTAAGATGGTATCTTTGACTCCCTTTTGTTTCCATAACTTCATATTTTGGAAAATCTAATTTTCATTTAAAATGAACACTAAGAAATATTAAGACCTAACATTTTACTTAAAGTATCTATTCCAAATGAGATATTGTTGAGTAGGCAGTGACTCCCACTGAGTCTTAGGACTACCCAGTGTCCTGATATTGCTGGCTAATATTTTAAAAAACTGTAACTGCTTGCCTAGACATTTGTGTATTCCTTAAATATTAACAAGATAATGTTGTGACATTTCCTTAATATTGTCATGTTATGTATCCTGTGATGTCCTTTTGTGCCCCAGAGTAGTGCAAAAATATATTTTTTAATAATAACATTAGCAGCCTTACCAGTTTTCCCTCTCCTAATATACTAAATTCTACTTTCCTTGTGTATTATTGGATTGAGTCATTAGAAGAGGATAAGGCAGCCAAAATCCATCTACAGCAACAGTTCTCTTTATTGAATTCACAAGTTTCACTACGAGTCATTGTTAGAGTTCTAGTAAAATATACCTTATAAGATGGAAAGATGATGAAAGTAATCATTCAGGCAGGTTTGAATAACAATACAGAGATCTAAAATTTACCTGCATTTAATAGTGAACCAGGGGAAAAATAAATAAATAAAATAAATGAATAAATAGTGCACTTGCTAATGTAATCACTGACTTCTATTTAATAAATAAATAAATAAATAAATAAATAAATCTCAGTTCAACCAGACAGAGGAATAATAATAACTGTAGTGGAAGTTATATGAACCAACTCATGATTACCATATAGGGGTGTGGTCTCTCCAGTCATAGACAAAGGTAGCTAACTCTATTCTTCCATCTCATTATGCTTTAATCTTTGCTTCTAATGTCATTTCAAATGTTTTGAAAACTAGAAAATTCCTGGTTTCTTTTGATTTAAAGGTGACTTTATAGAGTTTAATCACTGTAATTAGGCAAATATCTTTTTCTGATTATTCATGAATGCATTTTTACTTGGCTCTATCATTTGATCATAACAGCACAAGAATTTGTGAATCTTGGTTGCTGTTGAACACACCAGAAGAAAATGCCCATGTCAGCTAAAATTATAATCCACTGATACTTTTATTTATGTAAATGTCTCCACAGCAGAAGCTAAAGCAGAAGCAGAGACTAAAACTCAATTAAAGTAGTTTATACTCTTTTAAGATTGAAGGCACTCGTGTAAATTGTAACTGCAGAATTCTTGGAGTTTGTATATTTCCAGAATGCTTATTTGATAAAAATTAAATATTTTAACTATTTGCAATAAACCTGGTGTTTGCAGAACATTTTCTTAACTAATTAATTTTAATAGTCAAAATGAATTAAATATTTTAATATCCATAATATCAATTTAATATATGAATAATAAAAATAACAGTTGTAAATCTATGAGTTTCTTGGTGTTTGTTTTTTTTTTTTTTCTTTTAATTCTACGGAATGGCAATCATAATAATATAATTACATTCTGTTATTTTAATGCTTATGATGTGTTCCAGGAATTAAAAATTAGTTGTAGGCACATTAGGAAGGTTTTGATGAACTTGTTTGTCTTTATTGCTTTTCATGCCATTTCTGACTAATGTTAATATTCAGAAAGATATGACAGAATGGACAAGGCATGCTCTTGTGTCTGTGCTATGAAAACAAATATGAAGGAAATGTTATTACAGTGCTGACCGGTAATCATTTGGTAGTTCAGCTGAGTTGCCATTTCCTTTATAAATATTTTTCTGGGCCTAATAGTGCAGTTGTGTTGAACATTTTAGGATTAGACATCAATTTTTTTAATAGGAAAATTATGGAAAAGGGGGTAAGTAATTCCCTGGGTGGCAAACAATACCTTGTTTCCCTTCAAGTGATTTTTTTTTTCCTCCCCCTCCAGCCCCACACAGCACCAGAGTAGAAATCCATTTCTAAATACTGAAGACTAGATCCTTAAAGTAACAAATTACCTATATTTGTTCTAACAGAAATAGTTCTGAAATAGTGCAGCTTTAAATGTAGAAAATTAATTTTTTATCAGGATCTCCTCCAGTGAAAAACTTTTTAATTACCTTTTAAAAATAATAGTATTTATAAAGCAGTAACAAATATTATTAAAAAAAAATATTAAGAAAAATGTGAAGGAAAAGATGATCCACAAAATTGAAACTGTCATAAAACGGGAATGAGTATTGCATGCCACAGTCAGCAGTCATGAACAATTGTAGAATGCTAGCTTACCTGATTCTTACTGCCTTCCACTTTAGCTGCTCAAAACACAGCTTTCTTTTATTCCATCGTAACAGGTGGCTTGTTTTTCACCCACAAAATTTTTCACTTAATTGTAGCTTGAATTTAATCCTTTTGTGATTATGCTTACAATTTCATTGATTTTGCTAGAATGATTTCTAATTATATTAATTTATTTATTTAAGCTGTCAAGGCAAATTTGGAGGTAATAGATGGGATAGTGTAGTTACAAGTTATTAGGGGGTATAAAAGGACTTGAGAACAAAGGACAGTAAGCTATTTTAAATCCTATGTCAGGGATTTGGAAGAACATTTAAAAATTAGATAGGTTATGTTCTGCTTTATCACTCCATGTTGTTTTTTTTTTATAACCTTTTGGCAATACGCTCATGATGCAGTAATATCTACAGAGAGGCCTTTTACACTCTTCGGCTCAAATTCCCATATAATAATAGACATGAGATAGTATCTAAATGTCAATTTGTTAGGGTAAGCAACTATAAACTGCTGGACAATTTTTGTCTCCTGTTAAAGGAAAGCAATGTTTCTCACCCTGTTCTGATGCTCTGGCAATCTGGACCTCCTCCCTGCAGGCTTCAAATGGTTAGCTGCAATTACCTTTCATCCTTGCTAGTACTTAGGAGAAATAAAATAATAAAAAAGACAGTAGGGGAAAATGTTTTCTTGCTACATTCATAACCAGTCACCTTGTTTTCCATAAATGAGTCTAGCAGTATCTTTCCACTCCTCCTTGAAATGTACTCTCTCCTTCTTGCTTCATCTTTAAGAAAAGACATTGATCTGTTTATTCAATGCTTCAAGCTGTTGAATTATTACCAGCTACAGTATTTCAGAACAGAAACATTTTATTTATGTGTTTTCTCTTGAAGATGCAGTTTATTCTGACAGTAATATATAAATGGAGACAGTCCAGTAAATTTAATCTATAATGGCTGTTAACTTCATTGGTTTCTCACAAATCCCTCTAGATATCACTTTCTTCTATTGTGTCCCAAAATGATAAAACAGTTTATGAAGAACAGCCTAATTATCTGTTTCCTATTAGTCTTTGCTATTGCAAATAGGACACTGTACTGTGATTTTAGACACATTTCTGATTAAAGAGCAAAATGGCAAATTATGTGATTCCAGGCATAAACCTTGGAGATGTGTGTCTCAAGGACACACGGCAAAGTCAAAATTGTTTCCCTACTTTGCTTTTTCTCACCAGAAATAGTATCTGTTCATTGACTTATACCAGTAGCATGTAACTGTAGTTCTCCTGCAGACTCCTATGCATTGACTGATAGATTGCTGGAGGACAGAACATGGTATCATTCACTACACTACAATCAAGGTTAATGTTCTTATCCTCCTTGTACTCCTGTCCTGATAAATAGTCCACATATGCTCTATGGCTTGGAATGTCTTGGTCTGTGTTTTTTAGAATTAAAAGGATCAAACCACTTTCTAAGTATAACAGACATGAAGATTAGAGGTCAAAACTATAAAAGTAATATACTGCATATAAATGGCTACTTTCCAAGACTTTGAGATATATGCTTCAAGAGGGATCAGAAGATAAGTGTATTTAATATGAATATTTTTAACCTATAGTTCTACTGATTATGAAAATTTACTTTTCTTCCTGATGTTCTTATTTTGCTTACCATTTATCACTTTGATATGTGGTTCCAGTAGCATACAGTTTTGTCACAGAAAGCTTGAAAAAGCAAAAGCAAAAAGCAAAAGCTGGGTTCTCTTCCGTTTTACTTTACCACTCACTGGCATAAAACAATGGGATTTTCCGTATTTACAGAAATCAAAGCAATTCATGGTTACAGAGAAGCAAACAAAAATCTTTAATCCCTAATAATGGGAATCAGAAAATAATCAGGAAAACTGATAGCAATTTAATGTCATAGGCTTGGGAAATTGTTGAGAGTTTAAAAGAAGAAAGGGGGTTCTTTGCATCCCACATTAACTGTAATGGACAATGACAAATCAAATCAAATCATTCTGTTCCAAGGATGATTTTTTACCCTGTACTTGGTTTCATAAGATTAATAATTTTATGTTTGTCTGCAATTTTATTAGTTATTACAGGAAACAATTAAAATTGAATTGGTGTGCTCTCAGGAGAAAGTAAAAAATTAAAAGTAAAATGAACAACCTTAATATCTGTAAATACAAAAATCTATTTAAATTATGTCATTGTTTATGATTATTAAGTGGGAAGAAATTGGAATTCTCATTCCATCAAAAGACTAATGACTCAGCTCCTCTGCCCAAAATGAGCCCAAATTGATTCTGACCCAATATGTATTTACCAAAGTTGAGATTGTAATATGTAAAATGTCATTGAAACTTCTGCTGTAATAGCTGTATAATGGTGGACTACAGAGACCCGGTTTCACAGCAAGGTGAAAATCTATATCCTCACAACAAAGGCAACAACAGATTTAATGGTCAGTGGGTGGTGGTGGCACAACTGATCAACCTTACGCTGCTAGACTGTGAGGGCAGCAATGTATGACAAAGAAGCTGGTTTAGGGAATAACAGATACAGTACAAGTATAAAGACAGACTTGGAATGACTTAGAGAAGGGGGAAGGATTTGTGGGCCCAATTTTGCAGGTAAAATATAGGAATATTTGCTTATTATTTTTATGGTTAATATTTGGTAAATTGGAATAAATTTTAACTTATTTCTGTCAGACAAAAGGGATTACTGATAGCAAAAGTGATATTCAGAGATATTATTTGGGAAGCACATAGAACTTGTTTTCCTAGAGTCTTTTAACTTTTAATCATTATACCCTCTAATTAATTCTCAGGGACCCATTTAAATTAGACATATATGGCAGATAGGAAGAGATAATTTCCTTGTTTCTTGTACATTAAAAACTACTTTATTTTGAGTCCTTTTGTATGTACTGTGCTACAGCAAATCACAGAATCACAGAATTTCTAGGTTGGAAGAGACCTCAAGATCATCGAGTCCAACCTCTGACCTAACACTAACAGTCCTCCACTAAACCATATCCCTAAGTTCTACATCTAAATTTCTTTTAAAGACCTCCAGGGATGGTGACTCCACCACTTCCCTGGGGAGCCCGTTCCAATGTCTAACAACTCTTTCGGTAAAGAAGTTCTTCCTAACATCCAACCTAAAACTCCCCTGGCGCAACTTTAGCCCATTCCCCCTCGTCTTGTCACCAGGCACGTGGGAGAACAGACCAACCCCCACCTCACTACAGCCTCCTTTAAGGTATCTGTAGAGAGCGATAAGGTTGCCCCTGAGCCTCCTCTTCTCCAGGCTGAACAAGCCCAGCTCCCTCAGCCGCTCCTCGTAGGACTTGTTCTCCAGGCCCCTCACCAGCCTCATCGCCCTTCTCTGTACTCGCTCAAGCACCTCGATGTCCTTCTTGTAGTGAGGGGCCCAAAACTGAACACAGTACTCAAGGTGCGGCCTCACCAGAGCCGAGTACAGGGGGACAATCACTTCCCTAGCCCTGCTGGCCACACTGCATCTTATATGAATGAATATTAAGTGTCTTTGAGGAAAAAACTTTTAGGCTTCTTAAAGACTTTTTCATTTAAGGCAAGTAGCATTTTATACATATTTGCACTTCAAAAAATGCTCAGTGAATTAAAAAAAATATCAGGACCAACAACTTGAACTATAAGACTGCTGCAAAATGATCTCCCATGTTGCTGCAGGCACAGAGAGCTTCCAAATTAGGGCAGGATGCCTATCCTTTTACCATGTGAATTTGGTTGGCAAAGCAGAAAACCAGTGACAGCCTGTAATTTAAAAAACTGAGTCACAAACCCTGAATAACAGATTTTATATTAGAAATGGCAGCTCAGCTAGACACTGCTGATAGAAACAGTAATGATGATGGAAATTTTGCTTCCATTATGTGTTGAAAACTTAAAAGTTGTGTGCTGAAAACATTAAATGAAAGTTTTTGTAACTCCTGCTGTTACGCTTTAATCCAATTAGATTAGCATAATATAGTACATCTTACCTTACATCAGATTCAACAATTTGAATTAGTAGTGTAATTTTTAACAGTTTTTCATTTGCTTTAAACAGACACTTGCAGCTCGAAAATCTGGTATTTCCATGGCCATGCTCATCCGGACCTCCATAAACAATGAAGAAATGGTAAGTGTTTTCAATGGGAGGTTTAATTCATTTAAATAATTGAGAAATCTTTGTTTAAGGTGTTTTAGAAATTTTCTTCATTAGAGAAACCAAAAGGAATAAAGCCGAGTGCATAAGCATTTCTTTCATTGTGCGTAAACTTCCAGGGACTTTGATGGTACAAAGCTGCACTAAGGGAGGTTCAGACTGGATATCAGAAAAAAATTCTTTACCATGAGGGTGGTCAAACACTGGAAAAGGCTTCCTAGCAAGGTGGTTGATACCCCATGCCTTCAGTCAGTGTTCAAGAGGTATTTGGATAATGCCCTCAAATAACATGCTCTTTTAGTTAGCCCTGGAGTGTGGTTGATAGTTGAACTAGATGATCTTTGAAGGTCCCTTCCATTTGAACTATTCCATTCTATTAAGTAGAATTTTCTGCCTGATCCACAGTGACAAGACTGGTTTGTCATTATCTTCTGCAAATGCAGCCAGGTGCTATGCTATTTGAATTTTTCCTTCTCCAACTGCTGTTCAGAACTTCACGTGAATCATTAATTTTGATCCTTAAAACTAAAGCTAACTGCAAAAGTTTGCATGGAAATTCACAATTTCAAATGGACAGGCTATAAAATGGCAGATAAATGTTGCGTCTCTAGAAAAAAATTAATGCATGAGGAAAAAAATATCATTAGCTGACTGTCTATTAATATTATTAATACCACTAGAAAAATAAATCTTCTTGTGGTTATGGAGACTTCTATGAAAAGATAGCTTAATGACAAAGGCAAGTCAAAATGACAAATGGAATATCAAGAATTTATAGAAATATATACGAAAACACTGGCATTCATTATGCTACTGCATTAACTCATTATATACTCAGCCTTGAGGCAGACTAGCTCAGAAAATTTGAACAATGTCAAGAATAAATAAATAAATAATGAAAGGCATAAAATCACTCCAATGCAAGAAAGACATAAACAAATAAGGTCTGTTCTACATGGTGAATGATGTGGTGAAAATGTATATGGAAAAATTATTCACTATTTCTCCTAACACAGAAGCTAGCAGTAACCCAATGAAGCAGCAGGTGTAAAACAAAGAAAAAGAAAGCAGTCTTTGCACAACCTGTTACATTTTCATCACCACAGGATTAAGGAGGATCATAAAAGTGTTAAGAAGTCTGAGAACACAATAATTCTATTGTTATTTAAACTCCAGCTGTTTTCTCCAGACTTGTTTTTGAATGTCATTTTTTCCTTATCCTGCAATCCACCCCACACTGGAATCTGAAGGCTGATTTGTTTTTTTTTTTTCAGTTCTCATAGATGACTGAGACACATTTTGATCTTGTAGATATAACTCCTACTAATTACATATGTGATCTTCAATGAAGAGAATTTTAATTCATACAAGAATTGCCAAGGATAATCTTATGAAAAAATCCTGTTCTTATAGCTCGTAAAATCTGAATGTTGTGGTTTTCCATTATTGATTTCACTTACATTTTGCAAAAGAAAATTACTTTAAACAAAGATGAAACAGGTGCTATTTAGTTCAGTAAGATTTAAATTGTGATGCAAGCAGATTTATATGGCTGAAAAAGAAGCATTAATTTGAATGTATAAAATATTTTGTGTCCCTCAAATTTTCCCTTTGGTTTTCCTCATATTTCTTGTGCAAACATAGTATTCTAGAATATATCCAACATTGGGGGGAAAAAAAAAAAAAAAAAAAAAAAAGAATGTTGACTTTTTCTTGTATGGTAGTTACGGTCCATAGAAGAAAGGAAAAGCAGAATGTTGACAGTCATTCTGGGATATAAAACCCACAGCACAGGTGTACACACATCTATCACTCCTCTCTGATTTGTTGTGAACTTTTTGTGCTTATATGGTGATCATAAAGGAACAATTTGGTAATGTTCATGGATGGATTGATGAGATAGGAAACAGCTGTTGTTTGAAATGATCTTTCAGCATTTATTTTGTTCTGCAATCTTAAAATAGCAAGAAAGGTTGACAAAGAACAACAATGGAATCTTAAGAAACATTGTAACACTGAGGGAAAATTCTAGAGAACAGACTTATGTCATGCAATTGGTACTAAATAACATTTTTCAGCTATGTTATAGCTCATACAAAAATATCTGGTTTTAGTGAATAGACCCTAAACTATTGCGCTTTACTGAAAAATGTCTACTAAGCAAACAAAATTCCACTCATAAATATTAATATCTTTTGTGACAACAAATTCAGGTTCAACAATTATATGTCTGCCTTCATGTAAGGACTACCAGTTTGGGACTTTGGATGACTAAGGGTGCAAATAATTTATGGAGTTGGTACTAATTGCTAGAAAATGCAGGATAAGAAAGAATAATATGGACTGCACCACTGAGTTAAGAATTACTATTCAGGAAAAGAGGAAGAAATATCAGTGGGACACTTGATGTAAACATTTATCCACTGATTGTTTTTGATGAAAAGCTAATGAACTATGATCCAGGAGAAACTAAAAGGTAAAAATGTGCCAAAATTATTTTTATGCCATTGTACTCTAATCTCAATTTAATCCAGACCACATGAAGAACTGAGTACTAGAAATAGATTATTCTTAGAAATCTTTAAACAAAAGTATTCAGTGGAAAGTCAGACAACAAAAATAATTTAGAAATATAAAAGTTAGTTTGATGAGGAAAATATAATTTTTACTTCAAAGAACAGATGAATAAGAGAAACCTGTCTTATGCCAGCCCTTGTTAAATGTACTAAAGTAAAAAAAAAAGCGAGTGCTCTTTCTAGGATAGATACAACGACAACAGTACAGGTGGTAAAACTGACTTGCAACATTTAAAACAATGAAAAGCAATACTTTTCTACTTAGTCAGCAAGTGGCCAGTAGAACTTAATACCCTGAGGCATCACCAAAAGAAAAAGTAGGGCAAGATATGAAAACAAAAAGAAGAGATACTTTCAGGGATAAAACAACTCTTCAGATACCAGATCTGATACCAGATACCAGATATCAGATACCAGAACTCTTCACAAAACCAGATGAAATAATAGTCACTGATGAAAGTTAAGAAAGAGTAACTTTGAGCAAGTTATTCCTCTAATTAAGAGTTTTCTGCTTCTTGCTTTTTACTTTTTACTTTCCCTCAACTTTTTCTGGAGTGAATATTAGTGAATCTGGTAGTAGCAGGTTATTTGACTGGTTAAATTAGTTATAGAAACTAGTATGCCTTCAGTATGGAAAATACTTGAACTAATGCTTTTTATTAAAAATTTCAATGGCACTTACTCAAAAAAATAAATTATGAGGTTAAAATACTGTGAGCTTTGCCACTCGACACTACTGTCCTTCTGGCATATCATGTTCATGGCCACGTTTTTCTGTACATGTATGTTCTCTACTCTGATCCAAGGATGTTTTAAGCACTGTCAAAGTATTAACTTCAGTGAAGCTTAAGCATATGCTTTCTCCTCAGCATCCATTTAATTTCTTTGCTGAGCAAAGATGTAGAGCTGCAACTTTGTGAAAATAATATATAGCTGACATTGAAAAAGTATCTGAAGTAATATATGAGAGATATAAGCTTCATTTGGAAGGATAGGCAGATAAATAAATAACCCTCCTATGTGTTAACAATATTTAATATTGCCATGCATATAATAGATACAATAATACAATATTTAATATTGCCATACATATAATAGATATAATAGATATAAGTGAAGCAGAGTACTAGCAAAGAAAGCTTATTAACAGTAAAATAAATACAATTCTCCTTTAAAAATGTGTTTTGTTTTATTAACAAGACAGCAGCCTAAAAAGGGAAAGATCATATTCAGCAGCAAAACTGATACTTAGATTGTGTCTTTCTGAAAACTTCATTTATTCTAGGATGTATATTACAAGGCCTATTGAGCTGTGCCATTTCATTACTTACTGCTCTTTCAGAAGCAGATAAAAGTTACTGGCAGAATACCCAAATGATTTATAGCTTATGAAAAATCTGTGAGGCTGAATTAGGGTGAAAAGGTGAGATTTATACTGATGCTACCAGAGTTCAGGAGTGTAAGAGTCATTTGCAAAGAAATATTCAAAGACCTGGTGGTTTCTGCTTTCTAAGAAACACAGTTCCTCAACAAGCAGCATAAATTCACTTTCAGTTATTTTGGAAGTTTTCTTTTTGATCTCCATAGCTAGTAAGCTGTAATATGAGGAGCAGGGGGCCAAAATATGTACAAAGACAAACTTTTCTGTGTTAGGTGGTTGTGACTAGCCCACTCCTTCTTAAACTTCCAAATTAAACCAAAATAGACCTCCCTTTCTTTAAGGAGAGTTACTAGGTAGCTGAGTTTTTAGAAAAGACCAAGAAAATACCACTTGAGAGCAACACATATTTTTTAGTCATTCCTGCTGTAGTAGTTTCTTTTCCTATCTTTACAGTGTACACAGAGGTGCTAGGATCAAATGTCCATGAAATGTCTGATTTCACAGAGAAGCTGTTATTAGAATGTAACTAGCAACCTTAAATCACAGCTATTAAAGCCTAAGCTACTTAGCACCATTTGTTTTCCTTACTTCTAGTGCTTGAAACTACGAACCAGTTGATTTGTAACTACAATGTAATGGTTTTTATGTGGTTGCAAATGTTAATTATTTGATGGTTCTGAGTATGCCATGTTATGCAAATATGTACAAAATAAATCTTTTATTTTTATTAGACAAATTATTAGTAGAGTATCCCATATATTTGAGGGGAGATGCAGGCACATAAACACAAGAACATGTCAACATACTATTAGAGAGGATAATATCTCATATTTGACATGTGCTTACCACAGGTGAAGAAATATTAAAATTATTAAGTCCTAATAATTAGTCCTATTAGTTAAGTCTTAACAAGCACTATAAATGAGTATAATCAGTTGAAAACTGCAGCTACATCCCTTGTGGAAGAAACACATAGATCAAACAATAATGGTTTTATTTTCTTAGTTCCAGTTTAAATTCCTTTTCTGTTTCTCTGACTCCACTCTTAAGCTATTTCTTGTTGTTTAAGGAAGATTAATCCTTTGAGTATATTCATACTCTTAACTGGTATTCTAACCCAGCCATGGTTGTTTTTTTTATATGTAATCAGAACTGTAGCAGTAAATATAAAGTTCATATGAACAAACCACACAAATTCCAAAATGTTTTTCCCCAGTTTGCTACAGCTACACAACCAACATTACTTTGTGTTATATCCACACAAGATCAAGTGATGGCAGAACAGATTTTCAGAAATATCCTACTTCTGACAGCGTTACCTTTTTTCATGTGATTTCTTCCTATCAGAAGCAATCTATCGATTTACAAGGGAACAGGTCTAGAACTTCTAATGCATTCATGGCAGCTACCTGTGCATTTAATGAAAAAATGAAGCAAGGTCATAGTTTGGCATACAGTCCAATTGCTGCTTACAGACTGCAGAGTGTTTCTTATTTTCAGTAAATCAACTGGACTTGAAGGACTTGAGAGATCTGGGTGCCTAAAAACAAAGTTTGAGTAAACAAAACAGATCAGTGAGGCTATATAACCCTATGTTTTATATAACACTCCAGTGACTGCTTTGTCAGTTTTCAGCTCATTAAGCACTAAGAAGCTGAGATTCAGGTTGTTTGTAATACTAATCAGTGAACAGCTGGTAATTGCACTCTTTCTAGAACTGGTCATGGCTGCTATAAGTCAAAAAAATTCAAAGAAATTGGTGGCTGTTTCTAAGAGAATGGATCATTCTTGCTTATTAGGTAAAAATCATCTTGGTTCCTAAAAAGGAAACCAAGAACATGCTACAATGGGAATACAGAACTATAAAATTTAACCTGGTTTAATTCAATGACGAGATTATTCAGACATTAGTATTAAGGAATAGCAGTGTATATAATCAAGGTATATTCTGTGCAGTGTGCCTAAGTCCCCACAGGAGGTGTTTAAATATTGAGAAATAATGTTAGATAACTAAAAGGCATCAGGGAATGCAATGCTAATAATTTTTTTAATTTCTGCCTCAAGACATAAAATAACATATGTAGGGCTCTGTTAATAAAATAATTGACTGAACTGTTTCCAACTTAATTCTCCCATTTCTGTAATCAGTCATAAAGGTCATTCAGACTTCCTTTGTTTTCAAAGGGCAAGAAGAAATGAGTAAATCAGTATTTCACAGATGAACTAATACTTCTATGCATATTCTGATATTACTATTATTAATATTGGAAGTGTAATTACATTCTTTAATTCCAAGTTCACTTGTATGAAGCAGTACTTCAAGTGAAGTCCTGATATGTTTTTTCTCACTCAACAGAAAATACATGTTTTCAAGAAGACATTGCAGGCTTTGATCTATCCAATATCATCAACTACACCTCACAACTTTGAAGTTTGGACAGCTACAACCCCTACATACTGTTATGAATGTGAAGGTCTACTTTGGGGCATAGCAAGGCAAGGCATGAGATGTACTGAATGTGGTGTTAAATGTCATGAGAAGTGCCAAGACCTTCTAAATGCTGACTGTTTGCAGAGTGAGTATTTTCTGTAAATCTAACACTTTGCAGTACATAACACCTTTTGATTTTGTCTGTATGCTCACACATTTTCTGAAATGAATGGCCAAATTATCAGAAATTAGTGAAGGCTTGATGATTTTCTTTGGTTCAGGATCTAGCCAGAAACTAGAAAGTTAATTTTGTTCTTGGAACATGGTGAATGATGCCAGTCAGTTGCAAAATAATGTCTTGTAGCGTCAGTATATTATTTACTTTCCATTGCATATGGCAGCATCTAGAGCAATATCTTTCATGAAGTTAACATTCTTTGTTTTAACTCAGAATACCAGAAATCTCAAAGCAAAGATAAAGAAAATACTAAGGATACTCATTGTAGTCATAGTAATATTCTTTCAGCAATCAAAATACCTTCTTAAAATTACCTCTGTAAACCCATACGGTTCATATGTTAGTGGCATAAGAAACAGTGTGACCAGCAGGGCTAGGGAGGTGATTGTCCCCCTGTACTCGGCTCTGGTGAGGCCGCACCTTGAGTACTGTGTTCAGTTTTGGGCCCCTCACTACAAGAAGGACATCGAGGTGCTTGAGCGGGTGCAGAGAAGGGCAACGAAGCTGGTGAGGGGCCTGGAGAACAAGTCCTACGAGGAGCGGCTGAGGGAGCTGGGCTTGTTCAGCCTGGAGAAGAGGAGGCTCAGGGGCGACCTTATCGCTCTCTACAGATACCTTAAAGGAGGCTGTAGCGAGGTGGGGGTTGATCTGTTCTCCCACGTGCCTGGTGACAGGACGAGGGGGAATGGGCTTAAGTTGTGCAAGGGGAGTTTTAGGTTGGATCTTAGGAAGAACTTCTTTACCGAAAGGGTTGTTAGACATTGGAACAGGCTGCCCAGGGAAGTGGTGGAGTCACCATCCCTGGAAGTCTTCAAAAGACGTTTAGATGTAGAGCTTAGGGATATGGTTTAGTGGGGACTGTTAGCGTTAGGTCAGAGGTTGGACTTGATGATCTTGAGGTCTCTTCCAACCTAGAAATTCTGTGATTCTGTGGTTGTAAATACATTTGAGTACACCAGCAATAAGGATTATGCTGAGAGAATATCTGCTATTTCAAGTCATTGTAACAAAGGAATCTCAAAGAATATAGATGGCAAGGTAAAATAAATATTACATACTTGTTAGATGGTCTTTCAGATTTACCTTATGATTACCTTATGAATATTATAGTGCAATTAAAAATGTAATCCTCTTTTCAGAATTGGTTAAATCACTATAGTGGTATCCACAGGGCAGAGGGAAGAACACAAAAATAAGAGGAGTAAATCAGATCTTTTGCAAATAGCAAATCATCTATATATACTGGGAAAAAATATCAAGCAGGAAATACTTTGGGACTAGAATTAGGATGAAACAACCTCTTTATCTTTTTCTTTGGACTGGAAAACTAGTTAAAACTCAGCTAGTTCTGAGTATAATAATTTTGTTTTTCTGTGTTTGCATTACCTCTAATTTGGTTGCAGTTTACTTCCTCCTAAGCAAGGGTACAGGAACTGTTTTTAAATGTTCATATTGCCACACTTCCAAAGAGGCGCTGAGCTGTTATTACCACTCAAAACTAGCAAGCCTTTCCTTGGATGTAGTACAACACCTTCAAATGATAATTACAAGTCAATCCCACTTCTCCCACTTCCAAAGAAAGAAACTGCAGCCAAATTGGTAAGAGATGAGCTGTTTTTGTAGGTAACATAAACACGTACAAGATGCATCTTTCCCTATAACAGCTGAAGTTTGGCTAAAGCTGAAATACACAGAGTAAAATTTTCATCTTTTCCTCAGTTTCACTTATCTGAAACAAATCTCACTCCAGAGTTTCCCTGGCTCATGAATTATTGCCAGCTCCAAAATACATAAAATTACTTCAGAGAGCTGTATTGCCTTCATAGAATTTTTACAAATATATAAATGATTAGGTTGAGAGAGAGCTGGCAAAAATAAATAGGATTGCAAGTCATTTGTTCTATAATCATGTTGGAAACATTAAACAGCTTAATTTTGAAAGAGTAAACCTCTAGAAGATAAACTATGGAAAAAAAGTATTTGACAGATCCAAAGGCTCCTGATATTCACATTTGTGCACAAAAGTTTTTGAGCATCCTGACATGTTTTTTCATCAGATTTATTATGCAATGAGTTTGAGTATTATGCTACTTTAAACATTTTAAACATAAATGAAACAAGGTATGTGGACTTCAGCGTTCAAGCAAGAAAAAAAAAAAAAAAGAAAGAAAAAAAAAGAATTGTCCAGTGCAGTTCGATAAATGGCTATTTGTAAGACAGCTGATGTTAACACACCATAAAGTGAAAGGAATGCATTTCATTGTGGTTATTTTTAGCACAGTCATCATTTTGGCTGACTTATAATCACTAGGACATATTGGCCTCTCAGCTTCTGTAATTTTTTTATTCTTCTATATGTAATGACTACTAATGTAGATTGTAGAAACAAATTACCATCTAAAGCTATTTAGGGTCAATATCTAAGCTTGTTTTAAATTAGGTTTTTAAAAAAGAAATCAGTAGTATATTTGTTAGACTTCTCACCTTCAGCAAGATGCCTCCTTATAGTATTAGGTATAATATTAAATCAATTGATTCCAATCTTGCTAAGTTTATATTAGTCCCTAGGGTAAAAGGAGCTTGTTAATTTATACCACAAGGTAAGTTACGATATTGTCTTAATTAGTCTGATCAATACTGCATGAAAAAAGCTGCTGATACTGTCAGCAGTAGAAGATGCAAAACCAGTTGTAATAAAAAAATAAATAAATAGTAGAAATAGAAGGCTATGCTGATTTTTCATAAAACTTTTTTTTTTAATTTTGCATTTTGATGCATATTCCAATTTTATACTGTCTCAAAAATCAGTAAGAATTTCTGCAGAAATCCACAATTTTCATTCAGAATGTGTCCATGGTTTGTTCCTAGGTTATGATATTATATCTTTAAAAGAAAATGGAAAACGTTGTTTTCATTCATCTTGCAGGAACCACCTGTCTCAATTTCCAGGCAGCTCAGTGATCATCAACTCATGAAATAAAATTACTGGAGAACTCTCCAGATGGTATTTGATTTCATGTTTACATTTAATTCTTTTTGTATTAATTCCTAATTTTAGAGTCCTTGATCTCCTCATGTCTTATGAGGAGAGGCTGAGAACACTTGGGTTGTCTAGTCTTGAGAAAAGGAGACTAAGAGGGTGACCTCATTGCTCCCTACAGCTTCCTGAGAAGGGAAGTGGAGACAGAGACGTCAGTCTCTTCTCCCTTGTAATCAATGACAGGACATGTGGGAATGGCACAAAGCTGCCGTCAAAAAATATGATGACATTTAATGGTATTGTAGAGAAGGAACTGAGTTTCCTCTACAGTGAGAACAGCACTAAAATATCTGAATTCTAATTGCAGAGCAAGTTGTTTAACATTTTTTTTTTTTTTTTTTAACCATCCATTTAAAAGGAGGAATAATCCTTTGTACCTTTCATGAGCTGTGTTAAAAAGACTAACTAGATAATACTTTCCCAACCTTATGGAAAGGTAATATACTTATTGCTGCTAGTGATGATGACGAGTTTAGTCTCATCAAGAATTGGAATAGAGTGCTTAACACTGCAGGGATTTCAATTTATGCTTCCAATATCTGTAATACCATTCTGACAACAAAAGTCTGATATTTCTTTCCTCATACACACACAAGATAAAAAGTATGGTCATGTTTCTGTAAGTTATTCCAATGCAATGTGTATCGCAGAGACATTGATCAGAAACACTTTAACCTCACAGACAGAGGGCACTTTATAAAGAGAACTGTAAAGTGCCTCTGAGATTGGTTATGACTTTTGGAGACAGAAGACTCTCTACAACTCTCCTGGGAAGAATTATGAATAAAACCTGTAGCAGCATTGTGTCCTTATACTTTTATTTATTTACAGTAAAAGCTGCAGTGGTTTTGAAGTCCCAGACAAATCAGTACCACTGCTTGAGTATTTTATTTGTTTTCCAGAATTATTTTATAGCATAGACCTGACATACCATCATAGGTTAATACAGTCTAGCAGTCATTATCACATAGATAATATACTTTAATCTCTTCTATCATCCTCATATACTTACTGAAATTACTAATAATGAAAATTTTACTGAAGAGTAGAACCTCTCTATTCCATACATATTATTCACCTGAGTGGTTACTCAAGAAGCATTTTACAAAAAGCCATGAAATTTAATAACACAAGCACAGGCATTGGGTTGATTGAGTTTTAATAACACAACTTAATTCCTACTGTTCAGCTTTCTTCTTATGTTTTTTTGACATTTGGTAGTACTGTGAGAACAAAGTGTACTGTCAGGTTGCACTTCAGGTGATATATGGATGATTACCGGCATATCAGCAAAAACAAATGTTGCTCTGTCTCAAAACTGATCCTGAAATACCTGTGTTCCATCATTCAGTTTCTATTGAGACTGGCCTTTTCAGCAAAGAAATGCATTTCTTTGTTGTAAATATATTTATTTTATTTAGGAGGTTCTCTGCTTTCTTCTGCCCTGAAGTTTGCATCTACTAATAGGACTGTATCTTTCTACTTCATAATAGGAAGGAAGGAGACTACAGATCTCTCCCTCAAATCCTACCCCTGGCTTGCAGCTATTAAGGGTAATGCAGGGTAATGCAGATTCACATAATTCTTAGTATGCAAAACTAGATTTCATAAGATTCTCTAACCCCATCAATTTCTTTCCAGAAACACAATTGTTTATGAAACAGAGTATTCTTTCCCTGGCTGGTCCCAGTGCTAGTACTTCATTTTCTTTAATCTATTCAGTTGCAACCTGAATGTCATATCTACTCTATGAGAGACAGGGCACAGAACATCCCAGTGTTAGGACAGAGCTTTTGTGAACCACTTTTGCTCATTCGTTAGGTTTAAAGAATAAGCAACAAAGTGTGATAGACTCTGATCTGGAGTGAGAAAGTCAGGTCAGTGTTACAGAACTGTTTGGCAGTTAGGGTAGTCCCAAATTAATCATAATATTTAAATATATTTTGAATGCTTCCATTAAGTGAATTTATGTGATAATTGCAATTTATATATTTTTTATGAACACTGTTCAAGTAAGGAATGAAAAAACTTTCCTGGAGTGGGGGCAGAGTCAGTAAATACTGAGATGTATCTGGAAGTGGTCAAGAAACTATCTGAAGCTGCTATGCCTGCTATTGTTCATTAGATTTCCACTGTGGGAGAGCACAGCAGGAATCCAGGTTAATCTCTTTGCTGTCAAACTAAAAAGTCTCTGAAAAATGAGGTGGAAATATTAGCTGGTTTACACATTGGTTTTGTTAATAATATATTTGTCCTAATGGAACAAGTATGTTTCCTGTATCATCCTACTGTAAAAGGAGAGAGAGAAAGAAATAAAGATATTGCACTGAATTAGAGAAAAAAGAATATGAAATTTGAAAATTATTAGTAAGTGCATTATTTAAATTTAACTAACCAGTAAGAGAGGCAAAGGTCAGAACAGAGTCAGATACTGAACACTTCTGTACACCTTTCTGAAAGAATCAGCATACCTAGCCGTATAAGAAAATTTAGATGTTCTGATGTTTTCACGGTACTGATCAGTACTGGATAGTACTGATTCAACAAATATTTCTGCATATAACATGTAACTGGTTGAAGTTGAATATTAACTTCTCATATCATATCTCAAAGAATAACTATAAGAGTCTTGGTATTATCCACATGAAACATACATCTGCTTTGAGTAGTGCAGTGTGAAAAATTGTCTGGAGAACTAATTGTCTGGAGAAAAAAAAATAACTAAGAAAGCAATATTTTAATAAATGTGTTGACCTTTTCTGTGATTTCAGGAGCTGCTGAAAAAAGTTCCAAACATGGTGCAGAAGATAAAACACAGAACATTATTAGTGCTATGAAGGAAAGAATGAAGATCAGAGAAAAAAATAGGCCAGAGGTGTTTGAAGTGATCCAGGAAATGTTTGATATTTCCAAAGAAGATTTTGTACAATATACAAAAGCAGCAAAACAAAGTGTTTTAGATGGGACATCCAAATGGTCAGCAAAAATCACCATTACAGGTAAATTTTCTTCTAATTTGTGTGATCTAAGAGTTCTTTCCTTCCTAGTCCCCTGGTTCAGGAGTAAGATTCATTGTACTTAGGGCTGGAACTGTATGTTAAACTGTGAATTGGGTGCATCTATAATTGGCTGAATTTGTAACCTCCTAACTGGAAGTGTTTTAAGCAAGAATTGTTGGCAAAAGTACTTTATGTTCCACTTCTCTAGGAAGGAAGATAAGTAAAAGCTCTTGTTCTGTTTCTTCTACCTTCTACTAGTATCTCCTGTGCTTGAGAATTTTTATTCTTTTTTTTTTTTGCCCCTGATAACAACGTATAAGAGTTAAAGTTCATGACAATTGAAATACTATGAACACTACAGCTCAACAATTTCACTCCCCATTGTTTTGTGATTTATCAATTTTTATTGCCTGAATTAAGGTCAAGCAACTTCTCGCTACTTTATAGAAACTTTCCTAAAATATCTGTTTAAATCAGTTCTTGGTGCCTGATGTTTCACACCTGTAATGTAGGGTAACTTTCCCAACGGATTTTACAAAATATATTCCATATATGTTCTGTAAGACCAAACATATTCACATTGTTACAAAAAATACCTTTTCCAGTTTGTCAGTCCTGTTTACTGGAAAGCTTTAAAGTGCAGAAAGAGTATTTCATCTGGATATGACTTTACAGGTGTCAAATAAACAAAATGATAATAATCTGGAGAGGTAATAGTAGTAATCTTTCCCTGCTGGTGTTTCAGAGATGTATACTTCTAGGTAAATGTTTTGGGTTACAGAAGACTTCGCTAATTCTTTCCTTCACTGGCACAATGATGTATCCATCTTTTAAGGAGGGGGAAAAATAAAAAATAAATAAAAATGTTTTACCCTGTATTTATCCTTTACCCCAAACTTCTTAAGCCAGGCTGCAAGACATTTGCTGCAGTCAAGTTTTATGGGTACTTTATAGGTGAAGTTTTTACTATGCTTCTCATCAGGAGCAGCAAGTAGGGTATAATTTCCCCTGTGTATTTTCTACTGTTAGGTCATCTTCTGCAGTGCAGCTATTGCAAGCAGCATTTGTGCCTGAATATTTGGTTCTGCTCTGAGAAAGCATCCCACAAGCATAGTTTTATACTTTCATAAAGCTCAGCTACTTTCATATCAGGCCCACCGAGTCAAAAGGGAAAATAAGAAAACATCTCTTTTCTTTCTCCTTTGCTGCCATACCTGAAAGAATAAAAAATTGATGGGGGTCTTTGTGACTTGAAGCTTGACATCGGAAATAAGTGTTCCACAGGCCACACAAATATCTTCTGTTATTATAAAACGGATTTTGTGTCTTCAGTTTTGAACCTTGTTTTGTTCATATCACTTTCACACAGCTGGTACAGGAACAGAAGTGAGTTGGACAGGTGAAGCTGTGATCAAAATACAGTATTTTGGCTCAGAAAAAAAGCTAATGGCTTTGTCACAATTGCAAGTCCCAAAAATGTAGTTCATATTACATTTTAAGTGAACTTTTGTACATTTACTCTAAAATACCCCTTAATACTTTCCAACAGTTGTACTACAATATTCACCATATTCCTTGGTATACAGCACAAGTATTAATAAATAGGACCAGAAGTGCCAGTATGTGCTGCAAGAAAACCCCAAACATTATCAAGGGAAGTATGCTAATAACTGGAGAAACAGGTTAGATTTGGGGTCTCCAAAGTTGGGTTTGTGTGCATTGGGGTGCTTGAAGAAAATAGTAGAACTAGTATTTTTTTAATCTAAGAGATAAGAAAGAAATTTAATTTTACTAATATTTAATATACAGCTTGACACTGGCACTGGGCTGATTCAGTCCATGTGGGAGAGGCACCTGTGTAAGGCAGGGTACAAACACAAAGAGTCCTGGGCAAAGAGTGGGGATTCCACAGCACAGAGGGCTGCTCAGTGTCACCCTCACTCATTCATTCACTTTCATCATATTCTGACATAGTGTAGTTTATGTGTTCAGATAAACGGGTTTATGGGTTATATTATCTAGTTTTAACCAAACTAATCATCACAAAATGGAAAGTGGCTCAAAAAGTTTCCTGCAAAGAAACTGCATTTTGAAGGTAATGCTAATAATATGAGCACAAAACAAACAAAACAAAATGCCTTCTTATCTAATGATCTAATCAGTTCTAATCAGCAGTGTCTACAGTCATGTGATACTGAATCCAGCACTCTAAAAATTTCATTAAACTTTATGATGAATTTTTAGAAGCCTCTTTGAAGGTTTCTAACTCAATTGCAAAAATAAAAAATCCACATACAGAAATGCTTGTTCTTCCCGACACAGTAAAGATGGTTAAAATAACATATGGAAAACCATGGAGACAAACTAAAATGCATTCCTTTGTCAACAAATACAGTTGGAAGATGCACAGAAAACATTGCTGAAGGTTTGAAGAAACAAATAGAAAAAATTAAACAGCGTAAGCAGTTTGCTTTAGAGTTGGCTGAAAACAGATACTTCTAACATGTCTCAGTGTGTAACACTTGCTAGAATCCATTTCAATAATAAAATAATGAATTACTTTTTTTTTTTTTTTTCCTCTGTGAGACTCTAAAGGAAAGATGTACCGGAATGAGTATATTCTCAACAGTAAAAAACTTCCTTAATAAAAAGCAAAGTCTTGTGGAAAAATTGGCAAGTGTAACCAGTGGTGGAATGGTTATATTAACTAGATTTAAAAAAAAAAAAATGGATTCTGAGGAAAGGTTACAGAAATAGCACAAACTATATATTGTTATTGCTCCTTCTTCTGTTATTGCAGCAAATATTATGGAGCCAGAAATGCACCAAGTGCTACAGGCTGTCATTGGTGTGGTTAATTTTATAAAAGCAAGACCTTTAAATAGACTCCTTATAATACTTATTAATGATATGGCAATGACCACAAAAATCCCAGTTATTTCATGACAGAGCACATAAACAAGTTCTTAAACTTAAAGATGAGTAAGAAATTTTTCTCTTACAAAAAGACAAGTATTCCAAATTTGTTGACTTCTTCCATTATGAATTTTTTGTTTTTGTTTTTCTTCCCAAAAAATAAACACATTTAAACTATCTTCTCTGGACAAAGGTGACATTTTAATATTTCATTAGAATGGAAACATTTTTTGAAAGTGCTATTGAAAGAACATTTTGAAAGCAGATATTTGAAAATATTTCCATATAGACTTTGCTGCTAAAAGTGTCACCTACCAAAACTCTCATCTGTACTCTTAAAAAACATGGATGCAGAATTTTCTACTTTGTTAAAAAAATTTCCAAATGAGGGTTTCCAATGTGCTTTGAACCTATTTGGTAAAAATACAAAAATGCAAAAATTTAGTTTAATTAGTTTGCAAGAACTGATTGACATCTGGAAAAATGAATGGCTGAATTTCAACAAAACCCTTTGCATAACTGGTGGATAGGACAGAAAAAATATGTCATGGTTTAGTAAGTGTAGTCAATGATGCACTTCTTCCATTTGGATTTATGTTTCTTCTTCATGAGATATGTTTTTCAGCTATGGCAGCCATTAAATCAAGTACCAAAATAAACTTGACTTAAAACCAGATCTTAAATCACTATATCACAAACTGTTAAATCAAGATTTTCTTTAATAATGAAACATATTCAATCACTTTATTCTCACTAAAAATATTAATGATAATTTCTGAGATAACAAAAGTATTTTGCACCATTAATAACAAAAACTATTTAGAACATTGTTTCATCTTTTTTTTTTTTTAATTTCTACTTCTGTGCATGTTTTTTAATGTAATTAAAATTATAATTAAAATAATATTATTTGTACAGTGCTACATGCCTATACTTTTTAAAAGTAAATCAACAAATATATAGATTGGGGTTGTGTGCTAAAAATTATACAATAGTACTATTATATTTCATGGCAGTTTTTGGTATATGAGGAAGACTTGTTGGGAGATGGACTTCCCATTTCTATTGCTGAAATGGAGAACTGACATTCAGGAGGGGAAGGAGAAAAGCATTTGGCAAGCGGACTGTGAATGAAATATTCTGTGAGAGTTTTTGTGTGTTTTGTTAGCTATGCATGGCTCTGTTGTCCACACTAAAGTCCAATTGTCTTTGAGTCAGTACATAAACTGTCAATGGAGCTGAGGAATAACAGATATGTGCCAGGAGAAACCTTGGGAAAATATGAGATTGTTCATCAGATGGACTGTGAAAAATGGAGGCCACTCTGAAGGTGATGGGACCGTGCATGAAGCTCAAAAGCATAGTTGTTGAATTGTGTGACAGTCACCAAACTTTGAGGACATGGAGAGGTGTGTGAAGGAAAATATTTAAATCATATTCATGCTTTTAGTTCTACCTCTAGGATGCCTTGTGTTCAGGCCAGTATAATAGCTAGCAATTCTGTAAGAAATTTTCGAGGAAGAGTAGATTTGCAGTGAATGGGGAAGATGAGATGATCTAGTTTGTTCCTAAGAGTTAATCTGTTCAAGAATGAGGTGTGTAAAAAGTAACAAACTTCAGATTTTTTTCACTGAAGTCAGCAGATGTGACTGGAACCACATGTGTAGCTGATACACTGAGTAAGAAGGTGCCATTTTTATGTATTCGTTTTTCAGAGCATGCTGAAGGAGCTTCATCATCCACAATGATTGACGACAGATAATATTTATTAAATGCTACCACTGAGATGTATTAAATAATATGTGCAAAATAATAAAACCTAGCTATGTTGATTTTAGGGCCACAGCAAGTGTTTTAATGGCAGTTCTCTGGGTTTGGTAGGCTGCTATTTGTCAATTTTGCTTTTTCTTGAGATTTTTGTTTTTACTAATTATGATGAAAAATCAAATTAGGTGTATTTATGTTTGCTACAAATAGCCTATACACATTACCTATATACACACATGAACTGTCATTTATACTTAGTACTTAAACAGCTGATAACAACTGATCTGAACTGTCATCCTGTCTATGGTAGAATGGAAACTATTGTGAAAATGCTCATAGTTTCTCTTTCACATGAGAAAGAGAAATTACAGTCAGGACCATGTTTCTCATGACTAGTTTCATAATCCATTGTGCAGATTTTTGAAGGTCTGGGGATTTTCATTTTGAATTTCTTTTGATCTTTGTGATTTTTTTTTATTTGTTTATTTTGGGGAAGAAAAAATAAAAGAAAGAAAATTTTATTCAGGATATCATCTGGCTCAAGCCGAATTACACATCAGTATTATTTTGCTGTGATGATGAAATCAAAGTTCAAGAAGAGTATCTGGATTATACATGGCAAGAAAAATATTTGTTTTGTGCTTTGTCCTGAATCTAAAATTATTAGCCTATTAAACAATATTTATAGATTGTATTCAGTCCAGAACAGTAGTTAGAAAAACCTTATCTATCTCCGGAGCAACAGAAGCTGGGAAAATTGACCTAGAAAGCTTTGTTTCAGCAGCCCTCATTCTGAGGTCTTTGTTTCCTGTTGCTGCTGTCACCACCTCATTTATTTCTTGGCAATGAAGACTTATGAGGGCTAAAGCACATTTTCTCCTTTTGTTGCAGTGCTTTGTGCTCAAGGCTTACAAGCTAAGGACAAAACTGGCTCAAGTGACCCCTATGTTACCGTGCAAGTTGGCAAAAATAAGCGGAGAACAAAGACTATTTTTGGAAACTTGAATCCAGTATGGGATGAGAAGTTCTATTTGTGAGTATAGACGATGACATTGTTTCTTGCATTTTTAACTTATATTTTAGGTGATATAATGTTATCAAGTGAAAAACTTACCTAATTTGAAAGCATGTTTTCTATACTATGCACATATATAGCATTAATAAAACAGCTCTGACTGGGGAAAGCATACAATTTTGTTATAACTGTATCAATAGTATTCATAGATCTCATATTTGTTGAGGAATCTATTTTTGGTGTCTATTCTAATTTTGTAGGGAACTTCAGTAACAAATAGTTTGGACTTTAACTTTAGATGTTATAAATGCATTCCTGTGCCTCAGACACTGACCATGAAAGTTAAATAAATAAATAAATACAAATTATTCAACAGTATGATTAACATAGGTGAAAATGAGGCACTTCATAATATCTGGTACACTTTAGACTCTGGGCTGGGTTGTTTGTAATAGTTCCAAGACTGAGTGTTGTCAGATCTGAAGAGTCTTGTAGGATCTTTCTGTCTCATTTCCTTGGCTACAGCCCCAGAACTGAAAATGATATCATTTTTTGTCAGCACATTACAGAAGTTCATCCCTGACCACAGAGTAGATGTTTCAATCTGAAATATGTTTACTAAGGTTTGAATATGTTTTCATGCCAATTCTAACTCTGGCAATGCTCTCAGAACTTCTTTCAGAAAGAGATATTACAGTACAGGAAATTCCAGTTCACTTATACTATAATGTTCCTTTCCTTTAAATATTGCTTTAGGATACAACGCGTTCCTGACTGAGAATGGTACCAATCTGATAATAATGTCATTTTTTTTAATGTTATTCCCCTACATGTATCATAAGTATTTCAGCATGTATTCTTTTCTCAGCTTGATTACTATGTGTCACAGTATATGATGTGCATTTAACTGCTATTGTCAAAGTCAATTAAGGATTCTGAAAAGCTAATATAAGCCCTAGATTTTGTTTAGAAAATTTTGTGTGAAATTATTTTTTGTGTGCCTGTTTATTTTGGCAGATTTTTTATATTTTTCAGAAAAGCTCTAGTCTACCCTGAAAGTACCTTCAACAGTATTATCAGATAAAATCAATAGACATTATATGGAAGGTGTGTGAAAACAGTAGTATAGTAAATTGTGAAAAGCTATTATAATAATTTTAAAAGGATATACAATTCCAGGGTTCAATAGAACACAGCCTTATTTGAATTCTTACTGAGAATATATGCAAACTGGTAACACATTACAATAGTCTAACCTGTGGAACTTTGTTATGTATGTCTATTAATCTTATGCCTAACAGTGTTACTCAAAACTGAGTGTTAATTTGATACAACTTTATCTGATGAAACCTTGTATTGGTGATGATAAAAGGGATATATCATTTTTATTAGCATCCATGAATTTATGAAGCAGTAACAGAACAGTTTAGGATCCTGCAGACTGCCCAGGATTCAGGATCCAGGATTCAGGATCTATGGTTAGTCACCATGTGTAAAAGAACATTTGAAAAATAGCCAATCACCACAAAACAAAATAGTTGTCTTCGGGATATAACATTGATTCCTTTCCTTTTCCTTTTTCCTTTCACAAGGAAGACAGTATTTCTCATTATTCCTTAGGGTTCAGTCATTTGAAATTATCTTTGTCTTCTTCAAGAAGGTGGAATGTTGTACCATGAGAAATGATCTCCTTGTCATGTAGCACAATGGCGATTTTCACTTCTCTGTTCTTTGACTGAAATCTGCTGCCTTTTGATTGCAGTGGTTATCATTCCCGTTGTGAGTTTGAAAGAGGTATAACCCTAATTGCCTCTTCTATTTGTCTGAGAAATGGTACTAAGTAACCCAACTATACTAAACAATGTATTTCCATTCCTTACACAGATTCAAAGGCCAATACTAGAAATGAAGTCAATTCAAAAAAAAAACACTCATAAACTTCTTACAGGCTACCTGTATGTAGATCATGTTTTCTTTTTCGATTGTATTACTCCAGTAGATGTTGAAGTGTCATATCTTATTGAATGACTGTGAGTAAAAAAATGCAGAACTGCTTTCTTGAACTTAATTGTATGAGTTGCATAATATCAAGAGTTGGATGAGCAACTCAGCAAACTTGGTATGAAGTTCTACATTTATTTCATAGAATCATAGAATATCCTGAGTTGGAAGGGACCCTTAAGGATCATCAAGTCCAACTCTTGACACCGCACAGGTCTACCCAAAGGTTCAGACCATGTGACTAAGTGCACAGTCCAATCTCTTCTTAAATTCAGACAGGCTCGGTGCAGTGACCACTTCCCTGGGGAGCCTGTTCCAGTGTGCAACCACCCTCTCTGTGAAGAACCCCCTGCTGATGTCAAGCCTAAATTTCCCCTGCCTCAGCTTAACCCCGTTCCCGCGGGTCCTGTCACTGGTGTTAATGGAGAAAAGGTCTCCTGCCTCTCGACACCCCCTTACGAGGAAGTTGTAGACTGTGATGAGGTCTCCCCTCAGCCTCCTCTTCTCCAGGCTGAACAGGCCTAGTGACCTCAGCCGTTCTTCGTACGTCTTCCCCTCCAGGCCTTTCACCATCTTCGTAGCCCTCCTCTGGACCCTCTCCAACAGTTTCATGTCCTTTTTATACTGTGGTGCCCAGAACTGCACACAGTACTCGAGGTGAGGCTGCACCAGCGCAGAGTAGAGCAGGACAATCACCTCCCTTGACCTACTAGCGATGCCGTGCTTGATGCACCCCAGGACACGGTTGGCCCTCCTGGCTGCCAGGGCACACTGCTGGCTCATATTCAACTTGCTGTCTACCACGACCCCCAGATCCCTCTCTACTAGGCTGCTCTCCAGCATCTCATCGCCCAGCCTGTACTTGCAGCCAGGGTTTCCCTGTCCCAGGTGCAGGACCCGGCACTTGCTCTTATTGAACTTCATGCGGTTGGTGATTGCCCAGCTCTCCAACCTATCCAGATCCCTCTGCAAGGCCTTTCCACCCTCATTCGAGTCCACAACTCCTCCAAGTTTGGTGTCATCAGCAAACTTGCTCAAAATACCTTCTATTCCTACATCCAGATCGTTTATAAAAATATTGAAAAGTACCGGCCCTAAAATGGAGCCTTGAGGGACCCCACTGGTGACCGCCCGCCAGCCTGACGCAGCCCCATTTACCATAACCCTTTGGGCCCTGCCCGTTAGCCAATTGCTCACCCATCGTATGATGTTTTTATTTAGCTATATGGTGGACATTTTGTCCAGTAGGATCCTATGGGACACCGTGTCAAAAGCCTTGCTGAAGTCCAAAAAAATCACATCAGCTGGTTTCCCTTGGTCCACCATATGGGTGATCTCATCATAAAAGGAAATCAGGTTACTTAGGCAGGACCTACCCTTCACAAACCCATGCTGGCTGGGACTAATGACTGCTTTGTCCCCCAGGTGCACCTCAGTAAGTTCGAGAACCATCTTCTCCATCATTTTACCAGGCACTGACGTGAGACTGACAGGCCTGTAATTGCTAGGGTCTTCTTTCTGACCCTTCTTGAAAATCGGCACAACATTTGCCAGCTTCCAGTCTACCGGGACCTCTCCAAATTCCCAGGATCGTTGAAAAATAATTGAGAGAGGTTCCGCGATGACGTCCGCCAGCTCTTTCAGCACCCAGGGATGAATCCCATCCGGACCCATGGACTTGTAGGGATCCAGGTGGAGTAGCAAATCCCGCACACGTTCAGGGTCGGTTGGGAGTTTGTCATCCCCACCGTCCCGGTCCTCCAGCTCAGGGCACTCTGGGTCCCGAAGCCCATCATCGGCATTGAAGACAGAGGCAAAGAAGGCATTAAGCGTCTCTGCTTTGCCTATGTCATTGTCTGTGAGGAGACCTTCCCTATCAAGGAGCGGCCCTATGTATTCTTTAGTTCTCCTTTTTCCATTCACATATCTAAAAAAACCCTTTTTATTTTCTCTCACAGACACAGCCAGCTTCAACTCTAGCTGTGCTTTGGCCACACGAACTTTCTCCCTACAAACACGAACAGCATCCTTGTATTCTTTCCATGACACCTGGCCCTCCTTCCAGTAGCGAAACACTCTCTGTTTCCGCCTAATCTCCATTAGAATGTTCCTGGTCAGCCACGCCGGCCTCCTGCCCCGCCTGCCTGACTTGCGATATTTAGGAATTGCCTGATCTTGTGCTTCTAGGAGGCATCGCTTAAAGAATGGCCAGCACTGGTGGACATCGAGGCCTTCAAGAGCAGTTTCCCAGGGGACCTTGCTGACTAGCTCCCTGAGCAGCCTGAAGTCCGCTTTCCCCATATCTAGGGATGAGGTTTTGGTGGCACTTTTCCTTTTGTCACCGTAAATTTTGAACTCAACCACTTCATGGTCGCTATGACCAAGGCGGCCACCAATCACCACATCTCCCACCAGACCCTCTCTGTTTTCTAGCAACAGGTCTAGGAGGGCACCTTTCCTAGTTGGCTCCGTTAGCACCTGCACCAAGAAGTTATCATCTAGGTGCTTCATGAACCTCCTAGACTTGCTCGTGTCAGCCGTGTGGCACTCCCAGTTAACGTCTGGCAAGTTGAAGTCCCCCATAAGGACAAGGGGAGTTAATCTCGAGGCCTCTCTTAGTTCTGTAAAGAATAATTTATCGGCGCTATCGTCCTGGCCAGGCAGTCTGTAATAGACTCCCACAACGACATCCCCTTTATTCGTTCGTCCCTTGATCCTTACCCAGAGGCTCTCAACTTTGCCATTGCCGACCTGAAGTTCCACACAGTCCAGCCCCTGCTTCACATACATCGCCACCCCACCACCTTGCCTACCCTGCCT
Source organism: Aythya ferina (assembly GCF_964211825.1). Lineage (NCBI taxonomy): Eukaryota > Metazoa > Chordata > Aves > Anseriformes > Anatidae > Aythya > Aythya ferina. The sequence continues at coordinate 18,970,908 of NC_140307.1, read as the reverse complement.
GTCCCTCCTGAAGAGCCTGTAACCATCTATCGCAACACCCCAGTCACAGGACTCATCCCACCAGGTTTCACTTATGCCGATGATGTCGTAGTTGCGGGACTGGGCCAGGACTTCTAGCTCATCCATTTTATTCCTCATACTGCATGCATTCGTGTAGAAGCACTTCAGGTGCGCCTCCTTATACTCAGCACCTTGTGGATCTGACCGAAGGACCTCACTGGCACACAGCCCCTCTGATTCTAGCGTACCATCCCTTAGGTCTTCACCGGCGTGCCTGGTTTTAGCCCCTTCCCCCTTCGACTCTAGTTTAAAGCCCTATCTATCAGCCCTGCCAACTCCTGACCAAAGATCCTTACCCCTCTCCGAGAGAGGCGCATCCCATCCGGTGCCATCAGGCCCGGTGTAGCATAGACCTTCCCGTGATCAAAGAACCCAAAATTCTGCCGGTCACACCAGTCTCGAAGCCACGAGTTTATGTGAACAGCACACCTTTCAGCTTCGATCCCCCCTATCGGAAGGACAGAGGCAAACACAACCTGCACCCCTGATCCTCTAAGTAGTCGCCCCAAATCCCTAAAGTCTCTTTTGATCGCCTTCGGACTTCTCGTTGCTACTTCATCGCTACCAGCCTGAAAGACCAGTAGCGGGTAGTAGTCAGTGGGCCGTACCAGGCGCTTGACTTTCTTGGCAAAGTCTCTCACCCGAGCCCCAGGGAGGCAACAGACTTCTCTGCGGGTTGGGTCCGGTCAGCATATCGGTCCCTCTGTCCCTTTCAGAAGGGAACCCCCCATAACAATAGCCCTTCTTTCTTTTTTGAAGGATGATGTGGCAATGCGATGTGTAGGTCGCCTTGTCTTAGGCGCCCCCTCCAACTGGGACGGGTTTTTATCTACTTTGTCATTCAGATTGTCTTGTTCTAGTCCTTCATATCGATTATTTAAGGGTAGATGAGAAGGTGAGGTGGGCAGAGAGAGGGCTCGCCTACCACCCCGAATAGGCACCTGCCTCCATTCCCCCCCTTGATCTAGGTCTCCTCCCGCTGCCTGGCAGGAGGAGGGAACCTCCGTCTTCTGCATAACAGGAGACGCCTGTGCTGTGGCAGGCTCGTGAGCCTGCCTCAGAGAGGGTAGAGTGCACCTCCACCAGTCAATTTCCATCTCTGATTCCCTGATGCTCCTGAGCCTGTTCACCTCCTCCCGGAGCTTCGCTACCTGGCTGAGCAGTTCTTCAACCTGGGCACACCTCCCACAGGTATACCCACCACTGCTGTCAGAGACCGACAGAAGGCTGGGGCACACTCTGCAGCGCAGGACCTGGACAGCTGCGTGTTTCCCCGAGCCCTCCGTCTGAGTAGCCACACTGGTGACCGTGGCTGGAGATGCCGCATGAGATGCGGAGGCCACGGTTTTCTGCCTGGTTGATACCATGGTCAGGTTCTACGCAAGCAGGTTACAAGCACCGAAGGGAGAGGCAGCTGCAACAGAGCGACGATGGGCCCCCCGCTCGCCCTGCACGCGCAAACTGCCGCGTTGTGAGCATGGCTACCATAAAATCACTGGAAACACTGGAAACAAAAAATCTTAAATCTTGTATTTAATCATATTACCAAGACATTCATTTAAATTTCCCAATCTGTTCTCAAACAAGGACTTGGAAAAAAATGGCTCACCAGTGTGCATTTGTTCTGTCACAGCAGATAGAGTGAGGGCAGTATTCAGGTTGCAGAATCATATATAATCCTAATATGACTGTGTGGCTAGCAGAATGTTTATACCAACACATCCTGCAACGCTCTGTTAAATGTCCATGCCACAGAAACCTGGGATACTGGCATAGATTTCAATGTGAGAACTCATAAGCTACAGGAGAGCTTCTGTACACCCGTATGCACCTCAGTAAAATATCAACTAAAGAATACCACAGGAAGAATACATCTTTCCTTGAAATGTATATTTTTTGTACAAAAGCTAGAGAAGTAAATAGGCCAGCAGATGTTCCCTTAACTAATATATTATAGGTAGCAAGGGCTTTCTTTTTTTTTTTTTTTTTAATTCATGTTATCAGAAAGGAGGTATCAGAATAGTTTTTAATTGTTTTATTGAGTAACAAGGCATCAGTGATGGGTGATTTTTTTTCAACCCCATAATAAAGGGGCAGGTTTTTACTGCCATCTGTCTGCTTGCATCTTTAGTTGAACTTGTCTGATATGGGAAGAGAGACAACTCAGTTACAGGGGAGAAAAATATGTTGGCTGTATGGTTTTCAGTTTTGTACAAACTTCTAAATATATTGGTACTTCAGGAGCATCCAACACAATGATAGAAGTCTTCTCTCATGATTTTCTTGACTGTTTTCAGCAGTTGACTCAAATTGCTGAAATATGGAAATCTGTCTGTTTATTTGTGTCAGTGTTGTTTAGCAAGCATACCTCTCCAAATTGCCTTGCAGACTGAAGGGATCATGTTTCCTCCAACCACTCATTATGTTAACACCTCAGCTGCAATTGTCTAATCCGGAAGTCTTTCATATAACTGGATGATTATTTTATATTACTCCTTCTATTTTGGCTGTTATGAGGACATCATGTGGTTCTGACAAATAGCTTCAATGGATATCTTTTACTCCATTCAGTGAATGAAAACAGACACTATGTGACTTAAATTAGATCAATGAAGAGTTTTTTTCTGAAGACAATGATTGCCACTTGGCCAATATAAGGGTCATCATTAAATTGTTAGAATTTGTCTGATCTCTGATATTGTTGAAGATTTCCTGGTGGTATACTGAAAATATCATTAAAGATAAAGATATAAAATCCAATTGAGCGTGCCTGGGAAGATTTCCAGTCACTCTCAGGAAAGAAAAAATGTGTTTGTACAAACTAGACTGTCTCTGATCATTCTTGCTGCTGTATATTTTAGCGGATAATGATGAGAAAAGGTATCTTCTAGCACCAAACAGCATTGATGTAATTTAGACACTATGATAGTTGAAATCTCCATGTTGAAGCTGACCATTGCTTCATATTTCAGATATTTCAGTCCAGAGTTTCTGATGGAGACTTTCTGGCATCTACTGCAGGTATCCAGCTGGATGGTTTTTTTTCCTTAGAATTCCCTTAAAGAGCACCACCTGTACAGTGTAACAGAAATAACCAAAATTTCTTCTGTTATAGCAACACCAGATTGTGGATAAATTATTAAAACTATCTCTACTATCTATCTTATCTGAATATAGAGGAAATTTTTCAGCTTTCAAAAGTATCAGTACCTTCAGTCTCTGTGCTAAAGAACAATTCATTTTTCACATTTCCTGTGTCTCACCTTCGTGCACACTTTTACTAAGCATGTAATAGGGAGTGGCTAGAAGATGGAATGTTTTGAAAGTGACATACATTGCATTTTCTTGAATTCTTTGGGCTGGTTTTCCTGGACAGATTAAGCAGAGATAGGAATCCCACATTTTTGTAAAGCCACACAGTTCTGCAAAGATGTTATCAGATAGACTAAAGCAGGATGTGTATCTCTTTACATAGTGCTGTTTTTGAGAGGCGAGGAAGGTAAGCAGAATCATGCAGAGACAGCTCTGTAAGCTTAATAGTAAATCTCCTTGCAACCTCAATGCTGCAGGGCAGGCAAGTAAAAATGCATTCATCCACCCTGTCCCTGTCCCTTCCAGCATCAGAAGTCTATGTAAGTTATGGGGTCTCGAATAGGAACATTACAAACACATAGAAGCAGACCTGACTGATCACTAAAGGTTTAGACAAGATGATTAATGTGTGATTATAAACCCATTGGTAGTGCCACCACCATGTCTCACTAACCTAAAATTAAAGCAGAAAAAGATGAGGGAAAGATGAATGAATCAGGGAAAAGCACAGTGGTGCTGACCATCTGAACAAATATTCAGCTATAGCTACATTAATCAGCTTAATCAGCTTATGTAGCTTAATCAGCTACATTAGAGGGAAATATGTGTTGTCTCAGGAGAATAAAACATGGTATTTGTACTGAAGTACATTTCCCTGAGGTGGCATCCCCCTGAGAAGCAAAACAAGAACAAGACTTCTACTAATAACACAGATATGGTGGTGAGGGTCACATAAATGCCTCACCAGTGATGGATCTCCCTATACCACAGTAGAAAATCCTCGTTTAAAATTTCTATTGAGTGCACAACTAAATGCTATTCAGGACTCTGTCGGTGTTAATCAGTAATTCGGGGCTACTGATTAGGAAAATTAGACACTTTGGTTCTGGGTATAGCCTATTTTCTTAAGACAAGGATGTTTCTTTGATCCATCTGCATGTCTTCCTATTTTTTTATATGTCTTTGCCAATAACTTCTGAATTTTGCAGTCACTCAAAGAAACCTCACAGATTCCCTAATATTGCATCTGTCACATTCTCTGAAAACAGACAAACAGAGATGAGAGATACTAACAGTGCCCTCAATATGAGCTCACCCTGTAATAGACACCAGGGAGTCCATATGAAGGGGTAGTTTATAAAAATCCCAATTATGAGACAAGACGCAATTGATGATTGCAGTTTGCTAGATGTCAGAGAAGCTGGCCATAAGACAAAAGGAAACCAGATTTCAGTAGTCTTGCTAATCACAAAACAACATATATTTTAATTACCAGAGATATCTTCAGTGTTGAAATTTGGAATATGAACAGGCACAAATATTTTTGTGATATTGAGTGATGTCACAGTGAGGCAGGGTAGAAGTGCATGCCATTTTTAGTGACTGATTATCCCTGACAGTAATAATGGCACTTAAAGCACTTTATACTTCCAAAGCCTATTACCACTGCTAATTAATTCTTAGAACACACCCTGAGGGGTGCCAGTTGGGAGATAAGTTATAGTATTACTGTTTTAATGCTGGAATTGCTGAAATAGATCATTGAGCAGTGGTGGTGCTTAGAATAGAATTCAAGCAAGAATTCTTAATCGAGTCTCAAACTAAGACCTTGGAGCTGAGACCAAAAAAATATTATCCACTGGGATCACTGTCATGCCTCCAGAAGCTTTTCAAATTAACTCAACTCACGAGGGTTTAATAAGCCACTTAAATTTGCAGTTTTTTAGTGCATGGCAATCTGTCCCTACTTCTCCTTACAAGGGAAACTGAGGTCTTGGAGAAGAGTAAAACAAATCAGTTACTCAAAAATTTTGTTCCCCATATGGAAAATTGTCTCTAAGATTTTCTTACATTTATTATTATTATTATTTATTATTATTAGGCCACTATTTCTGTGGTCTACTATATGGACTACAGAATATTCATGAATGAAAAAATATGACTGATCTGACTGTATCTTTCCTAAGATATTTGTAGAGTAATAGCACCAAGAAGTACTCATTGTAAGTTAGTGAATAGTTTCAATGTTCAATAGTTTACAACATTCATAAATGCTATCCACATGTATACATAATTCAGTCAAGTTACTCTCTTTGCTTTCTATATGTATTGAATTCTAGCCTTCCCCTGGCAATATGGTATGAACTTCTATTTCATTCAATATTGCAGTTATTGGTATTCTGTTACATAAAGAATTTAAGCAAGTATACAGAATTCAAGCACAATGAATTAGATGGTAGTACAAATGTACGCAGCTAATATGTGACATGCTTAATTTTATTACTGTTTTTACAGTGAATGCCATAACTCTACAGATAGAATAAAAGTGAGAGTATGGGATGAAGATGATGACATCAAATCTAGAGTAAAACAACATTTCAAAAAGGAATCAGATGACTTCCTTGGGCAAACAATAATTGAAGTAAGAACACTGAGTGGAGAAATGGATGTATGGTATAATTTAGGTACGATTCTTACTGTTGATTATTTTGTTTGTTTGTTTTGTTTTGTTTTGTTTTGTTTTTTAACAACTTTAGGTAGAATCTCAGCATCTGTAGATCTGGTGCTTCAAAATATGTAGCTTTGGTACTGATATGCAATTTTTAAAATCTTAGATGTTACAGGTTACAGGTTACAGGTCAATTTGAAAATAAAAGATATTTTCTGGGTTTCAGTCCAGAGTTATAATTGCAGAGAGCAAACTAATCACAACAAAAACAAATATTTCAATTTAATATAAAAGTTTTTAAAAAAATGCAAGAAAAGCCATCACTTCAGACTAGTCCATCTGCAGTATTATTATATGGTAAAAAGTTTTACTAGTGAACATTTTCTTTGTGTGCATTCACTTTATTACATTTTGTAAGATTATGTATATACCATTTTTCTATACCTAATCATCCTTGTTTTTCATTGTTTAGATCCATCATTATTCATGAAACTTGTTTGTTTTTCCCTTTTATACATGCTAAATGTGTTTACATGCTTACTCTTAAATTCAAGGCAGTCTTCTGGAGCTCAAAATGCTGTCTGATATCTTTAATGACTGTATGTTCTTGTCTGGTCAGGTCTTAAAAGTATCACTCTTTGAACCAGAAGTAAATCAATGATAGTGTGTCTCAGAATGTCTTCCCTTAATCTAAATCTAAGCATCTTCTTTAATTCTGAAAACCTTAGTGTGCAATAAGTGTTCTGAAGTAACCATTTAAAAGTTAATCTCCTACATTTGATAACAAAAATTTTTCAGTAACTTTTTTATCTAGGTTGCCTGTTCTCAGAAACACTTCAGGTGAATTGTGTGACATAATTTTCTGAAATTGTAAAGCACTTGTTTCCTTATCAATGGTCCTTGTTTTCCTGGCCAATGTTTTGTTGCATAGTAAAATGTATGGATGTGTATTTGATTTCTTTTTAACAATGGAAATAAAGCTTTGCTTAATTTCCTTTTTAAGATTAGATATTTTTTACAAATAAGATATTTTATAATTAAGAAGTGTCATTATGAATTCCAAATTTAATCATTGACAGTTGTCATTGACAGCAATGACAGCAACTAAATAACTAAAGTTATTTATATAATTTCATCTGTAAGACTCAGCTTAGCTGAACTGGAATAGATTTCTTTTAAGAACATTTTTAATTTCTCTAAGACATAGTAGCCTGGGCTGTTGCTATAGTTTTCATAAGTAAAATGTTAATAATGAGAATAATAATTAGTGCAGATGCCAGATAGAAAATTTAAATAATTTCTATTGAAAAAGAGAAAGTGTTGCTTAAAGTGCTATGCAGCCTGTTTAGCTTCATGGCCTGAACTGTATGTGAGCTATTTAAAAGGTGTTATCTTGTTCTCAACAGCAGGACTTTCTGGCTCTAAAATGGAAGTTTTTCACATGACAGTTTGTGTTCTTCATCGTCACTAATACATTATATTTCTGCCCTTCAGAAAAACGTACAGATAAATCTGCTGTCTCTGGTGCTATAAGATTGAAAATCAACGTTGAAATAAAAGGAGAGGAGAAAGTTGCTCCCTACCATGTGCAGTACACCTGTTTACATGAGGTATGTTGGAGAAGTTAAAGAAAGCAAACTATTATAACAGTTACTATTCAGTTGTTGCACAGATAAAGAAAAAATAAAGATAAAAAAATAGAACGTTGATAAAAAACTACTGTGACACTTCAGGATGAGCTTATTTTTGGTTGGCATACCAAGGTTCATAGTCAAAGACAGAACAGTGTAGCATCAATAGATCATTACTGCCTGAAGTCAGAAAAAAAAAAAAAAAGAGGAGGTGGAGTCAACAAAGTTCTCTCCCATGTTGTTTGTTTTTTTTTAGTATTTAATCCTCCACACATTCTTGCTAGCATCAAGAAGACTAACCGTTTCTGTATAGTAGAGAAATCATATAGATTACTTTTATCAATAATTAAAAAAATAAAATCACTGATGAATCGGTGTATGTCTTTCAGAGATTTTATTTTTATTCAATACTTGTGTATAACTTCATGATTTAATCCATTATCAAGGGTGTATAGGAAAGTACAGAAAGTTTTTGTGCAACTTTATTTTGTAGTCTCTCTTTGCCAGTTCACTGAGGTGACTTTATGTGAGATAGATCACAGTGCTGAATCATAGGCCTATACTACCGGAGTTCCACTACCCACACTTACAGAGACACACAACTGCATTTAGTGTCATGGACGTTTTGTTGGTGCCAGCCTTTTATAAATAAATAAAATCTAAGTTAATGAGCATATTGCTGATTATACTGGACATATTTTTAGAATTCCACTTAAAAGCTAAAAATTCCTATTTGAAAAATTTCTTTCATTTAGAATCTATTCCATTACTTGACGGAAGTTAAAGGTAATGGTGTTGTAAAAATCCCTGAAGTGAGAGGTGATGAAGCCTGGAAGGTGTATTTTGATGATGCTGCACAAGAAATTGTAGATGAATTTGCAATGCGTTATGGAATTGAATATATTTATCAAGCTATGACGTAAGTATTACCATGTTTGTTGTTTTTTGTTTGTTTGTTTATTTTTGCTGTTGTTTTTTGGTTTGTTTGTTTTTTAACACTACTGTTGAGAATGTGTGAGGAAACTAATGAGTTTCAAGCCATTGTGCTTTCATTTTCCATTCACCCCGGTTCCTGACATAATTCTTTCTGTCTTTTGTGTCCCTTTGATTCTCATTGAAGGGCTGCTCAGATGCAATGGCATTAAGATATGTTATAAATATTTTATAAACTGTTACTAGTATTATCACTAATGCATTTCTTAATCCTTATTATATTTATGTGTGGCAAGGACCAGAAAGACTTAACTGTACTAGATGGGATCGGGTATTTGTACTATCTAGAAGAGGGTTTCACAGGCTACATACTCATTCCGAGGAATATGGAAATCATCATAGAATGCCAGTAATGGCTATAGTAACCTTCTATTATAAACATAAATAATTCATGCAAACCATTTTTAATAGTATTAGAACATATTACTACATTGTCTATATTGAAGTAGCTGTCTGATTACTTTAGAATACAACACCACTGAGCTTAGAAGCCTGATGACATGAGAGCCCTATCATATATTCTTACCTTGTCCAGTAAAAAGTTTGCCAGTGAAAAGGGTTATATTCTGCTTCTACTGCAGCCATAGGAAAACAGAGGACTCCAAATGAGTTCATTGACACTATAGAAAGCTGATATTATGGAATTTTAAATCAGAACATTAATTGTGTTTTCTCCATCTCTTTAGAGCACATCTTAAAGAATTATTTTTTTTTTCTATAGTATGAGGGCACATAAATATATAACGTTTTCTTTCTATTGCAGAATGTAATGACAACATCTGGTATTGCAATGAGCATCTCTTTCCCTTCATATAGCTCATTGTGAATTCTTGTTCTGGATGTCTATTAGAAAGGGAGAGGGTATATTTGTAATATATAATTGTTTAATGTTCTTCCTCCAAGGACCTTAACGTTGCATGGAAGAATTAATTATACTTGACAGTTCCCCCATGGTATTGTATATCCCTACTACCTACGGAGAAATTCATGAACTACTTTCATGAATAGAAGTTGGAATTTCTGATTTCCTATTCTTTGCTAGTGATTGTTTTTTTCATGTTTAAATTTCCATCACCCATGTATGCCTTTACATCTTGATTAATATATGAAACTTATTAACTACCATAGTATTATAATTTTATAACTTGATTTAAAGTGATATGCCCGTTTTACCAAAATTTTAATCTCTAAAGTGATAAAGTTATTCTTGCTATCCATACAAAAAATAACTCATGGTTGTAGAAGATGAATCCTCAACAGCTACTGATGCCAAGGGAGGTTTATTATTACCATTTTGCTTGGGAAATAAAGCAGGTCTCTATTTAGCATTAGTGTTTACTCTTACCTACAGCCCAAGTAGTTTGTTACTTCAGTACAGCATGGCTGTACTTAACTGAGCAGTCTTAACTGAAAAGGTGACTTTGAAGGTTCTCCTCTTTCATGTCTTTATTATGATTGTGTGAAAAACTACAGGAAAAAAATATCAAGGTACTGGAAAAAGTTTGAAACTGACTTTTAAAATTCAAATGTAGCAGAAGTCAGCATCGTAAAAATAGAAATATAATTGACATACAAGAATTTTAAAAGTTTTTTCATTTAGCAGTGTTAGAAATGGGTTACATTTTCATATTAAGAAGATGCTTTACTTTAATTTTAATATAAAACATAACATACAGACTTTGATTAAAGGGAAGTAAATTTAGTCTGAACATCTAACTTGGAACTGGGCAAATAATGCAACATACTTTTCAGGAATCCTTGCACAAAAAATCTAACTAAGTCATTTTAAGTTACGTGACCTACTTTGGCTTGTCCTCTTCCTGTTCTTGTTTTCTTCTGTACCTTTTCCACCAGTTTACTTACTGTTTATAACCTCAAGCCTGGCATTTCCAGCAAGTATAATAAGAAAGTAAATTTGAAATTTGTAGTCAGAAGTTTTTATTTTATTTTAGAAAGTACTAGTAAGCCAATTGGCTTTCAAATTTCTTACGTGGGTTATCAGCACTCTCAGAGTCATGGATATTATTGCATGTGATAAACATGGTTCTATAAATTTTGAGAATTTTATTAAAGACACAGAGAAGCAAAAATTCACATAAATGTTGCTTGACACTGATGTTGTCATCAACATCACTAACCAAATTACAGGTAGAACAATGCAGTGATCTAAGTAAGGGCATAACAAAATTATATCAATAGGTTCAAATTTTCCCTACAACAAATAAATACAATTTGGGTCTGTTTTCAAGATGGTAGCGCAACATTTACTCATTAGATGAACCTGCAGAAGAGATCTCCCTGAACTTAAAATGTTGACCCAAACTATATTTCCACAGTCCATCTTGTTTCCTGAGGGCAGTTGATACAATATTAATGTTTTCTCACATAGCAACTGCTGCTGAGTCCCCTTGGCAGAGCATACACCAGAAGTATGACTCTGTGAGTGAGTGGAGTTATTAGTGCCTTCTTATTTCCAACTTAGGGTTACTCGCGCACTAAGGATCTTTAGGTCTATTAGAAGATTTTTGGAAATTGTAAGTCAGTAATACAATTATCTGTTAATTATTTTGGTGTCAATTTTTAAAAGATAGTTCTGATCTCCTCTACATGTATTTTTCAAAATGCATGTGGTAAATAGATCTGATGAGATTTCTATTAACTTTAAGGTTACCTGAAACTGGCAAAAATAATCTGATATCACTATTTTATTTTATACAAAGGAAATTATTGTTTTTCCTATTTGTAGAAAACATGAGGCATGTTGAAACATTTTCTTAAGTAGGTAGCTTGATCACATCTTTGTCAGATTCATGTTGTGGTATTTAAAAGCACTTCTGAAAAATACTGGCAATGAATGAAGGTTTGGTATTATCACTATGAACTGGGAATGCTGAGTTCTAGTCCAGGTCCATGCAATTGCACAAATTATACACAAATTTGCTGTGTATACTAGAGCAGTTTCTCCCAATTTTATAAAATTTAGATAATAGCATTTAATGATCTACCTTCTAGGAATGCTGAGAAATGTTTGCAAAGCACTTTGAACATGACTAGCATGATAGGAGTTTTAAGTACCAATATATGCCACTATATCAATGCAAGACTGTGATATATAAACCCAGCAAGAAAATACTTTAAAGAGAGTCTAATGCTAGAGAAAGACCAGGAAGTCAGTCTCCTGGCTTGGCCTTGAAAGGCTGCAGATACAAAAGGACCCCTCATATGAAGATTGAAGCCCTAGACTCTCTTCAGTGTGCCTCTCCTGCCTCCCATCCCCAGCTGGATCTCTTCTCTTCCAGATTCTATATAAATTAGAAAATCCAGCAATTATTTAGTTCTTTAGCCTAGCTTTTGGGGGGATTAAAACCTTGTTTCATCACACTGTCTACTTGTGCTGTAATCTTATGTCCTTAATACTTCAGAGACTTGCAGTGATGCTCTAAAGTAGCAAAAAAAATAATTAATAAATAAAATAAATTAAAAAAAAAAAAGAATATAAATACAAATAAGTGGTGGGATTTTCTTTAGGTGTTTGTACATGCATAATTAATGACCTGATCTTTCTCTTGGAAACTGACTTAAATTATAAGAGGATTTCTTTAGTGAGATGCAAAAGTGTTAGAAAATTATGATTTTAGAAGTTTTCCAGGTAATTGCTTTTTAATTTCAGGGCAAATTTGTTACATATTTACTTTAAACTACCTTATGGATCACACACGTACTCTAAGCACTCATCAATAATTAAAGCACACTTCAAACCTAGGATGAGTTCAAGACTTGTCCTATACTGACAAGTATAACCTAGATAGATAACACAGTAGATAGATTAACAGTAGATAACCTAACTGTAATGATAGGTGATTGTATTTAGGATCACTTTTAACTTGCTGTGAGTAGCTGATGTGAGTAGTATCTCAAATGTCTGTCTGTCTTCAAATGTACAGGTTTTGTAACCTGTCTCATTAACTAAGGATGTTAAGAATTGTTTTGCCACTAATTTTAGAGAACCCATGTCTGATATCTAGGTACTGAGCAGAAGAGATCAAGCACATTAATGAAGATTGATTCCTGAGCCTAGACATCTGGAGAGTTTTGGAGTTACCTTCTTTTTAAATGTGCCTGTGACCTGACACAGATTTCTGAAATAAACATTGCAATTTAGATGTCTCATTTCTGAAGCAAATTAAAGTGTTGGAGAGGGCTTGTTTTGGAGCAATGTGAGGTACTGGCAGAGTAGTATTTTCAGCTCATTTCTGAATCTGTAAATGAGCATTCATAGTCTGATTCTGTGCACTGAGAGGGAATACTTGAAAAGCAAAAGAAGCACTTTCATGTGCTGCCTTCTGCAGCACATCGCGATCTCCATTTTAAATTATACACATAACCAAAAAATATAGGCTAACTGAAAAAAAAATGAGTTGTTTGACAGATGTGAAATAACAGATTACCTAGAGGACTATTTAAAAAAGCATCTGCAAATAGACTATGGCAGTGATGTGAGAGACCCTGGAAAAGACATTATTGTCTCATTAGCAGAAGCAAACTTCTGGACCCTTAGAACACCAGAGAGTGGGAATATGATGAAGCGGGTCACTCACAGGAACATCAGGCAGGTCTCACAGTGAAGGAATTCAGAGGACCCCTGGAAGAATAAGAGGGTATCAGAAAAAGTAACGTAGGTAGAATGTGTGTGTGTAGGCTTGTAAGAATTGTAAAGAGCTTGTTTGTTTGTTTTAGTATCTTTAGGAACAGAAAACAATTACAAGATTCAAATAAACTGAAATGATGTGTTTTGGGGGTTCTTTGAGCAGTGACAGAATTTAGCTGAAGTTCAGTATGACCAAGTTCAGTCAAAATTCAAGTTAATTTTTTGAATGGGCACTAGACCCATATGGTACTGGCCCAACACACTGCTTTGCTTATGCTCTTAAGGAAAAATTGTAGAGAGGAGCCAGATACTCCTGTTAGGAGGAGTGTACTGCCAAGACAGGACCTTAAGACATGCACAGAGCTGCAGAGTGATTAGAGTTTCTTCACCCTGTCCTGTTTGTCTGCATCCTCATTTTCACCACTTCTTCCTTGGCTAATCCCCCTCAGCGTCTTTCTCATCTGTATTCATTTATCCCTTATCCCCTTATCTTCTTCACAATCCTGCCTAACTGCAGATCTTGAAATTTTATGATTCGCAATAATGTTATTCATTTTCTTCCTGTGTTAGGTCTTTCATACATCTTCTATCTCTTATGCTTTTATATGTGTATATATATATAAATTCTTTGTACATAACATGCATACTTCTTATTTTGAACAAGTAAACAGGTAAACTTAAAACTGGTATTTCTGACCTTTTTTTTTTTTTTAACATTTAGAGTAAATGAGTTATATAAGACCTCCTTCCAGTTCAAATACTGTATACTTACAACAGATTTATTTTTTTTTTCTTGGATGACCTAATTTAGGCCTGCCATTATTTTCTCACTGCTCAACAGTGTTTAAAATGTTGCCTAATGAATTCTAGTTTCCCATGAAAAAAAAAATTATAAAAAACAGAGCTCAGACCTGGGTGGAAGTCAGGGTTAGTGGTTTCTTGTACTTGTTTGTCCAAGGTGCTATGAGCAGTAATGGTCTTTGGTTTCTTTACAAAAAGTGAAAAAAAGGTTACTAGCAAGTCAGGGAGTCAGAACTATTCAAAACTTAATACAGAATCACGTCACATTGTTATTATGTTTGTGATCAGCACTCATCCCAAATTCTTACAAAATTCTGTTTAATAAAAGCTAGAGCTGCGTCAAAAAAATATCCGGTTATCAACTCTGAACATTGGTATGGCTAAATGTTGGGATGTGTTGAGCTTGGGAACCAGTTGCACTCATGTACTCCGATGTGGCAGTTTCTTCCTTTTCACTCTTCCTTCTGTTACCGTAGAATTTAACATCATATGGGCATGAACTCTCATATTTGTACTGTGACCTATATAGCTCTACATACTGGAGTAGGAAACTGCTGAGTGCCAGATCTCACAACTACCTTAAACAGCTCTAACTGAACTGCTCATAATGGAAGTATAAGGTTCATCAAATCTTTCATCCTTCTACTGACAGCTTCAGCCATCAGTAGTTAACAGTTCATCACTCTGAGCTTCGTTTACATGTTCCAGTAGTGTATCTTGCTGTATGGACATGCAGCAAGATACATGTTGCATGTCCATGATCCATAAATTGTTGTATGGACACATGTGTGTCCATATTTCTATGTGATGTGCTTGCAGTATATTGTGCAGTATACTCCCTTGTTAGCTCAAGCTCCATGCCACAGGACTGGCTGTGCTGTAGTTTTTCTCTGGCATCAAAACATTCCAGATGTAGGGAAGTGGAGAGCAACTACAGGCTTGTGGGAGAACAAATCTCCTCAGACTCAGCAGAAATTGGGGGATAAAGCCTTTTCTCTCCTAAAGCCCCAAACCTGCTCAATGATGGATTTCTCTATCTTTAAAAATTACATTTTCCAACATGAAGCTGGTTCAGCATTGATAGACTGATTACTTTATGTTTACTGTCCTGAGCCAAAGTGCAGCAATTTCAGTTAGGTAGAAGTCAAATCATGGTGAACCTGAAAGTTGATGTTCACCTTTCATAACAAAGTTGCCTAAAACATAAGCCACAGTAAAATGATGTTTTGAGTCTTTGTATTATTATCAATTAAATTCTTCTCTAATTGAGTATAGATCACTTGTGGCCTTTTAAGATTGAAAGTTCATGTTTGGTTTTAAGTTTGTGTTTAATAATTAATGTTTTGCTTAATAGCAATCAAGATAGTTAAATTATATTTTTCTCCCTGTATTAACAGAGTGAGAAGCAAATGTGACTCTGATGTGTTCAATTTGAAAATATCAGCATTTAACAGGTGGTAATTATATCAAACATCTGGATTTTTTTCATTTTTGTCTATACAATTGTCCATGAAATAGCTTGAAAATCACACCATTGCAGCTGAAAAGAAATTGTGGTGACAGAAAGTGCATAATCCTTGCCACCTTAAATAACTGTCAGTTTGTTTGAATTACAGGCACTTTTCTTGTCTGTCTTCTAAATATATGTGCCCTGGTGTTCCAGCAGTTATGAGTACATTGTTGGCCAATATAAATGCTTTCTATGCTCATACTACAGCAACAACTAATGTATCTGCTTCAGATAGGTTTGCAGCTACTAACTTTGGGGTAAGTAGATTTTATTTTTCAATGGAATACTGATCCTTATTTTCTGATATATGATACAGTGTTAACTTCTAAATTCAAAGTAATAATTAAAAAAGAAGTTGGTCATTTTAAAGAATCCATGTTGCAGTTACCTTTTGAAGATTTTACCCAGTCTACATTCAACTACTATAAAAACTAAAGAAGATACTATTCATTTCCTTTTAAAACCCTTACAAGGATATATGCAAGGAATATAGGGTAGAAAAAAACAGCACACACATATAGAACTAAAACCTTTAACAACCAGTTTTTTATCTTTATTGCAATTGGTCTTGCAGACTAACTGCACTAGACTAATTACAGGTTACAATTGCTTTCTTGGGGCATTAGAAAACTCATACTAACCTAACAAATCTAGTCATAAATATTTGTAGATAACTTGTCTATAAAAATTGACTTTTTTTTTTTTTTTTTTGGCTAAAATATGGTGCACTGTCCAAGCCCGGGGCCTAGATGTCAGAAATTTTAGACAGACTACCAGAATCTCAAGATGTGGTAGTACTTTGTTGTTGTTGATTTTCTTTCTATGGATATATATATTTTACAATGTAGATAAAATATGACAACAAAATTAAAATACACTGTCTAATCTCTTTCCTTACCTTACAGAGGTAGCTTATAAACAAAATTTGATGTTGAAAAATGCATTAATTCTTTTCCTTATTTGTATATGCTCTCTAATCATTTCTCATTTAACAGCATGTATGAAAACATTATAAAATTTTCTTTAAAATAGTTTATTGACATTAAATTAAATATATAACAATTAAAATTTAATAAATACAAATTATAGTAGTGTGAAGTAGTGTCAGAGATTGTAATGCTCTTTTCCATCACTAAGAATAATAGAAGCACATGACTTTCAAGATTTTCAAGACAACTTTATGAAATTACGCATTTGAACTAATAAACCAAGGAAGATCTATTTCTAATTTTGCTTTTGTCTTCCCATCAGAAGTCACAAACAATTATGAGATTATGCCCAATATATTAATCCAATCTGTACATGGAACAAGTGTAAATTTTCAGTTTTTTAAAGAAAAACATTTGCTCTGAGTGGTAAAAGATATTTTGATTTGCAGCAAACAGTGTTTGATATAGGAAATATCCTTTTTTGAGGGTGATGTGGATACCGTCACACATTTTGAGAGCTATCAGATCTTGCTACTGCCAACAGTCTGCTGCTTTCACATAGGCTGGCAAGGATTAAGGACAATATTCCTGTGTAATTTTTTCATACTTTGAACAGTTGAAACAAAACATGTCTGCAAAAACAAGAATCTTTAAGATAGAAGTCGTGTTTAAAAATAAAATAGAATAAAATAAAAATGTGTAGTAATAATACCAAAGATTGTTTTTTACTATTGCTGTATCTTGAGTGTTCTTAGGATCCAGTGCTACAGCTTATAGTAAAATACAGTAGATAATCAACAGTTTAATACTCCTAAATACTCCTAAAATAACACTAATAGTACTAATGTAATAATATCTTTTTAAATTTGGGGGATATCAGAAGTCTGTATGTAAGTTCCATTAAATAATCATTGTATTTAAATCCATGCAGTAATTTTATTTTTTTTTTAGGAAAATACTTATTTTAAATGTTAATTCATTTTAAATGTTAATGTTGGTGGAAGAACTCCCATGTATATGAACCCAGGTCTGTGTCTTTAGTTTGGAGATAGCATGTTCTTGAAATGGAATTTTATCTCCTGATGCTAGAGGTTTGCTTTGAAATAAGAGTATTAATGCTGCTCCATTCTAGAAAGTAAAAAAGTTCCATAGATGAATAGCACAATCAGAATATTTATGGTTTAATTACTGTTTTACCATGACAGTGAAATATGTACTTATTTTGCTATATACTTACTCTCCTTTTTTTTATAAACTCATTGATGGTTTAATATGGTATGATTCTACATCTTTGTTGAAACAAGACAACTCTTTCCATGTTCAAGCCCAATTAGACTTTCAAGTTTTACCAAGATTTTGAAATTTAGAATGTTTTGAATATATTTTCTGTTCTTTGCTTCCGTTTTGCTAATGATCAGAACTACCTTCTTTTATCCTCAGATTGGAGAGAGATTAAATCCTCTCTCTGATGTTAATGCCAGTTTACCTTTGACGCAAGTTCCAATCCAATTCATAGTTCAACAGATGGATGGAAAGACAGTAGCAAGCATCATTAATAGACATTTGGAGATACTTCTTCAAACAGTTGACTTATAGGCAAAATATTAGATTATTTTTCTCTCTTGGCCAAAAGGCATTTGTTAGTGAATAGCTCCACTTCATCAAAAAAGAGCATCTCAAATTCAAGTCCTCAGGCTACAGCTGGGAAGGATTTGGCTGACTGAATATTTCAGTAGTTTTATAGCATGACAAGAAAAATAAAATAAAATAAAATAAAATAAAATAAAATAAAATAAATAATTCCTTATGGGAACTATGCTAAAGGTTAGTGTTACGCTGAGCGACAAGTGACAGTGCATGAAGGACTCTGGTTTCAAATTAGTGTGTATACTATTTGACAGATAGCATTCTGAGAGCTATCAGATCTTGCTACTTCCAATAAACTGCGACTTTCACGTAGGCTGGCAAGGATGTATGCAGATTTTTGTGCAGTGGACTATGGTGTATGTTCTAATATGAAGCCTGCTAATTAAAAGCTCTCATTAGTATTACTTGGAAGTGGCACAAATCAGCTGGCTATCTCACAGCAAAATGTTTTCTGAATTGTTATTTTAAATCGTACTTTTACATCAAATTCTGCTATAAATGAACATAAGTTCTTACATATTAAAGGGAGGAGAAAGTTGTTTCTTCAAGAGTGTAAGCAATTACAAGGCAAATAAAAAACTTTTACAAGCTCATCTGTTTTAGTATGGGCTGATAACATAACTATGGACTTCAAATTGAATTGATGCTCTTACTGCATTTTTGGTCAGGGACTTTGGGCAATGTTTTTCAATTTCCAGATATTTTGCTTGAGTTATTTAAGAATGTGTCAATCATTAACAAAGGAAAATACTGTTTAGGAGAGTGTTCATCACCTCACTAATGCATTGCACAGCTGCACAGAGTTGAATGCATACCAGGTAAATTACAGTATAAGTTAGAAAGTAAAAATACAGTTGTAAAAGATATCTCAGACCAGGACTTTTGTATGAAACAATGGAAAACAATCTATATTTCAAATGAATTAAGAATGTGAATTAGTAGATAAATGTTTTTGTTTGTTTGTTTGTTTGTTTTTTAAGAAAAAAAAAAGGACGGGGGGAAGTGTAAGCTATAATTTTACCCTTGATTACAAAGTTGTGCCAGTTCTTATTGCAAAATATTCTTGTTTTCATTTTACAGAGGGAGAAGTTCATAAAACTTCTGGATCAATTGCATAATTCTCTGAGGATTGACTTATCTAAATACAGGGTACGTGCACCATATTCTACCTAGAGGACAACTCAAATGTGTTTTCCCACAAAGGTCCCTGTGTGCTTTATCCGATTAAAGAAGTTTTAGAGATTAATCCCTCTTGTGGCATAGAAACTGATATACTGAGTGCTAACAGGAGACTTCTGGCTAACTATTTTCTCAATTTGAAAAAGTTTTTTTTTTCTTCTTTTTTTTATTTTTTTTTTTCCAAAAAGCTAACAGTGAGTCAAGGGATGAGCTGAGCAGACATTCAAGAAAGAGTAGCTTTCAACAACTTTATTTAAATTAGTTCACAACATGATTAACTTAATTCATTTGGGAATTGCCTTCACAGACTTACATAGTATAAATTGGAATTACTGCTGCATTTATTTTGAGTGGTTCTACAGTCACCAAGCTGATATCCTAGGAATGTTGGGTTCCGACTCCACATTTTTCTTGACAATAGGAATTCCAATTTCATTTATGCTACATAGAAGCTCCTTCCACTTAGTTGTGTTCCAAACCCAGCCTTTACTGGAAAGAATACCAGTCTGTATTGCACTGAATTATCATACCAATTATCATACCATTCTGAACTCCCTCTCTTTCCCCATTTCACTGGATGATGAAACATTTAGGTGATACATGTTATAAGGGCTCCATCAGCTATGGCTTTCCTTTCAGTTTCTAGGAATGGCTGCATATAGCTCAGGGATTTCTCTGTTCATCTGGCTTGCTTTCTAAAGTGGAAAGAGGGGAAGGGAATGTTTAAAAGAACCTCAAAGCATTACAGGTAGTAGAAGCTGCACATATTCACTTTTTAAGACTTAAATCTTCATGGAGCATGTAAATTCATTTTAAGTTCTTTTAGTACTGAAGAATGTTATTCTGATTTTATCAGGGCATGAGGATGACTTTCATTAGTATGAAGCCATTTAAATTATGGCATTTCCCAACAGTCTCCCTGTTAACCTAGAGATCACAGCAAAATTTTCATGAATGATTCCTTCAGTAACCTTACTACAGAGTTTAAGCCCACAAGTGAATTATGTGCTATGGAAAATCCATAAGTGATTTCCATTAGCAACACCTCCAAAGACTTTTTGTACTATCTTTACTTCATCAATGTTCTGAAAATATCATAGTAATTTAAAACATTCATATTACAAAGCCAGTAGCATTATCAGGAGTGCTTCTATTTGCATCAAAGGGATACTTATCACTGACTTTCTCACAAGCAGAATTCAGGCAGCAGATGAACTTTTCTAATGCTTCGAAACATCATCTTTTTTTTTTCCCAGATTATTTTTTCCTAGTTTTTCAAGGATCATACCTTTATTTCCCATTTCACATGATTCCTCTCTTCCTGATTCAACAGGATAACTTTCCTGCCAGCAATTCTGAAAGACTTCAAGATCTGAAATCAACTGTGGACCTGCTTACCAGCATTACTTTTTTTCGAATGAAGGTATTGTCCTTTATTTGCAAAGCGTCTTGGTGGTTCAGTTCTGAAAGATTTTTTAGAATGAAAATGGCGTAAATTGATAAAGCTGGATGGGAATATAAAATCACAAAACACCTTGTAACAATAGTTTGTGATGTCATTGTGGTAGGCACTACGTAAAAAGAATTAAATGATTCATTAACTTCAAGTTCATACTTATGTACCCTAAAGTGGAGTAAAAAGCTGCAGCTATTGCTTTAGAAAATGAAGAGTTGTTTCTTTGATATGCAATGAAAATCACATAATTATATGGTTTAATGATATCTTAAAGAGGAAAACCTTAAGATGTACACCCTTGGGCATGTATGCTAATTTCATCATATGAATAATCTCATTCTAATAAAGATTAGAGATACCATTTAATTGCTTAACTGAAGTGTATGTTTTAATGCATTTTTAAACTAAGATCACCTGAAGCCAACATATATATTTTTTAATATTTTTACCATTATTATATTTCAACACTTTTCATCTTGTATTGCAGATCTATATTCATTGCAACACTTGTATTTATTCTATTCTACATGATTCTGAAATTCTACCATTTATGAAATATTTTATTAGGTCCTTGAATTACAGAGCCCACCTCGAGCCAGTACTGTGGTGAAAGACTGTGTAAGAGCCTGCCTGGACTCAACTTATAAATACATTTTTGACAACTGCTATGATCTTTACTTCCAGTTAGTGGACCAGGTAAGGCAAACATGCTTTTGCTTAGTCATTGGTGTTAGTTTACAGTAAGTAAACAGAAAGCATTCCAGTGTTCCCTCACATGAAAGCACTGGGGTTATTTTAATTTTATTTATATGAGAAAGAGCATCACAATAAGAACATCCACAGGTGGCTATGAATTCTTAAATGGTTAACAAGATGAGTTTCAAAATGAAAATGTCAACTCATAAATTAGTATTTGCAGTGCACATGGCTGTAAAATTGTCCTGTGACTAGGAAAGATGAAATTAGATAGATTACTGTTCATTTAAGATTTGTAATTGGAAAACAATTTTTAAAACTCCAGTATTACACTTCAGTGACTGTAGGAGAGAAGTACTAGCATTTGTTGAAAATCATATACTATCCTTCCAGTTTTACATATTATCACCTGTGATGTGTACTTCAATCCAGGATTTAGTAGCTGCTTCTAGAAAGCAGAGGATAATTACATAGCATTTCTAAATAACAGTCCATCAGGTCCATCAGGCTGAACTGTAAATGCAAAATAATTATAGTATTTGTCATGTCCCAGATGTCGTGCAAAAGCCTTGAAAATGCTTTTTTTTTCTCTCACCTAGACAGTGTTTATTCTATAAATAATGTTAAAATTAAGAATTTGTATCTGCAAAATTGAACAGCTGTCTAAAAGGAGCATCATTGTTTTATCCCATTACCTCTTGTTCACCATCTTGTCTTCTGAGTGGTACATTGGAAAAATGATATTTTGATAACTACTGCCTTGAGAGGGATGAGTTATGTTTTAGGCAAACACCCATTTGCAGTGTAGTGTATCATAAGAACATTAATATTACATGATATGAAATATCAAAATTAATTTGACAGCATATTTCACTTGAATAAAAAATATGAATTCCTACATTCAAAGAAAGGCAATAAATGCGATCTATTCTACTTTTCTGAAATGCAAGTGTGTTTTCTAATGTGGGACTCCTGACAGAGAATCCTGATGAGAAAACTTACCTCTAGCTCCCAAACTTCAAACATAAGAAACTCTCACCAACACCTGTAGGCAGAACTCTTCTAGAAAATCAATTGAACGTATTCACCTGCATAAGAACTGTCTAATAAATTCAGTAACCTTTAAGTCTATATGAAGCTGCAGGAGCATCAAATCACAATGAATAAGAAATTTCTCAATGATTATTTGTCATAAGTTTACATTGATTTTTGCTGTTGAGTAATAGGAAATTCTTGAATTATTTGAATTCCTATTAAAATACCTGAAATGTATCTTGCTGCAGATACATTGATACTACTGTAAAAAGAGTTATATTATATGGAAAAAATAACATGATGTATAAATGATATACACATTATCTCTTTGTAATGAAGTATAACTGAGTACACAAGTGCTTTGTCTTTTTCCCTTATTTTCTTTTTCATATAAGCATGATAGGGTGTCCTGGTTTCAGTTAGAACAGAATTAATTTTCTTCCTAGTAGCTGGTGGAATGCTGTGTTTTGGCTTAGGATGAGAAGAGTGCTGATAACACCCCGATGTTTTAATTGTTGCAGAGCAGTGCTTATACCAAGCCAACGACATCTCAGCCTTTCGCTCTGTCCTGCCAACAGGCAGGCTGGGGGTGCAGTAAGAGCTGGGAGGGGACAGACCCAGGACAGGTGACCCAAACTAGCCAAAGGGGTATTCCGTACCATCTGACATCATGCTAAACAATATATAGGGGTGGCTAGCCGGGGGGAGGGGGCCGGACTGCTCGGGGTTAGGCTGGGCATCGGTCAGCGGGTAGTGAGCAATTGCATTGTGCATCACTTGTTTGTACATATTATTATTTCCTATTATCACCATTGTATTATTATTATTATTATTGTTATTATTATTTTGTTAATATTATTTTCCTGTCTTATTAAACTGTCTTTATCTCAGCTCACGGGCTTCACTTTCCATTTCTCTCCCCCGTCCCAGAGAGGGAGGGGGGAGGGTGAGCGAACGGCTGTGTGGTGTTTAGCTGCCGGCCGGGTTAAACCACGACATAGGGTTGATGAATAATTGCAGAAGGAAGTCTGCAGAATTACTTTTTTTCTTTTTACAGAGATAAATTATATTTATTCTATTTTCCTGAAGCTACAAAGAGAGAGAGCAGATTCTATAGAGATAGTCTGAAAAGGGTGGGCAAAGATTACACTTCTGAACTAATCTGAAATAGCTGCAAATAATGAAGCATTTGTTGTCATTATCTTTGAGAAGTTAAAGGGCTGAGTAAAGTTTCCCACTTCCCTGCATGCATTTTTGTGGCTCGTTAAACTTCTTATATGTAATTTCTTCTCCCTGAGATTGCATTTTTTGTTGTCTTTATGTTATTAGGCTTCCAGTTTCACAATGCAGAATTGTTTTAAAGTTATTGTTGCCCCTTATCTTTTAAAGGATGTCTGTTCCTTCTTTCTGTGATAACCTTGATTGAGAGTGTTTAGTCTGAGAGCACTAAACTTTTAAATATGAATGTCAGGGAGGGATTTTAATTCTATCAAATGACATTTTACCAAAATGACCATAGATAACAGAATAACGAGTTATTATAACGATAATAATATTATAACGAGTTATAATAACGAGAATAAGAATTTACCCCTAAAATAATGAAGAAACACACTGAACGTTCATGTGTTTATTCTCCAACAGCTTATATTGCAAGCTAAGGACCACTATGAATTAGTAGCAGCACCAACGACAAACATTACTTCTATTTGCCTTATAAACAGTTCCTTTTTTTTTTTCTTTTATTTATTTATTTTTTTTTTTTTGCTAGCATTTACTCTGCTGCAATTTCATTTTGTTTGTTAAGTATAATATGAGTTGTTGCTAGACTGGGTATTGATAAGTCTGCAGAGTTTATCAGCAAATGCTAGTCATTTTAGTAAACTGTTAAAAGTGGAATATGAAGTAATCTTAGTTCTGCACAGCACTGCAATACCTACAAATGCTAATCTGTATTTTTAAATTTCCACCTTTTTTTTTTTTAATTTGTGAATTCATAAAATAGTTTTTTCTCCCTATTTAGTAAATTGTTTAAAATGCAGAGATATTATAGTATTTTTCTTTTGGTAGAGAATGTAAAACAAGTTTAAATTGTTATCTGTCTCCAATTTTTTTTAGAACTGAAGGATGGATAAGGTGTCATTACATTACTTCTCTCTTACTCACTTATTTTCAAGTCCTGTACTTATTGACAGAGCAGTGCGAAGTCCTGGAATAGTAATTAAAAAAAAAAAAAAAAAAATTCACTCAGCTATAAAACTGAATTAACTGCAGCAGTTTCACTGTATTTACATGCCTTTTCTACTTCCTTTCAACAAGTATTGCAGCAGGTGAGTTTGTATGTAGAAACTTTAAACAGACAAGCATTTACAAACTATAGACATACAATTAGTACCAAGTATGAGAAGTTTTAGTGAAAATGTGTGGAAAGCAAAATTTAAAATACAAAATTAACAATTAAAATGAATAAAAGCAGACCATTTGAAATAACTGATCACTAACAGTAATCAAACATCAATCACATATATCTTAATAACTGACAGGAAAAGTTTCTGTTTCATGGCAGGTGGGAGGTAATTCTGAGCAAACTAATCTAATTAAACTAGCTTTAATAAAGCAATGAATACAATCATTCAAATCACTACCTAACTTCTGCATCAGTTCTAGAGTTGTACAGGAGACTACCTTCTGAATTTTTCTGTTACAGTTCACCACCAATATATCTGTACATGGAACAGCTAAATACGTATCTTTTTGGAATATATAGCTCTGAAGGTTTTTCATTGAATCCAGCCATATTGCAGAGTGATTTCTGGTATCACAGAACAGTGAAGTAGAAACCAAAATTGTGATTAATATTTCATTAGCCTTGTGTCAAAAACCCTTAACCCAATTACCCCAGGTTCCACTCTTTAGCCTTCTTCATTAACCATTCTCTTATCTTTACTTGCCTCCCCACGCAATGGAGGCTTACTCTGCTCAGCAGGAGGAAGGAAAACCGAGTTCATCCTAACATGGTGTTGCAGGAGAGAAGGTTCATGTTTTAGTTGTACAGCTGAGATTTGAGCTGTGAGAAGCGAGAGCTGAAACAAATGAGCCCCAAAGCAACAAGGAATGGTTTATATGTAGGCCAGCACCTGCTCTCACTCCAGGGAAAGACTAGCAGCTGCTGTCTTGCTTAGGCCCACTGCAGGCTTGGGGCCTATGGTTGATTTCTTGCCTCAGTCATATTGTGAATGATGTTACTCTTACTTAAACAGTAGTATTTCCATCTGGCCAGAAGTGATAGCCTCCTGCATATTATATCAATGAGTGTGCAACTCATGTTAACCACCTTCTACTTTTGCTTTCATCTTAATCTTTACAGGATTTCTGTACAAGAGAGTTTTTATGGAGGGCACCTTCTTGTGCTTCTCAAATTTTGTAAACTAAGTACTTTTTGTTATTTATATTGAAGAATAGAATTTTACCTCCTGTGATTCACATCCACATGTGAAAATCATGAAGAGTTGTTTCAGCTACTGCCATTGTAGTTTTTTGCTTTTTGTTGTTGTTGTTTTGTAGAAATATAGCTCTTGATAAGATGTTGAACTAAATGTGAACTGGCTTTATCCTCTACAACTGCCTTTTTCTTAGTTTTTCTGAAACGTGCACTAGCTGCTGAGAAGAAAAAAAAAAAAAAAAAAAAAGAAAGAAAAAAAAAAGTAGTAGGAAAAAGTCTTTGTTATAGAAACAAGGTCTTATATAATCTACGCTGGGGAAAGCCCTGGTGAGTGACATTATGTGAGTGACATTATGTGGTGGTTTTACTCGGGTGGGCAGCTGGCAGCTGAGCTCTACCACAACTGCTCTCTCACTCCCCCTCCTCAAAGAGGAACGTGGAGAAAATACGATGAAAAGGGCTCAAGGTTTGAGATAAGGACAGGGAGATCACGCAGTAATTATTGTGACAGGCAAAACAGACTCAGCATAGGGAGATAGTAAGATTTATTGCCTATTACTAATGAGCTAGAGAAGCGAGAAACAAAACAAAAACAAAAACAACAACAACAACAACAACAACAAAAAAAAAAAGCACCTTCCCCTCCATCCACCCACTTCCACCTCCTCCCCCTGAGGAAAACGGGGGAATAGGGGTTATGGTCAGTCTATAGCGCTTCTTCTCCGCAGCTCCTTCTCGGTCACTCTCATCCCCAGTGCTGTGGGGTCTCTCCCACGGGATACAGTCCTTGCTGAACTGATCCGGCATGGGCTTCCCACAGGCAGCAGCTCTTCAAGAACAGCTCCAGATATGAGTCCGTACCACGGGGTCCATCCCTCAGGAGCAAACTGCTCCAACCTGGGTCCCCCATGGGCAGCAGCTCCTGCCGGGTCACCTGCTCCTGCATGGGCTCCTCTCCACGGGCTGCAGGTCTTGACTGGAATCTGCTCTGGCAGGGGTCCTCCACAGGCCACAGCCTCCGTCAGTGCAGATCCACCTGTTCCACTGTGGTCTCCTCCACGGGCTGCAGAATGGAACCCTGCTCCACCGTGGTATGCCATGGGCAGCACGGGGTCACCCTGCTTCACCATAGTCCTCACCACAGGCCGCAGGGGACTTCTGCTTTAGCTTCTAGAGCACCTCTCCCCCTCCTTCACTGACCTTGACGCTTGCAAGGCTGTTCCTCACTCCTCTCACTCTCCCAGCTGCTGTGTGGTACAGCATTGTTTTTTTTCCCTTGTCTTTAATATGCTCTCACAGAGGTGCTAACAACATCACTTACTGGCTCAGCTCTGCTCAGCAGTGGGGCCCATACCTAACTTGGGGCAGCTTCTAGATTCTTCTCACAGAAGCCACCCCTATGGCCCCCTCCTACCAAAACCTTGCTACTTAAACCTACTACACATTAACGCTCCAATAATCATTTCCATTTTGAAAAGCTCTTTTGTTTGCATGGGCAATTGTAAATTGCTGGTGATATTAATTACACCATCCATTGTAACTGCTTCTGAGCCTCACCTTTATTTCAGTCACATTAGACACTGATGCTGTATCATTTGTGTATCAGCTATGTATGCAACAGGGTGATTAATGATACTTTTCTAAAATTCTCCACAGTGACAGCAAAAACAATTTCAATTAAGTGTTGCTCAAATTCCCTTTCTGCCATTCTAGATAAAAGTTAATTGAGGTTAAGATAACAATTAATTCACTATACTAGTAATATAGGCCTATCCAAAGAGAAATGGGGTCCTTTCAATTGGTCATATGTAGGCTACAAATGAGAAGCAAAGGGAATGTACAATGTAAATACACATTTTAACAAGGTAAGAAAGTATTAATTTCTTAATAGTTTTTTAATGGGTGAATATTATACATACATATAACTACACAGAAAGGCACAAAAGGTAGGCTTTCCATCCAGGGGAATATAAAACACTGCATTACTTACTAAATATTCATTAATGACTGGACAGTCATGTCGGTAATCCGTCTGACATATCAGTGTCTCGTGTCTTTCCTGGTGATGGTTACAAGGATATAATGGGACTTCTCAGACTGTCTGTTTTGGATGTGAAACTGGTTGCAGTCCTTTTCATTTACAAAGAGCATACAAAATCCCATTTCCCTGAATTAAAAAAAAAAAAAAAAAGAGAGAGAGAGAGAGAGAAGGAGAAGAAGGAAACCAAATAACTCACTTATTCTGCTCACAGCTTTTAAGTCCTTGGAGAGCCAATACCTCTCTTGAATATTCCTAGGTACCTCTTCCCAGTATTTCTATCTCCAGTGATTTTTTTTCCCCTCCTACTCTGCACTGTTTTCCTCTGCCTGTTTTAAACAAATACATATATATTGGTTCTTCTAGCCAATCTATCAGTCCTTGGAAAATCTCCATGCAAAATACTTCAGGCAATAGCTTTTGCTATTTTTTCTTATTACAAAATAAAGTGAAATTTATCTGCTTCTTCATTTAGAGTGAAGAGCATAGCAAGCCCAATAACTTCAGCATAGCTTAATGTAAAACAAAAGAAGAAATATTCCTTATAATTGATTTGTTCAGTATTTATTATGTAGGATATTAAAGTTCCATCTCAGCAGACCATTTTACCAACACTCAGTTTCAGCACAACAAGAATTTTAAAAATGTATTTCATTGAATTGTGGACATGCACTATAATTCAAATTTCTCTGCTGATTTGGGTGCCTTAGCACTATGTATGGTTTTTGACATGTCCACAACCAGATACAGACTGTTATACAAACTACTGTAGTCTGGGTAGACTTAAGACAGTCTTTGAAACAGTCTTAGTTTTGAAGACAGTCTTTGAAACTAAGTAATAACCTGTAGGTGAAAATCACATAATAGTTAGTCTAATTTCTCTAATATAAAATATATTAAAATCTTGTTTTAACAGGGTAAGAAACAAGAAGTTCCTAAAGAAGAACAGGGACCAACAACAAAGAACTTAGACTTCTGGGCACAGCTTATTACTCTGATGGTCACCATCATAGATGAAGATAAAACTGCATATACACCTGTCTTGAACCAGTAAGTAATTACCTTCCCCATAAAAATTAAGAATCACAGATTTATTAAAATAAGGACAGGATATACATCATAATCAGTAATTGTATTTTAAATGTAATCTAAGTATAGATTTTTTTTTTAAATACAGAATATAAAATCAACTATTTGAATAAGGATTTAGTGCTCTTGTAAATGGAAAGAAACATTTTGTTTCAGGAACTCTAAAGACAAGCAGTATATGAACCATCCCAAAATGTCAAGTAGCAAAGTATTATGCAAGAGAATGAAATAGACAGAAAGCAAAGTTCAGTGGAACAGTGTGATGGTATTAATATTATCATAGTATCCATGGCACACAAATTGTACAAATCATGCTGAGACTCCTTTTAAGCATTATAATAGAGCATTAGGAATGTACTTATGTATTTGTGTGTGTGTGTTGGGGGGGGGGGGGGAGTGGAAATAATAAAAAGCTTCACAAAAGGATACTCTCCAAATTTATGGGTATGTGGAGAGAAAGTCTAAGTAGGCTGACTTGAAATTTTTTTAAATGGAGAATGGTATCTTGGATTTACCACAGATGGAAGTTGATTTCTCAGAACTGAGATATAACATGTGAGGAAGGACCAATCAATAACTGAGACAAGTTGAAGAACTTATCATTGTTATAGTAGTACAGAAGAGCAAGCTTATTGATTGGTGCAAGAAAAGGAGATAGCATGCTGGGTTTTAAAAATGAAATATACAGAAAGAGAGCAAAGAAACATGTTTCACATACTAAAGCTGAAACCGATAAGAGAGAGATCCAGAGAAACAGATGTTGCGCTAATTGAAATGTGACATGATGAAGACCTGGAGAAAAGTTTCAGCTATCTTAGCTCCTTGGAGATATTTTGCAGAGTCTACAAAATCTCAGCGTAGTCTGGCTGATTTAGACAAAAAATGGAATTGAAGCTTATACCTGTGTGATGGCTAAAAAAAGTAATACAGGTGTCTGCAGTGGAAGAAGAAATTTAATAGAATGGTCTTAAGGGGAGTGAGAACAATTCTGTTTGTTTCAGCCAATATTTGATAAATACGGAAAGGCACTCTGTACATGGAGATGTGCTTGCCTGTAAGTAAAAGGTAGCACATTGTCTATGGATCCACAGGATTTAGACTTAGTCCCCAAAGAAACTTCCTGGTGATAACCAGATACTGGAAAATATTTGCCTTCTGATTCCTGTCATTATTTTAAATAAATGAATAATTGTTTCAGTCCTGGCAAATAAGCATCTCTTTGTTCAATTATTTCCTGCACTGGCCTTATTAAAGAACATCTTTCTACTCCGAAGAAGAAAGAAAACTTTTTTTCTGTTTACTACATTTATGCAGTTTAGTGTGAAGTTCCTCTGTTGACTAAAGCTCAATTTTTGTGTCAGACCATCTGTATAAAAGTTATGCTTCTTATAAAACATCTATCTGAACAAATACATATACGAACTTCATCCCAGTATCTTCGCTGAATAGTACATAGTAGAAGAAATTGTTTGGGGGACAGCTGATCCTAAAATTTGTTCTAGATGTATTCTAAGGCAAAGATTATGGAGTAAGGGATGGGATAAAGAATAGAGTTCCTCTGAGAGGATTAGGACACATGCTGCAAAACAGCAGAAAATGCTAGCAAAATAAAATTTCTTTTCAATTAAAAGGAACATCAACAATAAAAAATAATCTGCTTGAAATATCTTTGTAATATCATTTTGAAATATCTTTGTAAGATATATTTTATAAATATATTTTATATCTTATAAAGATATATTTTGTAATATCTTTGAAATATCATTTGGAAATCAAGTTCTAAACTCTGTGCCTCTGCACATTTTTAGTAAAAGGCATTCAATTTAGTTGTATAGCATGTATAGTTGTATAAAACATATAGAGGGAAGAAATTTGTAAGTGGATACTTTCTATATGTAATTTAGCATTTTTGGAAACGTATGGAGATAATTGTATATCAGTAACTGAATGGCTATGTTATTGCCATGAAAACCTAACATACTGCTCATTAAGAAGTTTCACCACTTTTTATTGTATGCTTGAGTTTATGAGTTGAGGATTAGAGACTGTCATGCAAGTTAGGAAAGTGATTTTGAGAGCAATGTTATGGATAAACTGAGATTTTATAGTTTTGTTCCAAGAATGACAGAAAAATTGGGAAAACTATGGCCCATGAGACAGAAATTATTGTAGCAAGAGAAAATTACTCATAGAGCACACTCCTGGTTATCCTCTTGCTTCCCTGAGAAACATAAAAATGTGTGGCTTTTACAAAGGCTAGAAAACCTAATGTGTAGAGTTTTGCATGCAAAATTTCTCTGAAAATCTGCTTGGAGACCAAATTTTGGAACTGTTTGGAAAAAAAAAAAAAAAAAAAAAGTCTTTTTATATAACCAGTGATAAGATAAATAATATATAAGTAATATAAAATTATTTATTTACACAGGGGCTCTAGAATTTGATGTTTGATTACCATTTCCCTCTAATAGGAAAATGCTGCTGTTACTCTTTATCTTCAACATACGGAAATTTTCTTATGATTCTTTTGTGTGTTAAGCCTTGTTATCTTCTCACATATTTGCAACACCACAACAGTTAACTATGATAGTTGTATAATGCCCATCAGATAGTTTTAAGTGTGGAAGTTTTGGAAAGGAAGTTTAGAGACGACTTGAAATTAAATGCTCATAGAGCCCATAAACACTAAATTAAAGTACATAAATGATGGACACACATATCTTACTAAACGCTTACACATAGAGGACAGAGAGAAGACTGACTCCACGGCAGCAGCAACAAAACCACAAAAACCTTGTCTGCATTCACATACAGGAAAGAAAAACAAATATTCTGGTATATGTAGTTTTTTGATCACAGGCTTAGCAATGCACAAAAGCATAGCATGCATGCACCAGTACAGTTGTGCTTCATTACCATGGTGATGAGGGATTAATCAAATGTATCATAACGAGTTTAATAATGACTATTAGGCAGATACTCAGAAGACAAGGGACTAGAATGTTAGCTCCAGATTTTGTTAACTCTAAACTGTGATGCTCTACAGTTTCCAGAGTTACAGCTCCTCTATTTTTGAGAGCATGTCATGGCTACCATTACCCTTTTAGAGCAGATGATGTGAAAAACAGTGTTTGTATAAACTAGTCATTATACAAATGCTGTTTACTGTCCTTCCTGCAATTTGATGAAGGAATTCTAGGATGCATACTTCTTTCTTGACAAATGTGGCTCTCAAATTCTCAAATTCTTTCAAATATACCTCCTCCCTCTATGAGTAGGATGAAAGATTTTGCAAAATACAATGAGGTGCCTAAATCTTTTCCTCAGTTTCCTTCAAAGAGATTGATTTGATTTTCCTTCAAAGAGTTTGACTTGGTATTTTCTCCAGCACTTGAATTTCTGGGGTACAGTTTAGATAGAACTTAGGTAAGATATAGTTAACTTCAGTCTTTTTGCCCAGACTGAAATCCAGGAACATGAAATGTTATTTTCATTAGAGTAAGAAGAATATAGTATGAGTCAGTATTTATACTAAATATAGTATGAGTCAGTATTTATTTACTTAGAGTTGTGTGTAGATTCTTAGTTCCTTTATCACAGCAGAAGTACTAGACTTCTTGCTCAGAATGATCAGATGAGTCATTGCATGGAATTACAGCACCAAGGAAGTGTCTTCCAGTCCTATCACTGTCCCTCTTATAATTTGTTTAGGGGTGTGTGTGTGTGTGTGTGTGTCTCCAACTCCAACTTAGAGATGGCACCTTGGCCTTCAATTTTCAAAAATCAGCCCTAGACTATCTAACATAGCTCTAAATATCTTTTTGAGTAGCTTATGCAATCCAGCTGTTTATACAGTGGGAGGAGACATGATCCCTTTCTCTTGAGCTTGTCTGAGTGCTTGGCATACCTGTTGCTTTTATTTGGATTAGTTTTTGAATCCAAACTGGCAGCTTTATCACCCATTAGCATCTTGTGCACAGCAATAAATCATGCCAAGAAATCATTGAGCTCTCTTACTTGTTTGGAACTGAATAATAATTTCAGTCCCTTAATGAAGGGTGGTTTCTCACTTGAGCTCTTTCATCTTTCAGTGAAGATCCTCCTATATCAAACCTTAATAAGAAAGGGAGAATTGGCCCTGAGTGTACCTCTAGCTGTTGCATATTTGGTCAGAGAAACAGAGAACTTCCACATTAATCTAACCACCAGGGTCTGCAAAGAATTTGACTGTGAATATATATTTTAAATATGACATATTATATAAATGTGACATATTTTAAAAATATGATTAATTTAAAAGAATCTTCTTGGGGTGCCATTTTTTTCTTTATATCTTAATGCTTTGACTAATTTTTACTTTCAATTCTATGTATGGTTTTGGACGTGTTGGAATTTGCCTTCTATTGTGGCCCCACATGTGCTAAATCAGCAGAGACTGCTGCAAACTCTGACATATGACTTTCATAATCAGTGTCTGAGTATACTATATGCAGGTCACTTTCGGGGGTGGGGGAGGAGGGGAAAAAAACACCTAATTAGTAATAACAGAATAACTAGTAACAGATTTATATAGCTTATCCTATCATTACTCTTAGCCTGAAAGATATATAACATTAAAACACTACTGCTGTTTCTGACATTTGGAACTCAAGTCAGAATGTACCAGAACAAATTGGAAGTTGCACACTAGGGTTATCAAGTACTCATTTTAGCGTTATAACATTATGTCAGGAAGGAATGTAATACAATATGGAATTCATAAGAAGCTGTTTTTGTTTTTGCAATGTTACTTTTAGGATCCTCCAAGCAGCTTTAACTGTGGCTGCAAATGTCAAGCCTGTGTTTTTCTGCTGCTGTACCCATGGATATGTAGATGTTAGAAATTGGACATTAAGAGGATGTTGAAAATATTACATGCACTTAACATTCTGAGAAGCAATTATGCCTGTGAGAGCAACAGACATAATACAATATCAGTCATGTCCCCCTCGGCAGTTTGCATTACTGTTTGTTGCATAAATTCTTGACATGAGCATTTTTCATAATGCTGGTAATTCAACCTATCAGTTTAGTAGGACAGTGAAATATGGCTGATGATACTAAGAACATCTCTTTGATGAAGTGAAAGCTAGGAACAAGAAAAGGGTTAGCTTTTGGGGCATCATTTACTTAGGGATAGATATCGAATGAATGCTAATAGGTTACCTGAAATTTTCTATTCTTATTTTTCATTTTCTCTCAATATTCGTGTAATTGTATGTGTATATACTTAAACGTATGTATGTATATTAAAGCAAACTAGAACCACATCTTCATGGGGAAGAGGGCTCAGTTCTGTTGCCGACTGACAATCACCTATCACAGGATCTTGAGGGAGTCACTTTTACCTTGTACTTTTCCCCATTCTATTTCTTGTCTTTTTCAAATATGAGTTCTGAAGTCAGCGAATTTTTCTCATTACATATTTTAAAATTCCTGAATATAAATTTCTTAAATCATTTAGAAGCTTCTAAATGCTACTGTAATGCAAATAGTAAATTATTTTTACATGAGTAACCAAATTGAAGTAAATATGATTATTCATGCATAAAGCTATCTCTGAGGATAAATTGTGGTGGGAGCAGTGCATACCAATGCCATACCAATCACAATTGCCCACAGGAAAAAAGGCTAGCACTTTATATAGGACTTACATACACAGTCTTGGTCAGTATTTCAGTGTCAAGCTTTGTATGTGCCCTTCTAAAGTGGGCACATACAGAATTCATAAATGGGGTATGTAACAATGGGATAGATTGTTTAAAATGTAGAATAAAAGTCAAGATTTAAAACACATATATTCATTTAAAATGTGACATAGACATGAAACAATTTTTAACTATTAACCTAAAATTATATAGGCCTTATTTAAGGTTATGGAACTTCATTGGCATGTCCAGTTGATGATTATGCAATAAGTATATCTTTCTCGAGGACACAGAAGTTGGTATCTCTTACCATCATGTTTAGGTACCTAACTGAAGTCAAGTGGGGTGAATTGAGGATAATGTATAGAACTCATTTAACATAACAAAAGGATAATTGCAGTTTGTGTGTGTATGTGTTTTTAAAAGTTAATATATAAACACAGATATATAGACCTAATCAAATAAGTGCATGTTTATCAGACCCAGACTTCCATTATGGCCAGCTTTGCTTTATGGACAAAAGACATTCTCAATATTAAAACAACTTTTAAATCTTTCCTCAGTGACACATTGTCAAAATTCAAGTCTGGTGCTCAGAAAGCACTCAGACTGGACTGCAGGTAAAGAAATTAAAGACAGTTACAGTTAATACATTTGAGCTTTTGAATAAAAATAACTTCATGTTTAAAAGAATTAATATCAAATTCTGTAATTAAGTAGCCATTTGCATAAAAGAAGGCATACCAGTGATTTATGCTAACAATTGCTTCATTGTAAAGTGACAGGTAATGAACTGCATATGCACTTTTTCTCTGTTGATAAGATCATGGTCAAGTATGTCCGACTTAAAAAATACACACACTTCAATATTATATATTCTTATGTAGTCTGGTAGAGGTTGATATAATGATCTGAATTTGAGCAACATTCATGTAATGCTATTTACCGCTGAAAATAATACATCGCTTAGATCATATTGCTATTGTCATATAGTTGTCCATCATTCTCATTTCTTCTTTGGCAATGAGAAGTTTAAAACTTCTTAAATTTTTATATGAATTATTGCAGAATATTTTCTGAATTTGGTTAGTTATTTGGTTAATAATTTTATTTATTAAATAAAAGGTGAAAATACTTTGTATCAAATTCTCTGCTAGTGGAAAGTGGTGTAATAAACACAAGACAAAAGCCCTAGCTCTGTATGTTTTCTCATGAATTTGATCTTTGATGATTTTATGTACTTATGGTGAATTGCAAGTATATTCGTATGGTTCTCATTGCACCACTGTAGTATTATAAATTTCTTTATCACTCTGTGGTTCTGTGCAGTATTTTCTGTTCTATATTTGTGTGGCATGCTGCCTGCTTTGGACTGCTTCTGTGCCCTGGAAACTGTTCACATTATTATCAATTCCACAAATGTTGTAAGGACAGACTTAAAAATAAAAAATAATAATAAAAAAAAAAAAGCTCTCCTTTCAAATATGATGTAAAAATACAATGTCTCACTAAAATGTAAGCTTTTGATAGCGGCTAGCAGTGAAAATAGTAACTGACAGATTAAAGCTTTTTGTTTACGTGGAGCAAGAAACATCTAGCATCTATGAAATGTGGACAAATACTTAGTAGCAGCAAAAAATATCTCAAAAGGACTCTTTTTCAAAGACAAATAAAGCATAAGACCAAAACTAAAAGTTTTATTAGAGGTATGTATTTTTCTACATTTCATACTCTTTATTATTTTGTCCTTTCTTCAAAGTGAAACTCTCTAAACAGGGTCTTTAGTTTAAGCCAAGGTCCCTTAGTATAAGCCTAATAAGCTTAATATAGCTTCACAAACAACTTTACTCTTTTCCAGTGTGATGCTGAAGGAATTAAGGCAAACCTGTGTGTTCTAAACATTTTAGCCAATATTTTCAGGTTCTTCATAGGCTACTTGATTTGCCTGAAGTTGAGGATTTATCTGCAAGATAGATAAATGTTCCTTGGTTTAAAGCATGTTATGTGATGAAATTGGTGCAACATTCAACTAATTTGTTAGGCCTCTAACATTAGACTAGAGGCAGTTTAAGTTTTTATTTGAAGGATGGATGGTGCAGAACAGAAAATACAGTGAGTGGATAATAGGGGAATTATTTTGTGGAAAATAATTTCTTTGTACAAATATTTGCTTTAGTGCTGTGCAGCTGTAAGCATAATTTCTAGCAGCAGATGAACTAATGTAATGTGATTGATTGCAGGTTCCCTCAAGAGCTGAACATGGGGAAAATCAGTGCTGAAATCATGTGGACTCTGTTTGCCCAGGACATGAAATATGCTCTTGAAGGTAATTATAAAAAAATTATTAATTGCACTAGAGAGTTCACCCATACTGACCTCCATTGCAAATCACACCTGGAATCACATTTCAGCAGGTGGTAGGACTTCTCTGATATACTTGTTTAAGATGATGCATAGTTTCGTAAAAAAAAGCATTGTAAAGGAAGAGACTCGTATTGTGACTATATGAAGATATCTGTGGAGCAAGGAAACAAAAGAGTTGTAAATTAAAATGTTAATTCTTATTATCTAGTTTTGACATAAACACCTATGTCCAAAAATCACAATTATGCTTGCTAGTGAGGCAATTATGCACATTACAGGCATTCCAGATTTTTTTACTAGCTGAAAATTGCTAGTATGCCCATAGGAAACATTTACAGAATGAAGTTATGGAGAAAACACATACAGATAATGAAACCTCCTTTGTGTTCTAAAGACAGGTCGTCTATTTCCAACAAAATCAAGTGCAGTTTCCTTTTGTTCTATAGAGTAGTACTATGGTTAACCAAGGGCAAAATATATTTTTCTCTGCTACAGATAATCTCCTACTAATGGTTTCAGACCCACTCATGAAATTGTGATAACTGCAGAAAACCAAGTAAAAATACCTACATCAAAAATGCTGAAAATTAAGAATTAAGGGAACAGGCTTAATAAATGATAAAAAATAAAAATAAAAATAAAAAAGCCAGCCCATACACATACAATCACACTAATTTTAGACAATTATTTAAACCATCCCTTGAACAGAAATTTGTCAAACCCTAACTAATACATTTCTGTGAAGAAGAAAATATGGTCTTATCTGAACTTCACAAATATTATTTATCTGTTAAATAGAGTTCAGATTTAAATGTGGGAGAAATGCAAAAGAGGATTTTAGCTTCCATCTGATGTCAAGAGTATAGCTAAAATGAACTAAATGGATCAAACCTGAATTTGATTGGAAGATTTTTGCTGTCTAAGCTATGTAATGAAATGTGTTCCAATGGTCTTGTGTGTGGCCCTTTACAGAGTTTCTCTAAAGAAAAAAAAAAAGGAAAATGACTATCTCAGAAACCAATTGTAAAGAATTCAATGAACTTTTTTCTGACAAACTCATGGTCAACCTTATTATGATGGGAAAGGAATTATAATGTAGAATACTGTTTTTACAAAGGAAGTTTGTCTCATCCTTCATATTAAAAAAAAAAAAAAAATTTATTCAGAAGAATAAAGGACTTTAAGAGCTATCCAATTTTTTCTTTGCACTACTGCAGAAATAGCTAATTAGAATAAGCCAGATATTGTGATTTTTAGGAAAGAAAAACTCACGTTGCCTTCAGTCATGCCTAACTAACAGCAGAACGTGTCTACCAGGGATAAAAATAAATGCACAGTTGGATTTAAACTACAGTGCAACTCAACAGGAAGAAAGGATAAAAAAATAAAATAAAATAAAAAATCCTGTATTCAATGAATATTTTCTGTATTATTCACTCCACGATGTCTAATGTGTTAATGTGGTACTTTGATGATACTGCAGATTTTTGTCATGATAAAGAGAGAAAAGACAAGTTACTAAAGCACCTGTTAATGGGAGAATTGATTTGTTCATCTACTGTTGTGTTACTTTAATTTGATAGTTTTATTATTTTAATGTTGGAATGTTCACACTAAGCGCAACAGAAGAACTTAAAGATAGAAAGAAAGGAAGAAGGAAATTACATGAGTAGTGATTATAATCTGTATAATGACAGAAGAAGATATAAGAAACCAAATCTAAGGCATAGGTAGAAGAAGAGATTTGCAAACTAGTATTAGAACTCAATGTTCTATAGTCATGTCAGAGGATCAAAAGAACTAGTCTGAGAAAGATAACATTAGGCAGAAGATCGCTGATCTCTTTGAGAGTGATCAGTGAAAGCTGATCAGAACTGAGAAATATGAAGACCAACTGAAAAACACTACTTTGGGTTAGGACATATTCCTGGAAACGTCAGTGATAACAGTTTGCTATCTAGACAAGCTGTAAATCAGGAGGCATCAACAGATGAGTGTACAGTAACTGAATGTTCTGATCATACTTACAGGTAACTAGCATAAAGACTAATAAGAATTTCTAACTGCCATTATATTGTCAGGCTTCCATAACTTTGGATGCATAGTTACACTCTGCGGACAGCCACACCTGAGCACTCCTGTGCTTATCAATGTTCTGTACTGCAAGAAGGCAATTCTCTTAAGACCACTCTAACTGCTAAGTGGAGTGTATTTGATCATTTACTTGATCAAGCAATGTTTTGTATTCTGGTTCAGAAGCTAGAACAAGAAGCTCTTAAAGCAGAATTAATCATACAAAATTGGAAGGTTGGGCTGGATAAGGACTTGAAAACAAATATTAATGTAATACCTGATTATTTAGAAAGATGTAAAGAGGATTCATTAGGAGGCACTTGACTA
Source organism: Aythya ferina (assembly GCF_964211825.1). Taxonomy (NCBI): domain Eukaryota; kingdom Metazoa; phylum Chordata; class Aves; order Anseriformes; family Anatidae; genus Aythya; species Aythya ferina. The sequence goes on along the minus strand of NC_140307.1, from coordinate 18,931,545 downwards.
TTTAAGTCTATTCCAAATGAGACCCTCTGTATGGCCTTGCCTCTCTCTTGCTGTTGATACTGTCTCTCTGAGAGGAGCAAATGCCATTTTTCTCAGTAAAAATCCCAGGTTACTCTCAGAATCAACAGTGAAACAGTTCCTGTGGAAAAAGAATAAGTAAAGGACATTGAAATTCATTATAAATTCTGATAAATGTACATACTTTCACTTTCTGTGGTTTCATTCCTAAACAGGAATCTTGATAAATGTAGTCACAAAATATATATCAGCATTCTGCTCCTCTCTCCAGCTTTACTGTTCTTTAAATCATTAATTCTTTCCCTGAATCTTCTGCAAACTGAGTTTGATTCTCCAATGGATAGTGACAATAAGATCTTTCTCTTTCAATTCTGCAAAATTAGGAGAAGCAAGCCCTTAAATATGGTCACACTTGATCCTCATGTTTTTAATGGAGCTCATCATTAAAACGCATCACATTCTGCTATGCCCAGTCTAGCCTTCCAAGTTATTAATGCAGACTACCATCTGTTCATATGTACAGTTCAGGGCTGTTATCACAACCTCTACCTGATCCAATTTAATATTAATCTTCTCAAGCATCATTTTGGTGTTATAAAATTGATTCCTTTCTGCATCCAACCAAGAGACAGTGAAAAAGTCCATCATTTGAAAAAGTATCACTGATGTGATTTAAAAAAAAAATAGTTTATTCAAGATTCTGCTTCTGTTTCTTGTGTGGGTTTTGTTGTTGTTGTTGTTGTTGTTGTTTGTTGTTGTTGTTTTTTCTCCCACTTTATTAATTCCTACCCACTGCTCACATCAACATAAATTCAGGGAATGAATACATCATAACTTCATCCTCAAACAGAAAATGAATACTGGAACAACTAGTTTACACTCTTATTTTCCCTTTTTCCTGGGAGCAGTGAGAATGGCTGTCCAGGCTATGTCCTCTGACCAACTGAATGCCTCATCATCTACATCAGGAGATGTAGGGAGCTGCAGCTACTGCTGTGAAGAACTGCTGCTCTTCAGTAGTATTGTCTGACCCTTTTGTAATAGGAGCCAATAGGTGCTAGGAATCAAGCAGCAGCAGTCATTACACCCCTCCATCTTGTCTTCCCCCTTGATTCTTCCCCAGGAACAGTCCAGCCCTCTGTGATGGGCATGGCAGGATGCTAGGAGACTGCTACTGTGAGATGTAGAAGACAGAGGGAACAGCAGTTTCCACAGCAGTGGCCTTTTTTTCAATCACAGTGGCTGCACATCTGTATGAATACTATCGTAGCGTGCTTGCATGTGATGGGGTAGATGGTTGCTGTCAGGGCAAAGAGCTCACTCAATGGGTGAGGAGAAAAAGGGGCATCCCAAAGCAGAGATCCGGTCTCCACAGCTGCTGAGATCAGGGCTACAATGTTCCAGGTTGACATGCCTTGCAAACAATAGACTGTACTAAAATCTGGTACTGAATTATTCATTTCATTCTAGATTTTCTTTTGTTTCAGAAATAATTACTATGTTTTGCCTTTGGATAATATTAGAAGTTCTATGAAAACTTTAACAGATTGATTCCACACTAGTTTTAATTTTCTTTCTGATCTAAGGAGTTTAGGATTATTTTCTTGTATAGATTCTGCATGGAAAAGGTATCACACATTTCTCTTTGAGAACTGACTTAGAATCATAGAATCATTTAGGTTGGAAAAGACCTCTAAGATGATCTAGTCCAACCTTTAACCTAGCGCTGCCAAGTCCACCATTAAACCATGTCACTGAGCTCTACATCTACATGTATTTTGAAGACCTCCAGGGACAAAGACTCAACTACTTCCCTGGGCAGACTGTTCCAATGCTTCACAACCCTTTCAGTGAAGATTTTTTTCCTAATATCCAAGCTAAGCCTCCCCTGGCGCAACTTAAGGCCATCTCCTCTTGTCTTATCACTTGGTGCTTGGGAGAAGAGACTGATTCCCACCTTGCTATAGACTCCTTTAAGGTAGGTTTGGCCCTTTCTTTTCTCTCTGCAGGTTATTCATAAGGTAATATGCAAAATTGATTATACATTGTTTTTTAGCATTCAGTTTATACAAGCATACCTGAGTTCATAGGATGTTTACATTTCTGTACTGTTTGGTCTGTAAAGTATTCTGTATTTATAGTACAAGCCAATGTGAACAGCGAGAATTCTAACAGCAGTGCAAATAATTTGTTACTGATTTCATATGGTAAGAAATCTTTTCCTTTCCAGGCATGAAGATGCAAAGGTTAAAAAGTGATGAGAGAGTAATGAGAGGAAATTAGACATACAATTTTAGAAGTATCTTTTTTATTCTGTGTCCTCAGAAGTGTGTTTTTCATACTTTTTCTCTGATTTTTGAATAGGTCAGATCAAATGTCCAAAGTTATCCAGTTTTTTAGAAATAGTACATTATAATTGTTGTTATTATGATAATCTAATTCTGGTAATGGCCAGAAGTCAGTATCAGGATCAGGCCAGAAATGAATTAGCTGTTGTATAGATACAGTGAGAGACAGCCTCAGTCCTGCAGAAGGAGTATTCTGAAGTGTCACGCCATATAAAAATAAAAGAGTATGAAAGTCATTATACCATTTTAGGCACTTAATATAGATTTGTTTTTGTAGTTTTTTGTTGTCCAAAACGGTCACACCATTTGGTGACAGATTTCAAGTCCATTTTCACTCCAACTTAACAATTTACAAAGTTTCTCTTAAGGTAGAATGCAGCCTTGGCTTAGAGGAAGACTACAGAGCAGATTTGGGGTGGGGAGGGTGGGGAGGCACAGGTTATGGAAGAGAAAGCAAGGCAGCATCCATCAGAATGCAGGATTTCATGAGGGTATCAAACTATGAAACTTTTTGATTTTAGTGAGTCCCATTCTGTATTCACACACTTTAACAAATGGGATTTATCCTGGTTTCTCCAGAGACCTGAGAGAAGAGTCAAATGTAGCCTCATGGGGAATAGAGGAAGAAAGGGAAAAGGACAAGCTGGTTATAACTGGGTTTAATAATAAACTTTCCATTGACAGATGGTAAAATTGAATATGATATGACTGGAAGAAGAAGAGTTAGAAATGCTTTTCGGTCACTCTTTATTTCTCATTTTAGATGTATTCATTGTGCCAGATGTTGCTGGAGAAAATGCAGTGGATGTCTGACGTCATTATTTAGTCTTAAAGTTGACACTCAGTAATAGCAGTGTATATTGCCCCATATATTTGATAATGAAAGCTCTGGCCTCATTTAATCTTCTTTTATCCACTGAAAATTAATCTTACTGTGAACATTGTTATTAGCTCTTACCCAGGCAGTCACTGATTGTAAATCATTTATGTAACAACTTTTCCTGAAGGCTGCCTACTTCTGAGCAAGACAATTTTGCTAGTCACCATTTTCTAGTGCTACCACAGTACATTGACAATTAAACAGTATATGATAATTTAAATGAAACCTACAGTGATTAATAACTATGGGTAATTAATTATGGGTAAAATAATACATCACATGTCCCTGTCTTTTCTGTAAACTAGTAAGTTGAGTATGCAAATAAGGGAGATGTGTTCTGTTCAGCTGAAAGGGCTGTATATAAAGACCTAGACATACTGGAGAGAGTCCATTGGAGGGCTACCAAAACAATCAAGGGACCGGAGCACCTCTCCTATGATGAGATGCTGAGAGAGCTGGGACTGTTCAGCCTGGAGAAGAGAAGGCTCAGGGAGTAATCTTATCAACGTGCATAAATACCTGAAAGGAGGGTGCAAAGATGAGAGAGCCAGGCTATCTTCAGCCATGCCCAGTGCCAGGACAAGAGGGAATGGGTACAAACTGGAATACGGGAGGATTCATCTGAACATCAGGAAACTCTTCTGTACTGTGTGGGTGATGGAGCACGAGCACGGGTTGCCCAGAGGGACTGTGGAGTCTCCCTCCTTGGAAATTTTCAAAAGGCTGCTGGACATGGTCCTGAGAAACCTACTCTAGGTGTCCCTGCTTCAGCAGGGATATGGACCAGATGCCCTGCAGAGGTCCCTTCCAACCTAAACTACTCTGTGATGTCATCTGTAGGAGTAGGAAGAAATCTCCATCTTATACAAAAGGGCAGTCAAGATTTCCTCTATATTTTATTAGCCTGGAACACTATTATGCCTCATATTTCTTCTTGTGATTGATTATTGTTCTACACCTGTAAGATGATGCAATTTCACTGCAACTCATATTTTTACAAAAACTAGACTTACACCTTTTTTTTCCAGAGTAATTTTATTGCTGGGGGGCAGAGGTAATCAAGAAAAAATTGTGATTTTGCCCCCCCAAAAAGTCACTTGAGGGGGGACCTATGTTTTTTTTGTGCACTTCAGCATCTGTTGGCGAAAAGGCTCATCCTTCTCATTCCTCCAGGACATTCCCCTAATACGGGGATTTAGTACAGCAGCTAGGGCTTGAATTTCCCTTTCCTTTTTCTTGAGAGCTTTTTCCTCCTTCTTCTGTCAGAGTGGAGCTGCATAATGCTCACAAAGTGCGGATCCAGTTGCATCTTTTCATGAATTCTGTGAATTAATCACCTTGTAAAACAACTTGCATTTTGTACTTCTTCCTTTCTAGAAGCATTGACCAATGTCATCTTTATGATTTTTCTTTATCAACTGGAATAAAACCTTAGAGAAAAAGAAACTTGAATATAACAAGCAACCTTCATGATATTTTTAATCTTGTTTAATCCTAAACTTCAAATTAAGCCACTTCATACAAGCTTTCCTCACAGAATCATAGAACATTCTGAGTTGGAAGAGACCCACAAGGATCATTGAATCCAAATCCTGGCTCCACACAGGACCACATAAAAATCAGACCATATGTCTGCAAAAAAACTGTTATTCTCCCAGCCCCAGTTCTATTATGTTGAAGACTCCATTTTTTACTTTCAGGACTTATCCATGTATGGAGATTAACTAGTGGGTTTGTTTTCTTTTGTTTTTTACTAGATGCACTGTTAAATTTCCCCCTATGGGCAAGTGCATTAGATCTAAACTAAACATTTGATATCTATCCCAGTACTCCTCAGGAGAATGGGATAAATCCATTAAAACTGCTTGTTTCCACATTATCTTTTTACAAAAACTTAAACTAACAGCTTTAAGTGCAGTTTCTGGGGTAACAATTAGAGAAAGTCTCTGTGCTTTTGCCTCTTCTTCTGCTATACAGGCTGATCCAGATAAAACACAGGTAATTACTAAAGCCTTGCATTTATCTTGCTGTCTGATTCTTCCTGTTCTGCAATTTGTTCTACTAATTGTTTATAAAATGCTACCATGCCTATTTGGTAGGGTGTTATGCTCAATTTGCAATCTTCTGTCAAGCCAAAAAGCAGAAAATCTAGTCCAAATATTTCCAGTATTAAGCATTTGAAACTTCCACTATATTCTTCTTCATATTCTTCAGAATCAGGGTTTTAATTATTGTCATAGATCTCCTATTAGATAGAATAGACAATTTCTTCTGATCCATTCATAGCTTGTATTTCTTTAGGCTTTCCATGATAAATTTATGTACAAAGGAAGAATTCCACTAACAGTAAGAAAGCACAGATTAGTTCAGTCCTTGGATGCAAGTGGTTATTTCCTTTCACAATCATAGTAGACATGTATACCCAAGGGCAGATTTTTTCTGTTTGTTCATTGAATATAATTGATCTGTTTATTAAATTTAACTGATGTGATATTGAAGGGCAGAATCTATATTGAGGTTGATCTTATTATTTTCAGTAATGGCATTTTTCTTTGTCTTAGTTGCAAGCAGGACAGAGCAAGTTTATGCTTAATCAGTTTGTTTTCCATCTTTGAATTGTCCTGTTGATAACATAACCATCCACTTCTTTCAGAACTATTTGGGAAGTATTTGATGCTGAGGAATTAATAAATTGATGAGACTAATAAGATAATTTTTCAATAAAGAGTAAAAAACAACTCAATAATATTCAATTAAAATCAAAGTTTACTTGTCAAAATTAATTTGAAATCTTTAGGTTATCATAATGTTTAGTGTAGCATAGTAGAGAGAAAATGGAGCAACGCAGAGGGCTTTGAGCAAATGGACTCATTCTGAGAACTCCTACTTGAATATAAATGCGATGTCAATTCAGCTTTTAAAGCAGTCTTCATTAAGTCAAGGATTGATTAGCTCACTTCCACTACAGGACTACAGGCAAGACAAAAAAAAAAAAAAGTAAATCCATTTTTTCCTCATGGTTTACAATTAATTCTGCCTTCATTTCTTAGTTTCTGTTCACTGAGGAAATATGATTCTGTGGTTAAGAAATATGTGCACATCCATGTTGCCTTTCATAATTTATATACATCCCCTTAGTAAATTTCATAGTTCCACATTTGTACATTACTAATAACACAGCTTAATTTGTGCATATGTGCATTGCATAAAGATGTTGAAGGTGGAATCCATTATGTCTGTGAAGTGTTCAAGAATATTTTGATGAAAATTTCTGAGCAAATGCAGAAATAAAACTGAGTATGTAGAAGTCTCTTATGAAAAGACATATTTTTTAAATGAGAATTAAAAGAGGGTTTTTTTGTTATTATGTTAGTATTTTAGTATAGTATTTTACTATTATTTATCAGTTGCAAATCAGTTGTAGGAATTGCAATTAAAAAAAAAAAAAGGAGGTAATGACAGAACAAGTTTTTCAGTCTTAGTTTTCAGTTTATTATATTTACCCTGAAACTAAGAGCCTTTTCAGAAAGGTCGGTAGTATTTCACATTATCAAAACAAATGTAAATTACCCATAATTATCAATTAGTTGTGTCCTGCTCTCTATTTCAGTTAATAACCAGTGACTTCCATTGCCTTTAGCAAAGTATAAAAACACTGAGATGAAATGTCTAGTAGAATGTAATGTTAACTTCTAAACCAGTTATGAAATTTAAGTTTGCTTTCTTCTTTATCCGTGGCCTGATCCATTACGTTACATTCAGTTATAATCTTTCAGTTCACTTCAATAGCACAGAGATTAAATCTATAGCACTAGATCTCCAAACTGAAAATGTATGGCCTGTGTTGTTTCATATTTGTATTAACTTGTGTGAGTTTTTTTAGAAATTGTGGAAACATCCATGGGTCCTAATCTAAATTCAGAATGGCTACAGTGATGTTCCTATGCTTTCTAACCTACATTCATGGTTATTATGGATGAACTCATCTAATATGATCCAGTTAAAATTGTCATGGGCTGACTCTTATGTGCACCTGTCTTACCTGTTCTTTTGTTTCTGTATGCTGAAGAAATAATATGCATAGATACCAAATGACTTTGTAGACCATGCAAAGTATTTTCTGATATTCTCATATGTTTATATTAAGATTTTAGTATGTATTTTTCACCTATATGTAGCCACATGTAATATGAGATTGTTGAAATATTCTTTCCACAGTATAATAGCCTAGAGAAGGAAGAAAAAAATCACTCAGTTTATCATGAATTACTTTTGTACCCATTTCTAATATAAGTTAGGTCTAAACTTCCAAAAGAAAGTTATACCCTCCTGGACAAATTTGCCCATCACTCGTAGCATCTGATTACTAGAAATGAAATAAACATTTGCATGGTTTGTGATACTACAGCGTTCTTAAGTTGCATTGTGTAAACTAATAACTCATTCATGTAAAACTCAAACGAAAAAATACTATTCGTTTCAGAATTTCCACTTTATTGGGAATGCAATAAGAGATTTTTCTTAATTTAAAAAATAGATGTATAAATAATTTGATAAGATAGTCATTCTCAAAGACTGGTCTCACATATAAGAACTACCTATTATTGAGCAAATGTTTGGTAATCTAGCTATCTACACTAACAGTTTGTGGAAAAATTCCTACCAGAACAGAAAAATAAGATTCTTCAAGTGTGTAGAAAGTAAGAACCATGAGAGCAGGCATAAATCTTTCTCTGTGGTTCTGTTTAAAGCTAGAAAACAATAATCATGCTAGGGAGAATTTGTAATACTCTCAAATGCAATGTTTAGACAGAAGCTGATTTACTGTTTTTTCTTTAGAGTAATGAAAAGGTAATAAAGGTGCAAATGCTAACACAATGTTAAAAAGGCAGTAAGAGCCCCTGGGAGTATTTCATAAAATGATTCACACAAAACCTTAGTAATTCAGTGCATAACATGCTTCTAAAACTTTTTATTTTTTTCCCTTTGGAGGGGGGCAGAGAGAGGGTGTTACAGTACTGTGATATTAATGGAGTATTGGTGTAACATAATAAAAAAAAAATAAAAAGTTCCTGTTAATGTACCTGGTCAGATCTGAAAAACGGAGAATGTTTCACAGAAAGATGATTTGAAAGAGGTGAAATGTTTATGCATAATATCTACAAAATAATGTTATTCCTGGTGTGCATCTGTACTAATTCACTTTTTAAGTGAGCAGAAATAAGAGATTTTTGGTTTAAGGAAGAATGTGAAAGTGACAAGACACTTCAAACACATGCCATCTGTGGAGATTTTAGGCAGCTGTGTGCAGTAAGTAAAGGAAAGATTACTCTGCTCAAGATTTGTGAATCCACAGTTTCCTGCTGTGGGAAAAGGAAATGAAAGACTTGAGCAAGGATAAAGTGCCTGCTAGCTAACAAAATGAAAGAATGGAATTGATGTTCAAGGTCTGAAGTGGATGGATAGAAAAGAATGTGGAGCACAGTGGAAAGGCTAAAATAAGGGTCATAATCCTGGAAGAAATATAGATATTTGTTACAAAAATAGCCTTTAAAAATACAGGAAGTGGAAGTGGTTAGGGGAGAGAATTTAGACGAGCTTCAAGGTGTGAGTCCTTCCTTGACCTGGTCTTCTTCTCTCAGGTTTCTTATGAAACAGGAAGTTAGTGAATAAAAAGTTCCAGATACAATTGCTCTAAAGTAGCAGGTGGCTTCATTACTCCTGCAATTATCTTCATATCCATTATGTTAAAAATAGGAAGCCATTGAAAAGGTGGAGAAGCCCATATGATAATCTTCAAATCCATTTTATTAAGGCAGTTTTTCTACTTATGCCATCTATAAATCACATGCAAAGTTCTCTCCTCTTTCTCATTCTTAACTGAATGTGATAAATGCAGCCCATTTGCAAATGCAGGATTTGCAGATAGGACTGGCACGTACAGCTGTTACTGCATTTCGTTACTATACAGCTACGGTCTTCTTTTCTAACTTGAAACCTAAAACAGCTTTTTATGGAATTTGTAACAACCAAAGAAGAATCTAAACAACAGAGTCAGTAAACTTGTGAGGTTTTCTCACTGCAGCAAAGAGAGCTGAAAATCCTAAATTGTAGTTTGGTCAGTTTTTGTTTTGTTTTGTTTTGGTTTTGTATGTTTGTTTTTTCTTAAGGGTACTCAGAAACTCCACAGTTGCTACTACCTCAAAAAAAAAAAAAAAAAATCAAACCAGTTGGGCTTTAAAATGCAAGTACAGTATTGTTATTGTATCAATAGTGCATTGAGACACAAGAATGTTATTTACTGTCAAAATGTTATTAAATACTTTTATTTCAACTCCTTCTATTGCAGAACATGAAAAGCAGCGGTTATGTAAGAGCACGGATTACATGAATTTGCACTTCAAAGTGAAATGGTTTTATAATGAGTATGTGCGAGAGCTCCATGCTTTCAAGGATGCAGTGCCTGAATACTCTCTGTAAGTAGTGTGTAGGGAAGTATCCCATGAGTTTGGGCTTGGTGCAATTTATTTTCTTCAAAAATTTATGCTCAAGTTTGTGCAAGATATCAAAAGGTGTAGCACTAATAATTTTAAATATACTTTTTTCACTTCATCCTTTTTAATTCTTCATTCTATAAAATTAATTTTTAAAACTGTTAATCGTTAAGTTTCCTGAGTAAGGAAATGAACTACTTACTTCCTGAGTAAGGAAGGAAATGTGGGAACAGCAGTAATATTAGTTCTTGACCCGTGCATTCATTTCATACGCAAATCTGGATCAAGATACAAAACTAATGGGGTACATTACTGAGATTATTGTCACTGCAATTGATTAATATTTATCTGCTGTTTTCATTTTCACCTTTCCTTCTGAAATTAATATATTCAACCGTCCACTTTGGTATGAGCAATATTTATTTACAGTCTTTAATCTTCAGCAAGTTTTCTGGTTTGCCAAAAGGATTGGGCAGCTTTCACCGCTTCAAAAAAAATCTAAGTAAATTGAATAAGAATTGAACAGCTGACATTTTATTAAAAAAAACCTTTCTCCACATTATTTCACATGCGAATAACAACAATTTTAAAAGTTTAAAAAGACGCAATACTGAAAAAAGAGACATTTTAAAATTAATATGAATATGATCCCCTGCAAAACATGGGTGCATTTGTCTGATGGCAACTGCAAATTCTACATCATTGGGGTAGACCATTTAGAATAGTGTGGAGATGAAGCCTGAAAGACATTTTGGTAGCAACAGTACCTTTGGTGACTTTTTTTTTTCTAGGATTAAAAGACTTTTTGGCAACTAGAACAAATATGGAGGCATAAAGTGCCAAACTGCTGGGTGGGGTGGCACCTCTTCTCTCAGGATCTTTATGGAATGTACTTTACAAGATTGTTTTTAATATTCAGGTGGTTTGAACCATTTGTCATTCAGTGGCTGGATGAAAATGAGGATGTCTCAATGGAGTTTCTTCATGGAGCACTAGAAAGAGACAAAAAAGATGGGGTGAGTCCTTATTTTCTAAAGCAAAGAAAAAGAATGTACTAAGGCAACACAATTATTTAGTACTGCAAAACCAGAAGTACACTTGATCCTGCAGTATGCTCACTAGGCCTCCTAAAATAAACTGTCAGTAACAATACTTAAAAGATAACCCTATGAACAAACTCCTGCTCCAATTCCATCTGCCTAAATTCCTCACAGATTTCAGTCTATAGCTTTACTAACACTTATGTGATACTGATGTCATGAAAGAGAATTTTGATTTTACTTCTAAGGGGACTGAAAGTAACATAAAGGTAAAAAATCACAGTTCTCAGTATTACCAGTAAGATTTTATTTATTTGTTACTTATTCTGATTCTAGGAGGAATTTCAAAAACAGTTATACATTTCAAACAAGTATTAACTCACTTGAATGTCTTCTTTCTCTAGTTTCAGCAAACATCAGATCATGCCCTTTTTTCTTGTTCTGTGGTTGATGTCTTCACGCAGCTCAATCAAAGTTTTGAGATTATCAGGAAACTGGAGTGTCCTAATCCAGAAGCACTGTCTCATTTAATGAGAAGATTTGCAAAGGTAGGTTAAAATCAGTGCATCTCACATAAGTTTAAGAGAGAGTGCCATTGTGTTGACATTGTACTTAAAAGCTAATTCCGGTGTTATTCAGAAGCAATCCCTTCTAGCTGTGACTAGAAATACATACTGCCTGGTTTGTTCTTAAACACTACTTTCACCTACTTTCACAAAATCGTTTACCAGTTTATGAAATTATATCCTGAGATTTCATATGTATGTATTGCTTGTATAGTCAACTATTATTTTTGCTAAGCACTGATTACTATCCAAATAATAGAGCAGCTCAGAGAAATGTTACTAATTAGTCAGTGCAAGGGAAGGTAAAATTCAAGGTATGGCAATAAAGCATTGTTGGTTGGAGCCCTGAGGTGGTAGTTCTTATTCACCTGCTGCTTGATAAACTTAACTTAGGCCAGCTTTCTATTTGGATTGCAACACTTCCTCACAAGCTTCGTATTTCCAATATAGCTGTGATTTCTTTAAAATAGCTTGCATTTACTTTTATTCCTGTGTTTTCATTGCAATATTTTTCCATTTGCAAAGTTCTTATTTACACGGTTATTGCAAACTAAGCTCATATTGCTAAGCTTTGAAAAGTGCTCCCTTGGTCTTATTTTTCCATTATATTTTTAATCTATGCATTGTCACCCTAGAGGATTTTTTGAGTTTGCTACTCTTCCATTACGTATGTAGCACGCTGCAAAGGACTAGAGCCTTCAGTGCTTCTCAAAATCAGTATGACAACAATAGTCCCTCTAGTATTGAGGATTACATTCGATTAAGAACAAAATACCATCTGCCATGCAAGAATTTGAAAATGTGTTCACAGGATTGTTTAAATTAAATCTGAAATTAAATAAAATATACAAAATATGTAAGCACCTGTAAAATCTGTAGCTTCTACAAACCTCTTTGTGTTCACTTTTTGTTTTGCATGATGATACCATTTAAAACTTTCTTCTCCTCTCCTAGACTATCAACAAGGTGCTGCTTCAATATGCTGCAATTATTTCAAATTGCTTCAGCTCATATTGTGATAAAGAAAATGTGGTGAGTAAAAATCTGTGTTCTGTTTCTGCCTAGATTCCTTATACAATGGCATACTCCAAAAGTAAAAGTGGTGAATATACATTCTCATCTTTTTTTTCCAATTTTCGAAGGAAAAAAAATCCATTTGAGTTTTCATTTTGCACTGTCTTGCTTCTCTTATCAGTGATATTCATGGAAGAGTTTGTAAGATCATTATTTCTTGTGAAGGGAGTGTGTGCAGACGTTTCTGCTACTATCACTATGTGCTTTCTCCATGCAGCAGTGAAAAGAAAATCCTGCCTATTCACAAACATTTTGACAAAAAAAAAATATAATTTTATATATATATATATATATATATATATATATACACACACACACACACTTCTGGAATAATATTCTGTTATTAAAAGAATTATGTGTTGTTTTATTCACATAGTTATGCATCAGCCATTTTCTAAGTTACAAAGCTGTCACAGTTTTCTGCAAAGACTGGGTCTAGGAACCAATCTCTCCCCCATCTATTTTCACTCTCAAAGTACTTTGGTTGTTATTATATATGTTCTTAAGTAGATAATAATGTATGTGATTAATCCACAAGATGTAATTATATCAATTATGACTAGCAATTACATGGCATGTAAGGTTCAGAATGTGAAACGCTGAGATCTGAAAACTGCCCAGCTGGTTGGGAGAAGGTATACAGTCTCCTGTGGGGAGACATTGTCTTAAGGGCATAATAGACAGTCACTGGCTGTGTGGGTTTGCTGGCTGGGCAAAGAGAAGTGTGAAATAAGGAAGGAGAGGCAGCAGAGCTCAGGAAACACAGATTTGTGTCTAAGAACCTAACTGCATGAACGTAGGTCTGCTGAAGAACTTGCCTTTAGCCTAGAGACTATGAATGCACATATTCATGCGTAAAAGAAATATGCCTATTTTGCACATTTTGTGTTTTCTTTGTAGTCCTGTATCTTGATGAACAACATTCAACAGTTACGAGTCCAGCTTGAGAAAATGTTTGAGTCCATGGGAGGGAAGGAGGTGAGTTGTATTTTTTTCCAGGATCACTCAAAGTTCCTTAGAGATCATTAGCACCATGTTTTCAACCCAGTAACAGCCTTCACTTCTGCTTGCAAAGAAAATCAGAATTTCAAAAACAGTATATGCAGAACTATTTAATGCCCTGGCAATGCCAGAAAGACCTAGCATTATTTCACAGAAATATGCTAATGATCTGTAAAGTTCTATCAGCACTGAGTGTTTTGTGTTGTAATCTGTACTGTCAGCTTTACTTTAACATTTGTATTGGACCATACTTTGCTTTTTTATGTATTGGTATGTTTTGCTTGTATCTGAAAATTTTGCAAAATATGTGCCTTGTGCTTTGTCTGTAATGTGTCATGTCTTTGTCTAACGCCTCTGACTTGCAATCCACTGAGCAGAAGAAAGAAGGAGAAAGATTCTCTTATGAGGTTTGTGATAGTAAGCATCTTTTATTATTCCTGAACATACATGTATTTTCTAAGGCTAAGAACAGTCACATTTCCTACTAATCCCCATTGATGTATTTGTGTAATTCCCTATGAACTAAAATAAAAAAGAGCTATGCTTGGGCTTTCAGTTGACACTCTAAATTGAGATGTTTTACTAGGCAGATACTGTGAAGTCTTTCAGAATTTCTAAAAAGCTATGAAAATATTTTTAAGTGCACTTTTCAATATCTGAGGGCTTACTTCTGTCCAAGACTAGGCACTATTTCAGCAAGAGCTGCTATTCAACAGTCCAGAAAATGCTTGGCTTTATCTCCTTCTATATACATTAAGACTTTAAAAGTGCCTGAAGTCCAGTCAACAGGAAAGGGGCATAAATATGTGTTTGAGTACTTGCTGATTCTAGTCTTTAACTCACATGTTGAATGACCAAATGTATGAATGAGAATTACAGTTCTACACTTATAGAAATTTCTTTGGCTAATCAGAATAAATACTAATATATTCTTTTTTTTTTTTTTTTTTTTTTTTTTTTGAATTATTACCATTTTGGTGATGAAATAGCATTGATTTTGAAAGCCTGGCTGTTGTTTTTTGTTTGTTTGCTTGTTTTGTTTTAGTTAAATAGCACAAAAAAACAAGATAGCAAATGCTTGCCTGGCCAACTGCTAGTCTTCTACATGAATACTTCAAAATTGCCATATGTATTTATTTAAAAAAATACACACTTATTTGACTAATGTATCAGAAAACATTTTAAAATGCTCAAGATCTCAGTCTACTGGAACTCACCTTCTGTAGGTATGTACATGTGCTTGCAGATAACAGTCATAAATGTTTCTGAGTCCTTCTAACAGTAACTATTATCTGTATTTTTAACTGCCTGTTTTGAAAGCTAATTAAGAAATTAACATCTTTTCAAGACACAGAAACCTGCCTTCTTGTTAAAAAGCAATATTTACATCATGAATATAGTATCCTTATTATCACTATCTGGCTTGAAGAAAATAAGTTAAAATATATCAACTTTTTCTTGAGACAAGTTTGGTACTTTCTTAAACCTTAGAACTTATGTGTTAGAGAACTGGAAAACACACAGTTTTTGCATTAAAACATTAACAGCAGGGCTCTGCAGAGGTAAAATATGCCCCCGTTTCCTGCTCACTGGACAGTAATGAATAGGAGGTTCCAGATGAACCTCCCAAATAAAGGGATACCATTTTTTTGTTTGTTTTTTTGTTGTGTTGTTTGTGTGTTTTTTTTGAAGACCCAGTGAGCAGCAAAGACTAACTTATATTTTTTAAAAAGAGCATGGTGCTATGGTAACATTAACACATTAATAAAAATAAATAGGCCTTTAAAATCTGCTCCAACAAACTCAAGGAGGGGCAGAATTAATATGCAATATTTAAGAAAAACAGCTGTATTGAAAAGTCCAAAATAAACTTATTTCCTCATCTTTATACATTATAACAAATGAAAATGAAAAAAGAACAAGTTTAATTTTCATAAAAATATATTTACAGCACTTTCGGTCTCTTCACTAATCTCTTATATGCATCTTAGGGTGGAATTTCATTCCAAAACCTGATCGGCACTGGGCTTTGACCTGAATGGGGAAAGTGGCTGGGATGTTGCTGCTGGCGGCATAGTGAACCACAGAACACTTGGCCCCTGCAGCCCACATTCAAGGTTTTGTTTGTTTCTCATTAGGGCAATTTCTTGCAGAGAAGTACATTCATGTTCTTTTTTTTTTTTCATTCATATCCAAGTGCCCCGAAAGTATCTGTCCTCCAATTGGAATAGATAATCCCCTAGACATTCCAAGACCATAAATGCTAATGTCCAATTTGCCTTGTTAAACTAGTATTTAAAGCCAGAAATTAAGCAGCTTCCTTACAAGAGAAAGTAGTTACATTTTTTGCTTGTGGAGGGCAAAAAAATGGCAGATAATTTTAGCAGAATAAATTATATCTCAGTTAAAACAAAACTAATTCTAAGAAAAATTAAATGTTGTTAATGTCCTCAGTGCCACATTATGAGCGGTATGTCTTTCAAATTATGCAGTCAAAATACCACAATCAAATGGCAGTCCCTATATTCAGATTAGGCTTACTACATATTGCAGGACAGGGAGCTGTATAAACAGAGAAAAAGACTAGGCTGTCTGCTCTCCTGCCATTAAAATAAAATAGTCTGAACAAAATGAGTTTCTTCATTAACTCTTCTTGTCTGCTGTAGCCTTACGGGGAAGAATTCTACAGGATTGTATGAATGAGAGCAGTTTGCTATAATAAAGGTACTAAAGTAGGATACAACCCACTGTTCTTTTTGGTCAAGTCAGTGACAAAATAGTGGAAACAGACTATCATAATGTAGAATTTTGTTTTGTCCTCCAGTTTGTTTAGTCCAAAAAAGAGTGCTTATATCTCCACTAATTCATACTTTTGTGTTTGACACACTGGGAGCTGGTAAAAGGGAAAGAAAAAAAGAACTAATATTTGTTTTGCTTTTCTCCACATGGCAGAATACAGTAAAAATGAGCTATATCAATTAGCTGTTTTTTATTAAAACATAAAAAAAAAAAAAATTGAAAGCAAAGTAGATTATGTGCAACAGTATTATATCAAGTATAGGCAAATCATATTTCCACTCCAGTAACTTTAGCTCCAACTTTACAAGCAATGCTCAGGAATTCCTATGGAAATCTGTATGTGGGACTCGAAACTTTGATAGGATGACAAATGCCCAGACCCATAACGTATTTAGGCAGAATACTTCTAAAGTGTCCAAATTGTATTCACCATACCTACTGGTGGGATCTTTCATTGAAGTGACAGGTCTGATAAATAGCTGTCTCTTTCCTAGATGTAAATTTTTTACTTTTTCTTTTTTGTTTGTCTGAACAGAGGTAACCAGGTAGTCCCATTAGGAAAGTATAAGCAAACTATGCTGTGAAATTCCAGATAAATGCAGATGAATGGAATTAAGATTAGAGAGGTTCCAATTAATTCATGCAAAAGTAATTTTCATTTCTGTAGTTTCCTATGGAAACAAATTTGCCATTAACAAGATTACGTCTGTGCATTACATTACAGCATAGAATAGCTCCATTTAACACGTTATATAAAAGGCAGCCAAATTCATCAGAACTTTAACTCATTTCCAAGGTTTGTAGCATTAAAAAAAAAAAAAAAAAAAATCATAGCTTTAAGCAGCATTTAGAAGCAATTATGTACAAACATTTTTAAAAATATTTTCATCTGCTCAACAAACCTATTATTTGCTTTTCTTTAGCATGAAGTAGAAGTTGAAGTACTAAATATCAATTAAATAATCCATAATTAACAGATCGTATGAAGTGTGCCAACAGACTAAGTTGTGTGTTCTGTTGTGGGTAAAATTAAAAAAAAAAAAAAACAACTATTATTTAAGATGGGGAACAAATTATAATAATAATAATTTAAAAATATATATTTGTGAAGACAAATCTTTATAAATACATGTATTTATAAATATATAAATATATTTATATTTTTATTTAAATGTTTATAAATACATTTATAAATTTTATTTATATAAGAAAGACAGAAAAGTATGGTCTACAAATTAACAGGTTAGTAGCATTTCACCTACTCAAATAAAATGTGTCCTTAAAAACAAAATCCAGATTTTGACAACTAGCAGCCTACCATGATATTTGAAGACTAGCCCACATATGTCATAAACTGTAAATGCAACACAAAAAGCTGAGATAAGCGGTCTTTCCTCTCTAGCAATTCTTAAATTAGTTATGACACTTTAATGATGTCTTCTTTCCTTCAGCAGTAATCTGTTCAATTAGCGTTTTCTTTTTTCTTTTCCTAAAAAAATTATTCAGCATGTTGGATTTTTTTTTTCATTTTCACTCTATAGGAGCAGGCAAGACTTGAAGAAAAAAAGTCCTCAATACTGTAGATGCTTTATCTATATCCTCATATGACATGATCTTCAATGCCAATTATCATTCTCTTTTGCCTACCTTTCCTTCTAGATGATTGCAAAGTAGCGTAACATTAGGACTAGGTTAGCCCTAAAATTCATCGTCTGTCTGGGTAGCTGAGAGTTCTGCAGCTGAGCATTTTAGTATCTATTTTCTTAAACTGCTACTAATAAAAATTCCATTTACCTGAGTTCTTATACATTTCCCTTCCCCACTCTGCACTATCATATTTGCAGTTTTCCAACAGCAGATGAGCTTGTGAAATGGTTGTTTTAATTATTACTCTCTTGTTAGGAAGCAATACTAGTCAACAATGCTCAGGACTTTTCTTGGTCACTGGATAAATGAACTCACCTCTGCATTACTGATCTGCCTCACTGGGAAACTTATTTCCTTTACATAGTGGCTTTGAAAACTATGTGTTATTGTCTCAAGTAGTAAGTGTTGTTATGTCAACCTGTGTAAGTCTCACTTCATTAAGCTAAACCATTTGCACATTCCTATAGTGCATTTCCCACACTTTTGTGAGAATAAGCAAACCTGGTAAAAAGTGCCTTAGCAGGAGTTGTTCACATCATTGCATTAGATCTTTCAAAAGCACAAACAAACAAACAAAAAAAATCCTTTATGAGCTTTTTGTGATTTTATGCTGTCAGCTCTGTCATTTTTGCAGAATGCAGACGTGTAGTGAATTCCAACATTATAGAATACTTAAGAAGGAAACAGTAGCAGTTTCTGCTTCCACTGAAATTCCTTTTTTATTCTCCAAAACTTATTGTTTTGGTTTTTTGTTTGTTTTTAAGGCATCACAGCTGAACCTATTTTTTAAATTAACAAATCAGTGGATTAATTTATGTTTCAAAGATAAGACATACAGAAGAAAACCCATAAAAATTAGTTTGTGATGTGCAGTGGTACCAAAAGCTATGTCTTATCTTCACTGCACCAAGGCCATTCTAAAGCCATCTTTACCAATAGTATACTCCCCAAGGACTTTCACAGTACAGAACCTAGTAGTCCATAGTCATTTCATATCAGACAAAAAGTGGCTCATAGCTGAGGTATATTTGGATGGTGCCAGACAAGGACTGATGCCTGAGGACCCCCTGATTTGCCCTGGGAACTCACTGACACACAGAGAAGACATGGTAAATGAAAAGTGCACGTTTTAGTTTTGGTGAAGAACTCAAGTTGTCCTGTGTTTAAATAATAAAAAAATAAAAATAAAAATTAAAATTAAAAAAAAAAACACAGTGGTACTCAGAAATATTGTTAACAGCCTGCATACCTCTTTATATTCCACTGCTCCCTGTGACACTGCATTAGTAAGCATGAACATGTGTATTCACAAGGCTGGATGTCCTTCCAGCTACCTCCAACTGTGCACACAAACTCGTTTGTGTAATTTGTGAGCACAAAGCCCTCTAAAACTTTAAGCGCTTGCATGCATCTTTCTATAATGTGTGTTTTGTTGACAATATGATATTAGTAATTGATCCTTCTATTGTTGACCAAACTAAGTCCAATTTCAGGTGAATTTAGCAAATGTATTTTGGGGTTTTCACAACAACCTCTGATAGAAAATAACTACATTGACCTAGTAAAAAGATTATTCTCTAGCTTGTACATAATGTGGTAAGAAAATTAGAGTCTTCTGCCTGCCCAGTATTCTGTGTTTTCTTTAAAATGATGTTCAATGTGATGTTCAATTTAATGTTCAATGTGAATGCATTTGCATTCATTTTTATTTTTTTATTTTGTTAAATGTGTTAATATTCTAGTGGAGTTCTGTAGTTTATGTTTTGTATGCATCCTACCAAAGGAGGTGATATAATTCCCTCGTTAAACACATCTTCTGGAAAAATTGCTGCCTTCATTAGTCAACTCTAGCTTTGCTAACTAATACAGACGTTTCAGTAAAATTAGTTTTTCAGTCTCTGCTTTTCATATGAAGGAAAGCAATCACTTTAAGTGTTTGAACTGTCAGAGTTTATCTGCCAGGGAAATTACTAAAACATGAAGTGGAGAAGCAACAGAACCTCTCACAATGCAAAATAAATAAAAACAAAGTATTCACAGTCTTAAAATAGTAGCTTCTCAGATTAGAAAAGTGCTACACATCACTATATTCTAAAGGACATACAGCAATTACCCTCTTCACCTATTTCATATTTTTTACAAACTGTAATGAACATAGATTTTCTATGGTTTTAAACCACACATAATCTTTAAGGAGAGAAAGGATGGCGTAAGACTATAACACAGTAGATCTTTGGGGGTGTTTCAGGGTTTACTTAGATTTTCCTTTATTTTGCATTAGAATTCCTGTGTAGTCTTATGTAAGCCATCCAATATGCTGTGACATAGTTTACTCCTTTCTCTAAAGTATGATTAAAAGAGTTGACCCACTGCACCATAGTACTCTGAAATACTCTCTGAAGCATCAGATGAAGAATAAGAACTAAACCCCACTCATATAGTCAAAAGATATGAACATGACCTGATTGTGTATTCCAAATGCAAAATTTCCTTTGAAATTGCCTGAAGATCTTTATTGCAGAACTGAGCCCAGAATTTGAGGATTATCACTGAAATTCACTCCCTAACACTTGCAGGTACCTTTGCAGCTACCTTGTAGGTAGCTGAAAAACCTGGAACATCAGCTATTAACTTGTATTCTGCTGTTGGTCATGATGATCATCAATCATACCCTACAGTGGACTGTAACTATTTTTCCTGAATGTTACAGCTTAGGGAGAAAGAAAAAAGTCTTTTGTTGTTGTTGTTGTTGAAAAAACATGCATAGCAAATAAAGCAAGCTGCTGGCCAATATCAAAAGAGTACCTTTTTGATGAAATATCAGTGCATGGATCCCCATCCCTGTAAATGTAAAATTACTTTTCTCCCCTGCATTTCCTCTTTTCCTATGTTTAGAAAACCTGTATGAAAGATACAGGAGCCATTCTCCCTGTACATCCAAATGTTTTGCACTGTGCTTGAATTATGTATGTCTTAATGGCTTTTAGAAATAGAAATACTGAAATTCAGTAGATTCACTTCCCTCATACTTTATCAGTAGAAGCAGCATGGATAGCTTTCAAACCATCTTTTCCAGAGTGGGCTGTTCTACTTTTATGATGCATTAATGGGAAAATGGAAACATCTTCCAAGAAAAACACTAAATAAATAAATAAATACAAGCAGTGGTAAGATGCACCAAAAACCAAAAAAAAAAAAAAAAAAAAAAAGGAAAGAAAGAAAAATTAATCCATAGACAGTATTATTAACATAAGCACTAACTCCTCATGCATCCTTCTTTTGGTATGCTTTGTGAACATCATTGGCCTAACAATAGAAATTCATTCTGTTCTTGTGTCTGCTAACAAAATTTTCACTGTCCCACAGAAAGCCATTGCTCCGTGGCACACATGGAAATGACGTTGTGATTTCCAACAACATAATTCCTCATTATTACAGTCAAACATTTTCCTTTGATTGGCAATTGGAATTTTAGGCTCACTAAGCAATCCTGTGTTGTAACAGGTGTTTCCACGTTTGATTTCCCATAGCGCAGTATATTGTTGCATATAATTCCAAATTTGTTAATTTAACCAAAAAAAAAAAAAAAAATAAGAAAAATATAACATTACTTATCTCTTTGCAGTTGGATCCTGAAGCTAGTGTTGTTCTAAAAGAACTCCAAGTGAAACTTGGTAATGTCCTGGATGAACTCAGTGTAACATATGCCACAAGGTAACTAACTTATTTTTTTGCAAATCTTAGAGAAATAGTCCTGCTCATTAACCTAATTTATTGCCTAAGTCTCGGTGGTTGTTTGGATGTCCCGCAGCACAGTTTGCTTCTGCCCTGATATTATGGTGTGCATTGGTGTTTAAAATAGAGGAGTAACTTCACTGCAAAGAAAACTGAAAATGGTCTGTAGTCACTAATGTGTCACAGAAATGAGGCTGCTGACTTTTGTTATGCTTTCTGGAAAACAAAAATAGCTGGTTTTTTCTTGCTTGATGCTATGTTAAACCTCTCTCTGACTATGTATATGTTACTTCCGGAGACTGACAACTTATTTCTGAGTGGCATGCTTCAACTAAGGATGTCTGCCTGAGTTAAGCCTGCCTGAAATGTCACTGTAATTGGTCTTCTTGGGTCATTTGCTTACCTATGGATCTGCAAGAATTTTGAATTGAGCATTACTCTCAAAATTTTTCATTAATCAGAGCACACTCTGAAGTCTTGAATAAGTACTCAGACTCACTGGGCCAATCTGTGCTATGAGAAGCTGCAAGCTATTTTTGCTTCAAATTAGAAAGGAATCTTAGAAAAGAAAGGGGGATTAGTGGTACTCATTAAGCAAAGGCCGTAGTGACTTCTTTAATCCAGCAGTGAACCATCTGGGTGGACCGTGTTCACTTTTCCTGCATGTGCTTTGTTTCTTACTTTTCTCTTTGCTACCAGACCCTGGTTTCTCTGTTGACAGGGTATGAATGCTATCTCATTCCAGGGTTACTTTTTTGAACAAGACAACTAGATTTCTGGAAGAGAATACTCAGTATTATTTCAATCTAGAATATGCTTCAGATAACTAAAACAGACTACTTGTGGGTCTGAGTTTTGCCAGAGTTTGTGAGGTTAACGTCTTAGAAAGACGGTTAATTATTTTTATTTGAGGGACCGTGTTTACATGAGCAGCTTCAATAACAGCTTTATGGTCATTTTAAACAAGGCTCTAGAGTGTGTAAGTCCATGTCAACTGAAAAGCTTCTGATTTTCCAATGTTTTCACATGGAGACTTGCATTTTATTTTTTTGATGATCAATGTATCTGGAACTTAATGCATAATGAAAATGTGTTTGTTTTCTTTCTTTCTCTTATATGAATTTTCTTTCACTTTCATTGCATTAATCTTTGCTATTTATCTTTTCACATTAGAAGGCCTGGTATATTTATGGACTGTGTTTTGCATTTCTGTTCATAAACTAATACAAAAATAATTTCATTCATCATAAATCAATTCATAAACCAAGTTACTATGTATACAGAAGCCTTATTCTGACTCTAAACTGTTGATGCTGAGTAACTGCCATTCTGTATCATTTAAATGTACTTATTGAAGATTGTATTGAATCAATGATATCAGAAGACTGTCACACACGTTTGTCTACCAGTTCAGTTAGGAAGCTGAATAATTTGGACATAAGCTGACAAGACACAACTCAAGGAGCAAGAGCTTGTTCACACGCCCTTTGAGGTGAAAAAGATTCCTTCAAGGAGGAAGTATCTGTAACAACTTCTAAACGTGTTTCTTTTTTTTTTTTTAGTGAAAGATTATTTTAAACAGCCCAAATGTGTTAGCCCTTCCAACTAGTTGCAAAGAAATAGGCAAAGCTTCTAATAGCATTAACTCTGTGAAACACAGGAAAAAGACAAGTTGAACCTAATGGGGCAAAATCAGTAGAAGTTTTCTATTTGTCCTCAAGGAGAACACCAAAGCTTGTTTCTTTTATTAACCACAAAGGAAAAAAATAATCTCTGGCCCCCTCTTCCTGTTGTGCCTTCAGAGCAAAAATAAAATCTTGAGCTGTTGTTAGCTTGTCATCAGTCATATCCTAAACTGTGGATCTACAGATTTTGTACATCTATCGCTTTCAGAAAATAACTGGCATTACCACAAATGTATGAAAAGCATAATGACAGAACTGAAACAAGAAAAGGGAGAAAAAATCAAAACAGTAAATGTATTAATTTTATGAGCTATCGTGCATAGAAGGGGGTATTTTCAGTCTGCAGCATCTTGCATTTGTGAACTTTCCAACACTGCAGAGAAGATTCAGTTCTGGTTGACAAATCTCATGCAAAATGATGAATACTGTCTTCTACCCCATAATTCTTTCATTCTTGTTTTCCCTCTATCCTACAGTTTCCAATTTATTATTGAAGATTGTGTAAGACAAATGAGCTCTGAACTCAATCAAATGAGAGGAAATGGGAACACAGCAGCCAATAAGAACAGTGCAGCCATTGATGCAGAGATTGTGCTTCGGCCGCTCATGGATTTCCTCGATAAAACGTAAGTATGGCAGATTAATGAGTGTGACACATTAGGAAGTTGATGCTACAGTCAAGGATGTGTACTTGTTCTTACCCAGACTAGAAATATTTTGCAGTATTTTTAATATTTGTAGTAGCCTTAGGCGTTCCAAATATTTTAAGTACCAACTTTATTTATATTAAGCAATATTTTTATAGGCAGCATATTTGCCTTTTCTGTTGTCTTTTTTTTTTTTTTTTTTGTCATGTTTTGAGGTATTTATTAGTTAGTGTTAGGGAAAGGCCTGTGCACCAGGAGATGTTGTATAAAGAAAATAGTACTGAACAAAATATAGTAATTCCATATGCTGAAATGGTTTGGCATTTGGTCTAGACTGACACCCAGTCACCCCCTGCTTATTTACATGCACTTCCCTGACATCAAAAACACGACGAAAGATAGTTTTTATGCTTTTGAAAAACTGCTGTGCATCTATGATCAGTTAAGACTCTATACAGAAGTCAGTGACTGGAGGTCCAAAATAGTTTTGTGGGCTGACTAGTAATACCCAAGTCAAAAACTGATTTAAAGGATACATTTATAATTGAGTTTTCACTCTCCAGGTCATTCCTCTATATGCTTGCTTAGTTTTTCTAAGCATGGGGTTGATGTTTCTAAGGCTATTGTCTTAGAAACATGACTAGAAACACAGCTCCGAATATATATACATACATAGCCAAAGTCTAAAGGAAACTCGGAACATAAGGGGCAGGGGAGGGAATTGTAAGGGATTTTGCTTTGTCTTTTACAGTTTAATTTTTCTAGGCTTCATTTTTTGAGGGCTTTGGCAGTTATGAGAATTTCAGTGCCAGCTGGCAATGGGCGAGCATTTATTTAAAGTACTTATGATAAGCACTGACTGTGTAATACTGTCAAGTGCAGCACCCAGCTTCCTAAACTGGCAAAAATTTTTGGCTGCTGTATCTATGTCAGCCTTTTATTGCTACCTATCTACCTAGTCCAGTGTGCTAATTTACTAGAGGATTATGTGTGGTTTTCAATTGTAATTATTGTTAAGATGTTTATTCGTAGCACGAGTTTTTTAAGAAAAAACAAAAATACTTATACACTCACATGTGCTATCCTAAGGTCATATTTTAAAAATACGCATGCTGACTTTTGCCTGTCAGGTTCAATTCCAGATTGCCGCTTTTTAAACCGCCTTCATACCTTCTTCAAGATTTAATACAATAATGACATAATGGAAACAAAAAATGTGGTTTTAAATTACTTTCTGAATAGAAAATGTTCCTTACCATTGGAAAGTTAAACAAAATTTTAGCAGATGCCTAATCCATGCACAGAAAATAAAGATGTGAAATTAAAAAAAAAAAAAAAAGACACTTAGGTGGTACCTTTCTTACACAAACTATAGATAATAGAATTATAAACATATATTAACATTTTATTATATTAACATTTAGCATTTTCAATAAATACATGTTAGTAATATATTAAGCAACAAGAGAAGTAGTGAAGTTTTACATGTTTTTTTTCTAATCTGCTAAAAAATAAATATGTGTAATAACTAATCTATTGAGAGATCAATATTAATAGAGAAAGCTAAACTACTATGCCCGTTAATCTGCATATGTACTGATAGAGTACCTCTGATGTGCTAATGCTATTTTTGGAGACCTATTTGTGTTTGGTTTTATTCCAGTTTAAGCCTCTCTGCAAAAATCTGTGAGAAGACAGTTCTGAAACGGGTTTTAAAAGAGCTTTGGAAGTTAGTCTTGAACAAAATAGAAAAACAAATCGTGCTTCCACCACTGACGGACCAAACCGTAAGTGTAACAGCTGCAGGTCACATGTATTATAAAGAATTCTAATAAACATTGTGCTTAAACAGGTGTCTGATTAGGGGGTTCTAATACTAACCTTTTCTCCAGTGTTTGAAAGGATTTAGGTTGCTTTTCCGTAGCTAGTGAGGAAGAGCCTGCTTTGTGATAGTGCCTGCCCCACCCTGGAGCAGTTTTGACAGATTTTTTTTTAATGACTGTAGGATAAGAGAAGCAGAATCACTGACCCTGCAGCATGCTTTTGTATAAGGGTTTCTAAGTGTGATTTCTTGTGATTTTTGTAATGCACAGTAACAAGAGTGTTCCTGGCCCCTCCTAGGAATTCAGTCATTGATATTGCCACAGCTCCCATAAAGTGAGGAAGCTTCCATCCCATTCTCCAGCCCTGCCTGTACTTAAGAGCAGGAAACTGAAGCCAATTTTTAGCACTACAATTTTTTTTATTATTATTATTTTTTAATAGCAGACTTGATCGGAGGTTCTCTTTGGGGAGGACTGTATTTCAGACAAGAGGGAAATAGACTATATGTTAACAAGCAAAGTAGTGCTGCTACACCCAGGACCACTGTGGGTGATGGCTTGACATGAATATAGAATGGGGACAGCACTGAGGGGACTGGTAAAATCTGTTTCTAAGGATAGAAGGATGGAAGAAAATGGCCTGGAGCACCACCCCCTCTCCCCAGCTCCTTTCTTCTTTTCTGGTCTGGGATAATGTAAATGTTAATTCTTCCCATTTCCAATCCTGCATAGAATGAATTCACCATCTTTATGACAAGCTAATCACTATGTTGCCATAGCGTGCCTCTGGGCAACTTTACTGTATACATCCTATGTTACCAATAAAGCTGTTAAAAACATATTTGTAAGGATCCATACGTTAAAGGCATATAACATATTAAAGATGTATGACAGGAAGTTGCTGGAGGGAAAAGGGAAAATAGAACACATTGAAATGGTGCTAAGGTAGCAATGAAATAATATGAGCTTTTAGTAATTCTAGAGTAGAGCTAATCCCATCACCATAGTAAGGACTCCATTCGCTGAGTTTATTCAGATTTATTATATTGCTGTTTTTTACTATGCATAACTAGAAACAGGTTCTCTTCTTTCAGTAGCTGTGTCAATTTTATATGTGTAAGGTTTTCCATTTGCTTTTTCAACATTTTGGTGTAAAATTTATCTGTAAAAGCATAAATAGTGCTTACATATGGCGACTGCATTTCCCATCAGGAGTTAGGAACATTTATTTGCTTTATGCAGATCAGTTGTTATGCTTTGAATCATAGAACAGTATGGTTCATAGGTAAGGGATTTGTTTTGTGTTGTTGGTTTTTTTTTCAGTTTGGTTTGTTTTTTTGCTGCTCTTTTTAACTGGTTGTCAAGAATGATTGTAGAGGATTTAGTGATCATAAAATATGGGTTTAAATTCAGAACATGTCAGTACCCTTAAAAAAAAATAGTTTTGACTTAACACTAGACCATTATCCAGTGTGTTAACACAACTGATTATTTCACCATAGACAATGAGTTAAGCTTTTTCAGGTTCTTCAGGGCTGTTCACTTCCCACTGTGATTATTTACATTAGCATAGCATCTGAGAGCCTTGATTATGGACAAGTATCTCTTGGACTTATTGTACAGCAACAATCCAAGCCTTAGCTTAAAAATATTAGACATAAAATTAGAAGCACAAGAAACCACTACCATCAGAATAGGCAGTATCACATATAGGAAACTGGAAGGAATCATGCTTCAGGCATTCAGCTACTTCACCCTATCAAGTAAATTAAAATATGTATCTTGTGTAATTTAAATGTTCTCTTAGCTTTGCAAAACAGTGTCCTGGGTCTGGCTGGGATGTTAACTTTTCCTGCAGCAGCCCATACAGTGCTGTGCTCTGCACTTGTAGCTAGAACAGCAGTGGTATCACACCAGCGTTGTGTCTACTGCTGAGCAGTGCTGGCACAGCATCAGGTCTCTCTCTAACCCTCCTAGGGGGTGGGCAAAAAAGTGAGAAGAGAAACATCACCAGGGCAGCTGACCTAAACCGACCAAAGGAATATTCCATAACATACGATGTCACACTCAGCAATAAAAGGTGGAAATAGGAAGAAGAGGGTGGGCTCTCAATGCAAAAAAACGCTGGTCCTCTTCCCAAACACCAGCTACATGCGTTGAGGTCCTGCTTCAAGGACGTAGTCAAGCATCGCTCATTTGTGTGATTATAGTCACGTGGCACGGGACGTGCAACACCTTGTGAGCCCACTGATGTCACATGCTGCTTTTTGTGGAAAGTAGAGAGTAATTTCTTTCCTCTGTGCTTCCACATAGCCTTTGTTTGTGTTTTTGTTCCTTTTTTTTTTTCCTTTTTTCCCCCTCCCTATTCCCCTTTCCCTTTTTTCCCTTTTAGTTAAATTGTTTAGTTAATAATATTTCCTTAATAATAATATTATTATTATTATTAGTTTTCCCTTTAATTAATTTATCCTTGTCTCAACCCGTGAGTTGTTCTTTACTTTACTTCTTCCCTCTTCATCTGGGGAGGGGGAGTGAGAGAGCAGTTGTGGGGTTCAGCTGCCTAGCACGGTAAAACCACCACGAACAGTGATTTTGGCTAGTGTCTTAGTTCCTGCTAAGACACAGAAAGTAACTACACGGTATTGAGTATGTTTCCTGAATTTTCAATTTGATTACAGGGACCTCAGATGATATTCAGTGCAGCCAAAGATCTTGGACAACTGTCAAAACTCAAGGTAATGTAGTCTAATGATATAGTCTAATGAATCTGTGAACGGCTTGCTCTAACAGAAAAACAGATGAAATATCAGTGACTGTGAGGACAGACTTCATGACTCATTCTTGTTCTTATTTACTATAATAAGCTTGAATGTGGCAGTAGCTATTCGTAGGTCAGTAATGATTTTACAGTCTCATCCAAACAAAAAATAGACAGTATGCTCATATGATAAAGTAATCAAGAAGTTATCATTCCCATGTTGCACAACTAGTCCAATAAGCATTAAATATCACCAAAAATGAATTATATTTGTGTGCTGTTCTGGAACCAGTTCTGAAAAAATGCTAGGATGGGAGTGCTGGTAAATTTGTTCAGTGTATTACTGAAAATAGTTACTGAAACCTCTGCAGTATACTCATCAGCACTGCATTATTGAAGTCCATAATGTAACTTCACGGAGACCTTAGACATTTGATACTAATGTCAGTTGTTTAACAATCAGTTTTGACAATATCATTTCAGAATTGAGGAGAAATAGACAAATTTATGCTTCTATAAATACTCAGCTTGCTAGCATCATTAAAATGTTGCTTAAATCAGTTACAGGATGCTTATAGTAGAAAAAGTTCACAGGTACATAGTCACTTTATGACTATTTAACTTATGTTAAAATGTGAAAGGTTGTTTTGTGTTTTTTTTAAAACATGCTGCATTAACAAGTATCAGTTAAAATTTAAGGTTCATTAATAAAAAAATATTTCAGTATCATCCAATATAATTATTTGAATATAAAATTCTTCTGTAAAAGAAAGAAATAGTGATGCAGATGCTGAGTATTAAATGTTGGTTCTTTTTCCCCAGAACCTGTTGTCAAGAAACAATATAATATGTTAGAATTCTGAGATTAAATTAATCCCTATTAAACACAGGAGTTTGGGGAACAAACTCTTCCAAGAATAGACAGGCCTCAGAACTGACTCTCTTTCATAATCAACTGCCTTCTTAACTTGCCTTGCAGGACCACATGATTCGAGAGGATGCCAGAAGTCTGAGCCTGAGGCAGTGTGCAATAATGGAAGTAGCACTAGCTACTATTAAGGTACAGCTTTACATTTTTTTCTGTTCTGTGTTGGAATGAACAAGCATATAATTACATAAAACAGCAGATTCTTATATAGAGTGGTCCCTTAGAATCATTAAGATCCCTTGAATATGACAAGAAACATTTGATCCTATCTTTGTAGTGACCTGAAAGCAATAATAATAGCATAAACTAGAAAAATTGTTCAACCACTTGCAGACAGAACATGTTCAGCATTAAAGTAATGGGTGGCCAAAATCTGATTCTTGTGTTCCTTTACAGTTTAGAGTTAGTGCAGTCAGGCCAAACCCTCACTTAGCCTCTCTTTCTCCCAGAAGGAAGGAGCAGAGCCTGAAAACTTCAGTTGTTCCTAGCTGCACTCTCCTGCAAATATATATAATGTTGTTTACAGCACACCGGAAAACAAGGCCTTTTCTACCATGAATTACGGTGTATTATTTTAACTTCACTGTTCAGTTGAATTTTTCAACTTTTTGTAGTTTAGAATTCACCATCTGATTTACTGTTTTTTCTAAATAATTGGATTGATTGTCACATAAGAAAGGGAAGGAGGCAGCTACTTCAGTATTAAATTGAACATGCAAAGACGACAACATTCGTGATGAGTCTAGTGCAACAAAATAATGTCTCAAAAAACAAGAAAGAATTATCAAACAGGGCTCCCAATTGCCATCTTTTGTGTTTGGTTTAACTTCTTACATATAACATTTGGGAATTACTGCTATTGTGGAACCAGAAACAGAACAAAATGGTGAAGGACAATTGTGTCCTCCCAAAGTAAACCCTGTAGACTCTTTAGTTTAACATGTCAATCTAATTGGTTTTGATCAAAGGATTCTAACCTTGATTCCAGCACTTAAACTCTTAAGAGTAATAAGGAGTTATAGATATTAATAATTTTACTAAACTAAAGCCTAGATTTAGGGGAGAAATATTAGAAACAATGAAAATTCACTCTTCAGTATTCCTGTGAGCTACGTTCATAAACTGAGCGAAACAATGCACTCTGAAAAAAAAATATTTTCAAATTGTAAGTCAGTGTCTTGGCATTATAACATGCTCCCTGTACTATGTTACGTGAAACGGCAAAATCTTTTTTTTCCAAAATAGTAAACAAATAGCCATAATCATGCAGAAATTGGTCTTACACTATTACAAAGAGAACAAAAGACAAACTTTGAGAAATAACTCAAGAAAAAAAGACTACCATGTTGCTTTAGGAATCCAGTTTGTAAGTTTAATGATCAAAACATACACTTTCTGGGTAATGCTAAGTAAGTATAGCTTGAAAGTCAAAAAATTCTGCCTACAAGAATGGTAAAAATGACATACGGTGTCTTGAAAATAACCTATTGTACAGAAGGGATTAGAAGGGAGGAACATCTCTGTACTCGCATTCTTTTCTGGTTTTGCTTTCATTAGTCAAATTTTTGATTGCAAAAATTAATTCAATGAACAACTTAAAAATAATTTGATTTATGATTTTTGTATTAATGCTTGGGAGAGTGTAAAATGAAGGCATGATCTCTCATCTTATCCATATTATCCTTCTTTGCATGTTATAAAAAGAACCTTAGCAAATAGATAAGGGAAAATGGTGTTCTGGCCTCAGTTATCTCAAACTGAGATACAATAATGATATGGTCACGTTATTTTTGTTTACATGCAAAACTTGATGTTTATAGGCAAAAGGCAAAAAAATAAATAAATAAGACACAAGATTAGAGTTAGGTTTCCTTGATTTTTTTAAAAATATTTGTCGGCTTTCATGGAGCTTTTAGTCCTTTCCAGCTGCTTCTGTAGATAAGATTTTATTGGGAGACAACTAAAATACATCTCAGTAATTGCCACGATAACAGGAAATATCATTAACAGATTTTAACACCTGCTTATAAATTGATTAAAATCCTCCATGAAAGCATGAGTACACTGTTTACCCATTCATAAAATAGAGATGTCCTTGGAAAGTACAATATGAATTAATGCACTTGGAAAGATACAAACTTCACATAAGTATGCAATGATGAAAAAATAAATGTGATTTATCAGAACCTCTTAAACTGACACTGCTTACATGTGATTAAAAAAACATTAAAACTTTTCATTAGAATGTATGGTGTTTATCAACACAACAAATGTTGTATAGCCCTTACATCACATTTTTTATTATTATTATTTAGAAGAAAACCATAAGATTCCCATGGATCATCACTAAGAACTAGGAATCAGGCTCCAGTCCTGTTCAGCACTGACAAACTTGGACAGCTTCAGCCAGATTACATAAAATCCTTTGTTTTCCTCCTATACGTACATTTCTCCCTGTAATACACAGTCACCCTCAACACAGAAAGGCGGTCAAAATTGAGATTAAACAAGATAACCACCATGGAAACTACCGTGAAATTTATAGTCATTTCCCAAAGCAGAAACAATTTCAGGTACAGACAGTTACAAAGCAATGATAATTCAAAACTTCATGTTCTAGGATCCTCTCTTTTAAATTTCTTTTAAATTTCTAATGGCAACCTTCCTTCAGAAAGAATATTTTCTTTACTTGTACTATAAACCATGCCTTGGTTTTAGAGTTTTTAGACAGAGCAATCCCCACAACCTAAAAGAACCTTGCATGTATTATATACATGTGTGTGTATTTGTATATACATACATTTTTACATAAAAATACTTGAGATCATGAAGATCAAAATTAAAATTTAATATAATTTTTACCCTCATAAATCTTAAATTTTCACCTTTGGAAAGATGCTCTGTAGGAGAGCTGATGAGAGTTATCTCAACAGCTACAATCACAAATCTAACCACACTGTCAATGTTATCTGTAAAAAAGTTTGTGTAATAATTTTATTTAAAATTATCTGTATGTAACTGGGGCATCTGTTAGATATTTTACCTTTCTCAATGTCCATATTTGATTATTTTTTTTTAGCAATACTTCCACGCTGGAGGAAGTGGGCTGAAAAAGAACTTCCTGGAAAAGAGCCCAGACCTACAGTCCCTGAGATACGCTCTTAGTCTTTACACACAAGCTACTGATGCCTTGATAAAGAAATTTATAGACACTCAAACATCTCAAAGTAAGTCATCTATAACATGTATCAAATTATATTTTAAGTGTTTTAAATGACTGGTTACCAATCACAGTCTCTAAACACTGTGGTATTTTAGAGTTTACTGTCACAAATCTGCCTGTGTGATGTTATTCCATATCAATCTCTGTTGTCAATCGGTGGAGCTTATCTGAGGCCAATATATTTAACAGACTATCCCTTCACATGAACAATAGGTCCCATAGCTCTATATGAATATTTAGTATCAGGAATATTTACAGAAGTACTCCACACACTAACAGAGTTGCATAGGTCATATACCAGAGAGCATTTTATAATTGCAGAAACAGAAACAAATCATAACAAATTTTGGAAGCTTTAGATACTTTCAGAGATGATGGCTATTAATTAGTAACCACAGATAACTGCAAAAATCATGACATATCCCTTAAGGTTTCCTTCTGGGATTAACAAGAAATTGTGAGTAATATGTTCTTAATGTAGTACACTAATTTTATATTACAGAACCTTTGCTTCTCCATCTAGTAGGCCATCTGTGGCTTCAAAAGCATTAGGAGGTTTCAGTAGGCTAAAATAACAGTGATTATGCTCCCTATTTTTTTTTTTGATTTGCGTATTTCAGAATTCAGACTTAAAATCATCCTATTGAATATGTCACTTCATTTTGTGCCTTCTTATCAAATCTCAACATTCTGGAGCTTTTTCAAAAGCAAACTAAGGCAAACCACATGCAAGAATGCCATATGAGGTGTATTTAGAATTTGATCACCAACACTAAAGCCATTTTTTCCTGTTCTAGAAATTTGGTGCAGTGCACCCAAAAAATTGAAATGCAAAGTCCTCTCCATATGTCCTATATATACAATTCATTAGCTTTGTATTTCTGAAGAGGACTTGGTTTCTGTAAGAGGGTAAATGTTTACAGTTATTCTTTTAGGCCAAGGTTTTTTTGTTGTTTTTTTTTGTCTGTTTGTTTTGTTTTGTTTGTTTGTTTGTTTTTGTTTGTTTGTTTGTTTTAAAAGGAAAGTTATATCTTACCATTTTTCTTGATATAGGTCAGTATTTTCATACTTCTACAGCAAATGCAGAAACTTTTCATATAGCTAATGTACATTACACTCCAAACTGAACAGTTTCTTCATTCTATAAACTGCCATTGTTTGCATAATAGGATACTATAGTAGATTTCTTTTGAATGCAATGGGCTTTTTTTTTTTTTTTTTTTTTTTTTTTTAAATGGCCTATCTGCCTTTAAGTATCTTTGAGAAAAAAAAAATACAATTTTTTGATCTAGAAATAATTACCCTGCTCCTCTCATGAGAATCAGGAAAGTTTTAATTGGACAGTTAAGCAGGAAATCAATTGCTTTTACCTCTGAAGTTACAGTACATTACTCAACATTATAAAAAGCATGGAACACTTGTTTTGCAGCTTGCCCCCAAGATTAAATATAAGGAATGAGTTTCTGGGCAACTTCCATATTAGACTGAGTATCTTTGTTAATAATTCATATATTAGAAGTGAGAAAATTGCCGTAAAACTCTAATATATAAAAAATAGATTCTTTTCTTCCTCCTCTCACAAATGATTAACAATATGGATTTAGGCTGAAAATTATCAATGACTAGTACATTTTGCTTTTTCTTATGCACACTTTCATTGTACCTTCAGGAGAGAAAATTATCCAGGTTGTAGCCATAAGCAGAAGTCCTTTATTACCTCTGAATGCAAACTTGAATTTTCTGATTTTTCATCATGATTTCAGCCTGAGGTCTGTGTTCATTTCTGTGCACACATTAGCATGCCTATATTTGCACACCAATATTATCAAAAGTGTAGCCACAGGGAATGAAAGTTAA
This sequence comes from Aythya ferina, assembly GCF_964211825.1. Classification (NCBI taxonomy): domain Eukaryota; kingdom Metazoa; phylum Chordata; class Aves; order Anseriformes; family Anatidae; genus Aythya; species Aythya ferina. The sequence continues at coordinate 18,897,021 of NC_140307.1, read as the reverse complement.
GGAAAAGTGACTCACAACTTTTCATCATCCTTTAATGCTTCATTTAAAAGAAAAAAAAAAACTCATCCATTATAACCTCCAGTCTCACAACTGTAGCTATATCATTAGCATGTAGTTAGAATGAGACTTTGTGCAAATCAGAAACTTTCTCTGAAGTATAATTGGATTTATATCTGCCCTCATACTTGTGCATATAACCAATCCATAATCAATAAAGACAGTTGGAGGTAATTAAACTGGAAGCAGTGGGAAATGAAACGTTTTAAAGAAAATAGTATATTGAATAATAACTATGTATGACTGTAGATAAAAGTTTCATTACTCTGAAAGTCATCTTTCCTTTTTATTCATTACTAATTTTTAACTTAAGAAGCTTATTTTTAATGTAATTTAACCTCCATGACTCTAATTCTGAAAATAAAAAATAAAAAATAAAAAATCATGAGCCACCTGTACATATCACAATGAGAAATGCATAAAAATTTTCAAAGCTCGTCTTTCAGGATTTTTTCTGGCAGCATAACCTGTTTCTATACACTGTTGGTAAGTTCTTTTGGTCTGAAGTGACTATTTAAAAGTTGTATTGACCTAAAGTTGTTTAATGTCAATGGTACTTATTTTTCTGAAATATATTTCTTCATATTATTCTGAAAAGAATCCTAAATTGTAGGTGAACTTAAAATATTAGAGATAAAAAGCACAACCAGTTCATCAAAATTTTCACAAACAAGTTCCATGATGACAATGCAAAAGTGAAAATATTCCTCATTACCTTGTGGACACTGAGTTTTTCTGTAATAACTTGTGTTCATGTCTGAGGTCAAGGAAATATTCTACCCTCTATTCTTTTGCATACCATCAGTCTACCTTTTATATATTACGAACACATGGCAAGATAAGCAAGATGCAAGAGGTGTGCTTTAATTACATTATCCAGTAACATGTGCAGTGCAATCTGTGATCCTTTCCTGAAGCATTTCTTGCTGTAGCGTTTTACTATCTGCCACCCAGTCCTTGACAGCTGGAGAACAATTGATTACAAGAACTCTACTGTCATTTCACTATACAAAAGCCAACTATTTTTCTAGTCCTCGCTGAACCAGCCATTAGGAGCACCATTCCCAAGTCATTCAGCAGCTTTTCCCTGCCCACTTAAAACTCTGTTTCAACAGAAACAAGACCCTTATGGACAAATGCACTTACTGGACATCTACCAACTACAAAGCAAAAGCAACTTGAATTTTAACTTGCAGACATCTTCACAGCACCAAGATGCTGTGGAAGATGGATGAAAAAACAACCACCTAAATCTCTATACAGTTCAGCTAATCTCTCAGTCAGGAAATAAATTCTTCCCAATCTTTAAATAATAACTATAGTGCAGTATCCATTAGTGCAGCTAAGCTAACACTCTCCAGTTGTGTTACTAATACAGGTTACTGTTCTTTTTTCCTTATTACTTCGTATATTTTCCACGCTGTTGATTCTCTACTTGTAATACAAAGTGTTTATTACTTAGAAGTTGTCATTGCAGAACATCCCACATCAAATCCTCGCTGTATCAGGAAAAAACATGGAATAGAGGGCTAGCACATGGGTTGTTGTGTTGCACTTTTGGCTTTCAGAATAAGGAATGATGCAACTCTAGCTAAGCCAAATTGCTGCAGTTGCCATTTGTCACTATATTCAGTTACAATGCAGAACATACAGAATTTCCTTTAGAGGCATTGATACATCAAACCAACTGAGAAAAGGGCAAGGAAGGCTAACTCTGCATTGTGATTGAGGTAAATAATAGCAAAACTAAATAAGGAATTGCAGGGCTGTACAAGCTTCTTCCATACATACAATGAGTATAGTTGTAACACAACAAAAAAGCCAGCAGGTAAACAGTCAGGCCCCTTTCTCTTTACAGGTTTTTGTCTCCTCATTTTAAAGAGTTTAAACTTAACCTAAAGCTAAAACTTGAACAGCAAGCATACCAGACAAAAGGGAGCACCTTTTTTTCTTCATAAACATACTAGCAGAAAGCAGTTATATATGTACCCACATAGAAAAGGCTACACGATATAAGGCACATATACACGCGCCATGCTTGTATATGCGTATCTATAACATATTACTATGCCAACTCATTCCTTGGCAACAGGAGGAATTGCAACCTGTTGCAATGAAAATAGCATCTCTAACCCAAAATAATTATATTAGGGAATCACAAATGCCCTTTGAACATAATTATTTGAAAGAAGTCCCCATCTTAAATATCCATTAATGTTTTCACATAAGATTTTAATTTGTCAAAGTGCTAATGAATTATTTTCAAAGTGCTATATATCACCAGCCAATAATTTATGCACTGATCATTTGTTGCATCCACTCAATATTCACCATGAAATATCACTAAACTAGAAGTAAACAAAAATCAGGCTTACCTTTAATCACAGGCAAAGATTTGTTGTTGTTGTTGTTTTTCTTCCTTTTTTTTTTTTCTCCCTTTTCCATGATGAAGCTGCCACGTCTCTAATGAACAGAAGGGGAAAAATTTGCTGGATCAGTGTGAGAAGGAAGAGTTACCTTTTTCTCCTAGAAAGTTTAAGATCTACATAAAATTTTTATGTTAAGCTACTACCTATATTCATATATATGCAGAGTCAAGTTCAGTAGCAATAACCAAATATACCAAAGAACATGCTTTTTCATCATTTAATAACAGGGGTGATTATTGAACCAACTCTTTGTGGCTACACATTCCTAAAGAGCTTCCTGGAAACAAAGCACTTTCCATGGGCAATACTAATCAAGACATTCCTGATTTTCAAAATAACTACTTACTGAACTGAAAGCACCACACAAAAAACTGAGATCCCTAAGTACGTGAAAGCTAAACATCTTCTTTTCAAATACATCAGGAGACTGTACAGATCCATGCTTTAAGAGCAAATTATCATAAAGTCAGGACAAATGATGTTAACTGTTATAATCTTAATCTGATTGATTTTCCTTTCCAGAGCACTGCTACAGACTCTTAAGAATATATTCAAAAACAGACAAGTGTTTGAATACATAAATGACAATGCTGAACAAAACAAGATAGTTTTTGAATGACTAATGATGGTTCAAGCTTTTTAAAAAAAAAAAAAACGTATAATAATTTGCCATTTTAAAGGGTTATAGTGATGAATGCCATAAATTCAATCCTCATTCAATGTTGTGGAAACAAATCTGCAATCACACTGTGGAAATGAAAGGTAATAGAAAAAAAAAATATTAGCATCATGTATTACACAGTACAGATATCAAGATTAGCTAAGTGACAATTTCTGTCAAATACTATCATATGGAGCATCTGTATTTCTGCCTGTCACAGGAGAGAACAGTTTCTCTTCTCAAACTACATCACCACTGCTATCCCAAATCTGCCACACACTTTCAGATTGTTTGGAAATTAAATACTGCTGAGATTCTGATCATCATGGATTTTAACATTTGTATTAATATGATAGTAAGGAGGGAGATAACTGTTTATCCCTTAGTATAAAAAAAAAAAAAAAGAATTTTATTTCCAGAAAAATGAGCAAAACATGCCAGCGATTGAGCTACTTCAACTCAACCCACAAATATAAAACTAGTAGAGCAGCATGCCCTTTTGCAAATAAATTATTGACATTGTTTTCTAGGAAAACTTTTACAATTTTACACACCATAAATTAGGAACTGCTAAAGAAAGTTACACGTCTCTGAAGCTCACATTTAGTATTAACCTGAAGGTGTCCAGGTGACTCAGCAGTGCCATACAAGACCCTGTTGAACCTGTTACAAACACATTCTTCTGGTGTTAGTGCTGCCAGAAGCCATTTCCTGGAGCAGGTAGCTTTCAGAATCTCTAAAATTGGGATGTTGATATAGAACCCAGATCAAAAAAATTGACAGCAGTTTGGTGAAGAAGTGTGCATTTCAAGGCCTGAGTGACTGCTATTGTACATTTTATATGGTCATTGATACCTCCACAAGTGCATTTAAAACACAACCAAGTAAGAATCTTATAGTGTCAGTACACAATTAACAAAAAGATCCCCTGATGTTCAGATCACTGATTAATTCTGTTTCCTTTGAACTTTTGTCCACTGGAACTTGTCACTTTTAGATCGGGCACCGCTAGCTCTTAATGTAAATGTGATTTGAGTTGTGTTTTTTTTTTCCTCCTTGCTTCTTCTACATATGACTGCAGGATAACATATCTGCATAAATTCAGACTACAAAATATGGATCATTTTCATCATCTTTTGCCACCAAACAAATTGTCTGTACATAGTATACTTTTGCAAAGTATTAATCAGTTGTTATATTGCAGTAAACTGCCAAGCCTGAGCTACAAAACCCTGCTCAACACACCATGGCTTGCTAACAGCTACACAGCAGCCAGCAAGCCAACAGAATGTATCATCAAGAAAAGCTCCTAGGTTTCTGCAAAAGACCATGTATTTGCACATGATATACTTACAGAATATGTCAACCTACATCAACTTTACATAAAAAAAGAAAAAGGTCAAATTACAATTCAGGCAGGACAAGCTAATTTTAACTAAACTTGAGCTAAAGTCAAGCACAGTTACACAATCTAGACAAAATCATAAAAGCATAAAGACAAATTTTTACTGTATTTCATAAGAGAAGGAACAGACTCAAAACACTGGTAGAACTACATCCCTGTTTATTGGACAAACTTTTCTAATCTGTGGCATATTTGACTTACTGTTACTTGAAGTTCAGACCAGTCCAGGCAATGCTTCTCAAAATTAGTTCCTAAAAAAAATAAATATAATAATATTTCAGCCTGACAGTCAACTTTTTGTTGAGTTAAGTCATACCTCCACCTTTTAAGGCTACTGAAGCAGGTTAACATCTGTGGTTTAGTTTAGCAACTAATGTCTTAAATCATTATTAATTTTGTAAACTACAGTCAGTGTAGTGAATGTTTGTATTTGATTAGCATCATCTGTAATTACATTTAGATGAATATGGTTTCAGTTTTAGCAAACTACATTAAAAAAAATAAAACCACTTCAAACATTGGTGTCCTGAATTCGCTTCCATTTATTACTAGTACTTTCTTCAAAGTAAACGCCACTCTTGCATCTAAAACAGTTACGCATCAGAAATAGCCAGAAAAATATTTTTAATGTATTTTCAGCAAGTTATGTTTTTATAAACTTCATTAGAGAATGCTAGTGTTATTTTAAAGCTCTATGACATAGCAAACTGTGAAGGACTGCATTATATTTTTTAGCTTGACTTTAAAGAGTTTGTATCGCTTAAGCAGAAAAATCAATACTCATCTAGCAACATGAAGCTCATACTACATTCCCTACCCGTGTGTTTAAATGCCTTCAGAAAAAAAGTATTCTTTCACAGCAACTAATCTTTATTGGGTTTCTTTGTTCTCATGCTAGACAATTGAAAGCTGAAAAGGGAGGAACCACCCAAGAACAAGAAAAGATGATAAGTAGAATGAAAAATATTTATCTAATTATAATGAACAACTATAATTCCTCTTGTAAAGGCACCAAAACTGGGAAGGAAATTACACGCTCAAAAATTAAGGGAAATTATTTTCAAATGCCAAGCCAAAATTCAACATTTCAACATTCTTTCCCTAGCCTTATGCTTTTCTGTAATAGAGTAAGCCAACTTCTGCAATATGCTGGGAGAAAAAACAGTGTTCCCTGGTTGCCTTCCTCCTCTCTATCATGTGTGCAAAAGTCATTTAACTTCCAACATGCAGCACTTAATAATTCATCTTTAATTTAATCTCCATATTACAGAATAATATTAAAACATACACTATAGATTTTTCTCTAAATTATAGAGCCTCAGGATCCTGTAAAAATAAAAGATTAGGGTGACTATTAAAGTTAAGTTCTCTAAGAAATTAGCAGAAGAACCCCAGGAAAACAGATGTACTTTATTGGCATTATTAATCAGAAGATGCTAAATCTGAATGTCTGAAATAAAATATTGATTTCATAACTTATGTGATTTCTGGAGCACTAAGCTCTGTGAAAGCTTGAAGATATGTCCAACTATTTCATCCTTATGTCTTGTACAGACAATAACGTGAAAACCTCAATATGGTATTTAAATAAGTGGTCAGATTTATGCTGAACAGGCTAGCCAGCTAATGGGACAGGATAGGGTTACCACTTAGCAATGTTGCCAGTTCAGCTGTTCTTATTGCCTGGCTTACAGTGCTTAGTGAGCTTTTCTGTCCCAGGTACTAAAATCATGTCATGCATGACAACTAGTGTACAGGTAGTTGGTTTTATTTTAAACCAGATTTCTAATTCTCAGAGAAGTAGAGAAGGCCTTGAATCCTAAAATTCAGAGTAAAATAATAATAACAATAATGTAAATCAACATTCATTTAGGAACTTTTAATACATCTATAAAGACGGTTTCAGAGCCTAGCTTATTGCCTTTGACCACTTTGAGGCAAAAATACTGCAAAAAGTAACCACTTGAACAACTTTATAAGAGCCCAGATGGGAGGAGAAACATGTCAGGAAGCCAAAAAGCTCCAGGAAATCTTTAAAAGATCATCTAGCCCTGGAACTGTAAAAATATAAAAACCCTAGACACTAAAAGGAGGCAGTGTAGACATACAGAGAAAGCGTTGATCAAATAAAGTAAAGGGAAAGGCTGAAAAATCTGTGTAAGAATCAATCACTTCCATATGGGAAGCAAGTTAGGGAAATCAGAGAGCCAGAATGCTCAAGTAGAGCAGAGAGGGGCAAAGTGAATATCTTAAGTTGAGTATATAATTATGTCAACTGGATGAAGAGAAATAACAAATACCAACATGGTAATATGAATCTGAGAAATGAGAGAATTATGAAATTCTTAGAAAAAGTCAAATCCAATATTTATTTTTTTTTAAATATGTGCTGATTGCTTCAATACCAAATGCATTAGCATTTGAGGTCACGTAGGTGTTTGGTGAATGTCAGATTCCTTTCCTATTTAATGAACTACCTTTATATGGTAAAATTCTTAATTGACATTTACCTTCTGAACCTAGGGGTCATTTCAGTCCTTCAGTAGGTGTGAGGAGCCATGAATGTATGGATAACTGGACTATAAGTCTGTGAAGAAAAAAATGTAGTAAATTCAATTACAGGACTTCTGACAATAGATTCTTGTATGTTCAGTAAATTCTGACATTCAATGCATTCCTAGCAAAGCAAATGATAGATTGTTACGTTATAATAACTGCAGATAGTATAAAAGCATTTCAAGCAATAATATTCTGTTTTCAAACACCTGATAGTAGACACTGATCTTTTTTGGACACTGCAGATTGCTTATTAGATTCAAGCTTCCAGAAAATAAATCAATTCGCTCCATGGAGATACATAACTTCTCACATTAGGAAGGGTACATTTCAGAGTTCTGTGGAACCTGAGCTGGGAAAGACCATGAATGTAGATCTATGGTTTATATCCAGCTGCTGTTTTTGGTGACAAAGTCCAACTCACTTTCTACTGAATTGTGCCTGAATTTTGAAAAAGACAGTTTTGACTGTATTTCCTTGTCTCGTATCTCTACTGTCTCTTATACACACACTCTGACAAGTTATCACATACCTAAAGCTGAACAGATCTATCAGCTGGACACTGGGTAGACGAAAAAGACAGAAATACACCTTGTTAACTGCTGAGATTTCTTTTTTAAATAAAAAGGTCACCTTTCTCCTGATAAGTCCTATGACCTTTGTCAATGCAATTTAGATTTGGGAAAAGGCTCATAGAGACAACAAAAGGCATAAGAATCAACTGCATGTAGTTCTCCTGAACATTCTGCAAAAACATGAGCTTTGCTTTTACAATATGACTGTAGGGTTAGAATTGTTCCTGCAAGCACCACTAAACAAGAATTGACACTGCACAGACCACAAACGCTTTAGCATTTAATGCTTCTGGAGTTTAACCATAAAAGAGTAATTAAATAAATAAAAAGAAAAAAATAATTTGATCTGTTGTTAATGAAAACTTTAATTGTTAATAGATGAAACAAGAAAGATATGTGCCTAGTTGAAGAACAATGAAAGCATTCTATTATTTCCTCTCATTTGCTACCCTGATGACTCTGAACTGTAAAAAGAATCCTCGTTTTGCAAGCATGCCTTTAGATTCTCTCTCTCCGTGTCTGAGACACACACAATTTGCTCCTGTCTTTTATCTTCATGTTGTGAAAAACAGACAGTCAAAGTCTCCTCCAGATTTAAGAATTTTTCATGAAACTACCATCATCAAGACATAATGAATACAGAAGGATCTTGAGGCTTGAAGCAGTTTCAAAACAAAACATTACTATCATAAGATAGAACGTAAGATAGTTGATGTTCCATATCATGAAACGTGTTAAATCTAGAATTGTGCTATTACTTTTAAAGTCTGTACCATAGGTGCAGAATTGAAAGAAAAGGCTTGCATGACTGAGTGCAGGGACAGCTTTTCTCTTTGTGTTCAGTACTATGTAGTTGTTTAATTATATTTTTTTTTTACACCAAATTGTTTTTTACAGCTCAGTTTTCATGGCTCAGTTTCGCTTTTATAGCTACCTAATTTTGCCATATTGAACTATAAATAAAGAGATACCAAGCTTGATGACAGCATTTTTCTAAATAAAGTAACAGATAAAAAGTAACTTTGTGAACAGGTAGGTCAGACAATACTTTTTTAGACATGGCACTTACCTTCTATAAATACTTGAGTATGGGAATTTCCTTTATTATGTAAACTTTTATGTTCATATTAGAATATCTCAAATACTAAGTATAATTTTATGCAAACGGTGCAGACTTTGGGCATAGCTATTTCAGTGTTATTTCCAGTAATTACGTACACCAATTGTTATCCTGAATACTCAAAGCACAGCAGGTGGAGATTCAGAGTCAAGACCTGTGAACAGTCTGAATGTTAGCTCAGTGTCTCAGATGTGTTTTGCCAATCTTGTTGAGAGGTCCATGCTGCATACCAATGCTCCTAGTAACTACTACAACAAGCTATTCTCTCTATATTTTTTTTTTTCCAAAAATTTATGAAAACTTCTCAATTGCCATGCCCCAGCTTTCAGGTCAGTATGGATGGTATACACCAGAGGCACACTAGTCTTATTATTTGAAGTCTCAAATTCTTTTCTTACACTTTTTTTTTCCCTAAACTGTTCCTCTACCATAAGCCAATGACACTGCTGTCAAAGTAAGGATATCAAATATGCAAATTGATTTTAAATGTACTTGCTGTTACTGCTCTTCCAGCATTCACTGTGGATTGTGATGGTTACATCTGCCACACACAAACTCTCCAGTATGCTTCTTACAGCCCAATATGTCTCTCACCATTTTCTTGTACAGTGGAGGGATTATGATCAGTAGAGTGTAAATCAGATTAGTATTCTTCAATCAGATTAACATTCTCTACAGTAATCTAACACTGTTCACTGTAGCCAATATGACTGTTTTGACTTGGAAATATTTGACTCCAAAATGGCTCTTTTCTGTCAAGATCATTAGGACTATAATCATTATCATATTCATGACATTCCAGGTGCTAAATGAGGAAGAAATCAAATCCTGAATGCTTTAAACTTTTGGTCCACTGAGGAGCAACCATCTTAGGATGGAGGAAGTATTTTTTCTCTCTTAGATTTTTGTTTGTAACAGAGAGACCACAGTCTAAATGTAGGTGATCACTTAGAGACCCCCTGGGAGAGGATGCCGTCTTTTGCTTCACATAAATTAGCTAGTAAATAAAATCTAAAGCATAGTTTAGAGTTGGAGCAGTAGTACACAAGCAAACATAAGGATTTCCAACAAACAGATTAATTTGTACATTTGTTAAATTTCTAATGAGTTAAGTTACAGTACTAAAGAAAGAAAAGTGCAATCTTCTGCGGTACAGGGCTAGATATTTCTTGTCCATTAAATTGACTTGCTTGTAGGCGAAAATGACCTTTCCATAGCATACTCAGGATCATTAATTAACGCTGTGACTTTACAGGGAGTGGTAGCAAGAAAGAAAATAAAACAGCAGAGACAGATCTGAGATTTTAGAATGAAGTATAGCTCTTGAACATTAACAAAAACTGATATAAGCAAATACTGAATGTTCTAGAATTGTACCGTCAGTGTGTTCAGCAGGTCAGTGAGAGAAAGGGAGAAACCAAATGCAAGATGGATGTGCTGGTAAACTGAAGGAAACAATTGTAGAATCCACTAGAAGGTGTCTTTACCAGCTAAGATGTTCTGCTGAAGGAGTTTTCCTCAGCAGTAGTGTCATTTTAATATCAGCTGTTTTCGGTATAAATCTGCACAACATTTTACACAGGTTTCCTTACAACCATATCAAACAGCACTATACACACAGCACTAATCCCACTATGTGTTTGTGGTATTGCTTACAGTGCTGTAGTGAATTACAGACTGCTACAAAAAGGAAAGAAAAAAGATCAGTTAGGAGACCTTTGCAAGGAAATACTTTGTGCAGTTAAAAAAATAAATAAATAAAATAGGAGTTTGAGGAACAGAATAAGACCTCTCTCAAATTAACAGGTTTTGTCTCCGTAACATCTAAGGAGTCATTATTATGTTTCAGCCATAATAGAAATGTTAATCATTTTCTTTTAAAACATTCCTGATTTCTCCAAATGGGGTTTTGCTTTTTGGTTTTTAAGCTAGAGGCTAAATGAAGTAATTGACACTCACTGATATTTTCAGTGATACTAAGGATGAGCCTGACTCAAGTTACATTATTAGTATTATATTATATTATATATTATATTATTATTATTATATACTCAAGTACATTATTATTATTATTGAGTGGGAAAGTGTTTGATAAATTCACATACTTCCTCTTTGTATGTTTGGTTAATCCTATCCATTCAAAGTTCCCAAGCTTTAACGTATGTTGCAAACTCACAGTTCTCTTCTCCTGCCCAGCTTGGCAACAACAGCTTTTTAATCAGAAGAACAAAAAAATGTTTTACAGGTACAGTATGATTAACTCAGACTTTACAGCTGATGATGGCTACATATGCTATCAAAAGTGTCGTACATAAAAAAGTCCAACACCAAAAAAGGGAACCTGTTAAGGTTGAACTGTGTGCAGCATGTAACAATATAAAAATATGGTATTTCACAACATGATACAAGACAATGGTCAAGAAGCTCTAGTCTCTATTCTCTCTGATTTCTTTTACAGCGTCAGATAACTGCTGAATGACCTATATATAAATATATATGTATGTATATACTATTGTAGTACCAGCATTAATATACTGCCTTCTGAATTTTAGATCCCCAAAAAAAAAAATAAAAAGATATTTTCTTCACTTACTTCAAGTTAATGAATCCAAATAACTATAAGGGAAGATGTTGGCAGCTTTCACATAAGTCTGCAAGCTGGGTTAAATGTAAACTAATTAAAAACACCACATTGTGTATAATGAAAATGATGACTTCATTTAAAAGAAGTCATCTTGTTTTTCTGGACAGAATAATTTTATAAAAGCATTTTGCACTCCAAATATATATATATATATTTTTAACAGAGAAATAAAGTTTCATTCAGGAAAAAGAAACTATATTATACTATGCTACACACAAATACAAGCTCTGAAGATACTATGGTTGCAAGAGAAAAGAAAAAGAAATATCTGTAACTACATCGCCTAGACAAATGAGAATCTCCTTCCACTTCCTAAACAAAGGCTAATTCTACTAGACAGTCAGATAAATACATTGCATTACTCTTCTAAAAAAAAATGGCAGTTCTACTCTTTTTTTTTTTTTTTTTTTTTTTTCTTTTCTTTTTAGGTTTTCTAACCCATGTAATTCCTGTCTTTTTATGCATGTTCATAAGAACAATGTATAGGTTAATTATTCTGAACAAGATGTAGAGTGATTCAGCAATGTAATCAGAGGCTCAGTACAGTACAGCTTTCTTTGCAGAATTATCCAATACAACATGAAGTTTAAGTTTTCAGTTACCACTGAAACTAAACTTCTTGCCATTAGAAACCTGACGTGTAACACTATTTACACACTGAAAGAGGTCCAAACCATCTGATTGATACTGGAATACATCTAGCAGTAAAATTTGTACACGTACCCTGCACTTCAGAAATAGCAGCTATAACCAGATTAAGACACTAGATTGTGTGTTTTTACCAAAACACTGGTGACTATGATCATTTTCCTCACTACATTTATACATGACACCCTATTTCATTGTACCCCTCCCTTAATTCCTGAACGGGCTGCCAGAGAACTTCTAAAGGAATATTTGCTTCTCTTCACATGAAGATTAAGGGGAACCCATGCACAGGGAATTTATGTGCAAATAGAAAGATGGTAGAATCTTTCCTCTGTGAGCCCAAATAAATGATTGCCAGTTATACAGGGGTAATAATTTGCTTTACTATAAATTCATGGAGATTAGAATGGAAAGCAAATGCACAGGCCACAGAGTTAAAATTCACAGCCACCCAATTAAAGAACAAGCAAACATATCCAGGTTTGTTTATATAGTAGTATTATAATCCGACATATTAATGGACCTTTGAATACATACTGAGAGTTACTTTCAGAGAACCATTATGTGCAAATTGGCTTAGAAACATAGAAACTTTTTTTTTTTAAGCCTCTGTCAGTGCAGAACTTTAGGAGTTTGTTTATAGACTTAACACAAGCTTCCTCCCATCAAGGGATTCATCAATAGCAATAAACAAATAACTTCCCAAGGTTTTGGGGTGTGCATGTAAGCAGTTTGATAAAAGCACCAGTTTTTTGTATTTCAGGATGCACACACACCTGATGACAACCAGAATGGAAGGTTTCTAAAGAAAAGCTTTTCTCATTTTACTGAGGCACTTCATATAAACACTTGCAAATGCTAGGTGCTTTTTTGGCAAAATCACTTATAAACCAATAACTGATTCCCTTCTGAATATGAAATGCATATCAGCAATTTCTAAGTGTTTCTTACATAGAATACCACTCACCTTTCACTTTCTATTTCTCTTGATGTATTGAGAAGCAAAGCGTGTTAACCTATTAATTATTGTTTCAGGTCAAACTACTAGTAATTCAGTGGGTGAAATATCTATACAGGTGGATGTTTCCACACATCCTGGAACTGGTGAGCATAAAGTTACTGTAAAAGGTAAGTTCCAAAGAGCTAATTTTAAAAGGAAAACAACAACAAAGTCCAAAATGTCCAAGCATTAAATCCTAGGTAAAACATAACAACAATGAAATAACTGTTAAAGCTGTAAGAAGGCTTCAGGTGATTAGGATTGTACTTCTTCCTTGCTCAACATCAGCAAAAGTTAAGATTAGGCAGGTTAATACTGTCTTGTGCTTCCCAGCGTAGTCAATGTATTTATTTTTTTTTATGTAGTTATGGAATTATAAATTCTAACATGACAAATCACACTTCTGAATTACTTGTACATAATTTAATTTTCAAAAGCCGTAATAGAGGTGAGCGGTAAATGACTGCACCAAAATTTAACATGTTCTATTTCTAACAAATAAAATGCCTTTGTTCTGCAAAATTTTAATTCCAAAGGAAACCCAGTACCACTCAGATTAGTATAGGTTAACTTTTTAATTCTAATGAACGTAGCAGACAAAACAGCTGTTAACATAAAGTATTCATAAAACATACATTTATATTTTCTGTTGCTGTAACTGGAAGTAGTCAGAGGTTTTACTTGGCACAGAACAGGCAAAGATCCTCCTAGACTTGGCAGGTAGAACCATTGAATATACTAAGTTGGAAGGAAGTGACCCACAAGGACACATGCTCCACACAGGTCCACCCCAAAATCAGATCTTAATGTCTGAGAGCATTGCCCAAACACTTCTCAAATGCCAGCAGGCTCAGTGCAGTGACCACTGCCATGGCGAGCCTGTTCCAGTGCCCGGCCACCCTCTCAGTGAAGAACCTTTTCCTAACATCCAGCCTGAACTTAGGTGTAGGTATCCTACAGGAAAGATCTCAGGGCACCTTTCATTGGTCATACTGGATAATTAATTGGAGCTCTTCTAATAGGATTTTATTTAACTTCATTTCTTTTGTTTCTTTATAGTTGTAGCAATTAATAATCTAAATTGGCAAACAACAGCTATGTTCCGGCCATTTGTGGAAGTTTGTCTATTAGGTCCTAACCTAAGTGACAAGAAAAGAAAACATGGAACCAAGACAAAGAGCAACACCTGGTCACCAAAATACAATGAAACTTTCCAATTGTAAGTCTTTATTTGCTGTTAATTACCTATCTTATGCAAATTTTGCCAGAATACCTTGCAATTTAACCTCTAAAAACAAAACAAAGTAATAAAATTCTAAAGTTAAGGCTATATAAAGCACAATCCATAATAAATGAGATAATAACTTCAAAACTATTAAACTTGAATCTTTGCTTTATCTAAAGATGAATGACAACCACTAAGCTTGCCGCCTTTTAGCTTTCTAGCTTTAACCACCTTTCAGCTGGTTAAAATGTACAATTCATTTCTTACTGCTAGATTTCCAGGCCATTGCAACTGTTGACATATCTAAGTATTTGAAGTATTGTGCATGTGTTTATTAATGTTATTATCTCTATTGTTTAATCCTCAAAGCAATAAGTAATTTTTCATCTGACCTGGACCTTTACATATAGTATTTCCCACAGCACGTCTCTTTAACCTGTTCACTTCTCCTCCCATAACTGAAACCAATTCATTTTCCAGACACACTTCACACACAGAGACAGAAAAGAAGGGCAGAGTTCATTTTCTCAATGTCTTGCTTTTAAGGCTTGTTGCCAGTGATTTTCTTTATCCCATTGCTATAACTGTGATGACAAATAACCTCTAAGAATATAGAGTAGCAAGCTGACATATGATCATGAAAGGACAAGCTGAAAAAGGACATCGTAGGAAAACCGGAGGCAAAGAAAGCTCCATGTCCAAACTCTCAAGTCAGAAAATTCTCACACCCTCTTTGGAACTGTTTCCCACACAGTCTGGGAACCTCAGCTCCTTAGAGCTGCCTAGGAGGGATGAAGGCATCACCTGGAATCACATCCTGGGCCCTTCCACACATAAATATTTTTTTCCCTGAAAAATTATATTTAATTCAGTGAGATTATGCTGTAAACAAAAGTAGCAATCTCTGAAACGTATATGGATCAAATATCTCCTTTATTTGTTTGCAGCTAGTAAAAGCACATGAAAATAAACTTAACGTGCTGAGTTTACATATAACTGCATGGATAGAAGAGATTAAAAATAAAGTAAAATGGAATAATTTATGAAAATCCAAATGAAATTACACTCAATTAGGTAGAAAATCATCAGTATGCTCAGGCTTTTTCATCTTCATGAATCAGTAAATTCATAGTGCAGTCAGTTACTGCACTCTCAGCATCTCTGTTGTTCTACTTAGAGCAACGTAGGAAAATAATCCTCAAAAAAAAAGGAATTCAATCAGTTGACGTCAAAAATATTTATGAAATATATTTTCTAGAGAAACTAAGTGATATTTCAAAGCCATACCTTCTTCCTGAAGCCTGACAAATGATTGCAAGTGTTGCTTTCATAGAAATGCACAGATCCTTTATATGACTACAGCTTTAATATTGTTTTTTTACATACATCACACAACCTGACACTGTAAAAGTCAGACTGCACCTCACTAAGGTTAGGGTTGCCTATTAGGTCCTTGTGTATTTTAGATTAAATGGAATTATATTGTAAATCTGTTTTCTGAGTGCTATCTTGCCCTACATATGCCCATGTGATCCAGAAAAATGAGTAAAGGATCAGGAAGAATAAAATCAAATACTTTGTGATTTTTAGGAAACAAGCCCCCTTCATATCTATGATACTGAGCATAACAGCTGTTTCCCTCCTGAAGGGATTGCAGTGACCTGCAAAATGAGTATTGACTTCAGGCAGAACGAAGACATAAGCAGGCTGCGTTAGTATTCCCACTGGGGAAATTGCATAACTAGGAACACTTTCTCCAGTTTGGTTTGGCCTGTCAGTAGGTATAATTCTAATTAAATATAACTATCCTCTAGGCTTGGGGGGATATCAGCCATCTTGTGTGTGCTATATATGGCTTTTGGGCCAGTATTTAAAGTGGCATAGAGGATCTCCAAATACCTTGGAAGAGAATAAATTAAAAGTGAGGTTTCAGAGCTTATTATTTTTTGAACTTTAAACAAAAGTTTTTAAAACATCTTGGACCTACTGGATGAAATATGCTAAAATAGTGTTCTTGCTGTCATTTCAAAAAATAAAGTGATGCTTAAAATTCTGCAAGCTAATATGGACCTGGCAGAATGAACAGAAATAAAAGTGTAGCCAAGATACGTTTTGTCAGTGCAAAACTTGCTTAGAGGTGACTAATCAGATCCACGTGATTGCTCATAGGGAAAAAAAAAAAAAAAAAAAAAAAAAAAAAAAAAAAAAAAAAAAAAAAGAGCAGTGGCAAATATTGATGTAGGATTTTACACTGCAGACACAGAAGTTAGGTTTAGAAAAACAGGTAACTAAAAGCAGAGAAGCTGCTTCTACCTACTTACAGACTTCCTAGTTATTTAGCCTGGAAAAATGAGCAAAATCTGTAAATCAAAAAGATTTGATTCCTACGTATGATGTATGCTATGCTTAAGTGAAAGCTGTCTAATTCACGGATGTACGTATAAACATTTTTGTAGTTTTGTAGTTCACCAAAAAGATATGGTTATTATGGTTCTGGAAGTAGTTGGACATTTTAGGTACTTTCTGGGGAAAAGTAGCAGTGGTTCAGATACTGAAGGAACTGATGAAATTCCCTCCATTTCTGTTCAGGTCAGTGAGGAGAGGAACTATGTTAATAGTAGTATGCAAAAGGCTAACATGTAGAAATCTAAAAACTAAACAATAATCTGTTATAGAAAATGAACTACAAAAATGAAACTACCACTAACATTTTAATATCAACAAGATTTACAAGACATGCTCATTCCTCAGAGGAATGAAACTCATCTCCTTGTCCTAAATTCATCTTTTTCATCTTTGCAGCATTTTGAGTAATGAAGATAAACCAGGAGCGTACGAGCTTCACCTTTCAGTGAAAGATTACTGCTTTGCTAGAGAAGATCGCATTATAGGAATGACAGTTATTCAGCTGCAAAACATAGCAGAGAGGGGTAGCTGTGCATCTTGGTATCCCTTGCTGAGAAATATCTTTGTAGATGAGACTGGATTGACAATTCTTAGAATACTTTCTCAGAGAACCAATGACGAAGTTGCTAAAGAATTTGTAAGACTTAAATCAGAAACAAGATCTGCTGAAGAAACAGCCTAAAATACTCCCATAATTCAAGACTGTCACTGTAACACCATAGATCCAAAGCTGTTGTCTGAATAGTGCATGCATGCAAAAATTTGTGGGAATGTTTAATTAACTATGTTTTCTGTGTTTGCCAGTACTTATGTACTACATTTGCAATGTATGTCAAAGAGCTGTATACCTTTTCTACATATTTTGGTCTTTGTTAAAGTAATTGTTCCAATGAAGTGCCAAAACTAAGATTAAGAGAAAATAATACACTATATCACTTAAAATGTTGATTTTGCTTCATCACAATCCCTTTAACATTTATTAATAAATAGCTTTTTGAATTGATAATTAAGTTGTCTCTGTTAAACCACTACGTTGCCTATTCTAAATTATCTCCCTTATTATTATTTAAGAAAAGATTTATCTAATTTTCTTCAAACCTCATTTTATGCTAACCTCATTTTAGGCATCCTACTGATAACTTTTTCTATCATTACTACAGATGCAGTTACTTATAGAAGTGTTTGTAATTTTATAATTACCAATAAAAAGTAATGATTTTTGCATAAAAACTGAAAAAGGATGGAAATATTTTATGCTAATCTTTTTCCAACCTTTCATAAATATCACTGTGAAGAAATGCTGTTCAAGCAAGTTCTCAAGAAGCTGTGCTTACTAGAGTTTGTTACTGATGTTTGATATCTTGAGATAACTTTGTTCTTCAAAACTGCCAAGGTAATATCATATTTATATTAAAAGGGTAAGTCAGTATCTGTAGAAAAATACTGTCATACAGTACAGTATATGTGCTTTAAAAGTCATTTAAAAAATATATGGTACTGTAGAAGGGTTAATAGTTTGGAATACATAAAGTTGGGTTGTGATTTGTTTCTAGAAACGTTTATGAAAAGTAACAATGCTGTTAGCATTTTCACTCAGTTATTAAGGTTGCTTTACATACTTAGCTGTAACACCAGTTAAGTGCTTTGTTTTGGGAGGGGTGATTTTGGCTTTTTTGTTGTTTGGATTGTTTTTTCTTTTTGTTTTGTTTTTGTTTTTTTTTTTTTATTAGAAAAGATCAACAGTTTGTACTTATGCAACATTACTATGTATTGCACTAAAGCAAACTCCGTGTCCTGTAAATATACTTAGTGATAAATTGTAAAATAAAATACAAAAAAAGCTGCCTCTATTTATACCGTTTGATATTTATATTCCTGTTGGTTATAATTGCATGTGAAGCCAACGTAGTGGGTAACAATACAGCATTTTACTATATCAAAGCATGATTTCCATTGTCTAGCACCTTGCTCTTTTATAAGTGTAATATCCCATGTGTCACATTTATAATAAATGAGGTACACATTTTATTAACGTGAATAACATTCTGTATTAATGCACACAATACAGATATAATGTTCTGTAATATTAAAATACACATAGAATATTCTTTGTCATTGTTTTTAGTTACAAGCATCTCTAACGCAGGTTGGCGTTTTCAGCTTAGGGCAAAAACTAATAAAAGAAACAAAGGATATAAAGCTTGTATAGTTGATTCCAGGCTTCTGAAATACAGTACACAGTTCCATGTAGGTAAAGCATTCTTGCCAGGATATCCTTTCATAAAATATTTAGATGAGATATTAAGAACATCTTTCAACATCCTTTATCCTCCTTAAGACCAATAATTAGATTTTCAAGAAGTGTATATATAGATATTTAGAGAAGACCAGGACATTTTATTAGAGAGTTAACCATAACTACCCCAATATCTTAGTAAGGTATTAGTGAATCCCCTGCTGATTTGTATGCAATGCAGAATATATGAAAGAATAAGAACTTGTTTCTTTTTTTCTTTTTTTTTTTTTTTTGTATTGTCTTAAAAAATAATAGTTTATGAGAACATTTGCTTAACTCTAGTGAACTAACAGCTGTTTTTGGCAGTTTCACTTCTCAGTGACAACCGATGTAATCAAAATTCAAGTTGAAATTCCATTTCTGTTTGTTGAGAATACTAGTATATACACATAAGGAAATAAGAAAGAAAGGGAAGTAAACTTGATTTGAGAACAAGTTGTCAGGGAACAGTTACTAAATGGGGACTCATTTGATATGCATCTGGGTAAACAAATACATTTAGAGAAGCCTGGAATATGACAGAACTTCAAATTAACCAGTATACTTAGAACTGACATATAACTCAGTTCAATAAGGCTTAAAGGAGGGTATTTTGTCTTTTCTGTTTACTTTTACAGGATGGAAATGTAAGACGGAACCAAACTACGTTCTCCTCAGCATGCTTCACAGCTAATATCTGACCAAAAAAATGAATTAGTAATGCCTGAATTAAATACATAAGTGTAAGATAAAAAAACAAACATTAAGTCTAAAACAACTATATCAGTATATATGTAGGGCCACAGCACCACCTTTAATCTTCACACACCCAAAAAATTCCAGGTGCCCTAAAACTCCACCTAGCTAGACACCAAAAAAGATTTGTCTCATGCCATATATGAATGGCAACTACATTATGGCTTCTTTTATATCATATATGTTGAAAGTCATTGAAAATTGCAAGAGACATTTTACTGAATTGTAAATAATTGTGGAAAGTTTTCTGTGTCTTGGAAGAATCAAGAGATCTTTTGTGAAGAATTCAGAAAATATTTCTCTCGTTCTGTGAGCCTCCATATCTTCTTTGCCCTCCAAGAGGAAATTTGTCAGCAATTTATTTAATGATTTATTTAAATGTGGAATTTCGGTATCATGCCATCATACCTTGGAATCACAGTTTGCATCTCTGATTGTAGAGCACAAATGACCTTTTACTGTTTTGAAAACCACATTCAGGCTGTAGTTATCCTCGCAAAGGATTTCAAAATGAAGTAGGCCAAAAGTTGGGTAGCAGGTTCTAGTTTTAGGTTTGGATACAGAGCTATGGAAACACTAGTAACACATACAACTGACTAGCTAAGATGTTGGGAGAATACTGGGAAATTACACAAATATGGCAACCAGGCTGATTTTTCTTACAACTGACATTTATAAAGGATCCACCCTCCCACCAGCATTATGAAGTAACATGCTTGCAACCCCTATTACTTATTTATCTAGTAAATACATTCTCTGTCTGGTTTTACGTACTATACATGTCCCTAAGCCCAGAGGTGAATGTGAGCTGCAAATTCCCCAGCAGCATCTAGGAGCCCCTTTTCAGCCATGGCCCAACCAACCACGCAGCACACCAAGGTGCAGAGAGAGAGACCAGCTCTCCAGAAATGAGTGCCAGCCCTCTGAGCTGTGGTAGTACAAACAGGTATAAATGATCTCCAGAGCACAGAGATGCATTATCTGCAATACACTATCCTGCTTTCTAGACAACAGGAGCAATCACTTTTTTTTTTTTTTTTTTGCAGAGCTTCATTTCCAAAGGTAGGAAACTGTTCTTACAAACTCAACTCAGTTCTACACCATTAATCCTCTCTGATTCATAATCAGTTGTTTGTTTTTTTTGTTTTGTTTGTTTGTTTGTTTGTTTGTTTTTTAATACAACAGGAAAGTTGTATTCTATTCAGGTAGCTAGTGAGCCCTTCCATAAAGGAAATCAACAACACCAATAATAAAGTTAGGTTATAAACCCATTTCCTCATATATCATGCTTGTGCATGTTACTTGCATCACTAGCACAGGCTTACACAGAAGGTACTAAGGCACCAAATGCATACCCTAGAATCACAAAATAACTTAAGTTGAAAGGTACCTCTGGAGGTACCTTCTGGTCAACCTCATCCTCAAAGTTGGACCATCAAAAACATGCTGTTATCATGGAGAACTACAAAAGCAGACATATTCAGGTTCCACACCTTAAGAGATGTGTAATTAGAAGGGTAGGCTATGACAAGCTTAACAAATGGCTCAGCTGTACTTGTGACACAAGGCAAACCAGACCTATAAGCAGTAGCTTCCAAGGCTAACTTGTAGTTGAGATTGATGCAATTAGCATTGTTGCCTTTTAAGAGTGATAGTTACATAATCTGTCCAAAGTATCTGTTTAGAGTCTTCCATTGCAAAAACAATCTATAATAATATTAAATCTATAAACAGTCATATTCTAATCATTACAATTATTACTAATCAAGGATAAAATTATTTGGTTTAAAACTCCACAATAACTAACAGCTGTCCAAAGGCAGCAAATAAATACATCTAATTTCTAACATTTACTGGTTTACAGTAAGGAGACTGCACAGAATTTGTGGAGACATTAAATATTTAATTATAGGGGGCATGCATAAAATATTAATAATAACCTTAATTCTGATTACACCATGTATCAATATACTTTAAAGAAAAACACATGTCTAAGTTCTCACCTCTTATTCAAATTGAG
This sequence comes from Aythya ferina, assembly GCF_964211825.1. Lineage (NCBI taxonomy): Eukaryota > Metazoa > Chordata > Aves > Anseriformes > Anatidae > Aythya > Aythya ferina. The sequence goes on along the minus strand of NC_140307.1, from coordinate 18,875,244 downwards.
AAAAAAAGTTACATATAAAGTATACATGACAGGAGAATAATGTGGATATTTGAAACTATAGATTTCAGGAGATGATAAACCAACATACATAAAAGGAAAAGTAATTTTTCCTGAGGAAGAGAAATCCAACTTGAACTTTTCGAGTTAACATCAGTGAGAGGCTCTGGACCACACAGGGGTTTGTGCATACTAGACAGCTCCACATGAAAAACCATCCTGACAACTAGTGTGCAAAATCAGGGCAACAACTAGCATCAAATAAGAAAAAACTCCAACAGATTATTAACAAAATGACTTAAGAAATGTGAAGAAATTAAATAATTGTTTTTATTGCTTTATTATTCTAATCTATTTCACTGGTTTCCATTGATATTCTCATGACAGTGATGGTAGAAATCAAATTTGTAGGCAAGTACTGAAAACAAATGGAAAATTTACCATTATCACATTACTCTGAACTAAGTACCCATTTCATACAAATCCCTTGAAAACTAAAGAAAAGAGCTGAACAAATATGTGGCAAACAAATAATTATAAGATTTTAAATTCAACTAGCAGACACGATTAACATAATTCAGCGTTATTTGTAAATACAGAATATTTTTCAAGACTTGCCCAGCTGTGTCATTCAGTTGTTTAGACATGCTTATTTTGATGGTATTTTCATATCATTTGTATTTGCCTTTTGCCATCATACTTATGTGATTGAGCTGTGCTACCAAAAACTCACAGAAATAAATTTTCAGGAAAAAAAAAATGATTTTAGAAGACAATCAAAAGATTGGAGACAAGCATTAGACTGTGACTAATAAGCAGAACTGGGATATTACAAAAAGATGGCACTACAAGTATTTGTTGATATAAAGAACCATTAAAACATGTATCTGGAGAATCTATCTGTGCATACAAAATATAAGTTAATTTGTAAATGATGAATCTACACACTCCTATAAAATCTAATTTGATGACAAACCCAATCAAGAAGAAAATGAACAAAAGGATCTTTTAAAACCGATTATATAGCTGAAAATCATCTTATCTACACAAACTTTTCCAAAAATGAGCTACAGTTTAACACCACCTTGCCATTCAACAAACATATTTCAAACACAAGAGCAATTAAAGCTGCCATTCACAATTCCATGGGAATTTAATTAAATAATCACTGCAGAATATGAAATAACACGTGGACATACTGTAAACTTCATAGCAAAAGACATTAAAATGTCAAAGTTTAGCTTTCAACTGAGTGACTTATTCAAGATAGTCAGGAAAATAAGATAATCCAAGGACAAAACAGAAGTCTGTTCTTTACTATGTTTCTGTTATGTCTAGTACAGTACTGACTCCAAGTCCTACCATCCATTATACAGGATCACAGATTTGTCTAGGTTGGAAGAGAGACCTCCAAGATCATCGAATCCAACCTCTGACCTAACACTAACCAGTCCTCCACTAAACCATATCACTAAGCTCTACATCTAAACGTTAGACCTCCAGGGATGGTGACTTCACCACTTCCCTGGGCAGCCCATTCCAATGCCTAACAAACCTTTCTTTAAAGAAGTTCTTGCTAATATCCAACCTAAACCTCCCCTGGCACAACTTTAGTCCATTCCCCTTCATCCTGTCACCAGGCATGTGGGAGAACAGACCAATCCCCACCTCACTACAGCCTCCTTTAAGGTACCTGTGGAGAGCAATAAGGTTGCCCCTGAGCCTCCTTTTCTCCAGGCTGAACAAGCCCAGCTCCCTCAGCCTCTCCTTTTAAGACTTGTTCTCCAGACCACTCACCAGCTTCATCGCCCTTCTCTGGACTCTCTCAAGCACCTCCATGTTGTTCTTGTAGTGAGGGGCCAATATGAGACCAATATGAACACTGCCAGTCTTGTAAGCTAAAACAGATGCAACCCTCTCTCCCAGTACCCAACTATTTTATGTCTGCCTTGTTTTCTGGTGAAGTTTCTTTAAAAGGTTTGAAGGCAAAACATATATTTTAACAAATTTCTAAAGCTACCCAGAAGAATCATGTTTAGACCAGTATGTCTTTAATTTCTTTACTACATGTTAATTTCTGAAAGGCAGCTTAGGAGGACAACTACAATCTCACAAATTCAGGAATGTTAATATGTACAGCTAATGATTTAATTCAACAATTTAAATGTATAGAGAGAATAAAATGTTGAACATTACAATTAAAATTTTCAAAGCTCCGGAACTACCAGAAAAAAAAAAAAAAAAAAAAAAAAAAAAAAAAAAGGAAAGAAAACTATTTCCTACTGATAGTAACAAATTCAGTTCACCTTAGAAATAAGTCCTTGATATACCATCTGCAAGCAGCATACTGTAGGCCAGACCATTGTAAGCAAAGAGCCCTGACCATAAAACAGACTGTTCAAAAGAGTCTTACTGTGCCTTATTTCCCAGCCTCTATTCAAGAACAACTCACGATCTGGAAGCTGATATAAACTACATACTGAATGGACAGTAAAAGTTTGCATGAAAATAAAAAAAGGAACTCTGATGATTCTGCATTGACTTGCAGTCTCACATAATTTAGTACCTATTCCTCTACATTTTCAGAGTACTCTTACAAGTTCCAGGGAAAGAGAACAACCCAGAATGAGTGACAGGCTATAGAAAACAGCTTACTGAAGCATTCACAACTCTGCTCTGTAAGCTGTATATATGCTGTTGTTTGACTACATGCATGAAGGGTAAAACACACATTGGTAGCACAAATGACTTTATCAAAGTTGCAAGGGAACAGTCAGGGGAAAAAAAAAACAACCATCTTCACTTACCCTAAGTACACATGAGTCTGCTGACACAGCCCTTGGTTTTCCGCAGTCTTTTTCTGCAGTTAATGAGACACCTCTAACTTGGAATTCTTTAGAGTCCAAGAGGTCCCACATATTTTGTTCAACATTTACCCATTTAAGAAGGAAACTTTTTGTTGCTGGAGTGATGACAGTTGGCACCAATGTGGGTTACACCTCCAGGTCTGAGGTCATGACGCTAGGAAAACCAATGTAATACACTGACTAGCAGCATCAAAAAACGAGAAGGAATTGCCAAATTACGCACCAAATAGTACAATAGAAATGGAAAATTACCATGTACTAAGTAGACTCCCCTTCCTCCAGATAACAGTCTCCCAGATTTCTTCTCCAAGTAGAGGTGGCACTGTACATACACAATGCCTGCTACCTTGACATAAGCTGGTAATAGATGGCAGGGCTTTGTCCATAAAACCACAGAGTTTATACACATTATACAGTAGTCATACATAAACAGTAATACACGTAACCTGAATGCACAGAATAGCTACACTATTATGTAGTAAATTTATTAGACACCACTGTTTTAAGATTTTAAAGAGATAAAAATCAATGCAAGCCACTGCCTTGCCTTGCCGTTACAGCTGAAATGATACAGTGCAGATAACTATGACCATTATTGATCAGGTAGAAGAAAGGACCTTGAAGACAAGGAGTTAATTTCTGACGTGAGAGCAATCTCAGCAGGAAAGAGAGGATGAGAAAAACGCATTACAGGTGATGGGCAAAGTGGCATGAGTAAGGGGATATTTTACAGAGAGATAGGAGGGAAACATGATCATCTTCAAAATGCAATTAGCCACTGAAGTTTTTATTTATTTAGTAGCCTTCACTGAATTGTCTCCAGTAGTATGGAGAAACGCTCAGAAAAAAGGATGGAGATGAGGAAGAAGAGATTCAGAGTAGGGCTGAATGTAATCCAGCTTCAGATTGCACTCCTTTTGTACCAAGTCTGTATACATGGGTGCACAAGGTGGGCAAATAAATAATAGGTAATAAAAAAACCACCAGATTCCCAGCCTGGAGGCCATCACAAACAAGTTCAGGCTGAAGACTGCGGAGATCATTTCCCCGAGACAAGACAACAGCATTAACTAAGTGGGATATTCTCCTGAGGAGCTTGAGAAACAATAGAAATTTTCATGTAATGATACATCAATGTATCAACATGTTAATTTGCACCTACTTGATCATGTGAAGTCAATATGCCCTTTGAATGATATCAACTTTTCCTATGTAATTTGTGAAAAGATGCTCATGTCAGACTGAGCTTCCCCAGCATTCTGACTGCTATGAAACTAAATCAAGTCCCTCATTCTCCCCTACTCAGTTTGTCATTAGAGAAAAAACACTGCAGGATCCCCTGAAGTCAAGAGCAGCAGTGAACTTAGCTCATATCAGATACGCTCTATAATGTCCAATAGCCTGTATAATTGCAGCACATCTCTCTACTGCAGAGAACTTCATTTCTGATCAGGGAGAAATTACATTGCAGAAAAAATTAGAAACCAGAAACACTGTTTACATAAATGCACACAAATACTAAAGGATTTGCTTTTTGTATTTTTACCAGCTGAAAACAAAGACGAGTATAACTGAATACATGTTCTTCGCTGTCACATACACACGAAAGCAAAGCTTACATATATTTATTGCATAAACTGAATCTTTTCTCTATAAACAGCTTGCAATTTTGTTAAGTGTTACTATTTAGACCCATTAGCTAAATCTGTGAGAAGGGATTAAATCTCTGTTGATGACTGAGATAGCTGTTTAGGCTAGCTCCAGCTGAAAGGGTCCTATCTGTCTCAACACAACAGCTAGGATCAGCTTACTGAAACAGAGAAATGGGTTAAGATCCTCTGCTTCAGACAACAGTTCTGTCAGTAAACACAATTAACTGTTCTCCAAGTGTTCCATTGATCTTTATGCAGAGGTTAAGTAAGCACATCAGGAAATGAACATCAATATTTCAAGGAACAGTTGTATCTGTATGACAGTATCAAAGTATTACCAATCCAAAATCCAAAACAAGATGTATTGCAATAGAACAGAGAAGGAAGTGCAGAAGTAAATGAGAAAGGCTTTTTTGTGTAACAAAGACTTCACAACTCTAAATCAGACCTGTCAGCTGGAGAGTCCTTTGAGACTCTTACAATGTAAATTATTTAGACAACTAACTGACAGAGGATAATTATCAGATATCTGTTCCAAGTTGACCATGACTATAAGAAAGAAAAAAGAGCAGGAGGAATACAGTTCTGCACTTAGAGATTCCATGAGAGGAACAAAATTGATTAGATATAAATCAATTACAAAATATAGTTTCAGTACTGCCTTGGTTAACACATAATAGAGAAGCAGAACAACAGAATTTTCCTATTCTTTCTGTCCACGCCCCATGCTCATGAAAGGTCTGTCATCTGAGCATTGTTTGAAACAGAAGTTTTAAAAGCTACTGAAATCAGTAGTTACAAATTCAGCACTCTGCAAAGCGTTTTATTATGTAAGATTAGTCAGCCAATGCCATAGAATCACATAACTAAGATACACTGCACACAAACAAAAACAAAATCATTAATATGGGTTGGACTCTGTCTAGTCACAGCTGAGGAAAACACGTATAAAACATGTTTAATACTTACTTTAATTTTAATATTGTATTTATTGTATTAAACAGTATTGTTTAATACTTTACTCTGACTGCAAGAGTACTTGATCACCATTTAAGTAAAGTTTTGAGAATATGCAACTTTTCAACCTGGGAACCCAAAAGGCTGTGCTATTGTCTCTATTTATGCTTGAGGTAAGCTTATAGGGTTGTGTTTTGTTTTGTTTTTTTATCCTTCCCTCATTATCAACACTCCGAAAAATGCTCTAGCTTAGAAGCTAACAACAATTCTTCGCACAGCAGAGCTTTGTAGCTGCCCAAAGATTTGGGAAGAGATCTCTTGGATTGCCATGCCACACTGGTCACAAGGAACAATAGATTCAGCGTTCCACACCAACAACTAACTCTTTTTATGTAGCCCATCCCATCAGATTTTACATTAAAGAAAGGAAAAGTGGGAGACAGCAAATTTTCTCCAGTGTTAAAGCTTCAGTATATGCTAATATCTGTTACTACAGTGGTACACATGGAGCAATAAGGTAACTGTTTCAGTAGGCATTGTGAACAAAAACTACCTGAACCAACATTCATATTCCAAAGGAACAAATAAATAGATGCAGAAACTCGCATCCAGAAAAAGGTAATCTTGATACTAGAGCATTTAAAACAAGTCTAGGAAAGCTGTTCAAGATTATGCCTCTAGTAATGAAACGTGTTCATTTTTTGTCATTGTGGTTGAAAGCCAGCTTGCACATAACTCTGTATTATTTAAAGATGCATCAAAAAGGATATACCATTAGTAGCAAAACTGACTTGGCACCAAAGCCTGCATTAAACATCTACTTTTTGAAAGTCTAGTAAAGCAGATTTATTATCTGCAAAATCAGGACACTTAAAAGAACAGATCAAAAAGCTTGATGAAATCAACTACGAATAAGGTACTTCTCACCAGCATAATTTAATACACAAATGTGATTTACAAGAAAAAAAGTATTCTCAATAAGATTTGTAAACTATGCAATAGTGGAATAAGTTTGGTGAAATTCCATTCTTAAGGACACAAAAAAAGATACAAAAAGAAAAATACAACTCCATAAAACTTGAAGAGTCAAAGCCACCTCTTAGGCTGCAAGCTTATCAAATTGTTTTAAGTATTTATAGTATAATAAGTATTTCAGTGTCAATTTATTTTATTAAAAGCAAATTCTATTTTATTTTGCCAAAGGAAGAGCTTTACAATCCAAAAAAAACATTTTTGTTTTTTATAATGAAGCATCGTCAGTTCTTTTAAATTTTGACTAAGATTAAACTGATTCTCAACAGCCAACAGCCTTGCTATACAGACCATTAAAGGGAGGGTGGGGTTTCCATCTTCAGTGAAAACCATCAAATTTCGGACTTTGCTATGACTTTTTTTTTGCCTTAGGCATGATTTAAATACCTCTGAAAACAACAGTAGTTGTTAACTGTTGAATTCACTGTACTTTACTTTTCTCCCTACAGAAAAAGATGTGCCAAGCATGAGGTGCAAGCATGTTTCAATGAAAGCAGATATCTCCAGAGAACAAGTGCAGTCCCACATGGAGATAATTGTATCTTAGTTTCCACTACAAATGCACACATTACTCTAGGAACAGAGCAATGTTTTCTGAAGTACTACATTTTTATTCCATATAAAAAAGTACATCACATCTGCAATTATTTGAATTTCTCATCTCAGAGAGAACATTTGTTTTTAGTGGAGGAGTTTAGATGTTAGTCAAACTGTAAAAAAATTAATTAAGTACTGGTGTAATCTTGTTATTCACAGATTAACAGAAAAAAATCACTAAATTGTGAAGTGTCTTGCAGAATTACTGAGGGCTTTGGTGCATGAAACATTTTAGTTAGTAGCAGTAGCTTTTGTGCTTTTGGCGGAGGTTAAAAAGTTATCAAAGGACATCTTTTCAAAGACAAAAGTGTAACTCTATACACAGCCATAGTACTTTTTGTATGCTTTATATGGAAATTACAAAGTCACTTAGTTCTACAGTAATAAGGATTCCCTCTGGCTATTTTATAAGGTGCCTATCTGAAAAAGTACTATGCCAAAACAAAAATCTCATTATACCATCTGAAGTAGGATTTGGTTCCAGAACTCACAGTCCACAAATAAAATATGGAACAACAAAAAACCTATGAGGTTTAGTTTATTTTCAACTATTACCACACTCAGTAAAATTCTAATTTCTCTCTATTTGCTATCACTAGATATCAAATGCAAGTCCAAAGCAAAAATCCAAATATCCCAAAAGGCTGAGTATTTTTCAAATTTAAACTACTTATTCATTAAGCTAGAAGTGCAAATTGAGATACAAATTTAAAATTCAAACTGACAAGCTCTTAATTCAGACTTAGCATGCTGTCTGGTCTACAGTTATACTGGATTTACAATTAAGTTACAGAAAGTAATGTAAACTTCCTCTAAGAAAAAATAGAAAGGAAAAGTTATCTGCTTATATTTGTATTTAACTAGACCATGTTTTATAGCATATATGGTGCATATATCCCTTATATGTCAACTATTATCCCTAAAAATAAAATCAGAAGCAGATATTTCTTGCTGCAAATGGATTATCAAAATAGATAGACACACTACGATAAGAAAGGACAACAGAAGCAGAGACAGTCAACTAACATCATACAATATGATGGATGTAACATAATATAACATATCTATGCCAGAACAAGAAACAGAACCAGGCTTCAAGCATGCCAAAATAGTAGTCTATCTGCAGGTTACATGTCTCACAATTAGTTATTCTGCAGCATTCTGATTAAATAACCTAGGACCCCACAAATTTATTTATTTATTTATTTATTTGCTTCAGTGGCATGCAACTATACTATTTGTCAACTATAAACATGATGCTGCTAAAAATTGTTCAGAAATACTGAGTGGCAGAGAAGTGAGGGTTATTTGGAAATACCACTATGAACATTTCTACAAGTCCACATGTACAATCACACTGCTATTTATTGATAAACCTATGCCTGCCTGTGTTCAAACTGTTAAATGAGGCCTTTAAATCTTATTAGTTTGAGTTTTTCCCAAACCAGTTTCATATTTCTTAATGCTAGAGAACAAAACTGGAAACCAGCCTGCCCCTACATCTATATAAGCATTTAGCTCAAAGACAGGCTTTTTGTTAGATTTGCACAGTAATTAAAAGATAAGGAAAGATTAAACATTATATGGCAAAGATTCTGCTATAACTGTTAAAGAGACAAAAGCATTTCTGCTGGACAATGTGGATTCAAGGAAATTCTTTTTCATTATAATATAGCATTTTCAAGTGGCCAGAAGCTACTTTTATGTTATGAACTTCATAGAAAAAAGGCTTAGATTAGAAACAAGATTTCTTCAATCATTGCTGAAGTAATTAATTCCTATTGGATTGTCTTAGCTGAATAACTACATATAGGAAAGAAGCCAAAGCTAACACCTACACTCTATCAAGGATACTCCATCAGCGAGCAGGAGTTCAAGAAGTACAAGATGTTTTAAAAATAACTTCATTTGAATTTTATCTTTCCTTTAGATCATATTATCAAAAAAACTTCTGCACTTGTAAAACTGACAACTGCTATTTAAGCTCATCAACTTTTCTGGCAAAATCTATTTAACCTGTAAGTCTTTACACAGACAAAGTGGTTCAGGTTCATTTCAAAAAAAAAAAAAAAAAAAAAGGTAATTAAAAGAGTATGCAAATGGACACATGCCTATCAGACTTTGAAAGCCAAGATCCCCATCATATGCATACAAAAATATTCCAAAAACCAACCTCAGTTTAAAAGAAAATCACACAAACATTTTAAGAAATATAAAGAATATAACAAAATTGACTACAAATTGTAACTGTCAACTCCTGAACTCTGACAAAAAATGCAACTGCATTATTAGGTATTAATAACATCTAATACAACATCGTCTAATGAAAACCATCAGCCCTACAGTTCTGCACACAGCTTTCTGTGAAAAAGTAAAACTCTCTTCCTTCTTTAGAATCAGGACACCAGATTAAACAGGCATTCAGTCTGACCCAGGGAAGCCACTCATCTGTCATCTTCTTGCTGGATAATTTGAACTGTATGCGCTCTAATGATTTCTGAATCAAATACAGCCAAGAAGAGAAGATATAGAAATTGTTTCTCTCACACATATTGAATTACATCACAGTAAAACTAGTAACTCCTAAAATCAAAGAGAAAACTAAATCTGACTTAAAATTAATGTCAGGAAGGTTCCCAATTTTCATCACCAGCCCTTATTATACATGCTGCCAAGGATGGTTAAACCTACATTGCCATATATATGGAGATAATTATTTTTAAAAAAATAATAAATAAATATTGTTGGGTTTTTTGTTTGTTTGTTTTTTCCCTTGAGATTTGAAGCTCAACATTCGTTGAGCCTCAAAATATCCATTGCTATCAGCTACCATATACATTGTTGTTCCTCACCTGCTACAACCAATGGCTGTTAGCACAGATCCTGACATAGAAGCTGTAACCTTATTAAAATTCAAAATAAATTAGACAGTTCTGCGTAAATTGTATATACTTATGTAATAAAAGATGCATTACTCAAATTAGCATGCCTCAGGACATAATTCAATCAAACTCATTAACATATCAGTCAATTCCTGAACAATGAAGGCAGTATAATCATTTAAATTAAAAGTCTTACGTATGCTGTATTTTATTTATTTATACCACTGTCCACTCACTGTGTGGCTCTTGGTCACATAGCCACAGATCCTGCCCACAACATATCAGTATAATAACCCACAAAAGCATTTAATACATTACTGCAGCTTTTCCAACCTTCTAGCCTAACTCAAAATACATCTTAAAGAAAACCTCCTTTCCACTTTGAATTCCTATATTTAGTTTTACCGAATCATTTTTCACACTCTTTTTTGGAAAGAGAATGACTAAAACAGGAGCTGCAAAAATCCAGCCTGCATCTGGTAAACTAGAGAAGGGGAAAAAAAAAAAAAAAAAAAAAGGAAAACTAATTCTCCAGGGCTTTTGTAAATAAATTACTTTTTGTCTGTAGACCCTTTGGAAAAAGGTGCAGATGTTATTCTGCATTTGGATTAGATGAAAGACTTGTTACAACCTCTGCAGTTTTAGTACAGTTTTTGTAATAAAAGTTTTTGCTTTTGCTGTGATTATGAGCTTTTTGAATTGTTCGCGGTATCAGCTTATGTGGCTACCATGTTCCTGAGTGGCTTTAAGCCCAAATATAAGAGAAAGGAATGGAGGAGAAGGAAACACAAACCAAACCCTAATATGAGCATTATGAGGTTAACATATTATTATATAACAATAATTCAAGGATCTGAATGCCGAATAATCCTTATAGCTATAATAAGGTCTTTAGGCACAGTTTTAAGGCTTGTCTTTCTAGTTTACGTGCATTCATTTTTATTATAACTTCCATCATAAATCCCTCATTCACTTAACTGAAATTCAAAACCAGGGTTTCAGTCGTTCTAAAACGGTATAGCTGCCATATATTTAATGAAAAATTATGAGTAAAAATAACCTGAATTCATTAATAATCTGTGTTCCTGCTCTAAAACCTCCAGCCTAAATGCAATGCCACAACCTATACAAGGCAGAAGGGAAATGATTCAGAATGCAGTTCTCTTTTGGGAGAATGTTCAACCCCCAGCTACTCCACCTTGCAGGGGAGCCATCAGGACGCCCTTAATACCTGCTAGGTTCTTCTAAAACTGGCTGGAAGGGATAGTAGGTTCCAAGCCATTTCACATACCCTAAATAACTAATTGCGCAACTACCTTTTCTTTTTTCATCACATACAACAGTCCTCAAAAACATAGTACTACAAACAGTATCAAAATAAGAAAACCTCGTCTTTTCAACAGCATTTTCTTATACAGAAATTATTTTTACTCAAGCACAGCTTCACACAACTCATGTCAAATGAAGTTTTCGCTGCCACCCCTGGAAGCCTTACCCAGTCATGCATTCCTGCCCCTTCCTTGTGACAGCAGCAGTGCTTACATAGCTCATGGCAAGTTAGATTAGTGCACTGATCCAGCTAAATAAACTGCTCAAATTCATGAGCATTCAGTACCAAAACAAAGAAATCCATAGATACCACGGAAAATGTATCATTATCTGTTTCAGTGGTGATAAGCAGAGCACCATTAGTGGGTATAAGTAAAATGTAGTCATGAATGCACTGTGAAGATGTCTAGAACAGTCATGCAGAACCACCAGAAGTACTGTTTAATATTCAGCCTATGCCTGAGCATAGCATCTGTCCTTCTTGGAACAGAGTGGAAAAAACAGCCCATTCACTTCTAGGGAATGAGTTTTCAGGGATTTTGCTCATTCAGAAGTTACTGCCCATACAGAGAACTACTATGACTTGTAATTTAGCTAGAGAACAATGCTTGGAACACGCTAGTAGAGTATGGTTTGTCATCACATCCACCTCCAAAAATGACCACTGTTTGTGAGCTCAGAAGGAAAAAATATACATATGCAGAAGTTATTAAATGGCCACATTTGCTTTTTGGTCTTTTTTCTGAACATGCAAATGCTGGCCATTTTTTGAGGTGGATGTGATGGCAAACCATGATATATCAGTGTATAGATAAATATTAGGTATAAAAAATATACATCTCTATCAGTCTAATGTCCAAATAAGCAACTTGTGTTTAATTAACTTGCAATGGAATCACAGTAACATTTCTAATGATTAACAGGAGCTTCTTCCAGAAGCAAAAAATCTCTCTGAATTAAATATGGAATGACAGACGCTGCCATTTCAGAAAATCAGAAAAATCTGATGATTCTTCTTCAGTAAATATTGTTTAATATTACTGTACAAAACTGTGTTTCAATTTCCCTAACTTTTTCAAAATATTCATCAACACATGCTTATTTTTCTGTATGTTTAGAGAATAACTACAACACATACCAAATATCCTAGCCTTTAGTCACGAATTTCTCCTCCTGTTGGATCTTAGCTTCAGAAAAAAGAAATGGTTCAGCATTTCTTCCTATCAGATAAGCTGCCATTAGGTCATGCACCAGTTTCTTTTAAACACAACAACACAGCATTCCCATGTTTTCACAAGGGTTTTAAGTTCTGGCTCTGCTGCACAAAAGCTCTTTACGTACACTTAAGAACTGTAAATGAGTCAATACAGACTGTTTGTCTCTTAAGTAATTATGCTCGCCATCCTTCTGTTAACAGTTGGAATCTACTGAGTTTAGCAACACTTAGCAATACCCTGTGTACACCAGGAAACTCATTCATAATTATCTCACTACTTGCTTACACAGTTTCTCCTCTGCTGACTTTGATATCAATGGGTAGATTTTGCATTTCCAACCATAAGGAGAGCACATGAAGTGCTATTATGGAGTTATATTGTGAATTCAGTTTCTGTAACAGATTTCACTGAAAAACCTGCATATAATATGCAAAAATATTCAGAATCAAGACACCAATTTTAGAAATTCAACCTTAACAAGTAAACATTAAATGTCTGTGTATGAAGTTCACAAGCCACAATCAAATTCACTTGGAAAAAGACACCACCTGAAGAACTCAGGCAATTGTATACCACTGAGAGGTTGTTCTGAAACTGCATGCCAGATCTCCAAGGAGCACAAAGAAGCTCTCATACTTAGATATTAAGCGTTCTCAACAACTGCTTAGTGAAGGCTGACTGGATATTAGTCTCCATTGGGTTAAGGAAAAGGCCATACAGCTAGGATTTTATTTTTATTTTTTTAGATACAGAGGGCCCTACCTATTGCTAGTAAAATAAATATTTTTTTAAAGTCTTCTTGAAAAGAGATTCAGTTATTTTTCATTTATCTTAAAATTCTCCACTGGAGGAAAAACATTTCCCCTGATAAATACTTCTCAAGGAAAGAAACTACACATTTATGTAATTAGGGCAATTTTTGTAAATCACAAAGATGCTTTTTTTCCCAGATGCTTTCTTCCACTGCTTTGTAGTTAGTGGAAGAGGGAAAGATGAAGCAGTTAAGACATAAAATACAAAGACTGACACCTTTCCCTTTCTGCTTTCTATTTCCTGACTGAAGAAGATGGAGTGAATGGTATTCAATTAAAAATACACGAGGCTGACTTTGCAATACTTCTTTGTGCTTTTAGCACTTCCATAAAGTTCTGCATAGTGGAACCCTTAGAGGGAAGGGCAGCCGTTTATAAAGAAATGTTTATAACAAAAGGTGGATCAGTGTCTTGCACTGAGTTTTGGGACACATGGAGGAAAAAAAAAAAAAAAACAAACAGCCACGCAACCCTTTCATTCAGACTCTCTCTCTGGAATGAGATTATGGTCTCTGTTATTACAAATTGCTCTCTCCTGTCTGCTGACACACCGCCAAACAGCTTTTAAACATCCATCACTTTAAAAGGCCTAATTCTTCCCAGTTCTGAACTCTAGCACCAATACTAAGAACTATAAGAGAATCTTCAACAGTTTTTTACACCTATTTTTCACTCTGCACTGGTATGGATAACTGTGTAACTGTCAGCTTGTCAAAGACATTTCTTAATTATATCATTTTGAACAAACACTTCTTACCCTACACTGAGCAAATGGAATTTTCATATTACACATTTGCAAAGAGACGTGGCTTCCTTATTGAATTTCCCAGTGGTACTTCCACCCACCATAACCTTGGAAAGCCAATGCATTCTCCAAGAAACAACTAAGTAGGCTGAACCAAAACCACACATCCACAACACTGCTGAAGCTTGATGAATCCATGCTGTAATCTAAATACTGGCAGAAGCCAGTGTCATATTTTCCTTACAACAAAAATTATAAACATAATAGAGACCTGAGGTGAAGGAATTAAACCACAAAAAGACAAAAACCTCAAAGAGGTTTGAAACCCATGCTCTTTGTTTTAGTGAATTAATGCTAAGACATTCTCCAGGTAGCTCTCCTTGAATCTCTCAGTGCGTTGTTAGCACACCGTGAATATGCTGTCCTACACACCAAAGGAAGACAGGAAGGAGAACATAGTAAATTTAGAAAAACAACAACCCACTTTCTTTACTTCTACTGGCTTTGTTTTGAGTTCAGTTTTATTGTCACTGCTACTATCATCATCAGCTTTGTTATCTGACCTTAGTACTTCAAATACCGACTCTCTTAGGATGAATTTTCCCATTAGGAAACACACTGAATCCCAGCCCTGAGATCAATGCACATTCTGATACCACAGCTTTATGTTACAAATGCTTCACTGTTAATGCTGCTTTATGAATTCCCATTTATGAAAAAGATGGATTGGGTGAATAAAGACAGAAAGTATGGGTGTCTTCTTTCCAATAAGTGATTCTCGTACACCACAAGCCCTTTCAGTCCAGTCTTATCCTTTAATAACTGGTCCCTACCACATCACTACAGAGCAGCCCTGAATGCTGCAAAATACTTCTAGGTTCAAACAATTGCCTTAAAGTGAATGCACAGTCATTATTTTAACTTTCTACCCTCAGACAGGCCCTATTTCTGGGAAATTAGGTCACATTTTTCCTGCAACACAACAGAAATACTGTACAGAGTTATACACAGTACGGTAATGCAGAGATGACTGAGTTGGATATCAGTGATGAGACTAGATGCAGTGCTAGTGAAAAAAGTAATGCCCAGAAAATACTGCAGGGATTGTGTCACAACACAAAGCAAACACGAGCTATCTTCTGGGATACAAGTGGAAAAAAATCACACTGTATGTTTGGAGTTTTATGATGCTGCATGATAATGCATTCTGTTTTCATCACCATTCTTTGGGTTCTAATTGCCCCAGTGCTCACAGAAAGTCTGAAGATGAATGGAAGTCACATACTCATACCATTTCATTCTGTTTCCTCTTCCTTTCTGATACAGAACTCACTACTTTGCACCCAAAAAAATCAGTTCCAACCATTTATTGAACAGACAAATGACTTGTCATTTGCTGCTGTAACAGCATACAATCCTTATCCTCCATAGGCTCAATGTGCTGTAATAACAACCTTTCAGAAGGTTTAACTGCATAAATCTGAAAATCTCCTGAGAAAAAGACACCTGCAAGGCTCGTGAGATTTGTGATTCTCCTAATTTAAACAAAGGGCCTAGCAACACAGCAAGAGCCATCCTGTGCCTTTTGAAATGTCTCATTATAATCTTTCTAGATGTTAAGGACAATGGGAACTTATGACAGAAGTTTTATTGTGTGTTTTCCAATTCAAAAAAATAAAACACCACCTTCATAATTGGCTTCTAGTAGAAACATTCCCGAATGTTTCCTTATGTTTGTTTATGCTTGCCTACCAAGACAAATTCTGAATTCATTTGGATGCAAGAGTATATCAAAGATGTCATCCACAAGTTTTCTTTATAATTAGATCTCACAGGAAAGACGAGGGATCAGGAGTTCAAGACAGTCCTACTTGGCATTTCCATCATCCATTTTATGATCTAGCCAATCCTGGCAAATATTTGCCATTCAATATTGTCTTAGGTGTTCTTCAAATCACAGCAGCAGAATCAACACTTAATTAAGCTCACTGTCATTTGAGAATTTCACTGTCATTTGATACTCTTTCTACCATTAAGTCTGCCCAAAATGAATGAAATTTTTAGCACCAGGCTAGCCACCTGCTTGGAAGAGACCCAGAATACCCAGCACCTTTTCTCCCCCACCTCCCTCCCTTAAATCTTACTTTGTGTGATTAATAAAATGCATGGTGCATGGCTTTCTACAGACTGTAAAAGCGAAATCATTGCTGCCATAAAAAGCTATTTTTGCATAATCAGATCACAAAACTTCAGATGCCATTCATCTTCATTATGCAGTTGACAAGCAATTCCTGAGACACATGGTTTAGCTCTCTTGCTGACTGGCCATTACAAAAATAAGTTTTGGAGCATGTGAGTATATTGATATAAACACGAGTTGAAATATAAAGCAAATGATGATATGCAAGCTATTTCAGCACAGAATATATCCTCAAAACATGTGTACATCAAAAGCAGCACAACTTTATTTCCTCTTTCTTCATGTTAGATTTGCATTACCTGCATATCACACAAATGGTTCCTGAAACATCTGGTGGCACCTGTATTTTGAGGCATATTTGTATACTTTAACCACAGAAGGTGGTGTTTGAAACCCTGTTCTTTCTACTTCCATTTCCAGACATTCTTGTTCATCTCTCTTTATCCTCTCTGAATTGCCTTGCAATTTTCCAATATCCTATTAAGAACACCCTTACAATGCACTGGGTAGCAGCACTTCACCAGAGAGGGATTTAATTATTGCTGTACTCATAACTTTATGCCAACTAGCAAAAATTTATTTTTTTTAATACACCTAAAAACTGTACAGCACCATGAATCAATTGGCCACATCATCAGACAAATGTAATTCCTAGAAAACTGGGAAAAACTTGCTGAAGAAATCATTTCTGACTAGTTCAGACAATACCTCATTGATTTCTTACTTTTAAAGCAATAAAGAACAAATTCAATTCTACAACAAAGACTAGAAACTTCCTGTACAGGCTCCCAGACTATGGAAACAACTTACTGCAATTAAAGACTTTCCCTTTATCGGCAACATTTAGCAAATAACTAATAGCAACACACATTTTATATTCTGTGTAAAGCTGAAGATATGTAACAAGCAAGAAAAGTTACAAGCGGCTCTTCTGGGCCATGATGTACAAGTAAAGAAAGCAGGCCAAAATGGAACCACTTCATGTGTATTTTATGTGTCATAGTCACAAAACGCAGAAAATATGGTGAAGACAAACACAACAGTGACAAACTACCTTTAAAGCATATGACATTAACCAAAAAACCTGTAACGAAGAGTATCTGATTCTACATTACAATGCTAGTAGTGATACCAGTGGATAGGCTGAGCAGGTTATGTGCTCATTTGCCTAGTATTTGGGTACTACAATGATCTCCAGATCACAGGAGACCAAGTAAAATTTCAAAGGAGAGTAAACTGAACTGAAGACGTGAAGAGTCACTGCAGAATCCATCTTCAACCCTTTCAGTCTGGTCTTCTATGCAGAAGTCTTTGCCACTTAAACCCTGTTTTGATTTTGAAGCTATAGATGCCATTTATCAGAACAACAAAAAGTGAGATGTATAGATTTTTGAAAGGTGGAGAGCCAATTAACACTGCTGAGCCATTTGGAAAAAAAAAAAAAAAAAAAAAAAAAACAGAAAAGCTGAATTAAATTTGGGAAAGCATTCACATTGGAGTATTTTGTATTCAGAAAGAATTTGTCAAATGATTCACATATCAGCTTGTAACTATTCAACATGGCCAATACTTGTCTCAGGACTGTGTACTACCTTCCTTTCTTCCCAAGGCTGATTTGCTGATACAGTCTCAGACTTTCAGTTCCAAGAATGCCTTCTGTTTGTGAGCATTGCTTTACCTAGCAAGCTCCCCAAAGTGAAAGAACATGTGATATTTCTTCCTTCTCTAATATCTATACCTCTTAATCAAGAAATGTATTTGCCTGTATTACCAAAGCTCTTCTATATTCACAGCCAATTATGGACTTAAATTTACTTGCCAGAAAACAGTTATTTTTTCCTTTGCTTTCTCCCTTAAAAAAAAAAAATCCATGGAATTTGTTAAATAGATCATTTGAAAGAAAAGCCATACACAGTGTATATGATACTGTAAAATACTTTTTTTTTTTCCCTCCTTGTCTCCCTTTCTTCCCACAGCAGCATCCGCTCTGGTGCTACTCTTCCACACATCTTCCAAATGATGGAAGATGTGTGGAGCCTTGCATGATAGTTGTTAATGGATGAGAAACTACAGACGTCAAGTCTGTGTATAATTTAAACATAACTTGTTCTATTTATACAGATCCTCCGTTCAGGGTTTGGGACAGAAATGATGATTGAAATGCCTGTAGGCAATCTCTTTCTTCAATAACATACTTAATAACAGTGGGCAGTTCTCAAAAAGCAGCTCTGCCTCAAAAATTAAATTTAATCAGAAACCAGGATAGGCAGCAAAGTCTCCTGCTGCTCTCATATGCCTTCTCCAGAAGACCTGTCACTGTACTGAGACTTGCATAACCAAAGCTAAGAGCAACACAGCATGTCTTCCCAAGACTGAACATATGCTCATAGGATAAGAGCACTGCTTGTGTAGTGCATGTAGTAGTACCATCTGCTGACACCTACCACAGCCCTGTTATTGAACATTTACAGAGACAGCACCTACAGGACAAGTCTGGGGTTTTGTTGTGCTAGACTTCCTACAAATATGACATATAACAGCAATGACAACCTCTCTAAATGTTTATCCACAACACAGAAGTACCAGCAGTTCCTTACCAGTGATTAGCAAAATAAGAATACTTTTGCAAATCTTGTATTGAGCAGCTCTTCAGATGTATTTTTAGAAGTGGAATTTTGTGTTTCTAAGCCCTTAATTTTCAACAATCAAGTTAGAATTCCAGACTTGTGTAAAATTACTATTTCTCTCATTTATTATGAGCTTGTCAAAAGAAGGTGTTTATATTTATAGCAAAGAGCACCAGCCAGTAGCTGAACTGAAGCCTCAGCAGGAATACAAGAGAAGAGGTGAAAAGAGGCAACCACAGAGGTAGAAGCAGAGTTGAGGAACAATGCTGGCCACATTGTGAAAACCTGCTGCTTCTCTGCAAAAGGAAAGCATCAGACAGGAGCTCTACACTAATAACAGCAATCCTTGTCATGAAACAATTAACCAAAGATTTGAGCCCAAATGAAAAAAAAAAAGCTTCTAGACTTTGCTAATCTGATAACATCAATCAGTATATAATATGCTCATTTCAAAATTGTAAAAAGCATGAAAATATTTTTCACACAGATGCATCAAAGCAGAAATTACACCAAGAATTGTACTCAAATATTTACAGACCAAGCCCATTCCCACAGGAGGAACAACCTAAGACACTATCTTTTTATATCTTCATTAACTGGATTTCAAATTTTAAATGCAATTGTTATGTTTAGTTGTTCAAAATAATCTGGAGACTAAATGTAGTCCATGAAAAGCAATTAATGTATATATTTATGTTTTTACTGCATTTTTCAGCACAGCACAACCCTATTTCCTCAGGTGTTAATGAGGAGTATCTTTTATTATGGAGCTAACAGGTAAATAGGATGGCATTAGGATGAGTAACAGTCTCCTGACCTATACATTTTTAAAGATTTGACAGGGAAAACATATTTCCAAAGGAGAAAAAAATACATGCAAAAAACATTAGAGAGGAGTGCAGGAAAAATGATCTTCCTTGTCATTCCATTGATAGTTAAAACTGCACTAAAAATCAGTAACATCACTTAAATAAAACTAGAATCCAAGTTTCTAATCTCAGCCATGGGATTTACATAAAGATAGAACATTAACATGAATGCTACATGAGCCAAGGAGTCAGTCATCTCATGTTTCTGAAGAAACACAAATTAAAATAAGGACAAACACACAGAAATCCTTGTGAATAAGTTACCCAAAGTTTGTAGATTTTACTAGATATGTGTTAGAGCAAGTTCCTTCCCTTCACATACAAAGATTAGTTGTCTACTGAGAAACCATGTTAACGTTCAAAAAAGTTACATCTTAAACTGCACTATTTTTTCTTGCTTTGCCATAGAACACATCACCCCCTCCCTTTGCTAAAGTGATTAGCTGAAATCCCCAATACCTGTGCAGCAACTTTAGATTCAAAGCACTTCTAGAGACATAAATAAAACACGATGCAATGTCTTTTTAATAGGATATATTAAATAATTTTTAAAAAGCCCTTAAAAATATCTTACTTTATATTCAGGATTTGACTCAGAACTATTTAAATCTAAATCCTTAGTACTAAAATTGGGAATATATTTTATTAAAAATAGTGGTGCTATGTTTAAACATAGTTCACTTAGCAGTGTTCACTCAGTTTCTGCCTGAGACTGTTCCAAAGTAAAAACAACCATACGTGTCACTGATTCAACCATATGACAGAAACAAGGGACAGATGGAGAACAAGACTGTTTTAGTGCACTCACAGATGGGGGAATTTTAAATGATATATCCAAAATACTTTACACTCTTCTGTATTTTGAGTAAACAATGAGACAAAACACTAAAAGGCTATCACTGCTGCTGGAATAAATGACAGTTCTTATTTGCAAAACTATGTTATAGTATGCAGTATTCAGAACACTTCTCTTAAAATAGTTTTAAATTCTGAAGTGCCCTCCTCCTTCACTTCAAAAAGATTGGTTTTCAATAACTACTGGGCCATTTAGCTTAATCTTACTACCAGATGAATTAATTAGCAATAGATTCCTAAAAATTCTCTAACCTGCTCTCAAATGGAGCAATGTCAACAGCCGAATAATTGGATATTCTCCAAAAATTACAGAAACATTTACTACTATAAATTAAGAGATCATTTGAACTCAAATGGGATGAAGATTCAAAGAATGAAATTAGTTTAGCTCAGCCACAAAACAAATCACTAAATTCTAGTTCTTGATGTTCACCAACTGAGCAAGTAATAATGGTTCCTTTCAGCCAAAATTTGTAATATTAGCTTGCTTTTTCATAAAATACAATAGTTTTGTAAACACAAACAATTAATGCTTTGTTGTAGACAGGGTAATAATCTCAAGTGTTTAAAATATTAATGACAATCCCTTTAGAAGTCTCCAGATTACACAGCATTATCATTTTAAGGAAGAAAATCTATTGTGTTTACTGTCTAAAAATATAAAGTGGCAGAGCCCTGAACAAAAATTAAGTTTCATTAAGCAAGCCATTATAATCTATACAGATTTACTGTAATACTATTCAGCTTTATTACAAAATGAACAGAATGTTCATAAATAAGTAGATGGTACAAATCAACACAAAAACAATACAAAAAAAGAGACAAATGCAAACATCTTAAGTGGTTTCCTCCAGATATAGTTAGAGCCATACAGGCAGTATATGTGCTACATGGAGAGAACAAAGTAGCCTAAATACAATTTATTCTTCCACACAATTTCTCAGTGTTATGTCCTTCTCCTTCCTCAAAACCTGATGAGGCTAGCATTTTAACAGGCAGAAAGCTATAGTATTTCCTACTCCTGTGAAATATGCCATGGTACCTTAATAACATTCTTCACAAAGGTTATTTTGTTTGTGGAATAGCATCTCGGATGGTAATACCACTCATGCCACATGGTGATTTCCACTTTATACCAGTTCCAACAAAACCACAGCCCCAACTTTAGCCGTGTCTACTCAATCAGGACTAATAGAAGATGATCCGCAGAGTGAATCCAGAGACACTTAAATTCCAAGATCTATACATCACAGGAATTTATTTTGTAGTTTTGTACTATGTACCACCACCCAAAATGGTGAAAGCCGCAAGCACCAGGACCACCTCATGATCATGCAAAAGGAGGGTAGATGGGAACAATCAGGGGATTACTTTCCTAAGCATAACTAGTCCAATCCAAACCACTGACATGGGCACACCCTTTGGTTTCTTATTCAGAAAATATTAGGCTTCACACTTTGTGGTACTTTTAACATTTGCCTTCTGAAGAACTTGCATACTTAATACAATTTCCAACCATGATTCCTCTTCTCAACACTACTTGTTTGGTTAGCCATAGAACCTCAAGATCTGCTTAAATCTACAGATTTAAGATGCAGAGTTATACAGAATTACCTTCACAAAAGTTTACAAAAAAAATATCAAACAACTGCGGTGACACTACTTCTGACAACTGCTATGCATTAGATGAGTTTTTCATGTCAATTGAAGTTAGTAACTCTACCACTGATACAGTACAGTAGAACAATTATTTAAGAAAGATCAATCTCACAAACCACCTATGTGAGTTATAGGCACATGAAAGCACACTGAGAACAGAAAAAGACTTGTTACTTCTCATTACTACTAAATAAAAAGCTAACTGAGCAAACCATAAAATGGAGAAAACAGAATGAAGAGATAAATATGCCATTGCTTTGCCTTTTAATTTGAGCCTCACATAAATTTGATTTATTTCTAAGGCTCCTTTCAGCATTCATTTTTTCCCCTTACTATAGTCCTCTCTGACAGTCTCTCTAAAATAAACTATTCTGATCATTTAAGTCAACATTTTTTTCCTACAATTGCAAATTATTTCAATACAAATGTTATTTTTATTGTTTCTTACTCAAAAGATAAAATCCCATGAGAGTTCTAGGAGATAGTCAGATACTCACTGCTGTAATTACCAATACAAACTGCAACAATTAAGCTTTCAAGTCCTTCTTTTTAGTCGTATTTTGCTATTTGTCAAAAAGTCTTTAAAGATCAACTATTATTTTTAAACAAAACACAATGTTGTTTTGTGATTTATATTATAAAAGCAGTAAGTAATTTTCTGTGACACTAAATGGAGTTATGCAATACACAATTTGGGCCCAGGGGATCATTAAAAATAGCCATGGAAAATTAATGCATTCAGTGCAAAAAGAAATCTTAAATTCTGCTGAAACCTACACACAGTTATCAACACAGCTTAAGTCTATTTTTCCCCATATGCAATATCTGTATGCATTTTATGGCTCTAAACCCTTCTGTAATCACAATCTGCAACGATTTCACTGTTTCATCCTAAGCATCATAAACTGTAATTAGAGTCTAATATTTTGGCAGGTTGGGAAGGATATGTCACTTAGTTAAAACCCACATCATAGATGGAACCACTTCAGAAAATAAAACACGTAAGTTTAATACACATAATACTAAAATTTATGAGCAAATCAAAGCAGTAGACCATTCATGCTTAGAGGTACCCTGGATTCTCCAGCTAAAGTCCCAAGGCTTCAACACAGGTAATAAAGACTACAAAAATAGCAGCAGTTGACAATTGACATTATACACGTATTTGTGTTACTGTGGAGTAGCTAAATGAGTAATCTCTGAGTAGTCATGTTTCTATGTGTCAAGAGCTGTTTCCCTTCTTCAGTTTATTAATCTTGCATAAAATATAGCTGTCCCCCATAACTGAGTTCAACACAGAAGCATTCATAAGCCCTTGTAATTTTAACCATAAGTGAGTGGTTTAACATATTCTGAATTTACTCCTTTTATTTTTAACCATTTCATAAAGTTGAAAATATAACAAAAATCAGTCTGTTCACACCTTTCAGTAAGTTCCATTCAAGCCATGCCTACTTACCTGACCCGCAGTCAGGAATGGGCACAACATTCATTCCAGAGAAGGGAGCAAAAGTCAGATAAACACACAAAAATTTAAAACAAGCAACTATTAAAAACAACAACTGCAGGGGAGTACTATTACTGTCCTTTTTCCGATACACTCTACTTATTAATTTCAGACACGACCTTGCTGTCAACTGCCTTGATAGTTTATTTCTCTAGCCTTCAGTTAGGCAAAAATCAAAGACAACAGTTCTACAAGGTATTTTTTAAACAATATTTGAACAGCAGCAATCACTGACGTTCAAGAGGAATACAGAATATTTAGATAAATATGTCCATGTTTACTTCCACTTTCCATTGAGCAGTCTGGATAACTGAGTTTTATGGCGGTGAAAAGTTCAATACAGTAAGACACCCACACACCACTGCTGGACTTTGCCTAATATAAATAAAAATATGCAATAAAAATACACTTATGTAGCACAGCGATGTATATTGAATACATTTTGGTTTTAGACTTCTCTCACTTTTTGAGCATGTCTTCATTACAACTCTAAGAAGCTATTGTTTGGAGTTCAAAACACATGTAAGTGAACCAACATTAACATTTACACCTATCTCATGTGATATTTATTGAGTGGACTGACCACCTTTTTGAATGTACCTTGTTAAATTAAAAATCAATCTTGTATCTTTCCAGGTTACATGTCCATTCGTTTCAGACATAACATTGATACCTACTTCAAATTAATTATCATGAGGGAAAATGCACCATGTTTTGCAAGACTAAATAGGATTTTGGAAAGCAGTAACTCCTAGCAATTTCCTTTTTCCAAAAAAAACTCACCTTACATGAACTTCATCAAGACTTTAATGTAAAGCTTCCAAATGACATGAATTATTTTGATTTCTTCAAACTCTGAGTTTCCACATGAAAAAGTCAAAACAGGAAAAGCAGGATGGCCATCTACAAAAGTTATCTTGCAGGTCACATATAGGTAGAAAAACCTATTTCATATGGTGCCATTCCCTACTCGTGCATGATTACCTAAAGATCAAATATCAGTTATTTGATCAAATATCAGCATATGTATCAAATTAACTACAACATTGATCTTATGAGATCATACTCAATAGATCAACTTTTCCTGTTACGCTAAGAAATCCCAGTACTGAAATTAATGAACCTAGGCACAATGTAAATTATAAGTAACAATATAATGGAAAGGGAAGCATCTATGTGCAGATGAGGTACAAAATAAATCAAATTGCTTGTGTGGAACACCCCCATGCAATTGCTTCTTCCTCAGAAGCATAAAACCCCCAAAATTAAATACAATTAATTAAGCAGGTTCACATCACACCAAATGACACATTAATGGTCCTAGGGAAATGTAATAACCTCTCCTACTGGTATTCACTTCTTTTCCCAAAAAATAAATCCCTTGGACTAGACCACTCTGTCCTCTTCTCCTCTGCTATGCCTATTTACTCTTGGTACTAGAATATCTGTTTCAACACCTTCTGAGACCAGCTCTCCAAGCTGCAGTCTGGTATAAACTAGTGACTGACTACAAGATACACATAGGGAAGGACAGAAAGTAAATCACTCCAGGGTCAGACCATTGTGCAGGTTTAAGTGGCACAGCTGTGCCACTTAAAACAAGCAACTACCTGAGATGCAGATAGGAACCTAAAGGGCTCTGAAGTTTTCAAAGAAGTCTCCTACACACCGGGCATAGTTTCCTTACCAGTATGGGTGCTACAAGAAGAATGATATTATAAAACCACTACCACATACGTTTTTGATGCAAGATATACATTTCAGCATATGCTCAAAAATAGAGGGGCCAATGCACAGACCATCTAAACTCCCCAAGAATGACACTATACCACAAAACTATCCTCTTGAAAATGTATAGGACAAAAGGATTAAGCATCTGCCAAAGTACCCACACCCTAGCAGATCAGGCTGAATATAAATAATATAAAGGGAAGTGATCACTTTGTATATACAACGAGCTGAGTTCCTTCATCTGGATTTCAGATCTGGGGTAACTGTAGGTCATTTCTTGTAGCTGCCAGATTACTGTTCAATGGCAGTCAAAAAAGCAAATTGAATCTTAGGCAGTACTGAGAAAAGAACAGAGACCAAAACATTATTACATGGTCCATGGTTGACATGTATCTTAAATGCTATTAACTTTCCATATCCCTGTCCTCAAAAAGAATAAAATTGAGCAATAGGAAGTACAGAAAATGGGTGACAAAGACGACCACAACTATAAACATTTTCTATTAGAATCTACAGGGACCCCTCAGCCTTTTAGATCAATGAAGAGTTTTGATTGAGATCTATAAAATTAAGATCAGCTTGAAATATAAAGCATATCAAACAACACAGGCAGATGGCAGCTTTCAAACAAAACACGTGGTCCTTTACAACATTCAGGGATTACACTAAAAAGAAAATTTAAAAAAAAAAAAAAAAAAAACGTCTTCTATTATAAGAACTTCTTTCATGCTGAACACACTGAGTAAATCTCAGAAAAAAATGAATCAATTAAGGTGTGAGCAAGTTCAACAGGAAATCAGTAAAATGAGAAAGATATCTTTAAAAAACAGGCCAGCTTACATTGCAATATTAATCTGCCTCTCAATACAGGTTGCTTGTCTACATTCTGTTTTCTTTCATTGCAAATGCCTTTAAGTGTCATGAATTATTTTATACAGAATAAATATCATATTAGCATCTAAGCAGTCCAAACAGCACAGAGCTCTTGTTCAGCATTGGAAGTTTTTCATAAACAATGAAAAAGAACATACATATATACATACACATACACATACACAGAGAGTTACTGATGAAGCAGAATAAATGGGTCATGTGGTGTTTTTAGAAGTCTATTACTGTAAAAATACATGCACACTAATGGGATGTAAAACCAGGTTCTCAGTAAGTAGGTCACACAGCACTTTTGTAGTCTATTAGAATATACACATGCATACTAATGGATACAAAACAGGCTTCTGTAAAAGTAAGAAGATTATAGAGACCTGAAAAATCCTGTGACATGGACAGGGTCTGAGGAGGTTGCTCTATTAGACAGCTGTATATATTTGTCAGGGATAATCTGTTTCCTGAAATATTTCTTTTTTCTTACCAAGTTGCTTGCAACAGCCTCTAGGGGAATCGTGCTTTCCTGTTAGCCCATAGTTATAAAATGATAGCTCAGTTCTAAAACTGGATGTTAGAAAGTAATGCTGCCTCTGGAGAGCTTTATATTAAGCAGCCCAAATTTTGATAAAAGGAAGCTAGAAGATGGCACAAAATTAAGCTGTAAGTCATAATTAAAGTTACCATTCATTCCCTTTTCATATGATTTTGTTGACAAACTAATTAAGCTTAGCCTCAAAAAGTAACCGAACCAATTGGGCATAAGGTATATATATTATATCACCGGATTTTTAATTATACAAAACATGAAACAAATCAAGTGACTACGTAAAAATACAGGACAGATGCTTATACTTAATGTAAGAATACAAAATATTTAATGTTCATTTTATTTATATTAAAATATGTGAAATCTACCAGACAAGTTCAAGCTATTCACTTCTACTCTAAAGAGTGATTTCTTACAACAAAATCAAGAAATGCTGAAGTAAGATTTCTGAGAAGTGGAAGTATAGCCTTGCTTTAAGATGCATAATATACATCTCAAAAGTGAACTTAATGTGTTGATCTCAAAGTTGCAACTTTACTTACCAGATAATGGCTGCACTGTGATCATAACTATCCAAGCACCAAAATATCGTCACTACTTATCACTGCTTAAACATAGCTGCAGCATTTGTGTGCATGTTTTGTGTCTTAGCCTTAATTATCTTTTTTTTTTTTTTTTTTGAAAGTGGATTGCTCTGAATGTAAGATATTTTTGTATCACATTTTTTATCCTTACACTCAGGCAGCTTGCTGAGGTCCCAAACTCCTTTAAGAATGACATTGTAAACTATCATTCATATGATGTTAATGCTTGCAAGGTAACTCATCTATATCTTGCCAGACACTTGACAGCCTAACTACTGATTTGAATCGGATGCATTTGTAAGTGCATTTTTTCCTTCACAAAGCTCAGAATGCCTCCTGACTGCACTGACAGACACCAACTAATAAAAGAACATTTAAAGCTACCAATTAGAGCCGCACATAATAGGATTTTTTGGAGTTGCCTCTCCAAGAATCAAAAAACTAAATCACAGAGGACACAATTCAGAGGGAACAAAAAAAAGTTTCCCCCTAAAATTCCCCCCCCCCCCCCCCCCCCCCCCCTCAGAGCTATCCTCTTCATTAAGAAGAGAGGAAGTGGGAAAGAAAGGGAAAGGGATTAAAAAAAAAAAAAAAAAAAAAACTGCTGTCTGCAGTTCCTCCCCAGACATCCTTTCCCCTCTCTCAGGGTAGGTGCCATCCACCACTAGTTTTCCTGGACAAATTTTTTTATGGGACACTGCAAGCCAGGCTATTTTTGGTGGTGGGCCTGCATCAAGTTCCTGAGAAAGTGTACAATTTTTTCCATCTTTAAGTGAAGAAAACTCAAAGTTTTACTGAAAACCAATGCAAGGACTGACCTACAACTCCAAAGAGCCACCCTTCTCGGCCACCCACCCCAGCTTCCACCCCACAACCACACCCTGCCAACTCTCGAACCTTCTTCCAGCAGGCATTGTCTGGCCTGAGAGGACTCCCCCCAGCCCTCCTCCCATTCTCACCTGGTCACCTCTCACCTTGCTGCCAGGCTCCCCTCACCTCAATGCACAGTCACCTCGCCCCACTGCCCTTCAGCACGACTCCCCTCACTTCACCTCAGCACCCTTCACCCCACCACCACCCCAGCAGGACTCCTCTCACCTCAGCACTCTTCACCTCACTGCCCCCTCAGCTCACCCAAGCACCCCTCAGTGGGACTCCCCACAACAGCTTCTGACTGGTAGCACTGAGCTCACCCTGATACCTTTCCCCAATCAATGTGCACTGGTGTTTCCAGCTAGTTTTCCAGTTACAGAATCACAGAATCACAGAATTTTCTAGGTTGGAAGAGACCTCAAGATCATTGAGTCCAACCTCTGACCTAATGCTAACAGTCCCCACTAAACCATTTCCCTAAGCTCTACATCTAAACGTCTTTTGAAGACTTCCAGGGATGGTGACTCCACCACTTCCCTGGGCAGCCTGTTCCAGTGCCTCACAACCCTTTCAGTGAAGAAGTTCTTCCTAACATCCAACCTAAAACTCCCCTGGCTCAACTTAAGCCCATTCCCCCTCGTCCTGTCACCAGGCACGTGGGAGAACAGGCCAACCCCCACCTCGCTACAGCCTCCCTTGAGGTACCCATAGAGAGCGATAAGGTCGCCCCTGAGCCTCCTCTTCTCCAGGCTGAACAAGCCCAGCTCCCTCAGCCGCTCCTCGTAGGACTTGTTCTCCAGGCCCCTCACCAGCTTCGTTGCCCTTCTCTGTACCCGCTCAAGCACCTCCATGTCCTTCTTGTAGTGAGGGGCCCAAAACTGAACACAGTACTCGAGGTGCGGCCTCACCAGAGCTGAGTACAGGGGGACGATCACCTCCCTAGCCCTGCTGGTCACACTGTTCCTGATACAAGCCAGGATGCCGTTGGCCTTCTTGGCCACCTGAGCGCACTGCTGGCTCATATTCAGCCGACTATCCACCATCACTCCCAGGTCCTTCTCTGCCTGGCAGTTCTCCAACCATTCCTCTCCCAGCCTGTAGCTCTGCTTGGGGTTATTGCGCCCCAGGTGCAGGACCCGGCACTTGGCCTTGTTGAACTTCATGCAGTTAGTGCAGCTCTGAACAACAATTTGGCCATCCATGGTCCCTGTTGCAGCTGCACATACCTATCACAACTTCAGGGCTAGAAGCCAAAAGAAAAAAGTCAAGATAGCTCTGCACTGGAGGAGGATTATGATCTTTTGTTTGTTAGTTGTTAACACTCAAACTGTAGCAAGCTTGATAATGCTCTTTACTGCTTTGGTGTGGTGTAATTATGCTTCATGAACATCATAAAGACAAACATTTATATATCTTTAACCTAAAACAATAAATCTTGTTTCCAGTAGAAACTGTCTTCTTGTTCTGATTCCTATGTTCCCCCATCACAAGGAAACCATCGTTTCTATTTAGCAACATGTGGTGGTTTTACCGTGCTGGGCAGCTAAACCCCACAACTGCTCTCTCACTCCCCCTCCTTTAGATGAGGGAGTCCTCTACTCATTTGTTTCTTTATTTTGTTTTTAAGTATGGAAAGTAGAGCAAGGAAAGATAACACAATGCTACTGTAAAAGCTTAGTTTATGAAAGAGGAAGGGTGGAGAAGATGGAAAACACTGAAAACAAAAACTCTTAATCATGCAGAAAGGTTTTTGTGAAGAATCTATGTATGCATATTATCAAATAACTGATTTATTCATATAACTTGCAAAATTATGTTGTTTATATTTTAGAATTAGAAAGCACAGTTTTTAAAAACAAAAGCTTTTTTGGCACCTGGAAACTTAAAAGTTTAAAAAATACTATGGACCATTTAGGCACCTGTAAGGATAGCCACCATGTGAAAATAACTCCCTATCGTAGATTATTTTTCACCAGAAAATGATACATTAGAAGGTGCATACAATGAAGCAACTGAGAAAATGCATAGACTACATGCAAAATGCAAATCATATCACAAGTTTACTAATCTACAATCAGGTTTGGGTTCATTTTGAGTTATTGTCACCTGCCATAGGGAAGGCTTGTAGCATGCGATATGCCATTTTTTAAAAACAAGGCAAATGCACAGAAGAGCAGTAAGTACCTGGAGGAGCCAAAGGGTCTGGATGCACACATTCTTTTTACACAGTCTTTTTCACATTGGAGGATTGGACCAAACTCCTCTAAGATTTAATTTCCTTGAAATCCCATCAGGTGACCTGTATGGAGTCATCTTACCCACACCTTGTTTTCCAGCAAAGTCTGGATACTTTAAAGCAGATAATTTTAATGAGTTTATTTTTCTTTCTGAATTGTAGGGTTTCTTCCCAGCCACACATGTGCACTGCCCGAATGACACTGAGGCTCATTGGCAACAGGTGAACAACACTTAATTCTCACAAGTGCATTTTAGAAACACTGCAGAAACATTGCCTGTGTGGAAAACTTCTGACATACTCCTTCAGCAACTGTATTGTTCTAATTCTAAGAATAAGAATAAAATTCTAAGAGGAATATAACAACTCTTATTGAAAGCGAACCCTTAAAACTAAGAACTATTCTTAAAAGTGCACTGGATTACTACATAATTCTCCATTTGGTAAGCTGCCTCAAAAGAAAACAGTATATTAAAAAGAAAAGAAAAAGCTCTTATACGTAGACATTTGTTCAAGTTCTTACAGTATCATGTAGCATTTTCAAGATCTCAGTGTAATTTATACCATTCCTCAAAAGTTGTTTCTTTAAAAAAGGTTTGGGGCTGGGTTTTGTTTTGCTTTTTCAGTCTGTCCTCAGAACAACCGTCTTCTGGGGGCAAATATCATTATTTAAGCACATATAATGCCAAAACCCTTGTCAAGAGTAAGATACAAGGTAAATGCAAAATAAGGTGCATCAGAGGGGAGAAAAAAACAACATTCTGTACAAAATGCAAAGAGAAAAAAAAAAAATTATAATCATCCCACTCATTGTTCCAAATTCCCAGTCATGGGAATAAATGCCAACCAAACTTCGAGTCCTAAATTGTACCATACTTCCTACTTTGGGATTGCTGAAGCGGGGAAAAGAGGAATTGGGTTTTGGTTTGAGGATGGCATTTATGCTACTTTTTTATTTTGCATTAAATAACACCAGAGAAAAGAAGTCCAATTCTTAAAAAATGCTCATTTATTCTGTGACTTTATATAATGACCTGAATTTTTGGAAAGACTATGAATTCCACAAAGACTTGCTGTGTCATCACAAATATTAATTTCAACATTTAAATCTCTGAAGTTACTAGCAAGGAATGATTATGTTGGTATTAAAGTCATAATAAGTGAGTATAAGAATGAAAAGGACAAAATTATTCTTAAAAACAAGTTCTCGCTGACCTCATGAATTCAATTAACAGGAAATAAGTTCATATCATTTTAAACAAGGAGGTATTCTGATCGGCTGCCTGTCCATCTGGTTCCTCAGCATGAAAATATTTTTCAAAGACCCCAGTTCACAACAGTCACAGTGTCAGGGGAAAATTCCACACATATTTTGTCAAATAGAAATATAAAAAATTTGGAATGCAATGGCTCAAATTCACTTTAATAAGTGCAAATTCAAGGTACAGAAACTTAACACATTTTACAAGCATAACAGATTTCATGCTATGTGCAGCACTGAAAGAATATTGGTAATAGCACACTAAGAAATAAAAGAAAAAGGAGAGATTAGACTGACTGCAAATGGAATTGGTCATGATGACAGTCCTAACAGAACTGCATCAGCTTTTCCTCAGATGAAGAATGAAAGTACATTCATGCTGGCTTGCCTATGATGTCAAAAAATTATACTGGAGAGAAAGTTACTAGGAATAATTGCACCACTCTTCTGGTTACATCTAGTTGAAATGTTTACAAGTGTATGTGATGAATGGTAACCTGTCATCCCCTCTGTAAAGAAAAAGGGGTTCATACACTGCATTTCTACCACCATATATTACGGTGCTGGAAGGAAACAGAAAATCTGAAGCCAGTCATTACACCTTGCAATGCCACAAGCTGCCAAATAGTACAGCAACTATCAGAGAGATTCCAGGACAAAAGCTGGCTGCCAAGTGGAAAAAAATTAGCCCAAAGCAAAAGCTTTTCAACAAAATGTGTATAAACATCTCAAATTCATTTTCTTTTTAACAACAGCAAGGAGCGTGGATCAGGGAGAAGGCAGAAGGAAAGCTTTTCACTGAGACAAGAAGAAAAGACAAACCTCAGTGATGACTGGATTGTACCTACAGGCTGAGTTTTAGTGGATATCTCAAAATCATGTCTTTTAATAGGGAATCAGAAAAATGTAGAAAATCTTACAAATTTTCAAACATTTTCCAGCAGCTCTACTTACTGTGTTCATCTCTGCACTGTGTACTGGGGCAACCTCAGGACACAGCCATTCTCTTCTACTCTATTTACAATTATGCCAGACTACATACTGTCCAATAAAGTAGAAATTTAAACTGCACTCTTGAGAGCATACACTGTATTGTAACATGATTACTTCAAACAGTACAGTAAAGTCAGTCATTATGCAACAAGCTTTTTAAGCAGTAAACATAACACAGTGAGATATTCAGACAGATAGCACAGTGCTCTTAAGGTTCCATCACCTAGACATTAATCTACAGGAAAGATGTAGCCTTATGACAGGACATAATGTAAGAGCGTAACTCATACTATTGTCAGAGAATGTTCCACTAAGCTGAACTCAAACATATGCAGCACATTTCCAGAGACTTAGCATTAAATGACACAAGCCTTAATCACTATTTCTAAACCTAAATACATTTAATAATAATGGTATATAACATTTCTGACTCTTTGACTTTAGTTGAGACAAAAGCAGAATATGAGCATAATAAAATGCCTAGGAAATATCCTTTGCTGGAGTCCTTAAATCTAAATAAAGAACACAGATTTCAGAAACACCTCAAAACAAAATGGAAAAGAAAATAATAATTTTCACTATTTCCCCACCTGTTGGTTTTTCATTAGTCATATTTAAGACCGCTATCATTTAAGTATGAATTGCAAGCCAGATGTGCCAAGAAATAGGGCCTTTACTTTCAGACTTTAATATCTTAAAAATAAAAGTGTTGTTCCTGACTAGATTTAAGAGATGAGGCTGTCTGAAGATTTTCTTGTGGCAGCACAAGGAACATGTTGGAAAAAGTTTGTGGTGCTTCATATGCTTTCCAATTAAATATGGATAGGTTCTTTCTGCTTTTTCACAAGGAATTAATAAAAGTCTTTAAAAGATGCATTCAAGACTTGATTCTCAGCCCTTTGTTGTTGTTTCTTTGTTTTCACCAGTTATAAGATTTATATTTTACCCTTTGGAAATTACCTTACATAGTTTTGAAGTTTTTTCCTGCTGCTATGCTACAGAGATCGATGACAGTGTACTTTTATACTTGTGGTTATGGTAGCAGTATGTGTTAACAGCATAGTGGCATGCAGAACTAGTCAGCTAATAAGCTCTTTCTGGCTACAGAAGTATATCTGTATCTTCCTGGCCCTTTACATCCTTCTCCTCATGTAGGTCTTTTATGACTTTCTATCCTGAGGAGAAGGATAGAAACTTAGCAAGAAAAAAAAAAAAAGGACAGAGTGGGAAGCTGACAAGTCCTTGACTCAGTGTAAGCACTGCTCTGCAACAATTCAAACAAGTAGGAGACTTTTCTTCTCAGAAGGAGCAGACAGGCATTGGAACAGGTTTCCCAGGGAAGTGGTGGCATCACCATCCCTGAGGGTGTTCAAGGCAAGGTTGGACTTGGTGCATAGGGACATGGTTTAGTGGGTGACATTGGAAGCAGGGTGATGGTTGGACCAGATGATCCTGGAGGTCTTTTCCAACCTTAATGTTTCTATGACTCTGTGTTACACTGATCAGAGGCTAGAGCCTGAGTAGGAAAAGAACATATGGAACATGTGGTCCAAGGTAGATAAGGCTATGATTTGCTAGGTCCTGCATTTTTGCCACCTAACCCAACCCATAAAAGTGGCCTAAAAGAGAGCCAGAGAGGGACTCTATCAGGGAGTGTAGCCATGGAACAAGGGATAATGGTTTTGAACAAATAGAGGGGAGATTTAGATTAGATGTGATGTGGGGAAGAAATACTTCACTCAGAGCACAAGCACACATGGGAATTAGGGCTGAAGATGCACCTTGCTTCTCTTATTTTGCGTAAGGAGTAGAACAAATTACTGTTGACATGAATCCCAGGGTGCAGAAAGAACTGTTTAGATGTTTGGATGTTGAACTTAGCGATACGGTTTAGTGGAGGACTTGTTAGTGTTAGGTCAGAGGATGGACTCAATGATCTTGAGGTCTCTTCCAACCTAGACAATTCAGTGATTCTGTGCTTCAGTTTTACTAAGATCGAGTTCTGCTGTGATGCAATTAGAAATTATTGGTGCACTCAATTTACAATATCAGACCTCAGCAGGTGCTTGGTATATGTTTAGTTGTGCCACCCTTTCTCCAGCTCCTGCCGCTTTCTCTCTCAGTACCTTTGTTCTTTTGATTCTCCTTCTTTTTTCTAATTCCAGATATATACCTTAAAGTCAATGCTGAGCTATGTTCTGTTTTCCTTCTCACTCTTCAGCTTTACATTGAATCTTCAATTTGTCTTCGCCTTTCCTGTGTAGAAGGACACTGTGGCCTCAGCCACACAAATCAATTCTAGTTGTAGTTGGTACATTTTTGTTATTGCTTCAGGAGCCACTGAATTTACTCATCTTCAGGAATGCCCAAAGATGCCTCCCATTGTCCTTATTATGAACTTGGAGATTTTATTTTACTTTTCTTCTTAATGTAAAAAAAATTCTTAATGCATTTGCGATGTTGCTGATTACTAGAAGAAATATTTCAGCTTCTTAAACAGAGAGGGAGAAGGAACAGTACCTAATGGCTGTACTATCAAAAAAAAAAAAAAAAAAAAAAAAAAAAAAAAATCAAAGTACATTTCCAGAAGGGGACATAACAAACATCATTACCTAGAAGTATGAGGGCAGACAAGTGCATCTGGCAGACAAGTTGCAAATCAACCAGCTGTCTCTCATAAGCAGATTTAGGTCCTAATCAAAACTCCCTAAACCATCTTGAAACAAGGGTGAAGTCTAAAGACTGGAACTGTGTATTTGGCCTCTATCTTTGTAGATTGGATCAGAACCTCTGCTATGAAAAATCACTGAATTAGGACCTCCCTCAGAGGAAGGGGAAGAGATTGCTCTCTAGTATGAACAGGCTAGATCAGCTAGCACAGTTGTACTAACACTTCTGCAGAGCATCTGTCCGCATTCATTCAGTAAGATAACCATACAGAGTTCCAAAAGGACTTTAGCTACTTTTTGCCAAGTATTGTAAGGTGACTTCAGTCAGATACTGCCAGCTTTGACATTTATCCCTGAAGTATGCCAACACATTTGTTTTATGTAAATTGACCTAACCTTCTTTTCCTTGTTAGTTTTTTTAATTATTTTTTTTACAAGCACTGAGACACTGAGCATTTCTGCAGAAAATTATTGAACAAATTTTGCAGAAAACTATTGGACATTTTATCCTTCTCTGTACCAGAGTATTTATGCTTCTTCTGTTTAGTAGCGGTAATACATCTCTGTTGTTTCCCCTGTGTTCTAGCCCCATTACTTATTTTTTGTGCCTCTTGATAATTAAAATTCCCGACCAATTTGATCCCTACAGATCTGTTCTATTCCTTTGCATTCTGACATAGCTACATGTTCTTTTTCCTCATTCTGTATGATTTCTATTTGATCTTGAAGTCAGTGAAAAGTTTCCAATACAGCCACTATGGTTTGTTTCTATCATTGCTGTTTCACCTCCACGTTGTATATAATTACATGCACAAAAGCAAATTCTCAGTCTCCCTCAAAAGCTGCACTCATCACTTAGCCTACCTTCACAGGAAATCCTGTTCCCTGAATTTATGGAAGTCTGTTTTTCTGAAAAGTATAATTTTGCTGTTCCAATATATCCTTTTCCTCAAAAAAAAAAAAAAAAAAAAAAAAAAAAGAATTTTGTCTTATTTATTTCACCTGGTGCTTTTAACTTAGCTTCTTAGTTTCCCCCTATTAATCCAAATCTAACATAAAATGGCTGCTCCATTAGCTTTCTACAGTTTCTGAACCAAATTGCCCAGCATATTTGAGGACTTCCCCCTCAGTTAGTACTCATATTGTCTTACTAAAAACTGGGAATGCTATTAGAACCACAGCTTTAACATTTTAGCAGATATTACAATAATAACAACTATATCTTGTAAATAATAACTGTCAGTTCATTTAGTTGTGTAATGTATTATATATTGTTATATAATGTGATAGAATATAATTATGCATTTTGTGATACTTGTGTGATTATTATGTAATTAAGAATATATCATACTAGAGTTAATTTATCACTATTACCATGTTTATGTACGGTACGCTGAATTCATACTGTGGGTTTTTTCCATTTTTAACACCACTCAGAAAACAGAATGTACAATATCCTGCTTGGTTAACCCCAAACACAGTAGTATCTTTTCTCACAGTACAAAGACTTTCTTTTCTGTATTCATGTTTTTCCTACTAATGTGACACCTCTACTGTAGCTCATCAAAGAGCTCAGAAAAAGTATATTCAGCATATTAGAACACATTATACACGCTCAAATTTCCATAAGCTAACTAATTCCTCAGAGAAATAATGAGTACATTTTTTGATTAGAATTTTGTGTCAAGACTCCGGGATAAAATCATTCTTCTCTAAAAATGAGTAAATAGTTAATAAACAAAGAATTCAGGCTTCACAACAAAAATTTTTCTTTGCAGTTTTGGAAAGGATTTAGGTACTGTTCTATATAATCACCTTACTAGTTATTCTTATTTAAAATTTCTGTACTCCCCTGTAGTCTTTTTCTATAGTTCTCACTTGCAGGCCATAACCAAACCATCCTGAAATAAATAATAAATAAAATATTTTACTTCTTTCCAGCTGAGGAATTCTAGGAGATTAGTTATTAATGCATTACTTTAGGCTCAATTACTTTGCAGTTTCTTTTTATGGAGCTTCAAATACACCAGCTAGAGATTAACAGAAACCAGAAAGATCTAGTCTATTCAGTATGAGCTCTAATTCCAGCACGCATTACGTAAAAAATTAGATTTTTTTTTTTTAACTTGCACTGAACAGCAATTATCCTAAATACAAGTGCCTCATTTTTTAAGAACTACAGCATAGTCCTGCAATCAGTTGCATACGCCATCTTGATTTCCTTAAAAGAGAGAATTAAGCCATTAACCCCTATTAACCTGCAAATATCCTGCATCACATTTGTTTGTTTTTAAACTTATGGCCAATTCCAAGCAAAACTGACAGAGCAGTGAATATTTCAAAGGCATGACCTTTTTAGAGATTTATAAGAAGCAGTGACCAAGAGAGACCTAGGCCAGTTGCCCACGGTCGGAAAGGCAAGTAGAGGTGAGTATGGTGAAAAGCAAGTGCAGCCAGCTGGTCACACAGCACGTGCACAGCTCTATATCTGCCACAGCAAATATTCTGTCCCATGCCCGGTCAGATGTGTAAAGTGACATGGGAGGGAGCTAAAGGCAAAGTGAAGGATACCAGGGACATCTTAGGCTGCTGCATAAAGTTCTGAGGTAATGAGAGGAGAGTCATATCACATGCTGATAATGTACTAATAGCCCTGTGTTATGCCTGTGGAAAAGAAATCAACAGGGAAAAATAAACAAACGAATGAAGATCCTACTTGTTTTATGCTCAGGAAACCCCTTGAAAGTTCGCTAATTTTGTTTAAATATGCATGCATTGCTAGAGGTAGTGAGATCAGCTTTCAAAATAATCCAGCTATTTCTACCAGCAATGACCATTTTCTTGGTGGAAAAAAAAAAAAAAAAATATCCTAGTGTTTAACATTGGTTACAAGTAAATTAAAATTAAAAAAAAAAAAATAGCCTTCAATGTCATCAACAATACTGCTTAAGATTAATGCTGATTTGCAGCTTACACCTATTTAACCATGATTCAACATCTGTCCTGCTCTGCAGATGGGAGATTAATTTTCTTAAAAACACTTGTTTCTCCATTACTTAAAACATTAGAAGTAATCAATGTTCAAAAATCTAGGATTTTCCAACCATAGCAGAAATGGAGGAGATGGAGAAGATGTTTTTGGAATGTTTAAAAATCATTTCCTCCCTCCTCGTATATCTAGCTATGTTCATGGATCTAAGAAATAAATGCTAGCATTTATAATAATAAAAATACATCCTTTCCATTAAAGGAATTACAATACAAACACACAGCAAAATACATCAGACGCAAACAGGTTAGTACAGGAAAGCAATGAGCTTTCTCAGCATAGAATTGCTTTCAGCACTATAAAACCCCAAACATTTCAAGCTTTCCCAGAGAGTTTAAAGTAGGATTATGCTACAGATGTTAAATTTGCTGCATCCTTCTTATTGAAAATGGAAAAGTTTCCTCTGCTGTAAGGGAGGAAAAGAGAGGACAGTACTGTGGTATCCAGGAACCACACAGAGTCCTGTAGACATTCCTGTTCTGAGACACTGCCAAATCTGCCCTCCTCCGGTCCCTAGGAGGTTCCTTCCACCCCCTCCAAGGCCAGGCTGGCTTCTCCCTGCTGGAGCCTTCCCACCTGCTGCCACTGCACTCACCACAGCCTCCTCTCCAGGCAGGCTCAGTTCCTCCCATTCTTCTAACAGAAACATGATACCATTATGAGTCTAAAAATAAATATTAATTAATTAAAAAAAAAAAAAAAACAAATAGCTTCCATAAGAGAGAGCAACAGAAAAAGAATACTATCAAAATAAAATGTGAGAAACCCTCTACAAAGTATACTTTATCATGAGTTTTTATTTACTGTCATGAATTACAAACAAATTGTTTTGACTTCATTCCTATAGATGAAAATAAATCCTTTCAGATTCTATGTTCTATGCCTATGTTCTTTAACCAAATGAATACATAACTATATGTTTACAAAAGAGAAGATGCATCCTTCTCATTGCTATATGTGTTCCACAGAACAAAGAATCGCTTTATTTTAAAGTGTTAGTGTTGTTTTAAATAAAAGATACTTCATCTTACCTTTTAGAGAAAGTGTTGCTTTATATCTCTTTCTCTCTAGAGAGGAAAACTAATATGAAATTAAAACAGCTTTTCTACCATCCTGAAAGTAATATAAATGGGTACATTTACTGGAATAAATATAGATGTGCAAGTCTACAGCTACAAAATTTGACTCACCAGACTTCTTCTGATTTCTGTTACAGTTTTACAAAAGGATGAACACATTCAGCAAAGTACTGAAATCCTTCTGGGTCAAACTACAAGTGTAAATGAAGTTAGCAGAATTTTTTTCTCATCTATTGTATTCTGCCCTCAGCTTCACAGAGACTGAAATCACTTCTTTTGTCCCTGCCATGAGAAATACCACCAACCAAGAGCTGTATCATCTCTTGACACCAGTTATAACAGTTTGAGTTGGCTCTTCTTTCTTTCTTTTTCTTTTTCTTTTTTTAAATTTTTGAATATATATATATAATTATCACAGGAGATAACATATTATGTATATATATAAAATAATTAGCCTTTTTAGAAAGGTTTTCCTGTTTTGTCCGGATTTCTTTGTTCAAGGCCATTCCCTTGTCATTTGGAACCATAGCCATAACATTTTAATAGCACTTGCTGGATCTAACAGTCTCCTGCTGAGCTTTCTTACATAACTTTGACATTTTTTATTTCCCAGACTAAGCCAGATGAAACATCCCAACCAGCCATATCTGTGACTACCAAAAGCAGCTCAATCTAAAGCAGCTATTAGAGTCACTGAAATGTTTCAAATACAGAAGCTTACTAAATATATTTCAGAACTCCAAGTTCACCTTTGAACAAAACTAAGTTACAAGTTAATATATATATATATATGTATCCTCTTTAGCAGTGATTTTATAAGTAATGTACAGTTCTCTTCCATACTATACTACTATACGTGGCAGTCTTTCTGCTACTTATTCAGCCAATTGAGTTTTAGACTAATAACGCGATACAATAATTACCCTAATGCATTGTGAAAATTGACTTTAGTATTTGTCTTGCATTTATAGATCATCAAATACTATCAAATACTAATAAGTAAGGACAGAGAAAATTGCCAGAATAGCTCACCTGGTGACACCTCAATCAATTAAAATAAAACCTATCTGGTAGACAATATAAATGATGAAAAGTCTTTTTTTTTTTTTTCCTTTGAGTTTTTCAACTGTACTTCATGCTACAAGTATTATAAATGTCTTTTCATGGAATTACAAAATTCTAGGAGCTGAATTTTTCCTGTGGTCAGTAAACCTGGCTGTAAAGGCAGTATATGAGTTACTTAAAAACATCAATTTAATTCTGATTTGGCTTCAGTCTCTCTTTTAACTTTCTGTGAATCAGGAATTCTGAGAAAATTTTGCCTGAGTACACTGAAGTACAGTATTCTGAAAACAAAAGGTCTTGGGGCCATGTCAAGTCAACTCAACAATGATGCTTATAGGACTGGAGAATCACCAGAGAATCACAGGAGGGCTCCTCTCACACATATCTCTCAACAGAGAAACCATGTTCCACACAAGCTGAACTCTAGGATGGCAAGCAGTCAGGAACCTCACAGCCCTACCTTAATGCAATTTCACTCCAAATGACAGCCGGATTCAGGATGTAGCGCCCTTGATCCCTTCATTCCCTGAGGACAGGATTCAGTAC
The DNA here is from genome assembly GCF_964211825.1 of Aythya ferina. NCBI lineage: Eukaryota > Metazoa > Chordata > Aves > Anseriformes > Anatidae > Aythya > Aythya ferina. The sequence goes on along the minus strand of NC_140307.1, from coordinate 18,833,922 downwards.
GTTCCACACCTCTGGAGCAAACTTGTCATGAGAAACCCCTGTGTTCTGTGACCTGGAGCTTCCATGGTCCATAAATGGAACTGACCCACCAGTCTCATCCACTGGAGGAACTGCCTAACTTTCTTGATCTGTTGGATATTTTATTTTATCAGAACATTTCCTACCAGTTCTTGTTGCCAATTACTTCCCAAGCAACTGACAAATACAAAGAAAAACAACCCCATAACTGCAAACCATTGCAGCGCTTCCAGTTAATGCACAGTCTGTCCAAGACGTGGCAGCCTGTGCACCATTCATTAGCCTCGTCTGGGTACTCACACAAAGGCTCTGACAGCTGAGCACCATCTATGAGGCTGCCCCAGGCAGAATATTTGGATACTTTCTTGAACAGAAGGTGTCTGTAATCAGCTTTTTGTCAGAAGCCAGCGGTGTGTCATGCATGGAAATCAATAACAATTTCCTACTGCTGCCCAAGCCTTTATTACATTTATATTTTAAATGAAATAGAGCCTCATCTGAACTGCTGCCTACAACTATGCTCTGCCATAACACATCATTTGAGAATCTATCTTTTCCATCTCTTTGGGATGCCATGTAGCATGTAGGGAGACTATACTCTTGCGTTTAAATGCTTTAGTTATAAAAACAATAAAAACCCACTATTTGCGTATTAAAAAAAAAAACAAAAAAAAAAACATGGAAATCAAATAATAGTTTGAATTTTCAGTTTCCTCTGATCAGTGGAAAACAAGTTAAACATAATCATCCATTTCCAAAAGCAGTCCTCAAGGATTTCAATATATTTAAGGATAGACTAGCAACATCTTTCACTTCTGCTTCTTAGGGTCTGAAAATACAACAGAGCATGTCACCCATGAAACAGTCATTCTCCTGGCCATTACACTGAGCTATCAGTATAAAAATGTGTTTTCTATTCCTAGTCTTTCTTTTCAGTAGGAATCAATTTACACTGTGCACATAAATCTATTAAGACAGATTGAATCAGAGAGAACCTACAAATAAAAGCTTCTAATGCAGTTTTAAATTTTAAAGTACTTCAGAAATATGTATTTATCTTAAGATGAAAGACACATAATCTTTTTTGCTGTTAATCTGTCCTGTGAAAATACACTGAAATTTTTGTAGTTCTTGGGTCTGCAAAGGTTTGCAACTAATCCACTTCAATGGAAATAGAGAAAGAGTTTTACCTCAAATTATATTCTTAGAAACAACTTCAGCATTTCTTCCACAGGTTAAGTTCAGAGGCCTGAACATTGACCCAAGAGACAATGAGCAATATGACGATTATGCTGTAATCCAGACAGCTGAAAGACACTTCACAAGACACTGCAAAGACTATATCTGGTCAAACATTTAGAAATAATCAAGGATCAGACATCAGGACAAACATATTTCTAATACTTGACTGGAAACTATAAACAGAATACTCACCTGAATTGTATGTCCCATACATCTGGACACTATCATGCTTACACACTAAAAAAAAAAAAAAAAATTAAAAAAAAAATTTGAAAAGAAAAAAAGACATTAACCAAAAGTCTCCCTATACATTGCAATCAATTTACATTCTTCAGATGTGTACTTAGACATGAAATCCAGAGTTATATGTACAAGAAAATATTCCATTTACTGATTTGGGGTCTTAATCTGCAGTATTAACATTCATCACCAGGAAGTTTTACATATGCATCATAAATATGTTCTGAATTCATATCAGAGATACAACAGATTTCACATCTTCATCATAAGTATGTTCTCAATTCACTCAGAGATGCTACAAATAAATATCATTATTTTTGCTGTATGCTACATATTCCTAGTATTGAATACAACTATAGGTCATTTATTTGCAATTAGGAGAAACTAAAAATTATTTCTTTTACACGTGAAGACATATAAAAGGCAGAGAAAGGCTCTGTCCAAAACAAAGTAACAAACCTGACTTCATTTCTTGTATTTTCTTTTATTTTTAGTATCGTACCATTAATAACACAGCTCCAGGCTTGGATACAAATAGTGACATTGGCATTGGCAAGGTAGAAGCTGGCTGAAATTAAATTGCTATTATGTACAGAGAGGCAAACGCACATTGATTTTATTCTATATATTGTTTGCCACATATGTTCCAGCATAATATTTTCTATATGTAAATATACTAATGCTGAAGGGCCTAAAAAGCTGAAATTAAGCAATAAATACTCTATATGTTTTAGCCAAAAAGATAATGATCATTAATACTTAGGATACATAGTAAGGTAGAAGACAAAGTTTAAATCATCTGAGGAAGTTAACCAAGATACACACAGTAGGCTTTAGATAAGGAAATATTCAGGTGAGAAGAATGAGTTTTATTGTGTTTTTTGTTTGTTTGTTTGTTTTATAATAGTGAAGCTTCTTAGCAATGAGATCATATCACCACCACAACTTTTTGAACACTGCCACACTGATTACTTCTCACTAGAATGTATTAAAAGTGTCTGATAAGGAACAACTGTGCTCGAGAGGAAGATAAGAATTTTCCAGATTGAATCGGTACTTGTAATGATGGGCATGTTCTTGTTTTAATGGTGAAGACTAGAATTAGAGAATTTCCATTACATTATCTGTATCTACATTATATAGGTGGGAAATAAAATAATAATTTTGCTTCTTGAAATGCTGAGTTATGTATGTACTATACCAAGGCAGAGGATTAACCTACCAGACATGGCTCCAGTGCTTTTTAAATATTAAACATCATTTCTCATTTTTTTACTTCAATAGAGCAGTTATACATATTTGCATAATTTTAAGTGTGATCTGTTTATTCAATCATGATACCTTTATACCTAACCTCCAGAGTTGGGATGACAAATCAGAGCCAAAGAACCAACACTTATACTTAAAGGTTGGAGTAGAGTCATTCTAAAATATTATACTTTATTATAAAGCTCTGTATAAAATGTATTCCAGAATAAACCAAATATATATACATACATATATTTCAGAACAACACATCACTACTTTTCACTAAATGTTGCTGCAATCCCTTTCAACATCAGTATTTTTTTTGTTCTAACTTCCGTTGCAAATTTGTTAATCAGAATTTCATTAAGTATGGCATAACTCAAGAGTTTTTAAAGATAGCCTCCAGATGTACTGTTATGTTTAACAGAGTCAGAATTAATCACAAAATATTTCTTCCTTACACGTTAGCTTCTTGAAAGTGAGGAATTTTATTGAAAAATACCATAACATAATTAAGGATATACCTTGTACTTTATCTGCATTCGATTGATGAAGAAAATTATAAACCTTTTATGAGAGTTCATAATATCAGTGAAGGGTTTCATGTTCTTCACTATTATTTTGCATCAAAAAATTACGAAGCATTTTTACGATGCAAACATGAACTAGCTTTTTATCATTCCATGACACATATTGTAGAACTATAGACACAATTTCTTTTCATTTACAGAATTTGAATAAAAGCTTAATCCCTTAATATAAATAATAAGGGAATTATTATAATATAATAATAAGAAGAATAAAAGCTTAGTCCCTTTATCAACAACAATAAAAAATGTATTTTCACATCTCCTCTTGTTTTTCAAAATTACAAAAAAAAAAAAAAAAACTCTGCAATTTAGGAACTGCTAAATATTTTAGACAACTCCCAGAAAAGTCTGAAAATCCTTTCCAAATGCTGAAATATTCAGTAAATTAGATTATATTAAATCTCAGTGTCCTAAAGTAGATTATTTTAAATCTCAGTGTCCTATATATTGCAAAACAGATTGTAAAATGATTAGAGAGCAGCTGGCATACTCTTAAATGAATGGTTTCCAGGAGAAAACTATCTAGTCTTTTCAGTCATTAATACTGTAAAATTAGTTAAAAGGAGACTTTTTATCAGTGCTTTAAAAGTTTGAGTCTGCATTCTTTTTCGTATGTAAGGTTAAGGTTAAAACTGAGGAAGAAGAATATATTTCTTCTAAAATCATTCAGTCTAAAGAGTAACAACTTAAAAGAATGACAAGCAGTAATGCATGTTCTGATGCGCAGAGCTCCGGTGGTCAAGCTGGCATGATCAACAGTTTAATCAATGTTAACATTACCTTTTCATTACTTTATTAACATTAAAGCAATACTTGAGTTAGAAAATGAGCAGATTTACCTTTTGAACTGAGCATTCACATTTTGAAGAAAAAAACTTCCCTTCTCCATGCCTAAACCAGGTTAAAAACTTACATCACAAGCAGGAGTACAACTTTCTGTCTCCTAACCGTGGATTCCCAATCATCATAGAAAAGAGTACTTCTGGTCTAATATCAAGTCTGACCAGCATACAAATTTTTGATACTGGACAGTGTTGCCCTAAAATTCTTGTGGGAACTGTTAACCACAGAATCCTTCTCATTTAAGGAAATAATAGGTTATACTCATTGATTAACAAGTTCTGTGCTCCGTATTTACTGCAGACACACAACTCTCCAGACTAGTGTTCTCAAAGCAGTAAATCATCAGTTCCCAAGATGAACTTTGGGATCTGACTGTATGGAAAACCCAGGTCATGTGCTTATCCTGGGCTTGATCTTACCCAAGTTGAGCACCTAAGGTAGAGGAAGGTACTAAGCATCCCAGAGAAGCAGACTGAAACACCATTACCAAGTCTAAACACTGAGCTTAGGGAAATACACGAGAAAGAAAGCTAAAACCAACCAGTACTAACCTAATTTCTGCTACAGACTATAGAACATATACAGACACTACCTGAAATATTGAAAAAATAAGTAGGAGGTTTTACCTTTTGAGGAAAATAATGAAGGAAAATTCTGTGCCATTGAATGCAGCTACAAGAGCATAAGGACACAGATGACGTTTTATAGCTTGAAGAACCTCCCTATGTTACTCATGCCTTACAAGGTAATGGATATCAGTAATGCTATGTTCTAAAAATTTAGATTACTTAGTCTATAGTCAAAATGAGAATGACAAAAAATAATTAGAAAAGCAAAGTATGTTGGATTACCAATGACAAAATATTGTTCTGCAAGATAAAAAATCTTCTGCCTTTTTTTTTACTTTATTATCAAAAAGGCAAATATGAAGCTTTTCAATTTTCTATTATGGCCAGGGCTTTTGCAAAGATGCAAGCATTCAATTAACTACTTACTGTGAAGCCAAATTCACAACATACAACATATCTTGTTGTTGTTTTTAATTATTATTTTTTTCCTGATCTAGGTCTAGGTATTATATACTTTAGAAATTAAATAATAATAATAACAACAACAACAACTTTTTAAAAATCGATGTTACTACTTCCAAATCTAGAAACCTAAAATAAAATGTATCAGGTTATAAAAATAAAATTGGTGGATAGATTACCATCATAATACTTACTGATTTCACACAGCATGGCACAACCATTTACCTCTTATATTTTAATGTAGTTATCATGGAAATCTACCACGTTACACAGGGAAGTCCCAGACTTGGCTCTAAATCAAAAATAATTTTCAGCATCCTTTCACATTATTGCAATTTATCTTTCATTTAGCAAATAAAATTTTATAACATAAAATTAACATGTTTTGTGACATAATGTATCTTGAATTACTGTGCGATTTATGTTTGCACTTGTATGTGTTTATATATCTTTTGTTTAATGAAACAAACAGCACCATTATCTGTGTGATTTGAATGCAGAAGTAGCACACCAGAACTGTAGTAAAAACTAGAACATGAGACAACTGGTCAATAGTTTGTTAAATTAATCACGAACTACTTTTAGTCAATTAGAAACTGTGAATTCTAGACAAAAACAGTTCAAGAGATGTAAAGGGCTACAGAAGCTAGAAAAGAAACATTTTTTATTGTATTTTGGGATGGCATCAGGAAATTAAGAACATTTCAGGATCTCAGACATGTAGCTCAGCCGCTGTTAATCACAGTTCGGTACTAGGCAAGACAGACACATGATTAATTCTTCCAGCATTTAGTCATCAAGTGAGACTTTGTAACTCCTCCATTGCTTTGACCTTAAGCTCGTGTCTCAAATTACTTGTTCTTTGGTAGCTACTTACTGTGTTTTGAGAAGAGTTATTTTAAAAGCTAATACCAACCAAATTTTAAACCTGGACCTAAACAAAACAGAGTATTGCCCAAAAATATAGAAAGGAGTAAGTTAATTGAAATTCATATGTTAGTTCCTTGCAACCAGTTTGGAATACAGCTGTTCTAAACTGTCCAAATTGTAGCCAGGTAGGCAATATTTTGGCAGGCATTTTTTGCCTAATGCTGCAAAAATTTAACCCTTCAAATACATATATATATTTATTTATTTTTAACTGGATAACTGAAAATAAACATCTTCAATTTTTCACTTAATATAAAATTTAATTTGAAAGGGTATGTAGCTATTCTGGGAAATTCCAGCTCATCTGAAACTCAAACTAGTTCCACCTGGATACTAAAAGTGCTTGACTTTTATGCATTCATTTTTGAAAATGCTGGCAAAGTTCATAAATGACAAAAGGCACCTGTGGTACAGAAATCAATCTTAAACCCATCAGGCAATTTGGAGGCCTGCAGAGAAAAGTAACAATCTCAGACATTTTTCAGACAGATTGAAAAATGTTTGGGAACAGAGAAGAGAAAGAGGATTGCTTCTAAAATAACGTAAATCCTAAAGAACATTCATGTAGAATTTATAGGATTGGGAGCAACTTCTATTTTCTCAAGAAATTCTTACATCCTAACAATTATGGCTCTGATGCCATATGGCATGTCTGCTACTAAAATTTGATGTCCTGATCAATTTGTAACTGCTCATTATCTATTAGATATAATTACAGAAAATATACTAAAAACTATTTATACCTGATCACTTGTATACACAAATGCTGGTGGGAGAGATGGTATTTCAAGTGTCTAAGTACTAGGAACTGTTATATTAAATAGAGTAAGAAAAATGGTTTTAAACCTTTCAGGTGTCAGTAACTCTAGTGTTGTCTTCATAGGTGGTTGGCCTCAGAAAGTGACGTCAGACTGTGTCCTTGATTAAAGTAATGCCCCTGCCCTGAACTCTGTGGTTCAACTGACACATGTGAATGCAGAATTTGGCCCTAACAGTGTTTTTTTGTTTGTTTGTTTTTGTTTTGGTTTGGTTTTTTTTGGAAAGGACAAGCCTCTGAAAGCATGGGTGCAAAACCAGAAATTAAAAAAATATATATTTAAATGAGGTAAATTAGGTACTCTTTGTAGCTTTCAAAGTTCAAATCAAAGGCTATTTTCAAATGCATGTGTGTTGTAAAACCAAAGTAGCATATCTAATCTAGTGCTACTTCTATTACAGCAAACATTTTATACAAAATGGACATAACAAATCTAGGGATGTCTTATCAGAAACTCTCCTGAATATGAAAAAGAGCCTCAGGACACACCTTAAATTTCTTTTTCTATTTTATTTTATAATATTAGTTTTTCCAAGAAAACACAAATTAAGAATATTATTCTTAAAGGCCATGATTATACTTGAAACCCACAACCTCTACAGAAATTCTGAAACTACAATAAAAGCTATCTGGTGTGATAAACACAATTTTTTAATATTTAAATATTAATACTACTCAGATTTTTAAATGTACCTTTACTAGTCCATCACAGATACTTAGGGTTTCAATCTGAGTGTGGCTTTAACTTCATCAAAATTTCTATTCTAATCAATATAAATCCTTTTTATTGTAAAAGTGTGTTTACATTAGAGCTCAACGAATCATGAATAAGTTTTTCAGCTAGTTGAGATTTTCTCTGCAAGAATACAGCAAATTCATCAATTCTTTTTATCTTAAAGTATTCAAATACTTGCTTTCAAAGAATTGATTGCAAATATTCTGAACACAATTTGTTGTTCTTGGGTGGGGAAAAAATAATTATCAAGGGACTCTGTAACACAAATATTTAAAGATATCCATTGATGGATAAAATGGATGGATTGATGGATGCATAAAAGAAACATTAGCAAAGCCTGAGGAAACTTGCATCAAAATTACAGAATGTGCAGCTTCTTTCAGGTTTATTATTCTTGACTCATTCACCTGGATATAGCTGCATGAGCAAGTGTGTGTATATTTATCTGTGTGTAATAAAACAAGCAGCTATTTCTTGAATAAGTTGAGTAAGAGCACACTAATACATGGTTACAGATCTTTAGAGGGCTTGTGGTGAAAAGTTCACATTTACTGGAGCTTTAAACATTAGTTGAAACAGATTGTTTTCACCTATGCTTCAATGCTCTTTCCACCCTGTAGGAGAGAAACAGGTGGAACCAATTGTTGGCTTTCATAGCATTTAACAGCTTTAAAGAACTGGGGGGGGAAATCTTGAGAACCCTGACTTGACAAAAGAATCTGAATTACTGTAACTACACAGGGCAGTAACACACACTTCTGTTCTAGCTTTATTGCATCCTGAATTTTAATTGCTACTTTATTACTTAACTTGAAAATGTTAATATCTAGAGGTAGAAGGCAAGTGGTAAAGGAGGAAGCGCAATGGAAAAAGAAGTATTCAATGAGAAATACAATTAGTAACTTCCTTGAATTTTGCACAAGCAGTGTATTAAAATTGCAATTTATTCCTGTTACATCAGCTGATTTAGCATGATCCCTCTGGAGCAAATATGCCCAATCAGGATCTGTCAATGCAGTTTTTTTTACCAATGGTCATTTTATATCATTCACTCTAATTCAGAATTTTATATCATTCACTCTAATTTCAGGTTCACTCATGTGACATTTCATGTCCCATGAAATTCCAACATGTAAAATTCACAAATGGTAATATAATAACAGAAAAGAGACAATCTCTTTGTTTAGTTAACCATCACACCTCCAAGCTTTGTAGAAACTGTTGAAAATGTAGCACATACTGCATCTAAATGTCAGTTTTCTCCAAAACTAGAAGACCAAAATCCATGTCAAGACTAAGAAAAAGATTGCAAAACTCTGACGGACATTCTTTTCTGAATGTTGCTGTATCATTTGCTAGATCACATTAAGACTGTTGACAAAATACCACTCATAGACTCCAGTTCAACTTTCTTCTGGGCAGCAGCAAGTTCAGATGGTTAAGCTACTGAGTCAGAAGCTTTTGTGGTATTTCAAGGAAGCCAAACAGTTTTAATGTCTGAGCATTTTATTGCACCTATCAGATGAAGATAGCTAGGGTTTCTTATACATTTTGCAATCATTTCATGAAGATGCAACCAACATCTCTTGATCATGGCATAAAAAATAAAATGTTTTTTTATCACATTCCTTGCCAGCAGCAATTCCATGACTCCAGAGAATGTCTAAGATAATTCACATAAAGCTATGTACAGTCATGCAAAACCATAATGTTGGCTTGCATTTCTTCCATGTCAGCACCTGGAGTTTTGTGTTAATTTGCAAATAAAAATGGAGAGAACCAAAAATAGATGCTGGTCCTCCTGCTATCAGATATGCAAAAGAGAGTGTTTCTAATGGTTCCAAATATTCCACTATAAAAATAAAATACTGTTAAAAATGTAAAAACAGATCAACTACACAAAATTTTAACACAATGTTAAGTAAATACAAGTGAAATTAAATAATGCACTTTGAAGCAAACAATATCCTGACTATACCTAGAAAACAGACACAGGAAGAAAAGCTTAATCAAATTGATAATGTATCAGTCAGCACTAGCAAAACATGAATACTCACATGCTAACACCTTTGCTAATGGCAGAGCTGTTAAAAAACAATGAAGTACAGTCTATCTAACCAGCTCTTTACTGCTGTAAAAGGGTTTTTGCAAGTCAGCTAAGCAGAGAATATCTTCATTTGAATTTTCTGCACAGGATTTCAGATATATGGACAGAAAGCTCTGCAGGGTCCTGCCATAGTAGCAGCTTCACTGCTGAGTCTATAGCTTCTCTCCATTTCCTTTTCTCTTGAAGTGCGGTCCATTGCTTCACCTGCTTTCATGCACAGCTCTGGTTTTACCAACAGTTAACATTCTGAGACTCTTCCTTTAGTGTTTTCCTTTCCTTGGCTTACCCAGTTCTTGCTCTGTGTAGATCGCCAGCTGAAAAGGTTGCCAGCTTCTCTGTTGGAATCACATGATCTCTGAGCAAACGTGGTACATCAATACCTTTTCAGTAATAATTTTCACTATGCACAACTGCAGATGCAATAAGGAACATAATGCAACTGTGCAAACACATGGGAGGGGCATTGAAATAAATGAAAATGACAGTGCAATGCATCTCTAGTGACCAATATTACCAAGAAAAACACATTTATTTGAACACCTTCTGCTCATAAAAGAGAACTGTGATTGGTTAGGGTTGTCCAAACTTTGGTTTTCTCCAAAATTTCAGATTTTCTTACTACATGCTGGTTGGGATGAATATTTTCTAAATGAGATGCAGAAAAGAATAGCCTCTGGGAAGTGTAAGAATTCTGTCATCTTTTGTACCTGTGTGGCTATCAAACTGAATACAACTCTACAATTAACCTTCCATTTAGACCAGAATATACTTTTTGTTAAAAACAAACAAACAAAATTCTCACATTCAGAATAAAAGTTTAGATACAATAACAGTTGATCAAGGTAACCACTGCTATGTGGAAGTAAAATCCACACATATTTTGAGATACCCAAACAGAGATTTCTGGAAGCAGCAATGTTATAAATGACACTACTCACGAAATTACACTGTTTCCCATTTAAAGTTTCTTGTCATGGTATATCTTTCAGGAGGATATTTTAAATTTGTCAAGCTTTAGCTTTGACAAAAATATTCAAATAATAAACCAAGCATTTTGTCACTGTCTGCAGCTTCAGAGCCCTTCCATCTCAGACAGGTGAACTGCCCTGAAATACAATCACTCTCTGCCACTCTGATGGATTTTCATCAGATTTTATCTCCAAGTGCTTCTTTGTGGTTTCCAAGCAAGTTTCAATTTCATTTCTCATCTTGACAGACTATGGAAACAACATTTCTTGGTAGCTTTTTTTTGGTGGTGGTGGTAATTCTTTTGTTTGGTTGGTTTTGTTTATTTGTTTGGTATCAGGAGGAAAACGCTCACAATGCTTGTCCTGCCGATCAGTTGTTCTTCCATTTTTTTTCTAAATAAACATATAGCACTTCTCAAATATTAACTTGTAATACGAGTGAACATACTCTCAATTTGAAAACCTCCTCAAAATATTTATGCTACTGCTATTCATACTGACAGTGAAGCCATTTTGTAATAGGAGACTGAATTCACATCTTGTTTACTGGAAAGCACCAGTACTGCACACAGAGGAACAGAAAAGAGACAAGCACATATGAAATAAAAAGGCTTTAAAGGAAACAGAGTAAATCTTCATCCAAAAGGGATTTAGGCACATTTACATCTTGACATACACAAGGGTTGCTGACGGGTTGCTTTCTATCCAGCTACAAATAATTTCTTCCACTTTTAAACCTGGTCCTAACCCACTAGCTAGTATCTAGTAGCTGTAGTCAGATTCGTTCATTAACCACTTTCTGGTGCATACAGGGTTTGTATTAAATAGCAATTGTGCTTAATACTTTAGAAAAGCACTGCTTTTTAGCTGATGTTGTCTATTCTAAGCAGTTTAAGGTACTTCTCTATAACCAGTATAGTCCTTGAAATTATAGGTTATATCCTCTACTCAGAAAACATGTTTTTCCTATTATTAACCTTAATCTCAGAAAACAAAATGTTAAATAATTGTCATTTTCATTAAAAACTATTTTCCCAAATAAATGCACACACACTATAAGCACTAAAATGCTTCAGTTATTACTCATTGAGTGGGACTCTCCTAAGGTCTCAGTCTTCAAATCTTCAATTATTTCTATGATCAACTTTTGATATCCATACTTTTTAAGGATTTGGTGTGTATTTACTAGAAATTAAAACTTTGTTTAATTAGAACTATGGATAAAATAACAACCTCTAAAATGAAAGAAGATAATCCTAGAGAATTGCATCAGCTGAGAAATTACAAGTCTTGCACAAAGGACGGTTAAGTATAATCTCTAATTTATAGATACAGAAGCTGAGCTAGAGGACAGGGAAATCTCTCCTCCCCAGTTCCAGCACATGGGCAACATGCATCTTTCTCAATTACACAAACTCATAAATCTTCTGTTTCATTGACAGATGCTTCATCAAGTTAAGATACTGCTGTCTCAATTTAGAAAAAAACAAGGCAAAGGTGTGCAGTGCTAGCAGATATCTTGAAACACAACTCCAAGAGTGCTACTGAAGGTTGCTCAATGAGTCAGTGACAGAACAGGTATAGAAAGACCATGTGCCACAACAATTATGGGAAGCCAGCTAAGAGGGACTAGGTAATTCTGTACTAGGTAGTTCTTGTACAATCTGTTCTTTATAGTTCATGACCTTGAAAAGGAATTAAGAAACCAACCATCTGTATGTGAAGCCAGCATATATTCAGACACTTTGTCATTTTTCTTTTGCTCCTTCCCAAAATGTGTTTTAACTTACAGCTCTTTCTTACAGACACCAACACATTCACGCAAGTTTGTACTGAGCTCCTCTGCCATTTAATTGGCACTGAAACTTCAGGCAAGGACTTTCATATGTACTCAGTTAATATATGGCAAACATTGCTTTTAATATAACAGAAACTGCATATGCCGCGTAAAATGGGCCATATAAGTGCAAATTTGCAAGAACAAGTAGCAGATGGTAAAAACAGATTGTCTTCTTCTTTCACATTTCTATAGCATCTAAAATAGTAGGGCTTTGACTCCAAGCAAGGTATTTAGGAGTGAATGAAATACAAAATAAGTAACTGATTAAACAAAGTCATGGTAAACATTAAATTTCATTAAGATCTTTACAGAACACTGTTTAAAATAAAAAAATAATAATAAAAAAAAATATATTAAGCTCAATGTATTTTCCATTGTTTTCATTTTAATCAAAGCCAATAAATGTCTTGAACCAAAATGAAATAACAGACCAAGTAAAACCTCTCTTACTTGCACATATATATTGTACTAAAGAATATTTTAGAGCAGAACAAGTAAATATACACCTCATGTAAATTTAGTCCAACAGGCTTTGAAAACCTGCTACTGAAATCCCAAGAGTTTATAGTAAAATAGGTGATTTATGGCCTCTGCTTTCAGACAGATGCTAAAAATTGATTTGTTCAGCACAAGTCTCATGGTGAAAAAAATCAATTATGGATTTCAGTGAATGAAGTAGTTTGGTAAAGATTCATGAGCTTTATATCTAACGATCTAAAAATCAAAGTTGTGTGAATGAGGATCTACTTCCTTAACTATTCTTCATACGCTGAATGATGCTATTTGACACTTATTTAGTGGTTTTAATATTCTGGAAAAGAGTAGTTGCTTCAAAAGGTTGCACTTGGGGATGTCAATGTCATATAAAATTAGCACAGCCCACTGCATTGTCATTCAAAGATAGGCTGTGCCAGGTTTAAGGTCTGTATTTTAGATCCCAGTGCCTGCATACCACTTCAGGATGAAAAATGCATGTGGGTTGGCCAATGCCTTGGTCTGCCTTCCTTATACCACCACCAGGTTTGTTTGCTTTACTAATAGGCAAAACATGGTTTCCCAATAGCAATGAGCACTGTAAGACAGGCAAAACAAGTTTGAATCACTCTTGTTTGTAAGAACCATGCTGCTTTGGAGTCAAACTAACCCATGAGAGTTTCCTGGGGTTGTCATTAGTATGGAGACACTATTGTATTATAATCTAAATAATTAGTGCTTGTTATTCTCAACAGCTCACAGACCTAGTGCCACACAGAGTGAAAACCTGTTTCTATCTTATTATGTCTGATCAGTAACCTGGTTTAGTCTCCAGCACTATAAAGTTACAATTGCCAGGCAAACTGTCAAGGCAATAAAGCTGCAGAAATGAAATGCGACCTTTGCGTCAAGACAGTGAAGTCAAGGGCCATAGCTTTGACTTAATCACCTTACAGGGTAATTTAAACCAGAAAGTAAAACAGATTTTTAACTGTCCAGTATTGGATTTTTAACTGTCTGTTTGTAAAACAAGCGCATTTGCCTTAAAGGCATTAAAGCATACAGCAGGTCTCCAGGTCTATATAAATTATTCATACAATAATGGATACACCACAGTCAGCCCATTATTTACACACAAATAATTTTGAGTTCTGTACAGATCTAAATCTTCTGGACCAAACAACCTCCTTGAATTTTGTCTGCAAAATGGAGACAAAGTTTACCTTACAATTGCAAAGAATCTCACTGTAAAGACATTTCAGTCTATCTTTTCTCTAACATCTAAATATGCATACATAACTTATCATCCAAGTAAATGTTTAGAGATTCATCCCAGGAAGAAATGAAGAAAATCACGTAGCAAATGACCTTCATGAGTGAGATTTGGGATGAGAAAGATGTGTAAAAGAAGAAGAAAATATATCTCTAAAGCATTAAAATGGCCTGCAAGTCTACTGTGTTGTAGATCTTTATCTCCCCACACTGTCTCATAACTGACTACCGCAGTTGCTCCTTAAAGCCATCTTTCTAATTCAGGCCTTTTTTAGTATTTGCAGACAAGCTTGACTTGCAATTTAAGCAAAACACCATGTTCAATAGGTTCTGTCATTTGCAACATTTCTTGAAAATTTACTTCAGTTGCAGTGGTATCATTTGTTCAGCACTGTACCTTGCAACACACAGAACTCTTCTGAACAGATTTCCTGCATGAGGATGTTCTTAGTCTACACTTTCTTTTGTTCTGTTTTGTTGTGGTTTTGTTTGTTTGTTTGTTTTTTGATTTGCTTGTTTTTTTACTTTTACAAGTGGATACAAAATTTCCTGCCTAAACTCAGAGTGACTTTTCTACACTCTGATAATCACAGATGGAGAAAATATGACCCATCATAACTTTTAAAATTAGTCACTACCTTTGAGTTAATATATATATATATTTGTTCATCCAAACCAGAAATAATCTTTCAAAAATGGTGGTGTTGCTATTTCATGCATTCAATTATTTGGGGAAAAAGCAACTCTGCAAGGGAGTCAGAATATAGTCTTGCAGTTTCTGTGTTGCAAAAATGCTGTATGACTGTGTCATTGTACTTTACCCTAGAAACATGCTTGCAAAACAATCACAGTGTTGTCATTGCTTTTCACAGAGGCCCACAGGTTATTAAAAAAAAAACAAAAATACTATTCATGAGTGAAGCTGTTTGGGGGCATATGAAATGCCTATAAAATGCGATACAAAAAAAAATGTTTTATCTAACTGGTACCACCATTATGACCTTGGGCCATTTACACTGTCTGTGTTTCCACATTATATTGTCCCTGAAATATCTCTAGTATCATGGAAACATAAAAAATGAATAACTGCTGTAATATCAGTAGATTTGCTGCTGCTATTCCAGGTATGTGCCTAACTCAGCTGGAATAGATGGTGTTAGATTTTGATAAATACATATACATGAAATTCAGCATTGTTTTTCCCAGAATTGGAGTCATAGTATTCTATTCTATGACGGAAAATAGGCTTTTTTTGGCTTTATGAAATCTCATGTCATTAAACTACAGTCCTCTTCAACAAGTAGAGGAGAGCTGTCAGCTTCCTGACTGAGGAGCCAACAGCACAACCATATAATTGTGTCCCTCTGCTGGAGGGGTTTTCATATCCATAATTATCATGTCTCTAATTATCTGCTCTGTATCTCCAATTATAGCCTACCTTAGTGGATTCAGCTCCACCACCCCACTGCAGCTCATTTACCCCAGTATGTGTAAGCCAGAGCAAGCATGCAATCTTTCCACTTGCAGCCCAGTTACAATACAAGATGTGTTCTCAGTAGAGATAAGTTCATGAAGTTTAGTACAAAATTAATAAACAACCCCACTGATGATGACTAAACAAGGAATTTTGCAAGGAACTGTCCCAGTTACCTGCAAAGGTAACTGTTTTGTATATTACAAAGCAAACTGTTTTGTATATTACAAAGGTAATTGTTTTGTATAAACCCAAGGGACAGATATATTAAACATAAAGGTATCCGATACTGTACATGCAGGCCAAAGTTTGTAAAACTGTTCTCAATATATTTCACAATATTATCACTGTGACTTTTCCAAACAATAGCCCATAGAGTCAAACAGCTAATATAAAAGAAGATAACTACCTTTACTTTTAAATTTAAGTTTTTTCTATTTATCAAAGTAACATTTCCTTCTTCCAATTAAAATGAGTAAAATAGATCAGTAGCTTAACTTTTTTAGGTTTATTTTACATTTTCTATTTTAATCTTATTTTAGACATGGGAAATTTTCCTTATGTAGTTTCCTACTATATCTTCTAAAGTTCAGAACTTAGATGTTTAGGCTACTTTAGCCAACAAAATTCAAAGTTGCCAATCAGAAATTATTATTGTTAGAAAACTTTATAATTATTGTGAAAACTTGAGTAAGTAGGTTACTGAAATGTAATATTTCTGAGATATGAGACTAACCAATGAAGCATTTGAAAACCTATTATTTATTTATTTATTTTATAAACGAAGCTTCATATAAATTAAAATAACTCCATATAAATGTTGGCAAAGAATGGGCCACTGCTACCTGCAGCACAGGAGAAAATGTGTTGGAAGTTGTCCAGTATAGCACAACAATCTGCCTCCATCCGCAGTTTCCAGAAAACGATTGTGAGCTTCTGCGATGTGCAGACAAGGTGCCTTTCATACCTGTCTAAAAAACTCCACAAAGCTTTAACTGGTGAGCAAAGAGAAAGTTTTATTCAAGAACAGGTTTGTTCAAGCTAGTCAGCTGAACAATTTTACCTTTTGTGCAGGCTCACTATTTTATCAAAGCCAGGGGAAAAAAATATGTAAAATTGAATGCCTGTTTGAAGTTCAAATTATTTAAATTTCAACATACAAAAGAAAACTTCTAAAATGAGAACTCCCTGCATTTAACAGAGAATTAAGAATTGGTTCATAGCTCCTGGAAACCTGCGGCATGAATGACCAATCTCACAGAGATTTAATTAGACACTGCAAAGATAAATATAAACACAGAATTTTACTATTCAATGCAAGGATTCCATTCAGAAGAGTTTAATGTATTTAACAACCAGTCCAGCAAGTTCACACTGGGACTCTTTTGTACCTAGAGTAGACACTACATGACCAGCATCACAACCATCTTGCAGGGGGCAGATATGGACATACGAAGGTTCCCCACAGATAGTCCCAGTTATGTATAGTTGAGTAAAGGTCACCCTACTAAAGCATCTTCCTCAATTACTGCAGACATGATGATGGCTGTGCACCAGGATGGAGAAGTATGGTATAAAGGTATGTGAAAGGTATGCCTGTGAAGGCATACCTTTATTTTTTATACCACATCTCTTGGTGGAAAGTACAGATCCCTGAAGGCTGTGCTGACAAGGTTTGCACAGTTACCAGGAGCACATAACTGCATGGAGATTCAGAGTTTCTACATGGACCCCAATATCTGAGAGGCAAGTCTATTGAAGGGTAACAGAAATTCAGTCTTCCCCCTGACAGAGCATCAAGGAGAAAGCTCTGCTAGGAAAAGGGAATGACCATGGACTTTTCTTCTCCTCAGTTTTTATAGTGCAATCCAAGAACAGTACTAGTGACTTCCTTCCAGTTTGCCACTAAGTTGACAAACTTCCTCAACATCCAGCTGAGACAGTCATTGTACCACGGGGATGCTAAAGTCCAGGAAATTAAAAACCATATTTCATAAATGCTTCAGATTTCTTAAATTGATTTTTCAGTTTGTTTGTTTCTAGAAATCTAGAGTATGCTTTTAAGTAGTAGTTGATAGAAAAAACAGGTGTTCAATCCTCTTGAATTCAGGATAAGAAAACAGATATTATTAAATACCTATAAAGTACAGAGGACCTAAACATGAAGGCCATATTTGGAAACAGGAAGTTCACTCATTTGCCCAAAGTCTACTATTAAATTAATAACTGAGAAATGTTTTATTTGCTTCCCATAGTTTCTATATGTACAGCTGCAATATGAGTTTGTCAGCAATGTAAATGGCATGGTAAGATTCAGTAATACTCTTTTCTGGCTGCAGATGCACCACCATCCAGGCAGGACTAGCAGAATTAAGTAGTGTGTATTTTTCAGTTAAAGCTCATTCCATTTTTTCTGAAAGATGCAGACACACATTCACCAGGCTATTAAAAAGCTACCAGCCTTGCACTGTAAAATGACAACCACTTCCTAATCACTTCCAGACTATCCAGGCATTCCTTGCTCAAATCAAACACAAAAGCTTTCCCATGGCTGAAAATGATCAGTGTGGTTATCAGGTTCTACAGGTGACATGACACAAATTCATTTTGTACAGCTTGAGATATATGCATTGCTGTCACAGGCAAGATATTGATATCTCCCAGGATGAATACCGGGTTCTTTAAGTGCCAAGAGAAGCACCAGCTACTTAAAGAACGGAACAGTGAAAATCTGTAGGATGCTCTACATGTGCAGTGGCAGATATGTATTTCCACTAGAAGAGAAGCTGTAAAGCTAATTCGGCACCAGCTTTACATTGCTAAGGGGACTTGGATCAGCTGAGGAATTTATCTAATTGGTGACCAGAGGCCACGTAAATGACTTAGAACAATTTTGTTCCTCAAACAATGGAGAATTTTTTCGCTCTAACAAATCCTCAGTTTTGCCATCTTGTTTCAAGTGATAGCAATGATATTCATTACCCTGCTAAATGCTAGGAGACTACTTTCTTTAATACAGTAATCATTGCAGTGGCATATTTTCATGGACCAGATGGCATTCCTTATGCTTTAATTTCTCAGAGATAATACCTACTTCAAACAGCCCAAATTCTCTTTGTTCCAGCTACCCTATACTAGTTTTCACAGAACCACAGAATGGTTGAGGTTGGAAAGCACCTCTGCAGGCTCCAACTTGTGGCTCACACAGGGCCACAAGAAGAAGAGGTTGCCCAGTTTTCAAAGAAAAATATTTCCTTCCCTGAGCCCATTGCAAACATGTCAGTCTGTTACTGAACTGCATGAGGTTATTGCAGAATGTTACATCTGGAAGGCTTCTAGCACAGGGGATTGCATTCCTTTGAGCCTCTGGAAACATATTTTGAAATGGCAACCCACAGCAATGAGACACAAAAACAGCTATTCGTGATAGCAGACTGAGCAGTGCTGCTGTCACATTTTAAACAGTTGCACTACTTAGTAATTTGGAGATGTTTTTTGCATGTGACTTGTTTCCAAAATCAGAGAAAAAAAAATAGAAACAAGTATCCAGCTTTACACAACATAAGAGTAAAGTTAGAAGGTAATTTAGTCACTAACATTTTTATTTTCCTATTCTCATAATTCTTCATAGTTTCTCCTATAGTATAATTTATGAGGAGAATACTGCTGCTTTGCATTGCAGTTCAGTGCAGTAAACATCAGGAGGATACCTATAACAGTGCTATTCTTTGAAAGGGAAGAACATGAGAAATGTCATCCAAATTAATGCACAGAAAAGGAAACCAATGTTAAAGGGGGGGGGGAAATTAATAAATAAAAATAAAAATAATAGGACCAGAATGACGGGAAGGAGGAATGGAGTGGAATTGTAAAAACAGCCATTCTGGTGCAGAGAAAGCTGCACACATTGTACTAAGAAGATTTACAGGGAATGACTTGCCAATGCAAGCTAGAAGGCAGGTAGTACTGTGCACAGTTATATACAGTGCAGACATTTATAGCTCACAGTTTAACTGTAGGCCAGTTTAAACAAAGCCAGGTACATTCTAGAAACATAAGGCCAAAAAGAACAATCAGATACGTTTACAGGAAATGGGTCAGTTAGATGCTATTGCACATAATACTCCATACAGAACTGACAGCCCAGGAAGAACAATTTGTTTTCCAGAAGCCTAATTAACTGCAACTGGTTACTCTTGGAAACAACAGACTGAGCTTTCAGTCTGACTAATACATTACTTATGGTCCTGCCTCATGCTCATAAGTTCCTTGCATTGCCATCTGTGCCACAGATATGCAATGAGAGTTTGCTGATAGCACATAATCATAATTATAATTCAAACTAAGTTTCCTTTTGCAAAACTTCAGCCAGTAATTCTGGTAAAAAGCACTAAATCTCTTCAAATCAAAGTTTCCTTCCAATCTAAGTCAGCAGACATAATTAGCAAGTCCTGCTCACCACAGATCTCAAAACACAAGACAGCAATCCATGTAATATATCCACTCTGGTCAGCTCTCAATCTGATGACATTGCCTTTCCTACCTCTAAACTGAAACACAATACTCTTAAATAGAACAAATATTTTAACATCAGCTAGAACTTTTTCCAGTGCAAGTTCAGAAACGAGAAACCCTATTTAATACACTTGAAAGAGATTCTAAATTAAATAGTTCATTGAATTCCCTCCTGATTCTAAGTGATGTTTCACTTTCAAAGGACTCAATTACTGCACCTTTCCCTCATTTGCATGACTCTGTGCTTAGTGGGAGGAAGTTAAAATTTAAAAAGAAAAATGTCATTCCTGGATTTAATCTTTTCATGCTGAATAAAACTTCTCTTGTATAATCATCCCATTTTTCAGAGACTTTTATACAGAAGTTTCTTCTTCCTGGTTTCATACCTCTTCTTATTATTTTTATTTGTTGCTTTATCCAATGTACTTTTTAAGTTCTCTCTCTAGGGGGAAAAAAATGTTTGTGTTTTTTTTTTTTTAATAAATAAATAAAAGAAAAGGGGTTATAAATTATGCATCTCCTGAAACTCTTCCTTCTTTCATATCCTGTATGGCTGTAATAGAAAAAGCAATATCACTGCTTCGAGTACTATATTTCAAAATGAAAACCCTAGCAAAAATCCTACTGGATGCCAGCTTCCCACACTTTCACAAACCCAAAAAAACATACTAGATTTAAAAAGGGGGGGGAAAGAAATTGACTTCCATTTTATTCATCTATAAACCATGCTAGCAGAAAAAGAAAAACACAAAGCGAAAAGTTAATAGCCATTTAATAAGATCTATAATGCAAATGACTGATCACAGACACTGAAGGAATCAATGAAATAGCCTGTGGGATCATAGACATTAGGAACAAGCTCTTAAAAACAATTTCTAAAAAACAATTTGTCAGCAAGACATATACTCTCTACTTTATACAGATAGGAAAATCAAATACCAATTCATAAAATACAAGCTTCTTAAATCTTTTTTTCTCTATTTAAAATTTAAAAGATAGCACTAAAACGCATATTCCTCCTACCTGACTGTGACCAAAGCAGAACTGCACAACCTGTAATAAAAGAAGATGCAAAGCAGCATCTGAAGAAATGTAACAATTTCAAATCAACAGATCCAGATAATTAGCTGATCAACTGACAACAATTTTTTAACCAAAAAAAAAAAAAAAAAGAAATGAAATTCTAAAGCATGGAATTTGCATGTATTTGCAGTGTTTACAACTGGTAAAAATGGTGGCAGGGAAACTAGATCAAAAACTGGTCAGCCTTATGCGAAGCCCAGAGCAGTGATCTTGTAGCTGGCAAGAAAGCTCATCGGTGCCAGTCTGCAGCCAAACTGAAATAATTGATGTTTTCCCAGTAAGCTGGTCCTGTTAAAACAACCTGTCAGCTTTTTTAGAAAGATACATAGCAGTTTGATAGAGACAGCTGTGTCAGTACAGTCCACTCTGGTGTCTTCAAGGTACTTAATTTAGAACGAAAAATTTGCATGTGAGGGATTGCAAAGAGTCAATTAAATATTTCTAAAACTTACTTAAGAGATCTGCCAGCATATGGGTAAGAGCAGACAACTGACTGGTAAATCTACACAGGAATAATTTTTAAAATGCTTAACATTTATTTATGACAGAAGTCGTTGCATCGTTAGAGTTAACTGGGTGGTCACAATCTAATCAAAGGAATCTTAATACCACAGGTGCAAAGTGGTACATGTGGAAAAAAAATAAATCAATAAGGGATCTCCTTTGACAACAGTTGCTCAGAATGAGAATGACCTTAAAGATCACTGAAAACTCATGCTTCAATGTGTCCCTGGTGCTATGCTGAGAAAAGGGATATATGGAACAGTAGAATATTAAGTGACTGTAAGAAAAGCTTTGCCACTGAGGAGTGCACTGACATAACTATCAGACCCTGCCATTCATGGTCCTATAGCCACTCAGAAACTGGAAAGAGGATCACAAAAATAACCCAGAACTGAAGAAAAAAAAAATAATAAGGATGAAGGAACTCAAGCTATTCAACTTAATGGAAAGCAGATTGACAAGAGACTTGATCATTGCATCAGTGAACAACTACATGAATAAGATATATGACTGCACAGAGAGCTGACTGCATTGTGAATAAAAATACTAGACAGAAGGTGAAACTGTGCAAGTTCAGCTTTGAAATATGACAGGATGCCATTGTATAAGGTTAATGACACTGGAAGAAACAAGGCTGTAAACACTCCTTTGCTTATAATTTTTGAAACTTAATTAAATACTTTTGTTAAGATATATTTTAATCCATCTGCCATGAAATATTACACAGTCTACACATTCTTGAGGTTATAGATGAATATGGAGGCTTTGTCACTACAAGGAAGGGATGGTTTTCATCGTTAAGTCATTGTAAATTTATGAGAATTTAAAAATTGGAAAGGAAATTAACAGTTCTGAGTTTCTAAAAAGATATATTTGACATGGTAAATCTTTCAAGTTGTTCTTATTGTATGTTAAAGAAACTTTCTATAAACTGTTGAAAGGAAATCAATGATATAAGAAATGTACACTTTTATGAATATTTATTACATTTTTATTTAATAAGCCAAACACTGTGTAGTAAAGTACCCAGAAAGAGGAAACCCCTTATCACAAAAAAAAAGAGCAGAGAAAATCAGTAGATACCCAAATCACTTTTAAGCTAGAAAATATATTTTTCTATATTCCCACCTGCAGTAAATTCAGCATGCTCCTAGATTCATGGCTAATGCCTGGTAAGGCTACGTTTAAGCAACAGGAGAAGACAGACAAATATTTGGTTCAGTACTCCAACACAGTGTGGATTTTTTGTTAAACAGCACAGCCTACATCATGTCCTGCTAGCATAAAACCCAACGGTAAATTCTAGCACTAACAGTAGTTATTGAGCAGGTGGTCTACCTTCTTTCTTCAGATAACTTCCATTCAAGGATATGTTTTCAAACACTGCCCCAGATTCTACGCTGTTTTTCACAGAGATAAAAGTACTAACCCAAAGCAGCCTATAGAACACTGTGAAATTAAAATAATACTTTGTCAATTGCCATAGTGATTTCCACTGAAAAAAAAAAAAAAAAAAAAAAAAAAGTTCTCTGCACATTGAGTCATCTTTTTTAGTAAGATAAAAACTTTTTTACTATTCTTTTACTGTTTTGTTTGTTTGTTTGTTTGTTTGTTTTCCTTTTGTGGATATAAATCACACTCAACAACAGAATGTAATCCACTGTAATTCAATCACTCACCTCAGCAGCCTGAGGCAAGGTCCTCATCAGAAGACCTAAAAGATTTGGAGATAATATTATTACAGCTGTTGCCAACTCGTCTCATTTCTGGAGAAGCCCACTTTGGCTTTTTTCCAGTCTTGGTGTAAATTAGAACGAGGCTGTTTCACATATACACTATCTTTCAAAGATCCCTCTTTCAACGACTTTTGCCAGCAAAAGTAAACAATATATAAGCAGCTTCAGAACATCTCCTCCCATACTATGACAGGCACTCAAAATCAAAATAAAGCAAAACCCAGTCTATCAAGAACAAAAAAGAAGGCGGTATTTGAAGCTGGTGGTACCAAGTATGCCCCCCTGCCACACATCCCTCCCAAAGGGAAAGACTCCATATGTCTATCTCCAGCAGTTATCCTGGTCATTACCACCAGACAAGGGCTGGATTGAGTTGAGAGTTTGTATGAGCTATATGTAGATAGCAAATAATATATTCACCCAGAGGTCCACTCGCAGCTTGGCATGCTTGACAGGCTTTTAATTCAAAAGGATGTGCTTTGTTTTGTTTTGTTTAACTATATGCGAAATATTATTTAAAAACAAACAATGTTGTAAGATGTAAATTCTCATTCCTCAAAAGTCTTTGTCAGAAGATGGTATTGCTACAACAAATCTCAAACATGTTCAAGCCCCAGACACTAATAGACATTCATTATGTCTATTATTTATTATCATAATCTCATAAGAAGTGTTTGGAAACACATTACACAAAAACGTGGAAATGATAAAATATTAAAGGAAACTGCAGAACCTGCCTCCACAGCCAGGAAAATTACTTCTTTTCCAGGAAAAAGTGAATGCTTGCTATTTAATTTGAGGTACTCTGTCATTAACAATGGCATCCTGTATTTCCATAGTCATAGGAATACTCTGCTTGCTGTTGAATATGAAAAACAAATTGTTCCCATTTTGCTTTTCTAGCTAGAGCTGTCTTTGTAAACCTCAACTTTCATCTGCTTTACTGACTTGCTTGTGTTATTCAAACACCACAAGATAGTTTAATATTGCTACATAATTTGCAGTATCAGACTGTAAAAATAATGACGCTGTTATAGAACAGTCCAGGAACTCAGCTATAATGGAAAAATGAAAACCAGGCTGACTTGAGAGACACATTCAGTGGATGCTTAGAATTAATATCCTCTAAAACTAGTATCTGGACATAAGCAGCAAAAAATCCATACACCCATTTCACTTACTCTGAATGTTATTTAAGATGTCTGTGATTTTTCTCCTCCCACATTTTCTTACAGTCTTTCCACACTTTCACATTATACATTAACATGTCAACAAAAATGTGATAAAAACCCAGAAGGTCTGAATATATTGGAAGAGGCTGCAAAGGGTGAATAAGTAAATTTTAATCTGTCTTTTTCTGCTAATCTGCTGCTGAACTACCAATTCAAAGGGGTACAGTTCAGATTTTTTAAAAGAATTAAATTTTAATTAAACTAATTATATGTTTCAGATACTTTAGAAAATACATTCCTTAACACAAATGGGAAAATAGGTATTTCCTTTGTAAATTAACTGTCCAAAATATACCATTGGTTAATTCCATTACAACTTATTAATGGCAAGTTGATGAGATATTTATTCAAATAAGATTGGGACCACTTGTCTTTTTAAAAGTCAATGTGTTCAATTCCCTCAGGAGCAAAACTTTTTCCTGGAGCACAGGTATGTTAGAAAATATATTTGCTGCTGAAAAAATCTCTTATTGTAACAGCTTTAAAGTACACTGAACTCATCTCAGACTCACAGCCCAAGTTCTACAGTCTATTATATTGAATACATTTAAATTACAGTGTTATTAAATATTAATGCTGAATGAGAAAAATAAGGTGAAATTACACCAATAGTACCAGCTTTAGTATTCAACCTTACTGCATTGTTTTTATTGTGACATATTTTCAGTATGTAATTTGATTTGTTTAATTTTCTACTTAAGCCTAAGTAATTTCCATACACTCATTCCATCATACAAAGTGTTTTACTATAAAAGATATACATATATTTAGTTTGAATAGAAAAATATTTTATTTCATGAATAAAACTGGTATCCTCAGATTACTGAAGATTATTGTGACACCTTTACACAGGGAATAAAAGTAATTTAAGCATAATGTCCTTATTTTCTTCTGATCTCTCAAGACATAAAAGTGTGATTAACTTGCACTGCATTTAAAAAAAAATACATGTGGGCTCTAATCTGTTGGATAGGATGGCATTTGGGTTCAAGCAGAAAGCTGTGTATTCGAAACACTGTGCACAAGACGGCTAGGCACCAGAAAGTACAATGGAAGACCTGTAATTCTGCTGCAGCTGCTGTGAACACAAAGGTGCTGCACAGGAAACTGCCAAGAGATCTGAGAACTGTCAGTAGATCTGAGATGCATTTGCAGATTAATATTCATTTCTTATATAGTGGTAAAAGAAATTTAAATATCTCTTGATTCATAACGCATTTTGGGTCTTTAGACATGGCCACAATTTAAATCCTTCAAAAGTTTTAAATGGGATTTATATTGATTAAAATACTAGTAGTGTTCAGCCTGCCTAATCTTGCAATAGCTTTGTCTAAAAGAAAATGGGAAGATAGTTTTTGTCTAATAAGAAATAATATATTCTTGTACCTCTAATTAATTCAGAATTGATTGATGGGAAAATTAAACCTTGGACAGAAAGCAATTGTGGATTTTTTAGCCAATAGGGAAACACTGCAAAATGACGGTGTGCAGGCAGCTGTTGCTATGGGAACTGTTTTGCAACCTTAAATGTGACAGCAAGTACCAGGTGTCTCCAGTAATGAGACTTTAAGATAATTACGAAATGTAAATAAACTTTCCTGCCAAAGTGACTTAGAAATAATGATGTACCTAAACCAGGTATCACCGCCAAGCCTGAAGGACGTCACCTCCCTGGGTGACGTGCTGGGGATGAGGTGCAGCATGACAGTGGCCAAGGTGCAGCTCCTAAGCCACACGGGCCTCCCGAGAGGCCAAGCGCTACCGAACAGCCCCTGTCCAAGGGAAGGAGCCCTGCTGTGGGGTGGGACTTACAGAGCGTGAGAGATAGTCAGCAAAGAAGGAAGTGTTCCCGGGAGAAATAAGATGCAGAACAGTCACCAGACTTCACCTTCAGTCCCTCACCTTCCACAGCACCCATCAAGCTCCAGCCTCCCAGGAAGGTCTCCTTTGCTCTCTCAGCCGCAGTGAGGGGATCCCATGTACATTGCTGGCTGGCAATCAGACTGTGTAGGAAGGAGAGGCTGAGGACCTGTTAGCTGTTTAGCATTTCTGCAGCACTGCATAGCTTAGAGTTGGCACAGCTGAGACAAAGTTTGGGAAGCCCAGACAGAGAACCCAAAAGCACCAAGGCCCTTAGCGCTGTGAGTTAGGGGATTATTGCAGAAAGGATTAGCCTGAAGAGGGCACATCTCCTGGGTCAGCCTGGGTCAGGACATGGCAATGCAGAAGTAAGGGAAATAAAGAGCATGGTGTTACAATGCAGAGAAATTACGGAGGCAGCATTACAGCTTTTATTTATAAGGTGTAGAGAGTTGTATAAGACAACTTACATGATAATGGGTTGGGGGGAGAAGTTCAGAGTATAGTAGGGACATACAGGAAGAAGTCGATTTTGGATACACAAAGACAAAAATGGTATCATGAAAAAATGAGGGGAAGCACCAGCAAGCTGTGCTCCATATTCAAAGGAGCCCAGTTGCAAGGACCACTTTCCAGCTACAAGTATGCTTTTCCATATGTTATCACCAAAGGAATGCCCATACATTCATCTTAACATTCTGTTCCTGGAGGAACAGAAAACAAAGCAAACCAGCTTGTCTCAGGGTAGGGGAATTGCACAGTACTGCCAGGATTGCTTCTGCACTGGATGCACACCCCAGCCTCGGCCTGCCCTGCTCTCTGTCCTGGTCCCTGCCAGGGGACCCTGCACACCCAGGAGTCACAGCGGCACTGTGTGAAACAGGAGGACCTATAGTCAGATTTTTGCCCTTGACGTGTTGAAAAGCAAAAAACTAACTAACATCAACAAACTAACTAACAGACTCACACACAAGACAAGACAGAAAGGTAGAGTAAATATGATTGGAAAATTCACCAATGGAAATTTTACATGATTCAAGTGTGGAGGAGGTTAGAAAGAAGGAAAAATTAAGGGTTATTTATTTATTTATTTATTAACACAAAGGAACACATAGAAAGAGAATATCAGTTGTATACACTGAAAAAGCACAAAAATTTTGGTTTATAACAACATGGCCATCTTGAAAACAGCTCCTTTTTGTAAGCATTTATTCTCAAACTGCAGAACTCCATACTTTTTCAATAGCAATATGTTATTTTGCTAGATTCTTTTTTAGTTCATTTATAACATTTGAAATCTGAATGATTTGTTATTGCATTTGCTCTACAATGTTCACAATATGATTCATCTGAAATACCTTTTTTAATGCAAAAGATCTTATTATATGCCATCTTTATACTGTTAACTGAAGTCTTCAGTACTGGCCCAACTTCTTAAGCATGCTAAGAATTGGTAACACCTAGTATGCCCCAGTGCCCTGCCAGTAATAGATGTCAAAACTAACCCTCTGTGTTTCTAAGGTATTTCAGAAGATATATAATTCCCTTATTTTTGCATTGAAATGATAGACTCCAATCTCCAAGGCTCCACCTTTTGAAACACACTTCAGTAACTGGCTCTGTGGAATTCTGTGTTGCTGAGTCAGAACCCACTGTTGAGAAGCTGGGGCATTTTGGTAGATGAACATTTACAGCCTTTTTTCTGGAACACTCTAGGAAGTTTCTCTTTTGAAATTTAGCTGTGACACCTCCAGGTTCCCTATCTATTCAAACCAGTGCTCAGAAATTCTGGACACATACATTGAAAACCATCACAGAGCCACTTCTCTCACTCCAGGGGAAGAAGGTGGCTTCCTGTAACACTGACTTCACCTCTATCAAGGGTATCCTCCTCCAGATAGGCAACATAATGGGAAGCTCAGTCCCACCTGTGCTTACTCTCCTTGCAGCACAAAAGGATCTCCTTAACTAGCCTGAAGGGATAGCTCCTCAGATGACAGCAGTTGCAATCTCCTGGTTTTGTCAGACATTTCTAAGCCAAGTCTCGCAATATTAATGAGCTGACATCAGAAGAAATGCTTTATGAAAAACAAACCCACTTAAAAGTTATGCAAGAAAAAAGGTACTCATCTATACATAGCTATCCAGCTACAGATACCAGCTTTCCACTTTCTATAGACAGTCTGTGTTTGCTTCCTGCATAAATTTATTTCTGTCACATGAACTCTAAGTAACTCAAATGATTGCATTTATTGAAATACATGCAACTGCTTCCAGTAGGATTTGTGTTTCTAAGAGAAGTCTGTGCCTTGCATTCCAGACACAACATCAAAGGCATTTTACAGCACAGTATCAGAAGGTCAAGTACAGGTAACCTTGACAAAGAGCCAACATTAAAAAAAGCAGAAAGCACATTCATATGTCTCTTTAGCGCTGGCAGGAGTGGAAGGGGGATGTGCAATGGAGAGTATTCATTTATTTCAATTATTGTCTGCTTTCCCTAAATCAGTTTTGACAAGAATCACATTTCATAATATCCATTATTCTCTCAACCTTGTTGCTTTTGGTTCTCTCTCTCTCTCCATATTAATAAGTTTGTTGATGTCTCCACAAACCACATCTGCTACTGCTTCTGGCAAAGAATAAACCCTGGGCTGGGTGGACCATCAACCCTCATGCATGTTCCACTAAAAAGCAACAAGTGATGCTTTTCCCTTTGAGCACAGGAGTGCTACAAAGGGTGGGTGTTTTTACCTCCCAGTCTCACAGGAATGGAGAGCGCTGGCCCATGCACAGTCAGGAGACTGTGTGGTGATATCCCTGAAGGATTCACATGATTTAATGCTGCATAAATATATAGCAATAAAAAAGTAGGAAGAGGCCAGAGATCATTTCTGCCAAAACAATTTTCATTGAGGAAAAATAAACATTTTCCAACTCCTATTATAAATTGTTAAAAAGTTTCACTTACCTCAAATGCATGGTGACCCTTGTATCCTGATATCTTTGCCTACAGCAGAGTTATGGGACTCAAAAGCTACTTATAATTTGATTGCTTCTGTATACAAAGATATAAAACATTTTAGGTTTTCAATATCTATAAATGGCAGAATTCTAAACTAAAGAGAATTACTCATGAATTAGGCTATTTTACTAACTGAGGGAACATACCTTTCCACTGTGATGCTGTCAGGAACATAGCAATAAGGAAACTTTGATTTACACTGAAAAAAAAAAAAAAAAAATCAGGCTTTAAAAATATGTTGAAAAAAGTGAAAGACAATCCCAGCAGACTGTATATTCTACAACCATTATGAAGATACAATTTAGTTTGAATGTAGCTATTACTTTTTTTTTTTTCTGCTCTCTTGAAATTTCTCACCTTGGTGAGAAATTGAAAAAAGTAAGGTCCATCCTTAATAAAAAGCACTAACAGCAACAATCATTCCACAAATTGCTTTTCCTTTAGCATGATGACATTTTTCAACAGAGAAAATCTATAGTTTTGTCATAGCTTTTCTGTGAATACCTTAAATATTCAAACATTGACATGACCACAACATCTTCCATAACAATTCGCTTTGCTTATTTAAATTTAGCTCCCAACAGGGAAGAGACTTTCCTGCCATTGGGTTTTTCATTTGTAGAGGAGGACACAATATATGACATGATGTTCAGCTGATGAACGCTGATTTCTCCTTTTAACTGCATCAGTTATCACATACCAATGAATGAGAGTGAAAATACCTCTCACTTATTTGACAATTTTCCATTTGTTTCATTATCTAAATCCTGGTAATTCAATAGATCTCCAAAGTTTTAGAAAAACAAGAGCCAAAATATTGTCTCTGAAGCAGAATGAATTATGGCCTTTCCTGCCTTTGTTTCAGTGCTTTTCAGAACCTATTTAATATTTGATGTTCATAGCCAGTGTCATCCAATCTCAAAATATACCCTGTTTTCATGGAGTTCAGTTATCCAATTAATTCGCTTCTGACATTAAAGGTTAAACTGAAGAGAGAGATGGGAGTTTTATTCAACAATGGAGAGTGAGAAAAGATTTTTAATGCTCTCCAAAGCATCAAGAGTCTTATGACAGATATGTATTGATCAAACTTATTTATGTGGTATAATTAATTTAGCAAGCCCTCAAGCATGCAGGTCATTATTTGTGCGTAAGCCAACCCCATAAGGGAAAGCAGAAATTCGGTAAATACAGAATAGCAATAGTAACCTCGGAGAAGGCCAACTAAGTGGCCAAACCTAATAGCAAAAAATGATATGGGAGCATTAAAATAACAAAAGATTACAGATTAAGTTGAAATGCGTGAGGAAAGGAACATTAAAACCTGGATTTACAGAAGGAAAATCATGACCTTTTTTTTTTTTTTTTTTTTTTCACTACTGAAATGGTAAGTATAACACTACAAGAGAAGAGTATCTGAATCTCTGGAAAGCATCTGGTGCTGTTTTACCTGACAGATTCATTTACAAGGTTGGGAGGTCAGCAGACAGAAGAAGAAATTCAGAGATGCACAGAATATAACATAAGGACAAACATTTTCACACATCAAAAAGCACACAAAACAATGAACTGGATCTGTGTTGAACATAGCTAATGTGACATCAAAAATATTTTCCTTCATAAGTGGATAAAAAATAATACCATGTGGTTCTGCAAAGGAAACAACTTTCTTATCTAGAAGACATGTCTCAAAGTTCGTAGGCCATAATTCAACTTTTTCATAGTGTGAATTAGACACTCAAAATGATCACAGTGCTAACACACAGAAATGACAGTTGTTTGCAGTTATGCTTTCCTGCATCCTCATTAGCTCTTATGAGCCTGTGCAAGATACTTTTGGAAAGATCACATAGTTCAATATCTATGATCTTTCTGATCTTTTCTACTGATCTTTCCCTTGGGATGTTTCTGCCACTTATTTTTGAGGTGATTCTCATATTTAATTCAATTTGCCAGAAGACATTTAGATTTGTGTATCTCAACCCATATAAATTAAATATATCTATAGGCAAACACTGCAGCATTCTCTGTGTCCTCCAGCCCCTTCTCTCTTGGTTGCCTGTCTGTAAGTCAAAGTTCTCTGCTAGTGTTCAAGGTTCCCACACGGACTGCAGTTTTCCTCCTAAATATTCCAACTTCATCTAATATCCTAAACTCTCAATGTTTCAACAGATGGAGCTTGAATTCAATGTAATTTTAGTACATTTTATGTATCTTAAAATCATTTGCTCCACCAAAACAATTTTATTCAATCATTTCCAACACAGAAAGAAAAGTTGGTGCAATGAAACATTTTCAAAGTACAAAAATCAACATCTACTTAGAGGAGAAAAGTGCTTTTTGTACACGATCTCACTATGAAAACCTAACATCCAAATATGAAACATAAATAACATCTATTTCAGTAGTACTGCAGCCTTGGCAAGGAACTTTGTATAAAGCAGCACATTTCACAGACTGCCTTTGCCACACTTTCTACATCATGTCACACTATTTATACTTTGTGAGTGTTGTTGTAGAAGAAAACAGTCCAAAAAGCATACACATCATGTATTTTTCTTGCTTTAAATACACAAAGGTTCTCATTATTGTTATTCATGATTCCCAGGGGAGAACTATTACAGCAGTCAGATATCAAGATATGTGTAAAAATCCATGTCCATATTTGCCAATCATAGCAAAACAAGCAGAAATTATACTGAATTGGTTTTGGTGAATCAACAACTTGGTAACATTTCATGCAGCAGAAAATTCTGGTTCACTAGTTACAGGCACAGGATTCCTGGACTAGGAGGATGGCAAGACCACCAAAGTCATTTTGAAAACTCCAGATAAACCAAATACCATCAACTGTGTGTTTGACTTCTAGTTTGCTTGATGTCTCCATAAATGGAAGGTAATGCCAGGGGCGTAGATGAAATAAAAAGTTCCTTCTATCTGCTGCTAATCCAACTCCATTGAAGTCAATTAGCTAAACCAATCTGAATTTGCTCCAGGGTATTATCACTTCAGACTTGTCTTTTTAAATAAATCAAATATTATTAAAGACAGAATTCAATATAATTACAGTGTGGTGATTTGGGATACATAATAAATAAATAAATAAATAAATAATAATAATAATAATAATAATAATAAAAAAAAACAAAAAGACCAAAAGATGACAGCTCACAGGTTAGGTCTGCCAATTAAGAAATATATAACATACTCCAACCAATGAAAACAGGTGGAAGCAAATTCAAAGACTGTTTGAATTCACAGATTTGCTAAGTTTATAAAATAGATTTTATGTGCACAGCAATACCCAGACAGAAAAATCTTGGATTTTTTAAATTAATTGTCAGCAAAAAAATAATTACTATTATTATATTCTATCAAATTGTGAAGTATACCTGAAAATATTGTATTAGCAAAATTAGTCTTTTAGTTTTGCCTGTTAAAGACAAAATATATAAAGACAAATATATGAACTAATCTATTCTTCTCCCATAAATTAAAAGATATGAAAAGGCAATCCACCTGAAAAGATTATCTTGAAAAGGACACAAATGTTTGAATAGGCAAACTCAGCTGCAACTGCAGTTATCCTGGACTGCTGGATGCTGGACAGAGAGAGGCGGATAGAAAGCCCCCACAAAACTTTAAACCCCTAAGAAATCTGGGTCCGGGGAGTGTTCAAAGATTATGCACATTCTATGTGCAATACAAAATCTCCTTATTTGCCGTATTATCAATGAAATGAACAGGTATTTATTTCAGTTCAACAGTTCTGTTCATTGACTCTTCAAACCTCATGCCAACAAAATCAATAACTAAAGAACAAACATTTGTCCCTTCACTGCTTCTTTTTCAAGTCTCTGTCAGTAATGTGGTGACAGGCAGGCAGTGTGGGTGCAAACATAGATCCTTACGAACAATCATGAAAAGACTAAATGCATTCAGCTGTTATTTCTAAGTTTTAGTGAGAATTTCAAGTTCACCTCTTAATAGTGTTCTTAAACTCTGAGAGATAAATTGAAAGGAGAAAATTCAGACCTGAGGTCTTGGACCCAAATTGCTCGCAGGTAATTAGGAGATCAAAAGCCCACAACAGGTACAGTGCTACACCTTTCAAAGTGTACCTGGCACTGAGTGTTTAATGGTGCTAAAAGCTCTAACAGAAACTTTCAGCACGAGGACTCAAATTCTGCTTTTAAGACTGCCCTACTCTGTAGTATCATGGGGGCAGGTGGGAAGAGCTTAAATAAGCTTTTTGTTGCAATGAATAGCAATGAGTTCGGTACCTCCTACAGACAGACCAGCTCATTAGTCAGAAGAGCTGAGCAAAGCAATGTTATTTTAAAGTTCAGTGACTGAGGAACAACCAAAATGATGTGGAATCACAGCAGTAATGAAGAACGAAGATCTGATTCAAGCATGCCTACACAACCTTCTGCAGTCCAGAACCTGTTTCAGCTCACCCACCTGGCCACAGTAACTGCACTGCCCAGTGGCCCAGAGCAACCCAGGGCAGCAGCCTTTCCCCTGGAGGGGCTGTGCTGGATCTCTGCAGGTCTGATCACCTTAGCCCAGGTTTAACTGACATTCATAATTCAACTGTCTTGGCCTCCGAGAACAACTGAAATTTGGATTTTCTCTGATCATTAACATATAACTTCTAGTAATGCCTTCAGTGGAGACCTTTCATTTACAATTATTGTGGGTTCCATGTCCTTAATCCGAAGCACAGAATAGAGATTTCTTCAGAACTTTGCAGTTCTGTATTTTCATTAACAACCTCTTTTGGGGAGCTGGGGTGTTTTGAGTAGTTCTGCTCTGCAAACAGGGTGTGGACCTACAGCTCCTATATGTCCAAAGCAACTAATGTCAGGGCCAAAACTAAGATTATTAAAAGTATAATAATGTTTTAGCTGAAAACCTGGTATGTTTCCTACAGCCATTTTCTTCACATATAGAAATGGTTTTCCTACACCAACAATTCCACAAAAATAGTTAATGTCATTCAGCAATGACTGTCTCCCTGACCTTTCTTACCTGCATCAACTTCTCTTGATTTAGTCTGCATTTTTATATGCTGAAATGCCTAGGAGGTATACATAAGAGGCTATAAATAACCATTTCCAATTATTCTTTCTTTGACCTTTCTGTCTCACATTCTCGCCAATGTTCCCTGCCAGGGCAGACAAGTGACAATTTTGTCAGTAGTATTTTGGTTGTATTCTCTTCTCTCATGTATACTCTTTGTTTTTGCTGTGCAAACTAACTCAGTAAAACTTTCCAATTAAATTATACACCTTCTTTTTGTTAATCAAGAACTAGTGCTGCACTTGCAGCTTCCAAATTATAGCTTATATAAACACCTTCTGTACACAGACCCACACAGTTCATCCATCTTTTCTTTTATTTAACCCTACTACACTCTTTCTATTGTATCTTTCTGACCTTGTTTTATATGGCCAGATAAAAGTTCAAGACTCTTCTATAACATTTAAATCTTTCTGTTCATTAACCACTATCAGTGTACACTCATATGTTTAAAACATCCCCTACTTTTCACATAGAACCTGAATTGCATGGAGAAATTAGCAAAAATCACTGCCTCTTCAGTTGTTGCAGCAGGATTTTCAGTAAGAAAATGATCTTGAAGCTGTAGTTTGCAATTAGAAATGTGTTACTTAAAAAGTTCAACACCTAAAACCTCGGTATTAACCGGTGTTTTCCACTGCAAGCACTGTCTGTTTTGTTACCAGCTGCAGTAGAATATAAAGTAATGATGGAATATTTCTGAATCAGAGCTTGAAAGCAGAGGAATAAAGTTATTTGCAAGTCTTTCTACACAGCAGCTATAAAATTCATCTTTGCAAACTTAACCATCTAAATACATACCTACTATAACTATACTACACAATTATAGTTTTTAGTGAAAAGCTTATTCAACATTTGCAGCATGAAGGAGATATAATTTTCTAACCATTTACCATTTGGAAAAGTCTGTGGAAGCAGAAGTCAGAAATGCATACCATAGGTTGCACTGGGTGGACAGAGATGATGTAGGGAAGAGGAAGCTAACGGGTTTGACTTTAAAAAATTGCACGAGGATTTACTTACTGATTCCCACATTCTTTTCTGCATCCATTAATACTGCACACACTCACACAAATGGCTGTTAAACATCCATATACAGCCAACCAAAGATGGCATCCATCCAACAGAGGTAAAAACATCCTGTTTGTGTAAACTAGAATTTTTAACCTTATGGTCTGTGGACTCTTGGCAGAGAATCAGCAGTATTTATAAAAAATGTACCTAAGAGCCAGAAGCCCATTCTCAGTAGGTTTAAACTTGCAGTACAAGAAACCAACCTTCACTTAAAAAAAATCAGTTGTTCTCCAGTGGAAAAAGGTTGGAAATTGGTGATACATCAGGAAAAACTCATTAATTGGGTCACAGTCCTTCAAATAGAATATTACATTTTTTCCAATAACATTATGACTGCAGAATGTAAGCAGATAATAGACCAGAATTTGCTTGTGAAATTGTCCTGATTCTTTGGCAGTATGTACTGAACAGTTCAAACCACATCCACCAGATCCTAACCCCTATTACTGTTATTTAAATTTACATGCACTCTTCAGGACTGATTATATGATATAGTTATCACACTTGGCATACTTACTGGAAAAGAGTTACAAAAAGTAAATAAGATCTATAACATTTTCTTTGACAGCTCTGGACAAAGCTGTAACTGACAGATTAATCTTGAAAAAAGTTACCGCAAATGTTTGAGGACTTCTGTAGTTTAATTTTACATCTCCAAATCCCTGACCTAACTAAAAATCTATACACTCTGAACTTCTTTAAAGATTGCCTTTAGCATTCGTCAAGTTTTTGCCTTTAGGACCACAGTCTATTGGAGGATCACTCTTTTTTACAGTGATATTGCACATCAAGTCTGTTGGTAGAAGACCAGGAAGAAAGAAAACTGGGAAAGTCAGGTTTGGCTTCCCTACTCAGCTGATTAACAGGCATAGCAAGAGGCCAGTTTACAGATCCAAGTTCTCTCTAGAAACCACCAAGGTTTAAGCTTCTTAAACTGTGAAACTGTTCCAAGGCTATTTTATAATGAATGCAACTCCTGTTTTTCTTCAACTTCAGAACACTTTTAAATTCAGGTGTCCTTATTTGTTGTACAAGTTTTTGAAATCTCTGATTTAAGGTCCTGTAATAGTGAATCAATCTGAAAGGGAGACCTTCCACAAAACCAGAAGTGTTACATGGGTTTATGCTAGTAATTTATAGTAAAGGTTCCATTTGTCAGGGACTGAGTAAGCAGCCCCAAAAGACCTCAGGGAATACATACAAGAGATTACATTCTGCCCACAGAGTAAAGCCTGAGGCCTTGACATTTTCTCATCATTAAGATTTCATGGAGCCATTTGTAAGAGCCAGGAACACCAGACTTTGCATGTTGGCCCAGCTCCAATTTTTGTAATTATTCTCCAACAACTTAAATTCCCCTTTGACTTTGAAATATGTTCCATATGTTCCTATATATAAAAAAAAAAAAAAAAAAAAAAAAAAAAAGCTTTGTACAAAATTCTTACCTCCTTTTCTTTCTCTGGTATCTCTGCTTTGCACCCCTCTCTACTGGAAAGGCCATAACTTGTGCAGATGCATAACCAGCACTGCTTTCTCACTACAGAACGGTCCACAGAGTGGCAATGAAAGCAAAAGCTGCTCTCAGTCACACTCAGATTATTTCTATTAAAGCAATGGGTTAAATATGCTCCTAGTAAGGGAAGTATGACTCCAAATTGCTGGTGAAAGAAGCCGTAAGAAAACAAAGCCTCTGAAGTTTATTTCCCAGAGCAGGAAGGCATAGGAAGAAAGATTTGAGAAGATGGGTTCCAAAGCAGAGGGAGAGAGGACTGTGTTCAGTTCTTTTCCAAGATGCTGCCAATAGACTTGTAGAGAGTCTTGTTCTTCTTCTTGGTTTTTAGTAACAAATATTATTATTAGAGAAGAAAGAGAACTCCAGGAATTCCCATGGATTTCTGCTTTGACCTCTGGTCAGGGCCTGGATAATCCTTACATGCTGCTGGGTTTCATTGTAAGATTTTAATTTGCAGAGTGTAAATTTGGAGTTGCTGTGATTTGATGCAAAACCCTCTACTTTCATAACACTTCTGCTGCAGTCTGGAAGTCACCTCTTCCACAGAGCAGTAACAGCCCACCTTGCTGTAACAGCCTTAACATTTAAGAATACTGCTTTGTGCAGCGTGTAGTCTCCGCTGCAGTCTTCAGACCTACTCACAAAACAAGAAAGACTGAGCTTGAGGTGTCCTACACGAAGGTCATACAGCACATCCGTGTCCAAATTGGGCAGACAGCCCAAACTTCTTCCAACTGCATCTTTTTAAGCTTTAATTTTTGAACTATGCCTCCTCTCACTGTGACATTCAAAGTCTTCAGAGCTCTTTGAAATATTGATATGGTACATTAATTT
This sequence comes from Aythya ferina, assembly GCF_964211825.1. Lineage (NCBI taxonomy): Eukaryota > Metazoa > Chordata > Aves > Anseriformes > Anatidae > Aythya > Aythya ferina. Next base: position 18,795,631 of record NC_140307.1, on the reverse strand, counting down.
CTAAAATATTTGGGATAATATATATTGTGCAATGGTATGCATACAAAGTACAAGTCGAAACAAGAAGACAAAGTCCATTCATACGGGGCACTGGAGTCAAAAGCACTACCACTTTAACAAGTAGCTCCCTGTCACAGTTAATGCCAGGGTGCTCTAGCAAAGCCATTTAACCAGAGGTTGGGAACTCCAGAAGGATTGCACAGCATACAGCAGAGGTCCATGCAGCCCTCCCAGCAGCCAGGGAAGCGCACACACACTCACAGAGTCAGCGTTTGGAATACACAACTCAGGAGTCATTGCAAAAGTCACACATTAGTTTTTAAAGTGTTCTCATTGACGTACTATTTTCTCAGACATACACAAAGAAAAATCCTTAAATAATTATTTTTATATTCCTTCTTGAATATGCAATTTGGGGCTGTCTAATGCTAGAGAATAACCTGTTCCCCTTGAAGTGCCAGTCTGCATCTGCTGCAGTCTGCTGCTTTGGCTGATGACCAGGACACTTCTGTCTGCAGCATCCACTATTTGCACCTCAGCTTTTCAGCTTTTAACCTCATTTCTTCCCCTGTACCAATAACCTCAAAGAACATTTCCCTGTGACATCCAGCACTGAAATAATTTTGAGATTTCTTGCAAGTGGGATTTCTTGCGACTGCACTTTCTACTTGGGATAAATATGTCACACAGTCCCCCACCTTTGTGGCTCGCAGACAGCAATATCAAGTAAAGAACAATGCATGCAGAATTGTAACAGCACAGATCCCTACTTCTCATAAGAAGGAAAGATCTCACAAACAGTGTGTCCTGCTAAGGCAGAATTATTGCATAAAGTTTTCATCCCTATTGCTGAAAAATGAAGGATTCTGGACATCAGAGAATATTAACAACTAAATTAGAACATCAGGAAACCTGTCAAAATAGCTGACTTTAACCATCTTTGCAGAGCAAATCCTCCTCTTCACAGCTCTCCACATTGGCAATGAGTGTAAAAATATAAAAAGTTCTCACATTTTTGTCACCTAAATTTGCAACATGGGAAAACACAAGGAATATTACTCAAAAAATCTCTATGGGCTGCCACATTGAAAAGGACAATGCTGTTGTCTTTCATTGGGTTTCTATTGGATTTTCCCTCCTTTAATAGGAGATCTTTTGGGTGGTTCAAAAACAAACAAAAAAAAAAAGTACACCTGAGAGAATTAATTACCTGCCAGGAACATCAGTTGTTCCGCGTGTGCTGCTCGTGTGATTTCATGTCCTGTTGTCTGCCAACTCCACAAGCTGAAGACAATACCATCCATCCCCATTCCCCCATCGACGCATAAGACATTTGGTATGTTTGAAGAGTTTCAGTCTAAGACTTTGTCTCCAAAAGCTATTTTCTTCTGCAAAATTTACAGGTAATTTTTTTTCAACTGAAATACTCTTAAAAGGTAGAGCCCACCTCAGTCAGCAGTTTGTCTGTCTCTGGCATTGCATTCTGCCACACAAACCAGAATAAGAGAGAATATTTCTGTTACACTGACCAGCAGGACTGAAATAATGATGGGTAACTAACAGAACATCAGTGTAGTCTTGTTAATCTAACTCATAAACATAATTACAACTAATCAATTGCATAGTGCATTAGAAGCATCCACAACCAGGCTCAGTGAAGCCCCTTAATTAACTCTGGCATCTGCAGCAAACAGCTCCTGCACCACATATTCCTCATTTCTTTCGGTGTAACCTTCCAGCCCTTTGGCCCTCATAAAACAGTCATCAAGCCACAATCTCTGTGAACAGCAAAGTGAGCTAGCTTGCAGCAGCACAAGTTAGGATCAAATCTTGTAAGTGTAAGCAGCCATGCTTACATCAGCCATGCAGACAGCTTACCAGGGTGCCTTGATTAGAGTCATTTTATCTTAGAAAATTTTCAATAGAGATAACTCTACCTTGCTCATCAAAAAAAATAAATTTAAAAAAAATCAATACTACATAAATATGAAACTGAAATAACCATATGTTTTTCAGCATTATTCAGCAACAGAAAAATAATCAAAAGTTTGTTGAATTAAATTTGAATCTTATTTTAATCTATTTTAGGGAGTAGCATAGCTACTGGCTGACTATATTAAATATAATAATTGAATACAGTAATTATTAATCTAATAATCTCAGAATAACAGTCTCCAAGTGGGTAAAGGTCAGTAATTTAGCAACTCAATTTGAGGAAAAATTAAGCAAAACAATAAAATGCCATACTTCAGGAAAAAAAAAAAAAAAAAGTGTGATGCTCATGCACTGAAGTGAGCAGTGCTTGCAGGGCTGTACCAGACACTGCTTTCTGACAAACATTACTGTACTACAACGCAGCCTGCTCACCTGCTGGGGAAAAATCCACCAGCAGGAATCTTTGGGGAAAAATCAGGCATGATGAATATATGCAGTCACTAATTACATAGTTTTTCTCTTGTGGACTCCTAGACCTTTGGAACATGGCCACTGCCTTTGAGCAGGCTGCAGTATGTCACAGCACATAACGGTATTGTACGTCAATGTAATTGTCTTCAGAACAGGGGCCTGTTTACATTACTTCCATTTTCTTTTTGAATATTTATAACTATGCCACTAGTGCACTGCAGTGAGAATGAATGATCTGTACTCCATATTGATCTTAGGGAACTCAGCAAAATCTTCCTGTAATCTATAATTAAAAATTAAAACCTTTAGGGGAGCTATTCATCTGACACTCAGCTCTCTTCCTGCTGGCCTCTGCCCGTAATTAAGTTCTGCTAGCACTTTCAGTTTGTATAAGGACTTGCTTTACTATAAATTTCTTCAAATTTGTTGCCACAAAGCACCAGAGGTTCATGTGACAACTTCCATTTTTAAAAGTCCTGCATAATAACACTGTTTCCCCCATTTTCCAGGCAGGTCAGACACTCCCATGACTGGCCCAAGACCCAGTTCTAAAGAAACAACTGCTTCTCTAGATTGACATCAAACCTTTTACATTAGGTTAGTTAATATTCAGAAACACCACCAGCAAAGTGCCTCAGTAATGTCAAACAAGCAGGGTACTGAATTCCCTTGCTGCCTAAAAATTGTTTGACTTTCATCTCCGCTTGTCAAATCAGAAATCCTTAGTTTACGATAAAGAAATCCGGCACTTGCTACTTTCCTTGTTAGAACGGGAACTCAGGAGGAAAACATGATATGAACAGCTTTGCAGCAGCGAGCCCCTGTGATGAGGATAGTGGCATGTGGTGCCTGACACTGCAGGTCTTGCTAGAAGGAAAAACTACAAAGCAGCTGCCAGCATTCCCCAGACCTGTCATTAACAGTAATAGTAGGACTTACAAAATTCATAGTAAAGATAGGATCTGAATAACCTCCTGCAATATTGTGCAGTTTCTCCAAAAAGTTCTCAATCACTAGCCTGCAATGTGCTATAGGAGAGACAAAAATGATTTTAGTTGAACAGCCAGGGAAACACGAAGAATCATAGCTAAAGCAAGGAAATCACTATGTGCCACTGCACTTCAGTGAGCATTTAGAATTTCAGCCTACGCTACTTTTTTTTTTTGTCAGTACAGATAAAGAAACATTAAAGAGTTTAGATTTTAGCCAGATTTAGAGTGTCAAACCCTGAAGCTAAAACGTTCAATCTCATCAACATTCTTCCCACTTTTACAACATTTATTCAAATGCAAAGCAAAGCTAAAGGCTCTGATAGGCACTCAAACAAAAGAAAGTAGGTATTAAGAAAGTCATTGGCATGCTTTTTCATACCACACCAAGAGGTTAAATATATGTCATGAGTAATATATTTAGTCAAAACAATTCTGATATGAAGCAGATAATTTCAGTTTGGTGTTAACCAGAAGAAAGAAAAAGAATACAAAAAAAAAAAAAAAAAAAAGAAAAGAAAAGAAAAAGAAAAAAGTTAATGCTTGTTATCCAAGGGAAGGAGGTTGTAAATTTAAAATGTGGGTGCGGAGAAGTAAAATTTAAGTATTTGGTGAATCTTGATGCCATCATTTCCCCCAACACTTGCTGTTCTTATCAGTTCTCATTTAAATCTACACAGCTGTGAAGATAACTATTTTGAAAGACATTTAAATTTCTCATGAAAAGGAATGAGAACATGAAAAAAAAAAAAACAGCCAAGTAATCCTAGCATCAACCCAAATCCTGTGACATTGACAATGTCCTGAGAAGCATGGCCATAGCTTGAACAAAACAATTTATTTTCTGCTAACAGTACCTCTTAATTTGGATTCATACCCTTGCATATTTAGCAATGTGATCCACAAATATAAGATGGAAATGAAGAATCTACAATGGGAGAACGAAACATAAACTGAGAGAGAGAATTAAAAAAGGAAATTACATATGCCAAAGCTCTGCTCTGTTTCTATGATTTTTCCCTGCTGAGATATCCTGCACAGTGCTACTTTATTTTTCCTAGGCTGAAGCAATAGTGCATGTGCCAGAAGAGCCACTCAAACAGTGACTATGCAGCGATCTTCTTGAACGCAGTGACAAAAAGAGTGGTGTTGGGTATGTTGGGTATTTTGGCTGTTTGGAGCTTTTACTGGAGGCTGCATTTCTTCTTTATCATTCCTTTTTCAAAAGCACATTTCTACATTTCTGGACATCTATTCTTCTCTCCTGATGGCCATGTGTTATAAGACCTGAACTAGCCAGCAGCTCAAAGTGGAGCTGCTTCACTACTTCAAAGCCAAAAGGCACCAAAGGTTTCCAATCTGTAAAGCCAGGTTTCATTAAAATGAAGCATATGGAAAGCTAGACCAAGGTAACCTTTTAAAGCAAGAAAAGGTAGACCTGCTGGGATGGACAGATTAAAATTAAATGACTTCAGAACAAATTTTGTTTTCCCTTCCTACTGTGTCCTTGCACAGTGCTTCTTTCTACTGCTCTTCACTTTCTAATACAACACTTTTCAGCTCATCGTGATTTTCAGCAAACTCCTCAGGCCCATAAACAGCTCCTAGAGAGGTGTCCCCTCTCTCAGCCATGGCACTGCCCGTGGTCTGCTTTCCTGCTGCAGGTTTCCAGGGGGCTGTGACTGTCTCTGCATGCCCAGCTGCCCAGCATAGCATGGGCAGCCTTTCCCTCACCACCCAGCTGCAGCTGCCCAAGCAGATCCAAGTGCCGCACCAGGAATACAGCTCTGTCATCCCCTGCACCTCGAAAGGATTACTTCTGGCTCTCTAGCCCTTGTATTCCCAAGTCACCTTGTGAAGAAGCTCTGTCTCCCTGCTAAGAAGGCAGTAGAAATGCTACCCTTACTGTGTGCATCTTTCATTGCTGCAGCACAGGGAGAGGCCAGAGCTGCACGGCCCTGGGAAAACAGCCCGTGATGGAAAGGAAAGAGGACACACATTCCCGGACGGGCCGCATAGTTACACAGGAGCTAACACAAGCTTCATAAGGGACATTACTGCATGGATAGCAATGCAGTCCCCAGTCTCAGTTACAAGTAGCATTCCACTATGCCAATGTTACATTTATTCAGGGCAAATGCAAACATTTTCAAACACTGCTCAGTTCCACTCTACCTGACAGAGCAGCTCTTAGGCAGAAATTACAGCTAAGTAGCAGAGGAGAGCGTGTGTTGACCTTGTGAATGGGAGGAAAGGAAAGAGCTGTGTTTTTATTTTGCTTCTAGAGAACTTCTACTTTCTGTTGCTTCAATATCTCTGCATGACTCAATGACCCTTGATCCCAAAGGGACATAAAGTCTGGCAACTTTATTTTCTGTTCTTCCTTTGTTTTCTGTTAGCTATTTGTGTGAAGTTACTGGAAGTTATCTTTGATCATTCAGGAAAAATATGTCTATTGGCAATCACTGTTCATTTGACTTTCTGCTATTATTTGGAAGAAAGCAAATGCCTCATTCTACTGTAATACTACTTGTATTAGGACCAAGTATTCTCCAAATTTCCATTTTACTACTAAAGCTGGAAGATTTCATTTTCTGTTAGTTCAGGCGCTAACACAGTTGCACCATATATGAAAGCAAATATTGCAGATTTCCTCTCCAGTGATTCAGACATGACCAATTAAGACATGACCAACGTATAAAGCAAACCTCATGTACACTGAAGCAGAAAATCTTTTATTGGAGAAAAGTCTTAAACTATAAACTTCAGAACTGCATCTCCAAATTGCATGTCCAGATTCCTCCCTGTGCCCTCTAAAATGCAGCCTGGCCCAGGAACCTGCCACGCACACGTGGCACAGCGGAGCTGTGCACGTGCAGGAAATCCAATGCTGCTACTACGCTCTGTGTCTGCTGGGGCCATACAGGTGAGCAAACCATGGCTGTGGTTTGTACAGCCTGTTGTGGTTGGAGCACAAACTGCAGAGAAAGGAGGAGAGATTTTGCAGAAACCAATACATTGTCAAGAAGTTTCTTCACATAAATATGCAAAGCTCTTGTTAAACAGAGGAGAGAGAGACAAAGTCAACAACAATAACAAGAGTATGAAGATTTGTTATATTCTATCCTCATGCTTGCTTTGTATTTTCCCTTGGATTCAAACAGTTAAGTTTATTTTAAAATTCCATTTATTTGACTATATTAAAGGCAAACATTAAAAAAATAATAATAATTAAATTGATCTTCATCACATACAGTCCCCTTTGGCCATCTCTCTGAAGAGCACAGAGGAAGGCGTTATAACTGACATGTCAACAATACTGTAAATGGTTTCAATACTTCAGAGGTGACAAGGGTCTAATTGAAATTCTATGCTTAAATGGCAAAGTAAAGGTAGAAAGACAGCTGCTATAACAAGATGTGCTATAAATAAATAGGTAAATACAAAAAAAAAACTCTGCTTAAAAAAAGGGGCAACAGTGGCACAATGTCATAGAGAGAAACAGTAAATACCATTCTTCTTGGGTACTTGCAAGACAAAACCAACACGGGCATTTTAGGGCCTGTCAATGCACACACCCAAATGTCTCACAGGATACTGTTAAACTGCAGCATAAAGTTTGGGGTGATTTTTTGTGTTTGCTGTTTTGAAATCTGTCCATTTAATTCAGGCATCTTCAGAGTAAAATATTCCAGTCTAGCTAAGAACTGACTGGATTTCATAGTTATTTCAGGAACTGTTTCAGCTACACCAGTTCCCCCAGCAGACCCCCAGGGTCTCAGTGGAGGGTACCAGGTGCCCTGTGCTGAGCAGTCTGTGTCCAAGCCCACTGCATTGCTCTGCTGAAGCAGCTTGCTCTGGCTCTGCAACCCCTGCTCCAGACCTGCAAGCCCTCCTCAAGGAGCATGGAAAGGGAGCTGACAAATCCAGCCAGTTCAGATGTGGCGCTGTTCCTCAACAGACAGAAATTTTCCATGAGAGAAATGCCAAATGAGCAAAATTTTGCAAGGACAAGTCAGGTGAGTCAGCTCTTCCTGACTGAACTTTGCTGGCTCCCTGCCCGCTGCCCTGCCTCCCTGCTGTCCCCAACAAGCGGCAGCCTGCGAGTGCCACCCTGAGCAGAGCTTCCCCAGGGGTCCCCTGGAAGCTGCAACAAGAGCAGACAGCAGGGATCCACCTTTTTTTTATTTATTTATTTTAATTGAAACATAAATTCAAAAGAGGCAATGAATAGCATGCTGAACATGCAGGTGTCTTTAATAATGCCTGTATCTCCCATTGCTTTGCATAACATTAAAGCCCAAAGCTCCAATATAAGCAATCAAGGGAAGGAGTCCTATCAATAATACTGCTCATTTCCCCACTAGATGTATTTACAGCTAGAAGACTGTTTACAACTTAATTAGCTTCTGTCAGGACTTCATTAACCACTGTCAAATGCAACCAGAGAAAACTGGAAGTGCTGATGTTTTGTATAATGCCTTCCAAATATTTCCTATCATGGAAAAGAGAATCTTTCCCAGTAAGATGTCAGGGAGAAACAACTGAGAGGAGAGAAAGGGAGAGGAAAGTAGAGAAAGTGAGCAGGGGAAAAAATCAAAAAGAAAATAGCACTTTTTCCCCATAAGGATGTTTCATTATTTTCATTACTGTCTTGTGACAGTAGATTTTGAAAAGCTATAAAAAATTAAGAAGCTCCCCGTGAATCAGGATGCAGTGCATTCAGAAGAGAGTATTCAGAAAGGCTGCTGCACCTCACAGAGCTAATCATCATCTTGGGGGCGGGCTGTCTGAGTAAAAAAAAGAGCATCTAAAATGTATAACAAAAAGATTTCCAAATTCATTTACAATTAGATAAAGTGTACATTTGACAATGACCCCCCACGCCCTCCCCCAACCCCCATTTCACTGTTTTTTGTTGTTGTCCTGTTCATGACAAACACAGACACTTGTTTTTGCCATGTTCTCCAGGTTCAGTGTAAGCCTTGCTGTACTGCTTGTCAACACTCACCACTGATACTCAGGCTTCCTGCACATCTTGTGGGAAATCAGAACTGAAAAATATTTGAACAACCCCTGCAAAATGCAGGCCATAATAATATTCAGTTCCTGTTAAATTCCAGCTGGAAAACCCTTTGGACATCTATGGTTTTTTGTTACAGAAAAATTCAGTTTGGAAAGAAGCTCTGTAGACCTAGTTCACTTTCTTTCCCAAAGCACAGTTAACATTAACGCATGCTTTTTTATGAGACACGAACTTACGTTAAATCATACTGACATGTATAACAAGGGTAAAATATCATCAAATTTCAGAAATGGGGAAAACAAACAAACCAAAGATACCTAAAGGTCCTCTGTTCCTACACAAACACCCATATTTGATGAAATGAAACGATCCCAGTTTGCACAGCCTGCCCTTTGTGTATCAGGTTTGTTTATCAGCCACACAACAGTGAGCAGTCTCTTTCCAAGAAAGGTTTATCCACGGAAGGAGGGCCTTGCACCAGTACTCCTCCTGAGCAAAACTCTCCCTGGCTTATCAACCGTTCGTACTCCAGTAGGTAAGAAGTTGTAAAACATGTTTTTATACCCAACCTAATTAGATAACTGCTTTGATTGATCCACTTAGTATCTCATTTATTTCTGACCTAGTCAATGTTTTTAGCACATCGGTGATTGCACAAAATGTATAAAGTGAGCCTAAGAATATTCTAGTGCAACTATTTATTTGCCTGGCTACAGACTTTCTATGACTTTGGGATATTGATTTATGTTGAAAGGGCTATTTTCATTGTAAGAACTGCAAATCCTTTGAGAGCAGCCAGGTTGTTTGTTCTGTGAATGAGATGCTGACAGTCTCACTGACATCAGCACCAAGATTTCTCTAGGAGCAAGAGCAGAGAACAGAAGATTTAATCAAGAACAGTGCTATTAGAAAAGTGCAGGAAAAACATTAATTTTCGTGATTTATAGAGCAGCTGTGCTGTCATCTTACCTCTCTTGAAAGAGCCATCAATTACCTAATAGCAGTTTCGTGAAAACATCTCCTAGCTTAATTGCAGATACATTTTAAACATTCTCTTAATGCAGCCACTTGAAGTTTTGTGGCATAAATTTTCGCTTAGCTAGTTTTTCATCTGATGATGAGAAATCAGTTTACAAAGCTCGGTATTTTCCCAATGCTTCTATGAGTTGAGTCTCATTATCATCTCAGAAATACGTGCTACAAATTCATCCACAACATCAGAAGTACCAACAAAGAGAGAGGACTGAGGTCTAACCCAGATCACTTGATTAAACACCAGTTTATTTGCAAGCACTTTTGCTTCAACATAAAAGTAGGCTTTTCTCCTGTTTTGTTAGTACTATAGGAGAGAGAAGCCTAATTAAATATCATTTAAATTCTGATTTTAAAAGCTACTGAATTATGAAAAAAAAATAAGGAAAATAAAATTGAAATATTTTCTCTGTACTTTATATCAGAATCTGAATTCAAGCTCTTTATCTTCATATCATCCATATTCAAGAGTTTTATTTTTCAACTTCTCTCAGATAAAAATCAATCAAGAATTTACAGTAAAAAGAGACAGCTACATACAAGCTCTGCAGTCCAAACATTCAATTCATTCCTTATCAGAAATGGAAGAAACCTCCAGAAGTGTTCCAACACTTTTTAAGCTTTGGTCTGTTGGTCTTTACAGTTACATCATTTCAGTAGTATAGCAGAGCTTCAGTGGAAGATGAAGAACTAATATGTCATACAAACAGGGACAACTGCAAATGTGCAACATAGAGTGTATATCAAAAGATAAGCACACACATATGTAAAAACCTTTAAAAAAATCTTTAGAGATGTTGAGACTCAGAAAAAGTAAGTTCTGCAAGCCATACAACCATGTAGTCCTCTCCGGATTTTTACCCTCTGTAACCTCTTAAAAAGGAAAAAAAAAAATCATCCCAGGAGAATCATGTGCAAATTCTCTAATTCTTGTTCCTCCTTCTCTGTGCATTTGGGATTTTTTGTTTTAAACATTAAATCTTTGAGTTTCATTCTAATAAAATATTTTAGAAGTGACAAAAAAAAATGTGTAAAAGCTTTTGGGGGCATTGTGGGCATCTCAGTTAGGAGCCTGTTTGGGCACGTCCCCTTCAAAGATCTGTCTGTCCTGGAGCCCCATCAGACCAAAACTTACATCAGGGAATTATCAATTGAACATGTATTTGTAAGTAAATGTAGGAAAGGAAAAAGTGCATCACTGCTATGGCTGCTTATTATTATTTGGTCCTCACAAAGCCCTTTCTTCCTGAGCCTCTCACTCCCCATAATATAGCCCTTTCAGCGTGTCAGTTACAAACTGGTAAAAACTGTTTGCAGACAGAAAACACGTTAGATGGAAGATGTCAGTCAGACCAATAGGGTATACATAAAGGAATTGGCCTTGCAGCTGAAAGGTGGTATTGATGGAAGTCAGAAAGCAATGAAAATTACTGAAGGAGAACTCAGTGCTGCAGCAGGTCACAGTAAAGTATTGGATTTGTTAAGGCTACTCTGGCCTGGAGCCACTCTGCTAGTTGGCACTTGCTGTGAGCACCCACCCTGTCTCCTATTACTGCTCTTTGGGAGTAGAAAACTAGGGCTCTGAACTGCAGCCACAGCTGCTGCTGTGAGCATCCAGAAAAAAAAAAAGAAAGGCACTAAAATATTGACCAGGGACCAGTCACAAACACAGACTTTTCCCCAAGTGAGTTTTTATATCAGCTTACAATTGTCAGAGCTGGATCTTTATGTTCAGACAAGAATAATGTCAGAAAATTAATATTAAGAGGTTATGGCTTGCTGGAACCTTTCACTCAAAATCACTCCCCTGACAAAGCTGAGTTTGGTTGTCTTAAAACACAAATCATACCACAGCACATGGCATTAATACAGCCTGCATTATTTATAACTGTCACTAGCTACATTTTAGCCCTACTAGAGACAGTCATAAGCTTGAAAAATACTGTATACTATTGTTTCCGAACTTAAATTTGGAGTGTTTGGGGTGAAATAAAAGGTCTTTCATCTATCACTCAATTAATCCAAAACCAAAACATATATCACACTCTTTGATTCCATGTACTTTTTATCTTTTGCCTCACCAGAAAAATAATTTTCAATTCCTATCTGGTTGCAGTTGCTTGGGTTACCGAATCCCACAGGATTCCTTAAAGTCTCATTATTTGTAACTGAAGTAATTTGGCAAAACTGCAAACTAATGGGTGCCATTTGTATTGTCACTGAGCATTAGGAACTCCCTGGAGTGTGAACTAAGAGTATTTGTGATACGATACCTTTCCAGAGTAGAAGATTTATTTTCATTGGAACTCAAAATAGCTACAGAATAAAGGACAACTTCCAAAAAATGTTTTGGAGGGAAATTATAAATATTTCCTTGCCTTTACAACATAAACATTGGAAAGGAGAGAAGAATGGAGAGAGAGATCTAGAAAGAGATCAAGGTTTAAGACTTCAATATATAATAAAATGCTAACAAACACATTACAACATGCTGAAATGATAAAAGACCAGATGAAAAATTTCATAAACTGGTTTGTCTCCATCGTTGCCCTTTAGTAAAATTGTTGGACTGCCATAGCATAAGCAGGCTCTAACAAACTGTTATTAGCAAAGTCAGTGCAAAACACTTTGTCACTGAGGTTGGTTAGCCAACCAAACTATCTCACTTCCATGCATACAATGGCCAGCTGGAAACAAAGCACCTAACAAAAATGACTTATTAGTCAATATTTAGTTGCAATGCTCTGTCATTTTTCTGAGAAGACCAATTCGCTGACTGACTGCCTTCCAGGCAGTATAAAAAATGTCTGTCCACAGCTATTGAAAACACAAGGAGATGTTATAATTACTGCCCCACTGGCCAAATCCCCATTTTTCACAAGCCAAATGAATTCCAGCACCAGTTTGGAGTCCCTTCTGCCATGACTCGTTACTTCAATCCATTCCAGTTACAGGGGAATGAAGACATTATTTAGAGGTAACCAAAGGTTATAAGTAACGCTATGACATAAAAATGAGAGAAAACTTCAGCTGAGCCAAAAATTGTCCCTGAAAAATGTTACATGGGGAGAAATTGTAGCTTACCAGTCAGTGAACAAAAATAAAGGCTTATTTAGGTGTTTGGTATGCCTACTTTCTGTGCTTATATTATGTTTTATATGGATCTTTTCTTAAATGCACACTTAAAGCAAAGCAAAACTGAGCATCCTAAGCACTGGGTTAGAGAAGTGCTAGGCTGTAGAGAAATTGCTGATGTCTGCTGAGAAATGATTGATTGCATGGTGTTATCTTCCCTATTCTGGATACAAGCTGAACTAAGAAGCAGATAAGCAAATACTAGAGGAAAAAAAAAAAAAAAGAAAGAAAAAAAATAAAAAGTATTTATTGATTTTTCTAAGCATTGAATTGCCAAAATAGAGGCACACCTGAGAAAATGTCAGGAACTTCAAAGAATGTGTAGTGAAGCCCCTGAACTTCCTTCTTATGCCGTAGTAGAAACACTAAGAAAAAAATCTCAGCAGGTTATTTAGTCAGATGATCTTACTGTACACAAAACTCCAGGTTTTAATATTTGCCCTACTCTTTCTCCATGAAAATTTCCCACCTCCTTTATTTTTTCTTCAGTAACATAGTGGTACAAGCTTCATTCTCTTCAGATCAAACCTGTATGGTTTCAGAAAACTTTCCAACTGAATCTGAATCTCTGCTGTGTTCTTAATCTTTCCAGGAAAGAAAGGAACAGGGCTACCAGAGACACAAATGAAAGTTGTCAGTCTTGAATAATGCTGGGTTCAGTGTAGAAATCCAACTGATGAATACACAGACCTCAAAAACAACTTCAATCTTAAAATGCAACCACAGAAAGGAGAGGGAGAAGAAAGGTAAGCAAAGAGTCTAACATTTTGTGTGGCTTTTATATGAGTGAGTGTCAATCCTCCACCACATGAAGTCACGCTCACTCTACAGCAGAAAGATTTCTTACTAATACCAGCAGGCAACACATACTAACCAAAAAGCTTTCATTTATTTTCACTTCTTTGATGCACAACAGAAGTGTTAAAGCAAACTACAACCCTGAATGCATTCCTTTAGTGCTAAAGTACGGAGCAAATTACTAATTAGCTAATTAATAGACAGTTATACTGAATAAAGTATCAGACATTAGCCTTCTCAAAAGAGCTGGCATCTCCCTAGCATAGGATTTGGGACAGCACACCACAGAATTGTTAAACTGGAAGGGACCTCTGAAGGTCACCTGGTCCAACGCCCCTGCTCCAGCAGAGCCCCTCGAACAGGGTGCCCAGGACCATCTCCAGCCTCCACATGGTGTTTTATAAAGTACTTTCCAAGTCACAGAATCCATGGAAGGATTGGAAGCTGTCATGGTATTGATTTGAAAATATTCACTAAAATACATTGTTAATGTTTCTGTTGAATCCGTTCTGACTGAACTATCAAAACATATTGAATAAATACAGGTTCTTTATACGCTCTGGAGATGTGCTTATCAGTCATCAGACAGAACAAGCAAACACACAAGGAGTTAGTCAGAAGTACACACTTCAAGTTAAAGATTTTAAATTTGTAATTAGGGCCTCAGACAAGACTGAATGATCCACATCTCAGGGACAAATATAAGTACATATACATACATATATGTATATTTATATATTTAATGCAACATTCTAAAAAGGGAAGTATTTTTTTCCTGTTCCTAGAAGAAAATGGGATTCTCGTTTACACATTTAGCTGGATTAAAGGCAACCAGAAGAAGATAAAAACAGAATTCAGAAAACTAATCTTAAAGAATATGCACACTTGGCTTCTCTGCATTTCTCTATACGTCAGTTAGCAGAACAGAAGCTGACAGACTACTGCATACACTTCTAATTTGGTGCTATGCTATCGATATTCCCAGCAGGTTTCTGTACCGTTTGCTATTTCAAATAGTCACATTACTTTGTCACTAGGTGAAATTTACTATATTAAAAGCTGTTTCAATGAAACAATAATTACTGTTTGCTGAGGCAGTTTCCCACATGAATCAGCACAGAAGAGAGACAAACACGTTTGCCTCTCTCTAATCTTCTTTAAATTGCCCTGTAGTCAGCTACATAAATCAATACACCCAAACGGATGACAACTGTTTTTCACCTCAATGTCTACATAAAGATAGATGCAGAGTAGCTCTGCTCCTACTTATTAGCAGGTTCTGTTTGCAGTAATACGATTATGGCTCTGCCAGCTAGTTCATTAGAGAGTCCTATTTACAGAGGTTTATAAATGTGTAACAGAAATGGTCTTCAAGATACAATATAGCTTTAAAAGTTTCAGGGTTGTTTTTTAGAGGTTAAAAATAAATAATAATAATAATAATAATAAATAGTAATAAAGGAAGGGGAAATAGTCTTGCTTCCTAATTCCCATACCATTTCCATATCAGGTATTAGGTGCCAAACAGAAACACCACGGAAACAGATGGGAGTGTTCTGGCTTAATGGACTTTGGTGTTTCAGACAAGATCAGCAATCCAGTATCTGTAATTATTACAGACCCTGTGCATGTTTTATTACAGTTAAGAAGTGGTTTTGATGGTGACATGCCCTAGTTCTGATCAAAGGGATTATATACACTACATGTGGTCTTTCTGGACGGTTTCATTTGGTTGCAGAGTTCCTGCTCTACTGTAATCCAATCCACAGCATTGTGGACTTCATTTATATGCCACCGTGGTGCATGCCAGAGGCTGCTGCTCATTAGCAAGTTATAGTATTTTTATATATCACTTCTTTATAGAAAAAGCTATGGCAAATAGCTCTGTCCTTCCCTGTATCTCCGTTGTGCTAAGAGTACTGCACGCCGTGCAGCCACTGACAGCCATCGACCTGGAGTACAAGCCCAGAGAAGAGGCGTGCAGGCAGAGGCTTGTGCTGAGCTTTACTGGAGTCCACAAGTGCTGACAGATCTGGGGCACTGGCACAGGCTACCTATATCCCTGTTCTTTCAGTGTTGGAAAGTTTATTTAGAAATTTTGCAGGAGCAGTTTTAGAAGAAATGCAAGTACTTTTTTTTGAGTGAATTTGATGATCTTAACCTTTGTCCATGTAGCTCCACTTTAACCATAGTGTGCAACCAGAAATCCTAGTTCTAGGGAAAGAATGTTCAAAAATAGGACCACATCTGAACCTTGATGTGAAAGTGCTAAGGGTGGTACAGATCATCCCGTTAATTTAACCTTTAATATCTGTGTTGCCTCCATCAGCTAGGATAGCAAACCAGAGCAGCTATCTGATAGATTTTTTTCAGCTCCCAACTCACCCTTGTATCACGGTGTTGTGCTCGTCAGATGTAACACAAGGCAGAAGCAAATACACGATATTGCCATTCATCTCGCAAGGAATAATTACTTTCAGGCAATAGTCAGTAGGTGCTTTCAGGAAAGGGCTATTAAAAGTCCTGAGTCATCTTCTCAACAATCTGAACAAATCTATCTTCTCCAAGTTCTTCAGTATTTTGTTGCCTTCCACAGGATGTGAATTAAATGTGCTCTTTTGTAGCAGAAATACAAAGCTGTGCAGAGTCTAACTTAGAGGCCATTCTGCAGAGCTGTTGCTAACTTCCCCCTCACAATGCCTAGCAGGAACTCCAGGACATGAGATAAGCATCAAGGAAACTGGCTTCGCTGGCAGTAACAAACAAATGCAGGATTTTTTGCATGCTCTTTCTTGCCACAATGCAAAAAAGGACTTCTTGCTTTTTCCATGGCTTTGCAGCTCACCTTCCTCTAGTTTAAATCTACAGATCAAGATGAACAGATCATTTTCCATCACATTTTCCAATTTTTCAAATTTTCTTTTTATGACAGCTGCCCCATGATCTGAAAGGTCTAGCCATGCAGTAGCAGGGAAACCACAAAAGTCCCAATACAACTTCCAGTGACAAGGAAGCAGAGAACAGAACCACAGAAATGGCATCAAGTTATCCTGTTCCTCTGTGAAAATCTCTCACTAGAAGGAGCTTCCATATCTCTGCCATACAATGATTAACATTTTTAAGAGGTAATTTACAGATGGTAGCTTGCGGGTCCTGTCAGAAAAACACACTCCCCCTTTCCCAGCAAGTTGCCAGCCCAGTGAACCTTACAGGACTTGAACAGAAGCTATCCCTCTGCCAAATATTTTCCCTTGATGTCTGAATAATTTGACTTTATTAAGAAACAGGAATCTGTTGGCCTGTCTCAAGTCCCCTTGACAGAAGTGCAGAAGGACAGGAGTATTTTTTCAGTGCTGAGTTGCAGGGGGGTCTGATCACACGGGTAGTATCAGCTTCTCTCCTGCACACCAGGAGGGTTGCTCAGGCTGGGGCTTGGAAGTGAATGATGAAAGTTTGGCCAAAAGCCTGAAGGGTAAAGATCATTTGCAACCCCTTTAAAGCAAGATCAGAGTCAAGATTACTCAGCTCTTCTCTGTCTGTTTTCCCCCACCCTCCCTCCTTCCTCTACAGCACCTGCTTGATTTTGCAGGTAGAAAAAACTGCTAAACTGCAGTGGAAATCCTCGGTGGCCTCTCGAATGCCTATCTCAACACCACTCACAATCTCATAAAATCCCTCAATTACAGAGCTAGAAGACCATTCAAAATAGGAAAAGCTAGGAGACCCAAGGTAAAAAATCCAGGCAATTGCTACCCGTATGTTTTTTTAGCCAAGCACTTTGCAAGCTGTGCGAGTTTGTTATTGTTCACCATTCTCTATAAAGCATCACCTTGCAACCAGAGCTGATCTTGAGGTCTGTTTCAGCTCTCTGAATTTAAAAAAGAAAAAAGAAAAAAGAAAAAAGAAAAAAAAAAAAAAAAAAGCACTTTTGTAAATAGTGGTTCTGAAGTGACTAAAACCAGTTTCACTATGTAATAGCAGCTAAAAGACGTGACTGTTTCAGACAAATCAAAGCACGAGTAGAAATGAAACTAGAAAGTAAATGCTATTAAAATTCTGCAGAAAAAAAAACAAGGCAGACTGTGGCAATGCCGAGGCACCAGCTGGCTCACAGAAACCCTCACTCTAAACAAAAATATCAAGACAACTGGAAAAGGTATGCCGTAACTTGCTGTACATATTTTAAATCCACTGAATTTTAAGTTAAATCCACTTTGCAAGCACACAGTGGGACACAACATTTTTATCACTTTCCAATATCCACCAAAATTGTTTTGCCGTATAAATAGAGTTGAGCAACTATTAATCTCTGGAATAACACAATCAACAGAAATTTCCATTCATGAATCATTTCAGCCAGAATAACTGTACTGTACCATTCTCCTGATGGGGAGGGAGAGCTCATATCTGAAATATGAGCCTTCCCTTTAATTGATGAGAATTAATTTTGCACACTTTGTAACAGTGTTTTTCAGATCTCCTGTACTGACACTTGGCATTTTCAGATTCTACCTTATTAAGCTACATTAATTTCCCAATCATTTAAACAGCTGAAATGTTCAGACAATTATTGGTGAAGCAAGCAAGCAGAGGACAAGAATTGGCATCTCCATTTTGTATCCCTTCACCTCAAAGACATAAGAAATAGAGATATTTGTCTTGATGACCAATCAGTAACTCCACTTATCGCTACCAGAAAGCTAGCTATATGAACACATTTTCTGATTATAATTTTACCAAGCTACAGAAATCTAGGAAAGCCTACATCCACATTGGTTCTGAAATCTTTCAAATTCATCTAAGACAATATAGTGCCCTCTGCAGGTTTTCCTCTCATATTACATCTCCAGAAAGTAGATTGAAGTAGCTTAATGTATAAACAAACTCGACTTTTAAAGTAAAATTGTCTCCTAATCTTTGAGGTAACACTGTAAGTCCTGTAAGATGAAATAAGAAATAAGTTAAATAGAAATAGTATCCTTTAAAAATAAAAACAATGGAGTCAAACTTGGAATGATAATATGCAGTTTTAAATGATTTGCTACTTAGGTGATGAAATTGAATGAAGATAGAAAATACATATCGTATTCTCAAGAAAAGTCTGCCAGCAGTTTTTACAGGAATTCCACAATTGGTTTAATTGTTATTACTTTCAGCAAGAAGAAATACCATTACAAAGTCAATTTGCACTTGTCAGAAAGAAAGATTAAACCCCACCACACCAAATCATGCAAAGCTTTTTCCTTCCCTGGCACCCAGATGCTTGCATGTTAAACGTTGAAAGCTGCAGCCACTTTGGCCATAAATGCCCTGCCATAAACTTGGAGGTGGTAATGCATGAAGTAATTCAGATATAGTATGACAAAACTTACACCTTGGCCTACTTTTCCACATAATGAAAACACAGGTGTGAATAATTTTCCATTAGGTCCATTACAATAATTATATATATATATATTCATGAGAAGTTAATTCAATATATTTTAAGGGATTTACAAGCAGTACGTCAAATTCTATGCAGTTCAAAAGTAAAGCTTACTGAACTTCAGTCCTTATATTGAATTGAGCTCCACTGCAGTGATATATCACAGTAAATTTTGCCAGAAAAATGGGTTGATGACTTGATGACTGTGATAGGAGTTACTTTGCTTCTGAATGTGTAAAACCTAAAAAATAAATAAATAAATAAATAAATAAATAAATAAATAAAGGGGGGGGATTAACAAAAGAAAAAAAAAAAAAGAAGAAAAAAAAGAAAAATATGAATAACGTTGTCATTTTCCTTTCTTTGTACCATATGATCCAGAGGCATGAAAACCCTTTTAAAGTATACTGCTGAACAAGGGGAAACACCACAACAACAGTTAGCTTTAAGGCTACAAAATCTGGTTTATTGTGCTAGCCATGCCCTGTGTCAGAAGCACAGCAAATGGGTATGTAGACTTATGCAGGTGTCTACGTGTGTAATCAACAAACATGGGATGGTCATGCTACAATAGGCTACAATAAAGGAAAGTTCTAGAAACACAACCAAAGCATTTCACTAGAATTTCATGACTCAGGAAGAGCACAGCAAGCATCTGCTAGCTCATCAGGTGTATGCACAAAGTAAACGAAGACACCTCGACAAGCCACACAGCAAAATGGAGACAGCAATCCAAGCGGCGGTGCTCCAAGAGCAGTGAATCTGTTTCTAACCTCACAAGAATACCTGCAGACTCTGGCTTTGCAGGCAAGCTTAAAAGAAATGCTGTGGTTATCGACACACAGGCTTTCAACACCAACAGAAGCAATATTCTACTGGTATTTTAGCCATATTTTTTTTCCTAATATCCAATGGCATTTTCTCTCGAGAGCAAAAACTTTGATTTTTCTACTTTTATACAGAATGCTACATACCCCCTGCAACCCTGGGTCTCTGGAAATCCATTGGGTTCTCTCCACTGCTACTACTGATATGATAGGGAGAACAAACATAAAAATCTTAAAGGCGAGAGAATGGATTGTCCCAGCAGATCTCATCGCCAGCTGGGTCCTGCAAACTGCTCTGAGCATAGACATCTAAAAATGCCCATGCCACATATACACTAGGGTATCGCTGACCTCTGGCAGAGAATCTGCAATCTGACTAGTCATTGTCTTTTGAGCGGACATACAGCCATGTAAGAGTGGGTTATGAGACCAGCAACACTGTTCCTGGTGTGGCTGGCTGTCCTCACACAGCCACTAGCAGCACAAATAAAGTCATGTCCAGTGAGGGCTTCTCTCCTTAGATTAAATCAGAGGGGAAATAACACTCTGCTGCATAAAGCCAGAAAGAAAAAAAAAAAAAAAAAAAAAAAAAAAAAAAAACAGCTCACATACACTGAATACACTGAGAAAATACAGAATGGACCTCACTGTTCCACTGTATGAAATTATGTCAGGAAGAGAGGAACGAGAAGCAAATTGTTAGCTCATGTGTGAGGACACAGCAGTGACGTGACGTGTCCTCTGGAGAGGGGGCTGAAGCACAGACTGCCTCCCTGATTGCAACTCTAAGAGGATTCAGCTCCAAAGGCAAAATAAAGCCAGGTTACAGTGACATGGCTGCAGTGCTGCTGGTGCAGAGCCGGCTTGCTCACTGCATTACACTGGAAAAGTGAGTGATATTTCTCCCAAAACCTACTATAGAAAATGGCATGTTTTGATCTGAAATATTCATTAAGCGGGAGATTGTCCATTACACGAATGAGGCACTGAGAGAGTTCAGTCTCCTGTCCGCGTTTCATTCCTGCTTCTTGGCAATGGGAGCCTTCACCAGGTTATTTCAGGGGAGTAGCTGTCTTCAGTGATTACTGTCTGCTGCAGGGGAGATATCCTCCAGGGGCTCTTGCTGTGTGACAGGAGTAAGGTTCAAGAATTAAACAACTGCTCTGATGCTCAGGTTGATGTTTATAGGAAAGGCAGATTTTTCTGCTTTACTTTAGAGCAGGCTTTCATTATTTTGTTAGCACAGCGTGTATTGAGCCATGTGGCCCCAGGCTTTCACTTTATACGTTAATGTTAAAGAAAACCCAATATCTTACCCTCTAGCTTTTAAAATCTGGGCACAACAACCCAGATATACCTTCAGGAATTGTATGATTATGTTCCCAGAAGCGTGTGTCCGTAATTAGGAGCAGAGCCTGTAATTTACCAAGTGAACCGCTCAAAGTCAATTTCTCCACTGCAGCCGATTAATATTGCCAGCCAAGTCCCTGGTCACAAGAGGTGTTCCAAAACGGGTCATCAGGCAGCAGCCTCCAAATTACTGTTAGCTGGGTTC
The DNA here is from genome assembly GCF_964211825.1 of Aythya ferina. NCBI lineage: Eukaryota > Metazoa > Chordata > Aves > Anseriformes > Anatidae > Aythya > Aythya ferina. The sequence continues at coordinate 18,774,438 of NC_140307.1, read as the reverse complement.
CAAGTAGAGAAGTTCATCAGGATTAAGCCGTGTGTTAGAAAAGAGACACAAACCCATTTGTAAATGAAATTAATACTTTCCTTCCCAATAAGCAGTGGAATATCTAGTATTCTAATGGAACTGCAGATTTATTTTTTATATGCTTCTTTGGTGATCTCTCCATTGTTACGGGATGAGCACAGAGATGCACAACTTCAGTGCAGCTGCTAAGTATACAACAGAGCTGTTTCTGCTTCCCCTGGCCCATGCTTTGCACATGGACCTTGTTTCCCAGCAGGGACACGGGAGATGACTTTCCACCAGCACTGAGCACCCAGAGCAGGGCAGCGTGCCAGAAAGAGGTCCCAATGCACACAGTGACAAATGGCCTTGCCAAGAATTACATTTGGGCATTACACACAACTATACAATTTCATCCAAAGCCTCCCCACGGATCTATTTGTTTGTAGATGCACCCCATAAAAATATTTAATAATTGAGATTTAAAAAGGCTCAAGTTACAGCTGCTTGTACTCTCCTTAGTGGCTTCATAATTTAACCCAATTACATAGCAGGCAATTGCTGGAAGTGTTTTTATTTAGGGCACTGTTCTGTAACATTGCAGGGACACTCACGGAATTGAGTTGTGCATCATGCAGAAGTTACTGTTACCAAGTACTAGATAAGTTTAATTAACATGCTAAATAGGACTTGAGAAGCCAAGCATTTAGTCTTGATGCTAATGAGGTACACACATCTAATTCACATATCCAAGCGTTAGTTTTTAACTCCAATTTTGCTGTATCTTAAGAAATATCTGAAAGACTAAAAGGAAAAAAATATATATTTCCCCTAGCTTTTACCTTGCAGTTTTGTGCAATCACAAGTATTTTATATAATTTTGTTTTTTTCCTTTACATGGTCATATATACTTACATATTTAGTTATTTTCTGAGATCCTTTCCCCCACCATAATGGCCAACAGTAAAACTTTTTAAGTTAAAAAAGAATTGGCATTTTGTAGCTTATTTAAAATGATCTATATCCTGATCCATTAGCTCTCCTCTGAACATGTGGGGTCTCAGATCTGTGACCAGGACCCTACAGGAGCACAGAAGGTTGCACAAATGTCCCCCACAAGAATGAAGCTGTGACCCTTACCTAATCATAACAGCAAGTCTGATACAGTGGACAGTCTGCAGTCTTCAGAGCTTTAAGCACATTTTTACTCAGGGGGGAAATAAATCAAATAAATAAATAAATTCAAACTTATATAAGTGTATATACACATACAATACAGAAATACAACAAATGCAACTGAAATAATTACAAGCCACAGTTTAAGAGTTTATTTTTGTCTAAACAATAGTACTCATATGACATTCCCATCTGCTCAAATGAGCTCGCTTTCCTCTGTTATCTCCCTAAATCAACCAACGAAATACGCCAGTAGTGAGCCAGCTAACAGGTGAATATGGTATCATCCTGAAAGGGAACGAATATGATAAAGTTGGCTAAATAGAAGGGGAGATGCCCAGACTGGAAAGAGCAGGGTAGCTAATACAAGAAAGATGAAATCAAGAAGAACAAAGGAAACTGTTGGTGACTGATCTGGAGATTGGAGAAGCGTGGGGAGAAAGAAAAGCTTCTTGCCATACACTTAGCACAGCAAGCTTTGATCAGCAGCCTGACCAAGGAGTACAACAGGGACACCATGGCTATTAAAATCCAACGAACAAATGGCCAGCATGCCTTGCAGCAGCAATGGATGTGAATTGCATCTTATTCACTACTGAATATGGACGTGACTTTAGCCCAAATATTGGCAGGAATAATCCTAACACCTACACTGCTACCAGCTAAGGAAGAGCTTGATTTTGTTTCTACGTTCTCTGAAGCTAAACACAATCCAGACTCAAAATTGGACTTCTGTAATTTTTTGTGTATATGCAGAGTTGCTGTCTCACATGTACCTGCTGAATCTGGATGTGGATGGAGACAACCACGAATAGCTGATCTCTGAAACTACACTTTTACTCAGTAAGTTGAATCAAAGTTCTGTCGTCATGTCAGGATGCAACAGGCAGTCAGAGGGCGGCTGATATGCAAATACAAAAAGCAAGTCACCATGAATCAGAAGGGCAAGACGAAATAAAAAACAGCTTGTGTGCGTCTACAGCTCCAAGGAGACAGAGGATAGATAACTGGTGCCCAGATCCCTGTCCAGCTGCTCTGGCCTCTCATACACCACCGTTATTCATAGCAGTTCCATGCCTCAAGGAGCCAAAAGCTGAATGTCTCTAGGCACTTAGTACTTGAAATAGAGGAATCCCACAAATGTCAGCATAAAAAAACTGCTGCAGTTTTCAGCCAGAACTGGTGGGCTCTTCTTTGGAGTCTATTTTTATGCCTTCCCCTCGGATACACCAAACACCATATTTTCAAGCTCAGCTTTGCTGTTGGACACTGACAGCATCTACTGACAGGAAAGCAAATTCAAATGCCCTTTCAAGAGGCATCTCTTTTTGTAGTTGTTGATGAAAATCTGTCTTGCCCTTGCACAGCGTACTGTTTTGTGGGTATTGTTAACAGTAACTCCCTCTGAGCTGCAAAGTGAGTCACACTATCCTAAAGAAACTGTAAATATATATATATAATTTTTAATGAACTTGACTATGTCATTATAGGAGATTAAAAAGAGTTGAGGTTAAGACAGAGGCATTTTGATTTTAAAAGTCTGTTATGAGTATGCTGGTATTAAACTGACTTTAAGGAAATTTAATTTTTAATTAAACTTTGGTTTCAACCAAAGGAAGTAAACCAAAACAACTTTACACACAGGTAAGGCCTACAAAGGGACATTCTTAGGGTGAAAACATGTCCCAACTATTTAAGCAAATGTAGCAATTTCACAGTAACCATATTTTTAAAGGTGCTTTAAAGGAGTGTGAATGATTTATACTCAAGTGTTCTTTATCCTACCTAAACCCTGAAGGTCAGGACAGTAACAGATGAGAAGCTTAATTTTTTTTTTCCAGAAAAACACAAAAACATGTCCAATGTGAGAAAACATTCTCTCACATACAAAACATCATTTCATCTAAAGAAAAAAAAAAGAAAAAAAAAAAAAAAAAAAAAGCTAAAAAAATCAGGTATAAAATCTAAAAAAAAAAAAAAAAAAAATCAGATTTCCTTCTGCAGCTGTAATTAAAAATGAAACCAAAGTTGAAAGTAAATCTATTTTAAGGCTAAGATCACTGGCACACAGAAACGCCACTGCCTGTTTTCCCCAGGCAGTTGAACACAATTTATATTTTGCTAGCAAAAAGTTGTTTCATAAACCCTTGGTTTTCAATGTAATATGTACTAATTAACACAGTCTCCTGATTTAATGAGAAGAGCACTTAGAATTTAAACAAATAACACTTTAGGGTATTATCACGGACAAAACTCTGCTGCAACACCAAAGAGAAAAACAACAAAATTGGGGCCAGTATGCGTATTCCTGTCCCTGGGAATGAAGAGGCAGACACAAATTCAACACCTCATAGATGAAAATACCTACATCTACAGCAAAACCTTACAGCCATCTAAAAAGGATGTGTTTTTTTTTCTTTTAATTTTAAATGTCGTAACTAATCTTCAGGGTTTTCCAACAGATTAAAAAGTAGGCATCTCACCAGTCAGGGAAAAGTGCTAATGGAAATTGCTCACCAAAAAAAAAAAAAAAAAAAGATAAAAAATAATTTTAAAAGATATTTTAATCAAGCAAGTAATTTCCTTTGCAGATTTCTGATGTACTAACTAGCAAGAAAGGGTAGAGGTATATCAACTGCTAATTGCTAATAGCTTCCATACCATGATAACAACTTCAAAATTTACATTTCATGAAATAAGAGAGCTTAAATCTTGAAAAGACTGTCTTGCATCATAATGGCGTCTCTTGTGGTGACAGCAGAGAGGATCTGATGGGACTCTTGAATGTTTTATTCAGCTTTCAGTGGAAAATAAGTTTAACTCCTATTTTTTTTTCCTGTCACTTGAGCAACTCCACATGTAGTCATTTTCACATGAGATTAAAAGTTCTCTAAAATTAAAGGAAGCTTGAATGTCTGAATACCAGACTGTGGGTAGGTAGCTTGATCTCTGGTATTCAGAGAGCACTGTAATAAAACATCAGGAAAAAAAAAAAAAAAAAAAAAAAAAAAAAAAAAAAAGTGATAAAAATTCTAATTCTTAAGTCCATCTATAAAAACATGTTTCATTATTAACCCTGGATTTTTTTTTTAATATAAATTCATTACATCAGAAAGAAAAATCTTTACACTAACACTTAAAGTTGTTTTTTCATAACTTTTTGCTTTCTTCTCTTTCTAGTATCAAATTTATCCCCAGTCTGAGCTGGCATATAGGACCTTGAATAGTTTGGAAATGAGTACACAGGACTAAGGAGCTTCCTGAGTCATCGACTCCACCACCTGCTACCATGCCCAGATAATGCTTCTTAAAAAATTAAAAAATAAAAATAAGAAATAGTAGTTTACTACTTTATCATCCCCCCTTTTGCTTCTGCTATAGATGTGTTGTACAAGGGCTTTACTCTTCTGACAGTTTGGCACTTCACTTCCAATCCAAATTTATTCACTGCCAGTTTATGCCCATTACTTCTGCCAACGTTTAGCTTGCAATACTCTTTCTCTGGTGTTTGTTCTTTAGGCATATTTATAGTGTAATGCATCCACTCTCCTGAACCATCCAAAGCTTCCTAACAATATATATGCTCTGTTCCTGAGGACCTTGTAATTCCTTCTGCGCCTGCCCCAGCCTGCAGCAGAAGGGCTGTACAGACCCACACTGGCAAGGGCTCACCAGGGCCTTGAGCTTTGTCCCTCAGAGTCGCTTGCCCTCATGCAGGGTAAGAGGAGAAGCAGCAGCAGTGCCACACCAGCCTGCAGGGTGCGTGGGCAGCACAAATAGGCGAGTAGCCCCCACCTGGGACCCCACTAGCTCTGCCTAGTGCTTACACTGTAACCACCGCTGTTTGCCATTTGTGCTTCCCCAAGTACAGGCGATGCATCGTACAAGCTGCAGTCTAAGTGCCAGATTCTGGAATCCTTTAGCAGCTGTTTCAATTGACAACAACGCCATAATGCACCGGGGTGTTCAAAGAGTGGTGTGTACCTATATGTCCCTCTGGCAAAAGCCATCTGGTGCGACATTTGCCTTGCTACATCACTCAGCCTAGGAGAAAAGCTTTTCTCTCTATCATATTGTGTTCAGTAAAAACCTATATGCTGCGGCATCTAAGCTATCAGAGACAAAAGCAGAGACAGAGGAGGAAGCTGAGACTAGCTACACGCTGCACATAGCTCTCTGCTGTAACAAAAGTCACAAATGAGCCTGCCACTCTGCGGGGATGGATCAATAGAAGGGATCCCGGATAAAGGAAGGAGATAGCATCCCAGTGATTGAGGATAGACAATAAATCGGGGAAGAATGCAGAAATGAAATAGGAGAACTGGGTCTACAAACAGCAACAGGGAAAATGAATGAGAATGAGGAAAGCAATAGAAGTGTAGCAAAGAAAAGAACATGGAAGAAAAGAAGAATAGTGAAAAGAAAAGGAAAAATGAAAGTAACTTTATAAACAAAGAGGATGAGTCAGAAAAGATTCCTGTCTTCGTTTGCAGAATAAGCAATTACAAAGCTGGACTGGTTTTGGCAGCTGTGTAGCTTGAGATTGCAGGTCTAACAGGTGGCAAAGGGAGCAGGAAACCTTGCATGCTCTTAAACAAGCTGAGGGAGAATTGTAAACTAAGAACAGATTCCTTCATTCCACAGAGCTATGTGCATACTGATTTCCCTCATTCCTGTGTGTAGTGGGAAAGATACCTTACAACATCTGGATAACAAGGCAAGAAAACAAGAAAACATCCTGCAAGATGGATGTATTTTAAGAGGTCTCAAAATTCAGAAAGTAAAAGCTCCTTTTGCAAAAACTTTGAGAGCTTGGTTACCATTTAGAAATAACCAAAAGGGAAGATCCTGTTGCTGTGTAGATGCTGAATACGATTATGTTCCTTTCAGTGGCAGTTCCAACGTAAGCAGCTCCCATCACCATTTCCATTCCACTGCTCAACCTACCCTGGCTCCATCTCCTGTTCTGGGACAGCAGTTTGTGGGAGTCCCACTGTGAAACACACCCAGAGAGCAAACCTACCTTCAAACTCCTCAGTGCTATCAAAAGAAATGGACACATCTCTGAATTCAGTTCAAAAACACAAATCATTGAAGGGAATTAAATATATGTATACATATAACTATGAAACTTAAGATTTTGTCCTTGATGCATCAAGCAAAATGGCCTCATGGCTAAAACAGGACCCAGTTTCTAGTTCTGCCAATGAATCCTCTTTGACCCTGTAATTCGCTGTGCCTCATTTTGCCATGTGGATACTATGAGCTTTGCAAAGACTGAATCAAGATTAAGACTTTCAGCCTCTAATCATGACTTCTAGAGGAATATCTTAAAACAAATTAAACCGATAGGTTACAGGTACATCAAGCTTTCAAACAGAAGAAGGAAAAATCTGGCAATGAAAAAATCCAATGGCCAAGTGCACAGACCAGAGCGGTTTTTCATTTTGTTGGAGCAGGAAACCAAGAAGGTGGTGAGGAGACTGAAGAAAAAGAAGAAAGTGTGAACAAACCAGAAGTACCGAGTGTTCAACCATGGCAGGAGCCGCCCCACCGAGGAGTAAGAGCTACACACTCTGCAAGAGCAATGCACAAGTTTGGGCACAAGTTACTGCAGATCAGGACCTCCTGGTGCTGGCTGAGAAGTATTTGCTGATGTCAGCTGAGACAAAAGACATACAGCTGAAACAGCAAAAGTATAACATAGGATTAAGGTGTACTAACAAGGTGCTATAAAAGAATGGTTCCCAGTGAGGTGGATAACATGGGAAATGCTAAAAGTCACTTTCAGAATGGAGGTTGCCAGTTTTACCCACAAGGAGTGTTATTTTTTTTAAACCACCTTCTGCTAATAGTGTATGATATGAGCCAATTAACAGAAAAAGTTTTCTCTAAAATACTGTTTCCATCAGCTAGGAAACTAAAACAAAACCATTACAAACCTAGTCCAGAAAGGATGTGTCTCTAATGGGACACATCCTTTCTGGACTTGATTAACACAGTTCCCTTTGTTTCAAACGCAGTTTACACCAGTTGACTCTTTCGCCAGTGACACCACAAAACATGCTAACAGTAACACCAGGCATATGATGCACCAAAAGGCTGCTGCTGCCAGGCACAACAAGTCAATGAGAGCCACATGTTTGTTCTAATAACTGCTGAGAACATGAAAAACAGGGAAATATGTGAACCATTCATCTTGTACAAGTCTATGTGAGAAATGTGGAATGGTACGAGTCTGTAGGCAGTCTGTAGACAGGGGAATTAAATGTAGTGCATTTTGTTCCACTTTTGCTGGTGTCTGCACAGGGCTAGAGTGTGAGCCCTGAGGGGGAATACCTGGGAATTGATCTGGGAAATGAGACGTAGGTACCTCACTGGAGATTTTAGCTGCCTGACCTTTACTTTCTCAACCAAGTTGAATACAGACAAGAGGTTTTCTCTTGGTATTGAGGTCAATCTTTCAATTTTTCCTACCACTGACATCTATCGTCTTGCTCTAATGAGATTTGCAAGTCAGTGAAGAAATTCTACTGTAACGTGTCTTAACCTTAACCTGGGGAAAAACGGAAACATGCAATGCAATATGCATTTGCTTTAGCAGAGCTACATTGCTGCTTCAGAGATGCTAACATCCTCCTAAACATATCCTAGCACTAAGTTCCACGTCAAAATCAAAGTCACTTCAAAACTGTATTTCAGCTATGCAAGAAAATAAAAACAAAAGAGTTTTTACCTGAAACTGCCAACAGAACTGCAGTTTCTATAGCTTTCAAGCCCACCTCCATGAAAACATCAATTCCTCTCCCTTTATATTCTTCTGGTTGTTCTTCTAATTTTACTTTTCCTTCCAATGACATTATCAGCATCCTTTTCTAAGCAAGATAAATGAAAAGGATTGCTCTGTCCTCAAGAAGGTCCACCAGCAATTACACTATCTTTTTTAATCAAAATCACCACTCCAACTAATGTGTGTTTCTAATGAAATTGCACTTTTCTTTGATAAAACTCTATTATTTTTATCAAGGTTTTCCCCGCAGCTGATTTTGGCTGATATGGCTGTAATTAACAGCTTGACACAAGACAGTACCTATGCTGAATATTAATCATACTAGCTATTCCTTAGAAATGTGATGTGAAAAATTAAAATATTATTTTTCTCCTCTCAAAACTCAGATAAGCTACATCAAGATTTTTAGGCCAGACTTCCATCTGTAGTAGTATTAAAACTAAAGAAGCTTTGCTAAGCCTCACCTTTACGTAAGCAAATATCCCACAAATAGAGTCACAAGGGGTTACACTGGATGCTTTTAGCCAGCAGATCAAGCTTCCAAAGATTACTCATTTTCTTCCATATTTACCATCATTTTTCATCAGTGTTTTCTCTCAAGACACAGGAGAAATTGCTTTCTTCTGCAGCTCCCTGGCAGACAAGATTACTCCTTACATGGACAGAATTTCCTGTAAAGTCTGCCATTGGCCCTGGGAATGTGAAACCAGCCACCACTGAAGACAAAATACCAATGAGTGGAATTTCTCCCTTGCACATTCCCAGTTGCCATTTGTCAGTGGCCTAGTTCTCTCTCTTCTCATGCCCTAGCTGCAATATTCTTTCAGCAGTGTGTTGTAAACAACCAGTCAGGGCTTTTTTTAGCTGTGTAATTAGAAGCCATTGCTTCTCAGTTTAATTTCTCTTTCTGTAAGTATAGCTCCCAGTCATCACCAGATGGCTATTCTTACTACTGACCTTGCTGTCTAGATAACTCCTTACACTTATCCACTCTTACTTTTCCAAATAAGGTCCTTAATGAGAACAAGCATAGTCATTGTGTCTACGATTATGTATTAAAAATTTCAACTTTAATATTCAGATTATAAGCACTGAAGAGAGTATATATACAGAAAAAAATTAAAGAAAAATGTTTTCCCTTATTAGACTGTCAAGTGATTCATATACTAATGATATTTATATAGTCACTGTAATGCCGATGCCTTATAACCTCTGTCTTATTTATTGTACAAGGTTTATTTCCTTGGATTTGCTCCAAAATAGCTTCTGGCTGTTGAACAAATTTAAGAGATGTTTAAAAAAAAAAAAATAAAATAAAATAAAAAATAAAAAAAAATAAAAAGGATGAATCATTGCTTAGATCTAGAAATGTGTTCAAATCAAGCTTTTTTTTTTTTTTTTGTAAATGTTGCTATTCCCCTTGACTAATTATAATTAAAATTCTACATAGAATATTTTTTTTTCCTCCTTTTATTTGTGAAAGATTTTCTGATCTTGTTCCTGTCATTGTCATGAGGACATAGAGGATCCCCGAACAAAAACAAAACCCACCTCATTACTTTCTGCGACCATGACTTCCATTCAAGTTGTCCTTGCTGCATCAGCCAAAAGAAATGCATCACTTCTCCCCATCCACAAGCATCATCCATCACGCCCTCTCTGCCACACTTGCTTTGTTTGCCTGGCCCTTTGGTAAACTTTGCACTTCAGCATTTTCATGGCTGAAGGTGACTCTGAAGAGCTCAGCGGTGAGCCCACCTACCAGACACCACGGCAGGAGGGCAGGTAAAACAGTTGCCCAGGGCACCCCTCTGTGGCTGACCGCTGCTCTGGACACACACACACTAATTAACAGAGGCACCTGATCACACAAGTGAATGATGTGCTTTTGTAGTAATTCATTAGCAATGGTGTACCAACACAACCTGGAAGCTGTAATGCAGCATGTCTTCTCGAAGCTTGGGTTACAAATCTCCAGACTACGTAGGAAGAATCAGTGAGGTTCTTAGGGAGCACAATCATAAACTTGGGCAGGTTTCAGTGATCTATAAAGGCATAGCAGGAATACGCGCATAACTTGGGTGAGTATAGTGCGCCAGTAATATTAATTGTGGATATATTTGGGTTGGGTTTAATATTTTTCTTCTACTTTTAAATCAGATATTCCTGGCAAAAATAAAAATTAAAAAAAAAATCACCACATTGGCCTCTCATATAAAGGGGAGCATAATAGTCATACATTAAAATAATCGTGCCTCATCTATAACAGGCTTTAACTAGCCAATGCTAACAAGCACCATTTTCCATTTTGCACACAGCCTTCTCTCAGCATTGGCCTGGGGAATTTAGGAGATAACTGAATTTATTGTCCACCAGGGCCCACACTGAGCAAGTTCTAATTAGTTATGAAGACGCAGATGCCTTAGTATCTTGTAGAGAGCACCGTATAACTCTAAAGCAGTGAAACCTCTTGAAGACAGCTCATTTGAAACTTGCATCAGCAACACACATGGGAGTACGGAAAAGTGTGTCAATGATACATAGTACATCATCCCACAAAATTTATACTTCCCCACCTCTAGAAGTGCACCACTTGTTCTGGTTGCAAGCCACAATTCATCAGAATGACAAATTATTTCAAGATACTCTTAAAGTCTCTTCCCCCGCCTCCATTTAACCTAAATTCTTTATACTGTGCATCCCTAGCAGCTACACAAATTCTGCTGTATTTTTTCTTCATCTACAAAGGTATTTGCGAGCATCATACCAGCACACAGCACTAATACTAATTAAAAGATTTATTAGCTGAAACAGGCACATTTAGAGATTCATTTGTTTTTGTCAAAACAGCTCGTATCATTTATTCTAATTCCCACCCTGGATGGCACTTTGCTGACTCAGAAGCTTGTGTTCACTTTGCTTTTCTGATTGGTACCATGTTGAAAATATACACGTACTTCCTGCATTAAAAAATAAAAATAAAACAAAAAATCCAAAACAATCAACCTACCCCCAATTTTATTGAAATTTCTCCAACTTAGCTCACCCCTGGATCATCCAAGAATGATGTGAAGCTCTCACTGAGAATTAGTAAGCAAATTTGTGTCTGTCACTGTACTAAGATGCACTTACCTACACACTAAACAACTCAGTAACAACCTGACAATTTGGAGCACGTGAAACCTGGCTCTGACAATAGGGCTGTCTTCAAGCAGGGTTTGAGATCTGATGACTAATCAACTTATATTCCATACGGTTAGGGTTCCATTGCTGTATTTACATCAACAGAGGAGAAAATCTCAGAAGCCATAACACCAATTAGTGTGGTTTAACAAAGTGCACAGCAGAGGGGAAAACCAAGTCATCAGCGTATTTTACACATCCCTCGCTTTAACCATTAATTTGATTAATCATTCTTGGTAAAAGCCTCCAGCAGGAAGTATTTTGCATTGGGCATAGAAGTAGGGACTGCTGTTGAGCAGAAAGCCCCACACCAGAGCATTAACATGTGCAGCATACAAGCCCTTTACAGTAGCAGTGACGCACACAGGGCATTCATTGATGATGCTTTGGGACAGCCGTATCTCCACAACTCCAAAAGCTATTTCAGCATTTGGGAAACCTCCTTGGGGTTGGCCCCTAGCGAGCTGCACCCTCCAGGCACCCAGAGAGCACCTCTTTCTAGCATCCCCTCTTTCTTATAGCCTGAATGAATTAATTCTACATCCAATTTACCCACAGCAATTCTGAGGGAACTATAACTCCCCCCCTAATCCACCTCCAGACAAGCCTTTAATTACACAGCCTAAACCCCTGCAGACAGGTTTTGCTCTTTGATCTTCAGTTTATTGCTGCCATAGATGTTCCTGGCATCTTTTACTTTCCAAATACACTTGTAAAGGCACAAAAAGGAGAATAAAACAGAACAAGTTCCTGATAAGTCTTAGGGGATTTCTGTCGCAACAAAGGAGCAGAACTGCTTTGAGCTGCTGGGGCTTCTTCCCTACCGTTTTTTTGGACGAAATTGAGAGCCACATGGAGACAGGATGAGCGAACACCTAGTAACCTGCTGGTGCAAAATGGTCTGAAGATGATATGCATCCAGCAGACAAAGGCTTTGTACACTTTGTCTCTTCATTTTCAGTTCCAAAGTGGCCTACTCTGAATTCTAATCAACAGAAAACAGAGGAAGCAATTATGTATAGGGGCCTTCCCATTTATCAAAGCAAGAAGCTATAGGTTCAGCATGCACTAGGTCAGAAGGTGGGTCACAGGGAGCTTTCAGCTTCTTCCAGCTACCAAATGTGATTAATTCTGTACCCACTTTTCTCACACAGCTGGGTGCCCAGCAATTACAGACCCCCCACAGGAAGTCCACTTCCCTCAGCTTATCTCCCAAGAGCAGTTACACACGCATAACATTAGCTACTTCTAGTAGACCGCACGCTGTTAGCAGGCTGTTTGAGAGAGACAACCACTGTCCAAGCAATAATCGCTCACTGTTCAGTCCCCCACCACTCCCATCCTGTGTGTATAATTAAAAATCTGTTACCTCTCTGACTTGGCTAGCAATTGGAGGCCCTCTCACAATAGTGCTCAGCAGACACAGGGCTTTAACAGATGGCAAGACAATGACGCAATTCAAAAATCTAAATATGATGCCACAGGATCAGACCGTTGCAGATTTGATAACAAATGAAAATAAACGCATGACTGTGGAATCAATAAGACATAGATGAAAATAAATTAAATGCATCGCTCATACAGTAGGGAGTGGGTGTAATTTGTTGAAGGATAAAAATGACAATCTTGCTTCTATGGTGTGCTGCAGTATCTGTGGAGCCTCTTTGTATCTTTCCTATTTTCCTACTAATGCTGCTGCAAAGCAATATTAACCAATAAAATAACATTTCACATTAAACACTCAGGCACTGAGAATTAAAAGACGTAGCACATATTCCACTCAAGTAGTTATCCTGTACATGCTGTCAGCTGCTGCTTATAGAGGAAGCGTACGACAGCCAAAAATGAGGACTGAAAACATCTTAAGCTTGCCCTAGTTTGCACCTTGCTGCTTTGCTAGATATGAAAGCATGGGTAAAAAGATTAAATAATGGCATCTTCTGTTTTCACTTATCACTGTTCACATTTAGAGAAGAGTCGAAAATAGAGTAGGAAATTTCTGAGATCAAATCAGGATAACTGAAAAGAAATGCTCAGAAAAGTATGTGAAAAACAATGTCAAGAATTTCCCGTGCTTCCCTAATAACAACCTACATGAAATTATGCCTTTGGTTCTTGTACTTTTGGATAAACAACAATTTTTCAATAAGATGGATGAGTACCTAAAAACAATGGGAATGATTCCCATAGAAACACTAAAACTGCATTACACATCTCAACACATAAATTATGCATCAATTTTCCTTCCTATTTGGAATTAGAGGAAAAAGAGCACTTAGATCCTAGTGTATTCTGCTGCTGTCTGTCACCATATTATCACCCAGATCACGCAGCAACAGTAAGAAAACTATCATGTACGATTTATTAGCTACACCCCCATAAAGAAAGCTGGGCTGCTGATACATGAGGTAAGTAAATAAGACGGCAGATGTAGAGATTCAGACAAGTGGAGCGCTGCGTCCTTGCCCTCAGGGAAGGCCACATCATGCTATTTTAGGTCTTTTTTGTTCACTGAAGTAGTTAACATGCTTCCTCAGAACAAAAACTTCAGGACAGGAATCATGGACTTAGGCTTCATATAAAAATATTTTATACGGCGCTTTCAAAATGCAGCTGCATTTTTGTGTATCACTGCTGCCCAAGATACGTTTATCAGAGCAGGACCTCTGCACTAACAAAGGACTAGATGCTGCCATGCGAGGAGGCAGAGGACCAGAGGACAGGTACGGAGGGAGCTCTGGGGGATGCTGTGGAGGATAATGATGATGACTGGAGCAAACAGCTGCTGGGCTGTGAGAAAGTACAAGGGAAATTTCTCATTTATCAAAAGCTGTTGCTCTGCACTGTCTGCACAACAGCTGCTGTGGGGTCAGTCTCCCTAGAACAGGGGATGGCCTCGGACACAGCTTACTGCTTTCTACCTCAAGGCACAACATAGCCAAGGCAGACTGGGTGTTATCTTTGCAAAACACTTAGCCTTACTTTTACAGACGGAGAAGTAACAGAGCAGCAAGGAAACCATGTTGCAAAGAAACCCTGCAGCTCTGGTGCTCAAGGCATCAGGCAACCCTTCCTCCCTTCTCCATGGCTCAGCCTTCACACAGGCCCACTAACACTACCTGAGATTATTACTGATTTTCAGGATCTTGAAATTAGTTTTCAAAAACCAATTGTGCTCCTGGGGTGATGGGATTAACCAGCCAACTCTGGCTCTCACCTTAGGTCAATCCTCCATATCTGAAGAACTTGGATAAGTTAAACATTGGCTTTTTTGACCTCCTTGCCCACACACTCCATGCTCCCAGAGTGTTTGGGTACCCAAGACCCCTCCGTTCCCTTCCCAGGAAAGCCAACCTTCCCCCAGGGCTCCTTCCAGAGTACAATAAACTCACAGTTTGAGTCTGCAGGAGAACAAGTAATTGAAACAGATTTTACACAGCATTCCAAATCAATTTTTAATTATAAATTGGCAACCTCAAAAAGGCCAAAGACCAAGGTATGTGAAATATCCTTACCTCCTGAAAAGCCATAAAAATGGATTACAAAAGATTAGAAGGGTAAAAAAATGGTTTAGGTCTGTTCTGACAGAGCTTCCTCTACTCCCTCCTCATATAAAATCTAGGACAGCCGATGCTACAACTGCCTCAAGTTCATCAAGTACCAACTTTTACTTTTTGGAGCTTTTCATCCCTAAATTCATCTATGCTTCTCCAGAATTACAATTTGTTCCACAAACTGTAAACCCATAAAGGAGAAAGCTTTTCAAGAATATTATTTCCCATTGTATCGTGTAGATGTTTTGCATACTCTCCCCAGCATAAGCTTTAGAATATTACAAGGGGGGGAAAAAGAGCAAAAAATATACACACATGTGAGGGAAGAAAAAAAAAAAAAAAAAAAAAAAAAGGAATAAAAGAAGGAATCAAATTCTTTGTTAACTCATATAGTCCAAAAAAAGTACATGGCTTTCTTTCCTTTTCAGAACTCTAAGCATTTTTTTCTAAAGTTACATGATCATCTTTAACGAATTGTTCAACAGAAAAGATTCAGATCACAAGGCAAGCTGAAATAGCATCAGTAAGCTCAAGCTTTTGATAATGTTTACCTCTATTTCATTTTCAAAGTACACAGAATGCCAAATCCTGCTTGCTTTTTCATATGCAATTAATCCCACCAAAATCCTTTGGGACTACTTCTGAAAGTAAAACGAGCAGGATTTAGTTTATAATCCAACACTGACAGGAAGGGAAAATATGATATTGTGTTTTATCCTTAGCAAAGAACCCTGGCACTAAATCCTCATGAATGAGTAGAGTGTTAGTGCATATTCTGCAGCTAATCTGGCAACTGGGCAATTTCCTGTTTGTAGTTTATATTTTGCCCAAATGACTGTGTAGAGACAGATGGCCACACCAAAGGAGGACAGTTCTGGAAAGAAGTCTCCTTCCCTCAGGAGTACTTCAAAAGATCAGTTTGGGAACTGCCAAAGCAGGGTCTTTTGCCAAGCAGCTGAATCACAACACACTGAATACCTTATTCGGCTGGGTTCTGTATCAAATTCTTACCATCTGATAAATAGAATGTTGAGGAAAGAAGAGCGAAAGACATTTCAGGGATTGATTAGTTTCTAACGTTAATGACTGGATGTTAAGACTCATTCCAAGACTTTTTTTTTTTATTCCAAGAAAGGAAATCTTTCCTGACTGCATTTTCTGCATCCTTAGAAGTATGCCCTAGGTTACTGATTATCTGGGATCCCATCATGAAGTTTTCAAAAAAGATACTCATTTCCTTCATGCTACAATGGCTCAATCAGATCAAGTTTCTAAAACATAGGTCATGCAAAACTGATGTTAGCCAAGGGCTTTATTCTCCCTCATAATTTTTATCCATGATTTTCCAGCACCAATTACCTGGGTCATCTTTTCTTTGTTTCAAAGAGAAAATAAAGATATTTAAGAATTATCTATGAAAACACACAATACATTTAGAATAGCAAGCCACATACTGTTTATTTGGATTTGAATTTACCTTTCCTCTGAGTAAACCAGAAAGATTTTTATCATCAATAACAATCTCAGCTCAAAAACCTTCAGGACTGTCAGGTAGTAAGAGAGATTTTGGGACTGTGAGATTAAATCAAGTGTTGCTGTATTGAGAAAAACTGAAGAGTCAATAGTTTTAATTTTGATTAACACAAGTCAGAACTAAAACTGGATTTAGTATAGTGCAAATGTGTCTCACCATTTTGCTTATCTGCAGAGCAAGACATCACTTCTTCAAGGTATTCACACTTGGCTGAGATTCATTCTTCATAAGCTTGAAGGCTAAGGAAAAAAAGGTTTAAAATTATATTTTAAAATGCTGGATTACATTTCAGGCTATAAATCAAAGTCTGCAACCTTGGAATCACAAAACACATATGACTATATCTTGAGTGAATACTTTGGAAATATTTCAGCTCTTTTGCTCTGTCTCCCTAGTGATAATAAATACAGATTTCAGTGCTACATTTGATTGCTACTAGACTTATGCTGGTCTATTAGGATTTCTAAATTGCATAAGCAGAAAGTGCTTCTGAAACATGGCTTAAAAGAAAATCATATAGAACACAAAATGTTACAAAAATCTAAGAACTACTGGAATTTCTGTTTAACTCGAGCAGAAATAAGTTAGATGTTGCACACCCTAGGCATAGCAAAACAGCAGCCAACTTCCTGTTCTCGTGGGAGCGTCTTTATTCCCAGTCAGGTGTGTGGGGTCAGATCAATGGAGTCATTACTGAACGGCACTGCATCTGGCGTGTTATATGGACTTGTATCACATGAGCACGTTAACAGTCCCATCTGACTTCCACCGTAACCAGTAAAACTGTCCCTAAAATCCCCAGCTGGTGACCCAAATCTATCAAAAAAATTGAAAGGATGAATGAAAACTTAACCACTTTCAGAGCTGGTAAAGTAAGAAAGATTGAAATGACACAAAGATGTCCTGTAGGCTTCTATGATAAAATTAAGATTAATTGCTGGGAAAGTCCCACTTGCAGATGAAAGAGACGGAATGTACTCCTTGGGATCAGGTGGACCATTTTAGAAACCACTGGGAAATGCAAAGCAACTTGAATAGGATTACTGAGGGAAGCAGAACCAGGAATAAAATTCAGTTCTGTTGACCTGAAGCTGTCTACTCACCTCCCAGCTATTACAAGAAACACGTGGGAAGGGAAATAGCATACTGCACTTAGGATGGCAGAAATTACTTTTAAAAAGGTAAATGATTCATAAAACTTCATGCTAGTGAGCACTCCCCTGCACCTACAACCATGTACTTGCTCAAGCATTTAACACAGCTGTATTGCTCACTTCCAAGTCACAGTTCTCATGAGCAAAGAGCATTCAAGGTGATATTCTTGGCTTGTTAAGAGCAGTACACGTCCATCTGTCGAGATCTGTTTTGACAGAATTTAATCCCTTTGCGGTTCTTCTTTGTGTGTCTGTTTAATTTTTTATAACGTTGCATATTTCACTTCTCTTAAAAGCAAAATCCTAAACATGATGTCTGATGCACGCAGGTTGTCGTAGACTTGCCTGTTCACTAAAGATATTTAGAAAGCAAAAACATTGAATGACCTGGCAAGTTTTAAATCAAAAGAAATGTGAACAAAGCTAAACTCATCTTCTTTCTGCAACATATGCAGGAAAAAGCTAGCAGGTATTGGTCCAAAAGACACTTAGATACACAAGAAAAAAAATAATAAAAGAAAACAGTGCAGGCATCCAGGGCATCTCCATATCTTGCACATTGTAAGAATGTCTCATCATTCCATCCTATAAACCAGAAAAGCACTTTATATGTAGAAAAGAGCAACAATGCTCAGAGTATGGCCTTCTGCAGAACAGGGTAATAAATTAGGACCCTTTGGTTTGGAAAATAGGTAACTGGAGGTCCACAACCCAACAAATGATGCAGAAAAGGTGATAAGAGCATGATTATTCAGCTTCTCATAATACCAGAACTACAGAAAATCTGATAGTATCAAATCTGAAACACAAATAAAATATTTCCCTCAATAAGCAATTAAAGAGTACTATTCATTACCACATTATATTTGAGAGATAAAAGTATAATGAGTTTCAAAATGGTTCACCAGCAATTTCCAAAGAAATCCCTAAATTACCGACTGCTTGAGTTTGGGATGATAACATACACACACACACAAAAAAAAAAAAAAAAAAAAAGATCACTCAGATGATGCATGCTTGCATGCTTTGTTGTACTTCTCTGAAAAGATCTGACATACTGGCCACCATCATTAGTACTAGGTTAAAGGGACTTTGGGTATGAACCATCATGAAAATTCCTGTATCGTCAGCCTAAAAACTTTAAAGCTTTCCAAAATTAAACTCAATCACCATGGAAAATGAAAATCTATTAGCAAGATTTGGTCAAATAAATTAATCTCATGAACTTAAGGCAGATTCAAATGACTGTTCAAAGAAATTGTAGTAGTAGATAGTTCAGCAAAATTTAGCACATAATGTAGATCATTATGGTACAATAACAAAACCAACTGAACTGAGGGAAGTGCAGAACCTTATGACCACTGGAAATGCTCACTTGCAATATTGCTGCCTGCAGACACTGTTTTCCTACCAACAGATAATGTGGTTAAATTTGTTATGAGACAGGTTTTTGCCCTGCTCAAGCAGTTGGACCTAAGAACAACTCATGTGTTCACAGCTGTATATATTTTTTTTTTTTAGCAGAACCTGAATTCTCCAGGTCTGCTGCAGAAAGCCTTCAACAGACAGTTAAAAGCAATTCTCAGACAGCCATCTCCTTCTCTTTGGAAAGGAATTAATCTACACCAGCTGTGGAAAGTGAAGAATGCTTCCTGTCACCTTTATATCACAGCTTTCTGTCAGTGCCGGTGACAACATCACCTCCCAGGTTAACACCAGACACAGAGGTAAGCATCCATGGAGATAAAGTCCAAGTATTTTAAAAGCAGCATCACAGATACCCTGGGGGATCTTCTATATGAGACAACACAAGTAGCAGCAAGGCCAAGCCCTAAGGAACCCTGGATAAATGTGCTTCATGAATAGATCATTCTGAATTTATCCCTTGCTCAAGGGTAACTGCTACTTCTTTGTAAATATCACACATGAACTAGCATCACATTATGATATCTGTATCTTCTATTTAAAAAAAATAAATAAATTTATCCCGAGACTATTCTCATCCCCAGCAGGCCCAATCAAATTAATCCCAAATGTCTTCGCATATGTACCCAGACACAACAAAACAAACAGAGAAGTCAGGAGCAGCCCAGGTGCCAGTCTGGTTGGCTCTTTCCGAATTTCAAATGAAGCATCAGTTTGTTAGGCTTGTTAGAAGAAAAAGTTGTCTTCACGGCTAAGTTCCGAGACTACTGAGTGCAAGTTTGGCCCCTTTATGAAGAGAGCTAAACCTGTATGGCATGTACTACTCTGTCCCCAGGTTTTGCATCAGGGAGTACATAAAACCTGAATCTGAATACATGAGGATTTGAAGTGCAATCTAAGCTTGTTGAGTGCTGTAAATAATGGGCAATGGTCATTGCGAGAGAGAAAAACATTGGATCTTTCCACCACTCACCTTACCAGGTGCTGCTTTTTAGGGTGAATTTCAGTAGTGAGGCTTAAAAGCCGGAAGCTTTACACTTGGCAACATCTTGAATAAAACAGCAATACTGTAACCGTTGCTAGCCTCAACACAGAGGGAATTTTTGACAGCTTTTTATTTTGACAAGAACAGAGAAAGCTCTCAAATTCTCAACTCAAGAATCACTTCAGTCAAAGTGGATTACAGAAGCAATTCTCTTAATCAGCAAGTTTAGCATGGAGCAGAGCTTTACAGAAAACAGCTTATAGAAACAGTAAACAAGAAGTTCCTCTCAATTATGCAGAGACCCCCACCTCAATTCCAGGTGATAAGTCATGGAAGCACAGTATTAATGCCTTATAAATAACACATCTATTTCTGTTCAGGACTGTTTCCTGTACCAAAACAATTTCACTAGTAAATAATTCTGCTTGTAGAGCTAGAGCCAATATCCTCCTTTATTCAGTAACATACCGTCTCTGCCATATATATCTAAGATAAACTGCTGTTGCTTCACCTTGAAAAATTACTTAGAGAACATTTTAATGAACTAGAGTGACTTTACCTAACAGAACAGAAAATGGAAGATCTAAGTGAGAGGAAAAGAACCACCACCACCAAATAACATCTTCAAACTCAGCTATCTCCACAAACCCACTCTGCTCCTACCTGTTCGTGAGTAATGCTGCTTGTTCTAAACATCATGGCTATAATCATGTCATCAGGTCACACACAAAAAACCTGCTAGTATTTAGCAAATAAAACCAAAGTGTTCAATGTTTTTTGTCTAGGCACCTTGAAATAATATCAAAATAACTGATCTTGGAATTTGGACTATTACTGATAACAATTTTAAAATACCTTCTGTATTTCTTTGCATAAGGCCTTTTAAAATTTAGATCTAAAAACAGATAACAAGCAGACAATTTCATCAGCAGTTGATTTATTTCTGCTTTCTGCTCTCTCTGGTCGCAGTTCAGTGAAACCCATAAATAAGTTAGGCTGGTGAAGGAGATTGAATTTTTGAGACCACAGCAGTAAATGAGGAATTGAACAGCCTGGAGGCTGAAATATCTTCTCTTGGGATATAAGCCTTTGGACCTATTAGCAGCTGTCTGTATTGCTGTTCCAGCCATCGACACATATGACCATGTCAACATATTGAAATGATTTATGTTTCTTTGTGTTGCAAAAGGACAGACCTTATTTGTGTTTGGGGCTCCATCACTATTACTGGAAACATCAAAAGTCAGTTAGCTACATAGATTACAATATATACACACCCACGTTTTATTCCAAAATTAAAGTTTCCAAACACCATCAAGCTTCTCTCAGGAACTACTTCTCAATATTTAAAAGACATCCAAACAAATCTAATATTTAGGAGGCTTAAAAAAAAAAAAAAAAAAAAAAAAAAAAAAAAAAAAGCATTGAACAAGGCCTATAGGCTGTAAGCTTTTGTGTACACTTACAGGAAAAAAGTTGTATTTTCAACATGTTTACTATATCTAACACCTTTTGTTTCTCAACTAGTTTACAAAAGTGCTGTTTGTGCTGTTAGCCACAAATTTTTCCTTTATTAAGTACTAAAAAGTAAGATTTTCCAAAAACATGGAAAGACATGGTCAGCACAATTTGATTATAGAGAAAACTGGGTTTTGTTTGTTTTTTGTTTTGTTTTTAACACTTTTAGTCAGTACTTGCAAAGGAAAGACTAACAGGGAGACTTGAAAATAAAAGCAAGCAGAACAAGCAAAGAAGAAACCTCCCCCACTACCCACCACTTACATATTTTGTAGTTCTCTGGCTTGGAATCAAAATTTCACCAAAACCCAAGAGATTCCACACACAACTGAAGAATCAATGAATCACCAAACCAAAGACCACGAGTAAAAAGAAGCATCTCCAGATCTTACTTCTTGCAAAAACATTGAGATGCCCTCTGGCAAAACGCAGCTCAGAGGAGCAGGCCCACACCCTCTGCAGGCACGTGGCGGCCATTTCGGGGCAGTTACCTCAGGAGCTGTCCCACCCGCCCGGCACAGGTGCCGCAGCGCTGTTCCTCCATCTTTGGCAGCAGACCCACATGTGATAAACAGCCTAACACACTGAAATGAACACTTGTACCCATCTCCCACTAATTTAGCATTCCACAAAAACTGAGGTTATTATTTCTAGCAAGGTGTCACTTAGTGAAGGCCACGGGCTTACCAGGCGTGGCAGAAACGGCGCCCCACAAAGTGCTGACCAGCAAGGCTTCAGACAATAGCCACACACGTAAAAAAAAAAAGAGTAAAATTTGCTAACAGATCTATAAAGGTATCTCTGCACCTAAGACAGTGCTATATCTAGTCCCAGGGCTCTCTGAACCCCACAGGGAGGAGTCAGGTGAGAGCTCCCAGACTCCACATGACTGCACACCTCCACAAGCCAGCATCCAAGCTAAACAGTTGAAGTAGAAAAGCGTTACCCAAGACAATTTTATTTTCTAACTATTCACTTATATCCCACATAGTCACATGGTGTTCGCAGCAGGCTTCCAGTGTCCACTCCTGAGGGAAATGGCATACCTGCACGACGACGGACAGCTCCAGTATTGCCTTTCAGCTAGCCCTTGCTTCCAATTCACACAGTTGGATAGAAAGAGGCACACAGATTAAACTCATACAACTGGCAGGATGCTTAGGATCTACATTGTAGTGTGCTCCCCAAAAGGTTTTATCAGCTACTGTACAATGACCACTTCACTGACGGACATTCATAGAAAAGAGTTAACAATCAATCCCACAAGTGAACAAACAGGTGTCCTACGTAGTGCAGTTCATTTACAGATAAGTGGACAGAAAAAATGCAGACACTATGTAGCATAAGTCTTTTAATTTAAAAAAAGCCCTCCTACAAATAGATTTTTTTTCATACATAGTGCAAAACAGGTGGTGAATCCCATCTGATTTCTCTGCTTAGCACAAATTTAATTACTATTTTTGCAGAAAATTAAAACTTAACACACACTGAACTTTAACTCTTTAAATTCAGTTTAAAAAAAAATCTGTAATGAGATTTTAGTATCCCACTTCAAAGATTAATGACATCAAATATTTTGGTAAAACAGACCACATCATAAAAAAGAAAAAAGTACACAATAGATATGAGGAAGTTTATGAGTTGATATAGTTTATTCCAGATTTCAATATGTACTAATAATTATTTTTCGGGGAAATCATCACTGACAGAGAAGTAAATGCTATTTTAAATGTTTTCAGAAAGCTTCTCTTATCACAGTGTTGTAGATAAACTGTATGCAGTTTTAAAAAAGCAGTGAACTTATCTCTACTGATGATACACTGAATAAATACCATCACAATATGCAAAATACCTACGTTTAACATAAGGTTCCTTTCTGTCAAAATAATCCTGAGTATTAGGTAAAAACAGTCAGAAGCATGATTTATTCAGCATCTTAATCAGCTTGATTACATGTCAGATTTGAATTTCAGTAGCTAAGAAGAATGGTGGTTCAAACTTCAGACCAGATGCTACCACCATTATTATTTTCCAAATAGCAGCCAGTGCTACATCAATGTTAGTTTTGCCAGGTTTAATGTCAATTGCACTGTAATTTGGGTGAAGTTGACTTAAAGAGGAGATGAAACAAAAATAATTTGCATTCATAACAAACCAAAAAACGTTCCCAATGACCAGGGTGAAAACAAATTTCTGCATTGCACTGAATAAAAATAATACACCCTGCCCCACCGCATAACCATTAAAATACATTTTTATCTGCTTTCACTGCTACAGAAGAATATGCAAAATAAGTCTAGTGCCAACATCTTTTACTCCTTGAGTTATTAGGGAAAAGGAAAAGTACACTTTCTTTCTGGGTAAGAAAGAACACACTATCTCAAATAAGATGCTTTATTTTTCATCCTGCTGACAAGGTTTTCTCCACTTAGATAACCAAAGTACTGCCCAAACCATTATTCATATTATTTTTTTTTATAATAACAAAAATCATCCAAACTGTAACAGCCACTGTTTATTAAAATGTATTTTTCTTCAACTGTAAGCATAGCTCTGAACGATGCCAGGTGAACCAGTAAGCAATTGTTAACTGCTGAAGAGATGACAATAAGATACAAGCATTTTAAGAGGCTTCTTCCATATCCACATCCTCTTGTAGCTTCTGCACCATTTTCTCTTCCAGCTGTTTTGGTTTGCCTTCAAAACAAAGAAATATTAAATTCAAGATGTCTCAACAGGCAAAACAACCTGAATATATTAAGCAGTTGTTTAACAGTAAACCCACCAAGCTGAATATTATTTATTGTTAACCTCCATCATCACCTAAAAATTATAGAATTGCTGCAATAGAACAGCTGATACAGTTTTTATGCAAAAGTCTAAAATGCAGTCAACGTATTTTTCCACTTATGTAGCTAGCAAAAAGATTTAAGCTGTCCTGAATGGTGTGTTGGATGGCAATAATGTTACCTCTTAATAATGCTACCAAATTGAAAAAAAAATACAGGACTGACATTTGTTTCTGCTCTTTAATGCAATACACTGAAAAGGAAACTGTTGTTGTCTGAGAAACAATTGCACGTTAGTGTGCATCATTCCCTTAGCATAAGCAAAGCTAAAAAACAAACAAAAAATTAAGCATAAATATATCCTAACAAAAGCCTGTTTCACATAGCTACAGTCTTAAGATTTGTACATAACACAAACAGAAATGCAAAAAACCTTACAGATTTCTAGTTAACATCTAATACAGTAACCTACCTCCAACTGAGACAAGGTCATTAGTAATTTTTACAGAACACGAACTAATGGATATAAGTGTTGGTTCGTTTTTTTTTTTTTTTAAATTCTCTCTGTGTTCCATTAGCTGTACTTTATAATCTGTTTTTCTCAACATGATCTAACACAAAATAGCACTTTCAACAAGCTGTTTGGAAAACAGAAAATTTAGGAGGAATAGGTATCTGCAACTCAAAGCTAACTTAAAAACTCAGTTCACTGACAAAGAATATACAATATTTTATCTGTACTAGACAGTTTTTAGTCCAAATTAGCAGAATTACCATTATATCGCAAAAAGTTAGGATTATATTCCGGAAACAGTATTCTTACATAAGTTCACACAGTGAACTACATAAAAAAGCTACATTTCCACAATTAGATAACAACAAAAAAAAATCTCATGTATTTTATATTAATTAATGCGGCTGGCTGTTGAGTTCAAATGATTCAATTCAAAGGGAAGACTTATATAAATACACTGATTAAGAGATTTGCAGTTCTGAAAGTACCAGGTATTACGTGCAATAAAATGAAAACACTGCAGTAAGAAGGGATAAATGCAAGACCAAATAAGCAAAAAGGTATGTTTGATTCAGAACAAAGATATTGCTCACATTTCATGACAAGAGCTATACTTCACATTCAATAGTCAATTTAATTGTTAAAAAAAAAAAAAAAAAAAAAAAACATAAGATTATTGGTGAGTAGGGTAAGTCGTACTAAAAAAAGATCAATATTCATCATAAAATTGTATACTCTAAGAGTATACACAAACCAGGTAAATCAAGTTCTTACCTGCATGTGGAGCACGAAGAAGGTGGATATTCTGTTTGACTTCTTTGATATCTTCTGCCTTCTGCAATTCTTTGTTCTTCTTTAATCTGGAGGATAGGGGACATTAAATTAAATTACCTTTTAAGAGGTGGTGGATGTTTTCTGTTTAATCCATGACACACGTATTTAGCTATAGGTAAATAAGTGTTAAGTAACTCTGACTGTAAGCAAATAAATATAAAAACTATTTGAAAACCTATTTAACTACATAATGGATTCAAAATCAGAAAGCCAGCACTATCAGCTCTTATCAGAAATGTGTTTAAATCTGGAAATCCAAGCTAAAAATAATGAAATACCACTATTACAATTGCATGTGTAAAAGCTACATTTTCTTTGACAGCCTATATAGCATAGTAGTTAGGTAGCACAGCAGACTCCACTCAAACTATTTTACCTCATCACTTCGACTACCATACATGTATATGTAACAAAGCAAATAAACATTTAAAACTCCTAATTGTTATTTTTCTGGAAAGACCGACTGTCTAGTACAGATCTGCAAGAGCTCCTGTAATACAAATGCTTCTCCTCACCTGTTCATAATAAACCTAGCTTGGCGTTTTTGCTTGATCTCCTCCACTCTCTTCATTGCATCAACTGAAACAAAGCAGAAGTTGCTGTAAAAGTGCTTACATAGATACAGTTGAAAATAGATGTTATTTTACAGAGCAACACTACCAGTACTCCATAATATGAAACCTCTACAACAGAGAGAACTCATATTGCATAGAAGTTCTTCCTTCTTCAAAGAGAACAGATTTTTTTGTATAATAATGAGTTATATTTTAAAACTTATTAATGGTTTCACTTCTATGCCTACATACATTTTTTACAGTTAAGCATCACAAGAAAAGCCTCTTACTCTATTTGAAATCAGATGCAAGTTACCGTCTTCCCCTTTCTGGCATTCACCCCTAACTTACAAAGTAACTCTTCCATTTTATATCATTTATATTATTTATGAAACAAACTAAAGCAGAATGAATGGGAACAAACAATGGTATTAGTATAAAGAGGCTTACACTGGGAGCCTCTTAAAATTCTGGAGAACAACCAAGGCTTTTTCAAAGATAACAGTTCAAAATACAGTAATGCTACACCTGGTTTTCTAAACAGTTTCTGAAAATAAATAAATAAATAGAATAAAAACAAGCAAAACCCCATACCCATTCATAACAGCCCCACACCTAAGAATTTGGTCATAACTCCAGTAATTTCCACGAACAATCATTAGAGAGAGCAACTATTCTACACAGTCTCCTGAAAACATGTTCATGTAAAGTAGAAGTTCACTCCTCACAGTTACTCTTCAGTTCTTTTTCTACCATGACTCACCAGTCTTGTTCCACAACTCTCTCTGGTATTTCACTGGCTCATTTCTACGTTTTTCAAATTCAAATGAATTATCCTGTATTAAGAAAAAGTAAATACAGATTATATACAGAAGCATATTTAGATCAATACATTCTTATTGTAGCACTCAACTATTAATATTCTCGATTCCTGTATTTTAAATAAATTTAGAGATTACTAGACTATGAGGGCATATATTAGTGTTTGACCTCAAAGTCTCACATGCCACAGTGATTTGCCTGAAAAGAACTATTTACCAAACCATCTCCTTTGACTATTTTCTTTTTAATAAGACAAAGGGAAGAGAAAAGTTCTAAAATGAAGTAGGAACTACAGAGTAGACTAGACAGGTAGAAGGCAAAATGTGTAGTCATTATTCAAAAGCCCAGAATTCTGAAAAAGTTCAAGAAACGTTATTTCATTGTAAGAATATCATAACAATAGAAAATCATTTGAAATGGTGAAATATTTCAATTGATGACACTGTAGGGTTCGGGGTGGGCTGATGAGAGGTGTTTTTTTTTCTGCTAGACATAATTATTTTTGCACCAGTTTTATCTGAAGATTTTTCCTTACCCACAGGCTCTTTTTTTTTTTTCTTTTGTAACTGTAAAGCAGAGTTTTAATCTTCACTTCATGTAAAGACAGTTTCAATGAGAGCTACAATATGTAGTAGCAAGAAATGGCACACAGACTCACAAACTTTGCTCCATTATGAAACAAATACTAGCCTTCACCATGTCATAGCATCAAAATGTACAAAAAAAAAGCAAACACTGGCCAAAAAAAATCTTCTAAATTCCAAGTGTGACAGGACATAACATCAGTGTCCTCAGTCACTCTAAGGGGAAGAATAAGCCAGTCCTTCAGAAATACTTTGTGAACAACCACCTGGCGACATTTATTACTTAAGGACAGTCCTGTAAAATATGAATACTTAGTATTTTTAACACTGAAGTACATTTGTCTTTTCTTTTTAACCATCTTAAGTTCTCATACACTCTTTTTGAAACATTCCTATCTATGCAAAGACTTTCCCTATATACTGTAGGCATTAAGGATATTTCCAAAGGTAACATTGGTGTTTATATAGAGAGACTTCTTACTGTAAACCAGATTATCTGATTGTGCAGAAATACAATTACCAAAGGTCTACATTCACAGAGTAGATTTACAGATGGAAAAAGCATGCCTTGGATTTTGCATGCATTGGGGATATATGCAACCAGCTTTCACACAGAAGCTGAAACATGAAGTTCAATGTTATAGACAAACCAAATGAATAGCTCACCCTCAAGGAAATCCTCTTTTCTACAGTAACTCCATCCCTGGTGCTCATCTAACTAAACAATAAAACATGCTACTAGTTAACCTAATGTGTTCAGAAGTGGAAAAGGCTAGCTTACTGCAGTTTTGATGAATTAGTGTAAAGTGTAGAATAAGAAGTTCATCTCCTTACCACTGTCAATTCTTTGCCAGCTGCTTTCCGGAACGCTTTGGTCCATCTGATCTTTCTTGGATTCCGCTTCTTCTTGAAGTTTTTGTGACATTTTGATTTGCAGAATCTAAATATCTTGGAAAAAAAGAAAAAAGTCAAATATGTTATTCCCGCCCAATTGCAAACAGGGTATCAAACAGTGGCATTTCTCTTAACAATATAGCTCATCGAAAATGACACAGATCTTTTAAATTTCAGTCTTCTTATTTCAAATGTCACTATTAAGCAACTGTAAGGGATGGTGACTGTTTTGGGGGCTGTTTTTTTAATTATTCTCAGTGATAGTATATTTTAGCAAATTACCAGCTTACAGGCAAGTATTACCTCTATTTTGCAGATTTTTGTCTGTAATAACTGTGATGCAGAAACAGGAAAAAAGGTGAGGGACTGCAGCTGGGCGAGCAGCAATTGCTAATACACGTAGTGCTTAACCCTACCACACTAAGCTTTTGGTGGAGTAGTTAAATTTCAGACATGATGCATTCTTCCAGAGTTCACGTTGCTGTTACTATACACTAAGGCATGCATACACTACCTACGGGGTCTCTGGAACCCAACCAGACTAAACTCAGAGTCTTAATGAAATAAACATGCACAAACCTTGCTAGAGCACACAAAAAGAACACTCTTTCAAAAGTTAGTATTTGTGTTACATTTCAGCAGAACCCTGTACAGGAAAACTAAACACACTTGCTTTATCATATATATTTATTAATTTGTTTCACTCTCAGTGCAACATTCAGCTACAGCAAGTTTCATTACACAAAGGACTGCTGCAATTAAGTTCGGCAACCTAAGACACTCAGTACAATTTGGCGTCTAAGAACCAGATTGGTATCCTCATCAGCAGCTCCCAAATAATAAAGCATAATGATGCTTCTTGCATCATGACATAGTGAAAAAGCAATGGGGGCAGAAGCAAGATGTAAGGAAGATGCTAGATCCCCCCAATGTCTGAAGTCATCCTCCTAAGTGACAACTGACTACAAAAAAAAGTTGGAAACCACTTAAATTTAGAAAGAGAAGAGAATAGCACAGCGAGGATATGTAAAAGTAATCTCCCATAATTACATGACTAGTTTTGTTTCTTTCATAAAGTTTTTGCTTATAAAACAAACAGTTTCAAGCACTGTTCTTGTTTCTTCTTTATAAAGTCATTTTCACAGCTGTCAGTGACATATACAACATACAGTTAAGCTGATTAAAATCCTCACAACTTGGCTGGGTTTTATTTATCATCTGCCAAAATAGCTATAAAACCAAACATGTACTGTGAATAAGTAATTTTCTATACCTGTCAACGCTTTTTAGATACAGTGCCATCCTGACAAGAAGAAATCCTCATACCTCTCATATAATATTTTTCATTGTAGTACATGCACAGAAATACCTGTCTTTTGGATCACAGTTTTAAACTTTAAAGATCAACACTCAAGAGGAGTGCTGAGCATATCATAATGCCTTGGACTGAATTTACTGAAAGCAATTAAAGCACAAACCAAAACATTCCAACCGACCATTTTTCCTTTTTTTTCCTTGCTCCTTTTTTTCCATATATTCTACAGATTTCTACATGTTGTAATGTACAATTACTCCACTCATCTACAAAAATAATTGAGAATGCTTTGGGTTTTTGCTCTACTACTCCAAATATAATCTGCAAAATCCAACACAACAAGAATTGCTAAAGTTCGTTCAAATTACACTGTGTTCTTCTAGTTAATGATGCATAATAGCTTAACCCTAGTTTCCCGCTAGGTACTGGACTGAAAAACAACCAGAAAAAATGGTTGAATATTCAAAGTAAAAGATTAAGAGACTAGTCTTTAATATTAAAGTCCCATTGGAAAGACCTATAAGTTTCCAGAGTTTAAATACTATTAATTGATTCATATTTAATGAAAAATCTTAAAAATCATTCATTCCACACAGTGATCTTAAATTGCAAATGAACGATATTTTCAAAATTGCTGCTGTATTTTATTTAAATACCCTACATAGTTCATTTGGAATACTTTAAATCAAGGCTTGTAAGAAAAAGGACAACATTAAATATTTGGTGCAAGCTAGTAGCATCAATCTCATCCTCCGTAAATGACAGAGAAGCAAAGAATAACCAGACAGCTGCTTACCAAGTGGGTTCCCAATGCCATTTAACGAACTGCACGATTACATCATGAAATAAAGTACACACAGAAGTTGCCACTGAGAAAATATCACTTTTATTCTGGTCATGAAATACTCGCTGTCATGTGCTAGGTCTCCTCTTTACATGGCCAGGCATAACTTATTTAATTCTGAAGTTGTTATGGAGTCTTTACCAATTACCAATGGCTATGGCCATCATAGGGTCACAAGAACCAATCTGGAACAAAACATTTTTTCATTGAGTTGTTTATATATATTTCACTATCACTTAGTTCAATCCGTGGTTTATATCTGGATCCCACGGCCACCCCCAGCTCTCTGAAGGTAGCTATGGAACAAAAGGTTGCATTTAATTTTATAGCTACATTCTGCTAGACTCGTTTGAGGCACCTGCCCCAACTAGCCATGGAAGCCACTTATGTTCATCCAGGTGGCGTTTTCAGGCCTGTCAAAGATGCATAAAAGAAACTTTACTACTGACACTAGAAATTTCACTTAAACTAGTACTGAAATTACGTGGTAAGCTGTTGAGCTATGCACAACCCAGCCCCAACCCACTGGAAGTAGTCCCACATCCAGCTGCCATTTTCCAGTCAAAAAAAGTAAGTAGCAAGATGACAACGAGGCAAGAAAGGGAAAGAAAAAAACAACCCCATCACCATCTAGAGTCCCTCAGTGCCCACGAAGCTGCCCACCCCCGAGGTACCCTGGGCTCCCTGCCACCCAGACCGGGGCTAAAACTTCACTTAAACGCACGGAAAATCACACCCGTTACCCAAGAGCTCGTGAAAACCGCACCTTTTTGCAAGCTTAAACTCATTCCCCTCCGGTAATCGCTTCTAAAGAAAACAGCACACATATAACCTTCAGCAATAGCCTCCCACGACCTTTTTTACCCCCCCCTTTTTTTTTTTTTTTTACATCCAGCCCCCAGGAGCTGTGACTGGGCCGGCAGGGGCCGGGCCCCGGCAGCAGGCGCCGCGTGCGAGCCTCGCCCCGCGCCGGGCCCGGCCGGGCCGACAGGCAGCAGGCCCCGTCCCGAGGCCCGGGCCAGGCCGCCCCGTACCTTGCAGTCGTTGCGCACGAAGACGACGCCGTGCCCCGGGTAGATGGGCCCGGAGCAGAAGTAGCACTTCTCGATGCGCATGGCCGCCGCCCCGCCCGCCCCGGCGGAAGATGGCGCCCGGCTCCCCGGAAGGCCGCGGCCGCCGCGCCGTGAGGGGACGGCGGCGCCCCCCGGTGGGCAGGCGGGGGCGCAGCGCCCGCAGCCAGGCCCCGGCCTCCGCTTCAGAGCGGCCGCAGCGACGGGCGCGAACAAAACCATGAACAAATGAGCTGTTTAATAAGCACTGTTAGCACTTCGCTGTACTTCGGCTTTTAAAATCAGCGCTCTTCGCGCTTTCCCAGGGGACTCCCCCTTCCTGAGGCACGCATTCCCCCTTCAGAACAGAAATAACCCCTCGCCCCTTCCATCCCTCCTGTGCGGGTACCGGCCCACGGAGAAGCTTGGTCCTGTCCGTTTCTGTGCCCGTGAAACCCAGAACGGGTCTCCTCTCTCATCTTCAGTTCTAGGGTGCTGTCCCCACTCAGCATCTGAAATCTCTTCATTATGTAAAGCTCCAACACCTCAATTCCTGCTTCTCCCTTTAAAACTACCTGAACATTTGGTGAAAAGTTCATGTGTTGAATCGCACATGCCTGTAGGGCACATGCTTGTAGGGCAACAAAAAAGTCAGCCAGCCTGGGGTTGTATTAAAAAGATAGAAGGAATAAAAATGGATTCAGAGCAGTAGTGATACTAACCTTATCAGCACGGAACTTGGCTCCAATCTTTCTGAAGGGCCTCAGCCACATCCTATGGCAGGAGGATGACTTGCTAGAGCATGACTTGTGGCTGGTACTGAACGTCCAGCCCTCAGGACCAGCAGCTCAGCACGGCCTCTCAGACAGGGAGCGGGCCAGGGCTGTATAAGACAGCAGCCAGCCGCACGGTCTGCCCGAGGGAAGGCTTGGTGGCTGTGACAGAAGACGGCAACCCAGGTGATAGGAAGAAAAGCTAGAGACATACTCAAAGCAGTTGTATGAGGGAAGCTATGAAGACATCAAGTTCACAGCTAGAGGCAAAACCAAAAAGCAGTAATAAAGATTTCCTCAGCCTAGGGCTGCTATGCAAATGCAGTCATTTGTTTTCAGTATGATTAGTTTGAGTTTCCTGCCCCTGTGACTGCCCTAACCCTGCCCCAGTTGTATTTATTTCACTGAAGAAAGCTCACTCCAGGCAGAGTACTATACAGTGTGATGTTTTTAGTGGCTTCTATGATTGCAGCACGGTGAATTGCAGACCATCACCAACACCCCCAACAGACAGATGGGATATGAGAGCAGTGATACTACAAGCATTTACAAGGATTTTTCTTCATCTCACTGCCTTTTTCATATCAATGTGCTAACCTCCTCTTCAAATGCATGTTAATACATGGTGGATACAGACTGCTTATTTCTGATCTAAAAATGCAACACAGATTGAGGGCTGCTGGAGCCAGAAACCAGCTGGATTATGAGAAAAGAGTATGTACTGCTAAACTTACATGCTTGTCCAAGTATCATAACGGAAATAAGAACAACCACATACAGGCACATGTGCCTGGAGGATTGGGCTCATAGAAAGTATAATCTGGTTAGCTGAGACTGCTAGAGGTAATCTAAACTCCCGGTGTAATTTCTCCTGCTTTCAACAAGTAGCTCAGGGCCCAATCCAGTTGAATTTTCATTATCTTCAAGGATGGTGACTTGATAACTTCTCAGGGAACCCGTTCCAACTTCTGATTTCTTGTGGCTATGTGCTCACATCAGCAAGTTTCTGAATGTCTTATACATACAGAAGTGTCGCCTCTATTTTATTCTATGGGTTTGGGTTCCTTCTGGCATCACCTAGGTTGCAACACCCGTCACGTCTGACTGGTTCAGTCAATGCCAGAGGAGAACAAGAATGGTGACACTGAAACTAGAGCAGGGAATTTACATGCATTTGAACTAAAAAAGCTATAAGGCATAGGGACAGTGAAGAAGGACACAGACTGTTGTTGAACTGAGACAATGGGTAATGTTACGATTCAGTTCAACAAATGCTGACAAAGTTGAGATCAGGAATGTTTAATTACTCGGTAAGAAATCCTGAGACAAAACATCTTAATGGAAATGCTTTCCAAAACTTTCCATTCCATTACAGATCTCAACATTTTCATCTGACACGGGAGGGGGGAAAAAAAAAGCACTTATCTTGAAATACCAGTTTCTCATTGCATGAAAGTTACTTTTGTGTTTTGTTTTTAAACTAGCAGTAGACTAGCAAAAACACTGCAATTTACTGTCAAGAAACATTTACCATAATTTCTCATGAGAGCTAAAAAGGCAACAAAAAGTTTCATCACCAAATAATTAAAACAGACTGAAAAGTGCCATAAGATTTAAGGCTTACATCAAAGCAATTTTATGTAGACTCTTTATACAGTAGTTACATATAATATGAATGACAAAAATATGACAGTTTCAGCATTTAATATTTAATATCCAATCTAAACATAAGTATCCAAAAGGAAATATTTTTTACACCATTTCAGTAGTCACTTAGCTCAGTAGTTGGTTGCAATATTCTTTACTGTTTTCAGGAACTGGATGGAGCTATAAACACAAGAACTTCCATTAAAGTCAGTGCCTGACAAAGCTCCACTGCAACCCTCTGAAAAGCAAAGAGTTACATTAAAATAAACTTAGACACCAAAGTACATTGAAACATATTGTGTGCTACAGTAGAGTTTGATACTTTACTGGTCAGAAACATGATGGTAAGTAACTTCAGAAGGCACTCTGAATTAAACTACAGTAACTCCGGTCCACAAGCATTTCAGAACCTTGATATTGTGATGCAGTAGAAAAAAATGCATTTATTCAATATAAATTGCTTTAATCTGTCTTCGCCTCGGAGCAGTCAAATTATATTGCACTTTCAAAATATTCTGTGTACGTTGTGATAAAAATTTAATATTTACATGTTGTGTTTGCTAAAGAAGAATACATTATTTTGTAAAAATATTTTAAGAACCAAATTTTAACACTTACTCTTACATTCTTAATATAGCCAGAGGCCACACCGCGTATATAATCTTTTGATTACCTCCTGTTCTAGAAACATTTTTGGTCCTTCAAAAGATGTGTTACATTGCAATTCATGTTCACAACCGATTTAAACATTTGCCTGAAACTGCAGTAGCCAAACAGACAGAATATTTAAATAAATAAATATGTAATTTCTAAAGCAGTAATAGCATTGGAGTTTGTAAACAAGCTGCTGTGGAAAGTCTGTAAAAAGACTCAATTTGGTATGTTATGACTTTAATTGGCAATACTTTAGAGTTATACAACCTCTGCCAGGGTAGAAAAACAGCTTGGTAGGCACATCTTATGAATCAGTCTGGAGAAAAAGAAAAAAGACCTAAAATACTGATTGTTCCTTAGGTTGCTTCAAGAATAAATAAAAATGATCAACAAGTAACATGATCCACCAAAACCAAAATTGACATTCAGTTGATCTACCAGGGGCGGGGAGGGAAAGTAACTTAGTAACTTTAAACACAACCTAAAGGAAACAAACAAGTCATAAATGAATATATGATAACCAAGATGTACATGACACGAAAGTTGGCAGCAGAAAATAAGCATCATAAATTTATAGAAATACTGATTTAGACAGAACTGGTATCTTCGCTGCATTTCACCATAGGAGAATTGTTATTCATTTTTCAATCCAAATGTGAAGAAATATTACAAATCTGTGTTTGGTAAAACAAACTCAGTACAAAGCATTAGTTCTGATGAAATTTTGCTGACATCTAGGTTACCCTACATTCCTGTTAAAACATGACTGGTAATAATAAAAGAAACATAACAGACGTACACGTATGCCATTTACACATATATTTATATGTATATGCATGTTCTAGAAATTCAAATGATGTCAGGAGGTCTCATAGGCTGTGTTGGCTATATTTTACATAGTACAGTTGTAGTTTAAATGTTCAGTTTCATGACATACCTAAAGTGCTCTACGTATGCACCCCCATGCTTCTCCATAAAGTTTTACACTCCATGTAAAATAGCTTTCTTTTGGCCATCGTCACTAAATACCAAAGGTTTGAAAAACAGTGAAAAGCTACTTGCAGGGTTTTGCTGAATACAGGATTTGCTCTTTATGATTGTCATTGATTCATGAAATGATTAAATGTTTCTGTTAAAATACAATCAAGAACTGTTCTACCAAAAATCAAGAACGTATTTCTTGCTGTTTGCAGAAACTAAGAGTTGTCACAGTACCTAATTACATGCCTACCCTTCAATTCAGAAACCTACCTTCTCTCACTGCCCATACCGAGAGATGCTTCTACCTTTGTTAATGAAAACTATTCTCTCCTTCCCTCCAAAGCAAAGAATTTGGGAAATATGCAGTGCTACACCAAACTGATGAATTTCTGTCCCATGACTAATAAGCTGCATAGCTTGCAAGCAAAGGTCTATGTTGTTTGAGAGCAAAACCCCAAAATTAGTATCAAGAGTTAATATAGCTCGTTAAATAACTACTCAATGTTATTTATCTGTAAGTTAAACAGTTAAGCTACAACTGTACTATACTTTAGCATATACATTAAATTTAATTGTAACTGAGCTAACAGCCACATCTGCCTTTTTCTTGCTCCTCATTCAGTTGTTCTGTAGAGCTGTGCCCATTGGAACGCACTACCCCTTCTGGGATCCAGGACTTATCCACACACCGCTCCATGCGCTTCATGATAAGGTCAAGCAGAGTATCAATGGCTTTGCTTACGTTATTCCCATTAGCTGCACTGGTTTCAAAATACGGTATTCTGCAGAAGGCAAAAAACAGAAACTTAAATCACAGTTCATAATCACAGGAGAGGAGCAAAACCAATACATGAATACTGCCTTATACTTAAAAGTCACACTAACGCTGTTATTGTTACTCCACAACTGAGAGACAGTGTGGTCAGTGGCCTAAAATGCAAAAGAAACAAAGTGTCTCACTTTGTTGGTAGAACAACAGGATAAGCATTAAGTTAAATTATTTTACAGAGCATTAAGTTATGCTTATTTACATAATAAGCTATTAATGCTTATAAGCATTATAATGCTTATAATTACTTATTATTACTTATAATGCTTATAAGCATTATAAGTAATATAATATACTTATAATATACTTATAAGCATTATAAGTAATGCTTATTTACATAAGCATTAAGTTAAATTATTTTATATTTATTTGACAGCGGTCAGTACAAATTCCCGGAGTCACATTCCTGAGGTCTGTTTTTCAGATCTGTTCACCTGTAACAGATGCAATTATTT
Organism: Aythya ferina; assembly: GCF_964211825.1. Classification (NCBI taxonomy): domain Eukaryota; kingdom Metazoa; phylum Chordata; class Aves; order Anseriformes; family Anatidae; genus Aythya; species Aythya ferina. The sequence goes on along the minus strand of NC_140307.1, from coordinate 18,737,581 downwards.
TATATAGCCTTGCCTGCCAATGTGTTCTTTACTGATTTCTATCTACGTAAGCTAGGGTGTCATCACAAGAGAGGGAGTGCCAACATGCAGTTCCCACACAGGCAGGGCAGCAAAGACTTCTACTGAGGTGCTATTATCATCACTACAAAAGGTGTCACTGAACTGGAGCAATAACTTGTTTTACAGTTTATGTCAGCAGCCCCGGCAGGGGAACAACTTCCTGAGGAAACCTGTCTCCAGCAGAGAAAAGTCAGAGAGAAAATATTCTTCCTCGTACTAAACTCAGCAGCCACTGCTCCTTTATTGAGCAGTCTAGTTCAGTATACATCCCTACCCAAAGCAAATAACTATAGACAAATATAAAGACATGTACATGCACTGCTTGGGGATCCAGATTTTGAGGGAAGTGCATCCGTGTCACAATGGAGAGTGTACGTAGGGTATTTTCTCCTCTCTCCTTATTGCCCTGAACACCCTATGCCTAGCAAGACCGGAAAGCAGCAGATACAGCTGGCTAAAGAGATAAAGGAGAACACAAAATAGAAATAGGGGATTGGACAAAAGATAGGAGTTCATATCATATGTGTCAGGGTAAACGGATATAGCAGAAAAAGCAAGTACAGTAGAACGAAGGCACTAGCAAGATAATAAAAGGAACAAAGCTGGAAATAAAGAAAGCAAAGCAAAAGATGCTCAAGGAAAAGGAAGTCTGAGTAAAATGAAAATGGTAATAGTACAGATAACTAAAAAGACAACTCACATGAAAAAAAAAAAAGGAGCAAAGAAAAAGTAGGACACTGGAATAGGAAGATAGAGATAATTATTTCCAGTGGACAATTATGCAGTTAAAAGAACTAATGGACATTGATGTTCACCCAATTCAAAGCTTATCATTGGAAAATGGCTACAGATGTAAAAATAGGACTGCAAGCAGTAATACACAGTAAATTAATGTAAAATGTCTGTCCTGAGAGAAACTGCTAGGTTAACCAAATTTAATTCCAACTTCTACCTGAAGAAAATTCAGTGTCATAATTGTGAAAGGGCCCCTTCTTGCTGTAGTACTTTAGACTGCACCCTAAACTAGCATATGACTCTTACTGTCTGTAAAAATTGGTAAGGGTAAGATATTCAAGACTCACAACATTCAGACCTCATTAAAGAGTAAGCTTTGGCCAGTCTTGTGTCAGACCCACCAGGTGAATTTTCAAGCAATTGCACATGTACTTTTACCCATCCAGTCCCTCTATATTTTGGAACTACTACAAGTAGGTGGCTTTCTAATTCTCCTCACCACCACTCCTTTTTCTAGCGGACTTCTGAGATATCTTGACAAAGTTTAGGCAGCAGTTTTTATGTTTGCTTGTTTGTTTATTTTTTGGTAAAAGGTTCATTTCAGCACACTCATAACCCCTTACGTCTTTGCTAGAAAAAGTTTCTGGACACCTGGGTATTGAACACATTCTGCTACTTTCCATTATTGCCAAGGGTGTTTCACTGGTGAGACCTTCAGTGCTCACTGTTCTCCACAGGGTGGTGCCAGAGCAGCGCCATTAGTGTTACCACCCTATTGACTGAAATTAAACACTTCATAACTTAAATTTTTTTTTATTTAATTTGAAAGATCCAATGACTAATCTAAACGTCTAGGTCTCCTGTAACCATTTTCAAAACACATCACTTACCAGTACAAGGTCTTTCCACAGAAAGAGGACACTGAGTATCTCATACTTCCGTCAACAGACAACTGCTACATTAGGATTTAGTTTGCTTCTTCTCACAAGCATTTGGGAAAGTATGCAAATCCTAGCACCTATTCTGTCTCAATGCCACAGTGCGCTAAACGCATTTATTTCTAACAGACAATTTGCTTTTTATTGGTCTTCAAGGTCAAGGAAAGCTAGTTTGTGTCTACATCTGTGATAGAAAACAGCACGGCACAAGACCAAACCTACAGAACACAACAATTACCATTTAGGACTCGGTGTTCACACTACATGTGTCTTGTGGTTTAGAGCTGGTCCAAAATCACGTCTAGTCCCCCAGAATCCCCCCCACTATTCTGGATACAGATTACTGGTTGGAGCACATTATCTGGTTTAGTTTTTAAGGGAGAAGGAATCCAGTTCACATGCTAGAAGGCTGCTCCACTATGTGAATCTAACAGGTCAGAAGATTTGCTTCAAAAAACACACTTTGATCCACACTGAAACACAAAGGTAGTGTGGAGATGAAAGCCATTGGAATAGTTTCATGAGTTATAAGAGTGCTACGGGATTAATTAGCATATGATAGGAAGAAAAACTTTGCCATCGTTCCTTTAGGGACACATGACCCTTGCCTGTAGGGATGGAGAAATAGAAGGCTGCCCTGTCTTTCTGCTGATCTGTTTGATGTTTGGTTTTCAGGCTCTCTCGGAGTCTGTGAGAGTGCAGGTGCCTGCCAGAAGACACAGCTGAACCTTTTGAGGCTAAGTGACCTAGAACTCAGTTAAGCACAAAATTGCTTGAACAACTGAGGAAAGACTGAACAGGCTGGCAGTACGGGTAGGGGGACAGACAACAGGGGAACAATGATCCAGACCATTGCTTTCTTCTGTGGGAACCCAGTACTCTGTAATTACTCTCCAAATGCCTGTGAATGAGTCCCGAGGCTCTCAAAGAAACTGAGGCAGCAGGTTTCAGCTGCCATGCCAGTGGCAAGAGCTGCTCTACAACAAACTGGTGTAACAAAACTCAACTTGTAAATTAGGATGTCATTGCTTGGCATTACTTCCTCCCCCCTAAAATCTCATGCGATGGTCATCACTTCACCAAATGCTTTTAGATTTTGCTTCACAAGAGACCCAGGTTTTCTGTGCCTTATAGAAAGCTTCAGCACAGGCAAGAGCAAGTAATTAGAGCACCGTAATTCACCTGCTTTTACAGCTAAAATCTACGTGTTCTCCAAAATGTTTGTGAAACCGTTTACTTTCTTTTTACTTTGCTTGCTACCAAGGAAAGAAGATCAACTAATCTCCAGTGGAAGATTAAGTGCAATTTTTTAGATGATGCAGAAAGCATTAATCTCTGACAGACAAAAAAAAAAAAAAAAAGGTGGTGGGGGGGTATTGTATAGGTCAGTTCAGCATTCTAAAAATACTTCACACAATAACCTTCCATTATTCAGAAAAGGCATTACAGAAAGCATTTCACTTTGCTTTAAACACAGCAATAACTGGAAGGAAGTTACTTACCCATATTTTTCTGCAAGTTCCTTAGCCTCTTCTTCTTTCACCATTCTTTGGTCTTCCAGATCACTCTTGTTTCCACATAATACAATGTCAGGGTTTTCACAATACGCATGCATTTGTAGCTGACCTAACAGAAATAATATGAATAGGAGTCATGACTTACTGTCACATACAGCTCTTCAAGAATATTACTGTTTAATATTCTTGAAGAATACAACGACTTTCAAGTTAAATGACTTTCTGAAAGAGAAACAATTGCGTTATCTATTCTCTCTCAAGACTTTTGCAGTTGTACTGAGGAGGCAGGGAACAGGTAGATGCCACTCTCACACACTCAGTGAACAAGCTGAGGGAGCAGAAGCCTGTGAAGGCTGGCAGAGCAGGTGTGTATTTGTAGCTTAAAGGATTATGCTCAACAAGCATCTTCACTGAGCTGGCAGAAAAAAAAGTACAACTACTTCCTTCTCCTGATGGATGATGCAACAGGTTTGAGCAAGGCTTCCCCTAGACACACCAGCCTAGTAACTTTTGCCTTCCGTTAAGCTTTGCTGACAAAGCTTCAGGTGAGTCAAATAGGCTTTCCACAGGCTTAAATTACTGAATATCACCTGAGTCAGGGATATGATGCTCTCTGAGCTTGCTTTTATATAGGTTAAAATTCAACATTAAGTAGGCAAAGCTGAATTTCAGGTAAACACTAGAAGCCACCAACAGCTATCACAATTACAAATGCAACCTTTACTTTCTTCTTCCTGAGAAATCTTCAAAAACCAGTATTTTCAGTTCTATTTCTCAGTGAGACATTTGCAAAAACAGCCCCCATCCACTGCTGCAGAAATACAAAGAGAGAAAAGAAAGAAGAAAGAATGCCGTACTTATCCAGTTCCTGACATTGAGGAAGCTTTGCTCGTTTGTCAGATCAAAGAGTAGAAGAAACCCCATGGCATCCCTGAAGAAAGCTGTTGTCAAGCTACGAAACCTAGAGCAGCAAAGTGAAATTATTCAGCACATCTGATAAGTTACTTTGAAAATATAATCACATATAGTCATGAAACCGAGGTATCTAAAGACTGGATTAACCAGAATGAAATATTCATAATAATTATTTTGCTGATGTAAGGAACAGATAACAGGAATTGCTAACATTACTATGGCCTAACCCAGGCCTAAGGAAGTCAAGGAGATATTTCACTCAAGCCTGAGAGCTTTAAATAAAGTCTTGCATTATACAGCATGCCTTCATCAAGATTCGGAAATTAAAATGAGAACAAAAAACAAACTTTGAACTAAAACTTGTTACAACACACAACATCGGTTCTTGATTTTCAGACAATCAACCGTTAGGATGTTTGTCTTTTAATGGACAAATAGGAAAGAACCGTCTGATGTGATTTCACCAGTCCGACTTTTCCATCACCTTGGCATATTCACAGAGGTTTAAAAAAATAAAAAAAGAAAAACCTTAAAAACAGCTATATGTGTTGGCCATGAAAAAAATAACTGAAAGTTTCCAGAAAACAAAAAGCAACAATTACAGTTTTAAGATTCTAATGTAATACAGTTGTGATTTAATGGGTACTCATGAGAAAGTGTCATCACTGTCCAACACCATAGTAAATACATTTACCCATCGTGAGTCATACCAATAAAATCTAACAATCAATAAGGAGAATTCATGTACTTGGTTCCATTTGCATCTAACTTGATAGCACCTGCTTCACTTTCTAGATTGGAGGGGCAGGGATGGAAACATACCTCTCCTGCCCTGCAGTATCCCAGAGCTGAAGATGTATCCGCTGTCCTCTGCCACCAACGCCATCTGGACCATTTGGCCTATACACCTTCAAAAGGTAAATTTGCAAGACTAAGTGTTAGCAGGCCAACCTCTACGAAACACAAAATAACTGACATTTCAAGTTCTTAAATGCAGCAAAACTAGCATTGCCAATGCAAGGATACCCAACTACAAGTCAATCCCTTTACTTTATGACAAAAGTAATACGAGTTGCATTTTAATTTTGTATTTAATTGAGTATTTAAAAATAAGGATAAGTTGGAACTAAAAAAAAACAAAAAACAAAAAAACATTTCCAATAGACTACATGTTCCAAGCAAATATTTAGAGTGGCCACTGAGTTTCACTAGGCAAGCTTATTTTTTGTATTTCAATTTTCTACTTTTTACTATTATGTTCTATCCTGTTCACACGAAAATGTAATTATAAGACAGCAACGATCACAACATGCAACCTGGCAATAAATTTGTACCAGTAACAGAACATCATTAGCAAACAGAACATACTCCAAGCTAATGATGTATCTTTTCAGTTGTCAAAAAATTATTGAAAGAGATTAGGGTAGATCTTGTCATATCATAGTTTATAAAAGCAGAAATTGGATGCTAATAATGAAAGCTGAAGAGTTTACTCAGCGTGAAAATATAAACAAGGACATCTGTTAGCTTTGGAAAGATCAGATAAAAATAGGTTCACTTGTTGTTTAGAACACTTCACATTGGATTGTCTTTTCCTTCAATTGTTGTTGTACCTAAGATTACTGGAGTTACAAATGTTATCTTTAAAGACACATAAGCTTACTGAATTTGTGGATTAGATGAATCAGGCTGTGAAACTTAAACTCAATTATCAGACATGCCAACTGTGAAAATCCATCATGCATACCATCCCACAAAAGGAATACTAAGTTATTCAGGAGACTAGTTTCACATCACAGGAGGACATTTACTCCTTCCACTGCTGTGGTGCATGTCATCCACCAAAAGCCAGTCTATACAATGTCCTAATCTTACAGCACCCAGACTTCTAGACACTTGGGTAATCATAGAACCATCTAGGTTGGAAAAGACTTTCAAGATCGTCAAGTCCAACCGTCAACCTGATGTCCAAAGTCCCATCACTGAGCCACATTCCTTAGTACCATCTCCAGATCTCTCTTAAGTGCCTCCACGGACAGTGACACTTCCCTGGGCAGCCCATTCCAATGCTTAACCAGCCCCCCTCCATGACGAAATTCTTCCTAACTTCCAATCTAAACCTTCCCTGTCTCAGCTTGAAGCCATTCCCTGTCACTTGTCACCTGAGAAGAGAACTGACACCTTTACTGCAACCTTCCTTCAGGTAGTTGTACGGAGCGATGAGGCCTCTGCCTGCTCTTCTCCAGACTAAACAGCCCCAGATCCCTCAGCTGCTCCCCTCACATGTCTTGTTTTCTAGTCCCTTCAACTGTACATGCTCAAGCAACTCAGTTACTGTAGAAAAAGGTCCCAAAACTGAACACAATATTCAAGGGGCACTCAAAATTTTAACAGACTACACTGAAAGACATTTAGTACTTCCACATGAGAATGAAAGAAAAAGCTGTGCTAACTCAATTTCTTAGTGCAGGCAGGACCAGCACCCAGCCAGTTATCATGATGCAGTGCCCCGCAGCATCCCATCAAAAGCATATTTTCCTACTTGAACAACAACTTGGGGGTTAAAAAAGCCTTTCTACTTTGTCTTCCATAATTCTTCTCTCATAGCGGTAACTGCTCAGGAAGCCTGCTCAGCTCTATACATCACATTACCTGATTTCTTTCACATATATTTAAATGGTTTTAAAGCCATTTCAGTTCACAAACAACAAAAACATTTTTTGTGACAGCTCAAGCCTTCCTCATGTAGAGTTCAACATGAGCTTCTGTGAGCACAACCCACTGAGCAGATACGCTCATCTACCCCTCCTGAGCAGTATGATATGGTTGCTTAGAATCACCTCTTGTTATTTTAACTTTGGGGAAAATGGACACACAAAAAAAAAAAATAAAAACAGGCCAAATAAGATAATTCCCTTGTCACAAAATTAAATATATAGTAACTATGGATGGCATGCCTACACATAAAGATTAGCAGAATAGATTTGGAAAAAAAAAAAAAAAAAAAACAGATGTTAGCCACCAGCTACCAAACAGCTATCATTTTAAAGTAGCACACTGCTTGTGAAAACTCACCACTCTCTTTTCCCGGAAGTCGATGCCCACGGTTGTGATAAACTTGGAATTAAATTTGCCATCTGTATATTGGTAAAGAAGGCTGGTCTTTCCTACTCCAGAGTCACCGAGTGCTAGAAATTTTATGAGGTAATCATAGTCCCCATCAGACATAGTGAGAATTCAGGAGACACCTTAAAAAGCAAAGCAAAAAGCGTTAGTTAGGCAACAACTCCACCAAGGCTTCTTTTGACAGATGTTTAAAATACAAGTCACCACTTGAACTACAAAGGATCCAGCAGCAGGCCCAGTTCTGTGTTCTTTTACACTGCTTTCACCTTAAACTCTCAATTATGCCAAGTATCAAAGAGAAATTTAGCTGTGACAGGAGAGGAAAAAAAAAAAAAAAACATAATTCATTTCTATTATGCACCTTTTACTACAAAGTGGATGTAACACAATTTTAGCTTCTTCAGGAAAGACTGAAAATCAAGATCAAAGAAAAGCATTCAAGGTGCCTGGAAAATGAACTCCATAACTGTTTTTAACCTATGTGAAAGCTGGCAAAAGCTGCTTAAATGCATTAGCAATGCAATTCTGATCTCACATTCATTGTGACATTATTAACACACAAAATCCTTTTTCCCCCCCTCAGACTGCCCACTACATTTAAATAAAAAGGCATCACAACACTTCAAATATTACACATTTATTCAACTTTTGCAAACGCTCTCTAACAGGCTCTCAGAGTAGTTGACCATAGTTCTGTCTTCTTTCATATGACAACCATTTCTCTATTAATAGCTATTTTTCAGTCTCAAACAAGTATTTTCATAACAGAATAAAAATAGCATTTTTAATAAAGTTTAGAGGGCAATTTTCAAAAGTTTTTATTAGGATGCTAGTTTTAAGCTATACCGTGTTGGATATATTCTGATCAAAGTGCAAAACCAGCTGGAACATATAACAAAAAGCTCTGGAAAATGTAATGCATACTAGAAAGACTAGTGCAGGTGCACTAGTACTTTCCTGTTGAGTAGCTGCTGAGCGTCTCTTCCCCCTAAACAAACAGAGAGCTGCCTTATGTTGTTTTCAGAGAAATGAACATGAAAAGATAAGCCTAAAATAACCTTTCTAAAAGCAACAGAAAACTGGCATACAGTCGCCTCTTATCAAGGAGGGAAACGGATACCAAGATACAAACCAATTCATTTCGTGAATATCAACTCACAGCTGGAGGACTGGAACAAACCCGTACCCCTAGTAAGTAGGCGTCAATCACCACCATTAAACTAAAACTGTAACTCTCTCTGAAGTTTCAGCTTTACATTAGTACTGCTCTTGGATACAAGACAGAGCCCCGATCAATCAGTTTAGCCGTGCCTGGGCTTGCCGTGACCAAATGCAGAGAATCAGATTTATTCTGAGATACCTCTGACTGAAGAGTCAGTGGAAAGCATTAGACAACTTTTTACTTTTTCTTGTCCTGAAATGTCCCCATCCCCAGCCAACGCTTACTTTACATTACACCAGCAATAACAGCAAGACCTTGCAGGATTGGAATTTAACTATGATAAGCTACCAGAGTTAACACTTGGGCACTAACACGTGAGAGCCAACCCATTCACTTTCCACTGCTGGGTTTTAACACATTTTCCAACAGATTAAGAGGTTGAAACAAACAAACAAACAAAAATAATAGTTATTTTACATAAATATACCACAGCTGCAGGCCTGCATCCACCACGCAGATCTGACAGTGATACAGTCCAGTGAGCAAGTGGAACAGGCAGCCACGCACTGACATGAGAACTTTTTTAGCAGAAGTGAGAAGCCTGAGCCAACAAACATAATCACAAACACAAGCAAAAGCTTGCGTGTGTGCATGTTTGTTTGCTTGTTTTTAAATCCTTCCCCATCTTGGGGAAAAAGAAAAAAAACAGATCATTTACTTTGTGGCTCTACAAAGCCTCTTTTCATTCAAATGCATTAGAAGGAAGGGAAAATGCTTTAAAAAGCAAACAAGGAGGTTTTTACTGAAGATTAGATTTTATTTAGACTTCCTTCTCTTATACAGTGTTTCTTTTGCTCTCAGATGTTCTGCCAAGGGCAAAGAGCTGTGTAAATATCCCCTCTACTCAAGTATACGTTCTTTCAGCTTCAATACCCCTAAATTTACTGTTGCCTAAAAGAGGCTTAAATGCAAGTCTTACAGCCAGTATATTATACAAAGAGAAGCTCGCTTCACATCTTCTACTATGCTTCTGCACTCATAGAGAAGTATTTGCCTTGTCTTGTTGGTATTTTGTTAGCTAGCCATAGGCCTGTAGAGCATATTTTTAGCAGCAGATACAAACAATAATGCCAGCTAGTCACTGTTAAATTAACTTCCTCACAACCTAAATTTTATTTCATCCTGTGCAAGATCTTACAGGCACTGCAGCAGCATCACTTGGAACAGTAAGAAGCTGTTAAGGTTTAGTTCTGCTACGAGTTACAGCTGAACAGCTGAACCCTTCCACTGGCCAGAGCTAGGAGAAAGCCTTAGACCCTGGGGAAAAAAAAAAAAAAAAAACTTAAGGTATCCCCGCTGTTATATCAGATTTGTGGAACATCTGTTTGGGCAAACAGGCCACACCAAACAGACCACTTAAAACTCAATATGGCTCTCCATATGGCTGATAACAAATATAATTTGTAAATGATTGGTAGAAAGCGAGGAGCCCTTCACAGGAAGGGCATAAAAATGCTTTCTAAAGGGGTTGCTTCAGAAGAAAATTTTCTCTTTAGGCTTTTGAAATGCACACACCTTTCACTGCACCCCATAATGCCAATCTGTTATTCAACTATCTCCAGGGAGTGGTTCTTGTGAAACCCTGCACAGTTAACCTATCCTTGGAGACATGCAGAGTTACTTTCAGGGCAGTTTCAAACTTTGTCCTCCTCCCTGTACAAATATTTAAAAAGCAACCTCCACCCTCTGCTTCCAAGGCCTGCAGTCCTAGAGTCCAGACACATCCAGCTCCATACTACAGAAATAAGAATATATTCACAGAAAAGTATATGCATAGAAAAAAACTGCCGGCGCATTTCTCAAAATCCTGGACCTGTTACTATGAAGCTGTCCCATTTCTTTCTTCCACTTCTGCTGTGCTTTGTATTAGGCTTTATAGCGTCACACTTTCGTTTTTTCTTCCACATTTCTACACCTCTTATATCAAGAGGGTGGGAGGTAGGAATGGAAGAATAAGAGAAAATTGATGACACAATCAGAATTTATCAGGTCTCCAAAAGAAAGGAAAAAAAAAAAAAAAAAAGCAGCACCTGAAATTGTTGTAAAATAACCCTTCCCCAAACCCACTTTTAAAAGTAAGTCCTTGTCTGGGGGTAGGAATCACTGGAGGAGATAGCTTAGACTCCACAGCAAGAAGGGCTGCTTCTTTTGTAAAGCCCTCCTTGAACCCCACGCAGCTCTGGCTTTGCACTTAGCCTGGCATGCAGACAGACAGGTTACAAACAGTTCTGGGAAAACTCCAGGGGCTGACAGGACCCTCCCAGCCATCTCTTAACCTGTGCCTGTACGGCTGCTGCTCTGGAGCCTGCCCATAACACACACGTCCAGATGGTGCTTTGCCAAGGGATGCTCCACAAAGCAGGTGCTGCTCTCATTCAGGAAAGTTCCTAGTCCAAGGTAGTTTCACATTAATAGGCACTAAGGCTATTGGCTCATATTTTTGCCTCTGGGATACAAATAATATAATCCTATTGTGTGATAAAACACTTAGGACTATAGCAGCATTGTTCCTGAAAACTTACAGAAGTTGGCTTGGTGCAGGATTTCTCCTTTGCACTACAGGGACAGGGAATGTGCTTTTTGAACAAGCAGGCATCACTCAAAACACACGGCTCTTGCACTGTTACAGAGCTGATGGAGGGAAGGAGGAAGAAGGCAGGAAGTGATAAGAGAACAGAAGCAAAAAGAAGAAAAAAGCACTGAGCTGCAAGTAAAAATGCGTACACACACAGCATAAAATTCAAGAAATCTGAAAATGCTCTTATTCAGACAGTCCTAAGGCACATCAATTTAAAGTAAAGTATACCACTTACCCCAAACTCTGCTAAAGGAAGAGTAAGGGCACACTTCAGACAGTACTCCTACCAGGAGTATTTTTCTAGCACCACCTCTTTAGCACACAGCCAAGAAGTTTACGTGTCACCTGTTTGCATTCATGTTGATGGGTGCTCAGAGATAAAGAGGTGTGCCACCTCTCCATGTCGAAGCGTGGCTGGGAAGCAATTACACAGTTCACATGTCCCATTTATTTCTAAAGGCACATAACATTTCAGAAGAGATTTGTGCACGACCTACTTGGGAGCAGACACAAAATATCTGCTAAATCACCCACACACGTTAATACATTGTGACTAACAAGTCTTTTCGTACAAAGATGCATTAAGGAGAGAGTGTATGGATCATAACTGTTCAGTTTCTGTCAAGCTCCCAGCTTTACATCCTTCTCTCTCGGTGAAAGCGGGTGGCAGTCTCTAATGCCAACAGCTGCTTTGCTTCTTTCACTCCCATACACAGACCCAAGCACATCGCCCCTCAGGTTCCATGGGGAAAGTTGGCTTTACCGTAGGTTTCTAAACAAGAGAAAAACTATTCTTTGGCAAAGATTTTGGCAAAAACATAAGGTATTATGCCTGATACGACTCCAGACCACACCCGCAACACCACCTCATTCCACAGAGAAGCGATGCACATGTAAATGAGGCCAGTTGAGACAAAAGGTAGAAACAAGGAAACAATGGAAAGGTTCTTCTCTACACTGCAGCGCCCAGTCAGCACCCTCACAAGCAAGAACACTTCTGTATTAAACTACTCAAATAAAACCCATTTACTTAACTGTAACCTCTCTTCCTTCACATAGCAAGTGAACTAACTACACAACTCAGATGTCACCCCAGTATCCCAGATCTGCAGTCCAGCCAGCCATAAAGCTAATGACGAACACGATAGGACATACCACATACTCATAAACAGACAAACTAACTAGGATTGAACAAAAAGAAAATGTAGATAAGACCTATAACTAATTCATGTTTTCACATACCACAGGAACTCATCACTTTACCCTTTAGGGTATGTGCAGCAGACTTGCAAGGGTTACACTTAACTTCTAACAGTGACCAACTTCTGCAAGCCACTCTTAGCTTTCAGGTAGACATTAAAGACAAAGACAAGTCATGTCTTGGCCTTGCCTTCTTTGTTTAGGAGGATACAGCCCATACTGGAACAGTGAGCACTTCACTAGGCTGTATCATAGAGGTAGGAGCCAGGCTGCAGCAAAGTCTGCAAGTTCTCCCTGCGATGGAGATCTAGCTGTCCGTGGGAGGAGGGAGTATATCCACAGGCTTACAGCCTGGGGATCTATCACAGCAGGCATAGAGTGCAACAGGCACAAAAGTCTGTCTGCTTTAGAGGGCTTCCCAGTATTTATAATCAATGAACCCATATTTGTAAATATACTGTGCAAATGTTAATGCAATTTAGAGTTCAGAAATGCTTTGCAATTGAAGGTTTTCCTAAATACGGCTTTATTCTTAAAAAGCAGTTGAGGCTTCATGCTTACCACAAAAAAGTTGGAAGAAGAGTGTGGAAGAATCCCACACAGAAGAGGAAAATACCACAGGGCTCTCAGCTAACAATGTGTAAATAAAAGCACAGGGCAATAATGTAGTTGTACAGGTTTCTGCAAGTGCAAGTCAACTTGTACTGGGAAAAAAACGAAGTTCCTCACCTGGGCACTATGCAGACATAAACTAACTTCAATAGCTGCTTTTTTTTTTATATGTCGCATGACATGTTACAGCAGAAGCACTGGGAAAGGGATCTGGACCTCAAAGGAAGACATGCACTATCCCCGTCGTACCAGCACTGCGGTCACACTGCAGCAAAGCAATAACCACAACCCTGCCTAGCAGAAGTGAAGCGTGGCGATCGGCCGCACCCTGCTCTAAGGCTTCAGTGGCACCTCAGTGCTGTCAGAACTGGTCACCGTCAGGCACTTGTCAGATCTGCCTTAAAAAAAAGGGACGAGGAGTTAGTCAACATTCCTACTATGCACAAATGTAATATAAACAAATTATAACAACAATTTGTATATGCTCAAGCAACTGCTGTGCTGAGGCAAGAGAGTTAATAAATATGCACTTGACACTACTGAAGTATTCTGACTCCACTTTTTTCCTTCGAAACATACACCACCTGACTTCCTTTAATTTGGCCCAAGTAACACTTTTTGGAAATTCTGTGCAACATAAACTACAGAAAGGAAGTGACCCCTTCCTCTCGTAAGCTAGGAGAGAAGATGCAGTCGCTCTGAGCACTTATCTTTTCGTCACTCTCAATTGCTTAACTTGACATTTTCCTTAGCGTTATCTTTACAGAAATTTAAGGAATCGGAGGCTCAATGTATTGCCTCTTTCTTGGAAAGATCTAAGTCATTTTAAGGATACCTAGGATATATATAAGTCTGCAAATATGTGAAAAAAAAAAAAAAAAAAAAGAGCTGCAAAATTTTAGTTCCAAAATGTTGATCTCAGCTGAAGATGCTCAGGGCACTTTGCCAGCTGCCAGCATAGCTAGAACTGCAGAATTTTGTGGATCCATGTCCCTTCTGGGAACAAGAGCTTCTGACACCCAAGTTACCTCTTTGAACTCTCATCAGCAGTTGCCTTAAATTTCCAGCAGTGAAGCAAAGGTCTGTACAATTTGAGGAATCAGAGTAAAAAAATAAAGTAAATATTTCATTGATTTATTTTTCAAACAGTTCCATACTACTTACTCTTTCCTCAACCATTCAACTGTTCCTCTAATAAATACTTTATGCCATAATGCCTCACAAGGTGATGTACCAGACTTCTTCACTAACTTATGAACAGGAAACGTGAAGCGATGCCCTTCATCCTTCCTTGATGTGACAATTCTGTCTGCTTTGGGACCCAGCTCATGGCTTATCCACAGCCTAACCTTAGCATTTATAACCCATCAGTACACTGTATCAGCTCTTGAGAGTATCAGGGAATCAGGAATGCCAGTCGTACATACATTTATTTACACACAGTTTGCAACACTTTCAATTGGCAGGTCCAGCTAAGAGGTGGCAAAAGTCTCTCACAGCAACATGACCAGAAATGCAGTTAATATAAACACGCTCACAGAGCAGCAAGGACAGAAGGCTTAGAGTGACATGGAACTAAGATTCTTGGTCTAAGCTTTCCAGTTTTGTTGTGGCCAAAGATACTGTTTCTGACCTTCAAACAGACTGAGCTAGGTTTTGCAGAATACATTAATTTCTCTAAGCCTCATTACAGCACATCAGCCCAAAACCCTGAGCAAGTCTCCTGCTGGTGAGCTCCCTCTCCACGGACAGGGCAGGCTGTACATGAGCCAGAAACACAGGAGCCACCAGGATTTCACCCACGAAGCTGCTCATACTCACAGAAAGAGTAACTTTGCCCGCCCATCCACCCACTGAACAACACTTCCAGTTCCAGGCAAGTAAGGAAAGACTGTACTCCTATTTCTGCCCTCAGAAACAGAGGCTGAAAGACAAAGGAGAAAATTATAAGGATCACAAAGAATTATAGGAATTCAGCATTTCTTTAAGGAATGGTTGGGTTCTACCGGAGATAAAAATCTTCTGCAGATAGCTAGAATACACGTACAACAGGAAAAAGCAGAGGAAAAGGGACAATAGGTAAAAATCTAACAATTGAAAAGAAAGCAATTTAATGTGAACAGTTAGAATATGAATGGAGTGGCATCTCAGGAATAAGATGTACACGTACTCGTGCTAAAGAAAGTATTAGATTTTATGCTCAGCCAACGTGTATTACAGCCTCCTGAATCATCCACATTAGTCAGGCTAGGTTTTTTGTTTAAGTACATGCTCTGTCAACAGCCAGAGGAAAATACTTGCAGCTTCTTTTAAAATACATATATTGTTTTTTTCCTCCAGGGCAGGAAAGTTCTCAGCTGTCTCCCACCTTGTTTTGGAGGATAGAAACCTGGAATACAGACAATGTTTCCTCAAAAGCTCAAACTGCCAAGCTCATGAAGAACAGAAGATACATGCTGCATTAGAGAAAAACAATCTGGCAAAGATAATTGATCATGACCAGGTCAATTAAGAGCATATGGAGAAGGTTAGGCAACAAATAACCTTAAGATACCTATTAGACTGTTAAATAAAGGAAAAAATCAAATATGATATAAACATGACTATAAAACTGCACCATGCTCCTGACAAGATGTGGGCAGCATACAAGAGGGGTGGGGCAGGAAAAAAGCTCACTGCAGGATTTAATCCACCTTTCTCATCCTTCAAATTGAGAAATACCTTACCTGCCTCTCTTGGTTTTCTTACAAGATTAACTCTTCCTTGCTAACTCAGGTTTTTGATTGGAAGATGCAACAAAAGTTGTTTTGTTTTTTTTTCCCTCAGCTGCTACCTTTAGCAGTACTGCTTTCCTATAATGTGAACTTTCCTGAGTTTTGGTGCAAGTTAACTTGATTTAGTTCAACAATAAATAACAGGGAAACACAGAACACAGGACTTCCTACGTTCTTTTCTGTTTATTCCTCAGGAGGTTAAAAGTTTTCCTATTACTTAGATGACACAGAAATATCCAAAGCCCTGTAAGTTCCTGAGTGAGTCTGTCTACACGTGCCAGATAAAAACAGCTAACCACACAGCATCGTAATCTTCTGGAGCAAGACTGATGTGTCAAATCACACTTACAGTAATTATGAAAACACCGCCTCATGCTGACAACCTGTTCCTCAGAAAACTTACTGGTTCTCAAAGATATTCACTGAAGAACTAACCATTATCCATTTCTAATGAGCTGGAATGTTTGTATTATCTGTGAATACTGGGCCATGACATTAAGAATACTAAGAAATTATTTGTGGAGTTACGGAATCAGAAGGGTTTCTTAAATGGATCTGGCAAAGGGGGGGGGGAACAAAGTAAGCTTTTAATTACCCAGGAAAAAATTAGGCAAACTGTCAGTTGAGAAACACCCTGTCTAGTAACTAGAAAGGCTTATTCCTTCTGTCCCTTAATCTAAGATCCGATATGACCAGACCTGAAAACAAGGGGCAGCTGGAGAAGCTAAACAGAGAACTTGTGCATGCAGACTTGGATGGAAAAAAATAATTAGACTCACAAAACTGAGGCTCTTCCAAAATTTAAAAATAAAAATAGAGGTGCTAAGCAGGTGCTAAGCTCACAGGGTCTACCCCACACCATGCTAGCAACCTCTGCAATGGGGAGACAGCCAGAGCACTGCAGGCTGGCAGCATGACACTTCAAAGAAATAAAGAGATGGATCAATATTCTGCTCATAGCAGATCTAAAAAAGGTCCTCAGCCTTTGATTTCTGAGTCTGTAATAGCTAGTCTTAGAAAAATATTTTCATCTCAGTACTGCATAGGACTTTTTAGTAAACATGTCTGGAAACAATAAGCATGTATGATGCTTCTGTGTTTCATAAATGCTATGAGAAGTTTAGAAATAACTTGCTGAGAATACTCCAGGAATAATTCCACTTGTCCTTTACATAATAAATGTCACTCCTCAAACAGACCCAGTATTCAACAGGCACTACCCGTTCTCCTCAAGAAGTTACTAGCATGAGACAGCAAAGCAGAAATCTTGACCTGTGAACAGCAGGACACAGTTATTTTGGAGCATGGATGTGGCTCAAAGGTATCACTCAAACTCTTCTAAAAAAGCAAAGCCAGAAATACAGCTGGTTTGTGGTTTGTTTTTTGTTGTTGTTGGTTGTTTGTTTGGCAGGAATTGAAAAATAAGCCTGCTCTTGCAACAAGACATCAAATCTTCCCCTTGAAGAGCTCCAACCACAACACATACTAACATTGTCCAAGCTTTCTATTGAGGCTCTGCAGCCTGCCAAAATATTCAGACAGTGCTTTTGCTTTGGCAAGACGCTTGCTTCAGTTCGTATCCTAGCAAGGCTCCTTTTCTAGAGCCTCGGGGAAGGGATCATTCAAAAGAAGTACCGATTAAGTGGGCTGAACTGCAGAACACAAAGCTTCCATTCAAAAAGCCTGTTGTTTTTCAGCCTGAGTTGCCAACGCTATTTATCTTGCCAGTCTGATCAGAATCCCATATTACAGTGTGAATTTTAGTTAAACCTTGACATACAGCTGAGATTGCTCAGAGAAACAACACAGCGAAACATGATTTCTCACACTAACTCTTGTCATGGAGATATACGTGAGCCCTGCAAGGAAAGCAAAAAGAATCACGTCCAATGCCACAGCTTGTCCTTACTCATCATTGCAGTTACTCAGTTATAATATATAGCTCTATATTATTTTCATACCACAGTGGATTCAGACTGTGCTTACTGTTCAGTCAGGAAAGCATAAAACTTTGTGTACTTAGGAAGAATCAGAAAGTCTCAAGCCAACTGATGCTCCCATTTCATGTAGTGATTACTAATTTCTTACCTTCTACATTATTTGGAACTTCAAAGCTCCAAAATAACAAACAGGACATAAAGGACAAGCAGATTCATGAAAGAGCCTATTCAGCTATGCACTTCTGTCCACAAGTCACAAGAGATTGGAACGATGCAATGCACCGTCCAACAACAGTTACTAATTTGAAAACACTAAACTAGGTGCTGCTGTTTCATCTTCTGTTAAAACACCAGCTTTGGTTTGAATGTAAATCATTGCACATGTTTTTCTATAGAAGAAAACAAAAATTCAATAACGAGATTCTGCTGAAAGCAAATTCAGTAAGCGAAAAAGAAAATAGTACTAATCAGTATCAACATCATTGGCTAGGATGGAGCTACAATAACATAGAGCAACCCACTCAGTCCCAGAGAACTCCCACCTCACGAAGATGCCCATTCTGCTTCTGTTTAAGCCAACTGTCACAGCATAATGTATTGAAACTGAGTTTTTATAAAGAATTTTTATTCCTTTAATTTATATATCTCTATTCCTTTATATTTATTACACAGTGTTTAAACAAAATTCAGAAGCAGGAACTATATTATTTCCTAGTTACAAAGCCAAACAACTTAATGCTTCATTGGTCTAGTATAAGTTTTTCTCCTTTAAAAGCTACTTCTACTTCCCTTTCACTGAAGTTTATTTCCCTCATTCTGTCAGGAGGCGTTCCATGAACAGTTTATAAGGTGATTTGAATTCATTCTTTAAGTTTTGCATAGTTTTAGAACTTGACTGTTGGCATTCTTTTTTCGTATTTTTTGTACAGGGAAAAAAAAAAAAATCTACCATTTCTCTTTGATGGCATTTTTCGTTACATTAAAAAAAAAAAAAGAAAAAGAAAGAAAAAAACTGCTGAATTTGATTCTTAGTTTGTCTTTACCAGGCCTAATTACTCAGGTTGTTTTGCTTAAAACAGTGCTGTTAAAGGACATGCTGGAAAACATCAGACAGAGAAAAAGCCACTGGGAGAATGGGGAGGAAAAGGGGGGTAAGCATCATGTGCTAGAATATTGCTTGACTCTATACAACAGAATCTTAACATCAAAATTAAGTCTTCAAACAACTTACACTATTAGACTAACTCCTTATAGAAACCACTATCCTAATATGTGCCGGAAATGGTTTCTATAAGACAAAACAGTCAAAACACACTTGTAATGCAATAATTGAAGAGTGTTATTTAACCATAAACTATAATAAAGCATCTATGACAACCAACCCCTCCAGCTCAGGGAAGAAATAAGAGTAAGCCAGTATCAGTGTTTACAAAACATCTTTGCTCCCTGTTATTTTATATAAGCTTTTTCATACACTCCAAATATCTTAATGAAACAGCAAGGAAGCCCATTTGTGTAGTTCAATTGATGAATTTGTCACTTTTCTCCCATAAACATAATTCAAGGGTTGATGATTAGGACTAGAAAAATCATTTTAAGATACTCTGTGATAGACATCAATTATAATCTTGGGAATGCCTTGTGACCTTCCCACAGACATGGAGGAAACTCCTGTTTTCTGTTCTCTGAACAACTCCTCCTTGGTTATTCAGAGTCTGCAAAGACTGGAATTTTGGTCCACAACAGGAAAAACACTGACAAACACCTAGGCTAAAAAGGACATCTGATTACAAGCTCATGCTTGGAGTGGCAAGGAATGACCTTATCACATGGGCACAAATATCTTGCATTTCTTCCAAAGGAGATACAAAACATAGTAATAATATCCCACCCCCATATTGCTTTTTATATAATTAAGACTGAAATAATTTACTGTATGATTGAACAAGGAGTGTGAACCAAATGAGCTCTCAGTTTATCTCAGTTCCTTGCTGTCCAATTTCTTTAAGTAAAAATAACAGCCATGCAACATACTATTTTTATTCCCTTTATCACCAATACATTCATTACACATGAGAATAAACATAATGGTGTGCAACCCAGTTAAAAAATGCCACACAAAAGGAACATTTTGTTAATAATAGTTTATCTATGTATGTTAATGGGATCACAGGAATAAATATGGGAGAGGGAAGGTGGAGTTCAAGTAGTACAATATTTACAAATACTGAGTTAGGTTGTTGTGTATCATGAGATATTATTTGCACAGTATACTTTACAATCAAAGGTCTAATTCTGCCCTCTGACTACAGAAGGAGTTTGACACAAACGCAGTAGAAAATACAGGGTAACAACCTGGGACAAGAAACGGCACCTTATGGTTATCAAATCCTGGCACTGGTCACTGCATTTTTTTTTTTTTTTTTTATTTCAATCTTATTGATAAACTTACCCAGGTTTGTCTTTAACTTGGACTGATTTCTTTCCCATGTTCCTGCTAACTCGGCTAACCTAGACTGATTCAGTTATGAACTACAGGCAGCTCCGCACTGTACATCATTTGTCCAAGACCGAATCCAAGAAAATTAAAACACTGTAATTTGTGGGGTTTTTATGCTTCTAAGTTTTGACATCCCAGTGGGAATGCCCTCCTCTCCCTGTACCACGTTCAGGTCCTCTGCCACTAGCACTCCCCAACCCTTCCAGTTAACCTCAACGAGAATGACACGCGCCAAGAACACTTGGCAATTGCCAAAAACAGCCAGCAAAAAGAAATGACAAAAGATGTACTAAATAGCTGCAGGTTTGATATCTAAACCCAACACCCGTGTTTTACATAAATTAGTGTAGTTCACTATTTTAAGTTTACATATTGCTGGAGAACACAAGGATTCTTCAATGTTGAACCAGGTCTCTCAAAACATTTAAGGCTGTTCACACACTGACATTGTTTCAAAGCTCTTAACACAGTAACACTTGGTATAGGACAACTGTCAGCTCAAAGAAAATAATGTAATAGATCTTAAGAAAATAAATAAGGAAGAGGAAACATTTACATACCTAAGCTTAACAACTGCAAAGGCTCTGTAGTTTTCCCACAGGTACCTCAGCTCAGTGTTTCCTCACGCAGTCCAGATGTCTTGAATACCATAGTCATGCAAAAAGAGCTGTTTTTCATCTGCAATCAGTATCAGCAGAGCAAGAAAATAAAACCGTAAGAGTGTAGTTTAGAATAATCTCTCTCAAATTTGCACTGGCATGCCAAGCTGCCAGCCCTGCACAACCACCCTGCCCACCTAATTACATTCAGCTGCTTGTCATGTGGTCTTGCTGACCGATCAAGTGATCTCTTTTCCTCCCTTTAAAACTAAGCAACATAATTAACAAGTTTTCTCTAAACCAAGTAACAAACCCGGAGCCCTTCCTTAGACTGCAGACCTTCTCTTCATAGGGAAATGGAAGGTGCAGTGTGTTTCATTAGAGATACAAATAAAATACAGCAAACGCGGCAGTCTAATAATAAAACACGGTGAGCACTAAAAGCATGCAAAATCCTGTGGAGAATTTGTCTTGAGCCTGGCTTTATGCCTTTACAGATGACAGAAAAAGGTACCTATAACAAAACCGACGTCAGGACACCAAGCGGGAGCAGGGCGCAGGCGGCAGTGCCCCGGCCCCGTGGGACCCTCGCGCACCCCTGCGGGCCCTGGGAGTGTGATGGCACCAGGCACACCCCGTGGCAACCAAACCTGGGAGCCCCCCTCAACCCTCCGAGATGCACGGACGTTTTACTCACTTAACTTCAAGGAAATAAAATTCGTGATTTAACTTGTAAACCACCTCTTCCTCCACAATGAGCCCATTCATCAGGGCCTGTTAACACAGGCCCCAGCAGGCCGGATCCACGCGCCCAGGCCACGCCATGGCACTGGCGCCAGCACCAAGGCGCTCCTGGCCGGCGCTCCCTGCCCTGGGTCCCCGGGATGGGAGAGGAGCTGTGGGCTGCTGCCACCAGCACGAGGTCTCGTCCCCTCTCTCAAACACTCCTGAGGTTACAGATACTGAAAGATGTGGACCAAGCGAGTGATGAGTGAGATTTAACAGCAGATGGGTTACCTTGCACAACGCCTTCTTGTCTCAGTTTGTTTCTCACAGTGTTTCAAGTAAGAAAGGAAATTAGGGTTTGTAAGACTACTCTCCAGCCTTGTCACTTCAGAAGTGCTACAGAAAGCTGGCTGCAAAATTTAGCATATCCTTAATGCATTCATCCACCAGTAACAAAGACAACGCCAGAAGCTTCCTAATTCACTTGCTGCAGTGCTCAACTATCTCACCTCCTTGCCTGTAAATCAAGGCAACGATCATTGCCCTTTTCCTCAGGGAACACGGAAGTTTTGTTATGCTGAGATGGCAAATAATTAACTGCAGCAGAACATTTTTCATGCCCTGCCTTAGTATTTTTCCAGATTTTAACTAAAATCCATTTCTTGGACATTTTGTTACGGGCGACAATCTTTAAAAGTCTAACCATTCTTGGCTCACTCCAACCTTCAACAAATTTCACCTCAGCTTCAAGAGAAGACAGAAGTCCTTTTTTTGCTCCCACACGCAATAACAAAGTGGGCACTCAATTTTTGGCAAAGTGAACGTTTTTTGTCTTTAACTGCTTTCCTGATCAATACCAGCACATTAGCTTACAGTGAAGAAATACTTAGACCACAAGTGCTGAGAATGTCTGGTAACTGCTCGGGAGGGCAGAAGGAGGAACAGGATAAGAAGTGTTGACAAAGCGACCAAGCAACAGCTCTGCTGTGTTGCAAACAGCCCCGCGGAGCAGCTACACATGCTGAACGCCAACTGCCTGCCTGGAAGCCTCAACCAGCAACATTAAAGGAGTTCAAGCTGTTCCACACAGAAACATTTTTGCCATCTCTAAGAGGAGAGTAATTCATAAATAATTTCCAAACCTCATCATTTCTGTTCAGAAATGAATGAGGCTGCTTAACTTTCTTCTTACCAACCTGGTATGAAGAACACCAATTCCCACTCTCCCCCTCCAGAAAGCTTTTATTCACAGCAGTAAGACTTCAATAGAAAGACATAGTTGAAATTAAGATTATTTTCTCTAAGTGAAGTTATATTGATTTCAAACTGCAGAGTTGGCACCCTCTGTTTTTGTCCTAATTTACAAACTAGGACATCAAAGTTTGGTTACTTAAAGCCTCTGCTTTTAAACAAACACATTTGCAGGGTGTCAGCAAATGCTGCACAAACAGCTGAGCCACCCCTTCTGCAGTGGCAGGAAGAGCGTGCAAACGGCGTGGTAGCAGCTGGAACAGGAACCACTGCAGCCAGCCCAAGGTGAGCCTTCCTCTCGCTGGTATCTGAAGCTCGGGGGTTTATGAGACTGGACCTTTTACAACTATGTGTAAGGGATCAAATCTGCGTCAGTAAAGTCCTGCAACCATGAAAAGCAGTTTTGAAGCTAGAGCTCTAAAGACGAATGGCCAGTTATTCAGTTGTTAAATTTTCCTGCTGTTTGGTGTTGGGGTTTTTCTGAAGAATTTTTATGAACAGGTTACAACCTGTATGAAAAAGACGATCTGAATGCTTGGAATTCATGGCCTCCTTGTAAAACTGATCTATATGCCACGTAAGTCTAGGAACTCAGGAGGAAGCCTAAGGACAGTCAAACACATTTGGACAGCACATAGCATTCTTCATCCCAAGCTTCAGAAAGTTTGCCTTCGTGTATTTTACGCTCCTAAGAAAAGCTGGAAGTGCCCAAGCCATCCCACATCAGACACTTCCCCAAGAAGAAACTGCTAGGTTGTTACCTGTCTGACAGAGGTTCCCACAGGAACCTGGACATCCGCCACTGGAGACAGAAATAGGGGCCAAAGGATCGAGCAACAAGCCACCTCACTTAATGCTACAGACAATTCTCCATTTCCAAAGCCGAAAGCTATGAACTTGCCTCACAGCAGAGTCAGCTGCCCCCAGCCTCCGATGACCCAGTTCTGCTGGGGTCTGTTCTTCAGCACTATGACCAGTTATGGCTTTTTCCAGCACAGACAAGAATCTCAGCTTGTCTTTACCAACAGCCACAGCAGAGTCTTCACATGCCAGACAGTGGAATGAAAAACAACCAGCCGGTAGCCCAGGGCAACATTATTCATTAGCATCCACAAATCTTATCTGTGCCACAAAACCTCTACTGGCAATCAAAGAGGAAACTTAAAAAATGCAAAAGGAGGGTAAAGAGCCACTGGGACACACTGCCTATGAATTGACTGACATACATGCTGGCAAACCTCAAGAAGAGACTGATCAGGTGCTAACAGCAATTATTTCAAGTGAGACAAATATAGTCCAAAATGAAAAGGGGTGGGGGGGGGGAGGAGGTAAATAGGAAAAATACTTATTGGTACAGGCAGATTCCTACAACTGTAAAGCAGAATTACAGTTGTTTCCTTGGAAGAAGGCAGCTTCTCAAGAAAAGACACTGGAAAAAGTTACTCGAGCTGCAGTGGGAAACAGACCATCTGTCACACGAATCAGCTTGCCACTTGCTGCCACAGCAGTCTGTAAGTGCAGCAACATGCTAATATCCCAAGACAGAACTAAACAGACCTGAAAGGAGGGGTGAAAATCCTTTATATTGAACAGCAACTACTCTCCTCACACCAAGAACCCACCAAGAAAAAAAAGGCAAACCATACTCAGATGATCAACTTTCACATCAGAAATGTAGCGGCTGAACTCTGCCAGCATCAAATCACAAAATACTCCTTCTGCAATTAAAATGAAAGTAGGTCAGGCAGTCCCTTCTGCTACCCAAAAGGCACATCTGTTAAATATTCTGTAATACCGATTCAAAGTAAAACACTTCTGTTCTTTTGGTTCACATGTGAGCCAATCTAGGCAGTTACTAATGATTGTGACTGAGCCTTCTTTCAGCATTGCAAGAGATAAACAATCAGTTAAAGTATCAATGTTTAAGATCAGTAACTTTTTTAACAGGTAACAGCTTCTTAAAAATATTCTCCAAATGCGATTCCGGGTGAGTAACTTCCAAGGGTTACAAGATACTCTTCAGGAATAAAGCGAATGTCACACTAAAATAATAGATAGAGGCATCAATTTTGTTTTCATGGAACAGCTCACTGCCCGAAGACATGAATCTTTCCCAGCAACTGGGCACTCAAACATCAGCACTTCGGAAAACCTCACACCAAGCTCTGCCATCTTTTTCACAGGAAAAACACTGGAAGTGTACTTCCAGAAAGCAAATCTGCTTACATTTGAAGAACAGATTAATATCTCAGAAGAGACTATTAAAATTATCCCAAATGAGTGGATCTAATCAATTTGTCATTTCTGTTGAACTACAAATGTACTGTCTCCACTTTCTATTAACATAATTATAGTCACAACTTGTCCTGAGACAAAGCCAAGAGTGTAGGTGCTTGCTCTAGATCTGAATGAAAAGAGAAATGCCAAATTATTTTTTTAATTCTCGAATCACGTTCTTACTTCCCAATCAAGTTCTGAAATATTAGGAAAAACACAGCGTCTATGTACAAACTGCTAAGACACCAAGAAAGAGCAAATACAAAGTTCTGAATTTAAAACAGCAATAAAATTTAATAGTTATTTGCAAGAACAAACATTATTTTTGGACTGAGCAAACCTGATCCATTTGCATGCAATAAGTGATATTCTTTGCAACACTCACACCGTTCGAATTACATCAGCTTAAAAGAGGAATATTTAATCTAAAGATGGAAGAAATATTACACGTGCTCTTCTGAAAGTGAGATTTATGTTGGTTCCTCGTGTCATAAATACTTAGGAAGTGAGGGCCTGATTTCATGAAGAAAGCACCTAGGACAGTAACGTATGCAGACAAAAGCAGCCCTGCATTTTGGTATGCAGCTGTAACTGCACAGTAATAATCTGGTATCTCTACGTTCAGCTTGAAGAGCTACAAATCGCATTTGAGATCAATGATCTTTATCTACATATCAACAGGGTTGATGACTAAGTGTATTAATTAAAAAATGTAGTAGCTTTACAGGAAGCTGTCGTACCAATGGAAATGAACATGCACTACAGCTTCCTTGAAAGGATTTTCAGTGTTTCACAGTCTTATACAATTAATACAATTTTGAAAGCTGCTTTGATGTTTTTACATGCTGACACTTAACCCATATGCATTTGTTCTTTGCACTGCCTGGTCCAGTTCGTCATCGCCAAGACAACAACGCTGCTTTTTAAGATGGATCTCAATAGAGTCCCGATTTGGACAGAAATGGGTTTTCTTTCCAGCTCTACACCCCGTTCACATCTTTTGTAAGTCTATTTAACATGACAAGTGGTCTTCATTCTCCCCATAAGATGACAACAGTGTCTTTTCCACTTTAAATTAGTTCTCAGGAAGAAAAGTTGAATGGCTTAGCTAATGCTTGCCTGCAGAACTGTTTCTCCCACCATAAATGCAGCGCTCACTCACCTGAAGCACACTCGGTAGAACTAGTTAGCTACCTGTGAATAGTTCCATCCACAGACAGGCTGATCTGGGCAAAAATGTCAAGTCTGCCTACGTGATGTACACACTTCTGCAATCAGTCTGCCTAGCTAGAAATTGTTAGGCAAGCCCAACTTAGCACCTACCACCTTTTCTCCTGTCAAGATAACATCTACTGAACATAACTAGCTGAGAAGCATTTGTTAAACTCATTTTGGCATTCTTTCAGAGTACAGAGTAACTTTGCTCTACTTGTTTGATAAATGTAGCTTTATATTATATATATTTGCATAATAGAATATATATTCTGCATTATGCATACATATTCTCTATATGCATAAGTTCCGAACTACAGAAAAATATTCCATTTGTGCTGTATCGTTTGACCTTTCACGCAATAAAGCATATGAAACCTCACGAGACATCCGTAATGCTATTATTCTCCCCTATCATTTCTTAAACCATGAAGGTCATTAATATTAGAGCTCTTTCATTTCCACATTTATTCAGTGACTCCCTAAGTTAAGTATGACTGACCTGACTGGTTAATCCAGAGTGTGCTAGAGGAATTGGTGGGTTTGTACAGGTAGTGATTCTGGTGTACACTGCCAAATTGGGACGTTCAGTTCTATTTGCTCTATTCTACTCCTTCTGTGACTTCCATTAAGTAAAAATGTTACTGCTCCCATTCCTCAAGATCACTCAGGATGCTAGACTGAAGAGAAATTCTGTAATGTTCAGCATGTCACACTGGAAATTGTGTGTGCAATAAGGATTTCTTGAAGCAAAGCTCCAAATTTACAATGCAAAAAACAAAGCTGAAATGAGGACATGCCTCTTAGCCTACAGAAATAAAGCCTATTAGACATAAATTGAGTTTCTCTGTCCCTGTCATTTCTGCCTTTCTCCCCAGCATTTGGGCCTGTTGATCAGTTTCCGTACTCCTTCACAGAAGGGCAAGAAGCCACAGCGAGATGAAGTCCTACACACTTTGTGCAGCTGGATCAAGGCAAGAGCCAGATGCATGCCTCCTCTGAAGAGCTGGCAGTTACCATTTTTAGGTTGTAAGAGCGTCCCACTGCCTGGCCACGCTGTACACGCATTGCCCCAGACTAGCCACAGCTCGTGCTGCCACACACTGACACCTGAAAATTGAGAATCCTGCAATTTTACCACACATTTCCTTCCATTTTGGAATTAAAGGCATTTTCTATTTAAAAGCAAATTAAACGTAAGCACATCTATTAGTAGAAATAAAACAGCTAATAGAATAAAATCTGGCTGAGTTTACGTGCATTAACCATTCAAACTTTTTTTTTTTTTCCCCTTTTGAAGTCTACCAAAATGCACACTTCAACTTTTGCAGCAAGCTCTTTTCGTAGATCTTCCAAAGTCAGCTCTTCAGCTTCTCCTAACAAATATCAGGGTCTCAGGCCCCATCCTGTGCACTACATGCTATATCCAAACTGACAATTCCAAAAATTATCAAATAAAGATACGTAGTCACCTCTTCTATATCATAGCTAAATAAACAATAACCCTACTTTAGCAAGTCAAACTTAGGGCTACATTTACCCAATCGAAAAATAATTATAAAAGGCTTGCTATCAAATTCAAATGCAACTCCCACAACTGCTTGCTTTGAGTGATGCTCTGAAGTTTTCAAAATGCAGCACGCTACGTGTTAGTCATGCGACTGTCAGCAAGGATTTAAAGCGGGAATGAATCTTTCCTCAGCACCTACTAATATGATTCATAATATGCACGACTGGCAGAGACACAAAAGAAAAGAATGAAAATTTGTTTTTTTAATCATAAAATGATTCAACTTTCTTTTCCTCCTACTGAACATACATGTTTTACTAGTTCTTATTGATGACTGTAGCCTTCAGTCTAGTAGAAATATTCCCCTTTCCCAAAGATGTTATTGGACAAAATTGTTTTTCTTTCTTTTCAGCTCACATAGCAACCTTTTTGTTATAACCCTTTCACTGAGCAGGCAAAAGAACCAAATAAATATCCAACAGTTATGAAAATAATGAGATAGAGTGAAATCTGGTGCACTTGGAGAGCACATGCTGTTCACTTTCATGGTTGTAGATCAGCTAGCATGGCAGCATAAGCATTTTGAAGCATCTAATTAGAAATGGGAAGATCCCCTTAAAATGGCAGTACTTCTGCAAGAGAACCTTCATCACCTGCTGATGACACATGCTGCCCTGCAAGTTAATATGCTTAACAGAAGTACTGTAACAAGGGTATATTGACTGTTCTCAGCTTATTTTGAATTCTGCTGTTTCTAATTCTAACCTGAAATCTCATCTACCCTTTCCATTTATAAGTTAGTTTAGTAAGTGTTGCCTCATCTTACCTCAGAGGAAACAAAAAATTAATCTCGAGTAATACTTAACTATTTTGCTTTTTATTCCAACAGGTCATCTCTTCAAATGACAGCTGTAGGCACAAGTAGAAAGATGGCCAGCTGCAAAACTCCTTGTTTGTCACCAACACCAAAGTTAACCTAGTATCAGCTTCTCGATTGGTACAGCAGTTATCCTTATCCATCCAGTATATTATCTGGGCACAAAAAAATACCAGCTACATACACTCCTTACAGCCCTTTAATTCACATACCTGTTTTACATAAGTAGTTGTTGCAGAAGTATAGAGTGAGATTCAAAATACCACTTGCAAGTGCCCACAAATTCAACTTCTAATTTAAAAAGACTATTCATGTATCTACCAACTCCTTTTTCCACTGCAAACCACAAATTTCTAGAAAAGCTGTACTCCTCCTACTAAGCTCGTATCTTCATTGCTGTTTCCTGCCCCTTTCCTACCTCGCTAGCAGTCTTCACAGCGTCTTCCTGAAGTGCCTGTATCTGCTATGGTTTAGACTCGCTCCTTTCTCTTCAGTGCGAATATCAGCCATGGGAAAACAGAGCACCTATGGGAAATGGGTTCCCAAACTTGGGAAAATAGCGCTGCATTAGTTTACATTTTTATATTATCTTCAGAGTCATAAAAGCAATGCTTTTTTTTTTTTTTTCCCCTTTGGTAGTTCAAACACCGTAGAACTTGTCAAGTCAGCTTCAAAGTGCTGCCCAGTACATGAAAAGGATTACAACAGCTGGTACCACGTAAAACTCTCATGAATCTATCACACTATTTTCAACTCCTTGAAGCCACAGCAACATCACAGAAGAAATTATGCTGGTTATAGGCTATGTTTTAATCTATATGCCCAAATGTAATCTTCAAAGCTTATTGTATCGGAAAATAAATCACAAAAGTTGAGACTACTCATTACAATAAGCAAAAGTAAATTGTTCTAACATTTATGAAAAGAAAACAGTATTAGAATATTTCAATAAAGAAATTAAGGACTACGACTCCTTATTCGTCGTGGCTTTACCTCCAAGGGAGATAAAAGGGTCTGATCACAGCTGATTTAATGTCAGCAGGCAGGACTAACTTGTACAACAAGGAAGCAGTTTTCAGACTAGAAAGACAAAAAATAAAAATTAGGAAAAGAAGTCTCATAACCAGATGCTATTCCCAGAAGACAACTGGTTGAGAATATATTTGTATAAATAGAAGAAAAAGAAAGGTTTTGCTCTAAAAATGAGCTCCTTTTTAAATAACTATTTCTTAAGCCATGCTGTACTTAAACAACTTTTCAGCCACATTTGAAGTCAGTTCTGTAAACATAATGATATCTCCAGCATAGGTGGCATCTGCAAGACAGGCGTGAAAACAAGTCCTTGAGCACTTTACACGCGCAGCCCAGCAAACACTTAGCTGTAAGTATGTAAGTAGCCCTCTGAAATCACAGAAATAAGAACAAACTTAGGATCACCTGCAGGATCAGATCACATGTGCAGTGGAGTAAAATAATAAGTCTTTAATACAGAAGAGAGTATCTGATAGTTAACTATTTAAATCAGAAGTTGAATACACTTTAAATGCACCTGGCTATAATTATTCCCTGAACCATTAAGTAACAAGGAGAAAGGAGTCGCCATTCTTTATATTCCATATATAGTGCCCACTTTGCCTGTTTCTAAATTAAATTCTTACCAGCCCTCTGGTGACCATGACAGACTGCTCTCATTAACAGTGCTGATGTGCAGATCCAGGGTAATACTGAAAACTGGCAGATCGATCAATGGCCCCTGTGCCAGCACAGCAGACACCTATCAGTAATAGACTAACTGAGAATCCAAATAGAACATACAAGGAACACAGCTTGTAACATTTGTTCCTGTAAACACAAAGAGCTACTTAAAAATTCTTTTATCTCACCAATCTTCTCTTTGAATGAAAAGGAAATGTGTAGTCAAGTGATAAAATAATGTTACCACGTTTAAAGATAGTGATGAAAACAAACTTACAGTCTGGTTTTAGATATCTGGTCCCAGATGAGAAATTTTATTAACTCTAAAAATGCAACAGTGTATGCCGTAGCAGATGCTTCCCACCCAGAACTCCTTTCTGGAACAAATTAAGCAGGTGTAAAATTAGAGCCCTGAACTAGAAACACAGGAATGTGCTGTTCTTTTTTCTCTCTCTTCAAACACACTTTTGAGACAAACCCTTTAGCATCACAAATACTATTCCTACAATAACGTATTCACATTTGAAATGCATATTCAATTAGACACTTTTTTCCTGACTGGAAAATAATTTTGGAACAGTCACAAAAGTGCTACATGTCTATGAAGAAAAGCAAGGACTGAGAAGACAATTCTACGTAGGAGCAAGTTTCCAAGAACAGGCATGCAGAAGCGACCTTAGAAATTGATCAGTGGCGCTAACATATTTCACGTATGGGACCCAGTAGGCGTTTTGTAGAGTTTCAGTACCAGCAGTAAATACAAAGATCACCTTTCCAGGAGTGCCTAGGGGGACTCCTACTCCAGGCACGTGTTACTCCGATGAAAAACTTGTACGTGCTAACCAATACGTAAACTGTTCGAGCAGTCACACCATCAACAGGCTCAAACCGCACCTCACGCATCTCCAAGGAGAGCCAAGAAGTGAGGCTGGGTGTTTCTGACAGCTCCAGGCACGTCCTTTACACCTCGCCAGTAGCACAAAAACTACAACCGGTATTAAATAGCGATGTAGCTGCTACTAGAATTAGAACAACTAAGAAGTCTTCCTGATGGCTTTAGCAATCCTTAGATCTAAGGTCATCAAACTGTTGGCTTGGCCCGAGCAAACCAGGCTGAGGCCCCCTGAGCCCTTCTGGCAGGCGGTCCGGGAGAGCAGCAACAGATGTCAGAGCCGTGCTGCCCTCAGACACGAGCCCCAGCTCCTGACTAGCCAGAGGAACCACGCTCACACCGCTCCCTCTGTAACTCACCAAAAAAGCCTTATTTTCATTTTATTTTTAACTCAGGCCGGCTGTCCCCCCCCCCCCCCCCCCCTTCCCCGCGCCGAGCACGCCTCCTGCTGCGGGCGAGGCGCCGCTGCCGCAGCCGCTGCCCCGCCAGGCCCGAGGCGCCTTCCCCGCGCTGCAGCAGCGCCGGCCCGGCCCCAGCGCAGCCCAGCGCCCGCAGGGGAAGCGCGGCCCGCCCGCTAGCACCGCCCGGCGGAGCCCCACGGGGCGCCGAAGCCCCTCCGAGGGCTGCGGGAAGCCGCTGCGGCCCCGCCGTGCCCCACGGGCGGCCCCTCAGCCTTGCCTCGCCCCCCGCCCCCCGCCCCCCGCCCCCCGCCTACCTGCCCGGCCCCGCCACCCCGCGGCTCCGGCAGCGCCGCGTCCGTGTTTTTGGGCTGTAAATCGCCTTTTCCGTCAGGGCAACATCACTTCCCGTGCGGGCCGGGGCCGGGGATGGGGCTGGGGCAGGGGCGGGGGCGGCTCCTCACGGACGCGGGGCCCGCCCCGGCCCCGCCTCAGCCCCGCGGGCTCAGCCCGGGAGCTGCCCGCGGCCCCCCCAGCTCTGCCCAAGCTCCCCTGGCACGAGCCGGGCCGGCTCCTCGGCTGCACCCCCCGAGCCCTCACCCTGCCGAGGGCACGGCCCGGCCGCCGGAGAAAATCCATCAGAGGCACGAGGGGCTGCGGAGGCGAAGCGGCCGCGGCCGGGTGTGCAGCTCCTGCCCCCTGCCGGCCCCTGCCCGCCCCGGAGCTCCTGCCCTGCAGCCCCGTCCCCCCGCACCGCTTCGTGCAGCCCCTCTGCTGAGACGGGCCCGGAGAAAGCCGCCTGTCATCCTTACGGACAGACACAGCCGTGCCCTTCCAGGTGGGCTGTTCAAAATAAAATGGGGCTGTAGAGAAAGGAGTTGCTGGAGTCGCCTCAGCAGCGTTTGTTGATGTCAGTGACTTGTGGCCTTTCCTCACGTCCAGATATCAGGCACCCCTCCGCTGCGCTGCCTTGTCCACCTCCTACCGCTATACTCCCCTCTTACACTCCCCTCTTCTGTGGAGTCTACCGACTGTCTCTCGGTATCACATTGTTCCTGACTTCAAATAAAAGCACAGCCAGGGAAATTTCTTCCATTGTGATTTCCAAACAGGCTTCTGTGTCAGGACCAAAGCCTCCACATCTGTATGTTCGTGTTTCTTTTTAGATGAGTTAAAGTCTTGAAATAGCTACTCACCTCGCATCCTCAAGTCTCAGAATGACGTGCACGTAGGCTACCGTTGTTCTACTGAGCTACGTGCTGAAGCACTTCCCCAAGCACCACCTGACTTCCAGGCAACCTTAACTCCCCCAGGACCCTCCCGATTAAATAACTCTTGACCTAACAACCCCAGGAGATGTTTTGTTTTTTTGTGTGTGTTTTTTTGTTTGTTTGTTTGTTTGCTTGCTTGCTTGTTTTGTTTTTTGTTTTTGTTTTTTTTGTCTCTGAAGCACTTCTGGTCATGAGCGTTGTGTAAGTATTCTCCCCGCTGATGACCAAGCCCAAGGGCAGAGCCCTTGCAAAACACCGGATCTGGAAGAGCTCCGCACCTGCTCCACTCAGATTGCTGGCGATGCCGCACCCACGAGGCTCCTTTCCACTCCTTCCTCTCGTTAAATGTGGGAGAGGACTGAAAAACGTGCATGCGCATGTGTGGTGAGTATGCACGTACAGGTGTTAACACACAGGAACATAAGCCAAAGCTGGGCGTGGATCTCTTATCAGCCAACAGCCCAACTGTGCATCCGCGACAAGCAGACAAAAAAGGGGTTTATAGTTCGGGAAAAAAAAAAAAAAAAAAAAAAAAAAAAAGCACCAAACACAACGGCGACTCTTTTCCCAGTTCCCTGATGGTGATTCACACTTGGACACACGTACCTTAAAGCATTCAGATTTTTATGGGTATTTCCGCGCCCCTACAGGCCGGTACCGAGCGCGGTCCCGCCTCCTGCCGGCGGCTCGCCGCGGGGCCGGGCCGAGCAGGAGGCGCCCTCTGGGGCCGGCAGCAGCAGGAGGGCAGCGGGAGGAGCCCCGCGCGGCTCGGGGGCAGGCGGCCGGCGCGGTCCCGGATCCCGCTGGCGGCGGGGACGCCGTCTCCTCACCGGGCGCCATCTCCTCCGGCTCCCTCAGGGCTTCTTCCCCGGCGCGGCGTCCGTCGGCGGCTGCTCGGGGGGCTGCTGAGCGCCGGGCGGCTGGAAGAGGGGCCGGTAGATGTAGAGCCCGCTGACCACGCCGAGCGCCACGGCCAGCGCCACCTGCGGCAGCCGCCCCCCCATGTTGCCGGCGGGGACGCGGAGCGACGCGGGCACGGGCACGGGCACGGACACGCAGCGACGAGGAGGGAAGGGCCGGCGCCGCCGCCCCGCTCCTGAAGGCCGAGAGGAGCCGCGCCGAGCAGCGCGGAAGGAGGAGGCGCAGCCGCAGAGGTCGCGCAAGCGCCGCGCCGCGGCCCCGGCGCCGCCCCCGCCGATGGAGGCCGCCGCGGGGCCGCTGCTGCCGCGGGGCCGGCCGCAGGCGGTGCGGCTCCGGCGGCGGCGCTCGGTGCTGTACGGGGCCGGCCGCGGGGCCGCCGCGCAGCCCGGCGCCGGTAAGCGGGAGGGAGGGAGGGAGGAAGGGCGGGGCGGCCGCCGGCGGGGCGCGGGCCCCTCACCGGCGGGCGGTGCTTCCGCAGGCCCTGCCGGCGGGACCCCGGCCCTGACGGCGCTGGCGGTGGGCGTGCGGGTGCTGAACTGCGCCCTGGTGCGGAGCAGCTTCGTGCCGGACGAGTACTGGCAGGCGCTGGAGGTGGCGCACCGCCTGGCCTTCGGATATCCTTTGGCGGGGCGAAGCCGGCGCTCTGCTCCCCGGCCGGGAGGGCGAGCGGCCGGAGCGCGGCTGAGGCGGGGGCTCGCGGCCTCGGCCCGTCACGGTGCGTCCTTAACGTGCGCAGCTATGGGCACCTCACCTGGGAGTGGGCGCAGCGCCTGCGGGGCTCTGCCTACCCGCTGCTCCTCGCCGCCATCTACAAAGCCCTGCAGCTCCTGGGCAAGGACGACGTGCAGCTGCTGGTGAGTGGCGCTCGGCCAAACAAACGCAGCCGCTGCTTAGTTCAGGCAGAAGTACTAGCTAAAGAATCATACAGTTATATTTTAGTCACGGGGAGTTACAGAAATTCAGTAATTCACTTAAAATTTTTGTGTCTAAGTCGTTGACTAATACAGTAGGGAACTGGAACTCTTTGAACTCGGACTATAACAGATATTGCTGCAAGTGAAGTTTTGTCTTTGCTTACGTAGATATGGATTCCTAGACTGGTACAAGCAGTTTTGGCAGCCTTTGCTGATGTGAAGCTTTATTTATTAGTGAGACACCTTGAAAATGCAGAAACAGCGAAGTATGTGGTGAGTCTCAGACTTTAAAAATTTTTTTGCATGGTAATTAACACTGCTACAGTGTGACCAGTGGTAAAATGATGCTAAGTCAAGCCTCAGAATTAGCACCGCTATTTAGAGCTATAGAACTTGTTTTAACACATCTCCTTGTGCATCCCCTTGTTCACAATTACTTTCAGTACTTCTGCCAGCTGTGTTCCTGGTTTACATGGTATTCCTGTACCAGAACTCTTACAAACACCGTGGAAACTCTTCTTACCATTTTTGCCCTTTACTACTACCCAATAAAAGGTTCCAAGATGGGGAGCAGGTGAGAAACTTTCTACTAACAGTACTGATAATCTTTGGCTTGGGATAACAACAGATACCATTTAAAATGCTGACTTCTGTCTTAGGATTTAAAGCAACCAGAATACCTCACACAGGAAGTAGCACCAGCAACTGTGGTATTTCCTCTAGATTTTTCTTTTGAAGTAGTAATATAGCTGGTATACAATATGACTATTCTCCAGTTATTTACCTGAAGTGTCACTCTACAACAAACCTTAAACTAAGCTTTAGAGGGTTGAAGTTTGCTGTAACTTGAGAAAAGATAACAATTGTTTAGGTGCAGCCATAGATAAATTTGTAGTCACAACTTTCTTTACCAGCTATTTTAAAACAAGTATGCGCTCCTAATTAGTGACTCTATTGCTAATGAGACAGTTATGTAGCAGGCAACCTTTCTAGTAAAACAAAGAACCTGCACTCAGAGAATCGGTTATCTGGAGCATGCAGAACTTTGGGTCAGGGATATGACAATATTTATACTGAGGAAACCTCACTGTCTGCAAAATAATTGATCAGATCTTATAAGTTTACTTTTTATTTTTGTTCCCTCATTCTAGCTGCAAATATTTAACACTGATAGCACTTGCAATTGTTATCCGTCCCACCGCTGCTATCCCATGGATACCTTTGGTCTTCAGTCATTTTTTGCGAGAACAGAGGAAAGCAGACCTCATCCTGCACAACTGCATTCCAGTTGGGTAAGTTCCTTCTGAATTTAAATTGACTGTTTGCACCTATATCTTAAGATTGATTTTAACACCACATGCTGCGGCAGAGACAGAGGACTCAATACAAAAAAGCTGTTTAAACACAGGGGGGGGAAAAAAAAAAGTTTAAAGAAGAGTTATGCTTCTTTGAAATGAATGTGTATGCTGCGTAGAGTCACAGAGAGAGATTTCCTAAGGACAAAAACACTAACATCATTCCAACTTATCCTGCTATTATGCCAAGGATACTGGGTGATAGCAGACGGCCACTGTAAAGTGGCCATGAGTATGGATAATCCTACAAGAGTTTAGGAGTAACTTCAAGTTTTGACAGCAATTTGGAGAACAGTACAATCTGATACATAAGCAACAGCAATGCAATCAACTTTTGTTTTTTTTCAGATTGGTCACATTGGGAATCTCTTTAATAACTGACCGTGTGTTTTTTGGTGAGGTAAGTAGCTTTAAACTCAACTTACAAGACAAAGATTAATACTAACCATTTTAACACAGATGATGTGGACTTCTCTAAATCCTGTTATTTCTGTAGCTAGACTGTGTCTGGCCTATCTTCTGTAAGTATATCTGAAGTCATAGATTCTTAAACACTGACTTCTTAGTTATTTTAAATGACAAACTGTTACTTCAAATGAGCTCTTAGTAAATCAGTAGTTTTTAATGGTATACTGTAAACCTTATACACTTCCTTCTGTAACTGCCAAAACAGGAAGTCTGTGATAAGAGATAGTAGAAAAGATACAAGTATGAATGAAAATGTCGCTTGAGGCTAATGATGACCGTATAATTCAATTTAGATGTTGATTTTTCAATTTGGATTTTTAACTTTTTTTCCCTCCCTCCCTTGAACATCCCAGTGGGTCCTGGTTCAGTTGAACTTCTTGAAATTCAACGTGCTGCAGAATTTAGGAACATTTTATGGTTCTCATCCTTGGCACTGGTACTTGACCCAGGGACTACCGATTATCTTGGGTACCCATCTGCCTTTCTTTATCCATGGCTGTGTGCTGGCACCAAAAAGGTATCGCATCTTTCTAATGACAGTGATCTGGACAGTGTTAGTATACAGGTAATTTCTCTTAAGTACAATTACAATCTTTCGCTAGTTGTGTTCTTTTCATCAAAGCTCATGTCCTGTCTACAACAAAGCATGGTATTCAGGTTAAATGATAGA
Source organism: Aythya ferina (assembly GCF_964211825.1). Lineage (NCBI taxonomy): Eukaryota > Metazoa > Chordata > Aves > Anseriformes > Anatidae > Aythya > Aythya ferina. The sequence goes on along the minus strand of NC_140307.1, from coordinate 18,700,428 downwards.
AAATTTAAAACTATTCAAATACTTGAGAAAAGGCAGTCAATTATGCAATAGTCTCTAGAACTGAAGGTAATACTACCATTTGTATTATTAGCATACACGTGTGTTTAGTTAGACCCTGAAATATTAAAATAATTTGGCATGAAATTCAGTGGGAAATGGAAAAAACCTCTGAATCACCTAAGAATCATGTAAAGAATAACAGATCTGGTTAGGAAACCCTTCACTAGATGTCTGTTAATGAAAATACTCCATTATTTGCTTCTTGAATACATCCCCAATAAGGGTTTTTTTGACTTCTAAAACTTAGTTCATTCACAAGTTTATACACACCTTTTAAGAACATTTATCACAGGGATGAATACACAACTTGAAGAACTAGAAAAGAAGGTAAGCTGTTTCTAAAGCTTCAGTTAACTGTAGATTAAGCAGGAGACTTTCAGGCAGGAAAAGATACAGCAAGTTAGTAAATACGAAGTAGTAAACAGTATCAAACTACAGTAGTAACAATACAGCAAAACAGTAGCAAGGACACAAATATTGTCCTGTCTTTCAGTCCAGCCCCAAACTTCATGTAGATCTACTGGCTTTAGGCCTTTCTTGATTCCCTTAGTCTTGTAAGAACCTGTCTGGTTCCCATCACAAGTCCTGCAGTAATCCCACCACCAAAAAAAAAAAAATTGAATGGAGTGAAGTTGTATTAGCAGAGGTGAACGTTACTTTGGGAGATACGAATGCGTACTTGCATCTTAGCTCACCATCCACCCTTTTTCTTGCCTTTTATTACAGAAAAGTCATGGGTAAAGTATTTAGCATTCATAGAATCAGACAACTTTATTGCTCTATCACAGTAGCCAGGCACTTTTATTAATGTGTGATTTAAACTGATGAAATCATCTTAATTTGAATGCTCTTGTTACATTCTTAAAAAGAGATTACTCTAAATTGATAACATGCTTTTAAGTATTTTTAAGTGCTCTTATAGTCCTCCATGCTCTAAACATATTTTGTTAACAGAACTGATGTATTCAGCTTTCTCTCTATAGTACCATATCTGTTTTATTACAGCACGTTGAGCCATAAGGAATTCAGGTTCATCTATCCAGTACTGCCATTTTGCATGTTTTTTTGCGGTAAGAATTTGGTTTTAAATGTCTTGCAACCTTTTGTATATATAACGTTTACCCAAAGACAGACAGTTAATACCGAATGTAGGTATTTGACAAAGGATTACTAGAAGTAGCCTAGAAAAAAGGATGAAGAACAGTAAATGAATGAAATACACAGGAAGAAACCTTAGCATGGATAAAAGTATTTCCTACAAGAAAAAAAAATTGCTTCAGCGACTCCTAACTTTAATGCAGTGCCACCCTTACAGCAAATTCTGTTGTTTCCTTTGTAATATTTCTCCACTCACTTCTCTAAAGTATGCGCAGGCAATTGCATTTGAGTATGAAATTGTGTTCAGAAATTATTTTCTAGACCTGAATCTGGAGTAGCATCATCAACTAAGAGATGATGATAGTTCCTTTGTCTGCTCTTGACTAAACTCTAGGTGGAGTCTACTTCCACAGCAGTTTGGAGAACAGTTAACATGATAGCTTTTTCCTTAAGGCATAGTACAGCAAGTTTGTTAAACCACAAACAACATCCCTAAACTAATGCAGTTAACTTTTAAATGAACTAAAGATAGCTTGCATGAACTGCTGAACTGGCATCTGACAACTGCAACCTTTTTATACAAAACAAAGCGCCTAATAGTTATTTTGCAGAAACAAAGGTATTAGCTAGACTACTATAATATCTGTACAAAGAGTCAAATCATGATGTAAAACTTTATCTACTGGAAAGTTATAAAGGAAAGATTCAAATTTCTAGAACTTACGAAGCTAGATAGCTTTAACATAGAAGTTCAAAAACAGATCAGAGAAAATTGTAATTTTTTAACCTATTTTGTTAGTCTTAACAAAAGTAAATCTTAGTTCAGTAGTTTTGCTGCCAGAAAAGATCAAATAAATAATGTCTTTGGTTAGTTCGGTGCTCAGTTTAATAGCAGATTTAAGAAGAACCAGTTCTACTTTACATGCAGGAAAATGTCCAGTCAGACCACTTTTTTGTTAATCTGTCTCAGTTTTTACACCTATAATAGAATAAGGTCACTTCCTCAATGTATCAAGAGAAAAGTATGATCTAGATACTTTTGTAAAGAAAAAAAATGACAGAATAGTTTTTGATAACTCAGTGATTGCAACAAGGTCTTGAAATTGCTCCAAACATTACAAATAAAAGCAGAAAAAAGTTTGTTAATTTTCAATTCCTTTCTAAGCACACCTGAAGATAAATTAAAGCTATTTCACAAAAGCAGTTAAAAATGCCTGTAACAGAATGTTTCCACATGTTTAAAGCAGACTAAGTATCAGACTTTGTTTTCATCTGAGATATCTGCAATTTGTTAGAACATGGGCTGACTGAAGACTTCTTTAAATTACTTGTGCTACGCTACTGGCTTCTGAAACAGGTCTACTCTAACTTGTTTCTTTTGGTTCTGTAAAGGTGGTCATAGAACTAGGCTGCATAAAACATTTTGTCTCATGATACTGACAGGAATGAATCACATTATCTCCCATCAGGAGAAATGTGTCTTCTTTCTATTATTACCTCCTTCAAGAAAAGGAGTGAGAAGGGAATAAGCTTCTCCAAGGATGGTAGCTCAAGAACAACTAACAGTAAGGATCATAACAAATGTATAAAGGGAATGCTATAGTTTCAGCATATTGGAGATAAAGAATACCACAATCATACCAGAGCATGTGTTATCATTTATTCTGGCTCTACTTGGATGTGTGAATCACAACACATCAGTAAGTCGCTGTATACCATTCATCCAAAGTAATGGATGAACTATTATTTCCCCACAAAAAGAAGTAAAATAAAACTAAGCTCTAGAGAGATAAAACACTGGCTTCAAAGTTTTACTTCTGGACTCCGAAGGACAGACATGGATTTAACATTTACACTGTTAAATCCAACAGTAATGGATTCAAAGACTAACCTTTGAATTCCCATTTTCCAACAGTAAAGACTGCAGCATATTAAAACACTTCAAAGTACGGTTTTCAACTAATAGTTTTCAGAAGTACTATGCAGAATTAAATTTTTGCTTATCATAAACTTACTTAAATGTTTCTCTAGGATTTTCTTTAAAACATCTAAAAGCATGGAAGAAGTCTGCAGCAAGCTTCCTGCTTGTATCAAACTTACTCCCAGCCCTGTATACAGGCTTGATTCACCAGAGAGGCACTCTTGATGTTATGAGTCACGTGCAGGAACTTTGTAAGGACTCTAACCAGTCACAAGCTTTTGTCTTCATCATGATGCCATGCCACTCCACTCCATTTTACAGGTAATAAAGTAACTAGCAGTTTATTATATTAAAATCCAGGCATTTTAGCAGAAATTATATTTTTTTCCTAAACCTGTCTGAGCTGGATAAATGTAGGCAGGAAGTTTGTTTTTCATACCACTAAAAAAAAAATGAATACAGAAAATAAGCTAACTGTGCTTACACCACAGAATAAGATTCACAATCTACATTTTATTCAGTTTTTGTAAAATAGCTTTGTATGAGGATATGCAGCAGACTTAAGACCGTATTTCTTATAGCTTCATTGTGGTAGCTTTTGTAACAAAACTAGACTCACTGTTATAGTCAAAACATTTTAATTTTACCTTTACTTCTGCTGCTAGAAGGTAGAGAAATAAAATTAGTAACATACAATCATAGAATTCACTATTCCAAAAAGTTTGTAATATATCCTGGAAAATAAACAACACATTGAAGCAGATATAAACCATGAAGCTGATGTGGAAAACTATCTTTCATTTAAGGAACTGATGCTTTGCAGAGGATGTTTGTATTCAGAAAAGTCTGCTTTCTGTGAACTGCTTAAAAGCACTCACAGCAGCTTGGAGATGAATCTACTTTCTCTAATTCTGCTTTCATATGAAGTATAGAAGGGAAGAAAACATTGGCTGTGGAGGGGGAAGAAACCTAATTATTCAATTTTTTTGACTGATGTATTCTAGTCATTTCATGTCTTCATCAGTTTATTCTGAAGTTTGTTTTGTTTTTCTCCCTAGCCATGTTCACTGTCCTCTAAAAATGAGATTCCTTCAATGTCCCCCAGACCTAACTGGAAATGAAAGCTATATTGATGAAGCAGATGTGTTTTACTTAAATCCACTTGGCTGGCTTAATAAGGAGTTTTACAATGATACGTTATTACCTAGTCACTTGATTTTCTTCAGCGTGCTAGAACAGGTATGGTAACTGCAGGATGAAACAAACTAGTTTTGACGTAAAGTTACAGGAGAAATTGAGAGAATTATAATTGAGATTTTTTAAGTATTGTCTGTAGTTTTTTTAAACACTTAAATGAAAATTGAACTGCCTAGTCCATAATACACTACAGATACCATCCTGGCGATACGTCCTTAACATTTGCACATGCCCTCCATATGAATTCTGCATGCCATAAAGTAAAGTTTTCTGGAAGAATTTTCCTCCTGTCATGTTAAAATAAATGCCTGTTCCCAGAATCATACACTTTTAAGTAAGAAACAATGACAAGCAAAAATGCCATTAGTCAGCATACCTCTTCCCCTCAATTCTTTTATGAGGGCCATGTACTGAAACAACAGCATCTGATGAAGATACTCTCCAGACGAGATCAAACAGAATAGCTCTCTGCCCCTCTGTAGCAGTTCTTAAATAAGTGACAAAACTTCCAGGGGATTAATGAATTGACGGTTTCCAGAAGATTTTGAAACACTGAAATACAGTTTTTGAGTGTGGAAACTAATGTATGTTCATTTACAGGAAATATCATCATTTCTAGCTTTAAAGGGCTATGAGAAAACAGCCACCATCTTTCACACTCACGTACCTCAAGGACGAGTTGGAAGCCATATCTACATCTACAGAAGAGGACTGAAATGAGTCGTACCTGAAGATAAGTTTCTAGACTAATGATCTAATGAGATCAGTTTTCCATAGCAATAATATGCTTAGAAGATCTTTTACTGCAGAAAGGAGAGAGTAGTGAGTCTGAAACTGAGTAAGTCAAAATGGAAGGTTTGATGAGGCAACTATTGACTGTTTTGAAACACAAAAACCTCTTCCTGAAGGCAACTTCAGTGGCACTATGTCAGGGTGGGGGTGTTAACCTCTTACAACATTAGAGAACATCAGGAAGACCAAAGCTACCATATGACTACTTTAAACAAGAAATCAGACAAGACTGGACCAATTTATAGAACTGTACAGCTATGCTATTTTTTTAATATAAATAAACTCTTTTACCCAGACTGTCTCTTTATTTTTCTTCCACAATATGCAGATATGCAAGATATTTCAAGTGCTTAAATCAGCAAGCTGATTAGAATGCAGCACAGCAAATTTTTCACAATTCAACAGGCTCTTGAACCACCCCCCGAAAGACAAGAAGCAAGTGTAAGATTACAACACACTAACAAGTACATTACCATAATGAAGCCTTTTTTTTTTTTTTTGAAGGATGAGATGAAGTTAGTATATCAAACACTGGAGTTAATTATTGATACATTATGCATGACTCAAGCTTGAACTATACTAATGGAATGCAATTAAGCATATTTTTCATATACAAGTCATTGCATGCCTAGTTTCTGTAATAATACCGCTGGCACCCAAACTCTTATCACTTCCATAGAACAGTTAAAGCAACAATACCAAATATGCATATTAGAAAGCTTGACGTGTGCCTTTTAACAATTTGTAAGAAACAAATTATTTAGAGAAAAACTTGCATCTTGCTGCTTTCTTGAAAAACAATTAGTTTCCAGAGAGGAGGTCAATTATTAAATTGAATCTCATTTTTTTTTCCATAAATTACTTAGTATTTTGGATCAAAGGGTAATTGCCCCAATTCTATTTCAAGATTTGCCATGTGTCTTCCATTAGTGCGACCATGTTTATGCCATTTACCTTCTCTTTTATTACGATGGTGGTACTTCTGAGCTTGTTTTTCATGTCTGGTATTTTCAGTTTGTGTAAAAGAAGGCCTTTTAGGTCGACTGCAAGGAGTAAACAAAAACTTATTACAACTCGTATGAAAGCACTTTTTAAAAGCATTTTGAAATACAATTACATTATCAAGAACAGCTTTTAGCATGCTGAGGTGAAAAAAATAGTATTAAGTAGTCCTTTCTCTTGCAAGAAAAACGTGCAGGATTTTTGTTGCTGTTTCTGTTTGTTTTTAACCATCATTAAGATGGTATACTTAAAAGAAATTCTTTCTAAAAATAAAACTGCTTTGAAGCTGGCTTCCTAAATTTCTTTGTAGAATAAAGCCAGGTGAATAGCTGTTTGAGTATCCCTACTGTGATGCTTGAGTGGAGATCTCAATCTGTTTTTAAGCTATTCTATTATATTCTGCTCTATAAAAGTAATGAAAACTTTATAAACCCCAATGCCTAAAAACATGTACTTTAGAGGTTCTCCAGTGTGCAAGTATAATAAATACATTTATATGGGAAGGAGTGGTGCTGACAAAAAACAGCTGCTCACCTATTGCCATTTGTGATGCACAGAGTGCCATTACACCGTATGCTGTTATTCTGTCACTAGAGTCCAGGCTTCTGCTAAACTGAGCTAAGGCTATTTTCATCCTCAGGATCATACAAAATACTTTATGACACAATCAGTAAATGTATTTAAAGCTTTGCTTCTCTGCAAACTGAAGTGCTTAAAAATAAACTGCTTAATTAAAAATTAATAATACATTAGTAAAAAGCACTTGAACTATAAATAAAAACAACTGAAGTCAGGTAGCAACCAAAACACCACATTTGAAAAGGCTACTTGGTAACTGATAGAAACATCCTGACAGTTCAACCTTCACTAAGAGGAGGTCCAACCTCACATAGCATGTAGTAACCCCAAAATTGTTAAGTATTTCAGACCTCCTGCTGCAATAAACACATAAAATAGTAAATAATACAAATCCAAAAGATAAACACAACTGAAGAAATGCACCTCAATCTAACTATTCAATATGTGTTGTGCTGAATACCAGAGGGAAAAGTTCCATTATGTCTTCAAAGACAATGACTAATTTATACATGTAATGCACTAGAAGTTCACATACAGCATTTTTTCCTACCTGCTCAGAATAAACATTAGCACAAAAGACCATTTAATCAATTTAGTAACAGCCACAGAAAATATAGACGTTTAATTATTCCAGAAAGAGCAAGTTCCACACTATATATTAAGGCTGCTTGCTTAATTTTCTTCACCAAAGTCTATGCAGTAGAAAAAGTCCATCATTTCTAGCACCTTTGGGCCAGTCAAACTACCACAACTACTCTGCAGAAAGCCTGAGAATACCATTAGATACAGGAAAGCAATGCAGGCAACAGTACTTGCCAAGGACATTTGTAAGCAAGTCTGAACAAATTTTAGTCTGGGCCAGGATCTCAACTGGAGTCTGCTATTCAAGCAGCCTTGATCTGGGGATTAAGACCAGCTCAGTACTATACGAAGTAGTGAAACTCCTGCAAGCCAGCAGGTAAGATCCCTGACAGAACAGGACTTTAAGACTGCCCAAACACATCCAAAAACCTTCTAATTCAGGGAAGGACAACAGGGGAGCCCTAGTTAACGCTTCTCACGAGATTGCCTGTCTGATGAAATGAAAAGCTCTCATACGTGTTCAGTCTAAAGTAACCCTACCCGCAGCTACAGTTTTCTAAAAGACTCTGTGGAAATTTTGATTGTGCTATGTACAGTGGATCTGTAGTACCTCATATATACATAAATTATTTTTTTTTTTTTTTTGAAGTGGGTTAGGAGGGTACGAGAGAAGAAGGGCACGGAAATGTTAGTGTGGGAGGTACCCTCTAGTATTTCCACCACTGAGTCCTTTATATACAACTGTGACTAGAAAAAAATCTATTAGAACACCACCACCAGTTGTTTTTACAAAGACTACATTTCATTAATGGTTCAGGAAACATTGAAACAAACCTGGGTCCATATTGGGGTGAATTATCATACTGAAAGTAGTATCTGTAGACGTACTTGTCCAAATCATCAAAAACGTTTTCATTCTTACTTTGGTATTCCTTCATATCTTCCAGATAATCCTTGACATCATTAACAAAATCAGTGAACAGCATCTGGTCATGTATAAAAAGCCCATTATGAAAAAACTTATTGATGAAATTTTCTAGTTCTCTCCAATGATGAAAGTTATGTACAACTTGTTGCAAATACTTCTTCATTAGCCGATTAAATTCATCTACCCTAATAGGATCTGATACTCTGTTAAAGAGACTAGTGAATTCTTGATGAGCACATTCAAAAATACCAGAACAGCCTTTTAGGACAAACTGATGTCTTCTGTTACACAAAGGATCGTTAAGACATTTGTCTGAACCTGTATCTTTTTCAAACGTCGTAAACTGATGTTTTCTTCCATCTTTGAAATCTTTTGACATGTGAGGTCCCCTGTAATGCATGTTCTTCAGATTCTCATAAGAGTTATGCTCTCGGTAAAAAGTTCGAGCTTTCTTGTTTGCCTCGTACTTTTTATCATTTGACTTCTTCTCCTTTTCATCAAAGATGTTTTTTGTGGTATCTTTAAAGTGTCTGAATGTAGACTTGACAGAATCAGAGAATTTTTTCAGGTTTTCTTTCACTGCTTCTTTAGCCTGCTTAATCTTTTCTTTATGGTGTCTAACAAACTCTTTGGTGGAATTTTTCATGGCATCAAAAGTTTCTTTAACTGAGCCAAAAAATGATTCTTTTGATTTCTTTTTCAACTTACTTTGCCCTTTAGCACCTTTCTTTTGTCCCTTTTCATTCATTTCTTGTTTTTCAGTTTGATCTTTTGCTTCAACATACAGCTTCTCCCATAAGTCAGAGCGTTGTTGCTCAAAATTTAGCTTTTTTTCTAGTTCTGCTAGTCTTCCTCGCAGAGTTTCTATTTCTTCATTTTCTCTTAATGTATCATCATCAGCAACATTGTCAGGTGTTTGACGAGAACCTAGCTGTTCTAGTTCTTTTTTCAGAGCTTCTGTAACACGACGTTCTTTGTCCAATTCTCTCCTTAACATCTGTGCTTCAGCAAAGAGCGTTTCCTTTTGTCTAAGAAAGTTATGATTTCTTTGCTTTTCCTCTTCCAAATGTTCCCTTAGTTTCTGGTTTTCCATGACAATAGACTCAGTACTAGTACCTTTATCTTCCAAGTTTCTGATTTGTTGTCTTAGTTTTCTTAATTCTTCCTGAAGTGAAGCCAAAGCTTTTTCTTCCTTCTCTAGGGATTCTCTTAAGTGTTGATTTTCTGCAGCAAGACTTTTTTTGTGCAATTCAAAGGATTTCTTTTCCGTCTCAGTAGAAGTCAAACATGTGGAGAGATCTCCCTTAAGCAACTAAGGCAAACAAGCAAAACATAGTATGATTAGAATTGTTACAATTTTAGCTAGCAAAATAGAAGACCAAGGTAAACCCAGAAGAGTTCACTTGTCATTTTGGCTGAAGTGACACATGTTGCAGCAGGATACAAAAATAGAGCTCTGTGTGTGTGTATCTCTGAGATAAACACACAAACACTTCCTTGACAACACAGACCATGTGAGAGGCTCCCACTTCCAACCAGAGGTCATCACCCCTTGTGTTTTACTGATTTAAATAGCTGAAAGATAGTAAACTGTATACTTGAAGTGATACATCTTAAAACAAAATGAAAAAGTGTGCATGCTGTTTATGCCTAGCAATCAGGGTTTACATACAAAAACAAATACATGAGCAGAAGCAATTTATTAAGCAATTCAGCAAGAGAAATTGATCTTGAATCAACTTCGTTGCTGAAAGAATGTTTTCGTGTAACCATACGCTAACACATGAGGATACTCCCAGTCTCTTAGCATACAAACACTAGAATTAAACAACTGTATTGTATTAACTGCTGCTGTCAGCAACATTAGAAAAAAACACTCCACACACAAAGCACTTCCTAGTCTTCTCTCTGAATTATCTGAAGCTGAACAAAAAATCTGGGTTGTTGAGTATTTGAAAAATGAATAACCATGAATAATTTAAAAAGCAAAGTTGTAAAACTGTAAGTTCAACCAAAATAGTTTTTTTTGTTGTTGTTTGGTTTTTTTTTTTTTTTTTTTTTTTTTTTTTTTTACCAGCACAGTTCTATTTCTCCTGTCTTTATAAATGACAACCTAGCATTATGTCACAGGGAAGAAGATGGTCTCTAGAGCCAGATAACTGCCAGACAACTACTGGGACTGCATACATAAAAAAAACTTTATGGTTAAACACATATCATTAACAAATTTCATCAAATTACAAAATATGTCAATAATTCAGTGGAACTAAAAATGACATTCTCAAAAGGAATGTATTAAAAATAAATATGTAATGCATTTGTGTGATAATTTCACTTTCTGTAAACTACACCCGTATAACGACAGACAAATAATCACACAACTTCCAGCTAAACTCATACCTACCCCCACTTTATCTCCTTGCTCTTGTTGGCACTGGTAAAGGTCATCTTTCATATCTTTTAATTCACGTGTCTTTGTTACCAGCTGCTGACGTTTCTGAATCTGTATTGTACCTAAAAAGATAAAAACTTTTTGATATTCTCACTTACAGCAGTTACAAGGAAAATATGAACAGATAAATCTAAGTATCATCTTCATATTCCCTGCAAATTCAGAAGCATTCTTACCTTGCAATTTCTGCCCAGTACTTACTAGTAAGACTTAATTTTGTTACAGCTAAACAGTTAAAAATCTTTTCTCACAGCTAAAACCAGATTGTAATATACTGATTCTGTTTCTTCCAACAATAAACAATTTCTCAAACAGACCCATCAATTCTCCATTAGTCCCATTCGAGAAGAACAAAAAAAAAAAAAAAAAAAAACTTTAGGAACACTATATGCAAAAAAAAAAAAAAAGGCAGGAATGAATGTGTGTAAGGTTTCTTGTTTTTTCAGTAACTTGCAAGACAACACAGACAGAAGGGAGTACATTAGTCCACAGATTATCTGTTTCAGAACTACAACATTTACTGTTAAATAAAGTTACATAAAAAAGATAATATCAGCACAGTATTTAAATTTCCATGCAGAAACACAATTCGTAAACATTTCTCACAAAGCAGCAAGTATCTCTAGGTTTTGTCTTTGTCATTCTTATCCATAAGAGCAAAGTCTGAAGAGTCAGCAAATACCCTGTCTTTTCAATTGTCAGAAGAAAGCTGAGGTTTTATTTATTTCTGAAAAAAATACCTTTATTGCACTAGCCACCAATATTTTCTCTTAGTTAAAACTTCTTTACTAGTGCTTCCCTACCTATACAGGTTCTGTAAAGATGATGTAGTTTTCAGGTCTTCACTTTTAGGTGTCTCTTGAATTGACGCTACAGCAAATGGCAACAGTAAGGTTTAGGTATTTCTTTCAAAATCAATGCAGAGTGTGCAGTTTTTCCTCTATATCTGTATTTAAGATGATTATTATTAAAGAGAAGAAATTCCGTAAATACTATTACACTGAGGTATTTTTTTTGTGCTCTCAATTTCTGTTAAAGATATTCTCAAGTATGAACTTTAAAAAAAAAAAAAAAAGTACTCTAAACCAAGTTGAACCTCAATAGTTCAATACAGCTAAGGGAAAGCAACCTCTTTACAGCAATGATTTTCAGTTTACAGTGTCCTGATGGACATTCATAGGAAGCAAAGATCCTTGCATAAGTGAATTTAAATACACTGAGAGTAAATTTGTTTTTCTTATTTATGTTTTTAGATACGTTTTAATTAGTCCATGGCTTTTAAGAATCTGAAAGATCATCATTTAGTGTAAGGAGTTCATGGTAAGTGGAAATTGAATTACAGACAGAGAATCAAACTCACTGTCTCCCCTTGTCAAGGCAGATTTAGATACAGTACCAGCTGGAGACAAACCCATCAGTGAGGAATGTTACCTCATCACATGCTTTTTTCCAGTGTCTTTGCTACCATTTCCATGTTGCTGATTTGTCATTTTGCTTACTCTAAGTCACAACATCCTTCAGATTCTTTAAGTAATCTACCCAAATCTCAAGCATTAGGGTAATGTTTCCTTTTATGGCTTCTGCTTAAAGAAAAGAAATTAACTATCTGAATGTCCACAAGGAAACTGTCTTCTGGCTAGAGTTCCCTAACTTCAGCTTTTCCAGTTGTATGTTGTTCCTGGAAAGCTTGCCCTCTCTCAGATCTCCTTTCTAGAGCATCACAAAGCCAGCTAACTCAGTTTTTTATACCAATAAGAACACAATTATTAAAATGTAATCCTACTCTTCTTCTAAATCTTAAAAAAATAAAAAGAGAAGAAAAATGTAATGAATCTTAAAGAAGTAGCCCTGGAGCTCTAGCTAAAAAGGAAAACACTATCCTGGTAGTGATTAAAAAAAAGTAATTCCTTAAAAAGCGACACCCTACAATTCCCTAACACGTCAACTAACCTAGCATTAAGAGACTGCTATGGTATAGTCCTTTAGAAGATAGATTTCTCTTTGCGAATATGTTTTAAAGAACAAAAACAAGTCACACCTAAAACAGAAAGCAGGGTTTGATTTCCCTTCTAGTGGCAGAAAGATGAGTCATCACATAATCCCAAAGAACTTTCACTCAAATTAAAAACTAAAGGCACACAGAGCTGCTTTCTCTGCTGAAAAGCTATCAGTGATGACAATTTCTGTTTAGAAGATTCAACAGGTTAAATTGAATTCCTTAGTATATTTATCACCCCTTGTACATTTCCAAAATATATTTCTCATTCATACATCTGCAAATTCTTTAAAAGCATGGTATTTATCATTAGCTCCAATTTAAATTTGGTGAAATGATGAGCAGAAGTGAAACCTCAAGTTACCAGAGCAAAACATTATCAGAGATCCTTCTAGTCACTCTGTTCTTCTCTGCTTCTAGCATGCCAATGTTTATCAGTGGGGTTTTATACCTGCTATTACTTGCTGCAACTGCTAAAGAAGAAGTATTTTACATGACTGCATTAGTCACGCATACAATGCTGCATACACTAGTAGTTCCTAAGATTCAGTTATCGTGTTTTATATCACTATGCATACACAGGTATGAGTGTGTAAACATACATACATGCACACTATTTAATTATTAAACCTGAATGCAAGCACAGCACCCACAGTATCACTCATGACTCTTACCTTCAGGTTTACCTAAGATGGAAAAAAACTGCGTCAAGTGAAAATTAGCCTTTCAAAGTAAGTGTCAAAATTCAGATTCCTAACAATTAGTCAAAATCAAATCCAGTTACAGTCATATTCCCAGTCCCAAACTGAATCACAAGTCTTACTAAGGCACATTTCATACACAACCAGAACTACTCATTAAAAATGACTACTAAGAAATAAACACCCTCTTTTTTTTTTTTTAATCATATCACACAAATCTTACATGATCAGGATTGCACTCCACAGATTTAGATCAGTAATGAGTTCTGCTAATTTGTTAAATGTAGCAACAATCTGTAATGTTCAACTTTGGGCAAAGCACTGAACACGGAAAAATTGCTGCTATTGTGGACTCGTTAAGTCACTCTAGAATTGCAAGGACACATACAGCTTATTTTCTTCCACTGGAGAGAGAAAAATATTGATACTGTGAACTCCTGTAAAAAAATATGCTTTGCTTTGACGTTTACCAGATGAGTACAAATAGGACAAAAGCCTGAAATGACTTTCTGAACACTAGTGGGAATGATAAGCACTACCATAAATCTACTTCAAAAGAAAAGATGTGAAAAATTAAGCGTAGACACTGCAGTATGAGAAAATGAAGAAAGATCTACCTGAAAGAGTGAACAATATTTAATTTATTATTATTTGCTTTAATTTTAATGTAATTACATTAAATACACTTGCACTGCTGAAGGGCCTCTCTATTTTCCACACATTAGCTGTGAATTCATCTCAGTTGTAGGTTCCAGGTTTAGATTTTTAGCATAGAATGAGAAAAATTAGATTCAAAAATAAAATGGTATTTGCTACGTATGCACACTCTTGATTCTATGTATTTTACTTTCTATAAACTCACCATAGAAGTGTCCAAAGCCCATGCTGATGGCAATCACCAATGCTAGTATGATGCATCTATTCAGGCCGCTACTGAACTGGCGCTTGTGCTGCTCTTCTCTGGGAGGTTCGGACTCTGGGTCAGCAGGGGATCTGCTCTCAGCCTCGGAGCTAGAGATCAGCCGCTTCTTAGCCCGACGTCTTCGCACTGTGGGACTGGTCTGATTGCTAGTTTCATCGCTACTTGATTCATCATTGCTAGCCTGAGATGAAAAAACTGGAAAACAACATAGAACAGTCTTTAAAATGCATTAATTGGTGTTATAAAAATAATTGAAGTATAAAAATTCATCTTATTCACACAAAAACATAGTGGGCATTCATCTCAGAGAATATTTATAAGAAAAAAAATCTTGATGTGACAGCTTGCACCTGATATCATATACAGAATGTTTGATATCCAAAGTTAAAAATCATTTTTAACATTAATTAACATTACCGGGAAAAACTGTCTGACACTTGCCCACACCTTGTAATTCACCCACTAGAAAGCATTTCTTTCACACAATGCTACTTCTTTAAAATATCCACACGTACTGCCTCTGCAAATTCTTGCAAAGTAGAAAAGTTAAGAACTCAGATTTCCTTCACTTAGAGATACTCAGATTCACCTATTTCATAACAAGAGCAACAGTTTCTACAAGAAAGCCTCCTAAAAAGATGTAGCCATTGTTTTATTGTAGTGCCTCAAACTTCATTCTGTGATCAACCTGCAGCTGCAGAGAAAAATTCCACTGAAGTTCCATTCATGTAGCTGTTGCAAATATGCTACCTGTATATATAACTTTTTTTTTTTTCCCTGAAAGGTGCTTAAAAACATTTTCAACAAATCCTGCACAGGAAAAGAGCCCCTTGGGTGCCTCTGTGTTTGTCGCTGCCTAACACCCTGGGTCCATAACACTGATTACCTGACTGATGTTTTAGAATGACGGATCAACCAAGGTTTGAGATAAGCACAAGTTTTAACTACACAAATCATCTTCCAAGCTTTTTTTGTAGAATGGTATTTATGATACAGTTTGTATGTTTGTGTTCCTACAGCCCAAAAGCCTTAGATTCTAACTGAGAAAACAACAACAGAGCCAGAACTGCTTATTGCTATTAACGGTTCAAATGCTTTCTACGAGTACTGTAAATAAATATAATCCAGTATACTAAAAATGATTATTTAATCTCTCTCCTTTGAAAGCATAAGCTTCAAGCATAAGGCAAATATAGAAGGGAAGCAGCGGCAGGATGAACAGCTTCCAAATATCTACACTCATATATCTAGTTCACACGCCTGAAAAAGACTCAATGTGATCAATGAAGCCTCCAGCATGTACCAAAGCGCTCCTGCTTGGACAGTTCTCAGTTTGATGCCTGCAACTACACAAAGCTAATACCCCTTCCAGAAACACCGTTGTTCATTCCCTCATCAGAGATCATCAAGTTTAGAAATATTAATACAGAGTTACTGTCCTTGAACATTTCACTACTGAAAACCAAGTTTTTGAGCAAAGCCACGCACACATCACTGAACAGACAAGAATGTCAAGCAATGCCACAAGTAATCTATAAAAACCATTACCAATTAAGATTTTTCATGGAAAAAATAATCCAATTTAGCAGAAGTGATTACATCAACCTCACAGAAGATTACCAATTAGTATCTGAAATACATGTCTAATTTCTGACTCCATGGACAAGCACCATGTTAGATTATGGAAGATGATTTCCTTCTTACTACATATTAGTCAAATGAGACATTATGATTAAGACAAATCACTTAGCTACCTGACATGCAAATTCTTAAATTAGTTTATATAACTTGTCTGAAAGTACATTATTTTAGAATAACTCATTTAACCAGTTGCATACTTCCCCAATTCTGGGCAATAAAGACAAACATTCAGATCCCGGTCAGGACAGAGGCGTTTGTTTTTTAAATAAAAATGCAGAAGTCAGAAGTTATAAAGGATTATATAGACATACTTAGTAAGACAGGTGTTATTATTGCTTCTTTGTGTGTTGTTAAGCATTTTTCCCCCCAACAACCAAAGAAAAGTAAGCATATGGAATACAAAAGTGGTTAAGCAACAAAAAGCTCTTAACCAAGTAGGATTTATGTATGTATAGTGGAGAGCAAAGAACAGGAAAAAAAAAAAAGCCAATCAAAAAGCAAAGAAAAAAGCTACAAGAAGTTTAGAGTCATTGCTAAGCAGATACTGACAAGCTGTCAATGACATTGCCTTACAACTGCTGAAAGAATTCAGTACAAAGCCAAACTAACAGGATGAGAAAGAGTATATAGGAAATAAAGTGTGATCACAGCAGCAATCCAAAATTCTAGCTTCTGCTACAATTTTAAAACACAAGATATACACTTGAAAACAGATGATAATGACAATGTCAGTTAACAACGTGATTTTCTTTGGCATCTCTGTACAGATACATCTGAAGCATAGACATAACTTGCATACTGAAATAAGTGCTTTTGCTCAGTTAACTTACTTCATTCATGAAGCTGTTTGCATGGTTAGGACAGCATAAACTACAAAGGAATGGTTTCCAAATGCAAGTGTAGAATAAAATCCTCATAGGATGTTTTAGTATCTACATAAGGAAAAAGTAAAGCTCATCTTTTTCCAAACCAATAGAAAACTCAACAAGAAGTAGACGGCAAGTATTGCTATGTGTAGAAAATGGCATAAAAACTTGGACTGCTAAACCTTTGGCATTTAAAATGAATGCAAAAGTGCTCCAGACATTCTATATAGTGCTTGGTCAATTAAACACGGAGTACTAGAGACCATGCTGGAATCAGCTTTAGAAGGAAGAAATTGTTTTTGTCAGTCACACAGATTTGGAATTCAACAAGTAACATTCTCTGGTCAAGCATACATACTAATACGTATTACAAAGTTAAATGATTTCCATTCCAAGTCTACATGTAAGTTTGTCATTTTTCAAAAAAAGAATAAATAAAACAGAATGACAGCCTAGCCAAACTTCAGTGAAGATTGGCTTTCAGCATCTGTTTGGAATATCACTACTACAAGATCAAGTCAGATTGGTAGTGATAATTTTTAGAACACTCCATGCAAGCTATAAGCAATCAGCTTTACACAAGCTGATCAAATTTAATCACACCACCTTGGAAAGGAAGACTGCGAGACACATGCTCTTTCACCTCATTGCCCCATTCCCTTACATAATCAGGAATCTTCCTCAGCTTCTCCAGCCAACTGACTTTTGTGTACAAAAAACAGGAAAAAAAAAAAAAAAAAAAAAAACATTTTTAGAACTCAATCCTAAAAGAAAAGAGGAAAAACAAACTAAGCTTTCAATTAAAAGTTATATCAAGTCATCTAGAAGATTTAAAGGCGATAATTTTGCTGCTCATTGTCACTGGTCACAATTAGATGCTGTCAGTTTCTAAATTCAATGCATATTACATAAATACACAAAGCTATGAAGATGCTTAATACTACAGAAGATAAAACAACATTTTAAGATAAATCCTCCTCTTGAAAAAAATTACTTTGAAAGGTAAAAAAAAAAAAATCAGTAAGGCAAAGCTGTTATGAGAGAATAAAACAGAAAAGAATACAAATAAGCAGCCAAACAGAATTAAAAAGGACTAGGAAATGAGAATATTAACACAACAGTAAGGTTCTGCTGTTTTGTGATTGTTTTGTTTATATATATATATTTTGTTGTTGTTGTTTTGTTTTATTTTATTTTTTAACTGTTCAAATATTCATATCCTTCCTCTGGATATTATGCAGTACTGTTAAATACTAGGAGTATCCTAATATGTACATAATTTACATAAGTGGAAAGACAAGCATGTGTTCATAGTTCTGTTGCTACTAGTCCTCATGGCCCCTAAAATCATTCTAACCTAGTAGCTAACTATTGCCAACTCTCCAAATACCCAAAAGAACAGCCAAGAGAAAGCCTACATTATTCTAAGAGCAAATCAGCACTAGAAAATAACTATTATTTTATATTATTATTACTACATTGCTAGAAAATAACTTTCTATTTAAATTAGCAAATGCTTCACTTAACATAATACTTCCAAGTAAAAAGAATGCAGACACATATTTGAACGAAGTTTCAGAGTTCGGGTAACAGAGTTCAAGGTATTGCCAGCATTTGGATGTGCACTCAACAAGACTTACTTTTTCCAGCTCCAGACAAACAAGATTTCCTAAGCAGATTTCTTTCCTGTGTCATTTTTGCACACAATTACTTCGTAATTTATTGCTCTTACCAGTTTCTGGTTGGGAAAATGCATATTGACTGCTAGAGGAGGAACCCATGTTAAAATCCTCTGAACCACGAGCTTCTTCACCATCAGCTGGAGCTTCCTCCTGACTTTGAGTTTCTTCCCCTTTCGGAGCTTCAAGCGTAACAATGTCAGAATCATCACTAATAGTCCCAACACAGGAACCATCATCATGCACTTTTTCTTTCCTTCCCTAAGGAAGAAGATAATGTAAAAAGTTATTCAAATACATAGAATATAGATTGACTTGAAAAAGTAGCAAGAGTTCCTAATGCTTTGAAAAAGAAAAATCAGTATCTTCATTTTAATACCTTTAAAGTATTGCTTCGCATTTTGAAATAAGGCTCACAGAAGCTTCTGAATAACATTGTATATAAGTTACCTCTGGAACTGTCTGAGTTTCCTCAAAAGCAGAGAGTGTGTTATCTACCACTGGTACCTCTCCATCAGTGCTGTGCTGAGCTACATAAGGAAAAAAAAAAAAAAAAAAAAAAAACCAACCATGGGATTAAAACACAGCTTTATAAATTCCCCTCATTCCCATATACTGTTAGAGTATGTTAGTTCTGTATGTGTTCTCATACCAATATTATTACATGTAGTGATTAAAATAAGTGGATTTGCATTATATTAATATGCACAAGACTTGCAGTTTCAACTCAAGAAATACTAAGAGTGGCACAATGTCACTTTTTAACATATAAAAGCATTGCTGGTTCTTTCCAAATTACTCTTATTTGATCTATAGCAGTATTATATTTAATATATTAACACATCTTAAGTGATAGTACTACTATAAATTATCTGATAAAATAAACTAGGGCATATTATTCCATAACGTTTAAAACACTAACAAAATGAAAGACACTCTACTGCTTACACTTATTTTAAGAAAATATCTTAGATAATTGATTATTAAACAACACAGTGGTAACATACATAACACTGATAAAGCAAGCATTTTGACAGAGGCCTACAAAGTACTCTACTAAAAATAATAATTTTGTGTCAATGCTACAACAAATACTTGCATTTGTTTATGAGACTGGTTCCCTTTTAATATCCTACCTTGCAAATCGATTGGTTGCTCTTCTTCTTGCAAAGTAACATATTCTTCTGAAATGAATTCGTGGTTATCATTTGTGCTTCCATTTTCTGAAGTCACCGTCTCTATGTCAGAACCCTGGAGTTGAAGAGTTTGAAATAAGAGTTACTGACCAAAACCCCATTAACTGTAGACTAACAAGAAAGGGTTACCAGGAAAACAGAACATTAATAATAAAAACAAGAGAAGAAAAACCACCATTAAAACTGATTTTTAGCAAAAAAAAAATCAGAAGAAACACTAAGTAACGACCATGATCGAAAAAGGGCCATGGAATACAATTCTAGAGGGGAAAAAAGTAAACTAGGTATCAATTAATAACTAAACCAAGTATTTTTAATGGGTAACTATTTCCTATTAGCTTTATTAGACTCATTTATTATATAAAATGTATAAAAACAGAGCAAGTTGCTAATTAAGCTTTGAATAGGGGAACTAATTTTTGCACACACGTCCATGAGTTGTATGTAAATGAACACACACACAAAGAAAGGGGCCTTCCTGAGTACCAACATGTACTCTGATAAGCACTACGACAAGGAAAAGCACGTATGCCCTACTCCATCTCAATTCTTACCAGCAAACCCAAATGGCTGCTTTACTAGCACATCTCTGACACCACGAAAATAAATGTTTATACCGTCTCTAAATTGTATTGCTGTCTTTAATCCAGAAAGGAGACTCAGTTATCAGTCAGCTGCCAGAGCAGAACAGGAACTGAAGATAAACACCACCACTCAGAGACTGCAGTAATGTGACTTGACAACCCTGAGCATTCAATCTTCGTATCACAATTTTTGCTTATAGTAATTAGTGGAACTCAAGTAAGACTATTAGAAAACCATAAGCACACAAAATCCAATTGAAAAATACTAAGTCACTCTGATCCATAAATAACTTGTACTGTTTTTGTAAACAGAGCTAGTTATTTTTGCAACAGCAGGTATGAAATTACAGTAGTAGTAATACTACCAGGTCAGTTTCCCTAAATGCCTGATTTCATGGCTTAAGCAAACATGTTTTTGTTTATGTTGGTATGCTTTTGTTTTTAAGAAGAGGCTGTACTTCAGGAAGATTTGATACCTCAAGAAGAGTTGCATCATAATACAAAGCTAACTTTGTTTTAAAAAGGCTTCACAAATTAAATTCTTGAGTAATTTGGCAAATAGCCTGGATTTTTTCTTTTGACAACAGAAGTATCACATCTTTTATCCCAAATGACTGCAAATTTCATTTTCAGTAGCTCTGTAAAATAACCATCCCAAGTATGAAAAGAGAGCATGTAATTAATTCATTGTTGAGTAACCCAGCTGTTGTAGCCAACTTCTAAACCCTTTTACTTTTATTAGAAATCCTCGAAGTCCAGAAGTCTACGCACTTCTGTATCCTGATCCTGAGGACTGGAGCGAGTGGGTTTTCTGTTTTTCTGTTAGTGACAGGATTCCTAACCTGTCATCCAACCCAAAACAAAGAAGTTGATCATTCTTATCTTTTGCCATTATTTCCTATTTTCCTCCAAGGAATGTGATATTTCAGGTACTTGAATTTGTTTTAGCACAGGCAACGCTGTGTAACATCTTTGTCAGTGACACAGCCAGTGAAATTGGGTGCACCCTCGACACATTTGCTGATGACACCAAGCTGCGTGGTGCAGTCGACACGCAAGAGGGAAGGGATGCATCCAGAGGGACCTGGGCAGGCTCATGAGGTTCAACAGGGCCAAGTGCAAGGTCCTGCACCGCGGCCAGGGCAATCCCAAGCACAACCACAGGCTGGATGGATAATGGATTGGAAGCAGCCCTGAGGAGAAGGACCTGAGGGCGTTTGTTGATGAGAAGCTCGACATTAACTGGCAACATGCACTTACAGCCCAGAAAGCCCGTCCTGTCCTGGACTGCATCAAAAGCAGTGCGAGGGAGTTGACTCTTCCCCCTCTGCCCTGCCCTCGTGAGACCCCACCTGGAGTGCTGTGTTCAGCTCCGGGGCCCCAGCACAAGAAGGACACAGACCTGTCAGACTATAAGGACTAACAGGACAAGTCCAGAGGAGGGCCACAGAGATGATCAAAGGGCTGAAGCACATCTCCTACAAAGAGGGGCTGAGCAACTTGGGGTTGTTCAGCCCAGACAGAAAGCTCCAGAGAGACCTTATAGCAGCCTTCCAGTACCTAACACAACTAGCCATACAAAAATCTCATACAGCTCCACACATTAATTGAATAGGTTTTAAAAGACAACAAGTATTTTGCACCAAGAACCACTTTTTGCCTTGCAGACACGGTGTTAGCTCTTTCCATCCGCTGCCTCACGATCTGCCATCACAACTTCCTTACTCAGTAATTTGATTGCTTTTGTGTATGGCCTCATGGAAGGCCCCTCTTCAGTGAGGGGTTTGCCTAATGGAAGAAAACATCCTCTCAGTTGCTGAAACTAGCTCAATCCTGCGCTGTCACACAAATTCCTCTTCCACATGGGGCCAAAATCCAGGTTATTTCTGCGTATTTTATGCCTTGCTACCTCCTGCCTCAACAACAGGGCCAACAGCACATATGTAAGGAGAGCTGCCCTGCCCTCCCGTCACCTGCACCTCCCAACAAAGCTAATTAAGAGCTGGTATTCCCTTACTCATTGTAGCTTCCCTCACATTCCACTTGAAGCAAGAAAGTCCAGAAAAGCTTCAGCATCTGGGGTATGGAATACGTAATTACGCACCCCTGTAACACGGCCCTTTCCAGGGGATTTCCAACCAGTCCTCTGGACACTATTGACTCCTGGGGACCCCAGATCCTCTCAATTTTCCACACCTTTCCTTCTCAACACAAACCTGCATACCACTCTCAAGAAAGTACTTAAAAGCCTGCAATTAAGGCCCAAAAGACCTACGTGCATCTTTCTCCAAGCTAGCTAAGCATTCTGCAAGCAGAGTGAGGCAATACAGAAGATGTGTGACAGCACACCCAGCGTGTCTTTATGCCACTCCCCAAACTCCTGACATACCTTTTCAGAGGCTCAACTCAAAGATGGAGAAGCTCCATCAGGAAGAAAAGTAATTGGTTATATGCAACTAGGAATAGGACAGTGGCTATAGCATGCTTGCAAGCCTTGAAAACTCCTCCTACTAACACTCTAGTCACTGAGCACATGCTTGTGACCATTTTTTCCACAAGATGGAATCTAGGGACAGAGAGCTGTTCCTAAACAGCAGCTGCCGAAGCCAGGATGAGAGAGCTTAGTGGCAGAAAAGACTTGGAGAAGTCACTGGATCACTGCCTTCTGCATTACATACTTCACCTGCCCATGATCTGGGGGGAGGACACACAGATGGACAGTTAATAGACACATTGACAACAACAGACAATTTACACAAAGTCCAGGCTTTCAATAAAGATGGAATAGAGGAAAAGCTCGCTAAAGTTCTAGTTCAAAGTAAGACTTCAATAATTATGCTTTTAAATAACAATTAAAATTTATAACAGCTAAAATAAAGCATACACATTTTGATACAGCAGTTTTCTATTTTATTATTTATAAAACTTTTTCCTATATCCTCTGTTGATAAGTAAGGTCTACAAAAAAACAGCAACAATTTTTTACTCCATGGGCAGCCTTATATTGACAGAACTCAATTAATTTGAGATCGGGTACCTCATGATTGATGACAGTCCAGCCACAGGACGAATCACTGTCACTGGAATTTTCAGACATTTTCAAAGCACACTGCAAAGAAACGTAGATTCTTTTAACATTCAAGGTATGTAATTTCAGTGCTCGCTTGACAAATAAGAAAAAAAAGAAGAACCAAAATCATGTCATCACACAACATTACACATTAAGTCACACGTTGTTATTTTGAAATTGAGGAAAAAGAAGAAAAAATATGATGTAGACCAAAAATATATTATTTTGCACATATCCCTATTATCATTTATGCTTGAAGCAAATGCAACTTCTCTTGCTACGTACCTATTTCAGCCAGCCAAAAAGCTCTTAGACTAGCTAAAACACATGGTAAACTAGCCAGTAAGTCAATAATTAAGTTTAAAATTTGCTTGAAGCATCATTGCTTAAAGACACGTTTCAGTAGGTGAAGTCATTTTTGAATTGTTACAGGCATAGGATCTATAATTTACTTAAGAAAAACAGCTTTTCTTGGATGAGGTACTAATTTAGGATCTTTTGAAACTAGTTTTCTTCAACTTCTGGGCAAAATAATGCTTCTGTTAACTCTTTTCAAGTACTCCTAAACATTTTACTTTCTACGACACTACTGGATGACTTTACTAATTATTTTCAGGACAACTTTCTGGCAGCAGCTCTCTGCCTGTTTATTCTCCTGGATGAGGAATACAGAGTACCCATTACTGTTACACGCTTAGATTACTTTTCAAAGTTCTTTAAAAGATTTCAAAAAGAAATGTAATGCACTTCTTGTTCTTTAAAATACTTTTTCAAAGTTAAGCTGTTAAATAAAATTGATTATAGTTATATCATTGGGGGAAAAAAAAAAAAAGCTTCTTAAAAACAGTACAGGCAGCTTATTGCTTCTGTGTTACATAATGCATCCAGAGTAATGAAATCACAAAGCAGATCCCGGTTCAATAAGGCTTCTGTATTCCAGAGAATTCTGACAACTTGATCCATCTGCCTTATTTCTCACACATAAAAACTTCTGGTAAGACCACAAAGCAAACATATCAGTTAACAACCAACGGAGTTATCAGACTTCCAGAGAAACTGAATTTCCATTCTGAAGCCCTAATTTGAATACAGTTGTCATTGTCCCTTTCCCTTCCCTCATCCGCACTTCTCTTAGAGTATCAGCTAGGCGATGTCAGGCTTTACTTACTTATTTATTAAAACCATACCAGCTCCTTTCATAGACAAAAAAAAAATATACGTATCTGTTGACACAACTGCGTTTATAATCTGAAAAGGGCACATTTGGAAGAGCAGAGTCAGTGCTGGATACAGGCATGTCTGTCTTCCTCTAGCCAACTCAGCACTTCACCCTGGGCCCTGGTGAAGTCCACCCAAATGCCATCATGAGCTCCCTCTCCATGCAGATCAGACCAGCAGGTAACGGAGCACTGCATAAAACCAGCTCCTCTGAACACACAGCTGCAGCCTCAGGTTCCCATGTAGCCATTCAGCACCTGTCTTCCCCCCCTAAACCACAGCTTCAAGACACAGCCACGTGCTCTCTGTATAATCCAAAAATATTCAAAACAAACACAGGGACAAGCAGCCAAATAATCATTACTTTGTACTACTTGCTGCCCTCAGTAAATGCCCTTGAGTTACTTACTGTGTTTAACCAGAATGCTGTACTAATGTTGCACGGTTAACTGCATACAGGTGATCGGTCTCCAAGAAGTTTTAAAAGCAAGAAAATAACAGAATAAAAAAAAAATAACAACTTCAAAATCATGGAGTTGATCGGTGTGGCTACAGTATTTATCAGAATGGTGACAGACAACACGATGCAAGACTGAAAGGCAGCTCTAGGGTCGCTATATTCCTACAAGCACAAAGTAAAGCATTTTATTGCTTATAATTATTTACATCCAAAAGATCAAAACAGGCTAAAAAGCTTGAACACAAGAATAATTAGGCACACTGCTGCTAAAATTTAATCAACACCTGAACAGCTTAGTTCTGTAAGAGATGAATAAAACCTTGTAGTCACAACTAAACCTGAGCTCAAACGCTGTGTTTGTGCGCTGAAGGGCCTGGCAGCTGCCCTGCGCCCCACGGCTGGTCCTGCTCCCCAGCCTGCGATCTGTCACCAAACGACAACGAGCCACTAACAGCCAGGAGGCGTTTCTCCTCCAAGCCCACAGACTCTGAGCACTCTTAGCTCTACCCTCCTGGAATCAGGTATTAAAAATAAACGAGGCAGCAGCTCCGTGCAGCACACACACACACACACACACACACAGCGCCCGCAGTTACCGGCTGACAAAACAACCCCCCCCCCCCCCCCCGGCACCGCGTCCTGTTCACCTCCGCACCTGCGGGGCCAGCCCCAGCCCCAGCCCCAGCCCCAGCCCCAGCCCCAGCCCCAGCCCCAGCCCCAGCCCCAGCCCCAGCCCCAGCCCCAGCCCCAGCCCCAGCCCCAGCACACGGCCGAGCCCGGGGCCGCGCCGAGGGACGGCCCGGGGTCAGCCGGGGGCCCTCGGAGCTCGCTGCGGCCCCGCCGCCTACCTGAGCGCGGCCCGCCCGGGCCGGCCGCACCGCCGGTGACGCCGCCACAAAACAACAACGACCCGCCCGGGCCGGCGCCTGCGCGCGGCGGCGGCGCCCCGGGGCACGCCGGGGAGCGTAGTCCGCGCCCCGCCGAGGCCCCGCCGCCCGGCCGCTCCCCGAACTACAGCACCCGAAGCGCCCCGCGGCCGGCCGCCGGCCCCGCCCCCAGCCGGCGCCCCCCGGGCGGCCGTTGCTATGGCAACGCGGCGGCGCCGCCGAGCTCGGGCTCCAGGCCGCGGAGCCCCCGGCGGGCGGTGCGGGGAGGGCCGGGGACGGGGCCGGGCCCCGAGGGGCGCGGGGAGCGGGCTGGCAACGAGCAGAGGGAAACGAAGGGGCGGGCGTGGGGCCGTGCCCCCAGGGAAGGCGGCGTGGGGAGGGGGGGTGGGCGCTGCTGCAGCCCCCACCCTTCCGTACGGTACCAACGGGAAACCCCAAAGCCAAACAGAGCCGGGTCTGCGCGGCAGCTGATTAGCAAGGGTAATAAAAATAGCTGCTGTTGCTCAAGATTAGCACCGGCACAGAAAGTGATGCAAATGCAGGCGGTGTTACTGCACGCTCTGCGGCAGCCCCGTTATCGCTAAATAAGGTCACGCTCCAGCAGCCTGACGCTCCTCGACCTGGGCTGTGCGTGTGCTTCAGGGCATGCCTTGAGCAACATCTGCTCTGCCCACAAACATGTAACAAATCTGAAATGCTGCGCCCTGTTACTTGAAAGGCTGAGTTGAATCTATTTCTTCAGCAGGGAAAGATGACAACTTCTGCTGAGAAGCTGCCCTTGGGTCCCAACACCGGGAAAAAGCAATCTTCTCATCTGCCTGTCTGCGCAAATCCTGGCAATCCTGTGTTTTCCTGCATGCTGGACCCCAGAACGCTGATGACCAGTAGCTCTTCGAGAAAGCCTCAGGTTTTACTGTTTAAAACAACTTCAAGTGAATACGGTGCTATACCGCCTACTTCACAGATGTTGCCTTGTACTTACCATCCAGCAGATCAAACATTTACAAAACACTTACTCACCTGTGGGTCATCTCAAGATGGTTATTTGAATACTGCAATTGACAGAAGTCGGGTATATGACTACCCCAATTTGCAGCATACTCTGTAAAAATGGCTCTCAATTTTCTCAGACTTAGCCTAGACACCGAGCTTTAAGAAAAGAAATCTGACTGTTAGTGACAGTTATTCCCAGAATGACTGAAATGTTTGATATATCTTGGTTTTGCTGGGTTGAACAAGATGCATCAAAAAGGATGTAGCACATTTGATGATATACTTCTCTGAATCAGACCTAAACCTGTAAAAATAAAGCTTTTGAAACTGGGATCATAAATGTGTTACTCAAGCATGTAAAAACAGTTAAGTGCAAGAGTCATTTCACTTGAAGGCTTATGTTTTAATTAAAAGTATTTTCTGCTTTTAAAACTTAAGGTCAGTCTCCACATTCCTGCACCTCAGGACACTAATATCAACATAACAAATATGACTTAGATACGGTATACGTATCACCAGATCAGGTGTTGAAATCATCAAGTTTAACATCCATTTGCTCCCAATGTAATTAAATGAGACAAGGTGGTGTTACTCATACCACCAAAGACACCTGCTTCCCTAACTTTCCTCTAGAGAGGGCACTGTGTCTATTTCACAGCAGTAGAAAACGTGCCTGTCTACCTCAGAAAGAGCCTTTAGTAATTGTAACAAATCACTGCAATACAAATATCTTACAAAGATGTATACAAATTGTTCTAACAGACTCCAAAACCATAATAGAGAATTAGGGACTTGCAATTTGTAGTCATTCAGGTTGGATCCCAGGAAGCCGCTATTAGAAAAACGAAGAATATTAAAAAGGACTTTGCATCTCTGGGGAGGATGTTGAGGGGATTGGGGGTGTGGGTAGTGTTCTCCTCTGTCCTCCCGCTGGGTGACTGGGATGCAGGTAGAAGGAGCAGAACAGGACAGGTAAATGATTGGCTGAGGGGGTGCTGTCTGGACCAGGAATTTGGGTATTTTGATCTTGGGCCATCCTTTGAGAGGCCGGGTACGTGGGCTACGGACAGACACCAACTGAGCAAGTGGGGTGCAAGTGTGTTGGGGAGCAAGCTCTCTGGGCTGATTACCAGGGCTTTAAACTAGGTTCTATGGGGGAAGGGAGGGGAGCTAAAGGTGACAGAGAAGGGCTGGGGGAAGTCGTCAGTGCTGTCACTGTTGAAGACAGGGTAAAACTTCTGAGCTCTCCCACAGGATTGTCTGAGGGCTCCTCAGAGAAGGTAGCCTTCCCAATCCCCCGTCCAGTATCTTCTTCTTGCATGCCCCCAGGGGTAACTGCTCCTGCTACTTCCCTAAAGTGCCTGTACACCGATGCACGGAGCATGGGAAATAAACAGGATGAGCTCAATATCTGTGTTCGGTCACGGGGCCACGATCTCGTTGTGATCACTGAGACGTGGTGGGACAGCTCGCATGACTGGAATGCTGTCATGGAGGGCTCTGTCCTCTTTAGGAAAGACAGGCTGGGGAAGCGAGGGGGTGGGGTTGCCCTTTATGTGAGGGAGCAATTACAGTGTACCCAGCTCCACCTGGGGGAGGGTGAAGGACAAGTGGAGAGCTTGTGGGTAAGAATTAAGGGGTGGGCTGGTATGGGGGACACGGTGGTGGGGGTCTACTACAGGTCTCCAGATCAGGAGGAGGATGTTGATGAGGCCTTCTACCAGCAGCTGCTAGTAGTCTCACGATCACGAGCGCTGGTCCAGCGGAGGGCCACAAAGATGATACGGGGCCTGGAGCATCTTCCCTACAAGGAAAGGCTGTGAAACCTGGGTCTGTTCAGCCTGGAGAAGACTGAGAGGGGATCTCCTCAGTGTATATAAACATCTGAGGGGTGGGAGATAGAAGGATGTAGCCAACCTCTTCTCAGTGGTTTGTGGGGATGGGACAAGGGGCAATGGCTGCAAGTTAGAGCACAGGAAGTTCCGCACTGACATGCGAAAGAACTTCACAGTGAGGGTGATGGAGCATTGGAACAGGCTGCCCAGGGAGGTTGTGGAGTCTCCTTCTCCGGAGATATTCAAGGCCTGTCTGGATGCCTACCTGGGCAGCCTGCTCTGAGGAATCTGCTTTGGCAGGGGGGTTGGACCCGATGATCTTTCGAGGTCCCTTCCAACCCCTACAGTTCTGTGATTCTGTGACTCTCTTCCTTAGCCCCCCCTGCTTCCTCTCAGTAATTATATGAGACAGTAGCCATATTTTGGCAAGTAGAGCATTACGATCAACCGAGCCACTAAAGTTCCTGCACTGCCCTCCTTTCATCTGCCATAAATGGAGTATCCACCTCCTCCCATTGCAATGCAGTAGGTATCTGTGGAAAGACAGCACAGCAACTACCCCAAACATTTCCGACTGAGCTCAACACTTCTCTCAAGGCTCTCGGCCAAGCAACTGGAAGAAACACCTGCCATCAAGTACAAAATATATGTTTTATTATTCAGCCTAACCAATACATCACAGAAAGCAAAAACATGACAACTCTGTATCAAAAGGATATACAGTATATCTAATTGTATTTGTTATAGTACCATACCTGCAAAAAATATTAATTCATGTATCTGATCTTCTATAAATTCTGTAGGTGCTCTAAGTGAAAAAAAATGTCTAGTTAACAACACATGAAA
The DNA here is from genome assembly GCF_964211825.1 of Aythya ferina. Taxonomy (NCBI): domain Eukaryota; kingdom Metazoa; phylum Chordata; class Aves; order Anseriformes; family Anatidae; genus Aythya; species Aythya ferina. Next base: position 18,670,923 of record NC_140307.1, on the reverse strand, counting down.
GAGAACGTGAACTAAGACTCCTTCTGATGCCCTCAAAGGCACCTCTCTCAAAAAGTTCCTGTTTAATTTTGATTTATTTTTTTTTTTTTTTATGAATTTTGCATCGTTCCTTGAATTACGTGTCGAATCTTCTCTGCATCTTTTTCTATAGTTTTATTTTTAGGATCAATCTTGAGAGCTGCTTCATAATCCTGGAGACCTAGTATGGACACATTTATAAGAATGTCAGTCGTTAACGCAAGAGTGTTTTCCTCTTTAGCAACTAACTGGAAGTAACTGTTCCCAGTCACCTGCGTGAAGTATTGCTCTTGAATTTTGCTGTTGAGCAAGATAGATCAGAACAACAATAGGATTTACTTTTGTCAGTAAATCAAATTTATATCTTGCTTATATTATTTTTAAAAACATTTTAGTGGAAACATCACTAGTATATATTTTCAGATACCAAAATATGGAAACAGAGACGCTCATTCATTCATACGTGCATATACACACATCAACTATCTGCTTTCTTTCGTGTAAAGACTTTTTGTAGTTTAGGGCTCCTACCTGCAGACAGTCTTGCAGTTGTTGAAAACATGCCATTCAGTTAATAAATAGACAAATGAGCACTTTAGTCCAATCTACATCAGAATCAGTCTAAATTAAAAAATAAGCATACCGGATAGAGGAATTACAGAGGAGGGGAGTGTTCAAAAGTGTTCTGCAGAAGACAGAAAAACAATGACAGAACGAATGTGCATGAAAACAAGAAAAAAAAATGCATTAACTGTGAATAAGATAGCTCAAAAAAAAAAAAAGAAAACATAAGCAGAGGAATTAATTAAATAAATTACATAAATCCTCAGTTATCTTTTTTTTAATAAGGTTTCCAAGTGAAAATAAAATTGAAAGGAAACAACAAAGAGATTCCTGGGCAGAAAAAGATAAGAACTGGGAAAAGCTCTACATTGACATTTTGAATATTCTTTAGTTTTTATTATAATCTTTCACTTGTAACTTTTCCTTACAAAGCCAACCTGAGAGGGACACGTAATTCAGGTACTGTCACAAAGATCACACATACCTGATGAAACGACTTGCTGGTCAACACAGATATGTCACTACGCAGTTCACGAGCAAATGTTTCAGGAATATTTCAGGTTATTTTAAGTCAGTACATTCTATAATTGCTAATACTATAAACTCAAAACCAATAAAACATTGCTTCACACGCAAAAGAACTTGTGCAATCTAGTTACACATGAGTTTGCATCCCACATTTTAATGCCTTTCATTCTCTCTACAATAATACCTTCCATGGCCACCAAGTTACCACAGTTGAGTCAGCCATTATGCACAAAAAGAATGACTACCAGCAGACCAAAGGGAAGATACACAACTCACTAAAGCCTTTTCCTCAACGGAGAAGCTAATTTGTATCGCTTACATGAGGAGTAAAACCAATTTTCCTAAAACGTGTGAAAAAAAACAGTAGAATTGCAATTAGCCAGTAGATTTTAAAAAATAAAATTAAGGTATAAAGGTTCCTAACAAAAAGAAAGATTGCACAGGCTTCCTTTAATATGTCTTTCCTAAAAAAAAATAAAAATAAAAAATAAAGACGTGCAGTCTCGTTTTGCTGAACAGAGTTACTTGCTTGTCAGTATTAATCCATGTTTGTGTGTTCATAAAATCAAAGTCTTACCTTCAGCATATAATTCCAGCTGACAAAAAGCTGTACCACGTCTCACATATGCTTTTACTCGAGCATTCTCATTATCAGGAACAGGTGGTGTCAGCAATTCTAGTGCCTTTACAAATGAAAATAGCAAAAATATTTAGAGGTAGATTTTCCATAATTTTCCATAATTCTGGTTTGTTTGTTTCCATTTACACACATACTCTTTTCACTTACTAAGTAACTATTCAAATGTAATTATATGGCTTGTCAATCTCATTGCTAAGATTCCTATCTGCTGTCTCATAGTTTGGTAAATACAGTGTCATTGCCATGGCTAAAAACTCATACATACTATGCTAAGTGTTTATTCAAACAACGTATTTTATTTTCATAAATGATATCGCCTATTATGCTACAAACAAACAAACAAATCACATGTTGCAACACCAGTTACTCTGAAAAAAGGGGAGGGGGTGGCTTCAAGTCTCAAGACTTATTAGTTCAAAAGATAGTAGCTCTGTAATAACTTTCTCCAAATTTTGTCAGCTATCATTTGAGGTCACTCCCCTCTCATTGCACAAGAGAGGAAAAAAAAAAAGAAAAAAAAAAAGAGGGAGAGTTGCTAATAGAGGTGATCCAGCCCTCCTTTAAAAATATCTGTATTGTTTTTAAAGTGTCTCCGTCCTCACTATCATCACCCTTTCTTTCTTCCCACCAAGCGAAGAACAACACAACATAATACAATGGGTATTTGTGTATATTCTGCACCTTTCCTGCTCAAAATTGTCTTTTTTTTTTTTTTTCCCCAAGTGCAGGTATTCCTTTAATATTTTACCAGTAAAAAAATGTGTGCTGATCAATCAGCATCATCATATCAATTCTGAATTTAAAAATTTTGAATTGCACTAATAGTTATTTACAGATCTGCTTGAAACAGAAGCATCACAGTAATAATCACAATCATGTGTAAGAAAACAGTCTGAGAACTTATATATTTATACCTTAGAGGAATCTTCAATGGCTTTGTGTAAATTCCTCAGTTTAAGATGGCAAGCAGCACGATTCAGATACAGTAGTGGAAGCTTATTGTTTAGCCGGACTGCAAGGTTATATGCATTCACAGCTGCAAGATAGTTTCCTGTTGCAAACATTTTGCTAAGTATAAAACAAGTGAAATGTAATTTAATTAAGGTGATGCATCATGAAATAAATACCTACTTATTGTTAACCACAGTTTTTTTTTTTAATAGAAATTTTAGCAGCTTGGTCAGTTGTAAATTCTGAGAACAACATAGGTGAAGTTCAGTCAAACTTAATGCTCAGAATATAGCATATCAACACACAACTTTGCAAAAAAGACACTGCCTAAAAGCAATGAAGATCAATAAAAGGTGAATGAACTCTTCTATGCATTCACATGACTGCTTTTTGAAGTGACGTATGTGATTGTGATTGCTTATTTCATTTTAAATAGACCTTCAAATGGAACCTAACTTACTTTCCTTTGTCCTTTAACCAGTCTGGATTCTTCTCCTCTTCTTTTAAGTCTTTCAGCTCAGACAAATCATCACTTATTATTCTTCGAGCTTCTGCTTGTTTATGTAGCCACTTTTAATATATAATGAAAAAGTATTATTTCTGAAGTAAAATTTAAGTTTTCCTTTTGTTTATTCACTCAGTCCTATCAAAAGAGTACTATTTGTCATGTATTTTGGACAGAGAGAAATAGTTAATAATGTAAGACGGAAGGATTTTCCTATTTTCCCCAAATATTGCTATGTGATAAGTAAGGTTACTACATTACTAATACATATTCAATAAAGCTCTTTTAGACACTCTGTAAGCTTCTGTGAGTTTCTTTTTAAGACAGAACTTAACATACATTAAGTATAAAGAAATTTCAAATCTTGTACTACATGGAATTCAATTAATATTGCAAATTTAAAAACAAAAAAGAAATGAAACTTTATTTACCACAATCACATGTTTGGTGAAAATATATATCTTTAATATATATTTTATTTAAATTAAGATTTAAATAAGACAGTATTCTTTGGCCGTTGAGAATACCATACAGGTAACATTTTTGACAACTTCCAGAATAAACAGTAATAATTAACCGTCTTGGAAGATAACAGAAGCACCATACTAAAAAGAGAACAATCTCTACCTCCTCCTCTTCTGCTACACGAGATTCTCGTAGGGCTGTAGGAAAAACTCGTGACGTGAAGTTGATTTTAATTGTACCAGAAGATCGAGGAGCTGGTAGTTGCTCTTCCTTTAAGTTTTCTGAAAACATACTACAGGAACCACAACCTACAAAGAGAATTGGGGTACTGGAAGTGAAAAATGAAGCAAAAGTGATTTTTTCCTGTTTTTCTACCAAATTCCTAATTTATTAATTCTGCATGTTAGCAATAAATCTCTAATAATAGCACAGCAAAAGTTTGGACTTGTTCTTTTGAAGAAAAGTTTCAAACAATGTTTATTCTTTCTGTATATCATGCAATCTGTTACTGACTACACTGTCATGAATGAATGTACATTCTGCTTACACCACCATCTCTGTCACTTACATGACTCTCTGTTGGGGCAAGTGAAGTGCAATACAAACAAAACAAGAATGAACAATTTTCTCTTGATCTACTTCACTATTGTCTCTCTGTAGGGCTAAGGCATGGGACAGAGTGAAAGCAGACTGCCTACTTCTATGAAAACTAGTAGTTGGATACCTTAGTGGTAACATGAACTCCACTCTCAGAAACTGTGCAACACACTATTAGAAAGACTTCCTGTTCTACTTTCCTAAAGCCTACTGCAAAACTTGCCCGCTTATTTCCAAGGACTTAAATGAGAGCTAAAAAATCACATGGTATTGCTCAACAAATCACAAGAAAATAAAGACACAAAAATAACTGCAAAATAAAAGAATTAACTCAGTACAGTGGACACAAAGATAAATGATGAACTAAAAACATCCAGGAATAACGTTACATCCACACACTGAAGAATGATAAAACACATCCCAATAATACAACCTTTTGTAGGTTTGAGTCTGGTCTTCAAAGTTTCTTCACTAGGAATGTTAGTTTTGTTAATTTTTTCCTTTTTCTTCTCCTTTAGTTGCTCTACTTCTTCATGTAGTTGCCCTTCTTTTTGTACCTTCTTTTGATTCTCAACATCTTTCAGCTGATCTTTCCATAACTCCAACTCCTTAGTGACTTTCTGCTTCTCCTGTTCTTTCAGCTCTTCAATTCTTTTTCCTTCTGCTTCTTCTAGCTGTTTGAAATATAAAACTGAGATATGTAGCATCCAATAATAAGAGAACTGAGTAAAAGATACCGTTATTTTCCCAGTTTCATTTCCTAAGTGCATCTTCACCATTAGTATGATCTCAAAAGCAGAGTTATGAAAGACACTTAAAAATAGTTAGGAAAGATTTCTAATTAGCTTTTAAAAGAAGTCACAAGTTTTAACTATTTTACTACCACTATGTAGGTGTATGGTCCCAAAACAGTCAAAAATAAAGTTTTATTTATATTTTGAAGAATACAATCCACAAATAAACCTTTGGTAGGTTTTCCTGTTATCTCCAGAGTTCATTTTGGTTCACCACAGAAAAGCATGCTGTTCACATACCTTCTTTATTATGAAAAAATCATTTTATTTTTTAAATCTACTTGGACTGTTTTATTATACTTGATGATAAAGCTCTTCCTGCCTCTGCTTCAATAATGATAATGATTACTTTAGTAAGAGAGGTAGGAAGTGCCTTCTGATGAGGCCCTAATTACCAGCAATTCTAGAAGATGACACTTCACTGTTCGTTAACCAAACTTTTACTTCAATATCCTAGCTATATTTCAACTGTGGAATATACAGAAATGTGAACATATACCTTCATTTTAATGCATTATTTCTTCTGTCTACTTCTCTTTGGAATTATTACATACAGGGAATAGATATAGCCTTTCAGCTGAGAAAGTTATTAATTGCAAATTATTTTTTGTCGAAATTTCATATGCAATCTTAGAAGTTCATTGCATACCTTTAAAAGTTCATTTAAACACAAATGAAGTTACCAGAGTTTTTATATACATTTAAGGAAAAAAAGTGTCTTAGAATACACACAAAATGCAGAACAACCACATACAAAAAATAACAGCAGTGAACACCTGATATAGAACAACAATGAATAAATAAGTTTTTATATATCCACGTTTTTGTAAGCAACAAATGACCAAACACTTGTGCTGTTGCAGAGGCTACAGAAGATTAATATTTTGCTACATTATTATTGTCTCCTTTCAACTGATAAAAATCTGAATTCCTCACCAATATTTTTCATGATTAATATTAATATAAAATGAGAACTTCTTATATTTTTTCTATATCATTTTTATATGTGGTAGTAGATACGTTTTAAGTGCAAATTAAAAGTAAGATTCTCTACTGCTGTAATAAAAATTAGTACTTCTTACATTTTTAAGGTACGCTTAAAGCAGCTGCCCGATTCATTGGCAATTAATTATGTTTACATGTATGATAGAGATTTTTCCAAATTTACCTTCATTGTGGCCTCCAAAGCATATTTTTTATGTTCTTGTTTTGTAACTTTTTTTGCTTCTGTCTCCTCTTTTGCCTTTTCATGGGCTTTTAGAACAGCATTCTCTCTCAGATATTGCAGTTTCTCCTTACTAGCTTAAAACAAACAAGAATATTTCAGAAATATAGGCCCAAAGTTTTACTGTTACATACCATATTCATAAAACCAGAAATCCTCTTTCCACTTTACCTAAGAAAATGTAACTTCTCAAAATCCACAAAGCACACTTTATCAAGTCCATCTCTTAAAAAGAAAATCTAAGATTCGTTTAAACGCTCAATATAAGTTTTATGTGAAACTTTGTTTTGTGCTCACTATAACGTTCTCACGTTCCTTCTTAAAAAAAATAAAGTAGAAGAGAACAGACAATGAGCAATACAATTTAATTTAGCTTGAACTGTAAAGTAAGAGCACTTTTTTTTTTTCCTCCAAAACTGCCTTTTCTAGTAGTTTCTCTCTTTTCAGTACTTCAGCACTTCAACTCCAACAGTTGGTTTTGAAGGTCAGTGTGAAACTAGTAAAAACACAAAGAGCACCTGCAATTTCTTATGAAGGAGCTAGAGGTAATTCAGAATAATTACATCCCCAACTGACACCGTAGTTTTCAGTGCCAGATCAGAGTTCATAGGCTTTCTGAAAATTACTGATACACACAAAAAGTCATGAAGGTAAAGGTAATATTTTTCTAGACTAAATAATATAGCTGGAAGAGCAGTAAAGCTAGTATTCTGGCACCTTATTTTTCACAAGCTTACCATTCTCTAGAGTTAGGGATTCCCACATGCCCACTTCCTTTTTATACAAAGTGAAGAAAACAATTCCATTTCCAATCTTCGCTGTGCTGTTTGTGTCATCAATAGGAGCGTATAAGATGGCTTCAAATAAGAAGGGAGGAACGCTTACCTATAGAAACATAATTAATGAGCATGTACTAATACTTAAATTTGTAATGAATTACCATACAGCCAAAATACTCGGTGCAAGCATACAGCAAACCTCAGGAAACACATGCTACCGACAAGGCTGATTTGCCGAGTGTGCCATACCAAGATTTTACCTCCTATTAGAGCAAATAAGAGATGGAAACGGTTTGTTTTCCAGTAGACCTCCACTTCGTGATTATGTGGATAGCATGAACAGCTGCGTCTAGGGAAGCCCCACCTTGAGGTAGCGCTCGGTGCAGAAGATGTTGGCGGCGGTGACCCGCACGCCGGGCACGGGCAGCGAGAGGAAGACGGCGGAGCCGCTCTGCCGCCAGCTGTGCCCCCGCAGCCACACCGGCATGGCGCCCGCAGCGCCCGTTGCTAGGGAGGAGCAGGAGGGGGAGGGGGCGGAGCGCTGCCGGGGCTCTGAGGGAGCGCTTCCGCCTCTCCCTCACCGCCCGCGGGGGCCGCAGGCAGGCGCCCCGCAGCCTCAGCCAATAGCACGCCGGGGGGAGCGGGGCGCGGCGCACGCTGGGAGTTGTGGTCCCCGGGGCCAGTAGGGCTCCCGTCACCCCCTCCATGCCCCCTGGCCGCGGGGCCGTGAGGCACCAAGTTTAAAAGCAGGCGCGCCTGGTAAGGTTGCTGACGTGTCACAGCGAAGATTAATTTCTCATATTTTATTAGCCGTATTCCAAAGGAGCGAGCAAATATTAGCAGTTTTCATTAAGATCTAACTGTAGTTCTTCATCAGTACAACATACGGATAGGTATCAAAGGTTTAAAGACTCTTTCCGAGGAAGAAAGCCACAATAACCAATATGATCGATATGATCTGACCAATATGGACAGTCTCCAGCTCCCTTCACCCAGACCAGTATCATCTGGGTCTGGCTTCAGATCTGGTATCATCAACGGGAATCGGAATCAAATTCCACATTCCCAGAGTATTCAGAAGTATCCGAGGAAAAAGATGTAAGCAGAAGTCAGAATACTTTAGGAATTTTTTGGCACATGTAACCTTCAAAAAAAGGAAAAAAAAAAAAAAAAACTTCACTCACTGTTTTAAAATTATGGTATTGAAAGAGCAACATTGGACAGAACAATTGTAATGTAACAGCAATTCCAAATCCCCTACTGCTCCAGAACGCAGCTGTGGTGATCCCCAATACATTCATCAGTTTTGTAGAGTCTACTCACGGATACATCTTACACTTGTGGAGTGCTGGCCTTCTGCTTTGGTCATCCACGTGTTGTTTTTAGTTTAATCACAGAGAATATACTGAAATGAAGCAGCTTATTATTTATTCCTGCCAGCAGTAAGACATTACACATACACAATTTACAATATAGGCCACAGGTACATTTACCAGTATTTGATCTTCTTAAATTACACAAAATAGCTTCAGTACGTTTTTTTTTTAAAAAAAAAAAAACAAAAAAAAAACAAAAAAAAAACAAACCACTCCAATCCCCCTTCCCCATGTTGTATTGATATGCATCTACAAAACCAGCACCTGTGTCAGAGACATTCCACATTGCTAGCTTGCTTGGACAAATGACTGAGCTCTTGCTGTGACACTTGCAAAATAAACTAGAAGAGAGGTCCGTTCAGGATCTTTCTTCTGCTGTTACTACTTTATCAGTCAAAAGTGCAAGAAGCTTTGTAGTGAGAGAAAGGAAGAGATTAAACGTTCCCTGGAAAAACTTTAAATTCCTATTTCCTGTGTTCTGAAGGATGGAGACTTCTATTCCCATCAAATCTTACTAATATTGCTCTGGAGCTTCTAGTTCCTAATATATTCATATCTTCCAGGAGGTTATTTTATTCTTAATGGCTTTGGAGGCTTAAAAAAGTATCTTTGTAGTACTCTGCATTTCCTTACCTAATTTGTTTAATAATCCCCCCCTCCCCGCAAAATTCTTCCCCATTTTATTAATTGGAATAAATAATTATTTGCATAATGTCTTCCCAAAAGCAATAAATAAATAAATAAATATCAAATCTATTCAGGCAAATGATGACTAAGCCTTCCTTCAAGAAATAACAGGATTCATGGTGCAAGACCTTTTCTAATCTGCTTTGAAGTTATTCAGATTAATGCCTCTAGAGAACAGCAGACTTCTCTAATAGAGGCAGAAGCTGCCTTTTTTGATCTTACAGTTTCTTGCAGGATTATGCCCAATCCAAATGTGTTCTCACAGGCAAAACATTTCAAGAGTTAACTTACACATTACATCATCTTCGTAAATCGGAAGGCAATTTCCCCAGACACACACACACAAAAAATCTTTATTTTAAAAGAAACTGAAACCAGACAACAGAAAGCAACACAGTTACATGCAGCGCTGGACAAAAATCTACCATACACATTTTCCAAGAACACTTGATTCAGATTTTTATAATTGTTCTTCTAAATGGGTCAAGTACCACATCATTATTAAAAAAAATAATGTCAACAACCTTGATTAGTTCATATTTTGCACTGCTTGGATGGCAGTAGATAGGTAACTTGTTTTTTTTATATAAACTCGTTTTTTGAAAAAAAAATTTCTCTCTGAAAGGAAAATATGAACAAAAAAGTCCAAGTCAGAAGGCCCTAAAGAACACAGAATCTGCTCTAGAGGCCATATACAAAGGCTTGGAGGATACACTGTCTTTCAAGTAAAAATCCCTCAATTACTACACATTTCAGACAAAAAAAAATAAGAAAAGAACAAATACATTAAGAGTTTGCCCTCCTCAAGTTACATGGAAATTCAGATTTAGACCATCCTTTAGCAGATGATGAGTCTCCAGGTATAAAGGCAACACCTCTCATGCCTCCAACCCTGACCTGTTTTCAATACAGCAATTCCTGAAATACAGTGAGCATACCTCTGAGGAAAAAGGTTGGGCTGGATCAAAAATTATTCTGAGATACACAGTTTGATCGTGAAAAGGATAATTCATCCTGTACAGTAAACAATACAAAAACAGGTGCTCCATATGGTCTTGGTGTAAGTTCCCTGGTTCGGAAATGGCTAAGGGCAACCTTGAATACTTTAAGCTATAGGCAGCACCTCTAAGGGGCTGAACACCATTCAGAATTTATTATCTCAGAAGTGATGACACACAACACTAGGGCACTAAAGAGACCCTTTATTTCCATATAAAGCAACAAGAAATCAGAGGCATTCCATACAAAGAAGTGAATGTGCATAACTCAGTACGTAGTGTAGGACAGTTATATTGCCTTGAAAGTTCTGCTAAGTACACTTAATTTTCCAATTTTAAGGAAGAGTCTATTCTAATATAGAAAGCTTCAGACAAAACTTAAGTCATTGCAGAATAACTTCGAAGTACATCCAGTTCTACATCTTCCTGCATATATCTAATCACATCCAATAGATTAAAAAAAATAAATCATGTTTTGTAATCCAAGTAAAGAGCGTCAGAATAGGATTTTCACACCCATGAGCTTACCACCTACATGTTCACCCATTTGTCAGTGGATACCGTCAAGGAATTCATGCTAATAGTTACAGCAACAGGAGGACAACGCACGTAAGTGCAGCATGTTGTGAAATGTCGCCTGTTTTAATTATCATGAACTGCTACCATCTATCATACCTCATTCTATGCAAGATACCAGGCCAGCTACCAATCCATAAACAATAATGTATCACATACTTCATAGAGTAGCTTAAAACACATCATGATATGAAATAATTTGTATTACATAGTAATTTAATCCCTTGCCACAGGGTTAATGTTGGACAAAGTCTGGAAACTTTTTTCCAATTTGAATTACATACATTAACTTTGCCACACACCACAGCACTAATGCATGTATTACTTTAGACATGCTCTAATTTAAAATTGAAACAAAAAAGTTGTTGCAAAAATACATGTCACCAATGTGGAACACATTCAAGATTGTATAAAAGTACTGAACTGATATTCCCAAAACAGGTATATTTAAGCAGTACATAAGGAAAGATTAGTTTTAATATGAAACAGTCATTTAAGTCACATACAACATGATAAGAAGCATGACTTCCTCTTTTAATAATGTTACACCAATACTTTTACTGGCAGGCAATGTTTATATATAAAATGAAAGGGACATATTTAATGCAGATGTGTTATTGTATTAAGTTGGAATAAAGACAAATGTTGAAGAGGTGCTACATTTGAACACCGTTGATTTTGTAAAAATCTCAAACCATAAAAAGCATTTCGCTTATAAACAGAGGCCCAGAACTGCAAAAGCTCTGAAATATTCTTGACTTCGTGCATGCAGTTCCACTGACTTCATCACATACTTGAAGCTAAGTCTGAAAAATGTACTTACAAAATTGGTTCTTAGACAAAAAAAAAAGTCACAAAGTATATTCATTTTTGAGGAGCCCCCAGCATTATATTTTTGTTTTAAACAGAGAAAAATCTTATCACTTTTGTCTCCTTTATCTGAAGATTTCAAATAATAATTAGCCTCTAAACACCCTTCAGAAATAAGCATCAGTCCAGTCCTCTGACAGAAGAAACTGAGGCACAAACTGCCAACCTGTTTGTCTCAAGTTTTCAAAGCAATCAGTGAACCAGCCAGAAACCAGAGTCGTGATACCTGCTCTCTAGCCTATACACACCCTAACAGCAATGAAGTACTTCAAAGAGAACATTGGGTTTTTTTCCTTGTTTAAAACTGATCTATGGCAAAAACTAAGTATTAAGGGCAATTTAGGCCAATTTACACCTAGTTATTTCAGCCTAGGGAAAAAAAGAAAAGATTTCCAGCAGTATAGGCTGCATTTCTGAACGTGATAAGGTATTTAAAAAGGACTCAGGCCTTCCCCACAAAATGTTAAGGTTTGTAAGACTTACAAAATCTTTGCGATATTTTGGTGTGCAGCACCAGTAGTCTAAATCACTAATAATGAAAGAATCACATGATAGTTCAATACAAATTGTTTCATGTAGAGTATTACAAAAAACCTCACCTATTCTAACCAGCCCTCCCCCCCTTCTATAACTAATTTCTAATTCTAACCAGCTGACATTTTCCTAGTACTTTACTAATAAAACATGATTTTTGTTTTCCCTGTGCATACTTAAACTACTACTAGTCAATACATGCAGAGAAAAACAAAGTATAACTCTCTAGGTAAAAAGTCCAGGTATGCCAAGAGCATATCAATAGGGTAAATATATTGGCCAGATGACTTTCTGAGATCCTAATCAGTCCTGTCTCTGTGATCAGTATGATAACAAGTTCGATTTTGTTGCTTGTTATTATTTTTCTTTGTTTTTGAACTGTCGTTTGCTAATGCCTTGAATTTGCAGGTTAATCCACACCGAAAATTCAGTGGGTTACAAGCCCAACATGGCACCAGTTTAGAGAAAATGAAATAATCTGTTACAGTAAGTTTCACAGATATGTGATTTAAAGGATCATAAAATTATATTCCAGTAGAAGTTTAGAATTTAAATACAGTGTTCTTACAATGTCTTGCTAACTTATATACAAAACACTTGCCTAACTTGAAACAGGATTGAGGGAAGAGATTTCAAGAATTACATGGCTATTTTAAGTACCTCTGCTCCAAAATGTTAAAATATTAACTGGACATCTGAGAATAACTGCCCCAAACATCTCACAGTTGGAAGGGCATTGTGAACTTGGATAACAATATCATCACAGGAGCTTCTATTGAACTTTCAGTCACTGAGCAAAGTTTTCATTTCATTTACTTGCTCTGAGCTAGCTCCACAAACTTCACAGTATAAACTGGTGCAGAGATTTGATTTGTTCCTCTAGGAAACAATTTATCTGAACAAAGTTTGGTTTAATTCCTACTTTAGCTACCACAAGTAAATTTGAACAGTCAGTCAGTCAGTCATTAGGAAATCTACCGAAGATGACAACTCTTGTAACACAGGTTGTTTTTCTGTTGTTGTTTTTATTTGCCTTGTTTGGTTGGTTTTACCATCACACCTCTAACAACACAAGACGAAGTTTAGTCTCTGTTCTAAATAAAACAAATAGTGCTGGAAACAGGAGCTCTGGATCTGCCTTACACCTTCTTTACATCACAGTACAAGAAATCCTCAAGATATGAACTGTCATTTACACTTTGAACATGAGAGGCATTTGATGAGAGGCATTACAGAAAAGGAGAGCAACGCTACACTTCTCCAGTAAAAAGGTATAAAAATATTTTCAGTATTAAAATAAAAGGACAGTTGTGCACATCTGTGGAGTATCTTCCCAGGACAGTACTGCAGCAGAGCCCATTTAAAAATCAACACAATGGTGAAGTAGCAGACAGGCCTTATTTTTCAGTCATTTGCATAACTTACCATAAAAAGAGCCTTTAAATATAGCTGCTTATATTCTACATAGGCTCCTACACCACACATATCCTACACCATTCATCACCACAGATCTGAACACCTTCTGTTACATTAAGGAAACTGATCAGTACCTGTAATGTTTGGCTTATGATCTAGTTTTCAAACAATCACCAATTAAGTTCCCAGCACAGTGGTGAGTATTACAAACAGACTGTTGTTACAGTACCACCTGTTATTAAGTTAAAATAACATTTTTCTCTATAGAAACACTGATTTTCAATTGCATATGCATCTTTAGCACCCTGCTAAGGCCCAAGTGTTCAAGGCTAGATGTTTCCCCACATTAAAAAAATAAAAAAAAGGAGTGGGGGTATTTCCGAAATCAAGAATAAGATCAAATTATCCATATAAAAAGAGAATTCTTACAATCAATCGTGAAGCTCTAGTGCCATTCATACTTATCAGTAGGATCTCAAGTTTAGAAAAAATGCTAAATTTCTGCTTGCTAGCTCCTGATGTGAGCTAAACTCACCTGACGTGAGAGTTGTATTTGTCTTCATCCTAGATTTTCTGTCCTCATGAAGTTGCAAGACTGGCTGAGGCAGTGGTGGGAATTCAGTGTTATGACTTTGCTGGTGAAATTGTCTTGTAGTTCAGAGTCTGTGCTAAGCACATTCCGTTGCCTCACATCCTTCTTCTTGCCAAGTGGACTGTGTAAGCTCAGGGTGACCGAGCAGGCTCTATCTGAAAGCCCTAGGAGATGGGCAGAACTTACCCTGTGAGAATTCCTTCTCAATCTTCAGGCAGCAGAGTCTGGAGACTAGAACTACCAATAAGACAGGATAAACGAGAGGTGCACAACTGCACAGGGACTATATCCTAATATATGTGCTTAAGATAAACTAAGTAAGGTTACATATGCAACCCTAGTTTTGGTATTCTCTAGATTTAAAGCACTGGACTTTGTAAACTCGATCTAACTTGTTCCAATGTAATCATAGTTTGTAACCATCTCCAATACTGCAAGACCTAGTAAGAGCCTACAGCAAGCAAGTATTTGCTGAGAAGAGATCATTGCCTTTTGAAGAAAATACCACGTAAGACTTCGTGGGTTTCACTGTGTTACTACGCATGAAATCATTGATTTTAGAATCATGTTAATGCTCTACTGCAAAAATAAGAAAAAGCACATATGAAATCCCCTGTATTTATTCTAAAATTAAAAACTTTTAGCACTGCACATTCCTCCATGCCATCTCCACTATAACCAAAGAAAAGATAGCAAGAATATCAGTAATGGACATTCACCAAAAAAATAAACAAAATGCAATGGGTACTTGCACACATCGTACCATTAAAACCAAGTATTACATGCTAGTGTTCGGTAACATGTTAATGCTAGCAAATGAGAGGCTCTTCATACAGGCACATTTTTGCCTTCAATAAAGTTGTCAATGCACATTCTACTTCTGATCAGTTGTCAGTTATGTTTTACAGTTTAATCAGAAACAAGAAGTATTCCACCCTGTAAAATATTTGCACACATAAAACTAGGAGTACAAAAGCTGAGATGGAACTTTATGAGCGAAAACAGATTGGGGGGAAAAAAAGATGATAGCAATCAAACACAACTGATTGTCTGCAGAAAGTGAAGTACCCAATTTGCAACCAAATCTTCGGAGCAAGTATTTCAACCACGACCAATTTATGTTGTTAGCCATCCGTATTCAGTGCGGGTGGTCCTGCAGTCTCTCTTGTGCGCATTAGCTGGACGTCTTTGTCAGCCATACATGTATCACAGCCCCACACTGCTGATGCTTCTGCTGTAAGAAGGCCATACGCTGACTCAGTCATGCCTGTACAGATTCGATGAAACCATTTTTGACAAGAGGCTTCACACAGGATGGCATCCTGGTCATCGTTAACTTCATGTGTACAGATTCCACATGGATAGACGGGCTCAGAGGACGAGTGACCATGACGACTGGGATGAAGGGGAGTTTTGCTGCTCTTTTCAGAATTGCATCCTTCAGCGGTACCTCGAGGCTGGCGGGACTTACTCTGCGTCCCATTTGAATGGCCAGCATTGGTGTTATCAGCGCTATTGGAATGGCTATTATCCTGATTTACCACATTGTTTCGCGTGACATTCTTTAGGTCACTGTTACCTTGACTCACAATGTCCTCTGTCCTGTGATGATGCTGATGAGCAGCAGTGTTCTGGCTGGATGCTTTGCTTGCACCTTGATTAAAGTCTTGCTTTTGTGCTGATGATTTTGCCTGGTTGTAAGTGTTTGGCGGAGGAACAAAAGAATGGTTTGATTCTAGCTGAGAATTTGGGAAATTTGGATTGTTTCCAGGACCAAAGTTAGATGGCACATCAGGGTGAGGTATCTGTCCAGAATGGCCAAAGTTCTCACCAGGATTTGGTCTGAAATGCTGACCAGGCATACTGACATTTTGATTTATCTGACCACTGCTATACGGTGGTTGATTCCCAAAACCTGGGTTATCGTGTGGGCCAAAGCTGAAAGAGTGGGGTCGGCTAAAACCCATTCCCACAGGGTTTTGAGGAAGGGGGTGTGGTTGGTTTCTGAGGGAGTAAGAACCACCATATGGCGAGGACACTCTGGGCAGCATGTGAGGTGGCATTCTGAAAGTGTTATAGCCTCCAAAGCCAGGATAACCGGGATTACTAAAATACGGATTTCCTGAAGGAAGTGGTTTATAAGACACAGAATTATAGTTGTCATCAAATGGATTTGCAGCTACAAGGTGGTCAGAGCTTGGATTCGGCGGTGGAGCATATTCAGATGGAGGTGGAAATGATGATCCCTAAAAATATTTTAAATACAACATTTAAATTAGTTTTACTATGTCCCTGCAAGGGAGACCAACCACAAGGTCCCGGATTAGCAGCACTACTGCTAAAAGAACAGTTCAGCTGTTGTGTACAGCTCACCCACTGTACCCTGCCAGGCTAGCTGAAATTTCAGTGGGGGAGAGGAGAGAAGATTTAGGGCTCCAAATGACAAAGTGGTTTAAAGTAATCTCAGTGTTGTTTCAGGAACTGTGCAGTTGCACAACCATGCTTCTGAAAACACTACTTAATGCGTGACTTCCCCCCCCCCCCCTCACCTTCTACTTAAGAAAAGCAACAATACAGAAAGACATGTTGCATTCAAACACATGCACAACTTTTTCCAAGTGCTGAAGAACAGATTTAGAGTATTTTCTTAGTTTCATTTTGGGTACAGTTTACTGAATACACATCTTTTAAGACACCCCACTTTTAGGAGAGTATACAAACCTAAAATACCAATGTTACTATAATCCTAAAAAAATGAATAAATAAAACAACTGTAGAGAACACAGAATATAGAAAATTCCTATACACAGACTCCTATGTATCAGTGGAGTCCCTTAAGAGCATCCAGTGATTGTGGTCTATCTCAAGTATTGTCAGTAAGTAAAAAATACAAGGATTCCTGGTTACAAAGCAAAAATCAAGCATCTAATAGAGCCCAGGGGCTGCTCAAGTGTCATCGAATATTGAATTTCATTCTAGACCAGCCTGTGAGAACACCTAGCTAGTTCACCCTCACCTCAACTCTTTGTGCTAGCTGCTTTCAGAAAGCACAGCCTCATACTCATAAACTAAGACTGAACATATCAGTCTTAATATGTCCCAGTCCAAATTTCTGCTGTCCATCAAGTTTTGAGCCTGGTAAGAAAAAAGAAACTAATCTGCCCCCCCCTCTGCAGTTATTGCCACTCCAGAACACAAGAAAAAACTCCAACAGTAGAGAGATCTGAAACCCTGAAATGAACTGGATATTTCTCAGAGTAGGTTCAGCCATGGCTACTTGAAAAGAAAACAGGAATTAAGAAAAACAAAGCCCCATCTCAACGGATTCTGGATAGGCCAAACAAGAAGTGATTTTTTGACCTGTATAAATACAATTACTCTCATTGGACGGTAAAAATGTAACAGATACTCTCACTCCACGCTGAATAAACACACAAAGAAAAATTCTGCACTACAGATACCTAATTGCTTTAGATGTTTTGTATTCAGGCTTCCTTTTCTGGTAAGAGAAACTATATAGAAATGCCAGTTTGCAAGGATTCACTGAAAAGGAGCCAAACCTGCCTGATAACTTTTGCTTGAAAACCACTTGGGGAATATGCCAAGAATTTGGTCAAAGCATTAACAAACTGCACTGATACACTGGCCCACAAACCTACATATATAGGAATAAGAGGAAGAAGACAATTAGTCTCATCACAACTACTTGTGCTGTGCAGATTCTACCAATGGCTACAAAGTCATTAAGAGAAAGCCTGTTTCAGAATCAAATACATATGGCAAAATACAAGTCGTTGCAGTCTCACTGCGCTCCTTCCTTTGTAGGACCTCAGTAACCTGCAGAGACCTAAGGTAACTTCAGTGAGAGTAACCAGTATGATGAAGTTCCGTGAAGGTAGCAAAGGAATGAAGATTCCTGCTTCACAGTACAACTAGAATATTTTGTATGTGAACGCTATTTGTGGGAATAGACTGATATTCTGAACAGAGCAAGACAGTTGTTCCAGCAAACAACATCTGAGTATTAACAAATCAAAAGAATCAAAAGGGAATTTACCTGTGTATTTGCTTTGCGCTTTTTCTTATCAGGGCTTCCGAGTTGTACTCCTGGTCCTCCTAACCCATCCAATCCACTGTCACCACCTACAAAATTTCAATCAGGGCAATTCTGCATTAGTTTTCTTAGACATATGCCTCTGCCTGCCATAGCAAGAGATATCTGTCACAAATCATGAACTTGCATTAATTCTGGTGCCCTACATTGTAAATCCTCTGGAAGCAAATACCTGGAGGTAAAAGTTAGCATACCTCGCACTACCTGACTCTATTACTACTCGAATATCCCATTCATGCTCCTTACAGTTTGAATAAAGCTTTCCATTTATTTTATATTTATCAGTCCCTTGGTTCTTCATATCTCTGCTTCACCAGTCAGAAGTATTTGTTTGCATAAAGCATAAAACTTCTTCAAGAACTGCTTAAAGCCATGCTAATATTCACATCCTATTTAACTTACGCAGACACGGCATTTATCAAACTCACTGTATTGCCACACAACAGTACCTTACAATATGCCATGAAGGAAAAAGCAAACAGCAGTAGATGTGTGAATGAAAGCCACTGGAAACGTGCCATATTGTTTAGACAGATCTCCAGTTTTTCAGATCTGAATTTCTCTAAATGCAAGACTTAATCAAAAAGACACCTGCCAAAAACGAGACAGGCTCTAGGTGAAACTGCCTTATTCTGCAGAAATCTCATAGTATAATTGAGCACGGCTGCTCTGGCACAAATAGAAGTAAAGACTGTTCATGTCATTGATCACCTGATTCCACTCCGAGCAATACAAAGAGATATCTGTACTTCACCTGGCACTCATCTCTGCCTCAAGAGTGGGACAAGCTCTCAAAGCTGTATAAATTATGGCTTTCATTTTTAAAACTCTACTAAGACTGTAGACAAAAAAGAAAAGATTCTAGCAGATTCCTTATTACCCCAGTAGGTTTGCCTTCCTGGGGTTCAATGGATCTGCCAGCATTTGGGAACGCAAAGGTGACCACGAGCCTAAGTATAGTAATTGCTTTCAGGTGACACAAAAGCAACACATTTTAATATTTTTACATTAAGAAGCTCTACGCTACTTCATTTTTTCCCAGACTCGTTAAGATTGTTTACTTAAATAAAAATACAATAAAAAGATAACAACAGTATGGAACAGTAAGACCGGGGCAATCCAGGATGAAAAAATTGCTGTTATTTGTTTAAAACTCAAATTCAGAACACAAGTCAAACTTAATCAAGATGCAGGCATATAGCTGAACACATGGGTTTGTCTTCATCACCAAAGGCAACCTGAAGATAACTGCGAATTATGAATAGCATTATGCAAAGCAGCATAATGTGTGACATTACACCAGCCCCGCATTAGGCAAGTATTCCCGGCAGACAGCTACACCAGCTTTAGGACTGTTCAGTAACATAACACAAAATCTCCCACATAGGAAAGAATTAGATCTACTGTACACAAACAAAAATATCCAGTAGTTATTTCAATACCTCTAGTCAAAGGAGGCCTGTAACCATCCTCTGCAATAACTTTTCACATGGAGCACTTCCTTTCTTTTTCTCCTACACCCTGCCTTCCCTCCACCCCCAGCACTTTTTTTGACCTAAGAGGTTTCAGGAAACTACCAGTCCTACCTCAAATAAAAACCGAATCCTGCTTGGGCTCTAATAAGTTCTTTTTGGCTTTGGCTGTGACTGCAGAAATTTCATCTCATTTTTTCATATACGTAATTCCCAAAACATTTCATCATTCATACGGTATGAAATTGGGCATCCCAAACCTACACCTATCATTACTGGCAAATTTTAAGTCTGAATTTCAGAGACTAGGGCATGAAGTCATGATCATGTTCCCAAAATACACTCATGCTTGAGCAGAACACATGCTGGTACAACCAATCATCAGAACAACTGGGGATTACTCTGGAAAAAAAAAATCCTTACTGCCTTGGTTTAGAATATAAAATCCTGCATACACTTGGCAAGCTATGAAGCACTGCAACCGCATTACTTGTGGATACTAAATGATCACAGCATAAAGTTTATATAAAGTTGACAAATGTCCTTGAAATTCCAACCCTGTAAGTCATCTTCTTGATAAACTACTTGCTCAAAACTGTCTCTGCATTTCCCATCAGCATCTTCTTCTCCTGCATTCTTACACGCTTAGCATACATTTCAGTGGGAGACTGTACTGTGGCCACCCTTCCTCCTAACTGCATAAGATAAACTCCTCTTCATGGTCCCACACTCTCAATATATAAACAGTGTTAACTGCTGATAGCAAAATGTTACAAACATCCAGATATCTTTTAACTAACTTCAACAAGTAGCAGCACAGCAATTACTAGAGTCTACAATCAAGTAGATAACTGTGGACCATACAAGAGTGAGGCTTTGTTTTAGAGAAGCTACAACTATATAAAACTGCATACAAGTTCCCTCTCTGGGACCTCGTTTTTCAACAACTTACGCATATAAGCCTTAGAATTCTAATAAGAGAAATTGGTGAGTAAGCTCCACCAATTTCCACGGGGGTTACTCACATGGGTAAAGCCAGTCATTTGCCTAGATCTGCAGGACTGAGTCCTACGGCTGGAAGCGTACAAAGCTTTTGCATTTTCAGTTCTCGCTATGTGAGGCCAATGATTTAATTTAGCCCCACAACTTTACATTTTCCCTGTGGATTTCATAATGATTTAATTTATCCATGAAAGGAAACTGAATGTTAGTCCTAGCATACCTCCAAAAAAAGAGTGAATAAGGGTCATTTTCATGCAGCCAAAATAAACTTTGCTGAAAGTCACTTCTGGTACCTACCACACAGGCTTTTCATTAAAACGCGTACTGAGCATCTTGGACATTGTGATATTTGCACTAAGGGTGAAAAAAAATCATTTCACCTTCTGAGACTAATTTTGCAGGAAAAATTACAATCCTTTTGACTGGGACACCACATACGTGGATGGATTTAGAGAGATAAATACACATCTGATAACTATTTCCCTCTTACATTATAGATGAAATGTATTTCAGCATGTATTCAGCAACATATCTGCATTTGAGCAGCGCAGAAGTAGTAAATCCCACATTCCCATTGACTTCACACACAAGACAGACGCTTTCAATGTTAATCAGGAGAACCGCAACTTGCAGTTTTGTCTGCACCTTCAGAGATTATGATTTTTATGTATAATTTATGCCATACTTAACATACTGCAAATACACTATGGAGTAGTTCCACGGTCACTGACAAGCCTCTGCCTAGCTTTTCACAGGATAGATGCTACAGTCTTTAAACAGCGCTCGAAGTAAGAAGGTTTTCCCAAGTATTAGAAATGACTGAATATAGTTTCCGTTATGGACAGAAAATTGAAAAGAGTCGAATTTCAACCAGATTTGGTGAGCCTATTCTGTGGCCCTGATCCCGTGAACAGTTGTGATATTAAGCAGTAATCGCGTGGAGCTCAGCGGGTAACTCCGGCACATGAAACTGTTCAGGCTTAAATATTTGCAGAATCAGGGCTTGAGAGCGGAGCCTAATGAATCCCAGTCCCCTTTGTAGCACTGCTGCATATTTTCAATCTCCCATTCTCAAGGTTGCAACCCAGCTGTTACTACGGCAGTTTCAGAGAAGTGACCTGTAAATCGGCGACAACGTGGAGAGCAGAATCCCACCTTTCCCCACTTACTCACCCGCATAAAGCCTAAAACGCCAGGAACAATAGAATTCCAGGGGCAACGCAGGAGGGGAAGAAAAGAGAAGCAAGAAATGCCATCCAGAATCATTTTGCCATGCTTTTCCCCCAACTCCGCGACTCCACCACCTCCCGTGATTTCACTGCGAGCCGCATTCCTGCTTTTCAGGGCTCCCAGGATCCAAGCGCCGCTCCGCCAGGAGATGTGCCGCTGCCCTGAAGTCAGTCGCGCAGCCCAACTCGGAGGGGATATCGCGTTTCCACCCTTCTCCTGGCGCATTTCAAAGAAACGCGTCCTCAAACCTCGCCGAGAGCCGCACACCGGGACTGCTAACGGGGGCAGAGCCCGGAGGGGGCTCGCTCCGCTCCCCAGCGAGCCGAAAACAAAACCCCGGCTAACACCGACCGCGCCGGCAAGGTCGGGGCAGGGGAGCGCAGACCCGAGGGCGATTCACGGGCTCTCGCCCGGACGTGTGGCACCGCCGCCGCCTCCCCTCGCGGCACGGGGACGCGGGCTGCATACTAATGGGCAGCGGCACCGCACGGCCGCCAGCCCGCCCGCCTCCCGCCGCGGGGCAGCGCGGCGCTGCTCGGGGCTGCCGGCGCCTCGCCAGGCCCGGAGGCTGCGGGAGCCCGCGGGGCAGGGCCGGGCCCCGCCGTGCAAACTTAGCGCGGCTCCCGCCCGGCCCCGGCCTCAGCCCCGGCCCCGGCGCCGTGAGGGAGCCGCGGGCGGCGCGGCGCGGCCCGGGGCTGGGGGCCGGGCGGTCGGGGCCGGGGCCGGGGCCGGGGCGCGCATCCCGGTCCCCCCCCCGACGGGAGTTAGGCCCCGCTGGGCGCCCCCCGCCGTACCTCGGGATCTCTTCAGCGCGATGGGGTCCTTCTCCTGTTCCGCTGACATTACAGACAGCGGCGCATGGCTCCCAGGCGGCAGGAATCGGAGCTCTTTGATGCTGCCTCCGCCGCCGCCGCCGGCCCGCACCCCGCCCCCTCCGCCTCCGCCTCCTCCTCCGCCGCCGCCGCCGCCGCCCCCGCCCGGCGCTGCCGTAACCGCCGCCCGCTCGGCGGAGCCGCCGGACTTTGCAAAGTTTGGCAGCGGGGGGGGCTCCGCCGCGGCGAGCAGCGGGGCTGCGGCCACCCCCCCCCCCCGGGGCAGCCGCCGCCGGGACGGGCTCCGCGCCAACGGGAGGGGCGGCGAAGCCGGCGCGCGGCCGTTGGGACCGTTGGGACCGTTGGGACCGTTGGGACCGTTAGGGCCGGGGTGGGGGGGGCACAGCGGGGGGCTCCTGCCCTGACTCCCCCTCAGCGCCACCCCCGTCCCGCTCCGTGCGGGGCCCCTCCAGCAGCGCCTCCGACCCCCTGGGAAGGGCGAGCTGCCAGGTGAGTGCTGGGGGAACCGTGTGTGCGCCCTGCCTCTGCCACCGCGCCGCCAAAATGGCTGGGGGACAGGGCTGCTGGAGCTGGAGCCCTCGTCCGTGAGCAAAACTACCGAGTAACTGCACTAAATAAATCCTGAGTGATGGTTTATCTTCCCTTAATTAGGGTAAGGACACCAGCAGGTCAGTAGGGGTTTTGCTGACATAGCTGAATACATTCATGACACTTCACAGCACCTAGCAGTGCTCTTCGTTTACACAGCTTCTTGTCAGACGCGCAGTTTGTACTTCACGGTATTTGGAACACGTTTGGGGAGCGCAGGAAGGAGCGATGTTTGTGTAAAGGATAACGTGTCGGTGCTGCTACTCTTGCGATGTCTCTGTTCTTACATTTTGTGTTTCTAACTAAATAAAGTTATTCAGTTTTTACATCAGTTTCTGTCCTTCCCTAGACATCGTTTTTATCTGTCCACAGTCTTTGCTTTGCAGCGATCCCGGAATGCACGTACCTTGAGGTACAGCACATTGCCACCGTCCTCATGGGATCCTCTGGTTAATTTTGTGTAATCTTGCTGAAGAGAAGGATGGCTTGTTATTAGCAAGGTGGGTGTGAGCTACTCTATATTTGGAGGAAAATGTCTTATCTGTGAAGAGATTTGCATTTTCTGTGATGGAGCTCGCTGTAGGCCTGGATGATTCTCCCAGGACTGCATGAGCTTTTGTGCAAGGCTGCCTTGTAATAGCATGTAGACTGTAATTACGGATGCGCAGATTGATGTCACTGAGTCTATAAAGGTTCCTAGGGGATGATTGTCTGCATCAGAAATGTGAGCAGGGAATTCAGATTTTAACCCAGTGCTCTAATTGCAAAAAAATGGTCTGTTTTGCTGTTCATCCAAATTCAGCTTTAACTTGTGCTCAGGATTTTAGTGAGCAATCTGTAAGAATCCTATTGGACCAACTGTACACTTCTAAACCTTCATGCAAAATGGCTGAGACAGTGTCTGAAAAGGAATTAATTCACAGGTTCAGGGACCTGCACCAGCATCTCAGCCATTCCAGAAGTCTGAAAACTCTGGTCACACACTGTTGACCAGCTAAGTGCCTTGCTGCTCATTAGTTATCTTTAAAATTACTCCACCATTTCATCCACCCAAAGACTGTCATTAATTAATAAAACTCAGAGGCACCTAATAGGTAACCTCCAATACTCAGGTAGAGGTTTCCAAGAAAAGAGAGATGAGTTCTCTGTTGAAGTGCGTAACAGCAGAATGAGAAATTCAATTCTGCTGAGTTTATAAAAAAATAAACAGAAACAGGGGAGGTTCCAACAGGATGTGAAGGGGGCAAATGCTATTATTAGGCTAAGCAGGCATAGGGACTAAAAACAAAATAACTTGTAGAATTGTTTTCAAGACCCAATTGGGCAAAGCCCAGAGCAGCTTGGTCTGAGTTCAGTGTTAACTTTGCTTTGCGCAGGAGGTTGGGGTCAAGGTCAAGACCTCCCCAGGTCCCTTCCAGCCTGAATGATTCTGTTATTCTGAATTTATGTTATTCTGTTTAACAATAATAAACCAAACAAAAAGGTCTTGTCTACTGCCAGAGTACTCGTGTGTGAACAAATACTATTTAATACTTTACAACTCACCCCAGCGGTTGAGAAGGGTAGCTTTGGTGAAGTAGCAGTAGCTTCAATCACGAGACATCAAGCCTAAAAGCATTACTGAATATAAATAGAGGAGCTCATTTTGGTAACATCTAAGTCCCTTTCCTTCAGAATTGACTTCAAAAAGAAGGGTACTAAAATAGTCCTTCTGTACAAACTACCAGTAGGTAAAGAATGTTCTTTTGCTAATCATTGGCATGTCATATGAATGCTGCACTGCACTATCAGGAGAGAAATATCTCAGTGAGACATGGATCCACAACAGGGTTAATGTCTAAATGCTTTTTACTACATCCTTCACGTGTATGTACTGTGTACCTCAGGACAAATAGAGTTGAGTAGAAGCCCATTTTGACAACATATGAAGGTATACAAGTGTGCTAATGGAAAAAAAAAATAACACCAAAGAGAAGTTTACTGACACTTAAGGAAATGCAAAAAAAAAAAAAAAAAAGTGAAAGAAACGTTCTGTTTGACTTTATGGGGGCCAAGACTTCATCCCAGAGTAATAAAATTAGAAAGAAAAAAAAAAAAAAAGAGCATGATATCAGAAGGAAAAACAAAAAGCTGGAAGCTGGCTGAATTGTGAAACTCTACCACTTCCAGTACAAGGGTCAAATACAAAACTTTTCCTCTCATGCAAGTTATAAAACAAAACAGATAGAGCTTTCTGTCCAGTTACCCTAATTCATCAGCTCATGCACCTGAAGTCAGGCAGGCTCAGGCAGATCGTCCAGCCTGTGTGGATGGCATCAGGGGTTGGCATGAGCATGGCAAGACCCAGCAGCACACTGTGTGGGGATTCTGGCATGTGGAAGCATCAGGCAAACTGACAGTAGTCTCTCTTCCACCTGGACAAAAATGCTGATATGGAGAAGGGGAACACATTTAGGGAAACTTGGACATGGATAACTTGCGCTAGTCACAGTCTTCCAGCTTCAGCAGACTTGATTCCCTCACCTATGATGTCAGAGGTGTGTGGGAGGGAATAACTCATTTTTCTAAGATGCCCATTTCCATGTTACACAAATTTAAGTGTTAGTTCTGCAAGGAGTTCTTACACTTGTTTCACAGTACTGCTGTGGTAAATAGGACTATTTATCAAGGCTGAGGGAGTTTCTGCCAGGCCCAAAAATCTATTTTTGTTATACTAGTGTTACACCTCATCCTCCAGAATCATTTGTCCTCATCTCCCTTGTTCAGGGAAGTACAACTGAACACATGCATATTTATACAAAGATGCGCTTTTCATGCTTTTTTAGTCTAGCTGGATATACATCCGGTATTGCACTGGAAAGATGTGCTAACTGGGTCCCTTCTGGGTATGTAAGATGTAGAGCATCTCTCTGCCAGGCGCAGGGATTGCATCTGCAACTGAAACAGTTTGATCATAAGTCATTGAAGCCATTTAAGTGTAAACTGCTGGCCTACTGGTGAATGCTTCATTCATTAAGGTGATGTAAACCAGGTCGCATAAGCCCATTTCTTTTTAATTTCTGCTTTTAATGAACAAAAACTAGGAATGTCTAAACTTCTGTATTAACCATTCATCCACATAATATAAAGTACAAATCAAAATCTAATTAATTGTCTGTTCATGTTTCAACTTTAATCTGAAATTAATAGAAAAATGTCAGGAAAAAAGAAGATTGCTTTACGATTTACTCACTGAAAGAATATAAGATTTTTTCTCTGAGCCATTGCATTAGCTTTCTTCCATACAATGCATGATGTATCTTGAAGTCAAGTAAAAAGCCTGAGAAAGATCGTGAATTTGTCTCATCACGTAGCAACTCCCTGGCTGATAAAGTACATTTTCCTAAACTTTCCAAGACAATTTATTAGAGGACTGATCAAAAATGTCGAATATGTGCAAAGGGTAGTCTACTGTCTCATCTATACTGGAACAAAAATTTTAACAATCAAAATAAACTCTTGGAATGTTCATAAACTCAGTAGGACTAAAAGTTGTTGTTTGTTTGTTTTTGAGTGCACACTTACCTTTTCAGCTTACAGTTGGAATATAGATAGCCATGTTCAAGCATTTCAGGAACAAAATCTCCAGTGCTTTCAGATACTCTTGCCAACAACATGTGACTTAAAAAATTAAAAGCTACAATTTATTCTGTAGTTTTATAAACTGTAAGATTTTATAACTCATACATGTAAGTTAATAAATACAGAACAGAAACATCTGAAATACAAAGAACAACATCTGATTATTTAGGAACCTAGGTTTCATTATTGTATTAATTTACCAAAGTCTGTCAATAAATTCATTGGAGATACAAATGCATATATGCATAGAACCTTATTTGCCCTGCATGCTGTCAAGGAATATAGGATTTCTTTCACCTTTTCCTCTAGGATATGTAAAATGGAATTTTGTTTACCATATTAAGGTTATCAAGGTAATAAATTTTAAACAAAGATAAATACATGTTTAACAAACCTCTGTGAGTTTCTCTACAAAATGGATTATTTCTCTACTCAAAGTGTTCTCCTCTTGGTCAGTGAATGGTGAAATGGGGACACTCTGTGGGGAAGTGAAAGAAATGCAATTTTTTTTTTTTCTGGATTATCATCTTGAACCCTTTGAATTTTCCTGTTTATCATGATTTGATGAAAATAAAGGCAAGCATTTAATTCCTGAACTTACACAGCACTCTCAAGAGCCCTCCTGGTTTTCTGCAAAGGCCACGCTGATCTTTGCACTAATTGGATATGAACCCGTTCTTGGAGCCAGACTGTCAATAACTTTGCTGGGAGTTATGAAGCTTGTATGCTGTATAAACATGAGAAAGCCTTATCCCTGGCTGCAGTAATTAAATTTAGGCAATGACTCCTCTGGGATTTCCATTGTAGAATTGCCCAAGTGAAATTTTTGCCATAAAGCTAAAGGAGGAGTAATGCTAACTCCAGCGCTAGCAGAGCATCTTGCAGAAAAAGCTCTCCAGTCTTAGCTTAGCCGTGTGGGTATTCGCTCAGCTCAGCCCCAGGCCTCAGTGTTAGCTGAGAGCTGGCTGCAGCAAGAGCCCCGGGAGGCATGGTGCTTCCTGGCCCTTGTCTGTCTGCTTGCACTGGAGGGAATCTTCATGCCTATGCTGTCACTTTTCTCTTATACAGTGCTACCAGCTTTGTTATATGAAGCCATATTCATTTGATAAGATACATCTCCTACAAAAGGTTCCACGCAGAAACACATTTGTTTTGCTGTTCTGCTTTTCATGGCTTTGGAGAGTGCAGTTCACAGGACAACCCCTCACTGGTGCTGTCTCTGAGGTGGCTCCAACTCATTAAACCTTGCTGATTGAAACCCTACAGACGACAGCAGCCACCTCAGACAAATTATATCACTTGCCTTTCCCTCCATCCAGATCATTATTGAGTTTTTCAATTACAGTTATGGTTCTTAGAAATTAAGAGCAGGAGGATAGCTGGAAGACAGCCGAGAGGAGCCCTGCGTGACAGCATGTGCTATGCCATTCACATTGGCAACTACCATTTAGTCTTAAATTTTAAGCAAAATATTTACTGGGATACAGTAGCAAAAACTCTGAAATCAATTTTGAACAAGCAACAACATCTGAGTAGTTGCAGATCTGCTGTGAAGAAGCAGAAACCAGCTAGTGTCTGAATTTGCAGGTCTGTAGGCTATGAAAGGAAAATGCAGCTAAAGCAAGAAAAATCAAAGTGAAAGGGAACATATGACAAACATACCATTGTCCGAAAATGTAGTTAAAAAACAAACAAACAAGAAATCTCAGATTTATGCTACCCTTTAGGAGGAGAACATGAACAAAACTTAGTTACTGCTTTTGGTTATTGTGCACCAAAGTAAGGATGAACACAAGAAAAGATAACTAAATATGCCTAAGAATGATGTGACCTAGTTACATAGATGCTGTACGCACCCATTACATCTGAGAGCAGCTTTCCTAATCCCCAGGCTAAAATTCACAGGAAATCCAGGATTTTGAGAAAAGAATGTGGAACTAATTATTTAAAATATATGCACTATCTGTCTGCAAACACCAGACTGGATTAAACTGCTTGACATGTATTATGCCTACTGAGTGCGTTTTGAAATCTGAAATTTACAGCCAGCCATTTCAGGGAGCTGTACATCAGTTCCTGCAGGAATTCTGTCATTTGGTTATCTGCACCTGCAGGGCTGGGCTTCACATTTTGACCTAGCTGTGCTATGACAGAGAAACACCATGGCAAACCCTTAAGACCTTGTTGAATGTTAAACCAAGTTCTGGAGTGCTCACATTAGAAGGCTGTTTCTAGTCAACTGCAAATGGCAACCTCGTCACCTGAGCCGAGATTTCTAAATCACAGGACATGATGCAACCACCCCACTCCGCTGTGTTTGTACCATTTGCAGCCGGCGCTGAGAAGCTAATCGCAGGGGCAGGCTATGCTCTTGTGAACCTCTGAGCCTCTACAATGCCAGAAGTGGGCTCCTGGGTGTTGGCTGTACTGCAGTGGCTTTCAATGTGCACACCCTCCTCACCGATTTTATCATATGTAGATCACAAAGCTTGAGATGCAGTATTAAAAACAAACAAACAAATAAAACAAACAAACAACAACAACAAAGCAAACAAGTTGCTTTCCTCTTTAATGTAGCTATTTTTCTGTTAAGTATTGTACAAGCTGGTATCAGCATTCTTTCCTCTTACAAATGAAAGGTAGTCTTGCTTTACATTGTGTAGATACATTTTAATTGAGATCATTCTAACCTCAGGCTTAGAGTTAACTTACCCCTTGAAGTCGGAAATCTTGATCTCAGGTGATTCATTCTGCCTTGACTTTGTAGGCCTTGTGCTTTATTTGGTAGAGACTGAGGAAGCTGTTACTGACTTTCAGATATCCAGGATCTATTCAAAAGCATGATGGTCGCTAACATAAATGATATAATTTTTAATGGAAATTATTTTTATTTTACACTCTGTTCTGTAACCTGTCTTACTTGCAACTTAAATTGCATCACCTAATATAAGGAAGTCTGTGTGGAAGCAGTCCAGTGGGATTATTTTAAGCTAATATGACTGTAAACTGCAAAAGTAAGGAGCCAGCATATATTAAGCTCTGCTACTCATCCCTCGACGATAGCTTTCAGCAAACCATAGGGGTTAATTTCCTAGACCAGCACACCAAAATCCAAATTGTTAAAGACTGTAGTGAACTGCAGTGCGAGCAACACTTTTTCTGCTTTCATGTGGTGCAATGACCTCACAGCCTAGCCAGAAATCTGCTGCTTTACTCATGAAAATCCTTTTCTCTAAGTATATTGCTATGCAGATAAAAGGAAATTCAAACCCCTTCTATTAGCAAGACCTCTGCGAAGTTCCCACTCTTTTATGTCTTGTTTTCCAACTAAAGGAGAATCCAGTGTTTGGGCACTGATTTCACACTTCCCACAGAGCAGTGTAATAGGAAACGCATCCTCGGTCACCCACAAAAATTCATTTTCATCCTTCAGAATTGTAAATGTAACATCCCCTGCACCCCCCTGGAACTGGTGTCAGCTTCCAGCGATGCTCAAGCCATCTGTTCAGAGAAACCCTGAGGATCCTGGACAACCTCGTAGTGCTGCTGAAAACCATCTCAGCTGGTTCCTGTTGGCCGGACAAAAATTCACCCCACACCACTGAAATGCTCTATTGGCAGCTTGATTCAGGCTGTTCCAGGAGCAAGTGTCCAAAACTGGTTGCTGCCAGGACACTGAGCACACACATCTGCCAGAGAGCAATTAGCACCCAAACTTTTGCCAGCCCCCTGGACTTCTATTGCCAGCCAGAAGCAGTCCTACAGACTAGGGACAGCCATGCATAGTATATTTTAGTGAGGCACAGCTAGGTTCTTAATTATTTGCATTTTCTGGATGTCTTAGTGGTGCACTCCTATGTAAATAGGTTTCAAATCATGGGGTTTAAATAAAGCATTACCCTTCACTTTCAGGAAGCAACAGTACGGTAGCTTTCTGTCAGATCTGTGCTTTGTTTACCTGGGCTCTGGCATGCAGGCAGAAGGAAAAATACAGCCATAATGCAGCCAAATACAGCCAGAGCCTGCTTCTTAACAGAGACATCGCCTTTACCTGCTGACTGAAAGGAGCAGGACAGGGAGAAGAGTTCATCCATAAAGAACTGTTCACGGTTGCAGTGCAAGGTACCTCAATCCTGGGTGTTGCCACAGCTGCAAATAACATCCGTTCCCTCCCTACTCTCTGCTTTCCAACTTAGTGGGGGCTGAGCAACCTGGAAAGCATGGCAGAAAGTTGGGTTTTGTATTCTAAAGTATCAGTCCTTTTATCCAACAAACAGATAAGCAAAGCCGATAAATTGATATCTCTGATAAGCTACACAAAGAAACAGCAATGTTGTAATTTCAAATCAGTGTAAGTGACCCATCATGCTCACCTGACTGAAGCTCAAGACGTTCTGGTTGGTGGCAGACAGCAGGCAGGTGACATTGCATCAGGTCACAGACCAGTGGTTCACTTTGAAGATTTCCTTTCCAAACTCCTTGAAACAGAGGGCTTTATTTATTTTTTTTATTGGTAATGAAAAATGAAGGTTCTGGGTTGTAAAATGTACCTGTACTAACCAGCAGTAACTTAATAAGGTTCTGCAGATGGTTTCTGTTTTCACTTAGAGAAAGAATTATGTCTTTGATGGACTGTGTTGGTAGAGCTTTCATACCACTGGACAGTCCAGAACCGACTGCTCCCTAGCTGTTAAAAATTCTTTCTTGTGTTTTTAAATGTTACATATTTACATTACATTTACATTAGTAATTGACATCTATTCATTTTAACAAATATTCTATTGAACTTTTATTATCTTTTCAGCATGGGCCTAATTACCATTGAAGAACAATATTTCAGTGTTTCTACATTCAAACATAAGGAATAATGAATTTTGGATTAGAGTTTGTTTTATAAATAGACACTACAGCTGGTGCTCTAATACTCCCAGGGATAAATGTCATAAAAGCTACCCAACTAGGCAGAACGGTTCTATCAGCAGACTCTGCAGGTAAGAACAGCTGTGATTCATAAAGAAGCAGTATGAGGCTTTTCAGATTTCCTTTCTCATCAGAGAAGTCAAAAGGAAAGACAGACAGACACCATGGCTTTACTGTAGAATCCAGGGTGCCCAGCTCATCAGCACAAGATGCTGCCAGCACAGAAAGGCTCAGCCCCTGGCGGCAGGCAGCTGTTAGCAGCTGCCCCACTGGGAAACAGTCATCACTGGTAACTTGCTACTCTGTAGTAAACATCTGCTCACTGGCACTTCTAAGAGGCATCAGGTTCCTAGGGACACTCTCTTGGGTGCTGACACCACCTCCCACAGCCCTCTCTGCTGGAATCCTCAGGTGGACACAAATCCCATTTGCAGTGACACTGGGGTGGGTACAGTGTTTGCGTGATACAGGAAAAATCAGTGTTAAAAAGACCAGAACTCGGAGGCCCTCTTAATTCTGTGGCTGCTGTCTCTTAGGCTACACAGCATGCCTTCTGTCTTAGGGCTGCCCATGTCTTGTGACTGGAGGACACACAGAGCACAGCTTATGTTTATGGGGTGTGTGCGTACAGTAGTAATTACTGTGGTTTCATTTCCAGTAGTGGAAGATTTGTATGGGCACTACTCTAATTCCCACGCTGTACCTAATTCACTGAACTACCTGGCCAATTTTTCAGTTGCTTTCATGTGACAATCAGTAACCAACCTGCTAGCAATAGAAAACTTCTAGGTTCGATAGGGATTAATTTCCTTGCCAACTTAACTTGACCCTTATCTTTAATATCATCATTTGTAAAAATAGTAATTTGTCTTTTGACCAACCACAAATGCATGTTCAATATTCCTGTTATTTGTTGAAATACTGGATTCATCAGTCAGTGGGTGTAGAAGTGATGACAAAAACGCAGTAGTTCAGCTTTGTCAGTAGCTTTCCAAACTTTTATGAGAATGTGCTTAGAACCACATCTTCTACATCTACTGCAAGTGAACTACAACAGAGATCTCACACAGCTGCTTGACAGTAGTGGAGTAGAGATGGAGATTTTAGGTAGGAAATTATTCCAGGTACACAAATGGCATATGAGCACAGGCTTGGGAAATTTCTATGAATTTCAGTGATAAGGAACGTGCCGGTTACTTGCTAACTCATTCCATGATTTTAAGTACCAAAATTGCCACATATCCTCAGCCTCAAATAAAACTGTATTTATATCATCCTTGTTTTGAGCCACTAGTCAGAGACAATGAAAACAAAATATTTTTCAAGCAGCATTTTACTAAGGAAATTTTTTATTTAAACTGTGCAATCAATCAGTATTTAGACAGCAGTTTCATAAACATTTGGCATTTAAACTTCTATTAATTTTTGGCATGACCTTGGGGTAGTATATAAACAACCCTGGAGAGGAAAAAAGAACCAACACACTAGGTAACATTTACTAGGATGCTAGAAAAAGAAAAACAAATCCACATTATTTAACAAAATATTTTTAAAAAGACATTAAAAAGTTACATTCAAATCAGGGCAAACATTAGCTTCCCTCATGCAATGGAGTTCACAGAGCTGATCCCCTGAGACAAGTATAAAATTAATACAATTCAGCTCCGTCCTCCATTAGCCAGTTAGCCATTGCCGCCCTTAGAAGAAAATGGCACACGGAGTGAAAGGATCCAGAACACCACAATGAGATACATACCTGGCTCCTACACTGGCAATTCATTCACAACTTGGAAAAAAAGCAAAATAATAACAACAAAAAAGCCAAACAATCAAAAAGCAACATTTTGTTTAAGTTTTTCATATACAGTCAGTCTTCACTGAAAATGCAGCAGGCAGATGCAATGTAGGTATATGTAACCGTGGACAGCTGAAAACCTCTGCAAGGAGCTCAGCTTGCAATGGCACTCCAGAGGGACCAACATGGCAGAACTTTAACCATGTGTTTTTATCCCCTTTGAGTCACTTAGGACCAGCCTCAGTGTAAATCTAGAGAAATTCCAAGGAAGCAAACTTACTCTGCATTTTTATCAGCAGAATTGAGAGAAACTTTGAGCCAAATTGAATGCGTGTTCTTTTCAGATTGGCTTCTAGTAACAGCAAACGACTTGGTTTTAGACTCATTTTGAAGAAAATATTTGTGGTTTTTTTTGTGTGTGTGTGTGGTTTTATTTATTTTTTTTTTTGTAAACACAGGTTCCAAAAGATGCAGTTACAAAAATAATTTATTATTAACTTCTTAGAAAGGTGCTCAGTATTCCTGCAGACAAACTTATCTGCTTTAGAAATTACTTGATATTAGCAAAGCTGCATTTCCAGCAACTAAGAAGCATGTAACAATTGTTCAAACTAAGAAGTACCTCTTTAACAATTATTAGGTGTAATTCTGCTTCCAATTTAAACAGACTGATTCCAGTAAATTGATTTCTCTGGAATATCACCAGTTACACCTGTGCAGCTGTCTTTTCACTAGGTGTGAATGCAATTTTGGGCTAGACATGGAGTGCCCTACAGAACTGAACATCATTCCCCATGTTAGGGGATGGACTTTTCCCTGCCTGCACTTCCTTCTATAACAGATAAAATGGGTGAGAACTCCTGGTCTTACAGCTTACATGTCAGAGTAACATGTTACTAAGACCCAGTGGTCTATGGTAACTACTCATGGTATGGTAACTGGTATGCACAGGTTGCAGCAAACATTAAGTCGTTCAAGTTGACTTAGATCACAGTGAAAAAGAGTTAAATTGACTTAAAATACTCAGTATTCACTACAGGCTAAGATTACATGCATGGAGAGTTACAGTGAACCTCTGGTATATGGCAACTTTTTGTCCTACTAAAAAAAATAAATTGCCAATGGGAGTTTTAACCAACTAAGAATCCTGTCCTTTAGAAGTAATAATACTGTGAAGATCTAAAAAAACAAAATAAATACAACAAGATGCAGCAGCTCATTTTGTCTGTCAAGACCACGAAAACTGAAATTAAAATTAATTCTCCCATTGACTTAAAAAGAAACAGGATAAGGACCCTGGTGTGGATAAAGCAAACAAGATTCAGCTCGTAGACTAAAACAAGGTAATGAAACCAAAGAGGGAATGAAGTATTAAATATAATTAAAAACAGGTAGACAAATGTCTTAAAACTCTTTTCTGTTAAAATCCAATAAATTACACCAAAAATGCGCAGCTAATATAGGAAAATATTGATATATGGATTTTTCAAGTCTCTCTTTAAAAAGCAGAGCTATAAAAGAAATCTACTGACAGGCACAGTTCTGCACAGCATACACATTCCCAATTTTCTGAGATAGAAAGTATTCTCGTCTTCCAGGAGTTCTTTGTAAAACATGAAGAAAGTACACAAGCATAACTGTGGGCAGACTGAGCACTTGGGTTTGGATTCAGGGCCCACAGAGCAGGAACTGCTTTTCCAGCAGGAGGGCAATCACAGTCCTTGCTTGGAAACAGTTACCCTGGTAAACCAGTGTCAAGATTTTGTCTGCAAATCTGTGATGCTCTTCAAGTCACATCAACCTACAACATTTTTGTTTTGCTTTTAAAGTACAAAGGTTGCATATACATTCATTACACCAGCCATGGCTCTTCACTTTTTAATACACTTAAACAAAATCAATTCACATAGTGTAACACTAAATTCCACATTTACGTTCATCTTCCAGAACATACTTAATTCATAATTAAAAAATTGATAGTGTTTTCTCCAGGACCCAGTTTTACAGACAAGATCAAGAATAAATACTGGAAAACCTGTAACCTGTTCTGTATTCCAGCTCTTTCTAGGCAAATGAAATGAATAAAGTTCATTTATGAGAAACTGACTTCCTTATATTGTAAGGAGTATGAACTTTTAAGAAAGTTGATGTCTCTAATACCACATCTATAATTTGAAGCTTTGGCTTCAAGGATATGAAGCATTTAAATGTTGAGCCTGATTTTGCACTGTTAGAATCACAAAGAATTCTGCTATTCAGTTCAGTAAAGAAGGCATCGATTTCTACAGATTTTTTTCCAGAGATTCCTCTGCCTACATTGGTGGAGTTTTTAATCATCAAACAACTATTCCCTCACAAAAAATATGGTTATATATTAATAATAAAACACGTATTTCTGAGGAGATTGCATTGTTTGTTCTGCAGTAAACGTGTAAATAGAACTAGAATTAACTATGTGACACAATAAAGGGAAGCATATGAATGTAGACTGGGTTCTGGAGAAACATATTATATTTGGTTAACATAAAAATAAAGGAAAAGACAGAATAATTAACGTCTAACTAAGCTTGCCTATATGCTGAGGTAACCTTAAATATCTTTGGTTTTCTTTATTTGCTGATAAGAAGTACCTTAATTTAAAAAGCATTGAATGATTAATAGAATTCTGGATACACTGTTCTCTAGTAAATTGAATATTTTGATCTCTTTGGCTATTGAAGTTAGAACTCCTATACTAGACTGACAAATTGTGTATTAAGCCTTTTTCTCTCAAATTCGCCATGGGTTAAACTACAGAGTGGGTCTTTGGATGAAAAAGTTTAGGATTTAAAGTATTTACTTGTAAAGAAGGTCATAAAATGACATCAGATTATCAGTACTCACAGCAAACAAGTCTTTGGAGAAGCAAATAGTTACCACCTGCATATCAGCTCTTTCTGAATGAAACTAAGAAAAGAGGCTACTCTGAAAGATGAAGTGTGAAACTTCATGCTACAGTTACACATTCTTAATCTAGGTTCAGTTAATTCACGCTTTACCTAATTAGAAACAGTACTCTGCTGTACACTAAACATTCTGCCTGATGAGATCAAAAATAAATCTTTGGTGAAAATGTTTTCTTTTTCTTCAGCAAGTAGAAAAAAATGTTCAAAAATATTTTTAATACTGTACTGTTGATCCAGCTACATGCTGAAGAAAAAAAAATTACACTTGGAAGTCTTTGGAGATATCTGCTGGTATCATTATAACTTTCTTTAAAGGCTCTTGTAACAAGGTAGTTAAAATTGTAGAAGCATACAACTCGTCTATGCAATCAAGTACTACAATCAATAGAAGCCCTATTGGTTTTGTTAGTGACTACTTATACAGTAAAATGTATTCAGCTGTTCAAACCTGTACCTTTTAACTAGTTCAATTATTTTTGGAAAATATGCGGCTTCCTTCTCTTCTACAGATTAGTCTTTGGTACAAGATTATTTTAAAAGCCTTTAAATCAACACTGTGATGAAAAAGTGAACACGTACTGTCTGGTTCTGAACTAGCAAACGGTTACAAGCTAAAGAACTACCATAGCTACAGGCCGATTCATCAAAATGGAACAGACAGAAGGGTAGGGCTTGTCGATGACTTCTGACCACCTTTTGATACTTACAGAACAATACAAAAGCCAGCCTGGCCTACCTTAAATTCAGAGGGAGTTCCAACAGACTTAAATAGAGCCAGGAGTTTCCATGGTTGCTTTCTCACATTAGGTTTTAAACATTTTTTAAAGTAAAAAAATGCCTTTTTTTTTTTTTTTTTTTTTTTTAAGTAAAATGGGGAAAACAGAGCAGAGGACTGGATATATAGGCAAGTTTAGAACATTGGATGAATCCAACCTCTCCTCTCTCTCTCCCTCACACCCCCTACCCCATTAAGAAATAAAACATGATACCCTGTCAGTTTGCTCCACATTTTTGTGAGGCAGCTCAAAAGTAACAAACTGTTCCCTGAGTACAGGAAAAACAAACAAACAAACAAAAAAAACACACTAGAATAACTCTTAAAGGAGGTAGTATAAAACAGGAATTGTATCGGTTCAAGGCAGTAGCAGTACTCTCCTCCTTCAACAGACTCTTCAACTAAAGCTCTGGCTTTCTATTTCTCATGGTAGCCTAATGAGAGTTTTAGATTGGCTTGTGGGTAAAGTCACTCCCTGAGCTAAAATTCCTGGCTAACAGCATACTAGGCAAAGGCAAGGAGCAGGGCTGCATCCCAACAACAGCTCTGAGACATACCATGAAGCTAGCAGTGCTTATCAGCACTCAAAGCTGGGTAAAAAATTAACTCATGATACAGTTTCCTTTATAACATCCAAGAAGCATTTAAGGCATCCTTCTGTACTCCAAAGCAATTTTATGAATACTAAAAAGGCATAAGGCAAATCAGTAATTTCATTATACATAATGCAAGGCACCATTGCTAAGAAGTACTGCAACACCAGAATACTCAGCATTATTATCTATTCCACGTCTCTCAGGCAGAATCAAACTGTTTGTTAATGCTGAATACTTCCTCATCTTGCCATGCTTTTTAGCACCAACTGTCAATAAATGGTCAGTATTTGTCTCTGTAGGGAACCCAACATGCCCCAGAGCCCTAAGGATATAGCATTCATCCGGTCAGCGGTTGCTGACACAAGTTTCTAGGGGAAAGGCACTGTCCTAGGCTTACTGGGGCTATGAGAAATCAAGAGGTACAAAAGATTTCATGTGGCTGTTTCATGTGGAAGCACCAACTCCAGTTTTCTCAGTTTTCAACATCCTTTAGGTCAACCACATTAAATCATTACACTTTATACTCTGAGATTTCCTTCTTTTCAAAGACAGAGCTTCAGCTAAACAATCTTGTTCATCTACCTATACAACTCCCTGATCACTGAGCGCACACGCACACACACACACACTCATTCTACACACAACTGAAAAAAAAAAGAAACCCAAAATAAAACAACACTACTAGGAAGTATCGTCAGTTCCATAGCTGAGACCAACTAGAACACAAACGAGGTAAAGCAGTTGTCATTCAGAGTTCACCTCTCGGCAAACTGAGGTAGATAGTCAGCAAAAGGGCCTAAAGCCTTCCCTTTGCTCCAGTGACATATTCTTAACTTTAGTCAGAAATCTTCACTGTCCTTTCACATTTGTTGACCACTGAACATTCAAAATGAGTGAGTTAAAATAAACAAATATAAAACATTCAACAGAAACTTGGGATCACCTGCTGGGTTTGTCAGGCTTTCCACAATAAAACTTTGGCTTCCTGTTCATTGTCCTTCGAACAGACATACACTGCAAGAATGTCTGGTGTGGTCCTAAGGATGTCAGTTTTGCACTGCAGAGTGTATCTGAAGAGGTGAGGTAGCAGTCTGGTCAGTAGTGAACGGCAGAGGAGATTCTTTGCAGTTGCTGATGGCAGGGCTCATCATGTTCGTACC
This sequence comes from Aythya ferina, assembly GCF_964211825.1. Classification (NCBI taxonomy): domain Eukaryota; kingdom Metazoa; phylum Chordata; class Aves; order Anseriformes; family Anatidae; genus Aythya; species Aythya ferina. The sequence continues at coordinate 18,631,757 of NC_140307.1, read as the reverse complement.
CAAGTCACTGCTTACAAAATGACTGGTAGCAGGAGGGGTGGCACTTGCCACGGAGGAGAGGTGTATCTCATCATTGGACTCATGAGAAAATCTTCCAGAGTCACCAGTCTCGTGACTTCCTTCGCTGTTGGCTGAATGCTCTGTGTCGGCAGCAATACTGAATGGCACCTGGAAATTAGACTGCTGGCCAGGAGAGCTGGGGGAGTCATCCTCACTGATCAGCACAGTGGTACTTGGCTGATACAGACACACTGCCTGGACAAATCTTCTCTGAGGCTATATAAAAAGCAGAGAGGAAAAGGTTGTTCAGCCTCTGAAAAGCTGAGCTATAGTTTGAATTTTTTACTGCACTTCCAATCTCCTATTCCGCCAGAGTGCTTACAACAGCATTGGCTTAGAGTAACAGCCTGGGCTTTCCTACAGCAGGTTAAGAAGAATCAATCTCAAGCCTTGTGCATACTTTTCTCTTCCATACTAGACGAAGCAATCCCCTCTTGCCAAGCATGGCTAATCAATAATGATTTCACTAAAGAGACCTTAATGGTATTTTAACAATATACTTGATAGAGCTGTCTCCCATCTCTTCATGCATATTCTTTAAGCATTACTCCTTGGGTGGTAGCAAGTATTTTTCCCATAAAGGCATCAAAAATAAACAGCTGCTCAAGCTTTCCTATTCCTTAAACATACCAAGAGCACAATATAAGTTAGTGTTCAATAAACACCAGTCAGATGCCCCATAGATGTGAATTTGTACTACAGGGTTCAGGATTCGGTTTAACGTTTCAGTTTTGGATTGAATCCAAACAGAAATTACAGGCAGAGCAACAATTTCAAAAGCATGACAGTCTTAGCTCAGAAACTAAATTTCTTCAATACTTTGGATAAATCATTTCACTTCCCTCTTTTGGTTTCTCTTCAGCAAACATAAGGTGTTAGCTATCAGGGTAGCAAGGGATTCTTAGATGTTTATATTTAATTTGTGTTTATATGTACACAATGTCTCTGCAAATGTACTGTAGACGGTATGCACAGACTATACAGAAATCTGTTTGCTCACAGATAAAGGGCACAGGCAAGAAAGTTATCAGTTAATTGTAAAGAGTTAAAATATTTGACAACTTGGGACAGAAAATTAAAATTCCATATGACTATGCTACAATGTAGAATACTATCAACCCTAACAAAACTGATATTATTCCATTAAAACTTAAGCTACTAATTACATTTTCCCATACATAGAAAACTAAATATCTTCCTTTGCAAACATGGTATTACAGCAGAGATTGTGCACCTCTGCCCACTATGCCAATTACCTCCTCAGCCTTCACCTTCTTAGTATCCTGGAAGAACAGCCACCTCTTCTTGCAGTTGGCTTTTGTGACAGGCCCATAGCTGTTAATAATTAGATCAGACCCCCCCTACAATAGAAAGAGAGAGAGAGAGATTTTAACACACTACATTTCCAAGATATTTGAAAATATTTTTTTCTATTCCAACCATTGGCTCCATACTGAAAAGAAAGACAAATGAGGTTTAGCGCTCAGTTAGTTTTTTATGGTCAGGTATTCATCTACTGCTTGAGACTAGTCAAGACCATTTCCACGAAATCTGGCAAGCCCACAGGCCAGACCTAACAGGTGCAATACCACAAACCTAGAGCAAACAGTTCCAATCACTGCTCCTGTTCCACCCTTTGGAATGTGACATAGTGCCTGTACTGAGGTCCATTTCCATATTTTTCCAGCTCTTCCATATGTCCTGAAGGAATAGTACAATGCAAGTTTGCAGTATGTACAGAACATGCCTTAAATCAGGATGTCTATCTGTGAAAATATGTCCAATGTGTTTTTGTCATACTAAAAGGTTCTACGCATCTACTGACACATCCTGCCATCTAGATTGATCTATAATTTGACTAAATATGAGTTTTTAAAATGTAACATTGTCTTACCAGTAAAGATAAAGAAAGATATTTTCTTTATTACTTGCTCTAGTGCCACACTTGACTAGACTGTGCATTGCACTGACTAAACTAGGTGCTTGACAAGGACTCTCTTGGCTATCTCCTGCTCTTAGAATAGAATTGCCAAAATTGGCAATCTACAGAGTAGTGTGTATTAAATCAAATCTCTAGCTGAACTTTAAAAATGAGTCTTGAAAATTTGTTCCTGGATTGCCACACTTGTGTTTGTCCATTAAACAAAACTGCTGTGAATTTGCATTGTACATATTTTAATTTTGATAGGGATTCAGATGTTGTAACAATGAATTCTAAAGAAAGATTTCTGTTTTGGGAGTGAGTAAAGCTCACAGTACCTTAGCATCGATGAAGCTGTTTCCCACTATCATTGGCAACAAGGATTCTGCATTCTCTGCGATTCCTTCAATACTCTTCTCTGCCTCATTAGCGCTGGCTAATGAGATGCTGGTATGTGACAGCTGGTCAGTACTTTGCTGCACAGGTTTAGGGGCAGATGTTTTTCTACACAATGTTAAGCAGAAATAAAATTGACCCACAGGAAGAAAATACATTGAATCAAGTATAAACTTCAAGGCTATTATTAATCAAGTAATATTAGTATATTTTTAGCATCTATATTTTATTATATAATTCTCATGAAACGTGTATTATTGCTTGTCATAAAAATAACATCCGCTTCCAGTTAATCATGTGCAGTAGGCTACAAGCATATGTGCAGGCAAGAATTCCTCATGATTACTAATAATACTTGAAGGAAGTAACCGCTAATGATATTAGGACCTTTCTACTATGCTACACAGAGACTGTCTCCCAATCCATATTTTCTCCTGCAAGTGTGCTAAAAAAGCCTGTTACTAAAATATACTTCCAGACAGCTTTAAAAATGTATTTATTTTTAGTAACTTATATTTGTTCAGATCCCAAAGTTATGGGCAGAGTCACTAGGGCCAGGCTGGGCCTCATAGCAGCTGATGACAAGGAAGACAGACAGTGGCTTGCACTAGTGCAAAGAAATTGTATCATAGAACTGCTTCATGTCAGAGTTCCTCTTGTCCAGCAACATCAAAGGTTTAAAGCCTTGTAAACCAGGGCTGGGCAGACTGCAGGGCTAAGCAGGAGGAAGAGATGATATAAAGCAGCATGTTTATCTGACTCAAAGGGCTTTTTTGTTTGGAAACATGCCTCATGCTTAGTTGTCAAAGCACTGCTGACCCCCTCTGTAGGTTCTTTCCTCTTTTCATTGTAGAAGGGGTTCAGGTAGAGTAGGAAGAGCCAACAAAACTAGGAACTTTGCTTCCATTTCTGGCTGAAACAGGTGAAGAGACAAAGCACTTCAAAGAACTTAGCACTATCAGAGAAGAACACATGTCCCAGGTGACTTGTGCTCATACAGAAACAGTGTTGGGAAAGATCTCACTCTTGGTGAACAAAAACATACCTGGCTTTACTGCGATAAATTAAGATCAGGATGCAGATAAGGATGCAGGTCAAGGCTATGCAAACTCCAACAACAATGCCAGTCATTGATTTCTGGTCCAGATGGTAATAGTCAGAATAAGCTATAGCAAAAAAGAACAATTAAAGGCTCAGAAAATAAGAAGAGTTACCTGAATAGGGTTACAGTCACAATCACACAGACAAATGCTTCCTTTTAATGAGATTTCTGGACCTTCTCTGTCATACATTTTGACACTTTTGAAAATAAAACTTCTAGCACAAATGGAGGACCATATGCAGCCATAGCATGGGAGGGGAAAAAGGGACAGCCCCACACTACAGCCTTTTCAGTGACACACAACATAGAGCAGAGGAGCCTGCTCTAACCCACTCCTTACAGGGTGCTACTAAATAACAAAGGGAAAAGGCTTGGAGAATTCCAGCTGCTGTCTCCTAGGAGAGTTTTTCTTCGTTACATCAAATGCCTGTTAACCTAATCCTGAGGGCACAACTTCAGTTATTTGGCCTGAAATACAGCTGGAGTCCAGGAGCGGAGAAAACCTGAACAAGATAAATCCCTGCATGAATCACAATTCAGCGTGCAGCAGCAGGGAAAGGTTAAAAGGTTCATACACCTGAATAATTACTATATCTCTGGTGTCCCCAAACGACTTTAAAATCTGTGAGAAGTCACCAAGATAAATCCCTTTCTGTGACAGACAATTTGTTCTTCCATTCTTACATGGAAAAAACACTGAAGTCACCTTGGTTTCCCCAAGGTAAAGCATATTTTTCCCTAAAGAGCTGCAGGTGGGGCTGAATTCTTTGGTGAAAACATACAGTGATATATCACTGACTAACAGGTTGATTTGGGTTGCTGGAATTCTAGGAGCCACCAAATTTCAACAGATTTATTTGAGATGCCATCTCATCTCTGCTGGGCTGTCTGGTTCTAACTGACCCAGTGCTACTGGTATCTTAAGCCAAATAAAGGACTAATAGGAAATGTCTTAGCAGAGGGGCTGCCAAGATAGTACAATTCACAATAGTCATGTATTCCCAGTTGAAAAGCAAACTTCCAACTTCTGAGCAAAAGAATTAAACTAGTTCTGAGTTGCACTGAGACAGAAATTCCAAAACGGTTGCACTAAAAAAAAAAAAAAAAAAAAGAAGCGATACTGTTAGGACTGCCTCATGTGAACAGAATGGTTTATCCAGAAAGCAGTTACCAGTTAAAACAAATAGGGATCTTTTTTTTTCTGGTACTTGTGACAGCACTAATCAAAATACTGCTACTGACTTGTGGAATCTCCTGAATCCAAGCGTTTAGGCCTCTGATTAGACTCTGATGTCTCCTTTGGCAGTACAGCAAGTTCCACCACATTTGAGAAGGGTCCTTCTCCCACTTCATTGGAGGCTGCTATTTTCACCAAGTAGACGTTCCCTGCCACGAGGTTTTCCAGCAAAGCCATAGTCATTGCTCCTAGGAAAAGATGAATATACAGTTGCAGTTAGACAAAGTCTCTGGAAACAGACTGAGATTTAGACACTGGCACGTGTGCTTTCTTTCCAGTGCCACCTCCCAGTCTGGTCCGAGGACTGTGATCACTTTTACATGTTCCAGCCTGCATATACAGGGTGTAGAACACTCCTGTCTTTCTCTCCGTACTGCTTGAACACAGCACAGTGTGAAGTGCCAATACAGTTCAAAAACAAGAGTCAAGTATTGGCTACAATACAGAGCACACTAATCCTCAGTCTAGCACTAGCTTCATTTCGGTGCCTGACCGTGTTAACGTTGTGATTCTATCTGTGAGCAATGCTCCAATTGTTACCCAGACTTTCAGCCGCAGAAAGCAGAACATGAGACATCCCTAGTATTTGCGTGCCTCCTAGACGCTCTGTGGGAATGGCACCGTATCATGAATGTGAATTAAAAATGTCATAACAACATCATTCAGGTTTGGCTTATCGCATTTCAGGTCTATTTGGTAAAACGAACAGGACAGATTTGAAATGTACATTATATGATGCTTTTAAAATAAAATTAAACCTTATTTAGAGATGTGGAGGCTTCCTTGATTACTGTTCATCTAAGCTGTGCTACAAAAATATTACATAAAGCATCTCTCACATGTTAAGGATTCTTTTCCTAAAATCCCTGAAGGCAGGAGAAATACATTAAGAACATAAATAGGATTCACTTGCATCATCCTTAGACAGGCAAAACTCCTATCAAAATCAATGACAGTTTTGCAGGTCCGGGAACTGCAGACTGCTGCTTAAAATTCGAATTGCTTTCTAAAATGCCCATTTCTTCCTACCATAGAAATACATTGCTTTCCTTTCCCAAAATAATGGCAGTTACAGGACCAAATCTATCCCCTGCTCTCTGTCACAAATTCCATTCACTTTCTCAGGCGTAAGTCTAAATTTCAGCCTTTCAAATCAGTTTCAGAAGTCAGAATTTATAGCATCATGGGAGCGTATGAAATATAAGGTTGTTTTGTTGACAGAAAAGATTATACATCTGGCAAAAGAGAAGCTACTTCAAAAGCTATTTCAGCTCTTCCATAAAAAACACCCATTAGCTGAAAGCATTTGAAGTAAAATGTGAGGTATCTGTAACCAAAGGAGCTGTAATATTTAGCACCAGCAAGGGCGGAAGGTCAGGTTTCGATATTAGAGGCTCTTTCCCACCAGCCCCTTGCAAATCTGTTGCAAAGCTAAAGCAAGTAAGCACTTTGTACTGATTTACTGCACCGCAAGTGTGGAAGGGCTGGAGCTTCTGAGCCACTTGAAGGGAGCTAGAGAAGAGGGGGGAGGTGGCTGGTTGCTAGCTCACACCACAAACCAGCAACAGACTGCAGTTACATCCTAAATCTGCCACAGCTAACGCAAACTCAGGCAAATTAAAGTGTTGGGTTTTTGTTTTTTAACTTGGTGGGTTGGCAGATGTTTTCATGCATAAACTAAAACCAATGTTAGGACTTTTATAGGTTTATTTCATAAATCTTCTGTAGAAGCTTGGTGTCAAAACAAAAGAATCCTCTTTATTGTACAGGGTTAGCTGATCTTGTCAGAATAAATGCATTAAAAAAAAAAAAAGTCTAACCTTGCTCCTGCCTGAAATTACCTATGAAAGGACTGGCAAGGGACTGGCCCAGTATTTGCCCAATCTTTCTTCTACATACTCATTTTCTTTCACATTTTCTCATCTGTACTTTAAGTAGGAGTATTACAGATTGTCCTGAATTCCCTGCCACACCTCAAACCCAAATATATCTATCCAACTACGAAATTCGTGACTAACATTGATGGACACAGTAACACAGATTTATAGCTTTCCATTTGCTCATCCCATCCAACACTTCCAGTACAGGAATACGTGCCTGTGTTTATTGTTACTGCCATCCCCTAATTTCAACTAGCTATGGTAAAAAAAAATTCTGAGATGCTGTTCAGTTGCACAGTCATGGCTGAGCTGAAGGATATACCTGGAACAGCAACTCAACTGCTTTGCTGCACATAACATATGCAGTATATTATCCCTAAAATTACATTTATTCTTCAAATAAAAGCTCTCTGTGAATTTAAAATTAAATCTGCTGCATTTTAGTAAATTAAAATTAATATTGGATTGGTCCTTTAATATGAAAACTTTTCTGTTTCCTTGAACAGTTTGTAACAACTCTATATTACTGTTTCTTTGAAACTTTTTTTTTTTTGGTGGGGGAAAGGACTCAATCCCCTATAGTTACAGCTCTTGGATATTTCAAAGACCAGATATTTTTCATAAATTTTGCTTAAGATTGAGAGTCATTTCACTGCTGTTCTTCTGCTGTGTGTTCTTCTGCTGACAATTTCTGTCAGAGGTCAGCCTTAAAAAAAATACTATTCTGCTTCAGCAAAGACAAAGTGGGACTGACACCTTTCCAAGTGGCTATCAGTCCTTTATCTTCTCTGTAGGAGCAGCACAAGGGTCAACCACCAATTTTTAACAGACAGTTCTGTCTCACTGAAATTGGAAAAAAAGAATCGTCCTCTTTGAGTGCACTTCTAAAGCCATTATGTATTGTGTATTTTCCTATAGAGAAGATTTAAGGCATCACTCTCTGCTGGCAAATAAGCTTTCAGCCACAAAACAACAACAGAACGATGAAATATAAGTCTTCCTAGGCAATCTTCTTAATTAAGCTGCTCAGCACGACTTTACTCTGTAACACTGAGGTTCTTGCTTTAGTACAATACATTATTGGAACATTATCTATTCTGAACTGCCTCTGTCTATTTTGAATACCAACATAAGAATAAATGTATTTTGCTTTGTTTTCCTGGCTATAATATAAATCTATTCATAATGCAGCTCTCTAAATCATAGTATTATTCTGGAAAGCACCTATGAAAACGTAGACTATGTCTACGTGTAACCCCAAAGATATGACTGCAGTTCACATTACCATACCTGACATACTGTTAGATTAGCTAGCTGGGATTCAGCCGTCAAAGACAGCCAGAGAGTTAAAATCAATTTGCACAGCTATTTACTGGGAGTAGGGTAAAGTTCTTCAAGTCAAACTGAGCTAACTGGACTGGCAGTGATCAAAAGAAACATAGAAACACACAGCCACATTTGTAAATTTATTTCTGAAGAGCAAGGCATCTTGGAGACTTCAGATTTGAAAGCGCACATTCACAAAATAAAACCATCACAATCATTGTTATCCAGAACTATGATGGATGTAATTGCATTTATGAGACATTTTGGTTCACATGCACACTCTGAGCTCCAAAGCAACATAGACAACCCCTCTCCCCTCACCTTCTGAAGTATTAATTGGTTTTTAATATGTTTTCATCAGATGGGAGTAATTCTAAACTAATTGTGACTTTCATGTGAACATTTATATGAATTTCTTTCTTGCTGTAGTTCAAGGGAGCTGAAAATAATGAAGCATCTTACAAGTAGCATCACTGTTTGTCCAGTTCATACATTTATGATTTTAGTTTACCTTCTCTGTGCAACACTTGCCATTCCCCAGCAATCCAAGACTTCCTGGATGCATAGAGGATAGTATATCGTGTAACAACTGTTTCAGGACCATCAGGTGGCTTCCAGGAAACCAAAGCAGTATCATCCTCTATCAAAGTCACCTTCACTCCTACTGGAGGGCCAGATGGTGCTGTGAGAACAGTAACACAATACTATTAGGCTAACCTAATTTGCATGTAATTAAACTGCTCAAAAACAAACTGCTGTCTAGAACCAATGGCTATTGCTACATCCCAGGTAACATAAACAAATCATATTCACTGCTCTTCAACAGAAACTCTTGTGTTAACTCTGATCTGGTTAATAGCTCAGATTTTGTAAAAGCAAGTTCTGTATTTTTTCCTTCAAAGCCAAAATTTTAATAAATAAATAAATAAATATTCCCTGTGAAGAGGTACATCCCAAACATCAAATATTGCTATGCTAAGAATGTGAAACTGAAGCTTTTGATTTTTCACTGACCAAGCTGACAGAGAAACAAACCAGCAGCTAGGGTAGTAGAAAGGAAGGTATATACGTAATTGTCTTACAGTTTCTAAAACTGTTGGATTTTAAAATACATTTTCATAATACCTGTGAATTAACTGTGCCTCTCCTATAAACATTCTTTTTTATTCAAGTTATTTCAGTGGTTGCTAGTATCACATTTTATTTTAAAATGGTTGATGGTTTTATGTAGATTTTGAAAAAAAATTTCACAGTTCCAAAAAACGCATTTTCTTTAGAGCGTTTTTCTGTCTTCCACTGAGAAGAGCATTATCTGTACATTAGAGGAAAGTCTTTATCTCTCCTGCAGACAGCTCCAAATTAATAAGCAATTTCTCAGGTTATTTGGCTTACAAGTTTTTTTTCAGAACACTGTAGTCTTCGCCTAGTGCCCTTACCTTCCGGAAGGGTAGTATGATAGACAACTGGACTCCAGGGACTAGATAGCTGGTCCACATGCAAACGAACTGCAAATTCATACATGGTTTTTGGTTCAAGACCTTGAACTAACATGTGAGTCTCTGACCTGTACAGATGAAGAAAAAGGAAACATAACAGCAGATGTTGACTTGAAGATCCAGAACTCAAATTATATCTCTTAGCCATGGTGAGTAGATTGCTGCTGTCAGTTCAACACAGAACAAACCAGTTCAAGTCCAGACACGTGAGCCATCTGCACTGTCTACCTAAAATGGTAATTCTACTAACCCTGGAGCTCCCTGGAGCACACTATGTTTGATATCAGTTGATTTGAGCTCAGGTTTTTACAGAGCTTAGTTGGACAGCTGATGCATAAGCAAGTCCAAGAACATCATGGCCCAGACTGCCAGCGGGTATCCCAAACTCAGCTCTTCCCATGTTCATCCATACGACACTATGCTTTAAACTGGAGTAACACAAATTACAGCCACTGCTGAAAAGGCACTTGCTGTTGGCTCCATCAGTTATTCTTGGTTCTGTTCTCAGTTCACAATATACAGGCTATGCATGAAACTCCTCCTTCCATTTATGGCCTTCTATCACCCCCACGTTTAGGGGATCTCTGTGGAATACAAATCTTCCATACTTAAGTCTCATTTAGTGTTTTCATTTTCCATAGTGCAGTCAGTCACCAATACGTGCAATACTTTCATCTTATCACAAAAAGCAGTATTCACTGCTATGCTCCATAATATATGCCAGGGATTGTACATGGTGATTGTACTGGGTCTACGTGTTGACTCCTACAGCAGGTGATGTGTTCTTTGAAGAGAAAACAATCAATGTCAGGATGGAAACTATCTTTTAACACAGCGTTTCTTCTCTTTAGAAGACCTGAGTAAGCCCAAATATTGAGAGAGCTACACACATATGGATTCCCTCAACAGCACCATGGCCCCCACTGTACACAGTCACAATAGAGCAAAGTCTTCTGCTTTCATATGACCAGGGCACAGAGTTGAACGTTGAGCTCAGGCAGGATTTCTTCCTTGTCCTACTGTTCTGTGGCTCACATGTTGCTTCTCTGAATAGCAAGCTATAGGTCTACTTAGCTTTCTCCTGGCAGGATGCCACATAGGAACATGGCATTCCCACAAGGACACACTCAACCCCTCAAAACTCAAGATTTTTTGCCTCCAATGTTAAAATCAGACACTGTACCAAGTCCCATTTTTGACCAGAGAAGCTAACTACAAAATAGTTTATAGTTTTTGCTTGGTTGAAGAACCAAAGAATGAGTTTAACATTAAATTCAGCTTAGCTAATAAACCTGTTAAAAATTCAAGAGCTTGTCCAGAGATCAAACACCAGGACGTCAGGAAGAGAACTCAGGTGTTCTACAAACACATCTTATACAACCAAAGAAAAAGCAGCCAACTAGCAGCCACTGGATAAAACACACAGCTTTTTGACTGCAACAACTTTTATCCCTCTTAAAGTGAATTAAAAGAGGACAGAAAAATTGGAAACTGGATCTAGAAATGGGAAATGAAGATGCAAGAGCACTGCACTTACGTTTGAAGGTAGAGAACCAGAGATGCATTCTGCAGTCCCACTGGGTTGCAACGGATGGTGTAATTAATGACCTGTGCAGATGTGAAGGCAGGCTTTCCCCAGTGAAGGTAGATAGAAGATGAAGTGTTAGCTTTGGCATAGAGATGGTGAGGGGGCGGGGGTGGTGGCACCATGCGATCACGGACAGCTTTAAAAAAAACAAAAAACAAAAAACAGCAGCATACATTATTTAATGAAGCATACACAGATACTGCTAAGGTTAAGAGACAGGTCTGAACCCATAGGTTTAGGTTCATATCTGCTCCCACTCAATATTACCTGGCATTCAGACCCAGGAATCTGGTTCAAGACATTGAACTGATAAGATATATGACACGTCACTGGTTAGATGACACAGACAATCCAACAGGGAAGGAAAATGTGTTTGGTAGCTATCTTGTTTCCTCAGCTGCAACTTATTAAAACAAGAGACTGTCTCTGACTAGAACAGTATTTGTCACACATACAACCTTTCTGGTTCTCTATTTTACATTGAATTAAGTGTTTATTTATAGATTAAAAAGAGCTGCTGGAATCCTGGAACTAAACTCTTAATACATCTACAACACTTACAGACACATCCTGGAGTGCTGACTGTTTGGTCTGCCTGATAACCTTCTTCCATATTGTTATATGCCAGCAGCCTTACGTGGTACTTTCTTCTAGGATCTGCACAAAGAGAAAATGAATAATTAGAATCAAGACAAAAAAAATAAGGATTTTCAGACTTCTACAGGCAGCGAGATAACTTGAGTGTTCTGCAAATTCAATTCAAAACTTGTCTGCTATTGTCAGCAGACCAATAAAAGGGTTAGATATTTGGAAGACTGCCTTTTTTCCTCCAGTCCTATGAACTTCTGTGAATCTTTGCCTAGGCTGCACTGGAATCAGTTACATCTCCCAGTCTTGCTTCCAGTAGACTGAAATAATTTTTTTTGGAACAGATATCAGTGGGAGGGGAGTGGGATAAATATCACATTTCTATTTGAAACAAACTCACACATTCACAGCTATAGAGCTAGATTTTTTTAATAGTTTCATTCAGCATAAGTAAAAGTGCTTTCAGTCTGTAACAGAGATCTGTTGAAAAAACAGCATGAGATCCATAGAAATCAACATTTTTTTCTGGATAAACAGGCTGGAATGAAGCAGGGCAAGTAAGGCAAATGCAGAAAGACAGGATCCAGCACAGAAATGGGAAATGTTTTGGTTCAAGCTTCCTAGAGGATATATAATACCGTGAAACAACAGTCATTGTTAATAACACCTTTGACTTAAAACTACCGCTTCCATATGTTTTCCTGAAAGCTGATTCTGGCATTCTTAGAGGGTCACTGCTCCTAGCTTGAAGGGTCTCCCTGCTTCCCTTTCTCTGGCCATGTCTTTGGGTCCTCATATTACAGTTTCACAGAATCACAGAATCACAGAATTTCTAGGTTGGAAGAGACCTCAAGATCATCGAGTCCAACCTCTGACCTAACGCTACCAGTCCCCACTAAACCATATCCCTAAGCTCTACATCTAAATGTCTTGCTGCTACTCTGGCCATGCCTGTGGGTTCTCATATTGCAGTTTGCTGCTTCCCTCAGTTTTGTTAGTGATACACTGGCCTTGGTCCAAGTGAAAAAATTACTACTGGGAAATAAGTTAAAAAAAAAAAAAAAAAAGGGGGTCCTTAAGCATTTCAGAAATGAAGATGGCATGGAGTACAAACCACCAGGATGGCTGCAGTGCTAAAGCAAGCTTCTCTGCAGCCTTCTCTCTTGATATTTGTAACAAATCCCACCCATACAATGGATGATTTGCAAAGCAGTAGCATATATGAGCTCTTACGGGCACAGCTAAACTACATAGCAGCACTGATGTACGCATAATTTTCCTCTTCCACTGCAACAGCTAATGAATCTACTACTTTCTATTAATGTTTTAAGAAGGTCTAGGCCGATGTCATATGGCTGTGTTATACTTGATTTTTTCCTTGCACTAAATACCGTGTTATCTCTTTTCAAAATAAGCTCTCCTCTTTCTCATTTTAGCCAAGATTTGACATGGCCTTTCTCCTGAAATAAGCAGGAACCCATTTCCCTGACATTTCCTACCCACAAACTGGACTTTGGCTTATATCAGATCCTTAGCGCCCTCTGCAGTCTCTGCATAAGCAATACAAACTCAACAAAGCTGGATTTTGTTCTTCCATAGATAAGGCACAGTTGCTTCATAAAAATGCATTTTGTAAAAATGTTTTCATGCTTATTTTGAAATTTTGTGATTTAGTTACTAACATCAGCCTTAATGCAATACCACTAGATACAGTTTACATCTAGGTTTATTTTTAAGATTATTTTACCAAAATCTACATCTAGGTGTAGAGCAAAATGAGCTCTTAAAATTGGATTTCAGTTATTTCTTTGACATATTTAGCATTAATGTTAGAATAGGCAAGAAAAGCCCATTCCCGTTTTCCAGGCAGACCTCAGTGTCGTGAGAAAACAATATAAATTGTAAAATGTTGGAAAATGAGTTTTTAAACATTTTTTCACTTTACAATGTTACTTTAACAACAGATGAAGTCAGTTGTTACTAGTCAGCAAAATCACAATCAGACAAAAGGAGATAGATGCAAACACCAAGAGTAATGTTAAGCACAACGTTAGTGGAAATACGTAACTTTAACATGGAAAATTCAGAAGGATAGCACGATATTATATATATAAATCATTACAATCTCTTAGAAGTCAAACAAACAAACAAAAAAAAAAACAAAAAAACAAAAAAAAAACAAAAACAAAAAACAAACAAACAAAAAAAAAAAAAACAAAGAAAAACAACTCATCTGAAGGGAAGGGACATTTCAAAACACTGAGCCCAACCAAAAAGATAACTACTACACTTCAGAAGTACCAAGCGACTTTCACACATCCAAATCAAGTTACGATGACTTTCTGATGTGAATTACAATGCGTGTCTCAGAAAAGCAAAAGGATCCACCTCCCCGGACTTCCTACTTAACCTGTGGTAGGAATACGTGTATTTAATACAGAACTGCAATCTTTGAAAACAAAGGCAAGATTAAAAACTGAGGCCATCAAAACATCTTGTGTGTGTGATCTTCAAGATCTCTTTAGTAGTATGTTTTGGAGATTGTTATACTTGATTTTCTCATCCATTCTTAAAGTAAACTTGAATTCAAGTACTATTTAGCAGACCTTTGACCTAATTCCACACAAACAGGTGGCACCCAACCAGCCCAGTGTCACAGTCTGCATCTTTTTCTTTACAAGTTCCTGCAGAAGAGGCCCCTGCTGCATTTCCACAAGACACATGATGACAAACACAACAATTTATCATCCTGCTGAGCACCTTCAAAAACTCCATGCCCTTTGAAAGTGGTCACCCAGAACTGATCATCTTCACTGTGAAATAAATAATAGCTAAGGTCTAGTGCCCTGCTGAGCTGAATGAGGAGCCTGTGAGGTCTGTTTATCCTCATTGCTTTTTTTTTTTTTTTTTTTTTTTAACTTGAATTCCTCATTAATGCTTGATTGGGGAGAAAAAGAATGTGATGTGGAAGAGGCAAATCTAACTCCCACAGGAAAAAAATAATAATAATTCACGTCTAAGGAAAGCACTTTTTTGATCCAATGTATTTTACTTAATTCTGCACAACATTGAATACCATTCATCTTACTCTTGTAAGAAGTTTCAAAAATTCTTGCAAGAAGTTTCAAAAAATTATCTTCATATAGAAGAACCTGTTTAAAAATAAAGCCTTTCAACTAGCCTCTACCATCTAAAAACCAAGGTTATTTCCACTTCATACACAGGACATCACTGTTCAGTTGGCAGCAAGACTGGTTTAATCTAAATGGGGTGTCACAGTTTTTGAGCTGTCATACCGTACAGCTTCTATGGCTGAAACAGAATCTGCTGGTGGTATCTGTAACTGAAACAGTATCTGAGCAGGGCTGCATTATGTACTGGCCTGGAAAAGACTAAATACTATAGAAATCCAAAATGGAGAATACAAAAGAATTTTAAGAGGACAGTGTATTAAGCAGCTAAAAAAATAAAAAAATAAAAAATTATATAAAATTTGCTTGGAAAATATTGGAAAATATTTTTTGTCTATAGAAGCCTCTCTTCTGTGCATTATTAACAACTATTGGTTTTGTCCACAGGCTTATGGTATGATTTACTCCACAATGGCAATCCCAACACAAATGTGGCGTAAACACTTTTATCTAGCAATTCATCAACTGGATCAAACATTCAAAGCCAGACATATCCTTAGAAAACGAACTTCAGGAGCTTTCTCATCTTTAGCCTGCATAGGTGTCCTGAATAGTTTACACATATATCACTGATAAAAGATTGTGGATGGCATGGCCACCTAGGGGCTGCCAGTCTCAAATTTAGTGTACACCATCCATGCACATTATACAGCAACAGGAGGCTGAGAGGCTCAGAAATCAGGGGAGTGAGCACTGAGGCCATCATTCAAACCCATAAAAGACCCAGAAGTAACACACATCTTTCCACAGACAATCGCTGCTATTCAGAAACAAAACGGGCATGGTGATTCACTCAAACACTAAACAAACAAACAAAAAAAATCAATTTAAGTCAAATAAACAAACAAACAGCACCTCACATCAAGATTTCACCTCTGCATTTTCAAAATCTTCATGAACAGCCTGGTAATCATTTCATTTAATTCTCCTGCGATTCCAATTGTTAGCATTTGTGTAGTGGTTGAAGGTTTGTTCCCAGACAAGGGGTGAACAGGAGCAATTTTCTAGCCTACATGTATATACCAACCAGATTCATTTTGTTAAGGTTATTTTGTGCCTGTTGAACGTGTTGTTTGCTTGTTTGTTTTTTTTTGCTCACTTGTTTGTTCCGTTTTGTTTTAATGCTACTGGCTATGTTAGACTGTTATAAAATTAAGCATCACAGCACCCACAGCCTTTTTATGGGCATTTTTATTGTCATTACTTAAATCAGCTGGTGGAAAGGACACAAAACTACACTGTTCATACAAAGCAAGAGGCCAGCACTGATGTCAATATAGACATGACAGAGCTAATACATAGGTTTTATTACAGGAGTGCCTCTGGAGTATATAGACTGTCTTTTAGAAGACATTAGAGACTGGATGTGATAAGCTGGCACAGCTTCACACAGCACAGTGGATCTGCCTCTTACAACCATTTTATATAACCAAAGCCTGGCAATATTTAAAACACATGAATAGTAGGTTCAACCAGGGTCATAAATATCACCTCTAGTAATAATATTCCTATAAAATACACTTTGAAAGAAGCTAAGTATGCTTTATAATGATCAATATAAATAATTTAAAACGATCAGAAATACTGTTCCAAACATCGCTGTTTTGCTTTAAAAAAAAAAAAAAAAAAGTAGGATTAGCCTCATTTTCTTATGACAGTTTTTGTAGGTAGGTCACAGCTCCCTAGTGATACTCCTCTGGCATCCCATATGCTGTAATTCACTCTCCCATAAAAATCTGCAGTGAGCCCTGCAGGTTCAACCCTGATATGTCTTTCAGCAGAAAGACACTTGGGGGAGCCTTCTCCTTCTTTTACAAGTCAATAGGTTTAGAAACTTCACGGTAGGACTATGGCAAAGCTAAATACTGTAAGTATGAGCTAAAAATACATTGAACTATTATTTAAAACATAGATTATAACTTGGAAAACACATTTAACATTTCAGTGGCCAAAGCTTGGTAAGAGTTCAAATGAGAACACTTCTCTATTTTATTGTCTTACTGCATCATTAAGGTGTAATTTTAGAGATTATGTTTAGCTTCTTGGCAGATAGAAAGCTCAGAGCAGTTACTGAGGCTAGTGCTGTAAAAACAGATTCAGCAAGAAAAGCTATAGTGAACTCAGATGTTCCAATCCTGATTTTATGACAAATCATTTCATTTCTCAGGATGGAGGGAGAATCAGATCCGCTTATTTATCTGGATGCAAGATACTGACAGAAACTGCAAAAACATCATGAAGAACTGACACTTAATTTCTTACCAGTTCTATTGCTCAACAGCAACAGATGTAGAGAACGGCTGTTCTTTGGAACTGCTATATTTTATTGCATCAGCTCAGTTACTATTGCCATCAGCTTTGCTTCTGTGCAATTCTCCCATTTCTTTTATTGTGCAGATAAGCAGCATTCAGAAGTCCTCATGCATTTTTTCTCAGTTTATCTCCAAAACTTAAAATTGTAAAAAGTTCAAGTTATATACATGTATATTTCTTAGTTAGGCAGGTTTTAAATGCACAGAGACTAGTTTCCAAAGCTTGGAAAAATATAAATGGTCTAGTAAATAGACAGTGGCAGGCAAAGTTTTAGTGTGGGTGGGTGTATTAATTCCATGGAATTCCATTAAGTCAGTGTCTCAAACTTAGTATTTTAGAAGAAATGAAGAGCTTAGACAAATACACACACACACAAACATAAAACAAGCTGGGATTGTTCCACAACAAAATAAATGATGCTCCTGATGACCCTTAATGGCCTCTGAAATATATCCACTGAAAATCGAGGTTTTCTGGGTTGACTGCTATAGCAGCTATCATTATTTGGAGGAAAGGGAAAAAAAGGTTCTCTGTTTGGAAGACATTTCCCTAATGACAAAGGTGACATGCAGAGAGGAAGGAACATCTCTCTCCCACCGATGTGTTTTGGTTCCATCTGGTAGAGTTATACCTCATTACTGCCAGATGGTGTCCTCATGCACCTCCAATGAACGCAGCTGGAAAAACTAGAGGCATCAAAGATGAAATGCCTGTATTAGCAATTAAACATCTAAAAGAAGAAAAAAAAATGTGCTTCTAATCGCTTAGCAGCTGGTGAAGTACTTTTTAATGCAACTATCTCATTCTTAAATTATCAAGATTGCACAGACTGAACTTTTACTAAAAGTTACTAAGAACAAAGTCACTTCCATATTCAAGATGGAACAAAAAATCCATTCTTGAGACGTTCTGTTACATAATTAAAACTCTCTCAGCTTGAAGGACACCAATCAAAAATCTTAATCAATATATAATTCCATCCTCCCTCCTCAAAAAACCAAAACAAAACAGAAATGCATATGTCCTGATTACATTTTAACACTATCTTCAAATCAGTTTCTGCAGAAGACCAAACAATGTTTATCCCACTGAGATTTTGATCCTTTGTCTTCGCACAATTCTTGTATTCCAAGTAAATCTACGGCATTAAAGATAGCCATAAAACATGTACCAGCAGGTTCCATCACCATATTGTATCAGCAAATACAGCTCTGTAACACCTTTGATTTAGAACTACAAGTTTGGATTCCATATAAGCTTCAGCTGAATGAACAGTTACCCAAAACGTGTCTGGTGTGTACAAACAGCCAAAATTTTGGCTTTCTGGTAAAGGCTTCATAGAAAGCATCTGTTTACAGGCTACTTAGTCAAGGTTACAAGAGAGTGTAATATTGCAACCCCTAAAAGCCCCGTCATTGTTTCCTTCAGCTGCTGCATGTTTGTGAAGCTCTGAAGGCCTTGAAAGGAGGCAGAGCAGAGCCAACAGGTCAGGGCTAGATAAAATTAAGAAAGAATCCGAGGTCAGACCATGAAAGAACCCCCCCCACCTCCACCCCCTTTTCAACCCTCCAGAACAGTGAGTCCACCTCTAGCAGCCTTTCATTTGTCCTGATAAGAAGAGACAGCAATCCTCAACCTGGATTTCAGACTTTTTAAGTCCTTTCTGGGGAGAGGAAAAGATAAGGAAGCCCAAAGAAAATGGACATTTTACTACCCTTTACTGTTGACTCGTTAAGTCTGGATACTGAGCATACTTTCATACTTGTTTTGAACATCCCCACTCTCAGCACTTTAAAAGCAAAATATTGACAGAAATAAAAGTATTTGGGGCTTTGTTCTGGTTTCTAAAAGAATTAGGACTGAACAGAATTTCTAGGAAACAAGAGTTGAGCGTCTTCATGTCCTGAGTTGAGCACAGTGGATAGAAACAACTTTTTCAGCCGCATTTAACCTGGTGGTTCTGACAGGTGGGAAGGAGATAAACAAAGTATTTCTCTTTCAGTCCATCATAGGTACAAATTGTAAATACTACCTTTTTCCTTTCAATTTAAATGATCAAAACAGTACTGTACCAAGAAGGCTGACAAAACGGTTGTCCTAAGGACAAAACTTCTGCGGCCAAATGTCCATTTTTAATTTAATCTTTTGTGCCACTGGATTTTTTGTGTAACCCACAGGTCCATTGTTGGGTAGTGGTCCGGCTGGATAGCTCATTGGTCTGGCTTTCCAGGGTGACTGCACTGCCCCCAAGCCCATCCCTTCAACACAATAAACTCCAGATAATTATTCAAAGAAGAGGCCAGCAGCATGGGCTGCTCTGACATCGGGTCATGGCCTTTGACATCGAATCTGGGGCTAGCCGAAGTCTGCTCCAAGCAACAGAGGTCCAGGGGAATTATTAAGGGGGAAGGGTGGGAAAGGAAGAGCACTGAGAAATACTATCCTTAAAAATGTACTTTTGAAGCAAAGTAATGTAAATACAGCAGAAACTTATTAAGAAAATAAGCAAATACATTTCAAATATACTAGACAAAAGGGCCAGAGAAAGGCACATCAAGCCAAACAGTAACATAAAGCTGGGAAGTAGAAGGATGACACAAATTCAGGTCTTTTCCCCTCAAGAAAAACAGGTATTCCCTCTCAGATTTTCAGGACTGGATTTAATTATTTTTTTTCCCCCTCAAAAAATGCCTTTTTACATGGCTCAGGTACATATGATTAAGCAAATAAACAAATTTAGCAATCCTGTTATATTATGGCTTTTAAAATCTCGTCCAGGCTCTGGATATGTAATTTCCAAGCATTCTTACAAGTTTCAGATAATGATATTTAATGCCTTTTTTCTTTAAAGGAGTTGGAATTTAATTTGATCACACATTTTAAATAATAACTTTTTAATAGCAGATTGAAGTAGTTTCTGAAAAGTTACAAATCGCCAACATTTTACATCTATATGGCTTGTTCTTCAACTTAAAGGTAACTTTAAACAGTTAAAACAAAGCCTGTCTGTGATACTGATGTTTTCCTTTGCAAACCAAATAACTGAAGAGGAAACTAAGCAATTTGTTCTTTTTACAACATTGTGAAGGTTTATTTTGGTAGAAACCAGAACATATGACATATATGAATTGATTCAGCTAAACGGTCTGGCTTTCCACGGCTTTGGATGGCTCTCGCTTATTTGTCTAAATGTGAAAAGGGTCTGTATCCCTTTTGTAGCTCCGCGCTATCCCCTTCGAGGGCCCCAGGACAAATAACACCTCACACCCCCTTGCAGTAAAAACATCACCTCTCCTACTGCCCACAGTCAGCAATGGCAGCGTTATACAAAGAAGTGAGGGGAGGGCCAGAGGATAAATTCCCAACATCCAGCATTTGGGCCTTTTAGAGACCACAGAAGTGACAGAAAGATTTAAATGTCCCTAATCTTTTTAAAAGAAATTAAGCAAATCTTAAGGACTTCAAATTGGCTCCATTTTTGTACGGGCCGTGTCACATTACTGCTGTGCCTGCACAGGTTTTGATCAGTCTCTGGGCTTCTCTCATGCTTTAGGGAACTGTTAAATTACACCAGCAAAAAGCTCTCTTCCAATATTATTCTAACAACACACTCTAAAACTAGCAGACATCCTTATGTTAACTAGCCTGGCTCACCATTTTCAAAGTGAGCCCTCAAAAGCTAACTTGAAAGCAATACCAGAGGCCTGGACAAACACCTAATTTTGATCTTTTGTGCTCGTCTTTTCTTCTAAGAGACCTTTTCTTTTGTTACTGCCCAGTGGAAAGCACATAGCTCATTGGTCCTGCTTTGAAAGATGAGAGCACTGCCCCTCAGTCCACCCCTCGGAGCACAATCACTTTAATGGAATTATGTAGAGAGGCCATCGCTGGAAGAAGAAAGGGAAGGAGAGGGGGAGGGAAGGAGCGTCCGAAAGAGCCAGCAGAGCCTCCAATATGCCCAGTTACTAACCCAGATATGTTCACCGAGAATTCGTACACTGCTGCAAATAGGACGTGCTACCCCATACAACAGGACCCTTACGTACAGCTGTATGTAAGACCTGTACACGAGAGAGAACAGTTAATTGGAGACAGACGCAAGAGAGGCTGATTTAATAATAATTATAATCCTGATACAAGCACCCTGAAGAAAGGGGTGGGCTACAAATAGTTTTTTTCCATAAGACAGAGACTGAAAAGATGGTCTCCCCCCGCGAAGACTGGCCTTTCTGTGTTGCAGCAGGAAAGGAAGCGTGGACAGCGTGTCTGACCTTCACACCAAGAGGAATGCTTCCTGAAAATGCATCTAAGCACAGTGCAGTGAGCAGTCTGGCAAGTTTGGCTTAACAACTGTTTAGATACCAAGCACTATAATATGTACGCACTGACTGCCTGACATCCAGCATCACCTTACAAACGACACATTTTTACACAATGACAAAGGAAATCTATTCACAGCACCCACACTTTCCCCTGAAGCCATGAAATAAATTTTCTTACAGAACCAACATTTTCTACTGATCTGTCATGGACTCCCCATGCCATTTTGACCCTTCTGAGCAGCAAAATGAAAACACTATCTATCATTACTTGCACCACAGCGACTTTCTAGGAGGTGCACAGTTTCATTGCAAAAACATCTGTGTTCTGGTGACTCATCTTGGATCTCAAGCTTTAGGAGTTGTGCTGTGGAAGCATGACTACAGCATGCAGAATTTTCAGGTAGGGCAAATAACCATCAGCCTGGAGCTCTTCCTTACCAGGGCAAGGAGGAACTACACTAAAACAGTTGCAAATTGCTATATGGAAAGCAAGTCAGTCCTAAAAGGAAAACAAGCAATGATTAAGCATAAAGTATGTAAAAGTGAAACCATTTTATTACGGCAAATATTAGCTACACAGCCCCTACCAGCTACACATATACGTAATTGGAGTCCAACCTTCAGTGGGAAGTTGTGCTTTTGCAGGCGTTGAGGGCCACACATGCTCCCGCTCTCAGAGCAATCCCCTGCATTTGTCACACACCAATACGGTGATGCAGTATGAAGACAGAGAAGAGCTCATCTCCACTTCTTGTGCACAGGATATGTGGCATGCACAGTTATTTGAGAACTGAACATTTGCTATATACAAAGTGGAAGGGCAAGTTAACCTTGAAGACTAACAAGTTTTAGAGCAAATTTGCTAAACGGATGCATTTGTCCTAGACTAAGAGTCTGATATGCATTTATTGGTTCTAATATAGCAGCTCTCTTATTTACTTTGCTGAAGTTATATCCAGATGTATTAAGAATGGCTAAAGAAAAAAAAGGCTGGCATCAGGCTGCCTTCAGGAAGACAGCTAATAGCACTTGTAAAGAGTCCTCCTCACGTGCCTTAGCTCAGCAGGTAATTTCACCTTAAGTAAGGAGGACACATGTCTCTGCTTCCTCGGCCACGAGATGCATTGTGGTATCTCTCTCCACATATGAACGTGTCTGTTACTTTCCCCTCGCTATCTTCTTAGCTGCCTCATTTTCTAGTCTCACTGGTTGCACGCCTTTGACATTTAACAAGGGTATTCATTTTAATTACATTTAGATTATGCTGAACAACCTCCCTAGTGGTTTGGCACAGCGGGGTTATTTTTAGCTTTCACATTTTCATACAGCGACATCCTGGACTTGTAAAACATGCCCTAAAGAAAATTTCCATTTGTAATGATCAGAGAAGTATCCAAGACCCTACGATGTCCTTGGCTCTAACATGCACTGCTGTTATATTCATTGGCACAACGGCATGAGCTATTCATCAGCAGTTTTGCAGTGGGAATTTGCAGAAAAGTTTATTAAAAGAATACAGTAAGTGACAGCTCATCTCCAGGCAATGAAGCCCAATACACTACACATTTCTATTGCTTCCTGTATGATTTCAGTGAGCATAAATTTGGTACAAATCCTCATCTTGTTTTCATGTCTTCCCAGGCCAGGACTCCGTACTTGTAAGATAATTCACCAGCAGGATTACTAAATCTATATTAGTGGCAGCAGTTGTGCCGGTTAATGCTGCTTTTAGTTAAATAGATGTTAACGGTTTATTTGAAGACTACTTAATTAAGACCAAACCTCTGGATCAGTCTTCCTGAGAGCACCACAGACTGCCCTTGCAGGTGGTGTAGAAAGAAAGGGTCTACCTGCTCATGCATATTGTGAATTTCACCCTAATATTCTCAAAAGCTCAAATGCTTTAGTAAAGAGTAATTTTCTGAACTGTGTTCTGAGTACTACTACCCTCCTACAAAATGTTGTTTGCTGTCTGTGCAAAGAAATGTTTGAACAAGAAGAGTAGCCTGAAAATTTTCAGGCTTCCTACAACTTCTGAAATTTTTTTTTTGCTCTTCTGGCTGAAAACATAGCCCTACTATTTCTTTATACATTGTGATGTTTTGTGAAGGAAAAAAAAAGTACATGTATTTTTCCCACTTGGAAATGGATTATAAAATGTTTGAATGTAAATACTACTTACTATAGGTAAGTGTTACTGTACTTTAAAGGATGCTCAGAATAGCAATAACAACATGGAAAAGTAAATTGCATCCTCACAGGACCTGGAACAGAATTTCCACAGATTGTGTCCCTTTTTCCAAGGATGCTTTTATACATTTTAGGTATTTTCTGTAATTATATATACAGGAATTTGGCCTTAAAAATGTTTTTCTTTCTTGATTTTTTTTCCAAACAAAATCACTTCTCATTGGAAGCAAAGTAATTGTCAAAATGTTTGACCACAAACCAGCTGTAATTTAAATCTTTCACCATACCTGCTATATTTTTTAATTAGTTAGTTTTGTGAGGAACAAGTATTGAATACATGTCAAACACTGCATTAACAAGCTGAAAAGTAGTAAATGAAAGACTGGGAGACTGCTCATAAACAAGGTTACTTTTGTTATCTTTCTTAACCCGTTCAAAATTTAAATCCAAGCTATATTGCTTTCTTGATTGAAAAGGGGAGAACAAAACAATCTTGACGTAATTCCTCTGCATATGAGGTTTATACAATACTTGGAAAATAGAAAGCAGTCTGGCTGATTGATTACTTCAGTAAAATAAACACAAAGCTACTTAACTCTTAGCTAGCTATCCTCCTTTGCACAATTAAAAGGTTTTCCCATCATTAATTCAGTTTTATAAAAGCTAAATTGAGCCTGCAGTTTGATGAGCATTTTAAAGCAACATTAGCCAACGATGCTGCTGAAAGGAGCCAGCCTGCTTCCCCTCACCCTTCGGGCACTCACTCCTGCCACAACCTCCCCTTGCCAAGTTTTCACGCGGGACAACTTCCCTTCCTGTCCTTGTGCAACCACGCAAATGTTAGTGCAAGCAGAGGGTGGCAGCACAGACAGGTACATGAGGAACACGGGGTATTTTCTTCCAAAAGAGTTTTTGCTACTTTGTCGGGCTCCAAACTGCGTTCTGATGAGCTCAGAGAACGAAGTGACTGCCCAGGCGGCATAGCAGGCAGAACCCCCTTGGTACTGCCAGCTGTGGCCAGCTAGGTGGGATGCAGCGTGGTCCCTGGGAATCTCCTTCATTTTATACAGTTCGGAGAAAGCGTGAACCCCAAACCCATCCACACAAAACCCTGATGGATGGAACAGCTATGTCATGGATTTATTAGTAAAAGACATTTCCCTCAAGGGGGAGCTGTTATACAATAGACTGAATGCAAAGCCAGCAATCTGGAAACGTACGGGTCAGTTCTGGCACTGCTTTGAGGAATATCGTGCCACATTCAGTTTAAAGCATCAGTACCTTCTCCAACTCCACCAAAACAGCCTTTCTCTTCCTTGTGTTTCAGCACAAATAACTGACAGGGAGCACTACAGCTATGGGTTTTCCAAAGCATGTGGTTGTTGCTACTAAGGTGCTAGGGCTGATGGGAGAAAAGTTAGATAAAGGCAGGGCATGAGCAGCAAGGTGAAGACTAGAAGACACGAAGGAAGGCAAAGCCTAGGTTAGGCCAACATTAGCAAGTACCATGAAAATGAAAAGTAATACGAAAAGACCGATACAGTAGGACGTGTATTTTTGATGAACAAGTGCTGGGCTAGACCAAGACACGGAGCCAGGTCAGGCAGCCAGTAGATATCCCATTTTCCCCCTAGCATCTTGTACACAAACTTGCAAATATAGACACATAGATACAGAGCCAGGCAACAGGGTGCGAGCACACTTCTTCCCATGTCTTAAACATGGGAAGGATAAGGTGGGAACTGATGGGCAAACAGGCATGAGTCAAAGCACGACACTCACCTATCTGCCTCTCTTCCCCCTTACACATCCTCCTACCATCGGCCCCGCTGCTCCTCAGCATTTCCAATTCCACCGCCTTTCTAGAAAGCTCTGGTATCTGGTGTGCAGACCACATTTTTGAGATGTATTTCTAAACAATATTTTACGTCTGCTCCCTTGTCTGAATATATAATATGGCAGTTGCACAAAGACCCACTACATGCATAAGTGGTTGCACGGAACAGACAGAAAATCCAAGTCTTCAATTGATCTACCAAACTGGATGAAAAAAATATTCCCCTGTCATAGCTTCTACAAAAACGTGCAGTAGCAAATGTCTTGATTTTGTAATTATAACCAGCTTGAGTCAAGGTACAACATTCAGCTACAAGAATGGCAATAATAATGTGGAAGCGGGTATAAATGCTGAAATATGCTTTCTAATGCAAAACTTATTTCTACTAAACTTTTTTTTTTTTTATGTAGGAGAAGAGGTCTGGAAGAAAAGCTTCAGAGCAAAAGCTTCATCTTCCAACACAAGATTGCTTTTTTCCCCCCACTTCCCACATACCCGCTCTTCATTTGCCACAAAAGCGTGACTCCAGACAGCCTGAAAAAACATTGGCTTTTCCACAACTGCATCATTTCCCAAAATAGAAAAACGCTTCTATTAGCAGTAATGCCATGGCAAATACACTCTAACCAAGGTGTTACTCTGGGCAGGAAAGTTACCAGAAAGCACATTAGCTCAGCTTTAGAAGTGCACTTATTTATCACTAACACAGATTTCATAAAGAAACCCCACTGTTAACTTTCCCATACAACTTTATCAAAAGCAGTGACATAATCCCAAAAAGAAGTTAAAGAAAAAAAAAATCAGGAGAAAATAAAGTTAACATTTCAAGCACAACATCTGAATTTTTGCTAAACAAAGGAATAAAATAACAATAATAATAATCAAAAAAAAAAAAAAAAAACAGAGGAAAAAAAAATTAAGAAATGTAACTAGCCCTGTACAGCAAATGTTTTCTTCTGTCCACTCTGAAGTCTCTTTCATGTGCTAATGGTGGCATTTTTTTAAACTCTTCCCCTTTGACTTACTCAGACCTTTAAGGACCTCACACATCTAATGGTTCCTCACATTCACCAAGAACAATCAAGCAAGGTCTGGGGGTTGACATGCAGTATGATTAATGGACAATGTTGATTTAATTTCCTATAACAGGAGTTTTCTCTAAGCCTTCTCCAAGGAGCAGTTTCTTTGCAATCCAGGACTTAAGTATTTTACTAATGAAGTCCAATAAATAGCAAATTAAATAATGCTGTCTCCCAGAGACAAATCCTCCCACTTAAGAAAAAGAAAAACTACCGTATTTAAAGTTCCGTTTAGATCTAAAAAGATAGGTTGTATAACATAATGGACATAGTTGGGTGGGTTTTTTGTTGGTGGTGGTTTGTTTGTTTGTTTTTTTAAGAAACATAAGCAATTATCAGATCATGCCTGCCATTTTACCTGCTTGCTCTTTTCCTTTAAAACTGTATTTTCCAATTCCAATAAATTACTCTTTATTTATTGGTAACATTTAAAAATATATCTATTAAAAATATGTTATTACATATTGGTTGTAATAGTTAAAACATTTCAAAAGCAAATTTGGGAGTTTTTCTTTACATCAAGAAAATTGTAAATTACTTCAAATAGTGATCAGCGTGTCCTTTTCATCAAGCAAATTTTAACCTTCAGCTCCAGCAAATGAACAATGAAACACTATTTGCATACATCCTAACTGTTACTCAATCAACGTGACACAATTTCCCAACTGAATTCCCACACAGGGTTAGCTTTAAATGGTGGAATTTCTAGCCCAAGAGCACAGAGCAGCAGAGAGCATTTCCTGCAAGCATTTTCCTTTACCACCACAGAAAACTTTCCTTTGAAATACTTTGAAGAAGACATACAGTTGCTGTACTAGAAGCTGGCACATTCTCTTGCCTGATTGCAAATCACATCCCCTCCAATTTTCAGTGCTTTGCCCAGCCCCCTTGATTCCAGTTCTTAGAGTTGCAACACAATTAGTGTGATGTGCAAAATAATTAGTCTGATGTCCCGAGTGAAAACAACTGCACCCAACTCAGTGTCAGGGACAGCTGATAAAGGGAGAGTCTTCCCAAAATACAGCCAATAACCTTCCAAGCTACTGGAGCGGGCCCATGGAAGATAATCTCTGATGTTGTCTTAGTAAAGCCTTGATGTTTTTAATCTATAAAATTGTTGCAAGGCATCGTCCCATGCAATAATGAAACTTCCTTCACCCTGACAGCTCCCACTATCTCTTTAGAGAGCCAGGCTTAACTGGTCTTAACACTCTCTTTTGTTTTTTGAAGTACAGTACATTCACTCTTCAATCTTCACTTGGCTATTTCTTCCCTCACCCTGTCCCTCCCCTTTAAAGTGCGACTAACTTAGGAAATTAAAAATGAATCACTGCAAAAGTCAAGGCATGTTCAAATGAGGATGTCAGGACTATTTTCCCAGATAAATGGATTCAAACAGAGTAGTTCAGGGAGCACATTTGAGAAGGTTACATTAAAAAAATGCTAGGAAATCCTTCCAACGCAGAATCTACCAGTTTCTGAAAGATCTTAACCATCTAAGAGAGCAAGAGTACATCTTTCTGACCCCAAATCAATCTTACCATGTAGACAAATAATTCTCCATCAGTTTTAAAACTATTTCATGACTACATTTAACTCACAGAAGCCCAGAGATTTCTCTTAATGAGTGTTTGCCCTGTTTTGTCGTATGTAACACTTTAATCGACACCTAAACAGTTATGCTGCTAATGTAGATTTTACAGATTTCAGTATTTCAGCACCCATTAAGTTTGACTGCTGTCTAAATCAGTAAACTATTGAGAGACTTGGTGGTGTAATTTCATATTGTCAAATACACTAAACATTAATGAAAGCTTTCCATTACAAATCAACTGTGTGGAAATAACATTTATTTTCAAAAACAACGCAGGCAGATGTTCTTATGAAGTAATCTAAAAAAAAAAAAGAGCCAATAAATCAAATTTATTTAATAAAGGTTGTAGTGTCAGAAGTAATCTCTTTTTCTGAGAACAAAAATTAAGCTGAAAGTATGTAATTATGAGACAAACGTGACAGAGCGCAGTGCAAGAGGAATATAACCACAGAACTGCACAGGAAGGCAGGCACTACATTTTTATAGATGTGGCACTTGAACTGCACAATAAGTATGCAGCATTAGCAGCTGATAGTTAACTGGCCTCTCTTGAGCAAATCTGCTCAAAAACAAGCTGATATTTATCCAGGATTCCCACTCCGTCATCTCTAGGAGTGCTTAAATAAAGTGGAGCCAGACACACAGTTGTTGTAATGGATGCCATGCCAATAAGCTCCAACAAAGGGACATACAGTAAAAGCGAGCTTCAGTTTTGCTTGGTAAAAATTCAATTTATAACCCGAGTGAATCGATTTTTCATCTGAACAGAGCAGTTTATTTTTCTTCCATAAGAGAGGCAGGAATTTAAGGAAGCGGGTCAGTCTGTGAATCTGTTTGTCTGGGCACCTCATCTCAGTGAATTTGCTCTAAAGCAGCCTCCTGCTGCTCCCAAACCGCCTTGTCCTGGCACACACCACGCTGCGCACAGACCAACAATTACTTAGTCAAAAATGCTGCACAAGACAAAGGTTTCACTCCTTGCCTGCCCCTGGCACCCAGCCTAGTTTTCACACATCCAAGAATAAACCTGAATCAAAAGGAACTCCCTGCTACAAATCTAGCTAGAGAAACTGCTAGCACTGACTGACATTTGAAACAAAACATAATGCACCAGTTTGTAAATACCAACCACAGAACAGGAAAAATAAATAAATAAATAAATAATCACTATTTACACTTACAGCCCGTAAACGCAATATAGCTCTGTACATAAAAGGTACAAAAGCTAATCAAAGCAGCACTGGCTCTGATACTTTACAGGTGAAAACGGCTTCCAGTGTAGCAAAGCCCCCCGCCCATCTTTGCGTCTTTTAATCATAAGGGTTTCTCCCCTGCCCCTTCTAAATCCAGAAAAAAGAAACAAGGAAAAAATGATATGCAGATATGCCATGTCTGCCTTTGGAAGGCAGGCTCATTTAAAGTGGTGACAGGTCTGCCTTTCATGACTATGAAGCAAGGAATGTGCCTCTTGTTTATTGACGTGTAGTAGAAACATATCATACCAGGACTAGCCCAAGAGTTTGGGACTGTTAAATACAAATACACAAACTGCCACGTCTGCAAAAGAGTAAGAGGCCACAGCCAAGGAAAAGGCTGCTTTAAGCACACCCAACCTACTTTGGGGGTTTATTACTATGCAGTTCAACCAATTCCTCCTCCCCTTGCTCAGCAAATCCCTCATGTTTTAGCTGATAAGTTGTAGTAGCAAGCCTGTTACACACAATCAGGAGAATTGACAGATAAGAGGTTTAGTTTAAGGATGTAATCAGTGTGAGTAAACACTGGACTGACCCAGCTGTAAACAGTGGTAATAAATGATAATATTTGTCCTGGTCACCTACTGAGCTATTAGACACTTTTCACTACGCAACCATGTAGGTATAATGGCTACAGCATACACAGCACACAGGACTCTCGTCTGCTATTGTAAGCAAAACAAAAAACGAGCTTTTAGTTGTTCTTTATTAAGAACTGACATCATTTCTGATTTTTATTTATTTTAAAAGACTGCTGCAACTTGTGCAATGTGAATGTCTGACTTGACATAGAGTATCTCAAGCAAAAATAAAGACCTGCAATACTAGAAAATACTTTATCAATTTGAATTTGAGCATAATTAACTGAATTAAAAAAAAAATGCTGAAGTTGTAGGTTTTTTCCACATCATTTCAGTAAACCATTCAAATGCTTGGTTGCTTGAAATTTGTATGTGAATCCCAAGCTAAATTTTCACAGTAACTTATAACCATACAGTAATATCAATTCCCACATATGCAATTTTGGATATCCCAAAATTTTCAGATACAAATATGCAAGGCTACGTTTTGACACAAACAAAACCTGGGATCAAACTGAAATTACACAGCCCTAGCTACCAGAAATAGCTATCTTGACACACCAATAGTCATGATCTGAAATGAAAAAATAGACAATGCTCTTAGAATATTCCTTCTCCATATTACAACATTTGCAGCTCTTAATGAGAAAGATGGCATTAAAGCTAAAGATTTTAAGATGTACACTTCCTCATGCATACACCCGCAATATGTTTGGGAGAGAAAAAAAATCAAAGCACTATGTCATATCAGACCATTATATCAACTGCTTTATGAAACTTCATAAGCACTTCTGTGAAATTACTTCAAAAGGCACTTGGGTGACATGCATCTGACAGTTCAGTTGGAGTAATTCTTTGTGCTGACTCTTCTTTTATATCTTTATTCCATTTCTATAGATTGTAGATTGACCTTGTTTTTGCTGCTCTTGATTAAAACTTAGCTACAATCATGGTTATAAAGCAATATAAATAGATCCAGGGGAAATTAAACAACTGAAGGCCAAATCTCTGGGGGAATGGTAAATGTAGTAGGGAACTTGTTAATTCTTCTGCACAAGCCCCCTGTGTTTAGAGCAGAGTGTTATGCAGGGTCACAAAACATGTCTTTGCATCATACAGACTTTGACAAATTCTTCACAAAAGCACTTAGATATTTTGTCCAAGTGAGGGGTGAAATACACTTTTCCTCATCTCTCCTCTCTGTAACTAGAAAAGGGTAGGACAAAGAGGAGTTTCAGGGAAGCAAGGAAGTTCTGCTGATCACTACTCAACTTTTTGATAACACGGAGTATATTGCATAAATGAGTCTGTCACTACATAAGTATTTTTCCAGAGGAACTGGACTGAGTAGGAGGACGCCAGTAGATTATGTAAAACTGGAGTACCAGGAGAAGCAGCAAGGGATTGTGACATCCCTCATGCCACACACCTTCAGGTAACCCTGGTCAGCATAGAAGCAGCTTTCGCAGACAGAAGACTTGCAGGCTCTCCAAGCCTCACAGAAACCACCAAACAATTATTATTATTATATTTATACGTACACATATGTATGTGTGTGTGTGTGTGTGTATATGTGTATATATAAAACATACCCACACATATATATAAAAGAAACAGCTGGGCTCCATTTCATGGTCCTCCAATCACCTGGCAAGCCCTGGCCAGCCCCTGCAGCCTGCAAGTGCCCCCGCCCGGGGAGCTCCTGGGGGGCTGCGGTGCCCAGCATGGATGCTCCGCTCCACAGGCTCTCCCGGGGACGGCCCTGCGCCAGGGCAAGGCCCAGGTATGTGTGCTCCCATGCTCAAGGCGTTTTCAAAGCTAACAGACCAGTTTTTCCATCCCCTAAGGTGTTTCTGTCTGAAAACGGTTATTTTGCGTGATATCTTGTATGCAACAGAAACAAGAGAGCACCTCAGGTGTACACATTTCTGCCACAACCTGCTTGCCTCCTGGTCTGCATGCATTCAGTGAGACCCTGCGTTGGCTTTGTCACCTAAGAGCAACTTTCTGAAACCCTCACTGTAACTACATCACACAAGGTGGTAGAGCTCTCAGTGAGCAACTAAAGAAGAATGAATTTGCAGAGTGAATTCTTCCTTCCCTCCCTCACTCCAAGTGTAAAAGGCACTAATGGCACAAGAACACGTTGCATTCCCCCATCACCAGAGGCATCCATTTAATTAGTAAAACTATTGCTGCTACTAGCATAAGAACTATTATTTTTCTTTAATTATAATTAATTCCAGGCAGCTTTAAGAACTGTGTTCTTGTGTTGCAGCATCATCATGGATCACATTTTCTTGAGTCTGATAAGCAAGAAGCTGCATGATTTTCATCTCTCTAGATGCAGGTTGCAGAAGGAGGTTCCCATCAGTCGTGCCACATAGTTATAAAGAGTTCCTGGCTCCAATAAACCAAATAAGCCTAAAATGGGTTCTTCAGAGCCACTGCTCGTCTTGTATAGGCTCTACCCTCCTAATGGACATATATTTGGCTGTGCAGTGAGCTGTGGCAGGCAAATAAATATCTAGTGCAACAGTGATTACTGGTGATCCTGAGGCAGGGATATATATGCACATGCTTAAAATTCCTTAAGAAAAATTGATCTGAAGACATTGAAAAGTGGGAAATGACCTTCTCTGGACACTCCCTTTGACTTTTGAAGCCACGGAAAGAAGTTTCCCAAACAAACCCTTCCACCAACCAAATTCACTTCAACTTCTGAACACACATTCTGAAACATTATCAAAACAGAACCTGTAACAGCAGATTCATCAAGTCTCGTAACGAAAGACTTGCTGCTAAGTAAAGAGTCAGAACTTTCTAGAGCAGGAAGAAGCAAAGGAAGAATTAAAAATAGAGGCAAAAATGCATGGTATGCACTCAGGAGTCTGCTCCTGTGGCAAATTCAAGTGATAATGGAATTTTACACTTGTCTGGGAAATGGCCTGCTATTGAAAAATAAATGCCAAGACCTTTAACACAAACAAATGTATACGTGAAACTGTGAATACTTATTTTGAGAAAGGCAGCCCTGACACTGATCAGATCATTTAATTCTATTTACATGGTGACTATCATGCTAAATAACCCAGTTAAAAAATACACAGAAATAACTGGGGAGACATAACATTGGAGTTAAGTGATCACTTTTCAAAAACATACGGTAGGAACCAACAAGAGATTAAAATGTGGCATAATATTCTTATTGACGTATTTTATGTTCAGGCAGTGTAAAATAGGTTTCAGTGACATTGCTGATTCTGATTTATCATCCTTATGTTTCCATCAGGAGTCCTGTAACCATTTGAAAGTCATTTACAGTAGTTACATCATCAATGCTACCAATCACCAATGCGAATGTCATTGTTTCCCAAACTCACTTTGCTTTTGTTTTCTCCTCTATGTGCTTAGAAGGGAAACCCAATAAAAACATACAGAATTCTTTAAAACTATATTGTAATCTGAGGAAAATTAGTATACTGATAAAATTCACTTTTTTTTTTTTTTTTTTTTGGGGGGGGGGGAAGGGTGCCACACAGTTAATGAGTTTGCCTGTGTGAAATTATTGTTTAGTAACTGCATAACAAGAAGACCAAAAAATGCATTTATGTCCTAGGACACAGACACCACATCCTTCCAACCCACTGCTCTTTTGTCTCACAGCTCGGTTAAACAGTCAGCTGCTGACAGATGCTCTGGCTAGGAATGGTCACAGATGGTCAGTTGTCCAGTTAACAGACCAGAATGCTCTCCCCTAAAATAGTATCTCGACTGTATGCAGCAGATGAGAATTATCTAAGCATGGTCAAGAGGCCATTTGACCTAGTTAAGACTGCAGGTCAATTCTGATAATTTAGTAAAGATTAATTCTCCACACTACCCCTAATAAACTATCTCAACACATTTCAAATACTAAGTGTCAAGTCCTATAATACATTTCCTGATTATATTATAGATCATATATTTTATTTTAAAAAGTCTCTTTTTTTTTTTATATACAAACAGAAGCACCTTCTAACTAAGGGTGGTATCAAGACATCTGTACTGATACACTTGGCAAGAGCTACAGAAGGAAACAGAGCCTGATGATCGATGGAAAGACTCCAGTGGGACTCAGAAAGCTCTGTACTCTAATCTTTGTGTTCAGTCCTGCAAATATTTACTAGTACCACTTAAAAATATATATAAAAGAAGTAACATTCAGAGGGACTACTAACTACCACACCATGCATGTTACTATCCCATTAATATTTTAAGATAATTGTAGTTCATTTTTACTGCAGTATCCCAGTAAAATTTTCAAGGATGTACAGTAGTGCGTCCTACAGCAATTCTGCAATGACAAACAGTGCCTGTAGAGCAGTGTAGGTGTGAAAAAGGCTACAAATAACAGAGACATAGGCTAGGAACACCAGACAAAAATCTTTGGTATTTTTTCTTCCAACTTATACAAGATTTACAAGACCTCGATATCCAAGCACTGTGCAGCATATATTTAGGGATAGGATTATTCCACCAGCAGCATAACCCAAGCTTGCAAACCTTACTGCTGGGAAAATACACGGCCATACCTAACACTGTTGCCTTACATGTCTGAACATTTAAGATCCCTAGGACATCCCTTGGTTTTGTTGTCTTCCAGAACAGTTAAGGAGTATTTTATACACTCACCTAAACCACTGACAGTATACTCCAGATCACTGGCATCCAAGAGAATTGGTCCGTTTTCCTGTTGGCCCTCCTCCTTATAATACAGCTTGTACCCTTGGATAGCTGCAGTGTCCTCAGAGTCCTGCTGCCACTGTACTGTAATGGTTGTACAGTTCATTGGCTCCAAGCGCAGCTCAGGCGACTTTGGTGCTGGTTTTAGAGAAATATACTTATCATTATTAATATGGTATTTGAGAAAAAAAATCTATGCAAAAATGTGGTCGTCCCTCACTCCTAAGTTCACTCAAGATTTTCTTTCTAGTTCATTCTTCTTTATTAGGATGTTTGATTCCCTATAGCTAATCTAAAAGCATAATTTATGATAAATCAGGAAAAAGACATTTTTGAATTCAGCCTCTCCACTGTGTAATGTCCAAAATGAAGAAAAGGGTTTGACGCTGAAGAACTATGCTTTTTGATTTTCATTTTTTATTTTTTATTAAACTCATGTAGAACAGGAGAAAACTGTGTTATCATTGGAAACAAGGCTACAAGCTAAAACATTTGATTTAAAGTTTCCTGCCACTGTGTCAAATATGTTAATACCATCATGCAACAAGAATCAAAGATCAACACAAAAATAACAGCTTTTCTTCCTACTGTCGCATGTAAAGCACAAAACAGATTAGCTCCTCACCAATATTTGATCCTAAAACTATTAACTGTGTTTAATTTATTATTCTAGGAGTCAGAAGTTTGTGCAGACTACGCACAAAATCATACATAGAGCACTATTTTCTAGATCATTAGAATAAGAACATGTAATGGGAAAACCTATTTCACATTCTTGTGCTACGTGTCAGAAAAATGTGTAGCCCTCAGATGAAGCCTGCAACTGACCCCACCTCCAAGGTGCCAGTAACATAACAATTACCTTTCACACTTGTAGCTTTTGGAGTCCGGTGGGAAGTCCACAAAGATGCCTCTCCCCAGCCAATCCTTGTTGCAGCAGTGATACGAACCAAGTAGACACTGTCAGGTCTCAGGCCTTCTAGGAGATATTCATCTGTAGACCCTGGAAGCTCCAAAACTTGGATTTTGCTCTCTGTGCTGAGGCGGAAAGACAGACGGTACAGGACCACCTGACCTCTCCTGTATTTTGCAGGAATGGGCAACCAAGAGATGAGAATATCTGTAGGACTCCGGCTCGTCAAACTAATTTCAGGAGCTCTCAAGGGAACTATAAAAGTAAAGGACAAAAGCTATTGAGCGCAGGAAAAAGATGTAAAATTCTCATCCAACACCTTAACCTATGATGAGGTACTTGTAATAAAAAGAGTAAATAATCTAAAAAGTTTTGTAGAGTCTTGTTTATTTTAAGAATAGCTTGACACTGCTCGTACTTCTCACCTGCATACAGCATAGACTTAGTATACAGTGTCGACTTCATACAGTATAGTCCTTTCTGTAAAGCCCTCAACATTTTCATCTCTTATGCTGCCAACAGGAATTGATGGCAATTGGCACCTTACTGCTTTGCCAAACTGACTGTCAAGGTTAGATGGAGAAGCTTAAACTAGGAATCTAGACAATCCCCTGCAGTGCTGAAGACTCTGTGCATATTCCCTTCCACCAACCATGGTGTAAGGGTAGTATAGTAACTCCTGGCACAGCGACAGGCAGATAACTGGAATGGGCAATGTGGGCACTGCCAAAGCTTAACACCGGCAGAATTTGTTAATCAGTTCCAATGGGATGTAGTAAACAATTTGTTGTTGACATGATGTTCTGGATAGTTAGACCACTGCGCAGAAATAACTCAGTATGTTTTTTATGAAACTCAGATTCCACTAACAAGCACAGACACCACCCCCCCACACACATCAAAAACTACCACCTTATCATTTTTTTTGGTATGTCAAATTGTTATTCCAAATTTTCCTTCAAAATTTCCAGAAGACACACTGGGTGTGCAGTTCAAAATCCTAGGCTTCCAACACATTCTCAGCACTGAGGAAGTTCTCAAAGATCTAGAACAATTACTTACTTGATTTAATGAAACATCTTTCAGTGTAAAAAAAGACACTACGTAATATATAATGCTCTTCTGTCAGAATGTTACCTTATTCTCATTCCTTTCATTAGCTAGCTCAGTCTAAGACTGCATGTATCCAGAAGTCTCACTGATGTCACTGGATCCTCAGGGGATGTTAGCACTTGATTGCACATTTCTATTCAGTGCAAATAAAAATGCTCGCTTAAAATGAGTGGTATTTGTCTTACCATCTTCGAGGGTGTGCTGAGTCACATGATCTGACATCTGACTGGCTCCCAGAGGCATATATGCCACAATATAGAAGGTATAGTTGCTTGCTGGATCCAAATCATCAATAATGTAATGGGTTGTATCATTTCCAATGACCACTTGGTACTCTTCATTGTTTAAACCTGCCATAAAACAAGGGTTAAAGAAACAAAAATTTCTGACAATCTCTAAACATCACGGTACTTGGATTTGAGATTTTACCAAGTTATTTCATGATCTTCCCCAGCCTACGTCTATTTTTTCAACCTACTAAGTAGAGTTCTTTTATGCACAGGAGTAACTGTGCCTTGCTGTGGTGTAGATTATGGTGTTTCAGGATTTTCATGAATAAGGGACACTGAATGCAACTCTAAACCCCTTTTTAGAATCAGTCACAACAAACTGTGCCCAATGTACAGTAACACAACACACGAGCTCTAATAGCCTTATCGTTCATAGCAAACTTCCAAATCTATTTGTTTAGAGTCAGGGAGGTTTTTTCAAAACCTATTTACAGAGCTTTGACTATAGCAGATTGGGAGGAATGCAAAGCCTTCACTCCATCAAAACAAAACAAACAAAAAAAATAACAAAAAACCCCGCCCCACCCCCCCCAAACAAAACCAAACAAACAGAAAGAAATTATTCAGTGAAAGGATCTTATTTTAGCCCTGAAAATTCTAGTACATTTGATTGACATTTTTTTTTCTTTTATTTGGAAAAAGGCCAATAGGAATAGCCTAGAATGAACTTCAAAAGTGTTTTTCTCTTTAATGAGTCGTTAAAAAAAGGAGAGAAAAAAAGAGACAGGAAAAAAAAATCTCAGCAATTCCCATTAAAATATGCATAGCAATGCAAGCAGCAGTCTTGTCTTTGTGGGGCTTTATTCCTATAGACGAAGGCTATAAAGTGGAATACGTGTGGTGAAGGCTGCTGTGCTAACGAACAATTCACCAAATGCACGTCAACTTAATCAAAACGCTGTAAGAGCCAGCTCCTCCTCTTCACAACTGAATTTATAAACAAAACGAAAGGCAAATTCCACCATTAAGTTTTCCCACATTTATGAATTAACTTGATAGCATTTTAATTAGACAAGATTACGAGCATCTCACAACAGACTAGTTAATGGCTTGTTAATTACGAATTGCAAGGCACGATTTCTGACCTGCCAAACAAGATCCTTGAGCTCAAATTAAAAGGACTTGTTCTCTCATTGAATGGATTGCTAGGCCTCATGCAGAGGCCCTAATGAAACAGCCATAATAGAGAACAAGGCTTGCCTTCCACCACAATCAGTGTTCCCTTTGTGCCTTTTCTGAATCCCTAACAAGGAATTAACACACTCCAACATGCACGCTCATCAGACCCTTATTCTTCTTGCTACTATGACCCCGATTTGAATGCAAAATATTCTGCTTAAAAGAAACAAAAAAAGAAAAAACAAAAAAGCAAAAAACACGACAAACCAAAAAACGCCACACCACCTGTTAGTTTATTCAACTAACTTCATTAACACCTTTTTTTTTTTTTTTAATTTAAATAAGGAAGAGGACCTGAACGTCTTTTTATAGGGAAGCAGCAGAATGCTCAAGTTGTGAAATTAAACGATGAGTGATGCTATCTTTTGTATTCAAAGCACCTACCACATTGTGAACTCTACAGAAAATTCTCAGGAACTGCATATGATTACTGTATTGTCCAGGTTTCCTTTATGTTTCAGACTTATGGAATCATAAGCATCAGTAGGAGACTTAGCCAGCATTTTGTTATTTTTTGTAATAAAACCTTACCCACTCACACTGACAAATACGGTTCCTAAATAAACCACAGAGCAATACATAAAGAAAAAAGTTACACACATAAGAAGCTTTAAGCAAGTCAGATATGCTCCAGTTAAGTTGGAGACATCTGAGGTTCTTTTTAATATTAATTAGGGTCTGAAATTGTGAGGGTGGACTGAGGGAAGACAGGCTGAAGAAAATGACGACAGCAATACCTTGATCCAAACCACTTACACAAAGTACCCAGAATTCTTACAAAGTAAGCCAGACACGGCAATGTCAGTGAATTTTAGCAACTCTGAGCCCAGGTATTGTGTGAATGTCATCTCACTGAATCAAAAGATTATCCTTTAATTTACATTTCTTCAAATATAGTTGCCCTAAAATAGATTACAGAACTAACTGATGCGATACTTCCTCGCAAAGGCATGCTTCCTAGATTTTTAATAATGCCTCTGACGTGGGCAACATCCTCTGAAAGGTTGAGACTACCTCTTAGAAAGTAACTATTTTTACAGGAGTGCTGTCCACTAGCCTTTGAACACAAATATATTTTCTACAATACAAAACAAGCCAAAAATGTTTTAATGCCCTGATGCAGAACTTCTGGTACCAATTAAAAAGGCACACAAATCACCCACATTTTGACTCCCAGCACTGAAATTATTCTGCATAACGTAGCCCCTCCCACTCCCCACTGGGGAGTTTTTAATGTGAAAGGATACACAACAGCCTTACGTGAAATAAACTTCACAAGGCTGTCTGGAAAGATTAACAAAATGAGTATTTGAGAAAGCAAGTTTAAATAATACAGCATTTGGTGGGTTTGGTTTTGTTTTTATTTCACAAGACACAACCTTTGTATACGCAGGACGCAGCAACTGCAGAACAATTCTGCAGAATACAAGTTTTAGATTTTTCACTACTGTGAAGGAGTATTTCCTGCACAAATACAAGCTTCCCTAAGGACAATTTCCCAGTTTTCTTTGAAGTTACCCAGTCTCTGCTCTCTACACTGGCACCGGACATACAATTACCCAGATAGCTTATCTAGTGTGACTTTATTCATATTAGCTTTGAGTGGGGGTTGTGAGCACAATACCTCAGTGACTGAAAGTGTAGGGGGTAATTTCCCGCACCCCTTGTCCTCATTATCTTTTAAAACTCTTTCCTTCCTTCCTTCAGACAAAATTCTCTTGTGTCCTGAAAAATCCCACTTGCAAAAGCAAAGGCAGCTATTCCTGCATCAGTATTAGAGTAATTAAGCTGTCCTTCCTGTCCTCTGCTTAGCAGATGGCAGACTGGTATTCCACACAGAGCTGAGCATCTGCAGTCCTGTCCTTGAATAAACTAGTTACTGAATAGAAATGAAAAAAGAAATCAGTCCTCCTAGAAAACAGAGCTGCATTACAGCTTAGTTTAAGCCACACACCAAACAAA
This sequence comes from Aythya ferina, assembly GCF_964211825.1. Classification (NCBI taxonomy): domain Eukaryota; kingdom Metazoa; phylum Chordata; class Aves; order Anseriformes; family Anatidae; genus Aythya; species Aythya ferina. The sequence continues at coordinate 18,591,618 of NC_140307.1, read as the reverse complement.
ATTTCAGGTCCTTCGGCAGTCACTTCTCTTACTTAAGAACAATGCCTGTTTTCTATCACCCTAAAGATTTCCTTAACTTAAAGGAATCGCATAACAATAAGTGATTAAAAATGTCTAGTTATTCATTTTTCTTGTAATTATCCATTCCCTGTTACATAGGAATTTATATAATATTTAAGAGGCTACAGTAAACAGTTCACAGCTATTTCCACATATTTTGAAAGTTTGTATATTTCTCACTGTAGGAGAGCAAGGGGTGAAAGGAGAGCAAATTTTCTCACTAAGTCAATATTCTAAGAGATAATAGCTAAAGCCAATAACATGTCAATTATTCTCCTCCAAAACACATGGAAATCTGTAAAGTCACAAGAACTGGGGGATATAGACAGAAGAGCTGAATCTAGTGAAAATTTCAACTATGTAAGCCTCCAGGACTCTGGTATATGTTCTGTCCTTCCTAGCCAAGCAAACACATGGAAGAGAGCTAGGCAGAATTTCCCCCTGAGGACAAATTGAGGGAAACCTAGACATTAGTAGGGAGGTCCCAACTTTTAAAGCCCATTGCTGACTTCAAAATCTGTTCACTGGAATGATGAAACAAAGGTGAGTTGGAAGGCCAATCAGTCCCACAAACGAGATGATTTGGCTAAAGCATTTTTGCCCATGCACTTCTGTTGGTTACAATATGGATTTTTATGCTGTTATGCTCTGATGAAGCCCTGGTCATGAGCCATTCAAATTCGACACCTCTTGGACAGACATTCAAGTTCTTACTACATGTAAGTATATAACAGTATACGGAAACACATTAAATTAAAGTGCTTACCTTCCGCTTTCATGTAATGCACAGAGTATGCAATCACTTTGTCTGAATTATACAGTGGCCTCTCCCACGCTAGCAGGATTGCTGAGCTTGACATCGTTTCAGCATGGACATTGTAAGGTGCGCTGGGTCTGTCTTCTGACATAACTACAGTAAGTCTGGCCCTGGAGAGCACTGATCCCTGACTGTTCTCAGCCATGCACTGATAAATGGCATCATCTTCAGGAATGATCTGATTAATCACCAATTTACTGAATCCAAAAGGAAGAAAAAAAGGAAAACAAGAAAAAAAAAAAAAGCTTACATCTTGAATAAATGTAGATCTATGGAATGCAACAACAGTTACGTTTCCTCTATTTCATGAGTTTAGCTGATTTGTACTTCACAAACTTTTCAGTTAGAAATTAACGTGCTGTTGTGAAATTTAGCAACCTATAGTGTTACTCAAAACCTGCCATGTCAGTATTCGTGTTTAGGCCTGCAAAGCCAGGCACAGTGAAAATAAGCCTGTAAATCTCTTGCTCCCTGCAAATAGCATAACCTTAGGGTTGTTATTTCTTAACCAACTCTTTAATATGAGCTATTCGCTATACAGGAGTGAAACAGGCCTCAAACAACTTGCAAGATTCTGGTCTGTACTACACTACTGTAAATCTAGAGTAACTCCATTGTGAAACCACTTCAGTTTCCTCCCTGGTAATGTAGAGAACACAAAATCTTCATTGAGGATTTTAGGTATTGGCTAACATGCATTCCTTCTGCCTGTGCAGTGTCCATAATGTTACACTTAATTTTGTTTACATGAGTTATATCTTGTTTGGCTATATTTTGTTACTGGAATCTCATCCTTCCATAAGAACTGTATTCTTCACAGGCACATCTCTCATACACACTTCTCATGCAGCAATGGATATCTTACCTGTTGTACATTTTTATTCTGCCATTGGAGTGTATCCTCCTTCCATTTTTCAGCCATGAAATTTTGGGGGCAGGAATTCCTTCTGCCTGACAGGCAAAACGAGCAGTACCAGCTCTAGGCCTTGTTAAACTTTCTGGCCATTCCACAAATGAAGGTGGAGCTACAGGTAAGTAACAAGCAAAACAATCAAGCCCACATAAATGCCAGGACAGTCAGACTAAGAAAGAACTTTCCCACACACAAGCCCCTCTCCTCAGACCACTCAAGCATAAATATACCCATGCAGAAAGCTCATTTTGTGTGAAAAAATCATGTTTAAAAACACATACTCCCTCCACAAAAAAGCAACACTGCTACACATTTTTGATTTTGCATTTATAAATACAAACAATAAATCAAACTCCAGTCTACAACAAACTGCTAATGACTCACATAGGTGTATTACAAATTTTTACTTTGTCACTAGATTTTGTTTTGGAAGTCAGCCTTCCCAGACGAAACACTGCACCTGCCTCTCTAAGTGCAAATGAACTATTAGTTTCTAACTCAAATGTTGAGTGCCTGGCGCATCTCACGTGAGTCAAGAGACAAAAGAATGCAGCCACAGATCTGTGATCCGTTTCACCTTGGCAACCTCCCTAAATCCAACCCCCTGCAAAGCACTGCTCGAGCCAGAAGCATGATGTTGAAACAAAGCAGAAGTCAAAGCAGGCTCACCCAGCACAGTGAGAGTTGCCATTGCTACTGTGAAGTTTCGTGTGCCAGGAATAGTGGCTCGACAGACATACACGCCTGCATGCTGCACCTTCACGTCAGAGATCATGAGGTTCCCATTTCCAAGGACACGAGTATTGAAGACATCAATGGACTTATGGTCTATTTGAGACAGTGGGAGAAGTATGGTTAGGAAGTTGCTCAAATAACCCATCTGAATAACGTTGCCTAAATAGTAATGGCATGGATTTGAGTTTAAAGGTCAAAAAATGCAAAGGAAAATCACAGATGAGTTTTCAGAGATTGCCATTTTGTATTGGCTTTGCACTTAACTCTTAGTTATCTGACCATTCAGACAGTTAGGTTACTCCACTTAGTAAGCTGATATATCTAATATTCTCCATCACAGCTAAAAGCTAATGCCATTTTCCCAGTTACACTCCTCATCTGTCTTGCACTAAGATTCAGTTCATCACTACTTATGGGGATTATCCACCTCCATCTGAATTATGCTGGGGATAAAATAAACATATTTGATAACCATATATTTTATTTTTCTAAGGAAAAAGTCCTTAAGCTAACTGTCACACTTTTTTTTTTTTTTTTAAATAAAACTTGTTTGTCCACAAGAGCTGCTGAATCAACCAGGAAACACAGTTATTTCTCCCACTTCTAGAAACAGAAGGTAGGAAAACTTATAGTCTTGACTTTCCCATTTAGGTATGTATAAAGGAGACGTGAAAACACGCAATTTGCATAGCAAAAAGAGGTTCCAGTGATGAACATTCTTACTCCTATTGCATTCCCTCTCTTCTTTTCCTCTTCCAGTCAGATTACTTGGGCTCTAAGGCAATCCAGGGTCTGAACAGCCCATTAATACTAAGTCCAAATCCCATTCACATGCCGCTTCTAAGGAGAACAGGGGGAGAAACATTTACAGGATTGTTTTCTAGGATGCAGTCTCTCCAATCTGCCCTAATTTACCAGTGATTCTATTCCGATTCACAGGTTCCTGGAGGTCACTGCCCCACCCGGCACCTTGTCCATAATGTACTGGGGGCAACTCAGGACTGATAACAGAAGCAGGCAAGCCTCAGGAAACCTCAGGGGTTCTCTACAGCAGTATGGAAGTACGTGACAAAGCGTTTCACTTATCCTACCCTAACCTACAAATCATTGCTTACTACATGAAGCCTCAGAACAGTAACATAATTGCTGAAATCCTTTCTTTCCAGTTTCACTTCCTCTCCACAGGCTGAATGTTGTATGCTGTAATTTTAAGACCTACCTAACCGGCTCCATGAGATGATTGGCTTTGGATTCCCTGTGGCTACGCACTCCAGTATGACAGTTTGATGAAGAGATGCCGTAATGTTTTGAGGACCAGCTATAATAGCTGGCTTGTGAAAAGGCTTCAAATCTGAAGCTTTGGAGAAAAATAAAAATAATAAATAAAAAGAACAAAGAAAACGAGGGCAATTAAACAAAAGCTGAGTTATATATATTTTTAAAGGATGCTTAAAGTTAAATATACATCAAATACATATTTCAGTAACTGTAAAATATATATATATATATATCGAACAATATTTTGGCCACAAGATATAAGTAAAATTATGATTTTGCAGAGTGGTTCAGAGGGCAGTTACAGCCCTTCAATGCAATTAAGTGTTTTTGCTACAGTACTAGGACAACTAAAATATTGTGGAAAAATCTCACATGCTGAGTACCTGGAATAACACTCAGTGTTGCCTCAGTGCTCTTACGTCTACTGCCTATTGTTGTGGCAACACATCGGTAGTTCCCCGCATCCTTCTGTTCAACACCATAGATTTGAAGAACTCCTGTAGGTAGAGCGGTTATTCTGTCAAAGAAACAAAAAAGAAATGTAGATAAATGTTCCACCAGTGAAAGGAGTATTTGGTTTATAAATAGCCATTGCTACACTGACCTGGAACAGCAGGCTGGAGACTAAAAAACATTCTCTATACATGACTCACCTCTCTCCATTCCTCAACTACAGGCGCGATTCCCTGACTAACACCAGCATGAGAGCAGAAGAATCTGTTTTAGCCAGAAGATCTTTCTCATCCTCAAAAGTAATCATCCCAGCCTTCTTTAGCCAGCTACCATGTCCATATTATTCAAGTTGGTGGGTTTATTTGGCAGCAATTTCTGCTACTGTAGCCTAATAAACATAAAATTTCCAATAAACCCACCTATGCTTTCAACTTTTATGTTTCTCTTTTCACCTTCCTTTGCATGCTAGGTGTCTTAAACATGTTCAACAAAAGTTACATGCCAAGAAGGATGGGAGTAGGTTCAATGATCGTGGTCTGGCCAGGGAGAATACCCAGCACAGAACGGGCTATAAGCTTCAAGTTAATGAACTCAAAATACAAGTCTCCCTGAGCAGAATTTCCCTAGTATGAAGTGTTTTAACTCAGTTTTCTACATACATCGTTCTTCATAGGGTCTTAAAAAAACAAAAAGGGAAAGAAAAAAACATCCACAGGTTCAGCATCAATTCTTCTACATTGCACCTGTGAAAACAATCCCACTAATTCAAACTATCCCCACAGAAAAAGTCCTCTTTTTCTGTATCCCACAGCAATTCCCATTCCTAAGAATGACTTGCATGTAAAATTTGTGAGTAACAATTCACAGGTCAATGGACATTCTCTCATTCTATGTTTATTGCACACACAACAGCAAGTGACTGGCCTGTGCTCTTGACTCTAACCACACAACTATTACTGTCTCATTAGTAGTGAACATACTACATAGATGGAACCTTTTTAATGTACTGTCATTGCAAGTATTCAGATTTTATTCTTGTAGTAGGCCCAAAATTATCCCAGAGAATAAATGACATTCTAAAACGTGTAAGTTTACTTACCTGTCCATGGCTACAGGTAAAGTTGTTCGATTCACTTCCCATGTCACAACGGCAGGAGGGTTTGCTGTTATTTTACAGACAAATCGAGCTACTCCACCTTCCTGAACCTCAGCTGAAAGTGGCTGGACTTCAAATGCAGAAATGGCTAAAAATAAAAGGAGATATGAGTTGAAGGAGTCAAGTGGGGAAAAAACATTGGCTAAACCAAACTCCAGATCATAGGTCAACTTGAAAGAATACTCCAAAATACTTCAAATAGTCCTCTTTTCTACATGGAAAGAAAGACTGGTCTAATTACCTTATAAACTTTTCTCAACACCTGTTTTCATTGGTTGCAGGTATATTAAAAATAATTTTATTTTAACTTAATTTGGTTTAAAAATATATATATATCAACCAAAATTACCATGAATCTCTCAAATAGAATGAGGTGAACAAGTTGACTGGTGTGCAACTAGAAAGCATACCTGTTATTAAACTATTGCAATTCACATTGATACAAGAACCTTGGGTCCCACTACACTTCATCAAAAAAAAAATCTGACTGCAATAGAAAATTTCTGGAACAACACTTGAATCCCAGTCATACTTCAGTCATTTAATAACACTCACTTCAGTAAAAGCATTTGCAGAGTTGGACAAGTTGGCTTGATTGAAGAAAAAAAAAAAAAGAAAAAAAAAACAGAAAAACCCTACAACAATCTCAAAATTTTAACCAACACTTTCATCCCAAAGGTCCAAGTGAACACACATTCCCTATAAAATTTCAAGCACTTACGACTTCAGGAGTAAAACTGAACCAACTCAATTTTACAAAAAAAAAAAAAATTAAATTTATATATTAAAATGTTATTAAAATTTATTAAATGTTATTAAAATTGAGCCAACTCCTTTTTGCTCCAAAAAGGAGCAAAATTGAGCCAGCTGAAATGTCAGATCAATAAATACCTGCCATCTAACAGGCACCTAAGAAATTGATCAGGAAATAAAAGCTGAAGGGAAAGGAATATAAAAGCCTCTAATTAATTGCTCTATTTACTGCTGCTCACTACATAATTAACACAAAGAGCATCTATTCAGCGGCAACTCATTTTGGATAACTCACAACATGAATAATTCCACATGCATTCACATTCTCTGTAATTGCACAGGGCACAATCTCTGTAAAAACTCCATGATACTAATTTGTTTCTAAAATCAGATTTAGAGTAAACTTCTACTCTTGCGTAAATTCTAAAACAACACAATGTAGCAGACAATATTAGTAAGTTACCCATCTCTTAACTTTCAAGTTTTGTGTTGAAAGAATTCCTCTATGTTGTTTATTAATTGAATTTGGTTTATATCATATTAGCTGTAAGGTGTTCCCAATAATGCCCTGCTGTATATGGTGCATGTCCAGCACTGATGCACACCAAGCATCTTAATGAATGCTTCCTCCCACCAGCACTACCCCACAATTTAATACTCCTGCATAGCATCAATAAATTACATTTTGGAGTGTGAAGGAAACGTGCCATCACTTGATTGCTTTCCCCTCCATGCACAAACTAACTCCTAACACTGACTTAACCATGTAAGTCAAAGATTCCTATTACTAGGATAGCTATTTCATACCCCTGGTCAGAATAAATCTTTTCTTTTTTCCCACTGCATTTTGGTAGTTCCATCAGCACTATGGGAATGAACAGTCCTAATGATACCAGCCGAATCCAAGTGTTGCAGTGTTGTGAGCAGCCCTCCCAAAAAAGCTGGCTAACAAGACTACCAAACCATCCTTTCCAGCAAAATCACCTGAAAGCACTTGCCACCACGGCCATTGGAATCCAGGCCTGGCACCTTAAATGTGATTGAGAACCAGGACACATGCAGAGATGCTCTGGTATCTGTGCTTAAGATCAGCTCCATGCTTGGCTGTGGCTTTTGGCAGCAGGTCCCCACAGCCCCAGCACAGCTGGCTACTTACCCACCTTCACCACAGAGAGAACCAGACTCACTCACCAGCAGAATTTAACCCAGTTCCCTATGTTGTGCATTCAGTTATTCCTTTCACTTTTGAGCAGTAAGAGATTCATAAACCTCACAGTTAAGTCCTAATTAACCACTTAATTAAAAAACAAACAAACAATCAAAATAGCCACAACATACCACAACATACATTAAAAGCTGCAAGAGAAGCCTTACAGGTGGATGGGGGTGGAGATGGGACAGGGAGAGGAAACATTGGAGCAGTTTTCTCCCTAAGTAGATATTTTCTTTTGGTTGCTAAGAAATCATCAGAATGAATACAAAACATAAGAGTTCTTTTCTACAGACCAAAGTTCAATTTCACAGAGCTGAGATTCAGTGCAAGGCAAACTGCATGTATACCAGATTGCTTCTGTGACTCTGAACTTGGGGGATTTGCTTTCTGCTGAATTTGATGCTGTCCAACGCTACTGTAGCTTTCCACTACAGAAGAGCAAAACAAAAGCATCCAAACTCGTCTTACTTCCTCCCTTCCTCATCCATTCTAATCCCTGTAGCATAGTTCTTTGCATCCATTACCTATTTATTGAAAGCATGATGAAGCAAGCTGAGCAAGTCTGCTTAACTTTCAAAATAAAATCTCTCGGAATGTAATAAAGGTATAATAAGAACAGCACAAATCAACATAACAGCAGTCTTGGAGCCACTGTGCAGTGCAGTGCAGACGTACCACACAGCCCGTGAGGTAAGAAAGGACTGTTCTGACAAGGCAGAGAGGTCTCAGCAAAGCAAAGCTTGTACAGACTTCTAAAAGTTTTGTCTCTAGAGGAACTATAAAATCACACCAAAGATTTCCTTATAGCACTGAGATTATTTAAAAAGACAGTGTGAGAATACAAATCTAATATATGGTTTTTATTTATATATGTGTGTGTGTGTGTGCCCTATATAATAAATACTACAATATATATTATATACACATAAACATATATAATTATTTATTCCAATGCACCCTGTACATTACAGCTAAAGATTAAAGACAGAAGAGAGCTTCTCAAGAACTCCACAAAATTCAAGAAAATTAATAATACAAGAACAAAACAATGTTACAATAGCAAGTAAGAACAGACTCAACTATGTTATTTAGAAAATACAATAAAAAATTTTAGGCTAATATCTAAAGAACATTTTTCCACCTGAGCAGGACAGAGGTATTGCCTCCAAAATTTAATCTTTAATGACAGCAAAAGTCAGAATTGCAGAGAACGGCACAAAATCTTCAGAAAAAAACTCATTAACATCACTAAATGTCATTTAAGAAACAAAAAAAAAAAAAAAAAAAAAACACTTTTGTTCATCTCCCAATCATTCTCAATTTATAAATTGTTTATCAGTTTAGCTCAATACTTGCTTCTTCTGTATCTTGTTTCCTTACGCAAAGCTGTGGTTTCTTCTTAACTCTGACTTTATTTGTGCCAGTAAAATCTGTTTTTACAAGTCTATTGCTGTCTCATGAAACCTGACCTCTTTGTAACAGACTTGTTTTCATGGCAAACGCTGATACCAACTCAGAACCCCAAGAACAAGTCATTAAAGCAGTGCTGTTAAGAGGCCAGAGCTCTATAAAATGGATAAGAAACAAAGTCTCAAGAGACTTGCGTTGTTCCTGAAAACAACCCTGCAAAACATAATAAATGTAAGTGCCTTTTTATTTGAGGTTTCCCCCTCTTCTCCAGTCTATTTAATCATTTTGTTCCCAGGTTTATAGCCGAAAAAAAACACAAAACAATTAATGTTACTCCAAGAAGCTGGTGCTCCCACCTTTTTTTTTTTAACTTGCAGGGTACCAAATGCTGCACACAGAGGAAGAAAACAATTATTATAAACTCAATTACTATAAACTATATTTAATTTTTAAAATTATTGCAATTTATGTAAAGGGAGCAGATGTTTGTATAGTTACTTTTGAGTACAAATATTTGTGATGGCATAAAACACCCAGTTCTGGCCAATATAGTTATCCACACAGAAGGGAATCAGAGTTCAATTCAGGTATGAGTTCCCGCATTCACCACTGAGGCAAATATCCTCAGGCTCAAATGACAAATGATGACTTTTCAACACACGGTGATTAAATATTACAGAAACACTGCTTCTGTCTTCCATGACATACATGTATTGAAAACTATCCTGCACACACAGAAGAAAACTGTACTTAAATTCAGGTTTAGATAGATTTAACAGTTATGTTCCAATAAAGTCAAAGACTTAATGAAATGCTCACCCCTCTTTTTTTTTTTTTTTGTTGTGCTAAAATACAGCAGTCCTTTATTATTTTTAACAATAATCACAGAATCACAGAATCACAGAATTTTCTAGGTTGGAAGAGACCTCAAGGTCATCGAGTCCAACCTCCAACCTAACGCTAACAGCCCTCCACTAAACCATATCCCTAAGCTGTACATCTAAGCGTCTTTTGAAGACTTCCAGGGATGGTGACTCCACCACTTCCCTGGGCAGCCTGTTCCAATGCCTCACAACCCTTTCTGTAAAGAAGTTCTTTCTAACATCTAACCTAAAACTCCCCTGGCTCAACTTAAGCCCATTCCCCCTCGTCCTGTCACCACGCACGTGGGAGAACAGGCCAACCCCCACCTCTCTACAGCCTCCTTTAAGGTATCTGTAAAGAGCAATAAGGTCACCCCTGAGCCTCCTCTTCTCCAGGCTGAACAAGCCCAGCTCCCTCAGCCGCTCCTCGTAGGACTTGTTCTCCAGGCCCCTCACCAGCTTCGTCGCCCTTCTCTGCACCCGCTCAAGCACCTCGATGTCCTTCTTGTAGCGAGGGGCCCAAAACTGAACACAGTACTCGAGGTGCGGCCTCACCAGAGCTGAGTACAGGGGGACGATCACCTCCCTAGCCCTGCTGGTCACGCTGTTCCTAATACAAGCCAGGATGCCGTTGGCCTTCTTGGCCACCTGAGCACACTGCTGGCTCATATTCAGCCGACTGTCCACCATCACTCCCAGGTCCTTCTCTGCCTGGCAGCTTTCCAACCATTCCTCTCCCAGCCTGTAGCTCTGCTTGGGGTTATTGCGCCCCAGGTGCAGGACCCGGCACTTGGCCTTGTTAAACTTCATGCAGTTGACCTCAGCCCATCGGTCCAGCCTATCCAGATCCTCCTGCAGAGCTTTCCTACCCTCAAGCAGATCGACACACGCACCTAACTTGGTGTCATCTGCGAACTTACTGAGGGTGCACTCGATGCCCTCGTCCAGATCATCGATGAAGATATTAAAGAGGACCGGCCCCAGCACCGAGCCCTGGGGGACGCCACTAGTGACTGGCCTCCAACTGGACTTGGCTCCATTCACCACGACTCTTTGGGCCCGGCTATCCAGCCAGTTTCTAACCCAACGAAGCGTGCACCAGTCCAAGCCAAGAGCAGCCAGTTTCTTGAGGAGAATGCTGTGGGAGACGGTGTCAAAAGCCTTGCTGAAGTCAAGGTAGACCACATCCACAGCCTTTCCCTCATCCACCCAGCGCGTCACTCTGTCATAGAAGGAGATCAGGTTCGTCAGGCATGACCTGCCTTTCATAAAGCCATGCTGACTGGGCCTGATCGCCTGCTTGCCCTGCAAGTGCTGCATGATGACTCTCAGGAGGATCTGCTCCATGAGCTTTCCTGGCACTGAGGTCAAACTGACAGGCCTGTAGTTTCCTGGGTCTGCCCTCCGGCCCTTCTTATAGATGGGCGTCACGTTTGCTAGCCGCCAGTCGATTGGGACCTCCCCCGATAGCCAGGACTGTTGATAAATGATGGACAGTGGCTTGGCCAGCTCCTCTGCCAGTTCCCTCAGTACCCTTGGGTGGATCCCATCTGGCCCCATCGACTTGTGCACATCTAAGTGCCGTAGTAGGTCACCAACCAGTTCTTCATGGATAATGAGGGCCACATCCTGCTCCCCATCCCCTTCCACCAGCTCAGGGTACTGGGTATCCAGAGAACATCCGGTATTGCCGCTAAAGACTGAGGCAAAGAAGGCATTGAGCACCTCCGCCTTTTCCTCATCTCTTGTAACTAAGTTTCCCCCCGCATCCAGTAAAGGATGGAGATTCTCCTTAGTCCTCCTTCTTGTGTTGATGTATTTATAGAAACGTTTTTTGTTATCTTTAACGGCAGTAGCCAGATTGAGCTCCAGATGAGCTTTGGCCTTCCTAATTTTGTCCCTGCACAGCCTCGCTACTTCTTTAAAGTCCTCCTTAGTGGCCTGCCCACTTTTCCAAAGCTTATAAACCCTCTTTTTCCTCCTAAGATCAAGCCACAATTCTCTGTTGAGCCAGGCCGGTCTTCTTCCCCGCCAGCTCGTCTTTGGGCACGTGGGAACAGACCGTTCCTGCGCCATTAAGACTTCCCTCTTGAAGAGCGCCCAGCCTTCCTGGACCCCTCTGCCCTTCAGAACCGCCTCCCAAGGGACTCCACCAACCAACCAATGGTAACCAAATGATAATAATCATTTCCTTCACTCCTAAGTGAAGGAAATCATGGAATTAAGTGAAGGCAGATTGCTCATGCAAACTCAAATCCAGATGACTTTGGATGGTCCCTTACATCCTGCACTTTCTACCTGTGTACTAAAACCAGATGCTGTGGGCAGGTCAAGGCTGCCTCGTGATCTTTATGTCCCTAAGTTTTTTTCTGAATGAGCCTTCTTGAAAGGCAAAAGAAATTCCAACAACCTACGTATTTATTACTTCTAAATCTTGCTGATTTTCTCACACATACCAGTTGATACTAGCCCAAGACTGAAGTGTAATTGTATAATAAAGAAATTGAAAGAATGGAAGACAAAACCCCTGAACTGAAACAGCAGCAGAGAATTGGGTTTCACCTAACCAGACTGCAGCAAATATTGTGAAACTCTTCAAATCAAACACTTGTGTGTTTCTCAAGAGATAATGGCCACTCAGATAGATGAGCTACTCAGGTGGAAACAAAAGTGCCTAATGGCATCATGCCATTTCTAGAACTTACGTGTTAATAGTATTGAGAATTAAACAATAGCCCTAACCTGCAAATGAAACCTTTTTTTTTTTTTTTCTTTTTTAATTCTCAGGTGAAGAGGTGAAGAGGTTTCACTTGGGAAAAATAAGCTTGTATGTTAAGAAAAAGCTACGTCTATTTCCTGAGCAATGTGTTTCAGGATAGCATGTGATAAATTTAATGTGTTTTTCTCCTCTTGATCTAATTTTTGTTGTACTCTCTCCCTGAAACAGTTGATAAAAAAATGCAACAAATACATAGTGTATTAGATTTTAGTACTGTAGCCAACTTGCACGTATTCGCCTTGAGTGTAGTGTGATTCCTCCATCCTTGCAGGAGTGAGGCTTACAACTGATTACGAAAGTTTTGCCATTCCTGTTAGCTGGCTATATGGACACATATTTCCAAATGATATGTCACTCAGGTGGCCACTCTAGTCTGGATCAGGAATAACACATGAACACTGACAGATCCAGCTGTGGCAAACCTACACACATGCAGATGTCCTCCCCATTTCTGATGCAGCAGTTTGAGTACACAAAGCTGGGGCTATCACCAAGTGATCTGATGGGTGGGTCTTTGCCAAATTATCCAGGAGATGTCAGTGGAAATTAAATGAAGTAGTTAGGTATATACAGTTAAGTGTGTGTGTGCATATAAACTGTAAGTGGGTACAGTTCAGAGGTGAATTTCACACAAATGGAGCACTGTGGGTACAGTTATAAGTAACTGTATGTGAAAAGCATTCTGTATGGGCTACCACAAGCACGGTGATTTCTTACATCCACCCTTAAAATTTTGATCAAGTCTTGTTTGATCTACAATTATAATGCATAAAAATGTTAGATTTCATGACAAAATGGAACCTGACCCACAAGGAATGATTAAAAGAGCTAGGACCTCATTAGTCCTGGGAAAGGAAACCAAAGAGAGAAACAGCTGCCTTACAAGTATATAAAGGAGGTATTAGAGAGGACAGGGAACGATGACTCTCATTAATCACTAAAAACAGAAAAAGAAGAAATAGGCTTTAGCTGTAGTGGAGGAAGTTCAGATGAGTTTGATAAAGGAAAAGATATTCATGAGGTGCAGGCAGGCAAGGGAGGCAATACAACAATTACCAAAAGGGGTGGCTGGGCTGCTACCCACCCACCCAGGGGACAGTGACACTGCTCGTACTGTACCCTCGCACTAAATGCCCTTTCCCAAAGGGTCTCACAGTAAACACCCTTTCCCAAAGCACTTTTTTTTTTTTTCTCTCAGAAAACTCTGGAATCTAATAGCATGTTGCTGTTTTCCCCAGGCAAAAAGACTACTCGGAGCAGACTAGTATGAAGAGGCTCTTGAAATTTTCCATCCCTCTACCTCCTCCCACCTTCTCTTTCACTCTTCTTTGCTCTTCAGAGCATTATCAGTGTAGCACATTTTACATCAATAGGCCATAAAACCTGTGGAGATAAGATAATGAAGCTAGTACATAAACAAAAGGGTATGTAAGAAAGAGTCAGTGTCTGAAGAACCCTTCTGTAGAACCCAAGTGTCAGCCAGAGGTTCCCTAAGGTGTAAGAGACAGCTGAGGTGTGCCACAGGTTCAGCATAACTTGGACTGCCTGCAGTTGGACAAAAACTTGTACACTCTTGCTATTCAACAGCTAATGTATTGGAACAGCTCTGTTAGCATCCTTCCACATCTACGTTCTTTTCAAGCCAAGCAAGTCAAAGTATTTCAGAGAAAAATGTGACAAGATAATCAATAGCTACAGAAGGTAGCCTCTTTGATGTCTCAACAGCTGCTCAATTACATGGGAAAGAGGAGAATAGCCTTACTGGCTTTTAGAAGCCAACATCAACCTGCTTATTTACATTTTAAGTAAGAATTCAAGATTTGAAGTTGTTCAGTCGAAAACACACGTAGTGTCCATAAACTCATCATGTGCCTCTCCTCAAATACATTAATCAATCATCACACTGTACTCATACTATAGAGCTCTAGAGATGTTTTTCTCGCTTACATATTTAGCAACACCTGGAGTACAAAAGGGAGGAGGAATAATGACCAACCCTGTTCCATCTGTTTGCACACACTGCACACCCCTGCAGACTTGTAGAAGAGCAGAGGCTTTGTACATTATCCTGATCTGATACCCAAGAAAGCCTTGTTTACAGGTTCAGTCCCTCCAAACAGCATCCACAAATTTGAATACACTTGGCCTAATGTAAGTCATACACAGATCCAGTACGAGAAAGGCAGTATGGCCTTAGAAATCCAATTGTCTTATAAATCTAATTGCCTTTCCAAGCATTTCATACAAGCTTTTCCACATCATTTCACTTCCAAAGATAACATATATTATAAGAGATTATTGAATGGGTTTAAAACAACTTTAATATCCATACAGATATATAGTATGACTGGGACAGTCAGAGAAGCCACAGTCTTCAAACCATCCCACTTTACCTTACTGATACCTTGGGAATAGTTTTGCTAGAACGGCTCTTTGCACCCTTTAATCCCAAATTAAACCAATTCCTTTTTAATGTGAAACAAAGAGACTGCTTCTGTTAATCCCTGGATTTTAATGACATACTAACAGCAAACAGTTAGACATGACTTTAAAGCAGTATTCCCTTGAATTGCCTGGAAATGTGCTCATCCCTGTAAAGAGTACCCTGTAAAGAGTTCCCTTTACCCTTCTGTTCTGTTTTTCACTTTCATACTTCACCTTTAATTTCTCTCTCTCCTTTATTCTATCAATCCAGTCACTAAGAACTCACTCTTAGTTCTGTAACTTGTCTTCTTCCTAAGGTAAACACTTTAGCATGAAAAATATGAACTCGAGACAAAACTAGAATCATGGATAACAAGTCATGTTTCCTCTAGTCCAAACTGAAATGAAAAGTGGTCACAGAAGTGCAAATAATGTTCCCTTTTTTAATAAGTTCTGTCTTCATTGTTGAGGAACATGCAGAACAAAAACTCTACAGGCTGCTGTGTATACTGGAAATATCAGCAAGCAGGATAACATTTAGCCTATCACTACACTATTTGTTAAACAGATTACACTGTGTATTTTCTCAGATATTTCTCAAGTTAAACATATTTCCAGGGTAAAGCTAATACACCAATTTTCTCTTCCTAAAATTAAAACAGAAGAAAAGAAAATGGTCCCTTTTGACTTTACTGATATTAAAAAATTCTTACGATTACAATAGTATGAACACCATAGCAGCAGTTTTGAAGGAGACAGTTCAGAAATGTATTGGAAAAAGAATCCAGTCTCAAGCAATTACCTTAGAGCAGTACAATTAATAGGGAGGTTAAATAATACAAACTGCTGCATTGATTTGACACTATGAGTAATTGTATGGAACACCTATTAATCTGCTTATCCCAAAGTTTTTTCTTTGAAATTCGACATTTTGAATCTCCTAGCAGGCATTTTAAAGGAGGAGGATTGGAATTACAGCTTGTACAAAATACAGTCATATTCTACAGTGATCACTATTATTCTGGGGCTTTGCAAAAGTATCCAGAGTTGCATTTGGTTTCTTTGGAGCCACTAGCTTACTACAACTTGAGTTCCTCTTCCCTTCCTACCTTTTTTTTTTTTTTTTTTTTTTTTTTTTTTGTAAGTCAAAGAATAGATCTCATCAAAATGGGATGACAAATTTTGGAGCTACTGGCATAGTGTATTAGCATCCATGCAAGATATGTTAACAAATCCAGAAAGAGGGGATGTTTAAGACTGCTGACAAATATTCCTCCCCACAGCAACACCATTTCAATGGGCTTTAAGTCAGGGCCTTGTCTTAGAAGTAAGAGACCTTTTATTGTGAACATACTGTACCTCTGATCAATTCTCTAAGTGACGTATGTATTAATCCAGACCTATGGAACATATTACTCCATTAGGATCAGAGGGAGAGCAAAGGGGGTTGTTCTGGTTTTAGTCATCTTTTTAACTTTTTTTTTTCAAATGAACATTAAGTATGCCACATCTTCATCAGAAAACACAAGCATAGACAACTAAAAAAAAAAAGCCAGATACTGGAAAAACAAGATTAGAAAAAGTGTGAAAGACCCAAGCACAGAGAATGAACGAGCCATGTTTGGTCACGAAATCTGACATTTTCTGTAGACAAAACTGATCCTTCACACCACTTACTCCTCACGTTTCAACTCCTAGAGTAATACTGGCAGGTTGTAGGCAAGAAGCAAATCTTTCAGATGAATTAGTCTGTGAGATCCTTTCAAAATCACATTTTGAGTTTTGAAGAGACCAAAATCTGTCCTACATGTAGGGATAATTAGAGACAGCTTTCACTGATAAATACCAAGGAGACCCCTGATGAGGTAATGAGTGAGGATTTGGGCCATCTGCCTTTCTGCTATCATCAATTCATGCTCTGGTCAAATCTTCTTCAAGTCCTAATTCCTAAGCTAATGGGTGAGCTCCACTGCACAGCTTACTGCAGTTTCACCGCCAACAAACCACCAGTCAATTACATCTAGGAAACTGTCTGCTCCTCTAAAACTTATGATCACCTTATTGTAAAAATATTTATTTCTAGGCCACCATACACTTAGCTCTACCACCAAAACTAAACAAAGGGAGGGAGGTGCAATAAAGAAAGGAACAGAAAAGGATAGAAACAATGTTATGCTTTAGTTTTTCCTTTCCTCCCTCTTACTCTTGCTAACTTGCTAGCAGGTACCTAAGTAGTGTAATTTTACACACTGATTTCCAAACTAAGATGTAGATCACTAGGAATTATTCCCCAACCTCTGGTAAGAGGGGAATAAATAAATAAATAAATAAATAAATAAATGATGGACTTCATATATAAAGAACACATTTTTTAAAACACGAAGCAAACTGGTTTCTCTGTGCATTAAAACCTTTGCACAGCAATGTCCATGGAAACCCTGTCACCCTCCACCCCCCCAAAAAAAAAAGGTAGCATTTGCAGAGTCACAAACTAGCCGCTATTTCTCTGGTACTAAGGAATACTATAATCTAAAAGCAATGAAATGGAGAAGCAAAGAGGTCAACAGCCTAAGCACTCTTGAACAAAAGTTCCCTTGGAGATGTCAGCTGCGATCTCATTTGTTTCCCCTAACACTTTCATGTCTCCCTGCTCCTTTCTTTAAAGCTCCTAACTCAGTGGCTGACAAATGATCACTTTAAAAATCTCTGTACAGGAATAACCAAGTCTGAATATGCCCACTGAATGTAACTAAGCTCTCCAACCGCTCGGACTGGGGCTGATTCTGTAAAGCTGTTTCTGGCCACACACACAGCAACACAGTTTTAACCATCAGCTTCTCAAAATGAAGCAAATTACGTCAATTTTCACATGTAATATCATCTCTTCCTGACAGCGTTGAAGTCAAGTGGACTATTCTGGAACAGGTTTTTAGGGAAATGCATTCATGATTTATTCTTTCTTTCCTACAGTACCCTCAGAAAATAGCAAAGTATGCTGACTTCTCCACATACAGAATGGAAACTGTGTTAAGGGCAGGTTTGCAGATATATCCCACTGCAGAAAGTCAAGAGAAGAGGAGGACCCAAATGGATGCATGCAGAAGATAGTTGACAGGAAAGGAGAAAAAAACTTGACCAGATAAGGAAAAGAAATTTTTTTTAACCTCCTACAAAGAAGTGAGAACAGTCTTTTCCTTCAATTTCCTGATGTTTCAAGTTTGTTTGTTTTCCCTCATTAAAAACAAACCTTCTGTAAGAGCTCTATAGAAGTGAAGGTCTGGAGACGGCCTCAAAAACAGCATCATCTTTGGCTGCTCCAGAGAAAAAAAGCAAGAGAAAAAAAAAAAAAAAAAAAAAGATGCATTTGGTTCTGGAACCCTTTGGTGAGGAAGTTTTGAAATTGCAACCCACTCTTACATGGATGTCTGAAGGCAGAAGCAAGCCCTGCTGCTGCCATTTATTCTCAGAAGCATTCAGTCTTCTAAATATTTGTTTCCTGGGCACAGAACAGATCATCAAATGGAACACCAGGCTTTCAACATTTAAACATGTGGCTGGCTGTTTAAGTTCTCCTTTTACAAACAAACAAACAGAAAACCTGTGGATTCACAATTACTATAATAAGCATCACAATGGACCAGGAATCTCTAAGATAACAATTCATTTTTCCAAGAATGGAAGCAATCATCTGAATTCAGGATATATGCGACTTTTTGAAATATACTATTTCCTTTTGCTGCATAGGTGGCATACACTCACCATAAATTTTGGAAAGCCTCAACTTAGGAGCTCATAATTAATGTCTGTTGTATATTAAGAAGAACATCAAACCAGGTGAAGAAATTTGGCCCCTCAGAAATGGACAATTATCCTTCTAAAAGCTCTCTTTTAAAGGCAGAAACAGAAAAGTACAACCTGACAGGATGACTATTAGACTATTTCCTCCTTCTACAGACCATTCGAACAGAGAGAGCTTTTTATTCATGACATATTAACATAACTGTGACAATAAACAGGATCCTAGGCAGCACCAACATGCTACAGAAAATAACAGGTGGATCCTACCTGACACCCTACTAACTCATGAGCACCTCAGATTCCAGTTGGTTATCCTGCCCATCGGGTGCTCTTAGAGCCAGGCTGAGATGGTGCTCCAGGAGAACTGCAACACACCAATAAACATCAAGACTCCCAACCTGAAGGAAGGTGGTCTAGGAACGATTCGCACAAGTCTTTCTATTTTACCTTGTCAAAGCAGTTAATGATGTTGCAACAACAGCACTTTCCAGCTCTCACAACTATATATAAGCTATATATATAACTATATATAAGCCATTCACATGGCTACACATAGTGCATTACCCCACCTCTATCGCTTAATACATGGCAGAGGATACATATGCACTACTGCCCTTCCGAATGAAGCCAGACGTGCAAATCACCACAGGAGTTATAGCACTAGCATTGTTTTCAAAGAAACAAAAGATTGAGGTTTAGAAATAGGTGGTTCTGTATAGTCAATAGTTTATTGACAGTACAACTAATACACCCTACTGAATCATGTAAACAAGCATGAGACTTGATCTTTTCACTTCCGAAGGCTTCCCAGCTGGGGTTTTCCCTTCTCAGATTTATCTATCATCCAGGCAATAGTGTGTGGCCACAGAAGTGCACAATAAATGCTAACGCACTTATCAAGGAATTCCCCTCTGCTTTTCTTCAGACAAGAAACGCAGGAAATAGTACAGAAAAGGCACACAGTAAGCCACATTAACCAGCTTCAAAGCCGTTCAACTTGTGTGGCTGCATGCATTCAGGAGAAAGAACATACCACTTTCTCCCTTGCAAGGACTGCTTTCCTTCAGCAGTTTGCCAAGTGATTGCCTTCCAGTATCTGTGCTTAATCCTACAGATGCCTTTCTTTGGAGTTGTTGCCATTCTGTGAAGAATTAGTTCTGCTTAATAACCCAACTGTTGCACGGAGAACATCCAGCACAGTTTTGCACTTTACAACATGAAGGATCAGAACACAAGCAGGATTGTGCAACAAAAGACATGTCCCTTCACAGCCATCCTCATTTGGCAGCAAAAAAAGAAAACAGGTAGAAGAATAGAAGTAGAAAATTAAAGATTGACTGCTAGGATTCAAAAGTTCCTCAAAGAACAGACCCCAAAAAGATCAATGAAAATGTGATAATTACTCAGTGAAACACAGAGAAGCCAATTTCAGCACTATGCAACAAAAGCCTCTGACACTGCAAGTTCTAAAGCTGCCCTGTTCTGATCAATGAATGCCACCGCAGATGCCAGCAGGAGGGTAAGACCTCTATTTATCAGTCACACACCTTTAAAAATAAATAAATGCTATTCCTGGCTAAAATAAAACAAGACTCTAAGTAGAAAGCAATACCCACTCTTCCCCTCACCCTGCCCCGCTCATCAATCACGGGCAGCACTGCAGAGCGCATCCCAGGACAGGAGCGGGGCCCCACACATTCCTCTGCTGCCGCCCACCACTGCGCCTTCCCTCACATCTGGGGAGAGGCGGAGGAAGAGGTTCCATTTCTTACAGTGGCAAACTGACACCGTCCACATATGAATGAGTGTAAGCTGATATGGCGGTGCTGCAAGTCTTCAGGCTGTCAGAAACGCAACCCCTGAGAGTTATGAGCACTCTGCATGTCTCGCTTATAGTGGTTCAGAAGCAGCGTTCTAGAATAAAACATAAAATTTCACTGCAAAACGCTGGGGAGAGATGCTGAGAATTCAAGCCCTTCAGCCCCCTCTCCAAATGTCAACATTGCTGCATTCCCGCGGGGAAAGGGAAGGAGAGATGCCTCCGCTCTCAAGGACCAAACGCCTTCAGCTCATTCCTGTCACCAAATGCCCCCCTACCGCATTACACAGCCCAGAGACCTCCCCAGGAACAGCCTTTCTGTGCAGCACAGTAACTAACAGCAAAATTCAGAACGGCTCTGAGAGCAGCAGAGGGAAAAACAGGAAAAAAAACTTCACACATCAACAAAAAAGTAACAAAAAGCATTTTCAGTACTGTGTGTTTGCTGAAAACTATTTAATTCCTCTAGTTAAATGCTTATCTGCAGTATTTCTGGAGGTGGGGAAGGGCAGGACCTTGTAACAAATCAGAGGTACAGCTTCCAGATGAAAATCACACTGCCTTCAATGCCATGGAAATGCCTGTATTTCCCCCTAAGTATATTTATTTCACTCCCTTATCTGTCTGGAAAATAATCTGCAAATTTATTCTGGATTTACCATAAAAGCCCTCATATCAAAAGCAAGCAGAATAAACAAAAAAATGTCTTTAGAGGAAGTCACCTCATAAGGTGACCCCTTATTTTATGCTGCTTGCTACAGCTGTTGACTTCTGGGGTGGGAGGCAAGAGCTGGATTTCCAGTTTGCTCGGTCCCAGCACAAGCCAAGAGTGATGTCCTACTAAGTAGGTAATACCTCTGCTTATTAGATTTCTTATGTGCTCTAATACACACTGACAAGCCATTTTCTATCCCCGTGATTTTCAAAGGCTCATTATTTACCTTCAGTTCAGGGCCATGAGTCACAGCTACCCCAGGCACCAAGGTTATGTTACCTGGAGCACGGAGAAGCTGGTACCCCCATCCCAAACATCATACTCCAGCCTGAAACAACCAAGCTCCAAGAAACGGGACTGATCCTCGGGAAATGCAAGTGTAGACATGAAAAGAGTATCGCCAAGCCCCCATGAAATAATATCTGCAAGTGGCAAAGGAGGCCTACTCAACAGATGTTGTACTTAGCCCAGATTTCTGCCACATCTATAGAGCAGTGTAACAGAGAATAGCTAAGCACGGTTAGATTAGCTCAGAGTTCCTTCATCTCTTGTGCTCTTAAGATAGCGTAAGCCACTCATTTATCTCAACAAATACAAAATTCTCCCATTTCCCTCAAAAAGAGGAAGAGAAAAGAGTAAACAGGGGAAGTCCCACTGTATTTTCTTGTGCATTATGCATTTGTTCTTCCATCAGCAGAAGTTTAACACCTTGGCCTGAAGCCAATCAGAAATCCCTCATAATGCGTTCAATAAGCCAAATCAAAACAATACATAGTTTATACGAGTGGGGAAAGAAACTTGAAGGTCATATTTCATCTGCTGCAGCTCATCGTGCTCATTCAAACAGATGCAGAAGGTTAACTAGCGAGATCTGCTCTTAAATGCCTGCTATTTCCAGTGGAAGGAGCTAAGCAACAACACTCTTTCCTCAGTACGTTATGTAGAGGATCAGCAGGAAAAGAAAAGAAAAGAAAAATCTTAACGCTAAGGAAACCTGGCCCAGATGAAGGGAAGATGGACAGAAGGGCCTGGCAAAATACTTTCATAGTGCAAATCAAAAGTTAGTTTCTGGGTGCATTAACTACAAAACTGAAAACATGACTCAAATTTTGTAAAGCACGAAACACCTCCCTCTGTTTAACAACGGGGATTCTAAAAACAGAATCAGACAAATGGAGAGGTGGCCCTCTTGTCCATTTGGAGAATGCTGAGTTTGTACAACAAACTTTTGTTTTTCAGGTGAAAATGTGTACTAGATAGAAGATACTATCTTCTACTATCTTTACAGCTGCCTGAGGTGTCTGTAGGTAAGCAATCTATTAATTAGATCCCGTACAACTTGTCCTCTTCTCAGTTTTCTCTGTATCTAAAACGGAGGTAACTCACTAATCTTCTTTTACGTGCTTTAGTCTTTTCTGGATTGCTTAACACCACCTATATGAGAGGTATTGGAAGGGTTAGAAATACAATATTCATATATTTTACACATTAAAACTAGGTAAAAGGTTGATAAAAATTACTATTCTCGACCCTGTTACATCAACTGATCACAAAAATCTATTTACTTGTTGGCAAAAAACCTGAGAGGAAAGGAAGAAATCACAGGAAGGAAGAGGAAAAAAAAAAAGCCCTATCACACTGATGGAATTGAAATGATCTGTCCCTCTTCATGAGCATCACACTGTGCTGATAAACTAAATCTCTCTTTGATTGAAGGCCGAATTAAAACAGAGCGAAGCAGGAACTCTTCTGACCCAAAAGTAATCCACTCAATCATATAATGCATCCCTTTCCTTTTAGCAAAATGAATAGCCCTCCACAGAACCTTTTTCTTCCTTGACAAGTCCTTGACAGAAGAATGTGAATCTGGACAGTTAAATGAATCAATCACCAGCTGCTAGTCTAGGGCCAAGATGGTGAGCCGAGGGGCCTGCCAGAGTTCACTGACCACTGGTCAAAGCAGGACAAAGGCTTTGCCTCTATGAATAGCCCGCTTCTGGGATCCAAAGGTCACTTAGCTGCCTTGGAAACGGTCCCCTTCGGTTATTTAAAGTTCTCAGGCTATTCTGCTGCAGATATTATTGTTTCAGGTGGTCACCATCTTTCCTCTTCACAAGTTTGTGAAAGGCCGGGCAACTATTATCTAGGTAAAAGCAAGAAAATGGCAAACACGGCAACAACTAAATAATAGGGTAAGGAACAATTAAAGTAAGCAAAAACAATGCTTAACATTTCCTCATAATTCCAGCTACTGAACATGCCTGTGAAAAACATCCTTAGAGAAAGAAGGTAAGGCACACAAAGAGCCAGATCCCCAACAGGATCCAGGTGCACCAAAAGTGCAAAGTGCTGATTACTTCACTGCTTTTGAGATACTTTGCATAAATGTGTTGGGAAGAGAGGGGGGGGGAAATAAAAGGATGGGCTGCTCTCTAGTCATGAAAGTCATGAACACTGTGAGCTACATTTTCAGAAAGGCACCCTGTGCCTCCAGATAAGATCTACAGCCTAGCAAGTACATGGTGCTCTAGGCTATAAGCCGGAGCATCGCATAAATATTTGAGGGAGAAAAAATTTAAAAAGTAATGGACAGACCAGATAGAGGAGGAGGTGCGACCCACAGGTGCTAATTTCTTCGCAGCACTGCAGTTCACAGTTCTCTCTGGCACCGACCTAAAACCACTCACCACAAAAAAAGCTTGTCTCCCATACACCAGGGGAGGAAAACCAACCAACCAAGCAAAGCAAACACACACAAAAAAACACTATTTCCCCTCCGAATCAGATCACAGAGAGAATAAAAGTTGCCCTGACAAACACTAGAGAATTATACAGCTCAGTGCTCATACAAGTCCTGTCTACACACAAGCTTAAACTGTAGTCAAAAGTATAAATCAAATGTGGGGTTTGTTAGTTCTGTGTTATAAGGCTTCCTAAGTCAGCTTACTTTGTGATAAACAATACTACCAGCAGGTTTACAAGTCCTGCTACAGACTTCTACCAGATCTTCACTGGTCAGTAAAGCAGGGCAATAACAACCCACTGTTCACCAAAATATTTTAAACTAAAATTAAAGCTATTGTTAAATACACGTACACGCTGACACACCAGTCCATGCCTTGGTTGGATCAGACAGTTCTGATATTTAACTTGTCTCAGAACTGTAGCAGGAGGCAGGTACTCTGCCATCACAAGGCTTTTCCTGACACCCTGACTACATAAAACTTGTATTTTCAGGTATATTTATTTCTTTTGTTGCTGCATTACATACACGTTAGACAAATGAAGCTAACCACCAAGCTTTCCAACTAATGTAGCATTCAGTTTATCTGCCTCTCACATGTGTGTATACACACACGATGAAAATTTGCAAACTCAAGTGCTCAGAAGTCAGGAAACTGATGAAGAAGTTGCTCATGGAAGTCCATTTTTTGTTTATATACGTGCCTTAGCAAACAATCCAACTTTGCACAATCACACTTCCCCTACTATTCATGGCACCAAATGAATAGTGTTCATGTAATGAGCAACTATTCAATATTTTGTTTTCCCCTCTCTGTGCAGTGTGTGGCCTCATTCCTTATTTATTGCACTCTACTAAGCCCTGCCGCGAAGACAGAGTTATTAAATTCCCTATGGCCTTTTCTGCAGGGCTCTGAACTACAGTTCTTCACAAATGGAAACGCGTTTACTTACACAACACCTCAAGGCGAGGTTCTATTATTATTTTAATTTTACCGCTGGGTACAAACAGTCGGATGGTGGCCCAAAACATCACTAACTTTAGGAGTCCAAGATATGACAGTGATCCTTCACAGCACCCCATGTGCTGCAAGCACAGCTCCAACTTGTTGCGGCTCCAAGAGACCGAAACACAGAGCCTCACATCAAGCACAGAGGAAAAAAGCAGCACATCATGACAGGCTTTCTGTGACCGGTAGGGCCAACCTGGTTGTGGCACAGAACACAGAAGCTCCTGGTTGAAGCAGTGATGCAATTTCCATCCTTCGCAGGTCCCCTCACTGTGAGGTTATTCTTTGCCTTCCTGAAGTGCCTGCGAAAAGTCCGGGACTCCCAGGTCCTCACTGCAAGTTGCTTCGACAGGCACACTCCTCTCTGCCATTTCTCTGGAGCCAGGCTTTGGTAGCCCCCCAGTGCTCTCCCAGTCCCACCCTGTACCCATGGTGATCTCCACATGGAGCCAACCCCAGGCCTCCCTCCGCAGACCTTTCCCCAGTTCTGGTCACTTCCCACCAACGCGTTTCTCTTCCCCTTCCTGACCTCTAGACACATGAGGCCACTCACACCTCCACCTCGCCCACTTGCTCTCCCAAACTTCCTCCCCAGGTAATTAGGCCATTGTTTTCGCTGACTTCAGCTTTCGATGCCAGCTGGTTTCTCCAGGCAGTGTTAGATCACACTTCAGCTCCTCAGCAATTCAGAGCAGGAGAAAAAGGCAAGTCCACAGCTGCCTGCAGCTGCTTGGAAGGCAGGCCCAGCTTGGCCTTCCCAAACAACATGCTCAGCACCAACAACACCCTCGGTGTCTCTAGGCGAGTAAGGCCGTGCTGAATGCGTGCAAACTCAGGATTTTTCCTCACAATTTGCAGGACAACCAACTTTGGAAACATCTTAATAGCAACTGAAAAAGCTACTCCCAGACCACTTCCCAACAAATCCTATGTCTCTGCTCCCTAAGTAGACATTCCCATGCTTTCCTAGTGGAAAAAAAAAATACAGAAAAAGCAGTTTTACTTGAGATTTGTGAGTGAATGGGATAAGCAGTCCTGCAGAAGTCTACTGTATAAAAAGAAATAGTAGTAATAATTATTAAAAAGACACAGATATTTAATAACAAAGAGATGGATATTGACATGACAAATTTCTATTCAAAAGGTTAACATGTCAGAAACTTAGTAACCGCAGTCCTGCAATAGCGCTATATATTATTATTACTATTATTACTGCAATATTACTGGGATATTACTGTTTGGTAAGTTTACTGGCAGACAGTGCCACCAGTCTGCTCAGAATAAGACCATCATTTGCACAGATCAACAGACCAGGAAAGGTGACTGCTGGTATTTTTAGCAAGATTCCTGACTGAAAAACAAACAAACAAAAAAAAACAACACAGGTTTCATCTGTACTATGTAAAAATAAAGCTCAGCAGCCAATTCTCTGTTTTGGGATACTTGATAGGAAGGATATTTGTCTTCTCAGAAAATGATGTTTTTCCCATTGACATAACTCTAGGCTCTGCTATTCCTTCAGAAATAGTCCTGTTATTGGGATTAAAGCCAAAGGGGAAAGAAAAAAAAAAAAAAAAAAGATACAGGGCCAACCCCTGCTAACATTCCAAAACTTCCACCTTACCTAGCACAGACGTTTCAATGACTCCAAATCAGAACGAAGTTACAAGAAACAGTCTGCAGCTCAGACTTACTCAGTTGTTTCTTGAGATGGTCTGAGCTATTCTACCAGTTGATAGCTCCAAAAAGTTGAGACAACCCTTCCCAGATAGTCCCATATCCCAGCTACTCCTTCTTGCTTATATCCAAGCCAGGTCTAGTACTTGTAGGATCCCAGAGGACACCAGTTCAAATCATCACAGCTAACTACATTAGTTCAATAATTTACATATCCCCAAAAAAGGTGTTTTTTCTGCCATGTTACCAATCAGATGAGCACCACAGACTGAACAAGAGACATGGCATTTACTGCATCCTAATCCCTACACTTCCAAAATTTCAAAACTAGTATCAGCCACCTTTTGTTTAAAGCATGATTGATTCTTCTGTTTTGGATAGATTGAACTTCTTTATATTCCATTGCAGTTTCTTTTTTAATAGCTTCATGATCACGTTGTCAGTGGAATTTCATATCCAGTATCCACCTAAAATCCCATAGGCTACCACTAATGAAGGACATTAAAGTAAACATCAACATTACAAATGCTTTTCTTAACACAGAACATAGGTTTTGAATGCATTTTATTCTCTCGGTAGGATCTACCTCCAGTATCACCTCCGGTGCAGAAAGTATAATATGTCTTTGACTCAGCTCTAAAAGTAAAGAAGCACTGTTTCTAAACGGAAGTCCAATGAAATTCTTCATGAGAAATGCTTATCATATTCTTAAAACGAAATATTCTCAATATAACCTATGACCTTAAACAAAGCCTAGTATAATACCATGTATCTTATAATGATACCTATTAGCAAATTAGGTATCTTGCCTTGTGTGCAGAGAAATAGTTTCCTGCAGTTCATTTATGATACATAAGGATAGATTTTTTTAGCGTGCATATTTTTATTATTTATTTTACATAAAGTCATGAAATCACAATCATTCTATGCAGGTGCTATGGATGAACATATAAAGCACTGTGTGGATTTCAGGGATTCACCATCTGAAAGCTTTTATTCTTCCACAGTGAAGGAAAGTTATGACCTTTGACATGTGGCTATGGTGCCAAAGAAACTGCTCATAAATGTGTGTCAGTAAAGAAGCAGAAATCAATAAATTCATTTAATCCAGTGAACTATTATGTAGTGGGACACAATATATTTTAAAGAGCCAACTGCTCTACTCTTTCTCTCAAAAGATGAACATCTTACCTAACAGATTTTGGGATGTTCAATTTTTGGATGGTTTTACAATCTGAACCTTGTCTTTAACCCATTAATAAGCATTTTAGTCTGATATGCCACAAATTGTTAGCACATTCATTCCTGCTCTGAAAGATCCCAGATACAACTGGATCCAGGTAGCACAACAGGAACACTAGCAGGTGGGCAGATATCCTATTAACAACCTCTACCATTGCTGGAGATAGCTATCCACAGGAATCAAACACAGGCAGGTGTTAAAAGCACATATTTTTCACACCAGGTGCTCAAGAGCAGAACGAATAAGATATCATTCCAAACACTGTAATTTCAAAAGACCAAATGAATCACTACCCTACAACATATATTGTGAAGCTTTTCAACAAAGCATTTGGTCATCTACCATATGTTTTATGTGAATCAGCAATAAGCAATATCATGTGAAGGTGATGACCATTAAAAACAAGTACTAAATGCCATGTGCTGGGAATGTCACAAACTCCAATCAGTATTACCAAAAATTCCATGCACTGCACACCGTATCAATGCTTACCTCTTCTAGTGTTTATCATAGCCAAGAACCCCAAATACTAGAAAATAATTATTGCTAGAAATAAGGTTCACAGCCTTAAAACAAGGAGAAAAAAAAGTTTACCAGCTGGAAGGAACAACAAAAATCATGTTTCAAAAATGAAAAACAAACAAAAATCCTTGCACCATATCCACTTCTTAAATAAACAAAACATTAATTTTGAGAACACATAGAGTGATTCACCAGACTACAGACTTAGATGTACTGGTTGCATGAGCCACAGTGCACAGAGCACTGCAGATTTGTATTACGCCACATATGCTGTATACAGCTCAGTCGTGATAAAATTGAGCTGCCCTCATGGCACGGACTGGCTGAACTAATAAAAGCAGTATCCAGTTTCAACCTCTACAGAAGATCAATGATAAATCTGCTTGTAAACTGTGGGTCACAGGGCTGTTTGCATAAAGGAGCACTAAAAGGAAGATGGGAAAAAAAAAAGATTGTCATGTGCTCATTTACACTTTTGGGGGACGGTGAAGGGGAAGGAAGTTTCACCCTTGTAATTTGGGACACACCACATGCAAAGTTTCTCTTTCCTCAGGCAAAATGACAGAGTCGTGCCAGAACTCCTGGAGAATATTTCCAGTTAACATCAATTTGCCGGATGTCACAGACAAGTTTAATGAACAAAATGATAAATGTCTGTCAATGGCTTCATAAAGTCAATGAATTCTGGTTACAAAGAGCATACATAATGCACAGCTCTGCCTGAGGCACATGTTAGAGTTATTAGAGGTTTACTAGAATCTCAGTGTAGACAGTGACATGGTAATTTAACAATTTACACTAGTTAATCTGCTGATAAATTACCCAAACAATTATTAATATGTTCAAGATTGTACTAGCAAGAGAAAGCAAGAAATTATTTAGAACTCTTCTGCGTGTTCAAAGACGTTGAGTCTCATTTTAAAGTTTCCTTGAAAACATGATGGCTTATTTGATAACTTCCAGTTGTAACAAAACGTGGAACAAAAACCAATACCAGGTAACACTGTCCCCTTGTTATTGTCTATTGTAAAGGCTATCAAAACAGCTTTTTCTTAATCATACTTATTATCTGATTTTGAAATGACAGCCAGACCACTTGAGACAAGATATTACGCTTCTGTCCAATCATTTTTACCTCATCTAAATTTGGGGTCAAAATTGACCTTTAAGTATCTTATGACACTTCCCTCCTTTGCCACAGCTGTGAAAATAAGCTCCATTGGAAAACAGTACCTCCTTCCAGCCACCAGACAGGAATAAGGAGGAGGAGGGGATTAGCAGAAGCAGTTTTGCAAGTCCAAAGCAAAAACATAGCATATTAAAAAAAAAAAAAAAAAAAAAATACATGCAGCAAAAACTGCCTATGACACATGAGAATTAGAAAAGGGTGGGAACACTGGACACAAATGCAGAGAAAAATGTGAATATTAGAACAATCAACAAACAAATGAAAAGCTTTTGTATTCAATGCTTCTCCTGTCCAAGTTATGTTAAGGTGTGCAGAAGTGAGTGCATCACAATACAGCTTAAAAAAACAACAAGCCAGTCTGTGACAGGCGGATAGATGGCCTTGGTGATGTTGGTGTAAGAAAAGGCGACTGATCATCGCTACTTCACGTGAGAAATTAATACTGCAGAGGTTGAGGGGATACAAAAGAACAGATTCTTTTTCCAGTCCTATTCTCTTGTGTTTTTTTCTCTTTAACCTGACATGGCTCAAATGGGAGTTATACATGTATCTATATAAATAACTCAAAACCCTCACCTAGAAAATTCAGAAAGATATTTAGTGTAATGTAAGACTTGAGAAGTAAGCCGTAGATATCTACCAGGGTCTCTCCAGATTAACTGTTACACATGTCATAAAATTACAGATCAATTAAGAATCCAGCATTTTTTCTTCTATAATTCTATTAATTTATGATACCATAAGGACAGGTGGGTTTTGCACAAGAAATTCTGACCTAATGAAATGAGAACAGACAATGTAATCAATCAATATGAACAGTAATCATATCTAAAGATGCTTAAACAAACAAACAAAAAAATCAGTCTGAAGTTAAAGAGTTGCTGCTGTTCACAAAATCTCCTCCAGCTTCTAACATGCAGGCATCAGTGGATCCAAGATACAAATCACAAGCTGCAAAGACTTAGTTTAACTGCCCCTAGCTATGTATTAAAAGAACACCAGAAGACATGTTTAATGCCTGTAGTAACTTTTGTGAGTCCCTTCCCACTGGTCGACTTGGTGATAATTTCTTTCAAAACTGACTCTCACATTCAAATAACTTCAGAATGGAACAACAGCTAATTTCCATTACACATACTTCTAGGATAAAGGAAAACATTGCTATTTTCAAATTCAAAATCACAATTTTAGCATGTTCTGAGACTAGTGGACTAGGTAACATCTACTTAAGCACAGGCTTGGCAAAGACATTCCCCGTCTAAATACTGATTTGATGAATTGCAGGGTTTTGAGACAAAACCCATCCTACCACCAGGCCCATTATATTGATTCTAGGTAGAAAGTTTTCTTCTGAAGATTTTACAGATGAGAAGGTATATCAAGACCCTCTCCTCCAGTTAGATTTGTGCTTTTCACAACAGAATTCATTCATAATTCACAAACAATGGAAATCTTATTTCTTGCTGTCCAAGAGAACTTCACAGGGGCTCTAATGGTAGTCACTTGGCAAAGGCTGGAGACATAATTTGCTCAGTAGTATTCTACTACTGAAAAAAAATGATAAAATAGAAGTCAAAGTAGAACTGTAAGGTCTTGAGAGGAAAAGTGATGATCATTACTTTCTATGCTTTCTATGGAAATGACTGCTGAGTTCTTTTGGTTTTGTTTTTTTACTACTGATCTGACTGAGCAGATGGCTCACCTGTATTGTCTTCTGCAGCAACATCCCTTAAAAATGGCCATACCTCAGCGTCTCCTGAGGTATCTAAACACAGGGTTTCCACACTTGCAGATTACTAATCATTTTTTGCACTTTTTTTTCAAAAAAGAGTACCTTCGTCTCTACCACCTGGTCTTTGGATTTTCAATTTTCCAGTGTTCTGTTTGGTTGGTTTGGCTTTGTGTGGGGGGGTTTTGTTTGTTTGTTTTCTTTTTCATTGTGTATAGAAGCAATTCCTTCATTTATGCTATACAAGGTCAAATTACATGACCTGGTTGTTTCCTGTACACGCTCATGAGTTTTTAGATAGTCAAGGACAGGTTTCCAAAAGGAGTGGGGCTGGGACCGAGTGCATCACGCATTCTGTGAGCCTCACCAGCCTCCATGCCCATGACTGCCAGAAACTCCACTTAATGAGGTTCCTACTCATTTTCTATTTCTGTAATGAACATTCTTGTCCGTTTTCAATTTTGCTAGGACATCTCTATCAGTGCATCACTCATTCCACTTGTTTCATATTCCAGAAGTCTTGTCTTTCCTCAAAGCATTTTCTATGTGCAGAAACAACTTTTTAAGATCATTTTCAAATAACTTATGGGAATATATGTATATTGTTACATTAGTCAGAATAAATTAGTTTATACACATGTAAACCCAAGAACCAAGTCTACAAAAGACTAAACTCCACTCCTGGCCAACTTTCTCCCCCCCCAGTACTTAAGACACTCATTCCTAGCAGCCCTTCCAGAGATGGTGAAGTAGTATCCTGGTACTTTGCAACTTTTGCCTCAAAGTAATGATTAAATTCTAGTAACAGCTTTAGCTATAAAACTTGTCAGCATCTTTTATAACATGTTGGTTTTCAGTATTTCATTTCTCATGTTGCATTCTACTGCTCTGACACGTAGTGAACAAGAAGATCCTCACAAGTTGCTATCGCAGTTGCTACAGTGAAACATCCAAGCTAGAAGAGAACATCACTTCCTCAACAACTACTGAAAAACGTACTGATTTTTCCTATCAGCCAAACTCGGGCATCCCCTGACTCTAGCAGGATGTTAAGAGCTGGTAGTATAACAGTGGCACAGAAAGACTCAGACACCCTGAAATTTCTACCCTCTAAAACACAAAGACTGTACATTGTCATTCTGGGGGGGTTGATAAGGAGAAGAAACTAAGTGAACTTCACAAGCATATGGCAGACCTACGTGCACCTGGGAGTAGGGGGGACTGATACCTAGATGCTATTCCCCTGCGTTACAGATGCACTGATGTGTCAGAAACCTCCTTCCAGAAGCCCAACAGAGACAGGCAATTGAGAAGCAGGGCCTTGAGATGATAATTGTATTATCCAGATGCCACTTTGGTTTGTTGTTTTTTTTTTGCCTTCATGAATGTTCACATTGTTAACAACAGAACAAAACTTTTCCTCCCTCGAGAAGATAAAATCCTATTTCATTAAAATAAGTAAATAAATAAATAACTGCTGAAATTTAGGAAGCATCAAGATAAAAAAAAAAAAAAAAAAAAAAGGCAGCAAAGAAAATCTGTCTAGTACTACTTATTTACATTTTCCTCTAAAATATAAAGAAGGCCATCTCCCTCCAAATCTTTACATACAGAAAAAGCAACACAGAAGAGAAGGTTATGATTTCATCACTTAAGTCACAGTTAAATCCTCCGCACTCTATTGGTTTCATACCCATCTCCTTCCCATGTCTGATGCTTATCTCCATCCAGTAGCAATTTTATCCATACAAACAAAAAAATGTTTTCAATACAGATGCAGGTCTTTGAACACTACCCACAATGGATTTCTTAGTGCCCAGCACAGACCTTCTAGTTTGATTTTTTCTCCTCTAACTCAATTGCCAAGACAATCAACTTAAAAATGTAGATGTTGCTTAAAATTCTGCTGCTTAAAAGCAATGTAGAGGTTGACCCTGGTAACTAATGTTGACCATACAACGCACACTTGCTCAACAAAATGGGAAGGTTTGACGTTGTTGATTACTTTTTCACTTAGGTGGTGATTACTAGTTATAAAGACTGGAAGTAATCAATCCCAATTTAACAGCTGGGCCTATTGATGGGACAAAAAAAAAAAAAAAGAAAAACTAAACAAAAGATTATGTACACAGTTTTGGATATGAGATGTAGAAAAATACAAAACGTTGAGCAAAACACCCAAAAATGAAACACAAATATGTCAATCGATGGACAAATCTGTAGGAAAGTTCTTAGTAACTTAGAAATTCTTCCTCCAAGACTCTCTTTTGTCATGTCTTAAGTTGTCCTGCACACCATCAATAGCCACAGCTGTTAAATTGTGAAGACGTGACAACAAGTCTCCAGGCAAACAACTGCTCAGAGTGAGATCCTTTTCTTTAGGATAATCAGAGCTGGCTGACAAAAGGGGGCCTTACTGAATGCCCTTTCAACAATGTCTACACCAAGAAATGCAGAGAGGGAGGGAGAAGAAAGGCAGGGGTGGGGGGAAGCACCACACTGCAAGAACAGAACAGCATCCTTTGCTGCCCTGCAAGAAGAGAAATCTCAACAGTTTAGTACGTGCTTCACATGGAGAATTTGCATCAGGTAAGAACACCTCTAGTCGTGGCTCTGAACAACTTGCAGCACGGCACCACGTTTCCCTTTGACATTTCTCACACAGGTGAGGGTTTTATTAGCTACAGAACCCACTGCCAGTCAGACTGAGCTTCCCTTTAAAAAAAAGAAGCTGGTAAAAACTTTATATGTTATAAAGATAAGGTGATAAAAAACAGTAAAAACCATCATAACTTTGGCCTCACTATTTTGGAAGAACAGCAAGCACATAAAATGCCTCAGGTTGACATTATGCTTGACAAATGTGAAACTGAGACGTTGAGGAAACCTGTGAAAAGCTCTCTTCTCTACTGACATGGTAACGCAAACACTGTTCATAGGTGCTAAGTAGAGTTTCTTATACTTGTCCTGGAAAGTATGTAAAAGCCCCTTCCTTAGCCTGTGGAAGACCTGTTACACGTGCAGACCAGTTTCTGCTGAAAGAAGAAGGAATGCCCTAGTGCAAAAGAATAAAAAAAAAAAAAAAAAAAAAAAAAAAAGGTAACAATTTGTTATGTCTTGACAATTTCTTCTGTAAATATGTTGCAGAAGCCCAGGTCAAAAAATGTCTGGGGGAGTTCTTGAAGAAATTTCTAAAAAAGAAAGAGTTAAGAAGGATAAATTTCTCTCTCTCTTTTTTTTTTTTTTTTTTTTTTTTATTTCTTCAGTGTATCTGAATTAAAGTACAAAAATACTACAGCTCTTCTTCACTGTTATCAGCTAGCATTCCCAATTGAACAGCTGGGCCTATTGATGGGACAAAAAAAAAAAAAAAGAAAAAAAAAAACTAAAACATTAAACAAAGAAAAACTAAACATTAAAAATCTTCCTCCTGCCTTAAATACTGGAATGGAAATACACTGCAGATCAGCCACATTCACTCAGCTTAGGAAGCAGTTCTCTTCCCAGGGCACTCAAATCAAAGCAATAGCAATAAGGCAGCACTTGTAAAAACCTAAAACAAGCGCTTCCTCAAATTGTCTGTAACCACACTAGTCCTACAGCATTAAGACCTTGCTATCTCTTTTAATACAAGACTATTGTCTACAGCAGCCATTTGCCACTTCATTCCATCTCAGTCAGAAAACACTTCTGCCCTTCTGCTCCCCACCCCCATCTCAGAACTTGTTTCTCCCTTCATCACTATTTAACATAATTAAACATACCTTTGAGATCTATAAACATTTGGAGGATACCTGAGATGACAGATTCCACACTGAAAGAAAAGCATTAGACCACAGCTATTGACCTCCTCATTTAAGGCAAGGCACTAAAATTAATTTTTAAAAAAGTAATAGCAGAAGGGCAACGTTTCTGCATCTGTACACATTCCAAAAAGGCCACACTTGAAGAACATTTATTTTTGTGGCAATCTAAGCTTTGGTAGCATTTCTCCACCAAGATTTTCACCTTCACAACACTCCTCTCAGTTACACCAGTACAATCAGTGCAAGGGGCTCCATAACAAAACTCATCAGGGAACTCATTTGGGTTAAAAAACATCTTTTGTTTTAATTCTATTATTTTAACCCTGATCAGTTCCCTGTTCAGTTAGCCACACGTGTAGCTGTGCCCACAGGAAGTAGGGCACAATGCAAAAGTGGGAACAAGCAGCTGGAACAAGCATGGTTTAGTACTAAGAAAGCGTGATTGCCATAGCAGAGGATAATGCACAGCTGGATGCACTCTTAAGTAATCAAATATTTGAAAGTAGAGCAAAAGATGTAGGATATAAAAACAAAAACATTACCAGTTCCCTGCCACATGGACTAGGCCCAGCAGTTCTCAAACTGTAACGAAAGCGAACAGCTTCCTTAAGGAGCATGTTCCAAGAAATCCTCTGCTCGAATAACCTTTCATTCTGGTGTAATGCAGAAACCTGTTCACGAAGAATGGGCTTAATGTTTCTTGTAATTCGCACGTAAGACATTCAGCCAAGTTACAAGAGGAGAAAGGGTTCTCTAGGGATACTTCTACCAGCTGTATATATCCCTTCCATCCATTTAAGACTTCAATTTCCACTTTTTGTGAAAAGGAAATAAACAGTGAGCATCCTATCCAATCACTACTCAAAGCCTGTGTTACTAACTTCAGAACAGGATTGCCCTTTCTCCGTTTTTTCTTAGCATTACCTTACTGCAAGTCTAGCTGTATTTATGGACAGAGTCTTAGTCAACTGTGGTTAAACTTTTATTCACCATTTAAATTGCAGAAATACAAAAATCTCACTTTATTTATTTTTAGCTGATTATTCAAATTGTACCAGAAGTGCTTGGACTTCCTCCACGTTGTACATGACTTTTATATTCTGTTTAGAGAGATCTCTCCTAGTAGCAGTGGCAGCAATAAGGGGAATTTTGTGTAAGTCGTTTACTCTTCACTATTAGCATTTTACCCCTACATGGTGCCTCACAAAGACCCGCACAGGAACCTCCCTCTCTCCCCCCTACATCAACTAGCCAGCTTTGGATGCAACTATAAGCATGTACCGATACGAATATTTAGTTTTACCTAAGCAATACCTCAGCTCCACAGCTTCCTTTAAAAAAGTGGGGGGATCTTACAAAAAAAAAAAAAAAAAAAAAAAAGCCCTAAATTAGTCAAATTCTTTTGTGCATGGATGAACAACAGGAAAGCAAAGCCTTGGGGCCTCTGGGGAGGAACCCTGTCCCTGCAGACCTACTCTGATGTGCTCGGGAGATAAGGCTCCATAGTGACACTTAAGGAAAGGCCTGCTCACATTTGAATTTCTGCATTCCTCAAGAACAATTCATGGCAATCACTAACTTTGCAGAGGAGCTACATGAAAGCTTTGGCCAATGAATGAGGGTCATCTGCTCTTTATCACAAGGGTAAACCTCATCCTGGCCAGTTTCTAACCTTTTAACCCTGTGAATTCTTAATTTGCACATGAATAATGGAATTCTTGCCAAGAGTGCAACCTTCAGCTTCCAGTTCCTAACTTTAGAAACCAAGACCTGATCTCCTTGTGTGTTCAAATCTTAAACTCTTGGACAGATTAAAGTTTTTGGTTTCCAAATGCAACACTAAACATTACAATTCTGAAGCAAAAGATAAGCTTACCAGCAAAATCTCTGATCGGGCAGAGTAAAAGAACATCCTTGCACCCTGCTGCTACCAGAGACCTAAGAGAGCATTTGCTTTTTTCCTCCCAAGAAAGAATGCCCATTTAATGCCTATTCTCCACCTGTTTAATATGTATAGTTCTTTCTGTAGCCTGACCACAAGGTAATTTGCTTTTGCAGCAACCACAACTGATTCTAAACAAAACTTACAAGCCTAAAAAAAACCCCACAACTTCAAATTTCATTTCCTTTAAACCTCTGCAAGTCATGACAGCCAGTAGAGCCACTGGAAAATGAGATAGAAAAGCAATTTTGCATGTGTTTTCTGGACGTCAGTGATACAAGTGGTAATGACACCAAATATTGCCTTTTTTGTAGCTTTACAGTAAAGATATGACATTCTGAAACTCAGCAGATTGGAATACGACAAAAAGGAATAAACTGCTGCATGGAATAATTTCACGTCTGGTCACTAGTTAACCACTTAATCTCTAAGTCAACATCACCTACTGTGACCATTACAGATCCGCTATCTCTTCTAGTTTTCTCCAACAGCCATAAGAAACCTTTTTAAGCATTCAAAGAAGAAAAAGAAACCTTTTGTCATAGTCTTACGGGAAGGAGAAAAAAAAAAAAAAAGGTAAAAAGGCTGCAAAACAAGAGTATCATTCACAACACACAATCTATTTGCTTGTGTGTCTTCCCTGGTGGTAAGATTTCATTATTTAAAAACAAACCAAAGTGAAACCATCTTTCTGGTGAAATGACGTGTATGTGAGAAACAAACATTTACGGCAGTTCAATCCTGTCTGAAGAAAAAAAAACACAACAAGATCATACCAATGTATTACTATGCTCTACTACTACAGTGCTCCATACCATTCCAGAAGTTCTCTCACATGAGGAACACAGAGCTCATCCTGCAATGTCTCATATTTAATATTGCCCTAATTTTTCCCTCAGTCCTATACCCAGAATCCATCATCTACTGCTTTGCTTTATGTTTATAACAAATGAGATTCCTATCCTCTTAAGAAAGGCTTTCTTCAGTTTGTTTATTAATGGTGCTGACACTCTGAAACCTAACGTTGTGAATGTAAATGTCAACAATATTAATACTTCATTTTTCATCATTTAGTCAAAAGTATCCAAGAACTACCAAGGCTCTAATCCTTAAAGTGAGTAAGATGCCATGATACAAAGTAATAAATAGCCAGTTTTCAGAAACTGAGAGTTCACAGCCTCTTGCAGCATGTGAAAACTCGTAACTTTCCTGGAGCCACCTGCTTCCACCAGGCTGGTCTTCAACTGCTGAAGCTCCAGATCACTGAACAAGGTATTTCACACCTTCCTGAGATACGTTATGGACAGCTTTTATATTCAGTTCAGAAGCACGCGGGGGGGGAAAGAAAAAAAAAAAAAAAGTTTAACATTCAGACTTTTTTAATGCCTGTTAATGTACTAACTGAATAAACTAATTAATTTCAGATTCAATTTGATAAAACTTGCAATTCACAGCCAAAGCCTAGTTTCCACAGAGGTATCAGTGCCACAGTTTACTGCAACTTGCCACGAAGAACAGGGTTGAAGAGGTCAAAGGGAGCCTTTTCCTATTAGATTAAGTTCATCAGTTAAGTCCTATTAGAGAGGGAACATGAGAGGACTACACAAACTGTGTACTCTGTGTTATACTCTCTTTGAAATGACCCCAGCCTACTGGCAAAACTCTGCACTGTCCTGGAAGAAGGCATGGCATTCAGTTCCCAACGCACATCTCTTGCTCAATACATTTAAAGATGCTAGGAAAACCAAGGGCAACACACGCTTGGGGTCAGACCATTAAAGCTATAAAGGCACTTACACGCAACAATTTCCCTCACCGCTCAGGCAGCAGCAGGGCCTGGAGTGCCCTACAAGTGTGACTCCCCCAGTGGCACTGTGTAACAGGTCCTTATGGCAGGTTCCAGAACCCTAAAGCAGTGGCATGAGGTAACAGGTCCTTATGGCAGGTTCCAGAACCCTGAAGCAGTTCCAAAAGGGACAGTACCCATCCGCCTGGCTGAGGGTAGACAGCAGAACAGCAAGGACTTGGTAATTTAGGGACATGGTTTAATGGTGGGCTTGGCAGTACTAGGCTAAAGGTTGGACCAGATGATCTTAGAGGTCTTTTCTAACCTAAATGATTCTCTGATTTAATCTTCATGATGGCCCTGAAAACCTTTCCCCTCTCCTCTCCCAAAGACAGCCATCTCTATTATTATTGTACTCTGCCCCAAGATATCCCCAACACTACTCATCACAACACCAGGCTATTGAACAAGAAAAAAAAAAAAAAAAAAAGATTTGTAGATAACCCTTGCAAAGTTTCAAGAACAGGACTTTTGAAATGAGACCCAGAAGGTTGGTAGCAGCATGGCTCTGCATCATCTGCAACCACTCTACCAGCACAGCTTGCTCTGGTGAGCGAACCACATACGGCACCACCGATCACGAGGGCTCACAGGTGGCTCTGCCACTCCGGCCACATCACAGACTTGAACGGAGGCATGACAAGATTTGTTCATAATGTTTACACATACAAAAAGAAACAAGTGTTTTGCAGAATTGCCTCGCTATTTGCTTTTGTGATTTGTCTTTTCATGCGCACAAACATCAGAACAATAGGTTGTTTTGTGCTGGTCAGGAGCTGTTGCCACAGACTTGGGAGCAGGTTAACAAACAAGAGCTGGAACTTACTTGCTAGAGTAAGGTGACTTTTTTGACTGAGAATGGCTCCATGCTTGTTCAGAGCTAAGCACTGGTAAAATCCTTCATCTGACAGCTCTCCTTTCTTTCCTTCCACCTCACTGATGTATAAAGAGCCATTGGATAAAGTGTAGATCCTTTCATTTTCAGATACTTTGACTCCATTTTTCAGCCACGTAATAGTTATAGGAGCTTCACCACGGGCCTGGCAGTCTAAAACCACCGGATCCTTCCTTGAGACCGTAACATCTTGAGGCTCCTTCACAAAAAACAGTTCACTAAAGCACCACACTCCTAAGGGAGAGAAAAAGATTTTGACTGTAAGTATGGCCGTGCTTGTTACCCAGAGCACTTGTGAGCAATCCCACACACACGAGGCAGACCCGTTACTGCTATTAAAGGCTCCGAGACCTCCCAGCCCTTCCAGCTGCACCCCGGCCCGCTCCGGGAAAGCTGCACCACTGCCTTCCAGCCGAGTAAAGTCGTCGGGGTCCAGGCTGCTCAGCCTCTTGCCTCCCGGCTTCCAGACGCATCCCGGTGTGGGATGTGTGTGGGAACGGGTGCCTCCAGCACAGCCCCGGCTCGGCAGCGGGGTGCTGCAGGCAGCGGGGTGCTGGGGTCCCCGCCGTGCCCCCACGCAGGTGCCAACTCCTGTCCGCCGGCGGAGCTTCGCCAGCACCCGCCGGGCTCCCGAGCCGCTCGCTAATTTTACAAGCCTGTCACAGGAGCTGGGGCGTCGTAAAGGGCTAATTTTACAAGAAAGCGTTAAGGAAACCCCTCACTCCGGCGAGCGGAGCCTACCCTTTACCCCCCCGCTCCTCCCGTCCTGTCCCCGCTGCCCGGGCGCCCCTCACAGCGCCCCTCACAGCGCCCAGCCCTCGGGGGCGCCGGGCCGGTTAACGGCACCCAAGGGCCGGTTAACGGCGCCCAGGGGCCGGTGCCCAGCGGCCCGCTCCCGCCCCCTGCCGGCGGGGCTGCCCGCACCCCCCCGCTGCCCGCCCGCCCCGTCGCGGGGCGAACAAAGCGCGGAGCCGCGCGGCCGCCGGTGCCGGCTCGGTGCAGCCACGTGCGGCGGCGGCACGGACCCGGCCCGGCCCGGCCCGCACTCACCTGGCAGCGGCAGCAGCAGCGCCCGGAGCAGCGCCCGCAGCAGCGGCGGGCGGCGGAGCGGCGCCATTTAGCGGGACGCGGCTTGCGTGCCCCGCCGGCCGCCGCCAGAGAGCCCGGTCAGCGGGCGAGGGGAGGAGACAGGGGGCGGACAAGGAGCGGCCCCGGCGAGCCCGTCCCGGCCCTACCCTCCGCATCCCGTCTCCATTGGCCTTCGGGGAGGCGAGGGGCGAGGGGCAGGGCCGGGGCCGGCCGGGGGAGGGCCGCGGCTGGACGGGGCGGGCCGCGGCGGACAATGCCCCCGGGCCGGGCGGGGGCAGGAGCCGGAGCCGGAGCCGGAGCCGGCCCCGCACGCGAGGGGCGCCCGGCGCCATCCGGGCCGACCCCCGGAGCTGCCCCGCCGGGACCCGAGGGCGGCCGCCCCCCGGCCGGGTCCGTGCCCCGAGGGCGCCGCCTCGGCCGCTGGGGCCGGGCCCGCCGTCGGGGGAGCGGGGCGAGGGTCCCGAGCTCGCTCCTGTCGGCGCCCAGAGAGGGGCGGTGGGCAGCGGAGCACCTGGAAACGGGGCCGGGGGTCCGCCCGCAGCTCTGCGCCAGGCGTGCGGTGCCCGCCGCAGGTGCCGCGGGGCAGCCCCGGGAGCCCCCGGCGATGCCCGCCCGGCGCCCACAGCCCCAGCGCTGGGTGCCAGCAGGGGCACGAGCGGGGGAGCTCGCCAAAAGGGAGCCGAAACTGCAACCACGGGGCTGGAGAATCAGGGTACCAGCATCCTGCACGCGATGTGTTTGGGAGATGGCATCAAAGCAAAAGCTGCTGTTAGAACTTAAGCTTTCAGCTTCACCCTGATTTTACACCACCCTGGCAGCCAGTGTGGAAACGTGGTTTCTAAGCTCTTTTTTTGTCTGTTCAGAGCGCTAAAGTTACGACCTAGGGAAGGCATCTTCTTACTCAGCAGATTTGCCCCCTGTTTGCATTCATTGTGATAGCTGCTGACTTCAGGGACAGGCAAGTTTTTACTGCTTTTTGTTCCTGCCGGCGCTGCAAAGTTCACAGAACCAGGAGCCAGCAGCTAACCTCAGTCCCTTCTGCTGCATCATCACCAGGACTGGCTACAGCCTCAGTTACTGACTCCTCTAAAAGCCTTCAGGAGAAAATCAAAGCCATAAAAATGCAACGTAAGCCATAGTTTGACCTACATCACCTTTCTCACTTGTCAGAAATACATGAGCAAAAGATTCCAGATTGCTATGATCTTAGCGTAAGTTTTCGGGGAAGGTAATTAGGAAAGATTAGCTTTGCATGCAAATCACAGTTACCCAAGAGATATCCACACAGTTTCACCATCACTTTGCAGAGCAGAACCGAACATCCACCATTTTGGTGTCCGAATAGGGGTACGTACAGCAACAGGCTCCCCTTAGCACGGTATTCTTGAAATTTCCTCACTGTTTTACTTTATCCAGTCACTAAAGATAAGAGTGTGAATTATGAAAAAAGTATCATTTATTAGAACTCAAAAATAACCCAAAGAAAATTGCTTATGAATTTATTCATAAAGTTCATTCTTGCCTGTGGCAAACTCACACCCTCCATCTGCAGCTCGTCCCAGTACTGTACTCTCTCCTACTAAACTCTGGCTGCTCAGAGTGACCAGAATTCAAGATTTGCTAGATGATCCCAGCACATCTAGAAGACAAACACACCAACGGGGAATACACCTGAAGTGTCTGGTGTAAAGTCCCATGGTCACCCTCTCACTGGCTGCACGGAGACAGTGCCAACAACAAAATATCAATACACTTCTATCTGCAATTTCCCCTTCTAGCTATGTCCTAAATTAGGTATTATCTTTGAACTGTGTGGGACACATCTAAAGATTTGGTTTTTTTCCTCAGTGGTTAATGACCGTTACACACAGCATGATGCTCCAGGAATGCATTGGACCTCACAGAACAGGCGTACCAAGGAATTGTGGAAAACTACTTGGGTGTTAAACAGAATGCTTCCAAATAATGCTAATAAAATGAGAAAGTTGTATTTAATATTTCTGCAATTCTCCTTACTTAATTTGAAAAGTCGATATTATGGTTATATTTAAGGCATTTAAAGTTGCATAAAGGTAAACAAATAGATAAAAATCAATGGTTTTGAGACCTTCATACAGTGACATTTCCAAAACAAACAGCAATTCAAAATGCATTCCAAGGCTTGGACAAAACATGTCCACTTGTTAAAGCTATTTGGAGAGATGCCAAACATTTCACCACAGCATCTTACCAAGGCAAATCTGATCAAATATGTACCTTCAGTCAGCACTGCAATTCCCACCCATTAAATAAGACCAGGAAACCCACACTTTCATGTTGTGACAAAAACAGTGCAGGCATTTTCAACGAGTATCTAACAAATATTTATCAGTTAGCTTGATTTTCCATATGGATTTCCCATTACTGCAGATGTAATCTGAGATACGTTTCTGATCTGTTCTGATTTGACGTATTGCTTCCAGGGGTTTCCCCTCCACATCCTTCACTAGTGACAGAGCAAAGCCCCCCCATGCAGTGGGAGTCAGGGCCCCTTGGAAGACTTCTTGCCTGTGTCTGGGGCGTCCCTGTGACACTGCTCACACACGGGCTGGGTGCGACCTCCCAGATGGCCAACAGCAGTGAGGTAGAGAAGGGACACCGCTCCTGGCAGTACTTTTGTTTCAGAATCCTGGAGGTGCTTTTTGTAGGCCCACACTGTGATTACCTTGGTAGG
Source organism: Aythya ferina (assembly GCF_964211825.1). Taxonomy (NCBI): domain Eukaryota; kingdom Metazoa; phylum Chordata; class Aves; order Anseriformes; family Anatidae; genus Aythya; species Aythya ferina. The sequence continues at coordinate 18,548,029 of NC_140307.1, read as the reverse complement.
GTAAGGACCCACTGAAGTCCTCCAGTGCAATCCTATTTAAAAAACTCAGAGTTTCCGCTTGCCCAGAGCAGCATTTCACAAGTGACTCCTGAAACCACCTAGAACTCTGTGGCAAATGCGCTGCTCCAGCACTGTGCACGTTGCAGAGATCTTACCACAGGCTTCTTTTCCAGACAGGATACAGGAACTCCCCAGTGGATGCTGATTTGAAGGAAATACACAGAAAGGGAGTGCCATGGGTGTTTAGCATCATAGTTTGAGGCAAAATAATATTTTTTCTGACACTACAAAGGGATGTTTTTGCTCACTTTGCACCGACATTTTCCCCTTTAACCTACCTAACATGCATCACTAACACAGCAAAATTAACACAACTCTGAGTTATCCGGTAACATTTCTGCATCATGTGCTCTGGTTAGTCGCTGGGTAGGATGAAACTGTCCCTTGTTAGATGTGGTTACTTCCCCCCAGCCCCTTGTTCCGCACAGCCTCAGGCAGGGCGCTGCTTCCTGCGGGTGGGCGGCTGTGCTGCAGTGCTACCCAGCACAGGACACTGTCCCACTCCCCATTCACCAGCCCTTTTTGAGGCAGGCATGGGTCCTAGTGGGCAACACGGCAAATATGCCTTCAGAAGGGGAGCTTAGACCAAGCCGTAGTCCCACGTGTGGGCTGGTTTCCATTAACTGTGTCTGTGCTGGCTGCTGTACTCAGCTGTGGCAGTGAAGCTGCTTTACCATCTCCCTGCACTATGCTGTGCCAGCAGGAGGTCTGGACTCCTGAGATCAAATACGATGTTAGTCTTAAATGGCTTAGCAAAGAAAAGCGCGTCCCTTTGGAGCACTCCTTGTGCCTGCGTCCAGGCATCTACAACACCAGTAGTTCCTTTTTCATATTTCTGTAGAGCAAAACAAATAAATTCCTTAGAATAAAGCAGTGCTGTGACTAGATCAGCACAAACTCTCCCTCCTTAATTTGTTGGATGTCATTATTTTAACACGTGTTCCAGTAATTAATGGGATCAGAGATAGGGCAGACTTGTGATAACATATGTAAATTCATACTTCGCCACTAGCTGATAAAGCCATTGAGCCACAGCTTAACGGCACTGCCAGCTAGAGCTCTGTCAAATGCACCGTGTTAGTGAGCACGGAGCCAATAAACACAATTATCTACTTGGCTAACAGTCTCACAGAAGCATTATCATGAGAAAACCACGACAGTTCAGGATGGGTCCAAGATATTGCCAGCCAATATAAACAAATCTATGCCTACTTTGCTCCAGGGCAGCAATTTTTCTCCCACCAACACAGATTTTTTCACTTGCCTCAATCTGTACTTTTGGCATATGTGGGAAGCTATGTAAACTTCCCAGTTTTGTGGTTCTTTTCAGACCATGTAAACCCTTTTCTGTGCTTTCTCTTAGATTTTGGGGTCTGCAAAGGAGATTATTTCTTTGAAATGTGTGCATAACTTGTGACTTGTGAAGTGGTGACTTCAGCAGTCACCACTTCAATGCCTTAAGACCTGAGCAAGACCGCTTTTAAAGTGCTACCAGCAGCTGGAAAGCCAGCACGCTGTCCAGGTTGCTGTCTGTGAATTACCTGATTGACCTCATGATGCATTTCGCTCTCAGCTCGAGCCCTAACAAGCACAGCTTATGTTTCCTGAAAACAACAATTTAAAAAATCAGATTGACATTAACCAATCTAGCTCAGGTCTTGATTCTACTTCTCTTCTGTGTGTGTGGTTGCTAAAATCCAAAATTTTGGCCACATCATGATCCAGCAAGAAGAAAGAGGGACTTTCCAAAGGTGAATGAAGTCTCATGACCATGATGTTTATGCACTTTGCCTGAAGTGATGGCAACAGTTCTGGAACAGAAACTAACAGGCAGGACTCTTCAGTGGGATGGCAAATGGCAGCCTCAGGAAAAGGAAAAATTGAAAATTCACCTGCAACTGCATTTCCCCTTGGTGAACTCCATATTTATAAGATCTCTGTAGCCACGACGGGCCCCAGGTCCAGGCCACAGATGGAGAATGTGGTTTTCTTCCAGTTTAATATATATATATATTTTTATTATTATTATTATTTTAAAACCACTTACATTTCTTTCATTTTGAACCAGAAATAGTTCAGTTGTTCTGTGGACAGTTTTGTACTCGGCATTTCAGCTCAGTTTACCTTTTCCTTCTCAGAAACCAGAGACGAAGGAATAGCATCGTGGTAGCTGTCTCATCCTGGCTGTCTGGGAAAGGCCGTGACAGAATATGATTGGCCTGGACACAAACTGCCTGAGCTGGGTACCTGCAGTACCACATCTGCCTGACCCAAGAAGCTCTGAGACACCTGGGGAAGTAGATTTGCTCCATGGGAGACAGTCCCCTGTTTACAGGAAAGAAAAAGACAGGGAAGAGCTCCTCTGGGTGGAGAATAGTATCTGTAAGAGTCAGTAGTGCGGCCCCGTGGCCCACACCTATTTCTGAGCCAGTATATAATCATCCAAACTGCACTCCTGGTGCTCCCATTGCTCCCAGCCCCGCTCAGCCAACCCTTCCCCAGCGCCAGCTCCTAGCTCAGCCTCTGGCTCTGCCAGCAGGTCCCCACAGGAGCTGCTGGGGTCTGTCTGGTACAAGGGAAAGTGTAGCTACAAGCACCCAGGGCAGGGGACAGCCAGCACGAGCACTTTAGCACAGCTGCTGCTGTATTGGAGCTGCAATCGTTTTTCAGGGCAGGCTGAGAGCAGTGGTAATTGGCAGAGCCTTATTAACTGCAGGGGAATTACGGTGATTTGCACCGGTTCAGCTCTGCCTTTAGCCAGCAGATCCCTGAAAATCCAGCTAACAGGCTGCGTCTGCACTCCTGGTGCAGCATCATTAACCCTTCTGCTCAGGGAAGCCCCTTTCTTCTTTAGTTCTTGTTCCGAGTGTTTTTGATCTGGTGTCACTAGAGGCATGTGTAGCCACTTCCTTGCTGCTCATGCCAAACTCCTGATCCAATTACCACTGTATTCACAGATTTACAATATGTTAAGCTAACTCCATTAAGATCCACTATACAAATGTTTACCTTCAGCACATTTGGTCACTTAGTGGTTTCTTGCTTCATTTTGAACCCGTGTACAGTTACCATCTTGGTTGCCTTCTCAAAGGAGATTCACTCCTTCCCTGAGCAGATGGGCAAACACACCTTGGGCTGAGTCCTTGGGATGCTAATGAACTTTCTCTCCAGGGAGCCTTCCTGTACAGGAAAAGCACACCTCCTCGACAAAGGGATTTTAACACAGATCTCATACGGTTATAAACCAACAAACACCAAAGTGGAAGAAATACAATTATTTGCCACACTAGCGTGTTTTCTTTTTTTTTTTTTTTTTCTCCTTCCAGACACCCTCCATGATCCCAATCTGCTGGCCTGAATCAGTGGGTGTGCCTCTGCCACGTTGTTTCGCTGTGCCCTGGAGGCAGCCTCCAGAAATTCACCCCTGTCCTGGCCACACCAGGGTGAAGATGGGCTCTGCTGTGAGCTTTGCCAGGAGAAAGAGGACCTCCTCTTGGCGCTTTTAACAAACCACACAGCCACAGCTGCATAAAGAAAAGGCGCACACCTGAGAGCATACCTGATCCCAGATGTACTCCTCTCTTACGCTCAGCACAGAGCTCTAACAGCGTAGGGTTTGGGTGCGCTGCAACCCCAAGCTCTCTCTTCCCAGCACTTGTGCCAGAGCCAATGCTCCACTGCCTGCAGTAAGGTCCTCCAGCTCCTCCAAACACCAAACCTTCCAGAAAAATCTTTTTTTTTTTTTTTTCCACCCCCTGATAGGACTTCTTTCCTCCTGGTTTATCTCCCTGACCTGGCTTATCATAGCATAAAATGAATGGAAAATCACCAAAGTTTGCACCATACAGGTGAAGGTACAGCAATAGCACAGAACAGCAGCTATGGTGTCTGTGCACCAAAACACATGGAATAACTTCATTAAGGTTTTATGCATATGTGGGAATTGCAAGGAGGAAGAGGAACAGCCAGCAGGTGGAAGAAAACTGCCCCATATGCTGCATTCGTAATATTTAAAATAAATAAATAAATAAATAGCACAATACAGGCTTCTCTCTCAAAACAAAAGTAAAAATCCTGAAAATGCAGAACTGTACTCTGATAAAATCTATAAATCAAAACATTAATACACCAGATTGATAAAATAAGTCTCAGATTGAGAAGAAATGAACAGAAAGAAATTATCTCCTAGGTTACCACTTTCTGTTTGAATCTACAAAGGAATCTCTCAAACCTTCTAGAGAGAGGCAGCTTTTTGTCAGTGTCTTTCTTGTTTATCATGACAACCCACTGTTCTGCAGCTATTTGTTTAGCAACAGGCATGAAATATGGTCTCTTTTCATCCCTGTGTAAGTTACCTTCATTCTGCTGTTAGAACAGGAAACACGCAAATCATTTCTGTCTTTTTTCCTCTATATGTTTGCAATCAGGAAACAATTACTGGAAATAAAATAAATGAAAAACAAAGCAAGTCAGAGGCCAACTAGCAGTTGGACATATTGCTGAATATACCCCACTACAGATACCTATTTATTTTTGCTGTGAAAGACCACAGCTCTTTTCTTTGTCTTAGCGTTCTCAGCTTACTAACAATGCTGCCTTTCCTCTTATCTACTATTTATCCTGAGGAACTATTAAAAAGAAGGATTGGAGGAGGCTTCCTGCTGCTCCTGTCCCATTTCATCTCACAGAGACATAAGGAATTGCTGGTCAGGGAGAGGCCACTTGGCCAAAGCAGCCTGTGCCCCGTAGGTTTATCTCCTCGCTGCCAGCACAGCTCCCTCCAGCGCGCTGCCCTGTCACGGGAGAGCGATCGCCTCTCAGGAGTGTGAAGATAAACAGATTTGAAGCCTTCAAGGCATGTTCCCAGCACCTCCTCCCCCTCACACGCACACAGGCTCATCCTGCAAGTGCCCCCATGCATGACGTGGCTCTGGGGATGGATACGAAGATGTTTGAAGGGCCGCATGAAGCTGTGACTTACAGCAGCACGCCTTCACCAAGAATTCGGGCCGAACCGCTAAAGGCAACACCCAGGTGCAAGGAGTGAGCCAAGGGGAGGGGGGTGAGCTGAGGGGAGCCAAAAGCTGGGCAGCACAGGGGGTGGTTCTTTTGATGCTGAAATTACCACCCCCATCACCCACAGTCACTGGGATTTTATCTCAGCGAGGCTGCTGGAATCACTTGGGATCCCATGGGGACTTCTCATTTTCTGGAGGCTCTGGAAGAGCCAAAGGCAGGAGGCACGGCTGGATCGCGGTGCCCTGTGGGGCAGCAGGAGGAGATCAGAGGCAGGAGCACTGCCGTGCGGCTCTCCTGCAAGCACAGCCACAGGCAACCTTGGTTCATCTGATGCAGTTCAGCGCCTTGCAACATGCTGTGCCTGCACCGGGGTGGCACAAGGGCTTGTGTGGCCAAGCAAGGAATCGGATCAGTCAACTGAACCTGATGGAAATAACACTGGGGGGAAACTACAAGCATTTTTTGCTGGCATTAAGTCCCTGGTTCAGTTTAGCATGTGGCACACACACGTGCCTGCAGAGCACGGAGACCAGGAGAACAGCCAGCAGTTAAGGCTGCTGGTAGTTTCAGCCGTGCTGCTATCCAGGATCTAATAATTACCCTGGGATTATGTTTCCTAAATAGTAAATAACGTTTTGCTGTTATTCATGTTCTGGTATCTCTGGAAGATCACAGTGGCCAAATGTTAGCACATGGCAGAACTTGTTGCATCAGGCAAATAACGCATGTACAAAATACACACCTTACGCACATCCAAATGTTCATCCTACCTAAGTAAGTAGGAAAACTGTGTGTGGAATGGTTTTCTGCCAGGCAAGTGAGCGAAATTGGCCTGATGTGCTCAGCTGAGCAGCAGGCCAGTGCAAGTTATGGCCTGGAAAACTTAGCATCCCACTCAATGTCAGCATGCTGTTGCAGCTGCTAAACCATCATGCTGTAGACTAACCAGATGAGAAAACCCTCACCAAGCAGAGAGCCATCCGAATCTTCCTGAGTATTGAAATTCCTGCCGATTTCAGGAGAGACGGAAAGGGACAAATGCTCTTTCTGAGGTGCCCTGAGCGAGCTACAGCCCCATCCCTGTTAGCACCACCAGTGTGGGATGCCCTGAGTCACACCCTGTGGCTCAGCTCCCCGTCCCCATCTCTTCCCGCCCCTGCTGAGCTGCAGCCCAGTCTGCAGCCCCCAGTGAACAGATTCAGCTATTCAGTCATCATGTTAGATAGAACACGACTAGGATTAGTTTCTTCATACAGTGAGAGACCAGCTGAGCCAGCCTGTTTGCACCTTACGAATCAATTACATAACTAGACTTTTTTCAATATTAAACAAAATGTAACTGACATATTTGCTTTCCTAATTCTGAAAATTTTCATGTACTTAAGTAATTTCATTTTATTTCACTTATATAAATGTCTACATTTTTTTCAAGTGAAAATTAGGTTTTAGAAGTGTTCACAGTCTTGACAAACTTTGAATTCTCACCATGGAGAACAGTAAAAATTAATTACTTTGGGAAAAAAAGGCATAATTTTTAGCTCCATGTTAACTGAGCTCAACTATATTATTTTTGTCTTGGATGAAGCAGCACCTCTTATTTTTTAATAGTTAACTTTGAATTACACTAACAGAAAAGCAGTTGTAAGATTCTGATTAAGCATAGTGAATTATTTTTTTTTACTAACCTGTAAAATAATTAGTCTGTGAATCTTCAGCATAGGATATATATGATTGCTTAATACTGTTAACACAGGAGGATGCCCACAATTATTGGACTGAGAGTCTACATACAAATGAACAGTTTCCTCATCCCCTCTTTTTTGGTCCATTTCTATAAGCTGACAGAGAAAGTAAGGCATTTATTTAAAAATTTGCATTTTAGCAAGCAATAGTAAATGAAAAATAATTAGGAATGAAATTATTAAGGATGGATGACTAATTGTTGGGCAGCAATTCATAGAATGGGGGGAAGAGTCATAAATCCATCAAACACTTTCCGCAACTTCATTTATTGTATGTCATAACCAGAAAATAATGTGCGATAGCTATTCAGCATGAAGAAAATACATTCACAGAAACTGCAGCTTCAGGCACTTCCAAGCTTTTCTATATAGCAACCACCCAGAAACTCAATTACCTGAGCAAGGGAAAAAAGCAGGCTTTCAGGACAAAGGGATGGCATGGCATGGAGAGGGTAACCTCTATTAAAGTGGCATAGTTTGTCATATCTGACAACCCACTGAAGAAAGTTATCACTAGTTAAGGGCCTGACCCTGCATTCCTTAAGTAGACAAAAATCCCTTTGAAGTCAGTGCAGCATCCTGCTCAGATAACTATATCAGGATTTGGCAATTAATGAAAACTTTTAATTTCTTAAGCAGCTTATAGAAGGCTTTCCCTGAAAACAAACAAACAAACAACCCTGTTACTTGTTACTCCCAGCAACTCCTAGGCAATGCAGGTTTGTTTCCAACAGCTCTTATAGCACAGTAGCTGTTTCTTACTAACTAGGAATTACCAAAAGTCAGAACCACATTGTTTTCTATTTGCATTGATCTGCCTTAAGTGTTCTTCTCTAGCTGATGTCTAGTTGAAGGTTTTGACAGCTTTGCATTCAAAAGGTCAGTAACCAGTCCTCAGGGCAATTTGATTTAAACCTTTAGCATTTTACTTACTCCCAAGCAGCAGTGCATAGTAAGACATGCGTATTTGCAGCCTCTAAAAGGTCATACTTTGCAGCCCTTGAAAAAAAAAAAAATCTGAGTAAGAAATATTTCAACTTGTAGAAAATATCAGAAAAGCTATCAGACAATTACAGAAACATTTTCCGTTAAACTTCCACTCAAAAGGGCTTAAGAAACACAAATTGTGATGCACGTTTTAGTCTGTGGTATATTTCAGCTGAAAGTTTTACACTATCACATTTAGGAAGGCTGCCTTATCTGTCTTTCCTCAAGAGGCATGCTCACTTAATGTTTGTTCAGGTTTTCCAAGGCACTTTGCTTCCCCCCTCCCCCCGAAATCCCAAGCCTCTCTCTGGGACGAAAACCTGAAACCTACAATGCAGAATTTGTTTGAAGTCTCATTAAGCAAGAAACCTCAAATTAAGGACAGCTCAGCAAAACAAAACATTTTTCTACAGAGTCACGTGGATGTAAAACAAGTATTACATAGAAGTTCTCCCTCATTATCCCCTTTGTGAGCTGTTTGTATTCTGATTAGTGTGCTAATGATATATGTTTCACACAGAAAAAGCAATTAAGTCTCTACTTCAAAGCAAAATGACTTAGTATAAGAGTACCAAAGCTTGTGCTTGCTTCTCATGCTGATTTTGTGATGACATAGAGCAACGCAGCAGCTAGTTAAATGCTTAATTCTCATTGATAAGAATGGAAGATAGTAGGTATTGGTTGCCCTTTAAATGTACAGACATTTCAATAAGGTGCTTCTGTGGCACCAGAGGTATGGTTTTGTTGTTGTTAGTGGTGGTCTAACTGCAGATAAAGACATGAGCTCCTCTCAGTTCACATCCTAAGAACTGCATGTTGATTCCTTTAAAGAAATGGTTCATTAAAAAAGGAGATGTTAAAATAAACTGCACCCAAAAAGCAGAATCTCATACAAAGGAAATCATTTGATAAGATCCTATGTGAAGAATCCAAGCACCACAACAAACTAATTAACAAGAAACAGAAAGGAAAACACAAATAGACAGTATGAAGAATGACAGACAACAAACAAACAAACAAACAACAAAAAAAAAAAACTAGCTTTAACAATCTACACTATTTTTGACCACACAAGAAATGAAGAAATGTGTGGTCAAATGTAAAACACAATAAAATGAAATGAAAACACTATTTAAAAACACACATCTTCAGTTTTAAATATTTCATATGTGTTTTAGTATGTTCTCATTCTAATGATGTAATTTCCACTCTGGGGACTTGATAAAAGTATCATGTATTTACTAAGTAACGTTTAAGCTACACTGGAGAGAAAAGAAAAAAAAAAAAAAGAAAAAAAAAAAAAAGAACAAAAGAAAAAAGGAAATCTGTGCTGATCCAGGTCACGTTTCATGCTGAAGGTATGCCAGAGACTTCTGTGGATTTCCATGAGACACAAACAGATTTTGGTAAAGACAGTCAATTAGTGAAACAGCACCACAACTGTGGTATGGATTTACAGAGTAAATCAAACCCCCAAGCAGCTGGTAGTTTGCAAAGTAAGTTTATGTATGAAACAATGAAGTTAGAGAGGAGAAAAACAGGGTAAAGAAGGAAAATCATTTGCCTACGTTCGATGCATGATATACTTAACCATGTCTCTAGTTAAAAATAAAAAGTTTATACATTAGATACGACTCGTTAATACTATTCAAACATTTTAAGTCACGTCTCCTTCAAGTAGCACACGTGAAGCCTCAGTTGCACTTCAAATAAATTGTTTTAGCCTCCTAAGAACCCACAGTTCTGCCTCACGATGCAGTAAGAATGCTGAGGTTACGGATGATCACACCACTTGATAAAAAATGAAAGATCTGAGATAATAAAAACCTAGCATAAAAAGAGATGAGTTTTGAAAGAGAAAAAATAAATACAAAAAAAAATCCCTCCCCAAATACTAAGTTACTGTTGGATATTTCTTATTCACACTTAAAGCCTCATTTCTGTAACACCACAACACAGAACATTTACACATATATAACAATCCTTAGAGTAAATGAGAAATTTAGAGAAAGACAATTCTAGAGAAAGACCAAAATACCAAAAGTCAATACAAATCAAATTACTGATATAGATTGAAAATCTAAGAAAACCTCACTCACAGTAGTGAGTAAAAACCTTGCCTATGTAGAGCTTTGAATTAAAACCAGTTTATACCACAAGCCCTGTGCATTTCTTAGTTGAGCTTATTTTGTACTTTATTTTATTTTAAGCTAAATAATTTAGTTGTTTGCATTACATTTATTTATTCAGGCTTAACACTAAACAAAGTTAATACAGATACACCAGTTGCTATATAACTATAGTAACTAACAAACAAATTTCACCAGTCATCCTGGTTAAACACTGAAACAAATGGTTCAACTGAGCCAGAAAAGTTAAGCTCCTGAAAAATTTGTAAGAGGTTTTATACTGTGCTTGGAACAGCTAACCACATCTTGTAAGAAGATTGCTGTATAAATCACTTTCCCGTTCCACTTCAGGTAACAGGAATCAGATTTTCTCTTCCTATTGATGGGATATCAAAACCAGGATAAAAATAATAATAATGGGATAGGAATTATTAAAAATATCGTGTGTGCATCCTTCCCAGTCCAGCACTCCCTCAGGCGCGGCGGCAGGCGCCATCTTGCGGCCTGGCGCCCAGCGCTGCCGGGCCTCCATTTGGCGGCGAGCGGCCGCCCCGGGCCGTGGGCAGCAGGAGCTGGGGGGAGGCGGCCGAGCTCGGGCTCTGCGTGTTGCTAAAAACCAGTCAAACAGACGAGGTAACGACTGCTGAGGAAGGAAGGCATCAGCCAGGGGGCTCAGCATCATTCCACAAGGAAAAGGTCAAGATTCTTAGCCGTGTTTTTCAGATTCTATTAAAATCGGTTTGAATCTGTAATTCTTTGCAGAAGCCGCTATCAATGACAGTGAACACTACTGCTTACAGCTTGCACCCTTGGCGAAGCCCAGAAAAAAATATCAGAAACACCTACTGATTTTCAGGGCACTGTTTAAATTTAAGTAAGAGAAACCATTCCTTTCACAGCCATCCTATCCCTTGCTTCATGCTCCATCCTCTGCATCTTGCTCAAGTCTTCCATTAAAAGATCTTTACAAATTTATGCTTCTTCATCAAATCCGCACTTTGTAAATATCAACACTCTATACTTTTATCAATGGATTGGTATATTTAGCTCAAACCTATCTGGGAAATGTTTTCTGCCTATCATCTGGCACTGTTGGGCGTTAGATGTAAAGGAATTGTGAACAAAGGTGGTGAACGTACAAGGAAGCAGTTTAGGTGTAATCTGTAATGCTCTGGTAAGGGGGCTGCAGCTGACACACAGACCCATACCTGGAAGTGTTTCTGGTGACAAAATTTCCTAAGTGTTCACAGTGGTATCTTTAGAGTCACCCTCCAAAAATCCGAGTGCATGTTTCAGGGAACGTGGATGTGTCAAGTACAAAGGGACAGGCAGCAGATCCAGCACAGTATTGCCCCGGTTGGTCAATCCAGCACCTTTTTTTTTTCTGCCAACCCTCCAGAAACGTCCCAGATTCCCTGCATCCCCATGTGGTGGCCTTCTCACAGAGGTTAAAGAACCTAGTCTCCTGTAAAAGCCACGGTTTGCAATCTTAGGACTCCATGAGATGCTTCAAGACAACAGTACCCAATTCCTTATGACAATTGGGTGACCTAGACCAACTCTTCACCAGGATATTATTACCCATAGGGATGTCTTTTCAGATCCAGAACACAAGGCTCTGTAGCAGCAGCCTCTTGTCCTTTCTGAAGATCTCCATGCATCCAAGCACCCGCAGCCATATGAGCTGTCACATTGTTCCTTGTTTTTATCTTGTGCCTGCATTCCCCTGGTCTCTCCCTGCCTACCTGCACTTGTGTTCAGGCACCAGAGCTGGGTTGCTTTCAGGCTGTGGCGTCCTCCAGAAGGGCTGTGTCCCACCACCCTGCCTCAGTACTTAGCATCGTTGATCCTGTTCTCACACTTAATCGGCTGTTATTACCATCCCTCAACAAACCTACTTTAAAGCCTGCAGCAAGGGACTCTTCACCTTCTGTTACCCACCACTTATCAGTGTGAACACTTGGTTCAGGCCCAGCTGGCTACAAACCCTCCCCTAACATGTTCCTTTCTTAGTCTGTAACAGCACCAAAACAATTCTGACAATTCATACCTTAGGGTGGAGAAAAAACCTTTCTTCTGCTGCCAGAAATCACACGCTTCCAGCTTTGCCCATCTTGGGAATCTCCATCCAGTACCTGCCCACCTATGACTTCCAGCTGCCCCTTCTTACTCTCACTGCATGGTTTGCTCATCTGCCTCCACAAGGTCTTTGTGAAGACCTTGGTGATGTCCTGCTGTTCATCCTCCCTGATGCTGTGAAGTCTGCTTACTTCTCCTATAGCTCTTCTATTGGGCAGCTCAGCACCTTGCCCACAGCACAGCTCCTGTGGGTAAGGCCAGCGAGTCCTCAGCTCCCAGAAGAGGCACCAGGCACTCCATGGCAGCAGCATCCTGCCCCAGGAGCCCCCTCCCTCTGGCACACCAGGGTGCTTTCCATGGCTGGCATTGGAGACCATGTCCTGTGGCACATCCCCAACACTACTGGGCAGTCCGTGCTGTTTAGGACCAGAGTTTTGGGCCCTTTTCTTTGCCCTGCTGCACTCACCACTGATGTCTGTCAGCTGTGTGCTTGTGACCAGCTGAGAAGGGTGTTCCCACAGCAGGTGAACAGGGCCAGACAATCAGCTGGAGTTTCTGTGGGGAATCCACCTTTGCCTTTCTGCTGTGTAGTGTTTCTAGGCTGACAATACAATGAAGGCTTGCAGTTAGCTACAGTTTTTATAAAAATATTTCTTTAATTTTTCAAAGATTCCATGTCCAGGAGCAGAATGCAAGGAAACACTGTTTCTGCACCTCAACAGCTACATAAATGCAGTACTTTATTATGGTGGAACTACTGCCCGTAATGTACTTATCAGTACTAAAAAATAAATAAATAAATAAATAAATCAATTCCTTTTAGTTCAAGACTAGTGACTTGCACTTCAAATAACCAAGCCACAACTTATTAGAATAAACTTTTATTTACTGCTCTCAGGATCCTTATTTTATACTTTAAAGTATGCAACAAATACTGCTACATTCAAATCTATACAGATTTACTGATATATCATTCATGTTTTTACAAAACTGCATATAGATTTGGGAAATCTGTATAAGTTACCTCTATTTACATGTAGTATTCTCAGCTCTAACAACCTAGTCAAAGAATAAAACCAAGTGGGATTTTAAATATCCCGTAAGACCCATTATGTTTGTTACATAATTTACATACTTTTAATAGAGATGTGCTACACGTCCTTCTTGCATATTTGTAAAGACTGTGACTAAACAGAAATTTGCTGGCCAAAGCTAGGTACTGTCATATCCTCAGATCATATTGGTAACAAAATGTTCAAAGTAGAGCAAGACAGGTATATAATTTTTTTCTTTTAGAACCAAGTTGGCAATTCGTTTTAACCAGCACTTGCTCAAAAAAAAAAGTTAAAATTAATACAAAAAAAGTCCACATTTACAAAAGAAATCAAACTGATATTTATATGACAAATTGATCTACAATAAATTGCACATTGTTGGTTATGACTTTGGTTATACTGTATTAACAAGTTTGGTTTCTAGACTAACAGTGGAGAAAAAATATAAAAACGCAGCTATAGAAACTAGCATAACCTGTAAACATATTACAGAACCAAATTCTGCCCCTGGTTACATGTGCATAACCACTGTACAGTTCTGAGAAGTTTGCACATATCAGACTGCTGAACTTGGCCCAGAAAACCCTGTAAACATGTTCTTTATTGTTATGTAGTGCAATACTGCAAGAATGGATAATAAAGGCCTCTAACTACCAGTAACTAATACTCTGTGATACTCATAAAAATTTTGCTTTAAGATTAATTTGTTGCAAAAAGGCTGAATTGAAAACATTATCCATCATTGAACTACAAATTTATCCAAAAAAAGTGATGAACACTCAATAAACCAATGACAGTATACAAATTCAGACAAAAAAAGGATATAATTTCTCATTACAAATCAGACTTATGCTGCTTGTGTCTTATAAAAAGTCCTGATTTTGTTACAGTTCTAACAAAAGCAAGATAGAAACAAATTTTTTTAAAAATGTAAGCAAGAAAGTGTTCTGCAAACTGATAGCTGATGATGCAAATAAATGCTTTACAATGTTTTACCTAATATGCTGAATTATAAGGTGCTTTGGACAGATCTGTAGCAAACAGCCTGAAGCAGCACAGATGATGATATTGCATTACACAAAGTGTGTGTGTATTTTTAACTGATTAATAATTTCAGTTGTTTCTCTTAAAGCAGCAATTCAAATTTACAACCTCTGCAAAGATTTCTTCACAGTTTTACTTCAGTAGTTTACTGCAGGACAGTCTGTCAAATACTGTAAGAGGCAACTGCTTAAAAACATTTTAGTTTTTGACTTACTTGGTACTGGCCCATCCAATGTATGTACTGTAGTTATCAGCAAAGTACACAAAATTGTGGAAATGGCAATATGCATTTTCAAAAGTTAGTGTTTTTTTAATACTTATTTTACAAGTGATATTATGAAGATTTAATATCCACGTGGCTAAATACAACGGTAGTCCCTGGAAAATTCAAATCTGTTTGTAAACCCTTAAAATGAAGTTGCAGCACTGGACCGATACGATTTTTGTCTGTGGCTTAATCAACCCCATCAAAACCCTGAGTATTTTCAATTGCTAGAAGAAGTTTATCCCATAAATCTTCAAAGGAGTCATAAGGAGGCAAATCCAAGCGATTAAAGCTGAAAAACAGAAGAAAACTCTTTAAGTATTTTTACTGCTGACTTACAGACATAGTTTACCTAAATTGAATACTCACCAGGTATGAGCTCTTGGCAGTTTTTCTGGGGTACCCCACTGTTCAACTGTAAACAATTGTGGTCCATTTGAACCTGCAGGGAAGAGTACTTCAATTCTCACCTGATTATAAGATTCTTTTCTTAATCATTAGAAATTCAAATTATGAAATATATTGTTATTTTGTCATCCAATTCTGACTTTAGTACAGGAACTACCTGTGTGAATCAAATGCAGTGTATACAATGGTCATCAATCCCAATTTACTGATACTTATAATTATTTCTTGCTACATCTTAATTTCAAGAGACTTTGACACTTTTAACTCCAAAGTCTAAGAGCTAAAAGTGTATGTATCTAAAGTATAAAGTATACTATAAAGTATAAAGTATACTATAAAGTGTCTAGCATTGAAAATTTTACACAGAAGAGAGTTCTATAAACACATTTTTATAAATATATATTTTTTCATGTAAAAATTTAGACATGTTTATCATAAAGTGCCAAGCTTTAAAACCTGGCAGAAATTATTTGGTATCTACCTTTACCTAGGCAACAGCAGAGCCAACTGAGAACTTTCTGAAATGCAGAGACCGTACATGTGACTCCAGAGATGTAGATAGGCACCTGAGAGAACTTGTGGCTAGCAGCTGTAGCTTCTGCTACACCTGTGTCTTCAGCAAGTGTCTTACAGCATGTCATAACTGAAAGTTTCTTCAATCTATCAACTAGCCCCAAGTGGATACAAAGGGTATTTTGTAACCACTTCCTTAAGATGTTGAGAGCATTTGTGTGTCTGAAAAAAGACCATGTAATACCAAATCACTGCTTTGTCAGAGAACAGGAGATGATCTCTGACGCTGTGTACTATTCTACAAGGAGACCACGAATACAAATAGGAAGCTCCCAAGAAAGGAGCCCTCTGCCTCTAAAATGGAAGATGTGAAACGTTTCAGATGAGTAGTAGTAATGACAGCTGATGTATATGGCTAAAGGTACTCTACACAACACCTACAAAGTATTTCAGGTTTAGAATTCAGATTGTTACCTTTCTTTTTTTCATGACTCCTCCAAAATGCTTTTTTTTTTTTTTTTGACTATAGAAGTTACAATTAGCAGTTCAAAAAGATTTCATTTGTGGTTTTATGAAGAAATGAAAAAAAGAAGTGTATACATAATACACTTCAATACAATATACAATAAGACGTGTATTCATAATAAAATGAAATGATAATGCTAATAACAAATATACACAGTATACCATTAATAAATAAGGTTACTGCACACAAAGTTGCAGAAGTAGATTTGGAAGATATTAGCCAACACATATCAAAAAAAATAATAAACGACAGACAATACATCCCCAAAGTGGAAATAAAACAAGAGGAGGGGAAAATCCTCCCACTACTATTAGCATACACAAAAAGGCAGGAAATAGCAACCAGTGCACAGAAACTACGCTACATACAAGTTTAGTGAAATAATTTGACAGACACTGAGCACTTCATCCTAAAATATCAAGTGGGATGGATAGATGAGTAGTTGTGGGAATATTTCCAGCTCCATGGTTGTTCAGCACAAAGGGCTGGTTAGAGAAGGCAACGAGAAAGCATGCCCAGAAGAAGGATGAAGTGGAGAAGCAGCTCTATATACCTGGCAATGCATTCTACTATGCAAGATGAAGATGAAACTCCCTTTTAACAGCTACGTGGGAGTAAGCCTGTATTTTAGCTGTCCAACTCATAAACTGAAGGCTGACAAGGCAGAACAGGGGCAAAGACAAGAAATACAAACAAGAAAGCCCCATCTGTTTTGTTCCCTAGATCTCGAATTTCGGTCGATGAGCAGTTTTTCTGAGCAGAAATCCCTCGCTTGGCCACCAGAGGGAGATGTGCCGCTAGGAAGCAAGCCCCACGGAACAGCCCAGACGTGGGGAGCAGGAAAAAAAGTGGCAGCCCGGCAGCAGCAAAAAGCCACGTACCAACACGGAGCGCTGAAGAACCACCTACAGTTCTTCAAATACAAGCAGGTACTGGAAATGTGATTGTGCTCAATACTGGGGTTTAGTGAGGCTGGCATGCTGACCACAGTAAAGCAGAAATAACTGTAAAAGAAAGAAACAAAAAGCACTGTGCAAGACAACTGCTCATCGAATTTTTCATCAGGAGTGAACAGAACTAGAGAAATGCCAGAAAACTGCCTAAGGATATTGCAATCCCTGGGCAGCAGGGAGCTAAGAGCTTCAACAGTTTCTTTCCATACATCTTTCCTTAATTCTACCTCTGGCAGTATTTTTAGATGAATAAAAAAAAAATCCCAGAGGCAGAATTTTGATCAAGTTCCTTTGTGATAAACATGTACTGCAGCTCCAGCAGTACCATAGATCAGGTGCAACAGCAGACACATGGCTCAAGTCCACTGCAGACACTGTCCTTCTCATCGGAACTCACAAGTCATTCACTGATGGAATGGAAAAAAAAGTAAACCAAGTATTTAAGACTGAAATGATGACAGGGTCAAATAGGAAAGGTGAAATAACAGCTGGTATTTGTTCATAATTCTGCTGTTTCATAAACAAATCACCGTCTTGTTTACGAAGAAGGAAATGTTTATTCATTGTTCACTCATTTGCATTCACATTTTAGCCTTAATAAAATAGTCTAGCAGAAAACATAGTAGCTGATGGCAGCTGAAAACAGATTTCCCAGAAGCAAAAACATCCCCACCCTTTGTGGGCTGTTCTATCTGCTTGCCCACAGTCTTACCACAGTGGGCTTTCTGGCTTTGCTATTAAAGTCTACTCCCCACAGCCATCTGCTTATTCCACCCTCCGTATGGTAGGCTCACTACTTCTCTTTTGTCTTTACGTTTAACTCATGTCATTTCAGTAGTCCAATTCACAGTATATCCTTACAAACAATTGTATCTAAGTGTGGCTTGTAGGCAGATAAAAGCAGTTAGTGAACTCAAGAATCTGCAGTTAACTGCTGATGCCAGCACGTCTTTGCACTTTATGCAACAGAATCTTCTGTAAGCTGAATAAGGTGTTAAACAGGGATTTTTGCAGCTCTTTAGAGCTTCAAAATCTAGATTCATTGGAAAAGTCCTATACATTTAAAAACTTTCTGAAAAAGAGAATTAAAATGAAGTATTTCTAGAACATGGGAAATGTGTGTGTGATCTAAGTGAGTCTTCGCTAACTCTTCTTATACCTGTCAGAATACATTAATTTTAAAGCAAAAATTGAAAAAGAAATGTTTAATGTCAAATATTGTGAAAGTATCATTCAGTATCATGTTTTATTAATTAACTGTGAACACAGTCATAAGTACTCACCATACAGCTCAGCAAACCCATTCATAGGTACACGTGATGTGCCAGTAACAAATTGCAGTAATCTTATTCTCTTTTCAGAGTCCATCATTAAGACTGCCTATGTATGATAATAATTACAATTAAAGTTTTAGTTGAGAAGTTTAAATTATGATTTTACACAGAAGATTTTTTCTTTATTTTACATATATATAAGAATATATATATTTAATGACATGTCGTCTACTTCTTTGCCTATTGCTAAATAGCCATTAAGTCAGCAATTTTTAATGTGGCACTAGTAAGAATATGGTTACTCATTTTGCAAGTTGTAAAATACTTCCCTTGAAGATTCAGCCTCTATATTTTTTTAAGTTTCTTGATGTGATGAACTAGCAGCCAAATTCCTGTTTTATCAAACAGAAGACTTTAATGCCTCTTTAGTATAGCAGTGCACAGAAAACTACACAGAAATATTCAACCCCTGACTTTTTTTTTTTTTTTTTTTATAAGTAAGTTATCAGTAGCATGTTATGTTTTTATCGTGCATCTCATGTATGGTTTTCTTACCAACTTTCTCAGGGGTTTTAGTGTACAAATATTTACCTAACTACTAGTGAATCACATGATAGCCTAACATAGAGGAAAGCTGAAAAGCAGAAGCTTTTCAACAGGTTTTCTTGATAAAATAAAAAAAAAAAAAAAAAAAAAAAGAGAGAAGAAAATAAAAGAATTTCATGATACCTTCCAGAACCACTGTATTACTTGATGGTTTACATTGTAGCCATTTTTGTATTTTGTATGTAGTTTCCAATCAGCCACATCCACATCTCCCAGTCCACACATTAACAACTACATAAATAGGAAAAAAATAATAATGATCAAACCAGGGAAAGTGTAAGTCAGTAACATTAACTTCCAGCGTATTTTGTTTTCTTTTCCATGATATACTAACCTCCAGCTCATTTTCATCAAAAATTTTAATCAGATCCTGAGGTATTAGTTCAAAAAAGCCCTAAAAAAGGTGAAGGAAGTTTTTAAAATCAAGTTAACATTTAAACATTTTCGTTTACTAAGAATTATATTTCAGTTGTAGTAAATAGAGTCTAAGCGAAACATCAAATACCAATCTTTGGACACCAGCAGTTCCCTGTGTGATTATAGGACACTTAATTCTGACATATTTCACATTTCTTTACTGTGCTCCACTCAATGGTGAACATGTAACTTTGAATGTCATATATGTAATATTACTTATACAAATATGGATAAGCCAACTAGTTTAATTTAATCCTATTAGTCTGATCTCATTTTTATTTTTTCAGAATTCATTAAATAATTTGTGTTACTGCTAAAGCTGTCAGCCAGGATTGAGAAAGGAGCCAACTTTTCAATATGAATTAAACATCTCAGTAAACATTTACCAAAATTACTTAAGACTGAGAAAATTCAATAATTTCCACTGCCTTTTTTATACCTGTAACAAAGCTATCTATGGGTCTTTAGGATGCCACATTCTAAAAAATTTTTCTTAAGATTATATGCAACAAATTCTAAAAATGCCTTTTGTATTTATAATTATACCTCTTTAAAGGCTGCCATTTGTTTCTGTACTCTGCTCACAAATCTCCACTGTATTACAAGACTGTAAAAAAAAAATTGAACATTTTAAATAAAAACAATTTATACACAAAACAACTTGATTTTGTTACTATAGCCAACACATAACCCCAATTATCAGAGGGGCTATCCAGCAAGATACATTGCACGGTGACCAGTACTTACTGAATATAGTCTCTCTTGTTCTTGTTGGTTACAACTATTTCTGATCCACCACTTTTCAGTTCATGTTGATGGGTCTAAATGTGGTACATAGAATTAGCCTTATGTGAGATACATATGTAACAATTCATGCATTAATATTAGGTAACTTAGGTAACTTTGAATACAGAATTTGAAATCTATGAGAAACAGAACCAGTTTCACAGGTCACGTGAATAAATGGATTTTTTTTTTCCTAATGTATTATTCAGGGATAGCAGACAGGGATACAGTGTGGCAATGTTGATTTTCTTTGACCTGCTTCAGTGACTGGAGCTGCTCTTTAATTTGTACACAGGTTTTCAGTAGTGCTGGCTTCAATAACTGCACATCCAATGACCAGGCCTTTTTTCCAAATTTCCAGGAAAAACACTTACAGAACAGTTCCAGCCATTGCTCCAGTAAATAAGTGAATCTATATTCGTATCAGTTACTGAATGATTCATACCACCAGAACCTCAGTAAACAAATACCTGATTTTCCAATTTATTACAAATGCACTTTTTCATGCTCCTACTTGGGCTGTACTTTAGTTACACAAGACCGCAAAGGCTTAAATCTCTCTGGCACCTGTAAGTTAGAAATACTATAGGTATTTCTATGTGACCTGCATCTTAGGCAGCATTCTACGTAACACTATACTGGTTTATTCCATAGTTATCTTGCACAGCTTAAAATAAACAAACAACCCCCCCCCACACACTATTATTACCTCTGAGGGAAATTTACAACTCTAGTCATTTCCAAAAGGGCACATACTTTCAGTGAATCATGTAAGAACAATCTATCCCCTAGATTAAGTAATGGGTATATGGATATTTTAGTCTTAGTTGCATTCACAGGAACAGCAAGCTACATTTTAATGCAGGTATTAAGAAAAAAGCATAAGCTATTGTTTTTAAGGCTGTGCTTATTTCCAAGTCACGTCACTGCCAGACTAACAAAGCACTGGATGAGCATATGCCAGCTGAAGGAAGAAGCTGAGTAAACAAACCAACATGACTGAATTGTGAATTATTTTTTTAAAGGTGTTCTTAATACCATAAAGATAAAATCAGCTAATTTCACAGGCCAAGTGTTTTGTTTCATTTGTCTGTTCTGCTTAACATAAGCATACTAACCTGTCCAAAAAGTTCTTCATCAACTATAAATCTAAGGTCCAGCTCTGCTGGATCATTTTCAAGAATCCATCTCAGAGAATTGTAATATTCACTATCCTAAAAGAGAAAATTACATGTTTAATGAATGAATACAGAAGATTTATCTGAAGTAGGCACAGCAAAATCAGTTTTTCTTAAATTAAGACCAACTGGATTAAAAAACTTCCGGTCTTTTGCAGACCAAGTGCGATAGTGATTTCATTGTATTTAACTGTCAAAGCCAACAACAACTACTTCTCTACTACAGGGAGAAGAATTGTGTTTCAAGGACCTTGAAAAGCAGATATATCGGAAAGCTTCTAGCAATGAATCCTCAACAGAATAGCGTGTAGCTTAAAATTTGGGGAGAAAATGTGAAATAAGAACATATTTAAATGCATTTTATATATGACAAATATTTTTCAAGAATAAACTATAGAGCAGATTTTCTCCTGTTTCTCTCATTCACTATCGTCAATATTCTCATGGGGACATGACAAACTAGAACATAACATTCCCTTTCCAGATACAGTACTACATCATGGGGTCTGGTCTTTTGCATTAGGAAAAGCTTCTGTTTAAAGAAGCACAGATGTACAGAACAATGATGGGAAACCTTTCAGTGTTTGGTGTCAGGTTTAGTTTTAGAAGAACTATGACAGCCTAACTACTTTGGTGCCAAAAGGTGGCACTAGTATGAATGGTGTTCCAGCATAGGCCTTTGAAGAAGCCTATGAGGTTTACAAACTGATGTAATGCCTAGCTGGTGCCTGAGTATTTATTTTACACGTATTTGAGCTCACAACTTCTACAGCTCTGATGTAGACATTCCTGCTACAGTACAGCTCAAAGAAAAACGGCCAAATAAAAAGAAATTCCGTCAGGATTCAAACTGGATGCACAAGCTAGTAATTCTGAAAAAGACTGCTCAAATTTAAGTATGAGAGGAGTGCTGCCAGTTTGACAATAATTGTATTTAATCATTAATGTCTCAGCCTCAGGAATTGTTGAGAAATATACTTAGTTGGTTCGTTATTAAAGCACAATAACTTGCGCTTCTTAAAAGCACAGTTACTGTAAGCATCAGGAACAAAAAATGGAACAATTAAATACTTGTTTCCTTTACCAGATACTAACTGCTCAAATTTGAGTAACAGTTTAAAGAGACTGAACAGAGAATCACTCTGCCACAGCTGCTCCAGGTAAGAACCATTATCAGGGAAACAAACACATAAAATTTAGCAAAAGGCTGTTTTCCTCTGAAAATAGTATACTGAATTACTAGTAAATATTTTCAACCTCTGGAAGTTTGAGTAATATGTTTTTGTTTAATAATCAAAATACACAAACTAATTTAAAAAACATGGTGGCAACAGGGATCCCTGAGATGTTAGTATTTATATTTAATTCTAAGAATCTTACTGTCAAAAATACATTTAGCAATATCATAAAGTTTAGCATCAAGTTTTCAGTACAGCGTAACTGACTTAGAACAGAGTTTAGGCCTGTCTGTTTTCCACTGAAAGTTTTAATTCCTATGCAACTTAGTTTTATTAAGGCTGTATCCTAAAATTTCCTTGAATTGTGCACTTTCAACTTTCACAATGTCATTAATGATATATAGGAAAAACTTAACATGAAAACCTAACATATGAGATAGGTAAATTACATACCACAGACTCCATATCATGAAGTGTTATTGGTTTTTGTAGCATCATCTTGTAAAACGGACGAATAAAAAAGGCTTTAAAGAAGAACAAATAAATTGAACAGTAGGTAACAAAATTCAAGATGTACACAATATTAATCTAAACATCATATAACATAAAATAAATACTAACCATCCAAAAGTTTGCCATGATAAACAGCCATTCCAGCTACTCGACCTATAAACTTGAAATATGAGAGATGATCTTCATTGCAGAGTCCAGAGTTTGGGTTGATCTGCAGAGTATAGTTATCTCTGAAGTTGAGAGAAGCAGCAGGAAAGAGAAACAAAAACACAAATTTTTGTACTATTAGAATGGTCCCACATTAGAAGATCTGAAAGGTATCATTAATTAAATCAGATATAACTTTTCATGAAGTTAAAGAAAAAAAGTATTTGGATTAGGAAATAACTAACCTAATAATTAACTAATACTCACTGGAAGATTCTGTTAGCTTAGCAGAAGTAAAAGTTTTTAATCACCACAAACTACCTTTGAATGTTAGAGATATATCAAAGAGAAGTGCTTAACTCCGATTAATTTTAAAGGAGTAAAAATAATATTCTCAGCATTATATGTTAAATATTGGCTCTTTTTACTGTAAATAGTGGATGGTTGCAGGTGTACCTTTGTGTATGTAAAGATGACACAGCTTACAGCTGAAAAAAACACTGGTAGTGTTTCCACAATATTCTTCTGACAAGCTAAGAACTAGTTACAGAGTATTTCATTTATTATCAACTAAACCCTCACATGGTTTAGGAGGGAGAAGAAAGGAGGAAAAAAAAAAGTAACTCAATTCTCAAAATACACAGGAGAAACAGAATCGATCTCCTTAACTTAAGTCTTCTGGACCTGCATTACTTACGTAGCTGAATATTCGAACAATCCATAATAAGGATTAAACATTTCCTTAGAGAGAAGGAAGAACCATTCCCTGGCTACTCCTCCATAGTCTAAACCTTTTTCACCATCAAATTCAATCCAGAGTCTTGCTTTAAGGAAATCTGCTCTCTTTACAGCTATAATTCTTCTATAAGAATCCTCAAGGATTGTTGTGCGATGAATTTTCATTTCAAATCTGTTTGGAATATCACTCTAAAAAATAAGAAACAAAAAGCAATAAGAAAACAGAATAATGAGACAAAAAAGTATTCCTACAATATTAAAAGAAAAAACAACCTACTTAGCATTTGAAGTCACAGGAACAAGCCACAAGGTTTCTATTTACTTTCATATACGAAAATGTTTAAACAAAGAAATATCCAAGGAGCTCATAACTTGCTGATGAGCTTTCAGATCAAGCCCCCTATAAACCTGGGATAAAACTTTGCTGAAGTATTAAAACATTACATGAGAACAGAATATATTCTTGATATCACTTGTTTTCAGCCAGTTTACTTCAGCAATTACTTTAGGCAAAATTCAGAAATTCATTAAAATGGAACAAAGTTTCAATGCATTTTGCCAGATTACAAAGATGCAATGGAACTCAATATATTTCAGATTTCACTAGTCATATGTTGCATAGAAATAGTGGATTTTTGAATGCAGAAATGCCCAAATTAGGGAGAAAAAAAGGGAATGCTGCCTTTAAACCTAATGCTTATTTATATCCAAAACTTGCTTGGTCCAAGATACAAACAAAAAATAATTAAGTTGGGGTGATTAGAGTGCATTATGTGACATTTTCTAAACTGCAAAATAATGTACAATACTATATATCAAATTTATAAAGTGGCTGAAATACACAGGTCTTTTTCATCATGTCAGAAAGCAAAAGAATACAAACATCTTATTTTGAGTTGCAAATCAACGTTTCAGAAAAGAACTTCAAAGAATAGTAAAATTAATTTCTAAACCTAAATGTAACTGATTAAAATAGTATTCAATAAGTCAATCTCAATTTAAATCAACTTATTACTTTAATTACCATTTAGATAGTTGTGAATGTTTAAAATGCAATGGTAACGTAAGGTTTACAAACTACACGTGTATTTCTTAAATTGCTACAATTATATTGTAGGCACGAGCTGTCTATCACTTCTCAGATTAGGGTAATAACATTTGAATAGATGGTAAGCTTGTTTTAATTATGAACACAAAAAAAATAAATGTGTATGTAATTACATACAATTTACAGGTCATCTCAAAGTGTGTATGTCTCAGAAAGGCTAGAGACAAATTTTGACTTCCAAAAACTATTATATGCTGTATCAGAGATTTCCCAATTCTTCTGCTGACAGGCTACTTCTAGGCTAACTTTTTAATCTTTTAGAATTTCTGCTTTTCAATTAGATTGCTTTTAGTCTCACGGCTCCATAGTCAAAAACCTCACTGTTAGATTAAACACTAATTGTAACAAGTTGTTGCTTCGTAAGTGTATTTGCAATCAGAAAGTCCTTCTAACATTCTCTAAGCAGGTTAGAGAAATTCAACTTATTTTTACTGTAACCTAAGCTTTCCTATGTGTAGGGGCACACATCTCTTAACCTTCTCCTAGACTGCTGCTGATTACTAACCTGTTTCTTCAATTTCTTTCTGAAGAACTCATATTTCCTCTTATAGTCTCTGGAGTAAGGCACAGCCTTCAAAAAAAAAAAAAAAGTGAAGAAAAAAACCTGAAAAACTGCTTCAGATACTCTAACAATTAATGTAAGAAACCAGTCTATATTTGTAAAACATACAAAATATATTTAAGTTATGAGAAAACAAGAATACATATTTTTACTAAGTATGAAAGGTATTTTCAATGTATCAATCTATGGACAGCTCAAAACATCTGAAATGAAAAGTACTGCTTTTTTCAAAACATTTGTTCTATCAGTTCCACAGAATTTATTCTGTACTTCACTATTAACTGATGTAACTGATTAAAATCATTGATTTGCCTAGATCAAAGTGCCCAAATGTCCGGTGACTTATATAACACATAATCTTTCCTTGCTGTATCATGAGAAACCTGGCTACAAACACCTCTATTTTCCATGGACAGAGAAGATTGTTTACATATGTGGGCTATTAATAAACACAGATATCAGTTGAACACTAAAACCCATCTATAATTATAATGTGTACCATCTTTGCAATTAGTCCTGGTAATTTTGCACTTCAGATTAAGTATCAAGGCTACATAATTATTTTTCCGTTGGAAATTAATTTCATTCTTTTTACAGCCATTTTCTTGTTGAAATGATTTTTATTACTAGCATTTAAAGACCACTTCCACAAAAAGCCTTGTGAACAGTCTTTCAAGAAATAAAAATGCCTTGTTCAAATATCATGGAAGTTTTGTCTTCTAGACCAGGGTACCTGAAAAATGATAAGTGTTTGTTTGGATTCTATTACGTAGTTTTCAAGAGTATGATTAAAGCTATGTAAACAGAACTTACTGGTCCAGTTATTGCCACATTCTGCAGTCGAGGATCCTCCCATTGTGTTTTCTTTGTATCTGCAAGGTATTTCATAATTTGTTACGCTAATTTAGGTAACATTAACTAATAAAATTATGAGTGGTAGGAAAACAGTACATTGTACATACTGTGGTTTATGAAGAATACTCTTCCATCTGTGTGAGTTCTCTCTTCCCAACCTGGCTGTAAAAAGGAGGCACTTTTAATATAAATTTCTAACCATACAGTTTGCATAGAACCCAGGTGATCTGCAGTTGTGGGGATTCCCCCTGTCCCACATTCCCCCTATTCTCAACAGTGGAATTCAAAATTTAGTGTTTTTTTGTTTGTTTGTTTGTTTTGTATGAAAAAAGCAGGCTGCATTTTTTCACGTACAAGTTTTGATAGTACTAGTTTAAACTAAATTGTTATACCTGAAAAACAAGTAAAATGTTTTGAGTAAAATGGCTTACTTACTGGTAATGGCCCTAGATCTACTGGATCTAAGGAAGTTTTTCTCCTCAGATGAGCAGGAATTTTCAGTCTTGGATCTTCCTTTGAAAGCAAAATAACAAGCATGTTAAAACTGTTTTGAGGTTTGTGTTGTTTTAATTTTGTTTTCCTCCTTGTTAATATTAATGTAAAGAACATGCCTATGACCAACAATATAATTCTTGCATATTCTACAGCTAGGCGATTCCCTGGGGATTCTCAGCCTTCTAGTACTTTACAATCATAATCTTTTACTAAAATTTATTCAAATTCTCTCACTTTTCTAAATATCAAAAATTCCCTCACTCAACTCAGTTTTCACGTAATTGAGAAAATTAATCTTTCCAAAGGCTTTCTGGGACATCTTGTGCTTTTATTTTATTTATTTAGTTAGTTAGTTTTTAAATTTTATTTTGTGGTTTGTGTTTTGGGGGGTGGGAGGAAAAATATTTGTATTAAGTGATGTCTTTCCATAATACTGAAAAAATTAACTTTCACTTTGAATCAGTTTCACATATTTCTTTATATTTCCCTTTCACCCAACAGTAATACTGACCTACTTTTCAAATGCTTAAGACAATCTAATAGCACTGACTAGTGGTATGCAGCGCCACTCCGTGGAACCGTAGCTGTACAACACCCTCATCCATATTGCAGCTGCACCTGACCTGCTTCAAGAATTCACAGAAATTTGCATTGTGTGCTATACTGCGTGCGACAGGCTCAAGGTAATGGATTTCTTGCTGGAAGATAAGTTTACAAATCCCATTTCTATGAACAGTGCATATAAGCTATCACAGTTCTACTGCTATAACAGAAATGTCATTTAGGAGATGCATCTGCAAAACTCATTCCCATACACATTTTCCTCCTTCCAAGCTAAACTTTCAAGTGATAATACAGTCTGTAAAATTCATGATGTTCTACTCAGGAAAAGTATTTTAAATGACTTTGCATTTTTGTCACATATGCTCCTTAACAGATACAACACAGCTATTTTGCCTGAATGTGAGATGTCAGCCTCACAACACCATCTTCGCTGACAAGTCACATCCACATTCGTAGTTTTTTTGTTTTGTTTTGTTTTTTAAATAAAAAAAGATGCCAGCAATGAAATCTTGACACTGAAGAAATCCACACAATCGTGCTGAAAGCAGCAAAACTTTGAACTGAAAGGAACTAGAATTTTGGTCCATGAAAATAATTTTCCATTACCCATGTTGTAGTTTTGGTGTTGTGGTCAATAAAGAATGGTCTCCCATTGGGTGCATGTCGAACTTCCCAGCCCTTAGGGAGAAAACCTTGCTCCATTTCAGGCTGCTGATTAGGAGACTGTTGTGGTAAATCACTTGATGTTGCTTGTGGTTGTCTTGCTACAGAAGTACTTTGTGCAGTTGACAACTGACTCGCTTCCACAGCAATCTATGGATAAAAGACAAAAAAAATAAGCCATTTAGGAGCAACGTATTTTTTCTGTTAAGGTACCAATATTTCTTGACTCATGAAAGCAGTTGCATAAAGCAAATGCCAGACAGTACACAGATTTGTTTATCAACAACATTAACTAACAATTACAGATAATGCGACCAGAGATAAAGTCTTCCAGGCTTCTCCAACAGCTACCACACTCCAGAAGGCTTTCCTGGTACATTAACTGTAGAGTGACTTGCTGTAAGTATTACTATTCCTAGCTCTAGTTGCATTCTCTCAGATATTTTATGTGGTGCTTTATCATTTTATGCCTTTCAAATATTTTATTTCAAAGAGATCTCTAAACCTTACTTCTATTATGTAAGGTGTTCAAAAGGTTGCATGAGTGAAAACATTAATAATTAGAATACAGAAAGTACCTGTACAACTGGTTTTATCCAAGTAGTAGTTCTAGAATTGTGATCTATATAGTATGACCTTCCTTTTTCATCTTGTCTTTCTTCCCAGCCTGGGGGTAATCCAGACGAAGTAGGCAGTAACTAAATATTAATGATAACAGAAGAACAATGGTTATGAAAACTATGAAACTGACTATGAAAAGGTTTTCCTCTACTGAACTAAACAAAAAACAAAACAAAACAAAAAAACAACAACAGTAGTCTCATGATTTACTATCAATTGGATAAAATGGAAGAGAAGTACTGAAATCCTTCCTGAAGTATGAAGTGACCGAATCATTTTACTCATTTATTTTTAATTCAAGCTGCTCATCTAAAAGCAGTAAAGGAGTAAAAGAATTCGAGGTTTAGGCATGGCTGATCCAGCCCAGTACTTCTGGCTATGAACTCATTGCAAGTTTGCAGTGTCACCATGAAAACGTAATAGAAGAATGGTGGTACAGCTCTTATTATAAAGCAAGCAATTTTAAAAACAAAATGTCATAGGAGGATGTCTTCCTTCTGCAAATCCAATTCATGCATTAAACTAATGTTAAACTGAAAAATGAAGTTGGAAGAAGGAAGCTTTACCAATGAACTACGATCTTGCTAGACTCTTATAATTGCAATTTGTACAGGACAGCTACCAGAAGGACATTATACATAGCTAAAAAAAAGTTTTACATCCTCCAACTTCTGTGCTACACAAGCCTGTGTTTTTTGGACAATGACATACCACTGGATGTGCAGGTTGCTCTTCAACTCGGTATGTTTGCAGACTACCTCTTCTGCCAGAATGGTTCTTGAAGTATGGGAGAGAAATGACATGAGGTGTTACTGTAACTTTAAGGATGACAGCAGCAAACAGTCAACAAGGAATATCACACTTAAGAATGTTATAGTTTTCATCTCGAACAAAGTGTCTGATTTGTTTTGAAACATCTATTTAACATTTTGTAAACTAATACAACATTACTAGAAATATTAAATTCACAGTGTCTATTGTAACTTCAGAGAAAATTTTTTAAAAAGGTTTGTGAAACTTCTGAAAACAATAGCCATTTTGGCATTTAAAACATTAGTTACTTGCAACTAGTTTTATTACAATTGAATTTACAATATAGAACTTAGTGCATTATCTTGTAGTAGACTAAAGCCTACGATACATCAGAGCCAACACAACTTTACAGAGAGCAGATTAAATCCATAGTAAGATATGAGAGTCTGAGATACCCGCTTTCCAAGAAAGGTGATTCAATTCCTGTAGTTTGCATAGGCACATGCTTTTCTGCCTAGAGGTGTTTTTTTGATCTCATCTGCAACTGTACTTCATCTTGCTCCAGAAGTTCCAAAATTACTTAAAGGTTTATTCCCTATCAATGTACCCTTTTAGGATATTTCAAAGAAAAGGCATGTTTTCAAATTTCTTTTTTGGGGAGTGGGGCAGGTGGTGGAGGTGAGGGGATGCAAGACTGTCAGTTCTAATTGGCTGTTGCAAATAACTTGAACATCTGCTTCGTCCTGTGCTTAAGCTACCCACCAAGCAAGCTGAAGTAATATTTTCCATAAGATTCTGAGTACACATCAAGTCTTGTTGCTCTCGTTTTGCTATTGCCAGAAACACTGGAGACGCCTTTGCACAATCTCACACACACACACAAAAATTACCTTCAATTCATACTAGGAATGGCAATGTGAGCATCACAAAAACTGATGATTTCACCTCTGTAGTCTTTCCTCAATGAACAGTGGTTTTCTTAAGTCATGTATTTATATATATCAGTTTACAAGGCCATTTGTGAGGTTCAAGTTTCACAAGACAGCTGAGCTTATTTAATTGCTTACTGCCACCAAAAAGACAAGTCTCACTCCTTGCTGTATCCTCCTGCTACTTTGCCTTTGCTGGTATAGCATTTATTAGACAACCTAGGGTGCTGTTCCAGCTTGCTAAAACAGCAAAAAAACAGAGTTGGAGAGGAAAAGTGTTTTCTGCTGGTTTAGCCACCTGAATGGACCCACTAGGAGGTCAGACAGGTTTCACAGTTGGAGCAAAGGTTGTAGAACTGTAAGAGTGAGGTCCCCTTTTCACTGCTATGTAGTCCTCAGGTTTACTCAGCCCAGTCATAAAACTCCATTCCAATATTCATAATGAGAAATTAGTTATTTTTAAACTTGTCCTAGGGGAAAAAGTTAACAGTACAGAACTATTCCCCTAGATATCAAGATAATCATACACAGCTTTCTTTATCTGTGCTTTTCAGCAGTAATCAACCCAGCATAATACTAGAATAAGAGGTAGATTTAGAAGCTGAAAAATAGCTGACAAATCTGTTTTAGTTTCAGGCAGAAATTCCTATTCCCTATAAGTGAAGTGGTAAACAATAAAATGGTTGCCTAAATGGGCTTCTATCGTAAAATCACTCTTAATTTCTCAACATCTGTGATAAAATTAAGTATATATTAATTAATACACAGTATTCATGCATCTACTTCTAGCAGTAGTAACGTATTGTGTAAAATATTCTAAACATTTCTATATGAACAACAAGAAAAAGAATTTACCATGTAGGCTGTTGACTGGCCAGTAGCCGAACTTCCAGAGGTAGTAAGTCTGGTATTCAACTCTTCTGCAAGATGAGTCTGTACATCACAATTATTCTGTGGGAGAGGTATTTGAGGGTTCTCATTGCTATACATTGTTGCCTCATCTTCAGTTATGATTTCCCAGCTCTTTAAATAGAAAACAGAGGAAAAAAAACCAAAAACATTTTTAAGAGTAGGTATAAGTTACTGATATTTAAAGCAAGTTTTTTGACTAAAGTTAAAAATCTACCTGCATTTCAGAAATATTCAGAAATATTTGTTTTTACCTCAGGGGAATCTCTGTTGTCTAGATTTTCAGTATCCTCTGATATCTGTCGCCGATGAGTGAATGCATGCTGGGCTTCCAACTGCATGTTACCCATATCTGCAACAGCTACATTGTCCCTATTGGAAAAAAAAAAAAATTATTATATATATATATACACACACACACACACATATATATATATGTATCAGCATACATAGTCATTTCATCTTCCGAAAACGAAAACATACATTATAGTCATTTTGGAAGAAAAAAAGAGAAGCAGTCACGAGCTATACAGATTAATGTAATCTGTTTAAAGAGAAGTATTCATGTTGATAGGAAGCGTAAGTAAAACTAAAGAGCCAGATAGCATTTCAGGTATTGTTTTTGTAATTCATATGCTAAGGGACAAAATCTGGAGGGAAAAAAATAGAAGTTCTTTCCATTACTATGATTATGTCTTACAATTGTGACCAGTTCCAATTTGAGTATCAACTTCCAGAGAGCAGGAAGGGTGCTGTGCAGTTAAATTGACCACTAGTCAATGACCATTACACATCGGCTTGAAGATTAAAATGTCAAAAGGTCTCTACTAATTTTCAAGTTATATATTTTCCAGTTCCCCTTGCTTTCAGTGTAGACTAAAAATTAATATGAGGCTTGAATTTTCAGGACAAAAGGCTTACTGAGCAGTTGGTCTTTTCCACTGTGTTCTCCTGAATTCATGATTGACATAATAGGTCCTGCCGAGGATGTCTTGCCTTTCTTCCCAGCCTGAAGGCAGTGGAGGAGATTCCTGCTGCTGCTGTTGTGGCTGGTTAGCAGCATCCGGTTGGTCCAATATAATCCACCCAGGCTAAGAGGTACAATATTAACAACTTTTAATTAATATTGACAAAGTTGAAAAAAGTATTCCAATTTATTAAGTCAACACTTTTTTAAGGTGAAGTCCTACTATATCTTAGGCTCTTAGTTTTATTGTGTATATTTCTCAAGAAATGAGAGAACAGGTGATGTGTGCAGAAGTCATATTCTTAAAAATCAAATTCCTTAAACACATTAGCATTAGGAGTTCAGGAAAATAAACAGGATTCATGGAATACTGTTTTGTTTTTAAATAGTTTCATACACATGCTGCAACATACTAGTCAGACGAGCATAATACTTTGTAACAGCAGAAGTGATTATGCTAATTAGAGTAATTTAAGGTCTTGAAAAGAGATCCACTGATCTAAACTGGATGTGCTTACTAGAGATTCCAAAGTAAAACAGTTAAGATCAGAAGTATGCCTATAAATGGGAGAAAGGTGAAATTCTAAAACAAGCAAGATGTCAGTGTCTGGCTGGCTACACTTAAATTAAAACAAAAGAACGTTAAACAGCAGTAAAAATATTGGGCATTGATACTGCCATTAATTCTAAAATAAGAAAGGTTACATGGAAATATGGCAACACAGTATCAGAACAAAATCAGAAGTCTAAGGTGTTTTCCTTTTTAGATACACTGACAAACCACTCCTTTATTTAGAAAAGCTGCCATCAAAAAACCTATTTTATGCAGATTTAGAGCAAGATACAAGCAATAGGATTTAACTGGTTTGTTTATAAAAATAATGTTTACAGCTTAGTGATTTCTAACATTCATTTTTATGGTAACTACTCTGACTGTCTGAAGACCAACCATTTGCTAGGTTTCTCAGCAATAAATACATCTTTTCCCACCTCCAATTCTTCGGCCTGTTCTGTGGTTTCTTCTTCAGATCCATTGCTTTTAGGTAGGTAAGTCATTTTTAATCTAAGGTGGCCTTTAACTCTTGACTTATGGCTGCAGGAGAGAAAGAAAAATAACTGTTCTTACTGTGCACTTGTGAAGTTGTTACCTAGGAATAAAATAGCTAAAGAAAACACAGCTGGAGGATTATTCTGAAGCTTCTCAGCACAAAGTTGACTTTCTATAGTTTTTCTTAGAATTCTGTAATGGTACCAAATTTTCAAAGCTTCAAAATACATTCAATCTAAAATCAAAAAATGCAGAATACTTCAGAATTACTATTTCTGCTAACAACGTGGCTGACAAAGATCTACAGATTCCCGTATCTTCTGATCTTATTTCTGAATTGGAAAGCAGTATCTGAAAAATGTTGACAAGCTTTTTATATATTTTTTCTAACAAAGATTGCTATGAGTTCCTCAGATTTAAGGTTAAGAATATATTTTTTTAAAACAAACATGAAGTGTGCAACACTTAACATGGAAGCATTACATATCATTTAAAAATTCCTTGATTCAAATCACAGGACTTCTTAAAAGTGAGAAGCTTTTCAATTTGAGCTTTGTTATTTAAGGTCACATGAAACTATGTGAAACAGGCAAAGAGAGACATCTTTTAAAGGAAAGCAAGAAACAATTTCAAGTTGAAAGAGGATCTAAACAAATGCCTTTTAGTAGAATCACAAATATCTTGCCCCATTGATTTTTAAATTTCATTAATGAAAGCATGAAAACCTCGACAATATTTACGTACATACAAGAACTTATACAATAGCATTTTTTACATATGAAATTAAGAATTTTGAGGTGGTATTTACTAACCTTCTTGGATGAAGAACAAAATCCCTAAATGTATATGGTCTCTCCATACTTGGATTTTCTGTCTGGAATAAGAGAAGTTTTTTTAAAAAAAAATCTGTATCAAACACTTGTTTAGGAAAATTATCAGAAGTTTTTAATGACTTCCTTAAAGGCTGTGTAAGCTTTTACATTTAAAGTATTGGTTCAGTCAAAGTTCTGGCAATCATCAGCTTTAGTCTTCAGAATAAAGATAGATCCCCACTTCAAGAAAAAAATTACCTTCCAATATTTCTAGCCACTGAAGCATTTAGAATTTTTTAGTTTCTAAAGCACAAGATAAAATAACTGTTTAGCCTTAAATTGGTAAATCCTTTCTCAGTTTCCATATTTAAAAGATCCACCATAAATTTTTTTCCTACCTCGGTATTTTCACATATGTTTAATACAGAAGAGATATGAAAAGCTTTAGGACTTGGATGAAAAAAAATCACAGATTAATCCACTCTGAGATCATCTCTGCTCTAATTCATGAAAGTGAAGTTGCTCAACAGAAACAAGCACAGTGGTAAACAGACAATTTTAAAAATACATGTCCCAGGTCAACGTAGAGAAATATGCATGAATGACCATTAACCAAAAATATATTTATTTTTCTGGTTAACGTAACTACTAATAACCTAGCTGCTGTTCTAAAATTCTTACATATTTTTTTTTTTTTTTTTTTTTTTTTTTTTTTTTTTACAATACTGTGTATTGAGGAACATTTGGAAATCTCTTTTCTTGAATCAAAATGGATTTTGTTATTTCAGCTGTTTGTGAATTCTGGGGTATAACTCTAGACTCCTGTTAGTTAATACATTTTAACCATTTCAAAAAGTAATAATAGTTATAATAAGAGGAAATAATAAGAGGAAAAATAATAATAAGAGAAAAAACTGCACTTGCTATATTTGTAGGACTTAAGGAAAAATGTTAGATTAAGGAATTCTTGAAGGCTGAACTGATTTCATAATGGTATTTTCAAAGAATGTCTAATGTGTGTCAATATTTGATTGGAAAGAGGCAAAATATTCCAGAATCTAAGGTTAGCCATTACTAAATTAGAGATTTTAGAATTTTATTTGGAAAAGGCCTGTGTCTTTATCATGAAAGATGTTATGAAATGGAAATTTAACATTATTAAATTTTACTGAATAGCTATTACATTAAACCTCAGAAAAATGCCACCTTGCATTACAGACTTCTTCAGTGTAAACTATTATTAATACTAAGATAAATACTTCCCTGAAATTAAAATGGAACTAAGCTGTCCTTTTTTTCCACTGCTGAACAGAACACACTAAAATACTGTGGAACTACATCAGATGAGAAAAAAGAAAAAACATTGTCGTCTAAATCTAAGTTTTGTAATTACTTTTATGACTTGTCAAAAAGGAAAGTTGCCTTGGATTCAATACTAATTAGTCTTGGATCAATAGAGTTTGGTTTTGGAAAGATTAAATTAATACCTCTTCACTATCTTACCACAGAAATGAGTTATCCTTTTAACATGTCCCTGACTACCAGCTCTTTTGAGTTATGAACAGTTGTGTTTGCATAGTCTCAAGGAAAATGAAACGGGAATCAAAACCACATGCAATGAGTTTGTAACAGACTGATTTTATTTATCTGATAATTTCATTTATCCGATAATTTCATTTATCCAAGATATATTTAGTTATTATGTAAATGAAAGACTGTTTCAAGTAAAACAAAATCACCTTATGCTTGGGTCTATAAAGTACATTAGATTTAGATAGCAAAACCAAGTAATTAAGAACCAGGAAGATAGAAACAAAGCGTAGACAGGGAGAAGTTGACTTTTAAGGAAGGTAAGAAAACAGACATGAAAATATTTAAGCAAGACTCTGTAAATTAGTTTTTGCTTAAAAAAAAAAAAAAAAAAAAAAAAAAAAGATAATGCACTGATATCCCCAGAAGTCTGTGATACTGCTGTCCAGCTTCTTAGTGGGAAGGGAAAGCAGACAGTCCTGTCCAGAGGGGCATTACCATCAGTCTCTCCAAACTACCTGCCCTGAGGGAGAGCAGTTTGTGCGATCTCCCACCCCAGTTACAGCAGGTAGCAGGACAGGTCTTTCACTACTCCTAACACGGCTCTTACCAGATTGAAAAGAGAACATTGCTCTTGGAAAGTTGTTGTTTGTTTGTTTGTTTGTTTTGCTAGAGTTGTTATCCTATCTTTACATCAGCTGCTGATAAAACTGCTACTACTCTAATGTTTTGAAACCTCAAAAGAAAATGATAGGTCTTACTTATTTTGGAGTTCTTGGTGATCTTCCTTGCAAATTAACAATGTGCTTTGCAAAAGGAATGTAAAAACAAACAAACAACAACAACAAAAAACTGTAACAAGCTCTATTTCCCACTTTCCCTCTTGTGTATTTGTTTATGGGAATAAGGAATATTAGAAGTAATTTTGCTTCGAATGTTAAGCAACAAAAGTACTTTAAACAAAGTATTTTAAGAAATGTTGTACTAATTATAATTTCTTGGCTTTTAGACAGTTTAAAACCTTTCATTTTTATTCTTGAAAAAAACAAAAGCATTTTTAACTCTCATAGCAGCAGAAATCCTTATCTAAATACAAGGTAAACTTTTTGATAAATATCAGCTGTAAACACAGCCAGAACAAGAGAATTCAAGCACTTATATCATGAGTAAGGTTTACTTTCTTAGATAACTAAAACAATTGTTTACAAAATCACTTTTTCACAGTCTTAAAACAAAAACGAATGAATAAATAAATAAATAAATACAAACCGGTAACTGATAAAGAGGAATATCCACTTGTCCAAGAAAATCATCTCGAGTCTAGGGAAAATAAAACACAAGGAAAAAGCACAAAAACCTTAAAGTTGTGAAGTATTTAAAAATACTGTTTCAACCCCCTGATAATATAGCAATGTTTTTTAAGAATGTCAAGACACTCTTGAAGCATAGACAAGAACACTTTTTCTGTGTAGAACAAACTCTGATTGAACCAACTCTCAGAGCCTTGGACAGTTCTGTCTTTCTCAAAATAAATGAAGTTTGACAAAGCTGGGGGTAGGGACTTGGATTTTATTTGTTTATTTAGATCATATGGAGTAGTGCTAATGAAACAGAAGAAGAGTTGTTCAGAGTCAGGACTGAGATCCTCGGCATCTTTAACAGAAACATCATTTTAAAGGGCAAAATGTAAAGGCACTTCCACTAGCTATTTCAAGTAAAATAACTGTCTTGTTCTATACTTAAACAACTAAGCATTTCTCACAGAACAATACAATTATTTACGGACCTTCCTCCTAAATTTGTTGCTGTACCATAAGCTTTTATTCTAACTCATCACCCAAGGATTTTGATGGTCTTCTTCCATAACTTTCCATCCCCGGTTTCCGCATCTCATTGAAATCTATTCCCTTTGCTTCAGGACAAAGCTTGCATTTCACCTTTTTGCAAGCATGACTGTATTTTTAAGTTTCAAGACACAAACTCCCATCCAATTCTACCCAATCTTTTTGTCTCATTGACTACATTCTCCATTTGAACATCTGGCTTTAAAGGATATAGGTGTTTCTCCCTTAATCCTTCTAGTACCTCTTTTCTTTAGGTCTGTTGTCCCATGTTTACCCATTTCATCTTTAAATTGTACGTGTATGAGTAGAAACAGTGCCTCTTACCTATATGAGTTACTTGACAATACTAACTTAAAGCCTTAGTTTTTATACCTCCCAAAAAGCACAATATGCAACTGGACTGCAGAGCTTATCATACATATCTCGCATGCCAGAAATCTACAGATACATGCTATAAATTTAACTTAAGGTTATATACGTCTCATATTCAGACGGGGGGGAGAGGAGGGAGAACAACCAAACACAAAGCAGAAGTAAATTGCTTTTCAGTTCACAAACTCGTTGGGTATAGAAAGCTACAACAGGTTTTCATACCAGAGGAGTCTGAAGCTTCCCTGACCTAGTAAAGGAAAATTTTCTGTATTATTACAGACCACAAGCTTCTGGAAAAATATAGCTATCATTTCTGCCTATGAGTTTCTTTTTAAAATGGCACAGCACATACCTTAGACACGTTAAAAGACTTAGTATTTGTAAAGTTCTTGGCAATCCTCAAGTGGAACAAGCCGCTCAAATAAATTACTGGAATGTGGGACAAAAGTCTGCTGCATTTTAGAAAACCGCAGAACATTGTGTTTGTTACCAGCATTATTTTAGTACAGGCTCCTGTTATTCACTTTATTATTCTGCTGTCTCTCCTGCTATTTTTAGTAGAGCTAGCCTTGATAACCAACCTTTAACAGTACTTTCTCCTCCAGCCAGCGAGTAAAATCCTCCAGCGGAGATTTTTGTTGACCTCCAAACTACTAATGCATAGATCAGATAGCAGGAATGCTCTGAAGCAGAGTGCCTCGCTGACTAACTGCCTTCAAAGAAGTGCCAAAGAAGCTTTGAAACAGACATCACACACATTAACAATTAAATGTCAATGGAGTTGAAACTGTTTGGATCTGTTTCGTGAGAGCAGGCATCCCAGTTTCTTTAGGAAAGACAAGTGGGCCAGTTGTTCTTGTCAACTTTTAACTTCTTGACAGCCAGAGAACTCAAACTTTCCGCTTGCCAAACCGTAAGTGCATAAACCTCTATTAATGATATATTACATTAACAAAGAGGCCTTTCATTTTACTGATTCAGTGGTTTAGTCTATAGAAAGTTATTAAAAACATGCAAGGACAGACAGCTGCTATATACAATACATTTGAAGAACTCTAATGCAATGCCAAAGTGAGTGCTCACAGAGTAAAAGCACTGAAAAAGTAATCCAGACACACCTGAAGTCCAAAATTCATTCCTATCTATTTTATAAATATATACACACACACACACACACACCCCTAATAAGCCTTAGCACTTAAGATGCTGGATTTTTTTCCTATCATAAATTGGATACAGATTTTAAACTGCTACCAGACGTGATTATCTGAGTGTCCCAGTGTCATCGTACTGAGTCACACATTAAAGAGCAATACTTAGAACATGACCATGATTTATCAGGTTTGAGCAGTTATCTGAATTTCATGCCTTTCTTAATTGTTGGATTCATCACAGTGCCATGTGAAACAGCTTTTGTACAAGACCATGGTGTTGAAATAACATTTTCTCTACCAACTTTTGTGATTACGTTTTTCTTGGTATTAGTGCATGAAGCATATTCCCACTCTTTTCCTGAGCAAACAGACAACTAGTTGTACATGTTGGTCTTCACACACAAATCTACAGCTGTATGGGAAAAGGAGAAAATACACAGCTTTTATTATACAGAATATAAAGTGTCAATTCAAACTGAAAAAACAAACAGTGATCCAGACTATCGCTGCTTAAGAAAACAAGAGCTCAATAGATCCCTTATAAAACCAACATTCTTCTTGCTTAAACACTCAAACATCAATGTTAGTTACAAGCTTGATGAGAATGAAAAAACACTGAAAATAAAAACAAACTTCCCCAAGCTACACTAGCAACTTCAAGTATTTTTCTTTTCATGCTGCCTGCCCTGACTGTATTATTTAGCTATCTTGAACTCTAAATAAACAGAATTGAGCTTTTTTTTTTTTTTTTTTGTACAACACACAACTCATCACAGGAAAATAGGCATCTCAAATGAGCAAACTGAATGATCATGCTAAGATCTCACCAAGTTCATGGATTCTAAAAGCAATGTTTTCCCTATCTTGCAAAGCTGTAACTACCTTACTGCCCAGAATTCATTAAAGTCCCAATCTCCTGTACCTGTATTTTTATGGGGCAGAGGTAGATGGTGAGGAGAGATTTTTTTTCTCCACAAAATGCAGGCATCTCTTTTTAACTGGCCTTTATGATCAAATACAAGTTGCCAGTTACTGAGGTATAAGAACCCACTGGCATTTTCAAAGAAGAGATAACAGCTAGTGTTAGATAGATGGTTATTACACAACGTGTGTTTCTGCAGGACCTTCAGCCCCACTGGCTGCTTCCAGAGAAAGGTGTCAGCATAACATGCCTCAGCAGTTTTACCATCTGTTTAACAGACAGCATTTAGAAATGACATGAGTTATTTTCACTAATTCTCCCTCGCCTTTAAAGATATTTTCAGAGAATTCCTGCTCCACAAAGACCAGAGCAAAAATATCATGTTTCTCCATTTATAGTTTATACTTCTTATACAGCACAAGTACTCTATAGGTAGATTCCTTGAAAGTTCCTATTTAGCCTACAGGTATTTTAACACACCATTCATACTACTCCGTTCAGCGTTTGCTACTTGAAGAACCTGGGCTTACATAGTCATTAACAAAGTAATTCAAGATAGGTTTGGGTGGTTTTTTGGTGTATGAGAACTCATTTTCACATGGGTCACAGGAAGATAATTTGATGTCTAATATAACCGAAGCATACTTAAGCACAACATAAACAAAGAACAAGTCAAAACCTAGTGAAGGGTGTGTTTTATTCATCAGGAATTTGAGTTGGTTTTATGGAAAGATGTGCCAAATAAGCTACTATATAGAAAAGCAGGAATATTACAGTTTATAACTGTCAAGAGCAAATCCAAATTTGCCCTTCTGTATTCAAGCAGCTAACACTTTAAATAAGCATTAAAAAAAAATCAGAAAACAGTACCAAATATTTGATAAGTTACTACTTTGACAAGCTGCTTCTCATATCAAGTCAACTTTATAATAGTATAAAAAACATAAAACTTTTGCATCTATTTGTGGGAGATTCTGTGCCAAGCCTTATGACTTCAATTAAAGGTTGAGAAAAACACTTGTAGTGACAATTAAAGGTGCACTTTTACCTGCACTAATTAACAACATAAAGGTTAAAACACTTAAAACTGTAAAAACCTATCAAACATTTAAATGCACATGTGATTTTCTTCCTGGTTTGATCTGTTTCTTATTTCAAATGTCACAGATGTTAATCACACTGGCTAATAAATACACTCGTACACTCAATACACACAGTACACTTTTTGTTATTCAGCGCAAGAAACATAATAAAACAAAATAAAATTGGGGGGGGGGCCTCTCCCAAGCCTAAATCTACTGCTGCCAACCCCTAAACATAGTCCTCAGATGACCTGGCAACAGCAGCATTTACTGTTTGTCTTAAGCTGTGCTATGCTCAAATTAATAAATCCCATCAGGCCTGAACTGTCCTGCCCAAACTGACCTTGGATGCCTCAACCTCTATGACACAAACAACCCACCTGCAATCATTTCTACAACAAGAGCAGTGTAACAATTTACTTCAGATCAGCTCAACAGTTCTTATGAAAGCTACTTGACACTTCCCACATGAGATAGTTTTCAGAGGCCTATAATTTGCAGATGTTACCCACTTTGGATATATTCTTTCTATTTAAGTATTTGTTATTCCTAGTAAGTTTAATTTGGAACAACAGCAAACACAACAAATAGCTAAGGCAGAAACTAAAAAAAAAACAGTAAGCACTGTTCTAAGTTCTGGAAACCTCGCTGGGAAGCCGTGCTTTCATGTTACTGAATGCAGCCTTCTCCCTTATGCCACGAAAATCAGGCTGCCAGAGAAGCCATGCAGG
This sequence comes from Aythya ferina, assembly GCF_964211825.1. NCBI lineage: Eukaryota > Metazoa > Chordata > Aves > Anseriformes > Anatidae > Aythya > Aythya ferina. The sequence continues at coordinate 18,506,491 of NC_140307.1, read as the reverse complement.
TCTAGAACTCAGTTCTGCTTCCTCCCACATTCCTCTGCTTGAGTTGCCATAGTGTCCCATTTGCATTTTAATATGCCTTATCCTCAATGACTCCAGTTAAAGCTTGAATATCATTTCAGCCAGGAACTTGCTGATGTCCTCCTTAAATTCTGTTTGCTTGTGCTCCAGTCAATACAGCCCAAAGCAGCCCTGGGTCTTAAATGATAATTGCATCCATCTGCAGACTTGCAGTTTACCTTGAACTGCCACAATGCAACGAGAGCGAGTGATCTCTTAAAATGTGGACGATTACGGATCCATAAAACAGCACTGAAATAAGCTACAAACATTTTGCTGGCTGCATTCCCAAAGCAGTGCGTTCTGTTCGTCACAAGGAGCAAGGAAGAAAGTTCATTTGAAACAGACACTTAGCAGAAATGCAGGGCAGTCCCCTTCAGACAAGGGTAAAAGGCAAGTTGTAAGCTACTGACTCGCTTGAAAATGCCAGTCAGCTTCACTTGCTTGCTCAGTCTGTGAAATTCATTCACTTACAGAACACAAGGAAAAAAAAACGTGTTGGAACACAGAAGAAAACTCTCAGCCCAGGCTGATGCGAGAACTTTAAAGAGCATTTCTACCATTTGATCCTAGGCGTCTGCAAGGGCTGGGCGGGCACCAAAGAACCCAGGAGTCTGATTAATGTTACGTAGCCTTGTATCCTCACCCTAGCAATGGCCAAGAACAGATGCTAAAGGAAATAAGAGCAGCATGTAAGAGTAGTACTTCCCCCAATATATCCTCCAGGTTCAAGTAGTTCATCAGGGATGTTTTCTATATCAAGAAAGCAATATATTTTGATGGACCTTCCTTCACTTGAAATCCGTTTCTTTTTCGATACCCATAACTTCTTGCAAAAGCAACTCAGAGAATATATTTATGATACAAGAGTAAATTCCCTGTTAATGTTCACCTCCCCTGAACTATAACTTTACTAAACACCCTTTACATCATTTCTCCCCTCCCTCCTCCAAGCTGAAAAGCTGTTGGTCTTAGTCTCCTCACAGAAAACTTACACCAATCTTGTGACCTGTATTTTTCTAGTAGCTAGACATGCTTTCTCAAAGAGGATGACCTGAAACTTGTATATCATATGTGGATTTGTTCGACTCCATAATGGTGTTTTTCATTTTGTTCCTTTATTCCTTTCCTAATAAAAATGAACATTCAATTTGCCTTTAAGCTGTCAAGAAGACTTGAGTTGATATTTTCAGGGAGTCATTCACCACGACATAAAATACTTCCTGACCAGTATGAGAGACCATTACTGTGCATGCATCATTAGCTATTTTCCCTGTGTGCATTACTTGGCATTTATCAACACTGATTTTCAAATCATCCACTCTGTCTAGTTGCTCACTACCATAATTCTTATTTTTTTTGTAATTTCAGAGCTGACAATTTAATTCTCACTTCTGTTTCTTATCTTTCAATTACCTGTTACCAGTGAGGAAGCATTTTCTACACTTACGCCTTGAGACTATTTTTCAGAACTTCTACTAAGGGTTCTCGGCAAATATTTTGAGAATTTAAGTGTCCTGTATTAATCAGATCACTCATTTTCTTATGTTGCTGGGTAGTTTTATCTGTGAGACGTAGCTTCCTTTTATGAAAGCCAAGCTCGTTCTCCCTTCCCTGTAAACAAAAAATCCTGTCACACCTAATGAGCCTATTCTCTATATTCTTCCTTCCAGACTGGCACATTGTAATATGCTTGTAATTCCCTTCATTTCCCTTTCAGTCACTTAAAAACACTGGCCACCCTCCTTCAGTAAGACAACCTAATAGATCAAAAAATATCATCGTTAGTATTTTAATAATTTTCTAGTTCACCTTCTTGACAATTCTTTGACGAATACCTGCAGGTACAGTTCGCTTTGTTGTCTGATGCCATAATGCTTACAGAGACTGATTTCTACATCACATTTTCCAATAAATATTGGGTTAAAAACATGTGTTGTGGTTTCAATTTCTCACAAAAAGTGAAAGTGATGTACCACTAAACATCGACATCAAAACATAGCATTGATCACAGTCTCGTATCTGAAAGCCTCAGTTATTTAGCTAGTCAGCATTGAAGGGAAAAATGTCTCTGTCTTCCCTTGGGAGCAAAGTTTTACTTTATAACACACTCTTTATTTTCAGTAAGCCTTAGAGACAGTAACTATAGCTTATGGCTATATTAAAGAAGCCACACTATGAATTTTTCCCCACTCTTGTGGTAGATCAAAAGGACATGAATCAACCTGAAGACTGGGTAATTAAAAATTTATATAGCTGTTTCAGGAGCTCTGCTCCACATGGTTTTGTGGTTTTAGTCTTCCCTTTGGTTGGCATATGAGAAACCTACCCCAACTCAGTTCAATTGCAGACTATAAACAGAATGAGGTTAATTATAATTTGTGCAGAGCACAAACAAAAAAAAATCCTTTTTAATATGTACTTGTAATTTTCACTGCTGACTAAAAAGCTCTGGAGCTTTAATGTACAGAGTTATTAAAGTATTCTGCTAAAGCCAAGACAGTGTTGTTTTCAGGATGACAATATCCTGAACATTACACATGGTTCATCACTGCCAAATGGAACTTGTAATTCTCCTCGACTGAGCTGATATCCCACAACACAGAATGGGCAATAGGCAGCCCAGTAGCACCATCCTTCAAGATGTGCAATTCTGAACAAGATGAATGTGATTAGGTGAGAAGGTAATCAGCACATAACAGTATAAAGAGAGATCAATTTGTGCAGAAAAGACAACTCCAAGTCAAGGAACTGTCTGATGTAGTTGCCAAGCCACTCTCCATTGTATTTGTAAAGTCCTGGCAGCCAGATGAAGTTCCCCATGACTAGAAAAAGGGAAACGTCACAGCCATTTTTAAAAAGGTACGAGGTAAAACCATGGGAACTACCAACCTGTCAGCCTCACCTCTGTGCCTAGGCAGATCATGAAACAGAGCCTCCTGGAAGCTATGGTACAGCATATGGAAGACAGGGAGGTGATTCGAGGCAGCCAGCAGGGCTTTCACCAAGGGTATGTAATGCTATCTAATGGCCCTCTGTGCTGGAGCAACTGATATCAGCTACTTGTACTTTTGCAAGGCCTTTGTTTGACACAGTCCCTTGTCTCTAAATTGGTGAGAAAGGGATTTGATGGATGACTATTTGGCGGATATAGAATTGGCTGATGCTATTCAAACAGCATCTCCTGTTACAAAGCGAAATGTGAAGTTCCAGAACCTGATGAAAATAGCTGAAGAATTACAACTTATTTTTTTCACGTAAATCTGACAATATAAAACCTTTTTGTTTTTTAAATCACCTCTAATTTTTTTTCTTCAGTGTGAGTTTTATTCAATGAAGACAAAACTTCAGCAAAACTACTCGTAAGCAAAAAGATAACAATTCTGTTAATTGTGTAAGAAATTATGTTAAAGACATACAGTTACTAACACATTTGCAAGTACATTTATGATACGCACATCTTCTAACCAGCAGTGATACTGATTTGGAAGGAAGTGCTGATATCAACACGGATGTCACCATAATAGCGTATTTGTGGAAGAGATTAGTATAGCTTTTTTTTTTTTCTTGTTTCAGAAAGTTTGTTCATGGCCAACAAGAAGTGGAACTGTAGCCACTGCCCTTCTGTACCTCCTCATGTCTGCATATGCAGCATGTAACCTGTTCCCTTACTCAGCCCTACCCTCCCAGTTCACACCAGTGACATCAAAGTGCTTTAACTATAGATTTACATCCACCCCAAGAGACATACGCACTGAAAAAAACACATTGAAAACATATATACAAAGTCAAGGGCAACTGTCAATGATGCAATCATGCACTTGTATACCTCTTCCTCCTGCTTTGCATAAGTGAAATTCCACTCCCTACTGCAGAACCTATTCAACATATTTCAAGTAAAGATCAGCAGTGCCATGCAAGGCCATCACCATTCCCTGTATTTTTTAACTTAATTAAAAATAATCCAAGGCCAGTTGTCACAGAAATTATGTTTTGATTTTTTCTCTCTCTCTCTTTTTTTTTTTTTTTTAAAGTGAGCCTTTAACAAGCTGTTGATTATAGAAAGCAGGAAACCTGATACCGGGTGGCTGAAGGCTAGTAGCTAGGCACATAAGAAAAGAATGCTTAGACCTTTCACTGCTTCAGACTCTGCAGTCTGTGACCAAAGCACTGATTTGATTTCATGCCTGCTCTGTACAGATAGCTGACATTACTAAATGCTACTCCAGTATCAACTTGTTAAATTTGAACTCAGACTCAGCATATCAATATACTAGGCCAGACTAACTGGAGTCAAGAGAAATATTTTGGGAGTTGTTTATTTTTAAATGAGTCACAACACACCATGATAATTAATTGGACTACATAATTAAATGATTGCCGTAGAACCTATTATATTTTTCAAAGGCTGTAACAGCAAACACAAAAATACTTATCTAGTTTATTCTGGTGAATTACTGAACTGCCATAAAGTCACTATGGCTTTTGCTTGGTTTGGTGGGAGAGCCTTTAAATTTTTATTACATAGGATATTGTACAAAAACTGATTTTACATTAAGATTGATAGGGCCACTTCAAGAGCGATATGCTTCTGTGCCTTTCAGAGGAATCCGAAACAAACACAGTACTATAAAACCTTTAGTGTCCAGTTTTCTGGTATCAGAAACCTTTTTGATTTGTATGTGGTCACGGGACAAATCAAGTATTTGGCACAAACCAAGTATCTGCAAATGCATGAAAGGTACAACGTAACCACAACAATTTGGGATTCAGACAATCTTTATTTTAAACAAACAAATAGAAAAGACTCACCTCTCTCATTTTCTACATGGAAGATAAAAAAAATTAAGAAATTGGTAAGGTTAAAATATGTTGCCACATTAGCACAGCAAAGATGCTCTCCTATAACGGGAGCATGCTCTAAAGTGCTTAAAAAGTTAAATTTAGCCTAGATTTCATGATAATACACTGTGAACACCACTACTGGGAACTGACACAAACCTGTCAGCCCACTGAGCTATGAGGTTCTCTGGAAATGTTTACTAACAAACTAATCCTGAACTTGGATTCTAACTGGACGGAACATAATTAAATTCATTCAGTATTTAAGCATTTTGTATTTTACATATCAACTACTGACATTAAACACAGAAGCTAGCAGTGAAATGTACTTGAAGTGCATGACTCAACGTTTTCCATTCTTTTTTTTTTTTTTTTTTTTTTTTTTTTTTAAGAATAACTAGATCCAGACTACTTAAAATGTCATAATCTGTGCTTATTGTGGAATTTGCCATTAACAGTTGGATTTGGGGATGAGGAACTGCCAAATAATATACATAGTGGTTACCTGTGATCCACCATGAGCTTTAAAATGAAGCTTGAACTGAAAACACAGTTCTATAAAAAGAACATGTGTTTGTTTGTTTTTTTTTTCTTTTTTCCATAAAGCAATACACAACTTGAAAGAAGCCAAAAAGAATAGAATCATCAGGCACTACTCTAACTAAAGGCAGTGACAGAATGAAAATTGCAGGGTATTATCTTCAAGGTAATACAATTTCTAGTTCAGAAAGGAGATGTCACTAATATAGAACTTTGGCATGAAGCTTGTTGCTTTTACAAGTAAATTAATTAAACTACAGTAATTCTAACTTATGGAGAATGAGGTCTTAAAACTTGAAATAACTTTCGTAAATATTAGTTGTTGCTCTTTTATCAGCATTCATAATTAAAACCAATAAATAATATTCAGGTTGTTCATATCTTCACAATGTTATTTGAACAAATTCTAAAATCCACATTTCACATGGCTTATACTTCACTAATATAAACTGCTTCAAGAGTTAATAAGAGCAAACACACTTCTGAAGTTTAGTTGGACATGAGTTTCATTACCAAAAAAATATATTTATCTAGAGCGAAGTACTATAATTTGGACAGCGATGTTGTTGGGAGAGGTATTAAGTTACAGTGTACTGCTCAGACTGAAGTAGTGGTTGGATGAAAAAAAAAAAAAAAAAAAGGAAAGGAAACTCTGAAAATTCCTGTGGTTCAGGGTGTATACAGAAACAAATGGTATTTACAGTTTCTCTGCTCAAATATTACTTATCTTTAATTCTATATAGAGTGAACTGTACTGTAAAATAAAGCCTATAAGAAATAAACCTGAAAGTCTCTAATCTACTAATTTTTACCCATTTTATATGCAATTTTAATAATTATTATTATTAGGCAGTAAAGTTATGTATTTAAAACTTTACAAAACTGAAGTTTAAATACCTCCGATGTCTGAATAATTAGACAAGAAAATCCCTTCATGTTATGTAAGCTGGAAATTATAGTTTATAATACATGTTATATACAGGTATTCCACAGACCTATTCACCAAAGGAGTACCATAATCTAAGACACAAATCTAAAAAACAAGATATAAATCATATAAAAAATAACTCCCTAATGATGACAGTTTGACACCATTAGGAAATTCTGAAATAGCTGTGCTAAACCTTGATTATGGATTTTATTATTTTCCAGTATAATTTCAGCTTTAAAGTACTGTCAGATTTTTCTATAAACCAGAACACTCACCTTATGGGGCCTCCACAAAGAAGTGCTAGATATTTCCCTTTTAGAGGTTCCATATCTTTTGTTACCACCACTTGTTTTTCCTTCATTCCCAGGCTTGAACTGTATATGCAACTGAGACGTCCTTGCACTATGACACTTGTATTTAAGACTGGATAAACAGCAAGAAACTTTTTGACGTGATCCTTCCAATGAAACACTTCTTTGCAAAACATGGTGGGTTTTGCTCGTCTGTGCATTTGGTCTTTCCAGTTGATTTATATTCATCTGGTATTCTGAATCTATTTTTGAGGGTAAACATGCAGATGTGCTACGTGCCAGTTTTAAAGGAGGGTATTTTGCATTGGAGTTCAGATTTAACTCTGCACTGCAACAGCCATTAACCATTTCACTGCTTGATGCAAATGCTCTTTGAGTCAGATGAACTGAAATACAGGAGAAGCCACCAGCTACTTCTTCACAAGTTGCCTGCTCAGAACTGTTCAGAATTTTACTTTTGTCCTGTAATGACGTATTCAAGGAAAGCGGTCGAACATCTCTAACTTCACCAGAAGAGCAAACTGTTTTAGACAGTCGAAGTCCATTGACTGCTGTTGAAAGGAAACCCTTGGAAATGGTTTGATCTTCTTTATGTGATGGCTCACTAGGAGAAATAATTAGTTTATGTGATGTCTGATAGGCACCTCTGTGTGGCAGCTGACCTGAGGTTATGGGAGAAGCTGGGGGAGTACTGGAAGGACTCCTAGGGAAAATTACCAATGATGAACACCGCCGCAGTGGAATTTTAGTTTTCTTCCTCACTGACAAAACATCTTGGTCAAAAGTAGTATTACTTCTACACACTTGTACTTCTTCCTGAGGTGAGTTGTTTCTACAGGGATTACACTTGCTAGAAACATTTCCATATGAAAAGTCACCATGAACAACACCGCTACAGTAAGTGCCATCGCTCGTCGAAAGAGTGCCACTACCACTGTCACTGATGACACTGTTACTGTATGAACCTCCATCACTCGTGGTACTTGTACATGATCCATAGTCACTGCCAGCGCTGCTCAAGGATCCATTGTCACTGGCTGCAATACTGCTAAGACTGCCACTGCATGCAGCGCTATTGCTCAGATGGCTGTCATTAGCTGGATGATCAACCACAATTCTAGTGCCACAACTTCCTTCATTCCCAATACTGATGAATGAAGTATCTTCGCCATCACCAGACCGAAAATATCCATTATGCTTTCTAGACTGTAGAGAAATATGCAGTGAGGTGCTCTTTTTTTTTTGCAGTGAAGAAATATTTGCCTTTCTCTCTTGATTAATTATTTGCTGCATTACAGGTGCACAAGCAACTTGTCTAGGAGTCAGGTTCATTTGTGCAACATTAGGTTCAGAGTTCTGTATCCTTTTGAAGTACATCTGATGGTTACTATCCAAAACATCTTCGGAGGTTTCTGATAGCGGATCTGTGTTACTTCTTTGAGTTGCAAAATGCAGTCTTAACCGTCGTGCCATTTGTTCTCATTTCCACGCATGTTAGTGAATGAAAACCAGAAAAATCCTTCAGCGGGAAGGCTACAGGCAGCTGCACAGAACCTAGAGCTAGTACATCACAACAGTAAAAGCTCATAGAAGTAGCAAGCTTTGTCCTAATTTCTACAAGATACTAGCGTTAAAAAAAAGACTGTACCTCTTGAAATAAGTCAGCCATTCGTTGAACTGCAGTTTCTGGACCGTCTTTGATTGCTCGTAGTCAGAAAGCACTCATTTATAAAGCACTTATGTTCCAACGACCTCAGCTGCAACACACTGACAAACACTACCAACCTTGTTTCAATTATACCTTCTGTAATCTGCATAAATGAATATAATAAACTCCCAGTATTTTCAAGTTTAAAACAGCAACGCCTGCTGCAGCTGCACTAGCTGAGTCAATGTGTCCGTACTTTCCTCAGCAGCGTATGACTACTAATATTTTTACCCGTAGGTTTAGAATTACAGGAAGTTGGTAGGAATGAAATCCCATATAATTGAGTATCAAGTCTAGGATTGAATTTCCAAATAGTAACCATGCTAGCAAACTGCTGAGGTCTGACTTATGCATAAACCAGGGAAATAACCCTTCTCCCCTAAAAAAAATAAAAGTTTTTCTACTCTATTTAAATAAGACTTGAAAGAAATCTGACATTATCTAACAATCTACACGTTGTTAACCAATCACAGTTTGTAAAGATTTGCACACGTTAAAAAGCTCTCCTGCCAATTAGTTAATATTTTTTAGGGAGATGCAACTGAATTAGAAACAAGTTATCCTGATTAGTAATTCAGCACTGACTTTCAGCCTACCATGTTAAATAATATTTTAACCTTTCCAAATTACAGCTGTTAAAGGTAGAAAGAAATAAAAATATTCTTGCAAGCTACCATCTTGTTTGCTTGAAGTCCAGATTAAGTGAACATTCATTACTGTTTGATAATGACATGCAAATATATGGCCAGCTACATAAACTACGAAACACCAAGAGAATTTCGTACTAGGATAAATATGGTTACAGAGCACAATTACAGAAGAAACCTATTCTGTATATTATAAACAAACCACTTCATATATTCATAGCTAACTACTAATTTCTTTTCCAATAAAATTACCAAAATGAACAGCACAAAGAAATGAATATATTGTCAACTCTTGTAAGAATAATGGTACTGAGAATTCCGACAGATGTTTCACCGTCTTACATTATCTGAAGAGGTCCTTTGCTGGCATCTAGTGGGACTTTTGAAAAAAGACAATCTTACTGTTAAGTGTATTTTTTTGTGTTTTAAACATATTTGGTTATGAACGTACTTTTGAACACAGAAGCCATATATGATGCAGTACTAAACGCTACCACACTAACATGAAATTACTTAGTGCCGCTGAAAAAGTGCAAACAGAAGAGAACACTAGGCCATTTATACTTTTATAGGTCATACTACTAGATTTTTTTCTGTTCCATATTTATTTAACCTTTGCTGTATTTTAAGCTAGAAGGCAATAAAATTAACATTTAAACCTCCTTCCCAAATAAGAGCCAAGAATTGAATTCACAGTACTCTGTTTGCAAGCAACAAATTTGTTTTCTAATTATACTCCAGGGCTTACTTAACCTCCATTACCTGAATTCCATGATTAGAATGCAGCAGTAAACGAATACTAGCTTATTCATAAAAGCCAACAAATACAATACTTCATCTATTTCATTATGCTTCACCAACTGGACTTCTTCTAACGTTATGTGCTGGAGAGGGGTTGGGGCAGGAAGGAAAGTCAAACACCATAAAACCTTTCTTGGTCACAGATTTTAAAAGTCACATTTGAACTACAACCAATATACTAGAAAAAAAAAAAAAAAAGCGTGCACATGCTAAGATGTGTGAACGAAGAAGAAACAATGCAGTTCTTAAAGCCCCTTTCTGTCCTGACAACACATTTATTAGCAGCAGTTTGTAGCATGCTAGTGTGATGCACAACACATTGCAACAATTTTATTAGATACAATACTTTCAGTAAAAAAAAGCAACACTTTTGCCCCCAACAGATAATCTGATTTTTTTCCCCCCAAGTTTCCCGAGAAATCCGTAAGTAAATGATAAACTGACATATTTTGGCAACTCGAAGTTAAGATTTCAACCACATTTCTCAGCATGTCATTTTTCTTTAGCTATGATTTTGCAGGTATAGCCAGCCAGCTACAGCTTCCTTAATCGCTCCAGAAATGACTTCTAAATGCAACATTCTGTCCTACTGAATTAGAGTTGACATAACAATAATAAATAAATAAATATTAATAAAAAAGTAAAGACCTGTAGCCCCATGCAAATCTTAATATTATTTAGCTCTTCATTACCAAATAACATAGGCTCTGGTACTTCATTTGAAATATGCAGAGCTGGGACAAGTTATTGTAAGACAGGAAAAGACTTCAAGATGTCAGCTAGGTCCTGCACTGGCCCATCTCATAAACGATCTCATTCTCCTTCCTGACTGATTTTTCTAATGTGCTTTTAAAGACAGCTCTAACAGAGCATTCCACAAACGGGTCAAGCCATTTATTCTACTAATGGCTTGCATCAAGTCAGCAAAACAAATCAGTTTCCGTGTTCCCTTAATAAATCAGATCCAAACCAGGTGATTTTTGACAAGTCTTAAAGCTAGTACAGAAAGATGTTAAATCACCAACAATTGGAGTCTTAATTAATGTTGCAGGACTTGGAATTGAAGCAGGACTTCGAAGAGTTTTGAGCCCAGTTTTCAGGAAAGCAACATTTCTTAAAAGCATAACTAAGATTTCAAGGTTCAATTTCTACCCAAAAGTCACCAGGAATAAAAGCACACGGGACAAAATTCTACAGAGGAAATCACCCATTAGGACAGTCTCACAGCTCTAAAAGAATTCCATCAGCTTGCTCACATCTAGATTTTAAACAGTCATCAAATAGGCAGAAGAAATGCTGCTTAATACTCAAACCAACTAAAATCATGAAAGATGAAACACCTTTTGATCATAGGTACATATCCTAGTGAAAAAGCACAAGGCACCCATAATTTATGACATGTGAAAATAAATTAATGGAAGTGGGGGAGTCTATCAATCCCAAACTCTCACAGCTAAGGCAACGATATGACTGACTTAAAGTAGTTCAAGACACGTGGGACAGAAATTTAGTCTTCACCACAAAAGAGGAAGCTAAATAGAAATAGGGAGGCAGCCTTTTCCATTGACCAAATGATGAGATGGGAAAGAAAAAAAATACTGTTATTGTAGAACTATACAGTGACTGATTAGGGCATGCTGCTTTGATCTCTAAATGCAGTCACATGTAGGAAACAAAGCACCTTTTCCAAGTTGATCCAGTACGATGTTTTGTTGGCTCCTCTCCCATACAAAAATAAAAATAAAAAAAATAACAAAAAAAAAAAAAAAAACAAAACAGGTCAAACAGCTCATCTACTTTAGATCAGAGAAGGAACGGTAAGGAATTGAGAAAGAACGGTAAGGAATTTTCTTGGTCAAAACGAAAAAGAAAACATTGGCCTTCCCAAAATTAGGGATCTGATTTTCTATTCATGCATCCTGACTTCCACAGGGTGGCAGCAAAGCTCCAATGACTAATTACAAAGTACTTCTACCTCACGAAGAATAGACCATAACCCAAAACATCATTTTGAAACACACATTTGAGCATCCTGAAAATTCACATTTAACCTAACCTGCCATGTGAACTACAAATTCTGATGACGCATTTTAAAATTGCTTTAAAAAAATAAGACACCATATACCTGGGATAGGCATCCAGGGTCTGCTTGTTGAGATTTTCAAAGAAACGGTACACCATTTTTTCTGTGCTACTCCTCACATACTGAAGAAACTTCTCACACATGTACACAGATACCTACATTCTCGATACTAATTTGTAGTAAAAATAAACATTCATTGCATAGTATTCAATATTAGGGAGGGATTTGGCCATATCATTTGAGACGAACTATAAAAAAAAGATGCTTTTGAGTTGAAACACATCAGAAGTTAAGAGCAATAGTATGATTGCTTCAGATCCAAGTATGGTAATGTCAGACACATTAACAAATCAGGTTTCCTTTAAGTTTCAGTATAGATGTCGGTATGCTTTTTTGTTTGCTTTTATCTTGAGCTTAGAATCCAGGTGAACTTAATTTCATTCAAGCATTTAGTAAATTGCAATATTAATGAAGGACCTACCAAACGGTTTTCATCAAATACTTCAAAAAGGAGTCTGTGTTTTTGAGGATTAACCTAGGAAAAAGAAAGATGTTAACAGTTAAAATATACACTGAATTCCACTATTCGTTTTCAGGCAAATGCCATAATTTCTTTTCTCTTGCATAAACACAGTAAAACTAATAAAAACTCAAAAAAAAGTTTCTCATAGAACTTGGTATGCAAGTTCAGGAACGTATCATTGCTAACATTATATATACATACATATTTACACACCAAAGAAAATAAATCGCTCATATCTCTATTCTGGAAGATGAACATTTTCAAAATATCCTTGGCTACAAGCACGCACCCCCAGTCTTCCAGTTCTCCACAGGAAGCATTTGTCCCAATAAATTTAAAAGATATCTTACCTGTTATGTGTGTTAACACAGAAAAGTATCAGGCAAGATTTCAAAATACCATGGAAAAAGGAGTATGCCAATACTTAAAGACCCATAGGTGTTTTGAATTTTCTGAGGAATTATTTCTTAAGTCCACTAACTTGCCTGCATAGTCATTTTTGCCAAAGATGAAGAAATTGCTCCTTCATTTTGAGCACGTGTATTAGCAGTTACAGCTATCAAGAACTGCTATTCAAAAAAAGCAAGTTACGTGGAAAATTTATGACACTTAGTAGACGGTACCATATATTTGGTAAAGAATGCTTACATAAATCTTTGTTGACAACAAGAAATGCCTGGACAAATTTTCTGACAAAGCCTAAATGAGCTCTCCTACAAGGTAACACGCAAGGATAATTTAGTTTCTGAATCACAGAAAACAAATTAAAAACCAAAATATTAACTAAATGATTTTGACTTCTTGATTATAAAACTGATTCTCTAATAATAGCAGGTTAGAATGAATGCAAGTGTATTGTGTTAACTAGAGGTCTGAAAGGACCAAAAAGGGGCAGAGGATCACTTTCTAGGACTAACTGTACGTATACAGGTATCAGACAGTACAGGTTTTTTTTAATGTTGCAGAAAAGCACATAATAAAATTTGGTGACTGGAAGCTGATGCTACACATTACTTTACATAAAGTCACAATTTCCTCATAAATCAAGTTTTGATTTGTTTATAAGAGGAGGGAAATTCACCATCATTTTGAATGTGAGAAAGTTGCCTTTATTAGGCATGCTGAAAAACACAGAAGTCTGAGCCCTTGACTAGGCACTTTCTAAACTGGGGCCTCTAGGTTTACGAATTTCTCAACAATACAGTACATGTTCTAACGGCTTGTGTGCTTGTTGGACAAGACATAAATTAGACATCTAATCTACACCTTGCTCCTAAAATAGAAGTAATACTATGCTTTTTACGCCAGAACCAATAAGACAAGATTGGCGCTATCCCAAAAATGTTTTTTTTAAATTTCGTGGAACAAAGAAGCTAAGATTTTTAGTTGTGCTATATTTAAATTCTCAGTCTTGAAAATAAATGTATTTCTAAGGAAAGCAGTCTGTTAGCGTTTGAATATTAATTCTAATGTTTACATTTCTGATCTTAAGCTGTAGAAGCAAGAAAATATTTTTCCTACTGTTAACATAACAACCAACACAGGTAATAAGACCGTAAAAAAAAAAAAAAAAAAAAAAAAAACGGAAAAACACTTACTCTAAATAAAAGTTCTTCATTCCACTTTGGGTTTAAGGACTATATGTAGGAGGAAGAAAAAAAAAAAGACAACATGGGTTATGGGAACAATTCTATACAGGTATCTTTTGTTGTTTTACTTACTTGTTTTATGTCTGCTTTATCTCATATAACAATACACTAAAAGCACAAAAGCTTTAACACTGCTATTGCAGATAAAAGTCTTAGGAGCCTTACGCTGTTTATTGCAGGGCAGAACGGAGACAATTTACACAAGTATTCTCAGATTCTGGCTGATGCCAAGGATGCAGAAAAAGGCATGTCGTACAATCCAAAACAGTTATTTCACGGTATGTTTTCAGGAACAGTCACTGCTTCCCCTTGAGTCCAAATTCACTATCTGTATTGCTTTCACACAAACATAAACTAATCCTGAAATTATGAACTGTTACCAAATGCCAGATCTCTCACCAATGTAATCTAGAAAAACCAGGCACAGATCGACCAAACAACATAATCTGCTCAGCCACACACCTTTCTCAACTGTGGTTATTTTCAGAAATATTCTAGATGTTTTGTACTCTCACCATAGCTAAACTAAGAATTATCAACAAGAAGAGAAAACGGTCAGTCACCATACAAATCACAGCCATTATCTGAAAACAGCAGTTTGGAAGAATATTTTATCTCTCAGTTTTCCATTTTTAGTAGATCTAATATAAATTATCACTTCTAACACTGACTTTTGTCTGCAGGTATTCTAGAGAAACCAGGACTATCACGGTTCAGGTGAACTGCATGATTTAATGTACAAAATAGAAAAGTTGTACAGAAAGAGACATTAAAGACCCAAAACAAACAAAACTACCCAGTATGTCCATGAACTATTCAATTTTGGATCAGTACATACCTCACCTTCTTTAGTGGTTCTCTATATCTTCCACAAATAAAATTATTGAATGGAAAATACTAAAAATAATACCATAAACAGAGAAATAGGGTAGATTGTGGAACACTCCTTTCACTTGAGGCATATTAATCCTTCTATTTCTTGTATTCTTACCTCCCCCTGAGAGTCTGATCAAAAAAATAAATAAATAAAAAATACACCCACACAGACAAGAATGCTAACCTTTCTAATAGTTTTTGTCTGAACACTGCTAAGGACTCCAGTCACTGGATCATACACTGTCACTTTCACGTATGGGTCACTGTTGGGGGAAAGAGAAAAAGATAAGCAAACTGCTAGATATAATTTTTTATTATTATTTATAGCATTATTAGCAGTTGAGTTTTAAAAAGCTTAAATTAACAGAAGCTATGAAAGTTACATTTAGTTACAATTTATTTACAAACACCATATCCATTGCCAATAATAAACATTTTCTAAATAGTTTTAGAGATAATCAGTAGTAATGCTTGATTAGTAGTAGCTACTAACAGTAGCTAGTACCATAGTAGCTATGCCATTTTACATTCGGTATGTCACTACAATTTGGTTCTCTTTCCTCTTGCACAATTCTAATTGCATGAGAAAAGATTTAATAATTTTAATGCATTTCTACAAGACATACCTGAACAAAAATCAGTTGTGATTGAAAAATCTTAACTATTAAACTTCTTGTTTTAGACAAAAATAATTTCGAACATCTGGAATTTGAGGTACTTCCTTAAAGACTTGGTATTTTTACTAAATGTTCTGTTTCACAGACTTTAACTTGAATTTTTCTGTTAATGAAAGTGTCTAATATGACAGCTTAAAATAGCCTACTGCCTCAGATATTTTTCCTTCCTGTGGTACAAGAAACATTATATGAGTAACTACTTTGCATGAACAGAAACAAGGCATTCAATTGCTCAAATAAACTATTAAAACAGGTAATGAGGACCATCTGCCATGCAACAGAACATACAGTTTTCACATATTAAATTAATGAGAAAAGTTGATTTTTTTAAAGTAAGAAATTTGCATGTGAGAAAAAATATTTTTAATTATTTAAATGTAATTATATTTGATTGAATTAATATATTTAAATGTAAATATATTTAATTAACAAATATTTATTTTTAAGCCAGATTATCTGGCTTAAAAATATGAGTAGCATGAAAATTTTTTCTAATGCTAAATTGATGTCACATGTAAAAACAATACTGCTAGAGGTAAAATAACAGCATTCCTATACATATTCAAAAAAAAAAAAAAAAAAAAAAAAAGCTGACAGCAGAACTAGTATTAAACTCACCAGTACTTTTTTAGACACTCCGTTCATAGGACAAAAAAAAAGTAACTTTACTACAAGCTGCATGCTACCACTTGCCAATTCTACAAGATCTTGCAATACATTCCAATTACAAAGTCTGATCTTTACTGTGGTAAATGTTAAATCATTTTAATTGTTTCTTTCCTTATACAGATTGTTAACTTTTAAATTTGTACATGCCTGAAGCCACTGGCATGGGTTTACCACATCTGTGGAATTGGTGGATGCTGTTCCTCTGCACATAATTGGAGTTAAAGTACTCTTGTTGCTACCACTGTTTAGTATGGTATTCATTCCAAGTCTTTAAAGTACAGATGAGACAATTTTGATTAAAACTGAGCTATTGTTGTTTTAGCTGCACTCTAACTGAAGTAAAATATGTTCCTGTATCCATCCTCCAAGACGGAATTATTTTAGCGTGCAGAGCCTTCCCACATGTTGTTTTGCCAATGCATAGATCTGTCCACATGACTTTTGGGCAAGAAACTAGACGCCTTCATGTTTATATAGCCTCTGATTATTTTTATAAGGTGCCAGTTAAAACACTTTTTTTTTTTTTTTTTTTGGAAAGAGGCATAGTAGCATTTACTAAGATCTAAATAGCTATGGAAACAAAATAAAGAATCAGCTGTCCATTAAGACATTAACCACATTTTTTCCTTACCTGGCTCCTAGAATATCCTTCTTGGCCAGACCAATTCCAGCTATAACCTTCACCCTGACAATTCGTGTGTTCTCCTAAAACATAAAATTCAGGATGTATTCAGTCATTTATTTTTCAGATCTATTTTTTGTTTATAGAACTAAAAAGCAATTCTTGGTACAGTTCTGGATTCATACTGAGAACTACACACAAGTAATGCAGGTATTTCATCTGATAGAAACAGCCCTAAAATTCAGTAGCAAGTTTATTCTACTTTTAACCGCTTTTCAAGTATTATCACCATCCTTCAGGACAGAATCGTTAACGCAGCATACAATTGTTCCTGCTAGCCTTCCTTCCTAAAAACCCCTCAGAAACAAGATGAAGATAAATTAGCCCGGCGGTGGCAGTCACCATTTCCCCCAAAAGCCTTGCAATACACTCCCATCGGTTTGCACATACTGCACAGCACACCCACAAATACCTTCTAGAGCAAGGGCAAGTAAGAGCGAGCTGCTGTTGCCACAATTTGCAGAGCCCAGCGGCTTTCACCACCTCCCAGCTGCTCACGGAAAGGAGAGCATCCAGGAGCAGCTTCCAGCCCTCTGTTTCTTTGCAGGCAGCTCCTGGCTGCCCTTTACCAGAGCAGGCAGGGACCCTGTGAGAGCACACCGACCACTGTCACGACTTCTGTTTGGAAGGAAGCAAAGCACTGTTTGTCACTTACACCTCACTAGCCATTTAAGCCACTTGGAATATGCACTTAGCCAAAAACATGCGGTTTTTACCTAATAGCATCCCAGCATTCATAACCAGGTGGGAAATAACCCCTGATGATAAGTTTATTTTCTGGGAGGATGTAAAAGGGTATCAAATTTGTCAGAACAGACTGATAAGCAGTGAAGAAACAAACAAAAAGTTAAGAATGAAGAACTTGGGCATGTATTTTTTATTTTATAGCACAGAGAGGCTAGGCCCCCAAAAAATGGCATTTTTTAAGTTGTGTCAGCAAGTTGTGAGATCTTAAAAACAAGAAACAACCCACTGTTTCAGCCACACATTATTCAGATTACAGTTTGACAAGGACACATAAGTTCGACTTGCAATTACACTCCTGCTAATTAACAAAAACGCACAGACACAGTCGTGCAGGGTTCCTGTGGTAAGGTGCAGAATTCAGGAGCAAAGGCCCAGCTGCTCTCAGGGGAGGAGAGAGCACCGTTTCTTGGGAAAGCAGAAGGCTTGGGAAAGACAGAAAGTGCCTTCAAAAGGAGACACATGGGGAGCACTCAGGGGAGTTTGCTTTGTCCTCAGGCTCCCATATAACCGCAGGGCTGGACTCCCCAACCCACACCAACGGGAGGGGCTCACAGAGCTGATGGACGCAATTAGAGCGCTAGTCCTGAGGCCTTCTCCCCCCCTCTGAGCTGATTGCCAGGGGGCTGAGAGGAACCGCAGCCACCTGCACAATAAAACGGTCAAGCAGCCCAGACAATCCCAGCCAAACCACAAATATATCCCCCAGATTCACCTCAGAGAAAACTGTCTCCTAACAGGAAATGTAATAGGCCAGAAACAAGAGATCTAGCAACAACCACCACACACGTGTGGTTTTTTTTGTTTGTTTGTTTTAAATGTGTGTTTTTTAAACTGATGTGAGCTCACACCAGGAGCTGCCCAGTCTCTGGTCACACCACTGAGCAGGGCAGACCATGAGAAACTCAGACAGGTTGACCCAAAAGCAGTCAGAAAGACATTGCCCTGGAGTGACTCATTCTGCCCTGATCATCTGGCAGAGGACAGAGGTCTGCTGACAGGATACAGGTCTGCAGCACGACCGTATGACCTCTTCTTCCCCGTGTACCAGCAACTGGGCCTGGCTGATCACAGTCGAGCTGTGAGATATTAGAGCTCCATGCAGTACACCACACCTGTGCTTACTCCACTCTCCTTGAAACAGCTATGCCCTACTCAGTGCTCTGACCTGCCCTGTTTCAAGGTCTGAAGGAAAGAAAAAAAATAATAATAAAGGGTGTACTTTCCGTTTTTTTCCAGCATCTCCTCACTGGCACTCTGTGTCCCAGCCTTACTCCTGACATCCTTACTAGGCAGCTGTGTGCTCCCCTGGCAGACAGAGCTAACTTCAACACATCTGCAGGGACCAAGTTCAAAACCAAGATTTCAAGGCTTCAAAAGCAACTTTGAGCCTTGTCTTCTTCATTCACCACGCTGAGGAAATCAGTATTTGCCCACTTCATAGCCAAACGTGGGAGAAATGGTGGACCGGTAAGTGCTTCTGTAGACCCACAGGCAGCTACAGCATGAGAGTTTTCGTGGTCGGAGCCACAGTGGGGCTGCAGCAGCACCTTGTCTGGCGTGCCTGCAGTCACCTTTAGGCTTGCCTCTCTACTCTTCCCACTGCGATGCTTCCAGCGGTGCTGCAGCAGGAGGCAGCACAGGCAGCCAGGCAGGAACACGCCAGCCATGCCTAGCAGCACTGCAGCCTCTCAGGAAACCGCTCTCTCGAAGTCCAATTTATCTCCCCAACAGCCTCTTCCGGGGTATAAACGCCTAACAATGCTTTTGCACTCCTGAAATTAACTAGAAGGGAAGATAAAAAGGTGAGCAGGCCTTTAAGATGGCCAGACAGAATAATCTCATGACACACCCACTCTCAACTTCTCCTTTGCACCAAGTCCAGGATGCACCAAACGCTTCCACAAACTCATCCAAATTGTCGAATTAACAGGAATTGAACCCAACTCGTTCTGTCGTGTCGCTTTCACATTCACTAACAATTGCTCTGTTTACTAACAGATTGTATATAACAAAAAGAACATGAAATAGATGGTTTACGTGCTGATCCGTAGACAATCAAATAACATAAAGATTTAAATGCCTGCCAACCTGCCATACTTGGATAGCAATGCAGCATACCTTTTACGTATGCCTATTAAAATAGGTGTCAAGTAGTTTTTAAAATGCATTCCCTACATAGCAAAGCAAGAGTCAAACTAATAAAGATAAAATTTGCATTTCTAAAAGTAGCGTTTCATTTCCACTGAAGTCACTATGAATCTACCTAGATTCCATTAATACAGATTAAGGTGAGAAGGTCTCAGATTTAGTTTTGGACAAGAAAGGAGCCTTTAGAGAGAAATTGCAAGTATTTAAGAAGCTGAAAACCTCGTCACTGCTTTACCAGAATAGAATGGTTTTACCAGAATAGTGTGGTTACAGCACAGTTAGTTATAATCAATGACCAGGGATACAAATATTAACACCGTCCATACCCACCTCCAACTTCTCCAAATTCATGTGGTAGGAAATTAATCCTAAAGACAGCTTGGAGGAGTGACTGGCAGAGTAGCAATCATTTTAGTGGTGAAAGTCCAGGACAGAGCTAAAGAATGACCATGAGACATATACAGAATGAAAGGGTGAGAAAGATGGCACAAATGAAGAAGTGATGACATGGCAATGACTGCAGCACAAGGTATCAACTAATCCAGAGAGCGATGATAAAGTGTAAGCTTAGTACAAACCCCCAAAGGCAGATTCCAGTCCCTGAGCGTGGGCATGCACGTGTGTACGTTGAGTGCTTTGCCAGGCCCACAGACAGCAAATGATAAAACGTGGCCCACACAAGTCAAAGGTGAAAAGATTCACAACCAGATTACAACACAGAGTTGTAAGTTGTAAACTTACAAGTTTTAGCTGCTGCCTATACCTGACACAGGGGAGGGGGAAAAAAGTTCCAAATTTTTCTTTTTGTGTGTTGAAACGTTATAACGTTACACCAGCACAAGGCATTCGCCTTCACCACTCATTCATGTCTGCAACATGCAATAATTTGACTACGACTGTGTTACGCTACTAATCACCCTTCTTCACTTGAACAAGGAAGACAACACACACAGTTTTGTGTTATCTAATTCAGTGCCTGTAAATGTTCTTTGATGTTAACGTAAACACCTTGAGTCCAAAAAAATTGCACCAGAGCTTTCAGCAAACTGTAATCCATTTTTTGGATTGAACAATGCTTCCAGGCATTCTGAACCTCCAACAGCTGCCTGGCCATTGAGTCAGACTCGCATGACCAGCTACCATACCGAAAAAGCACTTCATGCAAGACACAGGTAAAATTCTCATTAAAAATTTGTATGGCAATAAAGACAAATGTTTTAGATTAGAAGAAGGGTTCTCCACAGTACATATTAGATTAGTATTGAAAAAATAATTTTATTGATTTTTCTTTAACCTTTGATTCAAGTTCTGATTATTTTTAATATACTTCTACAGAAAAGATTCATATAGAATATAAGGAGACAGCAAAAAATGGATTGTTAACATGAAACATTAAAAGGTACTATATGCTGGGCTACTAAACAGCTTTTTTGCGGAAGCCAATGTAAAAGTCAGCGTGCCTTACAGAGAGCACACTTTGTAGTGAACAACTGCTCTAGGCAATAACATCCTGTTATTCTTCTGTTCCAGTTAGATAGGTCAAGAATCAACGACCATTAAATTTAGCCAAGAAAGAAGCATCAAAGGATGTTACAACTACAAAACAGTGCAGTAGCAACACCTTCAAAGATTTTGGTAATATCTGAAATTATACGTTACAGTTTTCTTAAGTTTCATAACATGTCTGCATAACGTGCACAGACAAAAAGAGAACAGAAGACACTGCCTCAAGTACATACAGATAAGGCAAGCTGAAATAAACATACCAACAATTTGCAAGTTGACAACTGAAACCAGTATACAGCCTGGCCTAGCGACAGGGCATCAAAAGAAAGGGATGGTCGAGGGGCTGAATGTGTTGTACAGAGCACACAGGGATCCCTCCCGTACCGTGTACCGAGGTCTGCAAATTGCAGAAGAAAAGAGCTGATCAACTACTACACGGGGTTCTGCAGTGCACATCTGCAGACTGCTCACCTCACTAATGAGGAAACAGCAAGAAGAGGCAGGACACCTGCATGGGTTGAAAGGCACTAAAGCCCACGGACCCCAATATAGAATAAGTGCTAGCATTAAGTACAGACACCACAGATATACAGTTTGTTTTATAACAGGCATCTCACATCTGAGAGCCATCTTACTCAAGGCACTCAGTTTTACTGTACTGTTACCTTGTATTCCAAGCACAAACTGATACAAGGACATCATCACAGGCTCTGAAGCCTAGGAGCAGCTGGGAAACAAGGCTGAAAACAAGTGATAGCTACAGCAAATATATGTTTGTGTTGAATGGATAGCTTCTTTCTGCTGTTTTAGTACGTGACACTGCTGTTTCTACATGCTAAAAAGAAACAAGCAAAAAGAAAACACACACATCTCAGCAAGGGTCCCAGTCTGTTTCTCCCATCCAAGTGCACTTTGCTTATTTCATGTTTCAGTTAAAGGTTTTGTCTGTTTGTTTTTTAAGCCTTGAGATCATTAGTGACCATAAGAAGTTATGCTAGCGTTTCACACCAAAAACAAATTCCTTAATTGCATTTCTTGAGCGATAAGCCATCTGTTCAACTCAAACAGTATCTACGTTATTACATTATCTGCACTGAGGTTAGCACAGAATATTTTCCCTTAAGCAGCCCAGGAGAAGACACTGATGCTTGTCACCTTGCAGGTGAGGCAGACTTGCAATGTGTGCGTTAGGTGACCTGTGCAGACCGCTAGCTCGCTTAGCACCACCAGCCCGTTTCACCAGGAGGCAGGAAGCAGGCACGACTTACGGCACAGCCGGACCTTTTGTCTTTAAAGAAATTCTCTCCAGGCAAGCCAGGCAAGTTTTCGACTCAGGAAGATTCCTGTTGCAGAGCTACAGCAATCAATCTGATAAACACAAGGTCCTTGACTTCCATCTGCTGGTTGCAGTCCAGTCTCACTAACGCACCGAGAGCCTGGACGCGGTTGTGCCACAGAACATTTCGTGTTCACCAGTAGGGAAGCCTCATCCTTCCCAAATGCCTGATGTTGCTATAGATTGTATTTAATGCCTCCGCTTCTGAATTAAGGAAAAACTCAAGAAGACCACTAATGGAGTTAAAAGTCTGCCAGCATATTTTTAAGCTATCTTTTTTCTTCCCTTTTTATTAAAAGACAAAAAATCACCCTTCAACAAGCACAACCCCATATCCACAACAGTCACACCTGGCATTTTTTAAATCACCCTGAAGAAAAAGGCTTAACCACACAAGAACAACTCCGTAAGACAGCTTCTTGAAATCACCAGGTCTACACAAATTATATTAAAAAAAAAAAAAAAAAAAAAAAAAAAGGCAAACCCATCACTGTTTCTTTAAGTGTCTCAGCTACACCACATACATACACTGGATTTTTGTCAACTGTTTTTTTCTGCCTTGCAGAAGGTAGGTAAAGCCTTCACAACCTGTAGCTTCTGAGCATTTCTGGAGCTGGGATGCGTGCCTGCTGTTTGTGTTTGGGTGCCCCACAGCAGCACAGGCAGAGGGAGCAGGCAGCAGCACAGAGGTGCTGGGGAGGCCACAGGGTGTGAACCCAAACAGAAGTACTAGGCTGTCTCCAGCCTAGACGGTAACGAGCCAGGCATAATTACTGTTCTCATCAGAAGCAACCCAAAGGAAGAATAGGCCCCGACAGCCTCCAAACAGCATCTGTCAGATTTCTGGTTGTCAGCGTCATCTCTATTTCAGCACTATGAGAAGGGCTCTGGTGGAAGGCACGCAGAAGTGGAGAAGACAAACGGTAAGTCCAAGACATTCAGTTCACCAGCAGCAAGCTAAGTAGACATTAAAAAACTGGTCCAGTAGTATATTCTGAAGGAACAAAAGAGTATATCTGAAGTTTTCCAGAGCAGAATGCCATATGCATCTGCGAAACCTTCCGTGACCTGCAGAAAACCAGATCGCTCATTCGGCAGGGGGCAGCTCTCCAGTGACTGCTAAAATGGTGAGTAGGTCAGGCACGATGTCTCCCTGCCTCTAAGCTCCCACTACAATTCCCTCTCTAGCTAAAAAATGCAATTCCCTCTGTAACTACAGCATTAACAGAACAGCAGCTGAGATTCCAACTAGTCTTGCTCCAATTTTTAAAAAACCATTTGACAACTGCTGTTCAAAATGCTGTATTTATTACGGCAGCCAGTTGCCATCACTGACTAACCAAAAGCTGATTTCACTAACTGAAAGCGAGTGGTGCAGTGTTAGGAAATGCTAGATCCCAGTGTTTCCTCTATACAAATCCAAGCCTGAACAACCTGGAGGTTTTGTGTTAGAAAGTCCCTCAGCCAAAGGAAACCACTGTAGTGAAGGATACCCTACCTCAACAAGCACGTTTAAGAGCTCCAGCAAAGTCGCCACTACTATGACAAAGAAAAGCAGCAGCAGCAGCTGTGTCAGTCAGCTCCCACAGGTCTGAAGCAACGCTTGGAGCTCCGTGGAGAGGCAGGTGCATCCCGATCACACAGGCACAGGCACCCACCTCACGGGTAAGCCAAAGGCTGCAGCAGGTGGTGCGAGCACCGCAAAAGGCCTGACCTGGTGGCAGGAAGCTCATCAGGGCACTGCTTTCCTCTTCTGGAAAAGGTTAACGAGATGACAGAAAGCCATCGTTTAACTGTTCTTAAAGCTCTTTATTTTCCTACACTGAGACCTGCTGTAGTAGGAAGTGCAATTTGTTCCATTTGCCTTTTTTCTATATACTCCACCTGCAATGTAAAACAGCTCAAAAAAAAGTCGACACTTGATTAGCGTTCACATTTCTTCTAATACTGTTCCTACATATTAATCCTGTTAGAACTTTTGATGATACAATCAAACTGTGGGTTTTTTTCTGAGACACCTTACCAAGTAAACAAAGTTGATGTTGTTCAAAACTATTCTGTATTTTCTCCTTTCCTCATTTTTCAGCACGCGACCCCAGACCTCACTTTCCACACAGTGTTAAGACCCTGCTGTGCACACAGAATTAGTTTTCACCACGGACTTTTCTGGTGCTGGTTATTTCAGTATCCATGCAAATCACAAGAAGTCCTGTGGGTGACAGAAGGATGTTATATCCATTTTATAGATAAACAACTGAACCAGAGAAGTTAAGAACTGCATCTGCTAGATCCTGGCACTGACCCGAACACAGCACACACAATAACCACCTGGACACCAAATAACCTCAACCACAGCATCCTTCCGAGCCCAGCCCCTTCGCTATCATGTTGTTTGTGCCAGCAACCCCACGCTAGCGATGCTGTGCGTTAAGTCCAAGTGACTAACACACCATCAACCGAGAAATTAGCCATAAATGAATAAACTCGGTGGGCGAGGGGAGCGAAGAGAACTCTGTCTGTCACGCTGCCTTCGGCTGAGGGGTCAGAGCCTGCTCCCCACCTCCCGCCCGCGCAGCCGCCTCACCTCGAAACCCCGCGCACCAGCTGCGGCAAGCACCGCGGCCCTGCCGGTGACAGCTCTTGTGTTACCGCAGCTTTGGTTCACACCCCGGGCGGCCCCATGGCCCTGGGGGAGCAGCAGAGCGCGGACAGGCACCGGGAGGAGCCCAAAACACCGCGGGGAGGAGGGCAGCGGCCACGGAGCAGCCCCTGAGGCCCCTTGCGGCGCCGTTTGCTTGCACCGTGCCCCGCGGCGGAGCGGGGGGAGCCCCGCTCGGTCCCTGCACACACACAAAGGGCACAAACTGCCCACACCGCGACCCGACGGAGTTCGGCCACGCGGAACCACGGACAAAGCCGAGCCCCGCGGCCTCGCCGCACGCCCAGCGAGCCCCCGCCTCCCCCAGCTCCGCCTGCAGCAGGGACCGGGGCACTTTGCGAGCCCCCCTTTGCCGGGCTGCAGAGCAACAAAGCCGGCCAGGACCCGGCAGGGCGAGCCCAAGTTGCGCGCCGCCCCCGAGCCGCAACAAGTGGCCGCAGGGCCGCTCCCCGCCCCCCCTCGGCACCCCCCGGCCCGCAGGAAGCCCCCCCCCAGCCCCCGGCCGGGCGCGCCCCCCGCTCACCTCCGGGCCCGGCAGCCCCAGTACCTCCGCGCCTGAGGCCGCCATGGCCGCGCGCGCGCTCCCGCCGCCGCCGCCGCCGCCGCCGCCCCCGGCCCGCCCCCGCCCGCCGCAGCACGAGAGCGCGCGCGCGCGCCCCCGCTGCCCCCCCACCCCATTCTCTCTCCCCGCGCCCTCCCCGCCCGCCCGCGATTGGCGGAGGAGGCCCCGCGGCACCGCCCACCCCGCGCAGGGCCCCGCTCTGATTGGCTCGCCCCAGCTCCGCGGCCCGCCCGGAGACGAGCGGCGCGCGGGAGGCCTCAGGGGGCGCGCGGGGCGGGGCGGGGAGGGGCGGGGGGGCGGCGCCGCTTCCCTCAGGGCGGCCGCGCCGGGTCCCGCTGCCGGCGGCGGGGCCGTGAGGGTAAAAACCGCCCCGTTCTCAACAGCCGCCCCCTGAGCCCCGCCTCGCAGCGCCCACGGGCTCTCTGCACCTCAGGGAGCCCGCCCTGGGGCTCCTGGCCGCAGTGCTTGGCGTCCAGGGCGCCTTTGAGAACCGTTAAAGGCCCGGAGGAGCTGAGGGGGCTCCGTGTGCCAGGAGCAGGCGGTGCGGGGCTGTGGGGCAGGAAGGAAGCCTGCGGTGTGCAAGGAGCTGGCCTGACGGTTGCTGGGCCGGAGGAGCAATAGTGCTCCAGCTGGGTCCCAGGCCAAAGCAGGGGGTTGTGAGGAGGGGCCCGCCGAGAACCATTTGCCTCCAGCCTGAGGTACTTGCAGGTGGTAGCGGTGTCAGTCAGGGAGCGCATCGACGCTTCTGTCAAGGGCTTGAGGTCGGTCCCAGATCCCCACAGGTAGCTCGGATACCACAGTCCCACCCGTTCCCATCTGAAGGACCGGCTTTCCCCGTAGGTCTGCCAAGGGCCTGGATTCATCCTGCCTTTAGCCTGCAAATCACCCAGGAGTGCCAGCCCACCGGCTCTCCCAAGCAGCAGAAGAGCTGTGGTAAGAAACCCATCATTAAAGTAGGTGGTTTGGGCTGAGCTCCGTAGCTGTGAGCCTGTCTGCAAGCCAAACTCCTCCAAGTGCTGAGCAGCCTGCGACAGCAGAGAGTTTAACTTCATTTTAGGGGAATGTGTGGAAAATCATGTGCATTGCTAAAAAAAAAAAAAAAAAAAATGGGCAAATATGGCAGGGAAAAATGTTGGCAGGGAAACAATTTCTTTCATCATCTCTCAGCTCATCCAGCCGGCCCATCATGACCTGTATGACCAAGCTCTCTCATCCTCGGATGAGAAATCCCACCTTTTCCAAAGCAAACACAGACAGGCTCAGCTCGTTGGACTATGCCCCAAGCAGACTGACAAAATCTTGGTAAGTAACACTTCCCGAAACTTCCCAGGCCTATGCCAGTTATCGCATACACTCCTGGTCTCCTCCCAGGGCTAGCAGGAAGCTCTGAGCAAACATAATCTTGACAAGAGCTAGACCTCCCAGGATGCTTGTTCTCCCACCAGTGAACCTATGCTCTCTTTGATTGCTCCCTTGCAGCCCGACAGCTGCTGCGTGTTATGGGGATGGGACAAGCCCTGAGCAGCTCATGGGCAAGCTCGTGCAGGGTTTGCACGTCCCATTCCACAGAGTCATCACTCTGATAGATTGTCTGGAGATAGGAAGTTTTCATCTCTAATTAGTCGGCTGTAGAGGATACGTAGTCATTGGCCCTGTGGTCAGTTGCACCCCATGTCTTCTGTTTAAAACCTTACCTACAGTAATACTCAGGCAACAAGGCATTTCATGCATCAGTTACTTTCTGCAAAAGCTTAATGCACCAATCATCAAAAGAAAGTTAGTCGTCTTCTCTAATGGTGTGATGGTTTTACCCAGCTGGGCAGCTGAGTTCCACCACAGCTGTTCTCTCACTTCCCCTCCTTGAAAGAAAAGGGGGAGAAAATACGATGGAAAGGGCTCAAGGGTTGAGATAAGGACAGAGACATCAATTTGCTAAGTTAAGGTCTATGTACATTTTCACTGTGGTCAAGAACTATCTTCAATATTCCAGCAAGACATCAAGCAGTTCACTCAAAATAGAGGAATTTTAATTTAAACTATCTTTTACTTAAAAACATGGGAAAATAAACCACAATCTGTTTGTTAACAAACATTCAGTTCTTATATAAGATACATACCTCCAGCATTTAATATTTTATGGTCTTACGCAATTACAGACAAATAGGAAAAGAACTCTTCTGAGAGATTTTCCTTTTCTTTCTGCAGATAATTGATGGTCAGCTACACAGAATTACCTGCATTTGGATCATCTAAGTGCAATAGAACTCTTTAACTGCATATCAAGACCATTAAAAACATATGAATATTTAATCTCATTACTCTGTCCCAGTGGTGTGTTCTCATCTGGTAACAGAGAAATTTGACTTCCCTTGCCATCTACATTAACCTTGTCTGACGTGAAATATCAAAAAAACAAAACCAAAAAAAAAAAAAAAAAAACATTTTAAAAATATTTTCCGTCTCTTGGATGATGGCATCCAACCTGACAGACTCAATTTATGGTCAAGATTCTATATTGATTTACAATATTTAGTTTACTTCTTTCTTTATAGTAGATGCGTTTATGGACTGAAGAGAATCCATACATTCTAGTACTGAACCGCTTTGAAAAAAAAACACAAAACAGTCATTAAGGAGGAAATAATGTTGGAAAAGAAGATTTGTTTCAGATTTCCAAAGGGTTATCATAATAAAATAATCTTTAGTTTAATAATATATATAAACCATGATCGTGGTTAAATTACCAGTAGGACATTAAGTGACATCAATGTATGTCCTATATTAATAGGATACAGTTTTGCTGTAGAGGGTTTTAAGTTAAATCAGATAAATTATCTTCATTGTTCATGCTTTAAACCAAAGGAATTAGAAGTAGTTTTAACTGCAGCTACAACACAAATCAGCCCGATGCAAATAACACACATATAGATTTTTATCCTATTATCTTTTGTTCTACTGAGTCATACAATAGGAAACGGTACAAAGATCCACTCATGGCATCACAGTGACAGGTAAATGGAAGACTACATGTAAGAGGAAATTAGCAGAAAATATATATCTTGTTAGTGAGTCATTGCTCTGACTAAGATAAGTAAATACCTATTGATAGCCTTGTAATCTCAATTTCTCTACTACAGTGACAATGACTCACCAACAAGACTAATGTCAGAGAGAGTTAAGAGCCCAAGACTTCGCACTCTTCTTGGCTACACAGTTAAGTGCGAATACATAACAGCTCCTGGCACTTGGTACTAGATTTCAAACACCATGATGCAACACTGATACAAAGATGAAAGCTTAAATTTTGGAAGAAAGAATTTCAGCCTGGTAAAAGTGACCCTAGATTGACTATTGTCTGAGTTGCATTTTACCTAGACTGTTATTAACCCCTCTCAGGTTTTCCCAGTCCCTTACTGGTCCTTTTTCATTCTCATTTCTCCTAAGTCACTACTTCTGCTTTCTTCAACTTACCTTTCTTTCCCTTAAAAGCAACACGTCTTCTGTTTGGATGCTTGTTGCTTTGTGCATTGCACGGTGCCACGGCACTTCCTGCAGCTGCCTGAAACCCAGCAGTCCCGTCTGTCCAGGCTGAGGGGCAGCAAGGCGTGAGCAGCACCCTGGGACAGTGCCCAGCTCCAGGCTGGGCCCAGTAGGAAACAAAGACGATTGCATTGCTTGGGTAGTTTCTGCCCTTTTGCTAACAGGGGCCCAGCAGAGGCACTGCACTTGCACTGACTGCAGATGGAAGAGACCAAGATAAGGGCTTTTAGCGGTACTTCAAGGAACAAAGGCAATTTTCCCAAACGTAGCAATCCAAGCACCTCAGGGCCTAGATACCAGACCAAGACTAAAGCTAGAATGAAGATGTACAAAATCACTTCAGGATTCCCCAAATACAACAAGCGTGTGAAGCATTTGCATGCCTCATACACATTAACAGTATGGGGCCACCCCTGTCTGGGCACCTTTTGCTGCACGGGAAGAACTTTTCCTGACTTGCAGTGTCACTGCTGGGCCAACCTTCAGTGAAATGGCCGACTGCAAATGGCCGCAGCTATTACAAGAAAAAATATAGCTCCACCCCCTGAGTTTTCCTCCCTCTCAACCCATTTTGGGTTGTTATTCCCAAGGACTAGATGTGAACCAGAAATTCCCCACTCAAGTATCTCCTTTTCAGGGCTGCCTGCACACCAAATTTAACACCAGCAGCAAGCACCTCTCCACACACTGCTCCCTAAGTGTGGGCCCATGTTCCCGAGACACTAACACCTGCTCCAGGCCAGCTCCTTCTGTCACCCCCCACGGAGATCCCCATCCCCTGGGAAAGCTGCTGAAATCTCCAGCTTTCACTGGGGGAGGCTATGAGAAGGGGAAGATGTACAGTAAGAAACATTTTTCCTAATTTCTGTGACTAGTATAACAGTTTACAAGCAATTTTAGAAATCTCTCTAGATTGATGAGCAAACCTGCATAGTAAGAAGAGCAACTATGGTGGAGGTGGAAGTCATACTCATCTTGTGCATATGCATTTGAATGAAGCAGTAAACACTTGTCTGAATCACCATCACTCAGATGTCATTTTTCTCTCTCTATTTTCAGCTTGAGGGGGAGGAGAGCTGCCAGAACAGAAACCGGAGGTGCTGAGCTCCAGTCAACTGCTGTCACTGTTCCCAGCTTAATTCACCGCCAGTGAGCCCATGGTTAACACAGTCTTTGTGGATATTTTTGCTAGCAGCTCAACCCTTCATAATGTCACAGAAGTAAGATCTTTCCAGAGATTATGTATTTGGACTTCTCTTCTTCAGATATCTTAAGATTATCATTCTCCATATGTGTTTGAAGTAGTACATATTGGATGCTCTTTGCTAGTGCCTAAAACATTGCTAAGACTACAGGAAGCTACTGCTCTGACTGGGTGGGTGACTGAGCAGCATTTATGCATTCCTGTCTTTACTTCTCTCTCTGCGTAAATTGTTCTTTCCACGAGTAATCCTAGTCAGGGTAGATTTTAGTTATTCCATTTGCTCAAGAACCTCTGAATGGGGGCCTCTTGGACACAGGAGCTTTGTCTCCCCTCTATCCACACGTACATAGGAGGAGAGATTGTCTGGATGTTCAAAGCAGCGTGTAACAGAAACAAGTAGCAGTTTGTTCTGGTCAGAAATAATCATTGCTTATGCAAAGCGTTTTGAACAGTGCATTTCAGAGTGCATTCCACTTCTTGTCTCACGGCAAGGAGGAACTGGGCTTTACTCTCTGGGGTCTGATTATCACTGCCCTTGGAACACAGCTCTCCTCTTGCAGTACTGATACGGAGCAGGTGCTTTGAAGACTCAGGGATACTTTTGTTGGAGAAAGCAGATGAGTGAGTCCTAATCAGTTAGTGTACAAAGATATACATTTATAGATCTGTGGGTATCCATCCATACTGAAAAACAAAAACAAACCAAGGATATTTGAGAAGAGGGAGCCCAATAGCTCTGTAAAGTAAGCGTGCTGAGAAGCCCAAAGTTGTAGAGCTGAGTAGGTCACCTCCTCAAAGAAGCCTGCAGTGACCACTTCCCTTCTTTCAGTGCTCAGACTCATTTCCACCCTTGGACTAGCTTTTCCAGTACAGTTTTAAAGTTTGGGTTGAAAAAAATGCACATACAATAGAATTCATTCCAGATCAGTAGCATATTGCAAATTAAAAACATTTGAAAGAGCAGCTTGAAGTCCACTGAAAATATGACTCTAATGGACATCATCTGATCAGCTGGTATGGACAGGCAAAGTTTCAAATGATACATAATTTACAATAGTCCATAAAAAAGCAGCAGTTTATTAAAGGAAGATGACAATGGAGGAAAGATGAACCACGGGGGCAAAAATAGAACCTTTTAATAATTGCAGAGATGAGGCATTACCAGATTTAGAAAACAGGTAGGCAGGCTGAGGGAGAATAGACGACAAAGCAATTGGTGAATAGATATGCAAATGTTCCAAGGCAACCATCTTGAGTATTGACATCACCAGTAGGATATCTCCTGCATATTCAAAGCACGTAGCAGAAATGTTATGACCTATCAAGAACTATAACCACTGGGTTATAAAATTCTGCGTTATATCAAGGTAGTCTTGTATTTTGAGTATTTAAACACTGAATAATTGCAGTCTTTTCAGCACTATACATTTTCTAAGCAAACTTCTCATGTGCTCCGTTCACTTTCAACTGAACTGACTTTTGACTGAACTGAATCAGCTTTGCTTAGTTTATATTTTACCTTTTTTTTAGCTAACAGATATGCAATTTTATTAGTCAATGTCAATTAGGTAGCAGGAGGTGCTGGTTTGTTATGTTGGCAATGGCAGAGGTACTGTAAAGTATTGCTTAAAATGCTATTAGAGCTAGCACTATGAAGAAAGCGAGGACAGCACAGATAGTTCTACATACTTTCAGATGCTGTGAAGACCAAACTATGCTATGAACATGCCTCCAATTCACATAGAGCATGCTGTGCAGACACTGTCTGTTGAAAACTTACCCCATTTTGGTCACTTGGGCTATTAAAAAAAAAAATCTTACAAGAAAACAACCCTGTTCATCATTTCTACTGTCAAGTAGAAAGGACGTTCACATAAGTTGCTGCACTTTTAAATAAAGACAAGGACACACAGGCGGTGTAATCACCAATACCACATGGGAGCTGCAGGCAGGCCCCTCTATTACAATTACCTTGCCAAATTTCCCCTGCAACCAGGGGTTATGTGCAGAACGCAGGCATGAATCCAAGCTGTACAGACAGCACCCTGCACCTATTCAGATTAAGTGTTATGTGTAGCACTAACTCCTCGTTGTGCAGCAGTCTTCATGTCAGGATTGCTACAGGTAACTATTGGAAACACCACGCAGGTCAACACTATATACACCACCAGAACAGTAAGTTTCCTTGCACTTCCGTGTAAGCATTGTTTAGAAACGTCTTAAGCATCATCAGGTCACTGCTGATTTCTTAAGTCTGAAATTGGTTTTCAGTTATTGCACAATTTCTAAGTCTCACTATGCATTCATCATGTGCTTCATCTCCTTATCCAAGCTTAACTCACTCATTTTTAACAGGGGGGAAGAGGGCAGCCAAGATCCAAGTATTGATTATTTCTGTCTTATCCATCACATGAAGCTTAAATAATTAAAAGCTTGCTGGCAATTGAATTGATGATCATCAAATATTGTGCTTAAGCTTCGTCTGACTGAGAGCAGCCATGCTACAAAGCCAGATTCAGTTAGATTTCCTCAGCTCTCCAATTTGAT
Organism: Aythya ferina; assembly: GCF_964211825.1. Lineage (NCBI taxonomy): Eukaryota > Metazoa > Chordata > Aves > Anseriformes > Anatidae > Aythya > Aythya ferina. The sequence continues at coordinate 18,473,246 of NC_140307.1, read as the reverse complement.
ACACAAACTGATGGAGCTAGGCTGAAAAGAAGGTCACCTAATCCCAGACCCTGCTCTAATCTACTACTGTATCAAGGTTGGGCATCCAGTTACTGGGTCTGGGAGAGCAGCATTTGTGGAGGTGGTTTATTCTGCAACCACCTCATAACGCAGGGCTTCTTTTTCTGGAGAAGGTGATGTTACCGAATCCCAGAGTCACCGTATAGACTACATGAACCACTGACTAATGCAGCAGTCCTTATCATCCTAGAGGGCAAATTCTGTTTACTAGAATACCGGCTGCATTCAGATGCAGATTGGTATTTCTGGAGATGTGAAAATACTTCCAAGCAGTGGTTTTTGTTGGTGGTGATGGTGTTGGTTTTTATTTTTTTTATACAATTTACTCTGGATGGTCTTGGTTAAACACCAACATCTAGTCATTTCTATTCCATTTCCATGCACAGCTTTGTTTGCTCTTATGATTAAAACTTCAGATGATCTACCAAATGTTTTTTTTTTTTTTAAATGTTTAAAAACATTTAAAAAAAAAAAAAAGTTTTTGTATCTCCTACACTATTTTCCACTCCATTCCTTGGCAAATTTTAGTTTGCATTTTTTTATGACTGTGGAACATGGTTAAAGAGTGTCAGCATATTGTTTGTAATAGTGGAAAATGTTTTTTGGGGGAATGTTAATTTAGAACCCAGTGAGATGTATTAACAGTATCCCCTCTGGTGTTATAGTAAAATTCATCTTTCTGATGCTTCTTCATTCATGCTGCTTCATTTATGTCTCCCTGACGATTCTCTGTTGTGGACTGAACTAAGTTACTTTTGCCACCATCAAATCTGCCACCTGCCAACTCATGTGACTACTTCCATAGTCTAGGATGGAGTCTGTGCCATCTTTTGGGCATCAAAACCTGAGTATCTATCCTCACGTTCATTTTCTCAGCGCCAGCTTTTACTCCACGGCAGTACTTCTCTGTTGTATTTATGTAGGCTATGCTGGCAGCATTGCTTGCTTTTATAACACGAGTAAAGGACTCCATACATCACAACAGCATATTTTTCCACTACGGCGAGTCAAGATGGATCATAACAGTGTCTTGTAAGACTGCTTTACCAGTATAGAGAAGTAAACCAGCCAAGCACTGCCATAGCGGATGACTCTAGCAGCACCGCTATGTTGTAGGATGGCAGCAAAATCCACCACCCAGACACAAATCTAATACTTGAACCCGAATCCACACTGAGATTCCTGTAGCACTGAGAAGCTGCACAAGGCAACTGGCAGAACTATCACCACCATGTTCTGAAGTACAGCCTCAGACAACAATATTTTCACGTCTGGTGGTATATTTGACCTGTCCGTTTCAACCTCTTTTTTCCCTCCAAATTCAATAGTATTGTCACACAAGAAATTTCCACATTAAAAAGGGGTAACTGCAGAACTGGCACATAAATTCTGCAAATTCTCTCAACAGATTATTCTGACGGCACAAACTACTCAAGGTTTCCAAGGCAGGAAGATTCACCTTCATGCACAGATTGCAGTGTAAGCCTGGGCTCAGCACCTGCAGCCAGTCAGTACAACCACACAGCTGTGATGTCTTCACACAAACTAGGATGCTCTGTATCTTAGGCCCGCCTTAACATACACATGAAGAAAAAAAATCCAGAAATCATTTTAATATAAAATGTTTTTATTGTTTTTGAAAACATTTAAAAAACAATTTTTGAGCACTTTCAATAAAAAAAATAACTGAAATGCTACTGCAATATTCAACTACTGTAGTTTCAGCAGTACAACAGACAACAAAACACTGGGGAAGAGGGGGAAAACTGGATTTCCTGCATTAGATGAAAACATGGAACAGGGATTTTTCTTCCTTTACGGTGCAGTAAATAAAGCACAGTATAGTACAAGACTATTATATGAACGTCAGATGCACTGCACAAGAAATGCTTTCCTTCTTTTCAGTTCAGAAGTCAGTGCTTATTGCAATTATTTGCAAATTATTTACTTCATGAATTCTTATCATGATAAAATGATGCAAAAATGTTTCTCAACACCCGAACAATAAAAAATAATCCAAGAAAAGAACATATTCAACAATAACTAAGCTGAATTAGTTAACATAAAAAAGTAAATAACTTGTGAATAACTATGCTCACATGGTTAACACTGGTTAACCAGTTTCAATACAGCAAAATAAAAAAAAATAAAAGTGGTTACAGGAATATATCTAGTACTGTACAAGATTAAGTCATTAACACTCATGCACATTTTGTGATCATGTATTAACATGGTGAAGCAAACTAAACTTAATTTTTCCTGCTGTAATATTCTCATGTAAGAGAATAAGAAATAGACATCTCATTGAGATCAATGCACATTGCTACATAAGACAATTTCACCTGTCACTTTTAATGACATTTTGCCTTTTAATAATGAAACACATTAGAAAGTTTTTTTTGTTTTATTTTTTAATTTTTTTTGAGTGTGTTTTTTTTTGTTTTGTGTTTTTTGTTATTTTATTATTATTTTTTTAATCTGTGGGCTGTATTTGTTGCATTTATCCTAAGGAATGTGCCTGCCACAGGTTCAACAGAATTTTAGTGCAATATATGAACCCAGAAAGTTTGCTGGACTAACCAACCAAATTTAAAGTGTTTGCTGCAATACAGTACACAGGGTACAAATTCACTAGTTCATATACTTTAGCAAAAATTGCTAGCAAAATAATTCATTTCTAATGTTATTAGGAAGCCAATTATGTAAACAAGGGGTCAGAACTGTCTCAAATTCTTAGTTTTGGAGTATCTGACACAGGCTTCCATTTGTTAAAAATCAGAGAATTTTCCTTTGGGTATTGCATACTTTGGTGTGCAGTAGTGCTCTGTCTCAATGTAAAGAACTAACTAGCACTAAGTATAGGGACCTAACAGAATATTAGTTGTAACACCAACATATGAACACCTATAAATTAACACACACCTATGTACAAAGCTGTGCCTATGCCTTGGGTTTCACTTGAAAGAATCCTTACTGAATTGAACGTTTCTTAAATTTAATATACATTTGCTTTAAATCCACTGATTATAGAATATACCTGCTAATTAAGTCATGTGTTAGCTTCAATATAATGTTTGTATTTAAAAATAATTTAAAAGGTACTTTTAAAAACCTTTGGTGACGGCTGCATAATTTAGAGTGCATCAGCTTTTTAAATCTACTCTTGCTTTACTGAGAAATGTTCTGAAGAACCAGAAGTTAGACAAAAACTTGTTTACACCAAGCCCGCGTCGGTCTCAGTGCCAGCGCCGCAGAGGTGAGGCCAGCACGGCACGCAGACGCAGATGGCTGCAGCACAGACGTCCTGTCCTGCCCACCACTCTCCCCTGGCAGGTAGGGTTTACGTATTCACAGCACTTTGCACAGGGTCAGAAAAGAGAGGTGCTGGATGTGTCTCAGATCCAGTGAAGTCAACAAGAGGATGGTCAGCACCTTTCTGGCTAAAGGCCACAGGCAGGTAGAGAATTCAAGCCCTGCCTTCGGCAACTTATATCTAAAGGAAAAATGGTTCCAGCCTTACTGACAGACAACTAACAGAACTCTACACTGCGGTTTTTGGAGTCCCACTTCCTTAAAAAAAATTAAAAGTGTCACTTGGTCTGAAAGTAAACCGCACCATCGCACATCTGCGTTTTAAGGAAGGATCCAAACTCTCCAAGTCTGTTCCTAATGAAGCGTCAAAACTTCTGATGCAAGCACAGTGAAATCAGGCCACATGTAAGGTGCTATAGCTTATCGCAACTGCTCATCCCTGAAGAAGAGGCCACAGACTGGGTGTCAATCAGAGCAAGAGCAAAAGAAGCCATGGTACACCTGGAGTGCCAATGCAACATCACAATTTGAATCAAGCACAGCCAAAAAATAAAAAAATCCAGTCCTGAGATCACGACATTACCAGAATCTCAAGAAGGAGGGGAAAAAAAGTCACCTAAAAATGTGAGCATCTCTTCCTCAATAAATCTAGGAGGGCTTACTGTGCCTTCCTATTCATAAATTCATGACAGCTCATTCAAAGAAGGAATGCAAGAGAGGAAAATGTTTTCAGTTCTACTTTCAGTTTTGTACATACCAGTTCACAAGATAAATAATCGATTTTATACTAAGCGTAAGGGATGGTACTGTAGCATCCTTAGTACAGTTCTTTTGTAAAAGCTTGCCCCTGCAAGTCCTCTTTCTAACAACAGGGTCACGGGCTAGTTAAGAAACTCTCTTTTCATCATTAGGGAAAACCATCTCATGCTGATAAAACAACAGGTCTTTTTTGTTTCGTTAAGGGAACTAGTAAGGTAGAAGTCTAAATCCCATTCTCTAGCTAAGGAGTATTAGCAAAAATTAGATTCATCTGTCCTCCCAAATCATTCAATGAAAATGGAATTCAGCCTTCTAAAACAGTAAGCACTTTAAAAAGTTTTACCCAAAGAAAGATCACATCTGACTGTGTATCTGTAAAGTGCCTGGCAGTATTATGGCTCTATATGAAGTCTTTTTAGATCAACCACATTTTCTAATATTTTAGTTGTATTTTGTTTAAAACAGAAAGACAGAAAGGCTCAACCTACTGAAACATAGAGAAAATAACATCTTCCTACACCCTCCACTATGTTAAAAAAGAGCAAATTTAAAATCGAATCTTTAAAAATAGTATTTTAATGAGCTCCAACAGCTCTTTTGTTTTTAAAAAGAGGGAAAAACATCACATTACTTCTTTAGCTCTGATAAATAATCAAATAGTACCTATCATTTTAAAATAGAGTGTTACTCCTAGATTACATCTCAGTGCTCAAAATCTTTTCCCATGAATTTTACCTAATATAAAAACACTGAAATGAACACTAAAATACCAAGTATAACGTCAGGAACATTAATGGATAAAATAACTACATAGATCTGTATCTCTTAAATAAAAAGTTTAGTGCATCTTTCTTTTTTCCTTGATCATTCCTGTTAGTTTTCCTGTCTCTGCATCTTACTAGAGATGTAAATGGCACCAGTGCTACGGAGATTTTCCACAGCTCACCACTGAGCAGTACTCAAGATGGCTACACAATGGTCAGGCACCTGCACGTCACCTGCTCCACCTCTACCCACTCCCCATCACCTACACAGCTGCAGGCACCCTGCCCTTCAGACCTCACCAACAGAGGTCAGTAAGGATCATCTACTAGAAGTAACAAGCAATGCGGAGTATGGAAAGCCTGCTAACAAGCTTGACTTAACACCCACCCAAAGCCTCAACCATTGCTGTCACTGCTGGCTGGCTATTCACCACTTCTTTATTTACTACAATAATAAATGTTGAATGGGAAACACTATAAAATTCAAATTTTAATACTGGCTCTTCGATAGCCCATCACCTTCAGAGATTTGTTTAAAATTGGTAAGACTGCCTTTTCATTGCTCAAGTATGAGCAACTGTTACAGCAAACTTTTTTTTTAAATGCCACAAAACATAGCAAGTGTTTCTGCTGCAGGAGGCACTTCCATTAAGACAAATACAATACGTCTGTCTTTCAGATACAGTGTGCTACATACATATTATAAAACAAGATTAACCCAACATTTCAACAGCAGGATGATCCTTGCTCTCCATCCACTCAAAACCTGAAGTCATTGAGTTAATGGATTCATTGCAGATTTGTTGAAACAAGGGGTCATTTTTTAATTCCTCCAGTGTAGCATCATCATCTTGTCCCTGCTGACGACCTGGATCGAACAGTAGATTTGTGTCTAAAGTGTTCAGATCGTTAATGCTGCCTGAGAGTTCGGAAGACAACCTGATGTCGCTGGAAAAGACAGATGTAACGTTCAGATCTGATGCCACCTGATTCACCAGCTGCTGGTTTGTTGGCAGACTGTCCTCCCCTAAAAGGTCTTTTACAGTGCTGCTAAAATCTAATTGCTGCTCTCCGATGTCTGATTGTGCTTGGTTATCTCCAGAAGAGAAACTGATCTGATCGGTGCTGCTGTTTTTTGTGAGGTAATTTGGTGTTTGGAATTCATAAACTGAAGTGCTGGAATTAATCATATTTTGCGGGTTGGCACTAGGAAAAGCAGTGGATGTCTCTAAAATCTGAGTGAGATTCATCCTGGCCGTGTAATTTGAGGGCATGTTGTTCATTCCCAAACCTCTCACTGCATCATCGCTGTCAGAATCAAGTTTGCTTAACAACACGTTGGTTATTTTTTTAGTGTTTGTTTGTTTCTGAAGAGACGGGAAGGCTGTCTGCATCATTACAGTCAACGGGACCGACTGGCTTCTCTGCGCTATGTTATTGGCACTGGTGTCTGCATGGATATTCGTAAAGACATTGTGAACTTCTGGAGTCACCGGGCTCCCAAAAGGCGTCACGTTGGAGCGCGGTATATTTGAAACAGGGTAAACGGTGCTTCCACTGAGATTACGCTGGCGATGGACAGCAGGGCTCACGCTCCGGCATCTCAGACTGTTATTGAGAGTGGAACTGGCTCCTTTGTTGTCCAGAGGAGCAGGAACAGCAAAACCCTCTTGCTTGGTAGTGTTACTTACAGGGGCTGCCTGGTGCTGCACAGGTGAAACGGGAGTCACGCGACCAAAGTGAGTATCGTGGTGGCGTGGCTGAGACTGGTATGACTGGCCAGGAACTGCAAACGCGTGAGGTTTCCTGAAGCGATCCTCCACCAGCTCCTGGTAGCTCGTAAGGATGCCGTGGTTTGCAACTGATGAATTGGTGACGCCACCGTACCCGTTATTCATCCACTCGAGTTTGGTTTTGTCCGGGTGGGTAGCCATAGGCCGCTGCATCGGCTTCACGGGGCTACTGGAAACAATGCTGGCATCGTGGTAAGCCATACTGGAGCTTATGGGAGTAAACGCAAACGGGTTTCGGCACTCCACAGGACTCGGAGGGACGCTGCTGCTGCAGTTGGAATGCGGCGTGCCTATGGGCGTGTGCCGGCTGCTTCCCAGGGCGCTGTCTACGGGAGTCGTCTGAGCCAGCCTGGAGCAAGGGCTCTCTCGTGACACGTTCTGAGATCCAGAGATCATTTCTGAGGTGGGGGTCGGAGTCGGGGTGGGAGTAGGAGTTGGGGTGGGGGTAGGAGTAGGAGTGTGGATCGGAGTGCTGTTGTTATGGATTGAATGGTAGAAGTGTGTGCTGCTGGGATGAGATGACACAGGAGCTCCTTGAGCTGCTGTCTGGCTCTGAAGTGCCATTCCTAGACAACCCCCGTAAGGATGAGGATTATTCATTGACATCTGCTCCTCCATGAGCACCAGCTCCTCCACAATGCTGTCCTGGGTAAGGTCATCATCAAATGAGAAGAAGTTCTCATTCGACTGGGGGACTGTATGTTCAAACTCTTTCAGCTCGGACTGCAGAGGTAACTGATTCGAAGACTGTGCTTGTATTTGACCCAAGGAGGAGTCCTGGAGCTGGCTCTGTAGCTGCTGGTTGTACACATCCTGCTGCATGCCCTCACAGTGCACCGGCTCCCACGCAGACTCCTGTAAGTCACTAGAGCCAGAATGTCCTGCGATAGTCATAACACTGATATCCTGCTGCTGGTCACAATTCACAGATGCAAAGTCAGAGGTTTTGGTGATATGGTGCCACGCATTCGGGTTAAAGCTGCCATCAGATTTTGAATCATTTTCTATGATAAACATGTTTCCTTCCAATTTCACTTTTATATCTGGAGATGATGCTGATGCAAGCTGCTGTCCTAGAGTAGGATCACTGGTATTTAAATTGGTGCTCAAGGAACAGTCTGTCGCTACGTTTGCTGGAGCTGTGGAAGGTACGGGTACATTTACAGGTACCTTGCTGGGAACTTGAGCAAGTGTTGCAGTATTGTCACCGCTAGCTAACGATACAACCTTTGGGGCCTTCTTAACGCTGTTTGCTTTTTGACCCTCCACAGCATTACCAGCTGAAAGCTGCCCCACCAGTGGTTTCTTTACAGGTGGTACCTGGGAATCTTGAAGTGTAGAAGGTTGTCGCTTTCTTGGACTTTTAGTGCATACTTTGTCTTTAATCGTAGACTCACCAGTAGGAGGTGAACCAATGCTGGTGCTGGACAAGTGACTGGCAACTGAGAGCTTTTGAGTGCTTTGATTATTGCCTGCTGAAGAAACCGGTGTCGTCTCATTAGACTGGGTTTTATATTTGGTCCCTGCTTCTTCAGCTCCCTGATCGCAGCCCTTAACTGTTTTTGCCTCCACAACACCATCAGCTGAAACCTTCAAGGTTGTGACCTCAAAATTTATTTGTTGAGCAGGAGGCAGGCCAGGGGCTGCCTTTATAGATTTAGATACATCAGAGCTCTCTTGGCCCTGTACTGGGTTCTCATCCAGCAGTGCTTCTGGTTCCATTTTGATCTCAACTGCAGATGCAGCTACAACAGTGCTAGGTTTGGATCCTGGGGACTGAAGTGAGACAAGAGATCCATTTTTCATCTGTGGAGCAGCTCTCCCCTCTTCCACTGCTCCCGCAGTACTATTAACTGAAGGTGTCTGTTTGACAGGCACACTACCGCTGCTTGGGGCGAGAGATATTGCTGTCATTTTTACCACATTTAAGGAATTCACATGTGGAGCTGGCACAACAGTCTTGATTGGGCTACTGGTAAAAAGCACCGTTGTGGGAGAGCGGATGGTGAGAGCACTGGTATTTGCTGGCTTCGGTAAGATCTGCGGGTAGCGATGTCGGGCAGAGCGGTCACCAACGGGGCTGGCAGGAACATTCTGGGGAGTCTTTGGTGACTGCTTGACTGATTGCATGTGCTGAGTGACCACCTGAACGTTGAGCGGCAGGACCTTGCTGTCTGACGATCCCATAGGACTTGGAGATGTCACCAACTGCCTGGTCCTTGGCACCTGTTCAAAGAGGAAGAGACACGGTGTGGTAATGAAGCAAGAAAGTCCTCCAGGCCCACAGACTACTTCATCCCCACGCATTTCAAAAGGTGAAGGACAACGCAGCTCAACACAGCAAAGCTAGTGGCTTCAAAACAAAGCAAGCTCTTCAACTGCGTACCAGGCAATTGGTATCTGTCTGCCTAGGATTGGTGGGCAGACACATGGCCTCAGTTTTTAAGGGACAAGGCACTGGCCTACACATTAGGCTTAAGAAAGGATTATTATCATACAGTCCTTCACCAAATAGAACAAAAGACAGAAATACAAAAGACAAAGAGGAGAAGATGCATTCAAAACTGCTCATTTTCAAGATTTCAAAAGCAAATCAAATCTAAGCTGAGTATCAGGCAGAAAAACTCCCTTATCTATTGAAATAAACAGCACAGCTAATAAAAAATAAAAACCTAAAAACAAATAACCTTCCTCCCAACCCCCCCCCTTTTTTTTTCTTTTTTTTTTTTTTTGTCTGAAAGACAAAGAAGCTCCATATTTTCAGTTTCATGCAAAAACAAAATTGCTGGTGTCACCTAAGTATGCTGGGCCAATGCAAGTCAATTTGGATTCCAAATGAGGGGTTCAGTGAGCCACATGACCTGTGCTGGCTCTCCCATCTGGTTGAGCTTCATCCCAAGGGTCATTATGCCCACATATAACCAATATTGGTAGCTGAAATCCCACTATCAATGATTTCAAAGATGAACAAGACCTATGTGATATGATCAGAATGCTGCTGCCTCCTTATCTCACCCAAACTCAGTCACATCGTTACACCACTCGTGGTGTAACAGTCACTGGGACAGAACAGCATCGAGGGACCCAAGTCTGAATGAAAACCAACATTCTTCCCTCCCACTGACATATCTACTTAACTACTTTCATAAGGGGGTTTCTCTAGAATTGCTGGAGAAGATTACCGGTATCGGGCTGGGGACAGCTGCCACAACAATACCAATGGGCTGAGGAGACAGGATTGCAGGGCTTCCATTCGATATACTCGTCACACCATTGGTTGCAGTGCCTTCCGTTTTCTTTGCTGGGGACTCTCCTGGCAAAGGAGACTGCAGTTTCTGTTCTTGCTGCTTCTTCTGGATCTTACGCTGCAGCTGCTGCTTGGCATCAACAGGAGATGACAGAGTTTTCACTTGTGGTTGGAAGGAATTGCTTTCAGCAGTAGGCATAAAAGCTGAGGGCTGGGGGATCCCTTTTATTCCTGAACACAGAAGAAGAAGAATGAATTATAACAACACATACGCAGTCTGTTGTAGTGCCACTTCTGTATCCAACTGCAGATACATAGCAGGCATCTCCACAACCATTCAGGGAACACCTCATCTATTTGTGCATGCTCAAATCTATTCAGTGTTTCAGTTTCTTTCCGTATCTGTGTCTAAACTCCTATCTGTTAGGCAAGCTGGCCACTAGCTGATAAATTTTATGTATTGGCATCTTTTTTCTAGTAACCCCAAGCTACGTATTTTGAATTACATCTAAAAACAATGCAATTAATTTAACTGACAGTAGAGGGCAGTGGATATATTTCAGAGGAATCTTTAAAATCCATCATCTACCATGTTTTTGTTGTTACCTATCTTGAAAGCAGTTTTAAAAATGAAAAATCTTTCCAGAAAGCTGTGGGTCTGTGTCACAGAGGAACAGCTCTGAACAGATACTACCTACATGTAATGTCAGAATGGACTGCAACCAGCACGTGATCATGGACAGCGGTGAAAGAAGGGCAAGAAGAGTAGTGACAAGGGAGGAAAAGAAAACAAAAGAAGGAAAAAGGTGAAAAATGAGGGAAATTAGAATTATTTATTTATTTATTTTCTGGAGACAATGCCTTTGCTAATCACAAGCAAGCAATGGTGCTTCCAAGGAGAACACTATGGAGTTGGTCTTGTCTGTGGAGCTGGTACCAATTCCTGTTACAAAATCACGTCGCATCTATGATCTTTCATTCATTAACATTAAGAGGATAAGCACACTCTCTCAAGAATGGCCCAATTCTCTTGAATTGCCCTTCTAAATATGCTTTACCAGTTTAATTTATATTTCCATAGGCTTCTCCATTACTTTAAAAGAACTCGATTATAAATCACTCATCACCATTTAAGGGCAGTAATTTGGGTTTAGATCCCCAGTATAAGCTCAAACACCGTCTTCTGGGAGCCCATCCTTTGAGCAGCAGCCTGCATGGACCACAAGAGCCTGAACTCTACAACACGTCTCCACATTAAGTGTTCAATTCCTTCTTCACAGAGCAGTGAAACACGCAAATATATTGCTATTACTGGAAAATATGTGGTCTGAATACTGAAAGCAAGTAATGTTTGTCAGGAAAATAACACCACAATTTTACCTTAAAAAAAAAAAAAAAGCTTTATTTTTTTCCCTACCAGTTAGTACACAGAGACACTATAGTTCCTCATGATAAAGAGGAATGGGAATGAATATTTTATTTACCATGCCAGACCATAGAACCTCTCCTGAAATGAGTACCTGAGCTCCACAGGCATGCATTGGAAATAACCACCTTTTTCCTTGAAACACCACCTTCTCCTCAAGGAAGTAAGGGGATCCAGAAGGGGATCACCCCTGTCTTCAGCCTTGACCACCAGTTTCGATTTGAAATGCGTGAATTTGAAATCCATTTCTCTGAGATGTAGTGAAATACAAAGTAACTTTCCTCTTTACCTTGATCTTTAACAAAGATCTGACATCAAGTGCTGGAATCCCAGTTACACAAACTGCCTCTGGAGGGGGCTCTCCTGTCCCTCTCAGTGCCCCTCAAACCATAATCTCTAGTACAATCTATAAAAACAACAGCTGACACACTTTTACTACCTGACACAGATCAAACATCTCAGGAAAATTTGCATCTGACATACCAGAAATGCCTGTAAGAAAATCTGCTCGGGAGAGAAAATTCAGATGGACAATTGTTTCCAAATGAGGACAAGTCATCAAACAAACACAGCTACACCAGCAGCGTGCCTACAAACCCCCACTGTCAGGGCACCCAAATCCTGATCTAGCATAGTACAGCTCGGTACAATTACTTGCATGGAGGGTTAACTCAAGTTAACCCTGCCTTTGAGTGCTTCATAAGACCAGGGTCCTCATCAGAGGAATTGGAGAAGACCTTGGAAAGAGTCTGGGGAGACAGGTGTCCATCCAAGTGCCACAGGCAATCACTGCAGGCCGTGTCCCAGGAATCACCAGTCAGCTCATGACAGCACCACGCACACATCCTTGCCTTCCGTGCAGGGGTTTTTGACCTGAACGGCCAAGATGGACTGGAAGCCCCACATCCTGACTGCTTCCCACCATGCATGAACGCCTACCTTTCATTACCTCAGAGAATATGAGCTAGGAAACCAACTTGAACAAGACCACTCAAATTGTATCATTAGTAATTTCCTTGACAGAGAATTTCTTGCTTCAATTTCTGTTGCTGAATTGTTTACTCAACTGTAAGGACTTCTAGAGAAATTGCTGAAGTCTCTTCAATGACCAGCCCCACACTTCACACTGACTGTGATTACGTAGTAGCTTTAAGACCAACTGAGGTTTCTCTTCCCTCACTTCCCTTCCCTTTACCTCTCCCTCAGGCAGCAAGCAGTTCTCAAGAAGCACGACTCTATTTTACCAGACATTTTTATACCCAGTCCTTACGCGACCATTAACACAAATCTAAACTGCAGCAAGAAGTTGTCAGGCAAGCAAAAGGTTACCATCACAAACTAAAGCTGAAGCCACTGCTTATTTTCAAATCTTCCTACCCAGACTACTTTCAAGAAAATAATTTAAAGCAACGCAGACTGAAATCAGTCTGGTTCAGCTAACATCTGTTGGAGAGGACTAAAATGCCAAGGTCTGAAGTGGGACACGTTCCTACTCAAAGCAGGGGAGACAAACCCAATCGATCCCTAAAGGTCCAGAGCTGTCCAGACACCTCAACTCCTCCTGGTCACCCCAGATTAAGATTAAAAGAAATCCCTCTGACTTAAAATGCCTTACTCTCAGAAAAAACACCCCCCATTTCATCGATTCAGAATGAAGTTAACTCATTACCTGCTGGTGCCCCTGCCATTACTGTTAAAGCTGCCATTGACTTGGTGCCGATGTAGTGACTTTTTACAAGGAAACGAGCCAATTCCAGGACTGTATCAAAAGGCTGGCTTAGCACTTTCTGGGCCCATTCGCAAACAAGCCGGCAGGCCGCAGAGACAACTTCCTCATCGGCACTTTGTAGCTGCCCAGACGGCTCTGTCCCATCCAACTACAACAAACAAAGAAGGAATGGTTACTTTCATTATTAAAGGCCACTAAGGAGTGAACACAGGAACACAGAGCAAACGATGATCAAAAGCACACAGCAAGCTGAATGCGGATGTTCACAGTTCTTCATGAAATTGGGAGAATGAGACCACAACATCCATGCTACTAAACATTATATGCTGCTGCTTGTTTCCAAAGGTACCATGTGGAATTGCTGCTTCTGGAAGAAAATCAAAGCAAGAATCCCAACATTCAGACCACCTACAGTTGATCCTCCTTGCAACCAGAGTCTTGTCACCGCAGCAGCCGTTGATCCCCATGAACTGCTTCTTTCCCAGGGGATTCTCCTCTAACGTTGAATTATTATTATCAATATACAGTAAAGCCAAAACGGGATCAGAGTTAAATACATATATAAACACACCTTGTAGGTAGCAGTACTATGGAATTCTGCTTCACCTCTGATGTATTATTTTTTTTATACTAGTACTACAATTCTTTCTAGATTTTTATAGAAAACAAACAAACAAACAATGATTTAGAATCTGAGCATCATAAAGAAATTATTAAAAGCTACACAGCTCTTCAATTTGCTTGGAAAACTTAAGATAGTAAGAAAAACTTAAGACAGTAAAAGTAACATAATAAATGTTAATTTGCACAAATATGTAGAAGTATATAACATACCCCATCTCCAGTTTTATGAAAGTCAAGGTTGGGCAGTGTTGGCATATGAACAAAAGCCTTCTTCCTCAGTCCACTGTAGCAATATGTGATCAAGAATTAAGGTCCACATCATCTCTGCTTGTTAGGTGGCATGTAGGGAGGACGGGCAGTAATTCCTCCTATACCTCTCATAAACTTTATACTCAAACTCAGCCACAGCTCTCAAATTCAGTGTCATTAAACATAACCTCACAACAGCCCAGAATCCAAAGCCTAAAAGTTCACATACAGTGTCTCTTCTCTATGATGAGCAAATCCTTGGCAAAATCACTGATTTTTCATTTTCTCTACATGTGTATTTCTCTTCCCTAGACCACAGAGTTTACATTTTCTTACACTAACGTGGATGGAGCATAACTACGGTAAATTAAATGTAGGGTGGTTAGGTATTAAGGCAAGCGTGAAAGTCATATTTGACTTATGAAGTCATATTTTAATCATTCTGAATTAGAAACTTAGGAAACAGAACTGAAAGACAATCCAGTCAAGCTATAATTACATCATATAATTTCTTCCTTAAAATTTGTCTAGCTCCATCCAGAATGCTGCTATAAAGTTTTGGACTCCATTACTAGATAATCCAACACTGTACTTAATGAAAAATTTAATGGACATAATTTCTTCATGTACAATTATGTGTGTTTCTTTTTGGTCCCCTCTGAAGATGACAAATAATCCTGGGCTACCCGCTAGCATTAATTCTCTTTGCTTACCATGCTTAGAGTAAAACCTTGGCAAAAGACAGTATTACAGTGAGTCCGTATCATTACAGCTAGTTCTTTTGATTGTTTTTTAATTAGAACGTACAACCTCCTTGAGGTCTTTCACCCTTTAAAACCCACCCTCACTTTCTGCAGTAGCTCAATCTATCCACTGCATCAGAGCAACACACTGATGGAGCAAGAGCTGGCCCTGTGGGACACAGCAGGCAGCAGGTTGCTTCATGGCAGTTTCCGAAGATTCTCAAGGGAAAGTGCAATTCTCAACTTGGAAAAGACTAAATTCTTGCGGATTAAAATGCTTACTTTGAAAATCAGTAACAGTTTCTGTTTTTTAATGGAATACCTCAGCTTGCTAAAGACTAGACAGAAGCAGTTACCTGTGCAATAAATACAAACCATAGCTTCATCTCAGAAAAGCCTGAGAAAAATTTACATCCTTGTTGCCTTTTGATTTGATTACTGCACTTCTTTCCCAGCAGTGCTTCTTGTCCCTAAACTGAAACAGCAGAACCACCAGTGATATAAGCTGACTCTTTTCCATAGTACTTGCCCTGACTTGTTCATAGCGGCTGCCTGTTAGCTGATAAACTACTCTGTCTCAACATTTAACTGTGCATACTTATGCCTGTAACATTATCTTTACCTACACTATGACAACACCAATTTGCTGTATACTTCAGGCTCTGCTTTAAGTTACAGCTGAACAGGATAGTATTTTTGCATACCCTTCGGGAGAGTGAATTTCTCTACCACAGGCAAAAAGGGAAAGAAGCGGACTCCAGTTGTGGGCACAGGGAACGAGACCACAGTCAATGGAGAGAGACATCGCTTCTCATCCTAGCACTTGCTCTGAATTGTCTTTTCTGTCTCAGGAAGTATGCACCAGGCAACGAAGGAAGCAGCCTGTTCCCCTCACCCCTGCAGGACATGCCATCAATAAGTGACTTCCAAGTCTATAATCAGCTTTTTGACTGCTTCCCAGTAATCCCCTTTTCTCTTTCAAACAATTGAAACAGTGGATTGAGGAGCTGCAGTTTTATGAGAGATTTGTAGCACCTCTTAAGAAGGATCTGTGGCTTTACAACTAACTTTTAAAGTACTGGTGTGCACAAGTATATAATGAAGCAAGAAATGTTTTGATAATTCTGAACTGCTAATAAAATACTATTGTATGTACGTGAGTCAAGTTCCTCTACTTCTATATTCCTCTTCACACTATGTGATAAGGCTTTTTTGGTTCCTCACTGTTGTGACAACTAAGCTTCCCAGAAAGACAGTGTAACCTAAATTTACTATCTTGTTTCTTAAGTGGTATCTTGCAACTTAACACTATAGCATTTAATAATCTTTAAAGATTTTTGGGAAAGTGTCTGCATATTTTATTTAACATTACTTCTAAATTTAGCTGGTAGTTGAGCTGTAACAGCAGATGTTCTCCAGGCAATTGCAGAAGAAGTTACTGAGAAGTGTTCAAGCAAAGGATATTTTGATTTGCCTCTTGTGCCTAGACGACGGGCCTTCATATTCGGAAAGACATTTTTCATGATCTTTCCGAAGTCAGCAGCACTTAATGGGTGATAGCCAAGATTGTCACAATAGCTCCTGCAACAAAGAGAAATAAAACGTGAATGGAATCAAAGTTAATACAAAAGGCCAGCCTGCATGCTAGACTCCAAAGGTTTTCAAAAAGAAAACACTCAAACCCATCCATATTTAGAACCACATATAACATTAATGAAGCTATCCACAACGAACTGAATACATAAAAAATGTATACACAGAGCTATTAATACCATCGGTTTTGCCTTGTTCTCTACTGAGTTCAAAGACAAGTCATGTGGAGATTTAACAAGTAGTGGCATTAACTAGAGCACAGTTAAGATTCTCTCCACAACTTAGTTTGAAGCTATTATGTTTCAATTCACTTACTGTAGGACTTAGCAGTGACATTCTCTAGCCAGAGGTATGGCTTGAGTGTGTGGGAAGGCCTGAAGTCCTATTGGAGTATTTGAAGAGCAGCAGGTCCGAGATTTGTCTGCCTGCACAGCTGCAACTTGAGACAACTTAGCAAACAGATTTTCATGAGGCGTAGCTTCCCATGGAACCAGCTTCACCTTTATAGGTGTAACACAAAAAACAGGTATCGAGGACCTAGTCCTCCTAGCAACTGTTTGCCTACACTGAACTATAAGATCTGCTTAATTATAGATATCCTTACATGAATTACCAGCCCTAAATTCACAGATTTCTACTGCCTCTACAAATGCGGATCTGCTAATCTTCGCACACTGAGTAAACAAGTTGATGACACAGGAAAAAAAGCAACAGAAGCTATTCATTTTGCTAAATTTACTTTCTAGTAAAATGGGTACCATTATCTGTCTTCAGTTCTCAAGAACACCAGAAGGAATTTTGTTTCAACACCTGACGTATTCAGAAAAATATCTCCTTAAGGCAGAGAGCAAGAATTGTTGATTACACTGCCAAGTGTGAACATTCTGAGAAATCACAATCACGTGAAAGCAAAGGAGAAAAACAACCTGCTCTGGAACGCTCAGCTACGCAGCAAGTGCTTGAGGCTGCACAAAGATACCAACACTACTACATATTGATTGCCTTTTGTTCAAGAGCACCGTAGTATTTCACAGCTGTTGACATGCTCAGGCCCAAAAGCACACCGGTAAAGTGTTCTCTTTCAGACTTCCTATGGTCACAGAGTCAGCACCACAGCAATAGCTCCTTTCCTGTGGGCAGCCCACCAGCAATACACAGAACCAAGCTGTCTCTGAACAGAAGAGGTGACTGTACACAGCTCTGTGTGGGCAACACAGCAGAGAGCATCAAGACAATCACTTCACACACTACATTGCTCACTACTCTAACTTGGGTACATGCAGGCAAACAAATCTCTGTTCATCAAGGAAGAAAACGAAAAGCAGCACTCCTGAAACAGAGGTTTAATTCCCAGCATCACATGGTAGAACCAGTCACAATCAGCAATGGCACCTGCATCCAAGGAGTCCAGACAAACAGCCTTCTCTGAAAACTGTAGCTACACAGAGAGATATTTTTGAGATATTTCCACTGCATTTATTTTCTCTGTACAAATATCAGTTATTACAGAGCAGCTATATGCTGCTTTTACCTTGGCTGTATGTAGGTATCCTCCTTTTGCAAAGCACTGCCACAAATGTTATGATTTTGATGATAAACAGCAAGGTTTTTCTATTTGGTTCTACCATTCTTCCATAGAGCTTGTGTGCCCTTACTTTCCCCAGCTCTGTCTGCAAACTTGTGTAGACTGCTGTTATCCATGGGACAGAAATAAAAGACCTTTGTTTCTCCTTCCAAAATGAAGAAGGAAATGCAGTGTAGTGCAGAGGAGCCAGTCTTACCAAAACTTTCAGCCCATTTTTGTGACAACTCTCACTTTTTTCTTCTTTATTTAAAAGGAAGCAAGGGGATGGGACACAACGCCCCCAACACATTCCCAATGAAAGTGGACAGACCACAGGAACAGGAGCTGCTGGACACTGGAAGCTCCACCTTAGGAGGCACAGCATCACGGATTAGAGTGGGAATGGCACTTGGTAGCACCCTTTTAGACTTCAGTCTAAACACCAGCCCACAAGAGGCTCAGCTTTGAGGTCAAAACCAGGCTGCTCGGCTTCGCCCAGTCCTAAAAACAGGCAGAAAGATTTCACACCCTCTTTGGGCTCCCATTCCAGTCCTTGATTTCCCTCATTCATAAATGGTCTGGGATAAGGCAACATCACAAAACATCAAAAGCTGGCCCTGCTCTGAGTGAGGGGTTGGACCTGGTAACCTCCAGAGGTTCCCTCCAACTACTTGATGTTTCTGTATCAGACATCAGGAAAATTTTTACCTGATTTATATACCAACAAAATTCATTTCACTGCATGTCAGTCACACTCTCTGGATTCTGGATTTGTCCCTTTGAAGTTGATACAAAGGAATGCTGCTCCAGCCTTGCTGCACCTTCTTAGGAATCAGAGGCTGCTTCATGCATAATGCTGTTCTAGACACGTCTCTGTGCTTTTTTATCTCAAGTCTTACCAGACTCCACTGGATTTTAACTTCCCTCTGAAAAATCCTAAAAGGTGGGTCTTTGTCACTTTCTAAGGCTGATTACAGGGCTTGAAGTCTCAACCACCATGTAAAGGGGGGCTCTCCAAATTTCTCTGCTGCAGTCAGCAGTATTTTTGACTGAAACTCAACAATGTCAGCAAAACAAAACAAAAAACCTAAAATAGCAAAACAACACAATTAGGAACCTATCAATCAATCAACTTCAAAGATAAAATTATTCCCTCTCCAAAAAAAAAAAAAAAAAAAAAGAATAAAGAAAAAAGAAAAAAAATCAGTTCCTCGAGTCAAGCACATCTGTTTCAAGACAATTACTTGCTAGCAGCACCAAGTGTCCAGTTATATGGTCCCCCTGAATCCATACTGGCAGCTCCTGCAAGCTTGTGATTTCTGAGCTCTTATTATCATCCTGTAATTTCAGTTTTCAGACAGATCCTTCCATATGGCCCCTCCTCCTCCTGGCTTGGCCGAGAATCCTATATGTCCATCTGTGATCTCTCATTGACTTGACAAGACATACCAGGAGTCTCTTCCCTGAAGCTCTTCTCTCTGCTACTTGCACTCTTGGTACATCGCTGAGCCCAGGAGCTCTTTTGCTTATTTGAAGGGTGGGTGGGAAACAGATGGGGGAGGGAAGGTCTACAAAGAGCGCACCTACGCAGTAAATTTGGCAAGGGAAGTCCATTTTCGAATTACATGTACTCAAGACAGAAAATACAACGGGAGTGCGCTTGAGTTAGACCACAAAAAAGATTAACCAACTACAAGCCAACAAGGATGGTCAGTCTAGGCAGCCCAGCTTAACTAGCTTCCCGGGCAAAGAACTGGATAAGATGGAGGTAATGGATTACACTGAGACAGAAGGCTCAGAGGAAAGCTACGCACAGTTCCTCAAAATCTGTCTTCCTTACTTAATATCGTATTAAATTGTCAGAAAAAAATGTGGCAAAACCATCTGATTCTGGAGGCATCACTGAAACAAAATGACTGGGGTGTTACATGCAAAAACTGAAAAGACAAGAATAGAAAAAAAGATGGAATTAAATAGCTCGAGATGCAAACTAATGCACAAGAATTAACAAGTGCTGCTGCTGTGAAGTAGGCACTCATCGACTGAATGCAGCGGAAGATAAAATGGATATGTTAGTCATCCTGTTGTTAATTATGATATATCCATAGCAGCTGATAACAAGGTGGATACAATCTTAGAGTAAAACAGCAGCATTACTTGAGGAGAATTTTTCTGTCACTGTACGTACAGGCTAAATCCCACAGAGAACATGGTACATATTCTGCACACCCTGTTCAAGAAAGCTGAACTCAACACAAGATGGGTGCAGAAAGAACCCTATGAATAGTAGGGAAGAACCTATTGCATGAAACAAAACAAAGATCTTGGCTTATCCAATCCACCCGAAGTAACTGATTTCTAAAAAATGGGTTAGAACAAAACCTTAGGAAGAGGCAGGCTCTCCTTAAGCTAACGAACAATGCTGGCAAAGAAGTCCTAGAAATCACATAGGATGGAATAGAGATGTCTTAAAACCATCAAAGAAATGGAATTCTGTATCAGATTCTTAGGACTAGTAACAAAGCCAGGAAACAGTTGCTTTAGATGGGAGTTTGATCAGCTTTTAAAAGAAATACATAGTTACTCAGTTACAACAGAAGACTTGACAACACAACAGGTCCCATGCAGTTCCTATCAGGGAGTTTTTAAGTAAAACACTGGTTAAAAGCTATCAAACAAGCTTAGCATGAATCTCACATCTTTAATTTGTTTAATGTCCATGGTAGCCCTGTACCTACTGCCCTCTTCTGTTCCAGCTTCTCAATAGTCTTCTTCCACTTGCTAGTTAACATCTTTAACACTAACACACACAACCTATGCATCAAGTGGCCCAGCAGCCAGTAAATCAAGGATTAATGATTTACAGACCAGATAAGAGATACAAGCTCACTCAAAGACCTCCTAACCTACATTAAAGTGTATTAAGTGAATCTTCAGGGCACCAAGCATAAATATGAACAACATAACTTCCTTTTCTTGCATCATTGCAGTAGCAGCAAGAGGATCAAAGTGCTTACTGAAGGCTCAAAAATCATTTTGTGGACAAACAAGGATTTTTTTTCTGTGTAAGTACTGCCAGACTTGAAATCTTAATTCTCTAAACTCAGCTTAATCTACACCTGGCAGCCTCCAGAAGGGTGTTTACTAATAAAGCAAAGATATGTAAGTAAAACTGACTGACGAGAAAACACTGAAAGGATTTATTTGATGGGAAGCAGCAACTATTCTCTTCAGGCTACAGAAGAGAAGATCTCTACAGAAGAGATTAGGCAGCTCACCATGAGTCCCAATAATATATTCCAGACTGTATTCCCCTATAACTTCCAAAGGAAGCTGGCAGAAGCACCACGTGCACTGGAACACAGCTTCTTACAGCACAGCATATTCTGTCAGTGCAAGTGGTATTGCGGTGCCAACAAGAGAGGTGAAATAGCTCTCATTTACCTCCTTTCTGAAATTCAGCTGCAAGCTCTCAACCGTCCCAAGTGCTACTGGCTCATATTACGATGCATTTATCTCCCTTTTGAAGGGGGTAAAATAAGTGATATAGTCATTCACTTTTACCTAGCTAGAGATGTGAATTTACAATTAAAAAGAGTAAGAAACCAAAAAGAAGCATCATTGTGTTAACTTAGATGAGGGATGCAAGACTACTGAAATGTGAAGGAGCTGGAAATGCTATCAACGTTTGCCAGCGCTGGATCGGTGTGCACTGTAAGCTTCTTTTTTCTCTCAATAGAAAAAAGAAAAACACAAAGGTGATACAGAAGAGCAGTATTTTTATAAAAAAAAAATAAAAATATTTCGACCAAAATTTACAGCAGGCATTGAAACGCTGCTATGATGCAGCACTCTTCTGAAGCCTTTTAACTTCGATTTATTATGTGCAGAGTGCACAAGTTTCCTCACTATGAGCTCATGCAACATTTATCTTTGCACACAGAGGAGAGAAATTATAACTTGTAAATAAGAGAGAAGTGAGATTTGAGAGGACTTAACGCCCCTAGGTAAAGAAAAATGACTTATCAAAACTAACTCATCTATTTATACGCCTCTTCCCCACCTCCCACTCCAAAGCTATTCTTCCTTTGGTGTGCAAGAATAGCTCATAAATACACTCACAGAAACTACATGTTTTAAAAACAGAACAGATGCTTTCAAAAGAGAACAGATTCCAAACATTTGATATTTTCCTGAATATTTGCTTTCCACCCTTATTTTGTTAGGCAAAAAAATACAATACACAAATACTTGATGCAGCTACATCCAAAAGCCATCCAAATTTCACACTCAACAATCTGTAGATGATGATTTTTCTGGGCATCTGCAGCTTGGCACAGCATGGAAGCCAAGCAGATTTGTTGCTGAAGCAGGCCATAAATTATTAAATAAGAAATATATTTCAGAATAACGCTTCCATTTCTCTCCCGCACAGCAGCTGCCGCTGTTGCTGTGTCTGCGGGAGCAGCTCCTGCTCGGGGATTGGCTGCCCTGGCACGTCTGTGCTATTGGCCCCGCTTCCAGGCTGCGTCACCGCTCAGCTCAATGGGGAGACTTCAGAAATAGGTGTCTGCGTGTTTATCAACCCCAGGCAAGCGAATGCCATCATGCTGCAGCTCAGTCAGAGCAAAACAACTCTGCCAGAGAGAGTTAATTAAAAGGAGGCATTCACATAATGCAGCGCTGCAACAACTACCAAGGGCTGAATCCTGTAGGCATTTGTGAGGTGAAGGCACTCAACTCCCTGCAAATTACTGCAATCATTCAGATTATGGAAATATTCATACTAGGTCAGGAATCTGTTATTCATCTTCAGGCATCTGGGCCTTTTTTTTTTTTTTTTCCCCTATGGGGAACATTTTGTAAATGAATCCAAATCCAACTTTTGCCAGACAGCTCGCCCTCCCTTGCTTCTAATCGCTCTCATTACATGATAGCTTCGAGACTTGACAAAACAGACTCTCAGTGGCCTTGGTTACTGGTTTCATGCATATTCAGGTATACTGTGCCTTTGTAGAAATCAGGTTTGCTGCAGGAAAGCCCAATACTTATGTATTATTCTGGAGAGAAAGGTACCATTGTCTAGATCTTATGTGCCAAATACCTGCCTTTCCAGGAGGAACAATTCAGCCCTTCATCCTTGTTAAGACAGTCATTTACATGTGCACGTATATATAATTAGAACAAAAAGCACTCTAAGACAGCAAGTGGCACTTTTAATTTGTGCCGCTCTGTCCAAAAAATAAAAACAATATTCATACTGATATTTCCTTGCTAAGAAATACTTGCACGTTTACTTCAGCATACGTAATGCACCACTCAACCAGCACAGTCCTATCTTCAGTGGCACAGCTACTGAATAGAGTTGGCCTCAGTTAGGTTAGCACCCAAGCACAGAAGGCCTTGTTCTTCCACATGCACTTGTGTATGTATGTCAACGGAGCACTTGTAGAGCCCGTGTCACAGAACTACTTACAACTTTGTAAGCACTATGCAGAAAGCACTACCCGAAGCACTCACTTGTATTCATCATAAACCTCCTGTTTGGGAAGGGATGTCTCAGGGTGCTCTTCCAAGGTATTCCGTATCCAAGAGAAGGCATGCATCTGCTGTGCACGGCTGGATGACATGGAGATCTGATCACTAGTGAAAGAAGAAACAGCTCTGATGAGGACTTCACTCCATAGTTCCTCCTCAGTTCTAGTTTTTGTATTTGCACAGGCAGAAAGATGACAGCCAACAAAGGCCGGTACCTCAAACATGCAGCTATTCTTTAAGGCTAAGGAAGCATTATCTCCCTTTTTTGTACACAATTCAACAGAGACTCCATACTCTGGTTCTTGCCTGATACACAGCCACACACAGAGTGATGGGCTAGAGTGTGCCTGCCTCCTGATTGATTTATTTATTTTTGCTGACCATTCTTAAGCTTCTGCCCACTCCGTCTGCCAACTGCCCTTTGCAAATACTCAACTTTCTCAGCAAGTGCTCAGAGTGCTTCCTGTAGGCAGCCTGCTGGGAACAGATGCTAATTTCATGATGTTGTGATCTTCAGGTTGTTTTTCTAGAGCTTCCTTTAATCAAACAAATGCTACCAGAAATACCGTTAGTTCTTTCTTTCCCCCAGCATCACATTTATGTTGCTATATTATCACTTCCTATGTAAAATGTGAAAGAACGATTGCACTTAGGCTGCAAAAGATATTCTTTGATGAGCCATGCATTTTAGGAGGTTTATATTTACAAGGTATTTGAGCAATAAAGTTCAAATATTAAAAACAATCTTCACCAAAAAATAAGTTCTTAATATTTGAAGACAGCTTCTGCTACCAAACACGTCACGTAAATGCATGCTCAGTGAGTGAGTGCCACAGGAAGCTGTGTTTTCAGCACCAGCTGCTTACCTTTACCACACACATACCTTTTGTCTCCATTGTTGGGACCCGAAGGCAGCTGAAGGTAGAGGTAGAGTTTCTCTAGGTCTGTAAACTTCTCAACTTCTTGCTAGATAACAAAGGTGTTTTGGTTAAAAACAAAAGAAGAGGGTGGGGGTAGAAAGAGCAAACAGTAAGAGTTGAGCTTGACAGCTAAAATTGTCATCCAACATTGTATTCCAAAATAATATACTTTCAAACAGAAAAATACTTATGTGAAAGAATGCTACTGTGAGTACTCTGGGCCTAGAACTATGATTTTCTGTTTGTACACCACTACACACTAGAAAACACTTGTCCACAATGCCAGCTCCACAATACCATTACAAAATTCATACACAATAAAAGCAGGATCTGGAGAAATGACAGTAAGAGGACACTTTTGTAACTGGACATGTAACATGAAAACCTCCATTATATTCTCAGAGCTCATTTGAAGCACCTCTGAGAACAAAGCATCAAAATACAGCTAGGCTGTAACTATGCAGAATGTCAGTCCCGATCCTGTAACCCACACCACCACAGCAATAGTTGTGTCACAGACCTCAATGTCGTTCAAATACATGATGTATTTGCTTCCTTTGAATCAGAATTATTGTACAACTACTGAAAATAAGCCATTCTGTTACCATGAATCCCTACGATGCCTGAGTCCTACTCCAGAAGATCCCAGCAGAGCAGCAGACACAAGAGGGAGTTTTACCTGCTGTATGCAAACAGTGAATGCTAGGTATGAGCCACTTTGGGGTCATTCCAGATCTCCCACATCGACTCCGACATACCAGCAGCATCAGCTGAGGTAAGGTATTCCAGCCTGCTCAGCAGCAGCCAGAGCAAAGCCACGCAGCAACGAGTACAGATTCTTTCCGGAAGATGCTGCAGAACCCATGTGAGAGGTGCACTGCCAGTACAGAGGCTAAGAATACCATAATCTCTTTTTAATTCAGAATATAGCTTTTTGATTACAGTTCATTCTATTTTCCTTTACTGCTGTCTTACTGTCAACATAACCTTTTCCAAAAGGAAGAGAATGGGACCGGCAGCCAGTGAAGCCTGTCTGTTTATTTCAACAACAAACAGAGTGGGGAAAATAAATCCTGAACTTCATTTCCAACTGGGGTCCCTACCCATTCCAGTCAAGAAGTATCTCACTTCCACTGGCACAAAGTTAAGAAGAGAACTAGCCAGAGGTGAGCTCCCCCCTCCTCCTTGCTGGTCTTGCAATAAAATAAGCAGAGCACTAGGACAGATACTCTCAGAGCTCACAGAAACATTGCCAACAGCAGCCAGGGAACAGGCACTGTATTGTTGCTTTTATTTGTGTAAGCTTCAGCAAGCCACAACATTAGGTTTTTGTTCAACCCCACCCCCCCACACACTCCTGAGATGTGCTGACACTGATGTCTGTCATCTATAACAGCTTACACAGCAATGGTGCACAGACCACCAAAGATCCAAAGCGGTATTTCTGAACAGGTGTGTTTCGTAAAATTCTCTCTGTTCTTCCTTCCCCGCACACATGATGGCATTTGCAATGGTGGTCCTTCCACCATCAATAATGGTTTAATGGTTTGGTTTTATTAAAAAACACTACCGAGATCATTCTCCAAAGAAACATTTTAGAGAAAATAAACATTTATGAAAAGGTAGGAATGAAACAGCTGCAAGAAAATTCCCACTTGTTTATTAGACTTCCTTGTTTTCCATGTGCTTAGAATCAAGAGAATCACAGCATGGGCTGGGAGGGATTTTAAAGATCACCAAAAGACATGGGTCAGGTGAGATCCTCTGCAAAACAAACAAAAAAGCCCTACTGACCCTGATATTGAAGTGGAAAACAACCTCTTGTTTCCAAATCTAACGTGCTACTTTGCAGCGTAAGGGCTGGTTTTAGACTTTCACCAGAAAATGCTGAAGCAGCCTCAGCGCCCACTGCAGCTGGAGCAACTTCTGCTGTCTCCCAGCTGAAGGAAAGGGCTGCACACGAAGGCCCTGCCAGTGCTGCAGACACTGCTATGCAGGTCCCCTCTGACAAGCATTCGTTCAAACAAAACCTGATTTACGTGTAGAGAAGAAATCTGATGGGATTATGTTAGCAGAACCTTTTTCAGAAGTTGCCAGTGAACCAACGACTCTCACCAGCGCAACTCTATCCATGGAGCTAAGGCAGCTGAGGATTAGGGCTCTCATGTCCTCAGCAGAGAGGCCAGACAGTAGCATTTTCCCTCTGCTTTCACTGAAAACCCACTCTTCTCCACAGGCTGCACTTCCTGCACAGCTCCCCCAGCTTGCAGCGATGGCTGTGCAGAGCTCCAGGGGAGGCAGGCCCTGCCATCAAACGGGAGAGAAAACACGCAGCCAGGATGCAGAGCAAGTTCCTGGAGGTAATCCTACGTGGGTGATAATTAGATAAAGCTAAGCTTATTAAATGAGACTGAATCTATTTAGACAAAAACATCTCAAAGCTGAAGAAGTTGCACCAAAGGCATTGAATGTGGCGCTGCTAATAGATTTGGGGAACAATGTTTTGCTTAAAAAAGTCTGAACATTATGTTTTGTTAGGCTGTTTTCTCTGAATGTTCCTAAAACTCTCAAAACTTTATTTACAGCCTCATTAAGTACAACTTCTTACCGAACCTTAGCCCTTACCTACCAGCTCTCAGTGGTAAGGCTCCAGTGAATTCAGTAGTCTCTCTGTTACTGTGACTGCTCCAAGTATCAAAACTTTCTAATTCTTAATGCAATCAGAAAAGCATTTGGGAAAGCAGAGGAACATTTCAGCTGGCCTACTGACAACAGATCTCTGACCAAGTTCAAAAAAAAAAACAACAAAAAAGTTAATGCATCCTGAATTTCACTTTGTCTTAAGTTGGATACATATGAAAATGAATGAAAAGAAAGCACAACACAAAACATACCAATTTTCTTCTTATTTCCCACTAAGAAAATAGGTCAATATCATGTTTGGCAGAAATCTAAACTTGGAACAGAGGGGAAAAGAGTCAGAGCATCAAAAGGAAAACTGCAATGCTGGCATCATCTTGGACAAATTCCCCTTTGTGTAGCCACTTAAAGTTTATGCTACAGTAGTTTTAATATCCACGCAGAATGTAAAATGTCTGGGGAATCTTTCCTCACTACTTAAAAGGACCTAAGTACATCTTTTGCTTGAATTTAACAGACCTTAACTGTTTCTATCAAATCAGCTGAAGAATGTTTAATTCTCCAAAGGTTATTTATAAACCTTACTTCTTGAAGCTGCATTAGAAAGACGCATGAGAGCGCTAAACTGGTTGTATGGCTGAGGTGTAAAGCCATCACAAAGCCCCACTCTGCTATTCTGGGTCTTCACACATTATATTTATCTCCTGTAATTGGAACCACATCAAACAAAGGAAGATACTGTGAAGATGGGGAGCAAGGAGCGTTCATACTTATTTCTTACAATTTGGCTTCAATTTAACCAAAAAAACACATCAAGTATTCAAAACATTTTAGTAATTTTACAGAGGAAAAACAGGACAAAGAACTAGAAATCTCAAGTCACAGACAAGGAAAGCCTTACGGTAATATATAAAGAAGTAGAAGTCTCTGGCATTTTTCTTCATTTTGGTAGTCACCCAAGACAGACAGTTCACCAAAGAAATGAACAAAATATGGAGCAAATAAATTAAACCAGAAATCCATTTGTGCATACAAACAATATAGATCTGGTCCAAATGATTCTGTCCTTTTACTGACTACGAACAATACAGAACAAGGACCTCTTAGGAACACAAGCAAGTTTCTTTTTAATTCCAACAGGCATTTTCTTTGAGCAAATAAGCAGCTGTAAAGTAATAGTAACTTTTTTTTAATCAAAAATAGTTTTTGACATCTGGTTCCATACTGACACTAGCTAGACACGAAATTTTTCATGGCACAAAGAGACAAACGATCAGTTCAACACAGAACGTAGCTAAGGAATTCATCTGTAATGCAGGAAACATGAGACTCACGGTCCTGCTTGGAGAAGCCAGACTTCAACTTGAGTCTCCAGATTCACATAATATCACTTGAAGTTTCCTGACTTCGATGGATTGAATCTTTCTATCTGTTTTTCTCCAACTGCTGATCCACTGGCAGGTCACAAGTGTTACTCAAAATTCATCTTATTGTTGCCAGAATGGATTACCATGGAAAACTCCAAGGAATAGTTTTGTTTTGTTTTTTGTTTTTTAAGAAAACATTAAGTCAGGCCCAACTTAAAATGAGATAGAGGGAAAAAACACTAAGCAACAATTACCAGAATTACAGTTTCTTGAAGGCTGAATTTAACTTTGACTTATTTTACACTTTACAATGAAGGTAGAATTACAGGTTATTTCTGTCCTAAGGTTCTGGTGAAAATGAGCTGAAGGCCAGGGGCACCGCTGCAAGCATTTTGCAATACTACTATTTTAGAGAGCATGGACTGATCTTAGTATTTCTCTCCACATTTTGAGTATTTATATATAACTATATTCTAATCTAAGTAAAAAAGGCTATGCCAATGGCAATGTAACTTGCACATACTGGCAGACTGGTTCTAAAACCTGTCATATTTCAAAAGAACAAACATCTATTATTTAACAACCAGACTAAGAATAGCGGAGTAGTCAAGCAATCATCTCCCCACTGTGTGAAGAGAGAAACAAGAAGCAAAGGTTAAATAATTTGCTCAAGGTCAGATGGTTTGTTGGAAAAATGCTCCAGAAAGCAGATAGCTAAATTGAAACAGAACCTATTATTCTAAAGAGATGCTCATAAACATATTTTGTAGGCTTGAGATGAACAGAAGCAGAAACGTATTTCAGGTGCTAAATATTCCAAAACAAGCCCTAAAAATACATGGCAGCTCAGCACCGACAGTGTCCAAGTACAGCTGCCAGCAGCCAAAGCTACCCAGAGCTTCTGCCTGGTTCCTGTAGTGCCAAAAAGCACCAAGCCCCCACCTTGAGCACAGCAGGACGGAGGCAGGTTGCTTCACCAGCACAGCGCACTCACTGCTGCTGCCCACACTGCCACTGCTCCGGCCACTGGCAGCTTTGGTTTGCACTGCCATGGATCCAGCCACCTCTCACCAGCACTCAGCTCTTTTCAGAGGACTAAGGAAAGCAGCCTTAGCCTTCTTGCTAAGCAACTACATGGAGCGTACACTTCGTTACAGCAGGTTCAAGAGTTCAGTTAGTATGTGGCAAGAAATATAACAAGCAAAGTCATAGGAGACTTCCAGACATGTTTACTACAGTTAAAAAGATGTTATAATGAATTTTTAATGGCTGTTTACACCACAATTCTTGCTAATTACCTTTTTTTTTGGATTGCACCGCATACAATATTCTTATGATCTTCCAGAAACTGACAGTATGTCAGCTGTAAATGGTGCAATGTAACAAGTAAGAGGCAGATAACTTTCGTCTCTTGTATAAATAAAAATTACAGTCCTAGTGCCCTTACACTAGCTGTTTTCTGCAGTCCTCCCCGCCGCAGAGACAACTGCCATCACCTTTGTTTCTTCTCCCTTTTTCTTCCTATCCTGTGTTAGGCAGCCGATGTTCTAAAGGGCATCCATGTGCTGCTCTGCACATCGCGGCTGCGGCTACCAAACACAAATGGCAACAAGCAGAGTCTGAGCTTTGTTATTTATTTTTTTATGTATTTCTTTTTTACAATTACTAGCAAACTGGTAAAGTTTAAATGCTTTAAGCCATTACCAGTACCTCTCAACATAACTGAAAGCCGGTCACAGATCTCCCCTTTACAGTAAAAGATGCAAGGGATGAGCATTGGCCCTTTATACCTCATGAGACTGATTCAGGGGCCCTGAGATCGTTGCTGTCTGACGCAAATCTAAGGAAGTGCACTTGAAGGAAGCATTCTGACCTGCCTGTAACCTTGGGCAGCAAGCAGCTGGTACTGGTCAGGTCCAAACACTGCAGTCACAGGCCGTTTGGACAAACCCATACACAGTCCAACAGCGAGGAAACCTCCTCATCCTGCCTTCTACAGGCCAACACTGGATAGGTCTGCAAGGAAGCTCCAAACAATTCATCTCCAGGTGTGTGGTCACAGCCTTTTAGCTTAACGTACTTCTACATTCTGTCTTGCAGCTTACAGCTTTCCAAAAGCATGTAAAATGCAGAAACTGTTCTGACATGATTCAGCTTCATTTTTGTTTCTTGAAACTATTCTGGTCTTAGATTTTGCTTTTTCAAACTACCTGAACAGCATTTGATCTACCTTTGCTGCCCTACAGTCACCTTTCCACTGTTGAGAGGACTCCTCTGAACTCATCAGCAGGACAGACAAGAAAGCAACTGGAACAGAAAATCGGGCCATCAGGAAATCCCTGCTCTGTCCCAAGCCAAGCTATGGAGATTGCTTTGCGTGCAAGAGCACTGTTCAGAAAAACACCTGGTGGATGGTCACCATCGACTCGTGCAGATGAATGGTAACACTGGCTCACACCGACTGTAAATCTCTACTTAAGTATCCTAGATTCATGAATCTGCAGAATTTAATGCAAGAACAGTCCTACTGTAAATTCCGTTTTCTTAAAACAGGTTTCCAAGAGCAGGTGACAAGTTAACTGCTGCTTGTTTATTCATTCTCTGATGCTACTTAAGAACTCCTACCAGACTTTTATTTCACTGCAGAAAAAGCTGGTGTTAAGAATTTTACAGGTGCAGTTTGCCCTCTTGCAAACGAAGGCTCATGTACAAAATATTTTATATTCACCTGCTTTGTATCCGCAGACACCACTGGGGAATAAATAGGACAAAAATGACATTATGCATCACGTGTAGTTGGATGCATCCAGGAATTCTTTTAAGCATAGGTAAAACCAGGTCCAAAGTCTGCTTGCAAAACAACAATAAAGCTTCCTTGAAATCTCTCACCATGACAAATTAAGGTAACATTTAAAGGAAACAGAATTCAGTGCCATCTGAATTAGCCTTTGACAACACGACTTCAAGGAATATTCTGATTTAGCTCAGCCATATAGCGGAACAGATTCTATTTGATAGTATCCAGATGGTTGTCTATGTCATGTTTTTATCTTACCCGCTGGTACTTCTGGATGAAATGCCAAAGGTAGGAAGTCAGAATAAGCAGTCCCTTCCAGTCGTAAGACTTATGAACTCAGACTCTGATTTAAAGAAACTTGAAACCTATTGCTCACTATTAAATACAAACAAATCCTCTCAGTTTGTCCTAGATATTTGCTTCCCAGAAATTACCTCTACTCACTGGCTAGGATTCTGTTATTTTATTGCACAAAGGAATGTGATCTTGATGTATTTCAAGGGCTTTCCTTTCTTCAAGGAATGAAGCATCTGTTTAACGTACAGCTGAACTAACAGGACCTGCAGCATTGCTCACTTCTGGGAAGGTAGTCAAGATAGTGCACAACTTCAGGGGCTGGCAAGATTTAAAATAAACAAATAATCTGACAATTATGACATGAGCAAGACTTTCACGGACCAGGGCATTCATCTGACAGGCTTTGTGCAAACATGCAGTTCAATCTAGTTCCTTCCTTAAAATGTGGCACTGGCCATGAATTAACTATTCAAGGAAACAACAAGAGCAATAATCATTGTCATTAGCAACCTAAAGAGCAATGGAACCTGAAGGCACAATTAGCTTCTTGCAGATTCTGATCTGTGCAATCCATAATACCTCTTTTAACAAAAACATGTGGACAAAAGCAGTAAGGCATCTTTCTAAGTCATATCTATACTGATAGCCTCTGCAAAGGGAAATCATTTGCTGTTGCTAGAAAGAGGGCAATGCTTCCCTGGAAAATGAGTACCAAACCTACACCATGCATTGTTTTGGGGGGTGGGCAACGTGAACTACTTTTGAACAGATTTAGAGGTAGTACCTTAAAGTATTGCCAAGGAACGACATGATAACAACTCTCGGTCTCCAGAGCTGTCTATTTTGGTCTTACAGTTCTATCAAATATTAAAAAGCATTCTGGAGTTGTACTTACCAAAATGCAGTCCACTTTAGATTGTACAGTTTTGCTAGACGTGAGGGAAGAAAGAGAGAATAGAAATCTTGAATTAATCTAAGCAGTAACAACAAAAATATTACATATTAGAAGTGCTATCACTATAGGCTTAATCTCCTGCTACAAAATGCAATGACAGCCTATGGAAGTATACTTCATCTGCAACGTTTTTGGTAGAAAGTCATTGCAAACAAAGCTATTTGTTAGAATTTTTGCTGTTTTACCCTTTTATATAAGAAGTGTATTTAAAATGAAATATCATTGCAACTGGGAACTATTATCCCAAGCTGCAAAGCAGCCAGGATGGATCTCACTACTTTTATTGTTAACTCTTCCACAATTCAGATGCATTTTATTTGTTCATCTGTAAACACAATTAACACCCCCCCCCCCTTTCCCCACACTTCACTAAATCCCACCACTTCAATGCATTTATTACCAGTTTTCCAAAGAGCTGCTACAAAGCAGACAATCGGTATCCCACTGACAACTTACTTAGAAGTTTTCCCCTCTAGTCTCACTACCTCCCAGCTGGCTTATTAAGAAGGGACAGGGTGGGGACTGAAATAAAAATTGCCATAAACGACCTCAGTAGATGTGCCAAGGTACAGTATGGAACTTATTATACTTCACATAAACACACCCATAAGCAGCTTTTGTGTTTCTTGAAGAGTACTGTATGCTGTGTGCTCGGCTGGACTGCGGGTCAGTTGAAGGCATTTAATCATCCCTCTGAACATGAGAATGAGCTTTAACATGCGGAAATAAATAGTCCTTACTGCTGAAAACTTACTGAACAAGCACTGAACAACCAGTGTGAGTTTAGCAAACACTTCGCTGCTGGTAGGATAGAACATAATGAAACATCCTGTTAGCAGAACTAAACAGAGAATTTCCAGTTGTTTTACTTTTGTGCAGGTGCTACCACATCCAAAAGAAAGGCCAAGTAAGGTATCCAATGGACATACTAAAATCACAGCTAAAACAAGCCAAACAGCTCTAGTGCCCGGTGGAAATAGGTGCTGAATCAGCTCTAGCTCCTATGTTACGTCCAATGTTCCAAGAGGCAGGAGCCTGGCTGTCCTGGTTATTACAGCATCGCATTTTGAAACCAGAAGGTCTAAAGTATGTCCTGCAGGAGCTGCTGTTACCGATCCCCTCCACCCCCCTTCCCGTACAAGCAGCAGATACGGCAATAATGGCAATACAACAACAAGCATCAACAGGCAAAACTGGCTAGCAAGGCCACCGATGGAGATCCAACGGCCGTGTCCGCTGTTGCTGGCCTGCTGTTAGGACAAGCAGCTGGGAAGATGCCTGGGAATGCTAAGGCAGGAGTGAAGCTGAGCGGCTGGGGATTTGTGCAAACACCGAGAGCTAAAGGCAGTGAAGTGGAAGTTTCTCCCTGCCTAGATGAAGGGGCTCCCACCTACTGGAACAATCGGAGAAGGGCATCCAGATGCCATCTCACTCTTCATAAACCACCATCTTACCAGAAAGTCAACGGACACCAAGCGTGGAAACCTGCTGCTGCTCAGAGGTCTCACTGCATCTGACTCAACGCTGAGCCAAGCAGTACTGAAGCTCAGGGCTGCTCCCAGAGCACAGCTCTCGCCCTGGACTCCACCTTGCCCCACTGCCTCCTGCCCCTAGCAGGGTTTCACAATGCTTCTTCTGCTACGGATCCGCAGCCTCTTTCATAAAGCAGCAGACAACACGTGCCCACTTTCGCACCGAAGCCTTTCCATGGCTTCATGTGAGAGCTTAATGCAGAAAAGCAACACAGAGGATAAGGGGACGCAGGGGACAGGCAGACCAAACTTAGTCCAAACACCGCCTTTTCTCTGCAGACTCGCTCACGATGTTTTGTGCTGGGTTTTTCAGAAGGATGTGCTTCTGCCAGCACAGTTGACAGCCTGGGCAGATTCTGCCAAACTGCCCATAAGCATGCCCATTTGCATTAATATTTTCTTCTTGCAAAAAAAAAAAGAAAGAGGCAAACTGCCAGGAGGCAGCTGGGCAGGAGATCCCTGGAGTTGTCCTTTTATCTCCAAAGATCAGGCTGAGTCAGTAAATGTAAATTCTCAAATTCAGTTCAGACTCTTCCAGTTGTGACCCCTGCTCCGACAGCACTGATCAACACTGTCTAGAAGCAACAGCAAAAGAGCAATAATTAGACCAGTGAGTGCAGTTTCTCTGTTCCCTTTTTGTCAACTGGTGGCACAAAAAGGATAGTTGAGTTCGTGTCCTCTAATCCCCACACAGATGTTGTGACATTTTACAAGGCAAAGGTCCCAGGGCTCAGGCAGGAGTAAGCACGACGTCTATTTTAACAGACATTTTTTCACCTCCCACTGTGTGCTCCTTGGTATTCTAGAAGGACATTATTCTAATTTGTCACTGGTAAACTGAGGCTTCTTTTACCCTAACCATATCCCAGGTTCACACAGGCTGACTTCATAAAGCCTGTGCCTGATGAGAAACACTTCTTATTTACCTTGCAGGGGAGTTGATCCACATCAAAGTACAGCAACAACAGCCCTCTGCAGAACCAGCCCTTTGGCCGGGAACGTGCTGGGACAGCGATCTTTGCATGGTCCTGAGCACTGCACAGAAAAGCTCCTTCTGGTGAAATTACAAGATGAAGCATCTCCATCTTACCAGGAGATAAAAGGACAAGTGACAAATGTGGTGAAGTAACAGCCACCCCAGTTAAGATGTATTTGACAATGTTATTTATTTTATGCCACTTCTTCCTTCGCTAGCTTACAAGACAGATGTGTTTTGAAAGCTGACAGTTTTCAAATTCTCAATAAATAAGCCTGATTCTGTCTCTGCCAAATGCATCTATTACCTAATAACTACTTTAATGGCAGTAACTGCACCAGTCGGGCTCAGCTTTACAGGCACAAAAATTTAATTTGGTCAACTATCTTGGGAGACTTCTGGCAAAAGTTCATTTGGTCGCTCTCCCACCCGCGATCACAACAGCAAGGCAGCCTCAGACCCTGCCCACAGACCTACGCCTAACACTTGGATTTTGGGGCTGTTACCCATGCACTTTGCTAGGTGTCCAGTACCAGCTGTGGAAGAGCACCCAAAGTGACAGATGTTCTTGCTAAGGAAAATAACCATTTGCATCTATTAGTGACCTACGTCCACCTCATTTTAGTTTTCAGAGGCCACGCTGCTAGTGCTGCTCCTCCTGGGCAGCTGCTCCACCCTCCGTGCCAGCGAGTGCCCGCAGCACGCGGCACAGTTACGGCACCCGTTCTTCTGCAGCCCCCTATGCTGAAAGTCTCCCTCGAGTCCAGCGAGTTCCCTTACCCCATCTACAACTTCATGCAGGCTGCTCCAAGCAGTTGAATCCAGGGAAAGCAGCAGCTCCTCTGACTGAGGGGACAGCTGTCCCGTAGGGGCGATAACAAAGGCGCTTGTTTTTGACAGCTGCCTTCAGTCACCAGCTTGCGTGAGGTCCTGATCCTCCACGAGCACCTGGGAGCAAAGCTACAACCTTTGCAAAACAGACGAAGTGACCCTACTGCAATCAGTGGTGAAGTATTTACTCAGTGGATGCTGCGAAGCAGGCTGACAGTTCAGATACACGCAGCTACTCCAGGAAGATGTGTTTCAGCCCCACTGCCTACAGAAATGCCTCTCAAAAACACCAGCTCTGCCCAAAACACCAGCCTGAAACAGTTCCCCTCTGAAGAACTACCCTTAGCCGCCAGCTGGAACACTCAAAACCAAGAGCCCAGCTTCTTCTAATGAGCTGAAGAGCAAGGCAAAGGGGGATTATTCAGCCTGTGCTTTACAGAAGCGGACCAGCAGCTCCCTGCAAAGCCTCTGTCTTTCACAGAGCCCCCCAGCCCTACATCTTCCCCAGGAATACACGGGCAGCTTTCATGTCGCAGACCAAAGCCTTACTGGACAGCCTCTCAGCAGTTTTCATGGACTCGGCTCCTGACTCGGTCTTTGGGCCCAAGCCCTGTGACAGCTCCTGCACACTCACTGTTCAATGTTGCAGCAACTGAAGCTCCTGAATGCTGGAGCCTTGCTGGCAACCTCCTGAAACGTTGCTCTAAGCAACACCCTGGGTACAGGGACACGTAGCTGATGCACTCTGAGCAGTATGGGAGTATCTTATTGTAAGATATGGCAGCACTCAGTTGCTCTGAGCACATTTACTGTTTCCTCAGTGCTGTAGAGTACAGGCCGTATCATCACAGGGTATATGAGAAGCCTTATGCCTGTGAGATCAGAAAGAGGAAGGCAGCTGGGAGGGGTAAAACAAAGCCCTCCAACTTGCTAGCTGCTGCTCAGTTAAATCCATAAACCTTCTCCAAGTCAGCACAACCACTGGAACTAACACCAGCTTTCCAACAGTGAGTTATTGGTTTAGTATCAGCGCAGTGAATGCTGGAGGAGCATCTATGCATGTGCTGCAAACGCCCCGTGAGCGCCCGGCCGCTGCAGCGCAGCTCCTCTTCGGGGAGCCACCGTGCACAAAGGACACCAGCAAAGGGGCTCTCGGTCCTGTGCCGGGCAGGAGCAGGACAGCAGCACCTCCATGACACTGCCTTTTACCCCAGCAAAGGACATCCCAGCCTCAAATGCCGCACAGGACGTGGCTCCCATCATTCAGGCACTAGCTGCAGACTTAATCCTCGGATGGAGGAAGTTGTACACAACTGCAACAGAAGCCCAGCCTCACAGAGTTCGGGAGACAAGTGCAGCCAGGATTTACAGTGCAAAATCCTGTAATGGTTTGAGTAAGGTGCCTCAGGAAGCCTGGAGCCCCTTCTTCATTATGGCTTTAACTCCAGCAGTGAGATTGAAACAAGTCTCTGTATCCTCTTCAGCACAGTCCTGCAAACACCTGCACAGACTGCAACAGCCTCCTGAGAACGGGCTCCAGAGCTCTGCTTCACGTGCTTGGTGCGTTTTGGACAGCCCAGGAAAAACATTATTTCTGCCTAACCCTACTGCAGGTTATGCCAAGGAACAACTTGCCATCAGTGCCCAGAGCTATGCCGTACCTTACAGAGATGGGACACAACCTGAGCAGGCAGAAGCATTTCCCACTGCAGAGCTCCCAGAGCACACATGCTGAGATCCATCATTACCCGACATGGGGATGCAGGAAGAAAAGTTGCAACTAGAAAACCAAAACCCCAGCGTGCAGGTACCTCCCAGCACTGCTAATTAGTTACCATCAGAGATGATAAAGCAGTTACCAGTTCAGACAAATTATGCCAAGAGGGAGGTTTATAAAGCTCTAAAATAAGCTTCCTTTGGAGAAGTGGGGGGATGACCACAAGCTTTTTCTCTGGAGAGCTCAGCACAAAACCAGCACCAACGTGGTGCAGCTTCAGAGGCTGCTCAGCAGCCACCAGGAGATTTCCCAG
The DNA here is from genome assembly GCF_964211825.1 of Aythya ferina. Taxonomy (NCBI): domain Eukaryota; kingdom Metazoa; phylum Chordata; class Aves; order Anseriformes; family Anatidae; genus Aythya; species Aythya ferina. Next base: position 18,435,500 of record NC_140307.1, on the reverse strand, counting down.
AAAGTCACCTGTAGCCCACGTGTACGGCAACATGCTGCTACCCCAATATTTTTAGGCAGATACCCGAAAATAAGCCTTCTGTGTGAAAGTGGAAGGTACTTAGGTAAGAGAGCTGGCTGCCAAGGAAGAGTTATTTTGGTCACATGGCCCCTTACAAATTATCCAGCTACGCAAAGTCTCCATTTCTCACTGCACCAAGCCTTCCCTCGTACCATCTTCAAGGGTTGTCTGCCAAACTACTCAACGACAGGGTCTGCAGGTAGTCTTGTTCCTTCTGTGGAGGAACAGCACCAAGCGAGCAGCAGCCCCTCTTGCTGTCTCCCAGGCACAGGTATTTCAGCGTTGGCAGCAACCCAGAGTTCTTCCTGTTCAGTTTCCTGCTGCCTCTTTGCCTCTTCCAAAAACCTCATTAGTTCCCAAGGACAAGTCAGCCTCCGTTACTAAATACCAACCGTGCCAATTCAGGGCAAGTCATTTTTCTGAAAGCCATGTCAAAACAGAAGGGATAATTATTAAATTAATTAATTTAATTATTAAACTGAACACCCACCCTTTCCAAAAGACTCAGATCTCTCTTCCAGGATGCTGGGGACATCAGACGACATTTCACAGAAGTCCATTTATTTTGAATGCTGCGAGGAAGCACTCAGCAACAGGCCCACCAACCACACGACAGCAAGTGGCACCCTCAGAGAGGTATTATCATCACACTGCCTGCCTGCGGGATTCGGCCCTTAATTCTTAGGCTGACTGAATTAATGCTTCTCTTCGAGTAACAGCTCTAAAAATATCTTTATAGAACCTTCCATTCAGAAGCACAAAGAAATGTTAAACTGGAGCCAAGGATCATCTAAGGAGAAAATTATGAAAACAGCCGCCTATGTCTGTTGCTACTCAATTAACATCTTAACATATGCCATGTTACGTTGTCTGGCTTGGCTCATATCGATAAAGAAGTAAAATGGTTGTAAAAGCATTTCAACTAAATATTTAGAAAGCAGAGCTGCAGAAGGCTGAAATCTGTTTCAATTACTGCACTGATGACTACACTGCTTAGCTAACGGAGGCAGAGCTTTCGCTAGCACAGGCCAGTACGGAACAGCTCTTGTGAAAGGAAAGCACACCCAAGCAGGGCATTTCCACAAGGCAACCTTGGCATCAGTCACTGCATCCCCTCCCACCCTCACCTCTCACAGTGAGGCATGGAAGAGCCAAAAAGCAGGGCTTCTGATGCCACCTAGGGGCTCTCTCCCTGCCTGCACTTTCTCTCCTGCAGATAATTCAACTTGATGTCTTAAAGGCAAAGTACAAAATACTACAGGCTGTTTTGGGGACCTGTAAAATCCTGCAGCTCTCAGTGCCTTAGGTGATAGTGTGCCATGGGATGGCTGAACCCGCCACAAAAGCTGAGCTTTTCCAAGTGCCTACTTAAAAAAGCAACCGAGGGACCACAGCCCTGGGAAAAACAGCCCACGGCAGTATAAAGATGAAGTCACAGCCTCCGTGTTCACCTGTAGAGGCCATTTCAAGCAGCAGCACCCAGCTGAACTGCAAGCTGTTTCTCAGCTGACCAGTTCGTTTTCCTTTCTGTGTCAGTGCCTTTATGTCAGACCATGCAAATTGTACAGCCTGAGCTGAGCTGGATTTCATTGAGTCGGATCTGTTTGCTGATCCAACAGAAAATTTATCATCTCATTAATGCAGACGAGCTTCCCACCGAATCAATTAACTGAAGCAGCTCATCCCACAACCCCGGGATCCAACGGGAGGCAGAGCCCGCAGAGCTGCAGGTTCCAGCATTTCGGCGATGGCTCACAACCAGCTCATTGGCAGCCTAACTTTCCAATACCCTCCTAGTGATGCCACAGCGAGCTATCAGAGGAGACAGTGATTAGGTCTGACACTATTTCAAACACTTAAAACCAACAACAACAAAAAACAGCAACTGAGCAGTGAGATTCAGATGACAAGTTTTGAAGACAGGGACTTAACTCTTCTGCCTGTATTTGAAGACTCCTTTAAAACAGGGAATAAAATCTTCATCAGACAAGTGACAAGTCTTTCCAGGCACAGAGCTCAACTTACTTGCAGAAAAGATGCCATTATCCTATTTTGTGTTTTCTCCCAGGTTCTCTCAACAACTTTTTGGAAAGATTTTCTTCAATAAGGATGTTAATCTTGAAATGAATCGCAGAAATGGACCTTATGTGCAATAGCAGTTTTCTATCAAATCTGGTTGTACCTTGTCCCCTGCCACGCATTTCACCTTTAAGCTCGCACAGCTGACTTCTCAAATGCCAATTTGCGCTGTCGTATCATGAAACTGTCACAAAGGAAGACAGATTTGGACGTGAACAGACCCAGATCTGTAAACAAGAGAACTGCCAGTAACAGCGAACATACCTCAATCTATTCAATTAAACTACTTGAACCTAGCACAAACACAAGCCAACACAACCAAAACATTTAATACGAGACAAATTAAATCTCCCAGTACTCAAAAGCAAGTATATTCTCATTTCAGATAGAAGGTACAGGGACTGTAACTCTGTCTTGGAAGCACATGAAGTATTGTTATTTCCCTAAAGCATACACGTAAAAATAGCCAGAGTTCTGTCCGCTGGAAATGTACCAAAGTATCTAACTAAGGCCTCAAAAAAGTAAATACAGAAAGCTACCACCAATTTGTAAATATTGGCTCTTCAGCTTGAAGGCAGACTCCTTTAATCCAAGCCAAAACACTCTTCTTTGCAATATAAGGAAGCAAGAGAAACACCAAACTGATAAAAGAGTGGGCCAAGCCGAGCTGCGACCAACTGATCTTCCATGTAACCTAATCTATGTCCTTCCACTTGCAGAAGAGAAAACCCAAGGTCGGGTTTAAATTAGACACAAAAAGGGGCAACACTGGACCACGCAGCTGAAAAAACCACTAGATCAGCATGCCACTACATTTTAAGTTACTGCAGGTTAAAATTAGTCAAACGCATGACTTCAACACTTGTTACTAATATAAATGCAAGAAAAATATTGCATATAGGATAAAAATTATTTAATCCCTACTAATTCCTGAGACTATGATTATTTTATACATTATTAAATAATGCCAACAATACAAACAGCTGAACAAAGAAGGAAGATAAGGCTGCTAATGAAATACCCATCTCCCATGTAGCCCCTTAAAATGAACTGCCAAGTAAGAACTGCTGAGAAATAATCAGTTGGCAGACATGAGAATACCTGGGCCTGAAAATTAAATATATTAACATCTCTTTTAGCTTTCTGAGGAACTCTAGCTCTATGCAAATGCTGAAGACTCATTTCCACAATTCTTAAAATAACTGGGAAAAGCCTGCCACAGCCACAGCATGCCAGGTGCTCTATTCCAGCAACACAACAGTCACTGAAGTTCCTGTTTTGTATTTCTCTTTTAAATTACTAAAATACACTTTTTGGCTACAAACTACTTGAATGAACTCTTAGAAGAAACAAGAAAATGGTCTTATATGTTTCTCACCTCTGTTTTTTTCAGCACTGATCTAAATTAAAGTCAGTGTATATTGTTACTTTCAGGCAGGACTCTGTACCAAAGCTGTGATGCCCTCTGCACATTATGTGGGCAGATGATAACGCCTTCAGAGGAGCTGCATCCTGTATTTATTGCTGACAACCCATATGAGGCACTGCAGGGTATTCCAAGATCAGTCTGCGTGGATCAATTGCCTGGAAAGCCCCAACACAGAAAGCACAGGGTGATCTACATAAAACTACATGAACCAAGTCCTCCTGAAAACTACATGAATCAAGTCTTTGTGTCTGCAGCATGTCCTGCTAAAAGCAGAAAGGTTTGTGGCTAAATGGCAAATCACCTATCACAACGGGTCACAGATTTCACAATGAAAACTGCCTTTAAAACTAATTAGAAACCAACCAACCAACCATTGTTGTTCCTGAATTCAGTCGTAGATAGCTGTGAGATCTGCTGCTGCAGTTCCAGCTCTGGTCAGCAGGAGCCCAATCCAGTTCCAACTTGATTCCTCAGGGCTTGTATTTCTAAAGGGCCTGACTGGGAGATGCTAGGAAGCACGACGAGGTTTGTCTCAAGCCTTTCTCCCACATGGCTCTACGAAAGGATGCCTAGGGAAACCGAAGGGGTGGCAGCACTTGAAAGAACAGAAACAAGGAAACACAGCCACAAAACAGAGATGCACAGACCCCTCCGTACCATCAGCTTGAGAAAGACAAAAGCACATCACCTGCCTGCGGAGCACCAGGACAGGGCGCAGCATAACGCAGGATGCAGCCCTGCCTCCCCACCTTCTCCTCTACAAAGCACGGCCACAAAAGGCTGGTGACAAGGTGCCGTGGTGTGCATACACCCACGAGAAACAGGGAATGGTGCACACTGCTTACACCTAACGCACAACCAGAAACGTGTGAATGTGTACTGGTTTATGGTTATTGTGCAGAGTTACACAAAGCTCAGGCCATCAAACACATCCAAGCCCCCAGCGTTACCAGTGCTACCACAAGGGCTCCAGACTGGGAGGACACGTTTTCCAGTGCTGGCACAGGTGCCAGGACAGCGTATCTATGCCTGCTGGTAACAGGTGAGTTTTTGTTCATTTCTCGTAGTTCCTTTAGACGTTTCCACAACCTGCAGCCATCCTAGCTGCTTGTTGGTATCAGACAGGTTGGCTCCTGGTTGTACCTCTTCTTTATCCTATTAATTTGGCAGCCAGGATGGTTACCACCTGCTGAGCAGTGCTGTACCCCAGCTCTATCCTGAGCGAGCCCCAGCGCTGGGCACCGCCACCGCCACTGGATGGATCCCACAGAGCTCGGGTGCCCCACACACCCGTCCCCACTCCAAACCCAGCAGGATCAACAACTGCAGGCTTCCCGTCACCCACCTGGGAAGGAGTCCTGACTGCCCCAGGATACAGGGAGTGTTCTCCACGCATCTGCCTACACTTCTTTCGGGCTAGGTGGGCATGGGTGCTCGACCATGGGAAAAGCAAGGCCTCTCCCTGCCGTGGGCCACGCCGTTTGCTGGCACATCCTGTAACCCTGCTCCTACCCCTGGCGTTTTTGTAGGGGTCAAAATTTAAAAACTGACTACATGCAGGATTACCACAGCACCACTGCCTGCAGCAGCAGCCATACACCCCTCTCAGTTCCTCGTTGCTGTTCAAGAGCCACGGGTTCCTTCCAGCCTCCATCCTTCAGCCTCACACTTGCACCCGGGGGTGTTTCTCTCACCTCCACTTCCAGGCTTCAGCACACTCCAGACACAGGAACTGCATGGTACAAAAAGTCACAAGCAGCCAGAAGTCTCTTGCCTACCTCAAACGTCATTTCACTGAACACCACAGCAGTACATCCTGTAAGCTTTCCACCCTACTATTTAATTCCAAAACCAAGATCTTAAGAAGAGTAACAAACACAAGCTACTCCACATCTCAAGGGTTTGGTTTGGAAAGTTTGAGCTCCCTTAGCCTGCAGCCCAGGTGAACTTTAGTTTACTTGCAGACTCAAGAGCTTGTCTAAACCTGCAAGCTGCACTTGATTAAAATTAAAGCTGCACAAAATTTAATTAAGCTAAAGCCATGTAAGTTCATACCTGCACACATCTATTTCAATTTGTACCTACAGAGCTCAGCCTGGACAGCTGCACTGGCTCAGACTACAAGTGCAGGGCAGGCAGGCATCATTCATTCAAGTCACCCTCACTCCACCCACAGCCTCCTTCACTGCAACTGCAATGAATGAACAAACAAGTTTATCAGATGATTTATTTCTTCTAGCACGTAACTTCTAAATGGGTAGCATCGACAGCAGGCAACTAACCAGAACTCAGTATTCCCCGTTGGGGCTTGTTGCTCCATAAGCACTCTGGTATCTATTTTAAAAGTTCTCGTTTTGTTAAATTTTTCTTTTAAAAACAGAGGGCATGTGACCTGCCCTTGTTTGAAGTACTGAAACCGCAGCCTTGCAGGTCAGAAACTGAGTTCAGCACCCTCCTAGGACAACTGCAGATGTTGTGAATGCAGAACAGTTCCATGGAGTCTTTACTCACAATACGGCCATGCCAAATGTCCCAAAGACCTGCACAGTTATACCACAGCTTATTTAGTCAGAAAGAAAAAAAGGTTGTCCTCGATTAAATCTGAAGCAGATTTACAGATTTAAGAAAAACTACATTAAGTTTCTGAATTTCCCCCAAATCAGTGCACCAGAAAATTAAGCGTAGGTTGGATATAGACAGAAAGTTACTAAAGCAATACTCACTGAGACAACCGCACCATTGAAATTCACCTGTAGGCTGCAGCACACAACTGGCTAACACCTCTGAGCATCTAACAACCTGCTGAGCTACGTTTGTTCCCACACTAACGTGAACCACGATGTCTTGTCTGATGGATCCCTCCAGAAAGACGTGGTCTAACAACACTACAGAAGTCATTGGTCTGGATTTTCATTCCTGTGAGCCACAATGTGTAAACATGCCAGCAGGAGAGCAGATGTCTGCACTAAAGGAATGAAAACGTCTTTTCCCAATCATTAGCAGTTTGTCTTCAATTTTTAAGGTGAGCTATTTGCTGCTTTTCCACTCCTTTACTGAGTAGCTGAACTAATCAAGTCAACCTCACCTGAGTTTGACAAATTTAGGTAGGCCCATGTCTTCCAGAAGAATGCACTTGAGCTATCTCCTGCTCCTACCTTGAGCCGAATTTGACACAGAGCTACTGGTATTTAAAGTATTCAGTGGTAACTATGAAATTCTCTGAAGTGCCAAGAATCACTCTGAATAGACAAATAACAATTACTAGATTCTGCACTGAAAACATTTCCCCACGGTAAATATTTTCACCCTGAACATCTGGAGCTACTGCCAGGCAAGATCCAAGTCCATAGGCATGTGTCTGGGATTACAGAAACAGGGCTTCCACTCATTCAAGCGATTGAACTTCTTAGTTTATTTTAGCTGCAAGTTTCACCAACTTCAACAAGTACAACCACGATGGTACAGGGACCTTGTTCTTAATCCCTCCAAGAGAAGTAAGCTAAAAGAATGGAAAAGAGAGATGCAGTCCGTGGGAATATGTGCAATGAAAGCTGGATAGGGACAGCTTAAACTCGGTGGCACTGAATAGAAGAACAAAAAATTGTGGATTTCATTTTTCTTGTCAATGGTACAACAATTTCTTTTTGCTTTCATTAACCAGGAAAACTGACTATTTATAGGGTACAGAGATAGCTGTCTGAATATATTCATGGATCAGGAACTTAATTACATAGGTTAATAAATCTTCACGGTCAGCTTCTAGCACTTTTTGCATAAGAAAATGATAATTTACAAGATAGGTTTTTTTAATTGATAATTCACTATAAAGTGCATTTAGACAAACTTTTGCCCAATGTAGCACACAGAAGCCAACATTTCCAAATTGCTGTAAAAAGAAAGTCTTTCTTCTTATGCCTTAAGCACATTTGTTGATGCCTTTTTTTTCCAGTTTGACTCAGTCAGTAAGCTCTCTCTAGTTGTTGAATTCAATTAATGGTTTCTGCTCAGAATATCCCTATTGACGTGTTTGGAACTAGATGTGACAATCCCGCTTCACTCACCTGTGGAATGGAAGAGACAAACACACTCTTCTCTCAGCTGCCGATTAATTTCTCAACTTTTAACAAGTTCATCACTGAACAGGACCATCAGAGTCAAGCATTAACAAATGTACCTTTGCCGAACAGGCTCCTGGAGCCAAAAGCTGCCCCAATGCTTAAGCACGCTGGGGTGCCAGGTGTGCTGCTAGCGATTACTGACAGCAAGTTAATTTGACTCTTAAATATCAACCACCTAATAAGTTTACATGACTACTAATAGCAACTGTAGTCCCTAACACAGCTTCTCATTTAAAATGCAGACTTAATAAAAATAAATAAAAACAAAAGAAACAGGCAAGCTTTTTATGTATCCTTTATAAAAGGAAGGCTGTATTTCAGAGCTTGGATACAAGGTTTAATGATTTTTGGCCTTTGTTTCAGACCCTCTCATCCCAGTAGAAAGAGCTGCAGCTTCCATACACGGGAAGCAGGAGACGTCACAGGGCCCTACCTGCAGCTATGGGCTTTCCTATATCCCAGCCCCAGAATTGCGGAGTGGTTGTTTACCTTTTGTTGAGAAACACTGCCAGAAGGATGAAACAACAAAATCCACAGCGTAGGAGACTGCAGGAGTAGGTGGATGATGATGCTGGGTCAGAATCAAGACAGGTTGCTTCAGCTAGGTACCCGTCCTGCAGGGGGGCCTCTCACGGGGCAGCACCAGATGCCTGCATGCTCTGCCAGAGGAACTACACCCTGCACATCAATGTCACCAAAGACCAAAAGGTCCTGTGTAATGGCCGTCTGTCTGACCCTGAAGCTGAAACCTCAAGTCCCACTTTCAGATTGCCTCCACACACCTCAGGCCCTGCTCGTCAGCATCCAGCCAGCAGCACTGTGCCCAGCTCTCCCACAACCTTAACGCACGCCCAAGCTGCTTGATGGAATTGGCAATAAAAACAGCACGTGGTACTAGAGGCGGGGGGATTCACTGTTTTTCCAAACAGGAGTTAAAATTCCATCCACAAAAACATTGCATTAAATATACCTTAAAACTTGTTAACTTCTGGTACTGAAAAACTGCCTTCTGTATTTCCGTGTGGCAATGTTTCTGGAGAGGAAGGGAGAAAGCACACAGAAGTCACAAAGACTATTATATACTCCAAGTGTTTCCAGGTGACTTCCAAACAAGGGCAAGAAGCTGCAGAGGAAAATGAAGAACAAATTGCCCATCCTATAATCCAGCACACCTCAGTCACAAGCTAATTCTTTTTTGTCTAAGAGATGTTCTTGAGGCAGACACTTGCAGGCAACCTCATATTAAGAAAAAAGTTCCAACAGTTTGTCTGTATTGCTGACAGCTTTAAAAATAAGTTAATTCACTCTTTTATAGGCAACCAAAGTAATGAACTGGAATTCCTCCTGTCCAATGCAATCCAACTTTTCCACTGGCAAAAGTCCCAACAACCTTTTTACTGGCACTTAGGAATTTTTGACTAAGAAATATGGATTGCCTCCATGCCCGTGAGACTATCCATCAAAAAGGACAGCCATACATTACGGACGTTGACATTAAACCACAAATTTCCTCTAAGGGGAGATACAAAGATGCCTCAATAAATGAGTTCTCCCCAGTAACAAGATTTTCTTCCCAGACTTGAAGTACCTGACAAGCAGTAGGCGACACCGTCCACGTCCAGCTCCAGGGAAAAGCTTTGCAGGATCTGTCATTCTGGAGGAGCACGGGTGCATCCTGAGAAACACACCTCCTTAGATGCATCCCCCCACTCTGCAACAGCCCCGCCTTTCACCACGCAATACGCTTACAGGCTGCTGCTAGAAAAAGGTAACAGCTGATGCAACCTCAGCAATATGTAAGGACAAGATAAAAACTTGAAATGATGCCACGTTGTAAACCCTGGACAGTGTCCACCGCGTCAACCTCCTTTACACAGAAGCCACACCAGGAGACTGTCACTCTCAACACACCAAAAGTACCCCAAGTTCACCCCCGAGCTGAATTTCGTGACGGCCTCAGCTCAGCGAGCAGGCAGCCGACGCACTCTCAGCAAGCAGGAAGTTGCTCCTGACCATAGCTACCATACAGGGTTCAACTAAAACCAAAATAAAAAGCTCCTTCTCCTGCAGCTGTACCGGAGGATCATTAAATACAGAAGATGTGCTTAAAATGTGCTGTTACCCAAGATGATGAAGGTGGCACGGGTGCTCCAGCTCACGTTAATACATCTACAGCCCACTGTAAGCACTCAGCCAGCCCATACGCAGCCCCAAGCCACAGTCTGATGTTGACAGGTGGAACCAAAACACACCTCAATTTTCTAGAACTAATGCAGGCGATGAAGCACAGAAATATACCTGTTTATGTAAAAAAAGAGAACTTGGTTCATATGAAAAAAAAAAAAAATGTAAGCTAGTTATTCAGGCAGATTTTTAAACCTAATCCCAGCTACTAGGGATTGTTTGTTTCCTAAGTGACTTGGGAATTTTTAGGAATTGGGAAAGGGAAAGAAAAAATATTTAAAGCAATACAGGCAAAAGGTTCCCATCCTCACCTGCTCCTACAGCGCTGAGAGCACATTATATTGAATTTCTGTACTGAAGAACAGACTTAAAATTATCCCTCTCTAAATGGCCACTTTGGGGGTGGGGAGCCTCAGGAGAAATCCACCAGAATCCACCCTGTCTTCAGGGTCATTTCCAGCTCTTACCAAATGGCATACAGCAACAGCCCCCCAGCCCCGCCAACTAACCCAACTCCAACTAATACTACATGTTACACAGCAAGCAAGACTTGGGTATTGTAAGGCTGTTAAACAACACATGCAATTCATTTTACACTACAAATAGGTTGTGTACCCTAAGCCTACCCCTCCTGCTCTCAGCTGAAAACCTGCACCACTCACTAGGTGTACTCCCAAGCAGCTGTACAAGGAGAGCTTTGCACGTCTCTCACCCACTCAGGTCCCCTCTGCCTGGCTTCCTGCAGCGGGGGTCACCAGCAGAGACCACCCCCAGCTACCAGGGCTGCAAGAAAGGGGAGCCTCCCTGCCCTTCCACTGCTACAATGTCACCGCATCAACCAGAAGCAATTAAAAACAAGCAACAGGGAAAATATTCAGGAAGTTTTGAATGTTCTTCCACTGTCTTAATGATTAAATATTCAAAACCAGAAAATACTTGGCAGCTTACTGAGAGCTTGTTGATGGTACAGCAACCGATAACAAGCGCCCTACCTGATGACAGATAATCCTTTTTCCATTAAATCAAGAAAGCATTAAAATTGAGATACCGGCTAACTCCACTCAAAACAAAACCAAATCTTAAAATTCCCATAGATCTGAGGAGCACAAGACAGCATTCCAACAACTCTGGAATTTTTAGATGTATTTAGGGGATTTTTCTCACTGGCTTGAAAGAACCGATTTGTGCCAGCCTTCTGTCTGGGCTCTTTCTGGATGACAGATCATTGCAATTTTATCTACTTAATTTACCTTTTAAATCATCCAACAATAATCTTTCAAACATGCAGTCCAGCACTCTATCTGGACTGCTCTAGAGGAATGCTATGAAGTGACATCCATTTCCTACTTTGAATTTTGAAATAATGAGATTCTTCTTTATATATGAAGCTTTGCAATATTAGATATTAGAAAGGCTTGAACCAAAAATCCAAATTTGGATCGTGATCTGAATTTTGCAGCTCTGGCCCTTCTCCAAATACTTCTGTTTGGCAAGCTGCAGAGTGGAGTAACAAGAGAAGGCAACATACATAAGTTATGGGATCTGTATAAAAACATTAAGCTCAACCCCTGTGCTCAACCACATACACACACAAAACACCCCAAGCCCCAATTAATAAAAAGATTAATCAGAGCTTCAGTATGAATCTGATCACCCAAACCTGAGAAATACTGACATCTTAACCAGTTGTATTGTTTTTATTTTTATTTTTCCTTTAAAGAGCATTCAGAAAACTTGGGGGATGGCTCTGAGTGTGGATTCCTACCTGCCACGGTGTACACATGTGCAAATCACACACAATTGCTTCAAACTGCAAGCAACCCACCTGCAGAGGCCTGAGGTAACAGACCTGCAATTCTGTGCTTATTAAGAACTCATTAGAAATGCCACCCTGAAAACCACAATGTCACACTGTCTGACTTGCTTCAACAGCAAGACATCCTGTGGTGGTAAGGAAAACGCTGCTGAAACAAGGAATTGCGTATGTTTGGTCCTGTGAAGTCAACAATTTCACGTGCTCCTATGCATTTTAAATGAACAGCAGTAGAACTTAGCCGAGTCTTACTATTTGAATACTGCTTTTCTCCCCACATACTTTATTAGATCCTATTGTTTCAAGGAACAAAGAAAAACAAAGCCCACGAACAAGGGTGAAAACCCCACTCTTCCTAAAGGCAGCTTTACAGAGCTCGTCTCTCCGCAAAGCCGTTCCACCCAACTCAGAGCCAGGATATTCAATAAAACCTCAACTCCATTCTCCAAAGGTTACCGAAAGGTCAGCATTCATTTTATTCGGGTTTATTTTCTAACCTTGTAAAAATGCCTGCAGACCAAATTGGCTTCCACACCTGCTGACCTAGAAACGCCAGCAGCATGGTGGCCGTGCCCCGTTCTGGCAAGCTGCTGCTCCTCCCACAGCGCCCTGGCACCGAGCGCCGCGTGCCCGGCGGGTTGGGGAGGGAGGAAGGCTTTCTCCACAGCAAGGGGGGCGTTGCAGCAGAGGGCAACTCTTCCTTCAAGCCCCTGCAGGGAGAAGGGATTCTTCCAGCAGAGCTTTCCCCCAAAAGGAAGGTTTCCCCCCAAAAGGCGCAGGTTTTATTTAGCCCACCTCAAGAGATCTGCACCACAGATGGTTACACGCTGGCACTGTTCAGGATTTGCTTATGGTCGAGGAGAAACAGGCCCAGAAAATGATCAGACAAATGGGTTTATGGCAACAGCGTCCCTAGGAGATGGCTCTCACCTTCCAAGCGTGGTTTTCTCTGCAACAGCAACACGGGAGCGACCTCGAGCAATGCACGTGGAAACAGAAGGAGTCGAGTGTAACAAACCCCGCAGCCTGTCCCTCCCCATTTGAGGAAGCAGAGCATGAAGAACAATGAGATGCTGCTAGGTGCTCTGTCCACGAAGGCCAACCTCTCCTGAAATCACCATGAACTACTCTAAAATCTGGTCCATAGCTCAGTTTTTGCCTGTGTATTTCACTGCTTATATACTACGTTGGGAAATACATTCAGGACGGGGAAGTCTCACAATCACCTGCAAACAACAGACCACAAGGACAGGGAAAACTGAGTTAGTGACAAGAAATATTTGGAGTTTCACAATACCTCTCAGTTGAGGAGCTGGAATTACTTTTTCCAAGGGGCTAAACACACCTCTGATGTTACTTAGACTTACTGGATTAAGCGTAGCCTGTACATTTGTCAACAACTATTTTAGCTCTTCCTCAAACTCATCAATAACCTTTTATTAAAGATTTTTTTATTCTTAAAGAATTACAAAAACTTTGTTTTACATCCTCAGCAACGAACTGGCCAGAAGGAAGGAGGGCTTGGTGCTCTCTGGGCTGGGGGCACAGAATAACCAGGAAGAGCCTGTAATCACTTACAGGAACTCCAGCTCTCCACACAATTTCAATAGACCGTTTAACAAAATGTAGAGGCTTTTTTTTTTTTGCTTTTGCTTTTATTCCCCGTCTTCCTCTCTCAAGCTACAGAAAACTGAAAAATTGTACAAGCAGATGGATTAGTCTATAGATGAATCCAACCTGGCTCAAAAAAAGAAGAATCTTAAAAAATATACATAAGGGGTTTTATGGGAAATTCAACTGTAGAAGAAAACTACCAAAAAGGTGTTTGCAGCCACGTTTTCTCAAAGCCTGAAACACGCTCTCAGCTTCCCTCTTCATTGTCAGGTATCTTGTTAAAAATATTAAGACTGTCAATCATTTTTTCCACTCACCCAACCACACAAATAAGTAGTAATTCCTATTACGAAAACCCTCAATGGCATTTCCCAAACTGGGGAGCATTTACTAAGCCAGCAGCCTCAGTGGCGACGCACCCTTGCCGACAAGAACTAACGAGGAGTGAGAGATGCAACTGCGGGAGCAGGAGTGACCTAAGTCATGACAAAGAATGGCACTTCCCAAAGATTAGAAAATAGTGATATTCAATTCAGCGAATCTGGTTTTCCAGCTCAATACAAAAAGCCCAGAACTCACCGAGGCACAATTTCCCTCCTCCTGCCCCTTCAACAGGAGACAAACCGGGCCTTAGACCCACGTAATTTAGCATTATGTGGACCAGCTCACATGGTTTTCCAGTACAACTTCTAGCTAGGGGAGGGATTTGAAGACAAAAATTACAGATCTGAAGCCTACACCCACATCCAGTTCAAAAGACCAGAAAAGCAATGCTTGGAGTTTGCGACTGCTGCCCAGTCCTCAGCACGGTTCACACAGGAGATATTGGGGACGGGGAGGTGAGAAATTAATCTCTGGGGCAGAATTACGACACTCAAATCCCAACAGATGCCTTTAGGACAAAGAGCTGAGATCCTGGCTAACTGAAAGCAAGCGGGACCAGCTCGCACACAGACGCAAGCACCAGATTACTATTTACACCAGTAAACAAGTACTCATTTAAGAGCCATCACCAGTTATTTGCAATGGTGATCAAGAAAACAAACCCATCCATTTCTTCCGTTCTCGTAGCTATGGACTGAATTTGTGATTAATGCAGTGAGCAAAAGGATGAAATTGCCTGAAGCTGTTGGTCCTTTTCATCCCCCCCAGCAGGAGCAGAGAACCTCAGCCACCACCTTTCTCCCTGGGGATCTCCTTGTCCCAGTCCTCATGCCACGTGCCTTTAGGTACGTTACCAGCTGCCTTCAGCTACAGGATGTTTTTTGGCACCTTAATGCGATAAGGAGTAGACTCGGTCTTCACCAGCATCTGTCTGGGTACAGAAATATCCCATACAAACATCACATGTTTGTAAATACAGTACCCTCACCCCAAGAAAATAATTGAAACCCCATTAGTCTATATGCTCAGACAGCTGACTGGGGAGGTTCTCCCGCCTCGGGCTCCAACGTCTGCACAAAACGCTATTAATAAATATAAAAGCTCGAAAATGAATCTAAGGGAAATACAAACAGGCAGATTAAGGCCCAGTGTCCAGGGAAGACCAGGGCAACTCACGAACCCGCCCAAACTGACATTAATCAGGTCGTCTGGGCTCCGCAAAGATGTATTCTTCTTAGTCTAGACTTCTAATCCGTCAGTGGGAAAAGACATCTAATATTATTTCTGTCCTTTTCATCGACACCGTAAGAACACGTCCGACTGTCTGAGCAAGTCACACGCTTAACGCGAACAAAAACAGACACGGCGGGGTTGGATGTGCTCGAGTGGGGCAGCTAGGAAAAACACAGCGAGGCAGCGATGAACTTTTCACTTGGGTTTGGCTACAAATAATTCATCGGCGGCAAGCGCGCAGCACACCCGCTCTCATCTGCGCACGGTGCTGTAACGTGAACAAATGCTTCCCGATCTGTTCTTATGCACAGCTAAGACACTCCTTCTCTCCCCTTCCTCAGTCCACACTCATAGTCGCTTTATATAGAAGGGAAAACAAAACAAAGCCCAGACTGGACTCCTACCAAGCACATTTTAAAATCTTCAGCACATATGCTGACTGGGCCTTCAGTTTTAACCAGCAGGACTTAACCTATTGTTTGATTTTAAGGGACTCTGCATGTTCACAATTACTGGAGCTACTTTTGTCAAACTCCATTTTAATCTAATAAACAGAATAAATTAAGTATGAGTTGAAATGCTGAATAACTCATTGTCCCCCTTGAGGCCTACATCACATACTATATTTATATTTGTCTGTACGGTGGAAGGACATGCACAGACTTGTTTGTGAGCCTCAAGTCCAGTAGCTCAGTAGCTGCTATATTTTGCTCCACTATTTTCATTGACAATACATTTTGAAGACTAAAACCTTTTTTTAAAGAAACAAAACAAAACTAAAAATATCCCTTCGGTGCACACAAACGCCTGTGAGAAAAGAGGCAAAAATAAATCCAGACGAGTGCTTATCTAGGTGTGCTAAATCCTTGGGGAAGGAAACGAGGACTCCGGCATGCCAACTGGCCAGCACACACAACTGGCAAGGCACAGGAGGAGGGGAGGAAGAGAAGGGAAAGCAGAAAAGAGGAAGCTCTTCTGCACGTTGCACCTAGCTCTGGTAGCAGCAGAGCTCTGCCATTTTCACAAGCCCTCCCCACAGTCTCTCACACTGTGTATTCATTACCAGCACATGGCTCCTACCAAACAGGACAACAGATCCTGGACTGCAACTGCAGGAGAGGCGACTTGCCACTCTTTTCTCTGGGTGCAGGATGCACGATGTCCCTGGCAATGCTCCTCAGCCTTGCTCCTCAAAAACAACAACTGCATCTACACTACAGCGCGAATTGACACAGAACTCGAGCTCCAAACGAGGTCTGGCTGACGGCAATACAGAAATAGGGAAACACACACAACTCGGAGCAGTCACAGACAAAAGCTCTGGAGATGCCAGAGAACAGGTTATGTTGCAGAAATGACCTGATCTCCAAATACTGCATTTCCGCAGCAAAACCTGCGAGGAACTGACACTGTCTGAAAGTGGCAGGGAAGTTCCAGCCCCGTGCAGAGAGCTGTCAGGTAGCCAGGGAGGAAAGGTCACGCTCATGGGAGGAATGTCTGTGAAACTACCCCAGGAGACAGGGCTGCAAGGTGCTGGCAAAACCTCTGCTGGTCACAGGCACTTGGCACCAGGCGAGCCACTCACATCGGGTAAAACTCTGCATTCCTTTGTACCGAACAGGCAGGCAGGCCATTCATCAAGTGTACCTGAATCAAATAAGCAATCTTCATTTAAAATGCTAACGTATGCGCTCTTTTTCCTTGAAAAGAAAGCCCAGAATAAAAGGGGAGGTTTTGCTTAGTAGCCATTTTGTCTTCAACTTGGACATGATACCTAATCTGAATGTAATGTAAACATGCTCTCTAAGGCTCATTTCCAAACAGCACGTTCATGGAAAGAGAAGAAAATCTAAAAAGGACGTCACAAAATACCGTAATAAATTAGGACAGCGTGAAGATTTCATGATCTAAACAGACAGGAAATTCTGCAGTGTGTATTTCTTCTCTAGGTCATGTTGCAGAAAAAAAACAAAACAAAACAAAAGGTAGCAAGTGTTGATTAAGGACGGGTGAATTATCGCTTACTGTTTCAATTCTAAAAAAAAACCAACCACCAAACAATAGACACAATTTCAGTATGCCATTCAGTAAAATAACCTGAAGGGAAAATTATATTTGGATTTTTTTTCTTTGACAGCCACACGGATTCAAAACATAAAAGCTAACTATAGTATCAATTGAGATGCACGCTACATCAGTATGTTTTTATTAGGACGAACACACGTATTTAGCCATATTATATACACGGTGCGTATATATGGAAAGTATGATCTATGATGAGTAACCTATATTTACAATTCCCCAGTTTCACAATACTGTATCAGCCCCCTCAGCCAAAAGCAGCTTTTAAAAGCATACAGAAAATGTAAATACTGCAGGTGGTAGCCTCTTATGGATTGGGGCTGGGGGGGGAATGACAAAATATTTCCTCTGCAGAGCAAGTTAAACTCAATTCATCTCTTCACCCCAAACGCATGCAGAATTAATATTTTTAAGCGAAACGCTGGTTTTCTGTGAGTTTTTATTTAATTGGGGGGTGGGAGGGACGGGTTACCGGGCAGTAACGTGCGAGCCATCGTGACAAGTTTCGGCCAAAACTGCATTTCGATCGCCAGCCTGGAAAAACTCAGCGAGCAGGGGTGCACGAGGAGGCTGGAAAAATGCCCTCGTGCTGCAAGGCTCTGCAGCGAGGAATGCAGCACCGCGCCGCGCCGGGGGGCGAGCCCCAAAGCGAGCGGTGGCCGTGCGAGCACAGGGGCTGCGCCAGGCGCCGCCTCAGCGAAACGCCTTCAGCAGGTGAGCCCAGAGCCCGGCAGCCCCTCAGCGCACGGGGCCGTCCGTGGGGGGGTGGGGGGGCAGAAATCGAAGAAATAAACACCACCAAAACGTGACGAGGCGCGGGGCTGGCAGCCGGGCAGGGGCACACCTGTGTTTTGGGGGGGGGAGCACAAAGCGGCCGCGGCCCCCCCCCTTCCCTTCCCCTTCCCCTTCCCCTCCCCTCGCCCCCATCGCGGCGCCCCCCGGCCCTTCCCTTACCAGATGGAGCTGCGGATCTTGTGCTGCAGCGCGCTGGCCTCGCCGCCCTGCAGCCCGGGCACCAGGGCCGGCAGGGCCCCGGGGGGCGCGGGGGTGCCGGGCGGCCGCCGCGGGGGCTGCCCCTCCGCCTGCTGCTCCTCCGCCATGGGGGCGAGGCGGCGGCGGCGGCGGGGGCCGGGCCGGGCCGGGCCGGGCGGGCGGGGTGGCGGCGCGGCGCTGCCCGCTGCGGGCACTAGGCCTCTGCCGCAGCCCTCGCGTCAGTCGCCTTCCCCCGCCGCCCGGGGGACATCACGGGCGGGGAGCCGAGCCGCGTCCCGCCGCTACGCCGCAGGATGGCGAGCCCGGCCCGCGGCACGGCGCATGGCGGCCCGGCCTCCTCCTCCTCCTCCTCCTCCTCCTCCTCCTCCCGCTGCCGTTCCTCCTCCCGCTGCCGCTCGGCGCAGGGTGCCCGGGCGCTTCCCCCGCCCCGCAGCACCTGGCCCGACCCGCCCCGCGCCGCCGCCGCCGCCGCTCCTCGCCCCGCGGCCGCCCTGCCCGGCCGGGCGCGCAGTGCGCAGGCTCGGCGCTGCCTCAGCGGGCGGGCCGCGGCCGGGGGGGCTGGGACGGGGACGGGGACGGGGCTCGGGGGGGCCCCAGGGGAGCCCCGGTGCCGTCCCCAGGGAGCGCCGGACGGGTGCGGGTGCTCGGCCCGGGGCTGAGGGATGGGTGCTCGCGCTCCCTGCCCCTGAGGGTGAGCGGGTGACTGCCCGGCTCACGCCGCTCCCAGAAAATGCAGGCCTGAACGCAGCTGGTAAAGCGCTACCTACACACGGCATTGTGCGATTTAGGAGGCCGGTATTGGAAAATGCCGGTGTCACCACCCAAAGCAAGTGTTTCAAAAAGTGCATCTCCGCTCCCATTCCCACTGCTGCGAAGTAAGGTCATTAGCGGCTGTGCCAAGGATGGTGATTTTCTGCTCCTCGTAAAACCTCTCCTCAGAATTACGAAAACGGCTTTCTCTTGTTCCTCTCTTCTACTAAAAGCATTTTTTTTTTAACTTTAATTGGAAATTTCTGAAGGGCATCCAAGAAGAGAAGAAAGATAAAAATTGTAATCAGAAGTAAACAAAAAGGCAATCGATTCAAAATCCCTACCTATTATGCTTTTTGCAAGGAAAACTACATCAACACACTTCTAAGCTGGTAAAATGAAACAAAGGTGTTCCTGGTGATGTTTTCTAGTTTGGTTTCCACTTAATACAAATTGTATCAACAGGGTCAGGGTTGCCTCTGTTGAGATCTTTTGTTTGACCCCGTGAAATCTGAGCCGGAGCTTAACCTACTTGGATCCCAGCCCTAAAAAGATTCGAGCAAATGCATATCTCCCCTTAATTGAAATCGATGGGCCCACACATCAGAATAAGGTTCAACAGATGTGCATCATGGTTGCAGGACCAGAGACTATTACAATAAACCGAAAAAAATATATGTAATTTCAGTGTTGCTTTCAGCCTAAACCAACAGTTGGAGGACATATTTATTATTTAGTTCCTTGAGAATTTAGTTCCCAGCAACGTCAAATTGTGATCATACTTATTTATAGCTGTATTGGCGTCAGATGACCAAAAAAGAAATTAGTCACATCTACTCTGTAAAATCTGCTGCGCTGGACACACACAGGCACCACAGCACCACCACTGCCACCCTGTAATCACACCTGGTGTTTTAGGGCAGAATGTGATTAAATTGGCACCAAATTAATTAAGTGGGCCAGACTCCCAGCTTGCATTTTTGTGGTGGAAGTGGTCACTAGGCTTCAAAAGCTACTTCTGTACTCCCATATCTCACCATCAGTTCACCTTTTTTTTTAATACTTTTTCCTGTGCTTTTTTGATGTGAAGCCTTTCAGCTGTAAGTCCATTTCTGTTGCTTGCTGGGTTTGAGTAGTTCTGATGGAACACGCAGAGGCCCCAAATAAAATTGGGTGTAAAGAAAATACTTCCTTTTTAGACCTAGCAGTAAAGAAAAATGTAACAGTTTTTTTCAGCCAGATCTTGAAAGAAAGGGGGCATGCTCCAGCTCCAGCAAGGTCACCGGTGGCTGGTGGCATGACCAGAGGGACTGCACAGCACACATTGGGTAGGAGAGGTGCCCCAGAGAGCTGCCCGGGGCACACGGCCACACCAAACTGCCCCCTGTGCTACCTGAGCATAAACTATCTTTCAGGTTGTTTGGCCTGCTTGGAGCCTCCCCCATGACTGATTCAGCCGATGGGAGTTACTGCTGCTAAAGATTTAAAGGACAAAATCCAGAGAGGTCTGTTATAGAATAGAATAGCATCAGCACAGAGGGCTGTGCTCTGCTCTTCAAAAGCTTTTTTTTTATGTTAGGAGTAACTCTACTGCAGTGTTTTTCTCACATTCCCATAAAGCACAAGGTTTGCCCCAGGTTTTTTATACACCTGTATTAACACTGGATGAGGGCTTCTTCCCTTTATGTATTAGGTAGGCCAATAAATGGAGGCCACTTAGCTGGCTCCTGCACAACCAGCTGAACTTGCCTTGTATTTCATACGGCCTTTGTACCTCTGCAAAATGCATGAAAGAAAAATGGCAGCTTCTTATATGCAGTTTACATGGTAATATACAACTAAAACAAAGAAGAAATAGATCCAGAATAATTGTTTAAACAAAGAGGAGCTTGTGCTGACACAATTAACTTGAAGACGCTGAGGAGGATTATTTAACTGCTAAGAGACTAACCTGTTCTCAGATGAGCTGACAGAGCACTGAAGACCTTCCAGGAATATCCACCTAGGACCACTGCAACCCTCTACTGCAGCCCTTGTACTTTCTGGCTTTGAATAGTTTTGTTGGACATGTAGATTGAGGCTCCTGGTCAGTACAATAAAAAATAAAAATAAATAATAATAAAAACATAAAGAGGTTAATTTTAGGTCCCTTTATTGTAAACAAAAGCACGTGGTTAAGTTTAAGCATGTCAGAAACCTGACCAGTATTTGCAGGACTGGAATCTTACTTTTACTTTCCCATTTCCCAAATGTCTTTCAAGGAGTGCAGCAGCTGAACTCAGACAAGGTAGGATAGGGGCCTTCTGGTCTTGTGCCTCTGTTTCCAGACATTCCCTTTCTGCAGACAGTTTTTGCTCATCTAGAAAGGGATGTTTTTGTATTAGTGCTAAAATTCCTGTCTTTTCTAACTCAGAAGTGCTGGAAGCTTATTGCGCTGGAGCCTATTGTCTCTGCCAGCTGGGGAATGTACTGTCTCATGCTCTCAAGGAGTAACGTCTTGCTGTCCTTGCTGAGCAGCCAGGACCGAGGGGCGAGTGCTCTTCCCCGTTTCCTGTCAATAGCAACAGATCTGCCATCCTGTGTCCAACGCAGGGCCAAGGAGAGGCCTGCACATTCAGAGACTACACTGAGGGTAAGAGGCAGATAAATAATGGAATATTGCTATCTTCATCCTCAAGACAAGCATAAAACAAATTCTGCGAGGATAACTGCCTTTAAAACCTTGCTAAAAAAGGCACTTCCTAAAAGCTTTAAACACTGGTTCAACTGAACCTCATTTTGATGCCTTCTTTGCAACTCTTCCTCCCTAAAGTTGTCTGTCTCCAGGTCTCCTGAGCTATGCCCAAGACATCTCCCCCCAGTTCTGACTGTTTTCTTATCTCTATTCATGTGTAGCACTAGTAAAATGAGAGTGCAATAACTAATAGTACACCTAACCAATTTTCATCTGTAATTTAGCTTTTATGTTTTCAATTATTTTAAAAAATCTAATTTACCTAGAAAATCTTCAAACTCTTGTCACATCAACTGACAGGAGAAACTGGGCTGCGCTCAAACCTCACCGTGACAAAGGGGCTATCTGAATTTGAAGGATAGCCCGCTTGGCCAGGAGTTTGCCAAACTGTCCTGGTTCTTGCAGCATCTGAGCAGTGTGTGTAAGATGTTAATGGAACGGTTGTGCAGCCCTTACTCCATGCAGATTAAGATGATCATCAGAAGCAAGATACCGAGGGTCTAGGTTCACACAGGCCTGGCTATAGCTTACCATGACAGGCCAGACAAGGAGTGTGGTGTCTTGCTGGGATACCATACAGATCACTCACATCCTGGAAGTCACGATAACCTGATGAAATTCCCAAGGTCCGTCCAAGTTCTTCAATGATACAGACAGTTTGAAACTTTTTGTTTCCATAGACTGCCTCATCTGTAAAGTTTTCTGGGGCAAATCTTTGTCTCAATTTAATTTCAAATGGGATCAGGTGCTGAGTTTGAGAAAGTTATGAGTATGGTGTTCCTATGTATCACATAGCTGTCTTCAGGCTGCGAGGCATCAATAAAGAAGAAATAGGCACTAACTACTGCAGCCTAAGAAAACTACTTAAAAAGGGACAGTGGGTCATGAAAGTAATGATTCGGACTGTCCTTTACAGCAAGGCTGGTAAGTAGGAAGGAAGGTTGTCACTGACAGAAATACCAGAGTTTGATACTTAACTGAATCAGGTTCTGCACTGACATCTTTCCATTTTCAGTTATGTTGAATATTTGATAACCTTGCTGGTAAAAGTTAGGGGTGAAAATATTTTTAGTCAGACCCCTATGCAAATGCCTGACCTTGTCAGCTGTCTTTCATGCTGACCCAGAAGCTCAGTTTTAGGGAGACTAACAAAATCAAAGACAAGGAGAGAGAAATGCATGCAAGTTTCATGCAACAAAGCAAACAACACCTCAGTCTTTAATTCTTTTCCTCTTGAGATTCAGTAGTATTCTGGAAAGGCAGGAGGATTCAAAAGTAAATGTTGCCTGCCTGAAATGGCTTGACTGCAAGGACTGGGTCGGCCCCTGTCTGCGGGGGCTCAGCACCTCCTGCGAATTGCCTTGCTGCATGCAGTGGTGGCCACCTGCACAGAAACGTGACCCAGAGAAGCTCACTGCATAACATGGTAATACAGTAATTCCAGACGGGATAGGAGAGGATGGGAGAGCACCAAATCCCCAGACTCAGAGCCATGTGGCACAGGCCCTAGCCCAAGAAACCATCAATTTCAGTTATGTTGGGCCAAGAGCTGCAATAATAAATAAATGATGGATGTCCTTAATTGCTGCCTGAAGGAATTCTGGAGGATTTCCAAGTCCTACAGCCTCCTGAGAAATTTGTTTGCATTTTCTCCTGTATGTAAATGGACAAGACAGTGATCCAGCGAGACCCAAGTGCTTGTGATTACAACAGTTGTCCTTTGATTCCCCATCTGGTGAGCAGGAAGTGTCTTCAAAGATCAAACACCAGCCTGAGGACACATTCAAGATTTTTGTTCTCAGAGAAGTTGCTCCCCAGAAACTAAGGGAAAGGAAACTACTACCTGCACATTGTGCTTACAGAGCAGACAGATAACCTCACACATCGCTGTGATGCCATAGCCTCGTGTTTCATCTCATCTCTTTCTTCTTCAAGTTCCCAACAAGACAGTAATGTGTCTTGCCTAAGATCTAAGTACCCATCTCATCGCTACTGGTTCCTGTCCATCTGTTTTTAACACTTCGGTTCTTTTTGGTCAAAACTTCAGCTCTCCTCCTGCTTGTCTTCTGGCGCACAGCTCCACCACCTCCAAGCACCATGTCTATTCGTGCGCACACTCCAAGCTGTCAGGACCCTCTCCTCCACACAGCCTTTAGCCCGAAGGCCTGCATCATGCAACTCTTCACAGCATTTGTGCCAGCAGTCACTGTAACTTCAGCATCGGTGGCTGCTGAAGGCAGCACTGCCTGGGCCCAGGAGCGTTGCTGTCGGTGCCTGGTCAGGATGCAGCAGGAAACGTCTGGCATCCACTCCACGACCATCTGCTAAAACCAGGCCTCCTCTGGCAGGAGTCCAACACAAAGTAAATAGAGTTTCACAGCCAGATTTCAAACTACAAAATAACTGAGAAATATGGCTCGCTGCTCCCAGTTTTCAAATTCAAGACATGGAAGCCCCTAGAAGCAAAAATCTTGTATGGATCCTAAGACCTTGGTTGCCAAATGGGTTCATCACAGTAAATAACAGGGAGAGAGTGTACTGATGTAGCCATTTTGCTCGGCTAATTAGTTCAATTTACGCATTTGCCAGTATTTAAGATGGTTTCTTTCTCAAGATCAGTGATGGAGAAAAATTAAATTGTCAAACTGGAGAATTAAGCTTGCAATACATGTTTGGGAAACTGTACAGACAGAAGAGTTCTGAATGTTGCTCCTGTATGGTATTTTTCATGGCATAAGAGAGAGAGAAGGACTCAATGAAGTGTGAATGATTTTTTAAAAGAACAGATTGCCATGTATTTTAAAATAGGTCAAGTTTTTGGCCTAGTTTTGTTGAGGGTGCCCCTTAAAGCAACAGGGTTTAATATCCATGATAGTGCCATTGCATTTTTGTTTTTAGCTATGTCTGTGTATAACTGTAGTCTTAAGGCAGAAATGTTCAAGCAGAAGAATACAATGGCAAAGACTGCGTATCTCAAGCAATGTTTCTGAACAAGTTACTCTGAACAGTAAAATCCCAGCGGTGGCCACATTTTATCCTTAATGTGTAATGTTAATCTGAAACAAGCAGCTAAGAAAAAACAAACTATAAATGAAGGCGATGACCAATAAAGCCAACACCTGCACACCTGACTCCTGTCAAACTTGACCTATTAACTCCCTGGAGTCCTGGGAGTACCACTACTTGCTTTCCATATTGAAATTGATTAAATCAATTGATTATTTTTATTTAAGTAGAAACAGAAATACAATAATGGCACTTAGATTGAGGATGCACAAGATAGTACTTAAATGAACAAAGTATGGCTACATATGTTGAAAGAAGATAGATTACAATGGTCAGTTGTCAAAGCAATGTGTACATTTAGAGTCTAAAAATGGGCATTCAAGATGTTTAAAAAGGTGGGAAATTCTGCATGCAACATTAATTAATGTAGAATAAATACCATTTCTCTTCTACGTATGTAGCAGTCTGGTACCTATATTTATGGATGCACCTTTGCTCTGAGAACATAGGTGCAATGCACGCATATATAATGGCATTACATAGACTTAATTACTCAACGTAATACTCACAGCAGTAATTGAAGTTGGCTTTAGCGCAGCCATATGGAGTAAGACATGACATGAGTAGGATTTTCTCCATCCCAGAGCTCTGGAAAAAGACCAAGTACAAATCAAGACTGGTTGTGCTTGGGAAGTACACAGACAGGACTTGTCACTCTACCTACTCTCCCCTGAGGCAGAGGTGGGAGCTCGGTGCATCGTTATTAAGATAGAGGTTCTTCACCCCACTGGGTTGATCCATAAGGGATAGTGCCCTTCAGGCACAATCCATCTAGAATGTACCTTCTTGTGGTGAAACTCTGCACTGACCCAATGCACAGCCCGTAATAAACACTAGTTGGCTCACGGTGTTGTACAGTAATAAACATACTCAAGAGCTTGTCACTGCATGCTTCAAGGAAGAAGTACTATCTGGAACAACAAGGTCTACACATACACTTGGTATACAAATCTTTTGCAAGCTGTGGACTTCATTATGAAAACTGTTCATGATTCCAGTTAAGCTGTGATTAAAGGCAAGGCAAAAGCTTCCCAAGCATTCATCACACTATAATTTGGAAAGACTTTAATCATAGAATCATAGAACCATTTAGGTTGGAAAAGACCTTCAAGATCTTTAAATCCAACCATTAGCCTGACCTACTAAGTCTCAATGCTAAACCATGTCACTTAGTGCCATGTCCACACACCTCTTAAACATCTCCAAGGATGGGGATTTCACCACTTTCCTAGGCAGACTGTTCCAACACTTGATCACCCTCTCTGTGAACAATTCTTCCTGATCTAAAGCTCCCTTGGCACAACTTGAGACCGTTTCCTCATGTCCTATCACTTAACAATGAAGACTGTTTTGAGAATACCTTTGCTTTAAGGATAGTAGTTGTAGTCACCGCTATGGACTAGAACCTGTGTTTTGTACCTGATCCTAATCTGCATCCTCTGCAGATGAACCAGTGTGAACTGCTACACATGTGGCTTTCTGTGAATGGTTTGTGCCATAAAAAGGCACATGAAGAAGAAAGGGGATATTTCTCTTTGCAGAATACCACAAAGTGCAGGGAAAGTCATTCAGAGAGCTCCCAGGGATACTGGTTTGTGAACAGTTCTTTTTCACATGTGAACTCCCACTACTTCCTGCAAGACAAGAATATTGTGCACACAGATCTGGGTTGAGTTTTTGCACTGATGATTCCTTCCAACACTGCTCATAGATCAAAATCACTTTCACTACATAATAGACGACAAATTCTTCCAATAGCAATTCTATTAACTTTCTGTCTGCTACAATCTAAATAATTAGCAGAGATGCTAGGCAGATTTGTGCTGCCTGTGGTAAGTAGCAACAAAACGTTAGTAACTCTGCAATGATCCCATCTCTAATAGCTGACAAAGTCTTATTTTGCAAATAATCCCACTGAAAAGTCTTCCTCAGCATAAATTAAAAATGCCGTATTACTCAGTGAGGACTTGGGGACTAATAATCTGAATCAAGTTGGGAAAAAATAGTCATGTTATCTACTTGGATTGAATGTGTTTATAAACTTCACACGGAGTTCTCCTCACCAGCATAGAGCTCAATGGAGCATGCACATTATTTTTTCTTATCAGGGTGCAATGTAAGAAATGAGAGACTGTTTAATTCTGTTTATGACATTATACAGAGGTCTAGATTCTTAATGCCTTCACCTACTTTTGCAGAAAGTTCACACTATGTGATCCTGAAGTCAGCAGCACATCCAGATTTCAGGTGGAAAAAAACTCTGAGTAGAATACCTGTTATAGGGAACACACAGGATAATTACACTGCATGCTGATGTAAAATGACTGGCTCATCTACCTGAAGGACAGGATCGTATTCTGTTGGACTAAAATAATCTTCTGTGGGATTGGAGACAAGAAAATTGAAAAGAAAATGTTGCTCATAATTCATCTGGCTGAACTCACACTTATCCTTCCTAGGCAATGGGTTTAGCTCAGAGTCAAAATCAAGGTATCAGAAAGGTACCACTGAGATGGGGATGAAGCCAGATAACTTTTGAGGGAACCCAGTCCATGAGCAGATAATTTGTGAATGGAGGTGGGAGGGGAGGCATGGGCTCCCATGTCAGATGAGTGTGGCAGTGAATGAGTCAGCAGCGGTGGTCACAGACTTCTCGGTACTCAACAATCTTTGCGGTCGTAACCAATGTGTTTGGGTTGGATCCTCAACCTAGCAAAAAAATCAATAGCAAATCAGTTTAGATAGGAGAAGAATGGCATCCTTTATCAAGATGCTTTATCAATGTCTTAACAGTTTATTGCCAAAACTTCTAATTAGTTTAACAGTTACAATGTCACTGCTCTTACAAATCAATACCACATACAGCCAAGAAACAGCCGTTCTCAGACTCTCAGGCTTCTAACATTTCTCTAACAATTCAAAAGAAAAATAGACCAAAGTATAAACATCAATATGAGAGAGGACTTCATGTCCTCTGTTATTTTTAAAGTGAACCCAAGAGACGGCTGATATATTTAAATAGCTTTTTAATTAACGTTATGTGTGAAATTATAGAAATTCAGATAAAAGCTCCCAGTTTACAACTGATATAATTTGAGCATAGGAGCAAAGTGTGGGGATTAAAATGGATAAAATCATGGATTTTACTCTTTGGGATAGCACTCAGAGATTTTCAGCAGTTTTAATCTGAATAAGCTCTACGGGAGCAGCTCAGTTTACAAACCAGCGCATTTCAGATCTGGGTGTTTTATTACCACTACCATTACAAACAAGAAGGAGAAAATAAATAAATCAGGTCACCTTGCTAACTTCATTTTCCTGCGGCAGATCATTTTCTTTCCTTTAGGAAGTAAGGAATAGAGATCTCTTTCAACATCAGTAAGAGAGGGAGCAGGGGCAGCTTTCCCTCTGCTCTTCATTTTCACTTTAACCTGTAGAGTGAGTTGATCACATTCTGTTAATTAAAATTTCACGTTAGGCAGTTTTGTTTGGTTGAGGTTTGCTTACTTCTCCTTTCAGGTTTTAACAAAGTCCTCTCCCTGAATTCTGGCAGAACTCAAGCTGAGGAATCCAACCATTTAAGCCAAGTTTAAGATACTGCCATTTACACAGTCCTGTGAGGGCCAGATAGCTAAATGTGATATCAGCCCAGGACCAATCCTTTTCCCAGATACAGGCTGTGTTTTATCCACATTCAGGAGGTAGGTTGGCCAGAAATAATGTCTAGTCCTTTTATTAACATAGCAGGCACCCAACTTAGAGCTGTGCCTATTTAGGCTTCTAAAAACAGTTTGCACTGAATATGCCCTCTGGCTTCCTGGCAAGGCTGCTCCCATACCAGTAACTTGATCTATGCACTCATGGTCACCATAACACCAGCCAAGCACATGGAAATAAGAGCATCTTTAGAAAATACCTCAATGGGTTAAAACAGCAGGGCACAGCTACCAAAGCGATGTTTGAGATTCCTCACTCTGCAATGCAGGGAGAGGGGCTTGGTACCTTCTGGCTGTTTGCAACTTGATGAGAAAATGGATGATTGTGCAATTGGCAACTTCTTGCACAAAAAATCTTTCCAGAATTACAGCAACTGACTAGTTTGACTTTGAGTTGCTTTATTCTTCCGGCACTGAGGTAGGGGAGGGGGCAGAACGGTATCAGTTCAGCTGAAGGCACGCAGAGCAATTAACTAGATGCTACAGGCCCAAATTCTGCCCTATTTGTGCTGCTGCAGCTTATAGCGTATGATATAGTGGCACAACCATCTCTGAGGACAAACACCATCAAAGCAGAGATACAGAGCTTCGTTACTACCAATCTGTTAAAAAGGAAACAAAATACTATAAAAGGCTTGGTAGATAATTAGAAAATACGATGTTTTAAATTTTGTTCACAATGCACTTAATCTCAAATGGCATATGCAGACAGAAAATAGTGATGTGACATTTAAACATACCAGATCCACCCCACTCTAAGATTTTTTTTTTGTTGTTCTAAACTTTTTTTTTGAAGGATTGCTTGAACAGAAAGTTTTATACTCATACTATTTAGTCACTATTTGTAGAAAAACATTGCTCTGCTATACAAATTTCCTCCCTTTAGTTCTGAAAGCATAGGCAAGTTAAAGAATAATCATAGGTTAGTCATAAAAACAATATGTCAATATTTACATGATGTTCTTTCATGTCTTGGTCTTTCTTTGCTAGTCTGATGCTTCAACTTAGTCCAGTATGCAGCATCAAGCTCTAGATCTAATAACTTGGGAAGATGATATTTTAAGATGCATTTGCGTTAGCAAGTGAGAATCTAAATGGAGTAAGAAAAAGTGTCCTTAGCATGGTTCAAAGTAATTGCTGAAAGAGGGATCAGGATATAATAGGGTAGAAAAAAAATCCCCTATGTGTAGCAACAAGAAGGCCTGTGGGTACATCTGCAACTTCCTTAGACTCTGATTGTAAAATTTAAGATCGTTTTGAATTTCTGTTCAAATCAAGATGCAGTTATGACATAAGAATATCAGAGCTATTTTTAAATCTGCTCATCTATGGTTTTGACACCACTTTTTAGGGGTCTAAGGAAATTATTTTCAGGAAGGAATTGGGGCTTGAAAACTCCCAACCACTGTTTCAACTGGGACAGCAACTGGTGTCCCAGGCACTGTCAGGAAGAAAGAGCAGTTTAAGAGCTATCGGGTTGCTTTTCCATCTTACTGGCTTTACAGCTTCATAGTTCTGACTTACTGGGGATGCAACTTGGATATCGATAGATATTTGAGCATAAATATTTCTCTCACCAGAAGTCGGGGCTTTCTCTTTAGCGCAACAGCAGAAGTCCCACTGCTTTACCAGGGGCAGCAGATGGGTGAGGTGAGTGAATGGTCTGTTAGTTTCTTTTTCGTTGCAAGTACGTAAGCACTGCTGCATCTGAAACCCAATTACTATAGCATTTACAGCAAAGAATAACTCACAGCAAGTACGAAACCAAAAGTATTGCCACATATATGTGGTGTATTTCTCTCTCTCTCTCTTTTTTTTTTTCTTTTTTTTCCATAGTTTTGGCAAACCTGAAGTCTGGGGACTAAGCAAAGTATTGTATCTTCAACAGCTTTATCACAAGCAATTACATGAGCATCCTCTCTCTCTTTTCACATTTAAAACCCCTTTTAAGATTTTTAAAGTTTTTAGGACTGGCAATAGTGTACGGTCAGAGAAGGTATCTGAAACACAGCACAATGGTTTCAGGAGGAGCATACCTGAATTTACCCAGTGAACTTGCATCTGAATCCTCCAGTCTGGGGAGCAATAGTATGACTCAGGGCATCCCGAATCTCACAAAGGGTTTCATATAGTTTGCTTCTTTTGAATTTCTCAGACACTTATAGACAATCTTAGCATCAAAGTATTGCCAGGTGCGCACAAGCCGCTTCCCAAAAGATCTGTCCTTAGGGTTAATAATGTACTTTTCACATTTACAACAGAATTGCTAGGCACAGCACACTGCATGCACTGCCCTGTCCTGCTGTTTGCCTCAGTTCAGATGCTCCACTCTGGTAAAAACAGCAGCGTTAAAATTTTCTCCACAGTACACTTCCCTCCCCAAAATCTCCCACATAAGTAAGCATTCTTACTCCTGCAGCTCCACCAATGCTAGCAAGTGTGGGAGGTCTGGCATTTTTGGTACAAGCATATTTGGACTCTCTCAACAATGTCTGCTCTGCTCCCTTGAATACATTTGCAATTAATCAGAGGAACCTACTACAAAGGGTGGTCTACTGCGAAAGGTATCCAGTGCACTTGGACTTCAATATACCCTTATTTCATTCAGATAATGATGCTTTCCCTCCTCCTGGACTCCCTTGTTTCCTAGGAACTGCTGAATGAGAAAAAGTAGAAGTTCTGTCTGAGGAAACTGAAAACAATAAAAGCTCTCCAATCTGTTTATTGAAAGTGCTATAAAAGAGCCAGGCTCTGTATTATTATGTTGTAAAATATAGTGTAGCAAAACATTATTAAAATTGAAGCAGTTGAGTTCATTTTCAAATAGATGATCTGTGGAGATGAACATTCTTCAGATTACCTGCACTACTACAGGGAAGGAACATTTTACATTGATTTTCGCATAAACATTGTATGATCTTATATAGTATGTAGTCAAATAGCTGGAATCCATTAAAACCATGCTCCAGCTGTGCAATCAGAGTCCTCACAAAGATACTTTTTTTTTTTTTTTCTTTTTTTTTTTTTCAATGTGGTTAATGCCAGGAAGAATCCACAGCTTCAATTATGAGATCATCAAAATATGTTGTTTATTGCAGAAAAAAGCATTTGCGGCAATTTAAAATATCCAGTCAACACCACGCAGCTAAATCTAGATAATAGAAATCCTGGAAAAATTTGAGCTAACTCTGTCTGGATTATAGCTGTGGGATTATCTGAATGCTAAATTACTGTATATGTTTTACTCACAAACATGAGCACAGACAGTATAGGAAGATGGATGACTATGCAGATCACAATAAAATCCATCCCAAGAGACTTTTTAATACACTAGGTAAACAACCCCTCTCAATTTATCAAGCACTCTGGATTGAATTAATGCTGTCATTTACTTTGCTGTTGCTGTGTAGAGGAATACGGTTTAACTTGAACAGCTCCTTTAGCAGCAGAAAAATAACAAAGGTTTTCTCTGTGCAATCTTCATAACACACAGTGCAGGAATATTAATTGACTTCTGCATTTGTATAACTGAATTAAAGAAAATACAACTGTAGTTTAGTGCAAATCAGAAAACCAAATATCTCTACGCAATATGTAGAGAAAAAGTCAACTCTGGCTGTCTTATTAAACCTTCCTCTCCCCTCCCCCGTTGTTTACACACCAGAATTTCTGGCTTTCTAAGGACATACAGTGAATGAACCTGGATTGACCTGACACATAGCATCTCTCAAAATTTCCCCTTGAATGATTCACAGATGTGTGAGCTGCGACCAAAAAAAGCAAAGAGAAAAAGTGCAGGGTACTGCACAGGCTGAGTGAATTTGGAAGAGGTGATATTGTCTGAGTGTGCCATGCCTGAGTCTCTTTTACTGCAAGTGCACCGCTAGGGATTACAAATACACATTCCTTTGGTTGCCAGTTTAGCTCAGTTTGACAACTGCAAGTGAAATTACCTTCAGTTATGGTCATGCAGGGATTATTCTAATTCCTGTAACTCTACTTGTGTGCATTAGTCCTTTTACTGCTCGCTAGTGCTTTTTTTGGTATTTTGTGTGGCTATACTGCATGTTCAAGCACCACACAGTTACACG
Source organism: Aythya ferina (assembly GCF_964211825.1). Taxonomy (NCBI): domain Eukaryota; kingdom Metazoa; phylum Chordata; class Aves; order Anseriformes; family Anatidae; genus Aythya; species Aythya ferina. The sequence continues at coordinate 18,403,154 of NC_140307.1, read as the reverse complement.
GCACAGTCGGGTAGGCTTTCCTGGGGAAGAAGGCTAGACAGTAATTTCTGCTCCCTGTGAACAGATATCAGATGACATAGAAATAGTCACTTTCATTTCCTTCTTTCACATTCAAATCAGGTATGTAGCTCTGTAAACAGATTAAATGCAATTTTGGATCCTGTGAAACTGTCAGTGTAATCCTTTGGTCAAAGTACGAACAAATAAAAGAATAGGCCTTAGCCAGAGAGTTCAGCCACATCCGGCTTTTAAGATCCAACATTTGCAGCAGGTATCAAATTTAGAAAGAGCACCAAAATGTTGCTTTTCTGCTGAGGAGAGGCTATCCTGAATACATGCCATTGACATTTGGGCATGATAGCTGTTACTCTCAAACAGTGCTTATGTGGGAAGAGATTTGCATTGTCAGCCTTCTTTGGTGTTTGACAAGGAAATGTGGGTTCTGCTCTTCAGCTGTTCTCCCTCAACCAAAGGAGTCATTTCTTACAATTTCTCCCACTACTCTACCTGCTTTTGTGATGAATGTCTGGGTACTAGCTGACCTAAAACACAAAAGCTTTCACATGAACTGTCTCCAGAGTAGGGGTCTCAGGGAGCTGAACCAGCAGCAGTAACATCGAGGTATTTTCAGATTAAGGTTAAAGCCACCTAGCCACAAGTATCACTGCAAGGGTGGAAAGCTGAGGTAATGAGCTCGGGTCTACTCTGTGTCTACAACTCCTTCAAAACACATTGCAAAGACTCCAGTCTACACAGGATCAGTACGAAAGGTGGTCTCTGCCATAAAGATAACATACAGGATAGAAAAACGTGAAAAACGGATGCAGCAAATGCAAGAGTACAGGTTGCAATGGGCTTACATGAGGTCTTAAAAATGAGCTAAACATATGAAATTAAATTCTAAAAGAATTTGGAAAGAGACATTTGGGTTTCATACTATATTACTAATTTAAAGAATAAATACTTTGTGGGATTAAAACATTAAGAAAAGATTTGAAGTGAAAGAAGTAAATTTATTAATCTCAAACAGCATTGCACAACTATAGATCAAACAATAAAATAGGGCACTTCATATTTCTTGCAGGAATGCTAGATTTGGTTCTCCCCATTTCTTATGTATTCATTATGAAATTTGTTCTACTGTAACCCAGACATAATTTAAACTATTCCCCAAAGTTTGGTTGGACAAACCAAACTTTAAAGGCAAATATTAACTCAACTAGCATGTCTTTCTGGAAACAAAGATATGTTTTGGTTAGCATGAGCAATATTTCAGAAGATGGATCAATTTCCATTCAAAAGGAGATGAAACAAATTTAGAAATCTGATTCAGTACTGCAGTTAGATAACAGCTCACATGCTTAACACTATATATGAGCTTAACCACTTTCCTGAAAAAGTATTCCAGTTTGACATAAATCTCCAACAAAACTCAGATCTTTTCAGAGGAGATCTACAAAAATGGTAGGCAGGTAGGGAAGAATATGTTTTCAGTTGTTCCCTGAGCAGAGCCTCCTGTAGCTCTAGCAGAGCACCAACCATCATTGTCACATAGGTAGCTTTGTAGAATTCCGCTGGCACAAACCTGGACACTCCTCCACAAAGCGCTCAATGTGCAGACACAAGAGGCCAGCAGTTATCTCATGGTTGTTCAACACGACCCAGGAAAGGGGCAGTTTATGTTCGTTTCCTATTGGCCTGCTGACTGCATAAGGAACACAGCTATCCATGGCATGGAATAACATCATTTGCAGCTTTACTGCTAATGTCAACACCGTTGGAAAAGCTGCATGGAAAATAAAGCACAACCTTTGTGGAGGTGGTTTCTCTAACACAGGCCAACACTTAGTCATGGCGCCAGAGCAACACAGGGAAAGGACCCATGATTGTTCATGCAGTACTGACTTCAAAGATAAAGGAAAAAATAACTTATTTTTCATTGTCATAAGCTGCTTTTTTTCTCTTTCACATGCAATGTTGTACGAGAGCAAACACCTGGTTATTTGGGGGTTTGCTCAAATCCTCTGACAAGAGTTAGTTTATTAAAAACTATTAAGATGATTTTACTGTATTCAATATCTTCTTAATAAGATTTCAAATTTAAACTATAAAGTTCTCTTCTGAGGTCTGAAAGATTAATAAAGAGACCTCAGCAACTTTACATGACCAGCGTGACACATTACTTTTAATGAGAGCGTCCCTAAGTGAGGAATCTCAAATACATTTGTGACGGAATACATTAAAGCTCATGCCAGTGATAATGGCCTCCTCTACAAACAGTGTTTTCACAATGAATACAGAAAGTTTTCATGGTGAACAGTATCCGTTATTTTGGCTTAGTGCAATTTTGGACTTTCTTTTTGTTCTAAAACTATCATTTACAATACAGCTGTTAGTTCTGTTTACGCAATGACAGGCAAGTGATCTTCACAGAAGTGAGGTCACCATGCGGGAGGTATGACAAAAGCTTATGTCCATCTCAGAGCAGAATTTTATTATTTTGACTTTTAATTCTATTTAAATACATTTTAAGACTCAATGTAAGTGAAAGGCAGCACTACATGGTTATAACCACAGACACTTAATATGTTGATTTATATAATTTAAAATGGATTAAGTTTAACTTTACACCTAATGTTTAAGTGTGAACTGCTTAATTTATTGAAACCAGAAATAATTTTACAATGAATATTTTCACTATTCGAGCTATATGTTTACAGTGAGGATTCAACTTTTCTTTGATAACAATCGCTTTCATCTCTACATTCCCCTTTGTGTTCCTTATGCAGTGGCACGATCTTGCAAAATCTGAGTTGCAAACACTGGAGAAGATTGTTTAAATCTAAGTAAACAAAATAGCTGTTCCAATGGATCTTTTTCTTTTGATCAGGTTTTAGGGAAAAGAACCCACAATGCAGCCTTTGAACTTAAATGCCTTTGGAGTGCTCTTTTTACTCAGGACAGCCAAAGGCATAAAAGCTGATTCATTCAAAATTAACGTTAGCCAGTTTTTCTCCTCTCCCACTACTCTGTTAACCAAAAGTTCAGAGCATGTGAACACAGCAGTTCATTTAATAATGCTAATAAGTTATTTGACAATAAATTTTAAAGGAACATACAGCCTTTCACTTGCCACTATACTGCTTGTACATCTGTCCTGTGGCACTCAATACATGTACAATACCTAAATGACAGCAGGGATTCAACTCCGCTTGGAAAAGAGGACTGTAAGGAGTGATGAGACAGAAGCGAGGACGTTTTTCCACTTTGTTGCATTTACATCTAGGAAAGTTTGTATTTATGTATTTGTTTTTGTCAGGGATTTGAATTTTTTTGTGTCATTTATTTTTCTGGGAGGCCTTCCCAGTTATCTGCTGTTGCCTGCTGAAGCATGAATCCTGGGAAAATCGTAGCTGCTCTAAGGAAAAAAAAAGTTGTGACTATACAACAAAAACCTTTAAATCCCTGCCAAATGGTCCTAGCCTGCAAATTCAGTACAGTATTCAGTCCAAGGTTATTTTTGCCATGGCAAGGTAGTTTCTTTGAAAGACAGATGCTTAGCTGTGCCTTACTGTCCCACAGTAGATGTCCAGATCCTGATCTATGCATTTTCCCTCACAAAGTAATTCCCATTAGTGAAGTCCTGATTCAGTTTAAGCTAACTTACAAATTGCTGCTAAGTTAGATTGCTGCGATGATACCTTGGCCAAGCTTTTGGACGTGCTCAATATATGTATTTCTCAAAAGACTCAGCCGAAGTTTAGTCCATGAACTGAAAACAAACCCCCTTGTGCTTTTCCTGGAAGCTACCCTCACATCAGAGACGTTCATTAATGTTGTACTTGGATCTCAAATCTGAGGGACTGCCTCAGAGTGCTGTGGGGCATCTTCAGCTAGAGCTGACTTCAATTGCAATTGTGGGTGCTCAGCATGCCTAAAAATTAGGCCATGTATTTTTAAAAGCTATCAAACACTGTGTTGTTAAAATAACATCTCTTTTTCGTGTGGCAGAAGAAGAAAAAAATCAAATGAATTTTTGCTGGCTCTGCAAATAATAACAATCACTGTTGGCATTTGTTTATGAAAACAGGTAAAAAAAATAACAAACGAATATTCTCTGCTCTGCCCCACACTGAACTATACATATAGTTATATTCAGTGAAAACGTTTGTGCCTCACCTAAGCTGAAATAATTTCCCAAAGCAGTTTAGTGCACTAACGAGTCACATGCATTCACACTGGCAGTTTTACACAGGAGCATGCAGGTGGACTTTCACTTCATTTTATTACACTGTTATGGGTTTTCTATCGCAGAGAGGGAATTAACAGAGGAGCCAAGGGCTGAACTGACAATGCAGACTGAATTAGCATTTCTTTTATCGAGCAACGTAGAATGAGCAAATACCAAAACGTGTTATTCTAGTTTAAGGCTACACTGAGAATATATTATTTGTGAATGCTAACACTGACACTTTTAAAACGTTAGAACTTGTTTGTACTTGTTAGATAATACTAATTTGCTCGGTGATGCCACACTATAGTCACCAAATATTTTAGATTACATCTTACTCTGCACCAAATGAAAAGTTAATAAAAATACGCAAGTTAGTAGTAAAAGGCAGACCTGGTTTGCTGTTGTCAACATGGCATAGCGATTTTAAGACTTCATCTGCATTCATCCTTGATATGCACACTCAAATATACAACGTGGCAAGTCTCATAAAAGCAACGATAAAAAAAATGTGTTTTCTAAATAACTTTTATGCCGCATAGCATGCGCAGAACATACTCTTCCAAGTGGAAAAGAATTGGATACAAGTCACAACACACCTATGCAAATAAAATACGCATTAAAAGAACAGAAGAGTATTTGGCTCTTTCAGATTATATGGTTGTTGGTACTAAATACATGATTATATTTCTCACTGACAACAGCATGGACAGTAAAATAAATGCAGGTTAATGATGATTAATGGGATCAGCAGGAACAGCATGGCCAGATTTGCATTTGCTCCTGTAGTGACTGCAGGGCTCTGCACTGGGTGACAAGATGGTTTCTTTTTCAAAGTTTACCATGTCAGTAGCATGCCATTCTTTTGAAAGGTGATTTCTGCTTCATAGCAGCTTGTTGCCTCCCTTAAAATTAAGGGAGATGGAATTGTGTTCTTTAGACAGAGAAACGAACATATAAACTGGCAGTCTTAGTTCCAATGATTAAGTAAGAAATATTTGGAAAAATATTTAGCCCTATGTTACTTCTGGTTTTCTATAATGAAAATTAAATTTTGGAAGAAGGAATCACTGATTTATTTCAACTTATGTAGCCTTTGTTTGAAATAGGATGAAGAAATAACCTGATTTGGAGAGAAAAAAAAAAAAAAGGTGTACTTTTCCAGAGAACATTCGACAGAATTATCTAAGGGCCAGGTCTAAGGGACTGATTGCGGCCTAAGGTTGCAAAACACTTTTTTTTAAATGCAACTTCACACATGACAGCATTTCAGATAGGAAATAGTGTAAGATTTCTAATTTAAGTAAAATGAATTGTTGCTTTGGGAACAAGCTAGGAAAAATGTTTGTATACATCCTGGCAGCTCTTTAGGGGTACCATCAACTAGAAAATGTTATGTCTTACGCAGTAGGAGGAATTGCCATCATCAGTGAAAGATAGTTCTCTTACTTTAATGTTGCTGTCTTCTGGAATCTTCTGAACCACCACACTGGAGGACCACGTGCTTTTTAATTATTATTAATTTTCAGTGAGACAGACTGATTATCTTGTTTTTCTTGGCTTTGGTTTGCTTGTTTTTGTCCCCCCCCCCCCCCCCCCCAAAAAATAAAAAATCCACCAGCTACTACTACAACAAAAAAATCATAAACTTGTCATAACCTGGTAACATTACAGTGGCCACTTTGAAGAACGGTCTGAAGAGTATTTGCCAAACCTTTTGATCCCTAGTAATCAGAACAGAAGTGCCCAAAATCCAGAGATTAAAGGATTAGGCCTCAAGAAAGACTTGTGGTATTTCAAGAAAATGTGACTGATGCTCACCACTTATTTTTTACAGTTCTGATGAGATTTAGTGTTTAAGGTCCTTTCCTGTTCAGACATAAAAGCTGCTGTAATCAGAGTATTACTAGGAAAAACTACTCTGTTTGGGGATTCAATATGTTTAAATTGTTGAGCCAAGGTTATTGTTTGGATTAGGTTAGAAAGGATGACACAGAAATACGTAAGCTCCAATAGCAAAGCAGAGAAGAAGAAAAATGTTTGTATTTGTAAACAGCATTCTGAACACCCTAAGCGAGCTAGTTACAGCTATATAATCATCATCTAGAACAACATAGCAACTAGATGTTGTATGTGTCTACGTAGCTACTGGAAACAAGACAAGTATTTCCATCAAACCGAAACCCATACGAAAGCAGAACTGGAGGCACTGGATATGGAAAAGACTTACTAGGTCAGCTTGCCCATCCCCCAGGCCTGTTGTCCCTCGAAATCCATGTGGTCGGTTCACGCACACCTCCTCTGCTTCTGCCACACAAACTTGATGCATAACAACTAACATCCATCAGTGTCAGTACACTAAAAAACATGTGATAACAGTCTATACTGACAGTAAACCGTTTTAGGGTATTTGCTGGTAAAATCAAAAGATTTTTTTGCAGACTTCCTATGCCCAAGCAGTTAGCAGCTTTTCCATAAGAAATACGTGGCTATTAATAATACTTGTGGAGGAATTAGAGAGCCACGAGGAAATATCAGCATGTATTTTTATACATTACAAAAGGTATTTTAATACATTACAATATGCAATCATGCCATTTCAAACACCACTGGATTATTGTTACTGATTTTGGGAGAAAAATCCAACAGCTGTCTGGGAATTCCCTCAGTGTCTGGATTATTGATTAAATAGCTTAACGTTGTCTAGATCCTACCACTCCACTAATGTTTGAAAATGATTGTTGGTAAACAAGTTTGTACTATTTTCTCTGTAATTGCACAAAATTACGTATTTTATTAAAATTAGCCTGATTTGGGGGTGAGATTGGCTGTTACTACTCCTAAAGTACTCCACACAGTATGTACAAAATACCAATTCTATCTTTTAAAGTAAAAACTAAGACGGGTCAGTGCAGCCAACCCCCCTGACTTTTCAGAAAACTGCTAAATACGAAATTTCACATACAACTCATTCCAAAATTCTGCTCTTCCTCCTTGCCCCTCCAGGAAATTGGAACTAGAAAAAATGAAACAAAAATTTAAGGTAGGGAAACTATTCTAGTGTGAAGTGGGTGGGTGCAAGTGTTGCAGTGGCTAATGTTACAATGATGTGATTGGATGCAAGTTTGACATCCTCTGTGGTACGTTTAGGATAGAATGATAGATAGATAGGTAGGTAGATAGATAGATAGATAGATAGATAGACAGATAGATGAACATTGCCTGTTAGCTTTACATTCCTTGCCTGTCTGCATGTGCTACAGTCAGCCTGTCTCTAGTTTACTTCCTCGTTGCTTGGTTCAGCCTGCACAGGCTGTGGTTTTTGTTCTGTGTGAGGCTCCCTGTGCATGCCCTGCTTGTGAAGCAAGCAGATAAGAGGCATGGTGTGAACGGCAGCTTATGTCACGTGGACCACGAGATATGGCAGCGTTGTGTGGCACACTGCTGCAACAGAGGCAGCCCCAGTAACACAGACCTCCTTTGAGAGTGGATTGGATTGCTTTGGATTCACTTGCCTAAAAACGTGGGTGTTGACTGAGAAAAGTACCAGTATTCAGAGCTGAGAATGTAAACATAGTGCAGTAAACAGTCTATTCATGACTGCTCAACCCAGAGCTGGGTAATCTAAGCAGTACAGACTGTACTGGTCAAAGAAACTTGCGTACATGTAAGAATGACACAGTTTGCCTCTGTAAAGCATCCCTCTTTCCTAGTATGGAGGGTTCAACAGGCTGCAGTAAGTCCTGTAAAAGCCATTTCCTTCTAGAGTTGTACTCAGGTAATATTTTATCACAGGCCTCTCTCATATATGCGAGTTCAATTGAATTTAGCTCTACCACATTACCAAGGACAATATACAACCCTTAATATGATTGTTGATCTAAAAATGGTAAGCCTTTTGCATATATGTGATGCTATTTAGGCTATTTGTTTATCACGGGCCTAAAAATAAACAAAACACATCCTCAGCAATGGTATCAGTTGCTGTCTCTTTGACCTGATGCATTTGCAAGGATTTTTATGGAGGAACATCTTCTCCTAAACACTATTGTTCCTCTGTTTCTGACAAGTAGTATGCACATGCATGGAAATCCTGTGCTTTCCTACACTGTTAGCTATGGATGGTATTCAAGTCTCTACTAAATGTCACAACTTTTATGAGAGGCATGGAAAATTCTATATAATGAATGTTGAAGACACTAAGCCAATAAGAATATACTAGGAGGAAAAAAAAAAATAAATCTAAACTTGTAAAAAGAACAGGTTAATATATAAAACTCAAGTTTTTATATTTTTATTTTGAAAAGGAAAGTAGTCCACACTTGTGCCTGCAGAAAGAAGAAGGCCATAGGTAACAAATAATGCATGTTCTTTGATCTAATCAAAAGCAAACACTGTATATTGATCCTCAGCTGTCTTCTGCAATAAACTATTCTAACAGCATATCAGCAACACATACCCTTCTGTCCTGAACCACTCCTACCAGCTATACTGATCGAGCTCTTTTGTTCTATGATCTGCCTCCTCCTTTGCTGAAAGATCAACAATGGCAATGCAGTGAACCACTTAACTTGGAATGCATGCATTTTTGTTAGAGCCATTGGGTTATGAGAACAACATCATCCTGAAGAAACCTTATAAAATTAAAAATAATGCAGTACTTGGAAGCTACAGAAGAATGAAGATTTACAGCCACTAATCATGGAGGGATACTAGCAATAGATCTCAACTATTGCTCAAAATGATCACAAATATTGATCCATTTGAAATCTGCACTCTGTTTCAAAATGACAAAAACGTGGTATTATAATCATGATTTTTAGGTTAACGTTTTAGAAATGATTAAAGGGAAACTGGGAATCTGCTAACAAATAATGTCAGATAAATCTCAGACCATACCAATGTTTTGTTTTCAAGTGCTTTTTTCAGATAAATTAAATAAATTCTGCTAGCTCTGTAAGTATCTCGCTATTGGTTGTCCCTTCTAATATAAGCCTATTCTCTACCCAGTTACCAACTAAGTATTATAGAATTAACCACAACTGTTAAGGTCACATCAAGTCAACATCAAAGTGGTAAAACCTTAATGGAGTAAGGGATAAAGAATATAACAATCTCTTTATTTCTGTTTTCTGCATCTCTGGAGAAATACTTTATAGTTCACCAAGAAATACTTATCTAAACATATTCATCTTTTCATATTATTTTAAATATAGGTACTTGAATTTTAAATCCAGTACAACTGGATTTAAATATTTCAATAAAATAAATCGTATTAAATAAATCATGTTGTGGATCATAGAGAAATGTGCAAATCTGCAATCCTAATACGTATGTATGTTATCATTCCCAGAGGGCTCTACACAAAAAGAACTGTGTTGCTGTGTTTGTTAACATATTTAATCATTTATGATACAATTACCCCACTTTTGTTTATCAAGTTAGCTAAAAGCTGGCTAAAAAAAGTGGCTCTAATCTCTCTAATCTCAACCAGTGATCTTGTTGCCTGCATACCTAACTAGCAGAGATCCTCTAGCTAATGTTTATGCCATTTTTAACGTCATGATCTTTTACAGTTATATTGGATGAAAACTTCAAAAACAGTGGGTATATTACCAAAATATTTGTCTGCAAAAAGAATAAAAAATACTTTTCTTTTGAAAAAAAAAAATAAATTGTTACCATTTGGAACGAGCATGTTCAACCTTATAGCTTTCATACTGGCATTATAGCTTTCACCTTGTTGGTATTCTCTAGCTTTTCTGTTTCTCTTAAAGTCCCCCAAAACCTCATTTTGGTTATGATGCTTTAATCTCTCTTGGAATTGACAATTTATTACTTAACAAAACCTGTCTTTCCCTTGGTGTAGCTCCAGTTTCGTCTACTGACCTCTCTCTTCCTTGTTTCTCCAAATCAAAAGCCTAACCATTAAATTCTGCATCTTGTTTTTCAAAGGCCACCACCCATTAACCTCTTGCCATTCTCACTGACCAAAAAAAAAAAAAAAAAAAGCCTGTAACGGACTGAATTCTTGTCTGATTGTTTTTTCCAAAAGCTCTGCAATTTCTTTTTCATAGGCTCATCCCTTTCCCCTTTGTATCAATACCAATGTTAACATTAAGTACTTTCATTTTCTATATTGATATTTGTATTTTTTGCCTTCCGCTAATCACATTTGTCCCGTCTTTCATTTCATCGCCATTTATCCCATTACAATTCATGTCTTGGTGCTCAAAGTTAATCTCCAAGCATTTCTTCTGTTTTGCAACTAATACTTCTGCAGAAATCAGAAGTATTCAGAAGTATTATATATCAGAAATCAGAAGTATTCTTCAACTATATGGACCCTCTGTGTTTAGTCAGTTAAGTCCCTGTGATTTCTTCTGTGCATATCTCTTCATTAAAAGCATAGTCTATATAATTCAGGGTATACTATTGTTACTGTATAGACATCCAGGTATACGTATGTGACTGTACATGTGTTGCAGAGACAGAAATGTTAATGAACTAACCCCATCAAGGCCATCCAGATCCAGATCTCTGACCCTTAGGCTCAATGCAGCTCAGACTGTTGCTTTTCTGATCCTTCCTCAGAGGTGCAGGGTTCAGAAACTGCCAGGGAGGGAAATCAACAGTAGGGCATCATCATCTAGAAACGTGTGAAAGGAAAACAGCTGAATGAGCAGGTGAGTGGGAGTACAAACCACGTGTGAAAAGGGGAACGAGCCAGTAGCTGACTGGGAGGGAGAAATGCATCAAAATCAAACAGCGTGGGTGTGAGGGACAAAAATAATGGAAAGATTCAAAAACATAGCAGAGGACAAGGCTAAAAAGAGACAACAATCACAGAAAACTAAGAACAGAAAATGCACAGATGAGAGAGCACGAGTGCAGTAAATGGGGTAGGAGTGGAACAATTGCCATATTGAAAAGGTGATGACGGATGATACGTGAGGCCAAAAGGCTTAAGGGGAGAGTTCTAATAACTATTTAGTGCAACGACGGGTGTAATGCCACCTCAGACCTCACCACTTCTCCCTCACCCAAACTCTTGGCAGCCCAGCGATGCTGGGAGCCGCTTGATCCCTGTCCTCTGCTCAGGGAGCCGGTCCCCCTTAGGCCGCAGGTTCTGTCAGGGGGCTCCGGACACGGTGTGTGTGAGGAAACGGCCGACCAAGCGCTCCCAGCCGCCTGGCAGCCGGGGCCGAAACCTGGCTGCAGCAGTGCCCTAACGTGCCGCAACGGGCACTGCCCCCGCCCCCGGGACCCAGCGGCGCCAGAGGAGACTCGCCAAGGGCTACGGCCCGCGGTGGGGACGACAAACACACCGGCGGCGCGGCCGGAGAAGAAGCGGCGCCCGCCGGTTGCCCGGGCGAGGGCGACGCCGCGCAGCAGCCGCCGCGCGAACAAAATGGCGGCGGGCGGCAAGAGCGGGGTCCGGCGGGGCAGCGGCAGCGGCATGCCCGGGGTGAGGCGGTGGCGGCTCGGGCTCGGGCTCGGGCGCGGGGCGGCGGGCACGGCGAGGGGCAGGCGGCCTCAGCCGGGCCCCGTCCCGTCCCGTCCCGTTTTCTGACTCATCCTCGCTGCAGGTGCGGAGAGCGCCCGGCGGCCCCTCGCCGCCCGCTGGGAGCAGCGTGCTGAGCGGCGCGCTGCTGGCCAAGGAGGCGGAGTACAAGTAAGGAGGCGGGGGGCGGCGGTCCCTCAGCGCCTCGCCGGACCCCGCTCGCTCAGCGGGGCTTGCGGTTCATCCCCGGCGTCGGAATCTCTCAACCGCTTTTACCAAATGCACGGATGAGAGTACTAAAAGTGGGGTTGGAACTTTTTTTTTTTTCCTCCTGCTGCTGCAGTGCAGCCTTCCTACCGCCGTTTTGCACAGGAGCATCGGGGTTGACTGCGTGCTGCGCTAGGCCTTAAATCACTCATGGGCATTAGATTTTTCTGCTTAAAAATAGTAATAAAAGAGGTATTACTTTTAAGTTAGGAAGATCTAAGTGCTTAAGACTGTTTTAAAAAAGGCTTAAAAGTTCTGAAGCTTCAGAGAGACGCGAGGATCCCGAAAGGCAGCCCCAATTAGACCAGTAAACACCTTGCTGCCCTGGTGTAAAAGCACGCGCACTCCTTCCCCTCAGTGCCCAGCTCCTGTAAGCAGGGAGGTGATCCAGTGTCCCATTACACTACGTGAAAAGCCATAAAATGACACATGCAAAAACATGAGCATATTTTAATCTGTGTATATGTATGGTGATACAATTAAATGAATTAAAAGGTATGTGACTCCTGACCCAACCCCTGCTGCTAAGTACACGTAAGATAAGCATTATAAGTAAAAACAAAAGTGTTGAGGAATTGAAGACCTAAATGTGTATTAAGCAATGACATAACAGAAAGTAAGGGGCTCCCTCTCCCTCTCAGAATCATAGTCTAAACCTTACTGTTGAATATGTATATGGTATTTTATTATAGATTTGACAGAAACCCAGGAAACTGAATCAATTTTAATAATATCCTGAAGTATATTTGGTAGTTCATTTGTAGGAGTTATTACAATTTCATTTAGTTAAGACGGATACTGTCATAATTACATTTATATCTCAAATCTTTCAGAAAGTCATTGACAAGCATTTGTACTTTCAGGCGACTGAATGCAGAATTAGAAGCAAAAACAGAAAAACTTGTGCGTCAGGCTGAAGAAGTAATGGTGAGTATGCTATGCAGACTGTTACATAACTTAGCCTTGGTTCACATGCGCACAGGTTCAAGTTTCAAAAGAAATTATTTAGACCATGACAACTAAAGGTATTTTGGTTTCAAATTCAGTCTACACTTTACTTCCTATTCTCTTCTTCCTTCAAAATTGTGAACGTCTACTAAAGACACATGCAGGAATAATTTCTGTGTAAGTTCATCAGGTAGGTAGATGTTCACAGATGCATAGAGCACTTGCGCAGATTTATACATAAAATCACATAAAAACATTTTATGAAGTTTAAGTAAAGTGTCTGCAGATGTTTCCGTGTCTTAAATAAAATGTTATTTTAGTATTTGAAAACCAGATACTTCTACAATAATCCTAGTGAAATAAGATCTACATTGTTCAAGCTGAAAGGAATATAAAGAATAACAAAGAGAAAATATGTAGTTAGTTAAAAGGAAGCTTTCTTAAAACAGAAAAATTTCCTGTTTGTTGGTAGTATCTTTTAAAATTGTTTTGGCTGTATACCAATTTTTATATTAAAATTGGGCAAACTATGAAAAAGGGAGCAGGGGTGGTCTGGTTTATACCCAAAACAGTTCAGAGAAGGTGCTCTGAATATTAGAAATATTTATTATAATGTCACACTTCAGAAAAGGCCTAGAACCCAAATCCTTAAATATTCTGGAAAGGTACATGTAGTTTGTCTACTGTTGAAACTTCGTTTTTGTGTCCTATGAAAACATGTTGCCCTCTTGAGTTCTGATAAACTGAGGGTAACTGCTTGGCATTTGAGCAGAAGCAGGTGAAACATCCAAAATAGCATCTAGTTTCTTCCATTTAGAAAAACAGCAACAACAAAACCACTTTTTTCCCCTCCTCTAAATGCAGCAGCAGATCAGATATTCTTGGGACACTTAATATACCACATAGCACTGCCCGACTGCACAGATATAACAACAAAAGAAAAACAAGTCTAAGTTTAAAAAAGAAAAACTAAACAGGACAACTGCATTTAGTTATGTTTTCTAACTGTAACTTAGAAACATAAGCTAGCTGAATGTGCAGTGTTAGATAGACTAAATTGTTTCCTTAAGTACATAAAGCATATCAGTGTCCAAATTATGGCTGTATTGCATAAAATAAAACAAAGATTTATTTTTAAGGGTTACTCTAAAATAAATAAAATTGAAAATTTGTTTCACCTGCTCTGCATTTGCTTTTCCATTTCAGAAAAAAATAAGAAAGGGTAACAGCATCTCAGATGATAAGTTGGGCAAAAGTTTTATGGTAAAAAGGCAGTAATTACATGTTGTGGAGCAGAAATAAATGCTTGGGGATATCAGCGGTATTTTAATTTCTAGCTATCTTTTCCTATGTTTGAAAAATTAATTTCTATGGTAGATTAAAGTTTCCATTTTTTCCATAGACTATAATTGTGATCTATGATTTAAGAATATACAATTAATCTTTAATGATTTATACTGTTCTTTTTTTTTTCTTTTCTTTTTAATAAAGAAAAGCCAACAGGAGACACTATCTAGACCAATTTCAGTACAAACTCAGTTACATGAAGATGACAGACAGAGGTATGTGCTTTACAATTGCTTTGTATAATTCATGGCGAATCTTTGGCCATGATCTGCACACCTTGACTTGCCCTATTTGTGCTCCAGTTTTGTCTTATTTTTGCAGCATACTGTATTAGTGGATTCTGGATTTTATGCTATTTGAAATAATTGATACTAAACAACTATTTGTTGTGTTTTCAAGGAAGTCTTAATTTTGCTGAAATACTCTATCTAGGAGGCTAAGTAGCTCTGACATCTGTAAAAGTAGGAGCAAAAGTAGCAGTTTTCTTTACAATACAAACCAGTAGACACTGAGCAGTAGATATTTTGTAACCAGTTCAGCTGATAAAACAAAGAAATGCTGGTTCTCTTCGTTCTAATTTAACTTGGCTTAAATGCTTATGGGACAGGAAGTGTGTGATAACAAACAACACAAAAAATGAAAATAGACAAACCTTCAGCTGCCACCCTCTGGTATTTGGATATCATTACACTTCTGAGGCCCACATGCCTTTGGTCTGTATGAATTGGGCACAGCTGGAGGTTTTGGCCTGTATGTTCAAATTTGTTACCTCTAGACTGGATACCCGACAATATTTACTTAGACGTTCAGGGGCATTATTATTTACTCAGTTGTTCAAGGGACTGTATATTGATAACACACAAAGTGGGTGGATTTGAGATACACTAATACGCAGTTTAATCAAAGATCTGAGCTGGCAGATTCCTAAAAAGATACAAGGGTCAGATTACAAGCTGTTTCAAATGTTAAGCTGCAGTTGGGAAATGGTTTTGAAGTAGTGTATATGAAAGTCTTCTAGAGATGATCAAGTAATTACTTTTGTGCAAAGTAAAAGTGAAAAAAAGTTTTCAATGACCATAAAAAAGCTTTTCAGTACACAAAAAATGAATGACTACGAGTCTGTGATGGAAGCCTGACTACACCAGCAAAAAACTTCACTGCTGTAATTATGATTATTCCTGAGCCGTTTTGAGGCTGTGTGCGTCAGTTGTGGAGGTGAGGAAGAAAACAAAAACCACATGTATTATCAGTAGAGCTGTGCTTTGCAAATTTACTCTAGATCTTTCTTTAGTTTTGTGTTCTGCTGGATGGATTTTGACTACTGGACAGAAGATTTTTAGGAACTTCAAACCAGAGTTTGGTTATAGGGCTGTTTTACAAGGTAATGTGATCAGAGGAATCAGCCTGACAAAGAGAGTTAACAGCTATGATTGTATGCATTTGAAATAAATGGAAGTGCTGAAATAATTAGGAAAATGTTGGCAATTAGCACATCAGAGTAGCAGCTAATCTACCAATTACTTACGTAAATTAATAGGTCTTAAAACAACCACAGTCTGTGTTCTAGTAAACATTTATGTAAGAGAAGAATTGAAATCCCATGGTGTAGTGGGGAAAAAAATAATAGAAATGTGTGCAAAGAATTGGGCATGCTGATCATCCATGACTGAACATTGAGGCCATTCAATTAGATTAGCTCCAAGTATTTAATATTTTTTTTTCCAAAATTATGCAAGCAAATATGCCACAAATCTAAAGGAAGCACTTAAGATGATTTTGAAACCAGTTTCATTGTTTGCTTTATGGAGAATGAACGATAAAGCAACTGGAAAGAGGGGCAAACGTTGAAGCAAAGAAGGAGATAGAATCAGAAAAAAAAAAGACAGGTTAAGTGCAAAAAAAAAAAATAGTAAGAAAAGTTAAAAAGAAAAGGTAAAAATATTTAAGCCACTCTCTAAGTCAGCATGTGTTTTAAAAATAAGTCATTCAGGATTTTATAGTTTAATTTTTTGCAGAGAAACTCGAATAACATGGAGACAAAGCCGCTCCAGTGACACTGCATTGAAATCAGCTCTTGTTTACACTTTCACTCTTCAGCGCATTGCCAGGCTCATGGCGCTGGGATCTGTATGCGCATGGGCAGGCACGCTATAGGCTTGGAATAGGATTAGCAAACAAAGGGTTTGCTCATGCACATGCACCTCGTATTTACATGCCGAGATGGAATTGTTAACCATTAGCTTCTGTTTCAGTGTCACCACAATCGCCCGGCTGTTTACTAGTATATCTTTTCAGGTTTTAAACCAATTAATTTCACTTACCAACTATAGAAGTGTATTACAAGGCTTTAAAAATGTATTGTCATCTGTGTGCAAAAAGAAAAAAAATATTAAATGAGTTTGAGGAATTCAGTGAACAATGAGGCTTTTGTTTTACATTTTTGTCTTGTGAAGGCAGCCGTGAGACAGCAGAAATGGTAGGATCAAATTAGTCTACGGATGGAAAGAAGAATATTGTTTTCCTCAGCATCAAGTGCTGGATTTTCATATTTTTCAGAATAATATGCAACTTATTTCTGTGGCAGAAAATCCTCACCTTCCACACGCTCCTGAAACTAGCCAATAGGAGGGAGGCATGAGGAAAATAGGGTAAACAGACAAAAACTAATCAGCCTATTCTTGAAGTCTGTTGCCAACCGCACAGATGATTTTTTGATTAATCTGGAGCTTTGTGCAGATAATTCTTGCTGATGACTGATGGGTGTCTAAAATTTGTAAAGACAAGACGTAAATATTTGCTCAAATCTGCTGAGCCAAATCATTGAGGTGACTTGATGTGCCTAGATTTTAAGTTTTGTTACATATATTTTTATTTATCCTTTTATAAGCTTGCATGTTAATTGAATAGCTAGAAGTTGTAAAAGGTGGTTAAAAAGTCATCTTTCTGTACATTAATACAGATCTACAGAACTCAGATGCTAAAAATAAATCATATGTATGACAAGAAACTTGAAGTTAATAGCATATAGCGTGCTAATACTTTCTTCTTGCTTCCAAGAGATTTTAAAATAATCATTTAACCTGAAGTTTAGTTGCTAAGAAGTATGGTTTCCAGCCAAATAAGCAGATAAGAAAGCTGCTCTTTCATTCCTGTTTTTTATCTGTAAAATGGATACAGTATTTGTAATATGCATTTCAGACAAAATTCTGAGGCTTTTTTTTTTTTTTTTTTTTTTGGTATAAATTACTCCCATCTCGTATTCACTTGACAGTTGCTGTCCATTGACTTAACAACAGTCAATCTAAGCATACTATGGCACTCTCTCCTAGGACGTAGAGGACACTGATTTATATCATCATTTTCTTTGCTTTAATTCAGAAGCTTGAATGTCAGGTAAGTGTGTGAGTCACTGAACTGTTGGTGATCTTTGATAATGGTTTGTCAGTCCAGCTGTTGAAGCTGTTAACACTCCACAAGCTGGCAAAGTACTCCCTGGTGCAGGGAATCATGGATCAAACAACCCGGTGTTTGCTGCAGTCACCTGAATGGCAAGAGATGAGATTCAGATTGCAGTACATAAATGAACTGTTATGTTGGAGACCATACTGGAATAAACATCTCAGGCTCGCCAGGTGATTTACGTGGCGAGTGAGACAGAATGGAATGACAGAATGCGAGTGAGCTGATGATTGAACTTGGTAGATGTTCCTACGTATTGCTGATTGTAGGTATATAAAACATTACTCTCCTCATTCAGGTGGTGGTGGAGTTTTATCCTAAAATGGTTTTATATACGCATTCAGTGTATTTTCTTTTTTTGTTCCTGCAGAGATCCACTCTTTCCTGAAGTTTCGCGTCTTACACACTCACATGCCAAGGTATCAATGTCAAAATTATGCTGGTTAATTTCTCTTCCACATATCAGTTATGTTTTTGAGATTGTGCAACACAGGGGACTTAAATGGGTGGGAAGCCAAAGAAAAATGGTGTTCAAACCTGAGTGCTGCAGGGACAGATGGACCAGTATTTTTTTTCTGCAGTGCCACTTGTAGCTAGGTGGACTTCTATCACATTTAATTTCTTTAAGTTTCTCTTCTGTAAAGCATATCTGTCACTTCATGGAAGTGTTCAGTGCTTTGAACATCAATTTAACAATTCTAAGTGCAAAATATTAGAACCTAATTTCATGTCTTCCTTGCTCAGGATAGTATTAGAGGCAGTGCTGCAGTTTTCTAGTTGTACTAATAAACTAATAGTCAAAATAACTTAAAGCAAGGGAAATAAAGTGGAAAAAGGGGATTGAGATTAGGAACAAACTGTAAAAACTCAAAAGCCTCCAATTTACATTGAGTCTTTTAGGAGGTGAGCTAAAGTTTCCAAAACGTTGTTTTTCGTCATTTATCAGAATACAGTAGAGAAAACTAATTTTGGAAGATTAATTGCTTGGACGAAAGTAAGAAAATATTGTGTTGTTTTTTTTTTGTTTGTTTTTTTCTACAGGGAATTTATAACATTAAAATAACACTTCTAAAAAAAAAATTGAAACCATAATAAGCACTGTCCAAAGAAATGCAGTCTGTTGACAAATAATGTCTCAATAATATTTGAAAGCCTTGCTTATGCATTCATTTATTATGAGTATGTCTGAAAGAGGTCCCACAGGCAAGTAACTATTGGACGTGTTATAATTTGGGCATATGGACATAAAACATGCAAGATAAGCACTAGTACAAATAAAACTGAAGAGATTTGGTGCTCTCCTGAGATTGTGAGGCTTTGAAAATCGTTCTTACTCAAATTCAGGGATACTTTTCTATATGAAAAAGGAGGGGAAAACAAACAAAAACATACTAGCAAGTAGTAATTTCTGATTAAAATCACTGCTTTCTGGAAAATTTTGTAGCCACTAAACAAGAAGAAATGTGCTTCCGCGCCCATGGCTCACAATAGACCATATTCTGGAAGTAAGGGGAACAGAACAACTTCAAGGTATATTATGTATCTCTTTTTTTTTTTTTTGCTTATAATAAAATATTTAATTGCTGTTTTTTTCTTGCAGGTTATTTTTATTCATATATGCTGCTGTGTATAGGTTTATCACACAGAGGCACCAAACTGTTTCCTCTGTAGTCAGCTCCACCGTGTAGCTGTCTCTGTTTACTTGCATGGAGCACCTGAAATCATTCCCAAACAGCTGATTATGACAATTGAACTGTTGCTTTCTGCCCAAGCACTTCTCAAGGCTAACAGTTAAGCTGCTAACTCCTTCAGCGAATGGATGCCTAATGAGCATGCTTGTGGGAGATAGATCTGGGGCAACTAGAGAGAGAGCACACTTTGGTGCTGCAGGCTGATTAGTGATCAGATACCTGATGCTATCTAGGGTCCCTGCTATTTTTGTGAATCATGGGCTTACGGGACAAGAGTTGGTAATAGTATCACAGCTTTCAGGGGTTTTCGCCTAGTGCTGAAAAGCTTCAGCTCTGTAGACAGCAAATTTGAGGTCATATAACCAAAAATTCGAGATCTGGACAAAAGAAGAGTAGAAAAGTCATGACAGAAATCTTGGGGGCAAATGAAAGCAGCTACAAGAGAACATACAGACTTAGAAAATAGGATGGAAACTGTCTACAAGATGGCACAATGTGAACTTAGCACAGGCCAGTATTATCTTTTAGGATTTAGAAGTCACTTGTGGATCGTTTGTTCCTCTTTGGCTCAGGTGAGGCTGTTGTGATGGCACCATCTCATGAGGTTTAGAAACAGAGCTGTGCAGGGAGAACCTTTAAGATGAACGCAAAGTTGTGGGAGAAGTGAACTGGCATGGGTTTTGAGGCTGCGTTGTAATAAGGATACATTTGAGTAAGATTTAGGAGCTTCAGATGATGCGGGAACTAATGTCATTGTTTTATAAAAGAAAGCTGAGGAGATGGCCTCTGTAGCAGCTGTCATGTATGTTGTGTTCATCAGTGTCATTACAGGCTCTGGATCCAACTGTAAATCCAACTGTAAGGATTAACGAAGTTTCCTACCCAGGCATAATGATATATGAGTTGTGGCAGTAAGGTGGGAATGTAGGTAGAGAGAACCAAGTTGGAGAAGTTTAACAGCATGGAGAAGATATAGTCAAATTTAAGGCTGAAGATAGTAGTTTAGACCAAAAGAACATTCTTCTGTTTATTTCTCTTACTCTGATTTAGCTTTGAAATTGTCAGAGAAAAACACCATACTAAAAGCTTAGCAGAAAGTGGTATTGTTCTCTGCCCCCCATGGTGTAATACATGAACTGATATAATTATGTGGAATACAATAAAGGTATTTTACATAATGAAAATGGCAAGTTGCTTTCTTTCATATTAAGATGCATCAATGGCAACAAAGTTGCTGTAGGTATAGCAAATACTTCATATTTTTGTATTTTTTTAAATTATAAATTTAACATCTAGGGCTTGTGTATTTTTTTATTTTTTTTTAGTGCAGAAATAAGTCTGGAAGCACAAAATGCTGATCATGTTGCAGTACTGGAGGATTGCATAGATTTTTCTTTAGCAAAAACAATAAGTGAAATTGAAGAAAAACTAGATAAAGGATGCTTGCCAGATTGTCTAGATGATGACATTATTCCAAACATTGGAAACGAAATCGGAGCAGGTAGGTTTCTTCATATGGTTTCATACTTTATTCTTACTTCCTGACTGTTAGTAATGGTTTCTTTAGGGGGTGGGGTGGGGTGGGGTAGTAGACATTACAGGGAAAGTTCTGAAGTCCTTAATTTATATTATGGTAAAACAAAAAGGTTTGTCTTCTCATACAGTCCTAAAGAAAGATGAGATCACATAGGAATAACCACGGGAAAAACTGATTTATTTTTTTTATCCTCATCTCCTCCTTTCTGAGTTGACATTTGAATGTTTACATATGTTGATTTGTGGATACAACTTGATTCATTTCACTCAGGAAATGAAAATACATGATCCTATGATGCTAAACTTGTGTTTATGTGTACACAGAAAGTGCACTAGTGCGTAGGAGTGGTATTAATCTATTAGGAGGGTTGTGCAGTCTACATGTAATTCCTTGTTGTGAGCAGCATGAAATTACTTTTTGTGTAACTACACAAATTACAGCTACAGATTGATTGCAATGTAGGCATGCCCTGCAATATAGTTTCCTTGATTTTAAACTCAAAACATACTATAATGTACAGTATGACAAGAGCTTCCAGTAATTTTCTGTTTTGAGAAGAGCCTCTTGCAGTTTGAATATGCTGTGTTCAGTCATTAAAAAAGAAAAATCTATCTAAAGCAACTCTAAGAATGAGAAACTTGAAACATTTATCTATAAACCTTACTTTTATCTTGCCTATTTCTCTTAATAAACAGTCAATATTGTGTGTTTTTGAAAACAAGATGATGAAACTGAATTGTTCTTGTGTTGGTCTTGCCTCTTCTCTGCATTGAGTCATGAGTACTTGTGGGTATTAAATAATAAATTTTTATGTTCACAGAAGCTCAAATCAGGTTTCTTAAGGCCAAGCTACATGTTATGCAGGAAGAGCTGGACAGCTTAGCGAGTGAATGCAGGAAAAAGGTAAGATGTGAGTTTTCTTATCCGTAGAAATAGAGTATATCCCCCTTTTACAAATAATCAGAATAGAATCCCTTTATCTTTAATTAGGCTTTCTATTTTTCCTTTTTTTCTCTTCAGTTAGTAAAGAACTAAGGTTCTATTAAAAAAAAAATCAAGAGTAGTAATTTCTGTATAAACATAATCTTAAACTATAAGCTTTTAAAGCATACTTCATGAAAAAGAATTTGAGACAGAAATGAATGATTAGTACTGAAGATGTGCCCCTGCTGTAGGGACACTGCGGTGCTGCAGTGAGGAGGAGTCAAAATACAGACCCATGATATATACAGAGGGAAGATGAGTAGTACCCAGAGATGGGTAATAGAAGGAGAGGGATGGAATGAGAAGTAAATCAAGTTTGTGAAATTTAGTCAGGTACTCTGGGGGTCCTTGGTAGGAACAAAAAAAAAAAAAAAAAAGTGGAAACAGCTCATTTGTGATCCACTTTCAGTGGAATATTGTAAACAAAATGGAAATCAGGCTTTCCCATTCCCAGGACACCATTCTTGCTGAGAAGGACTGCATTTGGGGCTACAAGTTTAGTGAATCACGTTATGAATTTAAGGAAAGGGGAGACTGTGCTGGTATCCTTCTGCTACAGTGTACTACAAAAGAGTTTTTTGATCTACACTGTCTGGCAATATACTTTCAGGTGATGCTCAAAACACCTCTAGAAAGGTAAAACCTGAAATAGTTCTTGTCTGTCTGCCAGAGGGATCACTTCTTTTTCATGCATTTGGAACCAAGCAAGGATTTTGAACTAACTTGCCTTTTTTTTTTTTTTATATAATTACGTTATTGTTGACTGTGGTCTCTTAACTTCAGAATGTTTTTTTTTCCTCCTTTTCCCCAGGCCCAAATTTATGATGACATTCAGAACATATGCTAAACCACCCATGTTTTTTTCTCTCAAAGTTTTGATTGAGAGTTAAGAAGCAGGACAATATTAAAATTGTTTTGGAGATAGGTACCTAGAGAAAATCTGTAGAAGGAATTAGATTTTGATATTTTATATCTGTACTTGAGACCGTATTTAATATTTATCAATGTGGTTACTTCTGCATTTCTATATATCTATGCTGTGATCAGAAAAAGGCTGTAACATCAGCTTTTCAAGACACTTTCACTTTCAGATTAAACACCATTTTGTCAGTAGCTATAGAACTTCAGCATTCCGTGACAAAAATACTATGGAGTTCAGTTACTCTAGCAGATGACAGGAGAAAACCTCATACCTACTTCTGCTTCCATACGACTCTGTATGTAGTTTCTGTGGTGTGAAAATAACTTTATTACATTCTGAAGGCCTCAGGAAGAACATACTTGCAAAGCCTCGAGACAGACTGTGAGTTTTGCTTCAATTCACAGTACAATTATTATAAAGAAACCTGTTTTAAATATAAAGAATGGGAATATCTGAGGTGCATATGTTCACCAAGCACTCAATATTAAGAACCCATTTCCTGTGTGAGAAGCATGTATTGCTGTGGGCTGGGAGGGTAGGAGAGACTCCTGTTGTGTTTTGTTTTTTTTTTTTTTTTTAATAGAAACTCCACTTTCTGTGCATGCCTTCTTAGTTTTTGATAAAGAAATGAAGGGCATAATGTAGCTCTGAAATAACCTACATTAGTATTCACTTGCAGTGTTTAAAAGGTTATAAATGTAAAATGCCTTTAAATTATAAGGCTTAATGTGGGATATAATTGCCAGTAGGTCATGAAGCTAGTACAGGATTCACTTTATGTTGAGAGAAACCTGGATTTGAATACTTGATGCATCCTGGAACATTAGCTTGCTTTTAAGTCAAAACCAGGTAATCCTTTAAAACATAAAGGATGGATTATCAGTAATTATATGCCCTTCTTTTTGCTAGATTTTTTTCCTAATTGTGTGCATTTAGCTATTCTCACAAAAATGTCACGAAATATCTATGTGCCATTGTTATTCGTATAATTCCTTAACATTCTGATGGTTCTCACAGCCTTTGTGTTACAGGAAACTATATGTTTTAGGTATTACTACAAGGCAGTCCCAACTTAAAGACTGCAGAAAATTAGATGAGCAGAAAAATATTTTTTGAAGTACTGCTCTGGTAAACTCATGATCTGTTTCTTTAGTTTGTCTACAAAGCATTGTGAAATCTATCACCATCTAAAAATTTTAAAATAACAGCATTTAAAAAATGATTATATCTACAATATATAGACTTGTAGTTTTATTTACGAAATATTACTATCACAATAGTCTACTGCTTCCTTGCAACATTTTAATTTGTTTTTTTTTGTTTTTTGCTAATTGCTGTCAAACAGGATGATGAAAATCAGAGTTTAAAGTCTCAGCTTAAGGATACTGAGGAAGAAAAGACTAGGCTGCAACGAACAATCAGTGTGCAACAGTCACAGAATGAAAAGTACAAAATGTTGTCACAAGAAGCAAACAAAAAAAGTGAAGGATTACAACAAGAGGTCATTGCACTAGGAAAGGTATTGCAAATATTAGTCGAATTTATCTCATGAAAGGGAAAAAAGCATCAAATCACCCTCTTCAGGCTAGTTTTGCAGATTAGTATCCAACGATCTCATTAGCATTTCAATCTTTGGTAACAGTCTTAGAAAATGTATCTTAATATGGTCTAATCACTTTGTAGAAAGAAGAAATGACATTTTGTTAATTGTTTTTCTTCTGTTTCTACTATCGTATATTCTGTATTTTAAAATTGTGTGAAAGATCTGCAGGAGACAAAGCCACCTTTTGTGACTGCTGTCAAAGCCATAAAGAAATCTTGAAAATACAGGGAAATTGTATTTTTCTGGTTTTAATTGTAGTTGCTAAAAATTAATGATGCTTTTGTGGTAAATTGCAGAACCTGGTGGAAGTTTTTAAAAAAACAAACAAACAAACAAAAAAAACTGCAGGTCATTTTAGTATCCTCTGCAGGTAGAGGAAAGGATGTCTCTTTATTCTTTGAAATGGACTATCTGAAAATCAGCCACTCCAATTTGGATGTATCAAAATTAACCTGGCTCCTCCTGCAGGCCGCATGTGCAGAATTGTATACGTGCCTAGTTACAGCAGATGGCCTGTATACCCAGCTTTGTTTGTTTGGAACTTCATCGAAGAGCAGCATGTGTTTTTCTTTAATTACTGAGAGCTAGAGAGGTTGACATCAAAATCCTGCACTACATATAGTAGTGTATAATGGATGTAATGTAACCAGGAATGTTAGTCAGGAACGTGGGGAAAGCAGAACGCAACCTGTAGCTTAACAAAGCCTCATTATACCTCCACTGTATTGTACTATGCAACTGTATAGGTGTTCTTTCATCTTAGTGTTACGAAGTCCTGGCATTTTAAAACTAAAATGTGCTAAGCTTGTGTGTAGTTTCTGCGCAGATACTTGGAGATTTTGAGTTCACTCAGGTACGTACCTTGATTGTTGATTCTGTCAGGAAAATATATGTTGGTTCTTGCATATTCACAATTAGAAAATTTATCCCACCATTTAAGATGCATCCATTGCAATTAAAATTTGATTCACATCTGCTGTACAGCTACCATATCCAAAATATGGTCTCTATACCAAGTTTACTTAGATTCTCAGCAATTTAAGCAACTTTATTAATCTCCCAGTTGGTTTTTTGTACGCACCTAGGCAAAGAGTTTCACCAAGTTTTCACAATTTACCTGAAACATCGTAATTAATTTATTTCTATGTTTCATTCTTCTGCTTTTTGGTCTCCCTGACTCTTATCGTCTTCTAAGCATCTGCCCTCATCTAGGTGATCTAATAAGCGTTATCACCATTTTCTGTTTGCTGCCTGGTTGGAAGAATATTATTTCCTCTATGTTCTCTCCCACTTGTTAACTCAAATTAGTTATAATGTCATATAAAGTTTAGGGAAACATCAAACTTTTGCTCTTAATCCTTTCAAGACTTTGTGCAGGGATTTTATGGCTTGTCTTGAAGAAAATCAATGTTAAACATCTTCTCTCAAGTGTTTTATGGGGGATGGGGGTAGCACCAAAAAAAAAAAAAAGTTGAAGCAACATCTTTGCCAGCTGCTGGGGAGGTAGATTGACCAATACCATTTTGAAGAGTTAGTGAGATGCAGCTTGCTCTCCTCTTCATCCATTTTGGAGAAGATTTCCAGCTTCCCAGAAAGACCCAGTCCAGTCATAATTTACCTTTTTTTTTTTTTTTTTGTGGTTATACTTGTCAATTAGATGTGTACCTGGGTGCAATATAAGCATACTAAAGTGTATTTCTTGGATAACTGATGGTTACTTAAAGTAACCACCACAAGAGCTTGTGTGGAATTAAGGAAATGGAACAACTGCTCAGAACATGAGAGCCTAAGAGTAAAGGGTTAAAAATAAGATGCTCCCCCAACCTCAGTTTGTTTAAAATAATCTTTCTGTACACAAAATTTGATACACTTTTTTTTTTTTTTTTTAAAAAAAAGTCTTTCTTTTTCACAAATGACAAGATGTGCTCTTTCTGCCAGAATTGTTTATTTCTTCTACTTTGTCTTTTATCTGTATGCTCTGATCTTTAATCTCATTACTCTGTTTCTCAGCTTGGTCTCTTTTTCTTATTTCCCCACTTACAGCACTATGAAATACCCTCATCAGAGATAAGAGGGAACTGTTTTGATTGTTGCCATAAACACTGGATGAACTATTTTCTGCTAGATGAAATAGTTACTACCCTGAGGCATTAGGGTAGGTTGTTTTAACTTCTAGTTTGTAATTACATGTGATAAGCTGTGAGAAAAAGAGGTAAAGAAGCAGTTGCGAATACTAGCCACTGCTCTGAAGTCTGCCACAGCCTGAACATGGCAGCACTTTTCCCCGTTTTTCAGACTGGGCATAGCAGTGGTCTCCTGTATCAATCCTGTGGACTTCCATGATCAGCTCCACAATACTCTAAGAGAATGCTAAAAGAGAGCTTAGAAAGACTTTTCAGGATTTAAAAGGAGGAGGGAAAAAGGGGATAACAGTGGTATTAATGGTCTTGGATTCTATTCACAGGCCACAGAAGTCTGTTAAGTTCTCAGGGATGAGCATTGCTGCAAATGTCTTGGTTGTATGGTATTCATTAAAGTACCATGATTCATAACGTTTGTTTTTAACCTTTTCTTCCTACATAGGAACTAGAGCATTTAAAGCGTGTACAAAAGCAGGCTGCAACCAGTCAGAGTGCAACAGAGGTTCGCTTAAATAGGGCCTTGGAAGAAGCAGAAAGATATAAAGTGGAGCTTAATAAACTGAAGCAAAGTAACAAGGTACAGTGGTTCAGAAGAAAGTTTCAATTTGTGATTACTCAATATTGCTGATGTGAGACAAATAGCTTTGGAAGTACGGTGTCCTTTACAGACTGTCCCAGAAGTTACTAACAGCAAGTCATCAAGGGGCTTGATAACTTATCTCTGATGATACTGCTGGAGGAAGAAATGCATAGAAGAAAATGATAGCCTCTCATTTTTTTTGCCTTTTTTTTTTTTTTTTTTTTGGATAATAGACGTCCCTAGAAAGGGGGGAAAGTACACATACACAACTAATAAAAACACAGGCAAACCACATTATTAATTTTGATGCATCCATTTGCTTGTCTGAAATGTCATTTGTGGCTACTATTTGTCATTTTGTTATGTTATGCCAAGTTTCTCTGTTTAAAGCTTCACTTGACTAATCTATTTCTCATTTTTTTCCCATGGTAGGATGTAGTTAACCAAGAACTCAAAGCAATTGAAGAATTAAAAACAGAAAACAAGAAACTGCAGAAAGAAAAAGGAGAGCTAATTGCAGGTTTCAAAAAGCAGCTCAAGTTAATTGATATTTTAAAGAGACAAAAGGTAAGGACACAAATGCTGTTGTATTTCAGATAACTCTTAACTGAATTTGTCTGTTGTCAAGTTACGTACTCACATACATGTAAGCTAGAGCCCCAAGACCAGGAAGTTGGAATACAAAGGAACAGCAGCTTTTATTAGCACATGTTGCTAATGTTTTTCTTTAAAGTAAAAGCTGGTCCTCTTTTGAATTGACTCCATTCCTAATTTGGAACATATCCTGTTATGGTAAAAGATTACTACTGACGAGCTTCGAGACAAAGAATATATGTTCAAGAATAAATATTGTTCAGGTTGTAACAGCAGCTCCCTGCAGTGCTGTATCAATAGAATCCATTTTAGCATGTGAGGTTTTTTTGTTTTGTTTTTTCCTCCAGCATATTACTTGTATATCATCAGCTATAATATAGCACCCTCCCAGGATTAAGGCATTACATTTCAGACTTGCATTGTTCCTGGATTCTCAAAGTGCATCCTTTGCAATTAATCCTGCTTCTTTGTACACATGTACAAATCTGCCTAAGTGCAGATCTCCCTTTGTGTCATGGAAAAAAAAAAAGGAGTGGGTGAGGGGAAGAGTATTTAGCCTAGGTGTGAATTTACTAGAGTCAAGGATGGGAGTTGATCTACGTCCTTTTCTAACTCCTGGAATGTCATGCATTCTTGGAGTCACAATGACATCTACATGGCCGCGTGGGTTCCCTATCTACATGGCACTGGCACCTAGCCTTATTTTGAAAGTCATTTGTTTGTATATTCGTTTAATATCTCCTTCACTTCCTCTCTGAGGGCATAGAAAGAAGGACGGGCTTCTGCTTTCAGCTTTCTTTAGTATGTGAAGCTGAAATTGAATATAGAGTAGGTAGTAGAATACTTGCTAAAAATTCATTTTGAATGGAATCACTGGTGAAGACTGTTCCTGAAACACTTTGAAAAATGCGTTTACCTACTCTGCAGTGTCCAAATACCAAATACATTTTCAGCATACACCTATCAAATGAGCTTTCATGGAGCAAATTGAAAGAACCTGTAGGTTTTCATGAAAGCGAATTACAGGGAAAGGAAGATACATTAAGAGATGTTGCCCAAATCAGAAAGTCTCTCCCCTTACTGTCAATGCATGTAGGTCTGAGTTCTGTCGCACTTCTCCCTCAAAGGACTGGGTTAGGTTCACGTGCTGTTACTTGTATCGGTTTTCCTTTTGATGTTGCATGGAAGGTTTGCAGAGCTCTGTACTTCAGAGTTCTCTAGATAGGCTCTTAACCTGGTAGAGCGGTTCACTCCTGCTCACTGCTGAATCTTTATCAATCCCAGTAACTGCAGAGTGTAGTAGGAAGAAAGTATCAGTGATAGAGTTAAGGCTCTGCTTTTTGCACTCAAACCACAGCTGTCAGCTAAAGAAAGCAAGTAATGGCGACTTGTTGAGCAGAAGGATCTTAGAAGGACTAGCCTTTACGGTAAGAAAGTAGAACATGTGCCCTTCAGAGTGCTGCAGTGATCACCAGGCACTTTGTAAACACTTGTGAAGCTGTTGAGCCTCCAGAGAGAAAGAACAGCCCTGTATGAAGTGGCAACTTCATAAAACAACAGGCACATACTTATCCCAAGAACGGAGAACTGCAGTGGGGAAATACACCCTTGAATTTGGAATACATCTCCAACACGGGACAAAGGAGAATAGAGAGTTGGAATAAGAACAACTGGGACTGCTCATGTACTTCCAGTAGAAGAGTTTTTCTGGCAGAATTAAGAGGAAATCTTGGGAGTTCATCTAACAGAAATACTACTAGCTTAGCCTTGTCTGGCCTTTCTAGCTCTTTAATGTTATTTTGAGAACAACAACAACAAAATGTAGCATTCACTCAAAAGATCATTTCCATGAGCTAGCTCACTGTCCTCTGGAACATGAAATGCGTGTCTCACTGAAACGTGTGTCCAGGGACAGTGTTTCTGTTTGACTGAGCCAGAAACATAGTATCAGATAAACCATACATTTAAAAAAAATAGTTTAAAATACTTAAGAAACAAAACTTAACACATTTTTAAAAAAATCTGAATACCATAAGAGAACTGCAGATAGTAGAGAAAGCAACTTATCTTCTGTTATTAAAAACATTATGTACTCACAGAAAAAGGATGTTGTTAATTGTTGACCTTTCTGAACAGGCAACAAGTAGAAAAACCTGAATGAAAATGGTGCTGACACTGCCTTTTATACCTGGCAGCAGAAGGAGCTGGGAAGTGCACTAACACTCACCTGAGGCCGATATGCATAATCACCAGAAGACCTTCAGGTTGATTTTACATCAACCTCTTGTTGAATTAATGAGGAAAACCTAGTTTGGGTCATTGGTGTAGTATTCATGTGTAGTGAGATGCACAAAGCAGGTACAGATAGTCTGGAGGTGAGGATATGCTACGATATGCTGCTACCACATGAAGAAAAATAAAGGAAAAAAAACACAGAGTAGTAGGATGAGTTGCAGCTGGCAGCAAGGAGGTGTTGGTGTCCAAACTGGACTCTTTAGACCATTCTCTGCTTGCCTCGAAAGAGAGAAACTCATAGAAAATCCTAGTTCTAAAAGGAAATTAGGGAGTTCATCTGGGTTTTACAGAGCTGGAGGGCGCTACACTATCAGTGGGAATTGCTTAGGCTTCTTTGTTGTTGTTTGGAACTGACAATGTGTCTGTATAGTGAGAAAAAGATCAGATACCTTGTAGCCCAGACCTGTTTCCTGTTCTTTAAAACATAGCCATTCTATTAAAAAGTGCATTCTGAATGGGAACTGCTTAGATAGGACATGGTCCTTGCCACTTGCAGTGTTGGTAAGTAAAGAGAGGCTATTGCAGTGTGGGGATGTGGCATATTTGTGCTAGATGCTGTGACAGCAGCTGCAACCCAGTGAGCTTGCAGGGCTTCCTGGCTGCTGTGCCTTTCTGATTGGCAGCTCTGTGCAAATGTGCGAGCCATTGAGTACTTGTTCTCTCCGCAATCACCTGGATGATGTTCTTCCAAGCAATTACATTTTTTTTTTTAAACAGAAAATAGCCTTGTAATAAGTTTTAAAGTTCTGTTTGTTCCACTCAAGGTTCTGTTTAAAGTATCCTATATAATATGCTATATCCTATATAGACATGCCATAATGAACCCCAGATACAGGGCAATATAACAGAGTAGTCTGCTCCAGATATCTCTCAAGGTGTATTAATGTTATGCTTTGTTTTATGCTGATTATGCTCTTTGTTACTGGTACTGTATTCCTTTGCTAAAATACTCAACATTAAATCATGCATTTTAGAAGCATTAGTAGAAGCATTAGTACTGTGAATGAATCAATGATGTGTTTAGCTTTAAAGTTAGCTGAATATTGATCAGCTTGAAAGAATGAATACACAGTTTCTCAGATGTTTTTTTGGGGGTCATGGGAGGTGTCAATTTTCTGGTAATTTCCATGCCCTGTTAAAACGTATTTTTAAAGTAATACAAAGAACTAAGAAAAACTACTGATCCCACTTGACTAGAGTTGAGGTTGCATTATTTAGCATAAAATTATATCCTTACACTAAAAACTGAGAATTTTGCAGGACATATGAACAAATTTGAAGCCCCTTTCAGCTATCTCAATTACACAGGACTTTATATTTGTCATTCGCACTAGCATGTCTTCTGATCCTGATTTCTTTTATTTCTTTCGAGATGCACATTGAAGCTGCTAAGATGCTTTCTTTTACTGAAGAGGAATTCATGAAAGCTCTTGAGTGGGGAAATTACTGATTCAATAAAAAAAAAAAGTTTGAAATACAAGTCAGATGAGACAACTTTTTGGCACTAAAAATGTTTGTTAATAAATCACAGTGATTTGTTTTTTGTTGATTCTGCTTATGTTGCAATTATTTAACTCTTAGAAGCCTGCTAGCTTATATTGCAGTATCACTTGAAATACAAATTGCTAAGCTTCAAGTCAAACTGTCCATTCTGTGGTGAGCAGAGGCACTGGGAATGCAAGCAAGATTCCAACAAGGGAACTGTTATCATTTTTGTTTGTTTTAGTATTCAGAAATGTTTGTTAGATAAGGTAATGCTCAGTCCAAAGAGAAGTCAGCGTTCAGTCTTATAAAATTCCTTATTGTAATAGAAACAAGTTAACAAAAATGTCACATCCTTTTCAAGTATTAACAGCTCTTCTGTGAAAACCATTCGTAACTTGTTTTAGTTGTTCATCTTACAGCCTGAGTGGCAAAAACATACCTGAGAATTGCCCCTCGATATCCAGAGTGATTCTATAGATCTGGAAGAATTGTTCAAAATTTCTACTTGATTTAGTCAAAGTAAAAAAAGTTGCCTCTTTCCCTGGCCATCAGCTGCTGCTTATGGATACCGTCAGGAGTGATGGCTCCATACTCACAGGCGCCCTACTGGCATTATCTCCTTGAAGATTTTATTATGTCATCATTATAATCAAGAACTAGATAAAAATGTGAGTGTAGATGAGCTGTGTGCCTTAATGAATGGGAGCAATAAAGGTCACTCCTGGCTGCATGAATCTTTGTCAAACCTCAGCTATTTCAATGTATTCCTCCCACACAGCAACCTAATAGGAACACAACAAACAAACAGTAAGTTTATGTGCACGAGTAATAGTATAAGGTGATTCTGACCTCACAATGAGACTTCTCTCTCCTTAGATTGTACTAGCAAAGTAAAATGAGCTAGCACTGAACATGTAATTCAGATGTACCATTTCTAAGGAGAAACATTTAGAGTAGTGTTTTAATAGTGTTATATGCAAATATAAATATTTAAATTAAAACCAAAAATAGTGCATCAGGATGTTATAGTCTATTATGAAATATCCATCTGAATTTACAGGGTCTTAAGTTTCTGTTCAGTTGCTAGAGAAAACATCTTTAAACATTGCTTCAACCCCAAACTCAATTGTCCGATGTAACTGACAACTCAACTTCCTAACAGTTTATTGGTGAAAAATGCAACTAAAATACATATTTAAATGAAAGTCGCTGTCCCTCAGATCTTCCAGTCTTAAAATGGAGGCTTTTTGACAATAAAAAGGAGCTCCTCGCTGTTAACATCAACAGAAATTTTCATTAGAAGTCAGATGACATCTAGTGGCAAACCAGGAGAGGAGATGGTGGAAATTTCATCCCTCTTCAGAAAATGCATTATCTCTTCTCTTTTGGTAAGCCAGCCTGAATTCCTCACCAAGCATGTTAATGTCATCTTCACCTTGGAGTATTCCCTGCAATAAGGGGAAAGAAACACACATAGAAGATAAAATAAATTCAAAAGATGATTATAAATCTTTTTGTGTAAATTGTAAAGCTTTTATCTATCCATAGTGCCAGTACTCTCTTTAAAAACAAACAGCTCTGAAAACCATCAACAAACTTCACTGGATGAGTTTCTAATTGCTGCACTCGGTGCTAACCTGGAGCTGCCGAGCAACTACATTGAAAAGAGGCACTGGGTAAGACGTGTCTTTATCACGTTGTGTTGAAATTAGCCTGCACAAAGAAATTATTTCGGAAATCAGGTGATACTTGAACAACTTGAACAGGAATTATACTTTGGAAGACTAAGTGTGTTTTGGGGAAGGGACGGACTGGAACCCAGAAATTAAAATCTCTAACCCTAATTCTAGTGGTCATACTGAAGAAAAAAAGTTAACACCAGTACATGAAACATTAATTAAATCTTATTGAAGTTTTTGATAAAATTGTTTTTTTCTAAAAAAGCAGCTTTTTCCTTTTCTCAAAATGCACATGACCCACAGAATGTATCTTGCAGTATTTCAAAAAACATTACAAATTACAGCTGTATCAGAGGCTTCAAAATGAGGCAGAACTTTGGTGTTTATCCATTTTGAGTGAAACGGGCATTTTGAATCATACCAGCTTTTAGATACAGTGGACACCTTTCTAGCTGGAAGAGCCCTACTTAAAAACTTACATTCCATATCCCAAAAGCTTTGTATGTGCAAAAAGGGCTGGGGAAGCTTTCAACAAACTCCGTATGCATCAATATGGCAAGCAGTGATACGGCAATAAGGAGTATTTTTCATTGCTGCCTAATTCAGAAAAGGTGAACACGTGAGAGCTGACACAAGAAGGACACCCACTGACTCCAGGTAATTTATACAGTTGTACAACCTTACCTTGAACTAGCCCAGAGAAAAGTGATTTATAGAAAAAAATCATTTAAAGCGTTTCAGATACAGTTTACTTACTCTAGGAAGATAACCCAGTAATTTAGATGCGTGCTCTTTCAAGAGTTTCTGTCTCTCTTCTTCAACAATTAGACGAATGTTTTCTTGTCTTTTCTCCTCTAACTGCCTTTCTTCGAGTTCACGTTCCTACAATAAAGAAGTAAATTTTCTTAACCACTGAGTGTCAGCTCTGTCAACATTTATTTCCCACCAATATATACTATACTTATGGAGACTTTTTTTATGAAGTAAATTTAGTTCTTTTAATTAATTTTAACTCCTGATCATGGGAAAACTAGTTTGAAAGTGATGAAAAAGCATACGTAAAAAGGGACTATTTAAACAATAAGTGATAACTACAAGAAAAGTCTCAGACAAAATAGAAGAGTGAATACCAAGATTTGGGCTATAATTAAATTATTTAAAAGTCCTTTGAAAAAGTTTGATAAGTCAAGGTCTGGTTCCTTGTGGACTCTCAGCTGATTTAGTCCGTTCCTGTCTCACTGCTCTAGTCCAGGAAAAGGAAAACCAGGCCTGTGTTCTTATGACGATGACTAGAAATTGCAGTTCATACTGTGCGTGCAGTCTGAAAACTACAGCGTAGCATTCCATGCGTGGTTTTTAGTTTATGCCAAGCTTTTTCTTCCTCAGATGCTACCTGGAAATACTTAATCTGAAATCAAGGCTGAGTTTTCCCCTTCTTACATATCATGAGCAGTACTGCCTGATGAAGGAGGCTGAAATGGGCAACAGTTGTGTCACTGATCATATGGCTCTTGAAGAGCTATTTGCAGAGCATGTCAAGTACACCAGGATCTACAGCTGTTAAAGGCTTTAACCTTTTCAGCTGTAATAAGTTGTCTCTAAAGACTTCTTTCTTGTCAGCAAACTAAAACAAAGGCCTGCTTTCCACCTTCTGCCCTCAGCCATTTCTCTGTAATTCCCTTGTCACCTTTCCATTGTAACAACAGCCTTGTTACATAGGATAGAGAAAGATAGGATAGAGAAAGTATTCTCATATTAAGATGTTTTGGCTCAGACCAACAGCAAAACTGAACATTTCACTTACTTTATCTGCAATAAATTGCCTGCGACGGTCTTCAATAAGTTTTTCCACAGCCCTTTTGTGTTCAAGCTGTTTCATTCTTCGTTTCTGAGCATTCATCTGTTCAATGCGATCATCCTCTGCAAGCTTGGCCAACATCTGTTGTCTGAAGGCTTCTTCCTCTTCTTGCATAGCTTGTCGCGCTATCTTCTTTAGAGCAAATTGCTCTTCATATGTTTGCTTTAAGTCTAGACGTTGCCTTATTTTCTTTTCAATTTCTGCCTATAAAGGAAATTCAATAAAATGCTTTTTATTGAAAATACTTTGGAAAATTTAAACTTCAGCCAATCTACCTGATTTGTCTCAGATAAAAATTACTGTAGCTGCTACCTTCTAGCATACGTGAGTGGAGCAAGCATTCCATATTTAACAGTGGTCTCCAGTATTAACCAGTTTGGCAAGTGTCTTAAGACTGTCAAAATTAAGTCAAAAAAAAAAAAAAT
Source organism: Aythya ferina (assembly GCF_964211825.1). Classification (NCBI taxonomy): domain Eukaryota; kingdom Metazoa; phylum Chordata; class Aves; order Anseriformes; family Anatidae; genus Aythya; species Aythya ferina. Next base: position 18,367,604 of record NC_140307.1, on the reverse strand, counting down.
TTCCACAAGCATGAAGTGGGTCAACAAGACATTCCTCCTGCAAGCTCCCTGGGAATAACAGCGTCACGTATTATCTGTGTTGGATTTTATCTACAATCTGATGAGAGTCAGAGTAGGCAGGAAAAAGCAAACAGATGTGTAAAAAGCAAGCAGTTAAGCTGCTTCGCTTAAACCTGAACTTGCAAGTTACTGTCATGCTTCTTCTTAAGATAAAATCAATGTATAAAGGGGACCATGAGAGTATCCTAAACCTTCAGTTGTCTTCCTGGTTCAAAGAAAAACAAAAACCTTAGGGATGGCAAAGGAAATTCAAAAGATGAAATTTTTCCTCCAAAAACTAGAGTTTACATACAAACTGCTTGTCTGGCACGGTACATTTAGGAAATACAGTCTGCTGGAGAGAAACACTTTGTGCCAGAACAGAAAGAAGAAACAACAGAATGAGAGCTGAGGTCATTCAGCCTGGAGAAAAGAAGGCTCCGGGGAGACCTTACCGCAACCTGCCAGTACCTACAGGGGGACTCTGTCAGGAGGTGTAGTGACAGGACAAGGGGTGGCAGCCCTAAACTAAAAGAGGGGAGATTTAGATCAGCTATAAGGAAGAAACTCTTTTTCTGTGAGGGTGGTGAGGCACTGGCACAGGCTGCCCAGAGAAGCTGTGGCTGCCCCAACCCTGGCAGTGCCCAAAACCAGGCTGGACAGGCTTTGAGCAGCCTGGTTTGGTGGGAGATGTCCCTGTCCATGGCAGGGAGGTGGTACCAGATGATCCTTAAGGTCTCTTCCAACCCAAAGCATTCTATGATTCTATAAAATTCAGTTAATTTAATAAACCTGTCAGAACTGAGCTTTTGCGTTGAGGCAGCTCACATACTAAAATGGGCCTAAGGAAGTCCCTCAAAACCATCCCAAAGTCACAATGAACACAGGAGACATTGCAAAATCCAAAGTGTAAAAAAAATAAATTAAAAAAAAAACATGAATTACCCTGCCAGCATTGTTAGAAGAAAAGTTTTGGAAACAGGAGTTACTTGGCCTTTGAAGAGCATCCTCAGATGCAGAAGGAACTGCATATGGGATATACTCTCACAAAAATGTTTCTGTAAGCGTTGTGGCTGTAGTGACAATTCGTGGAGACTAAAGGAGAGCTGCTCCATCACACAGACATCAGAAATGAACAGACAGAGAAATACTGGGTAAAATACTGTCCCCCAGCTTTCACCTTATTACTTATTTTTCAGATCAGCAATTCAAGTGGTTTCACTTTCTCTTAAAATTTCTATACCCTGTCTGTTTAAATTAGGTTAGTTTACCCGTAAGTAATACATACATTTTATATTTTTCTGCATATACACTTATGTTTTTATTTTATTGAAGTTTCATCCAGACCAGCTCTACTAACCTGAATCTTCTACAGGAATAACGGCAAAGTTGCAGTACTCCTCTCCACTTGCATTCTCCCTTAAACAGTTTATGCACAGAGGACATGTACTACATGTAAAAAAGTGTTACCTGCCAAGTGCCAAACATCCATACAAGTATCTGCAGAAGTCCAGGCAAAGCAAATCTCCCCCCACGCAGTACAGAGGTACTACTGCAGCTACCTGCCAACACTTACCATCTCCTTCTTCCTCTCTGTCTCAGCTTGTTCTTCCATATACAGCTCTTGTCGTAGTTGTTCCAGTTCTTCACGCTTCTGTTGTTCTCTCTGTAGATTCTGGGCAATCTATTACAAGAAGGAAGGACTTCTCAACAGAAGACAAGAATATACAAAGTACTCTTTTATAATATCAAATTTCAATACCATGGCTTGAAGTCTTTGCTTTTTCTCCTCTGTGTCTCGAACTTTAGCCATCCGATCTTCTTCTCTTTGTTGCTGACGGTTGGCAAACTCCATGATTTTCTTATTTTCTTCTTCCATTTCTTCCCGTTTCTTCTGCCTCCAGATAGCTTGTTCTTTTTTAAATTCATCAATATACATCTGAGTTGCTCTCATTTTTTCTAACTTTAGTTGTTTTTCCCTGTATAAGGTAAAAAAAGTGAAAGTGCATAAATAGCCATCTAACATACCGCAGTGACATTAAACACACCGTATGCTCATCATTAACAATATATTCCAGAGATGAAGATTTAGATGACTCTCCTTACCCATTCAGCAGGAAATCAGATGCCTGAATTATAAATGCTAATTAATGAACCCCAGAAAGGGAATTTCATGTTTAATACCTTTCCTTCAGGACAGACTGAACACACAGGTGCTCACTACTACTTTATTTTATACATGCTCCATCCAAACAACAGAGAGAAGGAAGCCCAATAGCCCAAATGCCTCAGAAGCCCTGAACCTTTTTATTCATTTATACTAAACTCTCACCCCACTACCATCATGCCCTCAGAAAACTCCTTTCTTATCCATGGCCCTAAGACATGGCACACAACATATTTCATTTTTAACAGGTATCACGAAAAGGTCAGGACACAAGGCAAGGTAGAAATCTGTGATACGCAGCCATTTCCAGCATGACAGGCCTAATGGAAGCGCTCCTTGAAAAAAAAAAAAAAAAAAATTTGTATCTGGGGAACAAGACAAGATTGACTGAAATGACAAGAATCTTACACAGCAAAATCGCAAAATCTATGCAAGTGTCTCTCTTGTTACTAAAGTGGGACCAAGAGAATCTTTCTTGAATAGGAGTAATTTGTTGAAGTGGCCCTTGGCCTGTGAAATAGGCATATACAAGTTAATTTTTCTGCATAGAATTATACACAGTTTTAAGTTTAAATTAAAAAATAATAAAAATTCAAAGTAACTAACATTTGGTCTTCCTCATAGATCTTCCTTACGATTTCATCAATCATGAGTTTCTCTTTTAGAAACTCTTCATAAGCATCCTGCCTCTTCCTCTCTTGTTCCTCAAGCTGTTTCTCCAGTTCTTGCTGATACATTATTTTCTCCTTGTTTCGCCTTAGTTCTGCAGAACTTTCTTCTTTTGCTACCCTTTCATACTCTTCCTTCATCTTTTGGGCTATTTCAGCATCACGTTTCTACAAGGGGAAAAAAAAAGCAATTAAGATTCATTTTTGCTTCCACTTGCAGTGAAAAATTACATCACATATAAAAAGAATTATATTGCATTACAGATATAGAATGTTTTCCACCTTAATCTTTCTCTCTCCCTCTACACAAACACATATAGTGCCTTAACATGCTTCATGCCTTAAGTAGAACCCTTGAAGTGAATCCCCATTATTGAAACAACTTGAGAAGAACTAACAATACTTCAAGGAAGCCATATATTTTACTAAGACCAAGTAGAGCATTCACAATATGAGTGAAACTAGCTCACAATGGCATATTGACCAGTATGTAATAGAACTATGCAGAACATCCTCAATAAAGTGAGGATTTACTTAATTACTCAATTTACTTACATTAATGTTTGATGCAAAATTTAATTAGAATCACCTGCCTGATCACCAACATTACCCTGTATGTATATAAAAGCTAACAGTTCTTTTTTGAAGTTACTCAGACGTGTTTATGTTTAATAATAGTAAAAAGCATTTTCAACCATCTGCTTCTGAGATAAGGATTCACCACAAAACTGTGTATAATAGTTTCAACTTCAGTAAACATTACAAAAACAGTGAAATGAAAACTATATCCCTTCACACAGCTTAATTCACTACTACTTCAGCTGTCGTGGCAAAGCAAGCCTTTTCCTTATGGCTAGTTAGTTCTCCACAGCAAAAAACAGATTTCAGTATACACTGAATTCTTAAACTTAGCAATAACCTAGACAAAAAGGCCAGTCTCAAAGAGAATTTTTAATACAATCTACACAAAAAGTTAAAGCACTCTGGTGGCTTCTGAGAACAAAATAGGACTCAGAAACTAGTTGAAAACCACATGCTAGGATACACTGAAACTAATTACCATTTTCTCATACTGTATAGCTTCTTTTTCAGCAATCTGTGCAGCTCGCTCCTTATTCATATAAGCAGATTTCAGTTTTTTTTCTAACTCTCGAAGTTCAAGACTAGGGGGAAAAAAAAAGAAGTTTATCCTATTACAAGGTATCTATAGGAAAAAAAAAAAGAAACTTCCACCACTGAAAGCATATGGAGAGATCAAATCTCTTTACAGGAGTTGAAATGACGCAAATTGTCAAACAGAAAGAAACAATGAGACAACCACTGAACAGGCAATAAAACTAAACCACAAATACCAACTGGTTTGAAATAATACTACAATAAGAATTATAAACTGATGAACATTTGCTACTGAATATTATTGTTTCATACTGTAGATCATTGTTATGTTATCCACAATAAAGGTTAAGTAACACAACAGCTCACTAGAAATTAGATAATGCTCTTCAGCTGTGCAAATAAATTAGAGATATGTTATTGCATATCATGCATACGTACAACAAAGGGAAGGAAAAAGAAGGATTTTCATGAAAGATTTCTAAATATACATGTTAAATCTCTCATCCTGTTGAGGTCAAGAACAAAATTTCTTGTGTGAAGTCTCAGCCCACAGTAACACAAAACAAAGTTAAAATGAGTGTTGATATGAACCAGCCAGCCAAACCACTGGAGAACATCGGTGTCTGCACGTGCAGCAACTCAGGAAGCTGAAATCTGCAGAGCCCAGAGACAAAAGCTACAGTAGTCAGGAAAGACACAAGGACTGTTACCAGAATGTTCCCAAAACATTTTAATGGCATATATAACCTGCCCATAACCCAGAGTAATCACTGCAAGAGTCACAGAACTTCTTTCTTCCACTGATACATTCAAGGATTACCTTAGACTCCTAACTATTCTGAAACAAGTCAAGGTAATACCTTTTAAAATAAGCTTAAATAAGTAATTCCTTGGGAAAGTTTCTTCAGAATGTATTACAGAAAAAGAAAATGGTTTTAGTTTTGTTTAGGTTTAGGTTTTCTTTTATCTTCATAAACATTTTCACCCATGACATCTGTACAAATAAGAAATCTGAGCACGATACTGTATTTACTGTTCTTTCAGTAATATTACAAGGATACACCGGGAATTTAACAGATACAGAACATGGAAAGCCAGTGATACAAACAATAAAAGGAATATATAACAAAACATTTGTTTTATTTCTCAGGGGAAAAGCCTGACTTTAGATTAAAAAAAAAATTGGTCAAATATGAGACCAGAAAAAGAAAAGTTTTGAAGTTCAAAAAGTTAAAGCCTGTTCTAAAATAGTAAATTGTGTGTATTGGATTTGAACGTACTGAGAGCTCCTCTCCATTGCTAGAAACCATCCCACAGTGTAACCCTGCTGCATCTGAGGCTCAGTCCAAACTTAAAGGAGGAAAAACAAACCTGGGAGATGCAACAGGCTGAACGCTACAGTACCGTTGTCAAGGCTGAGGCTGATTTACAGGCACAGCTGATGGGTGGGGGTTTCCCAGGCGGCATTACCTGTTGTTCTCCCGTTTACCTGTTCTCCCGCACTTGCTGCCGCATCTTTTCGTCCTTCAGCTTCTCGTGCTTGAGCCGGGCCAGCTCAGCCGCCAGCCGCTCCTCCTGCTGCAGCTGCCGCTCCCTCTGCTGCTGCCTCTCCTCGCCCTGGCCGGGGCAGAGCTCCCGTCACACCTCGTCCCCACCCCGGGGCGCGCTGCCACAGCCACCTCAGGCGACGCCCGCCCCGGCCCCGCGGCCTCACCCTCCGCACGGCCTCGTCCAGCCGCCGCTCCTGCTCCACCGCAGCCCACAGCCGGGCCGCCCGCCGCCGCCCGCCGCGCTCCTCGGCCGCCGCGTCCTGCGGGCGACAAGAGACAGGCGGTGGCGCCGGGCCGCCCCGACACAGCCCTGACGGAGCCCGCCGGCCGCCCGCCATCCCCGCTCACCATCCCTCCCGCCGGGCCCGCCCGCGGCCGCCCGCGCCGCCATGGCAACCGGCGGCACCGGCCTCGCCTTCCGGGGCGGCCTCGGGAAAATGGTGGCCGCGGGGGGGCTTCCAGAAGGGCTCCCAGAGCGATTCCCCCCCCAAAGTGTTACTTGAAGCACCACTTCGCTTCACGCATCTCTAGGCACACGAACTAGATGGCAGCATTTAATTAGGAATTTCTGTCCTTCGTGGCGATTGCCCAAGGGGAAGCAGTGGCGGAGCGTTAGCCATGGCCCTCGCCACAAGAGGGGAGTCCCGGCAAGGCTCCTCAGTGCGCCTCGCTCCAACCCGACAGGCAAAAAGGAAGGAGAATCTGACCCTAACTCCTCCACAGACACCTTATGCAGCACACAGCTGCTCACTCCGTGAATTTCTCCCGAATGGCTTTGCTGCTGGAGGGAAATCAACCCAGACTCTACTTAACTACCTCTTGCCACTTCTCTCATCTTTATTCTCCTTTCTACAGAGTGAGAGATTAAAGGCATTTAAGCTCATTTAAAATAGTATTTAAAATTCATTGTCACCTATTTGATAATTAAAACAATTAACCTTAAGACAAAAACCTTTCAGAAACAGGTAAAACAAAAAGTTTGCCTGTTTCTATTGACTCTGTACTAGGTATGCTTCAATCTGTATATACGTGGGATGGGAATGCTCATTATTTTAAATCAATTTTCAATATTTTATTAGAATGCCCAAGATTAGTGTAATACGTTCTGAAGCTATGGGTATTCTTCACACTTTCAAGAGAAAAACGTTCTCCCACAACGCTTGAGAAGAACAAGCTGCCCCAAAAGCTGTAGGCCACCTTGAACCGAACTGCTGCGAGCAGGGGCTTGAGCTGGGGCAGCAAGAAACACCATGAGCATTCGCTGCTGCTCCCTGAGTGAACAGCTGTATGCCTCAGTTAAATGGAATTTTCTTTCTTGCCAAAGAAAATAAAACCAGCTCCCCTCACCTTACTTCTGGAAACAACAGTAAATAGCCTTCAGATGTAAAATTTAATTTTTGCACACATGTCCTTAATTTGGAACAGCAACACTAAAGAAAAGCACATTAAGTATACCTAGGTTCAGTCTCCAGGAGAGCAAGGCATTCGGAGAGAAAACTGGGATTGAAAGTGTTTGAAAAACATACATGAAACCAGCAAGTCAGTTCACAGAGTCCTTCTTAAAATTAAGAGGTGGCTTGCATTTGTGTATCAACAGTATTCATGAGCAGTGTTTCTTTCACAGAAGGGACAGACCACAGCACTAACATCTAGTATGGAAAATACTTGAAGGTTTACAGTCCTCAGTGCCTCATTTTTCTTTGATTTCCCATACATTTTAGATTTGCTCCAGTGACTTTATAATGTAAAGAAAAAAAAGAAATCCAACCAGAGACTTCTTTTATCCTCAAATCTTATGGCAGCTTGTGTTCAGAAACTCTTATCTTTAATGCCATCATAGTTTTCTCCAACATAACTTAAGCATGGTGAAGTTCAAAAAACATACTGTGTGCACAGATCTCCAAACAGAAAGCAACCTTTCAGCCATTACAATCACATAGTGTATTGGTGAGGGGAAAATACTCTAGAAGCCCCACAAAAACAACCCTTACCCTACTCCTTTTATTAAATTAAATACTTAGAGAATACTTAGGCTCCTGTCCTAAAGCTTGGTTGTCTGTGTTGTTTTTTTTTTTTTTTTCCCCCTTTATATCCAGAACTTCCCCTTCTTTCCCCGTCTCCCACAGCATTCTCCTCAAGAAACTGGCTGCTCTTGGCTTGGACTGGCGCACGCTTCGTTGGGTTAGAAACTGGCTGGATAGCCGGGCCCAAAGAGTCGTGGTGAATGGAGCCAAGTCCAGTTGGAGGCCAGTCACTAGTGGCGTCCCCCAGGGCTCGGTGCTGGGGCCGGTCCTCTTTAATATCTTCATCGATGATCTGGACGAGGGCATCGAGTGCACCCTCAGTAAGTTCGCAGATGACACCAAGTTAGGTGCGTGTGTCGATCTGCTTGAGGGTAGGAAAGCTCTGCAGGAGGATCTGGATAGGCTGGACCGATGGGCTGAGGTCAACTGCATGAAGTTTAACAAGGCCAAGTGCCGGGTCCTGCACCTGGGGCGCAATAACCCCAAGCAGAGCTACAGGCTGGGAGAGGAATGGTTGGAAAGCTGCCAGGCAGAGAAGGACCTGGGAGTGATGGTGGACAGTCGGCTGAATATGAGCCAGCAGTGTGCTCAGGTGGCCAAGAAGGCCAACGGCATCCTGGCTTGTATTAGGAACAGCGTGACCAGCAGGGCTAGGGAGGTGATCGTCCCCCTGTACTCAGCTCTGGTGAGGCCGTACCTCGAGTACTGTGTTCAGTTTTGGGCCCCTCGCTACAAGAAGGACATCGAGGTGCTTGAGCGGGTGCAGAGAAGGGCGACGAAGCTGGTGAGGGGCCTGGAGAACAAGTCCTACGAGGAGCGGCTGAGGGAGCTGGGCTTGTTCAGCCTGGAGAAGAGGAGGCTCAGGGGTGACCTTATCGCTCTTTTTAGGTACCTCAAGGGAGGCTGTAGCGAGGTGGGGGTTGGCCTGTTCTCCCACGTGCCTGGTGACAGGACGAGGGGGAATGGGCTTAAGTTGAGCCAGGGGAGTTTTAGGTTAGATGTTAGGAAGAACTTCTTTACAGAAAGGGTTGTGAGGCATTGGAACAGGCTGCCCAGGGAAGTGGTGGAGTCACCATCCCTGGAAGTCTTCAAAAGACGCTTAGATGTAGAGCTTAGGGATATGGTTTAGTGGAGGGCTGTTAGCGTTAGGTTGGAGGTTGGACTCGATGACCTTGAGGTCTCTTCCAACCTAGAAATTCTGTGATTCTGTGATTCTGTGATTCATTAGTGTCTCAGTCTCCCACTATACGTTCCCTGTAGCTTCTGGGAGGCTGCTGCTCAGTCGTCTTGTCCCCCCCCAACCAAAGAACTGACTGCACCCCTCATTGTGGTCATCTACAAACTTGCTGGCCATGCAGGCATGTGGATAGCACACCTGCATCTGAGCAAGCACTTCTCTCCTCTGCCCTAGCACTTCTCCTTCTCCCCAGGAAGGTTGTCTCCGTTGGATGATCCATTTCCACCTGCGGGAAGCATCTGCTTTTGCTGCTCCTCCCAGCTGTGCGGTCACAGCAGGTCACTGCTCCTAGCAGAGGCCTCTGTGGTAGATTCTTATTTGCAAACAAGTCTAGCCCTGTGTTTAAAGTGGACCTACCTTTTCCTTATGTCAAAAAGCAGCCCTCCTTGATGGATGGCACCAGCTAATTTCTCAGTTAAAGGCCACACTGGTAGTCTTGGACAGAGTTGCTCAACACATCTGAAAGAACAGAGTGAAAACATAGTCATTTTGCAGCCGGCTACATCAGACTCCTTACTGTCAAGTGTGTTTATACTTATGTTTTCTTTCCATAATATAAATTACCAAGTTTTTAGAATAACAGATAGTGAAATGTCTACTTCACTACAGTTTGGAAAGGAAGGAGTCCCAGCTGTGTAATTACCATCAAACCCTTGTTTCATACAGCATTTCTTCTTGCAGTAGTCTGTTTATAGCTTACTGGTCAGCAACCTGCTTCTCATTCCTTTTCCCTAACACCACTAAAAACTCCCAGGGCCTGAAAAGCATCAGGTAAACCAGCAGCCAACTGTACAAGTGAAGCGTTAAATTCAGCAGCCCTTTCTCAGGGTTAACAGAGCATATTAATAAACCATTCAGTTCTCAGCCTCAGTATCACCACCTACTGATCAACCTACCACTGCAGAAAGGAAGACTGCTGAGGAACAACAATTTTGCTCATGATAAAAATAACAAAATGGAGCACTAGAGGGAAAGAGAAGGTTTCCTTTACTTTAGGGGTTTAAACCAAAGGTTATGCAGGAGCACAAAGCAGATAAGGTCATTAAATGAAAAAAGTGATGCCATTTTGCAGGTTTACCTCTTTTCTAGGGCATTTTACCAGATGATCATACCACGTGACAGTGACAAATGCATTCCAGCTGAGATAAGATATGTGGGTCATGCTGACTTTGCAACGGTATAAGCCACTACTGGGGATAACATGGTGTCTCTGTGAGACAATTTACCTTCTTCAGATGAAAAGATAAATGTGAATTAACAGGGAAGAGTCTGAAACATCTGAGCAGTGGTATTGATCTACTAAAGACCTAGATAAGTCACAGAGAAACTAATGCTTGCTCTCCTTGATGTTAGTGATGGATGGGATAGCAGATTTAGCAGCTAAGGGGCTATCACTGTCACGAAAATCTGAGCACTAATACTACAATTTTTTTTTTTTTAATTATTTTTTTTTTGGGGGGGAGGATTATTCTGCAGTAGAAGGGAAAATATGTCCCAGGGCAGCAGCAGGCAGAAGTGATCTTTTACTTATGACATTATAGATTGTAAACAAAAATATTACAAGGAACAAAAATATTCTGTGCTTCAAATTTGTTCAGCAAAAATACAGCTGCTCCTGTTGAGAAAATGTGGTTTTAATAAATATTTAGCTATATAATTTTCAAAGAATAAAGAGAATAAACGGAGTCTCAGGCCAGAAAGGATGTTTGTGAAAAGGACATGAACAGCAATTAGTCTTACAGGGGCAGTATGCTCTTTGCTTCAGTTTCAGGTCTCCATCTCTGCTCAGCTGTATTAGTCAAAAGTAAATGTTGCGAGCATCTAAAGGCTGATGTAGCAAAGCCAATTAGAATGTATATCCACAGCATCATACACAGCATATATTGCCAAGTAAACTCGGAGTTCTTAATATTTCCTATTAATATTTATTACTGGCTTATTTAAGTTCTTAAAGCACCCACCTGCTCTTCTGAGGAAGCACAGAGTTTCTAAAAAACTGAATACATAAATTCCGAAGACTACAGATGAATTTTACTCCACAGTGATAACATTGCACTCCAATGTTTCTTATAAAGGGGATTTTTGCTGGTTGGACACAAAATAATTATTATTTTAATTAAAAGGGCAGACTTACATTAAAACAGAGTCATTAGCTATTTTGTAGAGAGGACCTTTAAAAATAAAACCAGTAAGGTAGTGCAACGACACTTGATCCTGCTTTCACACAGGTAGATGATCAGATAGTCCCTTCCAGGCTTACATGTTGACAAAACCATTCTTCATCCCACGGTGTCTTACCTCCATAATATCCTTGTCAATTCTTTGTTTCCACATCAGCAGTGCCATAAAACGCAAGTGCTTCTTGAAACATGCAGACCAAACTCATTTGGACGCTGTGAACAAAAGCAGGGAATCAAGACACTATTTCTTCACTAAGTTTCAAGTCTCTTTCCAAACTTCATTCAACCCGTCAGGCTTTGTTCAGGGTTACGACGGGAGGCTGCCTTAGACTCACTGGCTGTTTTCTTTTGTATCTTCTCTGGGTGCCTCTGTCTCTGCAGTTTCTGTCCTATTCCTATTACTCCTACCAAACTAAGTTTGTGGCTTTCTGCAACCCTTCATTCAATCAACATTATTTACATTGCTTAGTAGTTTTGTAAGTGTCCTATATATTCTATAGTTTCTTATTATTTTAATCTATACTACAGAGTTCAACTGCTTCTTATAATAGCTGTCTTTTTTCAGGCTACCTATACCATCAACGTCAGCCAAGTTTTGTACAACAGCCAACAGGATTGTGTTCCATTCAGTGAGCTGGGAAATGAGCTTTTACAGCACACAACAGTCTGAACTTTCCTGCCAACTGGCTGCCTGGCTAGTAGATCTGCTCAGGTTATGGAGCAGAGAATTTCTCAAGTGTATTTGGCACAACTTTCCCAGCATTCAGTGATTAAAAAATAATTTGAAAGCCATGTCCACCACACTCTTTTTAATCCAACTAGCAAACGCAGGGGAAAATACAAGATGCAATTTCCAGGCTTTCTGCTTTACCTGTAATCATATTTTTTTTTAAGCAAATGTCCTAGGCAGAACAGAGTTCTGTGTCAAGATGATCATAAAACCACTATGACATTCTTGTTTGTGCAGCAAGAGCTTTATCCACTTCAATTCAAACTTTTGTTCCCCCAGTTAAACTGAAAAAGAATTGAGATCACGAGTTCAAGCAAAAGGACCAATTTCTTTTTAATGACAATGAGCAGTGATGTTTAGTTGAGAATCTAAATGTTTATGGTATGACAATTCTGCTTACAAAAGCTCATCAAGAAAGTTTTATGAAGCTTACTCAGACTTCTATGTGAGCGCTTTGATCTGTTTATCTGTTAAGAAATGCCCTTCAGGATAACAAGATCCATTTGTAGCATTTAATTTGGAAACAGAGATTAAGTAACAAACTTGCATTTATGCTACATTTTCTTATCTTTCATTGTCTTTTCTGCATGGGGTTCAGAAGAAACATTTGAGTGACCATCCTGCAACCAGCTCATCTGCCAAGATGGGGAAAGGGACTGGCAGAGGAAAACCAGTCATTGCCTTCAACCCAGCCATCATCCTGCACTTCAGCTTCTGCCTGCCTCTTAAGCACTCTACCTGGTCATGTTTTCCATTTCCAGCATTTTTAATGCACTACCATCAGAAAGCACATCTCTGGAAGGAATATTTATCCTTTTCATGACTGAAAACAATATTGAGAAAAATCTGTCAAATGCTGAGCTTTACTCTTCCCCATCCTCCCTGTATTAGCCCCCATAGTAAAGTGTACACCCAGTAAAAGGGTGGGATGGCACATGCTCCCTGGACTGCCTAATTCCTTGGAAGCACCAAGCCCAGGTGTTTGTATATATTTCTAATTTGCGTGCAAAAGAGCACCAAGAAAAGTGCTTAGAAGAAAGCAGAACCCCCCTCCTTCCTGCAAGACACACCAAACACAGTAATTCCAAAGAGTTCATTTTAACATTTGTGTATAATTAAAAGCTGAGGAACTCTAAAGGGGAGTTTAGCAGAGAGGGGAAAACAGAAGAAAACTGACATTTTCAAAATTCAGCATCTAACAAAGTATTTAACAAGCTAGTCTGTAACTGTAACCCTAAGCCACAACATCACTAAAACAATGGGAAGGGCAACCGAAGGGCTATAAACAGAAGACAAACAACAACCCCAGAAAGGGCTGAGAGCAATGTGAAAGCCTGTGTCCATCTCCTGCTCTGGCATTTCATCCTGCCAGTCAGCTCAGCAGAGTTCTGTAAAAAGCCCTGGGCTGGTGAAGGCTCTGCCTTCCTTGCCCCGTGTGGGGATGCCTGCAGGAGTCCTGGGGCATCTTTAGTAGGCTCCCTGATGTTTTATTCAAAAGCCTTCAGAGAAAAGAAGAGGGCACAATAGTTAATGACACATTTCACCGCTGATAAAACAGCAACTTTGTGCTCAAAGAAAAAAATAAATCAGCAGTGAACTGGTGAATCGCTCTGTGCTGCTATGGACCACACGAAGCCCCAGAGGCCTGGCTGCCAGGTGTCCCCAGCCCTTTGCCTCGCAGCCCGACTCGGTTGCTGGGTCCCTGGAAGGAACACACTGGTGCTGGTGGCTGCATAGCTGGGGGGACTGCGGCACTGCCTGCAGCCATGGAGAGGGCCTGAGAGGCCTCCTTAGGTGGCTGCAGCTCAGCACCACGCTCCCCACCTCACACCCTGAAGGTATGCCACAAAATGTGGGGCTCACCCAGCCCCAAAAGCTGTCCTTTCCCAACCCACCTTTGGTCTCTGAGCTGTCCCTTCCCTCAGGGCACAGGTCTCACACGGAACAGAACCGAGATGGTAGCTGGTCTGTGCAGGAACCTTTGGCAACTCTTCCCGAAAGCAACAGGCACTCTAGGCTTGTGCCTGCTGTTTGGCACTTGCTCTAGCAGCAGCAAGAGGAACCAAAGACACAGTTTTCCTCCTGATCAGATCACAAGGAGTCAGTTCACTCATCTGACCTCTCTCAAATCTGACTGTTATTCCCACATACTCTTTTCTTAACTCTGACATCCTTGGCATCCTTCAAAAGCCTGAAAGCACCTGCCCCACGGGCTGTGAGCTTGGAGCCCATGCCATGCCTCAGGCAGCAGTCGGCTCAGGGGCAGGACTGGGACAATCTCACCCAAGCGGCTTCGCTGAGCAGTCAGTCCCTTCTGTCTGCCTCAAAAAATGCTCACATAAACCATCTCTTTCCTAGTACTGAGATGATCACAGAGCTGTGCAGAGGCACCAGCTGGGTTTGGTCACAGAGCTACGGCAGGAACGCAGGGCCCTGCGCTGTCTGTAGGGATGAGGAGATATGACAGTGCCATAACTGCTCTTTGGTTTGGAAGGAGATAGGAGGATGAGGCAGCAAGTTCTTCTCTTCCTTCACTGAGAAAGGTTATCACATAGAACTGTAAAAAGGAAAAAAGAAAATAACAAAAGGACTTCAACCAGTAAGAGACGTTTGCTTCCCATTTGGTGTATTAAGACAAGTTGGCCACTTGACATCAGCAGACAATGTACACACACTTGATGTAAGCAGTAACTACAGTTTGGTTGTGCATTTATGGTTTGTACAATATGCAAACTTAGTACTTTCTGAAATGAATGGTTAAGTTGAAATTGTATTTCTACAATTTAAAAATCAAACCTATTCTAATTTGCTACAGCTGGACACCACCTGCAGAGTACTGTTTAAGTACTCTGAACATTACACACTTATCTTTTAAATATTGATAATGCCATTTCTCATTTATGTGGCATGAAGTCCCACAGGGAATAATTATGCTAATAAACCTTAATGATTCTCGCAAATAAATGATCAAACAAAATTGCTACTGTTGATTTATATTAATGGATGCCTTTAGGAGGAGATTTGTCAGGATGTGCTGCTTCTTGAATCCCAATTCATCTTATTTAGCAGAAGAATGTACATAGTTTGTAAAACAGATTAAGTGTTTAAAATACAATGCGTTCACAGAGTTTCTACAGTCCATAACATTCAAGCATGGTTATCTTGCCTTATGGTAAATCTGCATTAAATGGCTTCTCTGTATATAACTTTCTTTAGTCTTTTTTTCTCCTCCTTTGTCCCTTGTGACTAAAAAAAAGTCCTCCTGTTGAAACCTTTTTCTTAACCTTTCTGTTACTCATGTAGGAATTGGTGATCAGGTTGCTGTCCTAGTAGATGAACACTGCTGTTGACAACTTTGTTTTCACTGCAATGAGTCCAGAAACATTTTGGTGCTTTAATAAGGGCGCGTCACCTGAAGTTGATGACCCAAAGAATTTTATAGGGTATGTAATTACAGTTTCTACTTTTCTGCTATTGTTGGATATACAGGAAATCCCCATCTCACATACATCTATACTTCTGAAATTTTAACCAAGTTTATTTGAAAAATATTTCACATAGGCTTGCCTTTTAGATAGCACATGTGTCTGGAAGCAGTGTCAATGTGCTTCGTTTACCTGTGATTATAGGACAAGAGATGTTTTAATTGTATCACAAGAGAGGAAGCAAAGGAAATAGCAGGAGAAGGAACTTTGAGATTTTGAATTTAAACTTTAGTGGAGCTAGAAAACGATAATAAGTACATACTTTGATGATGCTGCAGAACATGTACATATGAGCACAAGGCTGTGGTGAATCAGGGCAAGAACCAGACAGGCAGAAGAGGCAGAAATATGCATTCTTTGCCTGCACAATTCTCAGTGCCCAGTGGTGAGAGTCATACAGTAGTTTTAATTCTTTGCTTGGACAGCTTTGTTAAATTGATCAACTCCAGCAGCAGAATGAAGACAGGATGTTTTCATCTTTGAGGGAATAATATGGCTAAGAAATCAGTAATTTGCTACTTAACCTACCCAGAGATTTTCAGATTTTCTTTCCTTTTTACCCCCTCCTGCTCATCTAGGGGTATAGCATTTCAAAGAAGAGCTAAGCAGCCTACCGTACAAACATTTTGTTTCTTTCATAATGTAACTAGCTCCCACGAAGCATGACATTGCATTCACAACAGGTTGGTATTTCAAAGGATTGGCATGAATGGATTTTAATACTGACTGGATAATACGGTCATGAAATCCAGCTGAAACATAGCACTAATTCACTCCATGCACAAGGAAACCAATATCTGCAGCACAGTGATGAAGGTCTCTAATAACGCTCTAGAATGAACCGATGGTTTGAATTATTTCTTCAAAGAGGAACGTTCCTTGAAAGCCTAGCAGGTAAGGCTTTTCCTTTGCAAACCAGGGGCTAATCCTGCAGACTCCAAAAATAATGGAGATTTTAAACACCTGAAGGCCTGGAACATCCACAGTCATTTTCTTACATTCTGTGGACTAATAATCCTCACATTTGTCAATTCCACTGTAAAAGCTGGTTCTAAAATCTTTCTTCTGCTATTCAGAGCACTATTTCTGTACACAGTTTGCCCATCCTGCATTTCTGCCGAACAATGGAAAAATTTAGTCTCGTTCATCCCTCACATGTGGGTTCTTTAATAGCTCTCCAAGCAACTAGCAGGGAACATTTTCAGATATGTAATTACCTTTTGTATGTGACAACAACACAGAGACTTTGAGCAATTAATAGAATTGGACAGACTAAGGATTAGGTGTGCCTAAATTCTGGCTTTGTCTGTAATTTGCTGCATGGCATTCAGAAAGCTATTTTACCTTACTGCTTTGCTCCAATGCTTGTTATACTTGGACAGCAGGAACATCAGGCAGATTAGTGTGTTTATACCTGTACTGCACTTGAATGGGTACACCACCACCTCCTAAAGGCTATCACTGAACACACCTCCCCAGGTACCTAATTGCCATTATTCTCATCTGCCTCTCTGCTTATCACCAAGCAGTTCTGTTCTCATGGTCTGACTGCCATAACCTTTCTAAGATGATGGGCCATTTTTCTTGGAGGGCCCCAGGGCAGTCTGGGCTCTTAGGGATACCCCAAGCAGAGGGAGGAGACACCATGCTCCCAGCCAGAGTGCTGTGCTGCAAGGCAGAAGCCTTAGTCGTGTCTCTGGCTGTCTATAAGCTGTATATATGTATATAAGCATCCTCCCTAAAAGCAGTTTAGGCAATTCAATTCAGTTAAACGGGACCTTCTCTTTGCCCCACCAACACAGAAACTTTCTTCTGGTTTTCTTTGGCCATTGGCGCTTGTTCTGAGATCATTTTTGAAATCACGGAATCATATCAGAGAATGGCTTGGGTTGGAACGGCTTCAGAAAAGCATTTGGTGTCTAGCAGAGTAAATTGCCTGACTCAGTCTGTCTTGTTTGCTACCATTTCTACTATAGATTTTTTTTTTTCCACCTTGAAGCAATGTTAAAACCTTCTACCAGTTGCACAGGGAAAGCTGTCACTCCTAAACTGTCTCACCTCTTCCTCCCAGGTAGTTTTAAACTTTGTTAGTCAGTCAAATCCCTCTGCTCCTTGACTGACCCCACACAGTTTGCACATGCTTGTTATTTGAAATACAGCTGCTCCTTATTGTCACACCTTCTGGCTAGATACTTCTGCGTTTATACACCAGAGGTATTCTAATTTAAGATACTCGATCTTTAACAGTTAGTTCATGCAGTTTAGTTGAAATTTATAGATAATTCATTTACATTTAGATAATGAAATATTCACTTACACTCCGGTTGTATGCACATAAATTGAGCTTCTAAATGGATTTGCTGCAAAATTGCTAGGAATTCAAACACGTTCCTCAGTGCTTATAGAGTGAATTGATTCTATTTTAATACTTACCCATTTTTATCCTGTCTCCTAAATAATTCATGTTTATTGATTTCTACTTATACATACCAGTGCATTTTGACATCAGACTCCTCCCTACCAGCTGCATAAAACAAAATTGCTGTTACCTAGACTGCAATATTCACTCTTTTTTAAAAAGTCCTTTCTTCCTTTTTTAAAACTAACTTTAAATGAACAATTCATTCTCGTCTACTTGTTATGCAATGTGCCAGTTTCCTGAAGGACTATAAATCTGTATATTTTTTTTACCTAGTTTAGGGAAGGAGAAAGAAAGAAAGAAGAAAGATCTTCTTACAAATGTCAGTATTTGAAAATATGGATCTTCCCTTCCTCCCCCCAATAAATAAAATAAAAATTAGATTATTTTAGCCTTCCAGGCAGCTTGTCAAGCAAATACCCACCTTGCTTGGCTCCCAAGCTGGATTAGTGAGTCATGGGAGAGGACCCTGTTACTCTGCGCACAGTCAGAAGAGAATGGTGTCCAAGCCAGTCCAGGTGCAAGGTGTACATAAGACGGGAGACGCCTGTACAAGTCCTCCTCTGGACACCTTGAGCTTGGGCATAACGTCAAGGAGCTTTGCAGCGGTTTGTCCCCAACTGTAAGCAGGAAAACAAACAACAATACTCAAAACGTGCTTTCAAAATGGGATATGAGAGTTGAGACTATAAAGTTAGATGTCATAAACAGTACATGATCTTAAATAAATCCAATACCCATCTGTCCTAAATGTAGAAAATCTACCTTCTCTGCCCTCAGCTGCATCAGAGAATTCGTTTCTTTTTCCTACAGCAGTAGTGAAAAAATAAGATGTATTTCATACCAAAATGGCACAAATACTTCCTTCCTTGAGTACAAATTTTCTGGCCAGTCCAGTCTGTGCTATATAATGACTGTTAAGATAGTATACAGAAAACTAATGTGAGTAAAAACGTAAAAAATCCTTGGCATTTGTCAACACTTTTTCTAAAAAATATTGCTCAAAATTTATAATCTAATAATAAAATAAGCAGAACTTACAAGTTATCTTATATAATAACAATAATGTTAAACAAAGTTACTTGTAGTGTACTGTGAGTATGCAAAACCCTTGTAATAAACTCATAATGAGATAGGGTAGAAACATGAAAAAAAGATAAAAATACCAAGACACAATAAATGCTTAAGCACATATTTTTGTTATATCTACATCCCAAAGATGTTTTCTGTGAGTTCTTTTTATGCTATGTCAATTTCACTTGAACAAAGTTTAGAATCCTTGCTAGTTGGTAATCTTCTAAGTGTAAGTAGAAGCAGTAATTAAGATGCTTAAAAATAAAGCTGTGAAATAACATGACATTCATGACACTTGCAGCAAAAATGCATCCAAGCTTTTCTGTAGGTCTCTTTCATGAAATATTTTTGTTGTTGATACCTTGGAAACAGTGACAATTTTAAATAGGTTGAGTAAGTTTTAACCTTAATGTATTAAAGAATCACCATATTTAGAGCATGCCATAATGTTGTTCAGGTGAAGGAGCTGAGTCTCATACCCTGTTCACAACCAATACAGGAAAGTTGAGAGACTCCTGAGGACCCCAGCACTGCAGGAAGTTTTAATTCCTTTTTCAGGAGTCAGGTGGAGAAGCCACATCTTTACTGTGCTTTGCTTGGGGAGTGAAAGCCACCCTGTACAAGCACTGACTTACCAAGGGACAGAAAGGGAAGATGAGCTTTTCCACCTATTTGCATCAGACCACGTCCAGTGCTGGGAGATGATCTCAGCCAAGAGAGGGCTACTTCCACTGAACGTGAAATTGTACATTCACAGCTGAATGGCTGTGCTAGACACCATGCTCACCACTTCAGTTGTGCGTGATGACCTGGTTCCAGACCTCACAACAACCCGCTTTTTAACAATAAGATACCAGGCCCTTGTCACTCACAGATCTCAAAGCAGAAGGCTGCACTAATTATAGCTGTCTGGCTTCAGTACCGCTTAGGTCTGCCTGAAGATAACCAAAGGGAATTTTTTCCCACACAATTTATTCTTAAAAGATTCTAAAAATATGCTATAGGCCTTGGCTTATTTCATAAGGCTGATCCTCCTTTATTTTAAAAATAGAAAAAGTGATCTGTTTTCCTAGACGACTTCCTGTGTGACTCGCGGTTTCCATACAGCTTCACATTCATGAATCCACCAAGGCTACTGAATATTTATCAGATTTGGGGCCTTTTTTTTTTTTTCCTGAAAGATTTGCATTTAAATAAATAACAACAAAAGAAAGAGTTGAAAAGAGTCTTCCAGAACACCCTTTCCCTTGTGTTACCTCTTTCAACTTTTGTACTATCATTGCAGTCATTGTCTGCCAAATATTCCCAGGCAGACAGAGCATACATTAATGCTGCAAGAAACAAGATGCAATTCAGAAACAATAACATCATGCGATTACACGAGTTTTCAACATGCTTTTTTATTACTCTTATAAAAAAATCTATTATATTTGCTTAGCCTTTCACTAAAAGTAATGTTGCATTTGCTGTTTATTGCTTTTTTGTTATTTTATTATTTTCCTTCTTTCATGAAGATGCTCTACCACAAAAAAGCAAATTGATATGCATTTAATTTGTTTAAAATTAACATCACTCAGAATAATCCTTTTCTATCTTCTCTCAGGAAAATAGCCACTCGCCTCTCAAGAGTCTGGCAGAATCCCCCTCAGCCCCATTTTCGCACAAGCACCACCAAAAAGGACTTGCCACCCTCTTCGGTGCTGACAGAAGTGGGACAGTTTTGTTGGACTTCTCTTGGATCCAGCAGGGGTGAAAATCAGAACTTCGGAACATTAATTCCTACAAGGACCAAAACCAAAGCACCGCGATCTCCTCTGCCTCCTCTTCACACAGGCTTCTCCCTTTCCCATGCACACCCTTGCAACATATCAAACACCCACAGAACAGTGAATAATCTCAAGACCAGATAAATGCAGACTTGTGCTGCCAACAGAAAAGGATGTTCAGGACACAAATATATGCGGGGAAAAGTTCTGAATGGTTTTCCTCCTCATCCCTACTCAGTAATACAGAGAAAGGGATGTGGTAGTAAAATTATTAATATTTAAAATTTGAGAGGTCAGGCTAAGTTTACCCTAACAAAAGGAATATTCTTTTGACCAAAAGCATCATTTTTGTGTGTACTAGAAGAAAAATCTGAGCCAGTGTTGTAAAATCATTGAGGGCATCCCAATTTCCAGTGAACCAAAAAAATACATATGTATGAATATAAATGCTCTCTCTTTTTTAAATAGCTCTTACAAAAAAAAAGACTCAAGAACCCTACAAAAGGAAAGGAGAGAGACTCTAAGAGCGTTTAGGAACAGTAAAAAGGCATTTTTGAGCAGTGCATACTTTTCAAATGCCCACCTGCAGGGACTGACTTTTGGTCACTGGTAACATTTGGCTGCTCAGCACCTGGCCAGCCCTCCCCCAGGCACCAGCAGAAAAGAAAGTGAGAGGAAAAAAACAAAAACATGGGTTACAGGAACAGCAGTCTATTATGGAAAAACGCCGCCACCAGTTAAGGCTTACAGCGAGCCAAGCTTTCCATACTTTCATAAATATATGTACACAGTAAATCTCCCCCTCAGCCAAGCTTTTGCACCTAACATCTTTTTAATTAAGTTTACAAGGCACACAGCACTTTGGATCCTGGGGCTCAACTAAATCTCTGCTTACCCAGTCAGAGCCTCGGTGCATGCATGTGTAGGGACCCTGGGCTCTACACTCAATATCTGCAACACAGTGCCTGGAGGCCGGGACCAGCCTCAAGAGCTTGGGATTGCTTCCAAGGACCTGAAAGAAAGCTGAGCCAACCTCTGCTACAAGTCCGCTCATCTCAGAGGAAGATAACTGAGCCGATCCTCCTCTCCCTAACATTTCCCTGACTCCCTGAAAAAAACAAGAACAAGTCAAGTTCAGCAGTTTCTGGGACAACACACTCCGCCCATTCCGGTGGCAAGAGCTTAATGCTGTGAATTTCCCCTTTATACATTTACTAGAATTAATCTGTATCTTTGTAAATTCAGAGCAATTTCCCATCCTGAAGAAAAAGTGTCTTATTCTAAATCCTCTTTAATGATTGTGCCTACCCCATTCCGCTGAGATTGTTCAGAAGGAAGAGGCTGTAATCTATTTAGCTTCAAGGAGGGTTTCTCTTTGACGTGCTCTCCTAATAGACCATTTATCAGGATGAAGGGTGCTCTCCAGAGACTGCAGACAGCAGGACAGGCCTAGCCTGAGTGACAGTTTGTCCACCAGAGATTGACTTTAATGAAGCACGGAATAAACAGGAAGATTAAGAGACTGCAAAAATCAGCGACAAGTTTTGAGTACACCTGGGTAGCTTAAAGTGCAGCACACATCTTTCACTGAATTATAACTGATACATAAATATTTTGTTGCTAAGGATTTTGTGGATATTCATCATGGAGTTTCTTTCTCTACAGCAGCAATCTGGCAACAGCATGGATGTATTATATGGGATACGTTTTTAGCAAAGTTCAGACCATTAAGGCAGCATCTCCGGCTGAAGCTGTCAGAGCTCCTGCTCCTGCCATGACAGAGCAGCAGATCCACCTGCCTGCTATGTCTACCGGAGGGTGAGGGCATGGCAGCACCTCTCTTCACTGGCTGTTACCAGAAAAAGCTCAGCACAGATGCAGGCATCTTTGGACAGGTGACTTTCACCCACAAACCTCAGGCACTCAGGCCTGAGGTATAACCACGTGTTGGTCTTTGTTCTAATACATGTGACTCCAGACATCTCTCCACCATTTGCATACTCATTTCTTTTGCTGCACTCTGATAAACATTAATTTGGTAAACTGAGCCTGAGACTGAACCTATGAATAAAGAAAAGTTTATCATTCAGTGGCAATAAGCCACAAACGTAGAAAGGAACCTTCCTACGACCACACCTCACAACTAGAGATGTCTGATACACTGCAGGCATCTATTACCAGCAAGTAAGACCCGTTGAATCTTCTTGCCACTGGATGATCTTCTGAATTTAAATACACACTTTTTGCTAAAGCAAATAAACCAGTCACACTCCATTCTGCAGATGCTGGTATTGGAGAAAACACAGAATACTGCTGGGATAGTTTATTCCCAGGAAAGAGAATGAGAGCTTGAGCTCCAGTATCTAGAGCCGCAGAATTCAAGCAGTTTTTACTACTTTCAAATAGCTTTGTTCTTGCAGGTCAGAAACTCTTTACCAAAACAAAAGAGTTTCCAAAAAATATTCCAAAGAGTAACAGTTTCCAAACAGAATAACTGCAACACATACTCTTGCTGTAAAATTCCAGGGACAGTAGTTTTTGACAAAGTGGCTCCGTGAAGTTGACTTTACACACACACTTATGAAGTTCACATTGTGTAGTTCATCTCCTTGCAAAACTTCTGCTTTGTCGTTACTAGTATTCACACATGATATCCAACCCAACAGAAAATGGCTGCTCCATTGCATAGGCAACTTTTTTTTTTTTTTTTAAATAGCATATGGAATGTCCTTCTGCAAGTACAAGAATTGAAGTTAGACGTGAAACAAGCAATATAAATGTAATCTAGGTGTTTTAGGATCCCAGTCTGCCCATGTTGCAATTATACGTTCTCAACAGATGATGGCACCAGAATTCAATCTGTAAATAAACACTACTAGGTAACTGACAGATGGCTTGGATAAGTACATTAAAACAAACGTACCAAAATTTAGCTAGTTTAAACTGTATAAAATAGACATAAACTAAGTAAAGGTTGGAATGTGCCTTTTTAAAATAAACTGTCACCTTTCCCCTGTTCTCTCTTCCCCCATGTCTCAGACTTCAATCTTTAACCATTAAGCAAAGATTTTGTCTTTCAAAGTGTGTACAGAAAAATCAGATACTTTAGCCAGAGTCTTACTTCCAAGGGATACTACAGATACTTATCCTTGTTACCAGAGTTGTCATGCTTTCAGCCTTTGCTGTGCTCTGTACAGCAGTGAGTCTTCTCTTAAGAGCACAAGCTAACCACAAGATCTGAAGCACAGCCAAGAACATTAAACTCAAGAAGAAGTATTGGCAGTAAGCAAACTTTACTTTTAAATTTATAAATAATTAGGCTGTTAGAAGTCAGAAAAAAACTACTCCTCTATAGAAATTTTCATGAGTTTCTTACTTCATCTTTTTACATTGTCCTGGTTTAAACATCAACAGTTTGGGCAGGCGCTTGAAAAGATTTATAAGAAATTGAGTCTGCCTTCATTGCTTCTCAGGTAAACATCACGTACAGATGTAAAATAAATGGAGCAGTAAATATAGTTGAAGATTTGGTAACTGGATTAGTAATAGTATTTCTAACATAGATTATTCACTAAAGTGGGAAAGAGAAAGGTGTTAAATAATTCAGCAAGGAACAACGAATGAATAATTGGGCTGTTAATTTACTGTTCTTTAGTCCTTGCAAAGGTTTAATGGAAGCTATGTTGCTTAAACTATTGAAAGTGTTTTGTATTTGCCATATGTTAGCAGAACCACCATTAAAACTGTAATTTATTATTGGAATGAGCCTCAAAAATATTATGCTGAAGCCCCAGAACCATGTCCTGGAACCAAGGGTCAGATTAGCAGTTTGTTCATGGTATTGCTCTGATATGTCTCAAGCAAGACAAAGAGCTCCATTAATTCTGAAAGGACAAAACCCCACAAGTGTACTTGTTTAAAGTGTAATTAGTAGGTTGAATTCTGCAGTCCAGAATAATGCTAGTGGTTAAGCCATTTTTTAGTGGGCAGAATGTACTTATATTTCATGAACATTATTTAAATCCAAAAAAAAACACTCCAAGTCGCTAGCTACAGAAAACAGAGAAAAACATTTTTGATACCTAACATACTCATACGTTGCTATTGCCAAAATGACCACGCTGAAATTTGAGGGCTTAAACTGCATCTTCTGTGTTTAGAGATCACTGTGAAAGCAATTTCTACAAGCTGTCTGTTTATTCCTTCGAGCTCATTCATTTGCTGATAGCACTGTCATTTTTTGACAGACAATAATGAAGGTATTAGTAGCTGTTGTACCCTGCTCTGTGCATTTTATATACCTTTCCTCATTAAAGACTATTTTGACACATTATAACAAGATAGCATTACATGCATTCTTTATGCTTTACGCACAGGTAACAACTTTATAGTAGTCTGTCTATTAAAAATAGCATTTTTTATTATTAGATACTCTTCTCTTTGCTTTTAAGGTATGACAGATAAAGACCTTCTATAAGATACCATTTTTTTCCTTCTTAAATATGCACATATGATTGAATTTTACAACATCCAAATAAAAGCTCTGCTAGAAGTACCATGTAAGCTCGACTTCATCTGATTTTCATTGGGGATGAATTTTAGAAGGTTGCTTGCTCTCCATGTTTCTGATTTTGTTCCTTTAAAATATTTCTCCAACCTCCCACTGCAAACTTCTGACAGGATTTTTTGTTGTTGTTGTTGTTAGCTAGGCATATAAAATAACTATAAATCTGGGTTGGGCCTCTGCATGCAGTTGTAGTGCAAATGAACAACAACAGTAACTGTTGGGAGTTAAAATGCCAAAGTTGCATAGTTATAATAGCAGGATTTTACTTCTAGTTCCTTAAGTAACTAAAACCAAAAAATCAGGGCAAAGCAGAACTGGTTTTGTTCAAACAAACTAATTCACATTTTTGCACTAGCATTTTTCCTCCCAAGACCACTATACCGTTTACCAGTCTCATGTGATTCCCATCCTTGTCAACAGCAACAAGGACCACATCTTCATCCAAGTCCATAATATTACTTTATCCCAAGAGCAATGCTTGACTGAAGAAAGAACAGCCTGCCAGCCTCATATACAGGTTGTAAAAGGGAGTATGATAGCAGAGGCATCACAGCAGGCCTTTCTTCCAGCTAAGTGGGCAACACTGCTTTTTTGGGAAGAGTGTTTGCAAAGAGGTAGAAAACACTGACTCATCTAGATTAAGTTTTTTTTTTTTTGCTCCCTGCTCATTGAGTAAGGGAATTAAATAAGATGCATACAAGCCTGGCCTCCTACTAAAACTGAATTTGACCAGCATTGCAGCATGCACCTTCTGCAGGTTAGATTCTTAATGACTACATCTCAGCTGATCTCGTACCTTTAATTCATGAGCTGTATCTATTCTGTGATCCCTGTTGGGACTCCAGTAGTGGAGACTCACCAACATGACTTCAAAGTGCTGAGTGAGGTGTTGCAAAGAACAGTTGTGGCAGCAGAAAGCTTATAGTTTAACGTCTCTGTCTCAGACTGTTCAGCAACCCTGCCTCAGCTTTGACAACCACTATACACAAGTTATCTTTGAGTTAACTCAGGTGCAAATGCAAGGCTGGCACCCTGACTTGCTATGTCACAGATAAACCAAGGCAGGTTCAATCGGAATTTCTATCAGGTATCAGGTTAAAACACCTATTAGTACATCCCATTAATACATCATTTGCAGAATAAAGGTCCTAGAAATGAATAATCCTTGAGGCAATACAATACCTTCCCAATATCTGGCCAACTCATCCCAAAAGATAGCAAAGCCATGATTCTACCCAATATAAATGAGAAAGAGGGACTGGAGAGAAGAGGTAGAAAGACCATGTGACTGGTAGTAACACGGCAGAAGTATAAATGGAGTGAGTTTCTTCATTCCTGGCATTCATTTCTGAGGGGACAGGGAAGATAACTTCAGGAGAAGCTTCAAAAGGCCTCACCTTACTGGCTACATAATACAAATTTTCTTTTGTTTTAAAGAAAGGCATGAGGATTTTACTACAGTATTTTTCTTTAGCCAGCTTAATACTCAAGCCTAAAATCCTATCCTCTGCTCGTCTGGGATAAGCATGTGTGTGTGTGTATCTGTGCATTTCAGTAATTTATATAAAAGTTAATCCAGTGGTGTGATGAGAAATGCATATTACATTTAAATGAGCAGAGGGAATAACAAAGAAAACAGATGAAACCCATTACAGGTGTCTGTGAGGAAGGGAATACGGATGTGAAGCTCCAGTCTGAGAATTTTAACAGCTGTCATTAAAATACCCCAGTGGGAATTAGAATACTAAAGCCTTTAACAAATCTTGCAGGTTACTGATGTTTGGCCTGTGCATCCACAGAGGGCTGAAAATAATGAAGCAAGTTTTAATCTCAGCCAATGAGTTTAGGATAATTTTGTATTCTGGCAATTCTCATTTTCATCATGCAGAATAAGTTTCTGTCTTTCACTCTGAGAAATCTCTCTTTTGTAGAAGCAGAGTAAGATGTAGTATTTCAGCCTTTTGAGTATTCAGACCAACAGATGCAGCCAGAGGACTAGAAGTCATCTCACTCTTAAATGTAGCACAAGCAGGACTTAAACTGTAAGAGATTTGAAGTAGCCATATACACTGGCAGCTTGCTGTCCATTTATTTCTAGTTATCGAACTAGAAGGGTTAGTTAGGTTCATAATAAAATGTATGAAATCTATTGAATCAGCTTTTTTGTTTGTTTGTTAATTACAAAAAAAGGAAGCCCTTGTAGAGAACCACATATTCACCTTGTTTATAGAAATTATCCCCACTACTATGAAAGGAGCAGTCTTTATGCTAAGATTACTAGAAATGAAACAAAGACATCTGCAGTAGGATTGGCCTGGAGTTGCTCCTTCCATTGGCTGTCCTGGCTACACAAGAGGTGAAAGAGAAAGGTCTGAGAGGCAGGCTGGCAGGCACACACAGCTCCCTCTGCAAAGCACTCAAGCACAAGGAAGTCTAGAATAAATGTAAATGATCTCATACCTCAGTAACCCTTCTTCAAAATACAATGTTTTACCACTGAAAGAGACAAAACAACAATCAAGTTATAAAATTAAGCAAACCAGGCTGTACAGAAAGATTACAAAACACCAGCCCCGTATACACACATTATTTGTCATTGTCTATCCCTATACTACACAAAAACATCGTAAGAATAATGTAGTGTAGTATATAGTTGCATTTTAATTGCTTACTATGTACGTGTTCACATACCCACTCATCACTCAAAGCTCAGGGTGAGTGGGGGCTTTCTTGTCCTCCACAACAAGAATCAAGAATCAAAGTACATATTTAGTCATCACTACCTAAATGAAGATATTAAAGATAACAGAAAACCCTAGGACACAGCAGCCTACAACAGGCCTTGTCTATTGTCTTCAATAGATCATAATCCCAGGACAACCGATGAGCAGTTCTACTGCCACACAGAATATTCAGTGTCCTTCCAGTACAACTCCTCTATGCTCCTACTGTACACATAGAAGGACAAATACTGGAGAAGTAACAAAATAGAGGAAATTAAAAGAAGCAAAAGAAATACATAAGAGAGATGTAGCTTTTTTAGCGTGTTCTATAAGCAGCTGTAACCCACAAAACCAATCATGGGCAGAGATGCTTATCCAGTGGTCTGTAAACAAGCGTTATCTGGATTACCCACATCAATTTAGAAGATGTATATGGATGACCCCATAATCAACCACTAAACCCTCCTCTATCTTCAGTCTACTTGTGCAAGACAAGTAGAACATTAGAATCCGTTCTAATTCTGAAAATTAATAGGAGATACCTAGCATAACCCAGACCTTCTCTTTGTGGGGAAGTTATGATATTGGAGAATCAGGAATCCATAAAGCATGTAAAGTAACAGTTCAGCCTACTTTAATGCAAGACCCTTTAGGCCATTACATATCATGTAGCACTTTAGACGCTCTTCAGAAAAATAATATAATTTTATCTTGCCAGAAATAAAGAACAAGTTGCTGAAAGGGGCAAAATGCTCCTTTAAAAGGATTGCAGTATAAATGTAGTCACCATAACTCGCTCGTTTAGATCAGATATTAAATCTTGAACTGCATTTTGAGTGTGAAAACTGTTGTCTTTACTTCACTTGAGAACTCCTGAAAGACCCCAAATTATGGGGAAATAGCTACATGGCTTTCTACAGTATGCAGCACTATGCTCAAAATTTAAAAAGAAAATAAATATTACAGTATCCAAAGTACATTGGGATCTAATTTCAAGATTCATAGGTGCTTGGATATTTATGTTTGTCAAGTTTACATCAATATTCAAACCTTTATTTAGACCTAAAAGTTCTGCAAATACTGGACAGGTCTTTCATTTTTTTTTCTGGTAACAAACAGGTAGCTAGAAAATTCTCTTTTTAGTCCCCTGGTTAAAAAAAAAAGGGGGGGGGGATTTTGATATTCTGCTCTTCTCCCATATATTGATCTACCCAGGTAATTTTAGATCAGTAAAGCAAATAATTACAGGTTACAGTTTTGCAAAATATTAGAATATTTACTTCAAAACAAAATTAGCTTCTTTTATACTTACGTCTTAAGAGAAAAGTAATAAAAATGAAAATCAGAATTAAAAAAGTATTTTTAAAACAGAAAAATATATTATTGTGTTTGTGAGAGACAAAGGAAAGAACAGCTTTAACTTTTCTTGCTAAAAGTTCTGCTTGTAAAGACACGCCTCTTAATTTTTATTTTGAAGGTTATTCATACCAACTGCAAATACAAAGCCTTTTTCAATCATTTGTAGTACATGGGATGTCCAAAACATATATCCAGAAACAAGGTAAAAAAACTGGGTATTTACATTATGCAAATGAAAGGTAATTTGCACAAGAAACTTGCAGAGTCATGAAAAAAAATCTCTTATTTAAAAACGCAAATAGTGGTATTATGAAACTATTTAAAATCCAATTAAAAACATAATAGAACTTCAGCAATCGACAGTTTATCTCCTTCTAATTGTCAACTGGAATCGAGCAAGAATGACGGGGTTTAAGAGACTCCCTTTTTATAGAGACTGCCTCCTTTTGCTATGAAATCTAAAGTATGGTTAAAAAAATTTTTTAGCTAGCTACAGCCAAGCATGGCAGAATTTGGACCAGCCTACAGACAATCCAAACCCATGCATCCCAGGACTATTAATCCTTTGCTAGTAAATTTAACCTTTAAAGCAATTTATTGCAGACTGAGGAAAGCAGAAAAGAAAGCAGCTTGACTGAAGATGTAAGGTGAAGAGAGCACTGCTCTGGCTTCTTAAATAAGTCAAACCTGTGTAGCAGCTAGAGCACAGGGAGCAGGCCACTCATCTCAAACCTGCCTGAAGGTTATGTGAAAACTGGCTACACCTTGCAGCATGAACTCATCAAATACCATGGGGAAATGTGCTTGAGTACAGGCTGCAGGGTATGGTTTGCAGTATGTACTTCTCAGAATGCTGCTAGACTAACAAGGAAGTAATAAGCGTATATGAAAGGACATGACTGCCATTAGGGAATAAGTGTGCATTAGAGGCTTTTAAAATTTAATTAGGGTACCAAATTATATCTCAGTTCTTTTTCCTTCACAAACAACAGCAACCAAAAAAGCTTATGACCTAAAATAAGCCTGTTTAAATCTGAATGTAGCTATTACTCAGCCTTTATATTGTACTATCACCCTGAAAATACTACCAAATGAGGTTCTATACTTGTCCTACAAATGTCAAAATCCCTGCCCCAAAGAGTTTGCAGGTTGTGTTATAAAGTCTAATTACTGTGAAACCAGAAACCTCCTTACAAGTGGCAAAATTCTGAAAAATCAAGATAATTGCAACCCTAGCTCATCCTGATTTGTGAAGCTATTTTTAGAACAGTATAGGCTGATGTGCTCTAAGCTTTTTTACATTTGCATTAAGTCCTCTGTGATTCCTCCTCTGAAATGTGTGCATATGCTGAGTCCATGTGAGATTCTACCACTGGCGCTTGTCATAAGAATTAAATCCCTCTCAAGCTTGTTTACAGCTCAGTACTTGTCATACTGCTCCCCTGAGCTTCATGGCTCACTGTTTTTTGTTGTTGTTGTTGTTTTTCCTCTCTGGCTCTGTGAAAGATTTAATTTCTTTTTTGTTTATGTGTGTACTTACACTTGCAGGTGCAGAAAAGAAAAAAATTGCTGTACCCAGATGTTTTGAAGCTGCTTTAGCATACATACAGCTGAAATTAAGGAGAAAAAATAGATTAGATAAAAAACAACCATCTCATATGGTATTTTATAGCATATTTAATAAGCCTATCATGTTTTTTTTGACAACAACACTCTTGAATATAAGTTTAGGAAAACCAGCATATTCTACAGTTGCTGTCTCTATTCTTTTGCAAAGAGCTTTTTGAAGTCTGAAGGTGGTCCAATTACTCCTATTTCCAATTTTGCTAATATCTTGTAGTGGTTACAGACTCCATTATAAGTAAAGCTACTGCACACCAAGCTGTCTTAATTCATTACTGAATTAGTTGAACCTTAAAGAGCTTGATCCAGATTCTCAGCCATACTTTGGAAAACATACTGTATCGTTAAAAAAAATTACCCTCTTGCTTCTACAGAAATAGAAGCAATCCTTGCCTGGATTGCCTGTAGAGACCTTAGTTCTTACATCTCAAATCACATCTAGTTCAACATGTCTACATTTCACAAATGCAGCTGGTTAACCTTGCAAATTCATTTACTCCATCACATATTCAAGCAGTCTATAAAAGGCTGCAAAGATGAATAAGCTATTGTTTTATAGCAACTACTGTAGCTATCCATACACATGCCGTAATGGCTTGTCTGCTTCACCTTAACAGCATGTGCAGACACAGAATCTTTCTGCAATAAATAGAGTGGCTGCTAACTTCTTTGTTCAAGCTCAGCACATGCATTAGGAATCTTTCCTTACATATACATGTTCCTAGTCAAATAAGTTTATTAGCACAATTATGTGCAGAACAAAATAGTTCTTTTTGCAATTTTTTTGATCAGCATTTACATTGTAACTTTTCTAGTCATGCACAATTTGTAACACAGACCTTGCTGGAGATGGTAATGGTAAAAAATATAACCACCTGAAGCAGAATCCAGTGAAATTTTAAAGGATGCTGTTGTGAGACTTAAATGATTAGATCTGCGTTTCTTTTACCTGTTTTCAGCTTCAGTAACTTCCTCTAGAGCTTCTACTGGGCAGTTAATGGAAAAGCCTGAACAGCTGCTCTGTGACATTACTGTATAGTCACAGTGTTCTGCCTACCTGCCTACTGTTGCAGTGGGAAAGGTAGACTGCTGGGCTTTTTTTTTTTTTTTTCTTTCTTTCTTGATATCTTCATTTTTGTTTTTGGTTCTCTAGTATTCCAGTTGTCACCAAAATAAAGACAATTCTTCCCCCAGTGAGTCTCAGAATGTTCCTGATCTTGGAACTGATTTGGCACAGTATTCAAAAGTTTAGGGTTATAGAAGAGGTGCCATGAAATTGGTGAGTGTTAGGTCTATAAATACATAGACCTATTTCTTCTTTCTAAGTCTCCTTGGTTTTATACCTCAGCTTTACTAACTTCACTATGCATAACTAAAATATATACTCTTAAACTGATCGCAAAAAATAAAGATATGGTTCAGTAAACAATGTAGTAGAGTAAGTCCATTTTCTATGCTAGAATGAACACCAGGATAGTTAAACTGTTTTTTACAGGATCCTCAGAATTTGATGCGCTGCACAAATAAAAAGACATTACTGACTGACTCCAGCAAACAAAGTTTTTCTACTCTGTGCTTATTTTTTTTCAGCAAATTAAATAAAAGATAGATACAATAGTGGTTGATGTGTAGAAAGCACTTTTCACCTACCCAGAACAAGATTTGGCAGTGAAATGTATTTAGCTTGATGGACAGGAATTACCCGAGTTCAGAATGAGTGACCTTGTCAATTATTGACCTTTACCTAATTGGTGTACATTATATTCAAGAATATCAGATTACAGTCAGGTCAAATTTCTTTTTGCTGTGAGGCCACAGGTAACAGACAGTTTGGTCTGAAGCTGAACAGAATCTAATATTTCTTGACAGAGTCCTCTACTCTCATTAACTAAAAGCAGAAACATTTTGCCTGTACATTCTTTGTACCACTCACAGTAAAGTTCCCATTTGCTGCTGCTTCTTAATGATCTTTTATTGCAATGATGCATCTAGACAAACCGATGACACTCTTCATTTGCTGATTTCTATCTTCTCTGGAGATTATCTTCAGCAGAATTCCTACCAGCTTTAGCATGACCTATAAATAAAGAGGATATACCTGTTATTGTAGTGAGACAGAAGTTTAGGGTGGATATACTTTACCCATTCTCATTTGGATAAGCAGGAGAACAACTTTTTAAGCATTTTTTTCAGTTTATTTTACAGAGTTGAAGGTCACATACAAAATGATATAAAAGAGATGCAATCAAGAAACTCTCACAGTTTAAGTGGATTGTAAGCTCTCTCAAACAATATATTTTGTTATTGTGGAAAGAACCAATGCATTTGTAAGGAGTGTGTTAACACATTAAATAATGAGTGCATTAATCTAAACCACATATGATGTGAGAAGACAAAAAACATATTTTTATTACAGCCAAAATACAAGTGGCAGTTGGAGGTCACAGCATGTTAAAACACTGCTAAGCCACAGATCCCTAGTGCAGTTAAATCACTCAGTGCTAACTCACAGTCAGGAAAAAGAAAGGCATCCCCTTTTATATGGAACTCTGTTTTGGTTTGATTTCAACAATAACCTTTCCCATATATATATAATAGCATCTATAGACAACTATGCTAGGAAGGGCCAGCTTTAGCGTGGTGGAAGTGCACAAGTCTAGCAAATATTTTGAGAGCAAAGGTGTCTTGGAGAGGAACAATGTTTCTCAGAGCCCTTAGGTAGCCCCCACCTCAGTAGCACAACCTGATTGATCATATGAATTATTTTATGGAGAGTGAAGATGAAATCCTATTTCCTTCCAATGGGTAGCTCATCTGGCCAGGAGCATACTTTGATTAGCAGAATCCTCTAAATCAAGTAGAGTGGCAATTGTACAACAATCTGTTTAGGTAAGTTTGTGCTCAAAAGAGTGTAAGGATTGTTGCTAAACTCCACCCTCTTTTTAACATGATCAAAAATAAGTTGCTGTGTTGTGTTTTTTGTTTGTTTGTTTGTTTGTTTGTTTTAAACTCTCCATCTACATCAGGGAAAATAAAACCCAATTATATTTGCAATGTGGTTGCACATAAACAAGATGTGTGTGTGCGTGTACAAGGCAAACCTGTGGGAATGCAGTAACAGTTCAGTGTGGTTAAGACTTCACTTGACTTCCTATACGACAACCACTTACCCTCCACCAAGTCCAGCTTTTTCTGAGTTTCCTTCCAAGCTGAAATCTTGTAATTACTTATACTACGGGGAATCATGTTGAGTCCCTCCATTCTGTCCCAGATTTATTTAGTAATAACATTTCATTTATACAGTAAATAAAAATTAAATTCTGAGTGATTAGTACCTTCCTGAGTGGCAGACTAGATTTTATTTAACAAAATCCTATGCAAATAACATTTGAATTCAGAATCCACATTTAAAATGAATGTTCTGTAATTACAATAGGATATTGCAACATGCTTGTTTGGATAAACCAAATATATTGAATTTGCATACATCTAAAAACATATTACTTGCATGCAAATAACAGAAGCTTTATTATGACCTTTAAAGACTACACTGAAAGATGTATAGGTCTTACTCCAAAAAAAGGTTTCCACCGTTAGTGACAGCAGTTGATCAAAACTAATAACGTCTCTGGAGACCCAGCCCTAATAAGCAGACAGTCTCACAGACCCAATAGCTTCATTACTTGCAGCTGTTTGGTATACTGAAAGCTCACTGTGCTTATTCCTCTTCTGGCAATGCTTTCCCTTGTCACAATAGGAATTTGTATACAATCCCCTACAGATTACTCCAAAAGCGTTATTTTTTTAGGCTGTAGTTTCCCACAGTATAATAGCCCAAAGTGTGTCAAGATGCAGGCTTAGAAGGGAAGAGAATCATCTTTTTCACCTCAACTGTATCTGTGGCTCTAAGAGAAAGATAAGCTTTAAGGTACACAGCCCTTCTTGGGGTTGTGAAACTGAAGCAACAAACCACGAAGTACAAGCTGGAAATAATTATTTTGAATTCTGTTATGTTCATCAGTTCCACAGTTTGAAAGAGAAGGCAGGTGAAGACCACAAATAGGCACCAGCTAGCGGAGAAACCAGGAAGGTCCTAACATCTACAGAAGGGAAAAGAAATCACTTATGAAATAGCCACGGATAAACTAAAAGTGGAATGATGACAAAATTCTTACTGCAATATTTATTTTAAATTTATGCTGTACTCAGTCCACTGTTGTTAGTATCTATTAAGAGTTTTAATTTTACTTCCACACTCATCTTTCAAACACCTCAAATGAAAACCTTGCTTCGGATATTTAAAGACGGTACCATTGTTACGTCTGGTTTGATACCAGCACTACACTCTCACTAGTATTTTAAATATGCAAAGATTAACAGCTGCAAAGGGAAAGCATTTCACTGAATAAAGCTGAGAAGAAGAGATCTAGGCAGAGTGGATTATTATACATTCCCATCCACAAGTAACTTGCATAATGTCTGCTGGGGAAAGAAAAGAAAAAAGAAAAAAAAAAGGTATGTTTGCTGTATTTTAAATATAGGTTGTACTTCAATTTTCCTTTTCATCAACAAGATTGCCTTCTGAGGAGCCTGGTGGTAAATGGTTTCTTTTGTTGAATGGACAGAAGTTTTAGGTTATTAAAAAGTATGTTCTGCTTTAAGAATTTTATCTTACGACTTTAAATTGAATCAATACTAAGTGCCAAGCAGGTATATAAACAATACAGGTTCAGTGCATTGAAGCAAACCTGGAGAAATTTCATAGGTAAACCTCAAGAAAAGGTAAGTCTTTATCAGCCTTAAAACAGAGGCTGACAGTCTGTCTTTACACTTCACTGCTGGGGTACTTATTAGCTTGCTATTTCAGGGAAAGGTCACAAAAAAGTTGCAAACTATAGTTTAAAGGATGTTTATATTAAGTATTAGTGCTAGGACACTCTTAGGAAGAATTGGCAGAACTTCATCATGTAGCACAGATGAATAAAATGCTACTATTCACATCTTAATGTCAAGTCACTTCTTAATATATTAATATAAAACTGCATACATGCCACTTGCTAACTTCTTTTTGGTTCCATCAAGGAAGATCATAAAAGCACTTGTCTCCTCTAGGACAACTGAGAGCATCCAGTATGTTATCTGGGAAAGAAAAGAGAGGACAGTCACACAACCACAAGAAAAGCTTCCCCACATCAGGATCCTTTTGTGAATTCTGATCTGATAGGCATATCTCAAGTTTTTTTGCTATCTTTCAGAGCCATTCAAATCAACTGCACTACTTCCTCAAGCTACAATTTTAGGAACATTAAAAAAAAACACATCACTTTATCAGATAAAGCAGGTTAAACCACCTGTCCTGCGTGTAACACGCTCATGATTAAAATTTTGAACTTACTTTTGCTTCTCTTCTGTGTCTGTTGCTTTCCATCTCCATCCAACAACCTAAAAGTTGATTATACATCAACCATCAAGAAAGATACATTCCAAGATACAAAAGGATGGTCACAGGCAGAAAGAAGCCCAGTACTCCATGCATAAGAATAAATAGACATAAAACATATTGACTGAGGAATGAAAGCTACATTTTCCAAGGCTGCTGCATCATCAATATGAGAAGACAATCTCCTTTATAAAGATACCCGTGTATGCTGTGCCTTTCACCAAAGGTTTTGTTCCAAAGAAAACAGCTCTTTTAAATTAAATGTTTAATATTGAGAATTTAGTGAACTAAAATAAAAAACCCTACGTTTATTTACATTAACTTCATAACACAAGGCATTTGTTCAGCAATGGTCATTCTAAAAAAAAAAATTCCCCCACTTTAAATGCAGATACACAGATCAACATCACAGTTATTCTTGTGGTTGTTATAAAAACCTCAGCCTCTCTGAAATAATGGTTCAAACAGTAAATAAACTTCAACAAAACCAGCTCATTTTTACATCCATAAACACACTTTATAATGCCTTGCAGGCATAACAACTACATTAATCTCCCTCAAAAAGAAGTGTTTCACAGCTAAACATTTTCCACATTTTCTTCTCCCCCCTGCTCCTTTTTCTTTTTTATTAATATGTATCTGGTGCAGTACAGAAGAAAACAAATTCGAATGCTTAGCTTGGATCAATAAAATGACTAAATAAAAAATTTCAGTCGAGTGCTTTAAAGCAAGAACAGTGATCTGAGACCTAAAAGAACACAGCACAAAACTCTGTCCAACCTCTGTAAACTAATATGAAATACCAGTCAGCATATTTTCATTTTTATAAAGCGGTGAACCAACAGAAATAATATGTAGTCAAAATTATACTTCGATACTTAATGCTCAAAGGAGATAACGTGCTGGGCTTCATCACCACTGTTCCTTAGAGCTACATTAAAATTAGAGCAAAAGTTTTATTAAAAGCAAAAATCATCCGAGTAATCATAAAACATACTTACCAAATTTTTTATTAGAGGCATATTATATTAAGCATACATCAAAAATACAGGGTGCAACTACACAAAATAAGCTCAGCTCACAAGCCTCAAAAATAAAACACTAAAGAGAACAAGAGAACAATCAGGTATAAAATCTGCTCTACACAAATTTCTGAACAGTCTCTTACAAAACTCTACTGTGACAGCATCCGGCCACAGTCTTTGGTGGAATATTAGTATACCTTAGAGCATTAAAAAAATAATTCATTGCTTTCTACATGCTAGCATATAAATAACAATGCTTACACCTGCAGAAAAGCTTTGAGTTTTGTTTTTTTTTTTGGTTGGTTTTTGTTTTTTATGTAAGGTTTTGCAGAATAAAAAGTGTTACTCGGGATTCTTAACTCAGCCCTTCAGTTTCTAATGCCTTCTGTCACTAAAGCACCAGAGAACGTGACTTAACACCTATTGCCTGGGGTTCTTCTCTCTCCACTTCCAATAAGTAAAAATGGACTTTTGTTATAAAAATGTTTTTGATGTTTTGCTTCTTCTAGGTTTTGCTTAAAATGGCAATTTGAAATCCATCAGCCTATTCTTGGAACTCACTGTGAACTATGATTCATTCTGATTATTTTCCTGGGTTTATTCATGCATTCTTTGAAAGAACTGAATTCTAGGTAAGCCAAAGTTTCTTTCACAAACCGCACAAGACAAACTGAGGCATTTGCCATACTTGAGGAAGTGCCAAGTGACTGTATAATCACCGAGCATATTCTATTAATTACAAGAGCTTTTCATTAAATGCAAATAAAGAACATGTGTGGCATGTGACTTCCTTCAAAATACAAAGTTATATAAACAGAGGTGAAGTTGTTATTCAAGCACATATTGTAAATGTCTTCAGAAGGGAAACAGTGATTCTGGTGTGGATACCAAGAACCAACCTTAAGTTACTTTTTTTGGTAAGGTAAACTTCAGGTAAA
Source organism: Aythya ferina (assembly GCF_964211825.1). Classification (NCBI taxonomy): domain Eukaryota; kingdom Metazoa; phylum Chordata; class Aves; order Anseriformes; family Anatidae; genus Aythya; species Aythya ferina. Next base: position 18,329,474 of record NC_140307.1, on the reverse strand, counting down.
ATGTCTTTCTAAATTCAAAGAATGGTGGCACAGAATAACTACCAATGGCTGGATGGAAAACAAAACGAAACAACAAAAAAAAACCTCTTACATCACTCAGAAAGCAAAATATTGAGTTATGTACACTGATCACATTCAAATAGCTCAGAATGCAGTCAGTGTTAATTGATCTTCTGGAGTGACATCAGTCAAAAGCACCAATTTAACTTAGCTCTAGGAAACCCACTGAATACACGACAGTAATTTTCATCGTTATGCAACCACCTGCAGCATTCAAACAGCAAATTACTTCAGATAGGAAAACCGCAATGGATTCTTAGATTTTCTCCTTCGCAGAATAACATGCCACTGCTTTCACGATACATTTTATTTGCCTATTTAAAGTTATCCCATGGTCTTGCTAGAACAACCTAGTTCTCTCTAATCTCTCCCTTTGGAAGCGCTGATATTTCATATGTGGGTGATATTTCATTTGTGGGTCTATGGCCTAACATTACTGTTTTAAGGGATATGGATTCTCTACATGGATTGAAATAAATAAGAGTTTACATATTAAATATCTAAGAATACATATGTACTTTTGTCAAATACTCAGGTTTTTTAATTTTTGATTTTCCAAACTTTCTCAACAGTAGCTTTCAAACTATACATTTTTCATCCACATTTGTATTATTAAAATGGTAAACATTTTAAAAATTTAATTGCATAATAAAAGACAAATGTGAGGACATTCCGAGCAAGTACCATACAACTGGCTCCACCTGAAGGTAATGCTTTCCAACACCACATATCAGATTGTTATTCAAAATAATCAATTGGCATGTAAAAATTAATATTCAGATTAAAAATAGTACAGGTTTCTCTTGGTTTATATGAACACAGGAACTCCTTCAGTAACATATACACCAAGTTCTACAGCTGGTTTAGAACTCTGCAATACGCTTTTTGGGATGCTGTGTTTTATAATCATTCATGCCTACAAGCATGAAGACACTAGACCTGTTCATACTACCTCAAATTAAAAAATTCACTACAACACTTAAAGATCAGAAGAATACTGCAACTTATTGTTCTCAGCTTTTTCACTTGTTTCTTATTTGGAGTTCTTTAAGCAGCAGATCTTGGAGAGCTGTGACTATGTAAGCCGTTCCACTTTTCTTTCTAAAAAGCTTCTAAACCTGCATGGAGGAAAATTAAGAAGCACTTTAACATCTGATTCATATAGCTTTTTAAGAGTTTGAAGCGATTTTTGAGATGATGAGATGTGGTTTATTTAGAAGTTCCAACAACGAGCTGAATGGTCTCTAAATTTTAATACTGTTGCTAATTAGACCCATTTAGCAGCTAAGCTAGTTAACCTAAAAGGACAGAGCAGACTTCAGTAGCATGCTGATGGCCCAGAAAAATATCTTTATATAATCTGGAAAAGTTGGCGCATCTAACCACAATATACGGCTACAAAAATATGCTTATGTATAGGCACTTGCTTATTTCAAAAATTTACTTAAGTGTCAAATTCACAATTTTGAAATGAAATAATTTCTGGAATCTGCTAATAAATCTTTTTTTTTTTTTTTTTTTTTTTAAAAAGGTGGGAAGACTATGCCCAAAGTTTCAAGCTGAGCAATAAAATTATTCACAAAGACAAAATTTTGTTGCAAATATTTACTCAAAAAGTAATAATTTACAGCAGTGCTTTAACAGCTGTTCAAAACATTTAACATTCATTAGAAATAAGACTAAGTCAAAAGCACATTCTGAATATTTCAAATGGAGCAATGAAGTCCTAAGAGCAAGCTACTGTTAGTCAGTTGCATTCCTATACCTAGCTGCTAGCTATAAAGAAAAAAAAAAAAAAAAACAACCCAAAACCAGCAGCTATCTTTCTGTACATAACAAACTATAAAAGTCCTGAAATCGAACTGTACACTCCTATGCTCTCGTGTCCTTTTTGTAACAGTTAGCAAGTAGCAGCTGCAAAATGGCAGAACATATGCCAGCTGGTATTTCCAGTTTGGGGTTTTCCTTCTTTCTGCTTAAAACAATTTTTACATTAAACCATACTTTGGTTTGACTTACAGACCATTCCTATGGGTCTACTACTAAGAATATTTAAAACAATGGTAAAAGCCTAACAGCTACAGTACTTTCAGCAGTATGTCCTACTTTATACAATTATGCTCGGTATTTCTGCACAGCCTGCACATTGAAAACCCCACAAATATATATATTTTGTCATAATATTTCCACTTTCACTGAAAGTTTATTAAGGTAAGCTTACAGTCTGGCAGGATTACACCTGTACAGAGGTGCATAGATTCATATAATTCTGTTTACATGCTTTTACAGACAGGAATGTGACACCAAATCCAAAGGTTTACGTTTACCCAATTTATCAGTAGACCAACAACCATTGCTACAAGTGTGCTCCACTTCAGCATCAGAACTGAATTCATACTGAATCCCACCGTTTCACTTAAGGATTTTTAAAAATCTTGTCTTGACTAGCAAATCACTTTATGTGAGATTAAAAAAATAGAATTTATTCCTCCTTTCAAATGTTGGTTTATTAAGATATACCACACAGAAGAGACAGGCAGACAAATTGAAATGTGTTACCTTTCATAAACTTAGTTAAATCAGTTGTACATACATGTACATGCTACCTTCATATGCAAAGTTTCCCTGCTGTGTCTCTTTCTCGCTCTCAAAAAACCCTACAAGCAACCATGAGCACACTTGTCAGGAATGGTCCATGGTGTTCCTACCATTAGTTATAATAAACAATAAAATGAACACAATTTCAGCTTGTTTCATTTTCATCTGTCTTGTTTACAGTTGTTTCCATTCTGCTGGGACTGCTTTCTTTAGAAGTCTCGTCTGTTCGTTCAGAGGGTCGTTCAGCTTTCTTTGATGAAGGTGCAACATTACCTTTCTGAAGAATTTCAGTCGCTTCATGCTCTAGCACCTCTGATGGAGTCAAAGGCTCCAAATGAATACTGCCTTGTTCACTAATGTCTGAACTAACGGATTCAGGTTCATTTCTTTTTCTCAAGAACTGCTCAAAACTAACATCTTCGCCCAACGTTAGTTTTAAGTCCTTTGCGTTCATTGCTGAAAGTGTAGTTTCATCCAAGTTTTGTACTTTAGTCTGGTCAGTCAAGACACCATCATCTGAACTTTGGCAAGTTTTCAACTCGCTTTCACCATGAATACATTTTTGTTCTTTGTCTACTAATTGTTTGTTACTATCTGAATCACAACATGCTCCTTTCTCATGCAAAGAATTCTTGGAGCTATTGTCATGGAGTTCCAAATCGGGAACATTTTTTGTATCTGAGAATGATGAGTTGTCTTCATTCTTTTCAACCGATGCAACTTTTTTAGCTTGATTTCTATTGCATTCTTTTGTTTCCTCTGAAGACTCATGCTCTTGTTTGCTGAAAAAACAAAACATGTTATTTTTATAACAGCTAAAATAAAGCAACACATGGCTGTGCTCTGCAAAGTGACACTCAGTGGTATTGCAGATTTCCTATTTGGTATTTCCATAGCAAGATGGGCTGAATTTAACAAGTGCATTTTTCTTAACCATTTACAAACTCAGCCTTAGGACTCTTCAATTCTTGCATTTCATCTCCAGAAATGAAAGTTGTTCCCCTTCTATGATGTAGAACTTTTCAAAATACACCATTAAGTTCCCCTTTGATGCAGATGTCGATACAGCTATTTGGGAATTTCTGTTGATGATGTACAAATAAAAGAAGCCAGTTCGGACCTTTATATTGCCAAATTAACTCTGCAGTACTAATGGCAGTCAGGAGAAAAAGGAATAGTTGGAAATCAACATTAATTTAAATCTAAAATTTAGTGGAGCAGCTAGAAATTTGAGAATTCATTGAAAAAGTAAATCTGTGAGGACCATTTTTCAGAGTAAAACTGCATGTTGATTAAAAATAGGAAGGAACAGTACTGACATACAAGTAAGAATGAGAATCTTATTATACAATAAGATCTAAAACATAGTGTATGAACTTTTATACAAAGTAGCTGCAGTTTAAGTCTCGTATTATCTTAATAAAGCCACATGCAGTCCTTTAAGGTTATTAGGGAGGGGGGAGAATAAAATTCTCCAAAGAGACTGAACTGTGTATTTCAGATGCCACCTCTACCCATAAAAGAAAGCATCTAGTCACATGCTATACACAATTTGCTTATGTGTTTATATTATAAGAGCCAAAATCCTAAATTCTACTCTGATATTTCTTTTTATTTGTTACAGGAACCACTGGCTTCTCTCATTATTTTAATGAGGAGCTCTATTTTTGCTGTGAAGATTTAAGTTTGGTAAAAACATCATTCTAAACCCATTCAATTTTTTTTTTCTGAATGAGAAGTAGTTCTAATTACCTTAAATAGTGATGTTGATAGACAAAAAAACACAAACAAACAAAAAAGAGAAGGATTGGAGGGGAGATGAAAGAATGAGTTTGATTTCAGATATAAATTCTACATAGGAAGTGAAATTAGGAGCAAGCACATCTCCCAGTTTAACTTTTGAATCTGAAACTTGAAAATAGCCTCTGAACAGTGACACGCAGATAAGAGATGCAACAGATAGTATCATCAAGTATCTTATTAATCAAAAAATAATTCGTACTTTATTTCTTCATGTAGTTTTAAACATGATTTGAAGTCACTTCTGACTAAACCCACCTTTAACACTGGATGAGCAACAGACAGTTCAAAGACTTTTACAAGGAATAACCAACTACCTGTTATTAAGTTTTTGCAATGTATTTTCACACTGAGAAGTCTAACCATGTTTTCCTACTGATGTAGGAAGTTGAAACAATTCATGTGGTTCACCTAGATGCCAGGTGATGCTGAGCTGCACAGAAAATGGTTAGTCTGGTCCAGGTGCTACATACTGCAAACATCCATAAGTCTGTTTTCAAGCTTTACTGTCACTTAAGGAGGGTAATTCGGAAATATTCTATTTCCTACTTAGAATTTATAACACGGGAATATTTTGAGCAGGGATAGGAGACTACAGAAATACTGTTGAACTGTGAAATCTCATTGGCCACAAAATAATAATTTTCACCGTTTCACCAGTTTTTCTTCATAATAAGGAACTAACTCAAGGGACAGGTCAACCTTTATTAAATTACAATTTGCAATTACAGATTTGCTACCACTGCCAGACAAAGGTGTGTTTTTTTCTTTTCATTTATTGTACTAAAACAATAAACAACAATTGCCAATAGACTTTCATAGCCAAATTCTTGTCCTCCCTCCCAAACTCCTAGAAAAAGTGGAAAAAGCGTAATATTTGAGAGAAAACACAAGCCTAGGTTCTAGCACAGGCATCACCACTCAGAACCACATAACATCCATGGCTAACATAATTAGCCTTACTTCACCTGTTCCTAATTACTGTACTTATTCCAGCAAAACACTTAGCTATACAGAGCCTTAAATTCTAGTAAATATTTAGAAATGCATTCATATGAAAATCCAGTCAACTGTTTATGGGAGTGTATGTAGCTCATATACATGAGCTACTTTAGCTACTACTTTTCAGCGAGCAGCCTGAGGGCAAGGAGTAGTTGCAGAGTTAATTAAGCACAATATTATGCTTTACCTGGCCAGTTTTGAACACAGGTATGAAAAAATAAAAAAAAGGTTTTAAATAAAGGGATGACTAATACCTCATCAGCACACACAACAGTGTTTCCACACTGTGAATCCTATATGGCTTACATGTATGTACACACACGTTTCACACTGAGAAATTCCTCAGAAGGACAAACCTCCCTTAACGTCCGAAGGGAACCCATCACAAACTCCCTCACCTTCTAGTAATCAACCCCCAGCTTTGACCAAACCAAGTCTTCTCACTACAACTCATTTTTGGTGAAGCATGGGAGGTGGGGGGATGGGGAGGAAGAAAAATCTTTATATATTTATTTCTCATGCAGAAAAAAAGCCGTCTCTTACCAATAAAACAGAGTATAAAAACCAATTGAACAAATTTTTGCACAGCAATAACCATCGCGGAAACAAATATCCAGAAAAGAGTGATATTTTACTGCTAGACACATCAGTAAGCTCATTTAAATTGACCAGTTCTTCAACAAAATGATTTACCTCTGCTGAGAACTGCTGATGAATAAGCAAAACTCAGCAGCTGTGACGCACTAAAACCCGCAATAAAAAAAAAATTATATGGGATTTCAAGAGAACATTCTGTTAGTAGCTGAAAAAGAACAGCTTTCTAACTAATATTTGAATGAAATGCTCTACTCTACATGCAAACACTGGTTACAGTGTAAGAACACTAGAATTTCAGAAATCAAGAATACCTGGAAAATGTGAGAACTGTATATAGAAACTATACACAGTATATAGAAACAAGAATTTCAGTGATTAGAATACAAAATTTGACTGTTCTTTAATAAATCAGTGAATTGAAGTTTCTAAAGCATTACATCAACCATGGCTAGAGAGTATCAATTCTGGGCTATACTAAGGAATTAGCTGGTATATGCCTGTATGAAGCATGGCTTTAGAATAAGACTAGTGGGGACTAGTGGAAGAGACAGCTTTAAGAACAAGACATGAACCTACTAAGTGAAAACGCACACACATACCAAGCTAGAGATGGCTAGAAATGAAGAGGATTTTTTTTCTTTTTTTCTCATTGTATAGAAAATGTAAGATCTGGGGGTCAAGTGAGGCTGAGGGAAGTTCAGCTCTGCATGTGTGTGTGTTTTGTTTTGAAATCCTACTAAGCTTGAAGTTTTTTGCTGCAATTTGCTACGCATATTCACTTCATATTATTTAGATTATTAGTATTTTTTTATATTAAGCTTTTAAAACATTCAGGAAAAAATATTGCAATAAAGAAAATCATACAACTTCAGAACAGAAGTATGAAGTGACACACATCTGCATACATGGTAGTTGCATGCAGACCCTCAGTGTGTGGGCTGTACTTAGAGGTAACAAAATCAGTACCGTGGTTGCATTCACATTAACATGTTGGTATGAAACAACAGCATGGTTTTGAGGCAAATTCCTTGACTGCTCCCACATACTGGCTTGGTTTACAGAACTGCTCTGGTGTATGGAAGGTGAGGAAACTGAATTGGAAGCTCTGATCCATGAGAGCACCAACCATGCTCCAGCTCCTAGTGGAGTCCTCAAGAACCCACCCAAGAGCGGCTGTTTCACACAGCTCTGAAGTATGTGCACAGCACGGGCATTCTGTCCCGGGAACACAAGACTGGTCCTTCAAACCACAAATAATGCCTTCAGACCACAAGGCAAAGATGTAGGTTTCTCAGAACCAACTGCTTTGATCTACTCATCTGCTCCTACAAGACTGATTACTTGTTAATACCAACATAGCTATGTTGGCTTAAAAATTGAAAAAAAGTGTTTGAGGACTGAACACCTCTGGCACTAGAGCTACAATACTCTAGATGTCTGTCTAGAGGTCATAAAAATCAACAAACGTATCAAATGAATAGTTTTAGCAGGAAACACAGAACAGGTTTATAAATTAAAGTGACTTTTATCTACCTAAACACAAGGATAGGAGAATGTAGCACATAATATTCAATTAGAATTACAACGACTGTTGACCGATCTGTAAATTAAAGATGAAGTTATGTTCTAATACCTGAACCTTTTTATAGCCTCAATTCTTCAGTATGCATTTTAAATGAAAGTAAAATTTCAAATGATTTGCCTCACTGCATGAGACTATAACAAAGAAAAAAAAACACAACCCTTTCTAAAAAGAGAAGTAACCTACAGGGACTCTGAAAGCAGACAGTTTTCCTTTTTATTTTTAAAGCACTCTAAGTGCACCTATAAAAAATAACCGTAGTTGTGTTTTGACTATGCTTTTCAAGGTTAAATTTGCATCAACAACTGTGAAAGACTACTAATTGGCAGAAGAGATTTCAGGCCACAGGACCTGAAGTAGTAATTCAGATTGATTACATGATGTATAAGTCTGCCCGCACTGCATGCCCAAAGCAATGTATTAGATCTCAGTTATTTTCCCAGACTAACGTTAAAAATCCACAATTTCAATTATTTTACATAGATCGGTAATTGGTACAGTTACCCAACAAATTAAAGTTACTAATTTTGTTGAGTGTGCTTTCTACAAATGACATGGGTCATGACACTGAATGAATCCCCATGAACTAACATGTTGGGCTGTATGCTAAAATTGCTTCCAGTTTTCCTGGAGATACTGTTAATTCATACACAGTACTACACAAAATGCTTCTTCTAACACTTGATACAATTTACGTCTTGTTTTATGAATTTTGACTAATTTGCAGTTTAAGCATTACTAAGAACACATTTTGACATTTAGAACCTAAATTCTAAATGCCTTGTAGAGTAAATACATTATGACTGCTGTTCAAAAATCTTTATTGCAGAAAATATACATTATGAAAATATCATTTAAAATACTTCCACCCAATTACCTGAGAAATAACACAGTATGTGTTATTTTGTGTACTTGAATTTCAAGATGTAGCTGATCATTATATTTACCTTTTAAATGTTGGTGTTTCTGTTTTTCCTTCAGATAAACTAGGTCTTGAATTTTTCTGTAATAATTAATGATACTTCTTTTATTTTACATCCATGACCAATTGATTACAATAAAGTTGTAGAAACAAATTTACACCAACCTTCTCATACATCTCCTAGGTAGTAGAGATTGAGCATGGATCATAACAAAGTTGTTTGCAAACAGTCTTCCAAGTTAAAAAAAAAAAAAAAAAAAGCATAAAAAAGAACTTTAAAGCAACTCTTGTAACCTTTCTTCATGTACATCATTTCAATTACACCTTACTGAATAAGATCTGGAGAGTTAAGTCCTAACAGTGCTTTATTTGGTGGTTAAAAAAACAAAAACAAACAAACAAAAAATCCCACTAAATTTGTGTTGCTAAAAAGCCAAGGGAAAAGCAAGAAAGAGAAAGTTGAGGTTAGTATATTTTTATAAGCTTTAGGCAGTGTTTTACCCTACAGATGCTGATACATTAATTTTAAAAGGAAGATTCTTATCAAAACTCTTATAATGGAAGAGACTTTTGAGTCTAATGTAAGTTACTGAATGAAATACTTTCTCAGCTCTGAACAACATGGACAAAGTTGTGTTGTTGCTTTTTTAAATTAATTTTTAAAATGACAGAAGGTAAAAGTGACTGAAGACTGCCACTGGGAAAAGGTCAAAGCAGTTTTATAGAAACTTCAATACAACAGGGCATTCTGCTCATATTCTCTTACTCTCATTACAGAAAAAAATACTTAAGTGACAAAATTAAGTTGTTAATTTTTTTGGTCTAACTTTTTAACTATTAAGTGAATTCTGGTTTTACAATAAGAGGTTCCTATATGTAAACTCTTATATATTTAAAAAATGCATAATTAGTTTTATATATTATTAGTATACTTCTCCCCACAGAGATGGTGTATTTTATTTCAATGAAGACAAATTATTCAGCTAATATTTTGAAGTTGTATGTTAAACCTAATCTTATTCTGTCTTCTAAAATACCCTTTACAATACTTCTATCATACTTTGTTACATTCCTGTCCTACAAAACTCATACGATCTATAATAAGAAACATTTTTCAACTTCAAATTATTGTACTCTCTGTGCCCTTCCCTACATCTTGGAGATTATTGATCTGTATTCCTCTAGCTGGCCTACCACAGAACCTCCTTCTCTGCACATCATCTTCCTCTGCTCTGCCCAAGAAACTCTGAAGAAAGGAAGATTTCTTGGCTTAACTCTCTGAATTTTATACACTATATTCTAAACAACCCGAATCATCAATTTATATTTTTGGTTCTTCAGCACCCTGCTTGTTCTTTGACCTCCTGCTACCTATTCCCACAGGCCAGGGTGCACACTGCACTTCCGCTGACTCCACATGACAGAGGAAAAAATGATGACCATAGTTAATGCAGTTACTGGCAGATCCTGACGGGGTTGGTGAATAAAATGTCAAGCACCTGCATGCAACAAAACAGCAAGCACTCCATGGGATCTTGGAAAAAAATAACCAAAAGTTCCCCAGTGAAAGGCAGCTCACCTTTCTGAGAGGTCCTGGTTCAGACTTCATGTCCAACCTGAGATCTAACAGCAAAGTGCCTGTTTTGTCTGTATTCTCCACCTTCTCCAACCAGGACTATGGTGGTTTTCCATGCCTTTTTTTCATCCTTTTTTATTGTATTTTTTAATGCAAACCAAAATTATGGACCATAATTTTGTGGAGGAAGAAATACAGATTTCATAAATACGTGGTCCCCATTGAGCCTGTAGGAAATGCATTCCAAACATTGTATGTGATGCAAAAGTATGAAAGATGGAAAGTAAAGGCAAAACACATCTAAAGTGGTAATGGAATCTGTGGACAGAAACGATGCTACTGTTTGTGTTTCAGAATCCTTTTGCTTAACAGCACTGAATAAAGATGGACAGGCTTATCACACTGCTACATAATCTTTGCTTCGGATACAAAACTGATACAAACCTTTTCCACTTCAGAGAATAAGCGAGCGACATTAGAAGTGCAATCTTTACTAGGTCTGAGGACTTCTCTCGCTCTCTAACTGGATGGAATATCCATAACAAATTGCCCTTTTAGAAAGCCAACAGAAAAGACAACTTGTTACACAAGAAAATTCTGTAAAATCTAAATCCAAAGATGATGTTTTTGCAAAAAGTTGTGTATATACTGTGAGATCATTTAGCTTTATGTTAGGCAGAAAGCATGAGGAAATTTGTACACATGCCTAGAAGGAAAGTAATTCAGGCCTAAAGAGGCATTTCCAGAGATTTTCCTCTTTAAAGAAATGCAAAAAAAAAAAAAAAAAAAAGGTCAAAAAGTCACAGTTCAGAATCAACATTTACACATTTCTCACGTTATATTTCAGGTGAATTTCTGGGTTCACTGAAGATACATACATAAGACAACTAAGCCATTCCTTCACTGGAATCTGGCGTACAAATCAACTGAATTGGACCGACTAAAATTTTGAAATTGTTGTGTGGCAGACATAATAAAGACATCCCTCCACCACTGCGATACCTTTTTGTGGCAAAACACAGAAAGCTAGCTCTTTGCACTACGCGTATCTTCAGAACTCCGTGAAGTAGTAGTGTATGTATAATTAAAACAGAATTGCCTTGTGTCTTCAAACTAGTTACGAAGTTCAGAGATACTGTTTAGACTGTGTGGAGAAAAGAATAGACATTACCTCCAACTTAGCTTCTCTCTCTAGAATGCAGATTTCATTCTTTAACCTAGTGGATAATGAATTAAGATTCAACGTCTTCAATAGTGTCTGGTTAAAACACAGATAAAACGGATGAAGATGCTTACAGTACGAAAGCAACTTGGTAACTGAAATCAGTTTATGAAGCTCATACTTCTTTTTGAGCTTAAATGTACTTCAGAGCTCCACAAGAGTGTTTCAAGATTTCAATATGTATTATTATTGGTTATACAAAAATTATGAGATAAATTTGTTTCACGTAACCTGCTCCAGTTGTATCACCTCATGAATATCAGCAGTCTTAAGAAAGTTACTGGTACTTCTATGGCAGAATTTACTGCAATTATATGTGAGGAATAACCTCCTTCCCATAAAGGCCTTTTAAACAAGAACTGAAGATTTAAGATCTGACGTGATAAATTTGTTGAAACGTACTCTTTAAGAAGTGTATAAAGCTACATTCTAAGCAAGATTATTTATTTATTAAACATCTACCACAACCCAAATACCCAGAACAAAGTTGTAGTTTACTTACAGGGCAACTGTAAAACATTGCAACTGACCTCCAACTGCAACTTGGAGGAGATGCTTCCTTCAAAATACCTTCACGGGTACAGTCCATATATTAGATGAGCTATTAATTATTTAAATCTATTGACTTCTAAAACCACATTAATTAAACTTATCACAACATCACTAAAATTGATTTTCTGTGTTTATATAAGTAAATGCTACTGCAGAGATAGCAGGATGTGTGTCTCCTACAAAACCTTGTTAAGTCATCACTTCTAGTATAAAATCTAACCTTTCAAATGTTTCCTATAAAAAAAACTGAACAATCCCCTCAAAACTGGCAATGCCTGTATCATCTTTGTTATTGCTGCATTAAAGACAAACACTCTGCTGCAGTATGGTGCTGCCTCTGTTATATTTAAATACTGTTATAAATCATAACTTAAATTATTCATGACCTCACTGAGTGTTAATGGCTGTGTGCAAAGTACAACATGCCTGACAGAAGAAACACCTTTATCAACTCAAATTTTATGAAAAACGTATACTAATATTAGGTACCACATCTATTTTGCTACATTAATCCAAGAAAAAGCAGTGCTAAAAGCAGACCATTTAAAGAATTTAACACACACTTTCAGCACACCATGTACGCCTTAGATTAACATTAAAGGTCTAGCAGGTAGGCAACTACTTGGATTGTGGTATAAACAACTATTTACATCGTAATTTGCAATAAACCATTGCAAAAATAACTAGGAAAAAAGTCTGTTTTACAATAACTCCTATTTTAGCACTGTAACAATGTTCATCTAATTACCAGTAAGAACAATGATCAGGGTAAATCAAGTAACACATTTATTGGGTCAGAGACTTGAAATGCTCTGAATCATGACCATCAATACTGGTAAAAGATGGTGCAACACCAGATATTTAACTTGGCTTTACTGCTTTAATGATTTCTGTGCAAGAATTTAAACAAGTAGGTTGGAAACTGTAATTTGTCTAAAAACAAACACTATTCACTTCTGAAAAGGAAGAACAATTTATATGCAAAGAAATCAGACACCACAGGACATGCTGTGCATAGAATAACAGAACAACTTGGGTTGGAAGGGACCTTAAAGGCCATTTAGTTCCAACCCCCTGCTATGGACAGGGATGTTACCCACTAAAGCAAGTTGCCCAAGGCCTCGTCCAACCTGGTCTTGAACACCTGCAGGGATGGGCTTCCACATCTTTGCTGGGCAAGGGAAGTATTTGTTCTTGTTGTATGAGAAGATTAAGTTTTGCCACCACAATAAACAGGTATGAACTGAATCCAATAACCACACACTGTTGTAAATATATTTTTAAAAATAGTTTACATGATCAAATTATGATAGATTTCTGTGGCTATCTTTCTATAGCTTAGAAAACAGATTTAAACTGGATAGTTTACACTGCTTTTAAAGTGAACAAAGTTTATAGCATTTTGTGACAATTACGTCTTTGTTAATATGGTTCACCTTGGATTACTGATATTCTCAACCTTACTTCTGTTTAGGAATAGGTTTTAGAATTTAATTCCTTCTAATTTGTAATTAACAAGTTTCCTAAGTGGATACTGAACCACAGAAGACTAACATCCTGCGATGTCCCTAACACTTTTACAAAAAATCTTAAATGTTTGGGGCCTAACAGTTTGGTTTCTGAAGAGTTCCGTCTCCCATAGTTCTCAAAAAGGAACAAAGGCAATGTCCTTTCTCATGTATCTGGAGCTGCCATACTTCTGGGAAGAACTTTATGAAAGTAAAACAAAGTCTCTGACCATCTGTGGTAAATACAGCCTGTTGGTCCACAATTTTGAGCAATTTTGAAACCTCTCTAAAACTCCCCAAATATTATCGTACATTGAAATAAACTTTAATTTAAGAACAATGAGAAGTGACTCCTGATTATCAATCCCTCAAATAAAAATTCCCCCAAGACGTTAACAGCTGACGACAAAATTTCAGCTTGACTGAGATAGTTAAGAGGAAGTAATGGCCACAAAACTAAAGAGGTTCAGGCTTTGACTATAGAATAAAAGACAGGTAATTAAGAACATTCCTTTAGATCCTTTAAATCTGAAGTCAGGTTGATCTGAAACTTTGTTTGATATGCAAGGAATCAGCTTGGGCTAATGGAACAAATTTAGAGTCATTGAAAAAAGCAGACTGTAAGATACATAATCCAAACATAGCTAAGGGTATTGTCATTATTTCTGAAATTCATGTAGTCTCATAGCTTTGCCTGCCTTCACATAATAAAATGTATCTATATTTGTGCACATAGAGAGCTCAAATCATGAACCACTGTCTTCCCAGTGATCTGTCATGTTTTCCTACAGTCACATAGTTGTTCCCACAGCTCTTTTGGGTAAGCAGCACTGAAAAAACAGCTTGAATCGTTCACCAAACACACCCTTCCTGTCCATCCCTAACCAAAACGAACTTTTCCTAGGAAATCAGTAGTCCCAGCTGGAGCTAACAACTTTGTGTTATCTAAGTGGCTCATGGTACCTTCCAGCCACCCAGCTCAACTATACACAAGGATTATAAACATAAATTGCTTGTGAAAACAATATACATAAATGTCAAAACAGAGTACCAATCTTCCGTAATTTGCAGGAAATTCTTAGAGAACATTTCTGAAAGCCACAAAAATCTGTAGTCATACTCCTGTTTTGGTTGCTGACAAAAACCTGAATGAAAGTGTGATATCACAGATTTAACTTCCTCTGAGTTACAACAGCATGTTCACAATGAAACAATGATCCCACTACGCTTTTTTGAATGCTATTGTGACAAAACAGAAACAAGTCCTGCAAGAAAAACTTGTGCTATGTAACTGATGGTTGAAATTGAACAACAGCATGCAAGACAGAACATACCTTCTGTCAGAATAAAAAGAAAAAGCAGCAAAAAGAACAAGACTTAGGAGTACTAATTGACTGCGTGGATGTTTAATCACAACGTATGCATAAAAGACAAACTGATGATGAGATCTTTGCTGTTACTAGCAATAACACAGTGGCTGCAGAAGCTCACTATCTCCCAAACTGTTGTTGTTTCTATATGAAAAGTGAAGAGGACAAAAATATCAGTCAAAACAGATTAATCTCATGGAGTTCGATTATGCGGAAAAAGAAAGTGCTGCAAATCAAGACCAACTTGCACTCATTAGAAATCTCTTACAACTAGGAGGTAGTAACAATGACTGAGGCCAGAGTAAGATTATCTGCTAAGTTCCCTGGAAGCCACTAAATGAGAAATTCAACCAAGAAAAAAGTTCGCTGTAAGCACAAGGTTAAATTTGTAGGAATGCTAGATGTTCATCATGACAAAATGAAAGCTCATCATATATTCAGACAACTTGTTGATGGATAAACTTGCCACAGATTATCTACAACTACAGATGAAGTCAGAAGCAGTGAAATCAAAATCAGCAGATGTCTTAGCAGCTTGAGTAGAGCATCCTTGAAGATGAGAGATGATACCAAAAGAACAAGGTGTGAATGAACTGTGGCTGCTCCACCCTCAATAAATATATCTGCTTCCATCACATGCTTTCCTCCGATACCATTTAGGAGCAAAAAGAAGTTTAGCCACTAGAGTAAAGCTAATAAATTCCTTTGGCCAAGATTCAGTTTATGCAGTTATGTGTGATAGAAAGCATATTTACTACTGTATATGGCAAAGTCATTGGCAGACAAAATGCAACTTATTTGAATATTAAACAGATCAGGACTTGCATGTTTTAGTGAATACCCAAAGAGAATGACAAATCCCTTTACGTTAAAAATCTAGGATCAAGTTCAGAACAAAATGGGCTTTGGTGCTAGCAGGTATACATCCTCATTTATACACTACTCTAGCTTGGGATGTTACTGACAGACTTGAGGAGACAATGAGCAGCAAAGAAACACTACATCACATAAAGGAAACCACTGCTAAGCCTCTCTTCCAAGGAGTATTGCCCCCCAAAGCTGTAAGTTAATGCTGCAAAGCAGAGTAACAACACAGAAGAGCCTTTGCCAGACTACAGTACTGGGAGAAAAGACCAGACCTGCTGCCTAAAAGACATTAAAAAAAAAAAAAGGAAAAAAAAAAAAAAAGAAAAAGAAAAAGAAAAATACCACAGCTTCAATGCATGAAGAAAAAAGAAAAGGTCTGGCCAGATGCTTGTTCGCTTACATACCAAAATAATCCCAAGCTCGACTGGGTTCAATTTGATGCTCCACAATGATGTATCAGTGAGCCAAGGCAGTATAGGATACCTGCTCACTTTCAACTCCCCTGCAACAAAAATGTCTACTGTCAGTTCATTTAAAAATATGTTAATGTTGCGCAAAGCAGAGAGTTGAGAAAAGAAAGAAGAGTGCTCGCACAGTTATTACGCCTTATTCCCTCAGCACAAGGTAGATCACTAAACAACAAAACAACTTATGTAGAGTAACAACTTAAAAAGAAAATCCTGCTGGAACATCTCCAGCTAGGTTATCTGTACTACTAATGACAGGACTCTGGTCCAAAGATAGGTGTCATCAACACTAAACAGAGCTTGTAGAACATGTTTGGTCATTAGCAATAGAGATGAGTTTTACAACACATACTGATAGTCTCATATGTCACAGAAGATATCAAGGTCTGAAAGATGCAAGAGAAGATCCAAAAGCTTCCAAGAATGTACTATGTGTGTTATTGTGTCCAATGATGGTTATTCTGCAGAGTCCCACAAACAAGTTATACCTCATCACAGTATAGGTCAAGGAATGGGAAGAAACATTCGTAGATCACTGAGAAAATACATGGCAAACATTATGAGTACTGTTTACAGGTTCCTCTTCCGAAGCTAAATGCAGAGCACCACAAACATTTATTTGTGTTTACTCTGTACTGCAAATAATGAATACAAAAATCTGCTACAGAGATATGCTCATGCTTTTAGGTTCAGCAATGATACATTCTTGTCCAAAATATTAGACTTATATAGAAAAGGACAAGATTTCCTGAGATTAACGTCTATCAACATGTCAGTTTTAAAAACCACAGATATCACCTCATGTACAACCATTAACTAATCTTACAGCAACATCAGAGCTCTCAAAAAAAACAGCTATCTGCATCTACCCTAATCTAACACACTAACAGCTTGCAGAAACAAACCTGTACATGTTTTCAACTCTACTTCAAATCTCTTCCTTTGGTGTTCACCCACCTGTTTCTGCCTAATATTATATTAATATACTTCACATATTTAACATCCTTAAAATATTTTCAGACACTTCAACTGTATTTTCAAGAGAGTAAGGTTCTTGTGCAGTACTGACAGCTTGCCACAGATGTACCCCTTTCCCCACCGTTCAATACACCTAGAATCTTTCCTTACACGTAGTCCAGCATACATTAATTCCAAATACCTATTAACAGCTCCACGTAGAAAAAACTAAGGTTGGATCACAGCTCAACACTTCTTATTTTTCCTGCGTTTGACTTTCACCAAAATCCAAACTGTTTAAGAACACAAGCCACCCCGGATTAATCAGGGGATTATAGCTCACCCTCTTAAATGACTCTTCCCAGTGTTTTGCCCGATTTCAATAAGCAGTGCTCCAAAATCAGAAGTTTCATTTTCTTCTTAAATGGCTTTTTGGAACGGTTTCCTAAATTAACTTCCTTCTCCTGTCCATTCCTCCCAGAACATCTATTCTTTTAAATAATGTCTATTATTCATTCCATCAGAACATCATTTTTATTCAATTACAGCACATGTTAAGCAGTTACTACTAGAGATTTGAAGTTCGCAGCATAGATTTTGCTCCACTATTATTCGTAACTGAAGAAAATATTTCTATGCTTGGATCAGATGAGAGAGTTTTCCTGTATCTCCTCTTACTGGCCACTTTATGGAAAATAAGAAAGAAAATATTTAATGTACTGGTATGAAATCATAGAATGGTTTGGTTTGGAAGAGACCTAAAGGGTCATCTAGTACTCTAGTACCTCCCTGTCACGGGCAGGGACATCTTTCCTTAGATCAGATATAACTTACTGGGGATATTTACACTACTCACTGAAGGTTGATTTATGCTCAGAGGCATAAGAAATTCTCTTTGTTGGTAAAGTCCTCATGCATGAGAATCTCTAATCCCCTTTAGAGAGAGCCTGCTATAGGCTATATGGAGTCAATGACACCTTGTTGTTAAATCTGGGTTAAACTGTTTTCTTTCACCTTTAAAGTTTCTTTCTTTGTAGTCTAATCAACACCTTTATTCCTGCATTTAGAAAGAGTTTAGAGAGAACTCCTGTTTGTTTCAGCTGACACACCTCTGAACTTTCCATTAAGGCAAAAACAGTTTCACAAGATACATTGTAAATCCTCAGGTACTGTCCCAGTATAACCAAGGAAGGGCTTAGCATGCCTGATCCTTCTAAGGTTAAAAAAATCCCAAACCCGACAAACACAAGCTCCACAATACTGCAGGTTCTTTTCCAAATCCTTAAAAAATTGAAAGCCAAAATCACCATATTAATTTTTCTTTGCAAATCATTAAAAAATAATGAGACAGCATATCTTTTATCATTTAATCATTATATCATTTAGAAAATAATTTCTAAATAATTTATCCTACTTCCACAAAGGCCACAACTTTCTTTTTTTAATATTTATAACAATATTATGTGAAGAACAAACACTTATGTAATATAGTTAGCAATAAAAGTAAGTTGAATTTACAGTCCCACTAGGCCTAGACTCAGAAGTCAGGATTGAGAAGTACTAATACTGCAAGAACTGTTTACTTTTCATGAGTTCACTAATCCCTATTTCCCCATTCTTGCAATTCTGGATGTGTTCAAGAGCAAAAATCATTAAGTAAAAGCATGGGCCTCCCGTACATTTTCTATTCTAATGAATTCAGAAGAAACCCAAGTTCAAAGTGCAAATTTTGGCCATCTGTCACTGAATTAATAGGAAAAAAAAAAAAGAAACATTGAGTGGTAAAACAAAACTTACTCAGATACTTGTTCAGCAGTTGGCAAATCTACAGAAACTGAAAATAAAAATGAAAAAAATTAGTTAAAAACATTTTAAAATGTGGAAATACACAAGTACTCATTTTCAAATCTAAGCACATAAAGATAACAGAACTGGAAAAAGGACTGCTGTAACAAAGACATCCTCATGTAAGTATTTATATTTACGTGTACTCACCATTCTCTATAATAACTTGACAAGTATGAGTGTGGCTTTCACTCAGATGTGTGGCCATGCTATCTAAGCCAGAACCATCGGTCAGAAAATCGCAGTTAAGACATACTACAGTCACACCTCTAGAGAAGACAAAGTAAAAAGTACATATAAACATAACATACTTCTGGCTTTCTTAGCTTACAGCTACTGGATAGACTATACAGAAAAAATTGATTTTGCAACTATAGATGAGGCGACTCGCAGAAGTATTCTTACTTTTTATACTGCAAATAGCACCCGGAATTTTCAGTCATTGACTAGGACATCTCCATGCTTGATGTAGTACAAAGAATACCACTTTTGACAGAACTTTATCTGTAAAGTTTGAGTTTATTGGTTTTCCCACCTCCCTCTCCTTTCAGACTTTGCACATTGTGAATAATTGGAAAACAGAGTTGGAAATACTTTTTTCGAACTGCCTTGCGTTGAGAAAGAGGTCAACAAATTTGGACAAATTTTTGTTACAAAAGAGAACCTGGCTAGTAAAAGAGCTAGTATTTTCCCTTTTCTGCTCTAATTTGTGTAAGTGTAGAAATTCAAGAGGGTCTAATCTCATTTAATCAATTAACTTACTATTAAAAACTAAAAACATAATGTTCTGTAACTGAAAAAAGCTGAATTACCGTAGCTCTTCTGAATGCTTCTTGTAGATCCAAAATCTTTTACTTGGACGAGCACTGTGAAAACTAAATGTAAGAAAACATTACCACTTAAACTAGCTTTCTGGAGTACATCTCCACATATCCCGTACGTACTGTACACAGTACTGCAATTTCTTTATGACAAGGCATAAAAATAGAATACTCAACTACTGACCTGAATTACTCTAAAAAAATAAATTAATGAAATTTTATAGGCTTCTGAATCTCACCTCCAGCTCAAAACTGGTAAAATCAAAAACAAACAAAAAGCCCACATGGCTGTGTTCAAGAGCAGAAGAGACAAACAACCTCAAGAACATCTAGCATCTCTACTCCTTCTGAGTTATTTAGTAAATAATTAGTTTGGGAGGGACAAGACTTAGCTTTTTGGCATAGTACTGCCTGCACGTAGTTACATTACTTCCGTTCACATTTTAGGTCTGGAAGCACTGTAGCTGAAGCTACACAGCAAAGCTATATGGTGAAGAAGCTTTACTGAATTCAAGCTCCCTAAAGAGATAGATTTAAATGAGATAAAAATCACATCTTCAGAAAACCTTAAGTTATTTCACATGCAGTTTAAGTATGTGCCAACACTGTACTCCCACATGAAACAAACAGCAAGCAGCTGAGTACAAAGGCTGCTGCAGAAACGTCCTCCCTGTAACTGCCTTCTTTCTCATCACCCCTTGTTCCTTCGGTGCTAGGGGCTGCAAGAGGTAAAGTAGGGGGGCAACAATCAAGACTGCATCAAGGAGAGAAATGACAGGAGACTGGCTTCCCAGAGAACATACAACAATCAATCATTATTTGTTAAGTTTGACTGAAATAATTATGAAAGATCTCACAGAAACTCGAAGCAAAAACAATGAACAAGAACACTGGATGTAGGCCCTCAACAAAAAGCGAAAATCCAACCTTACACATGCCCCTGTTGGTCCTATGACACAATTAAAAATTCAGTTAATACACACACATAACACACTTTATACGAATTTTGAAAGTATTTGATAACCCAATAAAAACTGCGCAGACTTCTCACCTCATCATGTGATTCACGTAGGCTTTGCTACAGCTAGTATTATATCTGCATAAGCTACAGTGGACATATGTAGGAAAGTGGTTTGCAAAATCCTTTATTTCTGAGTAACACTCAATGCATTTGTGAGCTCCCAAACGATACCTAACAGTAACATGAAAAAGTTGATAGTTAACATCAACACTTTAGAACATAACTAGTTCAAACTTTTTGCTTTAAGTCTTTTAACAGTAAGAAACAAAGAAAGAAGAATTCAAAAAATGTATTAGTTAAATATTTATTATGGGATATGTTAGTACTTATGAAGAAAATGTTTTTTTTTCTTTAATTATTAACTTAATGTCCTTAATAAAAAAGTGCAAGTTAATATAAACATCTGTTATTGGGCATTTCTGTAAACAAGATCCTGCAGGTGAGAACCTCCAATTTCAGCTGCTAGCATTATCTTTCCATACTTTAGAAGGATTTCAAAGAAATGCTTCATTTGCCGCTATGAGCACAAGAGCATGTGGTTTTCCTGTCACCCAAAATCCTCTGCAAGCTTTGAAATATCTATAGATCAAGAATATAATCCTGCTCTTCCCCAGTTTTGCTGGCTATTTTTGGATGTCTTAAAGAGCTATGTTTTGTGAGTATTGGCATCTTACTGAAATGGAGGCATCCATAACCTTTGTCAAAGACAACTACGAATTCATGCTAGGCAATGAAATTATATTCAAGTCCATAAAACACCCATTAAATTATTAACAAGGACTGCAAAAAACATTACACTGTAAATATAAAGAGAGCATTCTCTCCACAGTCTGCATTTACTTTGACTCTTTTGTTAGTTCCCCAAATTAAGGTACCTCCTAGGACAGACAAGACTTCACCTTTTGAATAATGGGTTCAAATAAATCCCTTCAGAAGCTGAAGGAGGAAAACAGTTTTCCCTCCATAAGAAAGCTTGCAAAGAACACCCCAATAGATGTATTCCCCCTCCAAAGGCCACTTTTAATGTAAATCTGCCTGGTGTACCAGTATTTAAATCATTTGGGGCTCTGTGCAGAGAAAGATTCTAAATTTAGAACAGAATACATGTCAGAGCCACACAGAATACATGCCAGACAAAAAATTATGAAGAATGAAGGTTTCAAATTATAATCACGATACCAACACGTGGAAAGTTCATGAGTATGTGCTTTCTACAAAATGGAGTGGTTGAATGTTCTATATTGCTATATCGTGAGTTACTAAAAAATTAATGAAATGACCACCTATATTCAAAGCATACTTACATATATTTTAATGCTAATATTTTACCTTAGATTATGCAGTGCTGTATTTGTAACTTTTTTTTTTTTGCTGCTGCTGTTGGTCCATGCATTTTGCTTCTTCGATGTAGCTGATGGTTTTGATTTTGCTTTTGACTTATTTGTATTAGATCTGTTATGATTTCTAGTGGTTGTATTTTTAGCTTTAGGTGATAGCTGAAATGTGGATGTACTCGTACTAACAGAAGATCCTGACTGAAGAGATCCAAGAGATGCTCGAATAGTGACCTAGAAGTATGAAATTAAAAGTTTTTCCATTTAAACTATTCAAGTTCCCATTTCTGTTTACATCAAAATTTGAGCCATTTTAGAAGAGAACTAACAATTTAACATAGCATATGAAATTCCCCTCAGCAAAGGTTGTCTCAAAAAAAGGTAAATACTGCTGACTAGAGTAAACTTAATCTCAACTGGATGCTAAACTTAATCAACTGGATGCTTAAAAAGTTTGTTTTTCTGGAAATAATTAGCCATGACAAAGAACACTGCTCTCTCTTCAGACCTGCAACTGTCTACATCCTGTTCTCAAAACAAAACAAAACAAAACCAAACCAAAAACCAAACAACAAGAAGAAGAAGTAGTAGCAGAAAAGAAACAGAAAGGTCTGAATAATAAGACCTGTTAGGAAGAATATCAAAAGAACCTATCAATTCCTGGATTTTTTTTTTTTTTTTAAAAAGTGTCTTATTACCTCATGATTAGCCAATCTATTTATTCCAGATAACTTTCTGAAGAATGAAACAGAACAGCAATACATATCACCAGGAGGAAACCATGAACTGTTCCTAACAATTCTTCCAAAAGGAAGTGATGTTTTAGTTTTAGAGGCAGCAGGAAGTGATGTTTTAGTTTTAGAGGCAGCAGAAATTTCTTTGCTTTGGACAAGAAAGGAGAAAAGCATCTCTTTCTAATTTCGCCCCTTTCCCTACCAAGGCATTTTCTTCATTTGCCCCTCTACTTCTCCTTTACAAACACTTACCTTTGTTCCAGGAGGCAATCCTTCTAACTGTTTAGGTTTTCTAAATGTTCGGTGATGCTGAGTCTTGTGATCCATTTTTTCTTTGCAAGTCAAAAATTGCAGTCTGCACTTAGTGCAACGGTATATTCCTTTTTTCTTAAAGCAAAAAAATAAATATATAGTAAGCAGGAATGTTATGATAAACAAAACTATAGCCCTAGAATTTCTCAAGGAATGGTCATCTGATTTTTAAAAATCAACCTGATAAACTCTTAATAATATTGTACAAAGACAAGACAACTGTGTACACATGTAATATTATTATAAGAGGGAATCAGAGATTGACAGTTAAACTAAGTCAATGCAGTACGTCACAATCTTTTCTCTAGTTAAATCACTGACAGCCTTGCTATTAACTTCAAGAAAAGCAGAACATATCACTATGACTTGGTGAAGAAACCAAGTAGCAGAGAGATTCTTTCAAGAATATTCAGAGATTTTTAAACAGGGAACTTCTGTCATATAAAAACATGACAAAGTCTAACAATTCACTCAAAGACTTCTCAAAAGAAGAAGTTATAAGGCTTCATCCTTTATTAACTATTCTTATCCACTAAGGATAAGAATATCAAATCAGTTCTATTTGTTGTTGTTGTTTATTTTAGGGAGAGATTCATTTTATAATTATTTAGCATTTTTCAATTAAGGATTGAAAAATATCTGCTTACCTGATGCCTCATATAATGATGCATATACGGTGCTCCAATTTTTATTACTTTGAGGCAAAATGGGCACAGCAAATGTTTTGTATTTTCATGAACTGTCCTGAAATGTGTTTCTACATCAGAAAAAGCTGAGGATCTGTAGTTGCATACCTAAAATAAGAAGTTCGACTTTCATGTTACAAGTTTATTGACAGTAGAGACAGTGTTTATGTGGGGGGGGCGGTGTAATCTAAATACAAAACAGTCACTCTGAAATACCTGGCAAACATACGGCATTTCACCTGGCTTATGATTGTCCTTCATATGTTGCAAAAGAACTTGCTCTGTTTCAAAGGATAATTCACAGATTTTACAAATAGCTAAAAAAGTGAAAAGCAAGAAAAATACATTAGAAAATTAGCCTGGGATCAAAAGTGAATCAATACATACATATATGTGAACAGCGAACTCTATAAAGGTAAAAGAATCTAACAATCTTTCTACTTTTCAGGTTAAACACTCTGCACAACTTCAGGAAGCCCATAGTGCAAGGCCCCTAAACAATATGAACTCTTGAAATCAGGGGCTTTCAATCATAAAAAAAAGAGCCTGCCTCCACTCCCCATTCCCCAGCTTTTAGAAATATTTTTTCCAGATACATTGTTATGACATAAGTTGAATGACTGCCCAGCTTCTATATTAAACCTCATGATTATTGCTCTTAACGTACAATACCTTTATTCTGAGGTTATTAACCATCAAAAGTCAGAAAATATCTGAAAATTCTAGGTCACAAAAAGGTTCAATGTGATATATAAGTCAACTTACTAGACGACTCATAAGGCGTGTGTGTACTTTCAATGTGGCACTGCAGCTGAAATGGGGTGGGAAACTGACGGTAACAGTGCTGGCAGGTGGTATGGCTTTCCCAGCTTTCACTGCTCTGCTTCTCAAGCTCTAAGTGATGCTTCATGTGGTTCATAAACCTTTGAATGATAGTGAACAGGTGCAAAAAGCCACATTTTAACACTATCCATGACATATCCCATGCAAAATGCACAAGAACCCTTAGAAAAACTGCTCGGAAAGCACTTCTCAATTTCAAGAAGTTAGAGCAGGAAGTGTTCATCTAAAACAAACAAACAAAAATCAATGAAGTTAACCAAACTGACTATGCCAGAAATCACATCTCAAAGCTAAAAAAGGTATCTTGACTATTACAAGGAATACGCAACATGTCTGAAACATGCTCTAAAACTAAGCAATCTATTGCATCTTTCATGTTTGTTTAGCCAAAATTCCAGTCTTGAAATACACAAACTGTCAAAGGCAACAGCAACAAAACATTCAGACCTCACCACCACTAGAGGCTCAAATCCACATTCTGGAGCAAGCAGAACTGTAGCTCTGCTAAAAGCTATTAAGCAGGAAGACTCATGTGCAACTAGGACCTTCACAGCTTTATCTGAAATTACCTCCATCCAGAACTGACAGCATTCGAAGACCTGCCTTTTTATAAATTATTTAGGTCTGAAGATATGTTACGAAGGGCAGTTATCAAAGAATGCCACTGTGCAGCTGATAACCAGGTTATCAGAAACTTGGTGGTACATCACTACTGAAAGTCACCACCTTTTCCTTATTAATATGTCCAACTATCTGCAGGAGGACCTACCTGAGAAGACTAAGCACTTCGCACATTGTTGGCAGGTCAGTTATCTGTGGAGCAGTGAATTGCCAAAAGGACATGCTAGTTGCATAACCCACCACTGTTAACTTCATAAACTGTTCTATTTTGAATGGGCTTAATTTCAGTACAGCCAAAAGAGCTATTAAATGTAGGTCACATTCACAAAAGGAATACATTTCTCAAAGTGGTGACCTTGGAATTTAAAAAAAAATAAAAATACAGTTCCTTACTGTGATAAAGAGAATAGTTACTTGAGTTCAGATTTCTAATATAACATAGTTGCTTAAAAAGACCCAAAAAAAGAAAAAAAAAAAAGAACTGAAAATATCCAGATACTTAGCAGAAGAAAGGAATTGACACCGTTAAGTCATGGCAGTAAACTCTCTTGAACGTCTGACAACATCAGATTTCCTAACTGCTTAAGATGAAATATTGGCAGTTTTACTCAGACACATACTTAAAGATTTACAGCAAGTTTAATGTTTGTAATTACAAGAAACATTTGTTTTGTTTAATAATATGGGTTTAATGTTAACATAACGCTGTTCATTTTAATCTGCAGACTGTGTCTTTTGAAAGAATAGTTCATTTTTCTTCAGTTTTACATTCTGCTACTTCAGCTTCCCTTGAAGAATGCATGTAAAAAAGTACAATGACCTTAACTTCCAAATGAACAATGACATGAGTTGGTCTACCCATTAAAACAGCTTACTGAAGCTTTTTGTGGCATTTGGAAGAAAAATTATTCCATCAAAATAACAGTTGTTACATAAGTAAACCACAAACTATTAGTCACTGGAAATCCCTAAAGAAAATTAACACTCACATCTACTGATATCACCATCAATCAGGATGGCAAGTTGTACAATACTTTGCTTGCCCTTTTCAACCCCAAATCCTACAGCTGCTCTCATTAAAACTAAACCATTTCCTTTAGACACCATTAAAACTCGTACTCTGATCAGTGAATAAGTTTAAAATATGGATGGACATGCACAGTAAAAACTAATTCAATTTCTGTTCAATTACCCAGTATTATCAGTTTTCAAGGAGCCAAAAATCTTTCTATGCCAAAGAGACAAATTGTGAATGTACGAAATTAATTGCTATAGGCTGTAAATTATTAAAACGTGTAGAAAGTGAATTCAAATACCTTATGTTATTTTTAAGAACTTTCAGACAGCTGAAGCACTTAAATGTTGTATGAGTCTTCTGCTCCTGTTGTACCTGCTGGGTATCACCTTCATGTTTCCCATAATAGAAGTCGTTAACTAACATAATCAACTTTCCTTTCTCAGATTCATTGATTTTGCTTGTTGTACTTGAACATTCTGTTTTGGCCACTCCAGGGAAGAAATTATCTATCATATCTGGACAACAATACTGAATAGAAAAGGGGAGATGAAGAGACAGACAAAGGTATCAGTTGCTCCGAACAAACTGCATCAACGACAACAGCATTTTAAAAACTGAAGCCACCTGCTAACTAGAGCTACATGCGAAGCTCCATTTCCATTCTGTGTCACGCTAACTCCATGCAAATTCACATACGCTTTTTTAACTCTGAAATGATCTTTTGGTAGTGTTTAGATAAAATACAGTGCATTTTTAACACCGAAGAGGGATTATTCTCATAGTTTCATGTAAAATGAGTTTAAGATTCAAATCAGAATACGAATGTTGCCTAGTGGTTCCTTACTCATTAGAAAACTGTCTACTTAATTTAAATCTAACAAGAAAAAAAAAATCAGCTTTTATGCAACTACTTTGTTGATAAGTGTAAGTTTACAGAGCACCTCATGGAATGTTTTATCTTTTACCTCTTTGGGGAGGACATTTATTAAAAACAGCGTTATTTTTATTTCCAGCATTGTGAAAAATTCAGAAATCCTACATCACACAAGACACATTATTTATGTGTTTCTACCTAAAAGCATAGATAATGAATTGCTTAACCCAGAAGCTGTAATAATAAACTTAAAAAGTATGAACTACTTCATATAGAAAATGATATGAAATTTCCAACAGTGAACAAAATCAGAATGTTTCTGAACAGATCTCTCTCCAGCTGGACAACAGTTCTTATTATGCATTATTACTTTCTATAAGCCTACTGGTACAGAGTTCATCTTCTAGTGTAGAAATGTAAGTCAGTATACTTATCCCCATATACTGTAAATTGACATGCAATTAAAAAAAAAAAAGTCACTTTATTTAATTCACAGTTCTTTAATTCAGCTAGTATAGTAAGTACAAAAGCAATTTCTACAAACAGTGATTAGATAAAGATCAAACTTTTTTTTTTTTTACTATTATTATTATGTATGCTTCTTAATTGTATTTTGAAGCTGAAGAAGACAGGCAGCACATGTGCCTCATTTCATTGGGAAAATATGGTCAAAAGCGGCAACATTTGGAGCTTCCCATCTCCATTCTTTATCTCTGTGACTATGAGACATTTGGGCCCTGGCTGATTATAGCCAGCAGGCAGACTATCTTCACATCAAAACATAGCACTCTTTTTCATAACCAACCAGAAGACCACATAAACTTACTACAAAGTTTATCAGCCCCAAAATATTTTACCTTCATATGATTTTTTAAAGGATCCATAAGATTGAAATGAATATTGCACTTTGGACAAGCTCGTGGAAAAGGTCCTCCATTTTTAATATTGCTTGATGTAGCATTAGTACCTGGAAAACATATTAAGATTCAGAATTCACAATCAAGAGTGACTAATTTATTATTGTTTATTATTCTAGCAAAACATGCTATTTGAAATAAAAACTATTTCAACCGATGTGGCTGTAGTGAACATACGCAAGGTTTTACAACCATCTTTTAAATACTGTTCTTAATTTCCAAAATCATTTTATTCAGTTTGATATAAACATATATAAAATCTTAGCAAATAACAAGGAAAAAATGGGAGAGGGTAATAGGAGCACAACAGAGACAAAACATTAATTCTGTTCCCCTAAGCCCCCAGATGAAACAGATTACGTGATTTCTTTTTTAAAGAGGTTTAATTTTAAAGAATTGTACAAAACTTTTTATGCCATGACCTGATCACCATCACATAGGGTTCAGATACCTGTTTTTGAAAGGAATTTCACCATCTCATTCTCAATAGTAAGACTATAGTTCCCTGGCAGTAGTTGTAACCCTGAGCCTATTCAGATGCATCATTCCTGTTGAGCAAAGGTGTCTTTGGAAAACCTGGACAATAAATCCTCTAAATAATTACTCCCAAGAATGGAAGGAAGGAATATTCTCTTATCAGTACAAATTAATACTTTTCAAGCAAATTAAAAACAAAAACCTTTGCGTTATCTTAAACTTCAATGAATAAAGCCAAGCTTCCAGTTTTCTCCTAACTGCCAAAAGACAGTGAGAGCTACTTTTCCAGGTCAAGTTCTCTTGCATTTACAAGTCATTCACAGATCTGGAGGACTCCATGCAGAATAAGCAGTTTAGAACAGATTAAACACAGGAGAAGTGTTAATATCTTAACTTCAGGGTCAAATGTACTGTGCCAGGGCTATGAAAAAAATGTAATAAAAAATATACGCACAAATACACCCACCTTGTAACAAGGAAAAGTTTGGGTTAAGAGATGACCATGCAACTGCCTAATACATTTTGTCATTAAAATGATCTTGCATAATCCACAAGCTAGACAGAGATCAAGCAGTATTTTTCCATGAGGATAACGTTACTGCTAAGAATCGTAATTAAGCAGAAAGTCCTTCAAATGAGTGGATGACCATGCAAGAGATTTACCACAAAACAGTGCTGCAAGTCTTCAGCATTAAAGTTTGTAAAACATTTTGACAAGTTTGCTGAGGGCAAATTAATTTTGGAATGTTCTGCAGCAAAATGTAATGTTCTGTGGTGCCTCATTGCTGGATTTTGTGACATTTGAAATTTGTATGGGATCATGGAACTGCCTAGAGACAAACTCAAAAAAATGGGTTCTCAGTAACTATGATCATCTATTCCTTTGTTACTGAATTTAGTAATATCCTCTGGTTATCTTTTGTACGCTGCAAGCTGCAGCACAGTATCTGTTTTGCAGCATAGTATCTGTTTTACCCACCACAGGGTGTAGGAATTCTTTTTTCCCAGCAATATTCTGGGTTATAGCTACTTCCTGCTGGTTGCTAAGGAAGAGAACAGCTGCAAACGGCACGTCAAAAAAAAAGTATTCTAAGCAATTTAATCATAATGTGGGTAGCTTCTCATTTTAATATTATAGGAAAGAGTATGTGGCTGGAAATATCTCAAAGTCAATAAGAAGTTCTGGTCTATTATAATCAGCTGGAAAGCACCTTTTGGCTCAGGAGGAAACGTGCCTGATTACTAATATGCTGAAACAGCCAGACTACCTTTCTACTTGTAGGGAGGGGAAGTTCATTCAGAGCAACCTGAAACTTAAATTCCCCTGCTCCTTTCCTACTACTATTTTAAACCGTATCAAAATCACCACTGCAAAAGAAAGGTCGGAACTGCAAAAACCACTTTGCAATAGTTATTCCAAATACTGGCATCACAGAATTTAGGAGGGATGTGTAGAGGTGTTTTTGTCCAGCCTCCCACTCAAAGCACATGCAACCCCATCAGCATGCTCAGAGCCATCCAGCTGATTTCTCAGTAACTCCAAGGACAGAGATTCCATAGTCCAAGTCCCTCATCTTGCATTCCTAAAGTTAATTGTTTTCATCCTTTTAACTAATCTTTTAAATACTTGATAAATTCAGCAGTCACAAAATTCTTTCAACCTTGATTTTTAGTTGGTTAAGTTTCAACCCCATTAAGTTGTTTGAGCTAAAAAAATCAGATGAGTTCAGGGGCATTTGTTTTGAATGTCTGTTTTCACAGCTACTGAACAACTCAACTAGTCTCCACTTCACTGAAGTCAAACATCCGAACAAGGAAGGCCAGAAGTTTGAATATGCAGTAACTTAGGTTGAATTAATTTGTAAAGGTATATAAATTCTTGCACTGAAAGGTTTGTCTTTATTTTTTATTTATTGTAAGGCAGAACAATTACTTATTTACATTGCCTTAACAGCATTGAGAATAATGATCAACTTAAACATTGCAAGAGTGCTAGCTTTCTCCATGAACCAGACGCATGGATGGACAGCTAGACCATTGGATCTACCCTACCTTTTGAAGATACATTTTGTGATGGTGTTACTGTTGGAGAGTTAACTGTAGGTGAAACATCTGAATTGCTTCCAGCACCAACCTCATTAGGCTTGGCCTTTTTTGGAGTTACACTGTTGCCTTCAGAAGTAGCAGGACGCTTAGATACAAAAACACTCTCATTCAGACCTAGTGGTTTAAATTAAAAAACCTCAGTTTTTTTCCATAGTATATTACAAACACATTACTGATGCCTATACTTTAAAAGATGGGCAAGTCCAAATACAGCAGTTAAGATTTCCCTAACATCATAATCCATGCAGAAGTTAAGAAAACTATATCCGACTCAGAATTTTCTCAGACAGTGGAGAAGAAAAGGGTAAAGGTGAAAGATACACAGCCCCATCTGTAAAAACAAGTAAAATATACTGTGACCAACTGAATTTTTTGGCCTGCTTTTCGTATCTTGACCCAGACTCATCTCAAACAGATTCTTAACTCTGTAAAACATTTTGAGACTTCAGTTTGTATGCGAAATACTACCCAAAATGAAAATTGTGTTGTAATTTCTAATAAGCAATCATGGTATGCCTATTTTGCTCTATTCTGATGAAGACGCTGATTCACTAATTGTTTGCAGTACTTCTAAAAATAAATAAAACACTATAAACAACTCTGAAATTCAGAGTTTCAGTGCCTAATAAACTGGTCCTTCAGTATTTGTCTCTCTCTTGTCCTGAAACCAACATCTCTGTTACTGTAAAATTATCCTTGGATTGGAGAATCATCCAACTGATATAATCTTGATACAGAGCTCAATCTTCAACTAGACCTGAAGCACAGCTGCATACCAGTAATTCTGAGGTGATAGTACAGGCCTTCAGTAATTCTGAAGTGACAGCACAGATGGCAGACAGCTTTTACAGTATGATGATCTATGAGGAGGCCAAGACTTGCAGAAAATAACTCCCAAACACAATGATATCAAGGAAGGACATTCTTGTACATTTCCCTCACAGCCATCTAACTGCTCCAATGACTTCTTTGGGTGTAATAAAAAATGAACTACTATCTTTAAAAGCCTTTCCAATGATCAGAGATAACTTGTGTTACATAAAATTATTCAAACTACTATGAAAAAATAAAAACCAAGCCACTGGTTCACCTCCAAGTCGTGTTTATCCTGTATTAGCTATCTACAGCTAGCAAACAGTCTCCCTGTTCAATCCAAAGAATCTCAGCAGGGAATGCTGGCATTTGAGCATTTGGACATTTACCGCATTATGCCTCATGTACAGGAAAACGTAATTCACTTGTTATATATGCATCTAATGATCCTAGTATTCTCCTTCTGAGCATACCCTTCCATAATAACCACTTCTTCCTGACATAAATGAAGATACTAAGCTCAAATATCTCAGCCTGTGCATTGTTTCCCAAAGACAACGCATACACAAAATAAACAGGTCATCTGCTAGATGACACTACTTCCTAGATGTTGTTTGTTTTACATTTACTTATCCTTGATCACAAAAAGTTTTCATACAACTGGTATAACTTTTGAATTCTGCATCACTGAGGCCATTCGAGCACCAGGCCATCAACCCACAGCAGGCAAAATTTAATAAAATATAATTACATATCTGTGTTGCGTAAGAAGGGACTGGGTTAAGACAGAAGGTCTGATTTTATAAGAATCTTCAGTAAAATACTTAATTTTACTAAGGAAAACCTGATATATAAAAAAGACAATCTTTACAGGTTAACAAAATTGGTAATACTTGAAATTTAATAAGCTTGACATATCTGTGACACACAAAAAAATTGAAGTTCATTTTCTATATTCATACAGGTAAGGATTCTTACCTTGGTTTATACACCTCTGATCTAATAAATTTCCTCTTTCAGAAAAGTGATAACACTAGGAGAACATACATACATTTGCATTTGAATTCCACTGTTTGCTCATTAGAAATATTTCAAGGCATATTGTGAAAAATAAACAAAACTATTTTAAATATTATTTAATATCTAGCCTATGCAAATCAGTCCCTGTTCTGACTGATTTGTCTTTTCAACTTGCCTCTCTAGGCTGGTGCATTGACACCAAATTTCCTCAGATCACTGATGCCCCAGGCTAGTTTGTCCAATGCTCCACCCAACATACCACAAGCTGAAATTGTCAGGGACTCCAGGCACTGGAGCCCAGAGCACACAGTTGCTGTTTGGTTTTGCAGTTTGCTTATGAAGTCTATTACCTTCACTTCACACTACTAGTAAATACTTCTGTAACTATTTTGTAGTTATTATGAAACAGTTGCCTATTAACATACACACAGCATCACTGTATATGATATCGAGAATTACTGCAAAAAGAAGCCACAATACGGTAAAATATATTAAAAATGGTAACCTTGAATAGAGGTGGTTTATGTAATGTGATAAATCACATCAAATTCACAGAATCGGGACATAAAAGCCTTCTCAGACCTGTCCCTCACCAACACTTTCATTAACCTAGTGATATGAATGGATGCATACACTTCAGACAGCTCTTGAATACCACAGAACAGTTTTTCTGTTGGTTATGGCATTTTCTGGTTTCTCCAAGTGCATAGTTTCACATACATCCCCAGTGCCCATCCAACACCCAGGTACGAGCTATCAGTACAGTTTAACTTCTCACCACTGTTTAGCAGCCTAGCAAAAAGGTTGGTTAGTGTCTGTCAGCAATTCCTCATTTGCCTGGTTCACACACCTCAGAAACAAACATTTATGCTATGTTGAGCTAAAAGTTGTGTATTCTTCAGTGACTCCACATGCAGAGGTTAAACTACTCTGCAGAGAGTACCACAGGCTGGTTCCCACTAAGGCTGCACTTTGAAATACCATATTCCAGAATGCTTTGTGCCAGCAGTGCTGCCCGTGAATTAGAGGAAGCACAACGCCAACACAGGCAAGTAGGCATCGGCACATACAATCAAACCAAATGTAAGAGCCTTACGTGACCTTACCACGCCAGCCAAACCACAAAACACACAGATACTTCTTGGGAAATTAAGTTAAGTATTACATTAGCCTCCTGTGTCACACAGGAATGAAAGAGACACAACTTTGAACCAGAAATAATAAACCTTTTCATCTATTTTCTCTGTTGTGTATCTTACTGAAATATACAGACTAAGTATGGTATATTACTTTGAATTACAGTCCTTGATGCCTTTGAGTACATCGTTTTTCCTGATAAGAGCCTAATATAAGTAATTGTTAAATATGCAAGCAGGTGTCATGAATTAGAAAAATAAAATTAAATACCTGTGGCTTTGGAGAACTAGGGTTGAATACTGAACCATTTGCAATAAATAAAAGCCTCGTTTGCTTTACAAAAAGCTATTTATTCCACTAAGACAAGAATCAGATCACAGAATAGACACATGCAAAGAAATACACTACCTTCATTGATCAGTAGCTGCAGTGAATGCCTTAGCTAGAGATGCAAAATCATCATACCAAGCAACAGAAGAAGCTACCAGTCATTCTGTTTTACTTTTAGTATGACCGGTTAAGCCATTCATTATAGATAGCCTGTTACCTTATGGAAGAATCGAAAGTGTTTGTCATCTATAACTTACAGACTGAATCCTAGGATTCTGTTCAGTTACTAGAGAAGTGCAATCCTTCACAAAAAAAGGGAATGTTTCAAGTTACAGCCTGTTTAAGATTGAATACACTGCATGCTTCAATTCTATTCCACCTGCTATGAAAAAAGGGGGTTGGTTGGTTGGTTGTGTTTAGATAGGTTAAATAGTTCCTGTTGAAATATGGTTTAGCTAGATGAAAAAAAAAATTAGTTGTCAAACTGCAGTCTTTTCCTTCCCCCTCCTTTTTGCACAGGATCCTTTTGATCCCATTTACTCCAACTGCTATATTTAGCAGTCAGGAAACCAAGACCATCATCATTGGGAATCCACTCAGCAGACTCAGGAAGTTCTTCTGGCACTGTTCCACAGCCCCTCTCTTGCTAACAGCCGCTTCTATTCATGCTAGTCGAAGAGTGCTGGATATACAGAAAATGAGCCTTTAACTGTCAAAAATAATTGTAGTGTATCTGGCAATATTTTTTTTTTCCATCTAAATGACCATTACAAGACATCAGTTGATATTACAGTCAGTCTAATGCAATGAAAAGCAAAGTCTGACAACACAAGGCTCTGAAGTTTAATTCATCAAACATTATATAGTGTTATGTACAGGGGGAAGAAAAAAAAGTAGCTATACTATATTCTAAAAATCCTATTTAAAATTATAACCCAAAGGTCTGCACTACAGTTAAATGACATTACGCTGTTTCTTTCTCTTATCAACTACTACAGTTATACCCACCTGTTACATTCACTGATGGCCCAGTCTGGTACTGTGGAACTCCCGAGTTCTCTCTCACACCAAACAGTATACCAGATGTATTATCTGGTGCAGCTGGTGGAGAATCCATAATATAATCCTAATAAGATATTTTCAAGAGGGAAAAGAAATTTGAGGTTTAACATTTTTTTACTTGCAGGCTTCAAAGGGTTTATCTTAAAAACATACGACGGCTTACAAGTACTCATAAGTACTCATCTCTAAACCAAGTTCATTACAATCTCCCCCAAATAGTTTCTTTTGACATTTTAAGAAGTTTGCAACTCTTATCAGTGGTTAATTTAGTCATAGCTGTATATCCAAAAAAAAAAAAACAACCATATGACCCAAGAAAGCCCATTTTATGAAATATTACTTGGACTATGTGAATTGCTAATTGCAATTACTTTTGTTCAAAAGTCTGATGATGTTGCAAATTACACTTGAATTGTTCTGACAACTG
Organism: Aythya ferina; assembly: GCF_964211825.1. Lineage (NCBI taxonomy): Eukaryota > Metazoa > Chordata > Aves > Anseriformes > Anatidae > Aythya > Aythya ferina. The sequence continues at coordinate 18,293,996 of NC_140307.1, read as the reverse complement.
TAGAGCTTTCTTCCTTCAATACAAGCTTAGACATTTGCCTGTTACTCTTGTGTAACAGCTACTACCTGCATTTTAAAAGAACAGAAAACAGAACTGAAAGTAGCACAAACTTGCTGCGAGCAGAAGCCTCTTAAAGATGAGATTACACCAGTCAAATTCTATGAAGTGATCAAGCTTTAATGAAAGTAAGGAAGTATCTACAACATGGTGACTGTGAATGGCACTCAAACTTATGGTATCACTAAGGGATATTTTTTTTTTCTTTTATGTAGGATAATTTATAAGAGATTTCTTGAAATAATACAGTTTAACTCCCTTTTCAAAGCACAGCTAACCTAAAAGTTGGTTTGTGTTTCTCAGCACCTTGATGCTTTTGAGCATCTCCAAATACAGGTATACTTTTACCCTTCAACTTAAAAGGTTTGCCCTTTGGTACTACCATAACCTAAAAAATGAAACAGAGTCTACATTTCTCAGCCGCAACACAGAAAACTTATACCTAAACACTTTCATTGATCACCTAACAGGTAACGTTTAGAGTGAAGGAAACATCAAATTTAGTTCTTATTAACATTCAAATTTAGAGGCTGTGGTAGGTGAAAAACACACTTGCCAAGATCATTAATATTGCTCACATCTCTGTTCATACTAACTAAACCAATTTGGAACACAAAATATTTTCAGCAATAGCAATAATCAGTTAAGAAAAACCTTATGGTAGAATTGCATTAAATCTCCATGTTGAGGTATAAATGGCAAAATGTTGGCACTTCATCTTTCTACTCTGAAATAGTGCAATTACTTACATTAACTTTGTCAAGCTGTACTGTGAAACAGAAGACTAGACAGAATTAGCCCCACTTTCTTGAAACATGATCACCTAACACTCATACACACACTTTGTCATCAATGTATCCATGAGACAAAGGCCACAATGCTTTTTGCTGTAAAGTTAAGTCTCTTAATATGCTTCCCACTCCACTAAGTCAGCACAATTGTAGAAACACCCTGGTAGAAGCTGTAACCTTTTTAACTACCGCCATTTTGACTAAACTTGATGGTAACAAGTCTAAAGGCAGTGCACAAATACACAGACAGGTATGATAATTTGTTTTAGGACTCTTAAGTACTAGAAAAGATTGGAACAAAGCAAGAGCTTTTTCTTCCCACCCTGTTTTTGTTGTAGAGCTCTGAAACAAAGACCCTGCAGGGCCCTAATGAAAACACAGAGCCGTTCTTCCGGAGCGATCGAATTCAATCTAAGTAAGTTAAGCAAAGGTGTAGCTGTTGAAATCATGATAATGCTAAAAACATTGACTACTAAATTTCTTTGCCGTATTTGTTACAAGTAAAAACTATGAGCAGGAGTCCTACCAGAGCAGGTTTTACTGTATCCACGATGGCTTCAGACTAGCCAGTGAAATTACAAGTGAAGCCCTTAACCTGCAAACCCCAGTTCTGAAGCAACTAATGCTCAGGTGGTAAGCCTGTTGCAGGCTCCTGGGGTGGAGGACTTTGCACACCACCACTTTAAATATGACCAATACAATACATATACACAAAATCTGCCACTCTTACTACTTTGCGGTTTGTTTTTAAGTGCTGATACCATTTCAGCTTTCTTCAATACACTAGGTATTTCGATGGCATGTGTACACCTCCCTAGTATATACTAAACTCGTCTGGTGAGCAAGAAAGTAAAAGCCTGGAAATTCAGTCTCTTTTTTTTCTCCATGTCCCCTTCTGTTTAAAACTATTCTTTTCACATAATTTGGTTCTGTTGTTTTACATACAATAAAATAAAAAAAAATATCATGCTTTAGAAAGCAAAAACATTTTAAATAATTAAGTAGAGCAGCTTTACCATGTCAATGAAAAAAAATCAACCAAAATTAACTAAATTAACATATTAACTAAATTAACACATACAGGTGCTCTCACATGTAGAAAGTCTAAATCCAACAACATTATAAACGAAGTTCTGAGGGCTCAAGTAAAGAAAAAAAAACAACATTGTCACTCTGTTTTTCAGAAGACTAGTAACAATTTTAGACTCCATGTGCATGCTGGGTTTCCTAACTGTAGAAACCGACACGCCAATCTGTAACCAAATCCACATAGAACTGGAATGATGCATGGTACTGGACCTTTGCTCTTTCAAAATTTAACTAGGAAGAACTGAAACCTGAATCACACTCAGGCTGAGGAATGTGCCTAGCCATTACGGGAAAGATGGACAGAAGTGGCTAGGGCTTACTGGAAGGCATTCTGAATGCTGAGTCATAGAAAATCCTCATCGCTGAGAATGAATGAGCCTTAAAGAAGAAGATAACCTTACGGTATCATACAACAGCAGTAGCTCTGAATTAGTTAGGACTGGTGTAGACAGTACCACCAAAGCCAAATTCAATTCAGAATTTCTGGAACTGATTTAAAATAGTGCAGTAACAAGAACACAAAACAGAAGAATCAGGTTGGGAAGAAACAGAAAACGTGTGAATGAAAGTGTCATATAAAGCCCAAGGTAGAAAAACATTAATATAAAGCAGTGGTCCCCAGAGAAGGAAGACTAGATAACGGGGAAAAAAAATACCCAAAGCTTAAGGAGCCGTTAAATGAAGACAATTCTAGCCAAGGACATGAACCAAAATAAAAGGAGCATACATATGACACTAAGAAGAGCAGATGACAGTTGTGTCAGGAGTGATATTAAAAAACACATAACAATGCCCAAGAACCTGAACTACAGTACCTCATTAAAAATAAAAGCACAACAATCAAGCCTTCTCCCTCCCCGCCCCCAAAGTATGGTTTAATCAAGTGGCTGAACAGTACAAGGATAAGGAAGCAAACTATCCTAAATAAGGCTGAAAGTGGAAATACTAATCTGAATCTGGAAGAGTTAAGTTGAAGAGATGGAAGAGTCACCTTCAGTATGTTCTAAGCAAGGAAGAAAACCACCATCAGAACAGTCTTCCTAACAGTACTCAAGAATAACATCTTAAGAACACCTAAAAAATTAAAGAGCTTGTGAAAGCCATGATCAAAATGCCAACACTGAAAAGAAACCATACAATATGAGACGGTCTCAATTGTGTAAGTTTTAAGAGACCACAGAACATATATGCACTGGGCATCCCACAAAAGGATGCTCTGCTTTGTAAAGCACATTGATCTAACTTGGAATAAAGACAGAACAGCCTAATACATAGTTAGAGACCCTTTCCTACATCAAGCACCTTGAAAGCCGCATTTCTAGCTGCGACTGCTTTACATAGGTGTATCTCTCTCTACCAGTAACAAGAACAACCTGCAGGTTTTGGCAAAGTAAAAGAAATTGTCGAAGTCAACTTTGACATTCCTGTTGCAAGCAAACTTGATAAATGAGAAAGAACTTTCAACAAAAAGAAGTGCTGTGTGTATACCATCTTTAACCTTCAGAAGACATTACCATCATGTGAGTTACATCCCACTTACATATACGTTTTGCAGCTCAGCTTTCCTAGGTCTGCTTACTCAAAGGTTTCCTAATAAAACCATTTTAGAGGCCACTAGCAGCTTTATCTATTAGAACAGAAACACAGAATTTATATGTGAGAGAAGTATGGGAGGAAGCTGTCTCATGCAACAGAGATTCTGCAAGACATCCTAACATCCTTTTGAAGGATTTGAAAAAGCATACTACATCATGAGTAAACCTTGATAAAACTCACAGACTTGGAATATGTGTATACATTAAGTGAAATAGCAGACTTTTCTGTATTAACTCAGGCTGCTTTATAAAGACAAATTTAAGAGGACTTTAGAGCCAACCTACATGTCCTACTGACATCTGGCCTTCTAATTATATCACTGTTTTAGGCCTTCATACATGCCACGACAGACTAATTTAATTAACATGTTTCACTAGACGTGCCCAAAAAGTTCTCTTTGCAAATTGTCAATCAACTCCTGAAGACTCAACATTGGAAAGTACGAGTTCCTTCCTAACAAATCTGCCAGAGATCCGGCTATGAAGGCAACAATTCCATTGTAGTTTTTCTGAAAATCCAGCACCACCGATGATTTAGCCACAAATCATAAGAAGAGTATCTAATTCTCATGTTCTACCAGTCTTATTCATACTGATTTCCTTGTTCAGTAAAAGCAGAATACATGAAGACTGAAAGATTTTCATTTATACTTAAAGACTGGCAGCTAGGACAACTGCAGGTCTGGAAATTTGCATGGATTGTGGAGATGGTGCCCACTTCATTTTAGCCTGACAGTAGCAGTTATATAGTAGTCACATTGCCTAGACATTGCCTTTTCACACCATAGTTTACCTCACACAAACATAGAATGTCGATCTTCACTCTCTCACAAGCATCCAACAGGTAAGGCAAAAAAGCCAGCATCTAACTTGACTCCCTCAAGTTCTGAGGGAATCCTGAGGTTCCCTGGCTCTCCCTGAAGATCTACAATATATGACTTGTGTACCTAATTCCCTTGGGCTTTTAAGAAAAAGCAAGTACCTTGTTAGAGCCTTCCAGCTACTCACCCTACAGCTTATGGCTGCTTTCACCCCCGTTCTCATACCACAGTTTCACTACAGCTGCCAAGTGAACCAAGAAGCTACCACAACAGCATTCTCTCAAGCAGCCATACCCCAAGAGAGCCATTGTAAAAATCACATGGGAAAAGCTAAACACCAAATGCAAGTCACTGCAAAATGAAATTAATTCACCAATATGAAGGATCCGTCTCTAAGAAAAGAATGCATCTCTGTAAAACTTACAGAATGGGATTTTGCATCATTTCTCCATATAAGCTAAACAAATTACCTAAACCACATCAATCTATGCTTAAGATTTTTCATTTAATTCTGCTGTTACTAGGTAAAGCTACCATCCTTGAGCCCTGCAACACATTTTAAACATAGTAAGAGTTTTTAAATCAGTATTTTAAATATATATTATAATTAAGCAGAGCAAGGTTATGGTCAATGAATCCTTACAATGTACGTAATAATGATAGTCAATAATTTAGTGCAGGTCTTCAAATAACCCTACTAAGTGAGTTCATATGTTCCACATTAATTTATTCAAAAGCAAACTAAGTATTTTACAGTTTAAGGGAATAAAAATTTACCTGATTGAGTATTACAGGCTGTGTTGTTACAGTAGTCACTGGCCTGGATACAGGTTGAGCCACTACAGGAACTGTGATATTTCTTGATACTGGCTGTGTTGTCACTGGAATGGTTACAGGTCTGCTAACAGGCTGTGATATTCCAGAACTTGGCCGGGGCATCTGCTGTGTTGATAAACATCCAGCAACTGGTCTCTGCAGTGTCTGTGAAGTTCCTGAAACATTCACTGGTCTAGACAATGGCTGGACTGCTACAGAGCTAGTCGTAGGTCTGGATACAGACTGAAAGACTGATGAGACAGGCATGGCACTGGGGCTGGAGGCAGATGTCGGATAATGGTGACTTTCAGGCTTGAATGTAGTAACAGTACCTGTTGCAAAGGATTCCAAAGTTATCTTTATATAATTTCGTGGTCAGACATTTCATAAGTTTTGTGGTTTCGAGTGTGTTTGTTTTTTAATTACCATATTAGGACAATATAGTACCTCTACTGGGTGCACCATTCTGTATCCCCCTTCGTGATGAGCCGAAGTTGACTCTGTTCAATATATCTGTCAAAAGTTACATTTATCTTAATTGCAGTTAAATTAATAGCTTAAGCTCTTTGCAAATTAAAAGCAGCATTCATGTCCACTAATTAAGCCAATTAGGATCTGCCTTATGAATTAGAATATTACTTCTAAAACAAATAACCTTACAACACACAATGTCATTTGTACCAGTTAAGACATGCTCTTCTACTCTGCTTTTCTTAGTTTGGCTAGCTCACTTAAGAATCTCAGGTTTTATTTTCTTGGAGATTAAGACAGAAGTAAGAGTGTAAGCAAAATAAGAACACTTCACAAAGATTTAGCTCTGCTGATTTTAAGAAATGCATTTATTCATTAATGTTTGTTGCATACATAGAAAAGAAGTTCCCCAACTCTACGACTGCTCCGCAGAAAAGGAATCATTTTCTTTAAACCAGTTACTAAACAATTACCAATCTCAAGTTCCCAGTGCCAAAGGAAATGAAGAGAGCAGCAATTACAGGAGCCATATTGGAAGTGTATTACAATCAGATTGATTTTCTTACATATCCCACACAGCAGTCTATGACCAGAGTTCTAACTTGTTGGAAAGAAGTGGAATTTCTTAGATCTAATGCTTACTCCCTAACTGGTATCAGCAATATTCCCCAACCATCTACATCTTTTTCTATGATTACAATGTATTTGCCAGAATATTACAGCAATATTGATCAAATTAAAATATTCTTCTACCACCAGATTCTCAATGCATTTAATGCTACTGCCAAGTTTCTTGCTCTGACATGTGAAAATATGCATATGAAATTAGGTAAATGTTCCAAATCAGTAAGATTGAAAATACCTTCTCAAACCGGGGTCAAATTACATCAGGATCTCAAACGAGGTATTAAAACTTCTGGAAATTGTGCTTAATAACCTCAAGGCTGCTTCCACAGACAACAGCTCATGAGTATTCAGTCCCCAGGTTGATAAATAAATCTAACAGCAGCAGAGCTCAGATCACAGCTCTCAACCTGTCACCTGCATTTAGATCATACTAATGAAAAAGCAGCTGCAAGCGACAGATTCTAACAAGTTTGCATTTTTTAAGATAGGAGAAATTTACTTCTGCAATAATACTATTTTTACTTCAAATGACGCAGTCTATGAGCAAGGATTAACTTAACTCAGGATTTACCCAAATATGTATATTTTTGTGTTTATTAACAAATCTATACCCCACATTTTAATTCCAGAGCCAAAACAAAAACCTTTGTCTACCTCCCCCTCCCCCCTATAAAAAACACAACGCAACAAAAGAACAAATCAAAAACAGACAAGCAAACAAAAAAACAGCTACCCTAAAAACTTAAAAGTTATGGTTCACAAAAGATATTCAGCTCCAGGCAGTCTGATACACAGACAATTCAAATCCTAAAATATAAAGGTAGAGTTTACTATTCATAAAAACATTTCAGAAAACCAGTGTTTTGAAATAAACTAGATTCACATGACAACTGATTCTTCATAGACTTGACATGCTGTTTCCCCTCCCCCTTCAAAGTATTATTTTTCCAGTTTGGGTAAAACAGTACTGAACAATAACAAGGTAACATGGAGAATAACATTTTAAAGTAGCAACAAATTACAAGTTTATGTGTATGACAAAGTAAGCAAGAAAAAATGAGCGGTAACTGTAGGAGAAATAAGCAGTTGCAGGAAACAGTAAAGCAAGCAAAGTGAGAGTTACTTTTCCTCCCACTCTAACTAATCCTCCAGCATGGCAGAAGAGACACTTTGCCATACGTAACACTGGGCCAGCATGTCAAGGCTGGGGCCCTTACCTATTTCCTTCCCAATTTCAACATCAGTCTATAGAAATCGATAATTGCATTGTCAGAAGAAGGTTAAAAAGATTGCTATGTATTGCAGAAAACATACCTTTCAGAAAAATTAAGAGCAATATGCACATCTCCATTTGTCATCTGATCAGACAGGGATTTTCTCAAGCAAAAACTAAACAGTAGCAGTAAGCAAAGCTGAGTTCATTGTGGCTTGCCTATCACGAACAACGATTCTGCAGACTGGAGCCTGACTACTGCCAGGACGTACTACTTACAAGCCAGAGAAGAACTGAGGTCATTCTTCCATAGCTGTTTTTGATAGTCAAGTAGGAGATTACAAAGAGAAAAGTTGGGGAAAGGGAAGGAAAAGAGAAAGTAACAAGTTATATCATAAGTGCTTTTATGTGTGTCAGGACTGAGTATGGGCAGCAGAATTAGAGGCATACATTGCAAGTCTGTATCTTTTACCAAAGTTCTTGAAGCTGCTGAATTATATCACAAACATAGTTCTCACTTCAAACACGTATTTCTATCCTTCTGACTGGGAAATAACCTTTCTACTGACTGCAGTGAACCTTTGTATATTTATTGCTCCAATGTCTTGCACTTTAATAGTTCACTTTCATGATCTACTGCTAATGGCCAACAAGAATCCAGAGGTCTTTAGGCCTCCTAAAAAACAGTTAGGGTATTTTTTTTTTAATCTTTTTAGAAATTAGTAACTTCAGAAAACTTCTTAAACCAAATTTCAAGCATTCTTCCAAAGGTTAAAGAGGATGTAGACTATTTTTCAAGTATTCAAAAACATTAACCATTGAGAACTATTTTTAGGTGAGAGAGCTTTAACATCAACTTTAATGCTTCTCAAATACTTAAGATGTTATTTTCCACAATTTTAAGCTAGTGAAAGAAGTATTAAAGTAGACTTACTATCCCAGCGAGTAACAAAATAAAACAGAGCTCAGATGCAAGATGAAGGTACTATAAATGAAAATGACTGAACAGCTAAGAATAGCTCCAAAGTCCATGCAGCAGAGTGTGGCAAAGAGCCTAGTTTAACATTTTGCCTTGAAATTCTTTACTGCAAACAACAAACGTTCAGAAAATGACTATGAAAATCTCAGATACAAGCATAGCAGAGACAAGACAAAACCATGCAGCTGTGAACCTCCTTACCAGGCTGTCTTCTGTATTTGACGACTAGAGAATACTTAGGTAAAACCTCCTAACGTTTGACTACATGATGGCCAAACACAGAGATCCAAAACTTCCATTACTGAAATTAATTTTAATAACAAAAATTATGTTCTCCTTCACTTACCTGCCAAAGCCCAAGCACAGGAAAAACATGGAATTCTGATACATCTGCTGTCATCACAACCACCTAACCTCATTCCCTGCACTACCTGTAATCAGAGAGAACTACAGAACTTGATGAAAAAACTCAGATTTCATAAGGAGGTAATGAATTTATTAATAGAAATCTCTTACTTAGCAGACAGGCTTGTGCTATTTTCAGATTAAATGATGTTCCTGTTTGTGCCTTTATTATACACACTTGGACAGTTACCATCGTTTTATCAAAATGATGTCCACACATTCTATCAACACATGAAATGAGCAGGGGAGGAGCAGGGGGTGGAAGAGGGACTGCCACATGAAGACTTGAATTCATGCATGTTACTTTAGCAGAGACACTTCCAAGTATCTACTTAAATATTGACTATATTAAGAGCTGTTGCACGGTTTCAGCATTGTCTGTACTGGACTGTAACTATATTGTCAGTGCTAAAACCTTCAAATGTTCTTGTTTTGCCTTGAGAGATTTAAGGTTACAGGTAGAGACAGCTGTACATTACCTGGATGTTAGGACAGAATTCCCTAAAAATTCCAGTTTTCAGTGTAAGACAGCAAACTAAAGAACAGCTTTAAGATGTAGGATTTCTTAAATCTCGCTGATTTTAAAAATCTCAATTTTCAATATAAGTTGGAAGTTTTACACCTTAAAATACCTCTTTAAATTATGGAAAATGTTATCTTACATGTACTAGGTGGCTTTGAGCTTGAGATTTCTCCAACAAAGATTGGCTCATCATCATCATCATCCTCTTCCACTTCTTTCACTCTCTTCTGCCATGGTTCTAGCTCCTCTTCTTCACATTCCATAAACAATTCTGCCATCTCGAGACTAGACAGAAAAAACAACAACAAATATTCAGTACTTTTGTGAGACAAATGCTTTACTGTGAACAGAAATGACTGCACTTGACAATAATTCCCAGATTATGGTCTCCCCCCACCACGTTCAATACCGGTTCAACATGACCTGATCTAGAATACATGTAGATCTTCAGAGATCAACATCAGAGCTACCAATCACAAATGGTTCTGTTTGCCTTTAAATAAGCCGTGACATCTAACAAAGCTTTCCTCTTTCTTTTCACAACCCCTGTTAGATAATCTTAAAAGCATTTCTTAACAATACAGGAAATAAGAACATAGGTTATTTGGAGTGTAATATACATATGTAAAATAAATTACAATAAGACCAGTATTTTCATAAAACCAAGTGATGGCTTCAGCAATAACCAGTATCAGAATGCCAGTAAAATTGTATTTGCTCTTCCTAAGACTTGGAGCTTCACAGACTTTGATGTCTCAGTTTTGCTCGATGATGCCAACAGTACCTCAAGCTAAGAGAGAATTTGATTGAAATTAATTAATAGTTTTGTTACGTACATGAAATTCTATTCATCACTGGACTGCTTTGACAAAAACTGGAGAACAGAACTCAAGGAACTTCTTTCATGAAGACCACAATCAATACAAGAGTATTTCTTGTCTTGTATCAGGCCCCAGCCACATAACCATTACTAATACTTCCCTTATGCTTATGGAATATTTACTTTACAAAGCAAACTAGCTAAGGAAGCTGGACTTTGAAAATCATTCTATTACACAGTGACAGTTGCCTGACACTGTAACTCCCTACACCTGGTGTGATGTCACGGCCGTAGCTCTAATAGCAATGCAAGGAAGGACAAAATGCATATTGCCTTTCCGCAGCAACATGCAGTTGAACTGACCTGTTCACACCGTAAGTAACAAACTGTTTTTACCATTACTACATATATATATTGACGAGAACAACTTTTCCCTATTATTAGTAGTAAAATAGCAATATTAATATAATTAAAGACTTTAAGGAAGTGTGCTGGGACTATTTTTTTTTGTATCCTTTAATGGATGCTATAGTCTCCACACACTCAAAAGCCTTGCTGTTTTCTACAGTTGCATGCAGATTTTTGCCCAGAGGCAGCTACGAATTCTTGAAGGCAAGAGCTATTTGTACAGTTGATTTCAGAAACGTATCACAAACCCTGACTTTGGTTTTCCTTGAATTCCTACAGCCCTAACACCAAACCTCTTAGTGTCAAAATTCAACTTCATCTCTAAAATCTTGATTCTGTTTTTCTACTTATCAACTGTCTACACTAAATCAAGCTCAGATCTTTTAGAAACAAAGCTTATGTATTATAATGTCATTAATAACTACCAAAAAAAAAAAAGACTATATATATATACTTGTATATATACAAGGTGACAAAATCAAGGCTATATTCATAAACTACTACTTCTTAAGCCAAACGATTCCTCTTTAACACATCAAGGGCATTCAGTCAACAGTTTTCTGTGCAATTTCCCATGATCTTCTCTTTTCCAAAAGTGTATCAAGCGCAACATATATATTACACGTTGGGTTAAGTTTCTTTTTTCAAAGTATAACTATGCAACGTTAAGAATACTCATAATCTCTCAACAGTGTTTAAAATGGAAGTCTTCAGCACAGAGAGTGAGAAACTGTCTAATAAGAGTCAACAACTTCAGGATAGGAGCAATGAGCTGCTATCAAAAATCACTGGGGAGCAGTCACAATCTGTGGGAATGTGGCCATGGGTGTCTGCAATCCCCATGGCTGGCGATATAATTGAACTCTTATTAATGAGGCCATCAAGGAATTCAGAGTTTAGAGGGAAAAAAGAAGGGTGATTCAGGAGACTCCCTGCCGTCTCAGGTTGCTTGTTCTCCAGCCATTATGGCACGGAAGTTGCTGGGCAAAGCTGTTGACCAATGAATGGTGGAAAAGTACTGCTGTGGGGCGAATAGTGTAAGAAGGGAGCCTGTCCTCAAGACGGGGATGCAACACGGATAACGAAGTTATGGCATCAATAAAGTAGCAGCAGTTACTGATCCTAAAAGAGCCCTGGTGTCCGTGTAGTCTTTATGCCACTACAATCCTGCACCTGCTTGCAGTGAAGCGCGTGAGAGGGGAGTGGGACGGCTGTGTGCCATGTCTTGAGGATAACACCAAGTTGCAGAGCTACACTACTCGCTTCCTTCATCAGATCAGGATGCCGAAGTTAAACAAAGTGCTAGAAAAGAAGAGAACAGGACACTAGACTAGGTTCTTGTCACAGGACAAGAGGAAGAGCATGGAGCCAATGTCCACTTCACACAGGTAAGAAAGGCCACGTGCCAGGTCTCAGAAGGTCGAGGCCCAATCTCTTCCTTCACAGAAGGCCTTTGTTTTACTTACAGGGAGACAATGGTTGGGAGACTTCAAGGCAAAATGAAAGATCATTTTCAGACACTTGGCTCGTGGAACTGCTAACATGGATACGAACTGTGTAGGGGGTATTTTTATTTAAGAAACCTGATTTTATTTGACCTCAAAAAAGTAATCGGATACAAGATGTACTAGAGAAGGTTAGAACACATACAAATTACACAGAAAATAGAATAGGCACAAACAATCTACATATTAGCACAGTTTTAACAAGATGCGTGATAATTTCAGTTACAGCAGAATGCAGCTGATTTTTTTTTTTAATCCAAATAAATTTAGTAACATAAGCACGGACATTTAGGTGACACCACCTAGCAGCGCTTCTTATGAACAATTCCATTTTATGAATAAAAATGGTTTTCTCAAAAGGTGACTTAAAAAGTAGGACAGCTTTTTAAAGGCGAATATCAAGTTATTTCAGATCTTTTACTACTATTATTATTCCAACAACAGGAATTTAAGGCAATGCTTTTACTGAGCCTAATGAGTTCCTGCCTTGTTCCTATACTCCTCCTTCAGTCATGATAGCACAGCTTCTCATAGGACTAGGACATGAACCTATGCAGATTAAAAATAACCTGGCCTGTGAGCAGTGGAACCAGCATGACTGAGAGGTCAAAAAAATTAGTGGCCTACAGAATTACAACTGCAGTAAGGGGAAAAGGTTTGATTACAGGAGGCATGCAGGAACTGCTCAAATTGTCATCATTGACAACATCTCCATCCATCTTTAGAGTACAATCAGCTTCCAAGTTTTCATCTTTTTAAACTTGATTAAGGCAGAACCTGCATGCCAGGAATCCTTCTAGCAGTTGCTCTAAAAGCCAGCAACAACAGTGACTTCTTTTCTTCCCCCACTCTCCACAAATATTTTCCAGCGGAGGTGCAGACTCCATTGTAACAAAGGTAAATCCACTGGCAATAACCTTTATTTACGCTATTTCTTTTTAATGCATATAAACACAAATACACATTTACACACATATCTACTCAGAAGTAGTCCACAGATCTGAGGCAGGTCCAAAACTCCAATGGAACGCTACATAAATAATCAAATAAACTGTTTAAAACAGTATTTTAATCTAAAAAGTGTCACAAAGCGTCTCCCTGCAGTGCAGGGTCAGGCTGGGTGTTAGGAAAAGGCTCTTTATTGAGTGGGTGGCCAAGCACTGGGACAGGCTCCCCAGAGCAGTGGTCATGGCACCAAGCCTGTAGGAGCTCAAGAAAAGTTTGGGCAATGCTCTCAGACACATGGTCTGATTTTGGGATGGTTCTGTGTGGACTCAGGAATTGGACTTGATCCCTTCCAGCTTGGGCTATTTTGTGATTCTATGAAAACTGTGAACAAATTCTTTAAAACGTTTTTAAAGTGTTGTTAGAATAATATCAAAGGATTGCTTAAAAAAGCAACAGCAGTTAAAATGAAAAGGCTTCCTATTTTCATGACCTAGTGGTTGACACCTGTATGCATCTGTCCAGCAAAAACTAAGGCTAGTGATAGAAGTTTATTAGGCTAGCGCGGATAATGAACATCCTGCAAAAGCTCACAGAAGACAGTTAGCAGGCAAGCAACGAACTAAAAATCTGACAGAAAAACAAAAAAAAAATCATCAACTCATTGCACAAATCAGGCTCCTGATAAAATAAGTATTTTTAAATAAGTATTTTGAAAGTTGGACATCTTTATTTATCATGTTAGTTACATTTAAACATGCGTAGTTTTACTGAAGCCAGTTATATTTATATCCTGCTTTTTACTATTGGGATTTGCAATTGCTTATTTACAGGGAAACAAGAGAAGTGATACAAACATTACTAAATGTAACAAGACTGTGACAGCCGAAGCAAAATCAGCAGAAAGCGATCTGTCCAAGTGCACCTTACAGACACTCAGATCAATGCTATGGAAAATCATGGCAAATACAGCTGCGGTGAGCTTTAAAGTTACTGAAAACCCATTTACTTCTTCAGATGCAGTTCACTTGTTCCACACTTAAGGTCAACACTCAACGTTTCCAATGGTTGATACTTTGGACTGGCTCTTAAAGTAACTGAAACCGAACCACTGGTGTGAAGTTGGTGGTATACTTCAAGAGTGAGGGTGTTTACATTAGCCAGAAAGTTTCCAGACTAGCCTTGCTTGTCACCTCCTCCTGACAACTATCAGGGAATTATTCACCCATCAGTCCTTTGCATCTCCAGTTCTAACGGGAAAGTCGTGTTGTTTAAAACACAGACCTCATGGTGGGCACCTACAGGGCGTTTTTCCGCCAGCCTCCCCCCGGCCTGTGACTGTGCTCGGTGTGAGCTGCAGCTTGGCAAGGCCGGCGAGCAATGGCATTTCCAATGGGCGCTGCGTTTGTTTCAGCAGCGAAGAAACAAGGACGAAGTGGAAGCCGAACCTGGAAAGTTTTAAAAAGCCGAAGCGCAAACCAACTCCCCTCAGAAAATAAAGAAAAAAAAAAAAAGGGGGGGGTTTAGAACAGAGCAAAACCCAAGGAGCCAACGCTGCCCTGCGTGCCGGGAGCTGCCGTAAGCTCCGCCTAGGGAAGGGCACCGCTGCCTCGGCAGCCAAGCCCCCAGTTCCCACCCCCGAGCCGGGCCGGCTGCGAGGCGGCGGGAGGGAGCCCGGGAGGGCGCCGAGGCCCGAGGGCAGCCGAGCGGCGGCCGCTCCGCTCCGCCCGGGAGCCGCCTCAGGGCCGGGCCCAGGCCTGCGGGCCGCAGCCGGCAGGAAGGAGGAGGAGGAGGAGGCCCGGCGCCCGCCGCCCAGCCCGGGGGCCCCGTGCGGGCGGAGCGAGGCCTCCCCGCGACGCCCCCGCGGGCAGACCCCCGGCACCCGGCCGGGAGAAGCCGTCGCGGCCCGGCCCCCGCGCTCCGAGCACCGCGAGGGGGCCGCGAGGCCGCGCTGCGACCTAAGATGGCGCCGGCCCGGCCCGGCAGGCGGCGAGCCCCCCGCCCCCCGCGGCCCGCAGCGGAGCGGCGCCGGGGCCGCCCCCGGGGGCTGAGGGGCACGGCGGGCGGGCAGGGAGCGGGCCGGCTTCGGCTTACCGTGCTGCGCCTCCAGAGGGGCCGCTCCCGGGCTGGCGGGGCGGGGATGGAAGGGACGGGAAGGGAAGGGAAAGGAAAGGAGGGGGCTGGGAGGGAGGGAGGGAGGGATGGAGGCAGCCGCGCTGGCAGCGGCTCCGCGCCTCACATCGCCGGAGCGCGGCGCCCCACCTCAGCGCCGCCGCCACCGGGGGAAGGAGGCGGGGGGCGCCCGGCGCGGGGCCTGCCGGGTAGGGCGCGGGGCAGCGCCGCGGGGCGGGGCCGGGCGCCATGTGGCGGGCCTCACGTGCCGCCGCCTCACGGCCCCGCCGCCGCCCTGAGGGGAGCTGCGCCCCGCGCTGCCGGCACGCGGAGCGGGACACAAACGGCGATAAAACAGCGTTAAAACAGCGTTAAAATGGCGTCGCTGCGGCCCGGGGGCAGGAAATGGCGGGTTGGGGGCTGCTCACAGGGAAGGGTGCTGCGCCTGGGGTGCCCCTGAGGGGTGTTTGCCCCGTGGGATAAATAACGGCACCGAGCATCAGCATCCCGGGCCCCCACCGACTGCAATAACTGCCCTCGGTGCCAAGGGAACGGCGCTGAGCTGCTGGGCAAGGCCTTAGCTCGACAGCGAGGCCCTAACGACTGGAAAATGCCGGCCGGGAAGGTGGTGCAGGAAGAGCCGTGTCAGTACCACTTACCTGTGGAGAATACAACCACAAAGTAACTAAAATTCAGCTTTTCCTCACGCTTTTTGGTCAATAGAGCTCTTCTATCCTGGACAGCTCAGGTATTAGTTCCGATAATCTCAACATCTCTTTAAGAATACTTCCGAGTTTAGATTTTTTTGCCTCAAAGCTTTGCTGTCCATTCTACCTTAATTAAAAATAATAATAAAAAAATAATAAAGTACAATTCTTTTTTAGAAAAATATTAAATCATTTCTGCTGAAGCGTAAAGGTAAATAATGGGAAAATACTTAACCAAATGTGACCTGCATCTCTCAACCTTTTCAGTCCACGCTTACCTCAACTTACTGACCTCTGCCATAGCTACTTTCAGACATGCCCACTTCATTTAGTGTAAGTTCTTTCAATTATAGGTATTTTTCAGAAGAAAAAATTGTGTCCTTTGTGAACTTAAGCTCTAAAGATCAAATTGCTGTGTTTAGCCTGGAAAATACTGTGCTCATTTTCAGTATTACGTTTAGCTTTGAGATGTTTCCAAGGTTCTTTGGAACCTCAGAGAATGGAAGAAAAAACAATACAATATCTAGTAATTAAATAATTGCTGCTTAGTAATTATGCCACTAAATCATTTGGTTATCACTATTCAGTAACTAAAAAAATTATTAAACTGTACTATCCTGCCAAAGCCAGTATGATGGAAGACACTCAGTATTTTCAAATACAGTCGAAAAAATGGCAAGTCCTGGAGATGTCAGCAAAAATTACCTACTGTGGAGGAAGGCTGCATGGTATGTAAAATGAGGTACTGGTAAACTAACACAAGGTTTTAGCAGGACTATGGTTGAAAAGTTAGAAAACTGTGAATGTATGATAGAGAAGAGAAAGAGAAAGAAATATTGCAGAAGCTGATTACAGGGAGTGAATGTGTTTCGTGCAGTTGGGCAGTACACTGTTGGCTATGGTAGTAAAGTTGAAATCTAACTACTGTGAATTACTACCTCTGAGATCTATTGGCCTGTAACTAAATTACTAAGGAGACATTCCTTTCCCAGCTGAGAGTTACTGACAGTAGTATCAGTTTCTGTGTTTTGTCTCAAAGGTATTTGTGCTGGAAAGATCAATTGATGACATCCCTCAGTGGTCCAAAATGCTTCAGTTGCTTGGTAGGTACATGTTAAAAAACAACCCCCCCCCCTCACCCCCCCCCCCCAAATAGAGTTGCATTTGTAAAGCCAAAAACTTCATTGCTAACACGTATTGTAGATGTAGGCAAGTGGAGACATTGATTCAGTCAACTCTGGCAACTGTTAGAGCCGCTAGCTCAATCAAAAACCAAAATCAGCTAGATATTTGTACTTCTCTTTGCCACTGCCATTCTCTTACTTTTCCCCCAGGGAAAAAACAAAAAACAACAACAAAAAAGCTTCATAGGTTCATCCTAAGCGTAGATTCCCTATGTTGCTAGTGTGGTCTGCCTCTCCCACTCTGCAGTTCTTTCTGTTCATCAGTAAACTAAACTATCATCTGTTCTGTCCCGGCGTCTGTTCCCCCACATTACTTTTCAGCAGCCACTGACCTTACGTTAGTCTCATTTCAAGAAGGCACACACAAGTTTGTTAAGAAATAGCAGAAACTGGTAGCTGGATTATTAACAGCACCAGAGCGTATAACTTAATTCTTGTTTTATTACTCCTCTGACCTTATGCTGGAGGAGGTAATAGAAGGGAGGAGTACACTAAGTGAGAAATGATGAATACAATTAACAACTTCACTTTGCATATCAAGCAAAATAAGAATAATATGAAGAAGTGCTGCTTATCATGTTCAGGAATTTCAAGGCCAGAGTGTCAATCAGCTAACCATGAGGATTCTGCAAGGGAGGGAGGCAGGCAGCAAATGGGAGCCCAAAGCATTCCTTATCAAGGGGTAATTAAAAACTAGATAACTTGTATGATTGTACTGGGATGGAGCACAACCCCATTTTTTTTTTGTTAGGAAAAACACAACTAAAGACATTTTCTTGCAGGTTATGGTTATAAGGGGAATGACATGGACAGTAGATAGGATTCTCATTGAAAAATGTAGAGAGTTACTCTGGTATTCTTTATAAGGTGGCAGTCGCTTTCAACTGCTTCAGCTGAAGTGTTAAACAAAAAATCATCATATTGATTCACAGAGACTAGAAAAGCACTGGGACAGCACATGTCTGTGCCATTGATTTCTGTAGCCAAAAGGCCCAGTATAAGAGTTCCCAAGAAAGTTATCCATTTTTCTTTTATGGTAAAAAAAAAAAAAAATAGAGGGAAAATCCTCATACTCTATTTCAACTGGCATGTCTTTAAACAGTGCATCAACGTGCGCAAAAGCTTGATGATTGCTTGTCACTCCAGCACCATACTTTTTAAATTTTTAACCACAGCCGTCCCATCCATATGTAACCAAAAGGTGCACAGACTCCATCAGGGTTTTAAGCTACACAAACAATTAGGTTGAACTGCTTTGTATTCTCAGATCAAAGAGCTAGATACAGGGATATCAGTTGATACTTTAGAAACCTCGCTGTGCAAGAATACGAAAATGTATGCTTAAGGCATATAAGCCTTACCTCTTATCATGAACTCATAAAGCAAGCTCGTTTTTTATTTTTCTGTAGTTACAGGCTGATTCTGAGACCCTTTAACCATGCTGGTAAGATTCACAAAATCAGATATACAATCCAAATTATATTTGGATTAAGGTTGTATAAAGAAATTCCTAGAACTATTGCTATTGATATTTATCCTGGAAAATCCAATTTGTTACTAGGATGACCTAACCAATTTCATTTGACTGAAGGAGACTACTTCCCTAACTCCCTCCACAAACAGTGGAGGTAAATGGGAGACTATCCAGAAAAGGGAATTCAGATTTCTTTTTTAATTAAAGCGCCAGCAGTTGCCACTGTGCAAGCTTCTTACAAGTTTCTAAGTTTATAGATTACATAAACCCAGGCATCAGTTAAACTACCACCAGCACTCAAATAACTCTGCCTAGAACTCAGAGGTCAATATCACAGCACCAGCAACAATATTTAAGGTTACCAGTTGAAGTGCAACATACAAAGAAAGTTACAGGGAATTTAACTAAGGATCCTGAATTTGCCTGCATAGAAATATGAGCAGAGCACTAGGAGAGCTTAAGTTTATCCATCTTAGGAAAACAGAACTTTTAAAAATTAGAACTTCAATAGTACATCCATCAGACACTTGCATCCCTTCTGCTGATACTGAAATACCTCTTATGTAATTGTCAGCTTCAGGTTCATATTTTAAAATGAGCCCAAATACTTTCTTCACTGTCAGTTTAGTGAACAAAACCAACATTTGGTGAGAATGACTGAAGAGTGAATAAGTTTATAGTATGTTCCGAGAAGTCTTGACCAGAATCCTGAAAAAAATGTATGTTAAATTCAAGCCACATATAATCGTGCCTTGTTATTAACATCATCAAAGTTCACTTTGATGGAGTACACTAAGGAGAATGCGAGGTCCCCAACACTGAAGATTTTTAGAGCAAGTTTCAGCATGTCAGAAGCAGACTTGGTACATTAAGTGCTGCTTAACTACTGTCAAACAATACTTAATGACAACTTTTGTAAAAACAAAAACTTACTGAGTGAGGAGTCCATGTTGTGTCTGCTGTCACTGTTCGAATGCAGTCGGGGAATCCAGGCGCAATCGC
Source organism: Aythya ferina (assembly GCF_964211825.1). NCBI lineage: Eukaryota > Metazoa > Chordata > Aves > Anseriformes > Anatidae > Aythya > Aythya ferina. The sequence goes on along the minus strand of NC_140307.1, from coordinate 18,274,452 downwards.
CTAGTTGCAATTTTATATGTAGGCAAAGTAGTGTAGAAAATTGAGGAAGTCTTACTCATTAGCATTCAAGTTACGGGTTTGTTCAATATTATTTGTTATTCTTAGAGTCACTGCACACATACAGCAAGTACCAATCCACATGATGATGTTATTGGAGCTGCTGCCAAAATTTTATTAGAATGGATAAGTTCAGACAGGAAGCCTTTAACTAGGAATGCACAAACAGAAACATCTACAAAACAAGCACTATTCAACACGTGTGATTTACTCAAGCGTTCCATAAGGTATGCTTGTATAGTTGGTTGCATTTAGCTGGCTGTGGTTTGTTGTTACAGTATCATACCTTCAGGAATTTGGCACAAGTATAAACACTAAGGGGTGATCTGTTTATAACATGATTTTATAATGTTTGTTAGGCATATGTAACTTGTTTGTTTTTTCCTTTTTGAGACAATATGAAAAGTCTGACATGCAACCCTGAAGAAAAAAGTTTAAATGAACAAAAAAGGAACCAATCCAAAACAAATTATAGTTTTAAGACATTCAACACACCATCACGCAGGATTAAAAAATATATATCATCTAGGAAAGTCACTGTCCCTTTAGTGCACAGGTAATTCTCCTGTCAACATTACTCAAACTCATCAGGCCAGAACACATTCTAAACTGCCTGAGATTACAAGAAATGTTGGAATCAGCTGAACTCTATTACAGTAAAAATGTCTGCTAACAGAACCATTGCTATTACAAGTCTGCTCTGTTTATTTGGATGGAAAAGAGCTATAGTGTCATCGAATCATTAGGGTTGGAAAAGACCTCCAACATCATCTGGTCCAAGGAATATTTCTTAAAGAAAACGTTCAGCTTCCAGATGTTTTTCATAGTGAACTGAGGTTAAAACGAAGTTAGTAGGTTAACAAAACAGAGTTAATAGATGAACATTATGAAGTAAGCCTTTTTTTTTTTTTTTTTAAAGAAATTGAATTTAGAAAATGAACACTACATACGCCTGTTTATCTATTGCAACTGCTTGTCCAGCTCTCACATCAGAGACAGAACGTACACCTTGTCTGATTCATTTTTATCATTTACCTCAAATTCAAGCCTGGATGTTTGCTACTGAGTATACTCCACATAGTAAGGAAATCCAGGTAGATAACTATTTGGCTTAACCTTTCAATCCATTTCTATTCAATTAAGTAATTCAGTAGTAAAGAACATTGTTCCATTGCGTTGATGCCAGACGAAATTGTTGCAATACTTGGCAGAAGCCTTAAATAGCATGAAAAGTGGCTTAATTCAACATATGCCCTAGAGACTCTTGTTGAAAAATGACACTACCGGGTAAATTTTATAGGCATATTTTCTGCTCAAGAAAAAAAAAAGTGTGTGAGACTGATGTCAACGTATTACAGAAGTTGCCTGTTGACAGCAATTGCCAGGTCATACTGACATGAAATGCAGGAGTCCTATTACTTGATCAGTTTCTCTCCCTCTCACTTGTTCTTACAGCCTTCCTTAGAGAATAGTGCATTGCTTTGCCAAGGTATCCGGCTTCATTAGAATATTGTGAACATATTCAGAGGCATGTGTGTTAGTTTGATTTTTCCCCCCCTCTGATGCTTCCTTTTCCATTATTTGTAAAAGCTAACTTATTATGCAAAATATTAGCCATAGGATCTCAAGAGCAAACCACATTGTTGTAGGCAGACAAAAAAAGGATAAATTCATTCCAAAAGAGAAAAACGTGAGTTAAAACTAGTAGTAATGCAATACTCTAGTGCAGCTTTTTAAACTACAGCAGATAGTGCTGGGAGGTGATAAATCATGCATCGTCTTTGATACCATAACTTACATTGCATCACAATGAGGTGCTATTGGGAAGATTTTAACAATAGCTGAAGAATAAATGAAGGAACATAGCAACTCCTAAGTGGTAAGCACTCTTATAATCTGAAAGTAAGGAACTAGTAACACAGAAATAAAGGAAGAAAAGCTGTTACATGTAACATTTGTTTTAGTAGAATGTTGCTCAGAATTTCTGCTGAAGTATCAGCACTGCTGACAAATCACAGTAAGAAAATGGAGATTGCGGCACTATTTGAAGTTGTTAGATTTTTTTATGTTCTTTACAACGAATTTTATTTGCATGGCAGTTGCTGTTCGTAAACTAGAACTGGAACTGCTTTCTTGGTATTGTCACCACATCTGCAGTACATGTCCATGAATTATGAAAAAATCTGTGACAAAGCTGATTTTTTTTTAATCAGGTTGGCTGTTAAACTGAAAGGAAAAAAGTACTAGAGTAACAAAAAATAAAAAACAGGGATTGCCTAATCTACTAGCCAATTAGGTTACAGTCAATAAGGAGACATGCCTTAGTAGTCCTAGAAGCGACACTTTCCACAGGTGTGATCTAATCAGCACTGTAGAGGATATTTGGGGTGCTTTTCTGATTTAGCCATTCCACTTTAAGAAGTTTAAATGTCCACATGAGCAGGAATTAAAAGCCCAGGATGCCCCACCTCCTCAATTCCTGGTTTGCACATCAGGCTTGAGTCATTCTGACTCAGTGAACACTTCTGTGAAACAAAAGTGTTTTTTCCCAAAATTCCTTCTAGTCTGGGTGAGCAGATCTTCTCAAACAGTAGAGGGAAATAGGGAGAGGTGGCCTGTATCCCCGATGAAAGCACTAGTACTTGCACTTTTGGGTGAAAGCGGCCATCACTCCCCTTTCCTACAGATCTAGCCAGTCAAGTTGTAGAACTTTGCATTTACACTGCTCTGTGAAGTTCAAAAACTGTCAAGCATTGGCCTCTCTAAAATTTAATTTCATGCAAATACCAAGTCATTGCCTTCCCTTTAATTGCGTTTTTCCACATTCTATTGAGATCATTCTCTCCTTGGTTTTACAAAGTTCATCTGTAGCATATGAACAAACAGTAACTTAAAAACAATACCATTATAGCATTATAAATACCTTGCTTAAAAGAATTAGAACTTATTTTAAAATGACTTAGGAATTTTTCTCTGATCCTCTGACTGCTATTTATAAAGATTGAAACTGGCCAACGACCCTCATATCTACACAGCTGTTTCCTCTTTGAATATTCAGCAGAGTTGACTTGTTTATCTTTCCTTCAGGCTCCTGCATGTTGGGTGTGCAACATTCTCAGCTGGAATTACCCTACTGCTTGAAGAAAACTTAAGAAACCAAGCTGTGAGTAGTAAGTCTAAAACAGAGTTAATATTGTTTGGGCTCTCCATCATCTCCAGATTCTTGAATGTTTGGTTGACTAAAATTTAGCCAGTTCATGGTTCCCCACCAAATTACAAAACAGAATGTTTATTGCCTACCAGGTATACTGCCTACCTGGACCGCACATGTCTGGCAGCCCTGATATGTTTGTACTCTAATCAAAATGCAAAGTCCATCTGAATACCATGGTAATGCATACTTCATTGGCGTTAATATTGACTTAGCTCTGAAGCAGACAAGGTAACTGTTTGCTGGGTAACATTTCAGGTGAAAGTGTCCTAAATGGCTTGACTGAAAATTATGTTTTTGACAGAAATGTGGAGGAGGGGTCAAGAATTTTGACAAAGAATATGATTTTATTCCTGTACATTTGAATAGCAATATTAAAATGACATGAAATTTGGTAGGGACTTCCATACGAAGTGGATTTTTTTTTTTTGTAAACATCATTACTTAAAGATTAAACTTTCATTTGGCTTCTTAGAGGTACTTAGCCCACATTATTAAGGAAAGGAGATTTATGCTGTCATAGCATGTGTGCTCTGTGTACCTTTAATAGGTTTTGAGCACATAGGCTGATTTGAGACAAATTTGATAAAAGGATAGATACCTTTAAAGTAATTTAGAACTTCAGATGTTTGTAAAAATAACTGGTAGGTAAAGAGTACCCATACCCGAAGTTAGAATGAATAGATGCTCATTCTATATAGGAGAGAGATTAGAGAAATGCCACAACTGTGGCTTCCACCCAAGTTTGCAAACGAGTCAGATTTAATTTCTTGTGATTTCACAGAGCTGAGTTAAGAATGAAAAAGCACCATTATTATCCCAATAACTCTTGAACAATGAAGGCATGGATGCATATGAGCACTTGGTGTCTGAGGCGGCTCCCAAAGCACAACCAGCAGAGTCTAAGGGAAAGCCTGTGTCATTTTATCACCTCTAACATTTACTAGCTGTTTATCGCAAACAATTATTCTTGCTGACTTGTGTTACTTTTCTGCATGCTACAGGGATTCGTAACTATATAATAATCTCAAGTCTCAAACTGGAACCTACAGCTTTCTTGCCTTACGCATTGTAAGGAAGGGGGAGGTAAAACGCCATTTCTGTACTAACCTCACTGAAAATTGGTATCTTTTTGTTCCTTTTCCTCTTGAGCCCCACAGCGCTGTTTCTTCTCGCTATGCTCTGCTATTACTTTACCCCAGCTGCCAGTGTTGCATAAATGCATAAAACTAGTGAAAACATACTTTCATTTTCCTCTTCAGATTCTGTCTGGCCAATGTTACTTTTCATGCCAGCTACAGTAAAGATGATAGTTCTATAATGTGGACCCACATTAATGGCTAACAGTGGAGAACAAAGTAGCACTGTAAAACTGAGTTGTAAATAATAGACAGTTATTGTAGAGTGAAGTTAGATGCATGCTTTTTGATACTTGACTGATGTACCAAGAGAAACGGGAATTTTCATATGACATTACAATTAATAGCATTGCATTGGTATCAGCTGAAAATTACTGTGGCTTAGGTCAACAGAAACGTGATCTGGGTGCCACAGCAGTTAAAAATAGATTATATTAACAAGCAGTATGGCAATGCTATGACAATAATATCTATCCTAGAAAACAATATGGATAAGCTGAGGCTGCACAAAATTCTGTGAAAAATCTTGATCATAACATTCTGTAGCCCACAGATTTCTCAATCAAGGGGTTTCTGTTTCTTAAATGTGCCTGCAACAGACATTTTCAGGAGAATTTCTTTAACTGTCCTGACATGTTAATGCAAATCTATGTGCAGTACAAAGTTATTTTTCCAGACCGTCAGTATCTAGCAAAACGCTGAAGGCCTAAACAATTTGTGGTTTGTAATTATTTTCATTGTTACGAACAATGTCAGACTAGTAGTTTTCTCTAGCATACCGCTTCTGGTATATGGTTTCACTGGGAAACATGAACAATGAATCAGTCAACTGCTCTTGCTTTTATTTAGACAGGTGGAATACAGATATTAAACTTACACAATAAGCAGATGCCTATCTGCATGTGACAGGATTCAAAAAATTTTTTTCATGTTTTCTAAGCTAATGTGAACACTGTGCATATCCTTTACTAAAAGCCAGGATTACTCACCAGATCTGCCAATCCCCAAAATTAGTTTTTTAAAAGGCCATGTACAAGTCAGTGAAAAACAGCTCATCCCTTTGAAGGTTTGAGACAGGCTAATATTTTACTTTTCAGGAAAGATAAGGATGAAACATCAGGAAGCTGTGGCATGTATGGAGAAGTGATACTTAAAGGCAGCTTTCCGTTCAGAACCATGATGCTGGAGAACTTTCACATGGCGCTGCAACTGAGGCAACTGGCACATACAAAAAGTTAATTCTTAAACAAAATACCTTCTGGAAGTTAACCAAGTGGGATGGACTTATGGATTTAACAACACACTTTGTTTCTATCAAGATATGGTGTGCATACTAGTACTGCAATTTCATTTGGCAAAATATGCATTAGCTGTAAGATATCAGTACCCCAACAAAATAGGTAATAAATGCACCTGTGAAAAATTAGGCATTAATTATAAACAGTCTCTGGTAGCTCAAGCTACAGGACTGCTCTTTTAGTTCAACAGCAAAGTACTCATTTGGGAAACGTGAAATAATTTCAGGAGCAGTTTGTCAGATAAATTCTCTGTTTCAGCTGCTAACTGGAAATGATTTGCCAAAGCAGCCATGTTCATCCACATTGTTAACCACTTAATGATCTACAATAGGGGATGAGATCCTGCTTCCACAGAATCACATATTCATTGAATTCATTTAGAGTATTTTCAGTTTGGCTAAAGTACCAATCAGGATCTTCATCTTCTTGTACTTTCTGGAAGTAGTGAAGAATGTTTTGGAAATGAAAGGACTACAGCTATAGAACTGCAATATACGAGAATCCAGACCTAGAAAAAAAAAACAACTATGTAAATGTAAAAGGGAAATTCTTGCATTCCTACACTTTCCCAGGCTTTTTTCCTTGTGGGTGGGTTGCTAAGGCTCTGATAGAAACATAGGCCTTAGATCAGAATACAAGAGAAGATGCAATTCTTTTAAAATTAGGCGTTCCAAAATATCCAAGTCCTAGTTTGTTAGAATATAGTCCTCATCTTTTTGTGGGAGAACTGGGAGCTGGAATGTAAGACAAATGTAAAGAGTGACTTGTTCTGAGAAGATAATCTGGGATTCTGCCCAAAAGCAAAACAGTTATATTCCAGTTATATAGTTTCAGGAGGTATGTAAGGCTGAAAAAACATAGCTTGGAAGAAAGACATATTAAGACTGGTAATTTTTCTCTTTTAGTAGCTTCTGTCTCAACAATTTAAAAAAATCTAAAATTAAAGATTATATAGTGTTAATAAAAAACTATGCTAAATGGACAATCTGTATATATATATTTTTTTAAAACAAATGTTGATCTGATTGAAGAAAATTAGTTCTAAGCCTAACCCTCCATGCTTATTCATCCCCTTTACCATAGAGCTTTTAACGGGAGTGTTTTCTACGTGGAGGGACAGACTGTCTGCCAGTGTCTGCATTAGCAATACAGAGTTTAAAAAGTAGCCCTGCATATTCATATCTTGAAGTTTATATTCCTAGTACCTGCAGATATATGAACCACATGATAAAATGACTGTTTGCACTCTGCTCTTTTTAGACATCTATTGTAGAAATCTGTTTTCCAAATTCAAACTCTAATTTTTCCTTTAAATTTGAATTTTAGAATTTACCAAGAAAATTATACCAGGTCACAAATTAAAATCCTGACTCAAGAAGAGAAACAACTAAATTAAGCAACTAGAAATAAGGCAGATTCAGAATAGCAGTATTGCTGATGATATCAGCATTGAGTTAGTGTTCTATTCCATACAGAAATTTTTTCCACAGTGGAAAAACTACTACTTTTCTAACTTTTTTCCTCTCGCCCAGTATTTCTTACATATTTTTGTAACATTTGCACTCAATTTTTTTTGAGTATCAATCCTGAAAAAGTCAATCATTATTACATAGCATGTCCCAGCTTAATTCCAAGTTGTTACAATCCATGCTAAGAACACCCTGCACATTTTCCACATTTCAATGAAAAACAAAGATTTTGTATTAGACTTCATGGTCACCTTTTGAGAACTACAGTTTTTCCCCACCGTTTTCGAAGATATCACCTCTCTGATGCAAACATTATGCTTGGTTTCCAATTACACTTGGACTTTCTTTTTAAAAAAACGTTTCTTCAGCAAGCGCACATAATGGGAATTTTGAGCAATGCTCTTTGACATAAGGCTTGTTTTTGACTGGTAGAAAGCTTAGATGCTTTCCTGGCCATATGGCTGTCAGCTAGAAACAACCTCAAAAGGAAGCTGAGAGCACAGTAAGAAGTACCTCAGTTAATGAGGAAAACACTTCAAAGATGCCCTTGACATGTTTTCTATCTGCAGTGGCTGAGGTACAGCAGAGTCAGAGATGGCTGAAGGGAATGTAGAGTGCAGCACCTAGCTGGTCTCAGGGTCTAACACGTGAGAAAAGATGCCAGGGAGATGAAAAACCAACTTCAGCAGTAGCCCCAGATGGAATGATGTGATTTAGAGACATTCAAAGTTATAGCAACTAGAGACTGACATTCTGCCCCAACCCCATCTTTGTCTCTGCTGGAGCTATGGTCAGGATAAACTGGCAGTATAAAGAAAGCTGATAGCTTATTGTCCGTTTGGCAGTGCTCTTGCTTTTACTACAGATAAATCATGCATTTTGCTTTATTCCAGCAACTCACAAATAGTTAAATTTCATGGTTTTTTGTGACCGCTTATGAAAAAAAAAAAAAAAGACTTCCACTTAGTGCAGCCTACTTCTACGGATGCTGCTTAATTATTTCTGTCATGAGTAACTTTGTGTGGTCTCACCAGCTGTTCTATAAAGAGAATCTTTGTCATGATCTTCCCATAGCCAGATTAACATTGGTAGAGCTTGATCAGTAAAAGCCCTGAGTATATTTTGGGCAGATATGCAGAGAAAAGCCTATGAGCAGTGAAAGTTTTGGGCTGCTCTTTTATTTTGATTCCTTGCATATATCAAAATCCCACATTCATTTGCTACATTTCTCGAGCAACCATTAAACTTTTATTTCAACCATTGCAAATGTAGTGCCAGCCTAAAATTAGTGCTTTCAGCAGGAAAACCTCATCTTAGGGGTTATAAAATGCTTGTCCTTTTTCCTACTGTCAGCTTTTTCTGCTACTGTCTAGACCATGGATTTCTCTTTTCAACACCAGCAGTGAGTAATCCAGAAGTCTTTCCACCCATGTACTTGTATTATAATAGTCTTCATTCAGTGACTTAGCACATGAACAAAAGATCTCACTACCTGATTCTCAAACTCTTACACCATAATGTTTTGTAATATTCCATTTCACATTAGAAGATTTCTCTGTGTACTCATTTTGAGTTAAAATTTCTTGGCATGATCTGACTTCTCTCAAAGAATATTAAAAGCGTTTGTCTTACCTTTGAATAGAATGTATTTTTGAATAATGTGGAATTACTATGTCAAAAAGAAGATGGAGAAATACATATGAACACTAGTGAAAAATGCCTAATAATCTAGGACAACAGTACGGAGACCTTGAGAGTAACACTTGCAGACCTATGACTGTTTTAGGAATTCATTTCCATCTGTATTCTCTACCAGAGTCTCTTTGCTACAGGTACACTACGTAGTTTATAACACTAAAGAGGATAACAATGCAGCATGCAACAATGCCACATGGCTAATAAACCCATTCCCATTAAATATTTCGAATTCTGTTCTATTTCATATTCAGAACATAGAAGTAACAAATTAGAACAACTCCATGCTGATTAAAATGACTAACTCAGTATTAAAAGCAAGAGGAAGCCCTTACTTAAGAACAAAATCCTCAAAGGAAGTTGCAATTGTTTTTAAATACTTTTCCCTTGATCTTTTGTTTTCATATGGCAGCATTAGGACAAGAGCAGCTATTCCTAAACTCTAGACTGTCTGTAACAGAAATAATTTGACCCCACTAATGTTCTTTCATCTGTAAAGTTGAAATATTACTGCTTATCTAGGCTCAGAGCACTTCTCTTCAGAAGCTGTGAATGTCAGTACTACCCCTTTGTTTTCAGTGATACCCCTTCGGTTTTGCACTGAGTCAGACTGACATAAATCACAGGCAGTTCTAATGCTCTTCCAGCTGAAGCGATAGATACAACTCTGAATCTGTAGTTGCTCCTACATCATGAGATAAGAAATGCTTGTGACATGGGATTGTAGTAATGGTGAGAGCTACAGTCCCAGCAGGCTTCAACAGAGAACATATCTGAACTTTGCTCAGATCTAAAACAGTTTTTCAAGATTTAGCCAAAGACACTGACAAGGAATACAGAGGCACCTACTTGGGAGAATGGGAGCAGGATCTGGAAGACACGCAATGAAATCTCCACCATATAAAGCACCCAGCTTTGTTTGCTCCATGCAGTCAGACAGTTGGGCTTCACAATTGTTAAAAAAACAATTGCAACTTTGGATGTCAAAACATTTCCCACTTCCCTTATTTCAAGGAAATAGATATAGAAGCACTAGAATTGCAAGTTTTAGTTACTTTTTAGGTCTTCTTTCTACTAAGAAATCTGGTTATCAGTAATCAAATTTGAAATATCATCTTACAAGGTACTTGCACCAAAAATCTTATCACAATCCATACATCAATTTAAGGATCTGAAAGTAAAATATCCATGAATATTCTATAGTTGGATATTCTATAAGTGTGGGTATATTGTTGGACCTGTGTTCTAAATCTTATGTCAGAAAATGCATAACCATTTCCAAAAGACAGAAGAACAGTTTTCATTATCAGACATCCAGTGCATTTCTGACTCAAGCTGTGGACAGTTGGCAAAATTATTCTATATTTTGCTTGACTTCACATTTTAGCCTCCTTGAATCTGAAATGCCAGAGAAGTATAAGGTACCCAAACTTTAGCAACAGAATTAAAAACAGTTATAATCCTTTAACATTGGATATGATCTGAGAGTTAGTATTTGATATGGTGCAGCACAGATGTCTACACATAGTGACTGATTCAATACTATCCATGACATTTTTTCCTACCATGCTTCTTTAGACTGTGTGTATATATATATGTGTTTCTTGGGATTTTGATGCTATGCAGACTTTTTATACTAATTTTTTCAATGTTTGCTTGCTTTGCTTAATATGAGTAGAGCTATTTTGAATTTTAAGATTTGTTCAATTAGGCTCTAAATCTCTCATTTTCTCAACAACAACAAAAAAGCTGATAATCTCAGACACTCGTGGCATGTTAAAAAGCTATTAGATGATGGTCCTCAGGGACAATCTTAGACATCCCTTCCTTAGCAATATGTTAATGTCCCATAAGCTCTTGGAGAGTGTCTAAGAATTTCAAATACTGACTTACAGCCTTTGATCTATTGGTTGATCTGGTTATGCATGTGAATGGCATCAGATAGATCAGATTTAGTGGTGTAAGATTTATAAATGTTTATGTAAAGTAGCAAAGAAAAAAAGAAACGGGGTGCATTTCTGTGCCAGTGTAGGCAAAGCTCCAGAAATGTTGCCAAGGAACTGCCAAACAGTTGTAGTTACAAATCAATTGCATGCTATTAGTTGGGGGGAGCTAAAAGCAGAAGTCCTGTTAGAAAAACCTAGATGAGAATGATGCAGCATAAAGCCTATTTTTTAAGTAGGTGCTTCAAAATATCTGCAAGATGTGTTTTATCTTCCTTCATCACCTGCTCAATGTAAGCAAAAAATTGAATGTTTCATGCTGGGATTTATAATCTCTGTGGACCGCACTATGGTATCAAAGATGAAGTCAGCTACCATCTGCTCCATTTTATGCAAAATAAATGTGGCCCTTGAACTTCTGGCAATCTTCCAATTCAATCCTCGATGCAGATTTCTAACACTCCTGCTTTACAGGATATCCTATTATTCAGCTCAGACAGTAAAATTTTACTATTCATGGTCAACTAGTTGTTGACTGTGTGTACGGTATTACACAGTGATGGGGCATAAAGATATCTACTGTGTTTTTGTTGTATTTTTAAATTAGGAGAATATTCAGAAACAGTATGTAATTAACCATTAATTCTTTAGCACTGGGGCTATGCAAGGGTCACAGGAACTCTCAATTACTAGATTTTACTTTTTTTTTTTTTTAAGCACAAGTCCTGTTGCAGTGTTAACTCAAAATTGAAGACAAAAGGCTTAAAAAGATGAACATACTGTTCAAGCAAGAAGCTTCATGCAAACATCTTAGCAAACTCACCCAAATCATTACAGCAACCTAGTTTTGACATTTTTATAGGGAACTTGCAAATTAAATTTTTTCCAATGTCATTTAACTTGGATAATATAGAAGGCTAATATATCTGAATTGTCAGTACCTCTTAAAAACATAGTTAGGCAGTTAGATTTTTCTGTTTATTTCCATGCTAGCATTTTGTTACCTGAAGCCGAAGTAATACTTTGTACTTGCTTTTAGAAAGAACCTTGTGATATGTACCTCTCTTCAAAATCTCCAGATGTGATGGAATGCTACGGCTCTGTTCAAATCGCACTGCAAATGAAAATTGTGTTTGTTCTATTTCAACATCCTATTGGTATCTGATTACATATCAAAAATCACTTGTGCTTGATTTTTAAATTCAAAGTGGAAAAATATGCTATTGCACACCCTGATCTGCCTTTAATTTTTTTTTTTTTTGAAATTCTGAAACAAAGTGTAACTAAAAAAATCACATATTAAAAAGTTGCATTTTATAATATTCATACTTACTATCAGGCAAGACAGGAATCAAGAATAGAAAGCAGAAGGGAAATTAATTCACCTTTTGAACTCTATGTGCACATTTTTAGGATTTGATCCTGGTAGTCCTAAACAGTTTATCAAATCCGGGGACCCATTCGTATTTAGATAAAGTCTGTGATAGCAGAGTTTTCTTATCTTCAAAGGAGAGAATTCAGATTCTCAATACAAAGAAAAACCCCGAACTCCCGATAAGAACTGTAAATCTTCCCTTTGAAGACTGACAGTATGAAGGATTCCTGTTCGGAGAAACTGGAGCAATATTTTTAACTAAGTGTCTGGACTTACATATCATACCCTACAAAATGCAAATATTTTGATGAGAGACTATGCTCAAAGTTGGGACTTATGGAACTAAAGCGGTTACTATAGCAGACTGAGCTGGAGCAGCAGCAATGCTGGAAGTGGCAGTCTAAACAGAACTCCCATGGTTACTGCCATTTTCGGTTAGTTATTTCACTCTCATCATAGAGACCTTTATGTCACAGTGACTACTGTGAAAGGAGGCCAGAGAACTCCTGCAATAGTGACTCCTGGTTTAAAGGACTGATGGCTTTTCACAGACATTTGGAGTTTAACTCCTTAAAATACACTTTTACCATGGTGCCAAGATTTTAATTTTGCAGTGAATTCAATTAGAAACTAACCAAATCAAAAGACCCAAGTATTAACTGTGCTATAGATTTGCCTCAGCTTCTTTACAATTTTTTTGGAGAATGTTTATTTTTCAGACTATTATCCTGTCTGACAACAGAAGTTCTAATGCTCAAGTAGGTCCAGGTGCATATTTACTGTCACATCTCTCAAATGCTGCCTATTGTCCTTTTGTTAAACGTTAATTTAACTGAAAAGGATGCAACAGAAACCATTCAGGAAGATTCCAAGGGGACTGCACAGTATTGCTTTAATATTATTCTCCTGCTATCTCATTCACTTCCAAACTGCGCAGTTTGATCCTTGATTTTTTCCCCCGACTTCCTTCCACGAACTGTTTGAGCCCACAAGTCAGTTTTGAGTGTTTGTCTTCAAAAGTTACTAACTGAACTTACTTTGAAGGGGAAACGTGGCTGGCAAACACAGAGAAGTTATTTTTCCCCGTAATGATTTAGCCTTTGATGCAAAGACAGATGGTCATGATCTCCTCCTCCTCCACCCATGGATTTTTCTAAAATGACACCCAAGTTTTTCTTGGCAGCAGTTAGGAAGTCTGGCAAACAGCTCGCTTCAACTCCAATTATATTGACCACATTAATGCAGAAGATCAGCAAATGAAATGTTCCGTATTCATTTGCAAGAGATGCATTAAAATTTGCAGTGAAACAAGATAAACACAAATTAGAAACAAATGCCTCCTGCTTACCTCCACACTTACATCTAAGGATTTACTATGGCCCATTTTTTTCACTGAGAACAAATATTTCTTGCTGGCATAGGGCATTAACTCTCATAGTACTTCTTAAGGCCCTAGCACTTAATAGAATTAGATTTCTGAGAATATCTTTGTAGACAGATTAATACCCATTTCATTTGAGTGTTTTAAGGAATGCTAGAGAATAATGCTTTCCTTCCTTGCTCCAGGGACACAAAATCTTCAGATGAATGTTATCTCTGGATTTTTTTTTTAATCAAAGCTTTTCACACTTGTCTGTGCTTGTCGCACACATCTCCTGGGCACAGGAAAAGCAACCAGGAATGTGACTAATTCCTTATCCTAGGGCTTCTAAGCTGAATGTTTTTCCAAGGCAGTACCTACTATCTGAGGTATATTTCTCTCACAAGCCAATAACAAGGAAATCTTCCAGCAATTCTTTGTTCACCCAGTTACAGGCTAAGTTCCTGCTGGTCCTGTGTGCAGTGGCAGCTGCGTGTTAGCTCCTGTCTGCTAATAACTGGTGAGCAGGTTAATACTTCTCTATAGGTATGAGCCGTCACAAATACCTTTACCCATGACAGCCAAACATCACCCTCTAGAGAAAGCTATATCATTAGACAATTTTGTTCAAATTTGTTATTCACCATCCCTGTAGCAGTGACAGTAGGCAGAATGTCTCTAACATCAGTATATTTATGGAAACGTAAAAAAAAGTCCCTTTAAAAATTCTGTTTTTCTCCTACCAGAGTGTAACTACCAAGAAGTTATAACTTCTATGAAGTGCTCCTACATTGATGAAGATGTTTTGTTGATGACACTTTGTTGTTCTACCCAGACAGTCTCTAATTCTGAATTTGATTTCTATCCATGAATTGTGCTTAAGGTGTTAACATTTCCGTGCTATTTAAAACAAAGTCTTAATTCTTAAGTAGTAAGCTATCAAACCAAAGACTTCTGATCATTCTGCTTGGCAGAAAAAATCCATGCTTATATAGCTACATATTTAGGCAGATTGAACTTGGGTATTTGTATATTAATTCCTAATATTGGTATTTATTCACACTACAGCAAAGTTACAAATTATCTCTCTTCCTTAAAATATTTAGAGACCTGAAATAAATGTCCAGCATTGAATCATAGCAGGATTTGAAAGGACATCCCAAACGTAAAGGTGTCCCTGTCCAGTCCTACTTCTTTATCAGTTCTCATCTTTGCTGTAAATGTCACACCCTCCTACAGTGTATATATTCATTACACAGCTGCAGCTCCTCCTCTGAGCTAGCTAACACAGCTGTAGCTATAGAGTGCAGACCAGATGGCCAGGCAAACCAGGCTTCCTATTGTCTGGAGAGCACAATTGCTATTGCCGATAATCTCTGCTCCTAGACCCACACCATTTGTGCATTAACTTATATGACTGTTCTTACCTCAATTTAAAACTGACTGGTATCATACAGTATCAATAGATCTATTGATTGAGAACTTTCCACTGGTAAGCATTGTCAACTGATTTTTCTCCCTGTTTCTTGTGGTAGAAATATCGACCTACAAAACAGTCCTCTTCACCTGTTTTAGCCATGCTGTGCAAAGAAATTCTGCTGTGAATTAACACCTAAGGATTTGATTTTCCACAAAAGAAAAAAAACAAGCCTTTTTCATGCTTTACACATTTATCACTTCCAGAATTACATGTGTGTAATGATATTGTATACACATTAGGAGACAATTCAGAAATGAGGAGTTATGAACAGCACCAGTCTTACAGTATGAACCAGGCTTGGCCATCAACTTCAGTCAGCTATCAAAGTGGAACAGTGGAAACAACAGCCAGAAAAGGAAATGGATCAAGGAGCTTGCTATACTGCGCAGACAAAAAAGGTGATTGTTCTTGGGGCATAGGGAAGGGGGATCCTGGTGTATTAATGCCTCTAACTTTATAGTGATAGAGCTGGCTAAATACATAGTCACTTTTGAGACTAACATTTAAAACATTTAATATGTACAGTTAGTTACAATGTCATTATAAGTTACTGAACAACTTGCTTAGAAGTTGTGTGTTTTTTGTTTTTTGTTTTTTGTTTTTTTTAGAACCTTCCATGAAAGCAGTTCTTAAAGCTCAAGGAAACATGGACATTCTATTCACATTTGGAATCATAACATCAAATCCCTAGTTTTCTGCATTTACATTTTTGAGTGAGTTATTTTGTCTGTGGATTCTTTGTTCAGCAAGTGCACTCCTTCAAGCCAGTACAGCTAGGGCATCTGTAAAAATGTTTAACTCCTTGATCTGTGCAAATTTTATTGCTAATAATCTAATCACATTTCATGAGTCCAACCAGTCATAGTACAAACTTGATTTTCACAGTCTCTCTGCTCTACCTGTTCCATTTCCACAAACATAAAAACAGTCCCCTAATCATTTTAAAGTATCAACCATTTTAAATTCCAGCCGTTGCTAACCTGTTTATTCTGCAGTTTGCTTTTCCTTTAATACTGCTGTGTTTGAAGGTAAGCCAAGTGTTTTGGTATGGTTAGCTTTTGAAGAGGAGGGAAATAAATTAATTTCTAACACATCTAAAATGACACTTGATCCCTGACATTTTAGTGAGAGAAAACAGAATCTAAGGAAGCTGAATTTTAAACAGTTTATTTAGAATGTACAAAGACAAAGAATGCTTTTGACCAGGGTGCTTGTGATCTCATTCTTTAAAGTTACCCCACTGTAAACCAGTAATACCTACAAATGCAGTGCAACAAGAGGAAGATGTATCTTCCCTTCCAAAGTTCTGAAACAGTAAAACCACCCCACTAACTCCAAAGAGAACCTTCTCTACAGTACCTCTGCTATGCAACTCATGGAGAGTTATAGACTTCATAGTTAACACCTGTCCATTTGCTGGCAGGAGGGGAAGAGTTCTGGCAGACTGTTCTGCCAGTGGCAAGGCAGCTAGCCCTGTCACCTCTGCTGCTCACTGTGCAGAGCAGAACAGGAGAGATGTGGTCTCTTATTTAGGGCAGTTCCAGAATCTTCACATGGAAGTTAGCCAATTTCTTTAGATCTGTCCTTAAATGCACTCAGGTCAGGATAGATGTGAAATATTTGTGTGATTTGTTAGGTTTCATGCATTTCATTTTATTGCCTATGGTTCTTTCACTGGGCACCACTGAGAAGAGTTTGGTCTTACTCTGCTTAAAGCAAGTAGGTATGTGCCTGATCCATTTGAAATATAATTGTTTAATAGCATCTAGAGATAAAACCTAGCTCCAGAACAACACATACATGGGTAAGAAACCATGGCATAAACCTTCAGTCACACTGACAGGAAGAATGTTCATGCTGACCATCCTGAGCATAGGTTAACAGTGCCTATAATGAACCAACAACTGATGAAGAGTAGCATGAAAGACAGCAATCAGCCTAAACAGTAGCCTTCCTCCTTCATCTTCCTGGACAAAGACATTCCTTAACACAAACAACCATGAAATCTTGTTAAAATGTGTACACAGTTATTTGCTGTGATGAGTACCTCCCTAGGTAGGGGGGTGATAGGAATTGAAGGAGTGAGAGTGGTGAGCTCTTGTAACTTTGGCTGTAACAGATGCTGTCAACCTGGGGAATGCTCTAATCCTGTCTACTCTGCAATAACCCCCAGGACTACGTTCGCCCTCATCTCCCTACAGTAGGGTTTGGAAGTCGCTTTCCCTATTAAGATCAGCAGTTATTGCTGAGGGGCTGTTGCATCCTGCACAGTAGTTAAGTAGTACAAAATTCAGAAATCCAGAGACCGTCCCCCTGAAATTAAGTTACCAGTGCTTCGTAAAATGCCACGAAGAACGGTGCTCTGCAGCTAAAGTGGCATCTAGTGATTTGGTTGAAAATTTCACTTTCCTCCCCCAAGAAAGTAAATTAAACATCTGTCAAGTAGTGCAAAACTTAGACACCTGATGCCACCCACAGTTCTTCTACTGAAATGTGAGCCATTAAAAAAAAGTCAGACTTAATTTTAAAGCCATATGCTGCTCAAAACACTCAGAGGAGATCTGGAATGTTACATGAATTCTTGCTTGAATCCAATAAGTTACCAGATTATTTTTTCCAGACTGTTAGGAAGCCCAGCTTTTTTTTTTTTTTTCTAAACCATGATGAAAAGTGATTTTTTTTTTTTAACTGATAGACAATTTTAACTTCATGAAAATGATGTTCACCAGCACTTGCTTAAACCAAACAGGGTTGAAGAAGAGACTGCAAGATTCCCCCATGCAGTGCTGTCAATTGATTTCTTCTCTTGCTTGAAAAACACCTGCTATTTTAGCCTTGGGCCTCTCCTTCTATAGTTTCTTGCTGCATCTTTATGGCTTCAGCAAATAAACACATCTTTTCTAGAGAGCACAATTTCTATTAATTCTCACGAACCACAAAACTGGTGAAGTCTGCAGAAGGGTGTATGAAAATATTGTAGTTGGTTTTTCATTGTAACATTCAGATACGGACTCTTATGATCCTTCAGATGCGAGCCAGGTAGTGCAAAGTTTTAAGGTAACCCTCAAACTAATGATTGTATCACCACTCCTACAAACCTTGCATACTTCGGATCATGAAGTCAAAACTGAAGGAGGGAATGCCTTCAGGTATTACCACCACTTACATAAGTCAGAGTCTCCTTGTGTTCTTGTACCATTTGTTTAGGCTACTCTCTAGATGAAAGCTTGAATTATACAGTAGGGTCTTATTGATACAAGCCTCACATAGCCTTCTGGACTAAACTGAAATTCAACACATTGGTCATTTTCAAAACAATGTCAGCTGCCTTTTTCTTTCCCCCCTCTAGTGACACTTCATTAAGTAACTAATCTGATACTCAGCTTGGCGTATGTGAGACAGGGCACTCACTTGCCCAGTGCAGAAGCATTTGGATCTGGAACTGGCTGTAAACTCAGGTAGACATCTAAGCCTCTTAGCCTATAGAAGAGAAAGTAGTTGTCATAACATACAAGAAATGAAACGGACTGGGGCCTCTATAGAGAGGACCCCAATGTAGAGTCATCATTCCTTGATCTGACGTTGGGGATGAAGGTAGAATGGCAAAGTACCTCCACAGCTGCTGAAGGCACAGCCACTAACACTTGTAGCATAGTTGACACTGTTGGTGCTCATGGCAGAGAGCTAAGGCAGGAAAAGTATTTTTCTCCCACTCACTGTAGCAGACAAACTCTAAACTGGACTTGAAGCTATGTTAGTTGAAGCAAACGCTTCAAAGAAAGTGCTTTCTGCAGACTTAATAAACCTCAGTGGCAAGCTGTTTGACCCGCTCTTGTATTATTATAGAAAAATGTCACTACATAAAGTTATGGCTCGTTCCTAACACTTCACCAATAAATCACTCCATGAGACTGCCTTTGTGTGTACACAAGATTTTTGAGTAGTACTTAGCATTTTAAAGCATTAGAAATTCAACTGAGTAGTAGATGGACAAAATAAACCTTAATCCTCCCTGAAACTCTTTGAGATGTAATATGGAGAAGTTCATGTTTTATTAAAAAAACACAATATTAATTTCCTTGACTCCCAACAAGACTGTAACACAGTGGTCAAGACTTTGTTCATGGCTAATATGAGCCTGTCTTGAAATATCTATTGCGTTAGTTCTTTTACAATAATTGCCTCACTGTTTGTCTTCTAAAATATTATAAAGAGATAACTGCTATAATAAGCATACATTGTCTCTTACTGTTTATAGTGACTTCCTGGGTGGTATCACATACTGTGATACTTGCGTACTGGTCTGCATAGACTCCAGAGCTATCAAAGATTCTGGGGAATAAAATGCAATTTTTAAGCCCAGAAAGTGCCCATTGGTCCTGCTGAAACTTACCCTCCCCCTTAGGGTACCAAAGGCTTCAGTTACTTATCTATACTTCCCACAGTCCTAGTTTTACAGGAATTCTTTTAATCATTCCTCTAGTAGGAAAGCAGTTTATGCACAGCATCAAGGAGCAATAAGAGCAGAGCTATTCTTTAAGGAAAAGCAAGTCAGGAGTTAGAGGTGGCCACAGCACAGACTGGGTAAGAACCTTACCAACACGACAGTGCCACAGCACCAGAGACAGGGAAGGAGAGCAGGATGGGTACGGAGCCTCTCCATGGGCCAGTGAGCAGTAGGCAGGTCAGAGTCCAAAATCCACCAAGGCATGCCTTGCAGCACTTCAAGAACAGGTTTAAGAGCAGGCATGCCTAAGACACAGTTCAGGAAGAAAAAAATGCCCCCCAACCAGAGCTTAAATGGAGCCTGTGGTAAAAGGCTGTGGGAGGCTTTAGGTGAGGCTGGTCAGGCTAATTAAGGCCTAATACTGCACTCCAGGTCCCAACACACAATGTGGAGACTTTGTGTCATGATGCCGAAGTCAACAGATTTTTACCATTAGCAAAATAATGAGAATGCAGATGTAGATAAAATGGGAGAAGAGTTACCCCTGCTTTCCATTCTCCAGATTCCCAGTATACTTTAGAACGGCCTTTAGCCATAAATAATAGCTTTCTAAGATATGTAGGATCAGCCTCATCTTGCTACATTTGGTCAGTCACTTATGAATTTGATTTCTTTTCTGATACATAGAAATATCTGAATACTCGTGAGCTTTTGTAGTCCCTTTGTAACTGATAAATTGTCTTATAGATATTATAGTTTCTATTTTCCTGATTTATTTTGCCTTTGTGTCTCTGAGTATTTTTAGAAAGTTATCTTAATTAAAACTAAAATTATTTTATAGAGGCTTCATACTCAAATAAGTACATGACACATATGTTAAAAACAAATTTTGATTAAAAAAAACGTTTTAAACAACTATTTTATAATGTAACTTTTCAAATACCATATGCTATAGTTAATGCGCATATGAATGAGTATGTAGATGTGTATATAACTAACACACAAGTGCAGCTATATTCTCATGTGTAAGTGATCTACCATAAAAAAAAATTAAATTTAATGATGAAGGTAACAAAGTGATACTAAGAAGCAAGACTCTACCCTAAACCCAGCACACTAGAAGACACGGGAGGGGAAATAAAAAGTAAGAGAAAAATGAAAAAGTTCTGGTAGCTATCTCTTTATGTGTCCAGTATTACATTAACTAGTGACCTTCAAAATGAGTCATGTCAGATATTGCTGATTTAGAAATAGATATCTGCTTTATGTATAAAGTGGGAATATGGATAATTTTTATGTCTTCCACCTTCAGTCCTGGAAATAGGGCTTTTGAGATATGGATTTGCTTTTGAAGTTATGTATTTTCTTGAAATAGATACCTGTACAGGTAACTGATAGACTGGTAGTCTCCTTAAAAAAGAGTGGGCAACAGTGGAAGTGGCTTCCTAAATTCTTGAAGAGTTAAAAAAATTAAATCAGGCAGTATAAGAAATACGTTTCTGAGTATACTGTTTGAAAACTAGAAAACATTTTTGCTTATTGCCTTGTCTCTAATTTCTAACTTTATTGGCTTTTAAAAATATATTTAGCCTAACAAATAGCTTTGTGATGCAATTTGTATGCAATATTCTATTACACTGATTTATCTTCAGCGAGCAGAATCTTTTATTTAAAAAAATCAAGCTAGACTATGGTGATTCTTAATGCAGTGTCTCTAAAGACACAAGTCCTTTTCATCTTTTCAGAATGCATATATAATGCCCATAGGAATAATTCATAAAAATAAATCACATTGACACTTTCTATGATATCTTGTAAGGCCTGCAGGGTGGCAGTGGCAGCAGCCACTTTTATTTACTGTGTGTCTATTCCCCCAAAAGCTTTCTGTCCTAGTTTTAATTTGGCTTTACATCATACTAAACAAATCATTTTGTTGTGTTTTTTATTGTTTTTTCTACATTTGAGAGTCTGTTACCTTCCTGCTAACCTTTTTGAAAGTTGACTGTAGGTTGAAAGGCCGTGGTGATACCATCCTTTGTGAGAAAATTTTGTGATCCTACCATAGCAGTTTTTCAAGCACGATTTCTCTGCTAGTGTAAGGGCTTAAAATGTTAAAGCAATTAATATGAAGAATCATAGGATCACAAGGTCATGAGATAATTCATGTTGGAACAGACCTCAGAAGGTCAACGAGCCCAATGACATGTGGAGATAACCAGCAATGCTAGGTAGAACAGACCTAGGTCAGACCAAGAAGGTGGCACAAAGCAGGTCACAAGACCAGTATCATGAACGTCGTGATATGCAGGTAACAGGTCTGGTATTCTCTGGTGTCATGGCTGCTAGAGCTGCATCAACTTTGTCTTGAGAAAATTCTTGCAAGTTTCTTAAACTGTGCTCTTATCAGTCAAAATAAAGCCTCTCCTATGGAAAGTAAAAGCTGGAGACTTCTTTCTTCAGCTATTCTACAGCCTTCTTCCCAGACTTGCATCTACTCAAGATACAACACTTGTGGACTTGTTAACACTCTGCTGGGCAGTTTAGGAATTGATCCTATAATGAAGAGGTGAAAAATACATTCTGAAGGTGTCAAATGTAACTAAGTAATAATTTGTGCTATTTTATAGCAAAATATTTTCTCCATAGCTGGAAAAGTCTATAAAATATAAGTCTTCCTTCTTGTTCATCGAGTTGTTAAAGAAACAGCCTTGTCTCACAAACTGAGCAGGAAGTAATTATTTTTAGATATGGATACCTCATGCTATTTTACCTTTCCAGCTTAACCACCATAAATGTAATATACAAATACACAGCTGAAGCATAAAAACAAAATGCCCAACAATCAGCACTTCCCCAAACAAGTGATCTCACTTAACTGATAGTCTAATAGTTCCTCTTCGGTTATTTGACTTAAGGAGAATTTAAAGGCTGTATAGATCCTGAGTTGCAGATGTGTTTTATAAAATTGTAATATTATTAGATAGAAGGTGTAACTACAGAAAACTTTCCTAATAAAATTAATACATTTTAAATCAGTTTAAGAGAAATTAGGTAATATAAACTTTTTAAGTAAAATTTTGCGCTGGAAGTTAAATTCATGTTCTTCACATACAAAAAAAAAATATATTTATATAACCCTTGCTTTCACAGAGAGTAGAATCATAGCTGTACTATACCCAAAAAATAACTTCAGAAATGCACATCATATATATACATGTACATCTAGTGATACTTTTATGGGAAGTAATTTTAAAATATATTTTTAATTAAGTTTGAAAAGATAGTGAAAGAAGTTGTAGGGCAATATCTCTTTAAAGCTCTGTTTATGAAATAACAGTAATGAGTTGTGTGGGTTTTTGTTTGTTTATTTCATTCAGATGAACATTAAAAGGTGTTTGTTGGTTTTTAATTAAAGGTAGCATAGCCCTAATGGTAACTTGTATAAATCACCTACGGCTTTTGTATGTACATCTATCCCATAATCTAAACTTCAAGTACAGTTATGTAGGTATGTGAAATATTACATTCTGCTAATTTTAAATGTTAAATTACTTACAGACTTCTTTCTGTTTCATTTGAAGATCTTACAGTTTAAGTTTTCCTCTTGGCAACCCTGTAACAGAGGTTCTTGTCTACTCTTTTACGTGTGAGGCAACTGAGATAAAAAAAAATTCAATGGACCTATGCAGTTACTTAATTACTGGTAAAGCTGAAAGCTCAGAGACAAAAGTAATCATAGAATTCCACTGAATAGAAATATAAAACTTAGGGATCATTCAGGAAGGCAAGATTCTGCTCCAAGTCTTTTATTCATGATGTAAAAGGATTTTCCTTAACATTAAAAGTAAGAACAGGGATCATGATACTGATTTTTGTATCATGCTTTCATTAAAAAAAATAATAATCTTAAACTGAGTCTAATGCTGAAAAAAAATTATAATCCAAGCCCTACTATAATTCTTGCCTCACAGAGATAAAAGTACGTTCTGAACTTCAGCTTGGGCTCAGCAATCCCCCAGTTTTCAGATCTGAGCCAGGACCCTGATGGCAATACAGCTGCTCAGGTCTCTAAAAACTATCACTTCAGTCACCATCAACAATGAATATAAACTTTGGGACTTGCTGTGAGCAATGCAACTAATTTGGATTTTTTTGTGGAGCTTGAAAAAGAATGAGTTGATCCAAAACAATGTTAGGAAAGAAAAATTTCAAGTTTGATTTTTTTTTTTTCTTAGAGAACTTAAAAAATTTCCTTATTTAATACGAATTATTTTGACAGGGATTCATGTTTGTACTGGAAATGTTACAGATGGAGAATGGTGCAAGCTATACTGTTGTCCTCCTTTGACAACAGTGGCTTCATATTCATAGACTTCAGTAAGAATATTATGGCAAGTACATTTTTTTACTGCTTTCATTTTTTTAAACTGAAATTATATTTATTATGTTAATTATGTTTTCTCACTACCAGTTCATCTGTTTGTGTACCTGTCTCTGCAACAACTTTTGAGTATATTTTCCAATTTTCATCAAGCTTAACAGACGGTACTTATCTCAAAAAAATTAAATCCCTGCAGGTTTCATGAAAATAAATAACTGGGTAGAAGACCCCAAGTCCTTCTAAGGTAAATGCAGATAGAGACTGACCTTTAACCACTTGGCTTGATCTGCCCTGCTACCAAGAGGCAACAACCTGATGGTCAAACAGCTTGCATGTAGTAAGGAGCAAACTAACCACAAGACCCTGGACTAATCACAGTATGCTCCATATTGTAAGACCTTAATTTTACAACTAAAGATAAAGTGACGTAGGGAACATAACATGACTGACCGAAATTTCAGACTTCATGAGAAATTTAACTTTGCTCTTAGAGCTTTCAGTGGCGATATGTTTATCCTTTATTTCATGAAAAACAAGCACAAGTCTTCCCCCTCAAGACATGGATCTCCTGTACTGACTTTAAAAGAATTGCCTTCATGGGATATGTTTGCCCCATGGACAGTTTTTAAAGGTTGCATTACTTGTTGACTTTTTCCATGATCTCTCTACATGGACAAGTCCAGTTGGAGGCCAGTCACTAGTGGCGTCCCCCAGGGCTCGGTGCTGGGGCCGGTCCTCTTTAATATCTTCATCGATGATCTGGACGAGGGCATCGAGTGCACCCTCAGTAAGTTCGCAGATGACACCAAGTTAGGTGCGTGTGTCGATCTGCTTGAGGGTAGGAAGGCTCTGCAGGAGGATCTGGATAGGCTGGACCGATGGGCTGAGGTCAACTGCACGAAGTTCAACAAGGCCAAGTGCTGGGTCCTGCACCTGGGGCGCAATAACCCCAAGCAGAGCTACAGGCTGGGAGAGGAATGATTGGAGAGCTGCCAGGCAGAGAAGGACCTGGGAGTGATGGTTGATAGTCGGCTGAATATGAGCCAGCAGTGTGCTCAGGTGGCCAAGAAGGCCAACGGCATCCTGGCTTGTATCAGAAACAGTGTGACCAGCAGGGCTAGGGAGGTGATCGTCCCCCTGTACTCGGCTCTGGTGAGGCCGCACCTCGAGTACTGTGTTCAGTTTTGGGCCCCTCGCTACAAGAAGGACATCGAGGTGCTTGAGAGAGTCCAGAGAAGGGCAACGAAGCTGGTGAGGGGCCTGGAGAACAAGTCCTACGAGGAGCGGCTGAGGGAGCTGGGCTTGTTCAGCCTGGAGAAGAGGAGGCTCAGGGGCGACCTTATCGCTCTTTTTAGGTACCTCAAGGGAGGCTGTAGCGAGGTGGGGGTTGGCCTGTTCTCCCACGTGCCTGGTGACAGGACGAGGGGGAATGGGCTTAAGTTGAGCCAGGGGAGTTTTAGGTTAGATGTTAGGAAGAACTTCTTCACTGAAAGGGTTGTGAGGCACTGGAACAGGCTGCCCAGGGAAGTGGTGGAGTCACCATCCCTGGAGGTCTTTAAAAGACGTTTAGATGTAGAGCTTAGGGATATGATTTAGTGGGGACTGTTAGCGTTAGGTCAGAGGTTGGACTCGATGACCTTGAGGTCTCTTCCAACCTAGAAATTCTGTGATTCTGTGACAACTGCTGAGCAGTTAAAACAATTCAAAATAAGCCAAATAATTTCATAAAGGATATGCCCTTAATAGCCATTAAGCATGATAACCATATGTAACTTTTTGCTCAAGAAATCTTAAATTTCTTATTGGCAGAAGTGGAAATACGCCAGATACAGCATGACTTTGCTCATGCCTGGTTCTTTTATACTTCCCTGAGCTTCCCAGTCTGGCTATTTTTTCTTTACTCTGGAAACACTGCCATACCAGGAAAAGGCAGTGTTTTCTAACTAAAAAGAACAGATGCTATACTGGGTTTTTGTTTTGGAGATAAGCTACTGGACTAGGTGGACCTTTGGTGTGAGCAACATGGCCTTTCCTATGTTCTCTGTTCTTACAAGCTGTTGAAACTTGATTAAAGGTCATATTTCATTCAGAAGCTTATGTTTGACACACACCAGCTCTCCAGGACCTGCAGCTAGGGTAGAATTACCTATGATTTATGATGTCTCTGAAGGTTATAACTAGTGCTGTATAAGTATAGGAGAACAGAAAGCACAAATATGCTGTTAAGAAAATAAATAAAGGTCTCCCCTCCCCCCCTCCCACAAACAAAGAACCCTACCTTAAAAACTAGAAAATTCAATTTCTGTGAAGTATAGTTTATCTCTAGACTAGCAAGAGCTGTATGGAACTACCTTCTGCATGGTGTAGCACGTATAACTTTCTATGTTAGTTTCAACTTTTAGTGTAAACTCGTAAGATTTCTGTTGTGTTAAATAGGATGCTGTACTGTTCTGCAGCATCTGGAAGCTATGCAGTTGTAAGAAGTATCTACATGTGACAATGCTAAAACCATGTGAATGCACAAGATGCCTCACCTACATATGATAAAAGAGGGGAGCAGCTGAGATAATGCAAACTAGTATATCAAAAGCATGGGTACCATCGTCAAAGTTACTTGGCCTTGAATGTCTGCCATGGAAATACTGCATGCTCAAACAGCAGTGTGCTATACACAGTAACCCTTTCTGGGTGTTACATTTTCTGAAGCTGTTTCTTTCACTCAGAAAACCAGGATTTTCTGGATCTTGGCTAACTAAGGGTGTTGAATGACTGAGTCAACGCCTCAATCCTCTTTCACAAGTATGTTAATAGCCACGTAAGGACAAATTATGGGGAGTGAGATGTATTTTGTGGAGTTCAACACTAAATGATAAATGTAAAAAGAACATTAAATGAAGTCAGTTGGTAGTTCTATGAACAGATCACTTGTAGGATTGTCCCTTATTTCTAACAAATATTTATATTAAAATTAGTATGAAATTATGCATACATGTAAGAGGGAAACTACTCATAATTGTATTCAAAAAAATGAAATTAATCTGTGCTCTGAAGATAATGTTTTTGAACAAAATAATCACAGTAACATATGAGGATGAAAATACTTGAATATTCATTTTTCTTCATATTAGAGTCCAACTAAGACAAGGCTGCAGTAGTCTTCAATATAGAACTTAATCTTTGAACTTTGTTCCTCCTAAAAGTTTAAAACAAAGAAACAAAAAAAAACAAGCAAATGTAGCAACAACAAAAATGACAATACAATACTAATCACAGTGTATGATTATTCTGCAGATAAAAGAAATTAAGCTTTTTCAAAATGTGGCTGTGTATGTGGATGGTATAAAGAGTTCCTAACAGTCTCCAAAGCTGTGATTTTCCTCTGTAAATTTGATCTTTCTTCTCTGTCATCCCTTAGTTCCCCAGAATGCATAATCTAATGGTCCATTAGTTGTACAAGGGATAGAACCTGCTCCCTTCTGTGCCAGGGAGGGAATTAGTGTTCAGTGGGAATCTCATGCATGAGAGAGGCCCATCTGGGACTGGTTGATGAATAGCTGCAGTAAGACTTCAGTTAACGGTCTTTAAAGTGGTTTTAGAATGTAAAACTTTATCTGAGTTATATGGCTTTTGATTCCATTAAAGGAAGTTATTTTCTAGCTGCTGTGAAACTTAGGAGATGGTAAATGTTCAGAAAGACCTATGTAAAACAGATAGCTGGTTCCAGCTCCTAGTGGCAGGCAGAATACCAGAAGTTGTTCCGCAAGAAGGCGAACTACCCAAGGTTACGTTCCCCTGGCTTTGTATCCTGTGCTTGAATTCTTTGGTCAGTAACAATGGCTGGGCTCACGCTAGTCTCTCCATCAGTAGGTGTACCAACAGCATCTTTCTGCTCTAAGCCCTGTTTCCATTCCTACTGTGTGAATGAGATCTCCTCATTTTACTGGGTTCAAATTAGCTACTAAGTTTATGATTTACTGGGGAAATGCATCCATCCATGTGAACACCGTGTAGTTGTCTTGCAAATTGTTTCCTGAAGTACTGCCACCTTCAGCCTCCTTCTCTGTTTTGTCCTGCCTGTCAGTTAACTCCATTCTGAACTACCTAACCAACGTCTTTTGCTGTGAAAGATGCTTTGCCCCAATTGCTTGCAGCAGTAACCCTTAGCCTGGGGATATTTCAAAACTGCTCACAGTGAACTGCATGATGCAATCTAACATAAAATGCGTAGTGAAGGGCATACAGTTTACATAAGAAACTTAAAAGTTTATATTAACTTCCTTGCTGCAAGTAACTCCCTTTATAATTTCAGGTACACGAGTCTGTTTCTGTTGCAGTCTGTCTTCTGAGTTTATAAACGAGTTTTCTTAAACTGAGATACTTCGAAGCGGTGCAGCCCTGCGCTGTTTTAGCCAGGGCTCTCTGTCCATGCTGCAGCAGTGCCGTCGTGCCCAGCTGTCCGCCAGGCTGGCGGCACCGGCTCTCCTGATTCTGCCAGGGCCTTTCCAACACCGCTGCATCGCTGCAGTCGTACTCAGCTCGGAAAGAATTGGTGTGGCTGTGCTGAGGGTTGCTCAGCAGAAAGGTCAAGAACTCTCAAGAAGAGGAGCTTATTTCTCCAGGGCTATCTGCTCTGATTGTTTAGGTGTTTAAGTGAAGCTCTGTATAACACTGATTTTTCTTTCCCAAGTCGTACACAGCATACTTGCAGATTAAAGTAGTGTGAGCCACCTCGCGACCCCGCATTTCGCTTCAGATAGGAAGGTGCTATTAAAGCAAGAAAACGTTATGTCGCTTTTAAAGTTGTTAGCTGTTTTTAGGTGATTTTAAGAGGTTGGCACGAACACGGAAAGTGCCTAAACCGCCTCATGCATGAACTTAAAATCACTCTTTGTGAAGAGTTGGCGGTGCCCGCAGCGAGGCACCGCCTCGGTCAGGGCTGTGAGCGGGGCGCTGAGTTCGCCGGGGGCTCCCGAGGGGGCGCGGTGCCGCCTGCCCCGCTTTCCCCGTGAGGCGGCGGCGAACCCAGGGCCCCGGGCACGGCGGGACGGGGCTGCGGGACGGGGCTGCGGGACGGCTCCCCCGAGCAGCCGCCCTAACGGGCCCTTCCTCGGCAGGGGCTGAGGCGGCGCGGCCCGCCCCGGCAGCCTGAGGCGAGGCGGGGAGCGGCCCCGGCCCCTCCCGCTGGCTGGGCGGCGGGGCGGGGAGGGGGGGAGCGGCCCCGCCGCCGCCGGCCGGCGGAAGGACAAATAGTCCTCACGCATTGTTCGGCCGCGCAACTTCGGGGAGCCGCCCCGCTGAGGGGAGCCCGGGCGGCCGCGGCCAACTTGTGGCGGCTGCCTCGCCCTGCCCCGCTCCCGGCCCCGGGGAAGGGAGGCCCGGCCCGGCCCGGCCCGGCCCGGCTCGGCTCGGCCCGGCTCGGCTCGGCCCGGCTCGGCTCGGCTCGGCCCGGCTCGGCCCGGGGCCCCATCCCAACTTTCCGCTCCGCCCGGCCCTGCCCTGCCCTGCCGCGGGGAGCGGGCGCGGCCATTTCGGGGCGCCCCTCTCGGGGGCTTCTGCTGGCGGCTTTCTGGAGGAGTTCCCTCTCCTCACAGCGTCCAGCGGGGCGAGCTCGAGCTTTACCCGCTCAGCCACAAGTCCTCGCCGGTGGGCGCTTTGTGAGCGGCAGCAGCACGTTGATCGCAGCCCCCACAGACGCAGTTTTCGACTTCACAGGAGTGAAGCTGCCCGCCCTGTCCGCCCCCAAACCAACAAACAAGCAGCGGTACTTGGTCAGCGGTTCCACCGTGACCGCTTCCTGCAAACGTCCCAAGTCTTTCCTGTTGGGGAACGTTATATAATGTGTACGTTATATAATTTTAATTACCATCAGGCAAATATGGGAGGCAGCAACCCGAGTTATCAGTAAGGTGGGCCGTGCTGACAGCAGCACTGCGACCAGGAGGCTTGGGCATAGCAGGGGTATGCTCAATTGTAGGATGCTTTTTCCAAAGTTTACTTCAGGAGGAGGTGTAGGAAGAGCACAGTGCGTCCCCAGGAGCTTCACTTGAAGCACCAGTGACGGAAATCTTTAGTTCTGATGGAATCAGATCCCAGGCGACCCCTAGCACAAGCGCTTTGCCTGCCTTAGTGCAGGACACAAGGTTGTGTTGTCCTTAGTACTGACTCCACGTGGGCACTGCTGCCTGTCCTGGGGAGCCTACTGGAAGCAGTAGAAAGGATTCGGTGGCTTAGGTGAGGGTAAGAGTTTGCCTGTGGAGCAGAGAAGGAGGTTTGCTGACTTCTCTCCAGGGCTATGGATTTGCTGAGCAATAGCGTTTTTCATGGATAAACGGCTGGCTGTGGATGCAGGTTGGGTGCGTGCATGTTTAATTTGAAGGAGCTGTGCCAGTAAAACCTCCATTGTGGGTCAAATGCTGCTGGGGAACACCCTAGGAGCTCATACATTTTGGGTGGCAGTGGTGAATTAATGCAATGTGTGTAAAAGTAAGAATAAATAAAACAAAAGGAGACATGCAAGCTTAATGATTTTATTCACACAGGCACGATACATTAAATAATAATACAGAATACATTTTCTTACATCCCTGAAAGCACAACAGCTGTCTGCTGTATCAAATATTTTTCCGATAAGGAGTGGATGGAAATCAATTCATGAAGACTGGAAGCAGCGTGTGTATGTGATAATATTCAGGGTTTTGTGCTCAAGTGATTCGGTTTTTATATTCCTCTTAATTTTTTTATGTCCTGGATGCAATTCTTCATTGCTTTCATGGCCACGTTGAAGCATGCAGAAGAATGCTGCCATCGCCATCTGGCACCTAGCAATTCCCCGAGTGCTGTGGTTGGTAGCTGACCATATTGATGTTGGTGGATCAGCTGTCAGGGCTGTTAGCGTACAGATTTACAGTTGTGCTGTGTGCTCTGCCAGAGCCCAGAGTTCACTGGTGCCTTTCTATGAAGGGTTTCAGATGCCTGCCCCCTGCACTACTTCGTGACACACCTGAAAATTCGCAAAGGGAAGGGTACTCATCTGTAAAACTAAAAGGTGTGTTAATTGCAATAGAAAATTCATTGATGATAGTATTACGGGAAAGTGTTTGCAGAAATTCATCCCTGATTGTTGGAGTTCTTGCTAGTGAAATCACTAGCAAATGATTGGCATTTATGATTGCTCCTATATTTCTCTGCCATCCGTCCTATCCATTGCTCCCCAGGTACTGAAAACCTGTTATGTTTGAAGAAGTGAAAGAAAAAAGGGTAGAACAGTTGCAGAAGGCATTGGCACTTCAACTTTCCATGAGCAAGGAAAAGTCCTGTAGTGTCATAACAAAGCTGAAAGCTCTTCATTTTTGTATGACTTGTGTACCACAACTATGGATTGAAGCAGGAACAGAACCAGAGGTATTTTCTTTGTTGTGAATGAAAACTAGTAGTTGGCTGAGCCAGCAGGTTTCCGATGGCTTTTCATTAGATGTTTTGAAATGTTTGTAAAGTCTCACTTGGCTGTATTTTCTCAAAAAGTCTGCAGTTAGCTCAAAGCAGAGTACTTTTATCTTTTCTTTTTCTTCTTTTTTAATGTTGACCACATTGGTTTCTGTTTCCTTATCTCTATGTACCTATGATAGGATAAGGATGACGTAATGCATTAATTGGTTATTTTAACCTCTTATCCCTTGCAAGGAATAGGAGGAATTTAGAGGGACTGGCAGAGAAGAAAGGCTAGTAGGTAAGCAGCAGCTTGAAAAAGGGGTTGGAGATTGAAAATAGGTGAAAGACAGTATTACATGGATGTAGAATATTGTTCCTTCATGTTTGAGTGTCCTTGTTATTTTGATCAATTTTGACTAAAGAGGGGTTACAAACTGAATAGGTTAAAGGTTCCAGATCTGGCCAGCATGGCAGAAGATGTTTGGTATCCAGAAAAAAATAGGTAAAATTAGGTCAGATTAGGTCAGGCTCATAGTATGTTTTGGGCCAAAGCATACCTTCCATCAGGCCTTGGGTACTTGCTGTCTGGCGTCATTTCTGCAAACTTTGTGTTCTGATCGTTGCAGGTGTCTGAAAATGAAATTTTTCAAAGAGGGTTGTCAACTCCGTAGAGCTGCAGTGCAGAAGAATGGCTGCTATGAAGTGAGTTTTGGTAATGAGCATGTGTGGTGCCAGCAGCTGCATCAGAAAGTGACATTTGGACCAAAGGAAATACCTTCTGGAGATACATACATACATATATATATATATATAAAGCATACATCATGGATTATGTGGATGCATTATCTTCCACTCAAACTTTGTAACTACAAATAAAAGCCTACAAATGTGAACTGTAAAACCCTAGGTCTGAGGGCAAATAAAAAGTTCTAATTTTTGAAATTAAGTTTTAATTTTAATACAGTTACACATCGGTACAAGTAACTGTTGGCATTGTTGCTTCCAATTCATTCGATTTAGTCTGTTTACTAATCAATGCTTGTGAGTGTAGCTGCTGGAGCAATTGATACTAAGTACCAATACCGGTGAGTTTTCAAATGTAGTCCTTGGAGAGAAACAAAAATATTTTCACTGTATATAAATAAGGGGTCTTCCTTGTAACACAAATGTGTCAGATGAGTCCTTGTGAAATACACAATGATCCCTGTCGTTGGATGAAGTCTTATTTACACTACAAAGGGAAAAGTACATATTTATGTTCCTCAGGGGCACAGAGAATGGAAGGCATTGTGTTGATATTTTAATACAAATTGCTTCCTGCATTTCTAGGTGGCAGATCTATGAATATTCACAAAATCCCAAGGCCAGATGATCATCCAGAACTGGCATCTATGGCAGCAAAATGGAGGAAGAGGCCCGAAGGCTCCAGAGCCGCCATTTTGCCCAGGGGGGGATAAGTTTGGTCTCCCCCCCCCCCTTCCTCCGTAAGATGTCACGGCTGGGGTCTGGGGGTGGGCATGGGGCTGGGGAGCCCCCCGGGGCCTGTGCTGCCCGCCGGGCAGGGAGGAAGGCTTGCAGGCAGCGCGCTTGCTGTGTCCCTCAAGTGTTTGAGGTTCTCCAGGATTTTAGGAACCCTTTTTCCCTGCCATTGCGTGTTCCCAGTCCCCTTGCTCCAAAGGAGTACCGTGTCAGTAGCTTCTTTTCTTTATCGCTTTCAGTTCTTCCCTCAGGGCAGGTCGCCCTCAGTGACTGGGGTCAAACCCCAGCAGCGCTGCGCGGCGCGGAGCGGGCCGGCAGCCAGGTGGTGGCGAGGAGGTGCCACCTGGGGGCTCTGCAGGCTCGGGAGACGGGCGGCGGCAGCGAGCACCGGGCCCAGCAGCTGCCCGGCCCGGGGGGCTCCCCGCGGGGCAGGGGCAGGGGCCGCTCCGTGCCGAGCCCCGGGGGCTGCGCCCCGCGCCGCCTCGCCCTGCAGCGGGGTTGGGGAGGGGGCGGCCGGGGCCCGCTCCGAGCTCGGGGCGCTCACGGGGCCGCCCCCCCGCAGAGGATGCGCCTCACACAGCCCCGCACGGCACGTGCCGCGCCTCGAGGGCTGCCCAGCTCCGGAGGGCACCGGGGGGGGGGGCGGCTGCGTTACCGGGAGGCCGCCCCGCGCCGCCCCCCCGGCCCCTGCCCCGCCGCCGCCGTCGTCGTCGTCGCCGGGCGCTGCTTGGGGCCGGCGGCTCCTTCGTCCCGCCCCCGGCGCGGCGCGGCAAGGGTTAAGGCGGCGGCGGCGGCGCTCGGCGCGGAGGGATACGGAGCCGGGGCCGCGAACGTGGTGCTGAGGCTCCGTAAGCAAAAAAATGTCTGCCTGAGGGGAGCCCACAAGTTCCTTCCAGCGGGGGGGGAGCGCTCGGCTCGCCGCCGCCCGCCCGGCCCCGCGCAGCGCAGCGCCCGGGGGGCACCAGGTACCGCCGGGGGGGGCCCGACACAAGTTGGCGGCCGGGCCGGGGGAGCGGCGGCGGCCGGGAGCGCGGCGGGGCTGAGGCGGCGGCGGCCGGGCGGGAGGGAGGGGGGGAGGCAGCGGGGCCGCCCGGGGCGGGGGGACCGGGCCGCGACCGGGGCTGAGGGGGGTGGTGGGGGTGTACGTGGGGGTGAGCCCGGGGAGCGGCGGCGGCGGGGCCGGGCGGCGCCGAGCCCCCCCCCGGAGCCCCCCCTCTCGCGGGCGGCGGCGGCGGCGGGGCCGCGCTGGGCGGCGCGGGGCTCGCGGCGACCCTGAGGGGAGCGCGGCGGCGGCCGCAAGTTGCAGGGAGCGGGGCCGCCGCTCCCCCGCGCCGCCCGCCGGGCACAAGGGAAGGCGCCCACCCCCCCCGCACCCCCTCCTCCTCCTCCTCCTCCCGCCGCGAGCGCGCGCACGCCCCCTCCCTGCCTCCCCTCCCTCCCGCCGCACGCGCATTCCGCTCCCGCCCCCCCGGCGGCGCGGGGGGAGGAGGAGGAGGAGGAGGCGGGGGGGGGCCGGGAGCCGGCGGTCCCGCTCGGGCGGCCATGGCTGTGCCGAGGCCCCGCCGGCCCCGCGCCGCCGCCCCCGCTGCAGCCCCATTGTTGGCCGCGCTCGCGGCTCGCTGAGCGCTCCCCGCTGCGTGTCCGCCCTCGGGCCGGGAGAGGGAGGGAGGGAGGAGGGGGATGAGCCCCGGGACACTTGGCAGGAGTTGGGCGGTTCGGGGCCGGCGCTGACCCCGTCGGTGCGGCCGGTGCCGGGGGGCTGCCCCCGGGCTGCTGCCGAGGCGAACGCTCCCTGTGCCCCTTCTCCCGTGCCCCAGGACGCGATCGGAGCTTGAAGATGAATTCCCAGCAGCAGAGGATGGCCGCGATAGGAACCGACAAGGAGCTGAGCGACTTGCTGGACTTCAGCGCGGTAGGACATGCTTCCGGGGCTTCTTGTCGCTGCGCCGTGCTAAACGGAGGAGTAAGGGGCTGGGCTGCCTTCGTCTCAGCCAAGTTGGACACCTGAACTTTGATGTCATGTCTAGACGTCCAGATTTAACACCGTAATACCAGCTGGGTCAATTGGTTTAACTGGTTAAAATCAGGCTGACCCAGTGATGGCATAATCTAATAATTAACATTTGTTAAGCTGGCGCGTGGCACCGATATGCCTTCTTCCTCGTGGTTTGTTTTTGTTTGTCTTTAAACCCAAAGAACGCTTAATGTCTGTAAGTAGCTCGGTCTCAGAAAATTATAGGTGTTTTCTTTTTGATACTTTTGTTTTAACAGATCTTGAAGAATGCTTGACTTACGGATGTAATCGAAAACTGCTACCTTTCAAGATTTGGCTTTATCTAGTGACTTTAATTTCATAAATCCGCAAGAAATATATTTTTAGTAGTAAAATTTAAGTTGAATAGATATTTTAAATTGTCATGGTAGTATTAGGCCTTTATTTTTTATTTTAAGCTGTGTTCATGCACAAAAGAGTGTAATGGTACAAATAAATTGAAAGGAATACTTTGCCTTTACGGCTCTGAATGTGCAGCCTACATTCTGTTTATTTTCTAATAGAAATAGGAATCAAATAATCGTTTCCTATGAACTTTGTTTTAAGTCTGCGGACCACACGGGGGTTCAAAGCCAGCTTATACACATCTTCTTGTTTTGCAGATGTTTTCCCCACCTGTTAATAGCGGGAAAACCAGACCAACCACGCTGGGAAGCAGTCAGTTCAGTGGATCAGGTAAGGTGCATCTGAGATACATAGAAGTCATGTAACCAGGATTTGATGTTTCAGGTTACTTTTAATGTGCTTGGATGGTAATCTTTCACTTCTACGTATTCTCATTTAAAATTGGAGATGTCCTGTTTCGATCTGACTTCGTAATGTATCTTGTTCTTAACTTTAACCAGTTTTCTTCTGTGCCTTAGCCTACGTGTTCTAGTACAGCGAAGTGTTAAGTATCTCTAGTCATACTGACATGCAAATTGTTTATTGATCTATTGCATTTCAAACGAAGGCTTTCTTTGTTGCTGTTTGATAAAAGCCCACCTGTTCAATAAGTATTTCCTAGCACCTGTATAAAAGGGGAAAACACTCAAGGAAAATACCAGGTAACAAAGTACTCCTGATGCAAGGATATATTCTAGAATGCAGTTCTTAAGGAGTATGTACGATGTAGCGACTAACTTCTTAAAAAGAAACAAGCAAAACAAATGCACACCCCAACCCAAGGCTTAGATTTTTAAGAATTACTAGCTAGATACCACTAGTTCCTAGATCTAAGTTAGATCTGAATTATTCTACTGTATTATTGTAGTGATTTGTCAGAAGCTGTTTACTGGCACATGTGCAAGTCCTTGTTGATCATAGCATCATGTGTCTAGTTCAACAAAATAAGACGTAAAGAAGAAGATGCATGCGTTTTTGTGTTCTCTTCTGCTCTCTCCTCTGGGAGCCTAGTTCAGTACACAGTAATACAATTTTCCAGTGCTGTGTAGTTGTCAAAATTTTGATGTTTTTCTTGCATTGAACCTATATCGGTGCATCATGTAAACAAATAGCTGCTGTTACGTGTTGCATTTTGTTCCTGCTGTTCTTGTTGAAGTACACTTGATGTCTGTTTTCAGAGACATTTTAGCTGAGCCTGTAATACAAAATAAGAGTAATATTTTAAAAGATGCTTTTTATTATATTATTCTTTGTCAGGGTGTATTTATATTTATTAATGTTTCCGAAAGAGAAATTTAAGAACTAACAGCAAACCACATTATCAGAAAGTTCCTTTATTTTCCATTCTATATATACGTATTTTGTAGGAATACAACAAAGTGATATTTTTGTTTTTATAAACACAAGGAAGTGATGGTTGTGTTTTCAGTTAAGGCTAATTAAAACATTTTTAGAATGCTGATAGAGGAATGAAGTTGCTCCTTGAGGTTGTGCAGTACCATTGCCTGTTCACTTCCTACGGTGTCAGAATTGTTCCTCTGAGAGTTCAAAGGATACCTTGAATTTTAGTGACACATTAGAACTTTTTATTTTTAAATGTATTTTAAAACTTGAGTTGTGTAATTTTGCAGACTCTTCAGAGACTATCTACCACACTTGATTAATAAAATCACGTAGTAAATATGACATCTGAGGAAGTATTTTACTTCTTTCTCCTGAAATATGTAAGTGGTTTCCACTTGCTCTTTACAATTAAGTTTAAATTACTGGCAAAAGTAAGACAGCAATTCCATATGCATCATAGTTAATCTTTTTTTCTTTTTCAAGCAAATATTCTAGACTTATTTTTCAAAAATGTGTTTTAAAGGATGTCCAGACAGCTAAAATTTACTGTGCAGAGCTCAACCCCCCATCCCCTCCTGTACCTTGCTCTTCCTGAACAGGTAGAATGATGTTTCCCGTGCTTTTCTTGGCTGGATCAGGAAAAGAGAGAATGCCAAATACTTAGCTTTTGGTGAGAGAGAGTAAATTTCCTTGAATTCCTTTAGTGATACAGTATATCAGCACAGATACTGATCATGAGCAATATGCTGCAGCTGTCTCGTAAGCTACAACCTCAAATGAATTCCCTTTGGAGAAGATAATGGTATATAGCCATGGGTTTTAATTCAAAACATTTCTAGTTGTAGAGATTTACTGCTTGGTGGAATTATATACCCTAATTCTTGTAATGTTACAGCAACCGAAGCGTTGACCTAGGGGGATTGCTCTGCAGGAGTGAGAAGTGACAAACTTCTATATT
Source organism: Aythya ferina (assembly GCF_964211825.1). NCBI lineage: Eukaryota > Metazoa > Chordata > Aves > Anseriformes > Anatidae > Aythya > Aythya ferina. Next base: position 18,236,951 of record NC_140307.1, on the reverse strand, counting down.
GTGTTCTGAGTCAGTGTTGACTGTTACAGAAAGACCTTGATGAGCTCGCTGATGAAGTACAGGCATTTCCAGCACTCTGATTTAATTGTGATCTCGGTTTAATTTCAAGTATTCTGTAGCTTATAGGATGTTTGAACGCTTTTTAAATTTTTTTATTTTTCTTATTTTTTAACTGCCAGAGGCTGCTTTTTAAAGCGAAACATGAAAGGAGAAAGTATTTATTCCTTAGAACTATCTGTTAACAAAATGCACAGCATGCACAGATTTCTTCTTTGACTACAGGGTGATGCTACCTCTTCTCCTACACAGACTTTGTGATTTTGACAGTAGGTGCAGCTGTGCAACTTGCTTCAATATCTTTCCTGTTAAACTCCACTTTTTGATTGTTGTTTTTTAATGACATCTTTGCATACGAAAGGAAAGTGGTTTCCTCTTCCTAGTTGGAGTTTATTTCTTGATACTGTAGAGCCTCCTTTTTCCTCATTTAAACTTTATAAGTAGTAATAATCATTATCCAGAAAACAACTCTTCCCTCCCAAAGCTATCAGTGCTTTGAGATGCAGCTTGAGATGGCCCCAATTAAGTAGTTGAAAATCAGTTGCTTGTCTGAATGGCATTTAAATCTGTACATTTCTAGGAAATCTAAATTGGAAAGGAATATTCATTATCTTCTCTCCTCCTCTCCCCCACTGCCCCCCAAGCATAAAAGAACAAATTAGTTACTGTTTAAGGATGGTTAAGTTGTGTTTGTATTTAAGGTGTGGCTTTGTGAAGTGTGGAGAATATTATGGTGTACAGTACGAAGTCTGAAGTAACAAGCTTGATCTGATGTAAATCAGCAGTGTTTCTGGTGTTTATGCTGTAAAGTACAGGTCACTGGATTGCATAACTAAAGCAGCTATTGTGACAGCTACAGTTTGTAAGAAAATGCTTGAGTGGATTAATATGTGAATGTTGTGTTTTGATTGAAAGAGAGAAAGTCTTCAGGAATTTTCGGTGTTGGGGAAGCTGGCTTTCTACTGGTCACTCGGTTATGAGTGAAAGCTGCAGATGAGATAGGTGAACTGATCTGATGTACGACAGTATCTTATGACAATAAGTCATGAAAGCTGCTGTTGAAGTCAAATAACTTGGTCAGACTACTAGTGAAAACAAATACATTGGAAAAGTAACCTGATATGTAGGTCTGAGTTAAGCCACAAACTATTCCTTGTTGTTGCTGTTAAAACTGCATGTTGTTTAAAACAGAACTTGCCTTTTTGGTTTGGGAGGAGGAAGAAGATAAAGCGATTTCCGTCTTAGAAATCGTAAAGGCAGAAGGCAAAGGTCAGAGGTACTCTTTATCAGGTTTTTAATGTAATTAGTTGGGCCTTCTTGCAGATTTTATTTCAGATGAAGAATTTCCATGTTGCTACTATGATTAATAGCAGCATTTATTATTCATGTTGAAATGTTGTTTTCTTTTGTTTCTGTCAAAATAATACTGTGTATGCCCATACAGACCTGGATAGTTAGCCATTTTGCCCTATTCTTTTTACTTTTTACACGAGCTTGATTAAAATCCAGGTAGAATATTCAAATGCCTGCTGTAGACAATAATATTGTGGTTTTCACGTGTTTCCCAGCAGGTTTGACTTACTTTTCATTTTTTCCATGTGATTGATTGATTTATTTTTTCCTCAGGTGTGGTACCCTACAATAAACCCATTTTACCACTTCCGCACAGAACATCGTAGATGTTTAAAAAAAAAAAAAAATAATAATATCGGAGACAATGTTCTCATATATGGCTTACTATCTTTAATTCATGTAGCTTCCTCGTGCTAGCAATAGCACTATTTTTGTGTGGATGTGTGCACGCGTGTGAGTTATCAGCCCAAAAACTGTGAAGTGAGGTAATATGGATGTCTAACGAAAAATGAGGAGTTAAGAGTTTAAGAGGAACAGTTCAAGAGCTGAGTGGTCAAAATGTGATGGTTCTGCTGCCTGTAAGATTCTTCTGAAGTACTTGAAAAATGAGGACATGCATTTGTGCATGGACAGCTTTGGGCACAAATCTTGTGCGTGTTTAGACATTTCCCATGCTGGGTTTATATGCAAAAAGCCCCGTCAGGACAAATCTGTTTAGATACCTGTCTCTATCAGTTTGGTTCCCTCATTTGCAAATTCATGAGGTTGCCCTTTCCACTTGTCTACTAATCTACACGGTTAGTGAGGAATGTACTGCGATAGTCCACTGATTACTGGCTGGATGCTAAGGCCATTGAAGTTGATGGCCTGCCATTAACCCGAGTGTCCCTTCTGTCTTGAGGCTGCACTCAGTGGCAGTTCAGCTTTATCAGGTCTGTTACGTTATTACCAAACAGTGTTCCCAAAACTAGTGAGACTTGGTTACTGTTTGTCAGTTCTCTTGTTTTTAGTATTGCATGAGCAGTTCCTTCCTAAAACAAACAAACTACACAAAACCCAAGTCTTGGGAGTTAGCTCAGTAGGCAATGTTTAAAATGCTGCGTACATTCATCTGCAGCAAGCATTGAATATGGTAGGTACTCGGAGATGTGATAATCAATTTATAGTCAAGGAGAAAACTGCAGGAAGATAAAACTTCTGGGTATGAAAAGTGCTCCTAGCCTTTCAGAGTATAGTATTTTATTTTTGTTTTTATCAATACGTTAATTCGTAATAAGGATCAATTCCCTGATACACAATGTGTCTCTGGTACAGTCTCCTTTTGAGGCACAGGAAATTCCTAGTGCCTGCTCCTTATCCCTGAATTAAGGTGTTGACAAGAGATTCTGCATAGTACCACAGTCTGGTCCTGCAGTAATATTTGACGTGACATTTTATCAATGAAAAAGTTGAAATAGAAGTATTTGAGAGATTTGATATGTATTTCTGGTTTTGTCATCAAAAGTGTGTTGCAATCCTGTTTTTTTTGTTTGCTATTTGAAACAAAGTAAGCTTACTGTGTGTTAATGCCAAAAATCTAGAGTGCCCTGTTAAAATAAACATTAGATCATGCAGCTATGTAGCTTTGAAATTGTTTTTAATATCTAGCTTGTCTGTCAGCTCCCTTAAAAGTGAACCAGCGGGTCTAGTAACCTGGTAGTTCATCCTGGGTCTGAGGAGTGCCAAATAAAAAATGCTGGACAAACGGAGGGAACAGATAACCCAGCTTCAAACAGACAATCTCTCACAAAGGTGTTTATGGTCACACTGTGTTTTTTGTGATTTTTTTTAAAGCAACAACAACAAAAAAGAATAAAGTTCCTAGAAAGGTAGGTGTTCTGTGTCTAGCCTGTTGACGGGCTAAGTAGGTGTCTGCCAATATATTGCTGTCAGCTATGTTTTTGAAAACATGGCTGTTATCACTTAAGGCGATGATAACATCAGTTGGTCAGAAATGCCTTGCTGTCTTCCCAGTAACTAATTCTGGGATTTTAGTAGCATTTGGCCTGTCTTCTGTTTAGAGAGATACTTGACCTTGTTAATAAGGGAGACTACAACTTGCTGTATTGGCACGTAGAAAGCGTTCCTTCAAAAAATGAATTTGGTATTTCCAGCAGTTTTCTCTGGACGAGAGCAGTGCTGTGACAACTGTGTTAACAAGCGTAGCATATGACTTCCAGTACGTGTATAAACATTGCTGTGTCACAACACAAGGAAGATGGCTGCGGTGTTATTTCCGTCTGACTTGAGAACCTCAGGACTCAGACCTTACCCTTTCCTGATGTGGAAGTACCCGGTGTGGGACACCTCCTCCCAGCCCAGCTAGTAGCTCTTTGATCTGCCAAATTTTAATGACCTAGTCGTTAGTAAGTGATGAGAAGTATCCAGATGGTTTGGAGAGTGGTCTTTATGATGTGGTGGAAGGAATGTGATTTGAAGTGGCCTGTTATATTTTGGATTTATTTGGACAGCAGTATTGACAGAAATGTAAACACGAAGGCAAAAGATGTGGGTCAAGTGGAGTAAGAGTCCTGAAAAGGGTCAGAGGAGAAATTGCATGTTACCTGAGTTTGTTTTTGTTTTTGTTTTTGTTTTTTTTTTCTTTAAAGAGTTGTTTAGATGAGATTCTTACATATTTGTGTGCTCTGTAATCACAGTTGAACTTGTACTTAGTTCCTGAATTACTGGAGAACTGGTATAGCTGCTGCTAAGTTTTTTTGAGGGTTGGTTGGTTGATTTGTGGGATTTTTTTCTTTGGTCTTTGAGAAGAGAATTTGATGTTAAAGATTTGTTAGTCATACATAAAAATGATCAAGTTCCCCTTTCCCATAACTTCTTTCCAGCTGTCACACCAAGAGGACTTAGCCCCTTAGTAATTTTGCTATCAAATCAGTGTGACAGCTGTTTGTCTCAGTTCTGTTTTATCCATAGTTGAGACTATAGATACTGTTAGATTCATTTCTATGAATCTAGTGTATATTACACTATAAACTTCATATATAAGCTTTCTTCCTTTGAATTTTCTAAAGGCAGAGTGTAAATATTTACAGCTGAAAATTTTATTTATGAACAGAAGAACAAGAGCTGGCTTGTATTGACAAAGATATATATTACTTTTTTTTTAACTGTAATTTGGAAGGACTATATTGTTTGGGATTAGGAGGGTTGGATATTTTTAAAGACTTTGTAAAGCTTCTCAAATTACCTATAGAGTCTGATGTAATCTATATGATACACTAAACCTCCTATCTTAAATTTCCTTCAAAATAAATATTAAGTTATTAAGTTTGAAAATTCAGTTTCAATAAATAAATTTATTCGATAGAAATTATGGTCTCTAAAGACCTCTTTTAGAGCCCCTGTCTAATTTAATGTAGCACGTTACTTCTTCAGAAAGTACTTCTTACACATCTTCAGAAGTATATAGCAAAATTTGATCAGTCCTGGGAGGAGTCACTGAAGTAGGAAATACAGGGAAAAAAAAAAGTCAATGTTTACTTCTGCATGTGAATTATTTGACGCAGATTTATTAGTGAATACTCTTAACTAGTATTATGGGGTGTATCTTAATCACTGGTTTTGGTATTAAGCATTATAAGAAAAGAAAAAGTATTATTTCAGTGCACAATTACTGTTCTAAGGAAGGATGTATATTTTTAATCTTCTTATGTCTGTCTTAAGAAGTAATGTCCACTTCAGTTTGTTTTTTCTTTCTTAGTATGAGAGTCTAGAAGTTCAGAGTTTTATTGAATGCCTGAACCTGATGATTTGGAAGCACTTGTAGACTTTTTAAAATGCTACAATCGGTTATTTACCAATGGTTGTAGGATCGTGCTTTTTTTTTCCTATTATGAGTCTAAGATGAGATAATGATAATTTTTTTTAATGTCTTGAATGAAAGCCTTGTTTTTTTCATTGGTGAAACAAAGCTATGTTTGTAAACACAACATTCAAAAACATAAAGGGCATACTTCTTTGGTGAAGATGTTAACAGAATACCAAGAATGATCAGAAAGAGCAGCTTTTGTTATATTTAATAATGTCCCACTGTTTTCAAAGGATAATCAGGCTAAAATGTACCCAACCAATCTTTAGGACTTTGTTAGTCCTCTGTGCAAGGGATGTGATTTTATTTTATTTGTGGTCTGTGTGTGTATGAAGGAGCTGAAATCGCTGCCAAGAAAACAATGTTCATGTTCTTAGTGATGTAATGCAGGAAAAAAGTCGTGATAGATCAGGTTGAAGGCACCGTTGCTGGTGTTCCCTTTAAAGAAGTGCTTGGGATGGAAGGTGGAAGAGGAAGAGACTTGATAAAAAGGGTTTCCTTTACAGACCAGTTAGTAGTGTAGTGCTCTCTAGGAGTGCTACTAAAACCCTAAAAGTAAGGTTTATCTTGGTGGACAGGGAGGTTTTATACTTCCATAGTAGCACTATGGGGAACTTTAAAAAACTGCTCATGCTGTAGAATTGCATTTAAAAAAGAAGGTAAGAAGTGTACTAAATTTTGGTGTTACACAAAATTTCTCTGTCTTGAGAAGTCAAAAATAGTGTGGAGTTCTCATAGCAAGTTGAACTGCTTGCTTTCACTGTTCTGCTTTCCTTTGCACAAAACTGCAGTACAGCGTTTGTCTTGTCTCAGAACTCTTTGCTGTTGATGAGGCTGAAGCAGTGGTAATAGAGAAACTTGTTATGCGGAAGCGTGTTCTGAGCCTTGTGTTTTGTGAAAATAACGTTTTAATATATTCCTCCCCCCCCCCCCCTTTTAAATATTAAGATAAATAGACAGGACTAGCTGTTGGGAAAACTAATCTAGTAAAACACCGCAGATTCGGTCGTTTCTAGCTGCGTACATTTTGTACACGTGCTGACTGATGTGCATGTTCGGTGTGTGATTCACGTAGTCCAGTATAAACCAAAGGTTACACTTAATTCGATGCAAAGAAGAGCTTGGTCTGTAGCATTACCCAGTATCTGTTTTTATTAATTTCAGACCATGACCAAAATATGTAGTTAATTTTTAACATGTATATCATTGTCTTTGAAGCAGGAATTGATTTTTAATCCTCCTGTCTTCTACCTTGTTCAGGTTTTACAGTCTTCAGTGCATTGAGTGGTTCCAGGACTTATCTAAAAGCAAAACTGTGTGCAGATGGGTGTTTTCTATTTTTAACATCTATACAGAAGTACAAGATAAACTGTTCTTCTACTCGAATGAGGCAATTAGAATGGAACCGGACAGAAGACTTAGCCAAACATAAATCTTAGTGTGATTCATACTTGTTAGAATATAATGTGTCAGCAAACTGTAAAGAATCTCATTTAAAGTAATGTTGCTTTACAGACTTGGTTTTATCTAGTTAAGTTGGGAAACATGGTTAAAGCCTAAAAAGTACAGGTGAATCCAGGGTGAAGTCAAGGAGGACTTCATCCTCTTTGCATGCTGTAGGTACTTTTGCATCTTGTAATCAAATGTCTCTTGAATTTTCTATTTCTGTTGCATTAGTGTTAGTGTGATGCTGGGGAGATGAACGTACCTCAGAAAATTTCCAAGTGTTTTTAGTTTTCTGTAGGAGACTGGAATTCACTGTTTAATTTTTTATTTGAATGGAAGCTGCTGTTCTGGCTACTCTGAAATGTTTAAAGCAGACAGCTTTCCTTGTTGGACGTTCTCTATATTGTGACGTTTTGATGATTTTCAGTGCGACACCTCTACCTATTCCAGTTTCTTCATGCAGCGACATCATGAGTCATAATCCTTCGTAAAGAACACAGCTTAAAATAATCACTGATCGTTTCTTCGCAATTCCATTCACTGCCCACTGCAAATAAACAAGAGCTGAAATGATGATATCATTTAATCCTTTAATGTTTGCTTTCGACATGCAAAACATTTTCTTGTAATAGAGAAGTAATCCATAAGGAGAGTAGCTGCTCTTTCATCTTCTGAATGCTAAATGAGGCTAAGGCTTTTATGAAGAGATGATGATTTAATGAAGATGACCGAGTTTTGGAGTAATGAAAAGCTTTTGTATATTCCTACAAATGATGCGTGGTGCTTACTACAGCAGTTCCAGTGGCTATATTTTGTAGGATGTCTTTGCAAGATTAGCGCTTGTAGTGCTTAGATGCCAGGGTGATCGAGTAATACAGTAAATCAAATATCTTTCCCCTTAGTTTGATTTATAAAATAAATGCACATCGATATCACTTTATTTCTGACATTACTTATGATTATACACATGCATTCTCTGGTCTGTGTAAGACTTTTATTTTGGTAGTATTTATTTTGGCTTTTTATTTGGTAACCTTGAAAATATCTCTGATACTGCATTCACTGTCCTTCCAACAGGATAGTGAAAAGCACACCAAAAAAAAAGGAATGTGAACTGAGTCAATATTCTTGTGGCAGGAATGTCCAAATAAAATATTTTTCTTTCATGTGCTTGTAAAATGCTGAATTTAAAAAACAAAACAAAACTTACCAACTGAATAAATTTAGCTTAGAACAGACAAACATCGTACCAAAAAGAAGTCTTTTTTCCTGTTCGTTGTTCATTAGTTTACTTTGATTTCTTAAAATGATGTATCATATTACTTCTTGAGTAAAGTGAGTTAGATATCACCTGATACTTCAAAAGGAAGTAGAGGGAGGCTTTAAAGGATGTGAGACCTTACCCTCTCCAGAGCATATTCTCCCATGTGTCTTTCAGGCCTTTGTAAGTCAACAGAAGGGACTTGATTTTTTTCCTCCTTGTAAGCCAACTCCTTTAAAGTGGGCAGTAGTGAAGTTCTGCAAAGGTTCACCTCATCTTCCTTCTTCCATCAAAACTTAAGTGAAGTTTTGATTCTATGAAAGTAGATTTTTTTTTTTGTAGTGCTTACTATGAGCACCAGAGGTAAATCTTAGTTTGCTCAGCTATTTTAGGTTTGCCACGGATGTGAAGAACGCGATCATGTTGTTACACTTCTCCTTGTATTACAGGAAAGATGTGTCTGTCCATCTGGGATGAATGATCTTTGGTGAGCCGCAACAGGCTGGTTTTAGTCTACTTTTTGTAAACTGTCATGTAACGAAAGTGCAGAAGTGGATATGTAACTTACACTTCCTTCTTATCCTTTTTAATGTCTTGAATAACTGGCTAGTTCCTGTGTAGTTGTATACAAAGTCTGGCAGGTATCAGAGGAATGTAAGGTAGTGCAGAGTCTTAAAACTTGATGTTAGGGGAAAAAAAATTAAAGACTCGTTGAGGCTGTGTGTGCATGAATTCGTTTCTGGGCAGGTGGTGGAGAATTCTAAGTTACATCTGTAGAGTGATACAGTACAACCAGAGTTTATATCTGTGTATGTCCTTCATACGAATTAAATCCACTTTTGTTTTCAAGGTTCTTGCTGAGCACTGAATGGCAGCTTCAGTCGTCTACTTACTCCCCATGCACTTGTATTTCCATTTTTGTTTTTTTCCCCATCTTGTTAGGGGGAATTGGGAGTGAGGAGGAGGTAGAGGCCTGAATATGGAAGATGCTCTGTAACGTGGTTTTTATTCTGTAATGGTTATATTCTTTTGGCCTTTGAATGGTCTGTAGTTTTTTGCAAAGCAAATGGCATTTTCCTCCTTAATGCTGCTACTTACTTCTAGGTAACTTAAGTGCTCTATGAACTACCATCAGAAATCCCTGCTCCATACCTTATATTTCTGCAAGTGAAGATTGGCATGTGTATGGTAATGTGGCTTGTGCTGCAGTGGGGAATCAGTCAGAGTTTGGACATCTCTCATGTATGTGTCATAGGTTGTCTCTGACTCGAGACTGAGGAACATGCTGTTGCCATAGCAATGCAAGTCCTTCTGAAGGCAGAATTCTTGGCAGAGCTGTTGCATCTCCTGAAGTGCTTGGTGTGTTGATCTGAAAGTACCTTGTCCATATCAGCACAGAACTGCAGTAGAAAGAATGGGAAGAACAGATTTCTTTAAATATGTGAATTGCTGTTTTTGCAGCTAATAGTTGGTTAAACCCTTGTTCGTCAAGCTAAAGCTTTTTAAAACTTTATGCTGTGAACGATTCTTACATGGAATATTTAGCTTGAATGCATATTCAGATGAGAACTAAGCAAACATCTTATTTTTTCCTTCCAAATAAAATTACGAATGAAATAATAGTTGAAAATCACTTTTTGCCTTTTGTAGCAGTTGTGTACATGCCATACTCATGATCTTCAGCTTGTTTTTGTGTGTTAATCCCTGCCCACTCTTTCCCCTTTCTCAGAGTAGGAAAGAAGCATAGCTCCAGCTTGGTTTGGCCTGGCCTTGGGAAGCGTTACTGAGTTGCTGCTCTAAGCAGTTTAGACGTGTCTTGGTACTTCGGGTTTTTGCATGCGCTGGTATAACCTGGACAGACAAGTCATGGTGTAAGTGACCTTGGCGAGCTGACCGGATACTGTAGTAAGGAGAGGTCAGTATTGATTATGCTGAGAATGTGATCCAAGGGGATTACTCTGCAAGGTGTCTGTTCTCTGTTTTCCCCTTTTTAAGCAAATTTAATGCTCTGTCAGCAGGTGTATACTGCTGCTCTCTAGCCATCCTTGGGAACAAACATAACATTAATAACCCGGGTTTCCTTGAAGTGTTTTGCCAGTTGGGTCTCAAGTCACAATTGGGGAAAAAGCTCTTTCAGGGCTCCAACAGAAGTTCTATTTATGTGCCTCTTAGCCTCGAGTCAGTCAATACTGATGAGTAGGCACCGTTTTTGGTATTGTGGCAATAGGTTAACTAAAATGCACTGAGATAAACTCATTCTGAATATGTATGTATGTATTAACACTGGCCTTATTTCATCAGGCTTAGCAAAGATACATTTAAAATGATTTCAGTGTGAATAGCTGGGTAGTTATCTCTTGAAATTCTAACTCTGATTTTTTTTTTTTTTTTTTAATTGGCTGACTGATTCTAAAACCAAATGAGTAGTTCGTGTAATTCATGTAACAAGCTTCCATCTTGACATAATCAATACTCTTCAATATCCACTGGTTTTGTTTCCAGCTACTCTGTTTTATCAGATCAGTTAAATTCTAAGGGTATGAAGTACCGAAATCATGAACAAAATGTGAGTTTCTAAAAATATTTTTAATCTTAGTATTTTTCATGAAAACACTTGATTAGTTACGTTGTTTTTATTTTTTTATAATTATATAAGCTAAACCAGTCAATATCTCCATCTAAATCTTTTGCCAAATTTGTAATATTACTTAATGAAAAGAGAATAACAATGAGCTTTCAAGGACACAGCTAAGCAACAAAATTTCTGTTCATATCTTACTGCATAGTTCCTGTGTCCCTCTTCTCTCCCCCTATTTGTAGGTTTCCTCAGCTGTACAGTGAGGGCTAATGAAAACACTCTTCTACATTGAAAACTTCCTCAGTTCACAGAGATAGTTGACTTGGAATAATAGATTAATCAGAATCATTCCGTATGACTTAAGCAGTGTTAAAGTAGCTTGCATGTATTTGAAATTTCTACTCTCTCCTTTTGTGTATAATTAATATGGCTTCATGAACTTCATTTATTTTTTTATTTACATTGGTAATTTTTGGGTTTTTCTTTTTCAGTTTAGTTTTTACTGTATCTACATCTGTTCTCAATGTTGTTTGAAAATGGGAAATGCAAATTTCAGTGTAGGACTTGTAGCAATGTTCTAGAAAAAAAGGCCTCTTGTTATTTCAAAGCTGTTTCTGCACACCTTCACAAATTACATATGCTTCTCATTTTTGCAAATTTTATTTGAAGCTAATCCAAGTAAGAAAGCATGGGGAGAGATATTTGCCTACATTTCTTTAAGGAAGAAAATTACTAGCCTAAAACGTTTTCCTGGTACATAAACAGAAAACAGCCCTGTCCATAGCTATCCTTTGTGTTTAATGGATTAAATTCACTTTGACAGCTAGATATATGTACCAGTGTCTAGCCTATGGCCATGATCTAATAATCATGGATATGGTAACAAGTCGTCTAAAAAGATTCAGTAATCAAGTGTTTTTCTTGACAAAACGTATTGTGACTGAAACAAGAAATGAGGCTGTGTTAAATGTGACTACATTTGCTACCGTGCTTGTATGCTGAATACTTAATAAATACCCTTTGGGATGTAGACAGAACCTACGCTTTAACAGAGGTGGAAAAGCTGATTGTGCTACAACAGCATGTATTTTAAAGTAGCAAAACAAATTTGATCTAACCTAATGATCACAAAGAACTTAGTTTCAAAACATTAATTTCTCCTTTCCCTCAAGTGCTTTTTAACTTGTTTATTTCTTCTGTCGTAAAAAGAGTTGTGTACTGTTAAACAGAGCCTTCTGTGCAATACACAATTCCTATATCATGATTTTGGTATGTGAGGTGAGGTTTAAGTAGTTACTGATGAGTCAATACATGTCAAAGGGAAAGGCTTAAAGTGCAGCAGATATTTTGGAAATAAATTCTTTATTGTGTGCTGAATAGAGGGCTTTGATCTGGACTACGTTTGACTAGTAAAACCTGCATTGAATGTAAATACCCTTTAACAACAAGATAATGCCTTGGAACAGTCCGTTGTGACATGAAGTTAAACTAATATGCTTTGCCAAACTGCAGCGTGTTGTATTTGGCTCTAGCTTTGAGGGAAAACTGATTTATATCGTATAAACTTCGGTGAAGTACACCAGATTGAGATGAAAACTAATACTCAAGAAACTGTAACTTTATTCTCCCTTCTTTTCTTTTAAATAGAATTTTTGATACAGCTGTTAGGAATGATGTTTTAGGAAAACACTGAGGGGCAGAGAGTGGGAACCAATTTAATGATTGTGCATTCCTTTAGGATTCACCCTAATTTATAGCTTACATTTCAACAACATCTAAATGTGATACTTGTTTTGAGCTATGTGTTTTTATTATTTTTTTTGTCTACTTTCTCATGTTTTTGTAGTTCAGCTGATTTGACGCACTTTAAAGTTGACAATATTTTTAGTGAGAATTAGGAGGTTGGCACTGAGGCTGGCATCTGAACAGACACATGAAGCTGGGGGAATCAGGATGTAGAGGTATCTTAGGGGAGAGTATGGATTATTGATTCACATGTAACTGTTGCTGGAGTTAGGTTAGTCACTGTGCCACCTGCTTGAAATGCAAGAAACTTTAAGGGATTCTTAGCTACTTCATTTGCTGCTATGTGCAGTGTGTATGTTCCATTGTTTTTGTAATGATTTTGCTTCTCATATTAAGTATTAATGTCTTAACTCAAATTTTCCTAATATAATTGCAGTTGGGTGGTGAGAAATCCAGTGAAGTTAACTTTTTTTTTTTTTTTTTGCATAAGGTAGATTAGAATTTGGGTGTTCAGCTGAAGCTTAATATTTTTTGACTTTGATTTGGTCACTTGTATTGTCTTAGACTTGCTTTTATCCGTGTCGTTAATATAGTTAACTGATTGTGGGAGCATGTGATTTCTCCAGGCATTTATACAGTACGAACCAAATGAATGCCAGCCCCGAATGCTGTGTTCTGTGTTGTTTTTCACTTGTAGTTAATCTTTCTAACACATCTTGATGGACAAAATGCCCAGGGACAATTCAGGGACTTACGATTTCATTGTTTTTCCTGGTGCTGTGATTCTTGTTATGATGATGTCTTGCAGAAGAGGCTTTCTACTTTTTTAGTGGATTAGACAAGGAATGGGTACATGATACATGGAGCAGTAAATATTATGAATAGTGAATCCTGATGTGTATTTTGATTCATATTTTATGTATACTTACATTCACCCTATGTGTATTCTTCCAGAATCCCTCAAACTAAGATTGTAACATATCAGGCCTTTCAGTAGTTTCAAACCTTTTTCTTTTCAAAAAAATTACTTGTCACAACATTTCTTACCACATGTATTTCTGAAAACATGCAACAGAAAATGTAATGGGAAGCACAGCGTTGTCTGTAATCACCCCCCGAATCAGTGACGAGTTCAGTGTTTTTTGAGATCATGCAATCTTAGGAGGCTAAAATAGGCTTTTAAACATGTTTTTTGTCTACTTCTTTTTCTTCAGAAGCTTCATGATTAACTTAAATGCAGGCATATTTTAAAAATAGGAAGTTTCCAGCCCTTTTGGTGCTATGATCCTTGAAGTACACAAGGTATAGAATTGCCGTGCATTTGGAATTAAAATATTAAAAGTACTTCTTAAGGAGTTTGGGTCATCCTAATAATAATTTCTGCTTCGTTATGTAACAACTTAGAAATATTATTTTACTTCTTTTAAAATCTCCTTGTCAACTTCATGTTGCACGTGCTCTGAAAAGATGTAACTGAGATATGGAATGACTGATTTCCCAGTTATCTGATGCCCAGGATTTTCAAAAGACAAGGTGGCTTTGTGAAACATCGATTTGGTAGTGGCATCTGCTCTGTTAAAACAGATCACCCACTTAATTTAAGGCATACTTACTCTTCTGAAAGTAGTCACAATGAACAACTAGGAGTGAAGAAGCACTAGAAGCATCTTCTGTGCCGTTGGGATTCAGAGTGAAGCATTAGCCACCCTTTCTCCTTGGTACTGTTCTATCACAGCATGCAAACGGCCCAAGGCTGTGATTTGGGTTGCCAAATCTTTAGTTCTCGTATAATCTCTTTTCTCAGGAGAAATAATGTCTCCTTTTTGGTTATCCAAAACGTTTCCAGTCTTTGTGATTTGATTATTTGTAGACATGTGGAATTTCAGCATTTGCTACTTCAGTGAAATTGCTACTTTTTGTTAGTTTTGTTACTTCCACCTAGATGATCTTCAGCACTACCACTGAAGTACAATATGATGGTGAGGCTTTCAAATTCTTTTAAATGTTGCCAGATAACGTAGTGTTAGTATTCTCAGTAGAGTTTGGGCAGTTAGTTTTTTCTTTGTTTTCCTGAACAGATTCATTGACATTTAATTCAGTTCAACAAAAGTTTTGTCTTTAGACCAGTGAACGTGTCAGCAATATCATTTGTATGGTTAGAAGTCAGACACCTAAATACCTGGTTTAATTGGGGATTTTCATTTGAATGATAGACTGGAGAAGTACCTGACGTTGTAAAAGTCCCTACAAGCTGGTGAATGTCATACTTAGTTTAGTACACTCGGTAGTATCATTACCGTTATAGAACTGGTTATCATTGTTGGAATTTGGTTTGGATGCTGGATTTACCGTTCCGTACTATGTCTGTATTGAAGATGATTGCTGGCAGTTCTTACTGTTCCCTTAGCAAACTTCTATATAAATTCTCATCGTATCAGCCATTTGGGGAATATTGCTGTGTATGCAAATTATCTCTCTGCCTTAACCCTTTCCTCTGAGGGAAGGTAACTGTGGATTTCTGTGTGTAAAAAAAAAAAAAAGTGTCAGTGAACAAAGGTTATTGGCATAATGGCTCCATCTGTGCAGATAAATCTAGCAGTGAACAAGTCCTTGCTCAAGTGCCCTGCCTGATCTTCTTCCTGCATGAGACCAACAGGAGTCAAGTTGTCAGGCAGCTGTTTGCTCATGCAGCCAGTACTGTGCACGTGGTGGCTTGAGCTTAGCTGTGTTTGGCTTTAGAGAAAGCCAATTGCCAGGATGTAATGCATGTTGGCCTTCTTGCTCTTTTGATTTTCTTTTTTGTGTTTTTGACTTCCCTTAGTGTTCCCTAGTATTAGAGGTCATGAAAATAGTTCTAGGGAGACTTGTGTTGGTTTGTGTGAAGTGGAATTCAATAATGATGTGTCTTTAAAAGCATATTGTCTGTAAAATGTAACTGGAGCTGGGAACGGGAAACTTTTGAATTAATTGTCATGTTTGCCTTTTGGTTTTATGTCATGTCCCGGGACAAGTTGTGAGTGTTTAAGGACACAATAGTCTTTCAGAAAGGAGTTCTGCTTAAAAATCTGCTTTTAATATGAGAGATACTGGAAATGGGCACTAGCTGTAGGCTTTTGATCTACTGAAAGGTCTGCGTGTCTTTCAAATGCTAATTAAAAAGAGTATTTTTTGCAGAACTTTTTTTTTAATCGAGAAAAACAAAAACCTTTTTAAGTACTTCACATTATAGAAGAGATCCTTTTTAATGAAGATGTTAGCAAGAAAGGTTAACCAGCTTGAGTACAAGTATCCTTATTTTAGGTCTTCTTCCTTAGTGTACTACATACATGGTACGTGCACAGGTACCTCCTGGTACCTCTTCTAAATAGAACAGAATTTATCTGTGTTTCTATGATTTGGGGCTGAGAAAATTTAAAAACCTTAACTGATATTAACTTAATTGGTACTTGGAATGGACAGACAAGCAGGTGTGAAGTCAGATGATGTTGCCTTTTGTTTTATACTTTATATATATATATAATTGAGTATGGAGACAACTAATAATGAGATACTAAGCACTACAGTATTTCTTGTATGCTGAAGTACAGCTATACAGTTATTTTAATGTAAATTTAGTTATGGCATCTAGCTAAGAGTAGGATGTTAGTGGAGAAGTTCATAGGCAGTTTCTCCCTGCTGATAAATTTACTCTGGGAAATTGGTGTCATTATTAGTTTAGGTTATGTTCTATAGGATTTTTTCCTTTTCTGGAGGAATGTAAGTGACAGTGATAAAGAATGGCTGTGTGTGTGATAGCGGTGGGGTTAAGCATGCTGAAAGATTCAAAATTGCAAGAGTGAGGGGAAAAAATGAAACTGAATTTGCTTATTTATTATATTATTATTGATACTTATTGTTTCACTACAGTACCTGCTGCTGTGTATTGGTAGAAAGCTTGTGTGATTGGAGTGCAGGGCTGTTGCATTTTGGTTTTTCTCCTCTTTTTCCAGCTATTACTGAATAAATTAATGGATACTGTTCTTGATATTCACTTATTATGCCAGCTTGCTTTTCCCTTAGAAGATCATAATATCATCCCTTTTTCACTGCCTTAAAGAAAAATAGACTCGTTTGTGCAGGGTCAGACATGCATATAATATTACTGATTTTTTTACAAGTGTGTTTGATGTACATGGCTTAGATTTTTGCAGTCAAATGCTATTATACTGTAAATACTCTCTCAAGTGAGATTTGTAGGGAGAAATAACATTCTCCACTAGAATAACCCTATTATTATATATGTTAAAACCTTTACATGGATCATAGTAGCTAGAATTCTAGTTCTACCCTAAAACTAGTCACTTGAAAATGGCTTTTATAACCCACGTAAAGTTTTCTCTTACATCAAAAATTCTCTTTGGTTGGTGTTTCAGGTACTAAGCTTTGTCACAATACCTTCGTTAGGAGCTTAGGCTGGTCTTCTGGATCATATGAAGTCATCAGGCTTTGCATTTCATTTATAGAAAATGCTTATGAGCACCTTGTAATGTACTGTAATCTTATTAGGTCAAGTTGCTGGTGTTTTGTGTCAGGTTTGTTCTTTGTATCCCTTCGTGCCGAAGGGTATCGTTGATAATAAATACCGTCTCGAGTGTTCTTGATTTTAATAAAAATAAAAGATTTAGTTGTAGCTTTATAAATACTTAAGAAGCATGCTGGTCTTGCATTTGGCTGGGTACAAAAGGCAATGCGCTGCTATATACTTACAGCATCTGGCTCTGAGCTGTTCTTGCTTTTGAATTAAATATTTTGGGGAGTGTTTTGCTTCTAAAAACCTTTTATAGGGTAATATCCATATCTCTTCTTCAAAGCTACAAACAAAACAGTTTGACTGTGATTTTAATTTGAATACTTTCCATTTACATCCTTGAGACTTCTCTGTAAAGCTTTCTTTAACAGTTCTTGACATTGCTACCTCAAGGCATTGAGCCAGCATGTGCAATCTCAAGCGAGCAGACCCAGCGTTCGAATCCCAGCCTGCTTGCTCAAGGAGGCATTTTGCTCAAATCCTTAGGGGAATGTTGACCTTGTCTGCTTCAAAAAGTAGCACCTGCTGGCTAACCAGGAGGGGCATGGAATGAATTCGGACAAGGGTACTTTGGTCTTGCTAGGCTGCAGTACAAAACTTTGGGGTTAGAAGGGCTGAAGAAGTACTTGACTCAGAGTAGACAGAAAACAAACAGGACTGAAGATCGCTGTGAGAGAAGCACTGTTTTGATCCATACCTGATGCTCTTTAGTCATGTCTTAGCACTCAAAGCGTAATTTTCCTCGGTTTTACCTGTTACTCGTTTCTTCGTTTGATTGTTTTAATTAATATCACCTATTTGAGGCACTAATTTTGCACAAAAGTGGTCCAAACACTTTGCAGGAAATAATAACTCTCTTACAAAGGAGTGTAATGCAGAGGGATCTCAGCAGTTCTTTAAGTTGTTAATTTTTAGTTTTGTAGAACAAAAGTAGAGCAAGGAGAAACTGATTTCGGTTTGCAAGGTCAGTATATAAAATGCTATTCACAGCTTTTTATCTCATTTTGTAGTTTTATGGTCTGTGTGTCTAATGAAAAGTAATATATTTGTTAGGGAGCAGCAATGAGATTTCATGCTGTTATTTCCAGAGGATTGCTAATACAAAAGAAAACCAATGTTTTTGTTTCAGCTACATTTGCATAGACTTAATCACAGCTATTGTGCAGTTTTGAGCTGAGAGTTACAAATGCACAGGGTTGTGTTTAAGCGGAGTTCTTTTTTCTCTTCATTCCTTCACCAAAAAGAAAAAAAAGCCTTCCATTGCAGGAGAGCAGGTTGTCTAGAAGGAAAAGAAAATATCATCTGTATTATATATAGCTCCAAATCAGCATTTTTTAAAATGAAGCTATAGAGTTATTGAGTGTTAAATTCTAGACTGCGTTTAGTAGGGTAAATTGCTTATAATTCTGGAAGCACTGATCCTGATAGGAAAGGGTGATAATTAGTTTCTAATATGGACAGAATTGCTGTTATTAGCTGTGCTCCACATGTTTGCTTTCCCTGTGGCATTCCTTGGGGTGCAGCAGATGGATGAACAAGGGGCAGAGGTAATGTGTGCCATGATCGGCTGCTGCTTTCCCCCAGGGATACTTCTAGAATGCTGATCTCTTTTTTTATTATCTTTTCTCTCTTTTTTTTTTTTTCCTTTTTCAGCAACTTTGCTGAGATGTATCAGAATTAATTTATGATATTGTTTCTTTGTAGTCCATTAATTAATCCATTTACTATTAATATATTAGCTTCTTTAAAAAGAGCAGACTTCTGCACGTGTGACTTGGTAAGATTTAAGTAAGGTAATGGCAATATCATGCTTAAATACTCTTCTCCTTTCGGTGAGGTTGTGGCATTCATAACCTGACATTGCCTGCTACTGTTAACTTGATCTGTAACATGATCAGCTCCTTTTAAGTTGGAAAGGGAATGTTATTGTGGCACCTGAATCACAGAGTGGAGTCTGCTTTTGAGGACAGTTGTCCTTTTCCTTTCCATCTATCCTAGTCAAGTCTGCTCTAATTTTCCTTTCTGCTCTTGACTTAAACGTGTGAGGTGTGTGTGTGTTTTGTTTTGTTTTTCTTCTTAAAGCCAAATCTATTCGAGGTTGTAACGTGACCATCTTCCTTATTTGTCATCCAAATAAGTAGTCTTGCTTGGGTGGGAACAAATAGAGGCTGACTCTCCCCATATTTCAGTTAGGAGGAAGCCCAGCATCCGTGTAGCAGCTCCCACCTGGTGGCATAGCTGCAGGCTCTGAGCTCGCAGGGAGCCCTGCCTAGTGCAAGTTGTTTGTGGGCCACATGCCTGCATGCTCAGAGGCAGGGCTGTTCGCCTGAAATGTTCCCATGGCGCGTTCGCTGAAACGGTCAGGAAGAGGAAAGGGCAGGGAGCTCTGTGTGTCTGTGCGTGTGCATATGCTGCTTATTAGAAAACATTTTATCTTTGTCAGGTTCTCTTAAAGTGATACATACATGTACCTACTCTTCGGTGTTCAAATATTCTCACTTTGTTTATATCTGGCTTTTATTTTTCTTTATCCTTTACTTGTTTGTTCTCCCACCCAGCCCATCTCACTCCCAAGAAGTCCTCTCATTTGTAATGCAGTCAGTAGTTCCTATCCTGCGTTTATAATTTTGTTTCTATCAGTCAATAATAAAACCTGATGTTTCCTATTTATTAGTCTAGCTGGGACCTTTACATTTGTGTGAAAAATATCTGGTGAAGTGATTCTTACCTTTTCCCGTTTTGGTTCAAAAGACAGATGCAGTAGATGTAAAAGTAGAAGAGAACTATATAAGCTTAATACATTCATTGAAAACGTTTTCCATGCAGAAGCTGCATATAATACTTAAAATTGTACTACAGTGGCACAGATATGGCGCAGGTAACTGTTAGTTTGTAGGTAAACTTACATCCATCAGTATAATCAAGACTGATCTTTACTTACCATTTTAGATATTTTATCATGCCTGTGCTTTCCAACACAAATGCTACAGTTACTATCATATTAAAAACAATTATGATAGCATAAACCAGCATGTGTCCACTGAAAATAGCAAGTCCACATAAAAATCTGTATAGAGTCATGTTATTGTTTATTCCTTTAATAAATGCTCTATGTGGAGATCTAGAGACTGGGCATCTAGAGACTGTCCCAGCTGAAAGTAACAGGGCTTAAATAGCTCTTTCAGACTGGGCTTTAACTGGTGAGAAGCTTTTTATGTTGTTCATGCTGCGTGTTGTTTGCTAGGGTAGAGAGGTACCCATCTTTACAGAGGAACCATAGGGACTATTTCTGATCGCTGTTTTAGGCATTGTTTATTGGAAGATTATAATTCTTATTTGCTATTAAGTAGAGCTTTTTTTTTTTTTTTTTTTTTTTTTTTCCTGGCAGTTCAATGGAATAGTTTCCTGTAAGAAGCAAAGTCTAAGCTTCATGATTTGGCTATAAACCTGTGGACAAGATTACATCTTCTTTACCTTTTGAATTGCGCAATGTAGTCGTTCTAGGCACTGAGACCTGTCTGTAATATTACAGAGCTCTGTAATATTGCACAATTTTGTGTACTGAAAGCTGTGAATAATCAGCTCCTTGATCTCTGCTAGGTTTCAGATTGTTTAGAAATGTGATGCGGAAGTGACTGTTTTGCAGATTGACTTCTCTGTGCCCCTAAAGGCTGCTTCAGAGAGTTAAATTAAGGAAAAACTGCAGATTTTACTTCAGTTCTTTAACTGATAGCTAGTTTTTGAAATGTCATGATGCAGCAGTTCAAGCTGATCATATGAAGGTCATACCAGTGCTGTGAACATCCAAACATCTATTTGCCATTGTAGTATAAGGGTGCCAGAGAACAGTTAGGATCCTGTTCTTGGATGAAATGGTATGAAGAATGTAAGCACTGCTGCAACTAATATTTAATTCCTGATTGCAGGGTTGAGGACATATTCTGTGAAGTATTGCTACATCATCTAGTTATTAGGTCTTATATTGATCAGATTTGAATATCTGACTGAAAAGTATAAGAAAATGCTGCTTTTGCATACCTGCTTTTTTAAAAAAAAATTTTGGTTTGGTTAGTTTTGGTATCAGTGTTTAAAATGAAACAATTTCTGAAATAAATTTCCAATTCCCATAAGTATGATTCAATGCAGATCTGTCAACCTTGAAGTAAAAACCAAGTTGTACTTTCCCCTGTGTCTCCTTTTAAAGGATTGGATGTTAGTGTCAGGCATGTGAAATGCTGGATGAAAACCTCTTCTGCTTTCTCTCCCTTAATCTTACCCTTCAACATCTCAGTGTACACAGTTTGTTGTCTCCCCAAGCCTTTCACATACATATATTAAAATCTGCAATGTTATGCTTTATTAAACACTAATACACTGCTGTAGCAGGTAATGAAAACTTGTAGTTGATTGTATTTCTCAATCATAGGTAGCTGTGTTTATCTGGACAATTGTATTGTGAACATTTTGCTGATTCTGTTGCCCAAATGGTAACATTCAGTGGGAATATTTAAAAAACAAACTAACTCTTTTTCTGGAATTAAATGTCAGTGTCACTTGATTCTTCAATCACTTCATCAGTATTTCATCAGTCACTGGAGGAGTCTTGTTGCAGAGTTCTTTTCTTTTTAGTATGTTGAAGTGTGTTTCTTTAAAAAAAAAAAAAAAAAAAAAAAAAAAAGTCTGATAGTCTTCTAGTTTATGACTTCTGCTATGAGTAAATTGCTTCTCCTGAAATTTCTAGCTAAAAAGTCAGAAGAAATCCTGCAGTGATGCAGCTATTGATTTCTCAAGTGAGATTTTTCCTAGTATGCCAGAGAATAATGCCTGTTGACTGTAACTTAGAAATGAAAAAAAAAATCAGCTCACAGTATCTGTAGATTCTAAATTCAAATTTAATGTGTGTTTAAAGTAACTTTGCTTAAATGTTTTTAAATTGTTTTTGTAAAACTCTTTTTACTCTTAACTCCTTTCAGATGTTTCTTGCTACATCTGAGTTAGAAAATACTTTGTATGCATTTGGGAAAACAGTGAAAAGAGTAACAGAATTTTACTTCATTGTGAAGGCAGTCAGCTTTTCTCAGTCTTTGGTAGAGGTGGCACTTGATTGGTTTCAGCAAAATTTACCTCTTTGTATCAGTCTAGAGCTGCTTCTGTAGAGAAGATGCTGGGGCAGGTGCACTCTTTCAAAGTGCTGAGACAAACATAGCAATGAAAGTTTCTTGGTGGCACTGTGCTGGAACACACAGCATTTTCAGAGAAATTGGTGACTTTAAGATGGATCTCCATGGTTAAATGCCAGATCGTCTCAATGGGCATCAAACCTACTGAAACGTGCTCTGTTTGGCTCGTGGTGTTGGTTTTGTATTTTTAATGTTGCTGTCTAATTGTAATAGAAAAATATCTCCTGCAGGTTTAGAATTACTCGTGATTTTCAGAGATCTTTATTTTTCCTTTCTGTTTTTACCCAGAATATTTTAACTTGAATGACTAAAAGAAGAAGCAAATCATTTTGTGATTTATTTGGTCAAGTAGTTCATATACACATGCTTATATTTGCTTTCTGGACTGTGGAGCCATTTCAGGTTTTTATGTTTTCCTCTTTTTTTTTTTTCCTTACTTGTCTGCCTTTGCTACCACATATTACAGATGTGGCCATGCCGTGAAAATCTGTTGACAAGGAAATTGCGCCTTCTGTCTGAGGTTTGTGCCATTTCTAGCACAGTGGCTGCAAGTATTTTTCAGTTTAAGACATTCAGTTGAAGAAACTTCAAATGACTTTCACTTGTACTCTTCTTCCAGTGGTATGGGCGTTGGACACACATTTTAAGCCCACTTGAGAGAAGAAAGTTGTTTTTTCAATACTTTAAACTGGCCTCTCAAAATAGTCATAGTGCTGATTAAGGCTCTTATAAAATTTTTCATAACCTGTGAAGACTCAAATCTCAGTTTATTTCTCTGAGAACTTCAATATTTCTTTTAGCTAGTCTTAAAAATCTTATCTGCTGTTTATAACCATTAAGTATATACCTAGATACTGCTTCATCAAGTTTTTATCCCTGTATATGATTTTGCCATGTCAAAAAGAAACTGTAACATTACAGTAGTTTGACTTAAGGCGCTATTGGAGCAAGTATGCATTAGAAAATTCTTTTTATAAATCTTAAATCTCTGCAGTTCCATAACAACTTCATGAGTTTGATCTAGGTCTGCTTACAGAAAACTTCATTTGTAAGACAGGATCCCAAAGAAGTTTTTGAAAATCCTGATCCCCTTGAAGATCAGAAATGACAGTGTCCTAACATTAGAAGGTCCTGAAGTTGTAGGGAAATGGTTTCTGTCACTGCCTATGATGATCCTGGCAGTGACATTGAAATATATTGCGGAGTTTCTTAACTATAATGGCGTTCTAAACTGGTAGACAATTCAAAGTAGTTTGTAGGCTGAAAAACTTGAGGATGCTTCTGTTTCGGTATTTGCAATGGTGACAGCAAATAAAGCTTTGCTCTGAGATAGTTTCTCTGTTATTTGATACCCCCACTTATGCATATGAACAGAGTGACACATCAAATACTCTGGTCATGTACTAAAGTAATTCCTTCATACTCTTAAGTAAATAGGCTGAAGAGTACAGGGTTCTTTGGCGCAGGGAGTTCTGCTGATAAGATCTTATTCAAAGGTTTTGTTATTCAAAGAACCTCCTGGTTTCTTTGTCTGCGTAATTGATAATGTGAGTGTTCTGGATTAGTAGATGGATTCCTTGTTTTTAATGCAAAAAAAAATCAAACATGCAAGAATATGACTTGTCACAAGCAGGTTCCGAAACAAATGCTTTGTTAGATCAACCCATTGACCGTTACTGCTGGCGTGTGTTGTGTGAGTAATTAGATGGAGTCTGAACTGTTTGTATAGCGGACAGCCGGATCCACGTACAGTACCTGGGTACGTACTGGAGAGGATGAAAACTTGGAGAACCTCAGTGAAAACAGTGTCCCAAAGGGAAGTATTGGCAGACAGGAAGTAATTGTCTGTAGCATAACAACAGCAAACAAATATGAGATAATGAGGTTAAGTATTTAAAAAACAGTGAGTTGGTTGGAGCCTCATTAGATTTTTATTTTTTTGGCTTTTTTCCTAAGAATGTAAGAACTTTCAGTTTTATAACTTAAAATTAAGTTGTTGCTCCTTCATTCAAGGAGCAACTCTGAAATGTCTGGGTCAACATAGCAGAATTAAATGTATGTCAGAGAAATAAATTGTTTTATGTAGCAGGTGTTTTCTGTTCTAGTTTCTTGCTGACATCAACAGAAAGTTTAGATTAAAACTGATATCTTGTCTGGTGTGTCTGATGCTTTCAGAGGACAGATACAATTATATTAATTCTCATTATCCTTTTCACTGTGTAGTGTATTAATAATACATTTTCTTTTACGTCTGACCAGTTTTTCATGTTTTAATAATAAGAAATTTGAATTGTAGTACAGTATGTATTTTAAATTTTTTGAACTATAGTAGACTTAGAGTATCTGTGATTTTTTATAAGCAGTTCTGTGTAGGAGTTCTTGACATTAAATTTGTTAAACAGCCGATCACAGTGGTGGATCTCTTCTGCCGCAGAAAAGCAGTTTACTCAAGTACTACTCCTGTGATGAAACAGTTACTTTCTTAATTATAGGTGGTTTTCATCTGCCTCCACGTTACATTAAAGCAAAATCATTCCTGTGCTGTTTGTCAAGAGGACAAGGAAGAATATGCGCATGTGTATAGCGCGTTAGATTATTGCCTGTTCAACAGCATGAACTCATGGCTCATCCTAAATAGGGAACTTGACGTATGCAGCTTCATTTTTGCTGATACACTTTTAGAATACTGACCTCTACAGGTGGTTCATTCTTCATCTTTATACTGCTGGTGACCTTGAATTACTTTTATTTTATTTACTTCTCAAATGCAATGTGTTCTGCTGAGAGATTTCCCTTTCAAATGAGGCTGACACCACCAAAGAAAGAAGAAAAAAATAGTAAAAAGCTACCTAAAGCTGGTGGTTCTTACCTTTACCCTATCTCTCATCAGTAGTATATTCTGTCTTTCCAAACCTTTCAGGGCTACAGCCATACTTGTGAGCACTCATTTCAGACAGAGCATTAAACTTCAATGCATTTTGTAGTTTCAGAGTGTTCATGAAGTCGATTTCTAGATTTGTTCTTGAAACTTCTGTTGTTTCAATAAATTCTGTCAGTGGAAACGTTGTTTTATATTCTTTTAGTATGTTTTTAGGATGAACTACTTGTACCTGTGCTATGAGCTGCTTGATATGATTTAATTTGGAGCTCTCGGCTGCTGTTAACAACTGAGCTACTCAGACCTGCTGTGAACTGGCTGCAGTCTGGAAGCTTAACTGAGTTAAGATTGCTGCAGTTACAGACTAATTTCGGAGCTGTTTTGAAAATGTCTGGCTGAGTGATTTTTCTTGTGTAAAAAATGACATACACCTAATAAGTACACAGTTATATTTGTAGGATTTCTGTTAGACCAAATACCGAGTCTGATATACCTGTTTGAGGGAGAGATGTGTCCTTCTATTTTTTTTTTTTTGATTTTCTGTTCAGTAGAAATTTCATTATGAGGCTTACAAGAATTTTTCTAAAGCTTACTATTAGAATGAGGGATGTGGTTGAGATGTAGTTGAGTCTTACTTGAAAACATGTTAAGCACAGCACTAGATCAGTACAGGCATCACATCAAATTCTTCTGTTATTTGTCTGTGGCTAGCATTGTAGATGGCATTACTCTGGATTTAATCAAGTGCAGTGAATATAGAATTTAGTCTTCAAATGTATTTCATTGCTAATGGAAAAGGAAATGAAGTAGCTTAGCTTCATCTGTATTATCAGACTCTTTGTGAAGTGCTAAACTCTGGTTTTACAATGAAAGAGTTATGCTGTTTGATTGACATCCTGTAGGAATAGGATGCATTGGTGTCTTCAAGCTTAAAGAAATCTTAAAAACCGAACTAGGGCTGGGACAATTTAGAGGCTTCACAGATCTTAAGAGGTCCCACCACACGTGATATTTTGTTTCACTTTGAACTCTCTTAACAGAAAGCAGGTAGAGATTATTTCTCCATGCTGTCTTTTATATGTTGTTTTGTAGTCTATTAGATACAGGATTTCATGGTATTTTTTTTCCCCACTTGTTTCTCCCATAATGGGTTCAGCATTAAGATACTGTTATACTTTCAGTTCTTCAGGAAAACGAAAACCATGCTAAAGAGATCTTAGGGGCTGAAACATATACAGTGTTATGGTTTCTTGGTAAGTGATTCAGGGTTAATGTCTTATTCAAGGCTTAAACAAGGATGTTTAAAAATTCAGTGAAGTTGAAAAGGTAAATGGATGCAGCTTGAAACTTACTTCTTGCTTTTTAAAGTATAACCAACCAAGGAATTAAAATCCTGAAGGCAATCTGTGTTCTTTAATACTGAAGTTGGTATTATAATCAGTAATACGTGTGTTGTTTTTTTTTTTTTTTTTTTTAAGTCCAAATTGCCAATATACATACCTGAGTGTGATATGTGTGTACTTCCTTTTAAGCTTTGTATCTTAAGATATATGTAGTGAAATAAAGAAGAATTGCTACTGAAGCTTTTTGTACTTGAGTTTTTCTATTCAGTTCACATGCATCCTGTCAGGTGCCTCAGTGTGCATTTGTTTAATTTTCTGGGCTTTCATATCACTTTTGAAAACTCTGTAAAGTACTTGTGAACGTGTTGGTGTGGCTGTCTGAGGGAAATCCCTGGTAGGTCTGTGGAAAGGCACAAAAGGACATGAACACTGTCTAGACCTTCCGTTCACATCCGTTTGCATTAACGTGAAGAGTTCAGTTATGAATTCACTTCATTTTAGAAGTATTCCTTCATTTTCTTACAAGTATGAGCCTGCTTCTTCTGAAGAAGTATGTTCTGCATGCTTAGTCAGTGAAAACTTCTTTCAAAGCTATGTACGATATTTAGTCTGAATTGCCTCATGCGTTATGTGAGTGAATCTTCAGAATGCTACCTAGCAGGTCAGTGTCTTTTTTCTGAACTTATGTCAGTAATTTTTCAAACATAAGCTGTGTGGAGAGACACTTGATGCCTTTAGAACCCTCAAATAATGGAGTCTATAAAAAACAAAAAACAAAAACCATTTTTAAAGGTAGTTATGTTCTCTGTGATTGGAATACAATAAATTCCTTTCCAGATACAAAGTCATGGTTATCCCTTTCAAAAGGCACAAGCTGTTCTTTCATTATGGATATTTTGAGTATTAAACCGAAAGTGAGTAGTCTGTCTTCTGTAAAAATATTTGACAATCCTTAAGAATGGTCACATTCTAATTTCACTGGCTTAGCGAAAGCTGAGCACTTTAAACAGATTTTATTGTATTGGAGTGTTGGAGTATGCAAAAGTAAAGTACAAAGTGAAGCAAAGTCTGAAAGTTGTTGTCAGACATAAAACATAAGCAGTAACATAAAGAGAACTGAGCGCATGATTTAAGGCCAAGAAAACTTAAACTTGAAGCCACCACCTGGAGAGGTGGTGTTTTAAATTGGCTTGTTTTGGCAGTACTTAGGTCATAAAACACAAAAGAGAAAATGGGCTATAAGAATTCATAAATACTGCTTGTTTGGTACAAGGAGCCCGAGACTTGTTTTGGCTGAAATTAACAAAGTACTTACATTTTTGAATAAAGTGCTTTATTTTATTTTATTTTTTTTTGTCTTTAATTGCAGAAGAAATGGAAGGAAAATTCCTGGTTTTGGTTGCTCTTTACCCTGAAGTAACTTAGTTCTATATTTTGGCAAAAATTCTAGCAAGTGAACAGAAAAGTATGAGAGTGAGTGTTCTGGTGATGCCGAACCTTTGGGTAGTCTGTCTGTTCCCTAACACTGAGCAGTTCTGCAACCTTTATTTAAAAACAAACAAATGAAAAAAAAATAAAAACATCACATGTTTGATAATTCCAACGTGCACTTAGTTATTTTCTGACACACTATTCACTGCTGTGGTAAGATGGCCTGATAAAGCCGGTAGTCCTAAAGTAGAATTTCATGCATCACTCCACAGTGAGGTCTTGCCCCTGCCCCCTGCATCCAAGCAATCACTCTGGTTTCAGATCGGTTTCAAAACAGTTTGAATAGTCAGTCTCACATTAGCAAATGCTGAAAGAAGCGAAGGGCTTGCTTCCCTGGCCCTTCCCACAACCCTGACTTTTGGCCTTGCCTTACTCTTGTGCTCTCTCCCCTTCTCTTCTGCCAGCACTGGTGTTCTTCTGGCCCTGTGGTGAGCTACTTCTGTCAGCTAACCTGGCCAGAAGCTAACCAGGTTTGTTTTTCATGCTTGTTTTCTCCTAGCGTCTTTCTGAACCTACAGAGCATTGGTACCAGTATGGGGACAGAAGAAACGTACGCAGGGATATGGGCAGTGGGGACAGCGAAGTGTTAAGGGAAGCAGCATGGCCTGCTTTGGGTGGCAGCCAGCCCTTAGCTGTTAGTAAGACAGGCTTGTGTTTGCATACAGAAAACTTGACTCATGAGCTGTTGTTTGGCAATGGTTCCTCTATCAAAATCCCTTGTGAGAAGTTGATAAACGTTACTGTTTGAAGGCTTACTTTGCATGAGGAGATCTCATGTTAATATTGGTTGCACATGCCTAACAGCTCTGGTTGGAAGCCGTGCTTAGAAGACTGATGGTTACCTCCTTTCTGCAGCGCTAAGGAATTGTAGGTTTTTCAATATCCTTTCAGTTCTTATTCTTGCTTACCTGTAATAGTAAACTGTACAGTATTTGTCTTAATTTTAATGTAAAACCATTTTTTCTGTGTTCTCGTTAAATACCCCTAGAAATCTGGTTTTAATTTTGAGGTGCAAGCGTTATAGGAATGAAACTGTGCGAATGTTTTATGGCTTCATAGAATGAAAGACTTCAAAACATTCTGGGAGGAGAAATATAAGAAAATAATTGGTTATTGATTGCTACTTGTGGCTTGACTAGAGAACATGCAAGTTAATGTTTGGAAGTGTTTAATGCTGTATTATTACCTTAGGAAGGATAATTACATAATAAGGTAAGGATGCTTTTCACCACAGAAAGGCTGTCTTCTGCATTTTGTCAGCTTTCAGCATTTTCCAGCTATAACCTACAGAACTGCTGTAACAGCATACTTTGAGAAGCTGCAGCAAAATTTTTGTTTATTCAAAGTGCTACTTGTCCTCATTTATTTATTTAAAAAAAAAAAAAAAAAATCTGTTAACAATAACAGGTATGTAAGTTCCAGGTGTAGTGTTAAAAAGTGAAGCCAATTAAAAATTGGGTTATTTGAATATAAATTCCAGTTCTAACTTCTCCATTAAATTCTGCTTCTAAAGTGTGTGTGGTTTCTAAAGTGCATTTTATTAATGCTATTTCAGCTCATATAAAACTTGTTCCAAGAAAAGCATTGAAAACTCATTTCTGTAGAAAGTATGGTATTTAGGATTTAAGCAATCAAGAAATGCTGCACAGCCCAGCTGAGCTGTGGAGTACGGAATGAAAAGCTACAAGGAGAAATAGAAAGAAGGGTAGTCAAGTCTTCAAAATGGAGAAAAATAAGTAAGTCTGTCTCTTGGGTAAGAACTCAAGGTAGAGAAATCTTAGCCTCTTCGCTAGAAACTTTAGGTATTTCTAGAATCAGATCCCATCAGATTTAGTAGTTATTTTGGGGATAGAAAAGTAAGTTGTTTTTGTAGCTAGAGTGATAATACTTCGTTCAGTTTGGGATACGTGGATGTTTCTTCTAATTAACAATGTTAAATTGTTGTAATTACTCCTAGTCATTTAAATACCACAGTGCTGAGCATGGAGTTCTGACTCTTCTAGAATTGTTACTTCTGTGTTACTGATCCTCTAAAGGTGTAATTTTGTTTTCGGAAGGTAATCCTTTCAGACTTCAGTGCTGTAGCAACGTGGCTGTGTTAGTAGAAAAATGTTAAAACTTGGATGATCTGGAAGTACAGCAGAAATCAGTAGGTTGCTTAAATACCTGGTAGCTATGAAGGAAGAAAGCAGTGAATGCAAGTATCAGGCAGCTTACTACTGAGGCGATTCATCTTTGTTAAATGCGAGGAACAGCATTTTAATAAAAGGAGCTAGTGAAATCACACAATGAACGGAAACAAATGTTTTCAGGGATTGAAGGTAACGAGGCTCCCTCAGACATCTCTGCTGAAGTACTGCTGTGTACTGGTGCAAGGCCCATTAACATCAGAGAGCAATCATCCTTCCAGCTTGTCTGTTGATGTAGGAGACTGCGCTGCATCGCATCAGCTTTCTATCATTGTGGGGATGCCATCATTTAATGCCACTCATACTAAGGGAGCTGTCAACACAAAGCCTGCCTGCCTGACTCAGCAGGCAGCGAACATCCCAAGCAGCAAGGAGCTTGATTTGGCAAATATTTGGGCAGATATAATGATATCTATGAAGTTTCAAGACGGATTTATCTCTCTCCTTTGATGGATAACATTACATTTTCTTACCTTGAGAATGTGCCTCAAAAAAGGCAATAAAATCCCTGTCAAACAAGTTGGAAGAAGTGTATATTTCTAAGCTGAGGAAAGAAAAAGTGGGGTTTTTAGTTTGTTTAGTTGATTAAGTGTCTGAGAGCCCTGCTGGCAGCACAGGCTGTGCCAGATCTTTGTAGTTGGTTCAGACTGGAATCTGACAATGACTTTTGGAAGTAACCGAATTATTGAGAATTGTTGGCTTTGAGCCTCTGTGAAAGGAGAACGTTTGGCAAGAGTTGGACTCCATTCCAGGGAGCTTATGGAGGAGGAAGTACTGGTACAAGATCCATACTGGAAGAAAGTAATATTGGGTACTGGTAGGGCAGTGCTGACTTCATCAGCTAAAGTTCTGGACTGTATAAATGCAGGAGGAGAGGACTTCTGAAAGCTTTTAATAGTTAACTTAAAGCCTATTTTTATTTTTTTCTCCTCCATTCCTGAAATAGTAGACAGAAGCAGCAACATTTTGCTCAGGCAGATTAATAGATGCTATTATCAAGCAGCCATCAGGACTTCATTGTGCTGCAGGGCCAACAGTGAAGTTCTAACCTTGCAAAAGCTTCTTGCTTGGATTAAAAAAAAAAAATAAAAAAATCTTGATTTTATTTTTGTTTTGTGAAAGAAGAAGGGTGCTAAATGAGCCAGATTGTAGTAATTACCTAAGTTGGTATATCCTATATTTTTCCTTTTGTTTGTTCACATGTGCTGTAGAGCTAGCCTACCACTTCTCTGGCTTAGATGAGCAGATACGTGCAGTGCTTGTGTTTATCCATTAACCCTTCTTCACTCTTTAAATACTGAACAGCTAAACTTCGTTTTTAGAGTTACAAGATGGTGATTAATGCTGGCATGTTCGTATAACAGAAAGCAGTGCCCAGCTGAGTCGTCAGGAACAGAATTCTGTTAGGAAGGTTCCGTGCTGGACCTGGGTACAGACAGCTCTGCTGCGTAACTGCGCTCCTGTTCAGTAACGAGAGTTAAGCCCTCTCTGAGAGTGAGTCTGTTAGATGTGCTCTTCAGAGCAAGTAGTTGTGATAAATGTTATAAATGTTCTTTTTTTCTAATATATGCCTATCTGAGGTAAATATGAAAACCTCTTTAGTTTCTTTGTATTCTGCTTTTTTTGTTGTATGAAAAGCTGAAGATGTTAGCATGCTGCTTCGTTCGGTATAAGATGCTGTGCTGCTGTTAATAGATGGTCTTCAGATCACAGAAGTTTTGGATAGCCAAAGAACTTATACTTTCCTAAGGTACACAGTATTTTAATCTAAGTTTTCCTCCACATGCTTTTAGGAAAAGGACTTGGTTTAGATCTTCTAAAGATCAGACCCAGATTTCTGTGATCGTGACTGCATGTCTGTAATTATTTCAAATCACAGAAGTGTAAATTTGGGATTGTGTTGGCCTCTTCTTTGTGGTGTTATATTCTGTACCTGTCATCTTACTTAAAGCTCAAAATACTGAATCTCTAAGGTGACAATGTTTTGTCTGATATTTTCCATTTGGCTCATCTACGTGAACTAGGAAATGGAAAGCATGCTATTTTGTACAAATGTGAGTACTTTTCAGCATGGCTTCTCCTTTGCTCTTAAATTGTTTTTTCTTCTTTCCTTCAAACATCTGATTGTTAATTAATGCATTATTGATCTTCTAAATATCAGCAGATCACTTCTAATTTGTTGCAATTGGGTAATTGAAATTGTATTTTAATTGTGCTTGTTTAAAAATGTGTGACAATAATCTACAGCGTGAAAAGAAACTGACCTCAAGTTGATCTTGGTTTGTACCGCTCCAAGAACAGCGCCTTTGCTCTTTGTGTTCACGATTTAGTCTGTTTACTGATACGCTTTCAGGGGGATCAAAGCTTGCTGGATGCTGTGTGATACAATGAAGGACCGAACGTACTTCTTCTTGACTGTTTTAGACTTACTTTTAGAAAAGCTGTCACACTTGGAGTTCTCGCTTTGCTCATTAGAATTAGCATCTCAGTTGTACGCTGGGTAACTTGGATTGTTTTATGCTCTGTTGCTCCAACTGGCAGTTTTGGGAAATGTAACGCAACCGGTAACAGTAGCTGCTGCCTCTGGGACTATATTTGAGTATTTTTGGCCTGGTGTGCTCGATCTTGTGACGCTGGCCATGATTTGTTTTGTATATAAATACGTATATTTTAAAGGGTATGTGGTTATATAAAGCTGTTGAGACATAACTGAAGTAACCACAGGCAAATTTGCCAGTAGAATAGATCATTCTGATAGCTAGTATCTTCAGACAGACTTGCTTGTTGGAGCTGTTCAATCTGCTCCTGCATGGTTTGATACAGGGAGGAGACTCAGCAGCGTGATGCAATTTAATTTACTAGCAGTTAACTGTGTGTGTGTTTGCTGTGAGCTCTGGCTTGTAGCCCTGCTCAAAGCTTGATCTCTGAGCTTGTTTGCTTTGTTCACCTTTGCAACCAAGGAAGTTTCAAAACATAGTCTGTGTGCACAAACATGTAACTATTATTTATATGCAGGATATAATCTGTAAATAACAGAATTTGTATTTTTCTTTCAGAAATCTAGGCTTAAATTGGATGGAAGAATTGTGTTAAGGTTTGTTGTAGTAAATGGTAGTACTTACGGTCACGGGCAAAGATTAGCTTTACTCCTTAGTTCACGAAGTACCTCTGGGGCTTTGTAAAGAAATTGCTTTTTTTTTTTCTCTCTAGTTTAAATGCTGTTATTTATAGTTTTTCTACTGGCTTGTGTTTGTACTGTTTGAGTTAACAGAAATAACAAATGTTTTACTGACATTGTATTACATACACTAAATATGCCCTCCTCTTTGAACTGAACCTGATTTTTTTTTTTAATTTTTAATTTTTTTTTTCTGGTAAGAAGGGTGTAGCAGTATGCCATTTTCTGTTATAGGACAGTTTGGGTGGGAAATGCCAATTCCAATTCTGTCTCAAGCAGGTTGTGTTGTATCTGAAGTGTCTAGGTTATGTCAAGGCATTTGGTTTGTTCAATGACTTGATTTAGAGTCTAGGAAGTGTACAATATAAAGAAGGGAAAATAGACAACAAATGACATTTTGAGAGTGCTGTTACTACAGAAATTAATAAACTAATGTTCCTTTATGTAGAGAATACATGGGCATTATTACAAGGAATGAATAGGATTGTGAAATTAAGTTAAAAGTAGTAATTGCTTTTTTCTTTTACATCCTATATCAAATTATATTAGGTAATGAGTGGAGGAAAAAAAAAAAGCAAAAACATACTTGCTAGTTAGACAGCTGTATTGCTGGTACCAAGTTACAATTTGAATAGACATTGTTAAAATAAATTGAAGCTTTACACCAGTTTTTCTAGAACCAGATTTTTTTTTTTTTTTTTACCAATTTCTTCTGACTTTATACAGTGTAAGTATTTTGTTGTTAGCAAAAGTTGCAATGTACACTGACTTTGTCTTCTGACCTGAGAATATACTGGTCTTGCAAATTTTCTCCACTGAAGTACATATTTTTTTAAAGTTTTCCATAAAGAGAATTCAAATTGCTGATAGTTTTGAGGTTATAACTCATTTTTAACACCTGTCAATACTACTCTTGGTCCAAGCTTTGGTTATTACCCAGGCAAGTTGTATACTTGCTGTCCATTACTCCCATTTGATTAACTTTGTTCTGAAGTTTTAATTGTGGTTGCTTATTCTGGGGATGGAAATTAACTTTGTGTAGTTAACCTCTTATTCTTAAAATGACTTCCAAAATAACTTGTATAGCAGGAGCTTTTTCGTTGCAGTGTAAGGTAAGCAATCGTATGCTCTTGGATTCTTCAGGATAAACAATGTTTCAAACATGCAAATTAATTTATTTACTACTATTCATGATTACTGTTGGTGTTGGAAACTGATCTTACAAACAGATCTTTGCAAATAAAAATGGAAGCTAATATTTTATAGGTCATAATTAAGATATGTGATGCCGATTCAGGGTAGCATCAATCTCTGTAGTGCCTCAATGTGCTTTTGGATTTCTGTTATTAATCCTTGGTAGCAAACAAGCTTTACTCTCACGCTTGCAAACCTGACTGGGTAGGTAGGTTAGGATATTGAAGCAGTCAAGCATAGGAGAACCTCACTTTTAGACCACAAAATGGATTAGTTGTTCAACCTCAGACTCTGTGGTTCAA
This sequence comes from Aythya ferina, assembly GCF_964211825.1. NCBI lineage: Eukaryota > Metazoa > Chordata > Aves > Anseriformes > Anatidae > Aythya > Aythya ferina. The sequence goes on along the minus strand of NC_140307.1, from coordinate 18,202,323 downwards.
TACAGGGGGGTCATGCATCATAAAATGATCCCAGGAAGTTTCCAAAAGGACTTGTGGAGTCTGGAGTTCGTACCAGGTGATTTTGGTTCAAGATTCAAGGTAGTTTTTACCCTAACTTATTCTCCCGAACAAAAGGTACAAAAAGGGATACTTTTTTACTACCCCCACTGGTTCTTTAGTAAGTAGAAATACTGGTTATTGCGTTAGCAATGGGAAAATTTCCTTTCTGATTTGAAGGGTTGGAGAGAACTGCAGGATCTGGTCAGGAAAATCTCACTTTGATCAAAACAAAACAATCAAAATAAAGCTGTTACATTCAGAGCACAAGTCAATTTTGAGACATGTTCGAGCAACCCTCTGGTTGAGGTAGAAGGCTGGAATTGTTTGAAACTCTTTGTCAAGGGTGGGACTAAGTGTACCATAATGGGGTCTCCTCCATTTTTCTCCAAGAACTATGAATGAGAAAGAGTACTGAACTCCACTTAAATTGGAGTGTTCTGTTTAGCTTTCAGTTATCATTGATTCGCCTCTGATCATTACAGATGGAGATTTGAAGTTTCTCATGAATATATTTTCATGCTTGAAATGTTTCCCCTTGCCTTTCCTTTTTTGCGTGGGGGGTATAGAGAAAGCTCTGTAGCGTTTGAAACGAAAGTGTTTTGCCTTCTACCGAATTAGTGTTGCATCTGAATTTATCGAAATGGCACTTAAGTGTCTATGCTGCTCTTAGCTTGCCTAGGTTTCATTTCTCCTTTCCATTTGATTCATGCTTTGTTTATTTTAAGATCACCAAATGACATGTATTGTCTAAGCTGCTTTTGGTTTAAGTAATTTTAATGGCAATATGTGGAAGTATATTTTCTTGTTTATCTGGCTTACGAAGTCCAAGTGTGTTCTTAAAAGAATAAAATCGTGTATATTCTATTAGAAATATTAGGTCTACCATAAAATGAGAAATGTTTTCTATTTGGGATCAACAAGAAGAGGCTGAGAACTACTTTAACCTATTGAGACTTAAAATTTTTAATTGAGATTGCTTTGACAAAGGAAAACTGATTTCCTTTTGTGTCCACTTATCAGAGTCTAAAATTATATTTCAGGTCATAATTTGTATCATACTTCACAATAGACTGGTGCAGTATGGGGTCTAAGAACAGATCGGTTTGCTTGGGTGTCTAAGATGCAAAATACAATCTGTGCTTTTACAGTTTGTGCTCTAGGTATTTTTGCAATTGATTTCAGTTGCTGAATCTGATCTGAAGGAATATCATTACTGTGAAACAAAATTGGATAAAGAAGCTATAAAAGATAGAAACTCATAGCTTGAGTACCTAGTATAACAATCTACAATGTGATTTTTTTGGGGTCAAATCATTTTTTGAGCAGATGGTAACCCTATAAAGTATATTATCTTGCTTACACATACATTAGAGCTCAAGTCTCTTGAAACAAGTTTAAATACGGTCTTCTTTGTCTTAAACCAGCAAGAACACCAACTTTCATTTCAGTTTATTTGTAAAATCAATTTTTTTATTAAATGAATGTTTGGACCTGTTTCTTCAGGATGAATACATATGTTGAAGTAGTAACACAACAGGCTTCTTCAACCTCTCCTCTACAAGAGCTTGAAATGCTCACACTGCCATCTTAACAGTGACATTAACCCAAACCTTAAAAATATTTTTAGAGTTCAATTTATAAAGCTGGAGTGTATTCTTGCACCTGTTTGGCCTGATCTTGCTGAGGTGATGGAGGAACAGGCAGCCTTTCCTGGGGCCTGGGCTGCGCTTGCAGGTCGCAGAGCTGCAGAGACCACTTCCAGGGCGACTGAGGGCAGGGGAGGCAGAGGTAGAGCATGAAACAGAATTGCTTTGTGAGCCAGAACCAGGCCACCAACTGCTGGCTGAATCATCTGCAGCAACTACAAAAATCACTGAATTATTCCCTGGTTAAATTATGGCATATCTACTACAGCAGGAACTGATTTTGGTTGAAGGCTATGAAATCAGCACGAGTCATTTTCAGTGCCTTACTATCCTCACTGCCTAGTGCGCTTTAAAGGAGGAAAAAAAAGAGGAAGGGGTAGAACCTTGTTATACTTCTGCTTGCTGAACTGCATATATCTGCATTATATATATATAAATATCTGTATTATTAGACCCTTACATGCCTCTTCTTTGGATTACGTAAACAGATCGAGATACTGGAGCGTTTCCACGTGTGACACATTTTTCAGTGCTCTCTGAACACTTATATCTTCTCTGTCTCCGCTGACTTCCTTGATGAATTAGTAGATGCTGGGATTGGTCACCAGCTTCCCTCGTGGCAGGTGTTCTACAAAGGTGACGGTCTGCCCAGTTTGGCCCTGTCTTGGCTTTCCCAGGAAAATGCTTGAGCCCCTTCAGTGGCACCATTCCTTTGAGACATGTTAAATTGATATTACCAAGGGTGATTCCTATGTTCTTTTGGGATTACTGCTCCTATTTTATACTCTGTGTCCACCTTCCCACCCACATCTGGAAGGTTTATCTTACGCTTCTGGTTCATTCATGCATAAATACCTTTGGCTATACTGAAGTATGCAATATTGTTAGTTTATGCCCAGCCTGCTGGAGTTGATCTGGGTCTCTGACTCTTGCAGAGTCAGAGATTTTTTCTTGTCTATATCATCAGTGGGGAAAAAAAATAGTGTAAAAAGCAGAACAGGTTCCTTAAGCACCAGCATAAATATGTATCTGATTTCCTGGCTGGGAATTGTTGGGTAGCCAGTTCTTAATTCGTCTGGCATGTGCTATTTTGCCTGGGGGGCCAGGGGGCAGCAGGGGTATCGTTCCAAGTGAAATCAAAACATCTTGTAGCAGTAAGTCACAGCGTATGTGTTCTTTATGTGGTATATGAAATAATTCCGTGCAATCTTCAAGGAGGTTTAAAGTGAGAATGTGTATACCTCACATGCAAATTCGTATTAAACAGTTGATCTAGCTGTAAGCCTACTTTTGGCTTTTAGAAAAAGAAAAAATGACCCATGAAAAAATAGGAGAAACACCTGGTTCTAAAAAAAAGTTTTGATACTCTTGACTACTCCAGCTAACTGTACGGGCTTTTTTAGAAAAAGGAATTTTGTGAAGAAGTTAAAACATAATTTTCCTTCCAACCTTAAAATATTATATTTTTGTTTTAGAGATGTTTGATCAATCTATATGCATAATTCAAACGGTAGAATGAAAATATGGGAATTTTTAGCTGTGCATATGCTAATTAGCAGAACCTTAACATAAGTCCTTGTGTCTCACTGACACAAGTTTATAATTTTTAAACAAGTAACACGTTTTCCTGATTAGGGGTCTAAACACTCCATGCATAACCATTATCTCCTGACTTGTTTCCTCTATAGATTATTATGTATCATCTTAAACTTTCACACTTCTGTGAGGGTAAGATTTTTTTCTTCCTCCTACTATATGTCTTCTGCAACTAAAGCAATGGAGGACTTGTTGTGATTATCATAGGATTACTGGTGCTGTTGTTTCTGGCAGAGAAGAGTCACTTGTGCCAAAAGATTACTTTCGCCTTTGTCACTGCCAGCCACGACTTTTTACTCAGCTCCTGGATCAATTACAATAAAACAACAACAATGCTGTCAGCTGCAAAATGCAGCAAACTTCCACGAACTTGGCTCAATATAGGGAAATTTTTGCATTTACAAAGAGCGTTCTCCAGCCTTGAGGGTTCTTCCTGCAGTACAAGAAAGGAGTCCATAGTTTTCATCTGGGTGATTGGACTGTACTTTCAGTTTAACATGCCTTGTGCAGGCTGTCTTTGTTAAAACAGTATTTTATAACTTCATAAAGCATGTTCTTTAAGGAAATAATGATTAGAATGCTATCACTGCATAAGTAGCTACTTAAATACCAGCTTGTATTTTCTTGCATTTTATTTGTAATGTGGCCAGTCTGAGATACATTAGCGAAAACAAATTTGCAATATAAAGTTTGGACTTAAGAATGATGGTGTGGAGTAACCTGCACTGAAGTCTTTTTTCTAAATTGTGGTGCTATAAAGCTTCGTGATTTATACTACATATCACATTAGGCATTTATGCTGTATTTTCAGAACCCTTTATGGGATAAGTCTGGTTGAGAGGGGGAGAAAAAAGTAATTAGTTGTGTTTTGTAGGCCAAAGTGCATTTAGGATGGAATTGTTCCTTCCTTCAAAAATAAAAAGTCTTGTGCTCTCTCTGTATATGATCAGTGGCGCAATTGCTAGAATAGTCATCTTACCCTGTGTGAATGAATTTACTGTAGGAGTACTATGGCAATTAGTTGTTTTGGAATGTGGTTTAAAAGATAGCTTAGCCAGTTAATGTTGAATAGAAAGTAATTGAAGCAAGTGCTGGCAACGGTATTGTTGGCTAGATAATACACAGGATATATATTCTGATACTGATTTTAAAGCTCTCCCTATTTTTTCCTTCCCCTTTCTCTTTTGAGCTGTAACCTTGATTTGCATAAAGAGAACTGATTCTAAAAGAACCGTTACAGAATTAAAAAAGATTCCTCTTTTAGAAGAGCAGACATCATGAGTCTTTGTGGTTTTTCTTTTTTTATTAGGCAATTGAAATATAAAGCACTCTGTCTTGCCTTTTTCTCCCTTATGCTAAACTGTCTTGCATGTAATGTGAAGACCAAATAGGGAAAATAATTTCACAGGCTTTACAATACTCAAGTAAAACATGAGAGCGAAGAGTAATAACAAGTGTACATTTCACAGTACGTACTACAATATTCTGTGCTAAAGATGCAGGATAAATCATGCTGTGCAAAAAGCCAGCCTAATGTGGCTGAGCTTGTTTTGTTACTTGGGTAACTTCTTACAGGTTATGTAGGGCTGGCACTGCAGATCTGCAAATCTTAACTTTTTTTGCTCCTGTTTTCAGCAGCTGCAGGAGTGTAAATGAGTAGGTTGCTTTGTAGCCAGCTTCGTTATCAAGGAAATTGTTCATGTTAAATTTTGCTTTTAGAAATATTATCTTAAAAGATGGAATTTGCTTTCAGGTTACATCAGAGAACATAGCTGACTTTGCTATCTCTTATTATAGGTTTGTGCTTTTCTTTTTATTGCTAGGTATGGATGAGCGAACAGGTGCCACATCATGGGGAACAAGTGGTCAGCCAAGTCCTTCATATGAATCTTCAAGGGTAAGGTTCCCACATTATAATTGATAATAAAGTTTATGAGAATGTACAGAGAAAATCAGCAGATGATCTGGCCATGTTTTTAAGGGTAAGCTCCTTTAAAAAGGTTAGCATCTCTTCAGAGATTCTAATGACTTTGAAATGCCGCAATAGCAATTCAGATTTCTAAGGCTAAAAGATTTGTATGTTTAGTATTTATGAAAATAAACCATACGTACCTGTATACTTGCATGATCAGCATGCATTTTATTTACCGTATCATCAGAAAATGAAAATAGAAGTCATGTTACTTGTTCAGGAGCAGAGATGCATTGGCAAAGTACACGGAGCTCTAGCCTTTCCATTGACATTACCCAGCTGAAGTATGTGCTGCGTTATGGTGTTGGAGAAAGGCTTCACTTTTTCAATGGCTTTCTTCTGTTCCTGTTGTAGCTTCATCCACCCCACATACGGATCCCAAGTTTTTTGGTAGTATCTTGTATCTGACAATAATACCGTCTTGTTAAAACCCAACTCAGTGGTTAAAAGCCAGCTTTTCCTGTAGTAAATCACATTACCTTTTATCTACTCAGTTTTCATTTTACGAATACATACTCCCTAAAGAGCTAGTGAGCTAAGTACCTAATGAATTAATAGAAATGCACAGCATAATAGTTAACCCTGATCTAAATAATCTGTTCTGAATTCACTACTGTCGACCCAGAGAGCTGTTAGCAGCTTTCTCCTGCTGTGGAATGTAGTGGGTGGGCTACAAGGTCTTGTCCAGGTGGATATTGCAAAAACCTGCATCTGACTTCGGAGGAGAACATTAGGAAGACTCTCTATGAAGTTTTATTTTTTCCCATTGATCTTCAATAAATAATCTACGGCAAATGGGTGGAAAAAAATAACTGTGTTGCAGAAGTATTTCTGTGCAATGTAGAAATCGGGTATCCTTAAAAACATCCTGAATAACTTGAGGCAGGAAGCCCAGCCTTTAGATGCCTTATCTTCATTTGCAATGGAATCTTATTATACAGCTTTTACTATTTGGTATTCTTACTGTAAGTGTTCAGTGTTTTGACACTCATCTATGAAATTGCTGATCAATATTAATCAGTAATGAGTCAAGCTGACCTAACCGGAATTTGAGTTATGATTCAAGTTCACAACTGGGAAATTAATACACTGTCCAAAAATAAAACCACCAGAAATCATATATTAAAGTTGTTGCATCTATCATTAAAAAAAGTAAAACAGTTGTCAATATAAACTTGTCTTGATCCCTGTGGAAGGATTCAAGTAAAAAAAAAAAAAAAAAGTTAAATTTTTGCATTTGTCAGGTATCTCCCTACTCCCAGCATTTATAACTTTGGACTTAAAATAATTTATATTAAAAAAAAAAAAGTCCTCTCAGCAAGCAATTACGCAATGTTGTTGAAAATGAAGTAATCCTGCTCAATAAAAAAGGCTGTTTCTTAAACTGTTCGTGTACTTGTAATGTTGAGGTGGTAAAGTTTCTTTCACTTCATTAGGGGATTTTTCTTTTTTAATCTTAAAGACAACAAAAATCCTGCATGAGGAAAAAGTACTGAAGTTAATGACAGACTCCTGTGCATTGAATATTTTTACAGATGTTTTTCTACACTACCTTTTTTCAGAAAGCTTGCTAAAATATATAAACATAAGGGCAAGCCTTAGGTTAGCATGGAACATGTCCATAAATTTCTTCATGGAATGACCTTATCTGCGAGCTGTTGGCAGCTGTGGAGCTGGTATGGCAATGGCTCCTGGCAGATCAGACACCAGCTGATGGGCGACGGTAGGTTTAGGTTGTCCTTTGGGCCCTATGTGGTTTGTTGTCTTAGGAGGCTTGTTTTTGAAAGACTGCAAAAAATCTCCTTGGTTTTATGGAGTATATCATCTTCAAACACAGAGTAGTAATAAGAAGGGCGTGTCCCACAGGATTGGAATAGATTTTTTGCAGAATTGATGTGAAATGGATATCCGAAGCAATTCAGAGGGTATTTAGTTCTTTGTCTGGGTTTTCAGTACACCTTGAAGCTAGATAATGGGACAGGAAAAGCAAACTTTCTGTAGAGCCCTGCATGAAACAATAAAGAATGGTTGTCCGGGATGTCATTTAAATAACAGCTTTGTTTAAGGAAAAATTTAATTCCTCTTAAAGGAAAACGCTATTCTTGTGTTTTCCCCTAAAAGGTCATGAACAATAGAGTTGTGTGTTGTCTGGATATAGGATTTGTAATGATAAAGAGGTACAAATCAATTCATTCCATGGCCAGGTTTTTCTGGAGGAAAAAAAAAAAAAGTAGAACACAGGAAATGGTCTTTTGCATTGTAATCCCAGGAAAAGCACCAGACTTCATTTACAAGTCTAAACCAAGTTTGTGTGCATATGTTTTGGGTAAGACTTATTGTCATTTATTTCTTGGTTTTCTTTCAACTAACGAGGCTCACAACGATACTTATTTAGAATTCTGAATATAGGTAACTTCTGGCTACTGCTTCATATGCTGACCAGAATAGATAAAAATGAGTGCGGGGGTCTGTATTGCAGGAATATAGATCATAATATTTCACAGTCAGCAGGGCAAGTGATGGACTTTACCTTTTATGTTTCTCCGTTACATCTTCTGATGACTAACATTTAGTATTTAAATAAGTCAAAATGATCTTGCTAATATGTTTGGCTCCAATGCTTCAGAATGCAGTGCTTTCTCATAATTTCAGTATAGAACGTTCATCTTGTCGTAATTGTTCTTACGACTTCCTTGTTTACAGGAAAATGGCAGTCTTCATGGAAAAAGCTCAGACCTCTCCACGGACATAGAGAAGTTGAAACCGCAAGAGGTACCGATTTCTCTTCTTTATATTGTGTGTGTGGTGGCTTATTTATTTATTTATTTTAAATCTGCCTGCAGCTGGCTACTGGAGTTTTTTCCTTAGAAGTCACAGTACAGCGACGGAATTGTTTAATAGTTTAAATCGTTGGCAAAATACTGGCTGGAATGTCCAGAGGCACATAATAGGTTGGGAATTAATGGTAGTTAAATGCGTACCTTTCACAGGATCATTAAGTAAGATGGTGGAAGACTGGGTAAAGGGAGATCTTCCTCTGATCTCCTTTCTCCCCTCCTGCTAAAGGTCTGTTTGTAGTAATGCTTAAGGAAAGAGTATAAATGCAGGGCAATTATTTTGCCGCCTTTACTGATGTACAGTCCTGGTGAAGCCCAGCACTTAGGGATTTAGGAGACTGTCTGGACAGAGCCAATCTTATAGATATTGTTCTTATAGCTACTGGTGGACTTGTTCTCTGAGAGTTGTGAATTTTTTTGATTGTGATTATAGTTTTGGCAAAAATAGCAAACATTCTGTGGCAAAAATACTGATGGTTGTGTGCTGACCAGTGATTTAACTGATTTCTACCATGTTCCTGTGTTTTGATGAGTGGTGATTAGCAGTTACTTACGTACTTCATATTTTTTCTTTCTTTTTTCTTTTTTATTTTTTCATGAACATCTTTGTTGTACATTCCAGTCACGTGTCTCCTCCACCAAACTGAGCAATCATAATCTACTGGTCTCTCATACAGTAACTTTACCTAGCTTCCGGTTAGGTTAGTTCTTGGTACCAATCTCTGAATTTTTCTGCATAACTTAGAATTGGGTTGATTACTGCTGCATGTGCTAGTCAACATGAGGGTATGCTGTCCGTTTCTGCATGACAAAAATACTTCTCTGTTCTTTTCTTACTTGTTCCTAAGTCTTGCACTTTTTGACTGTCACTGAGCTCTGAAGTGACATTGTTTCAAAAACTATATGGGATACCAAGATTTTTTCCTTATACTCTGCAGTAGTTCCCACCTTGTACTGTCACAATTATTTCTTTAAGCACATTTCTCATGTTTCTTTTGTGTTTACACCAAACATTATTTACTATTTCATTGCAAATTTTGTAGAGAACTTGCTTTGTAATTCTGCACTAATATTTAGTAAGGATGTTTTAAAACATTTTTTGTTATCAATAAATTATACCATCTCTCTGTTTACCCAGTCTTCTCTATTTATTCATGCAGCTGTTGAAGAATGTTGATCTGAGTACAGTTTTTTTGGGGGAAATGGGGAAAACACATTGGTAACTTCCTTTCACTATGAAAACTGGGCGATATTCCTGTGCTTGGGGTGGGGTGTTTTGTCTTTTAATCTATTGATCAGTAATAAATTCACAAAAATCCTTCTCACATCCCATAACATTTTAGTTTACTTGGCTCTTTCTTTTGGTAGTGTTTTGAACTAGCATTAAAGTTGGAAAGTCTGAGAATCACTGTAGACTTGAGAAAACCTTATATAATAGCCTTGTTTTTCAATGCCTAATAACGCTAAATATTCTAGCACTGGAGGATTAGTGGGTATTTGTATATTTAGAATCGGCTGTGATGATCTTAAATTCGTGAAAAGGTATGAATCAGTGACATCTGTGTGCAAAATCTCCTGCATAGAGTGAATGTTTTGCTAGAAAAATGAACCACTTGAAAATATATCTATAGTGGAAAATAAAAAGTAGGAAAGCTTTATTTTTAGAGGAATAATTCAGGGGAGCTAATTAGCAGGTCAGTCGAATTCTACAGAATGCTGATGTCTGCTTTAATCTTGAATGATTGTAATGAAGTCCATTTACAATACTGTGTCAAATTTGCCATCAGTTGGGGTGCTTTCTTTTTTTCTGACTATTCAATCTTGATTTTACCTTGATCTGGGCAACTGTGGTGGTTTTCAGATTGCTGTCTTTTGATTAATGTATGCAAGTCTCTCCCTTATCTGAGCGATGTAGTGCTAGAGATTTTTGTATGTGTTCATAATCCCTTGCATTAGAAGGGTAGCTGTCTCTTAGCATATGCTGCAGAGAATTGGAAAGCTGGTTTTTAAAGCCTTGCTCTGCTGAGCTCTTCGAAGCCAATTCAGAGGTACTGGAGCAAGTAGCAGTTTGATTGTTACATGATAATGTCTTGCCCTATAGCTCTTGAAAATTTTGTTTTCCTGGTGTGAGATGCTTCCAAAATTCCGGCTTTCTACTTTGTCTGGGAGTTGTCATTGATTCGCATAACCTAGCAACAAGTTGGTATATTTATTCTTTTTGGATAAATATAATCTTTTAATGAAGTTTTTCTTTCTACTGTAGCATGGTTAATAGTGGCTTTTATTTTCTGAATCATGATGCTCTGGGATTTTCTTTCATATTTTTGATTTTGTTTCAACACTCTTCGGAAAATGAAAAAAGGAACAAGGTTTTCATCTGTTTAAATTGCTCTTTCCAAAAGAGAAAAATACATATATATATTTTTTTTTTTAAATAAGACATTTCCTTGCTATATATTTTTTCATTTTTTTTTCTAATACATACATATGTGGTAATTTTAACTTTTTAAAATAAATTAGCAGCGATATTTTTGTTACAAAACTTCTACCATGGGTGCTTGAAGTATTTTCCAGCATTTATATTGCAATAAAAGCTGTAAATGTACATTTTGACCTGTTTTAGCATAAAATCAAGTTTCAGCACTGAGTATGCAGTCTATTCTCCTCTCCTGTTGAGTTGCGTAACTCTTATATATCTATTTGAAGTCAGAGTTGAACCATTCAAGGTACTGCTGCTAGACATAGATAATAATGTAGCACCAGTCAACAGGCTATGCCCTACATGTATGTAAAAGACTTAGATATACATTGGAGCCGAAAATATTATTTGCCCATTCTATTCTTTTTACACCCCCCCACCAGTAGTACTTTTAATTTGCAAAGAAGTCAAAAAAACAATAGTAATGAGATAGCAGGTTTTGAAATAGTATTTTATACCTCTTAATCTCAGGTACATTACAAGAAAGGAAGCTGTTAAATAGCAAAACAAGACAAGAGGGACACAGAAATACAGTAAGTGTTATCAAGTCTGTTGTACTTGTGTCCTTTTTGTCCTCTGGTTTCTTTTTTTTAATTTATTTTTATTTTTTATTGTTGTTGTTGGGGGAGGGAGATTGGTGGTGGTTCTGCTGATTATTTGCTTTTCCTGATGTATTCTATAAGTAAGCAGATGATACAGTGTGAAACCAAAGCCTAAATTCAATATCCCGTATTTAGTGCACAGGATGTTTCCACAAATGCAGCTTACTTTGTAATTTAACTTATGGGCAGCTCTATTTAAAACAGGTTCCAGAATTTTAAGCACAGTCTCTAGATAGGTTTCTTAAGTATTATTTTCAAGCTTGTTCATGCCAGTACGTTGGCCTCACTTGTGTTATTTTATTTCCTGATTTATAGTTTAGATAAGAGCTAGAGAAATCTGTTTTCAGTCATAAGTTATTATTGTAGAAGTTTTTTTTTTTTTTTTTTTTTTTTATCTCCCTATTATATTGAAATTAGTGTTGGAATATGATTTCAAATGAGCTTTCTGTGTGGCCAAAGAAATGTCTTATTGCATGTTGCATTGATACTTGTCTCACAAGAATTCAGAGAGGTGTAATTGGCTGTTTGGTTTAGTTGTTTAAAATCAGGTCCATTATTCACTATGTTAATTTCCTGGAAATAGATTTAGAACTGGAGAAAACGCTGGTTATTGGAGAACAGATGCCTTGTTCAGTGTGTTGTGTTCAGTCACAAGTTTTGCGTGTTCACAGAGAACTCTCTTTACTCTGGCCCATAGAATTGTGCAACATGAAGCGCAGTTGCGGTTGCAGCATCCAAGTTAATAGTCTACATGTAAATAACTTAAGTTTTAAGATGAAATTGATATTATTGTTTGTATCTCAGTTTTTGGTGAATCGGAATGAAAACTTAAACCACCATGTAGTATACCATCATGAGGATAATATAAATTGAAGCTCTCTTGTAGTGGGTACCTGTTATGGTATAAGAACTTTTATGCTTCCAGGGTGAGTTCTGACTTCTCTGAATCCTTGAAGCACTCCTTTCTGAGAATATTTTTTTTTGTTTTTATTTTTCTTTTATTTATTTTAACTTCTTTCTTTTTTGTAATGTTCATTCTTAGCAGTGTGTTCACAGCTAATTCACAGTAGACTCAGCAAGGTTTTGGCTCTGTAGTCTTTCCTCTTGGAGCCACTGACAAATACCTAGATTTGATGACTTTTCTTTCCAAAATGTTTGTTTATTTCTATAAACCTACATGATCACATAGACCATAACCTTTCAAAGTAGGTAGGACACATTGGTATGTCTTCCAGAAGCTGCTTATCTCATTTTCTCTCAGTGATCACAACCACAAAGCTCACAGGTACAGTACAGTCTGTCTCTCTCTTGCTGTCTCAACATCTCTGTAACACCCCATCCCTTTTTCCCCTTAATTTTTTTTTTTTGCTTTAGTTTATTTTAGAACTCAAATCATTTGGAAGAGCAGATAACCCAAACTAAAGTGGATTTCAGCAGTAGATCTATTGTTCATTTACATATTATACATTCAGGTGGCTTCTCTTGGTTTGTAAGGAATCAGAAGCAGTATTCATTAAATTTAATCTTTTAGTCTGTAACCAAGTTGAACTGTGAAGTTAACCATTCCTTTTAGTGGAATTTTAAGTATCTTAACTTTAGTGGAGATAATTGATCTGTATTTTAAGTTGCTAAGTTGCAAATAGTCACTTACTGGTCTAGCAGCTTGCTTATGAGCTACAGCTGGGTCTGATTTTTGGTTTGTTCCCAGGTAAAGGTACTTGCATTGGAGAGAGGTGTTGAGGATAAGGGAAGAAGAAAAAATTAAGTCTGTTTTCTCTAGTATGGTGGACTTGAACAAAATAAAAGGCTGTGCAGTACTTACAATACAGGAATAAATTATTTAAGGAAATCAATAAATGCATAGGAAAATCATGTGCTGTGCTGCCTAAAAGCTACCTTGTCGTTACAGTGCCTCCTTCATTTTTCAAAGGAAAACTGTGAAATAAAAATAGGATGTTATGCATTACTTAAAGAAAAAAAAAGTATGTCTATACATAAATATATATTAAAAAGTAGTTACATGTATATAATATAACTGAACAAGTCCACAGCTTGAGCTAGTGTTAGGAGTGTGGTTTTGCTTATGCATGGACAAACTGTGGTGTGACTTTGGACAATAATGATTAAAGGAGAGTAGTTTTCTGTTCGAGGTAGAATGAAAAGGGAGGGGATGAATCTGTGTCTGTGTTCTTCTTTTCCAAGCAGATTGAAGTTAGTTGTTATTCGGCCTTGTGTAAACGAACATGAATTGTCTTTCAGCATATGCTTTAGCAATTTTAACTGAGTTTTCCTACACCTTTAATCATGAAGTACTGACCTTATGGTCATGGTAATGAGGCAGAGACTCATTGTGTCGGGGTTACTTACGGGTTACTAGGATAAACGTGCCTGGTATGGAATGTTGTTTCTCTGTTGTTGGTTTGTTTTCATTTCCTCTTTCAGGATTACCAGAACAGTTAATTCTATAAGATAATTTTCAGGTGTCTTGTATGCTATCACGTAAGATTTTTGTAAATAGTCTCAGATTTTCGGTTGGTGTAGCTGTACTAGCACCTGTGTAGATGGAAAATCCTCTTGGTAATGGGCAAAGCCTAAATCACTTGAGGAGTCTTACCCAGAAAAGGTGGGAATGAAAAGTATTACAAGTGATTATATTTTGTGTGTTTTAATGGATAGAGTTCAGTTACTGGAATGATAAGAGAACTTCACTTTAATCCAATGAAACGTAAAAAATGAATAAAATGTTAGAGCATTCAACCTTGAGAGTGCCTACACTCTGCAATTAAATTGCAGCACTAATTAGTAATAGTCCTCCAGCTGCATTTCATGCCAGGCATTATTAGTTTATGATACTTGTTGCTTTTGTTTGCAGACATTTCTGATTTTTGTCTTTCTGAATGCAGACATAGAGTGAGCCTGAAGTTTGGGAGAGGCTAACAGGCATTTTGCAACAGGCAAAACGAACAGTCTCACTGTTAGAAAATGCTGTAAGGGAACGGTTGGCATTAGCGTCCATTAGGCTGAATTGGGACTGTAATAAAACAGAAGTTTTGTCTCCCTTTGTAAAGGGTAAAGCTGTTTTGGGTATTACTCGTGTAACAAGTTGGAACAAACAGTATGGTTTGGAGTTTACAGCTATGGCATACAAACGGTCGTACTCAAAACCAGTTTTCTTTGTGTAGGTAGAAAAATGCCCTGTCTGAGCTCTCTGCTGTCCCTTTGCAATAGCGTGGTCATAAAAGAAAATAAATTGTCTAATAAGTCTATTTTGCAGACTTTTCACCAGCTATTTGCTAAATACTCAAACTGTGCCTTCTGATGCATGCTGATCGGTACGCTTGCTGAGGAATGAAGGTGGCAGAAATGAGGGTGTGTGCTGGGAATGGAAAGCTGCCCTCCAGCTTTCCTATGTCAAACCTGCCTCACAGCTAACGGGAAGTAGCAGGAAGGCCACCTGTGGCCCAAAGGATGGGATCACCAACCTGCTCGAGGAGAGCGAGGTCAGAGTATAGATCACTGAGTAGTGCTTCCCAGAGGGAGAAGAGCTTTTGGCATAACTAGTTAGCTCCTGTTTATGCTTGAAGCTTTTATCAGTCACGCTGTGATCAACTGAGTCCACTTCTGGAGGCAGGTACAATAATCTTCAAAATTGCAACGTACTGGAATTTCTTTCCTGCCTCAGAAAGAGAGGATGAAATGGAAACACCCTAGGCTATCCTTTTTCACATTTGGGGACTACATATTACTGATTTTTTTTTTTTTTTTAAACCATAATTCACAGAAGTCACAGCACTAAGCCTTTCAGAATTTAAGAAGCGTTTGGACTGTGCACTTAGTCACATGGTCTAAAATTTTGGGTAGAGCCGTGTGGTGTCAGGAGTTGGGCTTGATGATCCTTATGGGTCCCTTCTGACTCAGGATATTCTATGATTCTATGATAATTTGAAAAGAGGGCTCTGGAACAGGTTTACATAACTCCCTCTACCCCACCACCTGTTGCCGTTGCCATGAGGGATCCATTCAGTTGCCAGCTGCACAGTATTTCCTCTGAAATGTAGTCATACAGGTGGGATGTACCTTTGAATAAATCACTGTCTTTATTGCCATAGCAGACAGACCTTTTAAAGCTCTCAACTGCATTCTTCTTTTAAGCAGTAAATATGTTTTCAGTTTGCACTATCATATTTCTTAAATGTTTAAGCTCCGACTGTACTACTAAAAGCTTCCAGTAGCTTTTTGGAAAAGAAGCTATTGGAAGCCTCTAAAAGTCTCATCTCTGCTTGACTAAAGTTCTTTCCAGTAGGACTTCATGCTATTCATTATGTAAGTAAACAGTACAGATGTAAAAGCAAGAAATGGTATCAGGAATGCAGTTTTATTTGAAGTACAGCTTGAATGTGAAGAATGCTCTGAAATAACTCTAATTTAGATCATTGTCCTTAGCACTCTTCTCATTTGGCTTAATTTGCTTTTGTGAAGTGGAAAAGAAGTTTGGTAAATCAAAGCTGTGCATGGTTGTGATTATTTTGTATTCCTGTGGGTGGGCTATATGTGGGAATCGATGCAGTATTTCTAGTGCCGACCAAAAAACTGCTGCTTGAGCTGATAGCTCGTAACTCACTGCGAAGGCTGAGGACCTGGTGTCACGGATGGAGGCCAAGTTCAGACCTCTGTACGTGGGTCCCCTGTGAAGGTGGAGGAGAGGCGACACTCAGCACGAGTGTGCATTCTGCAATGCATGACAAAGACTGAAAACCTATTCTATCTGTAGTGCTTGCATATGCATTAGTACATTTTTTTCCTCATCTTGGAACATTTCCTATGTTTTCTGTGGCTTTTAGCCTTGCAAAGGACATCTTAGCGCTTTTTTCAGGTGGCTGAAGTGGTTGATTTGTCCATGGGTGTAGAAATACAGCTTGGACGCTTGGATAATTGCACACCAGTGTGTTCTGGGGAACGGAGAAGGTGTATGAAAAGAGCGTGCTGGAAAGGGTTGGCTGAAGGAGGCCCGATGGTAGGAGGGTGAGCGTTCTGGTCTCTCATCCCCCCAGTTCTCGAATCCCACTGTTTTTGAGGGGACTGAGGGAATGTGCAACATGAACCTGGGGGAGAGCGTTATTAATCCTGTGTGCTAGGTTGAGTGTGTTGCATGATGTGTAACCGTGCGTGAAATGAGTCTTACTCTTGTAATATATTCAGTAGTTTAAGTATTTATTTTGTCAATAAAGATCTCCTGAAGACTTCGGTCTCTGGGGCTCATCTAGGCACTGCTTCACGAATGCTTGAGATAGGGATTCTTTCACCCCTCATTAATACTGTCCTTACTTTGTTGGGTTTTCTTTTTGTGTGCTTTGTTTTTTAAATAAAATAAAGTTCTCTGTTTGCACCCTTTTGTTCCTTTATTCAGCAGGCTGAATTTCTTTTTTGTTTCCTTTCAACTTAAAACCAACCCCATGTGGTGACCTTAGCTAGGAGCCGCTCCGGCTCCCCATTTCCTCGGCAGCTGCTGCCGCACGCTGCCTGCCTGACAGACGGGCCAGGTCGCGCTCACCAGAGGACACCCTTGTGGTCATAACCAAGCTGTAAATGTCACGAAGGCTGCTCCTGAATGCCTATCACTTGTGTATCACTGATTCTGAAGTAGATAAAGTCAGCCGAAGATTCATTTGGGAGCTGGGACTCCCGGATGATTACTTTTAAAGCAGAATAGCGGGGAGAGTTGTGACACGCATCCGTGAGCAGTTGGTGGTGATGTGACAGTTATTTAGCCCTCAGTTACCAGCCCTTTGGTTGAACTGACAGCACGCCTGCAAAGATAGTGAGGCCTGTTTCAGCCCCATTAATGTTGTCTTGAATGGGAGCCTGCGGTCTGAAAAAATGATAAATGTTCAGTGATTGATGATTTTATAGTCCTGGGGGACTTGGGATGGCTTCTAGGAGCTGTGAGCAATTTTCCTCTGTCCCTTAATTAGGCCCCAGCTTTGGATTTCTCTCTAGATTTTAGTCTAAAGAGGCTTAAAGGAATGAATGATCAGGAATTGTAAGCTAAGGTTTACAAAATGTGGTTCAAAACTTCGGTTACAAAGGAGGTGCAATTTTCAGTGCGAAGTCTGTCAGGTTTTGATACGGTGTAAGTGATTCAGTGCACATCTGAGCAGTCTTACGTGGCAAATACCATATTCATGCCTTTATACACAAAAGCTGAAAGCATTTTGAACTGTACAAAAGAAAATTTAAGTAATTGGTTTAATTAAATAATATGCATATCCTCGTGCTTCTGTGTTTTCTATCTGTCTCTTTTACCAGTGTTTCCAGACTGCCTAAGGGTCATTCCAGCCTTTTAAGTTGGCTATCTCAATGCTAGAGAAGTGCGAAACAGTGTTTTTAGTTTGAATGCTGCTTTGAAAATTAGATAGCAAGATTATTTGATCAGTATTTGAAAGTAAACCTGTTGTCAGTGAGCTGTGCTGTTCAGCAATGTGATAGTGTTCAAATGTGTGTGAATCTGAAACTATGGAATTTCTATGCATTTTTACCAACGTTTTTTCCTAACATCTGTGGCTCGTTATGAACTTCTTACTGTGGTGTTTTGTTAATGCAAACAAACATTTAAAAAAAAAAAAAAAAAAAAGAAAATGAGTTGTGACTTCTTCAGACCAATTTTACTCTCACAACGCTTAGTGATGTAACACTAAGGATTCAAATATCAATATATCTCAGTATTATTCAATTTTTAGGAATACGTTCTATGAGGACACAACTTGCTAAGAAACGGTGATTTATTTTTGATGGAGAGAAGGAAAAGAGGGATGGAAAGTAAAATGTGGGCAGAGAGTGATTTCTGAGCGATAGACCTCAAAGCCAACTTTTGTGATGAATGACCAATTGTGACTCTGCACATTTAATTAGGGAAGTGTCATTACACTCAATTAGCAGGGCTGCCAAATAATCTGTTTAATACTCTGGTCTTTTTTTCTCTAGGGTTTTGCAGACAGTCCTCATTACAGTGATCACTTGAATGACAGTCGATTAGGGCCCCATGAAGGATTGTCCCCGACACCTTTCATGAACTCAAATCTGATGGGTAAGTAGGTAATTCTTTACGAGTATCCCCTCAAAGCCTCTTTGGTCAGAAAGAGACATTTTTCATCCCCTTGTCTAGGCCTGACATGTCAAGCATCTGGAAGTTGCTTTGTTTCTCACAGCAACACTGACTTTCCTGTTGAATTATTTGAATGTTGGGCAAATTCGTCATAAAGACCGTTGTCTGATGTTCTAGAAGAAAGAACTATCTATGTATTCTCAAGTTGATCTAGAAAGTTAATATATTTTACTTTGATTTTTGCATTTCTCTAGTGAAATCAAAGTGATTTTAAAACTGTTTTTCTAACTTTTGCTGCAAAGACACCAATAGTAATCTTTATTTTTTGCACCTCAGAAAAAGAGAACCACCAACTTTTTAAGTCTTTTACATAAACTCTTCTTATGTTTTCTAATTAATTTTTTTTTTATTTGTTTTCTTAGAAACATTGTCACTTTTAAGAAATACTTTCAAACTCCTATTTAGCTGGGCAAAAATTGTTGTCATTTCCAGGTCTTTGGGTGCCCAACTTTTTTTTTTTTCTGCTATTGAAACAGGAAAAGCAAGCAAGCACCCCCCAAAAGCATGTATTAGATGGTTGGCTTAGATATTGTTTTTTCATATATTTTAGATAATGTCTTTTCAGTGATTCTTTGCCTGGATTCTACTGTTACCTGAAACGTATTAATGTACTAATGGTTGTCTGAAACTCGTGACCCTTATTCCAGTTTGGGGCATAAAACTGTCAGTTGCAAAATATGTACTGTTGGGCAAAATGTGGTCTTGGGACAGTCTTTCTTGTATTTTTAACGTAGGGGTGGTTCTGAATGTTGGTTTTGAATTTGTAAACTTGAAATTGTTTCACTTATATATTCTGCTTCTTGCAGACATGACCTATTTTGTGATCTTAGTATTGTCCTTTTAAGACATAGCCATGGTAATCTAAGTGGATTACCTAAATCCAAATCCTGGTGGTCTGCAATTTCTTTTGGAAATCTTTCTACTTTGTTCAATCTTTGTTTACTACTTTTTAATTTTCTCTGAAATGGAGGCAAAGTGAAGCTACTGCTGAAATGGAATTTCATTGAAACCTTCCTACATGAACCTGAAAATGTGTAATTTTAAAATGAGTGTCTCTGTAGTCTGTATATGGAAAGAGTTCATGTCAGTTGATCAGTGATACTTATATCTGAAGTAAGGTTAAAATGTAGTCTCCGTTTTTTAAGTTTTCTTCCCTGCCCACCTCAATGCTATTTCAAATGTTGTCTTTTTTTTTTTTTTTAATACAGGAGACTAAAAAGACGAGATATCTCAATTGCCTTTCCAATATTTTGATCGGTAGCTGTATGGAATGGCTCGAGACTTTGGAGCTGGTACTGATTTTGTTTTACAAAAATAAGTACCACAGTTTGATTTGCGTGTTATATTACCAAAAGCAAGCTATTTGTTCTTGCCTTTTGAATAATTTCTAACCCATATATGCTTTAAATAGAAAAAGAAAATCTGTGGTGCAACTATATCCTCCTAGTTTTTACATTTTATTGAAGAGATGACTAGGTGATTCCATTAGGCATAATAAAATTACATCATTAGTAGAGATTTGCAAAGAAGCCTCCATTGAGATTGCTTTGTAGGGAGAATTAATGAATTGCAAGATGTGTGTATGTCAATCACTTGCCTACAGCAGCTGTTAACTGAAATGGTATTGTAATGCTTTATGGCTAGCTGTTCTGAAGGATTTTGTTTTGCTGAAGCAATAGCACTTGCTTCCTCTATGCAGCAAAGAATTAGAGAAAGCTTTTATTCTATACCTCTAAGAAGTTTAGCAACTCAAAACTAAAAGGTTAATTTAAAAGTATTTTGCCCATTATTTTTTTGCCTTGTCGTAGCAAAACAGTTAATTTTAGTTAAGTTACAGCATTAGTATGCAGCTTTGTATATTGTACTTTGACATTATGAATTTTGGTGAAGTATGTGAAGGTGAAAGTTTGGAGAGAGGAATAATAAAAGCTCCATAAAAACAGTGAGGAGTAGTTTCATATTTAGTAGCTGGATCTGTTGTGTTTTTTTTTCCATCACTGAGAAGAAAAAATTTTCTCCTTAGTTATTTCAGACAAAAAAAGTTATACAGCTCATATTGAGCTGGAGACACGTTTCCTTCAACAGAATGAAAACATCCATTTTGTTAGTTACTAGATAAGTGCTTTGATCTTCATTGAGTCTTCAGAGGCTGAAAGGAGCTGGAGGCCTAGAATACACACTTGATGACCTTACAGGAAATAGCTCAGTAGGCTAATGGGAGTGGTGGAGTGCCTGGGGTCCTACACTGAAGGCCTAAGACACACTCCTCAACATTTAATCATGACTGAAATGCATCTGTGAAATAGTTAAAACAAACAAACAAAACTACTTATATATATATAAAAAAAAAAAGAGCGAGCAACAACATATTTCACCATTGCTGTCAACGCTTAAGAGCACCATTAAAAGAAAGAATTGTGTGTCAAGGGGATGTTGTTATTTTGTGTATTATGTTCAGCCGTAAGCATATTTGCCTGAAGAGATAGCGGATTATAAAGTGCCACTGTCTTTCATGATGGAGCTCTCAAACATTTTAATGATCTTGTACATTGCAAAAGAGAGAAATTTTGTCTAACAAGAGTTGATAATGATTCAATAATGAACAATTTGCCACAGAAAGATGCATTTCCATATTCATTTAGATATTTTTGAAGTGTTTTGCAGAGGAAGTGAAGCTATTATGTTGGATTGGTTAGTGTTCTTCACTAATGAATTCCAGAATTATCCTGTTGATTTGTTAGTATGAAAAAGGAAGGGCTGTTGCTTGTATTTTAAGTAAAACCACTGAATTCTCTTGGCACCAGCATAGTCTGTTAGTATCCATAGCAATACGTAGGAAATCAGGCTAAGATATATTGGTTGTATTGCAGCTCCATCCAGACTTGATAATCTTTGCTTATTCAACACTTTCCGGTTTAATTACATTCTAGAAAACTATTAGCGAGGAGACCGGATTCCTTCCTCTGTAATTATGCTGCCTTTTAGTCCTCTGTACTTGCAGAGGTCAGTTTTTACTAGGACCCTTCAAGCATATGATATTGTATCCTCTGTTGCGCTGTTCCCCAAACTTTGTTATATTGAACTCTTCTGCTTTTGCTTAAGAAGAAAGGAAACAGATTGCTCCTGAATATAGCTTTCAAGTGTTTTTGTGTTAGTTGTTCCTGAAAATTAGAAGTGGGCGACTTTTGTTGTGCGTTTGTGCCTTTCCATGAGGAATAGGAAGAATAAAAGCAAAGCACTTGCATGCTGTGCTCCATGTCCCTTTCCTAGGTACTGAGCAGTTCCACAGGCCTGTACGTGATGAAAAGTCAGGAAAAAATTAGTTGATGGTGAGTGAAAAGGTGGTGGTTGAATATAAGCTTGAATTTAAAATACAGAATTCTCTTTCAACTCAAAGCAATAGATTATTCTTTCAAGTTTTCTTTCAAGTGTACTTCCTTGTTTTCCCATTAGTTATCTACTTGTTCTACGGTTTAATTGGATTGAATTTTAGAAGATCGGTCAACTGAGATAATTTGCAACTGTCATAATTAGAAACTCAATGTGTGGGACTGGCACATACGGAGTATTTTAGATCATTTGCAACTTCCTGACCTTACCTACTCACTGGCGCTAGTGGATCCAGCTCTAGAGGTTGTAGGTAACGGGGTATTTCATACCATCCATTGATGTTGTAGCACTTACCTCGTTAATATTCTAATGAGGTGGTGACTCTGCGCCTCTTCCTAACAAGCTGCCTTCTGCTTCATGCTAGCTATGGCCATGATTATTTCTTTGACCACTGTGAAGAGTATGGAGGACCTGACAGTGCAGGGGAATGAAGGCGTACCTCAGGCAGTATTTATGACGGAGGGAGTAGAAGCTTGTTACAATAATTAGTGTCATGAGTGGTTCAGGTTTTGCCATGTGAAGGGTGGCGGAAGGAAGGTGCTTGATGGGTTGAGGCCAGATTCCACAAAAGTTTCAAAGGTGTTTTTTTGAATTACTGTAAGACTAAAGACTAATTTTGTGGGTTATTCATATAATGAGCAATCAATACCTGGATTTTGATGGGTTTGGATTTAGCATTGCTGATCAGTTAATTGACTTGCTTGACTCATTCTTCAGGCGTGTAAGAACGGTTGTCTGTCTGTCAGTGCATCTTTCAAACTAGTGAAGTTACTATGTCTAATTCTTATTGTAAAATCTCTTGCTTGACTTGTAAGGTAAGCACTCCAGTTGGCTTGGGTGGAGTGACAAGTACTTTATTGAAGCAATGTGGTAAATAACTGAAACCTCGGTGAGCTTCCAAGTATTGATACTGTGCTGAAAGGGTGATGCAAGTATTTAAACCTGAATTTTGGGAATGGTTTTCAGTAAAAGGAGATGGTTTTGGACTGTAAAATGCAATTATAAGAAGGTATGAATCTGAATTCTTTCTCAGTTAAGACGCTAACCAATCTTTTGAAGTGCTAGGTTTGTGGTTTTTTTGTTTGTTTGTTTTTTGTTTTTGCTTTTTTTTTGTGTTTTTTTTTTGTTTGTTTTTGTTTTATTTTGTTTTTTAACTCAGTAGTATTTCAGTAAAAAGAATTTTGAAATTGTAGAGAGCCGAAGATGAAATGATTTTATCTTGGTGAAAGCAATAGAAGGAAACCAGCAAAGGTAAATAATTATTAAAATGGCAAATGTTAAGAATGATGCCATTACATTTTTTTGCTAAGAATCCTGTTTTAACTACCTTTCAGGAAGGGAGAGGGCAGGTGCAAACAGTGAGTTGGCAGACTGTGTGTTTGTCCCAAATACGTTTCTTTGAATCATCTTCTGTAGTCATCACTAATTTAACACATGGAAAAAAAAAAAAGCATCATAATGGAAATGATCTCTAGAGACATGAGTAATGGCAAGATTGATGTGAAGTAATTTATACACATCAGTATTAACTTATTACACTAGTGTTAACTTGGAAATGGTCAGAAGAATATTTTGTATCATTCGAACAATTCACTAGGAAGAAAGGCAAATGTTGAAAGAAGAAATAGACAAAATAAAGACATGATAAAGATTACAACAAGTGCTTCAGTTCATTCTGTTTTACAGGAGAAGGGCAGTATGATGAACACAGCTTGAAAAACGATAGCTAATAAGCTTCACATTGTGCATAATTATCTGTCAAATATTACTGCAGCCAAGAGTACAGCAAAAAGTTTTTCTTGAAGATGCAGCAATGTCAAGGTCATCCATGGGTACGATAGTTAGGGGTACAAGTCTCCCGCTGTAAGACACAGGCGCACCACAAGCCAATAGGCTGTAAACTTCCTCTGCTGGAAAAGTTCTTTTAATTTTGCTTCACAGTAAGTGGCATCAGTCAATTTCATGGCATTATATTTATGTTTTATTAAATCACTTAATGCCTTGATTATTGAAGCTAAAAATATGAGGACTGAACATGCTTCCATTCTCGGCTTATGTAAGTATCCTCAGTTGATCTGTAGAAGAAGAAAATAGTAGGGAAAAATCGCCTGGGCTATTTTTATGCAGATTCATCTGTATGTAATTCATCATGGCTCCTTTTCCGGAGGTAATTCTTGCCATTGCTTCACCTCAGTAAAACTGTTTTGTTGCTTCAGATAGGCATGTCTTCATCACAAATTAGCTTTTGTCCGAAGTATTACATAAAATGAATTGGTAAAAGTAAGGCTGATGTTTAATTTTCCTTCTAAGAACGTCTGCTTTATTTTGGGGTCATGTCAGTGTGCTTAACTGCTTGCTTGGCACTGTTTTTTATATAGTGTTCTAGACTAGCCAAAATCAAATGTGAATCTTGTAGTATTTTGTTGCTTATGATGAAAGCTTAATGTTTTAAGTTAAATTTTGCTGATGTCTTCCTTCTTCCAGATTATACGTATTATTTAGTTCAAATCTGAATATATAAAATCTCCACAAATAAGTTGAGGGAAGGTATTTTAAAGTTGTTCAGGCTGTCCCCTTTACTGTTTCCCCTTAATGCCAGGGCAGTGTGTGTTCCTTTGCCCTGGGGTTTCCGTGCAGCCAGCTGGGTTGTGCCTGTGGCTGAGCGTGTGGAGCAGCCGCAGCTCCTCGTGCTGTACCTGTAAAAGCTCAGCCGTGGCGTCCTGCATGCTGCCGGCACGGAGCAGCCTGCGCGGCCCTAGTCTGCAGCTTTATAGAGTTGTGATGTTTCATATCTGTTGGTTCAGTTTCAGATTATTATTTTTTTTTCCCCAGGTATTACATTAAATAAATTCTGCTCACACCGAAGAATTGCTCTCATCTGCTCTTCATTTTCCTTTTGTGAAAGCTAATGGGTTTCTGGGAAATTAAATTACACAGTCATTTAGTGACAGTGCTAAGTGCGGGGCATTCTTACCCTTGGGTTTTTGCTCACAAGAGTGTGTGTTAAGCTTAATTTCCCCTTCTGTTTACAGTAATATTTCAATCAAATCGCTTTCCTAACACTTCTTTAAATACACTAATACCTCAAGGCTTCCCGCAGACGCAGCAGAGCGCCGTGTCCTTTGTGTTTGGCTGTAGCAGGTGTCCGTTCGCACTCTCTCCCCCTGGAGATCTCCGTCTTCCTCCCAGGCAGCAGCTGTGGCAGCGGGGCAGGAGCGAGCCTCCTCAGGTGGTGCTCAGGTGTGGCAGTGCCAGGTACGTGCGTGGCCGCAGCTGCCTCCCTGCCCGGCTGGCCTCACCTCAGCTGCGGCCGCTGGTGGGCCCGGGGCTGCCGTCAGCAGCGGCCAGGAATCGAGGGCAGGAAGGTGAGGGGTGGGCAGCTGCAGAGCTGGCTCCCCGGCAGCCGTGCGCTGCATTTGCAACCGTGCCCGAGCGCTCAGGTGGTTTATCCGTACCGAGTAGGGTTGGTATTGTGCAAGTTTAGCAGATGAGAAAATCTCTCAATCAGCGTGGGAGTCGTTTGCAAGCTTAGTCTGCAATGCTGTGGGTCAAGGGGAAATAAACAGGTTTTCTTGCAGGAAAGTGAGGAAATCTGTCCTTGAAAATCCTTTGTACTGTTTAATGCTGTGCTAGGGAGAGTTGGTGGTGCCTCTTCACTGGATGCTGCCAGGACCAGGACCCCGAGACTCTGCAGGACTCCAGCATCTCCCCAAACAGAGCTTGGGGTTCTGGTTGGCAGTGGCACTGTGTGTATGGTACAGTAACGGGAAAAAACTGCGCCCTGGTGTTGTGTCAGAGGAAGATGAAATGTCATCTTTGGGAAGGTTTCATTTACAGCTGAAACTAGCATTTTTGTCATACTAACTGTTTCTGAATTGCTGGTCTGGGAATTTCAATATGCGAGTCCATGGTTTTTAAACGTTGAAATATTTCAGTTTAGAGAAAATTATACTGAGAAACGTGGGTTTTAGCTAACACAATCTGATACATTGAACGTTGATTTATTCACAGTGTACTCAGACTCTGAAAAGGGGAATAAATAGTAATCTGATGAAAATTTTAAGTGTTGCATTTCCTCTTTGTTATAACATGTCAGTTGAGCTCCTGTAGGGTATGTTTATCTGTTACAAGGCTCATCAGTGCATGAAATGCTGAAAGGGCATATTTCTCTCCTGTGGTTCTTGCCATCCCTGGGCTCTTGTAGATGTGTTCCAGTGCATGGGATCAGCTGGGTGAAGCTGTAGGATTTTAAATTTCAGTCTGTCTGAAGGCGCCAAGCTCCTTTCTAGGGACGAGGGAGGAGGGGAGGATTCTTTCCTGTACTGGTGATGTAACTTCCCCATGAGGCACTTGCTTAGGGATCTACATAATAACTATTATCCTGTTCAAATAGGAGACTGTAGAACGCTCATTGGTGATTAAAAGATAATTTTGTAATTTTTCATGGCTTGTCTTTGTCTTGCAATGAAGATGTTTGTTCATCGCCAGGTGCATACAAATCATTTACGTGCTCTCTATTTCATGCCATTATTTTTTCATTCTCGCGTGCATGTAGCTGTAGCCTGTCAGTTGCTAGCAGTCCAGTTTTGAACAAATTCAGCCGCCTGTGTCCAGCGATTAAATTCTGAACTGATCAACCACGATGCTGTAACTAGGCTGCTTGTGCCAAAACAAGTGGCTTTTGTGATTTGGAGCATTACAGTATTTGCATTAATATTTAAAGTTGTTAATAGTTTTCCTTAGAGACTTGGTTTTTGTGAGTCAAATGTTTGTTGCTGCTGGAAACCTGCCTTTGTTTAGATACATAGATACCTCAGAGCGAAAAGCAAAAAGGATCAAATTGACCAAGCCATTGCTCAACAGATACAATTTGATTTTTTTACATACCCTTTGGTATATGGCCTGTAATACTCTTTGTTTTGTGAGGGGCCACTGCACTTTTCTCTAGACTTACAGACCAGTGTAGGTGTGCAATGCTTCAGATAGAGTATCTGGAAGCCTCCACTTCAGCTCAGTATTGCACCAAAGTTTGCTTTCTGAAAAGCAAGTGCAAGATTTTCATACAACAGAAACGTGCTGAAGACCAGAGAAACATGCAGCTCTTCTTCATGCATCAGCGTCATTTGTGTTAAGCGACAACGAGATCTTGCTTTATGTGCGAGGCTTTGCTGGTTGCTGGCTCTTCATGGTTTTCTAAAGGCGAACAGCACTGGTGCTTTCAAATGGGTGCTTGGCTCCTGTCACTCTAATGCATGTCCGTATCCCAGGAAGGCAGCTGGAAATTCCAAGCAGTCATTTCTTGGGCATCCAGGTGCAGGGTCGCTTTGAGGACCACGGGCTTGGTTATTTGAGAACTCTAAGCCTCGTTATCCTTCTCTGTATCACCAGGATACAGGTGAATATACAGGCTTAAAGAAACGGATGGGATTCCTGCTGCTGGGATTCCTTTGAAGAAACCAGTAGCCTTATGTTCAACAGTGAATAAATAAATAAATAAAAATTAATTGAAAGGGGAAAGAAATGACAGCATTTGCTTTAGAAGCAAGTTGAGATGGACTCTACTGTCTTCGTTAGAACTGCTGAGCTCTGGCCATGAGCTCTTCATAAGTCGTAAAGATAGCTGAGAACCAAGAGCACAGAATCATCTTGTATGTTTCCTACAAACAGGTCTTCCTTTGAAGTTCTTACTAATGTGCCCATTCCAATACTGGGTGCAAGTGCGAACTGTTGGCTGACCTTCTGTTGAGGAAAGCTCTCAGGAACAGCTTGCATACGTACCTTTTTCCACGTGGGGCTCTTCAAGCATAGGCTGTGCCTCAGCTGCTCACTGCCTCCCAGTCTCCTGCTGAAGGAGAGCAAATGATAAGCTTGTGGTTTCTGTCACGTGTCCTGCAAATTTTTTATCTGTACAGAGTCTTGCTTTTTACTCCTTGGAGTTTTTTTCTCCTGTTCTTCCTTAACGTTGTCCACAAGAAGCATTTTTCCTCTTGGAAATGCCTGTCAATCCGATTGTGGTCTGTAGTCTTGTCCTCAGGTGGCTGGAGCTCCAGGGCTTGGACTCGATGCTTCGTGTAGGTCCCTTCCAGCTCAGGATATTCTGTGATCCTATGACTTGAAGGGCATTGCGCTGCTGGACAGCAATGGCCACGATGCAGTTGTGATAACCGAATCACATCACCACGCATTTTCTCAGCTGTTGAACAGGTGATGGAAGCTGTGTGTCTGTTCCTTTCATCTGTGTATTTTAGGCTACCCTTACAAACCACCCACGTGCTTCTGTGGGGAAGTCTGCTCGCAGTACCTGCTCCCTTCTTCCACCACCACCTGCCCTCCTTCTCTGCTCTGCTGCCAGCTTGTGCCAGGCACCTGCAGGGGCTCTCTGGGCTTCCTGTCTCCTGTCCTCTCACCTACCTGCTGCCTGTCTGGCAGACAACACCTGAGATTTGATGGCTGGGATTTATGGTTCCTGTTGTTTTCCTGGGAATGTTTCTTTGTGCCTAGTATACAGACAAGGGGAAAAAAATCCTACAGGAAGCGTGGAAAATATGTTCTCATTGTACTAGCGAATCCTGCAGGCAAAATCCCAAGTAATATGCTCTGTGGTTAGTCAGACTTCTCATCTAAGGAATTGGGATTGTACAACCCATGTGCAAAAACAGTACTATCATCACAAAAGCTGTAACAAAATTTAGTTTGCTTCCCAGTGTGATAGGGCCCTGTACGCTAAACTTGGCACTTAGGCACAAATGCAGTACAAATAAAACGTCTTAAAATTTCTCCTCTGGTTAAAGGGGCAGAGAAGGCCAAGGACTCAAGAGTAAGGCATGACTTGGTAACACTATTGGAGTTATAACTTCAAGACTGATCCCCGGGGTGTACGTTGAATACCTGAGTGTATGACTGCAGCATAAATACATTCATGGCATGTTTAAAAAGTTCTGCAGAGATACGAAAGTGTACTTGTACGTTCTTTTATCATGGTACTACAGTTTTAAGTACATTTTCCGCATAATGAGCGCAAAGGAAAGTTTTTCTTCACTATTTATCTCAGGTAAATAGTATTCTGTATCTAGAGTCAAATCTTTTTCCTATGGCATCATTTATTTGTTTCACAAATTGCAAGTCCATTACAAGCTGCCACCTCAGATTTTATTTACTTATGTACTTATTTGGAGTCCTCAGGTATTTCCCAGTGAAAAGATAAGCTACAGGCAGATTGGCCTGCTTTAATAGAAATTTAAGAAAATGAAGTTCATTACAGAATCAAACTTCAAAATGTCCTTCATCTTAAAAGTATCATTGTCTTACAAAATATTGCAAAGAATATTCTGATCACATTGTCTTCACGCTGCTGAGGAGTTTGCAGAAGCTCATCTGCTTGTTAGACCGTCAAAATCATTTAGAACACCGTAATGTTCTATCTACTGGTCAAAAAAAGGAGATTTTTTTCATATTCGTAACTTTCTCCAGTTTTTGTTTTTCTTTAGTTTTAGAGGCATTTTTATTTCCAGGTCATTATGTTGTGTTGTTACAGAGCTTCAGGTATGGAAGATAGTGAAATTCATGCAGCTACAGAGGATCAGAAACTATACTCTCGCTTATTTTCTGTGATAGTTCTGTCTGTATTTGGACTTGGAAATGTCATCCTTTCGCCTGAAGTGAATCAAATCTTTCCTCCCAATGACAGGAGAGAGATTGTTTGTTTTTTTTTGGGGGGGAGTGCTGTGTTCTGTGGTAAATGATCTGTTCAGATACTTTACCATTGCTGAAACAACTGTTCCTTACATCTTCTGGGATTGATGTTTTTAAGCTTAAGATAAATGTCACTGGAGTTACTAGTGTTTAAAATATTCCTTCATAAATAACAAAGCGGAGAAGTCCACATGCCAGTTCTTTTTTTCAGGCATCTGAGTTTGTATCCCGTTTCTGCACTCAGATTGGTAAACTGTGAGAGCACAATCTGGATTTCCTAGACCATGCCTCGCTCGGTTCACCTTGTGCTGCTGCGTTCTTCTTGCCCAGTGGCACACGGCTTGGGGTGGTATTTTATTGATAATGGAGGGTGGTAGGAGGAGGGATGATGATGGGCTTGTCTTTGTGGTGCTTGGGTGTGTTTCCTTTAATTTTTTGTTCGCTGCTTTTATTTTTTCAGTGACCATTTCTAAACAGTGCATGTTTCACAATGATTTCAGTCTGGAGTGCCAAACAACTGTACGATGTTGTTGTGTTGTTTGACAGCTATCTGGCACGAAGCCACGTGCACAACAGCAATAAATACTTCTGTTCAGTATATGTGTATATTCTGGACAGAATCGTGTATCCTCAAATCTGTACAGTGTAATTCTTGTGGTAGCTGTACTGTGCAGTTAAACCTGCACCGTTTGTCCCCTGGATCCGTACGCTGCTTCCATTGCAGCGGTTCCAGCAGGCAGGTGCCCTTCAGCATTTTTCCTGGCTTTGCTTTCCTGCTTTCTTCCTTTTTCTAACTTTTAAAGGCCTTTTTTATTTTTGTGCGGATGTATTGCTCTTAGTAGGTACATTTTCTGTTTATTTCCTTCATCTTAAATATAACGAAAATATTTGTAAATCTGGTGGTAGTGTACTCTTGTTGCTGCATGGCACTTACTTGGACGTAACATCTGACGTGAAATTCAGAGCATATCTGGCATTCTTCGTGTTCAAGGTTTTTTTTTTCTCTGTACCCCTGTTATTGGTCAGTGCTGTTGGCGGGTTACGTAGATAAGTCTTGCTTCTGTTCTGGCTTAAGTGTTTTTGCACCTAGAAGTGGTCATTAAGTGCCTGTTCTGAGCAGGGGCCGTGTAGAACGGTGAGTGTCCTGCTTGGAAGGACAGATGACTGCACGCTGGGTTTGGAAGATCAAAGCTGTTTGTTCTCATGTTGCAATGGAGGTGTAATAATGTGTTCTGTGTTAGAAAAACTAGGGGATAATAAAAGCTTGAAACGGGAAAAATGATTATTTATTGATGGCCAGTGGCTAAACAAATGTGCAAGGCTATGGCTTAGTAACACTGGAGGAGACTGAAAGAGTAAGTTTGACTGCAAAAGGGGTAAAAACAAAAATAAAACCAAAAAACAACAATTGCTTATTTTTGTGGTTAGAACAGCAGCATGGGTTCACATATGCTGAAGGGGGACTTCATACTTTCCCACTGGAAAAAACAAATTTACATGGGCTTTTTTGTAGTGTCCGCTATTTTGTTATTTAAAGCGTGTCTTTTTTTACTGAGGCTTCAGAGATGTGCCGTGGATGCTTTTCAGAATGTGTGCGATCCCTTGTAGCATGTACCATGCTGCTCAAGGCAAGAAGCTGTAGATGTCACAGTCATCTTGCCACACATGATGAATCACTTTGCCTCAAGATTTTCTGCTCACAAAGCCTCAAGGGTAACCCTGTCTCCCTAGGGATGTTTGGTTGGGCTAGCCATCTGAGCTTACTGTTGTGTGACCAGTTTAGAAAGTACTAAATCCAAACTTCTTCACATTTTATTTTTATGTTTAGGAGTAAAATGTGAAGAGGAGATGCATCATATGAGTACATATGCCAAGGTTACTGCTGACCAAAATCAGAAGTAAGGCACAAAGAGGATCAGCTTGGCTTTAAAAAGCCACTATCATTTAAAACTTTTTTCTGCTTAATTTGTTACAAGAATCACGTCAAGTGATTGTAACTGCAGGATGCTATCTCATATATGTGTTCCTGACTTTTTTCTCTTTTTCTGTCGCGAAAACAAAACACATAGAAAAGAGAGGGAAAAAAAAAAAAGGTACTAATTTTCATGGCTTTTCTGACTGTGTCTCCGTTTGGATATTCTTGGGTTGCATTGGCCTGTAAGATGGGGTTAGTGGTGGCTGGTGATACAAACTGAAGTATCAAGATGCTAAACAGGTATCTGGTCAACAGTTCCCATAAAGTGTTCCGTTACTTTGGTATAGGGAGCCTGGGGGACCATACTAGGAAGATCTTTAAAATGTAGCCTGATGTTTGTAGCATTTAATTGTTTTTTCAATGGATCTAAATCTGTAGCAGGTAAACTTAAATTAATATCCAGTTCTTCAGCTTTCCCATTCAGTGGTCTAACACTAGATACACTGACTTTTGTTATGGTAAGATGCATCTTCACTATGTTTGCAAATTTTTAGAAACAGTATGTCAGCAGCAAGGCTTAGGAAAGAGCAAATAAATGTCGAGTTTTCTTCTTTTTTCTTCTTATTTATCCTATTTGTTTTCCTGTCCTTCCTTCCTCTTTGCTTTTCATTGTCTTTTTGACGATATGTATGTGTTGTTGTTTTATTCCTATGTGATTGCTGAAGAACAGGGTCTCTAACTGCCTCTGTAGCATGTTCAATATCTATTGTCATGATGTTTTGGAGGAAGAGGTAGCTGTTTGACTTCGTTACTCCCTCCCTATAAGAAAATCCTCCTGTTCTTCTTGACTAGACTGTTGCAGTGACTTAAAAAGGGGACAGAAATGTAACCGTGCATTACTGGATGGCAGTATTTCATCCACTTTAGCACGCAGAAAATCCTTTCCTAACTTGTGCTGCCTTTCTCCTTTCTGTCCTGTTACCCTTCTTATTTATTTATTTATTTATTTATTTATTTATTTATTTGCTTAAATAGGCATTGCCAGAAGAGCTGGTCATTTATTTTCAGGTTTGGAATACAAATCTAAATAAACATTTTTCCACAGACTTTTTTTCCTCCCTATTTTTTTCAGGGCTATTACTGTTTGTGTTTGTTTTCTACAAGGATAGTATTCAAAAAAAAAAAAAAAAAAATCTTCACCAAGAACAGCTTTCAAATAGAGAACATCTCTGAGTAGCATAGGTACCATATCTATTGTAATGTAAAAATCCTTCTTTTTGTTGAGAATATAAAAGGTAACAGCTCTTTTTAAGAACCAGCTCAGTATACATTTTAATAAAACATTAAAAATATGCTCCTTGTACTTTTTAGTTTTTTTATATTAGTCTGTGTAATTTCAACTTTTCTTTGCAATGAAACTTCAACTGATGGAGGATGCTTTCTTAGTCCTTTTCCAGAATGTTTCTTTCTCATTAAAAGTTTTTGCTTTTATTAGCTTCTTAATTTTTTTTAGCTTTTTTTTTTTTTTTTTTAAGTGTCTGCTACTTTTACTATCTGCTGCTTAGTGACAACTCTTGAGTATGTGTCATCTGTGTCACACTGAAGAAATTGTATTGGTATGAAAATTGTGTGTAATACCTGAAAGTGTGCAGTGTGATGAGTAATAGAAATACTTATTTTGAAGTCAAAGCCAGTTATGCCCGCCCAAGGTTTAATACATATTTTCTAATGAATCTAGAAAATATCTGTGGGGCTTGAATGGAAATCAGACAGATTGATACTAACAGCTGACCATAAGGAATGCAGTTAAGGAAAACAGAAAATGAGTAGCTTCTGTTGACCATGGATGAAGTTGAGTAATGTTGGTGTAGGTGATAAGGTAAAAGGGACCAGTGAAGTAGTAGCTTGTATCTAAACTTAAAAGCATTAGTTTTAGCTGGGTTTGTGCATTTCTATAGTAGTTAAAGGACATTCTTAGTAATGTTACAGATTTTCTTGGGATGTGAATATTTAAGATTTGAATTTACTGAGGGAAATGTGTATGTAATTGTAGCTATGGTTTGGTTTTGTTATTTTAATTGCTGTATGTGTTTTGTAAAGCTTTTTTTTTTTTTTTAAAATACCCGGCAAATGATAATCTTTCACTTAAAATGGTAATATATACGTTGACCTTGTCTTATTAACCCGTTTGTTATCACAAAATTGTAAAATTCTTTGTCTTAGCTATCAACTGTCATAAGCTAGTTCTGGCACACTTCTCCCTCTATTAGAAATACTAATTTTGCTGTATTTCTGGTGTTGTAAGTGAATGCTTCTTACGGAAAGCTATTTCATGTTAACTGTATAGCCAGTTACCATTGTGCTCCCATGATGACATTTTTGGTAACTGTTTTACTCATTAACTTGTGTCTCTGTTTTCCAAACACAGTGCTGCTGCTTCTCTAGTTTTACTGAGTAAATAAATGAAAGCAACATCTTAAAAATATTTTTTATTAATGTATATATGATACACTTATGAGTTATATATCATGTTTTTCTCAATTTTGTTTCTGTATATTTCAGGGATAAGAATCATAGTATAAGCACATCTTCACAGGAGCCCTTTGCTCTAGGAAATGTCTCGGTACTGTGTATTGTTTAGTTTACAGATTAAAATTCCAATCCAACTCCCTCATTTACTGAATAAACTAGTTTAAATCCTTTTTCGTTTTCTTGATGTCCTTACAGTCTATGCTATAATTTGTATATCCTGAACATTTGGATCCCTGGTACTTGTGCCATGCGTTTCTTTTAAATTGTTTTCAGAAGTTCACTTATTTTTTTTTCTGGTGCATTTCATGCTTTTTTTCTTTTTTTTTTTTTTTTTTTCTTTTTTAGTAGAAATCCTCTTGCTAGCAAGTACTAGTACCTTTTGCTATCTTACAGAACTCTTTCTTTAGAAGTTTCTCTTAAAATCTTATCTTTTATGCTCTGGTTTCCACGTGTTGAGCTGAGCCGTCTTAGCTTTTTTAGGTATAATACCATATGCTAAAGTAGAACCTCGCTCCTTTCCCATGGTAGTAAGTGAGAAAAGAGGCTCAGTTTCGTCTAATGACCACAGGAGGTTTAATATCTGGGCGTACCTATGACTGCTGACACAGAAGCACAGGGATTTACAGTTTGCATGTGCTTCCTTGGGTTTGCTCAGGCAGTGTTTCACACAGGGCAAGCAGGTGCGAGGTGCAGAGTGGCCTGCACGCTTGTGCTAGCTGTCCCCTTGTTCTCCCTGGTGCTTAATGTTGGCAGGTAACTTCAAGCTTTCCCAAGCGTGGTGTGTTTTGTTTTTTTTTTTTTTTTGTTTGTTTTGGATGAGATTTTGTCAAATTTCTCCTAGTCCTTTCTGTTGTGAATGTCTCCAGCTGTTAGGTTTCTGTCTTTGAAAAGGCAATGTCAAGTCTTGTAGCGCAACCATCAGCTTGCCCTCGTGTTGCATATGAAGTGTGACTAATATTAGTACTTAATTCATTAGATTGCATTTTTATTTTTTTTTTCCACTGGCTTTGAAAATAAAAAGCTGAATTTAATCTAATACTTACTGTACTAAATAATATATTCTGGTCTTAATGCTGTATGTTCCCCCAGATACGCCAGTAATTAGCATTCTGGAAGTGCCCAGAATAGAACTGGGCATCAGGCCCTTAATTTAATGATTTATTGATTAATGGGTTTTGTATTCTGGTGAGAGGGAACACTTCCTGAACTGCTGCTGGCCAACATATATTCTGCAAAAGGAGGTGAATATTCCTTTGATGTTACTCGTGTTTGTTCTTTAACCCTTGTGTGTTCTGCTGTCCGACAGCAGTGAGTGTGAATCTGCCTTTTTGGCACGTGCAGTTTTTGGACTAGAGGACTCAGTTATTTCTGCAAGTAGTCCTCAGCAATTTATGCCTGTAAGCATAAAAGTTGGTGTGTTTTGCACATCAAACTTGCATGATTTGGATGTATAATTCAGAGTCTCTGCTGTTTCTATACTCAACTTAATACAAACAAAACCAAGGCTAAGCTCTTGGCTTTGATATCCCATGGCCGAGTCCAAACTACCTGGGTGCTTGCAGAATTCTACACCTGAAAACAGCATATTAATAGTAATATTTTTTTTACATTTCAGTTGTAACTCATGGGACTTCCAGCCCCAAACCAAAATGTAATGGCAAGAGGCGATGCACTCTATCACATCTGTTTCCTGAGTATCTTTTTAACAGTGACAGTATGTCGTGTTACAGTGTGATAAACTCTGGCCGAAATCCCTCCACATCCTTTTCTCGGTAACGTGTATTATGCTCATCAGGAATACAAATGCAAACAAACATTTGTGATTTTCAAATTATCCCAAAATCTAGTCAAAAACAGTGCTCGGATTCAAGTCTAAATATGGCCCGAACAAGTCAAATTGTGTAATTCTCTTTATTTGTTTTTAACCTCATCTGTAATGTTTGCTTCAAAAAGAAATTAAACCCTTTCTTTCATTAGACACATTGGAAAGCATACAGATTTTTGTTATAGTTTTAACTTTGATTTTTTCATTAATGGGGGTTCTGCTCGTTGCAGAATTTTATCTACCACATCACCAAATGCAGAAGCCCGTTATTGCATTGATTTTCCTCCTGCTATGTCCTTTTTCTCGGCTCGCCTCCTATTGTTTAACAGTCGCCGTGCGGAAGGCGTGAGCGTTGTACACAGCTTATTTCAGCGAGAGGAGCGGTGCTGCCACTGATCCTGGTCTGAAGCAGAAGTTCTCAGCTCCAGGTTGCCTCCTCCTCGCCCGCCCTGCTCGGGCTGCAGCAGGAAGGCAGCCGCAGCTCTCCCGGCGCTCTATTAATATGCGCGACGTGGCGGGTTCCAGGGAAGGTTATTAGAATGCTGGTTCGTATCCTCCAGTGAATGAAATGATGTGTGATTATGAAGTCATCAGGCATGGACCAGTAAGGCTCGAGAGAGCCCCCCCCAGGTCCTCGGGGTGCCATTGATTGGTGACCATGTGTTTGTGCCCGATAGACTGTGAAATGGTGTGTTGCTCCACGGCTGTGCTGCACCTGCGCCCCACCGAGGTGATTGATTGGTTTGGTCATGTGGAATGTTCCCATCTGGTCTGCAGTAATGTGGTTTTTTGTTGGCTTTTTTTTTTTTTTCCTTCCTTCCTCTTCTCTCCTATTTCCCCTTCATCCGCAAATAGCGAGCGCTGGTGGATAGTTAGAGCAAGCAGTCCCGAAAGGCAGCCGAGCCTTTGCCTTCAGAACAAAGTGGAGTTGCTGCAAGTCCCCGCGTTCTTTTCGGTTCTGGTAAAAAAACCAGATAGTCTGTGTTGTGCTTGGGGGGGAGCACAAAACACCCACAGAAGAACAAAAACCGAGGAGGGACCAGCCCCCCAAACCTGTACATTACTTTGCAGAATTCTTAGTGCTTTACAAAAGCACTTTGCTATTGTAATTAGATTATCAAAGTAGCAGTGCATGTGGAAGATCTTATTTAACCTCGGAAAAGTAGTAGTTTATTTATTGAAAACTACTGATGTTGCACTTTAAATGCCAAGAAATTATTTTAGTTCCTTTAAAAAAAATTCTATAGTTACATTGGGCGGTCTTGTTTGATATTTCTTAATCTCACTCCTTTTTCATAATTGATCTATTCATTCCACTTAATGACTAATTACATATCAGAGCACATCATCAGCAGCATTCATCATTGTAGAATGTAATAATCAATGACATTTCAACAAAGGAAAAAATAAATATGCAAATAAGGACTCATTAACATTTGCATGAGCTGTTTGAATAATCACGTTGCTGACAAGGCTGTAATTAACAGAAATTGATGCTGAGTTCAGTATTTGATAGTGTGTTTTCTCAGCGTTTTATTGTTGTCACTGCGGGGGCTGGAATGAAGTTCTGCTCTACTTGTACCTTGACTTAGGCTTGATGTGATGGGTTGTGCCAGGTAGCAGAGGCTTCTGGGAGTCCTTAATTCAGCTGTGACCTATGCTTAATGCATAGAAAGATATTTTAGTTAAATTGCTGTATTGTTAATGAAGGATTGTTAAATTTGTAGTAATTATACAACAGCTGAAGGAAAACCTTTTCTCCAAAGTCAGGAATAAAAATGATAGAATTTTTTTTAATTGAGAATCGGTATGTGAGTCAGGCACTTAGAAACTGTAGCATTTCTTCTGTGCGCTGAATATAAGGTATCGAGGTAGGGTTCTCATTTATTTGTTAATCTGGTTCAGTGTATCAGTGTCAGAAGCCTTGAGCTTCATTGTAATTGAAAATCACTTGCTAAGGAAAATGTGTAATTATGAAATGTACAGTCTCTCTCCCTCCCCCCCTTTTACTACTGCAACTTTACCCCCCCACCCCCCTCCCTTCCCTCTTTTTCCTGAAGCTTCCTCTTTTTGTCATGGATATCAACTGAAATGCACAAAACACAATAAAGCTGTTTATGTCAGTTTTTTTGGACGACTGTAAGTGCTGATTATAACAAGTTTAAGGAATTTCCTTTGTTGAGTGCGTACCCACGCCATATGGCTCAACATGGAACATTAACTTGACAGGGATAATGGATTGTGGTATATGGAGACAATTTTGCCTGCAGCTTCACTATAACTCATTCTGGTTGGGGATCACAAGTTTATAATATAGGATGCAGCAAACATCCAGATGGATTTACTTTACATAAAAGAGTTGCTTTTCTTTTTATTTCCTGCCTGCAATTGGGGGAGGAAGAAAAAAAAAAAAGACTAAAAAGTAGTAAACAAAGAATGGGTCTTATTCAGATGAGTAAAATCTCCGTGGAACTGCATATGCACAGGTGAACTGTTTGGGATATGCTAAAACATAGGTGGAGTTGTTCCATGTGCACACTCACACACACGATTGTTCAAATAATACCTGAACTGGCTTCACTTCTCAAAATATTTCAGTGTATCTCCAGTTCCAGAAATAATTAGGGCTTTAAGATAATGTAAAAAAAGCTCTTTGAACCAATTCTGTTATTTTACTGAATAATGATGGATTTTTTATCTTAAGCAAAATGAGCGCTTCTCTAATTAGCATTCTGCTACTTCAGTGATGCTCTGATGGTACTCTGTTTTCTTCTAGAAGGGGGAAAAAAATCTGAAGTCTTTTATGATGTAAGCAACTAAAATGCTGTTAAAATAGTTTATTTCACTGATTATCTGATACAGTGGGAATTGTACTAGTTTTTGTTTACACTTCATAACATTTGCACAAGTCTGATGTTTTGCACTTGAATGACTTGTGTGCCTAAGTTTTGTCTCTGAATTTTACAAATACTTCACCATCCGTGAGACTTGAGGCACGCATAATCCCGGTAAGCACGTATGTGGCTGTGTGAAGGATCAGGGCCATAAATCCACATTTAGGATTTCAGATAGAGCTACACAGGGTGGCTTCGTGTTCCTGTGTGCTTGTGATTGAGTTACACTCCAAGTAATATCAGGTGGTTTGCTGCCTGAAAAGCAGGCATCTTTTGAATATCTGTTCAGGACAGTCATTTAAAACAGCAGTCTGGGAACCTTTACTAGTTGACCTTCCTTATCCAAAATAGTTTTTTTTTGTTTTGTTTTTTTTTTTTTCCTTTGAACCGCTATCACATGGGTATGAATTTGTTAATTATTTAATTAGCTTTTGAGGTAAGTACCTAAGCAGATGGAGAGGATGTGGTTCCTGACACGTGATTCCTGACTTGGGAAGAGGGATACTGTCTGTGTTCATCGATACTGTGTGTCTGTCCAGTCTACGTGCCCCACTGCTGACTTCACAGGTTGGCATCCCAGTTTGATGCCTCTAATCATCATCCAGAGTTTCAGCAGGTAAACAGCCAGGAAGTGTCTCCTTTTGAGGAGGGAGGAATAAAAAGGATCATTGACTATGGACCTTTTAAAATCTGAGTTAGCTTAAGTACAGGGTTTCTTTTAGTTTTTGATGCTGCACATCATACTGCAAAAAGCTCTGGGTTCATTCATCTTCCTCCTGCATAACAGGTTCAATGTGTGGTAATCACAGCCAGGTGGCAGTTTTCTATGGACTTAAATTATTGGTTATATTCTTATTTTGAAGTCTCATTTACCACTGCAGTTGTGGATGGGCAATCCCAGGAAAACACAAAATAGGTTTTCAACATTTAAAAAAAAATCAACACCGCTACCTTCTTCCATACTGGAATTAGGAGAAGCACAGCATCATACCTAGTATGCCAGTTGGCTATTGGATCCCTCTAATTTATGGCTCACTGTTTGGAAACGAGGGTAGGGAAATATGTACCAGTGTTGCTGTAAATTTGAAGAATTAAAACCTGTAGATAAGAAAATTCTTTCCAGGACCAGTAAAGGAAGTTGACTTTCTACCAGCTTCTGGACTTCTCGTCTCTCTGTTGGCTTCACAAGGAAAGTAAGAGTCCAAGCCTCACCCAACACTTAATAAAACTGAAACTTTAAAGACAGTCTGTACGTTCTGTATTGGTAGTTGCTGACCCACCAAGGAATTTCTACAGGACTGTGTTTACAAAATAGCATGGCTGTTCTTCCTAGGTTACGGTAATGACTACCTGCATCATAGTTACACTCCAGTTAGTAGGATTTACTGCTAGTAGTTACACAGGCAGCAATATTCTGGGAATCTGCAAGTACTGCATTGGCAATGAGAAAACTGTGTGTGTGTGTGGTTTTTATTTACCTTCTGGAAAAGCTCCAAAAGCAGGCATCACTTCTCTGATGTTTGTAGGGTTGTAGGCCTGTAGGGAGCACACTGATGATCCAGTCCTGTTAAAGCTTTAGTGTAAAGGTGTTGCAGAAGTCCAGCAGGCCTTCAGCAGAAGGGCCATCTACAGCAACGTACGGGGCAGAGCTGGGTTGTGCCTGCCCCTGGGCTCTGAAAGGAAGCCGCTGTGACGCTGATCCTGAGGGGCCTGCTCAGCCTCAAGCTGCAGTCAGAGGTTTGGGTGTGAGGAGCTTTATTTTTTTGGTTTGCTGATTTAATTCATTAATGAGTGTTGCTACAGCCTTTCTGCCACTTAATAGCTCTCACTGTTACATACTTTTTGCAGACCATGGTTGGGGCGGGTTTGGGGGAGTCTTTTCCTCTTGAGAGGAGGAAATGCCTCTAGCTTAGAGCTCCCATTGCTTTATTTGTGTAACGGTGGGGATGCTTTCCATGGGACCCTGCATCTCTTGCAGTGCCCGTGACAGGCTCCTGCCCCACATGGGGATAGCAGTCTGGGAAGGCAGGTGGGGCACTGCATGGGCTGAGGACGCCCCCATGCCTGCTCCTTCCTCTCTTTGGAAAGTTCTCTTTGCCATATTTCAATATTACAGGTGGAAATTCTGTCCACTTTCTTGTC
The DNA here is from genome assembly GCF_964211825.1 of Aythya ferina. NCBI lineage: Eukaryota > Metazoa > Chordata > Aves > Anseriformes > Anatidae > Aythya > Aythya ferina. The sequence goes on along the minus strand of NC_140307.1, from coordinate 18,161,579 downwards.
CTTGAACACACAATGCTGTGACCAGGACTCTGTTTCCTTGCTTGAGGAGGGTACATTACCATTGTGTTTTATGGCAAAAATGGAAAAGGATTTTGGTCTGTAAGTTTTTAAAGCAATTAGTTTCTGTCTTAAATAAAATAGCACTTCCCTTAAATTGTAAAATGGTTGTTATTGATATGTTACATTGAATTTTTTTTAGAAGTACCTTCAGTAGACTTAATGAGATGACACATCCTATTTTCCTGCCAGATTTCTCTAATCAGTCAGCAGTCCACCAGTATTCTCAGAAGTGGATAGTTTAAATTATATGAGCTGTCCCTGCTGAATTTAGTTCATTCATATATTTCTAAGTACGTAAGTGCTTAATTGCTTTACTGAATTGGTGCCTAAAAATACTTCTAATAAATATGGAGAATTGTTTAGCTCCTGTTTTCAACATGGTTTTTAGAATCAAACAACTGTGATTGAGTCAAGGTTTGTGCTACACGGTGCGAAAAGATGAGTCACAATGTACTTCAGATAAATCTACAGCGGATGAAGAGCTGTACGATGTGGGGTAGGATTAGATTTTTAGCTCATAGGAGTCTTCTCCAAAGAAGCAGCCTGTCTCCTCATGGCGTCCTTCATTCTGAAGATGTGTGTGCACTTCAGAGCTCCTGTGGGGGAAAGCAGCAGGACTGAAGGCTGAGCTCTGTTCCCAGTTGCTGAACTGCCAGGTGACTTGTTCCATTTACCAGATTTAGAATGGTCCTCTCAATATTTTCATTCAGCATTTCACTTGAAGCAAGTGAGTTTGAATTGCAATAGTGGGAGTTTTGTCATTCTTAGGCTAAAAATTCCCTCGTTACTTTAGGGGCAACAGCTCCTGTTACCCAAGGTTTTGATACTTTGTTCAGTAATTTGGAAAACTTCACATTAGTATCACTACTTGCAGAACTGAGTAACTCCTCATTTCGAGACAGAACACCATCAGGGTTTGAAATGTTTGAGGTTGGCAAGAAAGGGCTTGTCTGTAAAACAATGAAATTGCGTTGGGGAAATACGGTGCCTCTGTTCACTAGAGGCGGGCTGAGGTACACGGCGAGCCGTTGCGAGCTGCAGCTGCATTTACCATCAAACACAAAGTTGGTGCCGATGAGTGTTTTGTTTTTAGTGTCATGGAAACTGTGAGCCAAAGAATGGATATTCTATTCATCTGGGAAAATAGCAGCTCGCTGCATAAAACATCAGTTGCTTCCAAAGCAGTTCTTAAAATAGACTTTGTGAATGTAACCCTAAAAGTAAAAGTGCAACAATTTAAATGACCTCAGTACTACTTCGGTTTTGTATTAGAATACACATGTGAATTAACTTAATGTAGAAGTAGTGAGAGTTGTAAAATAAAATTGTAGCGTGGAATGCCTCTCAGTCCATGTTTTACTGTGCAATTTTTAATCTAAAAATGGAGAGGCCTACATGTATCATAACAGTTGTAGTCCTGTCTGTTGCCTTTCCTTTTCAGATGGCTTGCTCTGAGCACAATAGTTTAGGTCATTATTCAGCGTCATTTGCTGTTCCACACAGCATAGCAAAAATGACCAAACTTGCTGCAGAGAACAGATATTTGAGAGCTCTCAAGGCAGAAAAGGAGCACGGAGCTGCCAGTTGGTACAGTTCAATACACAGTCTGCTTTAATCCACCGCTGCGTTTGCAGTCAGTGAGTAAGTTGTATGAGGTAATGAAGGAAGGGAATTAATTCAGTTCAATTGGAAGTCTTAAAATTAGTTTGGTTTGCTTACGTTGTATTGTTGAGGAAAAATTAAGTATGGGATTTGAGGTAAAGAGAAAGTAATACAGGAACAGAAGTATAAAGTCGTTGTCTGGGGGGGGGGGGCGGGCTGAGAACAGGAATTGGAGGAGCAGAAGTAATTTGACTTGAATGAGAGGACGTTGGAAGGATTTGCCTGTTGCAGGATTTCAGATTTCAAGGGTTCCGGAGTGGATGAGATGACTTCCAAAATGGGTATGTCACGGCAAGGCCCATTTCAGTATCTAGCGAAGCCAGTGGGAATCCTTCTTGCTGACTTCTTTACCTTGTTGTTTTAATACTAGAATACTTGCTTTGGAAGATCATCCTGGTCTATGTGATGTCTTTGAATCTAGGTATTTAAAGAAACCATGGTGGAAAGTGCAGTGCTGAAGGCAACAATACTGTAGATTTCAGCAAAGAGAAGGTGATCGCAGCAACCATAAAATCACAGAATTATTCAGATTGAAAGGGGACTCAGCAGGGCTCCAGATCCTTGTCCTGTTCAAAGCACGGTCAAGTCTGAGGTCAGATCAGGTTCCTCAGGGCTTTTTTCAGTCATGCCTTGAAATCCTGTAAGGGTGGAGTATGCACAGCACCTCTGAGTTTATAGCAAGCTGAACTGCTCCTTGTTTTCATTTGTGTGGGTTTTCTTGTCCTCCCAGCACTGTACTTCAGTGAAGGAGCTGTCTGCCTGTCTTGGAAGCTCCTAGTTAGGTATGGAGGCCGTTGCTATCAGGTCTCTCTGATACCATTTCTTCTGCAGGTGAAGCAAGCCCTGCTTAAAGATACCATTACCACATGTTCCTAACCCCAAGTTAACCATTTGAGCTTTCCTGTTCAATGCCTGGGTGGATTCCCTGTGGGATTTGTGAAAGCTGGTGTGCCTGGTGAAGGCTTCTGAGGCTTGCCAACAGGAAGGATTAGGGAAATGCTGGAACATGACAACTTCCTGCAGGCACCCTCCTCCCCAAGGTAAATCTAGTTAGAAAACAGGAGGCTGGAGGCCCATGGCTCTGTCCTGTGGGTGTCTTTTTGCACTTGGCTGAATAGAAAGGCACCTTGCTTCCTACAATGCAGTTCAGAACACTCTGTATCAGTCTTCAGTTATTTTATTTTGCCAACCACCTCTGAATTTACAGGAACTCATTTAAAACATCAAGATAAACAAAACAAACAAACCAAAAAAAAAAGAACCATGTGCACACACCCTGACACATACCCCTGAAACACCACCACTAAATACGAAGACGAGTTCTGAGTCATGCTCAAGTCACTGAGAAATATTTAGTGATGGTTCTCTGTTCACAATTTTTTTCTAAAGCCTTTTCTGTTGCCTGACTGTTAATCTCTTAGTGTATTATTATTTTAAAATAATAATGCCTTTATTGAGTCGGGCTTTTTTGGTAAAAATATTTTAGTGTATCAAGTCAGGTACTTTACAAAAATCTGCCGTGTATGAAGTTGTATTCTTTAGTACTTTGAGCAGCACACCAAGTTCCTTGGTGTTTTTAAATAGGGGACTTGCTTTCACCTTGGCTATGTCTGGACCTGGGATATTATTGTTAACATTTCTTCAGGCACATTCCCACGAGTGTTATGATATCTAATGGAAATGTTTTTTTTCTTTCTCTATCAAGCATGCTACTTGTCTCACCTCCAAAAATAAACAGTGAGCACATGTTTTCCTTCAACTGTTTGATACGATTTCAAACAGTCTTTGCTCCTCCTGTTTTAACAGATAATTTGCTTTGTGGTGCCTGTAGAACTTGTTCTCGTGAAACAGTAGTACTGGGGAAAGAGTTGGATTTCTTAAGAAAACTGCATGCGATTTTAGCATGAGTGCTTTGTTGTTGTTTTTCTGCTTTTCTTTTTTTGTTTTAGTTTTGTTTTGTTTTGCAATCCAGCAGCTGCTGTTAATCTGGAGACCACGATCTAGGAATACCTAATTTATAAACCTCTGTGATTGGATTGGATTTATTGCTTGTGATGGGTGAAGTATCGATAAGTTGAGCAAGTCATCCAAATAAGTACTTTCAAAACTTTTGTACAACAGTGTGCTACTGTATGTGTTTGCCCCTTGTCGTATGGAAGACAGTTATAAATGCTTACCGTGTTTGTGCATGTGTTTATGGAGAGAGAATGGGGGGAGAGAAAATCTTCGTTGACAAAGCTAATTTGTCAAGTTTAATGAGAATGAATAGATCTTGGATGTGAGAGGAACTATAGATACCTCCAGAAGTAACTTTTATGTTTTTTAAAAAAAAAAAAAAAAAAAAGGAAATTTAGCAATTTGTAGCATGTAGTGTTACCAAAATCTTTTAATCAAAAACAGGTGTAGCATTCTGTTGTGAGTTGTGGGTTCTCTATTAATACCCAATTAAAAATAAATAAATAAATATATTTTTTTTTAAGTCCTCTTCGCTTTAGACTTAAGAACCTACCTGATGTTCAAAGTCAGTGGTGGAACCTGATTAATTTTTTTCCATACCAGGAGAGAAGGGAACGTGTTTCAAGTTAGCTGTAGGTGGTAACTTTGGTAGGTGCCTGAGAACTTTAAATCCTTAGGAATGAGATGAAGAAGACAACAAAGGGAGAAGTACTTCAGTAGACAGCACGCAGATGTTTGGATATTCTGGAATACATGGGGTGGCAGATGAGGTGGGTACAAAACACCTTCCTGTCACTTCTGGGGAACATTCACGCACGTACACCATTTGGTTATGGTCTTCTAGGTATCGTACGTTCCCAATTTCCTTAATTTTGAGTAAAATTTTAGCATTTTAGTGTAGTAATGGTTAGTGTGTTTCTCCCACTGGATTATATGTCTATGAACAGTGTATTTACAGGTTAATAGAGCGGTAACATTATTTAAGATAAGGCTTAGGGTAAGTCTAGTCGTGGAGAATTGAAAGTAGATACATGTATGTTGAACAGCTATTCGAGAATTATTTGGTTCACAGATAGCACACATGCTCAGGGGAGAAGAAGAAAGCTCTTTCTTCATTTAAGAGGTTTATACTCCCTCTTTTCCCCCTTGTCTTCAGTTACTCATGTGTATCTTCTTGCCAGACTTCAGTCCCTTACAGCATTGCAAAGGTTTGATTTGTTATTTAGCACAGCGTCAGCCTCGTGAGTGGGGGGATAGGAGAGGTGCTGAGGAAGGAGCCTGCATACATCAGCCACTGATGGGACAAACCTTCTCAGTTTGACATGAGCATATGAATTACTAGTTCACAGGGTCAGTCCAAATACCATGTGTGATTTAGTCTACCTTTAGCTCCTGTGTATTTGAAGTACATATGAGCGTTAATAAATTGTTTTTGTAGCATAAGATCTGTGCAGTACTTTTCAAACTGACAAAGTATTCCATCTTCTCTTAGAAGTACTTACAAATCAATGGGATAAAAGTGTCAAAGGCATGTCTTTGTGCGGCAGGTTCTTTAATGCCACTTCACACACTGGCATTATTTCTTTTTAAATTATTGCATTAAAGAAGTTGTGAGAAATCCCTTGGTTTCTGTGCTTACTGCCTCAAGTACCCAGACTTATTGCCTGGTCAGTTCAATCAGTACAGTTCTTAGAGTGAAAGACATCTACAAACGCCCTCACAATTTTAAGTATAAAAACGTCTGAACTTTTCTAATCCTTGGAAAGCACAGTGAAAAAAATGTTTTTTTCCAAATGGTCCTTTCCAAATGTCAATGAAAGCAGTAATTTAGTTTTTGCTATCTAAAGCGTTGTTCCTGAATTCCAGCTGTTACAATGGGAAGTTGACTCCAGGTAACTCCAGCTTCAGATTCTCCGTCCTTTGCATCATGTAGGTATAAAAATATTTGCTCCAAATACGACAAGATAGTAATAGAACTGCATAATACAAGGATAAAGCTGTCTTACAAAAGAGAATGTATGGCATGGAGAATCACAGGGAACTTCTGGCAGATCTGAGACTGGGCATGTGAATTGAATAAATCTCACTGCAAGCCATAATCTTTTACTTCTTGTGGAATGTTACAGTTGTTCTGTAGGATCACGGACCTTCAAAATTTTGAGCAAAGAAAGAAGTAAGGGGCAAATCTGTAGTATTAAAAACAAGCTTTGCTAAACCCTATCACGTCCCTTCTGGGAAACTTGGTTTCAGAAGGTGTTACAGCAAGGAGAAAAGGGGGGGAAAAATCTAAAACATACGTTTCCCCTAGTTAAAGTCTGATAAGCATGCAGTTTGCTTATCCATTGTTCTGAAACATGTAGACTGACAGTCTTACCATTACCTGTATAGACTGCAATGCTAATCAGCACTTTGGCATGGCATTCCTGGCTAAAAATGTTTGTACTTTTCCTCTGATCTGCTACTTTATTACGAGAGTTTCCAGTGAAGTGATTTTGTTACACATGGAAGGCTTATTAATCTTAACTCCCAATACAAACTTTGAACATTTTCAGGCAATTGATGTGTTGTAGGTTTACTTTATGAAAAGGTAAGACAGCGTGGATGTGTTTGCCAAGAGTTCAAGGATTATTGATTGGGAAGTTGCTTCCAGTCACAAGAAGCCTGAGTTAAGATGGAGCGTGTGATGAGATAAAGGCTGGGTTAGGAAAGTGATTACAAGCAGGGACCTGCTAATCACTGACCTCTGCAGGGATCCTGTAGTTTATCACTAATCTCACTAGCACTTGGCATTTTCCTGTGTTGCTGCTTCATTGTTCATAACCGAGTGAGTAATTTGGCTTGGGATGAACAGGAGGAGGGTGCTGCTAGTCCAGCAGCTGCACTTGTTGGCACTGCCTTGTTAAACATCTTCAGTGTCGCCAGCAGTGTGCTTGGCACACGTTAGCCAATAACACTTGAACAAATTGTTGTGACGAGAATAGGAGGTCATTTGTTGTAAGCACCTTCTTCAAATTGCGTTGCTTCAGATCTGTTTCGTTTCTGTGAGCTTTGGTCACAAGCATTGTAAGGGAAAAAAAGCCTGTAATCCTTGTGTATGGATGTGGAATGTGTGCTTTTAAAATACTAGGAAAAAGATTGTAGATGGAATATAGATATTGGAAGTGTGAAATCCTCTAAGAATGAGGAGGCCTGTAGAGAATGAAGAAATGATTTCTCCAGTGCTGGGGGAAATGTCTAGATATGTAGTAGTAATTTTTGGCTGCAAGTCTCAGTCATTCTTACCTCTAAGAAGAAGGCAGGAAACAAAACGTTAGGAGTGAGGCTGTTTTTGTGCTTTTTTTTAAATCAAATTTTATCACCTTACGGAAATAATTCTTGAGTCAGAATTTTATTTAATGCTAAAAAAAAAAAAAATAAAAAAATTCAAAAACTGTATCTGTACTGTAGCAGTAAGGATGGTATTATATATATTTTTCATACTTCATTTCCATTTTGTGGTGAGTTGGGAATAATATGAAGTGTGGAAACTGTATTTAAATATTGTGTTGAACATTTTTCTTACGTCATCCATATGCACCTGCCAGTACAGTTCCTGCAATTTCCTGCTTGTTGTGGATCTGAATACGAAAAATGATTTGAATGTGTTAATTCTGTGGGTAACAAAGACACTCAGTTACTGGGCAGGGAGGTGGGGGAAAGCACTGTAAAAATGGATTTCTCTGAGTCTCCCAACACCAACTTGGTAACATTTTAGCCACGTGGGAATTTTTTAAGATTCAAGGTAGTGAATGATAACGATGAAATTCTTTTGGGTGTTTGAAAAGCTTTATCCTTGCAGCCAGGAAGCTGTTGCCAACATAGACCTGAGACATGCGGGCATGTGTTTGTATGAAATACTTCAGTGCAGAAACAAAAACATGCACCTGATAGGGGGGGATCCTCCAAGGTATTGAGAATATTCTGTTAGAAAGTGGCTTTGGGGCAGGCTGTCTGCTGGGCCAGTTAAGTGTGATCAGCGATGAAATGAGGAAGAAGCGTGATTTAAGATTTGTTTCAGAAATCACTGAAAACTTGTTCTCTGTGCAAGGTGGGTAGACGTGCTTCTTGCCTGACAAATGGAGCAGCTGCCAGCTGTGGTCACTGTGGCATTCATTTTGTACTGGATGGCAGACGTGGCTTCGTTTAAAAAACGTTGGCACTTTACATGCTGCTGAGCAAATCCGTTCTTGTGAAGTGCACAGCTCTGTAGTCTCTAACGGGTTAATTCTGTGGGAATCGAAGTAATTTTTTGCAGAGTTACGTTCTGTCATCCTCTCGTAAACCAAGCATTATCTAGAAACAGTGGGTGAATGCCGTTTCACTACTGGCAGGCATTTATAGCACATTCACTCGGAGCAGCCCTCAGCTGAGTTAATGTAGTGCTGTCTGCAGTTGACTGTCACTTTGCATCTTGCTGTTTCAGTTCATTCGGTGTTAAGAGTATTTAGGCTGCACAGCTGTTCCACAGATAGATTTATGGTGGACTGCAGCTCCTTGTGCAGTATTCAAAAGCCGTATGAAGTTGTGAGCATATCGTATTTGAACAAGAGAAAAACAATTATTTACTAAATGCCTATTAATGCTGGAATTGGTACTGAATGTGTCAAGGTTTTAAGCTGATAAAGTTAGGAGATGTGTGGTTATAATGCTTAGTGGGATTTTCTTGATTTAGTTTCTTTTAAATCTGTAGTTGCTGGTCTGTAAGCTGGTCTGTAAGGTAGCAATTAGATCATGGAAGTTTGGGTTGTTGAAAAAGCAAGAAATTTACTAGAAAAAAATAAAAAGGCAAATGGATGCCAAGTTACTGAGTCAAATGATTTGTGAGCTGACCTGGGCAGATTAAGATTTGTGTATGTAACCAACTCAATTATTTTGAGTTGGTTGTATATACAGACAGCTTAACAGTGTCTGTATAATTCAAATCTGGATGGAAAGCAAAACTCTGGCATACACAGCCCACATGTATGTAACCTGGTGACAAGTGAAGCGGTGCTGCCTTGTAAGAAGGGCAGAGCTTTCGTTTCTGCAATGATGGCACAGGACTGCTGCAGGCTGGAGTTGTACCTGAGTGCTTGTACTGGGCGTCTGCTTGGGATACAGTCTTGTACTTGATCCTAGGTTGCTTTCCACACTCATAATTGGAAAGGCTAGCTGTTGGAGCACAGGTTAAATGTTAACTTGCTCTAGCAGTAATTCTTGATAAATATTTAGGCAGCGCAGCATCAGGGAGCCTTGATATCTCTGGATTATTTCTTAGAACCAAACTGATCATAGCTAGGGGTATTAGAGGCAGCTCCTTTCTTTAGAATGGAATTACCAAACTTTTAAAGTGGTAAAATTGAAATAACGTGATTTTGGGTGTTCTTATCTAGCAATTTCTGGCTTGTTATGCAAATGATAATTTAAATCATTCTTTTTCTAATCTCTGAAATTGACTCTTGTACAAATACTTGCTTTAAAACCTGCCTGGAATACTGCATACTGCAGTCAAAGTTGTTTATCATGTGGTATAAGATTCTCATTTTCTGGAAAGAAAATGCTGAGTTCGGTTAATCTGAACAGCATGATTCATGCTACCCATATAATTTCGCATGCTAGGTATTTTATTTGCTTGGTGCCCGGTAGTTGTTAGAGGCAAATTGCTGCAGCAGAAAAATGTTCACTTTTTCCTTCCCTTTGTTCCAGTACTGCCGTGTTTTCCAGCAAGCCGTTGTTGACCAGGCCACCTGTAGTTAGCGAGATCAGAGTCCTGCAGAGATGTTGCTCTAAGAGTGCCAAATTCACTTACCCAAGCTGTACTTTTTAAGCAAACAGTAAACAGTTTTAAGTAAACAGTAAACTTTAGTATTCCCACTTATGAGATGACTGGAATTTCTGGCAATAAGATCGAAAATTGGGAAAAGAAAATGAGGCCCTGTTCCAGAAGTGCAAATGCAGTAGGACAGAGCTATTTACCGCTGAAGTGGACGTGTCTAAGAAAGGCTGCTTGCTCTTCTTAGGAGGACTGGACAGCATACATAGCCACACGTATCCAGGAAAAGGGAATTCCTCCTTGGCTAAGATGGCATTCGTTTTGAAATCTTTCAAATATTTTGCAGCTTTGAACAGATAGGTAGCATGGTTTATTAATGCTTGCCTTTGGGTAAGATGCTGGGGGGGTTCTTAGGTTCAGTGTCATAATTGAGGGCGTTCCATGCAGTTGCTATTTTCTATTACATGCATATTTGATGACTGCCTGATTTCTGACATGATTGAGTGGAGAGATTTAAAAAAAAAAAAAAAAAAAAAAGAAGAAAAAAAAAGTGAAGATTGATAAAGCTGTGAGCTCTACTGGAGAGCTTTCACACTGTACTTTAATACACATACATTTCAGTTTGGTGGCCCAATCAACAAATACAGCACTAAGTAGTTTTTCCAAATTGGCAAACATATTACTAATGTTTTATAATCTAGCAACATCTGAGGGCAGCTACAAATTTCATTTACATGGGATGAGATTTTTGAGGATTTAAGGGGTTATGAGTATTGAGAGCTCAATGATTCAACTATGGTTTAAGTTTAGCATGTGTTTTTCATTCTGAATTTGGTTTTGTTCCTTTTTCTTGTGGCTATGTATTTTTTAAATTTTATTGCTTAGGTTATGAATCACCTAAGGTGGTACTGTGTGTTAGTTCTGTGAAGGAAGGAGAAATGTCTAAAAGTGTTCCAATCTTTGCTCATTGATATTGGAAGTAAAGTTGTATTGAGCCTTTGCCCTTATTATTTCAACACAGTGATGGGGTATCTTAGCAACAACCAAAAAATTGCAGTAGTTCATTCTTACTGATTGGCTATGTAAGAAATGGAATCTGGTAAGTATGTCGTCTACTACAGTAGTGCTGTTTGTGATCAGCACAGATCTAGAAGCCTACTTGTATTCATGTAACTTAATTTTTGTAACATTACTCTGCTAGCAGATTTTCTAGAATATACATTTATACTGAATTTAGTTTATGTATGCACAATAAACTTTAAAAAGATTCTAATTTCACATGTCTTTCTTTTATAGGAAAAGCCTCAGATAGAGGTCCATTTCCACTGTATGGTAGAGATACGGGATTACCAGGCTGTCAAGTAAGTATGGTGGTGATTGAAAGCAAATGGAATAATTTCAATTAAAGTTGAGATTACCAGATGTAAGCAAGAACATGTTCCATGAATTGCAGAATGAATTTTCTGGGTTCTGTGTTGTCCAATTATCTTGTACGTATATGCATACACTTAGAGGAGACTGTCTTACTTTGTGAAAGTAGAACTATTTCTGTATCCATGAGAGTGAAATCCTATGTTTTTAATGAGAGATTTTTGGAAGTGACAGTGTTTTTAACAGCTGTTGCTCTCCTGATTCTTAACATCATAGTGTCAGAACATGGTGGTGGTAGAGATAATTCATCTCAAAGAGAAGAATTGGCACTGTGTCTTGTCACAATCAAGTCGGTAATGCACTAATGACATTAATTCAACCAGTCTTCCTTGTTGAAACAAGGCATTGTTATGGAATAGATACAAGAATGAGACTTTAATATAAATGCATTTGTAAATCTGAGGAGTTCTGGAGATGCGTCTAAATGTGTTGTCTGATAGAAATGTCTAACGGGAGCCTATCTTTTTTGGTGGTCTCTCTGACAGAGGCTCATCTGTAAGCTCTCTTTGGATACAGAGGAATAAGCTGCAAAGAATACCATTTTGCCAGGAGGGACAACAAATCAGTTGCATAAGAGAGACTCGCTGTTTATTTATTTATTTATTTATTTATTGCTTTTATTTCTTTACCTATTGCGGGGAGGGAGGAGGAATGTCATTAAATTGACTATTTTTGAATAATTGTTCATGTTTCATTTTAATTTCAGTTTGTATTACTACTATTATTTTTCTGAATAAAAGAGATATTTCTCACTTGTGAATGATAAATCTACTGATATAGTAGAGACTAGACACTTCAATTTACACTTCCATTTCCACATCCGAACAGTAACAGAAAGAGTTCCTATTTCAGTTGCACGGACCTGTGGAGAGCAGACAAGAGAAGAGTCAGAAAACCATGCTATTTGCTCTGCTGCTTGCTTCCAAGTAGGATACTTGCTGCAATGCAGTGAGAGAGCAGATTTTGTGCTTGAACCGTGGGAATCACGAGGAAGATGTCACTACTGAGAATTATTTTCAAGTATCTTGGGGAGTGCATCCAAAAGTCGGTGTTCAGAATTAGCAGTTTGAAAATCTCTGCCTTGCCGCCTTTTTTTTTTCTTTTTTTTGGTGGTTATTGTTGGTTTGTTTTGGTTTTAAATTTCACCTGAACAGATTTCTGTGCATCAGTAGACTTTGAAGTACGAAATAGTTGAGCTTAGACACATCTACCAGGCTCATTGTCCCAGACTGCCAAGAAAAGGAGAATATAAGTGTATTTTAGACTTCACTGTCATCATGAATTTAACTGATTTGGGTGCTGTTGGCAATAAAATTATGCACATAATATTTTCTTCCTAAATTATTTTGACGTAGTGGAGGATTACAGTCAGTTCTGCCTCGACAAGTTAGACCCTTGTCTGGTTGTTTTCCAGCACATTATGAAGAGACAGGAGGAAGTTTGTCATGGGCTTGGACTAGGAATAAGAACAGAATGTTCTGGAGGGATAGAGCTTACACACTGTCCACCAGGGATCAGTGCTCCTTCTGAGTCGTGGTTTCTTCTGTGTTGCTTCCAGCTCTTCCCCGTGTCTTCCAGGCAACCGCTCTCCTAAGCAAGAAGTGGATTTCCAATATGCAATTTGCATTTTTGCTGCTAGTATAGACCGTGTCTTTCTGACTGAAATGACTGGATGGCTTACTTTTTCATCTCTTTGTTTCTCAAAAAACACAGTCACTGAATATAGTCCACTAGGGAGCTGTGTTACTCCTACCGGAGCTGGTGTGCATCTTTTAAGGAAAACTGTTGGGCTTTCAATTTTTAACACTTAAGTTATCCAGTGTAATAACACTTTGTGGTTTTGATATGGTTGTTAAATTAAGAAAACTTTCTTCTGACTCTGAATCATCAACCGATGTCTTTGATAACATCATTCTTCTGGAAGATGAAACAGGATTTGAATTTGCCATTTCGTTTTCAAGTCTCTCCACTGATGGTTTGGGAAGTGTGAATGGGCAGCACCTTGTGGTAATGCAGGTCCTGCCACAGCTTCCCCTATTAAGGAATGATCATCCTCACAGCTGTTGTAGCTGTGACAAACCAAGACCCCTTTGCAACTATATAGGTGAGCTTTCAGTATCAAGAAGTCGCAAAAAGTGGTGTAGCTCTTCAGTTTGAGTTAGGGACATGATATTATTGCCAATCTAGACAGTGAAATATTGTATTAATGTTATTAGCATTGTTCAAATAACTCCATATGTATTATTCTTAAACGTAATGTTTTAAACTTGACATTAGTTTGGAAGCAAACTCATTTCCACATTACTCCTTCATTAAGTTCATGTTCAGTATTGCAAAGCAGATTTATGTTAACTTTGCATAAAATTCTCTTTTGATTTGTGGTAATGAGTGAAATTTCTGTTGTTTAGGTTCTCACTGAGGAAAGTGCTTTTGTATCTCCTAATTGCTTATATTTAGCACCATTTAATATATTTTTTACATGTAGTTATTTCAAAGTCAAAATCTTACACGTATTTGTTTCTATTAACATCAATTTTATTTCTGTTTATTACTTTGATATGCTCCCTACTATTTCTGCTCCTGCAGTTTATTCTTAAACATTCTTAGTATATGGGAAAATGTCATTGTAGGTAAATGTCACTTGGTTTTATATTTAGGATCATGGAAATGTAGGTGGAATTAACTTTCAATTCAATTTTAATTCAATTTAAAATTAGTTTAATTTCATCTTACCAGTCATACCTGGCTGCTTGAAATCATTTGCTAACTAGGAAGTGTTGGGATTTCTGTTTTATACATATATATATGTATGTATGTATAATCTCAACAAGAAAGTTTCAGTACTTTGGCGGTAGGAGCTTAAGTTTGATCAATTTTCAGTGTAGCTTAGAAGTCAAAACAACTTAGGCACTTCCAGAAGTTTTGGTGTGAAATCAAGTATATAGAAAGTGTTTTCATGAAACTTCTGCTGCCAAATAATGGTGCTACTGTTATAACAGTAGCGAGGATGTGAATATGGCTAACTGAAAAATCTTTTATCAGACAGGGAGTACATACTTGCAAAATATATTTCCATCAGGTGTTTTAAACAAGTGAAAAAGAAACATCACTGGATAGGATTTTACACTGGACCCGTTCATGCAAGTAACACTGTAGAGTAAGGAGTTTTATTTGTCTTAAGCTATGTTTATGCAATTTAGTGTGTTTAATGGTTAATGGTGTATGTCTGCGTCCTACATTATAACTTGTGCTTGTCTGGGGCTTTGCCATCAGGTTCTGAATTCTCTTTCTTGTTTGCCTTCGTTTGTACCTTACTGCATGCTCTCTCCTTCTGCCAGGTCACCCCTACATCCTGCACCTTTCCAACTAGTACTGCTTCTGTTTGGTTTCTTTCTAATGATTCATAGCGTATGTGCACGTTGAACGGATGGGTAACATGATGAATTAAGGCTTACACAGACGTTGTTTAGATGAAGGTTAAAAATGTGTACTTGCACCAAGAATTGACAGCTTTTAGAAGAAATATAAAGGCTGTGTTTTGCTACCAGAATGAAATGTGTGCTATGTGACTTGACACAACATCTATATTTGTGTCTGAATTGGAGGCTGGAGGCTTGTTGGTGGTTTTTGCATGCAATTCCACCGTTTCTGCTGGCTGTATAATTGAAGATTTGCGAAGGGCATCCTTTAACAAATGTTAAACTGGTTATAGATTAACTTTTCAGAAAGCTTCTTTTATAAAGAGGGTTTTCTTTGCTATGTAACTACAGTACTGAACACTGTAGCTTATGTAAAAGGAATGAGATTAGACTTTAGATCTTGAACACATGACTGTGTTTACAGTATCATCCAAAAGTTCTCCAGCTGTCATTGCACTTTGCTTTGACAGCTCTGATCCGTAAGGATGCCAAGAATCTGCGTAATATTTTAAATGAAAATGATGTAAATGGGGAATACTTGTGTAACTGTTAGACTAACTTTTCTAATAGCTTTTGTGAAGATCACAGTAACAAACCATCCTCACGAGCCTGATGTCTCGCAGTTCCCAGCCCAATTGGCAGACAGACTCCTTTAACCCAGCAGTGGCTGGTCTTCTGTGCCGGATGGATTTCTCCCTCTCGCCACTGACTGTAGTGGAGGTGTAAGGAGATGGGCATCACTAGGCTGAAGAGAGTAAATTGTTTGTGACTTCCCCTTAATGTTCTATTTTAATTCTAAAAAATCATGCATAAGAAGTAGACATTATAGATTTTTGAACATGCGCAAATAACACGTTTTCAGTTCCTTCATGGTAATTTCAAGTCCACGTAGTATCCAATGCGAGAGAAAATTGAATGCTAAATACGGTAGATGTTAGGAGCCCAAGAGGCAGCATTCACCTGTTTTTGTTTGAAGCATATCTTCTTCGTAGACAAATTTACACTAGTGTGTATATTTTATATGATGATAGGACACTTTGAATGTTATAAAACTCACTTAGAAAACTTAATTGACAATAAACCTGTAAATTATGTGACTGCTAGAAGGAGTTGTGGATTATACTTGCCTTAAATACATTTCACTTAATATATGTAAAATTATATACATAATACTGCATGAAATGTGTACTGCTCTATAGCGTATGAAATACACATACACTACCATATATTTCATGCAATGTGAAATATAGAGTACTATGTAAAGAGTATATGAAGTATTTATGTTATGGTGTATATTATAAATGTATTTAATTCAGTAGTAGCAGATAGCTTTTTAACTCATTTCTGTCTGTTACTATTATTATAAGTTTTGTGTCTATTGGTAATAAATAGGGCTACTTTAGAATCTGTGTTTTTGCATGAATAATAAAAAAAAGTTCCATCAATGTTTCCAGTAATATTGCTGCACCATTTTCCCTTCAGTAGCCATCAGCTCTGCTGTTTCTGTGAGGCTGCTGCGAGGTGACTCATTTAGCAGCGTATTATTGCATCATTGGAACATGATGTAAGGCACATAAAGCATTATTAAATTAGCCTGAATTTTGCAGGATGACAGAAACTTTTTATGCACATTAACACCATATTTAGTGTTCCTTATGGGAATATATTTAAAGTAAACATAATAAGACTTATTTCAGACTGCTTTTCAGGACTTCCCACTTTCTTGTTTATCAGGAACAAAATAAATGCTTCAACAGAATATTGAGAGAGAGAGTAGCCTTTGTGCATCTTTAGAGCATGTTTTGTGTTTCATAAATTGAATTAAATATATGCTGTTACTTGAGTAGTACCTTGGAGAAGAAGTTAGCTTATTGTATCATTGCAAGTTGACTTGGAACAAACTTATCCATCTTTCACCTTTGCTATGATTCAACATAGAAACATTCTCATCATCTGGATACCACTCAGAGCTAAATTTATATATGCCTGACTCACTTGTGCTAAAAAGCATTACAGAATTTAATATAGTATAGGGCTGAGCAATGGCACTTCATCCTGTTGGCAGTTTTGGGGTTGTTTTGTTTTTACAAAAATGCATGACCTTTCTGTGTTCATTTCAGAATAACTTTCTTCACAACTGAATGAGACTTAAAGAGGTTTGCATCTTGTCTGCAAGTTTTAGCAATGTGTTAAAGAACAAATATAGTTTTTCATGATTGGAAGTTTATCGTATTTAACATCCTTCACACACCAAAAAGGTTGTTTTAGTTTTGTACCAAAAAAAAGATAAAAAAATAAAATAAAATAAAATAAAATTAAATTAAAATAAAATTTTGATGGTTCTTATCAAATGCACTATAATAACTTTTGAAATAAACCAAAAAATGCCTTTAAAACCTATTTTTGGACAATTTAATGGATCACTTTGGCAAAAGTAATGTTTGCAAGTATATGTTACTTCGCATTTGCATAGAAAGTAATTTGCCTCCTTCAAATTCAAAGAGTTTAAAGCCATTTGAGCAGAATACATGCCTAAAGAGCAATACAAACAAGAATAATACAAACATTGTATTACTACATGTATAGTGCTGCGCAAAGTAGTGTCTCACAGGACATTCCAACAGCTATCTTGCATGAAGAGGAAGTGTTACAAAAGTTGAGCAACTCCAGAAAGTAACATTACTGTCAAGGCAAAATTAATGTAGAGAGGAATTTCAACCACAATAAAAATGAGAAAACTTAAAGAATAAAAGACTACCTGAGAATGTGATGTTCTCACGTTTGTTCCACATAACCTGTGATTGCCTTTGGTATGTGAATATTTAATTCTAAATCCATAGATGATGTAAGCTGTTTTATTATTTAAAAATAAAAAAATAAAAAATCTAGTTAATGGGAAGAAGTACCATTGAGCAAAGTTGTGCGTAAGTCACAAACTGGAGAGCCTGTGTGATGTAAATTGTGACTAGGAAAGTAAGCGGTGTACTGAAAGTTTTCCAGTATTGCCACTCACTGCCTAGTTATTGTGATGGGAAATGTAAGTTGTCTGGAGAGAACATAAGAGCTCCCTCCTAATGTGCGTAGGCAAAAAAGCCAATTTGTGTTACTGATGAAGTGGTGAGGGATATGCAAGCAAGTATCCGTAGAAGGATGTAGATGCTAACTTGCTGCTTAAAGAAAATGAATAAAGTTGTGACTAGCACAAACTGAGAAGTATTTTTAATATATTCGTAAAGTATGTAATTATAAGACATGTATATAGTAAAATGCAGATGATTTAACTTTTTTAGTAAAGCATCAAGTAGTATGGAACATGTGGAAGCACAAGACAAAAATAAGCATATCAGAAGTTGAGTCAAAATATGTGAGTCAAAAATCAGGTTTACTGACAAAAATGGAAAAATAAACTTTATGAAGAATGAAATTTGAAATACGCATTGTGCAAGAACAAAACTTGGAATGAGCAAGAGTGAAAGAAATGAGTGAGTGTGAATACTGGGATAGAATAGCATTTTAGTGGTATCTGATGGCTGCGATGTTACTTCAAATGTGTGAGTCAAGGAAGAAAAATGTGTCTGGGCCAAATAACAGTTTAAAATGTCTGTTCTTTACATGTGTATGAAGGTCTCCAAACAAATCTTCCTCCATCTGCAGGTGTAGCTCTCAAATAACAGTGTGAATGCTCTTTGCAATTGCTTCTGAATTTTGTTTGCCAAGTTTCTAACAATTCATTACTCCAATACAAGGGCTGTTCTACCAGTCCGCTAACACGCTTCACCTTGGCATTATATGTTAAGGAATACTGAACGCTGGCGATCTTGTTAGAAGATGAAAAGTAATGGACAAGTGTGCAGAACAGATAGGTTAGGTGGATCTTCATCCTCCTAGTGAGAGCTTCTTAGTTTCTTCCTGGTAACCTGATGCACGTCTGAAGTTTGCATGTGCAAGCGCTGTCTTCTCATGCTCACTAACAGAGTTCCAGGAGTTTTCATTTCTTTCTGCAGGAACTCTGTTCATAACCTGAAACTTTTTTTTTTTTTTTTTTAATTGCTTGTCTGTAACACTTCCGTCCCTCTTCAGCTTCCTTGAGAGAAATAATCAGATGGTTACTCTGTGTTGAGGCTGCACCATCTGCTTCTATGGTACTGTAGTGTTATTGAAAAGATTTATATATATATGTATATGTGTGTGTGTGTGTGAACTAAATTAAAGGGTTTAAATTAATAGAAATTTAAATAACTGTCTCAGGAATAAGAGTAGTAGGCATATTTAGACCACACCTAGGCAGTAGAACGTAAAGGAAAATAATATTCTAGGAAAAGGGATGCTAGAATATGAATAATCCTCTCTGAAGGATGTTAAGCACATTGTGTGTATCAGATCCCGTCTGTTTTTTGCTGTTTTGGAATAGCTACTGGTAGAATGAGTTACTAGTTGTTTTTATTAGATATTGAAAAAATGTATAGAATATATGTATCAGTACGAGTGTTTATAATAAGAAAATATGCACACTTTAAGCTAATGAGAAAGCACAGGTGCTGCAGAGGGGCTACCATTTCAAAATTAAAAAAAATAGAATTTAGTGCTAATGAAAGCTATCGAATTGCATCAGCTGTGTATACAACATGCTTTTACTTTTTTTTTTTTTTTAAATCAACATGTCTATTAAACAGCCATAAGAAAGCTTTTCCCACTCGCTGTGTTGGCAGTGTGTTTGAAGCTGCTTTGGATGGATCTTCCCAAGAGGCAGAGAAGTACTTGATGAGCTGGACCTTTCCTATTTGTGGGATCTTACAAGACTACAAGCAGTAGTGCTAGTTACTTGTTTTCTTAACTCATATAGTTTAAGGAACCATTTACAGACGGTAATGTCTGTTTAAATCCAAGTAATACAGAGGTACGGAAGCATTGAAAACAAAACTTAGTGTTGTGGGTTTTTTTTAACACCAGAATAACTTTAAAGCTGACAAACTGATTTTATTTTGTAAATTTTCTCCTTTTAATCTCCTCCTCTCTGACACCTTTGATATCAAGTGTCTCCCCCAAACAGATTTTTACAGCTGAACTATCAGTTTCCTAGAAACGTGGCTTCTGAAGGAAAGGCAGACACAATGTGAACTGAAGCAGCAGCTCTGGGTTCTGCTAGCTGATGTTGTCTTAAAAGGATATGAGATGGGATATACATGTTTAAGGGCAGGTGGGATGTCCAAATGTGAGTTTAATTTTGCTCCATTTTACTTCTCAAGTAAAATCAAGTGATATTAATTTTCTCTTGATTATGATTTATTAGAACTGAATTATTTCTTGTGCTACTGGGAAAATATCTCCTGCCTCTCAGCAGATAGGGAGCCTGCTCATAGGCAGAACCTAAAAAATGTACTGGACACAAAAGTAATTTCTTTTTCCAGAGCTAGAGGTGACCACCTGAAGTTAATCAGGGAAGACATCCCCTCGAAGGAAGTGGGTAGCAGGTGTTGGGAATCAGTTATAGGTGGGGGGGATGCTATTTATAAAAAGGGAACAGTTCGGGGAGGAATCATTTTGAATGTTTTAAAGCAGACAAACTGTTACTTGTGTTTGCCTTTCTTTCTCACGCTATTCATGATCGGCAAATTTTCTTCCTTCCTTTTAATTTTTGATAGTTTGATTGTGTTTGAGGTGATTAATATCCTCTACATCAATATGTGTAATATTTTCTATGTTGCTGCATAAGGAGGAAAGAAGCATCCAGTTAAGTACATATACGTATTTTTTTTGTCAGATGCTATTTGCCTTTAGCTTGTCTTACTGCCAAAGTTGGGTGCTTCTCAATTATGTGTTTATGGTATAATTGCAGGATTGGGAAAAGATGAGCTCACTTGTCTTCTCCCAGCCGTTCCTCGATTTAATGAGCTGGAGTGCCCTTTGGATTTTCTTGCCGTGTTTATTCTTTCTGCCTAACCTCTTGAGCCCCCATTTACTTTTCCTTTCTTTCTTCAGAGAGCAAGTCCCATCTCAAACTCTTTAGCTTCACAGATTACTGCTCTCAAGATGAACACAGGCCCTGAAAGCAACTGGGCAGGGGAGTTCAGAATAGTTTAAGCAGTGTGTGACTTGGCATTTGCTGCCTGGGATGGGCTCACAAAGACTGGAGCTTGAGCCTGAGGCAGGCAGTGGATGGGATGGGAAGAAGACGTGCAGATTTGCCATTTTGATTCCACTTCCGTGGAACTAAGCCATCCATCTCGGATTGGGTTCAGGTGTGTCACAGAGTGCTTTTCAAGGTGATAGTGCTCCTAATGCCACGGGTCCCTAAATAGCAGGGGGAGAAGGACGACATTCATTCAGGAGTTGGGGAGAGGGCGGGACTGTAGCCTAAGATAAATATTCACAGGGTTTGACTGTCCATTTGGTAACCCCTGGCTTAATAGGGATTAACTTTGGCTTGATCATATGTGAAAACATACGGGTCTTCTATGTTAAGTCCTAACAGTTATCTGGTTGCTGTATTAACGACAGTTTCTGAGCCATTGCTATTTTACATGTTTTCTGACTTTCTGGTGTCTGAGATGTTTTTCTCTTGTTTGTGTGGGAAAGGAGATAACACAGCTTCCACGCCATATACACGAAACTATACTAATCGTATAGAATCTTTTATAAGAATTTTGCTGAAAATGCAGGGGGAGAAGCAGATGCAAGGATACTTTGAGCTTTACAGTATCCTTTTTAGTTTGGCTTCTGTAAATAAGATTCAGCATAGAAGCTTTTATTATAATATTGATTTTTCATGCTTGTATGTTGTAATCATAGAAAAAGGCAAGAAGGCTGGTACCAAAAAATAAATAAATAAAATTAAAGAATAGATGAATAAACCCTCAGCTGCTTCTTTTCTGACATTTTGCAGTTCTCCACAAACCTTCTGCTTCTGTATAATCACAGTAAGGAAGCTGTTCAAATTACTGTTTTCATAATGTAGCAAAGAGATTCAAAGGCAAAGGGAGGGGAGCCTGACCTGTAATCACAATGCTTAGTAATGCCTTCCTAGAATTCAGTGAGCAACGCAAAAATACCTTGCCCCGGGGAATGAGCAAAGACAAGCTGAGCCAGCGTAACCTCGGGGATTGGACACCAACATCAGCAGGGCGCTGCTTTTACAAGTGGAAGACAGAATTTGTAGTCTTGCCAATATGTGGTGTCAGTGCGGGGGAACCGCTGTCGCATAGGAGGGGAAAAAAGGTATTCGTTCTACATCCTTGTATTAATTGGGTGCTTTAAAGCCATTTGGATGCCAAAGAAACACACAGTTTCCATCCCTTTGCATTTGATCTTTATCTCTCCCACTGCCTAAACGAACATCGTTGGAGTCGTATATAACTTCTGCCCATGATATCCTCTTCCCCCTCCCTGTCCCCGTGCTCAGTCCCGGTAACACTGCATGCATACAAACAGAATTAGCCATGCTAGCAGATTTTGCTTAGGCATATGCACAGAATAATGTGTGTATCTAGATCCTGATGATCCAGAAAAACCTTTATTGATATATTATTGCAATGTATCAACAAGCAATATATTGATACCTTGATATTTTTTGGAGTTAATGTTAATTAGGAAGACAGTTAAGCTAAATCTCTGTTATTTTGTTTACGATGTTGCATCACTTTGGTGTTCAGTACCCTAGGTAGCTGTTTTTTACTCCAGCGAGCTAGATTAGCCTGATTACACTGGCAGGATGCAGTTGATGGATGACTGTCATTATCTTCTCAAACCTGCATGATACTTTAGGTATAGGAGGTGATAATTAAATTTTCAAGAGACTACATTAAGATTATAAGATCTGAATATTTTTTTAAAATGAGAAATATGTTTGCAATTATCGACACGTTGTTAGAGAATCCTCTCCTGGGATGTTTTATTTACAACCCCTGATTTCCTTCAAATTGATCAAGAAAAAATGCCTAAGGTATCATATAACACTTCAGACAATTTTTTTCTTAATTCTGATATGTTGCTACTCCTGAATCAGACCAAAAATGTATCTGATCAAATCTATTGGTAATGGCTTGGAGAGGTACAGGTTAGCACAATATATTTAATGAAACCTTGTTTGAGACAAAACACTAGAGAGGATCATAATTAATGCCTCATTTTCTGCCAGTTGCTATTGATTACTCATTCAGGGTCCCTTTGTTCTCAAAATGGTAACACTGTATTTCACATTACTATTTGATGATATTCTCAGGATGAGATTCTTTAGTAACACGCTGATAATTGCAAACATATCTCCAGAATTTAAATTTAAAATGAATTTACATCATATGTCAGTTTTTTCCCAAGTTCAGCTCTATCTTGAAGTGCATATTCATTACAGTTGCCAAAGATTGCAGAGTTAAGTGCAATTCAACATTTTGTATCTTGGTTATATTTATGGCTTAAACTGGATGACATGAAACTTGGATGAATGGTCTTTCTGCAGCCCAAAGCTCTGTACCGTACCAGTATTTCACAGAGCAATTATTTCAGTGTTTTACTTTTGTGCTAGCTTTTCCTTTGACGTTGCAGTAACCGTGTGCACAACTTAGCGGGGGACCTTGCAAGTTTAGTGGAGTTTGACTTCTCCATTTTGCTGCTTTCTTTGAAACTAGTCCATGCAAATTGTCAGATTTATCCATAAGACAAGACATATAAAATACTAAGACACGTCATATATGTTCTTTAAGTCTTCACCCAAATGGCTTGCTGAATAAAAGCAATAGAACATCAAACTTCTGCTGTGCCGGTGCAGGATTTGATGTGTATAGGAAGGCAAGGAGTGCACTTGCTGCCTGTTCTGTGTAATTCTGGGAAATGCTGAGGGACTTTGTCTACAAGCATGTCATAGCGTGTCTCTCTTTCACAGAATTGGTGTAGTTGCCTTCTGCAGGGTAGTCAAGAAATGTGGGGATTAGGTTGAGATGAGAGCTGTTCTGTTCTTTTACTGTAATGAAGTAATGTAGCCAAGCCCCAGTTGTTACCTAAACACTTGGGTTAAGTAAGTACCTTGGTTGTGTGCCCCCCTTAAGTAGAGGCAGCCTGACTACTGGGACTACTTCCATAAACTTGTTGAAAAGGAAGCCAGTTCCAAAAGCTAGGAAAAATGCTAACGAGTTGGCAGGTTTTTGGGGGTGCAGGGGAAGGAGGAGGTGTGAAGACCTAAGCTTGTTTGTAAGTTGCAACTCTTCGTTCACTTCCACAGCACAAAGCCAACACAAAGTCCCTGTCATATCTGCTTGCAAAGAATAATCCAATGCTTTTATTCTCAACCATATTATTATTTTGATAGAAAATAATAATGTAAAGGCATGCAGTTGTAGTTGGATTGCACTAGTGCATAACTTGGCTATAGCTACATTAATTATTTCCTAATGTGCTTGCGTTTAAAAAAAAAAAAAAAAAAAAAAAGGTTAGCAAGATTTAGACTACCAGAAATGCTGATTGCTTGAGGGAATCACAAGGCCAAGTGCCTAGAACAGACAGATTTTTTGAAATGGCAAAGCCTTCCATGCAGTAGTGAAGCCTATGGAGAGGGTTCATTAAAAACATTCATGTAGTTTGCTTTCATGTATCTGGGTTTTCCAAGCATATGAGAGCTTCAAGGAGTGTTGTATAAGGAGGTGCCCACATCTGTTTTTATATATTGAAGCAAGAAAATCAGAGAACTGCTTACCAACGTGCTGGAATTGTGCTGGCTGGTGTCCTGCAAGTTCATGGTAGGCAGAGGGGTGTTTTGGCAGCAGGTTGTATCACTGGGATCCTAGAGGTTGGAAGAGTTGGGCTACATAAAAGACAACTTCCAAAGCAGTCAAACTTTCTCTTATTCTGATTTCTTATTTCTTTGGAAGAATGAATTTATAATAATAAATTAATTAAAATAGCTTGAGCAAGGAGCATGCTCTTTTTTGTACTCCAGCCATACCATTTTGATGTATCTGGTTAGTTTGAATGGAAGCTAACTTTGCATACAGGCAAGGGCAGCTGCAATGCTGGATTTCTGTGACTAAGACGCATAAATACACCCAGACAGAGTCATGTTGCCCCACCATCATATGAAGATAGGATTCTTCTTCCACCACCTCACCATTACAGCGTTTTTTTCCTGACTTCCCTGCAGTTCATTTTTCTGAGAATACTTTTCAGGAAAGGCACCCCTTCAAAGCATTTGTCTAGATACTGGCCCTTGTGGTTTTTGTTTGGAGGAAAAAAAAAAAGTCTTTTATTTTTGGACTCAGGTCATGCTATTTCCCCTGAGGCTGTCAAAACTGTTTGTTGTTATTTTGCTGCAAGAGATAAACTTGAAAAGTAAAGCAGTCATGTTTACCTCTTTTCTCTGTTCCAGCCTCTTTAGAATTAGGGTTGTTGTGTTCGTAGTTTATTGTAATAAAAGCCTTTTTTAGTTTTTTCTTTGGATTGGTTATTGAATACACATTCCCTAGGGAAAAATGCTGCTTTAAATAAGTTCCTGTCTATTTTGAAGTTGGAAATGTCTTATAAAATCTGAAGAGGCTTTTTATTTATTTGTTTGTTTTTTAGGAATGATGCCCGTTTGTTTATAATCGTAATCCAAACAGGACTGGGCAGTGTTCAGAATAACCAGTCATTGATTATTCTGTAGTAATTGGATCCGTGCCTGGCAGATGAGGTTCGGCGGGGTGAGAGCGTTCTCTATGGGGAACGTCGCAGCCGACGTGTGGAAGCGATCCGCCTCTGCGCAGGGACCCCAGGCAGTTAGGCAGAAGAAGCCTGGTGCTGATAATACAAAGCTTTTTGGCTATCCTCAGTGGTATTTTGTATTCCTTTCTTTATCAGATGCCCTTAGGAAAGGATCAGTCCTAATCAATATTGCTTCTCAATTGGTTCAGACAGGCAGAAAAATCAATAAGATGAACTAATGACATCTATTTTTATTTTGTTTGGGAAGACTGAGGAATAATTACGAAATTTTAAACAGATGCCTCATTTGATGGTGGGAATGGCAGACAAAGGTTATGCTTTTTTTGGTGGCGTTTTCGTTTAATTGGTTCAGCCTTTTTTGTTTGGTTGGGGTTTTTGTCTTTTTTTGTCTTCCAAGAGGGAGAGGGGGAATAAAAATTTGTAATGAAGTAGGTTATAGGCTGGGGTTGCACAGTTTGGGATGTACTGGATATGTATATTACCTACGCACTTATTTTATCTTCGTAGAAGCCATATTTCTTTGAAATTCGGGTTCCAATGGAAATGTGAAAATGTCAAAAACTGGAATACATAGAACAAAAGCAAGGGTGGCAAATAGTACGAGGTGAAGCCTGGAGGTGAAGTTGGGAAAAGGCACAGATACGTGTCTTTTGGAATGGCTTGGTGGAAGTGTATTGAAGACTTTCTACTGTTTTTTGTTGTGTCCATCCCTGTCCTTGCCTGCCCCTTGTGAATATAGGAACTAAGCTCTCCTTCTTCCTTCTTGGAGGTGTCTGTACGGATCCCATTGTATTTCCAAAGTCCCTGCTAGTGCTGGGAAGATGCTGGAAGGGAGCGGGGAGCGTTGTCTTCAGTGCGAGTGGGCTGTAGTTCCTAATTGTGTTTGACAGCTGCTCTGAGCAAGCAGGGGCTGGACGAGGTGACCTCCAGAGGTCCCTTCCAGCCTCAGCTTTTCTACTGCTGTCAGTGGGGCCTTCTTTCTGCAACATGAAATAACTATCACAGTGCTTCTTCCCCAAGGGCCGTGCAAAGAAGCTTTCCTTCAGTCCTGGATGTTCCTGGGCTGAAGGTCGAGTTTTACTTTTTGGTTAATTCTTAGGATAAGAACAGAATTAGTTTCATATTTTCTTTTAGACGGTGTTGGCTTGAAAGCAGTGCTTTTCACAAGATAGAGGTTTCCTATTCAGGCCTTAATATGGAAGGTGAGGCGAATTGGCAGCAATGGTGCCTGCTCACGTTCCAGAGAGCTGCTGCAGCCCTAGGAAGCCGCGGTGTTAAAGCAGTTGCTGCCGCTACCCAGCCTGTAGATGTGCCTGTCTGATGGCCTGGGGAACCTGCCGTGTGCAGCAACTTTGTCTTCAAGAGTGGTTTGAGAGGACGAGGAAAGTTGGCATGGCTGAAAGGAGGTGACACTTCTGGTTTATGTTGGTGTAAATGTTAATCCCATAAGTTTTTGTCTTGCATCATCTAGTAATTGAAATGTCAGCACAGTTTGAATGCCGGCAAACACAATTGTAATACTGCCATCCAACAGCCACGTCTTCTACCTCACCCACAGTGCGAGGACTGGGCTGCAGAGTGACCTAGTATGAAGAAATGAGAAGCAAATTATTTGGATCTGAAGACTGTTGGTTCCACGGTGACCATAAAACACCATCTGATTTTCCTAAATATATAAAAAGCAAAGTAAAGAGACTTGAGCTGTGTGTAATACCAAATGCATGTTGGTGTAGGAGGAAAGTTGTATGCAACATCCAGTGCTAAAGCTGCAGTGAATGCCTTTTTACTGCTTGGTAGCATTATATTCCCTGTACAAACACTTCTTTGAGTTTCACCCCTTAGGTGAAAAAGCTTAGGGGATTTTTCAACTAAAACAAGGCTAAGTATGTTACTGACCATGGAAAAAACTGGGTTCCCATAAATCACCTGCGTTCGTTTCAGTTTCACAGAAATCCAAATACTGTGAGGCCAAATAATACATAATGCACTTGTTAACGGTTCAGAATGTGTTCGTATTTACTGCATGAAAAGGAAACAAAAAGCATTCAACTACGTTGTTGAAGTTTTTAAAATGTCATAATGTTTTATATTCTGTGCGTTAATCTGTTATCTCTTTTGTTTGTTTGATATTTTGGGATGATTCTTCTGTGTTTTTATGAATGTAATATAGCTTTGAATTTCTAAGTATGTGCTAAAACCCAATGTTAAACCATAAACTTTCAGCAGTTTTTATCAATTACGTTTATATTGTATAGTACATGGTGTGACATTGCAAACTAAACAAAGTATTACAATTTTTATTTGTAATTTAAGTATGAATTGTTTCTTTCAGACCTCATAAACAGAAATGGTTCTGTTGTTTGGAGGCTCACAGCAAAACTCTCTCCACCTTTCTGAATTACACAGCAGTGTATTTTCTAAATGCTAATTTTAAGAAGTTTACTCCTTTGAATTCAAAGGCCTTCACTGAAAACCCAGTAAATGCCTATAAATGGCAAGCAGAGTATGTACAGTGAATGGTTTGTTAGCCTGGTATATTAACAACTTAATTATTACAGAGCTTAATTTTACTTCTGTCTGTGTATTTTGCAGTCTAGCCTGCTTCGGTCAGATATGGGTCTTGGAAGCCCAGGTCAGCTGTCATCCTCGGGAAAACCTGGAACAGCCTACTACCCTTTCTCTGGTACAAATCAGCGCCGAAGACCACTTCATGACTCACCAGCTCTTGGTGAGTAATACAGACAGTTTTTAAACTTTCATTCGTGATGCGTTTCTGCAGACTTTATTATTTTCTGTGACAGCTCAGTTTGTATACCGGTAATTGCTCTTTACTGAGCAATTCAAATTACAGCAAACTGCTGTATAAGAGAGAGAAAGCAGAATTACAGAAATTTTCTTTGAGATGCTGGTGTGAATTCTGTACTGATCAGTATTGCTTATAAAACAAACAAGAAACTCCAATAAAAACCTTAATTGCAAAAGCAATAATGACAGATGGATAGGAGTTGATGACCAGCTGAGTGCCCTTAACCCATGCCATCATTAACTCCTGGAAATGCCTGACCTTGAGGTCATTACCATTATTTAGTAGGGGAAAGACACAAAGGGGAAACAATTATCCTTTTATATGCTAAAAGTAACTTTATTTAGGGCAATACATAGTTCATTGTAATTGGTTCAACATGCCTTTAAAGTTCTTAGAAACTGGAGACTAGTAGTTTACTCTAAAATCCAACTACCTTGCAAATAAGCAGGCAAGAACTTGCTTGAAGTCGTTATACTATAACAGGATTTGTATTCTGGAGATACTTTTTGATAAATAAAGCTTTCCTTCTCAATCGTAGTCACTGGTAATATTTCATAGCTCTAAAGTCTTTTTGTTGAATTAGGGAATCAAGAATGAGCCAGCTGTTCTATCATTTCTGCTGTAGGAGTATCCTAAATAATTGGGTATGCACGGTAGTTTTTTTTTAAAAAAAAAAAAAAAAAAAAGTACAAAAAGAGAGACTGTAACTTGATATTCCAGTTTAAAAGCTACCATATTTCAATGTTGGCATTTTATGTTATTGTGATTGCTCTAGTTCTGCATGTTTTTTGAATGTCCTTTATTCTGTATAGCACTTACATTTGTTATGAACATTTTGCTTGTTGGAACCATATAACTTAAACCATACTTTACCCAAAATTTCATTTTTATCAAATGCAAATTGTTTCTTGAAGTAACTTGAGTATTAACTAGAAATTGCAAACTCTTTGGACATTAAAATAGTCCTGAACATGCTTGGATTTTTTTTTTTAAATCTATAATTATAAAAATGTGACTTTGGAACTTTACCTATATGTACATATAAATACATTTTCATGTAGTTTATTTAACATGTTGTCAAGACAACCACCGTTTAATCTGGGGTTGCCTTTCTTTACAAATGCTTGAAAGGATTCATGTTCCTTAGAATATGAGAACCAAATGCAGACATTCGTCAAGTCTGTTTTAGAAGAGGAACAATCTAAGGAAAGTTCAGTGAAATATTCAGTGAAAGTTAAGTGAAATATTTTGTTTGCTTTTTGGAAGGTTGGTTAAACTTCCATAGAAAAGACTTGTTATAACACAATAACAACAATTAGTTGTTATTAGCCTCCATTGAATCAGTTGTAGTGAGAAACTGATGTAATAGTAACTTGCTATGGTTATGGGCAGCAGGGTGTCTGTTACGCCATGACTTTGAAGGCTGGACAGAGTGACGTTAAGTGGGAAGAAAAGTTGAGGAGGTGTATGAAACAACCACGTATTCAAGGATGTAATATAAATTAGACAACCTGGTTTAGGATTCTCCCTCAGTGATTAACTTATAATTTCTTGTGCAAACTGTATAGAGTTGAAGTTCCAGGTATTAAATCAGACATAATGAAGGTAAGCATGGTGTTCTCCGAGTAGTACTCATGTTTATTTTTTGTTGAAGGAGAAACTCGAGGTATATTACCCTTTTCAAACTACCAGTAGCGTAACATTCCTCTTTCTGTCGAGACTGACTCTGCCAGGCTGTAACTGGGACATGGGAAGGTGGGGCTTACAAATTTATGAATTTCAAGTTTTCTCCCAAGTCCCAGAAAAGTGAACTTGTATCTCGAGTCTCATTTCCAGCAGCTAGAGAAAGCAGGCCTGAAATACTTTCTGCTATTTTTAAGTGGTGTAGTTAAATGGTGTAGAACTGCTGGCTAATGATTTAAATAAAAGTTGAATTAGGGCTTGTCCAGGGTTTTTAACAAACTTTCTTTATATTTGCTACTTTAAGATTGCTGAAATCAATCAGTGTGCCCTTCTAGGTCATGCTTTGTATGCAGTGTAAATACCTCTCGCAGAAGTGTTTTTTCTTTCTTTTCAAACACCTCCTATGGCATGATCTGAGTGAAGATATTCAGCAAATATTTTTCCAGTAGTTGTGTGGGTTTATTACACATGGGAATGAGTAATTAGTTTTTATCTTGTCATATCTGAAACTGAAACTGTTATTATACTCTTCTGAATGAAAACAGAAAAATAGGAGTTCTGTATTTTAATTGAAGACTCAATCAGTCAACTGTAGAAACGATAACATTGCCAGATACCCAGCACAAAACATCCGTTAACTTCTAATTTGCACGTATAGTAAGCATTCAGATTAATTTCATTAGCAGCAAACTAAACTAGTTCAGGTTCTTGATTTAGATAGTGAAATTGCTGACTACTTTTGTGTTGTTAAAATTATTATTGATAGAAGGAGGCTGGTTACGTATCTATCTTTAATGTAACATGAAAAAAAATGAGTTGCATTAACTTCTACTTAAGTATTTAGGTCATTGCATATCCTATTATTTACAACCTTTCTATAGACTAAATGCTATAGAAATGTACATCATGTTCGTATTTTTAGCACATAATGTTTCATAAATTCCTTTTTCATAGTTCTGTCTTTGAAATGCAGAAGGGGAGAGAATGTTTATTGCTAATCAGTCCGGTTTTCTTCGTAGTTATCTCAAAATCTTACTTTGTTTCTTACCAAGTGTATGATGGCATCAACATATCCTGCAATGTTAGTGTTCTTAGGCTTTGAAAGTAATTGTTTAGGAAAGCTTTATATTAGAAAAGATCACTTGTATGTTACCTATTTAAGCACCTTCTTGCATTGATGAGAGATACAAATTTAATTGGCACAAAATGAAAAACAAAGCATGGATTTAAAAAGAAATCTGTTGTGGAAAGAAAAACTGTATGGAGTGGATAGTTGTTATTTTCCATCTGAAGCATAGATGCTTGATCAAATGTGTCGTTTCTCTATGTACAGATCCTCTGCAGACAAAGAAAGTAAGAAAGGTGCCCCCAGGTTTGCCTTCTTCTGTAAGTATGACATTTTTTACTTATAGTAAGTAAAGTGGGCTCAGGCTGGGTTTTATGTACCTGACGCACTAATTATTCAATTTATCGTTAGGGAGGGTATCCACTGGACATGAACAGCTAGGGTAGGCAATTGGGAGTGGTTCTTGAAGACTAAATACACATTTGATATGTAATTTTTAGATTTCATAGCGGTGATTTGTAGCTTGCTCATATGCTCCTACCCACTTGTCCCTGTCATTTGAATTCCTCTCTTGGGAAGAGAGCTGGGCCAGGAGCTGTCAAAGAAGATCTCCTGTACAGGTCTTTTGATGTTTAATTAGTCATTATGTTGCTGAACAGGAGGACAGACAGAGATTAATAGCTGAGAATCTTAGAAATTTACATTTGTAATAATCCCAGTGGAGCTGAAGACATTAAGATTCGGAGGACATGTACAGCTCAGCTTGCCTCAGTAGGACTGAGGTTATTAATATGCATAAATCACCGAGTCAGATGTTCATTGTGAAGCCCTGGTGGATTTTAAAGCCTTCATTAAGCCTTTCCTAACTTCAGCCTAGCATCAGGAAAGCTTTCAAGCAACTAGTTTGTTGATCCCTCTTCGCTTGAAAATTTATCCTTCGAGAATAAAGGGCTTTGATGAAAAAGGTTGGAAGGGTTTTGGTGGAAAAATCATTAATGGCTGTGATAATCTAATGCTATAGGGGTGTTTTGTGGTATTAAATATGCTTTATTCTTAAAAGGAAGAAAATTGTTTATAAATGAATCTGCATTTAAAGATCCACGTGAAGTGAAAAATCCCCAGTGAAGTGAAGGACAGAATTATTTTTCTCCCTGCTCAGAACAAACAGGAGGGGAGGGGGAAGCGCTGCTGCCTTGCGGGGTACATCTCTTTGTTGTGTAAATGGATGTTGGGCTTTTATTTGGCAGTACTTAACACATGGGCGCAGGTGCACTTGGATGAGTCATAACTCAAAGCCGGATAGGCTGAATAGCGCACGGCACGGGCAGCAGGAGCAGAGCGGGAGCGAAATGGCTCTGAGCTTTTTATTCGGTATTAGGGCTGAGGCATGGACGGTGTCTTCCAGCCCTTGCATCTCCCCCGGTCTCTCCTCCCTCTCTTGCCCTTCTCCCTCCCCCTGCTCACGGTGATGCATACGGAAACCGGGATCTGAAATCCTATTTTAACCGCACTTCCAGATGGAGCTGAGATAGCGCAGATCGCCTGGGGCAGCTGTGCTCTGAACCTGCAGCCTACCTGGAAGCCAGGATTGCAGCTGCAGGCACTCTTAAAAGCTTTTGCTTGCATAAGCACTTGGGCCCCACTAGAGGCTGAATAGCTGCTTGATAAACAAAATGAACACAATGCCTCAAATCATTATTCCCGAGGCCAGGAATATTCTTCTTCTGCCTTTTTTTCTCTCCTTTCTTTCCCTCCTTCAGCAGCAGCTAAAAATAGTTTGGCAATTTACATTTTAACAGTTGTGTGTTATGTAGGGTGGCTTTACAGTCTAGCAGATGATTTCTGCTAGATTAACAAAAATATATTAAAAATGTCAGAGAAGCTAAAACACGTAGCAGTGCAGTTTCCATGTAATTTATTACTGTAATTCTAGGAGAGTAATAAAACTTGCATTACATGTTTAATATTTAGTAGCATTAGCCAGGTAAAGAGATCATTTTAGTGAATGAAAAATTTATCTCATTTCTCTTACTAGGCATTAATTTTAAGAAGCAGTATTTTTCAAATGTTTTTCATTTAATTTTTCTTCTGAATGAAGACAACAAAATGCTGATTAAATTTTATTTGTATTAACACTGTACCAGTCGGAGAAGTGAAGCACAGCTTCTGTGAAGAATCAAAGATTTCTATGCTGCTTTTTTAAAGCACCGTTTCTCTGTTTAAATGCTTTCGGTGCTGAATAGAGCCATGAAGGAAGATGACAGATAATGGAAAAAAGTGCTCTGAGATGTTTTGTTTAGCATGCGGCACAAAACTGAAATTTACTGGCCATCATAGGAAACTTAAATTGAGTTGATAATTATTCAAGTGTTGTCTTTACTTATTTTAACTAGACTTTGGTAAGAAATCAATGTATGGTGGCAAAGATAAAATTGTTTTAGCTGATAGGTAGTGCAGAGAAGTGTAATTATAGTATGGAGGTCACAAGAAAGATAGTGGATTCTTAATGTGACACGATAAAAGGATCTGGATTTTTTTATAAATATTTTACAGTTTTCTCTAATGGTTGTGTGTTAGTATGGGGCGACTATGGCAATGGGTAGTCTAGTAATTGTCTAGGTAACTAATTCAGTAGCAATCTTCAGAGATACGATGATTTCTTTAATTCTACTTTGTTTCTTTTTCTCTTGGATATGAACGGTATTTTCTGAAATTGCTTGCTTTCAGACTTACCATTCTTCATGTGTTTCTATCAGGCCCAAAGTAAAACTAGTTACATAGAGAAGTGGTAATTAATTGTTTAGTTACCTTCTGGAATGCGACTTGGAATCCGGATTTGTCCTTTTACTGTGAAAACTAATTGCACCAAAGGAGTGTATTTTTAAGTTCTGCTATCTTAAGTTTGCTAAGTGGTGAGTCATTGCCCCAAAACATTTTTGATGCTGACATGCAAGTGTTTGTGTTGAACTATTAACTACTAAATATAAAGCTTTGGGAGAAGGATAAAAACTAAAAATCAGTGATTTACTTTCTTAATTAGCTCAAACTTGAACCGAGATTTTTGAGCTGCTGATTTTTTACTAACAGATAAAATGTATTTTTTTTTTTTTTCGGTGGCAGTTGCATTCTCAGAGGTTCTAAACTCTTGCAGTATTTCTGAGAATTTCTCAGACTGTAGGAGTTATCCTAACTAAGCCAAGAAACAGTAATAACATCATAACATCATGTGACTCAAAACCAATTGTAACTAATTGGTGGGGCACGCGTCACCTATAGAGAGCATAGTCAGTGCTTTCAAAGAACTTCTTGATCTGCAGAGGGAGAACAGTAAGGCTTGCTTGGAAATGTTCAACGAGTTTGTAATCAAATTACCAATGTGTTATGAGCAGAAACATGGTACTGTTTACGTGTGTTGTCAAAAAATATTTCAGATCAATATTTATCATTAGCACCATGAGCAATAGCTGTTGTGTCATAATTGTAAGAGAAATATCGTATCTATTTGTCATTATTCCTTTGCCACTTAATTGGTCTTACATCAGAGAGTAGAAATACTCGTGTGTTGATTTTTTTTTTGTTACAGAAAATTCTGTGACAAATGTTTTCTGTGTAGTGCCATTTCTAATAACTATTTTGAGCATTTTAGATTTTCCATAGCACCCAAGGCTATCAGTTAATATTAAACTTTTGATTGCCACTTATTTAATCAGATTGTCAAATGAACATTTTCCATGGGCAGAGATCTCTCTCCTAAATTTGAACTCTTTACTAAGCACAGAGAGAGGAAACTTGGTTTTTGTATGTAGAATTACCTCTGACAAACTAAAGGGCCTCTTTTCTAATATACTAGCCTTTTAAAGAATGAGCTTGAGAAGTACAAAATAATAATAAATAAATAAATAATTGGTCTTATTCCCTTTTGTAATCCCTCCTACTTCCGCTCCTCCCCAGGGTTAAAAGAGAGTACCTGAAGTAGGGGGTGGAAGTGATCTGGTTGTCTGTTTATCTGAAACCCAGTTTTTGAGATTTTAATATTTAGCGAATGTTGTATTTTTAATACAATCTAATGTGAGCAGACTTGCTTTAGAGAACTATCCTCACAATGAATAAGTTCAGTATGTATTGAAGTAGCTTGGTGTAAATCAACATCCTTGGAATAGTTTTATGAAGTCAGGGTCTCTTTTCTGAGTAGTATGTCTGAGTAAAACCTTTGGAGCATCCTGCCTGGATGGTGTTGAACTGAGTGTGACGTTGAGTCTAATTGTTTAATTTTCTTCATAAGATTTATTCCCACAGAACATGTCGGTGAGAAATGGTGCCAAAATGTAAAAAGTGGTATTTAGAGTTTGTTCAGAGCACTTCTGAGTTGCCTGGTGCAGTCGAGTGATGTATTCAGCTGTCCGTCTTGTCTTCAGCATGTAACACGCGGGGACGGGAGTAACCCCGACCCTTGCCTCTGATGCTGTGCTGTGTTTTATAAGGCATTTTAAATAACGAAAGTGAGCAAATGAATCCCTATGGATAATGCAAAGCAGAACTTGTGGTTTCTTCCTTGTGAGTCAGTCTTCCTTCTGCTTGATGCTTATTCTTTGGCCATCAGATTCAAAGTCTGATGCTTTTAGGGAACGGACTTAGTTGAAATAGATCTGAAAAGAGCAGTGAGTTAAGATTAGAGCATCCCACCCGCCCTTTGCTGTGCACGTGAAGTGAAAACCGGTCTGCTGGCGCTGAACAGCTAAGCTGCCCATGGCTGTCATGCTGTGAGCTCAGGTGGCGTTCTCGCTGCATGAGGTGAGGTGAGGGACGTGATGTGTGTGCCCCTCTCATCACAGCAGCTCCTGACCGTGGGCACGTGCTGGCTCCAGGGCTGCTGCCCTGCTGCCGGGCTGTGGCGTAGGCCACTGCGAGGTTGCTTTACTGAGACATCTTCTCTGTGAAAATCCCTCATACGCAGGGTGGATTTACTGGTAGATTTTTTAGTTTTCTTTACACTTCCACAACATACCAAAAAGAGCACAGTAGATGCTCCTAAAGTAGTGTAGATTTGCACAGGAGAATGTAAAGGCAGCGCCCGGCGGTGAGGCTGCTTTCTGAGGGGCGGCGTGACAGAGCAGCAGCTTGTGAACTGCTGAGAAGTTGCGCGGGGCTGCTCCAACTTGTGCTTCACCGGGAAGACGAACGCTCCCGTTACCACAGACTAGAGCGTGGCACTTCACACACACAGCTCAGGAGAGCGGCTTTTTGTCCTCCCATCCCCTCGGGGGGAGCAGGCAGGGCCGCCAGCCCGCAGGCTGAGAGAGCCCCGGGCGGGCAGCAAATGGCGGCGCGGCCGGGGCTGCCCCCAGCCCGCGCAGCGCCGGGGGCGGAGCCGCCTCGGGGGCCGCGCAGGGGGCGCTGCGGCGGCTCTGCCAGCAGGGGGCGCCCCCGCCGTGCGCCGCGCCCGGCGGCCGCTGGGAGGGGCTCGGGGCTCGGCCGCGGGCTGAGGAGAGCTCGGGCCCACAGCGCAGGGGGCTGAGCAGGGGCAGTGCTCGTACTTTATTTTATTTTATTTTATTTTATTTTTTAACTTACAGCTAACGGGAAGTTTTTCCTAAAATCAAATAAAAAAAAAATCAAAAAACCTTGCAGTATAGCTACATAAAAGCAATGGGTAGGATTTCATCTCAGTTACACTTGTATTTGTTCGTAGTTTTCTTGCTTTGTTACCGTGTAATTAACAACGTGATTTCCACTTAGAGCAGTAAGGGCTGCTTCCTGAGGCTTTCAGTCTTGTCTGCTGGGAGAGCTGCGCTGTGCTCGGTGTGCGCTTACAGACCACGCTGACACCGGCCTTGCTTTGGTTAATCCTAATAAATGTTTGGCTGTGAAATGCATCCTGCTAGGAGTCCTGAGATGCCTAGAATTTTTTTCTGAAATATCACTAGTAGCTCAAAGTTGATATTTATATGTTATACACACATTTACACATACAGATACATAGGTATGTGTGTGTATTTTAGTTAGTAACTGGTTGTTCAGTATCAGATGGCTTTCCAAGAATTTGTCTTTTATCCTTTATTCCCCATTCCTTGTCTTTACTTCAGGGAGGCGTTGGTTGGGGTCAGTCTCCTCTGTCTCAGTTTCAGGTTTTCATAGCGCTGATAAGAGCTTAATCACTTCTGAAACATCTGTGCCTTTTTCAAACGTGGTTGAAGTTGATAAAAACTTCCAACCCTGCGCAGAGTTGGGGATAAAGGGAGAGCCTTCTAGGGCAGTTGTCTTAGCCTGCTGCCTTTGGAAAGAAGGCTAACCTAGCCCCTCAGAAATGAAACAAATTAGGAAGAAGAACAGAATTGGTGTCCTCATCAATAGCAGGTTTGGGATTGTATTAGGTTACTGTTTTTCAGAAAGATTTATGCCAGCTCTCTGTGAGGAAACTCAAGACTTACACATCACAGTTGCTTCTTTTGGTGAAAAGGGGACTTTGAATTATGTCTGACTCAAAATTATTGTAAAAGTTTTTGCTGCTTGTGTTTGAACAGACCCATTTGAAATAATAAAGCTGTGATTAAAAAGCAGTAACATTTTTCAAGTATTATGATACTGCAGTGTTGTTATGGCATATATTTGACCAGAGGATGGCTCTTGTCCATTGAGGCACTTACATAATTACCTTTTATGTGGTATGAGGATAATTTTCAGTGATCTGGAGCAATTATGTTTATTTTTTTTTATAGACTCAAGTGCTGGGTTACATATGCTTACTGTGTATTTGCTTTGTGGCTCTGACAAATTGGACAAAAATGTGTTTCACATAAAAGATTGATTTTAGGAAGAACATACAGTTCATTCACAAAACCTCTTATTGTTAAAATATTTATTCTGATACAGGTAGCTTGGTTTATTATTAGGACAGTATTTCACTTTGCATCAGATTTCATAATCTCTTTATATACTTTAGAAACAGGCAGCTTATTGTTTTTGACACACAGTACAGGGTCATGAGTGGAAACAATTCGGGCTACAAAGTGCATGTCAGTTCAGCACTCCTCTGCTGACGGCATGTCTGTCTGAAATCAAGTTTAAAAAATTGGCCCTGTCTCCAGCTGACTTGTTTTGTCAGGCTGAGTCATCAGATTAACCCTTGACTTGTCACCAAGGAAAATGGAGTAAACAACTGTACTGAGTATAGTATCACTGATCCAGCCCCGATTCATTTCACTGTAACGTCCCTTAAGAAAACAAATTTCAGAGCAGCTGTTGCTTAGCTTAAATGGGGATTAAAAAAAAATGCGACCACAAAACCCAAATTTACTTGGGACTTCAGAAGTTCTTGGAATTGTTATCTGGTTGTAGTTCCTACAAATACATAGTTAGTGGTAATGATATCACAGTTTTGTGACCAGCTTTTCAAATTAGTCCATTTTAGGTCTGTTTTTCATATATTCTGCTCTAAGTAAACATCTGAGGGTTAGTTTGATATGCTTGAATTATGATTTGAACCCGTAACATGAACTGACCTAACAAAGTACTGTGAGGAATAATGGCATAGCAAATGTAGAACAAGTACGGTGATGAATTTCAAGTATTGGACACGAAGATTTTATTCACATTGATGTCACTGAGGGTAGGACAACTAATTCGCTTTTCAGTAAACTGAAATTGGTACCCGTTTGATTTGTGGGGAAGTAATACCAGGAACAAATTCGTTTATTGAATCGTTACGGAGGTACCAGCCATTAAACTAGTTTGTCTACAAACAGCATTTGCAGTGGCATTACTCAGTTTTATTGTTGTCCTTGTTGTTGTCGTCTTAGCCATGTGATGGCGAACAACGTCAATAATTCCTCTGTACTGGTAAATGTTAATTGTGTTAGTAAATATTACCAGTTACCATTACCTATGCACTTTTACAATTGCTCTGTACAGGTATTGGATGGTTGTAATGTGAAGTGTGCACACTGAGTGCCACATAGAGGAGGTAGTTTTCCTACTGTATGTTTTTACCCAGCTATTTTTAATACAGGTGGGTAATGCTTAGTCGCGGAGGGGGGTCTTTATCATGCTCTTCTTCTCCAATACACCTATTTTGAACATTGAGCATGTGTATGTGGAGGAACAGTAGCAATTACAAAGGTGTTGACGACAGCCTTTACTTGAAAGAACTGGATGTAGTCACCTGGAAGTGTATTTTAATGATTTAAAAGTTTGTGTGCTTGATTTATTTTAGGGGGAAAAAAAGAAAAAAAAAGATGTGAGGGGGGTGTCCTTACTTCTCCACTCCTTTGAAAGCTGGAAGTGCATTTTCCAGTGTTTAGGGTTTTTTTTTCCTAAGTTCTACACTTGTCTAAATCAGTGATATGAGCCCAGTGCACTTTGAGAAGCAGCACGTGCAGAGATCTGAAGCTGTGTTAGCAGATCTCATCTGCAGAGTCCCGAACACTAGCGAGAAGCTGTAAGGCAGGGCACTGCGCGGTGCAAATCAACGCTTCTTAGGGCTTCTCCAGGGCCTGAACTGGGGCTCTGTGGTCCCTGGGGGCAGAAGGAAGCCGCCAGCCCTCCTGCGGGCCTGGCTGCTGCTGCGCCGGTGGTGCTGGAGGGGAGCTGGGCTGTGCCTCGCTGCCCTGCACCGCTCCGTGGTTCTGGGCGAGGAGTTGTCCTGGCAGTCACACCGCCAGGGTGCTCCGGCAGCTGGAACCTTCAGGCCCTGCAGGCTGCTCCCTGCGGCAGGGCGGCTGTGCTCAGTCCCTGCTCTGTGCCCCCACAGCACCGCGCTGGCCGTGTCCCGAGCCAAGCTGCGTTGTGCCGCTGCCCGTCTCCCCTGCTCGTGCCGCGACCCGAAGTTTTCCGCCCGCTTTCCCCCTCCCTGGCGCCCGCCGCCCCCTCAGCAGCTGCCGCCCGCGGCCGCCTCCCCGCCGCCCGCTGCCGCCTGAGGCGACGCCCGGCGGCGGGAGCTCGTTGGGGCCGGGGGCAGGCTGCAGGCAGCGGCCGCCCCCCCCCGCGGGCCGGGCGCGATGGTTCGGCCCTGCTTTGCATGCGCCGCCTCGCAGCGGCTCCACGTGCGCGGCGGAGGGGAGCCGCGGGCGGGCGGCGGGCGGATGCGGCGGCGGGAGGCGGGAGGCGGCGCACTTGGGCTGCAGCCCGGCGCCGCGCCAGCCTCGCCATGTACTGCGCCTACCCCGTGCCGGGCGTGGGCAGCAGCTCCCTCATGTACTACTACAACGGCAAGACGGTAAGGCGCCCGCCTTTGTTCCCGCTCCCCGGCCGGGCAGCCCGCGGCGGGGCGGGGAGGGGTGTGGGGGGGAGCGACCCGGGGGGGCGCCGCCGCCGCCGCCTCAGGACCGGGCGCCGGGAGCCGCGGCCGGGCCCGCCCGGCGCCCTCCGGCCCGGGCTCGGGGGCGCCCCCGGCCCCTCAGGGCGGCCCCGGGCCCCCTCAGCCGGCGCCCGGAGGCCGCGGAGCTCCCCTGGCCCCCGGGGAGAGGAGCTGAGGGGGCGCTGCGGGCAGCCCGAGGGCAGCCGCTGCCGGGCAGCTCGCGGCGTTCCGGGCTCGTCCCTCTCCTCCGGCGGCCCCGCCGCGAGCTTTGTCTCCGGTAGCAAACTTTTTGTGCGGCGCTACCGGAGCCGGGGGTGCTGCGAGCTGCGCGGGGAGCCGCGAGGGAGCGGCGGGGCGATGAGGGGGCTGAGGCAGGGCGCGCGGGCTCTGTTTCATTTCCTTTGGTCCCGATGCCAGCTGTCTCTCAAATATGAAATTATTTTTCTTTCATGTCTGCTCCGAAGCTCAAACGGTCCGTTTGAAGTTTTATGTGAAGATATATATAAGGCTTAAGTAAAATTAACTGTACAATACCCCTGAAGCAAAGGGAATATAACTTGCATGGAGTTTTGATTTTATTCTTTCTAGAGCACAGATCACTCTATTACAACATTTCTCTTTGTTCTTGTAGCAGGAAAGAAGGCTTTGATCTTATTAAGTATTTCCAGGCATATAGTGGATGGAAGTGCTGGTACTGTAGGCGAGCACGGCTTGAAAATTGATAGCATGTGCCTGTTACGGGTCAGAGGTGACCTTTATGAGCTTGAAGAGTTAGTAAATAGATGACAAATCATATGATGATCCTATATCATGTTGCCCAAGGTTTTATTTATTATTTTTTTTAACTTCTTGGTGACTTTTAGTGTTCTCTTTCCCAGGAATCCTGCAAGTTGGAACAAATTATTAATTTAAGTGTCTAGAAGGAGGATATATGAAGCTGAGGGGAGATTTTTGTCTGTTTGTTTTTTTTTTTAAGCACACAGTGTACACGCCAAATCTGTACGTGAAACTTTCTGTAATGGAAACACTATATAACTTAATTTTTACGGCCTTCAATTATACTGTTCAGTCAGTTAGTAGTTGATAGTATGTGCCTCATTGCTTGAGGTTTTGAGATTATTTCAATTACTCAATTTTGGGTACTGACATTCCTTGGTACCTACTGATGTGTACAAAACCTGATTCACTTACAGGCAAAACAAGTGGGAAATGACGTGTTAAAAATACGTGGTGTGTTTATGCTCCTTACTGAATGTTTTGTTCCTTTAGAACTTTTTTTAATTTGTAAGACAGAAGAAAGCCTAACATTAAACAAAAGAATAACTACTCAAGCACCACAATAGATGTTGTGCACTGGCACATAAATAAAGTTAAATTTTAAAAATTAAGTCTGATTAAAAAAAAAAAAAAACACTGTTAGGGGAGGTTCTTTTTTTTTTTTTTTTTTTTTTGAATTTCTGTATGTTTTAGGAGGGACACTTGAAAGTGAGCAGTCGTGTTTTAATGGAAATGCCTCATCAGGGAGTAAAATCGTAAAATCTTACTGTTCTGTGTAACAAGTTACTAAAAATATGTTTCAAGAATCTTCACCAATTTAGAAAGGAAAAAAAAAAACCTTAATCTGTTACATAGAGGAAAATAAAGTACTTCTATTAAAGTAGAAAATTAAACCCGATTTTTTTTTTTCTCATCCTCCTTCACCTGTTGATATATAGAAAATATTTGTAGCTTATGGAAGGTTTATACAATTTTATTATGGAGCTTTGACAAATTTTGAAAATTGTGACAAAAATCATATTTATCTGTTCTTCACTTTCACCTTGCCTCCACTTTCATTTCTACAAGAGCTGTGCTGTAGACAAGAAAACAAATTATCCAACCGTAATTAAAAAAAAATAAATAAATAACAGCACAAATCTAAATCATTATTTTTAAAAATTTGAATAATAAATGAAATAATTAAGGAAACTTCATTAACTGATCATCTTTGTTTACATTTTGTAAAATGAAATGGCATAAAGATATTTAATATAAATTTTGTATCTTGTTTGCGCATAAAGAATATAGATTGAAATGCAAGTTTTTCTATTTTTTTTCAGCTCACCTACAAGTTTAGAAGGAAATCGGTTATTTTCTAAATGTCCTTTTTTCAGGGATCTGATGATCTTACTCTGAAATTATTTCAAGATAGATTGCACTAATATCACTTATCACCAAAATAAATCATTTTCAGATACTGCATTACTTACGTATTATATCATCTATGGCTATTTCACATGAGAATAAATTTGAGTGTTACACATCGCAGTTGTGTGCCGCGTGTTGTACAGGTTAATGTGATATACCAGTCTGTGGGTGTTTTAGTGGTGAGTAAACATCGCTTTTTCTCAGCATAAGCTGAGATTTCAATGATCCCTTTACGAAGATGGAGCTACTGCATCTTTTGCAGTGAATTTCTGCAATACCTATTAAAAAGTGCAGAAAAAAAATCACAAAATGCAACTTTTTAATATTTGTAATGGTTTGTGATTCTGTTTTTTTGTAAGCTAGCTTGTGTATTGAAAATTTTGAGAGCAAAAGGTTATTTATAAACATGTCTGTGTATATACATGTGTGTGACGTGTAGATACGGACAAATACACACAGGTGCAACTATGTGGATGTGTATTGAGTACTCCTTAGTGAAGAAGCTGTCTTGTAGCCATCGCTGCCAGAGTTATAACATCAAGAAAAGTATTTAATAATTTGGAAAACGCTTAGGTGACATGACAGCATGCCTCTCTGTTGCTGTAATGCAATAAATAACATACCACGTCTCCTAACAGCAATGGAAAATGTTTTCAGTTTGTAAATTTTTGAGCGACCAGGTGCTAAGAATTATTATTCAATTCTGCTTTTATTAGTATTGGGCCAGTTAGTATACAGGGAGAAAAGTACAATTAAATCTGTTCTGTGCCATATGCTGCCCACAGCAACTTAGACAAGGTCAAAGCTAACATTTGTAAGTCAGGATAAATAGAAGATCATCTGGAAAATCTCTAGGGGTACGCCGCTGTGGACAATGAATAAGGAGAGGTAGGAAACGCTGGTCAGCTGGATTTCTTCTGTTCCTCACCCTTCCCTTTTCCCCTCCCCTCCCCACTCCTCCGAAAATGTACCACGAGTTCAGTGCATCAGCCGAGAGTTTTCCCTGCTCCACTGGGTTAAACTGCCACCGTACTGAGCAGTGGGCCCCTGCCAGAAGGGGGTCTTGTCTGCAGCAAGCCGTGTCGGTGCTGTGGAGCATAGGTTGTGTCCCTTTCCTTGGGCAAATGAAAGCAGCGAGGGATGGGCTCAGGTGCTGGATTGGACAGATCTATTTTTCTCAAAATGCGAGCACACCCATTTGTTCCATGGATTTGCTTTCCGAAATGACATTCATGTTGAGGTCCATTTGTAGAAGTGCAGCAGTCTGTCACAAGTCCAGAAAGTGACAGTACTAGCGAGGTCAGGGAAAAAATCATCAAATACAGAAGATAGGATTGTATCCCCACTGCTCTATCTTCCTGTGATCACTGGTGGTGAGGGGGATTCCTAGCGCAGCTACAAAAGCTTTGTGAAATACAGGGAACAGGTTAAGAAACGAGCTAATTTGTTTCAACTTTGTTGTTGTTGTTTCTTTGAAAATCTGTTTTTAATAGGAATTTTTGAAGACTTAGTTGTATGCATTCTTTAGTAACAGTGTAGTTAGAAAAGCGTGGGGAAGAGGTTTTTGCTGTTCTAGTAAATGGAGAACGAATCTTCAAGCATTACATACACATTTATTTTTGGTGGTGTTCCTGTCGCCTTAATTTTTTTTTTCCTCCCCCTGTCCTCACGCTACAATTTAAAAAATAAAATCAAAAGAACAAAACGTTTCTGTATCCCGACTTTGGGATTTTAGCTAAGTTGGCCTATCACATTTTAACATGACTTCAAAATTATCACTTGCTGGGGAAGAAGCTAGGAAGCCTGTATCGTTGCAGTAGGGTTCTGCATTTCAAAAATACCCAAATAGGCATGTATAGCACGCCTAAACTGCGTAAACATTTATTTAAGATGGAATTCAGTTTAGCTGCTTCAAGGAGTTTGAATTTTATACCATCCTTAAAAATTATGGTTGGATTTGCAGGCGAGACAGATGCTCTGTTCTCATTGAGGACTGTTTTATTTTCTTTCTGGGTGGTGAGAAGAGGTTTTAAAATATATGAGCCTTTACACCTGGTATTGGAAACAAAAAGCAGGATTTAGGATGTGGTGTACTGATCTTGTTTCTATATTAGAGCTTCTCTCCATTCTATCATCTTGCTTAAATATCAACTAAAAAATTCAGCTGTGCTTTTGGCAATTTCTGTCTCTGTAAAGTAGTGAAGGGAAAAGTAGTTACTGTTCTACGTTCCTGAAGTTTTAGTACGTGGTTCTGTCAGAAATATAATAAACATGAAAACAAGTCTCTTTTTTCCCAGAGCTGCCTTTCAGCAGAATTAGCTTTTGTGGCAAAACCTGCAGATAATACACTGTAAAATTTTGCCACATGTACAAATCATTCATCGGCACACACTTGCTTAGTGCATGACTGATGCTGATGGAATGTAGCTGGGCTAGTTAGCGGAGTTTACAAGCTACAGGGAAGGTTATCCATTTCTAGTGGATTCAAAAAATTGTCTCTCTTGCAGCTTGCTAAATATTGCCCGGGACTTCCAAGAATTGTTAATAAATAGAATTAAATGAATAACATAGCTTATAATTTCACAAATAGTATGCACCTTGGGAGACTTGGTCCTGAGATAGCATGAGTTCATCAA
Organism: Aythya ferina; assembly: GCF_964211825.1. Taxonomy (NCBI): domain Eukaryota; kingdom Metazoa; phylum Chordata; class Aves; order Anseriformes; family Anatidae; genus Aythya; species Aythya ferina. Next base: position 18,116,904 of record NC_140307.1, on the reverse strand, counting down.
AAGTAAGCTTTGATAGCCTCGTTGCTGTTTTTTAATCTGCTTTTAACATTAATATTAAACATTGATAAATATTTAAGAATTTGAAACAGATTAAGGGAGAATTGCCTGAGAAGGAGTATGCCAACAGGAACACTCAAAGTGTTGTATTTGTTAAATGCATTTATAGAATGAGACTTGGAAGCTTTACTTCAAGTAAAATTTGCTAACCCCAAATCTTCAAGTTAATGTTTGTGTTACTGGCACTTGTAAATAGAAGCACGTTGTGTAATCCTTTGACTTCTCTTAGACACGTGAGGTTGGGGCTAAGTTCTGCGGCAGCGTTCATTGAATGTGTTGAGAACAAAGGCAGATTGGAGAACTGGACGGTGCGTTGGCTTTGCCTAACCTGCTGTCGTACAGCTCCAGCCTGCTCAGTGCTACGTTCTGGAAGTCAGCTCCCCACCCTAAAAAAAAATCTTTGTCATCATCCTGCCGTTCCCACTGGAGAAATGTGAAATGGTGCCGGGTGCGGAAGAGGCAGAAGTGGGTCTACGATTTGATGTTCTCCACAGCTTGGTTGTCCTACTTCCCTCTGCGGAGGCCATGCACCCTCCAGAAGTACTGCGCTGTGAGGATTAATGTATATTCTAGCACAGCTCCAAAAAGAGTTGAGTCCTCCACTTGATAAGTCATTTAAAAAACTCTTCTTGGCATGTGTTTATTGGAAGGGAATTTCCCATTCATAATCGAGAGTGTTGTGCTTGTCAGTCGAGAGGCACAGCCTGTGCCTTGGGGTGTAGTGCATGTAAGGGGATTAGAAGGTGGGTTCCTCCCCTACCTGCTGGGGAGCGCCGGCTTCCAAGGAGACAGGGTGACCTTTTAACAGTATTCCTTGTCTTTGGGGGAATGTCAGCCAGGAAAAACTGGCTTGATGCCTCCTGGATGTCACTGTTATCAGTTTAATAGCTAGAAGAGGCTGTCTTGAGCAGCCACGTCATATTTATAACTGCCTTACTCAGCTGTCGCGGAAGAGAAGCCCTTTAAGTAGGGCACCGGCTGCCTCGCTGCGGAGCCGCTCGCCAGGCCCCTGGCGGGCTGCGTTCTGCTGGACTGCCCCTAACCACAGTGGGGCTTGGGGAGCCAGCGAGCTGGTCAGCCGAACACATCGCTTCCACACTTCAAAATAGGGTGGCATTTTTTTTATCATCAACTTTGGGAATCAAAAAAAAAAAAAAAAAAAAAGTTATTTTTCATCTGATGGACTTCAGGTTAATCTTAGTAAATCCTCTCCTTTGCTTTTAGATTTTGTTTGTAGTAACACAACATAAAAAATTATGATTAGGTCATTAACCAGAAAAAAACCTGGCGCTCATCTGCAGGTGATCAGATGACATCAGAGGCCTGGTTTTAATTTGTGGGTAGTTCTGATTGTAACTAAAAGAGACTTGCTCCTTTTGTGGAATTGGCTGGCTATTTCCCCACATCTGGAGCTGATGAAGTCTTTGAGACCACATCAGTTGTGTTTTGCCGCAAGAGCTCTTTGATCTGAAAGATCTAGACTGGCACAAGTGCAGCTTCATAACATCGCAGCGATGTTTTTGCAATCTATAGTTAAGATACCAAAACAAGCAGAAACTCTATAAAGTTGTGTGTCTGTGCGAGGACTTTCATGTAGCTGTTTGAAAGGGCTTCTCTTTCTTTGACACAATTCATAACATTTTTGTTATGTTAATGGCTTGTACGTACATATCTGTAAATGATATGTTTGTACAAGGTTTTCAGTTCAATTTGCCTTTTGAGGTGGCGTTTGATCAGTTGTTGGAAATCAAATTAATGTAAAATGTTGAAATTTCAGTCTGAAGCTTACATTTACAAACCTCATTGATGCCGTGGTTTAAAAGTATAATTCCTAATTGTAGATTATTTCACATTTATCAGTGTACATCTTCTTGTCAGTGCTAAATGTCATAAAGCTTTGTTTCCACTGCTGTCCTGTGACAGTGATAGATTTTCCATCAGCTGTAGCATATGCTGCGTTATTCTGCACAGCAGAACTTGTAAATTAAGCCCAATTTTGCCTAATATGTTTGCAGTCTTACGACTGTGAGTATTTACAATTTGACAGAGTGACATTTCTGTTAAAATATGTCAGAGGCAGGGAATATACATGCATTCATCATATATAGTAAATACATATGTACTGCTAACGTTGCTTATAACGTATTGTCATTCTGTCACTCAGATTTGATGAGCATCTCTATTTTACACTTATTCGAGAAATCTAAAATTTGCAAGTAAAATATTGAACAAAAGCTCCTCGGATAGGCTTTCTTTCCTAAAATAGCTTTTCTTTCTTTTTTTTTTTTTTTCCCCCTCTATTTTGATTCAAAATTCAAATTTAAAAACAAACATGCAGCAGCTAAAAGTCCCAAGTTTTGCACTTGACTCCTTTTTATCAGCTCTCTCGTTACCTGCTGGTTTCACTGCGCGGTTTGTATCGGCAAACGTGCCCTAGCTTAGTTCCCTGTGCCCTTGCGCTGATGCCATCGTACTGCAGCTTGATGGGTTTTATTGAAATTCTGTTGATGTAAAACGAGTCTCGGAGAGTGGTAAAGCAGCCCCCTAATATAAAGGAGTGCTGTCTGCAGGCACATGCCCAGCCATTTGGTCTGACAACAGCAGGCTAGGAAAGCATTTGGGAGTAGGGAGGAGGGGTATTGGTATGCAAATGAAGGCAGGGACTTACCCACTTCACTTTCTAAATATCCGTATCAGAACATTCACCCTTGCAGGGAACAATAGTTCTCTTTTAGCAGACTTGGCTTTTTTGTTGGCTGGCTTGTTTTTCCTCTCCCTTCTCTTGCTTGGTAAACACCGGGTACCGCAAAGAAAGGAGAGAGGTGAACGTTGCAGATGCAGATGTAGGGTTGTATTTGCATCGGAAAGGATAGGAATGTGCACTGCTGAGTGTTAGGGCACCGTGTGCTCTCTGGGTTGTGAAGTTTTAAAATTATTCTTAATAAAGGGTGTTTATTTTATCTGAAGCATTGTGTTTACAAGTAAGGTGGACGATTTACCAATAGAAGTCCTGCATTTTTTACTTTGTAGCAAAAAAAGATTTGGGTTCCGTGTTGCACTTGGATGTTTGGTGCTACCATTTTTATTAATTTGCCCCTTTTAATACATCTTTTCAGCTTATGCTAGTCATATTGCAGTATTTGGTATATTGACCACGTTACTGTTACGGAGAAAGAGCATTGCTTAGAGAAAACAGGACTGTGGGTCGAGTCCTTGAGCCTGAATGCCGGCTTTGTTGATTAGAATTAGTCCTGAATGTGCTTTACACGCGCGTGCAAACATACATATATTTAGGGTCACTACAGTGGAAACTTTTAAGCGTTCTGCTTATTTGGCTTCTTAAAATTTTTAATTTGTTAAGAAAATTGTTTGCAGGTCGAGATTAGTCATTCCAGTGTGTTGTTACACTGAAAAAAAGAATGCCGCTGGCTTTCTTTAATGCTAGGCCAGCGTGAAAAAAAAAAACTAGCTTGGTGTTGCAGTTAGAAGATTATTCTGCAAGTCTTGCTTTACGTTTATTTTTGATGACTTTACAAAGGGGTGCAAGTTTTTGAATGGTTGGTAAAACAGTTGCGTTAAAAGTCCTTCCATTTGTCACTGGATGTTCTTTCTCTTTCTGATTGTTGGGATGCCAGCTAGTTAAATATTCAAACAGGCATTGAGTTGTTTTAAAGTAAATTTGTTTGGGGTCCAGTTGTTTTATCTTGCTGCTTTTTTTTTTTTTTTTTTTTATCTTGAGCAACAAGTCTGTGCGAGTCATGCACTTAGAAAGCAAAATCAGCATTCAAGCTTTTATCAGGCCACCTGGCTGAGTTGGCACACCAGAAAGCGTGTTGTTGGGATCATTCTACTGTAGTTCCACTGTACTGTGGCAACTTGCTAAAAAGCAAATAAAACAAGGGCAACAAATGCTGCAGCTTGCTACACTGTTCTTTTTTTTATTTAGTTTTCTGCGTGTGTATGCTGTTCTGGGTTTCTTAATGTATGACACCCAAATATTACTAAAATGCTTTTACTGCTTTCCTATATTTAGGTGTATGCACCATCCCCAAGTTCTGATGATTTCAACAGAGAATCTCCAAGTTACCCGTCTCCTAAGCCACCAAGCAGTATGTTTGCTAGCACTTTCTTTATGCAAGGTAAGTAAAAAGATTTAAGTATATGGGTAAGGTATAACTTGTCCTTTAGGCAGGAATCTGAAGTTAGCCACTGCTACACAGAATGAGTGGGGAAACTTAAAGGTGATATATACTGTTCTAGATCTTACGGCGAAGTTTTATATACTTCTAAAACAGTTAGATGAAGGGAGCTGTCTGTTGATTTAAAGTTTTTCTCATGACATTAATTGCGGACTGAAATTTAAGGGGATTATACACCAGGCCAGATGGACAGAATCCCCCATCCTTTGATTTGTAGGGGCTTCAGAGCAGCACACTGGAGTGATAGAGAAAAATGAGGTGAGGGTTTCTTGACTGTTCCGGAATTTGACTGTAGAATATCAGCTAACAGTCCAACTGCTCAAATGCTTGTGTATCCAGCATGCAAAAAAAAAAAGGGGGGGGGGGGGGGAGGGCGGGGATTGAATTGAACAAAATGAGAGCAGAATTCATTTCCTTGGCCTCACGTCATACAAGTAGCTCATGCTGCAGTCTGATGGGGTTTTGGAGCATATTGAAAGCATGGCCTCTAAGTACGGGAATTTACAGAGCACTTCAGTTTGTACTGCAGAAGGAAAGCTGCATTGATATGCTTGGGTTTAAGGCTTACGTAATGTAGTAATTTCAGTTGCTTAAATCTCCTATTATGAAATGTTTTCATATTTTTATGGTACTAAGGTATTTTAGACTGTAAGTTCCTTGTTTTAGATTAATAGATGTTTTGCACTGTATGTTTATGATGAGCACTGCTTAGCCAAACTTCTCTCCCTTCCACCCCCTTTTTATTATTTCTTCTAGTCTGGAATTTTTATCAACACTCTTGATATAAATCTGGCCCTACTGAAGGTCTGCGTAATTAGCAGAAGTACTTGGTATTTTCTCAGCTGTGGTTGGATTGCATTTCAGCTATAAAGCCTCTGCTGTTTTTTTGTTTTGTTTTTTATAAATATAGGAACAGTGTGGCGATAGAAAAATAGGAGACACGGTATAAATTAGCCACCATTTTCCTGCTGATGTTCATCTGAGTAGCTGAACCATGTATTCCTTTAAAATAATTTTGTAAAAGAAAGAATTCAATACCACTCTTCATGAAATGTATTCTTTTTTTTTCTTTGTTATTAAATATGTGTGTATGTATTAAAAAAAAAAAAAAAAAAAAAAAGATGGGACCCACAACTCTTCTGACCTCTGGAGTTCATCCAATGGCATGAGCCAGCCTGGCTACGGTGGAATGCTGGGAGGCTCCTCGTCCCACATGTCCCAGTCCAGCAGTTATGGCAGCCTGCACACACATGACCGTTTGGTAAGTTCTGCAGCGTGGGTTAATGTAGTCGTGCTTGTATATGGAGATCTCATTTACAGGAATTTGTTTTTCGTTTGCTCCTCATGAATATCAGTTAAAAACTCAGTTGTCAGAAAGAAAAGTCATTACTCTGACTTAATATGCCAGAATAGCGTTCTTTCATTTATGCTTGTTGTCTAAGTACAAGTTGTGTCTGTGTGGTGGTCTGTTCAGAGGATGGATAAGTCCCTTTCTTTAATAAAGAGCTGGCTGTTGTGTATTTAATATCTTAAAATATCAACATTTATTTAAAGACAAGTCAATGTTTTATGTCTGTTTCTCTTTTCTCTAGAGCTATCCCCCGCATTCAGTCTCACCTACAGATATAAATGCCAGTCTTCCTCCAATGTCTAGCTTCCATCGTGGCAGTACCAGCAGTTCACCTTATGTAGCTGCCTCACACACTCCACCTGTCAACGGATCAGATAATATTCTGGGTAAAAAATTCTTCCTGCATTGTTCTTCCTGCTTTTTTTTTTTTTAATGTACAAGAAAATGAAATTTAGGACTGCAACATGCACCAAGTTAATAAATTATGTTCATATAAGTAGTACTGGTGTTACAGTTTTCCGAGCTGCCATTTCCCCAATGTACTGTGCTGGAGAAAGGCAGGAAGGCTGTTTCTTTGGGCTTCAGGGAGCTTTATAAACTGTATCATAAATTCCTCCCTTAACTGATTTGGAGATTACTGAGTAGCCAGTATGGTGGCTGGTTTAACCTCTTCTGTGCTTGCCTAGAAAGCACAAAATGTAGTATGATGAGCTGTTCCTTGTACTTTCTTAAGTATGACACGTTTTGATCTCCTTCCTTCCTCATCCTTTTGATCAGCTTGGGAAGAGTTAGAAGAAATAAAATGTATGCCTCCTGTATTCACAATGTGCCTTTTGTTCTTTTCTTTTTTTTTTCCCCTGAAGATTGTAGATGTAATGATGCACTACATCTATTTAGATACAGATGTAGAAATTAAATGGTTGTAGGTGACCTTTTTCAGTTTGATGGGATTTGCACTAGGCTTCATTTTAACTAAGCAGAATTTAGTTAGTGTGACTGTATTGGCTTGGATTTGGGAATACATTTTAAATGGCAAGTGTTGGATGATTTGGTTTCTGTCTTGAATGGTTCACATTCACATCAAATAAGTTTTTTTTGACATTAGATGTTGATTATTGCAGAAACGAGATTCACTTTAGAGGGTCTATCTTATACAGATTTCAAAGGATTCAGGTCCTTCCTGTGTTTATAATGTTTATAATGTGTTTAGGTCTTCAGACATTCTCTTGTTTTGGTGTTTGGAGCAAAAGGGCACATCAAGCTGCTGACGTGCAACTAATGACAGGAGTGGCAGAAGCTTGGTGGTTAAGATCTTTTCAGGGATTTTCTAAAATAAACATGAGAGTATAATATAGGGAACTAGAGCAAGGGAACAAGGAGATGTGCAAGGAGCTATTCAGGGCATTCAGCTTCTAGAGTTAATGAAATGTACAGCACTTCAGTGATAGCAGTTTAAGAATAAGCTGCAATGATATAATTAGTATTTCTATTTTCTCTTCACATTTCATTGAAATCAGTCTGTGATCTTAGATGGCAATTTTGGTCTTTTTTCTAACCACGTATACTTGTTGGTGCTTAAGTTATTATGGTGATACTGTGTTTGACTTTTAAGAGGAGAGCATATGTATTGTTTTAACGAAATTTTTGAAGTACAATGAGAACTGCTTCTGTTCACACTGGCTTCCTCAGAATCTCCATTTAAACAGTGGTTGTTCAACTGTATGTGATGAATAAAATAAGAAGGAAAGAGATTTTCAGCTTGAAAAATAAGTGTTGGTTTGCTTTCCATGTTACAGGAAACAGAGGAAATGGTGCTGGAAGCTCACAGACAGGTGATGCGCTTGGAAAGGCATTGGCATCTGTGAGTAAAAGTTAAATGTTCAGATCTGAAATGATGTATTTTGATCATAGCTTTCATTATTTGTGTTCATTTTGTAATATCAAATTCGGGGGGAGAGGCGGGCCATGTGTGAAGATAATGTACTATGTCATATACAGGATAATCATCCACAAGACGGCAAGTGAAAAACAATGCTTTTATTTGTAGAAGACAAGTTTTGACTTAATTTTTAAACAGCATTTGTCCTAGATTTTTTGGTCTCCTGAAAAAAGAAAGTTGTTTATACCAAGTAAAAGATAATAATAAAAAAGTTTAGATTTCAATTTTTTCTTTGCTATAGAGTTCTAGTTAGTCATATATATATATTTCTAATGTTACTCTTACAGCACATCTTGCCTCAAGGTTCAAAATGCATTCTCAGTGGCCTTATAAAACTGAGAGGTTTTGAATGCTGTCTTGTATAACTATAACTTATGGAACAGGTTTTAAAATGCTACATGTGCATAAAGTTTGAATTTTAACCCTTGCTGGAGTCATGTAAAACATTGCAAGTGTCTCCGATCTGCTAACAGTGTAATGCTGTGTTTACATATGTGTATTTACAGTGATTACTTCTGTATTAATACAGTTAAATGAAGAAATAATTTCTATGAAAAGGTAATTAATTGATACAGATTGTTTTGAAAATAGGTCTTGTATTCGGTATCTGACTTGACTCTCATTATATGAGAATTTTCAGACTTATAAGTGGTGACTGGGGAAGCGCTTTGTACTACTTGTGCTTAGAAAATAGACTGATTCAAAAGAAATAAGTGACTTCTATGCAGCCCCAACAGAGACCGTTCCTGGGTTGCATTCTGCTTCTCTTACCTCCTACCAGCAAATGGAAATGTGCATAGTCGTGCAGATCCTATTACTCTGCATCCCTCAAAGGGTCAAATGTTAAAAGATCACCAGATCTGATAATGGCTGTAATGTCCATATTGGGTAGGAGAACTGTGACCTGCTGGCTTCAAGGAGAAAAATGTTGTCTCTGTTGCTTTCGGGGCTTCAGCAAGTATACAACAACACACAGCACAGAGGGCAGCTAATACTCCTTTTTGTGTGTTTGAGACCTGTCAGAAAAGAACTGGGATCAGTTTGGCTCCTGGAAATGCAATGCTTTCACACTTTAGGCTGTCCATTACTCTACAGATGTTTTAGGATGTCTGTTGTTCTGCAGCCCGACCAAAATTTGTGTTAAGTTTGACGTGTCGGCCAGCAAGACCTGTGGGACTTGGTGATGTTTTCCATTGCTCTCCTTTTTTTAACATTTTTTCTTGTCTTTTTATTGTTTTCCTATTTGAAAGATCCCCAGGTATCTTTGCCCAAGTCCCTAGCTTGAGAAATCTAGGCTGTGTTTTGAGAAGAATTCTAAATGTATTGGGAGTGGAAGTCAGGGCAGAAATGTTTAATCTAACTGGTGGGTGGGCTTTGGTTGTCATAGAAACTTGTTTCTGTCATCCCGTGTTGCTGCCTGGCAGGAGCAGCCAGGTCATTCCATAAATCATTTCTGTCGGAGCTGATGGTGATGCATTCCATCTGCTCTATCAGTGCATGCCATAGTCTGCACACTTCAAATCCCTCGCCTCATCCATCTGCTCCCCCCGCGCCCCAACACGCACGCCCCCAGCACGCTTCCTGGGCTCCTTCAGGAGGGAGGGCAGCGCGCCCGGCCCCGCTGCGGGGCGGAGGGAGCTCCCCTGCCCCTGCCCTGCAGCCCGCTGGGTAGCAAGCCGCGGGTGCTTGTCCGGTCGGACAAAGTTTCAGTTAAATGCTGCACTTGGCCGGGCTTCTGCTGGCGAAGGCACGGTCCGGCTTTCTGCTAGGATTTGGAGCGCGACCGCTGCAACTGCCGAGAGGAATTTCTAGTTCTAAAATGCTGTTGGTGCACATCTTACAATAGGCCTTTCATGTGCGAAACATCAGAGGATACGACATTTGTTCTTCAGTTTAGGTATTAAAGACCATACAGAATAGTATGTGATTAAACATGTAAGGCCAGATAATACATTTGCAAAGGTTCTTTTATTTTAGGTTTAAGCCTGGATAATTGTGGTCTTAATCTCAGGGTAGGCAAGAAAGAGAATTGTACATGAAAGTATTTACACAAAGTTCCCAAAGCCCTGTGGATTATGCATTAGTTTGGATAATGAACTAGTATAGATAGAAAGAAAGGAAAATCTGGGTATTCGTGCCATTTCTAATGTGTTTCCCTGAACATTTGCCAGACAATAACCCTTTAAGATTGTGCCCATGGAGGGTTATATGGCAGGAGAAACATCTGGTTTATTTCATTGCCTAATGCCAAATCAAAACACTTGGTCTTTAATTTAGAGGAGATCAAACAGGAGGACTGTTTAACTTTGTTGATGATATCAGAGCTCTTTGTGATAACTAATGTTTTGATTCCTACCTCAGAACCAGGGTAGAGGCCTTTGTACCATCGGGTAGTTAAATAGCCACTGGTCCCCTAACAAAAGAAAAGAAAATGTAGGGAAGTTGACTTCTAAAAGTAATTCATGAATTAAGTTTCTTTGTTGCTTTAGACTCAATAACATTAGCATAACAAAGCCTAACTGAAATGTACACTGTAGTGTTTAAAAAATTGGACTAACAGCTCTGAGGTTTGGCTCTGCAGGCTCTCAATTGTGTGGCTTTTGTCTAAGCGCCTTTTCATTAGACCCTGGCATATTGGCACCCTGCTGATTGGAATGGACCATGACTGATGGGAGGAGGAGTCTCATTTGTTGCAGTAAAATGAGTCATGTTACCGTTTAAGCCTGGCAGAAGGTGTCAGGGTTGTTCATCATTGGTCATTTAACAGTACGGCAGCCAGGGACTGCATGCGGGATGAATTCTGACTTCGGGTTTTATTTGTGGCTTCTTCTACTGCGGCTGCTGCTGCTGCTTATAAAATACAGCGACATAAAAAGGGCAGGTGAAGTGCTGGAAAACAATCAGTTCCAAACAGAGCGTGAGCTCCTCTGTTATTCTGACAGAATTTTATTTTTTCAATATCTTTTTGTTTGTCTGTGGAGCTCGACAGTTCTCAGACTGGCACTGAGTGCCTGACCAGGGTTTCTTTTATAGTGATGTAGTTTGTTCTCCTAAGTATGATTTTTGTAGCATGCGTGAAAGGGATGAGGCGTTGCCATTAGGGAGTTGATGGTCTTTTCTAATGTGTGATAGGCCAGGACAAAGCAGGTGATTTTCTGGGTCCTGGTTCTGTCACTTCACAAAATACAATATGCAACTTAACCAAGTCCCGGTTTATTGTCAGCTAAATGTTGAACTGTCATATTGTCTGTGTGAAGAGACATCAGCCACACTGCCAGTGAAGATTTTTTTTTTTTTTTTTTTTTTTTTTTAAACTGCCATCTGATGACTAACAAATTCCGGTCTCTGCTCAAGTAAAACAGGTTTGAACTGGTAACCCATAAAAAATATGTTCTAAAGTCCAAAGCTAGCTTCTAAACCTATTTAATTCCCTTTGCAAAATGATTTTCTGGAGACTTGAAATTTTCAGATTAAAACTTTGAATGTTGTGTCTTGTATTTTTATCAGGACTTTTTATGACATTAATAGCAAGGAATAAATTGTTGCAGTTGGAGATTTAGTATCTTAAGGGAGCAATTGATACAGAAATAAGAGAGAAAAATTGTATGTGCTGCAATATGTAGAAACAGCAACAACATTTCGGGTGCCTTTTATTTGAGAGGCACCAGTAGTAATGAGGGCTGAGTGCTTTCCCCCCATTTTCTCTTGTGAAGAATTAATTTTAATTTTTAGATGAATGTGACTGATAAAATCTTGTCTCTCTTAAGGGAAGTTTTTTTTCCTCATTTTGTGAAGGTCTGTTTGTTGTAATTATCTGTATACTGTTAACTCATTTATAATTCCCCTTCTGTGATTTAAAAAAAAAAAAAAAAAAAAAAAAGCTGTAGTTTATGCTATTGGTAAAGTAGAAGGAAGTCCGATTGTTACAGAATCACAGATTTTCTAGGTTGGAAGAGACCTCAAGATCATCGAGTCCAACCTCTGACCTAACACTAGCAAGTCCTCCGCTAAATCATATCACTAAGCTCTACATCTAATTTTGTGTCATTATCAAATATGGGCTATGATTATTTTGACAACTAGTTCTCTAGATGTTGTTTTTTGACAAAAGTTCTCTAGATGTTTTCAGAACGTAGTAAAGCACAGGTCTTGTACTGTGTATTCTGACATGTACTGATATAAAACCATCTTTTCTGTTCTTAGATTTATTCTCCTGATCATACCAGCAGTAGTTTTCCATCAAATCCATCAACACCAGTTGGGTCACCATCGCCTCTTACAGGTAGAGATTATTTGTCAATAACTTGTTTTTTTTGAACACAGCCTCCTTGGAATCACCATGAAATCAGCAGTAGCTTCCTTGAGTAATTATTTCTATATTTTGTTTATTTTTCCGTTGCACTGGATCTAGATTTGTAAATATTTTGTTATGAGCATTCGCTTAAATCCTGGCAACTGGCTTTGAAAATTAGCTCTACTAAAACAATCTTTGAAAACATTGAGTAACCGTATACCATCATAGCTATGATAATGTCTGGACAGATATGTACCATTGGAGAGAAAGCAATGAGTTATTTGTTGTTTCTGTTGCTGTTGTTAGTTTTTGAAACTAGATGTAAAAACTGTGGCAACTTGCATTGAGAAACACAGCAGGTGTTTGTTCCCTCTCTGAAAAATAGAGTAGTCTGTGAGAGCATCCATCTTTTACACAGGATAGCTTTTCATTCATATCTTTCATGAATGCTTTTATTCTACAGGAGAAGAATTTCTGGCATTTTTCAAAATAAATGTGCTGTATTGCAGCCACCTCTGTCACCTGTGCTTTGTGTGTTACTGGTGTGAATGTGGAAAGAAGCATTCCAGCGTGGAGATGAACTGTGGGCAGCTGCCTACAGCTATTAGTGGGTAGTGCAGCTTTCACAGACACTGTGGCCTCAGCTGTCTAGTAAAAGTTGAACAGCTGTTCTCCATACAGAGAGGACTGTGAAAGCTCCATTGACTTAAATTTGTTGTTTAACAAAGAACTAGAATTACAAGCAAGATGATGTAACTTTAACCCTGTTCTTTCCTATAGTTCAATTTAAAGTTTATAAAACATTTCCCATTCTCTGTTGCTTAGCATATTCCTACGGGTGCCTGCCTGTTGGTCACTGTTCTGCAGGAGTTGTTTTTTGTTTTCTTTTTAATAGAATTAACTTGTAGTGAAAGATGTACACTGAGTTTAGCAGAAAACTTACGTAATCTAGATGAAAAAATCAGTAAAGTTATTGCATGCAAAGTACCATCGTATGCATACATGTATGAATATGCGTATCTGTGTATATAACATCACTCAAAACTTGCATCGTTTGTATTTCGCCAGTGTTTAACGAGGACTGTTCTGGTTTTCTGTGGACTTAATGGATTAGTGAATATCTGACATGGCATACCTGAACAGCTGCTTTGGGCATTTTTCCTGTAACTGGAAAATCCATGTTAAATTGAGTAATGATGGGATTAATGGGGTTTTTGATTTAGTGATTACTGTTGACAAAAATGTCTTGTGTATCCTTGTTGTGCTGAAAAGGCAGGTCAGACCAGAAAAAAATTATTCTTTTCTTGCTAGCATGAAAGCAAATGTTGTAAATAGCTCTGAAATGTTGGAACTTTTCTTCTAGCCACAAAGTATTTGCAATTTGAAGCTCCCAGTTTAAGTTCCCTGACTTGATACCACACGCAAATTAGAGCATGAAAGAGCTACCTAAATTATATTTTTAGAGTGCGGGTTTTGAGGTCTCTAAAATGTGGGGTTTCCCTTTGTCTGTTGATGCCTTTGTTGGAACCTCCATCAAACATAAAACTCAACAATTTGCACATTGATTTGCATTCTTTACTCTGGATTCTGGTGGCTAAGACAGTAGTTTATAAAAGCAAATACTGAAATCCTTCTCAGCCACAAACTTAACGTCTGCTTTACTGTTACACACCCTCCCCTCTTCTCTGCCGCCTTTAATTTCAGTGATACAGAATTTATCAAGCCTTTGGTAAATTGCTCCAGTAGTTAATTACCCTCATTTATGAATCTGGACTTTTATCTTTATTCTCAAATGAGTCGCTAAGAACACAGTGAAGCACAGTGTAAAGTAATTACTACTATATCTATTGTTATTTATACTCCCGGTAGCCATTTTCTGTCCTGACCCAAAAAGTTGTTGCAGGTAAAACAAATGTCCTATGTATACTAAAATAATATAGTTTGGAGCATTTTGTTCTTCATGGTGATTTTCCTGATTTTACAGTTGGTTCTTTGTTTACCTGGCATTCCCAGTATTTTCGCTTTGACTAAGTCTTGCTTCATCTATTCCTCAACTGTAAATTACAGTAGGGAGGTAGCAGCTTAGTGAGACATTTAAGTGTATGAGCTGATGTTGTAGTATTTGGCAGTTTTGTTACTGACTTTTTCTTAGCATGCATCAGGACTAACATTTTTTTTTATTAATTGAAGTAAAAGCCTTGAGGACAACAGGATGAAAAACCCCAAGTATCCTCATTTAATTTCTAATTTTACATAAGCAGGCTTAGAGCTTAACTTCTACACGATCGTTAAAACTATGCAAGTTTCAGTGATGCGTATGTGAAGTTTATATACAAATTGGGATGGTGGGAGCCGTGGTATTCTAAGAATCTTCTCCCAGGATCAGAGGTATTCAGAGGGGTTGGGGCAGTTTGGAGGATGCAGAAGCAGCCCCTTGCCGCCTCTGCTGCGTGTTTGTTTGAAAGGGGAGCAAGGGGATTAGGGCTGGGCAGATTCTGAGGGGTTGAACAATACTACAGTGATTACTATCGATGACCCCTGTAAATCCTAACACTTGCCCGGCTTATTTGTTTTTTTTTCATGCTGCTATGTTGGTGCTGCGCTAAAAGCTGCAGTTGTTAATTGCAGGGCTTGTGGTGCCAGGATGCTTTTTAACATAATTGGTGGATTTCATGCACAAACTTCTGTGAGGGGGAGTGGAATGAGGAAAGCAGGAAATCAGTGCCATCTGGCAACCTGCACAGACATGGAAACAGAATCTGCCACTGCTTGCAAAGCGCACTGGCGTTACTAGAGGTGTGATGAGAAACTGCAGGTTGCCTTCGGGTTGTTCGTTTGAGTTTGGGGTTTGGTTTGGATTTCTGTTTTTGTTGTGATAAGTCCCACTCAGTTTTCCTCTGTGTTTTCCTTAAGGAAATCGTACCTTTTTCCATTAAAAAAAAAATCACCATCAAGCTAGGTGCACAGGCTTACTGTTGTCACTTGTTTTCTGCTCTTAACAGTTTGCCTTTCTGCTTAATATTCAGCGGATGCTTTGCTGTAGGAAGTAGCATACCCAGTGCTGTTAGCAGCAAGCGCTCATTAAAGCCGTAACTGTGGTCTTGTCTCTAAAGATGAGATTTTAACCAAATAACAATTCAAACATTGCAGTGAGCCAGTGTATTCTTAAGCTATTTCATTACTACTTTGCAAAAATAAGCTGGACTCCAGGCAATATTTCCAAGTTCAGGAGTGACAATAATGCAGAGGGAGACTGTACATCCAGACCCCGAGTAGCTGTGCGAAGTGAAAATTTGTAATTATAACCTTACTCACTGAAGTAGTTGTATTTTAAGAGAATTTGAGCGCAGTTACAGCAGCTTTGGTCTTCTATGAAACTGGAGACATGTTATTTTTATTTTTTAATTGGAAAAGAAACATTTGAGTATTTTAATGGCCATGCAAGCTTTATTCCTTCTCCTAAGGAAACCGCTTTCTTTAAAAGGTAACTACTTGCAGCTCTCTGAACAAAGGAACTGTAATGTTATTAAACCTTTTCCCAGTTTTCCAGACATAGAGTTCTGGCTGTTATTGAAAGAACAAGCCCACAGGCTCTTCCTTTAATGAGCTGCTTTGGATTGTATGTCCATAATTTATTAATGTAATTGCTTTATTATTACATTTGTATGGCTGAAAGGAAGCTGTCTCTAATGGACATAGAATTTCATGTAGTATCTTTATAAAAGATGCATTATTAGTTGGTGAGAAAAATACATATCGTACTACTTCAAGCTTTGTTTAAAAGTACTGCTTTGTTATTGTGTTTCACATGTAATTATATCTAAATTTTACATGATAAGTTTTTTTTCAGATTAGAATTGATATGTATTTGAAATTGCAGTGTATAGGTAACGTATATAATTACGGCTTTGCACGATGATTCTTAAACTGAAATGAAATCTGTTCCAATTTGCCTTGAGTATATCTGAAGTAAGGAATGGAAATAACTTGTGTGTGCTTTTACTCTTTTAAACTTGGAATGCATTATGAACTGAAATTTATTTTTCTAAATGGAGAAGTAGAAATTGTACAAAAGAAAAGTAAACAAGATAGAGGAGCTTTTAGATCTAGTTTTAAGTTTTCCTCTTTCGTAGAGGGGTGTCACATGAAAATGTTTTTCCAGTTATTCTTGATTCTGTGTCCATTTGATTTCATTACATATTTTTAATGTAAATTGTAAGGCTGTTAAAGATATGCTTACATATAATGAACATAATCTGAAGAAAAAAAGAAATCAGCAGTCTTCTTGTGGTGAGATTTGCAAAAGACAGGTATTTAAAGTACTATGTGCATTTGTTTACTCTGTTTTTTTTAACGTTGAAGTAGTTTGAAGATGTCACTGCTTTGTCATCAATCATGTGTCTAAGCCTACAGATGCCAGGATAAAAAAAATAATTATCCCTTAATAAGGCAGAATGAAGGAATTTGTTCTCCTCTGTAAACCCATATGTTGGCTTACCTTTATGCAGAATATGTTGGTTTTAATTATGTTAAGAAATATAGCATCTGTTTCCTGCTTATGCTGCATAAATCTGTGACTTAACCTAGACGATTTTGACAGGTGCCAGTCAGTGGTCTAGGAGTGGAGGACAAGCCCCCTCATCTCCAAACTATGAAAACTCTCTACACTCCTTGGTAAGAGTTGTTGAAAGCAGCATAGTACTTCTTACTTAAGAGTTGAAGGCTTCTTTTTGTATAAATCCTGCATATCATTAAAGGAAGCAGTAGGATAGCATTACAAATGAATTCTTTGCTAACAAATGGCCTGTTCAGTTGAACAATATAAGACGTGCAGGGTGTGTCTTTCACCATCTGTTCCTTGGGCATGAGGCTTCTGTGCTGAGGACAGCTGGTGCTAAAGCACTGTTATGAGATTCTGGTACCTTTTCACAAATCCATAGCTAATTCTTATCTAAAGTTCAGTCTGCAGAAAAGATAAAGACTTCATGCCTTCGCATTTACTTGTCCTTCCCCCACTCTCCTTGAAATGGTAATCCCTTGGGCTTGTTTTCATTACACTGTCATTAAAGTATTAGTATATTTTTATTATTATTATTATTATTGAGGAATGTTCATTTATTAACTAGTGAAACATTTTTCAGAAAAAAAACAAAACAGGAAATAATCTACAGTATTGTAAACTATGATGGATTTGAAGATTCAGCAGGGGATTTAAGTTACTGACTAATATCTTAAATTTCTGATACAGCATTGGGAAGAAAAGGGGAAAATTTCGAGAGAACACTGAGAGGTTTTACACACCTGTTAATATTTCTAGTTTCCACAGATACAATTTCTTTTTTTTTTTTTTTTTCCTGTCTAACAAGAATAAATTTAAGCTAAATCAGTTCTCAATATTTTTGCAATTAAATGTAATTGATATGTACATCTTAGAATCCTAACGTAACTGCAGTGTTAAATATTAGCCTTTTCTTATCTTGATATAATCAGATTTCTGTTGCATTAACTTGACTAACAATTTATTGCTGACATGCACATCAGCTGTTTCCTCACCTCTTTTTTGAATTAATCTTAACCTGTGCTTTGCTTCCTGTTCTGTCTTGACTTTGCCAGAAAAATCGAGTTGAACAGCAACTTCACGAGCATTTGCAAGATGCAATGTCCTTCTTAAAGGATGTCTGTGAGGTACTATTTCACTTTAGATGGTGCCTTTTTGTGTTTCAATTAATGCTTCCTTCAGATTCCCCATTAAAACTTGAATTAGTGTAGCATATGACCCATCTTTTGACTCCAGCATTCTGCTCTTTCAGTTTCTAGAGAGCTGCAATGTCAGAATGTTTTGCTTTGCTTTTTTTTGGTCTCTTTAAATAAAAGTAAATCTAAGACAGAGACCTGTTCTGCAGTAGCATATAGAATTTGGTTTTATTTCTGAGATATCTAATCTGTTCAAAGATCAGCTTTAGAAAAACAATAACTTTTGTCCAGTCTTCTTGTAATACAGCTTCTCAAAAAGCCACAGCCTCTCCTAATTGTTACCAATGTGGTGAGGCTGATTTTATGATCATTATTTCTTGTCCTGTATTAGACAGCTTGTTTTGTAGTACTTCCTTTTTTCTTGTTCATGCCATGTAATAGAAGCTAAGTAACATTAACCTTATAATAAGCTTCACTTTAAAAGCTGCCACCTATTTGTGGAATGAATGCTATCTCAAGCAAAATCTCCAGATACCTTTTCTTTTTCCTGTTTGTTTGTAGTGCTGGTAGGTGCTTTTGAAGTCTTTTGATACTGCATTTCATCTTCTGTCTTTAATGTCTCCAAGGTAGAAACTGTTCCAGTGTAATGAATCTGCAGATTTGTTCAGTAATGACTGTTGGTGTTCCTCTTCAATCCCAACAGCAGTCTCGAATGGAGGATCGCTTGGACAGACTCGATGATGCCATTCATGTACTACGAAATCATGCTGTGGGGCCTTCAACAAGTCTATCAGGTGGCCATGGAGACATACATAGCTTACTGGGACCATCCCACAATGGGCCAATTGGGAGCCTGAACTCAAATTATGGAGCATCTAGCCTTGTAACAACCAACAGACAAGCATCAATGGTAAAGATGTTCTTAAACGTGTATATAATTGTGCCGGGCAATTACAGCTGATGCTTTTAAGTTATCGTGGAGCCTGTTGAGTTAAAAACTGTACTGTTAGATTAATATCTATCAAGAAAAAAACTACTAGTGATCCTCACAGAGGAAAAGGTGGCAGGCAACCTGCACCTGCTATGGGTTTCCAATTAGAGGGTTGGGTGAGGGGTGGGCAGAAATGAGGGGGAAGAGAAAGATGGGAAAACTTAGACTTTGGCCTGGTCAGTGGCCCATAAAATCCTGCTGTGACCATATGCAGAAAGCTGAAACTTTCTGCTGAGAGCATTTCAGCTTATACATGCATTTTTTCCAGATGTGTAATAATTGGCAGAACAGTTTTCTCCTTGAAATGGTGAATAGGGAGATTGAATGGGAAAAGCAGTCAAGAAGGACTGAATTTCAAGTGTTCTGGTCTGGAAAAGCTGTTTATTGTAAATTGGAACTAGTCTTCAATAGCAGATGCTGGCAGAGGACTGGGAGGAAGCTGTTGGAATGTGGAACCATAGTGTGTGCAGGCACAAAATTTAAACTTTTTTTTCCTAAATGAAAAGGAGTTTGAGCACAGCTGTAGTGTAAGTAACAATGAAGAGGAAGCAACTTTTAGATTAATCCCTAAGAAGAGTTAAATAATTCAGTCCATCTCTTTTAGTTTCTTTAAAAATGTGAGCTATTCTGGAAAAATGTAGTTAATCTTTCCATAGATCAGAAATACGTTAAAAGAGTTACATAGTAAATGAAATTTCTTTGTAGAGCTGCTTACTTACATTTTTCTTCTTTTTCATTCAGCCTTTCTCAGAATGCTTACTGGAAAAAACGCTTTTTAAAAACATGCTTATTTTAGTGGTGCCATGTGTTTGCATGTTTACAGTGTAATTTTAAAGACCAGTTACATGCTGTGAAATTTTCTGTTATAAAACATATTCACAGCTGGGTACTGTGTGATCAAGGCAAAATTTCACCTATCATCAAAATAATTAGGTACCCCAATTGCTGAAGGGTTTGTATTCTATAAAACAGAATTAGTTCCAGGCTCTCCTATTCGCACGTCACACATCCATTTATATTAATTTCAGAACCACTGCAGTAAACATCAAAAAGAACTGGCTACTTTCTATAAGCTGTGTGTGTTTGGGGACGTTTGGGAAAGGAGGTACTTTCCAATGGCATATCCAGCTTTAGGTTTCAATACAAGTTCACAGTTGCTTTTAGTAATGAAGGAAATGATATGTAAATACTTCAGAATTTTTTTAGTGCTGCCTCATAGTTAGTATTTAATGAATGCTATTAAAGGGAAAGTTTTTGCAGTATTCTGAAATTTAGTCATACAAAAGAAAACCTTTTTTTCCTAGGTTTTAATGGTGGGGGGTAAAATGAGTGACTGAAACTTGCAGTGACAAAATTGTTCTCTGGCTTGTGAAACCTCCTCACGCTGCTGCTAAGTCAGATATACATAATGCCCAAATGTACATAAATCTCTGTTTCTGTTTTAGACTAAGCTGTGATCATTTTTTTTTATCAACTCAGTTTTGATTAAAATAGGTGACAGTAGGAAATGACTCTCCAAAACAAATCAAGGCTCCTTGGCCTGCTGTAGTTTAATGTAGTTGTGTAATTTAAATGTAGTGTAGACTTGGTTTTCATGTAGTGATTGATCTGCAGTTTAATTGAAGGATGCTTGCTGCGTGTCAGAAATACACTTATTTGGGAAACTGAAAAAAAATAAAATTGCTTTTGTATGTATCCTTACTGGGTGAAACAAACTTGCAGATCTGTTTTGTCTTAAAATGTGAGTCAGCTAAAGAATTTCTTGGATTAACCTTAATTTTGTTACATCAGAAAAATTGGCTCCACGAAAAGGCATCCTGTTGTGGCCTTTCCCAGTCCCCAAAGAGCGCCCTTTGACATCATTTGCAATCACAGGATCGCAGCACGATTTAGGATGGAGTCCTGAATTATGTACAGAGCAGAGGCTGGCACAGCTGGCTGGAGCAGTAACTGGTTTTATTAGGGACAACTGCATTGCGGTGATGCCCCAGAAGTATGAGGTGTAATTCTCCAAGTATTCAGTTCTCAATTCATTTCCAAGTGCAGTTGTTCTAGTACTTGCTTTTCTTGAGATTGAAAATGTAGAAGAGCAGAAAATTTGACTCACAAACAGACCTGTAAAAGATTTTTTTCAGAAATTAAATTCCTCTTTATTTTAGAGTACATGCCATGAAGTTTTAGAAAATACTTAGTATTGGCCAACAGAAATTTCAACATCGATAAGCTTGGTTCCCTGTTTTGGTTTATTTGATGTGCTTGTAGGGCTTTTTGGTCACTAAGTGTTTAGTGGGAGTTAGCAATAAATGAAACTTCCTTGTTTGAGGGGGAGATATCTTTATACAAAACACTTTTGTTCTTTAGCAACAAGAAAAAATAGAAAAATAAATTTAATTTCCCTTGAAGAAGATGATCTTGGCAGAAGGAGCTAGGAAATGAGTAATTTAACTCCTTTTTATGTAATTAGTGTAACCAGACATGGTTTTATTTTAACATTTGCTTAATTTTTGAGCCAGATTTATTTTAAAACTCTAGTTGACTTCATTTCCTGTTCACTCTGAATGGTCTTGTTTTCTTTTTTGCTGGGCTGTCCATTAGACTTATTCAAATAGATTTTTAATATCTCAAACTCATCAAATATTTGCTAAGTGGCCTTTGAAGTTGATTTGTATTTTATTTCATGTATTATTGGAAAGTTAAGTAGTAATACTCTTTTTGTTCTTACTCAAGCTGCTTTTTATTTGTCACTGCAATACAGTGGAAAAAGAACAGCCTGAATTGATTAAAAATAAATAAATAAAGGGCCTGGAAACTCAGTTAAGGATGAAACTCAATCCTCAAGTTAGAGGGTTTTTTTTTCCAGGTACAACAGGAATCTAAGCGAAGTGGTGCTCTCCCTCCGCCTGCCCCTATGTGCTGTAGCGGAAAGGCACCAGGGGCAGTTCAGCTGCTTTGCCCACACCGGCCTCTGCTCGTGCCTCCAGCGCTCGTATTTCTCTTAGAGCTGCCCCAAGTGTAAAAACCCGGGTTCCAGAGCCCTTTTGCTTGTCTTCCTGGTATTTGCTGTAGTTCAAATGATGTTCATGACCGTGACTGATGCTTTTTGCCAGTTCACAAAAGCTTTTATTGCTAAGTTCAAAATCAGTAATCAAACAGAAGCACGAGCTGCAGAGCTGACGGTAACAGGAGAAAGGATTTCATTTTGCCACGTCACTGAGTTCTCCGTGCAGCAGGGTCTCAGCAGTCGCTGAGTTCTGTCCAGTTTTTATTTAATTGTCCAAAACACCCATTTTCCGGTTTAGATCCCAAATCTTACTGCTTAACTCAACTGGAAGAAGTCGTGCACTTCTTAAATGTTGTGTCCGAGCGTCTGCAGGTTGTCTGCCGTGCTGCCAGGCTTTCTGCAAGCCGTGCTGCTTCATGCGGGACGGGGACGTGGCTTCGAGCGTGCCTTCCCCGCGGGGCCCGGGGGTCGCAGCAGGGGCTGCGGGGCCTCAGTGCCGCCCGGGGCTGCTGCGGGGGCAAACGGGCACCGGGGGAGCAGGGCAGGGCCACCATGGGGGGCAGGATCTAGGACGTCGGAGATAGGAGATAAAAAAAAAAAAAAAAAAAAAAAAAAAAAGGATGTGGTGCTCAGGTCAAGTAGCATTGTAGCTCTCAGGTTCCCCTATAAACCTCATTGATCTAAGCTGCATGCTTGGAATTTGTAAAGCTCTTCCAAAGAGCCACGACATGGGCTTGAATTCAGTTTTTATTTCTGATCTGTTTTCTGCCTCTCTCCGAAATGATTTGTTACTCTGTCACTTCTGGATTAGCTCTAGATTTGCGAGTTGCCAGCGTTCTGGCAGCTGTTAGGTTTGTGTGCAGCTTTAAGAAATTTTTGCCGTATTCCCCCCTCCCCCCAGATTAAGGTTTTGGAGGTGGGGGGGAAACTGCCCTCAAAGTGATGAATAGTTCCTAGCTTGAATAAAAGCACCCTCATGTGTTGGGACTTAAGCGTGACCGGAGGAACAAAATAAAACACAACCTGAGGGGCAGAGCTAGCAAAAGGCTGGGCTTTGGAAGCTGCAGGGAGCGCGAGTTCACCTTCCCCTCGGAAGGGTTTCTCGCGCAGGCTGCCAGAGTCCGGTCCTGCTCCTTCCTCTGGGCAGCTCCAGACGCTCACGAGAGCTGGGAGGATCGTGTCCCTTAGAAAGTCCCGCAAACAAAGCTTGGGGCATAACGGAAGATAAAACGTACTTTAAAAAGCACAGATACCCTGCAGTGTGCGAGGCTTTCCTCAGAACTGCAGAATCTGTAGCAGCCCGGAATGACCTGATCCGAGCTGTGGGTTGGCAGGGCTGGGAGGGGGTGGTCCCGTTCCCCCCCCCTTCCTTTCTTGTTCGTGTGTGTTAGCTTACAGGAACGAGTGTGTATTAAACAAAGGATAAACTTGCATAAGGGTATTTATCTCTCTCTGGGTAAAATCCATACTAAGACATGAAAGGTAAAAGCTGCATTAATTACTCAAGAGGGATTCAAAGCTCAGCAGTTTACTAGGATTGAAGGATTTATTGAAAAACAGTGGTTCTCATGTGTAACTCCAGGCAATAAACCTATTTAATTAAAGGCTTAATCTTCTAGTTGACATGTTTGCTACTGTTCCAATAAAAAGCTTCATCTGTAGCCAATTCTTGTAACTATACAAATAATAGTAGAATCCCTCATCTTTGTTCTTTTTTTTTTTTTTTAACTGTTTAATTGCATTATGTTGGTTATGTTATAAATATTTAAAGGACTTTTGTCTCTTTAGGAATCAAAAGCTTTAAATGGCCCATATTCCAATTTATTTAAATTCAGGCAGTTTGTCTTTACCTCTTCCATTTTCAGACTAAAGAATGGTATTCTTTTAATGGATGCTTGCATCGATAACAGTATTCTGTATTGAGCAGCAGGATTGTTGCTTTTTTTAAAATAAATTTGCCTCTTCAAGCCATGTATTTGCACTCATGGCTACATTACATAAGTATAATTTATTAAAGTTCTTGTAAGATTGAGATTTTTTTACGATTTCTTCTCAATACTTCTTAAAAATTTAATTGTTGTATTACGAAAGAAATTATATATTATGTGCAGCAGGTGGTAAGAATAGTTAGATGCCTGGATTATTTTCATATGATAAGATTCAGTTATGGAACTAGACCCAATATGTTTAGCTGAGGAAAAATATTAAAGTGAATAAAGTA
This sequence comes from Aythya ferina, assembly GCF_964211825.1. Lineage (NCBI taxonomy): Eukaryota > Metazoa > Chordata > Aves > Anseriformes > Anatidae > Aythya > Aythya ferina. The sequence continues at coordinate 18,093,157 of NC_140307.1, read as the reverse complement.
ATATTTTGAAATTAGATGCATTTTTTTCCTACTCCTGTTTTAGTAATCAGGAAGTGAGGAGATGTTGTTTTCTTTTTTAAATGTGTGTTTCTATATTTAAGTGTGTGTGTACATATATGTATACATGCACACGTTCACAAGCAGTGAAAATTACTATTCCTTGTGATTTTCATTAAAGGATCAAAAATTTAGGAGTACTGCAGTTGATGGTCATAATAGCTTAAAGCAATCTAATGTTAATCAAATCTTATAATCAGGTATAAATCAAGAATAAAGTTCTGCAGTGATCTGTGGGATAATAATGAAAAAAATTGTTAGGTTGCTACATTATTCCAGACAGGTGTTGGTCATTGTTTGAAGCACAGCTTAATCCAATATGCTGTAATCAAGTGGTTTAGTGTAACAGCATCTTTCAACTAAATCTCACCCTTACTGAGGTAAAACTTGAACTCTGGTCTCTAATCCAGCAAATACTTGGTCTTTTAAACTTTCATTTGGGACTGTTTCTTTGAATCACGTATTTAATTGAAATGTTTGCTTTGTTTTTCTTTAGGTTGGGACTCATCGGGAAGAAAGTGTCAGCCTCAACAGCAACCATTCAGTTCTTCCCAGTTCAGTTTCTGCTCAGAGCACAGAACTAAATCATAAAACACAAGAAAGCTACAGAGGTAACTCTCCAACAATATTAAATGCTCAGTGGTGTCAGGATTAATCTGGAGACAGGGAGGCTGTAGATCTTGGTAAATGTGAATCAATACAGAAAGGGGGGGATAGGAACATAAGTAGTTAATTTCTCATTGAGAAATGAGAATTAACTTCAATTTTAAATCCTATAAACTACCTCTGTTAGGGATTACTGCAAAAACGTGGAGGGCATCCCCGTGTTGGACTGGTCCCTGTATAGTTTCAGTAGAACGCTTTGCGTTCCAGCTGCCTTATAGCTTGAGATGCCGTAATGCCGTTTGCAGCATGGCAGCCATTTCCAAATCAGCCAGGAGGGTTGCAGAGTGAGCTGATGACTGATTTCAATCTGACCAATAAAAGGAAGTCTCTCCACACAACTGTTTACAGTTCGCTCAATTTTTAGCCTAAAGAAGTAAGCTATAGGAAACAGAAGTCAGCTTATTCATTAACATGCTTGCTCCATTTAGGGATGTGTATTGCAGATTTGGCCTAGCCCCAAGCCTCTGTCAGTGCAGCTGTGCCCTTAGATTTGCAGCCCAGACCCGAGGTGCAAATTTTCTTACTTTGCAGAATGACCTTCTGTATTTTACAGTGTCTTTCTCTGGTCAAGCTACTCTTGATTATTACAATTCCTTTACAACCTCGTGACATGTGTCCAAATACAGCAGTGTTACCAGGCTCTCTCTTTTATTTCTGTTACCAGAGCATGGTTCCTTGTGTTGGCTTCCTTGCTGTGTTCTGGCCTGCCATCTGCAATATCTGCTTGAGGTTCTGTGACAGGGAGAAATACTCCACTCCTTTGATAGTCACACTGATCTGTTTGCTTGCAGCGTTGTCAGGTGGCTTGCAGAGCCAGTCTGTGGCTATAGGTCCAACAGAAATCAAGTCTGAACATAAGGAGAAGGATGAAAATATACATGAACCCCCCTCATCGGATGACATGAAATCAGATGATGAGTCCTCCCAGAAGGATATCAAGGTTTCATCTAGAGGCAGAACAAGGTGGGTCACTGACGTGAGCTAATGGATTTGGTGCTTAATTAACGCTCTGTGTAAGTTGTAGATTGTCTTTAAGTTTAGTAAGTTTATTTTAAAGCTTTTGCATTACCTCTGTGCATATGAAATAAAAAGACAGCTTACAGTAATTGTATCTATTTGAATAGAAGATTTTTTTTCCAGGAAAATCACCTGAAAATTATGCATTCCGTTGTGTAAGTGCCTTGCCTATAGAGATAACTAGCATAAAAGATTGAGACAGTCCCGGCCAGTGTAGAGGATGGAAGCGTCCAAGACATGTAATCCTTGTACCTAGGCCAGGGCTCCTCTTCTAAGTGGGAGCCAGTAGCTGTGGAGAACAGTGGCCTGATAAACTGTGGACTGGGGTGAATATGACATGTACGTACAATTTCAGAACTCTTTTTCCCTTCTCAAACCACAGACCAAAAAAACTGGAACTCACACCAGGTAAAATGCTTCTGGATCTGCCTGATAGGCCTGATACAAGCATTGAAATTTGAGATACCAATGAACAATCTGAACCTTGCAACCACAGGCAGTGGAGTCTCTACCATCATAGCTGCTTAATGACATTTTAGGATATTAATTTTAGTGGAGAAGAGGCTTTGTAGCAGTTTTTGACTTGAATGAACAGTCCCATATGTGGGGGGGAAAAAAAAGCTACATGACTTAATATAATAATTTTAAGTGAAATGAAAAAAAAATCTGAATATAACTGTTCAGCCCTATCTTGGACATTAAAAGAAAGAAAAGTTTTCAAACTGACCAGGTAGATCTTTAACAAAATTAAAATGTTTTTCAATAAGCGCATTAAATTGAAAACTACTTGAATACCTTTTTGTATAAGCTAATATATTGGAAACCAGCAAAAGCTACTGGTTGAAAATGATTTATTCTTCACCTGAAAAGATGGCTGAGTATCTCTAACTATTTGAACATGTGTCAGTAATTGAATAAAGCAGTAGTTAAGGTATTTCTTTTGCTTCAAGGGGACAACACGTTCGCTGTACTTTCCTGGAAGCATTTGCCATCTGTAGACAATATTGTGTGGATATTCTTCAGGCAGAAGCCATTGAACATTTATTTTCTGGAAATTACAGGAGTGACAAGAATTACTTTGAGTACTTAAGCATTAATTTCTAACTTTTTTTTGCTTATTTATAGTTCAGTATACAATAGAATAAATGGGAAGAAGTTTTAATTTCATCAGCTAAGAATTTTGAACTAGCACAGTGAGTTGTTTGAAGTAAAAGTGAAATTTCAGTATACTTCTATTTACACTTTCTTGCAGCAGTACTAATGAAGATGAGGATTTAAACCCAGAGCAGAAAATAGAAAGAGAAAAGGAGAGGAGAATGGCAAATAATGCTAGAGAACGTTTGCGTGTACGAGATATTAACGAGGCATTTAAAGAACTTGGCCGAATGTGTCAGCTTCATCTGAAGAGTGAAAAACCACAGACAAAACTGCTTATTCTTCACCAGGCTGTGGCAGTCATCCTCAGTCTAGAGCAACAAGTGAGAGGTGAGTAGCCCATTGTTGTGCTGTGGCAATTTGCAGGGTGGCTTTGTTCATGCTGGTCTCTTGTAATCTGCACAACTCAATGCAAATCACTGAAGGCACAGTAGCTGTTCTGTAACTATGTTGAAGTTCTTTAGGAAAAGCAAGAAATTGCTTTTAATGAAAAGAAAGAAAGGAAGGATGGATGGGAGTGTTAGGTTTATACTTTTTTCGTATGTATTTTCCTAGCCATTTTGCTATCCAAGTTTTCTAGGCAAATCAGTTAATTAAAACGTTGACACGTCTTGCTTTAAATTGTAAAAAGTACTTATTTAGTAGTACGGAAACTTTATCAAAAATCAGAGATCCTATTTAAGATGAACCCCATGCAACTGAAATTTAAAAATGCAGTGAATTTAACTGCATTTACTTAGCTTTTTGCATTAAGCATAGTTTGGGGAGGAAACCTGCAGCTGCTTGAAGTAAATAGAGGTTGGTTTTGCATGTATTTTCTTTCCATGATCTCTTGATTTTTCCAGGGAAGAAATAGGCTTATCAGTAGTTGCAGAAGGAAGAATTCTTTTTGCAGTTCACTTTCTGTAAAGAAAAATGCTTCCTCTGGGAATCACGGTTAGATCTTCAACTGTTCTGTTTTCATTTGTTAGTAAAGCTACTGATGACTTTTAATCTCACTTAATGATAGAGGTGTTACAATTGTGAGACACCTCTGTCCCTCAGGTAGCTGTCACTGAAACTGGTGAGCATTCTTCTACTTTGCTCCCTTGGACTATAGAGTAACCATCTTCCTTTGGTACCTCACGGGTGTAAGCACATCAAGAACTCAGAATTCTTTCAGATGGGGATGATGCCAGTGGTCAGTTGCTTCGCGTGCTACATCTTTGAATCACTGATGTCACTGAAGGATATCGGTGATTTATTTTTGTGTACGTTACTTTCATTTCCAAATTTGTGGCTTGCTGTAGGTAAAAGCAATTGTTCAGTCTGTTGGAAGCTACAGAGTGAGCATCCTAACGCAAGCTTAGCTACTTCATGGTGAGGGTGAGGCTCAAAGGGTTTTCAGGCAGAGTTGTACTGACGGAACTGTTACTAAAACGCGCCGTCTCCAGTCAGAGTTCTTGCATGCTACATGCAGAAACTGTGATTATGCTGCAGACAAATGAGATTAAAGTCACCAGAGCTTTGTGTGGCACCAGCTAGTCTTGGCATCTCTGAGACTTTGACCTCGGGATTTTTTTGGTCTGAAAATGCTTGTCTTTCTCTGGAAGATAAGATTGACTATTATGAAGAAGTCGGAAGAACATTAATGAGGCATGTTTTAAGGACTAAAAACATCAGGTCCACTCCCTACTTCTACAGGCCATGCAAACCATACAAAGTGCTGCATTAAAATAAATGAGATCACTTTTGCCTTGGTTACTTCCATACCTTACGCCTGTATTAGAAATCTTTTCCTAAATGTATTGGCAGTTAAACTATCTATGAAGTCCAAATTAAGTCAAGATTTTTCCCTTCCTCATGTTCATATCTCACCTTGTACTTTACTCTCTGTGCATTTGAAGAAGACTGTCACAAGCACACCGTGTCTCTTGTGAGAGGCTGCATTCCTCATTTTCTCTTGTCTTTCTTTGCACCTGCTCCAAGCTCAATTAAGTATCCTAAAACTCAGTGACCAGAGCTTTGTGTGGTATCCAGAGCTTTTGCCAGTGCATTATATAATAGCATAAACAATTTCCTCTCTCTGCTGGTAAAGCATATTCCCATTTTGTGATTAGTGCTATTCAAAATGAAACATTTCAGATATTAAGCTTTAACTGTAGGCTAGCATTTTCATCTCCGTTTCCTAAATCACTGTAAATTAACTTCCTTTCAAAGTTTCCATATAATTACATCTTCTTTAAAACTTAAAGGCCAGCCACATTTAAACGAAGAAAACTGTAGTTCAGAGAAGTTACTTTTTTTTTTTTCCCAGCAGACTCTTTGTGAGTGATCATCCTTAGCAATTCCAGTAGGAGGCTGTTGATAATGGTTTGAGTGGAAGTACAATTGCCTCTGTCAGATCAGCTAGAGAAACACCCTGTAAGATGAACAGGGGTCAGCAGACTGCAGTTATTAGTGGGGCATCAGTGCTGTAGAAGGGAAGATCTAAGAGTTCCTGCACCGAGCTCATGCTGTCTGCTCTGTTTTGGCAGTTTCTTTACAGTTAAAAATCATACTCACCATCTTAAACTGCAAAACACAATTCACTGAGAACAAGAAAAATACTTCAAAATGCTGATTAAATTCAATATGCACTGAGGAGAAAAATCACTTCTTTTAGTTGACAGAATATATTACGTACCTTCGTGCGTCTTTTTGGCCACTGAGATTTGTCTGTTGTCTTTTGATTTCATGAAAAGCCATTTTGAAGGACAGAAACAGGTGACTCTTAGAAGCTGTAAATTATTTGAAAACTAGATTCAAATCTACGTATGTGGAGGTAACTGGGGAAGTAGAAACATACTGATGGAAATATTTTGATAGTTAGTCCACAGCTGGCTATTATAAAGTAGTGGCTTTATAATGCGAGAGGAAATAAGGTTTTAAAAAAATAACCTTTTTGCTGTATGAGTGAATTGGGGAGAATATGATGGATAACCAAGATGGGCGGTGAATGTAGAGGATTAGTGTCTTCAGAAATTCTGCCTTGTCTAATGAGCTAATACTTAAGGTGAAGAAAGAAGCATTAGCTTTACTAAAAGCAGTGTTGATGTAGGAAGGGTTGGTATGACTTCAACGTAAAATGCAAAAATGTGCTTTATTTCATTGTAAATTGCAGACATTTTTTTCTCAGCTTGTATTTCTAGCTACTTTGTGTAACAAGGGAGGCAATTTTTTGTTCTTCAATATTTTTGAAGGTGTATCTAGGCAGGTAGTAAGTTATGTGTTTTGTTGTGTTTATTATTAGTATTATTATTAATTTGTTTTAAAATACTAATCTATGAGTTGGACTTTCAGTAGGACTTGTCTGCAGCTTTAGGCACCTGGGCTTTAACACAGGGCTGTAAGTACTCAGGAAGGGGAAGCTGCAGTGCTATTTTTACTGCAGTGATTAATGTGTTGATACTCCCTTTGGTATCAGCATACAGGATGTTAAGAATCATTTTTCTGTTACAGAGCGAAACCTAAATCCTAAAGCAGCCTGCCTTAAGAGAAGGGAAGAAGAAAAAGTTTCTGCCGTATCGGCAGAGCCGCCAACACCACACCCAGGAAGCCACCCTGGCCTGAGTGAAACTACCAACCCTATGGGTCATATGTGAACACCAGCCAGGTACGTCTTGTCTAGAGCGGGGTGGCTCTGGTAACATTTGTTCTGTTTGTTGCTTTTTATTGGCTAAAATTCAGAAGATCTAGTTGTTTATTCTCAGCTACTGAGCTGTCATTAGTACAAACTTCTTGATATTGCTAAATACTTTCCCTATTTCTAAGCAGGAGCAAAAGCGTGCAGATTTGTGTAGTTTTATAATAAAACAAAAACCCAGGAAATTTTAGTGGAATTCTGTCCATTTTCATCTGTTTTTACTGATGGTTATGTCTCTTGGCTCAGGTGGCCTTCTTGGCATGATATCAGAGGAATAGATAACAGCCTGATAGATAAGCCAAGAGTAATAGAGATGAATTATACATCTTTAAGTGGTCTAAATATCACCTCAGTTCATTTAAAAATCCGTGCCTTGTGTCCCAGGGCTGGTAGAAGCAGTTGGAGGTACTTCTCATCTTAGAGGTTTGCTGTCTGGCTTAGGGCCAGTCAGTTTCCCTCCTATCACTTGCCCAACAGAGATGGCGAGCTACCTGAGCTATCTCCACTAATACAGATCACGAATTAAGATTTAAAAAGCAATGCTAGCAGCTTTGCAAGACAAAGCAGTGTTTCCAAATGCTCCAAATAGTTCAGTATGAGATGGCTCATTTAAAACAGGCTGGCGGGGAGGCCTTACAAGAATGAGGCTTTTCCTTCCGAAGTTGTTGATTTGGGTTTTATTATGTGGTGTTTATCTTTCTTTGCTAAGTGGGAAAAATTTGTCTTTAACGAGAAATGTTAGATATTCCATGTCTGTAAAACAGTAGTGCTGTTGCCACTTTCAAAAGAGTTACCAACACAGATCTGGTTCAATGCTGTTTGATGCCCTGATTTTCATCTAAAATCATCTGAAAATTTTATGCTTTGGGAGGGCGCTTCTGTTGTTGTTTATATAGACAGTTTCATTTCTATTTCAGCTTCAGGTGAGAGTATCTTGCCAGAATGTATCCCATGGAAGTATATTATGGTGTTCTTTACAAAGCAACAGAATGGCATTTAAATCGAGCCTTATTTGAGTTAGTACTTCCCCTATTTTCTTACAGGCAGCTTCTTTCTTCATCAGCTAAATGGATTTATTTATTTATTTGCATATTTTAAGGAAAATAAGGTGACATGAATTGCTTTATTTTTTTTTTCATACCAGAGCAAAAGGCTGTTTTTGATTTGTTAGATAATTCTTGATTTACAGATTCTGTATTTTGTTTCAAATGAATTTTGCCATATTTCAGAAGTCTATCTTTGCTTTCATATGAGGCACTTACAAAAACACAGCACTATGAAATAGCAATAATTTTGCAGAATGACTAAAGCATGAAGTTGACGTGAGAAGATTGTTACAGGCTCCTTATGTATAGGGTAATGCCTACCTTCAACAGAAGTGATTTAAATTAGGTACCGTCTCTTGCATATTTTACAAATATGAGTACAAGAGTCAAAGTTGAATGAAACTGCAGTTTCTTACCTCTGAGTTTCACAGGTAATAAGCTTTCTCCTATACCCAAAGGGTCTAAATATGCAGTTTTTCTGAGAGTAAGCTGTTCAAGCTCAGTAACTCTCAGAAAAGCAGACCATTATCTAGCTTTTCTTTGTGGTCTAGATTACTTTATGCTAGTTTGGCATCCTTACTAGTTTGAGAGAACCACCATACAGCAGTTACATAACATATTTTTAACCAAACTAAGTTGTTGAACTCAGGAATTGTGGTTTTTAACTGCTTTTACAGTAGAAAAGTAACAAGTGTCCTGTTTTATAACGTGTTTCTAGCATGTGAAGGTTTTAGTAACTGCTCAGCTGCATGGCTAAAACTAGTTTGTTGATGTAAATTTGGTTCACAGCAGATAGCCAATAATTGAGCAGGATGGAGATGGAGCTGCCTTACCTTCCCCATCAGGAGATCAGAGATCTGTTAGCTTTTATGGAATTGCTGTGTGTGGTGGATATGCATTGGGGAAAAAAGACTTCGGACCCCTCAGTGTGATTTTCTTTTGCGCTTAACTGACTGAAAATGCCCTAAAATACATTTCAAATTCATTCAATAGTGTTATATTATGCTTCTTTTCCTAATACTCTTTTGTTCTTCCAAATCTCTTTCTAGAATTCCAGAATTATTGGTAGGATACACAGAAGGTGACCTTTCTTCACAAGGACACAGACAACTAACGTTATATGAAGACACAAACCTGACAGGAGAAAACACTTGAAGCAAGAAACCCAAATGCAATCTTATGATCAAAGCTACTGGTCAACACCTGCATCAGGATTGAAGATACAAGATCTTCAGATAGAATTTCAGCCCGTGAAATACTCTGAACATATCATTCTGTTGCAAGCAGTGTGTCGCTTCTGCACAATCAGAGACTGTTGTGATCTCTCCACTCATTGTGGAAGTTGCCTTGTGCCTAAACTGAATTGACAAATGCATTGTAACTACAAATTTTATTTATTGTTATGGAACTGTAAAGGTCTACATATAAAGGGAAAAGTTAACATGTTAAAAGCTGATAAAATTTCAGCTGGATGCCAGCATTTACTAAAGCTGTTCACATTCAGAGAACAAAGCAGTGACAACCGTCGACCCGTAGCATTCCCAGCATACCTATTAGTGTCTTAAAAAAGGAAGGGAAAAGTCTTTTGTTGTCCTTTCCTCTCCTTTTGCCATATGACTAGTGTTTTCCATGCAATAGGAAACTATTCCTTGGTATAGCTTTTTTTATGTTATTTTTGGTCTCTGGTAATCTGAACAGTTATGGTCATAGTTCCCCTTCCATGCTGAGCTCCATGGTTAAAGCCAGTAAGAGGCCTCCTGAAGGCTGCATGCAGGCAGGAGCAATACTGTGACCATAACATTTCTTAGATTTAAAAATTGATTTTTATTTTCCCTCAGACTTTCCTCAAATGTTTTTTTTTCTAATTATAAACAAAACCTTTTTAGGCTTCTAGGCTTCATAGTAAAGCTTGTAACGTGAAGTGTAAATTGGGTGGGGAGAATCTACTTTGTTAGAGTTGCTTTGTTTTCCGAGCAGTAAGTACTACATATAGTACATGTAAAGTGTTAGCTGTACGTAAGCACAAAATGCATTAAAATACAAAGGAGATTTTTTTCAGGCTGCAATTTTGGTGAATAGTAAAATCCTAAATTCACCGTGGCAGGTAGTGTGATGATATAACCACCAGTAAGGTGGGCTTATTTAACTAATGGAATATAAGAGCAATGGTCACCAACTTTTCCTTACTGTATACATCAATTATCTTGTCATTTTTGTATGGCTTGTCAGTGGAGAAAAAAATCCATGTGAATCAAGTGCAAACAAATGACCCCTCCCAAGCCATATTAGCATTAAAATGTTAATCCACCAGAACAGTGTCCATAAGTATTCCTTTGTCACAAATGTGTTGAAATGGTTAAAATCCCTTTGAACTTCCATGGAAACTGTCTTCCACTGCAATGACCATGGGAGGAAATTTCCTAAGCCAAGGTTGTCTGAGCTATTGTTATATAGTGCATCTTTCATCACTGGCAATTGGTTCACACACAAACCAGGAACAAAACAATAATTTTTATGAAGTCATTTAATTTGAAAGAACAAAAGCTGGATTGTTAAAATAAACTAATGAATTTAAGCTCATGTTTTGGATGGTTCCTAACAAAACAGTTTGTGAAATTAGTGGACTCATTTCTATTACTTTAATTTGCATATACCATCAATAACACCTGATTATATCTGTGGCCTTGTTCTTCATTTCAGTGTTTATCAGCTAAACAAATTTGTTGCTTATGACGTGTGAAAGTGATCACGTGCCACTGCCTGGCCTTTTTCCTTCTAAGCTTGTTGTCTTTTTGGCTATATTAGACTTTGCAGTATGCCCAGAAGCTTTCCTTCATAAAATAGAAAGAAAAAAACATTTGGCTTATTTTTCACTGTAGCTAGTCTTTTATACAATAATCTTGTAAGAAAATTTCTTGAATTCTAAATATTACTCTTTCTAGATTTTTGAAATCGAAAAAGTTTTCAGTAAAAAGTTTCTTACTTTATTTTACTATATTAGGTAGTAAAAATGTAGGGTTATTTACCATAACCTGTTCATTAATATCAGAAATTTACAATAGCATTGTAAGACCATAGTAGGGTTCTAGCATACCGTGTAGTACCTATGGAGTATTGTAAGAGCTAATTGTCCGAGATGAATTGCTTCTCATCTTGTTCTCCAGTTTCCATTGTTGGTTTATTGCAGATTTGTACCCTGTGTCAAATTTCAAGGTATTGCTGATAAACCTTTCCAACCAGCAGCAAGAAGTTCAAAAAATTTCTGTCAATGTAACAGAAAACACTATGTATATAACATTTATGTAGCAATAAATGTGCCATCTTTTTTTAACATGGTAAATCAGTGAGTTTTTTAAATTTCTCTCTCCTCATAGGTAATGTGCTGCTTGAAAAACACTGGCAAAGCATCATCTGCCTTTATCCAAATAAAACCTAACATACATTTTCAGAGCACGCAGTGTGAGTGGCAGGTGTGAGAAGTGGTCTTGCTGTTCTCCTTGAAGCCAATGCAGAAATTCCCACTGAGCTGAGGAGGAGCAGCACCTAACCTGCACTGTTCACAAAAGGAATTGCACAGGCAGATAGCAAACAGGGCAGAAGCCGCTCCTGTAGGTGCGTGCCTACTGCTGTGTCTTGCTCCTTTACTTTGCCTGTCCTTAAGATGGATTTCTAAGATCTAAGCCTGCTTTGTACATTGAAGTTCACAGTGCTGAGTTGCTTCTGAATTGTTTCATGCACCTGTGCAGATTACATGAAAAAATGTCTGTGGCTTAATCTTGAAATTAAAATGATCATATTTCCTACCATTTTTCCTTCCTCCTAGTGCAAATGAAAGAAAACAGAAGTGTACAATGGTCAAAGCATACAAAATCAGACAGTGAAATCTTCATGCAACTTCTAATTAACAACTGTTTAAGCTACAAAATTCAAATAGAAAGCAACTCCAGTTCTGTAGAATCTTCGTTTTTCTTTAACTCTCCTCTAAAGTAAATATCCCTGGGAAAAACTCATCAGACAAAAAGGCAAATAGAAATGCCATATATATAACTTACGGTGTTTAACTGAATGTGGTGTTTGCCAGTCCGCATGGCTACTGTGTACTGCCTCATTTCCCATGCTTGGTAGCGTCCTTTCTCTGCAATGTTTGTTATGTTCTAGTTCAGATTGTAAAAGTCTTGTCAGCGCAGTTACAGCAGTAAGGCTTTCTAATACGTCAGAATTTCTATCGCAGGCACATCCCTGGTGGGTCTAGGCAAATACAGGAGATGAGGCCCAGCCAGGTAAGTGGCCTTTGGTTGTTAACCTTTATTAGTAGCTGTTGAGGAGGCGCACTGGTGCCCTCCCCAGCTCAATTTAGAATCTTAAATTCTAAATTACTCCAGTACTAATTCTAAATAGAGCCTTTTTGAGTATTCATCATCACTCCTGTTCTCTTATTTTTGAGTGAGTCTTGCAAGTCTCACATTTTCGGAGAGTAAAAATGGCATTTTCCATTTCTTTCTTTTCTTCACTGCACTTCTGCTATCTTGTTTGCATATATTTTCTGATCACTGATCATTCATTCCTCTTTTTACATTTCCTTCTTTTTCTGCATTTTATTACTTGCTCCCCTTTTTGACTGGAAGAGGTGCATGTTGGGATACCCTTAAGTAGATAAGATTATGCTAAGAATCTCTGAGCATCAGAAATACAGCAGGTAAGTTCTCCTGTAAACTGTAAAAAAAACATCAGGAAAGTCTTAAAATGGATTCCACCTTTCTTTATCCAGCACTAGGTAAAAACTGTTAAAAATACAATTCTAGATTCTTCATAGAAGTGCTAACATTTTCACCATTAACATCAGGAAATGTTGGCAAACTAAAACACAGATCTCTTTAAAAGACTGCCTAGGTACTAGAAAGTAAAGTTTGCTTTTGCTTTTCATTGGTAACACTCACACCTTATGTATTCTAGTACAGGTAACCTGTTGACACTGGAATGTCCTGTAGAAGGAAGAAATAACATGTCCCAGTTCTAAGGCCTAGCAGCACTTCCGGAATGGGATGTAAGAAGGCCCAACAGAGATGATTAAGGCAAGGCGCAGGCAGAGCTGAGCTCCACTGTGCAGCTGCCCAGGTCCCAGGGCATCGCCAGCCTGGGGATGGAGCCTCGCAGCCCAGCACACCGCTGCAGAGGCTGCCCTGCCTCCTGCTGCTCGCCTGCCCACTGCGGCAAGGCAGCGTCGCTGAAGCGGTGCCGCATGCAGAGCATGGGACCTGCAGAGTGGGGGGAAATGGCGCTAACAGGGACTGCAACAATCCTCCTTTCTTTTCCCTCTGGGTCTCCTCTGTCAAACTGCAGATAAGTCAGGTGCCATTTGCAGGAAGTTTTGTACTGTTTCAGCAACATTTGTTTTACTGAATGGTTAATCCCACCATCAACATGGATGCCATAGCAAAATCATGAGAGTTTATCCCCTTGTGAAAACACCAATGTCCTGTTCAAGTGATACCCCAAGCAACTGCATGTGCATGTTCGGCATGACTTCAGCTGGTTTAGATGTTTGATTGCAGCCACCTGGGAATGTTTGTATTGGACATAAACTGCACAGATCAGGCCTAAGGCTCCAAAACTGCAAATCACCTGGGTTGTAAAAGGAATCCCTATCAATTCTCTTAATCCTGAATTTTCAAACTTTCCAAGGCAATTAACAGTGTCTGTTAATACTGTTAAAGAAGAAGTGATTTAAAAAATAAAAACAAATCTTAGAGTGGTATCAAATACCAATCCAGATAGAAATCTTATCAAAAAGTTGATCATAACTGATCCTGGAGGGCTCAGGAAGTCAGTGGCTGTGCTAAATATTTTGGAAGTCTGGTTATTTCAGTTAAACAGACGAACAAGAACATCAAAGCAGTTTCATTTTCAGGAGAGATTCACTGGTTTTTTGTTGTTTTTGTTTGTTTGTTTGTTTGTTTGTTTGTTTTTTAAGAGTATCATCTAAACGAAATAGTAATTTTTTAAAAAGGAATGAAATATAAACTACATCAGTAAGAAAAGTAACTGTTGCTAAATGTGATTGAACAGATGAGAAAGTAATTTCCAATTAGCTTAAAATTCAGTCAACATTAGACAGACTCCTGTTCATCCTGGATTTACAGAAAAGTGTGAGAGGCATCAATGCAGATCATATAGCTGGAGCAAATTCTGCGCTATTTCTCTTTCCCTCAAAGCTCTGAATAACATATTAACTTACATTTGTTTTGGAAAACTCAACAATTCACATCTTTAAAAAATCCAGGAGGAAGTAAATGGGCATCATAGTAAAACTTTTGTACAAAATGAATATGCACCATCTTCTTGCTAACTTGGTAACATAGATTTTTGTCCCTATTTGTCTGCTGAGGCCTTTTCTGTCTGCCTTTGCTAAATGTTAATGGCTAAGACTTGGGAAATGCCAGAGCAGATTGATCTAGTTTGCTAGGTCACTTATTTACATACAAAGAAATTCAGTGGTTCCTTACACTCACCGAAATTCTGACATAAAATTGTGCACTTACTTGTGTCCTCTCTATCCACCCTGCAAAGAAGAAAAAGAAATACTGGTGGTGGAAATGTCAAAGTTTGGTGTTTCATATTCAAATATGACCAAAGAACTTTGATCAACATGAATAACTGTAGCAATCATTACAAAAATAGGTTCTCCAAACAAAGTTAAGAATCCAGCTGTAGAATGAGAAGTCTGAGTAATAGAACATCACTCAGCCTTTTACTCCCCAGCACTCCTAAATGAGCAGAGATAAACAGTACTGGAAGCATTAACTTATCACAGAAGCAGAAATAACCACTAGCCATAATTTGTGTTTATTAGAAAGACATCAAATAGCCCAATAGTTTCCATATCTGATCATTTGCTTAGGTCCAAACTTCCAATCTACTACATTTCAAAGAACAGAGCAGATAATTTCCAAATTGGTGAGACTATTCCTGTGCTACTTGCTCCTGCTCAAATTGTGTTCCTATCAGCTTTTTGCTTTTGTTTGTTTTTCCTTCAACTTTTATATTAGAACAAGCTTTTAAATAAATCTCACAAAAAAGAAATACCCTTATCAGCATCTCATCCCCTTCTTCCTGGCTTAATTTTGTTTGCTGCATGACCACAATAGGTGCTACAGACTACTCTCAAATGATGTTCTCTGACCAGTGAAACACAGCTTTCAAAATCAGATGAGTCATCTGGGGGCATTTGTGGACTTTATGTTTACTGTACTGGCCTCATTCACTTAAACTAGAACCTCAGTTTGCTAAAACAAAAAGTACCGATCTCAAAAAAAATTGAGCATCAGAACAGTCAGTGGATGCTTGCAAAAGCTGAAGAAGGTATCACAATATTTTCTTTTAAAGGTGACAAAGAAAGGAAGTAAGTCTTGCAGATCCACCTTGTGTTTGTATAGTACCTAGCAAAAGAGAGTTCACAAATGATCCTATGTATGATACAAAGATGGAAACGTTAATGTATTTAAATATAAATATAACAGCTAAAGTCCATTCATTCTTAACACTACCTAATTAAAACAAATGCACACAGTATCAATTTGAAGTCCATGGGCTCTATTTCTAGCTTTAAAAGAGTAACATTTAATTAAATGTCCATTTAATTTGTTTATATGATTAATTAATAGCTGAAAGTGTAATTACACACAAAGTTTTTTAAATGCTCATTCCTTTTCTAGCACACAAGAACAGTAAATGTGTCATAAAATTCAAGTACAGTAACTATACACATTATAAATTTGTGCCTGTCATTATCCTGTTATATAGGAGTATAAAAAACGTATCAATAGAGCTCTCAATATAAAGTATTTTTATATAGAGATATATATATATAAACACAGAAACGGCATTTATAGGAGCATCGGGGGTATCAGGGAAACAAGTGTGAATGAAGCCCAAAATAGCATCTGTCTGCTGTATTTTGCTGTCTATTTTTGTGGCTTAGTTATTTTACATATCCAGGATAATGGATGAAAAATAAGCAAAACTGCACACTGCTTAATTCTACTGTTTCTGTAACTGTTGGCTTTTTAACTCTAAGGTTGTGCAAACTGAGCGTTCTCTGCACGCTTCCATTGCTCTTCCTGGACTACCACCTTCACTTGCCTCTGTCCTGTCCCCCAACCCCACCAGCTCGATTCCACTGCCTCTAAATATAGTCTCTAAATAATATTGGTCATGAGAAAGCTTCAAACTTTCAGTTTCCTGGTACATGCCCCTGCTGTTTACCTAATGAAACGGTTAATGTAGCATAGGCCTACCACGCCACTGTGAAGAGCAATGGTGATATTTAACAACACTAGGTTTCTTCTAGTTTCCACAGGTGTTAGAGGCAGTTCTACCCCTCATACCTGTGCCACTTCTTGCCTGGACCCTTGCCGATCTTGGAGGATTTGTCCCTTCAGGCTTACAGCTTTAGGTCCAGTCGTCTTCACTTCCAGCCTGATCCACACTGACTGCTGTTCCTTCCAGGCCCAGTGCTGAGGCTGCCTCTGTCACGCCTCGTTCAGGTAAAGCAGCAGTTGGCTCTTCCTCTGCAGCGAGCAGTAGCAAGCAGTGGGGACAGGAAAATGGAGAGCAAGTCCTTCTCAGTGCCAGCATGCAGCATTACACTCACCTTAGGGGCTGGCAGGAGTAATTACATGGGAAGTCTCATTCAACCCAAATCTAGTAAACCCATATTGAACATAAGCTTATTGAACTAGTAGTTTGGTCAAACAGGCCATTTTCAGGGAAAAAGGACATTCCTGACTCAAGACCCTACAAACACATACCATAACAGACTGTTACCATTCTCATTTGCAAGCAGTAATTTATGGACAGGAAAATTCTGTAGTATTAGTATCAAAGAAGAGATATATACAAACCAACAGTTCTTAATCAAATTATCAGAAAGGCTAGGTTATTTTTGCTGCAAAACCTTAAAGATTTCAACACAAATTCTCAGGATGGTTCCCACGGTTAAATTCTGTAAAGTAATAGGTGCTAAAAACAGGAACTAAAATTAGAAAGCAACAGGCAACTTGTGTAACCATCTCTAACTGTACAGATAAGGATGCCATGCCAAGACACAGATTAAATGATTTGGGGATATGGAGGTTGTTCCACTGGTGGACCGTGCATGCCCCTCTTACTGACTGCCTTCCTCTCACTCTTTCCTAGTCATGTCCACACTTGGTGTGCTTCATATACCTTGTCATAAATCAGTTCCTAAACTCTTTAAGGTACCTGCTTCTTTCCTTTTCACAAATACAAATGGTAAAAGATTATCAATAACCTGTTCATTAGAAGAAAAAAAAATACCATAATTTAGCCCACATATGTTTTCAATTTATTTCACATTATTTTGTAATATTTTAAGCTCCATATGGAACAATGAGAAGGACATCTGAAGGAATTTTCATCTTAGATCTGAGTTGCAGTATTATAACCATATAATTCTTCCCTTCTATATGTTTGCTGGAGTAATTTTTAGTCACCCCATCCTATTAAAATTCCCTCCGCCCAAAGGCCCTTGATCCCATGAAACCATATGTACAGTTTATGCGTAGTCCCATTTGAGTGGGCATACTTTTGTATTTTGTACTGAGTTCATATTTTTTCTTCACAGGTCAGAAATCTGAAGCTCACAGATCTTTCTGGGTGTTCCACAATTCACAAGGTAAGGATATGTGCAACAGGTCAAATTGTTAAGCTTCACTGCTGCGTTTTTATTAGAGAACTGGAGACAGAAACGCCAATATAAAGACTTACTTTACTTCTCTCTAAGTAAAGAGAAAGCAGTGTTTGAAAGCAGGAGGGTGGGTGTGGGAAAGTAAGTATATTGCATCTGTGATTTTATAAAGTGATTTGGAGACATCTATTTTGCAACAACTGGGAAGAAACTGGGTGGGTGGTGTAGAAGAGGGGGAATTGTGAAGACCAAATGTTTAGCTGTATTCAATTGTAAACAGAGTGATAGTCAGTAAACAGCCTCTCTGAAGAGAGTAATTAATAGGCACATGTGAAGAGATGGAAAAGATGTATCCTTCTTCATCAGACATCAAAGAGCGGGCTGGACAGTGAGAAATTAAGCATACTCCAAGGAGGCCACACAGCTGAGTGCACATTCAGCTAGGAAATGTAATGTAATGAGCTAGGAAAAGGAGTGAGGGGGTAAGATAGGCAGTAAGAAAGAAGCTGTAAAGTAACAAAGCACAGAGCAACTTGCTCTGCAAGGAAGGGAGCAGGAGTAGAGAGCAGGGAGGTCTAAGCAGGTCAGCTCTTTCTGTGGAGGGGTCAAGTTGCAGAGTTTTGCAGGATTATAAAGAGTGATAAGATAACTCAGTAGGTAGCCACAAAAATAAGATAAGAAAACAGAGGAGGAGCCACTGACATAAATGGCGCTGCACTGTGATTCCTCTGCCTCTTGCTACATCTGAAAGCAGAAACCTGTGGCACTTGGCCAGTTTGACAGGGAAAGCGATAAAAATAAATTACATCCTCTGTTTCCAATACAGACTGAGATGTTTCCAAAAGAGTGGGGGAAGGGTTCTTCTTTACAGGGAGGAAAGGTACTCACAAGATCCAAAACTCATTGTCTGTTCTCTATAAAGTGGTGTCACAACTGACTCCATAACATACGTACTCAGCTCCAAATGGGGATTTGGAACATTCCAACTCTGGGACTGGCTGGTTTCGTGAACGTTCAGCTGAAAGAGAAATCCAAGTTCAAAATGAAGCAAATGTTCTTTTTTGTCTCTCAAAGAGCACATGTGAAGCTGAGAAGAACAAAACAGACAACCTGAGGCCAAGCAGTTTGAGATTCCCAGTGTCCTGGGTGGTCTTTACTGTTAAATTCTATTAGTGTCATGTGTGAAGAATGTTTTCCTTCAAAACCTGACCAAAACTGGGATAAGATAGATTTTCCCAACTACTTTGATTTACAGTTCAGCATGAGCAGAATGCATGTATACTAGCAGTATTTTTTTTGATCTAAAGTTGCAAATCAAGTTTTGTACCCCCAATTTAAATGGAGTTTAAAGAAGCAGGTCCTATTTGAGTTTCTTGGCACAAGTGGATGTGCATTTTTGCTGAATAGGCAGCTTCAGCAAGATTAACTAACCTCAGACACAGCACTAAAGAGTATTTTTGCAAGGAGGAAAAGAAACCCTGTCCTCTTGCATAAGCTATATTCTCAGGTTTGATGTGTTCTGGGTGGATCCATAGAAATTGAAGAATGCCATGACTTCTTTAAATCTTTTGGTAGATGTATACCTGCAGGTGATACATGAAGAAAAAAAAGGTTTCTTGTCACCTACAGGAATCACATCTGTGGTCACATAAGGCAGGGAAGGACTTTGCATCTTAGCCAGATGTCCTGTGTTTAGGGCCATGCAATTGCCCTGTTAGTTATCTTCTATCACCTTCCCACTCAGAAAGTAGTCCAAGTTCTCCATTTAGCCACATATTACAGACTAAGCCATCAGTTCCACATGAAATAGAAATCAAAAGTGGATCTGGTCTTATGGATCCAGAATAAATATATTATTCATCTTACCTGGCTGATTTGTTTCATACCACTAGTGATTTTCCCAGAGACTGATTCTGCATATGACTAATGGCATTTTTGCAGGGTCAGACATTCCAAAGTTGTCTATTCAAGGGAAGAAATTTCATGTTTCAGCAACTGCAAAATGTTGGCTGCAGTTACTACAAAGAATGGAATTGCAATTAGTCTCCTTCAATCTTTATAGGCATGCCTGAAAAACAAAGATGTCAATATTGCAAGTCTGAGAGGTCAGTAAGGCAGTGTCCTTTGCTGACAGACAGCAGACTGTGCATGCCTCAATACTCCCACTTGCTGGGCTGGTAGAAATAATGTTTATTGTGTGGCAAAGCAGCTTCAGTTTTAGGGCAGGGGTGCTGCCACTGTGGTTCTTTGGAATCCTCTTTGCCAGAAAGCAACCCTGTATTATCCTCCAGAGATCAGCCAGGGCTGGTCTCCCATCTGTTCATGGATTTGCACCTGTTTTTCATTTTTACCAATAGTGGCCACATGGCCTAAGACTGTGGGGAATACAAAGAAGAAAATGAATGTGTAGTTGAGGCTCTGGGGGGTTGGACTTAAAAGTTCTGAGTTCAAATTCTGACTGTGCTGCATAAATGTGGTAAGTCCTTTAATTTCTGTCTGCCTAAAATTTATCTGTATAAGAGGGAAGAGAATGATTATGGGGCCTTCTCTTAAACTTTTTAAACAAGGAATTGGGGTAAATTATTCTCTCCTCTTTGCTTGTATTTCACCTAGCACAAAAGTTTTTCACAGAAGTGAAAACTCAATAAAATGCATCATTGATGATTGTGAAGACCAAACATGTCTCCCATCCATTTCCTTTGCATTCTGAAAAATAGAAAGGAATTTCCTTAGAAACATTGCTCAGTTTCATGTGTATATGGCAATACATCTTAGACATAGCTCCAGTAGCACAGAACTGGCACAAGGCTATTTTGAGTGTTTATCTGCAACTGCAACATGTAAATCCAGTGTAGTCGTTCTTTGCTGATCTGAGGCTGAATCACAGTCTAGCTGTAGAATCATATTCGGTTTCAGACATACAGAGGTAGCATGCATATTAATTCCATGTCCTCATGTCTTGCACTGACCATGTCTTTAATTTGACATTCTACCCTTCTTTATACTCCTTACACTCGCTTAGAAAAGAGAGAAAACATTGCCCCTTCTGCCTGCTCATTTTATTAGTTGCTTCATCAGCCACACTGTGTTTACACTCTAGTACAACAGTTTGGCTGCAGCTTGTGTTGATAGCCTGTAGATTGCCTGAGACTAGATAAAGAGGGTAACTATTGTCGGGTGCCATGAAAATTCTCAGCAGCACATGGTAACGCCATGCAAACTGGGGACATGTTGACTTTGCTGAATGTTGTCAGCTTCCTTAACAGTCTCCTGAAGTGCTCAGTATCAGAGATCCTTGCAAGTCACTCTTTGTGAACTCCCACCACAGGTACCTCTGATGTGAAGTATCCTCTCCCAGTTTTTCTGTTCTAACTTGGGACTTAGTTGACTGCAGCTGTTCTTAGAGGTGTTTTTCACCTTGAGCTTTGCTCAAGTTCTATTGAAAGCTGCTGGGATTTGTCATTGACTTCAGCGGAATTAGGCTTAGGCCTTTATCAGAAAGTTTGCTGTTTGCTGCAAGTTTGATTTCCATGTGATATATCTGGAATCTTTCAGTTATCACAGTGCCTTTGAAAGGGGAAATTGACAAATTGTTATCTCTGAGCTTGTCGGGTTCAGGTTGGTTCCATCAGATCACAAGTAAATTTGTGCCCAGTGAAGATGCTATTGAGTTTTTTATATTTGATCTTTATTTCAGGATTTTATTTTTATTTTTTTAATTTTGGTCATACTGTCCCTTTCCTTATTGAATAATTCCTTTACATCTTATCTGTAAACTCCTTTGTAGGTAAGAGGTGTAGGATTATGCAACTGCCATTTGAAAAAAACACTGTTGTGGAAAAAACTGTAAAATTCTTTTATGGTCTCCTCAGCATCCATAGCTTCTGCTACTTAAGAGACAAGGCAGAAGTGAACTCTGGCTTCATTTTAGTTCATGAAATACAGAGTCAATGATGATTTCAGTACCAGCCACCAGTTGCTTATCTGTAACTGAGTGCCCTGTTAACTATCAAGAAACTTAAAAAGCAAACTCCTAGCAGCACTACTTTGTTGTTGTTGTTGTGTTTTTTTTTTTTGTTTGTTTGTTTTTTTATACATCCATAAATACTTTGTTAATAAATGTCAAATAAGATTGTCCAGCTATTGTTTGCTTGCCCAAGGCCTTCCCTTTCTCTTTGTGTATTGGTAACAAATTATTTTTGCTTCCATTTTAATTAAATGCAAACATTCTTAGCTCTTCAGAAGCTCTGGAAAACGTATTTTAGAACAGTGGATCCCTTTTTGATTTTTGCAGTGACTTCATCCCACAAAATCATAGGCCGTAGCTTATTTGTAAATGTAGCCTATGTATTCATTTTTTCATGCATTTTAGAACTGGTCTTTAGATCAGGTTATTATTTTATTTAGAATGATGAAAGACAAAATGCACCCACATATGTGCACACCCACACTCTACAGAGATAATGTACTTGGCTAGGAATCAGCTACTGATTTAGCTTGTGGCTGAACTCCTACCAATCCTTCTAGTGTGATGGAAAACATTTTCACCTCCCATGTTAGATTCTTCATATTACTATGGAACAGTTTTTCATTCCCCTAGTTTCACATGTTTTACTTCCTGCTGCATCAAGGGACTAAACAGGCATCATTAGGCTGTAAAAAGTGAATGTGGCAAGTGAGAGTGGGGAAGGAGTGCTGCATGAATGCATTCAAGGGTAGAATCACAAAAACTGTGAATATTAAGGCAGAGTCAGAAGGCAGCTGCTGTTTTGGGGAGGGCAGTAAAAGAGGAGACCCTGCCAGCCTGCAGGGTGTATACGAATAAGGTGTAGCTGCAGTATATGAAGGTGGTATTGCAAGCGTACTGAATGAAGAATTTTATCCTTTAAAAACTCTGCAGTATGTTGCACACAGGCATCTTCCCTCATCATTCCAAAAGCCAGAAGGGAAAAAGGAACTCCTCAGATTATACAGCCAAGAAGAAGCTATGTTTATACTGTTAAAAATCAGGAAGTGGAGTGGTATGGGGTTTGTCACAATCACAGGTACTTCCTACTGGCTGAAAACAGAAGGGAGAAGTTGTATTTACTTTGTTTCTTTCTGCCTAGCCTAGCCTTGCCTATCTACATTTGGAGGCCTTTATTTCTATTTACTTTAACAAATAGAAATGAGCATGGCACGTCCTCAAATGAAGGTGAGAAAATTTTATTATTGTTGTAATGAGGTGTCTTTGTAACAGGTCAGATTATCTTAAACTTTTATTCATCTGATTAAATTGCTTGCCATGTTATCTTGTATTTTTAACATGTTATAATCAGAAAAAGTAATTTGGTAATTCTGGCAACCAGAGTGATACCTTGATGAATGAGTCTCTTCACTGCCAAAATATTTTGGATTTATAATAAAATATGTAATTGAACACAGATTCAACATTTGGGCAGTATATTTCTGTTAAAGCGCCCAGTCCTATCTCTGTTAAAGTAAATGCAAAATCTCAATTTTTTTAAATCACTGGAGACCTAAACATTAGGCTGATACGAAGAAGATCTCTCAGACAGTCTAATGGGGGACCTGACTGCCCCCCTCTCTTTTAGCATTTCACAAAGCTTTTGAGTGGAATAAATTAGGTCATTTGGTTTCGATTTCTAAACATCAGGTAGCTCAGTTTGAGATACTGCCCCACTTGGACAATTCAGGAGCCCTACACCCTTCACGACATGCCAGTCAATCGTGCGGGATCTTCAGTATATAAGATTTACGGTAAAAAAATAAGAAAGCAGACATCCATGAATCTGTAATTTTTATACATTCTAAGGAGCATAATACCATAAATCTGATATGTCACTGTGAATCCAAATTAAAATTGTTTTGCACTTGAGACTTGATGTCTGATTTTGTCTGAAATTTGCAATAAGGAAATGGGCAGGTATTTTGCATCACTCATGGATTAGGTGTTTTGTGTCCATTTCAGAAAACTTCAAGAGACTTGAGAAACCATGTTATCCTGAACACTACCTATTCACAAATGCTGTGGGCCAAAGGAGCTATTATGGTCATTTATTGTTAATGACCATACAAGCTACAAAGCACCTTGCACAGTTGTTACAGGGCTCCATACCTCTCAGTGCAACCAATACATAGTTATTAGAAGTCAAGGGTATGGGTCAAGGTACTACATTGAATTATGGAAAGCCCACTACAATCTGAGGTTACTTTTCCTCAGTGTTTAAAATTTGTTTCTCATCTGAACTTATTTTTTTTTTTGTTTTATGTTACTGGATGTTGCTCTGTCTTCACCTGTGCCTACTGTTAGACCGAATACTTCTGTAGTATCTCCTTATATATTCTTTTGCACTGCAATCAACTTTTTTACTTTTTCTTCTTAACCACATAAAAAAGTCAAATAGATTATTTCTGATCTTCATTCATTCCTAACTCTAGAGTTTGCATTTTCATTGTTTGGATTATACCGATTCACCTAGCTGCTACTGACCTGAATCACCGATCAACAATGTGACTTTTAAATTTTTCTTTAGATACATGTGTTTGTATTTTCATTCTATGTCAGCGAAGTGATTACAAACAATTAGTTTTCCTGCTTTTAAAATGATCTTCGTAAAATTAGGCCTTGGATGGAAAGATATTTGACAGAAATTTGTAAACATGCTTTGTTTCGTATATAAAATGCTGTTGTAACATTTGCTTTTCTGGTCTTACTCTTTATTTACTGCAGTTTTTGACATCTGTCCCTGTCTCTTTTCATCAAATATTTATCTGCAGCAGCTGAAAGAGCCTCATTTGTTTTAATTAAAAATAAGACCACCAAGCTGGGATCACTTCCTCAGCTCTTCCATGGCTTGCAGAGACAGACAGTAGATCTTGTGAGGTTTTCCTGAGGGTGGCCCACTAACAGGCTTTCCTCCCCTGCCTGTATCTTTCTTTTTTGCACCGTGTTTATTTTTGGATAGAGAAATGTAATCAGAGCCACATTCTGGACAAAGAAACTTTTTACAGTTAACATGCATGAGAAAGAAGGAAGATCATGTTGTGGTGTGTTTGGTGCTACATTATAAGAATCCATTTTTAAATTTGATTCTTCTGGAATGGAGTTATTGACACAGAAACATAGGAATTGTCATAGCAATAAAGCCTAAAAAGCCTAAAAAAAAGAAAAATCTTCAGAACTATGCCTTCTATGTCTTTTAAGGGGAAAAAAAAGCCAAAAAAGGCAACTGGCTTTCTAGAGCCAGTGGTACTCAGGAAGGATCAATTGACATGAAGTTAGCAGTGGTTCTACTGCCCCCCAGAACACATGCGGTTGGTATTATGCTCTTTGGGAATAATACTGGGGCATTTAGTGAGAATGCTTCTTTTTGATAGAGATCTGTCACCAAAGAAGGAAGTGATAAACTGTTATCTTTTTTTATTCCTACAATGTCAGTTTGAAAATATGATGCTATCACTACATACAATTCTGTTAATTCAGTTAAATCCTGACAGGACTGTCAGACCCAAAAGGCAAAATTCCGGCCTTGTGAAAATCAGTGACAAAAATACCAGTTGATTTTAAAAGATACCAAAATTGCATCAGAGTATTTTTTTCTTTTACTCCAGAAAATAAGAATATGATTTATCATACCGATCCTACTGTTCAGACAGTCATTATCTACATCATTGGGATACCTTTAGTTTTTTGGCTTTTATTTTGAATGCAAATACTAAGTGATAGAGGAACATGGTACTTCGAAGTGCTGATGGCTTTCTGTTAATGGCTTGGGAATATGGCTAGCACAGCTGCCTCCATATTGCTTGTGAACTAAACTCCTGTTTACTTTGCAAAACTTGGTGACAGTATAACTTCTGAAATTCTTTCATTTGAAGTCATCTTTCTAAGAATTATGAAATCACTTCAAGAAAGATCAACATAGCTAGTGCATTAACTGTCCCAGTTGAAACATCTGGACTCTAAAACTATAGGTTCAGAACTCTCAGCAAAACTCACCAGGTATATGTGTTCAATGTTGACATGACCAACTTCATAGCATTTTTCTTAAGAAGGATTTGGACCAGAGCCCAAAGTTTCCTTCCTTGATGATAATCTACACATCACTGTGACGTTACTTTTCTGCTTAAACACAAACATATATACACACTCTTGCTTGTGTTCTTCATCGTTACAGCTGCAGTATGCACAATGTTGGACCAAGCAGGGAGAGCACAAGCAGCTGTAGAAAGCTTTACGACAGACACTTTAAGGAGTGAAGTGCTGTGTCTCCCCTGAAAGTGAGATAAACTAGAATGATAAAGCAACTTTCTGTGTTCCATTTGTGGAGACTGCACTTGCTAGTGAATCCACTCCTGCACTGACATAAAAAAAAAAGGGGGGAAGCCTGTAGGTCCCCATCTTTGAGACCCCAAAATATTGTTTAACCAATGTGGAATGCTCTGATGAAGGATTGTCTTGTAAATGAAAGAATGCCATAAAAATCATATCTGTGCTTACTGATCGCAATGTAATTAAGTGATTAACATCCACTGAAAGGTGAATGTCTGGTTGGTATCAGGATTCCTTTAATAACATATGGACAAGGAAGCTTAGTGATTCACAGACCATGCCCAGAGTGACTGTAGCACCCATGGCTACACAAAAGTTGGTAATTGATTCTCAGGGAGAAAGTACAAGTTCTTTAAAATTAAAAATTGTGTAAAAAAAAAAAAAAAAAAAAAAAAAAAAGAAAAGAGAGAGAGAAAATGAAGGAACAAAGAAAATATAGTATCCCATTGTCCTAGCATGAAAACATCTTTGAACAACTACTACAGCAGCTGATTTAAACTGAGGTTTATAGAGACATTGTGCTCATTCATGAGAAGCCTTACTTTACTTGATGCTCCAAATTAAGATTTCCAGGCATCCCATTTAATCTTCTAATCCAATAATCCTAAAATCCAGCAATTAAAGAATGTTTTGACAAAGCAACCTGAGGCTCATTCCTCTAATTATGCTGCACAGTTTAAGCTCACTGACTTCAAATACATAGGTTTGCCCCTGTAAAACATATACGCAATGCATCTGAATTTACTAGATTAAGAGACACTTCTGCAGAATGCAGCCTATTAACAGCTTGGACAGAGCTGAAACAAGATCAAGACATTAATATCTGAGATCAACTACTATTTAAAAAAATACTATTTAAAAATAGTATTTAATAAACAGCTTCTAGAAATCCTTCTCTTTCTGTCATGTGGGTTGGATTTCTCTTTAAGCTCTGGTGTTTTCCATCAAAAAGTGTGGAGTCTGATCATTCAGAATGAGAGACATGAAATACTGTTCAGGTAGAGCAGCCATGAAGAGACTGGAAAATTCAGTGATGCAGAGAATTTATATTATGTGTTGGTTAACTGAAGATAATAACAAAATTACTTCTACATGTTCTTCCTGTGCTAGAATTATGCTTTGTCAAGCCCAGTTAATGCTCTTTCCTGCTCCATTCCTAGACATTAAATCATTCCTTCCTTTATTGAACTTGTTTTTTGATTTGGTGGCAGGTATGGCCACTAACAGAGATCTGACAAAATCCAGACAATCTCTCCGTCAGAAAGGACCTGAGACACTTGCCCGAGACACTAGTTTGACAGCTTGCCCCTTGCAGTCTTGCCACTATACACAAGAATCTGCGCTACTGGAACCAACCTAGACAGACCAACTTCCCATGTTGGACTCAGTCTCTGGAAGGAAGTCTCAGTGACTAGGACCTACACCAAGTTCTTCCTCGTGTTCCACTCCATGTTATGACTGTCAGTCTGCTTTTGCTTGTCTGATTGTAATGGTTCTGTGGGAGGATCTTTAAATATGCAAAAATGATTCCCTGAAACAAACTGATGAATAAATCAGGAACTTGACTACGAATATCTGAAATGGCTGGTAGATGTTACAGGAGGGTGGCTGCATTTCTGGTACCATACCAAAAAAAAGTAGAATGAGGAAAAGCTGGGGAGGAGCTTACCAGGCATCAGGTGATAACCCAAATTCTTTTCTTTCCCTCAGTTGAAGATGCAGCTGGATGAAGATGGAAAGACTGGTGAATAACTGGGAATAGAATTACACAGCAGGCCTGAGGTAAGCAAAAGAACTGCTGGAGTTGTGGAGAGGAATGCAAAAGGATTTGTTCTACTTGGTAACATATGAGAAAAAATTGGAATGTAACGGTTTGCCCCAGTAGCTGAAAGAGAAACAAATGCATTGAACCTGTTCTAGCAGCAAATGTATAGCGAAAATGTATAGGAATATTTATATGATATAATGTATAGGAATACAAATGTTAAGAAATACAAAAAGTAAATTGTAATCGCTAAGCAGCAAAGGCCCTGTAGATGATGTTCTGGGTGCTTAAAGTGGGTTCAAAGGGTACACATTTCCAACAGGCCTTGAGATGCCTTTTCAGAATTCTAAATCAGACTTTTGTTAAACATAAAGCCTGCACTATTGCAGTCTGACGCAGCATGTCTCTGGCAAACTACTTGTTTGCTAGCGAAACAAATTGCAATATTTTCTTTGTGAGCTCTGTTGACCTTCAACCTAGTAAGAGGATAAAATGTTAAAAAGCACAGAAATAGACAAGAGCGTTTTTTACAAGTGGAACCTTCATAATAGCAAGACTATGTCTGGTGTCAGGAGGACTTGGGTTGTTTGCTGTTTGTTTTGGGGATTTAAGAGGGTAATGAACAAAGCAATTGCAGGAGACAAAGATATGCAGCTTTTTTGTTGTCCCAACAAACTAGGGGAATTGAATCCACTGAAGCGCCTGGAGTTCATTCTCATAATCCCTTCATTAACCCTTGCATTCAATGAACCCTCAATTTTCCACTGGATGTGAATTGCATTTTGCTTGTGTCTGTGTCCACACTTTTCTTTCAATTTAATGTTGTGTATGTTCTTTGTAGTTTTTCTTTCCTTTCAGATACACCTTTCTATTATCAGGCCATGTCCAGTTATTCCAAGGTTGATGGCATTACTATTAAGAAATGCAGAGTAAAGTGATATTATTCAAGTGACCACACTGAGTCCTCTTTTCCTGATGGTCTCCCATAACTTCTCTGACTTGTGATTTTTGTGTTCTTATTTTATACACGCTTTTTGCAATTCTTTAATCAGAAGCTAGGGGGTTAATTATTTTGTATCATATACTTATTGTACAGGCTGAGAGGAAAGCCAAAGATCAGCAATGTTACTCTTGGGTAAACACATTTACCAGTATCAAACACTTCTCATTCTAAAAAGGTGTTGCTATGCACCTGCTGTTTTAATTCGTTCTACCTTATAAAAATCAAAACAAAGTGTCAGTTCTGGAAATAGCTAGACCAAGGGAAGACATTGACTATGCTCCAGTCAGTGACAAAACAGTCTGCTGGGACCAAATCCCTTCCTGTGAGGCACTGAAATGGCCTCTTTCTGCCCATATTTACTTAAAGAGAACTTTGTGTAAATTGGTAGTGCTTCAAATGTTCTGTCTGCCAACAGGAGAATCATACATTTTGTTACCTGTAAAGTGGGGGGATACAGTTCACTGACCGGACGCTTTACCAAGTGAAAAAGAGTTGTTCCAGGAGGTACATACAGCACCTGTTTTAATTTCATGTTGTAGTGCTGCTGATATCCTGTTCTGTGTCCCAGAATATGAGATAGCAATATGTATTTCTTCAGTTTGGAAAAGATGAAAAAGAAAACATTGCTTATCAATAAACATAGACCAAACTGTTCCTCAGAAATCAGGTGACCTGAAACTTTGCTGTAGCAACTCTTCAGTCTTTGGAAAAAAAGTGTGCATTAATTTTCATAAGTTGAAAAATATGTAAGTAGAGATTTTTGAAAGTTTAAGATGGACAAACACTTTTCAAGTCCAAGTCCATCAGATGCTTAATTGCAGTGAAGAAAAAAGAATGAAATATAAATGTCAAAGAACATACAGAAGAATACTCCAGGAATATCTGCAACTATTTAGTGAAGGAACTGAAGAGATCAGACCTGCTTTCCAAGTCCAGAAATTCTTTAGTACACAGATGGTCTAGAATTCAGTGGGAACAAAAGTATCACATCATAAGTCAGTTGTTTAACATACTCTGTGTTTATATAAACTATGGGTAGACATAGCATTACTGTAATGTCATGGTTGAGAAATCAGGCACTCAGAGGTCAGAAAATGCAGCACAGGTCAAACCACAATCATAATTCTTCCCTTTTTTTGCTTGCATATGAAAATATGAGATTGGATGTTCCACTGACTTATGTCAGGGCCCTGAGAGCACTAATAGGACATGATGGCCTTGACCAGACTCACCTGGGGCTTCCACCTCACCCATGGCCTCAGGGGCTTCATTTAAGCTCAGTCTTTGGCTTTCAGTTCCTGCTTGAGCTATGCTATAGGTGTGTTTGGTATCTGGATTTCTGATTAGCCCTTGCTGCTACTCCTGAACCTTCCCTGCTCTGTTGCTGTGGGACAGGGCCCTACCTGGTGAGGGTTCTGCTGTGCTGGCTAGTGTCATGTTTGGCTTCTTATGCAGGTACTATCCCTCACTGTGCTTTATGTTACCGTTAATGCTTCTGAAGAGTGAGAGTGTGACTTTCCTGTGAGGTCCAACCTTCCCCAGAAAGACTTGAAGGCTAAGCCTGGATTCAGACTTTGCAGGTATGGTTCACCAGTAAAGGGATGAAAAGCAATTATTAAAATAACTGCTGCAATAGGATGATCATGTAATGATATTGATGAATTGTACGTTTAAAAGACATCTTTAAGGAAATGTAATTTTTCAAAATCTTGAAGAATATTTAAGAGTTAAAATTTGTATAAGATCTTACAAAACCATTTTTACTGGCCTCCAAAAATTTGGCTTTCTCTTTAATATTTGTTTTCAAGAATTTCTAGCTAGCCTTCAGTTATGAAACCTGAAATTCTTTTTAGCAAAAAGACAAATAAATAATTTGGTGGTTATAAACTTGCGTCAGAAATACACAAGCGCTCCATCTCTGCTATTATTTTTTTTTCTAAGTGCAGCAGTTTAATAGAAAAGTGTTTTAAAAGACAGGAGGTAAAAATTTTGGCATCTTTGAATTCGGTGGCTCCTGGTGATTTCAGGTGGGCAAAACCTTACCCAATAGCTAAAACAGAAAGATCATTCTGGCAAATGAAATGTTTCCAGTGGAGGAAGGGAGAAAAAAAAAGTAGGAGATGTCTCCTGGCAAGAATTACAATGCACAAGAGAAACCTAACTGACAGAAGAGATACTGCTCAAAAACATTCTCATGGACAAAATATGTGCTTACTTTGCACAGCCAAGGAAACTTCAAGTATTTGAGAAAGAAGGGGGAGTAGGGGTAAAGCCTTAACCTGTTATGTGTTAGTGAGGTATAGCTAGAAAGCAACAATCAGTGGCTCTGGGATTGGCAGTGTGAAAGCTCAGGTCAGTACCTAAGCAGTCTTTACTCTGTTAAAGTTCATTTGCTAGTTCCAAGATGAAATTGTAAAGACTTTCAGTTGGAAAAATCTGAAGTCAAAAAGAGACTGAGGGGAAGAAAAAAAAAAAAGCATCAAAAGAAAAAAAATAATGGTCTTTTGAAGTTTTATATTTAAGGAAAGGGCTGGGTTTGTGCCTTTAAAGCAAACCTTCCTGACACTACAAATCCAAAAAATTCACTGTGGCCAAAAGCCACATTGCATGTACTTATATTTGAGAGGAAGGGGGAGGGAGATCAGTTCACAAGCAGGAAATGGCTTCCAGGTGTCTTCTCTATGCCGGCACACAACTTGATCAGTACAATCCAGTGATGCCAGGCTTAATACTCCTAGCTATGTTGCCCTTTCTCAGGGATTTAGTCTATCCGTGCATTATCACTGCTGTTCTCCTCATGACAAAGCGTAACTCTGGCTCTGAAGCTGTGTTTGAACTGCTTGCAGGCTACGGGTGACTGACAAAGTTACAGGTAGGCTTTCACCATTGAGTATGAGCATGTGGAAATAAGTGGAGTACAAATACATACGGCTACATCTGTATATGCACTCATACCTTTGTGCATAGAAGTTGAAAACACATCTATTTCTGGAGCTGGACAACAAAGTCAGGCACTCTCCTTCTTGTTGTGTTGTGGAAGGAAGGAACTGTATGTGGCTCTCTTTCCCTTTCAGCACTCTGTGCAGCTCGTGAAGGTGGAGAAAAAGATGTTTAGTTTATTCCATTCCAATGTCTCCTCTGTCCATTGCCTCCCCTCACCCTTCTCCAGTAGCAGAAATACTTTCGTTTTGGATATTATGCTTTCATGGTGCAAATATTGTAAGAAGAGTTTTCTGAAACCTCATTCCAGCTTGTTAGTTAAGAATGTAATAAAAAGTAATGAGTTTATATATCTGACACAGAAGTTAGTTTTAAGGTGTACTCTTTAACATTTTGTTTTGACCTTTTCTTCATGGAAAAGTTTGAATTTGTAGTATTAAACAGACTGAAAAGTGCTGCTCTCCATTCTACAACATTATTTACATTACTGCATCGTGACACAGTCTCATACTAAAGTATCCTTTTATTTGAAGTTGTATTCTGTGTTGGCTAACTTTTTTGTCTTTCAGTTAAACAGAATCAATTAAATATTCATCACCATGACATGGTGGGGAGGGGAAGAATCAAAAAAAAAAAATTTTTTTTTTGATTGAATATAAGGCACTTCCAACCAGAGAGCATTTATTTGGCTGCAGAAGCAATGAATAGCTGCATTCTCAGTGCTGATGAAAGCTTCTCCATTGTTGTCTCAAGAGATATTGTTTTCACTGTGTTCCCTAGAGGACCATTCTAAACAAAATCCTTAAGGTCTGCATTCGAGTATAAAAGTTTTAGTGACTATTTTATTTTTAAAGCTGGATGAAAGTATTGCAGTTCCTTAGCTTGGAAAAGGATATACAGAATGATAGCTCAAAGACATTCTCATGGACAAAACGTGTTCATGACACAACAGCAGCTTCCTAGCATAAAAGAAGGATTAATAGGGCAGCAAGATGTTTAACTTTTTTTTGAATATTTGCATGTAAAAAAAAAAAAAAAAAAAAGGTCCTAGAACCTAGAAAAAAGTAATCTGAATAACAGGAATTGGCAACATATTTTCATGTCATTGCAAAAAACATTATACCAGCCAGCACCCTTCCTACTCAGTCAATGTCTGTAAGTTGTGGAATGGCAAATGTTAAAAGCCTGCATTGTGCAATTTATTAACATTTAACGTGGCAGATCTGTAAGGAGTCAATCAACAAATTTCTCTTCTGTCACTGTGTTTTCTGACAGTAACAAACATGCTGATGCTACAATGCTCCTACATCATGTTCTGCGTCTTTGTATGCCAGCACTGTATATTCAGTTGCTGTTGATTTTATGAAGCTCTGCGACATTTCCACATGGGAGCAGGGTCACATTTCTGTTTTTATTGTTCCACTATAGCTTTTAGCACTGTAACTTACTGTCTTTACTTCTCAGTTCATAAGACACCCTGAGAAGCTTGAAGCTGTAGCCTACCAATTCTGTTGACAAAACAGGAAAATTGGCTGACAAGAGTTATCTCTCTGAGTATCTAGTTACATTACCCACTTTTTGTCCAACTGTTTAGCCTCTTCCCAGATCTGACTGTTTCAAAATTAACCATACTACTCCTGCACCATATGTTCAGATGCCCCAAGGGAGAACGGAGTTGTTTTTCAATTGGCTCACTGTCTTTTAATGAGGCAGGGGACTTGTGACCTCTGTGCATGGTGGCTGATAAATGGTAAGATGTACCCACACATACTCACAGAAAACCTGCAAACACAAATGAGTTGTGGATAATCTCTAGCATTTACTAGGGAAAAGCAATCTTGTGTGCAAACACTTAATCAAAAAGCTAATGCTTAATAGTATGTGATTTTAAACTGCCCATGCACAAGTCTGTCAACATTTATTTCTAGGTTCTCTGATCCTCTTTATTAGTTTCCTGTCTTGCTTTCATCTTAACAACAACTTTCTGTGACATGGTTGTTTTTGTATATTTGTTTTTTTTCACTTTTGTTAATAAATAACCATTTTTCCTCTTCAAATCTGTTTACATTTCTTAAGGATTTGAACAGGTTAAAAATGTTGTTCATGCTACTGAAGGAAAAGCGTGTGCTTAAACAAAAAGTGTTATGTAACTTATATAGAATAATATCACATGCTAGACCATTATGTT
This sequence comes from Aythya ferina, assembly GCF_964211825.1. NCBI lineage: Eukaryota > Metazoa > Chordata > Aves > Anseriformes > Anatidae > Aythya > Aythya ferina. The sequence continues at coordinate 18,059,615 of NC_140307.1, read as the reverse complement.
AGGATCTGATAAGATAAATGAGCTTTGCCTTCATTAAAAGCTCTAATCTTGATTATAGTCAGAGTGGCCTTTAAATGACAACTCCAGAGTTTTCCTCTAAAGGATCTTTTATGTTCTGGTTTGGAATTTTTCAAATAACTAAGAGTTTTTGTTTTGTTTTGTTTTGTTTGGGGGAAACAAAAGCAAAATTTCTTCCTGACCATTTTTTTTAAATAATGGGGTGATCATGGAAAAACTTCCCCTTGGCTCTCAGCTGTGAGTTATAAATACCCACCAGCCAAATCCAAGTCTGGGTTTATTTCTATTTTCTTTTTCCAAGATCTCCTTTCTGGAGATGTGTTTGAGCCTTAGATCTCTTGCCTGTATTGTTACAGAACTGATGAAAGTCTGAGATCTCAATCAAAGGCTTAACAAAACAATAATCCTCCATTGCCCTAATTCTTCTCAGAAACATCTCTCTCTGACAAGAACAGTCCTTAAGCTTTTACATCTTTTTCTGCTTAAAATTACTTTCCTAATTAGAAAGAATTGTTTCCTTCCCAAGTCTTTGTGCCTGAAGAGCACTGTATTTATTGGAAAGCATGTCTCAGCTCTTTAGCCTCCCTCTCCCCCAATATTGTGACAGTGATAACACTTCACATCCCTCAAAAATTCCAACTTCCTTTTTTAACACACAGAAGAATTCAGTAACATTCTTTACAATCCGCCTAATTCCATTTGTAGCAAAAATCAGAAAGAGGAAGAATAACACAGATTTCATGCTTAATGTAATCACTTTCAAGGAAAACATATTTTAAAATAATTATCTTTTTCAGAACTTTATAGACTTCTCCACTTCGACACTTCAGGACATCATTTAACGGGAATTAGAATCAGAATGTGTGCACGCAGTATAGGCAGAATTAGTTGAGTATTACACATTAAGTAGGGAATGTAAAACAGATTTCCATACCAGAGGATTTGTTTACTTTTTTCCAGCTCAGCAGCTGTTCATCCTTACAGGTGATGAGGCCCCATTTCAAGAAGTTGCTTATGCAGGAATAGTACTAGTAGCTTCAAGTGTCTAAGTAATCCTGCACATCCTGAGTTAGACACAAGCTCAGATGCCAGCTTGACTTCAGTCATAATAAATTTACCTGCCAGCAAATTTTAGTATGTTAACATGGACTACACCCATGGAAGACGCTCCTGACAAGCTGCAACAAGATTTAAGAAGGTTCTGAAAAACTTAGTCATAGGGCATAAATAAATCACTGTGTGCTGTTAAAGAAGATGAATTTGAGTCTAGCTCAATACCAAATAATTCACACTGAATGAGATGACTCTATTAACTGGTACAGATTTGAATAGCACTTGAATGAAATTTGTTAGTGCCTTTACAATGAAGTCTGCAACGCGAAGATGTGATGATGGCCATGGTTTATATGACTAAGTGGTTGTTATACCAACCTAGCCAGCAGGCATGACTGCACCTGATTTGACTGCCTTTCTTCAGAAGTGAACAGAAACAGCTGTTCAAACAGCTGAATGTCTTTTGCTATCCCTGTGACTACCATTGTTTTAATCTGAGAAGAGTGGTTGAAGCTGGAGTAATGATCTCTTCTGCACTTACCAGTAACCCAGCACAGAGATGCCACCAGTGACACATGACAGGGTCTTCAATTCATCTCCCCTGGAAATGGACCGTTTTTCCTCATTCAAACTCCCATCTCAGTAAGGATACTGCAATCACAGAAAAAGTCCAGAAGTTAAGAGTGATTAAAGACAAGATGGAGAGACTTTCACGCGACAGATGTGTGAAACCTGGTGCTACTGAGCTGAGACTGTAAGTAACTAAGATCATGAGGTTGCATAAAGCAATGAATATCATTATAAATATATTAGCACTGTCCTACTGAAAAAGAAGACAGCATATAGTAAAAAAGGATTGGATAAAAAAATAAAGTTTTACAAGATATCTCTTTCACTCATCTGGGTAACTAAATGCAACAGTATATTAATCTAGTGAGATTAAAATATAGCAAAATAACTAAATTAATTACAATATCTTCTTGTATTTGCCAAATATCTTTCTCTTGAGGAAAAAATGTTGATTATTAGTTGGGAATATAAAGAAAGTCTTTATGTACTCTAGTCATGCATTGTATTTTTAATTTGAGGGAAGACAAATGTCTGGGAAGTCATCTCTTTATTCTGAGATTACTCACTCTTTATAGTGAGGTACTCCTAATACTGCTTCTGAAAACCTTTGAATGTGTGGATCTATGTTTTTGGAATTCTAAGTTTTGCTTTGTGACAGATGCTACTTACACCTTTCTTTTGACACCAGAAGATTAATGTGGAATAAGTTAATTTTATTTTTTTTTTGCTATTGGTCACAGTTCTACATAGAAGTTTTATATGTCTGACTAAAATGAAGTTTTGTATATATCATTAATGATGAATGCAGGTGTCTGTGCTCTAAGAATATCTTCTAAATGAAGGGTTACCCTGTAACAGTTTATATAGTTTGGCAGGTATGCTATTGGAATACAAGAGAAAGTGAAGGAAGGTTTCTTTTTTCTCAAAGTCTCAGTCTGCTAGAGGCCATTTGTTGCTCTAATGAAGATAGCAGATTGAGAAGAGAAACTTGTGCATCTGGGCAAGTGATAAGATCAGAACAGAGAAGTGCTAAACTGACCTGAAACCTAACAAAATCTACAAAACAGATCTGATCTTTCTGAAGAGCCAGTGCAGACCAGCAGAAATGACAGAGTAGAGAAGCCATGGAGAAAACTCTAAGTGCAAAGTGACTGCATCAGCAGCAGTCACGGCAATGGGAAAACTCTCTGGATTGACAACAAATAAGCTGATCAGGAAAAATAAGCTCAACAGCTTTACAAGTGCATATGAAAACTTGGAGGAAACTGAAACACACAGCACAGCCAGCTGGCTGTTCCTGAGGGTGGGCCCACTGCCAGACAGCTGTGACAGGAGGGAGCCAGCCCCAGTAGCCACCCCTAGATGACCTAGCCTACCCTGGGATTGACTGATATTCTTTATTGGTAAGGGAGAAGTTGAATACACTTTGTGCAAATAGCCACGGATTCTGTTATTCATTATCTAAAGATATGTATACAGTCCGTGTCCCACAGTCTGTTGTTTGTGTTCCAAAACAATCAATAGTAGAAAAACCTCTCCGTAAGAGCACAAGAAGAGGTGTAATTCACTTTTTTTCCTCCTTGAGAGAAGATGGAAGGGGAACTCTGAGCAAGAGCTTTGAGACAGCTTACCAAAAAGAATCTTAGATCTCTTTGCTAATTTAGAAATTAAGGTTTTGAACCTCTGCTGCGATGACTTTTTTTTTTTTTTTTTTTTTTAATTTTCTAATGTGATTGATTGTTTATTTTCTAAATAAATAATGCCTCCTTTAATGCTCTGGCTTCCCATATGTAAAACTGTATGCCTGGATCTGTCTGGTTGTAATTTAAGGACATGTTTTAAAGACAGGCTAACGTTCTGATCACAAGAGAAAACTCTCAGAGGCACTGCATGAAAAGTACAGGTTAGGAAATTTGCAAAAGTAGATATTTGTCTTTCTACAAAGGTTAGGGATATTTCTTTAGTGAAGTGTTAGAAGACACACAAATGTGAAGACACTGCCAGCTGCCCCTGCTATTTCAACAACACTAAACAAATATTTTCATTGTACTCTGAAAGAGAAACATCACTGACCCCCCTACCACTCTTATATTTTATTATGGGTTGTTTAAAAAAAAAAAAAAACAACAAGCAAGTATAAGATATATATGTTAGGATGCCATATGACCTCACATTCATGGATTTCAGAAAGGAAAAGATGAGAGTGCTTCCACATACTCTTTTTTTCATCCTAGTGAAAAGAGTGAAACTCATTTTCAGTATCCAGAGTGTCTACACCTGGGGCCTAGATGAAGGGAAGTAGGTAAATAGTTCCAAGTAATTAATGTAATGGCTCAGAGGGGCCACAGAAGGAAAGAGGAGTTTCTCCATTTTAAATGTTTGCCTTCATGCCTTGCCCAAAGCAAAACAAGCTATCTGTCTTCTGGTTTGCATTCTCCCAGTGAAAGGTTCCATTTGTCTTATTATCATTCCAACATATGCATCATTTACAGCTTTCACTGCTTAAAATATGTAAGTACTGTACAATGCGAGATCTTTGTCTGAGCTCTTACGTTTTTCTAAAATTGTAGACTATTTTAAAAAAAAGGAACCAGTAAAGGTAAGTTCAATTTAGATAGTTGGGTAACTTTTGTGAGTGGCTACAGGTTAAGTAAGGAGAGACTTTGGTATCGTAATGCTTTACTCCACAGTTAAATGGCATCACCTCTTTCCGCACTGGGTGACAGAGGGCCTACCACAGAAATGACCAGAACTGATAGGTTATACCCAGACTGGCCATTCTTACAGACTGAAGAAAGGGTGATGGGTCTTGAGTTCCATATGTTTCTGACATTCAAGTCCTTTAATGTGAGTTGTAGAGATGTGAAAATCTCCAAAATATATTTCTGAACTCTCCTACAATTAGAAATGCATGCCAACCTTTTCTCACAAATATTTTATCTAGTAGCTCAGTGATTAGAATAAGTCTCGTTCAAGTCTTGTCTCTTACTTGAGGGCACTAGATTTGCATTTCTAACTTCCTGTTTTGAGAAACCCAGTATATGGGATGTTTAGGTGATACCCTTCTAGATACTCCCACAGAAGTGAAAACATTGCCCATTAGAAATACTTCAATGGAACGAGAACAAAGCATGACTATTTATCTTAATAGTACACTCATCAAAGCTGGGGGAAGCCTAGACATCTGTTTCTTCAAATTAGTACTAAATCCTAAGGAAGGTAAGCCATGTAAGACAAACTCCCTGTCTTCAGTCCATCTTTGTGTTCCCTGCAGTTGCATTTGCATGACTTGTATTAGGAGTATTTTCCAACACAGGACCTCAGACACTGTCATTTCCTCTATAGAGGAGACTTACCTGATATATGGGGTAGTTAATATTGCCAGCTGTCACAAAGACAGAATTTCACTTGACTATTCACATGGCAAGCCTGCAGTCACAGTCCTAAAGTCCCATTTCTATGATGTAATACACAAACATGTTAAGGGACATGCCCTAATACACAAGTTGATAGAGCGATGAATTTGATGTGGAAACTGGATTGCAACAGGCCAAGATCTCATTAGAAGCCAGCAAACATTTGTTAGGCTTGGTTTGCATTTGAAAGGTTTCCTAATGTAGTAATCTTGGCAAAGTCTCCCTAAAGTAGATGCTGCTGAAGTTATTCAAAAAAGCTTAGAGGGATTCCCTAGACAAAACAAGCTGCACTGACTTGTGTGCTCTAAACAGAGCTTATAGTAGAGCCTTTTTTTTTTTTTTTTTTTTTTTTTTTAATAAAATAAAAAAAATGCAAAGAGTAAAAGCCTTTGTGACACTGTAACTATAACAAATATCTTCTGCTGACATGGTCTCAAATGAGTGACCACCTGTAAAAGTTTAATTAGCTAAGGCCATATCTAAAAGTACCTTCTCAGGATAGATATACAAATCCAATATAAGAAGGGAAGTAATTAGGAAAAAAATAGATTAGGAACGCTGTATTTCTGCAGCATATGTTTCATCTCCTCCAAGCATAATTGCCTATACAACAGAAAGAGTAGTTTAGCTGTTCTAAGTGTATGTTAACAGTATAGTCCTTTTTTTTTTTTTTTTTTTTTTTTTGAAACAGTCATGGCAAAGATCACACCGCATCACCTACATGACTGACAGGGCAGTGCTGGCAGAAGCTTGCAACCTAGTCATGGTCTCACAGAAAAGGTCCAGACCTCAGAAAGATTAACTTAACTCTAAAGCTAGCTTAATGCAATTCTTATTATTGAAGTCAAATTCTTATCTTTACGTGTTTGCAGGCTCTACCCCCTCTGTAAAGAGGTAACATTTCTCAAGCGTATTGAATTAAGTAGTTCATTGGCTGTAATAAGCGGAACTTAGAATTCTGTATTAAAATGTAAATGTATACTTGTGTGTGTATATATATATATATAAAAGGTCGAAGAAAAAAACAGCAGGACAAACTTTAATTTAGTCTGTTGCATCTAGGATACTTTTCCCTGGTAAATTAGTTAAAGGGATATAAAAAACATATCTTGGAAGAATGGTGGAACAATCAAACAAACTACGAAGTAAATCCACCAACCAAAGTAAAATAAAATAAAGTGAAATTCTTCCCAACAGAATTCCAGATAGCACAATGTGGGAGCATCAACTTCACTTAACTAAAGAAGTTTTGTGAATATTTAAATGACTTCTTTAGAACTTTAAGTTCTTATCCAGGTTTGAATGGCCTTGCAACTAAAAATACACTCTATTTAGTATTTCTTTCAACTTGTTTAAGACAGCATCAATAGTTTTCTCAGAAGATACTATCATTGTTTGGCAAAAACATACTTGCAAAAATAAACTAACTCCAGAAAAAATTCCAGGGATGTATTTGGATACAGATGTGGACAGTGACTCTTGCCTACATACAAAATAAGACTAGCTGTGTAACAATTTTCTTTGCTAAATGTAAACATCCTACCATTGATAAACTTTGCAGAAAGAGAAACTGATTGCAGTATATTACTACCATCACTAGTACTTTAAGAGCACCCTCTACAGTCACAAAATGCTATTTAACCAGACAAACTTATGCCAACAGTAGACAGTATTAACTGAAAACTGGAGTATCGGTTCAGTTTCTCAGCATAGCGTCGTATCTTTATGAACAGATCTTTATGAGTGTTTGAAGCCCCGGTAAAGACAAGCAGACTTTGCATGAGTGTCAAAGATAGATTCTACTTCATCACTGAAGCCTCTGGATTTGAGGATACCTTAAATGTTCTGGGCTGACTCACAATTAGGCTGTAAAGTTCTTCTCTAGACGATGGATGATTGTGGGATCTGAAATGGAAACACAGGTTGGTATTTGTTTCAAAAGAAGGCAAGGAATAAACCACAGTCAAGGCCAAGAAGAATTAATTTCCCTGAGTCTGGTCATTTGCTTTTTCCTGGTTTTAGTTCACAGAATACTTTTTGTAAGAGTTGTACAAAATAGGTAATTATTTCAGATCACAATCAAAACTGAAAAAAAAAAATATCCATAAAATGCTTATACAAATGTACATTCTACTGTACAAATACTTATGTCTTGCTTTATTTGTAGGTTTGGTTAACAATTCTCATAAAGCACATTACAAGTCCTTCCTGGAAGTACAAATTGAGGAGAGGGAGGCTAGTGTGTCTCTAAGATTTTTATATACTACCCTTCAGCAACCTTTCAATTTCACGCAAACCCTTCCAGCAGCTCTGAACATGGTGAATCTGACACTATGGTGGTATTATTTGTTGTTATTGCAGTGTAACTCTTTTTTTTTTTAATAGATAAAATCTTTCATCTGTTGCTTATTAATTTTTCAAATATATACAGAATATATTGTTTTCAGTTAGGAGACAGTAGACTTTATTCTGCTATGGCTTTCACTGTCCAAGTGAGTAAAAAAATAAAAATAAAAATTGTATGTCATTACCTCGTTTTATTTTTTCTTGAAAAAAAAGAAAAAAGCAAGGGGCTTCCAGTATTTTTCCATGTTAAAGTTGGAATAACTGTTCATGTCATATTGAAATGAGTGGGACTGAAGAAGGAATTTTAAGTACATGCTTGAGCAGTCTTCTGCATAAGACCTGACAAGAAAAACCTATAAAGGTTGAAAATTCCAATCCTCTGAGACCTATATTTATTAGTATGTCTTCCTGGTTTTGCCTAAATTTACAAAGATGCTGATATTTTCTCATCTTCAGTGCAGTGGTAGTTAAGATACTGCATGAGAATCAGGAATGATGTGTAACCTCTAAAATAGGAGGACCAATATCCTTGTGAGTTGATCCTTAATATTTCTTATATTGGGCATCTCTGAAATGTTGTATCTCCTCTGAAATATTGATTAATAAAACTGCCTATATTGTCTTCCTTCACCTGATTAAAAGGAGTAGCTAGAGACTAAAAAAAATAATAATCTTAAGAATATTAAAAATAATGCTTTTTTTTGGTCTTTTTTTTTTTTTTCTCCCCTAAATAAGATGTTTTTATCTTTTCCCCTAAATTTCCCCTTAAAATTTCCCCTAAATTTTTCCCCTAAATAAGATGTTTGTCGAAGGAACAGAATGGTTAAAACGATTACACCCACCAGGTGGTGCTATTGCACAACATCATAAAAGTATTCTTGCCGACATACCAAAATAGTTAGGTCAAAAGGTTTTGAGTCAGATGCTTCCATAGACTTCCATAGGCTTGAAAATATTTCCTTATTTTTGTCCAGAAGTCGGGGAACAAAAAGAAGTAATTAAAATATTAATGAATGCCTATGGGAGTGGGGGGGGAGTGAATGATTTTAGCAACATATTTTTACATGGAGTATAGGTAATTTTCTCTCCGTTCCAAAAGTTACTTGAATCTAAAGAATATAGTTAACGTTTTACCTCTCTATTGAAATAATTTAATTTCAGTGGAAATTGAGAGTCTTGTCTGGATATTGGTCCTAGCTCTTATCAAAGGCAGATCACATCTTTAAGATAGCTGAATATGACGCAAATCCTCATGTGACTTACAGGACTAATTCATATACATATATTATGTAAATTTAACTTCATACTCCTATAGCTACAGTACGTTTTAAAATATGACAGTAGTAATTTTTAATTTATATTCTAATTTCCTTGATATGCTAGTTATGTTTTTAAATGCCTGCACACCCTAAAACAAAATAATCTTCTATATAAATTGCAAACAAAATAAAGTTACTTAAATAAAGATAAAAATACAATTAGAAACTTGTATTTCTGAGAAACACAGAGTATGTTCATTCTCCAGAATGTAATATTTGGATGCCAGACTTAAGAATATAGACCTTAATTTTGAAAATATTTATGTTAGACTAAACTTTAAATGATTATATTTTCTCAACATTAGGCACATGAGTATTATTTTTTGTTTTATGGACAAAACTGTTAAATTCCTCAGAAAGTCTTTGCATTGTCTTGCTATGATACATTTTTACTTCAACATAGTACATTCTGTTTTCTTTTTTTTTTTTTTGTTATTAAATCTTCTGTCTACTTAAGTTGAAAACCATTTTGAGGTATGGATGTGTATCTGCTTGGAGCTCAGGAATGCCAAGTAAGATGTCCTAATACTGAGGGCATTATTATAAAGCAGATAAGACCAATAGTTTTTGAGAGCTACACCCATAAAGAGTATTGTAGCCATTCAATTAGCATTAGCTAATTCAATGATGAAGTAACCAATATTTATGATTGCAATGACTGAAACAATGCTGCATTTAAACTTTCTTCATATAAAGACACTGATAATGCTATTAAATTATTAACTTTGCATATTTGTGCAAAATGGAAACCCCATCTATGCTACCTGCTTAAAAAAAAAGTTTCTGTAGCATGGGCACAGCTGACTGCAGGAAGGCTGACCTTGTCCAAACAGGGCTCTGTACACAACAGGAGAGCAGGTAACAGTTACAGTGGTTTCTGGAACTTTAATGTACATGCGCTTTGTAGTATCTAGGATTTCTACAGGCTTTTCTTAGAAAAAAAAAAAGTCTTTTGTCTTTACTAGGATTGCTTGAATGAGGCTAGTGGGTCCACCCACCCATCTTTAAGGTATAAGGGAAGAAAGGTACAAATAGCCAAAAGCAGTCAAAGAAGAATGGAAGTTCAGAAAGCCTCATGATGGCTAGATATAGAGGTGTTGAAAAACTTCAGCTGAACTTCATATCAATACTGGTTATTCATTTAATGTAAAAATTAACATATAGTCTAGTAATTAGAATTGAAACTATCACAGGATCAAACTTCGTGTTGTGTTTTCCTGTCAACAGCTGTTAAAGTTAACTGTTTTCTTTTCACCTTCCACTGACCTTGCACCCTTAGAAATCAAGAGTGAGATACTATGTTTAGGTGCATAAGGTTAACGATTGTACAGTCTTGTGTACAGTAGGAAGAGTATTCATGGACTTCAACTAACTAAAATGAAATAAAATTCTATAGATGACAAGTTACAGGTTAAATCTTTACTTCCTAACTTTTTCCTCACCAGGGATTAACTAACATAAATTAAAAACTTGCATTTTCCCCTCTGAAAACATCTGAAAACATTAATCTCCTGTTCTACAATTTCATCTATAATTTCAGACATCTTATTTGCCACGTTTTACTCTCCTCTTAAGAAAGTCCTGCAATATACACATGTTTTTGTATAGCTGCCATAATGGCTGGGATTATTCAGGCTTTTTTAGAATACTGTTGCACACCTCTCCACATCACGTGCCTGGGTTAGAGGCAGAGGGAACCCAGTGGTCTGGGTTGCATCAGTAGTACCCTGACAGCTGCTTAGAGCAAAATAGGAAACGACACATGTAAAAGACAGGGAAAACAACAACAACAACAATAATAATAATAATAATAATAATAAACTCACCACCAAGGAAAGAGGGGGAAAAATAAGAAAGGTGGGAAAAGAAGAATGGCCTCTCTTTAATCATCAGGAAGCAGAGATCATACATTAAAAACCATCTGGTAAAAGTGTAAAATTAAATTTCTTCAAACAACCCAAATTCTCCTCTGGAATTAAATTTATACCAGGGTAAATTTAATATTTTAAATACAGCTGTTCCTCGGTGTTCTGTGCTAACCAAAGTGGTCTAGTTTTTATAAAAGAATACTGTCGCATGCTCATTTCATGCAAAAGTGCCTTAGATTTGTATACACGGTTGAGAATAAATATAGATATAATTTTAAAATCAACTCTGCAAACATTCTGCTTGAGATAAAATATTAAGTCAGTGAAAGTAATGTTAGGGATTAGAAAGAAGACTGAATTTTGACGACTGTTTCTTGAAACAAGGAACAGGTGAAAATATCTATTTAATATTGAATACACTTAATAGCAGGGATAATTTTGTTACTTCTTAAGCAACAGACATCTAGACTTTTATGATGAGAAAATTGTAATACATATTGTAAAAGATAAGCCAGAAACGTTGCTTCAAAGTACTTATATACTGTGGTTATTGAATCAGATCCTTTCCTGAGGAAATCAGAAGGCTAACAAAAAGTCATAGTTCAGTTCAATGTGTAGTCTAATGGTAAGAGAGAGAGGTGCATATTACTTGGAACCAAGCATGGCCCTGTAAAACCAAACTTAAATACAGTCTGACTGTAGAGAGGAGAGCTGAATTTAGTGAGTGCTATACAATACCCGAGGTGTGCTGGAGTAGCTAGCAGCTGGAATTAATCTACAGCACAAGCTGCTACAGCATTACTGTTTGTTTTTGCTTTAGCTGCATACTCCATTTTGTATTGTATTTCACAACTGCTTGATAATACACTGCCTGTACTGAGAGACATTAATCATAGTGTTGAGCCATTTTTGTAAACAAGGACCAAAGCCTTTATTTAAAGGAGAGGAAGAAAAAAGTAAGTGGCTGAGGGTGGGAAAGGAAATGGTAGCCTGCACTGAGATGGTATTCTGTGTATGACCTAACTCCACCTTTGGTGCAATTTTACCTGATTACTGTATTTGTATGCATTCCTTCAAAAAATTCTTACCTCACCAGACAATCTTGTCTTTTTGCAGCATTCCAGCTGGACTATAGCTCTTACTGAACAAAGTCATAATGCTTTTGCAGCATTACTACACCAAGTGGCCCTATAACTCATGTTTGGAGTATGCCAAAGATCTGTAAGTAACTGCTTGGCAAAACGTTTGACTGAAACTATAGTTTTCATGGACATTTAAAAGTTCAGATTAATCTTTCCGCAAGGGCATATAAAGTTTAGGATAGAATTTTGAGTTAAAATCCAGTGAAAGCTCTCTTTTTCAGTCTGGGGTGCTCACAGTCTAAATGGGAGTTTTAGCAGTTGTGCTGGTCCCATCTTTGACTTTTTAAAATACAAAATATGTAACATGAAACAACTTCCATGAAACTCAGAAATGCAGAACAGAAGGATAATTTCGTAAGCACTTTCATACTGAGCATTCCACATAGCAACTGCATTGCCTCCTGAGCTGCTAGCTGATATGTAATGTATCATGGAAAAAAAAAAATTATTATAGACTCCATAATAATGGCTATTAGTCATCATAACTTGGTTGTTTTAGCTAGAAAATAATATTTTATGCTGTTTTCTGGTTTGCTTCTCAGTGCAATGGAAATGTGTTATTGTATAACACTGTTGATTAGCACCTGTTTTAATTAACTTCTAACAATAACCTGAAAATTATAGGTGTACGCACCTCTTTACTGAAGCATTTTCTTGCCTATACAGTTCCGTCACACATTACAAAACTATAGTAAGACACTGAACAAACTGTCAGCCTATTTCTTCACACTTTAATTCTAATAAAATACAGACATAGGTACGCGGATCTGTGAGCTCAGCTGACTGACATCTGCCACGTAGTTCATGTAACTCTGAGGAAAACGGTTTAATTACTTTTGTTTCTTTCCCATTCTTTGATTCTCAGTTTTACCAATTAGAGGGGGGTTGGAAGGTAAACCTTGTGTACATTTTGAAAACAGCAGTGAAAGGAGCTAAGCAAACTATATAAACCTTTTACTTAAAAAGCTCCAGTATTAGTAATGGGCTCTGGTTATGTGAAAAAATATATATGAAAAGCAAGTGCCAAAATACATTAAAAAACACAAAACAAAACAAAACAAAACAAGGTGGCAACAAGTTCTGGCTCATATGCATTTTGTCAGATCAACTTAATACATCATGAGCAGAAAAATCTGAAATAGTACAACTATGGCTTTCCTTTCAACAAGCAGTTTGAAGGAGAATGAATTTAGCACATTATGTATAGATGCATTTTTCCACAACAGCAGTCTATATAGACCCTGTCACCCTAATACTTCCATCCTCTTAGCAAAGGAAAACATTTAAATGTCTGCAAACGCCTCATTAGTTAGTTCTTTAGAAAATTGTTTAGAATTTTTCCCATTACCACAGTTGATAGTTCTGTCTACTGATCAACCATCAGTATAGTATTTTATTACAAGCTACTGCTGTCATATTGCTACTTCTTTATCAACTTATTTTTGCTTTATCTAATTTTGCTGTTCTTGCAGGTACAAATACAGACTTAGAATATTAGAATGCATTTTTTTACCTTCTCAAAGTGCACTTGTTTTTTAATGTGTTGTAGATTTGTGTGAACTTTAGCTTTTTTTTTTTTTTTTTCCAGTACAGAACCTAAAACTGCATCAGGTGCCCCAGAAATGCCTTTATTAATGTTGTATTGCGAGTAGTCACTTTTCTCATTAAACCTCTTCTCTTTACACATCCTAAGACAGGGGCATCCTCTACCACAAATCCATGCGATTCCTTGAAGTTTGCATTGTAGGCATTTGCTAACTAGGCTTTTTTTTTTTTTTTTGACATATATGTAACAGCAGAGCAGCTGTGGTGTAAATGCGAAGAGCACTCATCTGTACAGCTGCATTTGAAAGACACATGCCTATCCATGCTCCTCCAGCAGAATAAGTCTGTAAGTGGTTTTCATGACTTAAATACTGAATTTTTTTTTTTTTTTTTTTGCATTCGCTGCCCTGTATTTCTCTATTCTTGACATAGACCTATTTTATTTTTCTTTCCCTGTACATTTGCTATAACTTTTTTTTTTTTTTTTTCTCCTGTCAATGCTGCTTGGTTTAGGGGGTTCAAATCTTGAGAGCAAATTTCTGATAGTGTAAAATACTAACCGAGGCCCAACTTGTGAGTTGCTTATGGTCACTTGAGGTTTTCTTGTTTGTTAGTTTTTTTTGAACAACACTTACAAACTCGGGTCCTTAGCACTGAGCCTTCCTTCACACCCGGGCGAAGGGGGACACACCACAGCGAGGCAGCGCTTCGCTTCTTGCTCCATGTGTAGAATGTTCTGGAAATCTGCGCAGACCTTTCTGGGCTATTTCCAGTCTCACCGAAGACATCGTGAAAATCACCCAAAACAAGGCAGCCTCGGCGTGCCCCGAGGTGGCGGTGCCCGTGTTCTCGCTGCCTGCTCCGGCCCGGCCCCTCGGCCCTTCCCTCTCACCTCCACCCGCCCGGCCCTGCCCGGAGCCGCCTCAGCTCCTCCCGCTGCGGGGGGAGAGCGGCCCCAGCAGGCGGTACCTGGGCCCGGCGCTGGGCTGCAGCTGCAGCGGACTGCCCCAGCCGCTCCTTTTCGTCCCGGCACCGTTCCCCGCAGCCTGAACGAAGTAGGAGCAGCCGCGCGTGGTTCTGTTTGTTTGTTTTTCTGTTTTGTTTTCCGCCCTGCGCAATCCGTAGGTGCGGTGCGCTGCGGGCGGCTCCGGCCTGAGGCAGGCCCGCGCTCCCCTCAGGGAGCCCAACGGCCGCCCGTGGGCGGGAAACAGCCGCGCGCGCCCGAGGCCGCCCCTCGCTCACCTGAGGGAGCGCCCCCGCGGGGCTCCGCCCGGCCCGGCCCCGGCCCCGGCCCCCTCCCCCGCCGAGGGGGCGGGCGGGCGGCGAGCGCGGCACGGAGCTGCCGGGGATCCCGCGCGGAGGGCAGCGCCTCGGGACGGGTGAGGAGAGGCGGCGGCCCGGGGAGTTCGGGGAGGGGGGCGGCGGCCGCGCGGATCTCCTCAGGGATCTCCTCACGGGGCCGGCACCGCGTGGGGGCTCCGCCGCCGCCCCCCGCAGGCCGAGGGCGCCGAGCCCTGCCCGGCCGTGAGGCAGCGGGGGGGCAGCGGGAGCCCTGCCCTCAGGTGGGCTGAGGGGGCGCTGAGGGGGGCCGGGGGCCGCCCGCATTCCTCGGGGGATTCCTGGCATTCCTCAGCCGGGGTCACTCGGGCTCCTTCGGCTCCCTTTCACGCCCCGGCCCAGCGTATTTTGGGGACAGGGTGTGTCCGCGCCGGGTGTGCTCGGCTCCGTGGGAAGGGCTGCGAGCGGCGGTGCAGCCATCTCGCCCTGCTTCCCAATTCACCTCGGCTCTGATACAGCTCGCGTCCCTCCCGTGCGATGACAACTTCACGGGGAGATCAGGACTGCGATAAAACTTTGTGGTGAGTTTGGATTAGCAGCTCCAGCTGACGAAAGAATAGTTGTACAGCTTTTGTCTTCCTTCTGTTTTCCACTTCTCCACGTAAGCTTGCGTGAGTGTCGAGCTGTCGATTTTTTATTTTTTTTTTGGAGGCAAAATATTTTTAAAAAATACCCTGCAGTACAGTTGGAACAATTATCAAGGTAGAAATAGTGGAAACCTCTCCTGGAAGGTGGTTTTGTTTATCTGAAGAGCTCCTTGCATGCGTTCACACAAGGTGAATCCTGTAGATGCGCCAGAAGCCCTCTGGGGCGTAATGATTTGTGGGATCCGTACGGCAGATACTCGTGAGAATTTGGGGGATTCAGTGTCTGATGCTGTTTTTGACAACAAATGGTGTCACATCTCACCGTTACGGTTCACTTATAAGGCTGGTTTTATCAGACCTTTAAAACTTTGATAAAAGCTGGATGAAAATGGCAAAAATAAAGCACTGATTACCTTTTTTAAAGTGCTTTATGAAAATTTGTTTTGCTAGCAATTATTTTGTCTATAAATGCCATTCTTTTCTTAAATTCTCTTTTTTCTGTCACTCAGAATAAATCCCCCTATGCACACAGTGAGTACAAAACCAGGTGTGATTACTGTTGATTAACATAAGGGTATACAGTGTAGCTAATACTTTTTTTTTTTTTTGCCTTTATTTTTTTTATTTTACTGGAGTGTAAGAACTCCACTCTTTTTTGTGAAAAGGTTATAAATGGAAAGAAAACTTGCATGCGGTATTGGGGTGTACCATTGGTAGTGTGGTAAGCAGAATGTTATACCAAGGGATTAAAAAAGTGTGTCATGTTATGAGTGGCAATTAAAATACTTTTTATTGCATATTATTGTTTGCCTGAGAAACAGCAATATTTGCATCTATGGTCTTAAGCAGAGTATAATATTATCTGTGCAGCTGTTCACAAGTTTTTAACAGAAAACTCAGTAATATTAGAAAGCAGTATTTCTACTTCAGATTTAAAATTGATGTAAGATAGTAAGATGGATTATCTTTCACGTAATAGAATATAATCATTATTAGAAGATTTTTTTCAGGTTAATACTGAGATTTCTTATAATCACCTGGTATTCTGCATGTGCTTTTTAAGGTATAGGGGTGTTTTTCAAATGTATTAATCATTGATTAAAAAAATATATAACCTTAAGTTGCATTTGATGACTGTTTCTAAGCCCACTTCAGAGCAAATGCACACTGGAAAGGATTATTTTTTGCTAATATCCATTATGTTATGAAAGTAATGAAAAAGCCGGGGTAATCATTGCTAATCTATGTGCTCACAGAATTTGCGATGATATCCCAAACAGACTGTTATAGACTGCCTGAATTGCCTTCAAGCAGACCAACTTAGTATAATTTCTGTTAATTGCGTTGTTTAGATTCTCACTGTCACTGGTAAAATGTCTGAGAATGCACTTAGGGTTCCTCTGATGGGGTATGCATGGCGGGTGTGGAATTTAATTTATGGTAAAAATGTTACCTGATGCAGTGGTGGAGTGAGGTACTGAGGTAAAACTCCTGTGCGGGGAATTTTACCTCACTAAAAGGATGCCAGAGCAGAAACAAAGAATTTGTAACAATATTTTGTTTCTTTTGTATTGTGTAATAGGAAGTTGATCTTTCTGGCAGTATTGGTGAAACTGGTTTGTCTAGAGTGTGCAGTGTCACCTGAAATGTGTAGGTGAAATGGTGTGACCTCAAACTTGAATTTTTAAATTGTTGTGGAGCAATGTGAGATGAACATACCTGCAGAGCTTTGTTGCAATGAATTTATTAAGCCTGGACTACAGTGGGCAGGTTATTAATTTAAAAATAGCTGCCTTAAGGATGTGGGGTCTAATAATTCTGCTGATGTTAGAAATTAACCAGAAGTAGTCCAGCATAGATTCATTGTGCAGCCTGGTGTTTTACCACTTCCACTTTTTTAAAGCCATAGTTGTAGTGATTTTGATGATATTATCTGCCATTTTTACTATGTTGAAAGCTGAAATTGTGTGTTTTGTTGTCATGTATGCAAACCTGATTATGTCAAATGATGTTCAGCCTAGGGTAGTAAGACAGGTCTACGTGTCTTAATAGAGGGGATGTAGTAGCAATCTGGTCAAGATCACTGATGCTAGCAGGTTTCTGAAAAATGACAATGGACACTAAAATTGTGGGGACATTTTTCCCACCTCTGCACTATGTCTATGCTGAACAGCAGCAGAAATTATAGAGCTGCATACCGTCTTGGTGTTCAGATAAAGCAGGCTTAATGACCAACTGTGTCTTGAATGGCCAGGATGCGGTGAAGATACTGGAATTTCTAACAGTGTCCTGGTGGTCTTGATGCATACTCAGCTTAGGTTTAGCATTTCACCGGTGGTTTTTGCATGTCTTGAATGCTGTGTTGGTTGTTTTGCTTTAAAATTGCTTGAGGGAAAGTACTTTTTGTATTCATGGAGTGATTGTTTCAGGCATGTTTATCTGGAAACATTAACACCTTTCAGAAACTGTTTTGACCTCCATTCTCAGAGTTGGTTAAATCTAAATGGTAACATTTTTCAGTATATCCGAGTATGACAATTTAATGTTTAAGCCTGAAAAATTAACATGTTAGGAATATATGTGTGGTAGATCTAGTGAAGTGGTAGTCATGGAGTCACTACTGTTTGGGATTAGAGCTCAGTGTGTTTGCTGTGACCTTGAACCATCTCTGCCAACAGTGCTGGCAGCCTCCTTGAAGGAGTTTATCCAAGTGTAGCCTTAAATCCTTCTGGTTTATGTGAAACAGAATGAATGACAAAATCCACAGCCAACCATTTTAAGTACCTAGTGTAGTTTTTCTTTGTATGCCTTTAACTAATTTTTTAGCCAGGATGAACTATGCTTTTTAAATGAAATTAATCCATCTTTTGTATTTCCAAGAGCCAGTAACCCCATTGACAGTAACAGATCTAAACTGAAAGTTCTATAATAATTTTCTCATGTTCTTTTTATTTTGTTAAAATCAGAGAGCAGTGAGGAATAGAGGTGATTGGAAAAATATTTTAGAAAGCACTTCCACTTAAAAAAAAAACAAAAACAAACAAACAAAACAACAACAACAACAACAACAAACAACAAAAAACAACCCAAACCACCGGCAAGACTGGTAAGACTGGAAGATGCCTCATTTATTACTGCCACTGCCCCTTCTTTGAGGGTCTCTGCTGTGAAGGGCCAGCACGCCAGGAGCACTGCCAGGAGCGTTACCATTCAGATAGCCTCATGCCTCTAAGCAGTCTGAGCATGACAAGAGCTTGGCTCCAGGCATTTGCAGAGCTTAATAACTCTTCAGTTATATGTAAATTACTTACACCATTTTAATGGAGCTAAAATGGCATTCTAGAAACTATGAATATACTATGAGCAGGGGACTGGTTGGCTCGGCTGGCTTTGGTTACGCTTTCATATGTATGTGCGTGCACATACCATTTTTGTGGGTGTGCACGTGTGCGTGCATAAAGTGACATTTCATCATAAAGTGACAGACACTTGCAGATAGCGTATAAGCGATTCTATTGAATGCTACCTCTAAGAGCTGTTGAAGTTCAGTGAAAGGGGAAAATGTGTTTTATTCATATAAAATCTCTCAAAAGTGGGTACTGATTTGTGATCTGATTCAACAGAAAGCGTAACATGAAAGAGGGTAAAATTTGAGCTTTGATATAGAGGTTATGTGAATCAAGCTCAGAATATTTTGGTAGGCCTTTAGAAGCTGTGAATGGGTTGGGGTTTGCCTTCACACAGTCCTTTGCAGACCATTAGCTGTTTAGACAAACAAAAAGCTGTGGAACAAATGTCTGATATTTGCTCCCCTAATTGGTGCAACAGCAGCAGCCTTTATTTACACGAACAATCGGTATGTAATGCTATGTTACAGTTCCACAAACACTTTAACCCTCATAAAAAAGCAGGCCCACCTCTCATTCCCTCCCAGCTTCACACCCTCCAGCGGGAGGATGAGAAGAGCGGAGGGTTGTGGGAGCTGGTGAAGCCTGAGCTCAGTGGAGGAGCACGGTCTGCACTGGGCAGCTCTGGCCATGTGGGCTCTGTAGGCCTATAAGTGGTGTGGTCCTGGCGGAGCAGTCCAGCTCGCCGTGGAGCTCCCTAGGCTCTGCCTATGCCTCTATGACCGAGCGCGATGATATCATCTTGTTGTCTTGTGGTGGCTGGGCTCAGCACCCACAGTTCTGACTGTGTATTTAAATTCTAAAATGCATGGTTGAGTTAGTTGAAAGAAGCTAGATGGGTATGAAGCCAAGTGTCTAAAGAATACAATGTAATTAAGACAAAGCTTAACAATAGAAATATGGGAGCCATAACCAGCTCGTATACAGGTGAAGCTGTGGCCCTGTGTTGGCTGAGTAAAATTTGACTCCTAAAGCCTACCTGATATGTAGTTTTTGTACTTAAATGCTTATGAATATCTTCTTAGAGACAAAGCTTTTTGTGTGTGTCTTCATACAGGTTAGTTAGTACATCTTGGTCTCTGTGTGCAGTTTTACTAGTATTGTGCCTCCTTAATTTTATTTAGAAATAAGCTGTGCTTATGAAATCAAGGTTACGCTGGTTGCATCTGTTGTAGATCAGTTGTATTGCTGTACAGTGAACGTTACATTTTTGTGTGAAAATACTGAAGGTGATCTTGTGATATGTGACATCTAAAGACAAGGAATAATTTTGGAGTAGGGGAACACTTTTTTAAAGGAATATTAAAAATAATTTTATGTTCTTGAAGCATTGGCAAAACTTTTTAATGAAGGTTGCTCTCTTTTAATGTTTTGAGAAGGGCCTTCTAAAAGACACTTTAATTTTAACAGAGCTGAGATTTTTGCCTGAGACTGTACAAGCTATCAACAGGATACCCTCTTCTATTTAAACAATAATGGTGTCATTGGGATGTAATAAGATAATTTCCTTTGGAACAAAATACAAAGTTTCTAACACTGACAATTGGAGGAAAATGTAGTGAAACAACATACAATCTCTTGTGGAGTGAGCCTGATCACATCAGATGTTTGGATACAAACCAGCTTTTGTATTTGAAATCACAAACTGCTTTTAGAATCTATAAGTATCCTTGTGTTACTCATCTGTTGTTCCTGTCAATTCTTCTATAGATATGAGCACTCAATTTGATAAACTAGAAGAGACTATATAAAAGTTCAATTTCCTGACTTTTTTTAACCTTTTCTGTTGTGAGTTTGTCATAAAAACAAGGAAAATTTGAGTGTAGTCGTATCAACTCTGAGATAAGTATTTACAAGGTTTTGTTGTTTGCTTTCTCTCTGAATTTAAAGTTTATAAAAGTTAATTGTACTGCAGTGGTGTCAGGATACTTGGCAAGCTGATAGCCCCAGTAGATTGGATTCAGTGCTACTGGCAAAGAAGTTTGTACAGCTCTAAGCCTCTGTGGGACACAAAACGCTATAGCGGTAAAAATACACTTAGGCCTATATAAAGCTTTTACAAACATGACTATTAAAAAAACAAGTGTAATGCTCCATCTTCCTCCAGTGATTTTACTGAATACCATATTGTACGTGACCTGGGACAAGCTGAGATGGCAGGCATGAATTGATTTCCTGAAACCATACTTCAGATATGGGTTGTTGTCTTCTGCGTTAGTAGCATTTTAATGTGTTTCTAGTTTGTGATTGATTGCTTAGGGTTTGGGAGAATCTCGAAACTTATTATCTCAGTAAAGAAAAATACAGCTTTTTAATTAATAATACAGAATTTGTTTTGCAGTGGTAATACAGTTTATAATAGTGAAAATAGAGGAATTTGGAGTTCTCTTAGTATTTATTGTCGTTAAGAAAAATCAAGGCTTTGATTTCTGTTCAGCAAGCAAGGTGGTTTTCAGGTCATATCATATTTCTTTTGGGGATAAATCCTGTGAAATTATGACTAATTGAGTTCATGCATAGCAGATTAAGAAATTGGGCTATATGCTATTTCCTTTTCTTCATTCAAACTTTGACAATTTATGAGACCTGAGGATCTGCCAAAATATCTTGTTGTTGACTCACAGCCACTGAAGCAGATTTTCCTTTTGAAAATAAATAAATAAATAAACAAACAAAACCTGCTAGTTGTCACACAGTTCAAACATTTAGCTGATCTGTCACATACTTTCAAAGGACAAACAATATGTTGTACATTTGAGACATCGAGACTTCCTCACACACAACATTTTTCAGCCAGAGGGAGTATGAACCAAGTGGTAAGCAAAGGAACAGTGTTGTTAGGCCCAGCCTTTGCTCTAACTGCTATTACTCATTTTTTTCTGTTCACAATCTTTCTTAAATACAGCTCTTCTCCGGTCCTTGAAGGGGTGGCTGTTAATATTCTGGTTTATTGGTTGAGCATCTGAATTAATATTTGGGTGGAATTGTGAAACTGAAATCCCTATTTCTAAGGCAGCAGATCTTAGACTTACCAATGTACTATACTGCTTTCCAGGATACATTTATAAAGTAATACTTGTAGTCCTTGCTAGCCTACCCGCAGCTGCTTGCTTCCACTAACAGCTGTGGAAGAAAAGTGTTATTTTGAGTTTTTCCTCCTGTAGGGAAGTCTGGCATGGCATCCCTAGGCTGCTGTCTGAAATCTGGACAGAGAATATTTTCCGTGGAACAAAAATGAAAGTAATTGATTCAGAAACGTTGGAATTCCCCCCCCCCACTAAAATGTATTGCAGTGATAGCATACTTCTTTCTGTCCCCCGCACTTCTCTGTGGGTCAGTTTTCCTGGCTGGTCTGTAGGTACAAACCTATTTGTTTCCTGGTTTGGAGGCTGGAATTATTTTCAGAGAAAGAAGTTTTGTTATTGCTGTTTTTAAGGTCAGAAGTGTGCAAATTATTTTGAATATTATCAGTTAGCCACAGAACTGTGTTTCACTATCTCATTTTATAGTCCCAAATCTAGAACTTTCAAATTTCTCTTTTCTCCCTTCCACTCTCCTGTAAGCAGGGGACCAAGGACACTCAGCTACACCAGAGTTATTTTCCCTATAGACTAAAAGGAACAGACGGCAGCCCAGGCCCATTTTCCTCTTGCAGAAAGTCTCAGATTTTAGGCAGCATTGACAGTGATGTAGTTTCCCCTCATGCTTGCAATGTGTATTTATGAGATTGTGTTCCACCAAGTGTAAAAACATTACAGTTTTGGTCTTTCCATGAATTATCCTGTCTGCTTCCTTTGCTGTACCTTCACAGTATGCAAGTTTTCCTTCCTCTTCTCTCCCCAAGTTATTTCCTGTCCTTTTTTCATAGCACTGTATTGACCAAACACCCACTTTGTCTTTGTCTGATGTTGATGGTGCGTTCTGAACTGTCAGCTGGAGAGCAAACTCAGTGTTCTGTAAAGCTGGAGTACATATTTTACAGTTCCTTCCTGTCTTTTTGCTGTGCATGTGTGAAAAATCTGAACTAAGCATCCATCAACTGTTACGTCCCTCTTTTTTTTTTTTTATGGGTAGGGCTGTGTAAGTTCAAGGTTTTCAAAAGTCATTCTATAGCTTTAAGATTTTCTTTCATCCAAGAGCAAGAATTAGTGAAAAGCCAAATAACTCAAGGGCAAGGGCATTTAGCTAAATTCATTCCTCTACAAAGAAGATAATGGTATGCCCTAATCCTCCTTTAATGAAAAATCTTTAGCTGATTCAGTTTTAGGAGTCTCGGGCTTATAATATTGGAGTTTGTGTATTTCTGTCATCGAGAGAACCAGGGAGGAGTCCTAGTGCAATGGGAAAAGTGGAGAAGAGAGAGAGATCCCTTTTATTCTCCCATATTTCTTCACTGGATGTGTGCAAAAGGAGCGCACACATACTGCAACACAGTACCTGTGAAAGATCTGTGGCTCTTAGACAGGGGCAGGGAATGTATCTGGTGGTGGGAGCAGTAGCAGTGTGCACCCACATGCCAGTCTGCATCCCTGGGTTGTGTCCCAGGAGCCCCCCCCCCCTGTCTATCCAGCGCAGCTTGTCGGCTCGCCTGCTGGAAACAGAAACTGAGAGGTGCTTTCTTGTGGATATGCTACGGGCATGCTTAGTACGGAGGCTGTAGGAGACAGGAAACAGAAGAGCAAGCTTCACATGCAGAGCATGGCATTTAACAAGATTGGGAAACCATGGTTTTAGATAAATCTGTCTTCTAGATTTGTCTAGAGGAGAACCGAAATGGATGAGCGGACACATTTCCATGCCTTTGTGATGTGGTAACGTTAGGAAGGCTGCAGAGCTGCTGGAGCAAACAGGCATCTCTGGCACAGAAATACACTTCTCAAAAGCACTCTTTTCTCTTTGTGTTGGCAGGGAGAACAGTAGGGGTTCCAAATTACAGGGGTTTTATTTTGTAACATTGGTCTCAAATAACTCCTGGTAGCTAGCATTAAAATAGGTGGCATCAGCTGTGAAAGGACATGTTTTGGAGGCAGTATAAAAAATGTTTTTGACGGTTAAATCTTCAGTGTTCCTCTCCTGTGGTACTTTGCAAAGTATTGTATCACTGAAGAACAAACTGCTACAGAAGAACATTGAGAGTATTGGATTTTCAGGCATTAGGCCCTCTCCCGACAAGTTCCCTTTCTGAACAGCAATGTTTCCATTTTTGGCAAAAATAAGTTGTTAAGAAAAATGAGACCATTTCTCAGAAATGATAAAATATGGGGCTTTCATACCAACTGAGGCCAGTATTTAAAATGATTGTTTAAAAGTCTTTACAAAGGTTTCTTTTAAAAAGAAATCATAAAAACTGAAAGGCCTGAACAGCTTTGAGTGCTACTTTTTTGTTTGTTTGCAGAAGTGTTAAGCTTGAGCTGCACCAAGGCCATGTTGTTGCCAGAATAGGTGATCTCATTATTCCCTCACTTGCTGATCTGATAGAAAACTGCCTTTTTTCTTTCCGGATCAGTAAAGCTGGTCTGGGTCACTGTGCAGCTGCATGGCTGTTGGCTTTGTCATAAAAAGAACGGGGTTTGTACAGCTGAGATAACGGGATGCCAGAACAGCAGCTCTTATGGGGTAGAGTGTCATGGCCTGTGTTGTTCTAAGGCAGCTGCTGAAACACAACGTTGAAATGGAGTAAGCATCCTTCACAGCAATGTGTTCTGAACTTTGCAAGGAGATACTTGATTGAAAATGACTCTTCTGCTGAAATCTGAACTAAAGGTAATGACTTGGGAAATACAGTGAATCCTCTCTAATGACACGTGTAAAACATAATGCATGGAGCAGATTTGCTTTGCTTGTGTCTGACTATGATTCCTGCATCTTTAATTCTCTGTTCTTTTGGACTTGCTTGAGATGCAAGTGGCTTTATCGAGCTTGTTGATCAATAAATCCAGCTGCTTAAGTGTATATGGTGTAACTGGAGAAAACTAGACTCTTTTCTGGAGTGTTTGCAAGTTTTCAGGTAAAACTTTGTTGCTCAATAGTTTGATTTGGTGTGAGGAGCACATAAAGTTACCAGGCAGATGTAAATATACTTTCCCTGTTCTGAACTGCAACTTTTCATCTCTGAAAGATATTGGCGGTTGCATGTCCTTGACTATATTCTCTGTCATTTTAGCAAGTGGAATATTTTCAGAATAAAATAATTTCTTGAAGCAGTTATTTCATATGTCCTGATTAATTTGTAGATGCTGTTGTGACATACAGGAGAACTGGTTTTGTAAAATAATATGACAGTGTCCTACTGAATTAACAATTTATGCATAATCATTAACTCTGTTTTCTGGAAAGAAACGAAAGTCTCTCATTTTGTATTCTTTTTTAAAAATCCTTTGGTACTGCAAATAATTACTAACAAGGTTATATAATACAAAATTGAAAGTATTAGTGTGGCAGAAAACCTGGACTCAAAATTTGTGTCTCCCTCAATAATAAGAAAACACTTTCTGTTTTTGATAAGTAGCTGCAATGAAATAAGCAGCCACACAAATAGGAAAAATCTCTTCTTAAGTACTGTTAAAATATCTAACCTCTCTTCATAAGCTTAAGAGTAAACAGACTGTTCTGTCATAACATTTGAGAGCTTTGGCAGCCTTAAAGAAGATTAAAACTAGACAGTTTTAGCTGTCAGTGCCCCCAGCTGCCTGCCACTCCCCTCTGTCAGGTCAGAATGTATTTCATTTGTAGTACAGAAAACCAGGCTGATTGCATTCACCTAGTGTGCCAAGCTGCAAATTTTCATGGCAGAGGTGTGCACACACAAATGGTTCAGGAGTTCCTGTCTGGGAGATGGTGACGTCCATCAGAGGAGTGGGGTAGACAGATGGTGGAGTCACAGCGTCAGTCCTCTCATCCTAATCTATTGCTGTAAGCCTGCCAAAGTCTGGGATGCCAACTATGTAATGTGTGCGTAGAAATGACTGTGACTATAATTACACAATTAACATCATTAGAGGTTTTAAGTTTTCTTTGGAAAGGGTGTGTATTAGTAAACATGCTAGACTTTTTTTAATTAAAAAAAAAAAGTTTATAATATTGAAAAAACAATGTTTTCACGTATTGTAAAATAACATTTTGATATTAGGTAGTTCATTCACTGGTTGGATGTTTAATAAAACAGGAACTCTAAGTTAAGCCTTCAGATATTTGAATGATTGGGCCAGCTGTCTTACTTTCTTGTATATATGTTTTTCAGTTATGAAAAAATAAAATGTTTTATTTAAATATGTTTCTAAACTTCGTTTTCCACAAGGTTTTATCATTTTATATAATAAAGTGAAGTATTTTAATACTCACAAACAAGACAAAAGCACTTATTTCTTTGTAGTCTATAAGAGACAAAAAAAATACTACTGGTTACTTTTAACTAGATTGTTAACCTAACTGCTGTTTCCACTGTTTGCCCCAGGGATGGGACATCCACAGCTTCACTGGGAAACCTGTTCCAGTGCCTCGCTGCCCTCTGAGTGAAGAATTTCTTCCTTATCTAGTCTAAGCTATCTAGTCATTTAGTTTAGAAACCCCTTGCCCTGTGTCACTGTACTCCCTGATAAAGTCTCTTTCCAAAGAGACTTTGTATATAAAAATGGAAAGCATAAAAGCTTCAAAATGCTAACTTTATTTGATAAAAACTTTTGAACTTTAAAAAATACTTATGTTTTTGTTGCCTTGAGCAAACAAAGAACAATTTTGAGGCATTGATAAATGTAGCTAGATCTCAACAGGTTAAAGAACAGAGCGCAGACCCTGGTTTCGTCTCCAATCTCCAGTTACCATTTGTTAGATCAGCATAGCTTGGTTCCTCTATAGTGTATATGCTGAGTTGCTGATCTGTATTGTCCTGTTCCTTTTTTCCTCCATTGTTTTCATAGCTAGCATCAGTGCAGCTGAGTAGCTGATTTCAGTGCTCTGGTCAAAAACCCACCAAATCAATGGAGATGACTTCATTGACTACTGCGTGTTTAGAATAAGCTCTTGCTATTTTTACTTTGTCATTTTGTCTCTGCTTATACACAGAAACACAGTAATTAATGTGAGCTGTTACAAGTAATCATAAAGGAAGGTCAAGTGATACAGAAAAATACAAAGACCAGAAGCCCAAGATAATGAAATGTATTGGTACTTGTGGTTTCCTTTCTGGGTTCTCCCTCCTTCATTTCTCCACTTCTTGTAGTCTTTGCTGGCTCATGTTTGCTTTTCCCTTCATTATGTTTCTCTTCTTACTCGAAGAATTCTTAAACAGAGATCAAATTTGTAGTTTCAATTTATTTCCCTTTACTAAGTGATCTTAACCCCTGTGATAACTCACTATATAGCTCACTACATCTTTTTGTATCTAAGAAAAACTTCAATAGTGAGAATGCTCTTTATGTCCTGCATCAAAATAATCAATTATTATGTAGCATTGTAATTAGAGTAGCATATTTCATCGTACTTTCAGATGAAGTGAGCCTGCTATTGAGGAAGAGCTGGAGTTGTTTTTATTGGGAGAAGAAAAGGTTTTTGAGGGGAGAAAGAAGAAATGGTTAGAAACTAGCATACTATTAATATTCAACCAAACTTTCTAATACACTCTCAGGAAAAACAAAAAAAAATCTGCTGTTGTTTAGAATATCTGAGGGAGACGATTCGCACTCAGATGCATAGGTGAGTGAAACTTGCTGCAGAGGCTTGTTCTTTTTTCAATGAGACATCCTGTTGTTTCAGTTTCCCTTTGATTATTATTCATTGTCATTTAGTAATCTTGGTTTTGTCAAGCTTCAGTGATTACTCAGCTCTCCAGCTCAGTTCAAAAGTTTATTCCTTTCAGGTTTTGCATCAGTCTGACAGAGTCTGGAGTTCCATTCTTCTAAAGACACAGCTCTTTCTGTGTCTGCATTGCCTCTGCTACTGGTAACTACTAAAACACTCATAATACACAACAGACAGTGAAGTAAAAATACCCACAAAAGCAGCTCTTACAGAAAGGAATGAATGGAGTTTAGTATTAAAAGTGCAGGTAGCATTTAATTTTATTGTTTTCTAGAACTGAAACAGTTTTGGCACATACAGCCTGGACTTCACATTCCTGTTGCTCCTGAGAAAAATATACTACCAACCTTGGAAATACAAGCATTATTTTTCCATTTTTGTTGCATAGCAAAGTATTTATTTTAAAATATCAGCTTGTTCTCTGAAACAAGCCCACAGCTAGAAGACTGTTAAATTATTTGTAGCAAAGTTTACAGTTGTGGATGACTGAGAGATGAAAAAGTTTATTTTCAAATGTCTTTAGAAGCATATTTTTTTGCTGTGAAATGGGATAGAGTGACATAAAGTCGCCATGGGGTGACAAAGTTAGGGGAAACAGTGACCTTTCCACTTCTGAAAACAACTGTTGAAAGCAAAGTACAAAGTACATACAAATGGAACTCTAAGGCATGAGGATATTGACTTCTCTTGCATTGCTTTAGGTACATAAAACTCACACCCTAAAACTACCTGCTTGTGTTTTGCTTTCCTGGGATTATGTTTACATATTCATACGGCTGATGCTAACTTTTGGCTACAAAATCAACATGGGCTTGTGAAGGGAACAATGCTTGAGTACATAAAATGGCAATACCCAAAATAAAAGCTGTCTTGAATCAAAAAAATAAAATAAAAATTTGCACTAGGATTGGTTATATGTGAAGTCATTTGATTCCAAAGCAACCAGCACCAACTCTGCATAGGTAATCTTAACTGTTGTTATTTCATAACATTTACATTCATAAAATAACAGTATCTTTCACCCAGAACTGGTCAGTCAGTTGTTTGTTTAACAATGCATATGCTTTGGGCCTTGTATAGTTTATAGATTAATTTTGTTGTCTTCAGAGTTGTACTGAATGACTGATTAAAGCAATTAATGAAATAATTTAAAGTATTTAAAACAATTGATTTTGGTAACTTTTTTCTATTCAGCTGCAATCCTCAGGCAGTCATGGAGCCGTATTTTCCTGGTTTTAAGCACATGCAGCAGGACTATGAAGTTACTCTTGAACTTGCGAGTGAGGAGACTCAGAAGAATAGGAATGCACAGAATTCTAAGACGGGATCTTATGGTGTCAGTATTAGAGTTCAAGGAATT
Source organism: Aythya ferina (assembly GCF_964211825.1). Classification (NCBI taxonomy): domain Eukaryota; kingdom Metazoa; phylum Chordata; class Aves; order Anseriformes; family Anatidae; genus Aythya; species Aythya ferina. The sequence continues at coordinate 18,030,850 of NC_140307.1, read as the reverse complement.
GATGGACATCCTTACATAGTACTAAACAATACAGAAGGATGTTTGTCAGAAAATCCTCCTCCTTCTGGAAAAGATCAGAAGGTCATTTCTCAGACTGCAAGCAAACCATCCACAGAATGCAATACTGCTTTTAAACTGGAGGACAGAAACAGTGAACACACACAGTTTCCTGCAACACAGCTTGTTCAACCCTGTATGTTTAAAAGCCTCAAGATAACAAATCTGGATGAAAAGGAAAACGGACTATCGGATTTTAGAGATGGATTGCCAAAATCCTCCAATTTGTTGAACTTTCAAAGACATCCTGAGCTTTTACAGCCTTATGATCCTGAGAAGAATAACTTGAGCTTGGGTAGTTACCAGTCTTCCATGCGCAGTAAATCTACATCTTTTGCAAAAGAAGATAAAACTGAAGCAAAGCCTTGGATTTCCTCATCTAAAGTCGTGTCCCTACAGAAAACAAATACATATCTTGCAGAGTCAGCCACAGCAAATTCCAAAAAAGTACATTTAAACAGGGCAGTAGACATAGAAGACCAAAATAAGCAGGTGTTAGATTGTCCCAGTAGCACTATCAGCCCAAGTGAAGTGCACGTTTCAGAATCGTTTTCATCTACAGGAAGATCCCCGTGTGCTAGTCCCGTTGCTTATCCGGAAACTAGAAAACCTAGACCAGATGTTCTTCCCTTCCGCAGACAAGATTCAGCTGGGCCGGTGTTAGATGACTCACGAAGATCATCGTCCTCATCAGCTACTCCCACTTCTGCAAATTCCTTGTACAGATTTTTACTTGATGACCAAGAGTATGCAATCTATGCAGACAACGTTAATCGGCATGAAAACAGAAGATACATCCCATTTTTACCTGGAACTGGCCGTGATATTGACACCGGTTCCCTTCCAGGAGTAGATCAGCTAATTGAGAAGTTTGACAAGAAAGTTGATCCTCACAGAAGAGGTAGGTCAGGAAAAAGGAATAGAATTCATCCAGATGATCGTAAAAGATCAAGAAGTGTTGACAGTGCCTTGCCATTAGGGTTTGATATAAACTCAAATAATTTAGGTGAATTCAGTAAAAGCTTGGGTAAATCAGCTGAGCACTTGCTAAGACCATCTAAAGTTTGCCTTCACAAGCAGTTATCCAGAGAGCAAAAGCCACCTTCCAAAGACATGAAAATTTCTGCTCGAAGTATTGGAAAACTGCAAATGCCTGATAAAGACTCTCAGAACAGTCATTTCAGTTCTTTGCAGTATCATAAACAAAATGGAGCTAATACTGAGAGCTTCACGTTTAGGTCATCCACGCTCCCAGGACAGAATAAGAGAGAGGAAGTTAAAACAGTAACTTCTACTCTGTTGTTGCCAAACCGTATCACAATTCCATCAGATTCAGGAGCCAAGAAGATTTCTGTAAAGACATTTTCATCTGTCCCTAATACACAGGTAATTTTGAATTTACTCTTTAAGTTATGTTTTGCATTGTAACATACTAAAGTTCTTGTATCATTAGACGCATGTGTTTCTATTGTTCATTAGAACAAAATCCAGTAAGGTACTATTTCTAATTAGTAAATACAAAAATTATTCCTGTAGGTGAGGCTATAGAAAATGTGTTTTGAAAAACAATCTTATTCTTGCCTGGATGAAGGAAGATGGTGGGGACAAGGAAGATTATTGTAAATAATGTTGTAATATTTCTGAAGCAGAATGCTGAAATCTGTGGAACTTTATACAAAATAATGTTCTATCTTTTGGTGTAGTGTATGCTTCCTTCATGCAGTAAGCTAAAACTCCAATGATTCTTAGAGAACTTGAGGTCCACAGTACATAAGCTGCTTCCTTTACCGAAAGGGTTGTTGGACACTGGAACAGGCTGCCCAGGGAAGTGGTGGAGTCACCATCCCTGGAAGTCTTTAAAAGACGTTTAGGCGTAGAGCCTAGGGATATGGTTTAGTGGGGATTGTTAGCGTTAGGTAGAGGTTGGACTCGATGATCTTGAGGTCTCTTCCAACCTAGAAATTCTGTGATTCTGTGATAATAGAACAGAATGGAGAATTTCAACTGGAAAGGTTGTATTTACAACTCTGATAGGGTTACACTTTTTGACATTGTATTTTGTCCTTTTAGGCAACTCCTGATCTCTTAAAAGGCCAGCAAGATATTGCACAGCAAACAAATGAAGAGACTGCTAAACAGATACTTTACAATTACCTTAAAGAAGGGTCAGTAAGCATAATTAACTTTTAGAGGGGAGGTTATGTTTTCTCAACATTTATTTTGTATTACATTTAAAATCTGAAATTGTAAAATCAAAGCTAAATGGAATGACTGTTTCATAGTTTTGTATCTCAACTGTGTCTTTTAAGGCATTATAGGATCTCAAAATACCTAGCTAGTCAGGATATAATATCTTACATAAGATATTGTTCAAGATTTGATTAAAAGCACTTGAAATCTGTGATTCAGAATATGTTTTGTCTTTTAAATACTTAAGCTGTTAAACTTATGTGATACAGATGTTCATGAAGAACTCAAATGATGCCTGATGGGAGTTTAGGCTTGTGCTTTATAAAACAGAAAAAAATATATTTTAAGAATTTACAGAAATTCTCTTGCTGTGCACAGAATACCTTCTTCACCAGGAACTTTGTTACTTGATATTTTCTAATGATAACTTATTAAAAGGTGAGGAAGGAGGGACAAATGAATTAAAATACCTATGATGCACTCAAATGTCTTTGCATTGCTGAACTGTCATAGGTACAACTGTACAGATGTAGCAGTTTTTGGCAGCTGTTTAAGAGTTTTTGGCAGCTGTTTAATGTTTTAATGGTGCAGTAGTCAGGACTTGAAAAACCTAGTAGTAATTACTTTTAATTTCTGTATGTTTGTTGAGTAATATATATGCTGAATACCTGTCTTTCCACAGCTATGGTCGTGTAGAAGAGAGCTGCAATTAAAGAGTTCAGTGATACTTTTAAAGAAAATATTTGAAATTTAAATTGTGAACAACCTTTCTTCAGAAGATTTAATGAAATCATAGTTGAGATAGTTTGACTTATTTTTATAGTAGATTTTTATGGTTGTGATTTTCAACAGTTTGGACGCTTATTTTGAATTTGTTTTGATGTTAATGAAATAGTGCCTTTGATCACATCATTGCTTACTTCTCTGTGTTTTAGAAGTGCTGATAATGATGATGCAACAAAGAGAAAAGTCAACTTGGTTTTTGAGAAAATTCAGACATTAAAGTCAAGAGCTGCTGGAAAGACACCGGTAAATTTTTATTTATTTTTTAATGTTTGGGCTTATTTCATAGTGATGCAGTGTTCAAACAGTGCTTTGAAAGTTTGAATCCCCTCACTGACTTGAATGAGACCATTCTTGTAGTTTCCCAGTGGTGTAGCTTAATGTTAATCATGCACTGAAGTGCCTTATAGGAAAGATTTTTCTTGACAATTTAAAAAAGAATGTAAAGGAGTCTGCCATGAGGACTGTCTTGGGGTTCATTTATTACAAGAAAAAAGAGATGCAAACTTAACAATAAATCTCTCAGACATCAAAAGGTTGTTGGATCGAAGAAAAAGCCAACCTGTGTAGCTTTTAAGAATAATCTTGGAACATCTTCTCATTATAATGATGTAAATAGATACCTAAATAGAGAGTGTTTTAATGTGCAATTTTGAAAACCAGTAAGCTAGGATATTGTTTAAAAGCTATATTACACTAATATCATTTGACAGTTGCCTTCTTAAAATGTTTTTGTTTCCTGCCATGTGGTACACTGCTTTTTCAGTTCTAAAGCAATGGGAAGAAATGTCCAGTTGTTGAAGTGATAGCATAAGAAAGGCTAAATGCTTGCTTTTGGTGATTATTTCATTCTGGGCTACAATTAGTGAAAATGAAAATACAAAACACATTTTTAGAAGTTACAGAAAATTAATTTGAAAATCTGTTTTGACACATGAGCATGCATCCCTTTGATGTCTGTTTTGTGTGGTGGTATCTCAGTGAAATTTGTCCCCAACTACTAGTGATTTAATTTAGGTGTTGCCTAATTTAAATATTTTTAGGTTTGTAATATTCTCTGTGTTGTTGGCAACCTACCTTGAGCCATTATTAAGAATTTTAATGAAAATCAAGTTGTGGTTCTTTTGAAAATGTTAGCTTGGTTTGACCCATATGAAAAGTCCAAGATGAGCTCAGGCAGTTGATGCCACACTTTATTAGTGTTGCCTGTAGTTTCACTTTAGATTTTAAAAGGAAATTGTCAAAGAATGTCTTGGCTTTGTGGGAATAAGTATCTCTATTTAATTGCAGGTTTCTGATTCTTCAGCTGAAGTAAAAGCGTTGGTGGAGCAAAAAACAGAGCTTGAAAGGAAAGTGGAAGAATTACAGAAAAAACTGGATCTAGAAATCAGGGTACTGCCCTTTTTTGTTATAAAGTTTTTGTCAAATATACTTTTCTAAGTAAGTGACAACTGATCAACAAGTTGATTTTTTGTATTAGAAAAGGGTATCTTTTGTCCAATTTTCCAATGAATTTTCTGTTTGAGATTTAAATATTAGGAATGTTTTGTAAACTGTTGTTGCTTACGTAATCATAATATTTTTTCAGTGCTTGTTGCAATGTGCAGTGCATGTGTTCTAAAATGTTCTGTATGAAAGCCAGTAAGTTTTAGGTAAAAACCTGTTAATATTCCTCTGTGAGTGGCTGAATGTGTCTGGGTATAATAACAGAAGCTGTTCTGTTTTGTATTCTTTTTGTCCAGATGTACCTATGCTTTTACAGATTTTTGAAGTGTCATTGTTCATAACAGTTACCCTTTCTAGGAAATCACTTCCTTCTTAGTAGTACTTGAGAAGAAATTTGGCGCCATGAATATAAATACTAGGCAGACATACGTAAAGTTTCTTAGGTATCTGCTGAGGGAGATTTTAATCTGTTCACTGGGAGACCTATATGGAGTGGGAGACAAAACGTATTACTCAGAAGCTGTTTATTAATTAAAGCATTACTTCAGTGCTGAATCCAAAGTAATTAAGTATAGCCATGCTCTGAAGACATGGGTAGGACAGACTGGTTTCTTTCAGTTTGCATTTTGAGTCCTAATAAAAGTCAATGTACTTGAAACTGATGAGGAAACTTCACATTTGTCACAAAAATTGAAAAGCTGTGGTTAGTGTGTTTTAGTAACAGTTTCAAGATTTTAATATTCATAACAATAAATACTTCTGCAAAAGAAAAATATCAAAGCCTTGAAATGGCTCCTTTCATATAATAAAATAGTCTTTAATTTTTTTTTTTATGCTTAGTATATTATCTTGCTTAACTTTTGATGTCCAAAAAATAGAATCAGCAAAATACAAAAGAGGAGAGAGATGCTACACGAGCAAGCCTGAAAGATCTTCAGTTCCAACTTGATGAAAGTATATGTGAAAGAGATGCCTTAAAAAAGAAGCTGGAAGAAAACGAGAAGGAACTCCGGCAGAACCTAGAGGAGTGAGTGCATTTTTGAGAACTTATTAATTGGAATTTATACCTTTACTTAAACTTTTTAGTTTAAACGTACCTGGGTCTGCAGGAATCAGACATGGAATCAGACAGGGACGTTTGCTATTGTAGAAAATGTTTCTACTGTTTAAAAATAGCGTATTTTTGAATATCTTGAAGGGAAAGATTGATGATTTATAGGCGTCTTCTTATTGCAAGTTGCTTTTAATATTTCATAGTCATAGTATGTAGTTTTAAACTCTAAAATACAGAAAACGTAGAGTGATTTAGTCAAGAATATTGTACCAGGTTTAAAATATAATGCAAGTTTCTATTTAAATATCTACTTTAAAAGAGTTTTTATTTTTCCACCTCTGCCATTTCATTGTTCTGCCTCATATATCCCATTCCCTTTGGGCAACATGAGAATAGGTACTTGTATCTTTTTTATTACTTGGAAGAACCAATCGTTATTTCTGCCATTAAAAGAAAAAATCCTCTCTCATTTTTCCTGATGAGGCTTTTTCAAGTGAAGATGGAACAGGAACAACACCAGACTGAGATCAGAGATCTTCAAGACCAGCTCTCTGAAATGCATGATGAACTGGATAATGCAAAACATACCGATGAAGGGGAGAAAGAGGTTCTGATTGAGGTTAGTTATAAAATACTAGAAGTAGGATAACTTACTTAGTGTAACTTCAAATTAAAGTAAGTCCATGTGTGATCCAAAAATAAAGCCCAAATTCTGACTATTTGGTTCTTTTTAGTCAAGGTTGTAATTTCAAAACTTGATGACAGCAGGAGAAATGGGAAATGCATTTGGTGCCATGGCATGTTATAAATGCCATATATTGAATTGAAGTATGGAACAGTTTCAAAAATACCTGTTTAAAAGACAGAAACAATGAATAAAAGGGGTGGGGTAAGTTCTTAAATCCAGCTGCCAACAAGAAGAACTGAGAGAAGAGAAAGGAGAGTATACATATAGGCTGAGGGTACTAACATCAAGACTAACTGAAAAGTGTAGCATTAGTCTTTTTACAGTTCTGTAGCATCAGATACATAACTTGATGTTTTATATAATGGGTCATTGTGTTGCACTTCTAGTAATCTTGGGTTCTAGTAGATTTTTAGCATTATGTAATAAAGTTGCAAACAATAAGAAATAAGAAAGGTCATAAGAAATGAAGCTGGCCTGGGAAGCTTATTCTTAATTGCCTTCCCTCTCTGAAACAAAAAGAACAGTCATCAGAGCCATCTATAAGACAACTGTGTTTATTTTTGATTTTAATGATCTTTAGGAGCTGATGCAAATGAAGCAGGATCTGCAAGAAGTATTAATAGCAAAAGAACAACAAGAAGAAATTTTGAGAAAGAGAGAGCGAGAGCTTACTGCTTTAAAAGGAGCACTAAAAGAAGAAGTATCTAGCCATGACATGGAGATGGATAAACTTAAAGAGCAACATGATAAAGAACTGCTCGATCTGCAGCAGAGCCTGGAGAAAGCAACAAAGGTGAAAGAAGTGATTACAATTAATCTTTACAAGGAAAAATACATATCACAGATGTCCCATAGTAGATGCTTTCAGATCCTAATATTTTTAGCAAAATAAATAGGTATATTTGGGCTAGGAGATTCTTTGCTGCTAATAATGAGTTTTATTTCATACACTTTAGCTGCAACAAAAAATCAAAGCATTGCATAATTTGTGACCCTTTCTTCAAAGTTTCTACTGTTTAACATGGTTTTTTGACATGCTTAATGTTGCCTCATTGCATACTTTAGGAGAGAATGGATAAGATTATGGTACAGATGGGCACTTGCTTGTCTTGGGTAGAATGGCATCATCAAAACCCTGAGAATGCCTCAAAGAGCACCAGAATGTCTTGCCAGTGATGCTGGTGAAATCACAGTTTTGAATCTTCAAGCAGTTATCTGCAGTTCTTTACAGCCTGCTGTTCCTACCATCAGCTCCTTGTGTCACATTCTGTTCCTTGGTTGCATTGTCCCACCCTGCCCCTTTAACTACTTAGTAGTATTATTTTGTTTTATTTTGTTTATTGGATTAATCTTGTTTACTGGGTGGCCAAATGTGTGTCAGCACAAGGGAAACAGCGGGGAGTGGGTGTTTCAAACCAGCAAGGGAGAAAAGGGACTGAATGAATTCCATTCCACCATCAGCAGGGAGTCTTTGTGAGCAGAAATGTAGTAGTTTTCTGAAGTGCTTATCTGGTACTGTTTTTCAATATATGTCCTTTGTGAAGTTATCATAGCAGAAGACAGCAGCTAGGAAAAGACGTGTTTTTTTTTTTTTTTTTTTTTTTTTTTTTTTTTTTTTGTAAAGGAATGAGTCTTGTGAAATTATTTTTACAATGATAATTATTTGTCTTTATCTCTTTCGTTCATTTTATTTGTGTAAAATATTTGACAAAGTTTCTGAAAGCAAGCTGTGCTTCACCAATGTATCAACATTGGAGGCCCAATTTTATGCTTAGAAGTGTTCGTGCTAATTTATACCTTTTTCTCCCACCTCAGTGGTGTTGGGTGAGTTGCAGCTACTGTGCTAGTTATGGCTGTAAGCATAGTGTAGAACTGAACTAAAATTAATCTGGAAACTTGAAAGAAGTTTCCAAAGCTCTGTGTGCTTTATGAGCAAAATAGGATCTTGTGTAGAAGATGCTGGATAGATAATGCACACCTGAATTCAGAGAGAGAGTATTCTTAAAATTGTTTTAAAATGTCCTGTTTTGTTCAGCAGTTAGAGAAATTTATATGCACTGGTTTGTATATGCAGCATTGGACTTCTACTTGAGATTGTTTGACTTTGCTTAAACGTGTTGTTTCTCTTTTGTTTACATCATCATGAAGATATTTGACTCATCTGAGCTTGAAACAAATTCTTTTTTTTTTTCCTTTGAGGAAGAACTAGAACATTTAAATTAACTTTTCTATTATTATTATACAGTAATTGTAGTGACAGCTTAACCTCAGTGAACCATCTTTCAAAGTTACTGCTTGGTGATTTACTGTATTTCAATTATGGAACTGTAATTACGATCGACAAGAAATGAAAGAGTAGTCTGTTAGGCATAACAATAACAGTCTGGGAAATGGCTCAATGGCTGGGTTGTTGTAGCTTAGATAGTTTTAAATAGCGTTTCCTTCAGATTTTTTTTTTGCTGGCATGTTATAGTCTATAATAATATATAATCAGATGTTCAAAAGTTAAATTTAATTCATTAATGTTTCTCTAAGCACAAGTTTTGCTCTTGCAGTTCTACTTTATGTCATCTTTGGGTTTTATTCTAAGAAAAACTTCAATCATGCTTAATGGGAAGGTTTTAGTATCCTTAATTATTTTTGAAACCCAGTACTATCTGTATGCCTGCTGACTGAGATTATTCATTGTGTTTGATAAATTATCTATCAGAAAAGTAAAACTGATCCCTGTAGGGAGATGGATGAGTGATCTGCCGTGATCTTACGTAAGGTATTAATTATTGGTTTTATAATTCATCTGGAATACCAAGCACTATGTGAAAATCATGGGTTATAGAATTGAAGCTGATTGATATGTTAAGTACTTTTTTTTTTTAACATTATTACAAGACGGAAAGATTTATATTGCATGGTGGAATACAAGATGTTTACATCAAAGATAAGTGAAAAGTGCCGTTCTGTTTTATTTAATGAGGAAAACTAGTGTGTAAATAGTGTTTGTAAATAGTGTATCTTATGTAGAAAATGATACCAATATTTAGTAGATGGGAGTATATTGAAGCCTATATGTACCAGGTTGTTAGTTCCTATGTTACTTCTATATTACATAAATTGGTACACTGAATGAAATTGTTTTGTGATGTACCTTAGGCCTAAAATAAAATATTTGCAGGGAGAAACAAAGTAATTTTTGTGCCAGTGTTAAATCAGCAGAATTTTTCAGCTACTGCAGGTATCAGGTTGGTTGGCCAATGGTGCAGAGTATATTCATTCTGTGTGATTAGAATGACTTCCAGATCTGTTTAAAATCATGTTAGAAACATACTCGTGGTTATCTGATGAGAGAATTTGGGGGGGGAGGGGAATATTTGTCATGTGCAATTCTGTCTCGTGCTCAGTGATATGGTATTTTCTTGATTTTGTTTGTTTGCTTTTCCATAGAGATAGTTACATAAAGCCATAGATCTTAAGATCTTCATTTTGTTTGATACAATTTACCAAGGTAACTCATTTTTGTGTTATGCCTTCTGCTTGTGGTCTTTTTGAAATAGCTGTGATCGTTCCTATCTTCATTGCATGTTTATTAAGACTGAGATCAGACTATTTCCATTTAGTAAAAGTTTTCCGCTTCCTTAACACACCTGTGTAGAATAACATATCTTTAATTTAGTAAGAAAATTTAAAAAATAATATATTTCTAAATAACAAGAGATGACTTCATCACTTCAAGTGCTAGAGAATAAATGAGTATGAATCTCCACCATTGTAATGTAGTACAAAAATTTATATTTAATCTGAACCTCCAACACCATAGGACAGAATTGTACTACTTAACCAGGAGTGCTGAGTCAGTGGATGAAGGGCCACTGTTTCAGTAAAATTTGGAAATAACTTCTGGAATGTAACACTGTAGGTAGAAAGTTGTAGCAAACTGCAACCAGCTCAGGGAAGTACAGTTGCAAACTACACAGAACGGTGGAATTTGAAAAGCAGGCTGCACAAATGATGTTGTTCCAAAAAAGCTGTAGTGATCACGTTACGACTGCCTTACAACAGTCTAGGGCTGACCTTGACTGATTTCTTCAGGGTTTGTAATACTTCTGACCTCATTCACAGAGTGCTAGAACAGACTCTCAACCTTTAGAAGCAGATTCCTTTATCAACACATTTAAGAATGCAGTGAAGCTTGCGGTCATGTGAGCTTTAACTGACGCATATGTGTTAAGCTGTGATATGATTAAAGAGAAGAAGGAATTTTAGCAGAGCAAGTGGTAGGAACAGCAAAAGACATGGTTATTTTCTTCCCAGGTTACAAACCAAATGCTACTCCTTTAAAATAGGTAAAGACACAAAATCATAAAATTCTGCATGTCACAGATGAGAGAAAGCTTTGTTGTTTTTTGTTTTGTTGGTTTTTTTTTCATCCATCTGTATGAGTGGTTGTGAGTTTAGGCAAATTTAGCACAGAGCTGTAAGGAACTTTGAAATGAAAGTGAATAGAATATCTTTTCTACCTGACCTGATAATATATTCTGCTCTACGTGGAAGAATTTATTAGCTTTAATGAAGCTTAAGAGAAACTAGATTGTCATGAATGATACTGACATATGCCATGTATACCCTTCTTGGCTTGGCATATGTAGTATAAATGTAAAATAAAACATAGTTAAATTTATTATACTCTCAGAACCTCTTTTGGAATAATGCTATACAAACACCACATGGTGGTTGTCCAAGTGACTCAGGGTAAAAAGAAGACATCAGATGATGGTGGAGCATCACAGAGATGCTTCGGTTCATAAAGTGATAAGTAAATTTAATTTATGTAAACTGTCAAATGGTACACACGTAAAATTATTTCAAGCTCTTCATATAAAAATAATAGGCTCCCAACTAACTGGTGCCATGCTAGGGTGAAATCTTGGGGTTATAATAAATAGCTCTGTAAACACATCTTACTGATAGCAACAGAACAAATTATATAACAGGAATTACTTGGACATAAGAACGTTGTTGTGCCCTTGTATTCATGTATCCATGACTCATCTCTAGTCTGCACCCTCAACGTTATGTCCAAGTCTCATCTGCTCACCTCAGACAATCTGCATAACAATTGGAAAAAAAATGAGAGAAGATTGGCTAGGATTGCAGATACCACTGGTGGATTTTTCTTTCCTTTGCTTGCCTGAGGCAGCGTTTGCCATGTTGAGATAATGCTGGGTTTGGTTTATATGGTAGAAGCCAGCTGATAGAGGCCAGTTATTAACGGCTCTAAACTGTATGCAGAGTCAAAGGATAGTGGAGCAACTGGTCCAAGTCAGTATTTCCTCTTCTGTGACCTGGCTTCCCCCCTTCCCACTCTTTCATTTTCAGCCTTCCTTTACTAGCCCTCTAAAAGCCTGGTACGTTTTTGATCAATTTCCAGTGTGGTTCTGCAAACAGTTGGGATGGTGAGAAAAAGGAGAATGCACAGCCAGAAGTGTTATGGTAGATGGAAGGGTGCAGGCACTCCTGAAATAGGGATGAGTATTGGAAGCACCCTGATACATGGAAATGATACATGGAAAATCTGGGAGACAGATTTGAGTTGTTTTGCTGTGTCTGTGCTGTGCATGGAAAGGAAGTTGTTTGGTGGTAGCATCATGCATGTTTCTAGTCATCCATTAAATGAAATGCGAAACAAATTGTGGAATACTGGCTGTGTTGTCAAGAAGAATAAAAAACATGCCTGTAAAGCATGCCAAAGATGGATGTTTTTCCACTGTATGTAGAGTCGAGAAAGCCTCTGACCAAAACTGTCCTGTAAAGTTCTCTGAGCTGTATTGCTTCATATCTAAACACAGTGGAGGAAAAATCTGTTTTATCTACAGTAGTCATTTGATAGCATTGTGAATCTGATTTGGTCAGGACCGTTTCAATTAGTCTGGGTTGGGAACGGGTAGGTTTTGTTTTGTTTTGTTTCATTTTTCTTTTATTTTTGAAAGTTGGTGAGAGCCTGTGGGGTCAGATACTTCTTAATACCATCAAGAGAATCTATAATCCTTACCAGCAGAAGACAGTGTATGTATATTCCGGTGGTTTGCCCTGTAAAAGTGTATATTTCTTTATGTACGTGTGTGAAGTGTTGGACTATGCAAGTCCATTCAGTGTGGTAAAATAAGAACACCTAACCAGTTAATGTTTACTCTAGTCTTTGCAACAATTTCTGACCTTGAAAAAAGCTGCTAGTATAAGCCAGTCTGAGTATGTCATGATACATAGCTAAGAGGATAATAGGAGATTGGTATAGCTGTTTGTTGAAAGGTTAATGCTTTCCTGGCTCTGGATATTGTAACTGTGTAAACGTTAGGTTGTGCTTGAATTGGGAAATCTTGTTTAGTATGTTCTCTGTAAAAAGGAGTTTATTTCTCAGTTTTATAATGTAGGCCTTTAAATCTTTCATTACATCTTATAAATTAAAATTAAATAGTTTTGGAAATAGTGTTAAGGATATTATACCGTTTAGATCAGTGAAAACGGCCTGGCAAGAAGGAAAGTCTTGTCTCTAAACTGTCACAGGTGAATGATTTTTATCCAATTAATAGAATGACTTTAGCTGAAATGAAAGGAAAAATAGTCTGACCTGTTTATAAATTTGTACATTTCCTTACTGGGTAATGTCTTGAAGTACAGTTAAGGATTCAGGTTGGTTGCAGTGTAGCTCACTGTGAGATAAAACCACACTGAAACACAACACTGACCCTTTTAATATGTAACTAATGTTAGTTAAATTCCAGAGGCCGAGCCATGTATTACAAGTAGGCTAAACCTCCTTTTAAAATTATGGAAAGAATGAATATAATCAGTTCAAGGTAGAAAAGTAGCAAGTAAAGCCAGTTAGACAATTTAGTCTCTTCCACATTTTTTACTTTCTGGTAGCCATAAAACTCCATTTTGCTTTTATGGCTTTCATATTCAATTTTAAGAGTTAAGAGATTTTATTATTATTGCTAAACAATGTTACTATATCATTCATCTGAGGGACCTGCAACTATTATAAGAAATAGTGCCTTCGGTAAAAAGAATAGCCGAAGTGGGAAAAATACCTGAACTACAAACAGAACTACAAATAGAATTAAAGACCTGTTATTTACATTCACGAGCTTTAAAAACTAGATGACCATACCTGAACAACACACATTTCAGAAGTTTTCTTTTCTGAAGAGGTAATAAAAATTAACAATCAAAAGGCTGTCCCTGTGTTGAGGCTCATTCTTGCTTAGACGCCTTTTCAATATGTCTTTTCCCTTGGTTATATATTTTGGGGTATGGTTGTTTTGTTTTTTTTTCTTTTGAAAACAACACTGTGTTAGCTAGAAAAAAAAACAGTGTCTAGTTGTTTTATTTAAACTTGATTGATTTACACACAAAAAGGAGAGGAAAGGACAAAAGAAAGTGGATTGATTTCTCTGTAACTGCATCTCCTTCAGCATCACCTGAGGGAACTGGGTAGATCTGAATCTGTGAAGTCACGTAAATCTTTCTACACGTAGTTCAAGAAGCTTAATAACTTATCCAGCACCAACCTGAAAAGGTGGCCCACAAGCTTTTAGTGTTTTCAACAGAGAATATCTTCCCTGATACCTTAAATGTTCTACACCAGGAACAAAGTGAAGGGAGCAGCCACAGCATTCCCTTTTTTTCAGAAGGCTTTGGAAGATTATCGTGTCATTTACTTTGATTCCACACGTATAATGTATAGATATGAAAAGAGTATCTGAAAGCCTGTTATTTCCATTAGAAAACCTTTATTTGTGCTGTAGCTCATTTTGTATGGAGATTGATTCTTTAGATTTGTACTTCAAGTATGGTGATTAGAGAATGAACAGTTAATTGGTTGAATTCAGTTTTACTCAGCTGAATTTTACTCAAAATATAAAATTTTGAAATTTTATAAAATATAAAATTGTTTGAAATTTAAGTGTAGTCAGAAAAATTGGCTAAGTTGTGCCTAATCAACATTGAACGTAGACAAAATATAACAGTTTTAATAAGCTGTGAATGAGACACTTAGCTTCCCCTCATTAGCCCCTTCCATATTGTGTTAAAAGGTCTCTAAAGGCCCTGCACTGCACAGTCACTGCTGAAGGGGAATTTCACCAGCTGAAACACCTAAGTCAGCCAAAACCATTTTTTAAATGATCAGTTACACAACCACTCATGTTTTTGCCAGTGTTAAGGGTGTGGTAGAAAAGAAGGTGTGGAGCCACAGAACATTTTCTGCATTCCTATCAAAGAGCTTTTTTTCTCTACTTAGATGGAAATAGAGTATTTCAGTTGAATCTCCAGAACCACGTTTGTGTGTTCTGTCCAGTTTCTTTAGGTTTGACATAGCAATAGGTGGTGGGAAGGATGTTGGTATCTTTTGTGCTGAGCTCCACCTCTGATTTTTTTTTACTGCTTTCACTAAAATTGAGAGTAGGATGGTACATAAATGCATTTGCTTTAACAAAAGTGTTCTGACTCTTTTGTTACACAAATATTTATTGCTTTATTTATACTTTGTCTTGACTAATTTTAATATATTTAAAAATATTTCTGCACATGCATACAATTATATGAAAGGACACACAAGAAAACTTTATTAAACTCATTTTTTTGTCAGGCAAAACACCTGAAAGAAGTGAGGGAATTGAATTCCACTGCTGAAGTTCCCTTATGGAGAATAACAACTTAGGCCAAATGCTGAAACCTGAACGTGTAATGCATATGAACTCTAGTGGCTGTGACTGTGTGGGCTCAGAAAAGCAGACCTAAGCCAGGTTAAACTTCATAAGTCAGTTATACGTACCAAATCAAACAGTACACATGTGCATGCATTCTCATATTTTATTCTCATCAGCTACAAGTAAAAGTAACTTTGTACTCCTGAATGAAATATTCTAACATCATATTTTATCAACATTGTTCAGACTTTGGTCTGTTCCTCCATTCAGTACATACTAATAAAAACTTGTTCAGCAGACACAAAATTATGTCAACTGTTTCACAAACTTAAATTCTCCACATAACTGCAAGGTCAGTGAGTGACATTTTGCTGTGAAACCCACAGATCCATTCAAATGCACTTGTCATTTAGGTTAAAATTTCTTGATGAGACTTCGAGTATTTAGAATAGCTACCTTTAATCCTGCTATGTGACTGAAAGAATCATTTATAAGTCTCTCAGTCTACGTGATGACTTAATCTAGTTTAATTTCAGAAATTTTAGAAACCGTGATAAGCAAATTTAAAATTAGGCCATACTAGCAGGTGTATGAAGAGGTGTTACCCTGATTGAGATATGTGTGTTAGAAATACACTGAAGTTTACCAGTATATCTTGCTTCCCTTACTGTGAGGTGAAGTGAAACCGGCTTTAGCCACAAAAGCACAACTTTGCTTTTTGGGCAAAACATGGGCTGTGCGTCCCAAGGAATTTTAACAGAAATGTGTAACTTGCATTTCTAGTTTTCAGAATCCTTAGCTTTGTCCACGAGGTAGTTCTGTAAATTTCTGTTTTTATTACAAATGTAATGTCTGTTCAGTGATGCACCGGTGTTTTAGAAATGCAGTATTTTGCTATAGTGAGAGGAAACAAGTACAGCATCTAGTATGTGAGCTTTTGTGTTTTTTTTCAGTGGCAGATTTTGTACTTAGTACTGTATTTTCACGGAACCCCAAAATCATCTAGGTTGGAAGAGACCTTCAAGATCATCTCGTCCAACCTCTGACCTAACACTAATAAGTCCTCCACTAAGTCATATCACTGAGCTCTACATCTAAACGTCTTTTAAAGACCTCCAGGGATGGTGACTCCACCACTTCTCTGGGCAGCCCATTTCAATGCCTCACAACCCTCTCAGTAAAGAAGTTCTTCCTAATATCCAACCGAAACCTCCCCTGGTGCAACTTTAGCCTATTCCCCCTCGTCCTGTCACCAGGCACGTGGGAGAACAGGCCAACCCCCACCTCGCTACAGCCTCCCTTGAGGTACCTAAAAAGAGTGATAAGGTCACCCCTGAGCCTCCTCTTCTCCAGGCTGAACAAGCCCAGCTCCCTCAGCCGCTCCTCGTAGGACTTGTTCTCCAGGCCCCTCACCAGCTTCGTCGCCCTTCTCTGCACCCGCTCAAGCACCTCGATGTCCTTCTTGTAGCGAGGGGCCCAAAACTGAACACAGTACTCGAGGTGCGGCCTCACCAGAGCCGAGTACAGGGGGACGATCACCTCCCTAGCCCTGCTGGTCACGCTGTTCCTGATACAAGCCAGGATGCCGTTGGCCTTCTTGGCCACCTGAGCACACTGCTGGCTCATATTCAGCCGACTATCCACCATCACTCCCAGGTCCTTCTCTGCCTGGCAGCTCTCCAACCATTCCTTTCCCAGCCTGTAGCTCTGCTTGGAGTTATTACACCCCAGGTCGAGGTCCCGGCACTTGGCCTTGTTGAACTTCATGCAGTTGACCTCAGCCCATCGGTGCAGCCTACCCAGATCCTCCTGCAGAGCTTTCCTACCCTCAAGCAGATCGACACACGCACCTAACTTGGTGTCATCTGCGAACTTACTGAGGGTGCACTCGATGCCCTCATCCAGATCATCGATAAAAATATAAAAGAGGACTGGCCCCGGTACTGAGCCCTGAGGGACACCACTAGTGACCGGCCTCCAGCTGGATTTGACTCCATTCACCACGACTCTTTGGGCCCGGCTATCCAGCCAGTTTCTAACCCAATGAAGCATACAGCAGTCCAAGCCAGGAGCAGCCAGTTTCTCAAGGAGAATGCTGTGGGAAATAGTGTTAAAAGCCTTATTGAAGTCAAGGTATTTTCTGATACCTCATATGATTTTGCACTCTGCATGTGTAGCTTGTGATTTATATTCACTACTGTGTGATATTAGATGTAAGAATCAAATCATTACCACTTAAATCTCTTTTACCTCTCAAACTTCCTTCCTTTAAATCCTTCTTTTAAAGAAGCTGAGAGCCCATAACCATGATAATACAGATGTAGTTTATCTTTAGGCAGTCACAGAGGACTTTGCATTGTGGGACATCATTACGACTGTTTACTTTCTTCTAGATAGGCTTCTTCTCTTTTTCTTTCCAGTTTTTCTCAGAAGTCTGCAATCCGTTTCCAACTTTTTACCTAATGTCTTTAGCTTAAATCTGCTGATAAGGCTTGCTCAGTCTTAAATAATGAGTTTAAACATGATAAAACTACAGTTTGAGAAAGTATAATAAAATGTTTCATGCGTTCAGAAATGTGAATAAGAAGAAGGTATGAATGTGTGTAAGAAATCTACAAGTAACAGGTATTAAGATGAAGGTGTTCTTGCAAAGACAGAAAAGGTGGGGATCTGGGTGCAAAACAGCCTAAACATAGTGAGTAGGAGACACTGAATGACCTGAAAGACTGAATGAGGATAGACAAATTGGAAGGAAAGATGATGAAAATGCAGGCAAGCAAACACAATGAAAATGCTGTAGAGTTTTTATCTTACATAAATGTAATGATATTACACTTATTAGTAAGAAATTTGTTTATTAAAACATACTGCAAAAATTAGTAAGGGGGAATAAGAAATAATAAGCATGTTTTATATAACATAAGTATAACATAAGGAAGAAACTAATCTTGAATCTGAGATGTGATACTTTTAAGATCCAAAAAACTCACTTCAATACTTTTCACACCCTCCACCTCCTCTTTTTTTTTTTTTTTTATGGCAAATATTCCTGAATATACAGTATTTCCTTCCAGGTTTTGTTTTGAAGAATCTTGCTTAACCAGTTTTATCTGTTTTGTGCTCTGCATGTGTTTACATACATAATCCCATTTCAGCTCCCTGAGGAGGGTCATCCACAATCCAGTGAACAAAAGATCTTGTTATATTAACAATATGTTTGTTAATGTTTCATTTTGCCCTTAAATGAGTACTTTCTGACCTTTACTCTGTTCTGTTACCATAGGCTTAATTTGTATAAACTCCAGTTAAAATGATTGACAAAACTTTACCAATGTCCCCAAATATTAATTATAACAATTCTGAAGTCTTGACTACTGTTGGCATCCATGCTTAATTCATTGATATAGCCATAGGCTTTTTTTCATATCTAAACCCATCTGTGGTTTGGAGAAGTGGTGCTACATGTGCATTTTCTACTCAAAGACCATCTAAATTCTATTTGTATAGGTTGACTTCATTTAAATTTCACTATCAAATTGAAAATGCTATTATTGTCGATTTTTTAATAGCGTGTTAATGAATGTTATCCCAAAGGTGCTGTTTCATGCCTTACATGTACAGTAGTGTAAGGTAAAAATAGGGTAGGGTAAATGCTTCTGCTTTCCTTCTCAGGCTTATCTCAAACTAGTTGAAAAGATATTGAAAAATAATGTATTGTGATAGTTGAATTTTGAAGAAAATGTCTTTCCCCAAAAGATATGTAAGAAAAATGACACTGACTACAATGCAATAAAGCTCCCCATATATACTAAGAGTTTTCCTAACATTTTGAAAAAGTATGTGTGAGTTAACATGTCAGAGTTTGTTTGGGAATAGTATGTTCATGTGAAAGTGTAACCCTTGTAATAATGCCAAGGTCATTGGAGTTCTGTGGAGATGTGCCAGCTGAGTACTGGCCACACAGGCTGCTCAAACTTTAGATTTTACACATATATCTAATTGGTTTCCAGGATTTTATATGAGGCTTATGGATAATCTTGGGAATTTACTGAAATACATCATGAAAAAGGAGGAAGAATACCAGTTCAGTTTAATTTTAGTGGGTATCTTCAGTGCATACAGCAAGAAACGGGGAAAAGATCTCTAGATATCACAGTATCAGTGTAGGCTGAAATTAATTTTGAACCTCTTAGGTTAAAAATATATGTGCATGTATGTAGATTTGAGGGGGCTGGTTTTATTTTTTTATGTTTTTTTTTTGTGTGTGTGTACTTCTAGGAAAATAATGCTTCCTGTGTTGGGAAATCAGATCAAAACAGAGTAGATGAGGGTATGATAGATCAGGTACAGCATGTGTCTGCTGCAGTCCTCTCGCTGCGCAGCCCAGCGTAGGCGTTTGGATGAAAAAGAACAGACAAATCAACATTCCTTTCCCTGAACTCCCCAGCATGCCTCAGCTGCTTTCACTCAGCTGCAGAAAGGGGAAATCAGACAAAAAGGAGCCTCTCGTAGAGTGCTTGCTAATTAGTAAAACTTTGCTGTATGCAAAAAGCAAAAACTAAATTAATATATAAATGCTATTGAAAAGGATGTGAGAACTTAAAGCATCAGCAGAAACCTATTTCATAGCCTTTTAACTGTCATATACTCGGAAGAACAAGTTTTTTCAGTATTTTCAAAGGACTAGAACTTGTCAGCCTGCTTATGCTGCCCGTTTTTGTGTAAGTTCATTGACCCTGTAGACAGTCTGAGTGTTTTCTGAGTTACTGCTTTATCAAACTAATTTGCATGTTTTTAAAGCTGTTGCTTGCTAGAAAACAACCTAGTGAGGGCACGCTTTGTAAACACCCTTTTACAGATTTTTGCTTATCCCTTTGGAAGGGAGGAGGGGAGAATCAGGACCTATAATCTAAAGTAACATAACTGAAAGAGATTTTCATGCTTTCCTAAAATATTTCACAAAGTAGTGTCTTACCAAGCTACTCTGGAGGATTTGTTTTCACTCAGATAAACATGACTTCACGTGCAAAAATGCTATGCCTTGGTAATTAACGTGTAATTACCTAATCACCAGATAATGTAGAGGCCAAAGTTATAAATGGATTCAGAAAAGATGAGAGAAATTAGTGGATGATGCATTCATGTAGGTAAAAATGAGATGTAGAAGTGTGTGATGGTTCTACTTACAGTTTCATTTTTTCTGTAAACATCTGCTGTGGCCACTGCTGGAGAAAATACTGGTCTAGACTGAGTCATACAGTTGTTCTGGTGTTCTTACTATTATTTAAAGTCTTAATGCAGTAGGTGGTGAGCCTGTACACAAGAACCAGATCTTTGTATGGAGTCACCACTTTGTATCAGACTCTGAAAGCTCAAGAGCAAAAAGGAAAAAAGCATTTTTATTTTTTTTTTATGGGATTCTTACTAATAAATCAATGAAGAGCAAAGAATTAGGGGTTTAGAAGTACATGCCTGGTCTGTGTAGTATAACAGCATAGGTAGTATGACAATATAGATACATACCTTGACTTACAGTTTCCACAATAGTAACAAATGAAATGCACAGTCTTAAATGGGAGAGTGTGTTTTAGGAGAGGGTAAGTGGTAAGACAGAGGTGATAATTAACTCTGAGAAGTTGCATGCTGCAACTTTAGGCAGTTGCCCTGCCAAAAAGTCTGTAGCTACATGTGATAAACTGTGATAAGTTGTTTAGTTTAATTTTGTCTTTGTGTTGTGTATTTATTTCTGTTTCTGAAATAATATACGAAGTGTATCTGTTTGAATACAAGGTGAACTCAATAGCTAAACTCCTTCCATCCTCAGGCAGTGACTGGAAACCAAGTAGAACTACTGAATAAGCATAGCCCCAAGTGCGGGTTGTAAGATATGCAGATAGAGCTGCACCAACACCACTGTAAGGTATTTCCAGTCTCTGCTGCTTGTTTGTGCCTGCTCAGTCTGCTGTGCTGTGCTGGCATTGCCTGTTGTGGAACCATGTTTTGAGGTGGATTGGGTCATTTCTTCCAGTAACACCTCTACCTGCACCCACCCTTTTATCTCAGTCAAGATAATTTCTTTATTTATAAATACACTTGTGTATTTATATACATATATACACATACATGTTCATATGTGTATCTTAAAGTTGCTTCTGTTCCCAAAGCTGATTCACTGTGCAGCTCCAGATATAGCTGAATGTAAAGTGCTGTACGTTTGTGTTTGGAATGGGCAATGGTGCAAGACGGTCTGAATTTTGTGCTGCTGTGGGAGAGACACTCTTCATCAATATGTTATTTCTTCAAGGCCCACATGTCATGCCTCTTGATGTCTGAGTTTTTCAGATTACTTGTAAATACTAAACACTGGGATGTGATCATTAAAGTAATTGAAGGCAATAAAGAAGTAGTTTAAGTAAAAATATGCAGTGGCAGGCATGAGATTGTTTGGGTACGGTTACTTTAGCATGTAGCCATGCCAGAGGAAAAAAACACCTTCCTTGTGTGTTCTCCTACAGTGATCTTGAAAATACATTTTTGTAATTATACAGGTTTTAATTTCGATTATTTGATGTTTTAATGCTGTATCCTAGCTACTGTGGTGCTGTGTGAAACTTCTGTTGGAAAAGAACATCCCATCCATTAATTTTGCTTTTTTAAAAACATTGCATAATTTATTTTCACTAGAATGCTGCTGTCCTTGCTAGTGAAAGAAACACTGCAGAAGAGATGCGAAATAGTACAGAAAATCAAGTGAAGGAGCTGATGAAGGAAAATGAACAGTTGAAAAGAAGAGTTGATGAGCTAGAGCGTAAAAATGAAGGGTTGCATAAACAATTTGATAATATGAAAGGAGAAGAAGATTCAGTGAAGGAAAAAATAAAGAGGTGTGAGGTAAGCTGAGAAAACAAGCCCCCTAAAGTAGTCTCCTTCCTGTTGTCATGTAGGGAAGTGTAAAAGGGACATATAAGGAAGCCAGTGAATGTTTTGTAGTTTTATATGCACTTGTTAAGTAATACTGGTTGTCTGTTTGTCTTTAGATGTCAGATTAGAGGTCTTGTATGTATCTAACTGTATCAAATTATGTAATCGCAGGAAGAGAAGCAACAATTAGAAGAAGCTTTGAAACATGCTGAAAACGAGGCAAAAGATTTGGTGGTGTTAAAAAAATCTTTGGAAAGCCAGCTAGAAGATATGCAGGTAAGAGCAAGAGCAATATGAAATACTAAAATTTTCAATTTTCTATTTACCTGAGTCACCATTGCTTTCTACACTGACATCTCGCTAACTTTCTGCGCACACACATCTAGAATTAATCAAGCCCAGAGAACTGTTAGCCACTATACGCTTTCCCAAGGAGTGTGATTGTGCTCACAGTGCACATACAAACCATTTGAATGTAAGTTGAAAAGTTGTTGCTCTTTGGTAAGAAATGATAATACATACATACACCAAGATATAATAATACGTACACTAAAAGCTTTTGCTTTCTCCAGTCACTGAAAAAGGTAGTCTACCAGAAGGAGATTCTGGAAGGTGACAGGTTCTTTACAGGGTCCAGGAAATGCTTAGTCCTGTGATTTTTATGGTACATCAGCTGGCTCAAGAGATAAGATGATGATTTACAGGATAGATGTGGGCATGAGAGATTTCAACAGATGTGGGAAAATGAGAACATGGACACCTGAAATTCAATTCCCATGGTATTCTGAAGCAGAGTCGCTACTGTAAGTTCATTGTTGAACTAACTAAAAGCAAACTCAGTGAAATGGAAATCTTTCCCTGGAATAGGTCTGGTATCTAGGAATTGCATTTTCTATTAGAATAATTATGATTAAAACTTCACAGCACTCTCTAATTTTTAGTAATGTACTTAAGATTTGTTTTCTGATCCTTAATAATAAGCAGTGAAAATAAATGAGGATGGAAACAGGAAGATGCAATACATGAGAAGTACAATTTTTCTTTTCAGGACATCAGAGTATAACTCAAAAGACAAAAAGCTATTATTTCAGTCCTGGGGGTCTCAGTCTGCTACATTATCTGGAAATCAGGCAAAAGTTAGCAAGACCTGAGGAAAACCGAGGTGACCCACTGTTCGCGTCAAGCCTCCTAATTATTATTTTCTTTAAATATTGTCATTATTCAGTTCTATACTTTGGTAATTGACCTAGTTAGCAGAAGATTTATTTTTTCTCATATAAGTAACTTTTTTTTTTCATAACTCTGGAATAGAAAGACTGATTACCTCTGATGTTTAAAGCCTTTTCAGCATACTGCAAATGCAAAAACTTCCCATTGGCACCATTATTCTGCCGCAATACAGTTCACTGATCTGTGCCTACCCGGCTTGTTTCTCAAGGATGTGTAAACAAACAGTAAAGTTAAATGATCTGTGAAAAGCTGATGGAGAGGGGCACATGATGTTTTTATAGCCTGTTCTAATATGGCATGTTAGCCCAGTCCCAAGAATTCAGCAGCTTTTAGAACCAAAGTGCTAAAGTTCAACTTTTTCAAGGTTCTTAAAATCCTTTGGTGCAATCTAAAGTAATTTTGTCATAGATTTAGGCTTTGTAAAACATTATCTATTAGCCTTCAGCATTTTTTAGTTTTATGCATACGCTCCTTAGGCCCCTGCCATTAATTCCTATTTGTATCAGAGGTGCCTTTGTTAATAGGCAGGTAAGAAAGAGAACAGATTTAAAGAAATCTCTAACTTTTAATGTTTGATCATGTACTTTCTTTTGTCTTATAACAATACAATTTTATTTGTGATTCTGATCTATCTTGCCTACAGAAATGCTAATGTGTTTGCACATTTAAAGGTTTTTAAAGTGTAAAGCTACCTGAAGTAAGCACCATCAATATTAGATATTCAGCAAAACTCTAAATTTCCAATAATAAAACTAAAATTTAAAACTGTGTTTTGGAATGCTTTTTATAACTTACAGTGATTTTAATTATTTACGTTTTTCTTTTGGAACAATTTAAACTATTTGTAATCTGGTTTCAGTCAGTTTAATTGTACCTCTCAGACTTCGTAAAAAAACAAACTCTTTTCTTAATCTTGTAGTTTCTGTTTACAGTAGGGCCATTAAGGTATTTTATTATGAAGGGAGAATGAAGAAGTGAGGGTTCCAACATTTTTTTTTTTTTTTTTTTTAGTTAAGCTTTGTGTTAAAGTTACAAGAGCGGGTGGTATTACTGCTGCACAGGAGTGCTATATAATGTTCCTTTAAAACCATAAAAAAGAGGGTCCTTTTTCATTATATGTATCTTCTAATTTACTGCAGGAGAACATTCGATGTATTTCACAGGAACGGCAGCAGTTAATCCAAGAGTTAAAAGATGAAATTCACCAGAAGGAACAGCTGAAGAAGATAAAGAGTGAAATGGAAAATGAACAATGGCAATTGAACAAGACCATTGAAAAGTTAAAGGAAGAGGTATGAGCTCACTTTGAAGAGGCTGCTATTAGTCTCTTCAACCTAGAAACTATTGATACAAGCTCGCGGGGCTGGAACGGTAGTTGGAACACTTACCTTAAAATGCCGTTGTAAAACAGTTCTGTTTTGTCAAAACGAGATCCTAGATTTGCGTACAGATCTAATGTATACTACAGACCAAAGCCAGTTCTTGGTCAGCTGTATTTCAGAGACTGACAGCTGATTTTCAAATTGTTTCTGCATTAGAGCCTTAGTTTATCATCTGTGTGTAAATCATACAGCTTAACATTGATATGCTGAAGTGTGACTATACAGTTCATTTCTTTGTGAATGTTTATTTGAAGCTGGAGACAAAAAACATTTGGTGTATTAATCATGACAGAACTTTTTGTGGCACTGTTTTAAGGAGAAAAAAAAAAAAGTGTACATTTTTCTCAGATGGCTGAAGTGGTAGAAGTCTCAAGAACATCAACCCTGGAGCTTCAGAGCCAGCTTGATGAATACAAGGAGAAAAATCGCAGGGAACTTGCAGATGTGCAGAGACAATTGAAAGAGAAAAACCTTGAGGTAGAAAAATCACGCCTGACAACCATGAGAATGCAGGATGAGGTAATGACTCATAAGTTCAGTGACAAATTTTAACCTTTGACCTAAAATTCTGCTCAGATAATTTTCAAGACAATGACCGTTTGCTACTATGCTTTTGTATACTTCTCAGGAGGGACTGATCTCAGTCAATGTGCTTTTGTGTTTTGTTCTTCATAATGATGATCAGTGTGTTACTGCCAGGGAAATGGCTTCCTAGATATGACAGATAACTGCAGTGTTTAATGGATGAATGTCTCTAAGTGATATGACAAGGATTCCATTGATGACCTGCTGCTCTTTTAATGCCTGCTACTGAAGGAATTGGGAATATAGAAGTGTTTTTAATTAAACAAAACAAAAACAAACAAACAAAAAAAACAGCACCACAACAAAACAGCAGCTATATTACTCTCCCCTTAACAAACTTGTTTGAAATTTGGTTTAAAAGAACAGTAAGAGAAGAAGCAGAAGTTATAGAATAAAGTGTGGTTCCTGTATATTATTGTCATCTGCATATATTCCATTCAGTGATGGAGAGCTTTTGTAAGAGGATGGAGAGTCATAATGAAATGTGAAAGATAAAACTGGGACATTGAGAACATGTCTCTTCAGTTGAATAAATGAAAGCTTGAAATATATGTATGTGAATATATATATATATATATATGAATATATATATGTATACATACTATTAACAATTAAGAAAAATACTTTTAGTGTTTTCTGTTATAGCTACAGGACCCATTACAAAGAAAAACAACAAAATTAAACCTTCATTATTTGATTAAAAGATCATCAGAACTATAGAGGACAAAATATTGCCGCTTGTTAAGTTACAAGAATAAGGAATGAATGCAGTCTCACCTAAAAACTCTTCCACTACTTTCATTTTTTCAAGTGCCATAAAGGTACTTCAGATAACTTTATTGAGTACGTGATCTTGTTAGAATAAGAAACTTTTGTTCTTAGCAAATAGTCCTGATACAACTAACGTACCTAGGTATGTTAGTAATTGTGGCATTGGTTTAATGTTGTTACTGACATACCTCAGACAGAATAAACTACATATTTAAAAGCTGAAATATTGGTAGTCTAAAAAGGAGAAAAATAATATTGCAAAATTTCCAAATATATAGCTACTTACAAAATTGTAAAATTTGGGCTTGCTGTAATTGGGTATAAATAAATCAATAAATATACCACCATGCAGAATTGAGACTGTAAAACCTGTAGTTTGAAACATCTCTTTAGAACTGATACTTCAATCTATGTTTATATTCTTGGTGCCATCTTGTGGATACAACAAAAATTACTGTGAAAAGCATGTCATTTGTTGCAATTCCAATTACACTTCTGGATCTGTGGTGATTGTAGTCAGTCCCCTTTACTGACATTGCTTGTTTATTGAAAATGTAGTACGTAGCGGGTTACTGTGATATCTTTTTGTTTCAGATGCGTCTCATGGAAGAAAACTTGAGAGACCACCAGAGAGCTCAAGATGAAGCAATAACAAAAACTCAGCTGCTGGAACAGACTGTGAAAGGCTTGGAATATGAACTGGAGGTCAAAAACCACTTAAAAGACGATCGGGCAAGACAAATCAAATTAATGGAGGTAAAAGACCATATTAAAGTTGATTAAAATAATGTTATTTCATATGAATCCTGTCAGAAGGAACAAAATAACGTTGTGGAAAATTCATGAAGTAGTAATGCAGGATTTTTTTGGTATATTCTGAAGGAGATCTGTTAGCAAATTCATCATAGCATAGTGTGTTCTAAATTGCACTTGTTCTTTCATTACTTTAAATTGCTTTTAAACTAATTTTCATTAATCAGGCAAAGTTCTAAAATTTTCATTCATAGGCCCCTCAGAACTTCAAAAGTTTTTAGAAGTATAAGTTCTATTTAGCATTTAATACTGATTCATTTAATGAGCCTAAATAACATAGCTATTCTAATTGTGTTGTTATGGGTTAGGTTCATAATTGTTCAGGTTAATTAAACTGTCGTTTAACTTTCATAAACAAATGCTTTTATACATTTTACTCATTGTGATTAATGGAAATAAATTTGTCTTCCAAATGTGTGATAAAACTTAAAAAGTCTAAAAACAGTCACTAGAAACATGTCTTTAATTACAAGCTTTTACTTTCTTGAAAGTGTTTGGAGTGATTAAGAAAATTATATATATATTATTGCTTCTGTCAGAGAAACAATTTTCTTTTAAAGTCTTATCTACTACCATCTTTTTTTTTTTTCCTAGATTCAGTACTTTTCTTCAGAGACATTTTCCTTTTCAAGTCTATTCTTTCAAACAGTTTTGAGTCCTTAAAGTTTAAGGAAGAATGGCCTGGTAGCCATCCAAAGAGGATGGGAGAATAGCATGTTGAAATTACTTTTCTTTGTTCCATTTAGGACAAATTATCTCACCTGGAACTTGAGCTTGATGAAGAAAAGAATAATTCGGATTTGTTGTCTGAGAGGATCAGTAGATGCAGAGAACAGGTACTCAAATGAGTTTACGTTGTTCAAGATTCATAAACACGATTAAACATACTCCTCTATATCATCACAGAACATTTTTTCCTATTTTCTTAACTGGAAAAAAGGAACACATGAGTTATTAATTGCCCAGGATTCATCCACAAAAGTAATTTCATATCATAAAGAGAACCCTGACTTATTTTTATTCTTGTAAACATTCATATTCTGTACATTCTTTGAAAAGTATGTAGTGTTTTACCCACACAATTTTTGAAATAGAGCTAGCTCAATCTGTTAGAGCACTGTAAAGTAGAAGATAAACTTAATCTGAGCCTGTACTAGGCCTATATATGAGGGCCTAGTAAATGTAGTGTGGCTTAGTGTAATTCTAAAAGATATGAAACATGTATAACTCACTACAGCATGTCTGTTACTGTAGCTTTGTATTAAGTATCGTATCTCATTAGTGATTTCCTAGAAGTCTGGGAGACGATATGCACTGAGGTACAACCCATGATTGTCTTATTCTGTTTTCATTTTTCTTTCTTTCTGTAGAAAAAATAATTGCTGAAATTCTACAGAATAGCTTCAATTTCAGAGGGAGAATAGAAAATAACATCTTAGTTTCAGTCTTTTAAATTGAATCGTTTCTTCCACTGAGACAGAGTTTTAAAGTTAGTTATAGTTCCTTTCATGCATCCTTGAAACACTGAGGCACCCATACTGCTCTGTTGGTACTCAGGTTACTGAGATTCTGTTTGACTGCAGTAGATATTATTTTTTTGATATTATTTCACTGGTATTGTACAGACTCAGTTAGTGGGTGAAATAGAATGTGAAGGACGCATAATCATCTCGGGTCATGCTATTGTTAAATTAGGAAGTCTTTTATGGTAGAGTTTTTGCCTGTGTTGTAAGCCTGGGATAAAAGAACCTTACTGATAGCTGCACTAGTGAGTACCATAGTAACTTAATTTGCTAGCTAAATAGAAACCTAAAATACAGATGGGTGACAAACGCGTTACATAATGAGTAAAATAAATGTTTATTTTGAGGTCTGGAGTTTCTCATTTCATGCATGAGTTACAAAGGTTGCTTTGTTTTGATTTAATGCCAGAATGACTAAGTAGTCAAATTACTAAAGAGTATTTCAGGGTCTGCTAAGCATTTATAATGACATGAGAAATGATAATGGATTTGTTTTGGTAATAACTGTGTTTCTGTAACTTTTTTTCAATTTTAAATATATTTTTAATATACTGATAATGAAGTATAATACTCAAATTTCTACTAAAAACAAATTGAAATGACTACTTATATTTTACATAAAGCTAAACATTTGAATAAACACTGCCAAGGCTAATGGTTCACATTTCATTTACTGTGAAATGTTATTCCCTTTCTTAATTTAAATACCCTTTTGAATCTGGGAATGGCTGCATGAGATGTTCTCATCTTCCCTACCTCGTTCTCAAGAAGTACCACAGTGTTGTGGAAACTTCAATTTTTACTGGTTTCTTACTTTAAAAAAATCCATGAGCTTCACTGAAAATTCATCTGATCTGGATTCATCATTCCATCTTTCTGCTTTTCTTATGACATTGCTGATAGACAAGGAATCCTGTTCTTCAGCTGTAATCTGTTTATATAAGATAGGAAAGTGCTTGTGGAAAAGAAATGGTCTCCATCTACCTCTGTGAATAAATACTCATACTAAAAATTCTCTGGAGTGAGTGTCACTAACTTTGTTCACTTCTGCATTGATTTAGCTTAAAGGTGAGATTTTCAGTAACTTTTAGTCCTTTACAGTAACACTGTGAGTCTCTAATATATTAAAAAGAAATATGCCAAGAAAATAAAAATTCTAATCCGTGTCTTCAATACTTCAGTATCCTTTTTATTGCAAAACTTTATCTTACCTTTAATATCTTGTAGCTATTACGTTTTGAAAAAAATAGTAACTGCAGAAACATGATCTTGATCCTCTGTTGCATCTTCTTCAGCTTTGTAGAAGTTGGTCTTAACTTATTCTTGGACCCTTCTCATTACTGAAGAAAGCATTAGATCCTTTCTGTTGTTGGGAGGAAGTCTTTAACATAAGAGATTTTTCAAGAAAGGTGGATCATATCCTATTGGTTTTTACATAAGTTATTAGCAGGTCTGGAAAGAGCAGCATTAACAAACATGCATAGAAAGCTAGAGTCTGAAAGCAGCAGAAACAGAACGTATCTTAATACCTGATGTTTTTGTCCACAAACAAGTGAAATGAAATACCGTTTTGTTTTTGCAAACAGAATTGAAAAACACTAAAGATAGCCTCATCAATGAATGTATTTTGTGGAAATGCAAACATGAATCTATCAACTTCAGAGTTGTTTCCTGGAAGTGTGAAATATGGGCTACTTAGTTTCCATGGCAATTTTAGAACAAATTCAGGAAGATAAAGTTGCATTGACTTGGATCATCCACTTTCTTTTAGTAAAGCATTCCCCATGGATGGCTTGCTGTACACCTGCTCCTTAGCTGGCACCAGGTGTGGGAGGCAAACAAATGAAAAAGGGGAAATGAAGGTTGCTTTTCAATTACGAAGGATCAAAAGGCTTTGTTTGCCTTTAGCCTCTTGTTAAATACTTTTTATATACTTGCAAACTGAGCTTACACACTAGGTTAATATATATATACACATATATATTCATACATATATATACATATTTTATTTTTTCCTACTAACAAGAAACATAGGCTGTGAACCAAGTGTGAGATGGTAATAAAATCTAAAATATTAAAAATCAAATTATGTTAATGAAATTAACAGCTGCTTCTAATCCTAAAGTTGGCACAAAATGCTGTTATGTCTCAATAAAACTTTGTAGAATCTGATGCTTCTCTCAATTCTTTGTTGCTAGCATTCTTCAAATCCAGCTGTGGTAACTGTTGCCTTAAGCTACAGAGCTAGTTTATTCTTTTAACATAATTAGAATATATTGAAGGTAGAACGTGAAGCACAAAGCTCTGCATGGTGCATAACTAGAGCCTGTCTTAACTGCTGTGAAATAAGTGAAATGTTTGAGCTCACTGTAGCAGACAACTATTTTTCCTTGGTGCTTGTTAATAATGTGTTTACTAAAGAAAAGTACAAGGAGATAACTGAAAACAGTTTCCATCTCCTCCAGCAAAAACTGTCCTGCTCCTCTTCTCTTTTAACAAGCTCTTTTATATTTTTCCACCTAGCTTTGTGATCCTAATCAGATACAGTGCTTTTGCACTCTACCCCTTTTTTTTTTCATGAAATTTCTTTTAAAATAATGTGTCCAACAACAGCAGCAATCTTCTTGGAATTATAATTGTCCTCTAAATAATTCCTTAATTTGAGGTCTGGGGAAGGTTGCACAAATTTGTCACAGCTTTCGAGCACAGTAAGAGCGCAATAGAACTTCAGAGTGGTCCATTAAATGAGTTCCTAAGTATAACAAAAACCCTTTCTTCAGTTTTTAATTATTCATTCACTTTACTGCAAATTTTGCTTTACTTTTTCTGTGTCTGTCTTCATTGGCTAAAGCAGTTTCAGTAGAATAAATGTCTATAAAATCCCTTACTTTTTTTTTTCTGTATATGTGTCTACATCAACATATACATGGAAAAATGTAATATATGTATTTGGAAATAAGCTCTTATGTGAGAGTTTACCTACAAATGTAATCTAATCTATCTACATGAATATATAATAAACACACACATACAAAATAGAATAAGTAATGTATAAGAGCTACATTTATTCATGAAATAGTCTTTCAGAATGTGTTGGTGCTCATTCTCTCCCATAAGTGAAATGCTGGATTGTATCACCACAGCTCTTGCAGATTGACTAAGGCTCTTTTTGAAATCCTTGTTTAAACAAGATGGGTTTATGTTATCTGTAAGTTACTTGATCCAGTAATTGCCCCTTTAAAGATATTTTCATAGAGCATAGGAGAGTAAAGATTTAAGTGTTCTGTCATCAAATAACTTTGCTGATATTTAATTAGTGTATTTAAAGAAAACGAGAAGTCAGTGTCTCTCAGCTTCTGAGCAACAATGAAAGCTTTTAGGAAATTAACCAGCTGTTGCCAGAGCACAGCCATGTGCTAACATTTGTAGCCCAGTATCTGGTATGACCTTAGTTTTCAGGAATGCCTTCTGCTGCTCTGAAAATATGCTGACATAACATATGCAACTGCATGCATTACCACCACTATTTGTATTCGTATATTGGTTTCAAAGCTATAGAAGCAATGTAAATTACTTCTTTTAAACATGTTGTTAACTGTTAATATGCCTTTTAATACTACAGTGGTTTTGTTTTTTTTTTTTTTAAAAAAAAGTAGCCTAGGGTAATATTTCGTGTGCTCTGTTTATTTAACCTTCATATTTTCAGCATTGCTTTTTTATTATTTTTTTTATTATTTTTTTTTGCTTAGTGGAATAAATGCGTAATTTAGAGCTATCTAACTGGTGATGTGTTTATGCAAGTTCCTACATAACTGTTGTAAATTAGAGTAGAATGCTGTGGCCACTGAAATCTTGGCTAATTTTTTTGTTACTGTAGCTGACACAGACATTCACTGAGTTCCCCAGGTGATACGTACTGTAGTAAACATTGTGCAGGGAACAGCACGAATGCTTTGGTAACATTAGCTGTGCCTGCAAAGGCATTTGTGAAGACTTGAAGGCAATCTCAGCAGGAATGAGAGGGAAGAAAAAGTATTTCAGCATTGCAGACTTTTTCCGTTACTCCAGAAGTTTCAATAACAGGTGTCAGGCAGTTTAGAGTTTCTCTCTGATCTTCAGATTATTTTTTTTCAGTCAAGTCAAAAGTGAGATATAGCAAACAAATTCTGTATTTGTATGTTGGTTCTGTATGGAACAGGTAGGTTTTTTTAATCATCTTACATGGGGAGAATATATTTTCCTTTTGGTTATTGAATATGCAACTGAAATATTTACAAAAACTGTAGCAAAAGGTGTTTGTTTTAAAACAAATAAGCAAGCAACACTTCACCCACCAGATCCAGAAATCAGTGCTTTCCTATTATATACAAGACATACAACTGAACATTTAAATGGGGGGAAAGATGTTAATATCCAGTGTGCATCAGAGCCTATTGAAAAAGCTTTTTTAATTTATTCATTTACACAGGCATAGAAAACTAATTGTAGAGTTTTTCTGCGGATACCAGTTTATGTGCTTAGTAAGGTCAAACTTTAAAGTAGACTTGTCAACAGATTAAATGTAAGATGCTAATCAGTGCTTTAGACTTAAGTATGAGGAAAACAACTGTAGAAGGTGTTTGAACACTGATGTGACAGTCTGGAATTTAGCACCCTGCCACATGACTTGTCTCTGTGATATTTTAGAGTTCCCTGCTACAGAATATATGTAAGTATGTATATAATACATATATATGATGTACATGTACATGTATATCAGCAGCAGTAACCCATATGTCTGGAAGATGCCTAGAAAAACAACTAAGAATAACACAGGCTTCTCCAAGGGGAAAAATTTTGTCTAAGATAGTAAATGTAAACTTCATTTGAAATCATTATATGTCTTGATTTCTAAGAAAGAGCAACATTTTTCTCTTTGTGTAGGTATATGTGGTTTATATACACACTTACATATGTATAAGTATATACATACACGCATATATACACATTATTGTATAGAAATATATAAATTAAATCTTTTATTAAAATTTCCATCTTTTCTTTCTGCAATAGATTGAACAAATGAGGACAGAGCTACTTCAGGAAAGAGCTACAAAGCAAGACTTGGAGTGCGACAAAATTTCATTGGAAAGACAGGTAATTATGGCTGCCATACCATCATATTAACAAGATAACAAACCAGATGGCTGTCTTCATTAGGAAATTCAACTAAGTGTTTAAAGAATGCAGTATGCAGTAGCTGGCACTATCCCACCAGAGTGCACTGCTGGAAGTGTGCGTTAGTAAGCATAGATTAAAAGCTACGAGTACCTTAGCAGTGATGCTCAAAAGAAAATATTATAATCCTAAATTAATTTTGTCCTTAGTATGCTTTCTTCTTTCTGTACACCCCCTTTTTGGTTTGAGGTTTGTCCCAGCTTATATATTTTATATACTAAAGACTCGTACTATACATTCATCTATTTATGCAATCTAATAGACCTTTGTATTGCAGTAAGTACAGGCATCTTTCTACTGCACAAATTCTGTCTATAAATTTGAGGGTCAAAGAAATTAAAAATTGGAAATGTGGCAGTTGTCTGGTGTACTTTTTTGTAAAATTAAAAATGTGTTATCAACACAGAAACTTTAAAAAAGAACATGTGCAGAAAAGACTGTAGAAAGTGAAATACACTTATCCAATTTAACTATCAACTCTTTGACTGCTTTTGGAGGAGCTGTCCTTCAACCTCTTAACAGTACTTCAGAAACACTGTTGAAGGTAGATTGTAATTTCAAGCAAACTTTTGGCTGAACACTTTTTTTTTTTTTTCCTTAAGAGCAAACAAGTGAAAAAATGGTATGCCTTTTAAAGAAAAGATACAGATTTGATAGAGAACTGCTATTCCTTGTCTAGGAAGGAACAGAATTCATATGTTTCAATATCTGTGATGGAAAGTGTACTTAGCTTTTTGCAATATGTCTA
This sequence comes from Aythya ferina, assembly GCF_964211825.1. Classification (NCBI taxonomy): domain Eukaryota; kingdom Metazoa; phylum Chordata; class Aves; order Anseriformes; family Anatidae; genus Aythya; species Aythya ferina. The sequence continues at coordinate 17,996,737 of NC_140307.1, read as the reverse complement.
TTCTGCAGCTCAGTGGTCTTTGAAAGCAAGACTATCACAGCCCACAGCAGAGATAGAGAGGAAGGGTATCTTAGCAAGTGATAGTTTTACTTGACAGTCTCAAGAACAGAAAACAGATTGTAATGGGAATATGTTTATACCAAACAGAACATGTTTATACCAAATTCCTAACTTGGTGGCTTAAATTCTGTGAAGTAAATCCTATTTTAATTAATTGAGAAGAATGCCACCTACTGGTATGTCCCATGCACATTTCTATTTTTATCTGTGACTTTTCTATTATAGCTTTTTAGTGTTTGAGATTTGAGATCATAGTTTGAAGTTTGTATATTTAAAAAAAAAAAAAAAAAAGTTTTATTTTCTGGTCTTCATGTACCTATTCCTTTTTCCTTGAGACTTTATAAAATCCTCATTGAAAACAGGGCTAGGTCCCCCATGCCTTGTAAAGATTTAAAGTGCAAATCTGAGCAAAAAATCTGCTTTTATGAATCCTGCACCTTTCAAAGATTATATATATATTTTAAACTACTTTGCTAGTAGGAGAGACATTGGATCGAAAGGAAAGCAACAACAACACAGGAGCAGATTTGATACAGTAAAGTGCTATTGGATATAAATAATTTATTTGTCTATTTGTTTTATCCATACAATAGGTGTGGAATACAAGATCTGAAAAAAGAATTAAGCTTGGAAAATAAGACGGGTCTAAAACTATTTGAAAAATATTAGCGTATGAACAATGCAAGTGGAAGGGGGTTAGAACCATCTGAAGTTCAAGGGGCCCTTTAAGCCTAACATTTTGTCTCCAGCTTGGCACTAAGCTCTTTTAAATAAAACAATAAAATAGAGGATGTGTTGACTCTTCGCTACCTAGACCTCCAGTAAAATCTCCTTGGCTCTCCTTCTGTATTTACTAAATCAAAACATTTCTAATCACTTTGTTTTTCTGAAGCAATTTGTTTTGTGTTAAGGTGGTATTTCTTAATATGAAAAGTATGTAGTAATCATATATGTTCCAATCATAGAACAAGGACTTAAAGAGCCGAATCCTTCACCTGGAAGGTTCTTACCGATCCAGTAAAGAGGGACTTGTTGCTCAAATGGAAGCAAGGATCACAGAGCTAGAAGAACGTCTTGAAAATGAAGAGAGGTAAAGCTAGTTCTGTTAAGATTAAAACATGTATGTTTGTGTATGCTAATATGGCCTCTTGCTAATATTATATCTAATAAAACTAATTTGACTTTTTTTCACAAACAACAAAGTGGTTACTGTTTCATGTAAGTGTTGCAGGTTTTCTTTTTGGAAAAAAAAAAAAAAAACAGACTAGAAATTGCATTAAATTTAAAACTGTGCACACTGATAATGTTTTTACATACCTCATTATTGTATCAATGTCTGATATCAGTAACAAACTTAGAAATACTAACTATAGTTGAACATTTCAGTTGTCACATTCACTTAATTGTTTAATCTTGGAGGAATATATTCTTTATCTAAATATTGCAAGGCATCAGTAAATCAAAACAATGGTCATGAGTGTTTATTTAACTCTTATAATATTGCTAAGAAGTTATCTTGGCAGGATTAGAAGTATTTCAGCTTCTTTTCTTACAAGGTTGTCCGCTGTTTGTTTTTCCAGGGATAGGGCTAATTTCCAACTAAATAACCGCAGACTTGAGAGAAAAGTGAAGGAGTTAATGTTGCAAGTAGATGATGAACATCTCTCATTGACTGACCAAAAGGACCAGGTAGAGGGAAAGACTAATATGCTACTAGGAATAATATCAGATATTTGCATAAATCATCATATGTACAAGATATTGCAGAAGAATATAGGTAGATACTGATTATTCTGTTCTTTATGAAGTTCCCATTAATGAGATATGCAGTTTCCATTGTCATCATGTTCTTTTGCCTAGTACTAAGTTACTAATTTCTAAAATTATGAAAATGAAGCACTTACAGAAGCAATACTGTAATTGCTTTAAGAAATTAAGCCAATAGCAGTCAGTATATGATCTGTATGTGATAGGATGCAATATAAATATTATATGATATTGTTTATTTATATTTATAAATTCTATATTGTGACCATAAAATTTTGTTTAAAGAAAGAAGCTATTTATTATTACATACAGTCTCTAAGTATTACGTATATAGAGATATTCTCATAACAAAGTGTTGTGCCATTTCTGTGGTCTTTGTTGATTCATTGCTTAAAACATATTTTGTTTCAGTATTTGAGTCAAGTAGTAAATATCATGCCTAGAGAATGAACAGTGTGTTTCAAAAAGCAGACATCTGTTGTGGGAACAATCTTGTAAAATTCTCTGGGCTTAAAATTATATATTTCTTTATAGTATTTGTCTGGTAAAGTTGCTTGGCCATCTTGCTGTTTTACTCTATCACAGCAATATTTGCTTGTTATTTTTTCTTAAAACAAACAAACAAACAAAAACTATCCCATCAAAACTTTTCTCAGTTTAATGTTGGCTTTTGAATATTTCTGAAGCATATTATTACAGTGTCATTACACTGGCAAAGTTGTGTCTTTATTCTCCCTCTCATAGATGCTGGAAGAATAAAATTCTTTATTAAAATAGTCCTCTAATCAGCTGACATGTAAATATTTCAGTTGAGTTTGCGTTTGAAAGCAATGAAACGTCAAGTTGAAGAAGCTGAAGAAGAAATAGACAGACTGGAAAGTGCTAAAAAGAAACTTCAGAGAGAACTGGAAGAGCAACTAGACGTAAATGAACAATTGCAAGGACAACTTAATGCTGCAAAGAAGGAACTAAGGTAGGATGATTTGGCAGACAGTACAATTTGTGTTACTTGCTACTTGATCTCTTGCTCCGTTAGTCTCCGAGGAGGAGGCTTCCTGTAACAGACCTCAAGTTTGTTACAAGCAGATAGAGTTTGAGGCAGAGCTGTGAAACTCTTCCATGTTTCCTTATCCTACAGACTTTCTCCAGTTCCTTTCAGGGTCTGTCTGCTGTATAGTCACTGAGGCATGGGATAAAAAGTAGAAAAAAGTATTAGGACTTTGCACTCCTGTCATTTGTAGTGACAAAAATTTCCTGCTGATGTTTGGGAGGAACAGCTATCCTGTGTTTAGTTTTCTTTGGGCATCACTGAACACTGCCATGTGCAAAGCGTACAGTTTCCCCTAGCTGTGAGTTTAGTTAGACTTGCTTGAAAATATGATTGACTGATCTTCATTCTCTTGCATGTTTCTTTTTATGTAAGACATGGTCTATGTTAAACTGCCTTTATAAGAGCACAAGTCTCTGACATCCTTTAAAAAAAGCAAACACTACCTGTCAATGTTATGTGCTTTGCAAAAGTATTCTGCATACAGATGTGCAGTTTAATAGCACAGGTGTGTGTATTTTTGTTTCAGTAGACGAAAGAAGTCACCAAGTAAAATGCTGACTGATTTTGATGATGATGACGATGATGATGAGTTCAGCACGGATGGCGATAGTCTCTGTGAAGTGCCTTCAGGAAATAACTTTTCAAAAGATGATGACACAATAAACTAAACTATTGAATCTATGATTCCTTGAAACTGGTGGAAGAATAACCTAAATTATCAAGAAACTGAATATTCTAGAAGCCAAATACCATAAAGGGATGTAAGACCTGCAAATTTAATGTTTCCATTCATACTGTGCCATTTTCTTATTTAGATATCCTCTGTTTATTATAGAAAACAGGATTGCATTATAAAACAGCTATAAAACTTGGTTATATATAACTACTACTGAAAACACGGGGATAATGTTTCACATTGGAAATGTGATTTTGCTAAAATTTGGTTTAAGTAAAGAGCCATTTGAAAGTAATTTAAAATTAGCTTGTAGTTATTAAAATATTTTCCCCTAAAATTAAAGAAGCCACAGACAATTGTTTAGTAATTGTAAGTACAAAGGAATGATGTATAGAATGTAAATATTTTAAATCTGATCTTTTTATTGACTACTTTAGTACTACTTTGTAAAGCTTCAAAAATTATATAAATCAGTTTCATATGTAAAATATCTAAATGTATACTGAATATTATATTTGGGTTTTAACAAAACAAAAAGAAAAAGAATATATTTTTGTGCATTACAGAGCAGATTCACTGTTCCTGAGCCAGGAAGTACATTCTAATTTTAAAAACAGTGCAAGTTTTATTGTGTATGTGTTAAGATCAAGTGCTAATTCTGCCTGTTGACTTTAAAGGGGCCATCACATGTGCATGACAAGTGAGGCTTGCCTACTACTTTCTTGTAAGCTGTCTGGGAAGCTTTCTGTCCATATGAGGGAGGGATGAGAATGAAGTCAGTTACTACTTGGCATTTTTCATTTCCTGAAATGGACTCCATGCTGCAAGGGGCGCACAGGACTGTATGCCTGCTCATTTGAGGGCACAAGGACAGGCTAATCTTAAAGACTCTGGGGAGTCCTACAAGAAATTGCATCCAGGAAACAAAAGTATGTAATCTGATTTTTCTTTCTAACCTGTTCTTGAGCATCTATTTGTAACGTATTGCAATGTATGGCCATGTATGCAGATACATATTAGTATTTCAATTTATAGAAATATCTGCATTTTGGATGATCCATCTGTTGAACAAACTGTGGGAAATTAAAAAAAAAAAAAAGCATCGCAGATTTAATTTTAAAAGCACTTTCCATTTTATTGCTAAAAATATTTTTGTTGTTTATCTTACATCATTTTTGCTCCTTTGCAAAATATAATTTTAAGGAAAGGCACTGCGATGTTATTTTATTAATAAACCATAGCTATGTTCCCTCTTGTTATTAGTATTGGTCCCCAGTTACATATAACTGAACACTTTTTCAGTGAATGTGCCCACTATTAGTTATTGTAACTGTAAAAATATTTAACCTGGTGTTCCTGGGAGCTTCCATTACTCCCACAGCAGTATCTACTGAAGAGGACAAATTTAACAGCTCTGAAAGTAAGGCAGATAACCTTGCTTAAGGCAAAAGTTCTGACAATGGAGCATCCATTTTCATATGATTATGTGAAATGAAACTCCTGCCTGGCAGATCAGAAATATATTCATACACAGCAGATTACAGACTCTGTTGCCATATAATTCCCTTCAAATTGATTTTGATGGATTGAGATATATGGGAACTAACAGGAACTGAGTAGTTATGGTTGTGTAATTTTGCTGCAGTATCAGCTTTACTATTTTGGCAAGGTCAAAACAGCTCTTCTTCCAGGAAGATCTGCACTATACTGTATTGACAATCATTGTATAACCTGCTGTGATTTATTTTATGTTTCATTAACATGTTTGTGTAGACTTAACTTTAATCAAGTGATTCTGATTTTCAGTTCTGTTCTGGTACTCTGTCCTAATGTTCATAGATAACTATTATTTCAAACCACTGGGAGAAAATCACATAATATTGCAGCTACCTCCAGTTACACTAAACTGTAAAAGAAAAATTCACTTCAAATAAAGAGTAAGACAGCTCCCGCTGTTCTTTGTATGGTACATTTAGCTCAATATGACAACTGAATTTCATATGGAAGATGTGTAAGTTTAAAATAGAACAAGAATATAATTATCTGAGAAACACTAATGCTCTTGAAAGGGTTTCAGGAGAGATCCTGCCTGTTACACCTTGCCACTCCCTGCTATGTCATCATCAAAAGAACTGTCCTTTGCTTTTTCCTTTAGACTTGGAAATGGCATTTCCTCTAATGATATGCCTAAAATCAAAGAAAATTTTAAAACATTGGAAAGGGCATTTCAACTCATTCACAAAAAAAAAATAAATCTCTTGTTCTGTTTCAATACATGATGCTCTCTGAAGTGGATCCCATTGGTAATTTGGGCTGGTTTATTTAAAGAGTCTTTCCAAGGAAGTCAGACAATCCTACTGTATTCTGTTCTGGAAGTTATGCTTTGTCACCTCTGTATTTGAAGTGCCTTTTTTTACTTGTCAGATCATTTGTTACCAAAATACAGCTACTATCATCCATTCACTGACCTGCATTTTGTGTATGATAAACATTGTAGCTATGGTCAGGACAGGGTCTTGATCTTGATTGCTACAAAAAGTATTAGTTATAGTTCAAGGAAGTGTGTTTTATTCAGTTCATCTCATGGCAGTTTTTGATCAAAATCATCAAGGCTCTTGAACCATAAAAGCTGGAAATAGGAGAATATGTGAAGAACCATGGATTTGAAACAGTTCCTAGAACACTGTACAACATCAGAACTTTTGGTGTATTACAAAATAATTACTTGAATTATTAGCTGTAATAATCTTTGACAATACCATAGTATCTTATAACGAACAGACCTAAGCCTGATCATTTTTGATGTGAACCTAACTTGATGCCTGATACAGTGAATACTTCTCTTTCAAGTGTAAGTAATCTGTGATGAGCATTGCACATTGTGTCCTCTGTGGAATTAATGGCCTTTCATATCCCACTGAGATTATGACTACTAGTATGTGGTGAGAGAGAAACCTCCTATAAAAATATTTCCTCCCATTAAAGTTCTATTCTGCCTGCGTGAATTCTGGATGTTGGACTATGGTAGGCCTAGAAAAGCATGAGGCTCTACTTTTGTAGTTTGGAGAATAGTTGACTTCTACAGGAGTGTTTTTTTTTGTTTTAAGTCACTAGAATTTAACAACTGCTCCAAGACCTTTCAGTGGCAATTGATATACAATGCAAAATATGTAAATGCAAAACCAAAGAAGCAAACAAAATTATTCTGCCCTCCACAAACTTTTTACTCGCTATCCAAGTAATGAAATCAAGGGTATTCTTCATGTGTAATGGATTTTTAGTGCCTTTGAATTTGGAAGTCATCTCTTTTCATTAAAGAATTAAGGTTTTTTTGAGATTGTCTCTTTTTCTTGTATGGAAAAAGAAAAAGGAAAAAGTCTTCTTCCTCATGCTGTCCTCTGTACCTGCTTTCCTGCGTCTCACCTGATTTAAGGAAAACCCTATACTGTACAAATCCTTTCATAATTCAACGTTATTAGTTGCTTTTGGTGGTTCAATTATCAGGCAGTCGTCTGTCCTGTACAATCTCCCGGTGATGAGACTATAACTTGTTGATTAATCTGCCTTATTCTTCTGATTTATACTCATTCTTTTCAACTTCCTTTTTTCCTAGATAAATAATCTGTTCTGATTTACAACTGATTTTCTAAACTACTCTAAAAGCCATGTGCATTCCTCATTTTTTACAGACCAGCTGTATGCTTTGCTGAGTGAGCTACGCAGTGCAGTAGTTGCAGCGTTTTGGCCTTTTCTGCTTTACACAACATATTTCAGTAATTAAATGTTGATGCTTTTAGCTTATTGAAGCTTTTTTGATCCTGCGACTGAAGCAACACATTTCAGCTGCTTCATTTCTACCAACTGCAGCTATCAAGTAACACTGCAGAATATTCAAAGACTTTGCTGAAAGAGCAACATTCTGTAGAGATTGTTGGGGTTTTACACATTTAAGTTGTTCTTATTTGTAAAAGGGGCTGATTAGGTAATATGTTTGACCTACCTACCCAACTGTGATATAGTGGGGAAAACTTGTTTGTTATTTCAAAACTTATTCCTGAGAACTGGGTTATTGAGAAAAAGATACAGAAATGTTAACAGGAAGGTTTTTAATAGTAGATGTTTTTTTCTTAACGTGTAAGAAAGGAAGCACTTAGGAGAAGAAAGGGAGTAAATTTCAACAGACAAGGTCAAGGGCAGTAGCAAACTGGGCTCACCTACCTCCACAGAAGTGTGACAGCTCTTTACTGCTTAGTACCAGTGAACTTCATGTGAGGTCAGCAAGGGTCTGTGTGCATTGTGTAAGAGGAAACATCCAATCTTTTCTCTACTTCTAACAACAATTTGCTGTTTTATTCAGATTCTGAAGCTTTATGACATTAGCAGAAAAACAGGCAAGGAATAAAAATGAGTTAAATTCTGAGCACAGGTGGATGATGAAAGTTTAAGGTCTCCAAGTTGCCAACAGGAAACAGTAGGAACACTTGCGGGCAAGTGCAGAGAAGGGACTCACTACAGGTAACGAGTTTTTTCTATGCTTTCTCTACACTTCTCTTTCTTCAGCAGCTTTGTGAATAATGATATAGCTATGTAACCCCATATATATATATACATGTGTGTATATATATATGTATATGTATATATGTATACATATATATATATATTTGCTAGCATCAAGCAGTTATTTTATTTAGTTGCATGCAGTCTGAATAGGATGAAACCTAACAACAGCATAATGTGAAATAGAGGAGAAAATATAGATGGTGAAAAAGATCAATGCAAGATGCAGTTCTGGTCCGTTGGATTTTGACTTTCCATTTACTCCCTTTAAAAAAAAAAATGGTACTAGAAATAAATCACTTAAGCCAACGTAAACCAACAGATACCTAACAAGTTGGATGGATATAAGATTTTATTTCCAGGGAAAACCCTGTGAAGTTTCAAGATTAAGGGACTGTAGGGAGTGTACTGACGTATCGTTAGGAAATATCTATTTCCTGTATGCCTTTGCAGTAAAGATTCTCAAGAAAGTACAGGTAAGTTGAATGATAGTGCTGAAAACAGAGCAGCATTTTTTTTTTTTTTTACCTATGTGTATATTTCTGTGGATTCACTGTTAACGGAGACTGATTAACTGCATACTGCTGTGCAGTGTGGGTATTTCTGCAAAGCAGAACTCCTTCAGACCTTGGGAAGCTGAGGTGCCTGCCACTATCAGAAGCACCTAATTTGCACAGTTCTCTTTGTATCTTATCTTTTTTTTTTTTTTTTTTTTTCAAAAAGAAATTGTATGTGTAATTCTGTGCTTTTTCTTGAGTTTGGCTTTTGTTTGAAGATGGATGTGTTTCCTGCTTTGCTTTTCTGGGCAAGGTAAGGAAAGCATTGCTGCCCTTGAAGTGGAAAGAAAAAGGAGACCGTTTGGGACTCAGCCCTCTGAAACTCAGTCTGTGCCAGAAATGAGCATTAACTTTTCTAGAAAGCAGTTCTACTCTGCGTATGAGAGTTGAGATGTTGATTAAAAATTCACTTAACAGACCCACAGAGTTAGCTATCCTCAGCTCAGGCTGGCCTTTGTTTTCCTGGGAGATAAGAACTGAGAACTAGAACTCAACTTGAGTGAAGTTGCCAGCATGTGATTTCTGTACTATAGATGAGATTGAGCTTGGTATACTTTTAATTTTGTTCTTCGAGTCTTTTGGTTAAAGTAGAGCAAATCCTGTTTAAGTAAAAAGGACTAATTGCATATACATGTAAACAGCTGTAGCATGCAAAAGCAAATGCATACATACATACTGAAGGCAGAGAGCTAGGTGTGCATCTCTGCGAGTGCTGTATCAGTTGTTTTGGTGCCTGCTTGCAATTCAGTAGCTACTGTCACACTACAGTTAGTATAAATCCTTTCTGGGGAAGAGCACTTTTAGCCAAGGCAGATTCTTGGATATTGTGTATGTAAAAGAGTCCCAACAATCCTCTTCATTTGTCTTTCAAATACTTATCAAAAGGAAAAGAAAGGAAGCTGAACCGTCCAGAAAAGACAGCATAGTTTAACAGTTGGGGTGGAACACTGGGAGCCAGGAGGATTTTGGTTTCTAATCAATTCGAGCTGCTGGTTCACTGGTTCACACTTTGACCTCTTTGTATTTTTGTAAACATGCCTAGAAGATGACACACAACAGTCGATCTCCTTGAAAACTTTATGCTGTGTTTAGGTTGAAGCTTCATGGATAAAAATATTAGGAGGAAATGCCAAGAATCTTATTGTTCAGTGAATCTGATTTTCCAGCAAATCGGCTTGCTGTGCTGTTTAGCCCTTTGCCCTGTGGACTCTTATGCTGCAATGCTCCCTAAGTAGGGAACTATATCACTTGCCACACATTTGAGACTGAAGGTCTTCTTGTGCTGGCTGTGCAAAAACCAGCAGGATCTGTGGAATGTCTTTGCTGCAGAGGTAAAGCCCTACGTCTAGATTTCCTTGCTTTAGGGGCAGTTTCAAGTTTGTTTTTCTTCAAACAAAAACAAAATGGTTTATTGTGTTACAGGCAGAATGGTTATGAAAAGAGGGAAGGAAAAAATAAAGTAAGTCTAATAAAATGATGTAAAAGCTGTAACCTTAGCCAACCAAAGCAAGGATGCTTCCTGAATTGAGCTATGTTTACTTTAAACACAGCTTACTGTGCCATGTTATTTCAGTACATATTGTGTGTGGTATCCAGCTATTTTAACGATAAGATCAGATTCACAATTCAGATCAAAATATCTCTCCCAGCTGTGAACTTCTTAAGCATTGCTAAGAGTCACAATGGAAGGCTGTGGTCTATGTGGTGCTATATGACTATGCACACAGATAAATATTTGTCAGGACGTCCAAGACAGCCTGAGCCTCCTCAAAAGCTCGAGCCTCCTCTAAAGATCAGGAGAACTCATATCGTCAGTTCACCTGGCATCCTTTGGCTATGAAACTTTTTCAAATGGACTTAATTTAACAAGCACAGTGGGACAGTGGGATAAGCAGAGAAGAGAAAAGAATGAGTAAGAAATAGGGCCACTACAGCCCCTACCCATATGAGGGGAAGGGAGTCTATACAGGTGTGTGCCCAATAAATCTCCTGTATGCATGCTATGGTATATCAACCACCTTTCCCCTGAATTTCCCCTGCTTCTTGCTAGATTCTCTGCTAAGAAAGTGACCGATAGTGGCATTGGGAAATACCTACTCATGAAGCTAGAGTCCTTCATATCCTCTCTGCAGGAGAAAGGTAACTAAGTTTGCACATATATAACAGACCAGCTCAATATGCTTACAGACTCAACTATTTGTTTTTAAAATGAGACAGTTGCCATTTAAAGACAAGTATATATCAATAAGTGTGTTTGCAATAGGTTCCATGAAGGCATTGTTTCAAAGACAAAACTGGCTTTTCATCAGACTTGCCCCCATTTCATGGCAGGAATCTTGACTACACGTATAGGATTTTATTTTACTTAGGCTTTTAGCTTGTGTCCACATGTGAAATGAGAGGCAGGCAGTATCTGTGATCCAGCCTGACATCAGAGCAGTAGTACTGGAGATGTCCTGATGCACTGTGGGTATGGCCTTAAGCACCTACCATTCAGCTTGTTTGAGCAAAATAATGAGCTTTTTGTAGTCATGTAACTACCACTTACCTAGCCTCTTGTTGCAATATGTTTGTATTCACCTGGAGGAATTTTACTGCAGAGCTTCAGCAGCGCTGTTTCCAAGAAGTCATGTGCTTATGACATAAGCCTCAGGATCCCATATGTAAACTGCAGCATCTGTTGATGTCTGTGTGCCATCAAATGAAGGATATTAACAGTTTTATTTGAAGGGTAGGGGGTAGTGCAGGTGGCAGAAGGCAAGTGAGCACCTGGAAGCCCAGTGGGGCAGGAAGTCTGCCTAGATTTGTTTTGTACAGTGTCAGGCCTACCACGCAGGATGAGTAACTCCTGGGTAGAGTAGGTCTACCTGCTGAGTAATTAAACCCCTACCTCCTACACCTGCTTAGCCGGGAACATCAGACTGATTTCACAAACTCCTATAAATCTTGCAGTTTTAGTTTTTCTTCTCAAGAGCATAAGGATACCAACTAGCCACGGGACGTACTGGTGATACCTATGACACAAACTGCAAGTGCACTTTCCCAAAGCATACAGGCAGTGATGTGCTGCTGATCACAACCTGAGTGTGCACAGCTGTTTGCTGCCCCAGACCACCTGTAAGGCCCTTCGAGAACACTGCAGCAGTGCAGAGAATCACATAAAAGCAGCACATTTATAGCTCTGATTGGCACTTTATCTAGTCAGTGCAATGGTTCTCATCACATTTATAACTTCTACAAATTTAGAAATAATATGGAGGAAAAAAGGGAGGTTGGTACTCATTAACTTTGCTGCTCCTCTGAAACTTTTCATTGCTCAGCAGAGATTGACATTCTTGGCTCTTGAGAAAAATGAAACAAAACGCCACAGAACAGGGAAAGTTTCGATGTAAGTTTTCCAGAGAGAAGTCTTAAACATGGGAACTGCAGTCAAGACTGCAAGATGCTTCAGATGAATTGTTCTCATCAACAAGGAGAGGAGCCATAAACCTCAGAGGAAAGGAAGCTGAGAGTAGGGGAGCACACCCCGCAGGTGGCAGCAGAGAGCAGGCAGTAATAGTCCCAAACGTCCTGCCAATGCAAATCTTAATCCCAGTTTGTAGGTATATTTTAATACATCATGAATTGTATTTAATGACATAATGCACTCTCTGCACTGTGACTGTATGCATTTACCAAAATACAGGATTTTGTTGCAAAGAATCTCACGCTTGGATCCGTGATGCTGGTGACCACTACCAGCGGCAGTCATAATTTGCCCAGTGGCACTGCTGCCTTATTTTGTTGCTGACATCCTTCAGTATAATGAGGTGGTAAAAGTCATCCCTTAGCACTGTTAAGCAGCTAGGAAGTCCTGCTGTGACTGTCATTCCAGATGAGGTATTGCATCCTCTTTGATGACTTCTGTTAATTATGGTCTAATAGTATAAACTAGCTCATGTGGAGCTGACTGTTATACTCCCTCTGCAAAGAGGGTTCATATATAAATGAACCTGAAGGAGGTCTAGAGAAGCTGAAGTGTATGTTGAAGCTCAGGAAACTTGCGATTGAACTCCAGCCATAGCACAGATTTCTTGCAAGCTGGAGGATATTATTTAATAATCTTCCTTGGATATTTAACATTCTCTTTGGTTATCAATTCTCCACCAATGTAGCACAGGACAGAACAAAGCCAGGCTGCCATTCTGAGAAGTATGCCCTACAGAAAGTGATCTGCTCAACAACGATCCTTTTCAGTAAATAACTATAGTCAAAATAGCATTTAAGATATTAAGGTGTGTGAAGTGACTAAAGTGAAAAGGGGTGTGATGCTTTCCTATAAAAGTGCTGCTGCTGTAAGAAGTACTCAAATATACTATTGCATCACTAGAACAGATTCACAGAAAACTGATGACAGTCCCGGGTCTGGAGAACTTAATTTGAAGAGCACCTGGATATACTGAACTTGTTCAGAGGTTTGTATTATGTGATGACATTATGTGATGTGAAGGACAGAAAGTGCATTGATCAACATCTACTCTACTCTGTCTTGTAACACTGACAAGGAGACAATCACTAGAAGGGAGTAAGGAATGTCAAACAAAAGCCTACTTTAGTAGGCTTTTCTAAACCTGTAGTTCAGAAAGTAAGCTAATTTGTAATGATTAGAAATCCAGGGAAATATTTGGAGGGAATGCGAAGGTAATTAATATCTGTCTCTTGTGGAGTTCTTACATCTCTCTCTCTGAAACAGGAAATCCTGGCCACTGACAAGTTCGACAGCTCTGATGCAGTCTGAGCATCTGTACTACTCTGTATAACAGCAAATGATGATCTGAGAGATGATGTGAGGTAGTTAGTGACCAGAATTTCTCGGAAACTGAGTTGTCTTTTGCCTCAACACTTCAAGGTACTTTCAAACAATGATTTCCAGTATCACTTTAGATCTGAGTACATTCCATCTAACTTCAGGCACTGACCTAGAAAGGTATCAGCAAAGTAATAAAAGTATGAGTAGATGTGTTTGAGCTTTTGTTAGGGGATATTTTTTTGTGACCCTTCTCAGAAGTTTCCCCCTTTTTCATCTGACACAACACGATCCTAGTATCTCTCCCTTTCACAGAAACCAAGACCTGTTTGATGTTTGTTTACTGGGATATGGATCAACACCAGTGACCAGTCCATTTGCAAAGATACTGCTTGTGATGTGCAGAACATGACCTCTGCAGGCTAGTGAATTTTGAGGGGTCGCCATTTCACTGTGTGGACCGTAAAAGTTATTCCACTTTTCTAGAATTCACACAAAACAGTAATGAACTGTGGTGAAATGAGTATGATTTATTTACAGGTTTTACACTAGCCATGTCATCAGGAATTTGTCATGTTTAATAGGTGATTGAGATCACAGTTTCTACTTGAACAGGTTCCCCTGTTTGTATCATGGAGTTCTGTACAAAATCATGCTCTTCTTGTCCAAAGGAAAACTCAGAATTTCCACAAAGCTAAAACCTAATCTTTTTTGAAGATTTTACATTAAAATGATCAGATGGTGTTGACCAAAAGACGGCTAAATTTTCAGTCAAAGCAATTACAAATGTCTAGACCATGTCTGGCTACAGAAACACTGGAATTCCAAATTATATCTACATAACAGGGTAAGTCATTGCACTATAACCTTTGTGTTGATGTTGCAAAGTTGTTGCTGGTACCAAATTAGGGTAACTTAAAGGTAGACAAGAAAACTGACCTGTATATTTCAGCTATTTCTGGTACTATCAGACAAAGAGCAATCCAACCAGAGGCTGAAAATCTTGCAGAGAACTTGATGGAATCTGGAAAATACACCGAGCACGTGTGGTATTAGTAGAAAAATAATAAACTACATCAGCCAGAAAAGGTTAAAAACTGAAGACTTTGTATAGGTTCTGTAGATCAGGGAAATGAAAGACAATTGACCTGTGCCAGCACAAGTAGATTCCAAATTATCTTAAAACTATGTGGTTGTCAATATATGCTCAAGGAGGCTCTGAAACTGGGCTAATAGGAAGTAAATGAAATAAAACAGCAACAACCACCAAACTTACTTCAGATATCCTTAGTGTTGATGTTAGTCTGTACCTGTTTGTGCTTGTCCTGCACTGCAAAAATCCACCCTAGGGATGAGGAAGTTAATGTCAGGTTCCAACTGGGGTCAAAACTTCAGCCAAATATCCAATTATGTGTTCCAACTTGCTATTTTTCTAGGTCCCTCTGTTGCTATCAAAGGATCGCCTTTATACTAAAATGATTCTAAATCTCGGGGTGAGATGCTGTTTATAGTTACAACAGATTTATATAGAGAAGTTATTGTATTATACAGGAAGGTTTTGACAACCATTGTAGTACCCCAAAAATGTTCTTTATATATTCATCTTCAGTTGTGGTTTATGAACACATTGGCTGCTGTCCCCTATCATGAGTCAAGGAAAAGAAAACACTATTTTATTGAGAAACCTGTTTCAACATTGTCACCTTAAGGACGGGGACAGAAATGCTCAGTGGGCCTACAATTCTAGAGTTTGTTTCAACCACTTTTGTCTAATGGTTAATTCTACAGGATCTTTTTGTTTAAATATATTCAACAGAACACCAAACGTATATTAACAGAAGAGAACCCCAAAATTCATAGAGATACTATAACTCCAGTAATATGTGAAGTTGGAAATGTACCAAAATTCTTTCTTAAGAGCCTGCTAGCTTGTCTGCAGTCAGAATATTTTGGTGTATTTTGCATTCTAACACTTTAGCAAAAGTAAAGTGTTTGTCATAGGACAGCTGATTGAAGATGATTTCTGGTGTTTGTTACCTTCCCCTATAAGGTTTGCTCAAATAAACCAAGCTAGAAAATAAACAGACAACGGTTCTTTCTATGTATCCAGTATATGCAATTAATGTATTACTTGATTATAGTCTCTGTTCAACATCTGTAGAACTTATTGGGAATTTTGCTATTGACTTTAGAGGCAGGAGGATTGGGCCTGGTGTTACTATTAGTCCTTTGTTAAAAGTTACAAATATAGAAATTTCCAGGGACGGAGTGATGGTCTAACATCCTGTTTTCAATAGCGGACAATTCCCAGTGCCCCTCAGGAAGGCAAATCCCCTCCTCTCTTTCCCCTGCGTAGTCTGAAGTCAGTTGTGTCACAGGAGACTAGTATCAGTCTCTTTATTAATTGCTAGCCATGTAGGTAAACCTTACTGATAACTCGGACTGAATTCATGCTAGGTAGTTCACTGGTTTTGTCTGACCCAAACCTGATCCTGTACATACGTATGTACCTCCTTCCTTCAATACTAGCAACTTCTTTGTTCAGTGACCTGCAATGGCAATGGACCTCCAGGTTAATTATAAAAAGCAATAAGATAGTTCTTTTGTACTACTTTAATTCTATTAACCCACATTAATATCCAGAGCACCTCCGTTTACTTCTGGTTATTATCAGGCAGATGCCTGTAAAAATAAGAGTTAGAAGTAGGGCAATTGTCTTTTAGCGATATTTTGTGTCTTTCTATTCTTGTTCTGTATCAGGGAGAATAGGTGTTCCAGACAGGGCTGTTCTAGGTATTCATTTCTCTCCATACCCCTCTTTTACCCACTTTCTCTGCTTATACTGCAATTCTAAAATCAGCAAGGTTAAGTTGTACTAACTAAAAGATGCAGTTAATCAACTGTTACACATATGACTGTGTATGTGTGTATTAAGAGAAAATAACCTTTGAATTAGACAATTTTAATGGGAAAAGAACACTCCTTGCTGAAGGTGCATTTTGTTATAAATACAGAAACCTTCTAGTGATAGTTTTCCATGCTGAAATACTTCTGTAAAAAGCAAGTGTGCAGCTGGGAGGAATTTAAAGACACCTCTAGAGATATGCCCTTTCTGTTTCTCTCTGCCAGGTGAAGATGAAATTCTGCCTGGGCAAGCTATAGACCAACTCAAGGAGGACTAATAGATTCTCTTGTGTTAGTTATGCAGTCCAGATGGTTTGATAGCTTGTGAAGCTTTCAGGTAACACCTTTGGAAGATTTCCAGAAGTGGGGATGCTGTTCTATTAACCTATAATAATAAACGTCTTGAAATAATCTGGATAGGCCAGAAGTGCAACAAAATGGCTGAGCATGATGAAGTTATGAGAAAGGGAAAGGATAACAATTAATTATGGAAATTCAAATTTCCGGTCAACATTAATCATGCTTTTATAAATACTGTATATCTACAAAACTAAGTATACATGTATATTATTAAAATTAGGTTGGCAAACTTAAAGACTTCATCAGCAGACATGGTTTGAAATCCTTTTACAAAAGCATGGTGGAAGCACTAGAGACAGGGCTCAGGCATTTGAATAGAAAGAGTAAGATAAAATGGAGTTGAGTGATGCAAAGGAGGAGCAGCCTTCCTCAGAGCCTGCAAAGAGTTTGTCGTAATATAGAGTCACTTACTGAGCACTCCTTTCTGCATATTTTTTGCATTTTTCTTCGATACAAGTAGAGGTAAAATGTAGGCCCATTTTGAAATGTGGGGAAATATTTTTGTGGAGATTTCCTCCTTCGAAATCTCCTTATTGAAATAAATTTACAGAGTAAGTCAAAACTCCATGGAAATTAATGGCTTGAGTCATTTGCAAGGTCTTTTGATAGTGTACTCGCTAAGTTTTTGTTTTTGTTTTTGTTTTTTTTTTTTTTTTCTCTGCAGAGAGAAACCTGATAGGAATAAATCCACCGAGGAAACAGTTTAATTTAAGAATAGAAACTTCATTTCTGAATTATGAGCAATCTTGCAAACTAGTTAATTTCCTTTTGTAGACCAGCCTTTGTCACCCAAAAGCCACAGGTTTACTTGGATTTCACATTGTCATCAGACAGGCAGAATGTCAGGAAATCCTGCTGTACTGGTTCAGGTCACTGATACCAGTTTCATCCATTTTAAAGGCTGTAATATTTCTTGAAAGTGACTTCCTGGAATAATTCACATCTCTTGCTCTGTGAACAAGACCCAGAACTATGCTTCTGTCAGCTGCATTCTTGCTAACTAGATGAGGAAAAACGTGCTCTTCCCCCTGAGCTGAAGAGGCCTGAAGAAAGGCAAGAAATCCGAGGAGTGGCCATCCAGACTCACAGATACAGTGTATGACCAAATATATAAGTGGCCAGGTGTGTGAATCCATTTCCTTCCTAAGACTGGGACTCTTGTTAGAGGGGTATTTTCCTGAGTAATATTTAGTCACTGTGATTGAGCTATTAGTAAGTGCCTTTAACTATTTAGTTGTCCCTATATACTCCCTCCTAATAACTTCACCTCAGTTAGGCCCAATGATATCTTCTGTATTAATTATAACTTTACTTCTTTTTTGATTACTATAACGGCTTGTGCGCAGAGGAAAGTAGACAGTTCTTGATGGGATAAAAAAACAATGTCCTTATGCTGTAGATACAGATAGGTCCACTAGAATATTTTTTAGGGCTGGAGGGACCAAAGTTTTCCTGATGATAGTTGCCTGATATCAAGAATCAGTATGATCTGGTATTTTATGGTTAAAACTCCTGCCCTTCCACCTTATTTTCTTTTTACACGATTTCTAATAAACATTTTAGTAGTATTTAGAAAGAAAATAAGAGGATGAGATCTTCGACTTCACAACTTTTATGCATGTGCCAGCTCTGGGTGTGAACAGGCAATGGTTTGCGAAAATCACTAATAATTGCTAAAGCACCATGAGCATCATTCTGAGATGGGGAAAGAGGAATGGAGGCCTTAAACCAGGTCTAAAACCAGGCACAGCCAGACAACGAAGAACTTTTGTAGTATCTGTGCAGGTGCTCAAGAAAATGCCTGTTTGCTTTTATTGATTAGAAAAATATTCCATCATCCTCTGCCCTGAAGTAGGGCTGAAGTCTGCTACTTTTTATTCCAGTCTTCTATCATAAAATGGAACAGAGTGTAGTTTTTCCCCCTTCTTCCTCTTCTGTTTCATTTCCTATGGAGAAATGAAGAACTAAGGCAAAATTTCCCCTTTGCAAGTTGGAAACAAAATATATGTATTGATTTCCTGTCTTTAACACTCTCGGTCCCTGAAACATGTCCATTGCTCTCATCTGTAGAACTTGTACTTCATAGTTTACCTCTGCCTCTAAAATTTACTTGTTTCCTGCCACAATAACAGTACTAAAAAAAAAATAATAACCTTTTGGAAGAGATCTATCATTTGATATCATCTCTAGGGAGTGGAATAGTTTTAAAAGCAACTACCCAACAATATAACTGTGGTGCTAATGGTGGGCGTGCCTGTTTTTTGCTCTCCTACCTACCTTAACCAGTTCAATTATATGACCTGGCCGAGTCACACCCCTGCATGAGCAATGCTGCTACTCCTATGCTGCATTATTTTTACGTGATGTTTATATTGAACTGTCCTGCTTGCATAGCATAGGCTGACTAAAACAAAGCCTACTGCTGAAGGAAGAATGACAGGCTTCTAGAACTGCGTATCTATCTCAGGGCACATTGCAATGGGCTGTGACCATATGCTAACTGAACAGGAAGCTCATGTGAAAGAGGAAATGGTGAAGATGAATCAAGGGGTGGTACTTCTGCTGAATAAGAACTGAACTGATGCCATACATGCTTCAGCAAAATGGGAGGTGGTGCTACCTAGAGACCAAAGAGTTAGTGACTGAAAAATGTTACCATTACCTTATTAGCTTTGATGGCCAGTTCTGCATTCTTGTCCAGATATGAATTTGAGTGACAAACCCATTCTGTTTTGTCCTTTCTCTCTCTTCTACAGTAAATGGTAGTTACCATTGCCTTGTATTATTTATTTATTGAGCTATCTAGGATTCTGCGAGTTCATTGATACATAGTTGAAAAAGTACTTTGAGAACCTCAGCAGGAAGATGGATTGTAATTCGGAGGTAAGAAAACAACTACAAACAGAAAGCATTAAAAGAAAAACTGTTACTGAAATGATAGTCACTGATTGATGACCAGTAAAAGTGGAATTGAGCTGCTATTGCAGGTAACTCAGGAATTTCTTTTTTGATTTAGTTCAACTGTAACTGAAATAATCACACAAAATGGGTGCTGAAGGCTTTGCAAAATAAAATATATAATTTGCATTTCAAACTCCTGGTGTAAGAATTCCTAATTATAGATGTGTGTATCTGAGATCAGCAGGGGAGGTTCTGAGCTTCTGTAGTAATCCTGTAGTTGCCATGTACTGAGAGTGTTATGTGACAGCAAACAGTTATGTCAAAAGGTTTGAGAAGTGATTTGATGCTTGTAGCTAAACCAAGCTGGATATTCAGATAGCTGTGCTATGTCACTTCAAAAGGCTAACTGCAAACCAGACTAGCTCCAAAATGTAGCAAAGGCGTATTTGCCAGTGCAAGATGCAAATATTGCTCAAGACCAGAACCGTACAATATTATATATTATACTTTGGTTTGTATACTGCATATAATGAGGCCTACAACTACAGAATTTGGAGGCTCAGTTTCAGATGACCATCCCCAAACAAGCTGTTTTATGTCTGTTAACAGGCCAACATTTTCATGCTAGCTGTAATGCCCAAAAAAGAAAGTTTGAGAGTTACATGATACTGAGCTAAGTGCTTATCTATAGAATACAAAGGTGAAAGCTAGCCGGGGGCAGGGGAGAATAAAAATAAAAAAATAAAAATTAAAAAAAAAAAAGAACAGCTCTGATGAAAAATAGGTGATCAAGCCCACGGGTCTTAACAAGTCTGGTTTTGAAATATTTTATATGCATCTGTCCATTTGACAGTCTTTGCTATAAATGGGTTTCATGCCTTCGGGATGAAGAAGGCAGAACAGATTTTAATCCCTCTGGAAAGTGAAGACTATTAGAAGTTAATTATAACACTTCATTTTTGTAGCGATACAAATGGGAATTTATAACCTTAATGACCATTTGTGTGAGTTCTTGCACAATTTGTAACTCCACAATTATTCCCCAATCCCACAGGACTAATATTCCAGCTGATAAGGTGTTACTGGGATTTTTCATCTGGACTCTGTCAGCTGTTAGTCTGAAGATGGAGGGAAGATATTGATGAAAAAAATGAGCCTTTTAACATGGCCACTTTGAGGCGATTTGTTAAGGTAAGGCCAGGCTGCCTAGTCCAACAGTATTGCTGACACAGTTTGCTGTTCTGTGAGGGGAGACCTATTCCCTACTCCATGTATTGTATGTCCTGTTGCTCATTTTGTGACTTTTAACATAAAGGCCTGTTGTTTCTGTGACACTGTTTCATTTCTCCTGCAGCATAACGGTCTTTTACCTCCTAGACGAGTGATGCTGGTGGAAAAAAGGTACTTACACTTCAAATTTTAAACAGTTTCTGCATAATCACATTAGCTGTTTCACAACAAGTATTGCCCTAGATATTCACATTATAGTGTCAGCTTGTAATTAACCTGCTGTTCCTTTGGATCATTGCGTTCACAAAAGCACTGGAAGGTTTTGAACTAAAAGCTCATCCATCCTGGTCAGATTATTTTCTGCCACCAAATTGTATAGAGTCTGAGCAGTCTGTATGGCTGTGTATATGTTTTATGCAGTCTGCACAAGTGTAAAAATACAAAGAATAGTGTTGGTTTAGTCAAACTAATCAAGTGGTGATTTACTTTCCATTCCGCCATCCTGTTTCTGTAAGTTAGTGCCATGTCCAAAGCACAGACAGCAAGAAGTGCCTGCAGAAGGGTGCTATGACCCTTGCAGGGAATAAGAGCTGTAAATCCTGGCAAATCTACTTCAGACTTTATCAGAGCTAGCCAGGTAGGGTCACAGGTCCAAGCTGAAACCAAGCAGATGTTTTTCCCTCATCTCTCAGTGATTGAAAGAGGGAATGGATTGTCTATGGCATGTCGCTTCTTGACTTACGTCTCCGTGAGGGGTGAGAGAGAAAACAAACCTTAAAATTCAAGGACCTCCTGAGTCAGTTGGTAGTTGTATTGATATATTTGTGATTTACAGTCCTTGTAGCTTGTCTTCCGTGAGTTTATCCAACTGCTTTTTGAGAACATTTATATCTTTCGTAAGCAGCGTATCCTGCAACTTAGACCTTTATTTGCAGCCCTTCTATGTATGTCTCACATTTCTGCAACATCTTCTCTTGAGCTTCTTATTTCGTACCTGGGGTACCAGATGTTTGTTCAATACCAGCAGCTCCATCCATAATCTCTGTAGTGTATCTGAGCTTTGGGGAGGGAGAGAAAGTTGCTATTCCAAATGTTGCTTCCATGCAAAGAGATGTTTGTTTGGTATTGTTTGGTGTTTTTTGTTTTGTTTTGGATTTGTTTGGTTTTGAGTCTTACCTCTACAGATTCTTTTCTGTCTTGGCAGAGCTTAGAGATTGAGACATTTTCAAATGTTTACTATGCACATAGGACCACGCAGCCTGCAGAATGGCTGAAGAAACTATAGGTGGGTGCACAGGATACACAGCCAATTAAATCAGCAAGGTAGAAAGCAAGTTAGACTCTTCACTACCCTTGTGCAGCTTGCTGATTTGGGGAAAGGGAAGGAGATGATTCTTAAAGCATCCAAACAAAAGCAGACTACTAACTCTGCATACAGGTTATTCTTTCTTAGAGGATTTTAATTTGGGGATATGCCCAAAGGCAGAAGATCCCCCAGTTGAAAGAGAGATTGGGATATGAGGCAGACATGGCCTGCTGCTATTTTCTAAGAAATAGGAAAAGCAGCTAGCAAATTAGACAAAGCTAAGCAAACTGGATTTGTATTATTGGTCTTTGTATTACCCGTGGACAAGTCTTTTCTATCCATCTGCACCAAAAAGATTTCCATCAAATTAATCATAATTCTCAAAGCTGATGCAGATCATGCAAGTTCTCCCGGAGACCAGATCAGTGTACCTCACTTCATCATAATTGGGCACGGGAAGAAAGGTCCTTTCCCATAGTGTGGTGCAAGTTTAGTTTCTGTGCCAGGAAAAGCAGTTCTGTCTGTGCCTGGCAATGACTAGACAGCCCTGTGTACACACATTTTCTCAGAGGGGAATGAAGTTCTGAAGGCTTCTCGCTAATAAGGAGAACTTCACAGGTATGTGAACGTCTTCCCAGCTGAAACCACACGAAGGCCCTCGGCTGGCTGCACACCAGCATTTAAGCTGAGACATTTCTGCTTGCCAGGAACAAGTAGTGGCCGCTGCTGAGAGACAGCCCAGCAAGAAAGTGACGTACTTCTGAAAAAGTACATCCCTGTTATTGAAAGGGATCCTCCACCTGCAACCCCCCTCTGAAAGCAGGTGTGAGTTAGGACAATGGATGACTTGTGTGGAAATGTGATTGTGGGCATGGGACATCTTCACACAAAACAGTAGATGTAACATTGAGCCCAACTTGCGAGAAATCCAAATACCAGTGGTTGTTCTAGCTCATTGCCTGGTGCTGTATTACCTTCCTCAGGGGGAGAAGAGAACAGTAGCTGGGAAAAGAGAGAAGACTGAATCCGAAGTGCAGACCCTTCGTTCCCTCCTCCAGGCCTGCACAACACTTTCTTCCTCTCTTCCTCAGATCGTATCACATTGATGGCTCAGCGTCTTGCCCTAGGGACAGGGAACCGAGAGGTGGAAGAGAACGGACACTTTGTGCACCGAGAGTGGGCAGCAAATTGCTTCCCTTTCCTTGTCCTTCTGCGGCTCGGGAAGCAGCACGGAGCCACAGTAGCACGCTCCTTAGCATCTTAGTGGGCAAGGACACCACATAGCCATAAGCGTGCTCTTTCGTGGTCTTAATTATTCCCAGGTAATTACAGGGAGAGGAAGGATAACCCGTCTCAGAACTGCTGTTCCGTGTATTTGCTCCCCACAGCAGCGGCTCCTTGGGCTGTGCCTCCCCCGCTTCCCGGGGGCTGAGCTCTCGCCCACCTCCCTGCGGGCCGAGCGCTCGGCGCCGGCTACCGGAGCCTTGACTCCCGCTGCCGGCCCCTCCCGGGACTTCCCCCCGGGCGGGGGGCTCGCCCGTTTCTCTCGGTAGCCGAGCGGCCGCCACTCGGGGCCCGCCCCGCCCGGGGCAGCCGCTGCGCAGCCCGGCCCCTGCGGCCGCCCGCGGCGGGGTGCGCGGGGCGGAGCGGAGCCGAGCGGCGCCGCCGGCCCGAGGCAGCCGCAGTCAGCGGCGGCCCGGCGGCCCGCGGGGATGCTGCGCTACAGCTCCGGGCTCACCGTCACCGCCACCACCCCCAGGAGGCCGGGCGGGGACAGCGGCCGCGCCCGGAGGAAGGTGCGCGGGGCAGCGCGGGGGGACGGCCGGGGGGTCCCGCGGGGCGAGGCGGCGGGCTCGGCCCCCCGGCTCTGTCCCCTTTGGGGCTGGCGGCGGAGCGCTTCGCTGGCTCTTCTCCTCCTCGCTGGCGGGGTTTTCACGCGGAGCTGGCGGAAACGTCTTTTTGCGCGGCTTTGCTAGGTGCCGGGAAGGGCAGAGCCTTTGGGGCGTCCTGCTGGGCTTTTGTTAGCGCCGGGCGGTCCCTGGCCGTTCTGGAAACCTGTGAGGGAGCTGGGCATGTGTTAGAGACTCTTTTCCTGTGAAATGCGTCTTCCTATTTACAGCTGAGAAGTTGTCCGCCGAGACTTTCCATCACGAGGAAGCTTGCCGTAGTGGTTTAGGTGGTAAAGGTCATTTCTTTCAAAATCAGTTCACCAGGTACAGAAATATGATTTACTAACTTGCTTTTTGTAAGTTTTGTAACTAAGGTAAATAACACTGATGAATTGATCTGCTGGGAAACATGTCTAAAAAGTTGTTAAAACTCTGGCAGATAAGCCAGCAGTGTCTCTGCAGCCACCCTGCTCTAAACAGTCCCCTCGCGCTGCAGTAGCCACACTTATCACTGGGGCTGCACATTCTATGGGTAAAGAAATAAATCAACAAAATCAAATGGT
Source organism: Aythya ferina (assembly GCF_964211825.1). Taxonomy (NCBI): domain Eukaryota; kingdom Metazoa; phylum Chordata; class Aves; order Anseriformes; family Anatidae; genus Aythya; species Aythya ferina. Next base: position 17,972,130 of record NC_140307.1, on the reverse strand, counting down.
AAGCTCGCTCTTCCAAAGAATTCCAATTTTGTGATCATGATGCATCTTGAAATATTTAGGCACGGGTTTGACACTCCAAAAATTTGAGTTTCTCAGGGATGATAAAAACAGCAAAGAATGTCACGTTGCTGTATGTTTCATGTGGTAGCATGCAAGTAGGTTCTGCCACAGGAAAAAAAAATACATCTTTGACCTCTATATGGTAACTCTTAATTTTGGTTTAGGAAATACAAAATTTCAGGTTGATAATAAAATAAAATTGTTCATGCGTGTGGAAAACTTAGGATGACTGGGAAATCATACTTGTGTTCAGTACGTCTACTGCATTCCCATTGAGTTTTCTGTTTTAGTATTTCTTAAAGAAATTGAAGGTAAGATAATTTGTCTTCAGGTGTTAATTTTCTTATTTTCATGCCCAGGAAGTACTTGCCAAGCACAATGTAAAATGAACTTTATTTAATAAACTGGTAAAATCTAATTTGCAAATGAAAGCCATAGGGAAACTGCTGTTCCTTTTGTAGGGAAATGTGCGTCCCATACAATGAGTTATTGAAAGACAGGAGGAAGACAGTTAGAATAACTGCAGAATAAATGAAAGATGTGTGTCACATTCCTGCATGCCTATGGTCACAGGAAAAGTGTCCTTTAATTGTGGTGGAGTGGGCAGTCTCACAGTGGAGTTTTCCTAAATGAAGCAGACTTAAAATCAGCAGATAAATGACCAGAGAAAGTACTTTCTTCTTTGCTTTTTAAGACCGACTGAAATTAAAAAACTACTTTATTTTTGCTCTCACCTTCAAAACTCTAAAACTAATATCTGGTGTTAGGCAAAGGAAGTGATTTTTGGTCATTGAAAATAGATTCTGGTATTGTTAACTCCAAAGTTGAAGTTAAGATTGATACTGAACCACATCTTCCTTTTTGGGGGTACTGTAAAAATCTTAAATCGGGACTGGTTGTTAATAGAGCAGCTTTTATCTTTCTATTGCTGTGCTAGTAACTTTAATTATTCTATCAAACCAATGCTCGTTATTTCAACGTTAGCGTTGCAATTATTTCAGTACATAGTTAACTATGGTCAATCCCTTTCTGGGTGTTTTGGTTTTTGGAAAAGGGGGAGAAGAGTCTGAAGAACATTGCTCAAACTGGATCTGTCATCTGTATTTATCTTAAGTTGCACCCTAGTGATTTGAGTAGGATGGTAAACATGAATGTGGATTGTGGATCTGGGCCATGGATTCTTAACATTTTTAACTAACCTAGATTGGCTTTTTCTTAACTGCCATATTGCAGCACCTCTCACTTATGCTGTCCCACTAGCTTCTTAGAAGCTGTATAAAAGACTATGTCTTCACCTGTTAACTTCCATTGCTGTCAGCAAACTTTTGCTGTCTGGTGTTGTGGTGGGGTGAACCTTCCAGTCTTTGTTTTCCTGTCTGCATATTCATTTTGCAAATGATGTCAGATGCGCTCTGGAAATACTGCTTGTGGGTTGCTGGTGTCAAAATCCAGGAGTGAGCATAAAATGCCAGCATGATGAAAATTATTTTGTTGGCTTGTCAAAGTTACTGATGCTGTAAACCAAACTCAAATTTGATAGTCTAGAAAACTTGATGCTTGCACGCGTTCTATTTCTTTTAAAAAGAAGTTGTGCTCACAAAGTTGCAATGTTGGTGACATAAAGGTAGGGTGAAAGCCACATCTGTCCCTCAGTTTTTCATTGCTTGTTCTTACTGTCAGTTACCATTTGAAGGAAATTGAATCACAGCTTTTCCCCTGCTAGTGGAGTTCTCTTTCATTCTCCTCCTGGGTTTCTCCCTACAAAACCCAATTGTTTCTGTAAATTACTGCTTCATCCTCAGTTGCACGTTATTCTTCCACTGTTTGGCACTGAGTCGAGGCTCTTCCTGTTAGGATTTCATTTCCATTTTAAGTCATCGCTTCAGCCATGTCTTACTGTTAGGGGAGGGCCAGCTGTGATTTCCATGTGAACCTGCTCATTCATTTGGTCTCGTAAAGTTGCCAACAGAGTGTTTCTTTAGGAAACACTACATAGCAAGAACACTATAGACACAATATCCATTGCTTCTGAAGGTTGAAGGGAAAGTGGTGCCTGTTGTTTTTCCCTTCTGATCTCCATAGCGTTGTTGAATTTCAACAGATTGGTCTGTAATTCCGTCCTTAGGTAGAGTACATCACCTGTGGTCCAGGAGTAGGAGGAGTGAATTTATACATTTGCTGCTCTTTCCCCAGGGATGCCGTGGTAGGGCTATTGTTATAAACAATGACAAGAGTACAGCCTATATAAGGTTGTCCTAGCAAGGAATTCAAAACTGGGAGGTACTTTGCCACTGCTGCACAAGCCCCGCTGGGTGTGACTCCAAGCTTGGAATTCTCCGATGTCTGCTAATGCCACCCTCTGCTTGGCATTTCTGTGCAGCAGGCAAAGTGAAGCATTGAATCTTCATTTTGTGTCAGAAATACTGCTGAAAATATGAACTTGTTCGAGGTGTTTTAATAATTTGGTGGTAGCTTGGAAAAAAAAAAGAAAATGGAAAAGGAATAAAAGTGCGCTTCAGGGAGTTAATAAGAAGGCAGTCTGAAAAGAAAAGGGCAAGAAAAACAGTTTAAATAATAATCCTTTGTAGAGTGCTCCTAGTCGCAGCAAGTTCTTGCTACTGCCTTATGTTTCCAAGCTAGTTGTTACAACTTACTTTTTCTCTGTACTGGGCTTCTCTGATTTCCTTCATGGTAACCCTGTAACACACAAATCGCTGTAATGTGACAGGCAGTCATGATTCACTAACTGGTGTACATGCACAGGAATAATTGCTTATTTACAATCACTGCACTGTGAATCTATAAATGTGTTGGCTATAATTAGTCCTATACTGACTAACAGGCAATCCATTTGCCAGCTTCAGAGAATCTTATACAACTTCATTTCTCCTCACATTGAGTTGCCAGTCAGTATCTTTTTCTGTTTCTTTGAGGGTATTTCTCATGTTTTATCCTAACAATCCCTTCATTTCTTTTAACCCAATTTTCTTTCACTGAAATCACTGTAGGGAAAATTTGGCCTCATCTATCACTTCCTGCACAGCACAGCACAAATTCAGTCCTATTTCCTATTTATGAGTCTGGTCTTTCTTTGTTTGCCTACATGGAAGAATGCCAGACTCTCCCTTTATGTTATCAACACTCATGTTTTAGAGGAAAAAGCCTTGCTAAGCTAATAGGAAGAAAGAGCAAGGAGAAATTCAAATAGGTGAGAAAACATGGTATTAGTTACCATGTGAGTCAATGAGCTCCAATGTTGAGGAGTTTATTATTAATAAATCTTGATAATTTCGTTGTAAGCGGGAAGCACTTCCTGCTTCTGCAGTTAAGGGAAGAATGGTATTCTCTTCTCAGCACACTCAGTCAGTGTCTAAAGCCAGTGTGCAAGGACTCATCATTTTTAAATGTGTTTCTTTGTTTCAGAATTCTTTGGGAAATACGAAAGCATGACCAACCCACTTTTATGCTAAGCTTTGTTTCTTCTGTTGCTTTCTATGAGGCTTCTTGTTACAGAGTTGATAGCATACAGCTTAATGATGAATTGACAGTGAGGAACCCTCTGCACAAACAAAGTAGCCTCCACATGTAACCTGCTAAAGAGTAGGTTATATTTCACATTGATCTTTTTATGGACATTTTTGTTTCCCCAGCAATAGGATGACTTTTCTGAAGTCAGATAGGAAACAAGACTTATTAAATTTTCTGTGATGCATTTTTACGTTTAGTATTTATAAGCAGCTTTGTATGTAACATATTTCAATAATATTTCTGTTTGAATTCAGTGGAATTCCAGTAATGAGGTAACCTAGAACCAAATATTTTTATATGTACTGATTAAAAAAGGGGCATCCACTCCAGAATGCACTTTTTGTCTCTAAATAATTACTTTTGAAGATTAAAAGTATGCCAAATCTGCAAACAAAACTGAGAAACTAGGAAATTATGTTCAGTGTTCTGATATCTCAGCTCTCAATGTCATTTATGAGTACATAAGAACATGTTGTTGATTAAAATGGATTTTTGCTATTTCAGGTATGTAATTATGGGGACGCCCTTGAATTATTTCTCACCAGCTAAAAAAAAAACAAACTCTAGCCTTTAACAAATAATTTTTTTCTTTGTCAGATATGTGACAGAAGGTACAAAATAGTAAATGAAAACCCAAAAGTTGGTACAGTTCATATTGCAAAACAAGTTGTTAAAATAAAATTTTTGTAACTCTTTAAACTAAAAGCAAACTTCTGTTTTTCTTTCAGATGAATGTTTGTAGATTACGCCTAACAGTGCCACCTGATGAAGGCTCACAGCCTGAACAGGGAGCAAAGGAACCCGAAAGAAAGAAAAACGTAAGTTTTAGCAATCAAAGTTAAACACTGTGTAAACAGGGAGTAAATATAGACATCCACAAAAGCTGATCGTAGTTGTTTTGGGAACCAGATCATCTGGGTAGACTGAGGAACATACGAAAGCTGAGCAAATCAGCTGTGAGCTTTGAGCCTGAGTTGGGGACAGGAAAACTGCATATAAAATAGAAGGACAATAGTAGATTAACAATACAAACTTTGAAGGTGATGTGTGACCAAGGTACTTTTAAGACTTGATTATTTAATATTTGTATAGCAGGAAGAGTAGGAAACTGCTGTCAACAAGCAGGGTCTTGTGTTAAGCAGGATCTTGATCCTAGACTGAAGGAGATCTTCTGTTTCACATAAGCTTAACAGTGTACAAGATTTGGTCCTTAACGTGCAGGGGAGCTGGCTGGCCTGGGGCTTGGATGCTTTGCTGTGTCAGCTGATTTTGGTAACCAGTGGTATACTAATAAGAAATAAAAAACAAAGAATTCAAGGTTGTTTTGAAGTGAAAGTGATTTGAAGGTCATGTACGTAGAAGGGTTTAGAAGGGCAATTCTTCATAGAAGCAAGTAGTATGCACAAAAAAAAAAATCTTACAGCTGCTTTGGTACAGAATTTGTTCTCTAAGAGCTATTTCAGAGCAATAGATGTTTAATTTGTCTTGTTTAACCAGTAAAATATCTGAATAGCAATATGACAATAAGAAGTAATACAACAATAGGATTTCTTTGAAATAATTTTGTAGCGGTAATCAGAAGCAAAAGTAACAATAAAATGAAACAGAAATACAAACATTTAAAAAAAAAATAAAAACAAATGCTAAGTAATATGGTCAAAATAAAGAGTCATTATCAGACATTTGTTGTGCTGAAATCCTGTACACACTCAGATCTTCATACACTGCTCTGGTAAAGTAATAGGTCCTTGAGGATCTGTAGATGTTATTTACAGAATGCAGTAAAAAGGCCTTCATGTAAACTACATTTCGGCCACCAATAAATTGTGATAATTAATTTTGTACAGAGGTGTTTAGTTGCAGCAGTTAGAGTATCTTTGCCCACCACTTAGAGTTCTCTGTCAGTTTGTATCTGTTTGCAGAAACCTTTAGTCTAGCTTAAACATATGCGCCTGTTGCCCTAAGAGCAATACAAGTTTGTTTTCGAGGAGGATAGAAATTGACTCATGACTTACTCACTTTACTGTGCTGAGTAGTGTAGTAATGAGAAAGAAGTGTAAATGATTAGGGCTTGGACAATTCTTGGGCACTTTCTTATGTGACTTACTCTTTTTTCTCTGTGAGACTCTGTGTTTAATGATAACTGTATTGTAATTATTGTATTAATACACATAAATCCAAGTGGGTTTTATATCAAAGAATGTTAAGAAGATATGAAAGGTAATAAATGCATTATTCAGCTCATGCTACATTCCAGTATACTGCACGGTGGTTTTTAGGAGATGGGTCCTTTTAGATGAGAACAAAAAAGTTATATATAGTTCAATTATTGCATGTTCTGAGTAATTTTCTGAAGTTTAGTACGTATACAAAAGTGTGCATAAAGTCTTCAGAACCAGATGGGATCTAATTATTCAGTGTCATAGCAATTAAAAAATACAGAGTAATTATGTCATCTACTTGTGTTTTACATACTTTATAAACTGTATAATCTTACGGTGTAGAAGCAGCCACAGTAAATCACTGATCATGAACTGTTTTTTCTCATGCCTCTGAAACAAGAAGGTAATTTATTACCTGTAGATTTGTATTGTCTATGCAATGTATTGCTTTATATATTTGCATTAGTTACACAGTAACTTACGGTGCATACAAGATTCCTGACTAGTCATGCTGTGATAGTTTTATCTTACTTCAGACTTGATTAAAAAAAAAATATTAAAAAAAAAAAATAAAAACAAAACTCCTGAAAGCAGTTATCAGATATCTCTGCTGATCCACCCATGTTCAACTGACTCTGTTAATGAAATTCCATAAAGCACTTTGAGAATAAGGAATTTTACAAATATTAGGTAATACTCACACAGTGCTATAAGAACTATGTCCCTCTTTTGGAAATAAGGGTAATAAAAAGAAATTAGAGAACTGCTCAGTTTTCTGCTTTCTGCTTTACAACTTAATGTTAAAAAATACAGCTTCACCAAGATTCAAACTGAAGAGCAGGACTTGTTGGAAGCTAGAGTTCTGTGCTGTCTTTAAATGTTGGGTGTTAAGAAAATAAATATAAAGGAAAAACTTTTGGAAATTATTTTTGATATTTACAAAGCACTGGTGTGACTTACACAAATAAACTCCATAACCTGTGGGATCATCCAGTCTTTGCTGGAGTGCTCAGATAGATCAGGCACTTTGTGCTTAGCTGCTGGGCACTCTCCTGTTCTGGCAGGACAAGTGCTGGAGAGAGAGACTCTTCCCTGACTCAGCCTGCCGCTGATGAGGAAGGAGAGCAGAGACCTTGCTGTGTCACAGGGAATGCCAGAAAACTATAAATATACCATGGCGTGACATTTGGTTGTAATCTTCTCTTTCTAATCTTTCATTGGAAGGAGGTGATTTTGAGGTGCCCCGATGTGACATTGCGATGGCTCACTGGCGCACACGTGTTAATCTTCTATACTTTCTGGGACTAGGTACCATGAGGAGATGTGTCAGGTACAGAATCAGCTAGTGAACTCTACAGAAGGGCTTGCTAGCAGTGATTCTGCCAGTACTTTGTTTTGGAGCTCACTGTCAGTTCAGAACTCGTTCTTCCTTGGTTATATTAGTAGATGTTACCTTGGCCTTTTTCATTGTAGTGAAAGTTTAGTCCAAGATATATGCAGTATTTCCTTAAATCTATATCAGCACATTATGTTTCTAGGTTGACTTATTTATTGCTATACTACTAGTAAATAAAAATGAACCACTGCAAGAGATGAAAAGGAAGTGACAGAGCTGGGCAGTTCTGTTGCAAGAAAATTACTGCCGGCATGAATGCAGCAGGATGGCCTCTCCCTGTCTTCTGTGAAAGGCTGGCAGATAGTACACGGTTAGGGGATGATCTTAAAAAATGGAGGAAGAGAGAGTTTGTGCCAGGCCAGATTTCTGTGTTCCTATTTAGGCTATGATACCTTGAAAGAAATATGTGAGAATTGAAGACACCAGTACAGGTTTGTTGGTTGGTTTGCTTTTTAGTGGTGAAAAGCTTACTGCTAAATATCTCTGAATTGTTGCACTTCAGATAGAGTATCTGAAACTATCATAATTTTGTTATATTTCTACTGTTAACATTAGACAATGGATGAAAGTGGTGTGAGGCTGCTTAGTTCACCGTGAAGTACAATGGAATATTGTGCTGGTCAGATTGTATGCAAAATCTGTGTGTCCTGAGGCCTGTTCTGTCTTGCATAATAAAGAGCTACTAGACAATTGTATTGTCTCTGTTTGGGCCTGGGCTTATTTTTATCCATCTATCCCTTTCTTGGCTCTCATGCCTAAATTTGGAAGTGTCATTGGAAGCTGCAGTTAGATGGTCAAGGGCAGAATATTGAGATATGTATAGAGAGATCTGTTTGTTTCTTTGTTTGTTTGGACACATTGACAAGATAATAAAAAATAAAAATTTGTCTCACTTCCCTGTTTCTGTGGCTTTCAACAGAGTTTGAACAGCATTTAATCTTAACTGTAATTGGTACTTTGGCTGTATATATTTTCAAACTCTTTAATTATGTTTTTAAATGGTCACATCCTAGAGGTGAGACCCTTTTTGCTTCTTGCGTAGGAATACAAAAACAGAGTAAACATTTTTCTCCCAGCAAAAATGTAGACTGTAAGGAAGCCAGAAGGAGAATTTGCTCCAGTGTGTTATGCTGAACACCAAGCAGAAACTTGTGTCAGGGCTGGATCAAAGAACATGAGTGCAATGAACACGAGGCTGTTGTGCACTTTGAATCTAGGACAGTGCCTATTTTCTCTGCTGATCTGTGGCTGCCAGCCCACTCCCAGCAGCATATCAGGAGTTGTGACATAACAAATGTGGTTCACCTGTTACAGGTGGCTGCTTCTCAGCCTCTCCAGCACAAATTCATTGTTTTTGGAAATGCTGTTTAAGCAACTCCTTCATTCAAAATAGCACTACATGAAGACCACAGAAAGAGTTCCACTGACCTCTGTGATTACTACTCTCTTGTATCTTATTTTCTTAGCATATAAATGTTGGTGTTCTGGGTACAGATTTCTTTGATTAGATGTGACTTTGTGTAATGCCTGCTACTTCTGTTTTATGAGGCAGGCACCTAAATTCTAAAAAAAAAAATAAAAAACAAGGAGTTTAAGAATTTGAATGTGTTCAATGAAGCTTCTGATTTAGCATCAATGAGTTTAAGAATGCTTGTGTCTATGTCTTGGCATATTTTCCATATTTTAATACTATTTATATATGAAACATCCCAGAATGTAACATGAGTTCCATAAGCTGTAGGGGAATATGAAGAAATATGAAAACATTGCTGCGTTTTGTAAGAGCACAGTAACTTTGCTTGGTGAACTCAGTATTGTAAATGTGTCACTTTACTGGACAGAAAATATGTAACCTAAGTAACGATGTGAATGCTCTTGTTCTTTGTATACACAGTGAGCACACAAAAGATAACTGGATATTTCAGAACCCCCCTGGAATGCAGCAGACGAGGAACAGATAAAACATTACCTAAATATTTAAGTTGTAGGTTAAAAGAAAAGTTTTTAGATGGTGCTGATAAACAGAAGATCACAGTAAAATTTCGAGACCATGTGTGTACTACCTCTGAAATTGTGCAAATTATTATACGAAGTGTCCTTTTTCCTCAAAATAAGACACCTCATCTAGGCTTCTGCTTCCTGGGCGGTGAGAAAGTATGAAGCATGGGGGTACCTGACTTGCATTTAAAAAGTTGATGGAGACGGATTTGGAAGAAGTCACCCCTCAGTGTCATTTACATAATGCTAATAAAACTATGGGCGGTACAAAAAGCAGCTCACAAATCATATTTAAATATGAGTCTATTTTATAGTGTCTTTGCTTCATATTACGTTATGTGCTGCTTGTGCTACTTCCTTGAACGTAGACATAAACAGGATGCATGGCAATTATCAAGACTTTTGCAACCTAGGGGTGTCGGCTTCTGTATTGAATAATTATTAATTAAGTAAACACAGTCCGCTTTTCTTTAGGACATGCTGTGTGATGCTGCCAACTGCAACATGACTATTGCTACAACTTAGCCAAAGCATGTTCCTGGAAGCTGCTATATTATTCATGTACAGCAACACGATGTGTTGTTGCTGTTAACTTGGATTGTCAAACAATTGACTGTAGCCACAAAGAAATATTCATGAGTTTCTTGAGTTTCGTCTGCCTTTTCAGATAAGCATGTCATATTGGAAGGGGTTTTCAGCACATTTTGGGGCAACACATTGCACTTAGAAAAGGTTTTGTTCCAGTGCTATCAAGTGCATAGGCAGGGAGGGAGGAAGAGCTTCCCTGTACTCTGGAGTTGGCTGATACTCTGACCTTAAAAAGCAATGGTTAACTAAAGAAACCTTCCAGCTTTATGTACTTTTCTGGTTAACTTTACAGTATCTACTTGCTTCTAAATACTTGCATGTATTTACTTATTCTGTTATCATCACTGAGATGCCTCACTGCAGATCAAACTAGAGAGAGGCGAGGACCTTGTCAGAAAAATATGAGTAGTGGGAGTGGATATGTATGGGAGACAGAGGAAAACAATGAGAAGTTAAAGCAATATCCTGTGTTGTAAATAGCACGTAGTAGAACTGGAACACTCAACAGATGATGGAGATTCGTTTTAATCTGAAAGAAGTGACAAAGACATTTTGGGAGGCTTGTGCAGATATAGACTGGAGACAAGTGTATTATTATTGCTGGAGAAGTGAAACCAGTCTGGCTTTGTGCATACTTATGATGCTCATTGTGTGCCCATTATGATGTAAATTTAAGTCTGTTCATCTGTGAAATATTTAAGTGTCATGGGTGATTCTCTGGCTGCAAACCTAGTGTCTGAATCTGCTGGTCTTTGCTAGAGGGGCAAAATCCTTTAAAGCATTCCTTAGGAATGTGTTTACAATGTTCAAGAAATAAGGGACTTGATCATAACCTTCATGCAGAACTCTGCCAATATTACTTTAAACAATTCTGCTAATGTTTCAGAGGCACAAAGGATCTTAGTAGTTGCTGGTACTCAGCTGTTCACCTCATAAAAAATGAATGAGAGTTGGTAAAGGGTATGGATTTATAAATTCAATGTCTGGGGCCTTAGCAACTTCTAAACAATCAAAGTGATTATGCATGTGGTTATCTGGAAGATGGAAAATTGTATGTAATCCCTTTATCCAGATGCAGGGGAGGAGCTGAGATGAAACTACCAAAGGAACTGTACAACCCTGGAAGTAAACACACTAAAGTTTTGAGTCATGTCCCCGTCTAGTTCCTGTGTTATTTACTCTCAAAAAATCAGGTCTAGTTTTTTTGTTTGTATTATGCGTCCTAAGTAGGAAAAAAAAAAAAAAAAAAAAGAGGTACTTATGTAACTTTTGGTTATCAGGATATGAAGCTTTGCATATAGTGTTTTCAAACTGCAGAATTGTATCTGTTATTGGTAGGACTGGTGGCTCAATATTTTTCCGTTAGGTGTTTCTAATTGATTCATTTTAAATGATTACTTGTAGCCTTGTTGTTCTTTGCCTGAAACTGTCTTTATCAGGTGTCTGCTCCATGATTGTTCCCCTCCCAGCTCTGCATGCACACATACAGGGTTTCAGCAAAACGGTTAAGCCATCAGTGATACAGTAAAGGTTTTCCAATGTTGAGAAAATCAGTCAGTGCCATGCAGAAGGAACGCACCTTTCTTTTTATCATGTATAACAGATGTCCATCTTTAGCCATTTCTTTTAATCCAAATAGATATTCCTGTTCCTTTTTAACCTACACAAAGAAATATTTATCCTTACGTTGCCACTTCAGTTGTGTTGGTTTGGCTGCTAAAAATTGAAGGAGCTACTGCTTTAGAGTGCAGATATCACCATTGGCCTCTGTCATAGTACGAACTGGAGACTAGCTGGGGTGCGGTTGCATGTGGATACAAGATGATGAGTTTCATCTCTTCCTGCTTCTGTTTGGTATCACATACAGCATTTAGATGCTCCTTAGATTTAATAGACTCTCAAAGTCTGTAGGTTTTCATGCTGTGTCATTACTGAACAACAAAACAAAAACAAATATATTCAAATGCCAATGTTGCAAATATTGTCAGATTTATCCGCATCCTGGGAAAAATCTTTTGTGAGAAAGGAAGTTTAGTGAAATTACCTGTAAGTAATTTATCTCTATCACTGGCCTTTAAAAGACAACGTGCAAAATTAAGTAGTAACAGCTGTTTTTGTTTTTCAAGATTGTATCTTTCTAACTTTATATTCACAAAGAATCATTCATTTAGATTCCCAATGTGCAAACATCCAAAGTTAGGTGATATTATTTCCCCCCCTAGTTTAAAAAGCCATAACGTGGATGTTTTCATCTGAGCTAGTTGTTTAAATTCTTCATAAACAAGAAGATAAATTAGTACTTATGGAGTCCAACTTATTTCGGGTGATTGCTACAGAAGTATATTTCTCTGTGTTGATTAGAAGGGAGGCTAGGTGAGTAGTTAGGATGGGTGGTTACATCTCATCTTGCAGATATTTATTTACATGCTGAGGGAAATGATTCCTACTGTTTGTATGAGTATTTTTCTTACCTATATTGATGAGATGAATAAGAGGAGTCTGTTGCAAAGAGCACCTTAAAATAAGACATTTATCACAAGTATTTTTTTTATAAACTTCTGCAGATTGCCAAAATAACAAATGTAGGCACTTTAAAGCTGCCAGTCAAGTAACAACCAAGATCTGTGCTTGAAGTTCTGTCCTCCTATAATAGTTTGTAACACGGAAATGCTCATGTGGATGCTGTGTTTCATAACATTGTTTTGGCTCTTACGGTGTCAGTTCTACAATTTCTGGAAGAGAAATGCAACACTGAAATGGATGTTTGATTGCTTTGGAGGTCCTTAGCCTAGAATGCAAACTAAAATCCTAGATTGTTTATCTACAAGATAAAATGATATTTTCTGTGCTCTGTGTAAGAGCTAAGAAGTTGCAATATCAGTTTCATCTGAGAACTCTCTAAATAGTTTTATTAAACTTGTGAATTTTGATACATTGCACAGCAGGGACTTCGCAGAGGGCAGGAGGGAACTCTGTCTTTTCAAGAATTTAAAGGGAAACTGTGAAAGCTAATAACACTCTAGAAGAATGCAGAAAAGTAGCATATAAGCCAGGGTAGCTTTCTCTCTCCTGTGCCCCCATCTCTTCTTGCACTAATCCAATCTGTTGCTCCTGACTGTACATATACCACTTCTATTAAAGTCAATGGCAATTAGACACCTGTATCATCTGTGTCAATTATGAACTGATTATTGATCATCCCAAAAGTATGAAGGTTGACAATTTGGCCCCAAAACATTTGGGAACTAGTATTCTTAGGTGCTCCTGTGCTTTCACTCTAGTTGACTGTCTCTCCTGGTCCCATGTTACTGTATTTTTTGTTTTGTTTTTAAATTATTCTAGAACTGATTTTAAAATAATTTATTATTTGTTTTTAAGGAGCTCTACCATGTACCAAATGGCATGTCTCCAGGGACGCTTTCTCATGGAATGGTGTATGGCGTTGTGCACCGGACTGACAACAACCATAAGAGAGAAATGGTGGTTTATGGCTGGTCAGCTGATCAGCTGAAAGAAGAGATGAATTACATTAAAGAAGTGAGTTATTCTTTCAGCTTCAAAATTTGTCATATATCCCTTCCATTTATTCATGTAGAGCTGTGAGTGACCATGGGACAACCGACATCTAGGCCAACATCCAAATTGGAATCAGGAACCCACTTTGAAGTTAAATGCTTGCCTTGTTGGTACTCAAGTTTAAAAAACAAAACAAAACAAAAACACCCGTTAGGTACTTGGGAGCTATATGTTTCAAACTCAAGTCCTTAATGCTCGATGACTGAGGTGAGGGATGCACCTGGAACCTGGACAAGTAACTTGCCAAACAGATCTTGGGGTCCCTGACCTGAAGTCTTCAAAATTTTCAGTGTGATACGGGAGAATCTATGTAAGCAGACACCTGGAAGGATAAATTCTCTTCTCTTCTGCTTTCTCCTCCCCCATCCCAGTTTTGGAAAGGCTCCTAAATTAGGTGATACACTAAAATCACTTGGGTATGTCTTGGGGCAGTCTTAAAATAGTCAGCCTAATAAGGATGACTTTGTACTATTTTCTTTGTGCATGCTCATTTATCGTAATTGGCAGGAGTTCTCCTGAAAGAAAAAAAAAATGCATTTCTGACGCTGCTCATTTCTGTGCCTGAAACTCACCATCTCTTTGTGTGTCAGACTTTGGCAATAACTCCTTAATTAGCCCAGAGCAAATAATTTGACCTCTTTCCATCTACTCTTGGTCAGTGGCTATCATCTTACACTGATTCAAGTGCAAGAGAACTGCATTGCTATAAAAGGGAGGAGCACCGAGTTAAGCCAGCAGTGTAAGAGACTGTAATTATGTGTACTCCTAGCATCTGCCTAGTCTTCAGCTATCAGGACTTGTTTTTCTCCTTTATTACTCACAGTTTACCAGCTCCCAGCATTTACACTCTCCAGTTCCTGCACTTGCCAATTAGGATACGTCGCTACTGCTGCGCAGGCAAGGCATGTGAGCTGCTTTGGCTGCTCTTTTCCTGCCTACGTAGTTTATCTACCTTGCTGAAGTGCTGCCAGGGGGATGGGTGGCTTGGCATACAGCATGATGCAGCTTCCTAGGTTGCACTGCTTCTGATACCTGATGCAGGTTGCTTGGACTGGGACCATCTCCCTCTCCTTCGCTGTTCATTGCAAATGCCACAGCTTGTGGCATGGTGGGAAATGTCAGGGCATTTCAATAGCATGTCTTGCATCGTGTTCAGGGTACTGATGCTTTCAGAAAATGTGGGAAAGCCCTTTGAAGAGGTGTACTGACCCTTGCACTGCTGTCTTTTAGAGGCTACGTTCAGTTATGCTAGTTTGTGAACTTTGGCCTGCCAGATAAGTTCAATCTTTAAAAGTAGAGTCTTAAATAAAAGTTCTCAGCTTGTGCCACATATGTGCTGACTTAAATAGACCAAAAATGGTGGGCCACATCAGAACTGCTGATCATTTCTTTTGTCGAACTTGGACCTTGCGGGGGGCATGCACGTGTGTAGGAACAGGACAAGGAGGGTTTCCTTCAGAAGTGCAGGAGTCAGCTTCCTTCTGTGTTTCTCATCCTAAAGGGAGCAAGTAGTTGGGAGTAGGCTTGTGCCCACTCCTTGCATAGGTTTGGTGGCCAGTACCCTTCTTTCTGGGAGGGCGTGTGTATACCACAGAGCTTCCAGAAATATCTCCTCTTGATATTTTCCCCTCCTTCCTTCCCCAAGTCTCACTTCAGCTATGCAGAGGTAAGGTAAGCTCACTGCCCTAGATTATCTGCAGCCAGTTTGTGTTCAATTGAGGGCAGGGAGGAAAAAAAATAAAAATCTGAGATCTGAATTATATAGCTGGAAGGTAGACTGTAGGTGAACGTCTAAATAGTGTTTACAATGTGTGCTCTTAAGAAAATTGGTTCTTTGCATGTTTGTAATGGCATGCAAACCCAAGCTGGCTTCTAACATGTTTTGTTGTTTGTTTTTTTTTCTTTTACTTTTTGTTTAGAAAGGCAAGACATAATTTACATCCGTAGTTCTTAAATAAAATCAAATACTCTTCAGGTTTGAAATTATGTTCGTAAATTTATGCTAATATATTGTTTAGTTAATTATGAGCCTAAAAGTCCAAATGCAGTGAAACTAAAGGGTTTATCTTCAAAGGACACTCAGTGAAAACTTAATTAAACACTTTAAATAGAATGAATGTGTATTAAATCCATGTGTGGATGCTTTTTTGAGAAAGAAAACGTTGTATGTTCAAATTAGTTTTAGTTCTGTTAGCCATCAAATTAGGTTAGAATGACTTACGGATAATTGAAATTCATTTAAATTATTAATTTACTAGTGTTTAAGTGTGTACAGAGAAGTTTAGAATTACTCAGAGACTTTTATATAGATCATTCCTATGTAGACAGCTCTTAAGACTTAACTTCTTGTCTTAAGTATAAAGGACTATTGAAAAAAAGTTAGATTAATAATGGCCATCACTAAAAGTAACAGTAAAAGATATAGGAGCAAAATATTGTGTCCCAGTATAAACAGTATCATCAGTAAGTTTGATTGATAAGGCATGTGATTTTTCTAACACCAGGTGAGAGCAACTCTGGAAAAAGTAAGAAAGAAAATGTATGGGGAATATGATGAAATGAAACGAAAAATACAACAGCTTACGAATGAACTGAAAGTAAGTATGCATTCAATTGTAGGGAAAGAATAACTGTCCCTGTACTATCTAGAGACATTTTTCTCTCTTTTTTTTTTTTTTTAATTACTTATTTATTTATTTTACTTTAGAAAAACAGAAATAATATCTCAAACCATTCTGGTTTGTTCTGTAACGTGAAATATTTACCTTCTTTTATTTATCTACCTTTTCCCTCCAGCAAGGTAAAGTAGGAGAGGGATGCTTTTGCATATGGAATTAATTGCCTGTTTCTTGGAAATAGAAGAACAATCTTAATAGCATCATCTGAGTGCATGCTCATTCTAGACAATTTAGGAATTATTGGAGGTGTTTGGAGCAGTCATCTGCCAGGTGATTTGAAAAATATCAATTATATAATTATGAGTGACGTGCAACTTCAAGTTGGTGTAATATCAACAGACTTTGTTCTGTTTTACTGACTCTATTGTTTAAACATGATAGTAAAAGAAGTAGTAATATTACTGAGTATTAAAGTGCATGGCATTCCTAAAATGACTTACCTTTTGGTTCTTAATGGAACCTTGTGATGGTCATTTGATGACCTTTCTTCTGATGTATGCTTTAGCAATAAATGCTGCTGCAGTCTGTAGAAATGCTATTCATCTATTTAAGCTGGGTTCTTAGTTCCAAAAAGTTCCCCTGAAAACCTGCTGTGGAATTTATATTCAATACGGTTATTCACAGCCCTGGTTCAGAAGAAGCTTTGACAATTAAACATAGCCTGACTTTTAAGGGTCTGGGACCCAGACTTGTGCCCTTCAGACAGTCTTATTTGGAGACTGTTAGTTCCCTGCATGCTGTATTTATGCATACAGATCACAACACAGAACAGAAATCTGTGGCAACTAGTATACTTAAATAAAATATCAATAATAAAAAAATCACCCCAGCTTGAGAGGAAGGAGAGAAAACTGAATTAATTAGTCTTGATGCCAGCAAGGTACACCCCCGATTGAGTACCATGTAGGCAAATGCTGACTCAGATGTGGTGTTGTCTTCTTTGTGGCTGGTCCTTACTGAGGACAAGTGATGATATTCTGTATTTCTGGATCTTACACTTGACCAGTAAAAATCGTGCCTGAGTCTGAAAATCACTGGGGATAATGACCAGCTCTTTCAGAATCTCTAGTTCTGAAGCAAATGTACAGTTTACGAAGGATTCCTTCTGACATAAACAGCACACTGAGACATTCCCCACCCTGTTTCTTAGTATTTTAGAGTTCCTGAAAGAAAGTCCAGGTGTTCTTCTACCTAATAACATACGCTTTTTGATTTGATTGGTTTTTTGTTTTTACATCAATGCCATCCTACATGCTATTTGAGGATCCTATTTAAAATCCTTTCTATACTCTTTGCTTCAGCTTTAAATCACTACACTTTTTTCTCCATTAATTTCCAGGGCTACTTTTTGTTCATGGAGTTTGTTTGAAGTTTGTACTTCAAATACTCAGCCCTGGGCAGTATGTTTCTTCACACAAGTTCTTATCTTGCAACTTTCTTAATCCATGCAAAGCATTTCTGCTTTTGTTTGTTTGTTTGTTTTACCTGAGCACACATTTGTATAGGGTTAACAGTAACTACTTGGCTTCTGCTCCCTGTGTTGATCTAATCCATGTATGACTTGGTTACTAAACACTAATTGTTCTCCATATCGGTCCCTGGTGTTCTTATGCTTTTATCGAGAAACAAATCTCATTTATCAAAGAATCCAAGTTGGGCTGGCCTCCATTAGTAATATTTTTTTTCCTCTTTTATTACTGAATGGTTCATAATAATTTACATTGTTTTGAGTTTCTGTCTCCTCTTAAATGATGTCATTTTGTGCTTTTATTCCCTCCAGTTTTAAGCATGTGTGTGTTTGTATAACAGATGACAAATTTTTGTATAACATAGCTCTCTGCTGACTTCTCCTGCCTGCTTCATATTGTTTCATCCTTGAGTCGTCTTGGTGTTGCTTCTTTATGTATCCAGTTAGTCATTTCCTTCTTAATTAAGGCTATTCTACAGTTCACCCAAACCTTTCTAGATCTCTTCTTTTCTTGCATTCTTCTGGTTTTCACCCTGTGACTTTTTATAGTCCACCCACTCTGTCTATATAAGCTTTCTGCCAAGTGTTCTCTTGTCCTTTCAGAAAACAGACAGGTTTTACACTGATTACAGATCAGCAACAAACATAGCTACTTGTGCCTTGTTTCTGTTAGCATATTTGAATTATACATTTTGTTTGTATGTTTTTGAGGTGCAGGGACGTGGTTTGTATACTTTAAGCATCCTAGTACTGTGGAAATTAACCATGGGGTCTGTCTATTCTGTAGGTCCCTTTGAAGCAATAGGTAAACTTGATCATTATTCTATATAAAACTTCTTTTTTTTTCCTGCTCAGGTGACAAATGCTCATCAGGAATCCTTAGAGAATCATGTGCGAGTGCAGGCTGCAGCCTTAGATAGCTTTAGTGAAATGAACAGCTCCTTGACATCAGCATCAATAGACTTGCAGGTACATTTTAATAGCTGTTTCACAGCTGACAACTTCATTTTCTGACGTGCATTTAAAAGTGTACATTAAACATGGATAACAAATACAGATTCTAACACTAAGCTAGTCAATAAAGTCTTGTCTTGGGTATCTGAGGCATCTAATTTAAGAAACTAAGGAAAAAAATCTGCAACTATTTTGTAACAACAATTTAAAAAGTGTACACTCAAGAGATACTGATCTGCAGCAGACTAATGTCACTAGTCATGTCTTTACAGAATATTGTAAGGTGACGATGTAATTTGTTCTGTATTAAGCAAAATAGAACATCTTCTGTCTTATACCTACCTTCACCAGGTAATAGAAATGGAAGTGGCATGTGTGGATGCTAATAAGTACTGGTGATGTTGTATATACCTGTGAAATCTAGGGGGAGGGAGAATGCGGGAACATATTTTCTGTTTTAAAGACTTTCAAATTCCCATGTATCTGAGCTCAACAATTAATGATCCTGTTTTCTTGTATGTCACAGTTTTTCTCACTTTAATGTGTTTAAAATGTATAGCATGGATCTTGGAGAGGAGAAAGGAAGACTGTTGGGAATAACATTTGTACTAAAATGTATCCATATTCCTTTTTTTCTTTTCTTTTTTAATAGTGCTCCAGGACTTGATTTCAATGAATATGTTCCTCATGGAAATTCCTTCTAGGAAACCAAATACAAAAAAAGTCAGAATTTTATATGTTAAAACTTTCAAAACTATTCATGTTGTGTTGACTAATCATGAATCTCTTAAATGTTTTTTTCTATTCCATAATCTCTTGACCACATTAGCAAACTAGATTATTTGCGATTTTTAATATGTGGTTTGCCTCTTTCTTCCAGAAAACTCTAGTGGATGTTACTTTGGAGAACACTGATATAAGGGAACAAATAAGGAATTTAAAACACACACATGAGCAATCTATGGAAAAGCTGAGAGAGAAGCAAAAACAACTGGAAACAGCACAAATTGAAAATCAGTTACTGAAATTAAAGGTACAGTATATAAACTCCCCTGAAGATATTGCACAGTAAGGGCATTTAGGAATATATTAAATGAATTCCTTGGCCTTATTTGTGAAGGATTCTTCATCCATCACACCTTGCTCGTTCTCTAGAGCTGTCATATTCCTGTGAAATGGTTCTGTATTAATAACAAAGAATCCCAGCTGGCAGCAGTCAGTCTTTCCATGACATGGGATTACTCTCCAGAGATGTTGGCAGGTGGAAGTTCAAACTATTAAAAGGTAATTAGTGTCCATTTGTGTAAGTAAAGGGACTTTATAACTTTACACAGTGCTGTAAGAATGTCTTGATGTTGAGCCTGCTTATATGGTACTGCTTAGTTTTTAGTAGGTAATCAAGTTTTATGAACATACGGTCAGCAGATAAGTGCTGTAGCAGCAAGTGTTTTGGAAAGAGAATTAAGCTATTTCTTTCAGAGAAATGCAAGGGAATAAAATGCAAACTATATGGTTTTACATGGCAGAAAGCTTGACCATTTTCTCATTACAATAGCTGAGGTTGGAGAACTTGCTTAAGAATACCATGACAGATGCCATAGTGCATCAATATTTTAATGCTTGTTTTCACTATCCTCATTGCTCAAGTTATAAGCAAACAAATGATGGAGACTCAGTGCCAGGGATCATACTCCAGTTCAATATATCTCAAGGAATTTGGGTTTTGATTGTTGGCTTTTTCTGAATTACATGATTCTTTCAGGCTTTCTATGGCATGAAAGGTTTTGTGTTACAGTGAAACTTAATTTATCTTCAGTCCCACCCACAAAGTGCAAGTTACTACCTCTGTGCCAGTATCAGTCTGTGAGTTCCAAAGAGGGCAATTGTAGAACAAGTGGAGTCGTTCAGAGCTTAGTCCCTTGTCAAAGGATGAAATACACTGTTGTTATCCTACAGGGCACTAGGACAGTTGTTCCCACCATGTAAGATAAACACAAGATTTTAATAAATCATTCGGTCCTTGAAGTGAAGAAAACAAACAAAATAAATGCACAACGAAGACCTTGCAATCAGAACAAGGTATTTAGTGGTTTTGTAAGCTTTAGTGATGAGCAAGGAACACTTTATTCTTTTCTCAGATGACAGTGTATTCGCATCTCCCTGATGTGGCTTTAGCAGCCACAGCATTCCAGTATAACCATTTCTGATTTATAGAATGTGCATTAAGAGAACTAAGTCCTAGATGAACTATTTTACTTTGCTTTTTATTGCAGTTTACAGAGTAGATGGGTTTATGCTGTAAGTGTATTATCTTGTGTTTAATCAATGAGGGTGTGGTTCAGTGAGTGTTTTGAACGCACATAAGGGGGAAATCCTGTCTCTGAATTACCATTCTTGCCCTCTTCCCTGTAACAGTTGTAGAGTTTCTGGTCCTGTGGTTAAAAATTAACCCTCCCTTACTCCTGGGTGTTTTCAGTCTGAGTTGTTCACTGATCAACTTTGCTCCATGGTCACCCCAGTTCCTGTGCTGGCTGTCAGAGCAGTATGTGAAAAAGCAAGAGAGAGGAGGGAGGGTGCAGCTGTGTCTTCTAGTTAGCAGCACATACTTATGTTCAGCTTAAAGTAATTGTTGCTTAGAGAGTTGGTGGCTATCTAGAAACGGGAGTCTACACCATCTCCTACACCATTTCTAATCTACATTTCAATAAAATGGCAGGAAACAAAACTTTTTCCATGGGGAAACAAACAGTGACTTGGAGGCTGCTATGGAAGGGCTCAGTAAAGAGGTGTGGCCTGGTGCTCTACAAGTGCTGGCTAGTTAAATACAACCAACGTGAAACTAGATGAAGTGGTAACTTCTACAAATTTGAATAAGTTCTACATTGGCGAAGCATTGCAATGGTTTTGATGTAAATGACAATCTGCTTCAATAATGTCAAATTTATAACAAGGTGGAACTGAAATTCAAGGTGTTATTCTTGCATCATGTGAGTTTCATTTCTCCTGCTGACAGCAGTGCTCTGCTGACAGATGGGTCATCCATGACTTTCATCCTATTCTCTCTTATAGGTGGAATCATCACAAGAAGCCAATGCTGAAGTCATGAGAGAGATGACAAGAAAACTGTATAGTCAATATGAGGAAAAAATGAGAGAAGAGGAACAGAAACATAAAGCTGAGAAAGAAATCCTCCTAGTACGTATAGCTGGTCTGTGGCACTTCGTTTGGGTGTCATTTCTCAGTCACCTAGTAATGGAGAGTTTTTTACTCCAGAGTGTACATATGCTACTTCACTCCTTTCTCTGTGACTAGTCATGCCACTGTTACGAAGTTTTCCAAGCTATTGGGGTTGTAGGGCTGAATAAAGAACGTTCAAACACAGTAACAGTAATGATAATGTTGATTTCAAAATCTGAAATGGAGTAAGTTGGCTTTTTTTACTTCCATTCCTCTAAAAAGAGGAAAACGGGATGTCCAATTTTATTGATATTTTTAAAAGGGATGGAGGGACAATTTCACTGGACACTAGGGGAGCAATAAATCTTTCTGCCCACTGGTTTTGGTCCACCCCCAAGTAAAACCTAACTTTGATCAGTTTGTCATTGTGTTCTTCTACCTGGTAAAGATAGATAATGACTGAGACTGAAGGTAGATTCTCTAGCTTCTTCCTATTCCTATAGTTTTATATGTGAAGAAAGTACATAGCTGAACAGGGTAAATGGTAGTGTTTAAAATGCTGTCAACTGGAATAGCATATTTTCTTGTGCTGTTACTTCACGAAATACTCAGAAGGGAGAACAAATATCTAAGAAATGGGGAAATGTTTTTCTCATATTTTCATAATGATGCTTTACAAATATGTATGCACTTCAGAGTGCCCCAGATCTTCTGTTACATAAAATTAAAGTTTAGGGTCACAGCTTTTCCAGACTTCTGGGCAAGTATAGTGAAAAGCCTTGAGCTTTGCTTAAAAACTATTAGCCTGGTTATTTGGGCTAAAAAATGTTTATTCCTTATTAACATATTACATGTTATCAGATTTTTCATATTATATGTTAATGTGATTGTAAATGTTCTCGTTTAAAGGAGGAAACAAATCGGCTTCTGAAAGCTATTGAAGAGGCAAACAAAAAGATGCAAATTACAGAAACAAGTATACAAGAGAAAGATCAGAGAATTGGTGAGCTGGATCGACTGATTGAACGCATGGAAGAGGTATGAGAGTTCATTGCTTGCATTTTTTAAAGAAAGTGCATAATTATATGAAGGGAATTTGATTTTTTTTTTTTTTTTGAAATTGCCTGCTGCTTAGTACCCTGCTCAGTGACATACCATTGCTGTTTGTATCTTATGAGTTATTGCATCCATGTAAGTAAATGCACCTGGACTACTGAAGAGACACTGTGATTAAGTGGGTCTTCTATTTTTCTAGTTGTGTCAACAGTTAGAGCTGCTTAAGGTGTCAACATTTATTTACTAAACCATCATTTCCTTCAGTGTCCAAGGTCTCCCTAGTCTAATGATGTAGTCATATATGACCTGAATTCTCTTAAAAATGCTGTTGGTAGGTCCACTAAAATATATTTTAGTTAGGTAGATTAAGACCCTATTATTATTAAGTTGTCTATTCGGACTGGAATTGCATCTCCAAATTTATCCATGTTTCAATGAAATGCTAAACTGCGGGCTTCAAACTAAAAGTTTTTGGGGGATTTTTTGCAGATATCTAGCAGCTACTTACTTTTCAAAGATTTCTAATTTATTTAGATTATGACTTTGTTTTCTGGTATCATTCACCTAACTGAGAATGAATGTTATTGTTTAGTCCTTAGACTGAAGAGTGTCACTCTCAAAGGCATAAGAGCAGCCCTTCTGTAAGACTCCAATACTTTTGGATGTACTTGTGTGTTTCTTATTTAACTCAATAGCAGGCTTCTCATTATCTTTAAAGATCTGGGCCTTGCTATCTAGAATATAGAATAGAGAACATACTGGGAAATTCTAGTAAGTGGATAGAGTACAGTCTTCTGGTCTTACAAGTGAAGCATTTTTTCACCAGCTTTATTAAATATTTGCTACTACTGAAATTTTTTTATAAGACAGTCTTGTTGTCTTCACTGGTTAGTCTGATGTGCATTTATATTGAGCCACTTTTGTCTGATGCTTGCAAGTAGAATTAGTGATTACACTGAGAAATGTTAGCTTAATATGCCCCTTATCAACTTGATCTGGGTTTTGGCATACCACTTGTAAGTATCATGCAGTGAAAAAAGGATTGTAATATAGTTCTTACAGTACAGATAAGTTTCAGGTTATTTAATTTGCTGATATCTGCCGGATATTTGCAGAGTAAAACTGAACGACTCTGTTAAATTCCCATTAAAGTGGATAGCTTCTGTTAATTTGTGTTAACAGTTCCCAATTCCTGATCGATCTTCACAAGCACTATGTTTGTGGATGCCCAGAAGATAAACAGGAACATTTTTTGATTTGGGTGGAAGATGGGGTAGAGGTAGAGGGAAGGAATAGAGCAATAGCTTTTATCTCTGCCTTGGGCTAAGATTTCTTTTTGGAGGGATAAAATGGAAAATATGAGACTTATGTAGTTAAAGATTGTGAGGACTCATCTCTATTCAAAAATTTCAGTTTCAAGTACAGCTGCACATCTTCAAAAGGGAAATTGAAAAATCTGATCTTATTTCTGTGTATTTTTTTATTTTTGAATTTGATTTTATTATTTGCATTCTGTGGTCCTTGGCTATAGGATATACATGAATCCTCTGTAAAAAATGTAAATTTTGTTTAATTAGTTTCTATTTTAATTTCAAAAATGATCTTTTAAATTGCAATGAAATATGCATAGTAAAGCCTTTATATATTGACATATGGAGAACTGAAGGATAGCATTTATTGTTGTTTAGGAACGTCACCAGCTGCAAAAACAACTGGAACTAAATGAAATACAAATATCTGGAGCAAAATCTGAAAACTCCGACAGTGAGAGGTAAGATATGTCTTGTTTGTGGAACTAAATAGTTGTTAGTGTTGTTAGGTAACTTCAGGGGGTCAGTTGCTTTGTTTGTTTTTGAAGACATCTGAATTTTATTTTTCCTAACTTTAACACTGTTTAGGAGAGATAATCCATCTGATGAGTTCCTTTATTTAGATACAAAATATCATTTCCATGCATTTTTCCTGAAAAGTTTTTGTAAACATGCAAAGTACATTTTAGATGGAACACACAGTGACATATTTGTAGATTGATTTTTCTTAAATCTGCATTCCCAAATTCTGCATAGTATGATCTTGCCTATGAGTACTTTGATCGTCTCCTTCTAGACTGTTCAATACAGTTTTAAAAGAAAATACATTCTGTATAAATATTAAGCTATAGGATAAAAAGGTCCATCTTTGAAAAGATGAACTCATGATGACAGCAAAAGTTCTGCATATGACTGCCAACATTTCTTATGTATAAAAGAGGGAGAATGGAATATATTTGAGGCTTGGAGAAGTGTATCCACAAATGTGAGGGACGTTAACATACGCACATGAACAAATGAAGGTGTGTAAAAAAAAAAAAAAAAAAAAAAAATCTGTCATGTAACATCACAGTGCAGAAATAAGCTGTGGAGTTAGTTATTTGAGGAAAGTTGAAGGTCATGTTATTGGCAGTGAGACCTCTGTGAATGGTTCTGCAAATCATGAGGTTTAGAAGGAAGAGCTGGTGATGTTGGCACCCGAATGTGCTGTTTCTGCCAATGGGTGGCATGTGCATCCATTGCTACTTTGAGACTGACAAAGCACCACAACTAGGCAAAATGAATTTATGTGACACTACTTGAATGGATAAAGATGAATTTTAAGCAGCCACTGAATAATCACACTTGATTACTACTAATATTTCTGGGGCACCTAGACGCTCAGTTTTAAAGTTTTGACATCCCACTATTCTTTATGAAGTATAATCATAAAAAGGAGTCCCTGCCCAGAGCATCTTACTAGTTGTATTGAAGTGACCTGCTTATCTGGTTGCAGGAAAAAACCATCTTTTTACGTCAGCCTGTTAAAATAACAATTTAGAGTGTACAGATGTTGCATGCAACATAGAATTTGGAGATGTAAGATAATTGCCTTCTTTCTTTACGACCAGATAGCAGATACTCTTCTCACTTCAGTGAATATTGCCCTGTCCACTCAGCATGAAAAGTTATGCTGCATTAATAAGGGTAAAGGAAAGACAGAAATTTGTGCGGTGCAATGCGAACAAGCATGTGGTTGTAATCTATGTAATTCAAGCAATGAATCTCTATTCAGATGCTGAGGTCTGTTCTTAACTTCTCTTCACCTGTGTGTTCCTAGTCAGACACTTACCTCCACATGAGCAATGACATCTGCTGTTTCTCTATTACTATCAGTACATAAAATTTGGAATCTTTCAATGAGAGACCAGCTCTGTGTTACAATTGCAATCAAAATGGAAACTTATTTTGTGAGATCTTAATATGCAGGATTGAAAAACCTGCAGCAGTGCCTTGATTTTTTGAGTCCTTGTCAAAGTGCTGCAGTTACAGTTTTGTAGACTACTTTACTGTTAATAGAAACTCTTTATGGGAGAGAAACAGCATACAATTCAGTCATTCATTGGAATCATGTCATACAGTTTGCCATCTGCTGCTTTGCCTTAAAATGGTCGTTCTGTTTGCAGCTTCAGCAGTTTCTTCTGCTGTACACAGAGCAGGAT
The DNA here is from genome assembly GCF_964211825.1 of Aythya ferina. Taxonomy (NCBI): domain Eukaryota; kingdom Metazoa; phylum Chordata; class Aves; order Anseriformes; family Anatidae; genus Aythya; species Aythya ferina. The sequence continues at coordinate 17,945,978 of NC_140307.1, read as the reverse complement.
GAAAAAAATCCTTTTTGTTTTTGAATCTCCTCCTCCACTTCTCAAATCCTGTCCAGTCCTAACCATAGGAGTACAGAAGTTTATTTTGCAGGCAAATGATTGATTTCTTTAAGCATTTCAAGAATTGTTCATTCAGATAAACAAACAAACAAACAACAACAACAAACATGTTCCCATGCTTCCCTCCTGTTTCTTCACATATTCTAAAACTACTTTCCTGGCAAGCTGTCAAGTCAACTTGTGATAGGAGTTCTGAGGGTGTTCTATTTCTGTGTAAAACTGCTTTGAAGAAATACAGTATCTGTCTGCAAAGTCATACATAGAAACTTTAAACATCCATGCCAGTTCCTGCTGACTGTTGCTGACTTAAAACTACTCCAGTTAGCATTCTAGTACTGTTGGCAACTATGCCAAATCCTTGATTCATGGCAGCCCTATAGTAGGAGAGCATTTAAAAGGACACCTTCAGATGTGCCTCCTGGCTTCTATTTAGTATGCATTACCAAGAAGTTTGCAGGTGCTACTAAGTCCATATAATTGTGCCTTTCTGGTGATAAAGATCTAGTTGTCTAAATGCCAAGAAAAAACAGACATCTCAAGGAGACGAGCTTTATTATATCATTTAATTGTCAGCACTTTGGGCTCTGAGTAAGCACACCAGTATGTGCGACAAAGGTGAGTTAACATGGGTGGAGACAGCAACTTTGACTACAAGAGTACCATTAGAACGTACTTTATACAAATAAAATCCACGTCTGCCAGTGGAATTTGGCTTGTCTACCTGTGGACTTAATCTTCCTGATTTGTGGTGGGATTATGGCAATTTGTTCTTGTTTTGCTCATACTGCATACCTCCACATTTATATGCTTAATTCTTCCATCTTTTGCTAGGTCACAGCATTTGGAGGAGGTAGCAGCAAGCCTAAGGGAGCGAATCAAACATCTGGATGATATGGTCCACTGCCAACAGAAGAAAGTCAAGCACATGGTTGAGGAGGTGAGATCCAGTAAAACAATGTATTTTTGACTCTTCTGGGAATGATGATTCTTTTAGTACATAATCCAGAGAGCTATGTTCTGTGTGCAATTTCCTTATGCCACTTGAGTTACAAATACAATAGAAGATGAGTTAAGCATCTGAAGCTAGTAAAGCAGAAAGAGAAGCTAAAAGCAGTTTAATCCAGTGGTTTTTGGCTTATATACTGTGATCTTTGGGCTGACTCAAGTCTTTGAGCTCTTTATGTCAGTCCAGGAAATACAACTTAACTTGAAGCATTCGGAGTGCAGAAACAGGGCAGATTAGTTATTAAGGGTCTTCTTTCTATACACAAGGGTAAGGTAGAAGCTGCCCTTTATATTTTATGATTCAGTTCCTCACAGAAATAGCAGGACAAATACAGATTTCAACTTCAAAACAAACAAACAAAAAAACCCAACAACTTGTTCTTGGGATATCATCATATAGCTGATCTAATTTTTTGCAAAATTATAAGCATCATTTTGCTGGAAAGCTGCTTTAAGTTACAGGCTACCTACATGCCAAGAAACCATTCAGCAGTCAGAAAGCTGTGATTGCAGACATTTCTGTTTCTCCAGGTGAATGATAGAGTGACATGGGATATATGTAAATTGTTTAAATTGGAGCTATACAAAACAAACTGACAGCACTATTATGCTGAGCCTTGTTCCTGCACAGAGGATGGGCATTCGTGAAATATCTCTTACTTGTATTTCGACATCACACATCCACAAAATCAAATGTTTGCAAACTATTTTATTCTAAGGCATTCTTTCTGCATTCATAATATGCTATTAGAGGATTTCTGATTAGACTTGCATTTTTTCTTATTTATCGAAGTATTATTACACCTCTGTCTATATGCTATTTGCCTATATCTATCTTGCTTTATATTTTGGTTACAAGATTCTGATGCAGTCCTGATATATGATCAGGTGTTTGATACTAAGTTATCCTGTCTTACATGCAGAGAGATGCAAAACTGAGTAGAAAAAAAGGGGATGCATTCTCTTTGCATTCAAGTTCTTCCATCACATATATTCAATAGTGTACTGTTATAAAGTCTTGAGGTTTTCTAGTTCAGCTTGCCTTTTTTTTTTTTTTCTTCTCACTACTTTCAAGCATCACAGAAGGTTGTCTAAAACTGGGCTAGCAGTCTTTATGCCACAGTACTCTATTAAGGAAAACATCTCCAATCTAATTAATCTGGAACAGTTATTTAATCTGGAGTCTATTTTATATTTCAGTAAGTCAACCAGAATATTGTGAGATTTTTTTTTTCCCTACTCAAAAGTACTACAGGACTTGTCACTTTGATATTTGTGGCAACCCAGATGATTCTAGTAATACATACTACATTACGTGTATTCTAAAGCGCTTAATGTAACGACCTCTAGTGGACTGTGTTGGTATGAGAAACATTAAATTCCATGGAGTGTTTTGGCAAAAACAGGTATAAAGCTTGGGCCAGTGATTATTATATCAAAAATAATAGTTTTAATTGGAGAGTTTAGCTTTCTGATTCCTTGTAATATGTATCTACTGGTGTATTCATCTACACAGAAAGCCCTTCTGTCGTGGTTTAACCCGGCCGGCAGCTAAACACCACGCAGCCATTCGCTCACCCTCCCCCCTCCCTCTCTGGGACGAGGGAGAGAAATGGAAAGTGAAGCCCGTGAGTTGAGATAAAGACAGTTTAATAAGACAGGAAAATAATAATAACAAAAATAATAATAACAATAATAATAATAATGATACAATGATGATAATAGTACTACTACTAATAATGTGTACAAACAAGTGATGCACAATGCAATTGCTCACCACCCGCTGACCGATGCCCAGCCTAACCCCAAGCAGTCTGGCCCCCTCCCCTGACTAGCCACCCCTATATATTGTTTAGCATGACCCCAGATGGTATGAAATACCCCTTTGGCTAGTTTGGGTCACCTGTCCTGGGTCTGTGCCCTCCCAGCTCTTACTGCACCCCCAGCCTGCCTGTTGGCAGGACAGAGCAAAAGGCTGAGATGTCCTTGGCTTGGTATAAGCACTGCTCTGCAACAATTAAAACATCGGGGTGTTATCAGCACTCTTCTCATCCTAAGCCAAAACACAGCATTCCACCAGCTACTAGGAAGAAAATTAATTCTGTTCTAACTGAAACCAGGACACCTTCCAGATCTTCTGGTCATCCTCTTTAAAAAGTAGAATGTTAGATGTCTAACTCACTACTAACTCACTGCTTAACTGTCAAATATAACTAATTTATTTGCTGTCTGGCTACCTGCTTTTCAAAATCAATTAACACTCTACAAATCATTTTTTGCTGTGTATAGAGAATATACCTTATTTTTCCTTTTATTCCTTGTCTGTTTTATTTTTCTTTTACTACAGTTAACTTGAAAGCTGCATGAACACTTGTAACTGCATTATATTCTGATTAGTGAACTAACTAAGATTTCAGTAGCAGAAATTTGATCAGGTCCAATGGTGCCAAATAAATTAGGCACTTAATATTTTTAATTTCGTGGTGTCTGTGGTGTATGTTTCAGGTGTCTGTGGTGTATGTTTCAGAAAATAACTACCATATTGCTGGCATGCTCCATTTAAACCTTTTTTAATTAAAGGCTTAAAAACAGTAGCTTTAATTGGGTACAGAGAGTTGTAGTTGCCCACTGTGGGGAAGAAAGCATTGCAGATGTGTATGCCCTTTAAAAATCAGAACTACGCACATGCATGGCATTGTTTTGTGTCTCTTCTGTACATTAGAAAAGCGTTTTAAGGTTCACTTTCAGCAACACTTATTAACTATGCCATAGTAGTTGAGACTGACAACAAAAATACTTCTTAAAAGGTAGGACATTGAAAGAGAATACTATCTGAAGAGATGATGTGGAGATGTTAAAAACTAGTGAGCAGTAGCACTAAAACACACTAGAGTAGATAGGGAAGATTTTGTAATTTTACTGCTGTCTGAGTCCCAGGAAATGTGCTCATCAGAGTATACTTGAAAAATACGTATCTCTCTGCATTAAATTTAACCTAATGCAGAATGTAGTGGCTAGGAAGATCAAGTAAAATCCCATGTGAACCTGCCATGTTACTTGTCATTGAAATACTTTTATGGCTGGTATCTGTAAAATAACGTTACATCTTAGGGTTTATGAGGGTATTATAATGATCAATAACTTGTATTTAAATAATATAATTGAGAAAGAATGACCTTAGGAGCTAGAAAGCATGCTCTCTGAAACTCTTAGCTTCTCTGATGCATGGGAATAGACTGCTAACAGGCTAACCTGGGAAACCCAGAACAGAAGTAGCATAACAGTCAAAATTATCAGCAGTATTTTTGTTAGAAATTGCAAAACAAACAAACAAACAAACAAAAAAAGATACCCTATGAAACAGGTGAACAAATGTCTAAACACTTGCTTGACTACAGGATAAGCTTAGTGTTTAGTATTCAGCTTGGTATATTCAGATATAGCTCTGAAGTATAAATGGACATTTATTCTTTCAGTGTAAACCATGACAGATTTGTGCTGTTAGCATCGCCAATTTAGACAAAGTGCAGCTACAGAAATGAACATCATTTCAAAGTGGTGCTTAACAACCAAAATATGCTGCTTCGAATTCATATGGAAAACTGTCAAAATTGAAAAAGTACTCAGACAAATCTGATGGCTGAAAAATCACAAAATAGATTGCTGTTCAGTACTTTTTTAGGGAAAGATGGTGGATCACATGCAAGTGATAAATGGGAGGCATTCTGTTAGACAACAGCAAGCAGTCAAGAGGCAAGTGAAAGGAAGAGCATTAGTTTGGAGTTTTGAGATGCAATAGGCAGCTCTAACACCTTTAGTGCTGTTTTAATAGCATTTAAAATGTGTTAGGAGGCTGTTGTCAGTCCTAATCTAGGCATGCAGGAAAGGGGATGCTGACAAAGAAGCACCCATTGTAGAAGGCATAGGGGAAAAGAGTATTAAAGTTTTCATTTCCAAAGGACACATCTTGCTGATATTGAATGCAGTAAATATGCAAATTGCCTTTGGTGGAACTGAACCCAAGCAGAGGAAAATCACAGTTCAGTGTGGTTATGTGACATTTCAGGCATTAATAAAACCTTCTTCAATTTGACCTAGACAGACCAGTCATAAACAGGAGCATGGAAAACAGTTTTCAGAAGAAAATAAAAGATAAAATAAGAGTTAAAATTAAAGATATTTTAAAAAAAAGAAAAAGACAGAAAACGAGGAAAAATTCTGGAAGTTTTCTTGAATCTGTGACCTTCAACATCTGTGTTACGTCCCTCACACAACCATTATTCAGCCTCTTAGGGTTTCTCTTCTGTGAAAACCAAGATCAGAAAGAACCTTCAGAGCAACAGCTGACCTGAAAGTTATCCAGCATAGTCTTCAAGCCTGATGTTACCATTGGAGAGAGACTGCAGATGTCTTAAGGCTTACAGATTTTTCCCTGCCATTGCAGCTGAAAGTGCAGGACTTACATTTGGCAAGTGTGCAGAAGTCCAGCCCCTATCTCCTATTTGTATGTAGCTGGCTTTCAAAAAAAAAAAAAAAAAAAAGAGAGAGAAAGAGATGGAATGGGTGACCTAAGAGCTCAGTGGTGAAATCAGTGAACATTAGTAATGATAAGACTGATTAGCTTCACTTCCTTTTATTTTAATCCCTCTCCTTTGTAGTCATTTTAAAATGTTGACTGGGCAGAGACAGGCTTTCAAAGGCAGGCCCCCAAATAGCCAGCTTGATCAGAAACAGAAAATTCACAGGGAGAATCCCAGCATGAAAGGTGGAAGGATGCAAACTTCAGACCCTTCCACTAAGGAGTTTCCAGTTCAGAGACTGAAGTGATAGGCAGATGGAGCCACAGGGGTGCTAGGGGAGGGTAGGGGAAGCTGCAACCACATTGCTTCTTTAAGGGTGGAAATGCTTCTGTGAGAGGGATGAAAGCTTGCTCTTTTAGGTTATCTATTCTGTATGGTCGGTCAGTTTAAACCACTTATGTCTGTGTAGGATAATGGAAATGGTTTAGTGTTAGATAAAGCTAAAAATCTTCAAATCCAAAAATTTATATGAGCAACAAAAGCATTTCTTGACATTATCTCCATTTCAGTCCTGGAGAGATTAAGAGAGATTTAGATTTGAAATCTGTGCAGTTGAAATTGAAATGGAATGCACTTTCATGGCACAAAAAGCTCATGTTGTACATGTTATTTAGTATTAAGAAGCAAGAGAGAGGAGAAAAGTATTTACATTTGTAAGCAAGGCAAGTGGGTTGATGCAGATATAAAGAGCTGTTCTGAAGGGGACTGAAAAGAGAAAAGGATATTTGATTCTGTGGCACAGAATTATCAACAGAACTCAGATTTCACATGGAATTCCCTAACTACTGAATTGAACTGTCTCTAGGTCATGGCCCATGAGCTGTTCTCCAGCTTTAGTCTCAGATTCGCTGGATAATAAATGGTGACCAAACACCAGAGAGAAGCTGCATCCTGCTCTGTTGTGGAAGATACTTGCATGAAAGGACAAAGTGCTAACGAGCAAGTGATGTTTTGTACTGCACAAATGAAGAATACAGAAGAAGTTTTCCCACCAAAGACTTAATAAACAGCTGAAAACTTCTCTATCAAAATACTCCAACTTGATACACATTGAAAAATAGCCCGGTTTTAATATGGATATACAGTTTCAATTTTAGGTCAAGTTAAAGAAGACATACAGAAGCATAGAGGATGAGAAGATTAAATTATCAGCAACAGACAGAAGCCAAATTATTGCTAACCAAAATCTGCATTGTATAGTACCCATAGTAAAAGCAACAACAACAGCAACTGCAAAAACACAACAACAAATGTAGAAAGAAACCCACCCTGGGAGCTTGGAGGAAGAAAATATATGGCAGAACATAAATAATATCCCCGCAGTCCAAGTGTTCGTCATGCCTCAGTGGACTTGAGCAATGCAATACGTTGTTTATCTATTGGCAAAAGTAGAATCACTGCTGGAGTTCAGTGAGATTGTTTATACATTCATAGCATCAGCTCTTTCAGCTGGGAATTGCCTGGCCAAGTCATTAATTAGAAGACTTAAACATTGCTAAGGTAGTTCTTAATAAGGTGTGTAGAACTGTTAGACAAGGTGCTGATATTTATAATCCATTAGGACATCTGGGCCCTGTGGGCCTGCTGTAGGGAATAGATGGACATCAAAGACTGCTCTAATACATTCATACAGGTCACTAGTTTAGAAAGGTTGCCAAGTTGGTGCAATAACTTAAATCAATGAGTTGTTACTTTTTCTTTACATAAAATGGGAGTTTTAAAATACTAAGAAGTACTGATTTAAGGAGGACTAAAGGGAAAGGTGCTCATTTCTATTTGCTTTATTATGTTCCCTGAAAAAAATTTCAACACTAGCCTCTGATAAGTACTACTTAAGGTCCAGTGAAATACTGGAATCTTGAGTAAAATGTTGTTTTCCTTGTACAGCAACTGTCTGAGAGTTCAGGCTGATGTTGCAAAGTCTTGTCTGTCTCGTTTTGTATGGTTTAATATGTGTTTGTCCTGTGTTTAGTCATATTTACAACCAGTTTGTTCATGTCTCTGTATCAGTGTTACAGATGCCAAATTGATTTATGGCAAATGAATAAGGAAAATGCACGATACTTGAATAATATATAATATTTAACTATGTTAGTACTGTCATATTGTGTTAAATATTTTAAATTAATGGAAGATATTATCAGGTGGTAAATATTGACTGAATTTACCTAACAGCTGGATCTGTTCCAATTCAATAGATAACTATATTTAAAGCCTCCAGAACTGTGACTAAGTATACAGAATAAAATCAAGTTTGCTACGTCAGACTTTCTTTATAAAGGCTCTACAGTTCGACATAACTTTAATTGTCTCTTGTGATGCTTTTTCTTTCTCCTTTAATTGATTCATAGTTCTGTTGATTTCCCTTCTAATATCACTACTCCCCAGCAGTTATTTAGAGGACTCTTTCTTTCGGGTCTCTTGATACTCCTCTTGACTGTTCTTAGATGCTCTACCCATGAAATCAATGAAATGCTGTTGACTTATACATCTATCTTTCTATCTTTACTGAAGTAGTTGGTTGACAGAGCAAAAGAAATTCAGAAGTGCAGCTCTTCCCAGAAAATATTTACACTGTCCATTCAAGTAGCATGAGAATTTCATCTGGTACTTGAGGACACTTACTGGAGACCCCATAACGTGCAGTAGGGAGAAATAAACGTATCTTCATTGATGTGACAGGCAAGAATTTAATTTTCTGGGAGATGCTACAAGATAAGGTGACAGTCTGGAAGTTGAGGGATTTTGAGAGAGATAACCTTGAGGTTTTAGAAGGAGGCAAAGGTATAGAGGTGGTAACAGCAATAGCACAAGGAGGAGAGAGCCTGAGGGGAAAAAAAAAAAAAAAAAAAAAAAAAGTGGCATTAGTAATCCTCAGCCAGTGAATAAATTCAACAAGATTCACATTGTACGTGGGGGCCTGACAGGCTGATTCAGGCTGTCAACTGCAGTAGGTATGTGCAGTGCAAGCTGTACACCCAACACGACCTGTAGGGATCTTTATGGGTCTGGCCATGACTGAGAGAGATCAGGTGCCCCTTCCTGTGCTCAGCAGCCAAGTGTCAGGGATTGAAGTGGGGTAGACAAAGGGCTGAGTTTGTATGCCCTGTGTTGACCTGTTGGGTGCTCCCCAGCCTTGGGGTGGCCAAAGAGCACAGGATGCCTCTCAGTTCCTGGCAGACCAGGTAAGTTACAATACTGTAGCTTGGGCCTTGTTTCTCTTCCCTTACTAATTTCTGGCATAGTCATCTATTACCCAACAGGAGGAGGAAAGGCAGGAACAATGAATGCAGTGGAGTGGGGGAGCAAAGAGAACGAAGTGATAGGAAAAGAGGGTGATGTTGTGGCTCAGGACTGCTAAATTCGCATTTCTACTGTTAGCAGAACTGTCTTCAAAGGAAGGAGTGGGTGGGTCATTTAGCACAAATGACGTTCTTAAGCAGATTTTTTTGATTGCTTAATGTGGGTGTGAGTAAATATTGGTGGAAAATTGGAGGAAAAAAAATGGCTAGTGAGTCTAACAATGCAAGGCATGGAAGAGGGGAGCACTAGGGAAAAGCCTGCCTGGGCATTTGTAGACAAGGTTGGAAGAAGAGAGTCTGAAGGCTACATCTCAGTAGTACTTGAGGAAAATGATGGAGAAATCTGTAAAGGGTAGTTGTGCAAAAGCCAGATTTGGGAGCAAGTTGCTGAGTTGGCTATGAGCTGAAATGCCAGAGCCTGCAGATACAGCAAGGGTGAGGTGGATTATAGGCCTTGGTCATTGCTCCTCCAAAATGTAGGAAGATCTTGGTGATATTTTTGTCCTGGAGTCAGTCCAGAAGTGACTCAGTCCAAGGAAATTCAGTCTTTGGCTTGTACTAATTTGTTTTTGACCCAAGAGTGGCCTGGCCACCACGTAGGCCTTTAGTTCAGTATTGTGTTTGACCTATGCTCCTTCACCTTTCCTTCTCCTTACCTCATATTCAACCAAAAGTCAAAATCTATTGCTCTGTCATCTGTTGTTCTCTTACTTCATACAACTCCTTGGATCAAAGACCCTCTTGAGATTATGTTTTGTGCAATACACGTCTAAGCATTATTATCTTAGTTTGCCATAAGTAAGATTTTTTTGGGAAAAAAGCCAATATAATGTTAAGGAACAGGCATTATTTTTATTGCTGAAGAGCTTTTACCCAACACCAGCATTATGAGCCACTGTCTTGTTACATTCCTCTCTCAAAGGACACCATCACACTTTTACGGTATGTGATGTGTCTTATATAAATGCACTGAATTAAGGTTTCATTTTATTTAATATAGTAATATTAGTAATATATTAATATAATCCTCCAAACTTATTCCTGTTTGTTTGTTTTTCTCCCCCTCCACCCGGTTTCCTCCAAGTGCATGTCCCCTTGAAGAGTAATTAAATCAGGTTAGCTCATTCCTGGTCTTCCCTAAGCTAATGGCATAAAATGATGTGTACCCAAATTCTTGTTCTCTAAATAAACTTTTTTTTGTAGTAAACTACTCTGGTGGGATGTGTCATCCATGTCAAGCCTTGTGGTAGGCTTAAAGGTGTTTCAAAACTTTGGTGGAAGCCATTTCAGCCCTTGGACTGCAGTAGTGCTGAGACAATTAATTGTCCATGTGTTGGGGAGTACAGCAGGTGTGGATGTCGCATGGGTGCCCTGCTGTGCTCTGCCTTGTTCTCCTTCTACAGTGGCCTCAAAGGGTAGCTCTGCTGCACCTGGGGAGCAGAGACTGCCGGACTGTTTTCCTGGCCCTGAAAAGGCCTCTGCCGTTATAACAGCTGCTAAATTTGTCATGAAATGTATTTGGCCTGTAGAGCCGTCTTGAGTTGAGTTTAGTTGTCTATAGTTGAGTTCATAATGTTGTAAAGATCTACCAAAAGGTTTTATATAAGTTCCATAATTTGCAGCCTTATCATATCTGTAATCTGCATGGTCTAATCACTCAGGTCTGTTTTACTGTTAGACTGAGACTGCATGTGATGATACACTGCAACATTGTCTCTTCTCTATAGGTTAGCAAGAGAAGGCGTATATTAAAGTTCTAGCATAATTCTTTAGAAGGACAAAGTAGATTGATTAAGTGGGCTCTGATTGATGCTATGTAAATGTGTTAAAAGGAGGCAGGGAGTGCTGTTGTATGTTGTCCAGTCTGCCAGTTCTTACAGGATCCTTATTAAAAGAAAAAAAAAAAAAAAAAAAGTTAAAGCGGTAACATTCCTGCCAAATTACAAAATCTTGTGTTTGGAGTTGAGGTTTGTGTTTGGGAAGAGGAGAAAGCAGTTTGTCAGTCTCCCCTGACCCCCAGGAAAAATAAAATAAAATAAAATAAAATAAAATAAAATAAAATAAAATAGGCAGCTGATGAGCTCTTGTTCAAAAACAAGAATGTGTATCTATCAGGGTAAAACCCTCCTCTGATCCCATAGCTCTACTTGGCTTCAGTCTTCTCTGCATTGTTCTGATTACAGGTGTTAAAATTATTTACTTGTATGCACAGTAGGAGAACAGAATATTGACAGAGAAGACCCACTTAAAAATCCTAAAAGAACAGTTTAACTTTTCTCAAGTGGAATTTACTGGCAGGGCTGAAGCTGTTGAACCAGTGACTTAATTTAGTCATACTAGTAAACAAAGTAGTAATTAAATAAAAAAAAAAATACTACACCATTCTGAAAATTCTGAAGTTACACAGTTCTGAAAATGCTACAACCTTTGGATTTCTGTGATCAGAAAACTGAAATGATAATAGCTTCAGATGACTGATAACTTTTGCATGCATCTCAAAGTAAAAAACAAAACAAACAAACAAAAAAAACTGATTTTGAGAAAGATGAATGATGTCAGCACTCATATTCTGTAACTGTTCAGCTAAAAATTATGAAATTTACATTTTGCTTTTTTTCTAATAATAACTGACGATTGTGTTAATGTTAATTGAAAATTGGGAAGACTGAATTAAAGTCAATTTGGTGATTTTAGAAAAAAAAACTTTTTAAATTTTATAAAAAATATTAAAAAAAATAATACTTTGGTTGAATTTATCTCTTCTTCATTTTTTAATGCTTCTGTGAGTTTTGATTGCACTGTAGGTTTTGGGGAGGGTGATAATACTATTGGAGCTTTGATTATTATACTTTTGAGTATTTTATCATTCTCTTTTAACATGATGTGAATATTTTTATTAATCATTATTTCTACCTGTATTGAAAAGTTTTTAACTGGTGGTCTTGGAGGGTTTTGTTAATGTGCTTTCACAAAATTGGTTTTAAAATACAGAATTAAAAAGTAACTGGTGAGAGCACATGAAAAACTCTGACCAAGCAATTGGAAATGGTCTGTCTTTGTGACTGCCAGAAAAAGAAATGTATTCTGAGGTTTGTTTGGTTCTATAAAATTCTGTAAAATAATTCATTTTAGTAAAATCCACTAAGTTTTTAGTAATATATTTTCCTTTTTTCCTTAAAATTGTGAAACCCGTAGCCAACCAATAACCTGACAAAAAAGGCTACCTCATTTTATTTGAAGTTTTATAGAAAATGTCTATGCTTTATTATGTATGGATATTTTTATACTTCTCTTATGATGAAGAAAGCTATAAGCATAGATCTACTTTTTTCACTGTTGGCAGATTGCCCCATAATAGCAAGGAATGTGCAGAACACACGCTTTTCCAGTGCTTTAAAGGCGTTTTATATCTTTCCTCATCTAACACAGCTTTAGCTTTTTGTACATACAATAATAAAGACTTTGCTAAAAGCAGTGCATGGTAAACTGGCATTCTGTTTGTGATGCAGACCATCCATTTACTGCCTTGGTTTACATCTGTTTTTCAGCTTCCAGGTGTAAGATCAAAAGCTTTTTGAAACTTTAATTTACTCTAATTCTGAGGAAGCAGGGAGACACTTGACTCAGATAATGCACTGCTGAGTACAGCAGAAGTTGTTGGTTGGGCTCTGCCTGTTTAAAGAGAGCTGGCATGGAACAGGGACAGGGGGTTAATTAATGATGTTCCAGCACTGCAGTTGTAAGAAATGCATTTCCAAGGACTTTGAAGGGGAAATTTATGCTTATTTCACGTCATCTGACATGAAATAGCATGTTCAAGAAAGGTCAATTTAAATTTAATTAGAAGAATTAGACTTGACACCATTTAACGTTGAGCGCATAAATACTGTCCATTGCTATCAGCTTTCTTTGCTGTTGTAAGACAAAAATTGCATGAGCACAGGACAAAGTGGGAAATTCATCTTCTCCCAGTCCCTACCTGCATACAAACACGATGCAGAATCCATTGTCTCCCACAAACTGATCTTCCAGTGCACTTCTGCTGACCCGCCATAGAAGTAGTTTTATCAGTGCTTTCTGTACCTGAAGCACACCGTAACTGCAGGTACAGGAAGCACCTTGCCTGTTGTGCCTGTTAAGTGGTGTGTGTGTACCGCTGTGTGAGTAAGAACCTGAACCTCCTCCTGGGGAAGCAGTAACATTTGAAGTTGCTATTTAGCTATTGCTTTTGTTTGCTCTTTTTATTAGTCACCGTTTCAGTAGGTGCAGTCAGCAGGAGTTGAGAGAGAATAACCAGGGATTTTTGCTTTGGTCCAAGGAGAAAATGTGATGTGTTGGCACAAGATTCTATTGTCTCCTAAATTAAGTCAACTGATTTCTTAGACTGTTGCTGATAACAGCATGCACCTTACACAGCAAATCAGCTTTAAGCAAGAAGTTCAGAAGAACAGAAAAAGAGAAATGCTCGTGGCTTTAGGAGCTTTAGAAAGCCGTTTCCATGCAATGAGACCAGCTTTGGGCCAGCAACAAGAGACGGTTATGAAATCCAGGGTGCACCCAGTTTCTCTGGCCATACCTGCTTGTGCTGGTAGCAGGGACAGATTTAATGCAAAAGTTCTTGTTGTATGAGTCTGTGATCAGCAGAAATTCCAGAGTGTACAGAGGTCATCATCGTTCTATATAGAACAATATTAAGATGCAGTACTTTTGGTGCAGCTAACTTTTATTTTCATGAACACTTGTAAATAATTTACTGCCTTTACCTTTGTATAAAATTAAAAGTTTTTGTTTGTTTGTTTGTTTGTTTTTGAGTTTAGTATGCCAGGAAAGAACTGAAAAAATATGACCTTCAAGAAACTAGCAGTGTGCAACCTATTTTTGGATGTAGGTAAAATTCACTAGAGCCTTTGAACCAGAGATAGAGTTTTCCTGAGTTTCCTTTGTTACATGACAGTGTTTGAGTTTCCATTTTGTATCCAGGTTTATAGATTCTTAAAATCCATGTTAGTATACATGTAGTATACATGTTAGTATACAGCCTCCTCTTCTCCAGACAAAACAACCCTAGTGCCCATAGGGGAGCGGCTGAGGGCACTGGGGTTGTTTTGTCTGGAGAAGAAGAGGCTCAGGGGAGACCTTATTGCTCTCTACAACTCCCTGAAAGGAGGTTGTGGGGAGCTGGGGGTCAGCCTCTTCTCGCAGATAACTAGTGATAGGACTAGAGGGAATGGCCTCAAGTTGTGCCAGGTAAGGTTCAGATTGTAAGTCAGGAGAAATTTCTTCTCAGAAAGAGCAGTCAGGCATTGGGACAGGTTGCCCAGGGAGGTGGTGGTGTCACCGTCCCTGGGAGTGTTCAAGGAAAGGTTGGATGTGGTGCTTAGGGGCATGGTTTAGTGGGTGACATTGGTGGTAGGGGGGTGATTGGACCAGATGATCTTGAAGGTCTTTTCCAACTTTAATGATTCTATGATTCTATATCATCTATATACGAACTGTCTTAACTGTATGGATGATAGCCATGGTTAAGTAGCTTGAAAGTAGTTTGTGAATATGTATAGCTTTTCAATAGTTGCTGAATAATAAAATTAAACATCTTTTCTTCCTGCAGTATCTAGGTCTTTTTCCTGCGCTTCTCATCCACATTAAACCAAATATGTTTATTTTATTTTTTCTTCACAGATTGAAATGCTAAGGAAGAAAGTCAAAGAGAAGGAAGTATTTATCATACAGCTTTTAGAAAAAATTTCTTTCCTAGAATGTGAGGTAAGGCATTATATTATTGTAATTATTTTATGAAAGCCAATAAAATTTGAACAGGTATGATCTGATGTTACCTAAATGCATTTTTATTGTATATATTTGCTGTACTTCAGCAAATTAAACACATAATAGCAGTCAAATGAAGAACGTATGTAATACAAAGTCTTGATACCTCTACTATAGAGACAAATAAAGTTTCTGCTGTTGTTTCTCACCTTCCTGGGACTGTAGATTCTAAAAAGTAGCAGGGAGTAATAAGAGGTGTAGGTATTAAGTAGCCTGGGATTTGAGTGGTCATGAAGGTCAATTTTTCCAAATCTGTGCTCCATGTGATGGCTTTATCTACTCAATTAACTGGGATAGATGTACAATTTCAATGCTAGCTTTCTTGACATATAATTTTATAATGGTATTATAAGTGCTTAGAAGCTTCTTAACGAATACAGTTAAGTGTTTTTTGTTTGTTTGTTTTCTGAGAAATAAGGACTCTATTTTCTCAGTAAATACTCTTACATTATTTCTTATGGGGAAAAGCCACTCTAGAACTTTTTTTTTCTTGTTTAATTAATGTAATTTAATTAACATAACTGAAATAAAATAAACTTGTGTTGAAAATTACTGTTTTACAGAATAAAGAATTACAAGATAAATTGGACTATTTAATGGAAAATCAACCAAAGACCAATGTAGAAACCAGAGATGCTGGTGTAGAATGTGATCTTCCATCCAGGTATTTCAATTTTCTGCTTGTTTATAGCAAACTTCTTCATAATGTCCTTTATTGTCACTGTGTTGGTACACTATTAGCATGAACTGTGAAGTTTTGCAAAATTTTCCTAATTTTCAAAGAGGAACTAGTAGGCACTAGGTGTAATATGCTTTAATGACTTAAGCGGTTTTAGATGCAAACGTATTGCAGACCTTCCGGGAGTACTTAGTTACAGTAACATGTTTTAAGCAGGGAGTAAAGCTAGAAGTCAAGAGATCTGACTTTGTGAAATGCAGAAAATACTAATGAAACGTCTGCTAGCACCACAGCAGAAGACAATAGACACCACTGCCCTGAGCCAGTTTAATGCTGGTTTCATGCATGCTTTATTCTGTGTTCCACCAGATGCATCAAGAACCATTTTAAACGGCAGGTAATACCAACAGAAACGTTTCAGGGCTGCAGAAATTTTTGGAGCTATGCTAGGCCTAAGTGGACAATTGCCAAGTAAACAGCACAGTCAGATTACCACTTCTTCGCCTGTCTCTGTTCTGTGGTGGAGGGTGGCTCTGTAGCCAGGTTTAGTAAAGATTCAGCCATAGTGCCTTCCCTTCTCCTCCTCCTCCTCCCCATCCTCTGTTCCAAACGCTGCACTAGGGTTGTACTGAGCCCTGGAAACAATGCTATGGACTTGCTCTTGAATCTCTCCCCGAGCAAACCTTTGCAAGGAGGGGCAAAACAGTACAGTAATGAGGATCATTGCATAGCACTTTTACTACCAACAGGTAAACTAGTTCATTTTAACTGCACTGCAAATTGAATCATTTAGTTTGAGGAATGTAAATTAGCATTTGAAATCCACGCTAGCATATGAAATGCAAACTAAAATTTCCCTTCCCTATTTAAAAATACACGCATGAGAGCGTTCAGCCTAGAGCAGATTTTAATGGTATGAACTTTGAAACATCAGAAACAGTGCTTTTCACTTAGGACACCAACATATTTTTGCGTCAGGATGTAAATATCTTTGTTGTCCTCTCTGGGTCCCCTTTGTATATTACCACAAATCCTACTTATCTGATATTCTTTCAGTTTTTGAGATTTATCTTTGACTTCTATGCAGTTTTGCTTTTATGGAATTACACTTCACAATTAGTTGCGTTCTTAAATTTAATGCTACTATCTTCACTGTTACAGGATCCTTCAGCAAAGCAGCTCTATTGCTGAACATTCCAATATGAGCTCCAGCAGAGCTCAAACTGTCAATTTGTTTGTCAAAGCTGGAAATGATAGTTAATTTCTTAGCTACAGAAATTTAAATAGATATCTTTAAAGACTTTTTAGCCGTGTATATTTGTAGCCAGCATGTAAATTTGTCAGTATCAGTCATGTTTTTTATCAAATATACGTTGTGGCATTATAGAAAAGAAATATGGAACATACTATTGCATTGAATAGTTTAATTTTAGCCCAACAATGTCAATAACAAGGCACAAGCTCATTGTAGTGGCACTTCGAGCCATCTGACATTAATTCTGTAATTTTTGTTTTGTCTCCTTAACAGTACAAGTATTGAGAACAGAAGATCTCCTGAAAGTGCAAGGCCAGTGAGGACATACACCCCATTCAAGAGAGTGTTGGAATTTAGCACAAAGAACAGTACGTCTTGAGCATTCAGGTCAATGTGCTTTCTAAATACAGGCAAATATTTTGCGCCTTTGCAGCTTGATTAGATACATTTTTATCAAGTCATAGAGAAGAACAGCAGCATGGAGTCTTGCTAAATTTATCCTGAAAGCAGCTTTTTAGTAGCTTCATATCTGAAGTTACTGCGGACATTAACTGTGAGGGAGATATGCAAGAAGAGGTATAAATGAAACGGCAGTCATTATTGCTTCTTTAGAAGCTGTCTAGTGCAATGTCATTTCAAATAACTGTAAGGAAGGAGTTGTATAGCTGTACAGATTTTCTTCAAATGTGTTCTATTTGTATAATGAATCTCTAATATATTTTATTTTCAATACTGCCAGGGGAAGAATTTGAAACTACCCTGACAGAGGGCATTAATCTGAAAGCTCTCCCTTTGTGTACGAAGTGTGAGGGCTGTTCATTTCTATCATAGAGACCTGCGGAGATTGAGGGCTCCATTCCCCTGGAATAGATTCACTAGTAACCAGCACTCGTTTGATGGAAGGGGAGATGGAACTGGACTGTTCTCAAAGAATGCCCTCAACACACGCAGATGAATGTCATGTTTGTTGCTCAAAACAGTAAGCGATAGAGCAGCTT
Source organism: Aythya ferina (assembly GCF_964211825.1). Taxonomy (NCBI): domain Eukaryota; kingdom Metazoa; phylum Chordata; class Aves; order Anseriformes; family Anatidae; genus Aythya; species Aythya ferina. The sequence goes on along the minus strand of NC_140307.1, from coordinate 17,928,273 downwards.
TATGATGGGCTTTGCTTTGTTAGATGAGGCACTGGTTTGTACTTGCCAGTCATGGGGTAGAGTGACTATTGGTTTTACATTCAATAGGAATTGTGTAGGGTTTTTTTTTTAATTACTTTTGCATTAGATGAAGGAATTCTCACTAAACAGCATTTTGCCTACAGCAACTTGTAGCAGTTTCTGCAATTCCTATAGCAATAGCAATTTTGAATCGGGATTTTGATCTTAAGTAGTTTGTTTTCCAAAACACTTAAAATCTTATCCCTGTCTTCAAAATACCAGCAGGAGTTACTGCATCTACTACTGAACTTATTTAAATATATATAGTGTATTTTTTACATTTTGTTTAAATCTCCTGCCTTTACTGAACTAAAACGAATTTATTAGTATTTTCTTGTAGTGCTATTAACATGAATGCAGGGCAGACTATTTTTTTATTACAGTAACTGCAATAGAAAACAACTTATGTTCTGTATGACTAATACTGTTCTTGCATTGAATGTCAACCCCAGAGGTATTCACTGCCACAAGGCTTCAGAGTGATTGCTTTTGTCTCCAATTAAATACAAGTTCTTAAATTCAGCAGTCTGTTAAAATTAAATATACTCAAAGTTGTACTTAAAATAATAAAACTCCCCTCATAATCCCAATTTTATTCCTGCATTATTTCATGGTTTTCTGAATTTGTTAGTTTTGTTTATTCTGTAACTGTGCTGTTTAACTAGTAAATAAAGAAGCCTGGATTGGAGAATGTTTTGATGTAGTACATCACAGGAACGAGAATTGTGTGATGTAATTAAAGCTCCAGCTTTTATGCTTAGATCATCCTCTATTTGCATGTAAGTTATTTTTTTCTCTTATGACATGTTCAACTCTTGAGGACTTTGAATGGTTCTTACTTTTTAGAAAGTCAAACACAGTACTGTGGGTTGTATTATGCATAGAATTCAAGAGAAACTGCAATCAAAGTCATTGACAAAAAGGTAAAATATCTACTGTGTGAAGTAAGCCTGTAATCTTTATTGGGATGGAATAGCATTTCTTTTAAAGAGAACAATGCATAATTACAACAAGTTAATATCTATAAAGGAAACTCATTTACTTTGCATGTGATAAATGAGTGAGAATGATCTCATAGGTATCAAAAGGCCAAAGAAAATCCCAGCTGTTGCATTAGTGAACAGAAATAATACCACACATTTGCTTAAATTGCTTACCTCTTTTAGGTGTAAAACTTTTTTTTTTTTTTTTTTTTTTTGAGCTAGAAAGGGCTTGAAGAGAAGGTCCCTGAGAATTAAGTCAGCTGCTCCCTATCAAAAGTCCTTCAGAGGAAGCACCCTCATTATGCAAAGCAGAGGAATAGTCCTATAGTCTTGCACCACAATACCAATGACAAGAAAACAGCTGTAGTCTTAACCTGCATTTTTGATTGAAAGAAGTTTTGGTGCTTGAGTGGGTTTGAACAAAGTTCCCAAGTAACAGTTAATTTGATCAATAACTGAGTTAGGTTATGAACAGCCAAGATCTTGAACTGAAACTCTAAATGAGAATATATTTAAATTGGAAGTCTATGTTGATGAACCTAAAAGATGATGGGTAATCACCCAGCCCAAATTTCAGGCACAAGCTTTGTACATGTGTATCGTATCTCCCTCTAGTGGCTGATAACAGCAAAAAGATTTGCTGATATTTGGACAAAATCAATTTTGGAGAGAAATACTAGAGACTAATCCTGTCTGTTCATATTAATATCCATAAGGGATGCAATCTCAGGTCATTGCATAATGCCTGTTACCATTTTATGTGCCCAAAAAGTTAGATTGTATTTCAGAATTTTAATTCTGAACCATGGTTGGTGAGTTACCATCAAAACAAAATGAATAGATGAAGGCTTTATTTATAGATTAATGAAAATGCAGGTTGTTGTAAAAGAAATACATAGACTGGAAATTTTAAGTGTTATTTCTCTGTCTGGTTTTGGCCAGAATTCAGAAAACAGAACCTGGTAACTGAAGAGCTCAGAGAACGGTAGTAGAGACAAGGATGAATCAAGATGCTGTTCTAATGCAGTCTTCAAAAGGAAGTTCTCTCTGTTTTTAATAGATTTCTGAGTATCTCTCTGAAAATATTGCAAGATATTTGAGATTTGCAAAGTTATAATCATCTGCTCAAAATTTTGCCAAGACTGCAGCAATCTTTCCTGCAAAAGTGTTCTGTGTAAACTGTCTTTGTTATTTGATGACAAATGTCATTTTTTCAAAATATAACAAGGATTGAAGTTTATACTGTATTTTAGAGCATTTTGATATTTAGTGAGATGTATGAGCATTATTTGATTGGACTATTAGTCTAAATTTGGTAACTGTGAAGAAAAGGAGAGGAACGGTATTTATATAATTGTGTTACATGAAAATATAGGGCTTTCCAGTCAAATCAGCAGCCATGTAAATTAGCAGAAATAATAACAAATCTGACTGAAAAGACTGTAATGCTTCAGTATAATTCTTTTTCAGTTTGTGATTGGATAACTTAGTACTATAAGACTAGAAACTAGTAAAATCTCTGTAAACATCAATAAAAGCCATATAGTTAAGTACCAGAAAGTGCATTAAATGTAAGTCAATTGTATGACTTCATTTGTACCATGGTAAGTGTTCTACTGTGATTCCAGTTCTTCTGGAAAGTATTTTGGGATACAGTTTTCATATATGCTGTATAAATAATGCAATTGAATTGTATGCTTTTAAAACATCCTGTATGTAAGACCTGAAAAGGTTAAATTGCAATAAATATTGTATTTAAACTTTTTGTTCTGTTATATAAACACTCAGAAATAAACTTACCTTTAAACCTTTAAAACTCTTACTCTACATAATTGTGTTTGTTCAAAACATGTATGAATGCAAAAGTGGTTACTCTGCAGCCTTGACGTTCTTGTCAGTGTTTCCTTTGGCAGATGTGCTCCTGAGAACAGGAAGACACTCCCTTGCTAAAGACTAAAGACTCTTCTCAAAGCCAAGTAAAAAAAAAAGTAGACAAACTCTTTTATGAACTAAAGAACTATTGACGTGCACAGGATAAAGAAGAACTGGGCAATGTAGCACTCACAAAAACAACAAAAATCTTCAGATCCCACAGATAACATCTGAACACATCTGGGGTGATGCTCTCCAACTTTAAGAGGAATACGATTGGGATGAATGTGGCCCACTTTCTTTTTTTTTTTTTTTTTTTTTTTTTTTTAAGTTTATATCCATTCATTGATGATAGCAATTTATCTTTGAGGCAATCACAGTTAAGCAAGCCACATCAACTACTTAAGAAGAGGTTTGACAAAAATGACAATTACAGTGTTGCTGGTTTGTGGTGCTCAGCTGTAGAATGTGAAGGTTTTTACTTGACTAATACTTCCCTGTGTGTGTACTCAGAAGAAATTGCCAAAAGCGCCTTGTAAAATCTTGAGATCGACAATGTTCAGTGCTGAAACTAGAAAATAGGATTCTGCAAGTTGCAGTCTACAGCTTTTGGGAGAGGCTTCAAATCCTCATTTTGACATCCAAAGGCTTTTACTCATGGATGGGTAAGCAGATAGGTAACAAGTTAGTACTTTCTACATTAAGTCTGTAATTCTGTACAGGAAACACCTGCTTCAAGAATGGAGGTGTACATGCTGAACTATTTCATTCCACTTGCATTTTATTTCATTCCTATTCAGCATTTGGAGATTTTTGTATGTAGAAGAAGAAATGTGCTTAAGAGTCCTGAAGAGTTAAGGCCCTTCCAACTCTAGTTTCACCACTAGAACATGGAAGAAGCACGGGAAAACAAGACAAAGGTGGTAGAAGTCATCTATAACTTCAGGTATGTGAAAACTTCCAAAAATAGAAAGAACCTGGTGGATTAAAGAAAAAAAATATGTAAAAATGTGCACCTATGAGTTTATAGTATTCTATAAAGGTGTGTATGGTCTGTAGACACACTACAATAATTTGAATTGCTTCCCAAATGTAAACCACTACACTGAAAGGTATGAGAAAACATAGGATAGCCTTTACAATGTTTTTGTTTTGTTTTTAGAGAAGTAAGGTTAAGGAAGGAGTTTTTTTCCTTTAAATTAAAGAAAATAAACTATTACAAAGATAAATCATGCTGATTTTAAAAATTCATTGTCGTGGTTTAACCCGACCGGCAGCTAAACACCACGCAGCCGTTCGCTCACCCTCCCCCCTCCCTCTCTGGGACGGGGGAGAGAAATGGAAAGTGAAGCCCGTGAGTTGAGATAAAGACAGTTTAATAAGACAGGAAAAAAAAATAACAAAATAATAATAACAATAATAATAATGATGATACAATGGTGATAATACGAAAGTAATAATAGTATGTACAAACAAGTGATGCACAATGCAATTGCTCACCACCCGCTGACCGATGCCCAGCCTAACCCCGAGCAGTCCGGCCCCCTCCCCCCGGCTAGCCACCCCTATATATTGTTTAGCATGACGTCAGATGGTATGGAATACCCCTTTGGCTAGTTTGGGTCACCTGTCCTGGGTCTGTCCCCTCCCAGCTCTTACTGCACCCCCCAGCCTGCCCGTTGGCAGGACAGAGCAAAGGCTGAGATGTCCTTGGCTTAGTATAAGCACTGCTCTGCAACAATTAAAGCATCGGGGTGTTATCAGCACTCTTCTCATTCTAAGCCAAAACACAGCATTCCACCAGCTACTAGGAAGAAAATTAATTCTGTGCTAACTGAAACCAGGACATTCATTTAAAAAAAAAAAGTGAAATAGAAAAAATAGTACCAATATTTGGACTGAAGATGAATCATTTCCATTATCTGGGGAGTGGTTTACTCTGTGTAGTTTGATTCTACCTCCCCTGCCCCGCACTATTTCCACCTAGCACCAGAGAAACTATAAGTATGTTACCCGTCTCAAAGCCTAATTTCTAAAGTCGTCTTTCCTCCTTTTCTTAGTAAAGAGAATCAGGAGTAATATTTATGCATTTATTAAAACAGAAGAAAGGAAAGGAGGACAATGGAAATTATACCTGTAACAGAAAAGAATCAAGAGTGTTAGCTTTATTTTTAATACCAGTTTTGCACAGACCTGGATATTTCTGATGGAAAAACTTTTCCACGTGAAAAATTTAGGCAGGTAACTTCACAGCTATCTCACTCAAAATGCCACATGACTAGAATACATCAGCTGAGTGGTACTTGTCATTGGTAAAACAGAAATACAAAAGGCACAGACAAATGGCTGTGCAGTGTTCCTTGCAACTGGTGTAAACTTAAACTTAAAAAAAAAAAAAAATCTATGCTAGAGCAAGTTACTTATTATTTGAATATCTTTCTTTCCATCTATATTATACACAACAATGAATACTCTTGGGCCACTAGAACCGTGCGTTATCCATGAAAGAGATTATGGTATTCCAAAACTTAACACTTGAACTTTAAAGATGAGCAATATTACTTCCCAATGACTGGGACAAATAAATTTCTGGGACAAATAATGACTTGGTGAATGATGTTCCAAGTGAGGATACAGAATGATCGATCATGATCCCAGCAGTCATGCTACTAGGACACTTTACCCTCTTCACCTTCTGTTTCCTTTTTCTGTGTTTATGCAGGTTAGCAGATAAACTAACTCACCAGCATCACTTTTCTGCATATGTAGTAACAGCAGTTGAACTGAGATGAGCCATCATCATGTGAGTGTAGAGCAGATGTTAAATAAGATTTTTCCATTTAGACTCACTTCCACATGGGCAGAAGCAGTTTCCATGCCCAACCTTCCCATTTTGTCCAGTGTGCGCAGGAGAAAGAGGCTAAAAGGAAAGATTAAGCATCCCTTCTTGCAAGCTGCAGAAATGCTATGTAGACAGCATAACTTAGTATGGCATTACAGAGACAGCAACTCGGAGAACTTGTGTTCTACAACTGTGAGTGATCTCCTGGTAAGGGGAAAGAAAAAAAAATATTTTTTTTTTTCTCTTCCCTGAACTCTTAAGGAAATTTCCCTGAGTGATTTTCTTGGGAAATGATTCAGGTTGTACATAGCAGGCAGCAAAATGTTACCTTCAACTAGGCACTTAACTTGGCTTTTCTCCCCCCAGTCGTGGTATTTTTCCATGGGTAGCTGCCTACTTGATTAATCTCATTTCCCCTGGTCCTCAGCCTACCCCTTCACCTTCCAGCTGAGCAAACAAAGGGCCGGGCAGCCATTTTAAAATGCTTCCTCCTCCATCCCTGTGGGACAGGCCTCTGCTCATCCTGTTTGTGAAACAGCTGCTTTAGCCATCTCGGAGAAACGTCTCTGCGCTGTGGCACGCACCACGGAGCCTCAGCTGGGACCAACTTCAGCAGGCCCAGCTCTGCCTCCTGGGCGCTGCTGTTCGTAAGGACCTCAGCGCTGCTGGATGGAGTGGACATGGCCTTTGTGGTGTTAAGGCAGCTGGATGGAAGGGACCTGGTGTTTGTGGCGCTGAGGCAGCGGGATGGAAGGGACATGGTGTTTGTGGTGCTGAGGCAGTGGGATGGAAGGGACATGGCGTTTGTGGCGCTGATGGCAGGTGGATGGAGGGCACCTGGTGTTTGTGGCGCTGAGGCGGTGGGATGTGGGGAGGTGAAGGCTGTGTGATAATTTGAGTTTCTCTATTCGCTCTCTGCGTTATATGTAAGCGCGTTTAAACACCACGTAGAAAGAGAAATTGTAACAAAACCCTGAAGGCTGCACCTCGAGTGCACCCTGCACCCTGCTGAGAGGGACCCAGCGGGCGGGCAGCGCGAGGCGTTACTCGGCCAGCACGCCGAGCAGGGCAGGGTGGAACGCCTCGCCCCGCCTTCGCCTTCCTCCCAAGCTTGGCCCTGCCGCCCCGCCGTGGCTTCCGCCAAGATGGCGGCGCCCAGAGGGGCGCGGAAGCGGCGGGCATGGCGGCGGCGGCGGGCGGCCTGCGGGGCCGGAGCCTGGCCGAGCTGCGGGAGATGCTGAGGCGGCAGCGGCGGCTGCTGGCGGACCGGTGTGCGCGGCGCCGGGACGGGACGGGACGGGCGGGCAGGCCTCCCCGCCGCCTCCGCGTAAATAAGCGTCTCGTTTTCTTGTAGGAAATTCATCGAGAGGCTGCCCGATAAGGGTCAGAAGATCGCCGATCTCGCCGAAAAGCTCCAGCTCGCCATCCTGCAGGAGGAGGAGGCGGCGAGGACGGCGGAGCTGCTGTCTGCTGTCAGGCTGGAGCTGCAGGCAAAGCAGGAGGGGGACACGCAGAGCCGAGAGCGTTCCTCAGCCCCGAGCAGGAACCCTGCTGTTAAAGAAGCTCCCGAGGTGCCTTCCCAAGAGCAGGAGGCTGAATGTGTTGGGCAAGGGGCCACAAAAACAGCTGTAGGAAATCAAAGGACTCTGGGAGATGATGATAAAATAAAGACTGTTCCAAAAGATCAAGGTCTTCTTTGTGAAGTTGTCTCCCAGCCAGCTACAAGCAGTCACGTGAGAAATGCTGGGCAGATATCTCAGAGCAATGCTGACGATGGTGCAGGGAGTGCAGGTGCTACAGACAACAGAGATACGTTGGTTGATGCCTTCCAAAAAGTTACTATTGCAGATGGTGATAATAGTGAAAAAGTATTGGAAAAAGAGCAGAACATGGCTAAGCATAAAGGCAATATCTTTGGAAGTCTGCACCCCAAGACACCGCATTATATTGAAGTTCTAGAGTCCAGAGCCAAGAACCCAGTCATAAAAAAAAGCAAATTCAGAACAAATGTGTAAGTATTATTAGGGAAAAAAAAAAAAAAAAAAAGAAATAATTGACTCGTATAAAATTGGAAATGTTGCAGAAAAAGCATGGTGAGTTTATTTTCTTGTAGTGATCAAAGGGATTTAAAGCCATGAGACATCATTATATGTTAACATACTGGCTCTTTAGCGTTAAGTACTGCACAGCCTCAATACTGAACGGTGATTTAATTCAACCAATTTGGTAAAAACAAAAGTCATAAATCTTCTTAAGCTACAAAGCTCTTAATTGGCAAAAATTTGTTCTGAATTGATTTTAGTATTTATAAAACTTTAACAGCAGGGGGCCTTTTGCTTTTCTTGCATCTCTACAGAAACTGCAGTTCACATTGTATTGGCAATAGAAACAGTTTCTATTTCCTTGGACTCCCAAAGCATTGCTGTTTGGTGCTTGCCAAATCACTGGCCTACCTTTTTTGTTCACCCTCAGGAGTAACTTGTGATATTGTTTATCTGTAGAGGTGGTGTATACATGTATTACTAAGGAGAAGATTGATCTTGTTATTTATTTGTGGATGGCGGCACAACACTCCATGTTTTCTTTCAACTTTTCTACTCTTGCATGATGAAAATAAGTTTTAGAACTGAAGCAGTTCAACTTTGTATTTCAAATACGGGTCACAGCTTTTGTGTTTTATTGCTTGTAGATTATCAGGAGAGCAAAGCGGATCATCGCATGGTTCCTCATCCAGTCAGTCACCTGGGGGAGTTGGCTCTCCAATTACTGCTGAAGAAAGACGACTTCGAGATAAGAAACATTTGAATGACATCACAGCAGCTCGGCTACCACCACTTCACCATGCCCCTGCTAAGCTATTATCCATAGAGGAATCCATAGCAATTCAGATACAACAAAAAGAAGCTTATGAGGTAAGTATTTGTGATTTAGTCTGAAAAGTAATTACTTAATTACTACACACGCACACAAAAATATATATATAACATCTTTGATACTGTTGAATTTGGTGATGAAATTGAGATTGCCAGACTGAAGAAAAGCACTTTTTCTTGTATTTGAATTTCTTAAAACTGTGATTAAAAAATGTATTTATCCCTTCTGAAACTGCTATTCCTGCATTAATGAAAATTTATTGTCACACTTCATGTGCAGTTACGTTAACTTCATTACAGTCTCTTTACCTCTAACTAGAAAGTATAAACCTTGCCTACTAGCCTTTAATTTGCTTTCAGTCCTTCCAGAAGTGAAAGACTAGTAGTGTTTGGTATTCTTAAAATAAGCAAATAGCTGTATTTGCCTTAGTTTATGCTGTGCCTGAAGAATCCAAGTTCTGAAGTTCTTCAATGTTAAGGGAATTTCTTGCTAAATTCTCTTCTAATGGATTTTGATTTTAACTTTCTGGGTGATGCTGAGCTAATGTTTCAAACTAGACAGTACAGTAAAAGTGTTTGTTGCTACTTATTGTATTACAAGCACTTGCTAATATAGTCTTCTTGATACTTGAAGGGAGATAATTTATTTGTAAAATGGATTTTTTTTTCTGGGGTTGCTGAATGAAGAGCTATTGCTACATGGATACTGTACAAGTCTGCTATATAGACTGATTTTGTTCTGTTAAAGCTGTCATAAGTATATCACAGATGAGGACTGCCAAAAGGGGATTTTCGGCTTTTTAACTCAAAAAAAAAAAAAAAGTCAATCTTCAGATATCAATGGCACAATTATATACTAATGTAAAAAAATTTTTCACCAGTTACTAGAAATTTTAACGTCTACTGTGACGTTACTGATATTATTACATTGAGTTTCTCCTCTAGTATATTTGTTTGATAAAAATGACAAAAACACTTCTAACTTAATTCTTTTATTTTTTTTATTTTTTTTAATAGGAAATGCAAGCCAAGCTTGCAGCACAGAAGCTTGCAGAGAGATTGAATATAAAAATGATGAGCTTTGAACCAGAGGGGGAGGCCGCAATGCAATACAGAGAAGTGAGAGATGAAGATTATTTTTCAGCAGAGGACTGAATTCAAGAAGGGATGTCTGAGGATGAACCATGTAGCTGATCATTCTGCAGTACTTCTTAAAACCCAGACGTGAATATGGAGAGTCATTGATCTAGTCAGTTATTTCTGAAAATTTTAACATTACAGCTGTGGGAAGGGTTCTTTATAAACCTTATATTTATAAGTGTTAAGTGGCAACCCCAAGTGTTATTTGGAGACCTTTTTAGGAGCACTTGGGGCAGTTAAGCCTTGTGGAAAGCCTAATAGTTTTCAACTATAGTAAAACAAGCTCCTTAACACACTTTTGCAGGCTATGATGAAATCATCTACAAGAGAAGATTTCTTCTGTGAAGAAATGTGAGTGCAAAGGGCATCATAACTCATATCCATAAAGTTAGCTAAGGTGCCTGTGAACTGCTGGATGGAAACTGCATGTGTGAAATGTATGCATGTATGTCTTGTATAAATGTAAGATACTTCCTCTATTGAGGCATAAACTATTTAAGATGATCTTGCTTTTACCATATGGTGACAATACATGCCTGGTTAACTAAGTAATTTGCAGCCTAACTATCACACACTTGTCTTCTTATCACATGAGAACTTGTTTCTGTGCCCATAGCTTAAGATAACACTTTTTGCCATTGTACTGTAAATAGGTACAAAATTTCTTTCTTTTCTAATTCAAATTCTGTTTGGGCTTTAAGGGATTCTGCTATTTCATTTTTGGAGATTACTGCAAAGCACATCAAGAGATCAAGTTAATCTGAAGACTTTAATGTTTTTATTAAAGGCCTCAGTGTTTTTCCATATTTTTGTACAGTGCTTTCAAACTTTGGAATACTATTTTTTCATAGTTTGATACTGTAAATTAACAGATCCACCCTCTGGTTTTCTTAGAGAAAATAAGTTCTGTGTATTTTGCAGATTTATCTGTTCTTTGAAGATTAAAACAAAAGTCTTCCTTATTGTAACATTTTCTGCCTTTCATTATGAATTTTGCAAGGTTAGGAACACAAATGAGAGGTATTGTGCAATGATGTTACGCTGCTGACTAGCATATTCAAACCCTGTTATGAGTTCATTTTAGTTTAAAAAAAAAAAACAAACCAACACACATTCTCAGATTCCATGTCTGGCCTGGCAAAACCTGTTTTCTGAGGTACTCCAGCAGCAATGCGTAAGGGGCAGCTCTATGTGAAAGGCTTCCCCTGGATGTGAACATACTCCTGCAGGAGTGGTGTCCCTGGAAACCAAGATAGGAGGCATTCAAAAAGCTGCATAATATCATTTAGAAAAGGAGGCTGAAAATCCCTACTTCTTGAGTGCATAAAGAAGTTAATGCTATCAACAGCGCTTTACAAGCAGGCACTTACTCTTTTCCAAACACTCCATAAGCTCGTAAGTAGTCCCTGTGGTACAGTCCATGCCCTGGCACTGCAGTTTGACAGGCAGAACTGCTGCTAAGCTAATACGTGGCTTTTTTTTCCGCTATGTCATCTGTGATGCCTCTTCCTATACCCTTTCCTCTCAGTGTTTTCTTTTTCTAATTGTTTCTTGGCTTCTGGACTCTGCTTTTCCCTTCTCCTCATAAGACTCATCCATTCCTAAGAGCAAGTTCATATTCTACATCTGCACCACCCATTCCCTTTTGTATCACATATCACTTCCAGCTAAATGCGAACGTATTAAACTTGCGCCATGTGTCGTGCATCTTCCTGCCATTGTTATCTCCTCTTGCTTTCTGCGGGTCCATCTAAATAACCAGACACCTTCTGCATACCTCAGTCACTTGAGTACCTTGTGGAGACCTGAATGTCTGTGTTTTCTGCCACAGCTGCTCTCTTACTGAGGCTTCTCATGCTTTCTCATTTCCTATCTTGGTTTCAGACTGTAGATTGTGTTGGTGTTTGCCACTTCCAGGCCTTGTGACCTTGTTCTTACCACGTACCTCTCCTGTTGAGTGGTTGGTTTGTTTGTTTTTGTGCTCCTGCTTCATCCTCACAGCTTCTTACTGTCACTTGTCTTCATCAGCACTGATTTTTGGCACATTTTCAGTCTTTCAGACCTCAGTTCCCATATTGATAACCCGTGTGATCCCTCCACTGCATGCGTTTCTCTCCCCAGCCTCTTTCTTCAGTGTGTGGCACTGGCTGCACAGGAGGCCAGTGGAGCATTCTTCTCTCGTGGATGCAGGTCACCTCTCAGATCACCGTTGCCATCCCTGCTCCCTACTACTAGTCTGGTTGAGTCTCGTCATTGGTCTTCCCTTTATTTCAGTCTGTTGAACTTCCTGAGGACAAGGGGCATCAGAGGTGTATTGCCTTTCCCTTTGCTGCTGCACAAAGCACAGGTTGTTACCATTTCCAGGCCTGTGTGTATCTGTCCCTGTTAAGATCATCACCCTTGTCGTATTGCCTGTGCTGTTGCACCCTTTTCAAGTTGTGTGTGGTTTTTCCATACTGGCTTTTCAGTGCTAAAGGAATTTTCACAAAGCTGCGCAGTTAAGAATTTGTTTTCTAGATTACTGAAGTCTAGCTTAATGTGGGTTTCATAATAATGAAAATTACATTCTCTTCAGTGTGTTTTCTAGGCTTTTGCTTTCTAAACTTTATGATGGAAGCTGTCATGGGAGGTTGTTGTTCCCAGATTCTGAATGCAGATGTGTACTCTGTGCTAAGATTTTGTGAGTGGCAGAAAAGCGAAGTTAGGTATAAAGAGTCCCATGATAAGGAGGATGTGCAGTCCAGGAGCTTGTTACAGGTTAGAGAATAAGAGGGTGAATCCTGAATGGTTTAGCCATCCTGAATTAAGTTTCTTCTCACATGTAGTATTGTTACTGTGTATTTCACTGTTCTCAGGTTACAGAACATTTCAAAGCATACACTGGGAATCGAGGATCTTGCTGTTTTATTGGAGTGAACTGTTTTGTCGGAGTGGACTGTTAATCTGGCAGAAAATAAAGAATTGAAATTGTGTTTTTGAAATTCTTGTGTGGATAATGTTTTGTTTTGACCATGTAAAGCTTGCAGTCAAATTTTGGGGAAAGTCAGGAACTCTTGCTTCAGTTGCTTAACAAGGAAAACACTGGAGATGAAATTAGAAAACATTTGCAGTGCAAGGAAAGAAAACTTTTGGGAATGTAAATGCATAAGAAATGATCTGCAAGACCTGAAGCTGGGCAGTCATGCAGGTCTGAAAGATGGCAGACAGAGCTTAAATGATGTGTTGCAAGTCTGAGAGCTATAGCGTGTAGGGCAGGTAGCAATCAGTGTGGCGGCATCTGCAGTCCCTTGATTTTTGCATTGTCTAAAACATGGTAGGAGGACCTGATCCCCAGACTGCACAGAAGGAAAGTACCTCTCGGCAAATTTCTGTTCACAGCTGTGACATTTCCTGAGGTTTCCTGAACGTGGGGTCTGGTTTGCCAGCTGTAGGGATAGCGTGAGCGAGAGGATTTAGCAGCCTAAAAATTTATGTTAAGTATTTGGGAAATAACATTTAAAAGAATTAAAACTCTAAATGCTGCTGTACTTTAACTTTTTATTTATTTTTTTTCAATTTAAAGGCTAGAAAAGATGCCGAGGTTTTCATTGTGTATTAAGACTTAGACATAAGTGACAGATCAGCATTTCTCTGTTAGTAGTTTTTGTTTCTAGGAGTCTTACAATCCAAAAATAAAAGTAAAGAGCTGCAAATTCCTGTGTGGAAGAAATGGAGCCTGCAAAGTGAGGGAATTCAAAAAGTAGAGCTCTGTGTTACAGAGTTTCTCGATCTGTCATAGAGACACTGTATCAAGAGTCAGGGAAAAAAACATTCAGACAGCACAGACTTAGGAATTAAAACTTGTGTGGAAAGACATGGCAAATCTGGTCATACTCGGTGTGCAACCTCTGGGCAATAGTTTTTGTGTTTACTTAAGCTCACAGACAATCCTATATCGCAGACACACCACAAGCTGGCAGCCTTTAGCAGCCTCGCAGAGGACCTGACTAGCCTGAGCTGCAAGTAGAGATCTAGCTGGCTGCTCGCTTTGTGCAGCTCCATTGCAGAGCTGGATCCAGAAGGCTGATTGTAATCTCAGTTGTGTACTATGCTGGGTTTTGCCAGTGAGAATGAACTGGAGTGGAGCCCTCTTTGGAACATTTTTGGCCTAATTTGAGTAACATCTGGTTTATCATCTGCCCCTAGCAAGTTAGTGCCTGTAAGGAATATCCTTGGGCCAGGCGAATTGCAATGAATTCTTGACCTCTTTTTTTTTTTTTTTTTTTTTTTCCTAAATGAGTGGCATATAAGGGATGGGGAATGAGAGTCCTATTTTGGAAGAAGCTATTCCCCATCCTATGGACTTAGCTGTAGCAAAAGGTAGCATTTTCTGCTTTGCCATCTTTGCTTCTTTTTCAGAGCAGTGTAGGAGGTGTAATTCTTCCAAGTGTCTTGTAAGGACAACGTTTTCAGGGAGTGGGTCTTGCACGGTGTGGTCTTGTTCCGGGGAGGTGGTAACTGGACTGTATTTTTCCTGAGTTTGTGGTTCATGTTTTGTTGTAAATCCACAGCTCTTAGGGTGGTATGTGTGGAGATCACCACTGAGATTTCCTCATTTCCTAGTGTTTGTTTTCGGGTTGTGAACTCCCACGTTCTGGGAGGGAAGGGGAAGTAGAACGGACAGCTGTGTGAAAACAACATTTATTTTGCTGTGTGTTTTTTTCCAGTAAGCTAATGATTGTGTTTTATTCTCACACTTCTGCAGTGCTGTGTCACTGCTGACATTGTTGCGGGCAAATGTTAGCTGACTCTAGTCCAAACATCTTCCACTCATGTTGACTTTCCATGGGATATGAGTGTCTAAGTCCATTTGACTCCTTTGTAAATACTGTAATTGTTATTCCATATGTATGCAAAGCTTTGGAGGCATTAAGTGATCTTTTATTTAAAAAAAAAAAAAGTTTTGATCGTTTGGTTATTAAGATTTTACTGAATGGGCCCTTGGTTTGGTGAAGCATGAAAGCATGTACCGAAGTCAAGGCTCGATTCCTCTAGGACCATTTCTATGCAAGTGCTCTGTTGAACTGGGATATTGGCTCTGTGTTCTGTTTAATCTCTGTGTGCAAGGGAATACATGAGGAACAGTTGGGAAGCAATTACTGCATGTGAGATGACACAAACAAGCACAGTTAAATGTACATGGGAAGCAAATTGATTTTTAACTTGCTAGAATCACTGAACTAAGTATTTTACTGTTAATCATCCAAATGTGAGTGAACATGTCCTCTAGCATTAAGTATAAGAATGATCTCTAGTCAGGGAAATTTAGAGGAATTTAGAATTTAGAGTACTAGGTGACACCCTCACCACTTTTGTTTCAGGTTTGGTATTGGGGGCCATAATTGCTTCACACACAAATCGCCACATCTCCACTGCAGTCATGGGGGAGATGAGTGAGGCTGTAATGCCTAATGAACATATACATATTTCTTCCCCCTATCCACACAGCTGGTATTAATGTAGTTGCTTATTAGATCAAGGCAATGATATAATGTGGCAAGCAGTGGCAGTCTGAGCTTTTGCTGAGTCTGAAGCTGAGCACTTGATAGGAGATATTTTTGCATACTTCTGCTGAATAGAAATTTCAGTTGCAAAAATTCTGTCCATGTTTTTCTTCTGTTTGTTTGGTTTTTGGTTTTTGTTTTCAAAATATTTGTTCAGTCGTTACACAATGCCAGTAATGCATATGTTTAATTTATTCAGAGGTTAGTCAGACAGTAGTGGGAATACCCAGCTCTGATTAGAACAGTGTGTGATTTCCTGCATCCATCTCTGAACTGGGGCTATGATCTGTATGTACTGCCCTCCCAAGGAATGCCGTTTGCATGCAATCCCATTCTGCAAGAAACTATGGGATTTTTTTTTTAATTATTATTATGCACAAGGAATTGCAACTGAAACTATAGCAGCAATGACACCACTTGTAGAAGATCTCAGTGAGAGAGAATGACGCCTAGCGAGGCTGAATACTTGTAGCTGCTAGGACAATATCTGGTAGATGCAAACATCCTTCCCAAACTGACCATAGCAAGTGAGAAGTAAATTACATAATCAATGAGATTTTATTTTCCGAGTCATTTAGACCATTACCCACTAATGTGAGGTGTCTGCTTTTACTGATCAATTAGATTTAAAATGGATATCATTCCTACCTCAGGAGAGGGACCTGTTATATATGGGCACTAATATGAAAACATCAAATGGCGTAGGCAGTATTTTCCCCAGGCGCTTCATGTTTCTACTTCCATTTATATTGAATTGGCATTGATTTTCTTGTTTTCTTACAAATATTTAAAACAAATTTTCCAGAACTTGCCTACAAACCAAATGAACCAACTCAGTTTGGGCAACAGGTATATATGTATACATGTGTGTGTGTATAAATGAGCTGTTAGTCAACTATTTACATTTGAATGTAGGAAATCTTCAGAGACTGTGTGATAGGCTCTTTCTGTTTAAGTCACTGTTATGCGTGTCCTGTGTTGTCTCCTGGTTGCTATAAAAGTCTCAATGCAATTGTGGTTTCCAGAGCTACAGATCCATCAATTCCAGTTGTAATTATGTGTGAAATTACTTTGTCATTGGCTTTTTCCCTGCTTTTTCCTGAAGAGGGAGGGGGAAGAAAAAAAGGAACACAGGTTCACAAAATCTTCATTTTACGTAATAATCTTTTCTTTACTGACCCCAAATTATTTCATATCAGTTAAAAGTTCTCATTCCTTGGTTTCACGTGCATTTGTCTGAGCTGCTTTAAATTGGCATTGTACTGATTATAGTACTGCTTAAATGATAGCCGATGATAAATATTACCCTTGCACAGACATAGGACATCATCATATGTCATGTCTGCAGACCTTTTTTTTTGCCTGCACAGCAGATTTTTGTGGCTGTGAGCCAGGAATTTTAATGAAAGAAAACATCAAAGATGCAGAAGAAATGAGAATATTAGTCAAGGAAGATACACAGTGATGCTCTCTGATAACCCCTGGTAATTGACATTAGAACTATGTGGGAGCAACTTAAATAAACATCTGGACACTGAGTTTAGACATTTCCAGTGACAAAACCCAGACAGATCTTCTGGACTTGCAATAATAAATATTTCAGCGCAGTCTACATGAATCAACTTAGAATTCTGTTTTCAATTATTCTAGTTTTATAAATATATCATAGTTAATTATTCAGGGATTGAATTTCTTTTGAAGATTAAGGAATTTGATGTTTGCTTCATTCACATAAAGTTCCATTTTTTATTTATACCAAATTTACTTCTGTTTGTACAAAAACAATAGTGCAAGCTTGCCAAAAGCCATTAAAGCAGAATGCAACTGAACTTTTCCTGGGGTGGAAGGGCCTTTTCTGGAAATCCTGACAGTGCACTGTAATTCATTCCAGCTATGGAAACCACTTAAATTGTGCTGAAAAGAAAATTATAAATAATAATTTTTAAAAGTTATTCTAAATACTTTTAAATATATATTTTTTTAAATTTTTATTTATTTTTGATAATACAGCAGTGCTAAGAATATGGTATCCCATACAGACACTGAAGAAATGTTTATATGTACTAAAGTATTTAAAAGAGATAGCAATAAAACTACAGGACTGAGTGAAATACTGGTTGCAGTCCAGATCTGATCCTTACAACTGTGGTGAGGGAATAGTTAGTAAATGCATGCTCGGTTCTTGTGCAATTTCTATATTCTTCAGCAAAGCTTCTAGGGTGGGCTATACTTGCAAAATCACTTATTTTGGAAGGAATGAATCATGCCTCTGAGGTTGCAGATGTATTTACTCATTATGTTAAAATGACTACATTCGTGTAATTTTTTTCAAAAATAAGAATTTTGAGATTACCTCTATCTTTGTTGCCAGCAGCCCTGGACAAGCTGAGGGATTCTTCAGAAGGTGATTTAGGAATAATCTTCATTGCCACCTTCAGCTTAATTTATGCTTCCCCACAGCCCAGGCTGTCAACATCAGCACATTGCCGCAGTTTCCTGCTTCGGCTGTCACTAGAAGCAGCACTAGCGTACCGTGGCTGCCAGTGTTGTTAAGCCACTGGTTGAGTTATGCTATACCAACAGGTTAAGAAGGTTTTAAGGAACAGCTATGTTACCCTGACCTACACACCACCAGCCTCTTCAGAGGTGGAATTGGTGGAATTGTGTGCGAGTACAATTTAGAAAGTCTCTTTGATGCTTACGCTTAAGATCAATGTGTCCTGAGTCTGGCCTAGGGTTCATAGGGTGTTTCTGGTTAGAAGGGACCTCAGGGGTGCTGTCATCCAGTCTCTTGTGCCAAGCAGGGTCAGCTGTAAGGCCAGATGAGGTTTCTGAGAGCTTTAATCCAGTCTGGTATTGAAAACCTCCAAGGATGGAGACTGCACAACCTTTATGAGCAACCTGTTCCCATGTGTGACTGGCCTCTGGGAAGAAAAGTTTTCATTATAACCACTTTGAATGAACATCTCCTGTTTCAGATTATGCCTATCTCTGTCTATTTGAGAACCTCTTGATAGGTACTGGAGGGCTGCTGTTAGATCCCCTCAGAGTTTCTCCTGCTCCAGGCTGAACAGGCACACTGCTGGCTGGTGCAGCTTGCTCTCTACCAAGACCCTCAGGGCCTTTTCAGCAGAACTGCTTCCCACCTTGTTGTCATTTCTTGGCAAATCATAGCCAAGCTATTAGGAAGCTGCAGGCTGACAAGTGTATTGCACAGACTCTGATGGGGAATTTATTCAATGCTGTTACAGCTCTCCCAGATCAATAAAATACATTTTCTGCTTTCATATTTTGTAAAAAAAAAAAAAGTAACCTAGGCTGGTTATCCCGATATCCTGAGCCTATCTAAAATGTCCATGTTAATTAAAAAAAGGCAATTTGGGCTTTGTAGCCCTTTCTACATACCATAAAAATGATGGATAGGGAAGCACAGTGAAAGCTATAAATCAGCTTTGAGTCGGATAACCTAATAAGAGCATCTCTTCAGCAGTTTCACCTTTTGCTCACTTACGTGTAGCTTGGTAATTCATTTCCCCTAGTTATAACCTTGTATTTATTAGAATACCTCATTTCTTATTGCTGAAACTATGTGCCAGAAATTTGTGGTGTTATAGTTCAGACAGTGTAATCTACTCGTTGTTACAGGAACACAGACCAGGAAGACAAATTTTTCAGAGGTTTATTACTCAGGTGCATTTGAGGAAGATGTGGAATAAAGCTGAATGGATGTCGCTAAGAGGAAAATATGGATTGTGACTATAAAGACAAAATTATTGTAAAAGAGGAGTTATCTGTTGAATAATCTTCTATGGGAAGGTGACTGGCTCTCATCTGTGGGACTTTACAATGTACTGGACAAAGTTCTACTGATAGTAGAGTACAGTTCTGTGTGGACCAAGTAGAGGAGTAATCAGGTTGTGCTGTTGTTTTCTGTGCTGCTTCATGCCATAATTGCAGCATATTCTTCTCTTACAAGGCAGCCACTGTTTTCAAATCTATTATTCTATTGCTAATTAAAACCTGACAGCCTGGTTTGGCAGCCTTAACTCTCATGGAATTTAATAGAAATTGCTCATCAGATGCTGAATCTGAAATACATTGACAGTTCTGGTTACCTCCTCCAGTTTTGTTTTCTGATCCTGCTGAAAGGATGGGGCAGTCTGGGTAATCTCCTTACTCATCAGCTGTGCCGTGTTCCAACATTAATTGCTTTTTCCCAAGAATGAAAAATGCTTATAGAAAACAGTAATAAAATCCACTGCAAATTATTTGTAGCAGATGTAAGTTGTGTTTATGCATTCTTTTTGTGCTTTGTTTGTGTAAAGACAAAAGCATTCAGACTACGTGTCTTGACCCCTCCCTTGACTCAAACTACCATGCAATAGAGAGGAAGTGAAGTTTATGGGTTTGTTCTTAGTGGCTGCTGAGACACTTAACATATGTGGAATCATAGAATCACTTACGTTGGTGTTATGTCATTTCTCTACTTGGGTATTTTTATTTTCTAAATGGTATATAAAGTTGTAGAGAACCAAAGACAACAAAGCTTTAAGTATATGCTTTATAAGCCAACTTTTGTACTTCTGTGGCATGCGCCTACACTATATACTGAGAAAATAATTTTAAAAAGATGAAAAAATATTTTAATCAAGTGTGTATTTCATTACACCATAATGCTACAATTAGGCATTTTGTTAATAGCACTTTGTAAAAGAAAAACAAAAAACAACACAACAAAACAACAACCAACAAACCAAAGCTAGAGCACAAACAGCATATATTGTTATTAGGATATCAGAATCCTCCTGCAAAACAGAACACAGGTCAGGTATATTAGCCAGACTTTCAGAGGAGCTCTGTTCTCTATCTTACCAGTAGCTGCTCAGGGTTATCAATTGTGTTTGGCTTTTGGCATAAAGGGAATTGGCAAAGCTTTTCAGATTTCACCCATTATGACTGTTTTATGATTTATCACACTCATGTTCCACAGAAAAGGGGCTCTGCATTTTGTTTTGTCCTGGAGAGAGATCAGACTGTTCTTTTACTGGTGATTTGAAGATCTGTGGGAGACTGTCACCCGAACTGCACATTTCCTACCTTTTAAAAACAGGGAGATGAGAGATAAAGTTTCATAGGCCTGGAGGGAGCAGCAGTTTGTGTTTCAGCCTGTGTCACATCTGTCAAACCCGTCTATGTGATCTGTAATTTTGTGCAACAGCTTAGGAGGCCAGAGCTCCAGAGAATGTAGCGTGCTTCCTCTTTTGAATGTCAGTGTGTAAGAAAGAATAGCGCCAATGTATTTGGGGGCTATATGATGCAATGATGCAGGGATCAGTATGAAAGCCTAGAACACCTTTTCCAGCCATGTTAGGAAGGGGAGCATGACACTCATCCTTAAACCTAGGTTACAATTAATCTTACGTTCCCTGCTAAATTGATGTCTAAATAAATAGCTTTGCCACTGGGACTAGAGGAGATGTGAGAGTCAGATTACACTTTATCATGGAATTTGATATGAAATCCATACTTTGTTGCTTGGACAGTGAGATGGATGTTTGTGGTAGTAATATAAGATGATGTTTGTAGGAGTGGTATATGTCACGGGGCTGCCCTGGATCATATGACATTTAAATACATTACACATGGGCTTTGATCAAGGACCACCTGGCCATGTCTGGCCAGTAGAGAACCAGGACACTTTCTGAAAGACACTCTCCACTTTACAGCCTGTCACTGCAAGAAATGTTTTCTTGAGTTATGGTTTCACCATCAGTAATACCGTGTAATACTGGATCACCAGCTAGTACTAACTCAACCAGGATAGCACATGGATGCACAGTTTATTCCTATTTATCCGGAGAGGACTGTTGGTTATGTTGCCTCTATGTTTTTATGCCAGCTGCGTAAGGACAGGCTATACTCGATATGGCACAGAGCCCTCCAGGACAGAGGTAGTTTTTCAGAGCATCTGGAACAAATATGAACCTTATGGGGTCAGTTTGAACCAGTGTAGCAGTTTTTTTCACATACCCAGTAGTGTGTCTTTGTGGTACAGACTAGCTGCTTAAAATCAGGCTTGTCTGTCAGATTGAGCTGTGACCTTAGTAAAATCCCAGTTTGTGCTTCTGTCTGGAGAGTTGATGACTCCCTGGGATTATCCACTGCAGAGCTATGTCATGCACGATTTTTTTTGTGGCTTTGTCATAGTTCATTGGTTCAAGGCTGCCATAATAATTTTAAACCCTAAGGTAGAGAGAAAACACTTTATATATATGTGTGTGTGTGTGTATGCATATATTATATATGTATATATAATTATATTTTTTATTCCCTCAAAATTGCTGTACTTGCTGTAGGGCTTGAAAATTGTAACTGTTTGTTTTCATAATTAGCTGGTGTGCTCCTGGTGTAGTGCCATTAGAGACATCGGCATGGCACCAGGCAGCACCACAGCAAGCTGGCTGGTGTGTCAGGGCGCTGGAGGCAATATAGTTTCATTAGCTGGTGAGTTAATGAGGCCATGCTAATGAATTACATTGCTGTAGGTAGCTGTACTCTCATGTCAGTAGAATAAGCACCTAAGATTTTGAATTTTGAATATTGTTTAAAAGGGTTTTAAAATGTTTAGTATTTTTACTGGAAAGATAGAGGTGTATGTGGCCCCTGATACTGCTTCTGTTTCCATTGCTCAAAGAATACAACTGGCCTGTTCACAATTTCTGGGTAGCAGCTTAAAACCAACATAAAAACGTTTTTGAAGATTTATAATGCCTGTTAAGCTAGGCTATCTGGCATAATCATGTAATTAAATATAAATTCTTTCAAGATACTTAGTTAAATATCAGGTCTCTTTAGGGAGTTTAAGAAGAAGGAAAATGCGGAAGGGGAGTAACTGCCCGTGAGTCACCCCTGACGGGGAAAATCCAGGCCCCGATTTCCAGCCCAGGGATTTCTTACAGGGTTCGTGAGGGGACAGAAAAACTTGGGGTGACAGAAGTCAGGCCGGTGGCCGCAGCGTGATACAGGCCGTGGGGAGCTCAGGCAGATGGGAGCTGCCAGGTGGGAGACTCATGGCCCTGTGAGGCACGCTGAGGAGATGGGCCCTGTGGGGCCTGGCGCCATGAGGCGTGAGGAGCATGGGCCCGTCAGGCGCCCTGTGGGGCCCTGTGGCCGTGGTGGCTGCATGGCAGGGCAGGACACCATGGCCCCCCATGAGCCCAGAGAAAAGCTCAGTGAGAGCTGAGGAAAAACTTTAAATGGGCCATAGCCTGAAGATATTATACTCTCCCTGGCTGACAGCCTCATTCTGGAGATCAGCCAGGGAGGATGAGAATGGGGCCCTTGGGGTCCGAAGATATTAACAAAATAAATAACCCCGACCGCAGCACCCCCTTCCACTCCCCTCAGCACATTCCACGGAGGAGCCAGGAGCACCCTTCCTCTCCCGCTGCCTCCTGAGGTAAATCAGACACACCACGTCTGCTTCGTATTATTAGAAAAGGGAAATGAAAAAAAACAATGTAAACACTCTTACAATTGCTGCGGAAACTGGATATAACCAGGTTATTCAAAGGGAAAAAATTCAGCCATCCATATATGCCAAGTTTGCCTTCACATCTGTTAATTGTAAGGGGGTGATTTTAAAACAAGAGCAGTCATGGTTTAGGGCCTAGCTCAGCACAGAGCTGGCCTCTGGCGGGGCTGCAGCAGCAGGGCTGATGCTTGGCGTGCTGCGTCGAGCTGTGAGGCACCCTGGCCTGGCCTCAGCCAAGAAATTATGACTGTTGTAGTTGGTATTGTGGTGGTGTTATCCTAGTGGCATTAAATGGTAAGAGGAAACGAGCAGTGCTTTAAAATCTTTAAAGAACAGAAAATATCACTATTGTTCCTATTATGACAGTGTGATTGGATTGTGTTACTATGTTATCACATCGCAATTATGTATATCATCCATAACATCGCACATCTAAGTTCAATGCAGTTATTTTAACATCAAATAGCTGGTCTTTTCTTTCTTAAAATATTTATTTTAGTTTAGTATGAACACAAGTTTAAGCTTAAAATCAAGACAAGTCTTGTTTGGCTCAGCTTACTCAAGTAAATGAGAGTTCATAACAAGTTTTAGAGAGCCATCATCTTTTTACTGAAATGCTGATTTCAGTAAGGAAATAAATATCAAAATCATTAGCTCAAAATTGCGATGTTCAAGTTTCTTATTTGTTGTCTTTAAATAATATCATCCCATGAGAAACACAATGTTGTAATTGACCATTATTATATTGTGAGCTTTACAATATTCTTTTTTTAAAATTTTTTTGGTGTGTTTTCTTTTTAATAGTCCATCCTCTGAAGCTGTTATATGTGAAAATTTTGGTTTCGTTTGTGTAAGGTGATGTTTTTGTGCCTGAAATCCAAAACCATCTGTTCTAGAGGTAAAATCTTTTCTTATCTGTCAATTAAAAAGAATCCAATGCTTCATATGGAGAAAAAAAATCTGCCAGTCCCCATGATTTTCTGTTTGGAAGCTGATCCATGAATTTACTGTTTGGAATTGTCCGTAATGAAAACAGCTAGAACAGAAGATGAAAACATGTTCTGTTCCTGCTCAAATAAACTCTCAAGCTATTTAGGTTTTCTAAGTGGTCTTATGATTTTAGACAATAAGCGCTTTTTATGTCATGGTTAAGTTGTGACTATGTTTTTTCTAGTAGGAACCTTTTTTTATAAACTTCTTTTGTCAGTAGAATAAGAAATAAAATGTAAATAAATGTATACTCAATAACTGGAAAACTGTGCACATTTTCTTTGGAACAGAACATGGCAGTTTAAATAAGAAACTATAAAAAGTAGTCTTTAATATATTATTGAACTGTTAATGCTCTAAATTTTAATATACAAGGCCATCATCAAATTATGTCACAATCCTCCTTTTTAACATCTTCAAATATATGTATTTTGTAAGTAAGTTTACATACGTTTTAGGCATTTGGAAACATTTGAGCAAAATGCATTAATTTCATCTTTCATGAGCTTTTGTACATCTTGCCTTGCAGAGTACTTGGGGAGTGTGAGTATTTTCATAGATATCTGTGACATCTGTTCTTAATATTCTAACATCTTTCTTCCGTGTACATTTGATAGACAACATACTTTTGGCAGTCTCTGTTATTAGAATTGCCAAAATGTTGATATTAATCTGAGTGCCTTGGTTTTCAAAGAGTGCAAGCCAGAATGAGCCTTTTCAGAGACTCATCTTTGGAACCAAGTTATTTCTAGAAAGCCAAATGTTTCAACATTCTTTTTAGGTAATCAGAAATAGGTTTATAATAGAATAAGGAAATGATTTCTGTTCGGGAACAGTTGTTAAAATATATCTGCTCCTTCCTCTCTATTTCTGATCCATGTATTTTTAAATATAACACTGTGTTAGAACTCTGTCCAAGTGCCAGGCTGGGGGATTTTGATTTGCTAGATACTTAACCCTCCTAAATGCCCATTTAATGTGTATTGATATGAGTCTATAAATGGCATTTAAGAGATTTTCAGAGACCTATATGTTACAGTGTTGAGCATGTGCTGTGCTGTTTTCAGATGTCTGACCACAGAGTGAAAGGCACAGCCTTAAGCTAAGCACCAGGGCTTCTCATATAATGTGTGAGAAGTCCCATCTGAAAGAGCGTGCAAAGTCCAGATTTCACCAGAAAACAAAAAGGGAGTCAGTATGGAAGCACATCCAAGTACTCTGGATTTTCAGTCTGGTTTCTGACAGGAGAAAAGGTTCATAGGTTACGTTGTCAGAATTTAGGTGACTCATGTCTCTAAAATCATAAATCTTACTTTACGGTTATATCCATTTCAGAAACTGCAGAAACAAATGTGAAAAACCCATGCAGACACTGAAATCCCATCCTTGTCAAGGTAAGAGGGAAATTTCATAAAGACTTCATCATAAACCAAAACTTGTAATATGATACTTAATTTTGACTGTGAATATTTGTATTATTGCAAAAAGCAAATTAATTCAGCTCGTTTATTGATAATGTTGCCCTATGTTACAAATATTTATTGGCCAAACTAGTTTTTATTTATAATTCTCCATATTCAGTGTAACTTCAGTGGTGAGGAATTTGCCCAGAAGTGGAAAAACACAAATCCACTCATAATCATTATCACCCTGACTCATTCCCACTCTATTAGAATTTTAAATTTCATTACTTTTTTTTTTTTAATTTCACTTTCATAATTCATTTTTTTCTATAACCAAAACTGAGATACACAGACCTATCCTGTTAACTTTGTTAGAATGAAATCTCTACATGAGATCTGTAGTAATGGTTATTGTTCTGTGGTTATAAGGATGGCTATGGATTCTTCTTTGTTCAGCATGGTGAAAGAATATGCTTTATAATGCATGAAATACCTGCAAAATGTTTTCCTGAACTGCCTGAAAAATGTGACTGCTTTATGATGTCATGATACCAGATACACAGATTGGAATGCATCTCAGAATTTTGATTATCTCAATATTTTGATTATCATTCTCTTAGTGGTGCTATTTTTATTCCTGCCATAGCCTAGCTAAATTACCAGTTTCCTATAGGAAACAAATGATATGTAAATGTTCGATATCACTTGTCCAGTATGGTTTCCCCAGTCCAGTATTTTGCCCCGAGTAGATTTTTGTCTTCAGCTGCCACAGTTTGAGGGCTTTATGTGCAGTGAGAATGAACTAGATGTGTCCTGATGAACCTGATATCAGTCTAGACATTCTGACTTTTGGAACAAGTCTGCAGCATTTATGTAAGGGATACATCTATTTCCTGAATATCCCTGATATTTCCTCTTAAACATTACGTGTAGCATCTCAGTTGACTCACCTTAAATGAAGCAACTAAGTATTGATACAAGATTAGAAGTAAATTTGCAAGCATGCATAAAAAACAGCTGAAAAACAGAATGGCAAATAAAAAATAAGGGCCAAATCTCCCTTCATCCCTTTGCTCAAGTGTGCAGTTTTGCTTTCTCTCAGTAGATGTCAGCAACACTACAAACTTGCCCAGTTTAAGAGTCTTTCTGTTTACAATTTTAATTAGTTTTCCTATTTCAGTTTTACAAAGGAATAGCTTATCCAAACCGGTGGAATCTATTGGCCTCTGAAACTGGATTAGAGACTGCTATTCAGCATCTTAGAATAATATTATATCTCAGTGATGCAGAACTCATACAGAACTTAGTAGAAAGGGCTTATTGCTACATTTTTAGAATTTTCTGAACATTTACCTCACATTTGCCCTGCAGGTGAATGTAAAGTAATATAAGATGTCTAATATTTTGCTTCTTTCTGTGAAGTAAATCAAAACCGTGGGAATGTTTTCATATAATTTGATTTACTCCTGTCTCCTACAATACATCTTCAACTCTGTTCAGTTAACTAACTCTCTGCCTGCTACAAGAAAGGAGCACAGTCATATTGTGACTGCAATGACAAGTGTTCTGTTGGCTCCACTGGGAATTGTGTCAGTCCCAGAGGAGTTCCCAACCACAAAGGAAGGATGTGGAAGGAAGTTTCTTAACAGAATTGTGTGTGTGTGTGTGTGTGTGTGTGTGTCAGGGAGAAAAATGGTTGTTTATTTCTGTGTGTAAGGAGCAATCATTTTGCTTCACATTATAATATAAGCATAAATATTTCAAAATCATCGTGTGCATGAAATGAGGACCAGAGAGTAAACATTCCAGTGTTTATTTGGTTAAACATGAAGAAATTTCATTATCTTCTGATTCTCACAGAAGGGTCTTTTCCTTCATCTGATCTCCAGCAGGAATCTTCAATTTTTTTGTGGTAGATTAGGTACTTGTGAAATGTAGCAGATTTTCACTTGTGGAAGTTAAGATCATACACTCAGAAACAGAAAGCAGCAGTGAGCACCTCTTCATTTGTCTGTCACCATCTCGTTGGTGAGAGCACCAGAACGAGCAGCACTACGGATCAGAGGCCTGGTCAGCCACAGGCAGCACCGGAGAGATTTTGTGTTGTATTCACTTGTCTGTAGGTAAATGGGTTGTGACTGTTCTGTCTCAGTTGCAGTGTGCCTGCATCCAGTAACGAGCAAGAGCTGGGCAACTCCAGAGCCAAATTCTCTAATCAGAGATATAGCCACAACAAACATTTTGGAGGGTAATCAAGTGGAGTAATTATAACTTCTAGCTAGGGGAGACAAAGAGCTGTGCTCCCCAGCCTGTGCTGGCCTGTGGACAGCAGCGCTTAGCAAGTATCATGCTCCTGGCAACATCTCATTTGGCTTTCCATGTCTTTCTCAGAACACTTCCCTTTCCTGTGTCACAAGCAACATCGCATTGTGTTACCTTCAAGCCATAGGTTGGGAGCCACTGTGTCACAGTATTCCCTTTGCATGTTTTTTCCCCCAAAATTCTCTGTCTTTTCCCATTATCTGTCCCTTTTGGTGTCCTCTCCTTCACAGTGTCTTCTCCTGTCTTTCTGTCCTTTGTTCCTATGCTTATCAAATGGATTTTGATCCTTTCCTGCTTATTGATTCACCCAATCAATATCAATCCTTTTCTCAGCTGCAGTTTCCTCATAACCCTACAGGAGTGGGTTCAGAGATGCTCTCTGACAAGCACGTGCTGCCAAAGGAATAATTACCAATTTTAGGGATTGGCCCAAAATATAGGGGAGCCAGTGGAGCTTAGCTCCCCACCATGGCCCCATCGATGTCTGGGTGTCAGCCGGGGTAGGTGAAGAAGACGAGGCATAGCAGTGTGCCAAACTGAGCGTGGGGTGTGTGGCTCCAGGGTGATGAGGCAGCAGCAGCATGGAGCGAATTTTGCTTAGAGGCATCTGTTAGCATCCATTTGGGAACTAAACTAAACGGCCCCAGTGTAATCCTGTTGTGCTGCCTCCTCCATTGTTCTGTGCTCTTTTCTTACTTGCATAGCCAGCAGGAGAAAGCTGGTGGCTTTGGCGCTCTCTCTGATTCCTCCTTTGGCTCTTGCTGAATAGATCTGTTTCTGCCACAGTTTTTCAGCAGTCGAGCAAGTCTGTTTGTTAGTTGTTGACTCGCTCTGCAGGGTACGGAATAGGGAATACTGAATCTGCTGTGCTTTGCAGAATTTTAGATTTGGAGGTGTAGTCTTTGCCACTTCACCTCAGACTGAAGCTGAAAGGAAATGGAAAGATCGTTATCTCCTGTCTGCATGAAAGTGTTGGGGAAAATGTCATCCAAGCTCTCTCTGGGGTTACATGCATTGCTACTAAAGTTCTGAAATTATATCTGAGATATCAGAGGGTCACAGCTAAACATACTTGTGCATGAAAATTAGAGTAGCCTGTATGTAACAGGCGTTGAAATAAATGTGCAAACCAATAATATGAGTTAGCTCAGAGTTTAAAAGAAGACTCAAGCAATTCAGCATCAGAGTGACAAGAAATATTCTGTCTTCATGGCTGTGCATCGTGACAGAACCAGAAGTACTGGAACAGTGTGGTGCTGAACACACAATATTAGGTTTTGTTGTCTTCAATGTAAAAGCTGAGTGTTTCCAAGTTCATGCATAACACAGCATGAAAGAGGAGATGTTTAACTTAGTTTAGCATTGTGCTTGTGGCAACCTTTTCAAGTTATGATTACTGTGCTCATAGATTGGTTTAGTTGGAAAGAGAGGTGGTGGCAGGTCTGAGTTTTCCTTTAAATGTGATTTCACTGGAAGGGCCGGCATAAGGTTTTATTAATACTAACAATTTATTAATACTAACAACTGAGAGTAACTTCAAAGCAAGGTTTAGCTATTACAAAGTTGCATAACTAAATATGAAAATTAAGACCATGAGTCTTTCTGCATGTGCAGTATTTCCTGAATCAGATTTTCAGGCCTTATGTACATCAACAATAATGGACCAATCTAGCCAAAATTTGCTTCCACAGCTGCTGGCCTTAGGAAGTTCCCTGGGCCTCCTGTGTTCTGCAGCTGCGGAGGCTATTCCCTGCTCTGAACAAAAGAATCTTCCCTCTCCTGTGACTGCAAATGCTGAATGAGACATCCTGTAACACCCTGTGCAGAGGGGTAGAACTGACAACTGAAGGTCACCCTTGGCATTTTAGTCTTTGTAGATAATGACAGATGGTGCATAACCATGAGCAAGGGACAGCTTATCTCCTAAAATAGGAGGGGAGATTTCTGGGGAGTTATTATAAAAATTGATTGCCCAAAGGTCTTGGTGCTGGTTCTGCTCCAGTAAGGAGGAGAGATATTAAACAGAGGTTTAAAGAAAAAAAATAATCTGGCATATTAGAGTATTGCAACATCTTACACAATTGCAAAGAGCACATTTATCTACATACACCAAGAGTAAGCCCAGGAGAACTGCTGAATAAAATGTTTCTTATAGAACCACACAAAACATTCCTGGTTTCAGATTTTGCTCTAAATTTAGTTATAAAACTGTTGTAAGTTTCACTGAAATTCCTTAATTTGCACCTTTGAAGCGACTTGAAGTACTTATGGTTTTGCAAATGAAACCTGATGGTTTCAAGTGAGTTTCAGTTGGAGCTTTTAATATTGTTGTTCAAACCTGAAACTCAAAGTTAAATTCAAGGGGTGCAAAAACACGTATGTGGAAAAATCAAAGGAAAGGGTAACGAGAACCTGTGCAAACCAAACGTGCTAAATCTCCTACAGCTCATGCTCTATGCATTTATACAGATCATCTTTGTCTCCTCCTTCTTGCTATGTGACTGGGGAGCCTAGAGAGGGATCTGATGGTGGTAGCTGTCAGAAGCACTACTGCAAAATAACTGTGATGTCTTTTCATGGTCAACTATTGTCCTTATGGGGACAGCAATTTGTCCAAATTTAAATTTGTTTTCAGATTCTATACATCCATCAGTAAGGCAAGAGCAATTTAATCTCTGTTGATAAAGTGTAACTGGAGCTGAAGAAATAAGGTTTGAAGCTTATTTGGAGAAGGGAGAAGTTTTGGTATTGGAGCTGCAACAAATGGGTAATTGCAAAGACAGCTAGGTGCTGTGGTGGGAAACTAGATGAATTATGAGGTTTTATCTAATTTCCATCCCTGCAGTACTTTTGGTTGGAAAACAGAAACTAAGTGTGCCTTGTTATTGCATGAAATAAATAAAACAAAACCAGAGTGCTGTGGTGGCTTCTTGATCTGTATAGCATGCAAAGCTAAAACTACCACATGTAAAAACGATCACAAGAAGTGTGAGTGCAAGCTGAAGGGTTGGTGATACTCGCTCTTTGCAATGCATACAGCTCGCAGTTCTCAGCACAGCTGCCCTCTTGGGAACCGATAGGAAGTCCTGGCTCTGCTTGAGTCAATGGGAATTTTGCTGTGGACTTCAGGGAAGCTGGAACTTCACAGCATAACCCACGTGCAATGTACTGGTCCTGAGTATTAAACCTTGCAACATCTCATAGGTGGGCATATATGCATCTGTAGTGCTGTGGGTCGTCTCTTCAGCAAGAATGGGGAATTCAAGGCTAGCCCTACAGCTAGCTAGGCTCCTGGTAATGACATCCTATCTCACCCATGAAAATGAAGTGCATACATGGAGAACTAACATGACTTTAAGTGGTCTCACGTTGCTCGTTCTGCTTGTTTGTATATGCTGTTCCCTCCCTTTGCATGTGCTGCTGTCTTAAACCACCTCAGTGCACTCAGGCTTTGGCAGTCCTTAGAGGAAGGGGTCCTGGTCTTGTTTGGCCTGCAGGCACTACGGCCCACATCCTCACTCACGTTCAGCAGGGGGGCCTACAGTGGCAGTTGTGATGGTTAATATTCAGTACTGTTACTAAGACAATTTTAAGTGCTTTCTAGCTAACTGAACTGACACCTCAGATTGTAACATTAGCAACAGAGAAATGCCATGTTAAGCAAGCGAATTTCTGGGCCTTGTTTATGCATACCCTTAGAGACATGTCACCCTCCCTGAGGAAGCCTCAAGAATGGTATTTTCTTGAGAATATCTTTTTGTCAGTTTTGAATATGCAGTCCTATAAGGCTGCCAATACCATTACAAAAGTTTTTATCCTTTTCATTCCATCTGTTAAGTTCTTTCTGCTAACCCAGTCAAAACTTTATTTTCACTGTTTGTGAAAGATCTAGAAGTTTTCACTGGTGTATGTTTGAGAGCAGGGCAAATTAAATTCACTGATGACTTAGAAGCTGTGCGTGCACAATTGAAATGGCTGCTGTTCCCTTGGCTCTTGGCTCTGCCAGGCTTAGGTGCCAGGACGATATCTGGAGTCTTCTGGAGAACTTCTAAATGAAAAAGCAACATACTGTACCGTTTTCATATAAGTAAGTCAGTTGACATGAATGTGCAGTCCAATTGGTAAGACACTGGCTATAAAATGGTGTGAGAAGGTCTGAGGTACATATTTCTTGTGTAGCACATTGATAGTCACCCCAAAGCAGGTCCTTATGTCCTTCTAAATGCCAAAGCTCCAAGTGGGAGGTTAATACTGAAACAGCACCATTAGTAGCTTCCAGTAATCTGTTGTTATGGTAGGAAGGGCATTACCAAAGATAAAATAACAATTATTTTAATAAGAGTTTGAAAATCCCTTCAGCAGATCATGGTACGCACAAGGTGATGTGCCTGGGTGAACTGACCTTTAAGGCGCAGTCCAGGAAATATCCTGGTGTTATTTCTAATATTTTGAACCTTGGCCTTTCTCTATTGAAGATCTTCAAAGCTCCAGGAAGTTTAACTTCTTTAGAGGAAATAGCTAGGATCTTAGAGGTAGAGACAGCTTGCTACACCAGTTAATAGATCTCCAAATTAAGATGCCACATTAAGAACTTTTCCTTTCAGGAAAAACAAAATAAAACAAAATGTGAGGTTTATTTCTGTGGTGGTTCGTCTGGAGAAGCCCTCTAATTATTGTATTGTGTTCATAAGCACAACACAAAATCAGCAGGGTGTAGCTTGTGGTGTAGATTTAGAACATTAATTTATGACAGAAAAATAAGCAGGAGGAGAACTGCTTGCCAAGGGTGTATGAGAATCAGTAGGATTTGCTTTGTCAGTGTTGCAACCAGCCTGTGAGTGCTCCTTCTGGAGCCTGCAAAGTGGGCACATTATACAGCTGCCCACACAGTAAGGGTTTAATGCCAGCTGTGGTTGTGGTCTTCTTTCTTTCTTTTCTTTTTCTTTTTCTTTTTCTTTTTTTCTTATAACTTGAAAGTATAGATAAATAAGGGAAATCATATTTAAGCTTGTTTTAGTTGGGCATGTGATACTCACACAAAATTGCCAGCTTATTTTCCCAGCCGTGCTTTCTGCAAGAGTCCAAATAGCTTCAGTTGCCTCATAAATCCACAATGATTACAGTGTATTTATTTATTATTATCTACACAGACACAAAATGACCTCAGCAAAGGAGAAGCCAAAACAGTTCCTTGATTTGGGGAGAAAAATGATACAGCCCCCATCTCTCTTCCACCCACAAGCTCCTTCTGGGGGCTGTGACTTTGTCTTATGCTTCAGCAGGAAACGTATTTTTGGCTGAGTTAGATCCAACACACCCTGGAGAGTTCTTACAGGTATACTGTCAAAATAAAGTTTGTGTTGGACATAAGACGCTTCACTTGCGTATGTCTAAGTGCTAAGGTGTCCTGTAAAACTGATCAACTTCTTTCTCAACATATGCCTAGTTATTCACGTTTTGTTATCACACAATTAATGTTACAGTTTAGGGGATGAAATGCTTTCTGTGCTGTGTGAGAGGGATGAGGGACCAAGCTCACTTCGGTAGAGAGCAGAGTGAAGTACTGGGAAGCAGAATGGGACGGGACTGTACAGTCTGCTGGAATTTTGTGTGGGTGGATGGTTAGAGTAAGGAAATGCGTTCCACTAATTTCTAAGGGATATTTCCTATGAATTGATGAAAGAGCCTGGGTTCTCTTCAGCAACATGAATGATATAATTGGAGATCATGAAATGAATTAATTGTATTTGGTTTTCCACTCAAACATTTTGTACAGAAAGAACCACAATGTCAGAGCAAATATCCATTTAATGCAGCAGAGGCTTTTTCTTGCAAGGCCTCAAATTTTGGAAGCTTGCAATTCAAGACTATCTTGTGCTGAATTATTGTGTTTAAGAGATAGACATTTTATCTTTCACGAACTGATCAAGTCCCTTTCATTAGACATTTTTACTTTTGACTTCCTCATATCCTATAGCAACATTTTTTTTTACATGATTTTACCTGATATTCATACTTTATTCTTTTATTGTGAAAAAGTAATGACTAGTCATGCCCTGTTCAGCCATATTTCCAAATTAAAATATCATTTAATTTCACATTGTGTAGAAGCTTTCTCATATCTCTGTCAGCTCTTTCTAGTGAAGATCACAACTAAATGCTCTAGAATTAGAAAGTGTGGAGGAATCTCTGTGGCATAAACTCAGTCCTCCAATCCAGTGGCAGAAAAGCTGAGATTAGATAGATTAGAAACTGTTCTGTGCTCTCCCAATATTTACTGAGCTTCTTGAGGGGAAAAAAAGAAATAGGCTCACAGAAAGTGTCTGAATCTATGTGCCACTCTGTACTTCCTCCGTAGGGGATACAATGTGCTCACAAGGCTTGAGAACAAATATTAAAGACAAAATATAATTAAAGATGGAGGGAAAAAAAGGTGACACCACGTGAGATGGGTTTGCCAAAGTTAGATTGTAGCCTATTAAGCAGGTATTTTTTGTTATAATAACAGCTCGTCTAGAAAAGGTAAGTGAATTCTAGATGTTCTGCAGCAAAGCATTTGCTAGAGAGCAGCAGTGATTCCTAGTTGGGCTGTAGGAGGAGGGGATTTGTACAGGCACTGTGAGTAACGTGGGGCTCTGACGGAGAGATGGGAGCGGGTTCTGCTGAGGGAAGTTGGGCAGGAAGGAGGGTTACAAATGAAGCTCCTTGATGATCAGTCTGGGGACTGGAGATGTTTTATGCTGTTATTAATGACTTTGGCATAAAAAGCCAGTGAATGTTGAGGAAATTTGATGAGGATATACAGTTGGGACCCATTGCTGATGCAGAAAGGGCAAGAATATCTTACGTAAGAGATAAATGACCTCTAGGATGGGAGTAATAGGAACAGGCTGAAAGTTAATGGAATGAAGTGCAGGGTCAGGCACTTTGTGATCACTGACAATTTCTCATTTAAATTGGGAGCTTGTTGTTTGAAAACAACAGCGAAAGGGACAAACCTGAGTATACTGGGTGATCACAGCACAACTGGTAGCCGGCAATATGATCCAGGAACAAAAGGGAAGTAAGGATTTGAAATTATTTCAACTGGAAATACTTGGTCAAAGACGCACTTGTGCCTGATAAGGCACAATAAAGCTGCATCTGAATACCACATTCAACTCCAATTGTCCTTGTTGGAAAAAAAGGAACTCAAGCTGCAACAAATCCACAGAAGAGTAATCAGGATCATGGGAATGATAAGATTATCTGCAAGAAACTAAATCAGCAATGGTTTATTTAGCCTAGCAAAATGAAATTTGAGATGATGTGATTTATAAATACATCCATGGGAGAAAATGTCAGAAAAGCAGTGCTGCTCAAAAGACAGCAATTAAACACAAACAAATGGGTGCAGACTGGTCATGAGGAAATTTGATCTGCAGTTTAGATTTCTAACTAGCTGAAGAACTTGGTCCTGGAATAAGCATAGTGGGATGGACTAAGGAGGACTAACTAGTTCTATCAGAGAGCTGGATCAGCTTATTAGAAGAATAGTACAGTGTGCTTTTCTGTGGACAAAGCTGATGGTAAAGTCCTGTGGAGAAGCTTTATATTTTCTTGCATGATCCTAAGATACTCTGCTTTGGTTCTCATTTATGTAGCAGTGTTTAAAATAGCACGTAGGAACTGCATGAGATTTTGGTTTTGATTCGGTGGTTAAACTTGAGAATCAGTAATACAGTAAGATATTTTCAGGGCAGTAGATCAATTCTTGATGCTGTAGGGAAAAGAGCATTTTCTGGAAGGCCACAAAGTTTAACAAATCCTTATGGTTTTGAAAGTGAAGGCATTAAAGCTGCATTAAGGGTCATCTATCATTACCGCTCTGGAAGACTAGCTAAAAGAAGTGTACAGAGGAGAAAGCGGTGCCAACTTTTATTCCAGATTTTCACATACTCTGGCACCATTTATTTTTATAACATTCATTTTTAACTGGTTAACAGTACAAATAATGTGTTTATTCCACTTAATGCATTTTAGATGGACCAGGCATTTCTACTTCTCAGCAAAGAAAATATTTCATGTTCTCAGTTTAATTTGTATTTACAACCTTCTCAAAAATACCTTTGCTACAGTCCTTCCTGACATGCGTCTCTCTCTGAGCAGCCAGGGAAGGAAGGCATCTTGGAATCAGAATAATCTCGTTGTCATTTTAAAAGGACTCTCTTAACTTAAATGCAGCCAAAATCTGGTTGATAAAATTGTCAACATATTCGCGGTCTAATCGGAATGACACAGCATTCAAAGAAGAGTCTCATAATACTGCCCGTTCATAAGAACAGAATGTGGCAGTGTATGAAAATAAATATGCCGTGTGGAAATTTATATAGATGTCCATCAGCATTTTATATTTGCTGGTTAAGATGAGTTGTACCTTTGAAATCCTCTAAAAGCTGCTGTAATACTTATATTTCAGATGAAAAACAATTGCCCTGCTGGCAGGATTAAGCCCATGATGGCTTTTATCCTTATCTTTTTCTCCTTTTGATGTGTGTGTTACCATAGCTTCCTATATGTAGGATTTTTAAAGCTCAGCAGTGCCAAAGCTCCTCTTCTTCTTTTAGCCAGATGTTTTATTTTAGAAACATCTTTTTCAATGAAAGCAAAGTAGATTCAAACTTTTGAAAAGTGGCTTACCATAAAATAAATATCTCGGAATAGTTACAATTGAAATTTAGATTTTCCTGATTGAAACAAAAAATGACACCAAAGGGGCTTTTAAATGGTGTTTCACGTGCTAATTGGCTAAAATTCTTTTTTCTTCATATGCTAACGTTTGTACAGCTGTGTTTGTAATATATCCTGAAAAACTTAAGATGGTATATTTCTATGCTCCTTGTGGCTTGGGGAGAACTTCTCTTGAAAGAAGGGCTTTTGTTCAGGGAACTTGCTATGCTAATTACTCACAGGAAGGATGGTGATGTTTTTCTCAATGTTATGTCTCCTAAAGACTTGTAGAACCCACAGTCTCAAACTTTGCGTGCTGGTTTGACATGGTAATTGTTTTGCGTGTGAAGCTTTTGCTTTGTATGACTTAGGCAGTTGGGACAACTTCTGAATTGTGAAAAACTCGTTGTATTTATACCAGTGCACATTACTCCAGGGAAACATGATCAGATCTGCCAAATTATACACAGAAATATTGTTGTTTTTTGTTTGTTTGTTTGTTTTTTTATGCCTTCCTTATCTATATACAACGCAAGTTAATGCATTCTGACATTTCTACATACCTCTTGTCTAGCATCCCTCTTTGTCTACATGATTCACAAATAGTCTGACCTGTTTCAAGTGAATTGAAGCTTTTGGTATATGTGTCAGGTAACATTTCCTTACTGAATAGTTTAAAAAGTGTCTGTTTTCATAAGATCATCTAAATAACAAGAAAAATGTCTTACTGGATCAGACGAACTCTGTGCAGTTGCAGTAAGAGACACTCTAGATAGAGTCCTATGAGCCTAGCCACTTGGTGATCCATTCTCAGATTTCCCAGCATCTGCAGTTGTAGTAGGAGTATTAGAGTGTACAGCCCACCAATATTCATTGTATATCCATTTATGGACCTGTTGTCCATGAACTAGCCTGAGCTCTTTCTGAGCCTGTTGATACACTCCTTGCCACCTCCTGTAGCAGTGAGGTCTGGAAGCATGCTGCCCACTGTGTAAAGTACTTCATCAGGTTTGTGTTACTTGTTCAATCACTGCTTCCTAATAGCCTGAAAATTGAAGGATTTTTGTGAGTAAAATCACTTTACTAGGCCCAGAAGATCTTTACTATCCCAAAAGATATTGCACACTACTGTGGCAGTGTGGCTGGGGCCAATGGACAAAGCAAACTTACTGTTGGCTCTGAAGGAGAAAGAAAACTAGTTCTGATTTTTTGCTTTTGCTTAAAAAACAAGAAAGGAGACAAAACAAAACAAACAAACAAACAAAAAAAGCAGTTTTGCATGTACATAGGAATTAAGAGAGGCAGAATAGAAAAGACTGTCAGAAGTTCTGACTGCCATTTCTTCTCATCATTTAAAATAGTTCAGTGCTTGGCCTACAGCTGTGCCTTGCACTGGTGAAGATATCTGGGCAGCTTCACTGCCCTGTCTCCTTTAAATTTCAGGTATCATCTTCTCTTCTAATCTGTGCTTCATCCATTCCTTCTCCCATGACATATTTGGTTTTAATCCTCCTGTAAACTTTAGTGCATTTCTTTAACTGAGCCTGGACAGCAGGAAAGAAATCAGCATATTCTGTCTCTTCTTGTATGGAGAAAGAATGGAAGAAAATAAAGCAGGAAAAACAAGGAAAATAAATAACAAATCAGGAACAAATATATAGTGTATCTTTCCTCCCCAGTTTCCTATTCCTTGGAGTGTAGGAATAACTCATTTCCACCACTAATAAATGCTGCTAGTACTTTAAAGGCAGGATCACATGTCCCATGGTTCACCAGGGCATTTCCCAGGAGTGAAAGAAGGAGTTAAGGGGCTTGGAGAAGGTTGTGTCCCTAGAGGAATGTTTTGCAGAGGTAGGGCTGTTTCCAGTCTTGTGTCTTTGTTCTGCAATAAGTGTAAGATAGTATCCCCCGCTGAAGTTGATAAAACTAAGGTGAACTGAGTTAATCCTTCAAAAATCTCCGCTACCTTTCCACCTCTCTTACTCTGTAGTAATGTGTGTGTTTCGCTCCAACTTACTGTTAGTTTTTATTGCACTCTGATCATATAATGTGATGCAGGAGTGACAACTCCTAATAGCAGCAGACTGACTTCTGAATCTCTCTTTCTGCTAGGTACTGTAAGACAGGACTGCTCGTGTATCTACTGGTTGAAAACCTTGTTACCCTGCTGGTAGGGGAGTGCATAAGAATACAATTCTGCAGTGGTTTATCTGGAGGTAAGATTAGTTCTGTGCATCAGATAAAATGAGCTGCTTTCTGATTTACTCATGTGGGCTGTGTGATCTGATACAATCTGCTTAAGTCAGGTTATTAGTGATCATATACTTACCTGGTTTTGTTTCTGTTACTGCCAGAACGTTATTTCAGTGACTCTGTGTGGCAGTGGGTTTCACAGGTTGTAAGAAGGAATGATTCTTCTTCTTAATTATAAACTTAACTAAATGAAACTAGTCTCTAAATGTGTGTATATAACTCTTGACCTTGCATTCTAGAAAGTGGAGCAGGTCCTCTCTTTTTTTTTTTTCTTCAAAAGATCTTCACTTGATTAAAAAGTTTTCATTGCCTAAGTTCTGCTAGTCACATCACATACAGCAAAAATAAACATACCATCTGATGAATGGAGGACAAGTTACAGGGCTATGGTGGGGGGTGGCTGTCACCTACATCTGCACAGGAAAATAAAGATTTACTCTTGCTTTGTTTCTGTGTGCAGTATGTTTACTGCAGCCAAGCTGAACTTCTGCATTTAAACACACAAGTCATATATATGCTTCATTTTAAATACAAGTATAACCCCATCACTTACATTGAATGCTTTTGTAAGACTTTGCTGAGTCAAAGCTTTTTTTAATCCTGCAACAATTCATACAATGACCCAGGCATAGCATCTTTGCATTGACCTCTTAAAACAATAGGTGTGGCACTTGAGAATATTTATAACTTAATAGATTTGAAAATGAATTAAATTAAAAATGAAATGCCTTCTATTGACAGATGCCCAGATACATTTCAAATTTGGGTAAACATTGTTATTGTCCCTTTACACCTGAGGAAACTGAAAAATATAGAAGTTAATTGCTTGCAAAAATGTTAGATCCAGTGAAACTTACAAATGTCTTTTTAGTTCGTCTTCTGAATCCAGTCCAGTGCCTTAGCCACAGGCCCAGACTGCTTCAAAATTCCTGCTAAATATGCTTTCATATATTGTCATAATTCCCACTCCTCTATCAAATTAGATATAATAATTGGAGGCCCAGTCATATATGTCTTGAAGACTACAGAGGTGTTGTTCGTGAGTTTACTGGGTATAAGACTGGAGCCTTCAATGCCCAGAAGTTATCTATTATGTATTGTGTTTTCCTCAGGTGTGATCTATTTCCCCAGAATTTTATATGGACCTATAAAAGAGAAATAATTCTAACTTACATTTTGACAAGAGGAAAGTTAACCTGGAAGGGGGGAAGAGGTTAATTTATTCAGCACTGCCTGAATAAATCAACAAACTTGCTGCTTCTGTTGATTCTTTGTGTGATTATCTGAAAACATCACTATTTTTTATTCATAGCTAAAAATATCCATGTTTCAGAGGGTGGGGGGACATGGTTTTGTTGGGAAAAAATGTTATTTTTTGCTAATTTAACAAAAAAAGGGCTATTAATGGAAACAAATATTCAAACATTTGTTCAACCTACATGTATTTGAATCATTTAGTTGAAAGAACTTGAAGGCCAAGCTTGTATTCCACTTGAGACACAGTCATGACAGAAAAATGATTGCACTTCATTTAGGCATTTAGTCAAGTTACCCAAAGGCATAATATTTGCAAGCCCTACTTAAATACCTGATGAAATTAATTTAATTGTGAGGAAGCTGTTTCATATTGTTACGGCATCATATGTCTTCACATTTGACAAGTACCAGCATTTAATCTTTTAATTGAAAATTACTTTGGGGGTCCTGCCAGAAACTGCAAACCGAAATCACTAAACCCTATTACTGTGTCAAGTAATACAATAGGTACAAAGTCAGATGTCCTTGGCAGGCACGCTCTGGGGCTGTGTGGGTGGGAAATTCTCTGTTCTTCCAGAATGGACTTCATTCTGCTGTGAAGGCTGAGTATACTGTTTAAGGAGTGTTTCTTTATTTTTGTATAAAACATGCTTTTAATAAGATAAATTAATTTTTCCCTCGTAGAGAAGTGCTTTTAGTTGGCATTGTGCAGCCCCAGCAGCCAATAAGAGAGGATGAAGAGTGCAGATCCAGGCTATGCTGCAAGTACTGTGGAAGGGTTCTGGTTAGTTCTGGGAGCAATTCCTAGTTAAAAGTTGCTCAGTGTTAGTATTTTATGTTTTCAGAGGTGTTTTCTAAACATGGACTTAAATTGATGAAGATCCCTGACAGTTCCAATGTTTTTTGTCCAGAGCTGTGTGCCCAGAAACTGGGTCAAAAAAGATGTGTTTTCAGCCCCTTGAGTGTTTTGCCTGTTCTGAACAACACTGCTGTTGAAAAGTGGAAATGAAAAGTACACAAAGCAGGAAGTTCTACCTCGCTAACGTAATTCATGGAGAGGTACCAGGATTGCCCACTACCAGTTAAAGGTTTTTCAGCAGTGGAAATTGCATTTCACTACCTCGAGGTATAGGAGGACAGACCTTGGGCCATATCCAAGAAGGGAATGGGAAATTAAGGTTGGGCTGGGGAGCAGAGACCTGATGAGACAGGTTTGCTGTGCTCTGGTGCTTTGGAGGTGGTAACTGCTGTTGCTTCTTTGCAGCTTCTTCCTGCCTTTGGAGGAAGAAGAAGGAACAAGGCAGGATTCTTAAGGGTTTGCTGTAACAAAGCATGTCTTGGTGTTATAGCTGTTTCGTCTCCATTGCATTTAGTTGAAATGAGTGGGTGGGTTCAAAATTTAATGACAGAAAGAAGGATAGAGCATGTGATTGTGCAAACTGCCTCCCCTTAGGAAACCAGCATAAATGAAGAAAAGTTAGTTTTATCGCAATGTGTTTAAAAGTTAGATTGTATTGTTTAAAGACCTTATTATGAGCTCTCTTTCAAATAGAGGTCAGTTTTATGAGACAGCATACATAAGTGTTGTAAAAGCTTTTGTGTAAAAATGTGAGCCATGACTTGGTCAAAGTAGAATGCACACAAACTGATCTTAGGCAAATTTCCTTGAAAAAGAGTGCAGTGGAATGAGCCCTTTCCAGAAGGGAGACTCAAGTGCAGTGGGGAATTGTAGTTATGTTTGTTCTGTGGACTGGTAGGGGGGAGCATGCTGAGGCTTCACATGATTTGCAGTCCAAACGTCTCTTTACCAAGGTTAAATTTCATGAAGTCCACCAGTCACTGGACGGATATTATATATATATAAAGGTTAGAGTTTTGTTATCTGGATATGTTCATATCCGGTGTGTTTTTTATTTAACTGGAAATAAAAAGCATTCAAAAAGATATCAAGTAAGGAAGAATTCAGTGTGTCAATAAACCAAATGTATAAATATCCTGTGAATGGGAAGTAGCAGGGGATATTGTATAGAAGTAGGGGGTTAAGCTCTGATTATGGGAATAGGAAGGAATACACGAAACTTGGCTGGGTGTATGCTGTGTAAAAATACCTGTGCCAAACTAAAGGAACATAGAGCCTCTGGAATTAGATCTGGAAATAAACTGTAGTTAGTTGCCGTTATTTGCATGGGCTTGCTTTGTGCATGTCTTACGAAGATAAATTTTCTGAAAGGATCCGGTTATATAAACATTTTGTTGTTCAAGTAACTTTCATTAACACTGGGTCCTCAGGCCAATCACTCATGTGAGGTGGCAGATCTAGGCCACGAGCTAATGACGGTTGGTATCTCTTCTAATGTGGGTGTTTTAGTCTGGTGGCCAAAACGAAAATGGAGCACTTCCCACCACCTCAGCTTTATTAACAATTTTGGTTTTGTGAAAGGTCAGCACATGAACGTGTCTTGTAACATTACACATTGCCTTTACTCAAAAATTCACATGCACAGGGAAACTGCCAAAACAGTTTATTTTGGAAAATTAGTAAATCCAAATGATGGATACCATGTGTCAAAATAATCCTTAGTGCACGTGCTTGCATTTTCACGTGGACATTTTTGAAAATTACACTGTGGAAACTAAATAAAGAACCAGTTTGCCAGGGAGCAGACTAAGTTATTTTTCTGTACAGCCTGGAAGATGTGGTCTCTTTTACCGAACAGAGCAACAAAAGCACATCCATCTTTAACATACTGCTGTTGTTCTCCAAAGGTGCTGAGCAGGATCATGGGGGCCAGTTACTGGAGTTAGGGAAGGGAGGATTAAGGCTGGAATTTCAGAACTAAAGATGTGTAAATAGCTAAACAGTCTTTAAGATTCATTTCACATCCCTTGAGCACTTTAAAAACATGGTGCTTAGTTGAAGCAGGTTCAATTATAGAGCCAATTGAGGGAGACAGGTATCTCCAGGAAGAGTTTATTTGATGTTCATCCTGTATATTCTAAAAGGGAAGAGGTGATGGAGGATGTTGTAGCAAAAGTTCTTAGTGTCTAAATACCGACAAATATAGCACTGTTTAAACAAGCGAATAGTCTTTCTTGTATCTGCCTGCTTTAAAACCTTAAATAAGTCTCATGCGAAGCAGTTAATAATTTTCATTGTGGTCAATTGTGACTGGAGGTTTTGAGATTGTGCTGCTATGTTTGATTATGTTTCATTGACACCTTCAGGACAGGCTTTTTTTTTTTTTTTTAATAATGCAGATCCAAATATGTGTGTAAGCTTTTTGTTAAACCTGTCCAGGGTAATACATAGCAAATCTTTAGCTGGAAGAACAATATAGAGTTTCAGAGTTCCAGGACACTGAAGTAATCAGCAAAGTTATTACCTGCAAGTAGAAGTATATGGACTTGTTTTGGTTACTTTCTTAGGTGTTTTCAATATAGCTATTGGACATAGGTTAACAAGAATTTCAATGTAGTAACAGTTGCTTTCACCTGCACCATGCTCTGCATGTGGGAATGTATGTGGAAGACAGGTTGAGGTCTCTTTGGTACCAAGACCCTAACTTTTCCTTATTTTTGTTCTGGTTAATGTTTGCAGAGTGAGCTGGGAACAGGGAATGCACCTTTGAAAGCATCATGTTATTACCATGCTGGCAACCAAAATCTCTTTTGTGGAGACCTAAATTTGCTCAAACATTTAAAAAGCTTGGTAGAGTTGGGTTTTCAGTCCTCTTTTTACAGTAGAAACAGTCTTACTACGGTCAGTCTACATTGTCACCATGAGAACAGTGCGTTGCCTGCCATTCTCCTTCTTACATATACCTTAAAAAGGTGCTAGGACTGCAAAAACAAACAACAACAACAATAACACACTGTTTTGTAATTTAGCTTTAAACTAAATGAATATTTCAATGGTGACAGTTCTGGAAATGCTTTAACTTTTAAATGCTGACACCAAATAATAAGTAAAGCCTTGTGATTAATGTTTCCAGAAGGGACTATTAACGTTATCCTACATCTGTTCATGATATAATCTCTAAATGAAAAACATTCACTTAAAAAAAAAAATAAAATAAAATAAAAAAGAAGAAAACAAATCTCCAAAGAAGTATGTTTTTTATGCAACATTTCAATACAGACTTAACTCTAATGTGTGGACATCCATGGTAAGACTTAACCAATTAATTTTTCATCTGATCATTATTTAGTTAAACCTCTGTGGTACTCATGAGGTTGCTTAAATGTCATTGACAACATGTTGTTACATTTGATGAAAAATGTGATCATTTTAAATTACACTATATGAAAGTGCTTTTTATTACTTAGAGTAAAACTAGCCATCATATTTGATGAAAATACTTAATGGTAGATCAGGCATAAAGCTCTGTGAAGCATTGTTTCTTAGTTAGCTCTTGCTGATTTAAATATCTAAAATTGTATTGGAGGTTTTCTTTCAAGGTTATGAAGAATTTGCAGGAGTCCCAGCATGTTCTAGAAAACATTTAGGAGGACTGAATCAGAGTTTGTAGAACATATGGTAGCAACTCATTCAGAAAATAATTATTCTGAGAATAATTACCTGTATTGGTTAGGAATAATTTGCCCATTTAAGGTAAAACACTGTAGAAACTGACATGCCAACAATTAGTTTCAGTTTGTATGTCTTGATCTCAAATTTGCTTTACTTGGTGAATAAAAGTTTGTGGAATTCATGTGCTCAGTAAAGCAGCATGCTGAAAAATCATCCTTTTTAATTTAAGTTGGCATTTTTGTTAGTGTTAAACTATAGATTCGCTCCATGCCAAATACTTTTTAAAATGTGTAAATTGGCATTTCTGG
Organism: Aythya ferina; assembly: GCF_964211825.1. NCBI lineage: Eukaryota > Metazoa > Chordata > Aves > Anseriformes > Anatidae > Aythya > Aythya ferina. The sequence continues at coordinate 17,883,653 of NC_140307.1, read as the reverse complement.
TAGCTTTTTAGATTCCTGTTGAACAATCATTTTGGCCTCTTTTGAGTGCTATTTGCCATGAACAACTGAGTCCTAGTTGTCTTGCTTTAGCCGGGGTAAGATATCGGTGATCGTGTAACTGTTACAGCCAGTATCGCGTACAGGCCACCTTTTGATTTTTTTTTAATTATTATTTTTTTGTTGATGTAGCCTTTGATTGGTGCTCTTTCCTGCCAGCATACTTCAGTTTCAACAAACATCTCTGTTGTGGTTTGGATACTAGAATGGGAATGAAAAAGTGAGGTGCAAGTTGTGAGGCATGGAATTCAGGGCACACATTGCTAGGTGTCTGTGCAGCTTTAGTGTCCACATGCAGTAGAACTAAAAGACTGTTGCTGGAGGTGTCAAGTATCATCCATGAAAAACAAAACCAAACAAAACAAAAAAACACAAATTTATCTTTTAAATGAATGATAAAACAGGAGCAAGAAGTTGTTTAGCAATCTCAAAATCCCTACTCGGGTGTTTAAAGTTGATATCTTTATGCTTTGCTTGTGGTGGCTATGAATAGGCTAATCTATATGCTTGTTAGAAACTAAGCAAGTCCCCTTTAAAATAAGAATTTGTTGAGTTGAAGGTTGTTTGTGGTGTTTTGCAACACCATTGTTCTAGCCTCTGTGGATGGATCAGGATTTGTTCCAAGTCATTTACAAAGTCCAGACAATTCTGGACATAAGACTGTCTATCATATTTAGTTGCATTAAATTATTTTCCATGGCATTGACAATATTGTAATGAAGAAATATAAACATTAAAACAGCAAATGATTTGTTTAACAAACTGCTTATGCAGTCTTGTATTTCTCTGTATTTACCCACATACTTGCATATACTGTATGTATACAGTTCAATATGAACACATCAGGTTGTCTTTCCCTGAAAGAATATGTAATACACTTAATTAATGTTAATAAGAAAAGAAAGTTTAAACACCAATTAAAATAAAATGTACTAATTCTTTTTCATATAGTTTCTATCCTAATATTGAACTAGAACAAAACGGAGACATTGCTGTTTGGGGAAATATGATTCTTCATATAGAGGCATAGAACTGTGTTGAAGAAAAGCTTCAGGCTATTTTGCTGTGGTTACAGAATAACCTCTCAGACTCATTTCAGCTTTACTCACCTGTCCTTTTTAGAAAAAAAAAAATGATGATCTTAAGGGAGTTATTTTTTTCTTTCCTTTCTTAACAGTTTTCTGAAACAAAAGAAATGAGCCAAGGGAAGAAAGATTTTTAGCAAAATGTATCTTTCATGACTGCCTCTTCCAGTGCAAAGGTGTAGCTTGTCATTTTGTGTTCAGTCCTGCAGTCTAGTGTATTTTTTCCATGTGTTTCTGTGCATACCAGACTTGTCTACTGTGTCAGATTGTAATACGTTTTGCAGGTTTTTTTCCTTGCATGGGATCGTTTAATGTATCTTGTGTTAGCATAAGTGATTGGGAAATTTTGATTCCTTTCTGTTGTCTAATTATTCTGCTTTGACATATTATTGTGTTCATGATCTCTGATAACGTGAGAAGTGTGACATTTACCTTACAGAAGTGGCCCTTTTCATCACTATTCATATTGTCATGTTAAACCCGTTTCTGAAACCAGCATGCCACTTGAAGTACTGACAAAACATTGTTCAACACGTGCGACACAAGTAACTGCCAAACTTCAAACGTGTATGGTCAAGTCAGAATTCTTGGCCAGCAATATTGAAGCAGCTGTATATGCAATGCTTCTTGATACCCATGATTACCGAATGAAATTAGAAAGGGTCAGCAGGGGGAAGGGAAAGCCTAGTGAATATATACGGCAAGGTTGGTGGTTATAAAAGTGATTCGAATGACATTCTCTCGACCCGCTGAAGGCTTCATACATTCTTTGCAAAAAGAATTTACTCAAAGCTCCATTATGGAAAAGAGGAACATTCCTGATGAGTAAATTGAAGTAGTGCTTATTGTGCTTTCCTACAAAATATTTATACTACCAAGGTGGAAAGAATATTGCTGAGGCATTTTTAAGCTTATGTTGCACTCATTGTTTAAAGTTAATATTCAGAGGGACTTAAAAAGTAATGTATGTGGAGGAAATCCACTTTTTCTTTTTTCTTTTTCTTCTGTTAAAACAGCTTAAGCAAAGCTCTTTGAGTGATTAACAAGTAATGATAATTCATAGTTCTTTCTACCACTCTAGAGACAATGGATACTTTAAAGCTGTAAAGTAATAAGGTATTTTTTTAATAGACAGAATTTGGTGGTTAAATTTGTTTTGGAATGAAACTACAACCGAATGTATTGGGGAAAAAAGTGCAGTTTCATGTACAAATGTAGCAGTGAAGTAGAGTTACCGTGGTGGTTGTGCTTGTCCTAAAAATAAATAAGGTAAATGGAAGGATAAAATTCTGCCTAAGATGACCTTGTGTTTTATAAAAACAAACAAAGGTCATGTATTTTTTGTCATATCCTACAACAAATTACTTCTGTCCTTAGGAAGCTCACTAACAGAAAAATTGCTATCCTACAACAACTCTATACTGTCTCTACTAGCAGGAAATCATGAGCATACTGTTGCCAGAGTACATGGTGAAGATTTGAGATGACTTTGTTAAGGACCAGTGTGTTTTGTACACAACCTCACCTGCATCAGCATGGAATTAAACTCAGATCTGTACCTTTGTCTAGTAAGTACCCAAGTGCAGTAAAGATTCATTAGGCCTTTACATAGAGTGCAGATTCAGCAGACTAAAGGCTAGGTGTGGTTGCTTCATTTGACAGATTGGAAGCACAACCAGAGGATGTGAGAGAAAATTCTGTGCAATGCATACTAGCTTTCTATTTACACATCAGGCTAGAGATACCATCATTATCCTCAGAGCATGCTGCAAGAGGAGTGGCTCATTAGATAAAAGTACACCCCCTCATGATACGCCCTATGCAGTGTAAATCTTTGAAACATAAATTTTACCCATAATAAAAATTAGCATAAAAATGCACAGAGTGCAATCTTGGATTTGTAGTTGCTAGGTCTAGAAATATTTCACATAATGCATTTAATTAACATGTTTGGAATGAAAATTAGGAAAGAGCAAATTTGAAATGAACGCATGGGTAAGAAAATTCTTAAAAGTGAGAGCAACTGTGCTGTAGAAGTGGTGAGTACTTTGTTGCCTGGAAATTCTGAAATGAGATTAAGAAAAGCACTAGGAAATGGGATTATGTAGGAACAATCCTATAGAAGCCATGTAAATGACAGATTTGGATAATCCAATAGGTCTTTTGAGCTCTCTCTTCCTGTTTCAATGACTTTTCAATGGAAGGATGATAGACTATCACTCTTAGCTTAATTTTTTTGAAAGTGGTTTGTTGTTGTTATTTGTACTGCTCTACAGATTATTTTGGTGTGTTTGAAAATGATTATTTTGGTGTGTTTGAAATAGCCTGGCATATCTTGAACTCAATCTAGAACAGCATTAGTGAAAGCCAAATTTATGCAGATTATTAGAAGATATACTTACACAATGTTTGTGAGTGAGAAGGAAAAAGAAGAACATTGCATCTTCCAAGCAGACTCTAAGCAAATATTCTGGACCTGAAAAAAAAGTCTGTTTTCTAGTCTGAGTGGGTGTCTGACTTTCTCTCATATTTTATATTTACTTTCTCTGCATGGCTCCTCTGAATACTGTAAAGGTCTAGGTTTCTATTGATATGAACAGTAGAATTTGGCTTTTCATTCATTAAGTCCAGTTTAAATAAGTAGAAACGCAGAACTATATCAGTGTTTAGATGAATTTCTTCAGGTTTACGTCAGAATAGTAAAAGTAAGTAATTTGATGACTGGTTTATGCTTCTGTGATGTGGACTGATGGCCAATAAGGGTTAAGAAGATAGAACTCCCAAATTCTCCTTCACTTTTACCTTAGATAAATCTGAGCCCAGGCCTCCAGAGGTGAAAGGCTAGCACATTAACTAGGACCTTAAATGTATGCTTCAGCACACAAACCTGCAGTATCTTTTGAAATCTATGCAGGTTCCTCCTGCCTGCTGTGCGTAATTTCAGAATATGCTGTCACCATTAAAGAAAAAAAACAAGTTTGCTCTTTCATCTGTGCACCCCACGGCACCGATTGGGGGAATCAGTCCCCAGGCTCCCCTAAAATTTGTGATCTTTGGCTCCTGCTGTAAATTGATTCCGTGCTGTGCCTCCTGACATGTGAACTGGGTAAAATCCATTTTGAAGTCTTTTAAAACCTGGCATTAACCCTGTGGAATCCTCTTAAGTGCTGATGTTTTCTCATTATATTATTTACTGGGAAGAACTTGTCTTTAAGATTCTAGCAGCGTTGCAAGAAAACTTGTTAAAACCTCAGTATTGCAGATAGACCCTGTAGTCTGCTTTGAATTTCTCCTGAGAACTGATGATGGGAAAAGTGAGTTCAATTAGTCATGAGTGAGGTGAGTGCCTCACTACTGTGCAAATTGCTTTGGGACCATTTGGCCCATGTCTACTCACGATCCTCCCCCCTCATAAATACAGATGTGTAAAGTAGTCAATATTTTGTTTAAGCTTATCTTGGATGTATTATCTGAAACACTCAGATTTTTTTTTTCTTTTTCTTTTTTTTTTTTGCTTCAGTGCCATGTAATAAAAAGACTATTAAATTTTTCAGATTTTCCCCCTCTACTCTTTTATAGCAAAAAGTAGTAATGTCTTTTGTACATGTCTCTCTCCTTACATCTATTCTGTATGACTTGGTTCACTGCCCACAGAAATGAAGCGTCCTTTGGGATTACAACATAGTAATGCTTTACTCAAGAGTTTGGGACAGGAAGTCAAAATGAATAACTATTTGAAAACTTTAGGGATTTTTAAGTAGCCAGAACTTAATTCCAAAGAGAGCATGGATTTGGACAAAATACCAAAAACAATAGAAATGATTTAATGATAGAAATGTGTTGCAACCCTGGTATTACATCTTAAGACAACAGTACTGGCAATGGAGTACCCTTGTACTTGTAGTATGCTGTTTTACTGATAAAACCATAATAAAAAGGATTTGAATTCAGACTGATGGTCCTGCATGCTGGCAGATGCTGTTTGCTTTTGTGTGAAGGATTAATCATGAAGATGGGCTCTGTCCTTCAAGCACTTACTTTGGTTCTGTTGTTAAAAGAAGAGTAGAAATTCTCATCCCCACGAGGAAGCCACACTTGAACCAAGCAGCCACTCACTAGAGTAGGATTTTGAGAACTTGCCAAAACTATGTGTTTTCTTTTCCATCTCCATGCTGCTGTTTGTGTTGATGTCTGGCATGTAGTTTAGTTGGTAGCAACTGATAAGGCATAATACTGCTTGTTGTTGTATACTAAAAGTGAGGTGAAACTATATTTCACTTTTCCTTTGAGAAAAAGGCTGGTAATACAGGGCTTGTCAAGACCCTTTCCTGTGTTTGATAGCTTTATCACAGCCCTGGCTCGAAAGGTTAAATGTTTTGGATTACACAGAATGTACATTATATGGAGGGCTTACTATAAATCAACAAGGCAGGTATGTTAAACACAGAAAAATATCTACAGCTGTTCTCTTACTCATCCTGCTTGTTATTTAACTCTGTCTCTACCCAAAGGAATATTTTTAGTTGTACTGTCAACAGTTTCAAAACAAAGAAGCAACTACAACTGGCAAATGAGGAACCCAGCTGGTGCTATGTTTAGGCTCCCAATGAATATACTCTAATCCTGACACCTGCAAGCTATTTAATCAGGATTTACAATTGAACATGAAGGATGAGAGGTCCAGAGGGCTGTGTTCTTGGTGTTTTGATTGCAAATGATGGAGAAAAACTTTGTTATCGGATGTTGTAGTTATTTGAAGTTTGGTGCCCTCTAACCCATGGGGGACCAAGAATCATTTATCACTTCACAGCAAAAGCCAAAAAAAGCCACTATGGCTTACACACTAGCATTCTCCTTTAGCTTTTCCTGTATTCCAGTGTAAACAAGCCTTGGATTTATGAACAATGAAAAACAATTTCCAGAAGGCACATAGGAAGGAGAGGTTATAAGGAAAGTATGCTTTATCAGTTGTGTGTCAAACTGAAAACATCACTTTAAGTTCCTCAGAACCAGTAATATACGTAACAATGTACCTTAAATACCTTAACGATGTGCAAAAAGAACATGAAGGAAAGTGACTAAAACCCCTAAGGTTTTTCAGAAAAAGCCCTCTTCCGTAGTAAGAGTCTTGACTCTCGGAGTGGCATTGCCAAGGGTGAATGGCTCCCTCCATAAAGGTCTTTGTTGCTCCTCCTAAAACCCTCAGCTTCCCCAAACAAGTGACATAACTTGAAGAAATTTAAAATTTCGCTGTACAGTCTCACAACAAGCCCAGATGTGCCATTATGTTGCTGTGCTTGCTTATTTATTTATTGAAGGTTTCTAAGTACTCCTAGCTGAGTTCATGACAAATTAAGCACATCATTCTGGCAGTAGCATTGCTGTGTATACATGTGGTGTGTATGTGGGGGGTAGCATGCTTTTCTCTTGCTGTGTTCTGCTGTCAACAACACAGTTATGAACAAGCAGGGTGTGGTGTAATTGACACCCTACAAAAAGTGGTTAATCAGCTGTCTGAAGTTGTTGGGTAACAATGCTGTTGCCTTTGGGTCTGACTGGATGATGTAATGCCTGCAAGTCATTTTTTTTGTGGGTTGAGGCTATTGTGTAACTCAGTATCCTGCAGAGGGTTTGCATGGCTAGAGTCAGAGAAGAAGCCAGAATTTATTTCTGACTTGATTATGCTGTTCTGTTTTGTTCTTAATTTAAAAGGAAAAACAAAACAAAAACCAACAATTTTTTGTTACTTTTCAAAGCTAATGACTTGTGAGAAAAAGAAAAAAGGAAAAAAAAAATAAAAAAAGGGAAAAGAGGGAGAGAGCTCCAAGCAGTCGTCTTATGGATTCTGTAATCAGCTGGAGGCTGCCTGGCTGACTATCAGCTTTCCTTCAGAGCACCGTGTATTCTGAGCTGCTGGGGGTTTTGCTGGCCAGGACGATCCTGCTATAGGACCCCTCTCCTGCACTCCTCCTTCAGGCCTTTCTTGTACTGCCCAGCCAGCAGTCTTCTGGGCTTTAAGGTTTTACTTCACAGAGTTGACTCCAAACAGGGGCTTAATCTAGGGTCAACTCAATCTTCTAGCTATAGCTGCAGAAACAAACGCTATGGCAGAATGACAGCACTGCCCCTTTCTCTCGTCCAGGCGGGTGGATAGCATTTCTTATGCAGTACTAACGATACAGGATCTTCAATGCTTGTTGAACTGTTACATTGAAAAGAAATTAAAATTGCTCACTGAATGCTTCCTCAGCTTTCCTTACATGTTCAGGCTTTGCAGTTTCTTTATTCCCACATTTCTTTAAAAACAAGAGACTGCACTTATGGCAAGTATTCTTTCTTCCTTCCCCGCCTCCCCTCTAGTATGGGCACTCAGACATTGGTGGCATTGACCAAAGCATTCTTGTGGTGAGTGCTCTGATTAGAACAAGGGGACGTACCAGCTTTGCAGACTTGCACAAGACTCTTACTGGCAGCTGTGGTCAATTCCATGCCAATTTAATTATCTCTGGAGAATTCCCACTACAATCCCTCTAGTGCCCTTTGGTACCTTTTACAGCTTGACCATCCATTTGCTGGCTTGTCATATCTATGTTCTTCATGACATACACTGCACACTCTCTTTGTACTTTTCTGTTGATCCCACAATTTAATTGCTACCCCCAACTCTGTCAAATGAATACAATACTGTCAAGTAACTTCTGCAAAAAACTTTTTTGTGTGTGTGGAGTTACACATGCCATTGTTTCTATGGACAAAGGAAACAGTGCTTAGTACTGTCAAGGGAACCATAATGTGAAGATACAATAAAGTCATACATTCTGTTCTGATTGCAGCCTTGCAGGGTGAACAGGTTACTGCCCAGGGGCTCTCTTCTGTTTCTTTTCCCACTCTACTCCCTACAGATCTGCCATGATAATTTCATGTACAAATGTTCTCTAGATTATCTGAGAAAACCAAAAGTTACATTTTTAAAGTGTGTAAGCCTAACTAGGCATTTTGATTGAACTAGATTAGGAAGCAATTACTGGAGCTGTGATGCCAGCAGATGATCTTTGATATGCTGGGAAGCAGTTTGGACCAGTAACCTCTTCAGTTGGATCAGCTGCAGCCAGAACAAGACTGCTGACTTCTGTGTCTCTTGGCACTGGAGTAGCAATGCTCAAGTTGACTTTTTGCACCCTTGAACTCTCATCCTGTTCACCATGTCTGTGTGATCAGACATAAAAGGCCTTTCAAGGCTATTTGAGTGAAGAACTAGCATTCTCAATCTGAAACTTCAAACTGCATTACCAGTTGCATTGCCTCTCTGAAAGTAGCAAGCAATGTTATGTCTAGAGCTCTGCTTCTTGATGGGCTGAATAAGGAGTGCTGTTCACACCAAGGAAATGCAAAAATAGCCTCTTTAGAACACACAAGGCACTTAAAATAAATGGGAAAAAATGAATGGAGAAGTGAGACAAAGATGGATTAGTCAAATGTAAAACATCGTGGAATACTAGAACTGCAGCACAACAGATAACAGATAGGGAGTCTAAATAATACATAGTCTCTATTGAGAAATGAAAACTTTCTTACTTCAGAGATTGGTATTAGACACTTATTTGGTTAAAACAGCAAATTTCTTGACTTATCTTTTCTGTAGCTAAGGGATACCTAGTTCCACTGCCACTCTCCTGAGATGAGTGAGATTAGTGAGGCAGTCAGATATCACCTCGACAGCCTGATCTAGATGCTTGAAATCTTGTCCATCTTTCCCAAATCTACCATGTAATATGAAAAAGGGTATCACTTCATTCCAGATGTGCTGCCTTGCTCACCATAGTTAACAGGAATGTTACTGCTGCAGCATGAAATTTATCTGCTTTGACAGGATTGTGAGATCTCCAATGCTAGCTGGAATATTCCAATAGATATTAAACCTCAAAAAATGTACTGTGGGAGTAATTTGTGTTGTGTCTTGGGCAAGCACATCAGAGAACATGTGACTGCTTACAAAACAAAGCATTTAGAAATTGTCGTAGTTGCCCGTGGTCTACTCATAGGATGATGGGAGACCTTTATTACCTTTGTGCCCCAATTTGAAGATGCAAGAATATTATGCTGTTCCTTTTGCAACACCTGGTAATGAGGGGAAATCTTTGCTCTTTGATTTAGTGACTGAGCTGCAGTACTGTATAAAATGATCCCTGTGTATATCAATTGTGTTCTACACTAAGAACTGTGATAGTGATCTAATTTGGCATGTAGATAAGCCTCTTCTTTTTTTTTTTTTTTTTTGAACAACATTTTGGAAAATACTGATGGGGTTGGTGAAATGTATTTTCTACTACATTGCACTTGAAGACATAACTTCTACATTAGTGTAGAATTTCAGTTTAAGCATTATGGACGAATTCATCAGTTCAATGATTTAGTTGCTCAAATATATTGATAAGTAAACTGGTAAGTCAGGAACAAACCTCCTTCTGTTTAACTAAGGGTTGTTAATTACTGCCCATTTCAGCATATGAAAATGAACTTGGCTGTTTCTTTTGAACTGTGTCTTTAGAAGTTCAGGGTGGGGAAGCATAGTGTTTATTCAAGAAGGCTGTGAATCTATGTACCTTAGCCAGGTTATCACTTTGCAACATTGACAGATAGTTAACAAAACAAATGGCTTAGACACTAATACATGAGCCAGGTTCTGTAGTTTCTTCCCAACACAACCAGACCTGTCCAATGAAAGAATCTGTCACTGCTCTGAAAGAAAAGCAGACCTTCAGATCTTTTTTTTTTTTTTTCTGTAGAAAGCATAGAGAAAATTTAGATGCATTGTGTTTATAACCTCTAGTATTGAATCAGATGACCTTAATGAAGGATCTGAGATTCTCTACTCACAATTATCTCAACTGACAAGTATCTAGCCAGAGAGAATCCATTCTATTTTGTGTATGTCTGAGAAAGATTTTGGAACATCAGGTCTAATTTACTGATGGGAGAAATAAACTTAAGAAAATTATTTTCTGGTGGCACTTGAGAAAAGGTATTGCAGAGTCGTTCCTAAACAAAAAAGCTTATGCCAGACAAAGCAGTGCTGCTGGGACAGTTCAAGTGCTTGAAGTCTTCTGAGGAGCCTTTCTATGAAGGGTTCGCTACGTCTAAGCATTATTCAACATATAATTTCTCTTTGCAATGACAAAGCGATGCTCAGGTGTCACATCTCATGGTTATCTACGTTTGTCTTTATTTAGAAAGCAAGAGTTACAGTTAAATCCTATGCATGTTTTGGAAGGTAAATTGCATAAGATGGTGGAAAAGATCTGATTTTGTAGATCTCTAATTAGTCTGTTGTCAAAGCTGACCCTCCTGAACCAGATAAATATGGGTACCTGTTTACATGGACTGCAGCTGGATGTGATGCTAATTAAACAGTAAGCTGTTACCTTCACAAAGCACCAAACCCTAAATACACTGCCAATGGGAGCAAACAGACCCAAGTAGAACTTTTATTTTTAGCTGGTAGGTACCAGATTAAGGTTCAGTCTACAGACAAATAGGTAAATTCATCATGTGGAATAGTTATATTCATAGTTTATCTAGATCTTAAAGGTTGAATGGAGTACAAGTGTTTTTATAAGAAATTTTCCATCCTCAAACAACTGTACATATAAAATGTAACTGTTGGGACAGGTGTGCACATCCCTCTTCCCCCCTCTCATATAAATTATGCGCACACATTTTCTCTTCAGTAAAATCATACCAACAGACGAAAGCATTTTCCACATTTTATAGTCCATACTCTCCTCTTTTTTTCTCAAGAGAAAATAAAGAAAGAGTATGAAAACCAGATGTAGAATCATTTTAATATCCATTTTAAATGAATGATTATAAGTACATGAAAAATGATTTGCTTTGACATCAAAATTGTTTTGAGTGGATTTTGAAGTTTTCCAAATATTTTTTATGTTTTCAGTCAGCTCTTAATTTCATCTTTATGTATGTACTTTAAAACTTTTCCAAGCTCCAAGTGACTAGAATGAGTGTCAAGTAATTCTGTGTTCTCTTACCATTTCACATCAGTTGAGATAACTCATGATCAGGTCTTCCAGAAGCTGTTAGGGCTTTCTATGCTTTGGTTCTTGAGCGACTATTCCAAAATGTCTTTAATGGTACCAACTTTTCCAAAAATGTATAATTAGCAAAAATTTGATCAGAACATCTCCAGTACTGGAGGACTTTCACTGATGTTACTTCTCAGTATATTTGAAATGCTTGAAGATAAACCATACATTCCACTTAGAAGCCGTGTACATTGCAAAGGAAAACAACAATTTGATTTGAAAGCCGTTTCCTGTCATGACATTCTTGATTAGAGGTTATTGTAGTTTCACAGAATACTGGCAGATCCAAAGGCAGCGTGCTTTCTGCAAACTGACGCATGTGAAACCCTCTCATAGCACAGCCTCTGATTAATAACATGAGAATTCTTTGCAGACAGATAGATCTGAGTTGGATCATACAGAGAATTCAAAAGAAAAACAAAAGTTTCATAAAGAGCATTTAGTATATATATGGATAGAATTTGTGCAGGTGCAGATACACAAGCAAAATTCAGACAGGATAGGTAAACACTGCAATTTTGCCTCTAGCAGGTTGGATTGAGTGTGCCAGCTGCAGTTTACATGGGTTTATTTTTTCTTTTAAAAGGGCGATAGTAGCAGACAACTTCTGCTACATTACAGAGATAGTAGCTTTATGGGCAAATGAGGAAAAATCTCTAGCATATTATTCTTCATCTCTATACTACAAAAAATACATAATTTTGTATGAATGTAAATTAGGAAATTACGTTTCAGTGGTTAACTTGGATTAAAAGAGTATTAGACTGCCAGAAAAAGGCCTGGTACCTTTGGTTTTAACTTTTTAAATGTTTGATGTGATGATTTTGTATGACATTTTGTGTGTTTCTTCATATGTTTCTTGAGCACATTTTGGACAGTAGGTATGGAGCCCATTTTCTGAATTTTTGTTATGACACCAGATGTAATAAGCTAAAGAAAAATGTGGGCTATTTTCCGAAATGGCTCTTCCTGGGCATATGCCTTTTAAGCAGCTATATGCAAAACAACATGTCCTGTTTCATTAGGATGCCTCTCAAATAAGAGGTCTCTGATTATTGGGATTCAACAGACTTCTATGAGTTTGGGGATTATTTTTTCTTTTTTAACATCTGTAAAGGATTATTTATTGGTTGAGCTATTAGTACATGGAAAAACAGGGCAAATAAGCTAATTGTTAATCATCTCAATAGCATGAGAATTTAAACAAATGTTGCATATGCTTGCAAGCAAATGGTCAGCTTCTGAACCATGTGTTTAGTTAGTGAACTTCTGGTTCTCTGGTGATATTCTTTCATGTGCTTGCTGAGGACATGACTATGCCTGCATTTCTTCTAATGATGTTAACTTAAAAGCAGCATGACACTGAAGAGAAGTTGTCAACCCTGAGATTACAACTATTCTTCATCATTCCCATGACATTAAAAAAAATAAATCACTTCTTTCATGAGAAGAACTGAAAGTGTTAGACCATATGGATATGCATAATGTACTTCATGGCCTTGTCCACGTGGTACCTGAATTTAAGAGAAAGTGCTGCTCAGCTGCATTCTAGCGTTTAAAGAGAACACATTGTGCTTCTACTTTTACATCCTCCTATGAAACAAACACCAAGCTTTGAATCAGGGGAGACAACTTGTGTTTGCTTTGTTGCTTCTTTTAATCCAATTAGAAAATGCACCGCCATATCTAGGGAAGAGTGTCAGGGAAGGACTGAAGACTTGGGTTCTGAAACACCGTCTGCTTTGCTACAAACTGCGAGGAATACTCCTGCCAGCAGGAGAGCTTTCACAGTGTCGTGATCTGCAGCAGCTACTGCAATCCGTTTTCTGGTCTGTCCTCCCCTGTCATAACAGTCCTCCCCAACAAGATGCAATCTGTCATAGCCGATAGCATGAACTGAAGCTTAAGGAAAATTTCTGCTAAGTCTGAGAAAACCAGCGTAATGCTTTGGGCCCTCACCTAGTATCAAACTGATGGTCTGTTTTCTCATAGTTTCACTGCTTTTGTGCCAGACTAGCTTGATGAAAGACAGTCTTGGCAAGTTACCATGGACGGCAGTCATGCTTTGCTGTTACAGGGCAGACACATTATGGTTCTGTTGGTATGGAAAGTGTTCCAGAGCAACCTTAAAGTCCAGCAGTGAATACCTACATGCTCTTTGACCTCAAACAGTACATGTCTAATAAATGACGCTTAGAAAACTTCCAAAAATTCATGTGACTGACTGGCTAGAGACTTTTTTTTTTTTTTTTCCAGAGAGAGAAAAATAATTTAGCAGGTTTTATGTTAAAAAATGCTGAAAGTGTTTGATGCTGAGGAACGTGAAATCCTGCAAGTCCCTTTTCATTAGGCTGTTCAGTTGTGTAATCCTTCAAAATCTCTTGGAGAGCAGGTGAGCAGAACTGTATATGTGATGAAGACTAGGAAGCGGGGCCACAAAACTTGAAATTGTTGTCCATGCATGATCTTCTGAATCCTGGACTTCCCATTCCTTTCTGAAGAGCCTTTAGGACAGGGTGGGAGTAAAAATTATACATTTCTCTAAAAAGGACTCTTGAAAACCTACACAAGTACTAGACAATGACAAGCTGAACATAATTTCTTCTTGTAGGTTTTGTGGTGGTTTTTTTGTTTGTTTTTTTTTTGGTAAACAGTTTACAGGTGGAATATTATTAGTGTTAACTCTACAGGATAGCTGAATAGCAATAAACTAATAGAAAGCGTAAGATATCCTACTGTGCTGTACAGAACTTCTCCCATAAGGTTATTCTTTCTGATGTTTATCCCACTAAAAGTAAATAATGTACTTGGAGGGCAATGCTGAGATGACATGTGCTTGAGTTGCTGGCTACAAGAAGCACAGCTGTTGCTGTTTGCAGACAACTTGGCCCCACACCTCTATTCAGCATGTAGTCTGGAGGTGATGAGAAACTGCTGAGATCCCTGCTGAGGAACAGAAGAGAGAAGCATCTTCTCCTTCACAGCTTTTCTCTAAAAACAAGTTAATCAATATGCTAAACACTGATAGCAAAATACACTCAGGCTGATGTTCTGAGGAGGTCTGGGAGGCACCATTTGTCCACAGCAATTGTCCACAGTAAAGCTTTGCCAGGAGATAAATTATCTGCAGAAGGGATGGAAGGAGTAAGAAGCTGAAAATACAGTTATATGTTTGGTCTAGGGATAAGGGATACAAAATCATGATGACTGCAGAAAAGTACGTCCCTACCGACACTTTCAAGCACCTCTACTTGAGTTCAGTTTAGTCTTCAATAAAAACGAGCAGACAACAATGGCCCAGTACAAACGTTCTTCATTTTTGCACTGAAATGGAGATTGAAATTGTTCTACTTTGGAACACAACAAAAAGAATCTACTAGTCCTCAATACAGCTGATTCTGCTGATTCATTTATTTATTTGTCTTCTATTGTCACTTTGTACTCTGAGTGACTTATCAGATTTACATTTATGCAGTAGCTCTTGTTTGGGGTAAAAGTGGTAAAGAACACTTTGCCAGGATTCTGCTTCCCACAGGTTATGGCTTTGTGCCTAAATGAACAAAGTGGTAGAACAGTCAAAGATGTATTTTTTGCCAACATTAGTCATTTCCATCAGTTCAGATCATTTTTTTTTCCATCATAAACTGGTATCTTCCTAACAGTAAATTAATGCACACTTCTACCATAACATGTGTAACTACTTAACAGATAGATGTCACATTCTCAACATCATCCATTTAGGCTGCACAATGAATACTTTCTGAGGTATAATGATAGTTTGTTTTGTCCTCAGTTCTGTTCTTGATGACTACTACTAACCCATTTGCTTTAATTCTTACTGAACATTGAGTTGATATGAACAGGCCTTGAGAAACAGTGACAGAGATCTCTCTAGTGAGAGGTGGTAGCTAATCCAGATCCTATTGACTACGATGTGTTGTTAAGGTTAGTTTTAACTTTTCTGCATTTCCTTGCACTTATCATCACTGAATTTCTCCTGTTATTTTGGTTGCTTAATCATTCAGTGTCATGTCCTGAACACTTCTTCAGCTCTTCATAGTTATTTTTAATCTTGTTTTTCCTAAATTCTGTGCTGTCTGTGTCTTTTTACCATTCTCTTACAAAAGGACCATTTCATGTCTTCTTTCTCTTTTCTCTGTCTTAGAGGAAAGGATTTTCTCTCTTTCTCTCTTTTTTTTTTTTTTCTTTTCTTTTTTCTTCATGACAACTGAGAGTCACGAAGAGTCTTTTCTAGTGTCTTGTGCAAAGTTTTTGGTTTGATTTCTGTTTACAACAGTCAGCTTGGTCTTCCTCCTGTCATTTTTGTCCACTCATACCACTCTGTTCTCTCTTGCAGTTTCAAATAATTTGGTCAGTATGGAAATGTGTCTTTCTATTCTGTAGCTGTTCAGATTTATTCCTTATCTTTTTCAAAAGCTGGCCAGCAATACCACTGGAATCCTGGCTGTGATGGCTGTCCATCATAACTCCTTTCCTGAAGAGAATCTATGCAAAGGTGATTTTCAACAAAGGTAAACAAGAGCAGGATGGAGATGTGAAGCAATGTGTCTGATCAAATAGAAAGCTGATCTCTGGGGACCTCTTTAGTTGGTGGATCCAGTGTGTTTGGCTGAGTGTCGTCAGCTTAAAACTGATCTAAATGTCTTAATGATGCATTACCTCTTGAGGAGACAGTAACAATTAGCAGCTATATTCATTAGTTTTGAGACAGCTTTTTATTAAATTAATTAAATTTGCATTATATATATTTGCATATACACATGTGCGCCACCTGCATTCTTTGTATTTGTATTGTCAAATGAGGGTGTCTGAATGGAAGTTACTGGAGAACGAGAAGCTCGGTAATTGTCAGAAGTTCATACTACACATCCTTTAAGTGGGGCAAGAAATTGCCATTGCTCTTAGCTTCAGTGATCCTGAAGTAATCTTTGAATTCATGAAGTGGGTAGAAAATGACTTAATTTGCAGGACAAAGCTCTCCAACCAACGTTTTTTATGTCCCAGCATTATAGGGCTACTTTTCACATAGAAACTTAAATTGTGACCTGATGGTTTTTTAAAGGTGGGAAGCTGATTTAAGTTATTTGTCTTGATAGCTCTGCATTTCCCTCCCTGCCTCCCTGCTGGCAGCAAGCTGCCTTCTCAGTTAGTCCTACATGCATTTCTTATGGGCATGTGAAGCAGAAGCTGAAGTTACGGTCTCGTGTGGGTGCCCATTCTTTACTCATTCTTCACTCATTCTTCCTCTGAAGAAAGAGGTTCCTTCTGCAAGTTCCTGAGATTCAGTCTTTAGGAACAAATTCCAGTTTTCTCCACAGCAGAGGCAGCAAACAGATGATGAGATCTGAGAAAGAAACACTCTATATGGATTGCTGTACTGCAAACCAGTTTCAGACTTAATCAGGAGCTTTTTAGCATAGGCTCAGATCACCACTAACATGGCTTTGGGACATATGGATGTAAACATTAAAAGTTTCATTTATATAACAAATTATTTAAATATTAAAGCCTACATTGTTCTACTGCTGCTTCCTTGCATTTATTTAAGATGCTCCAAGCAATTAAAAATTACAAAATCAAGTCCCATAAATCTAAAGCATTAAAAAAAAAAAAAAGGCACAGAAACAGTAAGTGTCCTTATTAGAAATTTTAGCCATCAGTATGTAAAATGGAAGTCAGCAATTACTAGCACTCCCTGTCTCTAAAGAGGTATCAGCAGATTTGTGGGTTCATGATCTACTTGTTGTCTGTTCTTGCACTTCCTAAGAAATAACTTACTTTTTTGCTCTTGACTGCAGCAGTCAGATACAGCTAGACTGCATTTTCATTTACATGTTCATGTTTCAAATAAAGACGGAATATGGAAACAGCCAAATTTTGCAGTACATTTGTGTCTCAGTGTCACAACACAGGAGAGGAATGTCCCTCCCCAGCTGTTGTATCACA
Source organism: Aythya ferina (assembly GCF_964211825.1). Taxonomy (NCBI): domain Eukaryota; kingdom Metazoa; phylum Chordata; class Aves; order Anseriformes; family Anatidae; genus Aythya; species Aythya ferina. Next base: position 17,866,444 of record NC_140307.1, on the reverse strand, counting down.
AAAACTTTGCATCTGGCTAGTCTGCTATGTATTTTTATAACTCCTGAGTTCCCACCTATAGGGTGCATGGCTCACCCTGCCTGCACCGTTCCCTGGAACACCCACTGTGCTAATACATTTTGTTGACCAGGGCATTCACACACACTCAGATCTGGACAAGCCCGAATGCTGACTGGGTGAGTCACCACATCAACTGCTCCGGCTGTAGGACCAGCAGCTGCTAAGGAGTAAGGGATAGAATTGGAGTAAAAGAATGCCTAGCATAAGAACACACAACCATTGACTTTTTCACAGAAAGGGAATACTTTAAGAAAGGGAAGACTTTAACCAGTGTAACAGGGAAGTATCGCTGAGATTTATTAAACTGCTGAATAGCTTTAGATCTGTTTGATCTATTTTTCTTAGGTGGTTAAAGTTAGATTGCCTAAAGAACTAGAAAGTTTGCTACTGGAGACAAACCTGCTGTGGCAAGCAGATAGATGCTGTGACCAAACTGATCTTGTTCTTTTTTCCTTGACCACCAGCTTTTAAAAGGAACAGTGTTTGTAAAAGTTTGAATAGAAGCTAGGCTTTTCCTCATCCTTGTATACCTCTAAGCCTTTGTTTAATACCTTCTTCCTCTGTTGAACAAGATTCTTGCATGCAGAAAGATGAAAAAGTTCAGAACCCACTCAAGATTTTAAAGTATATTATTTGGCTGGATGCTTTAAAGTCGTTCTTCTTTTGTGATAAAATTATTATAGAACACTTATCAGAGAATAGAGGAATGCAGCTTGAGGGGGTTTAGTTTGCCCTATTACTATGGATACACCATCTGTATGCCATAGAACCATTTTAGTGGGGAATATTTGCTCTTAGCAAGAAAAGAACACTAAGAAACTCTGATTATAAGACCACCACAATCTAATCTGTCTCCTTTCCCTAAGTTTGTGGTTAAAATCTGTTGGCATACAGCCCACAACATATTGCCTCTCTTACAGCAGAGCTAAAGTATGCAGAAGTATTTCCTCTAACAATCAAAGCTTCAGTGCAAAAGTAGTGACCCAAATTAACTGTTTGGAAGAAAAAGGTTAAAGGTGTTTTAAAAAAGCATTCCTGACCAAACTGAAATAAATCAGCAAACTTCACCCACACATCCTCCAAACCTGCAATCAGCAATAATTTCATAGGAATAAAACAAATGGATTGCCACATTCCTTCATGTCTATTACACTTCTGTCTTCATTGCAGAAATTACTCAGAAATGAAAAGTTGGAAAGAAACTTGGCTGTTGGTAATAGCTTTATCACTTGTGCCTACAGCAAATCTACTCTCTACAGAAATCTCTAGGATGCACTGTTTCTGTTTCTAATAACTATTCCCAAACTCTTCATATAAAAGTTCTAACACTGTTTTTGTACATAATAGTAATGAATTAGGCCTATGGATAACAATAGTGCATTAGAGCTATAGTTCAGTTATGCCTAATGATTTTTAGCTCCCTTCCAAGAAAGCAGCCTGTTGTTTAATAGAAGCACCTTAGCATGTCTGTAAGCCGTATTTTACGTGAGGTTAAAGTGCTTTGGAAATGCGGCTTACCTTCAAAATAGATTTGTAAATGCACTGTTTAGCTGAAAAGATCAATAAAATGGATCTTTTATGAAATTCTGTGTTTGGCTACAAAACAAACAAATGAACAAAAAAGGCCACTTTTGGTGCTTAGTGCTGCAAAATATGAGATGGGTGAAAAATAGATGGTATTTTGAAGTATAATACCATTAAAAAGGTATGCCAACTTTGGCTTTTATTTACTTCAAATTTATACGAAAGGGATGAATTCAGAAACTTCTCATTAAAACTACAAAGACATTGGTACTTTTTCCTCACAAGTATAAACTAGAAAGGAAAAAAAAAAAAAAAAACCACAGCTTGGGACTTGTTCAGAAGTAATGCTCTGAAGCAGAAGTTGGGTTGGCTATGCTAGGCTTGGTGTTTTAATAAAACATGCATTAGAGATTGCATTAAAGAGATTGTGCTCCACTGGAGGGAAGATCGGTCATCTCTGGGAGAACTATGGGAAAAAGGCCACAGGGAAAGGTCCAGCCTTTCAGTGAGGTGAGATTGGCTACCAGAAGAGGCATTCCTGACAGAAGAAAAACCCTGCCCTGTCTTGGATGCCCAGTGGCATTTCTCTGTAAGGTTTAAATAGCATTGAGATTCTTTGTAACATCACAATCCCTTCTATGAAAATCATAGATGTGTCAAATGGTACCAACATCGATAGCATAATAGGGTCCATATTATTCAATTCTTCCTTAATTTAAAACCCCACCTATATTGCAATAAGGAAAGCATTTAATTATTAATGATTTGACTATGTTAGTATCTGGGTTCTCCTGAGAGAAGCTTAAATCTCAATTACATTTCAGTTTTGTATAAAGTAATTACCTGTGTGAAAGGGTTTTTATTTCAAAAGTTGCTCTAAAGACTCCTCAAAATTTATGATTATTCACTTTTCACCAAACATATCCCTGGTGTAAATTGCTTAAATAAAGATATACTGAAAAATATTGCCATTTATGTTAGCCATTCTTACAATATTGAGGAATGTGGTAATGGGGTGTTATCTGACACTGTGACCTTTACTCGTTAATAACTGTATATGGCACAATGGGTATTAGCCCCTACACAACATTTTAATTGTTTTCCTAGATTTTTCTATGTACAAAAAACTAAATGTTAAACTAGTATGGCTTCTCCCTCACTCCCTTGTCTCCCAGCCACATCTAACCCATAAGATAGAGCGTAAAACTCCAGCTGTTTATGTTCTACAAAATGCATATCAGTCAGAAGAGAGCAGGGATTTGGTATTTCCATTTTATTAATGTATCTTTTATGGGAAGAACAGCAGCTGTAAGTGAAAAACGCCCATGTGAAAGATAAATGATAAGAAGAGGGATAGGTGGCGACAGTAAAGAGCCAGAGGTGGAACAATTGGAGGAAGTGTGTATATCCAAACAGCATCCCTTTAGGTATTCTCCACTTTCATCACAGTCTTTTTCTTAGTGTCTTTCTTACATTTCCCCAAGATTTCATTGGGTATTGTTGACATAGAGCCAACTAAGTGTTAAAAACAGTCCCTTACCCCAAACGATAAAAACAAAATTTACAATGGGTGCAATGACACAAAGGCATCATCGTCCATAGAATGCAGTACCTGAAGCTTTGGCTATAAAATAAAATCATAACTAAAATCATTCTGGAATACAGATGTGAAATGAGGCAATACTCAAGCTCATGAAATTCCTGCAGCATTCATATCCTTTATGTGATTTTTCTCTATCTCCATAGGCAGAACAGGCTCAGTGTGTATGTGCTCTACTTTTATGTCTTATTTTAGGCTCACAGTCAATGTCAACACAGTAGCAAGGGTAAGAAATGCTGTAATTTTCCTTTGGCATCAGCACACAGGTAAAGATGCGCTATCATTGTTTATCAGTTTCCCTCATATTATAAAAGTTCACATTCACACTGAACTGAAACTTGGCCTCAAAAAATCAGTGGAATAAGAAATGAATTGCTCTTACTGCTGAGATCCTATTTAGAATGAAAAAATGGATCTGTGCTGCTCAGATACAGCTTTAGTTTAAAAAAAAAAAAAAAAAAAAAAAAGGATTTGGAGGGTATTTGCATTAAATATTTTAAGTAAATAACTTGCATTGCAACTGAGCCATGAGGGAAATAGTAACCTAGTCAATATGCTGTGCCATATGTATGGTTGTCGTATGAAAAATGTCTGTCTTACTTCACTAATGCCAACTCCGACTCTCAGTGTTCTTGAACCAAGCTGCCTCCTGTTTTGTAATGTAGCACTTCATTGTTCCAGTTAAACCAAACATGTATTGGAACTCTTTGTATCTTTATTAAGTCACAGATAACTTTTATCCTACGATTTTCATGTGCTTCTGCACTCACGGGCTGCCTTATAGGTGAAAATACCAAAATGTGACTAAGGTTGTTGGCTGTAGCCTTTCATGAAATGAGGCCCCAGGTACTTATGCTACTGGAAGCTGATTTTCTGGGCTTGAATTTCAGTGACTTTTCAGGTGTTGTAGTTAGCTCTGATTAATGGAATTGAGATTCGGCCATCCTTTATTTTCTGATGCAGTAACTGTGCTTGTATTCTTGCTACTCAGTGCGTTGCCATTGTTGCCTCATTCCTATCACAAATTTGCATGCTATTAAATATCAGTAAAGTGAATCTTCAGTATCCATTTTCTTCAGTGACGTGTGACATATATCTAGACTATATCAACTATACTACCTACAAAGATATATGCAGAAAATGTCATTGCCTTCTTCAGTTACCGATTGTTTTGGAAGGGTGATTTTTTTTGATGCTTAGCACAGGTGGGAGCCTTCTATGAGTCATTTCCTCTTCTCCCTTCCTTAATAATAATTAATTTAGCTGTACACTGCTCTGCCCATCATCCACAGATCTCAAAGCAGAGAAGTTACTGGTTTGCCCATTTATTTTTTCCTTCTGGGATTGCCTCCCTTTTCTAGGACTACAAACTGTTTTCCTTATTTGTCCTTCTCAGTACATAACAGGCTTTTAAAAAAAAATATATATATATGTATATATATATAAAAACCAGCAACAAGACCCAAACTGTTCACATCTGCATGGGCTTTTCTTTTGTGAAACCAACTTCTTCTGATGGAAGGAAAAGTTTGAAACTATATAGATATTTTATGACTAGTACCTTTAGACTATGATGTTTAGGCCTCTCAATATGATAAATTGGCTTCTTATGGCAATGCACAAGAACTTTGATTTCATGAAGTGTGCTTTGTGCTTATGGCAAAGGTGAGCGAGTACATTGGAAAAGGTAAAAATGGTGGTCTTTCAAACTTGGAGGTATAAAAAGACTTTTTTACCCTGGTTGTTTGGATGAGGTATAGAGCAAGGATTTTGCTCCCTTTGTGAAAATGCTTTGCCCTTGGTCCAAACTGTTAGTGGAGCTCTTTGTATGCAAACTTATAATTAGCCTAGTTCATGCAACCAGCTATTTCAAACACACTCAGTATTCATCGTTATCTCTTCTGGTCTTATTGTGAAAGGTTGATGTGCAGCAGTCAATTATAGCTGTGCTTATGACCCAGATAATTTCCTTCATCTATGAGTGGGATGAATCTTAATGTATGGCCCAAGTCTAGAAGCTTTAAAGCGGCTACCTTTAGACCATTTATTGCTATTCATATTTACTAATTAAAGGCTAACTCAGATATGGCCACAGTGCACCGCAGCCACTGTAGATATATATACCTTTGCAGCCATCAAGGCAGTAGGACCCAACCTTAATGATTCTATGACCTACCACTGTCAAAACAATTGTGCAACTGGAGCCTGGAAGAACACTACTGTCCTGTGATTTTCCCCCAAAGTACTTGTTTGGATGTCACTCAGCCAGATACTGTGTTGTCTCAATGTTAATATTTTCAGCACACTATCATAAAGCTTCTCATTGATACAGGGAATTCACATCACAATTTAGGTATGCGTCATCTTTATCTCTTTGATCCAAACATATCATAGCCATAACATTTTCCATATATAGAAGTAGTTTCAAACTATGTACATCTACTGCTGCTGCTATCAGGATAATCACCTTGTATGGTTAAAGAGAAGATAAATAATGACTGCAACTAAATAAAGAAGGGTGGAAGCAATGTGACCAACAATAGATCTGGTATAGAAATTGTTACCATGGCAATCCCTTTAGATGAGTTAGAGAATGTTTAATTGCCAAACCCATCATGGTATGGTTTATAACTTGATTACTCAACTCACAGAGGGGAAGTAGTCATAGGGCACGCCTCAGAAGTCTTATTCTCATCTGGGCTCCAAATGTGAACAGCTAGATTCAGCTTGATATGATTAGGAATAGCAGAGATGTTTTTGTCTAGACTGCAAGCTCTCCAGCATAGGAACTGGGCTTTTTATTATTTGTCCATAAAGCACCTACTTTGGGTGGTGTTCCTGAGCATCTGACTTGGAGATAATGAAAACTAACCCAACATAAATCTGCACATTGTTGACCACACTGTTGCAGTTTACCGGGAGAATTTTGCAAGCTAAGGTCACTACACTAGCGTGCCATGCTAATTTACTGTATGACATTTTAAGAGAATTGTATATTCTTCCCTATTTCTAACAACCATAGTCTTGCATGCATCAGATCCAGTTGCAGTGCTGTTGTAGAGCTCCTTTCTTATCCTCAGGCAAACCAGGACATCCCTCAAGTAGTTCCTACTGTCTATCTCAAACTTCACTTTCACAGTCTCTCACAGCCTCACCTTTCATTATCCTGAGCTCACATTCTGCATCTAGTATCTAGATCCCTAAAACATCATCTGTTGAATATACTCTGATATTGCCTCCTACACTTGGCAGGTACGCTACTAACATCCACAATGCTGTCTCATTCCTTTCCTTTGACACCATAATACTCTCCCTTGCTTATATGTCTACAGAAAGCATTCCAGTGAGTAACCCACAGGCTGTCAAGGTGATTATTGTACTCTTGGTTTCCATGTGCGTCTTGTCTCTCCGTATCCAACTGACTGTTCTTCAGTGGGTTCTTTTGGGGCACAGATCACGCTGCATTGGTTTGACTCCTAGCACAGATAGGGCCTGACCTGTCACAAGTGTTCTGGGAGTGTTACATAATGACAGCAAAGTGCAAGTAGCATTCAGCTTTTTTTTTTGGTAAAATTTCAGGTCCTACACACCAGCAAAGACTTGCTTAACAGACTTTACTTAATAAGCAGTCTGAAAATTTAATAAGAATCAGGCTGGTTGGCCCAGCTTGCTGTGTGAGTCAAATCACTTTTCCTAATCCACCACAACAGGACAGTAAAGAAGAGCATAATTCTCAAGTGTCAGTTAGGTAATTAATACACAGTCAAAATGGAGTAGTAGTGATTATTTATGTGGTGGCATGAGGCAGAAACAATCTCTGCAGCTGATGCACATTACACACATCCCACAAAGGATGGAGAACTACAGCCTCCAGGCTTTCTCTGCCTGAGCATGCTCAGTTGCTCTAAGCTTTTTATCCGTGCTTTGAGTTACCTGGCCTCTTTTGACTTTCATAGGTTCAGTTTTGAAAAGAACTGCATTGTTTTGTTTGCTAGGTTTTCCAAAATCCCAGCAATCAAAGCATGCCATCAAAATAGATTTTTTTTTTTTTACATCAGTTTTTTACAACACTTTTATATCTTCTGGACTCTTCTTTTGTTACGTCAGTGAGTACAAAATTCACTGTAGCACTGGGAGCACGTCCCACCTGTGCGAAGAGCACATCTGCTCCATACCAGTTTACTGCTTTCACCACCTGCATCCATGTTACAGAGGAACATCTGGATACTATTACAATTATAAAAGGTGCAGGTTTTATTCTCAGTGCAGGATTGGACTCTGATTTCACAACCTTCCTAAAGAGCGAAGCTCAAGTAAATACATCCTGTTCAATTTATAATCAACATACATTTAACATCAGTAAAACATAATGGATCTTTATGTTAATTACATCATCATCATCAGGCATAATTGAGGTAGTATTAATAATCACTGTTGCTAAAGAGTAATGCTATGAACCCTCATCTGGGAGAACATTGTGGCCTTCTCTTTTTTCAAGTAGCAAATTGCTTGTGGATTTCTTTATCTCACAGAGAGAGGAGAGGTGGAAGTCGTAAGGCTAATTGATACTTGCTGACTTGAGTTCTGTCATGCAGAACAGAAGCAAACACTCTTTATAATCCTTCAAAATTGTTTATAGTATCTATTCCTTCTCACCCCATCTAACAAACAGAAAAATGTCCACCCTCCTTCATTTGCATATTAGTCTGAGTATTTGCATGTACAGAGAGATCTAAATCCATTCCACAACGATGGCCAGATAAAGGAGCAAACCTAGGAACAGATGACTGTGTGGAAGGTGACAGGGAATGGCGAGTGGAAAAAGGAGTGATTTAACAAATTCCAACTGGGAAGGAGTATGAAGCTGTACGTGCTGCATATGCTTCCTGCCTCTTTATGGTGGTATTTTAGAAACTTGAGAGACTGTTATTTTGCCAGAACGGACAAGGAAGCATAAATGTAACCACAATGTGAAATCCTTCAGGCATTTTAGCTCATTTACAAATGTGTTCGCACCATTTTATCAGTCAGGCATTGCTGAACAGGTGTGACCATTTCCTCCTGACATGTTTTCTCTGTTTCCTACTTACAGGAGGAAATTCAGACCTTTACTTCTGGCTATAGTTACTAAATACATAGAAGAGACACAAGCAGTTTGTGCAATATAACTGTGGATTTGCTGAATAATGGATTAGTAAAAACAGTATATTAATGTGTACTCAGTAGCTAGGTTTTATATTACTTCTTGAAAGACTCTGTTTCCAAAGTGGTTTATCACACCATCAGATGATTAAATCAGCGGTAACCTATCTGTGATATTGTGTCACTGTAGGGAGAGAACCTTCTTTGGAAATAACATTTTCTGGTTGGAGGGATCAAATTCAGAGCTTCCAGAGACATCTGTTCTCAGGCTGGAGAGACACATTATAGTTTAGCACCAATTTTGTTTTCATCCTCAGTAATTTTCAATTATATTAATTCTTACTATATGTAAGATAATGATAATGCGTATATTCTGCTTTCAGAACCCTTCTGAACTATTTCAGCTGTCCTCCTCCTCCTCCTCCTTCTTCCAAGGTTTTATGTATGTCATCCAGACATCTGTCTCCCTTCCTTTTCTGTATCTAATGATAATGGTCTCTGCTAAGATACTGCCTGAACCTCTGCCTTTTCCACTGTTTTCTGTCTCTCAGACATCTTATCTTTATTCTTAATCCAAATCATGGACTATATTGTATTTGTATAGGATGCAAAGAAGGACTTCTCTATTTAAAAGACTGTTTAATTTTGAATTTTATAAATTAGGACAAAAGATACTACCCTTGCCTATGAATTGTGCCTTAGGTTGTCATGGCTTTAGTTACACTGTTTTTATCCTAATCAAGTTAAACTGTAAATCTTATTCAGCGCCTTCAATAAATATATTTTGGTTAATTTATTCAGCTAAATAACTCTCAAAAACAGAGCAACTTCCTCAGTGTGATTCCATATCAATCTGTCTTCCATCTCTGCTCAGATGTTTTGATTTCTCCTACCACCTACATATTTGGCCTTCTCGTTGACCTCTGAATGAATTCCTCCTCTCATCATGTATCATATCTCTACCACACCACACATATGCCAGTGTTCAGATTTTCTTTAACCAAAATGCTATCTGTGGTTGGTTTTGTCTTCTCACCTTTCCTAATGCAGTTTCTATGTGGCTTTCCACGCTTTCACTTCTTTAAATTCTAACCAGTGCAGAGCAGCACTGTCTAGATTCTGTCTCATGCAAGAGAGCATAACCACATCGCCCACGTCCTTAAACAACTCAGATGGTTCCCCACTGAACTCACAAGTTGCTTCAAAAAAAAGCATTGCTTGATTTTAAAATTGTCTTTTGGCTGGGATCATTCCAGCCATTTGCATGGACATCTTTTTCTTCCTTTTTTTCCCGTGTTCTACCGATACAGGCCTATTATCTACTCTTACACTCTTCTATATTTGTATTTTCCTCATTTCATTTCCCCGAATCAAAGATTTCCATCCACTTTTAAAAGGTCTTTCAGCACCGATGCAAATAAAGCCATACTTATTTACACCATTTTCTTTCCATCTTTGTCTCAGATTTTCTCTTGTGGATTTACATTTCTGAAGCCTCAGTATTTTCACAGTAACACCTATTGTTATGAAGCACCATCTGGGATATGACTCTAATGAAAAAGGAGATACAAAATAACTTGTTTTTGGAGATATGCTGGTGAGAAACATTTGCTTAACCATATGGAAATTGCATTTCTCCAGAGTGCAGACCTAAAGCTGAAACAGTAGGGATGTCAAGACATTCCGCAGAAACATTCCTAAGAACTCTCACAGAATCTCTTATAAAATCTTTTTTTTTTTTTTTTTAAATGGGGAAGTTGATAATCAGGTTAATGAGAAATGGCACTTTAAAGTTGCTCTGCTATAGCTTCACAGTATTCCCACTTAAGTCCTTAGTAGACAATATGACTTTAAGAGAAGTATTATGCCAGTGGTGATGCTTTTGAAAAGTCCACCTTAGAAATCTGAAGCAATCACATTCTAAATCATTGCTATTCCTTCTGAATTTGTGCATAAATGTTGTTTCAGATCAAGAACTGTGAAATCCTAATCAGAGAAAATTTGAACAAATTAAAAATAAAAAACAAAAGATAGTTCTTAACAGGGTTAGGTATACAAACTGAGTCACAACTTGCTTTCACAGATTTTTGGGGTAGGAAGGGATGTGGATTTTGTTTGTAAATAGAATTTAATTTCACCCACCGGAGGTAGAATTATGCAATTAAACTTTTAGAAAAGCTTCTGGCACAAGGATATTGCAGCACTGTAAAAAAGAGAAAGGACATTTCACACCCAGAAGTTATCCATATGGCCACTGACCACATGTTTGGTAGAGATGTGAACAATATGTCATTGGTATTTACAATTCCAGGTAGTTTTCTTGTATGCCATAAAAAGTAAATACTTAAGCAACAGTCTTTGCTGTGTAGATCTTTAATGGGTGTGGGAAATTCTCTTTATTTAGCCAGGAATGCCCATCATTTGCTGTCTTGGGAGATGTGTTGGCAACAGATGGGATCTCAAGAGCATTGTTTCCCTGTTATTCTGATTGTTAAAATGCAGTTCATTTCATTCCTCTTTTTTTTTTTTTTCTTTTAAGCAGGGACAAGAGGGACTGTGGAAAAGAGGGGGGAAAGTAAAGAAAGCGAGAGAGTGAAAAAGAGAAGAAAATGAAATTTGAAAGAAACAATGGGATAAGAATCCCAAGAGGAGTGTTTAAAAATATGGGAGAATTGAGAGCAATAAGCTTGGGTGGAGAATCCTGGCAAATATTCAGCACATGCAGGGTACAGTAACAGCAAAAGGGGAAGAAATAAGAAAAACATATCAGTCTGACTTTTCTGGTGTCTTATTCCTTTTCTTCTCATTTATCTAATATGATAGGGGTTAATTGACACAGGGCAGTAGGAAACATAGTGTGGGACCATGTTTCTGGAACTAAATGCAGTTGTGCAGGACATGGCACTGCCATGAAGGGGCAGCTGACTTGGTCTTCCATGCAGCTGGATTCAGGAACTTAGCACAGATATGGTACCATGAATAAAATTTTGCTTAAAAGCCTTTGATTTTGTTCTTCTTTGGGAATTTTATTTAAGGATGTCCTGGGAGGATGTTTGGAGATTCTATTGTTGTTCAGAATATGGCATGCTGCCCACATCTGTGTGAGGTTTTTCAGCAGGACCTTAACACTTCCAAACAGATGTTTCAAAAAATGACTTTTCTGAAATGCAATATGCATTGGTCTGACTGTATTTTTGTTACAGATGTCAAGCAGATTGACATGTTGAACAAGGAGGATAATGTTTTGAATCTAACATGAGAGATAATCAAGAGCATTAGTTTAAAAATCCCATCAACCTCTTTTTGTTGTTTTTGCCCATAAGCCTTGTGGGGAGAAGAGAGCCCTTTCTCTCTCTTCTTCACAGAAAAAGTCATCAGCCAAAATACCAGGCAAAATGGAAAAAGGTAATAATACCCGAGCTAACAAGAAGGTGGCCTTACTATTTCAAAACTGTGTCAGTTGCATAGAAGATTAATGATGTGACTTCTCAGTGTGGGAAGTGATTTGAGGACACCCCCAAATGCAATCTGTCCTTTGCTGTTGAATTGATTTTCTGTTCTTAAGACTCTAGATTACTGTTCAAGATGTGTTAATAAATTTCTCTCTCTCTTTTTTTTTTTTTTCCTTCCAAACCCATTCTCTAATTTGAACCTCTGGCAACTGTGGGATTTGAATATGTCCATTACTGTAAGTCTACTCTTGTTTCCCCATTCAGAGCAGGGAATTCCGTATAAGACATACCAGGTGACCAAACAAGTACAATGAAAAATGTGAAATATCATGATGCTGAGTAATCATCCTGCCTATCTCCTTGCCCAAAGGAGTGATCCATTCTACCTCAGTCATTTCTAGCAGGTGTTCCTAAACTGTTCTTAAAGATGTCCAGTGAAAAAGATGCAACAATTTTTCAGGTGATCTAGTCCAATATCATGTTTTAACATTAGATTTTCCTAATGCCTAATCTGAAACTTGCCTGGAACTTGCATGGTGCTTGGAGGAATGTGTGACTGGCACTGGTAGCTGGTCAGCTCAGGGATACTTCTCTGTGGTCTGGGGAAAGAAGTCTTTTTAGTAGGAAGAGATAATCATTAGAGCTATTCTTTTAGTCTTCTGCACTGTTTTGGGGAAAAATGTTTTTTTGAGAATAATAAGTCAGACTGAAAGACTTTTCAACATGAGTCACTTTTATGGATAACCATCTCAAATGTGTGTCCTATTGACCCAATATGTCCACTGTGTCCTATTGACCCAATATGAACAAATCTTATGGTTACTTACATTATGAATGTCTTGCAATATTTCCAGCCACGATACATCCACCCTGAAATCCTGGGAGTGGCTGTGGTTACTGGACTAGCACTGGGGTGATTCTGCAGATTTTTATGGTCTTGAAGTTCTTGAAGTTCTTGAAGTTCTGAAAAACATAGATGGTGATAGGTAGTATTTCTCCATGAGCCTCATCCTGGTATGTCTGTAGTCTGCAATTAGCATTTAGGGACATCTCTGTTGTATCTTCCATTACAGGTTGTAGCACTTTAGTAAAATGTTTGCAAAAAAATTAAAATAATGTTTTTGAATGTTATGTTGTGCTGCTGTTGTTTGGAACAATGGCCATTGCATTGTGTAGATACATGGCTTCCCTTTACTAGCTACTGACTTACTCTAATGTTTGTATTTCAGCTGCACTGTAACTTTCCTCCATCAGTACTGGAAAGTAGTTAACAAAATGGGCCTCCAGACATAAGTCAGGTTTTCATGCATGGGTTTGGCTGGAAGACCTGTGATGAGTTGACGAGATATTATACATACTTGAAGGTAGCATTTTAGCTAATTGTAGTAATATTTGGAGAATGTGAATTTGAAGCAGTGATCACCTCAGAGCTTAGGGAGCTCTTGGGTCCTGTCTGGCAATTGGAGCCACCTTCTCTGTAAGAACCTAACGGTTCTGGCAGCTCTTGAGACCATGTGAGCTGAATTAAAGCCAGTGCAGAAACTGAATGTAAGGAAAAGATTTAGACAAGAGAAAGATATTCTGTATTAGCAGAACATAACGCCAATATCATAGCCATCTACTCATGATCTGTAAATGGTAACACATATCATGGGTATCTATCCTGGTGAGACAGTGTGGTGGAAACATTAAGGATCAGCCTAACAAACAGTGAGCACAGACTAAATTGTATCTGTGTCTACAGAAAAGGGTTCTGTCACTGTGGATGGGAGAGCCTATGGAATTCTTACATTTTGAAACAATAAACTTAATAGTATACACCGTAATCCCAGTTTCTGCCTATCCAACTGCTTGCTGCTACTATAGGATGGGAGCTCTCTTACTGACCTGCTCTGTGACTCAGTTTGAGCCATTTCACGTCTCTTTATCTCTGTTTTTCCTTAACTTCTTGCTCATCTTATCCATTAGGCTGTAAGTTTTTAAAACAGGAACTTTCTCTTCCTGTGCATATTTATCTTGTGCCTAACACAACGGCCTTAATCTCGGTTGAGGCCTCTTGGTGATACCAGAATACAAATAACAATAGCAGGAGCAGCAGAAGCAATAACAAAGTAGGTGGTTTAACCTTTGATGTTCCTTTCCTGAGACATCTCTAGATACTGGAATACAGTCACTCATCCATTTATTTATCTCTGTGGTGACTTTGGCTTGGCATATTGTCACACTACAATGACGTGTCACCAGCAGTCCATGCATTGACTGGCTCTTTCCGTCACTGATCATTTTTTATTCCATGTAATTGCCTTTCATTTGCAGTTGTTATTTTAAAGGTGACCCCTAACCCTGCTCAGGGAATGAAATAATGGATAGATTGAGATCTGAGGCTTTCTTATTATTACAACTCAGAGCAAGTGAATATTAGCAGGGGCTGGTACTGCTGCTCATCTGCACCTGCATGGAAGAAAAACTTGAAAGCTAGGGTGTGGTGTTGGTGGGTGTATTTTTTTTTCCAGTTCTCCCCCCCACCCTCATCCAGCTGGTCCCTCATCCTGCTTCTCTCTTGTACTGCAGTTCCTCCTGTACTGTTTCTGTGGAATTTGAGGTTTCTCAATGCGCATTCCCTGCCCCCAGCCCGCACGCTCCCCATGGACCCAGCTTCCTCTCACACATTCCACACTGGAGCGTACCACTCTGGAGGCAAAGTGGGCTCAGGGAAGAGTCCATCCAAAGCTGCTGTGTCCCAGGCTTGCTCCGTCATCGTCCTCACCGTGCGAGAGCACTTTCACTAGTGAAAATGCAAAGATAACAGTTCTCATGGCACTGTGAATTAGAAATTCCTGAAATATTTCCAACATCAGCCAGCAAAAAAGCAGGGTGATAGAAAACAAATGGTGACAGGAAGGCAACAGGGAAATAGGGAAGGGAAATTCAGGGCTGTAGAGGCTAGGGCAAAAAAAGGGAGAGAGAGAAACAATAAAGTCAGGAGACAAGGAAAAAAAACAGAAAGAGATGAAAAGCTGAGAAAATGTGAAGGAAAATCAAAGAATGAACAAATGAACCATGCAGACTGTAAAATGAAATTAAGTGCATGGAACAAATATTCGGGTAGTGATCAAGGATAGAGAGCAGATGCTGAGTATGAGTGAGAGCCAGAAACACAGCAGGGATTAAAAAAAAAACTGTCAGAAGATTTGGGTAAAATTCTTGTTCAGTTCGTATTTGGTTTGATTTGAGTAACCCATCCCTCATTTTCATTTCAGCTTGTCCTCTAGGAATCTGGTTTATCCCACAGCAGATTATTTTATCAAGGGCTGTTGCTGGTGTTTTGCTCCTTACTGCTTTTTTAACCAGTACTAATTGGGCCTGTCATCCGGGTAGGTCCAGGATGTAAGTGTTGTGACCTCTGTGGGAGAGGGTTTCTTCTATCACTTAATGTGTTTATGTTTGAAATCTATGCTCAAACACACAGTCATCTGAACCTGCCCGCATCTCAGAGTACACTCTGTTTCTGGGAAGAGCCGTGTTGCTGAGTATCTCACAGTCACTCCCTGTAGCCACCCTGCGAGGGGGGAAGCCCAAAGCAGAAGGGATCGGTGTGCTCCTGTGTGTGATCCTGCGTTAGGAAAAGTTGTTATACAACAGCTCAGAGCGGCACAACGAGCAGCAGAATGAAGCAGGCAGAAAGGAACTGAGCCAAATAGAAAAGTTTCTCCCGCACAGACTTAAAGACAGATACCGTATAAAACTTCATTTATGAGCTGCTCCCAGTTGCACACCATCTCTAGATTGGCAGCAGCACCTTTACCATACTGCTTTTAATAGCAGCTGTCTTCCCTTGGTACTGTACTTTTCCATACAAGCTTGAGGGGAAAGTAATTTAGTTTAATAGAAGCCACCCTCATTTTGAAACAGGCCTTGATTTAAAGCCGGAAGTAATTAAATGTAATGAAGCCCTTAGCTTCTGCACTAGGATCAGAGCCATGTTATTCACAGCCATACTTAGACGTCCCTGTTGCTAATGTGTCACTAGTCTGTTTTTTCCAATTGCAGTTGATTGTGTTTTTAATTCCTGCTGACCAGATTGTGATACAGTATCTGTAAGGGTTAGCAGCTTTACGGTAATGGTCTAAAAACGGAGGAAAGGCTCAGCTCAGGGCTGAGGAGTTTATGAGATTTCTGCTTATGATCTAAATGAGGCATTTTGTGTTCTTTTATTGCCTTATGTAGCAGTGCATTGTCAGTTCCCAGCTCTAAGCAAAAGCCTCTAAGACAATCATTCCCAAATTTCCCTTTCAACAGCAAAATGCAACACAACAGCAACAGAACAACAAAAACAAACAAACAAACAAACAGAAAAAACACTTGTATTTTAAAGCAATTGGCATACTACTATTTCTTCTCTTCCACCAACTCAGTAATTTCATCAGATTTTTCTGGGTGTCCTTGGTCCCCAGCTCAGCTTGGTGTCTACAGGGCTCCTTCTTCTTTGTGGCTTGTTAGTGCTTTGGGGCAGGGAGTCTGGAAACTTCCTGAAGTCACTGGGAATTGTGCCATTGGCTTAAACAGGGACAGGCTTTTTAACCTTGTGTTAACACACTGGTAACAGTAATTAAACAAATCTCTCACTGTCCCTTTCAACTTCCCAAGATCCAAATATCAGATGTAATGTGTGACAGAATCCCAAAAAGAGGGTCATCAAAACAAGCGAATCATGCAGGAATGCTCTGGGATCCACCCGCCAGTGTAAATAACTCTGTGACCTCAGTTCCATTATTCTTCCTTTCTGATGTCAATAACTTCCCACCATAAAAGTGTACCATGAAATGGAATACATTTGAGAAATCTGCCTGCCAGCATAGCTCTATATATTCATAGGTTAAATAAAAATCTATCTTTCAATAATGTGCATGTACGCATGTATCGTGTGCATTTCTATGCAGTGAGGCTGCATCTGGACTTTAATAAACCGTTGATTTCAATTTTTAGAATTGTCTATTAAAAACAGCATCATAACTTGGGGCTCTTACTGCAGACATTCAGGAGAGCAACCTGTCCTATCTCCTCGTTCCTCCACCCAGCAGACCCTGCCTCATTAGTCCTAGGAAGAGACTTCTTTCCTTATTGTAACCATTAGTAAGGCAAACATAGAACAGTGCCACAAACTCAATCTCAATGCTCATCTACATTGATTGTGTTGGTTTGTTTCCCCTTACCAGGCTATCCTGTAAAGAGCCCTACAAGTTTCTTCAAGCAATTACTCAAAAAGCCTGGTCCCAATATTTTAACAAGCAACTTAACCAAAATTACTCTGTCAGGCTGAGGATCTGGCTTAGCAATGTGTTACACTGTCGGGATCAGAAGCATATTATGAGTGGCCAGTACTCCATTTTGGTGTCAAGTGACAAACTGGGTATTCCCTTCCAAAGTTAGAGGTGAAGCATGCAAGTAGATCAGAGCTCGCTGCTACACCTTTCTTTTATTGAGGCAGTGCTTCCAGCTCCTGCTGATTTCCAGATGCGCCAGCTGATGGATGGCACGGCAACTCCACGTGGAGCTGAATACATGGCAGCTGGAAGCTGCTACTTTCCATGGAAACCTTACTTCATTTTTTGTGACTTGAGCTCTCAGCCACACCCTGGCCTTTCTATACGGTATTCAGTATTCATCCATGTGCTGACATTTTGACAAAGGCTTTTGGTTATTAATAACCAAAATATGCAAGTTTGTTGTTTTTGTTTTTTTTTTTTTTTTTCATGCTAATTGGCAGGACAGTGTGCATATTCTAGTGTCTCTTTTGAAAATATTGACTTTTCAGAGCAGTGTCAGTGTGGGTTGATATCCATGTAGATTGTCTGTTATGCTGCAGGTTAATTTAGCAGTCTCCTTGCTGCCAACCTGCATGCTTTACCTTGTGCCAAAACAGGTCAATCTCTTACTCGCCATCTGAGAGCAAAGCTGATCAAACGGTACTTCTTTGCTCAGATGCTGATGGATAGCCGAGATCTTCCCCTTCACAGTAACAGGCTACTAGGTCAATTTCAGGCCAAAGAGCTGCAATTACTGCACAATGAGCCACGTGTAAATGAGCTTGTCTCATTTACCTTGTGCCTGCTTGAGATTACAGTTCTCATAATGCAGCACTGAAAAGATGGCGTAACTCTGTAAGGCATACATAGAGTCTGTGATGCATATTCCATAGTATTTCTCACAGCACAATAAGAAGAATGTAATACTATAACATTTAGGTCTTTTCTTTTTTTTTTTTTAATTATTATTTTATCCTCCCCTCCCCCCCAGCACAGGCCACATACTTTAAATAGAATGTAAACTTTTTTTAGAAAATGCATGAAATTATAGAGTTAATAAGGATGCTCTTGCATCCATGAAGAAAGAGCATTCTTCCTTCCTAGGTTTGGCATGATCCTTGCAAAACCCTGTTTACTTTCCAGCAGACTTGTATATCTTTTGCGTACATGCAGAACAATTGAATTTCAAGGAAAGTGCTCTAGTATGGCCCTGTTACTTGACAGGTCTTATTGTTTCTTCCACCATACGTAGAGATGCCTTTCCATTTCAGTAGATCTTGAAAGATCATTCAGAGGAATAACATCAAAGCATACCTTGCATAGCAGTAGAGCCCCTTGTCTTTGAGACATACTTTGCATCTCCCAAGAAGTGACAGCTACGCTCTCCACAAGAACACACGTAATTGCTTATCTGACCTCCTGCAAACTCTGTGCCCGCTCCAGCCAGCTCTCTCCAACCCTGTGAAACGCGGTAAGGCCCTGCCGGCCAGCCCGCAGCTCCCAGCTAGCACAGCAAGCCGAGCCTAGTGAAAAATCAGGGTTACAGGAACCCTGCCTGAGCCATCGGGGGAAAACACCAGGCTCTGGCACACCGTGGCAGGCCTCCGATGGGCTGCACAGCCAGGGGCATGTGTGCTGGCAGTTTTTGAGGCTGTGGGTAGTGTTGAGTTTTCAATGTAATGTGCACGCTTTCCTTGGTTGTATGAATTCCTCGTTCCCATGTTTGCACATTATGTAAAAATTTCGGTAAGAAAAAAACAAAACAAAACAAAACAAAACTAAGGATTTCTAAATACAATGTAGTGATAGGGAGTCTAGGAAGGTATGGTCCCTGTAAGGTATTCCTAAAACCTGAAATCCCTGCATTTTCATTAGGTATACACAGAAAATGGGTATAAACATGCAGGAACGTAACAGCATATCCAGTCAAATCTTGTCTCACCTGAATTTAAGTGAAAAAGTGTTTATTTGAAAGTTATGTTACTATAAACGTTCAATTTAACAGCAATATTTGTGTATATAGACTATTTGTTATATAATTGTGGTTATGTTATTAGCTACAATCTATTAAACAAAGCATTGCAAGTTGAATTTAATCTGGTAAAATTAAGTTTACTATATATAAAAAGTTCTTAAAAATGAATGTATCGTCACCATATTGCACAGTTACCACGAGCATCTATCTTTATTTTTCCAAGCTGGAAAGCAGAAATGAAACGCAAACCAAGGAAGGCAAACTAAAACCCAGGCAGCTCCTGTTCTCGAGGCAGCAGCACACAGCACCCAAAAATACTCCTCCGTACTAGCGTGGGTTTTGTTTTTTGTGTGTGCGGGGTTGGTTTTTGCTGCTTTCCCCCCACAAGGTGAGCGCTGAGGCGCGGAGCCAGGGGCGAAGGTTCCAGAAGGGCCCCGAAGGTTCCAGAAGCGGCGGGGCTCCTGAGGGGAGCGCCTGGCCAGCCTGGGAGTGGGGGGGACCCGGCATGGGGCTCTGCGGCACAGGACGTGCAGGTGGGCACCGTGGCGGTGGGGTGGGCAGCTGGCAGGCCGCTGCGCTGCCCTTCGGGGGGCTGGCAGGGTGAGCACGGCCTCAGGGGAGCCTCAGCCCCGGCGGGAGCCCCGAAACCCCGGAGGGTTGTGTGGGGCGGGCAGCGGGGCGGGCAGTGGGGCAGCTCGTCCTTCTGAGGGGGCTACAGCCAGAGCGGGGGCTCAGCAGAAAAAGCAAGATAAATCATACCTGGGGCTGCTTTATTATTTTTTTTTAAGCATGCACTGAGTGGTTAAGCTTCTTCATAGCAACTACACACAGCCTGACAGCTGATATTTTAATGATGATACGGGGGTGTCAGACCTGTTAAGTCTGATAGTCTAATCCCCTTAATAAGTTATTAAAATCATATAAGTACATGATGCAAACACTGTAGTTGTTTTCCCTGTTTATAGCAATTTTACAGCTGTTGCTTTGCTGGGATTAATTTGTCTCCATGGGGTTTCAACACTATCCTCCCAAGTGCATTTTGAGAGCCTGTAATGTCATGTAATCGGGACCATATTATTTTTGTCGAAATCTCTGGGAGTGATGTAAGAGGAAAAAGGAAACTAGCTAACTCCCAACCATTTGACCAAAGGTTAAATTAGTCTTGGCCTTCTCCCAGCTAGACCTGAAGCTTTTCAGTCAAACATTTGTTCTGCCCTGCTCAAAAAAATTGAATTCATATCATTTCTTGTCTTTTCTCCCACCTTCTCCCCTCCTCTTGTTTTTTTATTTATTTACCAATGTCACATGTTTTCTTTAATATGTCCTTACTTTTAAGGGAACACATCTTTGGGACAATAGATATCACCTGTTAGAGGCTTTGACCTTTGGTTGGTAATTCCTACAGATTCTATGGAATGAAATGGGCAAAATACGCATTGTGATGGAAATTTAAGTAGGACATGTTACACTGTACAAGAAGACTTATTGTTTATAGTAGCAGCAGAATTTCTGTCCTGTCCAGTGCAAGTTGCCCCAAGCATGGCCTGTCATAGCACTGCGGGTGCTGGTTGTCTGCTTTGTGTGACGCTAGAAAATCCTGCAGCTGCCATGCTTTGCTGGTGGTGTGAAAGTCTCCCTACAGACTGTTTCAGACCATGTACAGTTTGAGAAGCTTCCAGTAGTGAAAAACAGCTAGCATCTGTTGTGTGTATTCTCATGTCTACTTGTACATACAGTGATGTATTCTGGTTTGGAATTTGTTCATATTTGTGTGTACACATAAAGGGCAAAAGATTATGAAGTTTGTGAGGCTATTTGCATTGTTTGGAAAGAACTTTGATTTCATTGCAAAAGGCTGGTATTAAAGTCCTTTGTGCCATGAGCAAGTGATGTCTAAAAGGACCAGAAACAACATTGGCCTGGTCATTAAGAAGTCTGGTAGCTTACCGCCTTTCTTTGCTGTGAGAGTGGGTTGTGCTGCCACAAGAACAGAATTTAAACAGAGTCAGCTGGACTGAGACAGGCATGACAAGAAAAAGTTACTTGGTGCGCTGAACTATGAGACAGATTCAGAACGTGAGTGAAATGGGAATGAACAGGAAAAGACATGTATTTGGACATTAAGCCTTGATGAGAGTTCAGCGATACTCAACTTTTTGGAAAAGTTCAAACTATTTCTTAATGTCTTCTAACTGCTTTTCCGCTTATGCCTAGTTATATATTTTAAATATGGATTGACTTTTGTTTGCCTAATCTTTCCTTAAAATCCGCACTATTTTGAAAAACTACAGAAGTCTAAATCCTCTTGATGGCCGACAAAGACATAGTTTGGCTGTTCAAAGAAGAGAGTAGTAATCTAAAAATGCTATTTATGCAAATCAGAGCAGCAAATGTAGATACGAGGTGGTCACACGGTGATGGTCATGCAAATAAACCTTATCAATAACTACTTTGAAGAATTGTTACAATACTAATCCCGTCAAATCTTTTGTTACGCTACTTATATTCTAGTGTTCTCTATTTCCATAATACTTTAAAGAGTAAAAATTATGGAAGTTATAATCTGTTTAGGGAGTGTGTTTTTCTTCTAGTTAAGCCAATTTCTGGATGATAGATTTGCATGGGACTCATCAGCAACTCTTGTAGAAACAACAAGAAAATAATTGAGGCTCATGCACTTGGAAATGGTACCTGACTTATACATTGATATGCCAGCATCTAATTCAAACTTCCAGATAAAGTCACATGAGTTCAGTACTAGTTGTGTACCTTTTCAGATTATTTAGGAGAATCTTTCAATCCTTGCAAGTGAAGCTGCAATTAATTAGTATTAAGTATCACTATATGTGCTAGTTCTTGTACTTAGTATATGAATTAAGACCAGAGACTCATTTTCTTTTCCCTTAGCTCTGCTGGGCAGACTGTGGCCACCTCACGGGAAGTGAAGGTTCAAGACTGACCTTGCAAATTGTTCTCCTTGGGAAGAAACAAGTTGCAAGCCCGGCTGGGGGATGCTTCCCACCCTCGGGAAAAGCACAGCTTGCATTGCATCACTTGTTTGCACTGGCTCAGATACATTATTGTAGTTGTGAAGGCAGCTGAATTGTCTGTTGTGCCTGCTACCTTCTAGGATAACAACTGTACTACAAAAAGAAAATACCAGGAACTAATTGCAAGATCAAGCAGCTGGTGTGACTATGTGCAGTATTGTTCAGTATTAGGCAGCAAAACCAGTACTGAGACTAGTGATAAAAGAGCAGGGAAGAACAGCATAACTCAAAAGGACTTTGGTTGTGACTACATAAGTTTGTTTTCTCTATAATTACAGCTTTCTTTTACTTCATGCTTTCCTATTTTTTTTTAAATAGTTTTGACATTGTCAAAGCCCTGTTGCACCTGTGTTACAGTGCTGTTGTATCTTGCCACCCTGATGTTGTGAATCACCTGAACTCCACAACAAAATTAGTAAGAGGTTCTAATCCAGGGTAACCCAGCAAGTTGCATACATAGTTATGTAACTTTGATATCAAATCATCAATAGTTTTGAGATTAAAAAGTGAAACGTTGAATAAAATTTCTATTGATCTTGGTAAGGATGTAGTTTTCTAGTAAGATTCCTAAGTTAGGAACCTGGTCAAGATGAATCACACCCTAAATGTCTGTGCCAGAGGTATTGGCATCTAAGCTATGGGCCCAATCTTCCATTGCGTCTCTAGAGAGCTGGTCAAAAGGGTCAGCAGGCTAGAGCCAGAGAAAATTCATCTCAGCCTAGAGCTCTGTCCTGAATGCCACCACTTGTGCTGGCTGGACCTCTATTAGAGATCCCACCCAATGGGCCCTCTCTAGACTCAACTTTTCAAAGGTTTCTAGATGGGCAAATTGTTGTCAAGCACAGACACAAATTGATACCTAAATGCAATTGCTTCCCTGAGCTAAAGCCTTGCAGATGCCATAATGCCCTAGGTTTTCAGAGGTGCTGAACATTGTCAGTTCCCAGTGAGCTTGACAGGGACAAAACAGCACAATGTCCTCTGCAAGCTCACCTCCTTGTAGTGGTGAGCGAATGCAGAAATGGGGAGAGAAGGGGAAGGCAAGGGATTGAACTCTGTGCATCCAAAGGAAAAAAATGTAGCCTGAGCATGTGTGTGTGCGTGCGTATAAATAAATAAATATCTTGCTATCATATATATGTATTGAACTTGCCACGTGGCTGTGGAGAAAAGGGGGAAACAATACACCAAAACTGCAGTAAACTGATACAAGCACTGAAAAAGCTCATTTGTCTACAGTCAAGCCCTGGTGAAAGTTGACGGTATTATTTATTAGCTGAGAGATCCTGCACTGAGTATAAATATGTATAAATGAATGGCTGGTGTGGCTATTTGTAACAAGAAAAATCAGACCCCCTACTTAAGGTCTTAAAAGATCATTAGTTCCTAAGAATTTCAAGTGCTTTCTCCAGCTCAAGCATGTCAGAAGTGAAAAATTTTTCAGTTCTGCTCCCACAGATCTTTAGGCAAACACAATTCTTCTTGTAAGTCTTATCAGTCCTCAGTGTATGTGTTTGCACGTATTATTTTTTTTCTTTATAATAGTATGGTTACAGTGTTTATATGCAAGGAACATGGCTCAGGAAAGGAGGACAACAGAGCCGGGAGTCAGGAGATCTTTGTTTGGTTACAGCCTTTGAGGCAGATTTTCCTCTGTAATCTTGGGATGAGTTGCTGCATTTGTTTTTCTCAGGGAGATCCTTGTCTGTAAAATGGCGATAATAATTATTTTATTTTTTTTCCCTGTTCACAATGTTTGTAGAGGACAGTAGGGCCATGGTTTTGATTGACTGCATATAAATAATCAGGTGATCAATTAACACCCCCCCTTTTTTTTTGTGCCATGATGTGCACAGAACATTGACAAAGATGATGCAAAAGAAAACAAATATTGTTGTCCCTGCAGGCCACTGCAGCTGAAACAACTTAATTTTATTAGAACTGTCAAAAATGAATGCTTACCTTGCAACTCTGATTCCCACTCCTTGTAACATTGGTTTGTTACCATCCAAAACCTATTTGTACTGTAAATATGTTTCATAAGGAGTGTCCATATCTGTACTTCTGTGAAGAGAGGACAAGTTTCTTTCCAGATCTGAATCTCATGAGCAGCCCTGACCTAAATGAGCAAACTGAACCAAATCTGTTGATTTTGATTCTATCTGGGGTCTGGAAGTTTTGAATATTATGTGAGGCTTATGTAGCTTGATTTGTTGTGCATAGAGGAGCCTTTCCATCTAGATTTCTAACATTACGATGTCTTAAAAGACACTCACAGCAGGTTGTAGAAGAGGCACGCAGGAGATGTAACCAAGTGCATGACCAGAATCAAGGCATGAGGCCACACGAGGTATGCCAAGGACTGGGGGGAAAAGAGGAGGTGAAAGTCTATTTAAGCCACCCATTCCTGCTTCCTTTCCCTTTCCGTAATTTATCCTGGTTTATCATTTGTTCTCTCTGCTCAGGAATACCTGCAGCTACTAATTAGCCCATGACGGTAATGAGAGATGGATTGTGACTCAAGCTAAAGTAAGCAAGCACGTCTTCCAGAGCTCTAGTAACCTTCAGCAGGGAAATTCTAAATTATGGATGGAAACCTAGGATGTCTTTGTGGTTATTTATTTAATAATTTAAAGGTTATAAAAACATGTTTGAACAATGAGTTCTGGCCATATAGTACCTTTGCTGCTGCTTACTTTCCTGATAAAAACAGATTACAGAATCACTTGCTGTAAGAGGTATGTTGTACTGGCCATTTCCAGTTCTTTAACTTGGTTTTTGCAGGCAAAACTAATAATGAGTTACTGAGCACTGCCCATTGTGACCGCGTCCTGACGGTCAGTTATGTTTGCTGCCTTGGGCCCTGCAGTCGAAATTACCCAGGAGCAGAGATTGATGAGAAGCTGCTGCCCAGCTTGCCCGGTGTTAATGGCAGAGGTGGAAAATACTAGCAGAGACTATATGCACAGTTAAACATCCAGTGCTTTACACAGTTAGACCCTCTGAAGAGGCACCAATTACTCCAAGAGGAGTAAAAATTAAGGAAAAATAAGTCAGCTAGGGAGAATAATGAGGAAGAAAAGTTGATTGTCCTATATAAAAAGAAGACAAATTGGAAGAATCCCATCAGTTTATTCTCCTTTGTCAGGCTGGTGGTTCAACATGCTGTACTGCTCTGTGCAACGTGGTTCTTGCTGCTGAGCACAACTTTCACAACTAAAGCATGAAATCTACCTGCAGTCTTCTGAGCTTTGTGTAGAAAATGCTGAGAACAGCATTTGCAGAGACCTTGGTGTGGTGACTTAAATTGCTCCTCCAAAAAAAGGCTAAGAACAATAGAGCAAAGCATGTTTGTTTTTTTTTCCTACTCAGGCTTTCAAAGTTCTAGAAGTATCGTGAAATCTCTTGGCCCATAATCTTAAACTTTTAGAAACTTTCAGAAAAGTGCCCCTACCCAAGCAGATTCTGCAGTCCACAGTATGAATTTTGCATGAGAAAGAATGGGGGGGCCCCAAATGTTTGAAACTGTATGCTAGAAGGCTAGCTGGTAATTAGTCTTCCTAGAGTGGACATTGTAAAAACAAATCATCAAGCCATTTGTTGCTGTTCTACCTAAGAACACAGTAAAAAGTCTCCACTCCAAAACCCTGAGAAAGAGCTCAGAATGTTCTTTGTGTTTTTAAAACAGAAATCATCCAGCAGCTCTGTATTTTAGCAGAGCTGTGCACCAGCCCTTCTATAATACATTTGCAGATCACTGTAAGGGAGAAACCAGGTTGAGAAGCAGTATTCGTGGTGATTTTATCATGTTTTTATGTCTATTGGAATATGAAATTAACTTAAAACATTTGGCCCAGAGCCTTGGCTATAAAACTGCTACAGATGCAGGAGATGGGAGCATATTTCTGGGCCTTTATGAAAGGCATTGGGCAGCTGGAGTCTACTGTCATTTTCCCAGCAGAGCAATCTGAAATGGTGGTAATCAGAGGGGTTCACAAAAAGGAATCTAATGGCAGTTGTGGAGAGGGTCAAATGTACAGCATTCCCCAAGGAAGCTCCTTTAAAAGTCCATTTTACCAGTGGCATTTCCTTGGCATTTTTTCCCATAAATATTTGGCAAACGGTGTTTGTCCTTGGAAGGCAAATGCTGTAAGACTTGTAGAGAGCCGGGCCTGCGGCAAAGGCAGAGCAGGGACTGCAGAGGGTTCTGCTGCAGTTTCATTATGGGAGTAAGTATTTCTGTCTGTGGTGATGGGATCACAGAGTCGGACAATTTATCAGTCCCCAGGAGCTCTCTAGCAGTGGCTCCCTGTGGCCTCAGGTGTGCGTACACACTGTGGAGAAACCTGGGATGGATTCTCAGAGCAGAGTCCATTGCCCCAGCTGGGTTTGATGCCAGGACAGAAAGGACACAGTGCTCTCAGCAGCCTCACCAGACTTACCCCCTCCCCTGCACTGGCTGTTTGCAAGCCCCTGTGATGAGGCAGGCCTGCTGCAGCGTGGCATCCTACGGCATCTTAGCGTACTGCTCAGCAGCCATGGGTTGGTAGCTCTAGGAATGTGTGGTTCTTTGGAGACAAGGTGTTTTTCTCCTGAGTTGAACTGCCAGGTTGTCTTTAAAAGCACATGACACTGGAATAATAAGGCCAAAGAGTATTTGGCGGTTTTCATGGACTTTTTCAAATGCTTGATTTGAATAAAGGCTGTCTGGTCAGTCCCCACAGCGGTACAGCCTGGGGATAGGGTATCCCACTGTCTAACCCCATGGGAGAGCCGTCCTTACACTGTGAATGAAGAAGCTGGGAGTTGTGACTGTCAAGATGCAAGGGGAGTGCTTTAGCCATCATTGCTATTCTGCAGTTTCTTGGTGAGGGCGAGGAGTACCTTCCCATTCAGAGTCCCAGAAACCTAAGTACTTGTGAAGTTCTGAATTAAAAACTTGAAGGAGGCTTCTCTTGCCAGACACAGACTGCTTTGGGATTGTATGTCAGGTGCCAAAGCCTGGGAGAGGTTTTGGACCAATAGAAAGCAGGAAACAGCAGAAACTTCAGAAGAGATCCTGCTCGATGTCCCGGCTTGTGGTCCCAGGAGAGTCTGAGAAAACCAGTGGACTGAGAGCTGGAGCCCTTTTGCCAGGGGAGGCAGTGCAAACATTTGATTTTTGTTTGGCAGTGACAGTGAGCTGCATGCAAATGTCTCACTGCTGTAGGAAATAGGAACTCAGCCATGCATACAAAGAGCGGGGAAAAATCCCAAGTGAAACAAGTTGATATTTGTACAAGTTACACCAGCCTCATCATGAGGAGAAAGAGAGTGGCTAAACCAGGTCACTAAAAATGATCAAATTGTGTGCGTGTATGTGCTTGAGTTCTTTGACAAAAGCTAGCCATGGATTGTTGAGAGGCCAATGTAGCTAAGTTCTTGCTTTCTTACATAGATAAATTGCCAAAGGAAACATTATCCAAACAGTTCCACTTCAAAGGCAAGACGACAAGCTTTGGGGAACTTGCGGTACTTTCAGTCTGGACAATAACCAAGTGTAAAATGTAAAATATACATGTTTAGGAAGTAGGACACATGCCGTTCAAGACAGGCCTTTCCCATGCTCTCAGACCAGTGCAGCTTCATTTGATGTGCAAATGCATGATGTGTGATCTGTCCTGGCAATGTGCTGCCTGCCAGCAGCACAAACATTTCACAAGCACCCTTTTGGGTTACTTCAGCACGCTGTGTGCGCAGCCTCCTTGGCAACCTCTGCAGCTTGAGCTTTTCTTACAGTGGATTGCCGTGATGGTTGCACAATCCAGGTTCATTTAGCAGGTCTCACCAAGAGACACCAGGCAAA
Source organism: Aythya ferina (assembly GCF_964211825.1). Lineage (NCBI taxonomy): Eukaryota > Metazoa > Chordata > Aves > Anseriformes > Anatidae > Aythya > Aythya ferina. The sequence continues at coordinate 17,838,490 of NC_140307.1, read as the reverse complement.
TAAAACCACCTCAAAACTAGCATGGAATCGTAGTAGTGGATGACAGATACTGGGATTAAATGTCAATAGAATTAATGTTAAGCCAGGTTCTTGCAACAGATGTCCCAGCCTTCCTGTGTGTCTGAAACATCTGGGCATTACATCTGATGGCAAGGGTCCTCCATCACATGTTCATAAATGTCACCTGAAATTGGGCAAAACAATGTTCTCTGGAGTGCTTTCTGGAACTGCAGGTGCAGCCATAAATAGCCGCACTGTATGCAGCGCGGGGCAGCCCCTCACTGTTTGATGGAACTCATCCTGTAAGACCGTGGAAATGCTCACTGTGCAGAAGCAGTGGCTCATGGGTGCAGTCCTTGTCAGTAGTGGCTTGAGTGGTTTTAAATTTATCAATACCAGAAAAAGGTGGCTGGGGTCTTTACAGTGTAAACAGGCTTCATTGTACCTGTGCTGGAGGCAGGGGAGAGCTTGGCTTTTATGAGGGTTCAGGATTTAAACTCAGCTGGCTGAACTGCTTAGGAGTTAACCATTCTTAGGAAACAGCAATATGTGGATGTGCTTTTTCTGTTCCTCTGACAGTAAACTAAGGGGATTAGGGACACCAGGCAACAGCTCTGCTGCCTTCAGCCAGTTGTACCAAGAGGCAAGTCATCTTTGTGCCTGTGTTCCTTGACAATATGTTCTTTGGGGCAGCTTCTCAGTCATAGGTGTATGTAGCCTCTAGGTCTTGGTCTTACCTACCCAAGCACATGGTGCTAAGCAGTGCCCCGACAGAGCAGCTCTGGCTGCACAGACGGTTCGGCCTGCTCTTCACCACTAAAACAGCTGAGCTTGCACTGCAGCCAGATGAAATAATCTGTTGCTTATGTTGCCCTTGAATTCCAGGGTGTCAGTTCTGGTCCTCTGTAAAAAAACGGGTAAGTGGTTATGGAAACCAGCATCCTAGCACTCCACATTGTGCAGTGTGGAAGACGAAAGTGGGACTGCAACACCTAGTAGTAGCGTATTCTAGCTGCACCTTAGTCCCATGAAATAGTACCACTACTCTCACATCACCCTAACTCATTCTTCCAAACGGCCCACTTCAAAAATGCTGCAGTCCCCTGCTTTGCTTCAGAATTCTCCAAGTTTTCTGGCAAAGCCACACATAGTTCCTTGGTACCTGTGTGCTGCCAGTGGACAAAGAAGATACAGAGCAAGTTAATAAACTACATTTAATAAGGAAAAGGATAAAAGATGCATTTTATGCAGCTATAGTGTAATGTGCTCACAGAAGTCTGTCTGAATTGCTTGGCAATGCTGATGGCATCTAATAGCTACAGATACCTTTCCTGATTCCTGCTACAGAGCGCTGTAGTTGTACAGCACTGTGAGTGTCAGTCCTTGCAGTATAAGGATGTTAGAAGAAAAACCACTTCCTGTGCTGATAGACGTAGCATGCAGTAAGTGGAGGTATATGGATACAAATGAAACGTGGTTGTAAATGCAGCTTTCCAGAGCTTGTGGTGTAACCATGTGGAGAGCTGTGTTGGTGTCCTGAATTCAGTGTTGTTTTGTTTTGTTTTGTTTTTCCAGGAGGAGGAGTGCTCTTTGTAAATGGGAACAAATAAATATGTTAGTGCTATTCAAGTAGTATCCATATCCATCACTTTGTCTGAAAGCCATGAAACTGAAATTCTGTTTGCCTTTGTACATAGCCTTTTTCCAGAAGCAATGCACATTTATTTCTGAACTCTCACTTTACTATACCTGTATACACATTTATTGATACATTTATTCTCACTGGTTGGGGGTCCATGGGTTACTTATTCACTATGGAGTGAGTTTTGCTTCCTTCCTTAGATGACAAAACTGTGTTTTCAGTGGGTTCCAGAACAACCTTCCTTCCTTCAGTTCTCTTTTAGAAAAGTGTTCCTTTGCGTGTGCTTCTGTAACTGCGTGGGGTGGTGAGAAGGCTTGCAACTAGGTCAGAGACAGAAGGGAGGGGATATGGAAAGTGCTCGTTGTCCACTCACAGTCCCATGACAGTGTTGTGCGTGCCACTAGTTAAGGCAAGTAGAAGAGAAATTTTGCTTAATATATTCCTGACAACCCAGACTTTCTGGAATAGTACTCCTTTTTGAGAATACAATTTCACTTCTAGTGTTAATTTTTGTTCTCTGCTATCCAATCTGTTTTAGTCAAGTTACTTTATCTTCAGCGATTGCCTGTAGAGTGTTGATTAAGCCAACAGCATTATTCTGTGACACTGAGGTATAACCAGTGCTTGCCATACAATGAAGTAGCTCGGAGCTATTAACTGAGTAGTTACTTTATCTAAGTAGGCACCATTTCAAAAGAGGAATTCTGTTCCTAGCAGTGAAAGTAACCCTGGAATTAAGGGATGGCTTGAGGGGCAGTTGTGTAGTACCTGGCCGTGTGAATTTTACTGGCTGTCAAATTAGCATTCGGTCTGTTCTTTTCCCCTGTTTCAGCATTTTGAAATTAACATAAAAAGATCTGAGTGTTAATTTAATCATCTCTCTGACTCATGTACTGGAGGAAGAAAAGACATGGTAATTTTTTTTTAAACATTATCCAAAGCTCAAGCTGTGATGCAGCAGTTTGCAAGGGTGTCCCACTGGTTCTGGTCATTTCAGACCTTCCCCAATAGCTAAACTTTACGACCACAAGGGTGAGGATGAACTCTGGCTATGACCTGGATCTGCAATTCACAAGTGTTTTTCATACAGCTGCAATAATATTCCAGAAAATGTAATTGGCCTTTTACTTCATTCACTTCTGTAAATGAAAATAAAGCTACTGTGAGAGCAGATCTTTTGCTAAGAAAATATTTTTTTTTAATATTTTTATAGCTCTGTCAACAATAAAGGAGTCTCACAGTCTAAAGTCTTTCTCTAAACCTTTTTAATGGAAAAAACTTCATAGAAAATATCCTTTTACTTTTTTAATAACATATAACTATATACATGATTAAAAACTGTAACAAAAAGCTGCAGGGACAGGAAAAATGTTTTGTTGGATCCATGCAGATGGTACATTTAAAAAAGGATTTTACAAATCCATGTACATCAAATGGAGCTGCAGTGACAAGGTTGAAAAAATGGCAACTCTATATTATTTACCTGAATGTACAGGGAATAGAGCACAGACATACAAAACACACAGAAAGAATACAAAAGAGTACACAGTGTAAATGCTGTTACCACAGGAAATCTCTCTCTTTCTTTTTTTTTTTTTTTTTTTTTTAGGTAAATAGGAGAAAGGAAGTAAAATCTCCTTTTTCACATTTTATATTGCAGTTTAAAAGGTAACTAATTATTTGCTGTATTTTGTTTTTCTTAACTCTGACATACACAGTAGAAGTATATGGCATCTGCATTTAACAACTCAGGAATATTTGGATTCATTTCCATGTCTGTGAATGCACTGTCATTTCTGAATAACATTGTGTATACATATTGCTTTGAAAACACGATATGCAGATTGACATGAGTTAGAAGTAGAAAATATTGAGGGCTACAACACTACCAAGTGCTGTATACTGTTGTCCTGGTCCTGCAGTGTATTTAAGGGCACACACAAGTTCAAATCTACGAGGAATTGCTCAGAGAGTAAAGTTAAGTACGTGTGGAAACAATTTGCTAAATCAGGTCTGGAGTTTTCAACAGTTCGTAGTACACACTCTGCAGCCAGAACTGTTACACCTGAGGCCATAACTCTGTCCTTACACCCCACAGAATGTAGCTACAGTAGATGATTTACTGTACTTCTAAAATACATTGTCTTAATTCTAAGTTAAAACTTAAAGTGAAACCTTAAAAAAAATGTCTGGGGAGCTCTACATCTAGAAAGAAGACGGGGATAATGTTTAGTTTGTTAATTGCAAGTTGGAAGAGATTCTGTAGGCAGCAGGAAATAGCATGTCAGGTTTTAAACATCTTACTTCTAAAAGATCATGTTCATATTTTTGTCCTGGGCTCAACAAAAAGCAGACAACAATGAAAATACAGTACTAGCCAGTAAGTTCACCTAAGGCTCCCAAGCATGGCGAGGATGGCAAGGCATAATTTAATAAGAAAATAAAATCAAGCTAACTTCTTGACAGGTGGGCTTTCACTAGGTTCTTCCTGTGGTAATGAATACTTAATGATTCTCAGTGTAATCACAAGCAGTTTACTAGCAGACAAATAAATGGAGTCTGTGTGTGCATATACATGTTTAAAAAAAGAAAAAGTGAAAACAACAACAGTGACAGCAACAACAACAAAACTAAGCAGGCAATGAAAGTTGAAATATTCTGTGAAGCCTTGGGATCTGTTCCTGTTCTCCTTAGCACTCTTCCACCCTGTCTGGCCATGCTCTTTTGGCAGGTAAAACCTTTTAAGTCCCTGTAAGTGAGGGAGGATTTCTGCTTGTAACAAGCCATAAAGTAATTATTAAAATAAGCTTTGAAAACCAAAACACTCTGGGTCATGAAAGCCAAATCTCATGGTATTTGGATTTCATTGTCCATATAATGATTTAGTACCTTCCCCAGTTTAACCTCTTTATGTGAGCATGCTAATTGGAAAGTTGCCAATATACCAATTTTGGGCTGGTTACAGTTCACAGTCTTACATTTTTTTCAAAACATGAATGGTACTTGATTATGTTGTTTGATCCTAGCATTTTGGGTAAATTTGGCTTGTAAAGCCCTTTATGAAACAAGAATGTCAGAAGAAGGCAGGTCTGCTTGAGAAGGCAACTTGAAAGCAGTAAGACTTACTTTGTTTATTTAAAGAAGAGATAAATGTGTGTATGCATGCATTTGAATTTAACAGTTTTATAGCTAGAACTGTTATTAAATGATGTCCAATAGCAACTTTATCTTGGTATGGTAAGTTTTATAAAGATGTAACTCTCAAGAGAGTTTCATGAAAGCATGCAGAGTTGGTTTGCATTCCTTATGCAATTATGTGCCCAGTATATATGCTGCAACTTAATTTCTTAAATACATTTTGTGTAACACTTTTTATTCCTGAGTGCTGGTCTCCATAAAGAATACAGAGGGTGGCATCATGTGCTCTTCTGCACAACATGGTCTTCCATCATTTTAGGAATTCTTCTGAGGGATCTTTATTGTCACAGTTTTAACTTCAGAATATTCTCTCAATCCACTCTCACCCCTAGAAAACAAAATGCAGGTTCATCTTAGACCAAAAATTAATTCTGTATTCAGCAAAAACTTGTAAAGTGATTCTTTGATGAAGTTAAGATACAAACTAAATTTCTAGGCATAGGTTTCTGTTGTACAGTGATTTTGTACTGGTTTTCCTTTCGTGATGTCTTTCAGAAAACCTGAATATGAAGTTGCAGGCTAGTCATAAGACCAGTGGATGGCTCCAGCATTTGATAAGGAGATACAGAATGATATTAAACCCAGAAATAGTTACTGTCCCTTGATGGAACTATTGGAAGTGAACTGATGCACTCTGTCCTTTCCAGATCCTGAAAATGTTCAAATACCAAGACCTACACTACTGACCAGTGAATTTACTGCTTGTTATTTGCACCCAAGAAAAAGAACGTCTAAACAGTACTATGGAAAACGAACTGCTCACAACTTTGGATAAAGGTAACAATGACTCCTAACCCACTGGTCTTTTTTCCCTGACAAAATGTTCAGCAGCAGAAATCAACATTTGCACTTACTGTGAAAGAGAACTCAGCCTGCTCATATTTCCACTAGGTAACGAGAAAACCTGTTTTTGTCCTGGCACAGCTTCTTATCTAAGATCCTACATACTTTTAGAAGCTAGTCACTTACTAGGTCCCAGTCATCTGACACGTGACTCTGTGGGATACATGTTCTCCTTTGTGTAAGTGATGCTCAAGAAATGTGTTTCTGAGTGCTTTGTAGATTTTCTTGTAGTCAGCTCTGGCCTGGCTCATCTCGTAGACAACTCTGCTGAGGCACAGAGCAGCTATGGCATGGCTTCTTGGACGTTTTGCCTATCTCCTCTTAGGTATAGATACTTGCACTTTGCTGTGCATATTTTGGGTGATGGAGATGTGTGTTCTAGTCAAGTCACAAGTTATGTTCTGCTGGCTGCTGTGTATGTAAAGCAAAGTCCCCACCTCAAAACATGCACAGTCCAAGTCCATGAATGGAGGTTCTCTTCTATATGAACTTATATGAGGATTCTTTTGCACAAGCACTTAGAGTCATTTGCTTCTTGGTTAAATTCTTATCCCCATCCATAAAACACACCCAGTACCGTTCTCTTACTTACATTAAAACTAAAAAGTGCTGACACGTGCATTATCATATTAGCATGTTTAGCGTTTGACACTGCCTTCCCCCTGGATCCAGCTATGCAGAATTTAAAATCCCAGCTATACCATAAAGAATATTTCAGGGGAGTTCCTCAGAATCCCAGTCTAGTAAATGTCGTTTTCAGAATGGAGTGAGGAGCCACTGTTCAAAGCAATTAAACCCTTCAGTCAGTCCCCAGTGTTGCATAGCCTCCTTTGTGTTTCCTTCTATACTGTATGGTTTACACAAAATGTAATGTTGGGGGAGGAGTCCTGTGACTTTCCCTGGAAAGTTAATGAATTTGTGCAGAAATACAGCATTTACCATCCCATTTCACCCTACATGCAGTTTTGAAAAGTTGCCAACACACTTCAGCTTGGTAAGCCTTACACGTAGTTGATGTCTAACTCACTAAGGCTGGTGTTTTACTAAGCATTTTACTAAGCATTTTAAGATGCACAAGAGCCTAAGTACAAGCAAGGAAATATATTAGTAAAGATTCTTTAGCATGAGAACAGATCTGATTGAGTTGGACCACCTCACCCCCAGCTTTCAGGGGAACATCTTAGATTTGTTTCCAAAAGGATGATCAAAACACTTAGTTATTTATCAGACTTAGCTGAGACACAAAACCATTCCTTTATGGCATACTAGAAGCCGTCACCAGGAGCTGCATGGAACCCAAAAACTAAAACTAGTAAGTCTCTCTGCATGAAAGTTTCTGCTTGATTTGGTAGTGATGCAGCTTGGCTCCAGACATCTGATGAACGCATTTTTGCAAGTCACTATGTAACCTGCCTCACAGTATCCAGTGCCTTTGTGTATGTTCCAACTGCCAGTTGTTTTGTTGTTTTTTTGTTTTGTTTTGTTTTGTTTTACCTTGGTCTGGCAAACAAAATTAGTTGTATTTATTGGTCTAATTCTTCATCTCAAGGCTTCAGGGCCTTGTGCATTTGTATTCTGTCTGAAAGTTTGGAAGCGGGCAGTTGTGATGAATTCTAAACCAACTGTTTTTCTAAAGTTAAAAAAGTTTTCATGCTGAATAGGATGAAGGGTAATTCCAGACCATCAGAGCAGATGAGTCAGTGCATGTTCAAAGGGCTTGGTTGTCCCCACAGCCTAATACAGGGAGGCAGGGAGCAATAACATCCTGTTGTATGGCAACTTTGTGTCTGTTTGAATTGCAGTTTGGTATCAGGGTGAGAACAAGGTTTGTGTCTGTGAGAGGGAGGAGCCCAGAGGTCAAGTTTGCATGATGCTATCCTTTGGTTGTGGAGGTGTGAGGGAAGGGGAACAAATTGCTCTCCAAAAATAAATGATATTACATACCCTCCTCCCTTCCTCAAGCAAAGAGAAGAATGGTAGAAAAAAAGAATTACAACTCCAAGGCCTTTGCCTACTTGCACTTCTTTTTGGAAATGCAACTATGCACTGCTGTAGCTCAGAGTCATACAGAGAATAATAATTCCCATGACAGTAAATGTTAAGTCTGAGGTAGAATAGCACCTCCTTCCCTTGAAGATATTTGGACAGAGACCAGAATTCTGGGGGACTTGCCTGATTTTCGGTTCAATTTTACACGACTCAGTTACTGATAAGGAGCTTTAAAAACCTGTAAATGTAAATGAATTGCTCCTTCAAACTCCTTCTAGAATAAAATAATATTATACTTCTTTAAGAATAAAAGAATACTGTAGCCTTAAGGTAAACAGAAATCAGTTCCATTCTGTACAAGAGTTTGGGTTCTCTATTGGTATGCACATACTCTGGTACATTTTGTGGGAGTGTAAAATGAGCGTAGCACATCTCAACTTTGGGTTCCTATTTTCCCAACGTGTGATAAAAATCTGTGAATTTTAATGCAGGAACAAAATAAGTCCCAGATAATACATTGCTAGCACAAATATCACAGTGGCAGAATTACAATCTGGCTAAAACATCGTATTAGCTTAGCAATGGCACAGATATGTATGAACACTTTCTTGTCTTGTTTTTTGTTCTTTAATTACCAGACTCAATATTATTTATGCTGTAAAACGTATCACTTAAACACAGGGATCTAAGAAACCTTGGCATTTTAATAAAATGTATGCAGATATAAATTGGGGGGGTGAATTAGAAGGTGATATCTGATCAAAGAGGTTGTGAAGGGAGTAAAATAATTACTCATAAGCAGGTTTTCAGGCATCTTGGTGTGAGAGAGATGATTGCCATTCCAAACATTGCCTGTTTATGGTGAGTATTGTCAAAGCTGTGGATGTGAATCAAGTGTACAGCTATCACAGATTTTTCCTTGGGAGTTGGGGTGCTGCCTGATTCTGCCTCTCCTTCCCCCCTCCTCTCCCCCCCCCCCCCCCCCCACTTTCTTTTGCAAAACTCTACAATACTAATATGTGAGTATTTTGCTTGCACAGTTAACCTCCCTGAAGTCAGTGGGGTCACTCTTGGGTGTCAGGTTACTCATGTGCTCTTTCGAGCTTAGTAGTTTTAGAATATTTTCACAATGATAAGAGTTAGATGAGCTGACATATTTATGCCAGTGTGAGATCACCTCATAACTCATGAATGTGGAGAATAGTATGAATGTGTTATTCAAAGTACTCCCTAATGAGGGAAAATATTTCAGACTACATAGAGCTCATTTTATAGATCAAGTTGTATACTTCAACATATTTAAAGTTTTAAAGAGTTTGACCTTAGTTTAGTTTTACTGCTGAGTTTGCCATTAGCCATTAGCTATTTTGAAATCTTAGGTGAGACATATCTGGTATACATGCCTCCTGCACAGAAATTAATTGAATCCTTTGTATGCACAACCAATCTGGGGCTGACGCAATTGCTAAACATTTTTGTGATTGTAATGAGAACTAAAAACTGCTAACACTTTCAGTTAGGTACATGGGACAGCATTTTAGAAGGTAGCTCCGTTTCAAAATATTTGTGACTTTGTTCTAAACGGAATAAGACAGAAAGCTTTGTAATGGAAGGTGATTCTTTCTAAGGGATATAAACACATTTGTGTATTGTTCTGTAGGCCTGATTTCGTCTAACATTGTTTATAATTCTGGAAAAGACAGACACCTTTTTAATTAAATTCAGATGATCCTATACTGATAAATGTAGCAAAAGGAACAGAAAGGAAAAAAAATGTAAGAAAGCAAAATACATGGCAAAACAACTCTGAAACAAGTACAACAAATGAGTCAACAAGCATAAAGCAAGATATGAAATAGAATCTTTCTGGAAAATTGCTGATTAATATGGAGAAGGAAAACTTGGAAAACACAGGTTGCAGTTTGAAAAAAATACTCAGAAATTTTCAGTATCTTTCAGAATAAGAAGGGACTTCTTGTAACTCATTTTGTTGTGTTAAAATAAATAAATAAATAAATAAGGAAAGAAAGAAATGGTTTTACCATATAAATCGTTTGCATTTAGAGCTGGCAGTGGTTATGAGTCATTTTTCACTATGCCCTGATCCTCTGATGGGAATATGTCCTGATCTTAATTTGCATGGAAGGGTTCACTAATGTTTGTTAAGTTGTAGAGCTCAAAATAGTTTAGAAGACAGCAGTGTAATACTTACATCTCTCTCCCATTGCCAGACATTTTGAATCCTCCAAAAGGACTTTGGGCATTTAAGGCATTGTAGCAGTTTATCCTGTAACAGGAAAAGGCATTAAGTCCAATTGCACTGTCAGACATTTGAACAACTCAGGAGATACTGAAACTCATGGAGCTAAGGATACTGTATAGCTCTTAGTACTAACAAAATGGTCTCTTGTTGAAAAGAAAGGAGGGACTTAAGCAAGCTTCTACTCCTTGCTTTAAAGAGAGTGGGATTTAGCTTGTGAGGACTGGAGGAGGGCACTGAACACCTGGATGCTTCAGTAATGGACTGTTAATCTGCTGACAAATTTCAGTGCCAGTTTATAACACAGAGCTATTAGGTTTGAATTTGTCCTTTTTCCACCTGATTTCTCGTGGATCTTTAGTGTATCCAGGCTTGACATATCAAATTGCAAGCTATTAAACTTTAGAAGTGTCACTTCCTACACCTAAATACAAGAGAAATAGGTGTCCCTTTGGTTCCTTAAGGTTGTAGAAAATACACGATTTCTTATGCCTTCAGCAGAAACCTCACAGGCTTCCTCTGCTCCACAGAAAGGATAATTTACACTGTTTTGTTTTCAGCAATGCTGTTCAGCGGTGTAACTGGAAGGTCATGCTAACAGAAAGCAAGGCACTTTCCACTTTCAATAGCATTCAGCTGCAGTGAGCAGACTGACTACATTCCCCAACAGCTGTTCTGTATCTTGGTTAGTGATTCACCACTAGGATGATCTAGATAAACACAAAGACAAAGGGTGCAAAACCGAGGTAATGTAATGATAATGAGCTAAACTCTTTATCTCTGAGAGCAGGAGTGTGATAACTTCTGCCTTACCAGACTGTCCCAGCCTGCATTGCTGAAGAGACCGTCAGGGCTTTGTTTATGTCATTTGTAAAGACAGCAGCTACCAGCCCAAAGTCAGAATTGTTGGCTCTCTCTATAACTTCATCCATGGTTTTAAACCTCAGTATTTCTTGAACAGGCCCAAAAATCTGCAACAAAGATTAATCATTAATTTGAAAAACAGCTCACACAGAGGCATTTATTCCTGTTCTGTTCTGCTTTATAAATGGCCTCTCCTGTTTTACTCTTTACAGATTTTATTAGTAGTAATAGCTGCCTGTAAAAAAGCATGAATTTCCCAACGCTGTCATCATAGTGAAACATAATTCATTTCTTCTTTTATCTTGTCTTTCAAGTCTGCGACTCTAAAGCAAATGACAAAAATTAAGCTTTTTTACTCAAACTGATGCTGTCAGTTGCTCTGTGACTAAGTTCTGAGAAGATTTTAACTTTTTTTTTTTTGGTATAATGGTCGTTTTCACTCTAAAGCTTTTGTCTCAAGAAGTAAACAAAAGAAACAAAATCATGTTTAGGACATTCTAAAATGATCTTGCCCATGTACCTCCTCCTTGGCAATCCGCATGTCATCTGTTACATTGGAAAACACCGTAGGTTCAATGAAGAAGCCCTTTCTTCCTAGCCCTTTACCCCCACATTCAAGTTTTGCTCCTTCGGTAATGCCACTTTGAATCAGTTCCAAGATCTTGTTGTATTGTTTTTTATCAATCTGAAAGAGAGAAGAAGCTGTTTGACTTGCAGGCCATGCACTTTAGATAATTAAACCAAAATAATTTTTTTAGGCAAGTCGTCCCAGAGAGTAGACTCATGCATATTTTCACTGTTTGAGCTTAAGAGGCCAAAGATCTACAGATAGCTGCTGACTGTAACCTGGGGCTCAGTCTTCTTAAGAATGTGTCCCTGTATGTATGTGGCTCAACTCACATTGTTGCTAAGGGAGATGGTTTATAAGAACAAACAAAGCAGGGCATTATTTTCTTGGCCAAAATTAACTTCTTGACAGTGGTATAGCCCAGCTGGTTATTAGTATCAGGAATATCTTTTAAAGATATATTTGTAATTTTGACCATCTTTTGCTTACAGTTCTTGTTCTTGTCTCTACAAGCACAGTTACAGTTGTAGACAATTCTTGACAATAAGTGCCTGCAAAAAGACTTTTGTGAGCCTTTCTCCTATCAATGGTAGCACTATGCAATTCGCGTCTTGGGAGCTGAAGTGCAGAATCTTGCTGTTAAAACTGTGGGGTGAACTTTCTGATATTTAGGATGAGAGTTCTCACTAAACAGAAAACATCTCTGATTTCAAGTGAATATGCACTGACTGGACTCTGTTGTGTTAGAGTTTAAATGCTTCTGGGCATCTGGGCACCTTCTGGGCTGCAGAGCTGAAGCACTGTTCATTTACCTGTGGACCTTGTTCTGTAGTTGGGTCAAAAGGACTCCCCACTACTCTCCTCTTTGCACGTTCTACACTTCTTCTTACAAACTCTTCATAGATTGATTCTTCCACATAAATCCGTGAGCCTGCAGTGCAGCATTGACCTTGATTGAAGAAGACTCCTTGGTGAGCTTGTTCCACAGCATAGTCCACTACAAAACCAAGACAACATGAGTTGCTCTGAAACATCATAGACACATCTGCTGTTGCACCAATGTTATGGTATGACATAGCATCACATTCCCAAAACTTCAAAGCAGAAGCAGAATTTGGTTAAAAACACTAAAACACTGAACAATACATCATTGTTGTGCCAGGCCATAAGTGAAGGTGATTAATTTCATTTTTTTTTGTTTTAATACCTGTGAGAATAGGAAGTTTTAGTACATTTTAACATGTCTGAATTTGATTTTTTTTTTTTGTCATTTATGCCAGCCTGGACTGAGCTATACTAGGGAGATATTAGGAGCATTACAACTGTTTCAAAAGCACCAGTTTGCAAGAGACCACTTGGGAGTTCAAGCACCATCAAGTTAAAGAAGTGTCTGTAGATAATACATTCTACATGCCATCCCTTGATGCAAGCCACAAATACATCTTAAGATCCCACTGCAAAAATTAAATCAAGCTACAGTTGTAGCAGTCAATAGAAGTAGGACATGCAAAACAGCTTCAGCAATGCCTTGCACATCACCAACATGTCATTTACATGTATTAACAAAAACTCTTAAGAGGACCCTAGGAAGTGGGTTGTGCCCCATGCTATAGAAGTCTTTCTGACTTAAAGTCAGTAGGGGAGGGGAAAAATTGTTTATCCTCTTATACTTGCAGTTGATTTAATCCTGCGTATGTGAGCAATACAATCAAACAAGTACTTGAGAGAATTTAACTTTGATAATGGCAAGAGTTATCCTTCCCAAAGACAGGTTATTTTTCTGCAAGACAGAAATATCTTCTTGGCCTATAGAAGTGACTAGGTGAGGCTTTAAAAATACAGGCTAATTATGGAACAATCAATCCCTGATTCCTGTTCCAACTTCGGAGGTGCAACCAACACATCCAATATTCAAGCAGGAAAGGGAAAAACACCCATATTTAGACAATGAGAGCCAAAATCTCCCATGGCATATAACAGCTGACTAGAAAAGCATTTGGGCCATGTGGCACTGAATTTATCATCAAAAAGTGATGACCTGCAGCACTGCAATACCTGTTATCAGCTGTCACAATTCAGAACATTGTTTAAAGTATAATCTTTCATGGCATAAACAAAGCAATGATGCTTTACTTCCAGCATGGCCTAAACAACTCCATCTAACAGCAGTGTCTTATTCTGTGTTTGGCATGGCCATGGAAAAAAATGATGTGGGGTATTCCCTGGACCACATTCAAGTTTTCCCAGACAGCTCCATGGAGACTAAAAACAATAGTGGCTAGAACTGATTAACTGATGTTTCTTTCTCTTAGCAAAGTTAGGCACCATGGAGGGGCTCTAACCATTTTTCTCTGTGTGCATGTGTGTGCATGCACACTAAACTTCAACAGCTTTGTCATGCTTTCTGCTAACTTTTGGCACACAGTGTTCCTCAAACAGAACAAACAGCTCCTTTGGAACTGTGAGCAAATTGTCTGCTGTTCTTAAATAATCAGAGCTTTGAAGACTGAATTTCAGGTCAAGTGCTAGTGGTTTTAATTATGGGAAGCCAGAGAGCTTTAGTATGTTACACTGTGGAACAGACGGTCCTGGGGAAGACTTCGCTCTTCTCTGTGCCCTGTTATTCCCTTGTTGCCTGCAACTTCTCACCAACCTTATTTGGCAGATTCAGGTCACAGATAAACTGTACCTCTGTGTGGCAGCTAGGAGTGTTTGTCCTTCCTCTGTGGAAAAGGACAACACAGACCTGCCCCCAGCATATGTTACTCTACTAGAAGTGTTCAGGTGATCCAATCTGAGCTAGTAGGTAAAGGACATTTGAGATGTGGTGATTTCTGGTGGGAGATGGAGATGGGTAACCGGAGTACAGGGCTGTAACATCTGCACCTGACTTTGGTTGACAGGAGCCTTTTTTGGTTTACCGGGGTGGCTATGACTGCAATTTAGCCTCCCAGCTTGATAAAACTTTCCTAAGTAGAAATGACTTCAACTTAAGAGAATTCTTAGGCTTTTCCTAGTGTTTCAACATTGATAAATTCTGAAACTGAATATGGGATTTTAACCAGCTCTTGTAATTCATGCTGTTCAGATCATTCTTCTGTTCAGTTTCGATTTTTGAAACTAAAAGACCAAATCTTAAATGCCTATTTCTTTGGGTTACAAAGTAAATTCTCAGAAAATGCAGTAAGTACAGTGTGCCTGCACACAGCCTGAAACAATAGGTCAAGGCAAGGTGTGAACTGTCCCATTCATCTTAATGGGGTGTTAACTTCAAAACCTCCCTGACGATTTAAATATCAACATTGTTAACTATTTCATTGCTTATCTTGTAAGCAGAAACTTCCAGTTTGTGTTTTATCCTATTCTGAACTTCTGTCCTGTACCTTCAGGTGCCAAAAATCCCAGCTGCACGTCATTCAGTTGCCAAAATCTTCAGCTCCCTGCTGACAATGTCATTGAGGACATTTCAATACACAGTTGTTCAATTGTGAAGATTTTTAAAATGGAAGACTCTCCATTTATAGCTACCATCAAAACAGCTTAAAAAAGTAGTGCACTGAGTAGATCAGCTCCTCAAGTTTAAATCAGAGCCCTCCCTTTTTATGATTGCTATGAATCTATCACAGATTTTCCATATTTAAAGCACTAGGCCACCTTGCTGCAGAGTTTAGAAAAAATACATATGGGACCATGATTTTGATTAACACCATATCCACATGCTTGGTTTTAACTGTTTTTATTATTATTATTATTATTATTTTTTCCTCTGTGAATCTCTGGGTACAAATGTTGTCTTTTTATAAAACCATCACACTCCAGGCTGTTTCTGTAATATTGAAAAGTGCAGTTGGTTACTTCTATATTGGTCCATTTCACTTTATCTAAAAGATAAGCCCTAAGATGAAAATAGAAAAGCCACACAAACATTTAAGAAAAATGTGGAAGTGCTGACTTACAATCCGCATCTGCAAAAATAATGTTTGGGCTTTTCCCACCCAGCTCCAGTGTAACTCTCTTCAAATTACTCCTTCCAGCTGCTTCTTGGATCAGCTTCCCAACCTGAAAGGAAATGGAGACACGTTTTACAGGCAATGTAGTCATACAGTTCACTTTAACAGCCAATGCTGGACATCGCTGGAACTGAGCCTTAAATAATCCAGCAGGTTCTTCAGTCTAAACAGATTCTCATCATCAGTGGACAGCTTTCCAGTTCTCTTTTTTTTTTTTTTTTTAGAATCGGAGAGGGGACAAGGCACAACACAAGGTGTTTGTACCCTTCACCCCTTTGTGTCTATGCTAACATGCTGTAGGATTTATTTTAGAGTGCTTTAGGAGGGCTGAATTAAAAATCTGAAATTGGCATAGCTAGAATCACTTCCATGTGGTACAAAACAGATCTGATAACACAGTATGTATTAAGTCTGTACTAAGCTTACTACTGTTCATTAGTAATAACTGTTATCATGCTTCTTTATATAGTCCAGGCATTAGTTATCCCAAGTGATGAGTGTTAGTAGAATTTATTTCACTCTTATTACTTACAGTTTCTAGAGTGTTAGCCAAACTGTGGGAGGGCACTTGTTTGCTTCAAAATTTATTTTTCAGCATTTAAAGTTTTAAGTAATTTGACACTGAAATCATGATTGAGAATACATCAGATTCTGAGGAAATATTCAGCCTTTTCTGTGGGATTAGCAGCATACAGGCGAATACCAAGCAGTTAGAAATGCACCATCCCAGATCTGACCCTCAGCTGCACCACAGATAATCTTAATATGGGTTGAGGAGGTCAAAAGCACCTCTAAATATCTTTGTAGATTGTGGAGCCAGCTGGAGCAGAATGCAGCCCAATGAGGAAACTGGAGCAGCCTCAAGTTGCAGATCTCACCAAGGAACATGAGGATCGATGGAGTTGTATCTGACAGCTACGTATTTGACATGTTCTGTGTACCCTGTACAGAGGGGGCATGGCATATAGAGAGGCAGCTGTACTCTCTGGAAATTCACCCCTCCCTGGATCAATGAATGAAAAATAAATCAAGATTCTGTACTGTTGAAATGTAACTGTGCCCATACTAAGGAATTATCACAGGTAGATTTAAGACCACACACAGTAAAGCACAGGATTAAGTGTCTGTTTACTACTGATAAACTTGAGAACTTTCATAAGTACTTTCTTTCAAGTGGGACATCTTTTACGATCACACAGAAAGTTAGATGTGAAGTGAGATCTGAGTGAGGCTGCAGTTCGACTTCTTTCTCTAGTATAGTCTACATACTATAGAGTCTAGTATAGTCTCCAGCTGATGAGATTTCTCAGTTTTCTATTTCTAAGGTCAGGTGAGTGGGATTCCTAGCAGTACGGGGTTAATTGATGAGAATCCAAACCTACTAGAGAACTGAAGTCAGTCTGCTGGGAAAGTTAAGTCAGCACTGGAGTAATCAGAAAGCAAATGAAATAGAAACCAGGGCCCCCACAGGGAAAAGAAAAAAAAAAAAAGAAAAAAAAAAAGAAATCCCCCCACAGGGGGGAATTGTGAATGACTTCATGTACCATTGTGATTAACTGTGTATCTGGTGATACCACAGTCGTCTATGAGAGGCTTTTTATTTATTTATTTATTTTAAAGAAATTAACATTAGCTTCTTTTCTTTACCCCTGTATTGATGGAATGGAGTGTTGACATTATCATGAAATTCCTTACATAGCCCCTTAATTGGAACTGATTTTATTGCTGTGTTTGACTGACAGCCAGAAGTGAACATGAAAAAGAAGGACCTTTCCTGCCCTCTACTCCCACTACTTGTATCAAGCACGTCATCTGCAAATTCCAACCTCTTAAACTGTGCTGGAAACGTACACTAAACCAGTGAGAGTGCTGTGTTTATAGCCAGTGCCAGCCAATGCCATTCACACCCTCACTGCCTTGAACCTCCCTCTCTCAAAGAACAACAATCACCTCTTTCCCCACAAAAATCCACAAAGAGCAGAACAGACTGAAGAAACCAGAGCAAGGTGTTCAGCCCTCCATCCTGCCCCCCCTTCCATTCTACCACTTCAATGTCAAAACTGTTCTGTCTGTAAATACAGACTTCAAAAGAACTATATGCAAAGAAGTGATTGGCAAATATGCAAGTCCAAATACTACGAATGGTGAATACTGAAGTCCGTGAGGCTTGGAGACAATGGTGTTAATTTGAAAAAATGTGCCCAGAGTACTGCTATAGAGGGAGGTTATTGTCGATTTTGCAAGTATAAACCTAACAGCCTCACTGTATCCTTCCCATCAGAAATCAGCATAGACATGAGGTTGGTAGGGCTCATGCTGCTCAGCATTTTTCTTCACTGTGCTCCTTTTGTGCCCTACATACACAGGTTGAGAAAAGTCTTAGGGAGGGCACCGGAGCTGTGATTATTTAATGGCAAAGACAGCCTTTTGTAACCGACCCTCTCTTTATGGAGAAAGACAGCATGAAAGGGATAAGTGATAGTGCTCCAATCTGTATGGTCTTTCAGTACATGCTTCCTGGGGTGTCTCTCAGATATATCTGTGCGCTCCCAATAGGCAGTGCAGACTTGCAAGGGAGCACTGGAAGAGAGGACTCCCCCACAGATAATGGAGTTGTGCATTTATTCAGCAGGAATGTTGGCAGAGAAACCCCTGACTCCCCATCCTTGTTTTGAATAGGCTTCAAGATTGATATCAGGAGTATCCCTGGATAGCTTGTGAAGTACCATAACCTTGTAAGCTGCATGGAGGGTGAGGCAGATGTAATTTGGCCCATCTCAAAGAAAACAATCTGTTACTCAGAACAACAACAACAACAAAAGATTAAAGAAACATTTTGGAACACCCCTGTGCAAAACAGCTTCTTGAAGAATAGTTTCTGGACTGTGAACTGTAGGATGTTAGGAATTGAGAGTATACTGTGATAAACAACACTTGCTTGTTGCTTATTTGTACATTATTTGTACATTCTGTGTTGGAAGTTTAACATCTCTTTCAAGAGGATGCCGATGCAGTCATCTTAAATACTTCTGTGCAGAAATTCAAAAAAAAGTCTATTGCCTTTTGTGTTCTCTTAATTTTCTGTTTTCAGACAGTAAACAGTATCTAAATGGTACAGGTGTTTTTGCCTTTCAAAGCACTGGAAGTCTCACAATTCAAAAGCAAACCTCCAAGGTTTGTGATACTTCCTCTATATCTTTGTCAGAATCTCCAGCTTTTCAGCTGCTCTGAGCCTCCTTTCGTCACAGATACATGTTAAGCTATTGGGGAACACCTGAATCAAAGGGAATAGCAGCTTAGACGAATGGCAGATAATTTTATTGCACTCTACCATAGACAAGACTGTGAAGGGTTTGCTTTGTAAATTAAGATTCCATGAACAGTGCAAAAACTGATGGAAGAAACATACATCATCAGCTGCGTAGACATTTTAAGTAACTGGCCTACCCGTTTTTGCTATTATAGTGTTCTTGGGTTATTGGGGAGGTGTCTGAAAAATGGTAAGTGTTGTAAATTACAAGAGATCGATAAACTTCTAGGAGATGGTATGATAAGGTACAAAAATTCCTCTGTTTTCTGGCAGAAAGTCATCAGTGTTTTGGCAAAACTTTAAAACCCATGCTTCTACTTAGTCTATGACGTTTGTATTATTATGATTAATTTTAAATCCAGATTATATGAAAATGTAACATTTTGGGACAAGGATGTTTGGGACATGTCCCCAGATTCAGCAGAGACAAGTGTATTTTAAAATGTTGGCATGAAGAATAGCAGCTTAATTTGACTGTGCAATGCCCTGTGTGAGGACCAGCACTGAAGAAAGCACAGAGAATCGTTCAGCAAGCGAAAAGGGAATCCCAAACAGAAATCCCTGGAGAGAATCCTAAGATATAAATGGCTTATTTGTTCCTTGGGTAAATACTGGCCCTGTGGAAGTCTGCAGCTAAACTCTTACCGACTGAAAGGGTTTGTACGTAACCCCATTTGTTTCAGTTTTAAAAAGGTACATCCCTTTGACATAATAATTGTTGTAGGCCACAGTCATCCAAGGGCAGTTCCCTAAATTCCTCCAAAATTACCAAGGAGGGAAAAAGGAAAGAACAACTTTTAATTCAGGGAACGTAGTTGTCCAAGATATGATCTAACGGGTTAAGCAGAAGCAAGAATTAATATAATATAGAATTAGTACAGAATAGAATGAATAAATGATAATATTGCCTGCCTAAACTATTCTTACTTTGAACAGGGCATGTCAGTAGCACTGTAAGCTAACAGATGTCTCAGAACAGACAAATCACCTTTAGGATTCTTGTTGTTGAAGTGGAAAGTGTTAGGATGTAATTCCTGATGTCCAAAACCAGCATGATCCAGGAGAACTGACACAACTCATTACTAGTGCAGTAGGTAGACATTCTGTCTACATCATGCATTGTGACATTCATATCACTTTGGAAATGAAAGGCGAATCCTGCTGAGTAAATTAGAATCAGTGGTAATACAGCTGTTAGCTACAAACATTTGTTTGGCATGAATCAACCTCAACGCTCCTGTAGTTTGCTTTGATGGTCTCTCTAGTATCTTGTTGACTAATGATGAGATCATGGTTTGTTAATCTAAGTGCATAAAGCAAACATTCTGCCAAGCAAAATGCAGACTCTTCTGTTATTTTTTTTGAAGTTGTTTATAGACCCTTCATTTACACAGGCATCCAGAACAATTTATTGGATATTTATTTGGGTTACTCCATAGAACTGCATGGACATAGACCTGAATCCTATCTTTAATCTGTCTGCCTTTTAATGGGTCATAGTTTGAACAAAGTGGAAAGCAGCCACTTAGGATAAATTTCTAGTTGGCCAAGGCTTCAAATATTTTGTGTACTATCTATGATTCTCATCTCGAGAGCATCTGACAGCTGGAGAGAGTTGTAAGCCACTCTGATTTGGAGGTAACGCATTTGCTATTAGCACTCATTACACTTTTGCAGCAAACAAGATTTTTAATCCAGCCAGTCCTTTAGATGCTCATTTGCTTAGATGCATAGCTTCTATAATCATCTCTAATCTTAAGTCCAAAACAGACTGTGCCTAACTATTCCATGTGCACCAGGAACTTAGAGGTACCCTGTTCCAGTTCAAATGGAGCACACATACAGGCACAGCCAGACAGCTCACAGCAGTCAAAATATATCTGTATTTGCAGTCACTTCGTATTCACAATCCTGTGTGAAAATAAAGGCATAAGAAGAGTAAAGCAGCTTCTTCATGGCTGTTTTTCTATACTATTTGTTGATCTTTTACTTTTCACTACTTTGCAAAAGTTCTTTTGGACAATAAGAAGGTAACTGGAAGGTGAAGAACCACACTGCTTGAGTTAGTACGTGTAAAAATTGTCTCCTCATCAGCAGTTGTCTTGGAAATCAATACGGTCTGCTGCTGATTTAACTGTAGGGGAGGCGACTTATATAACCTCTCCTGTACTTCTGAGCTCTGCAGCGCAATTACACGGGTGAACCAGACATCCAGAGTGTGGATCTGTTCTGAAACTCAGAAAATAAAATGGACTGAATTTTAATTAAATCGTTGGTAGTAAGTCCTACAGGAAAATTTAATTGTTAAACAGAACTAAACCAGTTCCCTTCAACTAGAGACCAGAAAGATCAAGGAGAAATACTGTAAAATGTAATGGGATGCTTAAAAGGCTTGTGATCTTTCAAGGGAAGGTAGGAAAGGGAACAAGTGTTGACATGGTCAGATTAGTTCGGGAAAGATTATTTTTGGCAGTTTAAGTTCAGTGATTGTGGAAGATGAGGAAAAAACGTGTCAGTGAAGCCTTAGAGGAGATGGCCATAATTATGGAGTCTATGGATCAGCTCTGGTTCACTAAAAACAACACGGTAAAAATAAACACTTCTGTTAAAAAGCTGCTGAAGAGTATGAACCAAAGAAAGCAGAGAAGCCAAGAAAGCTGCTGGAACTTAAGGAGACACAGCATTTTTAAGCTTGCTTTCTTAGTATGATTTTTGTTCTTTGAGTGCAACAGTTGTCAACGTGAAATTCATAGCCCACTGGGTGTCTGCAGAGCCCTTCCTTCTGAGATTTAGAGGGAAGAGTTTTGAGAGCCATGTCCTATGGGACTGAGAGAGGAAGTGATCCATGGGAGGGTATTCCACAAGAAGTACTCAAAGGGAAGAAAGAGCTGGAAGACTACTGTTCTTCTGCATAAACTAACCCGTAAAAAGAAGGGTCAGAAAAAAAGAAGTGGAATTTAACAGTGATGGTACCACAAGAAAATAGGTCTTTCTAGATGATTTTTCACATATTACTTGAGAGTGTTTGAAAAGTAAATAGTACTTAATTTTGAAAGCACTAGAGAACCTGAGAAAATACTGTCCCCAAGCGTGACTTTTCTTTTTCCTGCTCAGAGTTAAGCTTCTCCTTGGACTTACTGAACTCCTTAGAAGCAAACAGTTCCCATCAATGTTGGAAACACAAACTAAGCGCACACTGTTCCAAAACCGCAAAACTTTCCATTCCTTGCTACAATAATGTGAAGGCAAATCTTGAGGAGACTGCAAGGATGACATGGCCATCGGTCACTATATTAAACACAATACAATTGTCCACTCACATCTTTAGGCTCAGGAAGTATTTAAATTGTCAACTCCCAGAGGTTGTGAGGCTACAGCAGGGAAAGGATCACACATGCTCTGTTCTTCTGTAAGCAATCTGTTACTGGTCATGTTGCAAGATAAGGTACTAGGCTGGATGGATCTTTGGTGTGGCTATGTCAGACTTTATTGAGATAAGGTCATAAACTTGGCCTTCTTGCTCTTGTTTCTTTTGTCTGTGGAATGGAGTCTATACATTTTACAAAATGTTAGAATTAAAATTATTTGTTGGAAGAGCAACCTGATTTCTGCTGCTTTCTTTTAAAAAAAAAAAACTTTGCAGGAAATAGGTAGCAATAGCCTTTTCTGCGTGTGTGTATGTGAGATTTTTACAGGCAAATAGAAAGTTTTCAATAGGCAGAAGTATACATTTGAAAGGTAAACCATTTATATTTTTCTGTCAAAGAACTCCATGGTAGAAATTTGAGAAGAAAACATGCCTCAGGTATCTAAACTTGAAGATGTTTGCTATTGTATTGATTGGTTTTACTATTAACTTGCTCACGTTGAAAGTATTAATTGCCTTAACTAGCACCTGGATGAAAGGCAGGAATGGAAGTTGCTATCTTGCCATTTACATATCTGATGGCTATCAGAAGTCCACATCACTGAAATGTACAATTGACATGCCTCAGGACTAGAGAGACAAAATATTTCCATTATTATTTCATTAGAAATGGAAAACTGTTTTGGAAAAGTCACACACTCTATTGTTCAGCTCATATCACAGCATTGTGTTTAAAATCACAGAATGTTACAATGTTGACTTGCTCTTACAAAAAATCAGTGTTACAGGAAATCAGAAACAATATGGAATAGTTTACACTAACCCTGCATTAAAACGTTCCATCTGTTCTTGCTTTAGGTTCTTAGAGAATGTCTTTTTCATCTCTGTAATGCTTTTCACTTCCTATTAGTAAGGCTTTTAAAGGTAGGCACTGAGTTAGTATAAAACCCACAGCTTTTGAGTTTAAACGCCTATTAAAACTAAAGCTGTCTGGAGCTACAATAAAAATTTATTTTGGCTACAAAAGACAACTTTGAAACCTAACCCATCTGTATTTTTCCTCCTCCAAACAGTGCAACATCCTGTATAATAGAATATTTATCTTAAACAGAGACCACATATCTTTATGAAAACAATTGTTTCAACTTAATTTATGGGGGGTAATCAGCTCATATTAAGGTTTTCAGTACTCTAGGATGCTAATATAAATTAGTTACAGGAGATGTAAAGACTACAGTAATTCCTCAGAATCATCTGAAATCTGGTGGTGCCATTGACTTAGTACATAACCAGTGTATGTTACAATCTGAAATTGACATAAAAATTCATGTGCATATATTAATTAGAAGACAATTGTGTATGCAAATTAGACATACAACTACATTTTACTGATAATTTAGGCTCATGTGGTAACCTCAAACAATTACAGGATAATTCCACCAATATTAGATTTATTTGAAAGAGTTAATCCTAGTGTCTGCAATCCCTGGGCACACCATGGCTGTACGCACACAGATCTAGTAGGGCTGTCTGGTCAGTCTATTTATTGACTCAACAAACTTGACTCAGTGTGAAGTGCAGCATCCCTGGGATGCATACAGCCTGCAACTGCCACGAGTGGGAGTCAAGCATATCAAAGACAGACTGGATCCCTGGGGTTGAGCTCCCTCCATACAATAGCTTGACAGATTTTGAATTGAAAAGGGCCTGTTTTTAGCACCCTCTAAATATAACCAGCCCTGAAACTCCCATGGAGATTCCTTTCTGTCTGCCTTCAGAGGATGAGATAAGGCTCCTTCTCCTGTGACTTCAGTCTGGAGTAACTCTATCATCCTCCCCCCTCCCACCCAACCCTGATAACAGCTGCCTTTGCACAATCTGACTTGAGGGATTCGTTTCTCTTTCTGCAGATGACAGCCTTACTCTTCAGTCCTAACTTCCTCTGTAACGTCTGCATCATCGAATCACTGCAAGATATTCTGGCATCCAGGAGACCATTGTCTCCGTCATCTTCTGGCCAGCGTCTTTCCATCATTCTGGGAACAGACACCTTGGACAATTTCCTTCCTGCAATCTTTCCTTTCTAGACCTCCTCCTCCTCCTCAGTATACTTGAAAGCAGCATCAAAGCTGAAGTGTATTTGCCCCAGTTTGCCCCCTTCCTCTCCCCTTTTCCCCAAGTATGCCAAGATACACAAATTATGAATGCTAAAGCAGAATTTATGTATGCTGTGATATAAACTGGATGTTCTGCTTACTTGCGTGTGATTCACATCCTCTTAAGCCCACAGGAAATCCCAGCAATATTTTTCTAGCCATATCTGCTGTACTGAGGTGCTGGGCACAGCAGGAGCTGGAGGAAAAGAGCCACTTATGCTGTGATAGTGCTACAGTATATAAGCTTAGCTGGGAGGGACAGACCGGTGGTACATAAATGCATCTCTTTTATTCAGTGTCAGTAAAAAATGTAATGCAAGGACTTAATTCTATCTCCCTAAGTATTTATCTGGGAACACTTACCTCAGTAGATCCAGTAAATGCAATTTTATCAATGCCAACATGAGATGCTATAGCTGCACCAACAATTGGACCAAATCCTGGCAAAATATTGACAACTCCTGGTGGAAAGCCAGCCTGTCAAAATAGGAATGAATGCAGGGAAGCATGATTTATGAAAACTGACAGAGCATGTTAAACCAGCCGTGTGCTGGTAGTTCCTTCTCCATAAGGAGAGATGGACATTATTCCTGTCAATTATTCTTACCTCCTTGATGAGGGCTCCCATATAGAGAGCGCTGAGTGGTGTTTGTTCCGCAGGTTTAATAACTACTGTATTGCCACAGCACAGAGCTGGAGCAATCTTCCATGCAAACATCAGCAGGGGGAAGTTCCACTGTAGGAAAAAATAAAAGTTGATAGATGGAAAAATATTGCAGTGGTGTTTTGATTTCAAGATGTCAAGCTGCTACCTCATTTACTTCTCAGGCCTATCCTCAACATAAATCTTGCCCAGCACAAAGCAAGGATTTTTTTTTTTAATTGCTGCCGTTAAGAAAGTGAGAACAGTGACCTTTCAGTTTTTTTTCTTCAGTTCAAAGAAATAAAGACCCGACCCGCAGTCTTTATAAAAGAATCTTCTGCTATCTGTTATTTTTTTTACTCACAGCTTTTTTTTCATTTACTGTTTTGCAGTTGTCACTTTTAACTCTCACGACAAATGGTTCTTACTACTGATACACTCAGAATGAACGGTTCATGCTGAAGCATTTGTAGATGTACATTTCCATTCTTAGAATACATCTTAAGACAGAAGATTTATACTCAAATTATATAATCACTAAATGATGAAATTACAGTAAAACTCTTCTATAAATGTCAATATTAGGTGAAAGCATTTCATTGGTATCTTTTCTCAAAAATTTCTTACCCTGCAGTTTATATGAAAGGTATGAAAAGGACAGTGCAAAGTTGACAAAAATTGCTTAAATAAAAATTCTGCACCACCATTAATTTCAACTTCATGTAACTGCAGCAGAAAATGTAGTGGGTTGTATTAATTTGGTGTATAAACAAGTTGTGGGTAAAGATAAGTGTAACAAGTCTTTGGCTTTATGCATCCAGGTCTGATCCTAACAACAGGTTAAGTGGATAGTTCCAGTGATTTTGGTGAAAATACTAGCATAATAAAATAAAGGCACTCTCATAAAGGCATAGAACAATCTCCTTTGGAAAGAAAATAGAAACTATCAGTCAGCCACTGGCCAGAACATGTTACTGCCTGATGCATATCAGCTGCCACTCTCATAGACATCTCTCTAGCCCCTGGCTAGCTTGAAAAAATACACAACTGTCTTTTCTTCACCGAACACCCAATTTTTTACTCCCTCAGTTGTTTATAAACTCCGGAGACAAAGTGATGTTTTAATTCCATCTCTAGTATATAAACCTAGGAGGGGAGCTATTGGGCCAACAGCGTGCTGACAGCCTGCACTTGTAATGGTATTGCAAGGAGAGCTTTGACGAGTTTTATAGGGAAGTACGTAGCCCTGTTTATGCTACAAAGCTGCCAAAGAGAGTATGTTTTGATGGAAGCTAGGATGTGAACGAAGACGAGGAGTTTAGTGCTAGGCTTGCTGTTTAATTTTATTTTTGTAATAATATATTTGGTAGTGTAATGGCTGAGTGCATGCAGCGGCCCTGGGGCTTTACTCTGTGACTGGTAGCTGTGGAGGAAATATGTAACAGATTAGCAGTAGTGTTAGAGTAGATGTGTATGACAGCCATGTAGAAGTTTCAAAGTAGAAACTGGGGGGGGGCGAATGAACAAGTGTGGTAGATGGCTGGGTACACCAGACAAAGAGTTTTACAGATCTAAACTAAATAAATCCTGCTTCAGCCCTTGGCCAAGGTTTCTTCACAAGATTTGTCAGTTAAGCTCAATGAGACAATCCAAAGAAATGTCTAGCAACTTCGGGGTTAGCTGTTGAGGTTGCTATTTTGCATCCATGTACTGAATTGAACAACGGCCACAAAGGTGTGAAATCATAAAGATGACTTGTGAATGGAATTGGATAATGCATAGACGTCTGCAGGATGGCTGTAGCCGCAGCGTTTTATGCCTTAACAAAGGCATAAAATAACAACAAATATAAATAGGGAAAACGGGCTTAGCATTGTTGAAGTAATCTTTTCTGGCTGCTCCTCATTTAATGGAAATGCTGCATGTTGCTGTTAAGTGGGTTTGTGGTTAACATGAACAAAATAACATGAACAAAATTTTCAAGGAATGTCTTGATTAGTTCCCCAATGCTTTGTCAAGGAAAAAAGCTTCCACACAATATTTTAATAGCTCTATATGAGCCTCCCATTGAAATTTCTGCCAAAGCCAGTTAACTAGTTCTTCTGAAAAAGTTAGCTTTTCAGTGTAATTCCCATGTCACGTTCAGCAACAGTGTGTTAAGGATGTATATTGGAGTGTAGGGGCAATATTATATTTGACGAAACACTGTGTTCCTCTCTCATAACAAATAAAATAAACATTTAATGTCTCTTACTAGCTACGCAATGTTAATTGTAATGATATGTCTCCTGGAGTTTCTTCTTCTCTTCCAGCCTTGTAAAAGAAATAGCAGGAAAGAATAGAATTAAAATGCATCCCATTCTCCCAGGAACTGAGGAGCCTGTTAAATCACAGTAAAAACTAAATAAATAAAAAGACTGCCACAGCAAAGCATCAATTTTCCATAAGTTGTGTGAACATCCATAACCACAGCCAGCATATTAACACTGTGTTTTGCTTTGCTTGTTTTAATCATGAGA
The DNA here is from genome assembly GCF_964211825.1 of Aythya ferina. Classification (NCBI taxonomy): domain Eukaryota; kingdom Metazoa; phylum Chordata; class Aves; order Anseriformes; family Anatidae; genus Aythya; species Aythya ferina. The sequence continues at coordinate 17,811,121 of NC_140307.1, read as the reverse complement.
ATTCTATGACTTGAGAACTTAACTCCTAATAACAGAGCCTAAACCCTATTAGCATGTTCAAATAAGCATTTGCAGGGAGGCTGTTAAAGATATGTCAACAATATGAGCTCAGCTTTTTTCGTAATGGAAAACACACATAGCTGAGGACCATGTTTTATGTGTCTTTAAAGAGAGCTGGTTTAAATGAAAATAAATAGAAGGCGCTGGTAGAGATACTCACAGGGATGATCTGTCCACACACTCCGATGGGTTCATGTCTTGTAAACGTAAAATAATCTCCATCTGAAACAGATGAGCATGGTTACTCTCAAGTGCAGTTTGACTTGGCAGAACAAACAAAAAAAAAAGCTCTAAGGATCAGCCTTTGATGGCAGTAAAAGAAATAAAGAACTCATGGAAATGTTTTTTCATGAGCTAGCATGGGAAACCTAGGTTCAGGAGCAACCTAATTGTTCTTTCTGCAGAACAAAGGGAGCAGGCAACCCATCAGAAAGTAGCCTGCTTTGTTCCTGGGGAAGGAGGACAAGCTGTACAGCACAAAAAAGGGCAGCAGCAAGGAAACCACTTACTGGCCTCTACTGATTTGGGGATGAGAGAAAAAGGAGTTGCAAAGTCAATTTCCTGAAAGGACTAGAATAAAGTAATATAAAGGCAAATAATACAAGCAGATATGGGAAAATAGTGACATACATCTCCTTCATCTTCCACGGAAGACAAGGGGAGTTGAAAGTAATGGAATGGTACACCAGAGTCCGTAGATGTGGAATGAAGGTGGTAAGCCTGTGACCGATGTGTAACTGAGCACAATTCACTGCAGAACTCAACACTGTGGAGAACATGGGGTCATCACATAGCCATGCCTTGGAGAACAAGGCCTGGATCAGAGGTGGCCTCAAGCTAAACAGGCAGTCAATTTAAGTTGACAGGGAAAAGCTGAATGCAGCTGGAAAACATGATGAGAGAGTAAGAAAAGTTTTCACCAACCTTTTGGACAGATAGAGGTAGATAATTAAATGAAGGGATAAAGCCACTGGAAACTTGGAAATTCTGAGCTTTTCTCACAGGCTTCTGACAGAAGTAAGATTATGGACTAATAAAGATCCTAACAACAAACATGCAGGAAAAGCAGAATGGACACCCACGAACAGGTGTGGATGGTGTGAGGTTTGAGGAAAATACTTAGCTTTCTGACCAGGTAATTATTTTTAAGGTCGGGATAAACAAAAATGGCAAAAACCAATATCCAGAGGTGAGACGTATCATTAATTAAAGCGCATGCTGTTATGCTAGATCTGCAGTCTGTAACTGAAGAAAACACTGTTGAGCTCAGGGCAGCCTGAGTCAGGTCATGAAATAAACAGATCTGTGATTTGGGGTCAGAACTGTGGTCTGTGGAAACCTTTCACATGGCCTGGCCTGCTTAAAGCAGCAGGTCTCTGCTGGCTCATTTTGCACAGCTGGTATAGGGGCTGATGGAGTTCATACTCCTTCACAAAGCTGCCTGGTGGCTGCTGCCTCAGCCCTTGCCTGTGGTCCAGGAGTACGTGCTGCAATTATATATACTGTAGTGATGTAGCTTTCTTCTCAATTGATAAAGAGCAGGAAAATGATGTGCGTGCTGGGACTGGTGAAGGCATTGACTAACCATCAGCTTTGTTAATGTGCATGACCTGCCTCTGTGCAAAGTAGATTAATCACTTTTGTACCTAAACCAATTCTTGTAGCTGTATAAACTAGCCCAGACACACTACCTCTGAATTTAGGTCAAATGTTTTTCAGTGAGGCTACAGCTGAAGGAAGGGTTACAGTAAAGGTGTAACCCAAATGTGTGCCTAGGCTGACAGTGCTTGGTCATCTTGATAAATTTGACTCTCTTTACTTTAAAAAAAAGCATTTCAACTAAGAAAGCATTTGAGAACAATGAGAACGTTACCTGGGATCAATCACAGAAGAGGATTTACCAGGACAGGAAACGGTCAGAGGGAGAACGGGAATAGGAGGAGGAGCAGTTACAATGCTTTTGCTCCCCTTGTCACAGTGCAGGTAGGTGCATGTGCTTCCCTTCACATGGCATGAGAGCACCCGGGCAGCTTTGTGGCCTCTACCCAGGTCTGGAGCTACAGACAGCCTTGTTCAGTATTGGGTGAAAACCTAACTTCACAGTGGAGAGTACATTTTGGGAACCTGCTACAATGTATTTCTGGTGACAGCAAATGGGTTAATCTATAAAGTTTCTTGCATTTAAGTACAGACTTGAAATTGAGTTTGATTAGAAATAACTTCTTTTCAGGTTTGCTCATTTCTGTACCTCTACGTCACAGAATTTTCTCAGTAGAAATCTGAGCTAAAGTAGCTAACAATACATCAGCTGGAGGCTAGAAAGAGAACAGTTATGAGACAGGTACCAATACTGTATAACCAAGACAAGGGACACAACAGAGGAAACAGAAAGGAGTTTCACATCAGGCAAGAAAACAGTCCGTCAGTTTGCTCTGCATTGACAAAATGTCATTGTACTATTTCAATCTCATGATTCCTAACAGCTTCCTTGTGGAGATGAGCATAGTTGTTTCACAAGTAGAGATGATCAGTTTGATTTTCATATTTCACAGATAGGGTTCACATACCATGAGAAGATTCATAAGACCAGACAGAAGTAAAGTAGAAGTCAAAATCATATACAGGCAAAATTGTCTAAGTGCTCAAGAGGCATATAAAAGAGTCTGCTAAAAATACCAGCTTGTAATTGGTATTACTGTGAGAGGTGGATTCTCAGCCAGAAGGATGGTGACAACATAACAGTAACACAGTTAGGTTAGCACCGTATTGACTTCAGATTGTCACTCCATAATCATTGCCACATGTCTGTGTGCTTCATAGCATAAAGTTACAGATAAGTTGAACCTGGTTGCCAAGTCAGACAAATCGTGGTTAATTCTACCAAACGTGGGCAGAACTTTCTTTCCTTAGAGCAATTAATTCCATGCAGAGTTGCTTGTCCTGCTTTCTTCCACTAGACTGTAGACAGTTGCTCTTTTTGAAACCTACTTCCAAAGTTCATTATCCACAGATACTATTAAGACAGGATTTTTTTAGATTGCTTTCTAACACTACGTTTGTGAACATAGCTTCAAGTTATTCAGGAGCTTCAGATGTCTCTGGACAAGTGAAAGATTTATCTAAGAGCTGCCTCATCCATAAGGTAAAGTAAACTGTTAACAGGGCAAAATAACTCAAGTTGGGGAAGTGAATCATTTTTTTCTGAACAGTCAGCATGGAAAGCTCCCTGTGCTCACAAATGAAATTAGTGAGCACAGGGATGAAATGAAGGAGCACAATGAAATGAGTGAAGAGTGAACTTCTAAAACTCTTCTTATTTGTGTATACAACTCATGCTAATGACACAGTCTAAGGTGCTATTGCTGATTCTTGTTACTCTTAGCCTTCTGCTAGCTAGCTGGCAGCCAGAAGGACATTGCCTGAGAAGGTTTTGACAGTCTGATCTAAAATTTTTTTCTAAAAGGTTTGTAGTTTTTTGTTGTTGTTGTTTGTTTGTTTGTTTGTTTTAAACATTCTCAGCTGACATTGAAGAATTGGCATTCTTTAGCCCTCATTGATAATAATAGAGCCTGATCAATTTGCAGCTGCTTAGCACCTGGTCCAGAGATTTGTAATTTCTAAACAGAAAGCCTCATTTATCCAGGGATCTTACTTTGGGACAGCAATACATTCTACAGATGTGTTTGCTGAGATTTCCATCAGATTTCTCTGTAATAGATATTTTATTTGCCTAACAATCGTAGTATAGCCACATGCCTCATACAGCAGCACTCAGCAAACTAGTGTGTGAGAGCAGAGCTGGTTCCTTAAGCTATATTATACCATATATATTGTATGTGAAGATACCTTTACACTTGCATTCAGTTGATTAGTTTAACAGTTTTTAGTCTAACCTCATTTATGTTTTAATTTAAATTATCAAGCCTTTATGAATGGGAGCAAGCAAAAGGCAGTCTGATGGTTTTAGCAATTTTTGGAGCAAAAGGAATGTGACTGTAAAAACCACTGTTCCTCTATTTTCTACTTGTCTATCACTTGCCTATTTTTATTTTATAGGAAAAGAACCCTTCAACAGGAACATAAAAGATTAGGAGGTTTCAGATTTATCAACATACTAAACAGAAAGAAAATCTATCTGGGCTTTATTTTGTTGTTATTGTCTTGTTTGGTTTCCTCTGACAAGCTGATAGTAAGTGAAAGTAAAGAGCACATTGTTTAACACTGGCCTTCAGAACTGATAACCTGAAAATCTGTGAATATCAAAAATCATAACTTATGATTGCACACCACTGGTACCTGTGTTAGCACTGTTGCATTTAGGAAGGCCTGCTGAAAATGTGGCTTCCTCTCCCCTTGCATAGCTCATCAACACTGAGAAATTCAGGGTTTTCATCTATTTCACCATTTGAGGACAATATTTATTCTCCTTAAGCTGGCAGTGCCTTTTGGTGACCGACCTAAATTCTGTGTTCCTGCAGGGCTAACAAGTGAGAAGGAGGTATTCATGGACCAGGGAGAAAGGGATTAGGGAACAGGAAATTTGCTGAATATATGAATTTATGGTGCACTCTGCACTTCTGCATGTTTAAATATGAAAACGCAAGCAGCAAAACCAGGATTTATGAATCTCAGCCTAAATAGCTATGGAAATCTTCACGAGTCCTTACAGGAGAGGCTACACCAGAAATACTAATTTTGTCATTTCTTGGGTGAATATATTCTAGTGATGATAAACATCAGTCAGTACACACTGACATTTTAATAAGCTGAACACCATGATGATTAACACTGTGATAGTTATGATGTTTGCCCTGCTTTGGTAATCTTGTGATTTGTTGTACAGAGACAAAATACTGTACTGCAGCTATCAGGTTACATTATGTAGTTTTAAAGAAATTGGTACTGTACAATGACAAATTCATTTACTTGTGAGTGGGTTTTTTTGGTCTCCTTCAGTAATGTGTAATTAACATGCACGTGCAATTAACGGTGTGCACCATGAAGCTGAAAATCCATAGAATAAATGTTGGTTTTCCTTACCGTTCTCCCAAAGATTCACTTTATGTAGGTAAAAGATAAGTCATTTATCTCAATGACTGCACCTGCATGAAATCATTCTTTGCTATCATGTGCCATTTTGCATAATTATAGCAGTTGGTATATCTAGTCCAGACTGTAAATGAATTTCTTTGCAACAGAAAATTCAGCCTGTATTTGTTAAACAGCTGGGAGGGAGGAGCAGGAGGAGGAAGAGACATGTTGAATAAAAATAACATTGAGGATTTCTTCTGTTATCGTTGTACCAAAAAAATCAGAGCAGAATAACTAGTTTCTTAGCAGTCATAAAGATTACTCTCATACATAAAGTATAAAACTCATCCCACCACATGATTTGAGGAAGCATTTGTAACAAAATATATCTGATATATCTGCAAACTTTCTCAAAGTATACATTAGTTTGGGTCCAGTGTTAGTCTCAAGTAAAATGATTTGCATAGGCAATAGGAAGACATATATAAACAAGATACATAGGTAAGCACGCTGGTTCTTAACCAGGCTGTTAACACCATATTTTTTTGTGTTCTCATCTATTTCTATAAGTATTACAGTATTTCATTGCAGATTTTGAGCCATCTCCTTCTCAGATGGGCATATACAAAAAAAAAACAAAACACTTTTTGCAATGTGCATGTAGGACAGAACAATAGCAGGCCCAGCCCTTGTTAACTTTCAGATATCTGCTTCAGCAGCATCCTACACACTGGAATAAAACAATCTGATTTCATCTTAGTCAGTAAAAGAAGCTTCTCTTCTGTCTTTAATGAAGTAATCTATTAAGGCATTTGGCCTTAATCAGAAGGTTTAGGTGCACACCGATGCTGTAATCTCTCTTACCTACAGGAATGGTCATTCCATGGATTTTGTCTGCCCAACCAGCATAATACCTCAGGGTTTTTATGACTCCTTGAAGGTCTACATAGAAAGCTTGCAAGAAAGGTTTGCCACTGTTGAGTGATTCCATAGTCTAGAGAACAAGAAAAGTCAATATATAAATACAGTAGCATTTTTAGTCTATTGTACTTCCGTATTCACTGTCCAACAGCTCTTCAATCATGAAGACCAACCAGTTACTCTAGAATGACTATGATTTTTAAGCATGTGCATCCATGTGTGTCTGTGTCTGTCTGTCCTGTGTACTTGTGTGCGTGTATCCACATACATGTAGATATGCATGTTTGCATTTTCGACCTAATAGCCACTGTGTTTGGTCCAGATATATAAACACTAAATTGTTTTAATCAGGAGCCAAGATAAAAATGCCTGTCAAACTAGGTTCTGTTATGTTAATGATAACAGCTGAAAAGGGGCTCCTTGTAACCCCGTATAAATGATTTGAATCCATAAAGAGAAGAATGGACATATCCCTCCATATAATTGATGTGAATATAAAAAAATCTCTATATGGCTGCCAAGACTCCTGCTGAGGCCTGAGATATCTATAATGTACAGCCAGTTTATTTATTGCCATCAAATAAACAAACTCTCCTCTAGGGAAGCTCATAAATTAACAGCCTGATGTCCTTATTTTTAAGTTAATATTCCTATTTTTAAAAGTATCTTATAAGCTATCCTCAGGGTTCCTTAAGATCATTTAGCAAAAAGAATGCAATAAAATGTCCTAAGATGTGGAGTAGCTTAACTGACTCTCAATAGCTGCCTAAAAGAAATCATTAAGAATGGGTGAAGTACGCCCATGTGTAACACACCAACCATCAAGTGAATTTCAATAGAGAAGAATAGAAGCCTAATTCTGTGCTGACTTAACATCCCCACGAGCAATTAATGGCATTGCCTGTGGTGCAGTTCAGTAAAGAGCTTGGCTGTGGAAATACAAATCAAATGACAAGCAGAGTAAACTTGATTTGCTGTGCACTTCCTTCTCCCTGTGGCGATTTTACAGTATACACTGGTGGTAAGATGATTTAAGTGTTGACAAAGCTGGAATTAAGATGTTCAGCAGCTTAGTTCAAAGCACTTGACATGCGGAAAACAACATTAACAATGCCACCGTTTAGATGGCTTCACATGTGAGCTAAATAGCGCAATACCCAGAATTCATGTTACCAGTTCAGTTATCATGAAACATTACACCTGATTTTTCATTAATATCTGCACAAATCACTCAGTCTTCCGATTTTTATTTATTTTTTATAAAAGTCACAAGTTTCCATGTCAGGCATATATGTGCGTGCACATTGACACATAACCATTCATTTCTCTTGCGTCCAATTTAAAGCTCGTAATTAATTGAAAGGTTGTTGTTTTTTATGAGCTTTGGATCAGGTTAGGTCTTGAGTAGCCAGTCAGTCATCAAGCTAACTGTAGTATTCAAATATTATTCATGCTAACACATTTATGAGTTAATTTGCTCTCAGAATGTAAAACTGACAGGTGATTTGACTGTTAATTTTTGTGTGCCACTTACAGCAAGAGTTGCCCTGTCTCTTTCGACCAAGTCTGCTAGCTTATCCAAAAGATGGCCTCTTTCCGATGCATCCATTCTCCTCCAAACTGAGCCTAGAGAAAAAGCGAGGCGAGCAGCTCTCACTGCTTTGTCCGTATCAACCTGTCAAGAAGGAACAAATAACAAATGAAGGTAAAAAAGATTACTAGGCTTATGAAATTTGCATTTGTACAATCTCTTAGTCACATGATGGCTTGTTGAACTGGGATTAACAAAAGAACTGTCCAGCAGTGGTAGTCTGGAACTGTTGCTATGATACATACATATATATATATTAAAAAACACACACATATCAACATACATGTATACATATATACCAGTTCATGGGATGCATTACCTTGTCAGCTTCCTGGATCTCGCAGATCTGCTCTCCTGTTGCTGGATTATATACTGGGAATATTCTCCCACTTTCAGAATTTTGCCACTCATTATTGATAAAAATCTAGAAAAGGAGAAAAGTCATCAGTCCCCCTGCATAAACAAACAGTAAAGCATACAACAACAAACTCTGGGAAAGGCTGCAGATCCTAATACAAAAGAGCTAAAGCTTCTTTATGACTGTGAGAATTAGAGTTTTCAAGAGTTCAGGCTCAGCCCATGATGCCTTTCTGTATTCTGTGGTAGTGTCATTGTAGAAACAACGTTGAACTCTAAATAACTAGTTTGACATTAAAATTTAATTCAAGCACTGTAAGCAATAAACTAAAGAAAGAAATATTGTTATTAGAGAAAAAAGCCTTGAAACTGCTGGAGCGAAGACAAGGGTTTGGAGTAATCATTCAATACCCATCTCAGTAAGTAAACATTTGGTCATTGATACAAACCAGTCAAGACTGAATAATCTCAAACATCACCATTCTTCAATACACAGTTGGTTGATTATGGCTACAGTGATGGTTTGCAGCACAGAATTAATGTGCTTATCTGTTTGGAGCAATGGAAATGGTTAAATTCCCTCCGTGTTGACATCATTTTAATTGTCATAGGCAAACCAAATTTGAATTTTAATGGTGATGACAACAGCTGTCTTGGCAGAGGTAATGACAAATTTAGTTACGGTAGATTTTTACTGGTGACTACGGACATACAAGTGTTCTACTGAATGACTTTCAAGAACAGGATGCAATTATTTATCAGCAAATATGAAATAAGGCACTCTAGAAAAATGACCAAGTGAAAGGTTTTCCTGGTATTCAGAGTCTTCCTGCCCTTGAAATCTTTCTAAGAGAAAGAATGAACGTGTTCACATAGTTCAGGAACCATACGGCTGCCTTGGATTTCAGCTATTGATGTTGTTTTGCTGCATGCCATGAGATACAGCTTCAAATGCTGAAGGGGAAGCCCTGACCTCACTGATATCAATGGGAATTTTGCCACTAAAGAAGACATGGTCAGAAAGTCCAAGATAAAAAGTTGCAACACCAATGAGTCTGTAAAATAAAAGATCACAATGAAGACACGGGGGTGCCCATGCATTTTAAAGAAAGAGAAGAGGCTACACACTCATATTTGCATGAGAAGCCAGAGATGCATTTGTAGAGTTTTCTGTTACGAGACATGAGCTTGTTAAGCCTGCTCCAAGCCAAATGGAAGCCATGTAGTTGTGTTCTTATCAGGGCTCAGGCTTGGTGCCCCACTAACTGCATTGACATACATGTAGCTTCCGCTTCAGAGTGGACTCAAGACATGGGCAGAAGGAGCTTGTGCCTGCCTCAGAAAAACCTTGCAGATATAACAACTGCACACAGAAACTAATGATGACGTACTTTTACTTGCATGGTTACATTTCCATTGCATTTCTGTATCTGTACCTCTAACCTCAACCATTTTGCTGTATGTCCTTCTATCCATTTCAGAGTCCATCTGAAGTAAACTTATCTTTCATCTTCCCTCTACTTTTTTGTTTGTGTTTTTGAAGGTAATTGAACCCAGGACCCACTGAATCATTTCCCATCTATTGCCTACTTTGAACACTGTATTTACCTTGAACCTTTTCATGTCCTTGAACTGTAAGCCCCTTGGACTATGGGCAGTGTCTTTGTGCTCATTGATTGCACAGCTTTTCGAATTGAGGTATTGGTCCCTGATAAGACCAATGGAGCTAACCCAGACAAATGAGTTTTGGAGCCAACCAGCCAAAATAAGTCAACAAAAGAATCATTGGTGTCATCTGTAGTGACTAACACCATAAGCCAAAAATCCTCCAGTGTATCACCATCATTTTTTAGATCATATGTAACTGAAAACAAAGGAACTCAGATCTGTGACCTGTGTGGAAGAAGGATTTTTACCAACATCCTTTCCGTGGAGTTCAGTGGAGTTTACTACACAGGCATGGTAGGGGAGTACACTGAGGAGGGAGGGGAAGGGAGAAGAGCTTGCAGCTTCAGGAGCAGATGGCCAAAAGAGATGTAAAGATGTTTGTTTAAGGTTACATTATGTACATAAACACATAGGTTTCTTGTGTGATCTCTTGAAATAGATTCTTGTCTTGAAAGAATAAAACAGGTTGAGTGAAACAACCTAAGTGAAGGCAACTGCAATTTACTGCTCTTCCTATACAGAAGTGATCTGCTCTTTTTTAAAGAGATTTAAAAATGTTAACTACATTCTGCTGAGATGAACACCTGATCATCAGGTTTGCCTGTACAAAGGACATGTTGAAGTAGATTTTACCATAGAAATAAGAAATAGTGCCTTGGAATTGCACAAGGGTGTTGCAATGCAAGTTGACTGGAACTATATTTTATTGAATACTCCGTTTATCCCACAGGCTTAGAAAAAGAATAGCAATAGCAAATATTTCAGATAGGACATGGGAAAGATCTACTTGGCATAAAGTTAGAGTTGAAGGCAAGAGAAATTGCTACTGTTAATGGTTAATGTTAGTTTCTTCCTGTTCCACTTTCTATAAACAAGGTATTGCCTATACAAGCTCATTACTGTAAACTGAGCACATTTAAATTGGCAGTAAAATCAGAGTATTTACTCTAGTGCACATATAAAGTACCTAGTCCCATGTTTTGGAATGGTTTCAAGTCTTGAAATCCAGCAGCTGGCGGCTTTACAAGCAAAACCTTACACTTAAATAATTCACTTTTGAAAGTTTTAGGTGTTCTGTGTCAGGTAGTACCATTCAGCAGATATTCCTACCACCAAGACTTAGATTCTTTTGCAATAAATTTGCATTCACAGGGGCTTTTATAACTCTTCCAGCACTACTGGCTCCAATGGCTGTTGATTAAACATATATATCCTGTACATTTAATCTGACTTTCATTATGGCCACTTCGTAAAAATGCCATGAAATGGACAAGCGATGACACATTGCAAGAACAAGGAATCCCTGCAAAGCCTCAAATTGTTTTTTTTCCTCCCTTATTTATAGTGACCGTGGTAAAGGCTAACTCTAAATCAGAGAGAATATTTGACAGCAAATGTTCCTATCTATGGATTATATATAACCCATCCAAAACACCAGATGAAAAAAGGATAACCCCAGAAAAAATAAGGGCTTGCTTCCATGTAAATCATGCTACAAATTGGACAACACCCAGTGAGTTCATTGTTCAACCTCAATTGTGAAGGCTATTCACATTTACTATTCCCCTGGAATCAATGTTAATTAAGGCTGACTGGGGCTATAAATCAGCCTTTGGTTTTTACAACTTAATTCAGCATTAAGCATATATATGTAAATAAAAGGTAACTGATTAACCACTTGAGTTTTCCAGGAGTTACTGAGGTAATTTGTTTTTGTTTGAGTCCTAGTGTTACCTTTTGTGGTTTGCAGTAGGGAAAAGAAAAAGTGTATAGTATGTCATGTATTTGCTATGTGGTATTGTGAGTAGTTAAATAATCTGGCCTGTTGGGTGCTATCAACAAAACTTTGCCAAAATGGAAAGGGAAGAAGGAAACGCTTGAAAACTTTTGGAACACAGGAACATGGAGTTTGCCATCTCCTCTCAGAAGAGCCAATAACTGCAGTAATGTCCAACCAGTAAGAGAAAAGGCAACCCTTCTGCTTTATTGAGGTGTCCCCGTCAGCACAGGCATTTGGCTAAGAACAAACCCAACAGGCAGAACAGACGCTGCCTCCTGTAAATGAGGAATCTGGATGTAGCTGGTGTCCAGTAGTCTAGAGAGGAGGGTAACCACTGTTTCTTCACCAGCAGTGCAGCCTGAGGCACCCTGCAAGACAGGGCAGTAGCGGGGGTAGTGGATGGGTGGGTGTGTATGTGCACAGGATGGGCAAGCCTAGCAGGCAGGTACCTCACAGCACAACAGGTAACCCATCCTAAAGGTATCTTGGTAATTTCTGTTCCCCTCCAAATGAAAGGTAGAGAGGATGTGGCTTTTCCTAAAAGGACAGGCACTGTCTCCCAGGCTCTAATAACCTCTTCCTCATACGCACATGCCTTACATAGACTTTTTGGTATTTAGAACTTTGCAAGATAATGGTGCCACCACGTAATTGCTACATTCAAATTCTGCCCATGGTTACTTATATACAGCCACTGCTGATTCCTTTAAGAGATGCACTTGACTAACCAAGGAAGCATTCTGGCTCATCATATAGGGTACATGACTATTCAGAGCTTACGAGATACCGTAACATACAAACCTGTGTACAAAGGAAAAAGAACATTTAGAATTACCATGTAGAAATTCAAGTTACTTGAGACTCTGATGAAATGTAGTTGGAAGGAAATCATATACTGTACTTTGAGTAAGACCTGCATTTAAAAAGCACTGGGCATTGAATTCAATAGCATTGTTGTACGATCATCATCTTTGAAATCAAGCCGCGAGTAGGTGTCTTTAGTTTAAAGCAAAGCAAATAAAGCTTTGCAAATAAGCAAATACAGTATCTTGTATAAGTAGCCATCTGACCCAGTTGGCTTGCTAATGGTTAGCAACTTAGTGTTCATTTCAAACTATGGAGGTAATTCATTTCTAAATAGGAGTGATAAACAGTCAAAGAGAAAGGGATTTGTACAAAACATCTGCAATGCCGTAGTAGCAAAATTTACAGCAGGGAGGAAATATGCAGGATTTTATGTTTTCATCACTATTTACCACTGAGGAAGTACAATACAACAATCATTTCGTGTGTGTGTATAAATACAGAATTAAAATGCAGCACAGAAATAATACCACCTTTACAGCTCTTAGCTTGGTTTTCTGGCACTACAAATTCCATCTTATATTCACCCAGGGGCTAGCCCTGGATTTGGAAAGGGGGGGCTGATTCTTAAATTCATTGAGGAGTCCTGCTTGCTCTCTTTTTTTGTATCATCTCTAACAACATAGGAAAAAAAAGTAATTTGGGTTACTTTAAGTCAGAAGAGCAATCAACACAGGTGGCAACAATGTAACTTTTCATTTCCTTCCTTGAAAATATTCTCAAATGATGTGCAAATGAAATGATGATCTGCATTCTTAATTTGATATTGCTTAGTGATGATGTCACCAGACATTTTCTTCAGACTCTCCAGCTGTATAAGTAAGAACTGCAGCCAGTGGACAGACAGTGGCCTAGCCTTCAGCTCTTTAGAGGTGGAATTATTTTCCCATGAATTTAATAAACAATGTTTTTGTACTGTTGCAGCTCCAGAAATGTTTTTTTGATACAGGAAGAAGATTTTAACATCCAAATAATAATGGCTTCCCACAGGAGATATGGTTCTGGATGAATGGAGGAATGAATGGGAATTTCCTAACTCAATTGATTTAGTAGCTGGTTATAGTTTCATTCCATCAAAGATCTTTTTTTCATATGTGGCTTCCTCCTTAGAGAGCCTTTGACATTAAATCTGCGAGGATGGGGGAGGGGGCATCAGATGCCAAAGTACTTTATAAAAGAATCACAGCTGTTCAGCCTTCAGCATCTTCTCATAGCTGGAGGCATTAAAAAATACATATAAAGGCTTTTTTTTGTGTGTGTGTGTGATGGGGTGGGGGACATACAACCATTTTAGAGGCATGCAAAAAATCCAGCAGCAGCATTTCCCTTGGTAAATACTTCATAACATCACAGATACCGGGCACCTGTGCCTCAGTCTGGTCAGGAAATTTCATATCCTTTCCCATCACAGCAATTTCATTTCCTCTCCTTTGGAAACAATTCAGGAGTCCTAATGATTAGTACAATTGCAAGGGAATGAAGTAGAAGGGATTGCCAATCAGAGGTGCAGATTGTTTATTTTCTCAGGCTTTGTTTTCCTCCACTTTTATGGCTGTCTTGATACAACAAATCTCTTACTTTCTAGCCAGAGCATTTTGTGGGGCACTCTTGGGATTGACTGGAAACCAACAGCTGGCTACAGAACCAGCAAAACCTGGTTTATAAACAGGCATTAGGAAAGCAAAAGCCAACTGAAGCAGACTGACTGAGGACTGGTCAGCAATTGAATAGCAGCAGTGCTCTGTTTAGAAGGGGATCGTTCAGGTCAACAGTAGGACTGAGATGCTCTTTGCCATGCAGTTCACAAGTTGGACTCGGAAGCCAGCCTTCCCAAATGTGTCAGTGCTGAGTCCTGCTTCGTAAGGCAGTCAGCACGCGAGCCTTTCATCGGGCAGTGCCAAAGACTGCATCACTTTCCTGCTTATATTAAGGCTTACTCTGGCTTGAGCACACAACCACAAATGGTTATCATGGTTTGCATTTCAGTTACCACAGAGCAATATCGCTCCTGCAATAGTGACCCAGGCTTTGGTTCTTGTAATGAGATACTGTTCAAATGTAGAGGAATTATAATTATTTTGAGAGGAGTAACAGTGAACTATACATGAATAACAATGACCTTTGCACTAAGTTTAATTCTGGCAAGCACTCTGCTATGGCTATAGCTGGTTTTCAGCTATTAAAGGTCCAATCCGTTCCTCATTAATCAACAGGAAACCTCCAACTGGTTTCAGTGGGAGCTGGATCAAGCAACAGCAACAGCCTGCGGAGGGGTGTTTATACTCAGAGACAAAGCTATTTCACTGGAGACTTGACACCCACTCCAGAGCCTGTGAGGTCTGCAAAGGCCAAACAAAACCAGAACAGACTGATTTTTATTCTTCTTTGCCCGTTTCTGTTTCTTTGCTGACATTCTAGTTCATCGTGGCTCCTTCCCTCTCTCTACCTCACCTGCCCTCAAAAGAGAGTTCTTTTCTAAAACTGTGTGTATTTGGGGATTTGTCATGATTGTATCTTTTAACTCATTTGGTGCCCGGAGTCAGAAGGACCATGCAATAGCCTCTACACATGGTCTGCTATAAATGAAGGTTTCCTTCATAAACTGAAGCTAGAAATTTCACTTAAGAAAGTCTAAAATTCAGAGTGTACTGAGATGCCTGGAGAACTTTAAACATTTACAAACATACTACAGCAGGAGGATCAAAAAAGCAGAAGTGGACAGGAAACACAAAAGCGAACGAGGCTGCTCTGGTTTCACTGTCAGTGCAGAGGTATTTTGCAGTGTGGCAGAATTATGTCTATGCAACCTGAGTCCTGTGCCCTGGGTACATGTCTGGATGAGAAGATGGGGTGTTCATCTTCTCTGGATATAACTTCCAAGTAACAATGCCTGAGCCAAGCCTACTGAAATCAGTCCTTGACAAACAGTCCTTGACATCAGCAGAGTTTGGTTCAGACGCTGAGTATTTAAAATAGGTGACTGCCTCAAGCTCAAGACATTTCAGCATGTGTAAATGAACTCAGACACAAAGCTGGAGGATTCGTATGGTCTAGCACCTGATGGCACTTGCTGTGGAAGTTCTGGCTCTTTGCTGTCCCTGCGGGGCAGGAGGAGAGGGAGGCATTCCCCAAGGACTGCAACTGTTGTGCTGGCCCGCTAATCCAGACATCTTGTTTAGGTGCTTAAGGACAAATAGGCAGGTGCCCCCAGCCACTCACAGTTGGTGTATGTTTTGGGAACGGTATGCTAGGAACCGGGTGTGAGTGGGAGGAGAAATGTGGGGCAATGCAGGTTCACTGTGCAGCAAATGGAATCAGAAAAGGCTCGAAACTTCCTGTCAGTCTGCTGTGAAAGTGGAATGTAACATGATTTTTTTTTCTCCTCTGTGTCCCAAGTCCCTCACACCAAATGTTTGATCTGCCTATCTTCCTGCCTTAATTAGTCTTCTGTCTTTCTGGGAGTTGAGTCTGTTCTTTTGCAAATGGCAGCACATCAGACAGGGGAAACCTGTCATGTTTGTTTTCTAAGCTGTAGGGGGCACCCATTTGAAAAAGACTCATGGCTTATCTAAACGTTTTTGTTTGTATGATTTTGAATTAGGAAGTTTGAGTAATTAGTTGAGGAGATTAAATAAGTCTTTACAACATGCAGTAGCATGCTTACTTGGCTTTTCTTTTTTTTTTTTTTCTTTCCCCATAAGTATGTCCTGCACAAAACTCAGGCTACCAAAGAGTGATGGTATCCTTTTCTATTTTAGTTTCTCACTGTGCCACACTGATGTAGCATCCATTATTTCAATTTAGTCTCATTGAAGGGACTACTTTGCATCCGGTTATTTGAGAAAATTAGCCTAAAGAGAAGAAACTTCAGATTGTATTTTTTGTTGAACTATACCCACCACAAACATTTCATTCATTTTGGCTGTCTTCTTAAGACTTGTGGGAAGAAAAAAAAAAAAAAAAACACAAAACAAACAAAACCACAAAACACAGCCCTATTTACAGCACATAAAGACTGTAAGTAAAGTAATTTTTACTTTTCAAAGTAACTTCAAAGTAATTTTTTTTTTTCCTTTTTCAGTTAAGGAAGAATTTTTTGTACTGTTAGTAGCAAAATACAGAAGCAATTACAGTTTCCTGTAGCTCAGGTAATATTTTATGCATTCCTAAGAAACTAAGCTCCCAAGCTTCACTCATCCTTTCACTTGTGGGGTTTTCCTTAATTGCTGAAGAAAAACATATACTGTCTTGCTCTGTGCTGTATCAGATTTATTTTTTTTTTCCTGAAGATAAGATGCCTAAAAAATTGTATATGCTCTGGTTTTCTACTGATAACAAAGAAAAGCCATCACTGAACAACATGGGTAAGGATGGTGGTGCTTTTATGCAGTATATGATATTTGGTGGCACTTACTGCAACTTAAAAATGAAATAATGAAAGATTTCTACAAATCCATTAAACCAGGAGAGAAGGGGAGGGAGTATTTGTTTACAGAATCAATTATTGAGCTGTCACTGGACTTTAATGAAGTTGTGACTATTAAGAACTTGATCCTGGAAACCCTTCCACAAGCACTCATTTAAGACTGTGGGAATGAGGGGTTTGTATAAACAAGGTTAATATTAGTCTGTAGTATTCCTGTGTTTTGCATTGTTTGTGCATTGCAGGTGTTGTGTGCTCACTATGTGCAACATAAAACAAGGCAATCTTTTTATTTGTACATGGGAGACATTCTGCCATTTAAAAGAATGTAGCAGATTATTTCTAGGTAACTGTTTGCCTTTAAATGCTCATCACCAAAGAACAAGGTCTTAGAAATCAGCTATGCTGTGTAAATATATACTCCTCCTAGGATTTCACACTATAGGCAACACAGAAAAATACAACGGACAAATACTTTTCAACCTAAAAGCTCCATCTGAGAAAATTACCTTACACATGAGAAATTGCTGGAATGTCAACTTCATTTGCAGTGGCCCCTTATGGCCTGATCACCCTCCCTGGCACGATAAATCACTGGCAAGATCCTTACCTTAACACGTTTGATCTCAGCTCAGCAAGACTTGGTTTTGATGTGAAGAACTCCAGATCTGTTAGGTCAGAGACAAATAGCAGAGCCACTGACCTGCAAAGTGCTAACTCTATATTAGACCCAAGTGAGCAGCCATAAGCTCCTGGTAAGTTTGCCTTCACTTGTACTTTGCATCCTGAATATTTTCAAATACTACTGTTAGAATGCTTTGTTAAATGATGCCAATGACATTTCCTTTCATGTCATTCTGCACATACAGAATCCACAAAAAGTCAAACAAACAAATAACCAAGCACTATGAGAAGCATTGTCTTGGATAACCTGCGCTTCAGGCTACATGAAATCAAACTCTGTACTCATCAATGTATTTGGTTTACATAAATGGTTTGCAGTGTCCCTTTTCTGTCTAAACCATGTTTACCAATAGGTATCATAAATAACTGTATTTACTACTGCACTCGTTGAGGTGATTGTAAGTGCCTGGATGCACGTCTGTACATACAACTTCAAATTACTCCTAAAAGAATAAAAATCTGTCTTGTGAAGTTTGTGTTCAAGTCTAAACTTTCACAAAGACCAGATGTTGCTCAAGACTTGCAGCCTCAGTTTGAAACTATTCCTTATTATCCTGGTTAAACAGTCACTTATCTCAAGGATAGTGAGCAAGAGTGTTAGTCTACCAGAAAATTGGATGTTCTTAATGGGCTTTTGGGGGAGAATAGCTTTGCATCATCAGCATTAAGTTAAATCACATTAAGTACCTACTTACAACACAGGGATTACCACTTATGACATCTCTGGTGAAAGCCTTTAAAACAAATTGTTGTGTTTGTTAGAAGAAGCTGTGAGATAACAATTCCCAGAAGTCTGATTTATAAACCTTTTTGCTCTTCAAGAAGATGCAAAGCAACACTACACCTCTCCTCTTATTCAATACTGCAATGAAATCTCTCAGGCTGTAAATTCTTTTCAATAAAAAGGCTTGGGAAATCTTGATTTATTTACTGGAGGATATTCCTCTGGAGAGAAGCAGCCTTTAACTAGATTCCTTTGCTTCAGAGTTCAGTTCTTATTTCTTCTGCAGTTCTTTCTGCTGATTAGACACTGACTTTACACATACAGAACTGGAATAGGCCGTTCTACTTTTTATTATTCATAAGACTGATTGGAGAGAACCGGGCTTAAGCTGTCAAAGTATCCTGCTGTGCTTGGGTACCTGACAAATTTACACCCTAAAGTACACTGTGGTGCTAAGACTAAAATGGGATGTGTCCTTACAGTCCCAAGCAAATAAACCACTTCAGGGTGTAGCAAAATAATGCCAGTATTTAATAGAGTTTCACATTTTTATATATGGTTGGAAAGCTATTCCATATAGAAATGTAGGCCTGCATGAAAAATGAGATCTACTTATCTTTAAATAGAAGCAGACCAGTAACTCTGAGCATGTAAATTAAAAACACGACCCTCACCTTTTGCCAAACATGAAGCATTAAAAACATGGACTAAGGCAAAAACAAAGTCTAACTACACAGAGATTTCCTTAAATGAGCAAAGTAAGTTATAAGTCTTGTCAATAAAAAGCCTTCCTTAAAAACAATGTTCATATACATAGTTCTGAGATTTTTTTTTCCCCATTTCCTTTAAAATTTGTGGTTCTCTTCTCCTTTCGAACCAAATTCCCTTTTTCTCTGCTGGAGCCCCTTGTAATGATACCAGAATGTGGGCAAATCTCATTAGTCTCCCTGCTGTTTACAAGACAGGATTTATGCTCAGTGTAGTGAACACAATGACACATGGCTAAAAACCACCATCAGGACTTAAACCTGAGATATTTTTCACCCAGACATTGCAAATACTGTTGGCATGTACAGGTACGAAAAACAGTATTAATGACTGCAAACATAAGTCACCCAGCTTTCTGTAAAGAGTATACCAATAACTAGCAATTTGTTAAAGGTTAATTTCATGCAACCTCTGGCAGTTATCTGGTATAAGATATGTCACCAATTCAATCCATTAAGTAATAACTAAATTCTCATGGGACCTAGCTGAAGTCAAATGTTGTTATTCCAGGTTCACTGCTTTTAGTCTCCCTGAAGACCATTTAGGCAAACAGCTGGAAGAGCTGACTACAGAGGTTCCCAGTCACAGGGAATCACTCTAGGAAAGCAAGTAAAGGCTTCTAACCAGGAAATAAGTTATCAAGGATTGGTCCTAATGCTCCCTCAAGGAGAGAAATGAAATGAGTCTGAGCAAGAGCATGAGCACACTTGTGTTTCAGCTAGAAGAATCCAAACATTAAAAGCCATTGTCTTGGCTGATGGCAGGGAGAGCTATGCTGCACCAATTGCTGGGCAGCTTCTGCACGTGGCTCACGATTGTCATCTAAATAGCAGGGCCTGCCTTCTTTCTCTGTGTTGAAGTGCTTTACTGCAACAAAACCTGTGAGAAGAAACTAATCCGATGCAACAACCTGGTCTTCCAGTGTTTTTTCCACATTGCACTGATGGAAATCCTTCTCCTAAGAGGAAAGTACAGAAGGAAGCAATGCCGCAAGCTTCACCTCAAGTCATAATGCAGATTTTCTAGCAAGGACGACTCTGCCTCCCAGATAACACTCAAGGGAATGACAAGAGACAACAACTGATACAGCCAGTGCTCCAAGTGACACAGAAAGAGAGCAAAGAGCATGAAGAGATCTTTTTGTCAATATTGTGTGTACATACATAGGTGAGTGCAGAGAAAAGAGCATAATAATTGTATACGTGTAAACACTGCCTCTGAAATTCACCTGTATTTCCATTTCCCCAGAATAGTGCACAGAGAAAAAGAGGTTTTTCTGTTCTAGTAGTCTGGCTGGTTTAGCAAGAGATCCTGCCTCTGCCACTGACCTACTGTCTCAGATGGTCATGGTTACACTCCCACAATTTTAAACTCCCCCATCCGTGAAGAAACTTCGTCACCAGTTTTACAGTGAGACTGAATCAATTCATGCTTTCTAAAAGCTTTGACGGAAAGAGATGAATATTAACGTTTGCAGTTGTGTGATGCTAGCTAAAAATGTCTTTACTAATGTAAGAAATGGACTTTAAAATTGCTCTTGAAGGGCTGGAACACCAAGACGAGGTCATCAGCAGCACAGCTAGCACATTTAGTGTTAATTTAAAATCACAGATTCAGAGGACAAGTGAAAAAACAGAGCTTGATTATCACCTCTTAGGACAACAGCATCCCAGAGACATCACAAAAGACAGAAGAGGCCGTTAGGTAGCTGTAGTAAAAAAAGTGTGGTAAAGACAAAGAGAAGAAAACCAACAAAACATCAACACTGATAGAAAATGTGAAAGCTTAGCCAGATGTCCTGAAAAAAACCTGTGCATGTTTCTCAAGGTCTGTGCAGGCCATTCTGGTACAAGACTGCTGCAACCATATGTCACAACCAAAGAAACTGGAGAAAATAAAATAAACCTCCTGATTTGGAAAGGCAGATGGTAATTTCTTGATAGTTTCTAACTACTCAAAAATAAACTACTTCTGTTACAACCAAAAAGACACATGAGTAAATGTAAAAAGTGTATGTTATGGTATACTGGTAAGTTTTGAAAATACTCACTGGAATGAGGACAATGCTTTTATTATGCCTGGATGCAAAGAACATTTAAAATAAACTCCAAATAAGTTTCAAATAACAAAATTGTTCTTAAAAAAATAATTCTATGCATCCAACTGTCAGTTACATAAATGCTTCCTCATATGACTTTGACAGTGTAAAGAAGTATTAAAGCTAGTTTAAATGTAATTTCTATTTTAAGGACTTTTAACACTGGCAGAGTGGTAAATGAGAATGAGGTGCAATGTCATGGGAAGTGCTTTAGTGGTTAGGCTGAAAAGACTTTACAGGGTTTTTCAACTAACTAGATCACAATTTTCATCTAGGTCATCTTACAGTTATGAAATAAAAGCACAAGTGCCAATAAACCGGCATAAGAAACCTAAGTGTGAAAATGGGTGGTCTGGACTGTATCACAGAGAGGAAAAAGAAATAGCCTTTTTTGAACATAAGGGGATGCGAATTATCAGAGACATACCACGATTTCTAGCTATAAACTTAGGCAGAGAGGACAAGTCAGGCTCTGTAGAGGGGGGATTAGCTCTGTATGCAAGGATTTCCATGGATATTCTATGGAACAGAAATATTTGGGAGCCAGAGACATAACATACACCCATGGATGTAGAGGCAGCATAGGTCGTGAAGTATAACAGCAGGAGCCAATACTGACTTCTGGATTAGAACAACTGAAGGGACGCTGAAGTGGAAAAAGAACAGGAAGGCAATAAAAGATGAGTGCAACAGTAACTGTATGTTAGGTCAGTGAGAGCTGCATTGAGAGTGTCTAGTGGGCATACAGTTCTCTATATTCTAATCTAAACAACATTTGACATTGTCCTGTCAAGGACTAAAAATTGTGTCTGAACCCCTGAGAAATGGTTACCACATAAATAATTTCAGCTTCATTGCAGGAGAGAAACACATGAAGAAGCCCTACTGTCTGGGATACTAAACTTCAAGAAGGGGAGGTTTTTTTAAAGGAAGTAACTTAGAAACTCCCTGCTTGAAGCTAGGAAATTAAAATCCATAGAATCAGCATGGAGGCTTAAGAATGTGAAAGAGTCAAAGATTTGCATTCCCAAGACTAAAAGTGGGAAGCAGAAGCAAGAAAACAAATGGGGTGGCTAAGCAGAAAGATACCAGAGGAAATGCAGGCCAAAAGAAAGACAGAAAGAAAGTGCTAACTTTAAAAGGCTGCAAAGTACAAACTGAAAATGAAAAATTGTTACTAAATATACTGAAGAAAAATATACAAAAAAGATAACACAATTAAACAGCCAAGAGAAGACTACGTTTAACAAATAAGTAAATTCAGTCTGTGGGAGAGCAGCTGGATTTTTAGAACAACCTGGTTATGAAAGGTAAAAGAACGGAGACTGAAAATATTTCCAGAAATTGCTGCTCATTTGGAGTGTCCTAATTTGGCTATTGGTAGCCAAATATAATACGTATATCATCTATACGTAGATGATTATTCTGGCTGGAATTTGATGAGTTGTATGGCCAAGGGAGGACAAGCAGAACCACGAGTTTGTACACAGATGACAGGTAAAATACTTGTTCTGGGAATGCATCTTTACTAAAAATCTAACAACAACAATACACCGAAGACTATGCTCAAGATCAGGGTACTTCAGTCTCAAGTGTGCTGCAGAGACGAATTTCAGTTTCTTAAAGAAATCCCAAATGCCAATTCATCTCAATTCTTCCACTTTACAAGGCTAAGGCATCAGGAATTGCGTGAAAGCCACCAAAGATATCCCAGGGTGATGGTGATGGTGTATTAAGTGGTGTTCTTCCCACTGAAGCATGAGAGAGCAATGCTACAGCACAGACCTGAGAGGTCCTTCTGTGTGCAGAGGCCCTATTTCAGATGAAACGGAGACCATCAGACCTGACCGTGTCTAATCACTTGAAGCCACATTTAAGGCTAGCTGACCTATTCACATGAGGATAGGATTAGCTTCTATATGACTGTCAAATAACACCTCCATTTACCTGAAAAACAAGTAAATAGTTCTGCTTTGGAAATAAATCAGTTTCACTTTAGAGTGCAGCCTTTGCCTGTGTAAATATGTGTGTTTAAATTTCAATAAGGAAAAGCACTTCTAAGAACTAGAGTCAAAATGGAGGGGTTTTGTGTAATCATTGCTAGATGACCAAAGCACAACATGAGGATAGTGTCTTCCTGGCATCCTGCTTCCATCTGAGGCCGCAGCCTGTTCTTCCATGCACCACTTCCTATGTCTTTACAACTGTCCAAATGAATTCTTGTAACTCACTTCTTTTAAATTGGGGGCATATTGGAAATCCACATGGAAATTAGCAAAGTATATCCTTTCTGTAACCACAACACCTGCTGTTGGCCTCTGCACAGCTGTGCCACCGGCTTCCCTTTAGGTTCTGGGTACAATTCAAAGTATTGATTACCCACGAATCCCTCACAGATGAAGGTCTATATATTTGAGCGGTCAGCGCAGTCCGTGTGTTTTAACCTCCAGCTGTGGTCAACTGAGATTGAACTGACCTTAAAAATTTTCACGTGGGTCACAGAATTCGATGTAGATAGTTCTCTGCTCTGAAATGTTTTCCCACTTCAGTCCAGCAAAGCTGGAATGCATTGTGTTTCAAGTCATAAGGTAAAAATCTAATTCACTAGGCTCTCTGGGAGAGGAACTGATTTCAAGTGAAAGAGAACTGAGTCCTTTTTTTTTCTTTTGACAGTTGGAGCAATGATATTGCCCAACACTTTGATGTGGCTTCCTGTATCATACTTCTCATAATGAAACATTCCTATATTTAAAGCTTAGTTACACTGTATCACTTAAAATTGATGTGTCACGTTTACATCGTGGAGGTAGATTTCTGTTAAAAGTAACAGACAATGCTGGTTGGTAGAAATATGTTTTTAGACAAACTCTGAAACGCAGAACTTGTGTTTTGGAAAAAAAAAAAAAAACACAAACACCAACTGCAAATACATGTATGCAGTCCAAACAGGAATTCATCAATTCATTTAAATAATAATAAAAGTAATGAATGATTGGGTCCTTAGATGGCAATAATTTTTAAACCTCATCTTTCTTTATGTATATATACATATATATGTTTGGTAATAAGTCTTCACATAGCTATTTATGTGCTTATTTGTGTTTGAATAGGGATGCTAGCACTTGTCTGAGGATTCCTCAGCAGAATCCTCAGAAATCTTGGACAAAATGATAACTTTCTGAACATTTTTCATATCTATAAACATAAACATACTTATGTTTACATTTACATAGCTTCCTTAAAATGCTGTCTCTGTGTAAATCCATTTTATAAATGCATTTCTTTCCGATGAACAAAATCTGATGTTTTGGTTACTTGTTTCAGAGAGTAAGTTCTACTCTTTAAAAAAAAAAAAAAAAAAAGATAAAAAGTTGTGTTTTTTAGAAATTGAGAGAATCAAACAATTTGCAAAAAAATAAATAGCAAAATAGTACAGTTCAGTCTTAGCAAAAAGATAGCTGCAAAACTATAATAGAAGAAATGTGACTTCATGTAGGATCTGACAAAGAATTTATTATATGGACCAATGAACTCATCTTTTGTCATTTATCTCTGTAAACCTGTGAGATTTCTTGGAAGATAGTTAGTTAAATGAGGAGCAGAGATGAATCAGCAGGTATAATTTATTTAGACTTTAAAAAGGCTTTTGATGATAAAGTCCTTAGCAAGAGGCTATTAAGGAAAGTTAGTAACCATATGGTGAAAGATAAAGTTCTGCCATGGATTAAAAAGCGGTTAAGAGATAAGATAAAAAGACTGGAAATAAATGGGTAATTCTCCCTGGAAAGAGGTTAATAGCAAGGTGCCCCTTCATTACTGTGACTAGCAATCGATATCATGGTTCACCTGCTTTAGCAGATCATTAATAGTAAGGTACATAGCTTGTGGATAAAAGTACTCAGACTAATCTGAGTACCGAAGAGAGGACTGCTAGTACTGAAATTAAAAGCTATTTGGACAACTTGGGGGTAGATAAAATTTGCCAGAGGTACTAAGTGCAAGGCAGAGCGTGTTGGAAGGAAGGGTTCGTATTACTTTTAGATGGTGATATGCTCCCAATGAGCTGCAATGGCTACACTTCGCTTATTGAAGGCAACTGTTAACATGCATTGTAAAGAAGGAATAGGTAAGAGTGGTTCCAGTGTATGGTGCTTGCAGGAACAAGCAATTTATGATAGCAACTAACTTCAAACTGGCAGAGCCCACTAGGGTCTGCAGGGAACAGTCTTGCACTGCCAAAGAGATGGGCTAGCTGAGCCCAGATTATCAGGAATTCTGGGACTGTTGGGATTTTTAAAATCAGAAAATGCAGACACATCAAGACAGAAATTGAATATGGAAATGTATCACGCTTCATGAAGCTCTGTGGGAAAAGTTTCTGAAAGACAGAGTGGAATGGATAATTTTTATCAGAATTAAACTGTGTGTTCAAGACACTTTATTCCAACTCAGTAGTCCAATCTATACATATCTATAGATTTTAGATCAAATCCTTGCTCTGTCTGACATCAAGAGTATCCCGGGAGCAGAGACCTGAATTCTGCTTTTCCTGCATGACTGTCCTGCCCACTGGGCTGCCAAGTTCCATCCTAATAAGTAATTACAAGTGGATTATCCAACAGGAGAGAATGAGAGACTCTTCCCAAGGATGGACAGAGCTAAAGCTGGGACCTGCCTACAGTCAGAAAGTAGGGATCCATACTCAAGTTTCTGCTATGTTCGCTTCAGAAAAGAGGTATGAATTTGGCTCTTCTTCAACTCAGACATGTGTTTTCATTATTACTGACCTCTTGGCTTTGGTGTGCAAATAAATATATACAACTTCTGTATTGGGAGATTTGAAATCATAAACATTTTTGCAAACATTAGAAAAACACCTACTACATAGCTCTTATCTTTCAGTGTGTCATTTGACATTATCCCCGGGACAAAGAGAAGATAATTTCCCCTAGCCAGCAGTGTTGTCCGGTACAGCTTGATGCATTGAACCAGTATGCATTTTCTTTGAAGATTCAATCTTTCCTTAATATTCAGCACAGTGAGAGGCCACTGCTACAACAGCTACCTACTCAATAATATACTACTTATCTACAGTAGTGTGGGGAGGAAAGAGAGAGTCCTATATTCAGTCTGTTAATTGGAATGAAGTGCATAAGTAGCGTGCAATCGCTGTATGGATTGATGTGTTGTAATACCAACCACAAAGTACACACACACACTACAAGAGAAATTTAAGCCATAAACAATGGTAAATGAAAATACAGTATATACAATAAAACTTAACATATAACAATACAGAGAGATACATAGTGTCAGCATAGGTGCTGAAATGCTCCACAAAGTGAAGGAAGTAGCTATTCTATTTGATTACTTTTTATACAACCGTCTCTAATTTTCTGTGCTTCTCTTGTAACCGGACAGTGCTCACCGAGCTAACCAGAAAGCTAGCTAATTCCTTCAACTATCACTCACTGAATTTGTCTTCAAAAGAAAAGCATTCAAATAGTGAGCTTTTCAGGGAAAGACAGGTGGAAATAGTGCATATTCATCAGTTACTTAAATAAGTTTTGCCAAAACTTGTCTCCAGTTCAAAAAATGAAAAAGATTCTGCACATTTTTTTTAATGAGGCAGATTTCTCACCACCTATCTTAATGTCAGCCTAGAATTTTATCTGGGAAACACATGCAGGAAATTTTGGTGAAAAGAATTTGCAATGTTTTATAACATTCATTTCTTGGCAATGCCAATAAAGCACAATGAGAATGAAAACAGAAACTTAGTAACAAAACAGGTCAAACCATAATGCCTATTATACAAGAATTTGAAATGTATTTGTTAGTTCTTGTTTACTCAGGATCAGTTTGCCTACACTTAATGCAAACTGCTGTCTACTGTTAGTTTCAGCACTGGGTAAGCTGACAGTCTGGCTAGTTTACCTGCTCTGTGTTTAGAAAGTGAACTGGTTTCAGCCGATGGTGTAAGAGTAGAGGCAAACCCTTTTACACCGGTCAGAAAATATGGCTGTCAATCATCTCACAGGTTATTAGTATACAAACAGGTCTGTACCTCTTTACTGCCACAGCGCTGTAACTTCATCACTTTAGAGCACTTTTTACAAAATGCTCTCAAAGACTGCAATTCTTAAACTTTTCCTTACGCTAAAATTCTTCAGGTATTTTTTCTCAGGCCTGTATCAGTTGGCAAGGAAGAAACAAAACTTAAAATACCCAGCTGGATTAGTGTCCCCAACATGAAGCAAGCTGAGTGTGTTTGTTCACTGAGTTAGATGAAGTAGTGACAGAGCTAGGAACACAACAGAACCACAAGGTCCTCACTTTATACTAGCTGTCTTTTAAAGTCAGTATCACTTATTAAAACTATTAAGAAAGTACTTTATAAAGCAGATTTGAATATACCGTCAGACTGGAAGGATAGCCACATCGTGCAAAAACACCTCTTGCCTCTGGAGGTAGGAGGAATTTAGGGGAAGAAAACACTGCAAAGGGCTCTAGCCATAGGAGTGGTTCCATGTCTACTGTCTGACACATGGGACACATTCAAGTCTCAGAATGGAGTTTCGTAAGAACATGAAGGAGCAGGGCAACAATATAATGCTAAGCTTGGAACCCTCTGATCTCCCTCAGAAGCCAGGAGGTTCTCAGAGCCATCAATTCAGAAGAGGGCTTGCTGTACAGAACATGCCAGTAGCTGTCCTTGCTGGATTTCAGGCTGTGGTGGATCTCACCCAGCTGATAATTCTGAAGCAGCCCATTCTGGGAGAGTTTTTGGCACAAAGTTGATACTTGTAGCAATATAATTTGCTGCCAGGGAGAGGGCTGTATCCCCCTTGCAAGCCTTCCTACCTACACTTTATGGAGCACAGCACTGCCAACAAGCTCCTGACAGGTCTGAAGAGGGGCTCAGTGTGCCACAAGGCTGTGCAATAATCTATTTCCATACAATACTGAAGATCCTCTGTACTGTAGAAGCAATTCCTCTGCAGATATTAATACTAAGAAGTAAAGAATTAAAGAGTCATCACAATGAAGAGGAGAGAATCTTGCATGTATCAGTTTTAGTACTTGTCAGCCACACAGAAAAACTTAACTCTGTGTGTCAGAACACTGATCTTCACGCCTGTGCAGAATGTGGCTTTGCACATCGTATTCAACAATTATTATTATGCACATCTAAAATGCATAATTTATCAGAGACCATGCCAAAGTATTAAAATGTGGGAAAAATATTTCCTGTGTCTCATTTTTTAAAGAAGCACAGACTGACTCCCAATATTGAAGTCACAACAGCGTGCTGCACATATTAATATAAAAACAGGCATCATGTAATTTTCATCACTAATTGGATACATTTTTTCTGACCAATGAAAAACTACATTGCCTTGGTGTCCTACATCAGGTATAACAGATCAGAAGGACTTAACACAGTTTTCTGCTCATTTCAGAAAGCCCAGAGGAATATCACAGAAGTTCCATTAATTCTGCTAAATAATCGAATACATGAAAACTGCAAATACATGGGAAGCATTCCATCTGTGTTCTTGAAATAAACTGTCATAGTCTTTGCAAGGATATTGCAATATTGTAAAGGTTAATGAGTAGTCTTATTTTTTTTCCACTGTACATTACACATCTCAACAAATCTTGTTTAGGGATTCCTGAAACTTTAATACGTTCTGTCCTAACAAAATTGTCTTAACTATTTTCCAATTTTAGAATTTCAAAAATTGCATTTAATTAGCAAAGCATATTTTTAAAATTACTTTACTTTGTTTCAATGTCCACAGGTACCTCTATTTTTTTAAAGGAATTATATCCCAAATGGCTAAGATTTTACATTCAGAGACAGCTGTAATAAAGAGTTCAAGAATTCTGGGTCCTGGGTGTGTATTTAAAATTCTCAGCTAACAAGCAGGAGAGAGGCCGCTAGGAATGCTTACAGATGTCTGATTTTAAAAGGTTTGAGGTTTTTTGGTTTTGTTTTTGGTAAATTTCTTTAGTCTAATGTTATTTATTGTTTATGGCAGTTGTTTGGCATTTAAGACATGAAGTGACCACTCCCCCAAATGAAAGAATCAAGTTACAATCCATTATTTCATTTTTGATTGTTTTTCTTTGTAATAGGTGGGAAAGGGGATCCTGGATAAAAGTCCTGCCCAAGACAAGACTCCAAACTGAAGACTCCTATTATCTATAAATCACTTGTGTTTCCTGCAGAGAAAAAGGAGGGAAGAAAGAGACAGAAAAACAGAGACAGAGGATATACCAAGTGAAATATTCAATACCTGTCCTAAACCCCATTCTCTCATAAGCAGGAAGGAATTACCTGATACCTCAAAACTAAGTCTAGAAGAAATGTGTTGCTGCTGTTTTTGGTTTAATATTGAAAACAAATAACTTTTTTTTTACTTGTTCCAGTAGGATGTGTAACAACTTACATATTTCTGAGATGATGGCAGTATATACAATGAATTATTAAAGGTTACTGTCCAGCTTACATCCTCACAAAGAAGATATGGCTGTTAATGACTGCTCTGATTTTGAAAGATTTTTGAACGAATTCTCTAGTTTTAAAATGAAGAAATGCAAGTACACTTTCTGTGCAAACCGACTGTGATACTACTAGCAGATATTACCCACTGAGGCTTATTTTAAACTGAAACCAGCAATAAATAAAATTAATGCCAAGTACTGTTTGCATAATATCATTGTTCCCAAAGTGTAACACCACACAACCTCAAATAACTACATTCCTAATTTATTTAAACCATTTTCAAATAAATTATATGCAAGAAAACCTGCATCTTTAAATTTGCATATTGCAGTTCTCATTAAAATGTAACGAAATCTAAGAGTTGATTTTCCTCTGAAACATGCTTCTAGAACATGATATAGCTGTAACAAATTAGAGACAAATTAATTTTGGCACCCACTTAAAAAAAGAGAAAAGATGAAAAGCTTTCCAAGTGATGATAAGGAAGACAAAAAATACACTACCTTGGTCAAAATGAATTTCCTATCAGTTTTAAAGATCCTGAAGTTGTATTTCCAGTAGATAAAAACGTTGTCACCTTTTCCCAGGGCTGATGTGCTTTATTTTAAGTTTCTCAGCAATTAGAAACAGTCTGACACAATGTAACCTGTTCACACATTTGAAACTTCTCCAATAGATATGAAATTATTCTTTAATTAAAGGTACTGAAGATGCAAAGATTCAAAACATAAAAACAAATTTATACATTCAAATTGCATTGACAAACAAATGACCGTTGTTAAAGTCCATTTTAATCTACAAAATCAATGTAGTCCCATAATATAACATAGAAAAGCAGCAGATTTTTCTACATTGACCCAATGGGTTGATTGTTAACCCCCTCTTCATGAAAATTACTCTGAAATGTTAGTAGGAAAAAATATCCCCTCTCGCAATACTGTTCAAGGTTTATTCAGGAAGTTAGTAAAGAGACCTGTTCCAGTGCTGTAACAACCTGGCAGTGTTAAGAGTCCTCGAGGAATTGTAAAAGAGTCCCTTGGGTACACAGGCTAATTCAAGAAAGAAAACATTTTTATTTTCTGATTGAGAAATATGGGTACGTATAGCAACTTCCTCTGAATTACATCAAAAGCAACCAAAACATTAGAGGACCTGTGATTTTGCACTGTGAAAAAAAGCCCAACAGCTCTGTAGAAAACGCTACATTTAAAGAGAAGTGGCAAAGCCAGTCCCAACAGATCTCATTTGATTTTCTATTATCCTGTGCTTTTTCAGATGATTAGAGGGCTAAAAATCTGTTTCCCATATTACAGATTCAAGGCAGTCTTTATACATATATATATATTGTTTGTTTGTTTCCTTGCCTTTTATTATTATTATTATTTGTTTGTTTGTTTGTTGATCTCAGAGCTGAAGTTGGTTAGGGCAGACTGAAATTGATTTTAAGCAAAATCCCTTCTTTGGAGGGAAAGCCATGAATCTCCCTGCCAGAACAAATGAACACAACTTACCTTGGTGTATTTGATTTCAAGGTTGAGAGTGGGAGAAGGCAGCAGATGCAGAGATGCCATCAGAGCTGCAGGATCTGCCTTCACCTCCCCTGGCATCTCAATTTTACTGGAAGTCATAGTCTTGGGGGGGGGGGGGGGGGTTATAGTACAGCCGAGCCCCCCGCTCTGCCCTGATGTTGTGTTGTGCTTTGGGTTGTACCCCCCCCCCCCCCCCCGCCTCGAGAGCCCGGCGCTGAAGATGCTGCTGCCGGCCGCTGTATATAGGCAGGTGTCACGGCGGGGCTGCTCTTATTGGACATGGGGGCAGAGGCAGGGGGGCAGGTCCGTCCTACCTAGGGCGAGAGCGGCACAGCCCCGCTCACACGCGCGGCGCAGCCGCCGCTCCCCGCAGACTCCGCCGGGTGCCGGGGTCCCGCCGGCCCCGCACCGCCCGCCGGGGGCTTCTCCAGAGGAGCGGGGGCCGGGAGACGCCGCGGGGGGAGCCCCGAGGCTCGGTCTCCCCGCTCGCCGGGAGCAGCCGGCCCGGGGCATCCCGCGGGC
The DNA here is from genome assembly GCF_964211825.1 of Aythya ferina. NCBI lineage: Eukaryota > Metazoa > Chordata > Aves > Anseriformes > Anatidae > Aythya > Aythya ferina. Next base: position 17,779,589 of record NC_140307.1, on the reverse strand, counting down.
ACGGCGCCGGGGCCGCTCCCCGTGGCTGCCGCGTCCCCTCGGGCTCCGAGCCGCCCGCCCCGGTCACGGCTGGCGGCCGCCCCCGGCCTCCCGCCGCTCTCCCCGCGGGCCGCGGCCCCTCCGCGCCGGCCGGGAGGGGAGGGGAGGGGAGGGGAGTGCCGAGCCCGGCTGCTGTCCGCTCCCCGGCGCTGCCCGGCGCTGCCCGGCGCTGCCCGCCCTACCTGCCGCCCCGCCGCCCCGCCGGGCCCGGCCGCTGCCGCTCGCGGTCCCCGTCCCGCTGCTGCCCCCTGCCGGCCGCGCGCCCCCCGCCGCCCGCCGCTACGGCAGGGGGCCCCCGCCGCCCGCACGCCGCTGCCGCCCGGGGGGGCCCCGGGGCTCGCTCCCCTCCCGCGGTGCCCCGGCCACCCCCGAGGCCCCCGGCCCAGCTCGCTGGGTGCAGCAGCGGGCGGCCGCAGCCCGTGCCCCGGCGGGGTGATGGGTGTCGGCACCGTGCGGCCGAAGCCCGACGCTCTCTCTGGTCGGAACTTCCAGGCAGAAAATACACGAGGTGCCCACGATTTTTGGCACTTCGGGCAAAATCACCAAGTTCGCTTTCCTGCTGCAAACACTCCCAAGGTTTTGAAAGCGATCGGATCCCGTGTTTGCAGACCGTGTGTTTGCAGTTATAACGTTGCAGGTAGATAAACAGAGAAAGGACACCCAAGCGTGCAGCTGTCCCAGGCTGGCACAAACAAAGCAGCAAGAAATACGCCACACGACCTTTTTACTGACTTAGTCCAGAATAAACAAGAGGATCTGGCCACGTTTTGATTTTGTTACAATATCCTTTATGCTGAGTCCCTGGGTATTCCTTGCTCCTTGGTTAGTGGCGCACAGAGGATTAGAAAGGCAGGCAGCGCACCCTGAGTGTTTGCACAGGAGCACGGGACAAAGATTGCTCCTGCACAGGCATGTAGCGCAGGATCCAGAGTGCCCTTTAAGGCATTTCAGCGTTAACGTGTACCTCTGTAAATCTCCAGCTCAATAATGAAGAAGGAAACTGCAGATTTTGCTTTCTGTCATTTTTCATAGTTCTTCCCCCCCCCCCCCCAACAGAGGAAATGGATCCAAAACGCTGTGCTGTAATGTGACATGCAGAGCTGTCAAATTGTGACACTTGGGATAAGTGAGACTTTTAAACGTCAGAAATTCAGTTTTTAATGGCACCCTGGCAACAAGACCTAACACTTCATCACAAGGATGACACATTCTAAAAGCTGTTTTAAAATAAATCAGAGTGGGGATGTGTTCCTTCAAAAACGGACTGCATTAAACAGGTTTGAGGAACCAGAGAACTGTGCAACAGTTTCATTCTTAAACTGAGACAATGAAGTTTGCAGGAGATTTTGGTGAGACTGGATTCTAGTGCATCTGGAGATGCAGTTCAAACCCACGTAATTAGCAGCGTAAGCTCCTAATTGTCACGAAGCTCCTGTGACTCTATCTGTTTCTTGATATCCTGAGCCCCCAGCGACTCTTTGTTGTACAAACCATGCTTCTCTTACACCTGAAAGCAATTCAGACTGCAAAAGATCTCACAGCTGACTCACCTGCAGACTAACTGCCACCTAAACCCTACCAGCGTTCCCCGAGTGGCGAATGGCACTGCACTTACCGTGCTGCAGCTCCTGGTCTACAGCCAGCAGAACGTGGCAGACACCTGCCTTCGCTCTTCCCAACAGCGGGTGTCCAACTGGGGTTTCTCTGCCTCCACCTGGAAAGACAAACGCTGTAGGCCTTAGAGCCAAGACTGCAACTGGGTTCTCATCAAGTGCAACAGCAGCTTTGCCAAACAGCACTTGGAGCGAGGTCTGTGGCACGGTGTGGGGCACACTGGGAATCCAGCCTGGTGAGCTGGTTCAGCCCTGCAGCACTACCCTGGCTTCTATATGATAGCAAATTGAGATATGGCTTCAGATCGTGCAAGTTAATAGTTAATTATTAATATTTAATGCAATTTCTTTGTAGGAGGGATTGCTACCACTATTGCCTTGGACATTAGGACAATAACTTAGTAATAACAATGAATACAGGGGTAAAATGATCTAATTTGTGGAAGAAAAAACACCACTGAAATGGACAGTGGATACAGTGACCCCAAAATTACAGAGGTATTCTCTCTCACTACTTCAGTTCCTTGCTCCATTAATATTTCTTATGCTCCTTAGTGAGCTCCAGACTCTTTCTAAGCACTGACACACACAAAGGAACTGAATCACGTCTTCTGTCAGACACTTCTAGTGACTCATTTCTAGATCAACTTCAAAACCTGCCCCCCAGTGATTTTGATCTGACCCCTACGTTTTATTTTATACATAGTTCTCTCTCAGCTGTCTTTCTGGTGTTTAGCAGCATTATCTGTGGCTCCTCATACAAATTCAGTACTGATTGAGAGAGCCTACTCCTCTTCACCCTTTGCCGTATGCATCAGTAAATGTCCCTCCCATTTCCTGTGTGCTTTAGAAATCAATTCTGGGGGAAAAATAGGGGCCAAAGAAAAACTTCCACTAACTTATTTTTCAGCTCAGATTTGCACTTTTGAAATCTGAACTTCTTGTTCTGATATATACAGTAAAAGCTTCAGCCTCAGGTGTCCCATTTTAATTGCCTGCTATTTTCATTACTGACTATGATGGCAGCAAATGCTCTTCAGGAGATACTTGTATTTTAATTTATCTGCAAATATAAATCACACATTATAGCACTTTTTTTCCTCTAAGTTAATTGAATCAATTCTCTAAATGTCTCTAAGCCTGATCATTTGAAAGAGGTTCACTGTTTGAAATCTTTTAAGAATTATGGCCCTTGAATTGTGCACAGAGTGGTATCAGTCCTTGCTCCAGATAGAGGTATTTTATACATAGAAGGTAAAAAGTAATACATATAAGCAACATCATCTGTAAAGTAGCACCCGTAATGCTAGAATGAACCTATAAAGATATTATGACAGAAATGTTGCAAATATCCCAATTAATTCATTGCCTTAATATTATAAGTCTTGTTAATAATTGGTTAATAATGGGTCTGGATATATTTTATGTTCTAAAATCTACTTTTATTTTCTTTATTTCTACATTACACCTAACATTAAAAAAAAAAAAAAAAAAAAAAAAGTAAAAGCTGATATCAAGAATAACCATTTTTTATTACTTAAAATCTAGGAATGGCCAGTGAAGAAAACTTGATTTAATGTAGTTTTTACTAAAAATAAATCCAACAGATCAGTTTTCTGTCCTGTGATATTGGCTATTTTATACCAGTAGAACTGTAAATTGCTGCTATGGTAAATTCAGTCCTAAATTTAAACTTGGATTTAAGCAAGCCACACATAATTCATTTACAGCGACGATGATGAAACAGAATGTGCTTGGAAAGACTGTCAGTGTTTGGCTCATTTTTAGAAATGAGTCCATTTCAAAAATTAATATTACGGTTTAAGTCCACACTTGAAATGCAGCATGTCCCACATCAGACAGTTGTGCAGAAGGCCCGTTTTGTCTGTCATGGAGTAAACCCAAGATGCGGCTCCTCAAGTCTGAAGTCCTCCTGAGCCCATCCAGCCCACAGTGCTTGGCTGGTCACCATGCAGCAGCTCACCACCCGCTCTGCAAAGCAGCACCCGTCTTTTCCCACAGAGCAGGCAGGTGGTGAGGGGCTGTGCCTCAGGGCAGTGTAAAGAACACTCACCAATAACCGGGAAGATAACACGCAACATGCTTCTGAGCTGTAGGAACGCTGTCCTGAGTCTAAATACATAACACGCCCTCCTATTGTGAATTTCTCTTCAATTTACCTGTTTGAATTTATTATTTGTAAAACACATCAAGCCTCAAATGGATTGACCTTCTGCTAATGTACATTACCTAATGAATGGATGCAATTAGCTAATTCATATTGGACTATTGCACTTTCCAGGTCACATTTATCATCACTAAATGTGTGATCTAGTTTGCAAGTTTAAATTTTTTATTATTACCCTTTACACTAAAGAAATAAGTCTTATATTTAATTACCTGAACTTACATATTCAATTAATAGCTTAATTAACTTAATGAATATGGATACAGCACAGAAGTACCAAAAGATTGCTGCTAGGATGTGCTTCTAAGTACACTCTATAACAGGCATGCTCTGAACCTCAGAACAATTTTTTCTATTATTACGTTATTATTATTTTTATTTTAAAAAATTTGGCTGGGGAATTCCAAAGGAATTGGGCCTGACAATCCAACATTCCTATACAGGGGCCCGAGACGGTTTTATCATCTATTTTGTTAGCATTTCATATGTAAAGACAATCCCAGAAGCAAAGCTTACATTTCTGCAAAGAGGATTTAAACATTCAAAAGTGAGTCATTCTGACTGAAAGGGAATTAAAATAATGAAAAACAAGCAGAAGAGCACCTCACTTACTAAAGGACAAGGGATGAATGTTTATAACATGGAGGCAAGACAAATACTCTCCTTGTGGGACTGAGGCAAGAAAGCACCAGGACCAGCATCTCTTACAGAAAACACTTCTGTAATGGAGTGTGGAAATGTGGCTAGATGGCAATGAAGCTGGGGGGTGCACTTGGAGTGGGAGGGCAAGTCAGAGGAAGGAAACAGTCATTTTCCTGTTGTTCAGAACCATGAATCTGCTGTCATACTTAGCTACATTTCTTTGTTTGCCAAATATTATTTTGTCTTTATGCCAATGGAGTCAAATCTGTAATTACCATTGACTTTTATATATCTTTTTTATTACTTAGGTAGGTTCAGATCTGCTTTTCACAACCCTACAGCTCTACTGGTAGCCATGGTAAGTCACAGGGTGTCTGCTGCTATAGGGAATGTGTGCCCTGTAGAAAGGGCAAAGGTTTTGGCAATGTATCCCATGTTAAGAAAACATAGGGCTTAGATCAGTGAAAGCCCATAGGATGTACATTGAGCTTTTCTTCATACAGCATGGGTACAGTTACCAAGATACCTATTATTTTTAAAAGCAAAGCTGAATTTAAAAATTCAATATTAATTTTGAGGGCTTTTTATAAAGAAACATGATGTAGAAAAAGTTATTCTAAAAAGTACATGCTGTCAATCACCTTTCCTTGCATTTACTTTCCATGTACATTAACTGCTCCAAAAAAGGGAAAGCGCAGGAAAAAAGAGCAGGGAACATAGGGCTATAACGAAGTGCCTATATAGGCTATAATGAAGTGCCTGTCCTAAATTGGTCTATTCTCCAAAGGCAATATTTTTCTTGTATTGAAATAGCTTTCTCCCAGATGCATTCAGAAAGTCAGACCTGCCCATACTGTCACCTGCCAGAGAAGCTTACGCTAGAACCATATCCAGCACGTGCAGAGGGAAGCACAGCCTAGTGCAGCAGGTAACACCAGTGCATGTAACCACCTGTGCAGCATGTCCCTAACGCTTTCCCGTTTGGCAGCACTGACAGTCCTATCCCAGAGCCATTCAGTGGGGCATGTTATCTGTTCCCACGGTGCCAGCAGGACTCCACAGTGCAGCAGTGCATCACACAGCTATTGCAGAGATTCAACCAACGAGGAAACTCAGGGCCTGTTATACACAGACATGTCTGTACAGTTTTTTTGATTTTTTCACAAAACTGTTGAAATTTACTATCATCAATTATGTACAAATATATGTAACATACACTTGTGCAACATATCAGTTATGCACTGAGGTGTGATAGTGTGCCCAGCCAATCAAGAACAAAGAAAAGTTTTGGGCCCTGCTTTAGAGAAAGTCCAATTTAATTCTCACTGAAATCAACATCAGTTACAGTGGACTTCAATAAGCTTTGAAGGAGGCCTCACACATTACTGGCAGAAAGTTTGAAACACACATGTGGTGCCTATTTGATCTCATATTCATGATCTGGACAAAATATTTTATCTGGACGCTGAGAATACAGAAACAGAGAAGAAAATACAAAGAAATTCTCAATGGGTCACCTTGTGTGCCCTACCGCTCCCTCCAAGTTGGGCCCACCTAAACCTGAGCTTCACATTGCAGATGCTTGCTTCTGTGAGCACTTACTCACCAGGGACTAGACCAGAGACAGAAGATGATCAGAAAGCATAGGAACTAAAGAAATGTTGTTTTTTTTTTCTGTACTCAAAAACATTAGAATGCTGAATTGCAGTACGTTCAGATCATGCTCACTTACATTTTTTGAGTTCCCCAGCAGCAGGATCAATAAATAAAACAGAAAATGTCCTGTAAGTACCACACAGCAGTTTCTGTAGAAAAAATAAATATAAATATAAATTAGGCAAAGGCATTTGTAAAGGAACATGTATTATAGTGGACATACTCATTCAGATTTTATCCAATTCAACTAAAATCAGCAGATTTAGACAAAAATAATTTGGCACATATTATTGTGGTACAAAAAAAAGCGTTATGTTTATAGCCTTGGTGTCCCCAGCTGTGTTGGTTTAGGTTTTATTACATCACTAACAACAATTTATGCGATACTCCGAATAATGTAGTTTTAAAAATTTAGTACAGTATATCCTGTTACTCATGGGATTCAAACTGTGGGAGCTATGTGTATTATTCTCTACTTTGCTATTTCTGTAGGAGTGAAGATTACTCATAAAAATTGTTAGGTTATATACGCTGTTTGAATTCCTACTCCACTTAAATCCAGGTGAGGAGAAGAAATAGTTCAGTTCAGACTGCCTTGGGGGTAAGGATCCTAAGGGTCTCAGTCTTCTGATCTAAGGTCACACACTCAAGCATGAACAATAATATCAACATGCTTCTTGACATCTTTAAAGAATGCCAATAGATCTGTGAGGCATAACCTCCCTTAACAGAAACCATTTGATGCTTCCACGGGCTATTAGCTTTATCTGTGTCTATTGATTTTTTTCTTTACTACAGTTCATCTAACTTTCCTGGTATGGAAGTCAGACTGACAGTTCTGTAGTTCCCATGATCATCCTTGGAGCCCTCTCTTAAGAGACCAGTGGATCGGTGCTAAATGTCCTGTGTTCCAGTTTGCTGGCTTTAAGATCGGATTCAGCAAAAAACCAACTCCCTGGTACTAGCACTTCAATAGCAGAACATTGGAATTCCTTGAGGGAATTCTGCACAGCTCCAGCAATTAGGCACTGTTTAACATATCAATTTCTCCTATATTCTGTCCTACCAAGAATTCATTTTAGGACAGTTCCTCATGCTCAGCCCACTCGAAGTTTGGTTCTTTAGCAAGTCAAAACCAAATCTTTTAGCTTTTCTGCTGAGTTGACCAGCTTAAATGCTTCTTCTACACTTTCATCCTCTATAGCTTTACCTACTTTCTTCCAGGACTCCTCTGTGGAAGAAATTTGAAAAAGTTGGTATGACTCCTACGTTCTAGTCCAGGTGCTCCTTAAAATCTTTTTGGTAACCTGTTGTGATTCCACATTTAAGACGACAGTTTGTACTGTTTTCTGTGATCCTTGTTTACATATGACCTCCATTTTTGAAAGTTGTCTGCAACTACTTCCCTCAGACTACACAGCTGTTACTACTTACTGGTGGCAAAGCTCTTATCTTTACCATTGTGACACTGGGAGCAGGGCCCAGGTGAGGGGGCTTGGCAGAGAGAACAGGAATCATTGTGCTATTTTCTTTCCATTGTTCAGCCAGGTTGTCCAAGCATTGTATGTGACAAAAAGGCAGTATCAGGGAACATGGATTAGTAATTAAGGTCAAAGGTTTCCTGCATTTCTTTCATCTTTACATTTCACTCAACTTTCACATACTGCCATGTAAATATCTATTACATTTGGGAAATGTCTTTAGAATCTCATTTTGAATATAATGAAAGGATATACTGAATTCAAATTTTATGTGTTGCCCCTTTTTTGCATTTGAAAAAAAATATTTAAAAGTGTAGTAGTGACTTTAAATTTTGCCAAAAGCTGGAAAGATTTGCCAAACTATTGAAGAAAATCTGATGAAGGCAAGTGTAAACGGTACATACTTGTGTCAGGAACCTGGTTCTCCACCCTGTAAAGAAAAAAAAAAATATGGGAAAGGCAACATCATCTGGACAAATGAGTAGGGGATTCTGTCTCTGTCACTGACATGTTACTTTGATGTCATTAGTTGAAAAATAGTTAATGCTTTCACACCTGTTATGAGACTAAACTAAGAGGTAGTTGCATACTACTTTGTGAGGGAGACCTGCATCTGCACAAGAGAAAGATCTGCTATGGACAAACAACTAAAAATTGCTTTCATAAATGTATTTATTTATTTCTCATTTTCCTGGAAGAGAGGAAGCAGTTTATCTCATTCCTCCTGTAATAAATGGCCTCCTCAGGATCCTCCCTCAGCTCTACTCTACCCATAATTCTGCAAGACAAATTCTCTCACAGACATAATAAACATATGCTTTAACATCCTGTGATAATTAAGGTCTTGAAAAATATCTTTGTTTTGCGGCCGTATGGGGTAAAGGTTTTCAAACTGCAGTACATAAGCTGTTTTCTGTGGCTTCCCAGAAGCAGCTTCAGCCATCTCTGTGCAAGTGCAGGCCTGCACTACGGAATAAACCTCTGCATCTGTGTGTGCCTGCTGCTGCACAGGTGCACCCCCAGCTCATGCAGCACCAGGACAGATGCAGTCTTCTTGCAACTCATCACCTATGTGGCTCTCCAGAGGCCAGCATTTTCTGAAGCGGCTAACGGCGAAGTGGTGTTTGAATGCTGAGGCAGAGATAGCGAAAAGAACATGCAAAAAGGCTTAAGGATTAAAATTGGATAGCGAGGGTAAACTGGGTGGTAAGAGGGATGAAACTGGTGGTGGTAAAGAGGCTACAGCTGTAGTGAACATTCAACAAATCCTAGACTGAGGAAAAGACGAACACTGATGGGATTGTAGAAGTGACCCATTTGCCCAGTTCCCTAAGTCTTTGTCCTATTCACAGCTGAATAGGGCAGTACTGACAGACCTAAACACATTTGCCAGGAAGGTAAAACAAGGAAGAGGACAGATACAAACTGAGGCACTGGACATCTACAACACATGCTAAAATAACCTACCACAACTGGGCTAAGCCTTTGGTGTTAAGTCAAATGACAGAAAATATTTGTAAATCAACCAGATGACATGTCAGTGAGGTTAGTATCGTAACTGATAAATGCATTCACAATGCATAAAAGATTAAAAGTGTAATAATTTTCTCTAGGAAATCTAATTATTTGAGATATTCACCAACTTCAGGTCTTAAGATAATGGCCAATAATAATATAATGCTTCGTATTATAGCACCTATGCGCTTTTAAGCTGAATATAATTGGGAACATACAGTCATTCTCAGAGCTTCATTTGCCTATACTGCATTATAGAGAGCCACTGGACCAAAGCAGATTTCATTAAATGTTCCTAATTTATTCTGCCTCGTTGCTCTTTTGTAAACAGGGCAGGTCACTCGAGAGCAAGGCATTGAGTCCAAAAAGAGCATCGTGTGTGAATATACAAATTCAACATACAACCAAGGTAAGACTCCTCATTAGCCACTAAAATCTCTCAGGACTAACCAGGTAGGAGCTTTTATTTACAGGGTAGAGCATAGCATCCTCACAAGTATTCACTCTCTTTTACAACTTTCTCTTGAAAAGGTTTCAGACAGCCAGTGGTAGCATGGCTTAAATCTCAATTTAGGTCAGAGTGAATTTTTCAACCATATTTTGTTTCCTTACTTTGTGGTTTCTCTTTTTGCCTTTCATCTCAATTAGGGTGACAGGAACATTTTATTCATTTTTACCAGGAAGGAAAAAAAAAAAAAAAAAAAAAAAAAAAAAGTAATGTAGCCAGAAAGGTAATGATTAATCCATTCTGCAAGAAAAAAGAAAAGTTCTGATTGTAAACTTACTGGTATTATCTAACCAGTATAAATAGAAGCATACTCAGACAAGGCACACGATGGAAAACTCATGATGAATTGTTAGGGCATGTTGTGTTGGTTCTGTCAATGCCTGCAGTCAGATGATTTCACTGGCTGTACAGGATGAAATCTCATATTTCAATGTATAAGTAAAAGTGTCAAAGTTCAGCTGAAGCAGGGACGATTACAGAGCAAATTTTGTGTGTATTTGTAACTAGGGCACCAGAGCAATAGAGGAAGCCAAAATGAGCCGGAAAAGCAAAAGGAGTTTAAAGGAGAAATTTGCCTTGAAGAACAGCTTGGTTAAAGAAGCCCTTTCAGAATTCCTGGGAACTTTTATATTGATAGTAAGTGTCAGCTGCTTTCCTTCCTTCCTACTAATTTAATGTTGGACAGTGCTTGTAAGGGGACATGTATGCTTTTTCTTGTACTATACCAGCAGCGTGGTTACTGCCTGCACACCCTTGAATGAATTGCTTCTATTTCTGGTAAGTTTATAATTCCTTTCTTCACATGATGTAATTATCACTGGCTATTAAAAACTCATAGCTTTATATCTTACAAAGGATAAATGTTTGATTTTTATAGGAGCAGAATTTCATTGAACAACTATGTTTTAAAACATCCAGATATACACAGTGAATACTAACAATACTCTTGCATTTGTTTTTTAAAAACTCAGCATTTTATTCTACTTTCAGTTGTATGCACACCTTTCATTTGCTTTAACAAACCTATTGTATTGCACATTTAAAAGTATTTTAGCTGAGTTATTTTCCTGTGCTACATGGAGATTTAGCCATGTGACTCGTAGTGAATTTATGCAGTTACACTGCTGAATCTTCAGAGATTTTGTAAGCTAACTATTTTTGGTTTTGTTTTTAACTGTATTACATAAATTATACATTTGCTTGGTTCTGTAGTGCTGTTACAATATTAGGTAAATAACAAAGCTCCACGTTTTCGTATCCGCAAAGCTTTTTAACTTCATTTCTTGCTCAAGGTTTCTGTGCATTTTGCACTGGGAAACAGAGCTGTCTGGTGATTTACCAGGGTAGAGAGCAGGCTCAGTAGCAGAGCTGGAAGTCAAGCAGCTAGAATATTTATGCCAAACTCTTTCTTCCTCTTCTTAGTCTGAACAAGACAGTCTTGCTTATTGCTAAATATTTCATCATAGTGAAAGGGCAGGAAAAAATAAAAATTGGGCAGAGGAATGACATAGTATATTTTATAACTGTAACTATATTAGCTAAATTTCAAGTAAGCCATCTAAAAAATTCCAGTAGCTCATAAAATACATGAAAATAATGGTCTTTACTACACTTCAGCCAACTGAAGTGCACAGGCACTAAAGTAACATTATTCTCAAATTTAATACGATCCATAAGACATTACAGTAAGGAGCACATTTAGAAGAAAGGACCACAAAGCACTTTACAAACATTAATGAATTAAGTGTCACAACACCCTGGTAAGGAGGGGAAATGTCATTATCTTCATTTTATATATTAGCAAACCTGATTAGAGCAGACTGCACAGGAAGCCTGTTGCAGAACTCTGAATATAACCCAGATCACCTGACTTCCAGTCCTCTGTCCTCGCCACAAGATCATCCTCCTCTGTCCATTAATACAATTAAGCAAGTGAAGAAAACGTATTAAAGTGCAGATTAGATTGCAAATGCTATTATTTAATGTCCTGCTGCACACGACTAGAAGGAAATGGAAACACGGAGTCCATTTTCTATTATATTCCCCATATGAATATAGAAGATGAAGCTTTAAAATTGTTGTTGATAATCTGACTGAATTTCTTAATTCTATTTTACCCTTTCTAGTTTTAGCCTTGGCTTAAAGCAGAGAAGATACTCACATGGATTAAACTGAAGCTTTCAATGTGCTCAGATACCTTGATTTATTTTTAGACTGTGCAAGTTAGCAGCAGTACAAAGTTTATTGGGAAGAAATGGACTTTTCTGCTGTTATTTATTGCTACTGCTTTTAGGCTCTGTCAGCTAGTAAGTTGTTTCTCTTAAAGAGCAGACAAATATTAAACCTATTAACTTAAATTGGAGCTAATCAAAGGGGCACCCTGATAAGTCAGGAGGCAGAAATCCTTGAAAAACAGACTATGTATGCAAAAGAAGTGATAGCTTTTTTCCACTATACTACAAATATGTTTTATTCCTGTTACAAACTGAAAGTGAGTTCACGCTCATTTGAATCTTTCCTGAAAGCCATGTTTTTGCCACTGGGATGGGTTTTACAGCTTGTACGGAGGACCTGTGCCAGGGAGCGGGGCAGGGATGAGCCCTTCCATTATCCACAGGCTCTCTCTGGAAGTCAGTGTTAACTGATGGTACCTAAACCTGTGATCAGCCCAGTACCTCTAGAAGCCAGCTGGGTGAAACTCCACCCCCCAAATCACCTATTTCTATTTCTTCTGGAGAACGTCACAGACCATGCACTATTAAGAGCTTAAGTTATCGTCCTGAGTAACTCTCAAGTCTTGCAATATTATTTTCCAAACTGTAAAGTGTAAAATCTGTAAGATTAATTTCAGGACACCTAAAACATCAGGCAAATAACAAGCCTTCCCCTGGAGGTGAGAAGGGCTCCACCTGCAGAGCTGAACAGAGTTGAGACAACAAGCCTTGAAAAAGTCCCTGGGTGTAGAGTTTGGATAACATCTCCTGGTCATCCCTGCTTAATATGCTGTGGTTTGCCCTGCAGCATAGTCTCAGAGCCTGCAAACTGAATTCTTTTCAGATGAAACTGAAGTGGAAGGAGAGCTCCAGAAGCACAGCAAATGTGCTGACCGTTAATAGCTGCTCAGCCTCTGGATCAGACTAGAGATACGGCTAAACAATCCCCACCCTGAGACGTCCATAGTTGGGTCCTCTAAACTGGCTGCTCCACAGATCTGCTTATATTGCACAGCATGCCTTGGTACTATGGGCTAGCCGCTGCCAGCCCCTCTCTCTGCTTACCAAAGCGTCTGATTTGAGGCTTTCTGAGGGTTCAGTGAACAACACTAAACTGTACAAATCTGGAAGTCCTCTGCTGTATAGGCAGATCCAATGGTATACAGAGCAGCTGCTGTTATCGCCTGGCTGGGTAATCCTGTTGGCGATTAGGCTACTTTACTCTTAGACCTATTCTTCCAGGGGAACAATATTTCTTTCAGTATCAGGCCGTGAATTATTCCCTAAGGCACAGCACAGCTTCTCCAGTTACATTCTGGGACAAGAATTGGAGCAGTAGAAAACATCCATTTTTCAGTCCGTAACCAAATGCAAATTGCATGTGGTTTTGGTTATAGTGAGCTTTTGGTTACTGTCTTGAACTATATCACATTCACTTTATGAGGTGCCATCAAGCTGAGAAAATGGTGTGCTTAAACACATACGTGTTTTCTATTAAACACAAAACAAAACAACAAACATAGCGATGCATTTTTAATATAACTAGGTTACACTTGGAGCATAGGCAATGAGGAATGTGCATTAGGCTTGGTATTTCTGTTTGCACATTATTTGTGAGCTCCTGTCTATGCCTTGCATTTGCCTTGGTATGTCCCACGGCAAACCCCCGCCCTGCAAAGTTTCATTGTGCCATTTGTAATTTAAAATGAATATCCTCACAAATATACAATCTGCCTATAAAGTTTTGAACAAACATTTGAAAATGAAGACGCTTTCTATGAAGTGGATACTGAGTATTGTAGTTTTTGCATAATGTGTTTAGAACCAACTTCTGGGACCGGTCCCTCCATCCCACACCTGTGCAACAGGTCCTGCAGGCGGGAGAATGCCAGCCCCTTTGCAGTGCAGTGGGCTCAGAGGCCAGTGCATACACACGTTTCCCAGTCTCAGCCTCAGCCTTCTGTAGTTGGGGCTGTCCTGGGGCCTCCCTTGAGAAAGAGCACTCTGGGGAGCTTTTTGTTTTCCAGCATGTCTCTTGGTTCAGTATGTTTCCTCTCAGTGGGTTACTGTGGGTTACTGTGGGAGGGACCAGCTGGGTATCAGCACAAAGAAGCCATGCTGAATCAGATAGATGGCTTATGTGACTTTTCAGTGAGTCTGCCTGGAACTCAACTAGCCAAGTGCCTCTCTGCTTTTAATCATGTTTCTCTCCATATTTCCCCTTTGGGACTTGGCTGCATTGCTCTCAAACAAAATGGGATTTATTCTGGCTTATGCCATTACGTATATCTGAATTGGAATAGTTCCAAAAAGAGAAGCCAAATGGGCCATGTGGCTTCCTTTACCAGCTACTGCTCACCTAACATAGCTTGTATTTCATTTTCACTCTGAAGAGCATCTTACTAAACAGTTTCCCGGAAAGGAGCTGCACAAGAGCCAGTATCTCCTGAGTCCAGAGCAGTGTACAGGCTTCCATTTAGCATACAAAGACCAGTAGGCAGCATATTTGCAAACTTTCCCTATCTATTGCTTCTCTAAGGACACAGTCAAGTAAGTGAGTATGACCAACACTGAGCAAATTAAATCATCCTCAGTTGTTACTGTTGTACCAAGTGGAAAACTAAATGAATGTTCCAACAGTTCTCACTGTGCACGGCCTCACCCAGAGTAAACAGGGACACAAAAGCCAGCTAGCAGGGAGAAGGATTCCTTTTCGATTCTGAAGCCCAGACCCCAGCTGGAAGCAGGGAGCCTCTTGCAAAACTCCCACTGAAGCAAACGTTTGTGTGTGCATAGGCTGCAGTGCAGCAGCACGTGCATGAATTGAGTGCATGACATTGCCCGCTGCAAACAATCCAACTAATTAGAAGAATGGCTATTTACCTTTTGCTCATCAAAATCTTTTTGTCTTGTTTTCATATTCTGACCACCTCATCATGTAAGTTATCATTTCTGCTTTCTTGGGGAGTTCAGTCTTGCCTGAAAACTTTTAAGTGTGACATTTCATGGATTTGTTCAGCCTAGAAGATTAAAGTTTAAGCAACTGTTCAACATCTTTCTTTTTGTAGCCATAGATTCCAGTGCATGTTACTTACAACACTACAATAATATATATCCATTATTCCAAGCATGCATTAGAATCCTTATTACATATTATTACATTAAAGCAAATCTAGCTTTTCATCATTTACTCTTTAGATAAGCGTTTAGTGTTTAATACAAAATTACTTAGAACTTTTACACAAATAAAATAAATTCTTGTTCTAAATTTTTGTGAAACGGACACTTTGTATAGAATGAAATGGCTTACAGCAATAGTAAGTACGAGTTATCTCTAACAAATTTGTTTGAGATTAGCACTGACTGTCCTGCAGTACAGGACCTTATATAATTGCCTGTTAGACAATGAACTTAAGTTTGTCAAAGGTAGACAAAAAAGATTATTAAAACATTTATAATTGTGATATATCGCTCAACAGATTTTTAAATATTATACAATGCTACAAATACCATGAGTCTCAGCCACGGTTGTACTCTGAAAAGTGGTTCATATTCCACAGAGATCCATAAATTAGGGTCTCTAGCAGTAATATTATAGTACAACCACTAAATAATTGAAGTCACTCATGAATGTGACGTCACAGAACTTAATCCTGAACTTCCAGACCAAAACCGCTCATTCTATGGGAATAAGAGGCTTCCTTTCCATGTCATCCCAAACTCAGAGTCCTTTCTGTTTCAGTTACTGGTTGTATATATTCTAAGACCTTACATTTTGCTACTGATTCTGTTGAAGATGTGCAAACTCTTCCACCTTCTTGCAACTGTACGAGATTAGCATTCTAAACAGAAGTCAAAGTGGTGACAAAGATCCTCAGGTGGGCTCAGTGTAAGGAGGTCTTGTTGTACAGTCCTATTATTTCTGTGATTTTACATTATCAAATAACTTTTTTTTTTTCTTTCTAGAAAACACTTAGATCTCCCTGAAGTCATTCTTTAATTCAGATAAATAGTTAGCAATGTGAAGGAACTGAAAGGAAGGTTACCCAACCATTCTTTTACCCTGAAGTGTTCATTACAGCAAATAATTCTGAAAATTCACTGGAAATCCTTTGTTTTCAGTACAAACTGAACTGCGAAAATTGTGGTTGTTTTTTTCCAGTATATGACATTTTAAACTTTCAGGTGACTCAGATGTTCTGTATTGCATGAAAGTTTTAGAAGAGAGTTATCTTGAACTTTGCAATATCAGCCCTAACATATAACGGCTCTCTTTGTTCAACCAAGAGGTTCCAGTAAATTGAACCTGATTTTGTGAGAAGTTTTTCTGTAGATGCTTTTTCTTTTTCTCCCCCCGAAAGTCTGCATCTATAGAACTGAAGTGTAGGCACTCTCCCTTAGCCTCACAGAAGATTCACAGTTGAAATCTTTGAAGGAATGAGAGTGTAAAATGTCAGTTTAGGTTTTACAGAGGGACTTACAAGCTTTTTTTTTTTTTTTTTCCCCAAAAAACTTTGGCCAAATTAAAAAATAGTAATAAAACTATTCACTTTTTAAAACTCTCATAAACTGTTGGAAGAGATAACAGATTCAGTTCATGCCATACAGTGAGTTTATGTCTCTGTGATCTCAACTTGTCAGATGAATGAACCACTCTGGCTAAAAATGCATTCTAGTGAGGTCTCCAGTCCATGGTCTGGTTTAAAGGAGAATTTGATTCAGTTCCTTCTAACCCATCCCTAAAAGGCTTCTTTACTAAAAAAGAGGAAGCATTCAGCTCAAAGAAACATTTTTTTTTCCCCAACAGAAAAGAACTTAGAAATAAAACACCGAGTCTTTACTTGTAACCATGCCCCTCGAACATGAGGGCACAGCAAAGCCCCAGCTGCCCTGCTTCTGCACCAAATGAGAGTCAAAGATATGTACGCTTATATTGTTAAGAGATGATAGAAAACCTCCTTTCTCAGAAATGTCAAAGCATGCTCCTGCATTCTCCAAGCACCATTACGAAGACTAAACACATTTAATACTAGTTTAGAGAGATTGTAATCTTTTCAGTTGGTGTAGGAAGCAAAGCAGAACAGCACACCTCAGCTCAAGAGTAAGAGTAACCTGGGAGGTCAGCAGCACCTGAATATACTCCTTTTCTTATGAGGCTACTAGGTAAGGTTTTCTTCCCTTGCCTCATCTTTGCTTCCTAGCCCCTTCGTCAGGGGCCATGTTTCACTCCTGAGAGTTTGCATCTAAATATGAAATGTTTCATTTCCTTTCTCTCCTAAATTTCTAAAACTTAGTAAGAAAATAAAAACAATCTTCTCTCAAGAAATTGACTCAAGCCAGTTACCCTGTATAATTTAGGAAAGAAAAGCATTTTAGCATTTCAGGATGAAGAATACAATATTAATCATAATAAAATATGAGAGAATGCAGACCTTTGCATTTCAAGTGATTTCAATCTTTTATTTGTCTCCTATTGCATGTGCAAAAGCAGTAATAAAAATTTAAAGGCATCAATTTATATAACGGAGCATGGTCTGTACCTCAATATTTTCACTATTTTTTTCCCACAGAGCAATTTGAGTCAAATCTTTGTTTTAAAAGCTTTATGTACACATTTCATCCAAAGCCTTATTAAATTTACATTCATGTCTCCGAGTAGTAATGCTTTCCGTCATTAAAAAAAGTTTCAAAATGGTAATCATTTGAAGGCTTATGTCTATAATATTTAATTAACTAAATGATTTTTTTTTCAAACCTTTATTTTATTAAACAGTAAGTCTGAAAAAAATAAAGGGAAATCCATTTGAACCTAAGAGGATATTGGTCGTGTCCCAGGGGATCGTCAGGAGAACGGATGTAGTGATTTTTTTATTACTCCAAGTTTGATTAAATTGTAATGTACAAAAATCCCCCTGCCCCCACCAAAATATGTAATTAATGATAAAATAAAAGGCATGTGCTTTTAAGCTATTTTAAAATTACTTGCCTGTTAAGCTCTATTTTTATCTCACCTTAAACTTTTTAAGTACTATCTGATTTAACAAAAGATGGCAAATATTAGACAAGAAATGAGATGAAGATTGCTTTTTCCTGGACGAATGGGAATTTCCTCTGACTTGAATTCTTGCAGAGCTCATGCCCTGAATTTCAGTAGACCTAACGCATCTCTGTTTTTGTTATCTCTATTATCTGTTATCTCTATTGTTATCTGTTATTATTATCTCTGTTGAAAGAATGCTTAAGAGCCCAGGCTGAATCAAGGCTATACATAATACACAAACATAGCAAAACCATGTCTCTGTATGTAAAGATTTTCTAATCCATGATAAAACACCTTGTTATGAAATGCAAACAGATAAATTCTTAATCAGAATTGGTTTGTAAATAAGAGAGTACAAATGAAAGTGAGTTCTAAAATACACTCTGAATTAGAACCCTTTAGAAGGACACCATCAATTTAGTAATTGGACTTTCATCTGAAAAGTTTATTTACTACTCTAATAAGCAACACCCTTTTGGGTGATCATGCATAGAAATATTAATGGGGCCAGAGAAAAAAACCTGCATAAAACTACAGAAAATTACAATCAACCCTCTAATGTTCTCATGGGCAGTTTTGGCCAGGGAGATCCCTACCTGATGTGAAGGGGAAATGCAACCACTTCTCCCAGCCCTCTCCCGTGTTCCTGTTTTAAGGGCCGAGACGCCTGGTGCTGAGCCTGGCTGTGTGGAGAACCTGTGGCAATCTCCCTTAGAAATGAAATGCCAGGGCTTGCTCTCATGTCCTCGAGTGGCCCGGCAGTACTGCTGTGCTTCTGCAGGCTCAGGAGAGGTAACTTTGGGATAGCAGAAGAGTGCCTGCAGCAAGCACACAGCTTTAGCATAACATGCTGCACAGCACCCGAGCCTGTCCCCTTCACAGCATGGCGCAGGAACCCAGCACCTGCGGCAGGACCCAGAGCAATGCTGCAGGCCCATCCAGTCTGGAAAAGGGGAGCAGCCGAGGCTCTGACTAGCAGGAAATGCCTGTCTGGGGAACACGGGGAGTGTGGCATGGGAAAGGGCAGGGTTACCGCCTCTCCTGAACAAAGAAACTTGTGAAGTGGTGGAGAAGTCGTTGGAGATTCTTCATAATTACCTGTAGCTGTTTAACTATGTCATGAAAACTAACTAAAATGGAAATTCTGAAACTAACTAAAATGGAAATTTTTCTAATATTTCTCTATTGAAAGAGTACAGCTTTGAAATAAATTATTGTTGTTGTTGTTGTTGTTGTTGTTGTTATTATTATTATTATTATTATTGTAACAGCTGACTCTGGATTCACTGTATCACACTGATTTCTTGTATTCTAGCAGTGTCGTCAGTTGTGGAGCCACTGAGGCCATACTCTGCCTTCACGAACATCTGTGGTACCCCACTGAAGGAGTTTAACTCACCAGAGCTTGGCAACTGGTGATGTACAAGATAGAAAAAAACACACATCATTGCCTCCACACTGATACAAAGCAGGAGACTTGGCTGCTTCTTTACTGTTAGAGTGTATGGCTATGAATGCATGTTACCAGTAGATACGTTTAATAAGAAGGGGTCTTTTTACTATAAACTTTATGCTCTAAGATGTCTAAGGCTTTACAGGCCATGTAGAAAAACAGATTTCCTAAAATTCTGGATTCCAATCTTGCAGGAGATCCTATTTACATTTAAAACTGCTATTTCACACATTTGTGAAATAAAAAATGAAAACAGTGCAGACAGAGGAACTGTGATCTTCAGTCTGAGTGGGATAAAGTTCTGCAAGCTGCTAGAGAATAACAAGACATTGTGCTCACAAGAGGCCAGTTGTCTTCCTTTCTTAACATTAGCCTTCTTACCCAAGACAATGGGAAGGATCTAATGTCCATGAAGCAACTTTTTTTGGCAGAGTTTGCAGACAGCTATTCCACACCCAGACATATTATTTATGACAGCAATCTAATTACTTTGTGAACAAAAAAGTCAGAACTGAAACTACTTCAGTAAATTTAAGATCAGGAGATAGACAACTGGTAAGATGAAAACCTGGTAACATAACACAAGATAAGATAAAGATACCTGGCTATATTCTACTCTAAATTACAGTCCCATCAAATTTGTGTGCTTGGGTTTGTGTGTGTGCACTGGTGGCTGAGCTTGGCCTAGAAACTTAGAATATTTAGTTACAACTTGATGATCAAGTTGGTCTTAACTCAGCCAAGCAGAGATTCACAGGGTATTAAATTGCTGCTCATGTAATTACATGATTAGGTGATAGCTTCCAGTTATGTCAGCCTAGTAGCAGTAAGCATGAGAAAAATATATCTTTCTCTCCTCCTTAAAATGACAGCAGATAAAGTATTTCTGTGACGTGGTTCAGATTTGCAGGTTTAGTCCCCAGTTTCCTCACCTCCAAATGGGTACACACGGACTGTGCCTGCCTCATTGGTCATACATGAGCAGGCGGTCACTCCCTAACATCCACTGAGCACAAAGCCAGTGCAGCTGTGCTCAGGCTGGCTTGTATGCCTTCTTGTTTGCAGATTCAGTTTTCTGAGACCGGTTAGCACAAAAATAGAGCATCTGCAGTTGCATATTTCCCTGTAATGAGTATAACAGTAGCTGTTATGCAAGAAGACTACACAGCTGTTTCTCTATGATTCTTCTTGGTTGTGGTAATCAGGGAAGGGAGGCCACAGCCATCCTCTGTTATTTCCTTCCCTCTTCATGTGAATTTGTAGTGGAGGTACATAGATGTGGTTACTGTCCCTTATCCTTTTCTACAACCATCTCTCCCATTCCTGTTCTCTTTTTTTTTTTTTATCACCCTTACAGAAAAGGTTACTATTTTCAAAACAATGGCCTTTTCTTTTGAATTTGCTAAATTTTGTCCATGCCATTTCAAAGCATAAGTACATACTTGTAGACCTAACTACTTCCCTAAAGGCAAACTGTACCCCAGCTCACACAGGGCCGCAGACCATCCCATACTCCTCCATATCTGAGCCATACCTTTCACTAAATCTTCCTTGGTGCAATTCCTGGAATACTCCCTTTGAGAAGTCTGGAAAAATGAATGCTGGAGCATGCTACATCCACCTCCTCTAGCCTTGTGCCATAATCTTAAACTTTATAAATTTCAGCACACCCATTCTTTCCATATTCATTAAATATATAAATATATGATGTGTAGAATTCTCATATGAAGTTTTAAAAAACCATGTAATTTCAACTGTGAACAGCTGAAATGTTTTTTGTTTTGCTTTTATATCTGCATGTGCATTTGTGCTTAACATTGGAATAGCGAGGTATGAGATATGAACAGAAATGAGAGAATGCATAACGTAGTCGTATGTCATCCATTCATTGCACAGCAGTTGACTGCAGCTTTGAATGTCTTGTAACTTCCAATTATACAGTCCAATAAACTACTGCTATCTAACACCACCCTACCCTCACATATCCTGACAGCTGTAATACTTTGGCACCATACAGTGCTCTGTTTGCTCGCATGATTATAACCTCAAGGCACGAACTGCACCTGGGTATAACGACACATTCTTGGGGCACTTTTATAACAAACTCTGTCTGCATTGCAAAGCTGGTTGAGAGTAATTTTACTGAGAGTTTTCTCTATCGCATTTTGGAATTAGTTAAAACCTTGGGGAAATAATGGAAACAAAAGTTTGAGTTTGCCTGTTTAAATTCCATCTATTCTGGCAGGACTTGCTTGTTAAACTTCAATCACCAAATCTTTTTGGTATAGTCTGTTTCTAAGGCAGGAGAGATTTTCCCATTACATTGTTTCTCATTACACATTTCTGAATGGAACTGCCTTGCAACTAAAAGCAAGCCTTTCTCCAACAATTATATTTCAGGTATTCAAATATGCATAGTTAGGAAGGTCATTTACAACACGGTCATGGGTGACGTGCAGTAATGGCAGAATGCTAAAGTGAAGCAAGGAGATATCCAAAGCAACTGCCTTGGGTAAGATGCAATACTTCTATGAGAAGGAAAAAAAACCAAACAGATTCCCATGTACCATAAAAGGAGGAAAATAAATATCTAATTTAACATCAAATTAATTAATGTTGCTCAAGATAAATCTCGTCACATCCCAGAAATGTTATGATTCAGATTGCTTATACCTGCAGAGGAGCAAAAGACTTTAGATTACAGATATTATGTGGTATCTTCCATTAAATGGTGGGTCCTTATTCAGAAATACTTAGGCATATATTTAAAAAAGAGATTTTTCAAAGAGACAAATTGATTTCTAGCAAACACAAACCACCTAGTCCATCCTAAGCTAAAGGCCTTTTGTACCTTTGAAAATATTTCCTATTGACCTCAATAGGACTTAAATACATACTTGAAGCTAAGCACGGTTTTTAGAACTGAATAAAGATTATCTTAAGCATACATTTAAATGTTTTGCCGAATTTCATTCTGGGAAGAACCAGCATAAAATTGAAGTTAGTTTAAATCTCTTGAGTATACTCCAACGTGTACTATTCAGGTATCCCCACTTGAATTAACTGTTCAAATGGGAAAGCCCATGAAATACCCTGAAGCTTCTTGACTCCTGTACATCCTAGAACAGCACTGAACCAGCCAGATCCAGACTTTCACTGTGCTCCACAGCCAGAGCTCCTCTCCCTTTCCCTACAACATACCCTGCACTCAGCATTCGCAGAAAGCTAGCTGAGCACAGCAAGGGGAAAAATTATACCTCAGGAGTATAAGTAACCACTTACTTTTAAGTCTGTCTGAACTATGATGCTACAAACGTTATTTGTCTGATTTCACTATGATTTGCCCTAACTTGTCTTTTCTTTGCCTTGGTCCATAACAGCTCTTAGATTTTCATCTCTCTTGCCCTTAGTCTTGAATCTTCTTGCATGGCTCAGAGTCATACTACCTGTTCTGGTTTTCTTCCTCATTTATTGTCTTCATTTTAAAATCACTGACAGTAAGGTCTAGCAGTTCATGTTTTGACAGAGCAATATACGACATCAAGGCAGCGTAAGAGTAACACACGCTCTAATCTTCAGACAGCTGTCTCATTCCAGAGTTTCAGTATTAAACATAAAGCATTTTTGGACTATTTTTCATGACTTTTATAGTAAAAGTATTTTATAGTGTTTCTGTTTGTTTGTTTGTTTTTGTGTCATTGCTTATAACTACAATCTGGAATTGGAAACTTACCACAAAGAAATAATTCCCTCTTCACTTTCAGATTCAGGGATTTGTTGTGGAGACTGTGAGATATTTACCAGGCTCCAAATTCAGAGTTGTATAACACCATTATAGTTGCAAAGTGTTTTCTGTAGAGAGACAGAGGGGTTCTTACTACCAGACATTCTTTCTGGTCACATAACAGGGGAAAATAAGAGTAAATGTTCCTTGTGGTAAAGGTGACAATGGTACCCATGCCACTAATGGCAAATTCTAGCATTTTTTCAATACTTAAACAACATTTTCAGCTATACCTGGACATCAGCAAGAGCTGCAAACTAACCAATAACGTTTGACAGACATGCTTAAGATTTCACATTTTTCTTTTAAAATACAGGCACTTGGATGTGGGTGTGTGGCGCAGGCTGTCCTTAGCCGA
Organism: Aythya ferina; assembly: GCF_964211825.1. Lineage (NCBI taxonomy): Eukaryota > Metazoa > Chordata > Aves > Anseriformes > Anatidae > Aythya > Aythya ferina. The sequence goes on along the minus strand of NC_140307.1, from coordinate 17,756,099 downwards.
GGAGCACATGGCGGGCCCATGACAGTCTCTGTTGGATTTGCAATGGCAGTCACCATAGCAGTGTACGTGTCTGGGGGGATTTCTGGTAAGTGACTTCTGTTTTCTGATATAGCATTTATTGCCACAATTTTAAGGCTACCTTATTATATTATTTCCAATTCATGGAATAAACAGTGATGTATCTATCAGTAACAAACACCATTACAGCAGAATCTGCATCAGAGTTTTGCTAGTAATTATTTTGTGTTCTTGTTTCCTTCTATTTTTCTGTTTGATAAACACTTCCAACAAATTCTAATCCAAACTACCATGTGGTAGTTCACACCCTTGGCACACCTCTGGCCTTTATGAGCAGTGATCTGCGCAAACCAGAAATCCACTTGGTGTTGCTTTGAGAATTCTGTCAATAATAACCAGGAAAAGATTAGAGAATCCTGCGTTCACCAACGAAAATGGTTGCCAGCCAGGTAGGAGGCAGGACAACCCATGAAATGGTATATGCAGCAGAGTTTGCTTTAGGGAGTACAATTCAACTCGCCATGTTTTATAACAAGCAAGTCCCCTCCTTGCCCCAAATTTTAAAAGAAACTCGCTTTGTTTGTTCTCAGAAAAAACAGATTAGAGAAAGCAGAAACAGCAAAAAGATTCAGTACTTGAGATACATTCTGTGATACACTATCAGTGTACTGCCATTGTCCCTTTGTTTCTGCTTTAATGTTTCCTCTATATATTGGGTAGGAATCGTAAGAATGGCTAAGCCACAGGTGTCTTTGTGTGCTACATTTGCCGTGCCTTGCTTCTCTACTATTCTGTACTACCTCTACTGTTCAATTTGACCCACTTCATACCAGGAACATTGGTATAACTGCTTTAAGATTTTAATCCTCCCTGTAAAACAGAAACTCATGAGTTGTAATAATACATGGTCTATGTACTATAATACATAATACTCCATGTTGTATGTGGAGTTTATATTGCTCTTACAGCAAATGGTTCCCTTGTACTCCAGTTGTCATGGATGAATTTCTGACCATTCAGGACGGGGGTAAAGTTCATCTGGGCAGGTATCTGTAGGGACGTATAACTGGATCAATAAATAGCTGCCACAGCAGAAACTACTGCGGCAATCTCTCTTCTAAAGAGATTACATTTTATTTTACAAAACAGCAGGCATGAGGAGGTTTCTAAGTTCCTATTAGAAAGTGCTTGAGGTACTACAAAACATGCAAAACAGTCTTGCTACTGTCACTGAAAGCGAGTAGAATGGTGCATTGATAAAATGCAAAGTTAGTTCAGCAGTATGTTCCTATTATCTGAACAACTTTAAGCTGCAGCTCTTGGTTTACACACAGGCAGATAAAACCTTCTAATACAGTATCATGAAAATACCCTGTAAGCACACTAACCTTTCCTATATTGGCATCTCTAGGGGCATTCATCTCCATTATACAGAAAATTAGAGTTCAATTCCAGCAGGTCACAGTGGTTGCAGAGGTTGCAGTATTGTGCTTCCTGAGGTTTTTTCCCACGACAAAGGATTCTGCATGCAGTGCATTTTCTCTATTAAAGAATAGAAACAAACACTTCAATAGGCTGGGACAACATCTGATTACTGGTAGACATTTTAGAATATCAGTTCCCATATATCCTTGTTAGCAAATTCCATGGCTCTTTGGCCATGAAGTCTCATGTTTACATATCGCTAAAATATTTTGCATCAACTCTTTGTGGAATTCTAAATTCACAGTAACACAAAATTTATTGTCTTCACCTGGTGAACTTGAGTTCTTTTATCTAGGTAAATTCCCTTCCATGCTTTTTTTCCATCTCATTTTCCTCAACCTCTATATAATTTCCCACCATTTTTTCAACTTTAGCATTTCAGTCAAACTCGTTGTGTTCACTGTAACTAGAAAAAATGGGGAAGTTTCCAAAGCAGACTTTATTTATTTTTTAAATCATGAGACTGCCAGTGGCACAGGAACCAAGAATCTTTTACGTCCCCTATGTCAGCATGAGAACCTTCAACAAGACTTTTCCTTCGCAGATTTAATGTTAATCAGACTGCTAATATTAATATGACTTGTCCTGACCATCATAATCACCCTGTATTATATACAGGTGGGGAACAGTATCAGGTGTTGAAAGAAAGTAAAATGATTCATTCCAGCCAGAGTAAAGAACAAAAGACAAGACAACAATTTATCAAAATTCACATGAAGGGCTGTTAAACAAGGTGCCATCCATCTATCTGCTCTGCACTGAAGAATTTGAAACACAGTGAGGAATTCAAAATTAATTCAAGACTGATGCTACCAGGTCAGAGTTTTGGAAATGATACAAAGAAGGTTTTATCCAGCTTGTTATCTGTGTTTGTCAGTTCTTTATGTATCAAAGGTGCCTGGATTTCAAAAGATAATGACTCAGTGACCTGAAGTGCAAGCAAACACAGAAACTGTACATAGAGGCCCTGTCTCCAACACTATCCTTTGACAGACAAAGGTCACTCTCTTTTTATTTATTTTATTAAAGACAAAGGCCATTTTTTCTGATAGCACTATGGGCTGAAATGTGACTTTGCCTGGAAGGTAAGCAATGGACCTGCTACATCCATGCAAGGCTTGCGTTTTACTGTATTTTTACCATGGAATACATCTGTTTATTTATTTGGCAAGAAAATTGGATTTCTTAAGTATCAACTACATATTTGTGAAAACTGAAGTTTTCCAAAGGCATTCAATGCTTTTTTTTTTTTTTCTTTTCTTTTTTTTCCCTATGTTGATAAAAGGTATTGATGAAAGTTACTAGCATGTAGTATGATAATAAATGCATTTCAGAAATTAAAACCATCACAAAGACTTCCAGTGTTGCCAAAGTCTCCTATGTGTGAGTTCAGGTAAAGCTACTCCTAAAAGTGAAGGAGGGAAATTGCACAGGAATTCTCTGATTTGGTACAGGTGCCTTATCAGTTCCCTCATTGTGGACCCTCCTGCAGGGTATAAGAGCTTGATGAAAATGTGTGATAAAGAATTATGCACTGCTTTCCCCTCTCCCATTGGGCATGGTTCACCAGCAGTCAGCATGAAATTGGGCAACCCTAATGTTATTTTATGTTCATGAAAACAGAGCTCAGAGGTAACCCCTTGCTGAAGAGAGGGACATGAACATGACTGAAATCCATTTCTCTTGAGTGTAGTCAGGGTCTAGCTCAAGATTCAGAATATGATCAAGTCAGAAATAGTCCTTACTTTGAATACATGACTGTTAAATTGAATCGATGTTTTGCTGCTCCAGTCCTCCCTTAAAAATGAATAAAAAGCTAAAGTCATTGAGGAGAGAGAATACCTGCAGAGTGATGGACCCTCCCATCACAACCAATAAGACAGATTCAGGATTTTTCTAGAAAAGTTATCTGCAGATTCATAGATTATATACTGCAGGACAGCATTCTGATGCATAGCACAGTCTGCGAACATCAGTAGGGAAGTTCTTAGTGCATCTTGGTGGATACTGGCTCCCTCCTCCTCCTCCTCCCCAGTTTCATCCAACTTATTTCAGTTTAATTGCAAACAGCATTTAGTCACGAAATAACCTCTGGGAAACCGTGTACATAGTCTCATGCTCAAAAGTGCCCACGTTTTTACAAATCCTCCACCTATTCTCATGTATCTGAGTCATTCATATGACTTAATTTGTGATTTATTTTTCAGGTGGTCACATAAACCCAGCCGTTTCATTAGCCATGTGCGTGACTGGAAGATTAAAATGGACCAAATTACCAATTTACATATTAGCACAACTCCTGGGAGCATTTGTTGGAGCAGCAGCTGTCTTTGGGATTTATTACGGTGAGTACACCTTAGACATGGTCATGGGACAAACTAGAGGTCAGGCTGTCTCTAAGGCCCCAGTTTTTCAATAAATGCCAAGCAGGCAGAGGACTGTTAACACAGAGCTAATGGCAGGACTGAGGCTGAAACCATAAAGAAAAAGGGAAAAAGTATAAAGAATTTGAAGGAAAAAAAAGGCTCAAACATTCCAGATATCCTACAACTTTTCTGAAACACTTATACTGCAGGAAATGTTCTGAAATTTAGAAAAATTATTCATGGGAAATCAGATACTCTGAGATCATGTATTTCTCAGTAAGGATTTTAAATTACTTAATAGCCAGGATATAGGGCTATTCATCTTCCAGGCAAATTAGAAACATTAAAGACGTGATCCAAGTGCCTGTAGGCTAGTATCACCAATGCCATTCATTGAGGTTACAGGATATGAGATCAAGTCCCTCCTGACTAAACTGCAGACCACCCTAGACAGAGAACTCTCCAAGGCAATGAACTCCAGGTAGTGATGAAGGGGTCACATACTGGGGGAGGAGGGAGAGATTACCCCTATCCTTAAGGCATGTTTCTATTTTATAGTGTGCCACAAAGGGAAAAACAACTCGGTAAATCTTTGACTTACATACACAGGTGTCCCTGAGTTGATGAATCCATTCAGTCAGATCAGTTCCTTTAATCACCTTCTCCAAAATTCTGCTTCTGCCCCAGCTGTGCTGGGTCTGGATGCAAGAAAATAAAAAAATAAGAAAGGAAATGCCTACTGTAAATCAGTTAGGTGTTCAGTACCAATAGAAATCAGGAGCAGAAAAAAAAAAAAAAAAGTTAGAGTTAGGGACTGTGGTTACTATTTTGGGCTTGGTGGTATTTTTTAATTTGATTGTTTGGTTTTGGTTTTGTTTGTTTAAGGTTAGTGTTAGAGTTTGGGAACTTCAGGGCTTGCAATCAAATTATTCTGATGCAGAAGTCATATTACACTACTTAAAATATACTAACATAGATGTATGTGGATTTACAAATACACTAACTTAAATAAACTATGAAGTGAAATTTTGGGCTACTTCCCTTCCCCTTGTGGATGACCAGCATAGCAGTTGGCTGTTAAGCTCATGCAGAGTGAAAAATTCAAACTTGTTTAGAAGAGGAGGTCTCTCAGGAGAGCTCATACCCAGAACAAGTCATTGCACAACTGTCAAAGAGAATAGCAGTAATTCCTCCTGGCTGGGAATTCCAAAAGTTTACAAAGTACAGTCAGGATGCTATGCATTTCTCAGGGCATCGTGCCAAATATTGCACCTCTTACAGAATAATGCAAATGTGCTCAGAATCAGAAAACTCTCCCTTGCAGGGGAAAAAAAAAAAAAAAGCCCCATTTTGAAGGCTGTGATACATAAACCAAGTCCTTCAATGCACAGGAGGAGAGGTGAGACGGGAGAGAATGAGCGCATCACCTCAAATCCATTAACTATGCTCCCAGATAAAATAAGCATTTTCAGATGAGCATGTGAAGTGCACACGTCTATCATATATATCCTAGTCCAAGCAAACCTAATGCTTATGGAGAAGTGCAACCAGGTAATTGCTGTTTTCTACAGACGCCTTTATGGAGTACAGCAACGGAACACTTGAAGTCACAGGACCTAATGCCACAGCACATATCTTTGCAACATATCCAGCTCCATACCTATCCCTCATAAATGGATTTGCAGATCAGGTAAGTGCACTTGCTGTCTCGACTCTACAAATTAAACATACTGAAAACTATAAAACTAGGCAATAAAAAATACATAGCTCTTTAACGGGTCTGATGACTCTCACCATTTTGGTCATACATCACTATGTACAACAGCAATGGGAATGCAATGCTGTTTGCGGGGGTTACATTTTAGCCATATTTTACAAGCACGTTAATTTCAAGTTGTTCTTTCCACATACATCATATTAATTGTTGCACTCTACATGTGTTTAATGCGATTTGTGTAAGAGGTTCTCCCTGGCATAAATCAGTGTTTCTCCATAAACTTCAGCAGCATTATGTCTATTTGCATCAAAAGGCAGCTCATTTTGTGATTCTTTAAGAAATGCTTAAACAGCCAGTGTAACACCAGAGTTTTCTGCTACCATAAACCTCCTCTCCAACCTTCTCTTTGCAAATAGATTTGTGATATTTGTTATTCTTTCAAATCACTGAGAGAATCTCCAAAATTCTCTATTTCATTTCCATCTGTATCTTCTAGTCCCACTTACCCAACAGTGAAAAATGCAGTTTCATATCTCCTCACTACTTCTCACCAATTTACCTGTTCAGGCATACATGAAACAAATACTGTGCAACTGAGCTATGAAAAACCAGGGATTGCTAGAGCACAGCAATTCCTCGTGTAAAGGGCAGGACAATTGTGAAATCTGAACAAAAACAATCAAAAACAAACCTTAACACCTTTGTTGTGACTTTTTGTGACAAGTTCTGAATTTTGTTTTGGAGCAGGCAGCAGATTTTTCTTTCCATTAAGATCCTTTTGCCAATGGATATTTTAAAATCAAAACCAGATGAAGTAAAAAAGAAAACAAATCAAACAAACAAACAAAAAATAAAATCAAAAGAAAGCCCAAACTTGTCACTTTAAAATCAATGTAAAAATTGTATGTTTTGACATTGCTGAAACTTCTTTCTGTTTTTCCATAAAGTTAATTATTAGCAAAATCAGCATTTACAAAACATTTGATTTAAGCAGAGCAGCACTTCCATCAGAAAGTCATTCCAAGAAAATTTCTTTCACCAGCTCAATTAGTATATGCAATAGAGAGATCATGAGATCATGTTACAGTTACACATGCAACCTTAATTCAGGTGATTTGGGTAAGTTTTTAGCTGCTCAGTTTGGATGTTGTGGACTTCACTTTTTTCCCCTGTGCTGTGAAGTGTCTGGATAAAGAGGTGCATATTTAGTCTGGTAATTTATTAGAATAAGCTACTGTCACATAAAGCACTTTTTTTATCAGTGTAGTGGCAGAGCAGAACTACAAAAAACAAAACAAAACAAACTGTTGAACTGAACAGAAAAAAAGATGTGGAAACAAAGCATTAGACCTCACACAGGAAATACCTTTTAAATCCTCTATTTTTTCCACACCAGGTTGTTGCAGAGTTTTTGCTGTGTACTCAGCACATTTCTTGTTCTTTTCTTTCATCACATATATCTAAATTCCTCCTTACTGTGAACTAGAGAGACACTGGGGTTCAAACTGTGATACTTTGTATAGTGGGACAGATCTAAATACCAGCTTTAAGCCACCACAATCCATAGAGATGTTGTAGCTCTTCTTTTCATTATTAGAAGCAACCTGCACATATTTATTCAATATTATTTTCTTTGCATTGGCCAGGTGATGTCAACAGCTGTTCTTCTTCTGGCTATATTTGCTATTTTTGACACCAGAAATAACAGAGTACCAAAGGGCCTGGAGCCAATTGCAGTTGGACTTCTTATAATAGTTCTTACTTGCTCCCTGGGAATGAACAGTGGCTGTGCCATGAACCCAGCCAGGGACCTCGGCCCAAGGCTCTTCACAGCCATTGCAGGATGGGGAATGGAAGTATTCACGTAAGTAAGCCTGGATATGAAGTGAAATGCTTTTGGCTCAAATTGCTTCCTAGGAAAGTAGGATCCTGATCCAACATGGTACCAAGTCATCCTTTATATACATATAGGTAATTCCTTGCATACCAGAAACTACTCATGCACTTTGTCAGACATGCTCTAGGTACTGGGCTTTAAAAAGGATTTCCTGCTTCTAGGGCAAATCAAACACACATTATCTCTAATATCAATCATTGCTTCAAGCAGACCCTTCCCGAAATATTAGAAATTCTTAGAGGTCACTGAAAATATAAAATAAGTGCTTTCTTCTCTTCTACTGCAGCTTTTGGGAAAAAAAAGAAATCATGAGAGAGTTAGGTGGGAATATATACTGTGTGCTATAAAAACATAGATGTATCAGACTGATTTAATCTGTTATTACTACTGACTTATTGCAGAAATATACAACAACCTAAAAGCCTGACTTCCTGGCTGGGAGTGAAGGAGTAAATGAAAGAAAGCTCCCTTCATTTCCCCACGTTTCAGAGCACACTCTCAAATCCCTGTGCATGTGTGCACAGGCACACACACGCTCTTGGCTGGCCAAACACATAGCTAATTAGTTGAACATCAAATCCACAGTTTACACATATCTAGTGTAAAAGCCACTCCAGGAAGTCTAAGTGAGAGTAATCTGTCATCAGTAGTTGAATCTTCTGGTTTATTTTTGTATGCTTTGTTTTTCCGGTTATTTACAAGTAGGAATCCCCAGAAGTACTGTAGATTGCTACAGAACCCTAGCTAATAGAGATTTCATTTTAGCTACTTCACTAAGTACAAATAATCTGTATTTACGTAGTATGACTTCCATCTACACAAATCAAGTGCCTTGGTAGAGGAGTACAGTAGCAAGGCTTTTCTCATACAAAAGAGCAAGACACTGCGAACAGAGGAAACAGGCACAAAGTCATGCCCCGGGCCAGCTCCAAGGCTGGGATATAACACAGCTTTTGTGAGCCCGAGGCTGAAGTCTGCTCTCTAGCCCAGTTACCTCTGAACTTTTCCTCCTCAGCAGCTCTGACCACTGTGCCATTAGACTGTGCTTCTTAGAATGGCAGCCTGCAGAGTGATATCCCATACCTAGCATCCAATACCTCTTAATAGTTGTTTACTATAATATTAACTATAGCATTACATGTTAGAATCTGTAACATATTATGAAGTTTGATATTACATTGCTGAAAAGTTTGAAAGCCTGATTGTACTGTGATCTAGTCACAAAATACCTGTGAACTGCACTCCTCTCCAAAAGTAACATCATATGACTTTACAATTTACGATATTTAAGAAATTACAAGGAAAGTCTACATCTGTACCAACATGGGCTCTTCCCTAAATTAGTTTTAGAATTTATATGCAAGGCAGAAATGTATTCCCACTGTAAAAACCATACTAAGAAATCTAAAAATGGGAACATAATAAGCGAGATATGGTATCTCTGGTCATGGCCAGAACAAGCTTCCTGCAGTCTCAGGGAAGTATAAACTGAGGAAGAAGTTTTCCTCTCTACCTTGTTAGAATCCTACAGCTATAACTAAGTTCAAGGGGGTGGTACAACATGAATATTTTCTCATCCATTTACAGAGCAAACCCGTATGGGACTTAGGAAGAACTCGAGCTTTGTTAGGTGCCTGGAAGCCTTGGATCAGCTACAGGCCACATGAGAAGTCTGTACAATTGTAGCTGGGATCCTGAGCCTCCCTGTGCTCTGCTGGCATCACATATGTACAGGGAACTTAAGTGATACAGCCAAAGTTGGTAACTAAACCTTGGATGCCTTGGCCTAACCAGGATTCACAGGCTTGAGACAGGTGTTTAAGCTCTTTGGTAAAAGGCAGGAACTGAGACCTAAGCACGAAGCCTCTTCTGAGGCATGAGGGAAGTGTTGCACCAACTGAGCAATAGGAAATACTGAAGAGACATTAAACTCTGCCTGGAAGCATTTCACAGGGTGACTGAGTCGCTCTGTCCAGGTCAGTGAATGCTCAGTGGTGTGTACAGAGCAGCCAGGGACCACCACGAAAGCCGCCCTTTGGACTAGGTTAGAGAAGGCTGAGACTCTCTGACGCTGTGCTCCATACATTGAGATAATCAGTGCTCATAAGGAAAGCCCACTTTACCCTTCTTCATGCTTACCAGACCAGTAAATTCTACTTTTATCTGGCAGCGAGCTGTGAGTACACCGGAGGGAGTTCTCCCACTGGACCACGGTGTTGTCCAGGGCTTTGAGAGGCAGCTGAGGTGGGGTCTGTAAGCGTTGCTGTTACTGGCACGCACCTGAAGGAGCAGTTTCCCCAAGACCTGCTCCCGGGTTGTGACACAGGCTGTGGCGTGGTTTCCCTAGGCAGTGGGACCAGCCTAGCTTTGGTTAGAGGCTCCCACGAAGCTGTTCTGGCCGGCTGCACCTGGCTGGGTGCGGGTATCTGCATGGTGCCTGCAGAGCTCAGCACAGCGGGCCGCCTCAGAAGCACCTGAGAAGTCCCTGTCATGGGAGGCAACGGCCGGCTTTGGGCACGTTTCTAGCGATTTGCCCCGTGACCACGAAGACACACAGCGGCCTTCCTTAACCTAACACTTCAATACGCTCAGAAAAACCCCACGTGTGGTTAGCGCAGCCTCGACTATTGCGACGGAGCCGCCGTGGCGGTGGGCGCGAAGCCGCGGCCGCTGAGGGAGGCGGAGCGCGGCCGGGCCCTGTGAGGCGGCGGGGCGCGGGAACGCTGACACCTCGCGGCCGGCGGCGCTGCGCCAGGGAGCGCCGCTCGCTGCTCCCCGTGCCGGCCGCAGGGAGCTCCTGCGCCTGTTTGCAGCGAAGGAGGGCTGAGGGTCGCGGAAACTCGTAGCTCAGCCGTGCCCCCAGCTCGCTGCAGCTTTGGCATCGCGCTCTGCAAAGGCTTTGCGGCCGCCGCCTTAGCAGAGGATGGCTGGAGCGCAGCTGGGAGCAGCTGCTGCAAGCCTAGGCCGGGGTCCGCAGGTCAGGCAGGAGCCAGCACGGCACAAGTCGGGCCGTGGCACAAGCACAGAGAGAAACCTGCTGAGAAACACCTTCATTACACGCCCACACGTACACGCATACACAGGGATTATACGCAGGTAGCTGATGTGCAGCGTGTTGCACTGGTTAATTCGGTAAGACCTTTGTCCATGCTTGTTCCAGAAACTCAGGGGCTCGGCAAACAGTCATGACTAAGCACCAAACAGATCTGTAAACTCGGTAGAACGATATCACGAGTTACATTATACCCGCAGGGCAAAATTTAAGTAATTCTAAAGGCAAAATATGCACACATAAACGCACACAAGGCATTTTTACGCAAGGAATAATAATACCATCAGTAGCACCGTGAGATAAGCACTGCTCTGTTCTTGGATTGCAACAAGCACATTTACTCCTGCACAAATCTACACAATATAATTATCCGTACAGCTTCAAGATTTCCCTGGCAGCTTCCCGTAGAGTTCCTCTCACAGATGAATTTGTGCCTTGGTATTTCTGGGAGGAAAAAAAAAAGTCACTTCTCCATTTTCAATGTGCATGAAATTGAGGTGGCTGGGTTTTCACTGCAGGCTCAGACGTTGAATTAATCCAGCATGCTATTGAATCAAAACACCTTCATGCAGCAGTACAGTTAAGAAAGCCTGTGCTCCAAAAGCACTAGTCAGCAAGTTACTGTCTGAATGACAGCCTCCAGGAAAGGGAGAGCAATTATGCAGGAGACTTGTGCTTGTTGAAAGAGGCTGTTATGTATTGATTTTATACCTTTTAATGGTGGACTTCTTTCTTAAAAAGTGTTTCTAAATCATAGAATGGTTCTACACATTTTAAAATAAATCTTATCAATTGTGCAAAGTGAATTTAAACATTTCATTGGAACCAATATTATTCTGCTGGACTTTTTAACTGAGCACAGCAGTTTTACGAAAAGTCAATTTGTAGGTGTATAAAACTTGTGAATACTTGTTTACCTCTTACCGAACGATCCCACATTTTAAACACAGAGAGGACACTACATCATGAAATTTGAATCTTGACCATTCTAGTCAAGTATTTTTTTCAAGTACTTTACAGTCTGTGCATTTTATTACATTCCTCAAGGCAAACACATTGGAATCGAGTGTAATCTATTATAGGTTGCCAAGAGGAACACCGCACATACTATTGCAGGCCTGAACGTGCAGATCTCCATGCAGATGAGATAACCCATTACTGCAACATGCATTGCATTAATCACTTCTGAAAACCCATTCATGAGCATCTGGCAATAGCATCATTCAGGATTGCTGTGCAATAAATATATCCCAGTTCATTTCATTGCAAGTCAATGAAGTCTGTTTTCCACAAGGGAGAAATTATCACCTGTCCCCCAAACAGCCATGCAGTAAAGAGGCCTTATTTTCTAAGGTGCACGTACAGTACTTAGACCTGTGCCCCTGGTCGTTATTACTTAGTATTTCATTCACAATATGGGCAGGACAGACAGGGATGTCACACGTTTAAAGACATTTGAGACAAAACAGAAAGGTCTATGACATATTTCTTCATTGCCAAATAAAATGTAGGGCACTAACTAGAGTAATGGATAATGATAATTCTTGTTTATTTCTTACAGGGCTGGAAATAATTGGTGGTGGGTCCCTATAGTTGCACCTATGCTGGGAGGAGTACTTGGAGCTATTACCTATATCATTTTTATTGAAATTCATCACTCAGACACTCATCCAGGAGAAGAAAATGATGTATACGATAAATATGAATTGACAAACTGAATTGACAAACATGTAGTAAGAAATGAAGAATTTTCTTTCTTGTTATGTTGTATCATTTTTCTATGCAAATGATTGTTTGGACCATTTTATAAAACCCATATGCCTCAATTAGATATTCACATTTCAAAACAGAAAATTTGTGTAGAAAACAAGTTACAAACTGACTTCTTTTCATGAAACATAGGGCCGATCACATTCAAATTAGAGAATTATATTATGAAGGGAGGTATAAATTTTTGCTTCTTTCATACAGTTTTCAGATCCAGTTATCTCCTAGATGAAATTGTAGTGAGATGATACACTGACCTGTTAATTCAGCACAGATGATCTTAACCATGCTGCCTAATTAACTGAAAATAAATGAGATTGTTATGAAACTGCATGCAAAGATAGTTAATTGGTTCAGTGCTGAATTAATGAATTAAGAGCACATCTCACTTCTTGTAGCCATTATTTAAGAATGCCTTGTCTGAAAAAAAAAAAAAAAAAGCCATACCTGAATTGCCTAAACATCAATCGAAGTAGTTTTACTAAATCTTTATGCCGCTACTGGTTGAACAGTAAGGAGTTAGCTCATCAGTGATGAGGTTTAGTAATTCAAAATATGAACATGAATGATAAAAAAAAAAAAAAAAGTGTTACAAGTTCAACACCAAAAAGATAAAGCTGTACTTCTGCACAGGCTCTTCATGGCAATAACATCCAGTTATTTTAAAACAATTTACTTGACCTTTTTGTTATCCAATATTAAAAACCTAACCTAGAATATTAGTCTGAGTCTCTCCTGCTGTGCTTTCTAAGTTCCATTCCTGTGGAGATGGGCCAGCAACAGAGGCTTGTGCTGTGTATAAGTTAGCACATGGACTGTGTCTGAACAAGCTTTTAAGAGGCCCTCTGCTGCTGATGATCTACGTGGGGGGATTTCATCTGCTTACTGAGAATAATTTTTATTTAGGTAGCAGTAATTAAAATTAGAAACTGGTCTCAGACCTATTCCTAGATCTGAATTCCTCATCAAGCGTCAGCTCCACATTACATTTCTGAAGCATGGGTTCTCTCTGGCTAAACGGAAGTAGTTGGGCATATGCTGCTTCCTAAATACTTAGCTGATGCTATTTCAGGACTGTAGTCAAGCTTCAACTTTGAAAAATGAAATTATTTCTGCTTAAGCATTGTGAATTGAATGCATCCAATAAATTCAAAGTTCATTTCTAATATACATACCTACATATATACGTATATACATGTGCATGGTTGGTGGTGGTGATCATGAATAAATAGACACCCTAGTCAATGATGCTCCTGAGCTATTTTCAAGGCAAAACTTCAAGGTAACTCTTCAATGCACTCATTTTAGGTCCTATTCCCTTTGGATTCCTACAGCTCTGCTCCCTAGAATTCCACACTGTTTTCTGATCTCACTCCTGAAGGAAGGAACCCTTCGTGTTGTCAGTAACAGCCTGTGCAATTCAGTGAGGTATCCACAGAAGTGATTTGGAAGAATATTGTTGTCAGAATTAGCCGTAGCGTTTGGGCAGGTCATGCCCGTGTCACTGTGTGTCTTTATCACGCTCCCTGGTGTGCCACACTGAATTCATGGCAGCAGAGGGATAGAATTAGCAGGTCAGGCAAAGCTTTGCTTGCTGCATCTCTAAGTCAGATGATGCTATATACTTCAGGGAGTATAGTTCCCGTTTTAATGGTGTTTTTGAAGAAAACTTGCAGAACTGTAATGAATTTAGGTTTCCCAGGCACTGTACCAACCTTGTGCAAAATGCTGATTTGATTTACCCTTTCTCTGACATGGGTTAAAAATTTATATAGCTATATAATGCAGCTGAATATGAAAAGGTAGGATTATTTGGAGAACCACGATAACAAAAGAGGAAGGTCCACAGAATCAGTTCTCTGTTTATCTGAGGAGATCACACCGGAGAATCAAGACAATGTCGCAGTTATTCATAACTGTAGGCTTTATATTGACAGCACATACAAGCAGGTTCATCTCTCCTCTATACACTGCACTACGTAAAACCAATTGGTGTGTAAAAGTGATTCTGACCTGTTCTGTTGCAGACTGAAACTCCTTTTACTCCCCATTGCAGAGGGCACTCTTGTGTGTTGGTGGTGTCTGACAGTAGCTGCCCTAAGTGACTGCCAGCCACCTGTGTCTGAGCAGAGTTTATGAAGGTAGGAACAGGCAGAGGCTGCCCTGGATCTGAAAGGCCCTTGCTCTTCCACTAATGCCAACACCTCACATGAAATATCTGTGCATGAAAATACAAAGAGACAAATAGCCAATTAACCAGAAGAAACTGCCGACGTTGTTTTTTATCCAAAATGGTAGAGGCAGGTTTTATCGCTTACTGTGCGAGAATTTTGCAGTCAGTAGGCTTCACATGCACAGTACCGGTCAGGAATGAGAAAGGGATGGTTTGGTTATACGACACACCGAGTGACCAGCCCACACTTGCTGTGTGGCTGTTGGCCGAGGTCTACGTTTTCTCAAAGTTCTTCTGATTAGAACAGGTTCTGCCTGTAAATCAACATTAAATCTTGTTTCTCCTACTTAGGCCATTCCTATGCTGCAAATTACCGTATAAATTACATCTACTTGTCTAAAATGATCAACATGCCAGTTGTAAGTGGTGACACATTGGTATGACAGCACAGCAGTATCAAAAATATGCTCCGATCAAGTTGTTGTCAATTGTGTTTGCTTAAAGAACTCATTTTAAAACTTTAATTTATCATCACATATGTTCAAAAATTCTTTGAAAATGCATGGTACCAATATTGCAGTTCGTCTTGCCTTTACAAAGGCCAGAATTTTATTCAGGAAGAAGGTGTTACAGATCTACCTCAGAGGTGGTGATTTTCATTTTTAGCAACACGGATGAATTCCTGCTTCAGGGACAAAACTCAGCTGAGTCTTAACTATGGAGCCATGACCAGTATCTCCATAATAAAATGGGAACAATTATCATCTCATACTCTAAGCTTTTGCAGACATCAAGATCGGTTTTGTGCAAAGAACAAAATGATTGTTAATTTGCATAAACTGTACAATTTTCTAATATCGACTGATATTCAGTGGTCACACTCATACTGAACCAATGTAACACAGTTGGCAACAAGAAACAGATTTTCCAGATGTAATATATGGTGGTTAATGAATTAATAGTAATCAAACTTGATCATACTAATGTTGAAAAAAATCATTTTCAGAGCATTGCTCAATTTTCAGTTTGCATTTGTTCTTTTTTGGGCAATGTGTTTGTTCTCTGGAGCTAAACTTAGTACTGAAGTAATTTGGAGAGTGATCCTGCAAATAGCACTGGGTGAAAGGTTGGCTACTGCATGCTTTTTCACAGAAGCCAGTGGAATTATTCACAATGGGGGCAATATAGGTGTTTGGAGAATCAAGCTTGGAGCATTGTGGAAACTGTACTTTCTTGTAGTTTTGACTGTGGATTTGGATGAATGTGGTGGTGTTCAAAATAAATACAGTCATTCCCTAATAAATACATTCCAGTACTATTTTTATTTTTGTAACCAAATAAATAAATAAATAAAAAATCTCCCCTCTGGCATCTAAGGACATATTAAGAAATAAATAGCTGCCTGTTACAACCCACAATGTTTTACAGCCTCGTGCTGCAAGAACACATTGACTAACAAGCTGCGTTCCCAGAGCACGGACCCCCTGTGGCAGATTTTGTGGGTCAGAGCAGTGCCAAAGCACAGAAATGCTCACGAGTGAGTAATGGCCACCGCTGGGCCAGGAGGCACCCATGCAAGCCCTCGCCTCTGGACCTTCTCCTGCTCCTGCCTGGGGGTGCCCTCTGCCACGGCTTTCCCAGCAGTCTGACGACAGCCAGAGCCTAGGGGGCTATTTTGCTTAAGTCCTACTTTGGAGACTGCTTTTAAGGCATGCATATATCACACCAAAATTTCGCCTACACTGTTTACAAAATGCCCCAAGTTAATTTATCTGATTTCTACTCTGCAAAGATTAATATTTGTTACAGAGATGTGCTTTGCTCCTTTCATTTAAAAGTAAAATAATAATAAAAATAAAACCGTTCTGTGGGGATGAAAGGAGAGAGAACGATTAAGGAGCTTCAAATTTACTCAGGAAGCCACAAAAGAAAAAAAAATGAAGTGGCAACAGGCATTTTATCCTCCATCCATCCTGATGGCTCTTACCTTCCCAACAGTCCTTCTGATTTTCTACATTCTCCTCTCTTTTTCTGGCCAACACTGCCTGCTCTGCTCTGTCTCTATACAGTAATCTCCAGAGATTTAAATACAGCATGCTTCTCTCAGCCACTTACGAATCTTAGGAAGTTCTCATGAGAGCAAATTCAAGTTTCACCTCACGTGCTTGGTTTTTGGCAATTGCTTGCATTTTTCCCCCACACTGTTCCCACCAAGCAACCTTATGCTGGAAAATACAACAATTAAGTGCAACTTCCAGTAACAGCTGCTCTTTTTCTGTTTAGCACAATTGTTATTGCATAATAGATCATTTGTTTCAAACGCGCTATTTTTAAGAGCACTTTGAAAGAAGAAGGCTTTAAAAATTGTACAAGATCATCCAGGAAATAAATATTCTCTGCAAAGCAGTTAAAAGTTTGGATTTTTTTTTTTTTTTTTTATCTTCTAGTTTGCACCTGCATCTTGTTATAAAAATTTACACTTACTGCACTGTGAGTGTATTTCTGCTTATTTGCACACTCTTAGGGCATAGCATCAGAGGAGAGGTAGTAGATAAATAGCCATTGGTGTTTCTTTATATATTTAGATCAAATAGTAAAGAAATCCATGTGGTATAAAGCTAGACATTAGACATGTATGCCATTTTTTCTCTCTTTTCTGAACCCCAGCTTCCTGATGTTACTAAGAGAGGGAATGTAAATATTACAGCACCTTAAGCCATCCCCTTAAAGCTTCCAGCCAGATGACCCAGCTAGCTCCTTTCCCATGATGGAAGGACAGATTAGTGCTGTCCCTCTGACCTGCCTAGGGGCTGAGCACCCTGCTTTAAATTGTTGGAAATCGAGCTTTACAAACATTGCTCCAACCATCCAGAAATCAAGAGGGAGGATTCAATTAGGCACTACACCAACCAATAAAGGGATAATAAAGGGATAATAGAAGTTCAAAAGCTGGTGAAACAAAGCAAGCCCTTTTGGGGAAAGATCATCCAAAAGGCTCGTAAAGCCTGGTTACTTCAGGAAATACTGAAGATTTTACTGGGGAACACCAAAGGAAAGAGGCAACCACAGTATGAAGATCAGAAGATTGTCTCTTTGTTCACCTATTAGAAAACTTGGGTCTATCTTGAATAGAAATTGAACAGAAATTCAGACATTCTCAGTATTATCAGAAGGACCAGTTTGGACTCATTAATACTATTATTTTCTCAGCATTTGACACATAATAGCCTAACAGGTGAAGAATATTTTCCGTATCCTTGGAAATAACAGTACTCTCTTTCAGTGGTTGACTCTTCTCATGAAACCTTGCCTGCCTTCCACATGTTAACAGAGTTCTGAATGAACAAGCAACAAAGCAAGGAATATATTAAGATTTGGGAAGTCAGCATTGAAATGGAAGGAACTGACCAGTATCAACCAAAACAGAACAGATGCAACACTTTCCATAGCATGACCAGGGCATCGAATAACAAACATAAAGCCAAAGAAGCAGCATGTGGTTGGCAGCAAACACTACTAAATTAGGGTCGGGTGTTTCATCAATACCTATTAAATGGACTTCAGAAATATGATATTTGAGAAAAGGACTGAACTGTAACCATGTTGTTTTCCATAGTAAAGGAGCAAAATGTATTTGAACATTTTCAGGTTAGTGAAAAAACATCAACAACAACAACAAAAATACAAACAAACAAAAAACAAATCTCAGTGGGAGAGAGGGAAATAGTAACTTCCCTGAATTAATTTCCAGCTCTGTGAACTCTGCTCCAACCCCTCAAAAGAGGCAGTAAGGCTCTCTGCATTAGAACTGCACAGTACCAAACCCAAGATTGTTCTATCTTCATTTCCATCAGGCAGATGACAGCATTTTGAGTGCTGCTGTTTCAGATGTTCAAAATATTGGCAACTGATGCTTATACACTGCAGAAAACTTCTTTTACATAACCATTCTGACATCTAAGGAAGAAAGCCCATTTGGCTACAGTGCAGCATTTCATCTCATGTATGTATAAATCCCCAGTGGTTTTATGTTTTTCAGGCGATTGAAACAACACAGGTTTTTGAAGATACAGGCACTGAAGAACAGCTATCAAACACAAGTAAACGAGGAGATGTGAATCCAGGTGCTAGACTGCCACGTAATCCCAGGGGATAAAGCAAGTGCAAGGGCTGCTCTTGCAAGTCTTCAAGAATGACAGACACAAACCTTGACTCAGAAGCAAAGTCTTCACACCTCCAGGCTGCTCACAGAAGAATACTTCAAAGACACGGGCCATTTATAAATGCATATGCAAACACCACTAGCACTTCAAAAGCTCCCAATCCAAGAAAACAGAAATGAAAATATTATGGCTGAACAAAATAAGGATGTGAACACAGACATTTCAATCTGCTCTGTCACAAGACAATGCTAAAAGCTATGGGACGCTGGAAGCCAGTATAAACCTCATTTGCTATTGCAGGTGGTTCCTTGAAATTATAGCACATAAGAAACTAAACAGTACAGCTTTAAAACAAAGGACAAAAATCTACCTAAAATAGTTATCCTGCCTGCAAGTAGAGCTGTATCCTTTTCTTCTTCCTCCAAGTCTTTAATCTGTTTTTTATTAATACAACTGGCAGCAGGCCTCTTTTTCTCTCTCCATGGCTCCTGTCTCAACTGTGTGCCACCAGTCTTTTGCACCCCTTGAGCATCAGCCCTTACCCACAATGTTCTGTTTCCATGAAGAAGAATGAAAAAAAATTGGGGAGGAGGGATTTCAGGCATATTTCAAAATGCAGACAGTTCCATGCAAGTTCCAAATGTACATTGGGCTTTCAGCAACTCATCTGGCAGTGACACTCTTTTCAGTGATACTCTTCTTCCCTCCCTTTGATCAGCCACGTTGCGTACAGCAACCTGACAGGGCAGTAATCATCTCCCTAAGGAACATCAAAAGTACGTAGGCCTGGACGTCCCCCAGGGTAGTCCCTAGAACAAGAGACCTACACAGGTGTTGGTGGATTGTGATTTGGTATAGAGGATGGACCCTGGGAAACTGGAGTTTCTACAGTGTTTGCTACACTCTGACTGCAGTCTCTGCCACAGGATGGGATGCATAAATCGGTAAGAACCAGCTTGTGTTCCAGGTGCTGCATTGAAAGTGTTTAAGGCTAGCACAGTTCTTATTTGTACATCTTATTTCAGGTATTTTCACTAGAAAATTGAAAGCTAGAGACAAACATATATCCCATATAAATTATAAAAAGTAATTTTTGGGGCACAGCCATTGTGGAAAAATGTATCTTCAGATATAGAAACTTTACTCCATCCCCAAGGAGGGAACGGGTACAGTTTATAGAAAAGTTGTAAGAGAAGTCCTATGATCTAAGCCTTTTTGAAAGCGTTTAAACATTATCATGACCAAAATAACCATGCTCAAAAATACTTAAGTATTTTTTGCTTTACAGTTTGCTTTGCTTTAAAAACTTATTTTTTCCTTAATGGCTTTGTAACATCTCAGCCTCTCGTTATAGATTTTTGTTTCTGTCATCACTTTTCTTGGTGCTTCTAGATGTGTTGAAGTTCCAGATCTTCTGATTTATTTTTTATTTTTAAATAAAAAGCAGCTTTGGTGTATACATGGAAGCTCCTGATTCCATGCATATGGTGTCTAACCACAGACGAGCAACCCATTATGCACTGGGCTTCTGGAAAACTGCAGCTGCTCTGTTAAGGAAGACCCTGAAGGCTTGATCTCACAAGCCTTCCTACTGCTTCAGTGGTTTGGGGAAGATTTTCCCTGCCAGAACAGCCCTATATTCTGTAGGACAGCTTTAACAGAAGCAAAAAAGCCTAACATAAAGGCCATAATGGTACCTCAGCTTCACTGCTGGGAAAGGAAGAGGATGGCCAGCCCACCTAAGAGGCTTGCAGTGTCCAGTTGTTCTACAATAAGGGTCAGATAAAAGCTGAGGCAGAAAAAAAATAAAAATCTGTTATAGCAAATATAACATTGCTGATGACAGCATAAGGAGGTACTTCAGGAACATGATTCCTCTGCTGAGCACCTTTGACCAAGGCAAGTTCCAAATGCAGGGCTGAGGTGAATGGAAGTTGCTGAGGCTGCTGCCATAAGCATTTACCTGGCAAAGAGCAGTTCCTGGTAGAAGGCCACACTTTGAAGAGCCCATTCTTTTTCAGAACATCAGCACTGCAACAGCACCTGGAATACTTTGCCAGTTGTGTATCAAAAGCCACAGCTCTTCTAAATTTCAATAACCAGTCCTATACTCACCGGTGGATTTAAAAAAAAAAAAAAAAGTTTATATTTAAAACACGTTTTATTTGTATAGGAAGCTCTTTCTTACCATTATTTACTATATAATTTTTGAAGACATTGACACAGCGATCTAAGTGCTGCAGATATACATGTATATTATCTTGATGTAAAATATACACAGTAAGTGTGTGAGTATGTCAAGATCACAATATTTTTTTAAGAAATATTATTTAGCTGCCTGATCTTGAAATACATGGACCATATCTGACTTTATTAAGCTGTTTGCTTGTCTTAATTTGAACATTTTTCAAATGTTAACAGCTTGTTAAGAATTAATTTGTAAGAGCAAGATCAGTTGATTCCACTATTTTTACAGAGGTGGCTTCTGTAGTCAGCAGCAGTGTAAGTCTGAAACAAAGCAAGCAAATGTGAGGCAGATAGGAGATGCCAGATTTAGAGCACTTAGATCCTCTCTGCCCAGATGGAACATGGTTATGAGACCTTAAGGTCTAGGCACAGACTTTTTTTGTTCGGTGTTTGTATGATGCCAAGCACAACGATGAGTCCCTGTAGTACTGGAGATGATAATATGAAGTGCACCTTCTCCATGCTGCTCTGCAACAGGCCTCAACCATGAACTCAGCGGCTTTTATTGTAGGGGGAGATAGCTTTCCCTACACCATTTCTGCAATCCTTGACCTCTCTGCTGAGACTGCTAATAATACAATAATCCAATGAATGCTGAGACTGGTGGCTGCTTTTTATGACGAGATATGTTTCTAGTAACTGAGATCACCATACTCCATGCACAGAGTTTCAGAGGCAGATTCTGGTCCTTTTTTGTGCAGAGAGAAATTCAGCACAAACTTATCAAAAGCAGAAATGAATTATTTATATTTAGCAATGAAAGCACAAAACTTATTTGTATCCAAAGGGAGAAGTCCCTTGCAATAATTATATCAATAACTGCAGTATTTGACAGCTGTGGAATATGTGAAACAACGTTTTGAGCAGGACTTCTATGTCCATATTCCATTACCAGACTCCAAGTGCCCTAAATTATATTTTTTGCATGAGGCAGAATGACTTTATACTACTCTCGGACAGTATGACTAGTATCTCTGGGGAGTATCATAGAAAGGTCATGTGTATCTCACAAGACTATCCCAAATCCCTAGATTTTTAATAAACACATTAATCCATCCTAAGTAGCTCACATTCCATCTACAGTTCTATTTTTAGGTTATTTGTTGTACTTATTTAAAAAAAAAAAAAAGTGTCACCAGTTCTGGAGGATTTTTTAAGATAGGAAATAACAGCTACCTTTTTATGTGAAAGGCTGCAGGGGGAGCGGGGTGCTTCCATTACAGCACAAGCTGCCAGCTGCTGGAGCTACAAAGGAACTGCTTATTATTGAAATAACAGGTTGGAATATCTCATGTCAGCAAGGATCTGATGTAGCAGCTTACTCCTTAGTCAACGTCTGAGACTTTCCTAAGGGATAACTATTTTTTTCCCCTGTTGCAGTTTTAGAAGCTAAAACATTAAAGAGAGGGATTTGCTCAAACAAAACAAAACAAGAGTAGCCCCTTAAAATGACTTCAGTGTCCTGAATAATACAAAAACAAGCTCTCCACAACATGGTGGAGAAAGGTGCAGGCCATAGCAGTGAGGGTTAGGCAATATGTAATAATTGCAGACAAATTGCAAAGACATTCTGATTTTAGCATTCAAGTTCTGGAAGCCTAGACACAACTCTTTTCCTCAAGATATTTATTCAAAAAACAACAACAACAACATTTTATTATGAACCCTGAGTGATGTTTATGTGTGTGTCCATACTCAGAAATAGATATAAAATAGTAAGGAAGCTTTGCAGGTATAAAACAAGCTGTTGGCATGATTGAAGTATATGGACAAATGACTGCTAAAATGATATTTATGCTAAAATTTTGGCATCGACTAGATGATGTGTGTTAAAACTGGATCTTCATCTAAAATAACATTTTCTGATTTATTAGAAAGTTCCAGGATGAAAACAGAGTATTTTCCTATTCAATTTTCAAAAATAGAATACTTTAAGTGTGACAACTTTGACTCTTTTTTTTTTTTTTTTTGGGGGGGGGGGGGGGGGGGGGAAAGAGGGGTACCACACAGTTTTTTAACCTTTTCCTTAATTTAATATTTTTTCCATTTATCATTTCTCTATCTTCTCAATATCGAAGAAGCTTTGCAACAGAAGAAGAAAATGTGAACAGTACATCATTGAGGACAAAAAGTTTCAAAAAGCAAATTCAGGAGACAAAGAATTGAATATCTTGACCAAGCAAAAGACAATAACTTGGAGAGATCAAATAAAATAAAAGTTATGTGAGACCTAGGTAATACGAAGAGATAACTTGGGCTGTATGTTCTCTACCCTGGTAGAGAACACTGTTAGGAGCACTATGAAAATGGAAACTTATGAAAAGTGTTGATTACCCTACAATCAAAAATAGGCTAATTGGATAGACAAATAGTGAAAGATCCATAAAATGTATAGTGTTAGTACATTGCCTAGCGATGCTACAAAACAACATTTGATCTTATGGGACCACAAATTTCTTGTCATTGTAATTTCTTTTATCAACTAATGAATTTTAATCAGAGCAATGTTTGCACAGTAGCATTTACCAATATAAAATTATGTATACATAAGCACGTCATTATGAGAAACAGGATAGAAAGTTCATTGCTTAATTACTTAATATAAAATTATGTTTAGACCAAAGATATAACGAGAAATTAATGAGTTCCCAGGATAGCTGAAAATAATATTAAAATACAATCTGCATATTTGTGTTCCAGAAGTTCTTTTTGCTTTGCATAATGTTCAGAGAAAGGCTTAAAACTCAAATCAAATCATGCTCACACAAATCCATCTCAGCTTTAATAACAGTGAGTGAAAGCAAACATATTCATGGTATGAAGTACACATAAGAGTATGAAAACATACTCCAAAATTCCCTAAACTCTGTAAATGTATAAAAATAAACTTATCCACTGTTTGAAGTTCCCAGAAGAAAATGAAAACATACTTCAAAATGCTCTAAATCTTGAGTCATACCAAATGGACTGAGCATATTTCCAAATCCAAAACATAAATTGGAATTTTAATTCCTAAAAATCTCCCCATTCATTTGGAACCTGTCAGGTGGTTGTGGTTTTGAACTGCTGTCATGATTAATTGATGAGGTCCAGTCTCACTAGAGGAAGTAAAGCAGTGCATTAATTTAGGCCTTGATTCCCCCTGAAAGTGAGCCCTCTGAATTCAGTGAGTTTGGGCTCAGGTTTTCTCTAGGGGCACAGCTAAATGTACGTATCTCCTTTCTCCGTCTCAATACTTACCAGGATAACTGCATTTTCTGAGGGATTCACATGTTTCATGGGTGAGTAATCAATCATTTCACACTAGATTATTTTGATTTGGCCATACATGTTGTCATCAATAATTATGTCATACATAGTCAATATTTAACATTTTTATTTCACAATAATAACCAACACTATCAGCAGTAAATAGGCCATTAGAATAACGTGCTTCGGTCAAACTATTTGGAGTTGTCCGCTATTTGAAGGAGTTGCCTGCACTTCTATTAACAATCCATATTTAGAAAATTATAAACAAAGGTAGACATTCTTTACCAGCTAACCCTTAGCAGATAGCACTCTTTCTGAAAATAATTTATACTTTTAAAATAAACATTAATCCATAAAGATTTGGTGACTTGGTGTATTTATTCTCAGTGAAACATGTTGCAAATAATCTTGACACAGGTTTCTTATTCCCTCATATATATGTAAACCATACTTGATCTCCTCCAAGACACTTTCAAATACCATATTCATCTTCCCCCATCTGGAAAAATACCCAATACTCTCAAGATTGTAATTTCATTATAATGTTCAGCTCCTTACGAGCACAAAACCAAAAGATGCACATATATTATAAAATCTTGGCAATTCAGTTTTGAGATACAAGTGATAAAAATTCGTATTTCCTTTCACAGTTTGAATTTCATTACAAAAAAAAATAAAAATAGCCTGTAGTCTACTCTCAAATTCCTCTAAAATCTAGGCCACCAAAAGCCTACTGCCTTTAAAATGAAAAATTCATCAAAAACTGGGATCAGGTCTTTAAATAACAACGAAGTAGTCCAGGTGCTGATTATTTTTCAAAAGGCATACCTTTTATCTGACAGCACATCCAAGAAGAAATCACAGATGTCTCTTCAGTCTTGGGGCTGCCCATATCCTGGTAGGCAAGTCACAACAAGGATGCATGCCTCAGAAAGTGAAAGTCCACAGGAATAGCGGAGAGAGACGGTGATCACTCAAATTGTGATTACTTATGATGAAATGGAACCCAAAAGCTGCCCTGTATTTTGGAAAAGCTCTTAGAGCATACAAATACAGGGAAACACAAAGCATTGCAGATGCCCTCATCAGATTTGGCAACTGTTTGATGAATACAGGAGACCTCCTCTCAGCTCTTTTAGAGCTGATCAGCCACGTGTACCAAAAGGCAAAGAAAAGAAGATGAGCTGTTGACCAAAAGGATTTGAAACAACTGTATGATTTGAAGAAAGGAAAGAAAAATCAAACACACACACAAAAAAAAAACTCTAAAGTAGCTCTGCTAGATACTTTGAGTAGTTGACACAGGCTCCTGCGTCCTAGAACAGTTGATCAGGATTTGTTACCTTAGGAAGCTGCAGTTCTCCAAAGATCACACTTTCATGCATCTAATACAAGATAGCAGTGGGGGAGCCCTAGAAGGCATACAGACACATTAATGAGGCTTCAGTGGGGGCTCATTAACTTCACCTGATGCTGAAGTTAATTGGCCAAGGTGGAACACCATGCTGACACCACTGCTTTGCCCCACTTTGGGGGCTGGGCTACCCTGAGGTAACTTTTGTGTTCAAGAAGTAAAAACACGCTGTTGCTTGTTGCTACTATTTCTAATTCTTGATAAAGCAACTGAAGGCTTAACCCTAATTACTGTCCTCTGGCATATCGCACTTCTCAGCTGTGCACCCGTATCACAACCAGGATCAGAGAGCAAATGCCCTCTCGGCGAGCTTAGCTCATTTCCATGGAAGTTTCCTTCCCTGAAAACTAACATCTGCAGACGGCCATAGCAGTGCCTGCAATCAAAGAACAACCCTCCTTCCTTGCTGCCATCACATGGCCTATTTAAGAGGAATGTTATGATACAAACACTAACTTAGGACCTCAGTCTTGTTGTCTCAGGGAATCCTGTGATTCTCAAGCAATTCTGCTATTGGAATGGGACATTACACATGGGGCAGCTCAGTCCCCCAAATCCACTTGCAGTGGCTTGTTCTGTCCGAATATCACTTGATCAAAACATGATGCTACCTACCAGTCTCATCGCACAGGAAGTTGGTTATCACTTTGGTTAAAGTGCACATCCATTAGAGCTTTTGTTGCCTGACCATGCAGGCAAATAATATGCGAACTGTTAAACTTCAAGTTGATGCAAGTAGCTGGCAAAAATATGTCAATGTAGAATAAGCTATTTCACCCAAAGCATTTCATCAGAGGCGGAGAAAAAACAGGCAAGTGGTAGTTTCTAAATCCTCTGTATCCCTAGCCATGGTTACTTCCTGATGCTGCTGTGCCACTTTCTGGGCAAAGATGCTGGGCTGCATTATGCTGAATGTAAGTGCCAAGCGGAGAAATGCTTTGTCAAAGCTTTGCATATCTGCAGTGGGGAAAACCATACACACTGTGCAAAAGGGAGCTGTCCTATTACAAAACCTGGGAGCAGTCTACAAAGCCTTGTGTCAGACATCACTGAAACATCGCAGAGAGGCAGCAGGTCTGCATGGTGGATTGTCATTCCTTCAAAGAATCACATTCCACAGGCCAGAGGCAAGTAAATCAGCACAGTATCTGCAGCATTCGATGTGGATTCTGGCCTCTGAATCTACTCAAAAATCTGGCCAAAGCTTCAAGTCAACAAGGTATAGTTTCAACTTTACATCAACCTGACTTAAAATGTTTACTTACAATTATTTGCTGAATAGGATTTGTCCTCAGGCTTAGCATAAAAGATTGAGCCCTTACCTACCACCTGAAGATTTCACAGGCTGGAAATCTGGAGAATGTCTTAGAAGAATTACAAAGAATAAAAGTTCAGTATCAGGTTTGAAATACCTTGACCTCAGACACAGAGAAACAGGCGTGAACACAGTCCCAGCAGAGTTTCTATGTTTCTAATTAACTTGATTTTGGAGCAATGGATGCTGTCCAAAGATTTACATAAATAACAAATACAGTGAAAAGTACAGATTTCCCGGGGTGTTTTAATTTAACATTAACCAGATGCATTTGCAATAAAGGCTGAATTAAAAGTCTGTTGCCTTAAAGCAGGGAAACCATTTACAATGACGAACTTCCTATCTAGAAGGAATACGCCCCAAGAGATTCATATGGCGGCTTGTAACTATTCAACATGGCCAATATTTTAAGTGCCCTTAGCCAGGTCAAGCCCTATGGTACCTCCATCAGTCATTGGTATGAAAACCTGGTTATTAGGTTCCCCAAGGAACATGTATATATTAAATGTTCGCATTAGCATATCCTGCAGGGCCTGCTCAGGCACAGTCTACTGATGCGAGCAGAATTATTTCTGAATGAGGTTTCTTTCTCTGTAGGTAGCCACCGAGTATTCACATCATGCTTTTCCCTCACAAACCTCACAGTGCTTGGTGGGAAATGGGAAAGGACCCACAGAAGTAAGCTGAGTTGGTAACATTTATACTCGGAGGGTCACCAGCAAGAGCAGGGCCTGGCAGAGAAGCTGTCGGGCCCTGAGCTGCGGGATCACGCTGCCACACAAGGACAGGGGGAAGCGTATTTCACTCAACGGGACTTCAGAGGGCAGAAGAGGTGCTGAATTTTCATACTGATGGGCACAAATAGGCAGGTTTAGGCAGGGGTTGCTTTGAAGATTCATCTTTCCCTTCACGTCTCTGTATGTGATTACCATTTTGGCACCTCTTAAATTATTTCAAATCAGACTAGGCCTGTGTTTTGCATGGAATATCAGGAGGTATCTGGATACACTGAAGAAGTGGCAGTGTATTTTTAATGAATTCATGTAATTAAGAACCAGTTACTTGTCATGCAAAACAATCTCACTGAGCCTGCTTAAAGCCTATGTTCTTTTTTCCTGCTTCCCTGTTCTCCATTTATTAAGAACATCTGCATGACGGCAGTTTTGTGCTTTTTTTTTTTTTTTCCTTGAGGTTCATTAGTTCCAATTGCTTCTCCTTCATCTGAAATCTCAAGCTGCTGGCTGTGAAATCTCAGCTCCTCATGATGAAAGAGAGAACATTTGCAATACAACAATTAAAAGGAAAAATGTCTTATGCTGGAATGAAGCAGCAAATTTTCAAACAAAGTAAAATATTGCACTTAAAGGTATAAATATTACATTTTATGGATTTTTTTTTTTTTTAAAAAAAAAAGGATCTTTAACCAATGCAGGTATTTTCTGATGCTTCCAAGGACTTTTTCTGCAGCTTACTGGGAATTCCACTGGAAATTTTCAAGAACTCCCATTTCTCTTTCTCACAGTGCTTTCTAGGAGTTCCTCTGCTGTGGTTTAGCAATATTCCTGAAACTTTCTAGGAACATGTGCTACATTCTAGCAATTCTAGCCAAAAAAAAAAAAAAAAATTAATTAAAAAAAAAAATCCATGCTTCCCAGGAATTTTCCCAATGCCTTCTAGGAATTCATCTTCTGCTTTCTAGCAATTAGTTCCCCACCTTATAGTAATTTCCCTACAGCTTTCTAGGGCTTCCCCATCTACACTCTAGAAATATTCCTGATACTTTTTATGTTCTTCCTACCTGTTTGTGGAACTCTCACAAGGCATCCTAGGAATTCACAGAGGCTGTCTGGGGATGTTCCTTATGCTTTCTAGTATTTTCCCCCTCACTTTTCAGGATTGTCGTGGTTCCGCTCGAGTGGGCAGCCGAGCTCCACCACAGCCGCTCTCTCACTCCCCCTCCTCAAAGAGGAATGGGGAGAAAATATGTGAAAAGGGCTCAAGGATTGAGATAAGGACGAGAAAATCACGCAATAATTATTGTAACAGGCAAAACAGACTCGGCATAAGGAGATAGTAAGATTTATTGCCTACAACTAACAAGCGAGAGAAGTGAGAAAACAAAGGGAAAAAAAAAAACAAAAGCACCTTCCCCCCCCATCCACCCTCTTCCACCTCCTCCCCCCGAGCGGCGCAGGGGAATGGGGAATGGGGGTTATGGTCAGTCTACAGCACTTCTTCTCTGCCGCTCCTTCTCGGTCACTCTTGTCCCCTGTGCTGTGGGGTCCCACCCACGGGATGCAGTCCTTGATGAACTGATCTGGCGTGGGCTTCCCACAGGCAGCAGCTCTTCCAGAACTGCTCCAGATATGGGTCTGTACCACGGGGTCCATCCCTCAGGAGAAAACTGCTCCAACCTGGCTCCCCTACGGGCAGCAGCTCCTGCCAGATCACCTGCTCCTGCGTGGGCTCCTCTCCACGGGCTACAGGTCCGGCCCGGAATCTGCTCCGGCAGGGGTCTTCCACAGGCGGCAGCCTCCGTCGGTGCAGGGCCACCTGCTCCACCGTGGTCTCCTCCACGGGCTGCAGCGTGGAACCCTGCTCCACCGTGGTACTCCATGGGCTGCAGGGGGACATCCTGCTTCACCATGGTCCTCACCACAGGCCGCAGGGGACTTCTGCTCCGGCGCCTGGGGCACCTCTCCCCCTCCTTCTACACTGACCTTGGTGCAAGGCTGTTCTCCCACTCCCTTGACTCTCCCGGCTGCTGTGTGGCGCAGCGTTTTTTCCCTGTCTTAAATATGCTCTCACAGAGGCGCAAAACAACATCGCTTATTGGCTCGGATCTGGAAAACAATGGGGCCCTTCCCAAACATGGGGCAGCTTCTAGATCTTTCTCACAGAAACCACCCCTATGGCTCCCTGCTACCAAAACCTTGCCACGTAAACCCACTACAAGGATTAATATTATTTTTTTTAGTTTTCTATTAAGTTCCCCTGTTCCTTTATAGGGATCTTTCCATCCTTTCCTGAAGTGACTGTCAGGGAGCAGGGCTGTTTGCTGAGGGAAGCTGTGAGCAACCACAGACCGTGACCCATGGCACCTGGTTAGGGCAAGCAGAGAAGGGCTGGGAGAGTGGCTGGGTGTGTCAACACCACAGCAAACATCAGACAAAGCCAAGGTAGAAAGTCGTGTCCAGAGTCAATGCAGGAAATCCAAATAAGAATTTAGGAACACCAGGGAACTGGGTTTGAAAGAGGTACATCCATCTGGTGTAACTCTGTCAGGGACATTTCTAGGAGTAGGAAGCACCCTCATTGAATAGTATCTGCATTCACTGTTTTGTAACACAAGCAAACAAACAAACAACTAAATAGGAAATCTGTATCCCTAAACAAATGGTGAATCCTTATAGATTTGTAACATGAGAAATTGTGAAATGTTTGTTTCATAATTTTCCATTTATAATCCATTAAAGGAGATTTACTTAACGGTTGCATTTAGGTAAAACAGAATCACAGAATCATCTAGGTTGGAAGAGACCTCCAAGATCACCGAGTCCAACCTCTGACCTAACACTAATAAGTCCTCCACTAAGCCATATCACTGAGCTCTACATCTGAATGTCTTTTAAAGACCTCCAGGGATGGTGACTCCACCACTTCCCTGGGCAGCCTGTTCCAATGCCTCACAACCCTCTCAGTAAAGAAGTTCTTCCTAAGATCCAACCTAAAACTCCCCTGGTGCAACTTTAACCCATTCCCCCTCGTCCTGTCACCAGGCACGTGGGAGAACAGACCAACCCCCACCTCGCTACAGCCTCCCTTGAGGTACCTGTAGAGAACGATAAGGTCGCCCCTGAGCCTCCTCTTCTCCAGGCTGAACAAGCCCAGCTCCCTCAGCCGCTCCTCGTAGGACTTGTTCTCCAGGCCCCTCACCAGCTTCGTCGCCCTTCTCTGCACCCGCTCAAGCACCTCCATGTCCTTCTTGTAGAGAGGGGTCCAAAACTGAACACAGTACTTGAGGTGCGGCCTCACCAGAGCCGAGTACAGGGGGACGATCACCTCCCTAGCCCTGCTGGCCACACTGTTCCTGATACAAGCCAGGATGCCGTTGGCCTTCTTGGCCACCTGAGCACACTGCTGGCTCATATTCAGCCGACTATCCACCATCACTCCCAGGTCCTTCTCTGCCTGGCAGCTCTCCAACCACTCATCTCCCAGCCTGTAGCTCTGCTTGGGGTTATTGCGCCCCAGGTGCAGGACCCGGCACTTGGCCTTGTTGAACTTCATGCAGTTGACCTCAGCCCATCGGTGCAGCCTATCCAGATCCTCCTGCAGAGCCTTCCTACCCTCAAGCAGATCGACACACGCACCTAACTTGGTGTCATCTGCAAACTTACTGAGGGTGCACTCGATGCCCTCGTCCAGATCATCGATGAAGATATTAAAGAGGACCGGCCCCAGCACCGAGCCCTGGGGGACGCCACTAGTGACTGGCCTCCAACTGGACTTGGCTCCATTCACCACGACTCTTTGGGCCCGGCTATCCAGCCAGTTTCTAACCCAACGAAGTGTGCACCAGTCCAAGCCACGAGCAGCCAGTTTCTCAAGGAGAATGCTGTGGGAAACAGTGTCAAAAGCCTTGCTGAAGTCAAGGTAGACCACATCCACAGCCTTTCCCTCATCCACCCAGCGCGTCACTTTATCATAGAAGGAGATCAGGTTCGTCAAGCAGGACCTGCCTTTCGTAAACCCATGCTGACTGGGCCTGATCGCCTGCTTGCCCTGCAAGTGCCGCATGATGACACTCAAGATAATCTGCTCCATGAGCTTCCCTGGCACTGAGGTCAAACTGACAGGCCTATATTTTCTCAGGTCTACCTTCCAGCCCTTCTTGTAGATGGGTGTCACATTTGCTAGCCGCCAGTTGACTGGGACCTCCCCCGATAGCCAGAACTGCTGATAAATGATGGGAAGCGGCTTGGCCAGCTCCTCCGCCAGTTCCTTCAGCACCTTTCTTCTTCCCTTTGGAAACATGTGAGAGATTATTCTCATACAGAATAATTTTGTCATAAATGTAATGTAAAGATATGGTTTCTCTGATTGTTCTTTCTTCTCTTCACTACATTGCCTACATATCTTACTGGTTCTATTCAACCCATGCGCTACAACTTGTTTTCATCATTCCAGTTTAGTCCACGTGGTAGAAAATAATTGTTAGAATTTCCATCTACAGGATTTTTTACTTGCTGAGGTTTACAGTTTGTTTATACAAATATTTGATAGGGTTTTCATTACTACTGAAACATTATTCAGTTCCTTTGCTAATTACAGACAGCTGGCCAGCCAACAGTTTTCTAAATATGTTTGGTGATTGATTTCAATGAATGTGCTTGGATTCACACACAGTACAAGTTAATGTTTAGTGTGGGAGTGAAGATTAAATTTTAAGTCCTGTCCCAGTATTTTGGGTGTATCCTCATTGCATAATGAAATATGAGGCATGTACGTGTATTACATACAAGCATATTATCCCTAAGAACTTCTACTACTAACTTTCATTATTGAGTATTTCACATCTAAAAGGTGGGAACCAGTAAATATTTAGCACACACACAGACAAGAGAACAAACCTTCCTACACATTGTTTGCCAGCTGCTATACAAGCTGTTGAAATACTCACACATAGCATTTTCATTGCTCTGTGTCAGATGCTAAAGGTGGGACATTCCCCACTACAAAATCACTACAAAGGTAAAGTAGAGACAGAGTTCTCTCACAGAGAACAGAATTATTCACCATCCCCTGAAATGAAATATACTGCAATCGCTCTTGCAACTCAAATGGTAAAGTGGAAACATGGACTCCATGACCTTACTGCTCCCCTCAGCCAGGTCAGTTGAGACATGCACTAAATCCACCTTAAAAGGATGTTTTTAGCTTGTTGAGAGCTCAGATCCCTTGAACAACCTAAGCTACATCTGAGCTCCCCCAAACAATGTTAAGATGTGAAACTATGAACATTCTAATGAAGATTATTTATTTTTTTCTCAAGTTTTGCACTGATTCTGATGGAACTGTAAGTTTCTTTCAACCTCCAATATAAAATGAATGTGGAGTTTCTCTGCAGGGTAAGACATATGAAAACATAAAAATGTACATATAATGCACAGAAAGTACTGCTACTTTAAAAATACCTGTTTGGATCATTTTAATGCTATATTCTTGGAGCCAGTTTTTCCCTCACGGAGCAATAGACAGGTGTTTAAAGATGTTTATGTAAACATGGATCACGAGGCATTCTCACTAATTTTTGCTTCAGGTGCTCAAAGAAAGAAAAAAAAAAGAGAGACAAAATCCCTCCAATTCAGTACATCCTAGAAAAAGGCCCTGTAGGAAACGATGGCATTGCAAACTTTTACTATTACCAGGCTCTTGCTGCATTTGCAAAGACAATTAAGAAAATTACCTTTAGTAAATACAGTTTCAAGTTTCTAATAAAACCTCAGTTCCAGCTCTTTATAGATCAGTTGTACTAGTGGACAGAAAGCCAGATATACTGAAATCGGTCAAGGTGCCAAATAAGTTATGAAAAATGTCTGCAGGAAGTTGAGATGTTTTCACAGCGATCATTTCCTATTTTTCTGAGATTATGGTTCTCCAACTAAATCACTGACATACCAAAAATAGTGAAAGTCCACAAAAGCATATAGACCTGATCTTGTTTTCATTTGCAATGTGGTAAACCAGGGGTAAGCCCAATGAAGGCATTAAGGTTGCACTAGTATAATACTAATGTAAGTGAATGGAAAATCAAGGCAAGATTTCTACTTAATTTGGTATTTTTCTCTTCTGATTATTTACTGAGAAAGCTTTAAGTATGTGCCATGTAGGTGTGGAGGATCTGTGATACTTAGTTTTTTAATTCTCTGATTTCATCTCCACACAATCATCTATATTCTTATAACAGAATAAATGTCCACAAACACATATGGGTATTTTCTGATGTCTGCAGAATTCAGAAAAAAGAGAAGCAAACGAAACAATATTTTTGGTGTATGCCCATGCTTGACAGGGTTTGGAATTAAAAATTTCCTTGCCAAGCTCTCCTCTGTTCCCAAGTCAGAAGCAAACATAAAATAACCTAACATAACTGCTAAACAGATTCTCTTTTAAAATATAATTCATTCTTTGTGTTATAGCCCAAATCATTGTATTCAACATGTATCTTCTCATCCTCCCTCCATGTTTGATTACACAATGAGCTCCTGATTTAAAGACCATTGAAATCAAGACAAATGTAAACACTCAATCCCATTACAAAAAAAAAAAAAAAAAAAAAAAGTTTTCCACTTCAATTAAACAAATGAAGTAAGAAAATCTGATTCAGTATGGCCTCTCGTGGATAATCAGTGCAGCCCAGCCAGTGGCAGGTCTCTTCTGAAGGACTGGGTACTACCTATTTTTGCCTATGTGACTTGGAGCAGGCCATCTCGTATTGCAAACAAGTGCTGGCTGTATTTGGAGAGTCAAAGGTACCTTTTGTTTGCTCTCCCTGTTTGTTCTGTAATTCACATAGAGGCCGGAAGATGGAGGGGTTTCTGTAGGCACTGGGAAATGTCATAAGCTACAGTTGCCTAAAAGCTTGCTCCCTGCACAGCACTCCATTCACTTAAATAAAATTGCACACACCTAACAGCAAGGGAGCTGAGCCTTCAGCTGCACCTTTCTAAATAAAACCCTTCCTCCCACACAGCACCAATCAGCTGAAGGGTGATGCAAAGAACTTTCCAGGAGAGGTTCAAGGAATGACTGTACCCTCTGAATTGCCTTTTTTCTTTTAAAGAATTACTTGAAATTCTGTTTACTGAAGTGCATTCTGCTGTCCCTAAATTTTAAGACAGTTCTGCAACCATTTTACCCTGATAAATGGATTTCTTAACAGCAAGCTAGGGAAATCTCACAGTCTATTTTTAATTAGCAAAATGTATCTTACATAGAACCTAGATTACCTTGAGCATCAGGTACTGCTTTAAAAAATAAGACAAAGCCCTAGTGCCAGAGTGGTTAAGAGCACCGTAGTACTTATTTTGTCAGATTTCGCAAGGCAGAGTTACAGCTGCAAAACTGGCAGAGCTGACCTTCCCAGGTGATCTTAAGGAGAGGAGACACTGCTCACCAGAACGGGAAATACATGCTTTGTATTTCAGATAAAGGGTTCACCATGCATGCTGAAAGATGAGATAAAGTGTTCAGGGAGTTCTTTATAAAAAGGGCTTGAGACAGGAACGTTGTTGGCAGCGTGGCTTTGGCCTGCCCCACTTCACAGAGCAGGCTCCGATCTGCGCTTTGGAGAACAAAAGTACAAGCAAAGAAATCACTAGTCACTTCAAACTCTGCTGGCTATAAAGCCCTGAAAAGTCAAACAAGATGGACTTACTTTTTTTGTTTAGAACTAAAATTAACTTATCCATAATAGTAATTAAACCCCTGTGATCATTAATGAGGTGTTTTATGTTTGTTCCCCCAGAGGTGGCTTTTCACACGTAAGGCTGTTCTAATTTTAGGGCAGGGGAAAGAATTATGACAGACATAGCACACTTAAAATCATGGTTAATTTGCTGGATCTCCTGTTCCTCTCTCCCAGCAGTTACTAATAAGCACTCTGAGATGCAGCACTCGGTGTTTGGGAAGGGTAGGTAAGCAGCAGCTGTTCCAGCTGGGTACCTACACAGTGCCAACACAGGGAGTGGCTGCAGCACTTGCCATCTAGCTGTTAAATCAGTTGTCTCAGATGCTGATAGTACGAGTGGCACAGGCCCTGCAAGCCGTTTGGGAAGCCCAGCAACTCAAGTGGCTAACCTGTGTAAAAGCCTCACAATTCCTGAGTTTGCCGTGCAGAAAGCTTGTGTGTGCTATAGTCAAAGCTCCTATCTGCAATGTAGCCAACCATTCGTGCTGCACGTTACCATCACAGTCCAGAATGAGATGTTGGGAAGATCACTGCGAGCTCCCAGTTCTCTTCCACTGGTTCAGCTTCCATTTAGGCGAGCTGATGCCACCAAAATCCATGAAAATAACTTGAACATTGACTTTCAGTACCAGTTAACGTAAATTCACCTGTGTATAGCTTATTCGTGTACCTAAAATTTAGTCTCTTTCAGCAGACCTATGACTGATGTGAAAACCTGAATAATTCTTGGGGCGATTTCTGCCTGAAGAGTTCACAGCTGGCCCAACTAGCGTCCTGAACCTTTCATTCCAGACAGCTTCTCCTGCTATAAAATTCATTGATAACACCTATCACTCTGTGAAGCATGTTCTATCTTACCGTTTTGCCTGTGGATGGATAAGTGTTTTGCCCAGTCTTACTCATCCTGAAGAAAGAAAAGCATGACCATAACCTTCTATTTACAGCAACTTTCAAACTCTTGCACTAATTATACAAAGAGTGGATGTTATGCTTTCTACTGATCCATGATAAGCAGCAATAACTAGTGTTCCACGCAAAGTATACACTACTGAGGAAATTTTTCACAGAAGACAGCAGAAATGAACTGGTCTTTTAAAGCGATAGATTTAGAAGTTTGGAATGTCTGAAAAACACTCGTGTCATAATGAATGAAGTGCAACTGAAAAAAAAAACAAAACAAAACAAAACAAAACAAAAAACAAAAAAACAAAAAACAAAACAAAAAAAAAAAAAAAAAGAAAGAAAGATAAAAAAATAAAGAGAGACTGAGAGAATCATATTCCTCAGGGAAAGCTTTATAAACAGAGTGGTGTCTGGAAAAGCAGGTTTAGAAGCAGAAACAAGGGATCTCCTTGCTGTATTGAGGGGAACTGTGTTTTGCCTACATTTTTTGGTCAATGAAAAGGATTTAACCAATATCTGGCTTCAGCACTGATTTCTTCTGGTAATGGAAACAGCTTGTAAAACCCTGAACATAAGGAGAGTGCCAGCTGATGTCTACAAATTTCAATAAAATACTCAGTACTGTTATATCTGAGAACTGAATATTTGTCTAAAGACTGAATGCAATAAATTGGTCATTCCCATTTATGAAGGATAGTGAAAACTGAGTCGTTGGTCTTCTGGTTTATAGAAAGTGCTTAGCTTACCACAAGTCTTTTAAATCTTACTCTTTTGTGTTTTCCAGCATTAAGTAATTCCCTGGCCACCACTACAGCATATTCTGTATGTAAGCTGTACAAACTGATTCCCCTGCCCTATTTTTGTAACACTGATTAAAAGGGAATGACTCAGCTAGCACCCCAACGTATCAAGCACTGGGCCAGAACCACACAGCATAATCCTGACCCAGACCTGAAGAACTGGATGCATCTGCATAGGCCCAACATGAAGCCTTTGTTTCTGTTTATGATCAGAACTGAATGAAATAGGAGGGGCTGGGGAAGATGAAAACCAATGTGTGTCTCAGACTCACACTTGAAGACAAATTCAAAGCAGCTTGGGTTCTCATTGCTGTGAAGTGGATGCTTCCTGCCCTGCTAAATTTCCTGGTTCCTACAATGTTCTCTCTAAAACCCCATGGATTCACAGCTGCACAAAACACTTCAACCTGAGTCAAAGTCTGAAATTAATTATGTAATTCAACATAGATTAATCCTGTATAAACACAGCCCCATCAGCCAGTCAGCCAGTTCTGAAGTGTCATCAGCTTTTTTTTTTTTTTTTTTTTTTTCTATCAGGAAATCAGTTGTCTGTCTATATACAGACACAATTCCATTTTCTACCATTAGAGCTTACTTATTACCAAATCTTACCAATTCTCATTGAAACTTACTGTTTAAAGTAAGTAAAGTCTTTAAAGTTTTTAAAGTAAGAGATGCATGAAGCCAGCAGAAATAAAGATCTAATCCTTAGTGTGCAAGCTTGTTTAACAATATTGTGCTGTCTAGGAAAAAAATATATGGGTTTTCTTATAGAAACTACCTCCAAAATTTTTCAAGATAAAAACAGTTCTGTTATATATGTTTGGCAAATTTAGTAAGCTACAGCCATATTTTTAGCTGACTATTTTTAAGAGCCCTGCATTAAACTGCTCTTAGCAACACAAATTTCAGTATTCCTGGCAAATGCAACTTACTAATAATAAGATGCCATTTCTGAAGACACACAAAGCTGATGAATGCACACAGAAAGACATCAAACTGATTAAAGACACTGTACATCCAACTAAGGAGCACCAAACGTTTCATATATTGTTGAAATGTGTACTATTTCAGCATATCATACCACCCAAATTTTATTTGCTGTTATATGCCCTCCAGTTGGACATGCATTAGAAAAAAAACAAAACAAAACAAAACAAAAAACAAACAAACAAACAAAAAAAAACCACTATTGTTACAAAAATACAAAATTTACAAAAATACAAAATGAAAAAGGGAAGGAAACTTTGATACACACAACAAATGTCATGAGTAGCAAAATTCATGTTAAACCAAACCAAATTATAGATTTTTAATAAACCTAGGAGAAGAAGTTTTCAGCAGAACACACAAATGGGAAGTCTTCCCCTTCCTGGCAGCATCAAACTGTTCTGCACATTTGGTGAGAGAAGCAGCACTAACATCCCACGTGTCTTTCAGAATAGCTGTGTCAGTTGATGTGTACAGTTGCCGTGGTCCTGACTGATCAGATCTGCTGGGTGCTGTTCCTAATGTGTATAACCATGGAACTTGTGCAAACTGGACTTTGGCAATAGTCACTGTCTGTAGCATAGCATAGCTGTATTGTGCTGGTACACGGTGCATTAAATGCTTTCACTCCTGCATGCTTGTCATTTCAGTCAAGTTATGGAGCAAGATACCTGGCTATTCTGATTTAGAAAAAAAGGCTACACAACACAGGTGTGTCAGCTTCTAAAGGTGAGATGTGTTGGCTGACCAATACCCTTTGTGCACATGGGACAGTGGTGAAATCAAAATTCTTCCCTCTAAAGTTTTCCAAATCCATCACTTCTGAGAGAGAAAGAAGAAATGAGGCTGTTATAATACCTGTCTTCATTTTCTTCCCCTTTAATCAGAGCAGCATACAAGCTTCTCCATTTCCTGTGCACGGTCAATTCAATTACCTGCCATTAGAAAACACTTTTCAAAAAGCATTACAATATTAAACTCTTTAGTAGAATTCTCCATCTGAAAATAGCAAAACATTTGGTAAGAACAGACCTAATAAAACGCTGCCAGAAAGCCATGCTGAAACAGTTTTTTCCCTGTGTTGTCTCTAGTTTGCAGATAAACAGAAGCCAAGAGGAGTTAGATCACACAGTTGGGCAGCGTTAACCCTGGAATTAAAATCTGGGGTCAAAAAATCCTTGCTCATTGAAGTCAGTTTTAATATTTCACTGACTGCAACAGGACCCACTTAGCATATTAAAACAGGATTTGCCCTGTGCTCCAAGGATGCATTATGCTCTAACAGAGAAGTGTTTGAAAAGAGCAGAGCTTTTAAAAAGCCATGTTCAGATATTTTTCTTTCAAAATGACATAATATTTGCTTTTATTATTGTAGCTGTATTGGCTTGAACTGACAAATAATAACTTCAAATACCCCAAGAACTACAGACCCAGGATCCTTTCTATGAAGTATTCCTACAGATCAGTACTAGTGCACAGGGGCAAACACAGCAACGTAACTGCATCTCCTCGGTCCCAGACTGGCTTAGATGTAAAGTACAGATGTTATGGCCAAAGGCTTTTTTCTAGTAGATGTTTACCCATCTGGTTCAAAAGGAAGAATGCACAGACAAGGCAGAGGAAGTGTGCAAAATACTAAAAATGAACACAAAAAAGTGCAACCATACCTCTTCTGTACATTCAGTTGTAGTGTAACTAGAAATGCAAATCAATACAGTTTGACCCACATTTATGCTGGCTATTTCAATGTTCACAGAGCAAGTCACAACAAAGGTCTTGGAAAGTTGAAATCATTGACTGGTGACTTTGAAGTGATGGTGAAGAGAACGAGAAGCACCGATGTTTTAATGCTGCAGTAAATCTGTAGAGGAAGAGGTCGAGGCTAAGGCTCATGTAAAGGGCTTATCAATGATTTTTTGGAAAGCTCAGCCAAAACAGTCAGAAGGCACAAAACAACCAATGCAACCCAACCCAACAACAAAACCAGCTTCTCCTTGTTATAAATTGTAGCTATTTTCCCTCTGTGAATCCAGGTTCTCCTCAAGGCCGTACACAGTCGTGATCTCAGGCAAACTTCTCCCAGGGTTTTAGCCATGTCTCTCTGTAGCCACTAGGTGTCACTTTATTAAGATTATTTTTCAAGTCTGTGGGCTTTATTCCTTATAGCACACAACCTCTTAATTTTATCCCCTTTTTAAATCGTTTTCCTTTTTAAATGAACCGGTAATGCTGATGAATATTTTATCTAATTTAATAGTGATTATTATTCCATATTCCCAAATCTGAGCTCTCAAAACACAGTGGCAAATTGAAGGAAAAAAAAAAAAAAAAAAAAAAAAAAGTGAAATCATTCCCTTTATTCAGGAAAGTGTAAATGTCATCTAAATTTGGCTACCACGTTTGCAGTTTGGGACCAGTATTCTAGCCCTACAAAATCACTTTTGCTTTGTTTTGTAATTCTGTCGCAACTTAGAAAATGGCAGGACTGGAAAACACCGGGCCCTTGGCATGGGCAGGCGGCACCGACAGATTGCGATCGTGTGGTGACTTTGAATGAAAAACATGAAGCCTGAGCTACCGGTTCCCATTTTTCTCTTGCTCAGTTCATACGATGAGTCAGAAATGATGCAGTGGAGAATGAAAAGCAGAGAAATGAACACACTGAGAAAAAAAGCAGTGTCACTTGCAGAGCAGATGGTATAATTTGGCCTACTGCAAGTAACAAAGAGGCTGTCAGGCACAGTGTTTATGGCTTAAAAGCTCCATGTATTTTATCCCAAAGGTGATAACTCTCAGCTTTCTGATGCTTTTGACTTTAAACTTGGACTAAAAGTTCACCACTGCTGAGTGTGACCCAGTTTGAAAATGGTTCTCCTCTACAGCCAAATGGAAAGCTTTGCAGTTTTGGTACCGGTATTAAGGAAAGCTGCTATCAAACCAGAAATAATAATCAGGGGAAGCATGAGTCCATTTACAAGAGGAGCCTCTAACAGCTTCCTTGCTTGTCCAGCTAGTATGCTAGCTTTCTATAAATATATCAGGGTGAGCAGGAAAAAACTGAGCAGAGAATAAGCTATAAAATGTTCCCAACAAAAAGGAGCTGGAAATCAGGAGGTTTTTAAATGATACAGTGAAAATCTGTATCAGCCTCCCGGGAGAGTTCAAGATGCAAGAAACTTAACTCATTATAAGGCAGACTGGTACAGTAGGTGTAGGTAGGAGAGGGCTAACACAAGACAAATGTCTGCGCTGACCCAGGGGTATCCTCTCTAGTCTGTACTCTCACTGGGTGACAGCTTAGCCATGCCTATGAAGGAGAGCTGGCGCAGAGATTAGTGTTAAGCCCTGGGGCTGGCAGACAACAGAAACATAAAATATCATGAGAAATTCCAAGGGCTTCAGAATAGTTAAAAGACATGCAGAATGAAGAGATCTTATGTTGCTTTTATGGTTTATTCTGAAACATTATGCACTTCAAAGCAATGACTGCTAACTCTCCTAGTATGTTAGTTCCACCCTAGCAGCTGTAAACTCTGTTCTAAAAAGTTAATTGTCTTGCGTGCCGCAGTTCAGCTGATTATTCCAGTTTCTAGTAATTAAGATTGCATTTCATGATTCTCAGCCTTATTAAATTAATGTTTACTGTTTTGTATGCTACAGAAATAATACTTGCCATTATTTTAATTAAATTATTCGCAAATGGCATTGGTTCCACTTCAGATGTATATATAATGAGAAAAGGACTGAGCAGATGCATCATTCATCATACATTTTTACATAGTTTTTTTCTGTTAATTGGAGATACACAGACCATTCACATTAAATGCAAATCTTTCTAATTTATCTTTCTGCTTTTTGAAAAAAAAAAAAAAAAATCTTCTTCAAACTAAAACAAGGAAATCATTCTTTATTCATCTTTACACCTCATTTCAGGCAATTTTTTCCAGCCCTGCCATGGTTCTGAGAGTCTCCTTGCCCAGATGCCCTGGTGTGCTGCAAAATGCACCGAGAATAATGAGAGGCCGCTTTTTTCTCCAGTACTGCCACACATATGTTCAGTACTGTAGAACAAAACAGGATTAAATCTCATATTCTATCCTGTTACGACCCCATCCAGAGCACATCTCAACTGATGTGAATTTCAATTTTATTTTATTTTATTTTATTAACTTTCCTTGCAGCCAGAAGACTGACTTTTAATAAGGTGAGGGGCCTAATCCAATGGGCCAAACTCAGTTGTCCCACTGAGGCCAATGGGCTTATCCAATTTATCCTGTTGTAACTGAGCCATTTCTGACTCACACCAGGGAAATGAAGCAGCATCTGGCCCAAAGTCCAAAAGGTAAAATTGTCTGGGAATATTTTCTGTCCTGTAAAATCATCATGTAGCTGCTGCAAAATGAGTTACTGGGGCTACATGTTCACTAAATCCCAGCCCACAATGGAGTCTGCTTTGGAGGACAGCAAAAGGGACTGTAGCAGTCAGCAGCTTAGGGTGACTTTGTCCCTTAGCTTGTAATTTGCTGAAGGACTGGGACAGAGAATCAGAAGAGCTTTCTCCTGCAGAGCCCAAATGTGACGCAGCAATTTACTGTTCCTTCAGACACGGGGGATGGCCTGTCCTAGGCATGCACCGAAGTACGATCCAAATTTAAAATAACATGGAAAGCTGTGTCTTGAAAAGATGGATTTAAAACTGGGCTCTTCCCTTTCTGAGCACAGAGTTAAATGCCTTCTGGTATGAATAAATACTAATCTTTCTTTGCACTTCTTTTCTTAAATTCTCATTTCCAGTTTGATCTTTAATTTAGGACCAAGTAAAACTTAGCGGAACCCAAAGGAACAGTCCAACCAGATATCGGAGATCAGATTGTTGAGAGCTAAACTGAGCTTTGCTGTGGAGTTAGTCAAAATTTTGCTGGCAGAGTTCTTAGAGCATGAAACAGTGTCCAGATACGCTGACGATGGGCTTTAGCACAATGTTAATATGCACACTGGATCAACAGATTTAACTTGCCCGTGTAGCTAAGGTTCCATCTAAAATTCACACACCA
Source organism: Aythya ferina (assembly GCF_964211825.1). NCBI lineage: Eukaryota > Metazoa > Chordata > Aves > Anseriformes > Anatidae > Aythya > Aythya ferina. The sequence continues at coordinate 17,713,013 of NC_140307.1, read as the reverse complement.
TAGTTGAGTTCCTTCATTAGAACCAACTCTTTTCATTGATTGTGGCTTGTTGGAAGGAGGAGAGGAGCGAGAATAATGGCCACCTCCAAGGAGGAGAGGTACATACACACTTCCATGCCTTTCCTAAGAAGCTAAGGCACAAAGCAAAAAGAATCCACAAGTACCTACAAATTCTAGGTAACACGAAAATGTATGGCAGATTTTTCATCATCCTGCCACCAGATTATTGCCACGAGTGATGAATGAATTGTACCTTCTGCAATGATAACTTATTCATTGCATACTTTTATCTCTGCAAAAGCTCATGAATCTGTCCATATACCTTCTTTCACTGAGCAGAGCAGATATTCTTTAACCAGCTCTCTCCATATGTTTCTGTGTCCAGTTAATTGTTAACCTTTGCTAATCTGCTTTCTTATTTGCTCATAATCACTGTGATCAAGGACATTAGAAGCACCTAAGGCAATCTGCATAAAATTTAGCACAGGAGGCTATACTGAACATCTGAGAGCACTAGTGGAAAAGGGGACGGGGGCCAACAATGGAAAGCACTGCTTCTAATATAGGAAATGAGAAATTTGCAAAAATTAGAGGGAACAAAGAGAAGAAGAGCTGTAAAATCTCTCCTTTAATAGCCAGGCATGTCAGATGTCTTCTTTTCTGACACATTTGGAAGGTACAGATCATTGTTATTTGCAAATCATATTCTTTCCAGGTTGGAAATCTTCTGGGAGGGAGGTGCCAAAATCTAAGCTTCTTTCCACAAACCAGTCGTTATCAGATCACTGTCACATAATTGCAGATTCATTTTTATGACTGTGAAGATGTTTCCTCAGTGATTAATTAGGCCTGCATACTGTAATCAGGGCATGCTGGGTAGTATTTTATTCTAGAATGAATGCACTGTTGAAAAATCATGACTCTTAGATAAAAGGGATATCTATTTTTTCACATTCTGTTACTGATGTCTAGGGAAATTCTACCAGCACCTTTTGCCTTTTCTCAAGAAGAACCTGGAAGTCAGAGCATGGGGTGTGTGGCCACAAGCTCGCTGTGCCTTTTCCTTCCTGGAAAGCTGGAAGCACTCAGCCTGGTCACAGAGGCATTAGCCATTTTGTTCCGAGCTGCTACAGCCTGGTAAAGATCAGACTGGTTGCTCACAGAAAGTTACATTTGTTCTTTCTGCTTTCTTTGTTGTTCCCTCAGACCGAAAGTAGAAGGCTGTCATTTGTGTTAGCCGAAACAGAAGAGTGCCTGAGCTGGAGGAAAAAGGCATTCACAAACAAGCAGGAAAGGACACAAGGAAGCATCCAAGGTCATGTGGCCTGACTGGCGTCATCCTATTTCAGTTTCACAACACTTGTTTCTTTTATCCATTGTTTCTCCTGAGGTTTTTCTTCAGACCATATGCAGATGAACTCTCCCCAGTTCACTTCTCCCAGCAGAGGTCGGTACGAAATGGCTGCTGTGACCTGCTGCGGTCTGGGTCTGTTCCCTCCTGTTATGTTTTGATGGTGGGAGAACAGCCTTCAATTTGCCATGCAATGTAAGGTTTTTCTGGCAGTCTGTGCTCTGCTACAGTCCACTTCTAAAATTATTTCTCCAGATAGGCTTATGGTAATTTGATGACCCATCAGTGCATGGAAAGTTCAAAATCTGGCTCCCAAAGTCTACAGTAATAACAGTTAATTCTTATATAGTGCATTGTAGCTATATAAGCACTTTATGAAGCAATTTTAGTATTATTATTCCCATGTCACAGACAGCAAAACAGACAGAGTGTCACCACGGCTGAGCCAGGAAGAGAACCCAGAGCTCTGGCTGTTTGCCCTCTCCGTGCTGCATTTTGGTATTAGTTAAGGCAGTGGTTAAAATAAAACACTGCCCAGCAAATCACTGATGTAGAAATATTTACGGGGCACAATTCAGTGTAAGCCAATGCATTGCCATCGACTTTATTAGAGTGACATTTGCCGATACCCCAAGCAATTATTCTTGGAAAGCCAGGTCCGTACCTTGGCAGCGGTCTGGTGCAGTACACTGAAGAGCACGAGGCAGGAAGGACAGGTGACATTGAGTCAGGTAACCCTGCCTGGTCGAGAGAGGAAAATGGTCTACAGCACCACACACAGCCACAACCAGTTGGCTCCAAGTGGCTGTAGTCAGATGTTGTTCAGACACAGCCCAGGGCGTGGGCACAGTCACCCCATGGTGACCGACAATGATAAAATAAACAGCTGGCTCCTGCCAGCCACGAGTGTGGGATTTTTTATTTTATTTTATTTATTTATTTATTTATTTTTTTGTGCTTCTTGAAAGTTTAGAGCTGTGCAAGGAGATGAGTGTTGGAGACAAAAAATCTTCTCTAGGTCAGTGAAATATATTCAGCATTGTCTGTAATTAGGGGGGGTTTAACTTCACCACGGTGTAGGAGGCATGCCTGGAAGCGGCGCAGCCCCAGTGCCCCAAAGCCCTCAGCTCTCTGCTCGCTGTTTGACAGCAATCTAATTGTGCCAGCCGTGCCATTTGCTTGGAGTTACTGATCTCAGTGACACAAATGCCCGGCTCCTGTGCTGGACAGGAGCCACCAGCTCATTTCACACAAGCCGCACAAGAGTAACCAGGGTACAAATCCCCAGGCTGAGGCACAGGGCAAGCCACTGGCGTTTAGCTGCCAGCATGGCCTGCTGGCAGGGCACCCGGGCTGAGGATCAGACTTACCGTTCGGATCAAACTGCAACAGATTCTAATCTTCGGCAAGAGATTTTAGCCCAGAAGAGCAGCAGCATTGGTTAAAATACCCCAAATTATCACCTGAATCCAAATGTCCAAAATCTGACGCCACCGGCTTCACCCCGCTCCAAACCCCTTGGTGTCATTTTTTACGCCTCTAATCTGGAACTAAGGCCACACGGGGGCAGTACAGGGGGGAAGTAAAGTCCACAGATAGGAATTTAACAATAAACCTGAGTTTCCTTTCTTGTCATGAAATCTGGAGAGGTAGAACAGTTTCTACTTAGCAAAGTGGCCTGTATTTATCCCACTAAGTCCAGATAAATATTTCCATTCAGCCTCCTCTCTTTTCCTCTGTCTTTTCTCCCTCCTTACTTTTTATTTCCTTCCCACCTGCGTGAATCTCTCTGCTAGAGCTGTAGCTTTGAAGCGCTTTAGAGACTGAGACTTCGGTGCACTTTGCTTTGCAAATACACAGTGATTGGGCTCCCAACAGGAGAAAAACTGTATGAGATGTGGAAAGTGATATGCCACGCCCGCAGTTTGAGGGGTGAACATTTTGTGCTGGAGCAAAGTCTCCAGGACTGTGGTTAAACACTCATGATTTCCATCATATAAACCAAAAATGCAAAATCCCCTCAGAAAGCAAACAAGAGCAATGACCGTGTGTTAGCCAAGCATCATTTTTGCATTATTTCCCTAGACTAGGAAACATATTTTTCAGTACCTCTCAGCTAAGCCCTTTTCCCTCTCAAACCCTCAATAGGGTTCATTCCTCTAAATCACTGGGACAGCTGTTCAAGTGCTTTTTTTTTTTAAGATGAAAGCAGACAGAATTTTTAAAATCCTCTAGTTTGGTTTTACTCTGGACATGTTCTTAATACATGCAGTATGTATTTACACAAACTCAGGAGTCCTAATTTAAGTTTGTATTGGAATTCACTGATCACCTTGCTCCACTATCATCTTTAAAAGATAAATCTCCTAGGATATATTCACAATATTCCGCAATTTCTTTATATTCGATGTTGGTTTCATAAGCAATTGATTATTTTAAAATTGATATTTCCATCACATACAATTAGATGCAGTGATAAATGGAAGAGCTCTCTCAGATCCTTAAGGAAATGTCCCATTTTCTAATCATCACACTCAGCATCCTGTTCAAAGATGGATTTTTATCCATTACATGCTTTTTCTCCTGCTGTGCAATTCTTACTAAAGCAGAGAATTGTATTCTTTTATTTCAACATGCTCTGCATTACATCCCCTGTATCGTCCTTGCTAGCCACAGCTGTGACACTGTATCCTCTAAGAAAGCAAGAAAATTAATGTGGTAGAACATTTCTTCCACAGAATTATGCTTTTCAGGGTATTCCTTCATGAGATCCTGCAAAATAGCCTTACAATATTCTCAGTCACAATTGATGCTAAGGCAACAAAGACCACTCCAACTGTTTCTGCATACTGTCTAAGCCTTTCCTTGAGCAGTGGTTTTGTACCTGCCCCTATATCCAATCAATTAAATCCCATGTTAGGACTTCATTTTTATTTTTGCATCCTTCCAAATTCCTACCTGATTACATGGACCTGTTTTACCGTATGAGTTCCAGTATACAGAAGACTACTGTGCATATTTGATCTGCATACCAACTAATGCATCTGTGGTCATAACAGGAAATCTGATCTATCTCATACACAGTTCCTGTACTCTGCTCTAAAGTCAGCTTCGAAGTAATTGGTTGTTACAGGGCAAAATACCAGTCTCTTTTAAAGGAATGACAAATCAGCCTTTGACTTATAAATGGCCAGGATTTGGGCCTAAATCTTTTCTGTCTTCTGTCTCTGATAGTTTGCTATAATTTGAGAGAACCAGTTCTGCTGATTTTGGGTACACAAATGTTATGGTTGTCTTATAGAGAGAATAGCATTTAGCTCATAATAGTGGCCTGTATTTTTAAAGTTTAAAAGCCAATTCTGAGACCCTGTCCTGGATGCCTAAATGCGTATGTGTTTTACTTATATAGGGGATGTGTATTTTGGCACATGAATGTAGTACACAATGATCTTATTTAGCAACGTTTTTAAGAACATGCCAGTTTTGCAAAACCAAGCACTCAAATATGTCAGAGAGTTGCGTCTTCTGTTGAAAAGGACATACGACGGAGAAATGTTAGCTTGTGATATCTATTCACTGTTCCCAAGGAGTGAATCTTCATTAAAGTCTTTTTTCAACTTTCGTCTTACAAAAAAATCTTATGTTAAAGTGGAACATATCATCAAGTAAGGCACAAGGTAAGCACTTTTTTTTTTTTTTTTTTTTTAATGTAATGAGAAATACCTGGTGGTCTGGATGCTGTTCGGACTTGTTGGTTTATTGAGCTGCTTTTTTAACAGAGATATTAGAAATGAAAGCTTAAAATTAGATTCCTTATTATAAGATTCCTTGTCACATATGACTGAGAATATTTGTGAAAACACAAATTGGTTCACGTGAGAGGCTTAGGAATCTACTGTTAGTTTTAATTTCCAGGTTCAGTCCTTCAAGTCAACAATCAACAATTGACTCACTCTCAGACCCAAATATTGCAGGGTTTGCTGATTTTCCTATGTGATTAAGATGTCTACATTCTATTGAAAATCAAAATGAGAATCTGTAATTCTGCTGAAATTGTTAGTAATGTACTCACTGTGTTTACTAAGAGTTTTCTATATTTTCTTTTGAAGTTTTTTCCTGATAGATAAAGTAATAAAGTCCAAGATGAGAGAGAGGTAAATGCTGTTCAGGCACCATCCTAAAGATATTTTGTAATTTAAAATATTTAACATTATGTTCTGCTATCAATGGACGGATACTTGGCAAGATTAACTAAAATAATTGTTGAAACAGGAAAACTAGCGATCATTTAACAGTGCAAAAGGCTTCTAACATGATTCAGAGCCTGTGGGAAATGTGATATGGTTGGTTAATGCTGTGTCTGCCAATTAAACAAAGCTGGTCAAATTATTCATAGCAAATAAAGTCTGCTGAAAAGTGAACCCGTTTTACTCATAGCAGCCTATTCAAAGATGACTTTTATTTCTCTAAACACACTTTTTGTTCTGGTAAGGATTAGGAGACCATCCACAATGCTCTGCAGTCTCTCTGACTGCTAAAATGCACAGGATGTGTGATTTTTTGTTCACTGCAGTTCCAGGACCCTGTACTGGCAGTGCCACTGGGTTACAGCACTGTGTCAAGACCTCACCAGCTTTCTGGAGAAGGTCCTATCTTCTTAGTTTTGCTAAGTACTCAACTGACTTTTATCCATTTAAAAATATATTTCAGTGGCAGCTTTGGTGCTGGAATAAATTTCTGCTTTTTCCTGACCATAAGCCTGCAACTCAGTGAAGGAGAAAGGAGCTGCTTACACTTAGCAGAATGGGAGAATGGAAACCCAGCCCTGCCTTCTACTTGTTTAACTTAAGTTACTCAAGAAAAAAACCTCTCCAGTACAATCTCTACTTTCAGCTATATGAGAAGATCAGCCAGTGCAGCCAGTGCTTCTATTCCCAACACAGAGACAAAAGTTAATGAAAGCAAGGTCTTTAGGTGAAAATCTGCTGCTGCTATAGCCATTCTGTGGATTACCAGGAATGCTTTTTTTGTTACGTGGCTCTCCCACAATTTGAACAGGATTACATAAATCACTTTTTCACTTCACTGTCTGTGCATAGACTATTCCGTTTTTCAGTGTAGTATGAAGAATAAGTGGGTAAAAGCCTCTTGTTCATACCTTACGCTGTCTCAGTCTTTCTCTCACCTTCCAGGCAGAGTATGGATCTTTTTTAAAGAAGTTGCAACACAATCAGAAGAGAATATAGAACCTTAAGAAACAATGCATTGAATCTCTGAAAAAGTTTACCAGGTTTCTCAACTTTTTTTTCCTCTACTTCTGAAAACAAAACGCAGCCTGCCAGCTAGCCTCATTGTACAGGAGCAGGTATCCCCAAAGCACTGTGCTTCCTGTTTCATGTAAATCTCCATTCTCCTTTTGTTTCCCATTTTGCTCTGCAATTTTGCAATGCTTCTCAGTGAAAGCACCTTTCCATGACAATCATTGGCCACCAGCTTCCCAGCCCATGGGCATACATTCTCTGTTCCCAAATAGTCATAGTCTCTTTCCTTTATCCAGCTGTATCGCTGAATGCCAAGAGCTTCTCCTGTTCAGAGAACACATTTCAGCTCCCACACATTTTGGGTCTAAAATGATTTTTATGATAGCATTTATATATACAGCACCTTTTGTCCCAAAGCACTTTAAACAAATGAAAGATATACATGCTTTGCCCAGAGGTCATTTAATCCGCCACGCCAATGCAGCCACCCATAGCTTGAAATACAGCAACTGTTAATAGTGCATAGCAATATAAGAGCAGTTTAGGTCAGCAAATTATGATCGCATTTGTTCCCTATGAAGCTGTTGCTGTAATTTAGGAAAGGAGTAAGCAGAATAATCACTCTGTTTGGAGTTTGGCCAGGAGACCAAAATTAACAACATTCAGACTTTAGTAAAAAATATGCAAGTGTTTCAAATGGCCACAAATTACATGGACCTAAGTTTTGTATTTAATTTGAAAGATGAATGAGCAGGTCATTTTGCTGCCAATGGGTCTGTAACTGGTTTGCCTCCAAGCCTTTTTCGATAAGTTCTTTCTACTTCTTTGTTTAACAAAGATTCTGCACTCAACGTCTCTTTTCCTTCTGTATTAAATGCCTTGCAATCCCTCAGTTATAAAACCCATGCAAAAATGTATGGCAAAAACAAACAAACAAACAAAAAAACCAACAGTCATTATACTGTCCTGTGTACACTGAAAAGCCTTAATTTGTTTTAAAATAGTAATCTTGTCTTATGCCCAAGAAGACCAACAGTTTTCTATCGAATTGTTTCAGGGCAAATCAGACATCTGCTTGGAGCTTTTACTTCTACTTGCTTACCAAGACAAAGATTAGAAAGAAAAGCATCCTTTGCAATTTTAATTTGATGACTGACTGGGGTTCTGGATGCTCTAAGATGATTTGGGGTTATCCCAGGTGATTAATTATTTCTATTTCTACCTCATGTGGAATCAAGAGTCTTATGAAAATGTCCATCAAGATCCAATAGAAGGAAAGGAATTGGCAACTACGAGGATTTACGGTCCTGCTTTCAGGAGTATTGGATGAAGGTGTTCACCCACCACCCTCCGGATTGCAATGTAGTCAGCAAGGAGTTTATGCTCTTAAGAGAAAGTCAGTCACGTATACTCATAGAGATTAGGAAGGAATTTTCACAGAAAGACCAAGTGTTTTCTTCATAGGTATTTAGATAGATCTTGGTAAAAGTTAACATATACTTTCTACCAATTTAAAGATAATATGAACCCCCCAAGTTAGTCCAGAATGGCCAAGACCTTACTCAAAGACTAAAAGATGCAATAAAGATGTAGTCTGGAGCTTCAGGGACACGGCTGCTTTTCAGCCGTAGGCATACAGCTGAAATGATATGCCTGAAGGCTGGTGGGCAGTGAGCCTTGGAAAAGGAAAAAGAGCAGGAAAACCAACAGGCCGGATCTCTTATTTAAAGGTCCTCACTGCAGTTTCTGATAGCCATGCACAGGACTCTACCTGCTTATGTAACGCAGAATAATGCAGAATCCCAGCCCGACTACGCACAGCATGGTGATGGGAGCATGCCAGATATTCCCCCTTTTGTGCCTCTCAGTCACATAGACAATGGGAAATCCTGGGCCTCCCCTGTCACTGCTCAACCCCTTCACCAGGGTATAGGGCAAGAGCTCAGCTTAGCCCTGTTAGGCCATGAGCTGAAGGCCAGGCTTCAGATCGTTTTGTGCCAGCACACCTTCATCGGGCAGCTGGTATCTAAGGCGTGTAAGAAGCTTCTGAGTCAGAGCTGGTAAATAAATACTCCTGATATGAGCATGAACCAAACTGACATATAGTTACTTACACAAGCAAAAGCCCTAGTGCAGACACAGTTGTGTGGAGGTTGTTTTTTCTGGGAAGGCGGGGAGGGCGGGGGAAGAGCATCTCACCCACAGTAAGCAGGAATGTGCTGCGTCCACATTTGTAACACGCCCTTTGCTAAAGGTAGCACACCAAGACTGGCGCACCAGCAAAGCTTCATGACTGCAGATGTAGCCAGGCCTATAATCTACATTTGATCTTGGCAGTAATCTCCCACTGACATAATTGATAGGTCTGGTCTTAGTCATGGATTTCACAGAGCCTACCATTTACACTCTGACCCATAATTATATTTAGACTATACACACAACTCTGCCTGCTCAGAGAATAAAAAGCTGCACACTACATCTTTCAGGAAGACCATAGAGACTCCACACATCCATCGCTAAAGACAAAATCCCTTTTCGAAGCTTTCCATCATTCTGTGCAGTAGTTATTAATATGTAGCCAACATCCTATACGTATCGTACACAGAAGACCAGGGAAATAACTACGATATGATTTCATTATCCAGGTGAAAAATGTCCTTCCTTAAAGCAATCTGGTTATTGAGGAAGTACTGCATGTTATGAGATATGACCATGATATTTCTTTCATCAAACATAATGAAGCTGGTGCAAGCAATGCGAGACTTAAAATCTCTGTGACTTTCTACCTCAGGAGGCCAATACAAAGCAGAAGGCTTTTGCAAGTTATTTTATTATAAAAGCGAGTGAGTGATATGCATGCTTAAAACACGCGCTGAGGGAATGAGAGGCTGCAAAATATTAAAGTAACCCTAGATCACATTAGCATAGCTTTGATCGGCAAGAACAGTACTGGCAATAAACTTTAGCTTTGTACTGATTTTTTTTTTTTTAATTTTACCACAGTTTCTTGTAATATCCTTTGTATACCTAATCTTAACTTCAAATTCAGCATGCAAATTGACCCATTTGTTTAAGTCTGGTCTGATTTATACAGAAAATACATTCTGTTTCTTCAAAGGTTGACTGACTGAAGTCCAAGAACTGTAGTCAAAGGGTGTTCTTTTTTCATTTAAAGTTAGCAGTTGAAGCTGAAGGATATGATGCGTGTGTTGCCTAAACGTAATATCGTTATACCATAGTAACCCAGAAAGCTCACCATATAAAATCCCTAATAATTGTGTAATGAAAATATTATTTGTGGAATTTTAAAAAGGCCATCTGACTTGCACCAGCAAAGGAGGAAGTATTTCTTCTGGTGAACCAGAGTGCCTGCCCAGGGAAAAGAATACACTCCTGAATTTTTCCATTTTCCATAGATCTGAGTTTCTGTCACTCAAAACAGTACAACAAATCTTGAAAGAAATGGAAAAATATACCTACTTCCCAGAAGGCATCATACTGGCCACTGCAGCTCAGATATTTTAAATATATTTATGGACTATATATATTGCAGTAGTTCCTCCCTTGGCAGCCCAAATTTTTAAGGAATTTTATTCACTTTCTTCTGGGACTGAAAATTATTTTCCTCATGGTTCTTTCTGTTCCAGAAAAGGATCATAATGGCATTTTGGTGTTGCTTGAAAAGGAGGTGACTGGATCTCCATGCAATACCTATGCTATGAGCTGCATCCTCAGGGCATGCCCTGGAGGTGCCACCAGCTCAGATCCAGTGAGCGCTGAGGTATTGTTCCATCCTGCTGTATGCCATTACAGCTCACATCTCTAGCTGCCTCATTTGGTTCATTCCTTGTGAATGAAGCTCAACTCATGAAAAGTCAGGTTTTCAGTGTGCTTCCTTCCCTGCACCCACTAGTCTCAGTGCACCCGCTTTGCCTGGGTGAAATCCAGAAACATCTTTCTTACCACCAGTCCTATTCACAGGCACTAGCAAAACTGAGCAGCCTTTTAGGGAAACACTTTCTTCCAGAAATGGTAGTATATGTGGGCATTTTACATTTCAACTTTCCTTACTTGGTACATTAGGAAACTGTCCACACTGTACAATGTCAGCTGTTATCATGACCATAGTAACTGGGCCATGCAATTCATCACTAGTAGCCGTCACTAGAAAGCCAAGTGCTTCATGTAAAATTGCTTGTGCAACTTTTATTTAGCTTATCACATGCACTGAATGAATGAGGAAACATTGTCTAAATCCTTACTTCCAAGTTATTGTTTAAATCCCTTTTTTCAAGTTATTATCTAAATTCTTTGTTGTCATATTCTGTTGTATTCATTTCAGTAAGTGTTTAATTTAACATCAGGTAATTTTTTTCTTCCAGGCAATGGGATCATCTTCTCCCAAAAGCAATTCCTTTTGCCTTCTATTTTGTTCTGTATTGTTTTATAAAACAAAACCATCCCCACGTAATCCAGACAGCTCCAGTAATAGCTCCCCAACAATGTGTCAGCAAAATGGAGGGATACATGGCTCAAAATGTAAGCCAATGCAAACCAAATACCCTATGTCCAAACCTGAGGTTGTCAAAATTCCGAATGAAGACTGTCTGTATGCAAAACACTCGATAACAGCACTGATAGCTCTCTAAGGAGCTATCTAAGCAGTAGTCATCTGCCAGTGATATAGCCTAGACATGCTTTGTGCTGAGATCTAAGATGAATATACGTATATCCCGTAATTCCAAGTAAGAACTTAATTTCATTATGTATTTTGTTCCTCTCAAAGGGAATAAATATTACAATGCATGAAACAGAGTCTCAAAAAAAGTGAAAAATTTGTAAAGAAACTATATCTAAATCAAAAAAGAATCTGGAAATGACCCCAGTTCCTAAAGGTGGACCAACCTTGCCTAATTCTAAATGGAAAACAAAACTATATGCAATGGTGTATGTTTAAACATAACCTTTTATCCTCCTACGAAGAATGATTCTTCTGGAAATTACCCTATTGCCCAAATTATTGTGTCTGCTAATTTTAAAATAGGTTATTTTTAGAGGAAAGGGACTAGAACTGCATTAAAATTGGGAATACTCAGAACCTTTGAAAACCAGAACTGTGGGCATGCGGCATGTGGGCATAATATTAAAGAACTATTCATAAAATTGTGAATTTTAAAAAATGTTAAGGATTTTTGCTGCTGTGAAATATTCTAAGATTAATTCATAACAAAAACTATCATAATCTAGCAGGAATCCCTAGGGACACTTCTAATAGCTTTTATGCAGACTTTTATTTTTTCTATAAAAAGAATTATGGAGAAATTCTGCATCCATTTAAAATTTTACATTGATATATGATCTATAAAGACATAATGGCATCCCAATTTCTTGATTTGAATTTCTTATTTCTGCAGGAAAAAGGAGTGGGAAAATATTATATCAAATATTCTGATCAATGCTCAGCCTTAAACTTTGAGTAAATGACTCATTTAATTCCTTGTGTTAACTTATCTCTTCATAAATACTGCATGGGCAGGCAAAAAGTGAGGTACCATTCTGAGGAATTTGCTGCTGCTATTTGGAGACTGTGATTTCAGAACAAGTGGAATTCGGTTTTTATCTTTTTGCATTTACAAAAACAGATGCATTTAATGTGCAATAAATTTTGTAGTGTTTCACACAGTAATTTCACTAATATGGAATAAACAGAGTGGAGGAAAGAATTTTTTAAGAATCAGTATGCTATCTTGTAGTTAGAAACACAGAAATTTCTTTCTCTAAAAAGAGAGAGGGGGAGAGAGTAAAAAATGGTCCTGTAGTTGTATAAAGAAAAAAAAAGAAAAAAAAATTTTAGTTACAAATGGAGTTTTAAATATGTTTCAGATATCAGATTTTTGGTACTGAGCAATGATGCATCTTTATTAGGCCTTTTGTGTCAAAATGAAATTACTATAAACATAATAAAGTTTGCACTTGTGTAATGCACCAGTGACACAAAACCATGACATATTATGCAGTCTTACTGCACTTTTCGTGATGCAATTTCCCAGAGTTCATTACATGAAACAAATATATGTAATTCAAAGATATTTTAGGAACAGTATATTGAAGTAGAATGGTTTAACTAAATTCAGTAGAGAGTCTGACGAAACAAATTTACAATGCAAAGCATTTATCCAATACATTGCCAAAGTTTTGAAAATGTTTTATTTAGTGCAATGGCTTTCAATCTTTAACTTAGACTGCCCTGTCTTATTTTCTAGAGAAGGTGAATGTCCTTGAATAGCAAGTGAATGAGCTTACTTTTCTCGGTCACTTTTTGTAACATTTTGTAAATTGCCCTAAACATCTTCATATGTGATGGTAAAAAGACCATTCCCTTCAAATGTGGTTTGTGTGCCATTGCATGCCTACAATTTTGGGTTACAGAACACAGATGAGGTGCTTACCTGAAGCTGATCTAGAACTTGCATTTTCAAATGCGTGTTCCTGCACTGCCAGATTAACTAGCTGTCAGGCATACGCTGCAGAGCAGATTGGACCATCTGGGAGGGAAGGTGCCAAGAAAGGTTTCTATCCAATAGCCTGAGTTCTTTCTCTGCAGGAAATTTTGGTACAAGATGCCAAATGGAATCTGGAAATTAAAAAAAATAAATAAAAAACTAATAATAATTTTGAAGTTATAATTAGAACAGAGAAAAGAAAGGAACACACAACAGGGCACTGAGCCCTGCTTGAGCTAAGCTAGACAAATCTTGGGAGGAAGAGGCTAGCTATGTAGTTCTGTGTTGGTCCTAAAGATGGTGGGAGGGCACTGCAAGCCAGCAGTAGCTGCTCTGAGCTTCGTGCCACGGAGTAGAGTGAAGGAATATGGAGACATAGCAGTGCAGGTCCACATTGCCACACTAAGTATGGGGTTAGAAAGGTTTGCATTCCATGGATGAGGTGTTTGCTCATGGCCCTCTTCTTTTTCTCCAAAGTAAATGCATTTCAGACTGCTTACCTATTCCCCCATCACCATAAGCCCATTGGGCAGCTTGATATTTTACCAGAATCAACACCTCTGCTTTTTCTCCCAACTTATTCAACAAACATGCTACTTCTTATGGCTTTGGGAAAGACGACTATCATTCTCCTCAGTAAGAAGCCCTACAAAAAGAATCAGGAATCAGAGCAGATGCCCGGAGCCTGTGTGTGAAGCAGTTTGGGTTTGTCATTGGTTGTAAGAGCAAACAAAAAGCCTCAAGTTATCTGCAGCGGGTGATGGGGACGCAGACCCTCCTTGGGGGTGTCATCGTTTTGCTGTGAACAGAGCCGCGGCACACCTCACCCCTCACTGTCACTAACAATCAGTCTTTACTCAAAGCCCACAGAAAGTTGATCAGCCCACCGGACTGGAAAAGACAGTCAACACATTTCTAGAGCTATTAGCTTCCCCAGGAAGAAATGTGCAGGGTCCCAACAGGTACAGGGAGGTGGTGGGAGGGAGCAAGACCCCGCTGCAGAGGAGCAAAGCTGAGCAAGCAGAGCGTGGCGTGGCTGTGTGCCTCTGCAGAGAGCCTGCCCTGGTAACGCGCGCGGCCTAAACCCAGTCACTTTAAAGTTTTTGATGTGGGAACATGTAACTGTGTGGGAAAATGTATTCTGTTAACATTTATGTTCGTTTAACAGGCATTCATTTCAAAGTGAGTTCTGAGTTACAAAAATAGCAGAAATATGCAAGGGAAAAAATGTTCCACGTTTTTCTTAAGCCTTACTCCCATCTGCTAGATTGAAGCATCCATTTAGATACAGAACTATTACTTTGACTTATATAGCACCTTTTCTCCAGAAAATACATTGTCTTTTACAGAGGATTCATTCAACCTCGCCACATTCTAGAAAAATAAATACTACTGAACTCCCCTCTTCAGTGGGGCATCCGAGCCAACAGAAAGTTGCGTGCATTACCTATGAGCTAACAGGGAACCGGGAGACAGAGAGAACCCAGCTCCAAACACCTGTTTCCTGATGTATTTGACATATTAGATATGATGTTATTGTTCATGTTTTTAAGCTGAATGTTGCAGAACTGTTGAAAGATATTCTTAACAGGCAGCAGAACAGTTTAGAAAAAAAAACAGCTTAAGAAGCCAAAAAGCTATTTTTCCTTGCTTTTTTCTTTTCAGTCTGTAAACAATATTAATGGTGGCATTAAACACATCTGCCTTGGGCACACTTTTTACCAGCTCTGCCCGGTGCTGCAGAGGACATCACACAATATTTTTATAATTCCTTTTAACCTTTAAACAATGCTACAGTGAGTGGGAGACATATACAGATGGCTTGGAAACCTCCTTCTCAGGAGAGCTTGAAATGTGTCTCACCTGTGCCAAGGAGGAGGTAAAGAATAAGGGAGAGAACTGCCAACAGATAAAAGATGCAGACAGAAAGAGAGAAATAGTTCTCAGCGGCAGAGTATGGGAGACAGAACAAAAGCAAAGACAGAATAGCTGGAAACTACAATACTCACTGTCATGCTATTACATTTTATCATCAATAAATATTTTTTAAAAAACGCATAGAAACAGTCCTTGATGATCTGCTGTAGCTGGGCTGAAACTTTTAATGGTCTTTCTGGAGATCAGATCTGACTCCTCTTTCCTTGGCTATTTACTAAAAAGGTCCAATAGCAGAGGTACTTACAGCACCTTGCACCAGTGACTGTACCAGGAATCACCCCATACCAGGAAAACACAACCATGGCTAGCCACAACAGCTTAATGACAACAGCATGCAAAGTGACTAGGCAAAAAGGAATGAAGGAAATCCTCCCAGTGCTACATCACAATCTGGGGCAATCTCTGCTGTCAGCATTGTGAATACAAACCCATCAGCCCTGGTGAAAGATTCTGAATTACACTAGGGTACCTGAAAGCAGAATCTGCATCTCATAAATGGACCTTTACTGAGAAATCCTAAACCAGCAGATTTTAAGTATGTGCCTACTCTTAAGTGATTTAATTGAACTTTATAGAAATTGCTACATAATTCAAGTATTTGGATGAATCAAGTCCCTAAAGACCAAAAAAAGACTGAAAATGAATTGTCTCAAACCCTATCATTTCTCTAGCATCAGCCCTAGTGATACTGCCATGGTCATACTCAGGGACCCATTCTTAGTGTTTGCAAAGTAAACATCTAAAATGCCAAACTATTAGAAAAGCAAAACCCAAAATCACAGTTAAATGGTGATGACTGTTTTGCAATTAAATCACATCCTACAGCTTTATTTCTCTGCCCTCAAGAATAGAAAATAAATTGTCTTTACACAATTTTTAACACCTGGAAGAATGGGAGGAGGATCAGTGAACTGCAGCTTACATGAGGGATTCAGTTTCTTAATGTCTCTGAACACTGGCTGATGGGCTCAAGATGAGAGGAACCATTATAACAGCTTTGTCTGACTGCTGCAGAGTCCTTGCCTGAACCAAGGTGGATGTGCTCAGGGCCAGTGGATGACAGGAGCCTGGTATTCCCCTCTTGGTAAAAAATGTGCAGTTTTAGCGTCAGGAATCTACTTCTGTCCTTGGCACTTGTAATTCTTAATCAAGGCATTAAAATTATTTTCAAAAACTAAAACTATGTGGGCAAACCTTCACAAGCAGCTCTTTTACTTTGAAGAAAGTTTTTGAGATCTCAAGTCACTTTTACAGGACACTGTTCCCCTATCTTTTCATATTGTATCAGATATAGTTGATCTGTCTCAGAAGGCATTGCGGACTTCTGCAAATGGAATTCACTTTTCTGGTGCAAACTTAACACTGAAGGGTAGAAGAAAACAGAAGTTAAAATATAAGTAATCCCTAGATCCCTAAGCCTTTAAAGTCATATATCCAATGCCTGTATCTATGTGGGCAAGAAAGGAGAGCTGACATCCAACACTGAATAAAAAAGCCTGAAAGAGTCTTGAGAAGTTGGTTTACACAACAAATTGTGTCTGTGTTTGCAATGCATGTTCTGGGCAAAACTACTGTTATGCTTGGTGCTTTCTCTTTTATCTCCCCACCAAGTTACAGAAAGATGAGCCTTTGCCACCATTTCATTTGAGTGGGTCTGTGGCAACTGCCTTGGTTATTGACCTGTGGTGTTCCTACAGCACTCACCGATCACTCAGCAGTTTGCCTTCAGCCCTTTGCTCAGCTTCCTCCTCAAGCAAAAGCACTTCCCAAGCAATTTGTTGAACAAAAGCTACTTAAAAGCCACAAGCACAGAGTGGTCATTTGGCAAACAATACTATGGTTATGCAAAGGGCACAATCAGCCTTTCTCCATCATCACTTACGTAGGTAGCATATGCTCAAAAGCTTGTTTGTGGTGCACTGGGCTGCAATGTGTGGCTCCCAGATGGAGAACCAGCTTTGTCTTATCCATGTTGCCCCCATAAAAGGATTCCATACACAGATTAAGGAAAATAGTTAGAAAAATGGGAAGTGGAGGGAGAGAAAACACCCCAGTGGCTCTTCTTTTATATTATATGTCTGCTTTTTTTGTTCTATTCTGAAATCCTAGAAATTAATACCACAGATGGAGGGTGGATACTAAAGGCCTACTGAATACCAGAATTTTACTAACATGTTTTAACAGGAAACATCTGTGCTAAATTCAGTGTTTAATAGCTCTTCGTATTTCTCATCTCAGCTGTGGAATATCAGCACAGGATGCTACCAAAAACTTGTTTGAATTCTTAGCCACGGTCCCTTCAGGTATAACACTGATTTGCTGCCGTGAATCACTTCAGCAAGTATGGACTTTGGAATGTCAATACATGTAATCAATTATCCTGTGGCTAATCCAGGAGACAAAGATTTGCAGCTTCAGAAATAACAGAGAGACAAGAATTTCAATTCTTGCTGGTAGGCTCTTTTCATTTGCACTTCAGTGAACAAAGTTATCAATGCTTTTACCATTCAGTAACACTAAACTTCCCAATCGCTGTAATCAGTCTCTTCAGCAAGCTGATTTCCAGCCTGCATTTGTCACTGAAGTGAACAAGAGATCATTGAGCACTGAATTTTATTTATTACAACATACAGGCAGAAATTTTCAAAAAGGGACAGCTGCTTCTGGGGAACTTGTTTTTCATATGAATTCACTAAAATATCCACCATACCTCTCCACATGACCACTACTTACCTTCTTTTGCCTTGACAATAAGGAGAATGAGGTACGTGTTTTGTGTACATTGGCCTTCCCCTTCTTAGGTGAGGTCTGGTTCCAATAAGAAAAGCAAGCTGCTGTGGGACTGAAGGGAGCAGCAGCATTCCCCATCCAACAGGGAGGGACGGAGAATGCAGGAAGCAAAGTGGCTGCATGGACTAGCTAGAAACTAGCTAGGAGCATTTCTCATTGTCTGAAGGGTTTTGTCTTTGGACTTCTCTGCCTTTTTAGCTGTTTTGTTGTGAACTGAACTGGAATTATTCCGACAAGACGTATGTGGGCAGATACCACCAGTCCACCCTCCTCCAGCTTGACTGGGTCTTCATTTTTGACATTGTGCTCACTCTTGTATGTTGAGTATATGTATTACTCAGCCAGCCACGCAAATGAGTTAACCATTACTAGCTAGACATACATTTGGTCTTCTCTTTTTAAGATGTTAATTTGTACTTTAAGTGGCTGGGGTTTATATATTTTTTACATTTAAAATAAATTTGTTGCTCATGAAAGAGTCTGAAATTTGTCAGTGTGAGAGAATAATGAGTGATCCATAGCTTACGCCTGGCAAAAGCTTTTCCTATACTTTCCCTTAGGTATCTAAAACATAATCTGCAGATATTGCTCTGCTTATTACAAGCTACAACCTGACAGTCATATTCTTTAATGGTGTTCATTTGCTGAAGACTTCTGGTCGCTTGGGATGCCAGTCTTATAGCTGTACCTTTAGAAATAAGACAACAGAAATTTTTAGGTATGTTCATCTTACTGTAAGAAATAAGCATAAGCTTGCGCCTTTTCCAGAAGAACTGCAATCAAGCATAACCTTTATAAAATCGAGCCCTGTGGACCACATCTCCCATTGCCACAGCAGAAAGCAGACTGAAAAACCAAGATGTTGTTTCAAATTCCCTTGTTACACCTACAGAACTACAAAGAGGAAAAAAAGAAAAAAAAATAAATGCAAGCAAGCAGCTGACAATACAATCTGCTGACATAAATCCCATTAAAAATATCACATTGCTTGTCCCAAATCAATTAAGCCTGGTCAAACTGATTCAAAAATATATGCCAAACAGAACATGAAACTGAGCTGAAATGTTAAGGCTCAAAAAGGTTAAATACTTCCAATATTGCTTTACTGCTTCATTCTTCTGTCTAGCTCCAGACATTTTGGAAAGGAAAAGCTCCTGAAAATATTTTCAGGCAGTTTTTCAGACCAGGTTTTCAGAAAATTTGGAGAAGCTTTTAAATGTATGTTTATCCTAACTGATGCTTGAAGTATTTAAGGCTTCTTCATCCCTTAAGTAAGCCAATTTTCTATTCTGTAATCTTCTCTAATCTTGTAGAAATGTAGGAACTGCCACAGTACATCAGGTCTAAGGGTCTATCCAATCCAGTATCTGACTTCTGGTAGAAGACTAGCAAGAGCTGTTTCAGGCCCCGGAGCAATCAAAGCATTTGGAATTAACCATCTCGGTCTGCTGACTGCCCATACTTCCTCATCCTCCCAGTTCTTTACGCTTGCTAATAAAGAGCCAAAGCGATGCTAGCTGCACTGAGTTAGAGCAAGGAAACACTATGAGGAGAGAGTGAAAGCTCTTCAGAGTGAGGGAGGGTGATGAAGGATGTCTCAAGGAAAGCCCCCCCACTCTTTTTTTTTTTTTTTTTTTTTTTTTTTTCTGATTTTGACCTTCAGTATTGTCCTTGGAGCTGCCCCCTTGCCCTGGTGGCCAGAACCACTTGTTACAGAGACGTGTTGAAAATGATGCAGTCAGTGGGTACAGGAGAAATGGTTGCCTGAAAATGTTTTTTTATTACTGATTAGTCTGCCTATGCTATTAAGACTTGTATCCATTCAGATATCATTTTTTTTTCTTCTCACTGCTTTTCCTCTTTTCCAAAGGGATTTTTCTTTCAGCATTCAGATTTATTTGTTTGTACCTACTCTGTGTATGTAATTCCAATTCTTCTTCATTCACCTTTGTTGTTTGTTTGTTCTTCCCTTTTCATAAAGACTCAATTTCAGTGACAGCAACTCCATAGAGAAATCCAGGTTTTGCTCTTGTAAGTGTGTTAACTCCTAATAGTCCTCATCAATCAGCACTTGAATGTTTAATGTCTTTCAAGTTCTTTTACTTTGGCATGGCTCTCTGCCTTTTATTTTAAGTGCTTTCAAGTGTATCCTCTTCAAATATGTTGCCTACAATAACCCCTAGTTGTCTCGTTCTTGCTGTCCTCTTTATTCATAAGAGCCATCAATCAATTTGTGAAACAAGTCTGCTTTATATCTGTTATCAAAAAGTCTCCCTCCTTCTTTGCACCGTAGTGGAAAGGGAAGGGGGAGCGCATTGTTATTTTTCCCATGTATTCATCTCATTCAGATGTGATGCTCTTTGATGTGAGGGAGGTGAACAAGCAAGGCAGCTTCAAAAGGCACTGCACTTGTGTTGTTTTTCCTTAAAACCATAAAGCTCAATCCCTGGGGGAAAAAAAAAAAAAGGAAAAAAAATTAAAAAAAAAAAAAGGAATTGAAATAGAGGAGGTTGGATTGGGTCTCCGTCTTCCAATGAGATTTGTTGCACATGTTTAGCCATTTCATACACAGCCCAATGAAGAGAAATGTCCGGTCTACACACTTCTATGTAGAGGCTTACTGCACTTTGCCATAAACAGAAGAAACAGCAGCAGCAGCAGGCACGCCAGGGTTACCAAAACCACATCTGTTCTTTACAGCATGACCCTGCAGTGCTGAATCATGGAAGCTTTCCTACATGTTAGAGGTCACAGCTCTATGAAAATTTTGCTTTAACAATAACAAATTCAATACAGAATTTTAGAGGCCACACAATCATCTCTGAGATAGGGAACTGACAGCAGTGAATTCCCTAATTAGATTGAATGCAGCTGGAGAAACATTTTGCAGCCTGGCTGGACAACCCTTTCCGGTAATGTATAACCATGCAGAAATTTAGCCCAGTATTTGTGAAGAGAAGAACTACTTACAAAGCAAGTCAGGGAGTCGTTCAGCTCCTTACCTGTTTTAAGGCAGGAGTGGGCACAGAATATTCCATGCATAACACAGAAGTGTGGGCAGCCCACATTTATTGGGAGTTGTTGTCCCCTTTGTTCATCTAACCTGTGTTCTGCTGACTTGTGAAGCTTTCAGACATGCAAGTGGACGGCGTAGCCATGAGGGAGAAAGGCGGCCACATAAGCCAAGAAATAGCATTCCTCTAAGGCAACTAAACAAGCCATGCATTGTTACAAAAAGTACTATACCAACAAGGAAGGAAATACACTTTTTTTCCTTTAGTTGAAAGTAGGAGCACATGACCCATTTACCCCACAATTCTCTTTTTGCTTGGCAGATGCAGTTTGGTTCTCTGTTTACAGTTATTTCTAATACAAGGTATTCAGTGGAGCATATTTCAAAAATTATGAAAAGACACACTTACATAGAATGTATTAAACTTGCAAGAAAATTGAAAAATGCATGAACATAATTGTTAGTCCCAACTGTGCTATCAGGGAAAGTCAGACAATATTCTGGCTGACGAGTCCTGGAAGAAAACTACTTTATCAGGGGCTACAGAGTATGGAATCCATCTCATGAAAGAAATCCTTATTTCACAGAGCTTTCTTTATGAAAACAAGTACTTTTCTTTCATATCAGAAATCAAGATTAGCTTATCAATATTTAATTGTGAATTTAGTACTGAAAAGTCTTGATTGCTCAATAGGTATTGCTGGAAAGGAAGTTTCAGATGTGCAGAAACTGTTGTACTTTTGACACAGGCCATGAATCCACACGGAACTCCATCTAAAAATGTCTCTTCAGAGTTATTTGATATTAAAAAATCTTAGGAATGATGAAACTGGCAGAATAAATTCTGGATTTAAAAATTGCATTAAAAATTCAACCACATAAAAATCTTCCTGCTCTGTAACCTCAGATAGATTAGTATAACCATGCACATGAATCTTTTTTCAGATGTCCGTGGGTAATTATAGGAACAGAGGGTGGATCCTGAACTTGTGAAAACCGTTATAGCTTCACAGAAGCCAATTTATGCCAGCTGAAGTTCTGGCCCATAAAATCGCTTCTAAACCTGAAAGAACATCTTGTACTACAATGTTATTGGTCCTCAGGTGATTGAAAGCCATCCTGATGAACAGTTTGGTCTCAGGAAAAAAAAAAAAAAAAGGAAAAAAAGATTGTATGTCTGTCAAACTTCTGCTCTGTGTTCCTTTATTTAATTGAATTAAGAAGATATATTTAAGAAGAAAGCTTGCCTGGTACAATGCACCATTAGTCACGTGCTGCTTCTCAATAGTGAAACCATCAATTTTATTATAGATGTGAATAAGTGCAAGATGTCTGACTATAATTGGAACAGGAGCCAAGAAGCAGATGGGGATTCTGATTAAGAGCATACCTCCTGGGTATATGTTGTACAAGCAGCATCTCTAGCAGAAGAGAGAAGGTTATCAAGCCCTTTTACAATATATATGCAAACCAGATACAAACACAGTAACGTAAGCTTGCAGTTTATTTTTGGAAGCTGTGTGTTTAAGAAAAGGTTCTATTTCATGTAAAGTAGACAAGCATTTGCGTCCACGCGACACAAAATATGTTTTATCAGTTCCACAGAAGAAACATGTCGAAAAGAAGAACACTTTGGATGATCTGTTTTTGAAGTTAGTATTAAAAAAAATAAAAATAAAAATCCAGAACACCACAGTAGGTATGAGTGACTTCACCATGGGAAATGAAGTAATGTGCAAACACTGGGTGTTACAGAAAAAAAAGAGATCAAATCTACTAATTTGGTAGAAGAATAACATTTGTTCTTAAATGGATCCTTTACATTTTATGGTTAACATATTTAAACCTTAAATTTAGGAATTTAATTTCAGACTGTTTTTAAGAAACAAGATTTTTGCAAATACAAGAATATGCCACTGCCTTACCCAGAGCGCTGGCAACAAACGTGCCCACTCAAAGGAATAAATCTTCCCCTCACTCTTAGGACAGGTTAGTACACAGCCTACCTTGCATGTTCACAGTGTCTTTTTCTACATCACTCTTCCATCTTTCTTTATAGTTTCTATATATACATGTACTTTTTATATAGGGAACTAATTCCTAAAACCAGCTTAGGTTATACATGTATATGTGTAGAATATTATATATACTATACAAACATAACCATTAACCAAGAGGAGGGACAGCAGCTCAGGCAAAGTAGGTACCTTCCTCAAGTGACCATATAAACATGTCGAAGTTGGTGAAGGTTACGATTTCAATATTTGGATTCACTGAAAAATTATTTATCAGGAATCTTCTACCTCTAATGGTCATTACATTGCAGGGGATGTATTCCTTTCTTTATGAGTAGATTATAATTGGAACTACTCATGCAAATCAAATAGAGAATAGACCTAGGGAAAAGAAACAAGCACTAGGAAAGCACCCAGTGTAACAGCACTATAGAGGCCATTGTGAGCAGCTCCTTCCTCCAGAACATAATCACATCTGCTCTCTGTGGATTAATGTGCCATAGCATGCAATTTTGTGCTACATAAACTCAACTTGAATATACATCGTGGAATCTCTCATTCAAATACTGTACAATATTCCTGCAGCACTGCCTAGCTGTCTTATTGTTATAGCTGACATTCTGTCGAACCTGAAGCGATAAATTAATACTAGCAACGGCTGACGTAGGATTGCCAAATGAAGCGCTGCAGATAGCAGGGGGAAGGCAGGTTCCTGGTACCCCCTCCTTTTGTGACTCCTCCTTGTCCCAGTTTTCCTCTTACCACTTTAAGCAATCTTAGATCATCTAGGTTGGAAAAAATCTTCAAGATCAAGAAGTCCAACCACCAGCTGATGAAGCCCAATTCTCCACAAGATGCTTGTAGTGTCATTTTCGTTTCTTAGACGGGTGCTGTAATGAGAAGTAAATCCAAGAACTGATCCCAACAGTCTCTTCCCAGGCAAGCTCCCCACAAAGATCCAGCAGTTTGGTCAGTACCTGACACATCTATCAGCCTGTTCCTGAACAATTCTTGTCTGCAGAAAAAATGAGCTCCTAAGCTTTCTCCCCTCGGTACTCCCCTACTTTCTTGATTCCTGTGGTTCACTGCAAGGCTGTACTAAATCATACCAGTAATTTCCACCAATGCTAACTTTACTGAAATACACATTTCCCGTCCAACATCACAGCCTAAATTCTTGTCACAGATTCCCCAATGGCATCCAGAACATCTCTTCCCCTTCTCTCCCAAATCCAAATCAAAAGGGGTCTCTTTCCAAGACCAATGGCAATTCCTTGTTCCAGCTCCAGCTTGGAGGCATTTTCCCAGGCCTTTCGTCTTCCCTAAGAACCTATGATTGCTTGTTCTCTCGCAATGATTGCTTGTTAGCTCTCCTGAAATACCTCTTCTAGAGACTCTCCCTAGTTCTGCTGATGTTGGTACATTCAAGAAGGTCTGCAGGAAAGAGGATGTAGGTTTCCGTAGAGAAAAACCTCGGGGCTGGGCAGCCCTGAACCCCAACACACGCACACACGCAGCCTGCAGAACTCCATTTCCATGACAGCTTCAGGAACGTAGTGCCAAAGAAACAGCTGCACTTCCACCGTCCATATGGCAAGAACCTAGCTTAAAAGCAAATGCCTTATTTAGGAAAGAATATATTTAGACCTCCAGTGACATCAAGAAAGAACAAACTGAATGACCTATTCCTGTTTGTAAGAGGAGTACTTATAAAAGATTAAAACAGAGCCCTAGCAAAACTCTTTCAAACGCATGTAAACAAAGTGCTCTGGATCAGGCAGCCTAACAACAGAGATTTCTATTCCTCACCCTTTATTTTTCTGAGGCACTTTAACTTTCAGGAGGTTAGAAAGGTCTGAAAAAAAGTTTTTCTTAACTTTGTATCACTGTATTTAGAAAACAACATTTTTGGCAGAGAGAACAATTTCAGAACCTATGAGAAAATTTACTGTGTCAGAGGTCTCTTTCTGAGGAGAATTTTGCAATGCTGTAAAGCATGGCAGCGAGGTATGGTATAGACCTCTCTGGCTAATTATATACTAGCAAAGGTATGCAGGTAGCAGCGGACGCTGGCAATGTTAACCCCTGTGGGCTGGTAACTCAACAAGTAGTGGAGATGCAGGTTGATTTCCAATCTCTACTAAGGCCTGTGCTGCCACAGCTACATCATTATCGGCAGGTCGTTGGTTTAAAAGGAGTGTGGGTATGTCCCAGGAACCCCGACCTACCTGGGGATACTGGGATGCTCCAGTCTGACGCTGACTGGGCCCTCAGGAGAGCATTTTGTCCTGCTCATGTGGGGTGCCACTTCACGGTAACACTTGCTGACTAGCTGAGAGAATTTTTTCCCCATCCCACGTTGCATTTCACACCTGGTCCCTGTGGCATTTAAAGACACTGCTTTATTTAAATTCTGCTTTGATTTCCAGCATAATATATTCTGTATCCGTAGGCACCGTTTCTCTGAAACTCCTAGAGTTATTACACACACTTGCACATGATTGTTCAACTGGCAGTGGAGAGAGATGGTGGCTAATTGTGCTCCACTAATCACTTTTTCATGTGATTAAAATTTGTTCACTTAATTTGAAACATTTTGCAATTATCCAAAATCTGGTACTAACTTTACCACCAATAGGGAAGCACTTCTAAAACAGAGAATTTTAGATTTATTTCCCATACTGGGATTTGTCTACGTTAATGAAATATTTAGATTAACCTTCAGCTCTCATGGCTATTTTGCAATGTGTTCAGACTGAGCTGCTGACCAACCAAGTTTGAGTTAGCTCCCCGTGGTCTTTAGGAGGATTTCTGAGCACAAACACCCTCAAGTCTGCTCTGTTCAAAGCTGAACACTGTTGAGCAAGGTAAGAAGATCCAGTTCCACATTATTTCCACTGCAAATGGCATAAAACAAAGAGGAAGAGGCTGGAAATAGGCAAATTTTGTTTTCTTTTCCATAAAAGGAAAGATTGGAGCAGTGGACAGGAGATTTCAAGGTTAATGATTAATGGGCAAAGGGATTCTTGCAAAGCGTTGATAATTCTGTCCTTTCTTCCCATCTCTTGGCAGAATTTAGCAGCGAATTTCCCAAATCCCATTCAGAGAAAGACGAAATGAAAAGTTTGCAACTTCTCTCTTTTTTGTTGCTTTCTTGTATCATCACCCCAGCAGATACATATGGAGGAAAGAAAAAAGGTAAATATCCTATCAAAAAAAATAACGATGATACACTTTTTTGAAATGTTTATGTTATAAAAAACTAAGTAGTATTGAATGTCTGGCAATCAGTATACTGGGGCTTGTGGTTTTTTTGTTTGTTTGCTTGTTTGAGTGTTATGTTCCCTTAAAATACGATATTTATAACTGTGGTTATTGGAAAATGTAGTTATTTGCAATGAAAACATTTCTCAGTGGAAATCTATACATTTGGAGACTATGGGCTTAAGGTAGTCTGACCTTTAACAAAACATCCACTGAAGGCTAAATTAAAAATGTATTAGTTTGAACACACACTGAACTGGTAGCAGTTCCAATCTTCTTGGGGTGGAAGTATTCTTTTCAGTCTCCTACTAAGAACAAAAATTTCTAGCTATCTGACAATGTTGAAGCTTTCATTTTCTGAATTGCCTAGCGCGGGTTGCCTTTCACCCCAAGTGTGATGAATATCGTTGAGTGAAAGAGATAACTCTGCAGTGTGCTCTGGGAGAGAAGTACTGTGGAGGATCTTTATCATTTACATGGGGACACAACCATTTTCCCTGCATTTGTGACACTGCACATTAAGTCTGTATTCGTGTGACTGTTGGAGTATGACGGTGCATCACAAAACTGCATTTCTTAAACCTCCAATGCGACCGACAAAGTCAATTTCATTTTTGCCCTCGTGGCTAAGCCGTACATAGTGAACATTAGTTTTCCTCCTTATCTGACTGCATTTCTAATACTCTAAGTCTGGAGGGGATAAATGTAAATTTTGCCTTAGCTGGAAGTAAAGCAAGATAAGCACATTCACAGAAGTATGGCCTCTTTCAGTAGCTGTGTTTGGCGCTTATGTTAATTCATATTGCTGGTTTTACAAGGAATTTACTATAAAAATGCTTTATGCGTAATAGGCGCAGGGCACCTTTCTTTGATTCTGCACATTAAACTTCACCTTGTGTTTCATTTTGAACAATATAAAATCTTGAGGTAAAACGCAACGAGAACTATAAATTTCAATTAATGTTGTAACAGCTTGGCTTAGCAGGCAGCAAGGCCTGCGCATCCTTTTAAGTTGCTAAATCTCAGCAAGCTATTTATAAACTTTCAACAGGTTCTATAGTTTCAGGAGAACCCAAAATCAGAACTTTACTTTGAGGCTTTTCACGGCCTCAACTGTCCCAGCTTTGCCAAGGCCGTTTCAGACTCCAAGTTTAGTTCACCTTAGACACAAACACAGGGCAGAGGCTGCCCCCCTGTTCTTTTCCAGCCGCAGTCTCATCTTATGCCAGTTCACGTTCTCCTGCCATCACTATCTGTGGCACCTCTTATAGCAAGGTCAGTCACCTCACTCTCTCCATCCCCTTTTCCCTCATGACCTAGTACTCCCGTGTCAATGGACTTCACTTGTTTGCTCATCACTTCTGCAGCTTAAACCCCTGCTTGTGGGCTGCAAAAGACAGGGCACATGCCAACGTAGCGCTAGCAGATACACCTAGCTCACAGCATGTTGGGACAAGAGACTGTGGTTTAAGAAGCAGTTCAGGTGCATTTGGAAAACTTAAAGGAGAGGGGGAAAAAAAAAGTCCACTGTTTTTTCTTCTAGAGACTATCCAAAGCTTGAGTAGCTTTGCTACAGAGAGTAGCTCCAAGGTTAAAGCCCTGATATTCCATTACACTGAACTCGGGCTCCTCGAAGTTGTGAAGCAGCACAACTCTAACTCCAGCTATACACTAATGTGTATTTCTGCAACTGGTACTCCCTTGTTGTCCTTCCCCAATCCAACCTTGGCCACAGCAGCTTTGTGCCAAAGATAATGTGACGCTCTGTTCTCAAAGCTTTGCCTCGTTTCTGTTACCAACGGATCCGTGAGCACAGCTCAGCTCGCTCTCCGACCAAACCAGAGCTGCGGTGGTGGCAAGACCTGGAGGAGCCTTCTTCCTCAGTGCGCTCCTCAGTGAGGCTGTTTGCCACAGTGGCTGATACAAATGGCAATACAGCATTAATCCTCACTGAGGAAGGGCTGAGAAGTTTTTAGCCCTGCTGGGAGGCCTTTTAACACTTTGAAGGCAGCTTTCTGTGAACATAGTACATGCTGTACCTAAATACCCCTTCTACCTCGGAGCTTGCTCGTTCCTGCTTTAGCAAGAACTGCAGCAACGAACGGTGTAACTATAAGGAGCTACAAGGCCTTCTCAAAGCCGAGCCTGCTATGTAATTTTAGCACGAGCAATTGCCTACAAGGGAACCATCCTCTGAAAGCACAAACAGTGTGTCAAGTTCTTCTCATTTATTTGTACCTGGAAAATAAACAACTCTGCTTCAGTTTTCTCCATATCAGTCTATCCACCTACACAGTGAAATAAATTATGTTACAAAAGATAATTTATATGAATTAGACTGCAGCAGCTAAAACTGTATGTAGGCATATGCAAATCTTTCTCTTCAGACTAAGTGAGTTATGTTTAGACATATAAACATATATTATAGGGTTTTATTTTATAATTATGTAGAACAAGATGGACTAGGTTACCAGGCATACATAACATCATATTTAAAACACACACGAAGGTTATTATTAAAAACCCACAGAATGCTTTAGAAATGCCATGGTTTTCTTGTATATTTACATAGCAGGAAAAAAAAAGTTTCAAATTTTTGGCATACGTTCATTATCTAAACGTAGAATCCCATAAAAGACTACAAATAACCACCTACAAATAATATCCCTGAATTTGAGCCACAATGATTCTTTCTAGAAGTACGCAAAATATATTTTAACATAAGCCCTCATTTACTTTGATTCTTCTCCTAAAAATTAAGTCACTAGGTATAAACATATTCCAGTTCTTCCTATGGACTAGAAGAATTCAGTAGCTGACACAGAAATGCCTATTGCTAAGCTGCTGCTTTTTACTTGAGAGAGTCACAGCTGGCAGCTCGGCTGGACTTTGACATCCAGAAGTGAAGGTAACATCTTTAGGTTTATAACATACATGTAGACCATGGAAATGGATTATGCTGAAACTGGAATAGCTGTTACTTTTTCATTATTTTCCAATCATATTATAGTTAGAGACATAAAAGGTGTGCTAGGGATATCAAATTCTCCAAAGGCTACAAAAAAGTCCTCAATAAAGTGCTGTGTACTTGGAGTATTCTATATCACATCTGAAAAACTCCCAAGATGATAATTTTTACATGAAGCTTAAAAAATACTGGCAATATAAGAGACTGAGAGAAGATTAAAAAGCTAGTTAAGCTGCAGAGAGAGAGAGATCTAAAGTCTGCTAAGACGATGAGATGGTAACCTTTAACATTGAAGGTGATTATCACTTTCACTGTCTTACAGGTCTTTCAGTTTTCTACTGAAAACATAGAGAAATAATTATTTCCTTGAAGCATATTCAATGAAATAATTTCACTCAACCGGAACAGGCTTGGTCTTCCTCCCTCCTCACGCAGACAAATTAAGTGTGCAGTACCTACAGACCACAGTTTGATGGACGGCTGAATTCAAGATGAGCACTTTCATGACCAACAGATCAAATAATTATCTTAATTCCAGTCATGCCTATCCTATGTACCCTAAACTCATGTCCTCATCTCGTGTTTCCATGACATTCCTATCCCAATGTTCTCAGTTCCTTCTCTACATTTCCACAGCATATCCATATTCCTGAATCACCCCACGACACTCCCGTGGTACCCGCAGGCCCCAACACAGAGTCTCCATCACATAGCATCACAGCTCTTCCTAGGACCCTCCTCAGTCTGCAACCCACCCCCACAGTCTCCCTCCCAAACCCTGCCCTACTGTCACCTGCTTCTCATGTCTGCTACCTACTTTTTTTTGGCCTCCTCTGGATCCATGCTGTGACTGTTTCAGGGGTGTGCTTGTGTCCACGACCTAGCTAGTAACTGGCCCAGGGCTGCTCCCCGCACCACGTGGGCAGCTGGTGTTCTCCTGTGTTTGGTACTGGTACTAAACAAGATCAGATTCCAGGGTCAAAATGTTTTGAGCTAATTGCACTCACAATGTCTGCATGAGTTGAACTCGAGCATATGCCAGTCCTCTCTGGGTCTCCCTGTCTGATGAGCAGTTGGTTGTCTCCAAATAACAGCCAGAGTACAAGGTCACAGGAAAGCTTCATGGGTAATCAAGGTGCTAGCACTCCATGGATATCTGAATCCCAAGTCAATGCAATAGCAAACGTGTTGCTACAAGGGTCTCTCCTCTATCCAGCTGTTGATTTTGAGAAAACAAGTAGGAACTGAATATTTGAGACCTCTTTCTCTACATAAAATTGGATTTAAATTGGCTCAAACATCCAAAAAGTGCTAAAGAGATTGATTCTCTCTTCACGTGCTTGAATACTTCATGATTACCGCCTATAGAAACAAGACTAAAAACCAGTAATATTTCTAATTCACTTCAACAGAGTTTCTGCATCACCAATGACCTTGACCAGTCACTTCTATCTAGATTATTTAAGCATGGATTCAGGAACTACATTTTATCGCATACAGAAATATTGGTCCAAGAATTCAGGCTGCTTTCCTTCCGGAAGTTGAAAGTCCCAATGTTAGGGTACTAACCAGTTACAGCAATGATCTGTCTTATGCTATTGTTAGAAAAAGTGCTACAAATTCCTTTGCTGCCATTTTCTGAGTGGCTGTATTTCAGAAATGCTAGCTGTGGACACGGCATTTGCAGTGTTCTCAGGAGTCTCGGAATCCTACCAAAGTTTCTATAACCTAAAACAGTTATTCTGCCTTTCAGGCTCTTATCTACAAATATATTTTTATAGCTATACAAATTTACAAATATAATTTCAGCAATACATTTCCACCACAGAGTCCAAACTATAACTGTAGTCTAACTAATTAAAGACCCTTTGCTTTTGCCCATGAAAAGATACAATCATAGAAACTAGATCAACAAAGGAACTATCCATGCATAAAACAAGTTTCAATATTTCTACTAATGCGAGTGACTGAACATCTTAATGAGGAGCTTACATTCACCACAGGTCTGTAATTCACTTGACTTTGGCATTACATTCTTCTGAATACTCCTGTATGAATAGTGGCTGAACTCCTAAGACACTTGAGAAACTTGTCTGTAAAAATAATTTCGTGATAATGTGGCAGTGCAATTTAATTGTCTAAGTCAGTTTCTTCCTTTCTCTGTCAAGTTAGAGAAGGTTACAATTCTATATATGCACTTATATGTAGTTTTATCAGAAAACAAGCCAATAAAACATTCATTATTAAAGAAAACATTTTTTATGTCCTTATTTTGTTGTACACTCCAGGTCTCTACTGCACGTTTCATTTTGAAAACTTGGTTATGCCTAATCCACGTGGAGCTTCAGGGCTAGTAATAGGGTTGCATCAACAACAGTACATGACTGCTGGTGTTGTTCTTAAGACCATATGGTAACCCAGGGTGGCCTTAGCACAGTGACTGTTTTTCCTGTATGTTACCTAGAGTTAAGAGACTTCACTGGAGCTAAGTCGGACTCACAGGGTGGAATAGCTTGGCAGCAGGTGGATAGGCCAGCAGCCACTTCCAAGCAGCATGATTAAGATTTCCTGGCAACATAAGCAATAACTGGCAAAAGAGACAGAAGGGGCCATCTATCTGCACATGCCAATACTGGGTGATAAAGTTTGCTGCTTTGGCAACAGGCCAAACATGAATTAAAATTTGTTCTAAAAAATTCTGTTCCAAGTAAAAAAATTACCATGTTCATGCTCAGTAGCCATTCTTCTAGAAATAAAAATAAAAACAGTTATAATACTACCACATCATTCTCGTTAGCTACTTTTTTTATTATTATTATTTTTTTTATTTATTTTTTTACAATTGCTGATATTGTCAGGAAGCATTAACTGCACAGGACTGCATGCTTGTACACACTCATGCTCTGTCCAATAAATTCCATTTGAACCTCTCTTTTATCAAAAGTAATGTTTATATTTAGGCTCCTATATGGCCTCCAGACTTCATGGTGTTGCTCCAAGTGCAACAAAGAGTTACCAGGAAAATAACTGAAAGGAAGGCACAAAACCGAAATCCAGATATACGGAGTATGAGTAAAGAAAGTATTTTATTACTCTTAGCACTCTGGAATAAAGCCAGCATGCCCTGTCTGAAACAGCATTTTTTATCAGAGAAACCCTCAAAACTTCTTCTATTTGATCCAAACATCATTTTTCTAATTTTGCATATTACTTCACCCAGTAAGTGAAACTGATGGAGACTACTTACAAGAGAAAGTACTGACCAGTGGGCAAAATGATGACAGAGCAGGTCCGAGGACAAAAAGAAGAATATACTCATGTTTGATTTCGCTTTGCCTCTGGAATTGACAAACTCCAATAACATTCTGCTACTGTGCCATACTACCCCACGTTTTTATACAACTTTATAAACAAACATAGAGAAACACTACTGAGATTAAATTTTTCATTTTAAAATCTTGTGTATATTCTACCACCTGTAGCTTTACTTTATGTAGCTCAGTCTGAAAATAATCTGTAGTATCCAACTGAAAGATTTTATTCAGTATTTCAAGTGCCACTATTATCCCTTTCAGCCACAATGAGTCAGTAAGGGGTGTTGATGGACATCCATTAACGCTGTTTTTGCAAATCTTCATTTGGAATTTCATGTGACCTTATAAAAATACTAATAATTACATTTTACAGACTTTTGGGGAAAAAAAATAAAAAATTAAAAAAACACACAAAAAAACACAAAACCAAACCACATGTTAATGAGCACTTGTTATGATGTAAGAGGGTAGTATTTTGGTTAGCTCTATTTCTAGTTGATTATTTTCTGTGTTGTGGTGACGTAGAATTGTTAATTTTCACATTTATGCCACTTACACTTTTAACTTTAGATGACTGCGCCAGTGCATTCAGGGGCTGGCAATGTGGCAAGGGGAAGAAGGAGAAACACAGGAGAAATTTTGATCTTGTTTTAAGGGGGAATTGTTGTTTTGGCATTTTTTATTCAACATAAACCAAATATTTGGAATGATATTATACCGGCAATTCTTTCACTCAATTTGCTGAGGATAGAGACCTTGACATCTGCAATTGTCGGTAGCAGAAATGAATACAATTACTGCAGCTTCAGCTACACAGAGAGGAAAACAAAACAAAACAGAGCACGCCAGATCGTACCATCCAAGAGAAATCTTTGCACCGCCATTCTTCCAAACCTAGTTCTGCAATTTTAGTAAATCCATAGGATTTGCACTTTGGATTTGTTTGCTTTTTCTCTTGTGATTCTGTGTCCTTTTCTATCTTTCTAGTCCAGTTTATGAAGACTGTATGTATCAGTTAACAAAAGAAAACAAACAAACAAACACAAAAACCAGAGAAGAAAACACATTCACTTTAACATAACATTAAGAAGTGCAAGTGAATGAATTCTGCTGAGGAATATGCGTAGCCTTAAGATATATCTAGTTATTCACTTAAAGGAAATGTTACTTTTCTGAATACCATCAAATAGCTGATATTTATGGCCCTACCAGAACTATTGAAGCTACTGGTTACTTTTGATCTGTGAAAGATCAATGTTTCTTCTTAAACTGGCTGAAATTAGAAAACTTTTCCAGCTTCGGATACTCTGAATATAATAATCCTGATGCGAAGAAAGGAACAAGAATTCTCAGACATCTGGGGGTAACGCTGCTCAGGGACAGGCTACTCGGGAGGTCTTCTCACCTCGTATGCATCAGATTAGCATTTAGTGCTCTGCAGCCCCAGCAGGTCATTGCTTCTGATACCTCTTTAGTCATTCTGGACCAACTCCAGAAAGATCTGAACAAATGAGTCTTGGGTCTTGGAATGCCCTTCAACAGTAAAATCAAAATGTGGCTAAGGATATCAGTTATGCCACATTAAGAACTTAACAAATATACTAAACTAATCAATATATATAAATAGTGAAGAAGGGCTGTCATTCCAAAACTGTCCACCTCTAAAGAAACCCAAAGCCTCAGATACTTGATTTTGTGTTTTTTATGTAACCTGTGTTCAGAGATGGCAGATGAATCTTCAGCACCTTTCAAAGTCAAAGGGAAGGGCTGTAGTTCATTATGCATTTAGCGACATTAACAACTTATCAACCCTTGCCTCAGGCCACTGGTTGCAGTTAATTCATAAGCCTCTCCATTGTGCCA
Source organism: Aythya ferina (assembly GCF_964211825.1). Classification (NCBI taxonomy): domain Eukaryota; kingdom Metazoa; phylum Chordata; class Aves; order Anseriformes; family Anatidae; genus Aythya; species Aythya ferina. The sequence goes on along the minus strand of NC_140307.1, from coordinate 17,678,733 downwards.
GTACAGCTGCTTGCAGCAAAACGGCCTGGAAACTGATCCAGGTGAAAAACTATCCTATTTTTCTATGGTTATCCTACGTTTTAGCCGGATTAGGTCCCTGATTTTGTTCACAGTACAACTAAGCAAACAGCTCTGTGTGGACAATGATGGGACACACAGGAGGTCAGGAGTGAGTGGGTGGCAGCAGGATGGGGATCTGCTTAGGGTTGCTCTGGCAGCACTGAAACCGACTGTCTAATCAGGAACTAAAGACCCTCATCATGGAGCCCTTCTTCTATTTTAAGTTTTCCTTCAGGAAAAGAAAGAAAAATCAGAAAACAAGCCTAATTTGTCATTCCAATAATAGCTCATAAAAGAAAGTAAATTTCTTTTTCTGGCTGGTGTTAATAATATTTACATTGGAAAGGTCTAGGGCAATCTCCTTGAAAATACATTTGTTTTCTGCACCATCTACAACCCATTAGTTAGATAAAATAAAAATCTCATAGCTCAGAGCTTTTTGGGTACTTGTTCAATTTAAAGCTTTGATTTCACTCAAACTCTTTGTATATAATTCAGCAAACTAACCATGAAAAATACACCAAAACTAGAGAGAAGAGGTTTAACTATGAATAATCCAAATCCTATTCTAATTGTTTTCTTCTTATTATTTCTAGTTTTAAGAAGGCTATTTAGCTAACAGTACAAATCCCTCTAATAATGGTGTTCTGATGTAGTATTTTTGAGAAATCTCTTTGCCTTTTCTTCCTCCTTGCTTCCTCAACACGACCCATTTCTCTTTCATCCACACGTGAGCACCCGCTTAGTTAATTGTGTGTGATCACTAAACACAGAAACATGAAGACATGAGCGTCCCCAGCTAGCCATGTGCACAGAAACAAAATCTCTACCCTTCAAGGACAGAGTAAATTCTGCTAGGCATTTTAAAGCCAAGGCAGGTCATTGAAGTTATTATTAGCTCTAATTAGCACTCCCACAAGCTGTTGAATTCTTTACCTGCAGCCAAAGGGCACTCAATATGGTGCAGAATTTGCAAAGGTCTTTGAAAGAATCAGAGAAATAGCTCCTCTTTAGAAACATGGGTCTATTACATGTGAATAAGCTTTTGGTAAAATGATATCTGATCTGTGTACCAAGTGATCTACAGAAGCAGAGATATGATGAAACTATTCCAAAATAAAAGAACACTACAAATGTCTAAACAGAATCTTAATGGGGAAAAGGAAGACATCTGGCCTTACTAATTATAGTTGTGCTATATTTTATACTTACAAAGTGTACGCTAGAAGCAGGTTACAAATAATTCATATCTCCATCTCAGTTACAATACTGTTCTTTCAAGTTAGTGATTTATGTAGCAAATTGAAGACAAGTCTGTACGAAAACTGGGTTCTTTCCTCTTGTGACCAGTCCCCACTCCCCCTGAGAATTGCAGAGATCTGAACTGAATCACAGGGCTCCGAAGAAAGTGCTGATCCTAATTGTGAAATCGGCTGAGAACTGATGAAAGCTCAGTAAGCCATCACTTCTGTATGTTAGGCACATTTCTAACAACGTACTGTAACAGGGAAGCCTGGCAATTGCACTCATTAGTAAGAAGCACTGCTACTTTAAAGACAGAGCACTAAAAGGATTTATTTGAAAGAGGGGAGAGAGAAAATGGGTTAAAATCAGCCATTTTGGGTCTACAATATGATCTACAGTCTAGAGATAAATTTTCTACAAAGAAAAAGCAAAATTCTAACAGGAAAAGCAACATATAATGAAAAAACAGACTATGATTTTTTTCACCTAATATAGTCCTACCTAATATGTAGGAACCTGGCACAGAAAGGATTAATCTCCAAAAAAAAAACCAAACATCACTATCCTCTAGAGCAACAAGGAAGTCTGAAAAGATACAGACAAGACCTATCTCTAATTCCTGTTACTTGCACAAGTGAAAAGCAGAGAGCGAAAACCAGACCGAATGCTGCCATATTTGCAAAAGAGCCAAGGCCACATCTCCACCACAAGCTTCACTTGCCATTGTGCTTTAATGTTCATTTTCCTACAGCCAATGTCAGATCAGACAGCTGGGAACAAAGACCCGAGGACTCCTGCACGATGCAGCACAGCAGGCTTTGGGGCTGCAGTGGTCAGCCAGCCCCTTTCGACTTTCTGCCACCCTTTACGTGCCACCCCAACATTTTAAAGAACAGTAACACAACTCCAAAGCCCCTGTAATATTAACGGCCAGTGTTTTAGAGTGACCAGTATTATTATCTTTGCTTCAAAACAGACAACAAATAAAACAAAACTAAACTAAACTAAACTAAATCAAGCTTTGGCTACTGTCAGGCAGTAAGTCCTTGGTGCCAGGAGTGGAATCCATCCCTTTAACCTCACAGGTCCATTCCTGAAGCCCCTACTTGCCATTTTCTTTGTTATGCTACGGACAGCAATGTATTTCCTCTAAAACTAATATACAGATAGCATCAAATACTGGCCTTATCCCCCAGTAACATTACCATTAGGAAGATGAATCAAGGCCAGCGTTGTTTTAGGGTACTACTTTTTGAATAGAAACTGCCAGAAACTGCAGCATGTGAGTAGCTGCCAAAGAAATCTCCCTAATGTTCACTAATCTCACTGCCATTTTCACTAATGTGTTACAGCGCGTTTTTGTACTGTTTTCATTAGCTAGATACTTGGTTTTCTGACACCAGGGCAAAGCTAGAAGGTATATTTTTGGGAACATGCTCAAAGGAGTTTCTTCCTTCAATATTATGTCACCAGCTGAAGGGTGAAATAATTGCCAGCAAGTGCATTGAGTGTTGCTAAACTAATTAGTATAATGGGAATTGTGGAACTAATTCACCAGACAGCTAACTAAAATCATGGCTTTTAAACACCATGATGGAAATTAGCATCAAATGCATCAGGAACCCTCTCCGTCACTGATGCAATAAGACAAACTCGTCTACAGGAACAAGCATTGCTGACTCAGAATCAACTCTCAGAAAGGAGAAAAATATATATAGAGAGAGAACTGATAGTAATGATCCTAACACAACTGGCTCATTGAAGTCATTACAAAGTGAAGTGAAGGCTCCCAAGCACTGGTGGTGTACTAGGACCCTGGGATGCTGGGGGTCTACATTTAGCGAGTCATTTACCAGATAAATCAAAGCTAGACACGTTCAAAGAATGAAGATGGCGTTTGTTGTAGGAGACATAAAGATGGTTTCCAATTGAGCAAAATTTGAGAACTGAATACAAATACAGATATTCTTTCAGAAATCTCTAAATCTATCTCTTTGTTTTGTTTTGTTTTGCTTGTTAACGCCACTATTCTGTACTGAGAGATCATGGTTCTGGTATCTCAGGACTAGAAAGCATGTGTCCTACTTTGTTCACTGGACAATTTTAAAATGAAAATAATCAAATTTATAATGCATACTTACAAGCAAAAAAAGATCAACTAAATTGAATATGAGAATTGATAAGTGCTTCACTCACAATTTCTCTTATTAATGGTTCTTTACCTTATCTCTAAATCACTTTCAATAAAGTAAGCCAGCCACATTCTAAGCTTGCTCGCAACACAACTTCCACTCTGCTCACACATCCTGCGTGTTCAGCAGGTCACAGTAAGCCACTGCATTAACACTTCTTGGAAGCATCAGGGGATCACTTTTTGCTTATTAAAAATTTGCAAGATTTTTTAAATTAGCCAGAGACGTAGAAAACAGGTACTCATGCAGCATTCAAAACTTTATGTTGAAGCTGGGTTTAACAAACAGCCCCTTATTTTCCAGATCGTTAGTGAATAAGGCTTACCTTGTGAATTGTGAGGAATGTAACAATGGGGCTTGGAGAAGAAATTGAAATGGTACAAAAAAACCCGCACATAATCATTGTGTTTGAAGCTTGTTATAATTCACAAGCAACTTTATAAGCTCTCATAATTAAAGTGAGTGGTTAACAGTCAGGGCTCCACATTTTTTAAACTATGTTATATCAAATCAATATGATAATGTTCTTTTTTAAGATTATATTTACAACATGTAAACAAATTTTATACTCTGGTGGCTGACATGCTTAAAACAAGTGACAAGACATTAGATACAATGTACTATTATGGTTTTACTTTCAGTACCGTGAGACCATATGAAATTTTGTTGAGGAAATATCATTGTCAGAAAAACATTTTGTTCTAGTAACAACATAAATGTGCAAATTTTCTCTCTTTTTCTCCCCCTTTCCGTGATGGGCCTAGAAAAATATTTACCCAGAATCCTTTCCACCTCCTGGAAAGTGCATTTTTGTTTGGGAAAGTTTCCCAGTCCCTTAGAAACACAACTGTCTCAAACCTGAGTTGTTTCACCCCGAAGCCGTCTCGTACCTCCCTTTGCCAGCTCCCACAACCTCCCTCTGCCAGGCACAGCCCGACTGCAGCTCGCGTTGCAAACCCCCCGGCCTGAGCTCCCCCCGACCAAAGAACATGCACTTGTCTGTCTAGGCAGGCTAGGCTTGCCACTGCTGATGACAAACGGGAAGACAAAAGCTGCACGTTAACACAGGGTGGATGAAACCACTCGATTCCTGCTGGCAGGCAGCCCTCTGCCTGCTTTCCACCCGACATGCTTCCTAACATAATTCCCTTTCATTGCGGGGCTCTGGAGGATACCTGGAACCGTAGGAAGAGCGAGACCAAGCCTTGACAGCCAGGATTTAGGCTCATTTAAAATATCTTTGGAACAGGGCCATATCCCTAAAAATCCATCTTTGATTTATTTTTTAATGAGTTCAATTCTTCCTAAACCTATTTATAAATTGGAACTCCGTCATGTTATGCATGCTGAACATCTTGCTAGCTACATTTTATTTTTAGGAGACTCCTTTGCCTGACAATGTTGCAGATTCTACTCAACCAGTCTCTTGATAAATTCAAATTAAAAACATGATAATTAAATACAGAGAAGTATTTCATCCTGTCATAATCTTTGGCTGTCTGGAACATCAGAAGCTGTTATAAAGAAACTGATTTGTTGCCATAGCAATAAGGAGAAAGATACCTCGAAGTCTGCGTTAATTAGTCTGTTGGAAGATAGTTTTTAGTGGAAAGCTCAACCCAGTAGGCAAATTTTCGGCATTCTGCATTGAATTTGGTATTCGAAGAGATGTTCATTCTCTCATTCCAGCTCCACCATCACTTCAGATTGCAGTTCTCTTGTTTCTGTGGCCCATGCCCTATTTTCTCCAATGCAGAGAAAATCCAGAGGTGACTGGCCTCGGCTAACAGATCCCGTGACACATGTCAGACAGGCGGTAGGATTTACAGCTCGAGTAAATCACAAACAGAAAAATACAACAGAGGGTTCTCCTAATGAAGCCCTTATTTTGCTGAGCAATAGTTTATCTGGGATGCCATAAGTAACTTGAAGCTTTCCTGTGTCTCCAGACTTGAAGGCTCCATATTGCTTTCCCTACAAGACACCCTGCCCTCATTTTTAGGAAACATATTCAGTCTGCAGTCCTGCTGAAAGGAAACTTTGCTTTAAACAGAGCAGCTACCGTGTCCTCTCTGCATACAGCTTTTCTCAGGCAGGCCTTGCTCCCACTGCCCGTACCACGTGCACAGCCACTGCAGCACTTTGCTAAATGGCCGATGGTCGGTGAAAACCAACACAGCACTAACAGGATTTAAACTTCTAAGGGAAATTACACATATTCCAAGACTACATTGGCTTTTAATTTATGCCTTTGGACAATGTTATCTTTCGGAGTGGCACAGAGCAGAAAAAAGCACAACCCTACAAAGGCAAAAGCCTGGTAGGCGTGGGAGGGCCCCGAGGCCCAGGACTGCTGCTGTAAGGGATGGCGGCTGCCCTGGTTTCCCACACCAATACCGTGTCTCTGCACCGGCACCACGCTTACCACATGTGGAACAGTGCTGGATTGTCCAAGCACGTTCCCTGCATGCTGGCCAAACGTTTTGCTTGCTGAAACGTTCACACCTGGCAGAGCCAAGGACAAGATTACGAAAGCTCGCTCAATTGTAATCTGTTGCCTGGGAGATCTGATACTTCAGTGCCAGAGAACAACTTTCTACCCTAGGCTGAAATGCTGCAGTAAACTTATCTGTTTTACTGCCAAGCTACATTCAACAGAGCGTAACGGTTATTTGATTGGAGGAATCAAGGAACTGAATTAGAAGATGTTTTGAAGTGTGGCTGCTGCTCGCTGTATCTTTCTGTCCCGCACCCAGCCCTAGGCAGCCCTCTACCCCTCTGGGATGATTTTGTGCTGCAGACACACTACTTGGTATGGTTCCTGTCCAGAGGAATATACGGGCCAAACAGAACTGACTATAGCAAGGTCATTACTCAGATTTTTTGTTTTATTTATGAGGCATTGGAGAAAGAGAATGAAGAATCTCTGAAGATTTTTTATCCTTTTCCCACTTTGCATTCATTCCAGCCCCAGCACAGACTGGCCTGGGAACTGTTCTTAGTCACAGTAGATAGCAGTAGCCCTTTAAAGGTCTGGGATTGAACCATGGCCTACGCTGTTTCCATCAGGACTTCAGAATGGCAGAAACTCACACAGTTTGACAGGCGCCAGCTGAAAACTTCTAGCCTACAAAAAGACTAACTTCTTTCACCTTTGTGCCAGGGACAAAAGAGAGAGGTGAATGTGAACCAGAATTCTGTTTTCTAACTGCATGCTTTTATTCTCCACTTCTCATGCAATAAAATGGCTATTTTAATTCTATCTAGAATTTGGAGGAAAATGTTTAAATAGTATCGTTCCTCTTCCATGAATATTTCAGGTATACATTTCAGATAAATAACTTTTCAGTATCTGAAATGCATCAGGAAATGCTGAGCTGGGAGAACTCTATTAGGGACATAGAAAATCTTCGGCACACATGAAGCAAACTTACGAATCAGTTCCACCGGTGACCGTCCTGCAGACGACAAAAGAATCTAACAGATAAAAAGCTACCAAAATGAAACGGGAATGTTGAGAACTTTGGACAATTTTGTTACTTCCTTTCCACTTGATTCTAGCTAGAACTGCAAACATGCTGAAGCACCATGAGAAATGCCCTTGTGATACCTCTTGCCTGATTTCTGTGAGGCTTCCTGTGCGTTTCAAAATTCACAGCCTGATGTACTGGGACGCGCACACAAAAACGTGATGTGAAATTTCCAGATCAGTTCAGTGTGGCAGACTAGCAAAGTTCAGCTGGCAAAGGTGGGTGAACATCTTCTAGGGTGGTTTTACAAAAAAAGATTGTGAAGGGAGTGTGCTTAATACAAAATGAGCATTCATTTTAAGGAATGATTCTAACTACCTTTCAGCAAACTTTTCCCAAAGGGTGGCTACAGACACAGAGCATCAGCTCAGGACTGCACAGTACTACAGAGGAAACATTTGTCGAAAAGCTAGAATAACTGCTGTATAAAGTTAGAATTCAGAACACTGTAATTACATAACAGCATAATTGCATTTAATTACCTGAAAGCTTAGGAAAGAACTTCTGCAAAATAAAGGAAACTCTTCCTTCAGTTAATGGAGGGTTTTGCTAATAGGTTTGTTAGGTCTAGGTAGAAGAGAAGGTATTTTCTCTTTTAAAAACATCACGCTCACTATGTGAATCCATAGAGAGAATCCTGGGAGTCATTAAACTCACTGCAGAGGGGTAATAGATGGACCTAATTCAAAAGGAACCGAGTAGAGAGTGACTTTTCCTGCTTGCAATGCCAGTTGTTCGGTTTAGGCAGTCTCCCATAAATCTGAACAAAATCCATGACGCTGCTGCAAAATGCAATGGAAGAGGACAAATTGATTCACTTTCTTTTCCCACAAGTGACCCACCCCTCAAAACGGTTTGATATATCTCCAGCTGGTGGCTACAAGAGCCTGAGAAGCAAGCAATACCCACCAGTGCCTAGCACACGTGTATGCAGAATATCTATTATCAGGTACACACTTTTTCAAAAACAACAACAAAACAAAGAAATAAACAAAAAAATCCACTGAACCACCAGGCCTGAAATGCTAATTTAATCACTAAATGCAATCACAACAGTCACAACAATGGTTGGCAAAAGCAGACCCACTGAGAAGAATGGATCAATAGGAAATAGGCATGCAGTATAGCACAGGGTGGCTGTCCATTTCTGCCAAGGATAGCAACCAGCATGTTCTCCACGTTGCATTTGGTTATAAATTCTCATATTGCCTGTATTGCCCAGCTTGAGCTAGGAACACTCTCAAAATATGCAGTAATCACAGCACCAAACTAAAATGGGGTGGATGGGAGGGAGGACAGCGGGGAGGGAAGGTGGTTTTGTTGTTGTTGTTTTTTCTCACTTTCCAGTTTTCTTTGTCTCTGTCTTCTTCAATTAGCTCAGTACAAGTTGCTTTTACATATGATTGAACCATCATAAGCCACATCTGTCACCTGCTGATAGAAATGAACTTTTTTTCCTTCCTTTAGGTTCCTAAAGTCACTTTAAGACTTAAGAGTAAATAATGAAAAAATAGCTGGTTTAGTATCTTCCCAACGTTTTGGAGCAGAAATACAGTCAGCATTTTAATACACAGGAAAATAAATATAACTTCCCAAATCCTAATGAGAAATACTCATATAATATTCCTAGGAAATTCACAATTCTTCTAAAAACAGAAGAAAAATAACTTATTGTGCAATGACTTTGCTTACCTCCTATTTTCTTGTAAAATTTACATTTCTTAAATTTGTCAAGTCAAATCAGTTCATTGGCTTTTATTAATCTGAACTTCTTGCTGGGAAGTAACAGCTCTCGTTCCCAAACGTTATCATCAACAGTGAGAGTTACTACCTAGGTGTCCAGCTAGATAATTATATGCCCCTAATGTTTAATTCAGGCTTACCTTCCTTATTTTCTTCACATACTTATTCCATCAAAATCAATACACTTATGAGTACACACAACACTCAACTTCTGCTAAAGTTTATTATAGCTGAAGCTATCAGAATACTCTATTATGACAAAGTTCAATTGTTTAAATTTCTGAAAACCAGAAGCATGACATGCCACTAGACAATTCTTCCTTGCAAAAGCCATCACTAAGGAGGATGTGCAGTTAAAACTGGACTGGCCAGGGAACTGGTGCCTAGTGAAAGGGAACGCAGCAGCAGCCTTCCAAAGTTAATTTCATTTCTGCTGTGATCCATGGCTAAACCCACCTGTTCATTTAATACAAAGTGACTAACCAGCATTCCCCCTAGCTTCCTCCAAATCTATTGCCCAATAGTTTCAGTTTAGTAAGAACTATTTCAGTGATGAATCAGTTCTAAACATATCCTTTCTTTCCTTAGGCTCTGCATGGAGAAAAATAAATTATTCTACTGCCTGGTCACACAGTATAACAATTATTGCTAAAAATATTTTTCACTTTTTTTTTTTTTAAAGGATTCTAGCAATCTTGATCAACATTTTCTCTAGCAATACTGAAACTCCTGAAAAAAAATCAGGTGCTAGCTTTTTAAGAAAACAAAACAGGACGCACCGCTCCTGCACTGAAAACCATCCTGCGTTTATTTCTTCTGTTATTAGAGAATAGAAAGAAAATGGTTAACACAACTGAGATACATAATAGGCACCGCAGAAGGAAAAAAATCCAGCAGCACAGAGAAGCACCCAACATGCTGAGCTAGGGAATGTGAACGCTTAGACTTTTGCTTCTCTGCTAATACACCATTAACTCTCACACTGTACGAGATACCGGTGTGAATGCACTTTATCCATATCCCTCTTCCCATAACAATATAAAGACCTAGAACAGTGAAGGACTGTTAGGGAATATTTCTGCTGCCATCATTCCCTGACAGTAAAGGGCAGAATACAGAGTTTGATGATTTCCTTAGCTAATAATTATATGGCAGACAAAATGTCCAAATGTCCATACTGTTTTTGTTAGATTTATGAACTTTTGATAACCCAAGGCAACTGGCACACTACTAGAACAGAAAGGTTTTTCCTACTTATTTTTCTGTGTTTTCCCACAGTGGTCTCCAAGGAGAACCTGAGAAGAACTGGATGGTGAATAGGTCTCAGTAGGTGTCCCCCTGCCATAGTACTGTGGGATTCTTTCAGCAGCATTCACTAGGCTGCCACCAGCTGTAAGGAAATTTGGGTGCCATTAGTATGCTGAGGATGTTCAGCTTATTTTCTATTTTTTACCAGATCAGAAATGCCATTTTCAGCCAAAAGGCAGACAGGAATGAGAACAAACTTGGCTGAAGCTGGTTCTGCAGTGGACAGAGGCCATGCTGGCAGCACAGCCTCTCTGCTTCATCTGGGAACTGATATCAGCATCTTTTGGCTGTTTCAATGTCAAGGTGCAGCTGACATTGAAACGTTGACATCATTCCAGCCTGAAAAGCAGTCCCCAACCAGAGATCACTTCTCTTATCATGCACAACTATAATGACCAAGACAGGAGAGGTGACTTTAAAAATTTTATTCTTTTTTTTTAATAGATGGGGACATGCAGGGAGACTGGAGTCTCTAGAACTTGCTTCAGTGACAGGATGTTTCCTACATGCAGCAGCATGCACAGCCTCTTTTTGGCTAAAACATAGGGTACTGGTCTAATGTTTGGTTGCTTTGGTGTAAGAGAGGGAAGATTTCAATTGCATATCTGAGGATGTGGATTTGCTGAGTCCATACAAAACAACACAATACAATAGGAGGCTACAGCATTTTATAAAGTAAATATTAAACACAATGGTGTTTGCTTTTTCAAATAACGAGTAAGCTGATATGAATGTTTAGTGGGTATGATCATAGTTCTGAAGAGATGGACCAAAGGGAAAAGGAAATTATGCACTGAACTGAACGGAGAAAACAAGATGTTTTGTTCAGTGTGCATTACACATGTATCATCACCTTCTGTGGCTTATCTACATAAACAGTGGTATAGTATAGCTTGCTCTTTTTTCTTTTTTTTTAATGTAAGACTTCAGCTCTGAGGATTCTAGGTTGAACTCGGGTATAATGGTGAATAACAAAGCGGGTAAATTCACCTACTTTGTGTTCCAGGCATGACAGTCAGAAGCAAATAATTCTGTTTATCTGTGTAACCTTTTGACTATGCTACCAAGTTGGTCACTAGAGATGAATCACATGATGGTTTACAGAGACGAAAGAGCACATTGGGATCATTATAGAGCTTTCTGTAGTTTAACAACTGGGAACAATTCAAAATTACTTCTGGCCACAAAAATTTTATAAGTTTATATTGTTGCTTGCTGAGGATATGATAAAATGCATAGGTTCTGTCTATTTGTACTTATTTTACATATCTAGACTACAGTGAAAAGACTATAATGTCCACAGTAGGACCAAGTGAGCATTATATACAAGCTAATTTATCTGATCTACATTTCAAAATCCTAAGGAATTAAGAAATTCAATAGTGGTCTTCAGGAAGTTACTGAATCATTGCACGCACGTGTCTTAGGCTGTGAACAAACTTCTTTTTTCACATCTTTTTTCACAAGGGTACCTGCCTGCAGCATTCCCCCAGCTATTCATCATTTCCTGAAAGCTACCATTTCATGTAAGTCATGAGGTAGATCCCTTCATGTAAGCATGCCTTCTTTTGGTTCAATCAAAATAAATTAGGTTAGTTTAAACAGTTAGAAAAGGTGATCTGAGGTAGTCCAGCTTATTTTGTTTGCAACAACTAGGCAATGGTCCAACACTGAAGCACTGGCAACAGAACAGTAAGGGTGGTGGTAATCTCTGTCTGGTGGGAGGTGATAAAAAGCTGGAGGTGGCAACCTCTTTGCTGGCACAGATGGATGCAGCCGAGGGTGCGTGTCCACTGTCATAATATGCTCCTTTCTAATGGGTGTTAAAGTACTGGTTTTCCAGAGCAGAGTTATATCCTCTGAAGCACATTCAGGTTCTTATGTACAAAGGAAACTCTGCATCCAAATAGCTTTGTTTATACAGTTACAGGAGTTACAGGGAAAAAAAAAAAAAGAAAAAAGTGTTTTTAACTGCAAAGGGAAAATAAATACAGTAAATGCAAAGAGTCATTCTGGAAGGAAGGACTTAGGACTTTAAAGGAAGAACTTTTAACTACAGTTTTATACAAGCTTTCTCCCATTTTGAGTCTTTAATGCTTTACACGTGGATAGCAGTCCCACTTTCTTTGCCCTACAAAATATGACAGATTCTAGATAAAATGTGCCAAACCAAATCAGGAACATGAGTTAGTGCTATATGTACCACCTGTGTGGAAGATTGGAAAGAAGCTTTTGACAAACTAGAGTAGTTAGGACAATGCAAAATTGAAATCCTAGGCAGAAATTCCACTCTGCAAGGAGAGATATCTCCATATTTGCACATTCAGGGTTCCTTCTCTCCAGATCCTGTTGCTTCCTCACATTCCCAGAGAACTAAATGGGATTCTGATCTGCAACTACATCCAGCTGTTGCTGTACCCTGCAGAGTACACCTGCCTCTGCCCAGAGCAGAATCAAGCCCTCAGCTCAGCCTCTCCTCTTACTGCATGTCCTAACGCAGCTACTTGGGCACGAGCACCCGAGCAGCAGCCATTAGGATTTTACTCATACAGCCGTTCTCATGGCCGATTGCAAGACAATTCCGATTGCTCATCTTCTGATGCCTTTGTCACATCTATACTTTTCACAGAAAGGTTGGAAAGTGTCATTCTAACATTGTTCTAGTCCTTTCTGTACGCTTGCCACGTTTACCAAGGGCAGCTGTTCACCAAGCAGCAAAAATGGCTATCTGACTGTTGAGCTGACACTGATCACTCTTCTGGGCTTGTGAATGTAAGAGAGAGCAATTTCTGGATCAATAATCCATTCCTTTCCCCCACATTGCATTCATAAGACATTTTGGCTCCTCTGTGTCCCCTCTCAAGCATTGAAGAGGGCTGTGTTTCCAGATGTCTCACTAGATCCTCCCAGCCACTTCTCTAAAGTTTCACATTGTTGCCCAAATAAGATTGGTCTGTAACTATTTGGAGAATTTTAAATTCTGAGCCTACATAATTTGTGCTAGTTAACTGAACACAGAGATTATGAAAGCAGCTTTCCAGACACTTTCAAAGATATTTTTTCTTATACTAATAGAAAAATAAGGGAAGATTTGAGCTAGCTACATTGATATTTTTCACAGAATAATCTTGAGTAAATTGAAATGTAAATTTTTCTGTAATCATTGCTGCTGGAAGACTTAAATGCTTTGTGCTAGTCTTCAGGAAACCTCTCTTTCAATTTTCTGCCATACCTCTGTTTTGAGTTTCATATGTGGAGTTTCAGGGAGTACTTACCTAATCAGTTGTGTGATCCCATTTCCTTCTCACTCCCTATGATGACTTAGTACTCATCTGATTTCAGCACAAATTATTTCAGCTTGCTAAGTCAACGGCAAGCTAATCCAGAGGAAAGAAAAGTGAATTTTCACATGTTGGCTGAGTGAACTGAATGAGATGAGTGCACGAGGCATAGCTGCACTGCTCAGGAACAGGGCGGTGGGACCTCTGAGCGCTCCTCCATGGATGTGCAATTCCCAGGACCCCTTGGCAGCAGCGGGTTCCCCATTGCCAATACTGTGCATGTCTAAGTTGTAAGGAGCTATTTCCCTACGAAGTATGACTGCACCTCCTGGCACCTAGGCAGAACACTGCCCCTGCCCAGCAAATCTCAGCAGGGATCCTCACCAGCTGAAAAATGTTAATGCAACCACCAGCTAGTATTTCTACAAGTAGTGATTTCTAATTCTGAACATCTCCACTCCCAGTGATATACGCCTTCTCACTTCTTTGTTATTTTATTTTATTTTGGTACAATGTCTTGCATTTTATTATTATTATTATTATTTTTTAAATTAGCTCCAATCTTTCAGCTGAATACATGAGATTATCTTAAGGCCACATAAAGTTGTTTTACACAATATTTATAGACCTCAAAAGTGAGCCATAAGGACTTGTCTCCAAGCTCCTAAAAGAAAATCTACTGAATCAATATAGTTCTCAGAGGAACACAGATCTGTTCCCCCAGTCTTCTCAGATGCACGGTAGCAATTGCCACAATGGGGCTCATATCCTGAATAGGCCTTTGAGTATGAATAGAATACAAATAATTTTCAGTTATTACATGCAGGGAAATTACTCTGCTGTACTAATTTGTATTTTACATGGATTATTTTTATAGGAGGCCAGAAAGGCTTGTTAAATGAACAGCTTAAAATGCAAGTAGAATGTAGATAAGAATCTAATACTTTACACTTAAGAAAGAACAACACAGCATAAACACATCAATTTCATTTTACAATGGTTGCAATGTATTAAACTACAATCATATCTTTTCTTTCCGCATTCCCTTCTTCTCAAACCACCATGAGATGGTTGTGCAAGGCTATAAGGGATTTCAGCAGTGATACTGCTCCTGACTTTTTCCACTTAGCTAATGTGCTACCCTTCGGTGCATGACTATTTCTATGTAAGAAAACACTCAGAAGGGCTGCAGAGTACAGAATTTGGACACTAGACCCAAGCTGTTGTTCCCTTGCAGTAAAGTCTCAGTAACAAAGTATTTTTTTTTCAAAGTCAAAAATTTTCTACAAGTCTATTTCATTTGCTATCAGATTTATTTCTTGCCACTGCATCTATTAAACAGAATCAGTTGCTATCACCTATATCTGATTCTAAATTACAGGCATTATTATGAATTTTATTTTCATGTTATCTGAGCTGTTCACAAAGGTGACTACTTTGTAACACAGACATGGCAGGACACAATGCAGAGGCTACAGAGAGGTTAATGCTAACTTGGGAGAGGCTACTGTGCACGTCCATGACAAATAGAAAAATTAAATGAGTAACTTCACTGATCAGCTAATCTCTTATCCACAAGCATACCCCACTGCTTCCTTCCTGAGAGGTATTGCTAATTACCTGGGTGCAAGATTTACTGGTTCAGACGGTCAGCATAGAGTGCTTTTAGTGATGGCATCTCATAAAACACACTTTCTCAAGGCTCCGTGCCCTAACTCTACTCAGATGCTGATTTACTGAGATTTCAAGGCCACTGTCACCTGTCTGCCTGTCCTTTTCCTTCTAAGCTAGAGCCGGGATACTTATAAACTTGGTAAATCAGACTACTTATTAAGGAGCTGAGTTCATCATGATTAGATTCAGCATTTGTCATAGGTCAAGTGTGCTATGAGCTAACTCCTCACGTGTATCCTACAGGAAAGCATCCCCACACTGAGGTCCGCTAATTAGCCAGCTGCTAATTGTCATCCACTCTCCACCAAAGCAGTTGTAATTCAGTAATATCCCATGTGCACATGCTGTGCAGGTCACGCATACTTCTTGGGCACGAAAGAAACTAGGACATCTAAAACCTAACAAGAGTATAATGGTCAGAAGCTGTGTCACCGATCAGCCAGCAAAGCGTTAAGAGGACTACGGCTTGTAGGGCACTGGGCACTGTGAGAGCACAGAACTCCTGAGGGGAAAGTCCACAAACTCACCCCAGCCTACGCAAGACACTAAGCACTCCCAGCTCCCACTGATTTCAAAAGGAAATCTGCAGGCCCTTTGTTAGCCTTGCTGCTGCGTGATCAACTCTGAACAACTTCCTTTTCACCATCTGGCAACTGAACTCTTAATTCTTTGTTTGTGCTTTCCAGGCTGTCAGATTTAATATGTCCACTCGTTAATGATCCCATCCTCACCTTTAAGTAAGTTTATGGAGGATTTTTCTGTTCTAATCATAGCAAATATCCCAACAAACATCCTTACATTTCTACTTCTTGAAGATGAGATCACATGAAGTAAAATGGACAATTATTTTGGAAAAAATTCATATATCCAACTTACCAAGCCCATAAATTTAAACATTTACAGTAAAATTTAATATTTTTAATGCTCGTTGGACTCTCTCCACTAACACAGATCCATTTTGCTTTGTGAACCAAACCTGGCTTCAGCACACTTGCGCTGTGCCACCCCGTTGGATTCTGTCAAACAGCTCCTGGTGGCAGAACATGGGCTGTTTCATTAACCATCCACCAGCAAATCTAATAACGTGAAAAATTTCAGCAGCTCATTCATTCATGGTTCAGTTAATTTATGATAAATTTCTCCCTGGCAAAATATCACAAGCAGAGATCAAAGAAACTCAAGGGAACCATTTTTCTTCTCATATTCATACATTTGTGAAGTCTGGAGAGAATGAGCAAGAGCAGCTGATAAATTCAGACAGTTTGCACTTCCAACACAGGAAGGAGTTATAAAAGAAACCCCCACCCCAGCTAGGAAAATATGACATGGGGAAAGTTAGTAACTTCGTTGAAAGTATGTTGTTTATTATCAGAAACTTGTTAACCAAAACAAAGCTTTGGCTGACTGGGAGACCAAAACTCTGCTCACAGACCAAGAGCATCACAGCAACGTAAGCATCCCTGAGTTGTTCTGCCCCTGCAGCACACTCTGTCTCTCCCTGGCTTTCAGTTCAGATTGTTCTGCTGACAGCTCCTACTTAGGGCAAAGTACTGGGACATTTTTTAGATCGGGAACTTTTCCATTCCAAGCTTTCAAATAAGACTTGTGGTTCATACATTTATTCATTTTCCCAACTGTTTTGCAATAGATTTAGCAATCTATAATTAAAACATTACCTGAAAAAAATGTGAGTGCTGTCAGGTGTTCTAGAAAATAACTACATAATAATGGTACCATAAGTCATGTTGGAATATAGTCCTGTTGTTAGCCAATTTCTATGCATTCAAAATATGGAAAGCAACTTCATTCATCAGTTTGGTTCATATCATTCTACAACTAATAAGCCACACATAGGTAAATAATAATCCAGATGAAGGTGAACAGTCTGACACATTATCGCCAAAGCCAAAGCACTTCAGACTACTTAAGCGATCTAACAGATCAAACCAAAATTAAAGATCTGGTCAGAGAGAAACTGATATTGAATAATTCTGTCTGGTTTTACAGGTCTAAGGGATATAACTCCTGCTAAGAATTTCACATGCTTTTAATCTTTTAATGAGTTTTTGCATTGTACAGGGCACGCTGTATTAAGTATTCTACAAAACAGTATTGTGCATAGAAGTTTTCACAGGACACCTGCAATAGCCTGCAGAGCTCAGCTATAGCCTTGCCAATTTTGATAGCTGCTTACCCCACTCATGCTAACAAATCTGTGTAGGACACCACTGTGAGATGACTCTTTATAAAATCGCTCTCTTTCTCTCAGTAAAAGAGAAAGCAGTACGAGAGCGCTAGACAAAAGTACCCAATTTGTGAACTACAGCTCAAGTGATAGCAGTTGTTCTTCTAATCAGGACCGAGTTCATCTGTACACAAAGTTGTAACAAAAATTGTATGACAGCAACAATAAGAACCCTAATACAGGTTCACAATGCAAAATCTACTTCAAAATAGGTCCACAGTAAATCTTAAAGGCTCCTTTTTTTCCCTAAATTTCCAGTCCATGTTTGATAACATCAAACATCAATGTTTGTTTCATTTCTAGACCTTATTGCATGCAGATACTTTTGTAAACAGTGTGGTTCACACACCGAGAGGTTCCTGCAGAGGTTTCAGAGGAACTACATGCAGCCATTATAAAACATGAGTTCGGAGAAACTCAGGATACACTTACAATTATCTAAGCCTTTAAATACTGTACTAGTGAAAACATCAACCTCTTGCTTAGCTGAACACACCTAGTAATTCTCAAAGCAAACAGTTCCAATGTGCTGCCAAAGCAGGATTTCCGCTCAGCTATTCTGGCTTAACTAAGGCTTTCATACAAAAACAGTAAAAACAAAACAACTCTGTGTAAAAATATCAAAGGCACAATGAAAACACAAAACAGGATCACATCTGAGAGGCAAGAGAAGAGGAAAGAAAGGGAGAAGCCTATTAAAGCAAAATGTAACTCCTAAGAACATATCCTTTAATATTTTCCCATCATTTCTTTTGAATAGATTTCTTGGAAGTGCAAACATTTTGTGGGATCGGATGCCAAGTCGCCATTCTTAGATTGAGACTTTTGGATGCTTTGTCCTATCTGCTGCCACGAACAAAGACCATTTATACTGGGATTTAATTATACTCAAACTGGGCAGATTCCCCCACTGAACCAATGGGCTGTCTGGTGTTGATGTATTATCTCTTTGTAATTCTTACTTCAGCCCTAAGGAAAAAACTCATCCAAATTCTGTCCATTTTTCCTTTCCATTGCAACACTCAATCATCTTCCATGCACCGCTGACCTCTTTATTTCCCACTGCCTTTCTGCAAACTCCAAGACAGACGTTTGTCTTATTCGGAGTACCAGAATGGTGCCAAGCATAAATATTCACAAGGGTACTTTGTCAGAGTAGCTAGTACCAAAAATTCATAAGTAAACCTAACAATTCACTAACTTCCCTGGCTGTGCAGACAAGGCTGGCTGTGCATATGAATACTGCGCCTGTGCCTGCCCCTGCCCACCAGCCCGGCTCTGCAGAGAGCCGCCTTCCACCTCGCAGGGAGCGGAGCTATTACACAGCACGCTGCTCCGATGTCCCATGGCTCATCGAGTTTCACTCAGCGATGCCTTCCTTTCCTAATAGTCTAAAAATCCTAAGGCTTCTATCTTCTCATTCTTTCGAGTTCCCCGTTATTTTTTCTGAGTTTCGTGCGCTCATGCTGCATGAATCTCATTTCTCCTCATCCTAACAAATGCTGTGATCCAGAAATTATGCTGAATTTCTGACCTAGCAAGTTGGCACCAGACAAGTGACTTCACTGCAGGATCAAAAAAAAAAAAAAAAAAAAAAGTGAGGCCATAAGCAGAAAATGAACTCCCACTTCCAGCACAGCTCTCCTAAAAATACATCTCAGAGAATGTATTATCTCTTGCTAAGCTGTCCATTCCCCCCACCACTCTTCACTCAATTTACTTCTGCCACGACAGTGTCAGTATACATGAAATGTTTGCAAGGAAAATGAATATGAGCAATAGAGGTTTTTTCTTGGTCCCTCAGAAATAAAATTGAAGAAAACAATGTTCTGAATCATGAAGTTATAAGCAAGATACATGCACAGTTTGAAGCCTTCGACCTACATTTCCTCTTTAGCTCCTGTCTACCTCTTCCAGGTTTAGAGCCGATTTGGCTTTTCACTGGAGCTGAACAGAAAAACATTTTCATATCCTAAGAACGTTTCCCAGCCCAAACTGGATGTAAAAGCCAAAACATCAACAGCAACAAAACCACAAATCAAAGCTCCAAGCATTTTGAAGTAAATTAGCCAAAATATGCTGTTGATCAATTCTGATTTCAAGATTATTTAATTACCAAAAATGTACAAGTATTTCCAGGCAATTAATAATTTTGAACAGCAGCAGTAAATACGAACGCAGATAATGCAGATGTCTAGATGGAATGAAAGTTTTCAACTGAGATATTTTAAAGCCTGTTATTTTCCACAGATTGTTCCTGTTTCAGAGAGCTGCCAAAAGCAAAGGTGGTGGCAGAAAGCTCTGTGTCAAGCGTTACACAGTGGCTGGAGTGGATGAAACCAAAGGTTCACCTAGTTCAGGCACCTGCTGCTGTGGCCAAAAGCTGATGCCTGCTGAGCAGGGGAATTTGTCATGTACCCATCGCACTTCCAGCACGTACTCTCAGTCATCAACCTTTTGCAGTTTGAGGATCTTCTGAGTAAATGGTGGTGCTGATCCATTTAGTAATCCTCACTAGGTTTCTCTGACATAGACACATCCAGTTCCCAACTGGCCTTCCCTAACCCCCTAATAGCTGCTTCACACCCAGCAGGTAACTGCACACATTAACTAGAGGACTTGTGGTGAACTGTTTCTTCCTTTATTGCTATCAAAATAACCCTTCCAACTTGTACTAGAAGAGACTTAAATAACTGATCCCCCCTCTATTTTTTCCGTACAGGTTATGATTGTCTAGACCTCCATACCGGATCACTCTCTTAGTTGTCTCATTTCCTGTCCTAACCTACGTAGCTTTGCATTTGTCTTTATTCATTTGCTCCCCCCTCTATCTGATAACACTGTGTGAAGAAATATATATTTTATACAGGCACTTTGTGACCATTTCTTCTTTTTGCTTTTAATATCAAGGAAAAGGAAATGCAAACCCTAAATCAGGCATCTGAATATTTTGGCCGAAACCCCGGCCAAAACTTTAGTCATGCATATATTTGCAAACAAGCACTTCCATGAAGGAAGAAAAAACAGTACTGGAAAGAAAGTCTGCAGATAACAAAAGGTCAAAATAAACAAAGCTTAAGACTGGAACACATTGCAAGTGTTTTTTTTATTTTTTTGAGATTTACCTACTTTTAAATATTACTTGCAACTATGCAAGTTTTGGTTAGGTAACAGATGGAGGTTTATTTTTGTTGTTGTTAGCATTTATGTATACTAACAATTTTAGTTCTATATTATGGGTTAATCCAAACCATTCCTGGAAAGACCAGTGATTCTAATGATTTCCCAGTATTTTGGTTCATAAAATTCAGATTAGGTCAGATGAAACCCTTGGGGTACTAATTTCAATTTAGCAATCATGCATTGTGCAAGCAGCACTTAAACGTTCATATTTAGAAGCATTTTACTTTAGATGAGGAAACAAGGAGGACAGCATATTTGTTACCCCATAAATAATGCATGCCGCTTAATAGTTGTGTGGTTGGTGCATCCTTCTGCTTCCTTTTCAGGAGAGGAGAGCAAGGGAGATTGTGTGCATTGTTCTGCACAGGGCATCAGCCCAGAACCCAGGAGCTGACTTATAAACCCAGAGACACTGGCGACACTGTGCGCTGGTTTCCCTGCTCTTTGCAACCACTGCCTCACAAGCTTATTGATTATTGTACTCAAGATCACATTTTTACTGGTGAACAAACTAATATTTGTACATTACTTCACAATAAAAAGGAGGAGAGGGAAAAGTAATTGACCTTACTTAACGGGACAAGAAAAATAATATCAAGCATTTTACAATCAGCATTCTTTCAGTAAGTTTTCACCTGATATACAAAGGCAAAAGGAGAGTTTGGGGGTGGGTCTTATCCCCTTATTCGCCTTGTTCTCCAATCATCACTCTGATACTCGATTCTAAATAAGAGATGTGGAAAATAAGTTTTGAAGTTTCACATAGTAAAGAGAGGTATTACAGGGAAGAAAAAATTAGAAAAGTAAGAGAAGAGCCAAAAAGAAGTGATTCTTTTGAGTGTTTTAGAGCAACTGAGTGTTCAAAACCAATGAGAGAAACAATTCAGCAAGAATGGGAATAAAAATGTATGCTCCAATACATGTAAATAATAAACAATCAATTTAGAAGAAAGCAGGAAAAATCTGCTAATTTTTGTCTCTTGAAAGACAAGTTATACTTCACTTTACTCCTTCCTTTATTGAAACCATCAATAAATCTATTATGTGATTCACAACTGACTGATACAAGAGACACAACTGAATAGCTGAGGCAAACAGCAGCAAGAGGAAATCAAACTATGATAACTATTTCATGTGTTTCATCATATTTTCAAATTCTTCTTAGCAAAACTTCTGCTTTGAAGTTCTCATTTTTTCCCTCCAGATCCCCAAATACTGCCATTTAAGGCACTCTACAGAAGACTGTTTGTATCTATCTCTACCATCTGCTCAAATGCTTGCAAGAGTGGCAATTTTAAATAAACAGCAGCAGCAGGTACATAAGTATAGAATTTAAAAGGAATGACATGGGTCTTAGCAATTATTTTTGATAAGCAATTTCTGAGTTACTTGCACTCCTTTATGTCTAAGGCCACCAAGCAAACAAATCGTACTAAACAATGGTCTGCACTGAATATTCTGAACATATTTTACAGTTCTTGTATACGCCATAAATTCAGTGCTGGGTATTTTTTCCAAATTACTTTTCCTTTGGAAAGCGTTCTGACTTTAAAGAAGAGAGAAAGACAGACTGAGACCTATTATTCTAGGTCTTAACTCCTTATTAACATGTTAATAGCACTTTTTAAATCACAGTTCCATTACTACTGAACCAAACATTACATTTTCTGCTTTCTCCAATACCCTGCATGCCAGAAATTAAGTTAGAAAGGCAGTAACTAGAAAATAATAGGGATATGGGACTCTGCTGACAGTTCTGCCCGTCCTGCATCAATATATGGCTGTAAATCAGTAATATAAAAGCAAACAAATGCTCTCTTAATGTTTCCAGTCCTATCCTATCATGTTTTTGGTTCAACACATTTTTGAAAGGCAGAAGTCCAGTCCTGATGCAGAATATCTATGATTATTGCGTGTTGTACCTTTCTATTTGAGTCAGCTATTGTACAGGAAACCTTGTTCAAAAAGATGCAAAATGCTTAGGTAAATACACACCTGAAGAAACCTACCATTTCTTTACGGTTTACATAATGTTGCTTAAATTTTGTACTACTTTCATGCTTGTTCTAAGAGCCTGTCGTTTTCTTGTGGTGTTTTGTGTCAGCTTTACCAAATGGATTTGCTTAGAAACCGCAGTCTGGGGATTAGGACAGGTGCTTCTAAAGAAACTAAGGGGGGTTAGTGAAAAGGTTTTCTGATAGCCAACTGCTATGTGACAACTATGGTTCTGGCAAGAATACCTGTAAGGGAAACATTTATTAAATTGAGGGACCTGAACGCTTCCTTGTCATTAGCTTCTCTTCTAAGTATTAAAAATAAATAAATATCTGGCTATTGGAATTGAGGCAGTGGTACAGTCCACTTGCCGTGGCCCAAAGAAAAATCACCAACATGCCAATGCCTTCACTCAATTTCTCCACAGAAATGCCTAATTCTGGGAATTGCAGTAGTTGTGTCACTTGTTTCTCAAATGTGTTGGAAAGTGGTCACATTGGAATATCATAATACATACATGTAAGCACTCTTTTGGAAACATTTTAACGTATGGAAAAGTGGCAAGCCACCTATAAGATGACTGTAGATTTCCTAAGGCTCAGACAAATCCCCTGACAAACATAAGGAGTGACTGCAGCAAGAGTCAGAAGGCAATTCAGAAAAATGTATCATGTCTAGGTAGTGGGGTGTGTATGTATGCTTGCGCGTATGATTTTCAAGTATCCTTAACATACCAACAGCCCAAAGTTCAGCTTCCGTTCAGGTTTACTTAATTATTTTTGCAATTACCTATGGATTAGGTGAGTGCCATTGAGAAGTTCTCTTCAGTCCTCTTCAGTTAGCTCTTATTAAGAAACACTTCCTGCAGAATTCCATGACAGGAAGAAGGATGCCGAACCTCATTTTTCTCAGAAAAAAAATCACTTTCCTTAATTGGGAATGATAATTTAAATCAAAGGTTTTAATGCTGTACTGTGAGATTAATTTAAAACCTATGATTTAGCAACCATTAAAATTTTGCTCCTAACATTAAATAGTTCCACAGTATTTTGTCATTCTCATTCCCAAGACATCTTCAGGCAGATTTTGTAACATGAAACAGGTATTTTAGTGTGGCACTTTTATACCCATTCAAACATGATGCAGAAACTAATACTTAGATTCTGGATCTCTTTCTCCCAAAAAAGCATACAATATTTCATGGTTTCAAATCATTGCCAGTGTACAGACCTTTGCATACTTTCCAGTAAAGTAAGCAAAAGTAGAACCAAAAATTCTGCAGTTAAGAAAAACACGTAACTTCTCATCTGCTGAAGTGATTCAATCCAAGTCAGAAATTGTTTCTTCACATTTAGTAGCTTTCTTATTATTCTTCACATGGTCCTTTCTTCTTAGTTTGGAGTTATTAGAAGCAGGACTGCAATCACCTAAGGCAATAAACTCTAATAATGGGAATAAGGTAGCGGGAAACAATAAATGAATTTATACCTTGCACATGCCAATGTACATAGCATTCAGATGGCTACTAGAGCTACCACTACCAGGAACATAGGTCTTTTTTTTTTTTTTTCTTTTCTTTTCTTTTCTCTCTCTCTTTCTTTTTTTTTTTTTTCTTTTATAATCCCAGATGATAAAAATGTTTTTGTTCAACTGGGAATCAGTCCTTTGGTTTTCTTTCAGCAAACAAACAAACAAACAACGTAATTATCCCAGCTCAAATCTAATAGCATTTTGGTTCCTCTCCCAAAACTAACCTCAACATGTTATACAAGAAACCTTGCTACCTTCAAATTAAGTGGTATTTACAAAGACAGTCTTCAGTTGCAGTCTTACCAGATCTCATAGACACAAAGGAAAGGTAAAAGGCTGAATCTCCTCTGGGGCATCAAGAAGTCATAACAACTTTTCTTGCTTGTGATTACCATGCTGCTCTGCACAAAGCTAATTTATCATAGCACATGGATCACTGTGCCCATGCTGGGATGACTTTCCTGAAGGATTCATGTTGGACTAAGATCTTCAGAGAACCAGGGAAGTCAGCCAGCAAGTCACTCAATCTAGGTAAGAGCTACTTTTCCAAAAGGAAACTTCTTGGAGTTGGAGATGACCTTGGCACTCTCAGCTGCAACTAGTTCAGGCAAATTTTCAGCAGTTTTATTTTACATTTTGCAAACTGACCTATGAAACTTTGCAGCTCCCTTTGATCATGTCACTGAGTCACTGGCATGACATTTTTAGCTGAAGTGTTATAGGAGCCAACCTCTTTAGACAATATTTCTTTCTCCAAGTCATTACATGGATTAATAGGTTGAAGCAGTTCTTTGTCTATTACCACAATAGATCCTATTGGAAATTTTCACTTTTGACAGCCATGAAGTTTAAACTGCATTTTTAATTCCCTCTCTCAGACTTACTTTGCGTTTGGCAAGCCAAAAGCTAATCCATTAAAGCAACAAAAACATTTTCACAGTGGATGTATAAAGAAAGCAGCTTTTTATGATTGCTTTCTGTAGTATGTACAAACAATAGAGAGTGGCAAAATGTCTTAGCATTGTAACAAGCACTGAGAAAAGGTGAAAATAAGGCATAAACCAAAGAAAAGATGTGTACAAAGGAACAGACAAATTACGTATTTTTTGTGTTTTTCTTTTTGTACTAAAAAATGGAGCACAGTGCTTATTTTTGTGTAGACTACTCACCAAGCCCTGAAGTCATTAGAGGTTAAGAATACCAACATCATTAAACCTCTTTCCAATTTTCTGTTCTTTAGCTAGATCTTCACCTTCTCCTGATATTACTCTCATCAGAAGCAGTCCTCTCCCAGCAAAAAATCCAATAGAAATGCTCCTAAGTAGACTTTTTAACTGAGAAATTATCACTCTTAGCCTAAATAGCTATCACAGAAGTGCCATTAAAGAAAAACATTAAACGCTGAAGCTAAGAATTTTCATGCCCAAACCTTCACTAACTTTGAAGATTTTTCAATTCCAGCTCTTGTCGATGGCTGAAGAGATTTCTAACTTGGCTGAAGGGATTCTCTAATATTTCCTAGCTATGAAACATAACATCGTCTGGCATTACTTTGAATGTACAATAATTAGCGTAAGAAGGAAAACAGTGCACATCCAGTTCAGTTCAGTTTGGGGGCTTTATTGCCAGGATAATCATTCACTGAACCAAATTAAATATGCTGCTTGGATCATGTTTTTTACTGTACCAAAATAAAAACTTGAATCAAGTTTCTAACAAGATTGACATTTGGCAAAAATAGCCCAATCTAAAACCAGAATGCTTTCACGTTAGGGTTCTTTGTGCTGTATAAGAAGCCACTACTGCAAAAACATAATCATGGGAGTATCCCATCACCAAACGTGCTTGCAGAATAAAGGCTTACATGCTTTTAGAAGAATAGTTTATTATGTTCTTGAATAGTTTGTTATTGTTCAAATAGATGGACTCGGATGCACACCTGGACCACCTCAAGAATCAAAAGCAAACACTTTTTAACCTAATGTACAGTTTAGAGCCATCTGGAGTAGGTAGCTATTACATGTAGCTAGAGTCTTACTAGTTTACTTTATTTTATAAACTATCTCATTAGTAACTACTCCAGGTTTTAGATTCCATCCTATTCTGACTGTTATTATGAATTTCATTTCAGAGGCACTGGGATCCCAGACTGAGTACACCAGAACAAAGAAAGATCAGCAAAGCTTAGAAACCAAATTTCAACTCTATACAGATAAAACTGAAGAAGGATGTCAGATTTTGTTCAATCAGTTGGAGACTCTTGACAAATGCAGTTTCAATGCCTCTCTTCCTCTGGTGATGATAGTCCATGGCTGGTCGGTATGAACTCACATTTTTTTTTTTTTAAATTCGAACTACACCTGATTTGATATACTTTCCTCTTCATTATGCTAGTGCCAAAAGCAACTTTGGAAGAAAGACTGGGATCTGAAATATGGTGGATTTCCCTAGTAGCAATCATGGCTAGAAATACTACAAAGTGGATATTCCCCACTGAGATTCTGAAGGAACACTCAACAAGCAATTTTTCATATGGGAGTCCCATGTCAGGAATTAGATTCATCCCTGGTTTAAAGCCAGAGTTTGAACAAGCAGCTGAATTAATGTGCTGTGCCTCTGGAGGACTGAAATCTAGTTTCATTTCTCTGATATGTTTACTGCCAGATAAGCTTTGTGTGCGCTTACTGAAAGAAGCGCACACAATCTCCCCACATCTTTCTCATAGGTACAGCTTTAA
Organism: Aythya ferina; assembly: GCF_964211825.1. Lineage (NCBI taxonomy): Eukaryota > Metazoa > Chordata > Aves > Anseriformes > Anatidae > Aythya > Aythya ferina. The sequence continues at coordinate 17,652,010 of NC_140307.1, read as the reverse complement.
AGAGAACATCTCTATAAGCTTTTTCTGCTGAAATTGAAGCCCTGAATGTCAATGAATTACCACTGAACTACTTCAAATGGTTAAAAAAAATCCACCAAAAACCTTCTTCAAATGAACAGAATTGCTATGCTACAGTGAATTTTGATCTGATTTCAGCTGGAGAAGAAATAAAAGAAAAGAAAGGATAGGAAGTCATGTCCTTTGAACAGATCTTTGATTCTCATAGAACCAATGTCATCACTTAAGATGGCAAAATACAACTGGGTCACTGCAAATGCACAGTCAAAGAAACCTCGAACAACACACTTGATGTGCATAACTCTCAGTGCGTGTAACAGCAGAGATGGAATATTGCCCAGATTCATTTAGCCAAGCCTCCCAAACAAGAATTTGTTTAAAGCCTATACCCTTCTCAAAGAACTATGGAGCTGAGGCTGCTGCCATTGACACTCGACATTCACATTAACTTAATCTACAGAAGTATTAGGCTCTTAGAGAAAGAAGTATGTTTGGAAACCCAAAGCCAACACATCCAAATTCTGTTAAAAGACCAGAAGAGATTAGTATGTTCCATTGATTGAGGAAATATGCACAACCAGCTCAGCTTAAATCTGAGATTTATTAAATAGTAATTCTGGTCCTTCAAATTGGAAGCAATAAAGAAAGTTTGATCCAGTCCTTGAAAAAAGAGGATTTCATAACAGAACAAATATAGAAGGCAAACACTCACTGGTCTGCAACACTTCAGCTTTCCTCATTCTCCCCTTCAGCTTAAATTTACAGGGACAGCTGCTCCTTACTGAAATCAGAAAGTAGCTGGGCATTTCTGTCTTTCTTTTTAATCACTAATACCAATTATCTCAGGATCTGTAAGAATATTTAAGGACATAATTTCATTGATAAGAGCTCACATCAATCTACCTAAAATATTATACAGTTCATATAAATTCTTGATTTTTCTCCACCCAAAATCAAGGATTCTCAGCAATGAAGCATGTTGAAGCCCCTAAAATCTATTTATCAGAACTAACTCACCTTGTTTATTTTATGTTTTATGTTTCCTTGAGCTTTTCACACAGAATATTTGTTAGACACTGCTTTTTCTTAAGACTTTTTTTTTTTTTTTAAAAAAAAAAAAAACAAAAAAAAAAAACAAACAGGTGGATGGGATATTAGAAGACTGGATTTGGAAAATGGCAGCAGCTCTGAAGTCTCAGGATAAACAAATTAACGTGATCATTGCAGATTGGCTTACATTTGCTCACCAGCACTATCCCATTGCTGTACAGAACACCCGCCACATAGGGCAGGAGATAGCAGACTTCCTGGAATGGCTGGAGGTAAGGGCACCCAGGTCAAAATGTGTTTCTTTAGAAAAGACCTATTTACCTGCTCTTATGCTTCTACCGCCTTTCTGAAATACTCTGCTGGCTAATGCTGTTCATTGCAATCACTTACGTTTCTGCAATACGCTGTACATTTTTCTTCCATCAATTTTCATATGACTAAAAAATTTTTATCATTCTAGAGAAAAAAAGCAAGTAGTCTTTTTTATTAGAATACTTCGATGTGTCTTTACAGTTGAGATCATTTCATGCTACTTCAGTTTTTCAATTAGCATGTGTGCAGAGAGCTGGCATTCTTTGCATTATAAAGCTACTCAATATTTCAAGTTCAGAACCTGGTTAGTAGAAGAAAGTCAGAGCAAGTTCCACACTTCGCAAATAGGCACGCTGGCGTTTGCAAGTAGCTAGTTCAGCACAAGGTTATGTGACCTATGCCTAATGCAGAATTCGAGCATGACATCATGTTAGATTTTTGCCTTAGTTTCCCATAGATTATTCTAAAATAATAGCTTGGTGATCGAGTGTAAAGGTGGACATTTTAGGAGCACAGATATACATAGCAAAGCAGATGGCACAGAGGCAGTAATGAGCACAGAGCCATGCTAATCTAGTGACTACTCATCAAAACTCCCACTAGGTAGGAAGCAGAGGCCATGTCTTACAGCAGTTTTAGCTATACCTGCAGCTGCCAGACTAGAAATGTTATAAAAGAGTCTGCAAGGGATCACTGGTCTCCAGCACAATTTTTGAAAGCACAGAGAGCAAAACACTAGAAAGAGACTTGCACATATGAAGCATGTACCCTACGCAACTTGTATTTCACCTATCCATTCAAGCTACCTGACTTGGAATGAGGTTATATTTCTGTACCTTACAATGAAATTTTTAATACATTAATTTAAATGTGGTGAGGTCTAGGGTAGATGGGAAATACGCTGCAAAGATGAAAGGTTTGCAGCAAATTCCACTGAAGGACTAAGCTGCTTTCAATGGAAAAGACAGGGATAGGAGTTACCAGACAATATAGCCAGTTAGGGACAGCAGGCACAAAGGAAAAGGCAGAAGAGACAGAGTCACCATTCTTCCTTGTGACAAGACAGCTTAGCTCTTGCTCAAATGTAGCCTAAGTTGCTAGAGACCTAAAATCATATTTTGAAGCTGTTTAATTATTGAATGAATCAAAAGGTGGACTTTGTTCAGTTCCCAGGATACACAACATTGTCAACAATAAAGATAGTCTGTGATTTCTCCAGTGTCAGCAAAAAATAAAAATAAAATAAAATTGAGGCTTGAATAAGTGACTGTTTGCTAGAGCATTGGAGGTATCTTCTCTTGTACCATGATATCTTCCAGGATTTAAATATGCCATAACTTTTTACACCACTCAACTGAGAGTGTTCAAGTAGTAAAGCTTAATTCCATTGAGAAGCACCCCTTCAAGTGTTTAAAAGTTAAAAAAAACCCTCCTGCAACTATCTTTCCACTGTGCTTCAACCTGATTTGAAATATCCTCAGTGGATGTAACAAAAGCTGCAGCACTGTGCAACATTTTAATTAAGTATAAAAATAAAGTAAATCTTAGCACTCCTAGTGTAAGAGTAAACAGGGCATGATCAATAACAGTCTCAATAACAGCCATCTCAATAACAGCTGCCAAGAAAGTCATTATGGATATTCTGTTCTCTAAGAAGGTTGTCAGCTTTCACCTCATCTTCACAACAGATAGGCATTGAGACTGAAAAAGCTCTCCACTGGGACAGGCAGTATCCACACTGAAATTAAAACAGAGGTTTGCCTTTCCTGCAAGAAAAATATTACACATTTTTCTTTACAAGCCAGAACAAATTTGAGCTTCACTGCTCAGGTGGACAGCTTAAGAACTAGATAGTATTGATTAGGTAGAAAGAAGGGCCTGAGGCCAATGCTTCTTAGGTTTGTTTCACAACAGATACCCAGTTTTGTAAAAATCAGTCCAAGAAATATCATCACCGTATCACTTAGCATGTCAGAACAATGTTGTGATACTTTGGCTTCTAATTTGGCATATATTAATATCTCAGGCAAAAGAAGCGATACACTTCTATAAAAGTGTTTTACACTGAAATTAAAGGCCATATAGATTATATCCACATTACAGTCATAGGAAAGTAAATGCTGCATACAAAAGGCAATGCACATTTGCATCATTTGCAACCAACAGCAACAAAAACCCTACTATTTCTGTTTATGGCTTTCCTGAGCATACCACATAAGCAGCAATGCCCAGATGCATTTTCCTGATGCATAAGAAGGAGGCAAAGAATAACACACAGCCAGCAAAGAAATTTAGTGCATGATACAAACACCTCATTTCACCTCCAGCATCAACATACGTACAAATTTCTTGGGTTATAATTCATGGTATACCTGGCTTGTAGTAACTATTTTACTAGTTTACTTTTTACATTTTCTCCATCTAAATCAAGCTGCTGTTATCTTCCAGGAATCCATTCAATTTTCCAGAAGCAATGTTCATCTAATTGGGTACAGCCTAGGAGCTCATGTTTCAGGGTTTGCCGGCAGTTATATCAGTGGTACAACCAAGATTGGAAGAATTACAGGTAAAAAACAAAACAAAACAAAAAACTACTTACTTTAATAAGCTTAACAGTCAACTGATTTCTTTGCATACATTACACAGATATTTGGCATATTATAGTTTATATTAGAACTAAGAACTCTTCAATCCTATTTTTGTAAATCACACTGACGGTGTTACTTTTGCTGGAAATTTACCTATAGCTGCTGGCTAAAAGCTTGCATTTAATTTATGAAGTCTTTTTAGGCTCATGGCCCTAGCTAAATTAATGTATGTAGACACCTTTTCTAACAGCATCCTCTCCAAAGTTAAAATATTCACATGGATAGGCAACTTAATCCACTTGCATAATATTTTAAAACCCAAGGAAACCATGCATGGAAAGCCATTTACAACTAACTGCATGCACTGTAAATACGTACCACCTTGTGTGTGTTGCGAGAAAGCATTTAACGAGGATTGATTTTAATAAACAGAAGAATGTAAATAACTTCACTGTTCCCTTAAAGATAGATGCATTTGTTCATGATCTAATACTGGAAGAGATTAGAAATGCAGCATTTTAATTTGTACACAAGAAAATAAAAGAAAAAAGCAATGGGGGGATAAACCAAAACAACAACAGAAAACCCACCATCAACAAAAACAAAATAAAAAGTTAGATCCAAGGTTTGGGTCAGACCAATAACCCCAAACTATCCGGAGAACAAGATCCTGAGCATCTTCCTGAAACAAAATCTCTTTCGTGTTAATTGGCCTTAAGAACTTATATTATCTGACACTGTGTCCCTGCACGACCAAAACATAATCCACACATTATCTAAAGTCCAAATGCAAGTCCCTCTTGGGGTTTGCCATTACAATGAAAGATTTAGAAATTAGGTAACATTCACTTCAAGCTTCCACCCAACCTTGGCTACTCTCAGTAGTCCTGCCTCCAGCTCAAGCTGCCTTCCCCAGCCCTACCTTCCTTGGATAGCTTCAAGTCCCAGTTGTGACCTGATTCACCATTCCATAGTCCCTTGCTCAGTCAGTTCTTGTGATGGTGCCTGCACGCCAAGAAGCTTATTTTACGTGATACGTCATGATATTACACCTGTGTACGCACTGAAGAACTTGAGCTCAGCAGCACTGATTGTTCAGACCATATTAGTACGTAAAGCTTTAATAATGGCTAAACAAAACCATTAATTTATTATTACAAATTTATGCATTTTTCATCAAAAATTATTCCAAATTGTAACAAGCTGAAAAAAAAAATCACACTGATTAAAGCTATTAAAAGGAAAAGGCATGACTTTGGGGTGGCATCTCTACTTGTATCCTCTGCTATTAGTCTTGTCCTGTTACATCAATGCAAATACATTACTCCATAATACCAGTTGAAGAATCTCAAATTTAGTTGCTTCTCCTCAAAACTAAAAAGCAGCTTTAAACTATGCAGGAAGTCTTTTTCCATAAATCAGTTCCCAAAAAGGGCCCTATACAGAAGCATCCAGTAGACTAAAATCAACATCTCTAACTGGAATATTATTTTCCTGAACACTGTAATAATTTGAAATCTTTTAACACTGAGAAACTATTATAAACAGCATCTACCAGACAGAGCTCTTGAGTCAACAAGTGAAGTTTTATAAAATTACAAGTCTCAAATGTGGGCTAAAAGTCACCCTTGTTGTGGGACTGCTGTCTTCAAAAGAGCCTCTGAAATGCATGACCTCTAGAGTATCAAAGAACAAAATTAAGTAAACATCCCTCAAAAGACAAAGCAGTAGCAAGCATGGTTTGTCTATAACAAACATATCTATCTCTGAGCCTGTGTCCTTGTGCATGCAGCAGTTACTGTTTATTACAGCGCCTGTGTTTATTTTACCTTTTGGTGTAACCATGTACACCACACAGTACAAGTGTTCCTACCATTGTTTTTGTCAGTGAAAGACCTTGTAAACTACCAGCACTGTATGTTTTTAAATATTTATCAGAGTCTTTTCTCAAAACAGTATAGGAAAAACCCATCTGTACTACATCACAATTGGATTATTTGCATTTATTGTAGGCCTTGACCCTGCTGGCCCCTTGTTTGAAGGAATGTCACCAACAGACCGTTTATCTCCAGATGATGCAAACTTCGTAGATGCAATTCATACATTCACTAAACAGCACATGGGTCTCAGCGTCGGCATCAAACAGCCTGTGGCCCATTTTGACTTTTATCCCAACGGAGGCACCTTTCAGCCTGGCTGTCACATCATGCATGTCTACAACCACATTGCACAATATGGAATCACTGGTAAGAACAAATTGGGCCATGAGGGAAGCAGCGCTGTAGCTGGACTAACGGCATGTTGGGGAAACTGCATAGACCTGTGGTCTTAAAACAGTATCTAATGGGAGAATTGTCTTGCCTTATATGCAAGGAAGTTTCTTTTCTAGAATTTGGTGATTTTTACATGTATTGGGTTCAAATTGTTCTTACTGACTGGTAAGAAACGTGGCTGCCTAGGACTTCTGAAAATCAGGCAGTGAGCACCCTGGTGTCAAGCACTTTTGAATAATTTTCAAAAGGTATTTGTTGTGGTGGTAGAGGAAATGAGAAAACTTATTCTAATTAAGCCAGATTCATCTAGTGTGCAATTAATTATTTCAAATCAAGACACAGGGCTGTACTACTCACCTTTATTCACCTTTTCCCACATCACTGTCCTTCAACTGCACAGCGGGTGATGCTTTTTCTGGGACTCAACTAACAGCGTTCCAGGTTTATAGGGTTTTTATTTATAGAAGATGAGTTCCAATGTACCTGAACATAAATGTACAGAGAAACTGATGCAACATACTGAAAAAAGGTAAAGGTACTGATGCACTGTGACAAACAGAACTTTTCACTGAACAACAAACAAACAAACATGAACAACAACAAAAAAAGAAGAGTACAAGGAGCATAACACACTGCAAAAATTTCTCAACTATCACACTATATAAAAGTAGACCATCTTAGAAAATAATTCACAGTAAATGTGAAAGTCTAGAAACCTTATCAGTGAAGACGTGTATAAAAAATCCACAGTGACATATCCCAATTGCACAGAATAACTTTCATAATTTGATTTTTTTTCCATTTTTCATTTGATTTTTATATTTTTTTTCAATTAAAAATGAACATTAAATTCTAATAATAAATTCTTTAACAGCGTGACCAGCAGGGCTAGGGAGGTGATCGTCCCCCTGTACTCAGCTCTGGTGAGGCCGCACCTCGAGTACTGTGTTCAGTTTTGGGCCCCTCGCTACAAGAAGGACATCGAGGTGCTTGAGCGGGTGCAGAGAAGGGCGACGAAGCTGGTGAGGGGCCTGGAGAACAAGTCCTACGAGGAGCAGCTGAGGGAGCTGGGCTTGTTCAGCCTGGAGAAGAGGAGGCTCAGGGGTGACCTTATCGCTCTTTTTAGGTACCTCAAGGGAGGCTGTAGCGAGGTGGGGGTTGGCCTGTTCTCCCACGTGCCTGGTGACAGGACGAGGGGGAATGGGTTTAAGTTGAGCCAGGGGAGTTTTAGGTTAGATGTTAGGAAGAACTTCTTTACTGAAAGGGTTGTGAGGCATTGGAACAGGCTGCCCAGGGAAGTGGTGGAGTCACCATCCCTGGAAGTCTTCAAAAGACGTTTAGATGTAGAGCTTAGGGATATGGTTTAGTGGAGGGCTGTTAGCGTTAGGTTGGAGGTTGGACTCGATGACCTTGAGGTCTCTTCCAACCTAGGAAATTCTGTGATTCTGTGATTCTGTGATCTTTTAAAAGTAAAATTTCCTTTTAGAAAAAGAGGAAAACATGTATTTTTCTTAAAAGCATATCTATGTACTTAATACATATAATGTATTTAATACATTTTTTGCTTTTTCCCCAGTAGTAGCAGCTAGCAAAATTCAACATTAGTCTGTCAATCTGATGAGGCCAAAGTGACTTTACCATGTAAGCATCCAAAAGTTAGTATTCAATCATTCAGAATGAGACTGCTGCCTTTAATACTGTATGGTGAAAGACTGCATGTAGTCTCATACTGTATTTCATTATTAACTGAACAGCCATGACAATGAAATCAAGGCTCATATTTAGAGTCTTGTACAGGCAGACTAAAATTTAAGCAGCAAATTATTCAATTTTATTAACCTGTTGGTTCAGCCGAGCTATCTTTGGATGATCCCAGAAGTATGGTTGTTACATGTATGACTTCTGAGACAAATTCATGAGGTTTTAGTAAGCATGAAGGATGTGAGAAGAACAGTAAGATATACGAACAGTTAGCTGCTCTGTAGTTGGAATGCTAAAAAGGGCATGCAAAATTACTGGTCATGTTTTTTTCAGGCATCACTCAAACCGTGAAATGTGCCCATGAGAGGTCAGTTCATTTGTTCATCGACTCTCTGCTTCACAACGACAAGCAAAGCACAGCATACTGGTGCAACGACATCAACACTTTTGACAAAGGAATGTGCCTCAGCTGTAGGAAGAACCGGTGCAACACATTGGGCTACAACATCAGGGAGGAACGGCTCCCAAAAAGCAGACGGCTCTTTTTGAAAACAAGAGCACGTATGCCTTTCAAAGGTTCGTGGGAATGCCTGTTGCAGTCTCCAGACTGATAACAAAATGGGATAATGAGCCTAGGCTTTGTGATTCTGTTTACTCATTTATTAAAGCTTATAAAATCTATGGTAATAATCAATTTGCTGAGACAATTAAGAATCCCAGTAGGATTTCCTGATGCCCTTTCATCAAGATCTTGACTCTTAATATTTTTACAGGAAAAAGCTTGCTGTGGCTCTGGGGCCTCAGAGCTGCTTTGGGGCCTCAGGGCTGCTTAGGGCCCTGATCTACAGGATTTTCCTATAACTGGCTTGTGTGAATTGCTTACAGCATATGGAGCTATACAGCCAAATCAAAGAAGCACAATTGCTCTGAGAAGCCTGTAAAACCTTCTCTTCCAACTTTGCCCAAATTTTGTCTGTAGATGGTCTACAAGGCTACACACAAATTATTACTTTTCAGACAATGGACAGAGAGCAGAATAGATGGACTTTAACAGGGCAGAACTGTGGCACTAAAAGTGACCGGTACTCCAGGCTTTATCTCTATTATTTCGTCAAGAGCACCATAACTATCTAGGCTCAAAGAGAGAATCCATACTGCCTGCACAATCAGATAGAGGGATGCAGTCTGACAGGGAAATGACGCCCATCTGCCCATCTCCTCACAAAATGGCCTGGGCCTGGCTGCAGGCCAGTTAACCCTCGGTTGTCAGGGAGCCCACAAAGCCACTCCTGCTGTTGAGCAGACCTCCACAGGCCACCAGGAGGTTTTACATACGTTTTAAAGCAGGACCGTGTGTGACCAACAGCAGGATGTCTTTCTTCCAAGTTATTTTTGGTGCAGGGCCTTTCAGCGCGTCATGCTTCCCCTCACCACCTCCTCCCATGGCAGTCATGAGGCTGAGGCAGGCAGCACGAAATGGCCGCCTGGCCCCTGGCTCAGGGCACCGCTCACAGCCACAGGCCACCAGGCATGGAGGAGACGCTGCCTGGGCCCCTCAGGCTGGTGCCATCCCACAGCCCGTCTTCCTCAGGTTCCCCCAACCCAGAACCACCAAACGGGTTCCCCTCAGTGCCTCACACCAAGGCCTGCCCCTTCAGCAGGGCACAGCCAGAAAGGGGGCCCAGAGGGATCCTAAGGAGAAGTGTAAAATGATCCTGCTTCTATTACACAGCTCGTTTCCCCACAGTGCCTGGTGCTCAACTGCAATACCGCAGATTAAAATTATTAAAATTAATGTACTATTAAAATAATTTTGGAAGTCTTCCACATACAGCTGTGAACTACATGGTGATGACCACAGAGACATCTGCTCAGCCCTGACTGAAACTCAGAGCAGCTGAACCTGCTGGATCTCCTTACACTTTTTTTTTTTTTTTTTTAAATGCCACAGGAAGCTGCTTGTGGTAGATTTACATATTTTTAAAGGCCGTGCCTAGTTTTCAGTGTTATTTTGCTGCAGCACAGTTAAGTCACCATCAGAACTGGGAAAGTGCATTGCTCTGATGAACCTGAATCCACCACCACGCACCTGGACACAGAAATACCATCTCTGCAATTTTTTTTTTCTCTGGCTATGGAGATAGGTATTTTACCACAAGCTGCAACTATATCTTGTTGGCATTGTTTTCCATTTCAAACATGTTTCACTTTTATGCTTGGAAATGGTTTTCCTATAAAAAAAAAAATTTGTTGGCATGTACCCAAATACCAATACCCCCAGACAATAGTTTCCTTTCATAAAAGTTCCAAAACAAGGCAGCAACTGCGGGAGGATGTGTATAAAGTGATCTTTGTAATACTCTTAAAAAAATGTTTGAAGATCATGAGAAAGACTCAAACAGAAGAAATTTGAGAAACTCAGCATTAAATCTCACAATGCTTTATATTTCTTCATGAAATGTGACATTCGATTTTTCAAGTTAATGGATTATATTCTGAAGCATTCGTTAATCCAGCTCAAACAAACAAAAAAGCGGTTGTTACAAAGAAGTTAACATTCATAATAAGGCCATCATTGGGACCCTGAGTCAACCAGAGCTTTTATACAAATACACTCACCTTTTTCCTTAGAGCAAGCATCATAATAACCACAGCAAAAGGCTAAGCTTTTATAAGGCATTAAGAACATATGTTACAGCAATCAACTTTCACATGAATAGAAAACTCAGAGCAAGGCAAGATAGTAATAAGTGATCCATAAACAAGTGTCTGCCCACTTCGTCCTCATCAGGTTTGCTTTTGTGGTTGCCAGCAAAGAACCATCCATTTTGCTTTCTGCACAGTGGCACCTTCTCAAAAGAAAATACATTGTTCACTAACATGCAGTAACTATGAAACAATACAAAAACATAATTTTTCTAGAGAATACCTTCCATTGTGAGAATTCAGAGCTCTACAAAAATCTATCTGTAAACTATACATGAAAAGATTATTCCCTTAGTAGGACAGCTGTGCCACTCAGAGCAGTAGCATCATCAGTGAAACATGGAGTGGGTGAGAAGAAATGAGGACAGAGCACCTTTCTTCTCAAAAACAACTGTGTTACAATGTTTAACAGAACAGTGTGTAGCTTCCGTGTGTAGTTGGACTACAGTGCAAGGATAAACACATCACCTCTTAATTCTAACCAAGTGCTCTCTGGTCTTTGTTTTATTTAAAAGTTACTTAGGGTTTCCTTCATTAACAAGTAAATCTACCACTTTCGTCAAGAAGGCAATTGGCAGAGAGCAAAGCAACATTTCACTCTGCAGAAATGCTTTAGAGCTGACTATCACCAATACAATTGAATGCCTGGCTTTACTTTTATACAAATAGTATATCCTGATAAGTGGTGTGTAAAATAAAAGCATTGGTTGTTAATACTTTTATTTAAAAAATAGTAGATTTGATGTTGGTGTCAAAACTAAATAAAAGAGCCATCATGCTTGGATATCTTCAAGATGAACACACCAAAGTGCCATCCTCACCCAACAACTTTTCCATAGTAAATTTAAACAGTTACTGCCAAATCTTTTCTTTTGGTAAATCACCAGACAGAAGTGTTGGACCTTCAAATCTAGCTGACAATATTTGTGTGGACATGGTCTCTAATTGTATGGTGTTTTTTTTTCCTTTCTTGTTTTTCTTCCTCATAATTTACTAAATGTCAAACCACTCATACTCAGTACACTGATGATTCCTTAGGCATTCTTTATTCTCAGAAGCATGTCGTTTTTTTTTTTTGGTTTTTTTTTTTTTTTTCTGTTCAAAGACTTTCCTAAACACTATTCTTCTAGAAACCACCAAACCTCAAAGCACTAATGACAACTTTCTTAGAATAACGTGCTTGAACAAAGTCATATTGTTAACAGATGCGTGTTAAGCACAATGTATCATTCTGCAGTCAAGGAAAGTTCACTAGCCCTCTGTTTTGCAGGGAGATTTTCTAGCTAGTCAGAGAAAAAGCCTGACAAAATCGCATAAAGTCTTCAACCTGTGCTGTACAATCCCTAATCAAGTCCAGTCGTAAGTATTCTTTGCTAGCTGGATAGAGAGCTTGCCAGACTTTCTAACAATTAAAGTTCAGAAAAGGTGAAATATTTCCCAAGGAAGAATGTTTTCTTCTAAAAGAGAACTCTGCCTAGGTTTCCTCCTCCCCACCTCCCTCCCTTTTAAATAGGGCAATGGGGCCCCAAGACCCTAGGGGTAATGCAACACAGCAACAATAAAAAAACAAAGCTTTAATTTTAACAAAATTGATTAAAAATAAAATGGAAGTATCAGTCAAGTTGATGCATTGAAAGGCATAATTATTTTGTCTGAGAAATCTATTGCTTTTTTGACCATTTAACTCGTCACTGTCTAAATTTTTCCTTTCTACAGTCTATCATTATCAGTTCAAGATCCACTTCATCAATGAAATCCAAGGCAAGCAGATAGAACCAACTTTTAGCATCTCTCTGACAGGAACAAAGGAGGATGCTAAAAATCTGCCCATCACACTGTGAGTATTGATATTACATGTCACTGTAGAAGTGAAATACAAGGTGCCAATTTACCATATTACTTGGATAATCAAGCTGTGAATGATCTGGTTTAGTACTGTTAGTTGGAGATGAACTGGAAATCACCCTCTCTTCATCCATACCCCTTAAAAAACACAATTTTAAAAAACACAATTTTTGATTTACAAAATATGCATGAATATGGTATAAGATCTCTATGAAACAAACCCTGTGATATTGGAAGTTTCTTATAATGCTATAATCCACTTATGTTCAGTTGATCCCTTGGCTAACACAGGGTAGTAATCAGTTAAAACATAAATAGGCCACTGTAATTAAGATAAAGAATTTTGGATATTTCTCACAATGGAGACATTATCTGCATTAACAAATGAACAGGCAACAGTGTGGGCCAGCCTTTGCTCTAGCAGACACAAGGTATAAAAAAGTACTATTGTGGAATACATTTTGTCTTGCCACTGGTGCTTCACCCCTTGTCCAAGCTTCTCTTACTTTGTCTTTTTATTCTTTTAGCAAGTTGCCAGATTTCACCACTAGAGGAAGAGTATGCTAGAGACAGTAATGTTACTCCTGGGGAAGAGAGAGGAAAGAGTTCTTTCTTTGATTTCAAAGAGAATAGATTTTTTTTTTTAATCCATAATATCAATAATCATTGAGATAGCATTATTCTTTTTTGTTTACTGCAGTGTTGAAGGAATTAATGGGAATAAAACCTACTCTTTTCTCATCACACTGGACACTGATATTGGTGAACTAATAATGATCAAATTCAAATGGGAAGGAACTGCAGTTTGGGAAAATATCTGGGACACAGTTCAAACCATAATACCATGGAGAAAAGGCACCCGCCGACCAGGACTTATAGTGAAGACAATACGAGTGAAAGCAGGGGAAACACAGCAGAAGTAAGTGTAATGAAAACATCATTTTTCATTCTGTAATAAAGCAGACATTTGGCAATCAAGCTATCCTTTTTATACAATCATCTGAGCCCCCAGACTCAAACCTATTAGGAGTTTTTCCACACACCACCTCTGACATTTTCTTTTTTTATTATTATTATTTTTTTTAATTTTATTGTCTCAGATTACACTGCATTATTTTAAGCGACTTATAAGAATTTATAATAAAAAAAATTAATAGTGGAAAACATTACGAATTTAAACTGAATTTAAGGCATGAAACCTTGGGTGACAATTTTATTTATTCTTAGGAACAGAGGATAGAGGAGTTAGCAAACAGATACAAGGAAGAACTCAAGTTCTGCACTGCAATTTTTCTACACAATTGTTAATGATATTTGATCATCATATCCTATCCATAAATTGCTATCTCACTCCAGAAGGACATGAAATTTCAAAGAAACAAGATACAACAGAAGATAAATATTGATTTCAACACTGAGGCCATGCAAATTCAAATTCCTACTTGCAAAGTATGACAAATCTCAGTTATTTGCCTTTCAATATATACTTTTTTTAATATTCTGAAGGCAAAGTAAACTGGTAGTTTCCTGCCCTGCCCCAGTTGCTTTGGAACTGTATCCACAAATTTGAGTGTGGTAGTGCTCTCTACATACTGCAGTGCTATTAACACTTTTGAAACTGCTTTTTCAGAGACATTTCAGTCAGAAGACAGAATAATAAAATTAATAATGATTCCCACTGCTTTAATCATTTGAGAATTTTTAACAGCATTTTAATTAAGGTGTATGAGAAAACTACATCTTACCTTGTAAGTCTGGCTCAGCCTCAGATGGTGGCCTTTCCCTGGTGCAGTGCCTTTCTTACCAGCACCAGTCAGAACTACTGCAGACTTTCTGTGGAACAGTACTTATTGGCAAAGCTGCATCTCCTTGATGCTGACAAAAAAGACAAATTAGACAGTTTAAAGAGATTTTTATAAGATAATCCATGTGTGTTGGGGTGGGAGGAAGGGCAGTAGAGGGATCATATTTTCTTAGTCTTTTTCCTCTCTGTAAATGTATTTTGTAGGTATTTTCCTCCTCCTAACTCAGTACTTTGCATGTCTCTGCCATAAAAAGTAATTGTTTCTCTAACATCTCTTGCTGTTTTTAAAGTGATGATCCCAAATCAGTACCAACATAGCTGCCAAATGAAATTAAACATACTACACAGTACAAATTAGAGAGCTGTGTGAAAACAGATTTTTTGCCTTGATAAAAGTATGAAACCCTTTCACAGCTTATGTCAGATATACTCACTTTTTTAACCAAGAAACTCCACTCCAATAGTACTGTGTCTAACATAGAACAAGCCAATTACTACTGATGTACCACTTAAGAAATTCTGGAAAAAGGTTAATTAATATGGGGAGTTCAGGCAGTATCTTCAGGAACCTAATGCTATTTAGAAGCTTTTTTGCCATAAGCAGAGGCAGGAGTTTTTGTCAAGATTTTAATGGGCATTGCTTAAACAATGTTTTCTTTCTGTGCAATCTGGGATGTCATGTGAAAGCAAACAAAGGATAAAGACAGTAAAAGTCAAAGTATTTAGAGAGCACACTTTTATACATATAGTATCCCTAGAAAATAATATTATACTTACATTCTGCATTTTCTTTCTAGAATGACATTTTGTTCTCAAAGTATTGAAAACGTTCACCTTTATCCAGCCCAAGAGAAAACATTTGTGAGATGTGAAGATCGCTTTCGGAGACAAGAAAAGTGAGCAAGAACAAAAAGAAACTACTTACCAAAACATACTCAAAACACCACACATCTAGTAAGATATTTTAAAAACACACAGCTATGTAAAGCATAAATTTAAATACCCTGATAGTTTCAGGGATGATGAAGAAAACGCAAAAACGTAGACGTTGTGATAGAGTAACTGAAATGCACTTTGTTCATCTGCTAGACTACTCTCAGTGATCGATGAGCAATTTCATTAACAGCAACTGTTAACTTTAAATTCTTTAAAACTTTGTAAGAATGCCTACTCGTTAGAAGTACAAAGGTTACTATTTGAAAGAAACATCTTTGAAAAAAGGAGTTTTAATTTCCAATTAAATGCTTTGAAACATTAATAGTGACTACTATCAATTAAATCTTTCCTAAATTATTTCTGGAAAAGGAGAAGTTAAGTAATAGTAAACATACTCCCGAGTAGATAACATTATCAAAGATTTTGAACTTCTAACTTTATAACCTTCATAAACTAGAAAACATCTCAACGCATAGAAAGCTTGAGCTATCCATTATAACTTGATGACAAGCAAAATAACTATAACACCTAGAAAAGATGTCCTATTGGAAAATGCTTTGCTGTTTAACCATTTTAGAGTACTAATTAAAATTACTAGTAATTTAATGATGCTTAGTGTACTACACACAATTGTAGCACAACTAAGTTTTTAACTTTTGAATTAAAATCATATTGTTCATGTAATGCCTGAGATTTTTAGATTTTAAATCACTGTATAGCAGATTTTAGCATGATTTGGAACTGTATTAATAAATTATAATGGTCAAAACTTTATCAAATATCTTCAGTGTATGTACATTTAAAAAAATCAAATATACAAAATTCCATTGTTTCCTATGTCAGAATATAACTACATAAAGAAACACTATCATCTCAGATTACTCATGCTTTATACTTCATACAATAGCATTAATAAATATGTACATCAAAGTATTTCATTTGTCACTTTATAATGGTAAGCACAAGATTAATTAAAATTATGTTTATGACTATTCTGAATGTAATTTATTTTAAATATTCTCTAAGTAGGAAAAAAATGTAAAATAGCCACAAGACCTGGAACAAAGCATATTTTCCATACCAAGATACGTAGGAAAATACACCTTACCAGGATTAAAATGATTGATTTGAAAAGGATGACAAATGGGAGAGTTGATCTGAACTGGCAATCCTGCAAGCATGAACCATCATCAGATGGTGAATGCAGGCAACTTTGCCAGTCATCTAGAATACTAAACTTCCAACTTTTAAATGCCATTTTCAATGGCTAGCTTCTATTTAAATAAACAGGAATACCGAAAACAGAAACAGAACGACTGATTAAATACAATGTAAACTGAAGCATACTTTACACACGATAAGGGCTGTGCTTCCAGAGGTGTAAACTTCAGAGGCTGCTTTGATATTAGAAAATGGACACCTGAATAGCATCTTGACTATGAGAAATCCTTCTAGATTTATGTACAAATTCCATGTAAAGAAAATCTTTAGATCTTCAAAGCAAGCTTTGTGCTTTCACAGATTTTGCTCAAAAAAGTGCTTCATTAACACCAACATATTTCAGCTATGTCAAAAATAGAATTTTTAAGCAAGGAATTCTGTGCTTTGTTATACTCCAATTATCTAATAATAGCTTTGCTAGAGATTTGTTTTGTTCCTTAACGTAAACACAGAACATATTACAGTCACTTTATTCAAAATCATAGTAAAATAAACCAGAAAGTCAAATTATTGAAGAGGAATATTTCAGTACAAGTATTCCTGAACCAGCTATGTAAGCATTAGACTTGTTTTTAGATGGTTATAGCTACTATGAAGAACAAAATAAAAAATAATTTAAAAAACAAACAAACAAACAAAAAAACACCGCCAACAAGAAACAAACCAAAATCAGCCTTGGACAGAGTTAATTGCTAGAGACCCAGTGACAGCACTTTGAGGTGAATGAAGTTAAGATGGACTCTGTTCTGAAGACAATAAAAAAAGCAAATTTCAGTGTGGTCACTTCCATGCGCAGCTGAAGGCAATTTGATTTTCCAAGAGCAGAGCAGTAAAGCACAACGAAAAATAAGATGGGGGTGTGTTGGGGGCATGGTATGAAGTGTGTCCAGATACCTCAAATTATGCCTCTCCTTAGATCTTTTGCAGAATTCAATTTTCTGGGGAAAAACATTTCTCTAGTTCAACTGCAACATGCCAGTATAATCCTCAGATAACACACTTTAAAAACTCCTCTAAAGTAAAACAAAAATTAAGAGAATATTCAATATTTAAACTCTTGCTGATACAAATAATTTTATTCTGAAGTCTTTAGTTGTTTTTTTTTTTTTTTTTTTTTTTTTTTAAATTGTATGTCCAAATAAATCCTGCCCCAAAGTTTTTGATAACCATTACACTAATTTCTAATATAAAATTGACATTAAGCCTATGTTGCAGCATACTTATAGTCTTACATATCCAGAACATATTATCAAGGTCATACCTCTGATTCCAAGTGGTTACAGTGGTGTCTCACTTTGTGCTCACTGGAATTACCCTGTATCACTCCAGAAACTGAACTGAGACCCTGAAAGCCATCAGAGGCCTATCTCTGTCAGCACAAGCACAGCTTAGAACAACAAAGAATGCTGTGCTTTTAGTCACCTCCGTGTAATAACCAGCATCCAATATTCTGAAGTAAATCTGTGTGTTGTTTTTTTTTGTTTGTTTTGTTTTGTTTTTTTTCCCCCTGAAAGCAATACTGGAACATTTAATTAAAAGGCAAACTATTTCACTGACTTGTAGTCTTCACAGTTCAAATAAAGTTTCATTGTTTAAGAGGAGTTTGTGATGTGCTTCTCACATTCATACAATTCTGACTATACGTGCTTCGACAACAAACAGAGATGTTTCATGAATAAAACATTAAGAAATATGATTAAGTGAATAGTTATAACTAGGAACTATTAGGTCAAATATTAAACAACTACTTATGTTCTCATTGGTTTCCCCAAACACATTTAAAGAAATACACATATTTTTTGTTCTACATGGACAGGCATTATTTGTATCCCTCTGGCTTGAAATCCAAGGTAGAACTTTAAATACAACCACAATCAAATCTATTGGGTATATATGATACTGATATACAGAAGGGATTTGCTCCAAGTGATTCTTTTAATACCTTTTGCCCTAACATTGCTATTTAGCTAAAAGGGGAAACACTTCTATTAAAAAGTCATGGGGAAAACAAGTACTGTAAGGAAGGAACTCCGAATATGCTTTGATTAAATCAAAGCATATGCTGCCCAGTTCGGGAAACAGATGTCTAAGCAGGCTATTCTTAACAAACAGCTGTAAGAATGAAAGACTGCTTTTAAAATCCAAATTCTGTCAGCTCATCTTATCACTTAAATCAATGATACAATACAAAAGAAAAAACACAGACCCAGCTTGGCAGTTTTAAAACACCTTGCAGATTTGATCCTTCAAATAGTCTGAATTGTGTGTTCAAAACACTGTAGGTATGTCAGTTGGGATATTCAACTCCAAAAATAAAGTTATTTCACAAAGTATCATTCACTAGCTATGGTGACAGGCTTGAATACCCCAACAGTCATGTGTTCCCATTTAAAGATGAGAATAAAGCTTTATTTCTGTGATAATAGAAGTAATTTAAAGACATTCTAAGGGCTTCTCCTTAAAAGGTTTACACAAGAATATTTACTTTCGCATTTAACTTTATGATTTGTAAACAGAGATGCACTTTGGAATTACACAAGTAGCACAATGACTTCTCATTGCAACTGCCCCTTTACAGTGAAAGACAAAAAAATAGAATCTGTATATTCCTTTTTGCTTTCAGGGTTCAAAAAGTAAATGGATCTTCAGAAGATGATTTCATCAAGTCTATTTATTAATGCATTTCAAGTTTCAAAAAACCTTACATATCTTTGCACAATACTTTTTTTTTTTTTTTGCAATTTTAGTAAAAATTTCCAAAGTGAACAAAAAAGATACTGTATAAAACACAGTGGACATGAAATTGACAGTAGTATTCCATTGCCTTGAACTTTTTTTTGATTTACCACATCTTGACTTGCAGTGGAGAGTTCAGTGCACATTTCTCTTTTCAGAAAACATTTAACTTAGACTCAAAATAAAATAGGGCAGCACTTCTCTGCCAAAACCCTACCACAGGATAACATTACAGGCAAAAAATTTACATGTTAAAGTCTACCACGCTCAAGAAGTTACTAAGAACTCTTGCTGAAGAAAAGTCACCATTTTAGAAATGCAAACCCACTTCCAATCTTTGCACAGTCTTAAAACAAATGTATTTAAAATGATTTAAAAGCAACTACATACATTTCTAACTAGTTAAGATCATTTAGAATTATTTATATAGTCTATTGGACTGGGGTTTCATGTACAAAATTTGTCTCTAAACCATGTACAAAAAGCTGTATTTTGAAAAAGTCACCACATACTGTACAAGTTTACAAGGAAGAGATCCCATTATATTCAGTAATATTTTTGGCCTTGCTGGCTTGCGTCACATTATGAGAATGATTGTGTAAACCTTATACTCTTAAGAAACAAAACAAAAACAAAAAAAACAAACAAAGGAAGCCTGTCCAACCCTTAGTAAATTTTCTCCTAAGCAAAGCCAGGAAAATTATAGCCATTTGCGCCTCTAATTAGCTGGGTGCTTTTGGAAAACAAGCAATAAATATATCATGAGCTTAAACATTTTGTTTGTAATGCCCCCTTTCATCTCCTGCATAGCAGTAAGCACCTTAAGACATCTTTTGTTTTCACTTTTTAAAAAAAGCCAATTATTTTACATTCGTGATAAGAACTTTGGAATGGGACATTGTGCTGTTGAACTTCACTACTGTTATAAAACATTTCTGAGAAAGTTGGTAGTCCTAACTACAATTTAAACTCTGCCACAATAGTTGGGCAAATCACTACTTTAGTGGTTATCAGTCAACAGTATCATGCTGAAAAGTTATCCAAATATCTGATAAATTAAAAAAGAAAATAAACTACAGCTTTTCTTTCTTTCCACATCCCTTGGAATCATGAACTTAATTATCATACTGCAAGAATAGCTGAAGATCCCAAATGAACTGGTTGCAAATTTTAAAACAAGTTGAATAACAGGCAGAATTTTCTACTAAAGCATGGAAATATTACATCTAACTATTCATTATTTAACTGAATAATCAGACAAATTAAAAACATTTATGCTGAGCTACAAGAAATCATTTATATAAAACAATTTTGAAACATTCTGGCATTAGCAAAATTTGCACACCTGCTATATATCTCTAAAAGATCATTCAATCTTGTATGCTATCACTTAGCAGCTGTTTGATAAAAGATGAAATGAGTGCTTGAAACAACTTCGATCATGATAAAAAGTTTGATTCAAAATTGCTGTGTAAAGCATCACAGGATCCTTGACCATTACACACATCATCCTCTGTTATCCTGAGTATGTCAATTAAACAGTAATTTCTTCATTAATAGCGGAAAAGTTTTATAATACAAAGAAACATCCATATTGCAATTCTCTTGTTTACAATTGCACACAAGTACGGGTGTACGTAAGAAATACATGTCTGCATATAACAATGTATATACATTGGCAAGTAATGTCTCCAATGTTGAGGTGGTCTAGCTTCCTAGCCTTGTCTGGCAGTTGAAAAATATATATTTTTTTTCGATTCTTGAATAGAAGTTTTACTACAGCCATATTTGCCTGCAAGTGAAGAAAATGCAGCAATGAAGAGCACAGAAGGGGGAAAGAACCATGATGCTCTAGGACTTTGTGCCACTAAATTAAAAGTATGCAAGAAAAACACTTTTCTTCTTTTTGAGCTGGAAGATTCACTCATCAAAAATTAACCATTTCCACTTGCTTTGAGGGCATATCATGCCTTTTCTTCAATTTCTCAGAGTTTGACTGGGGACAATGACTTATATTAGGTTTTTCTTTGGAGTGAGTTTTCCCATTGTAGGCACTAGGAAGAACCAAGGCAAAAAGCTGCAGTCAATGTCTCATATGTCCCATCTGATAACTCTCTCGGGGCCTTTGCCGCTGTGGTGGCTGAGTGGTTTGTGGTGGTCTCCTCCTTTTTAAAGTGCCTGTTTCAAAGAAAGGCACGTTATTAAAACAAATACAAAGGAAGAAACGATCTCCAAAAAAGTTGCCCTGGCCACAGAGGTTAGATATAGCCACTTTTCTGAAAAGCTTCAGATTTAGACCTGCAAGGTTTTAAATATATGATCAAACGCATGGAATATTTACAGAATGCATTCTGTTATCTCAATAGTAGTTCCTTCAACAGTAAAATTCTTACAAAAGGTAGCATGAAATAAGAAATCCAAGGAACTCAGAGTGAGAAAACCTTTTCAATGCTTTCTTTTGAAATGTATTATAAGAAAATAAGGTAAGAGTTACATTTTTATGAATTCATGCCAGGAGAACAATTCCATTTCGAGTTTCATAGTGCCGGGCAATGAAGTGTAGGTTGGGACACCAGAAATTTCCCCTTCAGAATAAAACAGTTGTGTTGATAAAACATTTCTCTGCTTACCTGGAAGTGGTTTATGAGGAGGCAACTTTGGATTACTGCTTGGAGTATGAACACTGCATATCTTAATGAAACCAGCCATTAACATGATCAGGGCAATTCCCATAAGCAATACTGCCCACCAATGAGCCTAAAAACATTTAAAAAATGGTTTTTTGTATGAAGGAAAGGCATGCATGCACATGAGACATGAGTCATTAAATATGGCTCTCCTTTGCCTTTAAAAAGTCATCAAAAAGCACCGAAACATCACCTAAAAAAGCCTTACATTTTAAAGAAAAGAAGTCGTCAAAGTCCTTACACACCAAAAAAACACCTTAAGATTCATTCTATTATCAGAAGAGTATCTCTCAGAACATACTTGCACTACGGTAGAGCTATATAAGCCTAAAACAATAGTTTATATACCATTGACCTGGCAGCTATATGTTTCTTTATAGCTCCTCCACCCAATCCATTACTAGAAAAATGAACTATCAGAAATGCTAGAGGTCAATACACTCAGTTCCTTAAAACAACGCAGAATATTCAAATATGAAGAGTTAAAATGTGAAAATACAATGAGTTAAAAAATATGAACATCAACACAAAAACATTGTGGTTTGAATAGATGTATTAAGATAAAATATCTACTCAAGACACTTGTTTTCATTCCTTCCATCTGTTAAACAATTTGCTGCACTCAAGGTGCTTACAGAAAATACCACTGAAAACAAGGACTGTTTATACTCTGAAGAATGCTGAAGTACTGCACATATATAGTAATACTTATCAGCTGTGAACACTGATTAGCAAGAACATTTTATATTAGACTGGTAAGACAAAAATACTTACCACAATCCATTCTGCAATATTTTCATATAGCTCTGGATTAAATATCGCTTTCTTTAATCTAGCTAGAGGGCCATCAGCATCTACTAGCCGACATCTCATAAACACATCGCAGTAGCCTTTGAAATCATTACAAGGAGATCCAGGTTGCAAAGTAATGGTTTTACGACCAAAATGTTTCTCCCACCGGTTAGAACCTGTACTTGCACAAGTACTCGGGTCCACTGCAAAGTGAATACAAATCAGATTAGTTCAAAACATTTAAAAACATATGTGCATGAATACCGTAGTGTTCAATTGTTCAAAATATTTACTTCTGAAAAATTTCAAGTTATTCTGTAAAACAAAATAGATTATTTCCTACAAAATACAAAGCAATGTCTACCTGAAAATAAGTATGAACCAAAACAGTAGTATGATCTCAGCCTAACGAGAACTATAAAAAAAAATCCTGTCAGAAAATTCCTCAGATACCTACTGCTATATTCATACTTATACAATCCAGACAAATCTTACTTTTTCTCATGCAGCAGACATGACACAGTTCTCTATCATCCTTGCCATCTGAACTAGCACACGTACATTCCTCCAAGCCATACTTCTCACAGATAGAGCCAGCACATTGCTGTTTGAGACAAAAGCAAGAGAACACAAGAAATCAATTTCACTGTTAAGCAAACTGACATTAGGAAAGATATTAATTTTTAATAGCCAAAAGCATAATTGCAGAGATGCTAAAAAAAAAAAAAAAAAAAAAAAAAAACCAGCTTGAATTTCTTCTGAAGTTTTTATAACAAAAAATGATTATAGCTATCCAATTTCAATGCTTAGGCTTACTTGAGAATTTTTAAAGGTGGTTTAACTTTTTTTTTTCTTTAACACTATCTTCTTTCAGGGTGCTCTGCAAAAGCTTCATAGCACTGGAATGCACTGCAGTTCACATTCAAACATGATTACTCAAAACCGTGATTCATAAAACAAATCAAGAGCATGTCTTCAAAAATACTTTCCCACAGAAAATAAGAATAAAAAATTTATGGCAGGAAATATTGTGTATTCAATTGCTGTGGGATGACTCTTCAAATAAACTCAAATTAAAAAATCAGTTTATTTACAAACTTGTTTCAAAATCAAGTAACTCTATACAGCCAATTCCTCTATCTTCACAATGACTCTTAAATTTTTAATAGATTTTTAGCTAATTATTTCATTTAAAAGTGAACTTTGAAAAATGAAGAGTTAGAGCAACAGTAGCTACAGTTCTTTAAAAGGATGACTTCTGCTTGTTTCTCCTTTCAAGTAAGCGTAGATCAACTTACAAAATATTTCCCATCTATTTTTAATAGTAACTGCCATGGACTGTATAACCCAGGAAACTAATGGCAGTTCACAGTAATTCCATATCCCTGCACGTGTGTTACATGCACATAGCAGGGAGGGAAGAACTGCTTGACAGTAGCTGCTGCTTAATATTTGTTGTACTTTCACAGTTATCTTGACGGAAATCTATAAATAAAACATTCCTATTAAAAGAAGATTTTTCTTACATTGTTCTCCATTAAATATTGAAACCATATCACTGCAAGGCACAATGTTTAGTGCCTTGCAATAAACAACTGCAGTTACATATAATTGTAAACAAACAAACAAAAACATACCCCATTTAGGCAAACTTGTGTACGTCTGTTGCAATCCGTGAAATTTGGTTTGGGCTCAGAGGCTGGACAGAGAGCACTTACACCATTACACATTCCTTCTCTCGCACAGTCAGAATCATTTCGACACTTATCAGTCTTTAGTTTGAAAGTGCAGTGTGCAGTACAGCAGGGACCTTGACTAGGGCTAGAAACAAACAAAATATGAATATAAAGACAAAGTGAACTTTTATGAAGAAATATTCATCTTGAAACCTTCTCAGAGTAATTTATGATTTGTGCCAAGTAAAAGGTAAATTGAAAAATATTTTTCTGCCCTTGAGGTTTCTGCGCAGAATACCAACTTCTCAGTTCATGGCAGTAATCAAACTGTTTGCAACATATAAGAAAAACAGTACAAATGCATCTTAATTTAAGATATACAGAAAATGACAGCATCTCAAATCTTGTGTATACAAAATGTTAAATTAGCAAGTTAACAAAATTAGTTCAGGAATAACTGATGAGTTTGACAGTATCAGTTTCATTACAATCAATAAGCCAAGATTTAGTTGTCACTGATGTAACAATCACAATTTTTTTTTCCTACTTTCTGCAGAAATACCACTTACACTGTTTAAATAAATGAGAAAAGGTAAGGAGACAGGTCAGAAGAGCTTATATCAGAAATCAGAGGTAGCTTACAAAGATTTTGTGAAGGAAAGACTTTTTGAAGAAGCCACATAGCTTAGGTTTCCCCAAAACTTTTTGGCACTGACATGAAGGTATGTGAGGGTCTTGTAGCAAGGCCTACCAGCGTATCATCCTACTCTACCTGATGCAACCATAGGAAAACCATTTCTTTCTGAAGTTATATTCAAGTACGTGTCATTACAAGTGGCACAAGAGTGAGGGTTATAACATATATATAACTACTTGACTAAAGCAAAGCCTCCTGGGTTCTCATTTCATATTATTCTATAACTCAACACCACTCACAATGCACTTACTGGCCTTCACTGGACATTGGAAGATCGTGCAGACTTTCTGGAGGTCATGATCTCTATTTTAAAACTATGGTATGCCATAAAAATCACTCATTTCACACAGAAAAGACTTCAAGATACACAACACTACTACAATAGCTACTATCATTTTCCTAAAATATATATTTTGACATGCAATTTATGTGACCCATTCATACATCTGGATTTTATTTCAGAAGTCTTTGGAAACATCTTTGAACCACAAAGTTTTCTACCTCAAATAAAACTGGAAAAAGGAAATTCAAAAAAAAAAAAAAAAAAAAAAAAGGATGCAGCAACTAATATTTAAGACTGTTTCAGCAGGGCTTAAAGCTAGACTATAGTCAGCTGAACACAAGATTTTTAGAAGACAGAAAAGGTGGCAGCAACACCTGGTGCACTCAGAAGCAGTCAGCTCCTCACTCACCCTATGTGCAATATAAAAGAAAATCTTTCAAACCAATGATAAATCAATGTAAGGCTTTCCTCCCTCCCCAGGAGAAATGACAAGAATTGGCAAGGTGAAAAAAAGGCATACAAAATTATTGTGACCACAAATTGTCCTTCTACCACATCTACAGCATCAAATACGTTTTCATAGCAGATGCAACTTCTGCTTCCACTCATGGGACGACAAAGGTAATATTTTAAGGCAGGAAAGATTAATTAGAACACAACTCTGCATGTTGTATTAAAAACTTGAGCTGTTTTAGACTTCAGTTGTAACTTTCTCTTCATCTTTGGCTAACCAGATGTTATATTTTGTGTCTGTCTCTGGAGGGGAAGAAAAGCTCATGGGTGAAAAAATCCACCTAAGTTTTTAGATGAGGTAAAAACTTAACATCTGTGTTAAGTTATGTAACCAAAAGATAGTAGTTGACCTGTACTTCACCTTCACCATAGCATCAATGTCTTATAATCTTTAAAAGTTGCTCTTATAAATCAGTGTGTAGAACATTGCAAAGATACTACGTGACTTAAAAACATAATTTCATCTATAGAACAAGCATAAAAAGAGAAAAACATTTGGTCATGTGTAGCCTTAAATCATCTTCCAGTTAGGCAACATTGTAGAAATGGTACTAGGAAGGATCCAACTTCAGATTATCCTTCCATTTATTATTTGAGCAATTAACGTTTTCTTGAACCTGTCTTAAAAACAACATCCTAGTCATTTTTTTCTGAACCATGCAGCTTTTGCAAAGACTTTTGTGCAACACATTTCAGACAAAGATGACCAAGTTTCAACACACATGTCTGTGCTGAGTATTAGGATATAATAGCATAGATACAACTCAGCATCATGTAAGTTTATAAAAACACTAGCAAACAGTCATTTGACTACCAAGGGAAAGCAAGTTACAATTAGCACCAAGAACTGTATACCATACAGCTGATCAACTTCTCACTCGCTTGATGAGATATTTTAAATAAAAGTACTACAACAGAAATGTACAATACCTGCAGGATTTGCCTGGTTTTAACTTGCATTTCTTATCTTCTGATTGGTTTGCATCATAACAGCATTCATCTTTACACTGGTCGCTGTATCCACAATCACACTGTTCTCCTTGTTCCACCAGTCCATTACCACAGATTGGCTGACCAGACTCTGAAAAATGCCAGTACATTTTGTATAAAGCAGTACAAAGAATATGAAAATAAGAAAATACTGACTTGCAACAGCACCCAACTAGGTAATACTGAAAATATCTGCTCAAGCTGAACTTTGTGCAGACTACAACTCAAGTAAGTCAACTTGCACTGCTTGTTCAACACCCAGTTTAGTCATTCCTACAGTTCATACAATTTAAGCTTCTGAGTAAAAGGTTTCTGCTGATAACAATGGGAGTTTCTTGCGTAGATAGGAAGCCCAGAGTGATAATAGGATGAGGCTGAAAGGCACTTCTGGAGGTTGTATAGTCCAATTTTCACTCAGAGACGGGTCAACTACAGCAGATTGCCCAGGGCTTAGTCTAGATGTGTTTTGAGCATCTCCACGGATGAACAGGTTCCACAGCCTTCTGGGCAACCTGCTCCAGTGTTCAACCACGCTCCCAGTAAAAAGAAAAGAAAGCAAACATACGCAAAAACCCAAGCCATCACATATAAATAGGACTTCCTGTGTTTTAATTTGTGCCTCTTTCCTCTTGTCCTTTCATTGGATACTACTGAGCAGAGTCTGGATCGGTTTTCTTTACTCCCTCCCACCAGGAATTTATACAGCTAGACACAAGCCACCCCATTCCCTGCCTTCTCTTCTCCAGCCTGAAATCTCAGCTCTCTCGGTGTCTTCTCACGTCATATGCTACAACCCCTTAATCATATTTGTGGTCCTTTGCTGGACTTGCTCCAGTACATCCATGTGTTTCCTGTACATTGGAGCTCAGAACTTGACACAAAACTACAGATCTCAAACTCAATTCTTTATTTACAGAATCCTTCAGTAATTTAAAAAAAATAGATTTCTAATTAAGCATATTATTAACAACTTTGCTGTTCTGCTTTCAGGGTGGCTAAATACATACCAACAAAGCAATTATTTCTCTTTTTCTCAAGAACTTGGCTGATATTTCGAATACTACAGATAGAGAACTTGTTGTTGTTAAGTTTGTCCCCAGATGTAGCTCTTGCATACATGATAAAATTTCCATTTTCTTTCTGTCCCAAGTTCTTGGATTCTCCTGGAGTGCACTCCATTCCAGAATCATGCTGCAAAATTAAAAAAAATATTTATATAGCAACATCTTCTCCAATTTCTTGCTTTTTCTACATGTGAACAAGGTACTTGATTTGCTAACTTTACGAAACTTTAATTCTCACTGTCTTAATCATAGAACACCATCCTATACCTTAAATCTTTTCAGATCATAAAAAGGAAACAGAAAAAGGTTTTACTGACAATAGCAACAAGCATATATTTTTTCAAGTTTTAGCTTATTTGAATTCTTGGGAATATATACCCCATATGCACGTCCCAGAATGAAAACAGACTTGAAAAAAAACTTGATATAAGAATGGCTTTATAGTCAGAAAAGAGTGCACTACTACGAGGAAGAAAAACTGGAGGAGTCAACTGAAACAGCAGTCCTTTTTGCTTGCTTTCAGGAAGGGGCAAAGAGAACTTTAGATTAGGGAAGAAATTGGTTTCTGTCCTCCAGTGACAAGCCTAATATTCAGTATGACGTACTGCAAGCTAGCATACTAGCCATTAGACTGAAAAATAAATTGCGCAGAGGACCTCTGATGAAGTTCTGATGTATCCAACTTTCCAGAAATGTAACCTATGTCTCTAAAAGTAGTAGGTAAATGTTAAAACTAAAAAGATACTTGTGAGACCTGTGTAACTTACAGTTTGGTAGAACCAAATGTGTACTTTCCTATATTTCCTGCAATGAAATGGTTCTTTTAATTTCACTGTAAATTGCATCTTACAAACTAATCCAAAAGACGTTTCACTCAGTAGGACTAACTTTTTCAGTTTCACATGCTAGTATTTTCAATTGTACTTGGAAAGCTTGTTCCTATTGTTCCCTCTCAAAGCGGCTGTATTAGGGATGTTCTCAAGGTACATGAAGTAAGGATACATATGCAAGCACCAGTTTCTGAACAACTCATTATTTCTGTTGTATCTTGATACCATTTTACTTCCAAGAGTAGAAAGCCTATATACTTAAGTTAAAAACAAAAAAACAGCCTCCTACCCCCCCAACAAAAAAGCCCTCCACTTTGTTCTCAAGTCCAGCAAAATCACAAAAGCCTTTTGGTTTTGGTTTGTCACAAACAAATCATATCCCTAAATGAGGGGAGAATTTTAATGCCACTCTAGGTATCTTAATCCCCTTCATTTATTTTTTGTAATCCTGTAAGTAAAAGTAATTGAACAAAAAAGGGCAGTTCCATCTTTTCTCATTGAATAAAGTGTCATTTTAATCAATTTTGCATTGATTCTTCCTCCACTCTAGCATAAACCAAAATACATTTAAAAGATGTGTGCAACCCTAGTCTTCAATAAAAAAAAAAAAAACACATGAAATTTTCAGGGAATAATAATACAGTTTATTTATAAGACATTGAACTAGTAGAAGTAAACAATTCACGTTTTCCTTACTTACATGTATAAATAGCAAAAACTCCATTCACAAATCATACCAACCATGCATTTCAAAATTATTGAAAATAACAGATCAATAGTAATACTCACAGGTGAGCCAAAGTTATGTCCAACCTCATGAGCAAAAGTGATGTGAGAAACCTTGGGAGGAACATGAGAGCCATAGTTCTGAACAGTGATTATTCCAGTGTTCAAAGATTTCTTCTTACCATCGGAATACAGTTTGCTCTTTTCACATATTCCCCCAGAGCTCCCTGCATTTAGACCAAAGCATAACAGTCACTTAAACACTGTGTACTTTTCATCTATCAGTTAAAACAAGAAACAACTCACTACCGCATTGGATCCTTACAGACCAGGGCTCCTTTTGGGTAATTAATACTAACCCAACTTTGAAAGTAGATTAAGTTTATCCACACTATTGCTCTCAGCACTGAATGAATACATTCACACAAGAAATCAGCTATTTTAGAATAGCTATTAAAACAGACCTATTTTGGGCTTTCACTGCACGCAGAAGCCTTGATTTTATCGTACCCACAGCACTGGACTAGCAGGGTGCAATGCCCAATACAGGTGTTCTCAGTCTACATACCAATTGGATTTCACTGAGTAAAAAAAACAAAACAAAAAAAAAAAAAAAAAAAAAAAAAAAAACCAACCAAACAAACAAACAAACAACAAACCCACGAACAGTACAATCACAGAAAATGATCTATCACAGCAAGAACAGTTATAAAAAATGCCTAAGATTAGCTATTTAGCCTTGTCAGCAGAAGTGACTCATTCTTCCACCATACAATTTAAAGCTGAAAATGGTTTTGATGTGTGGGTTATCCAGATCCTTATTTAGAAGGTCAATAATCAAGTACATCACACTTACTGTTTGAAAAAGTTGTGAAATTATGACTTTAATTTCACCAAAATTTTTTGTAACTGAGGTTTGTACTAAGCCACTAAGAACATCCTAAAATTCAGCTATTCTACTACTGCCAGAACTGGTGTCAAAAAAAACAAACAAACAAACAAACAAACAAAAAAAAAAACACTCTATAAAGGCCTTTCCTTATTTTCTGGAGTAAAATTTTATTTTAATGAAATATCCCATTTAACCTTTGTCAGTATGTGCATTAAGGATGCAAATAAATCAAAGCAATTTCACTTTTGCCAGTCAAATTCCTTTTTTGGAAAGAGGGTTTATGGAGAAATTCACTCCAATTCATTCTGTGTACTAGGCTAGACATCACAGGCTCAGTTTCTTATTTACATGGGTCACCTGTGTATTAAATGTATGCTTCCTATGATTTTTCCACAGTCACTAAAATTAGTTCACACAAGTCATCTTAATATACCTACTCCACTCCAAATATTCTACTAACACTTGAGCATTTTACTCTCCTAAAATGAAAGGCAGACTGTTTCCCCACATATCTCCAGTGCTCTTTAGCTGATGTGCTTCAGGGGAAAATACAGAAGTAGATAAAGGGAGGTTATAATTTATATCTAAATTTCATGAAAGGCTTAATTTTTTTTTCCACAAACTCTGTTTAGACTTTTAACTCTGTTGAAGCTCTTCATAATGTTCTCATAGAAGTATCAAGGCTCATGCAGTCTCAGAGTTCTCTTATTTCTTCCATCAAGTGACTGCCATGTAATCAAGGATTAAGCTGTAGAATGAATTTAGACTGATCATTTCGAATTTGATTTTGATTTCTGTGAAGTTTCCACAACTTTGAATTCATGCTGAATCATAATTATTTACTTGAATTTAAAGATTAACAATTATTAAATATACCGTTTCATAAAACTAATACATCCATGACAAACATTTCAAGATCCTGCACACATGGAAACCATTACTTGGTCTAGTTTTTATTCATTTTTTTTATTTATTTTTACAACATAACTCAAAATACACAACTAG
This sequence comes from Aythya ferina, assembly GCF_964211825.1. NCBI lineage: Eukaryota > Metazoa > Chordata > Aves > Anseriformes > Anatidae > Aythya > Aythya ferina. The sequence continues at coordinate 17,620,665 of NC_140307.1, read as the reverse complement.
ATTGAAACTAATGAGAAGCAGTTCAAGAACAGTTACACAGTTGTTCTGGTATCTCCCAGAACAAAATCTCACCGGTTTTACTTCTGTATAAAAACAAAGCAAATAGCTTCCAACACGACCTAGAAAAACTAAGGATTCTGCAGTGTTATTCTACCACAAAATGCAAGCTACATAGTTTTGAGCTCTGTTTGTATATAGCAGAAATACTTCTTTCTCTTCTGTTAATTTACTCATACCTGTCATAAATAAAAAGCCATCCAATATCACCTTTGTCCATGAAAAGAAATATGCCTTTCCTTATTGTTGAGATACTACTCATCAGAAAGACAGCACAACTAATTGAAGTGAGATATGATACTCTATTCCTATTACAACAAAAATCAAAGAACATCCAGACAAAATTGTGAGAAGTCAGCTAGAGACTGGCTTCAGCTGTGAGACTTTGTCTACTTGCTGTCAACTTAAAGGACAGTTTCTACTTTTCTTCTTTGTATGTACCTACAATACTTTCTTAATGTCATAGTGCTGAAGGTTTGGATATAGTTACCTGAAGGGGCTCCAACCCAAGCCAGACCAAGGACTCCATCATCAAAATCACGGTCTGTAAACACATAGGCCAAGCAATAATCATCATGATTCTGTTCTGAGTTCAGTTCCAGAAACTTTTCCACACCAATGTTAGGAAATCGGAAGGGATTTGAAGAGTCCTTCTCATCTATAGTTGTATTAATCTAAAAGTAAATTAAAACAAACTGTTACAAGTGATTCATTTTCACTGGACTTGTAAATGCCAGCTAAGGTGCGTGCTATTGTCAATACCTTATTATGTTAATAGTTAAAGATGTTGCTAAAGATTTACAGGCCATGACATATTACAACCCCAGTATTTCAAAAAACGTGTTCTAAAAATAAAGAATTGCACTTGTGCAATATATCCTCACTCCTTTAATCACTCTTTTTTTCCTTATCGTCAGCATTCATAGGTTTATATTTATCCTCTTAAATCATCGCTTTTAGAAGGAAGTTTTACCTAAATAACAGTTACCTATTTTAAAGTCCTTGGAGAGCAATACAGTATTTGCTGGAGCCAGTGCTAGTGAAACCTAAGTTGATTCTTGTAAGAGTTGACTACAACTTAATAACAACATAGCATGCCTTTGACAATACAGACTAAAGCCAAATCAAGTAAAGGGGGTAAGGAACCATTTGCAAAAGAGACAGTCATGCTACATACTTACTATCAGTAAATAGTAATGCTAAACAGCCCTGGAAACACAATAGGTCTTTTGAACAAATAGCACTTCCAAGCAAAAAGGTGAAGCTACAAGCATTGCCAGCACAACTTACTCTTATTCGTTTCACCATAAAGCTGATGTTACGGATTCCTGAGAAATCTGTTGACTGGTAAATTGTGTCAATTGCTTTAACATGGCTGGATATCTGTCAAAAACAAAAAAAAGTACCCACAGTTCAAAGATCTATGCACTATGCCCAACTAATCTTAAATAACAACTGCACAGTCTATACTTTTACATAAAAAATATTGTGCCATAGAACTCTAACAGGCCTTCTTAAGCAAATGCTAATGGCAAGTACTGGAAATAAATCACTTCATAACCCTAGTATTTACATTGCTAACATGCCAGGTAAAAGTAAAATCTTTTGCAGTCAAGTTAACTTTCTTTTACATATTTATATTAACTAGAAATTCAGATACCTATTTGCGATACTCATTCAATATAGTACTGCAATTAAAATTTTATTTGAAGCTTTGTATTAAAAAATACTTTTTAGAGCATTATTATTTCATTTCTGTTAGAAAATAAGTGTGAAAAAAAAATCATTTACCTTTTCCAAGAGCATAAAAATGCTAACTCACTGAACTCCTGATTTTGGAAGGTGACTTCAGAGCTTTGGAAAATGTTTCTCAACTGAACTGTATACATATAGTGCAATGAACAAACAGTGTAAATCAGATTTGTTAGCATGCTAAATGTGCTACTTATATTTTCAGTCACAAATGGTCAGCAACAAATGTTTTCCAGGTAACAGTATGCTGACAAATGAAAAGAGCACGTTCCTGCTCTAAGGAACCTGCTTTGGCAGGGGAGTTAGACCCAATGATCTTTTGAGGTCCCTTCCAACCCCTTCAATTTTGTGATTCTGTGAAAAGCATCTGCCTTAAGTTACTGCTGCTTTTCTGACCTTCCACTATAGCAGACTCTAGAGGTATGGAAAACTCTGTGTTATGAACTCACAGTAATTTGTGTCAGAATTTCAAATGGAAGACTACAGGGGTGTTAACAGAAAGGCTGGGTAGGTTGTTAAACAGAACAAAAGTCTTCAGGAAGCACGTGTCTGAGTAAGAACTGAGAGGAGAAAAACCAAACAAGTCTTACTCAGAAGTGTTCAACAAACTACAGCCATGATTATTAGCTAAAGGAAGCATAAATGCCCAGGACTTTTTTAATGGTGTATCACATCCTTTTAGTGAAATAGGAAAAGCTGTTTCAATAATGCCAGGTTCATTGTAACAAATGGAGCAATGCATTCTAAGCTAAATAAACAATAATATACCCAATTGAATTAAATCTGTCAGAAATGAAGTAAAAGCAGATTATTTAAATAGAGGGCTTGGAAATACCTGTGCAATTACTGCTTCCCTTGTTCCATAATGCTTATAGAAGAGATGATCAGTCTGAATATACAGCTGACAAGTGTTTTTTTCAGCCTGAGTGGCACGCTTTTTTCTTAAAAGCTGTGGACCATTGCTGTTAGGTTCTTCAAAAGGCTTCTATATATACACAAGAAACAAATATATTAGTTTTACATGTCTACATACTGAACTAGATTATCTAAAAATAGCAATAGATTTTTCTAAACACACTCAAATAATATAAAGAGATTCTCATTATTTTTTTAGACCTATAAAGTTTCATGAAATTTGAATTAAACTAAGTCTATTATAGCCAGTCTTCAAGTATGCCATCTATTTTTAATGATACCTCAGCCAAACCTTTCGCACATTTCATGTTTTTATTACAAAAAGCAATCAACGTGAAATAGATTTTTTCATCCATGCAATCTTTGGAATTTTTCTTCCTCATAATCCTTTTCAAAAATGAACAGCTTGTAGGTTAAAAAACAGTGCTGTGGAATTTAAATGCATCCTCTCTAACACAGGTTACTTCATCCTGTGATTACCTCAGTCAGCTACCTCAGCAAACAGGGATACTTAAGCACTTCAGCATAGAACAAAAGGTACGCCAAACATTAAGTTAAAATAATGCTCACTATTTACAGCAGTATCTGCTAATAGTTTTGCACTATGACATTCATTGGTTGATAGCGCACACACTCTTCATAAAATTTTTGGGGAAAGTTTGTTATCAGTACCAACAATGAGCTGAATAATACTGTGGATAATCTCTGAAGTTACAACATAAATATGGTAAGCTACTGATGCTATTTTATTGGCTGTAGTGTGTCTTTTTGTTGGCATATACTTAACACCACAAAATGATGCCAAAAGTTCATAACAGACCTAAAACTAAGATGAACTCAATTTGGAAAGTGCTGAAAAATATCTGATGTCATGACAAGTGGTGCAACCCTGAAGACAAAAAAAAAAAGGCAGGAATCTGAACAGCTAAGCAAATCCCTACCATAGACCACTTACCTCCTCTCAGAGGCAATTTGTAGTATGCCCTTCCATCTTTCAACATTTCTAGTAAGACCCTCACACTCATATTGGCTTCATTTACCAGAAAGCACTCAGATATTACACGAGTGTCACGCTAACAGATCGTGAAAATCTGACAGTTACTGCTTTTCAAGGACCAATATATTACTTAAATACCAAGGGAACTTGAAACTCTTCCTTCTCCACTGCAATAAAATATATTCCTTATCTCAAGCTTACTTAAAAATTCATCTGAAGTTCTGTCTAAAAATTTGAGACCATGTAGGATTCATCAAGACTATGAGCTAGCGTATCTATGCTGTAGAAGCAATGAAAAAAAAATAAAAAAAATATTTTAAGAAATAACTAGCAATAATTTAGGTTATTGTCTCTCACAAAGTAGAGGGATGAATGACCAAAAGTGAAAAAGAAAACATACAAGAAACAGGCAGTTATTACACTAATTTCTAATCAACAAAATGCATTATAGCTTGGTTTTATACCTCTGTTGTTGGTTCTTCTATACCAGTCATCTGGTACTTCTGCATTCTTTCAAATACCGAATGATCTGCACAACCTCCTTGTGGTCCATATTTATGAGGATATTCTAAAAAGAGGAAAGCCAGGCTGAGGTTTTAAATTCAAATGTGTAAACGTCAATTCTGTATTAAAAATAGCTTTATCTCTGCAGCTTTCTCAGTTTGTGTCCAATACTGCTCATGTAGTTTTTGAAGGCAGCATTCTCAGATTCAAGCAGCTGTCTTTCCACTCACCATTTCTACTAAGATACATTCTTAGTTTAACATGCCAAAATTGCAATGACTGCTTCTTAAAGTTGTTTTCTTACAACTAGCAAAAGAAATTAGGAAGTGAGCAACATATAATGTAAGAAGGAGAGTTGTTATCTAGGCATCTTTACAGATTATCTTGAACTAATAGCAACATTAAAAAAAACTGAACTCCCAGTGACAATTTGAGATCAATTACATCAAAGACAACTTGGATAAGAGATAGCTTGGATGTTTGTTAAACTAAAACTACAAAATCTTGCAAACATTCTTATAGAATTCTATTATTTCAATTAATTCATCTTTCACAATTTTTTGTGTTGTTAGTGGCATGTTAACTGCCAATGCATTAGAACTGAAATTCCAATGATCCTTGGTTTCAAACTCACCTCTACTACTCTCAAACTCTTATCAGTTTGTTAACCATTTTGTTGACAAGGTGAATGCATGATATCCATTTTGGAAAGTAAATGGCAGAGGTTTCCATTTTGGAAAGTAAACAACAGTAACAGAGAAGACTGTGTGCATGTAAATGTGTTAAAAATGACAGAATTAGAGATTACAAAAAGTTAAAACAGGCAAACTAAAATGAGGCTGAAAAGAAACATTTTCATCACTGCTTTACTATAGCTCGCTGTTTAAATTTTAATAGCAAAACAGTAGTATTATCTGGGTACACATCAAAGTTAAATATGCTGGAAATTTAAATCAGCTCACTGAGAAGATTTTACAACAACTGGTTGCTTACCCAGGGCAATTCTTTCAGTACTTGCCAATGCAGACCTCATCGCACACGTTAATGTGCTTCAGAAACACACAGTTGGGTTTATCTACTTTGAATGTTAGTACCTACTGAAGATCTGTAAGCACACTGTGCTTGCAGAAACTCCTTCCAGAGGTGAGAACTGCCAAAGGGAAGAGGTTTTGCCCCTTCAGTTTCTCTACGAACTGGAACCCATCATAAATTGGTGCCCCAGTAACAAATAGAGGAAAGATTATGGGATGGTGATCCACATATACTAATACTTACAGAGGCAGTTTCTGTAGGGCAAACTCTTTACCATCAGCACAAAAGGGTGCAGGTTTTATCAGAAATGCATAAACTTCACCAAGATGCCTTGTTTTTGTTGTTGTTGTAAGTGCAAAGATCCAAAGTCAGAGAGTAAATAGAATCATAGAATCGATATGGCTGGAAAAGACCTCCAAGGGCATCTGGTCCAACCATCCCCCTACCACCAGAATCCCCCACTAAACCATTCCTAAGCACCAGGTCCAACCTTTCCTTGAACACCTCCAGGGACGGTGACTCCACCACTTTCCTGGGCAACCCATTCCAATGCCTAAACTCTCTGAGAAGAAATTCCTCGTGATTTCCATCCTGAACCTCCCCTCATGCAACTTGAGGCCGTTCCCTCTGGTCCTATCACTAGTTATCTGTGAGAAGAGGCCGACCCCCACCTCACCACAACCTCCTTTCAGGAAGATAGGACAGGCTTGGAGCAGTGTAACTCTAAAGCCTAAGAGCTGGATCTTGAGAAGTTGATCTCCACATTATATGTATTTCTGGGGATTTTGCTATGAAGTTTGCTATGAAGATTTTGCTAGGCTGGTTCTGTGGAGTCAAACCCCACTAGCCATTACAGCACAGTACACGCACCGTTATGTATTCTGGTTCAGCTTCATCTGAAAGTTGCCTTTAATTATCTTTGATTCTCAGTCTGTTTCCTGCATTCATACTATATGATATTGCTAAGCTCTTTCAATATACAAGCCCAACTTGTTTCAGATGTTCTCCCTACATCATCAAGCTCTGAATTTCAAATTTCAATAATTAAAAGCTGGGGAAAATTAAATAGCAATAGGAATTAAAATATTGTATCCTTGGCATGCAGCCTTGGAGCTCTGAAAAAAAAGCATTCCATATGAGTTTATGGTTCAAAATACCAACTAACAGTACAACAACATCCAACTGAAACAATGATAAGCTTAAAAGGACAAATAAATCAACAATTAAAGTAGCATTCCAACCTTCCTTCTTCCCAACTATGTATATTTACAAATGTTTAAATAAGCCATGTGTTTGTTTTGTTTTGTTTTTTTATAACTAGTTAGGCTAATTTAAACATAGTTAACATCATTTTTTCAAATTGGATCCTTTACTAGCTACAAAATATTTTACTGTGATTGTAAACTTTGCATAGTAGGGAAGAACCTCTTAATAATCAGGCTTCTCTGCAAATAAAATCTCAGCTAAAGAGTAATTGAAAGCTTACAATTGCATGCAAACAGTTATTCATTATCTCACTAGCAAATTAATTTTATCTATTATAACAATATCCAAGTACAGTATTGTACTTCAAAGTGTATTTTAAGTCTGAACTTTATAGAAGCTACTCTAACATGAAAATACATCACTTTCTTCAGTCAACTTTCTTTTTTCTTTTTGACTAGTGTTTGCCAATGAGATTGTTAGCAAAAACTTGATTTTGCACAGAAGATAATTTGTTTGGATTCTACTAAGGATTATGGTTTAAATTAAAATAATAAAAAAAAATAATCCTCAGTGGTAACTTTAGTAAGTGTGCATTAATTAGTATTTTGAAAAAAAAATGATCTTACACTTATGAAAGAACTAGTATTGTCCTTTTCACTATGTCACACAAGTGTCCATGAGTTGTAGTTATTAAAACCAGGTAACTTTATTTAATGATTTTCTGTATATTTATTTCCCATATTTCAATTTTTATCACACAAATACCATTTTTGAATGGTTGTCTCATCACATTCCTCCCAATATGGCTAGCCCTAGCACAGTGCCAGAGGAATGAAGAGACCAAAATGCTCATATTACAAGCCACTTCATTTGATTAACAAAATGGTGTAATACTGGCTTTGCTACAACCAAGACTGAACAAACAGCACTGTCCAGTCACTACCTTCTGCACTTTGTGGTACCCTGGCTACCATCACTATACTAAAATTATTAAGAGCAAAGAACCATAGATACAACTCTTCCCTTCTCCCTTTCCATTGTAGAACAATTCTACTTTCTTTAATCTGTGATTCTCATTGCCTGCTTTCACATCACTATTTATCCCTGTGACAAAGGCATGTTATACAAGGCAGGAGTTAGAAGCTAATGGGCAATACTGTCTCACCTTCAGCACACTTCATCTGTGCAAAGCCACCATAGCTTCAAAGCAATTGCAAGTGGCAACTGCAGGAATCTGCAGAAAGTAACTGGAAACATGACTGCACAGCATATTTTGCAGCAGCACAAAACACCATTTTATGTTATCAGCACACTTCTATTCATTCTTTGGCATGATGACAATTGACAGTACAGTACTAGAAAAAAATGCTGCCAATGTATTACACAAAACAAGCAGTCTTCCCTCTGCATCTTGTTTCCCAAAGAGGTTAGGAAATCCCTTAATACATTTCTAATATTGACTAACTGCAATTCAAGCAAATATTTATCACCTCAAAAAGTAGTAATTTGGTAAGAAACACTTTAAGTGGATGACCATTAAAATTGTACATTAAACAGGCTGCAACAACAATTGCCACCATTTAGCATATGCTGGGAAAAACAAATCCCAAGAACAGATTTGAATACACTCCACTAAAAACAGGAGGCAGGTAATAGTGGGTAGTACAGCTTGGGAGCATGCCTTGTTTACAGAGAAAGTTACACACAAAGCTTTCTTTTGTTAAATAATGAATTACCCCTGAACTGTGAAGGCACTGTTCCCTGTTCATCTTCCAAGATTTATTTCCACCATCCCCTGCAGCAGTTCCAGTGCTGAAGCTAGACAGGAGTTACTTGGTGTCAGATGACTTGGACAACTTTGCCCCCCATCACAGCGGTCTGATCCATGTTCTCGTGATGCTTTTAAGTGCTTTGAGAGGTACAGCCTTCTGCTGGCTCTTTGGGATCACGAGCTTCTTGGCTTATCCCTACCACAACCCCATGAACCGATCACAAGAACACACGTGCTTTTACCATCAAAACTGCTGCTTACAGTCAATGTTAAATTGAAAAACACTAGAAGCCTATTTTCCCTATTTTCCACCACAGCCTATCAAAGAAGAATTTAATTACAGGATCAATTCTCTAACTAGGAAAAATCCTCAGGTAAAATAAATACTTGATTTCTCTATTGTTGAAAGTCTGTGTTTCCATTTTAGTACAATCTGGCACAATGTTAAAAAAAAAAAAAAAGAAAAGTAGTAACAGATTAAAAAACAACAAAATCATTTTCATTTCATTATCTTATTCTAGGTAGATAGCAGAGAGGTAGAAGTTATTAATGATATATACAACTATAGCCACTCAGATGAAATAAAAGAATTTTTATCCTTTAAATACCTTTGGCAGGTATCCTTTGCATCTGACAAAACGAAAAAAATGTGATGAAGAATCTTTGTCAGCAAATAGTGTAATCTCTTAAGTATTTAGGTTAACTACGCAATGGATACTGCTTTAGGCAGCAGGGGAAAGGACATGACAAGGTTCCACTAAAAATAATGAAGATTCAGTCCTTCAACAGCCATGGAGATCTGGCCAATACTAGCAAAAGCAACAGTGTCAGAACAAAATCCAAATTTAAGTAGACAGAATTAAAGCTGTATTTTTTGTTTTGTTTTTGTTATTATTATAGGCCTTCTGTCACACTGTGCTCCCGTGACAAGTGCCAAGTAGACCTTCATTACAATATTAGCAATGACCCTACACAAAAAAAAAAAAAAAAAACTACAAGAAATCAAGTTCTCAAATCATACACAGTCTGCAATCCTCGCTCAGTTCAATCAGCAGATACTACTTTGCAAAACTACAAAATCCTTTACTTTTCAGTTGTAGAGTTCTTCCCAGGCCATGGAAGATTAAATGACCACTTTCATTTCCTTGAAGTTCTGAACAGGATTTTCCTGTCTACTGTTGATCTGAGGAAACAGGCAACTGATTTTGTATTTGACTGTATGAACTCAGGGATACATTTGCAGCATATGGGATTTAAATACAGTAAATACAGCTCCAGTGAAATCCTAACCCTTAAAAGAAAATAGCTTCCAAAACATTTTAATGAAAATAGTAGTTTACATCTCTCTTGCACTAAATTATAAAATTGTTTGATCAGGAGTGACTTAGAAACTAAAATCATTCAACTTGTGTTTCAAGTCATGAATAGAAGGCTGCCTTCCACTGGTCACCACATCTACTGTAACACAGACAAAAGCAGCCTTACAAAGTTGACAATATAATCCCCATTTACAAAAAACACTTTTGTTTAAATACTGAAAAAGAGCTCATTGAGATGCTAATCATATGTTGCATTGTGATTTCTGAAAGGCACTAAAAAGCATATTGTTTCAAAAGGCAGATATGTGGGTGACCAGAAAATATATCAAATTAAAGCAAAGATTTTTCCTCCCCCGGTCTCTCCTAAATTAGCTATGTGAGCATTTTTGTTGCCTTTGTCTTGTGTAAGATACTACAAGTTTGCCTCTATTTCACAAGAATTAGCTTAAGTTATTACAGTAACAGATTAGGGTTTGCTTTTATTTTTGAAGCTACTGTAAAGCCTACTTTTTTAATGCAGTTCATTTCAAAAATAGCTCAAAGGAGGTGCAAAAAAATAATAATTTCAAAAGCACTATTAAGAAAGCAACAGAAGCAGTTGTATACTTGAAGATATTTCAGACCACAGAAATCATAGAAGAGTCTAGGATACCAATGAAAAAAGCATTAAACTATACAACCATCAGGCATGCACATCAGACTCTGCCTTGTAAACACCAGGAGTGGTGCATTTTCAAATAGTGCTGCTTGGAATTAGCTTCAGGATGGGCTATTTTCAACCATGCTGAGCAAGCTCCAATGCTCACTCATTTGGTGATTTGGAAGCCATATTTTACTGTTGCTTAGATGTGGCTCTTTGGAAAAGATTGAGACAATCCTCTCTGATAATCTGATTTTGTTTCTAACTGATGACTGATGCACTAGATTCAAGAGCAAAAACAGTGTAAGCCAACATACTATCAACTAACTAAATAATTGAATATATATCCTACTCCTATTCAGTTTAATAGGACATTACTATGAACCAAGTTCATTGTTAGCTTTATCCAGCTCTCAAGTGATGAATTTACTCCTACAAGACAGCAATACTGATTTTCATAAAATCAAATCATTTGGTCCTTTAACGTATAGACTTAGAACAGAACTCCCATCAGAGCTGTTTAAAACAGGACATACTGGGTGCCACCACATCTTTTAGAAAGCTATCTGAAGACCGTTGTGACCTATACATGCAGGTGAAGCTTTCGTTTTCCACAAACACCACTGTTACTAGTTGTTGGTAAGCGCATAGGGTCTTGAACTTTAAGTACACTTTATTTTACAGATCACAGGAAAGATCAATCAGACCAAGGAGTGTTAAAAAGGCATTTTTCTAAAGAAACGTGTGTCCACTGAGCAGAAAATACACTGCTTATATGCTAAGGATCGCTTAAAATGACAGAATAAGGAAAACTAAATCTTTTTCACACCATAAGTTTTAATCACGTTAGAACAGCACAATTCACATTGTCGCATGCAAACCAAAGTCTCACTTGATGCTTATAAACAGCTTACAGTTTTTGACATTTAATAACAAAAATATTTCATCTGTAGCACAAAATGGAAATACTCACTGATATCATCTTCATGATAGATGACAGAGTGGAACGGTAAAGTTTTGTCCTTAATGTATCTCTCTGCTGGCTCAATATAAAAGGTCCCACTATGAGTTTGGATGAACCCTTCAAATCTTCCATCAATAACAGATCCATGGCTAAGACTCCCTTGCTCACCTGTTAAGGAAAAAATGTACCTTTTTTAATACCTTCCTAAAAGCCTTCAGTCCTGTGCAAACTTCAAGAATACACTCTACACAAGATGTTAATCAGACTATGCTAAGGCATGATACTTGCATAATTATCTTAATAGTGCAGCAGTTTCCAACTGGTAAAAACCTATTAATTATACAGTAGTAAGATTCAATATAATAACAGTAAAACATTCTTGCAGCAAATTTGTGTCTGAACTCTGAAGGCTAAGAATATTCAACAGTAAGACATGTTTGCCCAAAATCATAGTTCTTGAGTTCAATAGCTTCCCAAGCCTTCAGCACAAATCAGATACATACGTGACAGACTTAAAAAGCATACAATGAAGAATTCAACTCCATATTCCAGAATTGTCACGTATGGAGCATTAAATCTTATAATCTAGTGCTGTCATTATGCACCTATTCATACAATTATAAAAAAAAATCATTGAGTGTATATTGAATTCTGAAAGCTTTCTGAGGAAGATTTCCCTATATGCAAGACACCCATGTTTCTCTTCAGGCATAACCCTCTTAAAACTGTAGCTAGGTTTAAATGTGGGATGAAATGATTATTTGTTTGAAACATTTACAATCTGGATAAGTACAACTGTCTACTACAGCATGCAACATCCCCAGAAGCCATCTCCGTAAAAAGCATAGAAGATTACTGAAAAACGTTTATACACTTCTCCACTGAGGAGGGTTCAGAATCACACTATCAAATTATCAAAACTGTACTTCCAACTCCCATACCTCAAAAGCCATCTGGCATACTCAAGTCAACAAGCACGCTGGTCTACCTAGATGCATATTAAGCACTGTGTATACTTTTTTTTTCCCCAGTTCAAAACAGTCACTTTAAGACTGCAGGACATTACTAATAGAGATCTTCAGGAGCCAGTCAGATTTCTTTCAGATCTGAGACAGACTGTATAGCGGGACAGAGCAAGTCTTAATCCTCCTCTTCATCTACTTTTAATTCCTTCATTCTCCTTCCCTTTTAATCAATTTTCTTTTATATTTACTGAAATAACAGAAATGAGGTATTTTACCCTTAATGGTGGCAGCTCTATAGTCGTTCAATTTCTTTAAACTAAGAACCGTGTCTGATTTTACTTTTTTTGTTGTTGTTTAAATGCAGACAGCTTTTTCTTTTTGTAATGCATCAGACTTCTATAAAGAATAAGTTCACAAACAGAGTTGAGCCTCAAGTTACATGGATGTTTAAGAAATACCAAGTAAAAAAAATCATTTAACTATCACTCATTTGAGAATAAAAGCAGGGGGAATTTCATTAAGATGCATTATTAAAGTTTAACAATGTAGGTAACCTAATCATATTGATATTCACTTCCTGCATGTACTTTTAAAAATTTCTGTTTTAAAATGACTGCACTTTAATCCATTTTAAAGCATGGTACTTACCATAAATGTGTCCAGTGTAAATATGGGAGGTATCGTAATCAATTACTTGATTTGATGTTTCTACTTTAAAATCCTCAGTAAAAAGAGATGTATCTCTCTTCATTCGAAGGTTGAAGTGCCTGAAGTGAATAAAAACAGATGGTAAACTGGCTTTGAGCTTCAGTTACAAAAGCACTCAGTGAAGTACTTCTGACCAGCACTGCCATGCAAACAATTTGCAAAACTGTAAAATTTACCTATGGAAAATGTTTATACTGTCCAATAATTTGACCATAGCCTAGAAAGATTTCCTTAAACAAGACTATTTAGATGCTTTTGATACAAGAAGCTAAATCTACAAGATTTAAGCTAGAACACAGGGTTAGACCTAAGCGCATACATCTAAAATGCTGACTTTCCCACTCCTCTAGAAGATGCAGATTTAACTATAGGAAAAATCAATTATTTCTGTGATATAGATGAGAAGCAGAATAAATAAGAACCACTATCAGCTTATTTTACTTTATTTGCCAAAATTTAAGTGTAATGTAAATGACATGTAGATGAGCTAATTACTGTTTCATCTGAAACTGAAACATTTGTATTGAAGCAAATACTAAAACTGGTAGAGTTACACATGTAACTATGTAAACAACTCCACTCTTTTAATTATCTTGTCCAAATTACAACACTAAGTTCTTTGACAGAACTCCTACTGGCAGTCTTTGTATGAAACATATGACATTCTTATCTTTGTAAGAAAATGGAAGTTTGATTCAGCAGAGTCACATATCATAACCTGAGTGTTATACACTCAGGTTGAATTCACAGAATCACAGAACATTAGGAATTGGAAGGGACCTTGAAAGATCATCTAGTCTAATCCCCCTGCTGGAGCAGGAACACTTAGATAAATTCATACCTGTGACATCCATTATTTCAGCATTTCACTTGTTATTTTCTTAAATTCTGTATCAGCACACTGTTTAAATACAGATTAGTGAACTTCTATCCTTGATTTTCTTAGATCTGCACAATCTTGAATTTGAAGGAATATTATAGTTATGTCACCAATTTGTTACATCAAGAGTAGCCTTGGTAAGATGCCTAGCTCTGTGTCAGAGTCTTCATCCAAAAGGGCACGACCAGTTTCTCAATATACACTGTATACTAATGACAGAGCTGACTTTCCACAGGGAAAGCTTCTGTCCATTTGTACTAACGGAAGAATAACCAAAAGAATTAAGGACCACAGTGTAAAGTCAATTAGATACACTAGGAAGTAATTAGGCTTTATCCAAATTAAACACAGAATATCTTGCATTTTTGCTTGCATATTAGCTATTATAATGAAACTATAGGTATAAATATTTTGAAACAACTGTATGCTAAAATGTAAAATTCAAGATCAAAGCAAAATGGCATGCCTATGCTTGAAAGGGCTCTATAGTGACTCATGTTGGCTATTCTATAATGCATACATTACGCTACAGTCAAACCGTCTTTATTTATTATTGTGGCCACAGTGAAAATGAACCTTCAAAGCAACCACTATCCTCTGGTGATGCATGAGAGTTATCTCCTATGAGGTTATAGGTTATGAAATTCTGAGATATGGCTAATGGATGTGAAAGGTTAAACTTCAGCAGTTCCCTGTGACACTCAGGCTTACAGCCAAACCTGCCAGTGCTCGCATTATTATTTCAATATGGGCGTAATATAGCTGGGTAGATTCTCCTCTTAAAATGAAGAAACAACTCACTACAGATGCACTTGAATATCAGTCACTGAAAAATGCGTGTCAGTAAACAGTCACTATCTATCCACACGCAGACAGTACCCACATGGGGATGGTAACCACCCGTGTGTGCTTTACAAAAGCTAGTAGTACTGACACTGTCATGGGCAGATGCAGTCAGAGTTCTTCCCCTTTCTGTTAGCATCTTTACTAGCTCTAAAAAGCTGTCTTTTCATAACAGGATAATGATGATGATGAAATAACATGAATGAGCATCGCAGGAAAGCACCCTATCCAAAATTATACAAGACATTATGGGTGGATGACACGACACTATTTTGTGTGGCTTTTCTGCAAGGAAGTTGGAAATGAACAGGCAGAAAAAAGTAAGACCAGGAATGATAAGAACTTAAGGATTTTCACTCAAGTACTTGAAGAAGTACTCACTTTGTAATACTGTGCTCTGTGTGTTAGAAAGATTTGAACTTCAGTTTGAATTTCCCCTGTGGCCAAGCTCCCCGCAGTTACTGACGATGGATCAGACTCTCTCCAAGTACATCTGAACTGAAGTTAAATGAGCAGAGACCCTCAGTACTTTAGAGCAGCTCTCCTCCCACGTCTAACATATGATAAAGACTTCTTACTGTAATAATTCTATATTTTTGTCTGTGGTGAGCCAAAATTTCTCCTAATCTCACACCAAGAACATCTAATATGGCTAAAATTATGTTGTGGGTTTTTTTTTGTTTTGTTTTGTTTTGTTTTGTATGTTTGTTTGTTTTTCTGGTGAAGAAAGTAAACTTCCAGAAAAAAAAAAAAAAAAACAGACAAAAAATTATATTTGCTCAGAAAATTATTTTTCTCAAACAATTAAATTTCTCAAGCAATTATTTTGCAATTAAACTTATATGAATACCACTAGAAAAATCTCAGTTAAAAAGACACTGGAGAAACTGTTATTTCTAATAGCCAATCGCATCAAGAACTTCTCTGTAGGTTTGAAATACACCTTATAACACAACGTAATACTTCTTACATGTTAACTCCTGTATATGTAAGTGGAGCAGGAAAAATTTGGACTTTACCATAGAACAAAGTGAATCATTTATCAATTTGAGCCTGAAATAACAAAGTAGATAGACGAACAAGCCTTAGGCCTCGATTGGAAGTCATCCAAGCTATCCTCTCCTCAGTCACCAAGTCACCTAAGTAAACATCTTACAAATTAGTATAATGTTTTGTGTTGCACTCCTGAACTACCACTGCTGACCATCCTGTAACCATGCGTTAGGGTCAGTTTTGAGTAGATGGCCTGCACTACCTTCCCCTTTGGAGGGGCCAGGGGAAGCTGAGCACAGTTTATAGAAGCTGGAAATTGTTCTTCCTCCTGGGTGGCATCCCCTTCCCATCACTATTACGCAGTCACTTCAACATGGGCTGTTAGAAGTTAGATGTATTAAATACAGTTTCACTGGTTTAAAACTAGGAAGCCTTTATTTGTTTATTTATTTTCCTTTTCATTTCTTCTTTTTTCTTCCTTTTGGCATTGGTACACAACACTAAATTTTAACTCAAATGCTAAGTCTGTTATGCTGCCAGTTATCTGATTATTAATATAATTAGCTCTCTTTGCAGGATTAGAGAACTTTTTCAAGTACAAAATAATGCAGATGTGTTTCATGTGGACAATTCTCAACCATTTGATTTCTTAATTTAGCCAAACTATTAGATAACCTGAACACTTCAGAGCTATTTTTAAATAGGTCTTCTCTTGGTCATTCAAACATGCTTGATGGTAACAGGATTATCTGTCTGGACTGCTGACCCTTCTCATTCTGAAAATGAAACGACTACTCTTCCCTTAGTTCTTCCCCATCAAAAATGGAGGGAGAAGATAAGCAGTCAGGGAAAGAAAAATAAACTACCAATTAATCTCTACTTCCAAGAGTTAACAACTTTAACAGATTACCAAACTTTAAACAACAATAATCATAAAACTCCGTGTATTACATGAAAGCTATAATAGGAAAAGTAAATTCAATTTTTATGGCTATGCAGAGACATGTTAATGCGCTTCTTACGAGTGTCACTGAAATTAATTGCACTGAAAGATGACAGCTTATAGCTGGGGAAACTCCAAATTGTAATGGCTGCACCAAACAAATGCATGGCTGGCAGGGACCCCAAAAAATCCAGCTCATCCCACTTTACAAAGAGAGAATTAAGAATGCAGCCACCAACTTCAGTAATGCATCTGAATTGTCAGTAAGAAATTTCCAAAGACCCTACAGAAAATCCATTTTGGTGTCTCACCTGATATAGAAGATGGCCTAACATCTACTATAGATTTCTTCTAAGTAAGTATTTCTTCCCCTTTCTTAAAGGGACTATACACTAGACTCTATCCCTCTCGAAATTATATGGAAGAGAACGCATCTTGGTTTTCTTTCCTGAGTTAGATCCAGTAACATCATGAATTGTTCTGAGGACAGAAGACTCCAGAGAAGAGCAACTGATTTTTCTGTGTCACTCATGGATATGGTTTCTAAACCCAGCCACAATGGAATAAGCAAGAAGCTTCAAAGTTGTTTTTGTTTTGTAATTACCATATCTGCAGCATGTAGAGTTCTCTGCGCTAGCACCTGTAGCAGTATAGACTAAGCTATTTCCTAGGCTAATTACACACCAGGCAGAAGGTAATTATTTCCAGAAAAATAATGCTCATTTTATTTTCACACTTACTAACTTGCGTAAGACATTTCTCAGCAGCAGGAGTGTCTAGAATAGGCATAAATCAATTAAGACCAAGATTTGACCTTGCTTACTGATTGCTGCTTCTGTCTTACACATACCTGGCAACTGCATTTAGTTACTGTGTGGCTGCTCATTTGACCGAAGCCAGAATTTTTAGTAAAACTGTACACATTGTTATATAGTCAGCTTTGTTTAAAAATACATTTTCCCATGCCTTGCTCATTAACAGCAGTACCCTAAAGACTATCAAGATGTAGATTTTGATTTTACCATAGTTTACCTCAGGGACTTGCAAATACATAATGCAGCAACCTGGTGATAATTGAAGAAAAATAGGTGATAGTGACATGTTTAGTTAAAAAACCACTGGTTTCCCATGGGCTCCGGTTATTTGAATCTCGTGCTCTAATCACAGAGCAAGCAGTTTTAAACAAAAAGCTGTGTGCATATGCTGACAGCACAGGACAAATAGAACATTAAAGGTGCAAACGCAAGAATTAATGTTTAATCTATTATTCCATTTCTTTTCAGTACGAGTCTAGGGCCATGATGAAGCATTCAAAACATTAGGATACTGACAAAGTCTGCAGAGAAAGATACTATCAGTAGCATGCAGAAACGGTACTCAGTGCTTTTTCTTTCCTATTTTTCCTCCACCAGATTCCCATTAGCAACCAGTGGCAGGCTAAGGGTGCAAAATCACTCAGGGACCAGAGGAGATTGTTAAATAAAAAAATATATATGAAAAGAGGAAGATGGAGGAGTTACTCCACAGTTGGAAAAAGTGCCTGAGAAAAGGAAACAGAAGGTTATGGGCTTGCAGCAATATGCAGCGTGACAAGGAAAGACGATTTAGGTTCATATTCTACTTCTTGGTAGGAATCAGATACACAACAAATCTTTGCAGATGTGTTTCTGTGAGTCTCCTCACAAGGCAGGATCCAGAAGATACTACTCTGCTTGAGGTGCAAGTCTTTTACCCTTACTTTTTCCCATTTAAGAATTCAAAGATCTCTGAGAAACTGAAAGAGTCTATTGCTGAAAATAATTCAAGCCCCTCTTTCTACCTGCCCTCCACATGAGGCATCACAAAATCTAAGTTCAACACCTACACGCTGTTCAACTCATTCCAACCCTGAACTGTAAGAAATAGGAGACAGCTTAACAACTGAATAGTGGGTTTAAACTACTTACAGGTGAAATCCACACTTAGGGACATTATTACTTTACGCTGTTCTTACAAACACTATCCATCAGCATGTAACCGACAATTCCCAAGGTCCATCTATCTG
This sequence comes from Aythya ferina, assembly GCF_964211825.1. Classification (NCBI taxonomy): domain Eukaryota; kingdom Metazoa; phylum Chordata; class Aves; order Anseriformes; family Anatidae; genus Aythya; species Aythya ferina. Next base: position 17,602,132 of record NC_140307.1, on the reverse strand, counting down.
CACTAAAGAAAATGCATCTTTGAAACAGCAGGTGACAGGGTCTCCAGGTTTAGCATTCTTTCTATTGACTACTTAGATGCAGGTAGACAATATCAGCCTCTAGTAGGTATTCACATAAAAACCCATCTCGATAGCATCAGTGCACTGAGCAATCCCAACTAGAATGCTTGCAGCTCATGTTTGTTTGCTGTTGACACCCCTACAGTGGCTTTTCTAATTGCTCAGAGACTTCTTTCCTGACCTTCAGAAGTCAGACCTGCCAAGCTCGTTATTCTACGAGCACATAACTGAGGAGGCAGCCTTCACCTTAAACAACGTGCCACTGATTATTCTTCATATACCGAGCTGTAAACACATCAGCTGGCTCCGATAGCAGAAACCATCCAAGTAGACTAACAAGTAGCTGCATGTTGTCCAGTGTACACTCCTAGAAAGTAGGTCAAGCATTTCTCTGTCCTCAAGAGTACAGTGCTCAGATTTTAAGAGCAGATAATCTTTATCCAGGGCTGATTTTTTTTTTTTTCCTTTCAGTACAAACTTTTAGTTAGGAGAGTTAAAGTACAAGCTCTATGCCACTTGGTTTCCTGTTCATCCAAAACAACCTTCCCATCTGTATTTACATAAGGTTTGAATATGTGCCAGGTTCTAACAGATTTCAAAAACAGGTGAGGGAAAAAAAAAAAAGCAAAACAAAACCCAAAAAAACAGGTGAAGAAAAATGTTAGCTACTCCATGAATTCAAACTAAGAAACCAGTTTATAAAGAAGTTTTCTTAGTGAAACAAAGAAAGACATCAGGATAAATCTGCTAGCTGGTAGCATGGCATGAGTAGATAGAAAACACATTCCCTAAGCACTTTCATTTAAGCCTATCGCTTTTCATTTGGCTACGTACACCAAAGCTTGCTGGCCAAAGAGTTCTAACGCCTTCACACTCCGGGAAGCTCTGCGCCGCAGCCGGGCAGGCTCACCTTGATGCCAAGAGACATTAGAGTGAGACTTGGGTTTTCCAGGAGAACTTGACTGAAATGCTAAATAATTTTTTTTCCCTAAGTGCTAAACAAACTCCAAGGTACTGTATTTAAACCCATAAAACGCAAGACATTTAACCCACAGATCAACCCTTTTCTTTTTTTCTTTTTTTTTTTTTTTATTAGTATCAGTGAAAACAGATTAAGCCATGAATAAGTAAGAACTTAGGTTCTTGCTTATCAAATCTCTGTAAGACAAATCTTTAGCCTACAGGTATTTTTCAACAAAATGGATGTAAACAGGGAGACCTAATTCATTGGTCTCTTGACTAGGAAGATATTTTAAAAGTTATTTAACTTAAAAGAAGTGATAATAGATACAGGATAATGAAAGAATGGCTACAGAGCGTTGAATAATGCTGAAAATGCTGCAGTTTGGGGTTGGTTTTGCTTTTTAATTCAGGACAGCCTAAAATGAATTGTAGGAGGAGAATCTTGGAAACAAGCAAACAAACAAACAAATAAATAAATCGCAGAAGCCAGCCAGCCCTATTGGATGACCACTAAAACAGCTTACTTAAGAAATTAGTCTGTTTAGTTGGGATTTTAAGTACACATGGAACTGGAAAACAAAGACACAATGTAAATTTTTAGATTAGCCCAGTAACTAAGAATATGCTTTTCATTACCAGACTCGAAGAAAGTAGAAGACTAATTTCATGAGTTATATCGTATGCAAAATTACAGGAGTACTTCAAAATAAATTAAAAGCTATAAAAAGAATGGCTAATGTGAAATAAAAGCCAGCAGATGACAAAACAGTCTTCTTTAATCCAAGAGAATCTAGCTCAGTTACTGCAGGCCATTTCCGACAGCATCTCAGAACGTCACTTTTGAGATTCAAGAAATCAGATGTGACTTCCTTGTGGGTAGCCTCCTTGCCTCTTTATAATCTGTTCAGTCAACAACTGTCCTAAACACAAACAATTAACAGCTCTGAATAGTGAGGGCAATAAAATGGGTTACGAATTACAGAGCCAAGAATATACATGTAAAAATTAACACTTGGAAGGAAGATTGAAATTGTGCTCCACTCCTGCCATTCACAACTGCACCAGAAATGCTGCATAGCTCATAGCATACAGCAAGCCTCCCCAAGCATTTATGCAGTGTTCTGAAATCTGAAATGATAGTCAGCAGATGCCAGAGCAGAAGTACTTTTGAGTCCAGACAAGCTGCATAAGGTGAAGGCTGAGGATCAGGTTAATGCAGTTGCAACAACTGACATAAAACCTTATAGTCTTTATGTCATTTTTTTCCTATTTTGAGCTAGTTTTTAAGATTTGAAGATGTTGGGATGGGTTTAGCTGCATGACTTGTAAGCCCAAATTAAAACACAGAGAAGCACTTTTATTCCTAAAGCCCATATTGTTCAGCTATCTCAGGTTTTATAGAAACAATCTACCAATATCAAAGAAGTGAATAATTTAAAGTGTTCACAAGCATAACCATATGAAAGGTCTTTTCATTTGTACTGCTTACAAAGAGGCTATATGTTCCAACAGCAACAATGTTGGAACTTAACTTACAGATTTTTTTTTAATTGCAATTTTAAGTAAAAACCTAAGAAAAATGGTCGTTAAATTGCAAAAGATCTGAAGGAAGCTCTTGGTGTACCTTTAATTTAGTAGTAAGGTGTTATGGGTTCGAATGCCTCTTGAAAAATTCTACTTGTTCACTCACTGAAGTAGCAGAGGCAACTTTACCAAGCAAGAGTCATCAACTAATCCAGGTGAAAGAGTGAACATGGGTGTGGACTGGTTATTAAGAGGACAAATTAGGAAAAAATTAGAAAGCATAAGTTATTAGGAAAGCATTATGTAAAACGACTGAGAGTACAGTTAAACACTACATAGCTGTAGTTCCTTTATTGCTCTGAATGTATCAGGCTCTCAGCAATTCCCAGTTTCTAAGTTCAGAGATCACCAGAGGACAGGCAAGTTTTTGAAGTTCTGTCCTGAAAATGGAATCCCTAATAGAGAAGCATCCAGCATATGTTTGACATTCTGCAGTTGATGGGAGCTCAATTTAAGATATTCTGCAATTGGTATATTGCAAACATCTATACTGATATAGTAAAGAAAACTTTCAAACTTCTCTGCATGAGAAGGGTTGTGCTCAGTATGCAAATGAGCACACATTTTATGGTTTAGTAAGCCGAGCCAAGTATAAAATACTACGTCAATTTCAGCGAAGAACTGCATTCTCAAAATTGCTGACATTACCTTGACACGCAAAATAAAGTTATATCACATTAAACTACTTCACTGTATCTCATCCTGGCACCACAGGCATTGCTCTTCTATGATCCATCCCATTTGGGTGCTTTCTTTTAAAAGCTAAAACATAACAGGAACTTAATTGGTTAATAGAAATGCCATGCATTCATTAATTTTGTGTGAATCCTGCCAGTGCTCAAAGGATACCTTAAATTAACTCACACTAAAACATTGACTATAAAATGTCACCTTTGATATAGTATGATTCCTAACTATATTGTTTTTAACTTCAAATTCCTTCTTATTTCAAGCCTTTTAGAAATAAGCACATTCTGCACCACTGGTGAAGCAACAACATCAACTCATCTAAACTACGTGGGTTATGATTCAAAAGAATTTGTAGCTTACTTTCAGCGATCTTAAGTTACCTATTAAGCTAGTGTTTTAGCATTGGATAGTGGTCGGTATGTTTTAATACAGGCATTCAACCTGACATAGCAAGTTGTATTTTAGATCACCCAACAACAAGAAGTTTGAAAAATGTGTTCTTAACAGACTTACTGTGTAACATTTAACTTTCAGATGAAGATTAAATAAGGCGGGGTTTCTCAAACAATGGTGTGATATACACCCATTTGCAGAACTACGTAGCCTGCTGTGAAGAATGATAGCTGTGGGTTTAGTTCTATCACTACAGTATCTATTTCACGTTATTAAACAGTTCCTAAGGCCATGGTTACGCAGTCACTTGGTATTATTTCTCTTTTATCTTTTTCAAAACAGTCCTGCGAAGTAGAGCTCTTAAACCTGAACAGTCTACTTAAACCTGAAAAAGAACAGATGCAACTTCTACAATCAGAGGATACTTGTAGCTGCCAACCATTTTCTGGACAACAAACCCTTAAGTTTGCTGAATACTATTCTGGCATACATCAGCACTGCCACTGAGAAAAGTAGTGTTGCATCATCCCTCTTATCACATCTGCTTATTTCTGCACCCATTTTTTTGACAACAACAAGTTTGCTTACACAGTGAATTGAATGAGTAATTAGGCAGGCTGATAAACACACAGCCAAATCACTTCCCTATCCTGACCAGCAGTGTGACCAACAGGCCCTTCTAGCCCAAATGGGAAAATTAGGCTTACAAAGTTCAAATGCAGCATAAAAGCCATTGTGGCGCAGCTAGCTCCATTTGCTATTTCCAGCAGTAAACTGCTGTAGATACTAGGGCAGTTTCTTCACTGTTTCCTGTCCACATAAGATAAGCAGTTCTTCAGAAGCCAACTCAAAACAGAGATTAGCATCAGGGTACTGACATAGGTAATAGCTGTTTACTATCTTTATTAAGTTAACTAGATGCAGGTTGGACAGCATTAGTAAATTAGATAATTAATAATTTTTCTAGACTGTACTCTAACAAAGTTTCAGAGAGCAAAGATTTTTCATACAAATACTTCACCCTGAGGTCTCAGAAGTGCTCTGGTTGTATGCCAATAGATCACTGTACCTGCCCAAAGTCTTAAAGAACTATTTAGTATAAAATTAAAAAAAAAAATAAGGTTGAGTTTTCAGAAGCTCAAGCCTCATGCTGACTGAATGCTTTAAAGTTTCACTGGCTGTATTAAAATAAAAATACACTTTGAGAGTCTATGGGCTAAATCAAAATGGTTCAAGTATTTTGCACAAGTGTTTTTCTACCTTATTGCAAACTAATTAGAATATCTGATATAAAGGTTTTAATGTTGTCATGATGATACACATCACTTAAATAGTTTGTCACAATACGCCAATTCCAATTACAAAAAGGCGGCAATCCTCTTCACACTTTTTTCCAAACTGTCATTATACTTTCTTCAAAAGTTACTAAACATACTGTACAGATTAAAACACAATTCATTTGATCTTTCCTAATTCACTTTTAAAGAAAAATGAAAACAATTTTTAAGAACACATTCAAATTCATTAGCAGGACTTTGTGGACTAAGTTTATATCTTGGCAACTATTCTCTCTTTGGCAGGAAGTGTTGCATGTATCACAGGAAACTACCAAAATCCTGATATATAGACTGGTTTCCCTTACATTATATTTCCATTCAGCTTCCTCCGTTAATGGAAAATTTATCCCTCAGAGCACAGGGACTTAGAAACAGTTCCACATATAAAAATAAGTATCAACCGCTTCCTTCATGAGTAACAGTAGCTGTTCTCAAAATCTTTTTAGACCTGCTCGACTATGGCCAGGTGAAACTAAGATCCTGAAAGTGAAAGAAAAGAATTTTTAGACCTCGTTATTGCCAGTACTGTTAACTTCTTTTGAGGATTTTCAGCCCACCTTATTATCACAGAGGGAATGCACAGGCTACGCCAGGAGCTTTGTTTTACAAAGAGTATTATGGAGTCTTTACCAACGACAAGATGAACCTGCTCAAGCAGACAGAAATGTGGACTGCTCCCAGCAAGAACAAGTCTGATCCTCCCTGCATTACCCTTTCAAGTCATATCAATCTTTTTTTTGCCAAATCATTTTCAGCTCGATCAGTTCCCAGATACTATTCCTTGCATAGTTCTAAGACTACTTGTACTAGCACACAGAAGATGCTGGGAATGCTGTCAGGCCTGTTCCCCACTTTGGTAAGCCTAAACAGCTGGCTGATGGTTAATTTAAGAGTGGCAGCATTACAATGGAACTTCACTGTCTTGTAACTTCTTTGGAGATTTAATTACAAAGTAGAGAGGTTTACATTATGAGGAGCCTTTGCAATATTCTACTCTGCAGTTTTGTTTATAAGAACAATTTAATAGCAAAGACTAATGATTGCCTGTGAAGCTAAAGCAGAGACAGCAGCAGTGTGACTCTCCTTTAAATAATAAAATTTCTTGGACTAAAATCACACCCTAAGATGTGGTCTTAAGGACAGGAATTTAGGTTTTTGGTTACTGTTCTACAGCAGTTGCAAATACAATGCTAACGCTAACCTTTTGGGAACATGCACTAAAATTCAGTCATTACAACATACACCTCCTGTAGCAACACTTCATTCCCTGAAGAAATTACTTGCTGGCACAGAAGAAACAAACACTCCAAACATGGACTTGGAAGACCTGGTTTTACCTTTTCTCTGTCAAGCTTCCTATGTTTCTAGATATGGACAGCAATTATTTAGCAAGTGCTAATTACTTAAATTTTGTTTTAAATCACTAAACAACCAAGGGCATTACATATTCCTTAAAAAAAAATGTTAAGACAGTGGTGCTACATGGGATAGAGTTTACACAAAAACAAAGATACAGACAAATATTTTAACATACTTTCACTTCCTTCTTAATTATAAAAAAGAAAAAAAAAAAAAAGAAAGAAAAAAAAAGGAAGATCTCTCTATTTCAGAATTGCCTAGATAACATCTTCATATTATACTTCAGCTGCTCACACTGGATATCTAACTTCTCTACCTGAGAAGTTTCAGTCAGAAGTTAAATATAAAGCCAAGCAAATCTTGTAGCAGCAATCATGTTTTTCCCATGTCAAATAACTGCTAAATTCCACAGCTGCACAGAAAACAAATGCCATTTTACTACGCATCAAACAACACTTTGGGGGCCAATTTTGTAGTTTCAAATGCAATTTGAAAGTGTACTTTTCTTTAATTAAATTTGCTTAGGCAAGGTTTGGCATCTTTTTTGCAAACCAACATGCCAAGGCTGCACTAGCAGCTCAGAATCATGTGCCACTCTGTTCCCAATATGTCTCTGTTTAACCTTTGAAGTACATTAACAGTTACCACCAGAAGTTTGAATGAGTGATTACAAGTAACAATTTCACATTTATACTGGAAACCAGAGCAAACACTCCATAGAAACTGCAAACATTACATTTTAGTATATTCTAGTTAAAAACCTAGTGACTTTATTTCACCATTTATATTAAAAAAAAAAAAAAAAAAAGACTAAAATATTTAAAAACAAGTACATGTTTAAAATACCACTAACCTTCCATGAGCATGAAAATCTAGGCGCAAGAACTGATCTTCGTGCGATACTGCTCTTTTGGCACGCTGGTGTTTTTGGTGTAACAAATCCATATCATAAGACAATCCTTCATAATGTCTAATGTATTTATTTAGAGGATTTCCATACTGGCCTGAAAAGAGAAACAAGGAAAGTTTAGCATGTCTGAGAAATTATTAAGATAACAACCATATTACAAAGCTTGACACATCTGTGGAGCAAAATGGTGACAATGAGAACCTGACTCCCACACACAACATACATTTTGGTTTTCTTTTTGACCCCCTTGTATACCTCACATTCATTCTACTGTGGTCCCACAGACTGAATGCACACTTGCAGCTGGAGTACAACAGATGGACCTTGAAGGGCATCTTCCACATTAATTTCAATCAAAACTACTCCAACAATGCAAACTACATTGGGAATGCTTGAGACACGTCTCAGAAACTCACTCCTGATCCAGACATGAGTAGTGTTAACAGCTTAGCCTCTTTCTTCTGGTTCCCTAAAAGAATCATACTTCTGTTTTCACTCTACTCTCACAGCACTGAAACACCTGCTCAGGTTTATATTCTAGATGCCAGATAACCAGGAAAACTAAGAGCAAATCATGCCATCTAGCAATATGTTGTGTATTACATGGAACATTCTATCAACTGGAAGAGTTGTGTTAAAGATGCCATCACCAAAGACGCACATTGAGTTGAGTGTATTTTGGATACTTCTTTTTAAGATAGGTTCATGGTTGGACTTGATGATCTTAGAGGTCTTTTCCAACCTAAATGATTTTACGATCTTATTAGTTAACATAGCCCATGCAATCACAGAACTGTATGCACAGTAAATTGACAGTACAGCATGTATTCAATGTGAAGTGTACTTTCATATCCCAACAACAACCAAAGCCTCCATCCCCTGCTGCTGCACATCCGGCTGTGCTTCTCTTCACAAGAACAACACTTGACTGCACTTCCATATCAAAGGCCTGCTCTAAAACACCACACATGGAAAATATTGCATTGCTTGCCAAAAGTAAACACAGACTTGGGGAAGGAGCTGAGAGGTGATTCATTAAATGTGGTCAGAGACCAAAACGAAAGTTAAAATTCAAACAATAGAATATAATGTGGGAAAAAAAAAAAAAAAAAAAAAAAGAAAAAAAAAAGTAGATCACTGTGGCTTTACAACAGAGGTATGCACATAGGATTTCTTTTTGTTGTTTTTACATGCTTTCTGAAAATATTTTTAAACACTTTCAGTAATTAAAATATCCAATCATAAGAAGTTACTTAGATACCTACATCTAGAATCTACTACAGTCAACAGCAAGATCGCTTCAGTGGGTCTGGTTTCAAAGCCAGATTATATGTGACCCACATTGTATCCTATTTCTTGATATACTAAACACTGAAGCCTGGAAAGAGTTAAGGTATCAAGCAACATATATTGTTTCAAACATTCAAAGCCTAGTTGTATGTTTTGATCTATAACTTTTATCAGTAGTTAGCATGTAAGCATTCTCCCCGTTTGAAACAAAGGCTTCAGTATCCTTCTATATACTTTATACAACTAACGTAACACCAGCTTTTCTCTTGTAACTCCACAGAAGCAACTGTTTCTGAAGAACAAATCAACAATTCATTACAGAAACTACTTTGTGGATCACGGCACTCAAAGGTAAGCCTGCAGTTATCATGCAGAAGTATTTTTTTATGCAATCTGTAACAATACATTGCCAAATTTATTTCTAGAAGGAACGTTTTAGAACTGTTCATGTTCAGTAAAAATTTCTATGCAAGTTCTTTCTTTTGCTAAAGCATATTCTAAAACTTTAGAAGGTGTTTTGCTGAACTATTTGTTTTTATTGAAACAAAGCAGTTCTGTCCTTTCAATGCACTGAGATGTAATGTGGTGCTACAAACATAAAGTGAGTACAGTAAATGCACGGTCATCGTTTTTACTAGTCATAGCACATCACCTTTCACAAAAAGGACACAATTTCAGTTGTCGACAACTTCATTTATGAAGAGATTGAGCTGACATAAACCTGAATTGTCTATTGAAAGCTACAGTATAAAAACGCAGTCTTAACTACAATATAAAATTAGAACATAGAACTTGTAAGTTGCTATTTTTTCACTTCCAGGATTAATCAGTAATCTTTAAACTTTTCCTGAATGGAAAGTATAGCATTTGTTTAAATATCATAGCATCTACATTGGTATAGCAGTATCTACTACTATGTTCTGAAGTTTGGGCAACCAAAAATCAATAGAATAACATTATGCACCAGTTTCTGCTTTAGGGTTGTATTTTTTTTTTTCTTTTCCTCTCTCTTTTTTTTTTTTCTTCCCCTCCCATTTTCTGTGGTATTTACTTTAGTCACTGAATGTTGTTCTTAGTTGCATGTATGCATTTGTGCCATTGTTCCTGGCTCCCCACCTAGCTTCAAAGCCTTCCTTCCTTAACCTCCTGCTTCAGGAAAAACAGCAATTCTTTAGTTTATGCTTGATTCAGGAACCTTACACTTGATCTTTTTTCTTTTTTTTCTTTTTCCTGAAGAAATGAAGTACAGCATCTGAGAGATCACATGAAGAGTCAAACCCCCGATTTGCTCCAGAACCATTAATTCCATATAACACAGTACATCTCATAATCAGTTAATGTCAGATAAACCTCAAAGAGAGAATTCTCAGAGATTCCATGCAGTATTTCCCTTCAGATACGTATACTGACAAGGCCCAGGCATGCTCAGGGAAAGAAGCGTATCCCAAAACTTTGCCTCAGTAATATGGTACAAATAGTTATATTTACACAAGGAAAAGTTCTTGTACTAATAGCAGAATTTTGTAAGCAAAATATAAATTTACCTTTTCCTGTATTTATTACCACGAGGTCTTCTTTAAATTAATACAATGAATTTCTCAGCATCTCTATTCCTTTTCAAGGGATTAGAATGTCTGATTTCCACGCACCTCAGAGTGATACAGAAGACGACCAAATAAATGAACACTTCCAAATGCGTCACTTGCATTTAATAGGAACGTGCACAACATGATACGGCCATCTCTCTTTAAAATTCAAGTAATGATATACTGCAGATAAACTCCACTCAAATTTCCTCCCGGTACTGAAGGCCTACATATCTTACTCTTAGTCTCAAAAGTCCATCCTCATCTTGTTTACCAGAGGCTTCTTAAGTGCCTTTGCCATTCACAGAATTTGTTATTTAAGCATGTTTACATCAGTTCTAATCCCAATAAGAAACTCTACAAAGCCAAAGTTTCACCAACCAGCATGAAGAATACTGGGGGTGAGGAATGTTGTCCCTGTCTGATGTCTCTCCTATCACTTTCGGCTTACTCCCACAACACAAACCAGAAACACCTCCTTGCACATGAGACTTCTGTACCACAATTAGCCTGGGCCTAGTTGTTAGATCAGCCTGCTGAACAACATGCATTCACCTGACTGCCAGTACATGCCTTCCAGTTCCAGCTATGTGAGCCAAAAGCATCAACGTTAAGAGAAAAACTTCAGAATTAGCTGGCATAAGTTACGCAATTGCTGGCATAATTAACTGAAGTTTTAATTTTAAAATGAATGTAAGTCTGGAATATGATATGAATACTCTTTGAAAACGTCAAAACCAAGGAGTTTGTATGCGGCAAAGGTGCACATTTCTGTGCTCTCTCAACACAGGACTATTTAACAAGTTAGATTATCTTCAACTTTTCTGTGGTAGGCAACTACTACTAACACATTCTTTAAATTACTATAGGCTATTTTTTTTCCTTCAGCATTGCAAGGTACTTTTTAAACAGCATCAGGCACCTAGAAAAAGGTTTTAAAGCAGAACAGCTTCCTGAAAGGCCCCAAAACACTTTGCACCTGCTCCAGGCCTCCTGGTCACCTGGAAAGCTGAGGCTGCCCTCAGCTGAGTAACATAAAGAATAGTTTGCGAATGTGAGGAGAGATTAAAAGACTGTTGATACTAAAAAGCCTTACAATGTTATTTCTGCTAAGCAAAAGTTAAAATAAAACAAAGAGAGCCCTTCTGCTAAAGCAAAGTTACACACATTCTGCAATCACACACACTTTCCCCCAAACTAAAAACAAACATGCAAACATAAACCCCAAACCCCACACCTCCTTTTAAAGGCCCTCATGGCAAGTACTTGCCACAAGCACTCTCCCCTCTTAAAAAAAACAAAGCAGCTGCCCACCATGCAGGGCGCATGCCATTGCAGAGCCTTTCTGAAGACGGCCTTCAGACAGGGCTGAAAGCAAAGTTTCCAAATGAGCGTAAGCTTTCATTTCCAGAAACACACGTGATGGTAACACTGCAGTAGCGCCCAAAGTCTCGAATCGATTTGTGATCTCCTTTAAATAAAACCAGCCAGTAATCAAAAGTGATTCTCCTCGTCACAAAGGTAGCTCAATAAGTAACTCAGCTTCCGTAAGGTACGAATTTATAGGATGCCGACGGCAAAAGTTTGTTGAGCTGGAAAGATGACTGTACTTCCCATGCAGTACCTGGTACAAGATGTCTCAGATTCTTCTCTTGCCAGACTCGGTGTTTAAGCTGCACATCAGCATCATCGCCAGAGGCATCACAAACGCACCCGCAGACACTTCAGTGCCCTTCCTTGTGGCCCACCGGGCAGGTACAGCTGCTAGCTGCAGCTCCCCTAACTGGAGCAGTCTGTGTCAGAAAGGAAGACACCTACCACAGCATCCAAGAGCCTCGCACCCCAAGAATCTCCTACAACTGCAAGCACACAGACCTAAAACTGGGATGAACTACTGTGATTATTTTGTTGCCATCGAAAAACTATCGTTTTTTGAATTGAGACTTCAAGACATCTATTAAAATAAGCACACAACCAGAAAACCTGCAGTAAGGAATTCTGAACCACCTGCACCCAGGTGGAGTTTAAGGGAGCTGTTCTACAAATTTCGTGTATCGTGTTGCCATCAAACAAACATCAAAGATGGCACAACGCCTTTCCAGGCAACCTAGTGAAACCAGCCACCATTTTACTTCGGGGAAATGCTAGGGCAGAGGACAGGAACACAGGATACAGATACCAGAGGGTAGCAGTGGGATGGCTTTTGAGGCTGACAGGAGATTGATGTATTGACTTGCTAAACTTGATGTTGCTTTTCCCAAGAGAAAAAACCTCCAAGAACAAAGCTTTATTTTCAGGGAATTAGAAGTAAATACAAGGAGGGACTCACTCTAAACGGACTATGCAGAACATTTAGGTAGATGTCCCAAGGTGATAGTCCCTGTAAAAAATCTTGCGTGTGAGGGTCTAGAGCTTTTCAGCAGCCTTTGAGAACTTTATTGTACTTCCTGAACAGCCACTACTGCACTGGACACAGGGTGTCAGAGGCACACCCTCTCAGCTCCTACCTAAGCTCCGCACATCATACAAAGGGTGAAACGTACCCAACACTGGATTTGAGCTGTAAGCCTCTTGGCACACCTTGAGCAGCTATATATAACTGCTGTTTGGTGGTCTGGGCTAAATGGCTTTGCTGCTCATTCACGGTGTTTATTTTTTTCAAAGATTGTCAAAACTCTTTTTCTTAGACAAAATCTTTGCAGTCTGTGAGAGACAAGCAGAGGAAATGCGTTAGGGAATGTGTAAACCATGAGGATGTACAGAAGTCCATGGGACTGGAAGGGCTGCATCCCAGAGCACTGAGGGAGCTGGCTGACACCATTTTGAGGCTTTCTATCACATTGGAGAGGTTTTTGGGAGAGCGAGGTTCCTGACAACTGGCAGACAAACATCACGCCTGTGTTTAAGCAGAACCTGGAGATCTATATGCTGGTCAGACTAACCTCAGTATCTGCAAACACCATGGAGGAAATTCACATAGAAGCTCGCTCCACATGCACAAAGATTAGTAATAAGCAGCACTAAAATTTAGCAACACAAGCATCTATTATGTGTATCTGTATCATGGTAAAAGATAACATTTAACTGTCCTTTAAGTGGATAAATCCAGCACGCACTGTTCTAAAAGGTGAAGCTTATATTAAGACGCTTAGATTAAGACTTGCACAAGAATGGCAAATAGTTCAAATACAACTCAAGTTTGTTAGTGGAAAAGAAACACACAAAATACAGCATGCTGGACTATCAGAAATTGTTCAGTGCTCAAGCTAAGCTACTGGACAACTCTTTACTGCAAGCATCATCACTGATTTGCAGATTTGAAGTGCCAGCATTTGATAAAAACCTTTAAGAGAATGATTAATAGTATTTTAATTTAGATAAAATTATCAAAACATTGTATTTTTTCAAGCTGTTTTGAATTTTTGGTTAATTCTCTTTAAAAAAAAAAACGTTCCCTTTACACGGGACACTTGTTGAAAAGTATAGGTAACATTCAAATGTAGTACTTCTGTGCTGAAGCACATCAAAAGCCAGTAATCCTAAAATCTATCTCCCAACAAGAATTTCACTGAAGAATGAATCTAGGCTGTCTTTTTGTGACTGCTGGAAGAAGGGCAGGTCCTGCCACCCCTTTTCATCCTATTTTTGCTCTTCCCTTGTGCTGGCACTACAGCCAATTGGGATGAAAAATATATGTTTTCTTTTGGTCGTTAGTTTTTGGTGAAAAAAACACACATGCAAACAAAGGCCAAGTCAGGATCATTCCCCTTGACTGGAAACTTGCATCTAAGGCACAGTTAGTACAGCACCACCAGACTAACTGATGTCTGCTTTTTTTTTTTTTCTTTTCTTTTTTCTCCCTTTCTTTCTCCCCATTCCCACACAAGTCTCAACTCTTCCTCCTTGCTGGGCCTGGGTCTGCACAACAAACCAACTGAGGTGATATGTCTGGCAGGAAAGCAGTCATTTCTTTCATTTAAATTTGCAGGTTGAATTGGCTCGTCAAGAGGTGGTGAATGAGAGATGGGAATTCAGGGCCAGGGCAAGACGATGCAGCTCATGAGAGTGGCTCTGCCATAGCGCAGAACTGAACCACTTGAGCCTTCTAAAAGCAATGATAAACTACTGGCTTAGGTTCCTGGGTGATGGTATTTCAAAGTTACTATTTAAAAACCTGATTTTATTTAATTTCCACGTACACTTCTGAAATAATCACCTTTGCCAGACACTGCCTCATCCAGCAGTATAAAGTCCTAAATGTTTTAATTTTAAATCCCAGATACGTGCTAGAGGCTGAGTGCCATTTTAATGAAGGGTAGTATTCTTCTCAATCTATAGCAAGGATGCAGATTTAATCTCTCAGATACTGATAGCTCATATAAATACCTTCCTACAACTCCCCCATGTGTCCAGAAAAAATCAGAATTTCTCCCATGCACAGCGGGAAATAGGTTGTTTGATATCCTGCAGTACAAGCCACTACGACACAATTCAGAAGTCCAACAACATCGAAGGGTGTGCTCTACCAGGAAACAATTTGTCGTAGATTTGCAATGACGTTCAGCATCTGATCAGCCTAGGCAAAGCATGACCACTTGTTAATTCCAAACTTTTTGGGGGTCTCATTGCTTCTTTTCAGTATTTTCTAATACTATTCCCACACTTCTTAAAATCACCCTCAGATTTTATCAGTTATTTCCATTCCTCAAAGGACATGATAATAATTATGTAGTGTTTAATACATTTGCATGCATTTCCATAACCTTCAATGAAGCATGTTCCTAACAGTTGAGGAGAATATTGCCCCTAAGGACTGCTTTATAAATGTCAAAATTACTCATAACATCAGTCAATGAACAGATCCCTAAACTAAGCAACTCTGAGGGTATCGATGAAAATACTGAGATTCACTTCACTTTTTTTTTTTTTTTTTTTTAGGAAGTCTGAAAATTCAAGGCACTATATGCTAGAAACTTCAGATGTGTGTATCTACTTAAGGTAAATTCTACCTTTCCCCAGTTTCTTAATAATAATAAAAAAGAAAAAAAGAAAAAAAGAAAATTGGCATGACTTTTCTTCTCATGTAATTGAAACTACATTCAAAATGACCAGCTGGAATACATGTTTTTAGGAAGGTTGTATTTATTCACTGGTAGTAAAGAAATAAATTTCTAGAACAGCCCTTGAAGTTATCTAATATCAGAACCTGACCAAGCATGATCAGGTCCTATCAGAGTTAATCACTGATAACTCTTCTGTTCTAACCATAAGCCATGCAGAGGGTTATAAAGCATCAAAGTACAGGCATTGCAGTACACTTCATCTGTACAGCAACACTAGTGATTGCTTTTGGTTATGTTCCTTTTCCAGTTTATTTTTTTTTTAATTATGTAAATGTAAACGAATTTACGATCAATTGAAACAGATTTCATTTAGGCATTAAACTGTTTTCTCCTCAAATGAGCCATCAAACAAGTAAACCATAAAAGTTGTGTAGGATCTTAATATTAAAATAGACAAAAATCTTGACTTTGTCATCCGTTATTAACTGTGAACTGAAGTTGTAATCAGTTCTGTTAATCTACCATTATTTAACACTACCCCAAGAACACCACAACAGAGTGTAGACAGGGTACACAGGCATAAAGCCTTAGGTACTTCTGAAAGAATTACTCTGGTATCCCAGACAAACGTTCCAAGCTTAGTGTCACCATACAGAAGCACATTCAATAAAATACAAATTCATGTAATTTTCAAAATTATTACTATTTCATGTGTATATAGCTTAAAACTATACATCTTTAAAGAATATTATTATTTGGCTTCTAGATCTTTGTAAAACTAGTGAGCACAAGAGGCACCGTACACAAACGTAGCACAGGTAGACTCTGTTTTTCAGTTGTTTCCAGGTTGCATTGTTCTTGCAGTAACACTTAAGAAGGATGAAGTTGCGTTTTCCACAGACAATACTGTACTCCTAGAATATAAGCGTTTAAATAAAGAACTTTATAGTTCGGCAAAAACATTTGCAGTTGGTAAGAAATTCTAGAAACGTAAGTAAAAGCTAACCGATAATTCTATTACTAAAAAGCGATTTTAAATCAAAAGTTAATTTTTTTTTTTCATAATTACGTTTAGACTTTCAAAAAGAGGAAAGAGCTTTACAGGTTATTTCTGAGACGCGAACCAGCCAGCGCTCCGAGGTTCCTATCAAGCACTGTTAAAGCTTTGTTTAGAGACTGATCTATATTGCTAAGCACTGGCAGTCACGTACTTCTGTTAGTGTGAGGAGCACTTCCTACTGCCGGTAACGTTGAAGGTGTCTATTTTTCTCTCAAAGAAAAAATTAATCATGAATTTCCAAGATACATTTCATGAACCCGTTTCTACATATCTGGAGTATATGCACGTTACCATGATTTGAGCTGGAAAGCGTACTTGCCTGCTTGAAATTAAACCGTGACAACAACTCTCACAACTGGGCAATGAATTCCCCTTTGAACGAGCTCCATGCCAGCACAGTTTAGTTTAGAAAACAAGAAGGCCTTGAGAAGCGTGCCCACAGCGTTACCCTGCGGTGCCCTAATAACTGCCTGGAGTTCACGAGGGAAAAGTCACGAGCGAAACCCTGTGTGCGTGTCCCGTGCTCGCACACCGCGGGGCGAGCTCCGGCCGTGTGCCCCGCTGCTTTTTACCACACTGACCTCAGCTCGGCCGCCAGCACGCCCTGCCCCAGCTCCCTCCTGCCTGCTACCTCTTGACAAGGCGCAGCAGGCCCGGTTTGGGGCCGGATCCCTTTGACAAGCCCCAGGCGTCGGCGTGCCCGGCCGCGATAAGAGCCAAAGCCAAAGCCGAAGCGAGCCCCTCACCCAGCCGCGAGCCCCCCGGCAGCGCTCGCCGGGCCGGGAGCCCCCCGGCTGCCGCCCCCCCCCCCCCCCCGGCCTAGCAGCGGGCGGCCCCCCCCGGGCCGCTCCGGGCCCCCCCCCGCCGCGCTTCCTGGTGCCGGGCACGGGGACGGGCAGCGGCGGGGAGGCTCCGGGAAGCTCCGGGGCGAGGAAAGGGGGGATGGGGGGGGGGGGGAGGCGGCTGCCGGGACGCCGAGGAAAGTCCCGAGGAAGCGCGGCCGGCGGGGCCGGGGCGGGGGGGAAGCGGGGAAAGTCCCGGGCCGGGGCTGCGGGGAAAGGGCCCGGGCGCGGCCCCGCCACGGGAGCGGCGCGGCCGAGGCCTGGCGCCCAGGCGCGGCGCCCCGGGGAGGGGAAGGGAAGGGAAGGAAACAAGGAAGGGGAACGGGCACCGGGGAGAGCCGCGGCCCCCGCCCGCTGCTCACCTCCGGCGCCCGCCGCGCAGGAGCAGAGCAGGAGCAGCGTCCCCGCCAGGTCCATCTTCGCCGGGCCCAGGCCCCGCCGCCTCCTCCTCCTCTTCCTCCTCCTCCTCCTCCTCCGCCGCCGCCGCCTACCCACAGCGCATCCGCCCCGGTCGGCGCCGGGATGGGGAGGGAGGGGCGAGCGCCGCGCCTCGCTCCGCTTTGTCCCCCGCCGCGCTGCCGCCCGCGGATCGCCTGGCAGCGGCGGCTCGGCTCGGCCCGGCTCAGCTCGGCTCCGTTCAGCCCGAGTGGGTCGGGTTGGGTCGGGTCGGGTTCAGCTCCGCTCCGCTCGGCCCGGCCCGGCCCTGTCCGGCTGCCCCCGCCCCGCTCCCTCCGCCCGCCCCCGCCCGACGCCACCGCCGCCGGAGGAGGGGCGGGGTCGCCCCCTGCGTGCGGGAGGGGCGGGGCGGGGCGGGGCGGGGCGGGGCGGCCGGAGCCTGGCTCAGCGGCGCCCCCCGGCGGGGGAGGGGGAGGCGGCCGCGGGTAGCGCCGGGTGGGCCCCGCCTGAGGCGCGGCGGCCGCGACCCCCGGGCGGGCCGGAGCCGCCCCCCGCTCCCCCTCGGCCGCCCTGCTCCGTGCCCGGCCCGCCGAGCCCCTCGCGGTTCGCTGTCCGCTCCGTATAACAATGAGTCCCCGCTGACGGCATCGGTCGGTTCCCGAAGCCCTCCCCCCGGTGCTTTGTTTATTTACTTCATTAAACGCGCGTCCCGCAGCCGTGTGGGGCCAGCCTGGCGGTTCCTCTGCTCTGCCAGCACCTGGGGCCGGCGCCCCGCTCACAGCAGCCCGGCTCCCGCACCGCGTCACTTTAGGAACTCAGGAAAACAACAAATTTGGGGCAAAACACTGGTTTCCCAGGAGAGCCGCCCTTCGTCTCCAAACTCCCCCAAAAAGTTGTGCAGGCCCGTACGCAGGGAGCACCGCGCCAGCAAGGCGCCTCGGGTGCGGCGGCTGAAGTTGATGCAACAACGTGCGGGGAGCCCAGCAGAACCCCGAGCGCAGCGGCGGGGAGGGGCGCTCCCACCGGCTCCCACCGGCCCCCCGCAACCCCTCACGGCCCCTCAGCGCCCCGCTGCCGCCCCGCCCTCGGGGCTCCCCCCTGCCTGCCCCCGGCGGCCGCCGCCCGCCCCCACGTCCCGTCGGGGCGGAGCCGCCGCCGCTGTCATGGCGTCGCGGGCGCTGCCGGCCGGGGAGCGGCCGCTGCGGCGCCGGTAGAGCGCGGAGGAGCCGGGCATGGAGGGCCTGGCGCAGCCCCCGCCGCCCCCGGGCTCGCCGCAGAGGGGCGGCGGGGGCGCCGCCGGGGAGCTCCTCCTGGAGGAGGCGGCGGCGGGCGGTGGCGGCGGCGGTGGGGCCGGGCCCGCTGAGGCGGGCGGCGGGCGGCGCAGCCCTTCCCCGCGGCCGGCCCCCGCGGCCCCCCGGCCGCCGTCTCCCCCGCGGGCCGCGGAGGACGCGGGGCCGGCGGAGCCCGGGAGCCCCGGGGCGGCGGAGGCGGAGGCGGCCGGCTCGGGCTCGGGCTCGGAGAGCGGTCCCGCGGGGGCCGGCCCCGGGAGCAGCGGGGCTCCCAGCCCGCCGGGGGAGGAGTCGCGCAGCCTGGAGTCGCTGGAGTCCTTCTCCAACCTGCACTCCGGCTGCCCCAGCAGCTCCGAGCTCAACAGCGACGCCGAGGAGGCGGCGGCGGCGGCGGCGGAGGCCGCCCCGGGGGGCCCGGCCCCGGAGCCCGGCGGGGAGCGGCCCGCGGCGGGCGCGCAGCTGCTGCCCGCCTCCAAGGAGCGCTTCCCGGGCCAGTCGGTGTACCACATCAAGTGGGTCCGCTGGAAGGAGGAGAACACGCCCGTCATCACCCAGAACGAGAACGGCCCCTGCCCCTTGCTGGCCATCATGAACGTGCTGCTCCTGGCCTGGAAGGTAGCGGGGCTGCGGGCGCTGGGCGGGGCGGGCTGGGGGCTGCGGGCTGGGGGCACCGGCCGGGAGCCTGCGCTCAGCCCCTGCCGCTCCCAGCACGCGGAGAGCTGGGGGATGAAGAGCGGGAGCTGCGGGCGGGCTCTGGGCGCTGCCCGACCGCTGCTCGGGGGTGGCACACGGGGCTCACGGTGTTGTTGCCTCGCTGGAGAAGTCAAAGCCTAGGCGGTGCTTTTCTAAACGCCGTGTTGTTGGCAGATGTGTCGAGGTTTTTAGGAAATATTTCTAGGCATAGCACTGAAAACTTAGGCAACGTTTTTGGAAGATGGGTTAATTCTGAAGCGAGGTGTATGCAGGATTTAACAAGTACAGGTTTGCGATAGGGATGTGCTCGCACAGTTACGTGGCAGGGATTGTAAATCAGGTCGTGACCAAGTACTGCTGAGACCTGGAAGTTCTTGTGTTCTGCATAACCAGCGTGGATGCGACTTCCTGTACTCTTAGAGCAACTTCTAAATATTTAAAATAGGCGACTTGAACGTAAGGCGTAACATAATTATTAGCGTTTACAGGTAAAAGGAACATCAGTTGGAGAAGAGCTAGTGAGCTGTGTGTATTGCAAAACAAGAAGGGGTCCTTTTCAAAAAACACTTACAATTCAACCCCAAAAGATGGACGAGATGATAGAATGAAGTTTTAGGATAGGAAAGCTTTATGAGAGTAGATCTTATGTTGTAGTATGAAGGGGAATAAATTTGGTATTGGAGGAGTAGGAGGCTGTTCGCAGGTATAACAGGTGATAAAGAAGAAGACCAAAATTAAAACAATAAGAAGAAATTTGTTCAGAAGTGATTTTTCAGAAGATTAGTGATGGGCTGTGTGTTTTGTTTTTGTTTTCTAAGTTGATGTCCCTGTACGCTTTCCTGAGCAGAATAGCTCATGCGTCAGGAGGAATGCTGTGGGCTCAGACTCTGTAATATTGATATTTAGACATTGGTGAAAGCAGTACAGGGCAGTTGTGTGATTTTAAACTATCATCTTATATAGCAGCTCCTGCCTACCTCAAGAGGGTGTGAAGGTCTTTATAGACGTCAGTATTTAATGCTTTCTTCTTATGCTCCCTCTTTAATGTGTAGAGATGAGTACAGGGCCTTGGAGAGCTTGTTCTCTATCATTAGTTGTGGTGGGGTTTTGAAAGAAGTGGCTGGTTTAAGGATTTACCTTTTTAATTGTCCATTTAATGAAAGAATATAAATGGGACTGCGCTGTCCTTGTTGTTTGCTCTTAATTTTTGAGAGGTTTTCTTCCTTAGCGTTCTTCCTTTCATTCCACAATTATATAATAACTTTCTTCTGCTGTCCTCCATGCAGAATTCTATCTGACAGTCTGCTTTGATCAAATATTATGTTAGCAATACTTAATGTGATATCAAATTTTATGAGTCGGTGGAAATCAAAATGCATCTTTGGAGTGCCTTTACACTTCTTGTTGCTAGCATTACAGAAAGGGTTTTCTATAATTCTATCAGTTTGTATAAAACCTCAGCAGAATTTACATGATTTGCAGACAGACAGCAATTCAGCAGTTTAGGTGAAACTGCCAATATGTGACTATTTATATGCTTCAGTGTTTTCTTGTTAGTTGGTTGTGTATTTCCCCTGCCTGTAATTGATTCTCCTAATTAGCGCCTCTCCAAATTAGCCTTTCTTTTCCCCAGTTTATAGTCAAGAACCATGTTGGCATTGTTTGGAGTGGCAAGCTTATTGGCAGCTCACCTGCACATCATTGACAGTAGCCAGCTACATACCAAGGCTGAGGATGGACATCCACATTCTTCTCCCTTCTGAACCAAGATGAACACTAGATTGGGTCAGGTAATTATGATTTGGGAACAAGGGAGCAGACAAAGAGTTGAAAACAGGCAAAAGCAGAGCGAGAATACCATAGCGTGTGTTAGATGAAAGGGAATTAATGTGGCAGGGGAAAAAATGCAGTAAAAAAAGGAGATGAGAATGGGGAGGAGGGGAAATAACTTGAATAGAATATAACGATGTAAACAGTTACACTTTAGTGCCTCTTCCCTGTATCCACCACTAACCTTCCTTCTTAGAACTCTGTCATGACAAGGGTGAGTGTTGTGGTCAAGCTGTAGGTAAATATGGTCTCAGATAATGCATGGAAGTTCTCAGAGTTGAGAAGTGTTACAGTCAAAATGTTAGTTTTCGTTTTCATAATTATTTCCCTTTGGATGTCCAATGATATGGACATTGCTTATCCCAGAATGGGAGTGATAATTTTGAGATCCAGTACTACACGCAGAAGTGAAGGTTGAATTTAGATTTTTGTTTGTGATGAGTTGCACACAATTTGTTTAGAACGAAAATTTACCTTTACTTCTTAATAATGTAAACCATAATCATGGCACTATTTGTACCTTAACCTCAAATATATATTAAGGAGAACTCACTTTTTCCAGATGTTTCAGTGCCTCAAAATTCAAGCTTCTTACCCCTGTGCTAGATTATCATTTTAAATGTTAGCAGGTGTGTGTTCTCCTGTCTGTGTCCCAATTGCCCTCCGATAAAACATATTATTACTATTATTTTTTTGAGATAGCATCTCTTAACTCAGTGAGGGCAATAGGTAGGATATTAATTTGCTTAAAGGATTGCAATAGCTATGATACAGGAAGACCTAATAGGTATTGTACCTTAAACACGTCATGTACTCAAAGTATTTCTTCCTAGTGGTTCTTGAAAATCTTGTTCATTACTTGAGCAAGATTCTTCTCTGTTCCTAGTCACTATTCAGCTTTTACTATGTCTCAGGGGAGGTATTTTTGAGATTAGATTTAAGATCTTTATTTAATGATGCAAGCATAAAGACTGCTTGAAAATAATTGAGTGTTGCGCCTATACGTACTTGGCTGTGAGACAGTGGCTTGGCAATATGTGGGTTTTTGGAAATTCCGAAATAGTAGCAAGGAGTCTGGATGTACAACTCTGAGGTGGCAGATTGTACGAGTCGCACTTTCAAATGTTACAATTATCATTGTTTTTCTCTTGTTTCTGCAGACTGCCTTTAGGAGCTAGAGCTGATGAGTTGTTAAAAAGAAGTTACAGAAATGCTCTAAATCAAAGGAAAACAAAAGCAGTATGAGACCAAGTTGAAAAAGTAACTGTTGTGCACAACAATGTGGAAACCATTGAGGCTTCTGTGATGGAAATCATAGAATCGTGAATGAAAACAAAATGAAAAAATGACTTTTCATGAAAATCATAAAATGAAAACAAAAGTAGAGCATAGAAATAAGCACACAAAATGTATGTCAAAGCATGAGTTTTCTGATACAGAGCAGCTTTGGATACAGTCTTTCAGCTTGCTTAAAACTGCAGACTGCTCAGTTTTCCTTCAGGACTGTGGCTTGCTGTGTACTTGAGCTAGCAATGTGAAGCTTGCTTTTCGAAGTACCTTTTGTGGTATTTGTTAGACGTAGTCCACTCATTGCTTTCTGATAGCTTCTGGCATTGTATTAGACTGCAATTTTGTGTGGGGTTGTGGAATAGCCCTCCTTAAGACTTACTGTATGGTGATTGGATGCTGGAAGCTTAGTAAATGTTCCAAGGAAGTCTGTGAACTTTAACAGAAGGCACAGAAACTACATATCTGAAATAGGCAACACAACACGAATCATATCGGAACATAAAATAAGCCTAAGGGAAAACATATTTAAATAGAAATATAAATAACTAATACTAATGAAGTCCTGGGAGGTGAATACATAAGGAGTATCTTGTTCAAGTTTTTTTTATAGGAGAATAATTCTAGTAGTATATACTGATATCATCTTTAAAAGTTTTATAGATCACAGCCCTCTTAACAACTGGAAGGTTTTAAGAGCGACAGTACCTGCATGCCTAGTTACACAGAACCCCATGAACTCCTAGTTAGATGACTGTAGCAGTTCTGTAAATGAATGTTATATAACCACTGATGCTTACGTGTATCCAAACTGAGGTGCAGCGGAGAGAGAGAGAGTAAAAAAAAAAATTGCTAGTTAGAAATTTTTAGTGTTAAGTTCTTGTAAAAATGGCCTGTTTTTCAGAGGAGCTGCGTACAGTATGCTCCTGCTGATATCCATTTGGTTTGTTGGAGTCTGCAGTGGCAGTGCCTAGTTTGAGGTCTGGCATTGGCTCGTTACATGTGTTCTGCTTTTCCTTTTTACTGAGCTAAACCTTCTTATGGCCAGAATTTGCACAGATTGCTCAGATGAACTTGCTCAGCTTCTAAGATGAGTTGCCAGTGAGTTTCTGATGAATGCTCAGCAGGCGCCTTGGCAGTTTTCCTCTGCATCTGTGAGATGAGTTGAGCTTGCAGATCAATGGGCCTGTACTTGTGCATTTTCCAGGACAGGAAGCCTGCTCTAAGGGACTGAAGGAACCCTGTTTGAGAGGGGAGATGTGAGATTACCAGGCGGTAACACATACTATCAGGCTATGAGTTTATGAAGCTTTTCCTGCAAGGCAAGAGATATGTTTGTAGGAGATACTCATCACCTCTTGCTGGCGCAGGCTGAAGCTACCCTTCTCTCTTCCAGAACACTGAATTGAGAGAGTTGCATGCTGTGAATAAGTATGTTTTGAGACTATGAATAAAGCCAATTAGAAATGTTTATGGTCCCTTTCTTTATGCATAGTATTTACAGAAGTGTTAGTTTCAGTGCAGAGCTATATTACTTACTTTTTTTAGGCCCTTCTGAAGTGTTAGAGAATACAGTTGGAATTATCTCAAGTCAGTATTATTTCATTTCCCAGTTTGTAGTCTGTTGCATAGAAATGGCATAGGTTTTGCCAAACAAACTGTTCAGTATGAAAATTTGTTTACGAACTGTTTTTTAACTGCAAAAATGTCTCAACTGTACCTCACATAGTTGGTTAAGAAAGACTTTTTTTTTTTTTTTTTTTTTTTTCCCCAACTCCAGAGGGTTGGAAGGAAGCTCGAATGAAAACTAGGCAAGGTTGGGGGAGAGATTAGGGAGGAAGACAACGAAACAGCAGTAAAAGGGTGCTGGAACTGGGTGGGAGCTGAGGAAATGCATTTTTCCTAAAACATGAAAGTAATGTAAAATCCAGCAACAAAGCACGGGCATGTATTTGTAAATTTTCTGTCCCTCCAAAGAAGTGTTGTGGACAACAGCTTTCACTACTACTGCTTACATTGTTTTCTTCTGTTGATTCATGTGGAGCATGGCTGTGGTCCTGCGTGATTTTTGTCTCCCCACTTTAGTTTTAAGGTATTTTTCTTTCCTTTTTCCTCTTTGTTGTGTTGTCTTTCCTGTAGTTCAAGCGCTCGCAACGAAGCCCTAAACAGTTAGGAAATGTTGTGTTTTCTGTGTATCGAGGCAGTTTTGTTGAGAAGTACTCATGACTGTTGGAGCCCAATTAGCCCGCTGTAAAGGTGTGATCGAGGTCTCATGAAACATGCACTGCCTAAAATTATGCTGTAAACTAATCCATTATCTTTGTTTAGCATTTAATTAAGCTGTTAATTTTGGTATTTAGCTTGTTAAAATATCTGACTGGGAGATTCTGCAGACACGAGCAAAATTGCTTTGATTCAGTTCTTCAGTTAAAAACTAAATAAATTCCTAACCACCGCAGTTTGAGGGAAAATTGAGATTTATTAACCAATAACACAAATACATCCCTTAATCCATAAAGTCTGAAACAGTAATATATTTATGCCATGAATATGCAGAGTTTAAATATGGGCAAACCAAGTAATTATGCTTTATAGCTGCTGTTTGTAACGTAGGCATGCTTCTAGATTCTCAAAATTGACACAGAGCAGAAATCCCCAAGTAATGCTGGCTGAGCTGATGCATATGCTTAAAAAACAAACAAGCTATCTTCAGTCCTGAAGAAATCATAACATTAGTCCTGCTAATAGTTGAAGTGGCGTGATAATTTTTCTTGATGTGATGTTGATACAACCATACTGTTTGTAATCCCAGGACTGTTTGGGGTTGAGGTAGTCTCATTCATTCTGTTTCGTGCTGTTGGATGTGCCTTAGCAGCAGTAGTGACCCAGCCCCAGCTCAGGCAGGATCAGGGCTGTGCACAGCTAATTGTTGCTCGGGTTTAAATGATACCAGCTCAGAACTGGATGTGTAGGAATCAGCTTTTTAAGCCTTTAGTCCTGTTACCTATGTGGCAAAATACTTTGTGTTTATGTGCACACTGAATAGGAATATTGTGAACAGGATCAAAGATTCTGGAAACATTTAGCATGCATAGTGTTAGTGAAACTTAACCTGTTCCCCATACTTTTTAAGGCATTTCGAGAGTTGCAATCAGTCGCTGCTCGTTTAAAAGATGCTTTCAAAAATGTATGTGCTTATGAATGCATGACTGATTTTTTTTTCTTGTTTAATTCATATACTTTTAAGTTTTTTTGGAAGTAGCAGAACTAGTTAAACTTTCTTGCAAACTTATGCTTCACTAATTTCCTGCTTTACTAACAATTTATAGCCCCCTAATCTTTAACTCCAATGCCTTCAACTTTTATTCTTATCCTTCCCCAGATCCCTGATCGTACTGTCAGCCTCTTTCTGGTGGAGAATGGTGATCAGTGTTAAGGAATTTGATTTTATATATATATATATATATATGTGTGTGTGTGTGTATATACATCTCCTAATACTCAAATACCAGACTTTCTTGACTTTCTCTAGTAAGATGTGGAAGAGAGGATGAGATGAAAAACTGATGAGAAAGTTTAAAAAATAAAAAAAAAAAAAAATAAATAAAATAAAAAATAAAAAATAAATAAAAAAAAAAATAAAATAAAAATAAAAAAAAAAAAAAACAGAAGACTCCTGTGTTACTCCTTGACACTGCCAGAAGCATGGTTTTGTGTGAATCTGTGCTTGGGCTTTTGGTGCAGGGAAATATGTAAATGGGAGTGAGCAACCAAAGCATTTACCCAGGATGCTGGATGGAGGAGATGAATCTAAGAAGTTTTTGGTCTTGACAGCTGCCAGGGTGGTCAGTTGTAGTACGTGATGGTGACAGGAATGGATCAGGGAGAATGGAAGCTTCACACTGAGTTGTGTGTATTTGGCCTTTCTGTAAGGAGTTAAACTGAACCCTTGAAATGTGAGCATGGGATGAGAGGCTGGGAGGTCATTTCTTCAAACCTGTGCGAGTCTTGTCTTCCCTGTCTCAGCAGCAGCTGCCCCCAGATTTTCTACAGCCTCATATCTGTTCGCTGGAACTGTTGAGTTAAGACCAGTTAAGAGATATAAAGAAGTAGTTTTGTTGTTGTTTGTTTTTTATACTAAGTGTGGCTACATTTCTCAGGCTGTTCTTCCTCCATGCTTGCAGCTGAGCTATGGTGAACAGCGTAAACTCCTGTGAAGTTGAGGGGGATGTTGGTGAGAGGTTTTGATGGGAGAAGGGAGCACTAGGACAGAGCTGCAACTGAAAGAGTACTGTGTGCATGTGGTTTCTCTAAAAACTGAAGTGCAACCTTATCCTTCTCATAGCTTTTCTTTAGTAGAAGCCCTGCTAGGCTAATGGTCTCACAAATTGGTGAGCCAAATGTGATCAGAAGACTTCAGGCTAGAAATACCTTATTAATACTTCCTAATCTGCATTGTTTTGAAATTTTAAAGAGAATATCCTTTTACTTTCACAGGTTAAGCTGCCACCGATGATGGAAATCATAACGGCTGAACAGCTGATGGAATATTTGGGTTAGTAATTACTCACAATAGATAGTTTTTGCTTACGTTATACTTCTTAGTGAGTAGAAGGATAGGACTGTTATGTACTAACATTTTTTTTTTAATCTAGCTTTACTTGAATGCATATTTCAAGAAAATTACTCATGGTATTCAGTAACACGTTTTTTCTCAACAGTTTTTAAGTCTTCTGTACTGTTTTCCTAAGTTGTTAGCCTAATGATGCAGTTGATGCAGTTTAGTATGCCAGTGTGTCGGTAGATTTAAACTTATTAATGTCTTTTAATGTTTTGTTACAGTCCACAGAATGGAACAAGTCAATTGTACTTTAATTGTCAGCAGTAACTATAATCCTTGACCCAATTAAAGTAACATGAAAAATGAATTTAGTTGTCATGGTGACTGGGGTCTCATTTGTGGGCACTGTTCCATTACCAGATTCAGTCTTCAGCAAAACTGCAGCTGTTTCCATCTGACAAGTCTAACTTCAACAGCTCAGAGTGATCCAGATGTTACAAGTGCATTTGCCCTAGTTCTTAAGCTATATGCACCACAGATCCTTGCCTTTGTAGCCTAACAAATGTAAAACATTTAAGCTTAATATACTAACTAGCTTTGGTATTCTGAAACAGAAGAAAAACTTACTATATTCTTTCTTTTTGTTTGTAAAGAAAGCTTCTCAAAAGCCTACTGATGAATATTCCAATAGCTGAAAAAGTAGTTAATGACTTAACTTGGAAAAAAAAAAAAAAGACACACCAACATCTTTTAAGAACTCTTATTTCCTGTGCCTAAACACTCTTTTCTAATTGTATTGATAGAACAATGCTATCTGAAATCACAATTGGCTAAACATGTGCCTTGAAGTGTCTTCTGTCTTCAAGACATATCATTTTCTGGAATTATTTTATTAAATTGAATCTCAAAATCGTTTTCTTAGATCGTTTAGATTCCTATTTAGTCAACAGGATTAGCAGTTGCCAAATTGTTCTCCTACAGCTTAAAAAGAACTTTGAGGAAAAAAAAAATAAGCCCCTCAACCATACTGAACAATTTGAAGAGGTGATAAAATAAGAAACCTATGATGATGCTTTTATTAAATCTATAGAACTTCCTTGTGTAGAAACATAGTTTTTAGAAATGAAACAAGGAAATAAAAATGAAAAGCATAGAAATAAAATTGAAAATTCTGGGTGAGGCAGGTTATGGAGACTACAATTTTTGGTCACCAAAGTTTTTGCAAATCTGGAACCCCTATACCTTGATTAACTGATTAATAACCTTTATGTTGCAGACACAGATGGAATACAGGCCATTCATAATTATTAGTGTATGAAAACATATTGAGAAATGTCCATAGTGTCAGTCAGGATGAGCAGTTGCAATTCTTAAATTGTGTTATGCAATTACATGTTTTATTGTGAACAGTTTTGACTTTTTATGAATCAAGGCAAAGAGGGAAGGTAAATAATTAAGAGACTGGCATGATACTCTACGTGATTATGGAATGCTGTTTTAGTAATGACATTTGAATTTCACTTCTGAATATATGACCTGAATATTTAAAATATTTTTTTTTTTTACTTTGTACTTATAATTCAGGCTATAAAACAATGGCATCTCATTTAACAGAAAGCTTAAATTGTTATATTTATGATCAGTTAGCTTCAGTCAGAAGTGTCCAAAGAAATGTTGAATAAACTATATTTTTGCTTTTTTTAGGAGATTATATTCTTGATGCAAAACCAAAAGAGATATCTGAAATTCAGCGTCTAAATTATGAGCAGGTAAGAAGCTGCTCCTAAAATACAATTGCTTATGTAAGATACTAAAAGGTACTATTTTTTTCCTCACTTAAGGTTTACTGATTTGTTAAGAACCAGAAGCATATTAACTGTTATTAGTAGTCTTCCCTTTTCTCTAGGCTTGATGTAGAGTATTATTTGTAAGTATTTCTTATTAGCAAAGAAAAATTTCTTACCCGTTAACATGAGAAACTACTGCTTTTCTTCTTGCAATGAGTGTAGCAAAAGAATATTTTTTGTATTGAGGAAGAATAACAGGGAATAACAGGGGATGCACATGGAAGTGTGTAACAGGGTGGCTGCTCTTTGAAGTCTTCTATTTTGCATTCTTCAGCATGCTCCACTCTGTGGTCTCTGCTAGTCTTTCACTGATGATAACAGATGAAATGAGATCTGGTTTTAAGTGTTGATGGACAAAAAGAGGTTGATTCCATATTATACAAGGCAATATTATTTACAATGACCACTGTTTTATCACAGAAGTCTTTCTACATTAAAAGAAAATGTTATTCTTTTCCAAAAATATTGATGTATATATGTATCTTGGAGCAAATGTTTCAAGCTCTGTGATCACAGCTGTTTCGTTTTGATTACTTGTGGGGGAAAAAATGATTTGAATTTAAGTATTTCAAGCTAGTTCTCTTTATTGTTAGGTTGTCTTTTCTTGCTAATGTTCAGTGTTGAAAACCGAAATATCTTGGGATAATTTAAATTAGAATGAAGATTGAATGGATTCTTTTAAGAACCTTCCAAAATATGGCTTATATCAAGTTACATGAATTCTCCTTGCGATAACTGCTATATTTTTTTTTCCCCACAAAATGCTACGCTGTTAAAGATTATAGCAGTAATCAAGTTACAGGAGGTTGAAGAAAATTATATACCTGGTAAAATTACAACCCCTGCGGCTTTCTTGTGCTAAATATATGTATTTACTAAGTAAATGTCACAAATCTTTTTGGTAGATATGTAACTGTACAATTTTAAAGAAACCTCCCGTTCTAGGAGTATTCTACATTCCATTCAAACATACCTGTAGATGCACTTGTGATACTACATGAGAGGGAAAAAGGAATTAGGTAACTGAGTCTTATAAAATTATTACATTTCAGAAGCATTGCAACTAGTCTTGGTGTTACTCATAGTTTTGTTTTTATCATGTCACACAGTTAACACTCTGCCTAAAACAATATGTTTTTTTCTTACAACATTGAAGAAATTTGTATATTCTTTAGAATACCAAGTTACAAGATGCATGGAGTGACTTCTTAAAAATACTAAGATCTGCCTTATGTTCTAATGTACAGGCATGTGTTGTGTTGGCATCCTGCCCTATTAATTATCAATCTATTAATTTGTCTTTTAATATGCTGCCGAAACAAGTGTTCCTATCAATGTATTGATTATGTTACTGTTTCATGAAGCCAGTTATTTCAAATTCAGCAAATTGCTTCTGGAGTGATGAAATGTCATCTCTACATACCCCACTTACACCTTGTTAGCCTATCTAGCTCTTTAATAGTTTCCTCGTTATCTTCCCTTATTGAGCCCATTAGTTGTTGTTTTGCCATTAACTGTCTTATTAAAAGAAGACAGAGGCAACTGTCTTTCATGACCAGTGGGCTTAGTCTGTGAATCTTGTCTCTGTTTCATTTCTGATCTGTATTTCTCTATTTTTGTTGTGCCTTTTTAACCATTGTTGCAATCCTGAATTCCTCTTAAGCAACAAATGTTGCAAAACCAAGCAAACATAAAAACTCTGTTTCCCTGAATCTCTTGCAAACACTGAAGTACTTTCTGAAGATATTCTTTGTGCATTCTTCTCACTTGGTAGAAAATACTGCAGGCTTCTAAGCTATGTCTTTTTTTGTCCTTGTGGCATGTGTGGCTTAGCAAGTGTGAACTTCATCATTTAGACACCAAAATTGCAGTGTTTTAGTCTGTGACCAGAGAGATGCTATGTACCGTGATGATACAAACAGCAACACTGCTTCCTTTCAAATAAGCATTTTATATACAAATCCAATTGGACAAACTTGCATTTAAGTGTGCACTTGGCAGTGGCATGAATAATGTGAATGTGTTGAAGCTAATTTCTCCTTTTCTAATTTTTTTTAAGAACTATTGAGTTGCTGAGAACTATGTGATTACAAGGGTAACTACTAAGTGTACAAAGCTCTAGTTGGTCACCTGTTTCCTTTTCTTTCTGTTGTCAGAATATGAGTGATGCAATGGCAATTCTACATAAATTACAGACAGGCCTGGATGTCAACGTGAAATTTACAGGTGTACGAGTATTTGAATACACACCTGAATGCATAGTGTTTGATCTTCTTGATATCCCTTTGTACCATGGATGGTTAGTGGATCCCCAGGTAACTTTTTTTTTTTTTTTTCCTTTTTCCATATAACTCCAAGAGAAAATAAATTACCCAAATTTTATTGGGGTAGGAGAGATGTTTCAGAATTTTAACTGCAGTCAATAATAATGAATATGTTAATGGATATTCTTAAATCTAGTTTAAAAAATATATATATATTTTCCTTAGAGGAGTGAATCCAGACGGTACTTGTTTTTTTTCTACAGTAACTTTGCAGAGGTTAGGTATTTTTTGAAGGTAACATTCCAAACCCACTAAACTGAAATCACAGCAGTGTAAATGAGAGTTTTTGTTCTGAGACACATAAGAAGTTGCCAGATACAATGTACCAGTTAGTGTTTTTGAAAGCTCAAGAGAGAGCACTTGGAAGGAATGCAAGGTTACTTTCCTCTCCAGTTTACGTTTGATTTACATCTACCAGTACCAGCTTTTGAGAACTGAGGACTTTAGAACCAATTAAGGAGAACTGCATCTTTCACAAAAGTAAAACTTTTTAAATGTTTTTTTTCATGATATTCAGGTATTATTTAAATAAACAGTAAAAATGATACTGCTTACTTAAGGTGAAACTGAGGAGTTTGTCTGGAATAATCCGCCTCTGAGATTTTTATTTTTTTTTCCCTCACACCTTATTCATGAAAGCTACTATTCTCTTATTCCCCTTTCTTTATTGGAAAATGGCTTTATTATAATTTAGCATAATGGTGCCTATCAAGAAGAGATCGTTATAGGCAAATGGACTCTGTCCCAGGATGCATGATTTTGATATGACCTACATGGCTTATACCATAGCAGATCACAATTTGTAACTGTAGTTCTAAAATGCAGTGTATCAACAGTGTCTTTTAATGATGCTTTATGTTAAGATCCACTGGGATTCCTAAATGATGGCTGTTCTTTTTTGCAAAGATAATAAGCTCACTGTAATTATAGTTATTTACATTTTTGTGTGTCTGTTCATGAGGTGAAATCCTATAAAAACTGATTTTTAGAAGTACCCATTTTTCTAATGAAGTATAATGCTTACAAAGAAAACAATGTTGATGTGTATGACACATATTCAAGATGTTAGCATTTACCTGAATGCTAGGGGGTTCTGTAACTTGAGCTGTGAACACCATAATGGAGAAGTAACTGGAAGGGAGAATATCTCTGTAACAAACTGCATCCCATACTCTCTTCTATCCAGGTTAGCAACAGCTTTTGATATTAAGTGTTATCTTCAGGGATCCGAAATAGGACGTGAGACTGCAAGATGTTTAACAGTCTGATGTAAATCTTTTTGGCCTAATATTCTTAGGAGGATAACGTTCTTTATTTGTTGAAACTTAAAAAAATAAAATAAAAAAAAAATCTTAAGAATAATTAGTCTAAGCTTATAATTAGTCTAAGCTTACAGTTTTGTTCCGTTCTTCACAAAGATAAGTTCTCCTGTTCTCTCCTGCTCCAGGTTGCTGATATAGTAAAAGCAGTTGGTAACTGCAGTTACAATCAGCTAGTGGAGAAGATAATTTCTTGTAAACAGTCTGACAACAGTGAACTGGTTAGTGAAGGTGAGTAACTTTTTTCTGTTCTTTATCTAATTATCTGCCCTACTGAAACTTAACTTCTTACTTTGAGTGTGGGTCATGGTATGTAGCAATATAGGTGTGTAGCTGCGTGGTATCTACTTCCCCTGGGTAGACAAACAGAACTGTGCTCATCTTAACTTTTCTGATGCAATTCCTAAAACAAGGATCAACCTTGTTCTCTCAATATATGAAATGTGCCTTTTTAAAAGATGGATATAACTTCCTTTTATAAAAACGTAATATGGGCAACATTCAGATTTCAACTTGGCAATGTATCATCTCCTATAATTATTATATAATTATATACTACACAATGAGAAGCAAAAACTCAGTGATACCAGTGGATACAGCACTTTTAAATAGGAGAGGGTTATTTACAGTGCTCAGTTTTTTAATCTATTTGTTTTCTTCTCTCTGAATGTGGTCCCTTATATTTGTTGTAGTAAGGGGGCACTTTCGTAGAGAGGAAATTGGGGGGGAGGCACATGAGAATAATTTAATTGTTGCATTCAAATTTGCACATAGGTGTAAATTTGGTGAAAATAGGTGATTGCAAGTCTTTAGAAATCAAAGAAGAGGATATCCTCTTTTATTGTTACTCTATAGTTAAAGGAGTAGTTTTTGTCTTGGTTTAGTCTTGGGTTTTGGAAGAATTCTTACGGTTTTATTTGCTTGGCATATTATCCTAACGATATCTCTTGCATTATTTTTTGTTTGGCCCACTTTTATGGAGGTTAGTTACTGAGTAGTGAATGCAGTCTCAACGTTCAGAACCACCTGCTTATCCAGGGCAGAGAGTTAGCAGTCTTACAGTACTGTGGTGAGGACAAAACACAGCCCCCTTTTTTTTTTCCTGTGTATCTTGGCATTAGACCAACTGTATATAATGAGCAGTGTCCACATTCCACTACCAGTAGTTATAACCCTGGGTCTCTAGGTTAAGCTTAGGTTAAACTTGTTTTTAACTCAACCTTAGCAAGACAAAACAGATAAAAATGAATTTGTAGGGTTTTCACTTTTCTTTTTTCTGTTAGTGTCATCACAGCAAATATTTTGGCTTACTTGACATAAAGTGGGGCAGGGAAGATTACCAGGTATTTATATGTTTTGAAGTATGTAACAGACCCATAACAATATGTTTTGCTTTTGTAGGATTTGTAGCTGAGCAATTTCTAAATAACACAGCTACACAGTTGACATACCATGGGCTGTGTGAATTGACTTCAGCTGTCCAGGAAGGAGAGCTCTGTGTGTTCTTCAGGAATAACCATTTTAGCACTATGACCAAATACAAGGTATATTCAGTGTTTTCATTGTTTTTAATTTGGTGGGTTTTGTTTGCATTTCAAAGCAAATCTTGATTTTTCTGTCTTGAAAAAGAAATAAATTTGTTCTTGTTAAGTAAGGATGAATGTAAGGTCTATCACGAATGCTACTTGCAATGTATTGATTGCAGTCTTAGATATGAGGATCCATTATCACTTGAAATCTTACTGTAACTTTTCCCTTTGTGTTCTGTTTGTTTCTTGTGTTAACTCATTTTGTGGTTATGTGTAATGACGTGATTTTGTTATGTGGTTTAAATTTACTTGAGTATGTGAGTGGCAAGGGTAAGGTTAATGGATTCATTTAATTTGTTGTTCCTGAGGATATGGGATTTTCTTTTATTTGGGCCAGGAATTGAGTAGCTCTATACATGTATCCTGGTGTTCAGAATACCAAGTATCTGGGGAAGTTGAGATGAGCCATAATATCGGTTCCCTTTGTTAGAGAGGCAATTGAGTCTGAAGATAAGGAGACAAAATGGTGAGAACTGTGAAAAGAGTACTGCAGAATGTTAAAAGCAGGCGACAACTTGAATGTTTCTGATACTCCTTTTTCCATGGACTGTAAAATCTGGCTCAGGCAAGTTTATAGTCACTTATGGAGCATCTTTGTTCTTAACACAACTTTGCCTCTAAGGTGATTGTGTATTTCTACATATCTGAGTGTTAGGCAGAACAGGTTGCAATAAAGCTGCCTCCTAAGATTTAATCATTCCCTTCTTTTCAGTGATAAAATCATGCATTTTGAAGTAGATTTTTCCTAGGATTATGATATAAAAATCTTACATGTAGTTAGATATTTCTCTCAAATGAAAGTATAGTGAGTTCTTAAATTTGTATACAACTATTGAAATTATGTGTTGGTTAGCTTTTTTTTTTTTTTAAAAAAAAAAAAGATTAATTCCATGGACATAACGTTACAAGATATAAGATATCAAGAAACTGTCTTAATCAAGACAAATTCTTCATTATTTTAAAAAGTTAGCAGTAATCTTTCCATCTATTTCCTAGTTATTTGCAGCAGCTGTATGACTAACTATATTCTTGATGATCAAGGAAGTCAGAAACAGATTTGACTTGGGCTTTTAGCCAAGATTAGCTATCTGAAATCTGTGTACTCCAGGATACTCATGAGTGCTAAATACATTGTTGTCAGAGTTGAGATTTCTCAACTGCTTTACTATTTTATTAGATTTAATGTTAGCTCTGTAGATTTTTAATGGGTTTGCTTTTATTTCAGAGTTCTAGCAGTAGTCAGCAGTAGCTGTGTTATGGAGAAATGCCCATCAATTATGAGAACTGAAGATGCAACATATGTCAAAAAAGATGAAGACATAAAACTTTAGGGTAGGAACAAATAGGCTTTCTTCTGCTCTGTACTGGTGCCACATAACAATTACATGATTGTGATTGAGCAATTCTTATTATTTGTGGTGCTGGGTTGAGCAAATTTTTTTTTAAGTTGCGCATTAGTTTTTTCCACATCCTATCTGGTTAGATTGTTTTAGAGGTAATTAATGTTTTCTGTCTTTAAATTTATTATGATATAATATATATTTATCTATAACTGCTCAATAAGGTATTATCTTGCAGATATTTTAATACAGGGATATTGTATTGCAGATGTTTTAACTGGGGAGTTGTAGACACTGGTAACATCCTTTCTGCAAATAATCAGAACTTCCTAGTTCTTACATGTTCAGTTCAAAGAATTTGCAATATTTGTCATTATTTTACACATTATCAATTTAAAAACAGATTCACCAACACTGCCAATACTTTACCCAGTTATATACTGAGTTTAGAGGAGCATTGCGCTGTCAGACTGAAGGATGTCTACCTTGCTATTGGATTACTTACTTTAAAGGGCTATGTTACTGAAATGAGTTATGTGAAAACATGGAGAAACAGTCCAGTACTCCGAATTCCATAGTTTTTGCATGTATAGTAAAAGAATTTGTTCCGTATAAGGAAGGGAAGTGGAGTGACTCCTTGCAAACTTTTTTTTTTGCGTTATTACTAACTTAACAGTAACAATGTAGGTTTGAAATTCTTTCTATTTTTTAATATTAAGTGCTTCTTGAAACATCAGAAATGTAACGTTTGTATGTTCATAATAACTATTTTGAATACCTGCCATAGATTAGGAAAGTATCAGTGTTGTTTCATATTGTAAAACAATTTATTAACTCAAAAAAAAATTATTAACACTGATAGCTGATCTGTAAAAGGTAATTCTATGCTAGTTATGGGAATGAAAATACTTTGGGCTTTGACATAGACAATAGGTGAGAAGTTGTTTGTATGTGAATGCTTTTTAAAATTTTTGTTATTTTAAAAAGAATGTTTGACTTACAAACAAGAGAATGAGTGAAAGGAAGAAAACTTTTTAATTTGGTCTGCTGCTTTATTAAAAATATTTATTTTGAAATATTCCTGTTCAATGCAACATATAGACACCTCTAAAATGTTAATCTTCAGGCAGGTAATGTGATTTTTAATTGGCTTTTTTTTAATTCCTCATTCAAGGAGTGTCAAATGGAAAGGGTGCATCTAATAGTTTTTCAATTTTAGATGCATCATTAACTTAAATGATGGAAGTTGAGTAATAAAGTAGCAATAATAGAATGGTAGCAGTGCATTCTTTCAGAAATTAATATTAAAAGTTTTGAAGAAATCTTCCTCTGAAGACTTCAGTTTCCTATTTGTAAAGCTACTGAGTTGATATTACAATGTAACTGAAGATTCACAGATCCTATTTTAGAATACAGCATCAGTCCATTTATCCACTTTAGTTATTTAATGTAGTCTTGAATAATTAATACTTCACTATTGCTCTTTGAAGAGTTGAATGATAACTGCATGATACAATATGAAGTTGTCATTTCTCATTTGGAAAAGTTCAAGCACTATTTTGATATAAAATTGTGGCATTTAAAAAAATATCCATGATTTCATGTAAGATAAAAGCAAAAATAGCAAAGTATGGAAGGTGTTAATGGTAGTTCAGTTATAACAACAAAAGGGAATAAGCATCCAATTTATCCATTTGCCCAAGTACTCATTTAGTCTATTTCCTGTCTCTTTAATTGGATATTAATAGTCTTGGCTTTTGTGATTATACAGTAATCATTTTCAGCAGTTAAAGGCTGTTGTTTTCTTTTTGCCTTTGCTTTTCATTATACAGCTACTAAATATGTCAAATGATAATTACATAGATCAAGGAAAAACAGAACTGTAAAGAAGGAATCAGTTTAAGAATGTCTTAGTTCAGTTGGAAAGTTTTTCCCGCTGATGTGCCTGTGATACAACCTAGCAGTTTTTTACCTGAAAAGTGACAAGGGATTTAATTTTTGAGTATGCATATTGCAATGATGCTCTCTAGATTTATAAATAAATGTGGGATTTCTGTTTTGATACTCCACATGGGCTTTAGTTCAACTAGAAAATTTCATAGCAAAACCTGCATTTTTTTTCCCAAGGAAAAAGATGTCTGAGTTTGCCATAGTTAAAGCGAGATCATTCTACAGAACAACTCAGTTCTTCTGGTTTGCACAAAAAACCTTCTAAAATACTAATAGATGTAGGCTGAAGGTGATACTACTTGTTACAAGGCCTCCTTTTCCTGTGTTAATTTCATGAGGAGATGAAGTGATTAAAAATAATGCCTTTAAACTACTTGTTCTGAGGCTAGTTACATACTAATATCTGGTCTTCTAATGCTGTATGTAGATTTGTTTAAATTTAAAACTCACCAAAAAATCTAAATGAATGTTTTACTGGAAGGCAACAGTTGCTAGGGGGTCATTTATCATAACTATATATCAGACTGTGATAAAGCATTTTCATAATTTTACAGGTTTTCTTTATTCCATAGGGTCAACTTTACCTGCTGGTGACAGACCAGGGTTTTCTTACAGAAGAGAAAGTTGTTTGGGAAAGCTTACACAATGTGGATGGTGATGGAAATTTCTGTGATTCTGAATTCCACCTACGGCCTCCATCAGACCCTGAAACTGTCTACAGAGGGCAGCAGGATCAAATAGATCAAGTACTGGATTTCTGCCTCTCTTGTATTTTTGTGTTCACTGGTGACTATATGTAGTAAATACTGTTTATTTTTAGTCATATGTGTCATATTAGTCATACAGATGTGTGTATATGTGTACTCATACAAAAATGACTAGAAAAAAAAATCTTCAGATACCTACATTGAGATTTTCAAAAGTGCTCCTTTGAAATACTATCACAACTTTAAGGGAGGAGAAGACTAAGACCAATCCTGAATAGTTTGAAAGGTCTGATTTTAATCTTTGAGAATCCCTGTCTCCAAAGAATTTACTCAGGTGAAATGTCACATCTACTTTGTATATGGAAACAAGAACAGTACCATGAAACTTCTCCTCATTTTATAAATTCATTTCAGCACGTTGATTGTCAAAATGGAATTTTGTGTTCAGATGCCAACTTTGCTGAATATAAGACTAGGGCTATAGTAGAATGCATGTGATGGTGGTAATGTTATTCCTAACTATAAGTAATAGTTTCTGGAAGTCCTATTGGAGACAAGAACTATTTGTGTTAATGCATAAGCGTGTAGCAAGACCACTTGGAAATTCTGCTTGTTTAGAATGTAAGATTTATCTTTATAATCACTGTCATTTTTTAATATTTTATATATATATATATATATAGAGAGAGAGAGAGAGAGAGAGAGAGAGTAAGCAGATGCTTAAAAAAAAAAAA
Organism: Aythya ferina; assembly: GCF_964211825.1. Taxonomy (NCBI): domain Eukaryota; kingdom Metazoa; phylum Chordata; class Aves; order Anseriformes; family Anatidae; genus Aythya; species Aythya ferina. The sequence goes on along the minus strand of NC_140307.1, from coordinate 17,563,129 downwards.
AAAACGAACATCTTAGGCACTGTACATCTCTTTTTAGTAGATAACGTGGTAGAGATAACAACTGGTAAAATCTTGAGCTGCTACTGCTGTCTGTCTGTTTGGATATATCCCAAACTATCTTGATTATCTTCTCCTTGGTTTAGGAGTCAGTGTTCCTCATTGATTTGGTGTCAGTGCAGCTCAGTACAGTGGGAACAGATGCTCTAATGAGCATAAATCCCATTTTTACTTAGAAATAGCAAATAACAATGAGACAGCATCGAAATTGTTATCTCTACCTTAAACGGGTATGAGCTGGGCATTATCTTTCGTTTGCTGCTGTCCAAGTAAGGGAATTTAAAACTGAAAGCCATTCTTTTAACTAGCTTTTGTGTTTTGTGTGCTGTGACATAAGTACAGTGAAGGGAAAAAAGCCGAAGTAGAGTTTTCGGCCTTTCTGTGGCTCAGATTTTGAACATGTTCTGAAACAGAATTTCTGCTTGTTTCTGTGAGGTGGATGGATTTGAAGATGGAGGCTAGGGGAAAAGGGATGATACTGTGTAGCTGCCCTTGCTGAAAAATGTACTATGTTATGTACTTGGCTCTTTTCTGCATGAAAGAGCATTAATAAGCAAGTTTACTCTTTAGGATTATCTGATGGCTTTGTCTCTACAACAAGAGCAGCAAAATCAAGAAATTAACTGGGAACAGATACCAGAAGGAATTAGCGATCTAGAGCTAGCAAAGAAGCTTCAGGAAGAGGAGGACAGGCGAGCTTCTCAGTACTATCAAGAACAAGAACAAGCAGCTGCTCAGGTCCAGGTAAGAAAACATTACAGAATATGATCACCAGTTTTAGTGAGTATTAACTTAATACTTAACACACACACATCTACCTTTGTAAATGTTTCAGACAGTTAAGACTGATGCTGTTTACATTGTAAACAGCAAGTAACAAGATGAATATAGGAATCTTAACAAATAGCACTACAACTTTCGCAGTGTGCATGCAGATATGACAGTTGCTGGTACTTAAATATTCAAAGCATGTCTAACCTAAATCAAAGTTTCATTCATACTGTTTAAGTTGGAATGATGGGATGAGTTACTACTAAAGGTTGCAAAGATTGCATTAAAAATATTTTACATTAATTGCAAAATAGCATTCAAATAGGAGCTTTTCAACAGTAGTCAAAATTGTCTTTGTGTTGTGTTGAGGAAATTCATGGTTTTACCTTTCTACATGTTTTAGTCATGATACTTTGTGAACCTATTTTGTCCTGTTCATCCTGAAATTAACAGCTACTGCTGGTATGCCTTCTCTGCTCCCCCTTAAAAAGCAGTTGTGTTCAGAATGTGTGGAAAATGTGATTCATGCACATCTATATAAGAAGTGGCCATATAACTGATTTTTTGCATGCCAGAGGCAATATTTAAGTTGTCCTGGATTCAGGGGGTTCTTTCCTGCTGGAGATTTTCAAAACACACACACACTCCACATATTTGTAAATAAAAGCAATCTGTTTGAAGGCCAAGTCTTTGGATTGCCTGTGTCAGTTCAGAACCCTTAATGGACACAGCTGTTAAATGTGAAACAATAAATTTTGATGGTTCCAAATTCTGTGATTTCTGCTGCTTATTGCTTATATACAATCATCAGTAACTACTTCTAAGACAAAGATGTAAACAGAGTGAAAGGGGATTTAATTTCTGCTGGTTGCAAAAAGTTGGAAAGAACTGAGGAACCTGCTTAACAAGACTTAACAGTATCCTCTTTTGCAGCTATGAATGAATAGTAGCCAGAAAAGATGGTGAATGTGCAAACCTTCTGTTGCCTTCTGTCTACAACTCACCAAATTCTTAACTACTTCCTAGTCAGAAAAAACATCTGCTTTACCACATTTCAGCTGTCAAAAAACATACTTTCACTCACAACTTCTGAAATGTGGATTATATTCTTATAAAAAGAAATTGGAAAAAAAACAGTCAAGTAAATATAGAAGTGCCAGAAAATGTTTGAAGACAAATTCAAATCAGTTGCTTCAATAATAAAATACGTGAACACAATAGAAGAGACTCATAGGACTTTAAATATATTTTGTTTTTTCAGAAATAAGTTTGCATGGAGGTTTTGGAAAGTTTTCACTGAAAGACCTTCTACCTGAATTCTGCTGTTGCATTAAAGATGAACTTCTGTATACTTTAAACTAAATAACACTTCCATTTTTTACATATACAATAGCTTCTGCTTGTTTTATTCAAAATGCTATTTTTTTTTACATAGCAGGTGCAAGGTGCTCCTTCTGTAGCAAGTGGAAGACAATCTGGGAGCAATGAACGCAAACGTAAAGAGCCTCGAGAGAAAGAGAGAGAAAAAGAGAAGAATAGCTGTGTTCTCTTGTAACAGAAAATGGATTTATTCTGGAGCCAAGTGCATGTCCTCAGAAGCAAAAGCAAGGAGTAAAAAGGAAGACAAACCCGTTACATGCCGCCTGTGCCTGATTACCCCACGGATTTTGTTCATGTTTCAGGAGAGGATGGGTGACTTTGTTACAATCATGCAGACTTTCTTCAAAGTCATAGCGCGTGTCCTGCTTGAGATGGAATTCCAAATCACAGTTGGATGCGGCTGTGCTTTGAGTTAGTCATAAGTTATACTGCACCTTGTAGCTGAACACACAGATCATGGCGAGTTTTGTGTCATAGTGACATCCATTACTTATTACATCAGTTAGTAAGCTATTTTATCTTCTACTCTAAACAAAGGAGGTAATTGGTTTTGTGTAAGACTTTTTTCCTGAAGTCTGTACACTAGCACAACAGAATCCTGTGTTACTTTAATGATGAGAAACTATATCTTAGGTTGGGTATAGTCTCTGTAACACAAGAGCCCAAATAACAGATGGGCACTGCCTCCTCAATGTGTCCAGATATCCTCGCTTCTGGATTTAGTACATTTATTATTATTTTTTTGAACCCAGATTTATACTGTTAGTGCTGTTGTTGCACCCCCGGCCAGCTTTCTTGCCCCAAGAATATATGACTTGATTATACAAAAATTGTCATAGAAAATGGGGCATTTATTAATGAGCAAGATGAATATTGTTTGCTTTTCTTGCAGTTATAAACTGGGTATGGCAACTCAGATGTTATCAGGGTTAAACAAGTGATTTTATAGGTAACTTCTTTTTCTTTTAGTAATTTTTTCCTCTTGTAGGTAAACTGGACCAGATAATTTCTTATTTATTGACCTCTCTATATGATAGGCGAATGATGAGAGGAAACTAAGGTCTATAATAATCCTTATTCTAAGAATGCAGAGTTAAAATAACTATCTGCCTTTTTTTCCCAGAAGTACCTTTAACATTAACATGTCCACTTGCATATTTAAGCAAGTGGACTGTAATTAAAAACACTTTTTTGTTTCTAGATGATATATCTTTAAAAAGCACACTTCCGAAGGGTGAGAGAAAAGCTAGGCTGCTCTCTGAGATTGTCTAGAAAGGTGGTCAGGTGTAATATTTTGTGTTTTAAATCACTAATTTAGAATTTTTGGAAACAATTTTCTAATTTATGGGAACCAAATAAACGTGTTGCATCTTATAGTATTTATAGCGTACAGAAACAGAATATTTACTGAATTATGAGGGAACCGCAAATCCTCCTCCATTTCCATTAAGTCAATAGGAATTACCTTCTTGCTGAACCTTTTTGATAAGATTTGTATTTCACAATTTGTAGATACTTTTGAAAAAGGCTGCTTCTCCTGGACAAGTTACGATTCATGCTCTAGGCCTGGGTAAGTGCATTAGTATACAATAGTCTAGGACAGCTAAGGCAGCTGGATAGAATATGACATTCCTGGTTTCCGGTGTTTGAAGAATGTCTGTAAGACAGTGGGTGTTTAAACACAAGTCCACAGGTAAAAAGCTGCTTTGCAGTTATTTCAGGCAGACCTCCTGTGGTGATGGCAACCAGTAATTACATAAAATCTGTTACGAACCTAGAAGGAAAGTTAGACTTGTAAAGGAAGAATGTCTTATTAACTGAAGGGCCAGTTTATATCACCTTTTTCTTCCATGACATTTTTTTCTTTTGTTTTTCAATTTTGTTACACTTTTTTTTTTAATAATAACAAAGTTATGAATGGTAGTTATCTAATATGCAAATTGTAAATGTAAAGATTTCTCTATATTCTTTAGTAAAGTCACGCCCAGAAAAGTCATTTTAACATTTAACGTATGCAGTTTAGTTAACTTTGTGTCAAAGCAAAGGTTGACCTCTTTTTTCCTTTGCAGCAGCCTAACTTCTTCAAACTAATGTGATGGAGGATCACCAACATAACGACTTGTCTACCTTAATCAAATCAGAAAATATTTCAATAGTGTCAATAACAAAGACTTTAAGCCAGAATGTTGTTTAAAAACATTCTGTTACTAAGATTTTTTCCAAATTTGTGTATTTACATTTATTTATTGCCCTTGAAAAATAAATATGTCGAGCTAAGTGTTTGTTATCTTATTATTTTTCACTGACAGTATTGCCAATTTAAATTATTATTTTTTAAACTTTAACTTGAGCAGACATTGTGGCTATTCAGAGTATCTTTTTGCCTGAGATACTTGCTCATATTAGAACAATTCATGTAGCATTTCCACTTTCAGACAGATGTGCCTGAAATCTAATATACTGTAGTGTTGGTAATGTTATTTGGTCACAATGGAAGAAAAGTTAAATGTCAGTGCTCATCACAAAGTCTGGACTTCCCAGTAATTCAATTTCCTTTCAATAACAGGGTAAGGTTTTCAGGTTATTTGAGATGGCAGGCATGCTATTCAAACAGTTTTCTGTTTATATCCTTTTTTTCTTTACAGGTCTCGGAGCTTTGGGAAAAAAAAAAAAGATAAAGAATTCCTAAAATTTAGGGCATTGTTCTGCATGGGTTGAGCTTGATAGTGGCAAAAGTTATAAGCAGGTGAGCTTTTTAATATCCAATATGAAGTATGTCTGGAAGATTAATTAACGCCCCACTGTGACTAACCATTTCAAAAGTAACTGTCACAGTCGGTATATAAAATATCTGAAACTGAAAAAATAACAATATGTAAAATATCAAAAATATCAAAATATACAATATCAAAAAACTGAATAGAACTGCTTTTATCTGTAATAGTGAGCTTGGAAAACAATGTCAAAGTAATCAGGGAGCACTAGTAAGATGATGGGTACTTCTGGCTCTATTTACTTCATTTACAGTCTTTTTTCAAATCTTTTTCTGGCAAAAGGTACAGATTTATATTTTAAATCTGTTTATACAATTTAGCATGCACATACTACAAATACCTACATAGCGTATATGAAAGTGTCAGAAAAGTAGAGTAGAACTTTGTTTTCCACTAGATAAAAGCTAGCACAAAAGACAGAATCATAGAATTTTTTGTTGTTGCATTACAGTCGTGAAATAAAGCTACAAGCACTGCCATAGTGTTAAAATGTCTTTCTAAAAGGCACTTTGTAAATGCTCTAATCTACCACTGAAGTTCCATTTATGTGTAATCTGAAGCCCAACAAAGCAGATCCAAATAAGGCTGTAACATGAGAAGAAATTAGCATTCCTGAAAATTCACTTAAAACACAATGCAAAAAAAATCTGTAGCAAGCCACCTACTTAATAGAATAAAGTATATGTTCAGATTGTCTTTACAGAGCTCTTCTTGTGGATCACAGACACACGAGTTGAAAGTGAACCATACACTCTTCCATATACACTTGCATTGAATTGCCAGTCAGTCTATGCACTTGCTTGATACTTCACGTTATTGTCAAATGTTTCTTCAAACTTGTACACACAAGTTCGTGAAATTTTTTTCCAGTATGTAATAAAAGGCAATTCGATGTCATGAAATTGGATCTCCTGGTGTATTCAGCAGGAAATACTAAAGTAAAATGTGAAGCTGATATACTTTTAACTGTTCTTCTTTCCTGCTACAATAGATCTATAACCTGTAACCCAAAGCTAACTTATTGCTTATGCTTAGATCAGCTTTTTTTTTTTTTTTTTTTTTTTTTTTCTATTAGGATGCTTATCACAATTGATTACTAAAGTTTACACAAAGTAGATCTTCAAATACAACATAATGAATTAAGAACTGTATTCATTTTACAACCTTAAGAAGTCTACGTTTATGCAATCTTAAAGAGCAGATAAGTCAGCAAATGCAAGTTAATTGGTGTTCTTGTTAGAAAGCATGTAAGGAAAAAGCAAAAATAAAAAGCCTTAGTTTGGTTGCACTATAATGCTCTTATTTCTCCATCTGTGCTGTGAGAGTAAGATCTTGGCACCAGGAAAAAAAAAATCTGACATTGAAAAATGTTCATATAATCCAATGACAATAAATGTCAATGCAGCAACTTAAACATAGGCATTTTATTTTGTGATTTGGTGCAGTTACTTAACAGTCTTTTAAGCATAACCAGCACTAGACTGGTAGCAGTGTTATTTTGAATGCGAAGTTTTGGTGAGATGAATGACGCTCATCCAAATTATCTAAACAGAAATCTATTTGATGTTAATTTCCATAGTGTTTCCACATACTCCTTCTGGTTAACAGCTTGTTCTTACAGTTGTCCAGTAGAAAAGCATTGTATTTAAGCTCAACTGTCCCTTCCTCTGAAGGGGAAGAAGTGTGGCAGAGAAACGTAGAGAAGAGGCTGGAATATAAAAGACCTCTATGCTGCCTACTTTTCTTGAGATTGTCTAGGGATTTATCCTCAATTTTCATACAATCAGAATGGTTTGGGTTGGAAGGGACCTTAAAGATCATCCAATTCCAACCCTCTGCCACAGGAAGCGACATCTTCCACCAGCCCGGGCTGCCCAAAGCCCCATCCAGCCTGACCTTGAACACTTCCAGGGATGGGGCACCCACAGCTTCTCTGGGCAACCCGTGCCAGTGCCTCACTGCCCTCATTTATTACGTGGTAGCATAGTAAATATGCTTTATACAGCATTTATTATGGTGTAGCATAATAAATAGCTGTCGCCATAGCATGTACTGGCCAAACCTCACCTAAGTAAGGCCAGGCTTGATGCAGCTCTAGGCAGCCTGCTGTAGTGGTTGGCAACCCCACCCTGAGTGGGGGCATTGAAAATAGATGATCTTTGAGGCCCTTTTCAACCAAGGCCGTTCTATGATTCTGAGAAATGACCAGAATACATGTTTTATAATGGGTTGGCAGTGTCTGTCTCTGTACACCTTCTTCACTCTCATAATGCTTCTAGGTTAAGACTAGCTGTTTGGACCCTCTTAAAAACTCCAAACGTTTTTATTAAATGTCAGTTGTCTGCTGTTTAATTTTGGTCATTATGTCAGCTTTGTCACTATGAGCTCTTTCTTTACTTGGAGAGTTACCTCTGGAGAACTTGCTGAAACATTAAAGTTCTTTACTGCCTTTAAAATTACTCTTCTGGTTTGTAGGATTATTTGTGCTCATAGAGAAAATTCATATGTTGAAGTGGACAATTCAGTGTGCTTTGAGGCTAAGAAATTTAAACATTTAGTTAATTGTTTGTAGAAGTCAAAATACCATGTTTGCCTGCTTGACACACAGAATTTTCAATGAAATGTCATGGTTGGGAAATCCATAGGAATATTTCAGATGAGCTTCCGTACTCAAAAGTACAAACATAGTTTAAACAGTATAGTTTAAAAACAATTTGCTGTACTAATATGAAAATAAAGGAATCTGTTTCTCTAAATGTCTTGATGAAACATGAAATAAGGCACCAAGTGCTTTCATCAGTAGTTGAGTCACACATTTAAGGAACCAGGTAGGGGTCTTGCTACAGTCTTCCTGGGGCCAAAAAGTGAGTGAAATATCATTGTCTGCTATAGTCAAACACTAAGCCAAATGCATATAAATCTTGGTAGCAGGTTGGGACATTAGATCTTTTGTTAAGTTTTTTATTTCTTTAATTGATCTTTTGAGAAGGTCCTTTAGTGTTAACACGATTTCAGTTTAGGTACCACCCAGTTTATGATACATACTGTGAAACTCATAAATTTTGGGAAGTGATTTACTGGTGTCTCATGAGACAGTGCCTTTAGCTCACACACACTCAGATTCTCCTTAGCAGAATCCAGAGCTCAGTACTAACAGTATTGAATCAATATGGGGAACATGACAATAGGGGCTTCACCATGTAATATGTCAATTCCAAGTATATAACTGTCATAAGTCCATATTTATAATTTATTACCTGTACCGGCTATAATAGAGCTAGTATGATTATTTCAGTCCATGCTATAGTTGCAATTCCCCCCTGTGAAAGAATTACAGAGAATTAGATGACTGCTTTTCTAATAGGCTTTGAAACTGCCTTGAAATGTTCTTTGTGATACTGGATTTTTCACTCTTGGAATATTAAACAATGCATAGAAGTTTCTGAATAAGAAATTTAATGATTTAATGCATGTTTTTCTTCTTTTGTAGTATGTTTATGGGGAACATAGTATTTAAAAACATGTATTTAATTTTGTATAAGAATGCTGTAACTACCTATATATGCTGCAATCACCTAGAACTAACAAACTGCTACATGAGTAACAAGCCTATGTATGCTCTAGAAATTTCACTGGAAGAATTTAATAAATGTTAGGAACAGATTTATTTCTAAATAATGTAATGCTAAATTCTCTTTTTAACTATGGTTTCTACTGTGCATTCCTACAGCTAATAGTTAGGGCTATCTTACAGTAACTAGTGGTGGCTAAATTATGTGTTAGGATCCTTCTAAACTTCCTGAGCAGTATTGCAATACTACTATCACTTATCCTAATTTTTTTAAATTAAATGTCTGTCCACTCCAACCTCATACTACAATACACAAGCATGCAGAGGAAATTAAAACATGGCATTTCAGTATAGGCTTATGCAAGCCAGTCATGTAACTTATTACATTTTTGAAAAATCTTAAACAAAATAAGGAATCTTTTTTTTTTTTTTTTTTTCCCCAAGGAAAGCTACTGTTAGATTATCCTTGGCATTTTTTCAGAAAAAACAAGCTCAGTTTTGAATGTAACCATGTCTTCAGATTTGATAGCTTTGTGCAAAGCACGCACATTCAGCATTTTATGCCTATTTCTAAGGCAACTTTAATTTCTCTTCAGTATTTTGGTGCCAGGGCAACAACTGGTCTCGTAATTTTAAGGGTTTTATTATTGCAGGTTTACCAGAACCAGAAAGTGCTGTGTAATTCCTGTTTTTGTTTACAGTTGGGTTTTGGTGAAGTTCTTTAGATTAAAACCTTTAAAACAGGTTGTATGTGAGGTGAATAATTAACACTATGCTTTTTTTTGGCCCATTGCAGCCTTGTTAGACTTTACAATTGAGTTGTATTTATGGTAGGAAGAAAATTACTGCTTTGGAAACAAAGTTCTTCTTTCACTTGTAAAAAATAAATAAATAAAAAAAATTAATAGCTGATTGTATTAGACTATTGTGGATAGATACAGTGACCCAATGAACCTACCTGTGACGTTTTAAATTACTTTTTCAGCAATTTGCATTTTTATCTCAAATAGTCATAATTACATGTTCATATTTCATATAATAAGTTTATATCAGTATGCTTGCATTTCTGGATTTCTTACATGCTTTCTCTTCGAGCTTGACCTTTAAGAATCCATTAAAAAAAGGGACCATAGGTAGCAAGTGTTTCTCCACCTGTGGCTAACTCTTGAAATAGCCAGTGCTGTTACATTATGCTAAACTGACTAGTCAAATAATTACAGTATAGACATCCATTAAATAAGCAGAACTGTGCTTTTGGTACAGTTTGTACTTGCAAAATGAAAGCACTTAATAGTTGTTCCCAGATTGCTATCAGATCATATTTGACAACTATTCCCTTCTTGTAACTTTTTTTTTTTTTTCCTATACTGATATGTCTGCAGTGTAGAGTCACTGTTTACAGGTTAATACTCAAGAAATTTGTTAGTGGTACTTAATGCAAAAAGTATCTTGTCATTTTCTATAACAATAACTTCTAAATCTGTTGCTACCTGCTCAGTACTAGATCTTACATTAAAAAAGTCACAATATTAATACATTATAAGAATGAATACAGCTACTTCATAAGGCAGTAAAAAATACTATCAGTGTTTCTCCCCAGCCCCCCCATTAAGAGATACATCTTTCCTGTTAGGTGACATGGTTTTGGTTCATCTTTTTTTACAACTTTCCATGAAAGAAGTTCTTATCAATCTCTTAGCAAGTGAACAGATGCATAGCTATTATATGTACAACCTTTGATAATCACCTTTAACATATGTAAGCTTGAAGTTAACTACATCTGAAACAAACTGATGAAATTCAGATGAGTCATACAGAAACTGCCCCTCACTCTCCAGCACTGACATACGTGTTACCATATTAACTGTCTCAATAGCATTACCAGGAAATTAAAAACTAGAAGTTACTTTAGAAAAGTTCAGAAAGACTTGCTTTTTGAAGCAGATACTAATGTGTTCAAGATGCTATGCTTAGACCCACCTGAATCATGCAAGTGCTCAGCTGTGATAAATTAGAAGTTGAGTTGTAAGCCTGTTAATCACCTAAAGCTTATCTCGTATCTCCAAATCTAGTTTTAACAGGAAATATATATTAAAAAGGTAATAGAAGCTACTAGAGATTTACTAGGAAACAGAAAAATTAAAGTTCTAAAACTTGTATTTTAGAAGCATGACATGATTAAATCTAGTCATGCAGTAACATTTGTACCAAAGCATATGATGGAAATCCTTTTCATTATGATGCTAGTTGTAATGGCATGTACAAGAACAGCTACTGAATGGTTCGTGTTTTAAAGGCCTTAATTGTTTATATTATATTAATATTTTTAAATACTATAAGGAATTGACACTTTCCTTGTAAACTGTTAAAATACTTTTGAACACTTGAATCATTTTCAGAGAAGTTTAATTCTGTATTTTAATACCCCTTTTTGGTGTTTTTTTGTTGTTTTTTTTTTTTTTTTACAAGGAAAGTTGCTAAATTCTAGTATCTTTAAAAAGAAGTCTGTGATTATCAACCTCTATAGTTTAAGGTGTTCACCCTGCTGAAATTGATTTTGGTTAACAGTCCTCTGAAAGTCATTATCTGTTAATAAATTTGAGCAAAGTGAAATAAACATTTAATTTAGGCATCTTAACTCTTTCATACTAACTTTCATAATAACACTGGTTGGATGAAATAAAACATACTGGAGAAGAAAAGGGTAGATTTCAGTTGACCTAAATACTCTATAAACTCAAAGTTTCTGGTAATTTCTTTTCAATTAGGTTTATCCCCATTACTCCTGTTTCAGTACTTTCATTTATTTTTACTCAAGTGAAATATCTACAAATGCATGTTTTCTTTTAATAAAGCAAAAAAAAAAGCCAAGAAATATTGTTAATTCCTTTAACAGTTGAAATGCACATCTGGATCTATTTACTTCAGGTAAGATACATCTCTGCTTTTATTTCTGTGCCCACCTGTAGCTTTGTCTTCTAAGGCTATTAACTTTCATATTTCCCATGTGATCTATCAACCATCCTACAGCAAATATTTTGTATGTTGTCACTTAAAGCATGGATTACTGTCAGACTGCTTGTTTTTAAATGTACTCTAACCTGTTAATTTGTACTTTCTCTTATTAGAACCTGCTGCAAAAAATCATAGGGGAAAAAAATCAAGAAGTACAAATTAGTAAGAGATAAATGAGAGAAGATGTATTAAATCATCAAGATAAGTTATTTATTAGAGAAGGGTGTCTTGGCACACTTGCTAATATGGCATATTTCTTTTGTTTAAATGTAAGTATTTGCCACGTTTGAATATTCACATAGCATTACGTATAGAAAATACTGTTGTACCAGGTTTCTCTCTGCTCCCATCTTTCCTGAAAGGTTACTTACTAGGAAAAAAAAAAAACACAACACAATTTAACTCACTTTATTTCATTCCTCTGGAACATTCCAGATACTTAAGTTTCTCCATACAGCAGACTGTAACTGAGTATGATCTGTAACTGAACTTGATGCTTCTCTAAAAGACAGTCTGGACCAATAAAAGCTTTCAGCCTTTATTCAAATACTTTATAAACCCTTCTCAAGTTTTATTTGCAAACTATGTATTTCTGTCCAGCGTCCAGTTTTGCAAATATACAATTCAGTGTAGTGGATTAATTGGCTTTTAACTTCTTAAACACCTAGGTTGTAATCATATGCTCATGCTGCTCAGGTAACAGAGGTGTCTTGTACCTAATATTGCTGAAAGGTTAAACCTTTCTTTACCAAGCCCAAAACCATTCAACATTAAATAAAAGAAAAAATCATCCTGCTTGACACCACACAAAAGAGCAATTATTGGTATACCCAAACAACATGGTGCATTTAGGACTCTTCAGCCACTATAATTCAGTTATAGTAATCCATATTAGAGTAAACTGTATCCAGGCCCTATTAAGGGTAACGTTCTACCACAGCTTTGCCATACAGAAAAAGCAAAAGTCTATAAATACTTCTTTAGGCCTCCCCTGAGAGTTCAGCATTTTTTTGGTACTTATCTTTCTGGTGCTATTGAAGGCACTTCTGTTTTCAATTTAATAGTAGTTAAGGAGGCAATGAAGGTAGAAGCTTTTTACAGTCAGTTACACGATGTTCATGTGAAAACTGTGTTTTGTCTACGTAGATGTTGGAAATCATACTATTCTTAAAGCCCTTTATAATCCACCAGAAAAAGGTAATCAATAGTCAGTACCTCTAGGACTCACTCTACTAAAGTCACAGTAATGGTAAGATGATACCATGCATTTGTATGAAATACAAAGATCCTATTTTCTCTTAGCTGTTAATTTTGTTAAATCATGTGCTACTGAATGCACTTATGAAAACTAAAGTTCTTCATGAAAATTCCTCTATTGTAGGAGAAGTATATTTAAGAGTATTTTCAAACTATGGTTTGGGTTTAAAAGTGTCGCTGAAATAAGCAGGTACTTTTTTGAGGTAGACTACAGCCTACTTATTGTTAGAAGAAATTTGAGCAGCTGAACATTTCAGTTGTACTTTGAAGCAAACATTTTAGTTGGTAGACCTGTAATTGTCATCTGCTATGCTCTTTAGCTATGGTCTCTAGAAGAACTAGTACCAAGTAGTAGAGGAGGTCCTACTGTATGATTAGTTACTCCTTTATTAAATATACATTCCTATATAAGTATGGTGGGGTTGATCTCTATTTAAAAATAGGCATGCTTTAAGGATAAGTAAAACATCTTTTGCAAAAGATTTTTGCGCCAATTAGAAACCAAATTGTTATGATATAGTACAGCTGCAGCTTGACAGTGTCTTTGTTAAAACAGAATGGTTTGGGAACTTTCAACACTCATGCTATTCAGAAGGGTCTGTCAATACTTTTTTTGATTTGCTATACTAACATGTCAGTTTAATATTCTCTTCCTTCCCAAAAGACTGTTTCAGAGACTTACTAGAAGCTATACAGAATATGAAGGTTTATTTCAAAAGAATACATTTGCAAGAATACACATAAATGCACTCAATGTAACAGTACCTTCTGCAAAAATAGGTTACATAATACCCGGTAATGAAAGAACGATCTTATTTCTCTACAAATTAGAAAGCAGAGAGAATAGCCTGGATAACCTTCAAAATGGAGGTTATAATTGTGTATGATGGTGTGATAAGTAGCTAACTTTAAAGCATGACACCACGGAGCTAATGTTGGTAAATCAAAACTACTAGCACACAGCTGCAAACTATTGTTTTTGTACAGGATTAACAAATATTTTGGTTCCAATTTGTTTTTATACAGCTCTAGTGCCTCAAGGAAAATGCTTATCAAAGATACACAAAAACTATCCAAAATTACAACGTAACTATTAAAATGCCTCCAAAATTGAGAGGAAAGTAATCATGTTAAATTAAAAAAATTTAACCAGGACTTCCAGACAAGATTTCCTGTTTTTAATCAAAGAAAGTTTACAAGAGATTTCAATAAGTTATCTTGAAACCAAGCAGCTGTAGATCTTAGAATCTTCGTGGAGGTCCACCTTTAAACGGCTTAAATCCTGAGCCACTTCCCCTCTGCATGGAATTCCCTGTGATCTGTACAACTCTATTAATTGGTGAAGAGTTACTGGAAACAAAGGTTTTAAAAAAAAAAAAAAGAGTTATCAAAAGTATCTATACTCTGGGCATACAGGTAAGAACATTTATCATATTACCTAACTGTTAAACTCAAGTCTCAAAAGAGACTTGAAGCCACCCAAGGAAAGGCTTTAACAGCACTACCACTAGTAATACAGGAACTGTGGAACCAGAGGCTGGCATGGAAAGACTGATTATATGGTATGATGTACAGCAGCAAGCTATCCACTGAAAGTAATGCTGATTGTACTGAGACTATTACACTTCCTAAACATAAGAAGAGCTTTGAGGGACTAGAGGGGAGTGGGAGGAAGGAATATTTTCTGTACCTTGTGTGTGGAGACATCATGCCACCTCCTCCACGGCCATCTCCCATTCTCCTTGTGTCATGATACCCACTTCCTTGAGAACTAGGTCCATGCCATTCTTTCCTTGGTCCAGTTTCACGACTATGGCGTTCAACAACATGTCTGTCCTCATTATAGTGCTAGCAAGAAAATGAATGATTATATGATGTATATAATATATAATTATATATTCATATATAATTATTATTATATAACGAATAAATGAATAATAAGGCATTTTTCATTATCAAACACAAAGTGAGCTTTTCTGTAAAGGTCTCCATTAACACTATTCAAAAATCAAGTAGTTTTTAAAGACTTTGGTCCATAAGCAGCTATGCAATCTTAGAAAAGTCTTGTTAAAATAACTCTAGATAAAATGGAACTATTTTGCATTAATGAGTGTATGGGTATCCGGGGAGCGAAGTTCTATGAGCTCATACTTTACTGCCAGTTCTGTGCTTATTTCTTAATCACTGACAAGCACGTTCCATATATATATATATATATATATATATATATAATATTTTATATATATAAACACACAAAGAGGAAAGAATTAAATGCTTCAGGATCTAGTAGCATGGAGCATTTAGTCTGCGGGCTTTAAAAACAAGTGATGCAGAATCTTTTTTCAGTGAGTAGCATGCTATAGCTTACAGTGACCAACTGCACTAGAAGTAACATGCGCTGCCTCAAAGATGCTTGACATAAGTACTGTATTTTCTGCAGATTTATTAGCTTATTAAAGAAAGCAAAACACATGCACCCTTTAAAATAAAAGTAACTTGAAATTAGTCAGAACGCTTGTTATGATTTATGTGATGCTATGTAGAATCATAGAATATGGTCAGCTTATTTTTCCAGTATTATTTTGTATTCTCCAACCACAAACAGAAAAACGTGACTTACTTGTCCTCCACCTCCTCTTTCTCCCATCACGCCTCGTTCTCCTTCCCTGCCTCCATACCCAGAAGCACTGCTACGGCTACCAGGAGGTGCACCTCTCACATGTCCAGACACTTCTCTTCCTGATCGGTCTGGCCTCTCACCTCTGTAAAAGTTGCTTTCATCAAAATTCTGGTTTCAGTATAGTAGAATTGGTACCAAATCATATTACATATAGAATTACATATGGACTTGTGGTTTTTAGTTTCCTAGCAATATGCAGTTAGCTTCTTAGAAACATTCTTTTAAATCGATATAGCTCTTTAAATAATTAAAGCTTGCATCTATTAGTTCACATCAGCAGTCTTACATAGACAGCCTCCTTACTATATGTTGTCATGCATAATTAGGTATAAATTGCTGGGAGTCAGCAAGTTTATACATGAGGTTTAGCATACTTGACAGCTGACACACAGGTTTTTCCTAATCTTTCTGGAAGGTGACTTTGCCACTCTTTAGGGTGGGATCTGTTCTCTTTACGCACCAGTTCCTGAGGAATTATTACTATGGATAGATTCTACAAGAATCAGTACTATCACTAATTTCTTGGTTAGCCAGCAAGCTTACCTGCCATCCCGTTTATCTGTGCTTATGCTTCCCTCACTCTTCCAATTTGTTTGCCTAGGTGGATTTGAACCAGTCTCTCTTGGATGTCGACCGTGTGGTATTTCAGGTCTGTCATGAATTATCACCGTTCTTCTTTCATCTCTGTCTCCTCGCACTTCCCGTCTGTCTGTATCTCGAAGTTCACTTCTTGGTTGTGGTGGTTCATTTCTTCTAGAGTCACTGAAGTTCTTAGGATATCTCTCAAACCCTGGCTCTTCTCTTCGGGCTGTTGGGCGAGTCTTTTTTGCTTCACCTTGATTTACAAAACGTTCTCGCCTAAGTTGTTAAAGTAGGAAAAAGTAATTTGATTGTTTCCCATTACTCGCATTTCTCCATACATCTAAGTACAAAGGTTAGAAAATATTCATAAGTATTAACAGTATTTTTGAATGTGAATCTGTGGTATATATCTCAAGGCCCTTCCCACACCAAATTATATTTATTTTTACAGTTGTTAGGCTCAAGCTCAAAATGACATTTTTAAATGGATTTATCTGCTCATAGTTTCGGCAAGAGTAATATTTCAACAGATGCAGGACCTCCCCTTTACCTTCCTAGTGTGAAGCATAGGAAATGCTAGATTTCTGTTTCTTAAGTCAGCTAGAAAATATGTTTCACGTTCACTGCAGCATAACAGTTGAAGTACAGAAGTCACAGTTATGTGGTCTTATATTAATTGGTTATTGGAAATATTAAATGGAAACATTAAGTTGGTTTTGAAGTCAGCATCTACTGCAGAGTTGCACAGACTCTAACCAGTGTGACTCATGCAAGTCTTCTTCTCATTAGGTCAGTTGCTTTTAGCCTTATTTATTATGATGAATTATTATGATGAATTTACCAAGCACAACAGATCTAATCCATTGGAACCCACTTACAACTAGATGCTGAAGGAGGAGTAATTGCGGAATTTCTTTTGAAGTGTCATGAAAAAAAGCCCACCAGTCAGCTAATTTGATGTCGCCAGAGAAAAGCAGATATTTTATGCTATGAAGGGCAAGTCCCAAGATCTTTTCAGGACACTACTGCAATTCTATTGCAATTCTATGTATTTGTTGCATAAAGCTTTTAGCATGACTTTAAATTTTGAAGTAGTTAGAGGTGAACTCCAGAGAGATAGAGATGTTGGCAGGTAAATACCTGCCCTATTACTTAAACTTACCTATCAAAAGAAGATGATGGAACAGAAGAACCTTCTGGATATCGTCCCCGTTCTCTGTGATCAAAATCATTAAACCTGTTCTGCTGGCGACTGTAGTCTGAACCATGACTAAAACGTGCATCTGTATCAAGAGCCATCTTCTTATTTTCATTCCAGTAAGGATCATCTCTCCTTTAAGAGAAGCAAATGAATCCTTATCAGTTACATATATCCAAATCATGGCCTAACAGAAAACCATTCAAGTTACCAGTTACTTGTCTGCTTTAAAGACAAGTATTTAACCCGTGAAAAGCCTCTAACAGTCAGTCACTTTAAATAGTGAACAAAATCATTTAAGAACCACCTCCCCCCACTCTGGTCTGCAAATTAAAGAGCTGGTATCAATAAACAGTAATAAAGATCTATGCCACAGTATACTGTCTTGAGCAGTTTAAGGAAACAAAACATTTTATGCCCCATCCATGCAAACTGAATCCATGCAAGATTTTGCCTTCAAAGCAGCCTTCTAGAGAAGCAAAAAGTTCAGAACGGTATTCTCAAGAAAGAACAGTATGGGAAGTGTCACAGCCTTGTTAATTAGAAATACTCAGGTACAGTCTTTATGACAAGAATGCAAGATACTGAAATGTATACAAATGAAGCTGTCTTTACTCCCCTAATGAAAAAATATTAGTGTTCTGCTACTGTCTCTACAATGAGAACTTACATTCCACTGTATCTCTGTTATGTAAATTTTATGGCTAAGGTCTCAGCCATGTGACTCAAACATCAAGTGATAGATGTCATCAGCTTCAGTAAAAATTAAAAGCCATCACATTGACTCTCTGAACCATTAATTTACCAGATATGTGAATTCTTTATGAAGTGGAAGCTAGACATTTCAACCATTTAAAGAGAAATGAACAGCTTTTCTCAGCAAGTGCACACAATTACTTTATGCTCTTTTGGTACAAGAATTTATTCACAGGCTGCTTCTTGTATTTCAAAACCTTCTGTTTCATACTTGGCATAGCCTAATGTAAAAATCATACTAGAAATTCAGTTCTTTTAGGAAGATTCATTTCAGGCACAAACACCTTTTCAGGTCTGCCATGAAGGCTGTAGCTGTTTGTTTTTACTAAGGGCTCTAAAACAGTGGTTTGAGAATTAGATTACCTGTGATCTACATCACGTGGACGTTTCAAAGAATTCCTCTTTTCCTGTTCATAACGAAGTTGTTGCTGTTGTCGACGAAGTTCTTCCCTTTCACGAGCAATACGCTCTGCTTCTTTCCGACGTTCCTACCATAAAAGGGTGAAAAAACACAAACAACCTCTTACTAGGGAAACCTGTAAAACAGATAGCAAGCATACAGACCTAATACTTGATAGTTTTCTGCTAGAGACTGTCTGATATATATATCATCCTTGGAGAGCATTCCACATTAAAGAGCATAAGGACTACTTTAAGAGGAAGTGTTCTTCCTCTTTATATCTGGAGAAGCTATTGGCTATTAAGTATAAATATCTCCAGGTGCTTCCTTATGTTGCTAATGTGCTCACTGCCCAGAAATGGATTTCATTAGGTTCGCTCTGCCACTGTTCTCTAGAAAAAAACAGTAAAGTTACTTAAAACTAGCAATGATCTCGTGAATTTCAGTATCAGTGTTTGTGACAAGACATATACAGCTACTGTATAATCAGTAGCAAGAACTTGCCATCAATTTACAAGCTAAACAAGATAAAAGACTACTTTTGTTGTTTTACATGGTGAATTATTTGTTTTTACATTGGTTCTTTTAAGGCCTGGGTGGAAGGGTGAAGAGAGAAATTCATAGGAAGTGCAAATTGGGTTAGTCCATTATGACAGGCATATTTGTATTCTTTGACTAGAATGCAATACCTGTTCAATACGAACACGCTCTCTTTCCAAACGCTCACGTTCCATCCTTTCCCTCTCTAGTTTTTGCCTTTCAATTTCTAATCGTTCTCTTTCCCTCTGCAAGCATTCTTCTCGTTCATGCATTATTCGTATACGTTCTCTCTCACGACGCTCCCTCTCCGCAATTTCTCTTCTCCTGAAAAAGAAAAAGCAAAGGAGGTAGCAGAAACTCATCTGAAAATAATTCTCATCCAAAACTAACATCACCTCAGGCAGACATAGACAAACTATTTGAGAGGAGACTATTAAGAGAAGCCCTGGTATTAAGAAGTCTATACTCCTTCTAGCCCCAAGTAGCCAAACTGTCCTTAGCATATTCTGCAGAGCCATTTAAGCAGACAACTGATACTAGAAAAGTTTATGTCAAGAATCATCATTCTGATTTTATTTTTTTGTGCTGGATTCATACTGCTGTGTTTATTATCTGTTGTTATTATTATTATACTATGTTTATTATCCACCAGATAACAACAGCGTAGTAAAGAATATGATCTGGATCTTTAAAATACTTTGTTTTAGCTCTTGCCTGCTTCAAGCTAACGAAAGTTTACTTACTGCTTTCTGTCCAAAAATAAAGACAAAATAACATTGTCAATATTCATTCATAATTCTGACTTGCACAGGTTAGGTATACATGTGAACAACTTGATTTGGCTTTCTTCTTCCCACTTCCTATAAAACAGCTTACAAGAAGCAGGAAAGGCATTTTCTCCTATAAAATTTATGCCTGCTGGGAATTCCTTTGTTTAGGGAAATCCAGTCAACAACAAGTCACTTTATCCTTTACAAGATTTTGGCCAAATAAAGTGAGACAAATAGAAGAGACCAACTGTTTAGTCCTTTTATGTAGAAACAAGATGGTATTGTGCTTGATTTGTCATTTAGGCATACAATAGTTCTCTAAAAATCATTATTTTTGGCCACATCTCCTATTCAACTTCTCATATTTTCAAAAAGCAAACTAGCATGCAGTAACACCCCCTCTAACAAACACTAAGCTATGCGTGTACACACATGTGACTATTAAAAGATTAAGCAAATTTTGGAGTCAGTTAATTTGTATGAAGATATTGTTAGGTAGAGTCCCAGACTTTAACATCTGAGTAAAAGGCTTGACAGAACACATTCTAATTAAATTTCTAAAAATAGTATCTGATCAATTAATGTGTAAAAAAGCCTTTAGCAAAAAGTTGAATTACTACCTTCGGAGTTCAACAGCTCGTCGTATTCTTTCCAATCGAACCATGTGTTCTCGCAATCTCTGTTCCTTCATCTTTTCAAAAGGCAAGATATCCTTTCTACCCCTGTATTCCCTGAATTTCACTTTATCTTGAATAATACGCTCTTTGTTCCTCAATATCTGTGGCTATAGATAGAGATTACAATGGTTATTTCAGAAGTCTCATTCCTTAGGGAGATTTCTGGATGCTATGTTCAAATATCATTAACTACTTATCTATCCCAAAGCATAGAGAGCTTCTATCTCTGCTTAGCAGTTTGCGATAATTTATTGACCCATCACAGTAAAGACATCAACAGTATAGTAGCATCAATTCAAATAAGGATTCTATCAAATCTACAGATACTTACTTTTTCAAATCTTCCCCTTCTAACTGTCCTAGTGTGGCCTTGGTCTCCTTTTGTTTGGTCTAGAACTACAACTTGACCTGGGCTTTTACCACCTAGTGAAGGGGGAAGAAAAAAAGGAGAAGGGGTTTAAAACAAACATCTCCATTTGCCTACTACAGATTTTCTTGGGCAAAATTTATAAATCTCTAAACCAAGCTGTTACTGGTAGAAGCATACCAGCACGTCTGTAGTTAAGTAGTAATATAAAATATGGAAGCTTTCACATCAGATATAGTAGATGTTACTAGAGTCTAAAAAAAAAAACAGGCGTTTAATTGCTTTGCTTCCACATTAAGAGCAGGAACATGCCCCCAAAATAAGTCAGACACACAGATTCAAAAGGAAGAAACATGGCTATATTGCATACTTATTCTTTTCTTTTCTTCAGTTTTTTTAGTGGATTCTTGATTAGGGCCACTTGCTCCATTATCATTCTTCTCATCTTTACCTTCTGTTTTCTTGGCTTCTTTACTTTCTTTTTTTTCAGATTTCTCAGATTTCTTTTCTTCTTTTTTGGTTGATGGAGTTCTTGTTAGGAGAGATGCAGAAACACGATGAGGAAGATTCAGCTTAAAGGATTTTTACAACTTCAAAAGACACATATGAAGTTCTTACTTGCTGGCTTTATCACTTGATGCCGTTTTCTTATCTCCCGTGCTTCTACCTGAACCAGATTTCTCATCACTTTCCTTCTTCAGCTCCTTTTTGGAGGGATCACCTTTCACCTATATTTTGTCCAAAAGCAAAAAAGTTAGTACGGATTCTTGCATAAGATGGTCTATTCTAGGAAGTTTGCATCTTAGTAAACCTACTTTCTCAACAGAAATTTGTTGTCCATGCAGCTCTGTTCGATGGAGGTGTGCAATACATCTAGCCACTTCTGTACTTGAAGACATGGTTACTATGCCATAACATTTTGCCCCTGGGCTTCGTGCATTTGTGACCACCTTTGCGCCAAGTACCTGCATAAACAGGTGAAATTTAGGATTTTAGACATACATTTATAATAAGGAAGAGATGATAGTCCAATAATATTTTTTATCCTAGCTTATATGTAAAATAAAAACCTACACTCTGCTAGGAGTGATTCTACAAATTTTTAAAAGCATAGTTCACCTTTTTGAAAATTTTCAAATCATGGCAAATTAACGCTTACATCATGTTTTGACCAATAAGAGCCTCACGCACATTACCCAAACTCTTCTTTTGATAAATTACCATCAAAAGTTATTCACAAAAACACCACTGATGTGTGACTCAAAAAAGTCAGCAGCTGCCAATTAATCACAGGAAGGTATAAGCATTATTATGCGGTAATTTAATAAGGCAGAAAATTCTTCAGAGGCAACTAGCAGATGTGTCAATTAAGCAGTTTCAGCAACCAGCTCTTTGACACCTGCATCTTGACAAAGCATTAAGCTTTGTGTTGCTGCTCCCTGTTAGAATTTCTTTACCTTCTGGAGCTAATCTTTTTGATCTAGTCTTGCTCTAATGCAACAATTTAATCTTTCTAGCAGCCTGCAATGGTATAGTCGTTCAGACGTTAAATATTTACCAATTTATTTAAATAAGAAATGTAAGTAAATACAGGTGCTGCCAAGCATCTCTACAGCAAAAGCAGACAAAGAATTAGAAGTTTTAACAAAATATACTCTCAGGTTTCAATACCTGTGAAGGTGCTAAATAAAAACACCTCCTTAATTTATTAGGAAAATCAGATTTCCAGTAATCAGTACACATACTTATTAGCCACACTGTGAAGTTTCTAACTAGCCCCAAAGATAAAACAACATAACTGCACAAGTTCACACAGATGCTATGAATTCATACAGTTGACATTAACTCCTTTGAGCAAGGAGAAAACAACTGTTTTCAGAAGAATGCTGAGCTTATATGGATTTTTTTTTTTTTTTTTTTAAGTGTTCTATACAATTCCCATGTTAAACCAAACCAAAATCCAGGAAAAGTAAGTTGGTTTAAGCAACATGTAACAAAGCTCATAAAAATATTAAGACTCTTTGAAAGAACAGACATTAAAAGCTACTATATTTTTAACTTCTTTTTTCCATCATTCAGAAGCCCTCAGAATGCTTTTTTTTTTTTTTTTTAAAAAGAAAAGGTTTCCCAGTGCAGCAGATGCTATAAAGACTGCTTGTTTTGCAATTTAGCTACTGGCACATTATCTTACACTAAGTCCTGACCAGTCATATTAGTGACATTTATTTTCTGTCTTACCTCAAAATGAAGACAATTTTCAAAGTTAACTTATGGTTCTTCCTGTAAGCACAAACTCTTATTTTAGGTGCTGAAGGTATTGTGGTTTTTTTGTTTGTTTGTTTGTTTTTTTGTTTTTTTTTATTACACTGGTTAGACATTTCAACTCACTTGTGTTTAAATGAATAAATATTTAGTTTCTGTATCTGAATAGAGGAGGGGGTGGGGGAGGAGACACACACAACACACAGTATCACACCACATGGAATACCTTTCCATATTTGCCAAAGAGATTTTTCAAGTCAGCAGCTTTTGTGTTGGAAGAGAGTCCGCTAACCCACAGGTTTCTAGTTGAACTTCCACTGCTACCACTAACACTGCTTGCACTTCCTGAAACAAGTTTTGCAAAACAGCCAAAAAATTAAGGAAACAAAAGGTATTATCAATATTGAACTAAACTGTTGCTGAAAAGAGAAACTTAGCCTGTTACCTTTAAGTAACTGTTTATCCGGTTACCTTTCTTGAAAAGACTTCTATATAAAAAAAATATATGCCATAAGATTTAATTCATTCACCCACGTATTGAGACCAACAGCTTGGCTAACTCATACCCAGAAGACAAAGCTAGAAAATCATACAATCCTCTGCTTAAAACATGCTTTACCCCTCATTTAGATACGTAAATTTAGCTTCAATTGTTTGATTCTTATTAAGTAACTTCTATCTAAAAAGGATAAGTTTTTTTTAGCACCCAACATTAATTCTTCATCAGTGTGTCTTTACACTAGTAACGTTAAAGAGACAACTGAAAGGTAAACAGAGGAGACAGTTAATCCTCATTATAGCTTATTTTTCCTAGCCCCAGAATGTGCCCGATTTCCACAACTTCAGGAAGCATCTGCCCTCCATCCAGAGCAGCTTTTTAGAAGTACTGCTGGATGTAGCCCACCAAATGTGATTTCACGTATACTAGGAAAACACTAATGAGAAGCTGGAAAAACATTAAAATTTTACATTAACATTTAAAAAACAACCATACAAGCTAACAGTACAAAACACCAAACGACACAAAAACCACCACCACTTACACATATTAGCCATTTCTGTAGCAACACAGAACTAAGAAGTCAAGAAAGTCACGTATAGGTGTTCTCAACATCTATTGTATTATTTTGCTCAGTTCCTTGTTGTTTGCTGTTAAATGTTTGAACTGCTTCTGATTAAGTTAAATTATAGCTAGTTATACAGGAGAGACCAGAACTGGAGCTCCAGTTAAACAGTTGGAAAAATCTGGTAGTATGTTATTTTTGAAAATAATTAAGTTACTTTTTAAGAACTACCATCTTGTTAGCAGGTGGTTCTCCTTCAATGCATCGGTTAATTAAAGCAAAAGGCAACAAACCCACCATTATCTTCATCTAGGATTATCCCAATAGTTATTTTGATAATCCTAATTATCTTGATACACTGCAATATGCTTAGAATATCCTTAAATAGCCACTATACTGGCTTTGCATATGTATTTTAAGAGAGCTTTATGACAGTTACTACTATAGTTATTGTATTTGCCATCGATAACATGAAAACAGATTTGCTGTATCTTTATTTAACTTCAAGTATATAAATATCAATGAACAGACAGGCATCTACAGAAGACAGTTATGTCTGTCACACAAATTTCCCCTCAAAAATTCATTTATCAGGTAGAGTTCTATTCATCCATTGTGAAATGCTAGAGATTGTGACGAAGATTTTCGGCAGAGAGCTAATAGGCAGAATAAGGAGACACAAAGAACGCTTTTGTTCAGCTGAGGCATCAGTATACCTGTTGACATTAACACACACTGGAGCTCCACTCTATATTTTTAGATCGTAATACCAAGTTTTATGGTAACAGAAGGAAACTCCAATGCATACAAATAGCTTCCAACTTCAACATACTAAATAGCCACAAGTGCTATTTTGTTAGCTAGCATGCTAGCTGTTATATTGTAGTTGACAGTTCATTTTATTTAGAAGTGAGCTAGAATTAGTCTATGTAAGTAATTTTGTTGGTGTTATGTTTAAGTGTTTTTTGCATTTTTTCTGTGTATATATATACAACCATTTGTGTTGAGCAGGCATATTTGAAAATTATACCAAATTCTCACAAAACAAACACCTGGGAGATGTTAAGTAGAATTTGCTTACGGTAATGTTTTGAAATAGAAGAATATATTTTCCATAGAGTCCTTAGAATAAATATTTTATAAGGAGTCCAACGTAAGGGGAAATACACACAAACACACACAGAGCTAATAACTACTGCACCTCCAGCATAATTTACTACAGACAAATGAGTTCAATTAAATAAGCCATTTTAGTGCATGGCAAGAAAGTTCTCAAAGAGGAAGGCATTTACTCCAAGGCAATACTACCCTAGCTTGCAATAGTTACCTTTATCATCCTTTGATGTTGTCTTGCTTTCTTTAGATTCCTTAGTGGAGCTAGAGAAGCAAATCAAAAATCAGAAGAAAATTGAAAACACAGTATAAAATGCAATACTTACAAATTCTACTAATACTAATAGACAAGTTAACATTTCAAAAAATAAAAATAAAAAGGGCTAGGCTGTATATTTGAACAAAGGATTCCCTTATGGATTCTTGCACTGATTTTCCCCAGGATGCCTGAAGATCTAGATTTTCTGACAACTCTATTCAGTGGATATATGGCAATCTTCTCCAGATTTCAGGACGGGGACTTGACTTCATTTTGTGTTCTTAGAACTGATAGCTGTTCATTACCATCATCACAAGGACATTTAAAAAACTCGTCAATTTGAAAAAAATAAATAAATGCTGACAATTCGACAATGCAATCACAGTAGGACATAGTGTCTATACGAAGATCTTGAATTTTAAAAAGTAACTTATGGCGGTCAAAAAAATCTATAGGCAGGAGCATAGGATACTAATTATAAGATTCTTGCTGCTACCCCCTTAATGTAGAGTGATCTTATTGAATGCTGGTACTCAGTATCGTAAAGAACTGACATAGAAAAACAAACCTCTTTGCTTGACCAGAGGCCCCAGTAGACGAGGGACCTTTCTTCAAAGTATCCTTTTCTTTGTCTCCAGATTCTGCTTTCTTTGAACTTTCTCTGGCTTCCTTCTTGACAGGATCACCCTTCACGCAGTCTTCCTTCTTACCATCTTTATGGTTCTCAGTCGTCTCATAGTCCTTGCTTTCCTTCTCCAGGCTCTGTGAAATGGTATCCTGCCCGTCCTTTGGCTTACTTGCTTCAGAATCTGTAATTTTCACATTTTTACCTGTTTCTAGGAGGTCATCACCATCAAAATCCAGAGTGATGGCATCTTCAGCCTGGATTGTAACCGATATGTTATCATCCTCAGCTTCTTTCACAGAGGTGTTAGCTTCCATCTCTTCGTGAGCCGTGTGATCAGCCTCAGCTAGGCTTTCTTCTGAAGGAAGAGGTTTAGATACTTCTTGTGTACCATCACCAGAACCTGCTTTATCTAAGAGGATTTAACAGGAATAAATATGGCAAAACAAGAAGTTTAAACAATTTCATATTCATAAGCTAGAATAGGACCTAGAAAATACAAAGCCAGTTATTAGCACTGATGGAAGGTTAGGAAAAAAACACAAGGTGTATTAACACAAATATAAATCCTTTACCCAGGATCACTTATTCTTCATGGCAAAACACATTTTCTAGAGACAAATACCAAAACATTAGGAGTCAGAATATGGTTCCATCCTGGAGATACCCGTTCTTCATAAGAAGTATCCATTTTCCAGTTTAAGATTTAGCATGTCGTAAGAAAATAGTTGCTTTGGATGCTCACAGTTTGGATTAATCCATCTTTGAATCTTCCTGGTTGTACGACTTCCAGACTTCCCAAATCCAAAAGAGTTACAGTCTTGGAGAATTTCAGTCAGTCTTCCATACTGGTTTTCTTAGGCTTTTCCTTTCCAAGAGCGGTTTGGCAGTCAAGTTAGCTGTACAAGGTTGCTGCAGAAAACGGAGGATCGTCCTTTAATCCAGAGTTCGTAGACGAATGGTTCTCAGTCTTCATCCACTGGACGGATGTTCCATCTCAGTCCCACACTGGCATCTCCAACAATTCTTGGGTTTGCACTGAAGAGATACTTCAGTTGTAGGTCCCTCGTAAACAAGGAGTCTGTAGTTTTATTCTGTAACTTCAGTGTGTATTCCATCTTGCGTAAAGTGATGGTGTTCCATGTCCTTTCTAGTCCACAATATGTAGAATCCTTAAGACTTCTGTCCAGAAAGTCTGTTTGCCCAAGTGCATCATATTCCTTCTATAGTTTCACTAATGAGCACAGCTTAAAAAAAAGTAGCCACTCCACAGATTTCCAAATACTTGTTTTACCATTCTATATACAACCGGTATTTCCAAGTGACAGTTAACTCAAGCATATGACGGTCCATACATATGTTGGGCGCTCAAGTTCAGCGTAAGAGCGTATCATTTCCACTCAAGTAAACATCAGTTACTGCAGTGCAAGTTGGAAGCATTTGCATCAAGACTTACCGTATATTAAAATCAGAGTCCTTGAATACTATGGTTTTTTGATTCAGTTAAGATTCATAGTATTACAACTATTTTATACATCCACCACAGTAACTGATAAGTACTGTAATCAGCTCTTAAAAGTAAAGTAACTCTTAAGAGCAAAATAAACCCAATGACTGCAATAATTCCAGGTGCTGAACTTAATAAGGAGACAACTGATACTTAGTACTTGAGAGAAGACTACTATTAGCAAAGAGACTGAAAGTTACAAGAGAAAATTGCTTGGTCTATCAGGCTAAAGACCTCTTAAACTCTATTAAACTTCAAACATACCTTTCTCATTTTCTTCATCTTCACCATCCTGCAAGAAAAGGAAGTCAAGACTAAATGTCTTCTATTTTAGAACTTAAAGTAGAACAGTTCATATTTTCCTTAGAACTTCTATCATACAAAGGTAAATTAATGAATCATAAAAACCATTTCCAAAGAAAAGATAATGAAACCAACCTTTTCAAATCACTGAAAGTTTAGTATAAACTTCACTGGTATTTGTCTCCAATACTTGCAATATGTAGCTGTTTTCTCCCTCTGGACACCACCTTCCCTTAAGAAGATGTTTCTAAACTGTCCCTTATCCTGCTAAAACCTCCCGAACAGATGTTACACTGAGTACTACTTACAACAAAATGCAAGCAATCCATCATCAGCTTTGAAAGAAGAAACTACCTGGTTTCAGAAAAGTCTAAAACTAGATAGACTTCCCTCATTAACTGTTTCTAAATGAAACAGCAATTTTAACACGTATTTATCATTAACACCTCTAATCTGTCCCTTTTCAGATGTCAGTTCTATGCAACTCAGAATGAATTTCTGATCTTAAAGATGTTACAGATGTTAGTTTAACAAAAATATTCTCCAAAGGCAAAGTTAGAAAGTTAAAACAGAAGTAGTAGATGTACATGAATATCTAGAAGGCTGTATACACTTTGTTATATACTTTGTTAACATTTGTCATGGCCCTTTGAAGTATTTTTAAGAGTTTAAAAAAAAATACCTTACTAAGTCTATGCACCGAACATTCCCAAATTAGACAGGAGTTTGCATTTATACACTTTTTTCTTATTTAATTAAAAAAAGTGTTCTATAACGTAATACAATAAAGGTAAACAGTCTCTGACCCTCTAAGATGCAAACTGGAACAGAAAGCAAGTGTAAAATGATCTTTTCCAAATTAACTGATATGAAAATCAGTTTATACAAATGATTTGGAACTTACATGGACACTTGTGAAAGTGTAATCTTCTATGTCTTGACCTTCATTTTCCTATGAAAACATAAAAAGGACTTGCTAAGCAAGCTATTTGTAACATACTTTAAATACATTCAGAGTCAATAAATTCAATTAATTCAGAAAACATTTTACACTCAAAATGAACATCAATGAGTGCTTTTCCTAATTTGCATCTTAGAGTTCAGTGTTCAGATTATGTACGTCATTACTAGTAAAAAGGGAAAAGAACCTCTTGGGAACCCAGTCGTGGACTGTGGTACAGTTTTATCAACTAATACCACATTTGTTTCAGGACTATTCAGATACAGGCCAAGAAAAACAGAAAAAAAAAAAGTAACTCATCTTTTGGAGATAAGCAAGCAAGACAAAGCAGAAAAACTAGTTCTTAACGTCCCATTAGCACAGATACGAAAATATGCATTTTGCTGATAAAGAAGCACATTAAAATACAAGAGTACCTGACTTTCAGAATCCTTTTCTATATCTTCTGTTGTCTCTGCTGGCTCCAAGTTGTGGTATCTTTTCTTTTCTGCTGATGGGAGTTCTTTAGAATTCAAGTTCTCATCTTCAACAGATTCTTTAAAGTCCTTTAATTCATCATTTCCATCTTGATCACTTGCATCTTGAGTCTCCAATTCACTTTCCTTTTGATGTGAACAACAAATGTTTGGCATGGTTATCAGCTATATTCTGAAAAAAAATCACTGCCAAAATTGCTGTTTTTGCAAAATACTGTATCGCAGCCATAATAAGAATTAAGTATACTTCAAAAAAATCCCACACCTTCACACACTGCAGCATGACAGCTCTTAACACAGTAAAAAACAATGATGCAGATTTCCATGTAAATTAGCCCAGAGAAAACGGAGTTTTTTGTTTGTTTGTTTTTGAAATAAAGCAAAACACTGAACTTAAATAGCAACTGGAATATTCTTTTTTTTTTTTTTTTTTAAATACATACTTTTATTACCTTGACAAAGGAATCCTCTTCAACTGAAGCATCACCAGTTGATTCATCAGCTTCCTGCTTTTTACCTGAAATGACAGGATATGCTAATGATGAAAGCTGCTAAGCAGAGCAGGCTTTCTTCCAATACTGATTATGTGCTGTGCTACAGTTTATTATTCTCTGTTCACTGTTATATAACCCTCCCAAAGTCTAGTGTTTTTGAGGCGGGGAGAAAAAAGTCACACGAGCTAATATGAACAATCAATGCTGTTTCATAAACAAGCAGTTACATCCAAGTTAGTGATTTTGATATCAACTCTTCTACTTCCAGAGATGATGAAATTGAAGAGAACGTTAGTGTATATTTCTAGAATTACTGGAGCTAAACTATACTTTATAACTAACATTCTGGAAAGGCCACTCTTTATAGGATAATTAGCAGCACAAAACAATTTAGGTTAGAAGGGACCTCAGAAGGTCTGCCGAACCTCTGGCTCCAAAGAATGCAAACTTTCAAATTATGATCAGATTGCTCAGGGTTTTATCTAGCTATGTTTTTGAGTATCTACAAGCATGTGAAGTCCACAGCTTCTACAAGCCTCCATTTTCAGTGCTTTTCATCACTAGAGGGAACTAGCAGCAGAATTGAGTCAGGTCAAGCACTGGCTTTTCTACATATTCTTTAGTGTACAGAGGGCATGTTCCATCAAAGAATTCTGTTCTTCCAGTACACACATGCTTTTTTCCTAATTAATATGACTCAGTGGAGATGACAACTAGACAGAGTTCCCTTTGGAACCCATTGAATTTCCTTAACCCTCTGCAAAAAGGAGGCCAGAGGCCTAGATATAGTATGTCCAGACAAACAAGCCCTTTTTAGAGCATTCTGTTTCATTTTATCAAAGATCAGCCTACGTGACAATTTTCAGTAGCTCAAGGTGAAAAAGCAGTTCAGTTGGGAAGGAGCTTTACTATCTTCTGTTGAAACTCAGTATCAATTCAAGACATAAATGAGATGGCAATCAGGATCAGCACTTAACGCGTTAGTTTTTGACCTCATCTCTCTGCTCATCACTTCATCTTCAAACAAATGCTAAATTATCAGTTTTATACTCTGAAGGAATAGAAAAGGAAAACCCAAGCTGAAGTCTGATGTAGTATGCACATTTCTGTGACTTGGAATAGTCTTTTTTTTGTCAACAATTTTTCTTAGTCTTTCACACACAGCTCAAATTACATTTCAAAGTTAGAAACTGCAATACTACAGGATGAAAAAATATGTTTTCTTTCTATTTAGACTCCAATTGTTTTCCCTTTTTTTCCACTGAAAGGCAACACTGACAGCACTCCTGTATACACCATTTTGCATTACAAGGTCAGAAATGCACTAGTCTCCAGGAAAAGATACACTGCAGAAGTCTTTGATTGCAAAACATGAAAAAGTTCAGATCTAAATGCACAGGAGAATCAACAACACATTCCCATTTTATATGTGGAATGCAATAGGTTTGTGAGATTTTGGAGTAAAAACCCAACAGCAGATGTATACTTAGGAAAGCTCGGCTTCCCTCAAAAAGAGTTGTGGACTTATACCAGAAAGGACAGTTTTTGATATGCTTCACATCTGATGTGTGAAAGACAGACTAACCCAACTTTGTATTAATATTTCAGCATTCTGCAACAGAATCCATAACCACAAGTATCTTCAATGTAAGAAAGCAGTGAAACAGCATGGATTTTCTGTTTCAACCCTCTCATTTCAGTTCCTCAGTTTATTAAACTTCAAAGTCCAAGTTCTTTCCGCATCTCATATCCAGACAGGCATACACAGACAGGCAAATACACACAGCAGATGCTGGACATTTAGCAACTAGCTAGCATGTGCTATTTTGAAAACTACTTTAATTCACTTGTTTTGTCAGAGGAAATCTGGCAGGTGAACTTCAGAGGGAATAGAAAAAACAATTGACACAGCTGCCTCAAGTAAGTCCATCACTCTGCAATGACAGCTAGAGAACTGCATTTTACTGCCATGTCCCCATCAAAGGGAAGTTATACCTCTGCATAAAGAAGCCCTCTGTACCTTTTACCTTCTGCTAGAGTAAACGAGACAGGCATATGTATTTTAATTGGTCTGCCTTTGCAATAAAAGCCCAGTTTGCTCTGAGTATCAGAGGCATTAAAACACATAAGGAAACCTGAATAACGACCTTTGCTTTGCAGCCTCTAGCCAGAAAGTGGTAGGAAGCTTACTTTCCCTGCTAGTTCTGTGTTTTAGGTTACTTTGACCTGGTTAGCACCACAGTACTTCAAAGGTCTGATACAAATAGTTTTCAGATGCTAGTATAGGTTTGTTAGTGACAGTAACTTGCTAAACCAAAAAAAAAAAAAAAAACCACCAAACCACCCCTGCCTCAATGAAAATTCAGAACTTCTCTACACCGATACTCATTCACAATGGACTCTCATTTTCACAGAACTACTGTGAGATTACAACAAACACACTTCAAGGAAGGTAACTTGGATTACAAGGTATGTAAACAACTATGGTCAGAATAGCTGGGTCTTCTGCAGGCAACAGGTGCAGTGGGTCTCAAGGCACACAAGCTGCTAACACAACAAGATTTCTCACATGTACAGGTTATCCATGCAGTGGCTATTGGAAGCGTCAGTGTTGCAAACAGTACTCCCCACAAACCTGGGTGCCTGAGCTAACACCACAACCACTAATTTACCTTGATGTGTTGGTACTCTCATAAGCTGCGCTCAGTCACTTCTCCGGCTATGGCAATTCCTACGCACCATGAAATTGCAAGAGCATTTACACAGAGAATGGGTAACCTCCTTAGAGGTAAGTAGAAGATCTGAAGCATCTTTAAACCTGCGTAATATCAAACCAACACTTTACTTTCTCATTGATAAGTCTTGCAGTAGCTTAAGTTCATCATATCCATTCACTGTCCTCTACCCAGGGAGTTGAGACTCCCCAGCAGTATCCAGAATTATCTAACAGCTTATTCCACACAACTCAGACTAGAAACCTGCATCTCATGCAGAAGTAGAGTGACACTCGTCACCAAGTTTTGGAAGAATTAGTGACTGCATCTCCTTTGGTATTCCTGGTGAACCCACAACAAGGTTCTCTCATACCTGATGCTAAAGAATCATTAAAAACATGGGACAGGAAGTAAAGAGGAAGATGGGGAAAGACAACCCTTACAATGGAGTAAACTCTTTGTAACGTTAGAGGCCCACAGCTGCAACTGGAATAGGACCACTTGCCATAACATTACCAGAAGTCACCCTGTTGCATTACTGTATTCTTAAATGGTATCATAGGGTACCAAGCACAGTTAAGTTTTTTATAGCTTCTGCACAACACCGCTGTTACTCATTTATTTTTTAAGAAAGGATGCACTTTGCAAAACCAGATATTCTCTAGATAATCACCAAGTTGCTCATAACATTTGCCATAATTTCTTATCATACGATTAAGCATTCATAATGCTTCCTAGTGCAGCTCATTAGAGATATCACTCACTTGCACCTTAATGAAGTTACTTAGGAAGTATTTAGCAAGATTAGTTTTTCCTAACAAGTTTTCTGAGAGCAGATAAAAAGCTGTAAGTAAGACTTGTATACTATTTATATCTCACTTCAGTAAGGCTGATGTATCCCAACTCAAGTGATGGAAACAGCTTTCTAACATTGGAGCCACCTATGCAAAGCGTTGCTAAGAGTAAGGCTGTGTGCTGTTTTTCAGGTGTTGATTACAGTATCTTCAATTTCTAATCATCAGATCAAAACTGAGTTCAGGTATTTTAGCTTAAGAATTTCATTCCCCAAAGAAAGATTTTTTTATATATCACCTACTGAATAATAGGCAAGAATTCCACCTGCAAAGGGAAGTTCTCTTTACAAATAATTTAAGTACGTCTTTCCTCGAAAGAGGAGAACAGAACTGCATTTATTATTTCCTTATGATGTACTGTATCTTGAGTAAAATATTTAGGAGAAAGGAGGGTCTCAACAGTTGGTTTAATATTGACAGAAATACTTCAAAGTTGGCAGAAATACTTAGAGTGATTGAATGCATCACCGCTCAGATGCCTAGAAAAAAAATAAATTAATTGACTCACAAAGTAGGTTTGTTAAGACAGACATGACTTGCAACACTAACAGGCTTAATTAGCTGACACTGCAGCAGTGCTGTGTGCAAGGGCAAGCCCCCCACAAGAGCATTTGGAGAGGTCACTTTTCAGTCTGTGCTACTTTATTCAGCAACTGTGAAACAGATCAACAGAACCGGCCAGCAAGGTCAAACAAGCTACTTGCTTGCCTCAATAAATACATAAAAAAAAAAAAAAAAACAATAATAAAAGCAGGGCAGCAAAGCTCAGGAGGACAACTACTTTGGAAAAAGTATTCTAAAAATATTTATTTAGGAAAAAATCACGTTATTCAAGATTAGAATTAAGCCATTGGTACTAGCACCCAGCAGATTACATCACATATGTAACACACACTTAAAATGCAGTTTGCAGTCCCTGTCCTCTCCAATGCTGGTTCACTGGGCCAGAGAATTCTGATCTAGTGCTGGGCACACTTCACCACACGCTGCAGTATTTCAGAAGTCAAACCACAAAAGTACAGTGACAGATGTTAACACCTTTAACAGGAGAAGGAATACTGGACAGTTTGATAAAACAATTTTAATATTTCTGAGGGACAGATGACATCGCAACAGATCATTTTCCTTACTCCAGTTTCCTTTTAAAGGCCAACAGCTTTACTTGGTTGTTTTAGTCACTTAACAGGTTTAACAAAGAAATTAAAAATTTTGCAGGCAATAGTCTAAGCTAGACACTGTCAGGTGTCAGTGACAATACTGACTCTCAGATGAAACAAATTGGAAATAGATGTAAACCAGGAGGAGACTAAAGCTGCAAAATAATAGGTGACTAAGTGGCCTTAGAAACCTGAAAAGCATCAGAAAACATCTTTGCCCACATTAATACTCTGAAGTTAAAATCGCTTAGTCCAAAATCTGTTCTTCATCTACACAATGCAAAACGTGGCAGAAAAGTAGTTTTCAATCACTGCATTACGATGTATCAATGCAATGCTACCATATTTTTGATTACAGATACTTCAAAGGAACGTTCATATCACAAGCATTAAGAAGATTTAATACTAGCAGTAACCTGCTCTAAATTCTAGAATAACAGAACACTGAAGCTTGAAAAGAACACTTTAAAAAAACTGCCACGTTTTTTACAAAAATGAATTTTTCTTACAGCTGCTAAGTTCCAGGGAGTGGAGGCACAACTGAGGCAATTAAAGTTGGCTTGATGGAACACCCGGGATTTATTCAAGTTCAGGCTTTCAGACTTGAATTGTCAAAGCCAGCCAATCTCACCTATATAGCTCTTTTAATTAGTTGTTCTGTAGCTCTTCTTTACTCCAGATAGTTAAATTAGCTTCAGGTAAGAAGTGTTACATTTTGACTAACTTTAAGTCTAGAATTGATCAAGGATTTTGCTTGCATTACAGATTCCTTCTGCAAGTAGGAGTCTTGATGTAAAAGCTTCTAACAGCACACTTCCCTCATGAGTGGATCCACACGGCTCCCTGTGTTTTATCTACATGTTGGCAGGTCTGTAAATGCTCTGTTTTAAATAAAACTCATTCCCCCCTCCCCCCCCCCTCCATACAGTATCACATGCTGCAGAACTGGTGAGGTACTGTTTGTAGAAGAAAGTCTATATTCAAGTCAGTTTAATTAAGACCTTATTCTTCTGTTCATGGTAGTTTTTATAGCTGTTTCTTCCCTGTCTCGTAAAAAGCTGGTTCAGTACCACCACTGTCAAAAGCTTGTCATAGTCTAGTAGAAGTCTACAGTACACACTCAGCTGAGTGAGAGGGAGAACAAACAGAGTACCCTCCCCTTCCTCCCAACTCAGCCTGCATCAATATTCTGGATTAAGGTATTCTGACACTGCTATGGAATTAGCCACCTCACTGTTTCCAAAGATCTTAAAGAGATGCAGTAGAACTGGCTACATTCAGAACTAAAACTGATGGCCACCTGACACGATTGATTCTACCCCCTGCAAGAAATCTCCCACTCCTTGGCCTTTTCCGAGGCTGTGTTTTCTTTGTAACTCCAACAAATATCTAGTATTCCTACCCTCCTTTGTACAGCAGTGATAGCATGAAAAACTACTGTAGAACTCAGTGTCATTTATTTTACTGATAGGCAGCAGTAAAATAATTAAAATAAAAACTCACTAGAGTTAGTCTGAAGCTCTTGGGAGAGGCAAAGCACTAGCAAAAGGCTAGGAACAATCTGTGAGCAAAATCAGTAAAGGGCACAACACTACGCAAAGCAAAGACCATGTACAAGTACAAGAAGGATCAAGATAGTTAATTTCAAGAGAAAATCCAGTTGATAGGCATGCATCTTCTACATGCCTTCGAAAGTTCCCTAGTGACATGGCTGGGAACAGATTTTTTCTAAGTGCTACATTTCCAAGTTTAGAGGTAAACCAGTAAGGAGGGAAATTCTTGGTAACTAGTAAGATATTTCAACAACAAGGATAAGAAGAGGGAAAGATAACATCAAAATCACCAGTTAAGACCACAAGGGGCAGCTGAAAAGAAAGCAAAGAACTTCTGTGGAACACCTTTCCTTCCAGCTCAAAGGTACTTAACAGAAAGAACAGTTAGTAGTGATCCAGTAAGATCCAGAAAGATTTTCCCTAGACAAATTAATGAGTTCTTGTTCCTTACTTGGAAGATTAATGCTGCATAAACCTCTCAAAGTTTTGGCACAAAGTTTGCTCATAAGACTTTTGTAATCTGAAAAGTACTGAGAAATTCTCCAGTTCAGAGTGAGCCAGTACCAACTTCATGGAGGTCATATTTAGCTCTGAGTTGTAGCAAGGCTGTACATCTCGTACATGAGCCTTACAATTTAGTTCCATAAAAGAGGTGGCAGCACGCAGCTACTGAATGAAGCCTCAGCTCAGGCAGCAGCATCACTAGTAGGGAAGCAATCTGCAGAAGCAAAATAGCATGAATACAGAAGAGGCCAGTTCAAACACATCGTGCATGTCATCAATCTAGTTTGGAAAATAGGAGGATGAAAAGCAGGAGATAAGGGAAACTTTTATTACAGCAGAACAAACAGCCATTTAGGTCTCTACATTAAAAATTGTGGAAGCATTCCTTTGTTTAGCTTCCATGTAGTTTTCTTAAGCATCAGTTACCTTTCTCAAAATAAGGAATAAAGCAATGCCACAGAAAATGAAACTGCATTGCTGGCTTATTTTCCTCACACTTTTCTAGTGTGCCAAAAGCACAGAAGAGTTACTACTCAAACTTCCTATACAGGTATGTTTTATTAATAAATTCCCCATTCACAGCACCAGGCAAAAACGTTAATAATCATTTCCATCACAACACTCAGCCTAAGACAAATGACACTGTTATAAGGTTGATCATTTCCACAACAGGTATCTATAGCACATGTGTGAACATACCTAGCATATACGTTCAATGAAGAATGCTATGCATAAAACAGGAGTTTCCTTCCCCAGTATTATTTTGCAGGTTATGGATGTCCCCAGAAAAACAGGAAACAGTATCATCATTGTCCCCCCTCTCATTCCACCCCAAAAAAAATCTTAAAATAGTTATGCATAAGGAAACACAGCCAACGCAACCATTGCCAAATATACCAGCTTAAGATCTAAATAGTTAGTTTTTACAACTTAAGAACTCAAGTCTCTTAACTGGATGTTTCATTTCCCAGAAAGCCTTCAGATCATAATCAGGAAACTCTTACTTATAAATCTTGTCTTACTTCAGCAAAAAGTATGTTAATAAATCTGCACAACACAATACTCTTCAGGCTGTGACCCCTACCACAAACATCACTACTCGGGGTCCCTTCCCATGGCTAAACAACCTCTTAGTTTTCCCTCTGCCATTGCGCAGATACTCAGTCTCTACACTGATGTCCATGTCCAGCATCAGAGCTGCATGGCAGTTCCTATACCCATTTTGCCTACGTTCAGGAGGCAAAGTCCACACTCAGGACCCCCTGCACACAGCATATTCCAAAAAAAATAAATCTCACAGACCATCTGTACAGTCTGAGCACACACAGTAGAAGTCTCCAAGATCAGATCCTGTCAGAAGGCTGTACAGCCACTACCTCATAACACATCACCTACCCAACCCATTTTCCATATATACCCGGTATCCCTATGCTCTGCAAGGCCCCCTTAAGCCTCAACACATTTCTCCACACATCCCACACCCGCAAGGATAAGTAGATGTGTGACACAGAGACAGACACAGCAGCGTGCAGGAGAAGGAAGTGAGCAGGTGAAACAGGTGGCGATGGGGGGAGCGGAGATGGGGGAAGGAGAAGCAGTGCCCGACAGCGGGTGAGGAGAACGAGGTGTGTTACGTGACAGAAGTAATGAGCAGAACTGCAGCCACGCTACAGGCTACAACCATACACTCCTTAAAGGCGATATATGCAACAAAAAGCTCTTTTAAATACATAATCTATATCAACAGATTTTAACCTTTGCCTTTAGTTGGTTTCTTGGTGGGTGTGTCAGCTGAAACAGTTATTTCAATATTATCTGGATCACCTCCTTCCTCTTCAATAGCCTGAATGAGACAAAAAAGGACAGTTTTTAACTGAGTTCGATTGGAAGCTAGACAATTTGACTTCAGCAAGCATCACTGAGCCAAACCACATATTCTCTGAAACTATTAGGTATTTTACGAACCACCCTAGGTCAAACCTCGCACTGAAAGCTGGGGGAGGCCGAGGAGAGGCCGGGGCTGACGGCCACAGCTCCAGCCGCGGCAGCGACCCCTCGGAGGGGCAGCCTGGCGACAAGCAGCACGCCTCATAACGCGAGGAGGCCTCCACGCCACACACGGGGCCGCGGCACAGCAGCAGGAGAAGCTCCGAGCCGCCGGCAGGGCGCCCCGCCACAGCGGCCCCGCCGCAGGCAGCACGGGCCGGGCCCCTCAGCGGGGCCTCTCACCTGCTTGAGGCGGGAGATGAGCACCGTCTTGACGCCGGTGACGTCCAGGTTGCGCCGCTTCAGCTCCGACTTGAGGTCGATGACGCGCAGCTCCGCCAGCTTCTTGCTCTCGGTGGGGGGAGGCGGAGGCGGCGGCGCCGCGGCCGCCGGGGCGCTGGGAGCCGCGGGAGCCCCCGCGGCGGCGGCGGGAGAGGAGGCGGCGGCGGCCATCTTAGGGCGAGGGAGCGCGGCGGCGGCACGCACAATGAGCCCCCCCCCCCCGCCCGGCCGGCCGCGAGTACCCGGATGGAGGCCGCGGCCGACCTGGCGGCGCGGCGCAGGCGCGGTGCGGCTCACCTGGCCCCGGGACCTCCCCGCCAGAGGTGGGCGGCGGGCGGGGAGGGGAGGGGAGGGGAGGAGAGGGGAGGGAGGGGGGCGCCGCTTCGGGCCCGCCCAGAAAGGCCGGGCCGGGGCTCAGGGCCCGGGGCTCGGGGCAGGGCTCTCGGCGCGGCCGGGAGGTGCCCCGGGGCGGCGGGAGGCGCGGGGCGGCCGGGCTGGGGGCAGGCGGCGGCCCCCTGCGGGGAGGGGGGGTGTTTGTGCCACACAGCGGGGTACGGCCCTCCCGTCGTCATGGCGTTCACCTCCCGTCAGAAGCGCTCCCGGTAATCGTGTCAATATTCGATCTTATGAATGCGATTAAATCTGCAACTAAGGAAGAATCTGTGAGCTCGAATGTATCTGGCACCGGTTTGTCACAACGGTCTGCTTGTTCTGTCCCTTCACTCAAAACAGCCTCCTGATAAAATCAAAAAAAGTGTTCATTTTATTTAATAAACCTTAACTAAACCTATTTTTTTGGTGCAAAGTAAGTCCCAAATCCAGCAAAGGCCTGTAACGCCATCCTCTTTTTCTGTTCTCAAAATGCAGGTGAAGTATGTAGGAGACACTTACGTAGTTACCATTTAAAAAAGACTGATATCCGGATATGTAAAAGTCAAGCACGTAGTTAAGTCTAAATGGAAACAACTTGGCCTGATGATTGCATGAGTGTTTTAAATGTGCAGTGGTGCTGCTCGATGTGGTAAAGATTTATAAAAACAACGATCTCAAGTAAGAAATCTGCATGTGTTCTTGCTTATGCTGTCCTCTATGATAGTATTTGCCTTGACATGAAATACATCAGGATTGTCTGTGAGGTTAACCAAGTAACTCCTTAACTTTACTGTAGGCTATAGCAACAGATTTTGTGGGTGTTTGTATAACATTTAAACAATACATAGGAAAGTCGTACATTTATTTATTTACATACTGTTTTGAATTCAGGAATGTATCAAAATCTCAGTCAGAACTGTGAGCTTCTCAGTGGTAAGCTCCTGTACAAATACAGATAAAACCCACTGGTTAGGTTCTAATCTCTGTCTCAGGAAAGACACAAGTGTTTTATAGGGGTTGCTTGACTTACCTAAACTTCAAAATTTGTTGATGTCCTGTAGATGTCAAAGCTGTAGATTTAAAGAGCTAAAAGTGACCTCACGATGTAACCTCAGTCATCCTGCCTTGAGGCACGATACCCTATTATGAGAACAGACTTGACCAATGTTTGTCTAACCTGTTCTTGAAGCCTTAAATACAGATGCCACTCATTCCTCTGGCTGTCTAGTGTAGCCCTTAACTATCCTTTTTCAAATGTCTGAACTAAATCGTTTTGCTGCAGTTTAGCATTCTTATTCAAAGTGAATCTAAAGGACAGCATTCCCTTTGTCTCTGCAGCATCCTTTTACACAAATGAACTATTAGCATATTTTTGTTCAGTCTTTCAGTTTCTGAATAAAAGCTCAGATTATTTCCTTTTTAAAACAGAGTTCTGGAACACATGACTTTTCTCTGTTGCACCTCCCTAGCTCTTGTCCAGTCTTTTTACAACTTCCTCAAGTTGTCGTGGTGACAGCACTTCTGATTACTCATCTCAGTGTGCTGTATGCCTTTTTCAGCCTCACATAGTTGTTGATATATAGGGTTTGTGATCCACTCTTCTTATTGTATTCTTTTCTGCAAGATTACTAGAGTACCCGTTTCTCTGCAGGCGATTGTTTCCTGCCAAGTGCAGCACTTTGCACTTGTGTTTATAGAATTTCTGTGTTCTTTCAGGTGATTTCAGACTGATGCAGATTTCTGCTCTGTGGTACCTGTCAATGTTGCATTAGCTGCAGGTTTATAATTATAATCTCTAAGCCATTACCCAAATATATTAAAATATTGAAGTGTATGAGGGAATTTATATGATAAAAACTTCTGTTTTGATATTAAAATACTAACAGTGATCCTCTGGTAACAAGCAGTTTGGCACCACTTTTGTGCTTTGTATCCAAATGAAATTTCTTCATCGTGTTTACTGCCCTTCTGTCCTCACTGACAGTAAGCATGAATGGAACAGAATGTCAAAAGTCACAGTAAAACTAAGATCTTCATTTTTTTCATGTCTCTGGTAACATAGGTGAAAAATGAAGTTGTTCCAATAGGTTGCTGTGAGCAAGTCATGGTGGTTGGTATTTATCATTTTGTTTGTTATTTTCCAGGTATACCTGTTATTACCAGGTATATTTTGAATTTGTTCAGGAATTTTAAGTATGTTGGCTAGTTTCTAACTTCCTGGGGTATTTTGTTTGTTTGTTTTTAAGAAAAGTACTCTTTGACCTTGTGTGGTCTGTCAAAACATCTACTAGTCTTCAAAGAGAAGACTTCTATACGGTTAGGTTCTGAAATTTGCGGTAAAGTTTGATTAGGAGACAGTAAGAGCCTTTCAAAGAGGAGAAATGGTTGGCCAAGATATTGGTGCTTAAATAACAGCAAAGACAGAAACCCCAAACTGTGCTCCTATAAACTAATTTTTGTCTACCTTATGTGAGACACATGGAAGCTGTGAACGGCCTTAGATTTTATTTTTTTTTCCATGGCCTCTGTAATTCTGCATAGGTAATCTCGGTCTTGACAGTGCTGGCCGGTCTATTTCCTACCTCACATGGAAGCCTAACAGAGGATCAAACATTAGCTATTTTATCTTCTTTTACAGCTTCATGTAGTTGGTGCAATTCTAATGACTCGACTCTAAAACAGTGTTATTCACTGACTTCAAAACACGGAGAGGAAGTTCCTGCTCTTTTTGATAGTTTGATTTGCTCTTTAGGAAAGCCTTATGGCTAGAGCATTCACCTCCAGTAGAACTGTGTCCCGCATTTCTCCTCTTCACACAGGCACGTGTTTGTCCGTGTGCCCTTCTAGAGAGAAGAGATGTTGGTTTAGGAACATGTGGAGGGGGAGATGCAGCTTGACGTGCTGTTCATTTAAAACCTCATTTTGGAGCACAAGGTTTCACTTCAGCTTTAGGCTTTTGTTTTTTTTTTGCTTCAGAAACCTAAGTTTCTAATACAGTGTTGTGTTTTGGATACTATGGGTGCTGACTGCATCAGAGCTAGTTATTACAACAGTAAATGATGCAATGACTCAGTTCCTTCTTAGATATTTTTTTTTATGAGTGATTAACTGAAATCAACAGGAAGAGTCCATTTTACTTTGAAAGGCATTGACTCCCAGTTATTATGTTATATTGCTTAGTTACTTCAACTTCAAATACTGCTTTTAGTAATTCTGATGTCAAGCTGATTGTATTCAAACCTCCGACCAAGCTTTCAATTGGAAATTATCAGCTGGTGTGCTTGCTGCACCATTTCTCTCCTCTGGGGGAGGGGGGGGGGGGCAAGGAAGAATAGTAACATTTGAGATGTTTTCAGGGAATATCTGACAATAGATGCATTTTGAAATGAAGAATCACTGCTAATTTAATATACATCATTGCTAGAAAAACAGCTTTTTCCACTTCGGATGTAGAGTCTTCTTTTTGATGTATTATTGATATACCGTATGATGAGCAGTCAGGAGGCTGTACAAATGAGTTTTTGATCTGTAAGTCGCCCGCATTACCATTCCTCTGCAGAACAGCAAGGCGGAGAACACAATGCACTTGTAAATCAAGGACAAATATTCTCCTTTGTGTGACTGCTGAAAGTATACGTACTTGCTAGGAAGTGGCTATGGAATTTCCCAGTGTAAAATCAGATCCTTGAATTCAAGGAGTTTTTATTTGTTTTAAACCTGATTGCCCTAAAACAGTTGGTGGTTCATAATTAAAATCCATATATTTGGCCCCATTCTGTTAAAAGCTCTGTAAGAATTTAAAGGTGTTTCTCATATCATGTTTCTGTTAATGGGTTGGTGGCATATATGTGTTTTGGTAAAAAAATGAAACTTTTTTTTCCCTATTTAAAAAGAAACAGCGACCTTGTTGGCAGTATTTAAGAAATTATTTATACACACCTTTTAATTAAGTGACAACGTAAATACTTAAAATATCTTGCTTAGACTATCTGTGATCTAACTGCTTGAGACCTTATTAGGGATTTGCGTGCTCTATGAAGTAACGTGTTGCAACAACGTTGCCTGACGTTTCAAAGCCTTGTCACATCATATAATGTGAAATGAAGTGAGTGACTAGCGGGTCATTTCTGTTTTACTGTAATGGAGGCTATTTTGCTTTTCCACATATCTTAAAAAATACAGTTACCCGGGTGGTGTGTGTTACTTTCCAGAGCCTTCCAAGGCTCTCAGATAAATCTCATTAATTCCTATAGTTATCTCTATGAAATATATAGCACAGAGCTTCGGAGATTTATTTTTTGAACATACAAGTGTGTCAGTCTTGTTTCCTAGCAGGAATTTTTCACTATATGGATTTTTAAGGG
Source organism: Aythya ferina (assembly GCF_964211825.1). Taxonomy (NCBI): domain Eukaryota; kingdom Metazoa; phylum Chordata; class Aves; order Anseriformes; family Anatidae; genus Aythya; species Aythya ferina. Next base: position 17,519,484 of record NC_140307.1, on the reverse strand, counting down.
TTGAGTTTACCATTGTCCCTATCTATCCAGTTTTCATTATTTGGTAAGATCTTCATCCAAACTGGTGGGAGCTGTGGCAATTTGTATCATCTGAATATCAATTGCACAGATTTTGTGCTGCTTTTTCTGTCTCAGCCACATAATGTTATCACAAGAAGCTCTCTATTTGTTAATGTTACTAGCAGTTAAGAATTGACCAAACACTTAGAAACACCTCAGCAGTTAAGGATGGTCCATTTGAAGTCTACACAGCCACATACAATGTAAGTGTCAAGGAAGGGGGCTGCTTCATCTGGGTTAATACCCTGGCAGCAAGTCATTTTGAGCTCCAGATGGTGATCTTTGTGTACCTGTGCAGTGAGTAGTATTCGCACCGCCCTGGGCATGACCAGGCTTGCAGTTCAGGCAGCCCCGAGCAAGGACACCTCTCTCTGACAGCGCACACCTTGCATCTTGGCCGTGTGCCCGGTGGGACTGGGTTCCAAACGCCGGTGTTTGCGTCTGGAAGAAGCTGTGCCTCGCTTTCCTTTGTGGACACTCAGACAGTGCTCCTGGGCTGCACAGCCACGTCCAGCTACAAAGCCGAGCTGCTGAAAGCGTCTCAGGATAGTGGTTGATTATTTTTTAATTTATTCGCCCCCAAATGTGAAGTGCTATCTCCTGCTGGTTGGCATTATTTTCACCTTAGATGAGGTGGTTTCTTCTCTGTCTTTGGTGCTGCTGGGCCCTGAGGTGTCCCTGGGATGGTTTTGTTTGGCCCCAGTGAGAAGCAGTTGAAGAATTCAGTACAAATCGATGACACTGTGGCCTGCAAGCTATTCTGCACTTTGAATTAGGCATTTAGAAAGTCTAGATTTAACCTTTTGGGTTCCTGTAGCTAAGAACTCTGAGAAGGGGAATCTTTTCCTTATTATTTTCTTTATTCCTCGGGGAATGCCTTTCAGCTGGTGAGCGCAGGGTGACTGTCCTTTCCTCTGCCAGGAAGTTCCTGTCATTTTTGCCACGAGTGCTCAAAACGATTATTAAGTAAAAAGGTAAATATGTGAACACACAACCCGCTGGTGTGTTTCTTTGCCGGCGTGTGGCTCTGACCAGCCCATGGAGAGCTCCCCCGTCTCGTTGAGGGGAAGCAGCCCGATTTCTTCTGCTACCTCTCACACGTGCTGTTCCCTTGAGCATCCTCTGAAGCTTAGACTCCATCTTCTCTCAATGCACATTATTAACTAAGCAGGCCGTGTGAGGTATTTGTGAGCCCATACCTGCAATACCGTTTACAATAGCATTAAAACTTCCCCATGAACAGCGCTTCCCCTAAGATGCTCTGCGGACAGCGGCTGCCGCGCCTCGCCCTGCCCTGCTGGGCTTTGTGCCTGACGTGCCCCAAGCAACTGGCACCGAAGGGCGCAGCGCCTGTGTTTTATTGCGTGATTTTACTGGATGTGGTTCCTTTTTTCACCTTGCCCTTCGAGGTTAGTGTCCCCCCCCGCCTCACCCGGGCCGGGGCGGGCTCCAGCGCGGCGCCGCCCCTTGGCGGCTGCGCTTTGCGGGCTGTAAAGCAGCGCCGGGTGTCGCGCCGAGCCGCGCCGCGCCGAGCCGAGCCCAGCCGCGCCTGGGCAGCGCCGGGGGCTGCGCAACAACAAAACCGCGCCCGCCGCCAGCCCGGGCGGCTCCGCGGGGGGCGCCGGGCACCGGGCCGGGGCCGCGGGGACCCTCTGGGGCCGCTCCTTCCCCGCCTCGGCCTCGCTCTCAGGTACCGGGCGGGGCGGCGGCGGGTGGAGGGGCCGGGGGGGGGCTGCGGGCTGCCCCTGCTCCCCTCTCCCCTCCTCTCCCCTCTCCGTTCCTCATCTCCCTGCCCCTCCGCCCCGCTCCCCGGCCGGTGGCGGGGGCTGCCCGCGGCGGGGCCGGGCCGGGCCGGGCCGCTCGGGGCCGTTCGTCCCCTCGGGGCCGCCCCCTCAGAGCGGGGCCCGGCGGGGGGGGAGTGGGGGGCCCCGCTGCGGGCTGGGGGGGCCCCGCTCCGGGCCGCGCTCGGCGGTCTCCTTGGGAATCGGTCACAGAATTTCCCCTCCTGGGAACGAGTCCTGGTTGCGCCCGTAACCGCCCCAACGGCCCCCGGCTCCTGCCCTCACCGTCTGAGGCACCCAGCCTGGTAAGCAAGGAGGCTGTGACCCTGCGGGGGGCAGGCCGGCCCCTCGCGGGTGCAGGGCAGCGGGGAGGTGCGAGGCACGCTGTCCTTCAGGTGGTGTTTCAGCCGGGCGTACATTGGTGGGGGTCTTGTTGGGTTTGAGTTCGCTCCTCCACGGCCTCACATGGCTTTGTGAGACCCCCAGCGAGGCCTGGCTGCCTCGGCTGATCGGTGGCAGCCTTCGTGCCTCCCCCTCCGGCACTGCGCCGAAAGAAGATACCACATGGAAGTTAGGGGCTCGCTGGAATTGTAAAACCTTATCTGGTTCTTGGTGGGATTACTTCAGAAATTAATATTTAATGAAAACAAAAGAATCAACTGCTGGGCAGGGGCACCTCTAGGTAACATCGCGGTGGAATAGCAGTGTTATAAGCTAATAAAGGAGAGCCGGGTTATCAGGTGGGGAAATAAGGCTTACCTTGCCTTTGTTGTAGCTAGTGAGAAATTCCAGAAACAGATTAATTCTGTTTGCTTGGTGAAATATTTTTTGAGGGAAATCATATGAAAAGAATTGGAATGTTTTGTCACTCTTAAAAATTAAAGCTTCTAATAGTTGGCATACACGTAGCTCTTGCTGCCTAAGTAGCTTTACACCAATGTAAATGTTCTTATTCCTCCTTTTTTGGGATAGAGGAACTTTACTGACCAACCCCCTCTCCCCCCCCAAAAAAAAAAAAAAAGAGCTATTAGCCGGGATTATCTGTGGTTCAGGTTGTGCTCTTGTTCGTGTGCAGGGCTTGATAGGGAAAGATGTGATTGATGTGATCTCCGTGCTTGTGAATGTCTGGTCACCTGTCGTGCTCTTATCCACAGTAGAAAACGACCTCTTTTTGAATTCATAGAACAGGAAAGTCTGTGCACATCTTGTGTTTCATTTGATTTAACTAAAAGGGTATAAGACACCAAGCTTCCTATTTTAAAACTCTTGAAGTTATGCATATTGAAACTTCTTTATTCACATTTGAAGCCTCTACAGCTAGCGCTGCAGTTATGTCTAGCGTTGGGAGCCCGGGGGTGAACAGCAGCCCTAAGCATTTATGCATATTTCAGATGGCCTTTCAAAATCTGCATGAGAGCATTCTGACCTTTCAGAAGTGTCTTTCTTGAAGCAGGGACTTTTGTAACGTGTACCAAGAGTAGTATATCTTGGTAGATCCATGACATTATCAACACTTTATCTTCAAATTACTAGTTTTGTACACCTTTGTAAGCAGTTACAATAGCCTAGTTTTTCAGCAGAGGAGGCAGTGCTGCAGTAACAGTTAGCTGACATCAGTTACGGTATTTTTTTTTTTCTTAAAGTCAAGAACCTTTCATCTCAGTTGTTTCCATTTCCTCCAGTAGTGAAGACTTGAATTTGAGAAGATAAAGGTACTAGTGCCCCATCCCCAGCTGATGAAGTCCAGAGGTCAAGGTGTCAGGCAGTTTAATAAATGGGGAAAAAGTACAGGGGTGTGGGGCATCAGGACAACTTAATTCAGAGGTAAACAATGGGGTTAGCATGGGGAGAGATGGATTTGCCACAGGCAGATGTTATATAAAGGTTTCCCAACAGCTTTACTAACCCATAACTTCTTTAAGGTCAATTTTATCACCGGGTCTGTAGTGCTTCAATTCTTTGCATGTCATTTGAAGAGATTTAGAAATATGATAGGAAATAGGATAGGAAAGGTCAGAGGTTGGACTCGATGATCTTGAGGTCCCTTCCAACCTAGAAATTCTGTGATTCTGTGAAATCTGCACAACATAAGAATAGAATAGTTATTCCCAGTCATAGTCCCTAAAGATTTTGCAGTGTGAGTGGTAGTGATCAGCTGCTGCTGAAGTCTGCAGTGCTCTTAAAAGAAACGCAAAATGCATCCTTAGTTTTTACGCTAGTAAACTTCGTTCAGAAAACAAGGCCTAGGTTTAGTGTTGTGTTTTTTTTTTTTTTTTTTTTTGTGGTGGTTTAATGTCAGGCCAAACAGAGACCCCTAATACAAAAAAGGGGAAGAGAGAAGAGAATATGTTTCCTTCACTAGCCCAGAATTTTATAGTTGATGCAATTTGGAAAAGTAACGGCTGTGACTTGAAATGATGTTTTCCTTACTATCTACCAAATGAAACTTCTTTGGAAAAGGCTTGTCCGAGACTACCAGCAAGAGACTTCCTTCTCTATTTGGGTAGGGGAGGGAGGGTGGTGGCAATCAAGTGCCATCCTGATAATACCTGGCTGCTGTCAAGTGAAATGTTTGATTTTTACCTACAGCTGCTTTGCTCTAGTAGGTGAAAGGACTGGAGAAGGTGCATTCTCCTTCCATCTTAACCTGGCACGTCTACTTTGTTTAGTGTCTGCAGATTCTCCTACTTCTCACCGGCTTCCTAAAGAACAGCGTAACCCTGCATTAATGCTTAATTTCTTAGTTCTCACCTGCAGGATTTTTGTTAGCAGTCATAGCAAAGATCATGTCATACTTAGCTCCTTAGGGCTTTATCAAGAAGCGTTTGCAAAATGATACTGCATTAGGAATAGTTAAGTGTACCTGAAAGGTCAAAACTGCCGGAGGGACTAATAAATAAATTGTTAAATTATTTTTGATGGCTATATAATTCAGTTTCCCTAAGCATCTCTGGAAGCAATTCTCTTAAAGTTGGCTGAAGCAGAATCCTCAGTTAAGATCTTAAGTCTAGTAAAAGAGCAAGCGTATTTTTGTCATTCTTTTGTAAAGCTACAACTCCTTACTCCCAAATTCACTGCAGTTATGTTTGTCTTGGAGTTCACCGAAGCCAAAGCATTCCTGATTGCCAAATCATAATGCTTCTGTCTTAAAACAGTGATTTACATGGTGTTAGTGTAGTTAACAGAGTTTAAGCCTATGACAGAGCAGAGAAATGTCTAGACTGAAGAATGTGCTCGTGAGCACCGTGTTTGTCAAATCCACCTGCTTGCATCTGTTGTGCGAAGGCAAATGGATTCCTTGCCCAAGCGGGTAAGTGCACGTTAATGCTTTGGTGCTTGGATTTCCCTGGGTGCCTTAACCATCCTGGGCTGATTCATAGCGTATCGCAGGGGAACTTGCTTGTTGTTCAGAGGGCTCTGTGCAGAGCTGTTCCTAGCCTGCCAGCTCATCCAGCTGAGGTGCATCCAGCTGCGCATGCTCCTGTGGGCTCCCTCCATTCCAGCTGGAATCAGGCCACAGATCCATCCAGTCCTCGGGAAGAGCTCTTCTGTCATAGCTGTCCTGTGCTGGGTTCTCCTCAAAGATGTAAGACAGTGCAGTGCTTTCAGTGGCCTCTTGAATAAAAAGAATAAACAGAAATCCAATGGTAGTAAGTCTCAGAGGTGAATGCGAACATGGCGTAACAGAGGCTTTCTGCACCTACTTTAAAGGTGGCCTGATGTTCTGGTTGTCAGATGATTGCGTTACTGCTGTGAATTGACTAGTGCATGAGGAAACAGACCTGGAAGGAGGTTTTTTTCAGACATAAAATTAAGGAGTCTGCTGGTCCAGAGGCTGGTTTCTGTTGGTTACGTGTACTGTGGTTTGACTTACCTTTGAGATGCCTCTGCAAGGTTAATAAGAGTAGTACTGTACTTACAGTAGCATTGTTTCACTTGGAGAGTAGCCTTCCCACATCAGCCATGGTTCCTAGAAGTGGCTGTGTGGGGTCAGTAATCCTGCCTGCCCTGCCGTGCTGTGGCTCAGGTAAAACTAGCGCCCCTCTCCAAAGCACTGGCAAAGCCTTCCCGCAGGGCTGGCTGTAACGGAGTGTCTTTAGGAGGCTGCCAGCAAGAACCTGTCTCCAAACGCTGTCATGCAGCTGATAACTAATACTATACGTTGTTCTGATGTGCTGTACCTTTGTGTAGGGCAAACGGTAAGTTTTCTGCCCGGGGAATTCTCAGGCAGTTCTGTTGCTCAAAAATCACGGCATCCGTTACTGCTCCAGCTGTGATAGGGCACAAAAAGGGAAATGGAGAGTGGTTGGGAAATTGGGAGTGATGCCACCTAACAGCAAAGCAAACGTAACAGAAATTCAGATCAGCTTTTGGTTGTTGCTGTTTTGTAAAGGTGTGTAGATTTTAAACCATCAATTGTTTTATTTTCCAGCAAAGATTAAAAGACCAAAATACAGTATACTAAAAATTTGGTGTTAAACTCTAAAAGAGTGCAGTTTCTCATTACACAGTGAAAAAGAACAACAGTCAAAAGCAAAGCTGGGTGGTTCTGAAGTGATTGCACTTGTTTTGCTGACACTGGGACTGAATTTTGAATGTTTGTGTTCTTGCTGCTCAACATCGTACGATTTCCCCTGCTTGATAGGGTTGAAATGCATAGGGCGTGACTGCGCCTTCAAGGCTTACAGGTGTTTTGTCCTGAGCTGCTTCAGTGAGCCCTTTGGTTTTGTTGAAGCAGGGCATGGTAGCACTGCGATTCGTTCTTTGTGGCATCGTAATAGCTTCTCAAATGGCTCCCAATCCCCTGGCAACCTCAGTTGGGTCGGGGTCATGCATTAATCAGTCTTGTTTGGCTCTCTGCCCTTGAGGAAGGGGAGTAGTAGTACTTAGGTTATCTTGCGTTTGCCCAAGGACTTGTACAAATTTTAAAAGTGTAAGTTTCTAAGTTTACCCCTTCTCTGGTGTCTTGGTCCATCTGGTGGAAAAGCCTTGCTGAAAGAATAAAAATGCATCTTCTACTAACAGGACAAGGATGACTGTTGGTGTTCCAAGATGCAGTTTGTACTCTACTTTCATTCACTGGTCCATGCTTCGAGCTCTTGATAGCCCTGTCTGCCAGTTCGAAAAAATACTGTGCTAGGAACAGTATACAAAACAAGGTCTGTGGGCGTGTGCCAGAGGCTAACAGAAGTTTTCTCATGAAGACAGCCATACCCATGTTAGCTTACAGGAGTGAAAATAATGTTAAAAGTGAAAATAATGTAAAAATGGCTTTTATAGAAACCATTTGATAGTACTAAGGAAGGGAGTAATTTTTAAAATTGTAATGGTGAGTTCAGATAGCATATGCAAAGAAAATACAAGGTAGGACTTAGTAAAGGATTTACATATGGAAAGTGATAGAAACTTTCTGTCTGAAAGAATCTTAAATAGCTTCGCTTGCCTGGTGTCCCTGTATGCATGGGCAGCTGAGGTGGGTTCATAAGTGGTCCAAGAGACCACGGAGTTGTTATGGAAATGAAATTGCTGCATTCTTTCAGGGTGATGATAGCAGTATGTTCTGCAAGCTCTCGGTACTCCCCAGAGCCATCATATTTAGAAGAATTTTTTCCCTCTATTGTCCTCTAGGTTTAACCCTGGTTACCTGACTGACTTGTAAGTGCATTTAGGGTCTGTGCGGTGGGGAGTGCGTGGAGGCAAGGGGAAATCACCGTAATGAGAGAGGAGAGGGAAACTGAAGAAGATCTGGTACCTAAAGGGGGTAGAGGAAAGCTGGGGAGGGACTCTTTGTCAGGGGATGTAGTGATAGGACAAGGAGTAACAGCTTTAAACTAAAATAGGGCAGGTTTAGATTAGATATAGGGAAGAAATTATTTAATATTAGAGTGGTGAGGCACTGGCCCAGGCCGCCCAGAGAAGCTGTGGCTGCCCCATCCCTGGCAGTGCTCGAGGCCAGGTTGGATGGGGCTTTGGGCAGCCTGGGCTGGTTGGGGGTGTCCAGTGGGATTGGAACCAGGTGATATTTAAGGTCCCTTCCACCCCAAAGCATTCTGTGATGTGAGGTGGGGAAATAGCTGACTTGAGATGAAGTTTTTTTCCTTGCTGCTTTCCATCAAGCCTAGGAAGGCAGGCTTCCTAGAACTCTACCAAAATAGTTCAGCCAGGAAATACCTTTTATATGGCTCTCTGGGTGCAGGTGTGTATTACACCAACAAGACAGAGACCGGTGATTTGGGGTTATGTAAGAAGCCTGCTCTGAAGGTGAGCGGGAGGTGTGCAGTAGCTGGCTGGCCATGTGTCAGAGCACAGTGTGCGTACTGTAGACACCTTGGAGGGAGTTGATCAAGGTGCTTTTTGACGCCTAAAAAGGTTGTTTCTTGGTAACAAAGAGAGCTGACTATATTTTACAATCTACCTGAAAATACATCTTCAAAATAATGATAGATTACTTATATTCATCAAGTTTACATGAAAATTTGAGTTCATGTGTCTTGAACTGTTGCACTTCTTTATAGTGCTGACTTCAGTTCCATCGTGCTGCTTCACTGTCAGTAGTGAAACTAATTCTTAATGCCACCTTGCTCTCTGATAACTCATGTGCTTTGCTTTTATGTGATCGGAAACTTTTGTCTGATGTAAAGATCTCAAAACTTCTGTTTTGACTGATTGAGCAGTTTCGAAGGACTTCCCCAATTCGCATGAGCGTTCTTGCAGTGCTGCATGGACTGCGGGGACTGATGCCAATATTCTTCAGTTCGTGCAGTCAGTGGATAAGTTGTGGATGGGGCACTTCTCGATTCTGAATCGAGTCATACACTTTAGAGAGGAACTTAGATGTATGGTTTTCAGATAGCTCTGTTTCCAGCTGTTCAAGTCTTCATTTAAAATGGCATAAAAGATGTTACCTCCTTTTTCTTTCCTCTCAGAGTCTTGATTCCCTACGTTAAAAAGGAAGAGGAGCACTTACTGCATCTTGTTGCTTTCTGAAAAAGCTTCCGAGGACTATTTTAGTGGGCGATTTTGTAGGACCTTCTAATAGTTTAACAGCAGATAATATTCTAATGACTTTTAATTCATTGCATAGTATTTTTGTAGTCCCTCTTAAAGTTTGTCTTAAATTCTGTGTACAACACTGGACTTGTACGTAGCATGTATTTCTTTCACCTGAACACTAAAAATCTTAGGAAATTGGACTCCAGTTGAACAGTAAGCTGTTCATCTTGCTTCTGTCTTTTCTGCTGATTTTTTGTTCAAAGATTTCTAATAGCACTTTTGAATGAATAGGTTATTAGTAATTGTTGATAGCCACCATTCACTTCAAAAATGTTTAAGCTGTTTGTGTAATTTTTAAATGGCAGCCAGCAGCTCTCAGATGAGCAAGCAGTCCATCAGGATGTGTATTGACTAGCAAAAATGAAAGGTTCTTGATTATTTACTTAAATGAGTTACTGCTGACTTTCCCATGTTTTTAGTAGTGCAAACACACAAGGTATTTGGCTCCGAGTTACCTGACTGTAATATCTAGGCTGCTTACTGGAGGAAAGCTAAGCTAGTAACTGTTTCACGTGTGCTGGTTTTCACTGTGTGGTGGTTGAGGTGTTTTTGTCATCTTGGAGTAGTTTGAAGTTTCTCAGAGTGTAAAGTTTCTCACTTTGTATTTTTGCTGTAACTTCAATACCTCTGTTTTAGTGCAGTGGCCTCTGTGCTGCAGTAAGCAGCTTACATAAAGGTGTATGCTTTGTGGTTGCATAATGAGAAAATTTGTCGGTTTTGTTCGTGTTTCTTTATTGAGAAATTCAAAATTAAATTGAATTATTCCTTTAGTTTATCATAATACAAGAACAGCAAACTTGTGAATAGGCCAGGAGTGTAGTGTAACGTAAGTCGTGATAATGTTCAAAGGGAGCAATCTCTGAATAAATTAATGTTTTCCTTTGTTTACCAAATCTAAGTGTTTTGTGGATTTTCTGAAAGAGTTGTGGTGAAATATAGGGTTATTGTGGGAGGGGCTGGCTTGTATTTGGATTGTGGAAAAGTTTTGTGTTGTGTTTCTATGAAATAGTAGTGCTGAAATAACAGGCCAAAGGAGCTGCTTAAAGGTGACCTTGTAAGGATGAGAGAGACTTTGTATTCCTTCATCTCTGTGTGCTTATAACAGCTTTGAATTCCAATTTCATGTTCTTATTAGAATTAAATATTGTAAAATGGAAGTCCTGGTTCCAGAGAGAGATGGTATTGGGGAGGGGGGGGCAGGTAAGCAAGTGAGAACTGGTATTTTCCTTCAGGAGCTGTCAGGAGCAGAGAGCAATTCCAGTGCTTTTGTAGAGGCCTTTTCTCATTTTTGTTTACTGTGAAAACTTACACTCTCTTAATATTTGTCCCCAGTTTGTTTCCAATTTTGCATCTTTGTTATTTAGTCCTAGACAGGGAGGTAGCCTTACAGCACATGCCACTAAATTGTACTGCAGTAAATTACAAACATGTGCAGCAGCTCCGCTAGCACTTGGACATGAGAAATACCTCCTACTGCCGGTTGTGTTTCGTTGAAGTGAAAGTAAGAGGCTGACCTGCTGCATGTACTGACAGGAAGAGTTAGAGGTTTAAAAGCCCTTAAATGCTTAGTCCGACTTGCGTGCAGTGAGCTTTCAACCTACAGCATATGGTTACATTTTCCATCAGTAATTCCGGTAGAAAACAGCAGTGCTTTTGTAGCTGACGCAGGGTGTAGGTCTTGCGTTTAACAGTAACTGTCAGAGATGTTTGTAGGATTCCTGGTGAGAAGACTCGAATGATCTTTTCAGCTGGGGTTCTGGTGTCCACAAGACTCTTGGTTTCCAGGAAGATCCAGTGAACATCTTGGTTTCTTTAGGGCTTAGTACTGCAACATTTATACCTTGTGCAGATTTTTTTTCAGATTGCATCACTTGAAGAATTAGATGAGTTGCTTATGGCTGTGAGGAGAGCACAGGCTGACAGGGATAACGCGTCCATTTAGACCTGTTGCCAATTCAGACAAGTCTTTCATAAGAACATGAACAGCACCTGGCTCACAGCTGCTCCTGGAAGTACCAGTGTGTGGAACAATCTCAGAAATGTTAATTTGACTCTGTGTTGTAGTTTCAGTCTTGTATTGATTAATTCTATGACAGTGACTGGGAGCTTTAAATGTTGGCAACAAGTAAGAACATGTCAGCCTTCTGAAAACTGAATTTGGTGGTTCAGGCAGAAGATGCTGACTGGAGTAGGCAGTGCTACCTACCAGAGATCTTACCGTTACTGACTTAGTCTTTCTTGTGGCCTCGCGGATGTACCAGATGTGCTGCTTGAGGAGCCTCATTTCCACATGAGCTACAATTACGCAGTTTTTTTTTTTTTTGACGCAGCCTCCTGGTTAAGCCAGGTACCACTGGTTACGTGTGTATGCAATGAATCAGGCTGGTGTCTGATCTGACTGGGAAATCTTTCTCAGTTTGGTCAGCTCTGTAGTCTGTTTCAGTGTATTAACACTTCTGGCAGAAGAGCACAGGAGGTGTTCTTCAAGCGAGCTGAGGGGGTGGCAGTAAAGAGGGAGCACTTAGCTGCTTAAGTAGTACAAGTGGCAGATGTCTACAGTAGCCTTATTTATATGAGGTGCAAAAAAAAAAAGTTGTATTACTTGCAGTAAAGAGTGCTTCGGTGGTTATCACAGCGGGAACCAAATTCTTTTGTCACTTCCTTTTGGGAATTTAAACAGAAAGCAGAGGTGCCAGGTGAAGCAGGTAGAAGGTCAAGTATTACTGAGGTTATTGTTTTGTTTTCCTCTCTGTAGTCACCTGGTACACAAGTTTTTATTAGAAATGGTCTTTGAGGCTAACTTTGTATGTTATCAGCCTGGTATTTGACCCAGAGGGGAGCCCATCTGGTGCTGACTATTAAGGGTACATGTGATAGATGCTCAATTTCTATTGCGGAGTAGAACATGGGCTGAAAACAGCTTTGTATGTACACTATACTATTAATGTGTGGTTATTTATTCTCTTTAAATAAACTGATGGTTTTCTATTACTTTACCCCAAAGTAGTAAGGTTCAAAATGTCTCCTGTTTTATTCGTTCCCTTGTCAGAAAGTAATCATGAATTCGAAGTAACTCATTTTTATAGCTCAGTTGTTGCCGTACTGTATCATGCATTGTATGCAAGGCATTCAATGTCTGTATAAGAATACAGTTTAGTTGATGGTTAAATATTGGAGCTCTTTAGCTCAAGGTCATGCAATTTCTGTAAACAGTAGCCTGTAAAACTCATGCTTAACCGTTGGTAAAACAGACATTCATGTGTTTTGCAGACATAGGTTGATATTTCCTCCGTGGAAGCGGTAGTATTTTTGCTGCCTACAGGAACGTCTATTCAATGCAAGTAGTATAGTTGCGTCTTAACTAAAAACTACATGTCAAGCAGTATTTACAATATTGTTATGAAACACTTGTTTCTTTTATTCCTGTTTCACTTTTCCTGAGGGATGGGGAGTCTTATCAATAAATGACAAATGACTTTTTTCTTACTTTGGTCTTGAAAAAATCCATTGCTTTCTTTTTTTCTAATGCATATCTGTTTTTATTTCTAGGCCTTTCTTAAAACTTTCCATGTCTAAATGGACTCCTGAATGTAATATAGTTTATACTCTAAAAGCGGATATGAAGAGTGAAGTTCCTTCTGATGCACCAAAGAGACAGGAGAGTCTGAAGGGGATCCTCTTGAACCCTGAGCCTATTGGGGCAGCCAAAAGCTTCCCTGCAGAAGTTGAGATGATTGCTAGTAAAGTAGGGAATGAGTTCTCTCACTTATGTGGTGATTCTCAAAAGCAGAAGGAAATGAATGGCAACCGTACAGACCCAGACAAAAGTATTGTGGTGCGAAAAAAACGCAAGAGCCAGCAGGCTGGTCCTTCATATACTCAGAATTGTCCTGATAAAGAAAACCAAGGAATCTTAGGATTAAGACAGCATCTAGAAACACAGAGTGAAGACAATGACTCTTCTTTTAGTGACTGTATCTCTTCACCTTCATCCAGCCTACATTTTGGAGACTCTGACACAGTAACGTCTGAAGAAGAAAAAGATGCTCCTGTAAGACACCCTCAGGCAGTGTTGAATACTACAAGTAGAACTCATAGTGCAAGGTCACAAAAGTGGCCTCGGACTGAGGCAGACTCTGTACCTGGGTTATTAATGAAAAGGCCCTGTTTTCACAGCAGTTCTTTGAGAAGACTTCCTTATAGAAAGAGATTTGTGAAAACCAGTTCCTCACAGCGGACACAGAACCAAAAAGAACGAATTTTAATGCAGAGGAAAAAACGGGAAGTGTTAGCTCGGAGAAAGTACGCTTTACTACCCAGCTCTAGCAGTTCAAGTGAGAATGATCTCAGTAGTGAATCTTCTTCCAGTTCATCTACTGAAGGGGAGGAAGACTTATTTGTGTCAACTGGTGAAAACCACCAGAACAATACAGCTGTTCCTTCAGGTAAAACTGAATTCCTGAGCTACTTTTGTTATGGAGCTTTCGCTATGTGCAGTATGCTTTTTTTTCTTCAATTTATAGGTGCTTTGGAGTGCTTGGTTTTGTGTTTTTTAAAGAAGTTATACTGCAAGTAGACTTAACTATAATAATAATTTGAACATTAGACCATAAATGCTTGGGAAAAGCACACTGATAACTTCCAGTAAAATTACAAATTGAGAATCCTCCAGTGTAAAAGGTGAAGTTAATGGTCTAAACAAGGTGCTGGAACATTGTTGAATCTAATTAGTCACATGCTGTGGAATTGTTACATTTTAAAGTTATTTTAAATAGCATTAAAGATGTTAACTTTTACACTGGAATTGCTAAACTTTGTAATACTGTTTTGTTAACCGATTGTGGAAATGGTCTCAGAACGTAGGAAGAGGTATCTATAACATGTCTGCTAATATAATTAACAATGCTTGACAACTTTAAAAAGACAAGGTCACTGTGATAATAATGTGAACTAGGATTAGTGGAAGGTAGCTTTATTATTGCAATAATAAAAGCAAATTCTAAGGCCTGAAGTTGTGGAAAGCAGAGTATTGTATATATACCAAATACTTAGTGAATGATCTTGCAGTTGTTTACAGAGATGCTTCTCTAGTATGTCTTGATAGGTATTTAAGGATATGCTCAAATGTTATTTTTTTTCCTCCTCTACCACTTGTCTTAGAATTCCGTTCTTCATAAAGTTGCCAAGAGAAAGGCAGTTGCAAGACTGGGGCCAGTTATATTCATGATGTTGCAGTTGTGCCTTCTGTGAATCATTTTAGCTTTTTGTTGAGCATGGAGAGGTAGATACACAGGACGTTACATAGTGTTAGTCTGTGCTGCCATGTTTCATTTATCTATTGTTCAATGACAAATGTGTTTTACAAAATGAAACAGTATCTTGGACTGTGCTGATCTTTATTCAAAGAAAAACTGACTGAAATTGCAAGTACAAGGTAAAAAATCTGTATGTTTATGTTAGAGCACAATGTATGCTTGAACAGAACCACAGTACTAAATAGATTATTACTTATTCATTGTTGTAGGAAATAATTTAAATGCTATTCTTTAATATACTGTTTTAATACAAGAAGTAAAATTTGTAATGCAAAAATCTTACTCAAGCAGTGTTAGGACTGCATAAATAACTCTAAAATGGGAGGACTATTGCGCAGGCTTAATTATCTCCATGCACATTTGTGAGGACAGAAATGCAATTTTTTTTTTTTAAGCTTTGAAAAGTTACGTGTCTGAAATGCATGTCCAAGCGTAGAGAAGGTACAAGTTGTAAATAATTAACGTAAGAGGACATGCATACATTCATACTAAAAACAAGTTTGGGAAATTACTGTGTCAACACTTCCTATTTCCTGGTTAATCATTTCTTCTCGTTTTCAGAGAGGATGAACTTTCTTGTAACTGTAGAATGATGTAGGACCATTAACAATGCTCTTTCCACATGCAAGCACACACAGTGTGCCAGGCAACAGTGAAACTAGTAAATGGATGAGGAAACGTAGGTTATGGCTTCTCAGGCAACCATCTATTTCTAACCACGATAAATGTATTTATGGAGAGAACTTGCAGTTGTGTTTTAATCTACTTGAACTGCTAAAACCTATTGCACTTCTAAAATTAAAATTCAATTAACGCCATGTCTGAACTTCTCTTTCTGTTGAAGGGTAGAACACAAGGATTTCTACAGCAGGGCTCTCCTTAGGTATTTGAAAAGAGTCTGTTAGAGAGCTCTTTAAAAATGGATGTAATAATCACTGAATATTCAAGCTGGTCAGGTGAATTCTAATAATAATTGTGTGATGTTATTCTGATGATCGGGAGACTGGAATTTGCAATTTGTTTCATGTAGTCATGTGAAAAAGTAAATATATTGTCTGATAGCTTTATTTTTATACTTGCTACTTGAAACATGCGTTGAAAAGCACATTTAATTAATTTGAGGTAGTATTCATTCTCACATTGATTAACTCGGCACCAATTGAGATGAAACTACTGGTGTAAGTTGTAACTGAAATAAGTTACACTTAAAGAATATGTATTATGGTGGCTGTACTTCAGAATTAACACTTTCAGTGAGCTGAGAAGTAATTCTGGGCTAGGAGATACAAATACTGTATTTCTTTTTCCAGTGGACACATTGATGGAAAGGCTTTGAGCGTTTTATTTACATGGATGATAGAATGGGAAGTTGAGCAGACTTCCTTTGTGCTAGTGCCCTATTTTTAGTAAGAGAAGAGCCTGATTAACACTTCATGTAGCTTTTTGGTTATATAAGGTATTTCTAGTTACTGAGCTAATAGGGACAAAAATGGGGCTGACTGAGAAAATAGTATTTAATTCCTCTCTATAGTGAGCAAGCATGATAATGTTAGATATCTATATGGAGAGGATTGTATTGCTAGCAATGCTACCCTAGCCTGTTACTGCTTGGGAAGATTCCCCTCACCCCCCTCTAGATTGGCACTCGAGGGTTGTGTATGCATCTGCTGCAAGGACACGATATATTGAAAGGCAAAGATCTTCCACTACGATTGGGAGGCCTGCAGCATATATTTAGAAGTATTAGAGGGGGGTCTTAGGAAAGGAGAAGAAGAATCAGAAAAGGAAAAATACTATTTTAAAAGATACGGTAGTAACTAAATGCCTACTAAGCAGTCAGCACAGTGATGTGACTATTGTTGTGGCCTACTTGCTAGCAGTTTGTGTGAAGGATATGTCAAAAATACTTCTTTGTTTCAAACATTCATTTTTTTTCTAAAGACACAATGCATTTAAAGACTTGGCAATTTTGATTAACATACACTGTTAGTAAAAAATACTTGACTATTGCAAGAAATCAAAATAACACATCTTTTGAGTCAATGAAGTAATACATGAGTTCCTGTAGGTAATGAAATTAACTTGGTTATTTTTGGAAAATGATGTGAATGGAGGTCTGCGTTTTCTTTGTTATTCTTTTAATGATGCCTTTTATAAAATCTTTACTACACCTTCACCCCCCCCCCCCAAAAAAAAATCACAACAGAAAAACACACCC
Source organism: Aythya ferina (assembly GCF_964211825.1). Classification (NCBI taxonomy): domain Eukaryota; kingdom Metazoa; phylum Chordata; class Aves; order Anseriformes; family Anatidae; genus Aythya; species Aythya ferina. The sequence goes on along the minus strand of NC_140307.1, from coordinate 17,503,057 downwards.
AAAGAAACCAATGCTTTACAGAGTTTGTCTACCTTTTTCTCTTCTGTTACAGGGCTTCAGCTATTCTTCTGGTGGAATTTAGGTGCTTTGGGAATAGAAGGGGATTGAGCAAGTACCAAGTCAGGACACCTGGGACTGGATTAGGTTGTTTTACCACCTGTTGGTCATAAAGGGCAGCTGTCCTCATTAATTTGGAGATGACCAGATGAGGCTTGTTCAGGGGAGGGAGGAAAGTTTGGGGACATGGACAAAACAACTCACTGCAGTTCAATGATGTGGTTACACTTGAAATTGCAGTGCTACTAGGGCTATCTATTCTAATCTATATGATGCTCAGTTAATATTAATTGAAATAGGGGGCTCACAGTTAAAGATGTTGCCGTTTGCAGTCATTTTACTGTAAAATGGGTATTTGATTGTGTTTTGTTAGGTAGCCCAGAAACTTTTCTCTCTCCCTTAGAGGGAGGACCTGTGTAAACACCTATAGAGAAAATCCTGTGGCTTTGCAGCTTGTTACTGGCTTTGGATCTCTGTAGCATTGTAATGAAACTTCTCTGATACTCTGGTACTGACAGCATTTTCAGCTTGGACCTAAAATGGCTGGGGTTGCCATTTGGAGACAGCCAGCACTTCAGAAAAAGCTAGAAGTGGAGCAGGTTTTAGCTTCACATACTCTCAGTTGGCAGTAAATCTAAACCATGAATAATGGGAAGTGTTATTTAAAAAAAAAAGTATAATTTTGTACTGTTATAAATTGTTGGCCTAATAGGCCTTCGAATTCCTTGCAAGCCAGACTTTGTATTTTTTCTGATTGCTGGTGCTAGACAGGTCTTGTCACTTTGCTTAGAATGTGATGCTGATGAGAAGCTGCTCCAGCTTTTGTTCAAGGCTGATTGGAACAAGCTTCTGTTAAAAAAGAATGATGAGCCCGAATCCACTCCCGTATTTGTTGTGCGTCTTCCAAGAATGTTGAATGTAGACATCTGATATTTTAGAAGCCAGAGGCTGGTGAAAATGCTAATCCGAACATGAAGTGCTACTTGTTTGCATTAATGGGTTTCTGTTAACAGCTCAAGATGAGCACATATGAAATGGAAATGAGCTGTCTTTTGTTAATGATTTTTCAGTTACTTAATTTCTGCTAAAATTACACCGTGCTCTTTTCTTCCCACAGTAACTGATGCAGGTCATAATTAAGAGCTTTTATCTCAGTAGCGAACAAGGAAACCAATCTGTGTCCTTTCTACTGTGTTACTGGACGGGGGCTAGGGAAGAGCTCCGAGTAGTGCAGAAGGCAGCACCTGGCTGTGTGAGCAGCCCCCGTTAGCTATTCTCACTGTACCTATCCGATGTGAATTGAAGCTTTAAATAACTGCAGTAATCAGTTAGCTTGGGGATTCACTTCAGCACTTCACTGACTGCTGCAGCGTTTTGTGCTGGAAATACGTTACAGAGCTGGTTTGCTGTGGCATTGCTGATAGGGCTGAGGCCTGTGTGCTTGGTTACAACATAAGTAGAGTCTGGGCTTATTAACCCACATGAGCATACCTCACAGTTGGGTGAGATCCCCTAAATTCTGGTGCCTGACTCCCTTTTCCGCTAGGGTGCAGAGTCCTAGGCAATTGCATGTTTTTGCGGATTTCTCCCATCTTGCACAGCTGTTGAAAAGTATGTTCCACACAAGTCACATGTAAAACTCATTAACGCTATTAGGATATTATCAATTTCAAGCTGAATTACTAACCAGGTAGTGAATTTGAACTTGCCATCACAAGGTGCTGCAGAGGCAGGTAGTGCCAGCGAGTTCAGAAGGGCGTTAGATGCTTACTGACAGCTGCCCATCAACAGCGAGCAGGCAAGGATACGCTTCCTGGTGTTTGTAATGGAGTAGTGACTGCTCAGTGGTAGGACAAATTTCAAATAAAGGTTGTAGCCTGGATTTTCTACTTTCAGAGCATTTTTTTTTTTTGTGTGTGTGTTGCAGCTGATAGAGAATATGGGTCAGAACAGGCCCTTGGTCTGATCTAGTGAAAGCTTGGAACTCAAAATAAGTCATCTTTGTCACTGGAAATTGACTTCTTACTTTAAGTATCTTCTGTTTTCACTTATGGCTTGGTCAGGCTGTCTCATTTGAAATCGTATGTGGTAAAAGTTGTTGACTATTTTACATGTAGTATTTCATCTGGTTAAAATCTAGCAACGTACCCTCCAGGAAGGACAGTAGTTGGCCAAGCATAACCTTGGATGTTACAGCAGCAATATTTGTGTCCTTTGTAGGAAATAGGTGCTAACTGGTGACTGCTAAATCTCTAAGCCATGCTATGGTCTGTCAAAGTGAAGTGATACTACTGTGTGTAAAGCCCTGCTTGTTCACAACCTCTGGGTTATTGAAGCATTTAAGATTAAAACTTGCTTCCCAGAACTGCTCGTGGTCTGTCAGCAGCACCTAGCAGATATACTTCTGACGTTGCAGTTTTCTGGGGAGAAGTTACGCTCATTTAAAGGTCTGAATACTGGATGGCAGAGTGTTACTCAAGAGTTGTACTGGGCTCAGTAAATTAATCTGACAGATTTGCTGTCTTGGTGGCATAGGGCCTGTGGTGGGGGTTGTTTTGCTTGTTAAGGGGTGAGTATCATTTGAGCCTGCTTGAATTTGGGTTCATGCCGGTCTACTTCATCCTTTCCCCTAGGCTGGCTGAGCACTAGGTTTTTAATATAAAGAAGGGTTTAAAAAGCTTCAATTGCTAACTACTAACAAAACCTAATTGCTAACTACTGCTAATATCTCTGAGTTTGTGAGGTTATGAGGAACTTACAAACTGAAATTTGGTGTCTTGTATGTGCTGTAAAATACAAGTTGTGGATGTAGGTAGGGCAAATAATAATAATAATAATAAAACAACAACAACAAAGTTTGTAACTTTCAGAAGTTTTGGTTTTAACAAGCTCGTTTAAAAATGTTGAATGAATCCTTCAGTGGTAGTCCAAAGGCTAATTTCGTCACAAAACATAGCAAGTGAACTATTCTCCAGTTTGTTACTCAGGAGACAGCAGAGTGGTGTATACCTACAGGAGGGTTGTTTTCTGCTTGCTATATAACAATAGGTGTTACGCTGAGAGCAGGGGGGCAGGGGAGACAACAAGGAAAAAAAACATAAGTCTGGGTAACTATTTTCCTGCCATCAGTCCAATGACTCTTCTTCGTGAAGAATGAATAATTTCCAGTAGTACAGGATTGTTATAGTAACACTCATACAAATTCAGCTGTTCTCTTGCAGGATAGATCATTGAGATGATACATTGATGAGTGATGTATTAATATTTATAATTTATGATCAAGTTTGTTAGAGTTCATTCCAGGAGAAGGTGACTGGTTAGTGACTGGTACATCTATTAAAACAAATAATTGTGTACCTTGTGATGGCAAACTATATAAAAACATCCTGTGTGGTGGACTGTGGGGTCAGAAATAATACTGAGGACAAAATGCAAGTATTTTCACACTTTGTGCATTCTTGGGTTTGGATATTTTCTGGTTTTGTTTTTCCCCTTGTCTCTTGGTGTGTTCTATAAATTACAAAGCACATTAAAACTGGGTTTTATTGAAAATAATTGTCTGACTACAGAAGAGGAACTTCATAAGGATTACGAACATTACCTCAGTGGTCTTTGTTTCTGAAATGTTGCTGTTCAGCTGATCTTTTTAAAGTTATTGTTCAGATAAAAGTATGTAATGAAATTGGTTTATATTGGTAGATTGGTCAACTTTTATATGCCATTCTCCAAACAACTACAGTGTTCCTAAAATACACAAGGTTCACATACATGCACTTTTTCCTTTTGGTGTGCTTCTAATAAACTTTACGCAGAAGACCCTTTTAAATAAAAGGGGGTACAAAGTTTGTTGTGTATGATCATAATTTAACATTATGATCATACACAACTAGGAATATAATCTTACAAATGCTTGTAAGGCATTTATTGTAGCTTAGAGACTTTTGTTGTTAGTCTTCATTTTGCAGTGTATTACTGATTCATTGTGTAGTTCTGAAAGTGCTCTGGCATGAAAACCCAATCGGTTTGTGCTTTTGACTTCAGGAGACCCACTGGAAAGCATAAGCAGGTAGGAAGGCGGAAGGTTGGAATATAGCCACGCTGGATCCTATTTATAGTACCATTGGCTATTTTCCTGAAGACTTCCTTTATTATTTTGGAGGTTATAAAACCTGTTCAGCTAGTGACAGGCCTGATGCTTTCTACAGTCTGACTAATGTATAGTCTGTAAAATCACGTCTTAGCTAAAGATTTGCTTTAAAAAAATCAACTTTAAAAGGTGGAAAGGTGGGCATCTGAATTGCATGGATATTCAATTGAGAGTTGCCTTTGGTTTTCATGAGAAGCTTGCCTCAGAGCTCAAGCAGAGAGATGCATGCTGGAATTACACAGCATATGGTTTCGGCCTCAGGGAGGTGCTCTTTGTGTTCAGAAATACTGAGATCTCTCTTCAGCCTAAATCTTCTTGCTTTTTGACCTGTCTTAAACTTAAATAACTACTGAGGCTGAGGCGGTTTGGACTCCCAGGAGTGCTTTCAAATTTACTGTACTTAAAGCAGTGCGTGTTTGGAAGCCAAGAGATGGGGTAAAAAACAGTCATGTGTTTTCTAACTGACCTTTCACCAGCTGCGTAGCTGGTTGGTTTTACCTGAGAAGTTCCTAAGATTGTTTTGCGTAAGGAAGCTGTTGCGCATTCGCCTGTGACCTGTAAGATGTCAGCAGCATGACATTTACTTTCTGCTCAACATGGTGAAGACTTCAGCTGCAGTTTTTTCACTTTGAGTAAATGCCCCCCCTGTATTTTTTGGTTTCAGTGTCTGACTTTGCTTTTGAGACGCTGTAATAATGCGCTTGGTTTCTGCCAATATTTTCAAATGAGTTCCGTGACTTAATTTTGTCACACACTACTTGTGCTTGTGACATTTTGGTGAATAACAGCATTTGGAAGTAAGGCTGTTCCCATCGTCAGGCACCAGTCTCTCTGGGAGTAGTGTGACCAGAAACAAAGGAAAGCTGTTGGTTTGTCAACGCATAAAAAAGTTGGTGCTTGAGGGGAATAAGAGGGAGGGTGGCCCACCCCCCAACCTCCGAAATCTATTAGTCTTTGCTGCTTCACTTATAATGGCACAGCTAAGAAGTTGCAGAGCTCTTGTGGAGCCCTTCTGCTAGACCAGGGAGCTGTTGCCTGCTGTGAATGAATGAAGAAAGGAGCATGCACCTTGTCGTGGGGCAGAACAGTCCATACAGGACAGAATTACTGACTAGAGTGAGGGCAAATTCTTTAAGCACTTTTCTTAAAGAAATTCTCAGATCTCAAAATGGTAGACTTTGTTGTTTCTAAGGTAGAGAGCTCATTTATTTAATAAATTCCTTTGTGTTCAGTGGCATTGGAACAGTGAGTAAATTTGTAGCTCAATTTAAGTATTCGAGGTATTCAAACTTGTCATTGCCAGTATTGTAGCTACAGAGAAGGGTTCCCATATGTATGGGTATTAGACTGGAACTTTAACCACTCTTCCTAAAGCAGGAATTATTTCCTGGCAAATCTTGTCTCTGAGTTGATTTTGTGAGGTATTTGGTTATTTCTACTGCTGATAGTTCCATTTTTAACTTTGCCAGTCTATTATATGATTGTGAATGCCAATGAAAATGTAGACTTAAAGATGTTTTAAGCATCAATGCATTTGTGGTCTTCAATTTGTTTTGGAAATGAATAACGTTTCTTAGTTGGTACATCGCTTTTCCTGTTGCTATTGTCTAGCCTTAAGGTTAGATTTGAATACGTATGAACATACAAAAAAAATAAAGCTATTAAATAATAATAAACCACTCCTGCTTTGCTAGTTTCAAAGCTTTTGGTTTTATATTAAATGACTGAATCTCATCGGTGTTACAGCTGATAAAATTAGCCAGAATCACTTCCAATACACAGTAGAATGTAAATTTGCACATCTGTAGCTTCCCCCCCTCTTTGTCATCTTCCTTTTACTCATAAATACTTAAAGCAGAATTGCTACCTCTCATAATTAGGTCACGTATTTGACAGTTGCACCTAAAGTTTTGACATAAACTATGAAATGCACCTACATTTTAAGTCAAGGGGGAAAAAAGTCTCATAAATGACAGCTTTTAAAATTAAGTATGCAAACTTTCTTCTTCCTCTTTCCTCATTAGGAAGTATTGATGAAGATGTTGTGGTGATTGAAGCATCCTCCACTCCCCAGGTCACTGCTAATGAAGAAATAAATGTTACCTCAACGGATAGTGAAGTGGAGATTGTCACAGTTGGTGAGAGCTACAGGTGAGTAAGACTGGTGTCTCTTTGTATTAGTAAAATTTTGCTTGACTCAGTGTTTGTCACAAGGGTCTGTATCATTAAAAGCCCATAAGGTAATGTTACAGAAATTCTATACTACCAGGCCTAGTATGCATTTATGATTCCAAAAGAGAAAAAGTCAAACCCCACAGCTTTGCTAAAGCTTGAAAATACAACTGATGGATTTGGTGAGGTGGCTGTGGATAGTGTGTCTGAGAGGGAGAACTTCAGGGAAGCAAAGCTGTGTAGTGTGATCCTAGAGAGAACAACCTTGCTCTGAAAGCATCTTCCTGTGAAGCCACTGCCTCATAATGTTTTCCTGTTCTTCTGTGCCCCTATGGAAATTTTGCTCCATATTTGTCAGGTTCTCTAAAATCTAATAGAGAGGACTTCCTTGAAGTGGAAGACTTGAAACTGTCATGTGCATGGGACTGTTGGAGATGCCTACCAATTAAATACACTTGTTTGTGAACATGAGGACAAAACTGTGGAATATGAAGAATGGCCATCAATTTTTTATAAAATGACAAAGGAAAAATAGACAGTAAAATATACAAACATCCTGTGTGTTTCTCAGCAGATTGTGCTTTCATTAATGTAATTTTAAAGTTAAAAAACAGATGGATTTTCCTACAGACATCACTTCATTGGAATAAATGGCATATCCTAGCAAAACTCATTTCATGGTTTAGTCAGGTGTGTGCATAATGAGGGGGATTTCATGAGTGCTTCAAACAAGCTCCTTGATATTTTTTATAAAACTGACACACACAAGATGTCACACTTATAAATCTGGGTTGCATATTTTGTAGCAGAGAAAACAGGGAGAGATGAAAGAAATCAACATTTTAAAAATGGATTTATTCAACAACATGTTTCTTTATAATTCTTTATATTTAAAGATGTAGAATATTCTTTGTAAGAAAGCAAAAGCTGCAGAATCAATAGATGCTTTCTCTTGAGATGGTTAGAAATATGTTTCCAGAAATAGTTAATTTATCCATACGAATGTGTTGTTGAGAAGAACAATTGTAAAACTTAAGAGAAATATTCTTGCAAAGACTTCAGCTAGAGCTGGATCAAGTTTGTTTTAGCCACTTAAAACTTCATGTGAAGCTTTAGGGGGGTTAAAAAGGAGGCAATATGATAGTGCTTACAGAACGTCAGCTGAAACCTGATTAAAGATGCATAAAATGCTGTTTAAAACTCAGCTTTCCTCTTCTCACCATCAATAGAAAATGTTTGCTGTAGTAGCCATAAAAAAATAACATACAAAAAAATTACTACTTTTCTACCTTACCTTCTGCAGTGGTACTGCCAAGATAACAGCAGCAACACCCCTCTCATTTATATTGATGTCAGTGGTGTTTTCCTCTTCATTGAGGAAGGGACTGAACCAAGGGTTTTCTCTGGTGTATTTAAATTTTGATCCATTCAATTTGTTAGACTTTCTAACATGAAGACTTCTTAAATTAATTTTTATTAAATTCATAATGGGGTGGGCAAATAGAATTTTTTTTTTGCTGTCGAGCCCTTTATGTACTTTCCCTCAACTGTTAAGAAGAGATTTTACTCAAAATTTATTATCTTCTCATGAAATTTTTGGTTTTCTATTGGAAAATGTCATGATTCTGTGTGATTAACAAATACAGTACAAAAACAATTCCAGGAAGATTGCTATGGCAAGGAAGAGTCTTAAATTCCAATTCCAATCTTGATACCAAAACGTCAGGAAGTGTCCCTTCCACACTAGTCTTCAGTACTTTGAATGTTAATTACTATGCAGATTTTCCTGTGGTTCAGGAATGTTAGCTTTGTCAAAGAACAATTTAAGGAACAAAGGCAGCTATTGGAAGTCTTAATGGTAGTTCAGGATAAAAATGTAAATGCTGTAAGCAAACTGAACATTATGAAAACTATCTACCAATCTCAGAATACTGTTCAGAGCAAGATAAATGGTTTCCTTTATTGTCATGTAACTTGTGGATAGACTTTTACCTGCTTTAAATGGTAAAAATGTATTTTTGGTGGAAGTAAAAAAAAATAAAAAATAAAAAAAAATCGGAGTAGCAAAAATTAAAATACTATTTCTGATGCTCTGTAGCATTAAATAGAATGGATGCTGTTATATTACAGAAACAAACCTGTCCGTTTCCTTAGGTATGGTACGGGCTTATGATTTCCTTTCTTCAGCTACATTTCACTTAAGCTTCATAACGCATAATACAAAGCTGTGTTTATTTCTAAATGGGAGTGAGGGAAATGTTTAAGAGAATGTCCAAAGCAATCTCTGAACTTCAACATTAAAGATTAGAAATCATCCTCTGAAAACACGTCATCTCAAATTAACACTCAAAACTTAGTATTTACTAATTTTTACAATCTTAACGCTTCTTTCATCATTGATAGATCTGTTTCAGACTGCATAGGAATAGCGTAGGATTCAGAGACTCGTGTTCTACAAGAAAATAAAAACATACAATTGATGTGATCGCTGCTTGACTGATACAGTTTCACAGTGATTTTTTTTTAAATAAATTACTGGTGTTTATTTCACAGAAACAAATATTAAAGATGTCTAATTTCTACCTGTTAGATAGGTGCTGTTATGTTGTCTGTTACAGGCTGCAGTAACACTTAAATGCCTTGCCGCTCCATATTCACTAGATGTGTATTTCAGCATAACAAAACTCTATTCTATTATTGAAAAATAAAACAGCAGCCTCCCAAACAGTGAGGTGGAAGGAAAAACAAAAAGGCAAGATTTAGGTCAGTAGTTAAGCTAATACCTTTTTTAAGGTCTCGTTCAACACTCGGACACTCAAGATCACACTGGGGACAAAGCTCTAGTTCTCATGCTGCGCGGCCTCAAGAGCAGCGGAACCGCAGCAGGATTTCCACAGTCATACAGCCCCTCAGACAGAACGCAGCAGAAGTCGTGGACCTCACGGTGGATGAGGATGGTAAGTCATACTGCTCTGAGAAGTTCCTTCCTTTAAGGTGAGCCGAATTAATTGTATTAGTTGCATACTGTTTTGTGAAAAAGTCTGGTAGAATGTCAGAAAATCTTCTTGCAACTTTATTTTTCAAATTAAAAGTTCAGATATTTCAGTGGATCCTCCATGTCTAACTTTCTTTAAAAAGCTGACTTGAGTGTGAGTCTGAAAGGTGAGTCACCAGGCAGGAATTACAGACTAGGTTGGAACCACGGCTCTAAATCTATGTTTTTATTTCAGTACAGTGTTAGGAAAGGAAAATCTCATGGTAGTGCTTTGGAGTTATGACTCTTCTTTGGAGTACAAATGAATTAAAAAAAAAAATAAAAATATATATATATATATAGTAAAGCATGCTCGATTTCTGAAACTGTGACCTCTCATTGCCTCTTCGTGTTAAAACGTACTGGCACTTAAATGTATTCCTGCTGAAAATCATAAGAAAGATTTCCAATTATTATTGTTAGATGTTGCCAGAGGAAAATCTTAAACTCATACGTGTTTTTGTTGGTGTTGCTGGTAGTCACTCTGAAGAATTTTTTGGGTATGCCCTGCTGTGAATGTTTAACAGAAGTTTTGCACTGTTACAGTTCCATCTCTGTATGAAAGTTAGTGTATTATTCTTTAAGATGCCTTGATTTTGGGGGTGATTTGGATGGTTTGGAATTTTTTGGTTTGTCGATGGTTTTAAAGGAAGAAGATAGGTTGATTTACAGCTTTTTTGTGCTTTATAGTTTTACTATGAAATATCCCAACAGCTCTATCATTGGAGAGGAAATAGCATTTATTAATGTAACTTACATGTACATGTGTCACATACAAACCATTGTGAAAATAGACACATTCTGAATTGAAACTGTTACAAGGCAAGGATGTACTTATTCCTAACTTTATGGATGTCTTCAAAGGTACCAGTATTAAAACTTGGCTACTTACATGAGAGTAAAAGGGTTATCTTCCCACTTACCTTTGTGAATTAGCACCTGAGAAGTGCGTTTAAAAATGATTTTTTCTTCGCTAGCATTTTGAGATTGACCAAGCCTACTGGCTTTTATTTGTTTTATGTTTTTTTTGGGGGTGGAGGGAGGTAGAGAGGGAACAGAACTGCTTGCATTATTGGTAACAAATCAAAACGGTAATAGGCTAGTAGGATGCTTGAGGCTAATAGAGTAAGTTGCATGACTGCAGGATTGCTTTTAGAATGCATTAGCATCCAGTCTCATGTACTATGTATTCACACACCAGTCTTAGGCTCTGTGTGTCCTGTTTCACGGATGGTTTTTTGCCTGAATTTAAACGTACTTCCCGAAAATACTTGCTTTAATTAAAATCAGAACGCCACATTTAAATTTAAAGGGATTTAAGCATAGATATCAAGTGATGTTTTTAATGTGATCATCTGGAAGACTGCAGAAAGGGAGATGCGCTTATTCCTTCCGTGTTGAGTTGCTGATATACCTATTAGATTAGGAGAGAAATCTTGAAAACGAGTCATATTTTACTTCAAGACTTTGTGTAAGAGAAGCATTTGAACTATCTTAATGCTTTTTTATTATACCCATGCAGGCATTTTTTACTAAAAAAAAAAAGGCTGTTCTGTTTCTGATCTTACCTTTTATGGTATCTCTTATTCCTAGGCATGTCATTGCCTTGTCAGTAGTTAGAAATTTTAAACGTAGTCAAAGGCAGACTTTTTAAAACTGAATTTGAACTATGCCACCATTTATTTATCCTTTTAAAACTTTACTTGTTCACAGTTGTGTAGCAGAGAACAAAATCTATGAAGTGTGGTAAATTTTCTGTGGGTCCAACGAAATATGTATGTATGTATATTCTTCATAATCTGCAAAATGAACTTGAAGTCTCAAATACTGACTAATGAATCTGGTTCTAGTCTCAACGTCTACTGAGACTAGAAACCAAGTTTATCTCACAGTAGTCTTTAAAAATGTACATATAGAATAGCTGAAGCTTGTGAAGTAAAGTAGCTCATCTAGTTTAGATGTTATTATGATGATCTTGGTTAGTTATCTAAAAATTTTCTTGTGCTTCGTAGGCCTTAAAAGATGGTAAGGGTAATACTTAATCTTAGAATACTTAGCCTTTGAATTTATAGAAAACTTCCGCAAATACGTTAGTAACTGTTTTCAGAACATGGAAACTTTTTTCTTCCCCTGCTAGAGCCGACAGTTGTGCCAACCACATCAGCTAGGGTGGAGCCCCAGGTTGTGAGTTCTGGTTCCAGTAACAGTTCTAGTACGTCTACCTCAGAGCAGGCCTCTGATGCAGCTCCAAACGTCTCCACCAGCCAGCCCTCTGCAGCACCAGAGACGACTTCTAGTCTTCCGAATAGCAGCACTGCTGGTTCTTCAGCTGGAGGTACAGAATATGAGAGCTTTCTAAACTGTTGTATTGCCTGCCAGTACAAAGGAGATAGAGAAAGCTGATTAACCTCCTCTAGCTTAAGTAGCTTATGATCTCTTAGGACTGAAGATAGCAATAATAAGTTGAGATTGGTTAGATTGACTGTGTAAAGTTGAGAGGAAAGGAATCTGAAAACAGTGATCATTTTTGTCCCAAAGATGAATGAGGTGGTGCAGGAGCATTCTGTGCTTGCTTATTGGGAAGGTTCAATTATATCTGATCAATAACCATGCACTTAATTTCTGAGGAGGCAGAATGTAGTTCACTGGGAGTGGAGTCCTCCATGGCAGTGTTGTTGGGTTTTTTTTTTTTTTTATGTGTGTGGTATAAGGAAGTGAAAGATGTCAACCTGTAGATTGCTTCACTGGAAGCATGTCTATACAGACCTATAAGAGAGCTGTAAGTATGGGTAGCACTTGCAACATGTCTGAGATATGGGTGCTCTTTCACTTTCTGCAAGTCAGGTGATGTACAAAAAAAACCTGAGCTGACCACACTGACAAAGGAATTTGAGGATACTGGATCAAAATAGGTCTGTACATATTAGCCACAGGGACAGTCTTTTCTACTTCCCTGCTGATAATGTGTGTTAAACTACTGGAATAATAAAGCAAGTTTCAGTTCGTTTCCTCTAGTGGTTTTCATGTGTACATTCACTGAAACTGTTCATTTTTGCTTCATTTGGCAGGCATGGCTAAATCCTCATTTTTTTTATCCAGTTTGTTTTGTTGTAGTCTGTATCTGTTTTCTGATCAGTTAATTATTTAATCATGAAGTACTGTTTTTTAAATTTCAGACTCTGCTTTATGGTGTCTGGCTTTACTAATTTCTTATACTTTAATGTTAACTTCTTTTAATTTAAAGATGATACGAGAAGAACTGCATCTAATACGACACTGGAAACTGGCCCTCCGGCCATGCCACGGTTACCATCTTGCTGCCCTCAGCATTCTCCATGTGGAGGATCTTCACAGAATCATCATGCACTGGGGCATCCGCATACAAGCTGCTTTCAGCAGCATGGCCACCACTTTCAACACCACCACCACCACCACCACAACCCTCACCCAGCTGTTCCGCTGTCTCCTTCGTTCAGTGACTCCAGCTGCCCTGTTGAAAGGCCTCCTCCAGTGCCTGCCCCTTGTGGAGCAAGCAGCAGTTCTGGCACCAGTTACCATGAGCAGGCACGTTTAATTTTTGTAACTATTCCTTTGTGATTTCAAGTTGTGTTATAGGTATGGAAGAATAGAATAGGATGCTGAATTGTGGGTTATTCTCATGTTCTGTAGCAGACGCGATAAAAAGGAACTAAACAGAAAATTTGAGTTAGTTTGCATTTTTGTGTCCATATATTATGAGAGAAGTCATAACCTGACAAATAATCATTGACAGCTGACATTATCTTGATGACTATAAGGCTTATTTTATTTTGCTATTTAGTCAAAACAAACATAAATACCTTGGAATACACTTTGCAGATCATAGTTTTGTGCATAAGTGAGCTGCTTTAAGGGAAGAAAAATCAGTCTAAGGTTCAGTTTATAAAAAGAAAAGTTGCTTTTCTAAAGTCATTGCTTTTAAGACTTCCAAAGTAACTAAAAAACAGATCTAAAACAATACTGTTAAAAATCTAAGAACGTTACTGATAGTTCTACATGTTGTAAATTAAATTGGCACAATCTGGTGTATGTTTTAAGTGTAATACAGTAGACACAACTGAAAACACTAAAGTTTGTTGTTTGCCTGCAAATAATTCAAAGTGTGCAGCTCCCACAGACTTGATTTATCCATCGTAGCCTTGTTGTGTGTTTATATGGTACTGGTATAACTAATTCAGTCTCTTTTGTCAGATTCAAGAATTTAGGAATAAGAAATGTTAATCGTATCTAAGGAATGTTCCAGAACCAAGTCTTAAAACTTAAAAACCTGGATCCCAGATAGTATTTATTCGTTTTTTAGCATATTATGTTTGAGGGTGACTTTGTTTTCAATGTCTGAAGAATTGCTTGAAAAAGAGGTGGTTTGTTTATGCAGCAGGCGTTGCCAGTAGACTTAAGCAGCAATGGCATAAGAAGTCATGGAAGTGGTGCTTTTCATGGAACGTCTGCTTTTGATCCCTGCTGTCCTGGTTCTTCATCTCGAACTGCGATTTATGGGCATCAGGCTGGTGCTGGCCCAAGCCAATCAATAACAATAGATGGGTATGGATCAAGTATGGTTGCACAGCCCCAGCCCCAACCTCCTCCTCAGGCATCGCTTTCTTCCTGCCGGCATTATATGCATTCTCCCTGTAAGTACTGATGATAAGTTCTGGATATCTGTGCGTTGGAACGGATGACAAAACAAACAAGAAAACAGCTTCCCTGACAACATATGAAAACTTTTACTGTCTGCTTACTTTGATTGTAAAGATGGCCTAGAAAAATGCATGCTAAGAAATGTATTTAAATGGTTAAGTTTATGTAGAGGAATTACACGTAACCAAGGGGAAATTAAAATATTTTCTTTTGGAAGAAGTCATTTTTGAGTGGCAGCTCTTAACATTCAAACTTCAAAAAAAAGTATTTACTACAAAAATATTTTTATCCTTTGTTTTTTAGTAACACCTTTTCATTTTTTTCCTTATATCTTCCCCTTCCATATATCTCCAATGAGTTCTGCTTTAGCAGGCTCAGAGTTAACTAACTCATTTGATGTGTTATGTCTACAAAATAGCGGACTTGAAGGGGAAAAAGAGTATTTAAAAACAACAAATGAAGTAAAATTTCTTACTATGTATATCCTTTTCAACATGCATCACAGATGCCTACTTTTTACCAACCTAAGAAAGAAGAGTAGTGGCTGCAGGAAGTGTGGGCTTGTAGGATGCATCACTGGAGTCATCTGAGAAGCTGAATATACACAAATTCCCATGTTGCCACTGTTTTATATTGGTATAACAACATCGAAGCACCTGTGTGAATATACTGATGTTTTTTATAAATTTCATCCAGAAACTACTATGGACAAGATCAAAAGTCTCTGTTTTCATTGCAGATGCTTCTTTGACCAGACCTCTTCACCATCAAGCTTCTGCATGTCCCCACTCTCATGGAAATCCTCCTCCGCAGCCACAACCTCCACCTCAAGTAGATTATGTTATTCCTCATCCAGTGCATCCCTTCCATCCTTCAATCTCCTCCCACGCATCTTCTCATCCTGTTCCACCTCCGCCACCAACTCATCCTTTAGCCAATGCAGCTGCTCCGATTCCACAGCATCTTCCAGCAGCACATCAGCCTATCTCCCATCACATCCCTGCAACAGCACCTCCAGCACAGAGGCTACATCCTCATGAAGTGATCCAGAGGATGGAGGTCCAGAGAAGAAGAATGATGCAACACCCAACGTATGTCACAAATGTACTCAGAACGTTATCTAAACATATAATTCGTTTCCCTCAGGTTTGTAAAATGTTGCATGTGGATCTCAAATTGTAATTGCATGGTTAGGAACTGTTAGCATTAAACCATTGTAGGAAGTGTCTTTACATACCATCGCAGTCGAGTGAGCATTTAGACTGAACCTGTTCTTGTCACTACATTCACTGTTGCGTCCAGGTGAGGCAAGAAGTACAGTGAATGGGTTATGGAAGAGAAGTGAAGCTTTGTTTCTCTTGCCCATTAATTATCCTTCAGATAATAGGCAGGAATTCCTTTTCAAGCTGGACAGCCTAAAAAGTACATCATAAGCTCCTTCCATATGTTTCTTAAAAATGTCTTGTCTTTTGCATTGCTGATACTATTAAGATCCTTCTTATGTAACTAATGCTTTAAGATAAGATGGACTTCTCATAAGAGATGGCTTACCAGGTTTAATGAAGATTTAATCTTAGATAAATGCCTAGCTTTACTACACCTTGGTCTTGAGAAGAGAAGAAACACTGAATAATGCCTATCAGAAGGTGACGGATGTTGAGATGTAGCTTTCTTGATACTGTTTAAGAGATACTGCTGTTGGTAAACTAGACACTAGTATCAACAGAAATCAGGTCAGTACTGGCTTGGAATTCAATCAAAGCATAACTGAAGCTATTTTGTTTTGGAGATAATGCTTTTAGATATTCAGGAGCATTTCAAGCAAGAACTCCCTAGTTGTTTCTCCTAACATTTTTATATGAATTCTACCAGTATCTAATATAAAACAGATTTAGATGTTAATGCTGAAACAAAAATTTGCTTTAACCACAACTTCTTAAGCAGTTTTCAGATACTTAAACAAAACCACAAAAGAACCCTATAGGTACTAACTGCTGACAGTGATACATGACATACATGGCAGATCTGTGTTTTCCTGTAGGGAAGTCATATGTTTCTCTTCTTTCTCAGTCATGACAATTTTGAACCTGGACCTGTTCTTTATCTGTTATGCAAACGGTATGACCTCAACACCCTGACTTCAGCATGCAAGGGTACTGGTTGTGTATGCCTGTGATTATGGAGTAGTATACAAAAATCAATTTTGGAAGGCTCAAGCCAGGTCAAGTGGGAGACTGAATTTCAAGCAAAAACAAAAGTGATAGCCATCTTACTTGTTCTAGGAACTTCGTGATAGCAGAATTCTGATTCCTTCAGTTCCTTGTTTCAACCTCTCAAGAGTTCTCAGGATGTTGTTTCATCCTTCATTTCTAAAAATAGTATATGGGATAGTCTTCCAGCTTGTATACCTTCTAGTGACACAGAACTCTTTCAAAATTGTAAGTAGAGAGTGGTTAGTATCCTTACTGTCATGTCTCAAACACTGGGTACAACTATAACTTTCTTTGGATCTTGGGATTGGCAACAAAATGTGCAGAAGGCAGCATTTGATGGTGCATTGTGTTCGTATACCATATAGTATTTGTTTAAAATCTTTTTAAAAATATGTTGTTCCAGATTTTTCCCATAGTTAATGAACTGAACAGAGGTGAGACTAGGAATAGGTTCTGCTGTGATAATTGTATCCGTGTTGTGTTAGTTTCCTGCAGTGGTACGTACCATGTAACATAATTTATACAAGCTCAACAGATTTCTCTGAAGAAGCATCAATTTGCATTGGTTAGAATAGTATGCTTTAAGTAACCTCTTATTTTTTTTAGATGTATGTAGATTACAAAATGTAATCTGCTCTGTCTGGAAGTTTAAGGTGGGACTGAATGTGAAGGGAGTTTCCTGCTCTTAGTAAAATCCAAGTCTCTAGGCTGAATAATAATAATAAAATAATTCTGCTTTGAATGCAATGGAAATAAAAACACTAATCAATTTTTTTGTGGTAAGTGGAAGATGGTAAAGTAGCAGAAATCAGCCAGCAGGTTTTTTGCAAAGATTTTGTCCAAAACTGTAGTTGTTCTGTACCAGCTGGAATGGAAGGAACTGTTCTCTTATTACTTGAGCTATGATGCAAACGTGTTTCAAAGCAAATTACCTCTGATTAGTGTGCTTGTTTTCCCCTAATAATTTCTGGTGGTATAATTTCACTGGAAATAAACTAAGAATCATTCATGGCAGTGCTACAGACTACATCCTTAATCGTGACATGACTATTATGTGCACTTTCATTGCTCTCCTGTTCTGCAGTTTGAGATTAGGATTAAACAGTGTCAGTCCCTTGATTGTATCTGTCACGTAAAGACCAGATCGCGGTAGCTGACGGTGTTTGCAGTGTATCTCAGTATATTGCTATAAAGATAACTATTTGGTCAGTTTTGTGTTTGAGTCTGAAATTCTAGCTTTAGACATAAATTGAAATTAAAACAGCGTGGGGAGTTTTTTTTTCATTTTAACTTGTTCCAGTAATTCAGGCTGTAACATTGATGATGAATTTTACTTTCTCTACCCTAATAAATGTGTGGAATTAACTGTTGCTGTTTTGTTTTTAGACGTGCTCATGAGAGGCCTCCTCCGCATCCTCACAGAATGCACCCAAATTACGGTCATGGGCATCACATTCATGTGCCTCAGACAATGTCTTCCCATCCTCGACAAGCTCCAGAGAGGTCTGCCTGGTTAGTAATCATATAACTATTTTAGTTCTTTGAGACTCAGCCTGCGTTATCAGCTATGGTCCTTTGCACTGTTTTTAAAAAATAAAAATAAAAAATGCTGTGTGCACCTGTAATTTAAAATTGGTATACCTTGATTTGACTTTGAGACGTTGCTTTTAGCATTCCATATATTAAGCATATTTCTAGTTTTTTATCCATTGCTTTTTGAAAGTTGAGGATCACTGACAGTAGGTAGTTATTTCAAGAACTGATTTTTTAAAATAGGCAAGTAAAATATTGCTAAAGCCAATTCTTGTATTTTTTTTTTTATAAAATAAGCTTGTAAATCAAATCCAGACTTTATCTACCTTATTATCTCGTATGTATGTATTAGCTTACTTGAAATTGCATCAGACCACTTGAGAAGATTAGGTTTAAGTTCTGCTATGTATTTAATATCTAGAAAAAATTACTTCTGAGCCATCAGAGAAGAGGTTCCTGGGTTATGGCTTCTGTTCCCATAGTGCATGAACTAGTCAACACGATAAATATGCAGTTGTCTCTACTGATTTAATGTACTGGATCATCATAGCTTACTTAAAAGCTGCTTTTAGTTATGGTAGGATTAAGAAGATTTTCAGCAAAGTTTACATATATTTAAAAAAGCGTTAAGATAGTGTTGCTGTGGTTTATGCTGTCCAAAGCAGTGGAATTGTATCTAGGAGGCAAGATGTACCGTTACTGTAATGCTACTTTCATTCATGTGACAGGGAACTGGGAATTGAAGCTGGTGTGACTGCAGCTACTTACCCTCCAGGGCCCTTGCATCCTCACTTGGCCCACTACCACGCACCTCCTCGACTTCATCACTTGCAAATAGGGGCTCTTCCCCTAATGGTAAGGAGATGGCTTGTGAAAAATCACAATAATTGGTCATTGTAATTATTTTGTTTGTTAAGAAAATTATTTGGGGGATTAATGTATATGATTAGGCATGTATACCTTGTTGTGAAAGGTATTGGTTTAACTAAAGAAGAAAATAATCCAGTGCTTTTGTGTTGTTCCCAGATAGAAAGCTACAAGAACAGACAGGCTCATACCTAATAAGAAAAAATAGTTTAGGACGCTAATATTTCTAACTTCAGCTCTTGTAAAACGAATCATATTTTAATTAAATTGTCATGTGCATTGCAATGCATTGACCCTCTGCATCTGATTTCTAAAACTTGTGTTCTTTAATGAGCTTCAGTTCGTTAAAGGTACCAGCTTTCCACCCAGCGCATAAGGATTGGCGCTGGTGCTTCATTTAATTTTAAGTTTCATATGTACAGCTGGAATTCTGTATAGAGATTTGGTTGGTTTTTCAGTAATATTTGGTGTTCATCAACCTTATTCCACATGATAAAATAATGATTTTGTAGCATGAAGTGTTACAAGCAGAATTAAGTGTGAGGGTTAGTCCCTTACTAAACGCAACAGTAGAAAAATGAGAATCTGTGTATCTTATGACTTATACAGAATACTAGTTTTTGAAAGAATTTTTGTAAAAATATTCTTAACTTTCTTTCAAGACAATTCAAGACAGAAATGTAGTTGAACTGAGTAAGTGCACCATTTCTGTGTGGGTATTCTGTATGGCTAATCTGTTTTATTTAGCCCTCTAAAAGCTAGACAATCTAGACAATCTAATCAAATAGTGGCCTCATCTAGAGACAGATGCTAAAACTGTAATTAAAAAAATCAACCTGCAAGTCTTGCCCATACAAGATTTCTGTATTAGAGGCCAGAACTGACATCTAGAGATTGGATTATAAATTTATAACTAATACTGTAATAGTGGTCTCTTTGTCGTCTGTTCTTAAACTACTTGATCCTTGCTACTTATCTAATGTAATAATCCTCAGGTATCTCTGATCTCTGTAGGGTTGGTAATTCTTTGTTGCACAGCTTTCATAGTTACCATAGACCATTCAGTGCACTCTAATTCAGTATTTTAGCATAGACAATAAAATTATATAGCCTTCTCCATGAAAAAGGGCCCTTTAAATAGGTCAGTGACCTGCAGTTGTGTTAGGAGGCAGCAAGTTAAATGTGTCTATTTTATCTCACTATCAGGGCTAGTTAAGTCAATTATGAGACTTATTTCCACTGTTGCTGTGGAGCTTCTAGAAACTTGAGAGGTGAGCTCATCCTTGTGTTAATGTGTTGAGAAACTTACCTGTATTTTAACTTTTGCAGGTGTGTGCATACATCAAAAATGATACACGAGAAGTAGTTGGGACCCCCCTCTTACTGTCTTGTTAGCAGTAGAATGGAAAAAAAAAAAACCTTAGAGAATATTTAGAAGTATTTGATGAATGTCTGATAAGATACTTTGGGGAGTCTTGCCAAATAGCTGCTGTTAGGAACAGATATGTCAGATGAAGTAGGATTCTTTAACTCTACAAAAACTTGCGCATGTGTTTGTGTAGGGCTATCTGGTCCTTATAAGTCAGTCATGAATCTCTGGATGAAGTGGAATTCAAGTTGTGTGTGTCAGGTTTTTGTACTCATTGTCCTGACAAGGCATTTTGCAGTGTACGGACATCTGGAAGGAGTAATTCCTTGAAAGTTTGGGATCTGTTTTGAACCCTGCTGAAATCAGGTTGAGTGTTAGGCTTTGAAGCAGTGGTGTTTTGAGTCATATGAAATGTATGCAGATTACATGCACTAGAAGAAAATAAAGGCAGGTTAAAGCACTGCTAGCAGTTGTATACAGAAGGGGCTCAAAGCACTTTGATGGTTCTGCCCCTTCAAAGGTGGTAATGAAAGCCAAAGTTTTCTTTATTTATACGTACGTGAGAATATAGGAGATTGGTCAGCAAAAATGACTACTGAACATGGAGCAAATCTGTGAAGTTTATGTAAAAAAAAAAAAATTTGAATCTTAACCAAAAGTGCCATTTTTTTTATTAAAGAACAACAGATGCGACTGCTTCTGTCATCAGGGTCTTTTCATTGTAACTTTAGGAACTGGGGCAGGGAAGGAGAGGCTGACCTATAGTTGAAGGCCCTCTGCTAAGGTTAGTTAATGTTATGAGGAGCGCTTTCTTTTTCAGAAAACAGGGTGTACTGAGCAGCAGTTTGCAAGTTCATTAGCTGTGTTCTTGATGCAGGTGTCATAAACTGTTGATGTTCTGGTTTTTGTTTGTTTTTAAAAAGTCTTTTGAAGTAACTTATGCAGTAGCTCAGCTGAAAATCGGTTGTGTTTAATATACTTTCCAAAAATGGTGAATTGCCTGGTAGGCAGTGTGCTTTTTTTTTTTGGGGAGTTACAAAAAACTCTTGGAAGCTAATGTCTGATGTAAAGGGCATAATGGATTGTTAGGGCTAAAATGACATCAGTACTCTGATGTATCAATTTCAGATCTTAATCGGATGCAGGTAATCTAATTTTAATCTGGTCTACTCAAACAGACTTGCAATTTCAGTCCTCAGCAAGACAAGATCAGGATGCATTAGGGGATAGGAGTAGCATTCAGCAGCTCTGCCAGTCCAAATAGAAAAGATTTTGTTTCCCTCACCCTCTTATTAGGTTGGTGGAGGCAATTTTCACTTGTTTAAGTGTTGCTTCAGGAGGAATCCTAGATTAAAAGCAGTTTAAAGAACACTTCTTTCATGCCTACCTAGACAAGGATTAGTCTACTTCCCTCCTTGAGTTAATGCAATTACTTTGATCATTGTGACTCTGCCTGAGAGTAGTGTGTGTTCCCATCATTATTATTTCAGTGCCTTGCATATGGTGAGGGAAAAAAGCTCCTGTCAAAGCGATTTTTTGTGATGGATTCATTCTGCACAGCAAACTTGAACGTTTTTCAGAGGAATCAACTAAAGATCTATGTGTCACATAAATAATGCAGCACCATATGAGAGAGACAGGAGATATAGGCTGTATATGTGCCGCTGTAGTGTAGTTGAAGGTGGATGTTAGGTTTGAAATAGATTTTCATTAACTGCAACAGATTTAACTGTTTTTCAAATAGGAAAAATGGAACTGTGTAATACAACTGATCCTTTTTTTCTCCCATATAAACATGAATTCATGTTTGCTTGCTTTTTAAGAGATTATGGACCACTGAAGAGCATTTATTTTATGTTCCCCTTTGGCACAGATAGACCTAGGTCTTTAGCTATGCAACATATGTTAATTGTTCTTTCCCACAGCGTCTCTCTGAAAATTGCAACTTTTCCTTGTTTGAATTTGACTTATTTAAGAAAATTGATCAGCTTTATTTTTTCAAGTATTGACATGGATTAAAGCAGTTAACTGGATAAGTGTACTGTTAAGATCCTTAATGAGAACCGTTGAATGGAAGGCTGGGATGGGGAAGATAAATAGTACAATACAATGGAAAAATCACTGGTGGCAGCGGAAGGGCAGAAAAATCCTGGAAATACGGAAGGTGTTGAAAACAGGATAGCAAGGAAAGCTATATCTTTCTTGTAGGCTATTTCAAACTGTTTCAGAATGATTGTGTTGTAACTAGTTCAGACTTCAGCTTGAACTTCTGAGTCACTGTACATTTTTGTTGGTAGTAGGAAACATCGTAAGGAAGTGCAAAACCAGAAACAAGTGATCCTTTGTTTTACAGGAAACACACAGTTCTTGGCAAGCATGGACTGAACTTTGCAGATTCAGAGTATATTGCTTTAAATTGTATATTATTATTTGACTATATCAAAAAAAAAAGTAAGTTACTTAACATAGGCTGGCATTATCTGTCTTTTCTTTCTTCTGCAGTTTCAAAACTTACTGAAAGTGCACTTTCATCTGTGCTTAACTTTCTTGAAGCTGTTTCAAGAGAGCAGAAATCTTCTGTTTGCAGTTGGTGACAGTTAAATGGGTAGTAGTTAGGCTATTGTCTCTTGGGCATTATTGTTCCTTTGCCCATTGTTGCTTGTAGGCACAAATGTAATCAGTTAAAATTTTGCTGTGTTAGCACACTGCTTATTCTGCAGGCATAAAAGCTATTTTGTTCTTACAAAGATGGCTGTTTCAAGATAGTGTTTTTACTTGGCCAGAAATGTAACCTGCTCTTCAAGAATATTGCATAAAAGAGCCTGTATGTGCCATGTTCAGATAGTTGTACAGAGGTGCTATGTTTCCCATCAGGCTAATGTGAAGGCACGTTTAGTACTGTGAAAATATATCATGTCCCACCCAGCGTTTGTTGTGTAAATTCAGTTGTTTGTTGCAATATGTGCTCTGAGAAACTCTTGCTTTTGTGGTGGTGTTAGTAGGTTTCTCAAATAGCTTTTAGTAGCAGAACTCACTCTAGCTGGGAGACCTGACTGGCTACATGTCGCTCCAGTTGGTAACCTCTGACCTTTGAGGCAATGTCAAGTGTAATTTCTGCATCTGCTAGCGAAATAAAGTTGTTTAGAAACTTTTGCTATTCATGTCAGCTTTTAGCTACTAGACGGGATTTGAAAAACATAGAAAGGTACTGTATTGGTCTGTTAATGCTATGTGAGTAACTTTGTCTAGACCTGTGGCTCCTTACGGTGCATTAACTCAGTTTTACACCCTTTATATGTTAAGAATTTGCTGAAAATCATGGAAATCATACAAGTATCCAACTTAAAGGATAATATCTGAGATGTCTAACTTGGTGACAGACTCACAAAATTAATTTTGAGCTGTGACATACAGCAGCAGGGGCATTACTAGCTGACAGCACAGAAAGGAAGATAGCACTTCTAAAATACATTACAGTATTTCCAAATGAATTGCTTCTTACAGTCCTTACATCAGTACACTCTCCATGTTGAAAGTAAATTGAATCCACTGATCATCTTGTTTTTCTCACCTTTTTATTAAAAAAACAAATTGCTACTGTTAAGTTTCTGACCAAAAGGCAGCACCATTATTTACTTGTCTTGTGGTAGCCAAAATGCAACTAAGAAGCTCTGCTATGAAGGTGATCCGTCGTATTTTAACTACCTTTCTGCCTGTATGAAAGCACTGGTGTTTGAAGTGCCTGCAGGGTAGTAAATCTCTGAACACTGGTAATTTGTTCACTGCTTGTATCTCTTAATATGCAAGGAAGTCAGTGGATGCTTGAACATACAGCGTATGTAGAGATGTCTATGACGTTAGATGATCAGATTTATTCAAGTGTTACTTTTATCTGCCTCTAAATGTGAAGGGTGTCTAAAGATGTTCAGTTTTCTTGAGTAAGGTAAGGAAATTGGTTGTTTTTCTGGGCTGAATGTTAGCCTTGTTTCTTCCCTGGTACTAAAAACTTATATTTGAGAATCTACAACGAGTTTTTCTGGTAACTTCATGCATAGTCTTAGTGTGTTTGTTTACAAATACAGGTAGATATCTAGGGTGTGGTTATACAAAGCAGGTTGAGACTTTGAGAGCTGGCAAGTGATGCCAAGAAATAGGTAATGCATATCTGGAGAGTTGATAATAGAGGATCTAGTCTCACTTCTGTTTCGTTCCCAGTTATATTCAGAGAGCTCAGAGTGGTGATAAGCTGTCGGTTATAATAGTGTATTCAAGCTGAGGAGTATAAATAAGTGATTCAATAAAAGCAAAAGGATCTTAAATTTTACAAAGTGAACAGTAAAATTCTGGCACTGTTCTGAATAGGTTTAACTTAACATCTGCTGTTTGAATAGGTACCAGACATGGCGGGCTATCCTCACATCCGTTACATTTCATCGGGATTGGATGGAACATCATTCAGAGGCCCTTTCAGGGGCAATTTTGAGGTTTGTAATAGAATAAAACTAGATCAATGCCAAAATATGTCATGAGGGAATACGGGGAGGGTGTATGGTAGAGCTAGTTTTATATGTAGATGTAAAAGAATTGTAAAGAAAATATTGTTAATTCATAGAATGTCCTCACTGGCATGGACTGGGAATAGATGCCGAAAGTATCTTGAGTCAGTCAAGAAAAGGTGCCGTGGATAACACAGGTTTAGGTGGTTATTAACTGACAGTACATTTTGGTCTTCTTCCCCTAAGTAGGATGTAGTATTCACGTGTCTCTGAATATCTGTGCCAGAATCCTCCTAGTGAGGGTGAAACTTGGCAGTTTTGACAGTGCTGTCCTGTTTATTATGTAGTGCGAGAGTTG
This sequence comes from Aythya ferina, assembly GCF_964211825.1. NCBI lineage: Eukaryota > Metazoa > Chordata > Aves > Anseriformes > Anatidae > Aythya > Aythya ferina. The sequence continues at coordinate 17,478,134 of NC_140307.1, read as the reverse complement.
AAGCTGTTTTTGTTTTTTAAATGTAATAATAAAATATCAGATGCAGAGAGTTAATGACCTAGTCCACTGAAAACATCTTCAGTGACATCTTATGTTTCTAGTAAATTTATTGCTGGAGAAAAAGAAATCAGTCATTGTATTTCATCTTAAGAAATGTCTCCCCATGCCTCCAAGCCTTAATGACTGTTAGAAAGCAAATACTTTCCTGGTACATTTTAATTGCTTTTTCCTCAGTAGAAACACAAGTATGTGTAAATACACTGATAAACATTCCTAGCTGGCAAGCAGTTTTTGATTCTCTCACTATTACATGACTGTTTCCCTGTAACTTAAAATACCAGGTAGTGTTGTGTTTAGGGGTTTTAGTTTGCTTTTTTCATAAACCCGTAACTTCTATACAATATACCCTTTTTTGCTTTTCTTGCACTTGAATAACTAGGGAATTAAAATTTGTCTGTCAATCTGCAAATGGGTTAGAATAAAAAATATATTTTTTCAAGGTAGTTGAACTATCAGTTCTTACACTGTTTATTTCTTGATATTTCTTTTAGGAGCTGATTCACTTGGAGGAACGATTGGGCAATGTGAATCGTGGAGCAACACAGGGAACTATAGAAAGATGCACATATCCCCATAAGTACAAAAAGGTGAGGATTTTTTAAACTGTGGGCTGTTATATTTTCCCTGAAATGTACTCACGTTTGTATTTAGCTTAAATCTGCAGAAGTGTTGATCTCAAAGAGTGCGTGTTTACCCTGTCTTGCAATTTCAAGGATTGTAAGCAAAGCATACAATACTGCTTCCTTCATGAGGGCAATACAAAAAATGTGGTTTCTAAATAGAGATCTGTTGTAATGTGATAAGCAATGTTTTGGTATTTGTACGTTTCTGACACACAAACAGGTCAAAGCTTAGCCTTATTTATTTTGTAGTGAATGCTTGCACATACAGATATCACCTTAAGATAAGGGTGATGAAGAGTATCCCTGGTCTTCACAGACTAAAAACTAGAAACAGGAAAATGTTCTTTCACAGACCAAGGGAAAAGGGAAAACAAATACCTTTCAAGTTTAATGGGCCAAAATGTTTAACTATGTAGTTTTGACGAGATTCATAGCCAAATTCATGTGGACAGTTCTGCTTGGGATGCTTGGTAGGTCTGATTAGTCCCACACTTCTCATTGGCACCATAGACCCACTATGAGGTATTAATCTGCTTCTACACCTAGATTTCCATTTCATTCTGTGTTTCTTTTCCAGATCAGTCAGAATAATGTTCTTTCGGTTGTTAGCTGATAACTTTACTGTGGTTTTGAACTGTGCATTTTGCATTGAAAACTGTATTTTATAGAATACCTTAAGCAATGAGCAGGACAGGGAAGTAAGTGTTGTAAATGTAGATGGGGAGAAGAATGGGACAGCTGAAATTTTCAAGGTGGCTTCTTCAGTATTCAGAATAGTTAAGTACTTAATAGTGGAAATATGCCTTCTCTCCTAAATGCCTCTGTTTGGGTAAGAAAGGAAATGGTAGGTTAAAATTTTGTTTCTTCCTGCATCCCAGCAGTGGCACTCAGATGCCATCTTCAGCCACATTATTTAATAACTTGTCCAGCAATTATGAATAGCCGTGTGAGCAATGAAATAGCTATTGGTAATAACTAAATAGTCAACAGGCTTCAGGGATGACTCATCAGGTACAGTAAGACTTCATTTGGAGTTGAGTTGTAATAATTTGTTCACAACATTTACCAGCTTGATACTTAAAATGTTAACCTTCACCCTGCTCACACTAGGAAGACAGTCAAATTTTGAGTCTGGTACAGAATTTCCACGACTTCTGTTCTCTCTCAATTGGTTTATTATACCATTATATAGAATCCCATCCACACGTATGTAGTGTTCTTTATCATTTGATAAAGAGTGACTTTAAGATACTGTGTGTATATTTCTTGCCTCGTTGTGAATGAAATGAAGATACTTGCATATAAGCCACAAATGAAGGGACTGGTTGCAACAATACTAAATACGTATATTAACAGTCCAGTCACAAGAATTAATTAAAGTTGAACTATCTTGTGATTTTTTTTTGCTACAAGTGATAATTCTTCATTTGGTTCAAGCACATTTGAATAAGTAATACTTAAGAATATGGAATGTTTTAAAAGAAATGTGTGTTGAACTTGTATTAAAAACAGATTTTACTCAGTTTGTCAATAATGTCGTCTCTACTAATAAGGTAACAACTGATTGGTTCTCACAGAGGAAACTGCACTGCAAGCAAGATGGGGAGGAAGGAACGGAAGAAGACACAGAGGAAAAGTGTACCATCTGCTTATCTATATTAGAGGAAGGTGAAGATGTCAGGTAAATAGTACCACTGAATATCATAATACTGTGCTAATATTCTGGATTTGAGACCATACTTGGATATGTTATGCTACTCTTTGCAACACTACCATGTTTAACTTTTACGACTAATCACTATCTGTCCTTATAACCATTGTATAAAACAAGCTTTAATGGAAAGCACTTATTATTCATTCTGTGTTGTCTTTGGGTAGGATGTAGGTTCTCTTCTTATGGTCTTCCTTAAGTTGACTGTCTATCTTTTAACAAAAGATGAAGATGATAACATTATAAAAAAAAAAAAGTTAGGGTATGGATGATAGTGCTTCATTCAAATCATACTGTGCTCTCTGCACAGTATCTTGCGTAAGGAATTAACCAGGTGAATTCCAGATTAATTTCAACTTATCTGGAGTAATAATGCTATTTAAGCTGTGTAACAGGTTTAAATTGTTGTAACACATTAGGAGCAACCTGGTACTTAACTTCATTTCCTGTTCTTGGAACTAGACAAAATGCAGGTCAACTGGAAAGGCTAGTGAAACTTGTGGAAAAACATACGCATACAAAAAATACAGTGAGGTCCTCATAGCCATTGAAAAAAGGCAATGTTGATGTGAAAATGCTATGTTAATGCTAATGCACTTTTTCTGTTTTGATGACAGGCGACTTCCATGTATGCACCTTTTCCACCAAGTATGTGTAGATCAGTGGCTGATTACTAACAAGAAGTGCCCCATTTGCAGAGTGGACATTGAGGCTCAACTGCCTAGTGAAAGTTGACACCATTTTCCAGAACTATGGTCCTCCTTCTCGCTCCCTCTCATCCTTCCTGGTACTGCAGTCAACCAAAGATGGCATGACTTACCTGCGCAGATTTGGAAGCATTGAACCTAGAGTGCTGGCTCTGCTATATGGTACAACTAATGCTAGACCTACAGTTTATGTAGAAGACAGTTGAGTTTCAGTATATTTATAAAACTTTTTTTTTTTTGGTTTTACATCTTTCTTTTGATTCATTACTGTATTTTTGCATGGTTCCTTGTATTGCATTTGTTTGCACATATTATGGGCTTTGTGACCCCAAACTTGCAGGCAAGATTAGCTGCTTTAGTAAGTAGAACTGTGTGGTCTCTTTTTTTGGTTTGTTTTACATAGTATCGAGCTTTGAAAGTATGATTTTCACTCATTACTAACCTCGGATTCCTTAATTTAATCAATCATATATTTTAGTTTAATGTATAAAGATCATCTAGAAGAGGATAATATTATGTATTGAGACATTCCTTAATTAGGAAAAAATGGCTGCTGTATATTTACAATATCAGTTTTGAGTCAAATAACATCCTTAAATAGTGGGAACAGAATACGAACTATATTCAGTTTGACTGATACATATAGCATACTCATCACCAGTTTGTCTGATCAGATTTTTGTGTTTGTTTGAAGATTTCAGCACAATGCAGATGTATTTGAATGTCAATATTAAACATTTAGACTGCTGTTCAGATTGTATTTATCATTTTCTTCCTATGTCTAGAAATTTGAATCCCTAACTTAATATTTGCTGCTGTGAAACAGCTCTCTAGTGAACACTAAATGTTGATTTCAGTTAGCTGGATTGTAGATACTTGCAAATTGAAAGAATTATTAGGGAAATGGAAAAATAGCTTAGAATCTTTGTTTGGTCTTCTGCTAACTTAAGTTGAAGTATCTGTGCACATCAAGGTTGTTTTCTAATATAAAAACCATTCAATCAGGATTTAGAGCTGCAGGGTTTTTTTTTTTTTTTTGGTGTTTTTTGACACATACACATGCATTCGTAGAACTTCTAAAGGTTCCAGGCTTGTCTTGGGATTTTTATGAGTTTTAAAGTTAATAAAATTAGCAAAATTCAGCTGTCTCTTGTTTTATTTTTCATTAGTAAATTGAAAGCCTGTAAATTTCTGTAGAAACTGAGACACAAATTGTGGTTGCCTAGTTTTGCCTTGATCATAGATTCCCTCTATAAATTACCAACAGTCCATCACTGATTGAAATATTTTCTATAGTTAAGATTTGCTGCATAATATAGTGTATAGAATTAAGTTATAATGTACTAACATTTCGCCTTTGGAGGAAGTTTTAATCCACATCAGGTCTCAAGTTGCTCATAAACATTGTCTCACATATAATAGATTATAGTTTATTTAAATGTGCTCAAACAGTTGCTGAAAATTGCGAAAACATTGAGACAGTATTACTGTCACATTGGAAAAGATGTTCCTAGGGGATCATATATGAACATGTCAATAAGCTTGCATTAAGCTACCTGCTTTGTAAGTGGATTGAATAATAAATACCTTCAGTTTCTCTTGTCTTTGTCTTTCATAATCAGATTAAGTGTAAAACAGTTTACAGTAAACCTAGAAAACAATGTTATGTTTACACTAAAAAAGTGATCCATGTATAAATATTACCTTATCTAATTTAATGCCTGTTTTTTGTCTGGTTAAAGCTGCTTCCCCCTTTTTTTTGTCCTCTAATCTGTTAGGAGTAGCATTTCCCAACGCAGTGTCTATTGCTGGCAACAGACTTAACACCTCTGGCACTGAGGCATTAAGTGGGGAGAATTTTTTTCCAGCATGTGTGTTAAATCAACGTTCTCAAGCTTAATTGCATTGCTAAAACTGAACTTAAAACCACTTTGTGTTTGTACAATGGGGAATATGGGAGAGAGGTAACATGATTTGATTGCTTCAAAACCTGGCATGGTTTTATGCTAAACCTTCTTGAATATTATGGCTATGGGAAACTGAAAGTGAGTGTGAAATTGAAGCTGCATTGTTTTTTTTTTGTTTTTTTTTTTTTTAATTAAAAAAAAAAAAATGTTACTGGGAAGGACTGAACAGTAAACACTTCCTATTCTTCAGTGACTGTTGAAAAGGAGGGAAGTTAGTTGACCACTGATGCTTGAAGTTTGACAATAATCACTTTTAAAAAGTTTCCAAGAAGGTACTTGAGAGACTTGGGGCAAAAAAAACAACACAACAACCAGGGCCTGTGAAATAAATGAGACTCTGGGTATGTGATGTAATCTCTTTCGGATTTCTTAGAAGACAAAGAAGCACAGGTTTGTGGGATTATTTTTAGGGATTCTCTTATGCACCTAGTCTGGGTGCCTGGTACTAGAGGTATTTTAGTGGCCCATGCGTTGACTTGTTTTATAACTGCTACTGATATTGTCTTGCTCTTAAATGTATGCATAACATTGTAATGTGATGTTGAACACTTAGGTATTTGCCAGGAATCAGTGTTCTGATCTGATATGCTATTGCAGGGGCTACTAAAGCTGCAGCCTATTTCTATTCCAGAAAGTTGTGATTTAACCATAATTTAAGGGAAAGAAAATGAATAGGCTTTTTGATTTTGAAAATTTCCACCACTTACTGTGCTTTACATGCTTAGATGCATTGCCTTAAGTTTTCTGCAGCATCTTTGACTTTGAAGATAAGATTCTCAACAGTATGCATTAAATTACTTTTCATATAAAGTTCCATTGTCAAAAGAAATCCTTTTGTATGCAATAAATAAAATGTTAGACTGGTATCATTCAAGACCTGTTTCTTATGCAAGTTTTTTTCCTTCTGCCGTCCTTACTTTGCTTTTGTAAGTCTTGATCTGTAAAAATTCTTTTGTGTATGTGTATTCTCACAGGTACTGACAAGGAAAAATAGTCTCAGTGAAGGATCAACCAACACTTAGCGGCAGTTCAGTGTGATAATAAATAGTGTCATTTATCTGAAGTTTAGGAATTCAAGAAGACTGATCTTACAAAGGCTATCAAATTGTTAATGTGCGCTTGCGAATAAACAAAGCCAGTCAGTTTGGGGAGATTGTTAGGCAATTGTAAGTAGATTTTTCTGTCTTGTTTTAGGCAACTACTCTAGTATCAAAATTCTTGAATCTCAGGAGCATGATACAAAATATATTTAAGAAAACTGAAATTGCATCCTAAATACATACGTCTATTAGTGCTCTTTGCAATTCAGGTGATTTGTGCTAGTTACATCTTCAGTGTGTACAGGCTCCAAATTTACGGTTTTGGAGGCTTTTACTGAATCTTCAGTACTGTTATGTTTTAAAATACCACAAGCAAGGTAAGATTTACATTTATTTAAAAAAAATAAATAAATAAAAATAAACAAAACCCTCAATGGAATAGAACATCGTTTAAAGTGGGAAGGTGAAGTAAGGATTTGGTGGCAACAGCACTTGAGCACTCTTGGTGTGGAGGGTTTTTTGTTTTTAGTTTACTTGCAGTGGAAAATGCACGAGCCACGCCCCAGTGCTTGCTTTAGTAAGCTGTAATAAAAACCTTTGCATGATTTTTTGGCTCTTTCTTTAGAGAGAGGGGGTGGGGGTAGGGAAGCCCTCCCCGGATCGCTTTCCCTGCAGCGCCCTCCCTTGCTGTCCTATTTCCACTCGTTGCTTTTGCTTTTTTTGTTTGAGCTCTGATGGGAGGGGGGGGGGGCTGAGGCTGAGGTGGGCCCTGCCTCCCCTCAGGGCTCCCGCCCGCCACTGCGCATGCGCCGTCCGCGCACGGTATGGCGGGGGCAGCGCGCGGCGCCTGGGCCCCACCCCTCAGCGCCGGCGGGGCGCGAGCCCCGCCCCCCCGGAATTGCCGGACGCGATTGAAACCGTTTCCTCCTCGGGCGGGGCCCCTAGGGGCGGGCCAATGGAGCGCGTGCATCGTACGAAGCTGCCCAATAGGAGCGCGGGAGAGAGTTTAAAGGGGAGCGGCGGCGGCGCGAGGCAGCAGTTGTGGGTCTCCGTCTGTGGCAGCGGCGCGGCGGCGGCGGCAGCAGCAGCAGCAGCAGCCTCCCCCATCGCCGAGCCATGGCCGTAACGCGCCGCGCAGCCGTGAGTGCCGCGGGGACGGGGGGCGGCCGGGCCCCGCTGGGCAGCTGGGCGAGGCGCTGGGAGAGCTCCCGGCACCTGCCCGAGCGCGGGGCCCGCGGGCGGTGGGTGGGCGGCCGGGCAGGGCCTCGCCCTGAGGCCGGGTAGGGCCGGGGGCGCCCAGCGCCGCGTGCACGCGGGGGGCTGGGGGGGGCCTTGAGGGGAGCGGGGGCCGGGGGGGAGTCCCTGAGGCGCTGGGTGCTGCTCCCGGGGGCACGGGGCCGGGCGCCTGCCCTGGCGGCTCCTCGGCCCGCAACTGGGCCCGGCCTCACGCTGCTGGCGGGGGGTGGGGTGGGGTGGGGTGGGGGGTGGGGGGGTTGGGGAGTGTGTGTGGGGGGGTTGGGGGGGGGAGATCCCGGCTGCTCAACCACGAGGTGAGGGAAGGAAACAAAAAAACCGCAGCTTTTTTTTTTTTTTTTTTTTTTCTGGGATAATTCTGCAAGGGTTAAAAACTTCAGTAGCAGCTCTTGAAAAGTAGCGTTTGTTTGGTGTTGTGTTTCTTTTTTGTTCTTTTTCCTTTCCCCACGGCAAACAGCGGCCGTTTATCTCCACGTATATAAGGATTTTCGTTACGTGGCTTGGAATTTGGGGAACGGTTGGACCAGACGATCTTGGAGGTCTTTTCCAACCTTTAGAATTCTGTGGACAAAAAGCGCCTTGCTCATCTGCATGGAAATGCTGCTCTGGTTACTGGGTGGGGAAACACGGTAGATAGCTAGGGGGCGGGTAAGAGCTCTACCTTGTGACATGGAATTAAAAGGCTGTAAGGAAGAATGAGATGGGCTGTGCTTTTCATGGTACTCTCTTCAATCCGTGTGCTTGAGACTTCTTCCTGGAGCCCACGTGAATGTGTAGGAAATAAAAACTATGACCTTTGGTAGTAGATGGCATATGTAGAGGTATACCAGTACAGTGGTGGCAAGTGCTGTAAACGTCGTCGGGTATCTGAAAACTAAATGAAGTTAGTCTCTGACTTTTAAACTGAATTTTTACTTTTTTAGATCACCATGGGGGTGGAGAATGCTGTGACTGAACTTAATGGTAAAGCCAAAACCCAAGTGACTGCTAAAAGGGCTGCTTTGGAAGAAATAGGAAACAAAGTTACAACAAGAGGAACGCGTGCAGCTAAGGTAAAGTAACATTTGAAATCTACTGATAAGGAAAAGATGCATAGCTAGCTCTGTACTAATAATTATTGATTTCACTGTAGAAAACAGACTGCTTCAAACCATCCGCAAAGCCCAGTAAGATGACAAATACAATCGTACAGCCTAAACGTCCTGCTGCTGTGAAACAAGTGTTCAAAGAAACTACTGTTCCAAAGGTAGGAAGTTATGATGCTAACGTGCTTCTTAATCTCAGCTCTGTAAGTGAGAGTGCTAACATCAAATTTTATTTGTAGATGTATCCTGTTTCCATAATGGAAAAGCAAACCCTTTGTACTGAGGTTTTGGTTCAATACAAGTGCTTAAAGGCTAATATTAAAGCAACAGAATTAGTTGTTGAAGTACTGCAGGGTGATGCCTACAGATTTCTCTTTCAGTGGGTGATTACTAAAAGGTCTACTGATTCTGGCTGGCTGGCATGTGGGTGAAAGTTTGCCACACTAAAGTGCAGCTTCTTCTTCAACTTTTATCTTAAGAAATTGTTACATTAGTAACTTGAAAAACGTGGGGATAAAGGAACATTGCCGCTTTGTGGTTATGTAAGCACTGACCTGTTCCTTAGGTTCTGTCTCCTGTCCCTATGGATGTATCTATGCAAGAAGAGGATTTGTGCCAAGCTTTCTCTGATGTGTTGCTCAACAACGTAGAAGACATCGATGCTGAGGACTGTGGGAATCCCCAGCTCTGTAGTGACTACGTAAAGGATATCTACCTGTATCTGAGACAGCTTGAGGTATGACATACTGAATCTGTGCTGCTGCAGCGTAGTGTTTATCTTGTTGCTCACGCAGCTATTTCTCCAACAGCTGCAGCAGTCGGTGCGCCCACATTACCTTGACGGGAAGACGATCAATGGGCGTATGCGTGCAATTTTAGTTGACTGGCTTGTCCAGGTCCACTCAAGATTCCAGCTTCTGCAGGAAACACTGTACATGTGTGTTGCGATTATGGACCGTTTCTTACAAGTAAGTCTGCAATGTTTGTCAACATGTTTGGATTACAAGATTTGCTCACTGACTGGGGATTAGTCAGACTTGTTAGTGTCACCGATAAGCACCAGCCTCAGGCAACGGGGAGATGAACAGCTTGTTCTTCTATCCCGTATGCAAATGTTATGGATGGAGGCCTGCAAGCTTGGTAAGAGAGCTTGCTGATGGAGTGAGTCCTCTGTTGGTGTGATGGCCCTGTTCTTGTGACATAACAGAATCTTGAGGGTTATGGTGCTGGAGAGAAAACTTTTACTCCATTATGTGTAAAATGAACATTAAAGTTAACACCCCTGGATATGATAATGAGCATAATGAGGTACATGCTAAACATATTATTACTGTAGTACTAAACTCTTCACCCAAATCGTGCTAAACATCACACCTGAGATGGAACAGTTAAAGAAAAAGTTTGTGTTAGGGGGAAAAAAAGTTATAGTGACAAAGAAAGGAAAGCTTAGGGAAGAAAAAAGAAATTGGAAAGGTAGAGGAGGCAGTTGATGGACTGGGCTCCTTCTCCTCTGCCAGGACAGGGACACCTTGGTAAGCTCTGTGCCTTCACCTTTTGGTGAGGGATAGATTTTTGCTAGCACTATTATATGTTAGTGCTATTGCAGTAAGTGTATTTATTCAATGGCATTTCTAAATCTGTTATATCTGTCACCTTATTAAATACATTCAACTTTGTGGAACTCTCTCAGTGAAAGCCCTTGGCAGGGCTGTGAAACAGGCAAACATTGACTCTGTTCACTTTAATGCGACACTAAAATTGGAGTAGTCAGCAGGATTGCCATGGGTAAACTGCTGCAAAAATCTAAGTGCACACCATCCAAAGCAGGAATAGAAGAGAAACTAGGGACAGAAATTAGGGAACTTAAAATGCTATTGGTCTCAGCTGAAAGGTGAGGAAAAACAACTAGAGGAAGTATTTGATCTCTTACTAAATCATGCTATGCTTGGTCTCTGCTAAACAAATCTGCAAATTGATACACTGTGCAAATCCTGAGACGTGGGATGGACATTGGTATGGTAATGATACTAACAATTGGTGGGATCTTACAATCTTACCCCAGAACCAGTACTTACATGACCATTAATCAGAACTGGAGTTGTAAATGATAGTGATAACGATGTTCATACCACAGTATGAACCATCCAATGGTCTCTAGCTGAATTAGCAACGTTGCAGAAAAAGTACAAGACAATAACTATCCTTTTAAAGGAGTTCGATTAATCCTAAAAAGTCTGCTGCTCTTCATGTTAGAGTTCTGTAACACAACATCTTAACTCCAAAGTTGTGATTCTCTGAGTTTGTAATTACTTCTGACTCAAAAGTAGAAAATTTCTTTTATGTCTTTAAGAATAAACACATACTGGCATTTAAGCCGATGAATTTGAATCTGTGTGTCTAGAGTTTGATATTTTGGGTCTTACTTTTCAAATTCTTATATTGCAGACTTATTCAGTATCTCGTAAGAGACTTCAGTTGGTAGGTGTAACAGCGCTGCTTCTAGCTTCAAAATATGAAGAGATGTTCTCTCCTGATGTAGCAGACTTTGTTTACATTACTGACAACGCTTACACTGGTGCTGAAGTTAGAGAAATGGAGATGACAATACTTAAAGAGTTGAACTTTGATTTGGGGCGGCCTCTTCCACTTCATTTCTTAAGAAGAGCATCAAAAGCTGGAGAGGTGGGTACTTGTCCTTACTGAACCTAGAAGCTTGCCTTATTGCCTAGAACCTTCCTGTGTATATATCATAGAATGGTTGAGATTGGAAGGGAGCTTTGAAAGTCATTTGGTCCAACCCCCATGCTCAAGCAGGGACATTTAGAGCTGCTTACCCAGGACTACATCCAGACAGCTTCTGAAGATCCTCAGGAAGGGAGAGTCCATAACCTCTGGGCAATGTGTTCCAGTTCCGTCACATGCACTGTAAAGAAGTGCTTCCTGCTGTTCAGACGGAACCTGTTGTGTTCCAGTTTGTGCCCATTGCCTCTCCTCTGGCATTTGGCACTGCTGACCCTGTCCCCATCCTCATTGCACCCTCCCTTCAGGTATTGATATATGATGATATGAACACCCCTGACAGTCAAGATGGTGTAAAGATGGTAACGCTTTGGGTGTTGTTATCTTGCTTGCTTTGTGCTGTGTCAAGGAATGTTCAGTTATGAAACTGCAGGCAGAGGAATAAGACCTCACACTGTGGCAGCCAGCAGTGGTTTCATGTTTGTATTTACTGGGGCCTGTGTTCAGTCTTAATTGCAATGAGTTTACTGTTACAGTAAACTGAACGCACCTAGAGCAGAGCCCCAGCTTTCAGAGTAGCCTCTTGTCTGGTAATCAGGGTGTTCCTCATAAAAGGCAAGCAATATCAGTTCTTCGTGATTCTTGGATGCAAATGCTGTATTATCTTAAGAATCAAAAGGTAAGCTTTCTGTTTGAGCTGAGCCTTCACTATTAGGAGGCTCTTACACTTAAGTAATCTGCCCACACTTGAAGTGGGCTTCATTTACTTTAACAGACCACTAAGTAGTTCTTGAAGTTAGCTGATGCCTTAATGAAGATCTACTTAATGTATATTTTTCCCCACCTGGTAGTGTATTACAGAGGGAGCACTTGTAGCCCATAGCTGGGTACAGCAGTGCCTGATGCTGCCGTTTTTCTGTTAAAATCTCTCACTTGTCTATGTCTAAATGCCAAATGGCTGCTAGACTGCACTGGTTTGGAATTCTGAAGTAACTGCTAATTAATATGGTCCTTAGGCCTTATAAAGATCTTCTTGGCAAAACAAGATTAGTCAACTTATTAATTAATTAAAAGAATAAACAACCCTGAAGTATCTTGATGAGGCGAAGTGAAACTTTGTGTCTTAACGAACTCTCAATCTGATAGGCTGATGCTGAGCAACATACACTAGCAAAATACCTGATGGAATTGACATTGATAGACTATGACATGGTACACCATCATCCTTCAGAGATTGCAGCAGCTGCGCTATGCTTGTCTCAAAAGATTCTGGGACAGAACAAATGGGTAAGTATTTTAATCAAACACATTGTGAGTTTTTGTTCCTCCAGTCAATGGAATTAAACTGTTAAAACCACTACTGAAGGAAATTGTGTTTACATCAGTAATAATGTGGGGGATCAAATGACATTAGGACAGGCTGATGCAAAGCTGAAGGTAGAATATGGAACATACCATTAAAACCAAAACTGACTTTTTTTCTATATGAACACCACTATACAATGGTTTCCTATGAAAGTGTTGAGTTACAGAAGACTACACTCTAAGTAGCTCAGGTAGGATAATGAAGCTATGGACTGAGAATAGTAAATTGTAAATCAGCTACTGGTTACTCTTGCAAGGGTTGTTTCTTTTGTCTTCCATGCATTACGAAAGCATGATTCTTGGTATTTATGTGTCCAGATTTCACTGCACACTAGATATGATTCTGAATTTGTCTTCTAAACTGACAGTACTACAACTTCTAGTACTCAAAGTTAGTAGTTGAAGCCTGGGGTGCTGGCTACCTGAAGTGATTGTGCCGTAAGCAGAATCCCCACTTTGTAAATCTTAAATTTCTTACTGTTACACGGTAGGGTACAAAGCAGCAGTACTACACTGGGTATGCAGAAGACAGTCTTGTGATGACTATGAAGCATATGGCCAAGAATGTGGTTAAAGTAAATGGGAACTTAACAAAATACACTGTAAGTATAAATACTTAAACTTCCTTATGTTTTAGTAATACCTTTGCTGCATATTGTGACTCCTTAGATAAATGTTCTGTGTATGTTACCTTAAAGCGTAAGCTATTTAGACAAGCCTGTAAAAAAATATTCCATCAGTACTAACAATTACAAAACATTTAAAGTAAAACTGTGCTCTTGCTATTTTGTGTTGGTTCACTTCTAACCTTACTTTTATTTTCAAAGCAGAATAATTGAACAAAGTAAGGGTTGTGTGTGTAGATCTTCTGTAACATTATTCCTCTGCCTCTGCAGGCTATAAAGAACAAGTATGCGAGTAGCAAACTCCTGAGGATCAGCACAATCTCTCAACTGAACGGCAAGACAATCAAGGACCTAGCATCATCACTCTTATGATAACCCTAGACAGATGTATCCGATGATATGCACTTTGTCCTTAGTTGTCTATTGAGATAAAGCTACTGGTCTTTGTAAATAGCATTCTAGCCTTACCACAGACGTTTCAGACCCTCCGAAGGTGAAATTTTAAACTTGCTTTGTAATACAACTGTATGCTCAGAAATAAAGCTCTTCTCTTTTAAAAAAAACAAAACCATAAAAAAAAAAAGAACAATAACGCCTCTCTGCAACTGTGAATCTTTTAAGGGCAATATCTAGAAATACCTGCAATTTGCTGAATTAGGACATTGGACAAAGTAGGTGACTGATACAATGTGCAGTTAGATACGTGTATTTTCTGCGGTTGTTCAGTATCTTTTGGCTTTGCATTTAGCAATTTGTTCACACTTTTAAAGAGCAGGACTTTCCTTGGTATACATTATGGGGTAGTGAATACGGTGTTTATTTCAGTGCCATGTCCCAAAGAAGTCTTCAAGAACTTGTTTTTTTGTAGTTTGTTGACTTACAGCCTCCTACTTTTCCCAGCTTTAACAGATGCAGCCTTGTAAGGCTTTGTGTTCAGGCAACGGAGTGAAGATAAGACAATGTGTTGTCTGTCTTTGTACGCCTAAACAGAGAGCTGAGGCAGGAAACTCCTCTGTGATGCCAGACTACTCTGTGCACTGGTTGTAGATGTAGAACTACAGGGATCAGACCTTTGTATCAGTTTGCCTCTTAAAACCTACTCTACGTCTTAAAAACAAAAAAAATAGCTTCTCATTGCCTGTTCTTTTTCCCCTTTTTATTTTTTTTCAGTAAACCTCAATACCTGAGAGAATACAATACACTTACAATATCTGATTTCCTTTGTTATTCTTTTATTCTAATAAGCACAGGTATTTACTTGTATGCTCAGAGGAATATAAGCACGTAAGTACTGCAGCTCTTCTGCCTCACTTCATTTATGCTTATTAACTTAGTACTATGTGTTTAATGGTGACCTTCAAACTGCTGGTCTGTAAATTAGGCTGAACTCCATGAGTGTGTGGGCTCTGATGTAGAAGGCAAGTCCCCAGTACTACAGAACTGTGCCTAGGCCTCAATGCCATCCATGCCTGTGGGAGGTTGAAGCTGCAGACTTTTATCTTTATGGCAAGAGATTTCTCTCCCATGGAATAAGTAAAGTCTAGCACTTAATGCAAATAGATATTTTTGAAGGAGCCAAATCTCTTAATGGAGATGGAGTTTGTGTTCCTAAATGAAGCTTAGGAGGGACAGGATTCAACACCTTAAAACAGAAAAAGCTCAGAGGAAAAAGTGTAGTGCATAGCTCTTTATCTGGGTAGAGTGAAAACAAGCTGAGTTAGAGCACGGTAGAGGATTTTTTTTTTGAAACAAGTGGTTAAGAAACGTTGCTATATATATATATATCTGAAAACAAACTGCACAGAGACCTGTTGAGCTAACTGCTGCTTGTTTTATTTTATGGAGGTTCACAAGGCAAAGCAATGAATGCTGATAACTGTATGGCAAGCAACAGTCACTCTCAATGGTGTGGGAGGCAATTAGACTTAAGCAGTAACACTTGCTTTACCATTTAAAAGGAGTAGTGCATATCTGTAAGTACCTGGCATAAAAATTCTAGTAGAACTACTTTATGGTAAGAACAGTGGAATACTATGTTATACATTCATACATGTTTCTACCATATTCAATTTTTATATACAGTATAGGATTTGTTTCTATAAATGTACAGCTGTGCATAAAGACATTTATAACAGGTAGAGCATTAAACAGAATTCCAACATGGGCCAGCCATATTCCAATATAAATCTTGAAGGCAACATTGTTTAGCATACAGTACTACATAGTTTTGTTTAAACTTTTTTGTAGTGCCTGTTGGGAGTCCCTAAATAGATCAGTAAATGCAAACCAATTCTATTACATCTCTGTACAGAATTATTTAAATATACCATCGCAGTAGATTTTTAGATGGTAATATCCCAAATGACCCTAACTTTTAAACACGTAGCAGCATACTTAACATGTTCCCCAGAATGATCTGCATTAGAGGAAATGTGCATTTAACATAATCTTCATCAGATAATTAAAAAGATTACTGATATTCAACTAAAGGCACTTATTAAATACACCTTAAAGTCCCTGGTCCCAGACTGCAAAGCACCTTTCTGTTTCAGAACAATGACAGGTTTGAGTATTTTCACTTGCTAGGTGTTAACCAGGTTTTAAATATAATAAATAATTAGTCAGTATGTCCATTGCCATACGTTTCTGAGACAAATATCAAAGTCTCTGCTGTGGATAAGTTTCTTGTTCCTTGTATACAACTTTACTGGTGAAAAATGCTGAGAATAGCAGATCTCAGGAGAACAGTGTCCTGAAGGTAAGGGAAAACATCTTCAAACATCATTAGCTTCATAGCATTTTCTTGCCTAACAGTCTTTTATATCTTAGTGACATAATTGTTAGGAAACAGACCTTGTTTCCCTCGTAGTCTTCCTGTCCACCAACCAGAAGGATCTGTGACAAAGAAAGTAAAGTAAGGATAGAGGTTTTGTATACCTTATTGTATACTTTCTGAGGCAAGCCCACCAAGCTGTTCTACTTCTGACAGCCTTCTCACGAAGGATAATGATAAATGATTTGGAGAACTGAATTTGCTAATCACAGCAACTTCAGGTTAGGTTGCTTTGGATGAAATCAAAGAGTTGGAGCTGGATTTACTTGGTTCTTGTGGATTAGGCTAACTTTCAGTCAGAACCTGGATAGTTACACTCTAAATTGACAGATCTACAGTAGCAAATAAAGTGAATAGCTTTCAACTGTCAACTCTGATATTTTAAAGTGCATAGGTGTGACTGTTGTGGATGTCTCTGCTCTCTGAACTATCACAGAAATTTGCAAGCTGTATCAGGGAAGATAACTTGGGGGTAACTCCAAAAACAGTTCTTAACTATTAGTAACAAAAGCTTTTTTCTATGTTTCTACGTACCTTCTTTGATTATATCGATCACGTCGTTGGCATTAAAGCTAAGTTCATCTGTGTCCTGAGCATCGTATGCATACAGTGCCCTGCACTGTGGTACCTGAGGCTTAGGTTTTGGCTGTGGTTTAGGCCTTCCTCCAGCTGGTGGGGGCCGGTTTGTGGTCTGCCTGCGAACACTTAAGAGAGGATGGAAGGGCAATGTTAATGTGTTTCAAAGTTTGTTATGACTTGAACCTAAGCTTTATCAACCCATCCCGATGAACAGATTGTAAAGAATATCATAGAAAAGGGGAAAATAGCTCTTAAATTTCACACCAATTAAATATAGGCATATAAGACTCTTCCACATGAAAGGGTTAAGAGTTGCTGTTTACTTCCTACTGAAAATGGATGAACGAGTACTTCCAAACAGTAGTTTAAATACATAGGTGAAGATAGTGCTCAGACCAGAACGTAAATAAATGGGCACATGCAGCTCATGCATATCTTTGCAACTATGTGGCTTAGTCTAGCTCCTTCTGTGCTCCCATTTCAGCAGGAATTTAATTTCCAGTAATAAAAACAAAGTTCTAGCTCACGGGTTTGCTACTTTACCATTCTTGTGACTAAGCTTTAAGAGAGACTGTCCTAAGTTGTCTCAGATTCCAGGACCGTCTACGGACTTGTTCTGTTATAGTCAACTCTGAAGCAGCTGGGGAGATGCTGCACAAAGTCTGTCACAGCTATGACCACTCCAAAGATTAGGAAAAGGAAAGGGAAGAAATGTGTTTTGCCAGCTCATCAGCTAATAAAGGCTGGAAGAAAGAACAGGTATTAGATGCAATATGTCATTTTAGTTGTTCATTGCACTTCCTATTTTAAAAGCTGTGATGGAGGAGTGGGGGTGGGGGAGCTGAACTGTGATAATGATATGTGATACCAGGACAATGCAACATAGCTCTTGCAGAAGATGTTTGTAGTTACTTATAATAAGTCCTACACTTCATTTTTGTCAGTGAGCTACATCACAGAATAAGCTAGGGTTGTCTTAAAGCGTGGCTTAGCATTTTGGGACTAAATTTTTCAAGTGGAGGGAGGATTGTTCTCCTGTTGTTAGGCTGCTGATTTGCTTGGGATACAATACAGTGTGTAGCCTAGACCAACTAGATAGATGTGGAAATATGTTAAGCATAAGTCTCACAGAAGTAACAGCTTTTCTGGGCCTACAGCAGAACAAGAACATCTTAAATGAAATGTCTTGATGGTGAGAGCACGGTGGGTTTTTGTTTGCCTTTTTTATTTGGACTTGTATTAGATTGTTAGTAATCACTAGAAATTAAAGATGTGTTAATACAGAAACCTTGTTAAAGATAAAACTTAACTTGGTAAAAATACTACCCTTAAAATGACATCAATAACAGCTGTGGTCTTAAAATAGTAAATTCATAACTCCTCATAATGTCTTGTGTACAGCTACACTAGAGGAAAAACTGAAAAAAAATCTGGAAGCCACTGCTGAATTATGGCAATACCACTTCATTTTAGTAAATTAAGGACCTCAACACTTAGGAGGAAAAGCCTTGCAAATGTCACTTGTGTATTTCTTTTGTTCTTTTGCTTTTTGGGATATTGGTTTTTCATAGTAGCTGAATGTATCACAGAAACTTACAGATAGTCCAGTCGAAATGTCTGGCTGTGCCACTGAACAGGTTCAGCTGAAAGGAAGACCAGGAAGAACCCCTCAGGTGCCCTTTCTGAACTCTGGCATATCTGCTGCCTCCATTCCTTTGTGAGCCTGTCTCTCTTTTTTTTCTTGTTTTTAGACTATTTTTGGACTGACTGGGGGAGTGGTTATCGGTGAGAAATGATACGCTAGCTTGGTGAGATAGTTTGGACCAGTTGTGTCCCTAATTGTGCTGGCCAAGAGTGCAGGCAGTAAGAAGTGAGGTGATGAAAAGGATCAGAACTTGCATTGCTGTCTGTACTGGATCTTGAGGTATTGGTATCAGGGAAATTAAAGCCTGAACTGTGTTGGTGCCTTGTCATACTTCACTGCACAGGTTTCAGTGCAGCAACCCATGTGCACTAATCAGCGTAGTTCCCATGCAATGGCAAGGCTTTGAGGTTGCTGCCAGTCCCCAGGACTATATACAGGATTAGAAAAACTAGGAAGAGAGCTGCCAGGTAAACTATTTCTTTAATATGTCTTCTGCTGGAAGATGAGCTACACCTGACGTGTACCTTAGCCTTTCTGCTGGAGTGGTAAGACACACTTGTATTTGTCCAGGCTCTCTAAAAAAATTGAATATACTGCCCCTTGCAGCAGGAACAAAAAGCCAGGCAGAGCAGAACTCTGCTGTGCAGCGCGCTGTGTGGTCATAGCAAGTCCCAGCAAAAATGCTCTCACCTCCAGAGTCAGGCCTGCTCCTGCTGACTGCGGCTGGCTTCAGCCTCCCCCGGCTGCCAGCAGGGTGCGTGCACACGCCTCAAGCACAACGGGGCACAGCCGGCCTGCGGACCAGCACCACTACTGGGCAACAAGGGGGCTGGCCTCTGCTGGAGTTGTTCCCAGAACTGCAGCTTTTTGACTTATTTTTAATAGACTTGCTGTTTTCCCTCAGGACACTACTGTATTCTTATAACGGACCATTTGACAGTGTTGCACCGTGCTTTTTCTGCTTGGAAACTAGATTATAAAATGGCTCTGGAAACGCCTACTGAAATATGGCTCAGTAATGATTAGTACTGGTAGGGAGAACAAGGCTGTATTATTACTATTATGGCAGTTACAAATTGTGCTCAGAGTTGGGTATTATTAGCATTAACACATTGAATACAAAGTATCCGAATAAATCTTTCTTCCTGTAGGTTTTACCACTGTATATTCACTCCAACAATACCCCAACACTTTCCAAAGCTGTAATGCAATGCCCACCTGAAATTATTATTTGGCTGTATTCTCCTCAGTGTGCAGCACCTCCTAACATTTTTGACCAAAATACTTCTTCCCCAAGCTGCATTTTACTGTATTTCAAAATGTGAAACAAACTATTTGGTGAAGTTGTGGGGTTTACTACATAGCCAGCAACCTGTGTATTGGAATGTTAAAGCCTAAATGTGACTTAGCTGTTTTTTTGTTTGTTTGTTTGTTTGTTTTGTTGCTGTTTGTTTGTTTGTTTTTAGAATAAGAACAATAAAAATCAATCCTCACTCTCTCCAACATCCTCTTCCTTCCTTGTTTTCTTCAGAATTGAGCAGTCTCTCATTGGTGGCTTCTTATAGAAAACTGACATTCATAAAATCAGAGAGGTGGATGGCAGATCCATACTTGTTCTAGTTGCAATTACTGCTGTAGCTGTTGGTGGGTTTAATTGCTGTTGTGTTTTTTTTTCCTACCTGTCTCAAGCATACACTGATATTAGTGCAAGCTAGGGCAGACAGTGAAGATGTCTGAGGTACTTTTTTATTCTTGGTGAACTATTTTAAATGGCAATTACAAAAAGTAGAAACTGTGATATATATACTAATGATCCTTATAAACATGACTGAAAGAGATGGGTGTGTTGGTGTATACCCAGAGCATTAGGAACTATATAGTATGATGCAACTGATGTTTTTAATCCTATGCGATAGCGTGACTAACATTACCTCATTAGGTACTTGGTAGGTGCTACATTTCACAATAATAAATTTTACTCGCAATTGTCTGGTAGAAATCATAGTGGTTTACCCTGCATATGGCTTAGTTTTTGTTGCTGTTATGTGAACTACTCTCAAGACAAAATAAGAATCTAACATTAGCAAAACACCTTTGCTTGTTGTATGTCAATTTAATGAACTTCACTATTTTAAGGCATTGAAGATGGAAGCATGCTTAAAGGTGTTAGCATATGCTGAGGGTTTTGAAATTGTCAAAATTAGTAGTGCCTACAAATGCTCAGAATATGCTTGCAACTTTTGTGATTAGCATGTGGCTGATAGTTCCCAAGAAACAGCACATCTACTTTTTATTATCCCTAAACTAGAAGGGAAAGAAGGCCTACTGTATTTTAATATCCTTAAGCAGAAGGCACCATGCAAGCTTAAGATATTTAATTGGAACTGGTTTACCTTCATTCCTAAAGGCCTATAACCTGTTAAGGAGCATGTGTTTTAAAATCCTATGGAAGGCGAGTTCTCTGATAGCTGCTTAATGGCCTAAGCTGGTCATCCACGATAACTTAATCAGCCATGAACAGTTTGTGTATTTACAGAACTGTTTACAGAAATTAATGTAGAAACTTACCCGGCTGCTCCTTGGTCAGGTACTTTCAGAAAATCCAGGCTTTCTGGTTGCTGTGAAATCTTGCCCGATCCTCCTGACAGTTGCCGTGGTAAAGTTGGTCGTGTCATATTTGTATACAGATTTCTCTGATTGGCTGGGACTTGGGGATGTGGTACAAACTGTGAAGGATTTATTATTCCATTTTGCTGATGTCCTGGAAGTAAATAAAGAATGAACACATCCAGTCCAAACTATGGATATGTATGCAGGCACACATGAAAAGCAGACACAAACACATGGATACACAGATGTACATATGTGCAAATGCACAAATACATAAAATGCACATAAGTATGCCTGTGCATACAGACACATGAATGTGAACGTGCACACATACAGACATACATGTGTGCATGTACACTGGTCTAGCTTCCTGTAAGTGTACATGTACCTTAAAAAATGATGTGACTGAATGGATGAGTGAATGAATGAAAAAAGTCTGCTCACCTTTTAAACGTGCTGTTTCAATGCCTATGGGTCAACACAGCAACTACTTAACTTCAGTAGTTACATTTATCCTGCCTGAACACTGCAGCGTAATTTTACTGCTCTGTGATTATCTACTTCAGTACCACAGTAAAGTCAGCCCAGTGTCTTGCTGAACACAGAATCAGATTCTTTTAGTTAGGACTCTGTGACATGTCTGCTCAGCAGCTGTCATGAGCGCTGGGGCTATATTATGACAAAAGGCTGAATTGCAATTATGTTTTGTCTATGCTTTTGACTTGAATGCAAAGAAAATCTACATCCAAACTTGCCTTATTGTAAGGCAAGTTTGAGCTAGGTCTACAGTCATAAGACTCCTTTAATTTATTTTTTTGGTCTCTTTTTTTCCTGTAGCTGTGAAAGTGCTGAAATTTTGAAAATACAAATGAAAGCAGCCCTCCCTTGCTTTTTTTAATTCATTCTGTACAAGTATTTACTGTCTGTGTCCACAAACTGGTTAATTTCTTTAACTACAATAATTTGCCACTTTGCTAGAATATATGCAGTTCTTGTTGATCATGCAGGCCTTTGTCTGAGTCATATGGCTATGAGTTGTTTTTTTCAATAGGACTGGGAGTTGGCATTTGGTAACCAAGACTGGTTGCACACTCGACTTACAGTCTTATCATTGTGCTTCTCAAAAAAACAGCAGCTGACTGCAAGAGAACCTTTTGTTTAAATAAATAATTGAAAAAAACACTCTGGGAATGTAGAAAAAAGAACTACTTGGGAAGTTGTAGGTCAATGGGATATTGTTCTTTCCTCTGAGTTCACAGGCTAAATTAATCATATCGCTCAAGGGCAGATGTGAAACACCCTAATTACATCAATCCCATACAGAAAAAAAAGCCATGCAACTTGCTGGCAGAGCTCATAGGGCTCAGCATTCAGTACACATGAAAGTTATCTAACGGGGTAGGACAATGAGACATAAATTGCATTCTGTTTTTTATGGCCCTGAAAGCAGTTTCATTACAAAGTGTTGGCTATATCCTGATTAATGTGTATATTTTTCCCTAAAAAGGACGATAGAGAGGCTATGGGGTTAGTTTTAAAATTCAGTATCTTCTCCTCAGCGACTGAGCATGCCAGCATCCCTAACAACCAAGCTGTCTCTGGTGGAATACCAGTTTGATGATGATTCCCACTAATCTCCCAATGACACACTTCAAAAATGTCTGCAGTGTATGTTTAATTTAAGACAGCAAAATTTTAATATCCTCTTAATATTTGTTTTTTATGGAAAAAAAAAAAAAACACAGATGAAAAGAAAAAAGTGAAAGCCTAAATTTTGAGTTTTGTTTTAAACTTGAGGCTAAGAAAACTTACCGGGAGGAGGAGGCGCAGCTCTCATAGGATAAGTCTGAGTTTGAGACCTGTTAGAATACCCTCTAGTTTGCGTAACATTACGTCTAGTAGGACCTGAAAGAATCAGCAACATTTTGTTACCCTTTTTTGATTACATTAATTAGGTAAGGTTATGGCCACCAGGCCCCTCTGTGTTCAGAGAGGCTGATCTTAGGAGTAATCAATTTAATGTGCGGTGTTGGCCATGTTCTGCTAAAGCTTTAGGTGCAACAAGGATGCCTTTGGCATATTCTCCCTTTTGTGATCCAGTTCAGCCGTAGGATTCAAGGTAGAGATGTCTCAAGACAATTTACTGCAGTGAATTGAGCCTTAAGGACTATTAGCTTTAGGGACTAGTTTTTAGAAATCAAGTTTTAGATACCAAGAAATCCCCCCCCCCCATTTTATTGCACTGTCCTGTTTGATAGGAAAACAACAGGAAAACAATTTAGCAGTATGATTCCAGGTCTAGTTAAAATATAGGTGTTTTACTTTGAAAAGAGATTTATTTTCTTCTTTTATCCTATAAGATAGCTGTGCCAAAAAAAAACTTTCCCTATTCTCCCCATAGAATCCTCTAAGAGGTAGAAGCTTCACAGAAAGGATTTAATATGGCAAAAAGGTAAACACCTTTAGAGACTATTTTTTACAGACAATACTATTTAGAGCTCAGTCTTCGGTGATGTACAAAGGTCATGTCCTTTCTGCATCAGCATGACTGTAAGAACTGCACGAGCTCTGAGTAGACTGAAACACTCGGCTTCAAAATGCTTGGCTAATTGTGCTTGCTGCTTGTACTATGGCATGTAAGTTAACACCCTTATTTATTTTGCCACAAGGAGAACCTCAGACACTTCAGAAGCATTTGGTATACAGGGAAATAAAAACTTAGAAAAATTTATTAGATTTCAGAAAGACTATAAAACAGTAGGGAAATTTGCTGCATCAGTGGGACCCATAACTTGGATCTTCTTTTCAGTGTAACAGAGAAACAATGAAAATGCTGATGCAAGAGAGGCAAGGAGGGAAAGCGGGAGTCATTCATTTCTAAAGGAAAATCATACATACGGGAATTCTTTGGTAGCCCTGGTCCAATGCTGATCTGCAGCACTTTATTGCTTGGCTTGAGAATGGCTATATCTCCTTGGCCTTGCATAAATTGCACTTGTCGAGAACCACTACTGCTCCAGGGCCCCCAGCTCTCTTTTTTCAGCTTTACTTCAAGCCTAATATAAGCACATGAAAACAAGAAGAAAAAAAAACAAAAACAAACACCAAAGAATTTACATGTCAAACCAGGACAATATCACTTGGCAGCAGATAACTTAGAGATATAAAAATAAAAAGCTTAGATTGAGAATCTCTATTCAATGCGTGAATAATGATATAAAGCACCTAATTAATTTTTATTTTTTTTTTACATGTTCTACTTAACTGATCTTTTGGCTTTCATAATACAGGAAGGAAGTTTAAGACACTCTGGAGAGGATAAGAAGATACATGAGGTTTGAGGAAAAACATACAAGGGTCTAAGCAACAGACATGTCCACCATAAGACAGATTTCACTAGAAGACTCTACCAGTGCAAGCTAGCAAGTGCTCCATTCCTAAATGTTCTTCTGTATATGCCATTAGGTGCCCAATATGTGCTTAATGAGTGGGCCTTGTGCATATTTGGGGAGTGAACATTTTTTGCACACACTTTTCAATCTTTCTAATTATTTTCACATATATATGAACTATATAAATGACTATATATATATATACATATATATATATATATACATATATATATATACACACACATACACACTCTTTCCAAGTATTTCCATACTATCTGTCTGCTTCTGCTCTCTAATGCAATCAGATATAAGCTAAGAAAATCACGGTTTGGGGCAAGACCTAAGAAATATAACACACTACAACTGGCATGAACAAAAATTTTTATTCCTGGTACTGGATTATTAAAAATATTTATTCCTGGCTTTGAGTATAGGAGCATATGCTATAGGAGTGTTCCAAACTTTAGTTGTCCTCCTATACCCTTTCAAACTAAAATAAGACTCTCTGTTAACTTTTATAATTCTTGCACTTCTTTTAAAGAAATGAGCATACAAAAAATTCGAGGCCTGCTGCTGCTAATCTACTTCAAGGGTAGGAGTATTAACAAAAACAGTTGTTGGGATAGTTTCCAGCACGCCCTTACAGCTAAAACACACATCAAACATTCAGTAGCTTTTCAGGCTTGTTTATAAGGAATGTTCCCAAAATAATTTACAAGCTCCTCCAGGAATTATCGTCTCACCTGGCAGAAGAGACCTTATTTCAGATTATTATATTATGTCTCTGGAATTGTGTTCCAAATATCACAATGTTTCCACTGCTGGGTCAAGGTTAAGGAGTTTGAAGAGGATGTTCCCTTCTCATGAGAGGAAACAGCAGGCAGCAGAGAGATGGGAAAGCTTGCTCTATGGGTGCACATTAATTGTGCAGTGACTGGCCTGGCCCCTGCTGCACAGCCACAGCACTGACAGCACAAAGTTGAGCTGGGACAGGCCGAAGTTGCAGACCCTTGATCCTGCTGCACGTTCAGTAGAATGCAAGCAACTCCCCTACGCCCACAGACAGTGGAAAGTGGCAGATGGCCCACATACAACCCCAATCTATTACTCCAATGAGCTAAAAAACATCTGGTTTCCTTGCGTTTTTATAGTGTATTGTCTCTTATTATTCTAAAGCAAAGCACTAGGCAGGAGCTCAGCAAGCAGCTCTCACTCATCCGCCTTGTCAGCAAGAGCAATGATTATTTATTCTTTAAAAGCGCACTGAAAAAACATAACTCACGTATTGCTAAATTTCAGAGGTAGTTTTCTTTGTGTTTTCTCTTCGTATCGTTTTGATAAAAGGCTTAAAAACTCAGTTTTGAAGACTGATTCAAGCAAGCTATCATATTCCTGTTCGTGTAGAATGAACATGTCATCCTGCATCGTGCTGAAAAGAAATCAGAGAGATTTACCATTCAGATTAAAATTTCAATAGCAAATAGAGCCAGCATTATAATGAAATTTGTACACATGGTTAATTTTTAAAGACACAAAGTCCAAAGAGCGTGTACCATAGAGTCTTGCTTTATGAGAACACTTATTTTGAGCAGTCGATAATGAAATACCTGAAACAACCCTGTTTGAAACATAGGCAAGCTGTTTGCTCATTTTACAGTAATCAATGTTTCATAAAAACATGTGCTATTGAAGTTAAAATTAAAGTCCATCTCCTTAACAATGACAAAATCTGTGATTAGAGATGAATTGGAAACTTGAAAGTTACTAGTCATAAAGTAAGACTGAAAGTCAAAGCAAGCAAATTCTGAATGAAAGCTCTTAACTCTCCATTGTTTTTAGCTTAATGATTATACAGTACAAAGAACACACGTGTTGGGATCTATTGCCATCAATGGATCAATTCCTGCTTACAGATGCTGCAAAAATACTCCACAGAAAATTATATCCACATCAGCAATTTACTTGGTTGATTTCTGCCGAGTCCCCACAGTTCCTCTGAGTTCTAGCTAGATTAGTGTTGTTTCAGCATGCTAACTTGTTTATAAATGTATTGTTTTTCCTTTTAACAACATGTTGGCATACTTCCTCGCTATAACTATATCGGTGGCTATCTGTTTCTGCAACCTCTCTAAAAAGCAATATACATAAAGCTTTACAAATAAAACAAAAACAAGGAAATAAGTGTCTTTGGTTGGTTGTTTTTTTAAACCTAATATAACATGATGTCCCTGTGAAATAAGATTTCACTTTGTCTAGCCATGACACCCTCTCCTTGCTCCAACAAGGATGATTACAGGATTTTATTTTTTTAAGAGAAGAAAGCTGAAAGCAAGGAAAAGAAAGCAGGTCATAAATATGGTCAGCAAGCTATCATAGTCACAACTGATAAAGATATTGTCAATACAATGTCTAGCAACTCCATCCACAGCTGCTGCATTTAAAACAAAACACCCTACAACTGTTACACTGAAAAGCTATCTACAGCAAGGTCAGTTACTGCAAGCAAGCAGCTGACCTCCCCATCACAACATGCTAAAATCTCACACAAATTTAAAATTAACCATATTAGTTGTGACTTTGTTATTATTTGCTCCCATCTTATCATCATCTGCTTTTATTAATATTAGAAAATATAATTGTAGCATAGCAATTTATTTCAATACATTAGATGTTGTCTCATAAGTGAAAAAGGCACTATCTGTTTGTATTTCTGGAGAAATAAACCTTTCAAATCCTGGATATGAAAGGTTTGGATTTAGAATTAACATTTATTAGTAGTTTTCACCGTTTCTTCTAAAACCAATATACTAAAAACTTACTTGCTGATGGCATAAAACTTGGCAGTGTCAATATCATCAGTGATTAAGATTGTGGAAAACCAGGCAGGTGGCTTTGGCAGCCAAGTGAAGGGCAAGCCAAAGTTACATAACAAGCACTAAGGAAAAACGTCTTTAAATGGTTTGCATAGCAATAAATCACACAGAGAAGGCATTGATATCCCATCTACGTATTATGCATTACTTCAAAGTTTCACAGTAAGTCAAAGAGTAAATTAAGTCTTGCAAATAAGGAACTTGAAATAACTTTCAGCTCAGAAAAGAAGTCCCTTCTCTTCCATCAGAGAGAAAATTAAATCAATTTTCCCTCATCACTCTTTTCTGATCCTAATTACCTAGCAATTAACAGCTTTCCACTTTAAGCATTTTCTTTCATTTTTCCTCTCACAGCTGGTTTCCCTGATTGCTGACTCTTTAAATACGAAGGTGGTAAGCAGAGGTAGCTTTCTCATCATCATTTTTCATCTAGTTACTGAAGACTATGACTCCCTCTAGAGACGGTGAGTACCAATTTACTTCATGCAGAATTAAAAAATTTTGTACTATTGCTACAGATACTCTTGACTGTTAGATATGAAAATGTTTCTAACCTGAGATGAAGAATAAGTCATTACTGCTACCCATTTTTCCAAAAGTTTACCCACCACTTACATATTCCATATTGAAAAGATCAAACTCTGAAATCTTTCCTATAGCTTATGGAAGTGTGTATGAAGCCACAAACTTACCTAATTACCTACTTAGTATTTAAAATAGCAGTAAGAAATGAAAGAAAATAAAGTAAAACCATGACCTCCCTTCCTACCATCAAGCAAACAGAGTATCAGCAGGGTTCTGAAAGAGACATGTAAGAAAAACCCCAGCACTATAGGAAATACTACCCAGCCAGTGGTCCTATTTTAGCTTGCTTGGCAAAGAGCCTGCCTTTGCAACAGTGTTAGGATATCCTGTGTCACTGGTTATCAGATAAATTGTAAAACTCCGTTATTTACTGCTATTAAAAACACTAGCAGACTTCTATAAGTAGTTGTCGTACTCAATTCACAGAACAAATTACAAATTGGGTAATTGTATTTTAAAGGATAATTCCTTTAGTAATTGTTACATAGTGTTACTTGATGTGAGTATGTGGCCGTACTGCTTGAATATTCTGCCCTTCTTGTCTGTAATACAGAACAGAGCTAAAAGCCAGTCTAGATTAGCTCCTAAAAAGTGTCATTTCAATTATTTTCTTCCAAGGCAGAGGACTGAGACTTCAAAACTGGTCAGAAGTCAATTACCTTACAGGTGTCAAAATTTAAAGTACAGGGAGTTTCCCTTCCTTTTTAGTTGAGAATTAGAATTTTATTTAAAAATAAACTACAAACTAGAGTTTTGAAAACACATGAGACAACGCAAGCTAGAGAGCTAACGCAATTTTTGTTTTGAGCATGACCTCTGAAAAACTTTTTTTCAAAAATACAAAGAGGCAATACTTGTACTGTGTAAAAGTTTCATTCTGGATTTATTAATCGAAGACTGTTAAATACTACAAGCTGCAACTCTGATCACTGACAAAAGATCATCTCAGATTTTAGTGAAGCAGTAATTTGTGTAGCCTCTGCAGCCAGGGTATTGTATTACTAATAAACTGTATCAATACAGAGTTAAAATATTCCTTAAGATCCATTATGAACTCAGCCCATAGTAACACGAAAACAGGAAAAGCTCTCCTGATCCTGTGTATTCTGGGCAGCTTTGTTCTGGGGGGAATACCTGGATAGCTTGACAGTTTGTAATTCTGATGCTACTTTTAGAATATACAAAGAATGGCTTTTCCAACAAAATAAATTCAATAAGCTAAGTTTAAAACAGTATTAGACACAATGTAATATACACATTTCCTCCAAACTATGCACATTTTGTTTTCCTTCAAAACCTTCTGTGGAACTGTTATTTACTTTTGAGAAGAGTGTAACAGCTTTCACTACCTTGGCAGGCAGCTGTGCTTTTAGCTGACTCAATGCAACTCTGCCTGTGGAATGCTATGGGCCCAGTTCAAGTGTCTGGCTGAAATCTGTTTAATATTTGTACAGCACACAGTTGAAACTTGGAACACTAACTAGGCAGGTTCCACTCTTTTAACCTGGATCTATTCCTGTTGCAGCTTTTGTTAGAAAGATGTGTGCTAAAATAAACCACAAGATTTGAAAACAGTATTGTAAAAGCAGACATTTCCCTAATCTTGGAAAGACTTAATTTAGTCTACAAATGCAGAAATGTGAAAATCTTTGTTTTAGTACTGGATTATGTCTGTGGGAAGACTTCTGAATATCTTTTGAGTATCTTAATAGGAACAATGTTCTATAAGCATATTATTAAAAAAACACTTTGCCGTAGCTGTCAATATATAGTACTCAACTACAGAGTATTCTCTTAAACTAAAAAATTTTAATATTTATAGAATTATTGCTGGTCCATTAGGCTGGATCTGTATTCTTTTATATTAAATTTAATACTCAGCTGCCAGCTCTGATAAACTGCAATAACAAATGCAAAGGTATTCAGAGACTTTTTTTGTTCATCTTCAAGGGGATGAAGTGATACAGGCAAAAATCTATGGGTCTCATGGGAAGTTTCTTCCTGTTTTTATTTACTCACCTAACCAGGTTTCTTATCTCTTTGTGGGCACCACCACAGATATTTCCTGCAAGTTGGGACTGGTTTGATATTCAGTCATCAGAAGTGATGTGAAATCCAACTAGGAATGAAGGTTTTAACAGCTCACCACAGAGAACCACTCTTCAGGAAGCACTGGATACACACAAGGTGTATTTAAATATATATCCAAGAACTACCTCTCAGATACAAGCTTAAGCCAAAACTCACTAAACCTTCTTGAGCACGTTATAGTGCATATATGCTTCACAGAACACATTTTGGGTGAGACTTAAACCAAGTGAACCATTTTAACAATTAGTCAGAAAATGTTTATTAACAAACACCTGCTATAACATACTAGGGCTGTGAATGAAAGTGATTCCAGCTTTGTTTACAACATTCAATTAATAGAGCTTACGGAATTCACCCTTCATCAATCAACTTATTTCATTGTTTTAAACAAATTTCTGTCAGTGGAAAGATGTGTTCAAGATACTGACCTTAGAGAAACAGAAAGAATTCTCTCCACTTCCATCTTTCGCTTTAAGACTTCCTTAACTTGACCCTTTTCTGGACCCTGCTTTATCTTTTCACGCCCAATGAGGTATATGCACTTTGGAGTGAGGACAAGATCTCGCTTCACGCTCTGAAACAGAATTGTTTGAAAATATACAGTTATACAGAGATCAATGCATTAATGTCATGATGCTGTTCCAAAAATACATAATGTATTGGGGGCATACAATATATAATGATTTGGGGCAAGGCTATCAGTCTTTGAT
This sequence comes from Aythya ferina, assembly GCF_964211825.1. Taxonomy (NCBI): domain Eukaryota; kingdom Metazoa; phylum Chordata; class Aves; order Anseriformes; family Anatidae; genus Aythya; species Aythya ferina. Next base: position 17,447,639 of record NC_140307.1, on the reverse strand, counting down.
TTGAATGCGTGCGGGGGAATCTGATGTGATAAATCACAGCCTCAGATTGCACTGGACTAAAGTAGCTTTTCTTCCCTTTCTTAATTTAGCTTTCTGCCCAGCAAGTCCCATAAAGCAATTCCCTTTTGCCCTGGAACAAACAGCTTGAAAATCTCAATGTTGAGAGTTAAGAGGGGTCAAAGACTATTTTCAAGCTACTATCCTAGATTTTTTTGACACATGGAGTTTGTTAAATGATTGTAGAGACATTAGTATGACTCCCTAGCAGAACTGATCATCAGTGGATCTTGTTCTTAAGCCTACCTTAAACCGCCTATCGTATTTAGTTACGGTGTCTGCAAAATCAATCTTCTCCCGCTTGCCCACAAACTGGCGTAGCTCTGGATGGTCCTCCATGCCTATGTAATCTCCCACAAAATTCCTGTTAATGCTGTTCCGTCTCCTCTCTTTCTTGTTCAGCAATAGATCTGATGCTTAAATACAAAAAATAGACATTGATTAATACTATTTACTAAATTTTCTAAATTCAGTGTGAAGGAGCATTAGTGGTTTAAAGCAGAACTTTTGGAGAAGTGATAACCAAATTGCTTCTAATAGGAAAAGAATAGTGAGGCACTGCTACTAATCCTTATATAAAGATCCACATGGTTATTAAATCCATTCCTATTGAAATACACTGATGGCAAGCTTGGCAGCTCTGACAAATCAGGAGTGCTTCTGAAACTACGGAAATTCTCTCCTACTCAGTCTGGCTTTGTTTTGAGACCAAAGCACTGGGTAGTCCAACAAAACCACACATACAGAACAGTTAACCTCATCAGTGGTACCTCAGGGGTCCAACAATTTCCAGTCATTCCTAGTCTGCAAAGCAATCATTTCCTTTAAAGAGAGGGAGATGATTCCAATAACAAAAAATATGGTGCAAGAGATAAAGGAAATGTGAAATAAGTCACCAGAAGTTAGGACCTACCTTCTTCTCTCATCTGAACATATTTTTTCCTGGCTGCATACTTCCTCCATGCCTTCTGGATGGCCCTGGCATACCCATCGTACTTCCTCTCTCTCATCTCTTCTAATAAAAAGAGCTGCACAAAAGGACAATAGGTAGGTCAAACATTTTACAAGAGAAGATTTGGAAAAACACTTTACTTTCAACTTTCCAATGTATTTCACTCCAGATCCAAGCTGCTGCTTCTACTATGACCAAGGATTCTTGGATCAGAATGGTAAGGTAGGAAGACCTGAGAAGCTTTAGTGGTTCTGTGTTTTACCAGCTTACCTATTAACCCTGAAACCCAATTAGGAAGAAAAAGTAATATGAATTCTCCTGAAATACTACTGGTGCAACTTGAAGTTCTCCACTGGGCATCCATCCAGTCTGCCTCTCCAACCTGCCATATTCTTTAAAATTCACATTTCTCCTGTCAATGTTAGAATGTCAATGGGCATCTGTGCAATGTGTAACACAATAATGCACCATATTCATATATATCTTTCTTCCTCATCTAAACTTTACCCTGCTGTGTCTGCTGGCTCCACTCTTCCTCAGCAGTGAAGTTGGCTGCAGGACTTGTAATTAGAATACAATCTTATATTTCAGTATGCTACGATAAGACATGTTTCTACAGTGTTGTCAGAAATCAAGAGGACGTGCTGATTTATGAAAACTGAAATAGCAGGTGCATCTTCTTTCCAGGTCTCACTGCAATATATGTAAATTTAATGCATTATAATAGTCTCATAATTATTTAATGAGGATGGCATATTTCACTACAGTCTTTTTATGTAATTTATTTTTTCTTGTCTTATCAGAACCTCAACATTTGGCTAATGATTATAATATTAAAGCAGTTTACTAGCTTGGCTCTTGCTAATTACTTTCCTATACTGTGACTTAAATACATGTAAGGGCTTCTCTCTTCGCTCTCAAAAGCGAGAAAGCTTTTAAAAAACAAACACAAAAATACAAAACAAACAAAAAGGTGTATCAAGAAGTGAGCTTGGGCTATGGGACCCTTTGTTAAATTTGCTGCTAAATGATGCAAATCTAGGGAAAGCGTTGTTCATATTGACCTAAAAGGAAACTTGATCTAATGCAAACCATTTCTGCAAGACCTTACTTGTTTGTGTACAGAGTTATTTATTCAGGTGTTTGATGGAAATGTAAGTAATGAAGCCTCGTTTCTGCTACCCATAAAACCTTATTTTGCAGTTGGCAAATCTCCATTTACAGAAACTTATTAAAAAAAATCTTTTCACAAACACACAAGTGCTAGATCGGGTTTCAGTGCACAGGCATGAAACACATGCTCCTGATGCAAAAACTTCCTAAGCTTCAGCAGAGGCATGATCAAGCCCGTGTCTAATTCAATTTACAGTAATTATTGATCTCTCGTGAACATGTCATTTATTTCTCTAATAATGCTAACTGCAAAATATCAGTGTAAAATAGTCTATCACCTGCAGCTGAAGGTCAGAGTCCCAGTTAAGGAAGTTCACTGAAAACATCAAGTTAACTAATATTTTACTGAAACACATTATAAACTAAAAATATTGCATAACTTTTTTTAAAAATATGTATTGTAAAGCTACCCCTCACACTCCTGAACAAATCAGGTACTTTTTCATCCAGTTAACTATAACAGTCACTTTCTTTAGTGGTGCAAGAAAACTTTTCATTTACTACGTCAGAAGTAATGACACTAGCCTTAAATTTAGTAATTTCAGGATGTTTTTTCAATGCTTAAAAAAACAGCTTTAGAATATTCACCTCAAATTCTTTCAACTTAAAATGGAAAAGGCCCCAACTATTTTAGTATTTTTAAACCAACTATTTTAGTATTTTTAAAATTAACCTCATGGCTTTTGAAAAAAAAATACATTTTTAAAAGAAAAATATATAGTAATCAAAAGCACTAATTTAAATTAAAATCACAATGCAACCCTAAAAGTTTTACTATTGTCAGTCACCCTCGTATTGTCTTATACTGCAGAAGTGCCCTTCAGTAAAACTCACAGATGTCATTAAATGTCACTGAAACAAATGGGAAGATGCTGCAAAACTGGAAGCATTTTTTTTTTTTCCCGGGAAACAGAATAGTAGCATGTGATGTTGGGGTACAGAAGATTAAGGTTTTAGCTACTTCAGAGTAGGCCGCAATGGATGCATCGATCCTAAGTGACTAGTTGAACCATTTAGCTATTAAATAGAAGATAGGTACCAGCAAACATTTTCATTCCTTTCTTTGAAGATATGGCTGCTGGAAATCTGCCCTCTTGTAAGGGGCAAGGATACCAAAGCTTAGGGTCTTTCAGCATTCAGAGAAGCTTATTTCCTTACAGTTTATTATATAAAACAGAAAAATAGATTAAAACTTTAAACTATTTTTTCCTGAAAATAGTATAACATCAAGAAAGTGGCCTTTATGCAAATTATTTTGGTTTCTTTATCTCCCAAACTGAGATTGCATTGGGTTTGAAACTTACTACAATGGATGCAAAATAATTTCACAGTGAAAACAGGAAAAAACAATTTTCTACAGCATAAGACAAACTAGAAGATGCTGCTTAAATTATTAACTCTGGTCCCTTGTAATTACAAGTAACTAAGTAATCTGTATTACTCTAAACTGCTACTTGACCAGAATGGGTATTTGCCACTGCCATATCATAAACTTGAAGTCATCAGCAAAGGATTGAAAGTACTAACTGTTGTCACAAGAAAAGATATGAATGACATTCACTAATAACCAAGACTATCACGCCAACTCTGTAAGACTCACCAAAATCTTAACAAATAAATCATGACCTGTGCTACAGTGGAAGGCAAACAAAGCTCATGCTTCTTTATAATTAGCTGGTTAAGTCTCATTGACTGCAATATTTAAGTGAAAATAATCCTCTACTAGAAGTTCCTGTTCTGTCAACATGCATCCAAGTATTCAGATACCCTATACACCTTGAACACTATAATGCTTTATTATATAAACAGATGAGACTTACCCTATTCATGGTAGAAACAATTTTAAGACTTGGACAAGTATTTTCCCTCTGAGCTTTTACCATGTGAATGGGCATAGCAGAGTCTACTGCCTGAATCTACTGCCTACCATACAGAACAAAACCAAAAAAATTCTGAAAATTACAGCAACAGAAATATTCTGCTCTTATTTTGATGTGTAACTTAAGGCAAAGCACTGAGAAGTCACCTGCTACTAATAAATAAGGAACACAGGATGGTGGATTGTGTACTTTTCTTCCTTGACAAGTTTCCTGAATGATGTATGAGTGATATAAGAACTTTTTTTCCAACACTGTGCAATTTAAAAGCCACGGGAAAAAAAGTCTTAATCTGACTACCTAATGTTCTTTCAGGATGGAATTTCAAGTTACAGTCATCCTGTGACATTGATTTACTCCATAATATATAACATATCATTACTATATTTGTTGCTATTCTCTTATTTCCATCAGTAGTTCTTATACTGAGAAAAACACCTGTTTTCTTGGACTAATGGCTACAGATATCTTCTCAAACCATCGCGTTCCTTCAAATGACAGATTCACTGATGGAACATCATATGTAACCTGACAAAGCATGCAAAGCATCCTTGTGTATCTCATCTCTTCATGTATTTAATGCTCCTTGTGTGTCAAACTTCTGAAGCGTCCTTATACTGTACCCATCACTGAAGCGACTAGAATCTCTACTGCACCCACAGACTTGAGGCATCTGTGACAGGCCTGCCCAGCCTGACTTATATTCTGATATTTCTCCCACCCTATCATGCGAAACTTCTGAGTGGGCAGGCCTCTGATTTCAGCTAAAGCTTCATATTTATAGACTCATGTCCTACCACACTTACAGACTCCGGAGCTTTGATGAAGACTTTGGATTTCCCTAGTTGGTATTGGTCAGGATCCATGTTGACAGACTGAAGCAGATGGAGAACTCCTTGCTTCTCCTCTCCTTTCCAGGAAGGCCAGGTTGCTTTGGTCAGAATGGCGTATCTTAACCACCAAGGAAAAGAAGAAGGAAAAGAAGTTAAAACAGCAAAGAGCAGCAGCAGAATACCACTGATTCTTAGTATTATTACCCAGGGGGCATACTGACTACCTTGGTAGGAATTACAGAAGCTCAGAGCATGGGAAGATGCAGAATATTAAGGTGTTTTTTGCTTAGCGAGACAAAACAGCTGCATCAAGAATGGCAACTGTCCACGAGTCTCCCATTTCCAGATCCTAAGTTAACTATTTGGTAACTGCAGTGGTTAATTACAGAAAGTTCTGCTCTGCTCTCCATAAAGCCAGAGCAAGATTATTTACTAGCAAGGACTTACGGTGCAAGTTTAAGTACCTCCATATCCTTAATATGCTAGATTTTTTTCCCAAGTATGGGGTCAATTTCCCACTCAAGCCTTTGTCTTCCGTATTCTTACAAAGGTCTATTGTGTTTATGAGCAAGCGGACAGCTCGTGCTCCTAACACACCTGTTAACAACAGCTGGTCCGCCTTTAGCAAGGAGCCAGTCTTGGCCTTATCCCAGAAAGCCTTTGGCTTGGCACCTGCTACAGGAGGGAAGATACTGTGATGTTGGTGCTATCTGGAGAGAACATTGACGTCAACTGACCACACAAACAGCTAGGAAAGGAGGCAGGGAAGTGCTGTAATACCATGTCTTTGATAGGTAGCAGTGAGTAGTTTTCTGTCTCATAATACTCCCATGCTTATATTAGTGAAACTATTAAATTAATGAAAAAACTGATAGAGTATGGAATTTAGTTTGTTGTAATTCCCAAGTTCACGTTTCTTAGGAAGATTTAGGCAGCTTCTAATAAAATTTCTCAAAATCACACAAGTCGTTAGAAACTTTATTCAGGAAATGTTCATTTCTCTATCGTGTCATATCTAAATTGTTATCTAGCCAGAAGCAGAAACAGTGTCATGCAACTTAATACCACATAAAAATAACAAACAGTTAAAAAGGAGCATATCACAAAAAACACAATACTTCTAAATAGCATGTACATGAAAAGAAAAGGCAAACAAAATTCAGTGAGATTCAAAGGGTCTATACTGCTCTCCTGTTGAAGTTAGTTAACAAATACTCAGACACTAGCATGATGTTATGTCATAAGAGCTACTTTTGTTATGTTACAGATGTCCATTACATATAGTCTGTATAGAGACAGTATAATTTACTTATCAGTATTATGGGATAGATAGATGTGTAGTAGTAAGGAGGAGTTCTAAGTTAAACTAACTTCCAGCTTATTTAACAGCCTCTTTTGCAGGTTCATCATGTAACTCCAACAATCTAGTTGGATAATGGAGTCTGAATATAAAGGTGCTGAAGTTAATAAAGGCAATCAAAGTTGTGCAACCCCTCACAAAACTTAATTTGACACTACATTTCAGCATGTTACAAATTCTTTCCTACATCTAAGCTATATAAAGGAGGACATTGGGAAAAATATGACTGAAGATCTTTTAATGTAAGTAAAGTTCTCAGGTACAGAATAAGAAAAGATTAGAACTGCTTTTTCATAAACTTGGACTAGCTTCACATAATTTACAGTTGTTACAAGTCTAATGGGCAGAAAAAAAAAAAAGAAAAAAAACACAAAACTATATTATACTGTAACATGTACCAACTGAGCATATCACAATTCTGGAATTTAGTATGTTATGTGCATCAATTCTATCATTGTCCACTGCTGTTTAGGAATGAATAGCACTTTCCTCCAATGTACTTCTGCATACTTCTCATTAAACTGGTCGTGTTGGTATCTGTATATATAGGTTCTGTGACTTTAAATGTAATTTGGGCTTATGAGGGACTTCAGCACGACTGTGTTCTTAAAATGCTGTATAACAATTCCAAGAAAAAAAAAAAGATCAAAAATATTATCTATTACAGATTCACAGTATGGAGTTAGGTCCTATCTCTGAGTATGGAGTTCAGCTTTCAGATTGGTTATGCTTTGAAACACACAGGCCTTTTCAGTGACATCAGCTTTTTGCATGCAAATGTAAATTTCGTACATAAAAGTCTATTCAGCCCCAAAATCTCTTCTTACATCAAGATGCCAAGTAGCTCCCAATGAAAACAAATGTACAAGCATGCATTTCCTGACCATCCCATGCCTCAGCCCACTTTTACTCACACTGACTCATCGTGTCAGAACAGGTTGTTCTGCATATTAGGAACTGTGAATGGAAAGGTTGCAGGACAAGGTTTACTCTTAAATTGTTAAATTTTACAAAACAGATTTGAAACAAATGGATGAATTCCACAGAGAATGGTTTCAGCTTCTTGTGGATCTCTGCACATGAAATGAAGTATAGAAATCTATTCACCTTCCAGAAACACCATGTGGCTTTCCTCTGTGCAGACCTCAGGCAGATTTCTAGACACAGCCCTCATAATCAGTGTTTGACAACTGTTAGGCTAGATTTCATACTCATTATTATCTGTTATTCTGTCTCAGCAGTAGCCTTCACATAAGGTTTTATACTCTGAAGCACATTCATGTTTATTATGTCTGGGCTTGAAGATAAAGAAAAAAATAGGATTAAAAATTATTTCATAATGAAAATGGAGTCCACACGTTACGGTATGAATTTGCACTGAAATGGCTGAATGGCAGGCACATATTTCTTTGCCTATCCTGTCACTGGCAAAGAGCAGTTGGAGAGCTACCCTCAGATTCCAGAATACACAGCTCCTAACTCTAAGTTCTCTTGACTTCAGTTCTAACTTTCAGCAACCCTTTCAAAAGACTACAAAAAAACTGAATTCTTCAGCAAGTTTACAGGAAAGTGAAAAGACTTTCAAAGACAACAATAGACAGTCTTTAAGATACATTTAAATCTCTGCATAGCCTAGATAAAGGTAAATAGGAGAAAGGAAATGTGGGACATGAGAAGTGCTTAAAAATTGCAACTTCTTTTTTTCCTCATCATGTAAACAATTGTACTGTAATATTTCAAAATTAGTATTATCCTACCTCTGCAAAAACTTCTTGAAAACCCGCCTGTAGGCATAGCCAGCTCTTCGTACTCGAATATTTTCTTTAAGACCTAAATATTCCACTTGATGTTTTACCCTGTTGACAAAACAAGATTTAAAATCTGTTATTTTTAGAAGTAAAGAAGACTACTTGTAAAATTCATGCACATATGAAATAATAAAATTCATATATGAATCTATTTATTCTTGCATATTACCAGGCACACTGCATGGCAGAGCAAATACTCAGCACAGGTAGTCTACATTACTGAAATATATGCAGGAAATTTACTGTAGCATTCCCTATTGTAGCCTACCTACCTACCTCCTAATTCATGTATAGATTTCTTCACTAATGTTACCCATAAAAAGCCAAATAACTACCTACACAATCACATAGCTGATATTCCAGGCAGTGGGAAATTGCATTCTTTTATTGTAGTTTTCACCTATGTTTATATAGCTCAAACATTGACAGTTGCACACAGCTCATTTTTGGCTGTTCTGGAGAAGAACTGCATCTGAGGAGAGGGAAAAGGCCCAGATTCCGAACTTCCAGCACACACAGAATCAGAAATAGGAGACCTTGGGCAATATATTCGTGAAAAGCTAGCACTGTTCTTGACTTTACCATATTGCAAAGGGAGGATCTGAGGATAGGCATAAGACTTGCAGAAGCGTGCCTGGTAAGTTTGCTCATGGCATACTTTAATTCTAAACAAAAACTGAGCTGGTACTAGTCCAGATGAAAGTGTTAATTAATGGCTGTGGGGTGATTCTGCTGTACACACAAGCTGAAACATTGTTATCCCAACACCATTACATTTCCCTCATGCAAAACTCTTTCAGGTTCTAAACAAGGAACAAGTATTTCCCCATAAATCTTTTGGCACCTTTTCCTGTCTCTGGAGCTGTGGAACATATTTTAAGTTCTTTCTTACATATCCTACTAGTCTGCTTTTTAATGCTTGGAGATTTGATTTGAAGAATTTCAGTTAACTTTGCTAACAATGTACAATTTGTGCTGTTTTCCTTTGCATTTCTTTACTTTTCTCATCTAAGTCATGTGGTTGAAAGAAGCAATGTCAGCTTTTAATTCTGAAATGTGGTGTTCCAGGGGCTCTGTTGTTTTTTTTTTATAGGGCAAATTATGCAAGCTTTAGCTTTCAGTCAGAAGTAAGTTAAAATTTTAGTCCTGTAAACTTAATGAACAGTATATAAAAATTCTTCATATTATTAAAAAAAAAAAAAAAAAAAAGTGAGTCTGTAAGGAACCATTTAATTTTAATCCTTTTTAAAGTACCGTTTCACCAATTTTATGAATCAAGATATTTCAAATCTTGAAAACCCTCTAGGTTAATTTGGTATTATTTCTTTAGGTATTTTGAAATGCTAAATTTCAATATAAATTTCATCACTTGTTTTTTGTTTTTTTTTTTGGTAGAGACATTCTTTTCACATGACTCAGTATAAGGGGAAAAAAACTGAAATCCCATGCTACAAATAACAGAAGCCCTGTGGTTATTTCTTTTTAGAGGTATTTTATTACAGAGAGACGCTGCTCTTTTATCTTATAATAAAAAAACTGCACATCTTAACTTGCTGTGTTCAAGGAATAAAGTATGTTTTGAACCTACTCCAAAAATTCTGGTACAGTAACAGTAGAAAATTGATAGACAAAAATACATTTTCCTGTTTATAGCTTTTCCTTCCTGTTCACATCTGGAATAATGCACTGCAGCAACAGTATTACTCCCTTTTTCTTACTGTCCTGCCAGTATTAGTGTCCAGCAACACAGAATTTGAGACATTTTTCTTTTTTTCTTTTTCTTTCTGAGAAAAGGCACACTGAACTCCCTCCAGGCATCAACCTCAAGCAGGTCAGGGTCTGGGAATTCAGCTAATGCAGCAATTTTGAATACACGTCCAAGTGGCTGTGCCAGGATCTGAACAAAAACACATTTCAAGGAACACCCCAATTTTTTGAATAACTAAGGTATTATACAAGGTTTAGGTATTATACGAGGTCTATCTTAAAGTACAAAACAATCTGAAATTATTCAACAGCTGTAGAAGGCTGAAGTGACATGGGTTGTATGAGCATGAGGATGGGCTTTTGTGAAGTTTCTCCTTACTTGATAACACTTCCGCTGTCTAGTAATATGCTACTAATAAGCAGATTAAATATACTGTTCCCATCATATTTTTAAGTATGGCAGCATGTGTGTGATACAAGACTGAATGATCACAAAAGAAAACCAAAAACACTACTGCAACATTCAGAAAAATAACACATACTCAGTTGCATTTTTGTTTCCCTCAGCAGAACTTTCTCATGGTAAAATCATGAAATGACAAAATTAAACAAGCTGAAGTTTTGAGTTGATATATGCATATAATTACATTTATTTTTCCTGCAAATTTCACTAAATGTTACAGCATATGTATACAATACGATGTCAGAATATATGAGAAATGGTTTGAAAAGGGAAAGAATGTTAGTATTTGCAAACAGGGATGAAGGATTACCATCCTAAGAACTAATTCTATTTGTAGTTGAGTTTGATACTATACAGTCATCTGTATTTCATTTATCTTAGTGTCACCAGTTGCTGCATTTGCTAAATACCATCCCTGTTGGGAGGGGGGAGAAATCTTACCCACTTTTATTCCAAAATGGGCTTCCTGAAAGCTGGCCTTTTGTCAGGATTAGTTTTTTGTTTTGTTTCGTTTCATTGGTTTCCTAGCAACACTTCCCACAATAATAGGCCTGTTTTCCAATATGTAAATGATTGATTTTTAAAGTGCCCCCAATTTGTATTTTTTGCTTTGCTACAACTTTTAGACATACTTTCACTAGAATAACTTTCCTCCTTTGGTCCCAGTGTGGGTGAGAAATTAAGTGCTGCATAGTAGGATTTTTAAAAGGTGGGAAAAGCTAGAGAAAGAGGGTCTATCGTTTACTGCCAAGACCTAAATGACACTTTCAAGGGGCAGTCATGATTGTGGCTTCTGTAAGTGCTCTACATCTGCATGTAATTGTGCTAGTCTGTGTGCCAAATAAGCAGGAAGTGAATTCTGGCATGCTGTTGATGTGGTCAAGAATATTCTTTATCAGACTTCACAAATCGTTTCACTGTGACAAAAATAACTAATTGCTATTATCAGCACTTCTACCAATACCAGAAGTACTTGGTATATAATTAAAAATGTTAAATACCGTACTTGACCTCAGTGCAAGAAAGAAATGTATCTTTTTTTTTTTTAGATATTATGAAGATGTTAAAAAGTGCCACATGGTTAAAGGTGACTTAAAACAGATGCAATAAACCTAATTAATGATTTAGGCATCTATTCAATGTCTGTATGAATGATATTCTAGTTATTTCTCTTTAAAGAGCTGGCTAATGAAACTTAAATGTTGGAAAATAAAAAAAAAAACATGAAACCTATATTTCTTTGCTATAGACACTTTTTTTCTGTTTTTCTTGTTTGATACATGACAGCAAATACAAATGTCTTGTTGGCTTTCAGCTATCTAATAGAAGCTGTTTTCAAAGCACAGAGCAAAAGTTAGAATTGATGTATAATGCATTTGGTGTGCAAATTCCACATGGAAAACAAAGTCTTTAATATACTTATAGTTTTACTGCTACATATTCTGCGAATTTTGATCATCTCTAACTGATATGAAAAAAACAACTAAGAACTTCATCTACTAACTGCTGATTTAGATCATGTGCCCTATTTATTGTCTGTAGGTTACAGGATTAAAGATCATGATTTTTTTGGTGGCTTTTTTTTTGGCTGCTTATGCACATACCTGCTCTCCTCCCAGTCTCGAGGTTTCTTTGTTTCATTTGGTTTGATGCAGCGAATGTAATGGGGTGTACACTTCATCAGGGTGCCAACAAGATCATTTGCTTGTTTCTGTAAAATCAAGGAAAAAATAATAAGATCTGACCTAAAGAGAGTAAATCCTCTGAGAGAGTTGTAAAAACATCAAACATCTACTGATGATCCATTTGGGTTTGGTCCTTTTCTCCAGAACTGTCTTGGGATAATATATAGCAGTAGCAGACCTGCACTTCTAGCCCGGAAACAATGTACAGAAAAAGTCATGTACGTGCATGTATGTGTAAGGTGAGAGGGAGAAAGTAAAACCAAAACAAAACAAAAACCACCTCTTAATACTACAAACATCCAAAATTAAGGAAAGGATGCTATTATCTTTATATTACTGGAAATTTTTCTGCTCTTTGTTCCTGTGTTTTTGCAAATCACTTTTGCTCACTCAAATAATTTTATTCTTATTATTTAAAACTTACCCATGTTGGTGTCTATGAATATGTATGTAAAAGATGTATAAACACATCCACTTAGAAACTCAACACCTTCCACAAGTCTCTCACCTCAGGAAAACATTTTCAGTAAACAGAAGGCACTATTATCTCCAACCATGTAATATATTTAAACTACTATATAAAAACAGGAAGTGGGGAATGCATATCATGGGGAATGTGTTAGGTGAGCTTAACCGTCAGGGTAAAATATAAGGAAAGACACTGAAAAAATATTGATTTCCAAAGTCTTCAAGTAAGTATATCATCTAAGCATGTATTTTACAACCAGTCTCAAAAAAAAAAAGAGACGCCTTCTAACACTTGTTGCTTTATTCAGCCCACACTATGGTCAATAGATAGACTTCTGTTAACTTCAGTGGGTGTAGGGTCAGGCTCTGCTGCATTTCTGCACTATAAAGAGACTAGTTATCTGTAGTTATTTGTAGGATATCAAGTGGCTGAGTAAAGGGGCTCATTCACTATGCACATGCAAGTAGTATTATCACTACCATCAATTGCTCATTTGGAAAATTCACTGCTGTAGAATGCAGATGAACAAAAGGTTTAATGAACAGTGATGCTGGGCAAAACATGATTCTAACAGCTGAAACAACGCATTGCTTTGCAGTCAGAACACTCCACTGTCTATCTTCAAAAATATCTGGATAATAAAAACAAGCAAAGACTACTATTTTTTTTTTTTTAAACTTGCACAAAGACACAATAATATAACAAAAAATTAGTCATACTTTGATTTTACTGCCTGCAGTGGTAGGGCGACCCTTCTTGTCTGCTTGAAGATTTTCAGGAAACAAAGCCTTTATAAAAGGCCTAGAAAAGAATAAACAAAATAGCGTTGGAATAGAAAGACAATTAAATGCTGGAACGTCAAGGAATATGCTGTTAAAGTTGATATTTGAGTAGAATATAAAGAGCTATTTATGTTAACCCAGAGTTGTATCAAATCTATTTTAAGATTACTATTTTCCAAGAGCTTCATTCCTCACAGAGATCCCTCAGTATTTTAGTGAGCCTTGTAAAGACACATGATAACAGATTTCAAGACTCAAAGCAAAAAGCACTTCCTAAAAAGCCTCAGTTAGTTAAAATAAATAAAAAAACGTTTATGTTAAAATAGTTCCTGTTCTGAGATAATGCCAAATCAGTGATGGCCTGCTTTGAGGTCAAAAAAACATTTATCAATATACTACCTAATTCTGACACTTTGGTACCTTACATAATTACTGAGATTTGCAGAAAATGAAGACTGAGTACAATGCAAGCGATGCTGTTTTTCTGTGATGGTTCATTTCCATTTTTATGCAAATCAGTTGACATGTTGCAAAGTAGTAGTCAGGCCCTCTGCATCCATCTGAACTAGCACATTATTCCTAGCTTTAAGCAAGTTTTGCTTACGTACAAATCACTGCTCTGCATGAGTTCAATCAAGTCCATGAAAAGAACATCCCGATTTCTCTCGCAGAATCCATCCATATCATAAGATACCTGGGCCAAGGTGGAAATTGATTGTTTGTGGTAAGTTGAGAACCCAATAATTACAGAAAATTTATATCCTGTCCTCATCAGTAGCTGATCTGAACTTTGTGGTTAGTCTAGTATTACTTAAAGGCAGTATAGGGATTAAAAAATTCCTGCATATATTAGTTAACTCTTTCACAACAAAGGAATTTAATCCATATACTTGAACTCAAAGAAGAAAAATGAAACTGGTGAATAGAATATAATGCGTGTGATTTCAATACTTTATAGAATAAAAATATTTAGCACAATAAGGGTTTACTGTTATTCAATACAACAGCAGGAAATCATGAATAGTCTGAGAAATATGCCCAAGTAACTGTATATAGGATCTGTATATATTTCTAATTTGACTAGTACATTAAGGATCATTTTTATGCCTGAATGCTTTAAACCTACTGCTATTATAACTGACAATGAAGATTGAGGTATTTATTACATTTAATACTAGATTTTTTTAAAACAGTTGACAGCAGCAAGGCCCAGACATCTATCCTAAGTAAGGGACCTATGTCAGGGCATGTGTGTTTTAAGTTCCATGCGTTGAGAAAGGATGGCACTGTCTCCTGAGATAATATGCCTATTTAAAATCAGAATAGCCCTCTAGAGGTAATACTTCCCCCTTCCCTTCATGACTGTTCTTTTTCCTTATAAGTGCATTATGCGGAATTCAGTGATGATTTTCCATACTACCTTTCCAGCATAATGATGAATGATAAATCCTTGGTTCCAGCTGTTGAAATGTTCATGAGTCCCAATCTGCATCTGGAGTTTTTGCAGCAGTGTTTGGTCAGCTCCTTCTCCCACTGCATGCATTGTGGCGCATACATCATCTAAAATGCTCATAATTCCAGGGGGATTCTAATGCATTTGAGGAAAACAACAAAGTGAGGAAAAGAAAAAAAAGCTCAATGCCTACCCCCAAAAGAAAATTCTTTAGTACAAAAACAAGAGAGCAAAGTCACAGCAGGAAGAAATCTCCATCAATCTATACAGTTCATAGTAAAGGTTAATTTGTACACTAGCATGTAAACAGTTTAACGAGAGATACAAGTCCATGTAATGCTAGTGACAGAGTCGGAAATTATGCCTGTTAAGAACTTTTTAGAAAACTTTGCAAAGTAATCTTCTTTCTCATTCCACCAAAAAATACCTATGTATATTACCAAAAATTACCTAATGTATACAGGAGCATATGTCATGAAATTGATGACAAATTTAGGTGGATAAAGTAATTTCCAACCAGTGAATTTTTCAATCATGTTTATCAAACATACTATCTTATGGTTCTCTTTTTGGCCAATATCTTAAATAACATATCTTAGAGCTCTTGTAAGATCTTATAAGATACCTTATGTAAGATTTATATATAGGCTTAGTATGACTCAGTTACTGAACAACAGTATTTGCATTTTTCTCATGAATGTTCTTGACAGCAAAGCAGTTGCCCAAATATTTTAGAGACAGTTCTTTTTTTCTTTTTTTTTTTTTTTTTTTCCATCTGTTTATGCCAATTACTTACCACTTTGTTCTCTATCAGGTCACACACTATTTTGTTGTTAAAATAATCTATTGGAGTCCATCTGATTCCTTCTTGCACATATTCTTCCTGTTAAGTAAGAGGAAAAATGCAAATATTCCCATGCACCACAGCTCTAGCAGCAGATCTACAATATACTACATATATACTCTATGCTTAGAAAAACCTGTCAACTCTGTTTCTGGGTAAAGAAGAGGAATGACCCATATGATGGTTAAAACCAGCTCTCTACACCTAAGAGCAGAATTAGGATCCTTCTCTGTGCTCTCTGCACATTCTTTTGTCTCTCATAGCTATTGAGTAGTCACTAAGACCAGCAGGAGTATTTTGCCAGTGCATTTATTGTCAAAGTCCTTTGCAAATAGCAACAAAATGAGCTTTATCTTGACAATGCAATTAAGCATCCATGTTCTAAAGTATTTTACAAAATAAGTTTATGACAGGCATATCAAAAATCAGGCCCTCAAAATAACACATTCAGAAATGGACATAAAATGGAGACAGCTCTACTTTTTATTTCTGTATACAATTACTATGACCATAAGGACAGAGACTGGAATAAAAATCATGCTGAAATTTGATTAAACTGATTCACTCAGTTGCATACATATGAATTTAGCTAGACACTTACAAGGTTATTTGTGTGCTCAATTGCATTGATCAGTTTCTTTTATACAAAGGCAATTGTGTATGCACATTCTCGAAAACACTGTCCTGAAGTCGGTGCCAGGCCTGAGCTCATACTGTACACAATTACTGTCTCAGCTGCATTATGTCTGCCCTCCCATGCAGAAGCTCCCTTCACATAAAGAGGGGTTTTTCAGTGAGACTGTGAGCAGAGAAATGCAAATACACAGAATATTTGCGCATTTGCCACGGGGATCTATTTTGTATACATTAAAAAAAAAAAAAAAAAGAAACGGAGAGGGGAATGGGTGTGGAGGAAACTAAGAAAAGTATTCCCATTTTACTCTGTCATGTCCAATGAAAGCACAGGGATGGAATAGAACTGCAGTTTTCCATTCCTGTCAGTGAGTCAGAGTACGCAGCAAGTCTAGGCAGTCATATGACTGCATTAGTACACAGTATGACGGACTCGCTTGGTTTACATTTTTAGGGTTAGCCAACAGCAAAGATTTTATTTTGTTTTGTTTTGTTTTGTTTTTTTTTGTTTCTTGCTTAACAAGGCAAATTTTATTGTTAACAGATGATGAAACCTCACTTTTTCTACCAACTGAGAAAATGATAGCTCATTCTGTGAAGTCAAAAATAATGTCTGGTTACCTGTTCTGCTTTCAGTGTCAGTTCAATAAAAATCTGCTGCAGTTTTTCATTAACGAAGTTGATACAGAACTGCTCAAAGCCATTTTTCTACAGAAAAAGAAACAAAGTTATTCTCATGCAGTAATTCTTAGTTCTTATGTTGGTAATAGTAGGAGAAGCTTCATAGAAATATTGTCAATGATGGATAGGTTTCTAATTTTATAGGCGTTGTGTGTAATCTCAGATCTTTGTTTTAGGATCAATGACCTAGTTTCTTTGAATTTTCTTCAATATTTTGTGTTTACTAAGCGAGACATTAGCAGCAAGAACTTAATGTCCAAGAAACTGTCTTTTTTTGGCTTCTATTCTGCCCCCAAACTTTTTTTTTCCTGTTAGATTTTTTCCCTTCTAATAACAAAAAACTGTCAGGTCAAATCAGCTCAAATGCTGAATGTTGCATCGTCTCACCTGGAATATTTCAAAGCCATAAATATCGAGGACACCAATATTATACTCTTCATGGTCCTTCTCCATAGCCTTATTAATGGACTAATAAAACAAACAAAAAACATAAAACAAAGTGAAGCTTAAAATATTTAAATTGTATATTCATAAATCTTTATATAAATACAGTGTTTCTTCAGAAATAACATATTGGAATGGAATACATATGTATTTAATAGGGTACTTTACTTTTTAATAAAGTGTTATTAATATCTAGGAAATTAACAGTATACTACCCTGTTTTCCAAGTCAGTGAGCCTTTGGATTTTCTGTTTGTAAAAATCTCTCCTTTGGAGTAACTGGCTCAGTGCAGTTGAAGAAAAAAAGAATGAACAAAAAAACAGACCAGCTTTAAGTCTGATATTTGATGTGTTTTGCAGATAGTAACATGATTTTTTTCACTAATTTCTGTATTCCCCTATTTCATATAGCAGGAATTTCAGAACTGTCATGAACAGGAAGGCTTCTGAGATACTAGCAGTGCCAACACAGAGCAGATGAGCAGACTTCATTTAATCTAGCTAACATCTGTGGCCAAAGGTAAGGTTTATCCCCTGCCAATTCAGCCTACAGCGTCATCCTGAATAGAAAGCACTGCAGCATGGAAAGTGCAGTTTGAGCATTTGCTCAAATGCCACAGTATCAGGATGCTGAAGGAGATTCTCTGCAGGAAAGTAGGGTAAGAGAACAGGGGACAAGTAACATAACCTATTTATTCTGCTCATTTGAAAATGTTCAATTCTGTAGGAGAAAAATAAGACTGATTTCAGAGAAGTATGGATGGTGACAGAAAGGAGATGTCAGAACATCACACAGGTCAGTTGTGGCAAGAGACTGAACAAATACAGTGCTGAAAGCACAGCTCATTTGCTTCAAAGGAAGTGTAGCATTTCTCATATAATCAGTGCCCTGTATGTGGTTGTGTTCCCACTGCACTGCTCAGTGCTGCTGCTAAAGCTTAGGCAAAGGAACACATACCAGGTGAAAAAAAAAAAAAAAAAAAGCTCTGCAAGGAACATTCCCACTGTATCAATATTTCAATAGAATCAAGCAAATACAACTTACATCCACCAAGTAATCAAAAACACGGGCATGAAGGGCCTTGGCCAGTGCATCCCTGGTGTAGCAAGCTTGTTCCACGTTTAGTGTTACATTAATGGACTCAGATTTGCCTCCCCACTTGCTGTCCATCTGTCTGCTGGTCAGTTTTTCCTTTAGGCGGTCCTGGTTAATTCCCAGGAGGAAAGCAGGGAAAGCCAAAACTGTAAGAAAAATCAAGGTTGCTAGATTATGACTTATACGCTAAACCAGTGCAGAATAAAAGAAAAAAAAAATAGTTGTATCACTAGTAACAAACAGCAGTAATAAACCTCATGGGGCATGCAGCTTTAAAAAAATAAATAGGCATTTATTTCTTAAAAATTCCTCTAAGCTCCTCAAGGAAATGTTCAGGTCCTTGAGTACGTGGATTTTAATTAAGGTAAACCACCTCAAAGTAAAGTAGTCATCTATTTCTGTACCTTCAGTCCTTCGAACTGTCTTAAGCCATAGTTTTGAACTATGTGGTTGATGGAGTGGCTGGAGGAGATGGGAGGAAAACACAAAGCTCACATATTAAATAAAACTGAAGCAATTGAAAAAAAATGTGTAAATACATGAAACGTATAAAGTATAATAAGAAAAGAGTACTATTGCTTCCTAAAATCCTTTCCCTTTCTAAGAATATTGCAAAAAATCTTAAATTCCCTTCCATTTATTTGTTTTTTAACCCTTATTCTGAAACTACAGGGAAAATTCTGGTTCCCATTGTATAAAAGCAGAGCAGAAAAATACACATCTGTGCAATAAGCAGCCACAAGTCCAGTATTTGCATTTTAGCACATAGAGCAGATGTTAGCTGCAGGTGTCACACACCTTAAGGAATGGGAAAAAAGAAATTGCTTAAGAGCATATGGAAATAGCTCCCAAGGGTAGGTCTCTTGGAGTTACTGTTGTGCTTCCACTAAACCACATAATCCTCTAACAATGTTTCATTCATGTTCCATTACTTTCAGATCTGCTCTACTGGTGTGAGGAAGATGTAAAATAATCACTAGGACAGCGGCCATTTGAGCTTTACACATCTGTAATATGACAGCATGATCTGGCTTCTTTAAACCCTTTACTACATTAATCCAACAGTATTTTTAGAACTGTTAATAACTGACAGCTTTCTGATTACAATCAGGAAACTGTTTAAATTTACCCAAGGGTACTAGTAACCAAGGAACTATCCAAAGTTGAGTCTATAGCAGCATCTCTGATAACTCACTGAGAACATGAAAAGGTTAAACATCATGTATTTTAAAAGGCAAGAGACTGTAGGGAAGTATAGACCAAATATGCTCACATATACTGTAAAGATTCCAGAATAAATATTTAGCCAATATTACTGTAAGAATTTATGAGGAAAGTATAATGATAAGAGCCACCTCAAAAACTCCTCCTTCACTGTGCTGATGATTTAGTGTAAGGGAAGCAGAACCAAACACAATATAACTCTACACTCTTAATGCAGAATCATAGACTGGTTTGGGTTGGAAGGGACCTTAAAGATCATTTGGTTCCAACCCTCTGCTACAGGAAGGGATGCGTCCCCCTAGATCAGGTTGCTCAAAGCCCCATCCAGTCTGGCCTTGAGCACATGCAGAAATGGGGCACTCACAGTTCTCTGGGGAACTTGTTCCAGTGCCTCAACACCATCCGATATAAAATAGCAGCAAGAGCTCAAGGATGCCAGGTCATTACATTACTAATAAAGAAATATTTCCAGGGTAGATGTATCTGATAACGAAGCATGGAATGAGAAATTTGAGACAAGGAAGATAACACTTGTAGTATGTAAATTCTGATCTTCAATGCATTTTCAAGGCTACTCTGTTGGATGTGTGCATGTATGCCCAAGCACTAACTGTGTACCTGAGACTAGAGATACTCTACAAGTTGGTAGCTGCTTCCATGTGAGGATGATGTCAGACAAACCATTAAGGAACTTTTTTTTTTTTTTAATTTTATGAATGACTGTTGATGCACTGAATGGAGAATACATTTAAGTTTGCTTGAAAGACGTTCTCACAATTTCAATTATTTCATGCTTAAAGGCTGGAAAAAGATTTCCTAAATTCAAAATTACATTTCTGTTAAAGTCAATGGCATTGTACTAGACAGAACAGGGGCCTCAGTACCATTATTGTTTTTGGAAAAACCTAAATTAACAGCCTCACACTAAAAGAAATGATGCACTGTGTTTGGATAAGAAGCTCAAGATGGCAGTTCAGCTCATGCCATCTGGGTTTCAGCCCACTGCTAATTCTGTAACAGTTTCCAGAGGTACTTACACTCTTCACTTTCCACTCCTGCATAGTTGCCAACTTCTTTGAAGCTGATGTTTCCCAAATGAAGTATTCCAGCCACTATTTGTAGTACCAATGCCTGCTCTTCTGCAAAGATCCCAATCACACTCATTGCATGCTGGAAGAAAAAAAAGTCAACAAGTCTGTTCAATTACTTTCACCATAAAAGTCCTTTTAAATTTTTTATTTTAAAAATTTCAGTTTATGAAGAGCTTAAATACTTAACACATCCAAATTACATTACAGCCTGAATTATCCAAAAGCACTAGATATCCTACCTGAGCATTTTTGATTTTTAATAATTATATACAGAAACATCTACACCATTTAGAAGATGCGTTAGCAAAATAAATTCTGGAAAAAATGTAGTGCTGAACAAGCACCTGCCCTTGAGTGTCACACTGAAAATAAATTGTTTACTGCAAAATGGGGAACAACGAACCTAAGAGACAATGATTTCGTTCCTTCTATGCATAGTTTTTCTACTGAGACTAACAATTGTGAAGAGGTAATGGATGACTCTCAACATTACAGTAGCACAGTCTGTCTGGTTTAGGCTATTTCAGCTACTTATTAGAAAGTGACTCAGCACAACGTTGTGTTTTAGAGTCAGTCTAGAGTCCATGACAACTTACAAAATGTCTTTTCAACTTACTCTTTTTCCAAAATACCCAATTAGCTAGAATGTAGAAGTAACAATTTTTTTTTTTTGGAATGCATTTTTAAGTGTGCTACAAATAGAAATAAGAAGACATGTTAATATGCTTATTTTAAGTAGTGATTTTCCAATAACAGGAAATCAGGAAGTTGATGTGACCTCCATAAATGTTACACAATGAACTGACAACAATATTGGGTGAAGATTTCTAATCTATGCTTTCTAGGTCCCTTTATCCAGCCTTTCAGTTGTGATGTTTTAAATAGGAACAGAAGATAAGGCACCACCAAAAATTCAGCTAAAAGGGTGCTCTTTTGTATTTTCTTCTAATGGAAATTCCTCAGTGTGTTTGCATCTCACGTTTTATACTCCAGATTCTAAACGTACAATTTATCTGTGCACAAATTTCAAAACTTTCACCCTTATGAGAAAAGACGAATGGAAAAAAAAACACCTTCCTTCACAAAACACCTTCACAGTGAAGTGAACATACATGCACCACTACAAAAATCAGCATCAAAAACCCACCAGTGTTTCTTGGAAATCAGATTTGTCATTGATGTCATCTACTTTGTAGGACCCAGATAGACTCAGGTAGTAATAGTAATCCATGGTGGTAATGCCAAGACTGCTTTTTTGTTCTGAAGATGCCCCTTCGATCAGCTACAAAATAAAATCCCAATATTATTAGGCATTATATAACAACCTTCAGCACAGATGAAGCTGGTCAGAAACAGGACTGAGTCTGAAATTATTAGGAAAGAAGGGTAATACTGTGCAAAGTTTGTAACCTTCCTAATTTTTCGCTAAGTGAACGACCAGATATTCATTCCCCCTCTCATAAATGGTTTAGTAAATGTCTTCTATTATCTTTATCTCAAAGATTAGGCAAAGCTGTTTTTCCAGTCTTCAATGTTTTACCTAAATCCTCAGGAGCAACATATTTTCCATACTTACTGAAAGGCAGGCACAGTTGTGCAGACATACAGCTGCAATAGGAAGGAATGAACAAACTGATCTCAGCACGGAGTAGTCAAAACCTTATACAGTCTTCGAACTGCCTGCATCAAAAAGCTTCTCCTAGACACAGAGGAAAATTCGCAGGACACCGCAAACTGTTCATATGCCTCAGACAAGGAAAATACACAGTTCCTGGAGCAATTCCAGCTCCAACTCAGCTTTCCATCCTCACAACACTTCAACTTTATGTGATGCTGTTGACAGTCACTTACAATGTACTGTCTTTACTATAGTTTTGTAGAGCTTGGTCAGCAGCACTTAAGCAGATAAGAAACTCTTAAATAAAGGACCAGCGAAGGCTAGAAAAGTCTTTTGTAACATAAATTGAGAGGATTTTTGGAGAATTCACCATACTGATATAATCCTAAGTGTCCCACAAAATAGAATTAAATCTCTCTTTCACAGCAGTGCTACGGAATTCCAAAGCAGAAGGTGAAATTATATAAGCCAGTTTAAAAAGAAATTTGTTTGAAAGTTCTCATTTTCTATTATATTCTGTTGCATTTTTCCATATGGGAGATCACACCGAATTTCCAGGTTGGGCCTCTGAAATATTGAAGTACTTTCCTTTTAGAGTTGAAAGGCAGCTAGACAGGTCTGTCACATGGTGCCTTAAGATGCTATGAAGTTTCTCAATGATATCGAGATTATCTTTTTGAAAACGTGTTCAATAATCTCATTGGGTTGAGAATGACTTTTCAATCAAAAGGAATAACAGGTACAAGTTATTTAAAATAACTCATAAAAGAGCTGTAGGCTTCTGACCTGGTAAAAAATGTGAAAACTCCTCTCTCCAGGATTCCTCATTACAACTCGAGATTTTTCCAGTAGGAAATTGGAGATTTTTCCTCCATCTGGCTCTCCACCTGGGCTAAACTGGATTTCAAAGTATTTCCCCTGCAATAAATAATTAAAGTTGTTGAATGATTAGTAAATAGTAAATAATGCACTACTTGTACTATATCTCAAGGAAGGTTAGTAGCGTATTTAATTATCATCGATATTGTGACTCAGCTACCTCAAGATTTACCAGAGCTAAGAATCTTGAACTATCACATATCTTTCCTTCTTTCTTCATTTATACAGTGCTAGACTAGGGATAATACGTCATGCAGTAACGCAAAGGTAGAGAGGAAGCGAGGGGCTTCTTTTTCATTGCTGAGACTCTTGCTTAGCATAAAGGAAACCGTAATGCCCACCTGTACTGAAAGTAAATTTAACAGATTCATGGCCAATGGCAAACGCAGTGTTCTGCTTGGAAGCAAGGTAAAGCAATTATTTTGTCTTTTCAGGGAAACATTAATCGTACTAACACTCATGTTGGCTTAGGAACAAATAGCAAATTTGTAAAGCCTATGTGTAACTTTTAAAAACAGAACCTACAGTATGTTAGTAGTTATTTCACAACAGTACCTTAAGTATTTTATAATGACACAACGAAAATAATTCCTGCTTTCTGTACATACTAATAGAGGTATTTAATTCTCATCAAATAACTCTAAGGATGCTTTTATGTACTATAAATATATATATATATATTATTGCATATATTTTACTAACCTGGATGTTTTGTTGCTGTAATTTGCTTACAGACTGAGAATTTTATAAATTTTGACCAGTACATATTGCAAGAGTAACAAATGTACAGTCTATACAGAATTAAAGAGGCCTCTCAACATATACTTTGTTTGAAAACACAGTCTATATTTGATATAGTTTTCTTTCATTTGTATTTATTTCATATTACACTCCTGAGTAATTAATAATATAAATAATTTTATTTATATTTTATTTTATCCTGATATATCTTCTATTTTATTCATTTTATCCTGATATATCTTCTATCATAAACAATATAAACAATTTTATATTAAACTCCTGAATAATAACACTGTAGAAGTTGGAAGCATGAAGGAAATCTCTAAGGGAGATGGACTTACAAATCTGCTGGAGTTATTGTTCCGTACAGTTTTTGCATTCCCAAAGGCCTCTAGTAAAGGGTTGGACTGTAGAATTATATCTTTCACATGCTAAAATTTGAGGAAACAAAAGAAACAGAGATTCAGAAATAGATTTTTTTTAACAGTCTTTTGTTTGCTTGTTTTAAGTTCTTAAGAGTTTTTCAAGGAAACCATGACATCTAAATTATGTATAAAAAAGTAATAAAGACCATATCTGGAAAATATCCTCTTGGATGCAATCTTTTTTCAGAGCTTTCATGTTTTTGAAGCTTCTTATTTTCTGAAGAAAATCTTAGAAAACTGAACAAAATGCCTGAGGCTGCAAACAACTAGTCCTTCTGTTCACTGTTGGGCAAAACAACAGAGCCAATAAATTGATATGGTTTTCTTGTGTTTTTTCTTTCATCTTCTTGTTTTTAAGCAATTTCCTTCCTCCACATAATCACTTAGATCACTTTGAGGGTCTGCAACCACAACATATGAAGTCAGAACGTGAAATGTAGGCTTCTCCAAGTACTTAAGTAACCTGTCTGAGGACCAGTGATGCTGCTACCTAGCTATCTTAGACAGCCATACAGTCTGTTACTATTGTTTCTGTATCTATCCTAGGAGTTGGAATTATGGTCTAGCTATTAGTTTCAGAAGAAACTTAATGCATGCTGAGCTGTATAAATAAAATTGAATTTTATTTCAAGTGAAATTGCTCAAGACAACTGGCTTTACTTCATGGGCTTCTTCTGTAGATAGAGCAGATGTTGGTAATACAGTTATTAAGAAAAGGAACTATTTGTTATTTCAGATAGCTTTCAGATACTATACTTTTGATTAGATAACCTGATAAAACAAGATGATGTTCCTGCTGTTGGCTCTCTAATGCATGCCTACAAATCAGAGACGGAACGGAAGTAATACAAACATGAAAAGCCAGTTCAGTTTTCAATGCAATACCAGTCCAGGAGAAAAAAAAAAATCACACCTACTAATAGAAGATTGCTTAACAAGGTTAAGAATGATAATTAAAGTTTTACACCACCTTAACTAAACATATATATATATATATATATAATATATATATATACACACACACACACTTGTAGGTATAATTTAGCGTGAGAGCTAAAAAAAAAACACTTAACAGAGATCATTCTGGTTTTGTGGATTTTCTCCTCACACAGGTGGCCTAGAGACCTGCAAGCAAGCAGTTCAGTATTCTCTTCAGCTGACTCTCTGCTGTTGAGGACTTGTATATACTTACAGCTGCTCACAAGCTTCTGCAGTGAAGTGCCTACTGGCTGCCAGCATCTGCCAAGACAGACCTTTGCCATTCTACCTCTGAACTCAATCTTCAGACTATGCTTATGCTTCAGTATTGCCCTAAATCAACTCACCTGTACTTTAGGGCCACCTCCTGAAATTTTGGAGACATAGCTCATAATATATTTAGCAGCCACAGTCTTCCCAGCACCACTTTCCCCGCTATGAAAAAAGGAACACAAAAATGTACCTGTTAGTTTTTAAATAACTCTAAGAACGGAGTAACTTATGGTTTATCTTGTACAAGTATCTTAATATTGAATAACAATACCATAATAATGAATAATAATAAATAATAAGTGTTTTATATCAGGTAAGTTGGTAACACAGGCTGTGATACAGTGTTGTAGCATGGTTGCTTGTATATTTTTATGAATAAATAATTCTGATTAAATCACCCTGCATGGGTTCCAGAATCTCTGAGATTTCAAAGTCAGAATATAACGTAAATTGCAAAATAAATATACTTAAATCAAGATGCTCAAAAGAGCACAAGTGCTTAATCCCATTTAAATTTAATGGGATTTCAGATCTCAACACAAAAACTCATTTGAAAGTCCAAGCCCTAAGTGGCATGCCAGATGCCTACTTCTTTTGTTTTAGGCGTTCCTGAATGAAATAATGAGACATTATTAATCACATCCGGAATGACGGAAGAACCACCTTCCGGTTCCTATGCCTCTTGACACAGGGTACAAGAAATCTTAATATTCCATACTAGCTTTAATAATTCCTTCCTTCTGTTTGAATATTTCACTTCAATGGTGAATACAGTTTACATCAGATTTGTTTTATTCTGATTATTAAGAGTTTCTTAAGATGGAAAGGAGATTGATACTTCATGCAATCCAACCTCAACGGTTTATTTCATACCTTAAAGCTAATCTCATTTCAACAGAATTTCTCCAGCCTTACATAAATCTTGCTGCAAATTAGCTTTGTCCTTAATGAATTTACCCTGACCTTGACTTGTATAGGAATACAAAGAAAAACATAAGGATGTCTGTTCAATGTCATAAAGACATCTGAAATGTTTGTTTTTGTTGTTGTTGTTTTTTCTTGTATGAAAACCTGTATCATCTTTAGGCTCCTGAGTAATTTCTATGAATGTTGACTCTTCTATCCTGCGCCTACTTGTTCCTGGATGTGGATCAACTGCACATCTTTTCCTGCACAAATTTTAGCTATGTTTGCGAGAGAAACATCAGCATGTCCTGCACAGGAAGAGGACTTGCTGAGAATGTCAACTCTTAGCTCCTTATCAGCGTGACTAATGGAGACATTTACAAAAGCTTAATTCTAAAAAGGCTTCCCAAAGCTTCCAAAAGGTACAGAAATACTGAAAGGAGGTTTTGTTTTGTTTTGGGTCAGAAATAAATTCATGTGTTTGTCTTCTCCTGACTGCAGTTTTACAGATCAAACAGGATACTTAAAAAGGTGAAAAAATACTTCTTGATCAAGTATGGATCATGACTTCTGTTATTAAGTCATCTTTTCCTAAATATCAAGGAGAAGAAAGCCTGTATTATTGGTATCTATGACATTCACAGGAACAGACTGAGTTTGTTAGATAGCAAACCATATTTGGAAGTCTGTATCAGCAGTATTTAAAGATGTTTTAGAAAAAAGTATTTTGTCAAACCAAAATTTGCTCACAGTAATTTGTTTATCTTATTGCAGAACAGGACAGAGAAACCAATCTACCCCAAAACATATTCTTGAATTTATATATGCATTTTTCAACTGAATACAGACAAGGATCTGGGGTCAAACACTGAATAAATAAGATCAGATGTTATTTAACAAGCAGTAAAAATGTAATACATTTACTTAAGTTTTTATTTGATGCATACATTATCCTTCTCTTTGTTCAAATTAAGTATGGTTTACATTACCCATTCCATAGTGTCTGTCCTGGACATCA
The DNA here is from genome assembly GCF_964211825.1 of Aythya ferina. Taxonomy (NCBI): domain Eukaryota; kingdom Metazoa; phylum Chordata; class Aves; order Anseriformes; family Anatidae; genus Aythya; species Aythya ferina. The sequence goes on along the minus strand of NC_140307.1, from coordinate 17,420,170 downwards.
ATATGGAGGAATATAATTCCATTTTATTGTTACGTCTCTGTTCCAGTATAAGTTATCCTTTATATTAAATGATTTTGGCCAAAAGACTGCCTTTCAGAGTTTGCTGTAGATTTATGTATGCTTACACTTTTCCTCAGTTTTATAAGTTTATTGATCAGAGACCAGTAAATAGCTCCAATTAAATACAGTTGAACAGCATGATACATTCTTTATGAACTGAAGTAATTTTATCTGATGAGATGGTGCCTTACCCCCAGCAAAGCACTGGTACTCTGCCAATTACGTACTACTGGTATGTTGGAAGTACAGTGGTTTTTAAAGGTTGAAAAAGTAACGAGAATGGCTTAAAGTAAGAAGCGTATTATGGTACAATTTTCTTAGAAACCTTTCTTCCTAAAAATAAATCATTATATAGCCTCTACATGTATCACTAAACAAAAAAGAACACACTGAAAGGCATTGTATTGTTTTTCTAGCACTATTTGCAATTTCAGAAAAGTTACATTACGTTCAGCAAAGTCAATTAACACTTAGCTGAAATCAGAATAACACAGGGCAAGTTTTCAGTTCCTTCCTTCCTTCCTTCCTTCCTTCCTTCCTTCCCAGAGGAAATATAATCCAGTGATTAGTATAGAAGCAAGATCCAATACAGAGCTTTATTCTTCTCTCTAAAATTAATTTGCTGAGTGACATTTCATATTGTCGCCCTGGCTATAAAACAATACTAGTTATCTACATAATCAAGACAAGGTGGAAATTCTAATAATAAATTTTTATAAAGAACACTTGGCTCTACCAGCAAAGAACACCACATATGTAAAATATTCTGTCATGTTTGAATAAGCTTTCAGTTTGCTGAAATACAAAATTTACTTTTTCCAGTGATGTTCAGAGACCTCAGCAGCATAACAGCAGTGATTTATTTTCCCCTCTGAAACAGAGAGTTATTACCTAACTTTTCTTACTACATTAGACTTGCATTTCTACCACTTCCTCATAAAAGTTCAGCCTTATTTCCAGTGAGATTCTGTGTAGACGTTTTAGAACTATCGGACATTTGAGTCTTCTGGAAGTCTGAGGCACAAAAACTGACTAGAAATCTTGTATTAAATTTTTAACTTGGTAGGCTTAAGACAGACAGATAGTTGTTTGCTATATCTCCTGGCAGAAATCACAGAATGAAATGGAAAATAAAGTCCTCAATTTTACAGATAGGTAAAACCTTCAGAATAATCTGAGGAAATATTTATAGCTACACAATAGAAAAATACTTATCATAACCTCCACTCTCTTAACTAAAGGACAGTGATAGTCCAGAAGGAATTAAAAGCCACAACAGACAATCCTTCTTAATTAAAATCTTGATTAGACAACTCATTGTTGCTCATTTGGAAGGGCTGCCATTTCTAGTGAGGAAGAAATATGAACAGTCTGCTGTAGCAGACACAGATTTATCCGTTTGGTTCAGTAGAGGCTTCAATTAAGTATCACGCGTCAGTGCAACATAAACTCAGTAAGAAACCCAACTCCAGCATAACTCCATTACTTGTATGAGCAATCTTCCTTTGTAATTCTGCCTGGTGCATACTGAACTAGGGAAGAAGCTTGCAGGTGCTGCTCCCTCCTCCCACCATAGCACACACTCTGCACCTGCATTCAGCCCAGCCAGAATCCAGCCCTTCATTGTTTACACTGTTAACAGCCATTCAAAATAACCCATGGCTCCTCAGCTATAATTAGACGTGTACATATAATTTTCTTAAAGCATACACATATATACTGCAATTATTCCACTAATGAAATAGTCTTTCCTGTCCCTGGAATGGTTGGTCAGTGAGGATTTTCTTTTTTTCTTTAGTATTATCATGTAAAAAAAAATATTTTTGGTTAGTATCAATGCAGCCTTTCAGAGAACTCTATGTTCTTTTGGATCTGCCTTCCTAGTTAATTCAGTTGCTTTTTGAAGAGGAGGAACTTCTCCCACCAGTGTCCAAACGCATTAGTTAGAATCCTGGAACAAAATGTCCTCTGAAAAGGTTGAGTGGTCCCCACATACAGATAGGGTCCCGACCACATGGGGATGCTGCTGGGACCTTCCTTCACCTGCCTGGAAACCTACCTCTGGTGCCCACTGTTTGAATGCATGACCCCTCCCAGGTCTGGAGGTGGATGCTACAGGTGCCCAAACCCCATGCTGTGGAAAGACAGAGCTGTGCAGCAACCCCACCCCCATCATTGTTTTGTCTCCACGTGCACCATAGGCCAGACATGACTGAGAACCAGCCCACTCTACGCATGATTTTGTCCCTTCCCTCTTTGCAAACCTTTATTTGAAAATGTTGACTGATATCTTCAGGAGGGGGAAAAATAGAAAAACAATGGACTTGTTTCTGTACTAGCTTTCTCTGTTTCTTTTGTTCCATCAGGGATTTTCAGTGAAGCCAATCCAACTTTAGACTGGTTGACGAAGAAGAGAAGCAAATCAGCACCTCATTGCATTGCCATCATCACTCATTTCCCACAGGATCAATTTTTATGGAAAAAGTTATGGTTCACTGAAATGCAAAGGTTCATATGAAGCTCCTTACATTCCACAGGCTTCTGTGGAGCTGAAGACAAACAACTGGAACTGTATCTCAGTTTTCTGACAATCAGCAGTTTGGGGACGATAATGGTAAAATCCTTGGCAGCAATTAGGTGAAACTGATGCTGTGACAGTAGACATGTAGCTAGCTAAAGCATCTGCTTAACTCAGGAGCTGCAGGATGTTGGGAACTTCTAGTCTGCCAGCAATTTCAGTGCTTTCTGGTCCATGAAATAAGGTAAATGGAAGCAACAGAATGCCAAATTTCACAAAACTTCCCTTTTAAGCCAAGCTAGTCATTAGAAATTTTGATGTCTTTCTAATCGCAAAATATGGGATATAGCTAAACAATTTAAATGAACCGTGGTCAAAAGAATTAAAATATCACACTAAACAAAATCAATTTTATGAAAGGCCCAGTTACCAATTTCACAGAAATTAATCGTGTCCCAAAAAACAAATGCTACCATGAAAACTACCTGTAAGTCTAGTCTACAGTCTTTCCAGTGTCTGTAATAAGAAAAATCATAGGAAAAATAAAAAATGTTGAGTAAGAGGAACTCTTTGAAATAGCCCCGGAAAACATGATTTTTCTTGTTTCAGTTTTTCAGTAGATTTTAATTAACTCCAGCATATTTTGAATAGTCTGTGCATATATTGAGAAAAAATTCACTCTGCCCAGACACAATGCACACACTCTGAAGAATGCACTATCCATCATTTAGGCACAAGAATGCTCTCAAGAATTTAACCTGTAAATTGAAAAAGATCTGCGACTCCACTCTCTGGCAATGTGACTCCTCTGTATACGTTACACTTTGAGGCATTAGCAACACATCAAAAATTGTGCTTTCTACTAACAGTCCACCGCAGTTTAAGAATTTGCACTATAAATTTAGCTTAATATGAAATATTGAGGGTCTGGGATGTTATTTTGTACAAAAATCAAAATAAATCTCAATTTTACTCATTCCTAACAGGTCTAAATTTGACCAAATGGTACTACTAACTTCATCCTGGCAACAGGCATCAATTTTCCCCAAAAGATGACAGCTGAGGGATCAGTTTAGAAATATGAAAAGCAAGAGTATGAGCTTTGGGCTTTTTAAGTTACATGGCACCATGTAACAGCAGCCTAGAAATAGGGAGGCCCTTGTAGTACAGCTCAGTGTCACAAACTCTTAATGCCTGGCTGACCTTCCTAAATGCAAAACCATCAGTTTCTGCATACCTACATGCACTTTTTACTAATACTAAGAGGGACACCTGTCAGTTTTTCCAGTGTAACCAACCTGTCACCCAGAAATGCTCTGCCTAGATGACCCCCAGGCATAGATCCAAATAACACAATGAATATAACTTACAAGCAATTATTCCTCACAAGCTCTCTAGGCAGCTCATTGGTGAGATATGCACATTTTATATAGCTCATATGTGAGATATGTAAATATTATACCTGTTTTCACAATGAATCATTCAGTAAGGTACAGGAAAACTCGCACATGGAGCACCTCCACATGCAAGATCCACTCACTAAGCCCGTGTCTTTTTTATTACTGCTGTGAAACTGAAATTAGCAAGTGGCTGGTGAAAAGGCATTGAGGCTTAACATCAGTGACCCTTCACCATTTCCTGGCAGGTTCCAGCCAGCAGTAAGTTACATGGCATCAGATCGGATCACTGACATCCTGCCCCTTGGGGCTGTGACACTGCAAGGCACACAGCCACCCCAGGACCAGAGAGGGCCCCCGGACAAAGAAAAACACTCAAGTCTTGAAATCTCTTCTGTTAAATTCAGCAGCAGTTAAATTCATGGTGATGTCTCTCTGAGTGTTCTGAAGAGAAATGATAGGAAGCTTAAGAATGACTGTTATTAATAAAATAATGGCTGTTTAACTTAAGAGAATTTTTTTCCTTCTCTTTCTTTTCCCTGCTTCTTGACTGATACATTCCCACAGGCCAGTGATTTCCAAACTTTTTTTTGACTATGCACCCAATCAGTAAGAAATTACTCAACACACACTCCCAATATATATAATTTAATTATTTGCAAAATATATAAATGTATTTGGACAACACTGCCATAGGCAAACTGCAGGTCCAGGTGAACTACAGTGAACCTCTTAACTTTTCCATTCAAGAAGGAAAATATTTAAGAGGGATAGTGTACGAGATAAAATATCTTGCAGTTCTTGCTCTCTGCACATTTTCTTTTATTATAAACCACGTATAAACTCACAGATGAGACCAAAGCATACCTCTGTACCCAAAATTCACTGTGCCTGTGACTTAAGTAATGCCTATTATTAAACAAACTCAATAATAAATTCAAAGTGCCTCAGCCTAATAATTAAAATGGAATAATAGTGAGGACAAAATTAATTTGCTTGTATCTCTCTTCTCCTTTTGTCTCTGACTGAATACAAGGAAAATTATAAAATGAACAAAAGTGCATTTATTTTTAATGGGGAAAAAAAAAAAGAAATAGAACTAAACCCAGAGTATGTTAATGTAGTCAATGTGAGCGTTGGATTTTGCACTGCCCATGGATACTATAGCTGTTAATCTGTACCTCATGTAGTCATTCAAGCTATTGCAGAATTGATATTGGGCATGAAGCAGAGAGAAAGCAATTTTTTGTTAAGCTACCAGGATTCTACTGGAAAACAAAAGGGAGGGTCAGAAAATACTTAGCTATCCTAGAAAACCCCAAAATATTCAGTGGTCATGGACACAGAAGGTTTTTATTAGTATAATAAAAAATAAACTTTTCAATTTCTTGAAGTTAAAACAAAAAAGAACAACTTTTTTTTTGCAGATCTTTTTCTTACCTAATAATGACGCACTGATTTTCTCTGTCAATAATCATGTTTCTGTACATGCTGTCTGCAAGAGCATAAATATGTGGTGGGTTTTCATATTGTGCCTAGAAAGGGAAACAGAGCGTAGTTTTTTCAACACAGCATTAGGCAATGCAGCAAAAGCAATATAAACTTTTATTTAAATTGGAAGAACTATTTTCCTGAAAAAAAGAAAACAATTCTCTATCCCACTTTACACTGAAGATTCTGAGGATTTTTTTTTGCTTGTTTAATAAAAACAAACCAAAGCCTCTGCTTCTGTTACTGATCTTTTTCTCATCTATAATTTTCTCCTGAAGTATTGTAAACAGTCTGATCTAAAAATAGGCCGTGCTTGAAATACATTACTTGTCCAAGAGAAACTCATATAATTTAAGCCTAACCCACCAGTGGTCACATGCTAACAATAAACTACCTAAGCCACTACACAGAGCCTGGTGCTGTAACAGCCTCATTTTCATCCACTGCACCCACTCAAACCCAACGGTTTCCCTAGTCTTCTGGCTGTGGGCATGTGAGCAGAGCAGGAAACTGCATTTTAACTCCCTCATGTCCTTGTGCTGCTCACTCTTCAAGCAGTATTTTCACAACAGGTATCCAATTTTGGCATCTCGATTTTCTTATTGTTCTTTTCCAGTCAGGGATCTCTTCCCATATTCTCCAAGTCCACTCTGGCCAGCTTGTATTATGCGCCACACTTTAAGCACCCAATAGCTTAAAAACTGCCTTTGCAAGAGGAAAGGCCTGTCAAGGGGCAAAGCCTGGTATGGACTAGAGTTAATGCAAGTATTTTCTTGAGATACTAATTCTATGTTCTGGGGAATTCAATTTGAAGAGTCAGTATATGGTGATGGATAACAGCCGATTTCTCCCAGCCGATTTCTCTAACACAGCGAACTACCAAAACCCCGAAACAAATGCTTTCAAGAGTTTTACAATGTAGAATAATATTTACATGCCTGCCAATACTCTAGTTCACTAGAGACTGCTTTACTTACGGCTCCTTGGTACATCTCAATTTCCTTTTCCCCAAAATATGGCATTTGTTTGAAAGGATTCACAGAGATTAACACAGAGCCAATGTATGTCTGTATTTAAAAGCAGTTAAGGTAACTACAGCTTAAAAAGTATTATCTTACCTCTAGCGACTGCCAAATAACCTTTCCATATATTACACAGTAGTACACAGATTCAAATAATACAAAAAAAAAAAAAAAAAAAAAAAAAAAAAACATTTTAAAACGATTATTAATAAAAATAAAATTAGAAGGCTTACAAGAATATAAAAATATCATTCAGGAGGATACTTTCATATTATCAAAATATGTGTTTTACGACAAGCTAAGTACAGGAACGTGTATTACAGGCCCAAATCCAATACTCCTTGAGTAAAAATACAGAAAGGAAATGGTATATTTGAACTGCTTTGCTCCTTTGCAACTGAGGAGATCGTGTTGCTAGTATTGAAAAGATTGTTTTGACCTTAGCAGAATGAGCTGTACTGACACATTCTGATCTCACAGAGATTGTGCTGAGCATGCAGACAGATGGAAACAGCCTGGACTGAGCTGAACTGGACAATCACTCAGCTGCATGGACAAGTCAGGGAGCTAAGGGAATTAGGTAATTCAGTTACGTGGTGTTACTTTATGAACGTAACTGTTAACAGTCCATACAAGTCTTATCCTGCAGGCTGTATAAGAAGACAGTTCCTAGAAGTCATCCTGCAGGCTGCCCTGTAAGACAACAATCAGCGACAAGCTATTATTATGCCCAGAAAGATTTTTTGCAACCTTTTGAATATTAGTGTTTCACAGTTCTGCACTGAGCTGTACACGTACCTACATTTAGAAAATACTTCAGAAACCTTTAGTATTTGAATTGTTATACACATAAATGAAGCACCTGATACTGCTTTACAGGCAGGACTGGTTCATGAGTTAGGAGTTGACAGTGTAATAATAACAAGTCCAAAATACTGTACTGCTGGTTTCACTGAACAATCTGGAATTGTTCATGGACAAACTTACTATTTAAGCTTTCCATACAGATGTAGGAAAATTAGAAATTTATCCTGCTGTGTTACCCTACAAAATAACCTATTGTCTTGGTGCCAGAGCACAAGACAGTAGTCAGTTGGGGAAGAACTATAAATCAGTGAACATCACCTCTGTATTGTTAATTTGCAATGTTTTCTTTATATATTTTTAAATTTAATTCAAAGAAGATTAACAACATCCGGGTCAAAACAAGCACTCATTGCATCAGTATAAACATCTGAAGTGATAGTTTTCTGTTGGTAAACAATGCAAGCATTTTCTGGGAAGAATAGTTATCTCTGTGCAGAGTGGCACTGAGAAATATTCATTCATGGGGAGACATCAGAACAATTGAAAGATTCAGGAGATGATCTCTAGAACAAAAATCCTACACAGGACTGCAAAAGGATTCTTCTTCCCCACACAGAAGAATTATAATGCTTTTAAAAGGAGACTCATACCTCAGCATGACCACCATTTCCCTTGGAAAACACAGTTAATCCTGCTTCAGTAAGAAGACTATGCTAACTTCACTTTTTTGTAAGAAAAAAAGCATCAAATGGTTTCTTCAGCACTGAGCACTGAAAAATGTGAATGTAATTCATGGAAGATGCAGGGTTCCACAGGGACAGAAGTGTTCATTTTACTAATAGGATGAGAACTATAGGTTGCCCCAATATTATCTGTTTGACAAATTTGTCACATTTCTGTAATGCAAAATCATTAATGGTGAGGTAATTAATTGAACAGAGGATCCAAAACCATGAATGCACACCTATTAAAAACTTATACAGTTTGGGATGGAAATGTCAGCATAGCTGCAACATTACTTATCCTCTATCAGTCCTTGCTAAAGCAAGCTGCCACTTAGCTCTTACTATCTGAATATATAGTTAGCCAGGAGGCGTTATATATATATATATATATTTAGCAGAAAGGGAAATAAAACGTTAAATACTTCAAGGAAACTGTTCACAAGGTACTACTAGGAAGTATGAAAACTTGGCTAAAGCAGAAGAAGTACCAGTGTCATACGGACTAGAGTTTACAAAATTTCTCACTACAGCTCACGTTATATTGTGAAAGCTAAAAATGAAACAGTGTCTAGTGTTTTGTCTCTAGAAGTCTTTTCATATGGAATTTCAAAAAAAAAAAAAAAAGCAAATTTTTGGTGCTAAAATCTGTTTTTCTTGCTGGGTTATATGTTCACGTACTTAAATCTTTCATGTTTTCATTAATCACAGTTTAAAAAAAAAAAGAATCGAAGTGCAAACATTTTAGATTTGCAGATGTTCATATGGTTATCTGTTTCCATCAGTCCACGATCCACAGTATTAAGAATTCTAGAACAAGTTGTAAACAGGACTATGTCACAAAAGAATGTTAGATTTTGATAGGTAAAAACAAAAACATAATCTCAAAACATATATAATGCTTAAACCTATTAATTCTTGATCATTGAAGTAGCATAATTGTACCTAGCTTCAGAGGTCACATGGATATATAAATACATGGAGCTACAGGCCTATCTTCAACAATGGCAAGAACACTACCATATGTCAAAAAGAATATCAAATAAACGTTTTTCAGATCTTAATTTCAAACCTTCAGATCTTAATTTCAAATTTCAAAATTTCATTTTCTGTACTCACAGGTGCACTGTCATATAAAATGCTCAGGATCTTTGACTGATCTACTTAAACAGAATACATATATGCTACTAGTTTTGCATTGCCTCAGTAAGTCCACAGGACCTGAATAAAAGTAGTAGTATAAAGGATACAAAAATATAGTCATCCATGTATCGCTTCTTAAGGTTCTCCACTATGGAATCCTCTGAGATTTTGGAAAGAAGGACCATATCATCCACTCCACTGTGCTTGACATTGTGGCTCTGCCAGTGGTATCTGTAGTGCCCTTTGCTGCCCTGCAGGAAAACACAAGAAGCATTAAAAAGTTACTATATTTCTCATGAGCATTAGGTAACTGAAAACAATCCATTCAAATTCCAACTTCCAAAATAGATCCCTCACATTGAATTCCATCCCTTAATCCAGGCATTATAGAAAAGCATACACAAATGATGTCACCTTACTCATCGCTGAACTATTAATTAAAGCATCACTGCCCTCAAAAATTAGAAGGTAATTTCATGGGGTTTTGTGACTGTCTGCACACCGAAGAGATTTCAGATGTCAGACTTTTCTAAAACTAGAAGAAAAAAAAACAACCAACAATTATTCCAACTGAGATGCAGTCATTGAAAGCTAAGGATGCTAAAATTAGTCTCCTACAGTGCAACTATTGGTTAGGTTATGAGGATAACTATGAGGATAGTTAACCACCTGAACTACATTAAACAGGGATGCCGTGGATTCTCCCTCCTTTAACAGTGTTTTACATCAAACACGGACATGCGATGTTACTCAAATAGAAGCTCAGCCTGATACAGAAAGTATTCAGTGATGTTTGTTCTGCAGACCAAGCTGTGCAGCCTGACAAGCTGCATGTCTTAACAGTCCCTTTCGATCTGTTAGTCACCATACTTAACTGACATCTAAATAGATATTCTCTCCCCACACTTAGAGACTATTTCAGGATGCTACTGAAAACTCGTGACATTTCAATTTGCAGCAGTTGAAATCAAAATCTGTTTTTTTCCAGCTGATTTGAACAGTAGTTGGGTTCTGTGGATGCACCCATAAGCAGAATTAAATCCTGTCTAGACGCAATGCAGCTATAAATCTGTTCTTTAATCCCAAAACTACTCCTTGCAGCCTGGCAGGGAATTCTCACGGAGTTCAGCCCTCTTGCATTTTTATAATTAAATTTTTGTTTGTACAATACTGATATTAGAAATACAAAAATTAATACGTTTTACACTGATAAATTACCAGGTATGCTGTCAAGGAAGATGTGGCTAACAAAAGAGCAATTTGGTGTACTCTTCCCATTTTCTAACATTATAATTCCAAGCAATAAGATTTAGCTGTGCTGCTTTCATGTATTTTATGGGATGAAGTCATATTCATCAGAATACGTGCAACTTTTTATAAAGTGTTTCACAGAATAAAATAATGCATAATCATACAGGGTAAGAAAGAAGATGTAGGTACTCCATATACTTTGGCCGCACTCAGGTATTTTGAAATGGTACATCAGCAACTGATAGATGGACAACTTTTGTGTGTGCACACTTCTATACCAGCAAAAGACCCATGTGATTGTACAAAGGTGCAGAACGGCTTCCTCGTGTTGATAGTCAGGCACTTGTACTAATACCAGGCATAGGAGTGGGAGCAACAAATGGAAGCAGGGGAGCACAAGGTTTTTATTTAAGCTGGGTTGGCTGCAAGTATTCATTAAACTAGTCTCAGAGTATGTTTTCCCACAAAATTCAGTGCATCAATTGTGGAAAAAAAAAAAAAAAAAAAAAAAAAAAAAACAGTAAAAACTAACAAAGACACAATTTAATGCATAATGTACATTAGCAAGTGGAGTCAAACCTGCAGGTTGGCCTCATCTCAGCTTGACTAACTGACATAAAAAAACAAGGCCCAACTGGATTTTTATCTCAAAATAAATTAGTGTGCACTAAAAACGGACCCATTTGCCTATTGCAGACAGCACGGGACTTCCAGGCTTTACGTGTGTATTTTATTAAGTCCCCAGCCATTGCTACCACTGATTCAGCTCTATCACTGCTAACAGTACTAAAGAATATTTGTAGGCTTTAATGAAAAGAATGCTTTTTAATACAGGATAGCAGAGGAAAATATGTCTGAAAGCACACAATCTCAGCCATTCTCCTGAACATAACAACCTTACAAAAGCACAAACAAAATGATCTTCAAGCTCTTTTAGTTTGTATAAGACTTGTCAGTTTTATATTTGCAAAATGGAAGCACTGATCTGGAAGCACTGAGAAAATGAAGGAACCAACTGATTTTTGGAAATTGTTATAAAACACATGACAGAAAATATGTTGAAGGTCAGGTTATTTGAGAAAACAGAAGTCCAGCAGAAATGCATAATTTCCTTCAGTGTACTCATCAGCTATTTGTGATATTGCACTTGGAAAAAGGGACTGGCAGCATGGACAAAGAAGGTGTAGTATAAAAATAAACACACAGAATGACATGAAGCTATGCAGAATGTGGTTTAGCATCAGAAAATCAAATAAGCTACAGAAAACAGAAATGAGATGGTAGGAGAAAACCAAGCTCCCATTGGAAATTCAGTGAGAAAAAGACAAAGCTCACAAAGCTCATTGGATGTATGGAAAATGTGCACACAGTTCACACAACAGCAAGCTTTATAGAAGTCAGTGACTGCTGGTTGACTGTGAGTCACACTACCAGGCCAGAAGCTTCTTTCTAAAAGCAATGCCAGGAAGGCTCAGCTTACCTTGAGAGCTGCTCTCCCCAGTGCTTACGCTGATTTAATGTGCAGCTGTAATCAAATCTGACTCCTACAGTATCACACACGAACGGAAAAGGCAGCAGAGATGTAATAAAAAAGCAGCAGCCTAAATATCCAGGAAACCAATTGCACTGAAGACAGTTGACAATGTTAGCACTAAGTAGTTCACAATAATATTGTATCACATTTTAAGTAAGTTTCTATCGGTAGTTTGGGACTATTTCTCCCTTAAGGCACAGCCTTATAAGAAACTATATGGAGAAACAGCAAACCATTGGCAGACCTTTGTCAGATTTTTCCTGTGGATCTAGAAATAAGTCCAAGCTTTAGCAGTAACTAATTTCATTTGCATGTTTAAGCTTTGTTTTCAGCCTCTTTTTTTTTTTCTGAGGAACCTAGCACCAGTGGGGTGGCCACATGTAGTGCCTAAGACAGGGAGTGCTGTTCCTACAGGGCACCACCTACCCCCAAGCATGGATCATAGAATGGTGTTAAAGTCTGACCTGAATTTACCAACCTCAGCCCCTTCCAACTGGTACTATAACCACGTCTGACTAACAATTACTACTCTTCTATTGTTCTGAAATACAAAAAAAAATCTTCCTGTCATAAATCAACCAAACAAAGTCCATATCACAGCAATTGTAAAGGAACTCTTCACACCTCTCCAACACTGCACACTTCCTAGAGGCCAAGCACATATATTTAAAAATTATGATGTTTTTAATTGCATTTTCAAAACTTGTTCAAGAGGCAAATTATAGAAATGTACTTTAAACGTCTCTCCCAAAACACTATCATATGTGGAAGCCTTTCCATCTCAAAATTATACTTGATATGTTTGTAATAAACAACTCAGTTATAACTGAAAGAAAATGTCATCTCTGAAGAAGCATAACTACAATTATTTTCAGATTCATACAAATAATACTGTAATATACACACACACACTGTAGACTTTCGAATGATGGCTTCATGTGGTACAGTAAACCAAGTTTGTAGAAAGCTGTACAGACTTAGCAAAACAGTAAGTAACCAGAAAAAGAACTTCATAGGCAAGGACGGGGATCCCTCATAAATTAACCCTAAGGAGCGCTATTGTTCCCTTACAAATGAAGAGGCACAGGCAGTGGATGGAAAAGGATCTGCTCACGGAATGGAAAATTCTAAGGAGTGGATTATCAGGCAGGAAAACTTCGCATGTCATCACATTATATAGTTAGCCTTGTCTTGCATTCTTTGAAGGAGTTACAAATAAACTAAGAGAGCTGAGCACGCATGTTGTAATAATAATAAAGAATATGGGTAGTAATGATTTTGGAACAGTGAAACAGCACGCAGGTACTAAAACTAAGAAAGAACATAGGTAGTAATGCTCACAGAGCACTGATTCATAAAGTTGTAAGTGCTTTTCAGAGGCGGACAGAAAAATTAACTCTGTCTGGCAGGAAGACAAACACTGATCAAACGTAGTCCAGAGTAAAATTTCTCATCTCTGATTCTGCTGCACTTCCAGGAGCCAGCACCTCTATATTATTTTAACTATGGAGAGAAGACCCAGCCAAATTACACTTCAGAATATGGTCTTTCTTTTTTACAGCCTCTGCAGACCAAAGCAAAACAGCAGAATCATTTTTAAATAGGGGCTGTAGTAATGTAGTTATTTCAGTAGCCCAAATTTAGAAGTTCGATTTAATCAGTGTCTTCAGTACCAAAAAGTATGTTTTTACTGTGAAATAACTAAGCAGGTTTTGGTATTCTGTTGTAAAAATACAAGCAAAGTGAACTACCCTAAGCAGGGAAGGGTTAGGGATTGCAATACATGACTTCTGACCTCCCTCAGCTGGCACATTTCAAACACAAATGATTTGTTCTTATTGGATATTTCTTGAGAATTTAACCTTTATTTTAGTTACAGCTTTCTATCATCCGCATAAAAATGCAATATTCTAATCTGGAGACTATTTAAATCTGAGCTACTTAGCTGGTGTCCACCTTAACTTGACCCTCCTCTGCAGGGAGGCCCCAAACTAATTTAGCCAGCTGCTGATTGTCCTGTGCAGCCCTTCACACACTGCACTCAGCCTCCACCTGCTCCCAAAGAAGGCCAGGTCAGGTCTCCCACAGCTGACCTGGGAGAACAAGGGCAGCTGGAAGTGTTCACCTCAGCACCAGTTTGGACCCAGTGACTTGAGCAGAGCCACACTGGCACGGGCAGATCCGGGCTAACAGAGGCTCAGGGCTGAGTGGCACATTTAAAGGTCAGCAAACCACGACTCGGCCTCAGGTTTTCTTGGTGAAAGATGTGCTCAAACTGTACAATAAATTAGTCAATACAAGTCTTTGTGTCAGCACTAACAAGCTGTAAGCAGCTGGAAAAAGACAAGCTTGGGAGATCAAAAAAAAATACAAAAAAACAAAACCACCTCAGTGGCCTGCTAAAAGCCCTCAGCACCTCTGCCTGGTGAAAAGCCCCAGCAGTGGAGACGCAAGCAGGCACAGAACAACCTGGCTGCCAAGGCTCCTGCGAGCTTCTCTGAGGGCTTCAAACCCCGTGCTTCAAGTTGCACAGGGAACGAAGGCTGGGCTGGCAAAGTAGGAATTAAAGGCGTGTGCTGCACTGCTGTCAGCTGTTATTATTCATCCGGTTGCTGTTTCAGGCTCAAAATCAGATCTGCTTTGCAATCTGACAAGAATAACATTTATCAGTCACAAGATGACCCTGTGAGCCAAAAGCCTACTGTTTCGGAGCCGTACCGCTTCAGGAGCTCATATCCAGGTCACAACTGGCTGGCAAACGAGAAGCACTGTCCTGCAAACCTCCACAATTTTACCATCTTCAGCAGCAAAACAATCAAGAATCTAAAGAGCCTAAAATGAATTCTACTGTCAATTTCCAAATTTCTCTTAACACCCACTCGTTAACACTTTAAGACAATTGCTACAATCACAGAAAGTGATACAAACACCTTACTTAGCAAACAAGTAAGCAGCACTAACCATCCGTGTCCAGGGGATTTCATCACCTACCGCTACAGCAGTCCTGGAGATAAAAAACTTTCCCATGTGCTAGACCTGTACTAACTTTGGTACGATATGGTTAAAGCACAATATTGTTTTTGTTCAGAATGAATAATAATATTGATGAGACATCTATTTACAGAACTTGTGTTGCTGCCCTCCACCTTGTGTCACAATAGCAACTGGTGTTTTCTTATTTTTGCCTTTATTGTTGTTTATACATTTTTACATTATCCTAAGCAACACGTATTTGATGTAGCTATAAAAAGATTGAGTCATGCTGTGTCACAACAGGGTTTTCTTTTAACTGGAAAAAAAAAGAGCAAATATTTTTGTATTTCAAGCTGTTTAAAAATAATATATCTAAAAATAAAGCACTAAAAACAAGGGATCAGAAGACTGTATATTCTGCCCCGAGAAAGTGCCTGGTTTCTCTCTCCCCCTCTCCATCAGCACCGCCTAAAGTACAACAACTTACATATGAAAAAAAAATCATTTCTTGGTTCCCACTAAGGGAAAAATTGCCAACCTGCACTCCTGACTGCTTTTTTCAGTAGCTAACATTCATCCTTCATCACGGTACAGAAGGGACTCAGCCTCCACGAGGGAGTGTCAAATGATCACAAGCATGAGCTTTTTGTTCCCGTTTCAGGTATTTTCTTTACCTATTGCAGACAGAGTGCTATTGCATAAAATCATTGTAGTTTTGGAAGCATTTGTCTCTCCACTCTACAAGAGATTAGTATCATCAACACACTAAATGACACACAGTTATCATCCTAACTCAGAATACTGAAAAAGCTGCACACCATTTACTCTACACCTGACATCAATGCTTCTGCCAGTGGAGGCGTACCACTGTTGTCACACATGCATAATTCATACTAGTTCTTCCATTTTACAAACAAACAGACAAAACAACAACAAAACCAACCAAAACGCACTGCCAGCTTTTTGCAGTACCATTCACCAAAATAGTAAACTTTCACAATCTAACGACAGGAATCTTTTATGTATTTCTATGAAGTGAAACAGTCTGCCATTCTCAGTAGAAAATATTTCATAAAAGCTTAACTTGAATTTTGGTTCTTGATTGGTATAATCAAAATTGAGAAGCCATGGTAGACAAGTGCGTCAAAATAACTCTTGTGTATGTAATGTTTAATGTTAAACAGAGACATTGGCTGCTGGGATATGACCACATTCCAGAGACTAAATTAAAGGAATACAGAAGCATTAGCTAGATGGACAAAGATAAAAGGCAAATGATTTAAATTAAATATGATGGAAACATTAGGGGAGAAAAAAGGCAGTACTTAAATATTTGAGAAAATAGCAAAGCAAAAATATTAAGCATCTAGTTGCAGGACAGACATTTTATACAAAGAATTAAAATTTCCAAATAAGTATTAAAGAATGGGAACTACGACCAGCTTAATATCCCAGAAAGACACACCTATGGAAATGAAGTATCAATAAAAAGATTTCTGAGGGGAAAAGAAGTCAATTCTCAGTTTGCTGTAGGACAGAATTCAGCCTAGCATGGCTAGGACAGATTCCAGAGCTGGTGACATGCTGCTGGGATGTCCCAGTTGCTCAAGCACTTGCTCCTCATCTGCTCCTGAGCTGCCCCTTTGCAGGACTTCAGAGGCAGCAGGGGTGGCCACGGGACACGTCCCCACCACCCCACTGCTGCCTGCTGCTCTGGGCACTGGTTCCAGGGCATGGCTCTGCCCTCCTGGCAGCCAGCACCGGCACAGCCACGGCAGCTGTGCTCGAGAGGAGAGCAAGTGACAAACTAGAGCCTGCTTACCCAACAGCAAATGCACACCTGAAACACAATACGAGCTATGGGAATATGAGATGTCTACAGGGTATATGCATTATGCTCATTTGTCGGAGTCGGGAAAGACATCAGCATTCTCATAAAAACAGAACACCACCAAAATAAAAAATACTCCAGTGTTTGACTGTGGGAAACAGGTATTGCATCAATATTTTTTTTTATTATTAAAAAAAAAAATAATTAAAAACAGGTATAGATACTCTGCAGAACAAATAAGGATATGAATGAACTTAAGAGCAGATACGGTAGCATACATTAGTTTTTGATACAACTTACACAGAGAGAGTGGGCAGTCACCAAAAAGTTTCTAATGAACTGTAAATTCATGTTTGTCTATCCCACAGCTTTTTGGATGGCTGAAGCCTGAAGTTCCAAGAAATAATCTCGGGAAAATGCAATGCTGTTATTTAATATGGTTGATTTAGTCCTGAATATTCACTACTTTACTTGACCTACTGAGCAACCCCCAGAGATGTTCTGTATTTCACCTGTACACCGTGGCAAAAGTAGCTAAATCCCCTGCAACAGTGATGGATTACAGACAGGCCTTGCAATAGCAAAATTTAGTCAGGTTGTACAAATCTGCTATTCCAATCATCCGATCACTGAGCAGCATCCATTCACACTGACTCACAGTCTCTAAATTGTACATGCAGTTCGCATTGTATATACGTATTACACAAGTTAAGAAAATGCAAGAGAACAATTACAGCAAACATGTTTCACCTTGGCTGGATTCACCTTTACAGATAATATTTTCTGTCCCTCTTTTCCATTTAAAACAAGTTTAAAGAGGTTTTGCACAACCAACCATCTCAAATGCAATACTACAAAATACTGTATACTTTAACTGTTATAAATGAAGTTACAACTCAATCTGAATTTAGTAATATTTATAAAAGGGAAGTAAACAGCGCTAGGTGCGCACGGAGTCTACGCTCTACCAACACGCACACACAAACATCAAACTTTCTAAACATACAGAACACTGCTTTTACATATTAAACACAAGTACGCCTATACATATGTACAATCAGCAAAGGTATCAATTGACTATTAATGTCCACAACTGGGGGAGCATAGTTGGAGATGGTAATCCTGGTTGAAGTGCTCCCATATCTTCTTTGTTCCCCCTAAACTCTTTACATTCCTGATGGCCTCGTCATTAAGAGTCTGATGTTATCATCAACCATGGGGCTTGTCAACCCCCATGGCCATACTCCCACATCTCCCCCTTTTTTATCAATATCAACCATCTTCTTGACACAAATTATTACTCTATATATCACATAACCAAAACTTGCTATCAAAGTTCCACAGAGTATGAAAATTCATTTTTTTTAACTGTACAATATAAGGGTATCTATGTATATGTGAACTTTTTCTTACTTTCACTCGTTACAAAAAAGGACAAGAGCTCATTCATTCTCCTGACATCTCCCTGGAAATGGCATGTTCTGGGAGTATTTCAGTATCACCTCTCCCAAAATACTACATAGCAACTGGGATCTCAGAGGCCAAAAATCACAGGATTTTCTATAGCTGGAATGCTCCCAAATGCTTCACCCCTTCTGGAACAAAACACTTTTTTTTTTTCTTCATTTATTTCAAGCAACAGAAAATAATTTGTCTATAATGAATTTATTCCAAGTGTTCCTATGTGTGTCACATTAACAAAAAATGTATTATGGTCTTTAATTGAAACACTTAGTTTGAAAACCTCAATCAATAAATTTAGACAAAACGCCACAGCCTCTCCTTCAGCATCACACTGAAAATATTTTCCTTGATCATCCTGAAACTAAATACAGAACTGAAGTCAAGTGGGAGCTTACCATCTGGTTTCCAGAGAGAAGACTCTTGGAACAGCATGACTCAGAAGCTCTACACATGGACCAGCGTCTTGCACATGCACTGCCAGAAGACAGCATTTTGATGGTGGTACATTACCATATACTGGTGCCAGCTGAAGTTTTTGGAGAAAGTAAAACCAGCAGCATATTGCAGTAATGCCATCACAAGCCTGTCCTGTTCTAGCTGACATTACTGCTCGTTTCCCTTCCCCCATCTTCCAGCTTTTGGGATCTCAGGCCTTTAGCACCAAACCACATTCACAGGCCACAGCTCATCCCAGTGGATTCCTTCCTGCTCAGTCACTGCCCTATCTGTATATCTACAAACAGCAATCGGAAGTTGCTTTTGGTTTCCCCCTCCCATTGACCCTTTTGTTTCATGATAAAATCAAGGTATTTGTTTTTCTCACCAGACTAGTACTGCTGAGACATTAACCTGAGACCTTAAAGCCAAAGCCTGTCCCCAAACGGTGCCCCTGGATGATGGCTTTGAGATAGAGGGCTTTATTAGGGAAATGATTTCTCTGCAGCCTGTGGCCTTGGAGCCTCCAACTACCCTTTCACAGTGAGATTACAAGGAGGGCTGTTCACATCAGCAGACCTGCTATCAACTGTGGCCCCATCAACCCTGCAGCTCGCTGGGCTACCTGGTGGCAACTGCTCAGTGGCTGATCAGCCCAGACTCTCCACATGCTGCCTCTCTCTACCACTGCTCTGTTGTATACAAAGACTACAGAGGTCATCGTGAGAGGATGAATGTAGCTTTTTCTCAGCTCTCATCACCTGGCATACAGCCACACATTCAGTAACACAACCAGCTGATATCTGGGGTAACACACCTGAAGCCTTTGTGACTTCACTACATTTCACTCTCAATAAGTATTTACACAATTTGTCCAACATTTTAGTTATAAACAGGAAAATATTATACCCTGAAAGAAAATAGTCACAGCTTGTATTCTTAATTATGCAATTAAAGCATGACTTATCCCTGAAAAACTTGTTCAAAAGCAATTCTGTCAGTAATCATGAAGCATGACAAAACGAGGAAATGCCAAGCATTTATATTTTTGAATCTTCCCTTACATTTAGTGTAAAACTTTAACCATAATGTTATTGTCTATTCATAAAATATTTAGTTTTCAGCAAATATTTTTAATGAGATAACATTGCCAAATGAAACTTTTACATAATAAAATGATAGTAAATCTCTTAACTAGTGTATTGGCACTGCATGAAAATATTATTTGTATTAAGAATTATGTGCCTATCAATATGACTTTTGCTTTCATTTTTCATTAAGATCGTAATATTTCCCTAGACATTTTAATTAATTAGATATATTAAAAGTGAGGCATAAAACTATGCTCCCAGACTGATAAGGTTTTCAGGTGTTTTTTTCGCCATTCTGCATGAGTACATACAAAAGGTATCTGCATTTTTTTTTCATTAAAAATACTCAGACATTGAAAAGGCTTAACGAAATTAGAATAACCAAAATTCAGAAATTTGTATTCAGCCTGTAGACCACTACTTGTAGAAGATGAACAAAGGTTCCTAGGCAAGCTTCTCTAGGAGGCCCTGTTGGAGCAAGGGGGTTGGACTGGGTGACCCCCACAGCTTCCTTCCAACCCCAACTATTCTGTGCAATCCCGTGAAAAAAAATGATCTTTAAAACCTGATTATTTAGCAGCAAAGCAGTTCCTGCAAAAACTGTAAATGTCCCCCAGCTTGAAAGCAACCAGCCAGGGAGGGAGGGCCCGGGGATCCCAGGAGCCCAGCCTGCGGGAGCCGCGCTGCCTGGGCCCTGTTGCACAAACTCTGCCAGCTTCTCAGCTCCGCTAATTCAGCTTGCTGAAAGCTTGCTGAAATCGGTGACCGGCAGGGGAGGGGAGGGGGTCTGCATGAATAACAATTCCCAAAGCCCCAAATAACTATTCACGACAGCCTTTCTAACCCTGCAGTGCTTAGTCTGACATGCTGTCTTTTAAAACTGCTCGGTGTAAACCCTAGAGAAGGACAAACAACAACTGAAATGTAATAACCTCTGTGCTATTTTTTTAACCTTTTTATGCATTCTAGAATCACATTTGGATTTAAAATCATGTTGAAAAATCATCCTTGAGGCTCTTTTGGTTTCTTCTTTTCCTTTTAGGTATAATAAAAACATGTATATATATGAATTTTTATTTACAAATCAAAGGGAACAAACTTTTTTTTTTTTTTTTTGGAGACTTACGTAGCCTCGTATCTATGGTAGGTCAAGCTAAAAAGAAACACCAGTTTTTGTAATAGTCATGATAAAGCAGCAGAAGTTGCAACGCAACAGATGATAACTGTAGCTAATGCTGGTGTTTGAACAGTCCATACCAAAAAGCATCCTTGTGCTGATAACTCAATGCTTTATTAGTGTAATGCACTGCCAAGACGCCCAAAATAAAACATGCCAAATTAATTCTACTGCTGATTTATTAACGTGGGCACAAGAATGTTGAGTGGCTTCAGGCCAACTTATTTTGAGATACTTGCTCTGACCTTCCTGCCTGGTATAACCAGGGCCTGCCCTCCTGTGTACACAGCAGATCCTGGTGGCATCGCTGGGCTGCATGAGATAACCACTGCCATGCTGGTGCCCTGTGAAAAGGAACAGGCTTGCCAAAGACCTGGCTGCAGTTAAATTTATCTGAGATTTACCCCATTAGATGGCTGCAAGAATACCTGCTGTCGTGTTGGACTGAAGAGTTGCATTATCTGTCCTTAGACTGTGCTCAGCTGTAGAGCTCAGGTCACTGTACCGGGGGGGGGGGGGGGGGGGGGGGGGGGGCAGACCAAGAGCAAGCAGTGCCCCCAGCAGCACTGACAGCTGGGACACTGGGAGGCAGGAGATGCAGGGAAATCTCTGACTCCTTGCTGGGGCAGGAGCGGTTCCCCCCCAACACCGACATGTCCCATGGGAGCAGTCAGCTCCTGTCTCTGGGGGCAGTGGCTGGAGGTGCTTGCTTGGGGTGGGCAGAAGAGGTTCCACAGCTGGGGAGGCTCTGAGGTAAAAATTGTTTTCTATATTTGCTTTAATTTCACAGGGCGCTGAGTAAACACACAGTAAATGTTCCAGGACTACAGCAGCTGCCTGTTTACCCCCACGCTACTGGCTCAGTGCAACAGGGAGCAGCGTTCACCCCACCTATTGGGGAGCTGACACCAGGCTTGTAAGATGCCCGTGGCTTAGCCCACAAATTCCTTTTTTATGAATTTAATATAGCTTTCACAATAAAATAGCTTTCAAGTTTTGCTATCCATGTGCAGAAATCAGATTTGACTTCAGAGTGTAGTAGACTATTTGATAACACTAGTTAAGCCTTTATTGCAACCCTTCAGAAGAATCCAACACTAATTTTTATTTCAGTTCTTCCACATACAAATTGTTTAATTATTACATAAATACAAGCAAGGATTCCTTTCAGCATCCCACTTCAGAAATTAGTTACATGTATCTTTTCAAAGGACCAAGTCCTACATGCTCACATCAGCTTTTAACCAAAGACACAGCAAGAAGCAAAATCTTGGGAAAAGCAGCGTACGTGAGACCTGACAAAGTTCACGCCCCATGTAGGAGACTCTTTCTCAGGCACTTCACTTTCTCAGCTGTACCTCCATACCTGGCCTGATCCACAAAGAGCTTACTATTTGCATCTGGCCTATGGCTCAAAGACTGCTACACAACTACGCTGCAGCTCCGGAGCATGTGCTTTCTGGAGTTGACAGGAATGCCAGCAGAAAGCACATTCCCCTGCCAGCCTGAAGATATGCCAAGGTTATTAAGATCCAATACAGGAAACTTTGCAGATCACTCCAGGTTTTCAGACATGCACATAAGGACCTTACCTAATCATTCAGGAGGCAAAAGGATCTTTCTCCTGCAAAATACATGGTGACACAGCAGGAAAAGTCTAAGCTACTCAAGGTAAACATACAAAAGTGGGAACTTAGTGAACAAATAATGAAAATACTTACCCATTGCGACAATTTCCTGCACACCCTTTGTCAGGGACTGGTTTTCACTTGGACCAATAACTACACTATGCCAAAGCAAGCAGGTCCCACTGAATGTCTATAAATTAGAGATGCTCTCATAAGCAGATCATCTTCCACATACCCATTATTCATACGGAAAGTTAGTATTTGCCATTACACTAATTTTCTAAAATATTTTTGTTTATTCAGTCAACTCTGTGGTAAGAGCAGCTTCAGGAAGAAAGTACATAAAAAACAGCAAGTAATATTTTGGTTTTATAGAACACTTAGCTTGTTTTAATACCTTGTTTTTATTTCACTGGCTTTTATTAGTGTTTTCCTAGTCAACATGAAAAGCATGCTATTCTTTGAACACTTTTCCAAATAATGCAGCCTGCTTAAGACTTCATAAGGCTGTCATATCTTCTTTCTGTCAGATCCCCTGCTTTGAATTATTTACTGTAGTGTTCATTAAGCTTTTATATCCACTCTACAGACTTTCACATTTGCATAATAATTCATAAGGCACTGAGAAAAATAAAGCTAAAAATGAATATACATGATCTCCATTGGCTACGTACCTCGTATCATTCTGCCAGGAAAGCTTATGTCCCAGAAAGATGGAAGCAGAGAAATGCATTCAGAATACAAAGAATTCATTCTACTCCAGTGGAACACCAGGGTTAGGAGCTGAATTAAAAATTTTGGGGCCAGATACTTCCTTTAATAAAACCTTTTACAGCTGGGTGATTGGGTCTTCATAGTTATTACGTAGGTTGCAACAACACGTATGTATGATCCCGGAAATCGCAGTGTCTCCGTTTTATGAACTGTGTGCAGAGTTTACTTGGTAGGTCAAATGACAGTTCCTATTAGTCTACCAGAGATCTTCTCACACAAAGAGCTATTCTGCTCCCCAAGCTTTTTCTCTGTTTTTTCTTTCTTTTTTGGTTGGTTGGTCGGTTGTTTATTTGGGGAGGAGGGAGTGTGGGTCTTTTTAAATGCTGGAATGTTTCATGGAGATATTTAGCATTTAAATTACTGAAGCAAGAAAACTAACAGAAAGCTAGTTCAGACATCCAGCTACCTCCATAGCTATAGGCTTTTACCAGATGTGTTGACAACTGATTCCATTTGTAAACCAGCTTTCTTCATATATCTGCTAGAGGAAACTGGTACTATCAGAATACATATTAGATTCAGTCTTGCAGATGTTGTACTGGCATAATTATGTTTTAAGCAGAGATGCCAGCCAGACAAGCTCTGAATATATTCCAGTGGGTTTTTAAATGACTTCTAAAAGCTTGTTGTTTCACAAAGTCAGTAGCTTTATCACCAATTTTGCAGAAACATGTAAAACACCAAAATTAAACATCTGTTATGACTTGTAATTCACTATCAGCATCATAAATATCTATCAGTTTCAAAGTAATTCTTTTAATGGGAAACTGAACAGAAAGCTACTTAGCTTTGAAGAAAGAAATGTTGCATACCAATACAGGTAAGTTGCTCAAATTTTATTTAAAAACATCTCTGAAGTGGAGCAGAGTGATACTGCATATTCCTGTCCCCTTTATTGTTTCCATATCCACGTCTGACCCTGGCTTCCTGTGAGAAAATTATTAACATTTTCTTTGTTGAGGATACATCATTTAACTGAAAGTTTGTTCTATTTGAACACTCAAGAACAGTGAAAAGGATGTAAAGCATCCAAAAATTGAAACCCAATCCAAATAAATTGCCCCCCCCCCCACTGTATTGATGCAAATCTGTATTCAGCATGATTTCACATTCTACATTGTTCCCTTCTTCATCATTACCATCTGTATCCCTAACCAAATTAATCTTACTGTCTTCAAAGAACTCTTTTGTATGATTTTAAAACACAATTTATCAACTACTTGTTTATGTTTCTTAACGGTATCTTAATGCCAACAATTTGGCATCTTACCTTTAACTTCACAATGGAAACTCAGAACAGGTAAAATTCAAGCTAAATCACAAGTTACTTTCACTGAGGTTTCCGAATTTGAGAATAATCAAGAAAACACTTAAATTTCAGATATTAACTGTCCGAAGACCTCAGCTTGCTGGACTTAAACATGAATTCATATTAAACTTAAAAGCCTGGGATGTACAGCGCTTTTAACTTTTAGGCTTATTCAAACTGAAGTCCAAATTAAAACCCACATAAACTAAACAAACCAAAAAGAAGGAAAAAGTCATTGGAAATGTAAACTAAGACCAGCTGAATTTCACACAGTACTCAGCAGCAAAAGTCTAGTTGTAATATTGACTTTCCATCTAAGTTCAGCATTCATTCACAAGAGATAGCTGTTAGATGAGTACTCTTCCCTCCCCCCCAACCTTCACACAACCTAGACATGAAATAAATGCTCAGGTTACCTTTTTATTTGCTTTCAGCTTTTTAGATGTCTCAATTCATTACATTCTGTTGAAGCCTTTTAAAGAAAGCTTTATGTTTTTTCTACATTAAGTATTTAAGTCAAGATTTGTGGCCTTTTAAAATAAAGTTCTTGCTTAAAAACCAAGTACTAAGGTAGATTTGATCTAAGTTTGTGTGCCAGCTTGCTAAACAATATATTCCTCCTGACCCCACAAGGACCAGAGGACTGGCTTAGGTCTTTCAGCTGTGACATAAATGCTGCCTTTGACTCTACCTTGCTGAAAACAAATACCTTTTAAAGTGGTGTGCTAAGAATTTGACCCAAATACAACACCAGTAGCTGTAGTAGTAAGAGTGCATTCTGCCACATATACCTCAGCCGTGCATGTGCTCCATCATCATGCAAGTAAGGCATGCAGATGGACAGGGAGAGCTATTTGGTTACTAGGTATCCATTAAACATAAGTGATTTCCACTTACTCTGCACAGGTCTATCAGGAACTTTAACAAACCTTTCCACTGTATTTCTCCTTTCCACACTAGTTTCTTTGTACTCCTCACACCTGAGATAGAAACACTAGGACACAAATTGAACCGAGAAACAAAGGAGAATGAATACTAGATGTTGGAGAGCATCCCAGAAACCATACCTAAAAGAAACTTCTTAAGAAATATAGACACTTTTCTACAGACCCCCCCTGATGCTGACTTTAAGGGTTCAACGTGCTCTATTAGTCTGTGAATAATACCAAACCTGCAGATCCGTTATCAGGGCTTCAGTCACTGGAATGCATGAAGAGCTTTACTCCATCTTCAGACTGTCAGAGAACAACCTCTAACTCTGCCACTACACAGTTGCCTGGTTTTGACCCTTTTTCTCTGTGAGTGCCTGAGCTGACCTCTGGTTTGCAAAGCAGATGTGTCCATAGCACATCTGGTTCTTGAGGAGGGTTCAGGTGAGCAGGCAGCTCCAAGCCCTGGTTAAGCAACAGACTGGTGTTTCTGCTACTTCAGGAAGTTAAGATAGAGCAACAAAGACGCTGCAGTTGACTACAGACCACAACTCCTGCCTGTTCTCTACTACTGCATATTCAGTGTTTCCCCTAAATTCCACAATCCTATTATTATGTAAGATTCTTACGAAAATCCAGAATTTAATTCAATGCCATGAACTTTTGGAGCATTGACCTATGGTGTCTGAAAACACATGAGAAGATGCCAAGGCACTGATGGAGTATGTGCTTCTACGTTTACAAGTCTACATCCATAAAAATCTGGTTTTCTTCCTTTGAAAAAAATCTGGTTATGAGATTGCTAACAAGGGGTTCCCTGTAACTTCAAGTGTGTTTTCTTCCTCTGTCTAATCACAAACATTTCTTTATGAACACTGTCAGACACTGGATTTGGTAACTATTTTACAAAAAAAGCAAGCTATTCCTTGATACTATGCTAACCATCACTTCAGCACAGTCTGAAGAAGTCAGTGCTCAGACAGTTTCCTAAGGACAGAGACGGACACCCCTCTTCAGTCTCTATAAACAAAACTAACAGAACACTCCAGCATAGCTCATTTTGGAGTGAGGCTGCTTGTACTTGGTGATAGCATCCACACAACCCTGAAAATAAAGAAAAGAACCCTTAAAAAAAAAAAAAAAAAAAAGAAGACTGGAAACAAAATGTGTCAGAACATTTGTCCATAGAATAAAAACAATTTTGAAAGGGGGGGAAGATTTGGAGGGCCTCATAACACAGTGTTAGGGCTAGGCATAGTGCCTAGTCTTCACATAAGCACATTTTGCCAAGACATTTTGAATTTAAATGTTATTAACCAGAGGTGAATAAAGGAAGGTGGTAATTTTATTTATTTTTTTAAACAGTTGCTTGAGGTTCTTTCTGGTGTCATTAACAGCACGTAAACAAACTTTAACATAAATTATGCAACAGCTAAAGTACTGAAGCTCATTGAGGCAATTGAAGAAACAATTATTCTAATTATGTACACATAATTAAAAAAGAACAAAGAACCATGAAACATCCAGGTATTTGTAATAACTTGTCAACCTATTTTGCTACTTAGTCTTTTTTTTTTTTTTTTTTTTTTTAACTTAAAGAAAACTATCCTCACCTTGCTTACAAGAAAAATATTCAGGTGAATTATGAAAGTTTGTCCTTGAAGGACTGGAAGTAAAGACAATACTGAAGTACCCTATCCATTCTTATAGGCAGTGCTCCAAAGGAAAATAAAGGGAAGACCTCATCCACAAATCATAAGGTTTCAGCCATGTGTGCACATTTCAGAGAACTAGCTAAAAACTGAAGTTACAGATCCCATTTAGTCTATCGCTCTAAAGTGAAAGTCATTTTGTTGATCATAGAATTGGATCTTCAAATATCCTGCATGGTAAACCTTTTATGTGTCTACACTTTTTTTTTTTTTTTTTTTTTAATAAGCAAGGGTATAAAGGCTGTAACTACAGCAACTGAACAAATCTGATTTTTTTTTTTTTATTTTTACTATTGTAAGAACATAGCTTTTAGTATTTCAGACTCACTATATTGTTAATATATTCACAATTAAGGAAAACCTATGCTTTTGTTGTTGTTCAAATTTTTCAGTACAAAAAGAGACAAGCTAGCACAAAGTGTTCTTCAGTATAATTTCTAGACTGTTGTATTGTAAATGATAAAATGAATCTTCTGTAGGTCATATTGCATTTAAATGCAGTAATGTGTATCTAAAACCTGTGAGCACTGGAATGCCTCATTTAGTTAAGTTCTGACCTATGTAGATGAACAACTCACTTCACAACTCCCTATTAAGTGTTTCATGCATGGCACTATTAAATCTCATTATCATTTCTGATGTCTATTGATTTCACTTTAATTTAATGAAGAAATGCTGGGTTTTAACCACCATACATATATCTCCTCATATTATTGTACCTGTACACTAGGATTGAATTTGGGCAAGAGCACACAGCTCACAGCCACTCTGCCATCTCCCACTACTGCTAACACTACTGGACACAGGCATGCGGTCAGATGGAGTGGGCCGTATGTCACTTGAGGGTAGCACGCTATCCTGTCACAGGACTTAAAGCACGTAATAGAAAAGGTAAAGGTACGAGTTACGGAATACATCAACTGTTCCAGCAAATAAACTGGGATTTGAAGCTGTGAGTGTGATCATTTGGTGACGTCGGTTTGGGATTCACATGCTCACCCACATGCTGATGCTTTTACATGATTTGGTCTATTTGAAGTATAACACTTGAGGAAATCTTGCTTTCTGCAAGGTTCCTTTACATGCACAGTTCTCCGTGTCCTCTATGAAGCAATAGAGGAAACATACGCTGTACATCAGGCACATGATCTTTAACCAACACAGCCCTCCTCTGCATTTTTCCTTCTCCAACAAAATGTCATGTTTGTTCATATTAAGTATGAAGTATGCTGTGCAGCTAAGCATGCCTCATCCAATTAATGAAAGCACTACTTAAAATCTGGAGATTAAAGAAGTAAACCATTAGATACACAGATGTGCTTCTGCATACTCCTTCCGCAACGTCTGACTGCCAGAATCATTTTATTTCCACCAATTCACAGTACAAAAGTACAGGAGGCAGCCTGCAGCTATCTTGCTTTGGAGTTTGCTCCTGTCAAATCTTGTAATGTTCAGCAAGGCTGGGTTTACCTAGCATTTGCATGGGAGAGCATCAGGTGAAGCCCGGGATTCTACAGAGAGCTACACCAGTAATTTAGTCATGGATGAGTCAGAAATGGCCCACTGGAGGTACAGAAGGGCCATCGAAGGGGAAAAGATCTTTCAGCTTGTTAGAGAGGTTTAAATTATTTGCAGTGATTCAAGGTGCAGTGGAACATTTTGCAGGAACAGATTTATTTGCTCTGGAGTCCAGCCCTAAAGTAGTTGTATTGCTTTTAGATACTGCATTTCCAGCAGCTTTAAAAAAGAGTTTTACTTTAAGTTGTACAGGAATAGCCTTTTTGTGCTAGCATTATGGAAGGCTTTCCCATATCATCTGTTAATACAAAAGCGTGGTCTGTGGCATACAGGCAATATCTAACATCAACTACTCCATAGATTCCTGTATCAGAGATCTTAGCAGTGGTGTTTTGTCAACTTAGTGCTAGCACAGGACAAAGTAAGCGTTTTCATTTTAATCTATTGTAAAGACATTTCAGAATGAAGGCAGAAGTAATAATAGGACCTATTCATATAACCAGCTTTGTGAATGGATATAATTGTACATCCATTTTCATCTCCACCACTTTATTGCAAAGTACAAAATAAAACTGCCTTTATACCATGTGTTTTATTGTAAGTGTTCCTTTAGTATGCACTATATAAAAACCTTTTAAAAAGGAAACAGAAAAAAGCTCCAGTGTTTGCACACACCATTTAAGAACTATTGACTGAGTAAGGTTAAACCTGTTTGGAACTCCTAGTAAAGGTGTAACTTACACATCGCATTATACACGATTACAGATAACATTTAAGACAAATCCAAAAATCACACAAAGCCTATAATAAAGTGGGACATGTCCTGTGGGATTTGCAGCAGAACACAGGAAGATGTGTGTAAAGGCTTGCTAGAAGTAAAAGATGTGAAAGGGAAAGTTGTGGAAGACAAATCAGAGAAGTCACGGAATTAGCATTACGACCACACATTCAGGCTGATCAATAGGACAGGGGACAAGCACAAGTTTCCTACATGAGGTTAGATTTACAGGTGTTAGACTAAACCAGTTCCATCAGCAACACTGAAGGCTCATAACCAGATGGAAAGAGTGTTAAGGTGGCACTGAAGGAGGAGAACTTGACAGCGGGGCTGGACACAGTTTACCTGGATCAAACTAGGCTCCCACCATCTCTCTAGCCCAGACCATTTTGCCATTCCCTCTTACATTTAATCCCATTATTCCCTTTCTTATTTGAGAAGGGAGGGTCTGCCACTCAGACTACTGCAGACCAAGTCATACCTCCCGTGAGAGAAAGCAGTGTGGTTTGGATACACTGGCTGTCAGAGCCAGCACAGGACCCCAGTCCTCTCACGCGCTGCAGGTTATTTAAGATCCTAAAAGCTCCACAACACAGAGGCTGTGGCAGCCATTAGGAATATGTCCCCTAGCTATATTCCCTAGTAATTATTAGCACAGCACCAGAACAAAACAACATCCAGAGAAGCAGTGTGCGCAGCTCTGGTACTTCACAGTAAGGTTCTTGTACATCATCACACTAGACTGGAAGGCAGGAACAGGAATTACGAAAAATTGTATATTTTATTACAGCTGCAATAGAAAATAGAAAGTACTCCCCCCCACCTACCAGTTCTGATATCCTGTTAAGACGTGTCTCAACTGACCTAAAGAAGCCTTTTACTCAATTTCAGGTCTTGAGTATAATCCCAAATTGTCAAAAATCCCAATTAAAAATTAACAACTAAGCTTCTAATCAAGATATCATGCCAAGAAAGTTAAATGGGTTCACTTAAGTGAGCTAGATTTCCAGCCCTGCACCCCCAACAAATTTCTATTGGCCTAAACTAAATGCAAAACAAGCCCTAAAAGGACACATTTAACGACAGAACTTTAAAAAAAAAAAAAACACATTCTTCATTGTTCACCATATCCTGTTACCAGCTTGAACATAATTTTAGCTACTGAATTGATGCTTTTTTGTTTTGGTAATCAGATGATATTAGCTTCCCCTTTGTTTTTTCTTTTCCTGTGTGTACACCTGCACTTTGAGAGCACAGCACCGGGATTAGTGGTTTATAGTCTGCTACCCTGCATCTGTACAGAGCACAATGACGAAACATTTTCAAAGACCTGGAGAGGGGGGTGTGTGGAAGAAATAAGTTGAGTTCTAACTTTAAGATCTAACTGTGGTCCTCATGGAAAATTATTTTGAAATCAAACTGGATATCCTCCCTCCCAAATGACTGGCCACTTCAAATGCAGAACTCATGACCTTATAGCTACCTGACAAGAGGGAGTTAATACCCCAGTTCCTGACTCTGTGGCTACATTTTGAAGAGGTGAGGAAGACAAGCTCTCCAAATTCGTAAGTGAATTCTGGAAGAGTTGAAAGTTACCATTAGTATTTTTAATTGAAGTCTTTTCCACCACACTAAATTACCAGCTATTTAACTGCTCCTGAGTATCAGGGATCCAGCACAAACTGCAACAGGCAGGTTGCAATGAAGCTGATATAAGCAGTTCAACTTGATTTGTCCCTTACAGTCCCAGGCTGGACTCCAGCCACAGAAAAAAAATGATTTATAGACACCAGGAAGAGCAGCTATTGATAGGTGTTCTGCAGGGCTTGAGGAACCTCATGTTTCTTTGGGGAGCCATTCAGTTTTTGCCTGTTTCCCTGTACGGGCAGAGACTGGCAACCCTTGTATTTGCTTGTAAAAAAAAACATCCTAGAAGAAAAAGCCTGCCAAAGTACTGTCAAGGAGGCGGCTATGAAGAGGATAATAGAACTGAGAAGTTAGTGGGCAGAGAACTCCAGCTACTGAAAGCTCACAAACCCTCAAAACAAAAGAGGCAAGAATTCTGCATCAGAGCTGCCAACAGTTTCAGTTGCTTACTAAGTGCCTATTAGCTACCTAAGCAGTAAAGCATTCACACATGTTTTGATGAATAGGACTAGTGGTAATTAAATCCATGCAGAAAAATATCATAAGCTTCTTTCTTCAATAACAATTTGTGTGATCTAACTGGAAAAAACAGTAGTATCGGCCTGCAGTTGTTGCTGTTATTTAACCTCCAGGCACAAGGTTACTCAGCCAGAGCAGTGAGTAAAGACTACACACTACTTCAGTGTTCGAGCTACACAGACATCATCCTGTATAGTAGCAGGGTAGGCCTGCTAACTCCTTGTTCAATTTTAAATGCATTCTGGTCTAAGGACAGAAAAGACTGAAAGAGTCAAGCTACCTAATGACCTCATGTACAAAAATGCCTCCGCCTGTATCATTAAGAAATTATCTGAACAAAAGAAAACCAGGTTTCAGTAGGTGAACACTCTCAAGGTGTGTCAGACTAAATAGCTATCTATGATTAATTCATTAATTGTGGTAACATGCTTCTCTATCACATACAGGCTACCACCTCCGGATTCATCAGAACATCCTTAGTGACTGAAGCAAGTTTATGAGGTATCTGCCTATACACCCAGCGGTACAAGTTGTACTGTCAACACTGCCCAAATATACTTGCTTCAGCATTTGTGTTCTTTCACATAGTTAAGATTGTTTTCAGAATAAACAGCACTAAAATTCCTTTCCACAAAAGAAACTTTGAGGACTGACAAATAGTTAGGATAAGTTTATAGACTTATCCTATGTCACTGAGACAGGGCTCATTTTGAGAGCTCTGTACTGTGTGCTGCTTTTCTGGGTGGGTTTCAGACATTCCTTCCTTATCCAGAACTGGTCATTTTTAGTTCTCTGAAGAATGTATCCATAACAGTTTAATTTTGGTTAGTCTGACGCATGCAGCTGAATTTTAGTTAGTCTAAGTACCGATTGCAACACTTAACAAGAGCAGGTCAAGCTCAGGACTCCTAAACTAAAAATCAAAGTATGCTGTCACAGAATTAGTTGTATTTTTATTAATGAGTTGCATGGGAGCAGGTAAAGCCGCCCATGATAGCAGCAGGAAGCAGGGAGTATGTGTCTAGTGATTAAAATGTTCTTCTGGAATACAGTGTATTTGCTTCATTCTATTTTATTTTTAATTAGTGCCTGATTAAGAAACCAGGTTTAGGACTGGAGTTCCCCCCAACCCCAGATCTGTACTTGGAACACAGCAGATAACATGAACCCATTCGAGTACACATCAAGAAAAAAAAAAAAACAAAAAACAAAAAACAAGTAATAAGTTAGGAGATGTAGCTGACGTTTATCTTCTATTTATTCTTTCCTCTTCCACCATCAGCAGTTAAAAGTTGAACGTTTATTTCACTGTATTTTATAACATCCACTAATTCCAATTCTGTTTAACATAATTTTAAATATATCTCTATTAATGCCTAATTCTAAGACAAATTCCCTTGTAGAACAAGGGCTTGTAACTATGTAAACACAAGCTTCTACTGTTGCAAAAGATGCAAACATTTATCTTAATCCACTTCACTCTACTAGTGATACCTGACTGCTTAGCATCACCCTAACTCCCTGCCCCGTATGCAGCTACAATGAAAATAAGCCTGACGTGACCCTGTTAAGATCAACCCACGGATGTCACTGGAGGGCTGGATTTTTCAGAAACACTGTTTCTCAATGGAAGAAGGATATTCATTTTGTCTAGAGTGATACCAAATACGGGAATAAGCACCCACTGCTCATTTCCTCTCAAGTGTTCCTAGAATGAGCCAAGAATAAAAACACAAAGTAAACTGCAGGAAGAAACCACTGTTGGTCATGAACTTTTTTTGCAAATTGAGATTGGGTCTCTGTGGACTGGGTGTGCTGGTATTTCAGGATTTCTAGTTCCAGGGCTTTTAATGCCTATTTACCACTATAAAAGCTTTAAAGAGTAGTACTCGTGAATATCTCTAAGACTTCTGGAAAAGTCAGCTGGGTAACTGACGTTACAAATTGGTAACCTAAATATTCTTTCAGTATTAAAACTGTTTAGTTAACAGTAGTACTATCTACATGAAATGTTGTGCACCGTTTAAGCACTTGCAATAGGTTCAAGTACTTTGTTCAACTAATGTTTTCCTGAGACCAATGCCAGCGAGGACTGTGCTGAGCTCTGGGTGCACGTTCCTGTCTGTTTGACAGCAGCCTCAAGCTAGAGCCAACAAACCTTTGTTATTGTATGTACATTTTTTTAAAGCCATAACTATTGCTATTGTATCACATTTTAGTTTCATTATCTAACAAGCATCATATATGCTGATTTAATTGCTATTTAAAGCAAATACCAAACTGGGCAAATTTTCTCCAGTACGTTGGATCTAGTTCTTTTCATACAGATGTAAGTGCTTACACAGTGCTGTCAGACAGGAGTGACAGTTACAGACATATCTACAAGCAGTTTAAGACACCAGACTAACATTTTAATTCCTAGAAGCAGTTATCTGACTTCAAGGGACTCAACATACACCCTGAGTTTCACATATTGGATACTCAAGCACTGTCAGGTCTTTTTTTCACTTGGGTAGGTAGGTAGGACTTGCTCCAAGGAAGACCCATCCCTATCCTCTCATCTGAAAGCAATCACTTCTTGACCTCTGTGGTTGCAACCCAATGCCAAGACGAAGACGAGTGGCCCAAAAGCAAAAGCAGTGGCCTCTGTTACAATGAAGTCACCTTGCCTCCCTCCACATACAACTCTGCTTTACATGGAAGTCAAGTTTCTGATTGTTAAAGGCTAAATCCTGAATGAGACCTGCGTAGAAATATGCAATGTCACACCAGAACCTCCACTTGACACAAGCAACGCTTCAGATCATTTCTCTTCTTCATAGCCATGTCAAGCCTAATTCAGGCCTAAAAAACAATACACCCACACAACCCACAACAAAGAGCACAGTCTATGGAAGTTATTGCAAATACAACTTGAAGAGTCAAGACTATTTGCTGATACTCCATTCCCATGAATAGGATCACAAACAGAACGGGACGTGGGGGACGTGGATCCTTACGGTGTCCTGAGGCCGTTTCCACAGGGACTTTGCCTTCAACCACTGCAAGCAGAACTTAATGCTGACCATCAAATATGAACCCCGAGGGGCCCACTGTGTTCTGCTGCTTAGCTGGAAAAAAACACTGTTTTCTCCTCACGCAAACACTGTGCACTAATGCCACCCCTTACCGCTGCAGCTAGAGCAGGCAGGCTCTAAGCATCTGTGATTTGGAGCTCTCGGGCACCTCAGGAAGGGGGACAAGATGTCTCGCAGAGCCAATGGCCATTGCAGAGCGAGTGAAGGGCTAACAACACGGAGGCCATTAAGGATAGACTTTGACCCAATTTATATATTTCTGGCACTTCTGTCACAACCATCTCAGCAGGTTTAAGGAACTACTACATCGCAGCAGGCTCATGATTCCCCCTCCCCACCCAGGCCGGTCAGCTACAAGAAGTCACCTTCCTGCAGCCTGTTCGAGTCGTGCAGGTATCACACAGAACAGCCAGGAGCCAAACTGTCCTACCCTAACAAGTTATTTTGACTTTTCCACTGCAAAGACCAGAATGGTTTTGTAGCAATCTTTGGTTTGCTGAATCTAGTAATTATTGACCAATATAGTAATTCCCAGTGTATATTTAAAGTTGAGGGGAAGCACTGAAAAAGGCTTTGGGAACTACCAACAAAACAGCATCAGGTCCTAGAAACACGACTGTGCATAAGGCCTAGTTTTTGAGAAGGTGCAGGGGTGGAAATCTAGCTGAAGTAGTTCTGTACTTAGTGGAACTACTTTTGCTTTCTAACTGGTAAAATCAAATATCTGTTTACATGAATTAAAGCAATTCAGGAACAAAAGTTTACATAACAGTTGCAGCAGAATGTTATATGGTCTGTAGTATAGGAGCTATATGTAACAAAATAATATACGTCAGTTTCCACACTATCCAAAATTTTAATTCAAATTACGGCAGAAAACATCAGCAGTTTCTTGACAAGAATACTGCATCTAGTCTATAACTTACTTCCATAAAAACTGTAGTATCAAGAATCAAAGATTACAGAACAAAAAATGATACAATAATCTAATCCTGATAGAGTCCTGTGATTAATTAGTTTGTTCCCTAGACAATCTAGTTCTATCACTAGCTCCTGGAAAAAACATCAGATCTCCTGATCCATATTCAGAAGGCAATTTACAAGTGCCAAAAAGATAGAGGTAATTAAACATGAATTTTTGCAATTATTAGATAGTGTAGAACTATTTCATAATTCAGACTGTGTAGACCACTAGTACCTCTGCTCAGAAAGCAAGAACGCATCGCTTTGTAGCTTTATATCCTTTCTAGAACAAATCTCATCAAATTTGAAACTGCCCATTTAAATATACCTGTACTGAAACGTGACTCCTCAAGCACTTATTTGCATATTTGCCCTTTCTTTAGCTATATCTGGAATACAATCGGGGTGCAGTATAGGAAAACAGATTCTTTCACAACAGGCAAACAGACAAATAAAATTCTTCTCATACTGAGAGAAAACACAAGTACTCTGACCATGCACTTGTCTTTGAGTACCATGAAATGGCCATTAAGATTAGGTTTAATAAAAGAGTACTCCTCCAATGCAGCTTAAGAACACTGCTTTCTCTTAGCAAGTTAAGTATATCAGCATATCACCAAAACATCTGCAATCAGTATTCCAAAAACTGAGCAATCAAAAGGCATTCAGTGCATGTTGGAGAATTACAACAGCTCAAAAACCGATTAACAGAATTATGTAAATACACATAAATATTTACAATACATAGGACAACCTTTTATCCTTGGACTCTTTCTACCAACCCACCTCACACAGAGTACTTTCATACCAGAAGAGCTATCAGTGCACAGGGATTGCAACCTGATGGACTTGGTAGCATTTTTTGTTATAAGAAATAAAAATAAACTTTGTATTAGCGTGTTTCTCTAGAATTAGGAGTAACAAATAGTTAAGGGTTAACTGCAAAAGCAGATTTGGAAGCACTTCAGCATTGTACAGACTTGTATCCTTCAAGACAGGAAAAAAAAAAAAAAAAAAAGAGAAATTCTTGACTACTGCTTGGCAATTCAAATGTATTACTGACAAAGAGCCCCAATTTCCATCTTCCGTATTTATGTTATTAGTAATATACAACTCAAAGCACAGGAGAAGATATAAATCAGTACAAAAATAACAGCAAGAAATGGTAAACTGCCTAGAATGTAAAGCCTCACAAATGCAGTGGAATGTCAGATTGAAAACAGGAGACCGTCCTAGGTGCTGGATCAAACATCTGGCAGCATGTTATTTCATAAGACATGAGCATGAAAGATTTAAAATCCTGAGCGTTAAGAACATTTGCCAGAGCGTAGATGCCATAGTTTATAAGTGATATCAGGCTGCACTGTTCAGACTTGAACGTTTCTTCAACACTTAAATTAGACAAGGCTGACAGAGAACTGGTTGCGGACTCATGCTCAGCTGGCTCAGCTGACGAAGGTGATTCAGTGAGTGGTTCTGAGCTGGCAAAGAAAAAAAATCCCCACACTTCCTGCTCAGGAACAAGTGCAGCCAGTCACTACAAAGCTGCTAGCCCTGTCTGAAGAGTGCCAAAAAACTTTATTTAGACTTCAGACTGCTGAACAAAGCATCAAAGTAGCTTTTAGAATCACATGTTTTTGTTTAAAGTATTTATGTTCCTTTTTTTTTTTTTTTTTTTTTTTGCTGAAGTCAGCTAAATAAATATATAGCTATCATCCCACCCCGGGGGGTGTGCTGTCACCTTTTGCGTTGCTCCCCGACAGACAGAAGCAGCTTTCACCCGAGACATTTCTGGCAGCTGAAGAATCACCCAGCTGACAAGAAAGCCGAGTCCCCACCCTTTCACAGTCCTTTCTACACTGCCAGAAGCACGAAGCACGCTGAAGACCTGCTAACTGCTGTACTTAGCTTTAACGTTCGTTTAGTTGTTGAATTTGTTTAATTATGTCAGCAGGCAATTCCTCAGACTAGCACAGTCCCTCTTAAGTGCTCCTTCCAGCAAGCAGCACTGCTGCCGAGCCTGGGAACCCCTGAGTCCTGCTCCAGACCCCAACACCCACTGTCAGCACCAACCGTGTCAGCCCTCCCCTGCCTCTGCTCAAAAGCACAACTGCAGTTTCAAGTAAAAGCTTTTAAACAAGCGGACAGTTGACGAACTCAACCCACTGATGGTTTTAATGGCAATTAAATGCCTCTGTCTTTGGAAATGGATACTCGACCACTCCCCTTGCTAGGCTATTTCCATTAATCCTGAGCTTAGATGTAGCTGCTGTGGTACATGGAGCAGTCACCCCCTGGCTAGGTACACACCTGGCTGAGGTGCATTTTGTTACACGGGCTAATAACACGGGTGAGGTTCAGCATGCAGAAATGCGTTACCCTAGGTAAGAAACCTCTTCCCACCTGTAGCAATAGCTTAGAGAAGCAGAGCAGAGGGATTCCCCGCCCTGCCAGGACATGACTGCACACCTGGTCTCCCCAAGGGTATTTGCGTATTCGAAGAGGTCGGGGGCAGGAGAAGGGGAGGAAGTCAGTAGGTGGAGGACAGGAGAGCTGGAAGCTGAGGGTGAGTCAGGAGGTGAGCAACAGCCGCACTTCCTGGGCAGGTCAGCCATCGGCAGCCCAGGGCACACGCAGAAGGGAGCAGGATGGGCTGAGGAGCACGGGGAGGCACGACTGAAGGCACAGAGCTCCTCACAGCCCAGCCCCCGGGAGCCTGGGGAGCTTGCACAAGGGTCCCAACGATTAGGTGAGGTCAAGGCCTGAACAACTCATCTGTGAAAGAGACTTGGTTTAGATCTTAAGATAAGGAGAAAATTCTCGTTTACTCTCATGTTTCTCAGATATTTACAAATACCTTTATGCCCATGTAGTGAAAACAATTGAAGCCAAACAACCTACAACAGCTAACAGAGCCTTTTGGTTGCAGAAATGACTGAGCAGCCCACATATCTATAATACTTCTCCACTCCCAAGCAATAAAAGACACTTCTCCACAGGGGTAATAACAATGCTGGTTATTTGCTTGTGACTAGCATCGGTCTGCCAAGAAGCTGTTCTGACATCAGGGTAGTGGGGAAGTGACTGACGTCCATCAGATAAAAGTCTAAGAAACTTTACATGATTTTCCCCACAGGGTTTTTAGCCTTCCATGCTGATGTAAAGCCCTGTTGCATATATTCAAGATAAGACTTTGATTAGATAGTACAAAGCAGCTTCATTCAGAAAGCTAACAATAGCACAAGCCATGGCTTTCTTGTCAAAGCCTGTGCCCATGATTTCTGTTTGCAGAGGGACTGGCCTATTTTTCAAATACTTAGTTTTGTAAAACAAACATACTCACTCTTCACAGTTCTCAGAACTGCTGCTTTGATTTTCTCCCTCTAGTTCTGAGCTGTTAACTCCCAGAACAACCGTTTTAATTAGGAACAAAATCCCCTTTAGCAGAGCCTTTAACACTTCCCAGTAGCAGCACACCATCTAGATCTACAGTCCAGGTTCAAAAAAAATAAAAGCAGATTTGTCATTTATAAGCCACGTGTTGTGGCAGCAACCAGAACCGAGGGGTAAGCAAAAAATCTGACAACTAATAAGCTGACACAGTAAGCCAGGTCACAGGCTCATCTCACCAGCACAACTACAGCAGTTTATGTCAGAACCCTTGAAATTAACCACAGTAGCATCATGCTTAGGGTTACCCAAGCTCCTTGGCAAAGCAACTACAAGAACCAGCAACTTTGCAAGCAAGATTACCTTTTACCTTTCTATTCCCTTCCTCATCAGATGCAACAACTGAAACTAATTAGGTTTTACTGCTATAAAGGATTCTTTTGTAGCTCCAAAGATGTTTATTTACATGTTCATTATATATACACTAGTAATACATGCATACTGTATTAAATGCCAAACCTAAACACACAGGCATTTCTGATTCCTTATGCTGACACTGGGAATAGAAAAACACAAAAAACTTCGTTCTGAGCTGTGGCTTGGATAAGGCAATGCATGATCTTTTAA
This sequence comes from Aythya ferina, assembly GCF_964211825.1. NCBI lineage: Eukaryota > Metazoa > Chordata > Aves > Anseriformes > Anatidae > Aythya > Aythya ferina. Next base: position 17,380,383 of record NC_140307.1, on the reverse strand, counting down.
ATCAATGTCATTTTTACACCATCTTTTAACTCCTAGAAGCTGGGAAGAAATCAAATTGGTATTGCTGAAAGAAAATTAAATATTTAAAGTCATCACAAGAGTAGCTGAGAAAATTCTCGGAAGAGATGTGCAACTACTTAATGTTTCAAGTAACTGCTAAGATTTTACCAAGAACCTTTTGGGAGCTGATGAGTTCAGCTTGACAACCTTTCACCGGCCAACTGTCACAACAGCTCTGAAAAGATTGTTTCACCTTTCCCCTCACTCTTATGCAGCAAGGTTTAAAGACTAAGCAGTAAGACAAGGACAAGTTACCTCATACTTCAAGTTAAACAAAGTGACTGTAAAGAGCTTAGTTACAAAGTACTAACGGTGTTCTCACCCCATTTCCTTTACTATAAGGTAGTTATGCACGGACAGGAAAAAAAAAAAAAAAAAGTAATTCTGGAAAGTAAAAGACTTATGAGGAAAATGTTTAGGATGTATGTACGTATATAGTTACACGTTCAGTTTTCAATCAGCTGCAAAAGCCGCATTTGGGCAATGTTCCACCTACATTAATGTTGTCTGAAAAGTGCTCTAACATCCACAGTATATCCATAAACCACTCCAAAGGTCTAGACTAGAAAGAGGCAGAGAAAAGCATGCACTCGATGTAACACACCAAGTATGAATCACCAGTTTTGCTATTGAACACGCTACTGTGTTACTATATTTTATGTATCTCCCAGACAGGAACACCATATAGCTGGAAGATTTTTCCATGAATGCACCTCTAGTCATAATGCAAAGCACATGCTGTTACTGTCTCTACTATTCCACTTTTGGCAGAGAGCAAGGTTTGAGCTTATGCTACTGTCTGCAGCACCAGACAGAAAAGCACCCTTCTAAGCATCCGTGTCTTGCCTGTGAATTTCTTACAGGAAGGTGGCTTAAGACAGTATAAGGTCCCAGTTAACATCACACAAGCTCTTTTAGGACCAAATCCTAAAGCCTAGCAAGTCCACGCAGTGTAATTGAGTCATTTTCATTTCTGCAGACTTTCACGAGCACTACATGTAACCAAGACCTCCCCAGCATCTTGCTGGATTGAGCTATAAACACCTGACCTCTACTCGTATCAAGTTATGTTGAACTTCTGTACAGAGAAAACTTTAAAAAAAAAAAATCAACCAGTTCTCCTTCCACCTTTGTTGAAGAGGTGGAAACAGGAAGCCACCAAACATGCCCAGAGAACGCACATTCTGACTGCAGCACAACAGCAAAATGCTTGTATTGAAAAGCTGATTAAAGGCAACATGTGAACACATGTTTTTTTGCTTGACATGAGTGAAATTGAAAACCCTGGCTTGATTTTGCTATCTTCTGCTCAAAGATACTCCAGATGCTGTTGAACCTGCTTTCTCTTGGAGAAAAGCCCTCCCTTTTCATTCTCCTCAGTGACAAAGTGGTAACAGGTAACAAATTGGTACTAAACTTCAGTAAAATTAATGTATAACAGATCGTACAACAGCAAGCCAAGCTGATCACTGATCAGCTGCCGTTGGGATGTTTTACATAACCATGGTAGCAGTTTATGCCTTACCAACAGTATTATGTTATCTCATTAGTGTCCAACATCTTACCCTTGAGAAAGCCAGAGCCAGGTGGCAGTACTCATGGGAATAATCCATCATTGAAAGCCACAGAACTACTTTTAAGTGCAAGGTTTAAGATCAGACCTTAAAACACATTATGACAGGACTTAAAAAAAAATATATTTCTGTAGCACAATTCAGATTCTCCATGCAACTCGAGGTAACATATCTTCTGGTAGGCCCTCCAATGCAACAGCATGAATTATCTAATTGCACTGTGACAGTCAAGTGAAAATAATTTCAAATTCATAGCATAAAAGCAAAAGCTGCAGAAAGTTCACCTGATCTTATGTGCCATTTCAAGAAAGTTTCAGCTGAGTTTTGTTGGGAGGTTTCCCAAATATTAAGGATCTAGTCCATGACCAAACTGGGACAACTTCATGCTTAGCATAATACAGATTTTTGAAGTTGCAGCTAAATCATCAGAAGCTCTGGCTTCTTCACTCAGAGGGCGGTGAGGCACTGGCCCAGGCTGCACGCAGAAGCTGTGGCTGCCCCAACTGTGGCAGTGCTCAAGGCCTGGATGGGGCTTTGGGCAGGTGAGAGGTGTCCCTGCCCATAGCAGGGAGCTACAACCGGGTGATCTTTAAGATCCCTTCCAACCCAAGCCATTCTATGATTCTGAATTTAAAAAATTATAAAAAAGTAAAAAATAAACAAAAGGAACGCGTTTCAAGATAAAAATCCCAACCATCATCAATGATCCTTAACGCTGTCAGCTTTAACACAGTTTTGCCCCATTCTTTCTCATTCCCACGTCATACTGCAGTGTACGGCCACAAAAATGCTCACCCATTCCATGACTGCAGAACTCCTCCCGAAACCACGCTGTTAACCGGATATAGATATTGACCTGGCTTAAAAATAAACCAGCAAAAAAGTGCATGCACATCGCTAAGTTGCATAGAGCTGCAGTCTTGCCAGCAGCCCCAAGGAGGGCAATGCGCAGTGGCAGAGGCTGAAAGAGAAGGAACGTTTGCCCTGGGGTCACCACCTTCATGCTCTCTGCTACATCAAACTACCTGAAAATCAGCATGTGAACCTGCCACTGGTGTCAGTGGTGACTTCTTCCCCCCCCACACAAATCAAAACTGTCAAGGCAAAAATAAAGGAAACAACATTATTATTACTTTTTCATACAGCACAGAAAAGAGTGCAAAGTTACAGGACAGCAGCGTGAGTCATGATCGTAAGCAGCCATTAGAAATCCTGTCAGACAGTCCCTCTGCCAGCTACATTATAAAACACCACCTGCTAATGGATTATCAAACAATCGTCTGGGTATAGGTCTTAGAAAAAGCAGTGCTTTTAAAAACATCAATCTTTTCTGGCCTGATTGTAATGATTGCTTAGGGAGAACCATAAAAGTACTGTTCACGAGCCAGGCAAAAACTGCCTGTGTAGTTCCTAGAAGAGAATATCTTCTAATTAGAAGATATCTAAACTAACTCTCTCAGCTTGATAAAGTAACATTTGTTGAGTGTGTTACCAATTATTTGCATGCATTTATGAGAGCTGCGCCTTGATTAAAGCCCTTCCTCGGAGGGGAATTGTTGGCCCCCGCCGCAGCTGTGCTGCAGACAGGCTGATCCCAGCGCAGTGCCAGCAGGCAGACGTCTCTGCGTGACCCGTGCTGCGGCTCCTACCTGCCTGGACGGCTCATCAGCGACGCGATAACCCGGAGCACGACACCCGGCTCCTACCAGGAAGTCCGCAGGCACCACAGGCACCACAGGTATCCGCGAGGTAACGCGCCGAGGAGCAAAGGTCGCTCCCTGAGTTACCGGAGGCCGGTTTGAGGCACCTGGCGGAACCCTGGCCCCCGCCGCCCCTCAGCTCTGCCTCCCGGCGAGGCAGCCCCGCGGGCGCTGTGCTCGGGGCAGGGCTCGGGGGGCGCCCTCCGGCCCCGCACGGCCGCGTCACCCCCGGGCACGCTCCCGGTGCCGCGGGACGAAGCCGCCGCCGGCCCCGCCTCAGGTGCGGCCGCCGCGCTCCCCCCGGCCCCTCGCGGGGGCGACCCCAGCCCCAGCCCCTCGCCCCGCCGCCCCCCGGCCCCGCGCCTACCATCGCGGCTGCTCCGCGCTGCTGCGCTGCCCGCGGCTCCGCTGAGCGCCGGCCCGGCCGCAGGAGGCAGGGGGCGGGCGGCGGCAGCAGCGAGCCCGCCCTCCCCCTCTGCCCTCCCCTCCCCTCCCCTCCCCTCCCCTCCCCTCCCGCGCGCGCAGCTCCGGGCCCGCCGCCGGGACGGGACGGGACGGGCTGGGCTGGGCTGGGCTGGGCCGGGCCGGGCGGGCGCTGGCGGCGGGGAGCAGCGGCTGCCCCGCGCGGGGCCGTGCCCATAAATGGCGAAGTCTCCGCGGCGCAGCCAATCGCCGCCCGCCCTGCCCGCAGGGAATCCCGCCCCCGCCCCAGCGCCCGCTCCCGGCCCGCCCAAGGGGCAGCGGCGGCTCCGGGACCGAGCCCCGTGAGGGGACGAGCGGGGACCCGGGGCCGTGACCCGGCCGCCCGACCCGCGGCCTCCCTCTCTCCCTCCTCCCGCTTCAGGCCTCGGCCCCGCCGTTCGCCCGGCCCCTCTCCGGGCACGTCCTTGTCGGATTGCTCAGACACAACCGGTATCGGCGTGAGGGGAAGGGGACTGGGAGAGGAGCCGTGTGGTAGACGTGATCTGCGACTGCCATTAAAACAAAAGCACATCGGGGAAGCGAGCAGGAACAGAGCTCCACGCTTCGATTCCCAACAGAAGGCAGCAGCGGTTGCACTGTACGAGGACAGAAACAATTTGCCTAACATTTCATTTGAAAATGGAAACGTTACAGAAATTTGTAAGTCTAATATAAAAATCAGTGCAAGAACTTGTAAGAATCCACACAGCATACAGAGGACAGACACGACAGAGTCTCCCTAGGTTTTATAGGTTTTTCTATTCACTTTGGATTTGGGTCTTTCTTAATGTCTAGGTTTGCTTTCCTAAGACACATATGTTTGCATGTATGTGTCTACATACAAACAACTTTATAACAAGCTATGAAAAACACAGGAAACACAGGGTCATTAAGGTTGGAAAAGACCTTTGAGATCACCTGGTCCAACCATCACCCTACCACCAAGGTCACCCACTAAACCGTGTCCCTAAGCACCAGGTCAAACCTTTCCTTGAACACCCCCAGGGACAGTGACTCCACTACTTCCCTGGGCAACCCGTTCCACTCTTTCTGAGAACAAATGTCTCCTCGAAAAAAAAACAGAGAACTCAGGTTGTGGAAGAAGATTTAAAAAGAGCATTTGCACCACATAGCTAATAGAGAAACTAGTCCCAACTTCCCTGCATTTTACATGTGCTGCTAGGGTCCATCTAGTCTAGATGGACAACAAGATGACTTTTAACAAAAAATTCAGAGCCAAAAGCATCTGTGCTCTGCCTCTGTGCTAACCTTTGCACAGTGTGTACCAAGCAGTCTAATTTACAATAAAGTCTTTTCATGCTTTTAAACATAGTGGTTTACTTCTGCTTATTTTAATGGTAAACATCGAATTCCCAAGCTGACTATATTAAGTGAATGATACTTATTCAACATCCATGCTCAGAAGCAGGGGAAGGCATTTCCCTTCCAATGTGAGTGGTGGTGTGCCTAAATGTTGTGCATGCCTGAGCTCCTCCAGCTAATCATGAGTAACAGTCATCTCTGAGGAAGGCAGAACTCACAATTTCATCTTAAGGAGCTCCAGCAGAGTAAAAAAAAAGAAATCTGTGTACATTTAAAATGAAGCACAAAATTTAGAAGTGGTGACATTTATATCATGAAATTCATATTGACAGGTTACCTGTAAAAGGCCTAATTCGAAAAGATGCAAGAACTCCCTGCATCAAGAACTTCCATCATTTTTTTCCAGCAAGCTCATTCATGCATATATTGTTTGACAGTGTTGTGTTTGGTTAGCAATACTATTTCATGCAAGGAAGTGGTAGCATCAAAAACTATCTTGAGGATATTTTTTGGATGCAAGCAGTTGCAGTGTTTGATCTTCCTGATATTGATCACTATAGCTAAGCTTCAGGGAGACATTTAAGCTCAAGTTTCACTTCAGTGCCTGAGTAAGTTGATTGGCTTAGCATAAGGGACTTGTCTCAGGGCTACAGGCACAGTGCTGATGGATCCAGCACAGCCTCTGCCATCATGCAGTTTGGAGCCTGCACTGCACCAGTCAGTGCCACAAAGAGAGAAGCTGTTGCCTCCTCCATCGTGCAGCTGGTAACCCACACATGTTTCTACCTACCCACAGCCTGGTCTACTGAGCCAGCACAGAACAGGAATCAGGCTGGTGCTAAAACGCATAAAGACTAAATTGTCTTCCAAAATACCCTATCACTTACCTCTGGAAACAACACAGAATACAATCGTCCTGTGCTCTTCATTCTAAAAAAATGTACTGAGGCTTCAGAAAGAAGTAGCTCTTATAAGCAGTCAGTGAATCTGGAAAAGATTAGAAATTTTAATGAAATAGGCACTGCCCTGACTGATTTTTAATTGGCTAAAACAGGCGGCAAAGAAAAAAAAAAAAAAGCATTACTGCTTTTCTCTTACTCAGGAAATACATTTAGAATAAGTTTTCCAAGCCACATATTTGTGTTCTGTTGATCACAATCATTTCATTAATCACTTAACTAATGCCTGAAGGCCACTAAAATAAGGCTTAATACCCTTAACAAAATACCATACTTTCAGTTAGAAAACCACACAATCTGGTATTTCTTAGAAAGATGAAGGATTTGTATCACAGAAAAGCAAATGGTATTAAATTAAGGTCATTTTAAAAATTCAATGCAGATATCTTTGCTGTATCTGCTTTCCAAAGAATAAACATACACTTCAGTAATCTTAACATTTTCTAAATGCTAAAATGCAGATGGTTACATTCTGCCCGCAGTTACAAGCGGTGAATGTAGAATCCTACTTACAGAAAACAAAGTAAGGATTCAGCAATTTCTTCATGTGAAATGCAGGGAGAAATTAAATTATATATCTAAAACAAAACCAGAATTTTATGACTTTAAATGTGGTGAAATCAATGATTAGGACAGGATCTCCACGTTGGATGACAGTACAATCAGTTTAACTCTTTTTTACTCCCTGTCTCTATATCTAACAAGAGTCTCCTCCTTCCCTGCCTTTTGCTGGCCTTTAATTAGAGAAGCATACCTGTTCAGGAAAAATTCTTACTAACATGTTCATCTAAAATATCACTGGAGTAAATGTACCGTAACAAAGTCAACAGCCTTCTTCACCCCCTGTTTTTCTGAGGTTCTTTTTTTTTTTTTTTTTTTTCCTCATGTGGCTGTTTTACTCTGGATCTGATTAAGAGAAGCCTCAGACTTGAGATGCTCCAAATACACAGTGTTGAGTTCTTCTCCAACTGCAAACCAAAACATATGAATAATGTTGTTATTCTCAAGGCTGCTATAGATCTGGAAGAACTCCACAAGGACTTGGTAACCGAGAAGTTTTGTCTCCTGTATTCCTGTGGCTTCAGTTAAGCTATGTGGGATCACATCAAGAAAAGTACAAGGATTGTATTTGTTTCCTCAGAAGAAGATTTATTGAAAACCTATGGAAGTTTTTAAGATCAAAACGTTATGTTTGGATGAGCAACCTGATCTAGCATCAATATTAACCTTGCTTTGAGGGGGGGGGTTGGACCAGATTACCTCCTGAGGTCCCTTCAAACTTAAATTACTACATTCTGTAATTCTATGATTACTCAGAATGGGGCTCCACAGGAATGAGACAGTAGAGCAGTCCATATAAATGATACTGCTGTGCCTTGATAGGGAAAGTGATCTGAATTTACCTTAAAGAAAATAAATCTGTTTATTACCGATTACACTGAAGATACAATTACATCAAATACAACAGTTTAGTACTGCTTTATTAGAAACATCAAGGAAACAATATAAGTACAAAAGCCATGGTTTCTGGTAACACAAGTTGAAAAGAATATCTACGTGGGTCAAACCAAAGATCACTCACCTTATCGTCCTGTTTCAGCCTGTATGAACACCTAGGGACAAGTGTAAGAACAGACAAGCACTTCAGCATGACCGTCACACCTCCCAGAGCCCGCTGGGGCCAACACTGTTACCAGCGTGAAGGCCTGGAGGGAGAACACAGGCTGAGAGTGAGTCTGTGCATCAGTTTAACGTTAATTGCAAGGCTATAATAGGAAATATAAATGTTTATATAAATAGGAAATAAATAGGATTTTATATAAATAGGAAATATACATGTTATCTGTTTTTAAAATAAAATAACCTTAATCAATTTGCTTCAAATAACAATTTGTTTTTAAGCCCAGGTCCTGCAGCCATATCTATACTAGCAAACACTAACACTCCAAGCAGTTCTTTTACAAGGATCCAAAACCAGGTGTGTGAAAACCACACCTGTGCATGTGTTGGGGCACCAGCAGGTGAAGGAACACAGCTGTGCACAGTAACAAACCCGAGCAAGCTCAGCAGAGGATCACAAGGACCGGGGGGCTGGTGAGAGGGGTTCCTCTGCCAGGTGGCGGCAGGCTTTGGGGGACCCACCAGAAGCCCCCCGATGAGGAGGCCGTCAAGACGGCTAAGCCAAGCTCTTCACAGAAACGCACGGGGGGGGGGCGAGGACATAAAGTGAGCCGAGGGAGGTTCAGACTGGGTGCAAGGAACATGCCTCCCCCAGCAACTGCCCAGGGAGACCGTGCAGCCTCCGGGACACCCGTGTGTGTGTCACCACCCGTGTGTGTGCCACCACCCGTGCGTGTCGCCCCGCCCCGCCCCGTCCCCGCCCGGCGCTGCCCCGGCTGCGGAGCTGCCCCCGCCGCGCCGTTCCCATGGTGCCGGCGTCCTGGCAACGCCGCCAGCTCCCGCAGCGCGGCCTGCGCCAAGGCCCGCGCCAACGGCGGGCGGGGAGGTACGGACGGACGGACAGACGGCAGGACAGACGGACACAGCGCAGCGAGCAGCGGGGCTCCGCCGGCCGCGGGGATGCCGGGGACGAGAGGCGGGCGGCCCCGTCCCGCCGCAGCGGTGAGTCCCGGCCCCCGCTCCCCGCCACCCCGCCCCGCGGAGCCCCCCGGAGCCCCCGCGGCTCCCCCCGAGGTGCGGGAGGCGCCCGGCCGGAGGGCAGGGAGGGGCAGGGAGGGGCAGGGGCGCCCTACAAGGGGTGCCGGCGACTTCGGGAGACGGTGACCAAGCGGCCCCGGTCCGCACGGGACACCCCCCGGCCGAGGGCAGGGCTGTTTCGGGTGCCGTCGGGCCGCTTAGCGCCGGGACAATCCGCGTCCTGCCACCCTGCCCAGCGCAGCCCCGTTCGGTAAATGCAGGATTTGCTCCAATTCACTGCGCCGGTACAGCACGGTTGGAATTGCCATGGTTGGAATTGCCATAGCAATATCAAGCTGCAGGCAGCACCGCTTAGAACAGCGCCTAAACACGCGAAGGCAGCGATCCGACTGGTGTCGGTGCCACCTCAGCACAGCACCGCTAAATCCGGAGCTGCGTGAGCCTGCACGCCTCCGGTGCTCGCCATGAGAACACCTCCTTGTTCCTTGGGTTTGACAGTGGTTAGGATAAAAGGGCGTTCGTTACATAGGCTGAGCGAGAGGGAATCCGGCATCAGTCCTGGCACCCAGGTGTCCCTGGTTGCTGCACGCACCTCACAAGCGCAGTATTGCTCTGTGCAGCCGCCGACCAGCACCTTCCCACAGCCCTGCTGAGTGCCACATCAGGTCAAGTCATCTGTAATTGATTAGGAGAGATTTCAGTGATGAGTGACGTGATTAAATTAGAAGAACGAGAAGTCCATCCATGTGTCTCTTGTTTCATGTGCACAATTTGTCCAGACACTTGCATTTAGCTGTAGTCTGGGAGAAAACATAAAATCTTCAAGCAACCTTATGCTTATTCTACTCCAAAAATTGTTTTTCAGTTGATATGAAATGTAAGAAGGCTGTAAGAAGAAAACACTTGAGTTAAGGACTTTTTGTTTGGCTGTTTTTATAAGGAGTGTATCACTGAGATATTGCTAGATGTACAGACTTTAATGCTTTATTTATTTTTTTTTTTTTTAGGTAGAATCCAGTTCTTTGCCTCTGTGATGCATAGCTCTACTTAAATCAGTGGGATATCCCTGTGTTCATAGTTAAATTGCACGTTCAAATGCTTCGCTTCATCAAGATCATTAAACTGTGGTACGGCGCAGAGCACCGGGAGTAAATGAGCTGCGGCCTACCAAGACCTCGGGCACTACCGGGCAGCTGTACAGCCCCCCCGGACAGCCAGCAGGGGCTCCCCACGGACAGCGGCACCGTTTGAAAAAACGTGGGGAACCACGTGTGCGAGGAGCAGACTGCACGACTGGACATTCAGTGGCTGTGCAGAATTCCCAGTGCCTCAGTCATCATAATGATACCCAGCTCTTATTCAGGGCTTGTTACTTACAGGCTTGTAAGAGCTTAATCGAAGAGGTAGGTGCCATTATCTCTGTTTCCCGTATAGAGAATTCGAGTCATTAGGCATGGAAATAACATCCACAGTCATCAGGATCAGAGGTTGCGCAAGGAATTAACATCAGACCTTCGGAATTGCAGACTAGTGTCATTGCTGCTCAGCAACCCAGCCTCTCTTGAAACTATTTTTTTTTTTTTCTAATTTGTAGTTTCTGAAGCACTGTGCTATAAATAGAACACACATACTGTGACAATGTTTGCTCTGTTTTTAGGCAGTGCTTTCATAAGTTTCTAAAGCACAAACATGCTTGGCATTTGGAAATCTCAGAGGACAGTCTTCTTTACAGTCTTTACTTCTTTACAGTCAAAATGTTATGATTTTATTCCAATAACCCTGTTTTCCTCTTTCTGTTTGTACAGCATATTGCACCAGGTTTCATCAGCAATTGCAAAATTCTCTTCATACGTAAGCCTCTTGTTTTCAGTGAGCATTTTAGGTTCCCCAGGAATTCAGGCTCAGGCCTTCCATGGGATAGCCATGCTCACTTGTGCCATTGTTGCAGGTTAAAATGTGTGTTTGTTTCATATGGGGTGGAACACTTGGATTTGATTGAGGCTATTACTTTTTTTTATTGTTTTAATTTCTGTCACCAGAGGAAAGCTACTGTGCCAGGCCCTGATCTCACTTACAGTAAGATACTGAAAATGTCTTTTTGAAGCTATTACCAGAGCTACTCTGCTGCAATGTCTGTCACAGTCTGGCCCGCTATATGTAAAAATTAAGAACAAAACATATAGTCTTCCTACATAAGAATTTACTACATAAAGTGTGCTCTTTTAGATTTGAGAACAAATGGGTAAAATATACAGTTTTGCTAAACCATACTGCTCTCTACCATTCTATTTAGATTACCTGAAAAATACATTATCCCCAGTAATTGCTGTCATGGAATCTTTTCACTTCATTCTCTAGCCAATGCATTCTTAAGCTTTACTATAATCCCATGTATCTCACTTTTGTATTTGCTGATTGATGCCGTCTGAGACCAGCAGACATATTTGGGTCAAGAAGTTTGTTTGCCTCTGTCCTGCCAAACCTGTTCTATGGGTCGGAGCAGATCTCAGTTGTGAAGTTGTCAACCCTGCCCTTTTCTAGTATACCGTTTTCACTACAAAAAAAACCTTCCTATCAGGTTATAGTTCGCATTCTTTTGTTCCTTTATATCAATTTTCAAATGCATCTATTCCATAAGCAATATTTAAACTCCAAGATCAGACCTGTCAGTGTAATCTTATACTCCTCTTGAAGGTTCACTTAAAGCAGAAGCATTGAATCATTTCATGCCAGATATAGACTATTAAATAATTCAATGTGTACTTTTTCAACAGACAAATTATTGACCAGAAAATGGCCCAGCGAAGCCCGATCTTCCCAACTCTTGCCCATTCTGAAAGGTACAGCTGGAATGTAAAAAAAATAAAATAAAAAATCTTCATATTGTGGAGTATTATGTCTCTCTTAATTCTCTCTTAATTGTCTATTTATAGTAATGCTGTAACATAGAACTTTGGCATTTTATATGCAAAGCAAAATGAAATACCCTAGACTCATGCAAATCACGGCCCATATCACAATTCCTTAGTCAGCTTTTACTTAACCCTTTCTGAACAAAATTAAATAGCTTAAACTGTAACTCAGTAGAAGTCCAAGAATGCTATACTTAGGCCAAAGCCTTCTAAACATGGAATAAGTGTGAAAGCTCAAGGACAGACCTCACCTTTGTTAAGAGTCCTCGTACATCTCTATCAGTGTTATAAGGGTGAAAGTAAATTGTCAGGTTGGTTCATTAACAGGAAACAACATGGACAATACACAGTAACTAACAGAGTTCAAAAAAAAAAATAAAAATAACAACTCCACTTTTGAAGGGGAGTGGAACTTATGGTTCTGAAAAATTTATTTACTCTTTACAGAACATAGCATTGGGAAATGATTATGTGCATCCGCAGTCTATGCGGTCAATTTGTTATTTATTTTCTTTTACTTTGAGCATCCATGAGCTGCCATTGCTTTTCATGGAAGCTACATAATGCAGAGCTCTTGAAAAACCTAGACCTAAATATGTTGTTTTGTTTTAATTTGGCTTCTGAGACTGAGAAGCTTGTCATAATTTTGATCTCTCCTCACGTTCTAAACCTGCATATGCTCCTATCCCATTTGTGGGAGGACAAGCTTCTGTACAGTATTAGAGGATAGCTGTATAGGCTGCAAGAAGGAAAGTACACAAGCTACTACTTCTTAATCTTGGCCTGGTCTTATTTAGTTTGCAATATCTACCTTCTACAGTTTCTGCTTTGATTAAGCCTAAAGAAAGATGAAAGCTGTAGAGACAAATAGCATTACTTCTGAAACTCAGTAACAGGATCTGGGTTTGTGTTCTTATTCCAATTATAGTTCTGAATTGTTACTTTTTATAATGCTAATGTCCTCTTCTTAAGATCCTATGCCTTTGTAAGCTTCCTTAAAGAGTAGGAAAAAGCCTAACTTGCCTTTCTACAGGACAGATAGATGCAGTAGCAAGCAGCATCTGTTTATTTGCCGCAGTGGGCCCTCTCTGTAAGTCTTTTGGTGCTTCTCCCCACTACCGCCAGTTTTGTGTGAGACCTTAATAATATCTGAATATTCTTCTTCACTAGACGGGTTCGAAACATACCGCTGCACAGCCAGGCGTTGACAGCGGTCCCGCTCGCATCTGCAAGCCTTGTGGATCAGCTGGAAGACAGAATCCTAAGCCATGAGAAAACCACGGCAGCGCTCGTGGAACACGCTTTTCGTATTAAGGAGGACATTGTTTCCACTCTGCACAGAATGCAGAATAAAGGGGGGGGCGATCGGTTGGCTAGGCAACTCTTAGAAGAACATATCCGAAACATAACTGCAATAGTGAGGCAGCTTAATCGGGACATTGAGGTACGTTAGGGTTTTTTAAAAGGACTAATACCATTTCAGCTACTTAGTCCTTCTCATTTAATAACAAAGCTTATCACGGGATGAGAAAGTTCAGACAAGGTCTGAAGATCCTGTAAGCTTATAAATTGTTTTTATAACTTGAAACACTGTTTGCAAATTAGGCAGTTCCTTCAGCAGCTATGAAAATAGTACAGGATATTAGCATATAAACACAGAAACCTTTGTGGTACTAATAAGCTTGCTTTCAAAAGCAACACTGGAAAACCTTGAAAAAAATGAATTAACGTGACACTAATACCCAGCTCAACTTCAATCCAAAGGCTGTGCCGAATAAACACTAGAAAATGCCTTAGGTCTGTAATAAACTTTCTTTTATTTCTGACTCGCTGACGACACTAAGTAACCAAACCCAACTGCTCATTTTTCTGACTTAATCATACGCAGATACATGACCTCTGCTCAATGAGCAACATGGGCGTGGTGGGAAAAACTGATGGATAAACGTTAATATTTAAAACTTTATTCCATTGTCAAGTTCTACTTTATACAGATTATGGTAAGGACAGTAAGAAAAATAAATGACCTAGAGGTACTTGTTTTTGTATATATGAGATGAAGCTTTGATTAAAGTCATGATAAAATATATCTCTTTTTACTGAAATACTGAAAAATAATGAGTGACATTTAAAATGTACATTAAATGTAACATACTGAATTTGTATTTGCATATGAATACTTTGTAGATGCTGCAGGAACAGATACGTGTCAGAGACAATCTCAGCTATGGAACAAATTCTACCCTAAAGAGTCTGGAAATGCGGCAGCTTTCTGGTTTAGGAGATCTTCGGGGAAGAGTGGCAAGGTAAATGCCAATACGAAAGTATGTTTTGGGGACTAGCTAATGTTGCTTTAATCTTGAAATATGAATGTCAATGTTAATGGGCTGAACTTTGGCAAAATTCCCAGGGTAATTTTGCTCGGTGTTTTCCAGAAAATGAATAATAATCCTTTGCATTCCAGTATTACGTGTTAAACTTAACAACGTGACCCTTAATTCCCCAAATTTGTTTTTAACAAATGACTTCAAATTCCATAGGAATCTGGATTTAGTTCAGTTTTAAAAAGAATTATGGTTAGACTTTAAGACTAATTAGCACAATTACTATAAAGGAGGTATGGTATAATCTGCACTTGTAAAGAACATAATAGATGCACATTTTTGCATATGTGTTAGAGGTAGAAATATGTGAATTAAATTATTGGTTAACCATATTAAAATCTATGTAGGCTACCTGGCACGTAAGAAACAGAAAGCTATAAAACAATTGAGTTTTTACAGGCTACTTCAAACTCCAAGTTACAGCTGTGCAACAACACATACACAAGGTTGTGCCACCACTGACACATTTACAAGCCATAGTACAACAACATTTGTTTCAGTGTCTGTGAAGTGAAACTTAAAAGACAGTTTTGTACAACTACAGAAAAAAGGACCAAATCTGTCCTAAAATATCCTGGCTTCACTGGAATTACACTTCTTCTGAATTTGACCTATTATCTGTATAGTACAGGTAACTTTTATTTTTTCTTGTACTTCAAGTGATGTAGTGATAACAGCCTACGAAGATATCCAGGGAGGGATTTTCCTTGAAGTAAATTTTTCTCATGAATTCTTTGATTGTTTCAAGTTTCCACAGTTACTTCTTAGCCCGCTTTGTAAAGAATACTTTAGAGAGGTTAAAAATACTGATTATGTAACTTTTAAAAAAACTTATGCTTTCCTAAAAGTTATTCTTTAGTAAACAGGAACAAACTAGACAAACTCATTTTGTCAAATGAAAACTTGACTGAAATATATACTGTTCTCTGCGAAATCTTATAGGATCATTATAGAATGGCTTGGGTTGGAAGGGACCTTAAAGATCATCCGGTTGCACCCTCCTGCTATGGGCAGGGACACCTCCCACAAGCCCAGGCTGCCCAAAGCCCCATCCATCCTGGCCCTGAGCACTGCCACAGTTGGGGTAGCCACAGCTTCTGTGTGCAGCCTGGGCCAGTGCCTCACCACCTTCTGAAAGAATTTCTTCCTAATATCTAATCTGAATCTCCCATCTTTTAGTTTAAAGTCATCAGCCCTTGTCCTATCATTACACCCCCTAACAAAGAGTCCCTCCCCAGCTTTCCTGCAGCCCCCTTTAGGTGATGGAAGGCTGCTATAAGGTCTCCCTGGAGCCTTCTCTTCTCCAGGCTGAATGACCCCAGCTCCAGCCCTCTGGTCATCTTCGTGGGCCATGAGGATGTGGGATGCGACACATGTACATGCTTGGATCTTCCTGCTTTTTATATAAAATATCCACTTTGAGATCCCACTACATCGTAAGACTGGTCCTTATCTGGAGCAACACAGATACTGACTGCTTGTGCAGCAAAGTAAAGTGCCCTTGGTTTCAGGAGAGAACTCACATGAATAAACATGTGCCAACATGAGCTTCTCCATGGGGTGCCGCCTGACTGAGTCCTTGGTATGGGGAGCGGTGGTGGACTAGCTCAGTCTTTGCCAGGATTTCTTCCTTTATTTACTTAGGGCAACTCCCTTTTATTCTGCCTGGGTTGCAATCTGATTATTTTAAGAGATTATACCAATCTGCCCTTATGTCAGCACGAACAATGAACGTTGGAAATTTGTATTCATTACCACAAGAGAATTAGTTTGTCTTTTAACTGTTACCTTCTACTCAGTATTATAACCTGCATTTTCTCTGTGCAGATGAAAATAAGCTTGCCTTTCACCAGAAATCAAGGTAAAGCAGTGGTCCATGAGAAAAGGTTATTTTCCTTCACCTACAAACATATTCTACTTCAAACTCCCGTGAATAATGGTTATGGTATTCCTGGAGATTATGATCAAAATTGCAGTTTGTTGTGCTATACAGATACTTACCAGAAACTTTCCCTTGCATATTTCCTGATTACTCTAGCCAATACATTACATAAAATAAGCCAAATTCACCTACTGTAATTTTACTTCAGCATCTGGTCTTACTAGCTCTCACATGAGTTCGGAGAGTGAAAGCTTAGAAACATGTTGAAGCTACTGTGGGTTACCAGCTTGGGTCCATCAGCTAAGCCCTGCTCTCAGCCACAGCCAGGGTGCTGTGTGTGGCTCAGGCTATAGTGACAGTCGGCTAATTTAACTCAAAGTACATCACATTTGCTCTAGGCTAGAAGAATACACATGGACTACTGCTGTGACTCAGTTTGTATACGCTGAGTGATGGCAAATCACCTGTGTCTGAGCCTTTGGATCCTGTAAGGATTTTCCTGTCAATCTCAGGATCCTGGCCAAATTTCAACGCCAGTAATTACATGCATACTAAATATCCTATTCAACTTCAGTATTGGAGAGAGTACTATTTATTTCCTAACACCAACTGTTCTGTAACATGTCAATATATTATTGAACAACTGTCTCATTAATTCTTGAGGGTTGCTGCTTTTAGCGGTGAGAACAGGGATCCCTACACGCACGTGCACTTGAGAGGCACAGCTCCAACGCCCCACAGCTCTGGAGGCGTGTGACTCAGAGAGACCTCAGGGCCGAGCGCACCTGCATCACAGCATCAGCTCATAGCCCTAGCAGGAGAGGACGGAACCCACAGAGCAGTTCATGTCTCTGGGCCATTTTTCATTAAGAATTATTGATGAATTTGTAAAGCATCATTACGGGGTTCAGCATGAATGATGCTGTCCATATTCCTAAGAATCAGCATTATCATTAAGACAGAATTTACCTCTATTAAAAGCAGTGACACACTGAACAGAAAACTAGATAGATACTCATAGATCCATTAGCCCAGCCTCCCGTCCCTGATGTTGGTAGTTTTATATAACCCAGCTTTACTATGTTTATTTCTAGTGATAAATTCGTAAGACCATAAAATTCATGGGTGCTGCCTTATCATTTATTTATAGAATGTTCTGTGGACTATGACCACTTGTCTGGGACGTTTAAATACAGCAGCCTTATAAGAACAAGAGCAGTTGCTGTGTCTAGAGGTCGCCCTCTCCTGAAAACTCCAGAGAAATAGCAATGATGCGTGTTCACATTGGGCCTACCAGGCATATATAGTTGATTTTTATATACATCATAGATCTGACTCATTTCAGATGCCCTGGACTTAAAACATGTAGGCAGATTTTCCTACACTGAGTAGAAAATGAGTCTGATGCATCTGGGATGCACTGCATTTATGATCCCTGTAAGTAAAATAAATCTGCTGCACTCTCTCTACTGGTGATGTACAAGACATACAGGGAAGACTGATCTGGCCTCCCGGGTGCAGGCCATGTAGTATCTACTAGCTCTGCTGTTCCAGCCCAGTGGATCCCCTAGATGCATCAACTTGTTTTTTCACAACCTTTCTTTCAGCTACCTGTTTTTCACTGAAGCATTTTTTTAATGTTTTTTTAATGTTTAAAGATGTTTTTAATCAAAACATCTCCTATTATTAAAAAACAAACAAACCAGAACATTACCAATCTGTGCATGCCATTTTAGCCTAGTTCTCAGCTTTTTCTAGTCATTGATGATACTTCATAGAACAGCCATTACAGTTTGATTTCTTAGAGATGAAAGGCAATGAAAATATTCTTCAGTGTGCCAGAAAAGGAACTATTGCTTTTGCTTACTAACATTTGGAAGACAGCTGCTTGATAATTTCACTGTTTTTATTAAACATTACTTTTTTTTTTTTTTTAATTTATTTATACTGGATTCTGAAACTCAGAGTACTTGGAACTACAAAGTCTTCTCTTCATTTAGTCTTCCTATACTAATTTAATTTAAGTACACAGTTTGGTAATCATAACTTTTAGAAAATGTCCTCCACAGTTAAATAACAGTACAACAAACCTGTCCTAGTACATTTTTGGCCCAAATTTCAACAGTGCATGTGTGCAACTGCAACATGAAAAACTGGTGTGAATAGTTGGTGTGGCCTACTCTCTTCATTTGAAGCATGAAGACATTGTTGTGCATTTCTTTGTACAAAATGGTTTTCTATAAAATCTTAAGTGTTGCGTAAGCTGGAAGCACAGCTATTTTTTTCAAATTGATTTTTTTATATCCGTATCCTCAGCTCTTACATTTTTAAATTAGTATTCTTTCTATAAATCTTAAACTATTTCTAATTTCTTTCCTTGAGCTTTTAAGACGACCAGACCTCAAAAGTTGATTTCAACTTTTGTCTTTCTATCCATAGTCCACTAGCTTCATCTATAGTCTGATCTTACTATTAATTATATTAAATATTTCTGAACATTGGATTTAAATAGTACTTTTACGAAGGATTTATTCTGATTTTAACATGAATCTATAAAGAAGTCAGAGCTTTCTGACATATGGAAAATCGAGCAGGTATTGTAATGTTCCTCTTATCTGTAAACAAAGAAAAATTCCAAACTATAATGAACCATTTATTTTTTAGATTACCAATTTTCTTCCCATCCATCATGCAGGAGGAAATATAAATCAAAAGTATTGGAAAGACCATGGTTTTCTGTATGTTCATCTTCATACTGTTTACTTTTTTTCTGTACTATTTGAAGGCTAGTGGAAGCATCGACCAAAATTATTTGCTGTAAGTCTTAAACTCAAAATATATACTCACATAACTGATATCAGGATCTTTGTATGTAGCATACTAGTGTTCTTTTGCAGGTAAAAACTGATCAGGCATTTTGGATTACATACAACATATATAGTAAAGAGACTGCTTTGACCACTTGAACACTGAGAATATTGTTTTAAAAAACAACCCAGGATAAAAATGAAGTACATTCCATAACTACATTGATATTTAAAATGTATTCCTACTTTTGTTTTAAAAGGGTGCCAATTACAGTATACCTGTAGAAATATTAAAAGCACAATTCATACATACCAGCTTGACACTAAATTAACAGTCAGAATTTTTAAGTTTTCAGTTACCATACAACTACATGACCCTTTTGATCATGTAACCCAGTTCCACAAAGAAGAGATGCCCTATGATTAAACCCATAATGCTAATTTGCCTTAAAAGCAATTACAGATGCCTACTCTTTACTTTTGGTATAGTAGTTTCAAAGCTGTTGCTTTTCATATTTTCTGTAATGCCTCAGAGAAACAAGACTTTATTTTTATTTTTTTAATTTTTATTTTTTGAGTTCACAGGCTTTTGGTGAATAGATTTAGCTTCTCTTGCCTTTCTAAAGGAACCACTGATTCTAAGACCTATAATTCACTGCTGTGTAAACCTATTCTGCTTTTTCTACAGATATTACTAATCAATCTTGCTATGCTGAACTGCTCAACTATAAATTATTTTCTACAGGTTTTCTAATTTGTGATATTTTACATTACTTATTATTTTCATATTGAAATTGTACTGTCATATTTATAGTAACAGTTGTTACTGTAACCAAGGTGATGAAAGCACATTTTGAAGTGAAAGCTTTCCAACTGAAACCTGAGTTAAAAGAAGTTAAAATGTGTCATGGCTTTGCATAATGACTTAACCTGCCATAGTTTGTCCCATTTTACTGCCTTTTTCCCCTTTAAATTGTAACTGCTGTCTGTTCTTCATCAGTTTCAGAGATCAAATTTAGTAACTTTGGTTATTATACATCTAAAATATATATATATATATATATATATATATATACACACATGACTCATACTTTGCAGGGGTCTTACTTCTGAAATTACAGTACTTATATTTGTGCAGCTCAGTTAATGTCCTTATTGTATTATTGTAGATGAAATCCACCTGATTAAAGTATTTTTGAAATGTTGTAGGAAATGCATGTATTCTATAGCACATTTGCCCTTAAAATGTTACAGCACTGAGAAATGTTCCAACGTGAAGAAAGGAAAGTAATTATTATGTGCCAGTACTGCATTTTGGAGTCCTTAGCAAGACAAAATTGGCATGGCTTTAAATGACGGCTTTACCTAAATACAGACTGTATTAACTAAACCATAACTTTTCCCCACATTGTTTACTACATAGATTGTGTACTATTATTTTGCAGAAGAAAATAAAAATAGGAATGCAAGACTCAGAGGAGCACAGCTACAATAATGGAGAAGTCGTCTTCAATTAGTTAGGCCTCTAACTACATAGGCCAAATCTTACAGGCCATGACAGCTGTCTGCTGGAATATGACAGAAGTATGACACATTGAAATCCTGCGTATCTTTGAAATTGTAATGCGATTACCCCAACTCTGATAACAACACAGTCTACAATTTATGCCAGAGCCAAGAAAACAGGAGTGCATCAAATGTTTGGTAGACTATTTGACTTCTATTCCTATTCAGGAGCAGTTTGATAGGTACTGTGAGATATATCGGCATTCTAACAGCCTCATAAGACAATATTTTGCTAGACAGCCATCACTATCACAGAAATACCCAGTCTAAAATGGATAATTTTAAAAGGCTGGACCTTATGTTCTATTCAGCTGTTGCTTTGGTATTTGTTTATTCAAACAGGTGTGATGCCGGGTTAGCCAGACTGTCTGCAGAACATAAAATTACATATGAAAGACTTCAGAGCCTAAGTAAAGACCAACACACCTCTAAGCTGATCTTAGAATCTAAAATCAAAGAGGCAGAAATACAGGTACAGTATTTAGACCCAAGTGATCCACGTATAGGTAAGAATTATAGTCTAATTCAAACCCACACCATTAACGTTAATTATTTTCCTGGGAGTTCAGAGATTTAAAGATGGAGACTTATATCTACTCACAGTCCTTATTAGACTGAATATTGCTACACAGCTACATTACTGCATTGGTATAACTAGAAAAAAGTCCTTAAATTGTTGCCTTTTGTATGCTGTGCAGAAGGTCCTAGTGTTTAAAGGTACCCACGAAGTCTCCAGGAATGAACAGCCATCAGTGACTGCTGATGTGAACAGTTTCTTGAGGTCAGAATGTTAATGAGACAGGGAAGTTCTACAAAACCACCGTAATAATGCAAGCTTGAGGTTACCCTGTATGTTTTGGCCTTCCCAAAATTATTTTGTATACATTTGAACACTATTTTTGAAGGTCAGCAAAACAAATCTGTTTTGTGGTTCTCAGAATCCCTTAACCTATCTGTTGGGTTTCTCTCCCATTGGGTACGAGAGTGAAATTGAGCACTAAATACAAGCAGAGTCCTGAGACGCTGCAAAAAAAGGTTCTTCATAACTCTGTCTCAAAGCCTTCTCATTTTCTTAGGTAACAACAATATTTTGCACTTTCACTTTGTGGGAGGTAAATGGTTAAAATTCACTTTTCTCAGAACACTCAGCATGCCAGGAATATATTGTCATGAATCTTGTAAACAGAACAGTATGTTTTGTACTGCCACGACTGCTTTTGTGAGAAATACTTTACATTAGCAATAACTGATCCGCAGTTAAATCCAGCACTGCAGTAGGCATTACATGAGAAGTGCTGAAGACTCTCACCTAGTTGCGGTGGAGGGGTCTGCACATGTAACACCTGGTGATGTATGGATTGTGTAAATCCAGCTGCCTCAGAGCAGGACAAGGCTGTTCACTTTATTGATGGCTGTAGAATTACATCTTTCACAGTGTTTCTACTTTTGTCTTGTGAGACAATATACTTTTCATGATAAAGTAAAATGCACAAACTCAATAATTTTGGAAACATCAGCAATACGACCCTTCTTTATCCCTTCTACTGATACAGAAATTTCCCAAATGAGACTGTGGTGAAACGTTGTTGAAAAATAGTAAATTCTGAATTCTGTTTCAGATTTCTCATCTCCTGAGCAGAGTGGAGCAGTCAATAATGCAGCAAGAAGCAAAGCTGAAGGTTGCCTACAAGGAGAGCACGCAGCAGCTCCACCTGCTGGACACCAAGTGAGTGAGCAGCCATCGGCCCGAAGAGACGACCCCATTTTTAGTGCCCCAAAGCGTTGTGGTATTTCATATAAATACTTCTATTTTGTTTTCATTATTTTCCAAAACAATGTTGCCTGCCTTGTCCCATTTACTAGCCTTAAAGTTTGAAGATTTGCCTTGATACGGTGTCAAGAATGCAGTAATTATCATTAAATTTTTGTGATCATCATAAAAGAATGGTGCTGAATGACTGAAATTTCTGCTCTTTTTATCTCCTAATTTGTATTATGCTTTTAGATTAAAAAACGCTATTGAGGAACTCAGCAGCCAGATTTTGTCTGCACGCAGCTGGTTGGAACAGGAACATGAAAGGATTGAAAAAGAGCTTGTGCAAAAGCTGGACCAACTCTCATTGACTTTTAAGGAAACCACGGTAAGTTTCATTACAGTCTCCTAACACTTCTCAGGAACTATTCAAAAGCATTATTAGTAACTGGGACTTTCAGACCTCACCAATAGTTGCAGAACTCTTTTCATTGATGTCAAGCATAGCATTCCCATGGCCTGAGAGTCTTGAAATAGATCTGACCACTTTAAAAACATCAGTATTTTAGCCTACTATCAAGTGAGTTTAAAGTGTTTTCTAAAGTAAATTTTAATTCCTTACACCTTTAAATTCCACATAAGAAAAGATGATTAATCAATACCTATTGCATATCTGGGAAACACCACTCTAGTTTCATACTCAAAAGAAACCATTAAAATTATTTTTCCTGGCTCCAGGAAATGAGTGAAAGAGCTATAGAGATGAAATTCAACCAAATGTCAGAGAAAATTGACAAAATAGAAGAAATACAGAAGATTACCATGGAAGCACATGAGGCACAACAGAATGAAGAAAAGATAAATATTCGCATTGGCAAACTTCAAAATGAGATTAACGAAGACATAAAAGAAATGAAAGCTGAAGTTAATGCTGGTAGGACTATGATCGATCAAGATCTTTCTTCTGAATTGCGGTAACAATGACTGACCTTTAACACTGTTCAAAATGTCTTTGTACTAAAGTATTTTAAAGACACTGGGGCCAAACATATTTGTTGCATCTGTTGCATTTAAAAGGGCTTTCACTAAGTGTGAAGCTCACAGAAACAGCAGGTGACATCTTAATAGCTTAGAAGTGCTTCCCCTGAACATATGTAAGCACGGTTTGGCTGCAATCAGGGGCATTATTGCCATCAGCACACCAGAATAATTGAAGTCCTATTTTTACAGAATTTTTACTATCGTTCTAGTGAAAAATTGAGTGTTATGCTAGGAGGCATATTCTGATATTAACTACATCATACTCTTTTGCTTTATGTTATAGACTAATTCAATTCTCATGTGCAATTAGGGTTTGCAGCTATCTATGAGAGCATTGGGTCTCTACGGCAAGTTCTAGAAGCAAAAATGAAGCTTGACAGAGATGAACTACAGAAGCAGATCCACCAAATGAAGCAGGAGATTCCAGCATGGGGAGAGGCTGGACCGTGACTGCAAGATTTTGTCTGAGATGAATATTTACCTGGCTAATAGGCAGACTATAATCTTGTTCCAGTCTGTAATCCAAATGTAATGCATGTACCGAAGGACATGCTGCTGTTGCACAGGTTTGTATGTTTAAGTGGTAAATGCAAGCTTTTAACAGATCAACTGACACGAAGCTTTTATGGGCTGAGGTGCTGATTTACCACTGCACTACTCTAGTTGCTCTCAGGAGATTACCAACGTAAAACTAGAGTAATATATTGGTGAAGCTGGCACCTAACTTGCTAAAGGCATTTCAATGCTCCCCAGTTTTGTAGGCTTGATCAGGCAGTTATATGCTTATATGTATAAGCATCTCGATATATTCTTTTTTAAATAAGAAGTTGGTATCACTTGTTTATTATCAGTTCGGCAAGGTTCTCCACCTTGATACAAATTACTATGTTTGAAGTCACCGGACATTTTTGCAGTGACCTTCTCTACTATTGACTCCCTGAGGAGACAGAATTGGCACCAAACTGACCAATTTTCAAAACTTAGACACTGTCAGAAAACTTTTGTTTAGCTGTGCAAATATCCTGTGTGCGTGCAAACGCGTGTGTGTGTGTGGAAACTAAATAGTATTATATAATGTAGTTGTAGACTAAGATGATTCATGACAATATAAGAAACAACTTGTGGTCTTATGTATTGTGACCTTTTTAAATGAATAACCAAGTAGACTTGAGACAAAGTAAAAAAATTTATATACAGTATTTTATAAGCTGGGCATGTGTTCCTGTGACTTGTTTCATTATATTACTATGGATTTTGAAAGGTTTGAAAACAAAAGAAAAAGTGATGATCTGGAGATAAAGTCTGGAGAATTTTGTGTAAAATGAAATGCAGTTTATGATCTGCTTAGCTATTTCTATTGAAGTAAAACAACTAACTCTTCAAATTTAAGTAGATTTTAATAATTTAGTAGGTTCAAACTGGTAATTCATGGTATTTCCAAGTAATAATGGTGCTTATTTCCATTCCCATAATAGTTTACATGCTGAAAATGAGCACCCATGCAGAATAATAATCTAGATGGGAAAAAATATATTTTGATTCTTTATCTTCATTCAGAGCTTGTTATTGCTTATGTTTTCAAATCATGCAGGATTAAGCAGTCTTGAAGTATAACAGGCTTCATCCAGTATCCTATTAATTTATACAGTAAATAGTACTTCATGTGCAAAAATACCATTAATTCGTACAAGTGTTACTGCCAACTTGTACAAGTTGATACAATGTCTTTCCATTGTCTTTAACAGGCCTTTCTTTTAGCCAATATTTCAAAACCATATTCGTGTTTGGACAACCAGTGGCAAACGTCTCATCACTTCCATGAACCAAGGTTTGGCCCACACAGTCACCATATTAAAAAAATGCTACAAAACTACATGTGCATTAAGTAGGACAGTGTACTGTGTAAAATCAGGAAAAATATACATGTCTTTACAGGATTAGTGCCTAAGTTGATATTTACTTCCTATATAATTGAAAGTATCTTAATGCATCAAAGATATCTGAGCTTTTTGCAACTCTGGCTTCTAGTGCTCTCTGATAACAACACTGCCTCTGTTAGTCCTGTCTGGTATCATCCACATGCTGTGGAGTATATTTACAACGGCAGCTAAAAGGTAAGCCCTGTTCTCTAAATGGACACAATGAAATGCTTGCAGATATGCTTTAGGAATTGTCTTAATACTTCATTCCTTCTTCATTTCTGTATTGTCATCTGTTCTTAAATATTTAGACAAGTACAATGGAAAAGCTATCACTGGTGTTTTGTAAAAAACAGACACACACCCTGAACACACAAGGAAGAAACAAGAGATGAACAAAACCTCACTTTTTCTTCTGTAATTGCAACTCTGTACCTGAGAGTCTTGTACAATATGGAAGAGTTTACAGGGAAACAGAGAAACAGTTTATGTATGACTAATAAAATGTTTCTCTTGTAAAATCTTGTGTGATTCATCAGATATATATAAAAAAAAAAAAAAAGTAGAACATCCTTGACATCCTTGCTAATTTTACTTCTGCTGTTTTCCCTAAATTTCAGCTAAGGTAAATAACCAAACCAGAACAAAACAAAACACACACAACAACACTGAAATGTGAGTTCCTATCAAGCAATGTGTTCCAACTACGATGAAGTGCTATTGGAGGAAGTTTTCTCCACAGACTAGGCCTACAAAATCTTGACTGCACCTTCTGTCAGGGAGTGTTTGTCTCTGGTAAATAACAGCTGAGTTCTTCAATGTAGAATTAGAGTCCCTACATCTTTCTATCTTCTTAAAATTGCATAGCAAAAGCCTCTCATCAGGCAGAAACAGCCTGCCCCCAGGGGAATAACTATGAAGTCAGGAGGACAGCATTATGGATACTGCATTCTAGGAAAGCTTGATTTTAAAAAGCAGAAACCAGTTGTAAACACTGACCTGCACAGATCCTGCAAAACTAAACAGAAGGACATACCTGTGCTTGAAAGTGGAGCTGCCCCTTTATTTTTCCTTTCCATGTTGGTCTCCACTGAAATTCCCGTGTATTAGGAGTGCTAATTTCATTCCTTCAGGAACGCAGAGGGCTTCTGATGAAGGAAGTAATATTTTCTCCACTCGACATAAGTACTTACGTTAGTACCTCCAGGAGTCACTACCTGTACAGCACCAAACTGGGCTGTGTTTTCTCTCCACAAAGGGAGAAAAGAAATGTAGTGAGAAGAGGCAGTGTTAGTCTGGGTAATTTTCAAGGTTATATTGAATCTCTATTACCCTGAAGGAAAAACTACTCCTTAACTCTTGCTCCTTTAAACTGAAACAGCCTTTGCTGGACATTGGTTTGTTCCACTTGCTTGACTATGATCCCAACTTCCATGAAATGGGAGGTGAGACTTTAATGTCTTCAGAGCTTGTGCTTACTATAAAGCTTAAGCAATACAGAAACAAAAGTATGCAACGTTTTTCTTAGGGGATACAGAGCTTCTGAACAAAGAATAAAAAACAAAACACACCACCAAAAAAAAAACAGCCAACCAAAAAAAAAAAACCAAACCTACAACCAAACAAAAACAAACACACAACCACAAAACAAACAGGGAAAAAAAAAAAAAAAAAAGAAGGAAGCGCAAAGAAGATCCACTATCCCCTACCGCTAATGACTTCTAAACCAGCATAAGAACTTGAATCAGCAGGTCCAGCACTGGCCCCTGAAGGAAAACTCTCCTTTCTCAAAAGGTGTGGGACACGTAGTAGATGAGCTCAGGTAGCAATTCATATTGCACTCAACGGGGAACTTTTTTCTGGAATACTCAAAGTACAGGAGGCAAGAATAATGACTACATTCCTCTGGACTGGCTGAGCTCTCCTTACGCAAACACTTACAGAACCAGGAATTTCCAGGGTATCTCCAACTCCAAGCTGTGTATTTATAGAGTGTCCCAGTTCTATAAATTTAAAACCAAATTTCATCACTGTAATGGCCTTTAGTAATATGAGATACAGAGAGCAGATAGGATCTGCTGCAATGCACTACTTTAAATGCTGAAACATCCTCGTGATTGAAGCATTTCCAAGAAAGTTTTCAGTTGCATTTCCAAGAAAGTTTCTGAAATCAGAAGACCGTCTCTCCTCTCCCCATGACTTTAAAGAATTATATGTTGATAACTGTGCAGCTGAAAGTGAGTACGAGGAGATTACATAGTGAATCAACAAACCCCAAAGCTCTAAACTCATAGATAAAATCTCTCAGGTGGGATAGAAGAAAATTGACAAGTGACGCCAGTATTTTTGATGTGCTTTTTAGGGAGCAATGCTTCCTTAAACTCACTAACAAACCTGAATATCTAGGCTCCAACTCTGGGTATTAAACTAAAATCAAATCAAACCAGATGACAAAGCAAACCCAAAGCAGAACCCGTTCTAATACAATAAAAAGAAACGATGTTGCATGAGGTGAATGGAAGGACTCTTGTTGGGGCATGGAAACCAGGTTCACACGGGAAGCTCAAGCTAAATTTGCCAAGGTTTCTTAAGCTGATCCCATTGCCTAAACAACTGGCCAGACTCAAAAACTTTTCAGTGAATGCTTTTCAGTGAATGAGAAGTCAAGCAAGGATGTTACCTAGCATACACATGACTTGCTCAGAGATATTTAACAGGTTTTTCTTTTTAGAAACTAGCTTTCCAAGGAAATACAAACAGAAGGCCTACAGCTGGCGAAAAAAGAAAAAAAAGACACGTTCATTTCCATAATCCAGTTTATGATTAAGCCTTTTAAATCTGAAAGGACAAAAGGAACAGGTTTTATGAAATCTTTTTGTACATGTCCCTTATTTGCATACCCTGTGGTTCTTTCTTTATCTCCCTGATAAAAAGTGTGATCTGGCTTTAACCAACACTGGCCACAACAAGATTTGCACACAGGAAAAATGTCACCACATGTGAATATGTGATACCAGCAGTGCCTTGACTGCTGCTTCTATTTCTTCTTGTAACAGCAGCTTCCTATTTCTTCTTGTAACTTATTCACTTCTGCTGCCCACTCTGCACACTGTGGTTAATAAAAATCTAACAGGAACTAAGGTCATAATCAGAAACTTTTTGTAAAATGTACAGCTTTACTTCCTCTTAAGAAAAATTTCTTAAGCTGCTCTTTAGTTCTCATCATAGCCTTTTATAAATTCCTATTTTTTTCTGGGGAGTTTCATTCAGGCAATACACATGTATACTGCTATTTATCAACTAATAACCAAGATACAAGGACTAAGTGCCTCCTCAAGCCAGAGTTTCCCAACTTGTCTTTTAAATAGCTATAAATGCAGAGATAACACTTCTTATTCTTCACAGATACACATTTTCTATATAATTTTCATTACTCACGTCCCACACTGAGTTACTGTACTATGCCAGTACTGATATAAGAACTATCTAGAAAAAGCGTGAACGTACAGGGAGGTTATTTCTGGGAAAAAAAAAAAAAAAAAAAAAAGACAAGAAATCGGGCAAAGCCTATTGCAGACACATTTTTAATGTATTTTATATTTATCTTCCTTAAAGAATAAACACTTCTGAAGAACAGCAGCAAATGACCACAGAAATTTCTTATTTACTGATGCTGATCCCAACAGCTGCCTGTGGCCTAACCCCATTAACATCACTGCTTGGGAAGTTGGAGGGGGCAGCAGTGGCAGGAAAATGGCTGGAAGGTCTTAATGGCACTGTGTAACACCTTGTGTGCTTCAAACACCTGTTGAAATAAAACCGCAGTTTCAAACCTGCCTCTGTGTAGAAGGTGCGTTGTTTCTGTGATGCTGCTCTGGTGGCTCAGGCACAGTTCTGGCCACACATTTGAGCCGCAGTTCTCCTAAGAGCGCTCCAGAGCATGGCCTCTGGCCGGGCATGGGCTGCCCTCGCTTGCCAGAGCTGCTGCTTGCTGGCACCTGGTCCCAGCCACTGACCTGGAGGAGATCCTGGCCACCACGGGCAGGGCGGGGATTTACTGGGTCCCCTCTGGCTGTCTTTTTTCTACCAAAGATTTCCTCATACTTCTTGGGAGCACACCTCTGCTGCTGATGCTCCTGTGAGGACAGACATGGACGAACAACCTTTAGGTCCAGTGACAAGACTGCTGTGACATCCTGGTGCTTACCGTGACGTGCAGCAGCCTCAAAGAGGCTGGGAAAGCACTCCAGGACAGCACACATGCTACTGGAAACTATGGCAGCACCTCACTGATACAGGGGCTCTCAGGTTTTAAAGCGAATTATGTCTATGCAGACAGTAGCATGGATCTCAGCCCTGTGTTGGCCTTTCATTTCTCATCACACAATTTCTTCCTGAGACGAGGCTGTGCGGAAGATATGGTGAGGGAAGGGCATTTTGAGGGAGGAAAGGCTGTGGCTTTGCATGCTGTCAGCACTTCCTCTTCTTTCTACTTCTTTCCTCCCCATCCATCTTCCTGAGCACTATTTAGAGTTAAGAAGCAAGAGAACTGAAAAGGATGAAGACTCTCTCCTCTTTTTCACAGAAAGTAATAACCTTCCTGACGATCACGTCTTTTCTAGGAGAAATAACAGGTATGCTTTCTCTTCACATAAATCATTCAAATTTTCTCATTTCTCACTTCAGATATTTGTTTTTTTTTTTTTTTTTTCCTTCTTTGTTGCTTTAAGTACATTTGGTAGAAGTATCTGAATGCAGAAGTATCTGAATGTACTTGATCAAGCAAGTGGCTATGGCCATGCTTCCACCCCTGAAGGGCTGCGTTTAACAGCTGTCTCAAGAGTACTTCCCTGCCTCATAGCAGCTCTGTGAGAAAGAACTGATGTGCTGATGGACAGGTGAATGGGGGAAGAGGAATGAGGGAAGGCTTTGAACAAGCTACAGAGTGACTTGGAAATGTCAGAGCACTAACCCCAGGGTCAGGGCTTTAGCAAGTACCCTTTAGTACATAGGAAACTTAAGCAGCTGAGGCAGGATGTCAATAATAATATTTCTTCTTGCAGCTGTCTATCATTTCCTCCAGTTACTCCAAGTGTTGATAAGTAGACGTAATATTTATTGAGAGTTTTCCCAGCCAAAGTGACAGACAACTTGCAAACGCTATCTTTTTTGATTTGTTTTCAGTTTTGCTTTTTCTAGGGTATTACAAAGTATGAGACTGTAAAGGCCAATTACTTTGCCTCAACACACCCTGCCAGCGTTGGTTATGCATATCCGGCCCTATTTAAGACTTTGCAGCTAACTGGGGGGACTTGACTTCAATGCGCTAGAATCCTCCAGTGTATTAAGAAAAATTTTAAATATATATTGACATACACTGTTGGCTATGTTTGATACCTGCTGCATAAAAATATCAAAGGTGGATTCTAGTTTTACATATGAGTAGTTTCCGCTGCCTGCATTAAACGTTTGCAGAAGCAGAGGATTGCATTTGTGCCCCGCAAGGTACAAACAGCAGGCTAAATCCGTCATGCAAAACGTAGTGGCTGATCGCAGCTGTTACTTCTCTAGTTAAACTATGTGGCCTTTTTAAAGTACAGAAATGTCTGTCTGTACCCTATTTTCATCTAGTAGCACTGATGTGTCCAGAAGCGTTCACAAAAATGCTCTGTTCAGAAAAGCCTTTATCTATGCCTGTACTGCATCCCTTGATCAGTGTTAGTATTGCTTTTTTCCATTACATTGCTCCAACCCAAGGCTGTCAATGCTGTTCAGAAGGCTTTATCCTAGAGAGTACTGCCAGGAGTGCAGGAAGAGTGAGAGCTCAGCACTTGATGCTGGTGCTGGGAAGAAGCTGAACACACCCAAGGGGAACACAGCAGCATACCCTTCCTTGCAAGAAAGGATCCATCACTGCATTTGCAATACGTTCTGTTGTCAAAAAAAAAAAAAAAGAAACAAAACCATAACATTGTATCCAAGTGATAAGACAAGGGGAAATGGCCTGAAATTGCACCAGAGGAAGCTTTGGGTGGATCTTAGGAGAAATTTCTTTAATGAAAGTGTTGCACAGCATTGGAATAGGCTGCTGAGGGTAGTGATTGAGTCACCATCCCTGGAGGTCTTCAAGAAACGCCTAGATATAGAACTCAGTAGCACGGTTCAGTGGTGGACTTGTACTAGGTTAAAGGTTGGACTAGAAGATCTTTGAGGTCTTTTCCAACCTGACTGATTCTAAGATTCTATGATCTCACCAAGAATTTTAATGATCAGACTGTCTTTCCAGATCACTTTGCTTCACCAACCATTTAAATATGCTTCACAGGCGAAACTTTCTTTCATCGACAAGAACATGGAAATCTTGCACTTCAGTGCAATCAGCAAGCTGCTAAAGGAAAAGCAGAAATAGCTTGGTATATAGCAGACGACGATCTGCAGCAATTTAAGTTCATTAACTGCTCTTCCAAGGAGCCTCCTTCCTCATGTGGAAAAAAAGGGGGACCTTCAGGCTGCAATGACACCTTACAAGTGACCCACATACCCCCTGGCGGAGGGCTGTTTGCATGTGGAGCAGTTCCCAGTGACGGAACACCAGCAACTTGCCCGCTGTTTCACAATGTCTCTCACTGCAGGCACTACAACTTCTTTCTTACACAGAGGATTTACTCCACACAAGGTGAGTGATGCTTTTTAAACAGTGTGTATTTCCATACTCCTCATAATAAGCCTGTCTTCAGCTCAGATGCCCACTAAGAGTATTGGTAAACCTGCATTAAAAAGGAGACAATTCCAATAACGGTGCTCTGTGGCGCTATCTAGGCCTCTTTTCTTACTGCATCTTAGATACAGAATTCTTTGGAGAAGATGCTCAGTAACAGGATACATAACCCCAACGTGTGGCTCAAACAGAACACTAGGAGAACAGGAACCTAGGAAAAACTGAGGAAGTCAATGGCTGAGAACTGTAAGAGAAGCTGCTGAAAACATTAAATACATATCAAAGAAAACTAGAAATAAGAAATTCTAGTTGGCACTTCACACTTCTCAAAGTTTTACGGTTTCAGGTTTTTAAAAACATTTGGATTAGACCTGTGAAAGCTTTCTGAGGATAGGGTGTTGTGCCAGACTGGCACACTGGTGACATTAGGGAGTTCAGTTGATAACTCTCCAATTTAACCCAGGAAAGCACAGATTTGCTAAGTAACACCCCCAACGGTAAGAACAGTGTGACCAGGGACACACCACTGACAGCATATGCTACTGCGTTAACAACAGACTACTTTGCTTTTTGTATGCTTTCTTAAATTATCACAGCATCATCCTTTTTGAGGCAATACTGCCTAAAAATGTATGTAGAAGCCAAGCGTTAGAATTATTACCAAGAACTCAGTTATCTCAATGCCAGGTAGTTAGTTTGGTATCATTAATGAATAAAATAATTGTTATTCAGATGTAACAGAGCACAAGTATTTTAACTGAATTACAAAATGCTGTTTAATCTATGTGTAAAACGCTGTTTAATCTATGTCTGAGATTGCACAGTTCTTCATGCAGCTTTCACACTTCAAAATATTGCCAGGTTAGACTCACTTGCACCATTTTTTGTTTGTTTTTCTGTTCATTTCCTCAGTTTCAGAAAGCAAGTCCTTAGACAGCGTTCCTAAAACACCATACAGCAGCCTGGTATTTGAAGACAACATCATTTTGTCATGTGAATTTGAAGCTAACTGCTCAGGACAATGTTTTACTCTGTATTGGATCAGAGCTGCGAAAACAAGTGAATGCATTTTTTCTCTAGCACATGAACCTGGAACCCCACGTTTGACCTACAATGAGCATTGCTGTATTGATGAAGACGTGCATGGACGATTATTGAACACTACTGACTTCAGTTCAACTGACAAAAAAAGCAACGTGACTATTCTGAATGTTACTAGTGCTGACAGTGGAGAATATTTATGCATTGTTGCTATCTGGATAAATGGCAAACATGTGTGGAGAGTTGCTAATAACCTGTCTGTGGAAGTTCGGAAAGATAAAACTACATGTAAGTTGAAACTGTATTCGTAACAGACTGTAACTTGGAGAGGTGACAGCTATCCTAGTCCAAGAAATTGCACCTGGTTGTCATAAAGATACTGTATTCTATCACTAGATTCAGTCATGCAAAACCCTACCTCCCAAAAATATGATCAAAAAAATGAATTTTTTTTCTTTTTAACAAACGAATTGGTTGTTCTTTAAATAACTTAAAATAAAATAGAGCAACTCTGCATCATTAAGTAGCAGCATGTCACAGACTATTTGTCTGCTATTTCACACAGAATACTTTGTGGATGAATTATTAAATTGCATCACATAAAAATCAACTCCATATTTGTAACAGTTGTACGGGCATGAAGAAAAATAGGAAAATGAATGACAATGTAAGTGGATGATTGACTCACCATAATTTCTTTTATGATCCATGTTTGAAGAGTGCCAAGTGTGAAAACAGTCTTTCACTATCGTATTACTTGTTGCCAACCACTGCCTAGATGTGCGTTACCATCATTCAGCCACCTTACTGCCACAGAGCACTGAGCCTAAGGACCTGAGAAGTTATGGGAGCAGGACAGGTAGCACTGTAGGCTGCATCCTGTCTTCTTAAGGGGAGGCAAAAAATAGGAAGACCTTGCCTACCTTCCTGCTCATGCTGTGCTTTGAGAATACTGCAGTGCCACTAAATATCAATAGTTTTGTTTGTTTTTTACATGAAGGAAATTTGCCCAGAGAAATCAAGATATTTCCCAGGATACAGTACCCTGGAGTCATCCAAAATAAGATTTATATGTAAATTATTTTCACAGTAACTAAAGATCAAGTGATCACCTGTAAACCACTATAGATTATATTTAAAAAAAATAAAAATCTATCTTGACCCAGAATTCACTATCACATCACATTCTAAATAATATATAAATTTTATTTTATTTAGATATACAGTGGTATATCGCCTCTGGAGCTATAGCTGGGATTATTTTTCTCTGTGTCGTAACATGGCTAACCTATCTCAAGACAGCCAAATCAAAAGGTAAGGAACATGTTCTATTATTTTGTTGAATTAAAGCTAAGTATCATTTGTATGAATATTTTAATTACTGAAGTTTCATAATTTCTTTTATCTGTTTCAGGAAAAAAATCATCCACAGAATTTAACAGGTATTTCCTTGAAAACGCTTATATCCTGGACTACTGAAAATTAATTTTAAAGTTGCTTATGTTTGAAAGACATGACTATAAACAGACCTTTCCATCCTTTTCATTTTAGATATTATGATGTTGCTGGAATGCCAGAAGATGAATGTAAGCAAGAAGTTTTGAACAACCTTCTAAGTGGTTACCTTCAAAGTAGATTTATCAAGGTTTATGTATACACAAGGGCTCAGGTGGAAGTTGCTTGTTGGCAGTTACAACAACATTTAGAGGATGCAGGCTCTTCAGCATTAGCTTCCTTACAACACACTCTGTCCCCATCTCCAAGGGATCATGTTTACATAGCTTCCAAAGTGAATTTAAAGATGATCTTGATATAAGAAACAAGCACACACATGGGGGTTACTGCACAGAGAGCTATTCTTCAGTAGCCGTACACTGCTCCAAACTTACCCAGGTACACAGGCACACTATTGTCTGTGTGTATTTTTCAGTATCATGCTATCGATTCTTCTTGGCAATTGAAATATACTAAGTGAACCAGGTTAAGTAAGCTGTAGATATTTGAGGAGACCAATAGACACCAAATACTATAAGAAGCTCTATTTCATAGAATGGTTTGGGTTGTATGGGAACTTGCAGGATTTTCTCATCATGTCTCTTTATTCATGATTTGCAACCTTGGTCAAGTTAAAATTTCCCCACCTTAGGCTTCTGTTCTCCAAATGAAAGAAGAATGCAAGCCCACTGTTTCATAAGGTGGGAAGATGTACCAAAGTGCCAGTCAGTATACCGTAGCTGATAGATTGCTTATCTTAATTCAGACTTAGAACAGAGTATGAGTTATCATTTGATTGCAGGGCAGAATGGATTCGTATTTATTAATTTACTAAAGGGGACAAGTACTTTTTCTTTAAATATCAAAATAAGGAGTTTTAACCCTGTGAAATTCTTATATCCTTTTGTTTTTCACAGGTTCTCCATATGCAACAAGTTGTGTCAGTGACATGCAAAGAAGTGAGCACATTTATTGCCATGTAGCGGGGACTTATGCAAAAGTCTCTGCCACAGATAACAACAAGGCTTCTGGGACAGGACTGGAAGATATACATACAGTATATGCATATGCTGGTAAATAAGTAAGCTTCAGCTACATCAAGATAGGAATTTGCAAGTGTTTTTTTTTTTTTTGTTTTTTTTTACAAAACACATGGCAGACTGAATAACATCCTGGCTAGATGTGTACTAGCTTTATCACTAGAATGTATACTCACAGATCAATACATTTCCGATATGTGAATCACCAAATAAAATGTGTGTTTTTATTTATTTAAACTATAGCAATATGGAAAAGGTGTTTCTTTCTTTCTGCCTCTTCTTCTACCAATAAAACTGTGGGTTATAGGTTCTGTTTCAGGCTGAAATGCCTGCCTAACATGGATGAGTACAACTCATCCTCTGCAAACTTTACACTAGTAATGTGTATGAGCTAGGTGGTCACTGAGCAAGACTGATGCTGTACACAAAACATGCAATATGGGAAGTGCAAGGAAACATGCAGTGATCTTGCTCCATATGCAACGTTGTCATCCTGCTAGGGCAGGAACTGTCCCTCCAAGCACTTCTGGGACACCAACTGAAACAAAATGGAAGTCTGTGGAGAAGGGTCCCTGGCTGGCCACCCAGAAAAAGCCATCAAGAGCAGCTTTCACTGAACGAGAAATCTATGAAAAGAGTCGGCAACTTGCTTCTTCATTCATCTAGAAGCAATATTTTTTGGCAAATTCTGAAGTTGCTGAGCTGCAAATACTTTTGTAAAACAGTGCAGATTTGCACACGTTTTAATAGTTGGGTAACATGAAAATATTTTCTGGGAAGACTGAATATTTTAGTAAATGCAAAACACATTTCTGATCTGTAGTTTATATGTTTTTTGTTTGTTTGTTTCAAGTTTGACTGAAGTTTTTCTAAAAAGCATCTTATCTACTTGATAATAAGATAATATTAGATGGACCTGAATTGACACTTTGAATGAATTTCACAAACTACTGAATAGACTTTACACACAGGTTTCTTTTTTCCTTACAATCTTAACCTATGTAAATTTACTACACAGATTTCTTTGTTATCACCATTACATATGACAGGAGGTTCCAACTGTTCTTCACTGCACGAGTGAAAGCTAAATACTTTGTGTTAGCCTGCTGGAAACCTGAAGTGTATGTAAAACTTAACTGCCCGTACACCAAATTCTCACCTCTAAGGTTTAAAGACCTGTTTAGTCTCCAGGACTTAACTGGAAACAGAATTATGTCAGCAATTACAGAATAATAACGTTACTTAGACTCATTAGGGAAGTTAATGATACAAATGAGAAGTTATAAAGATTATCTTGACTTTGAAACCCGATCATTTACATAGTGCAGTTTTATATTGTGGATGTTTATTTTGTGTCCACTGAATTACATCAGTATGTCAAAACTGTAATCGCATTAGAGAAAAAGTGTGAAAGAACACATAGAGCAGTGTACTCATATTACATCAATTTAACATGAAACACAATCTTGATTCAGTTTCTACATTTTCCTGCTCTACTTTCTCAGGTTATTAGCCATCACGGGCAGAGAACGCTCTCCTTGTCTCTGAATTAAAGTGCTCAAAAGACATATATTCCAATAATGGAAAGTTCTAGTGAGAGACACGAGGGCATAATTTTTTTCATATTTGTAGGGAAGGGGTTCCTCCTGTGACCTTCCCTATGGCACAAGAAGTTCAGAGGTAAGTGAAAGAACACTGAGAAACGCAATGCAAGTCTGCTATAGAATTGGCCACAGGGTGTCACCATTACTCTTGTCAATGAACGAAAAATGCCTGTTAAACCTGTGATCCATAAATGTTCTAATACCACTGACGTGGGACTGCAAGCAATTTAAACAATATTACGCATTTTGACAAACAAAACAAAACACGCATTCCAAAGACATTGTTTCCTAAAGTTTTAATAAAGGCAGATGTTTCATTAATCACAGAATCATCTAGGTTGGAAGAGACCTCCAAGATCACCTAGTCCAACCTCTGACCTAACGCTAGCAGTCCCCACTAAACCATATCACTAAGTTCTACATCGAAACGTTTTTTGAAGACCTCCAGGGATGGTGACTCCACCACTTCCCTGGGCAGCCCATTCCAATGCCTCACAACCCTCTCAGTAAAGAAGTTCTTCCTAATATCCAACCTAAACCTCCCCTGGCACAACTTTAGCCCACTCCCCCTCGTCCTGTCACCAGGCACGTGGGAGAACAGACCAACCCCCACCTCGCTACAGCCTCCCTTGAGGTACCTGTAGAGAGCGATAAGGTCGCCCCTGAGCCTCCTCTTCTCCAGGCTGAGCAACCCCAGCTCCCTCAGCTGCTCCTTGTAAGACTAGTTCTCATTAGACTTGTATCTTCTATAAACCATAACTTTCTAGGAAGGTGTAGCAAAGTAGAACATTTAAAATGCAGGTAACTGAAAATGGTAGAAGTTAAATATTTTATGCTATTGCCACGTTTTGAAGAGGTAAATGCTAACTTGTTTACAAAAATAATTAATAAACATTATTCAGCTCACAAAGGTCTTATGAGGGAATCAATCACTGTATTTTATACACTTGAATACATGAAGCACTATGACCCAATTCCACACATGCTTTCCTTCCTGAGATTAATCTCACTAAAACGAATGTGGCAGCTTGCAGCATACAGTAAGCTGCTTGCTTACCTCTTTGCATGTGGAATGTTTTATGTTGTAAAATAAAAGCAATCACTGGTTTCTGGTATGGTCTCCTGGCAAAAAAAAAAAAAAAAAAAAAAAAAACACCACTGTGTAACATTTTAGGTTTCCAGTTACCATTACTAACAAGACAAAAGAACCACAGATAATATTATCACCATTAATTTGTATTGATGTACCTCCCTTCCCCAGAGCAAGGGGAGACTAGAAAGATCCAGATAGTACTGACACTGAGACAGAGCACAGTGCTGGAGCATTAGATCCCAGATCCATTTGGGCCCACAGTTTATAGATTTGTGCCCTTTGTTCCAGTAAATTATCTAGCAGCAAATCAATTATTTATGTTCATTAAGTTGCTCACTCTAGTTGTAGTGATTCCAACACCACACTGAATTCAAAACGTAATGAGAAAAAAGTGAGGAAGGAATTTGGCATTACTCTGTCCCTGAGGCTCTGCTGCCACCTGATGTCACCACTACTCTTGTCGAGTCAAGGCAGGCAGTGAGGCTGCATGTCTGCACGAATTGGCAGCTCTGGAAGTGACTTGAGCAGGCAGGGAGCACTGAGGGAGATCATTCAAGTTATTTTGATAAGGCAAAAATGACAACTGCTGTCCAGAAGATATAAGACAAAGACAAGAAATAGAGAGATTTGGTTAAGTATGAGCCCCTCTGTGGTCTGCTGAGGGCAGGCTGGGACTGCTCAGTGTCTGTGCACAGCCAGGAACCCCACAAAGCAAACACCAGACCAGAGGAGGAAGCCCTCCTCCACCTGCAGCATTCACAACAAAGCATAATGAAATAGGAGAAACTCCATAAATAGGAATACAGTTATCCAATACAAAAAGCCAAGCAGAGGCCAAAACACACATCTAATGATGACTGTGAAGCTTTTTCAGGGGCAGTGACAGGCAGAAAAGATGCAAGGTAAGATCTAAACAAAGGGGCTAAGAGTGGAGTCACCTATGTTGTTGCAAGGTAGTAACTTCACGTCTGGCAAGAATGATAGAATATCAGGGTATGACGAACTGAACAGCATGATTTTCATAGAGATATTTTAATCACCATTCAGAAAGTTATGAAGGAGAAATAAAAGTTCACGACTACGTTCACTTGAGCACCTCTCACTATATAAGCATTCAGAGAAGCACATTAAGGCCCAGCAGAACAGCATCTGGCTTTCAGGGTCTTCTCAGCCCAGAGGCATGCGGGCACTGACTGCAAGTGACAAACAAGCTCTACTGTTATTACTCTGCTCACAGCGGTAGGTAGTGGTTAATACTCAAACTTCTACACATACATACGGCACCTAAAACATGTCTTAAATTTGGCATCTAAACAAGCCTGCTGCTTCACAAATGATAAACTTGGTTTTCCTAAGAGTTTAAACACACTTAAAATGCTTGACTCAGTGAAACCACAGTCACAAAGATGTCTGATACAACTACAGTACTGGCCAAAACCAGACAACACCAGAACAGCTTGTATGCATGCTAAGACTTCTTGTAAAAGTTTACTATACACTAGATCAATGTCTTTGTGTGAGGTTAAAAAAAAAAAGTACAGAGAAGCATTAATGAAGTTAGTGCAAAAGAGAATGTGTAAGCAATCAAAAGTAACACAATATCCTAGCTCTTGCAAACTGCAGCCAATTTGTGCTCCTACTTCCAGGTAAGTAGAGTAAAAGTCTTTTTTCCTGTGCAGACTTCGCTCAAGACAATGAGTTAAATATATTAATTAAGCCTGGTTAACTATCATCTTTAATTCACATATTATATAACTTGTTTTCACCCCCAAAAGCCAAAGAATCCTTTGCAAATAGACATTCTTGCTGCACGTTAGTTAAGTCTAAGCACACTGATACCATTTCATTGCTTGCAGTACTATAAGAATTCGAGTTATAGGAAATAGCGCACTATTAGTTTCAGTCCTCTCTCAATATCATGCAGCAAGCCAGCAACAGACATCACAGTTCCTGCTTATCTTCCTCAAACATCAAGTTTTAAATTATGCCACAGCAGCAAATAACTGCTATTTATACAAAGGGTGCTGCTCAAGTGTTCTATAAATGAGTATAGAGGAAGGGTTGTGCAATATCAACTCATAGTTAGTATTTAAATTTCTGCTCGTTTACACTTTAGGCAGGTTTCATTGCTGCTGTCTGCAGAGAATTTCAAAGCTCAGATTTTAGTGATTCACTTCAAGTGTTTTTATAAATAACACTGTTTTAAAAAAAATGAGAAGTATTTGTCAAGGAAGTCTTCTGGGAAAAAAATTGTTTTTCGACAGAGTATTTCATTTTTAACCTACAGAAAGAACAGATTTTGGTCTGTCATAAACAAATATTCAGGAAGCGAAATGTTCCTGTTCCAGTTGACTAGGCCTTACAGGCGTCCCTCAGAAATACTGGGAAAATTATCCCATTGAGGAAGATCTTCAGTTTAGAACGTAAGATATTACTACCTTAGATAAAATGGCACCATTTACTTATATCAGTGGTTGTTTACATCATACATATAAACATGCCTTGTAATTAAGCCTCAGTTCCACTGATAACACAAGCGCCATTTTAAACAGCCATTCTGATTTTCCCGAGGGAGTTTTGAATTATTTTTCTAAAGTTATGCGGGGCAGATAGAGCATACATGCCTTCAGCACAGAGGTAGGAAGAAGGACAACATTTAAGCCCTGCATGTATTCCCAGTGTTTCCCAGCCACTTTGCCTTACATAGCTCTCTACCCAACACGCTGCTTTTCACAGAACCCACTCCAGGTTCTCCATACTGATTTAACAGACGCCCAAATCAAGATTGGGAACCTTGCCTGGTCAGTGCTGCAGCCTCATCTAAACCTGGGCTCCTGTTGTTAGCTCCTGGTCATTAAAGCCCTAGAATTTCCATTAAGTTAACATTGGAGAGATGCAATTAAGTCTTGCAGACCTCAGAAAGAAAAGAATCAGAAGCAGAACACTGCAGAATATTTTTTTTACCATACTAGGTTTTGATCTTATTTTCTTAGAATTCAATAGAATTTTCCCCAAAAGAAAACTCTAGAATCACAGTGCAAATTCACAAAATGATCAAAAAGTAAAATTGAAGACTTACCCGTCATCTTCATCTACCTTGTTTTGTGTCTCAGCTTCATCAGTCTAACAGTTACACTCCTGTTTTTCCTAAAGACTATGCAGTACCTATTGAAGAAAACAGATGCATGGAAAATACTTGAAAACACCTTACTAGACTTAGAATTTAAGAAGTATATTTCTCAAATAATTAGCCTGAATACATGCTAGCACCAACAAGATGCTCTACAAACTTACAAGCTTCATTAAAAAGAAAAAAATTAAAAAGCCAGAAGTTCTACAAGCATTCATTTTCTTAACAAAAGAAATACCATATTAAAACCCTGTCCAAAATTCCGTTATTTCTTCCCTAAAGGTAAGCTA
This sequence comes from Aythya ferina, assembly GCF_964211825.1. Taxonomy (NCBI): domain Eukaryota; kingdom Metazoa; phylum Chordata; class Aves; order Anseriformes; family Anatidae; genus Aythya; species Aythya ferina. The sequence goes on along the minus strand of NC_140307.1, from coordinate 17,338,973 downwards.
CCTTAGCTAGGCAGATACCAGTTCACTGAAATAAATAAATTCAAAACAAACAAAAAAAGCTACCACTCTAATAGAGCCAACATACTTAACAGAGCATCTCTATCTTTCCTGTTCCTGTTCTTAACCCTAAAATACAGTCATTCTTCCTCAGGTGGGACTCCATCAGTGTCCTGCTCTTTATCACCTGGCAACTCCAAATTCATAGAACAAACAGCCTTCCTCCTCCTCAAAGGAATCCTAACATGTTCTTAAAGTTGCCCCTTCTTCCTCAAACTAGAAAATTTATATAATGATATTGGGATTTGGTGCTGAATTTGACAACACAATGCATGAAATAAAGAAGCTGTTATGCGCAGACAAGGAAGCAGCAGAAAACACAGAGCAGCTCAGAACACATCAGAGAAATGAATGATTTACTGGAGTGACTCAACTTCAGGCCAGGTCAACAGTAAGGAAAGACGCCTTACTGCCAAACATCTGCTCAGTGAACTATCCAAATCGAGATCATGCTGACAAGGCAGTAATCAGTCCTGTGTCACAAAATACCCCAAAGCAATGACCAGTAAGTTAACACCTCTGTTTGGCTTACATAAGACAAATTCAGCTGATTCCCATTTTGCAAGAGACATTTGGGGAGATGGTGTTTCTGCAACATGCTTATCTGGGGATTTCTGGGTTTTGACACTCAAAACCTTCAGAATCATCAGTTTAGATGAGTTCATTACACAACATTTTAACTTTAAAAAATAAAAATTAATACAGGACATACTCTAAAATCTTACAAAATGCTCGGGTGATTTATTAAAAACCACACTCCTAAGAATAAAATGCTTATAAAACCTACTCTTAGGCATATAACCTTATTGGATTCCCCTAAGACTTAAGATACCAGGTGATAAAAATCTCTGTAAGACATGGGCTTTAAATTACTGGAGCACTTTTAAAAATTGTACTATTATTAACATACTTGATATACTGATCATCATCATACACTGAAATCTGTGGGTTATAAATATCACTACTACAGACAATGCATCAGCAAACTGATAGATTGAATTAAAATATTCAAGCCATCTCAGCTACTTACAAGCTATCCTTGCAGCCTGACATTAGCAATGTCGTTATTCCCTCTGAGCTGCCGCACCGCATTAACTTCATAATTAAGCAGGAATCCAGAATAACAGTCTTGACCGTGACAAAAAGACAGCCTTGAATTACAGCCATTAAGGAGATGTGCAGCATTTTTGTTTAGACATCCCAGAGGATTTATTAGAAGCAAGAGCTTCAATTAAAAATTAAGATTACTTATGTGAATTAGCAAAAACAGGAACACTGTTTTACTTAGATATTCTATGTACACAGTATGAACAGACAACTCCCTGAAAGCTCGGCTTCATTAAGGGAAGTCCAGGTATTCAAACATCTCTGGTTGAAAAATCAACTTGAAATATGACAATAGAAAGCTTTCAGTAAGCTCCCTTATGTTTCTTGCTTTATTTGCCTGGCCTAGAAAACCATGTGTTTTTTTTTTCTGCTCTTTTCTTGTATCAAATGAGTCAAATTCAATACCAGTACCATTAAAAAACTAAGGATTTGGCTTCTTGTATCTATGCTAGTAAGACATGCAGAAGAAGACACTCCCAGGGTAGGAATGTAAGACATTCCTAGTACATTGTTCTAATTGCTAGACAAATTTTAGGTCCATTTTTCATTCTATTTTGATCATTATCTTTTGTTTTACACTTAGTCGGTAAAACAGCCAGTGGTTTAAAATTCCTCCTGCAAACCAAATGCTATAGGAAATACCTGAAAGCCTACCCAAACTTGAAAAAAAACCTGCAACTTAACTAAAATGCCTGAAAAACAAACAAACAAACAAACAAGCAGTTTCTTCCTCTCTTTACTTTATGGCCTTACTCTCCTCTTTTAAAAATTTTTCATCCTGTCTGCCATATTAAAAGAAATTTTAGAGCAAATTTGTTCATAACAGCTGTAGGAACTAACTGTGCTGTTTTACATGTAATTCAAGCACACTGAAAGAAATTTTCATCCACTCATATGTAAAAACAACAACAAAACTCTTAGTTTTACTGAAGAACAGAGAAGTTTTGTTTTATTTTATTTTTATTTCTATTTTATTTATCACCTTAAAATCAAAGGCAGGTTTATTATTGGGAAGGTCTTTCCTTTGTGCATGTGTCTGATTTCATTGCTACCAAACAGTTTGCTCATAAAGTAGTTACTTCAGATATCTCTTCTTCTGATAGGTGCTTGAGTGCTGAGATGAGTCACATACGGCCAAGGGTTTTATTTTCTATGTATTAGTTAAACATTTGATTATAAGACACCATTCATCTGAATACGCCATTCCCACTCTGGTGATGAACTCAGCTCTGTGGCACTTGCTGTTCAGCAAGGTCTCATTTTAGTCAAGCACCTTTCTTGAACATTCTTGAACAATGTGCAGGTAAGTGGGTCTTAAATAGGTGCTTAAAATAAACACACATGCTTTGCAAAACATACTGATCAAATCTTACATAACTCTAAAATCTTTTGAGACAGAACAGTCGAGGTTATGAGAGGTTACCACCCTGGTGGTAATCACACAACCTGGAGGTTATCACACAAGCTTCTCTTGCCAGCTCAAAAAGATCAGGTATTCTTGCTATCTGCATCTGGCTTATTCAAAGTGTATATGGTGTTGTATAGTTATTTTCCAGGGATGATGTGCATCACAACCCACCCCAATAATCCCTCAGGAGTATCATCAATAAACAATATTTGTTTACTGTCAATAAACAATAACGCTAGCTGTCAGTGAGTCATAACCTCAAGGTTGTGACCTCAAGGTCACAAGCCCTTCCTCCTCTGCAAGAAAAGAACTAGAACCCACTGGAGCTGAGCACTGGGAGAAGAAACCCAGTGCTTTAGACTTTTTTTTTCCACTTGCAACAGTCAGAACTGCTTTTGTGCACTCTTCTGCTTCATGATTTATGCTACCGACACTACACCCACGTACAGTCCCTGGCTTCGCAGTCAGTGTGATGTGATGAGTAGACTGGCTGGTCTTCTTTGAAACCAAGAGTGAGTAGGAGAAAGTCCCACACACTTTGTCACAAACAATAACATCAGAAATGAAGCTGGAAGAGGGACCCGCTACTCCTACACACTTGGCTGTTTCCGAAAGTCCTAGGAGCCAGCGGATTGTTTCTGTTGGCCATGTTTGGAAAGTTGGAGCATGGTCCTGCTGTGCTGCCCACACAGAAAAACCTCGCTGGCACTCCTGAATACAGCAAAACCCACATCCCGTCTTCTTCAGCACTTTGGACGTGCTGTGCCTAGGTCCTCATTTCTGTATCTGAGGCAGCCGGATAAAATGGATCACATCCAGTGGTTTGAATTATTTGCAGTGAATTTTCCATCAAAACACGTATCTACAGGAGTTTCAGCTCCTCCCTCGGGTACACAACAGCACCCACTTCCTATCGCACACCCTCAGCGTCTCTGACCTCTAGCTCAGCTAAACAATGCTTTACTCACTCCTCCCCTGTGGTACAGTCTGCACATGGATGCACAGGGCATTTTGTCAAGATGTATTATAATGCTAATTAAGTACATTAAAAATAATAAAAATATACAGAGAAGGGATTGAAGAAATAGGCAGGCAGCATGAAGCAGCTGTCCAAGACAGGGAAAAGAATTCAGTCTGGCAGTGAACAGGCAACAGCAGACATTGACAAAGACATAACTGCTCAGCAAAGCATTTGCTTTGCTTAAGGTTGTACCTTATTTACGCTGAAGAAAAGTTACTGCTAAGTGCAGTCGCTTGATACTGAAGGGATATTCACTTCGGAGTCACAAGTCCTAATTTAAATGTGCTACAGAAATCTATCCTAATGCAAGCACAGCCTTCTGTCTGCATCACATAGGTTTTCAACAATGATCTTCAGATTAACAGTTGTTCAGACAAGAGGAAAACCAGTCTTTAGAGCCAGCCTCCTTCAGCGGGCACTTTCAAATAAAACTAAACTTTATGACTGACAACTGAGGTATTCAAGTATTTTTATGTGTAGCTGAGATGATCCAACAGACATCACTAAATGCACTGAAATGTACCCAGAACACTTACTATTTATAAGGTTGTAATTGCTAAGACTCCACTGATTGCTTAAGCAAACCCAGCAGCTGTGCTGTTTCGCTGGCCACTTCCCCAGCCAGAGCTCTGTAACTCCTCATCAGCAACACGACCTGCTAGCAGCTTGAGTGTTCCTTTTAGCCCAGGGAGGAACCCAGTTTGAAAATCTCCCTGCCTCTGAAGGATCCACAGACTCCAACCATGCTCTATTCTGACAACAAAATTACTCATTTTCCTTTCCATTCTCTGACTGCTGCCCTTTGCAAGACTTTCCTTGAAAAAACTGCCACCATCTGGAGACAAAGAGCATTTTTCACTGAGCCATGGCTGGCAGCCATTCTAAAGAGCTGAGCAGGAGAAACCCCAGTGCTGTCCCTGGCAAATCACTGTGGCACTTGCCCCTTTGTAGACTTGTGATGATAACACAAGCGATGCAGTTAGAGGGAAAGGACAAGATCTCATTTAAAACAGAAGGTGATACATGATGTCTGTTGTTCTGAATGCTTGAGAAGTACCAACTTCACCTTCAGCAGCAATTAATTAAAATCAAACCTACACGGACTGGACTGATTTATTTTAGGAGTGATACCGAGACTTTGTGGGAGAAGCTGAGAGAAGCACTGGGGAATGCTGGCTTTTCTACAAAATACGAATTGCACTTGCAAATTTGCAATCCTTGCATTCCATGACAAAATAGAGACCTGTAAAAGTAAAAAATTGTTTCTCCTCACAGCCATAGTAAAAATGAACCTATGCTTAAGCAGTAGAATTCTAAAAACAAACAAACAAACAAAACCAGCATTCTTTGCAGAGGAGAATATCCTGACTTTTTATTTTAGAAATCTTATCTGTAAAAATTTGACTTTTTAAGACTGGTCTGTTTGTATTCCTTGCCTCATCTCTATCTCCAAAGTTTACATGAATTTGCACTCAGTTTTGATACAACATTACTTAGCATTTCTGCTTGGGGGAAAAAAAAAAAAAAAAAAAAAAAAAAAAAAAAAAAAAAAAGAGGCATGTTTCAAACATTTCCATCTTTGAAAGGATTAGAGCTTAGCTTTACGGTCAAAGGCCTAATTAGTATGGTCTTTAAAGATAAAACCACCCTTTTTTTTCTGGAATTCATGTCATTTAAATTTTACCAGATGGTAATTTTTTCAGCAAAGAAAAATTTGTAGTGTGTTGCTTTAGGACAAGATAAATAAGGTTGATTTTTAGATGCTTTTAGATGAGGAACTGTTAAAGCCGCAGGCCTAACATGCAGATTTCTTGTCAACTTTAATTAGCTTCTGTGAACCTTAAATTATGTAGTTATTTAAAATTAACCAGGGTGAAGAAAAGCAGTTTTGCCAACTTTCTGCTGTTCACACTCATGCAAAAAGATGGCAAAGTAACTCTAATGCTGTGAACTCTGCGCCTGTGAGAAATGAATGCCAAGCCCTGGGATTACAAAATGACTCAAAAGAAGTGAAAATGACAGCGGCTGAAATGAGTGGAACACGTAATTCCTTATACAGAAAACAAAGTGGAAGTGTGCTAAGCATGGCATAAATAAAAATCTGCCAGTTTTCAACAGACAAAAAGCACCAGTACGGTGGATATGCTGAAAAACCTCTGTGGTTGTCTGATGTGACACCTAGTGACTGAGACTGAGCCATCAGATCCAGGAGTATCTGTACTTACGTAGCTTGAGCTCCAGTTACCAGAAGAGCCTAAGATTTCTTCTGGCATTTTCATAGTGTTGTTACTGCTGCCGCTTAATAGCTATACTCAGACATAATGTGTGTGTATGCTAACAACAATAAGGGATGAGAATGAAATTTGAAAGGTGTTGGCATTATAGAAATGACCATGTGCCCTGTTACACAAATCACTAGTTACACAAATTCATTAGACAAATTTTACAAATCCTTATTCTTCACATTAGAACACTGTTTAGACAGGCTCTCTGTTTCTGCTTCTTGCAGAGTGGAAGTGCAGCAGCTTTGTTATTTTTACACAACAATATAGTTTGTGCCCTTCTTTATCCTTTCCAACCACTGACCATTTGGGGAATGTATTGTTGTATATAGAACATCAAGTTTAATTACAAAAATAACCAGACTTCAAATCATTAATTTGTCCTTCAGTAGAAAAATCACCATCAAAGCTATCTGCTACGTCTTGGCAAAGAAGAAGCAATATATTATTTCAGGGTATTTTATAGAAAAAATTCAAGGTCTTCACCGATACATTCTCCCTCAGTGAGGCTGCTAGTGGTGCAAAATAAACCATAGAGAATAAATAATAGCATGAGACACCATTACTAACACTACATCACAATAAAAAAATAAAGGTAACAATTAAAGAGGTAATTAATTTAAGTTGCTTAACATTCAGATAAATGTAGGCATGTCTCACCTAACGTATACTGTAAGTTACCATTTAAAATCCTAGCCTACTCTGAATCCGAGCCTACTCTGCCTTCTTCTCTAAAAGAAGGAAAAGCAGACTTTTTTTTGACATGGAAGTCCTGGGGCACTGCAGTTGCACAATAATTAGATCAAAGTCAGAAAGTGCTGCAGGCACGTTAAAGCTGCATGTAAGACGGTCACTTCTTCCAGCCCAGTCTCAGGGCTGTCTTACCGTCTTCTGTCACATTAGGCAGGTGAGTGCTTTTGATCCCCCACAAGTCTGTATAGAAAGAAAATAAAGATATTCCTCGTGCTTGGGGATATTATAATCTTTGGACAATTTCAGCATCTTGTAATGACTGCACGAGTCGTTCTTAAGGTCCTTCAATCCCTGGTTCTTTTAACTGACCAATGTACTAGTCGGCCTTGTAAATGAAACTGGGAAACACGTTACAGTAACGAAGAGGGCCTTTTCCATAGATGCTTTATTTCACAATTCCAAGTCTGTTTCTGATAACTCTGTGCCTCACTCAAATTCTTGAAGTAGCACTTGAATGAAGACTTGTGCCTTTTGTACAAGGATGTATTTACTTCTTTGCTTACCAGATAAAGGAGCAACAGGAAGCATGCTGACATTAAATAAACACTATTACTGAAATTATTTTCTTATGCCTGACCTTCCTGTGAAGATATGTCATCTGTGCATACTGTTGTCTCTGTGATTATGTTGGCTATTCACAAATAAGACATGCACAACTGCCTTGCTGAATTATGTCCAACGTACATGACAAATGAACTGATGCTAAGGGGTTGTCCATAGTCTGGCCCCAAAGTACGAGGTGGGCTGGGAGACCCACAACAGCTTTTACAGCCTCTAATTGTGAAATGGATTTGCTCTCATCATTTTGTTTAAAAATGCATTACCTGGGGAGGGGTGATGGCTCCAAATCACCTGCCTGGATAATGTACTACAGAAAGAAGAATTAAAGCCCATAGGAGAATGAGTCTTATCTCTGGTGGGCATTGGAGTCTCAGGAAAGAGCCTCTGCTGGCCACAGGCTGTACAGCTTTCTTCCCAGTTGCGTACAATGTACTTTTACAAAAACATGTGCCACATGGGCTTTCAGAGGACTCAGTACAGTATGTGCTTATCTTTCTTTGCTAGTACATATAAGTATTTGTGAAATTGACTTCTGCCAGCCAGGATATCTACCAAAAGTAAACTCCAGCCTTTCCTGCTGTTCATGTGCATTCACATCAGCACCTTTGACTAGAAAGGAAAATCCTTTAGCAGGAATGCATCTGACTGAGCTGCCCGCTAGCACTTAAGGAACACAGTTTAATCAAGGAGTTTGGCTGCAGATTGCTGTTATAGAATATCTACAGCGTGCAATTTCCAAAGTGCCTATAAAATTTAATTTGCTAACATGAAAAACAAATAAGACATCCACAAACAGAAAATAAGTCAAGATTTATCAAAGAAATAGTTATGAATTATTCATTCAGTCTTTCTATTACTGGAATTTGGGGCTTCAGCACCACCCCCTGAAGAGTTTACCTTTTTCATCTCTTCTAATTAGCAATTATATTTTTATTGATCTGTTCTCAAAAACAGAGTAAACTTTTTGTTTTGTTTTTGTTTTTTACAAGCAAACCTACTAAAGTCTAATAGATTTATTATTAAACGAGTAATAATTCCAAAGACATCATTCTGAATACAAATGCCAGTGCACTGAGGAAGATGCAAAGATCAGGTGCCAGGAGAACAAGAGAGGTCCCAGTGCCCTCTAGGTTTGCACACGAGTACTTCCAGCTACAGGGGCTGCAAGCCGTGGCAGAGGGACACCCGGTGTTCTCCCTCCCTGCCATCAACTCCACCTCCTGCTGACGGGCACCCAGCCCGGAGCTGCTGTGCTGAGAGGTACTTTCCATCCTCTTCATCGCCTCCAGGGAGGCAGGTTTCCAGAGCCAGTTGTATATGACAAAGACCAAAGACACACAGTTCATTCTGAAGCTTCTCAGCCTTCCTGAAACCAGAGACCATTCAGGCATTGTGAACTGCCTCTCTTTCCAGCCATCACTTGGAGAAGGAAAGAGGTAGCCTCAGCAATACATCTCAGAGTACCCCCACTCTGCTTTCCCAACTGCTGTAAGGTATGCAAGCTCCTGAAGGGTTGCTGCCTAACCACAGCACCTCTCTCCTGGGCAGGCTGCTGCCAAGACAGCAACACCAGCTCCTCCTCCAGCCCTGCCCAGCAATCCTGCCTTGTGCTCCTGCTACACGGAGAGATGGAAAAGGGGGCGAAGGCTTGGGGCTGTTTGGTCTAGAAGGAATGGGGATGCAAGAAGGAGATGGAGGGGTCTGGTGCAAACAAGTCGGGAGATACAGGCTGGCGTGGCCTACAGGGCACGGCTGAGTCCCCTGACAGGCCGCTGAGAACCTTGGGCTGGGCAAGCTTCCACAGTGCTGCCTTCACCAGCTGGGGTGAGGCAGTTGGCAACAAAGCAATGTGCAGAGCAAAATGAGCCAACAGCAGAGGTCAGCCTTGAACTGTAAATTTGCTCTCCAAATTTGCTGTTTGAACAGTTGCTGCTGTTGACTGTCCACCTAGAAATGCCTGAGGGACCTGTGCCAAAGCAGCAGTGGACAGCAGGAGGAAGAGAGAAGGAGTTTCCTTCCGAAACGTGAAGAGGCAAAATCTGGGTACTCAGAGCACTGCCATGTGAGGATTTAATTACAGATGGATAATAACACTTGGTTCCTCTGTGAATAACACAGAGATTCTAGTAACTTACTCCTGTCTGCCAAGTGTTCCTGAAGTGTCAAGATCTCATGGAACAAAACCACCCCAAAACAAAAAAGGGAAATAATGAAACTCAACCTAGACGGACTATTTCAAAATACCTGAGAATGTAATCAGTGTATGCTCCTACATTAGCTACAACCTGGCTTTTGGAGAGTTACCATTGCTCCTTGCTGGTTTCCACTACCCCCTGGCAGAGCTGTCCAGCAAGTTGGTTCATCTGAAAGAGGAATTGAATGGTTCAGTCCTGCTGTATTTAACTGGCTAAACACCTGATGCAGCGGTGTTCTAGGCTACTCACATTGCCCTGTTTCATCTGGTGCTGCACTCAGTGTCTAAAACCATTTAAACAGTAGCTACATAAGTTAGTTCAGTGCTTTACACAAAACACGCTACCTGGATTTTTAAAGCTGAAAATTAACATGGAGTTACGAACTGCTGTTTGCTGGGTGATGTGAAGAACAAGCATGTACATTGAGTTACCTCCTGCAAATGGGGAGATCCTACAATACCATCCTCCCTTGCATGCAGCTGCCTGGATATTCATTTAATGCAGCAACTGAAGGGCAGGGATTTGGACAGAAACACATAACCCTTACGCGGCATCAGAAACATGCTTAAAGTTGCAAATGGGAACCTGACAATCAACTGAATCTTCTAGGCCTGCTTTCTAACTGCGGTGCGTTATACCTACACCAGGTGGGCGCTCTGGCATCCTTTCACCCAGGCATGTGTTTGCCAAGCACTCGGCCCCATGCACCTCAAGCACAGCTGCTTTTCCTGCATCTGAACGCAACATCCCACACCAGCGCCACTGGCCTCGCACCTCCGCTGGGGCCTGACCCACCACGCGTGCACCCACACCACGTTGCCACCTCCATCCTCCCCAAAACCTGCCCGAAGCCAAGTCCCCGCCAGGGCCCTGCGCTGGTCCCAGCTCGGCTCCCCCCGGCAGGGCAGGGCAGGGCCGTCCCGCCCGGCTCCCCGGGTGCCCCCCCGGGCTGCTCCGTGCCCGTGGCGGAACAGCCGCCGCCGGTGGCGAGCGGCAGGCTCCGGGAGGAGGGCGGGAGGCTCGGCGCTGCCGTTTCGGGAGGTGCCAGCGGGCGGGGCTCGGCTGCCCGGCAGGGAGGGGGCTCCCCGCTCTCGCCTCTTTACCGGCGGAGCCTCTCAGCGCCGCATCCCCCCGGCTTGCAGCAGCCGCCCCCGGGCCGGGGCCGCGGCAGGCTGAGGGAAGCGGGCTCTGCCCCAGCCGGGCGCAGGAAGGGGCCGAGCCGCCAGAGGTCCTCGGCGGCTCCCGGGGGTCGGCGGCGGGAGAACCGTGCTGCTGCTGCTGCTGCTGCTGCTCTCGCTGTCGCCTTCCCTCCCTCGCCGCAATGGGCCTCCGGGAGCTGGTGCTGTGGCTGCTGGCGGCGGCGGGGCTGGTGCGCGGTGAGTGAGCCCCGCACGGGGGGACAGGGGGGTGCCGGTGCCCGGGGGGTGCCGCTGCCCTCCGCAGCCCTGGGCAGCGCGGCGAGGTGCCGGCCGGGGCTCGGGGGGTGCCCGGGGCGGCGGGGAGCGGGGAGAAGCCCCTGGAGGCACTTCAGCCGCAGCTGCTGGCCGGCAGAGTGGTGCTGCTGTAGAGGGGGGAGTTGGCGACTAGGAAAGGAGAGGGGAGAGGGGAGAGCAAAGTCTGCCCGGAGCGGGGACGGAGGCGGCTCACGTGCGGGGGACCTGTTCTGCCCTGACCCAGATTTCCTCTCCGTCTCAAAGTGCCGCTGTGCCTGGGCTGCTGCGCTCCATCCGTGCGGAGCTGCTCCCTCTCCCTCCATAGAAAATGGCAGAATAAAGATCCTCCCCGGATTCCATGTGGAAAAAGGATACAAGTCCCTGAACGTTATCAGGTGCATTGATGAAGCGCCTGCCGTCCCTGCCAGGGACCCGGTACCCACGCTTTGTGGACAGAGCACAAAGCGCTGAGCACCTGGCCCAAAGAGTTCCGATCTGTAGCTCTGAGAGCAAGGCTTGGTCCTAACCTGTAGCCATTTTTCTCCCGTTGTCTCGTTGATGCCCTCCGCCGTACCCGTGCTCTGCGCCCCTGGTTACAGCCGTGCCCGGGCCGGTGTCACCACAGAGGTGGTGAATTTCCTCCGCACCACCTCTCGCCGCTGGACCACGGCGTGCATGTGTTGACGAAGTGTCACTACCCACTAGAGTTTGCCACTCCTGGCCAGCCAAAGAGGGATCCCCCTTATAGGATGATTATACATTTGTGGTATGATTTTGCTACAGTAGCTGATGAACTGTATGAATCCCAGTGGCATTTCTTATGCAGCGTGTAGGGTAACAGCTACGTGATATCTGATATAATGAGAAGAACGTAACACCGTAGTTTTACTTTCCGATGTAGAATCCCAATCATTTCTCTATTTATTCCCGTGCCCAAAGAGTCCCTGCAAGGAGAGTTCCAAAGGAAGCTTTATAAGGAGCTGCTGAAAAATTACAACCCTCTGGAACGACCGGTCGCAAATGATTCCCAGCCTCTCACTGTCTATTTCACTCTCAGCCTCATGCAGATCATGGATGTGGTGAGTCTGTAACCTCATAGGAAACTATTTTTTTAAAAGGATGGATTTTCCCTTCCCAGAACAGAGATACGTGATAGCAAAGAAAGACTGCAAGACCTTGGAAAGCACAAATAATTGAAGAGAGAATGCCAAATTTTGACTGCCTTTTTATAAAAAGCAAATATAACAGTAAAGTTTGTTTCTTTCCTAGAGCTCTTGTCAATATTCCCCAATGTTCTTAGCAGTATGAAGTATTTAAGAGGATGCTCAAACTTTATATTTTGCCTTTGAATCCTTAATTGTACTTGTCCAACAAGAAGTGTAGTCTGTGGGGGAATATGCAACAACGAAGGTCTTGCTTACTGGTGGTCATTTGAGCTTCTTATTTGGGAGTGGAGGGAGGAAAGGGGTGTTCTGGCCAAAATCCAGGCTATTTCTTATCTTATTTAGACAAGATTCTTAAATTCTCTGCTTACTTTTTAGCTGCTCTGTTTGCAACCACAGTTGGGTGCTATAGCGATGGATATTCTTGTGAAGTGTTTTCTAGGCTTCTAAAATGCTCTGCAGGATCTTCTGGGTTCAAATATGAGTAATTTAAGCTTCATTCTGTCACAGCTGCACAAAGATCAAACTACACATAAGCAGATTTACAGTATTTATTTTTACTGAACTCAACTAGCTGTGGGTGATGATAAAGAAGTTAATTACTTAAAGCTAGTAGTTAACCTTCAAACGCCGTCATCTTTCCATCAGAACCTTAAAGTGTTCTGATGGAAACCAACAAAATTCAGAAAAGAAAAAGATGGGATTATTCATGACAAGTGGCTTGCTTTCTGTTCCCTTGGAAGCTGACAACTGCCAAAATCCAGACACTGTTCAGTTAGTATCTAAAGGTCAGTGCACACAGAACTCTGCAACTTTAAATGCTCATAGTTTCTATGCACATTTTTGCAAGTTTTAGGCTTATTCGACCTAGGGTGAAAACTAGGATATGTATTTCCACTGTGATATTTCCTATTTGCTGAAGTGAGAACAGACAGTTGTAATCAGTGACTTGTTTCAGTGTCAGTGCCACTAAAGCCAGCAGGCAAAACACATCACGCATCCCGTCTGTGGCAGATGAGCTTGCACGATGCAATACCACACAGCCAAGCAGAAGCTGTATGGGGTGTGCCTACTGGAGTGAGGGCAAGGGAAGAATGCATGCTATGCAGAGTGAAACAGTTTGTAAAGGTGCTGGCAGGTTGTCTCATGCAGACTGGGGCTGTGCACGGACACCTGGGAGCCAGCAGAGCACTGCCAGACATCAGACCAAACTGATGGAAGACAACAGCCCATACCGGGGGCTCACACCACAGATGACATGAACATCCCTTTCCCTGTAGGTGGGCACGCTTTTGTTATTAATGATACTTACTATGGGCAAGCTTAAGAAATTTTAAAAGAAGGGGATTTCCTCACACTGTGCACTCTGCAGATGCAAGCAGGAGGTGACTCCTGACACCAACACTCACTCTGAGGAGACATGTAAGTAAGAATACCTTTGGAGTATCAGAGACAACAGAAAGAGCATAAAAGTGAGGGACAACACAAAAACAGTAGCTGATACCATGTTAACCAGGGATATACATGTATTCATTCCACATTTCATCTTCTAATTGGATTTCTTTAGGGTGTATCAAGGTAAAAGCCAACGAAGAGGGATTTGAAGGGCAGGGGGGAGTCATGAGGACCGGGCCTGGATGGAATGGAGTAAGAGAGGGAAGCTGAAGTGAGGAGAAAGAAGGGCAGCACAGACCGTGCTTCAAAGGTCCGAAGGCCTGATGGCCCCTGTATGGGCCACTGCTGCAGCTATTCCTGCTGGCTCAAACCTTCCTGGGTCTCTTGCCATGTACAGCAGCAATGTGGAGGACAGGGCAGAAATAACCACTAGGTCCTCTTGGCCCCACCTGCTCTGTGGGCTGCAGTGTCAGTCTAGCTGCACTTTCCAGTGCAACAACAGCCCTGCTTCTGCAGCTGCTCCTGCTGGTGGAGTCTCCAGCTGTGGCCGTGCCTTCCTACCTTCCTGCTTTTAGGTAGATTTTTATCTTTGGCAGTACCAGGCCAGTATGTCCCAGAAAGCTTAGCCAGTCTGAAGGCCTGTTCAAACTGAGCACTTTAACAGAATGTATTTTCATCATACTTCTGCAGATATCCCCACAACACACGGTGCCTCAAATGAATCTTGGACCAGGCTTCAGTTAAAACCCTGTCCCAACCATGACCATATTTCTTAACACAGGCTTCCTTACACCATCACTGAAAGTGTCCTGAATGGAATAAGCTGAACATCCACGAGACTTTCAAAATTCAATTCAATCTTTACTATACAGGTTTCCCTTGCATTCTGCGTCAGTTAAGAGTGGGGCTTTCTCTTCCCCACACTCCTGATGCAGCTATAAGCATGACCTTGCCTACTGTACAGTGAGATGGCTGCTGGGCAGACAGATGGCTAAAGGCCAGCAGTCAGTCAACTTCAGAGTTAAAAACTGCTGGAGTTGTCAAATTTAATAAATAATAATAAAAAGTAGAACTGAAGGATTAAGATGCAAATATTCACAGATTGCTAGCCAATCTGGGTATAGTCAGTAACTGGCAGTCATGGCTAATATGATTCAAAAGGGAGTTCTTGATCCTATGTGCCTTCCAAAAAATCCCCTTCATTATCAGTAAGAAGCCACAGTTTTTGTATCGACAGTTTAGTTACAGCTCATTCTGCTTGCTATAAAACTGACTGCATTTACTTCTCAGAGATCTGGGATTGACAGGCAAAGAAAGAAACCAACCATGAAGTAAATTAAGCTTCACACTACAAAACAAATGAGTTTTCTTCATTGTCAACAAGAAGCAAATGCTGGTGGGAATGACAGCTACTTGCAATAACAATTACTGGTTTAACAAGCTAGAAACAAAACATGTCACCATCATGCTATTCCTGCAGTTTATATATCCACTTTAATGGCTTCTCAGCTAATACAAGGTATACTGAGCGCTAGACCCATCCAGAGCAGATCTGTCAAGTCCCCGGCAGAACTCCAGCTGCTGATTTCCTTACTTGAACTCTCTTCGATTCCACTCTGATTTTGTTGATAGCAGAAGGGAGATAGTATACGAAACCCTTTCCCAACAAAGTGGACATTCCCTACTTTACATTTTTAGTTAATCTTTTTCCTTCTAAGAACTAGCAAATATTTCCATCTTATGCTTGCAGATATGTTTTTCATTTTCTTTTTATTAATATTTTATAATAATATGCATACTAATTTCAGGACTACCTAATGAGGGACCTGTAAGTCCAAATTGCCCCACCTTAGTTTAGTCCAGCAGGAGAAAACAGCTAATGAACTGTCCAGTGAGAATGCAAACTGACAGCATGAATTATGCAAAGTGTTTCAAGTGGGGAGGGAAAACAGGGGCAGAAAAATGCAATTTTCAACACATTAATGAAGAGGAGAGGTAGGAAATTGGGAAATGCTTAGAAGAGGTGGGAACACATGGTAGACCTGAGAGATAGCAAGGGAATTTGGAAGAATGGTGAACTTCAGGTGCATGAGGAAAGAAGCATGTTTGAAAGGGGTGGACTTTGAAGAAGCTTCTGTGTCTAGTTAAGATGCCCTTTCAATAGAAAGATCCTAGGTATATTTTAGTTCACTTTATTCCTAAATTCCTTATAGAAGAATTGCTGCTCTTAAGCCTTGCAAACAATCTTACAATTAAATCATAAATCAGTGAAAACAAAGTAGAAACAGCCAACTACCCAGAAGTGCTCTTCAAGGACATTTGAGATTTATAATATCAGAAGATGAATAAGAGATTTCTTTTGCTTTTTATTATTATTTGCTTCAATTTTCTTGAAATGAGAAACGCCAATCAATTCAATAAAATAAATGAAAAATAACTTTCCTGCGTGA
The DNA here is from genome assembly GCF_964211825.1 of Aythya ferina. Classification (NCBI taxonomy): domain Eukaryota; kingdom Metazoa; phylum Chordata; class Aves; order Anseriformes; family Anatidae; genus Aythya; species Aythya ferina. Next base: position 17,323,148 of record NC_140307.1, on the reverse strand, counting down.
TTTAATGAAGTCTTGTTTCAAAACTCCTTGCAGGAAAGCAATGTATATTGAACTAATAGACATAATAAACCTGTCAGGATCTGAGTTATAAAACATTTAGAGACATCTGACTTAAGGAAGCTAAACAAAATTCAAGAATAAGCACAGAAGGAAAATCCTAACAGATGAACCCTAAGGGTATCTGCATGCCTTAGTGGCAGTAAAGGATAAGGGATTAGTGGATGGTCAGAGTTGCTCATAGTCACAGCTTTAGCACAGTGTTTAAAAAAAAAAAATCAGGACAAGATGTAGAGAAGCTACTTATTTCCTCTGCGTCTCACCTGATGGAAACCCCATTATCTCCACAAAAAGTCTTTGGCATCTGCCTATCTAATATTTCCGTGCTGGTGTGGAGTGTGAACCTAGCATATGCTTAGGGAAAACTTTCAACAGATAGATTTTTGTGAAACAGATTCTTGAAATGTTATTATTGTATATAATGTTATTATTGTATATAATTATACAATTATATTGTATAATTGGCTGGATACAATTACAGCCATCACTTTCTTAAGCACTGTGTGGAGGCAAGCACTTAACATTCGTATTTCCTCCTGTATTTCCTCCCAACGACAATATCAGAGAAGAATATCCAGCCTATTGGTTTAGAGTGAGCACTAGGAACAGATGCAGAAGCAGTGCGCTTCCTGCTCTGCTACATCTCATGCAGAACAGGGAATGGCATAGAAAAACAAATATAGTGATAGTGAAGGTATTAATTTTGTGCCTAGCCTGACATTTTTACAAGACATATTCATATTTGCTGTTAGTGCAGTTAAGGAAAACACATCTGAGAGAATTCCATCCCCAAAAGTCGGAATATGAAACCATAGAAATTAACGCAAAATGATCATACATTTACACAGCAAATTACTGCTTAGAGACACAGAAGTGAAGATCTGGAATACATTGAGATATACAGTGATAGTTCAAATTCCAAGTTTACTGCTATCTAGACAAGCAGAAAAATCCAACATGTATTTCAGTTTGAAAGGGACCTCCAGAGGTCATCTAGTCCAACCCCCTGCTCCAAATATGTCTAAATAGATCCCCTTACTCAGGACTGTGTCCAGTCAAGTACTGAACACTTCCAAGGACACAGCTTCCACAAGCTCCCCCAGGTAACTTGTTTCCAGTCTGTAACTGCCATCAGGGTAAGATATTTTTCCTAACATCGGATCAGAATTTCCCATGTTCCACCTTGGAAACAACACTAAAAGCTTTCTAGAAAAATAAGGTACCCTTCCTTCTTCAGCAAGATTGGGTACCTAGCATAAAGACACTTCTAGTGAAGTGTATCAGATTTTTTTTGCTGCAAAAAAATGTATTTTGACTTTAATAAAGCCTTTCTGAATAACATTCTCAGAGAAAAATACATAGAGATGCGTATTTTGGCAAACACACATTGCAGAATGGGTTATAAAATCATGGAGCAGTTGTCAATGATTCACTGTCAAAACAGTGAGATTTAGTTACACGGTGAGATTCCCCAGGAACCTATCTTGACCTCAATTATTTTCATTAATAGAATAGCATAGGTGGAATAAGTAGATTTTTCATTAAATTAACAGATGATGTAAATTTGAGAGGGGCTTGGAGAATATTGGAAGCAAAAGTAGAATTTACCATTGTCTTGTAAAAGTAGAGCAAAGGAACTGGTTTGACCCAATTTGATGCATGTTTTTTGCAAAGCCTAAATTATGTTAAATTTTGAGTACTATGTTTTAAGAAATATTTGGATGCAGTGGAAATAGACAGTGGAGGCTTTGCTTGGCTTGAATGAGTTTAATTTGATCCCTAGGTGCTTTCTGAACCAGGGCCAAAGTAGGTCAATACTGCCTTCAGATGAGGGCAGATATTTGTATTATTTTTATCATTCTATTAAGTATAAATTGTAGTCATGGTCCAGGCTTTCCCTGTGCTAGATGGTATGTAAACACAGCAGAAAAGTTCATCTCTGTTTGTAAACACTTACAGACAAGTTAGGTGTTGGCAGACTAGATATCTTTACCAGCAAAGTCATTCATGTCACTGTAACTGTGTTGATGAAACTCACAAGACAGTGTTAGTCAAATAAAAATGCTAAAGTTAAGACCAGACAAACAATTGCCTTGGGATCAGAGCAATGGCTTTCTGATATTCATTCTCATTAATATGCCTTAGATTTTTCTAACGACTTTCAGCAACAGTACTTTGCAATTGTTGACTACCTTACAGTGTTCTGGCGCTCTCTGGTTTGAATCTCCAGTTTTTACCAGCTCTCTCTGTGGAACTCAGGACACTGTTTTGTGAGTGTCCTAAGCTGACTGGAGTGCTCTGCTGCTGAAAGAGATGCTCTCAGTAGTCTCTAGCCTCATGTCCCTACCCCTCTGGCTTGCACTAGTGCCTCCGTGACTGAGTGGTGAGCTGTATCAATGTTGTGTGCAGTCATTTCTTTAGATGACTTGTCTTTAGTTTGGAGTTAGATTAACTTAAATTGCACACAAACCTCTACCCTTGGCTTTTTCACTTCTTTATTTAAAATATGTTATGTTTAGAAAACACAAGTTAGCTCCATCTCTGTCCTCATGAGCCATGTTTCTCAACCAGGAAAATGCTGGCTAAATACGATCTTAGCTTGTGAGTTCTATAGCAAGACAAAGTGACAAGGATTTGGGTGGATATAAATGTGTCCATTTTGCCCAACTCTGATAATTACTATTTTTTTCTTTTTACTAGCAGAAAAATCAGCATTAAGTCATTAATTTAAGGAAATTGAATTTAGTTATTAATCTCTATGAATGTTCAAATTGTTACTTATGTTGCACGGTATCATTTAGATTGGAATCTTCCACAGCTTCTCCAGACATTTCCTAGCTAATTAAATCTTTTAGTACGTAAGCTTTCACTTATTTTCCTGTTTCTCCTGGTTCTTTTTTAAATTTCTAGTTGGGAGAAAGAAAAGTGCTGAACATTTTTTTTTAACGTAGTGAGCAATAGCAGAATCTCAAGAGAAATCCTGTTCCTTTAGGCTGTTCAATTCACTTGTGCAGACCAAAGAAAAAATGAAAGCATGGAAACTTTCTTATGTTTATCTGAACTTAGTCAAAGTTTGCTCATTCTATATTGCCCTTGGTTACTTGTATGATTTAGAATTATATATTCAAGGGCTTTCATCCTTGTCTCATTTTACAGAGCATAAGTATACAGCTGACTTCAATGACTTACACACAGTGCTTAGAAAAGCCACTGCATAAGAATCTGCAGGCTCAGTATTTGCAATCAAATACTCTGGACCCACTGGGCAAGATAGTAATGTGAAATATTTGAAATTTAAAAAAAAATTATGCTGTCATTCAGAGAAGCAGAACAGATTTTATAAAGAAACAGACTATAAAACAAACACCCCCTCAAAAAAAAAAAAAATAAAGAGAGAAATTTAAATCTGGTAAGACAAATAAAACAACCAGATCAACAGGCTCATTGAAAAATGGTGCTAAAGAAGTTTTTAAGCTGTTTATCAAACCTCAGCAGCCGCTTTGTAAACAATGGTTGTGGCAGAAGCTCATCAAATCTGCATTATTCTTTTAATTTTTTGCATTCATTTTGGTACATTAGAAAAAGTCTCTCCAAGCTTTATTTGTCTTTAACTTGGCTGCTTCCCTCCATGCTGAAAGGAGAAAATATTTTAATTTCCATCTTGCAGCCATTTGCCATTCTACCATGATTTATTCCTTAGAATTTAGAAGAGCAGAACAGCTGGGATATGATTTTCAATATTTTTAATTAGTTTAATACCTGTGGAAATTACTGAATTATAACGTAAAAGTTTTCTACTTCCCCTCAAAATATGAAGAACAGATCTTCTCCAAAAACAGCCTAAAATATTCTGATAATCGATGTATTTAAACAAGCAGCCAACATATCTCCAACCCTACTGTTGAGATTCAGGTTTACTAGGAGAAATTGCAGACTTATTTTTGTGGTATTTGTCAATTTTTCCTGTACTTTTAAATTCTTCTATTGAATATTTTCTGGCCTTTTGGACTATTTTTTTCATCAGTATCTTTCTTCTATCTTTGTATCTTTTATCAGTATCTAGTCTTCTCAGACAACGCTAGTTCAGGAAAGAGTAGATGTTCATTGTACGAGAACTTCAGGACTTTTGTTCTGGTTTCACAGGAGAGGTCTCCTGTTTAAACCACCTGGGAATTGTAATCCAGATCAGGTTTTGTGTTTGCTTGCTTGTTTTTAATATCACAGAATCATAGAATGGTTTGGATTGGAAAGGACTGTAAGGATCATCTGGTTCCAGACCCCTGCCATGGGCAGGGACACCTCCCACCGGACCAGGCTGCCCAAATACCCATCCTGCCTGGCCTTGAACACCTCCAGGGATGGGGCACCCACAGCTTCCCTGGGCAACCCGTGCCAGGGCCTCACCACCTCTGAGTGAAGAATTTATTCCTAAAACACAAGAAAAGCAAAGCAGTTTCTTTTAACATTCCTCTCATCCCTTGAGATATAATCAGCCCTAACCATGAAAGCTTAGTACCTTGTTTTGTAAACACACTGGTATGGATACTCCATTAACACAAGATGTGAGCAGATACCTAATGGTATGTGACTTGTGATGAAGGTTTTTATCCTTACTATGAAAAGCATGATTAAAGTCCTAGAAAATAGATTCTGATGTGCTGGATTGCTGTAAAGCACAGGAAGAAGAGCACAAAGCTTACTAGAACACGGAGTTTTCAAATTCACATCATCTAGAAATGACTAGTCCTCAGTAATCAGATAACAAAACCAAACTACAGCACAAGACATAGTTTCTGAGAGTCCTGCCTTTCTAACTAGTGCTTGTCCTTATACAAGGATTTAAATTCAGCGAAGTTTAGGGACTGAAATGAATACACACCTTGTAATTTTAAGAGTTCCTCTTTTTATAAAGACTATTTACAGTTAAAATTACAATATTTCTGTCATATTCAAGTACTAGACAATACATCATGCTGTGGTTTTTATGTGCACATGGACTGATTACATGCTCTATAAATCTGGTGCTCCTCGGCAAAGCCTGTTTTACTGTGCATGTAAAGATGGCAGCTGACTTAATTCGTCTTGGATTTGATTTGCCTCTGACTGCACTGTGAACACGCACTGAGGGAAGAGTCCAGTACAGGTGGCTGCCCCTGCTAGACCCATTTCTTGCCCAGGAAGGCTCCTGGAAGTGCTGTGCGAAGATTCTGTGGGCTGGATGAATGCTATGGGGAAAAGCAACCCCTGCCTAACCAGCACGGCCTCTGCCCTGCTCCTGTAACGTGACCTGTGTGTGTCCACAAGTTGGCAGAAGTGCTGCAGCAATTTCAGGGCTGATGACAAGCGAAGCCAGTAACTCCTGCCAAAGCAATGCACCTAACCTCCAGTGCTGTCCTTGGGAGCACCTGTGCTACCAGAGGAGCTTGGGGACTGGAGTAAAGCACCAGTGTTGGTTTAACAGTTTTACATGTTAGTCCTGATGGGTATGACTCTTGAACAGTGGAGTATGTGGTATTGTTTCACTTATGTCTGTATTCTCCGACCTGTGCAGATACACTGATTGCTTTTCTCTCAGAAAAGCATACACTATAAAAAGTTTTCAGTAATTTGCAAACTAATAGTGCTGACAACAGTTGAACAAAGCATTGCCAGAGGATTGCAAGCAATTTTCTATCTATGAAGAGTATATTAACATAGAAACATTTAAATGTTAATTACTTCAAATTTAGATGATACAGATTTGAATTCTTCAGTTTCTTTAAACTCCTCACCATGCTTGACTGAATAGACTACTGAGCAATCCAACTGTTCCCAAGCTAAATATATCTCTGAGTTACAACAAAGTAAAAAAAAAAGGTGTGGGGGGAAGTATCACAATGGGTTGGCAGCAGGCAGCACACAGCATATATGTACAAGCACTTATATAGAAAAATGAAATTCAAAATTCATTTAGAATTTCAAACACTTAAATGTTTATTTTCAGTGTCGACTAATTTATTTTGAATTTTTAAGTTATTTAACATTAAAATAGATTGTTTTCCAAGAATAACTAGAAGAAGCCTAACGTACAGTTAAATTCAGATTTAACCGTCATTTATGATCGCATGTGCGTGGCTGTTCACTGAAACCAGAATTTGATTTGTAAAGAGGAAAGGTTGTTAACTCTGGCTTCAACACCAGCTATACTGGGAAGTGCTAACAGCACGGCATAAAAGATTTTATTGGCAGCAACATAAGAATATGAAATCTATCCAGTTTGTCCCTCCAAAATCCTCTAGCAGTGATGCGAAGCTGTATTTGCATGGCCTGTAAGCATATCCCTATGTTACGTACATGATGATCAATAACCACGTGCAAAGTTGGTGGACCCATGCCCATGCTTATACAGCACTACCCCTTGGGACTTGTATTGTTCTCTGTGTTCAGCTGTGAGTATTAAGAGATTTCTGTTGTTGGTAGCCCCATAATTACCCTCCATAGCTATGCAGTCATGTCAGTTGACTATCTGAGGAGCAAGAAGCAGACCTTTCACACCCCACCACCAAGAGTACAAAAGGCAAGAATGAAGATGGTAAAAGTAATGAGCACTGCTAAATTTGACTGAAACATTCACTGAGCTCAAGAAATTCAGATAAGCATGGATTTTAGGAATTTGGAGATTTTGCTCCATCTCTGACCCCATCAGCAGAAATGTTGATTTCATAGGAGAGAGTTTGCTCTTTTGAGTTGCCGCAGACAGCAGCCTGAAGGACCGTGTAGGTGTTCTGACATTTCAGTCATGACGCTTGTTGCATTTGTGAAGAAAGAGACACACAGGTGATTTTCATCAACATATTCCTCTCAGCCAAACTCATTGATCAACATCTTTTTTTAGTGACTCTGTATAGACACTAAAGAGAAGTGACCTCATGGATTCTCAGGGGTATTTTAAAATGAAGACCCTGTAAAAGAAGACTGTTTCCGTGCATCTGCATTTCTCCCTTCCTTGCCTAACCTGCCCTCCCCTTTCATTTCTGAATCTGGTGGTTAAGTTGAAGAAGTAACCTTGATAATGAGGAGAGGATGTGTAGACATCTAAGTTCCGACAGACTTCTTGAAAGCACACAGTGAGGTAGTGGATGAAGAGAAATCATTGGGTGGGGTGGCTTACCATTAAGTCATCCATTTTGTCTCTTAATGTAAGAGGAGTGATGTCAATTCTGTGTCTCCTCAAAAGTAATGTGTAGCCACAACCTTCTTGCAACACAAATCTGAACAACAGAAAAATAATGGCACTAACAGCGAGACATGGCACTAAGGGACATGGTTTCGTGATGGGACTCAGTAGGTCAGGTTGATGGTTAGACTTGATGATCTTGCAGGTCTCTTCCAACCCAAATGATTCTGTGATTCTATTCTCATTCTAAAACCTGTCCCTGATAAGATGTAGGGTGAGGAATACCTAGATTTATGCAATGCTGATTCATCCTCTCATCCTGGGCGATTAAGGTGTCCTTGTAATACTTTGTGGACCACTGTGCCAAGAGCTGCAGAGCCATTCAGCAGGATAAGCAATGCATTTTGTATTTCACCCTTCTCCAGGGTATTTTCTAATTGCCATGGTGATGTGCCTGTGCCATGTCCTGGATTGAACAGAGACCTTGAGACATCTAGAGACATCTAGAATATTGGTTTATGCTTATTATTACAGAAATGTGGGGAGTTCTTGCTTAATTTGCCTACATTTCAAAAGTTGGAGGAAAAACAGCATAGCCAGAGAGACTGTCTGAGATGAATGACGGCAGTTTGCTAACCGGTCCTCTGAAGCTGGCTTTGGCTCTGTCCATTTGCAGCGGACTATTCCTCGTGGTTGTGGCCTGCTCAGATGCCTCTGTGGCTCTGGTGTGTGCCTCAGAGGTACTGCAGTTTTAGCATGTGCACTGTTGCTAAAACACGGCTGACATGCTCTGGTCAGCTGTGGAAATTTCTATTGCATGAAAGAGCATAGAAGAATGGTGGCAAGGGGCTGGTGCTGGAGCTGTATGCTCTGATCACAGTGAGGGAGAGGAAGAGGCAGCTCTGTGTTCAGCTCCTAGTTCTTCCACAAACCCTGTCTTCTCTCCTTGAAGACATCACTTGCATTCCTTCCACAATAATTTACTACATAAAAATGCTATAGCAGCATTTCCCTGTGATTTTGAACATTTTGATGAGGAAGACTTAATAACAAGCCATATATGACTTAAAATTGATAAGCAAGAATAAAATATAGGTGAATCCCTAGATAGACTTATATCTTAGCATTACTGTGACATCAGGGTGTAACAACCTGACCTTTCAACTTCTGTGTTTTGCAGCTTATCTCTAGGCAAATTCAGCAGCTTCAAAGGCTTCAATTCCCGTTTTAACTCTGTTTGGGGAGGAAGGCTAGGGGAGCTCTTTCATTCCCTCTTAGTCTGGGGAACGGTCTGTACTTGCCAGATCCCAGCATGCGTTAGGAGCTGGCGTGCCTATCTGTGTCTATCCGTGTCAAACTGGCAATGGGAGCCACCACCTAGAGCCAGTGCTGAGCACTAATGCAGGGTTCAGTCTTCTCAATGGGAGCGCCATGGAACACAACTGAATCGAGACTGACTGGGAGGGAAGGTGACAATACAGTTATTACTTAGCATGTTTGCGGTAAATGCAACGACACTTTTAGGTCTGTGCTATATTTAATAATTGAACTGAGTGAAACCTACAGTGAATCATGGGAATTCATAAGTTGAAATAAATTCACCCTCCCTCTCTTGCTCTTCAAAAGAATATTTTTTCCCACAAGATGTTCTGAAGTATGTTCCTAGCTATGCTGTACTCTGCTCGTTTAATAAGCCTGATCCCTGCTTGTCTTTGCAAGGGTGAATGTGTTCAAATCTAAATACAATCTCTTGTTAATAATGATGTACTGAAAAAGAAAAATGACTGCTATTACAATTACATCCCCATGGTAACAGAAATGGTACATCATGAGCCTGTTACACACGTTTGTAATCTCCACTTCTTTTCTGTGAAACTAGGTGGAAATAAGTCTCAAGTCCACTGCCAGGACAAAGCCCTGTTACAGTCAATGGCAGTCACAACTGTCAGATGTTCTGTCAGAGTATAAAGAATGGAAACACATTCCCGTGTTTTAAGTAGGCTCAGATGCTCTGTCCAGAGTTAAGATGGCTCTTCTGTACTCTTTCTCCAGCAGTTTGGCTGCTGTATAAGATTAGCATCAATCCAGAAGACCCGTGCACTGTTTTGAACAAACTCTGCCTTTCTTTTAAGCAGGACAAAGTAACTGGGGAGAGTTATAATGTGAAATAACCTATTTCACATTATCAACTCTCCACATGGCTTTTTATTCCTATGCAAAAAAAAACCAACAAATAATCCTTAATTCCGTCCCAGTTTGCATTTTAATCAATCTTGCCTTTTAGCAGGGGAAAATGTAGGCGATTCCTTAGGCTTCAGGGGTTACAAACATGCCCCACTAGGGAGCAGCCTCTGTTACAGTCTTCAAGATCAAGACTTGCTACTGCCCCCACCTAAGGACTACAGGCAGTCCTTGGCAAGCAGCAGCAATTTTCATTTCAATGTCTCTGCAGAAGTGTTGGGCTTCATCCTGTCACTGTGGCTGCCTAAAAGCATGCCTGCAGCTCCAACCACAAGATACATGAGCACCTTGCTGGCTTCAATGTTTTTATCCTTACATATATAGCACAGAGCTGAGGAAGCATTATTGCCCCTGTTTTCTGAAACAGGAAGGTGAAGCACAGTGATAACCAGGTGTCCACCACTCCGAAGGACAATTTCAGGATAAGGAATTCCCTGTTCCCAGACTTTCCTCTGACTTAATCTTTTCTTCCTTTCCAATTTCCTGCTACATGAGCGGCTTGCTATGGAACCTGTCTAGGATCTGGCTTTGCTGGGGAACTCATTCTATATCTCTTTTATCCTCTTCCAAGTCTATGGCACTGCTTCAATGCTGGGCTCTCAGATATGATCTTCAGCACATTGCTTGTACAAGGGATTATGTCTGCTCCATCGTTAGGGCCTGATAGCTTCCACGAATCTTAGCTCCACTTGATAGCAGCTTGATCTGACAGCATCAGAGAACTGTCAAAAGGAGCCAAAAGCTGGCAGTAGATGTATCTTTTGCCAACTGGCCATATTATGAGTGCTTAACTCACCCTCTAGTCCCTTCTCTCAGAATTAACACTAAGAATGCTGGCCTTTTCACTTTGTACAGAGCTCAGTGCGTGACCCTAAAAAGGAAGAGGAAGAAAACCCCAAGCTGTGTTGTGAAAAAATTCCCTCACTAATTAAACATGGCAGGATTTTTAATGAGGTGGGATAAAACTTCATTAGGTGCTAGTACTTTGACAGAAGATGCTGAGAATGTTTAATGAACGAGTGCTGAGACAGTGAGGTAAGAGCTAATGAACTAATTAACCTTCTGGTTTTAAGAGGCTAACATTCAAGCAAACAGAAGTGAAAATCTATATTGGAAGTGCCTTACCAGGCTCTCACTGGCTGCCAGCCCATTCTTAATTTCAGCCTACAATTACGAACGCTGGTCTTGTGATGAGATGCTGGTCAGGAACCTAGCATTTTTGCTAATACTGAGGGATGTCTTAACATGTTTCTAGGAACTTTTATTAAGGTTCATAGTAACCGAAGTGCAGTTCAAGGAGGTGCTGAAGAAAGCTGGAAGCAAGCTGTGTCTCTAAAGCCTTATAATGCTGGTTCTTCAAATGCACACAGGCTTTCTCTGAAATCACAGGGTGAGAACTTGACTCTGCTGCTATCAGGAGGAGTTCTGTTGCTTACTCTGCAGTTTGCACACTTGTGTTTAACTAACTTTAAGAGTTATGCAGTATGCCACTACTATGCCAACTCATTCAGAGTTAAGGCTCTAAGCCAAATCATATTAACTGTGTTTCTATAGAAGCATTACATGAACTACCCTTCATCTGTGAAGGCAAAGACTGCTGATGCTAAAATTTTCATAGCCATGTAAGAGGCTTCTGGTTCTCAGATGCGAACAGTGGTACAATTTAGAAGTCCTTCTGAAAACTGAGGCCCTTTCACATGTTGAATCAATAAATAAAGGTTTTTGGAATTATATATCGTTTATGAAAATTCTGATTTAGTTAAATATTTCTCAAAATGAAATTCAGGAACTTACTAACTTGTCTTTCAACAAAGCAAGTGATTTTTTTTCTTTACAGCTGTATGTAATTATTTATCAAAACATTTAGAAGACTGATGCAGTCTGAAGAGTTAACATAGCTGTTTTTAGAGAAAGAAAGGAGATTAACGGGTTTTAGGAAATGCTTTTATTAAAAATAAGCATTTAGGAAATGTGACTGTAGTCAGTTGTTTTGCTAGTTGAAAATCTTTAGCTTACTTATGGGGAAGAAAATACTACACTCTTCTGAAGGGGAATTTGCTTAGGAGTCTTGCAGAAAATGGACAAGAGAGGGACAAGCATTGCCTGGAAAGACAAGGGAGCAGGAAGGGGAAAAGACTTTCTATAGAGACTCTGACAGTGCATATAAACACCGGGTCTCTCCTCAGCCCCAAGGTGCCTACAGAGCAGCGTTTTAATTGATGGACAGCAGCATTGCCTCCTCCTGTGCCCAGAAATGTGCTATCTATCTTGGCCCTGAGAAACATAAATGATGAGTGAGCGTGTCTGGAGATAAGAACAGAAGGAGCTGAATAGACTCTAGCGTATGAGCAGTGACAAGCAAAAAAGGCTTCTGTGAAGCTTTCATTCTCTGAAAGAAAAGTCATTCCAGTCACCTGGAAGCAGTCTGCAAACTTGGACTGGATTTTGTTAAAAGGTTTTAATTATAAAACTGACATGGTTTGTGTTGATGGTTCTGTTGCCCCTCAGTTTTCCACCAGCCCAATGTTCCGCAGTCCTATGACACTTCTTGTCATGCTTTCAGATTCTCCTGTTCATGCTATTCTGCTTCAGGAAAAAAAAATAAAGTCTATGGAGCAGAAAGTAGATTCTGCATTTTTCATCATCCATGTTATTACCACACTAAAAAGTATTTTTTCTTTTTTGTTGTTGTCATTACATAAATATTTAATTTCTTCCCTTCAAGAGGGAAGGGAATATGATGGCAGCCCCCTGGTAGCAGTATGTTTTCGAAGTGACACGGTAGGAGTGGCTGCTCCCTGACTACATCAACCATCTTCACCCGGGAACCCCAGCCACAGCTGCAGTGCTGTGACTAAACTCCCTGGTGACATTAGCAACATAGCCCTCTTTCCTTAGGTTTTACTTTTTCTGTGATTTAGGTGACATTTAACCATGTAGAAATAAATGAAGAATTGAAGTGCAAGAGTTACTGCTAATAGATTTTAGTTAGGACATCATTTTATGCAAGTCTTCTGGGAAGCATTCATTTCTTGCTACTTGCACGTCACCGTCTGCATGCCAGGCTACAGGCTGACTTCGCTTTTCCCTTTGGTTTTTGCTGGGTAGCTTTTCTAGCGTGGATGCTAAATAAGCTGACATCCCTTTGAAAGTAAGCAGATAATGTCCCTTACAATGTTTATATTGCCCAGGCTAATGTCCTGCACAAAGCATTGTCAAATTTCCACGTATCTTCTTTTGCATATTTTTTTGACCATAGAGTAAGGGTAGGGTAATGTGAGAATCTGATACTCTGCTTCCAAAGGTGATCGGTCTGACAGACTGTTTTAAAATGAAAAGGCAGACAAAATCAGAGGGGAAATGGAAGAATGAAGACAGTGCAATTCCCTGCAAGATCTTAGAGAAATTTTTGGTACCTCTAGCTTCAAAAATGAGTGAAGGACCATTCAAGTCTTCCTGATGCCAGCTACTTTCCCTTCGTTAATCATGCTATCATAAAAAAATGTGATAACCAACCCAGTAGCAGCTGCCACCTGCCATCACAGATCATGACTACAATTACAAATTAAGCAGACCGAGGTAGCCTCCCACCAACTTCCCATGCACAAATGAAACCTAACTAACTCCTTGTGAGCTGGGCCACTTCTCCAGTACCACCACCTGCACAGCACATAACCTAACATAGCTGGCATGGGAAAAAATACCATACCAGTCCAGACTACATTATACAGTTACTGGCCTCATTCTCTGACTAATTTTCCCTGCATTTGAGAATGTCTCAAGGTCTTTTCTTTGCCCCTTTGTAGTAGAAAAGGTTTGTAACAGGAGCTGCCTTGCCTTGGCATTCTACATTTTTTACAAAGTGTTCATAAAATATTGCGATGCAACAAGAAACGGTGACATTCTGTGGAACATTTCAAGCCCACCCATCATTTTATGGGGAAGTACGGCACAACTCTGATGAAAAATGGTAATAATGCAGTTTGCTGTAAAGCTTCTAAAGCAGTATCAAAAGTCCCCTAGACAGGAGAAACTCTGCAGAATGTCTTCTGCCCCACCTCCACCAGCTTCACTTGGGCCTGGAGAAAGGGACAAAGCCTTTAAATCAGAAGCTTTCCTCTAGTGATGGGTGAGTCAATCCAATCATGACTACAATTTTGGAAGCCATTTGCTCCTAGGAAAAATGCTATTAACCAACTCTCAGCATGCAGTGAGTTCTCGTAGCTGAGGAGCCATGATAGGATTTACGATTCAAACACTGATGGATCCTGAAATATAGTGATCCAAGTGGGAGCTATTTTGATCAAGCATACTCTTTAAGGCTCTAAACATTTAAAATGCCAGAAAGAAACACCAGGAAAGCAGCATGGTCCATCTTCATTTAGGGTTTGTCTTCACCGTAAAAGTTATTTTTGAAGTAGTACTCTCTAGATACTCAATTTCTGGTTGGTTTTGAGTGAAAGATTATTGCTCAGAATAACTCTTGGCTTTCAGCAGCTGGATTAGTGCCCCAGCAAATGTCTGCAGAGTCTCCTGCAGGCAACCTGGGATGGCTCTGCCATGTGCCCAGCTGCAAGGCAGCGTGGCAGGCAGCTGAATCACTGCCAGCAGCACAGCTGGATCGAAGGGCTGCTGCTCTCTTCAGCTGGGCTGCTTTCACTGGTGAGTGCGAGCTTCCTAGCCTGGTTCTGTGATGTGTGCTGGTTGATAGTAGAGCTCCTTTATGTTATTCCAGAAATAGTTCGTCTGACTACGCTGTAGACTCAGGGCTTCAAAATAAATCCCCATGGCATATCATTAGCTTGAGCACCAGCAGCACTCCAGCTTTAGTGCAGTCTTTTCCTGCTACTCAAAAGGGAACTTTTAAAACATCACTTATCTAAAGCTGGAGCCATTTGTGTGTAGAAAAAGATCACGCTGGGAGTAAAATGTGAGTTTAACTCAGGATTTAACAGTGCAGGAGTACATGCCGTTTAGCTAATCATCCTGAAACGAGTTTCCCACAACATAATGGATTCTGAATTGCCCTGCACCTTTGTGTAGCCAGGCAGACCTGTGCAGAGCAACAAACCTACTGTGTCCTGTGGTGAAGCCACACAGCAGTGGTGCCCTCAGCTTTGCTTAGGTGCAATAGATTGGACATCGTGTCCATAGGAACTTGGCATGTTCATCTGGGATGACACACAGAGCCTTGAGAAAATGCTACTGAACTTTACATGCTGTTATCATTGGCAGTGTTTACGTCTGACCTAAAATGCTGAATAGAAACATATACAGGCTTTACATATCCCTCAATTGCAACACTGTTTTATAGACTTCTGTTCATGGTATGAATGATCTCTTAAGCATTGTTTCTTTCACTCATTAATTAAAGATCCCAGGTAAATTAGTTTTGTTGTGCTCTTATACCATATGGAGCTTACTCAGAAAGGCATCAAGTTAATGTTTGCCTGGCTAGAGAATAACAGCTACTATTACAAATTAATTACTACTTTGCCTGGCTGACATCTTCAGCAATGTCTTCGGTATGCTTAATAATGTATTTCTGGTACCAAAGAGTTAAAGAAGCCTGTTTCCCCAGGATGCCATTTAAACGAGTTGTTCCCTTGAGATAAGATTCAGTGAAAAAGTAAGGTTCACAGAGGTGACGAAGCAGAAAATAGGAAAAGTGCTGAATCACTTCCTGTGGTCTATGATTCCTTATATTTTTTATTTACTTTTTTATTTTAAAGGAACTTAGGAATGTGCATTTGAGGGCAGACTTTATTGATTCACAATACTGATCTTTACCTAAATATTTTACTTGTCTCTATGTTGTACATTTAGTTGTGATTACACACAACCTAGTAATGCTGGCACGTGCCTACCAATGCTGTTCCTCAAAAGGCTCCACTTGCTTTCAGAATACTGTTACCCCTTGCACTGTAGTGCTAATCTAATATCACTTCACTTAAACAGCACTCGGAACTTTTGTTCAATTATAAGTCCACCAAGCAACAGCAAAAGAGTATTCACCTTTAGTAACGAGTATTATCAAAAAAAAACAGCTGTTTTGGTATGAAATATGATTAAATCTTTTTTGGCCATATTGGGGCATTTAGGAACAAAATTTAAGTTCAAGAGAGAGATATCTAAATTCAGAGGTCTAGATAGACAAGCAACTCTGACAGTTCCTGCTGTACAGGTGACTGAAACTTGCTATCTTGCTTCCTTAGACTGCAAATGAAGCTCTGGCTCTTGCTGGGACAGGGATTGTGCATTCAGCTCAGAGGGCAGAACATGGCCAGTATATGGTAAATTCCATTCCCTTCGCACAACCCAGGTGGATGCTGATACAGTTTGAGGGATGAGTAATTGCTGGTACCTCCAGAGAAGTAAGATCACCAGCATTTCCCCATGTCTGAGAAATGAAGAATTCATCCCCTTAGTTAACTGCAGCATTAAGATGCCAATTCTGTCACCTGAGCTTACATCAGATAGTCACAGGAGGTGAGCAGTAAGGCCTTCAAATTGTAACTTCCAGGCACAACAGTAATGTTCTGCCCTGACAACCCTTCTCAGGTAAAACTGGGACAGAACGCTTCAGTGTGTAGTTCCACTGAAACCAGTGGGCTGCTTGCCTGGTAAGAAGCTGCTCGATCCAGCCTCAATACCTGTCATCTGAGGTTAGCCACACGTCCTGTGTTCAGTGTTTCTATTAGCTGCGTATGTCTGCTGGGTAAGGTTAATTAGTGAGAGGGCTGCTCCTAAGCAAAGGTGAAATAGGCAACCTCTCTGATAATCTCTTGTGCCTTTTGAGATATTATTAAAGAAGGAGCCCCAGGAAAATACCTGGCAGAAAGATACCCTCCAGTAACAGCATGACTGACAGCAGTAATATGAGATACATTACAAACTACCTGTGAAAACTTCCCATGCAGTTAGGCAAGGGCAATGATTCCTTTTGTTTTAAAAGGTACCTTAGCACAACTAGTCCATAATAGCTGACTGTATTTACTAGCGTTAGCCACATGATACTAAGCTGTCTTTTTTTTTTTTTTTTTTTTCTCCCCTCCTTTCCTTCTTCCTTTCAGGATGAAAAGAATCAGGTATTAACAACAAACATCTGGCTACAAATGGTGAGTTCTGAGAAACAAAGCAATTTTTTTCCTCCTTTGGTCTTCACATTTCATCTTGTGATGGTGCCAATTTTAGGAAGCTTTCAAGCTTTTGTTCTGCATCTCTCCACACAGTATACAAAGCTAAAGTGAATGGTAAACCTCAAGGCTGAGATTTAGGACCTGATGTTGTTTCAGGTGTTTCTGAAAACTTGTATGAATTTGAGTCACCACAGCTAGATATGTCACAAACTTACTGGCCTTGATTTAGTCACTCTAAAAACTCTCAACCACCCTAAGATACCAATGTCCAGAGTTCCAGTAACTGTAGGTACAAGTTCCTTATCACCCATTTCAACAAATCCACTATGTAGAGGTAAATCATTTGGTTGTGAAAGAAACCTATACATGTATGAAATATATTTCATCTG
This sequence comes from Aythya ferina, assembly GCF_964211825.1. Classification (NCBI taxonomy): domain Eukaryota; kingdom Metazoa; phylum Chordata; class Aves; order Anseriformes; family Anatidae; genus Aythya; species Aythya ferina. The sequence goes on along the minus strand of NC_140307.1, from coordinate 17,306,166 downwards.
TAAGAGCTGTTTTGATCAGAACTCTGGTCCACAGTTCTTCTGATACAGGAAGAAATCTATTCCACAGAGATTCATTATTTCCTGAAACCTACTGCCATTGTCCTAACCGCATGCCTCTGCCGTCCTATTTGCTTTGCTTTCAAGTCTGTCTCCTTAGGAAACTGCAAGAGAATTTTAATTAAGATGGACACGCTGTTTTCATGTTGTTCAAAATACTGCTTTTGTTAAACATCAATCATCATCAAAGATTAACTGTCAAGATGAGATTTTTTAAGGTTATTTCTCCAAATTCTGTTTCTCAGTTACATGACAAATATATATTGGAACACAGGTTCAGCTTCCTAATGCTCAGCTGCGAACACTGTATTTTTATCCTGGTTTCCCTGTTTGTTTGGCATACATATGGTGTTTGTTTTTCAAGCAGTAGCTTTATTTTACCTTTTGATGCAATGTTTAGCTGCTACAGTTGTCACAGAATTTTCAGACCTTTTTTTCAGACTTAACGTACCTCTGTTGCCACCACTAGACAGCACGGCAGAGAACTTTGCCCCCCATTAACTCACGGCTGACATTACTGGGTAGGAGTAAGTGTCACTCACTTTTTAATAAATGGAAGAGACGGTAGAACAGTCAAGAATGTTGTGAGAGTATTTTAAATTTCTTCTTTAACTCGTGAGAGAGCTGCCCCTAAGGCAAAGGAGCCTACACAGATTTATTCTGACTTGAATTTTTAATTAGTTTACCACTAAAATTTAGAATTAACAAGATGCCTCTTACCATGCTGACTACTGGGCTCCTAGTGCTGCCACAAAAAATATCTTCCATAAACCCATGCTTTACAAAGATGGGGTGATGTGGGCAGTTTTCTCCATACTACCGTAGCTGGGATGACAATTGGCATTTAATTCCCATCTGTATTGCAGAAACTGAACTGTTTGGGCTAAGTAACGCTTTACAGGAGAGTTTTACTTCTCAAGATGATCATGCTGCTTCAACAGAAACTTTACACCTTTCCGTTTCTTTAATCAGCTCATTTGATCTAAATAGATTCTTTTTTCTTTGATTAGAGCATTTCTATAGAAGGCCTCTCCTGCACTGTGGCAGGCTTTAGGAAACAAATGAGAGATTGTTTGGATGACCTTTGGAGAGAACAGCATGGCTGTTCCATTTATTCACAAAGAGTTGACATGGAAGAAGCATTTAGCTCATGCTGTTTTATAGGCTTGTTTTACAGCAGGGTTAAAACTGTCAAATATAATATGGTTTTGGCTTTGACAAAATGTTGCTATAATTTCTTACCAGGAAAATGTATGACAATTCACACCCAAGAAGCTATCACTTATTTTTCCTCTCTTTATCCTAGTGTCCTTGTCCTTTTGGAGATATTTTTCCCCAAGTAAATTTTTGATTCTTTTATATATTCACTGTATTTCTTTTGATTTACTCACCTTAGTACATACTGTATGTGGAACATGTTAGGACCACAATGACCAGATCACTTGAATACTACAAAAAATGCAGCCACTTTTCATAGCCTGTGTTTACATTTAAAAAAAAAAAAAAAAAAAAGTGTTTCTGTATTCACTGTTTATTCAGTGTATACTAGACAGATTCAAAGCATGATTGAGGCAAACATACGACATTGTATGACGCAATGGTCTGCAATGAGAAGTTTTTCCTTGTATGTCTGCCCCCACTCCCTTCCTTGATAAATCATACATATAACCAAAGATGTATCTTAAATATATTTTATCTAGTCATCAATGAAATACTTAAGTACAAAAAATAACCTGGGAGAAGGGCGAATAAAACTAGCATTTATCCAGACTCTTTGGTCAGGAACTGTATCTCCATGGCAATACTGCTCAGTATCAGAATCTTAAACTCGACCGAAGTTACAGCAGGAGCCTTGCCTAGTCAAACACTAAGCCAATACTAATACAAATACTAAGCCAAGTACCCTTAGATGTTTGCTTTTCTGATCTGCATCAAACATACTTCAGCTACAGTGGAGGCTGTAGCTCCAAAATTAAAACAAAATGAAACAGCTCGTGTCCAGCTCAACGAGTAAACGCTCTGTAAATATGGCTAAGGAGAGCAACCACAATCTGCTTAGCGTTATTTCTAAACCAGTCTTCAAAAATTAAGTTTTCTATTAGACTTCTGACTGTCTTCACAGCATTCAGTGACACCCTGTGCTACATCACGTTGGCTCTAATAACTTGCAGAAGTTAGAATAAGAAATTCTTGGATACATTGGTATTATTTTAATGCTATTCAGATGCCAATCAGCCAGAGAGTCTGGGAGGCCAGTGAGCTCAGCAGCAACTGCCCCATGGCCCTACAGTCCCAGCCGCGTGCCTGCTAGTCAAAAAAGTGACTTACTCTGTCAGCTTTTGACAAAGACTCACATAATTCAAACAAGAACCCACAGGTTTAAACACAACACCTCAAAACCACACTCCAATTGGTTTACATTTCTACACTCGGTAAATAAAGAAATAAATAAATAAAATATCATGAGGATCTTGGTATGTCTGAGTTCTACAAAAGATAAGTAGTAGAAAGTACAGTGACTTTTTGTCAATCAGGGAAGATCATATAATATAATTTACCATAAAAATGGAGCTAAAAATCTCAAAATAAAAAGATGACAAGCAGTTGATCAGGTTATATAAGTTGTGTATAGATAAACGTGAACAAGAGATGTAGTTTGTCATTAAAGAACTGTGAATGGAGTAGGAAGTGAAAAGAAAAAAACTATTAACAGACATATTCTGATTTAAGATTCCAGTAAAAACAAAACTAAACAAAAAAAAAACCCAACTAGTATCCGTGGAGCAAAAGGAAAAAAATCAATACAAAACTCAGATCATTTGTCCAGGTGACAAAGAACTAAAAATTCCTAGTAAAAAGTTAATGAGAAAAATATGGAAGCACATGCCAAGAAGCACAGTTCTAAACCCTGTTGGTTTGACCACAACAGAACTCCTGCCTATATTGGCAGTCACGGAATTGTTGTAAGGAGCCTGGAGAGTCACCAGGGTGGCAGCTTCCAGTGTAGGAAGCGCCAGCCAGGAAGAAAGCTTCTGGAGCAGGATGGTGCTGCTGAGCATCTGCTTCAAAGGCTGGCTAACTTCAGGCCACAGGAGCTGACAAGGCCTTCTGCTGCCAGTATAAACTGTTCTGCCATTTCAGTTGTTTTTCCTATCAGCAGAGACTGTTGGCTGATCTACCACATGCCAGTAATCAAGTTATTACAACCTAAGAATTTGCAACCACAGAAAACAAAGTTGTCTCTGATGGAAAAAAAAATGTCATTGAAGTTAAGTATGAATTGTAAAACAAAATCTGTTCTATCCCAAACTGGTACCTGAGCCAGCACGAACAATAAAATACAAGCATATCAGATCTTCTTTTATATGCTGTTATATGCATTGCAGTGTGAATTGAAAATGAGATTTTTTATGCTTTCCAGTGAGCTCTTGGTAGCCTAATTCACCCTTTTCAAGCATTTTACTGTCTGAAACTAAATAATATCTCTAACAAGAACACATGTATTATTTCAAGCTATGCAGTCTGGAGAACAAAATTAAAGCCATGGATGAGAAGAGCTAACATGTTTGGTTTGTATATTTTAGTACTGGACAGATCATTACTTACAGTGGAATGTGTCTGAATACCCTGGAGTGAAGAACGTCCGTTTTCCTGATGGACTGATTTGGAAGCCAGATATTCTTCTCTATAACAGGTGGACACACTTTTTTTTTTTCCTGTGGGGAAGGAGAGAACATAAGACAAATGACATAACCATTTCATTAAAATGCCTAGGTTTTGCTAATTTGGAATACTGGAAAATAACTAGTTTACACAGTGGGAGGTCATATTTGCAAATACTTAGTAAATACTAACAGCTTCTATATAATCAATTCTAGCTGGATTTTGTGTGATGATTAGAAAACTAAACTTTCCTGGCTGTGTTTAATGACACAGGTTGTGATAATTTTCTCTGAAATTATTTGCTTGGTGTAAATATTTACTGGTGAATTCAATCAGCTGCAGAAACTTGGCTGACATGAGAGATCCTTTGGCTGAACCATTATATGCTGGTTCCCATTGTGCATTTAGTTTAAAAAGGTAGCATATTACTACTTCTTAGAAAGAACAAAAGAATCTGTGATATAGTGTGTTTTTTTGGTAGTGTATGTAAAAGAGAATAAATACAAGCAACTTTGAGTATTTAAGATACAGAGAAAACGGGGGTTAAACAAGAAAACAGAACAAATGCTAATTGCGTACTACCCTGCTCAGGAAAGGTATGTTCACTGGAGCTCTGAATCCTTCTGAAAGACTATGTGTAAGAAATTAGTGGCCCATTTTTTTGTAGTATTCACAATAAACTTTAGCTGTGGAATCATACTGCTTTAGCAAGGTGCAGTAGTAAATCTCAGCTGAAATTGGATGCAAGTCTGTTTAATGATTTGAAGTGTTATCTGTGAGCAAATTCACTACAAAGCCCAGATCTATTTAAAACAACGGCACATCAAAAATAAAAATAACATTGCTTATTAAGTAGAAACGTTACTAGATCTAATGGGAGTACAAAACCCAGGCATACAATTGCATGATGCAGAGTGTTTTGGTTAAGTACTGTTGACACTACTTTTCCAATATATCACACGATTGTGACATCCCCTGCACTGTAGGCTTCTGTTATGAAAGCAATGCAGCTGCTGGATTTTATGTACAAAAAGTAAGTTCTTTTTCCATCTCTATTGAATTCAAGTAACCAAATTCTTCCCTTAGATGCATGCATGTAATATCTGTGCAGCTGTGGTTGGGGAATAAAAAACCAATTCTATCATACCAATGTTTTTCTTTGCGCTGGGGAGGGAGCAGAAAGTATATGAACACCTTGAGATCAGTGCACACACATACCTTTATGTAAACAAAATCATGTTTTCAGCCAGGTTTTCTATTCAACGGCATTACACAGAATCACACTACCACTGATGAATTACTTCATAGTACTGTATGACAAAATGAAATATGAAAGAGAATATCCATATTGATAAGCTGTCATCTGCTTTATGCCTTTTCCTCATTATTTCTTTGTCCATTTCACTGTTGAACAGTAATTAGACAAAAAAAAGTTCTTGGCAGAGTTCTGGAGCTATATTTACCAAAAGAAAAAGAGTAAGAATAACAGCTTCAATTACTGAAAACCCTGCATCTTCAGAAACTTGGTATCTTTAATTACCTTTAAGTAGAAACTTCCCTCAGGCTTACCATCTACTGAGTACAATGAAAAACTAGCAAACATATTGTGTCCAGTGTTTCTTATAAAGTAAATCATTAAAGAATCTGTAGACAAAAATTTTCCTTATGCCCCCCCCCTGCAATTAGGGAATTGTTTACTTGCAATCTAACTATTCATTCTGTTCTGCTAAGGAACAAGATCTGTGCCTGTACCTTCTAGAACAATCTGAATTTTGAAGAACAAATGGCCTTCCATTTGGGTAGCAGGAACAGCCATAGCCCAGCTTCCGTGTTGGAAAAAATGAGCATGAGGCAGTGATAGTTATCATCGCTCCTTTCCTCACCAAAAGCATACAAATTTTGTTGGCTGGTTGTTGGTTTGTTGTTCTAGTTTTTCTTCACTTATTCCATGTTAAGCAATTATAAGAAGAAACCCCAAGGAAGTACTAAGTTCTTTATCTCCAACAGTCCCGAGTTAAACAGAAGACCTGGCTGTGCACACATTGCATTTAAAAAAAAATGGCTTGAGGACACGGCAATTTCCATCTGTCTGTTGTGCTCAGCAAAGACTGTTTTTGCCTCTAACAGAGGCTCTTGTAGGAGTACATTGATCACATATAACAGTGCAGTAGTGCAGTTCCCCTCTCTGATTGCTCAAGCTACCCTTTATAGAGAGCATTTCTTTGGGAGTGAGGGTCTTCTGCTGTCTCTGGCATGGATACAACCACATACATCAAGACAGTCCCACATAAAATGAACAGGGACCCTCTTCCAGCCTTTGGAATGGTCTCAAACGTGCTGTGGTGTAAGCTGACACGGTCACGGCTCTGCAGATGTTCAGGAGCCTGCTCTGTGGCCTCCCTGACTTGCACAGGGCCTGGCCTGAGCAGCCTGTGGGGCTGTGACCCAGCTCTTTCATCAGCCATCGCTCTTCAGAATTTGTGGCTCCATAACATGGGCTACCTGACAGTCTCCTTTCCCATCAGAAGTGCCCTGTTAAAGCACTGGAAGATGTCTGTTCTTCTGCAGTTATTGCGGGCTCGTGTGCAGTTCCCCAGCTAGCAGAAAGACCTTACATCTGCTTTGTACATCTTGCTCTGGTTCTTTTGTGGCAGACAGGGTACTTGGTGTTTTATCTGCCTGTGCAGGTGACACAAACCTTTTGTTTTCCTGATGGCTTTTTTCCTCAGTGTCTCCCCCATATGTCTACTCAGAAGCCAGCCTTGCAGTCTGCATCCACCTGACGCCCCTCTCCGCTGCCCTTTGTGGCAGCAACACCCATTCAGTAGCTGTACCAATGTCAGCTGCAGCTATGCTGCCCTTTTGCCACCTGCTGATCACCTTTATGATTCTCACAGGTGTTGCTGAATTGTAATGCTGTGGTGACAGCACACAGTGACAGCATTTGTCAGCCAGCTGAGTACTTCTCTCCAGGACCTCCACACTGCTTACAGCACGCTTCCGTGCTTTTCTCAGAGCTACAATTAACACTAAGTGAATTGAGGGGGTCTTTGCTAGACCTCCCCACACTTAGTGTAACTGCCTGCCAGGATTACTTCTTGTTTCTGGTTTAAGCACTGCAATTAGTGCTTCAGTTGTGCAGACACCAGCCTAAGAATGCTCTGTACATAGAAATGTACACATGCAACCTGAACAGGTATTTTTGCAACACTGATCTTGCTTAACGTATTTTTCATTACAAATTTGTTCTCTTGACCATCTTTTCCTATCTACCTTGATTTCATAAATGACAGAATTCTTGGGAAAGACCAATAAATCATTCCCATGCAAACCATTTCCATACTCCTGCTGAATAACACTGTAGGTACACCACAAAATTGGTACTCTACAACAATGGTTTAGAGATTTCCAAAAGAATGAATCATGACAATATTCTTCCTCACATGTACCACATATCTGAGAGACTTTCAGTGCATCTGGAGATTTATGCTTCAACATTTAAGGATGTGTATCCAAAATTAAAGGATGATTTTAGCAATTTTCAACTGTTCTTCATAATACCTGTACATCCATGCTAACTGTACCTGAAGCACATTACAGAACGAGAAGGATAACACAGTACCTGGAAAAGTGGTAGCTGTATTAAATTTTACTACCAGTCTGTTGTAAAGAGACCAGGCCCAGTCCATCTGTAGTTTTTCTGAGAGAGGAAAATGTTGGCCTACGTACAAATTCCAGGACTGACTGCATTAGTGTCGTGTCTACCTCTGTTCTACTTTGTTAGTTTTACTAGATTCATTAGAAGTGCTTATTTTTGCTGATATTGCTTTCCAAATGGCCACATAGTGTTCATTAGTTCACGGAATAATACACATTCTGGTAGTTAGGTCTCAGTTCCATTTTCCAGTTTCATAAACCTGAGATTCTCCAGATAGGTTCCAGTGGGATTATGTCTGCTAAGTACAGCTTTGTCATCTCAATGCATTGCAGCCAGTATTTGCTTTCAAGTGGCTATATCTTCAAGAAGAAACATAGCAGAGATGATTTTCTATCATTATATTTGAGTCCAAAATCTCATCAAACAAAGGCTTTCCTGCTTTGTGTAATCCCAATTGAAGCACTGCATTTCAAAAAACAATTAGAAGCACAGTGTAGAAAACCACATATACTTCTCTTCCAGAAAAAATATCTTCAAATTTGAGTCTAAGTATCTCTTGATATCCTTTTAAGAATATGCCATATTAAAATCAAAACCACATGACAATGAAACAGATTCCTCGGTGACTTGTGTCAATCAAGTGATTGACACGTGATGCCTTTTGAAAATTTTAGTTTTGCGGATGACCAGAAAGAACAGCAGGGTCTTACAAGTGGCCTTCTGGTTCTTCACTGACCTCTGCTTGAGGGAGAGAAAACAGAAACTAGCCAAGAAAGCTAAGAATTTCATTTCAAGTTATTGATTTCCACTTTACAAGCAATTTGTTCAGCATGGATATTTTCACATCCTAAACTTCACTACATGGCTTGAGTTTCCTAATGCAGCCCTAATGAGGCTACACTCAAGTCACTGCAATTACTTGCCTATGTCCAATATCGAAACCGGCTGCAGAATTTTAAGTCTGCTTTTCTAAGGAAATGAGACCTATGCAACTGGAGGGTGTGCGTGCCCACCTGTGAATGTATGTGTTTGTGCATGCGTCTTGCTGCATACAGCATACTTGTGCATACATACTTCTCCCAATACCCTTCGAATCCACTTCTGCAAAATTTGGCAGTTCGGTTAGGAGACATCTCAGCAGTACGAGTTCCTCACAAACGCCAAGAAAAAAGGCAGCCAAGATGAGGCAGAGCTGTGAAGCTGAAGGACAGCAGCCTGCATTACTTCAACTGCCTTAGAGTTGAATTCCCTTTTTCCCTCCAAGTCCTAGAATCCACTCACACTACAACACAATATTTAGACTCCTCAGCTTATCTTCAGAGTTCAAACTAAATAGTTGGAAAAACACTAGTGAATGACTTTCAGCACTGTGAGCCTTCAGCTCACCAGTGGAAACAGTGCCTCTCCAGGTGGGAGAGTAATTTTTTGGATTTAATTGATTCTTGTCTGCACATTTCACAGATTAGTCAGATACTTTTAAAACGTAACGTCTTTGAAATACATATGGGGAAAATAAAATGCAAAGTAATGAAGACTAAAATAAAAACTGCTTTATTTTAGCTTCTGAGATACACAATTTTCTATCACAGTATGCCAAATAAAAAGAATATTTCAACAGGAGCTATGCTGCTGGAAAAACGTACCCCTTATAATTTCTTTTATGCCAAAATTATGAATGTTTCACTTTCTCCCCATCTCAGATCCTCACTGTATTTTCCTGACAATGTTTTACAAGGTGATTAGAAAGTGATGAGATACTAAACCACTAATAGGTAGAGACACACCTGAGACTTGTGATTTTCAAATCACCCTAGGGATAACATGTTTTTTTTTGATCAACGCAAACACCAGCTGCAGCAAGACAGCAGACCCTATGGCTCCTGTGGCCTTTCCTGTGCCCGGAGCTGCTGGCACGGTGTTTAACTCGTGTTCCAGCCCATCCCCGCGAGGCGACTGTTTGGAAACGACAAACAGTCCAACAGAGTAGAGGAGTGTATGTCTCATTTTGCTTATCCCTTGCACAAATGAAAGCTGCTGTTTATGTGGACAGCAAGAGAACAGATTTCCCTGTACAATTGCTTGAGAAGTTCTTAAAAAGTGCTTACTATCCAAATGGAAATCAATAAACAGCTGAGGCAATGTGGTGAATCTTGCAAGGTGGGTGAGCAGAGAGAATGACATGGTTCGCCTCCACTTACAGTGTAATCAGGAACAAATCCGATACCATCAGGGCCGCTTACCCTGAGGCCACAAGAAGCTGGTGCCAGCAGAAAAGCTGACGGGTTTTATTTTGGGGATAAATAATCCTTTTATGAAGAACAGATTCTTCTCAGGTAGTTTGAGCCACAGAGCATATAACCCATTTTCTTTTTTCCCTATTCTAGTGCTGATGAAAGATTTGATGCTACATTTCACACTAATGTTTTAGTCAATTCTTCAGGACATTGCCAATATCTGCCACCAGGTAGGCTGTTTTCATGTCATAAATACTTGTAACTCAGATTACCTATATATGGTGTGGTTTCAAATTTGACATAAATTCCTTGGTATTTTATTTACGTAGCTAGCCGTCATCTGCTAGATATAAGCCTAGATGCATCATGAATTACATGGTTAACACTTTTGTATGAAAACCACCACAGATTTTTTATTGCACTTATTTAAATTTTTCTGTCATAATGCACTATTACAGTAGCATGGAAGAATAAAAGAAGATAAAAAATAGAAGCCCTTAGTATAAAAGGTTATTGTTTATCAAAGGTAATGTCTCTAAATATAAATGTATTTCATTACTTTAGCTGTTTCTTCTATTAGTATGTTACTTTACAATGAGATGTTTAGGAACATCTTGGGACATCTCTTCCATTGAAACAATTCATTGGATGCTTCATCAAAAAATTTTTGAATCCTGAAAGGAACACAGTCTGTGTTTGGTATTTATTTGATATCAGAAGTATATCATTGAATCTCGGGTGTGGATCAGTGGAGTAGTTTCTGTTCCATAATTGAATTACCACAGTTCCCAGAATTAACACTTCCAAGAACCTTAATTTTAGAAAGTACAGTAATACTGCCAAGTGCTTTCCAAATTAGTTTTTCTACCTAAGATCCCCAGAGGACTTCAGGGGTTTGCCTGTTCTCATGTAAGGTGTTCCATTTAGTGCGGGGTTTTCAGTTCCATTCTCAAAGCTGATAAATGACAGAGCCTGACTCAACAAATGAAAAATAAGCTAGCCTACCTGAATAAAACAAGATCACGTAAATCTAATAAGATAGCAAATAATCTTTCAAGATCTCTTATTTTATTCAGTCACAGAAATAGGAGAAGCAGACTGCATATTCTGCTTCATATCTTTCTGATACACAGTATCTAGAAATCTGTGCTTTTCTCTAAACCTTTATCTACTGTGTGCCTAAATGGAAATGGGTAAAACACGGTTTATAACATCAATACCTAATTGATGCAGTTCTTTCCCATTTCTGTAACTTACTTTTGCTTTTTACATCTCAAGACACAACTGAGATTAACTGTGCTTTACAACTAAATGCCAAAGGGTGCAATGTGGAACAAGGTCCAGATACAAAATGGACGTGGAATTATGTGGAACAAGCATTCCAATTTGGTGTTCTTGTTTAAAATCCAACCTAGGCATATTTAAGAGCTCATGCTACATAGATGTGCGCTGGTTTCCGTTTGACGTTCAGAAGTGTAACCTGAAGTTTGGGTCCTGGACATATGGAGGCTGGTCCTTAGACTTGCAAATGCAAGAAGCGGATATATCTGGCTATATTTCAAATGGAGAGTGGGATTTAGTAGGTAAGCTCTTGATTTCTTATTTACATTCTGAACCTGCAGCCTTGACAGCACTTCACTGCTGAAATAATGATTGGGAAAATAAGAGAGAAACTAAATTAATAAATGACCTAGCTAGTGGTGCTTGAAACTCTGAGAGCAGACATAAGATGAAAATCAACATAAAAAAGTTAGCTTGAATTCAGTAAATATCTTTTATCTGATTTTCCATTATTACCTAACAAAAGTGACTTAATTGGGAATTAAGCTTGAAGAAGCAGTTTTACCGATAGTAAAACTTAGAAAGCTATACCTATCCTTTTATAAAATAATCACTACATAATATAGATTTCATTGACATTAATTTTGGGTTTTCTTCCTTTTCCCTCTTACACAGGAGTCCCTGGGAAGAGAACTGAGAGTTTTTATGAATGTTGTAAGGAACCTTACCCAGATGTGACATTCACAGTAACTATGAGACGCAGGACTCTCTATTATGGACTCAATCTTCTTATTCCCTGTGTACTGATATCAGCGCTTGCCTTATTAGTTTTTCTACTTCCAGCAGACTCTGGAGAAAAGATCTCACTAGGTAAATCTTCAACAGGATACTGTTATTGTAAATATTACCAAACCATAAAAAAAAGTTGTATTCTAAAATTTCTTTTTAAACAGTCTTTGGAGACAAGGAGGAATAGTTTATGTGCCCGGGCTCATAAACTGTTTTTACGGTGTGATGCTGAAGCACAGGTATCACCGTTAACCTTTGCTGTAAACTTTAGGGGACAATGAAGCTGTGAAAGGGAGAAATTCTGGCCAGCTAAGTGGAAGCATGACAATTCCTAACCAGCCTCCTTCGGAAGCAGGGTTTCATTTTGTGATGTTTAATTGCTGAAAAAAAAAATCCACATTCACCAGGTAAAGCTTAAGCTCACAAATCTGCATTTGAGCACTTACATATGGAATTCTTTTTAATGTTTCCTTTTAATTATGACTCATATTAAGAGCCTAGGATTGCTTTGTGCCTTCTCAGAAGGATTGATTCCATTTAACTGCTACTATTACTGTTTTTATAGCAATTTTAAACTAAATTATTGGCTTTTGAAACAAGTCTGATGAGTTTAAGTACTTGATCCTTAAGATGGTAGTTAAATATATAATGAAACTTTTTGCCCCATACAAATCTGCAAATACACAGGCTTCTACTAATTGAATGCAACTGTTAAATGTAGGAACATAATGAACATTTCTCCAGAAAGAAGTTCTCCAAGAACTCCCTCCCCATTTTTTAAGATGAGTTCTTTGTTCCTAAATCCTTTTCTACCTAACAGTGACCCCCTATTTTTTTTCACACTAGTCCTGAGAACAGAGCTGGACCTTGTTTCATAGAGGTGGGAACTGATCACTGAGTAACAGAAGTCAAACTCCAAACATCAGCAGTCATGGCTGCTTGAACATAGCCACATGCAGAACTCAACCACTTTTATCAAGAAATACAGCAATTGCTGTCTAATACAGCTAACTTGTGTTTCAGGAATCTTATGCATTACACTGCCTGTAGCTTCCATACCAATTAATCAAGTCTCATATGCTCAAATACTAAAAATCACACCATGTTTCTAAAGCAAACAAGCAGCAAGAAGTACTTTGTTTTACCTCAGCTAATTAGCAAGTGTGATACGAGCTGAATAGTTAACACGGATCTAAAAATACATGCATCTGTGCAAGTTCAGAAAACCCAGACCTACTCAACCCCTGTAATCTCTCTCCTATTCACAGCAGTCTCACGGACCAGCATTGGCACTAGTTTGACAGCACTGTCACCCTGAACCTGAGGTAGCCCCAGAAAGGACCAGAGTCCACCCAGACCTATCTCTCTGCCAGGGTTGGGGGGAACCACAGCAATACATTTGCCTCCTTCAGATTCATTCTCTGCCGCTTATTGCCTTGCTATTACAACTACTGATCTAGTTTCATACTTTATGCTTATCTTTCAGGTATAACAGTTTTATTGTCTCTCACTGTCTTCATGTTACTTGTGGCTGAAATTATGCCAGCAACATCTGATTCTGTGCCCTTAATCGGTAAGCTAACTACAGCTTTTATTCACTTTTATTTTTTGCTAAATGAGAAGCAGTGACCTTGCATGACAGCCAGCAGTAAAGCAAATTACATGTACAATTAAATTAGAAAACAATGTTCTGACTCGACTGTGTGAGCATACAGCAGTGACTTCCTGAGGAACGGAAGGTGCCCGACCCCTCTGCGTGGGGAGCAGCGCAGGCAGCAGATACAGGGAGGGAAGGAGCAATGCCAGCAGCAAAGGCAGCTCCCCCAGGAGAGCTTGACAGGAAACCTCAGGGAGCGGGAGAGGAGATGGGCTGAGACACCACAGGGCTGCATCAGGGGATTACAAGCCCTCCACAAGGGCTACTGAGTTGCCTTTGTTTCCTCAGTGCAAGTCAGCAAGTGTTGCCAATTGATGAGAGTCCCCACAGGTGTGATCGCCTGTACAACCTCTGTGCTGGCTGGTCTGAACAAAATACAGAGAGAAGCCACGTGTTGTTTTGGGAAAGCATAGAGGAGTCAGTTTCCCACAGAAAGACTTGCAGTTCAGACACAATTAGGACTACAGAGCTAAACGTGATGAAATCTTCCTATTGTAATTGCTCAAATGGAAGGAAAAGCTTTTCAAAAGAAATACCAGCCAATCCCTAAGATACTGGTGAAAGAAAATGAGAGGGCAAATTTTTTCAAGGTTGCTTAGAAAAGGTAGGTGCTCAGTTCCACTAAGACTTTTATTATTCAAATAACGGCTCTGAAACCAACGGCTGCACTGTCTGCTTTTGGGAAATCTTTCACAACTACCTAAAGCAGCATATGTAACACTACACTGGGAAAAGTAACTTCATATTACATTTACATGTACATAAACGCTCCTTATAACAGATATAAAACTGCATCAGTCAAAATATATCACTATAATTGTTTATTTTGCAGCTCAGTATTTTGCCAGCACTATGATTATTGTTGGCCTCTCTGTTGTTGTCACTGTTATTGTTCTACAATACCATCATCATGATCCAGATGGGGGGAAAATGCCTAAATGGGTAAGGTTTGATTTTAATACACTATCCGTTGCATAACTGCCCAGATCAGAGATGTGACAGAGTAGCTTGTGACTCATGTTTACTTCTTACTGATTAAAAAATAAATTTCGTTATCTACATCTGTATAAATCCTTGCTAAACAGTTAGTTCTGAAAGGTAGTTTCACCAAAAATGGCGCATCCAGGTACCTTTTTTTCTGAGAGAGTGAGAGTATATGAATTTTCTTCATCTTGGCTCTCTATTCAAAGTCTCCTTCACAACAGCTAGAAGTACCTCAGTGTTTTGCTGAAACCTAAATATATGTAAGTGAGGTGATTTTCAAATAAGCTGTAGCCATCAGAAGTGAAGCAAGTAGAAGAAAAGAGCAGGGTACTGATGGAGATTATAAATGCATGAAATACACTAGCCTCAAGGTGAAACTGTGCAGCTGCTACATATTTAGGTGTTGTGCATGCAGAAACAGAAATAGCCTAAAGAGCACCCGCTAAAGATGGCTGTTAAAATGAAAGTAACTTGGAAAATTCTGATCTTCACATCTCTGGTCAAGAGCATCTGTAAAGTGCAAAGAAAAAATGATGTATTTTTCTGAGAGCAGAGGACTTTATAACATACTTCTGTAAGTCTCTTTTTTACAGAGAATATCAGTCTTGATATTGGAGTTACTAAATATTGATGAGTACCATCAGGTAACTGTCCAGTGTTCCTGTCCAGCAACTCGTGACAGCCTGAGGCATTAGTGAGGATGGAAAGACCTTTCTCTTTTCTCTTTCTAAAACAATGAGTTATTATTATCCTTACTAGCCAAAAAAGAAGTGCATACAGCAGTGCCCTGCAGATGAGAGTTAATGAGATATTCCCTGGCCCATCTGGGAGCAGTGGTTTTAAAATACATTTGAATGAAGAGAATAAAAGGTATATACCTCTAGAGTGACAGTTGATGACGCTAAGTGGGACAAATCTTCAGCACTGTGTTAAAAATCCTCAGAAAACTGAGTACTGGAGGTTGAGGAGTAGGCTTTGGTGTTGACAAGCTGAAGTCCATTGGAGTTTCCTGGGATACTGGTGAGTTTTGTATCAGGCTGTCAGTTAATAAAGTATTATTCTTCTAGGCGAAGCATGACAGCAGGGAAAGAGTAGCAAGGCAAGATCTATCTTTGATTGGGATGTCTGCTTGGATATAACATCTACTCTAAGTGGTAATCTGCACTCAGTAAATGGAGCAAATCTAATATTAATTACAGTGCAAGATTTTTATATTATTTGAGACAATATTTCATTAGTGCTCTGGAAAAGAAACACTGGAATGAGCTCTTAAAATCTGATTGAAATAAATTATAGAAGCTTGCATCTGAACTGGAACAGTCTTCGACTTGCCTGTACTTTCTGTATGGCTGGAATAAGGCAATATGGAAAACAATTAAATGATACACAGAGATTAAACTTGCAGATTTTTATTTTTTTTAAAGTAAAAGTAATTTATCCACTTTTTCCTTCATGTTGCATCCAGATTTGTGTTCTAAAATCTGGAATCAACTGTCATGAAAGTAATGCGATAACAGAGCCAAAACACTGTAAAGCTTAGCGGTCTATTCCAGTCCAGCACAGCATCTGTTTTAGCAGCCCCATCCAAGCAGTAATCCCATACGGATTTAATATCAAAGCACAAATATGAGTGAAAGAGATTTAATTTATTGACTACAATCTAAAGTAGAGCTACTAAGACTATTCAAAAATAATGTCTTTGGTAAGCATTTTTTTTCTCTTCCCGGTTTCTGGTAAGGGTAGAAAAGGCTGCCATATTTTTACTCAAGTGTAAGGAAAATTAAACACTATGGAGGCTCCCAGTGGGGGGCACTCCCAACAGTGACAGTCAGCCTAAGGCAATCGACAGCACTGCTGGAGTAAGTAAGCAGCCTCAGTGACAAGCAAATTAATCAGTTGGAAAACTATTGCACCATTTTCTGAAACTTCCGTGCAGGCTAAGCAGAGACCATGGACCTGACACTAACCCAGGCTGTAAAAATACAAATACCTGTGTAAGGCAGTGGCTGTGTAAAGAGATGCTTATTCTCAGTAATTTACTTCTAGACAAGAATCATCCTTCTGAACTGGTGTGCTTGGTTTCTGAGGATGAAGAGACCAGGGGAAGATAAAGTGCGTCCTGCCTGTCAACACAAACAGCGTCGATGTAGCCTATCGAGCGTGGAGATGAACACTGTGAGTGGACAACAGTCCAGTAATGGGAATATGCTGTACATTGGGTTTAGGGGGCTGGATGCCGTGCACTGCACACCTACCACTGATTCAGGGGTGATCTGTGGGAGGATGACCTGTTCGCCAACAGAAGAAGAAAACCTTCTGCACAGCGGCCACCCCTCTGAAGGCGACCCGGATTTGGCTAAGATCTTGGAAGAGGTCAGGTACATTGCAAACAGATTCAGAGACCAGGATGAAGAGGAAGCCGTTTGCAATGAATGGAAGTTTGCAGCCTCTGTAGTGGATCGGCTCTGCTTGATGGCTTTTTCAGTCTTCACAATCATTTGTACAATTGGTATTTTGATGTCAGCACCAAACTTCGTAGAGGCTGTCTCTAAAGATTTTGCTTAACTATTAACTATGATTTAATTCTCTGAAGTATGATATGTAGCACACAAGAGTGTATTTTTTGTTTGATTGCTTGTTTTTAACAAGTATGCTGCTTCTCATTGTCCTTTTTCTTTTGCCCCCTCTGGCATCCCTCTCTGGTCCAGAGTTCCTGTCTGAAGAGTGGCACCATTTCAGAAGGGCTCCATGCCAGCTCCTCTGAGCACACTTGAGCACTCTCAAGTGGGTGCAAGTCCCTTCAGAGTGACAGGGTATTGCACCAGCATCTTTTAGGCATTTTGAACCGGCTATTACAGAGTTATGGGTAGGCAATGGCAGAAATGTAATTTCTTCCAGACTTTTTTTATTTATTTTTAAATTAAGATAGAAGTTAGTCCATCTTAGCTACTTGAATAACTGACGGGAAGCACTTAAGTTCAGGAAAGGATCAAATCCAGATGAATGGAAGCTCAAACAGCAGAGAAAAAAGGGGAAAAAATACCTTGCTTTCAATTACTGGTTCTTACTGAGTTGAGGTATGGAGCTCTTGCTCACAACCAGTCAGACCCACAACTCCCTCAGTGCATTCTACATAGAGCACAAGTGAGGATTCTGAATTTGCCTGGAACACCAGAAACTTGAAAGTTAAGATGAGACAGCACATATCTTGTCCTTCTACTATATTTCTGGACTTGACACAAAAGTTTGGCCAGAATTCTTAAAACAGGCTTCACAGTAATTGTTGTGGTGTTTATTACAACTTCCTTCTGCTAAGAAAGACATTCTTTCAACTGATAACTTCAGTCAGTCTTTAGCCTTAATGATGATATAAAGAAAATGAAGGATTATGGTGATTTGACTTTCACCTGTCCATCAAAGAAAAATCCACACACTTGTCTCTTTACTGTTAACTCGATTCCAACGTGGAAAAAGTAACTGTCTCCTACAGGCTCAAGCATAAATGACAAGTCTAAAGCAAAAAAAGGTATTAAGTCCTGGAATCAAGGTTTTAATTTCAAAATTAATTGTTTGATCTGTTGTTTGCTTAGCCTTTTATAGACCTTTCTGCTGAGTCACCATAACATGTCCTAACAAGGAAACTGCACCCTTTCTGCTCAGTTTATTATCCAAGAAGCACTAATGAATAATAAAACTTTTGGGGGTTCAATACAAACTATAAGCTGTATACATATACATATACATATATATATATATATATATATATATAATAAACTGCATCTATGTCCCTGGAAAGATTAAGACTTAAATACAAATTCTTTTAAGTCTAGACAGGCATTTTCAATCGCAAAAATAATAGTTCATCACTTTATTTATGTTATTTCTGATTCTGAAATTCTCCCATCAAGTTATGATTTTTCACGTGACTTCAGTGTATTAATGAATAGTGCTGACATGAGAATACCAAGACCTGAAATTCTGTGCTTGCAAAATGGCTAAGAATTAGTCTCATGACCAATAGCAGTATTCCTGACCAGTGCTATAAGTGGTGAAAGATGTGGTGGAGGATTAATTTAGCATTGACTGCTTGCTTGATCCTGCAGAAACCCAACATTTTAGCTGAGGTAACAGACAAACAAATAGAGGGCTGTTGTATTACCATGTTTTTACTGTGAGATAAACTTGAAGACTCAGTTTGTCTCCCAAGATGGATTAAAATAGCCACTTAAGTACTTGCTCTCCCCTAGATATCAATTTATTTTCCAGAGGCTGCTCCCCTGAATGCAGAAGAATCAAATTTAATGTAAACCAAGCCTAGAGTCACCAGAGGTACAGTCCATCACCTGAGTTAAGCAGGTGATGGGGCAGGAGAAGTGAAAGGAAGCAGGTTATTTCTCACAGTTTGTGAGTTCTTCCTGAAGTTTCATTCAGAATCTTACACTATAAAGACCTGAGAAAAGAACTGAAGTCCTTCTTGAAATCTTGTCTTGAAACCTTGTCTCTGAGAGTTATTTGTGAAGAATTTATTTTTTTTTCAGGAACAATTATTAAGAATTAGCCTTGCAATAATTCCTGCAAGTACTTTGTAGCCTGTAGATTGCATTTGAATAAGAAACCGAGTCCAAAATCTGAAATGTGAGTTTTGTTCATTTTATGACTAACATAGTGTGGGACATGCTGCTCTTCTGAGTAGCATTTCACAGAGTCACAGAATTGTCTAGGTTGAAAGAGACCTCAAGATCATCGAGTCCAACCTCTGACCTAACACTAACAAGTCCTCCACTAAATCATATCACTCAGTTCAGCATCTAAACATCTTTTAAAGACCTCCAGGGATGGTGACTCCACCACTTCCCTGGGCAGCCTGTTCCAATGCCTCACAACCCTTTCTGTAAAGAAGTTCTTCCTAACATCCAACCTAAAACTCCCCTGGCGCAACTTAAGCCCATTCCCCCTCGTCCTGTCACCAGGCACGTGGGAGAACAGGCCAACCCCCACCTCGCTACAGCCTCCCTTGAGGTACCTGTAGAGAGCAATAAGGTCGCCCCTGAGCCTCCTTTTCTCCAGGCTGAACAAGCCCAGCTCCCTCAGCCGCTCCTCGTAGGACTTGTTCTCCAGGCCCCTCACCAGCTTCGTCGCCCTTCTCTGGACTCGCTCGAGCACCTCCATGTCCTTCTTGTAGCGAGGGGCCCAAAACTGAACACAGTACTCGAGGTGCAGCCTCACCAGAGCTGAGTACAGGGGGACGATCACTTCCCTAGCCCTGCTGGCCACACTGCTTCTTATACCAGCTAGGATGCTGTTGGCCTTCTTGGCCACCTGAGCACACTGCTGGCTCATATTCAGCCGACTATCCACCAATACTCCCAGGTCCTTTTCTGCCTGGCAGCTTTCCAACCAAATTTCTAGAATAGGCTTCTTGATTCAAATGTTGGTTAGCATCAATACTTTTCCTTCAGTAAGTATCCCTAAATAGCTACACAGAGTAACCCATTGAGTCTGTAACGTTTTGGAGTCCTCTTGGATAAGTATGTTAAAAAAAAAAAAAAAAAAAAAAAGATTTTTGGAGACTGTCTTGTACAATGGGATGCAACTACTGCAATCATGTACTATTTGACACATGTAATACAAGAAGCATGAGAATACCCCCCTTTTCACCAGAATCCATTTACACTATCTGTAGAAATCACCTTGCTATATATAGGAATTCTTTACAGAAGGAGGGAGAAAGCAATTTACAAATTGACAGTAAGCTTCATTAGCAACAACGTACATGTCTGTGCTTAAAAGCTGGAGACTGGTAGCTGGCCTTTAGTGAAGTCCTTCTGAAGTTTGTAACGCTGGGATTATACTGTCAGCAAATACCACGTGTTAGTCAAATTAATTGTAAGGCTCCAGCATCATGCCTACAATACTGCCTTTAATATCAGCAGGATTAATGAAGGGGAAAAGTGAATTCTCGTTTTTCTGCTGTCAACACAACCTGTAAACATTTGGTAATAACATGGTTGTAAGTCTTAAACACAACAGTGACAGTCTTAGTTACATTATTCTGCATCTTTGAGTTAGGTTTTTGTGTAATTGAGCTGAGCAAAATTGGTACGTTTCTTGTCAAATTGTATGTGTCAAATATTTGCGTAAGCACTAAAAGATATTTTGATCTAAATGCTGGGAAAATATTTACAATTCTGGACATGGAGATGGGAATTAAGTATGGTATATGGTATGACTATACAATATGATAGACTGCATATTGATAGCAAGTATCTGTTATGATCTTATGAGTCCAGAAAATAGGGTAGGCAAGTGGTTCACCACAACTAAGCTATGACTTGTCTGACAAATCGAAAAGTTTGCTCTAGAGCTCAGCTGTCTTGTACAATACTATCTGTGAACAATGTATATTACTTTCTGTTTTTATATTGACTTGTACTGAATATTTAAAAAAAATTAATATGTAAACATTTTTATTTAAGCATTAATGCCAAAAATGTTCCAAACAAAATTTTAAAAGGTTAGTTTTAAATACAGATAAATTATTTAAACAGTATTTAAAAATCATAAATTATTTTATATAAGAATTGATAATACTATATACTTTTTTTTTAAAGGTTTCTTTAAAGTCTCTTTCCAATCTCTCTAGCTGCAGGATGTAATCTCAGTTCACCTGTGACATTTCTGCTTTTCACTTTCTTTACCAAGAAAAGAAGGTAAAGCAACATCCTGCATTTCTTCCTTTTGTTATCCTACTTTTTACATTAAGTAATATTGCATAGAGGGCATTAGAAAGTGATGTTATATCTGCCAGATACCGACTGTCATATAAGCAATTCAATACCTTTTCAGTCCAGTACAAATAAAATATTTAGATCAAGAAAATTTTGATTCCTTCTCATTTTGCTAAGATGCAAATGAAATCAAGCAGTAAAAAACATGAACAACCATGGAAGAGAGAAAAATCTCCTTGTAAATACCATTCTGTGATGACAGAGGTCTTTGGTAATTAAAAATACATCATGTCCTCCTAGCAAAGCAGTCCTACACCAAAGTTATATATTCCTTCAGTCATGAACTGTCAAAGTTAACTGAGTAGGACTGAGATACGATATATGCTTTGGGGAATCAAGGGTTGCTGAAACACAAGTAACCCAAGACTTAATTCCCTCCTTGCTCTCCCAGGCTTGTACAGAACCCCTGAGGAAGACTAGCGTGGTGGAGGCCAACACGCCCAGTCGGACAGGCACGGAGCCGCTACTGAACCCACTCTGGGTTTGGATCAGAGCTGCTGCTGGTCACAAAGTCAGGTGTGCAGGTGAGGCTGATGCCAATGGCTGCTCATTTGACCAAGCCAAAGCGCATGCCTCTCTTCCAGGGTGCTGACAAGCACTGACCTCAGACTTAACCCTGTCCTTGAGCTTGGTCACACAAGTTTAGCTCCGCACACGCCGTAGGCAGTTTCCTGGCCCTCTGTATACACCTATCGTCACACACACTCCATCTCTGAAGCATTTGGGAATGGGGATTGATTTCAGACTGCTAACTGCTACCGCTCTCAGGCATCTGGCCACCATACAGACTGCAAGATGCTATGGCTTCGGAGCTGATATGCTGGCAGCTCCACCTCATTGCTCTGTGGGTAGCGACGGCCATCAGAGCACTGGGTCTTGTGGCTGCAGAGGGAGTGCCAGCCGTCTTGTTTTAATCCTGTAACAACGATCAAAATACTTTTTCTCTTGAGCAAAAAGTGATTTCTTAGCCTAACCTCATGATATTTTAATGTCAATATATCTCAAAAGGCTGCAAACAGCATATGCACACGCAATTACAGCAAATCTAACCTGGGAATCAAACGTGATTTTACCAGGACTACAAGCACATATGAAAGCCTTTTGCTGCCACCTTTTTTAAAAAGGCTTCTGCTGCTTAGGGGGAAAGCTTAACGTTTGCATAACATGTATTTCTGCTATTAAGCAATTTGCAGATAATGACATGGAGAGAGAATATGCAACAACCTCTCACATAAGCTCTCTCTTCCTGACTCAGAAAAGTCCTTCCATTCTTCTTCCTCCCCGCTCACTCCCATGACAGCATTCAGAATTGGGATTTATTAACAGAGTACAAACGAGAGTGTTCAAGGCCAGAATTTAGTATCAGTGTCTTAGCTGTATCCTTGCTGTGAAGATACCACTAGAAAATCACTGAGTACTCAGAGCTGCAGTGACTCGTCCCTGTAAGTGAGCCATACTGCAACAGCAGTTTAAAATCCAAAGTAATTTGATCTGCATATTTTTACCTTAAAATAATAATTAACAGTCATGACATGATATAATATTACTTTGGGGTATGCATATATCAGAATAACATCCACAGAGATTTTCATTGTACCTAACCAATTCAGGATATAATCCAATGCCAGTAAAAGACCAAAAAACCTCTCTACTGAGTCCACAAGTCTTGGATTGGGACTACATTCAGTCCAACAAATCTCACAGTTATCATTTATATATTACTCTGGTTCATGGTAGGCATGCAAATGTCTTAAGAATGAGCTAACTACTAAATATTTATATTAAATGGGCTTTAGGCTTAGAAACCAAAAATCTGGGATCTGCTCCCAGAGCAAGATATATCCACAACATCCTTCAAACAATATTATCTTATTTCACTGTATACGTGGATTACATACAGCTGCAAATCACTTCCATAATAGCTTTGTTACCATACAGGCATTCCTGTTTGACGTTGCTTTTGCTGACACAACATGTGATGCTCCCTGTCTTTCTTATCTCCAATTTCTGGCCAAAAGAAATCTAATTAGCAGACTACTTTGATCAGAAAAAAAATGTTACAGGACCAACGTTCAGAGAGAGTATGCAAGTTTAACCCTTGACTCAAGAGAGACTAGTTACAAAATTTGACATTATCATGCCAACCTGTGCACTAGAAGGAAAGCACTGCAATCGAGTATTCATGCCAACACTGCAGTGCGCATATGCCTGTCGCAGTGGAGGAAGCCTTCGTAGATGGCAGTGGCACAGCTGCAGCATGGAGCAGGCGAGCCAGGCCCTCTGTGAGGCATGTAAGGTGAATAAGCATTTTCCTGGTTCTCCCAGCTATGCTCCATGCGTGGGTATAATGAGAATATACTGTCTTCACTGGCTAGCACTTAGCTCAGCTTGCAAGATATTTCTTGCTTGTGGCTAAGTAATGACAGACTTAGAAGTGATGGGCTGCAGTATGTAGCCCAACACAATCATAATTCGGCTAAGACCACTCAGAATTTGTTTTTCCATCTTGCTGCCTTCTATTCTGGGAGAGTACATTCTCTCAGCAATTAAAGAGATAAGGGAGACTGCAGCGCAGGAGATGTTAGGAGTTCCTGTGTTTTTCTGCACTCCCTCCGCCCAGTTCTCTGGGAACTGCTGTTGTGGACTGTCCTACTACTCCCACGGGTCCCATATGTTGTCCACACCAAAAGGTTTCTGAAAGGATGGGGAAGGCTTTGCTGCTAAGAGATGCACATCAGCACCTTTCCTGTAGGGACCATGCTCCCCCACTGCACTGCTGCTAGTGAACTCCACGTGAAACCTGGAGAGCTCCAACGGGATCCAGCCAAGCAGTGCTGAGCTCAAATGACATCAGATGTTTGTCTTGAAAACTTCCACGGATGGAGACTGCACAGCCTCTGGCAATCTGCTCTCACATTTGCTTGCCCTTGTGAAGAAACAGTTTCTCCTATCTAGCCTGTATCTTTCATCCCCCCAAACAGCCATTATCTCTCATTCTCCTGTCACACACCACTGTGAAGAGCCTGGCTCTGTCTTCTGCTGACTTCCTCACAGATGGTCCAGGGCTGCAGTCCAGGCTCTGTGAGAAGAGGCTGGGGGAGCAGTGTTTGTTCAACCTGGGGATGAGGAGGCTTTGGAGAGACCTAACAGGATGCCCCTGCTCCCCCAGCCTCTCTTCATAGGGCCTGGCCTCCAGGCCTGGACCACCTCTGTGACCCTCTGCTGAACTTGCTCCAGTTTATCAAGGTCTCTCTTGTGCTGGAGGGGCCTCAAACTAGACACAACATTCCAGATGCTGTCTAATGAGTGCTAAGCTGAGAGCATATCCCTCCAGCTCGAGGCAGCATAGTTGTATCTCTTTGATACAACTGAGCACACCGCTGAATTCCTCTGCTGCCAGAGCTCTGGGCTTGCTCGTGTGCAGCCTGCAGCTACTGAGAGCCCTGTGGCCTTTTTCACAGAACCGTCCCCCATCCCCAGGCCTGTATCATCACAGGGGAGCTCTTTCTTCCCAGGTGTAGGACTTCCCATTTTTCCTTACTGAATTGCAGCAAGTGCTTGTGGGCCTCTTCCTGCAGGCTGTGTAGGTCACTCGCTGTGGCAGCCCTGCCATTGGTGATGCCCTCACTTTGGCGTCACTGAAAACTTGATGGAAGAGCCCTCTATCACTTCCTCTAGACCACTGATAAAGACACTGAACAGGTTCAGGATAGACGCCCTGCAGTAATCCATTTGTTTCCAAACCATGAGTATGATCCATTAACCAGGACCACCTGAGCCCAATCAACAAATGAGTTTTTTTCTTTTTTACCCATCGAGCTGTTACTTGCAGTTTGACTTTTAAAAACAAATTTCCTTTTTTGTCTTTTTATTTTTCTTCCCTTAAGCAAGCCTTTGACATAGATCCAGGAATCCTTCACAACAACTTTTAAAAATAATGCTGCCAGCTCACAGAAAGTCAGTGAGACATGGCAGCATGAAGAAGTTGCACTGGTTGCAGAGAAGTTGTAGTTTGGATTAGGGTTTAATCGGCTACTGCAGAGGACAGTATGAACATCCTTGTCTTGTTTTTTCTTGACTATCAGAAATGGGCTTAAACTGTAGTAAACTGAAACCAGGCTAACAATACGTACAGTGTTTGTAGTTCTTTCTTCATTAAATCAATTTTAAAATCTATTGAAGGTGAACTGCTGCATCTTTTTTTTAATTTTTTTTTCAGTCAAGGTTAATACTCATTACCCTATCTGGAATTAGCAAAGACCTGCTGTAACTTTGATTAATGGACACTTTGCACGCTGTCCATGTTGTCTATAATTGAAAGTAACTTCCAGTGAAGAGACTAGAAACTCCTATAGGACTAGCTGCCAAAGTGTCACCTTTTAAAACAAGCCATTAAAGGTAAAAGGGGGATATGAAGGACTGACAGAGAATGGGGGGAGGCACATTACACAGCACCAGCGACGTGCAGCATACAGCACCAGTACCAGACCTGTACAACAGAGGCCACACAGCCCGCAGGCAGCTTCTTTGAACAGCAGTTGCTCTTTGGGCCTGATGGAGCTGAGACAGGGCAGGTCCACACGGACTAGGGGACAGACCAGCCACACTTCAATTTGGGTCCTTAACATACACGTGTAGAGCCTCCTTTGTGACAACTCATCTGAACTGCACTCGATCTAAAGACGTACGTACACATAGATCTTGTTATAGCTTCAAACGTTGTCCCTTTTATCTAACTCTGAGAACATCTCCACTACTCTCCCCATTTCTGTGTGTTTATATAAAATCTGCCCCCTTAGGAAGGCCAAGTTAAACAAAAGATACCAAAAGATGTAAATAAACGTTTATATAACATTCTGAAAACTGTATACAGAGAAACTGTGTCTAAAATATGCTGTATATTAGCTCAAAACCAGTACAGCTGATATTGCTAAAAATATACTCGAATTCATAGCTTTCCAGTAGTTTTTCAGTTGTAGTAATATGCCAGGGCTTTGTGTGTGCCAGCTGATAAATGGGACAGGGAAATGACCTTCTTGCTGAAATTTTGTAGCAATCTGTGTGGATTGAATGGTGTATAAGTGAAAACTCCGAAGGCCAGCACAGCTTTTAGCCCTAGCGCACTATAGCCTGTCTTTTAAAAAAGCTCACTGTTCGTTTTCAATCATTTAATGGATTGTTCTGTGCACCCAGTGGAAGCCAGCCCATAATGAATTGCACTGCAGAGATCTAAAGCATCCAACCTCGGTTCCGAAAGACAGGATTCATGCCCACTAAATACAGTAATAAAAGCCCATTCATTTTCTCATGCACTTTCCCTAATGCACTGGAAAATGTCCTATCTACTTGCAGCAATATAAAACCTGCACAGCACAAATTCTGAGACTCACATCTCCAGGCATTGACTTTACCATATTTTAACAGTAACCCTACATCTGTGTAATTGGCAGAAGACTTAGAGAGCAATATTATATACAAAACGTCCCTGCTCCACAGCTTCTGACGGTTCAAGCTCTTCTGCTCCATCCTACAAAGACCCCAAGAATAGTGGTATCATGTCTTTGCAGAGAAGACAGAGTAATAACAACAAAAGAAAGATGTTTTATCAGAGCTAAACCATGCCAGAACTTTTTGCATAACAACAGAGACTTTATGAATTGCAATATTTGTCGCCTTTGATACAGAAACCTAGCACTGGGGCTCAATATTAACTTATTATCCAGTCCTTTGAGATATCAGAGATGGCATTTTTAATGTCTGTTTTCTCATTTGTAGGCAGTGTTTGGTCAAAGAGCTTCCATTACTGACAATTTTCACATAGGGATCTCATGTCCAGTGAGGGTGCAGAACGTCTTCTCTTGAACAGGGTTAGAGTGTAAAACCACAGGAGTCTTTCTATAAAGCCAAAAACTGCATAATTGGTTTGGAAAACTTATCTGTGATAGGGAGCATCATGAGGTTACAGGTAGTCCATAATACTTTTCATCAGTAGCAGCACTGATTTTCCCATTCAGTCGATAAAACAGGCATTTGGCATTCCACAGAACCCAGTGTACGTGGTAGCAGACCACCGCTAGAAAGGCAGACATACTTGTGACTTTCATCATCAGTAGTTCAAAGGGAAGTGTAAGGCAGTCAATTTTCAGTTCCCGCACTGCAGAAAACTCAGTCTGCTATTTTGTGACAGAGCAGAGCATGAACTCTTGCTGAGTCAGAAAGCTGCTGAAGATGTGTGAGCGTGGAAATGCTCGCTTGCAGGCAGGCACACTGAGTCATATCGCCATTTGATACCAGGCAAGTATCTGCAGGGAAGAGGGAGTACAACAACTCTTTGCAGGCGGAACTTCACTGAGGGAAAACCTCTACAGGAAAGAAGTTCAACCTTTCCTCCAAGACTTGATCCTCTTTGCCTGTCTAGCTAACAAGAATGGAAACACAAATGAAGAATACTCTATTATTATCAAGTGTATTGGAAAGCTTTGTGTACAGACAGAACCTTTCTTTTTACTCCCTTTTCAAATAAATAGAAATATGCACATACAACCATGCCAGAAAAAAATGTTTTTTCTCTAGATAAGATGTGAACAGATTTTGTTTACCTGTAATTCACCGGCCCACTGGCTGCAGAGATTAAGGCAAGAGCCAGAGCTGAGGCATATTTAGCCATTTAACATTGTCCTGGTTTCAGTTAGAACAGAGTTAATTTTCTTCCTAGTAGCTGGTAGAATGCTGTGTTTTGGCTTAGGATAAGAAGAGTGCTGATAACACCCCGATGTTTTAATTGTTGCAGAGCAGTGCTTATACTAAGCCAAGGACATCTCAGCTTCTTGCTCTGTCCTGCCAACGGGCAGGCTGGGGGTGCAGTAAGAGCTGGGAGGGGACAGACCCAGGACAGGTGACCCAAACTGGCCAAAGGGGTATTCCATACCATCTGGGGTCATGCTAAACAATATATAGGGGTGGCTAGCCGGGGGGAGGGGGCCGGACTGCTCGGGGTTAGGCTGGGCATCGGTCAGCGGGTGGTGAGCAATTGCATTGTGCATCACTTGTTTGTACACATTATTAGTAGTAGTACTATTATCATCATTGTACTATTATTATTATTGTTATTATTATTTTCCTGTCTTATTAAACTGTCTTCATCTCAACTCACGGGCTTCACTTTCCATTTCTCTCCCCCGTCCCAGAGAGGGAGGGGGAAGGGTGAGCAAACGGCTGTGTGGTGTTTAGCTGCCGGCCGGGTTAAACCACGACAACATATGTTACTACATACTAACTGAATCAAATCTTTCTCATTTTTGTTGTTCATTTTGTTGTTATTTTTTAAAGTGTAAAAGTTTTAAGATTTTCAAACAATGGTCAGGTGAGAATGGGTGTACTTTGCTCTGAAGAATGGGGTAAGAAGTAAATGAAGGGGTGCTCTTTGGAAAAGACAAATGACTTCTCAGGGGACATGAAAAGCAACTTAGAAATCTTCAGAAATGAAAAGCATGAACTGACTATGGTGAGGATTGCCTGATATTAGAGAGACAGCAGAGCCACTGCCCTGTATGATGTCTGGAATCTTTTAAATACTATATCCATGTGAGTTATACATGGTTTCTATGACAAGTTCAGAATAGTGTGAAGACCACAAGCCTTACAAAATTGAGGTCCAACTATGGGTCAAACACATGATGGAACTTCTAGATCTCAATAGGTTTCCAAGAGTTCATGTTAGTAGGAGGGAGAGGGAGACAAAGGTAATGAAGGAGTACAGTAGATATCTGGAAATTAGGAAGGGTTCTTGGAAACCCATATACAACCTCCTGAAAAATGGTATCTGTACAAACGTTCAGCAAACCACCCAAATGAGCACAAGCTGCTAAGTGTTAGAATTGGGCTGATGATAAGGATGACAGCATTGCCCCATGACAAAAAGCACAATATTGTTGGGAAAAAAACTCTGAAACTATTAGAATCTCTCTCTCTCTTTTTTTTTTTGGCAACACTTGTTTCAATTATTGCTTGTATGACTGTACCTAGAACTCATTTATTTTTGTGTTTTACGGAAAAGCTTGCCTAATGTAAAAGGCAAGCTGACATATCTCTGACTGTACAGAGGCAACAAGTCAGTATCAAGAGATGTCCCCTCTTGAGGAAACACCTGGGGAGCAAAAGGAACACATGCTAATCAGCTTGTAAAGAATTACTGTTATACCTGTGTTGGTGGGTAAAGAATATGTTCTGTCTGCCTTACAGTCCTCCTGCAGTGAGCACAGACAAGCTCTTCATAAATGAGTGATTCATCCTCTGACCTGGAGTATCTCTTCCTCCTCCTCCTGCAGCTTCACAGTGAGTGATAGGATTATATGGCCTAACATGACTGGCAGTTAAACACAGACTGGTAAGAAACCCACAAATTGTTCCTGGCAGTATTTATTAGCTCCTCATATTTCCTGTGCAAGTTACTGGCATCTATATTTAAAAGGGCAGCTGCTGGGCTATCAAACCTCCTACTTTCTATCTGCGAAAACACTTTGAATCACTGATGAGAATATCCTACTGAAATATACTATGTGTACTTATAAAAAACAGAGAGTGTCTATCATTACACAAAAGAAAGAAATTGAGTCTGACTTCACGTAATGCTCTTATGACTCCTGGCACGCTGTTTACAGGAGGAACCCTGCTTCCACAGAAGATACACAGTACAATGTACTTGGCAGAGACGGATCAATGCCTGGCTTCCAAATGCTACTGCATTATAAATAGCTATATCTTTATGATAATAGTTTATGATCAAAATTGTAATTTACTATGTGACATATGCCTAAAAAGAAATTTACTCCGTTAAAGTTGGAGAAACCAGCTGATTTCAGCAGGAAAGGCTATGAGCTTGGGGGTACTGTGAAACACCTTAAGGTAAAAATACAGACTGGGAACTAAATCCTGATGCAATCCTGCCATTTCTGTGTGGAATACATACTGCATATAGTGTGTGGAATACACACACTGCATACAAAGGAAAAATAACAAGGGTGGAACACTGTGGCACAAGCAAGTACAGTGTTATTAACCCGAAAACGTCTGTGAATATGTATGTGAAATAGTATCACAAAGATACTTAAAACATACAGCATTACCTCTAGCTTAGAAAAACTTTTGGTATGTACATGTGAATTCTATTTGGGCACTAATTGCTATTTTACTACTCTGTTAACAATTCTGCCTATTCCTAGGAAGTAAATCAGAAAAAGGCTATGCAGTAAAAAGATCA
The DNA here is from genome assembly GCF_964211825.1 of Aythya ferina. Lineage (NCBI taxonomy): Eukaryota > Metazoa > Chordata > Aves > Anseriformes > Anatidae > Aythya > Aythya ferina. The sequence continues at coordinate 17,275,796 of NC_140307.1, read as the reverse complement.
TTTCTCTGAAGATTCAATACTACACAGAGCCCTGTAAATACAAGTTCTGAGAACGCATTTAATTCACTTGATAGCTTATATATTGACTATAGCTAAATGCATGTGCATTTTTACATAAAAGGCAACATTTTATCAAATTCTCAGTATCACAGAAACTTTCTAGACAAAATAATTGCCTTCTTTCAAACTCATGATGGATACTGAAAGGATTATAACAAATAGTATTATCTCGAGATCTCCCTCCCCACACACCTTCTTGGGAATTTATTTTTTAGCAAGTGTTAAAAATCACTGTACTTCTGAAGCCTTTACTGCTAACCTCATTCTGTCTTCCAAAAGGGTATTTCCCTGGAAAATTGTATGATCTTTAATAACAGATGAAAAAAAGCAAGCCATGTAAAAATCTTTGGAGGGATTCAGTTCTTATATTATTCTAATTAATTTTTTTTCAAGCGGTTTAAGCAAAATGTATGAGTGACTCTCAACTGACAGACTCACTTTGCAGATGCAAGATTTTTCAAAGATTGGAAATAAGACTGGTAAAAGGAGTAGAGGGCATGAGGCAGAACTTAAACTTCAGTAGGGTTATAAAATTCACTATGGGGTTAAGATTAAATTTGCTTAAAACTGTTAATGGTGAAGACTCCCACTGAGTGTAATGAAGTTTGGATCCTCCTCCGTATAAGAAAGGGCAATTTCTTACTCAACAATTTCATTCTGAGGACATGCAATTTACCCTGTGTAGAGGTTCAAAACATTGGGAGCCATTTGCAAGAAGGCAGTAGTTGGCTCCTAACACGTCTGCTCATGCAGCAGTTGCAGTGGTGAACTTAAACGAGAGAGCATACAGCTTGACCAGATTTTGGTTTGGTAGGCAGAAAAAAAAAAAAAGTAACTCAATTCCATATTTACTGTCAAGATCCTACAAATGACTAAGCATAGTCTTACTGGCTGTATGCTTCCCTTTCCATCTTCCTATTATACACATGTCAGGGCCTTGGTGCTGTTTTCCCTTTCATTGTTACCTATCTTTTTTGTCAGTCTTCCAAGCAGGGCTGCTGATCCTCCTGGTAATGCTCCTTAGAAGAAGTCTTATGGAGTACTGCATTGAGACTTCTACATTAGTTTCTATGTTTACATTTAGACTTCTACATTGAGATTGCTATATTAAGGGGCTGGAAGAAGGAAACATAAGCAAAAGATAGAATAGGAAAAAACATGCAAGGGAGGGGCACCCTATTGTAACACCAGGCTCTGCGGATCTACAGAAATCTTGATCAGGCTTCATATATACTACTGAATGAAATGAGTGCTTTCCCTATAAAACAAACTACATAAAACTACATTTTTGTTCAGCGTCAAGCTTTGCAAATGCTGAATACTTACTTTCACCCTTAGCAAGTAACTGGTAATTTGCAATAGGCTTTTCTCTGGGCTGAAGAGAATCTCTGTACTCTCTAGACTAAGAGAAAACAGGATGTTAGCACAAAAGCATCCTTGACAAGGAAAATGAGGGGGAAAAAAAAAGCAAGACAATGTGCAGCTATGTTACCTTATTTTTCTATTTAAACTGTGAAATCAAATTTACATTTAAGCTGTCTACAAAGTTGATACGTAATTACTCTTATATCTCATTTTAAGTCTGGCTATGTGATAAAATATGTTGCTTTCTCCTGTATAATAGTATTCAGCTTCTCTGACTTGAGGCATCGAGAAGTGATTTGTTTAATAAGTTCTCCCTCAACTCATCTGCAGGGTTTGCACCATGCTACAGCCTAAATAGTGCCACCTTTCATTCTGGCTAATATTCCCTGATACAATTTTGTGACAATTCGGTAGCAGCTACATAAGCAATTGATTTCCTCCTACATTAGATCTCAAGAATGAAACACGCCCAACATTACAATGATGGCAAAATGTCTCCCACAAAAAAGAAATTCGAATTTGCTTGGATAGAAAGCTTTTAGATATTTTAAAAATAAGAAGTATGAAAACAGCAATGTGTTTGACAGAATTACTGTAATAAATACAACATAAAGAGGTCCCATGAACAGATACTGAAGGAAAATCACAGTTGTGTGCCCACAGATTTACATTTTCTTTTAAGATAGGTCTGTCCATATTAGCTAGCTCTGCCTCTCTTCACACACATTAATGTATAGTACTAAATAATACAGTTACACGCTTTTCTCAACTAATAGAAAAATCATACAATAATAAGCAACTATAATCAACTAAATCACCATCTGCAGATAGAGCTTTTCATGAGGGATATTAATTAACTATAATGTAATGCTGTCTTCACTTGAAAGTTATCCTAAGACTGAAGCTCGTGGAGATTAATTATTTACAGAAGAACCACAAGAAGGTTTATACCCATCTATGGGACTTTTTCTTTTATTGCCAGATGGCATCACATGAAGATATGTCCTCAGGCAGAAATGGATAAGAAGCCTATCTTTTTGCCTACTGCTTTCCTGTTGCTGCATTTACTGGCTCACTAATCAAAACACAGAAAAGGAGCACGGGAAATGAGCCAGCAGCTGCCACTGGAGAGCTGGCATCACTGTGTGCGCTACTGGGTCACCTTTGTTTTCTCCTGCCTATAGCAGTTTATGAAGGCCCTAGCTGCACATAAATGAACTTACTTTTTTGGATACTACACATGAAAGAATATTACTAGATACAGTCAAAAGACAGAGAAAAATACTAAAAATACTGGTATGTTTTAAATTACAAAATCCTTGTGTCTGAAACAATCAAGCAAAAGCAGGGATAATAAAAAAGGCCATCACACTAAGAAGGAAGGGGGGTCATTGTTCATGTAGTAAACTTACAAACGTCAGTGGAAAATATTCCCTCACATTAGCTAGATCCCTTCCATGTTTTACTGACAAAGCTTCCTTGTTGTTATTACTGTGCATTAAAACAGTACTTGATACTATTAAAACACATAATAAAATATTCATTAGTATTATTAACCTCAAGCTGGGGGGTTTCAAGTTTTCTATCAAGACAAAAGTTTTCAAGAACACTTTCAAGACTAAATGTGACACACCATACATGATTTATGCTTGAGCCAAGAAATGATGACCGACTTGCCTGAGGTTAATTCTTGCTCACACAACGGCTGCACAAGGCTTGCTTACCAAACTCTTGCGTAGTCAAAGGTCATAAACTAAAGGTCATAACTAGAGAAATGCAGCATTTCTGTCCACAGCATTGTGTCCCCATTGCTTGAGCAAATATTTCCCTCTAAGAAACAGAAGGAAATCCTAGTTAGCTAACTACCAGCCTCTCTGAAGAAAATGCCAAGAAATGGGTGAGAGAGAACTACTTGGGAGTTTGTTCATATAATATACTGGCAAGCTATATGAATAAAAAGAAAGCTATGTGTTCTCTCTTTGCCTGAGAATTGTTAAAAAATGAAAGTGAAAAATTTACCATTGGGTTTTACTCCTCGAACTTTGTTTTTCCACTTATCACAGAACAGATTTCATTACAGATTTATTTCTAGAGAGCACCACTACAGTGCTGCCATGTGGAAAGGTCGGCTTAGTTTTAAACCAGGACACAAAACTAGCCTGTTAAGAAATATTTCACAGCAGAATATTTACACCCTGATGACACCCATTGATGACACCCATTACAAACAACAGCTGTAAAGCAGACACACTGTTGCTAACTTAGTGCCAACAACATTTTCATGAAAACGGTCTTCAAATGTAAAAAAAAAAAAAAAAAAAAAAAAAAAAGAAATAATCAAACTTTAACAAACTTTTTGGACTAAGATAAAGATTTCTAATACTCTTGCCAACCCTGCAGAGAATTACAAAGACAGTTCCATGGGACCATGGAGACCACCCCTGTCTATAGCTCCCATGGTACTTGCTGAAGATACACCCCCAGGTCTACTCACTTAAGAATGTAAAGTCAAAAGCAAGTGATGCCAGAGATCTTTAAATTCACACAGTTTCTCTTTGTCGTGGTTGCTTTCACATAAGCTAGGAAAAAAATTAGGCTGGAAGGGACATCTGAGGAGACCTGATTAAATCCTCCACTCAGCAGAGCCAGCTCGTGTGCATAGAAGATTCGATGGCCTGAAAAGTTCAGGGAGAATCTCAGAAGGCAGAGAGCACCCGGGGGCTCCTAGACCATGCGCCCATACAGTTGCTAGGTGTCACTCCATAGAAGGGAGTATTTTATAATTACAAAACATATTACTGCATAAATCACATTTTCTCTATGCTTCATTATTGTTTTTGTTTGTTTGCTTTTTCTTTTCCAATATGGGAGCAGACAACAATTCAGAGACCAGTGTGGGGTTGGAAAAACATAAGTTATTTAAAAGGATATTTGAATGGCTCTGCAGCTACATTCAAGCCTTATTCACAATGACCAGCTCACAGAGAAGCTCCCTCTAACTAGTTAAAGTTGTACCTGTAAGTTGAAATAAATTATGCTGTCTGTAAATTCACCACATATTTGCTAAGGAATGCACATTATATAGGCAACGGGTGTTGCAGAAAGTGGACCAGATAATATTAAAACACAAGCATTTGAAAGTGAGATGCTTTGACAAATTGGATAGCTCCAAATAAAGTTCTTCTGCCAAACAACCCTTGTAGTTGTAGCAAATCACTGGACAGACTACCAAATATAATGTGTATTTAAATTCAAGTCTTCATGTGATAACAAAAAGAAATCTAGGAAAGCTGGACCTGCAAGGTATTTAAGTACCAGTGACCAGAATCAAACGTGCTGCCCACCGCTGGCATCGCACACAGGCTGTTGGCTTCAGCATGGCTTCAAAACATAGTGTCTGCTTAGCTTCCCATTTCCATCAAATTGTTTTGCTTTATGTCAGTGCAGTGTAAATAAGAACAGAATGCAGTATTTAATAGTGTAGTCACCGAGGGTAATTCTTTTACAGATGTGTCTCTCTGCACCCCTTTTACCCTGCTCATGTAGACAGACTGTAGATGAAGCCAGACAACAAACAGCACTCAAACAACAGAAAACCTTATGAGAAAAAACTAACAGTAAATCAGACCTGTCTGCCTTGCAATGAACCAACTGCTTTCAATCAGCAGAGTAAGGCTTCACCTACCGTAGGGATGAATATAGAAAAACAACAACACCCCAAAATAAATAAATAACTAAAAATGAAACTCGACAAATTAGATCTCATGCATCAGAAGTTAAAAATTCCAGAACAAATCAATATAAGAATGTTCCCTACAATGTAATTCCCACTCACAGCACCAAGCTGCCATTTGTTTCTTTTGGGTAATACTGAAATTGATTGGAACTGAGTGCAGGATGCTCTCACAATAATAAAATATTTGTAAACAAAAGATTTTTATTTCATTATAAAGCTGTTAGACCCGGAGCACTGGACAAATTCCAATCTGTGTAATTACATTCTGTCTACCTAAATTCTCTCTGTAGCCTTAATCAGAAACGATGTTTTTCTTCATTTCCTATCTTACATTATGGAACCATCACTGAAGTGCCTCCACTTGAATGAAATGACATCTCATAGCCAGCACAGTCTGGGATGCAATGGAGTTGTTACATTTGTAAAAGTGAAATAAAACTTCAAAAATGGTTATAGGAAGGAACTTTCAGACTCTAGGCTTCCATTGGGATGACTGGAGCAAGCTAAGGTTTCTTTGCAGGATCATAGGGTAATTCAGGCGGGAAGGGATTTCTGGAGGAGTGTCACCCCATCTCCTGCTTAAAGCAGGGTCAAACAAAGTCAGACCAGGTTGCCCAGGACCCTACCCAGCCTGGTGTTGGAAACTTCTAAGGATGCAGACTGCACAACCTCTCTGGGCAACCCACTCCCACGATTGTTCCCCTCGATTGTTCTCAAGCAGGAAAAGATTTTCCTTATTGAAAAGTCCCCAATAAGGGCTTTGAATTTGTCCTTTCTGTAGCCATGTTGTGCCTTGCATATCATTCAGTATAATATAAAAAATTGAAGAAGCATTTCCACAATGTTTCTCTACTGTGAAAGTCACTCATGCATTGCAAGCAAACCCCGTACACACAGTGCAACTACACAGGTCCGGCCTGAAGCCTGGAAAATGGGGATTTCACTCATGTCAGTCACCCCTTAGTGACTGTGGAAAGAAGAGCTGGAGCACTCAAGCCATCCTCCACAGCACCTTTCCCTGGGAAAGAACCAGGCCTCTTGGGTATGGAGGTGCAGGACAGGGGGAAGGATTAAGATAGTTACTTGAAATAACAAGTTTAGTCTCTGCCCGCACCTTCTCCATAAAGGTCTTGCTCTAGTAAGTGTGCAAATACTGTTAATCTGTGTAACACATGTAATTTCATACTCAGATTTTCAGATCAGGTTTGAGTTGAAGAAAACAATTGTCTTTAGAAAAAGCTCTCATAATATGTGGTGGAAAAACTGCACACTCTTATCTCCTATAAATTAGTAAAAAGCAGATGCCTTTTCCTTTGGAGAAGCACACAGAAGCATGTATTTCTCTATTCAGCTTTCTGGCCACAAATGCAGATGTTGATTTTTTTTCACAAGAGAGGCAGAGGGGACAGACAGCAGGGGAGCAAAGAGGATGAAATCTTTAACTCACAATTTTGCTAATGAGATACTCCTTGAAAATACATATAAATACTTCAATAATCAACTGAATATATTGACCATACCTAAGTGAGCTACAGTGTATATGCCAACTCACATATGTATATAGAGATACACAGCTCCTATGCTTCCACTGAAAATAGCAATGACCTTTTATATGCACAAAATAATAAATATTCAGAACTTACAGAACACAAATTAGCATTCAAACACTCCTGGCACCTAATAAATATGCTATTTTAGGTAGAGGATAATGAAACAGAGATCCAACAAACTGGAGTTCCCCACACTAGCTACAGCCACCACTTGGAATTAGCTAGAAGTTGTCCTGGACCTTGCCCCAGTGCTCTCCCCACATTGCAGTGGATGGCCAAAGCACTAGTTTACTTGGCAGAAGTTACACACAGAGACTGAAGACTGTCCTCACTCACCACTACTACAGATTTTCAAAATTAACTTTTTCAGCCCTAGTTGAAAAGAAACTATAGAAAATAAAGGTGAAGCTTTCCCATCTCCTGGTCGGAGGTTCCAGGAGTATATTCACATACGTAGTTCCTGAGATCCTATACTCCTTCTAAATTAAAAGCTGGTATCATTTACTCCTTCTAGGGAGTTTTCACTGAGTGAAATAAGCTTCCAAACACTCCATAGGTGTTTGCTGTAAAAGGCTCCCAGTCACCAAAATGTATTTGTATTCTCTGTTATTAATCTCAATGCATCATCATAAAGTACATACCTGTAATTTATGTTCCATTTCAATCAATGCAGAACAGGGTTGTAAGGGATATATAAACACGGATATATGTAGTTAAATGTGGTTATATAAATAGGTTATAATTATCCATTATAAATCAACAGGTAGTCCTACACAGCAGAAAAACATATTAAACTATCACAGAGGATGCATTCTTGTTTTACACTGGAATAATTACTACAATTTAAGCCATGAATAACATAAGCAAAAGTTTTTAGGTGAAAGCTGGAAGCAGGTTTTACAGCTCAGTGGGAAATATCATTTTAGTTAAAAAAAAAAAAAAAAAAAAAAAAGGGAAAAAATGAGGGTCAGTGTGTCTTGCATAAGATCTTGTAGTGCTAAAAAATACACTTTAATGCTACACTGGTGATAACACTTTAAAAGAAACTGTCACATTACGATGCATTAAGTGCTGCCGTGCCCAAGCCAATGAAACAAGTAGAAGCAGAAATCTTTCACTGCAGAAATGGCTACAATTCCCATCATTACCATCATCATCTCTCACAGCCTTATTTATTGTCCAAGAAAGCAATGAGCAATGAGATATTTATTAAGATTGCATCATAAAAATGACAGAAGCTATAAATGAAATCAAGTTTTAGTTTTTTTTGTTTTTTTTTTTTTTCAAGCTATTTCGGTAACTACTTCAAGCTAAATCATTTTTGGAATGAACAGTCACAAAGGAAAATGACTAGCAAAGTCAGACTGGCAAACGAAGAGACTTGCTTGTTTACTGAGACAAAATATAAATTTCCTTCAATTACTACCAAAAAGAGGCAATAAAAATGCATATGAGTAAGAGTATGCTCACAATAATTATTAATCCAGCAAATAGTACTGTATCACTACCATGAAAAAGCTGATGCATTGCTAAAGCTCCCTCTGGTCTTTTTCAGCCACTTGTTTTAACTGAAGCAGGTCAGACATTTAGGCAGCTGAGTTGACAGATCTGTCTCTCCCAGATACTTGCCACCCATCAGAAGTGGTGACAAGCACTGCAGAAGAGGCTTTAGGAACAAGTTGTGAATAAAGTGAAGGAAAGAAAAGAGAACATTCTTACCATTTTATTTAACCATAGACACTAATTTTCAGTGGTGCTTACTGCTGCACAGACACCCATGAACGGTGTTCATTATGAACAAAAACTTAATTCATTTGGATCTAGGTACTGGTTAACGCTCATATGGGATATCAAACCTCTGCACCAGGATGGACCAACTTCTGTCTGGAAGGCAATGGCAGTTTTTGTTGTCAGGGTCCTTGCAGCGGCACCTTCCCCTGGATTGTAAGAGACTACTGAAACCGCTGTTCTGCTCAAATCTGACAATCCAGCTTGCCCAGTATCTTGCATGATCACTCCGGTGCATACCCAATGCATTGCTATTATCCTAACTATATACAAAACATAAACATTGCTATACCTTATGCTTAAATATGTTCACTATGTAGAAAAGCCTGTCCTACCTGACAATTTCTGCATCTGCAGAAACAGTTTCTACAGGTCACTTACAAATGTCTTGCTTATATTCGGTTTGACCACTCCTGCAGCAGGTACTTTCTGGGAATCCTTGGGACATGACATTGAGGGTGGTAGTTTAAGCATACAAATTGGATTAGATGCAGCAGGAGCTGCCTGGAAAAATCTTAAGAACTGTCCAAAATTTCCTCTTGGAAAGGTCCTGAAGCTACCAAATACTTCACCCTGAAGGTGCCTGGGAGTTCCGTCAGTCACCCAGATGCAAACTACTCCATTATCTCCTCTATGCAGAAGCTGAGCCAAGAAGATCCTGCATCCCCTAGATAATGAATTAATGACTTACATGCACTGAGTATGCATACAAGCACAGTCCTGATATCCAGTTACACCACTATTATAACTACAGAACAAACAATTTTCATATTTACAACAGAAATCCCCCAGCTCTCGCCATGCCTACAATCTGCAGTTCCTATCGATTTCAGTCAGAGCTGAGCTGATCTCTAATTGTCTGAAAGCCCCATAGAGAGGTGATTCAGCACACTCATTCTAAAATCAACCTACTGCGAGAAGTAAATAACCTTTTAAGATACTTGATAACTTGATAAAATACACTTACTAACTCTAAGGCTTGCTATATTGCAAATGACCTTGATTTTCTGCTAGATACCAAAATACACCCTTTATAGAAATAATCAGTGTTCCATCAGCCACAGAATAAATGCAAGTAACTGTAATGCAAAGGAGATTTTTTTGCTTGTGCTCAGATTAAGTCTTCATATTAATCCTAATGAGAGATAGACCTCAGTGGCATTGGATGAGGGTTATCTTTCACAAAAGAAAATCTCTCTCCCAAATAGAATAAAGAAAAAAACAATACTCTCAAGAATAAGAGTTATAGATTCTGAGATGATGAAAAGTCCACACATTATATACAGAAAACACAATCTTGTTCTTTCCACCAGCTTCCTTCTTTCTCTTTTCCTGTCTTTCTTCTGTGAGAAATAAAATAAATGGCTGCTTCTTTGAGTTTAATGACATAGTAATGCTCTTCAAAAAGACACTCAAATTCATTGGATGACTGACAATAAACCCACGTCACAAAACAGTTTTCTTGCTTTCTAATAAAGCTGCCACACAGTCTGGATGAATTTGAATTCCTGACCAGGAAAGCTTCTAAACTATTTGCCTACCCATGTGGCTTTTTCTCCAGGCTTGCAGACTAACACACACACAGGATTTAATAGAAATGCTTGAACTGTACAAAAATAGATTGCTTCAAAAAACTGAATAAATAAATAAAAATACCCTTTCTTCAGGCTCTCAGGCATTGTTAGAAAGCAAAATGCTGCTGACTGCAAATGAAAGGCCTGATATTGATCTCCTTCATGTATCACAACTATAAATCCCTTGACATGTAAAGAAATAGCATGATTATTTTAATATATAGAAGAAAAAGTCAACTCCTAACATGTTACTGAGTGCATACAGGGTGCAAAGTACATCCAGGGTAGCTGGATGGAAAGGATACCCTCAAAGATTCCTGATAACATTTAGACACAGACTGAGCCTTAAATTTGCATTTCCTTGTGCGCATTAGCTGCCATTACCAGCTGAATATACCCTAATTGTAGCATACTGCATTTTAATTAACAATATACAAATGTAAATTATACATTAAATGAATAATTAAGGAATAATTACTATTCATCAGGAACATTTACTATTCTAATTCACTTGTTATCTGAGAAGTATTAAAAATGAATAGCTATGCAGCCTTGCAGGGTAGAAGTATCACAATTGCATTTCTAACTAACTCTTCCTTTCAGCCAGATTCACATTAGTAAAACCAAAAAAAACCTGAAGACACCTAGTCTGAATTAACCTAGACCTGCACCAGTGGCAATGAAGTCTGTATTTCACTTACCGTTTAACGAGAGAGAAAGAGAGAGAAAGAGAGAGAAAGAGAGAGAAAGAGAGAGAAAGAGAGAGAAAGAGAGAGAAAGAGAGAGAAAGAGAGAGAAAGAGAGAGAAAGAGAGAGAAAGAGAGAGAAAGAGAGAGAAAGAGAGAGAAAGAGAGAGAAAGAGAGAGAAAGAGAGAGAAAGAGAGAGAAAGAGAGAGAAAGAGAGAGAAAGAGAGAGAAAGAGAGAGAAAGAGAGAGAAAGAGAGAGAAAGAGAGAGAAAGAGAGAGGCTGGGTAGGTTGTACAGTTCTATCCTCTGAAGCAATACATCCACAAATTGGTTTGAAGAGAGAGACAGACACAATCACACAAGAATGATTTTAATTCCCTTTAAATACTTAGTTACCTCTGCTCAGAATGGCTGTCATTTGTTTTTACTGCAGAGACTTAAAATATAAGCCATTCAGCTTATTATTTCTTGCTCCTTGATCTCAGTAAGAGCAGAGTTGTGCTCTCTGCTTGGACACGCAGGGCAGCCGGGCTACCCAATTACTTACAGATGAGCATGCCAAAACCTGCTTGTTGCCTGGGGTCATACACATTGCTCTCCCAGTCACAGACAGATATGCATCATACAAATTTTAATACTGGACCTTAATCACAAATAACATTTCTGGTAGGTAGACATGATGCACAGATACCTAACACAGGTTCATCACTAATTGGTAATGATTTGATACAGACTGAGAGATCACTGCCATGCTCTGTAAATCACCAACACAATGATACAAAATGCACTGTTGGTAAGACGTAGCTGTGAGGAGTATTATCCTTAGAGTAAATAAGTATATTAAAAATACACTTTGACTTACTGGGAATAGTTATTTCCCTTTCTTATTTATTATTCAGAACATGGTATACTTATTTATTATTCAGAAAATGGTATATACCCGTGCATATAAAACTCTTCAGAAAACGACTCTTCAGAAAAGTGTAGTGCAAGGAAGAAGCATACAGTCTGTAATTCGACCAGATACCTTTCCAACTGAGAAAGCACAGATGTTTACATTTGAGTGTTTTCAAGATGATGTAGTGCATTAAACTGAATAGGAAGAGACAATGAAATCTGTCAGCAAACACATAAGACTAGTTATTACAAAGGGTATATACCTGAAGGGGATAATTATCAATATATGTCAGTGATTCCCAGCATGGTTAAGCCACTTGTTTATTTAAACATTTTTTTTTTTTAATTGCACATTCAGTACTGGACCTTTTTTTTTTTTTCTTTTTTTTTTTTTTTTTCTTAAGCGAAACCACTGTCTCATCTCATTTACATTATCCCTGGATTCCGGTGTGGAGACATTGTGTATGAAGACAATATGTGGCCTTTAGCACATTTAGCCTTCCTGACAGCAACAAACTCCCCTGATGATGAAAATAGATGGCTCTTTCTTGCATCTCTGGACTTCTTCAATATATTACAGTGAGCTTTAAATGTACTTTTTTGAGTACTTGAAGAAGAAACTACATATAAGAGACTGACATGGGGAATATGTAGTGTTTGTTCCTAAGCGACAGAAAAAAAACAACTGTGCAGTTCTGAGCTCTCTAACCTTTCCTATAATCCACTTAAAAGACAGAAGCATGCCTTTGGCACACGTTATAGTCAGAACTGCAGTGAAGCAGACATAATGACACACAACTGAAATAGAGATTTTGCTTCTGTGGCAGCTGCAGCAATAGCTTTATGATTAGGAAGCTCTATTCACTTTTTAGTTTGCGTTAATCCTCTTCTATGCTAGGTTTAGTGTTTCAGCAGTACTTACAATTTGTGACTACCTCTGCCCGCCTGATGCTATAGTTGGAACTACAGCCCATTCTCATGTGTACATGGATGATTATTAGCACAGTGGATGAAGCCGGCCTTTCCTTTGCACTGCCTCTCTCTGCTCCTCAGCACACTAGGGAAGCCATTTGCATCAGGCTCTGTTCTGCTTTCTCCTGTTTGTGCTGCCCACACGTACTCTCCACAGAAAACTCCTTACAAGTGTTTCAAATCTGACCTTACTAATATATTCTTATAACCTTAATTTATATATAATTTGTACTACACTGAATTTCTCTCCCATTCTCCACCTCTATTACCTCAGATAACTGAGAGATGACTAAGTAATTGGAAAGTATATTAAATGTTTTCAACTGTTGCTATAAATAGGGTTCTTTTGCACTTGGAAAACTAAACACTTTCTAAGTTTTTTGTTTGGTAGGTACGCTGGTTTAGAATACAAAAATGCTTTATCTGATACAAAGCCACGACAAGCAGATTTGCACAGGACTGTCCAAAGCTGTCTTCCTTCCCAACCACAGCAGCAGGAAGAACAGGAATATAAAGGTCCTCTAGCTGCACAGTTGCCTGCACAGAAGAGAATGGCTGGCAGATCAACACTGGTGATTTGCCCTACAGAAAACCTGCTTCCAGCAAGCCACAATCAAATCAGCCATATTCACTAGGACTCAGTGTCACTTCGGTAGGACAGATTCCCAGATGTTGTGGATCCTTTCCCATCTCAGGAGGAGGGTTTACTATCAAGACTGCTTAGTCCCCAACTGCAATCCCCAATGAATAACCAATTCAAAAGAGAAACCTGGTATTTTAAAAAAATCACTTCTTTTCTAATAATCCATTAAATATTATGGCCATAGTTTACACAAGAAATGTATAACTGTTCATCAGCACTGTGGATATGCGGAAAATTCCACTAAGAAACTGTAACTCTATGGTGTGAGAATAGACATGACACAACAAAGTATTACCCTCCATAGTGTAACTACAATACGTCTTCTCAAGGAAAAACAATGTTCCTTTTACAATTTATACCAACTTGTCATCATTAAAGAGTGAAATATAAATAATTAGATTTTCTTTTAGAACTAAGTCTCATAAAGTCTGAAAACTTTCCAGATGCTTTAGGACTGTATTTATGCAAAATTGCAGTGATTCTCCCAGGGCCTGTAGCTGCCATCTGCTATTTAATTTAAAGGCTCTCTGGATACTAGTATATGAAATGGTGGGAAATGAAACTCAAATTCAATGGATGTAATTCATTGGTGCATCTGTAGGCAGTTCTGTTTGTTCTTGTTGCTGCTGTTTTTACTAAAACTGTAAAGCATTTCAGGTTGCCAAAAAATATAAATTCAAGTTATTTTAAAATAAAGCCTGATTAAGAGATTTTTAGAAAGTTATGTCATAACACCTAGAATTACACTGAATTTGAGAGAGCAAATGAGGTCATGAATAAGCATGACCATGCATCTGTCACCACAGGATATTAGATATACCTTCATAAATTACTCAAAACAGAAGACAAGCCTTACACCTACCTCTTTCTTGGCTGGAATGTAGATCCTTGTGTTCCCTAAGAACTGGCCTTTGTCACCATGTCATGATGCGTCCTGAGAAGAGGTTGTGTTCTCATGAGCTCAAGTGACCTGAAAGAAGATTAAAAAAAAAAAACCACCACAATTCAAGGTTAGATTTGTATTTGCCAAATTTTAACTACTGAAAGTCTTCTCTGCATTTAGCGTAAAGATGTGGAGTTAAACCTATTTTAGTTAAAGAATCTTTTAAAAGTGCACATTTTAAAACCAACTTTTTTGTTGTTAATAATCCCATACAAAAGCTACATTTATTTTTAATCTGCATAGTGTCAGAATAATTATTTTCTTCTGAATTAACCAGTGGCTTAAGGAGTATTCAGTTTCTAGAGATCCTTTCTACAGTTAGTTATGTTAACATTTCCAGAGAAAAACTTCTTAGTATAAGCTGGGTGTATTTTCACTATTAGAAAATTCTCTGCTTGAGTAAAAATGAGTAGTATATTGGCATATAGTTTACAGATCTATACGATAATAAATACTATAGTTACCACGTGACTTTGGCTATTTATGGACAAAAAGTGCTCCCAGAAAAAGTATTTCAAGATCAGGGATTCATTTAAATACCGCCAGACTGAATGACTCATTTCAGATACAAGTATCTGACACAATGGAATGAGCTGGTTCTTAGCTCTCACAGCTACGGGGAATATGGAATTTACACTCTTGACATACACTTTAAACATTGACATCACAAACTTTAAAATAAGTTAACAACAGCTGACTATCAAAATGTATGTGTAGAATATAGTATCTTTAATAAATATAATTTCTGAAAGGCTGTAGTATCGAGAGCATAAATACAATACAAAGATCACAGCCCTATGGTGCTTATAAGGCTCCACCTAAGTCAAGAAAATGACAAAAGACGACTCAGGAAGGCATCTCAAGGTTTCTCCTTGTGAGTTAGACTTAATGAAATAATCGCTATGAACAATAATGTTACTTTACACCAGTGATACAAGTTTTTTTGAATTACATGCTCAAGGCTGATGACTAATGTTATAGCACTTCTTATTTTTCTCTCAAAATTTTATTTCAGATTTTTATAGCACATTACGCAGCATTCAATTGGACAACAGCACACAACTGAGCAGATGGATTTTTAATCACACAACTGAAATTAGGAAAAGAATGTTCCTCTGCAAGTATTACTACATCAACATTGAAACTTACAACACTGGAAATACAGTGGGTTCTCTCTACAAATAATATTAACTGTGCTGACTGTAGTTTTAAAGATATTTAACCACTTGCTGCATCATTTAGTATACAGTAATAATTCAGAAAATTTCATTTTCTTTTGTTTTTATTTATTTTTAGTAAGGGTTGAAGCAAATTTTAAAATGCAAATACAATTAATTTCACTAACACGTGAGAAGCATAAGGTTTGTAGGTTCAACTCCCCCTGAACCCAATTAAAACTATAATCACTTATTCTAGGGACATAGATTTGTAAATTTTATCACAGAAAAGACATCCCAAATTCTCAGAACTCTGTGTTCTATTTTAAATGAATAAATGTAATCGTATAGTGCCAGGGCCATAGAGATGGTTTGAGTGCAAACCACTAAACGCTCACAACAAACCAGATGGGCAAACAAGCAAGCAGAAGCTCCTTGCACAGCTTGGCAAGACTCTCCAACACGAATGAACTAGAAAAAAAAACACTGCTATTGAAATCCAAGTCAATTCCTTCCACTGCATCCAAGACACAAAAAAGTTGAATAAAAGTGAAACACTTATGAAAGCATCAGCATAATTGACATAATTCCTGCCGAAGGGAGATCTATTGATTTTAACAATAGATAGATTGCATTTTTTTGAGAGGAAACTTAAATAAAGGAAAGGCAAAGACAAGATTCCAATCCATTTTACCACATATGTGTATATATATATTGTAATATGTTAATGCCTTATTTCACCCTGTCAGCAATATTAGCAATGTCATGAGTTTATATCCGTAAATCAAGGTGAATGGCACTTGCAGGCTACATACAAGCATCACATAGCTTTAAGTAAGCCCCATATCTATGTTAATGAGACCAATAAAGGAAACTGTACTGTTAAGTACTGTACCCACACAGTTTATTGCTAATACATCAGGATGCTAACAGTGTGAGCGACCTTGAAGCACATTAACAGTCACCAGAACAGCACTGAGCCAATTTCTGTTGATACAAATATTTTGTCTTTGCTGAAAATCCTTCCCTGCTGGTATTCAGAACTGTTATCATCAGATCCTAAAGCAGTAATATTCCTTATTGAGATAAAGTATTGAGATAAAAATAGCTCTTAATAGCACAACACATTTACTCCCCTAATTAATACGTGTAAGTATCACTAACACTGTCTTAGCTCACATTAAGCCCAGAATGTTTTATGGAAAACTCCCTGAGGTATCTTAGCAAAGCTGTTCTCATCACCCTCCTCAGCTGGCAGACCCCACGCACACCTGCATGCAATCCAGCAGCTGGTCTGAAAGCACAGGTCTATCCCACAGCCAGGGCTCCTGTGCCACCTGGTTGAGGTCACACGTAGCTGAAACAGGGACAGTTTATCTAGAGTGGGAAGTGCTGGCCATAAATTAATTGTATTCAGAGAAAAGTGAAAGTAGTATTGCCCCACTAAACGTAAAATTACTATTTTTAAAATGCACTACAGAATACTGCTACAGGCTTTGTTTTTGTGTTCAATTCTCTCTGTAAGGCCATTTCCCAGTTTCTTTTCCTCCTTCTACAAATTTAACTATTTAGCAATTAAGGAGACAAACACAAGAGTTCCTACCACACAAGTACATCATAATTAATTTGCTACTTCTAACGTGAGAATTATTATTCCAAACATAACCAATTCTGTTCTAGAGAGCTCGTATTAGGAAATTACCTTGATTCAGAGCAGCACTTCTTACTTTATGCTGCTTTTCTATGAAGAAGCTGAAAATATTGCTCCGGGAGTTTTGTAACAAAAACCACATTGCCTTTCTGTCCTTAAGACCCCATGAAAGTTATGTGCCACTCAATGAAACAACAGAAGTTCTTTCACGATTGTAAGAGTGAACTATCTGAGCAAAACTTCTAAAAAGTGATTTTACATAGAAAGTTATGTATTTGATGGGAAAAAAATCAATATTCCTTGTAAGACCCTTCACAGTAGTTTTCATTTGTTTACATAACTGTAGTCCTCTCAAACAAACTGAATCAGGCAAAAAGACATGCATAAGGGAGAAAAGCGAACAGAAAAGATACAGCTGCTGGCCAGGCCTTCACGTGCTGGTGCAGCGTAGGCTGCCTTCTTTCACTGCTTTCCACGTATGCTGTGACACACAAGAGCACACAAGAGCCCTTTTTGAGGTAAAGGTACTGTCTGCCCCAAGAAACCAAACTGATCAACACAAGGTACTGAAAATAACTATTCTGGTTATGAGACTAACACAAATACCAAGCTTCACTTCAGAATGCAACTTCATGAGCCTAAGGAAATTCCAACTGCAAGCCTAAGAGAAGAGCAGAGAGCAGCAAGTAAATCTATGGATCTATGCTTGGTCTAGTTGTCCAAGTCACCAGGTCCCTGTGGATGGGGAAGTGCCATTCACCATGTGAGCTGCTTCCCACCCAGATTAGGATCAGTCACACATTTGCTGAAGTTATATCCTGCATCACTGTCCAGGTCACTGGAGATGTTTCATGATATGAGTTCCTGGGATACCTCTGGGATTCTTATCGCTACGTCAGTGAACACTTAAATATACCATGTGAAACTGCTGCAACATGTGAGATCATAACCAACCTGCACTGGAGTCTGTTTGCCAAGCCACTCTTCAAAGAGACAGAAGACCCCAGTTGACATTCTTTCTATGGTCAGGTGATCCTGAACCTAAGGCTCTATGTCCTTTGCTTTCTGCTTTGGCCATGAAGACATAAATCAGAAGTGGAGAACAGTTCCTCTTCAGCTTTTCCAGTCACACTAATTCTGTGCCCAATGAGAAAACTTGAAACTAGTCAGTGAATTAGGCCTGAATTTGTAAAAAGCTTCGCACCAAGTGAAACCAGTAGCCAAAAAATAAAATAAGCCCCAACAAACAAAAATAACCTTTGTCCTAGCAAGACAAGAGCACAGATTAGTCAATTAGTTGACGCCCATTTGCAAAAGACTCCTTTAGTCTGTAATGGCTGAAGGGCAAGCTTCCATTGGACTGCACTTGAAATCATGTAACGAAGGACACATACCACTAGAAAGGTAAAATGCATGCCAAATGTATTTCAAGATAAAAATGTCCAGATTTCTTCATCTGCTGCTGCAGTGAATGTTACAGACTTAGATTTCCACAGGCCTTGAATCTTGTCTACTGATCTGGTGGCCCCATCTTTGCATTATTAACGCTGGTTACTCCCAACAGGATGAAGAAGAAAAAGAGAGTTTAGAGCATGAATTTCACATGTTAGGGAAAACATCTGAAGCTCCCTGCCTGCTCAGAAGTGTAAGTAAATAGCAGAAATATCTTAAAAGTCTTTCCCCATTTGTTGCATGAAAATTTTATAGCTGTTATTTCAGGATACTATTTGCCCAAAACAGCAAATTACAGCTTACATACTAGTCTGTCCCTCTGTTTCTGAAAAAGCTGGCCTTGCTTGGAGGTGCTATATGTTGTTGGTGTGAACATGAGTAGAAAGGAGAGATACATGCCTCTCTAACAGAACAATTAAGAGACAACGGCTAAGGAACAAACAGAACAGTGTAATTTTAGGATATAAAATATCATAAAGCAAACAGTAACTGCTTTACTTGTAAAAATTCAACAAATTCAATGACTCTTTCCAGCCTGCCAAGAAGGCACAGACATTTTCATTAAAAATCAAAGCCACTGGGAACTCTTTCAGATAGCTTAATGTGAAAACGTTTTGTTCTCATAACATTACCATTAAAATATTCCTATATACATAAAACACTGGTAAATAATCAAGGTAGTTAAACTGAAAGCTTCTTAATTTGAAGCTTTATACATGCAAATTTGATACAAAAGATATCCAAACCATTTTTAACACATGAAGTTATTATTTCCACATCAAACATGGAAAAAAGTAAAGCAGAAAAGCATTTTTATAATACTGATTTCTTAAACATTTTAAGTGCAAAGTATATTCATATGAGTATTTTGAGGTTAAGCTTTTGTCACTGAAAGAAAGGAGAAGGAAGAGAAGATGAAAGGATCCAAACAGCAAAGCCAACATAAGTTTGTACAGCAATAAAATATTTTTGGTGAAGCAGTGACTTAATGTGACACAGAGATGAAAAGACAACTTGTCATCCACAGCCGTTCTCTGAAAAATGCAAAACTGTCATTTTCCAGTACAGATGTATCACTTTCTGGAGCAAATGAACTGCAATACAAATCGTACATAAAGTGTATGTGGATTACAAGACTTACAAGAGTAAAATGCTAATAGAAAAATATAACTCATTTTTCGCACTAACCATGCAAGTATATTATGACAAATCACCGCATTTATTAGGTCTCCTAGTGTAACTGCATAGCACGCCAATTGATGTGCTTAGAAGTTGGGGAGATTTATTAAGAGAGTTCTGAGAGTTTAGAAAGGGTACATGAATTAGCTCACATTTTGCATTTTCTTCTCCTTCTCATAGCTTTTCTCATTGTGCAGACCCATTTCCTTTCCTCAGTGAATCCATCTGATCTGTACTTTATACTGAACTGGTACACATGAAATACTTTACTATCTTATGGTTTCGCTTCAATAACTACTACATGCTGTTGGTAATCTCAGTTTTCGTTCATTCTGCTTTAATCCTGATTGTATTTCACCAACAGATAAAATATAAATATTTGCTATTGAACATTATTATCCTTTGAGTATCCTTTGACTTTCTTAATATAAAGCATCTCTCTCTCAACCCACTTAGTTATATTTGCTTGCATTACATTCATTACCATCTGTTGGAAAAAAAATCCTCTGGTTGAACAAAAAGCTTTTGGACCATTAAGATTAAAGCTAAAAGGAAACATCTAGTTGCGTCAAACACATTGGGAAAGAAATCACAAGGAACTGTGTATGTGATACAACACTAAAGCCAGTTTCGAGTGGAACTCAATCCTTTCATACTGGAATGCATCAGAAGGTAACATCTCATTCTGCTTAATAACCACCCTGAACTAAGCTCAAATCTTCCAAATCCGGACATGGCACAATGCCTTATCACAGCAGAATAGAAGTGCCTTTGTGCTTATACAAATTTAAGCAGAAGTGGTGATTATATATATATAACTTTAAAAATTTGAAAGGAAAGGATTCCCTGCATTTGTTAAATAACTACTGCTATCTCTGTATCAAACCTCACTTCTTAACCTTCTATTTTTAGTATTTACCTCATTATTTTGCTAGACATAAGAACAGCAGCAAATGCACATAGTTTAACAGAAATGTGGTAATAAGTGCATATTTGGGTACTGAATTAGCACCTTAGTTACTTCTTCTCAGTCTCCTGGCACTACTTCACCTCTCAATTGTTAAAATGAGGCTGAGATTGGTGAGTTTACTACTGGTATGATCTATATATTCCAAATAACCTAACATTTAAACAACAGCTCAAGGATGCATAAAATTGTGCTAAGCTTTTTAAAGATTGTCCTTTATGAATATACAAGTGTTAAATTTGATGTAAATTAATTTATATGCTCCTGTAAGATGGGACTGTTTTTTTAAGCTGTTTTGAGATAGCAATTTCTTCGTTTAGTGAAAACATTTTTCTACATTATGGAAAATTTTTAAATTTTATTTAGACCATCTCCATCAGTTATTTTAATTTATTTATTCTTTTCAACAACTTTTCATATGACATGGCTCCTACAATGGATGCAGTATTTCCAACACACTTCGACTGTTCCAAATATTTCCTAAAGAACCTCAATTTTCCTTATGGAAAACTGAGGAAACATATTTGACACATGAATAATTGCTCACTCTTCAAACCAAAACACATGCACCAGCTTCACAGGAATTTCTTCCTCATTCTTAACTCCACCAGAACCCCCAAAGTTTATCCTTAATTCACTGCTCATTATGTTACACAGCAGTTCCCTGAAGCCTGTTCACACCTTCCAGACTCTGTAGACATCTGCTCCTTTTAATGAGCACTGTGTGTCTGTATTGCTGTTGTCTTTCGATAACCTCCCACCCTCAATCTGTGAGCAGCTGGAACTGCCCCCTTAGCACAGCTCCACAATCCAGTACAGTGGAAACCTGGTAGCCTCACTTCTCTTTATTCCCAGTGGCAAGTCTGCAGATCAGGATGAAGTACAGGGACCACATTCATTCCTCACTTATGCATGAGCACTGGCTTGACAAACACTGGTACAAATACCTGTTGTAATGATAGAGGAAGACAGGCAACATTTAATCCATCTTTCATATCCTGTCTTCAGTGAGGCAGGAATATTCATTAAAAAGAGCTGTTCCCATTTATTTGGCTAAATTTTTGCTTTAAAGGGTGAAAGTTAAAAATTGCTTTTTGAATGATGAATTTAAACAATATAAGGGTAGTAATTTTTCAACACTACATGGAATTTGTATTCACATGAAAAACAAAACTGATCTCTATGACAAGACACAGCGCTGGAACCCTTGTAAGGCCTTCAGCTGAACACCAGTCTCCCCACCACAGGAACTGTGCCATTTTTACCACAGTGGATGTACTGTGCCATGCAAGATCACACACCATCCTATCAAAGTTCAATTATTCCCAATTGCAGGAATGCACATAGCAGCTGGCAGACAGCAAAGCATATCAAGGCAGAATACACTATCTTTCTCCTTCTGTTTTATCAGGCTGATTATGTTATATAACCAGATATTAGGTATGTCAGCACCAACAAGAAAGTAGTAGCAAAACAGATGTCACTGTGTGACAGAGCTGTTGTCCATTGCATATCAGAAAAACAAACATGTTGGGAGATGGTACCCTGTGACATGAATTTCTTCTACATAATGAAAAATGATCTGTCTTAAATCCTCAAGAGCGTCTGTTTAAGGGCATCACTGTTACTATTTTGTTCTACCAGCTACTCAGGCTGCACAACAGATGAACTCAACCAGCAGAAATTCTGTTCAGTGAGATTATTTGTGAAATATACACACAGTTCACGTAACACTTCATCTATCATTTGAAGTTTCTGAAGCTGACAAATATGAAAGATAACATACCAAGCAGTACTATAATTAACTAATAAAAAGAGCCTATAAATAAATAATGTCAAAAAATAAGAAGTAAGTAGATGCTGCTCAGCAGATCCTAAACTGAGATGTCTGCACCTATTAAAAAGTCACTAAAGATGACTTCACCATACTTACTCTCACACTGTATTCTATTCATCCACATTTATAAATGGAAAGCCAGGGTATGCAAGAAGGCTGCAGTGGAGACTTGGTTCTCAGTCTAAAGAAGTTTAACGTAAGCCTTACTATATATTTTCTTCATTAGGGTATCTAGTATAAGCAGAAAACATGAACCTGTTTTAACATAGGATACCTGAAATATCCATTTTTTGGTTATTTGAATTCCAGATGTCTTAAAATAGACTTTAGATTGCATCTGAGTGTTACAGACTTAACAGTGATGAAGCACTGAATACAAAAGTAGGCTCTAAGTAATATCCTAGTAAAGTCTTAATTGTCTTAAGAATTCTTGCACTTACTTCTCTTCATCTATCTTTATATACATATACACTTGAAAGAGGCAGATGTAAATACACTAAAAGAGGAAAGCCTCAGAAATGTAGCTCAGTAAATGCTCAGTGAAGTTTTTGTCCATCCTTCTCTCAACTATCACGCAGCACAGTGCTCACTGTGTTCATCAGGTCACAGACTCTTGAGATTTTGGTTGATAAACAAGTTAAGCCCTAAGGAAGAGCTGACTAAATTTCTCTTTGTGAGGCTTTCTGCAGGAGATATCTCTAATAAGGACAAACAGTCTTCTGGAGCACTACATCAATACCGCAAGGTTACAGAACTATGAGGGGGGTGGTGATGAAAATCTGCCTCAGGCTATGAGGTTTGTCATTACCTGCTGCAGGAGCTTGTAATGTAACTCATCAGATGCTCAGCTCTACTTCAACTGTGAAAATGGCAAACAAAATCAGTAACACCAGAACATACTGTTTTAGCAAAACTGCACTGCTAAATTGGGAATGACTGTCTAATCAGATTGTACCTCTGCTTCTTAAGGCACGTTTTACAGAACTATAGAAAATGTTTATAGAAAAGCCTTATACCAACTCTCACTCTGAAATGCAATGAGCTAAAATTAAAAAAAAATAAATAAATTTTATTTATTCTTGCCACAGCCACACTGCAACCTGTCTTTTCTGCAGACTGCCAGTGATTTCTTTACATAACTTCCATACATGCCATCTGCCAATAACTATCCGTAGACCTCTCATTTAATTCTAAAATTTCCAGTTAAATTTGACTCATGAATTAAAATGAGGGATTAAAGAACACTAGGGAATAAACAGTTGCCTTTAATATCATCTGAGTGGAAAATAAGTGATGATTTTTTGGGGGGAAGTTTTATTATATTTTCCCATATAAAAGCTCCAGAGTTTTAAGCCATAACTATGAAAATACTCAAGGTCTAATTATATTTTTATGTTACCCTCCCATGTAAAATAAACAAACAAAAAAAAACACTTCATAAATTTTTCCATCTTCTAACTTCCAGTCCATAAAGTTTTAAAAATTCCTATTGTCATGAACTTTAGCAAATTAGCAGCAGTAAAAATGTCAGCTGCCAATACAGTCAACTCTTCTGATGTAAAGAAAATCCCCATGTAATAGCACATAACTGCTTCAATTTTCTCAACATTGTCAGCTGGGAAGTAGAAGATATAATTTAGAAGACAGAAAGAAATGACAGAAAGACATAACTGATGAGATATGCATGAACAGCATAGTCAAAAGGTCAAACATACACAGGTTTAACATACACAGACATCAAAAGCGACTTGTGAGTCTTGCTGTAGGGATAACTTGACTTCCGAATAGTAAGCACAGAAGGATGGATGACAAGTCAAGCTTGCTACCTTAAGAGCTACTCACATGTGCATTCTCAGATATCAAAATACTTCATCATTAACTTGCCATACACATTTTCCCCCTTGAGAACTGTAAGTCAACTCTGCTCTGTGAGCAGTAACATTTTTGAGTGATTTGCTGAATCCTGAGCTTTTATTTCTAACAGCTTAAGCATCTTCCTACCCATTCCCTCCCCCCCAACCCCCCCAAAAAAAAAAATATATTAGAAAGAAAGCTCAAGGAATTACATGTACAAAAATAAAGGAAATTCAACCTTATTACAGTCTGTAAGACTTTGTGGCGGCTGAAGGCTAACAACCCAAGTTTGAATATACATGCCTTTTTTCCTTAGAAGTCCTATGATGTGTTTTTGGCAGATACTTTCCAAAATACAACAGCAGCTTAACTACTTGTATTCCAAAAGAAAGACTCACTAACAGCTAGGCTAAGCACTCACAACCAGTTGTTTCTCATTGAGGCTAACAGACAACGGGCCCAGGTTGCAACACACATAGTGAATTATATCACTAATAACTGATGTGATTAAATTTTAGTTTGCTTGCAACTTCAGTGTTAAATTAAAAGACTGATTGATCTTACCAGAAGACATCAAGAGAAAGCATACCATTATCTTATGGAAGAAGGATACCTAATGCAAGATAATTGTACTGTTATAGCCCTTCAGCAGTTTTCATTCTCTGGGAAAATTGCCTTCCTTTCATGATAGTGTAGAACCCCATCTGTTATTATTGCTCATTTGCATTTTAATTTTATGAGAAATGCCTTCCCCAAAACCAAACATGATAGTTTCTCTTGCTACAACAGGAACATGAGGCCTTAATTTCAGAAGATGCAAACACCACTGATGGCCTGTTTGTATAAGCTACAGCACTTTCAGCAAGTGTTGGGCAGCACTGCAGACCAGGACTATGAATGTGAAGATACAAGATGAGAACAGATTCCCAGCTAGGTCTTCACTGCACAATACAATACACATTGCACAAAGCAAGAGAAGCGCGGTGTTAAATATGAACTTAAACTGACGGGGTGATTAAGTAGCAACAAGCAAAAGTAGAACCACTCCTACTGTGGTCCCCTTGACTTACCTAGAGACCTTCCACCTGGACTATAAGCTGCCACAGATGCCCACAGAGAAGCACAAATTGCAGTGGTAACACTGCACTGCAAGAGCCTAGCCACGTGCACCTTCCTTGTTCAGGCACTTCTTAATCACTGCCACTCCTCCATGTAAAAGGGAATTTATTCTGCCACTAACTTCCAATCTTCAGAGGCAGAAGTGGCCCTATTTAACCGGGATTCAGCACAGTTGCTCCCACCTAACTCCCTTCTGC
Source organism: Aythya ferina (assembly GCF_964211825.1). NCBI lineage: Eukaryota > Metazoa > Chordata > Aves > Anseriformes > Anatidae > Aythya > Aythya ferina. Next base: position 17,250,168 of record NC_140307.1, on the reverse strand, counting down.
CCCACCCCTGTGTAGTTCTGCACAAAGGCATTATGATTAGGCTGCTCTCTCCAAGCAGCCCCGAGATGTGCCATCAGATGGTGTTGGTCTTCTTGTGACAGGTACCCTTCGGTTTAAGGAGTACACATTGCTGTGCACATCAGTAACAGAAGGCAAACCAGGGAAAACGTGGGTCCACTACTGAATGGAGAGAGGACCCTGGGAACGGTGCACAGAGAAGGCAGAGATGCTGAATGCCTTCCTTGCTTCAGTCTGTACTGTCAAGGCCAGCCTGCAGGAATTCCTGACCCAGGAAAGCAGGAAGAAAGTCTGGAGAAAGGAAGACCTTCCCTTGGCTGCCGAGGATTAGTTCAGTGCATTTAGGCAAACTTGACATCCACAAGTGCATAGGCCCTGATGGGAAGTACCCATGAACGGTGAGGGAGATGGCACACATCACTGCTAGGCCACCCTTGATCATCTTTGAAAAGCTATGGCAATCAGGAGAGGTGCTTAAGCCAATGTCACCCCAGTCTTCAAAAAGGGCATGAAAGAGGATCCAGGAAACCACAGGCCAGTCAGCCTCACCCCAGTCCCTGGAAAGGTGATGGAACAGCTCATCCTGGAGGCCATTTCTAAGCTTGTGGAAGACAAGAAGGTGATCAGGAGTAGTCAGCATGGATCTGCTAAAGGGAAATCAGCCTTAATCAACCTGATTGTCTTCTACGATGGGATTGTCTTCTATCCTTCCCCTCTCCTCAGCCCAGGTGAGGCCTCACCTGGAGTGCTGTGCCCAGATCTGGGCTCCCTCGTACAAGAGACATGGAGCTCCCAGAGCAAGTCCAGCAAAGGATTACTAAAATGAGGAAGGGACTGGAACATCTCTCGTATGAAGAAAGGCTGAGGGAGCTGGGCCTGTCTAAAAATGACAAGAAAACAATCTTTTATGTACAATGACAGGAAGAAGACAACATTTCCAGAACTACTTTAGCTGTAAATCCAAACAACTACCCAGGAAGAAAAAACAAATGGGTAAAGACAGTAGGAACCATGCTTTCTGCCTTGCCTAGCCAGCTACATAGCTGGTACTAATTTTCTTCTGCTATGTTACACACAAAGCAGCATGATAAACTGGTTCTCAAAAGTTTTCTCTTAACTGCTTTTTTTTTTAAATTATTTTTATTATTAAACCTGTGCTTAAGGAAGAAAACAGCCGATTTATTGTATTTAGTAGCTATTGGATATACCTAAGAAATAAAATTGTTCAGAATCACAGAATCACCTAGGTTGGAAGAGACCTCCAAGATCACCAAGTCCAACTTCTGACCTAACTCTAACAAGTCCTCTACTCAACCACTTTCCTGGGCAGCTCATTCCAATGCCTAACAACTCGTTCTGTAAAGTTCTTCTTAATACCCAACCTAAACCTCCTCCTTGTCAATTTTAGCCCACTCCACTCCCCCCCCCCCCCCCCCAAAAAAAAAAAAAAAAGCATTCACACAACCCCTGAGAATCGGCAAGAGTTGTTTATTGCCGGGACATCTTGCAGGTAAGCCTGTGGGATGTCTGTGGTGTTTGGTGGCTCCAAGCTAATGCTTGCAATGGAGCCTGAGCAACAAGTAGGGGGCTCGCCAGGCACTCCTGCGATGCTGTTGGTGCTCTTGGATGGCAGAGCACAAAGATGTGCTGCGGTAATCCCAGGCCTGTTCTGGCAGAGGTGGATCCACTTCCATCTGTTCCTCCACATCTGGTGGATCCAGCTCCATGGGCTCCATGGTGTTGGGCAGGAAGCTAAGCCAGTTCTTGCCTGGGACTGCCCAAACAGGATGCCTTCTGTCCGAGATGTTCTCAGGCCAGGGTGCCAAACCAGGGGGTCGTCCAGTTCCATGCTTCGGTCCCAGGCCACTATTGGGTTCATTTTCATGCATGGGTCCGATGCTACTGTCAGGTTTACGGCCACTACTGGGTCCTGCCCTGTGCTCCGGACTATGGGCATGCCTCTGCTCCCTACGGCTGTCTGTCTCATGCTCCCACCTTCACCCCACGTCACCATTGCTCCTATGGTAAGGCCCAGGCCCCCTGTCGCTGGGTGTTTGAGGTCCCCACAACGTTGCGGTGCCAATGGTACCGCCTGTGTGTGTCTGTGGGCTGAGCACCAGAGGTGCCTCGGGCACTGGTGTCTCTTGTGCCACCGGCGCTATCCCTCCACCCATGACCCCTCTCCTTCTGCTCAGGTGCGTTCCTTCTTGGTGCCTCACCAGACCTCATGGCTGTCCTCACACACCAAGAGGCCTGCCGCTCGCCTGGCTCTCCTGGTCTCCTTCCTGCCGCCCCAGCTGGCAGTCAGAGGGCTGAGATGCCCAGCGAGTGCTGGGCCAGCTGCAGGGGGCCTGTTCTACAGGGCCTGCAGCACAGGCGGGGCAGTGGTGGCTGCTGTGACCTCAGCAAGCCTCTGGGATGGAGCAGCCCATGCATGGCCAAAGGCAGCTGTGTTGGGAGATGCCCTCACATGGACAAGGAGGAGGTTGGAGGGGCTGAGGGCCCCTTTTCTGGGGCTGGCTCCCCCGGGCCATTTGGCTTGCCAGAGAGAAAGGCTGCCCCTCGGCCACAGGGACTGCCCTGCACCTCCCACCTTACTTTTAGGTAATTTCATTCTACTCTTTACAGAAAAGAACAGAAGCAAGGTGCATCTTTAGCCCTAATTCCCATGTGTGCTTTTTGCTCCAAAAAACATGTGCTTTTGTCAGCCTAAGCTCCTGACCTGTCCGCAATCCTCAGTAACTGAACAGCCCAACAAAAAAAAAAGCCCACTGAATTTGTTTCTGATATTTTTGATACGCTCACTATGACAAATCTTCTGTGTACATCACTTTTTTTTTTTTGCTTTGTTTCTTTTTGTTTATTTCTTTAGCAGTAACCACTAAAACACAGTTATCTTCGCAAAAAGCAAATGGCACTTTGACAATGGAAAAAACAAAACCAAAACCAACCACAATTCAAACAAACCAGGCAGTACTCCACATGATTCATCGTATGACATATCATACAACGCCAATTTAAATCACTCCCATCAGTTTTTTCTCCCTTGGTGGAAATGAGGACATATACTACACTTTCAGAACATTAAGATTTATGATATTAGGATTGATTGTTTATTCTAGTGTACGTTTCCTACATCTAACAACCTTGTTCTCCTGAAGTATTCTAATCTTGCTATTGTGTTTAGAAGCATACATAGTACCCTATTCTCTGCTCATTTGCACAGACCCCCAACTTCTATTATACACTTTCAAATTACACAAGATTTGCTGTCATGCTTATGTTAAACAACAGAAGCAGCCACCCATATTTTTCTCTGCATATAACAGTATGAACCAGAGGATAATTTCATGCTTCCTTATCATTCATATTTAACATATGCCTTATATTCAGTTTGGCATCTTTATGGTGCTTCTGTAGCAGGTTTTATAACCAGCTTTTATCAAATATTCTCATCTAATTGCAAATGCTTCCATGAGTCATGCAGCTTGCTACAGATGTTGTGAGAATGAGTCCCACCCTTCGTCAAGTCACTTAGCACTGGGGGTTGGACAGAGCAGATTAACCACACCAGCTCACAACCACACAGTGACACTCCATGCAAATCCTATAGCTGTAAGTATAACTTTTACATTCTGGAGTTTCATATGCTGTGGTGGATGTTCCCTAGCATTTTAGTTTTTTTTTTTTTTTTTTTGACATTTCTCCAATATGAGTTACTCTTGTGGCCAGCACTGCAACATGCTGGTTTTTTGCTTGTTCTGAGCAATATACATTCTAAACACATTCTAGAAAACTGCTACCGACACACATGGTGCCCAAGTTACAAGAGTATGGCACATCTCCCTGTGTCACGAGGTTTGAGTAGATACTGCCCTTAAGCTTCTGGAAAAAGCATCTTTTTCTTCTCTTTTTTTAAACTGTCCTCCCAGGTCACAGAACATGATTTCTTTTGAAATTGCTACCAAGAACTATCCAATTTGTACAGAAACAAAAGTAGGAGAGTTGCTTCAAAATGTGTGTCTTCTAATCTAGTAATTCATCTCCTTCAAGGCGAAACAAAATTCTCTAAATTCAGTAAATCCATATGTCACAGAGAAGATAAAGCTATTTGGCCAAACAGCCAGAGCAGACTTATGATACTTGGAAAATGCACCCCATTTGGGGAAAGGAAAAGGTTCAGAGAAAATTACACAGTAACGTGTTCAGACTATTGACTTGTTTTATGATCATGACAAAACTTTCAGGGACAAAGTCGCTGCATAAGCAAACAGTGAAAAAGTCAAATTATATCAGGCACTGAGAAATCTCTGGTCAAACCTATACTCACACTGTGTTAATGTATGAGATCTCATGCATTTACCCATCTTCATAGTTTCTATTCCATTCAGGACTGGTGTCAATTACTGACATACATTTCAAAGTGTTAGAATAATCGCTTTTGGGACTAACTCAGACAGGAAGGAAGAAAACAATTGTGTTTTAAAGGGTTTATTAATCCTAAGGATTTCCCAGTGATTAGCTTACTTAACCTTCTAATTATCTTTCTGATCTATTCTTGCCATCTTTTAGCTAGAAATGTGGTTTAAAATAAAAAAACCACAAACCTCCAAAGCTATCAAAAATGAGAAAGCACTTTGTCATATGCTACCTCATTCATTTCTTCCTTTCAATGAAATTAGAAGTAATTCTGTTCAACTTACTTTTGGAGTTAAACTCTCACAAGGCCTTTTCAATGTTCTGTAATTTGAGAAAATATGAAAGTGCAGATAAAGAAATACATCCTCCCATTTTCATAACTAGATGCTGTTAGCTCCTAACATTTGTCTCCAATTTCAGTATGGTTACTGTCTTGGGAAATATTAATACACAAACAATTTTTCTGTAACAATTGTGAAGCTGCAATGATACAGATCTTCAACTTTTGAAAGTCCTCTGTGCTTGCAAAATTATATTAGCATTACCAGAACATATCCCTTTTCGTATGATGCTTTCCAGTTGTTTAGAACAAAAGGTTAAGCATTATCCCCATTTTACACAGAGAGACCACAAAAAAATTTGTCAACATCATCTGACAAAATAAACCTGAGAGAACAGGAAGTAATCTCCAAACATTTAATTTTTTTACTATTTTGTTACACAACACAGTTCCTATATGTTTAAGTATTATTGGATACAAAGTCAGAGCCTGAAAATCAATTCCAGGATATATATATATAAACATCTCAAATTTAGTTTGCATATCATATTTGAGCATACGTATTAGTAAAGCATTAGATGTGGATATCCTGGCTATTCTCCTAAGGGTAATTAATGACATGAACAGATGTTTTTAACTTGCCCCAGACATTTTATGGACAGCAAGAAGAAAGAATTTACGTTTTGGATTTGTCAGGTGTATCTCAAGGAACAGTTCTTAAAAATAATTTATGGGCAAATGGTTGACCCACATTGCCAAGTAATATGTCAATTACTTGAGACATTTAATTTACAGTCTTACAATAGGTACTTCACTAAATTTTGCATTCATCTGTCACAGCTGTATTCAACGATTTGACCATGATTAAAATTCACAGTTCCCTTCTCTGACAATTCCCTTTGATATTATAATTTCAATGAAATGGTGAATGAAACAGGAACATTCTAGACTCGGTAAATGTTACCAGTTGTCTGCAGACTCCTGCTACAAGAGAATGACACAAGTGCAGTTAACTTCCACAATGAATCTTTGAGGAATGAGATAAAGAAGTCAGCAATATCCCCCTCTCCAATCACAATACCACACAGAGTATTACAGACAAAATAAATCAAGCTTTCAAAAAACATCACAAGGAAAGAAATCTTCTAACCATACTGTGAGGCAAGGCTGAGGAGCTATGACTGATAAGGTAGTCTGGAACAACTAGACAGTCATTTCCAGAATGTGTGAAAACAGTGAGGTTCTTACTGCATTACAGAGTCTATCATAGCACCAGCAGAGAAAGAAATGGGAATGTAAGAATGTACAGTACCAACATTTATTTAGACATGCTGTGGCTGCCCCATATTGGCGCCTGCATGAGTTATCTTTTGTTTGCTTGGTAGCGAACAAATGCCTCTTCCAATTGCAGCCATAAGACATTAAAGGAGGGAGAAGGTCAAACCAATCTCTCTTCTCACATGGAAGCTCAGAGCGCATGTTCAATTGCTACAAAAGCTTTTTTCAATGACTACATTGTATTTGGGAGAAATGCAGAGAAATAGCAGGAGAGGCTTTGGCAAATGTCAGACTGCACAGAAATCTATAGGCTAAAGCTGTCAACTGACAGAAAAAAAAAAAAGATTTTTTTAAATCAACAGGTGAGTATGAAAATAACAAAAAAAATCTCAAAAAGAAACAGAGGTTCATTGGAAATTGCCTTTCAGAGATGGTATTAGATGAACTCCTACAGCAAAAGCTCAGAACCATTAGTCGACAACAGGCACGGATGCTTCCTAATGCAAGAAACAAATCCAGCACAGGTTCTTCAGGAAAAAGAAAAGATGGAAAATACATTTTTTCTTGATTGTGAGACTAGATTTATGTTGAAAAAACTTTATACAGAAATGTGTAATTGAGCACAATTCCTCCATGGCAAGCTACTACCATACCCCTCTTTGATGCAAAATATATATAGCCAAATAAGAGCGTGGTGAAAACAGTGGTAACTGTGAGAAATATCGTCAAACAAGGCCACAGACTATAAGACACATATAAAACACAGCAATTGTGCTGAAGTTTGGATGAAAACTCCAACCACCCAGAGACACGGTCTTTGCAACACCGTGTCAGTCAAAGCAGTCACAGTGGCCAAGGGAGAAAACGAGAACTGCTTGACATGGATACAGCTGCTACCTCTTAGCACGCTCACAAAGAGGAACCCAGATGTAAGAGACTCTACTAGCATGGCTGGCAGGAAGCTGGGCTCTGGTACAAAGCAAGGTGTTAGAGGCAGTAACTGCCCTTTACTCTCAAAGTCCTATAAGCTACGGCACAGCCTTACCTGCCAGTGAAGTCAGAAGCTATGCCAAACGTACAGGTTGGATCTGGTTATCAAAACAGTACACAAATGTACACGTACTTGCTACCATTCAAATAGCTCGTGTTTTGAGCTACTGGTTTTTAACGTCCATTCCCTCTCAACACACACATCTTTGAAGAGCCCAGAATCATGTGAATTTATAATACTTAATCAAAAGAAGAAGCAACAGGTGTCTGTTGAAAATCCTACTTAAATTGCCATATCAAACATTAAATTCTAAGCCCTCCTAGAAAACTGCTGTTCTGAAGTTCACTAGAAAATTGCACAAAATAAATTGCTCAGGTTTGGGCTGCTCAGTAAAGAAAAATACTGACAGGGGAGGAGAGAGTCCAGCAGGGGCCTGCTATGACACAGAGCACTGGAATACATCATATGGAAGGGGAGGGTGAGGCAGCAGGGCTGGGCTGGATGGCACTGGCAGGGAATGCCACATAGGCTGCTGGCTGGCTTCAGCTACGCAACAGAGGTTCCAGCAAAGACGTTGGTCTTCGAAAGGCAATGGTCTTAAGCTGCAGGAAGGGAAATGCCAGCAGGACATTTTTTAAGAAAGTTACAAACGGAATGGTTAATCACTGGGACAAGGTTGCCCATAGAGGCTTTGGAGTGTCAGTCCTTGGCAATATGCAGAGACAACTGGACCAGGCTCTGAGCAACCTGATTTAAGTTGGAAGTTGATTCTGCCTGGAACATGGGGCTGGGATAGACAGCCTCCAAGGGTCTCTGCAAATTGAAATTATTCTAAAGATACTAAAAATAACTTCATAATATCAGTTATTCCATCTTCAGTGTGCATCAGAACTTAGAAATGCTGCAAGTATAACTGAAAAAACAACAACAAAAAAAAACATGTAAAGAAAATAATGTATATTGGAACCATGGGCCTAAAAAAATAGTTGTGGACTAACAGGAGTGAGTTCCATGGGAGGAAGTAATTCACAGTATAATTATTTTCATGCCAAGAAAAACGTAGAAAAAGGTAAAGCTGAGAAAAGCTGAGGTATCGGGGCAAGTGACAATGTAGCATGACATCCAAAATAAACGGTGCGACTTCTGGCTACCTCCAGAGAAGAAAGAATGACGAATCCTGCAAGCATTAATGTTCTGCACACAGGACATATGTGACTGCCCCTGAGATACTGCATTCACATCAGAAGGAATCAGAGGAGACGCAGTAACAAAGTGATTGGCAGCTAGAGATACTGATGTATGAAAACTTAAGAGAATTAAGATACCAATGTGATTACTGACCAAGAACATCAACCTGTAAATATTTACTTGGCATTGGGGATGTTTGGCTGTTGACAGGACGACAAGCTAATAGCCTTCTTTCCCCATAATTCTTCAATTAAATAAAAATAGCCATAGAATTCTTAAACAGGAGAAGGGAACATCACTATGACCACAACGCTAATATCATTATAAATGCACAGGGCAAATATTATTACTTGCTGTACAACACATTTTTGATACTTAGATTCTTTTTTATTCCAGCATCAGTAACAGAAACATGATCAGCAAAGCCTTTGATGAACAGATTTGTTGAGTCCTTAGAGAAAAAGCAAAATCCAGCATTTCAAAAGGCAAGAAACATTCCTTCTTTCAGCAAATATCTAAAACAAAATTATTTTCCTTGACTGCACTCTGGGAAAAAATTCGATCCTCAGCTGACTGAAGACCTGTTGGTATCCTTTAAACTTGACATTTAAAAGGCTCTTTTATGGGATTCTTTCCTTCTCTCCCCCCACCCTTGTACTTGCAGTATTTGACTAGAAGGCTAGAGATCTCCATTATTTTTATTGATTTATGCGTGTATTTACTAAATGATGCCTCTAGGCCTTTCCAAATAACACACAGGACATAAAGAAAAAGGGACGTTTGATGATCCCCATCCAACTGTTAATTGCCGTTTCCATCAACAGCCACTGTCAAGACAGGGAAAGCAAATTCCCTACTAAATTATTTCCACCAAAAATGTCAGTTTCAGCAGGCGCTAAGATTAATTACAGACCTCTACCTCTAACTACATAGATCTCAAAAGAAGAAAAAAAGCAACATTATATTATACTTCTGCTAACAAAAGAAGGCAGGTACTAACTTGAGACAACCATTTTATGTTAAATCAGTGCAAAAAGCAGTTACTTAAGCCTAATTGCTGCTCAATTTAAGAATATTAAAAATGATTGTATATTAATTTGATACTACCTCTTCAGAGTATCATTTATTCATAAGCTTTTTTACAGAAAAAAAATCTTGGACAACACCAAGGATTTTTTTTTTTAAACTTATTCTGTAGCAACTAATGCCACATATTTGTATTTCCCTTACTGACATGGGAAGCAGACATACAAATATTTTTCATTTGCCACCTTTCCCAATTCTTGGCATCAATCAGATTAAGTCTGCTGATCAGACTACTCAAAGGTCAAGCAAAACAACAGTTTTTTAAATAGTCTAATCTCAGACAGAAAAAATCTCCTTCTTTTGTCCTTCAAAAAGCATCTTTATTTATAACTGTACCCCTACGTGTGAACCACATTCTTCTTGCACTTACAGTAGAAGAGTTTAAAAAAAATAAATGACAGCACAATTAGTTTTTTTCTTAAGATGTTACTGCAGTCATTTCCACTTGTGTTTCCATCCAGACTATCTAAACCAACTCACAGGAACACTATGAAATATCTATTTTCTATATATAGATGAATTCCTTTATCTAATTTCACCTGTGTTGGGTTCTGACCTGGGAATTTTACAATGCTGATTCCAAATTCTGCTTCCAAAAATTCCAAATGTATCTATAATTGGACTTCATTTGGACTTTCTAACATAAATAATATTCCCTATTGACATTTGATATCGAGAAGGCGATTACATTTAAAAACAAACAAAAAAAAACCCCACACCATAGAAAGGGGTCATCATTCATATCGTTTTTCTGTTTAGTAACTAAAGACTGCTGAAATGTATGCAATTACCTTCACAGAATACTGATTATATATATAAGCCTTAGGAGCTTGTTTAAACTTAAATTATATTAAAATATTTCACATATTTAGAGCTTTAAAAGAAGCTGTTAAGCAATATCCTTTAGTTCTTACATATAAATTGCATTTTATTTAGATTTAGATTTGAGTATTGGCATCCCAAATGCTTTACTTCATTGCCACTGTCACCAGTTATTTTAAAAGTTGAGTGAAGTGTTTAAATCATAAGGTATTGCATCAAAATTATCTTCTCCCATAGTGCAATTTCAATTTTTACAAATACAATGTCAATACTTTTCTATAAAACTTGAGTCTCCCTAAGAGAAAATTGCTTTTTAATAAAAAATTCTATGAAAACATCTCAGCAACTTATTAAGTTTTCTTTCATTTTTACAGAAAATTGTACAGAAACAGCAGTTTAAACAGACAGCTCTATCATTTTGTTTATGGACAACTGTACAGCATACATCTATGCTTTTAAAATATATAAGCCTGTCTTGTCTCCTAAGATGTCATGCTTTTTTTTAAATATGCTATGCAATATTAGATGCCATAAAAACTGCATGTTTTGGGCAACTAATAAGTACAAACAGTTCACATTCAATACCCAAATCACCTACCAGCTCTTCCTTGAAATAAAATGCATTCATATGAAACAGGGATATAGTTCTTTACCAAAGACATTACAAAACAACTGGTTTCTTATGTCAATACTTGCAGATAGCTTCTGGGAAGTGAATTTTAAGACAGAAAGGTCATCTCAAAATGTAATTCACTCTGATGAAGTCTAGATCTTAAAGCAGAGATACTATCACCGAGAGTTTGGTGGCTGAGTAGTAGCTGCCCATGTAGCTGAGCCAAGTTCCAGCTTCTTACTTATTCCTGATAGGAACTAAGAGCCAAAGAGCTCCTTGGCTTTCAAATGTGTCTCCCTTATATTTATTCTGCTATTTGTGGGTTAAAGCAAGGTCAATTGTCTCTCAAGTCCTTCTCTTCAAAAGGTAAGTGACCTATAATGGCTACACTTTTCTCAAACAACCTTGTAATACAAACTTGAAAGAGAAAGATTTGTAGATGAGAGTAAAACGTATTTATTCCTTCCTCCTCACATCAGAGGCAGCCCTGACAGGCCATTTGCTTTTGCTATTTATGAACTACTTCCATGAACCATGGAGGAATAAATGAGATTACACCATTTGTTAACTCTGTTGACTCATCCAGAATGGGAAGGTTATTACATTAATTTGGATTTACATTAACTAATACGAGTTCACCCCACCCCACTTGTGTCAGTATACCAAATGATAATGACTGGTTGTAAGCAGTCAGGTACACAAATGCAATTCTGTTTTCAGTTTAATTCTATTAATGAAACTAATGACAGCAGCAGGTCTAAACGTACTCTTGTTGCAGGTTTCCTACCGTTCACCAAATTCTGAGCCGCCTGGCATTCAACACAGCCAATCATTATCCTCTTCCTCGGCACAGCACATTTTTCATTATCTCTCTCCTTGCTCCCAATATCATAATAAGTAGTAAAACGTAATTGCCCTCAGAATTTCATTCACAAATAAAGAGAAAAATCACTTTTTCAGCAACAATTCCCTTGGCTGTACTTGGCCAAACAGGACTAATCAGCGGTGAAGTCACATGCTGTGTCGTTAAGGGAAGAGGAGACATTCACAGAAGTATTCTCCACAGGCACAGCACTGTGCTACAGAAACTTGCCTACAGCTTAGTGCAGCATGCCTCACATGCTCAGTCTGCAATGCTTATGCAGCTGTAACAGAGTAGGAACATAAGAACTATCTCAGTGACCATGTAACAGGAAAAGACTTGCATTTCACTCACACTTAGCTGTATTGGTTCCCCAGTGTTCGATCAAAATGAAGAGGTCAAAAAATATAAAAATCTTTAAAGTGCCCAAGGAATAGTCCTTGCACTATCGGCAAGTCAAAAAAAAAAGGTCACAAAGGGATTACACAGAACTGGCCACAGAACCCAGCATTACATACAGAGGTATTTAACTGGCATCCTTCTCTGCAGAAGCTGCTCAAGCTGTTCAAGTACTTAGCAATGTTAAATGGCAACTGTTGGCTCACGTGGAAAAGTGAGCCAACAATTGTTTACAAAGGTCCCAGGAGAGACATCATGTGTTTCTACAAGAAGAAAAACTCTCATATTTTTAAAAATGAAGAAAGTTCAAAGGTATTATTATTGTAGGGGTACTTAGAATGTCTCTCTATTTTTATCACTGCACTTGAATTGCTATCAGCTGTTTTGCTTTTGGTTTTCTCAAGCAATGAAAAACGAGAAGCAGATTTGTTGCATCAGAAATGTACCATTACAGAAAGTGTGTTTGGCAAAATGCTTGAGAAAAAGAATTTGATCATAATTATTCCTACATTACTGATGCAAAATAAGCAGAAAGTGTATTACCTAGGAAAATATCAATTCCCTTTAAGATGTTGATGTACAAGGACCTTTTCTCATCAAATTTCAGACTTCAATGAGAGCATAAGGCTTATGGCTTGGTTCCATTGCTTTCCAATTAATGTTATATTCATACATCCCCAAGAGTAAAGTGATAGCATTGTAAATATATTACACATTACTTTCGCAAAACTCGGTTTATTAGCCCAGAAAATTATCTATTTTATTTGTGCTCTAAATAAATGTCTACCTTTAGCTACTCACTGAGGGTACAATAAAGGTTAGAAGTCATCATGTTATATATAATACAGATGGGGCTAACATCAATATGTCCCTCTCCTTCCTGGCAAGGCAGTGCTTGCACATTTACAAAAACAATACCTCAGAACCACTCCTTTACCACTTTTACCTTTACCACTAGAGATGTCCCTTTTTACTACTCCTTTCAGAGTGCTAAAGGGACATCTCTAACGGTTAGCGAAGTTAAAGAAAGCTTTCTTCATTTAATTGTCCTTATCTGAATACACACTGCTTACACTGACTTCATTGTATGCCTCATGCACCATCCGAGCTAAGATGCTCAGGAAAATGCTTTCCTAGGATACCAGGATCTGCGTAATAGCACCACCTAGAGGCAACAGTTTCTGGAGTGACAGTTAACAGTAAGTTATTTGTATAGTTATTTTTTTAAGCTTTATAATCATTACATTATCACGAAGAAGCCTGAAGAACTTCTATTTCTTCCTTCAAGCTTGTCCTGCCATCCTTTTCAGAGCATTGAAGGTTTGTTGAATCATCTGGTTTTTGTTATATATATTTTTATTAAGTTTTCCTTTGTCTGCTGTAAAATAAATCCTACAAGACAATCAACCAACAAATCCAACTGACAGAAGGAATATTAAGCCCACAAGTAAAAAACCATTACTGTAGTTGACACTTTTGATTGCCCTGTTATGTAATCACGCTAATAGCTTTAAAATTTAATATTTCTGAAATCTAAATGCTGTAATAAAGAGAAAGGTTGCATGTGAGAGGATTTTAGGGAAATTACTGTACCTCTTCCTTTAGTTATGGCAATACCATATTCCATACCAAAGGCACTGTTTCAATGCAGGAAATTAACTTAAACTATGACTACTATTCTGCTTGTCAGAATTTCCAATTTCACTAGTTCTCCAAAGGCAAATTTCTCAAATAGCACACAAGTGATATGTCTTTTGAAAGAGGTAGAAAACAGTACTGATGATGTTGTAGAATGAAAAAAATTCAGATAAAAAGAAAAAATAGCCTCCCCTACCTGTGCAGACACTAAGATAGTACAGTACCAAAGCCATTCATTAGGCAAGACACCTATTAGTTTGGAAACAGATTTGCTAAATACTTGCTCCATTAAAAATAATCAGATCTTTTCTCACATGAAAGGTTGTTTTTGCTCTGCAATACTAAAGATGATACAGGAATACCATCTTTCAACCTAGGAAGACTAGGAGTGAAGCAGATATGGGTTGAGACATTTGTCTGCATCTTTAAAATGTTCCAGCTAGTCGGAGCTTTCATTTTCTTCCCTCTTACTTCCACTTGGTCCTTGATCTCACAGACATAGATGGTAAACAACTCCTTTTGTCTGAATGTAATTACCCAGTTGCTCAGCTCTCACAAATCCAACCAGGATCACAGTAACTGATGCCTCAGCAAATTGTATCTTTTAAGTCTGGCACATGCTCAAAACAGACAATTTTGAGAGCTGTAACTTTCAAAACATCTCCTAGAATATTCATTTCATAAAACATTCTCTTGGTAGTACTTCCGCACACATTTATACTCAAATGCCACTGACTCTCTGGCAAGGAAGAATTGAGGCACAGGAAACAGTGTTGTCTCTTGATGGGCTGAAAGGACAGAGAAACAGATCCCATTTATTTATTCTACTGCAATTCAAGGAGAAATATTGAGAAGTTTTACAAGAAGTAGTGTATTCACTTATAAAGCATATGAGTTGATACCCTGTTGCATTAGACTAGCAGCAAATCTTCAGCTTTATAAAGCAAGACATCAAAATATCTTTTGTGGATAAAGTCTAGAAATGGGACAAGAATAACTAATTAAATGTTCAAAACACTGCATTTATGTTTTTTGCAGTATTATCTAAAAACAGTTGAATCATGAATATCCATTCTAATGGTAACAAGTCATGTTGGTCTAAAGAAATTATTATGGTTAGAAACTAAGTATTAAACATGCCTAAGAAGATTATCTAAAGGCTTTTTAAAAAATGAAAAACAAAAAAATGGAGGCATTAAGCCACCAAAAGAAAAAACTAAATTAAGTGATCTGTTAATTATGTAATCCAAGTCATTTTGTATTACTAAACTCATCTAATATCTCGATTAAGTTCCTTGTAGGGCTGGAAAGAAATAGAAAGGGGCAGGTTAAAATAATAAAAACAGAGAGGGAGAAAAAGGCACAGCCATGGTTAGACACAATAGCACTTGCTTTCTCAATCTGCAATTTCATAATTAATAAAGCCCACTAAAAATAAGCAAACAGGTTTACATTCCAATGAAACTACTTCCCGGAAGACAGCAATTTGGTAATGAGTGGATTCACCCCTTGTTTGGCAGACTACAGGCCAAACTTGCAACTTGCCACATTAAAGCTTGGGTCCAGTATCTCACTTGACTGCCACAGGCAGGCTATTGCGAAGCCCCTCTCTGTACTGTGAATATTATTTTAGATACGCTTGAACAGCAAGCCAAGAGATATGGGGATCATATCAGCCCTTAGAAGTACTCTAAACTTCTCAGCACTACAAGACTCTTATGAAATATAAAATAAAATACAGGGATACTGTAACCTAGCTTCCTGGAGAGAATTCACATTTACTAAACATTTACTGATGACTGCAGTGACCTTTTTTTTTTGTTTTGTTTTTCTTTTTTATAATTCAGAGTTACGTTAGATAGACAGTTGAATATATGCATCGTACGTAGAACTACTCTTCACACGTATATCCTACCACATACATAAAAGTAATACTAGTTTAAGTCCAATATTTTGCTTTTAGATTCAAAACTCTGTTGGAATTCTCTTAGAAGTGCTTCTAACACCCATTTTCTGCACACAATTACATGATAACATCATCTTCGCATATAAATGTGGTAGAGCTAATTTCTTTTATTAAAAAACATAAATTCATATGTAATAATGCACCCACTGAGAAATTCTATAATAAATCTATCTGCAATAATGAAAGCACTTCTGCAATATCATAAACTTACAGGGCATTTATACTCCTTTATTGTACTTGAAAAAGCACTAAAATGAACTTTACTTCCAAAAAGTAAATGAGAACTCAAACCCGATACAATAATGTACATACTTAAATGAGAGAAGAACTTTTTTCTCTAGTATTGCTGTATAATAAATGCAAAACAGATTTTTTCCTGAAAGAGTAAAACCTGCTATTGGTGACTATTAGCACAGAGAAATAACAGCACACGGTGGATTAAAAACATACAGCCACACTCATACCACTATACTTCCTCAAAATGGTAAAAGCATTATAAATTCCAGTACTCATTTACTGAAGTCTTGTACTCTTTTGGTAGGCTCAATATTGCTTACACAGCATGTTTCTTATTAAATTAACAGGAGCTTATTGATTGAAGCATACAACTGCAAGCTGTTTTTCTCCTACATGGGAGTAGACATTCAAATGCGTTAGGGTAGGTAAGCAAAATAATGGCCTGTTCTCTTTTGATGCAACTTAATTTCACCTTGCTAGAGGAAAAATCAACATGCTTCTATTGAAGAAAGAACCAACAAAACAAACGAGTTAACTTAAGTAATCTGAGCTAACTGTAGAAGGAGCTCATGCAGGAAAATCAATGGGTAATGCACGGCAATGAACTCGGTTAAGTAACTTGTTAACTAAGCAGCTAAGTATTCCAACTCATATAGCATCCACCTGATACATCAGCACCTACAAGATAACTATGCCACTTCATCGTTTGAAACTGCAAGAAGGAAATTTTAGACTGCAAGAAGGAAATTCTTTGAATATAAGAGTTTAGTAGTTCACCCTTACAGAGGACAGCCAGTAAGATCATTGTAACTCAGATTTGCATACCAAACCCATGTGTTCTAGCTGTGAGTACATAAAGACAGTCTGATCAGCATTTCTTGAACATAACAGTACTGTAAGTCACTCCGGCCTCTTCCCCGCAACTCTCAGGTCACCCAGAACACCCTTGGCCTTGCCACAAGTGCCCTATGAAAGACTGAAACCTTTAAAAACCTAGCACATTATGAAGCATCACATGGATCAGTGGAATTTATTGAGCAACCGTAAAATTCTGCCCTCACATCCTTTAGTAATAGAGTAATCCTATATTACTGTGTTAAATCACTCTGTGGAATGAATTAATTACAAAATACCTTTAATTGGGATAGGGAGCAGCATATGCAAATTAATGTTACAGTCATTCTTCCCTGTGAAAGAAAAGCACACTCTACCAAGCTCCCCTCTATTTACAGAGGCTTTATCACTGAAAAAAAGGTACCCAATAGGGCAGGAGCTGCAGCTGGAGAAGATGCCATTTGCACCACAAATTCACATTGTTTGCAAACACTGCTGTCGTGTGTATTTTAATCACCTTGTTTTTCATTTAAAGAAAAACATCCTACAAATCAGTCTTAAAATATTAATAATTTATCCTAAAATGGAAGCAATTCTAAAATTTCACATGAAAATGGGCCTACCTTATTTATGTAAATGATCTGGACCTCATGCTGACAAAAGCTCTGTCTGGGCAGCGTTCAATCAGTAAAGAGTGCCTAGTATCCTTTTCCCTACTTGATTACCTCCGCACTGAAAGATCAGACACCTCTCTACACCACGCAAAAAAAAAAGTTTCACTGTGATTTCATTGTGATTTGCGTAAAGACAATTTGTAGCAAACATATGAAAAGAAAAAAAAAACACTATTAAATAATAGCAATAATTCCACTACTAAAAGAGACACAGTATTCAAGTTTTTTGTTTTTTACGTTACATTTTCTCCATTCTGTCTAAATCAAAAACATAGAAGTAAATTGGGCACAAATGGTTAACTGCAGCATTATCGTTGCAACAGCAAGGGATCAGGAGACAGCTGAACAATCCTACCCTGAAGTTCTCAGATACTTCAGGAACTTGGCTATCAGCCTGCTTCCTCAGTCCTGGAAAGCCTGCAGCCCTATGATTGCTTGTGTTAATGCTCAATGAATAACAACTTCCAATTTTCTGACATTCTGTAGTGCCTAAGCAGTCAGCTGCTTGGGAGCTAATTACTCATTCCTTTCCTCTGAAGGACAGTTTCTCTGACACCCTTTAAAATACTACAGTAAGGTCACAGTTCTGCAGCACCTTTTTGCAATCCCTTCTACAAGACTCTTCCCAATGTGAAGCCCAATACAACTGACATGAGAACAGCAAAGTCAGGTCTGAATGCAGCTCTTTTTCTTCAGCAGTCTACAATAAGTGTCTCTGTTCTCTTCTACTTCGTGTGGAAAATATCACGTACCTTCAAAAATAGCTTTGCACTGTAATCGCTGTATCAAACATTTTACCCATTGCACATGGTAGCAGTTGTCCTCTTCATTTGTGAATTGTCACAAGGCCTCAGCAGATACCTGCTGCACAAAATCCTGTTCTCATTAGCATCAAACATACTTAGCATGTATGTTGGTGAAAGTGTTCCTTTACTGTCAGGTAGAGAAAATCCATAAAAAAAAAAAAAAACAACAACAACAACAACAACAACAACAAAAACATGCAGGCCCTGCAGCCACAATTCTTTTATCACGTCATGATGAAACTTAGATACTACTGATCATATTTGTGTCTGGAGCAGCAAGAATCTCCTCCAACAGTGTCTGTTATTTACTGAGCTCCCCAGTTTTGTTTTGGGAAACCCGTTAGTTGTGGCCACCCTTGCCACAGTTACTGACTGCTGCCATCCAGCACATTCCACCTCTGGCAGCTGCTTCTTATCTACGACAACTCTTTTCCTAGTCCAGCGTTATTTATTACCTTGCATGGATTACAGTTACACAACTCTTTAATAGAATATTGTCAGTGGTTCTCTGTTCCTCTGTATATTACTTTCCCATTTTCTTTTTAGACAAGCATCTTATTCCGAAGCTAGGTGTGGTTACGAGGAGTGATGAATACGGCTCTGAATGTACAAACACGCCTTAACAGCCCTGGGCAGCCTCACCTGGGGCCTCCCTCCATGCCCTCCACAGACAGGCCTGGGGGCTTAAACTGCAGCTCAGCCCTGAGCCTGTCGCAGCGCAGCCACTCTCTTGTCTGTGCCTGGCCACGGACCCCACCGAGCTGGATCCAGGCCTGGGGGCTGGTTTCCTGGACAGCCCTCACTACGTCACCACATGGATCTGTCCGGTGATCGCTGGGCCTGATCCTGATGTGACAACTGGCTTAACCTTGGAGCCCTGCCCCATCACCAACTTCCCCGGTGCTCTGACTCTTGGCTGAACCTAGCCCCCTCCCCAGGCCTGTGCCACCTGCCTTGCTTGGGCCCTGCGGGGATGCGGCCCTGCCTGGCACAGCCCCCTCGCTGCCAGCCAGCTGCTGGCACTCAGCTCCCCCTCCCTCGGGGCACAGCTGGCACTTGCTGCAACCTGCCAGATTTTTGTCATCATGGAGTTGTCACTAAGTGAAAAGTGGAGATGACCACAAGCGCTACTAAGTTTCTTCCACATGACCTTACTTCTGGTTTATGTTATAAAGGAAATCAAATGTAGCCAGGTTAAGAGGTTTCTCCAAGGTTGTTCACTCTCAGCCACCACTGAAGCTGACGTGCAGTGTTGAATTCCCAACAAATTGCGGGGTTATCACAAGCGAGTCCAACAAGCAACTTAAAGAAAACCACAGGCTTTGGTAGTAGCTAAACAAACAAAACAAACAAACAAAAACAGCCAACCCTCAAACCCTCCAGCACTATATAAGATTAGGAAAGTCAGAGATAAAATACTACTGAGGTCTAGATATGAAAAATGAGAACCACAGACTCACAGATATTTGTAAATGCTTTGATGGAAGTCAAAATGATCTAATTAATCACTGCTTTAAAGAACTGTGAAGTGCACAATGTGGCTTCATAAAAGCAACATGAATTCATTATTGTATAATTTCACTGATCATCTGGTTTTCAGTTTCACTGGATCATGTTCCTCCCCATGTATTTATAATAATGGTCATAATTAACAAGTGCCTTCAACAGAAACTAATCAATTTCACGTCATACCACTGCTATTCAGGTTCTTAATAAGAGAATAATTCTACATTGTAGCTGATATGAATTTTTTATATTCTGATATTCCTTTCTATGCTCATAGTTCAGTTAGCATGGGCGAAAGATTTTCAAGCTGGCATATTTAAAAAAAAAATAATTTTTATAAATTTTACTTATATATATGACAGTGTTTGCAAAATACATATTTATATACACACACACACTCAAATATATATTCTCAAATTGCAAACACTGTCAAGGGATAGTTGATGATTCCCCGACGCTGAGTTGATATACACAGATATACACAGATCTGCCTTGAGAATAAAAAAGACTTCTCTCCTATGTGGCACTGATGATACTGAATAAGGTACAAAACAGCTTGAAAAGATGCATCAGAGACAGAAGAATAACATTCACTGAAGGAAGCTCACACTGTAAACAAGACATACACGTTTCCAGTGCAATCTATACTCACTAGCAAGAAGGGCATCCATTATTTCTAAATTCCTGAAACACATAAAATATCCATCTTGTGTCATTTCTACTTTCTGAATGTGAGAGATCTTTCTATTTTAGTCACGTTCTGCAGAGCCATTAAGTGGCATACATCATTACTTGTTCACTGAGGCATTCTACAGAGGAGGGAAGAACATTTGAAATGATTTAAACCAAACATAGAAAAACCCTTGACGGCCTTTTTAACTTACAGCAGGCTTCTCCCTGTAAAAAAATAAATAAGGGAAGCCACCCTGGTTAAGTTATCTTGCACATCACTGATTTAGAAAACTGTCTTCAAGACGGCAATTTTTAAGTCACAGCAGAAAGCTAAACTAAATTAAGGAAAAAATCCCCCTTAGCCTCTGCACACGTCTTCATTGTAATGGTACCATTCTGTATCTCGCTGTTTGAGAACAACTCCAACTCATGTCCTAACTATAAAAGAAATGTTAACACCTATTAAGCTTGTTACATTAGCAGACATTCACCTTTAGCCTGCAGAACCTTCTCTAAACCTTCTCTAAATCTTTGGTGCTGACCTGACATATGAAATTTGTGAAGTGTTTTTAAAATGCTTTAAGACTTATAGATTATTTGTTTTTACACTTACTATTAGCATTCTGTGTGCCTTAGGAGGAACTTCAGCCATAAATAAGGAACCTGATGTGCAAGGCGTAAGAAAATAAAACAGTAAAGATCTGCTCTACAACCAATTCTACAGTGTAAGAAAAATACATGGCAAAACACAGGCTGAGGGCAAACCAGAAAAAACAATGAAACACCGATTGCCAATCTCAGCTCTCTAAGCCCTGGAATCACTTTTAACTGTTTTGTTTGGTTTTGCTAAGCAACATGACCAACAACAGGTTTAAAAAGCAGGACCCGGGGATCTGAAATCTTACACAAACAGTCAGTTTAAGAAACATGGCTTAAAAGATCAGCCCTTAGTTTCTACAAAAAAAATCAGCACAGATCCAACCAAATCTGATCATCAATGTCAATCTCCATCTAGGCAACAGTGTCTCATCGTATTTTAAATACCTAAGGATATAGTCAAGTGTGCCAAAAACAGCTTTTGTAGGAAAAAAAAATGGTGCTGTATCGAGCTGATGTCTTTCTTGGTGACCTCTGACAATATAGAGTAGAACTTCCTGTACTTAACCTTTAGAAACTTTTTGATGGTAAATTTGCACTTTTGTTGCCTTATTTCATAGTCCTTTACCGCAGGATGACTTCCATGCACCACCAACAGTAAATATGGAAGTTGTTTTAGTCCCCAGCTGTAAAAGAAGGTTTCACGAGCATGGAAAAAAGCAGCTGTAAATCCCTCTGTGTGGATTACATCCCCAGCACCAGAAATGTACAACACAGCGTCCAGCAGTACAATGCTAGTGAAATCTTCATAATCTGAGCTCTTACTGCAGGTCTAGTGTTTGATATACTGAGACTTCTATTTGGCCTTTCACAGATCACAGCTGGAACTGCACAAAAAGCAATAAGGAAAAGAACTTTCAAATAATGCTCAGGTGTTACCACCCTGCAGAAGTAACTACATGGAAATGCAAAGGCACAGATGGAGAAAGTTATGGTGAACAGAGCCGGTTTCATCTCTGCCAGTAAGTTTTGACAAGTTAAATGTGTCTTTCACCATAACTATGTCTCAAGTTTTTCCACCAACAGAACTTTAAAGATACAAAACACTGGAAATTTTGAAACAACTCCTGCAACTGTTTAAAACTTTCTCCAACCCATAAAAACGTCTACACTTCCCAGTATATGTTATTTCATGACTCTTTATTCTCCTTTGTCTCAATGACTAATTAAGGCTTGTTGTACTGGTTAAGGTTTTGATTCGTATAGAGGTACTTTTTTCTCAAATAAATAAGTAAATAAATAAAGTAAACCCCAACTTGACCATCAACGTTCTCCCTACTGCTCAACACCTGCGCTGAGTTTAATTTGATACTGTGGCAGCTATGTTCATCAGGCTTCATCCTAAATCTTCCTGTTAAGATTAAGCTTTGGTTAAAACAAACAAGCAGACAAAAAAGATCCCACCACAACCATGAACCATGCACCCTGAGCATTGTAGTATAAAAGTCATTTCTGGAAAAATGACAACTCCTAGCTATATGACTGAAATCACTAAAACTCACTCTTTTTTTTTTTTTTCTCCCCCTAACCATGTGCAGTAAACTCTGAATTAATGTAGCCTGTGAGGGGAAAAAAAAATAAAAAAAATTGGATCATTTGCTCCCCACCTCCACCCCCATCATTTAGAAAGAAACAGCTGTGCTGTCATTAATTCTGAAGACAGGCTAGTTGGAGAGAAAGCAACAAGGGTTTTTCAATGCTTGGAGACTGCAGTATTGAGAATTGGCAACTCCTACAGGGGATGGAAATATAGTAAAATAGGCCTCAATATCCTTGAGATGTTTTAGGCAGCTCCAAACACAATGAAAGCTTTTCATCCACATGAACAGAGTGAATGGATGCCTTAACCTGCCCATGGCATTCAGTCTGAGCAGATGCCTCCATTTTTGTAAGAGTTGTACCTTTTCATGATGTTGACTTTTGCACTACTGCGAGTCAAAAATGCAATGAGAATAAACCATTCATGGCAATCCCAGATCACAATATTTGGCCACTGATTTCAAGGCTCCATGTAACACATTAATAGAAAATACCCCAGTTTACATATAGAGAAACTGAGGAAGAGGTAAATGAGAAACTTGAAATCACAGAGAAAAAACAAAGGAAATAAAAATGTCTGTTAAGCCTCAGCCCAGTATTCTCATCACATCACACTAACTGCAAAAACTAAGATATTCAAGACTGAAAGAGATTCATCATGGCAATCAACTCCTAGAGTACATATTTACTGTTAACAAATTTTATTCATATCATCTCTATATAGAGAACGTTCCTTACAGAATGCAAATTTATCCTGAACTCAGGTAGATTCTACTGTTGTATACAATTTTAAGTGCATGTAACTACTCAGTAGATTTAAAAGATTCATATTGATAGATGGTCCATACAGCTAACCCTTGGCTTACAATCTGTCCTTCTAAACAGAATTTCACAGTAAATCTTCTGAGAAAAACAAAAATTATGTATTAAATCTAACTTCCAAGTTAAAAACAAACGAACAAAAAAACACAAACCAAAACATTCCAAGTACCTTCTATTAGGTTGGATTTGGATGTGCCCTCTGACCTAAAACCTCAGGTTGCAAAGCAGCTCAAGTTTGCAGTATGATAAAACAGAAATGTGAACTCTTACAGAAGTTGCTTCTTGTGTCTGACAACAGAGAGGGCTGCCTCATAGCTTCTGAGAAACATAGATTAGGCAAGCAGTTAATGAAGTTAGATCTCTCAACTGGTTTACGTTCTTAAACCAGTAACAAAGCTGAACTGATACAAGATAATTCAAATATGTAGCTATACATGAAAATAAGTACTATGGCAGGCGACTGCAGTGCAACTGTGGAACCTATATGCATATCCAGCCAACTGTTAGAGTATGCCACAATAATTGTCAATTCATAAGCTATTCGAAAAACTCCATGGCCCAAAGCCTTCTTCAGCCCCTTCACCTGAAGTCAGATGTTATTGTTCAACACTTACAGACTCCATATGTACAGAACGAATTGTCTTGGCAAAGTTCTGTAAGTACAATCTGGTAACATGGATGTAAGATCCCAGAGAAGCTAAATAGCTTAACTACATAATAGCAAGAACATCTGCAGAATGATATCAAGGTTTATTTAATAAGGAGGATGTTACCAGAATTCAGAAACAGGCATCTTGGCACAGAAGACTAATTTAGTATCAGGCTGCTTTGAAACCTACTACTACATCATTTGTGCCACTGATCTCTCCAAATGAAAGGATGGGATCTGTCTTCAGCCACTCGGGTAGACTTCTGCCAAAGGAAACCACCTACAGTACCTCAAAACAATGCGAGGAACTCCTCATAAACTTTGAGAAGCTTTGTGCTCTACCTGTGCAAACATGGCTTAAAGACAACTTGTGATCTAAGATTTATGTAAATATTCATTTAGTTTAGGATAGAATATTCAATGTAACATTTTCCAATCACCACCTACTTCAGAAAATGCTGCAGAATCATCCAATTTACTCTTTCACCCCTGGAGATTCAGTGCTTAGTATTCTAGTCTTATATTTTCCAAATCCAGGATTGCTACTTTCTTCAGTATGCAAATGTTAAGAGTCAAGAGGAAAAAATATCTGCATTAGCCACATCATTTTTGTTTATTATGTTTCCTGTTTACACAACCAACAACACAAAGTGTTTTCACCAGTGATTCTGCAACTGCCAAATCAAGAATTTTCTTCCATAGATAAATTCTAGTTTATTCTGACTTCATTTTGCTTGCAAAGCTGGCCACTATCCTCATCTATACCTTTAGAGATACTATTGAAATTCTGAGCCCTGCCTACACTCCGTCATTTAAAAGGAAATCACGTTACACAGTTCTCAGATCCATTACTTTCAGATAGGTTAAGCCCAGCAGTATGTGGATGAATGCATTATTGTCATTTTTTAAATGGTTATTGATAACAACGTGATGGGAAAAACAGGTCTTCCCCTCACATTCAAGCTCTTCATTCTTAAGACTTGGGGTTCATTGTTCATTCATCTAAGCCAATAGGCTTGAGTTGCTAGGATTTCTGCAACATTTCTAGGCAATAATAAAAATAATAAAAAAAAAAAAAAAAAAAAAAACAACAACAAAAAACATTTTCTATTGCACTCTGCAAAGACAAAAAGGCCACTAAGTTTACTGAAAAAAGAGCATTTAAAGGGACATGAAAAATATGCTCTAATTCAGCCAAACTATACGTTACGAAGACTGGAGATAGAGAAATGTACTTACTAGTAGCATAAAGCCCAATGCTGCAATTCATCTGGAATAAGGTAAAGAACCCTTCTAAATACCATTTTAAAAAATAAAAAGACAAAAACAGCAAAAACTGAGTAGCCCACCTTGTTGCTGTGTCATCCACCCAAAACTCACAATAGCCTGCCTTATCACAAAAACCTGCACAAAATACCCACCTACAGTGCATTACAAATGTTGTGATGGCTAGGGCCTGGATTTTCCAAAACAGAGAATTCTAAGTAATTCGAAGTATTTAAACCTAAATGACTAAATGGATATAGACTAAGTAACACCTTAGCAGATCAACTTATAAAGATTTTAGCATTTAGATTACTTTTTCCCCTTCGGGATAGCCACTTTTGGAAATTTTACTTTCACATAGAACATTTGTTCATTTCAATTAATTTCTGAAAAAAGAAGCTGTAAGAGCACTTATTTTGATAAAAATTGTTTTGTATGTCACAGGGACTTTCTGGTAACCGAGCTTGTCACTATAAATGCATTTCTCAACCTCTCAAGATTTTATTTTAAGTCATAACTGATTTTCTTCAAACAGGATTTGGTGATAAACTAGAATGAAATCAAGGATAGCAAATAAGCAAGAACTCTACAAACACAATTCTTGTCATCCAGCACACATTAAAAATACAACTACACACCAAGAAAAATAAAATTCATCTTTGCACATCACAGACATCTTGACTGAACAGAGAAAGGGGAAAGATTAGCCATGAAAACATACAGAATCCCAGATTCTTTATGTCCTGAAAATACGGTCTGACACTTCCCCTAAAATCTATATGGCATCTAATATTTAATTTCACTCATGTTTTCACTTTGTAGAATTTCCCTAGTTCACAATTCCCTTTGTTCACAATTCACAAATTTAATGGAAGATGAGGAGGGGCCTGCTTGGGTTGGGCCAGACAGCACACAGACCCTCCCCCAGGATGCTCTGAATCGGGAGCGCTGATGCACTTTGGAAACTCACTGCCATACTGGTCTGTGTCAAATTTAAATTTATTTTCAGATTTCTAATGTAGCTGTCTTCTAGCCAAACCAAGATAACAGCAGGATTATTCACAACAGCATGTTTTTCAGCCACAGGAGGTAACAGTGTGTTTCTGTCCTTACAAGTTGTGCCAGCACCTGCCCAGCTGTGCAGATCTGGGGACAGGGCCAGCTGCTCGCCTGATCGCACCGCCAGGCTTCCTCGGCTCAGGTGCCATGGAGAAGCACAGCACACAGGTAAAACACAGAAGCCCACAGCTTCCACATGTATGTAGTCTTAGCAGCAGCAGGGCTAAGCCAGAGTGGAAATCACTTCCACAGAGCACAGCAGCAACCTAGTGCTGGTGGTGCTAACAGGAGATGCTCACCGGCTACTTGCAAAGATCAAGAACTTGACTGGGACATGCATCTATCCTGCCCCAAATGATTCAATTCAGCATTACTGCCCCTAAAAAACAATTTTCTTCCAGTGAAAGATAGGAACAACAGCTGCTACTGTCTCCTAGAAAAGGAAAAGAATTAAATCTCTCAGTCCCCAAAGATGGGCGAGTGTGTTTACATGGCACTGGAACATAAATAACCCACTGAGAAAGCCTGCTGATTCTTGTGGGCTATGGGATCTACCCCAACTGGTCAACACTTTCAATACTACTACAAGAGGAAGCAAAGCTAGCCTATGTTTGTATATATAACTAATTCCCAAATCACTATTGCTAGGAAGTTTCAGAGTGTTTTAAACTTTTTTTTGTTTTTAATGATTCTTATCAATGCATTCTAAACTTCTACATCAAAAAAAAAAAAAAAAAAAAAAAAAAAGCAGAAATGACAGACTAGGCCCAAAAGCACATTATTAATCGCAATTCCAGATCTGAAAAAAGATTGCCTACTCTAATTCTCTACAGATTCCCTACTCTGCAGAGCCTTTCCAGTGCTTTCCAACATGATATGTGAAGACTGCTTGCTGTGGTACTTATGCTCCAACAACAGCAGCAATGAACGCTTGCCTTCACCATGTCTGCAAGCCCTTCTGCTATAACCAGTGCTGCATCTTGATCTACTGATCCATAAAAGATGAAAAGATTAAACCAAAAGCAGACAGCAAATGTTTGAAAACAAGTTTCCTCAGGGAATTGATATGTAATCCAAATGCTTATAATCATCCCACAAAGAGCAGAAATTTCTCTTCTATAAATACTTCAATTGTAGTATATTGACACGTTAACACTGCAAAATTTCCTTCAAAAGCTGTAATGATATACATGAGCAGAAAATTAAGCACTTAATTCTGCAAAGGACGGTGGCTCTTTCCCCCTTTAATACAACTCCTCATAACAACTGGACTTGGATGTCAGTTATTTTTTATTTGAAAAAACATTTGCTTCATATTAACTGTAAATAGGAGTGAAACCATCAGTGATGTTGATAAATTTCAGGCTCATTCAAAACAAATTCAGCTTTTGGAGAGATACTGCTACTTGTCTTTGACAGAAGACCTATTTTCTAGACTATCATCCAAATAAGAGACCAAGAAATAAAACTCACATTCATTCACAGGAAAGTAGGCAAGATGTATAGACATGAGCCAAAATGTTGCTAACAGGGTTAAATAAAAAATCAGTTAATTCTGTTAATTCTAGAGAGGAGCTTACACATAACTTGAACTCATCTGATAAAAATACGCAAGATTTCCACCAAGCTTTTGTTTTCCTGTGTGTGTTTTTATAACAAAAAAAAACACACAAACAAACAAACAAACAAAACACCACCAAGAAAAAAACCTGCCCATGTGCCGGTACACCTTTCGGGTTCATAAATTATTTATGTAGGCATCACCGTGTTTCTTAAAATAACGGAACTCCTTCTCCTCACAAACTTGCCAGAGGCAAATCTGTGAGCCAATCTTCATCTCAAACGTTCATCTGCACTAACTGCTTTTTACTGTAGCTCCGTTCTTGCTTCAGTTTTAATTTCCAGCACAGTCATTTGAGATCAGTTCCATCTACTCACAAGTCCAATCCTCTAAAAAGAACATTCTGACTTCTTTCTTTTAAAGACCACTTCATATTTTCTCCTCAGAAAGTAGGGGCACGCACCTGCTCAGCAAGTTACAGATAATTAAATATCACAGTAACCTGAATTGTTAACAAGTTACCCCCAACAGAAAGGAGGAATTTACTTATTTTACAAGGCTGTTTAGCCAGCTGCAACCCAAGTCTGCTACTCAGTCCATCTTTTACCACCACTCAGTTGCTCCAAATTCCTGAGGAAATGCAAGGTAACAAGGATTTAGAAGGCTGAAATCTATCATCGATACTGCTGCTTGCAAGGAGGAGCCCTAAAAAAGCTATTTGGAACTCCCACTTTAAAGCAATGTGCCCATTAACATAAATGACTAAGTCTGTCATGAGAAAAGAAGAGATGCATCAGACTGGGTTTGATTGCTCCCATTATCATCCTGCTTTTTTTAAAGATGTGCATACACAATTAATTTATTCATTTTAAAGAGAATACACAAAAATATGGTTGCTAGGCCCGAGCTAGCAGCCAAGCATGCACAAAGGCACTTGTTTGCTCTTCCCCTACTGGGACAGGGGAGAAAACAGGAAAAACAAAAGCAAGAGAATTTGTGAGTCAAAACAGAGACTGGGAAATCACTCACCAATTACCATTGCAAATAAAACAAACCTAACTTGGGGAATTTAACTTAATTCCAATTAATACAATCATTTAGTAGCTGATTCAGGTACTGAGAAACAAAGACGACAAATAGTTAAACACACATGGAAAATACTTTTCCACCAGGCTCCAGACACACCTCTCCTTGACACCCCAGTCTCCACTCCCTTGTCATCACTGCAGGACCCCGTGCCCCTCAGCTCCACATCCTAACCTCAATCAGCTTTTAACCATTTACCAGCTTTCTGCCAAAGGCACGTACCACAAACACCCCCAAAATCTCTTTTGTGGTAACTTCCCCGGTTCCTGGATCAGTTACAGCACACATTTCACACTGACTCATTCTGCACCATGTTCTGGGCCACGCTGCCAGCAGCCTGCAAGTAAACAAAGCCTCTTCAATAGCCCTGCAATAAAGGTAGGAAGGATTCTGTTAGTGCTGCTGAGTGCTAGAGGAAAACCCTGTGAAGAGCAGCTCTCGCCCCCAGCATCTGTTTTCTGACAGGCTCTATGCTCAAGGCAACATCTTAAAACCCTCACACCTTGAGGCTGATTGCACAACCCACTCCCAACCTCTAAGGGCGTCTTCGCTTCCACCACATCCTTCTACGCCCTTCTATTCATTTTTCCTGCACACAGCCACGTAAGTAGGAAAGTGATACCATTCCTAAGCAGCTTCCTATGGATACAAAACATGGAAATGTATTTAAGAAAGGATAAAAAGGGAAAATCCAGCAGTTTGGATTTTGTTATAGGTTCACTGCAACAGTACTTCTGTGCGACTGGCTGCAGTGAGTATTCTCACACACACATGAAGTCACTCAGTTTTATACTAATTCCCAACTCCACCCTGTAAGAAAAGAAAGCAGAAGAAAAAGCTGTTAAATGGTGACAGCAGTCAGCTTGAACATAGCATATTTCCCCTTTTCTTCCCAGGGAAACTGACACAGCCAGACCCCACTAATCGCATAGCCATTCAGTGACTTGTTGCCCAGCTTTTGCAGTGCTACAGCAATAATCAGATAATTAGATTTCCTAGTGCTCACATTACAAAGTTAATTGATGCCTTTTCCTGACTCCTCTCATCAATTCCCTTGTGCTGCTGGCAAGTCTGAGCAGAATCTGGTTGGGGATGAGCAACTGTATTTCATATCCTCTCAAACAGAACAGACAGCTACTGAAGCTTTATTTTTTCTTTTAATTTTGCTCTTATTATAAAATTATAAAAATGTTGAAAAGAATGGAAACAAACTTGTTGCAGAGGTGCATTTATTATTTTTATTTTTAATATAGCTTTTTTTATTAAGCAGAATAGCAAGACATGCTGTTCTGGACCTGCCTGGCAAATAAAGCACGGACATGCTGGTCCTTTCAGCCTCTGGTACTCTTGCATCAGGAATGTAGCAAACCACACAAAAAGGCTTGCAGCCCAGTATCATTTTTACACACTCTGCCCCTTCCCACCCCTTCTGCCCCCTCAACAGAGAAGAGCTGAAGGTAACACATGGTGAGAAGCAGCTGAAAGTGGCATCAAAAGACAAAGGGTGCCCCCAGGTACTACTTCTCTCTGAGCCGGGCTCCAGTTCCACCTGTTCGCAAGTCAGGGCCTTCAGGAACCCGCTGCTGTGCTGGTTCCCTCAATCAATTCTTTTTCACAAATTCACTTAACCCTAAGTAGATTTTTAGCATTTGCAGCATGCTTTAGGGAGAATTTAAGGTACAAACACATTGAGATGCTGTGTTAATAGCTAAGGTCTTCCTTAGAATTCATATTCATGAAAAACCACAAGCTTCTAAATATTTGCTTTTATTTAATTGTGAACATCTGGGCCCTTATGCACTCCCTATTATGAGGCAACATTAACAAACAAGTTGCAGCTTAGCTTGCACGCTCAAATTAAGTGACAGAAGCGTACAGGATAGTGCTTCTATGGGAAGAACCTGATCATTACTGAACCTAAGCACTTGATTTAACTTCAGGTAAATATTCTTCCACATTTTGCCACTGTGACTTAAAAATTCTACAATGACATTTTTTCACGTGTTTAAGAAAATTAAGCTGGTTATTCCAGCAGTGAATCACATCATTTAATAAAATGTGAAGCAGCTTGCCTGAGCACAGTCACCCCCTCCTCACCACCTATACAAGCATCAGATGTTTAATGTTGTTCAAGCTGTAGAGGAACTTGCGTGAATGTCGAACACTAAAAGGAAAAGAAAAAAATGCAGACCTCTGAAAAAATAAAGAACAAAAGCAACAAGCCTAAAGTCACTAGCTCATGCCACAAGTTATTAGTGCTCCATTCAATTAGGAAATAGGAGCAATTATAAGCAAGATGTGCAACAAAAATATATCTGATTTTAATAGACTTGTTGCATGATTTTAGCAACAGTTTATGATTCATCAAACACCTTATACTCTACTACAAGCAGTGACATTTTCAGATGCCAACTGCCAGATTTGTTGGGCTGCTACACAACTCACAACGGAACTAACTGCAATTCACTGTATGTCTTCTTCCCCTCATGCAGTTGACTCGGATTAACTTGTAACATACTGCTCTTTTAGCAGTATTTGAAATTAAATACTTATTTCCACCTGCACGTGCCTTAAGGAAACACCATGACTGCACAATTTCATTCTTTCTTATTCTTCACTACCTCACAAATGCTAACATGGAAAAGAATGCTCTCAGTCAGGAGTGTCAAGAATTTGCACTTTAAAAAGCAAGCTGAAATTCTGGAGTCATGACAAACCTCGAGGGCCTAGGGCTCCAAAGCAACACTCAAATATCTAGAGAACTGTGCATCCAAGTGGAAATAACATTTGTGCTGAGAGGTGCTAGAAAAGCATAAATCTCCATTGCTACACCAGCCTGAATTTATCCCTTATAGCAGCTACCGGATTTGAATCCCCTGAACAGCTGAGCCCCAAGTGAATATTTCTATTTTGCCAGCCACCAAAACCTTATGTTAATGGCACATACAGGGGAAAAAACAAAGCGCTTTCTACAGTAGGTCTGAAGTGGATTTGACAAATATTATTCAGCATATGAAACAGAAATAGATTAGTAGGTATCCTTATTTTAAAGAAAAGAAAGTATAAGTAGTAACCTCTTTTTTTTTTTTTTTTCTTAAGCCAATTAAAGCACTCATTGCTCAAATAATTTAATGGCTTTTCTTTCAGTCTTGAAAATTCCTCAGAATATTTCTTGCAAACAGAACTGAACACTCAATTCTTGTATAAATTGATTTTTATTGCCTACTGTTTCTACTAAGGCAACTTCTGTTTGGAACAGTGAGCTCTACTCTGTCTGACAAAGCCGTGTTTAGATGGAGATTACCCTGCACACTTTGGCAAGGAAAACAACACTGCGCATAGAACAGTAGGCAATTGCATTGCAGTTCTCTGTGATATTTCATGTCCTCTTTTATACCACTTTGGTAAATATCATGATGAAACTCTCAGAGAAATGCACACATTTTCAAAGCATTTGTTTCAGTTCATTTAACAGACTATATACTAATAACCTTCTAGTATCGTACAGCGCACTAGGATCAGAGCCAAGCCTGTTATAAGAATACAGAACACTACGAAAGCATTTACAACCTCAATCTCCAACTGATGTATTCACAGAAATTTTAGCAGAATCTAGACCAAAGCAGGTTTAAGAGATAAAATGCTGATTTGAAGGATTTCTCTCCCCCACTTTTTTTTTTTTTTTTAATATCTCATAAAGCAGTACTATTTCTGACACCATATTCATGCTTTTTTAAAGAAGGAAGGAAAAGTCTGAAAGGTTAACATATGCATAAAAGCTAAAGGAGAACAAAAGAAGACAGCTAAGTCTGCTCATTTTTCCTCCCCCCCAGATACAAAGCAACACATTTCTTGTCCTCCTCCCACAGTACAGTTTTCTTTGTCCTTGCTCTCTCCTCCCATGTATATCGCTCCCATAGTCATTACTGTGAGATTCAGAAACTGAAGCAAGACATTGTCAAATGCTGTAGATTTTCTTTTGCTTTTAGCCAAGCTCAGGTATACTTTGTTCTCTTGAAGCAAGGGACTTGAACATGATCTGTTTGCTAGCAACTTTCTGTCCTAGTTCTACGCAGTTATACACCAGTGGAATTTGTATGCCTAAATGGTACTTAAGCACTGGCAATTTTCTTCACAAGAAATAACAAAGACTACCCATTTCAGCTGTGTTCAATTGGTTTAGGCTGCAATGGAAGCAAATCCTTCATCCCATCCAGCAATGAGCATTAAATGCTTAATTAATCAAGCTTAATTACAGCTATCAATCATTCAATTGCTTAATTGCAACTATCATTGCTTTCTACTTTCCATTGCACTTAGGAGGTTGGATATTGTTATGAATGACTTAAAGATGCTAAACCCTTTGCACACAAAACCTGCAAGTCTTTAAGGACAAGATATGCTATGGATAATGTGTATTTCAGGAGTTTAAAACCCTAGAGGTGTTACTTCAGCTCTCCTCTTTGCTAAATGAAAACACTTGTTATTATTACTCTCCATTTACAAAGAAAAATCCTAACAGTGCACTTTTTAGCTCTGTAGACAGTACCACAGCTGCAACTCATACCAATAAGAAAATGTAGGCATTAACATTTGGTAGCAACTCATCAGTGGCAGGTAGCATGTTACAATAAATAATTACCTCAGTACCTTAGCAATATTTTTGTGAGCTCATTCAGATACTTGTCACCAATTGCACCTGCTTCTTAAAACTTAATCAAACATCAATATAAAAAAAATCTTCTTCCAAAAATGCTCTGCTTGGACTATAAATTCTCCAGAACAACCTACAGAAAGAAATAATTTGAATTCTTTGAAATAAATGGCATGCATCCACCTATTATACCTTCCAGCCTGACACTTCAGATGTGTGATGAATTAAATGATTACGTGATGAATCACAATGATTATGTGATTAAATGATTACGTGATGATGCACAACGTACCACACTGTGATATTTCTCAAGAACCACAAGAGCAACCAACAATCCAGACTCTCACCTGTCAAGCTTCAAATCCATACTACTTTAGCAAGAGCCAAACATTTGTCCCATGTCAATCAAAAAGTCTCCAAAGCAAAATGCATCGTCTGGCACCCGTTCAGCAGTGAAGCACTGACTGGAAGCACTGACGACAGTTCCAGTTGATCTACACGCACTACACCTCTCTTTTCATTTACAGTTGTTCCATATCACTTAAGCTTTTAGAGATCCACAGATTTCTAGTGTAACAGGAGAGTAATAATAAGAAGGGGGTTATGCTACAGTTTTGCTTCTTCCCTTTTTTTTAACAAATTACATATGGAAAAAAAAAAACATTAAAAATTCTACTGAACAGTAATTTGTCCTTACTAAGGACCACTAACACCATCTAGACTTAACTTAATTTGGCCATGCCTGCACACCACTGTGCAGGCAAGAATCCTTGCTTTTTAGAACCATTGGATTTAATGGGCCTGTTTTTCTTCTGGCAGAATAGAATTCAAGGTCCATTACAATTTTACTTATATCTTATTTTCCTCAGCCATCTAGTGTATAAATAATCTGAGTTAGTTAAACATAAAAGCGTTCTCAACCTTATTTAGAGAAGTATGTGCAAGATAAAAGCTCTATCAGAGAAAGTTCAGCACTTAGGTTTGCAAAGTATCTCCTGTAAAAGTCAGTAGCAACCAGCAACCTCATACAAGCCTCTTGCGGTGTTACACACAAACGCAAAATTAGTAAGTACAGAAGAATTTTCAAAACCAGCAGCCCAAGAAGGATGTAATTTCCTTTCTTGGAAATTTCCTTTCCTTTCCTTCTTCTAGCAGCAACAAATCTAGTAGCAGGATTCAAAAGCAGACATCTTCTTGGAACACTTCTTGTTCATTTGCATCTAACCTGCTGCCTAGGGAAAGAGGGACTGCTGATACAGTGAAGGAGAACACACCTTGGAAACCAGGAAACAAGATCAAAACAAAGAGCTGCACCAATCTGCTCAAAACCATCTCTTTAAACTTACCATTGCAATACAACATATTTTTTAATATAGCAGCATGGTGAATGGTAATATATTTAAACAAAAGATTAGACAGCATAAACATGGTATCCATGTGTTTTTAACAAGGCCTCTGGGAAGTCACAATTCTTCTTTTTATTATTGTATATCCATTTATCTGTAACCAAAGCCTCGACTACTAGCATATGGCCAATTACAATGAGAAATATTAAATCAGTGGGATAAATTAAAAAAGAAACAAAGAGATACTAAAAAAGCTGAATGATTTCAGCACCTTCTTTCCCAGGCTGTTAAGTACAGAACATTTTTTAGAGATTTACTGCCTTAATTTTGGATCCTTTTTTCATCACTTAATCGTGTGGTAGGTACACAACAACAGTTTTTTTTGTTTGTTTTAAAAAGTACTGCTTCCCACCAGCTGGATTTGATTATGTCATTACAGTGAAGGGTATCTTGTCTGTGCTGTTCCAGCTGGCTCACTACATCATCAGGATCAAGTACAAGGATCAACTGAGCACAGGACACATGGAGACTTAGTGGGATGAGTCCAGTGAAGGGTCACAAAGATAATTAAAGGACTGGAGCAGCTCACACACAAGGAGAGGCCAAGACACCTGGGACTGCTCTACGGGAAGAGAAGGCTCAGGGGAGATCTTACCAATGTGAATGACTGGAGACAACTGAGCCAGGCTCTTTGCAGGGGGACCCCATGACAGGTCAAGAGGCAGTAGGTACAAACTGAAACAAAAGAAATCCCATTTGAAATTAAGAAAACGTTTAAAAAAAAACAAAAACAACACAAAACACCTGTGAGGGTGGTGGAACACTGGAACAGGCTGCCCAGGAATACCTGTTTCAATCCTTGGAGACATTCAAAACCTGACTGAACACAGCCCTGGGCAACCTGTTGTAGCCTGTTTGGTGCAGGGGGCTGAAGTAGATTATCTGTCTTCCAACCTCAACTGTTCAGTGAAAAACTTTAAACTTTTTTATAGATAGGTGTTACATTACATTCTCAATCAATGCTCACATAAGTCTATTTATATTAGAAAATAGGTCAGGAAACAGCACTGACTTTCTGTATTTGTTCCTTATTGGAACTTGCATCTGCGGAGAGCCAAAATTAAGTCTTTTTTTCCTGCTTCTTTTAAGAGCAATTATTTGATTTTATGTTATGAATAATCCCTTGATGTTTTCCCTCTGGTCCCGTTTCCTTGTACAAGTTTGTGGCTAGCTACAGGTACAGATGAGACAGGGTGTGGTGTCAGGCATTAAAGATCTGCACTTTGCATTCGACAACCCATCACTCAAGGGGTTAATCCCACAGTTTATCTAACTTTTTTAATATTCATCTCAGGACAGGCAGCCACACAGCAGGTGTGCCCTTCACACAAGGTGTGGGACATGAGAATCCCGCCTGTCTGGGGCCAGAAACAGGTGCCAGGTGAAAACACGAACCCTTCCTCCCTACACAGACCTGAAGCCCTGACGGCCTTACCATGCTTCAGGGTCACCTCACGGAGGCTGATGTACCGCTTCTGGACGCGGATGAGGAAACAAGTACTGCATTTGCTCCTCTTACTATTTTTACTTTTAATTTTTACTTTAAACAGAAAGAACGTGTGGTAGAAACTCGAGTAATTAATTATCAAGGAAGCTTGTGGGTCAATAACCCAAGCTCTGTTCTTAACGAGCCAGGCGCCCAGCACGCACTTACAGAAACGAGACTCAGCCCCTGCGGCGCCCGGAGGGGGAGAGGAGCGCTGCGTCTCCCGGTAACCGCGACCGAACGCCGGCCGCTACCAGGCTCGCTCTGCCGGGAGGCAGGGAGGGAAGGCGGAACGCTGCCCCGCTCCGCCCCGCTCCGCCTCGCCGACACCGGCGGCCTCCCCGTACGCCCGCCCGGGAGCGCGGCTCCCGCCGGCCTCTCCACAGCGCGGAGCGAGGCCGCCTAACGGTCGCTTAACGGTCGCCCAACGGTCGCGGCGGCGCGTGCCCGCCCCTCGCCTCAGGCGGCGGCGCCGAGGGGGCCGCGGCTTCTGGCGGTGCTGCCGGACCCGCGCGGGGCTGCCTCAGTGGGCAGCGTTAAAGCCAAACAGAGTTAGCGTGGGCTTTGCCCCGTGGCAGAAAGGACAGTTGTTGATTTGCAATTGATTATTATTTTTTTTTTCATGTTTTGTAGCGTGGAGGTGTTGTCCGTAGGCTGCACGAACTTGGCTCGCAGTCATTCTCCACAGGGAATGTGCAATTCTCCACAGAGATTCTCCACGCTTGCCCCCTCACAGCGTGGCGCGGTGGTGCCTCAGTGCTCGCACCGCAGGCATTGAAAGCGCTGTAACGAGACACGGGTGGCTGCAGCCGTGGGTAGGGAGCGTGGAACAGCTGCCCAGCGCCTCCAGAACTCAGGGTTACAGCACAAGGATTACTCCTTGCCCTTGGTCCACACAGAAAACAGCAGTTGTTGCCTTCGAACAAAAACATATTACCTCTGCATTTAATAAAAAATAAAGTAGATAAATCTGCTTTGCTTTTAGCTCTGGACTTTGCTGCATCAATCCTGTGCAAGCCTCGGCAGCAGTCGGGTCCCCGTGCTCTCTGTGTCTCAGGAAGCACACACGGCTCTCCTCTATCCACAGTTACAGACACTGCTTTGGAAATACCTTGTTAAGATGTAAATTACAAACTCAATTAAAGAGAATTTAATCCTCCAGCAAAAATGCTAACAGCACTGACTAAACTGCATTACCAACTTCACCACACTGTTTAAGTGATAAACTGTATTGTTTAAGTGAAGGCCGAGCAGAGGGAAAACTCCTGGTGTGCCCTCAGATTGTACTGCTCTGTGATGTGTGATTGCTGCACTTAAAACTATGAAACGCTCTGAAGTATTAAAAGGTGAAAATTATTTTATTTAGCCAGAAGCATGTATTGCTGTAGCATATGCGTATCCTAACATTCTAACTCAATAACATCTATTGATGAATGAGCTTGGACATGGAGCTTTCTAAAACAAACTACATCTTCCTCTGGCATGCTGAGAGCATGCAGTTCTTAATTTATTACTAAGGACTACATCCCATGTGCCTACCAAATTTGACCTTTTCTATTCATTAGTAATTTGGAATTCAGGAAAAAAATCCAAACTCAAATAACTCGTAATTTCTACTTTTCTTCAAATATACAGATTTTCTCACAACAGCAAAGAAGAAAGATGAAACAACTGATGATCTCCAAAAAGGTTGAGGTATTTTGTTTTTCCTCCCTTAGAATTTTACTAATTTATAGTGGAATTATAATAAAATCTGTGATGAGGTGTCTATACTACCAGTCTGGTTATGCCAAATAGGGAGGAAAAAACTATGATCTTTGAGTAGCTACCAACAGAAATTCTACCTACACATTCAACCGCACGTTCCCTCAGCACCCAGGATACTAGTTTTACAGTGTATAACATCGTCTTATGTATGGTATGAACACACCTAAGCTGCATCCACGCTTGGATAATTTTGCAGTCACATTGATAATTTTTTACTGGTAAACCACTATGAGTCTAGACATGGAAGTGACAGAGCCTTATGCTACAAACACACAATACGGTTGAGAATACACTGGGAGGAAACCTGCAAGAAATTGCATAGGAGCTCCCAAAACACCAAGGCAAAACACCAAAGAAGGCAACGGCCTTCTTTCCCATTTCTAATATACGTGATTACCATTAGGGACAGTCTATCAGGATGTTGCAATCCCTTTTGCAAAGCTCTAATAAAGTTCTGGTTATGAACCTTTTTGCAGCATGGTTGTAATCCTCAGTACATGAGCGAGGATTCCTTTAGTGCATTATACCTTTGTTGATACTTGTGCTTAATTCTCCAGAAACAATGACCGTGGAAGAAATCAAACAAATCAACCAGATAATAAATAAACCATGTCACATAAATTCATCTTGAATTACTTTATTTTTCCAAATAATAAAAAATAAATTAGTCATAAACAAAAATAGTTAACATTTTTTCATCAAAGAGAAAATGCATACAATATGAAAAGGATGCTGTACAGTTCTGGTTCAGGTGCATTGCTATGGATACATATTCCTGAACGAGTCAGAAAGCAATTTGCTTCTACTCCTCCTTTAATTCACTCAAGGAACTGGCTAATCAGAAAGTTTAGAAAATTATATTACGGATTTACAGTATGACATATATACAAAAATATATATGTAATACTTGTGCTATAAAATTCCATAAAAGCTGGGTTAGTATAATGAAAGAGCTGGACAAAATGTGAATGGTATATGTAAATAAATACATATTAGGTCCCTTTTAATAAAAATCTGCCTATTCTAAATATTTGAATTATTTTGGTGCAGTGGCTTGTTCCATACACACAGCTCAGAATACATATTTCCCATAAACATCTTGTATTTACAAATAACAACAAAATAAGTTATAATAAAGTATATCCTTCTGCCAAAATCAATTATTAGGGTCATGTAGACATTTTTTTATATATAAAAGTTTTTTTTTTTCTTTTTTTTTTTTTCTGTCACTTTTTGTCAGGTTTAAATATCCTTAGAGTTAAGGCTCCAGTCCTTCCTGATCCTCCAAGTGGAGCCCAAGCGACTTCAATGTGGGGTTCACAAGCTTGTATGCACCCACCCTGCCAAGGCCATTGCAAGACTAGGTCTCAGAGACCCAAACACAACATAGACGAAATAGTTCTGGGCAAGCAGCAATGATGGACTGTCACTGTGAGGTCACTGATTGCTCAAAATTAAGCTCCCCTTCTCTCCAAATATAGTGGTAGTTTGTTTTGTAATCCATTAAAGTAAATGGCGTTAAAGAAGATTAGGAACTTGCATTTGTAACTTTTTGTTGCTAAAAGCTGATAAGTAAAGAGCCAAGTTCAGGTCTGGTGTGAGTTCTCTTAAATGAAATTTTCTTCCTTCACTAGGTCTGAATTTTACCCACCCTATTAAGATATTATAATGCTGAGAGGTTTCCTTTAAATTATACTAAAAACAATTACTGGATGATTTTTCATTTGAGATATTAGGAGGTACAATTTTAATATATTTTCTAAACAATAGCTAATATAGCTCCCACAAACATATTCTGTAACTGATGCTAAGAACAAAGGAAGTTTACTTTCAGTGTTCAAAATGTCATGTTTTGTGTTCCAAATACAGACATGCACATAAATAATCTGCCTAATACACCAAATGGCTCTAAGAAAGAGATTAGTCAGACACTAAGTGTAGATCTCAAGAAAACCAGGTAACAAACTTTTACTTTTTGAGTGTAAAGTTTTTTACTTTGTTTGTTTTGTTTTTAAATATATGTGAGATTTGAGACTAAAGGGCCAATACATACTTCAATAGTTGTGTAATCATAGGTTCATTGAACAGGAACTCTTTCAGTAGTTATTTTAATATCATGCATTTAAAATTAGCCAAGAAGAACACACAAAAATCACTGAACTGGCAGGAATATAGCTCCCTTCATAGCTGGGCTTATTTCTAACAGATTCTTAACCAAACCACTGAGGATTTTCAGTAATGCAGGCAAAATTTAAAATTGGCATCCAAAGCACAAAGGGATGGAGGTGAGATAGGAGAAGAACACTTTGTCAGCGTAAGAGAGGGACTGCAGGACGGAGATGAACTGGAAAGAAAAGCCACAGAGAGCACATTTTACTCTCAATTTACATACGGAGGTTCTGCTGGCCATTAGCTGCTTCCACCTTCCTCCCTCAGTGGTGACCACTGGCATGTTCTAGGACTGAGACATAGGCAAATACCACCTCTGATTTACAGTAAAATCATGGAATTAAAATCAGGGCCTCTGTAGACATCATCCTAAATTGGTATATTGCTCTATTAAAACAAATGGTATAGTCACAATTTCAAAAGTGCACTTTGTGTGACAGTGAAATACTAGCATAGCACTTACTTTGTGTAGGTAATATTAGTTCTTCTACATCAAAGTGCTGAAAGAAGGGTTCATTAGTTCATATTTCAGGAGCAAGTATTTTGATTATGCTGAAACATGAGAAGAGATGATAAATGATTAAGTTCAGCAAGACTTTAGTAGTTTCCATATCACCAGATGTTCAGTTAGGTGATGCAATCTTTTTCTAACTGATACATCTGAAACCTGTCCTTTTACTAAAAAGAAATATATAGTTTCTATAAACATAATTCACTGCATTAAATTCTCAAGGCTGTACAGCTTAGGAGTAATACAGGGTTATAGCACTACATGTATGCATAGATTCTTATTTAGCTCCCATGAATTGCTTACTTAAATGGCAGCTTAATGAAGCCTACGTGATGATAATCCTTGTAAAATAACCCAATCACCATATATTCCAGAGCATAACAACAGATTTTATGGAAGACCAGGATCACCTGTCTCCTTGCTAACTTGCTGTCTCACAGCCAAAGTGTGTGCAAGCAGATTGTCTATGAATTGTTTGCAAACCTGATTACTTCTCTGTATTTCATTCTCCTCGTGGTTTTCAGTACAAGTATTTCACTGTAGCTCACAGGACACACTTCCTTGGCACAAAAGAGATAACAGCAAAAATTATGCACTCTATGTGAAGATTTGCTGCAATGAGACTTTGAGATGAAAATCTGTATTTACAAATACTGGATTCCAGAGTTGTTTATGCTGTACTTTCTCTGTATCAGTCTTTGGTCAAGAATCTTAATGAATATAAAATATGACCACAAATTTTTAAATTACCTTCATGAATAAATTTTCATAATCCAAGGAAATAGGACTGCAAAAGCTTTGTGAACTTAAATCGAAGGTTTTCTAATTAGCATGTCTGTTTCTAAAGGGCTTACATCAATTAATTAGAGTGAAAAAGCCCAAACCACAGTATACAGAAACAGCCAATAACATTAATGGTTTAAAATCACAAATACTTCAAAGTTTAGGGGAAACACTTGTTAATTTCATTTAGCCAAACATTACAGTTCATCATGGCTGAAATACATTCTTCGTAAGTGACTGAATCAAAAAATCGAAGGTTTGTCTCAGTCCAAGGCAGCTTTTAGACTGGAGGTGTTCTACCTTTCTGTGCCTGTAGCTTCCAGTACATGAACTGGTGTGACTAGTAAATAGCATGCCCAGAAACCTTTGCCTCCCAGTGGCCCAGTCTCTCTTCCACGTTGTCTCCACCCAAGCAGTAAGAACAAAATAAAAACAGATGAACATTTACAGATGGATCATCTGGGATGAGCTCTAGTGCAAATCCAGAATGAGGTTCAAACATGCCCCTAATCATTAGCAGGACACATTAATCACTCTACTACTGCATCACTGGGAGTGGCTTAACATACATTATTAAAGCTGTTTTCCAATTCAGGCAGCAGGCACCTTAGAAATAGATGCACAGTTGGATATCATTAATTTAAAAGAAATATGCTGTAATAAACAGTTGAATGAGCAGAGGTGTTTCTTTCTTCCCTCAGCCTTATTTACACATTTGAAAGACCTCACAGGTAAAAGCTAGAGAATGTGCAGATAATGCAAAAGCTTTCTTTTGCCTTGCACAACGTGATCTATTTACCTTCAGCACATCTTAAGGCTGAGTCTAGTAATTGCAGAAATGAAAAATCACCACTTAACTTTAGGTCTAAGAAAAGCTATTCTTGAGTAGCATAAAGGGAGTGGTATTAAAAGATCTGATGGAAGAAACATGGAATGAAGCAAAAATGACAAGTATGTTGTAGTAAGTGATCAAAACCTGAAGAACATCAACAGGTAAGATCTCCTTATAAATACTTGGCTACTCCACTCACAAAGACTACTGACACCAGGAATAACAGACTACTATAAAGCAGAGAGGCCTGCATCTGTTGGTGGTTGCTTCAGAAACTAGTGATGTCTCCAGACAAGGTCTGGACACAATTCTTTTGTATGGTAGCTGTTAAAAAATAGGGCAGAGACAAGACATCAGGCAAGATATCAATTCACTGAAAAACTGCCCTACAGGAAAGAGACCTTGCCAGTTGGAAACAATCACTCTGTGTATTTCTTTTTAAGTATGAGCAAAGTCTCCTCAACTTCCTGGTAAATCTCACTGACAGCTGCAGTTATTAAAGGCTTAATTGGTTAGGCACTAGTGGCACTCTGGTAGGTAATGTATTTTAAAAAACATACAGTAGAATAGTATAATTTCAAGAGTTTATGAATTAAATATGAAGGCACATTTTGGCAGTCAAGTGTGCATATATTTGCCATCTGAGGACGGGAAGTTAGCTAAAAGTATAATTGAAAAAGTTTAACCATTACTATAATTTATTATGAATGGATTGAAGTAATTAAAAATATACATTAGAGTGCTAAGAAACTGAACATGAATGAGTCTTCAAGGGCCTAGTTTCTCTGTAAAATAGTTCTTGTCACGTGCATGTTTCATTGATTTGGTCTATTACTTTAAGGCAGTCCAAAATATCATGTAAGAGTTAAGAACTCAGAAAATAACGCAGCAGTTGCATCCACATTGGTAAAATATCTCCAGTAATTGCCTATGACTGATTTTTTTTTTTAACAATAATTTCACAACAGTAAGGCTGGTATATTTTTTAAATAATTATCCGATGAGCAGGTGCAAAGAATGTTATCATTAAAAATTAATGCTTTAAAAAGATCATGGTTTTACAACAAACAATTTTTAAAAAGACATAACTGCACAGTAATTGTAACTGAAATGGTCTGGTGCCTTGATGTACACAGCAATATAAAAACCATCTCTTTAAGAAGCTAAAACCTGCTGTAGGCAAAACAGTAACACTGTTCAAGCTCCATCTGAAGACTGACATTGCTGCGTTGAGAAGAGTATTTGTTATCTGCGTCCCAGAAACCCTGATTGTCTGTTTGCCACACGTGTACAGGATGCACAACAGGCTGTTTTGTAATAGGTGTAGACACAAAGCCGGGCCTGAACCACCACATTGCAATTGTAGTATTTATCTTTGCAGTTC
Source organism: Aythya ferina (assembly GCF_964211825.1). Taxonomy (NCBI): domain Eukaryota; kingdom Metazoa; phylum Chordata; class Aves; order Anseriformes; family Anatidae; genus Aythya; species Aythya ferina. The sequence goes on along the minus strand of NC_140307.1, from coordinate 17,206,248 downwards.
TCATCTGTGGAGAAAAAGGAAGAGAAAAGAAACTGAAGAAAATAACAGTGGAATAACAGGCAGCCAATCCCCTTTCCTTTACCGTGTAAAATCCCTTTAACCTCTATTCAAACATTCATTGTCAGGTTAAAATAGGCTACCTATGCAAATTGATTGAAGATTTTCCACATTCAATCAAGAATCACAAAAACACAGATTAAATGTACCTATCCTCATATATACTGTTCTTTTTTTTTTTTTTTTTCTTCTGAAAAATTTGGCTTAAATAAAGATGATGGGGAAATTTCTAGTATTTTCCACCTAGGTACCTCTATCCACTTCATTTTCAGATTCCCAGGTACTAAACTGTTGCAGTAGTGTACAGATGGCACCAGAACCTGCACATGTTAATTTTCAACTGCTAAATTGAAATAATCCACTGCTGAGTAAAACATCACCTTCGTTACAAATGTTGTGATTGGTTGAAATTACCCAGATTAAAACCAAACCAACCAAAACCAAAAAACGGTGTTCTTAACACTCCCCATTGTTTTCTAAGCTGCTACAATATGGTCTGTTCACATTTTGAAGTTTTCCTTTACAACCAACAGGGTTAGAAACACTTTTTAAGTGACAGCTAATATTTTCATATGATCAGGTGACCACTGTCCACCACACAGGTGTTAAGACAAAGACAAAATATCAAAGTGCTAGAATCAGATGTAAAAATGAGCAGTTCTGTACAAGCCTGTTTTAAATAGAGAAGGAACAACAACAGTAGCACAATATAAATATTTTTAATGCTACAGGTATACCAGCTTTTAAGATAATTATCTTAAATTATGTTAAAAATAATTCTCATTACTGTAGTATTTGTAATTATTGCAGAATATGAGTTCAAACTGTTTCTAAATACTCGCATCTTCCTTTCCCTAGCATTCTCATTACTGTTAAAATTAAATCTGGAGGAGAAGAATGATTAATTTCAATGCTTGATAATAAAATTTGATGTGTGTATATACTACTTATAGAATACAATTTCTAAATTGCCCATAATGTCTTAGGCTTGAAAATCTTGAGGAAAAACGTTTAAGCCACACTGGAAGTTCATAATCAGGAAAAATGATATTTTGCTATTTATGTTCTTATATTAAATATCCATAATGTTATTGTTTCTTATAGGAGCTGTTACCAAACACAGTATATGATGCATGATCTTTTTGTTGTTGTTTTTCAAAGACTCTGCCGAGAGAAACATTTCAGAATGCAAGGAGGCCGCTTAAAAACAGCTCTATTGATCGTTTTCACAGAAGCGGATTTCTCACATTCTCAGCAACTTCAAAAGCAAGCCACTTTCTTCAGTGCTTCAAGGAAAAGATTTTAAATCAGAAGTGAAAACCTACTTTCATATCACAGAAAAGAGCCATAGTTTGTATAAAAACAAACCTCTGGACTTTAGAAAGAAAATAAACTCTAAAACCTGTGCATGATCATTAGGGATTTTATCCACTAGATGGAGTTCCATAGTTAAAACACAAAGTTTCTCTACCGTACCTATTTCAGGGATACAGTCTTGTGTGTTACATGGTTCTTTTTCTTCAGGTTTAAGCTGTGGATCACACTGAGTACTGGTTGTCATGTCGTCTGACAGACATCGTACCTCTCGAACTCTAAATCCTCCTTCACAGGATTTGGAACACTGAAATACAAAAGCCGAAGTTCATGAAGATTGCATGCAATGTGCAAATATAGAGATAACAACAGGGACCTGAAACCCAGATACAGATATAATCACTGCAGCCTTTCATCAACTTCACTGCTGTAGTTTTTTGTTTTGTAACTACTCCTTAACATACAGGTGAAATTACCTTTAAAGGTTCAAAAACGTTCTTGTCTATAGGGGGAGCAACTGGACAAAGAAACATGCTGGACTACCACTGAAAGCATGCAAGAATCTTTCCCTTTCTGAACTTGTCAGCTTCTTGCTTCTCTAATTTGTCTTGTTGGTTAGTCTTGTTAGTGTAATTAGTCTTGTTTTCCTCTGCTTATTTATATATATCTCCCAAATCTACTCTTTCCACAGGGTTCACACATTTCTTATTTAAGAACTTCCTATACTGAACTTTGACTTGACTACTTGAGTGCACCGGTTTCCACTGCCATTTTTACCTCCATTTATATACAATCAGGAATCATTTTAATTGCCTTTTGTCTAGTGCTCAATTATTTTCCAATTCTTTCAGCACAGTGATTTTAATAAGCATTATAGGTTTCCTTTAATTTCTGAAGAAAATATTTCTGTGTTACTTCAAAATCTGTTCTGAAGCCAAAGACTTTTGTATTTGCTTGTCCTGGTGTTTTCAAAGTCAATTATTACACAGATTAACATTGAAGCAAATCCCCTGTTGACTTTAAAAATTTTGCCTGAGTGAGGTCTTTCAGTTTTGGCTCAGTGTCCAGTTTGACCTAAATGCTCACAAGCTTCATTAAACATGGATCATTTATAATTATTGAAACTTTAATAGCCCCAAAGTAATCAGAATGTTTTCAGACTTTTTCTTTGGCATATGTTTTTCCCCTAACATTATAAAAACAACTTATCACTAACATAAAAACAGATATTTTAGCAAACTAAAATATTCCCTATAATACAGTCTTAAATTGTTCTTTGATTTTGGAGTACAACACTTCTGCAGTTTAGAAGACACAGACCTACAGAAACAGTAATAGAACACTTAGTGTGTTTTGTTTTCTTTTGTTTTGTTTTAAATATGATTACTCATTACATGCCTGTATAGAATACTGTGATTATCCGGTATCTAACAATAAAACCTTCCATTCAGATCCGTAGAGATCTTAAGCACTTTAAATGGAACCAAGACAGAATTTAGAAGTTACATACAACATACTATATACAAAACCCAGCATTTTGCATTAGCCAATCATTAAATCTCCATGACTGAAGGGACTGTGCCATTTATTCTGGATCATATAAGAAGTCTGTTGAAGATATGAGATCCTATCAGATTCTATTCTATTCTATCAGATTCTGATTTTTAGCAGTTTCTTTCTTCCATGCGTGAAAAAGAGAGCATATATATTTTCACTTTCAGAAAGTGAAAATTTTTCTTTCTGAAAGTGAAAATATATATGCTGTATAATCTATCTGCTGTATAATCTATCTGCTGTATCCTGTGGATGCACGCCTGGATCTTTTGTGGTTACACACTAGCAGGTTCACATTTGAAAATGCGTTTCCTAATGAAAGTCATTTGAACTAAACTAACAATAAAGAATTCAAAGAATTTCCAGCAACATCAAAGGAGATACTTCAATCTACATGGTTTTATCATGAGCATAATTTGGATCTTTGTTTTTCAAATAACTATCTATACACACCTGCAAAATAGGGAAGAAAAATCTGTTTTTTCTTCAGCTGACTTGTTTTTGTTAAAAACATTCTACTTTCTTTTCTACTTTTGAGTGCTGCCATTGGAATAGTCAAATAACCAAGCATGGAAAACAATAAAATTTCTATGTTTTGTGTCACTTGAATGAAGAATTTCCCAAAGGTTCCTGACTAAGGAAACTCAAGATGAAGCATAAACTCCACTGGCTGCTGAAGAGTATGCTTTCTTTTCAGTATCATTCCTGTGAAAGATTAAGCCTTATTTCATGATCAACAGTTTTATCCAAATGGCGTTCCCTTTCAATATACATAGAAAAGGATGCATCAAACAAAACCAGATTTAGAAAAGCATGGTAGACTTACTGTGCTCCATTCTGTATGAAACCACTTAGATCCACATGGTTTGAGGTAGCAGGATTGCTGGCTGGGAGGTCTTTCCAAATATGAACATTCATAGGGGTTCAAAACATCGAAATGGCCTTCAGTTTTCCTAACACAAATTACTTCTCTCTGTTGAGTTCCACTGCCACATTCAGTAGAGCACTGTATCAGAGAAGAAAAAAAACGGTGAAATTTGTTATTCTACTTAGGTTCTTCAACTTGGTTCTGAACTAACTTATTTGTCCATGTTATTTGTTCCTGAAATAAAAGAACATTCACGCATACAAACGCATATACTTGCCCTTTAAATTAATATTCATCACCTAAATTTATAAAGCATTGTTTATTTGCTATTTTTGGATACATATTAAGACACCTTCAAACAAAATTTATTTCCTTCTTTTAATAGGCTCTTTCCTCAGTAACGTTAATGATATCTTTCCTTCTGTCTCTGGCATATGTATGACTTAAGGAGAAGGACAAAGGGTAAAACATTCCTTTGGTACCTGCCATAGGGTTTTTATCCCTCAGACCCAGAATAGAAGCCTAGATAATGCTTGGGTTGTTATTATATTTATGTAGTGCTACCATAGTACCCAGAAGTGCCAGTTAGGAACCAGTACAAGAAAATGCTACAGGATATAGTAATAACTTAATTCATCAAGTGAATAATGACTATATGTTTTGGGTATTATACATTTAATTACAAATCTTAAAAATGCTTACAGTGGTTAAAACTGTACTTCTATTCATTTTTATTCCAAATGGTACAGAAGACTAAAAATGCTTTCCTAATTATTGTTAAAAATAAGAGATATGACTATAATTGTGCTTTTTTTCTAATAAAAGGAGAAGTGTAACTTACTTTCTCCATATACAGTGTTACTGCTTCTGACCGAAGCAGGATTGCATGCACTGAACCTTTGAGGTTATAAGGCTAGAACACAGTTCTGCAGTTTTACAAATCCCCGCATGGTGTGGTTTTTAGAAAATGCCTTGATCTGCCAGGGTGTTCTTTTTGTGTTTGCAAATATCGATGTGATGCTGCATTGGTTCCAATTCCAAAAAGCAAATTTTACTCTCAAAGACTCTTATTGCCCATTTAAAGGTTAAATGCACACATAAGATTGTTAGTGGCACTTTTAAAACATTTTTTTTTCAGAAGACTATTCTGGTGATACGTTGATTTCTATGTTGCATAAAGGGCCATGATTTTCAAAGGCATATTCTAACCTAAAACAATCAAGTGTTATTATTACTATTTTTAATACTTTGTGTGGAATTTATGATCCCTTTACCAGAATGAAAAACCTAGAGATGACTGCACCTAAATAAATTCTACAGTAAGTAATGTAACTCCATTTTCTTTAACACTGAACATCTCTGTCACTGCTCTCTTTTAGCGCTTCTTCCAACAGACACTATCTGAACATTTAGCCTCAGCTCTAATGGAGCACAATGCTAAATGTCATCCACCAATGCTCCCTGCTCTGGTCTACCGGCGGTCTGCTTTCATTATGGTATTTAAAGTCAGGATTTGTCTGGTAGAACAGACGTTGTCAGGCAATTCTTTCACATACTATACAGTGAACACTTTGTATAACTGGTATGCATCAAACAGAATGCAATTTCATACAAAGAAAGAAGGTGAATTAGGCTTAAAAGAACAGGAAATTGTAAAGGAAAGAAACTTTCTTATTGAGTACAGCATGGGGAGAGTTAGGACAACCTTATTGTACATTTCTCTCTATGGTAATAGGGTACGAAGTTCCTATTCACCTGCATGGAGCAGTGTCACTAACAAGGCCCAGACTTTACCAGTTATTAAAACTGCAGCAAAGTATGTTTTAAATCTGAAATTATTATTACTCTCATACAATACAAATAATTATCACTTACACTTGGAAGCATTTGCATGTAATCTCCATCTCAGCTGTACCAGTTTAATTTCCAACTCCTTACCAGCTGGAATCTGAAATGCAGTGAGTTAACAGCACAGCCAAGAGACTTTTCCCTAACAACCTGAAGAAATGCTGGTATCAGCAGTCCAAAAGGCTCTCTGGGCTACATTAGAGCCTACTTAAATTAGAGGGACATAAATGACTGGGCACCAGCTGACAGCTTCTGAAATTCCTTTGCTCCTGACAGCAGAAATGTTTAGTAAGAATGAGAAAGAACACTGAGATGTGGATGAAGGAAATAATTTACTGTAAAGAAAGAGCACCAGGACACTGGCCACTAATTCTTTTCACCTATCATGATAAACCAGCTCAGCAAAACAGAAGCCAACTTTTGGTTTTAGCCACTGCTTTTGTCTTATTGTGCATCTTTTGGCTATTGCCTATACACATCCCACAGGTATGCATCACAAACGATCTAACTTAATAGGTGTAAATCTCTTACTTTTGCATTCCTTTGAATATGCTAGGCAGCTTTCTGATGTCTCTTATTTTGTTAATATACTGGGTCAGTAGATGAGAAACAAAAATTAAGGTATAGAGGAAAGAACCATCTTGAAACATTGAACATTAGCTCAGTAAAATACAGAAGAAAAAAAACCAAACAAACAAACAAAACACTTATCCAAACACTCCACAGAGATGCAGAAATAACTTATGGTACAGATCTTCCTCATGTGGAAAGGATTAAAATGCCAATAGAAAACAAACACGTGTTAGATGTAGAGCTTACCTGTGTCCAGCTCCCAGCAAACCACTCCACTTTACCAGCACAGGGTCCATTGTTACACGGAGTTGTTTCAGAGGGTCTGTTATTGCCGCAGCCTTCCAGAGGCAAACTGCTGACATGGTTGGTCATGCAAACCACTGAACGTGTACGGACCCCGTCACCACATTCTGCAGAACACTGGGGAGCAGAAGACATAACAGGTGTTCACTAGTCCATCCTCCACCCTTTACAATGAAATGTGCAGTGAAACAACCATGGAAAATAGATGAATGCATGTAACATCAATTATTTTCACTTGTAATTCAATTGTAGCAAATAATCTTATGGTTTCATACCTCTAAATACAGTACAAATAGTACCTGTCCTTCATAATCACAAATGAGTGAACCTGAATGATTAGGAAAGAAAGAAATTTCTTATAGGTTTTTAATAGCTTGTTTAGTTTTCCTTCCTTCTCCCTATCTGTTAATTCTTTCAATTTTAATTTTATTCATCTTTTGCCATACCAGTTAATGCATCTGAGAGGTGATAATTTCAACAAGAAGCTTTTCAGGGAGCAGATATGTTTCAGCCTGTGAATTGTTCTGTGAGTTTCCCCTCTGACTGTTCAAGCTGTTAGCCAGGTGAATTCTTACACTGGTTAAAAGGATGAGGTGAGGAAGATCTGAGGGCTACTGGCATTGAGTGCTGCTGATATTGGTAGCAAAATAGTGCATAGTGCATCCTGGAACTTTTCCATATAGGTTGCTGACAGAGTATGAGAGCACAATAAAGTAGAAAACAGGTAGTTTCCAAAGACTCGGGTAAATCTTCTACAAATAATTGTAACGGCCACTAATTGTTGCCCTCCATGTTTCAACTGTAAGTTCTTTACTATGTTTTTTAGCAGCAAAGGTGGCCAGTAACTAATATTCATCTTTCTCAACTTTTCACTGCTAAATTATGAAAGCTTGTATTATTTAGTGATATGCTGAGTGTATGTCACATATTTGGAGATGGTATGCATATGACCCATAAATCATGCAGAATAAATTCCATTTATCATGACTCTTTGTGCTCATATAGTTTGGTCATTCACCTCCTTCAGTGGGAAAGTCTCACATTCCACTGTTCTGGGCAGCATCAAACTGTTGACATTTAAAAAGCAAACATGCCTGGGAGATAAGCAATTCATGTGCTAGACTGTTTGTTGTTGTTGTTGCTTCTTTCTTTCTTAATCTTCGTTTTCTTTTCTTTGAAAACACATTTGTCATTTCATCTCTAGACCATGAAAATGAAAAAATGTGCAGCTTGCTGAAAGATACGTATATATAATTGAATTTAGCAATTACAAGCAATTATATTATACTAACCATGTAAAGAAAACCACAAGTAAATATACAGTGTATGGGAGAAAAGACATGTTTGATTGACGTTTCCAATCTTATTTTTAACAAACCAAGTAATTAGTTAGGAAAAGCTAGGCATAGTTAGGCATTACTTCCACAATGAACAGAACATCCCTTGTGAAGCAATGTAGCTCTGGGACATTTTTATATTTGGAATAAAAGTAAGAAAAAATTGAAGAGAACTGGTAATGAGACACAGAACTGCCCACTAGCTTAGGTTGGCTTCCACTGGCAATTGTACTAGAAAGGTTTCCCATCCAATAGTTCAGCTACAGAACAGCAGATGCCACTATCAGTAAGAGGCCAAACCACTACAGTTGCTCACCATCTCCCAGAGACACCAGGCACTGAATGTACAATTGGCTGCAAACCAGGCTTTAATCACACACCAAGGAATACTGGTTGTGTGAAATATGTAGTCATGTCATATTTATTCCACAGATACAGTATTGGAAAATAGTTTTCCCTCTACCAAGTCAGTTTCTTTCACAAGATATTCAATAGAAGAACAAATTATTTGCTGAAATGGAATCCCTAGAAAGCCAAAAAGGTGATCAAACTTTTTACATGTTTTACCTGTACAACTTGTACATTTTTTCAACAAGATACAATTCTGGAAATAACTAGGAATTCAAAATTTAAAGAGTTGCTTATGTACTCCAATGGAGTAGTAAAAAACTGCACTTCCTCCATCTACAAGATCAAATAATTGAGTGTCTCTTAAATGATTCCTTTAAATAGCACAATGAAACACATGTTTTTTGGTGGTGGTGCACAAGAAAATTTTCCACTTTCATATCAATGTGTGAAATAGACTCAGCTCCTCAGCAAACCACATTTGATGTCTGAGGAGGTCTTTTCAAAGTAAACTGACAGCATCTTGGAAATACCAAAATGATGTACATTGTGCTAAGTACTGAACATTTTCCCCTTTATGTAAACTAAAACTAAACTAAACCGATTTCAAAATGTTCCACTCCTAGGTAAACTGTTTAACTGAGCCCCATAAATGGCTGCCTTTCAAACCCACTGTACTAAAATAAGTTTTCTGTCTGTTCATATTTTATCCCAGCGAAGTTTGTTCAATTACATTATGCATAGAGAAATATGCATATACTCTACAAATACTTTCCTTATTTCTAAGTAATTTTCATTTGACAATCTAATTTGCTTCTCTGCTTTGCAAACAAACAGAGCTGAGAACAAGTTTAGTCTATAAATTAATCCAGAAAATCTCCAGTCTTATGTTTTAAATGATTATGCATGAACGAGGCTTACATATCAAATAACAAAGGAAATTCCAAATGGGAAGGTATAGGGCAGTTCCACCCTCTGCTGCAAGATTTTACTACAGATTAACTACCCTCAAAGGATTTACACAGCAAACCTAAATGTGAATGTTTCTGAGTGAAGTATTTGTTTTTTCTTTTTTTCTTCTTCTTCCTTCAAGTAAAAATCTGCTGTGTGAAAGCCATGATTTCCAAAGCTAAGGCAGGGAGTAGGGAGTGTTTGGATAATAAATCCTCTCCCTTCAGTTTCTGCAACTGACATACCCACTACTGCCAATTTTGTGCCATTGATTTGTTGCATTAACACACAGTGACTGCCATAACCTAACTGTACGACATGTTTCCTTACAGAACCTGAAAGGAACTTCCATGATCTGCAACTTCTCTTTTCTGGTCCTATTATTAAAGATATTTCGTTTCATTTTCTTGTTTTAATTGGCAAAAATTCCCTCAAAAATGTTAGTCTGTGGAACACCCTCCCTAATTTTAAAGAGTTTGTCTTTTTTTCTCTTCTTGATGTCCGTTCCTCATCAGTTGAGTTTTAGAAGCTTTCCATTCCCATTAAAAAAAAAAAAAAAAAAGGATAAAAAAAGAATCTGGTGCTCTTACAGTTGTCAGAAAACAACTGTAACAGCAGCCCAGAAAAATAAGGCTAGCTCCTGCAAAACTGAAAAGCTGCATGTGGAAGCCTGAATTTTTGTCCCATCCACACGGAGTGGCAAAGCAAGTAAAACCCTTTAACTATGCCAGCTCCTTCTGACTGATGTACCAGCACATGTCTTTGCCCTCAGCTGGGACTACAAGTACAGCTCATGGGAAAGTAGCAGCAAGAATCCTACCAACGGGGTCCAGAAGTTTTTTCACCCAGGTCTCAGCATCATTGCTAGTTTAATCAAGTTTTTAAAAACCAGTCAAATTAGTTCTTGTAAAATGTTTCCCCATTTGTACAGGATTTGTTTATCATGCTTTATTTATTTTATCACACTTTATTTATCTATTTATCTAAAACCCTATAGAGCACATCTGTGAAGGAAGTTAACAAGTCATCCTTAGCTATTCAAGTTCAAAGTCCAGGAGGAGGTTACATATGTTACTGCAGAGAGAGGCTTGAAAAATTGATCCTGATGAGAAAGCTTCTGGAGCTGATTTTTACTCCCACTTTGGAGCACTAGCAAAGCTAGTTCACCTGAGTGTATGGACAAAGTTAACTTCCCTTAGGAGATAAAATAGAGAAGACATTAAATGTTTTCACATGTATTCAATCACATTCAAAGAAGTGGGCTACAGGTGAAAAGCAAAGAGAAGGCTGGCGGTTTGGGGCTCTGTATGATGGCCCAGACTTGCCTGAATGAGGCTAGTTGGACAGCTAAGAGAAAATCTTGGTCACTGTACTAAAAGGCTGTGCCCTCCATACATGACATTTCCCAAAACAAGGAGAAGGCTTATGTGAGGCTTGTGATAGGTGAATAGAAATACAGTGGTGGGCATAATAGAAATAATACATCAACAGGTTTTAAAGCATTCAGCCTTGCAAATGGCAGTGTCTCCATACATGATCTGATTTAGTAAGAAAAACCAAAAAATTATTTTCCAGAATTTGATTTCTGGGAGACCTGAAACAGTAGGTCACACAAATATAGAGAAATATGTATTTTTAAGTAGCTTTTGTGAACACTGTGTATCTTTGTTCTTAATGTCACTGCTCCGTGATTAAATACTAGCCTGCCTTACTGTAATTCTAATCTCTGTGCATAACTTCCAGTATTAAGTTGCCTGCCTTTCCCTTAAAACCAAAGATATGACAGAAGCATGCTCTCGCCAGAACTCTCCTATCTGCCTTTAAACAAACCAGTTTGCTTTTGGCAGTTACACATTGTTTAGAAAGTCTAAAGCAGATGAATTTTGGCAAAGAGAGATCAGCTGGGGAGAATAAAAAATAAATTATCTGTAGGTTTTGGCCATGTCTTCTTCAAAACTCTCCTGGCTATATGTTCCATTGCGAATCATGAAGTTAGTTACAAATTTATGCATACAGAATGCAAAACTTCTACTTCCATATGATTTCCACATGAAAACCATGTAAAGGGATATTTTATGTTGTTTTAAATTTTAAACTGGGTAATCAAAAATAGCTAAAAATTACACAAACTCCATGGTGATCTCTTTGCTTTTATCTGTTCAGGATCCAGGAGATTTTACTTGAGCTATCCAGATTTAAATAAAGACCAGTGAAAGAGAAGTGTGAGGTACAATACGCTTTTGTGGTTCTACACCTTTGACTGGTCAACAAGCTGACTGGTACCTGATAGGAAATGTTTTAGGAGTGAGAGGAATAAGGCATTGATTTTTAGGAAGCATGCTGTAATTCTCTAATGAAAGCTACTATAGAAGCATTGCTGTTTCTCCTTTTAAAAATGACTAAAACCCAGAGCATGCATTTGATCAGTTTAGATTTTGTTCCCTGAGGAGGAACATTTTTTTCTTCCTTCCTTACATTCTATTTTGGCCTCAGAATCTCATTAATGTGTAAGAATTGTTTGTATTTTGGCTTCTTTTCCAAATATGCTCTAAATCAAATGAGAAACAAATGAACAGAGTAGATGGCAATGAGGAATAAACAAAAATGCAAGAAGGAAATGCTCCAGATAGTTGGCAGAAAACATTGGTGAATTTCCTGTTGCTGTAAATCAGGAGGATACAGTTTCCTGCTTCTGACCCATAGGAGAAGTAACTTTTCCAGCAATTAGAGCTATCCAAAAATTAGTTGTGAAATGTTTGCAAGGATCTCATCTACCCCCATCAATCCAATTTTGCTGCCGAGTTCAGTAAGGTTCACCAGGTTTACTCTGCTGATTAAAGGATGCAGTTTGGTGGCTCTGCAGTTTTAACTTGACTTCCTAAGTCAGTTAGGAGACAGGAAGCCATCTTTCCACAAATGCATTTTAGTACTTCATGAAGGTTTGCCCAGATTGTTTAAAGGTCTTCACCTTTAAGGATCTAAGGTGCTAAGGATCGTGTAGAAGACAAAGCCATGAAACTTAAATTAGTTCTCTTCATTTGTAATGAAGATAGAGAAATAAATGTATAGACGGGCACATAAAACGTAAGACGAGCCTTACTTTACTGCCAGAGACTTTTAACCTCTACTTTCTTTCCCACTGAAAGGAGTAAAAAATGGTGTCTACAACTACTTCAAAGCAGAACTTATAATTTTCAGAAAAATAAGTTTGTTTCTTAAGGATAAATTGCTTTCTTACCTTCCTTTACATGGTCCATTGCAACCATTACAGTGTGCACATGGTTAGCTGTGCAGCTCATGGGCTTTGCAGGTAAAACAGTGTGTATAACATACATACACTGGACTCCGATACCCATTTAGTGAGAAGGCAGCCCAGTGTGCTTTATGGAGGAAAGATACACACAGTTCTCCCTGGGAAGGGGACAGAACTCCTACACACAGCTCTGTATGTAGACTTCAGTTTTTGGGTGCACATATACTATATTGTAGGTACATTTAGGATGTTTTAATTACAGAATCTTCCAATTTAGAACCCCCAAAACTATTAATGAAGATGAGAACTAAAATGAGTTTGCATCAGTTAAAACTTTGAAAGGTTTCCATAAAATAAGAAAAAAAAAATCCATTCACTAATCCTAAATCAGAGCATGCCCTTTTCTTAAAACACAGACGTGGCTATTCATCTCTTCTACTCTGTTTTAAAGAATACCTTTGTCACATTCTGCAGAAATATGCATCAATTATTAAACTGTGAAATTTAACATGTCAGTAGTAAAGACAATTGTCCTTTTTATGTTACTGTACTGTTTTTCCTGATGCTTCGCTAATTGACCAAACCTATATTGAATGCTCCATGTGTCATATAAATCCACATGTGGAAGTTTGATATATACCTTGCTGAAAGAGAAAGTATGTGCTTAACCAATCTTTGACAGGTCTCTGGAATCTCTACTTGCTGCACATGCATCAGTAGACATCAAGTGTTTGCAGAATGGGTTCAGAGAAGTACAGATCAGGCCTTATGATTGTATGACTTCTCTTATGACTGTAATCGAGTTTGAACTCAACCATTTTAAAGTTCCAACATTCTCAAAAGTTATGACACGTTCTTCCACCTCTTCTTCTTAGCCACGGCTGAAATGTCAAAATACAATAGAAAAGCCTGTTTTGTGGTTTTTCCAGCTGGGACGTGAAGTAGGCATGTAATAAATCTCACAAAGAAGGCCTGTTCTTGTGAGATTTCCACCACAGTTTTGCAGACTCAAGAGGTTTGAACAAGTTTTCTTTAAGCATCTGAACTTCTGGCTGCTTATCTGAACCATCACAGGTCTATGTTTATTGCTGAAATGTTGCTTTTTTTTTTTTTTTATTAAGAATTGTTTGGGGAAATTGCACACAGAAAGCCCATATGCCTGGGGTTACCCATTTCCATTCCATGACAGAACGCTCCCCTTCAGTATCCTTCAACAGAAACATACTTCTATACAAAGAGAAAGGTCTGATCCCAGAAAACAGATAGTGAGAAGTAGAGTCAGAAAGCTAATGGCCAAAGCCCTGCTATGCAATACTAGTGATTATTCCCATGTTCCGCTTTCATTGGAACCACTGCCATTAAATGCCTCTGAACATCCTTGTTAGGTATGTACGAACCTTTGAAGGTTCTGCACACTCCATTTGGAGTCTATTCCCCCCACACACCTTCCCACCCCCCCTCGAAATGACCTGTTCCTTTCACTATCTTTGTGAATCAAACTCCAAACTGATTGCTGGCAGAAGTAATGGTGAATAATGCCAGTTACAGTAGCAAGCATTTGGTATTAATTAATTAGTTCACTTATAAAAGCTGAGAAGAAAAAAAAATATCCATTATTTTCTCTCTGACCCTAAAACATCTGCACTAAGAAAAAAACTCCAACATTTTCCACATTACCTGCTTCATATCTATGTCTCATTTAATACATATAAGTAAGCATAATAGCATTTTACAGTTCTAACATCCAGCTACAAAAAGTACTTTTAATTCTGCAGTTTAAAAAATACCAGTGTAGGATGATGAAGAAACACTGATGCTATGGTCTTCACTGGAATGTATCTGCTTTAACTGGTAGAACCCCACTAGCTGAGAGTAGCTGAAAATGGGGGTCTTTTTTTTTTTTTCTTTCCTCAAGAAAGGTCGTCTTTGAGGATAGAATGCATTTTTCTTTCTCCTTTGTAAATACCACTTTAATAGCACTATAAAAAGAATGGCTCTAAAAGGTAAAAAAATAAAAGGCACTGTCATATACACTACAGGAAAATCTTTGCCATTTGCAATAATATCTGTAATTCAACTGGTACCTTTCTGTCCTGAGTGAACAAAAACTGGGAAAAGAAAGTTTAAATGATAACCACAAAGACTTAATAGCGTATAAAGATTTTTTTTTCTTCATAAAATCTACTTGAGTTGCCTGTGGGCTGAAAGTTTTACCAGCCTCTAACTGTAGCAAAGTTTGATCAGCCTTTTTAAAACTATATGACATACCAGGTACTTGTCTGATTTGTTAAGTTCCTCCCCCTTCTCTGCATATGAAACATAATGTAAATCTTTTCAGCGCCCAAACTAGCATGTAACCTTTGAGCCAGACAATCCCAGTTTTCAGAGATGCATTTAAAGCATTTAAATAATGAATCTGTGAAGTTAAGAAATCTTATGGTTTCTATGATAAATGAGATTATTTGCCTGCCAAAACAACCAGTTAAAGAAAAGGGAAATATTACCAGTATTTTATAGAGACTGGAAGCTCAACTTGTTTATAGATTAAACCTGATACACAAGAATCCACAAGAGGGACCAAAATACCAGGCTTGTCTTAGCCCATGCATATGAATATCACCGTTGAACATACTCTCTGAGTCCAATCATGAAACAAGGTAAATCACAACTCTTTTTATTGCTTTCATGCTGGTAATCAGACTCATTAGAATCAAAAAATACTTTTATGTTTGTGAAATACAGAAAATCTGAATCTACCTTGACTGTGCTTGTGAAGTTGTTCCTCTCTTTTCACAGGTATAGGAAAATTGTTTTATGGTTTCAATTTAAAGCCAAACATCAGGCCTCAAACCTCCACCACTTAAAAAAACAGTAGGGAAACTTTTAAAATCTGAAGCTTGAGACTCAGGGTTAAGCAAGGCAGAATAATAAATCTCAGCACACTCAGTGTTTTGGGAAGTTCAGACACAGATCCAGTTCTAAATCCAGATGTTTGGCCATGCACCCAGAGTCTTGCCCAATACCCGTGGGATCATTATTTTCTGTTTGCTCTTGCCTGTTTTACAGATCAAATGTAAACATGGAAAATAAGATCACTCCTTTTATACCCGTATATGTATTTTTTAATTCTGATGCACCTAAGTTGTTTTAGAAGATTTGGCAGCACACGGAGATAATGGGAAGCCTTACCCTGTCACTCCATTCTGTAAGGAACCAGCTCTTAGCACAGGGTCCCATGTCACAGTTCTCGATATCATTCGGCCGCAGCTTCATGTTACATTCCTCATCATCAACAATGTCTCCAAGGTTGCTGACACATTTCACATCTCGGGTCCTCTGCCCCACTCCACAAGGTACTGAACACTGTAACAAATGGTAGGTTGTATCAGGACTCTGGGCTGTAATTCTCATGTTTTTTCATGGAGCTGAAAATGTACAGCTCATTTATTCCTACTAACACATCCACAGAAGCTACAGAACTATTTTAGATTGTTAGGAATAGGGAATAAAATCACGTTAGTAGTTTCAAAACCATATTTTCAGTCTGTAGCATTCTACAGTATACTATGTAGATACATTTGGAAAACAAAAAAGCAAATCCTATCTTCAATGAGCCATGCTGTACCTAATCAAATTGAACTGCTGGTATGTGAATAGCAGGCTGACATACTATGCATAATTTTGATCTTGATCTATATACAGATATGAAGCAAGGGAAATGCAAAGAAAAACAACTTTTGAATCCCTCTTCAAAGTTCAGGCCTTATTCCCCTGCTCTCTTTTCGTCAATCTCAGACAACACTGACAGGTATCAATGTCTCTGCCTGGCATGAAGCATCCAGATCATCAAGAAAAAAAAGGGAACATTATTTTATGTTCTGTGTATGCATGGTATGTTTTGATGAGTCCTGTAAACACTCTAGAATTAATGTGGAAAAGTCTCTGGGAATCTGGAGATTAAAGACCTGAGTACCTATGCACAAGGATAGTTAGTTGAGATTGCAAAGGCAACCTCGTTGTTCTTCCCTTACTTTCAAATGCTTAACCATGTCTACTATATTTACATGTCCGAGTTATTACATAAAATATATTCCCTACAGCAAAATACCTTAAAGATCTTACCTTCAGCATGCAGTTACCTCTTCAACTGTTCACTCTAGAACATTTGCCTTTAAAACCCAGACCAGATGCATGAAGCAAGTCATTACACAGCAAAACGCTAATCAAAACAACTACCCTGTTCTTTGTCAAAAAGCGGTGATTTGACCAGGGTTACCCTCAAAGTCTAGCCTTCAAACTTAAAATTATTACAATGCTATTTCTTCATTTTAATCAAAGTTTTTTTTTACATTTGCATGTCAGGAAAAATGGTCAGCACTAAAGTCTTAAGATGGGTTTACTTCTAAGATCACAGACCTGTCTCTAGAGCAAAAACCTTATTGTACTTCAACAAGAACAAACAAAAATAAATGTTCTGCTGAAAACACAGTTTCCAAATGCAATTGCTTCTTTCCTTATAAGTGAGCCTTCCATATGTCAAAAACTTTAATTCTACTTCCAAGAGGAAATTAATCACAGAATTTTACTGGGATTACTCCTATATTCAACCAGCTACAATTTCTAAAATATTTGTTTATGTTGATTCACTATAAGCAGTAAAGCTCTAAAGGCTGTCTGCACACTAAAATACTTCTCAAAATGTAATAATACATAAACCATCTAATCTTTTCTTAGGTGCAACACAAAGGTAAAGTTTTGATTATTTTATTAAGGGCAAGTTTACTGTCCTTTAGCCGCAGATAAATTTTAAAATATGGTGAATACATTTCCTTACATTTGACTGGCTAGGTATTTATATGTTTTTTATGTCTGTTTTTTATCTCAACACATCACCAATACTTCATGACTAGGGGGTTAATAATGCCCCCATTAACCTCAGAAATGCGGACATTTAAGGAATGAACCCATGCAGATCGAAGCCACATAAAATCTGTGGCATGACTCCTTAGCCTACCATGACAACTGTGTGGACAGAAAGCTGTGCTTCTACTGGCAATGCAGCTAGCTACACTGGGGAATTAGGAGCAATGAAGCTCTTCAATAGAAAGGAAAAAGAAGGTTTAGGTTCAGTGTTAAGCTGCCATTTTTCAAGGACTATCCACCCACATAATTCAGCACTTCTGTGATTTTTTTTTTTTGCTTTGCTTTGCTGCTAACTGAAAAGAGACTTGTTTATCACTACACTTAACACACCAGAATATTTCTTCTCTCTACACAATGGCTGTGAAAGTATCTAGGATGGTTGTCAGGTTGGCCAAAACTTTTGTAAACAACACAAAACCATACCATTCACTTTTATCTGAAAGACTTGGCATAGCCTCAAACCAACTATAGCTACGGCAAATACTGACTGTCTCTAAACTTAACACATATATAAGGTTAAATCAGTCCTGTAACTAAACACTACATGCTAAGAAAAACAACAAGAAGTTTGCTACAATAGGCAAACCTATTAGCTGTCTCCCAACTCTATTTCATATAGTACTTAAAAAGAAATAAAAAATCATTGTTCAGAAAGCTTGTGTGCTTCTGTACATACATATCTATGTGTTTTGTTCTATGCAATCGCTCTTTTTCACCTTCTGAAAACTAACAGTCATAACCATGCAGGGTATTTCTGAATTAAGATTCACTTACTTCCAAGGCTTTCCACATTCCACTTCCACCAAATTTCATGTTTGATTAGTGATACCTATAAGAAAATTCTTGTTCTCTTCTGAGGTTTATGCCCCAAATTAATCAATCGTACTTACTGAAGTCCATTCTGTCCTAATCTGCCATTCACTGCAGATCTTCAGCTGGCAAGTGCTGGTTGTCTCTGGTTTCTCCAGGTGATGACAGCGGTATTGCTGAACTGTCAAGGTGCGATTGGCATATATTTGTCTGCATAATATCTGTCGATGCTGCATACCAAGGCCACATGTTTTGCTGCACTCAGACCACTCCCCTATATCCCAGCTACAGAAAAGGGGGGAAAAAAAGAAGTTAAAAAAAAAAAAAAAGAGGGCATCTCATTCAGTGAAGATTCATCTAATACTACCTCAACAGAACTCTAAGGACATGATTTTGATGCTGGTAAAGAATCTTAAAATAATACTTAAGCTTCTGCACGCAGAACTGAATCCTTTATGAAGAGAATATTATATACTTAGAAATGATCTACCTGATGCTAATAAGTATGCATTTATGCATTTGTATTTTAATAAATAATATTTTAAATAAATATTTACACATCTCTGTTTACATTCTTGATAGTGTCCTCTGTAAAATCAAAATAATTTAAAAAATGAATTAATATGAATTGTTAGAAAAAAAAAAAGGTGAGAAAAACACTTGGTGATAGAAAGTATCTCCAAGTAAAATACTCCAGAACAGTCGCATATGAGCCTGTGATACCAGCAGAACTAGAAACAAGGTATACCAGTTTGGGATCCAACTTCTGAGCTGAAGAACTACTTAATTCCAGGAAAGAGAAGTCATGTTTATGAAGGGGCTGTTGAGAGTGCTATCAGGCAAATCTCATCTTTAAGTATGACACCATGCAATGAACAGTTGGGTACTGCAGCACACTGATCCAGTGTGAGGTGATATAACCTACAGAGCCTCTTCTTTAGACAAGCTTTTGCAGACTATCACTTGAAAAAAAGAGTTCCCATAGAGAGACCACAGGTATAGTGTGTATGCCTGAACAATCACACAAACTTTGAGAAATTACTAGACTGACTTGCTGCTCACTTCATGACAGAAACACAAGTTTTCAACACAAGTTCAAACTACTTTCATATGTAGGATATCTTATTGCATGTGCAAAACTTCAGTGACATTGGCTTATTTCAGTTGACTTAAACACTAATATCTTACAAAGCTGGACATGGGAAGAGGTTGCAAGCCTCCTCTTCTGGAATAGGTTTGGTGCTGCTGTCACAGTAACTCTCAGGAACCTCCTCATGAGTGATTCTGTTGACACAGTGGAAAATTGGGTACTGGGACCCTGAAATTAAAAAGAAAATTAAGTGATGCTTTGCAAAAGATACTGCAGTATGAGCTGTTCATATCAATAGCATTGAAAGGCATACGATAACAACAGGAAATCTAAGATTTTATCCAAAATTTCCAAACATAAGTGAAAACTATACTGTTTACATTGTAATATTAAGAAAAGTGCTTAGTATATAGAGAGTACAGCATGGCGTTGTATTAAAGGCTGAGAAAACATGCTGCTTGGTCTGCATGAAATCATCACAATGCAGAGATTACAAACATCATGTATTCATGCAAGTGGAAAAATGCAGCCAAGCAGCCAGGCCAGAACATATGCTTTAGAAGAGTAAAGATTTAGCAGTCATCCTTTTCTGCTTCTGGAAAGAGACCGAACCTCCACCCTTTAAAGTTATCTTGGAAATGAACACATCCAAATACTACTCACTTCACCTTAGTTTTGAGATGATTTGTAAGATAAATCTTACAGATGAAATATTACTGTTGACTGCAGACTTGTTAAATATGACAACTCTCCATACTTACTGCAGTGTACCAGCCCCTTCTCTCTCTGGACAAGAGAGAGAGGGATGATGTGCTAAAGATACTTCACTTCCCTGACAGGATTCAGTAGAAGTTTCCATACCATTCTAGCACACCTATTTTCTCAGTCGTCTTAAATGGAAATCTGGGACAAGAGTTGGTAGAAGTTCTCATGTGAAGCATTTTAACTTTTTAAAAATAGTAATAGCCTTCTCTTTTTTCTCCAAGTTTTAATAAAAAGTGCTTTGAAATCTCTCAGCTTTTCATCAAAACTGTTAATTTATCATCTCCTTTTCCTTATTTAACATAAAAATCCATTTTCTTTCCTTGTTTCTATTCCCAACTTAAAAATTCCTAACGATACTTGACTCTGAAAGGTTTGTTTTGAGAGAAAAAAAAAGAAGAAAGACTGGGTATCATCTACATTTTTGTATTAAGAAATAATAAACTAGTAGAAAAAAAGAAAACATGGAAAAAGGAATAAAAAAAAACAAACAAGACTGCTCACATGAAATGAAAACAAAGCCTTAAACAGTACAAGATTTCTTTCTGATGATTTTCAATCAATTTTTTATCAGCCCATATAACCTGGTTTGACTTTTCCTTCAGAGACACATATTTTCTGCTACCAGAAAAAAGTCTCTAGTATATTTATAAACATTTATGCAATCGAGAAGCAATTTTGAGTGTCAATATCGATGTGTTGTTACTTATTTTTTTTAGCTCTACCTGTATCTGTAACATGGACACTCATCTGGCCTTGGACCAAATTCATAAAGCATTCTATTACTACAGAAAGAAACTAATTAGGAAGTGAATGTTCTCAATGTAGATGAACTGGTGAGAGTTGTCCTAGCTGAGTTCCCTCAATGGTAGGTCTTTTATTTCAAAGCTCTGTGATTTTTCAGAAGTGTTGATGGCTGGCCATGTACAGTAAAAACAAATTTCACTTTTAAGATACAAAAGTCTACTTTTCCCCAAAACTGATTATGTCATGCATTACTGAATCTGTGGTCACTGTGAACATCTTATGGCAAAGATTAACCTGGGAAGCCCAAGACAGGGAATCTATCACCTCCCATAGGCTCACTGATTACCAGCCCCTTTCATTCTCCTCTTCCTTCTCACTTCTACCCAATGAAAACCCTAGTTTTCTAAAGGCACATTATTGCTGTTCCAGCAACGCTCAAGGAGGTGAAGATATATCTGATGGAATCTCTGTGAAATCTTCCCATACAGATCAGAAAGCTGTTGACAAACGCACAGAAAACATGGAGGTTGTATCAGACAAAGCTGGAGATGATGGAAGGATAAAGAATGCCAAAGAATGTTGAGGAAAGCAGCTGTGTGACAAGGGTGTGAGAGACAGCAGCTTGCCATAAAATCCTGAAATACTTCCCTTCAGAAGCAAATGCTATATGTACTCTTTTATTTTTTATATTTTAAATTTTGTTATTTCTGGTGTTTTAAATAGATGCACACTTCATAGCATAGGTATGTTTTTTGCTCAAAAGTTAACAGAAAAAAACGGGTCTAGCAATGGTTTGTACAGCAGTGCTGCTGAATATTCAACACTGCTTCTTCCCTCCATGTTTCTTCTCTCCCACACTGGAACCCTCCTGTGGGTCATCTATTTACTGTGCATGCTGTATGAAGCACTTACCTTTCCCACATGTAGTGGTACACTCAGTTTTTCCAATCTGTTTCCAGTTGTGCTCTCGGTTTTGTCTTGGTGGCTGCACAGCAGGCACCTGGTTTTCTGGCTGATGAGAAGGAAATCTTCCTGGCTGAATAACTGGAAAAGTTCCAGCTGCCTGTCCAGTAAGAGTGTCCATCTCCCTATGCAAATCCTCCTCATCATGATTTGTACTTTCTGGCATTTCTAACTGACCATTCAAGGGCTCTCCTATGATGTGAAAAAAAAAAATTAGCATAATTAGCCTCATGTGCTATTATCAGTCTGTTTTCATTCACTAATACTCAGAACACTGCAGCATCATTAAACTGGAAAGCAGCTTTAATCTGCTATGCAAAGACTTCCTAACAGTGCTCTGTGAAGACTGTGTTGTTTTAAATTAAGACAACCAAGTCTCAGCCAGCATTACAGAGAACATTAATACAATAAGAATTTAAGATCTTAATACGTTAAGAACTGAAGATTCTCACGTCACACTGTAGAATTAATGTGCACTGTCAAAATTTCCTAGAGCATTTTGTGTACCATGCTCTGTATTTTTTGCCTCCCCATATCACAGTACAGTTGCTCCTTGTTACAAACAAACTGCACAAACACTTAGAAAGTTGTCAGAGCAAGTCATGAACAGTAAAAGTAGGACCAAAATCACTTGTACAATTTCTACTGTAGTTCAGAATTGCATATTGGTACGTACAACACATTGCCATAGCACAGAATCAGGAGCATGATCTGTCCAGATTATAGCCTGGGGAGGTACCAGTTTTGTATTTGGTCCTCTCCAAGTAGGAGAGGAAAGAGAAACTGAGAAGGGTTGTTTGAAATTAGCTCAAGCTCTGAAGAGAAAAGTCATGCACGATTTCATTTCTGAGACATGATTACAACACTCCAGCTCAAGTAAAGCCACGGTTAAAATTTTAACAACAAAATTATTACTGAAAATATAAATACGTGACCAGATTCCCCGCTACACAGGACAATATAAATTCACTTCAGTTCAGAGATCTATGCAGACGTCTCTTCCAATGAGTAGGGAGAATTCCAGGCCTCTCCCAGATCAATGGCAGCATTTACACTGAACTTAACAGTATGAATTTCTCCATTAACTTACTGGGTAACAGAATGTATTTAGTATTAGAAAATAGTGGTATTTTACCTGGCCTCCTGTGAGCAAGCAACTGAGGACTAATGACATTGTCTCCTGGAATGATATACTCATAATGTATACCCGGGTTAGGCTGCTGATGTATCATCTAAAAAGAAAAACAGCCATACAGTCACTTCTTCCACTTGCTATATTACTAATACTAAATATGTACTTGAACTGATCAACAGTGTAACATTATTTATCATTGGTCATGATAGAAATAAAGGTTGATGATAGTGTTTAAAAATGAAAAAAAAAAACAATTTGTTTCCTGAAAAAGTAAGACAATACAGGTTACTATGTTTGCAAACTGAACTAGCTTGTGATGGCAGAGACACTGTTTCTCTAAATATTCCTTAACAACTGTAAAGCTGACAGGCTCTGGGCAAGCAGGGCAGGGCCTGGCCTCTCACCAGCCTGGACAGCAGGAGGAGATGGTCCTGAGGACACCAAAATATTCTCTGACTGGAAGAGCTTGACAGATGCCTTAGGAAACACGAGCAAGGAAGAAACAAGGCACAGAAAAATAAATACCACAGACCCTGATCTGCAAATCAAGCTGCCTTTTTTATGGTTTATCAGTTGTACATGAACAGAGCACCTGCAAATCCAATTCCTTCTTTCATCACTGTGCAGGTACCTCTGCACCACTCGGCAGAGACTCAACAACCAACTTGCAAGTCACTATTATGCTATTCTCACCATAAGCATTGCTCAACAAAGATGAAGTGAACAGGTTACAAAGGCTTGTTACAGCAACTGAAGAGTGCCTGTGCAACCCTCCTGCATCCTTCCATGGTAGGTTTCAGCCAAATAAAAATGTAATGTACTTGCAGACAGACTCCACGTCTTTATATATAGCCACAGCAATTCTTTGAAGTGTTCTTTATGAACATGGGTGGGAACTTCAAACTTTTCTGGTTTAAGTATGAAAACAAAGCCGAGTGGTTTCAGAAGACTGCATGCTGCACAACCCCATAGGAATTGACATGAGCATGCCTCCAAGTCGGTTCCTGTATTTTCACCTAAGCAGACAGGTACCATAAACCCTGAGCAAGATATAATCTTATGAATGCTTTTAAAACTGTTAGCAGCATACTCTGTTCTCAGCAGTTTTTTGTGCTGCTGAGAGTCTGGGAACACTCACGTTAGAAATGTAAGGATGCCATCAGCTGCTAACTTCACTAATTTATCTCTGATTACTTCAGAACTGCTTCTACTCTTAAATTCTTTGTGGGGATTGGTCAGGCAGATGCCTTGAAGTAATCTAAGTTGAAATAAGTTTAAAGCAAAAAAAAAACAAAGAACAGCAAAACAAAATGTAATAATTATAATAATTAAAAAAAAAAAAACAAAAACACAGAACAAAACAAACAAACAAAAAAAGAAACAAACCCATGAAACACTAGAGCTTGCAGTAGTTCTCTGGTCCTGATAAACCATAGGCCAAAAAGAAAAGGGTTGTGCTATGTACCTAGACATCTCTTTTCCTCCACATTTTGAAAGTGGAAAAAAAAGACAGTATGATCTTAGGAAGAAGGAACAGAAAGCCATTTGGAGCTCCCATCTGCAAATCTCTTCATTTTTCTACACAAAGAGTAAAGATTGAGACTACAGATGAAAATAGAATTGCATGATTCAGGAACCACAGGACAAAGACTGAAAAAAAGACATCCATATCCATTTGTGGCTGCAAATTTCGAACATATAAAAGAATTTGTGTCATGCTGATGCTCGATTTTCTTTCAGCTAGCACTCTCCATATTTATCTTCCCAATTGTACTAAAAAATACAAAGACACTATTCTGTCAGCTAATAATGAATTCTAATATTCCTCATATCTACAAGAAACATCTCAGATAAGAGTCCAGTCAAATTAGATGTGACAATCCACAGTAGCAGCCCCAGAGGAAAGCTAATAAAGCTGTGTCCATCACGCTAGCAAAAGGGAGAGAAAAAAGAGACTAAGCATAAACTAAAACATTAGGTTATGATATAATTAAGCTTAAGTCTTTTTATGATATTTCTTTGAAAATATCTATTTAATCCATTTCTTGATTCTTTTCTCTCTGGGTCATTGTGTACTAGGCATCCATCAGATGGCAATAAAAACTTAAAGAAAACCCCAGTTGACAGCATCATGTAAACACACAGTGGCACATATATATTTTATAAACGCAGAGTCTGCACTGCAGAGTCTAGGTAGCCGGTCACTTCCAGGTTTTAGCCAGTCTTACATTGCCACTAATCAGAAAGTATGCAAAAAGAAGTAATGCTTGCATAATTATTATTTGTTTTAATAAGAGATCACATAGCAGATGGAGAATGACTTTGCCAACATCTAACTTTTTCCAGCTGAGGAATCAGGGTAGTTAGTATTTTTCTATGAAACAACCCAGCACATGCACTTTTCCTTCACTTACTGCACTTAATGGCAAAAAAGCCATAGCTGGATGAAACAACCAGTATCACCATTCCATCTCTTTTTTTCAACTATTACACTTTTCTGTATGAAAAGTATAACCTCAAAACACATCATTTGTCTTAGAATAAGTTATAATCAGGTCCAATTACATTTTTATTTCAATATGATGCAATAAAAACCTGTCCCAACTGAAGTAAATAGATTTTGCACTACAATTCCCCAATCCTGACTACAATTTGACTTCTCACTTACCTTATCTAACAGCTATTATATTTATAATCTTCATGTTACAGCTTCCTATTAAAGCTGTCCCACTTCAAAAAACACGTTCTTTAGTTTTCTGGACCTACAGACCTACATTTCTTTTAAAGAAAACTGAGATGGTATCACTCTGTGAGAGGCCTCATCTGATTTAGGTATTTGATTCGGTTCACTGTAAAATTAAACTACTCCAAATTTGCTTGAGTACCAAAGTAACCAGAAAAAAACTAGTCCCCCCAAAATACCCACATCTGTATGCTTTACTTTCATTTTACTGAACAATTAAAATTGGTTTTACTAAATCAGTAAAGTCAGAGAGAAAGGCTTCACTGATACTTAGATTTCCTAGGGTCTGGAGCAAACTAGGGTTAATAGTGCACAATAGCAAAATATCCAAAATACTGTTTCAAGATTAAAGGAACAATACAGTAACAAAGTATGGGCAATGAATGCAATTACAGTGTTGCATGTTAACAGCAAAACCAAATTTTCCATTAGGAAGATTAACCTAGCTACAGGAAACTTACATAGACATCAAGGACTTCATTCGTTGGGCCATCAGCTAAAAATGACTCCCCTGCAGTACTGGAGATTTCATTTGGGCGTTTATAAGTGAACATTGTCCCACCACCTTCATATCTTCCAGGTCGATCAATCGCCCAGTTTCCATTGATGATGGACCGTCCCGATCGACTCCGCAACGCTGTAGAGGATAGGGACAGAAACACAAGGACTTTGATCAGAGGAAATCACCTTCATGTACTGGTGTCGTGTGGCTGCTAAAAACAGAGTTAAATTCATAGTTATGAAAAAAAATCAAGTTTAGATAGCTTTTCCTGAATACTCATAGTTTTATGCTGCAAGAAAAGAAAGACAATTTAGAGATAGCTTGGTAATCTTTTTCAGCAGTTTCTCAGAGGATGCCATGTGACCAAGCCAGCAGCATACACCAAGCACATGTAAATGCCAAGGAAGTGGTTTTCCTCGCCTGCTTTCCCACTGAACTGACAATTTTACGAATTATATACAATAGAATGCAGATACAGAAAACCATTACAATAGACAATGCAGAAGCACCAGACAGTCAGTTTATGGACACATGAATGTCCTGGTTTGCCAAATATTCCAATTAGTCTTCATGAAGCTGTTTGGCTACTCTCTCCATTTCCTTTTCAAAACACTTTCTTTGCCAGAGCACCTGCAGAGCCCTTAGCTGCAGCACGGTGTGGAATGACAAGCCATCTGAAAATGCCACGAGGATCTCTTGCATAAGGAAAAGTGGCTTGTAAATCAGATACTAGGTGGGAAGCATAAAATCTGGATTCAATCACAGAATCATAGAACGGTTTGTCTTGGAAGGGACCTTTAAATATCATCTAGTCCACCCCCTAATTTCATTGTTCTCTAGCACTCCTCTGTTGAAAGAAAACCTTTTGTATGAAGAGGAAAATTCCATAGTTACAAAGATGCAAACAAATATAAGCATACTGATTAAAAAATCAATTATTAATACACAGCCTGCACCCCAAATAAGGGAAAGTAATTTTAAAAAAGGTTTGTAAATTCGAAGGGAATACTCCTCACACAATGCATCAAGGTGTTGAGGTAAACACTTTAGTAAAATTCAAGAAAGGGCTGGTAGATTTTTAAAAGATCTATACAAGTAAATAACTGCAAAGGAACACCCTGATATTTAAGGTTTGAACCTTATAATATCCTGTATATATTAAGTTAAGGCCTCTAACTTGAGCAAATTATTTTCTATTTACCAATTGCATATTCTGAACAGTAGCTCATGAAATTTCACCAAATATCTGTTGGTCTCCACAAAATACGTGGAACTCAACAAACTGCAGCTTAATCCACAGAACCATGCCTGTAATCCTACTAGAGGTACCTGCTGATATGCAGGCCTAAAGAAAATCCGGCACAGAAGGAATCAGAACAGAACATACCAGAGAGGACAGTGTCCTCTCTTGTTCAGTTCACAGCTCAAAGTCTTTTTCCCCCGTGGGAATATTTGGTGCTGACTAAATTTGCATCACCTTGATAAAATTGTCTACAGAAGCGGACTGTATAGTGTTTTTGAAAAAATTTGTAAATAGTGCTTAGGTACAATCGCATATCTGTGCCTCTTGTAAGTCCTTCCTGCTATTTGATTATGAAAAAGCAATGGTTGGAAATGGAAGACTTTATCAGTCTTCAAGCATTAGTCAGTTGCAATCTTAAGTCATGCTTGTTATTTAAGTCAGTTTACTTTAGTTTGTCTTATATGCAGAAAATGAGATATAATCTAACTACTCCTAATTGCAATTACATGGGCGCTATCAATCCTCCCTGCACTAAACTGACATAGCCATGCCTCTAGAGATGCTAACAACCCAGCAACCTATTTTTCAAAGTGGGGTAACAAATTATATGAGAACATGTGTGCAATCTCCAAACTTTAAATATAAATAAATTTAATTGTTAGGAGTATCCCAGTTTGTACAAGAAAAAGTGTAAGATCAAATGTTCTTTTTCTTAAAAGAGAAACATGGCAGTAACTGAACAGAATAGATTTTGAAGTAGATAAATTAATTTAAGACTTTATATTACTGCAGTGCCTTCTCTCTATACTGTAAAGAATGTATCTGGTTTCATGGTTCTGGGTAAAATGTACGATGTAGAAAGGTTAAAGATTAAAGCAGTTGGCTACAGCCACTTCTGAATCTGTAAGAAGCCCTTCATGCGGTCAGTCAAAATTGCCATCTTTACTTTCAGGAAATGAATGGGACTGTCCCTGGATCACTAGTCCCTATAAAGAGTCCTAATTGCTGAAGTTTCAGACTTTTATTTTGCCCTCTGCAAAATAAATCAGTGGATTTTAGCAGTTGCACAGAGTTGCACCCACACAAGCTCAGAAGGCATGAGTCATGATGGAGAACTTTCTGCCTTTTTGGACTCTTTTTGGACTGTTTTGAAGGAAAGCAAAGTAGTTCTGTATCATTCCCAAAATGGCACTAAAACAAGTGGCATAACCAAGAATTTGTTACTTGTGGCTCACAAAAAAAATACTGGTCATAATTTATTCAGTTCAAAAATTTAAATGGCATTAATGGCTAAGGATCAGATTCTGTAAAAATGTATTCACATATTTTGATTTTATTTATTTTTTCTAATGCTACATGTTTACTTTCCCAAGAGCTAACACTTGCTTCCCAGGTCTCATTTTCTTAACATTAATGAATTACCTCTGTCCTGTGGATATTACTTGAATTACATTTTTTTTTTCCATCAGCCATGAAAATGGCATAATCATCATTCATATAGTGCTTGGAAGAAA
Source organism: Aythya ferina (assembly GCF_964211825.1). Lineage (NCBI taxonomy): Eukaryota > Metazoa > Chordata > Aves > Anseriformes > Anatidae > Aythya > Aythya ferina. The sequence continues at coordinate 17,177,410 of NC_140307.1, read as the reverse complement.
AATTATGGTTCACCTATTATTGAATAGAGGTTAAATATGAGATCCATCCACACTTCACACACTATTTATGCTTGCTACATTTTAATTCAAACACTTGCAAATAAATCTGTTATGCAAAATGTACTGGACACTAGTTATATATATATATATAAATTTTAATATGGAACACTTGCATTAAAAGCTATATTTTATGATCTGCATATTATTTCTAACTGCTGCTAAAGAAATAAAACAAATGAGTTATCAAGAGATCAGAAATAAGAAAGAATGCTGGCTAAGATTAAATTGTTGTTAATAATGAAGCTGTAGAAAGATGGCTGTCTGGGAAACTGTAAGCCCACAAAACTTTCATTTCAAATCCATCATATGACAGGTCTGAAGGAGGCCTCCCCATATAAAGAGAAAATGTACCTCTTTTATGTTGTGATCACCCTGCAGCTACCACCTCAACTCTGCCCCCTGAAGAATTTTTATGGTGTTAATATTTTTAGCTGAAGCATGAAAGAGTATGAAAAGCTTTACCCTTGATTCCTCATGAGGAATTTTTCATTCCTTATACAGCCTGTAGCTGATTTCATCTGTTTTTTGTCTTGGACTCAGCTTCTTAACTGAAACTGTGTTGTTTGCAACGACCTACAGTGCTGCTCTGCACTAGAGAGGTGGAGTGTTTCAAGCTACAAACTCTAAGCAACACTTCTGCTTGGGCTACCGTTCTATGGCAAAATCTCAGTAGGCTGTAAGTTAAGCCTTGCATTTCAAGTATCTGAAGAATACTGATTTCCTACAGTTCAGCTTCCTGCTCTCCTTGCAAAGATGGTCTGCAGCTCCTGTCTTCCTGATTATTGATTCTATGCAGCTTCCCCTGCAACTGGAAAAAACTTAGCAAGAGAAAAAATAAATCAAAGGTAGTTGATGCGCTAAGGTGCTAAGGAGTGCGGCTCTGTAAGCAATGACCTCACATCCACTCTGAAGGTCAGTATTTCTGGTTAGAAGTTGATGTTTGATGGTTTCTAACCATAGCTTTTGTAATCCTGATTTAAACTACACCACTGAGATCAGAAAAAAAAAAAAAAGAAATAATTCAAATTTTCTAGTACTTCAAAGATAGTTCTATTACTGTAGTTCATTTTCCTGACATTTTTCAGTCTTGCCAACTTTCTCAATTCTAGCTCATGACATGCCGAGACTTCTTGAAACTCTGGCTTCTGAATGCTGGTAACTACTTCATGCTCTTTGATACACTTAAAAACAAAACAAAAACAAACAAACAAAAAAGGTTTGAACTAGAAAAGTATATGAAGATGTGAAATGAGCATATGTAAAAATGAAGTAAAAAGAGCCCATTATTGTTGTGAAGAATATCATCCAGACAGCACCAAAACTTTCTATAAAAGTTTTAACTCTGTAACAGGAAGTTACAAAGCTTATACAGAAAAAAAGGCAATGTTCCTTACCATTGACAAACCCATTTGTTCTGGGATAAATCAGTTACTATCTATTCCCTATTCCCAAAGGAATAACACAGCAAAAGTCCCATTTGTGCTTCAGAAAAATGGAAATATCCTGATTCATGTAACAATTTGATATATTTCTTAAACTTACTGCTGAATGACTCCTTTCTCTAACTACTTCATACTGGAAAAGCTGGAGAGAAAAATGCTATGTGTGGGTCTAGTACCTAGTTAACTGCAGTAGATTTTCACCCAAAATCACAGTATACAGGCAAAATACCAATAAAAAAAAAAAAAAGTAAAAAAAAATCATTTAAAAATAACTTCCCATCTCAAAAGAAACCTCTAAATTTGGCAGCAGTACTAATATTCAGAATAACATAGCATATTTATTTTCTGTCCTAAGGTCTTTATGTCTGGGAGAACAGTGTCCTAAATCCTACTTAATTGCTTTCCAAACCACATAGAGACTTCAGACAGACAGGACCAAAGTTATTTCCTGTATATTAAAACAATAATAAAGTGTCCCGACTCAAACGGAGAGAAGCAGAAAAACAATAAAGCAAAAACGTGGCTACCCACCAGCAAAGGGAGCAGCACTTCAGCATGACGAGGGACGTGCAAGCTCTGACGTGAGCACGCACGATGCCCCCGTGGAAGAGCAGTTCTCTTCTGGGAGCTGACTGCGTGCTGGCACGTGAGGTCAGTGGGAAACAAAGTGAAGACTTGTGCTGCTGAAGTAAATTGCAAATGTCCCACTGGTAATTCATTCCAGGGGACCTTGACAAGCTGCAGACACACTCAAGATTCAAGTCAAGGAGTGATAAAACATGGTAAAAAGTAAGGTGATAAACTTCTGTAACAGAGGCAGCTAGAAGAGGTGAGTGGGTCGGACGTATGGCACTCTCCAGCCTCATTTGTTTTGCAGCTGCCAATTAAACCAACGTGTCTCAGGGAAAGTGTAGCAACTGTCTTATTTTTTACAACCCACCACAATGATTTTCACTTGACTTGCCACATTCAGAGCACATTTTTCCTGTTTTACTTCAATAAGCATTTAAGTTTTCTCTTGCCATTTAAGTTGAATTAATGTTTTAGAATGTTTTGGCTACACTCATTTTCTTTAGAAGCAAGCAAGGCCTTCCCAGCATCTTCAGAGAAATTGCCCAGAAACAGCTGCAGCAAATAACATGACCACTTCTGAATAAGCATTATGATGAAAGGAGCAAAAGAAACACACAGCTTCTACTATTTATTTTTCATGTAGGAAAACTGGTTATATGGAGCTTTCAGAGACAAATCTAAAATATTTACATACTGGATTTAAAAAACCAACCAACCAAACAAACAAAAAACACACACACAGAAGAAAAAATAAAACAACAAAAATAACAGGGCAGAATGGTGCATCTTGTACTACCAAACTGTAAAGATGCTCTTCAGTGAAATTGCATGTGAAATAAAAAAGTTAGTTTCACGGTAAAAATGGAAAAACAGTACATAAATTGTTAGTGTGAAATGCAATTGTAAGAGAGACTGGGAAAAGTCCAACAGCTGGACTGCATCGAGCTGCCCACTAACTCTGACCAGCACAAGTTTACAGCCTGCTGACCAGGTGCCATGCTGCAAGACTTGCAATATAACTCACTAAAATAACTCACTGCTTCTTAACGTGCACAGACTGTAAAGCCCCCTCTACAATAGTACTTGAAGACAACTTCAGATACAACTATTTTTTTTGTTCGTTTAATTTAAACTGCTCACTATTATAAAACGTAGTGTGCTTTCATGGCTGTCAGACCTGCAGTACAGAATATACATTTTACATCATTAAATAAACTTACCATATTTACCACAACCTAGAAATAATCCATAAGTCACAGTATACACCAACTACATTACTTGCAGTTCCTTCCAAGTTCCTTTACTTTTTGCTATTCATCTTGCTTGGCCACTTTTCTGCAATTCATCCGGAAGGATTACTAAAAATACCACTGCCAGTTCTACTTCAGTTTCTGGGCAATTTCCTTTCCTGGATTTCGTGCCATCACCTAGTGCTGAGATGTTCAGAATTCAATTACTTTCAAGGACATAAATACATAAAATGCTTTCAGAACACATTTGTTAAGATAGTTCTTTAAGGCCTTCTCCTCCTGTCTTCTTTATTTCATTTAACCGTGTTTTTAGTGCAAAATCATCTGACTAGTTTAAAATACTTATGCTTCTCTGGGAATATCCTATAGTTTGAAAACCTTTTTTCTTTTGTCTTTATGACTATGTTACAAGTGAATCCAACACTAATGAATTAATAAAGCTAAACTACAAGGGCATTTTGTGCTTTGTCAGTTGTATGCTGCGATCAATCTACATTTCGATTCTGCATTACGCACTGAGATGTTTCAGCAACTTCAACGGTGCATTAATGGGACACAAATTATCATTGTCAACTTTTCCAAGCGTTTGTTGCCTGAAGTAGAAGTGCATTCTCCCGATTTTTCATGTTAGATTTTCTGACAACCTTCTGAGCTCCCTTGCTCAGTGTTAGAAGTGGTCTAAAACCAGACAACTGGTGGCTCTTTCTATACTATCTACGGTTGTACTACGTCTACTAGCTCAGCAAACAAAGACAGAGAATGAAATGGTTCGCTCTTGCTTTCAGAGCCTTAACTTATCTAGTCTGATTCTGAGAAATGCTGACTGAATTTGAAATTTAATTGCATCAAAATAGGACTTTGAAAATATTGTTTCATGAATGTCTGTTGCTTTCCTGAAAGAGTAGTGGTCACAAGTACTTCCCAAATTTGACACAGATACATAAATGGTTTTGATACATGCTGTCTCAGCCTTTTGTTGAACTTGCTACTTTTGGACAGGTGTTTCCCAAGTTTCCTTTACAATGGCAAGACAATTTGGTTCCCTTGTATAATTTTCTCTTTTTTTTTCTCTCTATATACCAGTTTATCAGAAAATGACTAAAGCAGCAGCAACAACGAAGTGTCATATGAAAATACTGCTGTCAACATCAAGTCTTTCTTTCATGACAGTTCTGAGTTTGTCCTCAGAGAGAGCAGTTTCATCTTGCTTTGAGTTCCTCAGGTGCCAGAAAAAAATCCTAATTTTTCAAACTGCCAAAAGAAAATGCTACTTAGTTGCATAAAGGTAAAGGTTCCCAGTTAATTAGTATAAACAGAAATGCTCATTTTTCGCCATGGCAGCAATGAGTCATTTTCCCTTTGGTGTATTCATTAAACTGCTTAATTTTCCCCTGCTGATGTAGCTCCCTCTTCATCCAGTTATGTCTATTCCTTCACATTTCTGATTCCAAAAGCCATGCTGATGCATCAGCAACGAAAATGCTGGGGCAACAAAGCAGAAAATTAACTATTGATGCAATAAATTATATGGGCTTTGAGAAACAGAACTGATTTATCATATAGCCATACGATCTATTTCAGGCCCAGTCACTACAGCAGAATTCAGTCTCAAGAGCTTTCAATAAAGTCTTCAAATAAATTTCAGACCTAATCTGCATGTTACAGAAGGGTATTCATCTTTTGCTTCTATCCAAAGAGGCCGGAATGTCTCCCTATGTTTTTTTACAGCCTTTCCTGACACATATTGGTAACAGTCAAATGAAACAAAAACACATTAGCAAGTCTACTCTTTCTCTTTTCTAAGTCTTTTTGATGAAATAAGAAGCAAAATGAAGCAAACATGCTGACTACACTATTCTCACACTTTAACCTCTGATACCCTGATATATGCAAGTTAATACAAAACATGCATACAGTGACGTGGTGATTATATATACAAGGCCAGTGACTTGTACTCTATACTGAATGTAGAATTTACTGTGCTGCTATGTCACGATTGCTTTCACACATATCATACTTAATCCTCCTGGGGAAAACTATGCAGTACTGAAAATCCAAGGACTTTCTGAAAACAGATAAAAATAGTAGTGTTGACTGATCAGAGGATTTTTGTTTAAAAAAATCTTATACTCACCCAGCTACTAAGAAAGATGGTAAAAATACGTCTATATATGAGAAGCAACTTCTGAAATAGGGTGTTCATGAAACAGATTAGATGATGCAAGTAGGAAGGGAAATTAAAGCAGAATTCCACCATTTGTGCAATTCTTCCATGGCAAGGTGAAGGCACTCCTCATTTCATCTTGGGTTTAATTTTCAATTTTTATTCTACTATTGCTTCTCCTTTTTAACATTGAATCAAGAAAAAGACTTTTCACATTTTTCAAATGGGTGTCCTTAATTTTTGAACAACTGATAACTTTTAATACTACTAGTCATATATAGTCACTATATTGCTAGTCGTAAATATAGAATTAATAATGTTTACATGATTGCCATGCTTTCCACAGCAAGTAAGTTCCATGGATGCAAGACTATCCAATGTTGAGATATGACTCTAAATAACTTACCCTGAGGACACAATGAGTTTCTAAAAGCCTTTCTTATAGAACATACCAGTATTTTACGTGGGAAGCAAATGAAAGAATAAGATGAAACGAGAGGAATGAGATCTTCATACTAGTGTAATGCTTATTAGGTCTTTAGCACAAAACCCCACCCATTTAGTCCTCTTTAGCATGATATGCTTTACTGAAGTCAGGAGAGCAGGCAGATATTTTTAAAGCTATGTTGTTAACTGCATATGCAAATACTAATGCGTGTCAGGATCCCCAAAACCACTAGCACAGTTAAAGACATGACAATATGATTCTCCATCAAGGGTGTTTTGATTTCCAGTTTGCATCACAGTGAATGGAATATAATGAGTATAAATCATAAGACAAATGGCATCACTCCTAAACACTGTCATTATAATTTATGCGTAGTCTGTTTCAGCACTTCATGCTTGAGGGAATGTAGGAGACAGGTTATCAAAAGGCCAACACAGTATTTGGTGAAGGTAAGAGTCACAACAGTTAAAAATAGAATCACAGAATCATTTAGGTTAGAAAGGATCCTTAAGATCATCAAGTACAACTGTCAGCCTAACGCTACCAAGTCACTAAACCATGGCCCAAGCACCACACCCACACATCTCTTAAGTACCTCCAAGGATGGGGACTCCACCACTTCCCTGGGCAGCCTGTTCAGTGCCTCACCACCGCCGTTTCCATGAAGAAAGGGCACTCCCCTCGGCCTCCTGTTCTCCAGACCAAGCAGCCCCAGTTCTTCTGCCCCTGCTCCTCACAAGTCCCGCTTTACAGTCCCTCACAGCTTCGCTGCTCTTCTCTGAACACATTCCAGCAACTCAGTATCTTTCATGTAGAGAGGGGCCCAAAACTGAACACAGTTGGAGGCAGATTTCCTATCATTCTGTCAATGAATTAAACTACAAGGCTTACACAATTAACCTACACAATGACAGTACATGATAAAGAATGTTTATATTTCCTTTTAGTTTTACCTAGCAATAATCCATAGTTATCAATCTCAAATACATTTTTGCTAAATTCTATTAAAATAATCCATAAAAAGATCATTCTCTCTTGACTTACACAGTTATTTCTCTGGAGTAGAAAGGACGGGAGGAAATGACCAAATTCCCAATTCTACAAAAGTCAGTGTAAATATTATGCAGCTTTCGATGGCATATAATTTTACCATTTTTCAAGTTTGTTCTGAAAATAATGCAGAGGAAGGACAGACGGGCTCGCACAACCATAGACCGAATGAAATGGGGAGAAGATAAAGAACAGCGCTGAAGAATAGAGGAGTGGAGTAGGAATTATGCATGTTTTGTATCCATGAAGAAAATATATGAAATGCAGATGCAGTTGCAAATCTGAAATTCTGTTTTAGAAATACACTACCTCAAAGTAACTGTTGTCATTCAGAATAGCTTAAGAATTGATCAGCAGTGTCACACACATGTAACTTGTAGTTGTGTTTTTTCATATTGTTATTTACACATCTCTAATTTCTTTCTTTAAAGAAGGCAGGGCATAAGTAACACTGAAGTTTGTAAGTGGCCACCACAGGCTTCACAAGGATTACAGTATCTTTTCCCAATGAAAAAGCATGGTTTGAATTTTTAGCAGCATATATTCTACCATACCTCAGTAACGTCAGGAAGTACTCCTTACCGGTAATAGCTGTAAACCAAGAATTAAGAAATAACAGCAATAAGAAATAACAAACAATGTTCAGGACTGGAAACTTGTAGTCTCCAGGAGGGATACGTTTCCAGTGCAGCATGTGATACTGTAACCATGCAACTTCCACAGAACCTACAGATTATGGTATTTGGCTAACTTGCATAATTTCAGTTAGAATCTGGTTCTTATATTTCAGAAGTTGATGGAACTGGCTGTTATTGTCTCTGAAAGTGATAGCTGAGCCTTCTGGCACAGCTCAGCTGCACATTAGTTAGTCCAGCAGAGAAACTCTGCACACATTTGGCCCAAATCCTATGGGTGGATAAATGCAATTGCATTATCTTCTAATCTAGACACCACTTCAGTCAGAATGGCCAGATTAGTAAAAGGCACATGTGCAAATATCCCATTCTTTTCTCCAGCTGGCATAATGAGAAATGTTTTGTAAGTCCTTGCACTCCTGGCAATTGCCAAGAACTCGAATAGTTATGAGACAGCTAAGTGAAAACAGCAGATTGTGATATCTCTAGAGAAAAACCACGCTGTATCTCATGATAATCAAAAGTTGAAACAGAATTATAACCGCTCCTTTTGTTTGCTAAATAGTTTTAATTCCTAGCAATGAAAGCTGGAACTGATGAATATTTCTAAGCTGTTTTGAATTTCAAGTGGAATTTTTCAAGAATTTTGGATGCATTGTGTGGTAAAGTTGAATACTGTAACTCAAAACACACAGTTATGCGAGCTGCAAAGCATTCTTGGGTGCCCTAGTTTAGAAGCATCTTCCTCTGGCTCAGCATCTCTCAGTCCTTCTCCCCGGGGAGCTTCTACACCAGTCTGACTGCCAGCAAGCCTGACAAAGGTGCTGAGTCTCAAACGCAATAATATTTGAGCAAATGCAGACAACTGGATAGAGCGGAGATCCAAAGTAGTTTTGTCCTACTGCAAAGCAGGTAACGGCGGGGTCCAAAAGCTCTCTGTAGCGCCAGGCCAGCCAGCCAGCCACTCAGTGGACACGGGGATGAGAAGCAGGCCCAGCACGCAGGGCACAGAGACCCAAGTTACCACACTGAAGTGAGAGAGCAGAGGGTGGGAGAAGGTAGGCTTTGATTCATTCAGTGGCCATTACAGTACGGATACTGGATACAGCCCAAACCAGACAGACCTTGTTCTGCTGCCCGTGGAACTGGTTCAGCCCTGTAGAAATGTTAAATTTTTCACTTGTTCTCCCTTCCAATACAAGCTGACAACAACGTAGTAAATCTTGGTCTTCAGCTTAAAACAACACTGATTTATTACAGACCCTCCCGAGTATTTGGCTCTTAGCAAAGAAAAATAATACATACATCAGTGGAAGGGTGTCTCCGTTTACCTGAGAACGCTTTGCCAGAAGATGAATTCCTGGCACAATAAGCTGGGTGGACGGAGGAAAGCTGGAAATACAGCAAGTCAATTCAGCATTGGTATCCACTTTCTCATACACTATTTTCTGTCCACAAGGCTCAGGGCAGTTCTACATATGTTACTGTTTATGTCATCTCATAGGCAGTCAACACATTTGAACATTAAAAAAAAAGATGCTCTGGGACTAAACTGATTTGACATGTATTTCACAAAGCTATCAAACCAGGTGATACACACAACTGACACAGGGAGGGAAGCCCTGCAACCCATGGATATGGCAACAGTGGAAATCATCTCATTGTATTGATCAGTGTTATAGGTCCAAGAACAAGAAAGAATATGAGTAAATTATTTCATGGAAAGCAGAGGTCTATGCCAAATAAAATCATTTCAGTGAATCGCTTCTCATTCTATCATTGTTACTTATTCCTAAACTGTAGAGCTAAGGAAGAAATTTTTTTCTCTGGTCAAACTTTAACCTCATAACATGGAAAATAGGAACTTGCAAGTTTTGAGTCCATCACTAAATAAGAAGAGATAATTAATTGCAGTATTTTGTCTGCAGCATACATAAAGCAATGGAGTCCAGATTCTGATTCGATAACAGAAGAAAATGATTTAAATACCATTGGTACAAACTATACAATTATTTTGCCATTAGAAACTACACTGAAGTTTTTTAAAGCTTATGTGGGAAATGTGATACAGAATACATGGCTAAATAGCGGGAACGCTGCTTTTTCCTTCCTTTACCAAGGAGTTGTTTATTTTCTCCCACCTACACTGTGCAGGTAGATCTCTTGCAAGGTGTTCTGCAGACAGTTCTGCTGTTAGTATGCCCCAAGTGCGATCCTTCTAGACCCTCCACTTCTAGTCCTATAGGTCTTCCGGTCAATGCACAGAGCAGAGATTGCTACACACACGGACTAACGCAGACCCAGATTTTCCAGAGCAGCTAGGGGAATCTCAGTAGCAACAACGGGCTAAGCATGTGCTCCTGAGCCAGGAAACATGACCACAATGCATTTACCATGTTGAACACTAAGTATTCAACATTTCAGAAACCAAACTCTTATTTCTCCTTTTTAACTGCACCTTAGAAAAGAAAAATATTATTTTTCTATATGTCTCTGATTAATTTGGATTAAAGTTTGATTAACAGAATTTTCTCCAATAACACTTTTTCAGAAATATAAAAAAAAATATCACTGAATCATAGAGTACTCTGAGATGGAAGGGACCCACAAGGATTATCAAGTCCGACTCCTGGCTCCAGATGGGACTACCTAAAAATCACACCACCTGTCTGAAAGTATTACCCAAATGCTTCTTGAGCTCCTACAGGCTCAGTGCCGTGACCACTGCCCTGGGGAGCCTGGGTCAGTGCCCGACCACCCTCTCGGTGAAGAACCTTCTCCTAACACCCAGCCTGACCCTCCCCTACATCCTTCCAAGCCTACTCTAATACTGTACAACTGAAAAGTCTGTGTTTTTTTTTCAGTGTCTTGTGCTGTGTTTATCATGATTATTTAGAGCCTTCATCTTGTTTAAACTTAAAATTATATGACCTATCTTTTCTACGTTTCAGACAGCATTGTTCAGATTGCTTAGATTTTTAGGGATTTTTTTTTTTAATGACTTTTTCACTATACATTTTAAAATGTACATCTAGCTTGATGCTCAGCTGGGAACATCTTACCCACATTTGCTATAAATGTATCTTCTTAGGAATTATGCCTATGGGTCAAGAGCTTGTTAAACATCTTCCTCCCAAAAGTCACAAACTGGCATTCAGTTACAAACAAACAGACAAAGCAACTAACTACTGCAATGAGAGGTTAAACACCTCTAAAAAATACCTCATACTACAAAATGACAGCGTAAGTTTCTTACCAGAGGAGAAAGTTTTTAAGTTCTAAATTACCTATCTCAATCTCATTTAAGATAAGAACAAAGGTTTTATTGGGGTGAATATGGATAGGTTTTATCAGTGAATATAGAGATATGAATCTTTTTAACCCAGACCTTTGTGGGCTAGACCATAATGAGTACCATAAGTTAGATGTTACATTCATAGGACTGGCCCAGGTTTGCCGGGCTGGGTTAGTTATAGAACATTAAGGATTGAAGTTGAGATATGTTCATACATTAAAGCTACTGAGTCATGAATATTTTTAAAAATGTGTAAGTTCAAATAAATTATATGAACCCAAGAAGTCTTTATCGGAGATGATTATTACTAATCCAAGGAAGGAGCAATCCAGAGATATCTATTTCATGACTTTTGATAAATATGTAAATCCAGATCAAAATTCTTCCTAGCAATTTAAAGAACACATTGGTAGAGTGAGATTCTGTTTGATTGGGTTTTGGTATTTCCCATTATTCTTCCTTTCAATTTGCATCTACTTTGCTTTCTCTGCTCCTTTTGTTTCTTCTTTTTCTCATTTTTAAATTCTATGACTAGCTGCCAAAAATTTAAACTAAAGCACAAACCCTGCCCACCCCATCCAAAGAAACCAAAACCAGCTGATCCAATAACAGTATTTTTTCCACTCAAGCCAACAAAATCATTGCATACATCTGCAGTGACAGGCTCTTCTGCTGAAAAAAAAAAAAAAAAAAGTTAAAGACATGGAATAATACTGCAAACCACTGCAATATAAATAGTGTACTGGCTGAGCAGCACACATAATGGCTTTCACTGGCATAACACACATTGCCAAAAAGCAGCAAATACTGTTCTCTGAACAGTGAAGTTCCCTGATGCTCACTGCTCCTGCCCAGCTAATCAGCTAGTGGAGTTTCTGTGAAAGGCAAAGTTCAATACTTATTTCAAATACATCATCCAAGCACACCATTTCTTCCCAATTCTAACTACATCATGTGAAGAGAAAGACTGAGGCTCTGAAATGCCTTTTTCAGTCATGGAGAAATGATGGACGCTCGGAGCCTCAGCAAACCTGAGCTCAGTGTTAATCACTCTGGGACACAGACTTCTATCATCACTCCGTTTGAGAACGGCAGGAAGCTTGCACTTTATCCAGCAACTGATGCTGTAAGCAGCAAAGGATCGTTGGTGCCCAGATTCACAATCAATAATGAAGGGCGGGAATATGAAGGCAGAAGAAACAGGGCAACGCACAACTGGATTAGACTTCTAGAGGACGAAGATCTTCTGTATGTATTGCCCAAATGCTGCAGTTTCTCTTTGTGTGTGTATGTTTGTACATATATACAGGCATGGGAGCCGGTAACATATGCATGATAAAACCTGTTCAAAGACAAAATTACTGAGTTCTGAGTTACCTACAAAGATTCCCACCATCACTCTGGTCACTACCAACCAGAAACCACAGAGGTAGCAGTACATTACTGCAAGCACAGCTTTACATAACATACAGAACATACCAGAGCAATAATTTATCCAAGAGTTGTTCTCCCTTCTTTTCGATTTGTTTCTGTCTGCATTAAATAGAAAGCTACCACAAATCCAATACAATCAAGGTAAGATTTCTCACATAGATTGGCAGACTGAAATAGTATTCAGAGTCTTCAGTATGACACATTTACCTGTCTGCATTTAACCAAACTATGTTTCACTATTTCCAAGTTCACAGACTACTTTGTTGACAATTATTTTCCTTCTAAACTGATTTCCTTCCAAACTTCCTTCCATTCTTCCATTATTTAAGGGCTTTAACTTCTAGAGAAAATATCTGAGCATGAGTTGACAATGTATTATGCAAACTAGATATTAAAGATCTTTCTGGGTGATATTGGCATGCACATATTCCAAGTTCAGTGAGTTTCAAAGGTGCATTTTTTCATTTATTATCCTATCAAATATGCACACAGTAACTTCAGCAGTTAACAGAATTTGTTGATTAACTTCAGTGAAGACAGAAACAAGTCCCACCCTAAATGCCAAAACACGAATTGGCTCCCTTTACAATGACTTATTGTCAGATACAGTTTAGAATACTGGTCACTCGAGAGAAGAAGGAATGTTTGGTAATTCAGCGGGAAGATAAAATATTTTCCATTTTCATACTACAGTGTGCCCACAAACACTGATGACTTGTTTTGTTTTGACTTTCTTTTCCATTCATTTAACGTGTCTTTCTCTTGACTCTGTCTCACACAAAATCTATTCCATGTGTTTGCAAGTATATCTTCATTATAGGTATTATTACTATTATTATTAGGTTTTAAAGCTCTTTATTCAGATCAGGTGTTACTACATATTGCTTTACTTCCTAAGCAAAGAGCCAGGCCTTTCAGCTTGTCTAAGGCAGCACAGTTGCAATGAAATCAATGGCACCATTGTAATTTACAAGCTGCTGAGGATCTGCCCCTGCTTGTTTGAACAGCAGCTTTTTTACATCCACAAGCACATACGCATAAAAGTCTGCTGGAAGTTCAAAAGCATTTTTAATTTTTGTGCACTTCTTTTCAAACACTTCTAAAGTTTTTTGGGCAGTAGAGAAAACACTTTTATCCAGCTAGGCTCCAAAGGTGTTTAACACAGTTCATTGCAGTAGGAGTGCTTAATGGGCATTTTCAGGCTGCTCCTTATCCTGCTCACAGGATCGTGAGGATCCAATTAATTAATGTCAGAAAAACACTTTGAAGATAAGAACTACTTTCTGAGATGCTTTTCTCAAGGAACCAAGGAGCTTTTGTTTCAGCAGCCAAATTCTGGATGGAGGCATGAAATACAAACCCATACACCGGTGTATTTCAGTAGAAAGCACCACAGAGAGAAGGTAAAGGAGGGCAGCCTTGCACAGCAAGGAGTTTTAATCACTGCTCTCACCTCCTTTCTGAAACTCCTTACCATGCTGAATGGATTGTAAGCACTAAACAACTACACTGACATTGATTATTAGTTTTAAAAGGCAGTGTCTTGAAATTCTTTTGGAACATCTTAATAGTCTATTAAAGCCTGGGAGCCTTCCAAAGAATGAGAAACTGGGGCAGCTCTGCTTCCACGCAGAGGCAGCATGCATACTAAGCCTTGCCCAAGTGGAAAGGTCTGGCCTCTTACTGCATTTCCTCAGAAGGAGATCAGTTCTAGGATTTTTCTCATACTGATTTGGACTCTGAGAAAGCTGTTATGATGACAGTCAAGAGGTTCAAAATAAACATATAACCCAACTGAATCCTCCTAGTCATTTCTGCTGGGAATGCAAGCATGCAACCTTTGGTAGCACCTTCACTGTCATCTTGGTAATAAAAGCAACATTTTGTGAAAGCCAGCACTTTGTAAAAGGTTGGTATAATTTCTCTCACACACAACATGCAAGAACAGTATCTGTACTTCAGACACTTAATATTAGACAATTAAAAACACCTTAAGTTGCCAGAGTTAGGATGTATGCAGGACAACAAAACCCCACTATTGTGCACAATGAGGTAGAGTAGAAGATTAATTCTTACTAATGGTGTTACTGAGCTGCCTTACCAGGAAAGAAGAGAAAGACCTGAGAACTGCCACCTGGACATTAAAAGCTGTTATTCAGTACTTTTTATGGGGCGAGGGCCCTGGGACAGGCTGCTTTGTACTTGAGGAGGAAAGAAAAAAAATGAAAACAAAAAAACCCCACCACACACACACACAAATAAACAAACAAAAAAAAAGTAACATGTAGTTTTTAACCCTTGTTAAAATCTAAATCCAAAGAGAATTTTACTTTATGTATATAGCCTGCACCAACTTTAAGACCCGGGTATGCCAGAAGGAATGAGCACCGGATAATGACTCTTGTACGAGCAGATGCCATGTTCAGTGCTTACTGTTCAATCTTGTTAATTTATTCTACCTCCAAGACATGATGAAAACTCAGAGATACTAAACGAAAATTGCACAATTCAACCAAGTGAAAATAAGACAACAGCAGCTACATCTATGACTAATTACACCATGTTCACCAGGAAAATCTACATCCTCCAATACATGAAGTAAATATACTAAGGTAATAGTAAATAAATGATGGGGCCTCCTTACACAGTTACATGCTATCTCCTCCGTAACAGTATTCATTTATCTTTACTTGCAGCACTCTCTGTTCCAGATTATTTTATGATCTAAGAGATGATTTAGTAACTCCTAATACTAAGGAGGTCTCTAAAATTCTTCAGAGCACTCACCAGCACCTGCAGATTAAGTCTAATGGAAATAAACCTAACTGTAATTCCGTGGCCTAGCCGAGTTCTGATATGCTGGATTGTGTGGATTTCATAGGAATCCTGATCACGTTACCACTGCTTTCTGCTTAAAAGAAGTGATAAAGACAACAGACTGCAAAAAGCCATCAATTCACCTCCAGAGAAGGGTTAAGTTGCCATTACTTCATCTGTATTAGGAGAGATGGAATTGAAACAAAACTCAAATGCTTACATCCCATTCCACACTCCCTGTGTTTCGTCCTTCTGAGGCTTTAGAGAATCTCAAAGGTAGGTTACTGAACTGTTCCATCTTTTTTCAGATACTTCAAAAATATATGCAAGGAAGGAGGGATGCTAAAGACATAGTATGTATTCTGAACTGAAAAACAACAGAGAACAATGGACGTTAAGATTCCTTATTTGCCTTGTTTCTCAGTTTAACTCTCAGCTCCAGCCAACAAAATCTAACTAAGGAACATGACTGGCAGGATACAGTATCAAACATAGTAAGGTGTCAGCCTCACCTGATTCTCAACAAATATTAAAAAAGTGTTCATTTTCCAAGGTGCATACAGACAGTCACACTCTTCTGAAGTGTCTGAATTGCTGAAATAACCGTCTGGTTTTATTTTACAATAGCATTGTGCTCTTCTTGTTAGCGTGCTTGTTTCAGAGTCTGTTAAGTAAAGATAAATAAAGGCAAATATCCTACTTTTGGCTGGGATGGAGTTAATTTTCTTCCCAGGGCCTGGTGTGGTGCCGTGTTTTGGATTCAGGATGAAAACAACGCTGATAGCACGCTGGCATTTCAGCTGTTGCTGAGCAGCCTTGCACAGAGCCAAGGCCTTTCCTGCTCCTGGTGCTGCCCTGCCAGCGAGGGGCCAGGGGGTGCCCCAGCAGCCAGGAGGGGACAGACCCAGGACAGACCCAAAGGGATGGCCCACTGCACGTGGCGTCCTGCTCTGCAACACAACGGGGGGAGCTGGCACTGCTCAGGGACAGGCTGGGCATCAGGCAGCAGGTGGTGGGCAACTGTACTGTGCAGCACTTGCCCTGTATAGTCTTTTAGCATCATTATTATTATTATACTCCCTTCCTTTTCCATTCTAGTGAACTGTCTTTATCTCAAACCACAATTTTTTACCATTCTCCCCCACCCCGATTCTCTCCCCCATCCCACTGTGTGTGGGGGGCTGTGTGGTGCTGAGCTGCCCACCAGGTTAAACCACAACAGCAAAGAGCAAAGACACAAGCTGCACCCACCTAACAGCTTGTGAAAATGCTGCTTTTCTTTGCTGTACAGTCAGCGGGCATACTTCTCCCTGGGTTATGGGTACACACCTCCCATGACACGTGAACTACCACATGTAGTTTGTTGCAAAAAAGCACTTGGAATGGCCACCATCAGTACAATGCAACTCAAGATTAATTCCACCACATTAATAGAATGTTTTATCTTTTTAAATAAAACTACCTACCATGTTCATGGTATGTATGTATATATAAATAAATAAATACATATAATTGGAAGAAACTGGTAAGTTCTTAGGATAACATGCTTTTTTTCTATGACACTTGAAAAGTCTTGTAAATTCTACTTATGTTAAAAATATGACAGAAAATGGTGGTGGTGAAAAACTTACAAACTCTTAACAAATATTTAAGACTGCATCATGCTTTTTTCTTTCTTCTTTTTTCAATAAGACAACCAAGTATTATCTGCTTATAATGCAAATTGAAGCTCAAATCAATCCTCCCAGCTTGTCATTCCCCTGTATTAATTAGGTTTGGGGAAAGAATGAAATAGTATTTGGTAGAAACAACAAAAAAATCAGAGCAAGTTATCATTCTGGATATATGAAAACCTCTCCTGGCTCTGCCAGACACTTAAGGAAAAATCAATCCCCCCAGCCTTCTGGAATACAAACCTAAAAGAGAATGATGAAGTGTTATGACAGAAATTCAACAGTAAACTTATAATTCCACTTATTGAAGGAATCTTTATTCTGCAGACTGACTGAACATCTGCAGACACATTATACCCTAAGACATTGTTGCCTTAGGTCCTTACAAGCAATTTAGAAGAAAAATGACAGAGCCTCTTTTTGCCAATAAAAATGTATCCCTTCCCCAAGATTTCCAGAGCTCTGCTATTACTTCTCATAAATGTTCTCATGTTTTGGGTAGACTACTTCTGCTCAGTGAAGCAGCTGTTTACCTGCTATGTTTATTAGCAGAAAGTGTGCGTGCATGTGTGTGTGTGTGCATGGAGGGGGGGAAGCTGCCTGAATTACCCTTAGAAAAGAAGACAGATATCTAACTTAATAAACCAGAGATTCAAGTATGACTGTAATCCAAATATTGAGAAAAACAGTGCTCATTATGCCAAAGATAAACAATACGATGTTTATGTGGAGATAACAAAAAAGATATTATGTACTGTTTATCTGAGAGTTTAATATGCAGAGTTCGGTCCTGAAGGCATGTTCATTTGAAAAGATTATTACTTTGCTTACTTTTTGCCACTGCCTTTTTTAATTGCTGTTTCCACAGAGCCCATCCCTGCTGACAGTGCAACCTCTTTGTCCATATCAAGTATTTGACTTAGCATTAAAATCTGACGATATTGCCCCAAAGAAAGTCCTGCTGCTGTTTCAGTCCTTTCTTTAAAAAGCAAAACCCAAGCCATTTGGGTCTAATAATAAGTTTCATGAAAAAAAAAAAAAAACTCTTCTACCATGACATGATTATTTCTTGAATCTGTGCTCTGGCTGCTGCACCCCCCTGCTCCAGATTAAATTCACTTTTGTCATCTGAGGACTCCACAAGCTCAGCACAAGTGTGCTTCTCCATCACTGACAGCTTCTAGCGGGGCCCTACATGCACCGATATGCCTTAACCATCCCAACCAGCCTCTCCTGGGGCCTTCACCCCCACACCCCCTGCCACCCTAAGGGGCTTAGGGCTCCATTTCAATATAGGTGTCCCTCTAGATGGTCCTGATCTGATGCCATAGCACCCCTGGACCCTTCTCCTGACTGGGCCTCAGAGGTATGTTGCACCCTCGTGTCTTGCCCTGCCTCTGGCCCCATCTCGCTGTTGTGACTGGTGTGCGGGGACAGCCCCAGGCCTGACTCTTCACCTCAGTGTCTCCGGGACCCTGGGCAGGAACATCGGTATTAAGCCGGGGTTAAAACATTGACTGTTGCAACATGTTGCTTTCATGAGCTTTTTTTTTTGTGATTATTTTAAATAGAAATTTCCATCTTTCTTTCAGTGTTGATTGCTGTTTTATGACCAGATGATATTCAAACTTTTCTATCTCAAGGCCCCTAAGCCACGCTCAGGTTAGTGCTGCCAGCTGGCCACCTTTGCGAAGGAGCTCACCTAAAAACATCTAATCTTGCATCAGACATTCATCAGATCCAGAACGAAGGCACACTATCAACATTTTTGGAATTACAGCAGTTTAATTATAAAACATCTATAAAATAAAAGGAGCCTTGACTGTGGGTAACCACCTCTACCATGGGTACAGACACAAAAGGACGATTGGATCTGTAAGGTCTTTAAGTGCCAACATTTTTCCGACACAAAGCACTTGAAGTAATACTCGGTAGAAAACAAAGACACTGAGCAAGTTAAGAAATAAAGGATAAAGTTTAATCTCCCTTGACTAACTCAATCACACAGTCTATAAATCAAGTTTTAAATCCCCATATATACCATGTATTAGGAAAGCCTTGGATTTCTTTTGGAATTTAATGCTGCAATGTAAAAATATTCTCTGCATATGAAGTCTCTTTATTGGATACAACCATGAAGCCACTAATCATGTAGAATTTCTACTGGCCGATTATTTTACTGAAAGAGATTTAAGAAAGGGTAAGAAACAAAAATGCTGAAACTCCGAAGTTCAATGTAAAATCAGAGAAGCAACAACAACAATAAAAAAAGATAAAAATATTTCTTCTATAGAATCAGTGATGTCAGAACATATTCTATCTGACTAGATCAAGGTACACTTAAGGAACAAAGAAAGAGGGGTTTTGCTATCCAAAAGAGAATTTTGCTCAGAATAAAATAAGATTAGGGAATCAAAGAATGCTGTTTAGAAATGTCAAAGACAATTGAAACCAGGTTCCCAGACATTTTTTCTTAAGTTTTGTTCTGTAGCATTTGAACAACTATTTAAATAAGTAACAACGCCTCCTCTTGGCAAGAAAAAGAAGAAATATGTTTTGATATGATTTGGGAATTTGTCTATGGATAGCTTATGAATTTGGACTGGTCTTGTTCAGTCATTATGTACAGCTGGGTCTGAGTACAAAAGTCATTTTTAATTATTTTTTTTTTTACGAAGGGGATAGTATTGTATCTAACACACAACTAGAGAGGTAAGATCACTACACTGTGATTACAACTTTAAAAAAGAAGAACCTTAGGCAAAGTAGTATTTACTCTAGGTAAGAAAACAACTAAGCAACAGATAATTATTGAGGGACTTTGATCAACTCACAAAACTGATGATTTCCAAAGGACATACACCAATCCAAAAATGGTCCCTTGCTGGCCATCTTACAGCCAAAAGAAGAATGGAGTGAGAGCAAGAAGTCAGCGGAATTAGTGAGAGGAGAATCCATGTTCCAGAAAAAAAAACGTATGCAAGAGGCAAGGACATAGATCCCCTTAACAGGCCTGACAGGAAGCCAAAGAGATCCCAGCAGTGGTGAGGACACTGACACAAGGAAGTATGTACAGATGTTCTACCGTGTATTACTTGTAGCGTCTATACTGAGGTGTAACTCTTATTAAGTAATACTGTTGTTGAGTTTTTAAATGTTAAATGTGTTCTGCACATGGACTACTGTAATCCCTAAGGAAGTGAACAAATTACAGTATACAAAACAGTACCTCAAGAAATGAACGTGAATAAGTACAGTCACGACATGGAAGACGAAGAGAAAAGCTTTCTCTATTTCATGCTACTGTAAGAAAGATAGCATGAGCCTGTATTACGTCCAAGTGGTGGAAAAAACAAACCAAGCAGAAAAGGATGAAGCCTTCTGAAACATTTCAAAGGACATTTCAAAGTCCTGCAGATGCTCCAGCACACAGAACCAAACAGAGCAACCTGATGGTCATCAACTAGAAAACAAAGACAAATAGAAAGATTTGAGATCTATAAAGTTCAGATTAACTGGGTTTAGATAAATTAAAATTTTCTCTGTTGTTCAAGTTTCTTTGCCCATCTCTCATTTTTTTTCATGCATTTTCTTTGAAATGTTGCATCCAAGTTCCTTGGTTTTGTCCATAACTGGAAACATAAGTATAATCCAAACATTGCAAGAAAAGCTGAACTTAAAGATTTGGGGGTCTGACAAGAAGCAGGAAATACCGAAAGTCTTGCAACAGAGTTAGTTCTCCAGAGGCTTCCAGGCCAAGGGGGTTTGGAAAGTTATATAAGCAACCAGACTGCTGGGTGCTTTACACGCCAAACTGAACAGCCAGCCTTTCTGAGTTTCACTATTTTGCATACTTTCCTTTATCCCTTTCCCTTCTGTTCAAAACAACCTTTCCATATTTCAAGGGAAGGAAGAAAAACACAACACATTCCTTTAATACAGAACTTATGAACCAAGCGCCTCAGTGGGACTCATTGCTGCTGGCCATCGTTCAGATGATGTATTTGCAGGGCAGATCATCAAAGCAACAGCAGGCTTCAGCTGGTGTGCTGCTGTAGTGATAGCTGTTTTTATAGGAACATTGCTTACAAGCAAATGGGAGAAAAAAAAATAACACCGCTTTTGTCAAATGCTGACAGAACCAGGAAACACAGGAAACAAAAACACTATGGGTTCCAAAACTGGTCATGACTGCTGTCATCAGTGAGCCCATATGAGCCAGAAAGCCTAGCCACTGGGTGCTAGGAAAAGATATTCCTATTCTTCAAGATGCAGAGTAAAAAGAGAACAAAAAGGCCAGGAAGCTATGTACCTGAAAAAAAGAAGCAACACAGAGAACTCTCCTTGAGAATCAGGAGAAATGGAAAGCCACCAGTCACCCAGGTCAGGCACCCAGGCTTCTCCCTCAGCACCCCAGTTTAAGGGCTCTCTCCCAGCAGATCTGCAATCAGCAAGCAAGGAGAAACTCCTTCAGAAGTCTGTATGAGAAAACACCAATGGCAAGGTACGTGCAGAAGACTGCTTTGTAAGACAGTGCTAGAAAGCTGTGCTACAGAGGTTAACTCCACCATTAAAACTTTAGCAACTTTCTTGAAGCCAGGGAAAAGAGTATTTCCCTTCACCCAGAGAAGTAACATGGTCTGCCCTTTTTTAAGCTCTGCCACTTAAAAGCTAGTTCATTCCTTTTCATACATTGAGAATGCATTTCTTCTGTGTTTTCAAAATGTGCCTGGAACCCAACAGATCACTACACAGAGTGTTAGGTGTCAGCACGCTGTTTAATGAAGCCAGATGGGCAAAGGTCACCTCGGAACTTACTATAGTAAGATAACCTTGCCAGAAACTTTAACATGTAATTATTTAAGCAACACAAGTGTTGAAAAAAATATATGGTCAGCAAAGAATAACATCCCAGCTATATTCTGGTTCAACTACAGGTCATTAGACTAGGTAAGATTCTTGAGCAACTTGAATTCAGTGGAGTTGAATTCATTAACACCAGGGTTGAATTTCATCCAAAGTCTTAACGACTTTGAGGGTTTTAGTAGTCACCCTAGCCAAATACAACACACTGGCTACAATAAGACAAATATTCTAGTGAAAGAATCTCTCTCCACAGAAAATTGTTTTGAGACTATGTTAAGGACTGTAATTCAAAAATTCTTCTAAAACTCATACAGAATTGAACCTGTTGAGACGCTCCAAAATTGATTAAGCTTCTATTATGTGTGTCCATTATGCAGAATCAGAAAATTTCTGACCAAAAGCAAAGTCTGAAGCACTGCAGAAAAAGACATAAGCTTCAGAGTGGAGAGGAGCATAAAACAGAAGCAAATAAGCAGAAGTTATCAGGTGATATTACTATTACCATGATTTAAAGGAATGCTTGTTTCTGAAAATATTTTATAAAAAAAGAGGTTTTCCTCTTTCTGTGTAGCAGTTCTGGACTATTCAGTTCAATATTCAGAAATAACTACAAAGCAGATTTGCTAGAATTCCTACTAATAAAAAGCGTATTTAAGGAATATTAATTCAAAATGTCATGGTTAACTTTACAGAGAGGTTTCAACTGCCTGTTCAGCTAATAATAATTTACTCCAAAATTTCCTTAAGGTTTGATCTTTCTGTGCTTACTTGCAGCATACTTAAGAAGTGATTCTTTACATCTTTTCTTCACAGTTTGGAGAAAATTTCCTTCATTTGTACAACATGTCTTTGCTGTTTAACTCCAGCAGAGAACAGGCGAGAGAAACAAGGACAAAAGGTTAAAAAAAAACAAACAAAACAAAACAAAAAAAAAAAAAAAAAAAAAACAAAACAAAACAAAAAAAAAAAACAAAAAAAAAAAAAAAACAAAACAACAGTTCTTCTAACCTAGGTATTGTAGTTACATAGTTTATAAGTAATGCATACAGTAAGCTGTGAATGTGAGAGAGAGACACTCGAACTCAGCACATCCACTGACATATATAGAGATGCACTCGATGAGGAACGTACACCACAACATAACGTACAAGTCCCTGTGGGGAACTCACAAATCCATCACAATAAACGCACGTAATAGTATAGGTTTGGGTTGCTCTACTTTGTAAACTCAAAGGAAGAAATTGCAAAATTTGTTTCTGCACAGAAATGGATGGATTATTAATAGTTCACTGGCAGCTGTCACTACTGATTTGGGACAGCCACTGAACCTAACATGCACCAAAGCACTGTAATATAGAAGTTTTCTGCATGCTGATCTCTTGTATATATGGTAACAGAGGAAAAAAACAACCGAACAAAACCTCTTCTCTTGTATATTTTTGCACATTAATTCCTAACCCTGAAAATTCATATGCATAACCTCTCTTCTCCATATTACTGTAATGTATCTGTTGCAATGTTTTTGCACAGCAACCTCATTATTGTCTTGCAAAGTAGAATAACATAAGACTAATAAGAACAACATAACAATATTCAGTAAGACCAATTAAATAAAATCAATAATTAAGTGTAGCAATTGATCTAAATAGCACCACGTCAAGCAAATCAATGGCTTTGTCATGAGTGATTACATATAAATTACAAAAC
Organism: Aythya ferina; assembly: GCF_964211825.1. Taxonomy (NCBI): domain Eukaryota; kingdom Metazoa; phylum Chordata; class Aves; order Anseriformes; family Anatidae; genus Aythya; species Aythya ferina. The sequence goes on along the minus strand of NC_140307.1, from coordinate 17,153,996 downwards.
TTTTCATATGACCACATGCGATACAGTGGTGCCTCTAACAATGCTTATGTTCTAAATTCTCTCCCCGTGTTCTAATCCAACTCCTTTATTTGCTGGAAATTTGAATCCCTAAATTGATTTCAAAATGTTATTTTAAACTCAAGAGATGCTAATGGTATTTCATCATGAGCCATGCTGTTTGAATGTTGTCTGTGCTGCAGGGGATTCTGAATCAAAATATTTTTCAGATAAGATTTTCACAGTCCCTTTAGTACCAGCCACTGTTGTTTTCATATGACTAATTCCTTAAATCCATATTCAGGTTCAGACTAATATTCACAAGAACATCATTAAAATCTCTTGGTCTTCTGCTTAATCAAAAACCAACAAACAATAACGTATACCTCCTATTTCAGTCACGAATACTGTATCCTGGCATATGCTAAGAGGAGGTGCTAGAAAGCCAAGAATCATTTTTACAGAAAGCATGGAAAACAGATTAGATTCAAAGACCTAATCTCATTTAATAAATGAAATAACTTAATGCCATAAAAAAACAAAATGGAAATACACAATTACATACCATGAAGGAACCAAAAAAAGCTTTACAATTAGCAGTTATATAAATTTCCCCATAAAATATCTCTGCAGTAAATAACATTCATGTAGGGCACAAAATGTTAAGAGACCTGCCAAAGCTCTAATATATAAACTTTCCCTTCCATAAGGTCTCATAATCGTTTACTGCTAATGATGGCAAACGGTACTTTTTGAGAACTGCATTTCAGAGTCACATGTCCGCAGAGTCAGAAACTACCAGATTCTTTCTGATCATAGTAAGTTCACTACACATGGTCAACGTATTTCCAAACACTTCATTTTCAACCACCATATCTTTCATTCTTTGATTAGGCTAATTTTCATTTTTTACTGTTTGTACCTCCTTCCCATTGCGTGCTCTTGCTATTAAGGCTACAGCTATGAGTAACAATCAACATCTTTAAATTAGATTCACAACACCCACCATACAAAAAAGCACTTTCTGAATAATGACAACAGGTTCATATTATTTGGATTTACATTTTTGCCATTATCCCAAATAGCAATCCCAAAGATGCTAGAATATTTATTAAAAAAACATGTTTTGCAGCATAAGTGCTGAAATTTACTGGTCCCACTTAAGGTATCATGGCCCTACTTAACTTGATGGCAAACTTCCCATTTCAGTGTATGAGAACTGGCCAGCTGTTGATTACCAGTGGGATAAAAAGTATGTCTTTGTCTCTTTCCTATACAAGACTAGCATGTGACCGAAGTGCTTTGCCAATGGAAAAGTCTGTCTAAGGTCAGCAGTTGTTGCCCAAAGGTCTAACAGATCAGCCAAGAAGAAAATATTGCTGAAAACTATGTATGGAATGACTTGCTCCTCAAAAGTAGCTCAGAACTGTACAGTCTATAGCCTTGTTTAGATGTTATGGAGTGTAAACCTACATTGTAATACATGTATGTAGCTTCTGCTTCAAACTACTAGAGTAAATATACAGACTGATTAATGCATTATGAATAGTTGTTAATAGCTATTTTTTAGGCTGGTTAATACCAAAACTGGACAAACAAAAAATACAAGCTGTCTCCAGGGAAAAAATACTTCATCTAAAATAGCATAGGTCACTAGATGCACAAGAAATCTACGATTTGGTAGATTCTGTAAAACATCCGTTGTAAAGTTACATGAAATATGCTTGAACAACCACTGAGACAGCCCATCTCCATCATTTTCAGCATCATCACTAAAACTAGACTTTTTACAAGGGTTGCAGGTTTTGCAACAATGACCAATGGATTATAAGAGGAAAGTTCACAAATGCAGTATGGAGAAACTTTCAGGTGTTTAGGTGACTCTTAGTTGAGTTTGAAACTCTAAAAACAACAACAAAAAAAAACAAACTTTCTTGTCTGCTTTTTCTAGCACCTCCTGATTTTACAGAAATCTGAAATAATTCCTAGTAAAAAACACACTTTCCTGGCTGCTTGATTGCTTAGTACTTTCAACAAAGCAGTGAAGAGGTGTTTAACTGTGTAAAAACTGTTTAATGAAACCACGTGGAACTCAGATGGTCTCCGGAACAGAGACAAGCAGGATAACTCAGATTCCCAGGAACATCTGCTGACATCTTTCAAAAAAAACAATTGAGTGACCTTGAGCTGATTCATGATTTTGCATAGAAGAAACCATGAAATGTAAAAAGTGAAAGGAAAAAGAAACAAAACCAACTGAACTAATATTCTTCACAAGAAGCATACTGCTTACAAGCAGTTCTCATGGCTACAGTTGGACTATGACAGAACAGGGACCTGAAATTTCAGTTTTGCAAAGCACTCAAGTGCATGCTTAAAGGAATGACTGCTTGGCTGATACTTTTGTTGTTGCTGCAGCATAAGGAAGAATTAAAGACTATTTGCCATTTTGAAGATTCATGACTTCTGCTTATTACAATAAATATTGATAAACCAGTAAATACCAGATCTGAGTTGTCAATTTTCCCAGCTGTACCAAGGTTTTGTGATCCATAAAACTGTCAACACCTACATTGTGAATGCTTTCATATCAGTGCGAAATGTGTGACCACTAATAGGCCAAAAACACTATTTCCAATTACCATTTCACTGCTGCAATGCTACAATGCTTGGTAGACCTTTTTCTAGTTTCAGTTTTCTGATCTGTGTTCATTCCCGTCCTGGAGCAACTACACCTGCCTTGATAAACTGAGTTTATAATGTTATAGAGTAAGCAGAGAGGCTGGAGTCCTTCTGGAAGGAACTGCTGCACCAAGAATCTGTAACAGGAGGGAGCTGGTAAATTTAGCAGACTAAGTCCATACCAGCAGCTTTAAAATGAAACATATGTAATGGATAAAAAAGGAAAAAAAAAAAAAAAAAAAAAGACGATGGCATAAACAAAGAGCTCAGGGGATAAGGAGTAGCATGGGAAAGAAAAACCTTGGAACTTTCCCATACATGCCAACAGTCTTTATTTTTAAGCAAACGTTACTATTTTTCTGTTCTGCCAATTCCAAAAATGTTCATGTGGCTCAGAACATTTTTAATATCACTAAGGGAACTTTTCTGCCTGCTGTTTTTCAAATACTGACATGTAAATCTGTCAAAAAAATTATCTTCAGTTTCATGATTTTATAGATCAGCAATGTAGCAACTTTCACTGGCCTGCCAAATAAGCTGCATTCTCACCCATTTGCTACCAAATACAGCGTCTGTAGAAGCGCTTTAGACAGAACAGTTGTTTGCTTTCATCATCCAACAAGTTAGTGTTCACATGAAAAAATGAATGCTGATGTGTACAGGTGCATACTGTATCCAAAAGATATTTGAATGAAACCATGACAAATCAGAACTGATAATCAGTTCACCCTACAAGTGGTCTCAAACTTTTGTCATTTGTGGACTGTGGGTGGCTTATTTCTTCACTTTTTTCTATTATTTCTTCACTTTTGAAGGGTCAGATTTTTGGTAAATGTATGGAGTTTGCATTATAGTACACTCTACTTCCCATAATAAACTCCCATCTACAGGCAGATGTTTCTGTAAAACCAACAGAAAGAGGAGAAGGAGAGGGAGAGGATTCAATAATGAGCACTTCACTTTCTTATACTTGAGCAACTTGAGTTGTAGCCAAGATACTTAACAACCAGAAGTGAGATAAAGCAGCTGTCAAAAAGAATACTGGGATTTTAAACTTCCAGTACAGCTGGATAGTTCTAGTAAAAAGGACATGGAGCTTGCAATAAAGGCCTGGCGTAGCTACGTTTTTATTTTTTGCCATGGTAATTCTTAAAAGAGCTCTAAGGACGGACTAACAGACGAACAGCAATTAAAGTGGTGGGAAGGGGGGGAATTAAAAATCTGAACTGACACTTTTCTCCCAGACCAGTCAGCAACATTGGCTCCCAAACAGAAACACGAATGTAAACAAACTAAGGGCTCTGTAAACTGGGAACATGTGAGGGAATAACAAGGAAACAGAACAGTTCACAAGTGCACACAAGACAGAAGTACATCTGCAGGAGTTTCCACATAATCTCTAATTTGCAGCATGCTATACAGCTTGAGAAATACATCGCAAGACACCATGATGTCAATATAATGTTCCAGGATCCTCTATGGTTTTGCATTAAGGACCTGCTTCAGTATAAACAACTATATAAATAATCTTGTGTTCTGAGAATACCACCCCAAGGTCACGTTATCTCAATACAATTTCGGCGTACTTTTCATGTTAAAAGAACTGCCATTCTTAGGCAATCAGAAAATGCTCTTTTCTCCTCTAAGAACTTTGATATACTTCACATCAATGTGCATGCCCCTTTGCTGGACTCTTCTACGTTCAGACTAGGTTTACGATGTGAGGAGCATAATCACAACAAGAAGTCAACTAATAGGAAATGCCAAAACCAGTTCATATGGACAGGGAATGATGGTAACAGATCCACAGCGTCTGACATGCAAGTTCAAGACAGAATTATAAACTGTGAGTTAGTTCTGATCAAAATGCCCATTTAATGAGCTTCCTTTTCATTTTCTGACATCTGTTTCACACTACTTAGAGCCTTCCACCCAGTTGCACTAGCTCACAAAGAATGTTTTGTTCACTGAGATACAACTTACCCAAATAGTTGTTGCTCTTTGACATCTCGGTAATGTTGATTTTAGTAGCTCCTTCAGGAATTTCCACTATCTTGTGATAGCCAAGATTTGTTAGCGTGTGTTTGAAAACTCCAGACACAACCTTGCAAGCGGTGTTGTCCCCTCCACATATTCCACACTTGTCAATCACCTTGTCTGAACCCAGATAGTCATCACAGCCAATGCTCTGCAAAATAAAGTAAGATTTATTTTTCCAACATCTTACAACTGCAGACTTCAGACATAACAACTGAGGACAGCATGACTTTTATAGAAGATTAAATCCTGAAGATTTTCTGAATTACTACTTCAGCAATTTCTTCCCTTGTTCTTCTGCATGAAGAAAAGCAATAAGAAATAGAGGTTTCACAGACTCAGGGATTTCAAGTTAGCCTACTGTTTTTTACAGTTTGTTACCAAAAATGCAAGAACATGCTAAATATCACTAATGCATTTATCTTTCCTGATTACAACTGTCATACCAATAATCTCTTAACAATGCAGCTTCTGTAGCTACTAGTCGGGAAAGAGATCAAGTAGATCAGTAATTCTGTTATGACCCCAAATGTGCTTTTTACACAAGTAGACCTACTTTATATGCAGTGTCATCTTAATTTCCTCCAAAAACGAGTACTGAGACTATTTTCAACAGAAAAGATTTCCAGAAGTCTTTATACCATGTCCAGACAGCACTGAAGCTATTGCCCCATGCACTGAGGAGAAGAGTGGCACAATCCAGTCTTCAGCCAACTCAGTAACAGCCAGTTGCACACATGCACAAGAACTTCTCATTTCCATTCAAATAAGAAAGAAATATTATATGAGCCAGAACAGAAGAACAGAAGCCTATCACATACTTCATGAAATGTAATAACTTGATGGAAAATGTTCAATTACAGACAGAGTGTTGCTCTATTATTACAAATTCTCAACAATACTTGCAAATATTTGATAAAATAAAAAGGTTCATTATTGGTTTATGCTTTTCCTGTAAGCAAATAGCCAAGTAAGAAGGGGAAGAAAGAAAGTTTTTTGATACCACCAAGTTGTAATATAGGGAGTTTCTTGTGCCTTGACATCACTGTATTTCTTTCCATTCCCAATACTAACACTTGGCCCTTGCTACAAAAAATGTTCTAAACTGAAAGCCAGAGTCTGTTTAGTTCCAACATAAATATTTAACACCCAGAAAGTTTTTTATGACTATCCAAGAATCACAGATAAAACCATCTAACTCATCACTGCCAGGATCATACAGGGCTTGACAATGATGCTTGTCATGAAGCAAGAGTAAGAAGACAATTCCCAAGCACTGCATTTCATGGCGGGATAACCTGATAACTCAGTACCTGGTGTATCCTATCAAATCTACCATGAACAGATTGTTCCATGATTTCAGCGATTTTTGATTTAAAGAGAAACATTTGGTTTAACATCTTGTACTTGCCTTGCATGGCAGAAATCTTAGCATCATGAATGTCATTTTCGTGTTTTGCCTTAAAATACATTTCCCTTACTAACAAAGTAACGTGTTTACTTGAACGCAGGAATTAGATCATTAGAATCATACAATATAATTTCAGACTTCCTAAAGTAATCAAAAAAAAGCGAGTAATATACATTAAAGACTGCTGCGCTTAATGACAGGTCAATTTCTATACTTGTTCTCCTGCAAAGGTATTTTGTTGAGAATATGTACAATTTCTCCACTACACATTTTTTGGATGGAAACTTACCAGTACTTACCATCAACCTATGTTATACAGTGGCTTTCAGGAAATTTCCACTGCCAGCAAGTTGTTTTATGGAGGAAATCCCTTCAAATATGAGGTGCTATTCAGTATGAATTGCTAGCATAAATGTTTAATGGTATTCTGCATCACTACTGAGTCCCATAAAGGTTAATATAATTTTCTTCCTTTTAGCAAATAAAAGAGAATAGAGAAAAATGTGTTTTATTCATTGAGAACATAATTCAGAACTACCATGGGGCACTGTGAACAGAACTACTTTTGACAGAAGGAATGCAACCAATCAGTACAAATGTGATTCCTTTGTAGGGAACAAATATCAAACCTGTTTCAACCTCATACATCGTTCTTAGTTAAGTATTAGCTGACGTACAAAACAGCTGTCATTCTTCAGCTGTACTACCTGGAATTCTTGCCATAGGGCACAAGAAGGGCCTGCATTGCAAAAAGTGCCTGTGATTTTTAAACACTCTTTCACAGAGGATGACTAAGAAAGATACAAAGAATGAATTACTGGAAACAAGAACCTAATAATTTGAAACCAGTAACTGGCAATGAGGAAACAGCCACAGAATCACAAGAAGGGTATAAATAAACCATACACATTACGCAGTGTGCACTCAGACATTTTACCTACCAACAGAGCAGGTATTTAGAAATAAATCATAGCTTTACAAAGAAAAGCTAAAAATCTTTACTGGGCTGCCTACTGAGACTTCTGTAGAAATTATGTGCTTTAAAGATAAGTATTGCAAAGATACCAGAAGGAAGATAGTTAAAATTAACACATTCTGGAAAACCTTGAGATTTGCTCAATACAGCTTAGGCAGGCATATAAAAATGACCTCTTTAGTATTTCCAGATCTGGCAAGGGTATCCTATATCAAGTATCTGTCCCACACGCTCTATGGCAATCTCCCATTCTCCTAACTGTAAAACCCATAGATTTCTAGCACTGACAGGTCAAAAGGTACTGGATACACCTGTCACTGCTCCAGGACTCAATATTTAATTGGTCTTGGGCCTTGGTCCAGAGTTAATTTTGGAAAGATGAAAGAAACACTTTTCTGACAAGCTGATTCTGTTTTCTTTCTGCTTTTAAAAAGCTGCTTGAAGCTGTTCAGAGGTTTGTAATGGTAGTAGTCATCCTGGCAAAACAAGGTTGGTAAACAGAATGCAACTATATCAACCAAAAATGTAGAATCCATGCAAAAGAAATGAAATTAACTATGGCCTCTCTGGGAATGAAGAAAGAGAAGAATAATTGTAAAATGAGGGGAAAAGCATTACGAATGCCTTTAAAATTAGTTTCATTTGGCTTTTCCCTAAACTCTAAAAAAATTCCCAAATACGTTTATTCAGCTCTATCCAAAAATGCTTGTTCAAACACAAAGAAATGATTCCCAAAATCTACAATCAAGCTAAGCTAGGAGTCAGAAAAGATGTCATAATAAACTAAAAATATAGCAACAATTGAAGAGAAAAAGTCAGAAACTAAGACTCTTAACATATATATATATTAAAGGGAATATTAAAGCCATTCAGGATAAAGTTGAAAGGTGATAAAAGCATGTAAACACAATTATTCTTCCATTATTTTTGGTCTTTTCTACCAAATGCTGGAGACTGAACTTTTTAACTAACCCCTGGTCTACACTGTTCATGTTAAGAGTATCATAACCCTCCTTTTGACCCTCCTTCCATTTGACCCTCCTTCATCCCCACTTAGACAAGCAGCTTCGTACATTCTAGTCAAATTTCTAAGGCAGCCTGAGCTTTTCTCATCATGCTATTTATCTTCTCCATTTATAGTACACTGTTTTCGCTTCCCAAGCCTTTCAAACAGAAATGGAGAGACGTTATCTCAGTAATTCAATCAGTAATGAAACAGAAAGAGTTGAATTTGCACCACAGAAATTGATTGTGGTGCCCAGAACACTTGGGTGAGGTAACCATTTGTAAAATACATAAAATAGCTTCCCAATACCTGAGATGCTAATTTGCAGACTTCCTCACTGATCAGGAATATAAATGTATTTTTACAAACATAAAGCTGCTGTATATTTCTGTAATAGCTTCATTTAAAAAACAACTTATCTAAAAGACAAATCAGCTTCTGTTTTGTGACAGAAAGCACTTCATCAGCAAGCCAAGGAAGAAATTTGATGTCCTGGAATTTTCATACTGGTTATGGCCTGCATATAGCCTGGAGATAGCAGGAATTAGCGATTGCATGTGCACAGGCAGTTGGAAGTTAGGTTGGCAGCTAAACAGCATATAAACAAACTGCATGGTATTTGTTTCTAGAGTACAGGCTTGAATCTGAGTTGATAAGAGTTGGAAAGCTCCAGATGCTCTAGAGAAAATCTAAAGATAACCAGCAGATACTTAAAATACCTTGAATCTAATTATCTTTAAGTTTATAAAAAGCAGAAAAGAAGCAGAAAATTATAACCTCTTTATTCCTCAGAATAAAATTTGGTTTTGTGCAGAAAGCAGAGAAATGCATGAGTCGGTAGGGGGCTTGTTGTGCCCAGACACTGGAGACCAGCTGCTCCGCAAAGTCTTGTAAACACACGGCATGGCTGGACCCACCCAGAGCCAAGAGATGTCACAACATCGTGTCCCACAGGAGAATACAGCTGCCACAAGCACGAGAAGCCTGAGGACATTAGAGACAGAAAAGCCTACCACACATACGTAGTCTTGCAGACTATGAAGCCACTCCCCAAAATACCACAGTCCATTGTCACTCGCAACAATGTCCCAACCAACGTATGGAATGAATGTGATTGAGCAATTTATGAGCTACAAATTCGTCACCCAGGGATGAGGTCAAGAGAAAAGGTGTAGAAGCAGCTTTTTAGATCTGAAAGGGTAAGACTGTTAGAATGACCTGCAGTCACAGGAGGTCTGCAGGAGAGCCTCAAACTCCTTCCACACACAAGTCCCAGTCCATGCCTTCATTCCACCACTATTTTTACTTGGTTTCCTGCATCCACACTTAAGCTTCTACTGATGCCTCACTTCTCAAGATAATTGTTTTACAAGTGGAACCAAGCTAAAGACTCTGCTGCTGTCTCATTTTCCCTGGCACTGTAAAGCCAACACAACCGTAGGGATGCGAGACTAATTCCTTTCTGGTTTGTGCATCAGCTGAATTATTAATTAGATGTCTGCTGTAGAACAATTACCTGTAGGAATGACACTTCAATAGCAGCCTAACTACGTTTTTAGGGCTCTTCTAATAGCTAGTATTGCCTGCTTCTATGAACATGTGAGGATCAATATAAAACTCTCTGCTACAACTTGAACAAAAAACTTCTACAAATACTTTCTGAGAAGCACTTCTTCCAGTATTTAAAGTTAGGAATATGCAATAGAGATTTTAACTAAAGTTCACTGAAATCCGTATGAATCTTTGCAGCTGACAGAGGCCTCAGGCAGAGAAGCCACCTAATTCTATAAGCTTCTCTTCTCAGTGCTCACTTCTGGTATTACTCATTTTGCCACTTTTTACACTAAAAGCATGATCTTGTTTCTAACCACATCCCAGGAGGGAAAAATACCAATTCAATCCTAGTCATTCTCTTCTCCTACCATTATCAGCCCTCTCTTGCTGTTGCTGCTCATCAATGTATTACTTACATTGCTGAGTAAACTGAGGATTCAACAGCTTTTTTTCTTTTTCTTCTCCTTCCTCTTTGCACTAACATATGCTTCATTTCAAATGGATATGGAATAGAGGGCTGATGAAGCTACCACAGTTTGGTAATGTTTTTGAACATGTTTGTGGTCATTTGTGATTACAGAAAATACTCAAATTCCACCATTCAAACTGGCTGCAAATGGTCAGAGAGATGGTTGGGACAACATGGAGGAGGGCAACGAAAAAAAAAACACATAGAAGAGAGCCCAGACATTGGCATGGACCTGCAGTTTCTTCTTTGCAAAAGTAATTCTCCTAATACTTGTTCAAGTCTAGGCAGACAACATAATTTGCAGACAACATAATTTTATTCTGAGTTCCTATGGTGCAACTTAAGTAGTACTTTTAAAACTAGCAACTTTCCGCTCCCTTCCACTGTTCTTTTTTTTTTTTTGCTGTTTTTTTTTTTTTTTTTTTTGAATTCATAACCATAAATGTTTCAGCAGATTATTGCAACTTAGCATAAATCAATTTACTTTTCCTATACATACCATGCTATTTGTACAGTTCATTCAAGACAGACAAGGCTTTCATTGTCTTGTTAAATCTTCACTTTAATTCCTAGTTAACATAATTTTGGTATTACTTAGAGGTGCTGTAACGTTTTTAGGAGGCATTATTTGGAAAGCCCACAATAGAGGAAATTAAAATCACTGGATTCAACAACTCTGTACTTTTCAATGACCTCTCTTCCATGATCCTAGGACCATATACCGCAAAGCTTTTATTGCATTGCCACGATTGAATTTTATTTATTAGCTTTTGGACATACCAACGCTTCTGTTCTCTTGTACCTATAAGCAAATGCTGAGAACCAAGGTTAGTTTGTTTAAACAGAGAGCTCTGCTTTACATGTAAGCTCAACACTGAAACGTTATGTGCATGCCGTGTCTGATTCTGAAATCCCACCTCTGTGACCTAACCGACACAAGACAGCCGCATGCATTTTCTGAGGCACTAATTTGTGAGTAGTGAGACCCACAAATTTCTGAAGTTAAGAGCCTCTGGGCAGGAGCACAATAGAAGTAAGAGCTGTTAAAAAGAATAAAATTAAAAAAACAAACAAACAAAAAAACAAAACAAAAAAAAAAACAAACAAAAAACAAACAAAAAAACACATTTATATGTAACATAGCACAAACTGTTGATAATTAAAAATTACAAATATTACTCCATGATACTGCCTAAATGACTCCCCTCAAGCCACTTGCACACTGGGACACTTGGGGTTGCAATGTCTAAAGAGCCTGTCAAATTATCAGACATCTCAGATCTGATTCCTATGACATTCCATGGATGTCTTGCTCCGGGAAAAGATGCCAGAAAACACAGCAGTCTCCCAATTACATATTCAGAAAGTACTCTGCCCCACCCCTTTACAGGAATTCCTCACTTTTACTCTTCAGTCCTTAAATAAACCCCTCTTTCACCTTCCTATCCAAAAACCATGCAGGAATTAAGTCAGCCATAGAATAAAGTTGCTCAGCTCCAAGCTTTGGTATTCTGTTTTCTTACCAGCAGCCAGTTACGGTCAGTTAAAAGATGACGTATTGCTTTCATATAAAATGTCTCACTTAGTGACCATGGTCTAGACACACGCAGCTGAGTGAATGGAGTGAGTTGTTGAGCCAATATATAGGCAGGGAACTCTGAAAGGTTTAATAAAAATGATCACCTCTGAATCTCTTCCAGCCTGCTCTACTCCCCATTTTTTTTAAGCACAGAATATTTGCACCAACAGTCCAGTCTTGATTTTTGGTCAGATACTGCAAAGCTTGTCCAACAGTATCCACTTTGTGCAAAAATGCATTTGTAGTACATCAGTTGCTCTTACCAAAATCCCACTGAAATCAGTGGAAAGGCTTCCTTTGAAATTAGTAGAGCAGGGCCTAGGAATATGTGTGAAAATGGGCATCTACTCTTGAATCCAGCAAAGTCAGCTGAATATGAGCCAGCAGTGTGCTCAGGTGGCCAAGAAGGCCAACGGCATCCTGGCTTGTATCAGAAACAGCGTGACCAGCAGGGCTAGGGAGGTGATCGTCCCCCTGTACTCGGCTCTGGTGAGGCCGCACCTCGAGTACTGTGTTCAGTTTTGGGCCCCTCGCTACAAGAAGGACATGGAGGTGCTTGAGCGGGTGCAGAGAAGGGCGATGAAGCTGGTGAGGGGCCTGGAGAACAAGTCCTATGAGGAGCGGCTGAGGGAGCTGGGCTTGTTCAGCCTGGAGAAAAGGAGGCTCAGGGGCGACCTTATTGCTCTGTACAGGTACCTTAAAGGAGGCTGTAGCGAGGTGGGGGTTGGCCTGTTCTCCCACGTGCCTGGTGACAGGCTAAAGTTGCGCCAGGGGAGTTTTAGGTTAGATGTTAGGAAGAACTTCTTTACCGAAAGGGTTGTTAGACATTGGAACAGGCTGCCCAGGGAAGTGGTGGAGTCACCATCCCTGGAAGCCTTCAAAAGACGTTTAGATGTAGAGCTTAGGGATATGGTTTAGTGGGGACTGCTAGCATTAGGTCAGAGGTTGGACTCAATGATCTTGAGGTCTCTTCCAACCTAGAAATTCTGTGATTCTGTGAAAGTGCCCTCTACAAAAGATACCAGTAAGTATAATTTACTGTTCCCGATTCACCAAGAATAGCTTGCTGAAATCTCAATTTACCTCATGGTCCTTGCTAAGTGTGGAGAATTGTCAGCTTCAAGTTGTGAGATTCATTGCAGCACAAATGCGCCGTGATTAACGGCCTGTCGGGGCCCTTGCACCTCAGACAGTAACTCAGGAGGCCCCCATGGGGACTGCTCACTGCCAGTATCTCATCTTACAAAGGTCCTAAACTCTGAAGGATCGTAACATTGTTCGTTTTCTCAGTTGGTTTATGGTTCTATTCCCTGGTCTTCAAATTTCATCGTATATTAAGCAAGCCCCAGTCCACCAGGACAACTCTGAAAGGCTAGGCCACACAGAAACGAAGCCTAGCGCTACCACTGCTGGCCTTTTTCATCCAGAGGTGCTTCATGAATACTTTACTCTTTTATACTTTTGCTGCTGGAGCTGATCACTGCCTTCATAGCCAGAAGCAGCAGCGTTATCAATCCCAATTTACCTAGGAGGTGTACCCTTTGGTATGACTCTCTCCTCTCCACTCAGGGAGGACCCTCGCTTTTCTGCTTTTCCCCCAGGTGTAAGCATGGCTGCCTAAAGATGGTCTGGATGACATTCTCCTCCTTAATACGTGAAGCCGAGGATAACAATCCAATTTTTCTTTGGCCACTGTTAAAACCTTTGACCTTCACACATGAACTTACTGACTGAAGCCCTATGGTTAGATAAAGATTATTTCTTTTATTGCTGTTTGTGACAGGTATTAAATTAGACATTAGTGAAGATTTTATGACTACTAGAGAGTAATAGCTAGTACATGTCAGTACATCCCATTCCTGGTGGGACTCCTACTAAGTGTACAGCTCATTGACCTGAGCTGTTTGTAAATCAGAAGAGTGATAACATTTCCAGGAACTACTTTCCATTTTGCTGACCCCTGAGGGAACCAAAGTGTACGTTCCTAACACTGTACAGCAAGCAAATTACACTACACAGCCAGCTTTTTAGGGATTTTACTGCACGAGGTTCAGCAGCGCATACCCTTCAATGGAAACAAACAAAGCGTTCAACACCAAGGAACCATGCCTTTAATTGTAAAGTGAGAGATGCCTCCAGAAGACTCCACGGGTAGAACACAACAAAGAGTAGAACATGCTTATTTTACTGTCCCACATCTCTTCAAAGTTACTGCCTAACCTTCACTTGCTTTACAAATAAAAGGAGCAATGTTGAGAATTTACACTCAACCACAGCCTAACAAACAATGTTCTAATGGCTCTCACTTGATTTGTGGTTAGCTATTACCATTATTTTTACCCAAACATTTGATCCTACTTTGGCTTTCAAATATTTCCTGCTGTCTACAGACCTAATACTCACAAATCTTTGATGCTATTTACAGCCCTCTACAAATAGATTGTGGTCACATCCACATGCCACTCACTGAATTAATCACAGATTTTCTACCTGCACAATAAATGTTTTCATTACCTATCCATGCATTATGTTGGGCTTTGTTTTGTCAGACAAATTTCGAACAGCAAGAAGAAATGAACTATTCATTTTTGACAATCTTAAGAATCCAAATGACATTTAAAGCATCTAGATATGCAGCAGTTTAATGAAAAAAGCTACTTACATAAAGACATATAAAGACCCTTTCACTAAGACATTCAATGGTTTTTGCTGGCTAGAGAATTACCAAAGAGAAGAAAGGTTTTATTCTTGTTACAGTGGAAAAAGTAAAGCAATCCAGGAAAAGTAATCATGTGAAAAGATGTTCTTAAAGATAACACCTAATAACAGCTAATAAAAAATGATTTAAAAATATAAAGCATGCATCTCACACTGATACCTCTGACAGTTAGCAAAACACATTTCTCTCACATGGCTTTTGTTCTAAGAAAAGATAGCATAAATGCGACTTGTAGCTCTCCCATACACAGAAACATCTTATGGTGTTTGAAGCCAAGCTAATTGCAAGCAGCACTGCAGCAACAAAGGAGCTGCAATTGAAGTAGATGCTTGCTGGCTAGAACTTCATCAAAGTAAAGATAGCTATTCAACTTTCTGACCTCTACTCTAGAAGTAGTTTATTGACAATGTTTGTTACTCAACTGTTTTTAAGCGACTATGTGTGTAGCATTTCAGAGTGAAGGAGATTAAGATGCCTAATCATCATATATACATTTCACTGGAAACAGGAAAATATATACAGAAGGTGAGGCCTTTTTCTTCATTTGATAGTATGCAATTCAGTCAGAATCACTCATTTCTGGCTGAGTTAGAAGAAATCTGTCTTAACCATTCAGCAGCCTCTAGGCACTGAAGGCAAGCACAAGCACACGACTAACACAGGGAGAGTCCAGTTTCACCATGCCTGGATCCTAGGGTCAGCCTGTTCACATACAGCTCTGTTGTTGGAGCACTCAGAAGTGCACCCAGGGCACTGGGGCTTCAGTTTTGTGTCTTTACATCTGCGAGGGGATCATATGGCTCATATTTGTTAAGTACAGGAATACTGACACTGAAAAACAAACAAACAAACAAACAAAACCCTACCTGAAAGTTTGGAATTTTTTTTTTTTTTTTCCATCTGGACAAAAAGTCTGCACTTCTTGGTTCCAGCTGTAGACAGAAAACACCTCAAGAACAAGTGCTTTTGCAGTATTATTTCCAACCCTCATAGGATGGAAGTGTTCTGGGTATCAGCAGATTCACAACGGCATCTTGGAAACATCTGAGGACTAATCTAAGACCAATGGTGGGATTTTTTTTCCACTGTACTTAAATGGATCACAACCACAACTCAGATGAGTACCTAATACTGGAGGTGTATTCAAAAGAAAAAAATAAACACAAACAAACCACACTCCACACTGAGAACTGCTCATAACTATTACAAACTGCAAAACAAACATGAAGATGGTGAATGCAATCAAGTGGAGCAATGTACAAGCCTCAGTCTCTGAATATATTAAAGATTTTCTCAAGCCAAATGTTCCAAGGAATGCTGAAAATACCTTTAACTCAGACTGAGTTATTTCTGCATGTCTTATCTTCGCATCAAAAACTGTATTCATATAAAATCTGTGTGCATCCCTATTTTGGAGTCTTTAGATCATGTTTATATTACTGACTTGGTTCACAGCAGAAGTGCAGTCTAAGTGACACTCAGTCTCTGCATTTAACATGCACTGGTTTAGCACAGAGAATAAACAAATTAGAAGCTCCATATCCAAAAGAAGCTCTAATGCTCATCAGGTAAAATAGGTTGCAAACAGTATTTATCACCTCTAGAATGCACTAAATGCATTAGTACGTTTAGTTCAAAATAAAACCACAAGGATAGCAAAGTTGCTATACCCATGAGACCAGACAAAATCTAATCTGAAATAAATATGCAAATCACATATAATGAAGCACTTGTGTCTGCCTGAATATACTGATCTGCTGCAAATACACCAAATTACTTCTTACCACAGATTCAGCAGAAATAAGCCAAGTTTATGCTTCTATTCACACAACTCAACTGGAAAAGTGGAAAACCATTTCAATATATAAGGTCAGATACAAACCTCCACACTTCACAATTCTTAAAGAAGGTCATCTTGTTTCCCAAAATCTCTACACAAAGATGACATGTAGGTTTACGATGTGGATCATATGGCTAAGGCCTTCAGAAATGCACATGGCTTAAATGTGCAAACATGAATTCAGCGACAGTGCGGCCTAAAAACTCACGAAGCAGTTCTTAAAATCTAGTCTCATTTGGCCTTGTTGGAAATGTCAAGAAACGGTTAAGTAACATGATTCAGTTGATGTCATTGCTGTTAACTCTATGCCTTTTTATAACACTTCTTATTTAAGTGGCTCAAGCAAATACTTAAATCAGCATTGCCCTGACCACTTCTCAGTATTAGCAGAGGGCTGGAGCCCCTCTCCTACGAAGAAAGGCTGAGAGAGCTGGGGATGCTCACCCTGAAGAAGGCTCCAGGGAGACAGCATTGCAGCCTTCCGGTATTTAAAAGGAGCTTATAAAAAGATGAAGAGTGACTTTTTACATGGGCAGGTAGTGATAGGACAAGGGGGAATGGTTTAAAACTAGAAGAGGGAAGATTTAGATTAGAAATTAGGAGGAAATTTTTCACTCAGAGGGCAGTGAGGCACTGGCACAGGCTGCCCAGAGAAGCTGTGGCTGCCCCATCCCTGGCAGTGCTCAGGGCCAGGCTGGATGGGGCTTTGGGCAGCCTGGGCTGGTGGGAGATGTCACTGCCTGTGGTAGCGGGTTGGAACTAGGTGGTCTTTAAGGTCCCTTCCAAACCAAGCCATTCTATGATTCTCTGATTACTGTTGGCAAGGAATACTATGCCCATTCCAGAATTAAATGAGAGGTCTCTGCAATTCTCTTCAAAAGCTTGATACTTCAGAAAACAAGTCTAAAACACTACATAATATATTTAAAAGCACGGCTATTTCCCCAATATAACATATCCACTCTTTAAAATCCAGTCTTTTAGAGCCCATAGAGTTTTCTCCTGAACTTTTACAATACCTACCATTATTGCATCCTGGTTTGTAAACATCATAAAGAGCACAAACAACAATATTGATGACAATATCAGGAAGAGAGCTGTAGAACACAAGCAGTCTCACTTCTGATTTAGGTTCAGGTTGGTCTCCTGAGCATTTACAGGCAAACATTCACCTCTATCCACATGGAATGAAAATCCTGCTTGCCACAGCAAATACGTAATTATGTGAAAGAAGGTCCTACATCATGATGCTCTTTTATTAATGCTGTGTAGGAAAAGCAGGTAGAAAAAGGGACTGGTGGATTTTCCAGTTTGAATGATTGAGGAATACAGCCCTGTTCCTTCTGGAAAAATCAGCAGCACAGCTGTGACACAATACAGCATACATCTCCAATGTCACAGCCAGGAGTGGAATTGTCCTTTCAATACAGTTCTCTTTCCTCCATCCTTGGTGCTGAATAGTTATATAACATCATCCCAATTAATATGCCTTTAAACACCAGAGAGAATACGTGGTTTTGCTAACAGAAACTGCATACTACAAAGAGCTGAGATACTTGAAAAGACATCTTTCAACCTTACAGATTCAAAACTTTTCCACTTAAAAAAAAAAAAAAAAAAAAAAGATTTTATCCTTGCAAAGCTCTGTTTGAACTTGTAGTCCTGAAGTACTGCATTCTGCCTGTCCTACAGAAAAGAGCAGTCCTGCAAGTATGAAGCGGGGGTGGGGGCTATGGCAAACCCCCTGCAAGTCAATTGGAATCTAAACCCTCTGGAGCTTTACATACTGCAGTTGACTCGAGGCTAGGAAAGGAAGCAGTGGACCATAGGTCTGTCACACAAGCACAAAGCCCATTTAATTTTCAGCCATCTGTTATTTTGGCTGTACATCAGTGCTGAAGGGGAAAAAGATGCGTGAATCCAAAAGGGAGGAGACCACAAGAGCAGAGGATGTGATGGCATATAACAGCTGCTTCCAGTGCCTCACTAGGAGCAGACACAGTAACACCCATTTGCAGTGAATGCAAGCAATACCTGAGAAAATGTGCTGGTGGAAGCCTCCACACAGCTACAGATCACTTCTCTTTGGGAATGCGTGAGGCCCTGAGCATTTGTCACACTTCTCAGGTTTGTCCTGAAAGACACGATCATTCTCTTTGCAGCCAGTAAGCACTAGATTTAAATATTGGTTGTTTCTCAATACAGCGTTACCTGGAAGAGCTGGGCCAAAGTACTGTGCTGAGATCCAGTCATTTTAGAATCTTTCATGAAGCAAGGTTCAAAATCATCCCTTCAAGTAGGTAATTATTCCTTACCACATGACAAAAAGAAGTAAAATTTACTATGACATGAAACACAGGGACCGAATGGTTCCTGGGAAGACCATTTGTATATGCTCTTTGTGACCTAACATGCTACAGGTCTGCAATAGATTCCTTGGCTCACATTCATTCCCTCATTGTGTTATGGTTTCCAGGTTTAAGAGAACATAACGCCAATAACTCCTACCCATACAGTACACTAAATATGTATTTCAGATACAACTGTTTTGCACAGTGGTGGGATGTTTCCTCTGTTTACAATCTTCACCTACTTGTGCGAAATTATCTGCAGAGAAGTTTCCTTTTTAGCACGTGGTTTTGCGGGAACAGACGTAGGATTACAGAGCAGCAGTACGCCTTCCCTGCGTGCAGAGCTCACATCTGAGGATGCACTGGGCACATTTCTGGTAAAACACTTCACTAAAATGATTAGTTCTTCTCTACCAGAAAATATGATTTGTATTAAAATAATGTTGATACAGAATATTATAATTTTATGCAACAGCCCTACCTTTCCTTTGCTTAATAGACTGCTTATACAGTACTAATCAGCTTAGGTCATTACACACATTTTTCATGCTTTAAGTATTTCAGAGTCTTTATGTTTTGAGTGATGTTTCTGAGGCCAGAAACCAAGGAGCTCAGAGTATGTCATAATTTACTGTTTGCTTCTTTGCTCTCTCCAGTTCTTAGGCGGTTGACTTTCTCCAATTCAGACATGGAGACCAAAATCCCTTTTACAGGCTGTTGAGCCTGTCCAGCTAACAGTGAAACAATTTCCCACCAAAAATGTAAACTTAAGAATGATCTTTCTGAAGAACACGGAGAAAATGACATTGAAAATGCTCATTTCTTTTCTTGATTATCTCTCTGTGTGAATTCATGGGGTTTATGTATGGGTTAGATTTAGAAGCATGTCTGTATTAGAAAGGAAATATTCTTATTAAAACCTAAATAATTTTTAAAGTCTATACCTTACCTAAGCTGTTTTAATCACCTCAAAGGAGCCACAAAAAGGTAAGAAATACTGAAATTCACCTCAAGGAAACTTCTGTATTGCTAAAAATCTAAAATAACTACTCAGTAACAACAAAACCCCTATTTGGAGGTAGACAGGCAACACTTGAAGTGTCCTGACAATACAGACTACATACAGATTTTCCACCTTTGTTTTTAAGTTCTTGAACAACCCTATGCCAGAGAGGCAGAAGAGACTGGTGTCCTGGCATTCAACCTTCTTCCCTTAGTGGGGCAACTCAAGGGTGGGAAACATAAGCAATACCTGATTACACAAGTAAAATTTCAACATGTTGAAGAAAGCAACCTCCTGTCAGCTTGCACAAAGCACTGACAGTAAGGATCAAATTAGAACAAAAAGACTTTCTTCATGTTGTAAAAGAAGGTAACTTGCAGTTAAGCAGACAAAATCTGGGTCTTAACTGAGCTTTGCCTGGTCCCCTTCCTCACCCTTGGCCACACCAGTGCTCAAAACAAAATGAAACCTGGCAGCCCAAGTAGATGCAGAGCAGTAAAATACAGCTTATTAACTCATTCTCATGTGCTCGTCATTCCAGAATGCAATTTATTATGTTATGCAAGAAATTAACTGGTCCTTGCCTCCTGAGCTGTACAAATATACAGTATTATTAAGTCTAGAAGATACTGTGAATGGTTTCACTGACCACATGGTAAGCACTGGAACTGTTTATACTAACAGTCAGCCTCGAAACTTTCAACATAAAATTTTTAATTCCTTTCAAAATTTTCAACATTTTCTTATACTCTACCAGTTTCTTGATGTTTGCAGGATCCAGACTTACAGTCAGGCATAAAGGAAAATCTATATTTAATATTTTGACATACTTCAACACTACAAACTCGTAAGTATTTTTATTTCTGTTCATTGGAGAGAAAACATACGAAACATCAGTCATGAGGTCCCTGAGTAATGGAAAACCGTATGTATTTCTTTGTTTAGATTGGCACAGAAATAAGGAAAAAAATGGGGCCTAATTTCTGCCTCAGAAGAGCATGTTCAATTTCACCATCATGTCAATAATGACTTCATCCTTAATTTGCACTAGTGGTTCCTGATTCTTAGTATTTCCTTGCTAATAAATTCAGGTCAGCAAAAAAGCCTGACACTGTGAAGAGTTTCAGAAGTGGCCAGGCCCTTTGAAGGACAGCATTCAATGACTGGAACTCTTAAGCTACATAGTACAAGAATAGAGAAACATAAAAAAGCCATGCCGAGTCAGAAAAAAAAGTCCATTCTTCAAAAGGATAAACAATGTAAGAAAAATCCTAAACCCAGGAAAAACATCGTCTATTTTGACAATTTACTTTGCTAGGCTGCATTTTCTATTTGAGGCCCAAAGACTTCCAAATTCAGGCACAGCATCTTTGGTATCACTTAGTAGTACTCAATTGAAAATGCTCAGTTTCCTTGCTATTTTTTAGCAGCAATAATTCCAATGGCAGTGAGTCCCAGTGTTTAACTGTTTGTCTCCTATCCACAGGATAGGAGGAAAGGGAGCAGAAGACTAGCAAGAGATGCTTCTGTCTGCAGAAGCTGCAGAACAGAGGAAAATACAGTGTTTCTCAGTGAACACTCCCTTTTGAGGAAGAAAACTGACTGGCTGTGTTTGTAGGCCACCCAGAAAGGAAAAAAAAAAAAAAAAAAAAGGAAACAATAAAGAAAAAAAAAAAAAGGTATGTATCCTAATGATTGCATGCCAAAAACAATACATTTATCAAGTCAAAACCATTTCCAGCCACTGAACTACATTTTCATTTTTATAGCTACCTACTGCACATCATTCACTGAATGAACGCCATAGCAGGAGCATGATTTTTTTTTCTTACATTTTTTGTGTTGATGGCTAAGGAAAAACTGCAGTCCTTTTCCATGAACAGAACAACAGGCACACAATTTATATCACACACTATCAGCATTCACAGGGATGTTATGTTCAGTCAGAACATGTTTTTGAGAATTTTTGTTTTCCCACTCATAAAATGTGAAGGACTACTGAAATTGACCTGCAAGTTTATTCAGTTTTCATGTCTCTGCTTCAGAAATATGGCAGAAGTTAGACGTAAGAACTTTTGGTTTTCCCCTGTCCATTGATTACAGCAAAACCTGTAACTACCTTCCTAGGTGAACACTGTCCATCTATAAATAAATACGTGCACAAGGCTAGACCAAGTGCTTGAAGCTAGCAACTGATCTTAGTGTGGTCCAAGGCAATGAAATTCTACTTCATTTCATACAGCTTGGTCCAGGCTTTAAATTCCTGAATGTTTTCTGAGTAAAAAAATAAAAAAAAATAATAAAAAAAAATCTTTTGATTAGTGCATCTTTTGATTCCAGAAGGGAAGGCACTGTTTGGATAAGATTCCTGTTCATCACCAGAGACGATTAGCTTAAGTTGGCAATCTTGAACTCAGCAAAGCTTTTGAAAACCTATCACTTCTGAGTACATTCATTATCTCCTTTTCAGGAGGTCTTGATCCCTTTTAAGTATTTCCTAGGACAACAGCATGAAGATGTGTGTTGTAGCATCCCCCCTTCCAAAGGTCGGACACGTTTCTGCCCTTTAAGAATACGTGTAGAGGAGCATCCTTCCCTGAACCTTTTATTCCTGCCTTCCTCCTCACTATGACCCTGAAAGCAGGTGGCTGCCAAGGATGTTTGCATGCACCACGGCCACACAATGCCAGCCAAATCCTCATGAGCTTAAAATTCTCTCCTCAGCAGAAGCCCACAATAGCTCTGCCAAAGGACTTTTCAGAGCTACTGATGCACACAGGCTCTGCTTGTGTTTCAAGTGCTGTACAGCCACTAACAAGTGTTTCTTAAACACTTTGCTGGGGTTTCCGATACTTCTGGTGGGAACTCTCCATGCAGAAATGGTACTGCAGACATTTATTTCCTTTCAATTAACACAGGTGAGGACTTTTTATTTTCACTTCTCTCCCATGTTTTGCAAACACACCCCTTAGACAAGGAACACTGTCAACTAGCATTTCACTGTGATGATGGTATATATTACTGGTCAACCCTACAGCTGATATTACTGTTAAACTCACCCTCTTAAAACTAAAACAAAAAGGATGAAATACTGGAATAAAATAGGATGACAAGGAAAAGGGTCTTCTTTTGTAACAGTAGTCATATTTTCAAAAGTTTTCAAAAACTAGATTCAATCAATGTGATTTGATAGTTAACTGTCAAAGGGGGGTGGGATGAGAAGGAAGAGACAAAACGGGGAGTGAAAGCAAAGGAAATGACCTCCCAAAACAAATAAATAAAGATCAGAGGTTTGGATATATGCAAACGTAACTTTTAAAAAGATGTTTAAAACAATTAAAAAGCTACTTCAAGTTGATGGGAGTTTTCCATTAACTAAGAAGGGGAAAAGTATCATCCTTAATCCTCGTGAAATTGTTTGAAAATAAGAACTAAAAGTAAAATATCTGATCATTGACCTCAGCACAGCACCAGGAAGAGTAGCAGTGTGTCTTAGAAACTGTAGCACAAAATGCAAAATTGCATTTGCTGTCTCTACTGTGGAAGGTCCCTCCTTAAGTCCTTCTTCGTACTTGCTTTAAGATGTTTTCAGAAGGTAGCTCTCTCTGCCACTCCTTTTCTTCAAATCACTGACAAGTATTTAATTTCAACCATTACTTCCCCATGGTGCTATTTCTCAACATCCCTTTTCTTCTTTCTTGGATATCGTGACTGATCAAAACATAGGAAAACTGCAGGCAGTTTTACAAGGTGCAATCGTTCCCTAAAGCATCATGCGCTAGGAATGCTCTGTTTGGAGTGCTCAGTAAAAGACACAGCCACAGCATTGGGATGCTTTTCTCATTTCTGAGGTAGCCGATGCAGCTCTCTTCCAAGAATGCCCAATTCAGAGTTACATTTAGGCTTACACAGTTCTTGCAACGATTGTCATGCTATAGGAAAGATAAACAATAACCATTTTTGGAGCTACAAAATCCCATTCAATTTCTATATTCAGATTGTAAATGATAAAGAATGCATAGGCTGTGGCACAGTGACAGACCACGCCTGAATGAGAAACAGGATTTGAAATGATAATGGACAATGTGAGATCGCAAATTCAACCTCACATTTGGTTTGGTTTTCCAATTTTGTTAGTGAAAGCTGAGAATGAAGCTAGGTGCATCTGAAAACTACTCAGAATCTCCTTAAGGTAGTCTCAACAGCTGTTCAAATACCCAAATCTGAGGCAAGCTAAGTTACGTCAAACTTCATCTGAATTTCAAACACAAAGATATCTTACTATGAAACAGAAAAACAGTTAAAAGGAATGTAATACTATGTCTCTTAGGTTATTAGGAAATAGATACATACACAACAAAGACCTGACATCAGGAATTAGGCTTCTCTGTTTCTCATTGTCCATGGATACCACATAAGAAAGTAGTTGTTTGAGCACTACTGTGATAAGAGTAATACAAGTCTCCATTCAGTACACAGTTAAAAGTCAGCTTCAGGAAAAAATTAATCCAGTCCACACTCAGCAAAGCAGTTAATGCATGCCTAAATTTCACTGTCTCATAAATTGCTTGTAAGCAGTATATTAAAGGAACACATAAAGTTCTGCTAAATACAGTCAACAATACTTTGCATTTACAAAAATCTTCACCAACTGACTTCAAACTGACCTACATATGTGGTCCATACTTCATATCAACTTTCAAGAAGTACTAGGGAGGAGAGAAGAACTCACAGCAGTATGGTGTCACGTTTTTGTTTCCTGAATGTCCAATATGGATGATTCTGAGTCGACTAAGCCATAGTGGACTTAAGCTGTGACAACTTGTGCCTCCTATGCATCTGTAACCACCTGTGCCATGCATTTCTCAGTCTGTGGAGATTCTCCATAGGAACCTCCAAGCTACGTCATAGCAATGTTTTTATTGACATAAGGACTTAGTGCAAATCTGAAGAACTCTGTAAATGTTTGTTTTTTTTTTTTTTTTTTTCCTGAAGCGGGTTAGAAACATACAATGAACACAGAGAATCCAAAGAAAATAACATAAAGGCATTTTAATCAACTGCAAAGTAAGGCTAATCAGATCTGTAAGTAAATAATACCTCAAGGTGAATCTGCAAGACATTTTCAAACAAAACCACCTAACTACTCATAGTATTCTTACTTCACCCATTGCCTTAAAAAAATAGGCATTGTACTATATAAAAAATTGTAGATAAAAGAAAATGAAGATGTAAGCTTTATCCACACTGCCTTAGCATTACTCTCTTGCATATATAATCCATTCCAATCCATACATACACAGGTCACTGTTGGAAGAAGCCCATACAATGAAATGGCGTTTCTCCTATGTGCAAACCACAGATCTCAAAATAAATGAGTTCCCAAACTATATACCCAACTATAGAGGAACTAGTTGCTGAATGGGTTTCTTTTATTGGCAAAGGGCATGTATGTAAATAAAACCCCTAATTCTCTACTCTAATGGCAATACAGCATTAACAGTGATATTCTGCTAGGTTGCCACCGTCTTCATGTTACATGTATGTCAATTTGATAAGAAGTGCCACACACTCCCTCTCAAATGCACATGTAGAAACAGCAGAGAGAATAATTAGAATGCACATGTGCACATATATATTTAAAGAAACACAGCTGTGTATTCTAATCAACACAATAAGTAAAAAGGCATCCATCTTTTTTTTTTTTTTTTTGCCAATTTACTTCCTTTCCATTATCAATTATTTTAGAAAACACACTGTGTTTATAAATGCCTTTGTCCAAAGCAAATGACTCTATCAAGATTTGTTTCCCATTCCATTTCCTAGACTAATCATCAAGATGAGTTTGGTTTTGGAAAAACTGCACTATGTGTGCTCGTTCTTTTGTTATGTTTGTTTAATTTACAAATACTATATGTGAGGCAATGCATGTGATCCCATGCACCTTCTTTTAATATTAAAGACTTCTCCAGCTGTGACTCCCAGGACCACACTGAAAATTCTCATCGCATTGCGACACGTCAGTCCACAGATGCATGTGCCCAGTTTCACACATGGAACTGGTTATACCCCAAGGGCTGATGGATACCCATCTGAACATGCCAGAACCCACGTATCAGCAACCACACACCAATTACTTGAACAGTCAAGACTCGTGGTTTGTACGTGGACTGCATGAAAAACATGGGGCCAGACCAAATGAATGACATATGCAAAAATTATCATCCAAGTTTTTGTCCTGATCACGTAATTAGATTTGTGCACAGTTCTCACCAAGTGCATCAGTTTCCAGGATTGAGGCAGCAGGGAGGGACCAGCTCATATGCACTTCATGTATCATTAACTCAGTGAGTTTAATGACTCCAACAGATGCTCCATATACCTCTTCAATTATTGTTTAACACCTTTGAAAATTCTGACCCAATTAAAAAAAAAAAAAGTAAAAACTGTACAACAGAACGTTAGTCTAAAAGAGCTCTGTTTTTAAAGTTGATGCCTTGTTCTTTTCATGAAAAAAAACAACACTGAAAACTACATTAAAATTGAGAAGCAAGACAAAACCTCCTGAAGTTGCTTTAGTCTCATTGTATAACTGTAATTTCTGATACATTTATTCTTTTTAAGGGTTGAAAAGAATATATGAAGCAAAGAGGTGTCAGCATTTTTTTCAGATTTTCCTTTGGAGTGAATCAAAAGCTTGCACAACTGAAACAGTCTAGGGCAGTACCTACAGATTACTAATAATGATCAAATCTTAATCTTCACAAATCAGTGAAAGCTTACCCAGGTGAAATATACAGGTTAAGTATTACTAAACAGAATGACAAGATAAAAACAAAAACAAACAAACAAACAAACAAAAAAACACACAACATTGTTGAGGTTTGGAGGAGACATGGGCCTGAAGTTTACTGTGTAAGCTCATAGCTAGTTTTCATTCTATTTAGGTAGTCTGTGTTATAACACAGTGTCAATTCTTCAAGATTCATTACAGTCCACTCCATTATAAGTGGAGATAAATGAATGCCATAAATGCCAGAAGTCTCTCAAAGCAGCAGAATTCAGATTAAAAGTAAAATGCCTAGAGGCAAAACAAAGCTCAGTCATTATGGACCTGTGTCATTTTTCTCTTTTTACCGAAGAACAAAATAAATATTAAACTACAATGATCTGTTCAAGCAGCAAATTCTATTTTGCTCTTTTAACAGATAAGAATTTTGTTACCTCGTGCAAGTATTTAGTAGATTTTACAAACCTAAAACCCCTGAAGCAGATATTGTGCCAGACACAAACAAATGCATGCCAACATTGCTCCCCAGAACAGCCATACCCCAGCTTTCCAGACCACTAACGCCTCTCAACTGTCTTTGTTCTGTAACACCACACAGCAGCTCTGCAAGCTTTACCTGCTGGCTATGTGCAAATAACTGTCCCCCACGGCTATACTGTGTTTAACAAACACTTGCATGTTTTGCAATTTCAAAGTTAATAGAAATATTTAGTATTTTCTGAAAAATAACACTGACCATAAATCAAAGTGGTCTAGCATAGTATTTCTGTAAACCTCTGGCTCTTCCATACTGTTTAATAAAACACGGAAGTAAAGGACAGACTGTATGAGCTACCTTTGAGCTGGAGGAAGCTAGATTCGCTCTCTTTCTAATAACTGCCAATATGAAGGAGACTCTGGCCACTGCCAGTAGACTAGTCCCAACTGGCTTTATACTAGGGTTATGTTTATTCAAGTGTTCTCCTTTATGAAGGAAACACTTGGCTTTATTTCAAGGTAAAGAAAAAACCTTCAAGCAGCAAAATATTTTAAGGACAGATGTCTGATCTTGAAACAGCAGCTAACATTGCCAGAATATATCTGTGCAATAAACACTTACTCATGAGTTCCCCACTTCAGCTGTTTGTATTTCTTTTTATCCACCATGTTGCTCGCAAAGAATATAGCACAGACAACAGTGTTCTCCATTATATCACAGAACTGCTTTAATTAATTCCTTTTATTCTAAGGAAATCTGAAATTCTATGATGAGTGTTGCTTTTTTTTGTTCCTCCCAATTCCTCCTCTCTAGGGGCTTAATTATTCCTGTTACACCTGGAGCGGTGCTACCAAGAACTATAAGGTGCATGGCCCAAACAGCAGCAACACCCAAGGAACTTGATGCACAGCGGCTCTCCTATGGACACAGCTGCTGCTTTGACCTTTGCTCACCCTGCTGCGCTCACTGGCACTCAGCATATGTCTTAACTTCCTCTCTATCCTGGTGCACTCACTTTTGAGGATACTTGCACTGATGCAATTTCATCCCCAGCAATTTTTTTCATGCTATGGTTTAGCTAAAAAACATAAAAGCAGAGCTGGTAACTATAGTAATGGCTAATATTTTCTAATGCTTTCCAATAATACATCTCTGTTGCTTTTAGGTAGTTACAGCTCTGCCAAACCTTAACAACTTAGACTGAAAATTTCCTTGCCAGGTATTTGAAACAAGCTGACTTTTTCTTTTCAAAAGGAAGAAGAAACTTTGCTTTTTCCAAAACTAGAATTATACAAAATTCAGTGTTTTGTATATAGTTTTATAAAGAACTCTGAACTTTTTTTACTCAGAAATTCTACTGTTTTCTTGTTTAAAATCAGGGGCTCAAAACTGGCAAGGAAGCTGACACAGTATCATGCATGTGCTCTTTTGTCTTCTAGTGAAACAGTGTCCATGCCTAGTCAAGTTTTATAGCCTGTAAGTATCACCATGGCATCTGGTCAACACAGACATGTTAATAGTTTGGCAGCACTACATTAAAAAATATCCCAGCCATGCTGTGCATGCTGCAGAGTTTCAAGTAGGTTCAAGACTTGGCCTGCAATTGCTACTGTCATGAATGAAAGTGCATGAAAATAGCAAGAACAGCTCTTAGCCTGCTCTCACTGAAGCAATTTGACAAAGCAGCTGAGAAACATTATATTTTACTGTATGTGACCAAGGAAGAGACTGTCAGTAGAGATAAGTAGGGGAAGAGAAGCTGTAGCCAAGCTTACAGGAAGAATATTCCCCAGGACCAAGACAAAAGAGGAGAGGGTGTGTAGTTCACAGCCAGAACCCGCTACAGCAAAAACTGTAGCAAAGGTTCCTGAGCCTTAACACTTGGGCTGTTCAGCAAAAAGTTGATACCTTTGAAAAAACCTTTTTGCTTAGTGACTTAAAAACACACTGAACTCTATAACAGTCAAAGTGATTTCACGGTGGGCTCTGCAGTAGGTGCAGGGTTTTGCCAGTTTCTGTCTTTAAAAACTGAAGAAAGGTCATGGACTGTTCCAAACAGAGGGAAGGGACAACATCAAAGTATCTATCATATGCTCTCAAACTGCCTTTATCCCCTCCCCAAGTTCTGTACTAATTCCCAAGGTCACACTTCAGGAGCTAGAGGTGCTCTGGAACAGTGCTTGGAGACGGAGCCCAACACCGCACCTGCAGCGAGCTGCTGGCGTGGCAGCACCACTGCTGAGGACATTTCCTCTTAGCAAGAAAACGGCACAGATTGTACTGACAGGTCTGGCTAACTTACACGGTTAGGGATTCACTAAATGCTCTTCTCTCCCAACATATGTTGAAGGTGAATAGAGCACCAAGTCGAGGCCTCAGAGTCTAAGTTTTAAGTCAGGCAGAGTGCAGGCTGGCAGTATTCTCAGTTCCTTACTTCCTTCGGATTCTTGGCTGCTCCAAGCTCACTTACTTATGGCAGGTTTTCACAGATGCTCCTGGACTGCTCTGAAGGCCCCAGAGCCATGCTCTGGAGCAGCACAGGGCCTAGACTTCACATGGAAGGCGGCTTACAGGTGCTTACTGAGGCCCCAGCTCAGCCCCCAGCTGAACAGATAGATACTCCAGCTCTTTAAACACCAGAAAGTAATAAACAGACCATGGTAGGAAACGGGACTTATTTCAACATGATTTCCCCTTTTCTCTGCCTACAAATATCCAACATCTCTGTCCTCACTGTGGTTTAATTAAGTCACAAATTGCATTACCAACCTGCAAAGCCATCCCGAGGGCAAGGGACTGAATCCAGCATTCTGCCTGCCCTAAGTTGGAAGTGGTACCACCAAAATAAATTTTAACAAATAGTACCCTTATCTGCTTTGATGGCACCCCAAAATCAGAGGGATTATCTAGCCCTGATGTGCTGCAGCAACAAGAACTGAGCTGTTTATTCGAGAAACTCGTATTCATCACTGGACATATCTTCCTAGCTTGACTTACACCCTGACAACTATTTTATTTATCCTGCTAAGAGCAAGGCACATAGCCCTTTTCCCCAGTATTTCCATTCTTAAAATTTACAATCCATCTGTTATTAAGTTAGCTTGGCCCCAGGGATTATGTAATATTCTCACTCACTCGTTTTATGGCATCTATTACACACAATCCCAGTTTCAGTTGTATTTTAGACATTACAAACGCTCTCACTCCAAACTACTGATTAACTCACTGATGTAATTATCACATGTTGTTTGTCCCAAGACATGAAAGTTAGGATTAACAACACAATCTGCCCATTCTTGACCCCCAGCAAATCACAAAAACAATTCCTGTTGGATGTTACTCTTTAGGCTCAGACTCACTACTCTGAGTGCCAGATAAAGTACGCTGTAAGTAGCCAAAGTTATACCACATTTCTATTCAAGGCAGATACTGATTTAGGCTTTTGCTGGAAATAAATTCAAGTTTTGCTCTGGCCCTAAACTGCGGATTTTTTTTTCCAATTTAATTCTGCCCTTTCAAAAATATATTACTCTGCCAGTGAGTGCTTTTCAAATAGAAAACACTTGATTTCCTTCACTTAGCTCTACTGTATCTACTATGGCCTGAAGGCAAAAGCATTACTTTGCTAGCTGCTGTAAAGAATTTAAATCCTATTCCTTTTTCAGTACTGCATGCTTTTCTCCAATCTACTTCATCACTCAAGTACTTGCTTATTCATTTTGAGAAAAAAAAAAAAAAAAAAAAAAGCAGGAAACGTGTTGTTGTTAACCTTTTAAATGAACTTCTCTATGTACTGAATTCAATAGTAATTCCACTATTTTGGTTACTGAAAAAAAACTCTGGGGAAAAAAAAAAAGTATCACTTTTCCATAATGTTATCCAGCAATAGCTAATGAGATGTATACACAACCTAACTGAATTTCCTAATGTCTTTGGTCTGTGATTTATTGAACTGATCCTATGCAACCAGCTGGCACGCTGCTTCATATATAGCTTGGTACAGCAATTCCAACTGTGCAGTGAAAATACAAATGCCTGTCATAATACGAACAGTGGAAATTCTCTGACACCCAGCCAGACACCCTAGACAACTGTTTTCCTCTCCCTGACCATTCTGCTTGCTCTGTCTTCCAGAAGGCCAAAGCTCAGAAACTCTGGAATCACTTTGATGCTATCCATCAAAAATGGAATTAAAATTCATTTTTAGCACAACTATTAATCTAAGCTTTTATGGAACACCCAGCTGAAGACAGAATCTGATTTCTGTAGCCTGATCAGATTCTGTAGAATCCTGTAGGCAAGATTCACTTGCCTACAGCTTCTCTCTGAATTTGAAATAACATTCAATTCTTTCCTTATAAATACTATTTGATTGTGATTTTCCTCAAATTATAAATCTGCTCTAATGCCTGCCAAAATACTGTAACTGGTCAACTGTAAAGATACAAGATTAACAAGTGTGAAGGAGAGATTTTTGATGTGTAAAACCATCCAAAAGTACAGGACAAACTTTCTTTGCACTAAAGAAACCTAGGAAGTGACAATAATGACGCCTTTCTGCTAAAGTCTTGCTTTAGACTAAGGCACATGAGACTTGCACAATCCCAAATAAGAACCTTTCTGTTAAAAAGAAGTAACAGTGAACTGCATCTTGTATTTTGTTACTTTAAATTAGCAGAAAAGGCAAATCCAGGAACAAACTGGTTTTACTTACATGGGAGTTAATACAATTTGCTGGGAATATAGTGGGAACTCCCTCTGCTTAGAAAGCTCATTTCAGAAAATGTATTCCGTGTAAACAGAGGGTGGCTCAATTCTACCCCACATTATTCCTAACACCCAAATGCAAAATTAATCTATAGCTCGTGCAGTTCTCTAGAATCAGTTCAGTTATAGGAATACCAGTATTTGTCAATGAGATTATGTGTTTTTTTTTTACAGCAGGCCAAACTGCGAAGAAGTATGTATATTATGCCATGAAGACTTCAAAATTTTGAACCAGAGTGAATTTTGTAGGATACTAGTAGCAAACAAATTAAATTATTATGTTCTCTGTTCTCAAGTATTGTTTTTTAAACTGCAACAGAAATCCTGCAGTTAAATTGAGTTAAATACTGCAAATAAACTTTAACATAGAAGCAAGCATACCTATACCACCTATGCCTACACCACCTCATCCTGGTTGTACAAGCTTAAATATCATTGTGTGCACATATCAGAAATGAAAAGTAAACCAGACTACCAAAAGGATAAGCTACATAAAACAATATGTTATAAGTTACCATTCTGCACAGCATAAAATAGATGGCAACTGCTAATAAAAAGCAGCACTCGTCTGTAAGTCATCTCACTGTATCCCACATATTGCTGGTGTTTTATCTGTTCCATACAGGGAAGCATATCGATGATTGCCAAATAATCACTGCTAAGCTATATTAGCTCCTATATGGCAATTGCCAAAATTCTGGTTAAGTGGTCTGATAAGCTATAGCCAATGGGATAATTACACATACTTTTCTAACATGACAGAGAAAGAAACTTTTAGCTTTATGTCTACGTTGTCTTTAGGCAAGATCAGAAGCTCACCTGCACACACACAGCATTTCTGCTGAGTGGAGATAGACTCCACTCTTGCCAGGCCTATATGCTTACCTCACGGCATTTGCTAAGCAGCAGCCATTCCCCACCAATAACATACAAGGCACACAAGAGATTCGAAGCTGACCAGCTTCATCACCTTTCCAAGTATTTGCTGCCTATATGCATTTATATTTTAGCTATTGCTTAGGAGTCTATGTCGATGAAAAACAGAAGTAATGAACAGAATGTTTTTGACTGGACAGCTTGCATACTGGTCTAAATTTTATGCTAGATTATACTGTTCTGCAATTCAGCTTTTAATTGCATAGGTTATTTATAAACTGGTGTATTATATATGAAGACAACTCAAAGATAATTAAAAGAAACTAATTCTTTTATAACTTCTCCAACTTTTCTCATTTCACATTGATAAAGCACAGCAGTGCTTGCGGTAATGACAGTTACAGCATGATATATTTATCCTTCATTGTAGAATTCTTCCTGACAGCCTTAACATTCTTGGCAGGAACAGTGCAGATGAGTTTTTGCCATTGTCCCTCATGCTTAAGAAGTGAGGGTGAGTGGTGGTGTAGTGGGAACAATTGTACCTGTCAGACTACAAAGACAGAATGTCAGACAAGAAGGTTCCATATTCCAGTACTGATGCTAAACAAAGTGCCTACAAAGCAAATTAACATGAAGCAGGGCCAAACAGTTTCCACTGCCCTGTGCTCTGCAGCATAAGGCCAAATAGACATTCAAGCACATAGACAGGAGGAAAAGTAGTTCTCTGCTTCTCCACTATACTGAGCAGATCACTGACCAGGAAATTCATGGAGTTTATGCAGGGAACACAGACTTGCAGAATGTAGGATTGAGAATCTCTGTAAAGACCACAGAATTTAGCTCTTTATGTACCTACAGTATCACTTTTTAAATGTTTTCTTTCTGAGGAGTTTATCCCAGATTACAACCACCATTTAGTATGAAGCTGTAAAAAAAAAAAAATCAATAAATGATGTTTCTTCCCACCTGTTTATTCAAAAATTTTCATGTACAAGTTACCATTCAAAGAAAGCATGACATAGGTTTCTTTACACATATGTGAAGATTAATTTCAAACGGAACAATCTCTATTATTCTGGATATAAAGCATACTCAAATTCAGTATAAAAAAAGTCATAGAGAATTTTAGAAACCTGATGCTAGAATTAAGAACCTACATATTACATTCTCTACCCTAGAGCAAAATTAGCAGCACTTTGAAGTTCTGACACAAGATCTTCAAAGTCTGTGTAACAGTAACAAAGAGTTTTGGTTGAAGTACACTGTTTAAATGGGACTATGAAATCTGTAGGCCTGAATAAACTATCCTGGTTTAGGTCCAGCCCTTCTATCCCCTCCCTACAGTCCTGTGTGGCTCCAGACCTCCCTGGCAGACTTCCCTTCCTCCTAGCTTTGGCCACAGGATACACCACAGGATTTAGATCCAGAGGCAGGGTTTCAGGATGCCAGGGTTCAGCATGAGGTCTCATCAACTTTTCCTCATTCTGTTTCCACATTCCATTCTGCTCTCCAAAGCTATGCAGAAATACCACATATTACAGCTACCGTGGTACCTAATCTAACCACCAAAAAGCAGAGGAGATAAACCGTTCCTGCAAAAGCAAACACTCCTGTGCAATTCCTATCAGCCACCATCTTGGCCTACAGTAACATTTCAGCAGGCCACATTTATGATGCACCCAATCTCTGTGAGCATGAAAACACAAAAACTGTTTTCACATGACAAACCCAGGCCTCACATCCCATTCGGTATTGAACTTGCTGATTCTACCATATGAATAGCTAGGAAAATAATACTGCTACGTTACTGCTATGTAAGTACTCCAGGCTGTCTTTTCCACTACCTTAGATTTTGCTTCTACACAGGCACCAGGGAAAAGTAGGTATAAAAGACTAACATCCTGATTTGGTAATATTTAAAACTTACTTTGCAGTGCTTCGTAAAAAACTACATGCTTACCTAGGTACCTGGCTTGTATAGACTGTGATGAGGAAAACTATTCTAACTGCATTTTATTGGACAAGCTTTTAAAACAAGTTATAAGCAGTAAATTATTATATGATGGACTTCTTGTATATTTATTGTATTGGGTAAATAACTAGAAGTTTCCTGGACTTGGTTCAAGGTTTTTATGTTTGTGGGACACTTGCACAGGCAAGTCTTTGTTTTAAACTTAAAGCAAGAGAAAGCAAGTACACTGTTATATTTCACAGAACATCTATTCTGTTACCACGACAAAAGCACTGACCATACCAATACTCACTCTAATTCATTAAGGAGTATCTCCTTAAACTTGGCAGTAAACTACAAAGAATTCCAGAAGTAATTCTTAACGTCCCCAGCCCAGACACTGGCAGAGTTTAGAAGCCAGGCTTTCTCAGAAGGAATGCTTTTAACTTCAGCACTAACAAGGCTAAAATTATTGTAGAAAGAAGTGTATTTCCTTTTTCCTTCAAACACCCACTGTCCTCCGTGCAATTCAGCCCAAGGCTGTTGAAAACTATATTCTAAGTTTGGTGATCCAAATCCTTCAGTCTTTACTTAGGCAAAACTCCCACTGAAGTCAGTGAAATCAGTGGGAGTTTTGCCTGGGTAAGAACTGCTGGGTTTGGCTCAGAACATACGTGACTCTGTAAGCTATGGAGAATGAGTGAAAGTCACTGCTGCATGCAAGCAGCTCATTTCCAAACATGAAAATCACAAATTGCTTTAGAACTTACAAGTGAGCATCTGAGTGATTTCATATTACTTACATTACATTGTAGAACACAAATGACAAAGGGAATAGAGAAGGCTTGTACAGCTGTGGTAGAAATAAGTGACCAGGATGACAATAATTATTGCAGTTACAGTTTCAGTACAATTTTCTTCACAATCATGAAAAACATATCTGGGACCTAAAGCAAAAACTCCTTTAGAAAAAGGCAGGCAGTGACTACCTAAACGTGCAGCTGCGCTTGGTTACAGCTGGGCATCTCATGAATGGGAAGCTCTGCTTAAAGCTGTGTACCTCATCTTACCTACATCTTGTCATAACCTGTGAGATACTGGTTTCTTCAGGGTGTCTCACAGCCCCACTAGAAAACTGGGTAGAATACCTGACGTATAGAAAGACTTAGGTTCAGAGAAGCACTTCATAGAAATCAAAACACTGTTACTTAATAGGTAGAGTATCACTGTTTTGACATGCCAGCGCTGGGCCTTCAAGGTGTCTTAGCATGCTTGCACTTGCCTGCGTAAGTGTATTCTCTCTCACCGATAAGTATGTGCACCTCCGTGCATTCAGTCTATGCTCTCAGGCTTAGGAAACCCTACATACCATCTTTAGAGTGAGAAAACAGATGTGGGGGCTTCAGTATTGGTTTAAGAGGGAAAATTGGTTCAAAATAAACTGAAGCAGAATGAGAAAATTTTACAATGTCACACAAGTTTGATTAAACCAATTTCAGCCAACCTTCAATATTTCACAGAATTTTAAATTGCTTCTATGTGCTTTCCTTCCCCTCTTCTCTCAGTTTCTTTTAAACTTGGACTCCAAGCCTGATGAAAGTCAACTTTTGATAAATTAAATAATTTAACTTTTTTTTTTTTTTGCTAGCTTTGTGCACAAGGTGATAATAAGAACACATAACGTACCATTATCCAAAAAGTTTATACCTGAAATTTTGCTTTTTGAAATTTTTAAGTCCAAACTTCCCTGTTCTGCCAGTATGCATGTCAAAGAGCCCAATCTGCCACCTGAAATTAATTCTATCACAGAGAGGTATACTTCTCCCTTCCTCCTTGAATGGAGATGAAAGTACTCAGTCTTTACCCAGGCAGCAGAAGTTACAAATAGGAAATGGATACACATTTCTTGCATACTAATTTTCTGCCTGTCCTCTGTTTTGCACCCAGCTTGTAAGAAACTACGACAGACAAAGCCTCCTCACCTGTTTATCAACTACAGTAAGATTTTTTCCAAAGATTTATGTGAGCTGCAATGCTCTTCATACATATGATCTTCACAGAAATTAACCGGCTTGCTAACTGGTGGAAAGTCCCTACTTTGAGCCCAAATCCGAAAAAGTTATATCTACAGACCTCTAAAGATTTGATGAATATTTTTCCTATATTTCTTTATTCTTTTATTCCTCCCCTTGAAAAGGGAGGAACCCTGTCCCCATCTGGGTCTGTAAGAGTGCTTTCAGCTTTCCACTAGCTGTGCTTCCTGCCAAACAGAAGCAAAACAGAAGCCTGCAGAAGGTGAGAAAGATTTGCTGCAGGGGAGGGGCAACAAAAGCTCGTGCTCCAAATATCAAAAGTTACATTAATGGACGAGCTGCAAGAAATAAAATCCTGTCTCACGGTCACTCAGTCAGTGCTCTCCCCCTCCAAGATCTAGGGCACAGGCTGCCACCTGATCTCCTTCATTTCCCACAATATTCCATCTGCAAGTCCTTTATGACTCACAGGAAGGAAAAAAATCCAGCTTTGCCATCCAAACGGAATTCCTGTATCAGAATCGGAACTAATTATACTTAAGGAGCAAAAAAAGATGCTAAGTCTTACAACAGGATGCAAAATCACACTTCCAGAAAAGCTCAGGTCTCTAATGCAGGCATGGATTCTCATCACCCTCACACAAACACTGGTTTTCCATGAACCAATTTGTACCCTTAATATTTTCAAGTAAAAGGAACAAAAATGATTCTTTCCCTCAGGTTTATCTGAAAGAGGCATACAGACATTGACTTTCCATTTGGCGGGGAAGCACGTCTGGTAAGCTGTTATGATGCCACCACTGTACTTGTCTAGGAAATCTGGCAAAAGTGGCCAGAACCTGTGAAGTCAGATGGTCCCACAAATGGACTACCACGCTCATGTACCCTACACAAAAACAGTGAGGATGGATTTTGCCTGGGAGATCAGGATGGCAGGAAACCTGTGCCAATTTACAAAGTCAGTGGATTTAAATTTTTGTGGCACTTTTTTCCTTTCTGTGTGGCAGCAGTGCTGGGCTCTGCTGCAAGCAGGTATCCCCATCAGTT
The DNA here is from genome assembly GCF_964211825.1 of Aythya ferina. Classification (NCBI taxonomy): domain Eukaryota; kingdom Metazoa; phylum Chordata; class Aves; order Anseriformes; family Anatidae; genus Aythya; species Aythya ferina. Next base: position 17,116,427 of record NC_140307.1, on the reverse strand, counting down.
CTGTTTCCATCTGTGTGTGTTCCACCCTGCCACATTTTGGAAGGGACAAAGCTTACAGCATCTGGGGACAAGTCAGAAAACAAATAAGCATTACTACTTCATCCTCTTGCATAACTGGAAACCACTCACTCTTCAGGTCAAAAAGATGCTATTCTACCAGGTTGCCATGATTGATCTTAGAAAGACGCAGCTTTATGGTCTTCTAAGTGTTCTTCACTGAAAGGGAAACTTGGAAGTAATAACGCATTTTCTTACAACTGAAACCTGACTGCAGCTGCTGCCAATTCAACAGCAAGCTGGCTCCAAGTATGTGGAGTCAGATGGTTTCAGCTCCACCACTACAGGGAAACCAGCTCTGCAGCCTGGCACAATCACATTCTGGAAAGCTGCCATGATTGTGCATTGAGTTAAGCTCCAGACAGATTGCAAAGGCTGAACTTTAAACCATTTGTATTTTTAACATACACAAATAAATTTATAGCTGCATAAAAAATGTCATGCTTCAGGGATTAACCTCTAATAACCTCTCCTGCTATGTTAACAAAGACATTTAAAGTCTGCCTCTCCATGTTACACAGGACTCAGATTAATGAAGGCAATTCAAAAAGAAATTTTAGGGCCTCATTATATCTAACAAGGGATTAGTGACACCAGCAATTTTTAAGACCATTTGTGGACACTTTGATGCTGCCCTTTGGCTTGGGACTCCATTTTATGTCAAGATCCCCAAATGAAGGTAAGTTTGGCAAGATGAAGAGAATGTTGCAGAGGTAAGTGGCATATGACTTGAAAACTGACACCATTTTCAGGATGTCATTACATACAACTGTCTTTGTAGGTATTCCACTAGGTAACAAGTCAGTGTTTTTTCTATTTAGCAGATTAAAAAAAAAAAAAAGGGTAGCTAATCAAGTAAAGCAAGCTGTCTTTGGACCATAGTTAAGCTCATGAAATGGAGTTTACCAATGAAGAATACATATAGATAGGCAAAACCAAAAATTCTTGTATTGCAGTGTATTTCACTGCTTCTGAACCCGTCATCTGCTCTGAGAGAATATGGAAACCTTACATTGCCTCCAACATCTCTACTGCTCACAAATAACAGCCCTCTGAAAAGTACACATGCTGTTTCTTACCTATGAAAATTAATTTTTTCTTATGATTTTTTTAAGGCCATTTCAGTGTAAGAATGCTACTGGAATCGAGGTCACATAACCTTGGTAGCAAGGCCAGGCATTAAACTTGTGGGACATGTCAAAGTCGCCCAGATACAATAAAGACACTTACAAAAAGCTTCTTTCATTCAGCAGTTATTGAATGGTCTTAGCAATAGCTGCCGTACCTCAGACAACAAAAATCTCCACCACGGCTGGAATGTGCGATGTCCTAGCCAGAAAGAAGTTACACATCTGCAGAGAAATGTGACAGCAGGAAAGGTCAGGAGTTCAGCTTGTTTCACATGAATCTTAAAGATGTTTCTTGGGCTTGAAGGGTGATTCATTTTTCCATACTGGAATACTATGAGACCATCAATTCTGAATGTACCATTGTAGACACAAATAACGATTTATCATTTTGCACCATCATTTGTTCCCATTTTTATCAGAATTTAAGTCCTGATGTGCTGAGCATTACTTAGGGGACTCTAGTCAGACATTATGAAGCATTTCCCACCTCTCAAGACCAAAAACTCCATACAAGAAGCCTACAGTATTTTAGGAACTAGTCAATAGTTCTTAATAGCTCTGACCAGTTTTACCACACTGTAAACCTTACTGGATTACCTTTATATTTGAGACAAGCACCACAGTTTCTGATAATAGGAGATAATGTAAAATATAGCGATCCTCCTGGTGCTGCTTGTCAGAAGGCGGCGACAGGTGAGCTTCAGTCTTACTTCTCTTAGTGAATCCACACAGAAGTGAACTGTTCTGATTCTCACAACATCAGAAGAGCTTCAGTTGAAGTGTCTACCTAATTAGACAATAGAGGAGTGTAACGGGAAAGATCCCTTACATCAGGGAAGACTGCACTATCAAAACTGAAACAGGTAACTAGAACCTAAGGCATTGTCAGGAGGAATCTACAGCTTGCAAAACAATTCTGATGACATTCCAAATAAAAAGATAAATATATCAGAAACTTGCCCTTTTGCCTACTTTCTATTTTAAAGCTGTTTCCAAAATTATTCCAATTTTTAAATGGAAAACTCAAATGTCCTTGGACAGGTTTTCATGACGCTGGATATTTTCTGTGAACTTGTCAACTACTCTGACTATAACCTCCAAGGACAGAAAGCAAGAAAAAGGAACTATGATGGAACTTGTCAGATTTACAAGAAACACCATAAGACAAGTTGACCTGCAACAGAAAGTTGGACATGCTTACCCACAAGGATAATTTTAATCCTACATTCCAACATGAGCATTAATGCTTCTACTTTTTGTCTAGACAAAACAGTAAAAACACTTAAAAGTAAAAGGAAGAAAATTTAGTTACATTTTTTAGAGCTTCAAGGACATGAAGTTTATTTTGACCATTGACCATGAATTATAAGGTTTCCACAGTTTATATTTTATCTGAAAAAAAATGTACGAATCCCTAGAGTAGTAACCATTCCACCGAATGGAGGTAGAAAAGAAAAACAAACCAAGAAAAAAGAGCAACAACAAAAAACAAAAAATTTTAAAAAGCCAAAACCAAACCAAACCCAAAGCAATCCAAGAAAAAAAAAAGAAAAAAAAGAAAAACAAAAACAAAAACAACTACTGAACTTCTAAAGCAATCAGCTCATATGTCTGATAAGATTCAACAATTCTTGATGTGACTATCACAAACTGCTCTCTGTAGTTTGGTTTTTATACAAACCACACATAACGTAAATGCACCTCAAGTCTGTAGTTCATCAAAAATCGTGTATACGTGAGATGCAATATTACATTACTTTTACTACCCAGAAGATGGTATAAAATACAACTGAAACCAGAAGTGCAGGCTCCTATTCACTGGTGTCAGGGACACAATAAATACCAACAGCACATTGAGGATGCTTCATCAATAACAACTCATGGAAGATTGGGTGGAAAACAGCTTTTTTGTCTGAACGGTATGTTCTGATTAAAAGCAAAGAGACCACAAAAACACTAAATGCTAGCATTTACATGTACATCTAAATACATTGGTAAGATAGATTTTCAATAGAAAAAGAGCTGTTACTCATTTTCTAGAATGACTGTATCACAATTACAATAATTCTTCATGGTTTAAATGTCTTCAAACTCAGAAGACCATTATTTACACACAAAGTTACACAAAATGGAAAAATACATAAGGAAAGCATATCTGTAAGTAAACATCTCCATCGGCAACCATTCAAACAAAAGACCTCCAGCAAAAAATGATCTGTTTGGATCAAATGAGTATGAAATTCCTTACATAAATTAGTTGAGAAAAATTTCTAGGCCTATGTAAATATCATGGCATTACTTCACAGTTTTAGGGCTTAATTGCTTGTGTGCATTCCAAGTACTTTAAGTATTCTACTTACAAGTAGAAATAGATCAATAATCTGAACACAAATATCTTAAGTTTTACCAAATTTGACAAATATAATAGATATTATCAATACATACTTATAAAAGTGCTTCCATTAGAACAGAATGTGTTCTGGTTAATAACCATGTACAAAAACTAGTTACATTTAATCTTCTCAATACTATCTGAACCTCTAAAAAACACCCACCGAACTTCATTTGAGTGATGTTACTAGGACCAACATATTACTTATGTTTATTTGAAGAACCTGTTTTGAAATATAGGATCAGGTATGCCACCTGACCACAACAGCCACATGAAAACAATACAAGAAAGCTGTAAGGGTTGTGGCTCTCCTTACTTTGCAGAGGATGATGCCTCCTGCTAAGAGGGATCTCTCAGTTTAGCACTGTAGTAATCCATCTGTGTGACAAATACATTCTAGGAAGAAAACACCCATCCAAGTATAAAAAATACAAAGGCTTCATTTAATTTTCATTTACATATCCTATAGATTTCTAATGAAAACCACGCTATTAGTAAATTAAAATGCAAAATTTTGACTCAAGCTTTAAGCAAATTTCACAGGAAGAAAAAAAACACTGGTATTTATTGCACCAAAGAGAATATCTCTGCAATTAGCCTCCTTGCCTATAAAACCATTAACAATGGAAAACTGAATCCAAAACTTTTAGGGAAGTAAACTGTATAAATTAAATAAATGCCTAAGTAAAATTCTTGTTAGCTGAATAGAGCTCTGAATTTTGATACTTGTCCTCAGAAGATCTGAGTCTTAAAAAAATAATTCACCACAGCTATAGAAGACTTTTTAATCCTTTTACATCATCACTGCAACCCTCTGAAGTGTCCAAGAAATGGGCTCTCAGAGGTCTGTAGTCATCAGATAATTACCATTCAAACACTTCTGATCTAATAAAACAAAACAAAACAAAAAAACCTACATCTTCATATCTGTAAGTTTGAAAATTCAGTGAGTGAATAATATATTGACCGTGCTACTGAGATATCCCCTGGTCTCTAAGACAAAGGCTTAATATTTTCATAGACATAAAGCAAGTCATTGCAAACTTCCCCTCTCCCTGGGAAGGTGGTGGGTGGAATACAAGAATAAAAGGAGTAATTTCACAACAGCAACAGTTATTTTATAATACTAAGATTATGAAGTTGAGGAAAGCTACCAGACAAATTCACGAAAAACATGTTCTCCTGTTTATTTCTTTTTGGGGGCTAGATTTAAATTATCTATACTATCAGAAATTAACACTGGATGGGGAGCCAAAGAACATTGATTTCCGTATGGACAAACAGTTTTGCTTCTACCATGGGCTGACAGTCAATGTATAAATAATTGTCAAAACAGAACTAATTAACCTTGTCTTCAGTTAGAACTTGGTCAGTTGATATTACTCATACTGAAATACTGAATTCTGATTGAATCATTTTTCTCCCAAATATAAAATTTCAAGTAGCTTTGAGACAAAACTCTATTATTATTTGTATTATTTGGTGAGGAAACAAAGAATTGTCTTTTATTTTCACTTAAACAAAAAAACATAGCAAAGCAACTAACCAACAACAACAACAACAAAAAAGGAGAATAGATGCAATGACTATCTTAAAACCTTACTATAAAGTCTATCTTAACAAAGTCCTCATTATTCATCTCAGCACTATTTAATTGCAAAAAATAAAATAAAATCCTGATAGCCAATATCTTCCTGATATCTGCACCAGGAGGAACTTTTTATCTAAACCATTTTTCCAAAGCCTCACATGTCTGAAGATGTCATTTACCACGACATCTGTATCTTAAGACACAGTGTAAGAAATACACACATAGAAAATCCATCACTATCATGCTTGTAAGCCCTACCCACTCCTAGGAATTTCATTCCTAACTTTTCCATAGTTGCCAGTAACATCATGGTCTTAACACAGCTTGAAACAAGGCTGCATTACTTTGTGTAGAAATTGCTATCATCTCCAGCAAAAAGCAACACTTGCTATGGTCCTACCTGGGCAAGAAGCTCAAGCATGCGTTGTCAAGGGAACTTCCCACATGCCTGAAGCCCGGAACATGTTCAAGTACTTTGCTGAATAGGGCACGTCTCTGGTAAAAGGGTACCAAAACTTCAGGGGTATATTGTTTCATTTTTAATCACTGCTGATACTGAAAATTAAAAATGTTCATCTTCGGTAGTTTAACTGTTCTGGCTACCTAACTGCAAGGCCTTCAGAACACTGACACAGAACCTTTTCCTTTTAAGATGCAGATGCTTTGCACTTTGGACAGAGATTTAAAAAATAAAATAAAATAAAATAAAATAAAATAAAATAAAATAAAATAAAATAAAATAAAATAAAATATAAAATAAAATAAAAAAAGGAAAAAGGTATTTCCAAAAAAGGAAAACAGGACTAATACTGTGGTAATTGCTGTAATGCCACAAAGTGCTAGGACATAATCACGTATTTTTAATTTTTGTAAATGCAGACCTGGCAAATACTGCTTTTGCTCTTTGCCTTGGCCTGAGAGCCCCAGCTTTTACAAGCCCTTTGAAGCCAGACACAAAGACTTCATCAGTACGGACAGAAGACGTGAAAATTTACACTAACCACCAGTGATGGCACATACAGCAATTCAATTATATAACAACATTTAACATCTGGAAAAGGAGGCACAACAAGGCTGAAATAGCACTTTTCCCACGTGCAGTATTACTAATCAAATATTCATGCAGCTTACAACTGAACTCTCTGGGAGACTGGTTTCATGACTGAAACACGGAGCCTGATTCTCCAGCCAGTTGGTGGAAGGCTGCTGGCCAGGCAGAGCCGCGCACCATTAACTGATGCAAGGCACAAGCCCGGACTCTCCTTGGATTACACACAGCCAGTCACCAGTCTCCACCTTTTGACTGCATTTTACAATTAGACAAACATTTCAAAACTTGTTAGGTTAAAACAAGTAGTTATTATGGGTAGTGCTTTGAATAAAAAAGGGACTTCATTGCTCCTGAATTTTAGCACCGCCATTCTAAACCTTAAAATGGCTGCACAAAGCTTAGTTAGCTCTTTTTTTGGATGCTAGCAGTAATATGCATCGCACCAGATGTTTTTTCCTTCTTAATGTTGCAGGATACCTCATTTATTTCCAGATCCTCTCAACCAATGGATTTACAACTCAGCTGCTGTACGTATACTTTTACAATGAGTATAAGAAGACTTGCATCTGATCAAGGCAGGCAGGATCTCTCCTAAAATCTGAGTCACTTAGAATGAAACTTCATGATGACAGCTTTAAATCAGTGAAAATTTGGCTTTCACCATCTTCAGCTGAGCCAAGCCTTCACCTCAACATTCACAGTGTTGATCCTCCCCTTTTGCTGCCCACCAAGGTCTCCCTAATAGGTTCCACAAGGCTAATTGGTTTTCATGTCCTTTCCTTTCTCTCCTACAGATTCATAGCCAAATCCTCTTAATGAAAACAATGTTTTAAGCAACAGTCATTGTCCACTTTTTACTTTTGGAATTTTTGCTGTGTTGTTTGTGACAAAGTAGAAATTTTCTTCAGAGGCGAAACAGAAATAATAGCATTTTATAGCAGCATTAGTCTGTTATCCAAGAAGTAACTTATCCTTTAAAGGGAAATGTGAAAGTTATACTAATTTTAACTTGCTTGCTAGATACTCCCAGCTTTCTCTTTAACAGAGAAAAAGCCAGTCCTGAAACTTGAGCAAAAGCAGTGCAATAGCGCTGTAAGCAATGAAATTCACTCTGCGAGTCCTGAAGTGCTTCTCCTTCACTAAAATACGGCTTCACCAGCTCTCTAGTGCTTATTTAGCAGCAGAAAACAGCTGCAGATGTTAACTTTTGATCTCATCTGCTCTCAATCAATTCCTAAAATGAACGGTTGCATGGACGGCTGGAGCTACACCAACTGCCATTCTTTCCATGAACTAATGGACTTCTCTGCATCACAATGCTGACTTCTGACAACATGGAAAAAAGTATTACATTTTTCCAAGTAACTCCTACTTTTTCAGTATCTTGTCTTGTAAATGTATTTCCAGATTCTTCTTTCCTAAAACTGCCTTTGGGAGAACTGTAATAGGATTAGATAGTTCTTTTTTCACAAGCAGAATGTGCTGCAGTTATACTGATAAAATTAAAATTAGCATATCATCTTCATGTATCAGCTACTAAAGCCAAAAACAAGCATATAAAACAACAACAAGAAAATGCAGCTTAACAAATGACATTTATTATCACCTTTAGACTAAATAAATAGTATGGTCTTTTTACAGTTTGTTAGGAGTGAGAACAAAGAAGAAAGCAGAACAGTATTTGATAAGATTTCTGGCTGATTCTCACCCAGATAAATACTCCTTTAAAGCCTCGGTGTATTGACACAGCTATGTGAAGTTAGTACACCTAAAAGTAAGACCACTAATCTTCCAGTTCTTTTCTTAATAAATTCTTATTATTTGAACACTACACATTGCTTTGCTTATTTATTAGACATTTTTATGTGGCTAGGAATGGATTTCTATCATCACGAATAAAGAATCGTGTTATTCCTTGCCACTCGGTATTTCTGGCTCTCATCTGATAACTAGAAGTGGTAGTCACTCAGGAAGAAACGACTGGACACAACCAGTCTCTGCCATCTTGGTCTTACCAGAGATAATCCCCAATAGTCATGCTCTGACAGCTGCATGCATTAGGTATCTTCTTATTTCCATCAGACCAGCCTGACTGTGTGGATCATTCTTAATTACTGGTTCCTCTGGTAATGCATCATTCTTCCAAGTGCCATTGTATCACCAATAACCCAGCATCTTGACGAATGTTGGACTCGATGATCTTGAGGTCTCTTCCAACCTAGAAATTCTGTGATTCTGTGATTCTGATTCTGTTACCATTGCTTAGTGTGGTCTCTATCAGGCAGCCTAAAGGACAACGCTGAACAGTTAAAATATTGAAATACTGAAGAATTCCCTGAATACCTGAAAATTTCAGAAGGATGAGGTGCAGCCACATGTTACCGTCACCTCCTCTGTGACGAGCAGGGTATGTATCCACTATCCTTAACTGCATGGGGCTACAATGCTCCTTATTACTTATCCACAACACCAAGAATATGCTTGCCTGAGATGCTCAGTATCAAAACATACAAGCAAATATTTAAGACTGTTTTCAGTTCAACAGACTGCCTTAAAACATGTATTTCTAGTATTTCAGAAAAAAAAAAAATCCATTTAATGAGGAAGTAAGAAATGTCATTTATATAGTTATTCTGTGTCCTTGTGCTTTCTAGAGGATATTGGCTCATAGCTAACATCAAAACAGTTGGTGCCCCTGGCTAGAATACTTCACTATCACCTGCTCATTCAAGCACTAAATAAATCTCAGCTTTCAAGTACTTACAAGCAAGAGTCCAGCACGTGTTTCAAATGCTCTATTCATGTACAGATGTTAAAATACCCTTGATACACTGAATGCTTATGAAAGGTTTTTGTTGTCTCATCAGCAGTTAATTGCTACTCATTTTGAAATTATACTGAAATTATTACATTAAAACAGTACAAGCAATGCAAAAGATATCGTAACTGCTAACCTGTAAAACACCTCATGCCTCACAGCTTTAACTTTGACTGTATTTCTGTATTTCCTCTTTTTTTTTTTTTTTTTGGAGGGGTGGAAAGGAGGCAGGGTACAGGCATCATGGCATCACACAAGGAGTAAAAGAAAAATATACAATTTAAATTACAGAGAAAAATTAGATCCTTAGAGGGGGTAAATTCTTCTGTTAAATCTATTAACTGCTTGGGATTAAAATGCAGCATTTCCACATGTTTTTGCCATTGCTTCTATAATTTCAAATTTCAAAGAGCAAAGAACCAAATCTTGCTTTCTTTTTTCCTGCTATATTATCCTTTATTTGCAATGAATTACGAATTAGTCAATATCTTTTCAGAAAACAGTTATAAAAACCTTTTACACCTTCAGTGGAAGAAGTGGTTTCTAACTGACATATCTTAACAACAAAAGGATTTACCTTTAAGTTCAAAATGTTAAAGCTTTCCTTCCCCCACATCCCTACGCACCAGTATCTTGGGAAGAAATGACATGAAAAATGGAAGCAACCATTATGCTGTAGTCAAAAAGCAGTTATGGGTGGAAGTATTAATTTATTGACTCCAAATTCACCTCACTCCTCTGTGTCTGCCAAACAAGTGGGAGTGGAAATTTGTCAAAAAGTTCTGTCTCCTGATAAAACCTTCCTCACAACCCACACTCTGGGAAAATAATACTTGTAACCCATGAAGAAACAGACTGACAGCTTCAGGCAATCACATACACAGGCAAACCTTTAATTTAATAATCTCTCATGCTCCACTTTCATGTATCTCATTTAGAAGGGGTCTTTAAACAGAAGCAATGTAGCTGCTGCCAGTGATATAATTGCTGTGTTGGTGCCTTTGGGTCCTTAAACACACTAGTGGATGATGTTTGATCCCTGCTCTTGCCCTTTTGGCAGTGATGGATAGAAAGTGATATACAAGGAACAATCAAGCAAGCCATAGATCACGTAGGCATAGGGATATATGTCACAGATGCCAGGCCCTTTCTGTCCCATGTCTTTCAATCAAGCAGTGAAAATTTGCTTTAGGTTCCTGATCACTGCATAATTCCCTCCAACCCTTGACTCAGGCTCTGAGCACTGCTCTGTGCGCACTGCTAGCAATCTATCTGCAGCAGTATACCTGCAGGAAGGCTTGTAGCAAAATTACAGTCTTGACATTAACAGCAGGGCGTTTGTTTAGTTACTTAGCACAGCCTCTTCTGTGTGCCAGGTCTCATTTCCAGAAGAGTCATGATGGTAAGAAGCTGGGTAAACCTATTAATAAACTCGTCTCCTTAAAATGTGTACATCATCCACATGCAAAATGTAACAGTGCTGTACACAAACAAAGATAAACTCAGAGGCTGAAAAACAAACAAACAAACAAAAGTGTTTTAAGAAGTGATACTACTTAAAAGCAACCGCCAGGAGTTTACAAGACCTTCTACTCTTTTAATTAAAAATTTTATGAGTCTTGGAACACATTCCTGTGCACCTATTATACATCAGAGCATTTAAAAAAGAAATCAGAGCCTTACAACGTTACCAAGAAGAGATGGGAAAACCAAAGAAATCTTCTTTAGAAGAAAGAGCTATTTATACAATAACTGTTATGGCCTAAAAGCAATTACAAAGACTTATTTTACCTTGCTAGATTGTATTTCCCCCCCCCACACACACACACACTTTTTTTTAATACCTTTCAGTATATCCTAACATAAATTACCTGCCCCTTAAATTCATTGCTCCATTTATACAGTCAGCATTTTTGGAACAAATTTAAAAATTCTAAGAAATTCAAAATACACTGGCTATGCCTGAAAAAATAAATAAATATTTCAGTGATAAAAATACTTTCATTACCATTCAATTTTAAGTGAATTATTACTTTAAAAAGTAAAAGGTGATGAGAAAAATCTAAAGTAAGTAAATGAACAGAACTGATACAGATAATAAGCTATGATAAAAGAAGTGTTTTGTAGACTCTGAGTTCCTAGGCAAAACATTTTTTCCAGGCATAATATTCAAGATAAATGCTTGAAAATATGTCTGTCTAATAAGAATTCCAGCAAGTTTCTAGAACAGCTTTCCAGAAAGTAGTCTACAAACCTTGTGTAAGAAACAAATTAGCTCATCCGTCACACGTAACCATTTATTTGCTAATGACTTACTTAATTTAGCTCAACTGTGGTAGGACCGAGCATGATGCAAGAACTAAAGTGGGAATTACTCTAGCCCTCTGTCTTTTAGATGAATCAGGAAAGTCCATATATCTGGGACCAGAGCTCAAAGACTTTTAAAAGGCTGTGGATCTAGGCCTACGAGCTGCGAGTTGCTAAGGAGGTATCCTTACAGACCTCTGCCAGTACCTACAGATGCTCCTATCTCAGCCCGTCTTTCCCACAGGAGTAGGTGAAGATGTGCAATATAGGAAGAACTAAAAGTCCTACAGGAATCTTGGGAAGACAACTGAAAGAGCATTTTTTCTCCATAATCACCAAGTGTGAAAGAGTACACTTAGTGACACTGTTGCCACAATGTAATTAACTTTCAAGTATGCCAGAGGTCAATTAAACTTGTTCTGTAGCACTTACAGCTACAGCAATACTCAGAGCATATTCCTATAATTTGGCTATGTCTGTGGATATTTACTTGACAGGATTATTTTTCACCTACAAAACATCTCGCTTTCAGATGTTAAACTGGTGATGTCAGCAATTACTGCCATATGTAAATTACCATCTGTTTTTTCTAACTCAGCATAGTGTAATTTTAAAGTAAATCCAAGTAACAAACAACTATCCAAGGAGTTCGATCCCCCCTTCGTTACCAACCCACAAAAGCTCTCTAACATTCCCATGCTTCATAACAGAGGGGCTATGGGTGATTTTTATGGGAAAATGTTGTCAAAGTGACATATCAATTTCTCAGGAGAATCAATGGAAGCCCTATTAATCCTGGCTTGCAGTTGGGAATACTCAGGTACCAAGATGAGAAATGTTTTTTGTCAGCATGTGAGTGGGAGAAATTATGTTTGCTTTCTTACGTGCTGGCCCAATGAAAGTCAGAGATGGAAAAGCCTGTTTTATTGGGTCCTCTAATGTGTTCCCTGCCTGTAACTGATGATGTTGGATCAGCAACTGCAGCCTGGAGACAGAGCAGACCTAGGTTAACTCGTTCGTTTCCAGGCCATGGAGAGCTTCTTTTGGACACTGCTGAGATACACCACCACAGAGGATCTGGAAAGGTTGATTTTTCAAGCCTATCTGAAAATTGTTCTTATTGACAACTGCTGTGACCTTTAAAACCACAAATGCACTAAAAATTCATCAGCTTGCTCTTGTTTGACTTACTGATTAGTGGTCTCCCGATGCCCCTTCAGGAGTACACACCCTTTGCCACACACGCACGAGGTTGTGCCGTATGCAGCAGAAGGTTCCACCAAGTAAGGTAAGAAACTTTACTCCAACAAGTGAGAAGAAAGCAAGTTCTTCATTGGCAAGAACAAAATATTCAGGAAGCAGTGTCAAAAGGGCCGTGACCTCAAGTTGCCTTTTTTTTTCCTCCCCCTTCTTGCTTAACAGTGTATTTCTGACACCAGCAAGGAAAAGCTCCCTCTGTACTCCGCTACATGGAAAGTAAGTAACAAAACGGGGATGTGTTTTTCTCCCTGGCCACCTCGGGAACAGGTCAGTCACTCACGGAAGAGTTCTAGATGCAGCTACACATAGGTACCCAGAAGGTGTTTTCTTCAATGCTCTATGAAGGTGTTTTGTTTTGTGTTTTTTTTTTTTTTTTTTTTTTTGTGTGTGTGTGTGTTTGTTTGTTTGTTTTTTTCCTCCAGAGCCCAGTACAGCACAGAATTGTATAGATGCATATATATACACATGCACACACACAGAGTTTTAAAAGAAAAATCATAACTTCAAGTTTACAACGAGGATCACCAGTCTTTAACAAAGTAGGAAATATAATAATTAGGAATGGGAGAACTGGTTCAGGCTTAATAAGAATTCTCTTTAGTCTCTTCTGAAACCAAAACAATCTACCTATTATTAGGAAAGAATAAAAATCAATTCACCTTTAAATATAATTTAAAAAATACTAATAATTTTCATGCAAGTCATTAGTACATCTTCTTTTGGCCAGAAAGGGCACAGACTGGTTGCAGTCTGGATTGTAGCTTGTGCATACAGTTCAGATTAATGCCTGAATTGAATCTTCTGAAGTTTGTCATTCATCTCTTTAACCAACTTTTCAGTTAAAAATCCTTTGGATTACTTAAGTGTCCTGACATTTCTTGCAATGGGTTGAATTTCTGCAGTGTGATACCTAAACCTGTTCAGAACTGAAGGCTCCTTTAAAATGTTGACAAATTCACGCTGGTTCTCTGATTTTGAACAAACTGCATAATGCAGAGAGGACAGTCACATCAAAGCCGAAATGGGTATGAGCTCATGAGAACAGTCATTCGCATTTCTGTGTATTTATTCCTAGTCTTGCAACTTGGGACATTGTGTAAAACAACACTACTTCAGGTATCAACCCATAGGACGCTAATCAGAACCAGCAGATTTTGAAGAATACAAAGATTCAGACTCAACTTACTCAGACTCCCTTATGCATTTTACCAGGTAGAACTTGATCTTTTCACTCTATGCACAAATTCCAAAGGGAAGGATTTCATATCTGTGATAAGTAAAATGCTGCACTATTCACTTAAACTCACTGAAAGCTCTTGATGTGTCATATATTTTTGTGATCAGATTATGATTATTTGCCAGATTAAAAAACAGATCAACACTTACTTCACATGTGAGGCTGCTTCCTTTTCATTATTTTTATAATCCACAAGCTTGGTCAGATAAACTGATTTTTTTTTTTTTTAAAGGCTTCTGGCAAAGAATACGAACAAAACTCAGTAATGTACAATTTGGCCTTGTTTTTGGGTAAGAGGACCTTGAAGAGGCCAGGCAGGTGACTTCGGTAGATTTGCATAGCTTCACCAACACCTATTGAAATAATAGTACTAATTCAAGGCTAACATGCACAAGCTTATAAAAGCAACAACCCTACTACAGTGGGAAGAGAACTGAGCTGTAATAACTGAAACCTAAAGTTAAATTCTCTTCTCAAAATGCAGGTATTTTCAAGTGTAAGTATTCAAGTATACTTAGAAAAGAAGATTTAAAAGGCTATCTCTGAGGAAATGAGTGAAGAATGATGATTTAAACCAAGTGTGATGTAACTGCTCATTCACGTGTGAGCTAAGAAACAGAATATGCTAGGAATACACAGATTGGCTATTCCTCAGCAAGACTCTCCAGTTGCTCCAAGATTTGTAAGATCCAATGAATCTAGCTAAACCAATGACCTTCATGCTCCAGATGACTCAAAACTACCAGATAAGAAGTGGGGAGGAGGAAACCTTCATTAAGTACTGTTTTGCAATTAAAAGTTAGGCCTTACACATTCTGCATAGTATCACATTTGCCCTGCTTTATCTTTACTTTGAAATGCCTTATCACCCAGGTTATGCGTTCGATGCCAGCTAAGCCTTAGCTCTTTCTCAGACCCAAGAGATAGATGTACAGTCTGTTGATGAAGACAACATCTTCTGGGATGTTCAGGAGCATCTTCTGGGAGATGAAAGAGACTGGACTCCGACCATTTAGCAAGGTTGACCACAGAAGGAGATAGCAGCTGGAGCTTCCCGCTATGGCTGAAGCAAATCATGCTTATTTCCTAAAAAGCATATAAAAAATTTTTGCTCTCAGCCAGTGCAAACACAGGCTAAGTTGTAAAGCTATACAACCGTATTTCCCTCCTAAACGGAAAAGTGATGCAATGCAGTTCCACTGACTTCACACTAAGCCATTCCTTAACTCAAAACCAAAAGAAAATCAAACAGAATTATACAAACATTAGATCAAGTTTTGAGAATCATTAGGGTAAAAACTTAATATCTTCATTTTTGTAGTTTTCTGTTTCCAGAGTGGTTAATGTTCTGCAGCATTATAGCAAGGAGAGAATGGGCTGGCAAGAAAAGCAGCTTCTCAATGACTGTATAATCTATCACAAGCTGACGCTTTTATGAGAACTTTAAAAACATAAACCTATGAATCCAATAAAATATTCAAAGAAGTAAATAGAACACTTCAAAGGATCACAAAACTACAATACATATTCCTTTTAAAAATGGCTTCTTGCTTACTTTCCCTCTCCTCAGATCATTGCCTCTCCAGCACGGGAAAAATCCTAATTGAGTAATTTCCTACAGAAATAATATTTATGTAGCCAAGATTCTGCAGCTGACGCAGGGAAAAGCACAAGATTATCAGGTGGTCTCTTACAATATAGGACAAAGAATTACTGTATTAAAAGCAGACAGAATAGTTTTTATTGCGCAATTTTCAAAATTAGCCATATGAACATAATAAAAGAAAATTTCTCACTGCCTTTAGTAAATCCTACAATCTAAGATAAAGTAGTATGTCATTTCTCTATTCTGTCTGCTGTATGAGCTGAAATTCTAACAAGAACAGTACAGTTTAAACTACTTGGCATATGGATCACAGCGCTAAAACATTCCACATTGCACTTTTACTGCAGAAATTCATTTCCAGGTAAGAACACAGCATTGCTTTTACTTTACTTGCTAACGAGGATAATTGGCAGGCAACACTGCTGCTGCTGCTGTAGATTTTTTCTTTATATGGATCTCTGAAGACCACATGTGCATGCAGTAGTGACAAATATTTTCCATATGAGCCACCACAAAATTTAAGGTCCCTCAGCCTACACAAGGTGAGCCCTTCTGTCATCTTCTGTGCTCAGGATCAACCAGGAAGTTAAAAACTTCAGTGACAACTAGAGGGCAATGATCAGCTTCCAGTCATTCTGATCATCAACAACTTTAAAGACCCTGAGCCTCTGTTGAAAACATTTCCCTGCTCTCCTTTAAGTAGATCACAGTCAGCACAAGATTTCTTTAAGAGACATTTTTCTTGAATCACAACCATTACAACTCTGCATTTTAGAACACCCTGAAAGCAAAATACAGCTTACGTCCAGGCATATGAGCTACAGAGAATGTCAACCACGCGGTGCCAGACAAGATGTTTTTTCCAGTTCACTTCCACTTTCTTCTACCAGGGAAAGTAATTGTTCTGGTCTTTATTAAGCTACCATAAACAGGTAGCCTAACAAAAGACAGGGCTAACAAAAGACAAAGCTCTAAAGCAAAATCACTGTTTTCAGATTTACTTTGCAGTTTGCTCCTTTGTAATGCTGTTGATATACTTAAGGAAGATATATTATGGAATAGAATTATCCAGTTATTCCTTCAAAATGCATAAATATACATAATATTTCAGTTGGAAGTGTGAGGGAGAATGAATATCAAAGGTACTAGAAGTGTTTTCTGCCACTAACTTCATTAGATGGAATATTTCATATCTGATAGTAGTATGCTTGATGAATTATTTCCTAAATGACAAATGACTAGATGAATTTTTCTGCTTTGGTATGAAATAAGAACCTGTTGAAAAAAAGCCTGCTCTGATCAGAACAAAAATCTGGAAAACTGTTCTTTTAAATCAAGTAGCAACTTTTAAAGGTGTAGCAAGAGCTGTTCAATTCCATTACTTAAGATTTCTCGTACAAATAATGCACAAAGTCTGTCTTTAAGGATATGGCAAACATAAAGAAAAAAAAGTGTTCTTCATGCCCTGCTAAAACAACAATACAATATACATACTGAGTATTGCACAAAAGAGTGTTACTAAAATAATGCAACGTGCACATTTTACATACTCACATCCCCAAGGTAAAAAATTTTTTAATCATGCTTTTTTTTTTTTGTAGAAAATGTGAATTTAACACTACCATCTACTGCTGCAAAGAGTATCCTATTTCTCTGTTAGTAAAGAAAAATTCACACATTACAGTCATCTCACAGAAAACGTTATATATCAAATTAAAAGAATCTAGCTTTCAAATTAGTACCCCCTTAGTACCTACAGGCTTAAAAACCAACCAAACAAACACAAGACACCACAAACAAACAAACAGTTCTTTTACACATCAAGGAAACAATGCAACTCTGAAGTCTCTACCAACATAAAAATAATTCACAACCTATTTGAATAGATAGGAAGAAAACTCTGTCGAGACGGTAATTTTTGACATACTTTGCTTACCTCTCCCCCAGGTCTTGCTAACACTGCTGTTTGAAAGTAGAGCAACGTTAGTATCAGGTAGCTGACAAACATTATTACCCAAAGTTAGAGCTACCCTGGAGGAGAAAACCCTCTGCCAAGTACTAACAGCTAGCAGATGCACTTGTGTCTCAGTAACACAGCCTTCAGTTCTTCTAGGTACGACTCCTTCTCCCTCTCCCCCTTTCTCTCGCACTCACTGTACGACCAGGAGCTCTGCGCTCAGCCACTGCTCTGAAGACAACTGGTAAGTTGATCTCTTCATGTAATGACTTCTCCCTGCTGGGGGAGGGGGCTGAGCCCGCAAGGAGCTGGGGGGCTGCAGGCAGTATAAAGCAAAGAAGGGGAGGGACAGAAATGGTCACTGCCAAGTTATGCATCTGCTCTGATTCATGGAACAAGCTAAAAGGTAACCTTTAATGCACGAGGAGGTTTGGCAGTGCGTTATTGACTTAGGCAGGCATGATTGGAGAAACAGGCTAAAGCAGCTTGCAAAAGATGCCTGTTGATGGTTAGACAGCATGTGCTACTTAAAGGTACAGCACCTCCTTTTGCCAAAGAAGTCTGTAATAAATCATAAATTAAAACCTCGTCAGGAAGTAGCCTCTGGCTTTATGGTCAGCCCTAGAGCAACGCAATCCCACACCCTGAACGGCCCAGTCCTGCCGGGCACGCAGTCGAATCCTCCGGCTCCCACTGCTGGCCCGCAGGGACCCAAAGCGTCCACTCACTCTCAAAACTGACGACTGCTTCCTGAAATGGGCCCCCATCCTTTAGGATGATTTTGGAGCAGGATATTGATGCAATCTTTCTTCTTCGTACCATAGTTGAACAAAAGAAAGTGCTTTGACTAAGCCATCAGAACTGAGCGCCCTTGAAAACGGTATTTGGTACTAGAAGATGAGTAAGAGCTACTTTTAAGTAAAGAATAAAGCAGCATTGAAAGCATGATACAAAGCTGAATTATTGAATCTCCCAAGCAGACCAGCGAATGTTTGTCTCGGAAATGAGTAAAATTGCAAACAGAGCTATAAAAGTTGGAGGGCTTCCCTAAGCCAAGTACGTTTGATTGTAATCTCTACGCAATAGACGTTTTGTTCTGTTAAACTAAGCAATACAAAAATAAAGAACTTCTGAACCCCAACAGTCTAAGTACACACATTGAACAACTGGAGAGAACTGTTTACAACATATGTGGGACCCTCCAAGTCCTCTATTCCCTTTCCTATTCTACTTTTTAATTTCTTCCAACTTTACTGTTGCCAATTTATGTATTTTATCATGGGAATGTGAAAAGTTATGGTTTTCTGAAAGTTCCAGCTCCTCAAGTCAAGAAGTCGCATTAGATTCTCACCTTTCACGTAAATGTAATATTTCTCATCCTTATGGTTGCAGGGGAAATCTCAAAAATATGACCTGTGAATAACCTGGTCTCGTATGTCAGAGAGTAAACCACATGAACTCAGCATACAGGTACTTTAAATGTCTCAAGACTTTAGAAGGTGGGTGGCAAGCAAAGATTTTGGTGAAATTGAGAAGCACAACATTACTAAGAATTAGATTTCTTTTGTAATTTGGTAAGCTTTGTATTAACAAGAAGTCACTGTCACTGCCTTCTCCCTCTCTGTCCCCTCCTTCTGCAGACTACTACTGTCATCTATGAAGAAAATCATAGATGGCAGGAGAAAAGATGTACATAAACAATCCCCTTCAGCTGACTCCTCTCAAGGGAATAGTACCAACTTAAGAGACTTAGAAAGGCAGAGTGAAAAAGATGCAGCACAGAGCTCACGAATGGCTCCTCTGAATGCTGGGGATGAGCACAGGAAGGTACCGCAGCCACAGACAGAGGAGCTGTAACAACAGCAGCCGACAACCAGACCTGCAGGGTTTGAAAGCCTGGCACCACAACCTTAATGGTATATAAACCGTCAAGAACCCTCTACTGCTATGCTGATCTCATGAATACAATGCTTCCCTTCAAAACCTAAACGAAGGAAGCATTTTTCCCACTTTCAAAGGGAGATGAAGGTTTGCAGTCTGTGCTGCTTTGCTGACAGCTAGATGTAGAGCTGCCATTACAGATCCCATGTACACCAGTTGCCTGTGGCAAACTCTCTGGACTGAAAACGTAAAGGCAAATAAACTTAAGGAAATTTTCCATCAAGCCCCTGTCAGGAAACCAACCTGTCCCTCCGTGTTTTTTTGAAATACATATATGTACCACAAAAGGAAAAATGGAAATAAACAAACTGCCAACTAACCAGAGTTCAAAAACACTTTCATCAGGAGAACTCCAACTGCAGTACTTTAAAGTAGGTTAGTTCCTTGAAAAAGCTTTTAAAAAGAAACAACAAAAAAGAACAAAAAAAAACCACTACCATTTCAGATGTTGTAGCTTGTTATAAAAATTCCAGCAATGAAAGCTTTTTCATGCCGATTGACTTGTTTCTATAAAACAAAGTTTTGCCTTTTTCCTCAGTTCTTCACAAAGTGAACTAAGTAAGCACATGGTTTTGGCACAAAACCACCATTCTTCCCTTTCTCTTTTTTTTTTTTTTAAATGGTAGGTAGAAAACCAAATTTCAAAACCTAGCAGTAACTGTGATTTTAGTCTTCTCTTTGCTGATCATTCTAGAAAGCAGCACATTGTCTGTAAACATTGATGAAGTCTAAATAACCATTATTGGAATGAGTTTCTGAGGCACAGAAAAACGTACTGCATTCCCTTTTAACAATTCACATAACTGATTCTTTCCATACTGATTTAATCTTTCCCCCTACAAAACCATGCAGGCAGAATTCCCTGGAATCCAGAAGCTGGTATTCTGCTCTCCATATTAAATAAAAGAGATCTGTCCATACCTGCTACTACACTGCCATGATTTTATCAACCGAACTGGATAGAATGGTGCATACTCACAACCACAACCTTTCTTTGCAGCACAAAGTAATGGGAAACTTAACACTGCAATGAACTTGTTCTGTTGCAACCAAGATCAAAATTTCTATGAAAACCTCAGTAATCACTATCAATTCTATACAAGTCTGTTTATGATTGAAGAGCTACTTCAGGTACTAAGTTCTGCAAAACCAAAATACTTTATTATTATAAAGTGGAAGCACTAAAACATCTAATTATTTTCAACACAAAAGCATCCTCCTTTTACTTAAAAACATACAAGCATATCAAAATTATACTGTAATTATTTTAGGCAGTTTGTTTAAATCAAAATTCCCAAATCATTTTCCTATTTTTATGGAGAAAAGCATCAGAATATTTTGAGAAAGGTTCCTACCACATACTCCTAGAAATGAAAACACAGAAAAGCAAAATACACGACTGATCTTTGAATATATGGTTTCATTAAAAATAGGGACTTTCCTCTGTGAAAAAGATTACCTGAGCTTGTAAATATCAATCAGTTTGTGAAGGCTGCTTACTGGTTGCCTCCTGAGACACCTAAATCCCAAACAAGCACAAGTTTGTTAAACTTATCAAAAGCAAGCAATTTCCATTCCAGGTCTCTCAGCCTTCCCATATCTCCACTTGAATTTATGAACAGTATGCTCAGGCAAAACCCTTCACTGACACTTCCTTCTCCTAAGGTTGTATATGCTTACAAAGCTGACCAAATTCCTAGTATTAAAGTAATAATAAAAGAAAATATGAAAAACAACATTTTTGTTATTTTCATGTATTTGGATTTCCTTTCTACTTCTTACAGCTTTATTGTTTGTAGAAATTAACTCACAAACATTTAAATCAAGACCACATGAAGTATACCCATATATATATCTTTCAAGCTAAAATATTCTATAACAAGATACTGAAAATTTCTGTGTATTTCAAAGTATTAACATGCAAGAATGAAAAACATTAATCCGCATGTCACTACAGGGGAAACACCAATACTGCTGAACTGGGGAGGCAACAGAGGGCTGACTGCAATATTCATTTGTATTCAGCAGGTAAACCAATGAACTACCTAAAAAGAAGATAAAGGTTGAAAAGAACTGATGTCACAGCAGAACCCACAGGTTAATTTGCTTTGGCCAGACATCAGATTCCTGAAATTACTAACAGGGAAAGGAAATTAAGCAGAAAGTGCAAGCCCTGTTATAATTGTAAATGTTCAATGTAAGAATTTAACAGCAGAGAAAAAAGGCTGAACCTACCTGAGGCTACTTAAAAAAAGAACAAAAGTTTCACATAGTCTTACATGCTAGGTAGACTTACGCATAAAGATGGTGCCATTTCAAACCGTCATATACGCATTTCCAAAAATCCTCTCATCTCACTGTTTCCAGGAAGCATTAGCTTCTGAATTTATTACTCACATATTTTAAGGACAGAAGAAATGACTGCTGTCCTTCAGCCTGAACTACTGAGAGACACTGAACATAAAAATTCACTCAACACTTCTTGTATGAGGCCAAGGATTTCTTGATAAAAAAAAAAAAAAGTTTCTTTTTAGTTCAACACTTGAAATTAAAGAGGAGTCTCTTGCTGCTCCAAGAACAGGCAGGAAATTTAGGCTGTAAAAAGAATTTATTTTCCTTGAAGATAAATGGAGGGCAAATTGCAAACGGAGGACAAATGTAGAAAAATGCCACCCCCTGCCCTGCCCTGCCTCACTGGTTCAGGAAATACTGCTGCTAAACCGCAAAGGGAGTATTTTACCCCCATGGAGGATCACACATCCACTTACCTGGTTTCTGGGTTGCACTGGCCAGACAGGAAAGAAAGAGAGCAACAGATTCTCCCCTAGTTTCCCCTCTACTACCTCCTTGCTATTGCTGCCCTTTGGAAAGAAGCATGCTCATACTCACACAATCTGAATTTCATGCGTGCTCATACTCACAATCTGAATTTCATCTTGGTCCTTGACCAAGAACAGATGAAATAACAATACATAAAGAAGTACATAGAAAGAGTACATTTGGATTTTTATACATGCCATTAAATAAATAAATACATACATACATACATAAACAAACTTAGGAAGGAAGTCAAAGTGTGAGCTATGTATTACAGCCTAAAGGTTAAATATTTGGAGCCCTATGAGAACGAACCCCAGACACTGAGCACCTGTGAGGAAACCAGTCTCAGACTTTCTCATGTACTTCAGTGCAACTCAGCATCTCTTCCCTTGGTTATAAAGTTGGAAGTCAATCTGAGTACTTCAGGAGCTAACACTTTTCTAAGTAATTTCCAATGTCTTTAGATGTACCCTTCCACTCAAATTTTCTATTCAGAAAGCTGCTAACTTTATGTAATTTCTCTTCTGTTTACATTTCTTGATGGAAGAAAATAATTTGTCCTGAACTGTGAAATGCAGATTGGCTACCAGAATACACAGTGGCATAGGGCATCATGCTTTCCACTGCTTTCTGACGTAACGGGGCTAGGCAGATTCTTATCTCTTCCTGTATTTATTCACTTTCTGTATTTATTCACTTTTTCACTGTGCAGTTATGTAAAAGACAACAGGATGCTGTGGAAAAGAGAGATCTTTAGAAGTTCTAGGTAAATTATTCCATATGGTCACTTTTTGTGCTTGCTAATGCTTTCATTAGTTAACCACACTTTTCAAGTTACCTTTATCATGTTTCTGTTTATTTCCCTTTCTAAATTTAACGATCCTGATTTTGTCCACTTGTTTCTCATCTAAAGTCACTCCAAGTTCTGGCTTTTCTCATTTCCCATCTTTCTCTGTTACAAGGAAGTGGATCTGACCAGACCAGTTTAGACACTACACCATTAAAAAGGTGTTTCTTGCATCCTTTGGGATGTTAAGTTTCAAATAGTTAAGTTTCAAATATGCATTTGTATATAATGAGGACATCCCAGGCTAAGTTCCATCACTAGAGGTTTGCCAGTTACTTCAGAAATAACAGAATGTTACTCTTCACTATCATCCTCGTATTCTCTTCTGACTACCATGGTATTGGCAGTGTATAGTGCTTTTAAACTAAGCTCAAACACTGAAAAAGAAATCTGAGCATTTCCTTCCCCTGCTCCCCACTCTTAAATTTTAAAGCTCAGACTTTCAGTTGTGAAGCCAGACTACTGAAAAGGCCCACCTCCAGAGAGCTGAGTATTAACCTCAACTTGATTTATCATCTTGAATCTTTCCCACAGTACTAAATCTATTACCCCTTTCTGTTTTCTGGTGTTATTATGTTAGAGGAAGGAAAAGGCCTTGGGTTCTCACCTGCCCAAGGTTAGGCTAGAAAGCATATTTTTCATGGCCGTATTCCAATCTTCTGTATTTTGATGATAGAATTCTGGGTTATGTTCCAGGTTCTCAAAGCACCTCTCTTTCTCTCCAGATAGTAGTTGCATAGTGCAAGTAGAATAAGAAGACATTTAAGAGGCATTTCTTCCTCTGTCCAATGCTACTTTCTGACTACAGAACAGGTGGACACCATGCTTTGAATTTCTAATTATAATGAATAACATTCATTTTGTGACAAAAGTTTTCCATACAATTGGGAAAAAGGTGAGGCCCCTGTAATATGTACGCATACCTAGTTTTTAATTATAAAAATATACAACCATAGGTCCTGAGGAAGAAGCACCAAAGAATTACATGATGTA
This sequence comes from Aythya ferina, assembly GCF_964211825.1. Classification (NCBI taxonomy): domain Eukaryota; kingdom Metazoa; phylum Chordata; class Aves; order Anseriformes; family Anatidae; genus Aythya; species Aythya ferina. The sequence goes on along the minus strand of NC_140307.1, from coordinate 17,092,420 downwards.
ACAGACCATGACCTATGCTATGAATGCTAGCATGAAATCTTAATTATAAAGGTGAAGCGTTTGTCACATCCAAAACTAAAATACATTATAATTAGATTTTAGAGATGGCACACATTTTCCAAATTGTCCTGCTGGCAAATGACAGCTGTATCAGACAGTTGATTGGGATATGATGAGAGGAATCTGTTTCAAAGAAAAAACTAACAAATTAGAATCATGAATATAACCATAATTTTTCAATTTTGCTTGAAAATGTTCTTGGAATCATTTCAGAGGAAGAAAGACTTATAGAACATGTTTTCATGTATCACCTGTTCTGTTATTTTCCACAGTGGCAGAAATCTCAAAGCTGTAATGATACTCTCTTGTATTTGAGAAAATAGCTCTGGAAAGCTATCTGAAAGTCACTGTGAAACTTCCCCAGGAGTGAATTACTTACTAGTCCAGTGTGCAGGTAGAAAACTTGTAAAGAACTACAGTGAAACATACATTTGCAAGAAATTAGCACCATCTCCTGCCAAGTAAGGATGAAAAGAAAGCTCTGCAAAAGCTGGCCAAGATTTCTCATGCTCACTATTAACTAAATCAGTAAAACAGTTATCAGTCAACCTACCAAAACTCTGTCAGGAAGCACCAACAGCTGGCTGCTCCCCAAAGGACGGGGAGCCAGGTGTCAAGCATGACAACAGGGCCAGCAAGGCAGGGCCTCGTCTGCCTGGGCCCCATCCCACTGACACCACGAGAGGGAGCAGGACAGATCCAGGAACAGCAGCCAGGGTCAAACAAGAGTCCAGATTACCACACAAGTCTGTGGTGACAAGGCAGGTCCAAGGTCAAGCCAACAAGTCCGTCCACAGATCAGGATGCAAAGTAAGAGGTTCCCCAGCCAGGCACAGGCATGCCTGAGGCTGAGCTGGAGGCCAGCTTGCCTCCAAGGCAGCTCTGGACTGCAAGCCCAGAGCCGAGCTTAGGTGTGTATACACCTATGCTATACATATACCATGTGTATACAGGACTAGGAAAAGTGAAAAATCTGCAAAGCAAAAAGAAGGAGGTTAAGAGATTATACCAGGCAGGGAGGGAACACTAGAAATAGTGGTAACCTTGAGAAAGGAGCCTGCAGCACGTATGTTATATACACTATTTGCAGGACAGGACTAGAGCAGCACTTCTCCTAAGACTAAAAAAAAAAAAAAAAAAAAAAAAAAAAAAGGAAGTAAATGTCCATATGTCCATTTACAAAAGTCATACAGCTGGAGCACCAGAGCTAAGGTGAATTCTTTAGCACAGGCAGCTCTGTTCTTTGATGCCCCAGGGGTCCTGAAGCAGACCTTCCTCCAGATCCAAAAGAAGGGATAAAAAATCTCAGAAGACTTGCATTCACTATCAGCCTACATCTTCCGCAGTTTAGAGGAATCCAAGGTTTCTCCTCTTTTCTGGCAGGCGAAATGAAAATAGCTGCCATGTCACCAAAGAAAACAAATACCCTAGGCTAAAGACTTCAGATTCAATTGCAATACTGATCAAAACCCAATGGATTAAGCACTCAACCTGAAACCAAATACAGGAAAAAAAGGAAGACTTCCAAGGTCATTTTGTTATACAACCAGAAGGGAGCAGAGAGAACTGACCTCATAGTGATATGACTTCTGCTTTGGGCAGCAATCACATCACAACTTTTCCCATCTAGTTAAAAACATTCTGAGCCAAAAATGCTGTTATTGCTTCCCCGAATCTCCTCACGTTCCGTTCAAATCATTCTTCCCAAGTCACCACCTCTTCCAACAAGATTGTCTAAGTTTACTTTATCATACATCCTGATCCTAATTACATTGCATTGCAAATTCAAAGAATTTACACCAGCATAGGTCACAAATCTACCCTGTTAGTGAGCTAAAGGCTCATTTGTCATTACTTGTGGTCCATGCCAGTTCAAGAAAGCACAGCACCAACAGATCAGTTACACTGCCAGTGGAAATCAGGTACCAATTGGAAGCATAGCTGCAGTGCAGGAACAGTCCTTTTCTTTCTCTGCAGATGTATACTGTATAAAATAGAATTATCTCTGTTTAATTGAAGAGAAACCATGTATCTTTACTGTCTTAATGAAAACAAAAATCTGGGAAACTCTGATTGCTTACATAATAGATTTTTGGACAGTTTATCTCATAAATGTGCTTATTTTTAAAGTAACCACATTAAACACATGTTGCCTATGAGAACCAAATGAACTACCAGAGTTTGTGGAGTCTTCCAGCAGTCCAGACTCTGGACAGTGGTCTCACATGTTTGAAAGCTTCAGAAGCACACGGATAAAAAGAGATACTTGACTCTGTTTTTCTAGGTGTCTTGCAAGCACTCATGCCGTTCAGAAAGCGAAAATGGCTAATTCTTGTGTAATAAGGGAAATCAAAAATACAAATAGTAGAAATATAGATTGTTAAATCTTGAGCTTTATCCGGTTTATGAGTTCTGAGAACACCGCAGCTCAAACTAGGTAAATAGTATCTGAAAATAACTATGCGTTCTTGTGTCTCTTAAATATTTCATCTACTATAGGATTAGCAACTCACAGAGCAGATAAATATTTGTGTAATTAACTGATAAGCCTGTGTACTTACCAATAAACCGTTAAGTACAGCTATTAGTTAAATAGCTAAAACCCCTGTAAACAGCAAAAAATCTTTACATAACGGCACAAAATTTAGAAATGCTGTTTGCTGATAACAAGATGTAAATAAATATAATACGAACACACTTAGGAAGAAAAAAAAAAAAAAGAACTACTTAAAAGGCAACACAGAACAAAGGAAGTGAAGAAACATTCTCTGTGTATGTTGTGAAAGACACAAGTGGTGCTAATTACTTTATCCCCATATTCAGACTGTCTACATGGGTTAAAGCTAGCAATAACACCAGTTCTAATCTTAAATGCCCGCAGAGAGACATAAAACTTGACTGTTTGAGAAACCAGGTTGTAAAAGCACATCTGTGCAGCCAGCACCATCACCATCACACAGTAAGCAAACAATCACAATTCCAACAAAATGCAAGTGAACAAAAACATACAAAATTCCCTACGCTTTGATGCATCAAGACCACTCAGAAGATTTCTTGCCCAGTTCCAAGTCTTTTCAATACAGTACCTTCTTATTTATATGGAACATGTCTCAAATAGTTTCCACCCAAAGTTTCATGGAAGACTTCCTCACAATGAACTTTTTCTCACTGAATATACTTTTCTATTTTTTATATAGCTCTACATGCTAGCTCACGTTCAAGAAAATGAGTAATGGTACGTACCAGTTATTTTACCAGTGTAATAGCATTATAACCCTGCAGTTCCACTAGCAACATATTTTGTTTTGGCATCCAAAACAGATAAGAAAGCGTTCTTAACTTCTCTCCCCTTTGACTTGCTTTTTCTCCCCCATCCTCTTTTTTTTTTTCCTTTTTTTTCTTTTTCTTTTTTTTTTTTTTAAGCTCTCTTATTTCGCTGAGAATATTAGCTAGAGTGCGATTTCTCAAGGGATCAGAAGTGACACTGTCTCCCACAATACAGATCTCCAGGTTATCCCAAGTGAGCTATTACAACTTAGAGCAGTTAAATTTCCCAAGAGAATTCATGAAGTTAATTGCAACACATAGATTTCTACAGTTTCCAGGTCCAATGGATATGGTCCAAATTGTTAGTGACAGAAATTTGTCCAAATTATTTTAAACTGAGATTAATGATTATTTATTCAGCATTACCAACACATACATGATGGTATTTACTGGAGATTTCATTTTTCAAATTGTACCACAGAAGGGTTTTTCTCTTCTTTTTACTGAAAATGAGAACGGTATCCTTCTCTCTTATGAAATGTTTCATAGATCAAAAACTCACAGTGCACAATTCTACACCGTATGCTTGAACAGAAGCCTAGGTCATACAAAATACATATTTTTAAAAATTTCAAATATATTATTTACAAGTAAATCAGAAGAATACTTCAGTACGGATGCTCAGGTGACAAAGTAAATAGCATTACACAAATTCAGTCTGCTGTGGATCAATGATGACTACTTATCCAAAGCCAAAATAGTCAAAGATTAAATCAAGCAAAGGTCTATGAAAAAGTATTAAAGTATTTATTATGAAATCGTTATCTTACAAAGACTTTTAAAATCTCATTCTTTAACTTTTTGAGCACTCCTTTTACAACAAATGTGTTAATCTAAAGGCAGCATTTTCCAGGAACATGTTTTGTAGCTCTTTCAACCCTTCACCTTTATGTTCTCAGCCATCTTTCTTTCTGTGATGTCATTTTCAAATAGACTCCCCTGTTATCCCCACTGTACATCCCTATTTTATCATGACCTCCCAGCTTGACTGTTATCATCAAATAACAAAACAACTACTTTGCCAGTATCTTTATTGGAAATAAAAATGACTATTTCTCCAACAAGTATTTGCAAACAGCTTGACTCCTGGGGCATGGTCTTACCAGTAAATACTAATTTTAAATGTAATGCGTTCAGTTTAAGTGCCACACATTGCTTATTTTTCCTCTCATTTTAACATCTTGTAGCATTGGCACAGTAGATTCAGCAGGTTTTATGTGAACTGATTCTATGCCAATTCCAGAGAATAGCCCTGTTACTATTAGAATTTGTAGTTACATTAGAAAAGAAATCAATGTATAAGTTTTGAATTGAAATCCAATATAACTTGCAAGGAAGACACATTCCAACAAATTTTAAAATGGAGAGTCTATTGATGTCACCTGGTCATTTCATATTAAAAAAAAAAAAAAAGAACAACACACAACAACACAGAGGTGTTTGGAAACATCATTTTAAGGTAGCTTTCTTTTTATTTGGGTTTTAATAAAAACTATAGTGGGCATTCTTGTAAGCGTCAAACTTTTGAATGCATCACCTGCTGGATCCCTCTTTGTCATAATTTGTGCTTTATATGGTGACATTTACAACAAATTTCTGAGCTGGAAGTAGCTTCTGAATTATTTTGCTGTTAAGAAAAGTGGATGAACTGCATTAATTAAATTGAACCATTCAGTTTTACACAAAATTAAGTACTACGAACATGTTCTACTAGAGTTTTCTTATGCAGTATGAGATACATCCTGCACCTAATTCTGCAGTTCTGCCATAAATTTGGTCAGGCTTTAGCATACTCCCAGTTTAATATTGCTCTCAATACTCATATCAAATCACACAATGCCTAATCTACATATCTTTTCATAAGAAAAAAGTGTCTGTGGGGACACTTTGTAATACAGAAATTCCCAAGAATAAATTGAGCAAGTGATCCCACCTATTTAAGGAGATTAAAACCACTGCAATAATAACAGAATGGAAACACTGCTCTTCTGAAATAGACTGGTATTAATTTTTCCTATTTCTTGTATCGCTTTTGTGTAAATGGCATCTTAAGATTTTTAGATTAGTTCCCTATCACTTCAGATAGCAGGCTATGTAGTCTCTAAAATGCACCGAATTCTATCTCCATTTGGAAAAGAAAAGAAAAAAAAATATTAAAAATGATCTTGCATTCCCTCTTTGTACATCAGAAGCTGACCAGGGAACATTCTTTCTTTTTTTATTTCTAGAATTTTAATTAACTCAGAGATAAAACAAGTATTCAAACTATTTTTGAGAAAAAAAAAAATCTTCAACTTCTATGTGTGATTAATTCTACTTTCTTCTAACAGATAATGTCAAGGACCTCCTTCCAATCTAAAACATTTACTCAATTGCTTTGGTAAAGTCTATACTGCTTACTAGATACACACTCTGCACAAATTCTGTTCTTTGATTGATTGAAGTGTGCTAATTGTACCATAAATCATGGGAAAACTGAAGTAAAAAGCTGAAATCATTATTTTAAAGAACGTATTTAGCCTTTCAAAAGCCTCCACTTAAGATGTAGACTGCAACAGGTAGAGCTACCAAACCCACATATCGCAAGACTCGATATTCTGTCAGCAGAGGCCATACCGTGCCCATCAGTCTCACAGCGATTCAGCACTGGGCCTTCATTTTGTTGACATTAGTTCCAAATCTGACCATCTCTTTGGTTTGAAAGAACTGTAAATGCACAGCATCTCAGACTCCATATCTTGTTTAACTCCAGACTACTGAACAGCTAGCTACTTGTCAATTCACAGAGGATATAACCAGACCTGATGCATTCTGGCAACGTCTATTGCCCTAAGCTTTCCTTTGGAAGATCTGCTTTACATCTCAAAGTGCCTCTTCCACACATTTGAAAAAAAGGCTCTTGTAACTTTGTACAATTCACTTGGTTGTAGCACTGGGCATACTGTTACACATCTGGATATCCTGGACAAATACACAAAAGCCTTAAAGTCTCCCAGGTTGACATTTCCAGGAAGAAAAAAAGGAGCTACTTTAGAAGAAAAGATGAGGCCTGAACATATGGTTGCCATAACCAGTGCAGTGTAAGTTAATAGAGAAAGACTGAAAAGACTGATTGGGTACCTTGTGCAACTTTTTTTCATGACTGCACTGAAGACACACCCATAGACACCATATAAACAAACCCAAATATCACAGGCATAGCAGGCCTAAAGAAAAAGAGAAAGAGAAGACCTTTGCTAATTCTCTTGCTTGCAGCAAGCATAATATCCTCCTTTGGAAAAAAGAGCCGGAGGCCAGCGGCAATAAGAGAACAAATTAGCTTCATTGGCCTGGAAAGTTTATGATTAGCATGGGAGGTCTGAAGCCTGCTGATCACTACAAAAATGACATTTCACTTTGATGCACGTCTATCAACTCTCACTGTATTAAAATGCTTTCCTTTTTAAATGTGGGTTTCAGCTGCTGTGTCTGGCCACCATCTGATCTGAAAGTAGGGATCTTTAAACTATGTAATATTGTTTTTCTAATCAGTATTGTATACAAGAGAAATTAGCAAACACTGAATATTCAGAGCATTTCCAGCCATTTAAAAAGACTTCAAACAAATCTAAAATGCTTATCCTTGGAAACAAATATTGGAATAAGAAGCAGTGGTTTGCCACTAGAAGCAAGATATTTTATGACAAACTGAGTGGAGAGTTCTGTTTTTGTTGTGTTTGTTATCGTTTTTTTTTGGTTTTAATGAAACAATGGAACAATAAACAGAAATTTGACTACATAAAGTGTGTCAGTGTCTCACTGACATCACTGGATTAAAAATGCAGAGCACAAATGTATGAACTACAGAACATTCATCATATATCCTCTGTCAGGCATGCTGGAAAGAATTAATGTGTGCAAGCAGGTGTAAAGCACCTTTAACTACTTTGTACAATAAAAATGTAGCCAGACATAACAATCACTAGACTACAGCAATCTTACGTTGGGTTTCGATACTTGTTATAAATGGATGTTATCATATAAGCTAAATCTCAGTGACTACATTCAGTATTTTTCCAGCCAGAGGCAAACACCTCTATACAACTAAGCCATGTCAACCTCAGACTTGAGGATCTAGGATTGGCTTCCCTAAACATGGGCTATCTTAATTTAGTTTTATGATAAGTAAGAAAGGACTGCAATTGTGCTGAGAACCAATTAAATAACATCTGCAGGAGACAGGCATTTATGTAAGTGCTGGTAATACATAGCTTCACATTTTGTTGTTATACAGCATTTAAATGTCACTGTTTCCTCACCATTTTGCAGTCTGAGAAGGCTTAACAGCAGTCTTGTCACTACAGCAATAGTCAGACTCAGAAAAGTTAGTTTCAGTTCTTAGACCTGTATGAATGGAAATGAGCTGTCTGTGTTTCTAGATGGGTATAAATACAGTTTAAGATCAAGTTTAAATTTTATGGTTGGCATTAAATGAGGACAAAATTTCACAATTTTGGAGGAATTCGAGAGTTTAGAAGAAAATCTCAGAAATGTAGAGGAATATAACACAAATGAGAAACTACCAGGCTGCAGATGTGGTTCCAACCATCATTTCCAAAATGTTTATGCTAGTACGTCCAACATTCCTTCCGGCCAATCCCTAACTGAACAGAAATGAGAAACAGAACTGTTAAAATGTTTCCTAGATCACATACACAACGACAGGTTCCCTTTTCTGTAGCCTCTGTGCAGTTGCTGCCAAGGAAATTACAGAAAGACCTTTTTTGGTCTTAGTGCTTATGCGTCTGTCTTCCTAGAGAGCCATGCAAACAAATGTCCTTGTGACGTCCTTGTGCAGTATTCTTTCAGCTAGTGAAAACACTGGCCAAGTTATTACTGCAAAGTTTTGTACCCCAAGAGTTATTTGCAGGCAATCACAAGAGTGACAACTCTGCAAAGACTTTCAAAAAGTATGAAAAAAATTAAATACCGCTTAGAGGTATTAAGGAGGCTTTAAGTACAACCTGTCTGCAATATTTTTAGTAACTCTTCTGAAACACTTTTCCTGATTCACAGTTCTCTTCTTATGCAGACATGTTTTTAAACTTACACAGAAATCAACACAGGTTCCAAACACTCAAAGAAGACAGCTTATATGTGCTGAATAAAGCACTGGTTACAAAGCTGATCTGATCTTAGAGCTGATGAGAGCATATACTACAAAAATCAGTAAGGCCAAACAGATTGTTTTAAAATTCAGATTTGATAGTTCAAAATAAGATTCTGCAAGAATTAGTTGTCAAGAAGAGCTAAGCTGACCTACACATGCAGGGAAAGTGGAAGTTATTTTAGACCGCTTTCATTATGTAAACAAAACAAAATGGAAGTTAAATAGAATGCTCTTTGTCCCAGCTGAAAAAAAAAGACAGGGCACTTTTCAAACAGAAATGTCACTGCACGTCTGCTTTAAAGCTGCTTACACAAAAATAGCATTAACATTTTTGCCATTGACTTTAATTTGCAATTAAGTGGCCAAAGGGAATTCATTACTAACTTTTTGTTTGCCTCTACAGTCTTATATTCATATTCTTCATTTCCTGTCTTCTGTTCTAGATTTTTGTATTCAGCACAAAATAAAGCCTGGCACAAACATCGTTCTCTGATCGAGTAAAGAACACAAACTAGGCAATCTTTCAACTGAAATTAACAGGATTACCCAATGTCAACACAATGCTGACATATTTGTTGATTTGATGGATGAAGCACAGCACTGTACATTTAAGATGCTTAACTTTCTGCGCTTCATGTGAGACTAAATTCAGTTGATTTGTTAAGTAGCAAAGAGCTCAGCCATGAAGATAAACACTTACATCAATCAGATTTCCACTTCTGGCTATTCAGTTTTAATAGTTAGATGTGGTTTAACTAAATCTCCTACACGAGAAAATCAGAATTAGTATGGAAGAGAGACAGAGCGAGAGCAACCTAAAAGAGTAAAGGGTGCCATAAACAAATTCAGGCCCATGTCTTACATCATTACAGCCCATATAAGAACTGTAGGCATGCAAAAATGCTAAATATTTTCCAATATTTTTTATGGAACTCTTAAACAGTGGGAAAGTTATTGTTGGTCTGAGCTGGTCATGAGCTAGTAAAATTTTTGCATTCTAATTAGGTGTGATCTAATCACTCTTCTCTGCCACAGCCAAAAAGCAAATGCCTTATCCTTTCCAAAGCAACGTAGATTACGTTATTTTACAGACTCTTCACAGTCTTGCTTTTAAATGAATGGTCTACCTATCTATATACAAATGATTTATTTTTTTTAAACAACATCAGTACATACAAATCGGATCATGCAGGTATCCACTTCCCATTCTCTGACACAGTATGCCTTGAGACAGAAAAATAAATAGAGGGGACTTGGGATTCTGGAGAAAAGATGGTGGTGTAGTTGCATTAGTTAGTTTGTAGATACAAACATTGCAACTGAATATAACCATGCACAAAAAATGGTTAATAAAAATGGCAAAAGAAGGGATGATTTTACTATGATCTTATTCCCTGCAAGGCTTTCTTCTACCTGTGTGGTCCTCTGCATAAATGAAAAACACTCATTTAGGACTCTCATAATCATAACGATGATGAATCAGGAATAAGGAGAGGCTTCAAGAGAACCAACTACTGAAGCAGGGGCTAACATTCTCTTAGTAATAATAAAAAACAGAGCTGATGTGGGAAAGGAAGAGGCTGATAATGGGAAGCTGTGTGTCAAATGGTAGGAGGTGAAGTCAGAATAATATTCATGATTAAACTCATCCAAAAAACATGAAGACAAGTTTGATGATGAAGTGAGAGAAGTGCATGGACTAAATGGTTTTAGGATAGTGTTTATCAAGGCTTAAAGTGAGGACTTACTCTTCTCAGATGGCAACAAGCTTTTAAAGGAAAGCTAGGCTGTCCAGTCCTCTTCAATCTTCTCAATTCTTTTTAATCCAGACCAGTTATCCAACTATTTGTCATGACAGAAATAAAACTTCCCTTCCGGCTTTATTCCAGCAAAGAAACTTGAAGACAGAACAAATATGGCTCTGCCCATAAAACCTCTGCATGCTATGAAACCAAAGAATAATCTGTGTGCAAAGGGAACATTAATATAGAGTGCCTGCCTGAAGGCTTGTGACATACATTGAAAGGATCCTGTGAAATAGGAACATAATATCCACTTGAATATTGATACTGTGAGAAAGGCTCTTGGCTAACTGGAAACAACCAAAGCAAGGTTCTCTCTGCTTACTATTTAGTTTTAAATAAAAATATAAATATAAAGGTCTCTCACTGTAAATTACAGAAGCACTGTAACAGTGACATTTCATTAATATTATAATTGAGAGTGGCTTTGATCTGTACAGATTAAAAATGGTATGTTTTTTCCATTGTTTCCCTGAAATTTTAACCCTTTCCTAATGGAAACATCTGGGTGGCAACAACACTTTCCCCATGCAATGAGACAGAGATTGCAGTTACACCACCTACAGAAAAATGCATTCATAAATATACGTCCTCGCTCATACACATGCTTTCCTCTTTGGCAAGCGGATGTATATCAGTGATGATCAGAATCAGAACATGCACTTTTGAATCCCATAGCTACTGACAAAACCTCCTGCATAACCCTCCAGAGATTCTCCTACTAAAATGCTTGCCAGTGACAACAAAGTTAAGAAAGACTAGAAAAGTGGAGCTCACACCATGAGATTTGACTCTCTTCAATTCACTGAAAGATCTGCTCGTGAAACACCGCGGAGTATTTCCAAAGGCAAAATTTCATCTTGAATTTCACACTGAAATTCTAATAATAAATCTTCAATACCTAGCAAACTTAAAAGTTGATGAAATCCATTTGGCTGAGAAGCCACTCTGCCCTTGGGGAAATTTTCAAAAAGTGTATCTAGTTCAACAGAACCACAGATCATACAGCAAGTAAACGCATCTTGGGTATTTTCCGTCCCTCGGTGCTTAGAGAAATCTCCCCCATTAAGCACCAAGAACATAAAAATATCCCTAAAAGCATTCTTTCTGAAATGACTGTTCCCCATATTCAGCATTAGACTTCTGTTTCTAACAGTGCTACCACCTTCTTTCATTCAGGAACAAGCTTGATTGGCATTTTAAATTATAAATGTATTTTTACACTATTTTTCTAGCAAGCAATCAAGTAAAACATTTTTAAATGGAACAAAGCACTCAAGAGCATGTCCTCAGAACACATTTTTTTAACAAGGTGGTAGTAACTTCAGGACCTTCTCCCTAGCTTGCTAAAGGCAAGCAGCAAATGCTATAGGGGTCAAATGTTTGAAAAACATCAGGCTTTTTGTTTTCCAACACAGCCACCCTATGAGCAGGGTTCATAGCTTTCCTTAACAATGTTCTTAAAACTGAGAACATGAGCCAATTTCCTCCTTCTCTTGGGTAATTTTAGCCCCTAGAGGTTTTAAAGCTAGCTCTGTAAACTGTGATGTAGGTCACTGAGAGCCAAGTGCTGGAATTGTTCAACCTGAGCTCTTTGCAGCTGTACCCACTCTGCGATAATACATAATCCTTCTGTGCCAGGAGTCAGGTTTCCCCACACAAGGTTCACTGGCAACACTGCCAAGGAATTAACCAGAGACTTAAGTCACAGGGATTTTTTATATGATTCCAGAAAAGACAATCTGAACTCAGTAAACTGTAAACTACTAACTAAGGCTTGTAAACCTTATCGTAGAAATTATTTGCTCCTCAGTGGAAGGCTGGCATGCCAATTTTTTTTCAGAACCATAATGTTGTCCAGAAGATAGCTCCAAGAACAACTGCTGAAACAGTATGACCATGATGCAAAAGCTCCATTTTACTGGTAAAAGCTTCCACAAAAGATTTGCATGAGTTAGTGTGCCTGCTCCACACAAACACCATACAGCATCACCCAAAGCTATTTGCTTACAGTTACCCACTATGTGGGCAGACAGCTGGCTTACAGCTAAAGATTATATGGTTTGCATTTTTTTTGGCCCACAAATGATGTTATTTCTAAAGAAATGTTTGTATGAGTTTTTGCAGGCAGATACAACTCACTCTGTGCTCCTTCACTGAGCAGACTCTGTACTTGATAGGCAAAGTGCTAAAGGTGTAAAGGTGTAACAGTGATTAACATGACTACATACCTTCCTGAAAGAAAGTTCCAGGTAAGCTCAGGATCAGCATCATGTGGCTACAAAATTTTTGGATGGCTAGAAGCATGAGCTGAAAAAACCTTGCAGCTCTCTGTCACAGACTGTGGCAAAAGACCACTTCTGAGCAAGCTGGAAATTTACTTTTCTAGGGCATCGAGGCTTTTGGCTAAAAACTTTTGACTGGTTGTCATATGCATGTCTCGACCTCAGAGTGCCACTTTATCTATCACCTTTTAAAAGGCTCAAGGAAAAAGGAAAACAAAACAAAACAAAACAAAACTTTTCTGACTTTTCTAATGTGCATTTCTTTCTATTCTTCCAACATGATCCTGAAAATCCTAATCCTACAAATATCACAAAAGCATATCCACCCTGATAACTCCCCAGGTTCTCAGAAGGTTATAACTTGTTTCTCAGAAACAAATTCCAAAAGCTCTCTAGTGAGCACTGCTGGTTCCCGTAATGCACATTCAGTACCATTGACTCTTAAGCAAGAGGCAGGAGATGTCAGCAATTAGCCTTCAGGACTGGCATGCCTAGGCAGAAGGAGCAAATACAGACACATGTTCTTCCCCTATGGCTAATCAGTGTAGCCCAATTTCATATAAAACCAACAAACTGTCAGCCCCCACAAAAATACATATTTGTGTTCTCTGTTAGCGTGTAAAGAACTTTTTTCTGAAATGTGAAGCTACAGCAGTGTATGCGCTATCTTTTGCCCTTCGGGTACTCTCAGTCACCTAGCAATACTGCAAGGTATCATGCCCTTACTTATTGCGTCCACATCATCTCATCTAATTATTCGGAATTCATCACCTAGAGGTTGAATCTAAATTGAAAGGGCTTCCCAGGAAAGCAGGCCACCCGTACCTTTAGCATTGTTTTAAATAGAAGCTCTGACTTAATCATTCCTGTCAGCCCTTCTCTGTGAGAGACTATGATATGCAGGCAATTTAAACTTTGTCAGGTGTAAACACAAATACATCCTCAATCGAAGTCCAGTTCAGGTCCTAGGGGTAAAAACAGAGCTATTTCCTTGACTTTAGTGGCACTAGAACCATCTCCGAAATTACTTAAAAATAAAAATAAAAACACGGGATATTTCCAATTCAGCTTCTTTAACAATTTTTAAAGAAATCTGGAATTTTCCAGACATTTACATTACATTTGGGTTGGCTGATATCCAATACCAGTGTAAAAATACCCCAGAAGAAAAGCAAAATATAAAACAAATTCACACACAAAAGCTACATTGAAAGAAAACTAAAGCTCTGGCTTAAACTTACAGAAGTACTTATGAAAAGAATAAAACTCTCAGTATTGAGTCATGCCAGGAAGTCATATTAGTGTTGCTAAAATATATTAAAATATTTCACAAATACCAAATCTATGCCTCTCTCTATTATATTTTACTCTGTATTTCAGTGTTAGGACATATCTTTAATATATTCATAATATTACTTCTATAACTTATCTAGCTATTTCAAAATATACGAGTCACTTTATTTTTCTGTAGCTTTATATAAGTGTTACTGCTATCGTTCTGTTTAACTTAGAACATGTGACCCATTGTTAATCAAAAAAGATATTTCATCTTCAAGATTGTAGAAATCAACCTATGGAGCTGACAAACATGGTGCATTCAAGTAGGATATAATATATCACTGATGCTTGGAAATTGACGTGTTCCAAAATAAACGCAAATCACAGACAAAAAGTCTTCTATTACAATGCTTCTCAAATATGTTTTCTTTTTCTCCACTTTTCACCATTTAAAAAACATAGAAATCCACATCAAATTATTTGTCCCTATGATTTTTTTTTAATCCTTTACAGTAACTGGTTAACTCTTACCAAGTGTTTCCTGACAAAAATGTTTTTAAAAATGAACTTTGAAACCTCATGCATTTTTTACTGCATTGACCGATCAACATTTACAAGCCAGCACACTTTTAAGTTAAACAAAATCAGCATGATGATGATATTTTCAAGTAGAATGTATGCAAACTCAATTGCCACTAACAGATTTCAACTCTCCTGAAAATACAATATAGAAGAGGTTCATGTCCAAATGCTTTTTCCAGAGTGCTGTTGAAGCTGCCTTTTTTCCAGATATACCTCCATATTTTCCTTCATTGTGAAATTAATATAATTTCATAATTTCTACTATTCTCTGGCACTGTTGCTGTGATAGCTTTGCATGCTTCTGTTGAAATTCTTCATGATTTGAAAGGTGAAAAATAATTTTTTACTCACAAGTGTTCTATCATACTTATAAACACATGTACATGTGCCTACATGCAGATGTGCACGCACGTATGTTCAGATAATGAAAATACTAGTAAACAAACATAATTTTTCTAGTTTTTGGTTTGTTTCGTTGTTTTTTGTTGTTATTTTGATTTTGTAAAAGGAAGCTCCGATTATTTCTTACATACTGGATTTTGAAAATCACCATCACTATGCATCAAAAGATGCCTACATGCAAGCAAAAATGTCATGCTGCCATGTGCCATGCTACTTGTATATGGTTTGATCTCTTGCTATTCTTTAACCTTTCTCCCTTAACATTCAACAGGTCTTCAGATTTCTTGCAGAGGACCCAACTGTAGTGCCTTTTTGTTGGTTTTGTTTTTTTCTAGAACCACTATTGGGTTATGTGCAACTGTTTAGGAAGCCTTGCTGTAGTTAAAGTGAAACATACACGTAATTTCTGTGGAGTAAACTTTGAACCTAATAAAATGAGAAGCACTTACTTGAGACCTATTGCCAAAGCACTGCAAGCTTTCTGAGTGTACTTATTCCTAACATAGTTGTATTCTCTTGGATGGACTTGGATGGACTCTTGGACGGACTTAATGGTGATACATTCACTCTTCCATCTATTTTAGACCTGCAAACTTATTTCTAGCTAGTGTATATATAATGTTTAAAAATGTTTCAGATGTAACTTGCTGAGATTAAATGGCACTTTGGAAAGCTGCAGAGTCTGCCAAAATGTTCCTCTGTCTACATTTCTGCAGTGGGACTTCGTATATATAATTTATGAAACGGTATCTTAAAAAAAAAGAAAAAAAAAAGAAAGCTTTCTGCAAGTAATTAAACACAGTTAATTCCTTTTCAAATACAGAACAACCCTTCAAAGCCTGCTTAAATTGTGTAAAATATTAAAATAACTAACTCAGGAAAAAAAATGATCAGTTAATAACTGTTTTCAGAAAGCTTCAGCACTTGAAGTTCAGAACTTTTGCTGAAAGGTGATTTTGAAAGCCACACACAGCTTATAAAAATAATAACATTTGGTAGCTTGTGCTCACACTTTACGCCTTAATCTTAAAATGCAGTCCCTGTTCCATTTTGGAAAACAAAATGTGGTCTAAGAAAACAAACTGGCATTTCCCATATTGTTTGCTGGAAACATCTAATGACCCCAGAAATGTAATTGCGTAACTTGACCTCATGTATACAGTTGAATAGAGCTAGTAACTGACTGCAGTCATACTCAGTACTTTGGATTGGAGAAACTTGTCAATTTTTCCTCTCTCTTCACAAAAGTGTTAGAAAAAAAGCTGTTGTGAATAGCTGCTATTGTTTATCCCTTCTTATACACTATAAAAGTCATAATGTGGAGCATAATTACTACATGAACAGCCAGAACTGTTAGTCCCAATTCCGCACTGACAGCTGTCAAAAATGAGCAATTAGCAAACCACATGCAATTGAGGAAACAAGGCTTTGGGGCTGGTTCGAAGGCTATTGACTTGGTTAAACCCAGCAAGTAATCATAATATTTCAAGGCAGACCTTCCCACAGCGTTTAAGGCTAATCACTGCCCTCAAGGATACAGTCACACTGCTTGAGAGATATGCAGGAATCTAAAGGCAAAGTTCTTCCTTCAGCTACAAATTAAAAAAAATAAATTAATACATGTCCCCATATGAATCAATCAAGCAAGCCTGCAGAAACCTGTATGCAGTGAGATATACATATACATATATATGTGTGTGTATATATAAATATTCTGAAAAATAACAAAATATCCGTGTTTCAGTTACTCTTTGTTTTTCTTTAAAAACTTCCCCAAGAACAGGAAATGAACCACAGATACCCAACAATCAACCAACCGTATCAGGACAGGGAATTGAAGCAAATATCAGCAATCACACTGCTTAAACTTGGCTCTCATGGCTAAGGAGTTATATCCACAGTGCTGCTTGGGATTGTGGGGAGCATCTCGAACGTGGCTTGCAAGTTAATAAGCCAAAGAATGTTGTGGAAAGAGAAAATGGTCCCAATACACAGAAGAAGCGTAGGGCAGTTCTGCAGGAACTTCAACATTTTGTACCTTACCGGTTTTCATCATTCTTGCATACACAATTTAAATATCCATCATTTCCTCAGATTACCACTTTCCTTGTAATGTTCATGAAAGAAAACAACCACCACCAACAAAAAAGGACCAGAAACAAGGGTTCTTTTTGCATGCATACATACACACACACACCAATGAACATCTACTTTGAATAAAACATCATCAGAAAACATTTTATATGACTGGATAGATTGATTTTTTTCTATCTTAGCTCTAGATCCAAAATACTATATAGATCACCAAGAAGTAAAATTTCACATAAAGTATCTGAATGTCTACAAACTGATGAGAATGTTCTTATAGCAACAGGAACCAAATGTGTTCTCTGCTGTGAGTTTCTTTCCTAACCAAGTTCCCCTTCCCCTCAGCAATAACAGACAAGGGGACTTGGAGAATTAGATCTTCAAAAAATTGTGTTGAGAACAAACATGTTCCAATCTATTAATGAAGCAGCCAGCACCATCTCTACAGTAAAATCCTGCCCCTTTTCTCCAGCTAAACACAAGGGAATAGATCTGATAGAATAGATCTATTCAAAGAGATCATTAATTCCAGCTTGGCCACAAAATTTAGATTTTGCTCACTTATTTCTTCAGAGCAAAGCTCTGATGATAGAAATATTTTCTACTGGAGACCATTACATTACATAGTAAATGCTAAAACAGGCACTGGCTGATTGAATGAACTACCTGAGTGATGACACCTTTGGCACCTTGTTGCGCTGTCAATTCATTTTCAGGAATAGCATCAAATCTGGATCAGAGGGAACTCGGTACCACAGAAGAATGACTAGGGGGACAGTAGCAGTTCAGCATTTTACAGCAAGCTCTGTGTGCCTCTACTGCATCATTTAGTTCTTTGATCTACCACATTTGGCAGGGGGAGGTAACTGAAATAAAACACACAGAAAACCTCTACGGCTAAAGAAACAAAACATTAACTGCCTACGAGGTGCATTCTCAGAGCTAAGCTGTATCACGAAAAAAAATGTATGGTTGTGCAAAAAAGAGAATTTTATATCATATATCATATAATATGTGTAGTTTTCCTTCATACACACAACATGTAATATATACTGAAGCAAGCTACATTGGCAAACAAAGCAAAGTGGCAGAACTGAATGGTGGTAGAAAAAAAATGCAAAGCACAAGCCTTGGTGTGTTGTCACTACACCACAACTATTAACACTTATTATTTGTGGCCTATCTTCCTTAAAAGAGTTCTGTGTGAAAATCTTTTGCATTGTTACTTGAAGTGTGATAAACATAAACATGACCGTGATATGCTGTAGACACTAAAACTGTGGAAAACAATGATTATACATTTATAAGGTTTCATAATAAAATTGTTCATACTCTTACTAACCAACAAGTTTCTTTATAGGTGTACTTACTTATATTTTACCTTTTATTTTAAATGGCATTTAATTATAAAATGAATATCCACAACATATCCAGTTCTCTTATAAAATCAACTAGAGTAGTAAATAGTGCACCGTGAAGCCAATTCAGTGACTTATTTAAAGTTCTGCTTGGAGGACCACATCTGTCACTGGATCAGGGTGAACAATGTGCCTCACTTATCTCAAGAACTCTCCCTGGTCTGTCTGCAAGAGTCAACGAAGCCAACAGCAGTTTCCATGACTCCATTCCCCCTCGTAAGCAGCCCATATTCTTTAAAAATGAACCCAAACTCCATCACTCCGGGAGGAATTCTGCAGCTGTTGGTTTTGGATCTATAACTGCTATGTAAATTTCCAGCAGCAGCCTACATAGGGTTTTCCAGTGTATAACCTTTCCATTTAGCTTTCTTCTGGCTTCTTAACAATAACTGCGTACAGAGACATAATGAAATTGGAAGGGAGCTTTAAAATAAGTTCAGTATGCTAGGTCTTCTTTGTATCACTCCACAACACTACAGTGACATTACCAAGACGCCAACACACTTTGGATTTTCAAATATACTGCCTATTCTTTGAAAATATGGAAGAACTTCCCCAAATATGAATTACCATATAAATATTCACTGATTCCAAAATTACAGTATAGAAATATTTTTTGTCAAAAGCTGTTCAGTAATATTTTCAATAGTATGCTTAATGTAAGAAAAATATTTTAGCACATGTACACATATCACTGACTTCTGGGTTTTATATCATCCACTGAATTACAGAGGTTTTTAAAACAAAAAGGCCTACTACCAAGCTTACCAATCATGCAGTATTGTTACACTGGTCCTCCCTTCTTCAACCTCAAAATGTTTTAAAAAATGTTGTTGAAGTCAGCCACATCATAATATGGGCTCCACCACACTAGACACAACTGATGTGCAATACACATATCTGATGATGGTTTTGAACTAAAACTAACTAGAACCAATAGATTCATTACAGGTTTTCTGACTTTTCATCAGAATTATTATGAACGAACAGTAAGCCTAAACATGCTGGTTCAAAAGAAAAGGCTACCGTCACTGCAATTATTCAATTTGAATTACTGGAAAACTCAGAAGTCAGCAGATGAAGACAAGATATACTTAAAGAGATCAAAGAGCAACACTGACATAAAATTGCTCAATTACTGGTCCAAAACTATCAAATTCTTTCTCTTCCTGTCATTAGAATAAAAGATAAAATACTCTCTTTTAAAGAGAAGGCATGAAGAAGCATAAAGCATCAGAAGGGAGGAAAAAAAAAAAAAAAAAAGATGGACAGATAAATAGCAGGACACAAAGAAGGAAAGAAACCCAGGAGGAACAGATGACCACATCTACACCACAGCAAGCCAAAAGCTGAAAACAGCTCCAACAACAGGTCTACCACTGTTAAAAATAAAAATAAAAAAAAATGTTGAATTTTCATTGTAGAAGCTCCCAGGACAGGAAAAAAGTTGAGTATTCTTCTATTCTCCTCACAATTTGAGATTATCGTCTGGCAGTAATGTGACTACTGCAAACACTGTGACATCTTCAAGATGTCGGGAACCTGACTGAATCAAAATCAATTGGAGTAGAGATAAAGCTTTCTAAGGCTAGCTGTACTCATCTGTCACTGCAGTAAAGCCCACTATGAAACTTGACCCTTACTGACATTAAATAAAAAAACATGTCAGATACCACCAACAGTGAGCATAAAACTTGACTGCTGTGGATTAAAGCAGGATGACATTGACCTTATAAAGGTGAAATTACATTATGTTAAAGAATTTACCAGAAATATAATCCAAAATAGTCAAAAAGGCTCCAAAGAACAGGAGTGGTATACAGAGTCTGTCCTCACACAAATCAAGAAAATCCGCAGATGTAAATACAGATTTTTCTAGTAATTTTTTTCTGCTCTGCTAGTTTTGCGGCACAGATCCAGGGCACAGAATACCTAGGAGAATACCAAGTGATGCATGAGCTGCATGCATCAGCTAGATGATGCACTCTGATGATATCATCACCCAGATGATACGCTAAATTAAGATTTGTTGCTATTTAAACAATAATTGCAAACCCCACCATTTTAAATTAATCTCTGGCACAACACTGTTGGAACATGCAGAAGGATTAATATCAGTCAATGGTGTTATCCCACACCTTTAAAATTCTGCAAATATAAAGAAACACAATCCAATAATTTGTAAGATACATCATTTATGCTTTGCTGTACATAAAATTCATGTTTCACTTTAAAATCCCAAATCTTCAATGTATTCATTTCCCCCAAACTTTTCAAGTCCCCAGGACAAAACCAAACCAAACCAAAACCAAAACACATAAACACACATCAAACAAACAAACAAACAAAAATCCCTGCAATCTCTAATACACATCTTTGTTCTCATAAACCTTAGTACTGACCAATTTATTCCCTAAGGAATAATTCAGTCAGAACACTGGCATAGAGCAATTAAACAGTATCAGAGCACTAAATCCATTCAGGGTCATTAAGTTTCAGCAGTTAAGTATTTTGTAACTGCTATTTGAAGTCTGAAACCAATTCTATGCCACAGCTGGAAAGTAACTTCCCTAGTTTGGGATCTGAAAAGCATTCAATTACATAGTAATACCTGGCACTGTGCAAAGCAGATGTTCTCAACCTGGAGAGCACTGCTCCCCTAAGATCAGTAAAGACCTTCAAAGATTAAGAAAAGTTCACCTGATTTCACAGAATTAAACACAGGTATAAAGCCAAGATTTTAATCTTCATATTATCTATGATCTTAATAATACTGACTTTGATTATGACAGAGCAATGGAAAAAAAATCATATTCTCAACTGTACATAGGTATTATGAAGATTACTACAGGTAATCTTCATGACAATTGACTATTTACCTTTGTAACTGGTCAGTGAAAGCAGACAGATTTCATCTGTCACACGAGAAGGCAAGTGAGAATAGGAGTTTAACTGACACGATGATGGAATGGTCACGCTGTAGCCCCATATTTCTTTTCCTCCCAACTCAACTCCCACCCACACATTCTCTTTGCCCTCCTATGTGCAGAGTGGCAAGCTAGGTAAAATTTGATGCAGCTTCAAACCATCAGTAAATAAACTAAATAAAAACGGTTACTAGGTGCAATCATCTCATTTTATTTATGTGCATGGACATGTTACCGCTCGCATCAGTTTAAGGGGTTGCACTAAGAACAAACAATTTGGTATGGGAAAGTATATGACAACCATTTTCAGTTTGGTTTGTATTGAGATGAATAAACTGAACGTTTCCTACAATGCGAGAAACAGAGGGCACTCAATGAAACTAGTAGGTCAGTTTAAAACAGACAAAATAATTACTTTATGCAGTATGACTTCCATAAGCCACTGTCACAAGTGGTGCTGTCAGCTAATTCAATAAATGATTCAAGAGATTCATAGACAACAGATACATAAATGGATATTAAAGGACTATGTGGGAACATGTCCTTTACAAACTCATTAATGCTACAACTGTGGATGCCAGGAAGTGCGAGGGGAACAGAAAAAGTGTTCCCTAAATAGTAATGCTTGCTGCCACTGTTGGAAACAATACGGGGCTGAGCAGACCAGTAACCTGATCCAGCCAGGCATTTCTTACATACACAAGTGGGTTTCGAATGTTACAGTAAACCCTGCTTCCATGGGGCCCGCCCTTAATTAAAATGTTGGTTTAAGCAAAATTTCTTCAACTGTGGTTAGCTTCTTAGCTTGCATGAACTTTCCTTCTGATGGGAAACAGTCATGGCATTGCTTTGTTTGTCTGAAAGTAGAGTTTTCACTTTGGAATTACTGAAAAGCCAGAGTAAAGATTAACATTCATAAAGAGAGGTCATACAAGAAAACTGATAGTTTGCTGCAGTCCAGTAAAAATATGGTATCAAAAAAAGTACCCAAAAGTCCCACGTGACTAAGTGCCAGCTCTTAGAACAATGCTGTTCTAAGGCTGCTGACACCATAACCCCTGGATTAGCTGCCTGCAATGAAGTCCAACTGACAGACACTAACAAAATGCACCATTTCAGTACAACAGAAATACTAAGTATTCCTTAAGGATTTTGTGTCATTAATTACTATTTTTTTCTTGTAGTGTAACTTCTTTTCCTACTAGATATCAGTTTCTGATTCTATCCGTCTTAAGCATTATTATTAACACAGCTGTGCTTTGGGAAGCTTTTTTTGCATTATAATCCTGATTCAGTAAAGTTTCACTTCATGAAAGCGCTTAGACCTGCACCTAACTCCAAATATACAAGTAATCCCGTTGACTTTAGTGGGACTTCTTTCTTCCTTAGTTAGGCATGTGCTTAAGAATCAAGGCCCATGTAAGCATAACTGTGCTCTTTGGCCTGGACCCAAGACCTTAAAAAAGAAAATATGCAGAATGGAGAACAAATGTTCAGTAAAGCTGTAAGAAGGCACAGCAGCTTTCCAGGGAACATGCACAACATCAGAAGTAATTTGTTTAACCATTTTTACAGAAAATCCTAATGACCAGGGTTAAATGGCAGTCCAGTTATTGAACTCCAACAAGATACATGCAACCCTAAAGTAAGCATTTTTAATGTACACTTACTCTGTAAAGGTGTTGGAAATCATAAGTAGCAAAAAAGCTCACACGTGAGCGTGCAAATACTTCTCCAGGCTCGTTTATGCTGCTTCACACTGCTCAGCCAGTTACTCAGGGCCATACTTGCCTAACATCACTGGGCTCTGGCACTCCGCCCTCTTTGTTATGGGTGGAACTTTAAAGGAACTTGTAAAAGGAATTTTAGAATAATATATGTTAAGCCTAAATTTGGAATACAATTTCAACTAGATGCACTAATCAAAAATGTTACTCCTGCAGGTTAGACTTCTACAGGAAATCAGTATCCGAGTTTTATTCAAATGAAATATTTAGAAATCCTTATGTGAACCATTTTTACAGATTTTGTCAAAAAAATGAACTAAGTTTGTAATACTAGATGCTGTGAAGCACTGCAAAACAACGTGGAGTCACAAAGTACTAAGATGTTACCTGATATGAGTGAGGGCTTAGAGCCACTTGTATCAGCCTCTGCTCTGCTGGACAACAAAAATTATGCTACCACTCCTGCCTGATTTGTTATGGATTACAAGTTCTCTGCCTGTTCCACTGAAATGAAAAAAGAAAAACAGTTTAGATCAATTTAAAAATAAGTATATTGCACCTTTCCCTTGGGAAAAGGAAAAAAAAAAGGGGGGGGAGAGAGGGTCAAACTAAAGCACATTCCATTTGAGAACAAACATTACTATTACTTCAGGTGCTTTAAAATAAAAAAGAAATAAAGGGCTAGCTTAAAACAAAACAAACAAACAAACAAAACCACCCATATTGGGACACAGGCAGTGACCTCCTGCTACTAGTCCTCAATGTCCAGACTAAGTGCATTCATCCAAGATGTGGAAGCTTCAAGATGTAGTGAGATTCAGCAGTGTTTTCTGTAGGAGTACCTCAGAGCTGAGGCAAAGAACAAGACAGAGAAGGGTTCCACAGCTTTCTGTGGATATTTAGCTGGAAGATAGGATCTACTTCAAGCAACAACTATAACTTCTACCGGAAGCAGAACAGCTGCCACAGTACTGGTGGGTAACACCATTAACAACGTGCCTGGGACATCAAAGCCATAGGGCATAGCTCCAAATCCCTAAATCACTAAAATGTCAAAATTGGAAAAAATTTCAACCACCTTTTAAAGTTGGTTAAAGAAAAAACAAAACACCCACACAAGACACTTACAGAAAATACTGCTTTTTCAACATTTTCCAACAGAATGCCTTGAAACAGTTGTTATAACAAAAATTTGATTTAACTGGTATGTATTTGCAGTTTAAACACTACAGATGCTCAGAAGCGGCAATATTTTTTGCCAAAACAAGATGAGCTACAAAATATTATAAACAATATTTGTCATTTCTAAACACAGCCTCTCTCCTTGGAATCGGCTTTATTACAGGAACATCAAAGAAATGTATTTGAGAACATAAAAGGGATGTCTGGGAGACTCATCCAACATGAGACCATTTCACATCTGGTCCAATCTAGAAAACAGAGTTCTAAGAACAGCACAGAAAAAAAAGGCTGTTACATTCCATGCTTTTCTAAAAGCAAAAACACAATTCCTCCAATAACAAATGATCCATGAAATTCCTGAAACAGCTATTACCAGTCCAGTTTCATTCTTGCTGCTGAATGGCTATTGCAAAGCTAAATACAGGAAAACCTGAGCGCTGGAACACAACACGAGTGGTGAAACAGGATTTCTAACTTCCTCTCCATTGCATCACTGGTATGCAAAGGGGAGTAGTGGCAAAAACAGCAGTAGCAATGATTTCAGTTATATGATTAGGATTACTTGAAAATACTACACATAGAATCACAGAATCATTTAGGTTGGAGAAGATCGTAAGTTCTTCAAGTCCAACCATCACGTAACACTACTACATCCACCACTAAACCATGTCCTGAAGCATGGATCCACCTTGTTAGGAAAGTTACCAGAAAGCTTAACATGAGAAGAACAGCTCTACAGAAAATATTTTCTGAAGGATGTAGTCTTGAGTTTCAATTATACTTTACTCAGCAAAGCTTCACTGCAGGAGAAAACAAATAAGATGAAACCATTTTTTAACAATGACTCACAGTGCAAAAATAGGCTGAAGCTTTTCGTAAGTACTGTTTTCACCAGCTGCTTGATATCCCAGTGCAGAATTTAAAACTAATGCAAGTATAAAAACACAAGGTTTTAAGCTCATAATACTTTAGATTCACGGAAAGTACATCACAGTGCTTGTACTGGCTCCTGAACGATACAGAAACGTACACAGCTTTAAGACTTGGGTACAACTAAAAGGTTAAGCAACAACAACCAGAAGTCCACATTTTAGAAAGCACTGTGCAACAGAAGTCAGGCAGTTTATAGTCTCTGAAGATCCAGTTGGTTACCTCTGCTGTTTATGATCAATTTTGGGGCTGTCTCAATTGGTTCTGGCCAGTATCTGGTCTTGTGAACTATGTGTGTACCAGGACAATTGGCAATGCCAGTGAAGCATGCACGAGGTATACTTTCTACAAAACTACTTCTAGAATCTAAGACAACTATATATCTGCAATTAATCAGTCAGATTGCTTTCCATGTTGTGTTACTGAGGAAAGAAACATTGCACAGCTGAGGAAATACTTGT
Source organism: Aythya ferina (assembly GCF_964211825.1). Taxonomy (NCBI): domain Eukaryota; kingdom Metazoa; phylum Chordata; class Aves; order Anseriformes; family Anatidae; genus Aythya; species Aythya ferina. Next base: position 17,066,802 of record NC_140307.1, on the reverse strand, counting down.
GGAAAATAATATGCAATAAGCAATTATGTTTATATAGGAGTTTTATTCCAAAAAATATCAACTTTACCCTTTTTTGATATATAGATTTACTACTTCATTTATCAATGAAGCAACAACTTGAAGTAAGAATACATGACTTAAAAGCAAGCAATCACCATGCAAATATCCCAGACAAAGGAAATCAAAGGCTTTTGCATTTTGAAGTACAGAGAACTTTATGCCTCTAGTTCAAAATCATGATTTATTCACGGCATAGGGATACGTATTGTTGCATTAGTTTGGGAAGGAATAAAAGAAGGGTTTTTAGAGAATACATTTAAAGAAATACTTTCTAAATTTGAACCAATAAAAATGATCACATGCAAAACATTCACCCAATGAAAAGGTAAATGAAATTAGTTAGCAACAGAAAGCAATGGTCTCATATGATTTGTGCTGGGCTGACAGATTTCTGGGCAGTTCAGTGTTAATGTGGGTGAAGCTCTGGTTTCAGTGTAAGTTCCTAGTCATTCAGTAACACACAGGTCCTTCTTTTCCGTTATGCCTATCAAACTATGCCTCCAGCTAACTCTCGTTTCATGAGAATTTAGCAAAATTTCTTCAGCTCAAACAAATACAGTTCATCAATATTCCAGGGATGTTTAAATTTGCTTTGCCATACATCTTGGGGGATTTCTAAACACAAAACTGACATTACCTAGTGAACTTCTGATGTTGCTGATCACAAATCCCAAATAATTGCAACACAGAATTCAACTTCCCAAGTTCACTGCACACTAACCATGCACATTCACCGTTCACTTAGGTTGGTACTTAGAACTAGCTTGGCTTGCCTGTAGTAACAGAAGCCTTTACGACAAGGCGATGCATGCATTTGTAAATATGCCCTTGAGGGGGCAGAAATCATCTGAAGACCAGAATAAAGAATGAACAAGAAATATATAGACAGAAAACAGAAAGAGTGACAGTAGAAGCAGTTTCATCCAATTTGATATTGTTGCTGAAGACAGCAATGATTATAGCACCGTATGGAAGGTGGAAGAAAATCACAATGTACAAATATTGCTTACAAAACAATAATCTTTTCTTTTAAATGTCTTGCTCCCCTAGAGAATGAAAAGTTAAGCTAGATAAGTACATGGGGTAGGGGATTGAACTACAGAAGCAATTTCAAACTCCAATCTAGCCTTATTAGCTGCACAAATTCATTAGTGTCCATAAGAGAGGTGAATGACCTTCGGGCAGTGTAAGAGTCCACTGCAAACATTGCAGAGTTCAGAAGTCATGTCCGTCACCGTGACTGCGTGTTGGCCAAGGGGCTTAACAATCCCAGGCACAGAAGATAAACTGCATCTGCCCACATATAGCAAACTCTAAACAAACAAATCTCACAACGATAAAATCTATTTGTTTTAATAAAATTCTACAGGCTGTAAAAACAACAGCCTTGTACAGGTAGGATTTCCACAGGTCAAACACTTTTCAGACATGCCCTATTTCTTGAAACACAAGCAGAAATTGGAGTAATTCCTTTAAAATAAAGGCTTGTCTCGGTAGGAGACGGAGACACTATAAAAATATAACAACTATTTTCCATTTTTAAAGAACACAGATACTTCAGGCTGCTTCCAGGCAGCCGGCTGTACCAAGGCATGGGTTTACATGCTGGGAATTCAGACACTAGCATAGTTCTGGTGCAAACGTAATTTTTCCACTCAATACAGGAAAAAACACATGGGAAAAAAAATCATGTTTCCTTATAATACCTAAGAGTTGCACAAGGCTACCTGAACCTACTTAAAAGGGGTTTGTTGCCTCACAGCAAACAAAGATGAGTATTTGAAAATTAAGCTGTTGTCCACACCAAAATTTAGTGTCCATTTTGCCTGTGTTCGTATTTTATTAGGGAATGCATCATCCCTCAAATCTCTCAATGTCACATTCAGCCCTTCTCCAATTTTACTAGTGATGATGCTTTCAGACACACTTCTCTAAATGAACTGTTTATGAACTCATTATGAAGTCACGAAGCAAAAATATTTACTAACAGCAGAAATGTATAAACTGTTATTAAAAGAGGAAAAGATTAGCCAAGTTCTTCTTCAGCTTTAGCTACAGACCCAACTTTTATTGGACTTCAAAAAATACAAAAAAAAAAAAAGCTTTTCCAATATTTTCAATTTGTTACAATGAGTATTCTTACTGAGCCGACTCTTCTGAAAAGACTTTGCTTTGTAAAAACATGCATTGAGCACTATAGCAGGAACTGAGTCTCTAAAAAACGTATACCAAGCAATTCTTCCACCTTTGTTTTTATAAAATATCACCAATGTATTCTTGAATTATCTGTATAAATTCATTAGGCTTTTGTGTCAAGGCCAACACATCTACGGAAAACAGCTCTGGAGGCTTCAAAAGGGAATAAATGTAGACAGGAAGGGAAATAAAATACCTCATACACATTCAGGAATATGATTTTATTCATAATCATTTTAAAGGTGATCACTAGTACTCTGCCAATATTTCTTATATTTACATGAAGAACCAAGCTTAAATGCACACTTCCACTTCTGTCATAGTTCTTTGTGTGTTCTTGAACTTGAGAAGAAAAAATCAGACCACACACATTTGGCATCAACAGCCCAATATCAGTAAACACTGGTAAATCAAATGACCAAACGAGTCTCTGCCATTTCTAATTTCTGTAAGGTCAGCATCCCAGCAAAAACAGCTATTGAAATTATAGGCACAGCTCTAGAATGGAAAGAGAAAGATGATGTCTGTAAAAACATTCTGTTTTTTTATATAAAAATTCAGATTTTTCTTTTAAAGTCGTCTTTCTCTGGTACAATACATACATACTTATGTTTCTAATTTCCACTACACAGGGTTTGTTGAAACTACACACAAGCCAAACTACACTAAAATACTGCCAGTGAACTATTAGGATTGCTTGACTGTAGGTACAACAACTTTAACCCAGGCCAAGCTTTCATTTCATGAAGTGCACTTAGGTGCCAGGTTAAGCTGCCTCAAACTACAAAGCTAACAATGTCATGTGGCTGACATTATTGATATATTTAAATGCACCATAATTTAAAAAGAAAATCTATCAAATTTAATGCATGTGCTCCAGCAGATTTTTATAAGGGGCTTTGAACAGATCAGGTGTCACCGCTGTAAAGAGGGAACAGGAAGTTATTCACAAGCATTTTGACGACTTCTCTGCTGAGCAGCATATAACGAATGCTCTTATTCAAAGATAACCACATTGTCAGAATCCCAGGAAATTGCATTTTCTCATCATCAGTAACAACACAGTGTATTCCTCTGATTGCACAGAAGTTGTAGCCAAAAAAGGGACTAAAAACGTCAATCACATGTAACAACATCACATTTGTTCTGCTTTATTCAAGTTTTGCCAACAGTGCTGCCATAAACTATTCACTGTGAAAAACCTGTTGTTACAATAATATAAAATGTTTGGGGCCCCAAAATAGGGCACAGACTTGTGCATCAACAAACCCTTTAACAAGTGTTTGAACTCTCCTCGTTAACTTTACGATGCTTGAAATTTTTGTGTATAATCTAGTCACTTCTTTTAATTTTATTCTATTTCTCTCAGCAACCATGGAAGCTGGAAACTTACATGACTTTAAATAAAAACCTATGTTATAGTACATTCATTTGACTCCAGGCTGCAGGACATTAAGAACAGTCAAATACCATGGCACTTGTGAAAAAATTATGAGAACTGTCAATGCTGAGATTCCAGTTTCACTGCATAGCCACAAGAAAGTCTGGCTAATTTCAGGTTCTGTTAAAAATTTGATTTCAAACCAGTTTGATCGAGCTCATTTGGATCTATATGTGCACTATTTTACAATCTCTGTTCTAATCTTATTAAAGTTCAGATACCTCACAGAGTAAGGTGGTACCAGATGACATACAGAATTCTTTCCTATTCTGAGCAATTGAAAGAAGTTCATAAACTTTATAGGAAAACTTAAAGAATGTGAAATTTAAACTGACAGGAGCTTTGCATAGACTCCTGTGAAACTAAATTGTCTTGTAAACATCTTGTAAACGCAAGCTTCTGCATCAAAATTGAAGCTCTGGTCTCAACAAAGAATTATGACTCACAGTTTAGTTCTCCCTGAGAATATGCTCCCACACCTTTGCTCGAGGGCAAAACACAACTTCCTGTAGAGTGGTCAAAGCAGAAAGTACACGAGACACATTCTGTTACAGTGAAGTGCTGCACTTACATTAATCTAGTCCCTATGTACATTTCACTACCATAATGCCTCCCAGATTGTATTTATCCTATAAAACACTGTTCCCATTTTAGAGAGGAAGAGCTGAGGCATTATAAGCATAGTTTGGACAAAGATGCATCATGTAGAGGATGCAGGATGGTGCATTGGAGGGGGGAGAGGGGACAAAAAATAAAAATAAATAAAAATAAAAATAAAAATAAAAATAAAAATAAATAAAAATAAAAATAAAAATAAAAATAAAAATAAAAATAAAAATAAAAATAAAAATAAAAATAAAAATAGGGCTACAGAGTGAAAAAAGAGCTTTCAGTTCTAGTTTGCATGTTCAGCACATGTTGAGGTATCCTCACACAAACTAGCTATAACTAAAGAGGTTAAATGAAATATCCAAGACCAGACAGAGCATCTACAGCAGAACAGCCCTATTTATTTGGCTAGAACAGAGATCTGAAGCCACGCTAGCTCTCTGAGGCAAATGACCACCTACTCTACATATCCTGGCAATTTCAACACTCCGCTAGATGCTGATTAGGCTTCAAGTTTTCTGCTTTTCAAGTGTCTCTTCTTTTATACATACACTACTGCAAATTTAATGCCTGTTTTCCTAAAAGGGTAGTACTTTTTTAATGGCTTTCATTCAACATTTAACACAATAAGACAACACTTCAAGCATAGTTTAAGATAGGACAGCTCCTTGAGTGTCTGGTCTGTGTATGTCTATCTGTATGCGTGTACCTGCATCAAAGAAAAATATGTGCACATAGCAAACTACTGTCTATATATCTTCCTCCCAAGGATTTATTTATTTATGTTGACAAATTGGTCCAAACCAGTGTACCAAAGTTGTAATTTGTGTTTTATTAAAAGTGCCTAAAAACATACTGGACCTTTTCCAGGCTCTGAAGTAATATTATAATATAGTTAAATGAAAACAAAGCCTAAATACTTAATTTCCTGCAGACCAGAAAGATTTCCAAGATTGCCGTTCCAGTTTCCTGATTAAATAATAGATATTTTAGAATATACTGTTACAGTTCTTATTATTTTCAATTTGTTCCCAAGAATTCTCGAAACAAAATTAAGCCTTTACTTACCATTTGGCTCCTCAGTATAAAAAAGCTTAGCTGAGACAGCATTTTGGTGCACTGTCATCACTTTCTAAATGATTTCCTATTTTCATTAAGACCTCTCTTGTACTGGTTCCTGATAGCTTACTATAATTCCTTAGTAGTTTTGCTGTCCCTTCAACAGTCCCTAAATTCTAAAATTTCTGATGATTCAATTGCAGTAAAAATCCTGTCTTATTAATAACTGAATCACTAGTAACAGTAATTAAGATACTGCTAGTATTAACTTGCCATTATCTGGTACACTAACACTGTAAAAGATGAGCAGAGCTTTAGCAACAAACACACTTTCATATGGTATCTTCAGTAAGTCTGTCTTGATGATGAGTTCTGAAACACCTCCAGTCAACTTCATAATTGCTAACAATGCATGATCACAGAGACACTGCCACAAAGCAGCAGTTATTCACCCGCAAACAAACAAAAAGAGCTGATCTCTGCACCACAGACACCACAGGAGACAGTGTTGATTCAAACTGACAGAAAAAGGAAAAAGAAAAAACTCAAGACAACGATGAAATACTAATTCCACTTATTGTTTCCATTATTTTTTTTTGGCACTCACCTCATAAACCCTCAGTTCCCCCCTCTCCCCCATATGTTCATAGAAGAAATCGAATCCAAAATCCAAATCTACCCATGCTACCTCTTCTTGCAAACAGCAATAGCATCTCCACGTTGTTTGCACAATGGCCTCCCCCCTCCTTCATGGCCCCATTAACCATGTGGACATTTCTATCTGCCAAGCTGCAAACAGACCTACCTGCCATCTCTGCCTCCAAGCCAGATGAACCTTGTGCCAATGCGGCGCAGCAGCAGCGTGCCTGCTGGCACAGCAAGCCCTGCCGTGGTGTTCCTGCAGAACACATTCTCCATTTCAGCAGCCTCTCCAGGAAACCTGACCAGTGACACCCAGGACAAGCCTCCCTTCCACAAACCGACACACCGAAATGCGTGCCCTCCTACACGTGGGGTCTCATATGCTGAGAATCACAGAATTTCACAGAATCACAGAATTTCTAGGTTGGAAGGGACCTCAAGATCATCGAGTCCAACCTCTGACCTAACACTAACAATCCCCACTCCCTAAGCTCTACATCTAAACGTCTTTCAAAGACCTCCAGGGATGGTGACTCCACCACTTCCCTGGGCAGCCCGTTCCAATGCCTCACAACCCTTTCAGTAAAGAAGTTCTTCCTAACATCCAACCTAAAACTCCCCTGGCTCAACTTAAGCCCATTCCCCCTTGTCCTGTCACCAGGCACGTGGGAGAACAGGCCAACCCCCACCTCGCTACAGCCTCCCTTGAGGTACCCATAGAGAGCGATAAGGTCGCCCCTGAGCCTCCTCTTCTCCAGGCTGAACAAGCCCAGCTCCCTCAGCCGCTCCTCGTAGGACTTGTTCTCCAGGCCCCTCACCAGCTTCGTCGCCCTTCTCTGCACCCGCTCAAGCACCTCGATGTCCTTCTTGTAGCGAGGGGCCCAAAACTGAACACAGTACTCGAGGTGCGGCCTCACCAGAGCTGAGTACAGGGGGACGATCACCTCCCTAGCCCTGCTGGTCACGCTGTTCCTGATACAAGCCAGGATGCCGTTGGCCTTCTTGGCCACCTGAGCACACTGAAGCCCTTGGGAATCTCAACCCAGTCACTACACTTACAGATAGAAAGTCAAACGGTTTTAAAGCTCTCATCTTTAACATAAAAAACAATCCAGTGAATCAGCAAATTCTAAAACTAAGATCAGTTTTTCTATGGTATCATAATGTAGGAATAATTGCAAAGTTTTGATCCATGTAGTAGAATGAGTATTTAATGCAGTCAGTCCCCTTTTTAATGACTTTCTCTCCACTGCTTACTTGTCCAGGTGTTAAACAGAGCCCTTGCATCTGAGTTACAGAACAGCATTTCTCCTGCAGCCCTGTTTCTTTGCAATAAAAGCTAAATGACTTTGTTTCCTTTGGCTATTTAACCTCAGAAGAGGGGTCTTGCACTAACTACATGATTCTCTTTTACAATCCCTTTCCTGTCTCTTTCAAATGAATTTCAAATGGTTGTTGGGGTTTTCTGTTGTTGTTTTTTTTGTTGTTGTTTTGTTTTGGGGGTGTTTTTTTGTTTTGTTTTGTTTTGTTTTGTGGTTTTTTTTGGAGGGGGGAAGGTGTGGGAAAAGGAAGGGAAGGGAACTGCCATGTTTTGGTCATTCTGATTTAAGGTAATATGAAACAGGTTTGTTTCTCTTGTTTACTTAAAAGGCATTAACCATAAATTTGCAGTTCCTGCATAAGAAACAATCACTTCCATCTCAGCCATTGTACAGAATACACAGTTCATCATTTTGCCTCTTTTGTGAATGCAGCACAAGGTATCTTTCTAGAGGTTATCACAGCTTGTTTTGTTAGAATATATGCACAAAAACTCTGGAAAGAAACTGAGAAAGGGGAGTGGTCTTGAGATCACATTTATTTTGTATTTTTACCTACACCTTAAAATTTTACCTTAGAATTAATTTCTGTATCATGGCAGAAGAATAGTAACTCATAAACAAAACCAATGGTCAAGAGCTCAGACTTGTTTATGAACAACTGCCTGGTGTGTCACTGATTGTTTCTTACTAAATGCTCTCAGATAGCATCCTTTGGTAGTAATATATTATCTCTTAAGAACTCACTCAAAAAGTTGTACATGGTTTTATCTTGTTTCTTTAAAAGCATCTTTGGTGCAGAACATGACTCTACTGTGAGGATTACTAAATGGCATGCCCTGCTGTTTGTGCTGTGAACTCAAAACAATAATGTAGCAAATACTGCCAGCTCTGGGTCTCAAAAAGATGTACTTAAAATTACTAACATATCAAAAACTTCAAGAAGAGAAACCTCAGAACAAGTCAAAACTGAAGGGACTGTTATTAAAAAACAAAACCAAACAAAAATCCTCTATGCTAGACAGCTGAATAAAAGGTCTAAAAGATCGGAAGAGAAAAGAAATGGCTGGCAGGGAATTACCGAGAATGTTTGTTTATTCTTCAGATGCTGGAATTGCCGGTTGCCTTGACATCAGGGACTGATGAAGAGAGTTCTCGATTCAGTGCTAGACACATACAGTCAGTAGCACACAAGAGGGACCATTTGATTATTTCAACCTGGGAAATACTGTCAGATTAACAAACAAACCCATCTTCATTTGTAGCCTGATATATACTGATCTGTTTAATCAGGAAAAAAAAAAAAAAAAAAAAAAAGCCCTACAGTATACAATATTTGTATTTTTAGTCCATTAGCATATCCAGCATTCTTTAAACTTTAGGGGCTTTTTTGAGTTTTGCTATGGATTTTTTTTAAATGTATTGTTTTGAAACTAAGAGAGAAAAGTGTCTCAAATGTAGTAAGATTGCCTGTGTCACTTACTCGGAGATAACAGCCTTTGCTTTCAGGACTCTTACAGTGATACAATTAAGTTCAAAGCTGGTATGTATTTTCTGACACTGTTAGACAGAAGTGTTCTCTGCAGACTAAGAATTACACTTGGTCTTTTTTGAAAGGCATCTCAACCTGCAAAATCATTGTTAAAGAAGTGCAGAAATAACAAATTAAAAGCTCCACACAACTCCTTTACCTCTTTAAGTCTCAAGCTCTTTCAGATAGATTGTTTAAGTAGTACTGACATTTGACAGGAAAAGAAACAGAGACACAAAGTGGGGCAGAAAAATAATCGCAATTTGGATAAGCCATTCTATGGGGTACTTCTGCATATATTTTTCTTCCAAACTGAAGTAAAACAGCCATTTTCCAAACCATGTGGTATGCAGAATATTTAAAAGCCATTTAAAAACATTTTAGAATGTTTTAACATACAGTGATAACATTTTTATCTAGTATTTAGAACTGCAAGCCAATTTTTAATGTTATTGAACTATACTGTACCTTTTCACAAATCTTGTTAGGCTCAAGAAATCAGTGAAATCTTGCTTTAGGGTTTCAAGTACTGAAGCAAAAATATGTTATGTCCACAAATACAATATGCAAATTTTACATGAATTCATTCTCATTAAGTGAAATTTAGTCAGAAATGTCATACCTGCTTAAGGTTACTTCAGAAGGGTTTGTGCTGTATCTACACTGTTCTAACTTAAACTGATCAAGTATAGTTTGTCTCACTGTAACTGGCATAAAAATGAAAAAAGATCAAAACACAACAGCACTAGCACAAACGCTGCATCATATGATCTGAATAAGTACACTGAATGTCATGATAAGCAATGTCTGATCCAGACCACATCTTTATTAGTGAGTGATTTGTAAGGAGACTATAGACTGCGTTACTGCACATCCAGATAGCAGCTTCGCCAAAGAGTCAAGAGCGCTGTCCTTTGAATTATGAGGTCTTTCTTAGGACAAGACGTTGTTAGACAAGGGGAGAAGAAGTGCATCTTATCTGACTTGAATGCTTTGCTACTCACTATTTCCCATCATCTGATTTTGCATCAGTTTTACCTCAGTTCAAAAGTACTAAAGTTATCCTTCACAAACTTTTTATATGCAGTGGTCACACCTGCTGTATATTAGCTATCAGAAGCAACTGAAATCAGGTCATGGCCAAAGATCATAGGACAAAAAAATTTATGGTGTTGTTTTACAAATGAAGGAAGGCAGAAAGACTTTTTGTACAGTGAGGTCAAGAAACTTCAGAGGCTTGCTCACTCTCTCTGTAAAACATTTAACAGAAAACTATGCAAACGAAGGAAAAAAGTGGCAAAGGAGTAATTACATAGCTCCCAGGAACCTGTTTCTTCCATTAACACCTTATTAATGCCAGGCAGGTGCTTCTCAGTGCAATGCTTGGCATTAATAAGTCATTATGAAGAGAAGCAATGAAGAGTTCTATTTCCAGCACCCAAGAGATCACAATGATATATATATATAAAAAAAAAAAAAAAAGGAAGAAAGAAGGAGAGCACTTTCTATATCTGTTATTGTAACTATATTTCACTCCACTTTTATGGTATCTTTTATGGACCGACTACTTTTTCCTGAAAGAAAAAGCCTCCATCAGTGGCTGTGTACAGAAATAACAACAAAACTAAATAAAGATGTGGCAATACTGCTGGTTTTGCGTCACGGAATGCATCCTACCTATTCCTTTAAAGAGGTCTTGAATTCAGAGCAGTATGTCCTTGGCTACTATTGACTGAATCCAAAAAAAATAAGAAAGAAAACAAAAAAGCCCCAAGTATTAACAAACAGATTTAATTTTTAAAAATTTCATTTGATTCTGAAATGTATTTCACCATTTGAATGCTATCAGGCTCCATAACCTAGTACTATGCTTCCATGGAGCATGTTGAATGTGCAGCCCTATCCGGGGCAAAGTCTTGATGGCACTCTGTAGCATTCAACTTCTTAACATGGTGGCTCCCTGGGGGAGAACAACATAAGTAATTCTCTGTTTCAAGGCCCACTTTAGAAGAAAGTCAGATAACTAGAAACACTCCATTAAATTGATCCTCCTCGAATGCAAACAACACTTGACACGAATCTTCAACTGCCCATGTGCTGGTTAGGCTAATTTTAAAGTGCTGAGTGCCAGATGTGCTATTGATGCACAAGGTAATATTTCATTTAATACAGTTCTTCAGGCTGTTTTCAAAGTTTTTGTATCCCAAGACAGAGATTTGCAATGTTACGCTGTGCTGATGAATATAGCTCACTCTTCTGAGCAACCAAGGAAGATAAACAATCAACCAAAAACCTTTTCTGTAATTTGGCAGAAGCACAGGTACAGATATACATGTGCTCTATATACTATTCTACTGTATCAATCCAGATATTAGGTTTTTCCTTAGGTTTTATGGATTATTACAAACTAAACAGAGGAGAATAGAGAAAGGGGATAAGTCTGGCTCCAACTTTAAGAAAGCCCAACAAAAAATAAAATAAATTCAATTCTAGACTCCTTTTCTCAGAGTAAACAATCACCATTCCACAAATCGAGATACCTACCGAAAACAGATTCTTTTCCCTTACAAGAATACCCAGTCGTAGCCTTATGGGACTACTCTATATTCCAACACCTACAAGTTATGAGAACAACCCTAACTTAGAGAAGGAACATAGTTCTCTTCATCCTAATCTGTTACTCCGATCCCACAGTCATTAGGAGTTCCTTACCAAAGCAAGGATGCAGCTGACAATTCTGCCACCTGGACACTGGTGCATATCGGCAGAGTTCTTCCAAATGGGAACTCCCTGACTAACAAAGCTTTTATATGGAGATCTTGCACACTTTGTTATGCTTCCTATAGCCAATTTAAGATACCTTCCTATAAAGTTTGTAAGAATTTCAACATCTTATGCAAATTATTTTTTAAAAGGCAAGTAAAATTTCTATCACCAGTCATTTTGCTACTGAAGTTACTGTGGGTGTTTTTAAAATACTCAGGTATTTTTCAGGAGATAACTGGGAGATAAAAATACTAAAATGCAAGGAAAAATTGAATACAAAAATGCCTTCAGAAGATATCTACAATTCCCACCCAAATCAAGTTTTATGTGAAGTAGTAATACTTTTGTAAAGTGCGCCACTGCGTGGTAACTAACATCTCTGCGAAGCCAATTAATTGCTTTACAGGTAACAAATAACCCTCACTCTTTCTCCAAAATTACAGTAAGTCAGTGCTTCCAACTTTCAAGGAATTGAGAACAACTTCTTGCATCAGAAGTCTCCTAGCTGTGTGCAACATACACACGCAACAGATCTCCACATAAGTAAATTTAGTAAAATATGGTCAAGGCCAAAATTATTAACAGCATTTGTATTGACACTTCACTTTATTTATTAAAACCACCTCAGAATTCCACTTGCATTTTTCTTCAAAAATTAAGTTACTAAACAGGATCATCCCACTTGCTCCAGAAGACTTAAAACAAGCAGAAACATCATCTCAAAGCAAGCAAGCCCACACTTCTGGCTGAATAGCAAGGTGAAGAAACCACATTCAAAGACATTCTCAAACTTAATAACACTGAAAAAATTTAGAGCGAAGACAGAAGTAGCAGATGTATTAAATGTATTAAAACAATCCACTAAAACAAATAACACATACCCAATATACTGAAATATAGCATATGTATATGTACATGTATGGCATATGTATAAACACCTATTGTTTGTGGCACTAAGTGTAAATCCTGTAAAAAAGTGAAACTTGGTAGGATCATCAATGAAAAAAGGCTCCAAAATTCATCAGAATGAACACTGCTCAAATGTGCAATAAAAATTTTATTTTATTTTATTTTATTTTATTTTATTTTATTTTATTTTATTTTATTTTATTTTATTTTATTTTATTTTATTTATTTATTTTTTTAAACGGAAATCATAAAACTGATCAGGACCATTGTTATACTTCCAGTTTTGCAGCAACCAGGCTTTAAGATGGACTTTTGTACAGGCTACTGTTTGTAAAATCTCTTCTGTTATGCTAAAGTGTAACTTGACTGCTAAGATTAAGCACTCTTTCAGTTTTATAAGGCCATTCTATCTAATATTGGTTAGCAATTCAAAAAAGAAAATAATGTATTGAATGCTGTCAATAAACATCTGTGTAACAAATTTTCATTATAACAGGTATGACTGCATTTTATATACTGAGAACTTCTGTAGCTTGTGGTTGCCATAACATTTTAAATCATTAACAAGTGAGAAACACCTTAATTCATATGTGTTTAAGTTTTATTTCTGATGAAGGCACAGCTGTCTTTATCATATTCTTTATTCTGTTTTCCAGCAGTAATTTTTATTAAAGCAATATTTTCTGCCTTTTGTTTCCAAGAAGAAGGTAAACTGAAAATACTACCCAGAAACAACATTTCTGGGGACCAACAGATGTTTTTTTACAGGATATTGTTTCTGGTAATGAAGCAAGTTGTCCAACAGAGGGTGATAGAGACCACAAATTACCTGATTTTAAAAATAAAATAATGTGGCATTAAGGAAAAGCTATATATTACGAACATTTGAATAAGCTTCATTACTTGAGAAACATTTTCAGTTAGCTGTAAATACTGACAGCTTCTCAGAAAAAAATTCTCCTATGCATGACAGTACAAAACCTAAATTAGTTCTCACTACATCCTTCAGCTACATTCATGTTCTCTCAATAGTGTATAATATCTACGATAAATAAAATTATTTTATTTATTTTAAATAGTTTGGTGCTTCCTGACCATGTGGACCAAAAAAAGTCTCAGAGTTCATGGAGACAGGAAACATATTCAAGAATACTCATTTTCTTTGTCAGACTTATTCATTAATAAATCACAGGGAATGCAAGATTTGATATATGGCACAAGGAAAACACAATAATTAATTTTAATACGCATCAATGTATCATGAAATATGTAGTACGTTTAAGAGGAAGAATGAAACACATCTTATATGACATTATTCTACCAACTTTCCTCAAACACAAACATGCTGTTGTACAGTTTCACTAAAGACTTTGTACTGACTTCCTATTCCTGAACGAGAAAATATAATAAAATAAAAAAAAAGAGTGAGTTAATAATTACAGTGTTTCTAAGCAGCATGAAGCTGTAATAGTATACTGTCCTTTAATGTGACCTGTATCTCAATACTCTTTTAAAAACTAACTCAAAAGTTTGAAACAAAAATAAGAGTATGGTTTACACAAATTCTCAACATAACTACTGCATAGTTGAGTGGATGAAATTGGGAATTCAAGTTCTTTACATGTAGAACACACAAGAATTCTCAAGTTACTTCATGAGCTCTAGTTTACTTCATTGTTACACATTAAATGTAATCTGTGCCATCCGTAATGCATCATACACAAAATTGTGGCTGATGATCTTTCCCTATGTATGACTATCATGTTTATAGCAAACTTATATATAAGAAGATACAGCAGTATCTGTAAATTCTTGAAAACTTGGATTTGTAACTTTATAATCATGGTAAATCTCTTGCCTAGGGCAAATGTTTCTAGGGAAACTGTGATCAGTGGGCATCCTCTGTAGATACTGCAAGATGAAATAGAAACTGATCATAAAACTTTTCAAACTGCTTTCTTAGAAATTCATTAACATTTTCTTTTACTTATAGGATGGCACATAATAAAATATTAATAAAAGTAACCTGAAAGAAGTAGTAATGGCTTCCATCTTCTTTAAACTTCACCTGCTTTCCTCAATTAGATCAGAGAAACAATTTTGAGAACTCCCCTTTCCGTAAGTTGTGTAAAAAATCAAAAGCCTAGCAATGGATGTAGCAAGTCCAACTGCTAGTATTCAGGAAGAATTTCAAGAAATATAAATACTGCTGGAAGACAAGTATTAACAGTCAACAGAGACAAAAAAAAAAAAAAAAAAAAGAACTCTTTACTGAGTCCTGAAAGCACAAAGCTTGCTTCTGACCTGTGCTGTAACTTTGATTTAGTTGTGCCCTTGTATAAAGAGGTGAATGGACTACATCCTAGTTTTTTTTTCAAGGGTATTACTCCTGAATATCACAGTTAATTACAATTAAAGAACTTGTCCTGAATTAGTAATGATCGTGGATCACAACACAGTAGCAGTTGCTGTTCCACAACTCCACCGTTCTCTAACAGAAGTCCTGTTAATGCGGACAATGTGAGAAATCTGTGTGCCAGATCTGTACGTTCAATCTTTTTATAGTCTATTGAAAAAATAAACACTTTTTTTTTTTCCTTTCACAGTCCCTGTAAAGAAATTAATTAGTCAATTCCTTGAAGCAAAACAGCCTCGTTCCAATCTGACCTTGACCACTTGCATTCCACTACCACCACAAGGTTGGTACCTTCAGTGCAATGTAGATATGAACCTTAAGAAAATATTTGAGTTACTTTAAAGCATCATATTTGGCATAAATTCTTGATACCTTTCAACTTCACTCAGAAACAGCCTCCTGCAACCAAAGTTTTTGCAGAAGGACAGAACTTAAATTGTATTCTGAAAGTAACCAGACAACATCTGTGCTTTCAAACAGATGTACAGTATTGGTGAAAGCAATACAGTACCAGAGGATTGTTCCTATCTACTTCCTCATTACATGTTAAAGATGAGGTAAGCTTGTCTTACTTGCTACCACATTAAGGAAGCCGAAAACTTTGTTTTCAAAACATGAAAAACATGTTTTTCACAACATAATGTTTGTGTCTGTGGAGAAAGCAATCATGAATAAAAAATATAGACAGTGCTCTATAGCCTATAGAGAGGAAGTCATTTCTGCTGGACAATTAGGAGTCCATTCCCCTCACTTTGGAGCTGGTGACAGGACATTTTGAAGGAACACAAGAAAGACTGAACATGTGATTTTCCTTCCTGATATGAAGGAAAGAGCCACATACATTCTTGCATTCTTGTTCTCCTGTCATACAAACACTTACAGACCCAAGTGATAAATGGAGCTGCTTCACACTGATGTCTTAAGGGTCACTCACCTAAACTGTAACTGCCAATGAAGTGATTAGGACTTAAATAAGTACCAGCAAATGAACAAAACCCATATATGTCTACGGGAGGAGAATAAAAGAAATAGGACAAATACAAAAAATAACAAGCTAGAAGAAATACCAGAGGGAAGAAATGGAGAAACTGTAACACCCTGCCAGTATTTTTCCACTGATAAAAAAGGGGGGGGGGGGGGGGAGGGGGTGAGGGGGAAGCACAGAACCATAGAACAGATTAGGCTATTAGGCTATTCTTGATAACACATTTAACAATTTAAGTATTAAGTATTTAAGCTCATTGTTTTGTAGAATGGTCTCACTAAATATTAAGTGATCATACAGAATCATTGTCCTCTGTACTTTCAGAGACTTGCAAAAGCAGATGCAATGAAGAGATGTTTATGCAAAGGAAGGAAGAAAGAAAATATCCCAAACAGAATCAGAATCTTTCCATAAGCTCACAAAGTCAAAAGAAAAAAAAAAATGTTAAGATTGGGGTTGGATTAGAAATTTTATGAATAGGTTTAAAATACAGCATTTAATCCAACCAAACTATAACTCACTACACAGGCACATACAGAATGTCATGTTCAATTTAGGACAATCTCTTAAAGCTCAACATGCTCGACATAATGTGAGGCTTGTGAATGCACAACTGCTGTGAACTTTCATTACGGATTGAAGGGTGGCTTTTGTTTTTATACCATGGATTTAACTGAGGCTATTAAGCATCTATGAATAGAAGCTCTCATATTTTGCTTAATAAGGCACTTAAGCATACATACTTGAGAATTAAACAATTCTGTTAACCTGTAAATGTTTGCATGAGGTACTTTTTTTTTTTTTTTTTTAGTTCTACAACATTTATGTTTTGACCCGTTAGTGACTGAAGTTCCTCTTCAGATGAAAAATACAAACCTTTCAATATTTTAGCTAAATGTGTCTTCCGAAGCTTGCAAAGTTCCGCTTACTTCTGCACAAGTGCAGTTAATACTACTGTATATGAGAACTTGGTCAACGCTCTCAGCTCTTCCTAGCTTACTCTTTCATTGCACTTAGCCACAGCGAGAGCCACAATAAAGTGGATAAAACATGGAGAACCTTTACCTGCTTTGTCTTGGCTTTCTCACAATAATTTGTTGGTTCTAAGGCACTGAGCACCGATACAGAACAGATTCTGTTTCAACTCTCTAGGTTACACTAATTAACAAAGCATTACTGAGGAACAGTTTACATAGGCACAGAGATTTTGATTTCTAGGTCTATTTTCAACAACATAGGGGGGGAAACGGGACTAAAGCCTAGGGATCCCTAGCCTTAAGACAAGGCTAAGGGAAAATTTCTCTGCTGTTTGTACTTAATGAGAGTGTAACAGATCACACAGAGCAAGATTATTTTCAGAGGTAAGCAGTGCTAGGCTGACAGACTAAGGGAACAAGTTGCAATATGGGGAATTTCAGTCAAATATGAGGAAAAAGATTCCACCACGATAATGCTCTAACACTGGACCAGGTTCAAAACAGCCTGGAAAAGGCCATGACAGCTATCTCATACAGATGGCCCTGTTCTGAGTAGAGTGATGAACTACATGACCTCCACAGGCCCCTTCCAACCTGAATTGTTTGATGATTATAGGAATCCAAGATACATGTTCACAGTAAGCATTTATAGCGTATGGTTTGTTTATATGCAGCTTTACGAAGTAGCATTCCATACATGCAATGCCTGATTTTCAAAACTCAGAACACTATTTCCCAGTAGGTTGCCAAACACACAGCCTTTCCTTGCTAAGCCAGACCTCCAACACAAATGTATTAGTATACACTTTTTCATTTGCACAGTACTTGGAAAACAGCTGGTACACTAAATCTATTTTTCAGTTTTCCAAGTCATGGATCAGAGCAGTAATTAAGAAAAAATCCTGGCCCTTTCAGATCTGGTTTGAAATCAGGGGAGACTTTAAAGAATGATCAGCTTCAGAAAGATCCATCATCTGCAAAGGAAAGTCAAAGCTATGGCTTTGCATGCACTGCTGAGAACAGAAACATACACAGCATTGTCCAAATGTGTTCAAGAGGAATGTAGACGTGCCTAAGAAAAGGCTGCAGTCATAAGACACTTCTTCTGGCAAACCAACTATTTAAGCTGAACTTGACCTTTCACAATTTGTGAGTCACATCTGACCCACTTCTGCTTCTTTTGCCAATGTACATGGAAAACATCATCCAAGCATCAAATGCCATTTACTGGCAATTTATGTCATACATATTTTCACTAATCTTACTTCACCAAAAATTACAAATAAACCTTTTTTCAAAGACCATAACATTGTCTTTAAGATTGCTACCATCCTACAGAAAAAGAACAGTGTATTTATTCATTACAAAGGGAAGACAGACAGCAGGCTGCAAAAAGTCAATGCAGTAGCTCCTTCTGAACTCTTGAAAGTTTGTCATTCACTTCATTATATTCTAAGAGAACATCACTACTGAGTAAATGGACAGCCAGTAAGACTTGAGTCTCAAAAATGGCAAACACTGGCCAAACAGAAAACTAACTACAGCTAAAATACCATCAAAATAATTTGGTTATTCAGTTACCTGTTTATTTTACAGACTCAAAAAAATACCTCCACGCTGAAGTTTAATAAAAGGAAGATATATTTCTCTCTTATTTATGTTTCCAATGTTTTCATTTTGATTCCTTCATAGAATCTCTTCTAAAAGAGCTAAAGCTAAACATACAGAAAAGCTCACCAAAAATCATCTTAATTGTGGCCAGAACACCTTCTGAATCAAGACTTTCAGGATTCCATAGCTTGCTCTCAAGTAGACAGAAAAAAATAGTATGGAAATGAAACCTGTAATAATAGAAGTTAGCATTTCTGAAATCTGCTAAAGCCTAAGAAAGAAGTTGAAGACATCATTCCACAGGTGAAGTATCAACCTATTATAGACATTAAGAATGGCACAGACAGTCAACAGGCCAATTCGCTAAAGAGAGTAGCCTTACCTTGCACTGCCCTGCCACGCAGATTGAAGTCCCATTTTGGTCACAGGGTGTCCCATCTATCACTTTTTCAGCTTGTCTCACGTAGAATCGGTAGCCTATGGCACGGCAATTCAGCTCACACTTCTGACTTCCCTTCACTGGAGAAAAAGAAAAAAAAACAACTGTTAGAAAGTCCACAGCATCATTTTTTTTTTTAAAAAAGAAAAGCATATACATACTGCAGTTTGTAAGAATGCAACGTGAATCACTGGATCAAATGAATGCTGAACAAGAAAGCAACTCCATGATAAGCATTTAAATATACTTCATGAAAATTCAACCTGTAGCTCAGCTTTCAATGACAGATATTTTCCTAGATGACCAAGAGTATCTTTAGTTTTAGAAAAATCTTTCCAACTTTGTTCTTCTCGCAATATAGTGATTATGACACATTATGGTATTTCGTAAAACCTAGATGTTAGCAAAATTACACTGTAATCAGAAAGATATGCCTCAAATTAGGCTCATGTTACTTACTAACTGGTTAGATTACCTCAAACAAATATACTAATATTTAGTATTAAGAAATGTTTAAAATAACCTAGATGCAAATTTAAAAAAAAAAAATCTGAATCCTTTTCTCTTCATTTTTAAAATTTGCATTTTTGTGACTATTCCTTAGTTCAAGACAAAATTAAAAGATGAAAAATACTATGAGATTAAAATAGATGAAACACATCATTGTTCAAAAGCTCATCCCAAATAAAACCTCAAGAACCAGCACATCTAAGTGATCTCTGTTGATATGCAAGAGCCAGAAGGAAATCAAGACCATTGAACTCTGGGTGAGCAGAACACAAAAGATGAGAAACTGTCATCACTGTCCATGAAAATCTATTATTTAAAGAGATCAGTCCAACACACCATGTACCTTATGCTATCAAGTTTGTTGGTATATGCATAGTCATTCTATTTAAATTTATCTGTCATGTTAAAGTTGCATATAATTAATTACCCGTATTTGCCAACTGAAACAACAATACCTTCAGGTTCTTTCCAACTAGTCATAGTGGCTGTGAGGTACAAAAAAATTATTTTGACAACAACAATTTCCTTGCTGCCATAATCAAAGAACAAAAATTCCACTGACTTCACAAAGCTTCAACTCATACGCTACAGCATAACCAAAATTCACTGTAATTTCATCTGTCAAAGAGAAATGCTATATACCTTAGTTAGCCAACAGGTAATATGCCCAAGATGTTCTGCTTGACTCACAGTATATTTCTGTATCTTCATCTAAAGCATAACAATCAACCAAAATATATACATGCAGTAATTTCACATACATATTTAACACCTATCTTCTGTAAAAGGAACAAACTTTCAGCTCAACTTTAGTTATCCCCTATGTGAATCATAGGACTAGCGCAGCAGACCGATTTTGAAATTTCAGCTGTGTGATGAGAAACATACTAAACTTTAATTGTGGCTCATGTACGTCATCAACTGTGTCTCACAATCTTTTGTTAAAATCCACAAAAACCTCTATTATTTTGAAGTCAGGTCAATGGCTTGTTTGCCTGCTTTCCTTTTTGTGAATGGTATGCACACTATGCTCAAGTAGGTCATTTTTCCACTGGCTACTTCGTTAACACAGGTTCACTATCTTATCATTCCAAGCACATCATTTAATTCTTAAATAAAATAAAATTAAAAAGTGAGATATTTCCTGCAGTCCAGTTCCCAAGTATAACAGGCAGTTATTATGATAAACTGGGTGTTATTCTTATCAGCTCAGATGCTCCTCACACAATCACTTTCAGAATTCTCAAATGAATGTAATCCAACTTCAGTGATCCATTACAATTGAAATCAACTTGTCCTTTTCTGTCACTGAAAGTGTCCTATTTTTACAACCTGTAGCATTAGCTATCAATCAGCATCCATGCAGCATACATTTTCTTATCTTTTCATTCCCTGAAACCAAGTCAAACTACCATTTAGGGTTTCTCATATGTCCATATTTTCAATGCTATTTCCCTGTAGTTCAAGTATCCTGAAGAGTCACATTACTGTCCTCTTCCTCCTCCTAATGTCTCTCATTTGGTTTTGATCCTTTAAAATATTTATTATTTAAATTATCAGTTTGCCTGCTAGACTCTGACAGAAGTGTTATGCTACTTAGAAAGCTGAGTAAGTTAACTGTTGAACCATGTAATTTTTCCCTGACTTTCTTTTTTACTTTTCTTTTCCTTTTTTTTTTTTTTTTTTTGATAATTTGATATGTTAGAGTACTACACTGATAATTTAGCATATTACCAATGATGCTCAGGCTGATTTTACTTGCTCTGTAAAGTGAGATGCTTATCTCTTAACTTTTGTCTTTCAGTCTTTTAATTAGGAACTGTTCCAGCTCAAACAAAATATATTAGAAGAGCCACTGGCTTTGAACAGGCAAATTAAATAAAAAAAATAAAAATCAATCTTAAACAAAGGGTTAGAGACTCATCCTCTACTACCTTGGCCTTCAGAACTCAGATTCTCTGGATGAGAAAAGCCAAGGCACTGCCTCAGTCAGCCATGTATCAGTTACTAATACACTTCGACATGATGTTCCCAGATTTCAAAGATCTACAAAATCTGTGAATGTCTAAGAGAGCTCAAGTGTATGGCTCCTACTGAATGAGAGGCATTTTGTATAAGAACGGTGTATTTGTGATGCATGAATTGCAATAGAGCTAACATATTTTAGAACTCGCTTTGTAAAACAAGACACCAAACTAGTAAAAAAATACTCCATTGCCAATAACCTTCCATGTATCTTGACACCCTCTCCTACCCAGTATTTTGCCACAGCTCTTGTGTTTTTAATTCCATGTCAAACTGCACTATTGGCTTGGCAACTGGACATTGAATGTCAATTAAACAATGAGCTGTGAAGCGATTGATTCCACACAAGCAATGTATTTTAGTACTATGTCATATGATCCCAGACTTTACAAAAGCAGCTATCTGACCTCAGGGAATAGACTAAGGCTATGAGCTGAAGACCTGCCAAGCCAGCTGGCAGCAAGATGCACTTCCACTCAAAACGGGCTCTTTTTGAAAGTGTGACACAGTTAGTGAGATAGCTTGCTATACAGGTAGTGTTTCACATGTCCTCCTAACTTCTGGTCTTTGCTTTTCATTCTCAGGCCTACCTGAACACAACCAAGTCTTTGTGGAAAGTCTCACTTTATCCATTTAAACTACTTTATTAAATAGTGAACTTTGGTGAAATGTAACGCTACTGCAAAAGGTCTGCCAGAAATATTCATTATTAACTTAAATGAAAGAGAATAGTACTTCAGTAAACAATCCTGGTAACACATAATATCTGGGTTTCTTTTTACAGACTGAGAACATAATCTAAACTGAAAAACTCCCTACATTTCTAACAATGTTCTTGCCAAACTAGCCTTGAGTACTTCAGGGCTATCCTGGGCATGTCTCAGCTGGCAGACCTGGGAGCCCTTCTCATGTCTTGTGTCAAGAGTTACCTTCCACCTTTCTGCACAAGGAACAGAGAGAGGCAAGGCAAGCAAGCAAAAACAGGACTGCAGCATGGTTCTTCCACCTCGCGATTCTGTGGTAATGGTACTGAGACCCCAAGACTAATTACAAACTGTACTTCTTTTGCATTACCAAGATGATATTGCAGTAAAAACTTTCCACCATAAATTCTTTCACTTTTTCTACCAGGACATAGAAACCCTGTACATAGGCACCAGTTTAGAAATTATTAACCTTCCACACTTCCGTATTGGAAATCTGCCATAGCAGCAGTAAGGTCTTTAAGTGCATAAATTACCTGCTTTGCAATTAATTTGTCATATTCACTGATGCACTAAAATACACACAGAACTTTTTAAGACTGTATGTACTAACAAGTATGTGTAACTTAGAGAAACGCAGATTTCTGAAATCCTATCCACCAGACCCTCACACAGAAATACATGGAAATTATAATGAACGCAAGAATAGATGAGTTTGGGCAGCCCAACAGGAACCTGCGGTTGCTTTTACTCTGAGGGTATTTTGATTGATCAAAACAAAGTCACAATTAAACATCAACACATTTCATTTCCCCTGAACACTGTCGAAACGCAATCTTCGGTGTGTGGGTCTGAGAAGAAAACTTCAGCTGCGCGCCCCACCCGAGCACCTTCCCAGGGGAGCAGGCAGGACCGCGGGTCACCGTCACCACACCACCAGCGGGGCCTGGGGAGCCGTTCCAGGCCAAGGCCCCATGGCTGCCGTTGGGGCGTCAATACCAGCGCATGTGGAAACAAAACCAAGCCAAGCCTGCTCCCTCCCTGGGCTGCCAGGCCCACGCTCACACAGCGACCCCAGCCCTTTTTACCCCCACCAGGGTGCCACCACACAGGGCAGGCGGGGCCGCTGTGGAGATGGGCCAGGGCCCGAGCCCAGGCCTGCCCCTGGTGCTTACGCCATGCTGAGGCATACCCTGAAAGAGCATGGCTTGCAGCACAGAGGCCCCACAGTCCCCAAATTAAAATCCTCTTCCCTCAGCAATCGTCAAGGTTGACACAGCCCTTAGAGAGTAGCTGAGGTGTTTGGAGTTACTGCTTGTATCTGTTGCCATTACATCCTCTGGAGAACTGAAACCAACTCGGGCAGCTTCCCCATCAGCCTCCCCCTGCTAAGGCCTTCCTCCGTCCTTCTGCTCTCCTGTCTGGGCACAGAGGAGCCAGGAGGAATTCCTCTCCCCGAAAGGAGCAGCTCCACACCACCAGCATGTGCAGAGGGTGCTTTTGGACTTCACACCAACTACGCCCTTCCTGCAGCTTCCTCCTCCAATGTTTTCTGCCCTGGTCACCAGCTTGTTGCCCAAGGACATGCTCAATAATTGGTGACAGGGAGGAAAATGGACACCAAGGCGGCCAGGCTGGTGGTGGAGCAGCTCAGCAGCAAGCTTGAAGAGATAAGGAGAGAGCTGAACAGGCAGCTTGCCAATGCAAGGAATTTCAATCTAATGATATTCTTAGGAAAAAATGTTACAAGCAAGAGCATTCCAACTCTAATACATTTGCTAAATAATGTATTCAGATGTTCAAAGGGAAATTAAAAATAGCCAAGGAAAAAAATAATGTGCTAATCAAATCAAAATGCAACCGATCAGTAAACTAATCAAATAATCTATCATTGTGCACAACTGCACACTGATTACCCTTATGAAACAGTAAGTTTCTCCTTTCTATTCCAGCTCCTGAAAGTGCAAACTGCTTGGAACGTGCACCGTGTCCCACTGCACGCACATTGAATCTACCGCCACAGACAACGCTAGCTGTAGGTGCAAGCAGAGTAAATAAATGATAGAACAAAAACTGTCACGTTCCACATACTGCGAGGTAGGGACTGGAACGTACAAACTCTCACTGATGGTTCCTCAGTCCAAATCCTAATTTAATGTGAGACCCAGACTCCCTGTTGTTATCTATGTGGCAGTACTAGTTACCGAATGCTTTTACCATTTGTCAGTTTTTGTAAGTTTGCCTGAAGATCTAAAAATAGTTACTAATAAGCTCTGCAAGTTAAGAAACATGTCTTGAGGGTGCCCACAGAGAAGTGGCATGCACACTCTTGGCAAGCAAATGTCACATTCACACTAATATTACATTATGGGATTAAGCAAATTTAAATTAGGCTTCATTTTGTGTGCACACTGCCTTGTAAAGTCAACTTCAGTGCTTTTCCATTACTGAGCCAAGATGCACTCATCCAGGAGGTGTCAGAAGTGATTGTTCCAGGAACAAGTTGTCTCTGCACAGCTCCATTATTTTCAGAGAGGCTCGCCACAGGCTGCAATCAGTGCTTACAATACAAGTTATGAATCTGCTTTACAGGAAGTGTAATGGGGCACAGCTGACAATGGAAAAGACTCTTAAGAGATTTGCTCATGTCTGTCCACATAACATTGATTTTAAGTAAAGTCTATCAACACTGAGGGAAGGGAGTTCAGCTCCAGATCTGCAGGCTGAGCTTCAGACTTAACGACAGACACCCTTGGTTATCCCACAGCAGCCTGCAGGGCAGAGAGGGAAGGAATAAGAGAAGGAGCCTGGCAAGTCTCTGGCTTCTGCATCCACTGTACTTGTTAGTAAAGTTAGTAAAGCTAACTGACAGCTACATTGCAGACTTTGAGTGGTACACCATGCCAGGCAGATGTAAACATGACAGTTCCGTACTAAAAAGCATCTGTTAGTGACTACCTGCAGAGCTCAGAATGGGTGAAAAGTGTTGCTGTTGTACTAAATGCAGACAACTTTATTTATGCCACTTCCCATACAAAACAGGAGGAAAATGTTTAGGCTTAGTTAGCAGTAATGAACATTACCGCCAGTTTTGCAATTTAATGACTGAAGTTCTGTCAGGTCAATGACCTGAACCTGAATGTGAACCAAGGCGGTTTTCCATTGACTGACAGTTACAAGCTTTTGGAAGTGGCCTGAAAGAATAATGTTTTGTTTTGTTTTACCGCACAGTTACCTGTTGCCAAATTTCTAACTAACAATACACATATGTATTCTAAGAACTACTTATCGCATAACTATATTTGCTTTTTTCAACAGAAAGACTGCTGTAGAGTGATCTCCTTTACTTCAGTCTCTTTTGATACTTTCTCCTTATTAGGTCTGCAAACATCTTTTGACAATAACCTGAAAGAGTTGTGTTTATTTTTTACTTTGTCCCTTTCAGTTTTGTTAACTGTTAGTTCTGTTATAAACTTTTACTACTCTGGCTCATTTTTAATTTTTTTTTCCATTTTTTTTCCCAAAAATAATTTTCCATTTTTCATTCCAGTAGACTTTTTTTTACTTCCATGTCTCCTTTCCTCATATAATAAAGTTGTTTATTATTTCATCTGGTCTCAATAACTCAATATACATTTAAAATATGTTGTATCAGATTTTAAATATTAAGACAAAAACACATATATTCACACTTCTAAAGAGACTGCAAGTACATTTTAATGAATCTGAATCCAAACAAGGAAGGTATCATTTACAAAAACTCTTCATCTTTACCTGGATACCAGAGTTTGTTCTACTCCCAAGTCTGGTAAGTCCTATATTAAATAGTCATGAGGAACTTTGGGACTTCCACTGTATAGAAGGCATCATCCTTAATTCAAAGCACAGTAACCTGTGCGCCACTGAGCTATGTGAAGAATGTTACTGGGCTCAATGAGGCAAGCAGGAAACTCCTTTATGGCACAGAGAAGCACAGAGAGCTCAGGTAGGGTGACAGCCTCTGAGCTGCAGCACCTTTGCAGCTGTTTCAGGACCTCTGTGTTCAGGCATATGTGGGCTGACGAGCTGAGACCCTGCAATACCTCGTTAGGCAAAGCAGCTCCTTTCCAGTGCACGCAGCTCGCTGGGCTCTGCAATGCAGGGCCGGCCGGGCCAGCTGTGCTCTGTTGAGAATTTACAGCTATGTGAAATACCGGGCTGGGGACAGGTTCTGGCTGCTAAGCTCATTGCTAAAATGAGAACTGAAAACGGGCCATAGCATAACTCACTAAATGTAGCAGGAGTCTATCCATTAACTCCCATGAAGTTGGGCTGGAGCCCAAACAACCTATCCTAAAGATTATGGGACCAATGACTTCATTATTTTGATTATTTAATAAAGTCAATTTTACCATGAGAACATATTCTTCACCACCTATTACATGTTAGTTGCATACGTGATCTGTGAAAGGTCTTTTATTTTAGTAGCTAGCCAAAATATAGAATCATGGAATAGTTTGGGTTGGAAAAGGCCTTAAAGATCATGTAATTCCAATCCCCCTGCCATGGGCAAGGACACCTCCCACAAGCCCAGGCTGCCCAAAGCCCCATCCAGCCTGGCCTTGGGCACTGCCAGGGATGGGGCAGCCACAGCTTCTCTGGGCAGCCTAGGCCAGTGCCTCACCACCCTCTGAAGGAAGAATTTATTCCTAATGTCTGATCTAAATCTCCCCTCTTTCAGTTTAAAACCACTCCCCCCGTCCTAAGCTGTTTGATGAAGAGTCCCTCCCCAGCTTTCCTGCAGCCCCCTTTAGGTACTAAAGGGTACTATAAAGTCTCCCTGGAGTCTTCTCTTCTCCAGGCTAAACAACCCCATGTCCCTCAGCCTGTCTTCAGAGGAGAAAAATCTTAAATGCCTTTGTAACTAAATCACCAAGGTACATGAAAGAAAGTTTTATTTACAGTATTATTTGAAGTAGATAGTGTTACATACTGGATCCTAAAATAGTAAGATGTACAACAGATATTTTGGTTTAAATACACATTCTAAAAATACTATATTTGGCCAAGCTTTCTGATCAATAAATGTTCTATATTATGCATACCATCCTTGTTTTAACTCTCTTTTGCAATGTAATTCCAGAAGCCTACATAACTGAAGGAACTCAAGCATCTTGCTAGCTTTTCCATGCCTCTTGCCTCTCCTTCCATCTGTATGAGATTTTACAGGTCAGGCATCGCTAGCTAGTTCCTTCTCAGTTCTTTCAGCAACTGGATGGTTGTACCTTTTAGGAGCTAGACTAGAAGTTCCCTTGGGACTATTTGTATCATTTGCTACATTCAGATGCCTCTCCCTTCTTTCTCTGGATTAGGTTATGTTAGATCAGCAGATGCAAGCACCAGATTTAATTGGGAACTGAAAAGGAGGAAAAAACATACTACAGAGTAGCTTCAGCAAAGATTTTTGTTCAGTGAGGAGAAATATTTCTGAAAGGCTCTGATTTTCCACAATCTTTTACTCATATTTAGTGTTTATGGCAATAAGCAGCTTGCAAATATTATCATTTATTCCAGTTTTTCTGGTTTCTCCATTCCTCCCAAACCCCTTTGTCATTAAAGAACCATTAGTGATACCTTATGGATTTGCTGCCCTCCATTAAAAATAGCCAGAAAGTTGATCATTATTCCCCAATGAAATTAAAAGGATCCAACCGGAAATAAGTCATTCATAAATGCACGCACACGCGAGTCTCTCTTGACCAGCTGGACATCTGGAAATCAGGAAAAGGTATAAATTCAATGTGCCTTTATGAAAGGTTTTTTGGTTCTGCCTAAACATTTGTCTTAGTGTAGTATGAATGTTGTACCTGGGTCCCCCTGTACAAGGAGAGGAATTGAGGTACATGGGAAGCTGCGATGTTTAATAAAAGCTGCAGAAATACCCACCATGAGCTTTGTCATGTCTGCCGTCTTGATTTACTTTTAAAAGAGGAAGCAATCCAAGCAGCTTACCAACCCACACAGCTGTTGCTTTTTCTCTTTTCTACAATATGTAGAACTAGTGATAACTCATGCAAGGAGGGGTTTTGCACAGTAACAGCAGTGGAACTGCTCTATAACATACCTATCAGGCATTTGTACCATGAAGGGCAGGGGACTGTTATCGGAACACGAGCTCTTCTGCTCCAGTTACAACTTTTATAAACATTAGGGAAATTGTACAAACATCATTACTGAGCCAGAAAGAAGTAAAGCACCTAAAACCAACCGTGTCTGCCTCAAATCACTGCATACTGCAAGGTGGCCAGTCTTTCCCAGATGAGGCTATTTCTATGTCCTCACATCACTGTCAAATTCCACTTAAGGGCTTCAGGCAGCTACAACACAATTCACAAGACCTTGTCTTTGTCATTTGTTTGATACCAACCATGGTCTCCAATCAGTGTTCAAAACAGAGTTTTGCATTTCAAGTTTAGATCAGTATACCCACATTTGTCTACCAAAACCATAAGATTTTTGCTTTTAAATCTGAACTGTATTTGTCAAGGTGCTACCAGCCCCAGTTCAGCAAAGCACTCAATGGGGTGGTTTGTGTGAGTACCTGAGCAGCAAGTGCTGCTGGCTTCAGTACAACTGCCACAAGTTACATGGCCACCAGTGGCTCAGGGCCAGTAGCCCTTCAAATGACATGACCAGGCACTGTCCTTTCTTCTACAGACATCAGCTTTTACTGTGTTGCATTTGGAACTCTTTTCTAAATCAAAAATAATAATAATTAATAATAATAAAAAAAAAATCCCCCAAATGACTGTTCTCACATCAGGCTTTCGTGTTAGGCAGCCAAAATGCAATTTGTCAGCCATTGAAGAATTTGGCCACTGGATGTCTCCACTGCTCCATGCAAACGGAGATTAAAGTGCTCCTCTGGCAGAGAAAAGCGGGCATTTGTCTGTATTTACAAGCCACCGCTGACACTTTGCATGCAGTGCTCAGCAGCCACGCAGACTGGCGCTCTCTGGCCTTCAGAGCAGCCAGAGGATGACAGTTTCACAGGGAATTCACTCCTGGTGAAGCTCTGAATAACAGCTCCCGATGTGTAAAATCAAACTTACGGAAAAGTCGGGTAAGTAGAAGAAATACAGACAGCAGATGCTTAAACTCAAAACGTTTGTTTCCCTTTGTATCCAGAAATAGCTAATATTGTATCAGTAACACCCTCATAAATAAGGTGGTGGCCCATGGCATGGGTGCCTCTAAAAGGCAGTGATAAAATTTCCAAAAAGTTTTTCTCTTTTGCTGGCATAACATGCCATCCATATAAAGCTGATTAAAACAACCATTTAATAATTGTACGGCCTGACATACCGCAGAAACTGCAGAAGATAGACTATGAGGATTTCATGGAAGATATCTTCTCTTGCAGAGACATGATACAGAATTCATTAAAAACAGAGTGAAAATATTTAGAGAGCATACAAGCAACGCCCAAACTAAGGTCAGAGATAGAAATTAAAACCAACCAAACACACTAACTAATGCACTAATCTAAACAATCTCTGTTATCCACACAGGTTTTTGGTTTTGTGTTTGTTTTAAATTCTGGCACTAATCAGAGAAGAAAACCTGCAACAGGCAGTGCGGTTTCTCATCTGGGAAATCCCGTAAGGAGCTCTATCCCAAGAAGGGCTGACCACTTCCTGAGGGAGGCTGAGTATCAGTCCCAGCTGCAGAGAGTCTGGGATTTTCTAAAAGGTGCTTGATACTGCTTTCTGTTGATCTTTACAATTTGAAAGAACTGAATATTTCTATTTGATTCCATTAGAATCTTACTGGCCTCTGAAATCTCAGCTTCCATCCAGATCTTCATTTTGAAATAAAATTCTCTACCAACACATGAGCAGCCCCCAAATATCTGCAAAGTAAAATCATGTTAAATTGTTCTCAGAAGTCAGTAGTATGGCAGTACTAGTACATACACCTCCAAAGCCTGTCTTCAGACTTTCCAGAGTTCTTGACCATTTTTATTAAAATCAATTCTACTAAGTACGGTCTTCACGTCACACCTCAGAATAATAAGTGCAAAAGGTAGGTGGGTAGCAAGGAGATTCAAGTTTAGGCTTGTGGAGCCCCCAGCAACATTCCAGACAAAAGCTTTCAGCCATCTCTTACGGGAATATATTTGTGCTCACAAAGTGAAATGACTTAGAAGTCTGAGTCTCTGGATTACACCGATCACCAGTGTGTAACGTGGTGAAAATCTAAGTATGTGTATAAGTATGGATATGCTGAGCTTATTTTTACTTACATACAGGTGAGCTGTTTTCCTGTTCCGTGCCCTAGAGAAAGGCGTCCTGTACGTGGTGAAACGCGCCGCATGCAGCACAGACTGCCGCTCAGCACTCGCACCAGGGTCTCAACATGGAAGGGGCTGGGATTCCCACCTTCACAGCTAAGGAGAGAAGCTTGAGCTTGTGCTAAATGTGTTTATTTTGTTTTGTGGTGTTTTATTTGTTTTTGCTTTTTCTGTTTTACATATTCATCTATTTTTATAGATACACCTATTTTTGTACTCTTTATACCACGCACGTATCAATAGGCAAAGCCACAGAGGCAACTGAAGCCTTTGGCAAGGGCTTGTAAGTGAGCAGTCTCTGCTCTGGAACAGCACCAAGAAATCACCACCCTGCAGCCACTGAAGACAGAACACAGGCGGAAGCAAGCAGCAGGTGGAAGTCAACCCCACGGGGGCTGCCGCTGTCCCTGAGGAAGCACGTGTCAACAGGTTGTGACTGAGCCTCATACACCGAAGGCTTGACTGAAGTTAAATAAAAATTAAAAAAAAAGAAAAAGAAAAAAGCAACACAACTGTTGCAGGGTGCTGAGCTTTTCTAAAATACTAGAAGAAACTTCTGCTTATTTAAATATTAATATAGCTATTACTGGGTCTAAAATGTCCTAAGTATGTTTTTCTGGATGCCTGCCACAGTCCTTTAATAGGCAAATAAATTCTTAAGAATTAGTTAAAACATTGAGCTTTTATTTACATAGTCAAAGATATAGATTTCCAAATTCTCATAAACACTAGTTAAAAATGAATGTTCCTTAAAACAATGTTTTCAACAAGATGCCAGTGAGCTGGAGCTCAATGAGTTAATTTTAAAGCTGCTTTCCCTCTGGTAACAGATAAAATCCCAAACATTCGGTGTTTGGAGATTTGGTTTCACGTTACATTTCTTTTTAAGACTATTGTTATATAAAAGGCTGTAATGATCATTGCTGAGACTCAAGATTTCTTAGCAGCCTTGCTTCTAACTTTTCCTTCTCTTTTCTTCAGGTTTCCCAAGTCTTCACGTTCTGATCGCTAGATGTTATGCTCGGTCCCCACAGAAAACTGAAAGGTGCCACCTTGGTGAGCTGGGGTCTGGGGAAGTCTCCCTGGAAGGCAGTGGGGGGCCACAGCCTGCTCCCGGAATGAAAAAAGAGCTTTTTTTTTCACACTGAAGAGGTTTGCACCACGAGAATAGGATCGGTCTCTTTCACTCATCAGTGGAATCCCCCTGAAGCCCCAGGCACCCAAGGGGGCACAGGGGGCACAGGACCAGGCAGAGGGGCGGCCAGCACAGCCTCATGCTGCACACCACAGCACTTTCCAGTTCCCCGGCCCCTTCTGGCTCCAAATTTAGCTGGGTTATCGCTGTATGCAATGAACAGAACCCCATATTCAAAACCAAGCATGGAGCACCTCCTGTTCTCACTGGGAGTTTGCTTTCTTTGAGACACGGCGGGGGAGCTGAGGACACAGGTTTGGCCAGCAGACCTTCAGGGGGCCACACAACGAGACGTTACACAGCAAGGGCCTGGCAGAACCCACCACAGAGCTGGGGCGCCCCTGAAAGGGCAGAAGCAATCCCAGAGCAGTTGTCACCCCTGAAAATTATGGAGCGGGTGGCAGATGACAAAAAAGGAGAAAGGGGCAAAGTTTCCAAGCTAAGAGGTGCAGAAGGAGAGGCTGAGAAATGCCGAGTGAGTAACTCAGTTTCATTTCCTGGAAAAACTCCGCAAGAACTCAAACCCTCTATTCACAAACACCCATAGCCAGGGCAGCGGTAGCAACCAATATGGATTTGTCAAGATAAAAATCTTGTCAAACCCCTTTAATTTCCTTCTGCAAACAGGCTCTGTGTGCAGGGGAAGCAGAAGCTGTGATTTCACTGGGCTTTATTGAAGTCTTTGACACTGTTCCTTCAAGCTAGAAAAATCCCATCTAGAAGAAATTGATACAAGAGAAGTGCAAAATTGGTTCAAAAACGATACTCAGTAGGTCTTGGTAACTGGCTGGATTGTGCTATCTGCAAGTATTGTGTCTGGTTAAGTGTGGTGCAAGTCTGGTTCCACCGTATGTTTTCAGGAACAGAGCAGATGATGGGACAGAGATGATATTCACAGGTAACACCAAGCTGGGAAAGGCCGCGAGAATATTGGAGGGAAGCATTAGAGTGCAGAAAAGATGCTGACAGTCTGGGGAAGGGTGAGAAAAGGCAGGATGAAATGTAATAGCGAGCGGTGCAATATCCTACAGTTACAACAGAACAACCACCTGCACAAACACAGGCTGGGTAACTCATGGGGAAGCAGGACCTGAAACAAGGAATTTGGAGCTGTGGATCTCATTTACCAGGAGACACCAAAGGGGTGAATGTAAATAAAAATATAAATAACATAATAAGCAAGGATTGCAGGAGTAGGTCTAAACCAGAAGGCAGCCTGCCAATCACCTCAACAGCTCCAAATTTTGGCCTGAGCACTGCATCCACTTCAGGACGTGGGCCACGTGGAGAGCGTGACCATGAGCTGAGCTCTACAAAATACGACCAAAGGGGCAGGACTCGGGGCATGGTGCTGCTTTACAGAAACACAGGGGCTGACAGTCTCTAGGACATAAAGGTAAGTACAGAAGGGAATAAAATGTTCCTGTGTGCCCTGTGGAGTGAACAGGAGATAATGGGCCAGAGTGGTGGCAAGGAAGACTTCTGTTATACAGAAAAATTTGCACTGGAAGGAATCACGAAGCTCTCCAGTTACTTCTGGAGACATACAGAATCTCCACCACTGGTGAGATCTGGGACTGGGATGAACTGGATCAAGTCCCTATGCTCTTGTAAAGGCTCTGCTTTCCTGCAGCAGGCTACCACAGAGCGCACAAGCCTGCCCGTGTTTATGGATCGACTTCTCCCTTGTTCCATAGTGACAAGTTATAACAGATGCAGCAGCAGCCTTCATTCAAAATATTTTTGCTACCATACAGTAAGCTTCAAGATGCTATTGTTTACCATTAAGGAAATTTACCACTCACACAAAGAGTTCATGGCAGTTTCTGCATGAATAAGCCTCACACTGTATTCTCTCCCCAAAGAAATGTAAATATTCACATCCAGTCAGAGCCACACATATGTTCAGAGTTCAAAACGAGAGGAGGAAGATTTCCTTGCACCTGGCCGGATTCCATCATGGAGCATTGCAGCGAGGAATATTAGCCTTTAATTGTAAAAATACTTCTGAGGTCAGTTTTTGTCTCTGGAAGGCAGTAAATTTTGAAATTTCACAGTCTTGCAAATCCTACCCCTAGCTCTGGGCTCAAGAAAGCATAACTAAAATACATAGCTTTCTGTCACCAAAACTGTATAGAGAAAGCATCTTCAGCCTGATCAGTGTACAGCTGTGAGGCCAACAGAGTAGGAGCAATGGAAGTGCTAACACTCAAAAATCTTTCCCAAAATGTTACCACCTTAATGCCAAACACAACCAGTAAAGTAATGGCTGCTTCAAACGTCTTGATAACATCAAATATATATATTTGGGTTGGAGGCTGTTGATTTAAGGGTTGCTGATCAGAATTTTCTTAGTTTATGAGAAAATTACTCTTAAATAATTAAATACGCTGCTACTACTTCAAGCCTTCTTAGTCTATCAGCCTTTGATTCATTCATTGAGCAACCAGCATTTGGTCTAAATGTCTTAATAGGACACTGAAGGTCAAACTGAATCTAATAACAGAAATATCAGGATGATCACTTGGCAGCTAAGTACACTCTTCATAGCTAGAAAATCCTTCTCTTGAATCATAACAAAGCATATATCACCATGAGGGGATACCACATTTTCTAAAGCTTCACA
The DNA here is from genome assembly GCF_964211825.1 of Aythya ferina. NCBI lineage: Eukaryota > Metazoa > Chordata > Aves > Anseriformes > Anatidae > Aythya > Aythya ferina. The sequence continues at coordinate 17,032,450 of NC_140307.1, read as the reverse complement.
TGCCACGTGTCACCTCCATAGCCCAGCAGTCAGCCATTACCTATGCACATCAGAACCTTTTCACAGATCTGAAACAATTTTTCACTTTTGTGACATGTCGTTTTAAGGTGTTTAAGCCACTGTTTATAATCACCTTGCAATGAATGTGTAAGGCTGACAAGCCTATTGCTTTGTGGTCATGCTGCCAGGCTACAAAACAATACAGAATTTTAGTGGAGATGTGGGACATTTCAAAATAGTTTCCAAACCCCCAAGAAAGCAAAGTTAAGAAACCATGTCCAGTCTAGTTACATTCATTCTTCCCAAAGCAACTGGAAGGAGGGGGAAAAGAATGGACGTTTAAATGTGCAAGCCATTTTTACACGTCTGCATCAATTAACACTTGTTAAGATAGCATAGAAAGAGGGACACACATTAACAAAGCTCCCTTAAAATTCCCTAAAGCTGTTCTCCTCGCCCCTGCCTCAAGTTGGAGACAATGCAACAGCAATCTCTTCAAGTCTGGCAGTAAGAGTGTCACCAAATATATAAACTATTCACAAATGCTATCCAAAAAGAGAGGGCGAGCACATTTTGTGATGTTGGGTTCACCTGGTACAGACCTTAAGGAGGAAGACATTTCGTGTTGAAATAGCAGAGGTGGCTTTACTAACTGTAAAGAATTCAAGGGGGAAAGAAGGGGAAACCAGCAACATACTATGGTGAAAAATAATGAATCACACTCACAGACTTCAAATATAAATTACCTCACTTTTAGCCAAAAAGCAGCTGTACAAAAGCTGATGCTAACCATTATCCATTTTCCATTGAAACCATTCTGTACTGGCTCAAACACTTTAAAAATATATATACATATACGCTTTCAGCAGCCCACCCTCCCCCTTCCTGAATTACTGCCTGCTCTTCTGGTGAAAATAAGCTTGTGTAAGTTCTTTAAGCAGCCTTCTCAATGTGATGCCCAATCCATGCTGATTAATTAAGGATTTGGGGGAAAAAAATCCACTGCTTCTCTTAAAGAAACACGAGAGGGTTGTATGCTGTTATTCAATAGCCAGACTAATAGAAATAATTAAATATCTCCCCTCACTCAATACTCTCTTTTATTTGGCGTTGTCCTAAATTCTAAAATACTCTACAGTGAAATAGGAGACTGTCATGACTAGGAGACATGAGCTGGCACTGCCCTGCCATTGCAAGGGCGCAATGACTGTCTTGAAAGGAAAACAGAGGAAAGCCAGAGAAAAATAAAGGAGCTCTCGAGATGCAATAGCTGCTGTTCTTCTGGAATTAATAATTACTGGACGAGAGATGTTGCCAAGCAAATGAACTATTCAAATTCTAAGAAGGAGATTACTGATGAAATAAATATTTTAAAATTTGTGGGGGCTTCTGTTACAATATGCCAGAGAACACTGAGCCTACAAACTATTCACACTAGATAAACCTTACATATGCTAACACTTCAGCTACTCCAAAGCTTATTGCCTGTATGTATATTGACCAGCTTATACACAACACGGATGTAGAGCAGAATCGTACATTAAATTAATAGCATACTCTTGAGAACTCCAGCGAAGACGCAAGAGAATTCAAAACATATGGAGGCATTTTCTTGACTCTGGAACATATTGAATGGGAAGACATATCAGTTACAACTGGGAATTACTGTAGACTGGTATCTGCCACAGACATACTGCACGATATTTAGCAAGTTAAAATACTTACACTGTGTGTGCGGACCTGATCCAGAAACGTGCACTGTCCTGGGCTGCACAGATGTATCAGGGAAAGAGTTCCAGTTTCTACATTTAAAAGACAGCCCCTACCCTGACTAGATCACCTTCCAAGCTTGAAGTTACACTGCTATGTAAATGACAGAGAGAGGCCCACCTTGCTGTGTGGGACAGAGCAGTAAGAGACAGCCCTGCTGCTCCTGCAGTTATTTCTTACACCAGACTTGTTCTCTAACATAAGTTTTAGCTAGATTTTGGTTCCTGTATCCTGCTTGTACAGCAGAGAAAATTCATACCTAGGCTGTCTCTCCATTTTCAAAAATAGTCTTTATAGTTACAAGCTAATTGACAGTGACTGAAACAAATGGCAGTTTCAAAAGAGGAGATGAGAACACAGATGGTACAAGATCACAAGCAAAGGTGTAGACATGTTTTACAATACATGCAGGCATCTAAACTGCGCTTTAGATAAACTTCTTTAAACTTCTAGCTATTTTCCATCTCTCTGGAATCTCCTGTCTGTGTGTGTTTGGCCAGATTCCTTCCCAGACACCAGGTGCCCGTTCCATTTACAGACATCTCTTTAGGTACAAAGACAGGATTCCACTCTGCAACGGGTGGCAAATAAAGTCACACAATGTTCCCACTGAAGCTCTTTATGTTGGCTGCAAGGCCTTCAAAAGACAAAAGGATGGGAATGAGATGTGAACAAAATGCATTTCAACTGAGCTAAGCATGTTAGAAGACAATTGGAGTCAGAAAATAATTGTTGATCTAATATTTTATTTCCACAGAAAGGCAATCACTTCCATCTTGGTGGTGACTGTGGGCAGAGTGGTGATGGTACTGACGTGTTGTTTGGCACGATAAAGCAATACTAGAAATGGGAAGAAGAATGCATGTCGGTCTTATATGTGATTCAATAGCCTCAGTTTCAAATCGACTAGCTAGCAGCACAGATAAACAATTAACAACTTTTTTTTTTCTTTTGTGTTTACACTGAAAGCAATTGAAATGGTTTCACAATCACTTCCAAAAGGCTTACAACATTGGTAAGATGGAAGTCTTTCTTGTCAGTGTTTCCACTGAAAACTCATTCATAGCTGTAAGAGTTAAATTAATCATAATATTTAATTTCTCCTCTAATGGCATCAAGAATGATGGATAAGAACAGAATAAATAGTATTTTAGGTAGGATACTTCCTATTAGGTCCTGCCATAGCTAAACCTTGTTTTATGGCACTGTGCAAATTACTAATCAAGCATGTTTCTATAAATTCAAGCCCCAAAATCAGTATCAGTACTTCCCTTCTCACAGAAGTACTATGGGAACAAAATCAAACAATTACTGAAATGTTCACGTAACTCTGTGCTGAAAGCTAAACAACTACCCAGATAGGTAGAGTCTGTTGCTCCCTAACACTGGGTAATACCAGATTTGACAAGATATCACTTTGATCAAAAGATTTATATTTAAAGTGAAGTAGCTCTCATATGAAGAAAGTATGACAAAATTGGCATCTGGGTCTTCAAAACAGGAGTAGCTTTTAGAATTAACAGCTCCCGAGAAGGAGCACTGCACGCAAATCTTCATCTTCATGGAGCAGACAGAGCATCAGTTCTATCTGCAGCTGGCTTAGGCAGGAAAAACTAACCCCACGGTTTGGATACTATTCCAAGGATAATCTGACCTCATTTTAAACTGGATTTTATCCAGTGTTCCTGCAATGCTCCAAGGAGACTTGATCCAGTGATGACTTCTAAGCTGATTTTCATAGAACAGAACTAACATTTTTCAAATACCTTCTTTAGTTTCACAGTGACTAATATAGTGTTTCCACCACGATAGTGTTTTATTCTAGTAAAAAAAAAAAAAAAAAAAGCTTTTCATTTAGTTAGTTCACCTTCTTCCTGCCTATGCTGCATCTTCACTCTGTTCACAACTCCCACCCAAACGAGAACAGAACTCGAGTCGCAGAAGGGCTGAACGTGTCAGCCCTGCTAACCGTAAGAACTTTCCATCTTGCCAGATGCAGATTTATGCAGCTAAAGCTGCTGTTCCCAGACTATAGGACCTTTGACATTTTTAAGTTAAACTTTCCAACTTAGCTATCATCATTTGGAAAATGTTTTAAACTTTTCTTTAAAATGAGAACACTCTAAAAGTGCTGGAAAAATGAAACATTTTTTCTAGATAACTACCACTGATTTTAACAGGAGCTGCTCAAATTCCATTGTCATAGATAATCTGCTCAGCACATGCACACATACATGAAAACAAACACGCCTTTTTTATATACTCAGACGCAAGCACACCTTCAGTATTTAAATATTGCTTTGCTGAATAAGTAGCTCATGATCCTGTACAGCTCTTCAAGGAACTTGGTACTTCTTCATGTTTCATTTTCTTCACACCTTCCCTGTGTTCCTTCCCTGGAACGGGAACCCAGCCCCTGTGCGTATCTCCCCTGCGCTGCCAATAGGCTGTCCACTGCCAAGACACTTCATCTAGCCACCACCCTCCATAAAGACGACCCGGTTTGAAACCCTCTTCCTTCCTACACACTCGATGCAAGGACAACCACAGTTCTGCACAGCCACCCCGTCCTCTGCAGGACAGGAAAGGAGGTGACAAAGCGAGGGTCGGTCAGCCTGTCCCACTCCCCCCGGCGAGCAGCAGCAGCCAAAGGATCTGTCAGGACACTAAGTGAATAAACAAATAAATGCATGCTGCAGAACAATCTTATTGAAAACCCTCCAAATTTCAGGGCAGCTACAATCTCTCGATATTGCTTGAACACAAACCAGAGATTGAACATTCTGCAATAAAATTTGTCAGTGACGCTAACAAAAATATTAAATTTCAGCAATATGCTGACTTTTTAAAAGTGGACATCTGTTTACATTTAGGTTCTTCATGTGATTGTATTCAACAACAATGAAAGGATGAGAGCATTCCTTCCCCCACATCCCTCCACAACCGGAGGGTGAATATCATACTGATTAAATTGAGAAAATAGCAGTAAAGGAAATCAAACTATGCAGTCCTTGTTTGGGGAAAACACTCCCATTGAAGTTAAAGGGGGAAAATCTGAAATTCAAGTAACCGAAGTGACTCGACATGAATATGGATTGCTAGATTTGACACAGGATCTGTAGAGGATCCTAGACTGTCCCTTGATGCCTCTCCATCCTTGTATGCTGAAACCTGCCTGTCCCTGGGGCCTCACCAGCTAAAGGATGTTGCATCAAAGCTTGGAAGCGTGTACAAGCAGCACCTTGCTGGGGTTGAGGAAGTCTGGTTTCACCCAAGAATTACAGAAAACAACCCATGGAAACAGACAGTAGCATACCTATCGTCAGCACTACCCCACCAACCTGGAGATGCTGGGTTGTCACTGCTGTAACCCATTTTAGTGACTGAATATTTTTGTTCTAATGGAAATTTTTAAAGGATTTGCTGTCATTAGAAATGGAGGCGGCCAGGTCACTGCTTCAGGTCGCACATGACGCTGTTGCAGGGTGCTTGAACTAGGAAATGAGGAAAAGACACAGACAGATGTGGAGCCTTAGGTCTGCCTGGGAACAAACAAGAAGTATGAACACAGCCGGTCATTCCCATTAAGAAGCTGGTATTGGCTTGTTTATTGTTACTGACCTCTTATTTCTCACGGTTATTTCTGTAGAGATAAACTAGGACAGTAAATTTTCATAGCAATATGAATAAGCCATACATTAAAATAATACGTTGTCACAAGTATCAAGAAAACAATTCTTAACAACAAAGGGAATTTATGCAGACTATTTAGTACTATCAAAAATAAAGTATTTCTGGAAATGATTCAGATTTCCATGCCCTTGAAATTTCAGGAAATGGACAAAAAGTTGATGATATCAGATTTTTTTCATCTTGTTATGCAAGCGTAAAACCAAACTATTTACACTTAAGTTTTGAAGAGCTTGAGCATTAAGCTGGTTTCACAATTTCAAAGCAAAGAGACAAGACTAAGTTAGATAACACTTCATATAATCAACCCTATGAGCTAAATATATGCTAGAGATTAAAAAACAACTGATAACAATGCAAAATTGTGGGTGCTTTTACTATATGTTTTTTCACTTGCTGCATTCCTAGATTACCATTTAAACAAGCTGCACAGAAAACTGCTAACTTAATATCTCTCTTTAAAGCCAAGTTTTCATGAAGAACTAAAAAGGCAAATGCAATTGTTTTCCCTGGTTAAAAACGCACGAGGATTATACGCTTCCACTAAACTAGGTAATGCCTACTAATACCATGCTTACAAAAAAAAAAAAAAAAAAATAGATTTCTTGTACTGCCACTTAGTTAAAACCTTCACCAGTTCCATAAGCCCATTTTCAGAGGTGTATGTTAATGGTCTGCAACATTTTGCTGCTGGCTGGCAGATGCCCTGCAATGCTAACCCTTCGCACCACCCCAGTGAAGGACTAGCTCGCCCAGCCTGTGTTCTGTACAGGACCACAGCCTCGCACGCTGCCTCTCCACGAGATGTACAAATCCGGGAATCATAAATAATAATCCTCCACCACCACATGCAAAAGGGTAGAAGAGCAAAATTCCCACTGACTACCATGAAATCAGGATTTAAGCCATGAAGCTTTTCAACATATGTCTATTAGATATTTGCCATTGCAGAAGTAACATTGTAATGGTAGGCCCAACAGCAGTCACACCAAACAGTTTATTTTGCACTGTAGGATGAATGAACTTTTCATGATATGTAACAGCTTTCATAATGCTGCTGTAATACACTAACAATAGCAGAGCCTACCATATCGTAAGCATATACAGTGGATTTCACAGGCAAGACACTTGCAAAATCCCCAAATGCAGTGGATTTAAAATGATGCATTGGGCTCTGCATGGGCAGAAAAAGCAGAGAGAACAATTTTTCAGGGATCTACCATCTGCTCAGTTTAGAGGCTGAATGTTTAAACTAGGTTGGGTGAGGAGTACAGATGTATTTGGGGGAGTTGGCCTTTACTCCCTCCACACATTTGTCTTGGTCTCACTTTGTAACAACGGGGGAGTGCCAATTCATGAAACATGAGATTATCTTGAAACAGTCTCACGTTAGTTAAGCTTTAGTTTTTGCACATTATGCTACTCCCAAGGATGCTGTTACACGATTGTCATGAAGTCAGCTTTGGAGGTCCCCATCTTATCAACGCCTTCTCCCCCACCTCTCGTCATTTGTTGCTGTCCGAGCAATGCCCTTTGCAGTGCCCTTGGCTGTGTCATCAGACGTGTTTGTGACAATAAATCTCTTCCTTGGAATGGTCACTCAGATCCTTGCTCAGTTTACAAGACAGACTGGCAAACAGCTGTATTTACACAATGCAGGAGGCTGTGAACTGCAGGGGGAGGTGGGAAGAAGCACCAGGAGACGGCGTCATCTTTGTCTGGTGGCACTGCCTCAGCCAAGGAACTACATGATCAGACTCCATGGGAGAAGAACGGGTAGAAACTCTACAGCAAGCCAAAGACAAAGATGTTTCCTGGCTGTCTAATGTGGAGTAAAACAGTCCAGAACGAGGCAATTACCTGAGGAAAAAATCTTTACGAAAATACAGCAAACTTCAGCCATCTGCTACTAAATCTCAGTAAACGCAAAACAAAGCAATAAGATGACATTACTTCAGGATTGTGGTTGTGATGCTTATCTCTTCCCTCAGCCTTGGAAAGGTAAATTTAAGTGTAAACCATTAGCAATAATGCTACTGGCTCTGATTTTGATCGTTGATGGATTTGATACTTGGCAGGGCCTACCTTCCCAGATTTCCATTTTGGACTCCACATCCTGATTTCTCCTGATGGCACGCTGATAAGCTGGCACGCTTAGCCAGTGCACAACCACAGACTGCTAACCAAGAACAGCCACAGGAAAAGCCATTGAAACAAGCAAACAAGGTGGCAGCAAAGCTTATTCTCTTCATTTCATTTTTGCTGGTTCCCTCTCTGAAATGACTACCAAGACTTTTTTTGCAAATCAGAACAGGGCACATCACTGTTCAGATATCAGCTTTTATGCAAGTCGCGACTCCAATTATTGCAGTGACTGAAGTTCAGGAAGCCTGCATGTTGAAAAATATTTCCAGTCAGCCAGTAATCAAGTCTGTGGATATTTATGGAGACGTTTGATGGTATGGGTTAGTCCCAATTTGGGAGTTGTGTTTTTCCATGCAAGCCTGTAGACCTCACATCTGGTTACTGGGAGCAGTCAACAAAAAATCCTAAAGTAAACAGCACTCTGATTTATTTGCTGCTTCATTTTCAGACTTCTATTCTGTAAACATACTTATACGTGCTTACTTCTAGAACATTAACAGTCTCTCATTTATTTGGAATATTTACCTGACTAAAGTGAAGTACAGAGGAGGTTAACGAGAAACTTTCATTCAGTGGCTCTTGTTTTTACGGTTGGGGTGCTGGAAGGCTCAGCTTTCTTCTCTTTTCTTTTTGGTAGATTATTGCAGAAATTGCAGTTAAGTTACAGCATAGTGCTTGAGCTTGCTTTTTGCCTATTTCCATTTAGTGAAGCACGCAGAGATCGAGTTGATTGTCCAAGGTCACGCAGGGAGCAAGCAGCCCCATTAGGATTACAGCCCCAACTCCCTCACGTTCCTGCAGCTCTTCAGACGAAATCATGTGGCAAAGTTAAATCTTCCTCTCTGAAAGCTTGCTCAATTTCTCTCTCATTCTTCTGTTTTACATCATTTCAGTGCTTCTCTACAGCTAGAAAACAATGATTTTTTCTTCCATTGTATTTCTCCATAATAAGAGTAACTGCACAATTAAAGAAACATCTTTGAGTATTTAGTTTCTTTTCTTTAAGTGCTGCAACAGTCTTTGGAAGCCTGAGAAGAAATTGCTTTTCTCAATCAGTCATTTCCTTTTAAAAAGGCTGTTTTTTTGTTTGTTTTTTCTCAATGAACGAATTTGTTTTCTGTATTTGTGGAGTAGTTTCATCGCAGCGGGTTCAGCTGGGACTAGCAGCTAACTTCTAGAGCAGAAAGAACAGGAGCTCGTACCTGTTCTCAGAAATGATTTATTTTATACAGCCCCTAAAAGGATATCTGTATTAAAAGCCTTCACCCGCACTTACTGACAAGGCATTCTGCACAATGTTTGCTGCTCGCAGCGCACATTCTTGGACTGTGATCCCATCATCGCTTGTATTCGGGTCATTCATCTCACAGAAGCTCCTCTCCTGCCATTTGAATCGGTTCCTTTGAAGATCTGTGGATGCATACGGAAACGCACAGCAGCCCAACAACGAGACTGTCACTGACAGCCCGGTGACAGCACACTGGGCGCATACCCCGGCTTTCACACCCACAAGTCAAAAAGCTCCTCCACCCCCTGCGCTGCGTGCAGCTGCTAAATAGGGGCTGCTTTGTGCACGGGCAGTGCTGCCTCTCTCACACACCCTAGGAGGGAGCGCTGTGACCAGGAAGGTTCTGACAGCAGAACACATTTCTGCCACTGTCCGTGCTCCCCAAACTGAGGCAGCCATTCTAGGTTAGACACCGCAGCCCCTAAATCCAGAATGAGAAGCCACCAAAAGGCCTGCTCGGGGCTGGCTCCGCTCCCCTTGTCCCTCAGCTCTGCTCTGCCTTGCCAGGATGAAGGTGACAGGGAGCAACCTCACAGCCAGACGACTACTCAGCAGAAAAATACTACAGCCTCAGAGCTAGATGAATACTGATCTGGCCTTTGTGGCAGAAATGTTCATGGGTAATCTAGCAATTCAGAAAGCCTTCCAGCCCACTGGAAATACTTCCAAATTCAGAACTAGTGAGGCAACTCTTGGAAGAAGCATCAATGAGCAATTCACATCGTTCTATGAGGTAAACTAGTCACTTCAACTAGTGATTTATTACAAGTATTAAAGGGAAGCTATTAAAATCTCCGGTCTCTGGATCTAAAACTCATATTCAGCAGAGAATCCACATGCTCAGTAACTTTGTGTAACCTCCTAGATAGCATGGCAAGTCCTAATAATTGTAACCATACTGATACGAAGTGAAAGGTTAAAAAGATACAATAGGAGAACATGACGCATATCTTACTGCCTTTTTGTTACTCGTGGGAAACAAAAAATATCACTATCTCCTTCCTTCAGGATAGCCAGGCCACATATTTTCTTTGACATTCAAAAGAATGGACAAGACCTTCCCGGTCTTGATAACAGGAGACAAAGGAATGATTTGTGTAAATGCTGGAGTCAGTTCGTGGTGCTTCAGAAAACCACTTTCAAATGGCAGGTGCAAAGTTGTCTACCCTATGGAGCTCCCATTTCCAAGGTTATCTGAAGACAGATTACATTCCCAAGGGAATTAAGCTTCATCATCTTTGGTGCGCTGTCTTCATGAGCCTCTGTTCCGACAGCATGGTAACAGGCACAACTCCAGTCTGAATAGTAAAGGGTTTAGTTATTACGCATCTGAAATTTTACCTTTAAGGCCTGATTCTGATGCCATTGAACTCATCATTGAGTTTTATAGTCAACTTAGACAGAAGCAGTTGGGTTTTCAGTGAGTTTCTACGGGAAACAGATTATCTTTTTTTTTTTTTTTTTTTTTTAATCACCACCAAAAAAAAGTATAATATTGGGCAAATACTATTAGATGTAGAGGGCCTAAAAAGGAGGTTATAATCTGTTCCAGCTGTCTGAAAAAAATAACTGAAAGTTTTTATTTCCTTCTTTAAAAAATAAAAAATAAAAAAATATATATTTATTTTCCTGAGGATTTTTAGGTCATATTTTAATTAAAATAATTTTCTTGGGATGGTTTTTACCATGGACAGTCGGCTTCTTCCTAGCCCAGGTGAGAGCTGAGGAACTCTGTGCTAGGAGAAGCAAGCATCTTGCCACCTCACCCCTCCCCTGGTTAAAGATTCACCCCCATCAGGTTACATTCTAACCCCATTCATTTCTTATTACTCCTAAATCCTGTGCTGTCTGACAAGTGTCTGCTCCTGTATTACCCTTTATGATATAAGAAAGTTTCACGAGTAGCTCATCAGAAAGATGAATGAAAGCCTTGCCACAGGATTCAACGCTGCATGAAACCAGCTGAGTTACAGGGTTTGGAAGAAATACAAATCATATTTTACAGTAATGAAATTGCCTGATACGTGGGACCACACCTAAAACCTGCAGCTGTCACATCTGCAAGATCCTAATGAGCAATTCAACCGCAACTTCTGGCTTCGTTTTTGACCTTCCAGGTGCATTCCATTCAAAAATATTGTGGGCACTGAAGACACACAAATCAAAAGCAAAAGTCTGGGAAAAATTTCCTGATGCCCCTGAGAACAGGAACACCAGTTTTCACCTGAGCTCCCTCTGGGAACTGCACAATCACACCAGCTGACACATGCAAGTTCTCTCTCTGAAACGTACTCAGTTTTAAGGGGAACCCAGCTAGACCTCTAGATGGCTGGGTAATGATTTTAAAATATGTACTTGCCTGATGAAGTTATTAAGATACTTAAGGGTGATACATGTTTGCTACTCAGGTATGCACTGCTAATAAAATTTCTTATAAAAATGTTTTTAACAAATAATTATTGCTTGAGTGCAGGAGCTACTTTTCAAACATTAAGAGATCACCTACTTGCAGTGTTAAAAGTCAGCTGTGTTTTTATTCCAAGACACACAGGGGATCTGTAATTTCATGGATCTGTTACTTCAGACATGAGTGGATACCATTGTGGGCAGCCCACTGTAGCTGACCCGGCTCGAGCAGAGGCTTGGACAAGATCTCCAGAGCTCCTTTCCAACCTCAACTCTTCCGTGATTTACAGCTGCCTTTCTTTCCACCCAAAGACTCCAATTTCAATTAGCTGATGTTTTCTTTCATATTTCCCCTTAAGACTAGGACAAGTTTACCCCATATATCAATAAAGCCACCACCAGTTGAACTAGACGATCTTTGAAGGTCCCTTCCAACTGCATTGTTCTGTTCCAGTCTTTGAGATCTCTGCCAAAAACTCCAATATATTGTTCTCATGCCTAAAGTACCCGTAACAATTAATTACATGTTCATACCGCAGAATCTAAGTAACTTGTGACCTTTCTGTGTAACAAACCACAGAATGCTAAACAATAATACAGACATAGTCAAATCTCCCATTTTTAGTTTAAATGCTCAAAATTAAGCAACAAAATACATTCTTAAACCACTTCAGACTGATGGCTGGATTTGCATCCACAGTTCATCTAGGCACTAAGTCAGAAACATTTCTACTGGTTATCACATATGTTCCAATTTCTATGGATTTTTATCACCAATATGACTTTCTGAACCAAAAGCAGACAGTGATGCTTTCCCAGCCCTTTGGATTTTATCTTAAATTTCACAGTATTTGCTGTTTTTATTAAAGCTACAGATAAAAATATTACAAGACAAAATACAAATATTACAACTACAATTAAAAGTAACTCTACTAATGGCCTCAAATTCAAGAAATTAGTAAAAATCCCTCCAAAAATGTGACTTTTGAGGCTTTGTAATTTCATTTCAGCTTTCATGTTTTTCAGTTACGTAGATCGACTATGTATATTGAAAATAATTATCCACATGACAGAGAGTGGAGTGCAAGAAGCTTGATGAAAAAAAATATTGAGCCTGAAAAGGGAAAAAAAAAATTGTTCTGAAAATAAAATTTATACTTCTCCGTGCTGTAGTACACTGAGCACAGTGCACAGGACATGTATCGACACATACTCTAAATACTCTGCATACCTTCCCCACCCTTATTCGCAGAAAGGCAGTCCTCCAACTCATGAGCTCATGCAAGCCAAACAGTTCTAACATTTCTAATGCACTTTGGATAATGAGCAGAACACTCCACAGCATGTGATGCTCTACTTCCTTTCCTGCATCTGCACACTCCCACACACAATCCATGTCCCAGAGGAGCTCTTATAGACATCTCTACCCTGTCCCAAAACATTCTACCCCAATGTATTTCAGGATTATTTCCACAGATTCTTACTTTTTTTTTTTTTTTTTTTCAATTTATAAATTCAGTTCATCACATAAAAATGCTTTTAATGGTGCTGCTACTTTTTCTGTTGCTGAGTTTCTGTTCATCCCTAAAACTACATGAGGATGTGGAGGCATCAAGTCTGCCTTCTCTTCCTGTTGAGCAGGAATCTTCTCCCTATCCAGAACCAACGCTCGTGGGCTGTCTTCAACTTTATTTACCTATTTTTCCATTTATAAGGATATCTTCCAACCTTTTTCCAAATAATTACAGTTCTGGAGAAAAGATACATTGTGTAAGCTTTGGCCAAACTAAACTCTGAAATCACAGGCTCAGAATCTTGATGTACGCCTTTACACCTCTTGAACAAAGAATTACCTAATTCTCTGAGCGGGTTCCTCGTTATGAACTCAGAAGATAACATAATTCAAATATAAATATATAATCAGTGTATCTGTCAGTAATAAAATACGGCATCTTCTCAGGACTAGTTTCTGAGGACTTGTCGGAAATAGGTTCTGATTTGGATCCTACAGCTTTTCTTACAGTAGGTAAATTTAGGAGTTGCAGCTGACCTGTACCTGCAAAATGACGATCAAATTCCACCCTACAAGTCTATTGGTGAACTCATCTTCCATTCATGTCATAATCAAGTCCTTCTCTCCTTCCCACAAGGTTGGCATTCTTTCGGACTTTCCTGCAGTACAGACGGTAAGCAAGCACTACAAGCACAAGGGGTCAGGCTTTCACATAACCCATAATTGTTCCCTACATTTCAATTAAATGTACTTGAAAATATATCATAAAATTGAAGAAAATGTCAAAATCAGATGAATCAATCATTTTTTTTAATATTGTTAATATTAAATACATTGTTTGTTTTTGTTTGTTTGTTTGTTTTTAGCGTAACTTTAAATAACCGAAATACATCAGTATCCCAGTATTGCCCTTTTTCACCACAGAAGTTATAGATGAAGAAGTTTGAGCTCTCTAGCACAGCTCTGTGCTTCTCTAGCACCCAAAGTCACAGAGATGAAAGATGGGGGACAGACTTCCTGCGATACTCAAGTACATTTTACCGATTTATCTAATTCCACTTTACTCCCTTTGCCTGTTGAGTTGAGGGACAGTACAAAAGCAGAAACAGCCCACGCACAAGTCTGCTTTTTAACAGCATTCCCTACAAGAGCCCATTGTTTCCTCCTCATTTCCCAAGAGAATTCACCTGTCAAGGCGTCACAGCCCATTCCCCCGTGACTATCGGCCACCCGGAGTTAAACCCTTCTGTGCCAGAGGATCGCCTTCAGCCCAATGCAGAGCTCAGCCCTGGCCAAGTGCTTGTTCACTTGGGCTGCAGCTGTCAGCAATGGCCAGCCAGGAGCTTTCTCCAGCAAGCTGCTCTTCTGACTGAGCTAATGAAATGAAATGGACATTTCTCTACACCACCACGTACAGTTTAAATACCAGTAAATATCACAGATGCATCTACATTATCATTTTAGTTTGGATAAGGAATTTCCTTTTGATGCAAACTCCCTCCAAACCCCTACTAGCCATTTTCAGTCCCCATTGCCAAGCACTCTCGAAGCATGCAAGCTGGACTCCTTGCCAATAAATCTGGAAGACGCTGTCCTTCTGGCAACTTGCATTCAGTTCATGGGATCAGACCCAGGAACTACTCCCAAAATGCACAAAGCATGAATACTGGGTCCTCAGCATAACCATTTTTCTCTACAAAATTAATGCTACCATTTCACGTAGACAAAGCCAACATCATTACAGCATTACTTCATGCAGAACAAAGTATTCTGTGTTAAAACGAGGAGCACAGATCTTTGCCAGATTTGTTTTCCTATGTTCTTGGACTTTTAAGAATAGATATAAGAAAACAGGAAATTCCCACCGCAGTTCGAAATAATATTTTTTTAAAAAAGAATGAATCGATCTGCAAACTATATATACTGGTATATCAGTCTTGCTAATACGGTTGGAAACAGCAGTGAAGACAAATACATTCATATTTTCAGCTGTCTGTGTGTGGTAGGTGTATGTGCCAGTTGCCAACATAGGAAAATGCTCAGGTCACCGCCTTTACCATCGCTCCTGATGCCAACACTAACAAGATCAGACTATTACAAGCATGGTAATGATTGCTATTTTTGCCTTTGCATTCCAAATTTGACATCCAGCCATAATTATGATCAAAATACAATACAAACTGGTGCTTTGGTCAATAAAAAGTCATCTTATATAGGAATGCAATAAATATTCCACTATTTACTGAATATTATATATTTCAATTAACATTTATGCAATAAATATTTATTTAAATATTGAAGTTACTGAAGCACTGCAATAATTTATTGAAATATTTAAGTAATTAAAACACTAATAAATATCTTCATACATATTGCAGCACAGTTTCATATATCAAACTAACTAAAATCTAGAGTATATGAGATATACATACATACAGGATTTCCTTCCTACAAACAACACACAAGCCTGCACACACAGTTCTTCAGTGAAATGCTGGGGGTGAATTTACCAGGGCATACGTAAGATGCTAGCTGCTAGTAGGCTTAGCCACAGTTTTAAAACTCATTTGTGCACAGGTCAGTGAACTAAAAAACATTATTTCAGTGCTGACTACTGGTAACTGTCTCTTTGTAAACATTCATGCTATGAAAATCAAACTTGTATAAACAGATAGATTAGAAGTACACTTCATGCAAAGGCTTATTTGTGCAAATGCTTTTGCGTGCAAGAGCCTGCACACACTGGGCAATTTTCATAGAACTTGCAAAGTCAGATTGCAAGCCTGATTTTGAAATTAAAAATACTTAAGTCTTCCGTCATAGTTTTTGTTATGATTTTGATTAATTGAAGCTGCTACAACTGATCTGTACGTTATCCGGCTGATTTTAAACCCTAAGGCACAGTAAAAATACTTAGCAGCATGGTTTAGTGGTGGACTTGTCAGTGCTAGGTTAAAGACTGGACTAGACGATCTTAGAGGACTTTCCAATCTTCTTCAATTCTAACTCACCATTCCTATTACTTCATTCAGAAAGCTCAAATGTGTCATCCCTCAGAACTTCAAAAATTTCTGGTGACTGGCAGAAGTGGTATAAACACTGGTTTAAAGTTATTATTGGATGAGCCAGAGCTGACTTCAGACAATTTTATGTATTAGAAAAAAAGCAATCCTATAATAAAAGGTCATTCAGAGCCCCAAAATTTCCTGAAGGATAACACTAAATGTTTACTTGAAATTTAAATTTTACTCCAGGCTATACAGTAAGAGCGGGCATATTTTCACATACAGTACACAGGATCACATTTCCTCTGTCTCAGCCATGCAGGGCTGATGCTAGGCATGCTTAGTGATGAATTCTCCATACTTTATAATATTTAGCATGCGAACAATATTCTAAGACCCAAGACAAACTGCTAATACTTCCTACAGGTGTCATCTTTTTGATGCCGTGCTCCTTACAAAATTTGGTAAGAGCTGTTATCTTCTAGTAGAGAATTTTTAAATCAGATACTAGCGAAATGCACTGGAATCAGGCTGTACAAACATGGGAAGCTGGCTGGTCCTGCCCAACTTGCTCTGTGAATGAGCAACACATTGTGTACTGGCTCTAGGATGTATCTTTGTATTTGAAACAGAGGAGACTAAGGGACTAACAGTACAAAAGTGAGAGAGAAAGGGAGAGAGAGAGAGAGAAGAGGGAAGAAGTTCAACATAGCAAGGAATTAGTAAACCATCCTGCTGTCTACTAACAGTTCTACCCATGGTGCTAGAAAAAAAACACTGAAACATTATAAACAGTCATTAGAGAAAGCCAAACTTCATCAAATTCACAGCAAACAAGCTTGGAATTCACAACGTATTTGTTTATTTACCAGGAAGTTTGTTCTTTGGTTACCTGGTGATTATTTCTTTGTGTTCTAAATTTCTTAGATTCACCCTCTTTTGAGATTGAACTGTAGCATGAATGAAAGTGGTCACTTGGAATAGTGAACTCTCTGTTAGTTACTGTTTATTCTGTATTGTTTTTTAATTTAACTCATTATTAGAATAGGTAACAATATGTCACCAAGTGTGGATAATCTATGCAACACCTTCCCTGACACACACACACAAAAAAAAAAAAAAAAAAAAAGGCTTCACAGCATTTCACTCTTCTAACCATAAATCCAGAATATGCAGCTATTTTTAAACCACAAGTGAAATTTCTCCATATTAGCTACAAATAGCTACAAATATCCTGTATACAGCTACCACGTATTCTAGACTGGCACCAGTGCTTGGATTTCCATACAGAGCTAAATCTAATAGGAAAGTAAATCTGCATAAAATAAACTATAACTTCCAGGACCATCTTGTAGATTTTCCTCTCTTTCAAGCAATTTCTCACTGAAGATACTGAAAATCAATCTTTTATCAAAAGTAAAAAGATCCACCTTCCAGGATGTGTTCCAGAAACACTGAGTTTAATTTATAGTTGTCAAACCAACCAAAGGTTGCAGGTTGAAGCATCCTCTGAGAAAGCAAAAATCACAGAATCACAGAATCACAGAATTTTCTAGGTTGGAAGAGACCTCAAGGTCATCGAGTCCAACCTCCAACCTAACGCTAACAGCCCTCCACTAAACCATATCCCTAAGCTCTACATCTAAGCGTCTTTTGAAGACTTCCAGGGATGGTGACTCCACCACTTCCCTGGGCAGCCTGTTCCAATGCCTCACAACCCTTTCTGTAAAGAAGTTCTTCCTAACATCTAACCTAAAACTCCCCTGGCTCAACTTAAGCCCATTCCCCCTCGTCCTGTCACCAGGCACGTGGGAGAACAGGCCAACCCCCACCTCTCTACAGCCTCCTTTAAGGTATCTGTAAAGAGCGATAAGGTCACCCCTGAGCCTCCTCTTCTCCAGGCTGAACAAGCCCAGCTCCCTCAGCCGCTCCTCGTAGGACTTGTTCTCCAGGCCCCTCACCAGCTTCGTCGCCCTTCTCTGCACCCGCTCAAGCACCTCGATGTCCTTCTTGTAGCGAGGGGCCCAAAACTGAACACAGTACTCGAGGTGCGGCCTCACCAGAGCTGAGTACAGGGGGACGATCACCTCCCTAGCCCTGCTGGTCACGCTGTTCCTAATACAAGCCAGGATGCCGTTGGCCTTCTTGGCCACCTGAGCACACTGCTGGCTCATATTCAGCCAACTATCCACCATCACTCCCAGGTCCTTCTCTGCCTGGCAGCTTTCCAACCATTCCTCTCCCAGCCTGTAGCTCTGCTTGGGGTTATTGCGCCCCAGGTGCAGGACCCGGCACTTGGCCTTGTTAAACTTCATGCAGTTGACCTCAGCCCATCGGTGCAGCCTATCCAGATCCTCCTGCAGAGCTTTCCTACCCTCAAGCAGATCGACACACGCACCTAACTTGGTGTCATCTGCGAACTTACTGAGGGTGCACTCGATGCCCTCGTCCAGATCATCGATGAAGATATTAAAGAGGACCGGCCCCAGCACCGAGCCCTGGGGGACGCCACTAGTGACTGGCCTCCAACTGGACTTGGCTCCATTCACCACGACTCTTTGGGCCCGGCTATCCAGCCAGTTTCTAACCCAACGAAGCGTGCGCCAGTCCAAGCCAAGAGCAGCCAGTTTCTTGAGGAGAATGCTGTGGGAGACGGTGTCAAAAGCCTTGCTGAAGTCAAGGTAGACCACATCCACAGCCTTTCCCTCATCCACCCAGCGCGTCACTCTGTCATAGAAGGAGATCAGGTTCGTCAGGCATGACCTGCCTTTCATAAAGCCATGCTGACTGGGCCTGATCGCCTGCTTCCCCTTCAAGTGCTGCATGATGACTCTCAGGAGGATCTGCTCCATGAGCTTTCCTGGCACTGAGGTCAAACTGACAGGCCTGTAGTTTCCTGGGTCTGCCCTCCGGCCCTTCTTGTAGATGGGCGTCACGTTTGCTAGCCGCCAGTCGATTGGGACCTCCCCCGATAGCCAGGACTGTTGATAAATGATGGACAGCGGCTTGGCCAGCTCCTCTGCCAGTTCCCTCAGTACCCCAGCCCTCAGCTCTTTTGTAGAGCATCCTTTTCCTACCGATGTGCCAAATATGTGCACTCAGCAATTATTTCATCCCTCTCATCTTTGATTTCCTCCAGCCCACATGCTCAAGGAACAGAGGGATTTTGATGTAAAAAGTTCCTACTCTTTCTTTTCAGCAACTGTGTTTTAACAAGATGAACATGAAAGTAAACACAGGCTTTCACCGTGTAACAGCTGAGTAAATGCTGGCCAAGTATTTTAAGCAGTTCTTGATGCAGAAGAAGAGGTCTGCATTTTTAGAAGTCTTAGACCCAGATCCTCCTTTCATAAATGATGAAAGAAATTACCAATCTTTCTCTCCAATTATTTTTAAGTTAAACATATACAGTGTCAGTAACAAGTCACACAAGTACTGCAAAAACACCTGAAAATACTGCAAGTACATAAAAAAGGATTAAGAATTTTCAGTAAAGTCTATATGGGTTTTAGAAGAAGTAAGCTCACTATAAAACCCCCAAACCCAAGCCCAGAATCTACCTCATAAAAAAAAAAAAAAAAAAAAGACAGGGAGATCTATTAAATAATGGAAAATTCTCCTGAGATTTAAGAGCATTTAAGCCAGAAAATAAAGAATAAAGTTCTAAAAATATAATGAAACAGGGGATGGGTAAATTAGACTATCCAGCACGTATTTCTGACTCTTTTCCCTAACAACCTTCTACATGTTCATGGCAATAAAATTAATGGTGATTCTCTAGGCCTGCTGTTGAAATTCAGGTTTGCTTAGCAGATGACCACTAGCACTTACATTCTCTTACATGTTCTTTGAACTTCGTGGCAACTACGTCTGTGGCAAGCACCAACTGCCCTGTTGCAATAGCCCACTCAGCAGATCATTTCCAAGAATCACATCATCATTCAGGTTGGAAAAGACCTTTAAGGTCACCCAGTCCAACCTTTAACCTAGCACTGCCAAGCCCACCGTTAAACCACATCACAAAGCTCTACACCTACACGTTTTTCACTTCCAGGGCTAGTGACTCAACCACGTCCCTGGACAGCCTGTTCCAATGATTCACAACCCTTTCAGTGAAGAAATTTCTTTAAGCCTGCTCTGCTTGACCTAAGGAGGAAAAAGGATGCAAAAAATCACGTTCCTCTTCTGGCCTGCTCTGAACTGCCACAGCCAACTCTGCCTATAGCTGGTTAAGTAAAGCCAGCCCCTTTGCTGAGCCACATTCCACCACAACTGCATTTGCCACTCTGTTTATAGACAGCAGAAGCAACCACGCCATATAAAAAGTGCAGAATAAGAAAATGGGTGGTATTCTTCCTTTCCCACAACAGTTTCTGGCGTGGTATATAAAACAAAAGGAATTTTCTCAGGTTACCCTGGACCCTTAGACTCACACATATGGTCATGTTTTTCAAACCTGTACTCAGGGTAGTTCTTGGGTACTTCCTTACGGTGATAGCAAAGACCATAAGGCAAATCTTCAGCTTGTAGAAACTACTATTGTACCATCAAATTACAACAGTGTAGAATCAGCTGAATTTCTGCCATCACAAACCATTTGATTTTTCTTTCTTATGTTATATCAGTGCAGATGACCCAGACTTAATAATGCATTATACACCAATAACCATAACATTGGCATTATCAAGCAAAACATAACGAATGAAATACCCCAGAATACACAGCAACATGCTTACATGAGCAAGAAACCTAAACAGGACTTTATGACCACTTACAAAGCAATTCAGTTAAAAGTTTTTCTTGCTAAAACAAGTTTTGAGAAAGAGCACTTCATCAGCTAAACAGAGGGACATTGATGGAAGACCTTCTGGCCATCTAACTAAGCAGAGCGCATTTTCCAATGTCTAAGATTACACATGCTACAAATGCAGCATTTGAAGGAGGAAAAGCTGGGGGAACAAACCACAAAATACTGCAAGGGAACTGGTGGAGCTGACCCTACAGTGCCAGTATCATTTGCTTTTGAGGAAAAAAGAGAAACTGCAAAACATCACAGGGAATTACCATCCATGTTATCTAACAAGTGCTTTGGAAGATGGTGGCAGGTAAAATGTAACCTCAACAGAACTATACCCTACAGCTGGTAAGAAACCAGTGGCTTGTTTTCTCTTCTTGTGGCACCCATTTCATCAGACTTATTTTCAAGTGACTTGGCAATGTGCAAGAACCTTTCAGAAATGACTGGAGTTCAGAAATCTAGTAAGCATTGTTCATATATTGTCTGTCACTATCACTGAAAGATCTTTTAACCTTGGTCTGAGTTGCTTCTGCCCAAAACACAACCCACCCACAGAACCCTGTAAAAAAAATTCCCCCAAAAGCCAGAAATCCCTCAACCCTTGCCACCAAGCCTAGCCACTTGGATTCACTGTGCACAGTGTTTCTACTTAGCTTATGGCTTTTAGAATGCCTCAGACCATCGATACACCAACCAACTACAAACTTTGCCTTGCTGCTGCTGTTTGCGAGCACCTCTAGACTCACAAGCTTCTCTTAAGCCCTAGAGATAGGGCATCAGGAAATGCCTCCTGCTGCACCTATTTGCTTCTTACCGAATCACACTGAACGAGGTACAGGAGAGACCACAATACTAGATGCTGATTAGAAGCAGAACAGATTTAGCAGAAATTAGTCCAACAATAAGTTTCCGGGGGATCCAAAGATCATTTATTGGAACTTGTTGTTGAAGGAATACTTGATTTACCACTGGAAGAATGTAACCAGTGGCATTAACTAACGTGTCAAAAATCAAATGACCTTCATTCTGAGAGACACATCATCAATTCACACAGAAAAATGCATTTCCTAAGGGCTACAATTGTACAAGCTGCAGTGTGCAGACAGCAGGATCAAGTGATAACACTGGACCTTTAAGGGGTATGATAGCCATAAATCTTTGAATCTGAGGTTAAGAAAAAATGTTGGATTAAAAATTTGTATTTGGAAAATTACCTTGAATTCATTGTGGTTAGTATCTTCAGCTGTGCCACAGAAAGAGAAAATGACAGTAAGAAACAAAAATGTTTTTCTCCTTCTGCCCTTGACATACAAAGGCAAGTACTGCTACAGTCCAGAGAGTGGGTTTTACCCAGCTCAGACCACAGTGCCAGCTCCAAGGGACATTCACTGCCCCACATGCTTCCCAAGGGGACTGGTCGCACCTCCATAGCACGCTGGCACCCGCCTTTACCAAACACTCCTATCAGAGCCCTCAGGCTTCCCAAAACAAAAGTATTCCTGAGATCCTCACACTAACTCAGATTCCTTTAGCTGGTAATGGTTATTGTGATAAGAAAACAGGAGGTTTTGTTTCTGTTCTTTTTTAGGATGTTGCATAGCTCCAGTAAAACACTCCTTTGCAATTAACATGCACTGTGTATGTAGATTTCTTTGGAAAGTTCTGCATTCTTGTCTCCACACAGATTTTTATCTACAGTTAACTTTTGTATATTAACACACAGTATTGTGCCCAGAAGTAGTTAGAGTTTCCATGACAACATTTCATAATGAAGACTTGACATTTCTCAGACTTACTGGCACAGTTAAAATCAAAAAGAAAAATCAGCACTTTAAAAGGAGGTATTTCAGTGTCTCCCCATCTCACAGCACTAACAATAGAACTATCTGCCAGGGAATCTTGTGCTCTGCGTTAAGCAGAATGACCTAGCCCATGCTTTGTTAATATACATCCCACTTACATAAGTCAGAGCCTTTTTTGGTACTTTTACATGACTCTGAGGCAGTTTCATTTCAATGATGAAACACTTTATGCGATTGATTTTTATTTTTTATTTTTTAAAGAAGTGTTACAAATATTACAATCTTTTTTTTTTTTTTTTTCTCTTAACTTTCATCGTTACTGGCCCTAAATAACTTGATACTTAAAAACAACGTTCTGGTCAATACATTTCTGGACAGTTTTCCCATTTTCAGTTTTTGTTCACATTTGAAATGAAAACAAGTAGGCAAACAACTCAAAGTGACCCTTCTCATACGACATACAGAGCAGAAACTGATAAAGTCACAAAGCAGATAAATACTAAGCATTTTTACAATTCATAACAAATTTTGCTTAAGCATTGCTCTGTTGTTTGTTTATAGGTGTTTCAGCTCTTCTGAGTAAAGTTAAAGCACCTCATATGCATTACAGAAAGCCCATGAAAGATAAAAGGACATTTTAAGCTGAATTTTAGTGTCAGGGTCTGGACAGAAAGATTAAATAACTTTCTCGTTGTTAGATAGGAAATCTATGTCAGCCAGAAATCTGGTTCCCACTCCCAGCCCACCTCTTAGAAGCCCAGTGCCATAAGCCACACCACCATTAGCAATAACTCTCTCTCAGCTTAGATCCACTAGCACTGCTCTGCCTTTCACCAGATCCGCATTTGGTACATTATTTATATTTTTATTACTTCTGTTGATCAAAGTAATGGACTAGATGTTGACTTTTTAGACATTCTGGCAGCATTGTTGGAGGAACTTGAAATTATTAAGCAGATGTTCTGCAACATAACTGGGGGCTTGTTTTGCTCTAATGAGATACAGTATTTGTTACAATGAAGGAAATTGCTTGCGGATTTGCCGTAATGCATTTTACATACACTGGGTACCAGTTATATTGGAGCAATGAAAAAGAAAATACAGTAAAAATCTATATTAGTTTTCAGATCTGATGATGTCACCAGACTCATATTATTGTATTTGAAAAAAATAAAAATCAGGCTTGACTTTTTGAGGTCTGTTTTTACACTTGCTATCCACCTCCCCGGTGTAATGGATCCAAACTGTCAGCTCTTTGTGATCACTCTCCGGAGGGATCCCAGTACTTGGTCAGCAGAACAGACCACAGCAGGCTGCACCTCAGTGCTTTTTAGGACTTAGACCAAAATTATTCAGAAAGAGATCTTCTCTCTTTGCAGATATACGAGTGAATTTAATGCACAGTTTCTCTGGTTCTTTCAAACTTAATTTTAAACTTGTGGTATTTGGATTTAAGTTCACAGTTATACAGTGCAATATGGAAAGCAAATTAACAAATTCACAAGTACATTCTTGTGGACAGATGCCAGTGCTTTGTATCTATCTGGGTGTAAGATGGAGGACTAATCCAGAAAAATATTAGCAAGAACTGTCTCTCCTTTTTAACTGACCTCAAACTGTGGCTTCGATATTTATTATGCACCGTGCTTATAAAACTTCCAAGATGTCTAATGGAAACGGAGCACAATAGAAGCCAGTTCTGCTTTTCATTTTAAATACTACCACTGGGAATCTCTCTCTTCTGATGTTCATCCATACTATAAGCTTTTCTTTCACAGTGGGTAAGATTTTCCTTGCTTTGAAAATAGTAATTCATCATAACAAATGGGAGTATCAAGTGTATATAAATGCCAGTCCAACTACTTATGCTGGCTAAATTGGCATGATCATTTTAATTCCCTTTGTAACACTCTGCACTACCAAACATTTCCATTCAAAATATTAACACAGCACTCCAGAAACACTGGAATGTCAATGTTTAAATAATAATATGCAGCACAGACACCCAAATTCATATTAATAAGTAACTTCATTTTTCTAGCGAACAGTTAGACCAGAGTTGTAAACTCTATGCTCCTTTGAAATACTGTGGGATGAAGTTGGAAACTGGCTTTTGAAGGAATGCCATCTTAAAAAACACACTGTAGTACTTGATCGTTATGAAGCCTCAGTAGTAATGACTCTTTGCAGCCTTCCCTGACTCTCCAAAACCTGCACAGTGACTACAGACCAAGGCTCAGCTCCCTGAGTCTCCGTGCTCAGCTTGAGCCACAGGGACAACCCTTGCTGGCTTTCACAATATACTGCAAAACATAACATCTTCTCACTCAAATCCCACAGAAAGAGGTCTCACCAGAATAATAGAGGCTCAAACAAGTATCTTCCACTTTGAGCTTGCCACAGACTGAGTACAGAAGTTACCAGACAGAGTTTCTGGGGACACGCTGCAGTTAAGCAACAGTGACTCCTCAGTGCGCCTCACGCCCTACAGTCTGCTTAGGTGCTAATTTCCACAACTTGCATGATGTCACACCAAGTACTTTAGGAAAATACGATTTTGCACCTAAATGTTCCAGCCAGCAGAAGTGCAGGTTCTACTGCTGAGAGCATGCACGAACAGTACGTCGAGTACACAAATGGAAACTCAGAAGATAAATGTTTAGATTCCCATCTGACTCCTTCTGAACTTAATGGTATCTTTCCCTTTGCATCAGTTGATACTGGAACAGGCTCAAAATTAACAGACCATAAAGGAAAAGTATCTTTATATGTAATTCTTTCAGCATAATGAAAAATATTCAGAAGAAGTCAGTCTCCTGAAGTAGCTGGGAACTAGTCTCTATTTAATAGGCTTGCTTTTGTAGTCAGTTCCTCCAAGAGTTACTTCAACATATGGAGGCTTTTTGCACGGAGGCTGCATTATGTTCTGTTTTGTAAGACCAGAACAGAATAGTTCAGTTGGAAGGGGCCTGCAAAGATCATCAAGTCCAACTGCCTGAGCACCTCAGGGCTAACCAAAAGTTGAAGCATGTCCATGTGGGCACTGTCCAAATGCCCCTTGGGCACTGATCCACCACCTCTCTAGGAAGCCTGCTCAGTGTCTGACCATCTTGTGGCACAGAAACGCGTCCTCGTGCCCAGGCTAAGCCTCCCCTGGTGCAGCTCAGTGCTGTCCCCAGTTCCCAGGAGCAGAGCCAGACGCCTGCCTCTGTGTTTCCCCTGCTCAGGGCGCTGCAGGGAGCAGCCAGGTTGCCCTGGGCCTCCTCTTCTGAGGGCTGGGCAGCTCAGGGGTCCCCAGCCCCTCCTCACAGGCCGTGTCTCCCCGCCTCAGCCTCTCCTGAGGAGCACTGTCAGTGCTTCAAAGGGTCAACAGTAGCGTGAATGTTTTTTGCAATAGTCAATTTTTAATTGCTCAGGAACACATGCAATGAAACAAAAGGCAGATTTGGGGGAGTGCCGAATATGGAAGTAATTTGTTCTCCGAGACGGTTCAAAAAAACCTTTTTTGTTTACTTTGAATTCTTCACAGAATGAAAGAAAAGCCTGAACCTGATGTTCACACACGTTCACAAACTGCTGCTTTCTGAGTCCCTGTCTGTACACTTGCCCAGCAGAAGCGGGGCTGGACTCAGCAAAGGCTCCAGGAACACCAGAACTTTGAACCGAGTATGACCCACAAGGGAATGCTTTAAACAGAGCCATCTTTTTTTCAAAGAAATGGAAAATTTCTCTAGTGAGGTCCTGACCCTCTGAGGAATTAGGTACACACCCAGTCCTCTGAATGCACAGAAACCTGGGCATTACCAACCTGCAACAGAGTTTTGCTGCATCATATATCAGGTCTGTTCACTTTTTTAATTACATGGCAAAAATTTTTCTAAATGACTCTGCAACTTCAACCTCATCCATAAGCCACTGAAGTGAATAGAAAAAAACAACAACACTAACCTCAACAATTCGTGGCCCATTAGGACCTATAAAAAGCCATACTTACCCTGCATTCCTTCAGCTTCAGCAGCACTGCCTGGGAGCTCCACAGCCTGCTACACACGCAGCAGTGGGTTTAGGACGAACACTGCTGACTGCAGGAGATAAATAACTTTTATCTAAAGATGTGAGAACTTTTATGAAATTAAACACACGGAAAACGTTATGAAACTATTTAAAACCCTTTGAAATATACAACTTAATTGATAAAAAACTATTTCCATGCGTAAACTGAGGCACAGGTACTAATTTTAAAAAATCTATCATAGCTTGGTAAGTAGCTTTAAGCAGGGAGCCTCTTTTCCACTTCACTTCTCAAGATCACTTTATGTGTTTTCTCCCTGTGTCTCAGTTGTTCATTTCTTGTTAAAAATGGAAAGAATATTCACCAGGCATTTTTCAAGTTTGCTTTCTAAGTTAAACAAGCCACGTCGCAAAGAAGAAAGTGTTTAAAAGCAAGAACATGTACTGCCAAAACCTGAAAATGATACCAGAGATATGTTGAATAAACATTTCATACATTTAACAACAAAGATGGAACACATGTTGATAATCCTTCGCTTAATTGTTGCCCTGTTTATTCAGTATTCCCCAAAGTTAACGTATAACACATGTTAAAATGATTACACTGTTTTGACCTTGCAGCTCCTATTCTATTCTCCAGACTATTTCACAGATCTGGAAGAGATGACAGGATCACTGGGGTTTCTGCAGGAATTGCACACCTGCAAAATACTGTGAGCCCAACGTTTTCAATTTTATTAAATATTACAATATCATCTCAAAATAGTCTAAAGCATCCCAAAGCACTTACTCTATAATTGTATACAGTAATGAGGCTGATGCCAGCAGCACTAAATAGTGGGATGAAAGCTTGCTTTTGATGAGACAGTTGAGATATTTCATTTGGCCCTGTTCTTTCCCTTATCTTGACAGACTCAACATACAAAAGGACCTGATGAAACAAAATGAAATGGAGATTCAAAAAGATTGTAGTTTTACCACCGTACAATGGTGCCACTTAAACATTGATTCATCTTTTCTATCAATTCTAGCAGAATTATCTTTAATTCATAATGGCAGAGGTTTGGGCTGTGAGAAAGCTATTCTTGGCAGAAGAAGCACATCAGAGGACAGAGAGAAAACGGAGACCAATCCCTGACAGTGTCTGAGGCTGAGGGAACTCCAGGGGAACGTTCATTTACACAACCCTGCTCTGTGCCAGTCTGTACTACTGGATGAGCACCTCCATCACAACACCCTGACTCCTAGCAGGACTCATGCTTCTAGGGTATCCCCAGGCTCACCTTTATAGGATCCGGGCTGCTCCCCAAATCATAAGGATCAACTCCACACTTACCAACTTGAAGCAAGCTTCAGACCACTCTGTTCACCCACTGGGAACTATGATGCTCTATAAGCAATACAGATCTTGTCCGAAGATGTTACAGACAATGTGAGGTCAAATATTATTTGTTCATCTCACCCTGCTTATTACAGATTTTGCCTGACAGAGCCAAGTCAGACATTAAGAAAGCTGTGATGAAGATAACAATTTTATTTTATTTTTATACCACTAGGTTGTTTGTGTTTTTTGTTTTTGTTTTTGTTTTTTTTTTCAAAGTATTCCACTGATTCTGCTTTTATAAAAGGTTTACGATAACTTTTCTTTTAAAAAAGAAAAAAAAAAAAAGTATTTTTCTTGCATGACTTGACAAATTACTAGAGAAATAATTTTGTTAGATGGGCAGCCCCGTGGTTTCCAACACCAGGTTTTGTCAAGAGTTTGCCTAATGCTAGGATTCAAAGTTAATTTCTTCTACATTTTTAAAGAAATGAAGACAAATGAAATATGGCACTCAGAGGTTAAATTTTGCTTTAAAATGTTGCTGTCATACTGGAGGTCAGTTCAAGTAATGTTAATTTTATTAAATTTCAATAGAAGTAAAACTAAAAACAAACAAACAAAAATAACACTGGTAGCATCTCTCTGGTAGCTTGGAATCTCAACTTTACAGCACAATTCCAGGTACAGAACAAATAAAGTACGAGAATATTTCAGGAGGGAAAGCACTGTGGGCTCTTCTTTTCTATGTTTTTTTTCAGTTCAAATCACAAGCATATACATTTGCACAGCATTTCTCTGAGATGCTTTCACAGCCTCACAGTAATCTGATGACACAGCAGATATGAATACTGACCTGAACCCCTGGCAGTCTTGCCATTGGTAGCAACAGGACGGAGTTGAGACTCATGTTATCAAAGCAGGCCTAACAGGGTCTATGCCAATCACTTCCATGGGTGCTTTGCAAAAATCAAATCATCTTTCCACATTCTGTTCCAGCCTAACCATCTTTGTTACCACACAATCTGGATACAATTTTGTTTCTAAATTTGAGCCTGAAAGCCACAACATCTGCCCCTAACATTCTGCTCCCACCGAAGGAACCTAAGATGCGTGCTTTGAAATGAGGGCGTAATTCTTCCAGAGATGATTCCCCAACTCATGACTAATGCATCCAGGCAGGTGAGGTGCTCTAGAACAAAGCAGCAAATATTGGTTACCTGGGTTCAGAAGGCAATGTCTTGTCTACACAAAGCTAGGCTAAATTTATCCAAACCTGCAAGAGGACAACAGCTACAGTTTTTCGGTTTGTCTCCAGTCTTTCCCTTTGCTGTCTTCTTAAAAATACATTCGGTTTACGTGGTTTATGTTTATGTCACCCTTGGGCTGTATGAGTTTACTCCTGAATGCTAACATTCCCTGGATGTCATTTCCCACTCTGCACTAACAACCCTTTCCAGTTCTGGAGGCTCATCCAGGTATCCGTCTATAAACACCAATATCTGCTTGCTCTCATTCCTCTTAACCCATTTTTCCCTACAAATAGCAAGTAGAACAGCAGGGCAATTGAGATACACACAAGTAACTAGAACTATTACAACACGTGGAGCATGTGGCCTACTAAGGGAAAACGGTGAACTTTATGTACTTCATTACTTAATGTACTTCATTACTTCATGTACTACATTATCATCCCCACTTAACGCAGTACATTCAACAGTACATGTGCATTATGATTTGAATTGAACAAGACATGGAATCCCACATAAAAGCCAGGCTCTGATATTGCTAAACTTTCTACAGATACAAATCAAAACACGTACATCAATAAATACATCAAGAATAATTATAAAAGGCAAGCTGCCACATTGAAGCATTACGCTTCCATATATGCAAGTATCTAAACATTTTCTATTAAAGCTTTCTATAGAAGTAGTTACATATTTCAGTAATACACAGGATATTTACAATTTCCAGGTCAAGCTCAACACAACAGATGTTCAGGAAGTAAATTTATTGATGAAGTCAAAGAAATACCTCAGATACTTTAGCAGAACCATACTTTTAAAGTTTTGCTAGCTTCCATCTGCTTTCTCTTGTGATCCACTCACAAGTCGGAATTAAATAAAGGGAAGAAAGGGTCATAATATAAATTAACTTCATGTTTGATTGTATTTGAATAAATTCCAGTGTCATAAGCCAGCAACATTTCCAAGAGATTTAAGTTAAAATGAAATAGAATTTTTAGTAATACATGAAAAAATGATACTTAATTGAGTTTTTACATCCTTTATAGGATTTTCAATGAGTTTATAGGAAATCGGAGCTCAAATTCCAACAAAATTCCAGAGAAATTATATACCTTATAGACGGTACTTAAGATCTTGTCAATAATTTCAGATATATGCTTTAGGATGTACTAATCTGCTATTGGTTTACTGTTCAGTTTAATGTTATTCCTTTGCTAAGCAACTGTTCCTGATCAGCTAGAGATTAAGACCAATCCACTATAAAGTAGCCGAACAGATCACAGAAAAGGCCAAGCAAAGCAAATCGCAGGATGTTTCATATATCAACTCACACGGTTGCTGAAGACCTAAAGCCGTGAGTTCTCATAAAATACAGAACAGAATAAATTTTTCAAAAGTTTTTCCCAAATCTATTTCCTACATCTCAAATTTTTACGACAGATCATAAATATACATGTGAACAGCACGTAGAAGGTAAATATATCAACACAGTTATTTAACACAATTTAAATGATAAGCATAGGCAGACTTTTGGTTTGCAGAAAGGAACTGAGACCAAATCCTAGACAGTTCCTTTCTACATACAAACGGGGGGAAAAATCAGGGGGTAATTTATTTTTTGGTGTGTGCGATGAAATGTAAGAATGCCAGTTCTGTTATTACCTATGTGCTGATTATCATTAGAGCTGTGTGCACTACTTGAGTTGTAGCTAATCAATAAATAAAAACATATTCATTGCATTTCAAAACCCTCAAAACTGCTGCCTCTTCAATGAATGTCTGGCAACAGCCGTTCATATAGAACAGGAGTAGCAAAAAAAAAAAAACTCACAGAAAATACAATGCATGCAATTAAAGTACAAGCTTCAAGGACAAGTAACCACAAAATGTCATAAACGCAATCAAGAACATTTCTAACAGGTGGAGGCAAAAAGCAGAGAAGTGTAGTGTATTGCCATGAGAAATGAAGACTTTCATTTTCAAATGAAGAAATGAAGCAGCTGCCTCATTGAATATAATACCCTGCAGCTGGATGAATTGCAGCACAGCTGGAATATTTCTTGAGATATTCTGTATATACACAAACATCTGTATATCCACTAACCAGAAGCATTTTACCAGAGGAATTACAAATAATACAATAGGACTTTTTCAGTGAAAAATTAGGTTCTCAGAAGTATTGCACCAAAACCTACAAGGACACTATTTTGGCATAGCATGTCCTCAGGCACAATGAACTGGCCGTAACAAATGGGGACAGACCAACAATTCTTGAACTAGGACTGTGTTACCTTTGTTCCTGAAGGACAGCACTCCTCTAGTCAAGAAATCACAGTCATCCAGGTAACATACCTACATCAGGACCTACCTTAATAATCTTACTTAAAGATGAATTCTCTAATTACTCTAAAGTTCCACTACCAATTAGCCTAAAGTGATGAGACTTAACCCTATGTTTCTCTGTATATATCAAATGTTATAATGTTACTAAAATAGTTTTATATTAAGACATCCAACAATGAAATCAATGGATGCTTGCACTAATAATGTGCATATAAATTCTACACATACATAATAAGTTGTTTATATACATATAAACAGGGGGGAAAAAAGGGCAACACAATAAACCACTGAAAAAAGGTATAATACATTCAGGGTTGGCCCAGAATGTTCATTGATTTGCAACAACACCCAGTAGGCCACATTTATATCTGGCCCCAAAACTTTCTGCAAAATTACCTGTGCATATTTGGTAGCTATATGCAAATAGTCACACATAATAACAGAAAACTTAGAAGCAACATCTGGAAATCTGACAGGACAACAAAAGTGTTACTTGACAGGATTTTGGCATTCATCCAGTAGACTCTCAAACACTCCCATAAAGGATTTTCCTGAGGTTCACTAGGTCTGGAGGATGATTTCTGTTGATCAGCTGAATGGAAGATGCTCAACAAAACGTCTTTTTAATGATACCAGTACTGAATGAAGAGTTTCCTCACAAGCCTACATATCATTGTCTGCACAAAGCCTGAGGAAATGAGCCAAACCCTCCCAAACTGAAACATCAGCAAGACTGCTCTGTGCCTACAGCTGGTTGAGGGTCTGCAGGTAGTGTCTGCACTGTCCTTGCAACTACACTCCCTGTAAAAACTCTCCAAAGTCACTCCTCTCTGACCTCTGCGTGCTCCCATTCCAGAAGTGCTTAATGCTATTTGCAATTCTCCATAACTGAAAATGATTTTTAAATGAACAATCAGGCTTTTCTTCAATTTTATACTTACATAATATTAATCAAAGCTCATTCAGTGTCATCAACTGCCAGTAGACTGGAGAAGTTTCCTAGCAATTTGACATTTTATATTGGGGCCTCCATTTTGATTTCCTGTAAGAAGCTACTTTGTCATGCAAACCAAGACAAATTTGTTGGTACAAATCCAGCAACACAACACACAAATAAATAAATGTAGCAGCATTAGTCTTCAGTCTCCATCCTAATAGCAAAGATGAATTCAGTCTAAATCCTAAGTGCTTCTTCTCTGACACAAAATACTGAAGTTGCAGTATTTGCTAGACAGCTGTAGAAGAGATAGGCTTAATTTTCTTTAGAGCTTTTATTTCTCACAGCTGTAGCTGAGAAGCACCTGTAGCTAGATGTCAGGTTACTAGAAGGTATTTTAAAAGAAAAGTGAACTCAGAAGGGATTTTACAGCATGCACAGATCTTCTGCAACTACGATGAGTTCTCCTCTGAAAGCAAGTCAGCCCTCAGGACAGAGCACTGACACAAAACTTCTTTTAGGGGAAGAGTACCAGGAAGTCCAAACAGAACTCACAGCAAGAAGGCCTGAAGTTGTTCAGGATGTTCTGTGGCCATTGATTTGAAATACTATATTTCACAATTTATTTTGGATGCGTAAGATATCCTAGATACCCTCACAGAGATGAAGCATCAGACAGATTTTTCTGGAGAGGACTTTGTTTCTTCTTTAAGCTTATACAGGATTTCTGTCAATAAATCTTCAGTTATCTCCCTCCTCTCAAAAATGCAGCTGTTCTTCACTAAGAAAGACTCCTGTGGTCAGATTTTCATTGAATTGCACTTGTCAAAGAAACAATAGTTTTTCTCCTTGAAATATACATGTACTCTTCTCATATAGTGATCAAGATATTGAAAGCTTTTCTTTAGGTTAAGATTTTTTTTTTACACAATTAAAAATATAGCTGAAATAATGAGTTCAAATTTGAAGAGGTGAATTATCTGAATCACTCAAGCATTTATTGCATCTGTAGATTTAAATTTCCTTACAGGTTTTACAATCGTATCAGTGTGATGTTCTCCCTTTGTCACATCTGGATCTTCCTCTCAAATCCTGGCCTTGAAGTCATTCTGTGCTAGTCCTTCTCCAGCACAAACTAGTTTGCTTTTTTTCATTAGACACTCTAAATTCATGGAGTTTATAGTCTCTTTAATATGGCTTTTTTAATAAGACAGAAGTTTGTGTTGGAGAAGTAGCAGATAAAACAGGGGGGTTAGAAATGCAGCTGCGCCAATCTGATCAAGGGAGAAATAAAAATATGCTATTTTTCAAAAATAATAATTATTATACTTAACTCACCATCAAGAAAGAGTTGTAAATTGCAGTTTAGCCGCCCTTATTGATCCAACACAAATATTAGGAGCAAGCTGTGCTGTGCAGGGGAGGGAAAAAGAGATGATTGTGGCATGTTTTAAATCCCCTGAGTCATCCATCTTTCCTGGCAAAGGGCAGCGTGAGTCAAAGCTGCTGTGCAGGAAGCGAGGAGACAGAGGTGGGCTGAGCTGGCTCAGCACGGGCTGCACATTGCCAATGGCAGTTGGAAAAGGGATGCTTTGAAGCTAAGATATCTTAAGTCTTCAAGGCCAAGTTGTAAGAGAAGTCATTTTGTCTGCAATGTCTTCAGCCCTCTGCTTGCTGGAGTACAGAGCTCTTTTTTCTGCTTACAGGCACGGTACAAAGTGCCAAAGTTTGACAGCTCTGTAACTTCCTTTTGGGGACAACTTCACAAAGCCTAACACGACTTTAACTAACAGCATACACTGAATGGGCACACCTTGAGATAAAGATGCATAGCTCTGCAACTCTTCCATATACCCACACCAGGTACAACCAGGACTGAGGCATGACTACGTTAGAAATAAACGTGTGATCAACTGGGAGTCAGATATTAAACAGCTCGTGCTGCCTTCCAGCTGACTCATCCCCCCACTGCAGCTCTACCCTGATGTGATTTTCACCGCTGACACTTTGAAAACTACTAGCAGGCTCTATATACACTGGGGTACACATGACCTCAGTGTATTAATGACCAAAACTCACCAGTAACTATCACCCTTTTCTCCTTCTGTTAGGATAAAGGGAGGAGAAATACGAATACAACACCCAGCTCTGCAAAAGGAATCTCCCCATCATGAATGAAATTCTCCCATTCCTTTTCCATACCTCATCCTACTTTGCCTCCGTTTTGGACCTGGGAAAGCAACTTGTCATGATGAGTTCAAGACCGAAAGCAAGCCAAACACACACGGAATCCTGGTAGCCCTAGAGTAAATCACTGATGCTGAAGACACATAATTGAGAAACTCATGCCAACGTATCAGTTTTAGGAAATACGGGGCAGGGTGTCAACATTAAGATAAATCACAGCACACATTTATTTGTAATGAAGTCTCCTGTAAAGAGAAACCCCTGTAAACACTGACAGTAAGACATTAAAAGCCGTGACATAACTTATTACTTGTGTTGACTTGTATTATCTGTAGCTACTTGCACAGGAGGCAATAAAAGTGATATTCAAGACAGAATTCAAAAAATAGAGATAAATGCTCCTTCTGCTTTGTTCTTCTCAAATACAGAAAGGACAAGTAGTTGGACCTATATCCTCTATTTTTAAATTTCAAGGTGAGATTCTGTGCCCCCATTTGGAAGAGAGATCATAGGAGAGAACGCAGAGTGCAGAGCACACACAGCCTGTTAGTAAGGGTGTCTCATAAAGGTAACCATAACAGTGATTCATGCCAAGCGACAGATCCACGCAGCAATAATGAAAGTACTGCACAGTATGTATACATATTTCTGTGTAATTCCTCTGTGGTCCTTTTTGTGGAAAACAGCCTTTTAAAAACATTATTTTAAAAAGTAAGACAAACTAGATTCTGCTGAATCCAGCCATGAAACATATTTTAAGATTAAGTTATTTACCTCACAAATAATTGCAAATCTCAGCTGAGGCAGGCCCAGCTCTTGCTTACAGAAAGAAAAATGAAAAAGTAATTATTTCACAAAACATGTTTCCAGGAAAAGGTTATAGCCCACAAATTACTGAGTTTTATTCTTCAAACATTAGGACTCTGAGGATGTGGCAGGCCCCTACTAGAGCTGCTGCTTTGTGTTCCAGGACAATCAGTTCAACATGCAGCTGGGCAAGTCCATAGCACAGGTATCCCTCCCCCAGCCACCATCCCAATTGTCAAACACTTAGAAAATTTATATACAATGACAGAGTCCTGAAATGAACGCATTAGGACCTCAAGTCACATGCTAAACTGGGATTAAAAAAATTGACTCCATTTAGCAAAATAGACCTATACTAAGCCTTTGTAATCAAACAAACACATGGAAGACATTTAACCGTGATGTAGCCGAAATACTCTTGCAATACTGTATAGGTGCAAAAGTATACCAGTCAAAGTAGGACTTGCATGCTTTCAATTTCATAAAATACAAAGATTTATTTACTTGTTGGCCAATGAATAAACTCTGCGGATAAACAAAGCAGAATCAGCAAGACTCAAAGTTCCATGGCTTCCACTAGGTGAAAAGTACTTTTGCTTTTCCAAAACACAGCCAGTATAATAAAAGTAAAAACAAGGTGTCTTCCCTTACCTTCTGCAAAAGGTTCCCATTCATAAAATCGACCCATAAATGGCTTGTTGTTGTATGATGCACACTGCACCTCTCTAATATTTCTGCTGCTTTCAGGACACATCTATTTAAAAAAAGAACACATTTATATTATAATCAATATTAATATAAATACTGCTTTCTTATTAATTAACTTTAGAAGGTCAATGAAGGCTTTGCCTAATTCTAATCCATCAGTTGTCTTCCTTAAATTAGATAACCAATAGTGTGTTTTTAAGTGATGGTATCAAAAGTGCCTGTAGAAAAAGAGCGTATTAGCTTTGTGGAGTTAATGGAGTAACAGTTCTACAAAATAAGCAAATTCTTTAGTGAGCTGTCGTTTCTCACAGAAAAAAAATAATAATAGAAAAGGATATTTCAAGATAAATTCAATAAAGTAGATCTGAATCATTTCCTTTCCACAATAGCTTCACATTTCTTATTATTAATTTTCTGGGCTCAGATTCAACATAGTTGAAACACTTAACATATATGCTTCCATAACTTATTACAAGCTGGCAACACCAGCTTCTCATTCTCATCCTATGCTTCAGTATATTACCACTTTTTCTTTTTTATTCCCACATGCTACTGGGACAGCCATAACACTACTTTGTATTTTAACTTGTGCCTTCAAATGCTAGCTTCAGAGTGCTTGAAGTAATGAGAAGAACATTTTATATAAGCACGCACACGTGCACACATTGAGGCAGGGCAAGTTTTACAGATAGAAGTAACATCTTTTATTAGGTCACCTGCAATGCAAGCCTTGGCAGAAAAACCTTGTTCAGATCTGAAGCAGATTCCAAAAGCAAGTACAAGTTAAATACTTAATTACTTTGTTATGCCTTTGTCCTTGCAGTATAGCAGTTACAGCGAAAGACTGCTCTGTGTGTGGGCACACGCAAAGGGGAGCAAGACTTCTAGAAAAGGGGGTTTTAATTAGAACAATTCCTGTGCTTGGAAAAAACAGATGAGCTTTGGTCACACAAGCATTTTTTCAAGTGGCCTTCAGAGGATCAAAATGCCGCTAAAAACACTGTTCCACAGCAGTAATCACATGAAGAATTAGACTAGAACAGCAAAATCCGTTTTTCTATAGGAGATAGTTTTCACGGAAACAGCAGACACAAAATTATATCAATGCAACGTGGTAAGCAGCTATATTTGAAGGGAACAGTAAGAAGAGAACCAGTAAGAAGAGATCTTATGGCAACTGCAAGTCAGTTCTGTGGAGGGGGAAGGACGGGCTGTCATTGCAGTGAGAGCCGGCACACCAGAGGTCCCAGATGAAGCTCTCCCCAGAGGAGTTCTGGTTTTGTATCCCCCATCTATGTATAAAGATGCTTCTAGCTGAATCAGTGAGACCGAAGCCAAGAGTTTTAAAAGAGGGGTATGAACTGAACCAAAGACATGGCTGGGGGGAGGCTCACAGACGGCTTTATCTTCTATTAGAATCACAGTAACAACTCCTCTGGAATAAACACTGCTCCTGGCCAAACAGCCATCTGTGCTTAGTTCATCCCCATCTGAAGTCTCCAAGTCCACGTATATGCTGTTTTCCTCAACAAGCCAGCCATCAGAAAACAAGCAAACAAACAAAGTCCAGAAACAAAGAAGAACTAAGCAAACAAAAAAAGCTTCACAACAAACCACTAGAGTATATTGGACAGTGAGACCAAAACTCTTTCTAGTGCCTAATAGAGAGATCAAAGCTGTACTCCTACCCCTGAAATCACACATCCTTCAATCTGCAACACAGCAGAGCAGCAAGAGAAGTAAGAGACAATTCTGCCACAATAAACATCGAGGCTCAGAACCTCAAATTTTTTCGTGGAAACTAATCACACCATGTATCCCAAAAGCGAGGGGCAGAGCCTGAGCTGGCATAAATTAAGGTCCTTACGTTAAATTACAGCAGAACAAAGTCAGTCTGCAGCAGCAAAGAACCCAGCCTGAAGGGTTTCTTTTTGGAACACATTTCCCTTTTCTTTTTTCTTTTTTGGCACATGTGTTCTGACAGTCTGTTGCAAAGTTTTGTTGTTTCTTGTTTCTCCTTCTCTGAGCCTTGAGCTCATGCTCTTGTGTACCACTATTTCTGGCTCACAGACCATTTCCTGTGCACCCTGTTCCTACCAACTGCAGACAATGTAAGAATAAAAAGATCAAAATATTCATTGCTGTTGCCAAGAAAAAAAAAGTGCTCCCCCCCTCTTCTAAGATCATTTTTCTATAGTTACAGTTTCTGTTTTTAAACTTACTGAAAGTTGCCCACAGGACAGAGGCCCCATTGCTTTAAAGGAGGGCAGAGGACTGCCAAGTACACTAAACACGCTGTCTGGATCAAGACAAAGTCAGAGGAAGAACAGACTAACTCAGTAACGTCCCTGCTACTTTAAAAGTCCGATGTCCTCCCTCCATTTCTTTCAGCATCGTGTAATTACATTTTTGCATGAAAACTGGCGAGTGAGAGCTGGTCAGCAAAAACTCCTTACTTTATTCTTTATACAGATTATATCCACTTTTGTTTTTGAATGCTTAAAAAAAAAAAAAATCAAAGAATTACGTGCAAGGTGCAACAAGTCAAACTAGGCACAGCTCAGGAATCCCCTAGGCTGAAGGCAGTCACCCTGCACAAGCACACTGGGTAACTATTCCTCGTTTATTAGCCCCTGCAAAATTCTGAATGCCCAGCTGAACAAAATGACATTTTTATGCCACCTACTGCTCAGCCCCCTTCCAAATGAAATCCTTCAGCACTCCTCAGAAGAGCTCAGAGTGTCGGGCACTTGATCTTGGCCTGGGTGGCTTTTCAGACATCTGAGGCAGAAAATGGTGCTATTGCTAAAAGGGAAAACCCTAACCCTGAACAATCAAAAGCAAAACTTTAGCACAAGTTTTGATTTATTCACTGAGAGAACAACCAATTTTTATACCTTTAGCTACTACTTCTGTCATAAATCCATAGAGCTCAACTGCAGAACTCTCCGGGGACAGCAACGAGCATCTGGGACTGCGAGAAGGCGATCCCAGAGGGGGCGAATATTTGGAGTGTCTGAAGGCTGTATGTACCTCACAGCACTTTGCAGCCCTCGGTTCGCTTCCCAGTGCTCAGGCAGGGCCAGGAGGCGCTGGAGGCCCGCGGAGGAGGCCTGGGGAGGCCAGCGCTGGCCTTCCAGGAGCACGGGCCCGCAGCGGGCAGCGGGCTGCGTCTGGGCTTTCTTCACACGCTGTCAGAGGCCCTGTGCTCCTCCTGGCCCTTTGCCAAACGAATATCAATTTTACTTCAAAAAGCACGCATGTTTACAGATGAGGAACGTTTCCGTGGTTAAGCCACAGAACTAGCATTTAAATGACCTGGATCTCTTTCCTAAATCTTCCAGAGGCTTTCGGTGTGAACTCGGCGAAAGCATTTAGCCTTCGCGTGTGATTCTCCCTCAGCTTCTTCCCCTCTGGGATGGGAGGGCACTGGAATTGTGTTGCCTCACAGGGATTTGCAAACAAACCTTTTGAAAACAAAATGTTGACCTTGATTCTTTTTTTTTGTTGTTGTAGTTGTTAGCAACGGATTTGGAATTTCTTCTTTTTATTTTTTTTTTTCTCCTCATGAACATCATTCTCTTTTGTGATAACTGAGGGAGTGAGCTCAAGTTTTTCTTAGAGATGTTGATGCAGAAACAGGATGACACCTTTGGATGTTTATCAAACAACAAAAAAAAGATTTTTTAAAGCAGGTATGCGGAAGCCAGATCAGCAAAAAATTCAATGCACCTAATATAAAACTCAAATTCAGGCAGATATGAATTACCTACAAAACTAGATTCTATGCTGGGAGACTTTTTTTTTTTTTTTTAATTATTCTTTCAGTTGTGCACTGCAAAATTAGAAACAGGATCACGGACCCAAAATTCTGTATGGTTTTAGCTGATGTCTCCCCTACTCAGAGTATGTGTGTAAGAATAACACCAAAGCTGTAACTGAGCTGTGCGGGTCCTCCTCCAGCCACGCAGGTCAGAGCACCAGGCACTTCCACACGATGTGAGAGGCTTTCAGAGCTTCCTTCCACTGCCACATTTCGATGCAGCTCTTTCAATGAATATGATGTCTCAGCCAACTTTTCTTATTGTACTTTTAGAACATGCCATTAGAACAGCAGCAGCACAGCACTGTGCTGATGGAGCAGGGAGTGCTTAGGATGGAATATTCTAGAAGCATCCCTTCGTATTTGGAGATATTAAGACAAATTCTTTGAAATGCACTGTGTCTGAAGATGACATTGCATTTCTGAAAGAGTTACCCTTATCTATGCCTCAATTTCACCTGAGATACACAGGTATGAAATATTCAGAGGGATGGCATCACGCAGTACTTCTCTTTGCCCGCTACCACCACAGTTTTCTTAAAACTAGTTGCTAGTGAAGCTAAGTCTGTAAAGCAAGGAAACCACCCTACACACTTTTGGAAAACACTTGAAAGACACATGTTTTTAACAAATCTTTGACACTTCAGTAAATTAATGAAGCGTTGGCAATCCACCAGGAAATTATCAGCCTGCCAGCTGATGCGCGCTCACGCTGGCTGCACGCCTGCCATGAGCAAACTGCTTCATTGCTGGGCTGAGATAATGCATTTCTGGAAAAGCATAAATGGCTTATTTTGATACTGAAACCACCTTTAAAGGCAATTAAAACGTTGACTTAGATTTTGGCACCATTTCGTTCCTGTGACCTACAGTAACTGGCCAGCTGTTTTTCCAAGGCCCCAAAGTCCTTCTGGATTCTCCAGGCTCAAGCATAATTCATAATTAATATTGTGTGCACATTGCACTAAATAAAGTCTAGTTATACTTTTTTTTTTTTTTTTTTTTAATTTCTGCAGTGGTTCTATCTAATCTGATTAATCCTTTTACATTCCAAAGGATAAACACACCTCCAAAGGAAAACAACTCAAATACTTGCTTCTGAAGCAGTGTGCTGAAGGTTCTTCTTTCATTTTCAGAACATGCTCTTCACATAACAATCCACCATTGCAGTAAACACTGCCCCAGCCTTGTTCCTTATGAACATATGGAAGTTACATGGCTGTGTCTGACAGCAGAATCTGGCCTTGCAAATTTTAATTCATCTAAGTTACTTCCCTTTGCATTGCCAAGGAACACGCACACACCCGGTATCAGTGCTACCTAGAATCAAGGCAACCTTCTTTTCTTCAGCTGATTCAAAGTCAGCAACAGAGTAATTTAAACAACTGGAGGCTCTTTTTATTTCCCAGTAGTTTTAACTTTTAAAAATTAAAACAGAACATAAATACAATTGTCTGCAATGAAAAAAGAAATAAGCTATAGCAAATGTGCCTAGATATCACTGGCACAAAATATTTGATGGATTTTTTTTATTATTATTACTAAAATCAAATTGATGTTTGTAAAAAAAATATGCAAGAAAAGTAAAATTTTAAATGCAAAATTCTAAAATGTATGTGAAGAATAAACAAAATAGCACTTTCCATAAAAATAGTGCTAGCCAGCTCAAGTTACAGTCCATGACCGCAGACAGTACACTATAAATGTCTGGCTTGACACGCAATGAAAATGAACATCTGTGAACACAGTGGTATCTGGACAAGTTTAGGAGGAATAAGCACCTGTCATACCTAAGTCTCAGCACTGCCTCAAGCAATGAATTTGCACCTATGTGTCTGTTGCAATGGACATCATGCTCAGTTAGGGGAGGCATCATCAACTACTGACTTCATCTTCCTCTGCTAACCAGAGAGGGACTCGGAGGGGAGGCAGAGTCCAAGAGTGCATGTAGGACAGGGTACCAGCCTTTCCCTTTTCCCTCCCTGATTTCAAGGGGCTGCTTCCCACAGACAGAAAAAACCTTGGGCACGTACACAACACGACATCATTGTAGTCGTGTAATATAAAATATAAAATAAAAACCAATCACCACCACCACAATGAACATATACGCATACATTTGGGTAGCTGACTCCCTGAGGCCTGCCCAAATGATCCTGGAGGTTTCCTTCAATTTCACATATGCAGTTCCATAAAGTTTTGTTAAGCAACTCACATAGCCGAAGCTGACCACAATATTTTAATTTATTCTCCTGAAAAATAAACCGGCGAGAGTCACAGTCAAGCTGTGGCTCTGCCTGGCAGGTTATCCCATAAAGCTGATGTGTCCCCCGCACTTGAGGTGCTGGTGATTTTCCATCGGCCCATGCAGCGCTGGAGCAAAACCATCCCCAAAATCTAGCAGTTCTTGCATCAGCTGCAGAGGGCTTACACATCAAATTCAAACACTGCCAACATTTCTACAGATCTTCTATGGCACCACCTCATGTTATTAACCCACCAGGTGTCTTTTTTACCCAAGTTTTCACAATTCTGCCTCCGATACACATTGTGATGCCTTATTTGATACCAAAGCCAAATCAGGGAAGCCTCCATTTTGGACAAATGTCGTTTTCTTTTTAAAAAATACTGCTCCATACTGACTACATATTTGACTACCAAGTCACCTCTTCTAGTTCCAAACATATAAAATGTTTGGGTGTCAGAAAGGTTTAACCATTTCCTTTGCTAATGCTTCTACAAACCGCTGAGTGCATCTCATCCTGCCCTCCTGATACGTGTGTTTATCTTTCCCAAGTAATCCCTCCACCACCACTTTGTAGCTAGATTATCTTTCCTCCTTTTCTTTTCACCTTCTGCCAGTCCTGTTACATCGTTAGCATTCTTCTGAGCTATAATAAAATTAACAGATCATGATGGATGTCTGAATACAATCAGGCTAATGGCCTTGGTACAAGCAAAACACCACCAGAGTTTTTAGGAGCACAGCTGGAACATAAAACATTTTTCCCATTGCTGATTTCACCTTTGCACCACAAAGTCCTCTGAATTTATCTAGGAGAGCCTTTGAAGTGTCACCTGAGCATAACTTTGATTAACTTTGAAATGTATCAGCCAAATAAACCATTAATGCATAATGTGGTAGCTATTAGTACTTTACCTTTCTTCCCTTCAACAGCACTTCAGTATGCCTAATAACAGGGGAGAAAGATCAACCCAGTAGAAAAATAAGCAACTCTGCACAACTTTACGGATTTGTGGCTTTTTTGAATTCTGACAGATCTGATTAGACTGAAGTAACTTATTTTACTTCAGATTTTCATCAGCTTGTAGAAGATTCAAGTCCAGCTTCAGCTTTAAATTAAATCTGAGTGACTCACCCACCCCATACAAAGCACCCA
Organism: Aythya ferina; assembly: GCF_964211825.1. Taxonomy (NCBI): domain Eukaryota; kingdom Metazoa; phylum Chordata; class Aves; order Anseriformes; family Anatidae; genus Aythya; species Aythya ferina. Next base: position 16,989,245 of record NC_140307.1, on the reverse strand, counting down.
CTGATCTAATGTATCTGACCAGAAACGTCTGGCACCGTTAGCTTAGGAGGGTCTCACCAAAGGGCTATAGGAGGCAAACCAACAGTACAGTTCCCCAGTAGTACCAAAAAGGTGTTAAGAAAATCATCCATTTCTGGTTACTGCTAAATTTTAAAATGTTATTCCAAATAATAATAATACAAAAACCAATAACTGGATTTTAAAACATTAGTTTAACAAATAGAAAATGAAAAATAAATACTGAAAACAGATCCCGCTGGAAGAGAACATCATCTGGTGTAAAGCAATGCACAAGTATGCTATGGAAGCCAGTGCTACGTCAGTTCACACCTGCCAACGACCTAGCCAGTTGCCTGTTGCTAGTCTTTTTTGATCCAGCACCAGACCAGATGACTATCGACCCATTCCAAAGCCATTTTTTCAAAATACAGTTATTATTTTACTGTCCCAAATTTCTTTTATTGCCCAGTTCCCTGAGCAAAGTACTTCAGTATTGAGACTGGAGCGCACAGAGGATATTCTTTACATGATCCTAATCAAGCATTAAAAACTTGGCATTTGCAACAAAAATCTTAACTACTCTGTACAACAGCTGTTCAACAGTGGTATCACTTTTTCTATATAACTATGATGCATTAAACAAATCCACCAAATACAAGATTCCTTCCATTCAAATATCTATTTATAGAAACACTACATAATGCTCAAGGTGCTTAAACTGCACACTACTGCCTCGTTTAATGGGAAATCAATTAAAAAAATAATTTCCATTTGACAAAACCTGGCTCAAAGTCTGAGGATTGGCTTAGCATGGAAGCTTTCAGCCTTGCTTCTGATCCAGTGTCTCATCTGTCTTCATTGTTGAAATACATCTTAGGAACAGCATGTTTTTATAGTCCTCAGAAAACGTGAGGTTTATGTATTAAGGATAGTTGCTTTAATCAAATAATAACCACGGCTAAAAACAGGTCAAACTTTTCTAACAGTTTCTTTTTTTGTAAAGTATTTCTTTATATTAGAAAAATGAGTCACTCCAAAACCTTTTCTGAAAGGCGCCGTGCCTACCAGCTTTGAAAGACCCTGAGCCAAGTGCTCATGTAGCACAGCTCTGGTGAAACCAACAAAGAAGGTGGAGGTGAGATATTTAGTTCTTGCAGTTTCTAGAAAATTATGCCAAATTAATAAAAACACCTACTGCAGTTTCAAGCAACATTTCACTTCATTTAAACCCCATTTTTCTCTCTTTCTTTCTTTCTTTCTTTCTCATTTTCCATTATTTCTGGGTTGTAGCTTGTGTGTCACATAGGTTTCATTACTTTATTCTTTTATTTTACACCAGCATCATCAGTGGAAATAATCCTCAACGAGTTTTCTTCATGAAATCCTGATCAATTTAAATGGAAATTCAATTGTAGGCATTCCATTTAAATGCGCACTCCCTGTGTGGGACGAGGGATTACCTGAATAGGTCCAGCAAAAAGACTGAAAGATTAGGAAGGTTTTTGATTTGTATTACCACAATACTCCACATCTTAATTAAAAATAAATAAATATGGTAAATAATCGGTGTTCTTAGCAAAGAACTTCTATTTTACATGACAATCAGGGAACAGAAATGTTTAGAGGAGTTGTGTTAAGCACAAACGTACAGTTATGACATCTAGGGTGATTCTGGTGAATCCACTGAGAGTACACTTATTTATTTATTTATTTATTTTTAAAGATGACCCACCTTTCTTTTTTTTGGAACATTTGTCTTCCACACAAAGTGAACAGTTGTAGAGCACCATACACATAGCTTACCCTTGGCTCCTGCAACCTCTTAATCACTTGTAACAGAAAGCGCAGTATTATTCGTATGTTAGTTTTTTTGTTTCCATCAAAAATCACATCCACAGTTTCTGATACAAAACATTCTTAACCTGTTTAACTGCTTCTGCAATGTATTTTGTATTTTCCCCCAGTACACTGAGAGTGTACTGACATCTCAAAAAAAAAAAAAAAAAAAAAGTGCCACTTTAAACTAGCTGATACATTTACCATATCTTATAATGCTTTGGTACTGCTACAGCTGGTAGCACTGTCTGTTTACTTATGAGTTCATCCAACTTTAACCGTTCAGGCTAAAATTTTCCACTCCTGGTATCTGTCTTAATCTCATTTTTTTTTGACTGAAGTATTTCATCCAAGAATGAGTCTAAAGGAAAACAAGAGGGGATAAGTGTTTTATTTTTTTCCCATGCTTCAAACAGTCTGATTTTTATTTTTTTCCCCAAAATGTAAGTGCCAGTCTCCTTTTAATGAGTGAAACAGAGTCAGCCAGGAAAGTGCTTTTTGTCAAGAACGCATCTTCTGCCTTTTATATGGAAATTTATCCAAATATAGCCAAGCCACAAGCTTTTGAAAGAAAATACTGATAATCAGACTTTGCACATGCGCAGTAAAAACTTGTTGAAGTTTCACAGCTAATGTACTGGAACAGTCTGTTTACAAGAGGCATAATCCAACTGAGACTCACAGAGCCTGATCAGTTTTCCAGCAATTACTGGTACGTGCTCCTGAGGTCTGTTCTGGGGGCAGGCACTAGGAACGAACACAGGACATGTCTCTCTTCCGTTTTCAGGAGTGACCTTGATCCTGTTGCAGGCACCATGGATGATGCAAAGAAGCAAGACGATGCAAAAGAATGCAAAGAAATACAAAAAGCTGTCCCTTGAATGTATGGAATACCTTGCAAAAACACGACTAAAACTTTGGATTGGGATTCAAGAACTGACAGTGGATGAACAAATTGGCCAGAGAAGTGAAACTTGAAGAAACTGGAGAGAAGGCAGGGAACCTAAGCAGAAAGGAGTGGGACTGTAGGCAGAAGAAATGGGGAGATGAGATAGAAAATATCAGACAAGGTACTAAGAAAGTGAAAATTGCTTCTGCTAGAAGGTAAGGAGCACAGATGGGCTGTACTTGGAAGAATGGATGAAACACCTGTGTTGGAAAAAAGAAAGTGAACACCATGACAAAGCATTTTCATTGCCCTATAGTACTAGTAAAGCATAAACTCCTACCACTGGCTCAACTGCAACGACCTGATCAGTCCTGTGAATACTGACCTACCACGGGACAGAATTCTGGTTTTAAAGGCTTCTTCTTTTTTGTTTTGATACTATAAAGTTCCATACAGTACACTACAGGACATTAAAAGAACACATAACCTCAACTTAGAAGACACAAAATTGCCCTTGCAAAAATTACTATATAATTATTTTTTTTTTTTTGTGCCTAGGAGGCCCATTCTCATCTGTATGATTACACTGTTTTTCCGTATGACCTCTGAGTCATTCATTTTGCAGGATGGACTTATTCCGGGGATGAAACAGGAATGTTTAATTTGAAGTTGCTTCTGTAATCACTGTCTCCTTAACTATAGAACCTAGTAGGTATACAATGGATGTGCACGATAAAGGTGGGCTGCAGCTCCTGGAAGCAGGCACTGCCACTTTAGGGAAAAAGTTCACCTATGGTGCAATTTGCTTAGTCCAATCCTTTCTCAGTTTGTGCATAACTAGGTATTTTCCAAGACAATTAGTATGCTTGCTATCTTTAGCAAATGATAATGCAACCAAAAATACAGAAAAAGAAAACAGTACATTGCTTGGCTAGGACGCTATTGCAGCTAAAAACAGAAGATAGCTGGCAGGGAGGGGCACGGGCTATTTCCCTGGCTTCTACCCACCACAAATCACCCATTGCCTCACTAACACTGCAGGGACAGATAAAAGAAACATGAGATTGGCTTTTCCACAACTGTAAGTCAAGAGATGGAAGATCAACAGCCTTACCCACCTATCACTAGAAAGAAACTGTTTCATTAATTAAACTTGCATATCTCTACATGTGCAATACGGTGCCTGGAAAGGTGTTATTTCTTGGCAAACACATTGCACACTTGACAAAGTACTTTGACAAAGTACAAGCAAAGCAGAGACAGAGCATCACTGCCTGATTTTTATGTATTTAAGTATCACCGCTGATTAATTATTTCTGGGTTTTGCACTGTTCTGTATGCAGTTAGCTCTTCATATGGAGAAGAAAAAACAAACAAACACATATTTAACTCTTTTGAGCACCACAAAGCATGTAGTGCCAAGTTCCTATTTTCAGCTCTTTCGAGGGAGAGGGTTGGTACTACCATCCTCCAACACAGCCACTTTCTTGTCAGGCAAGGGAACACCTTCTTGCCAGTTGTAATCTTACGTTTGTTTCCTAACTTTCTACGTGAGTTTTTGTTTGCAGATTCAGAGTCCTGGTTTAAAAAAAAAAAAAAAAAAAAAAAAAAAAAAAAAAAAAAAAGCACTAGAAACAACGTTGCCAATAGACCACCTTCTCCTTCAGCAACCTTAGCTTAACTTTGGCAGCTTCTCCTGTATTTCCTTCTTCCTCCACTCACCTCGGTCAGTACAAGCGAAGACTGGGAGTGTACTGACGGGCATTTTCTCTGCAAACTCCTGCCATTATGTAATTCATATTCTTGAAAACGCATAGCATGTTACTATCATCAATACTGAAATAATCCATTAAAAATACCAGAAAAAAATTACTCCTTTCATGTACTAACGAAGATAGTGTCATCTATAGGAGGTGCTTTCTATGCCTGTGATTAAAGGGAATAGTTAACAACTGTTCATAAAGGCAACATTTAAAAAACATATTTTTAAAATTAATTCAAGGGATTTCCCTTCAACAAAAATTCTAGACATCTGCAGTTTCCCCTGCTTCTAAAACATGTATACAATTAAACTAACATATGAACAAAAAGCAAAATTCTTCCTTGAATTATAGGCATATTGAATAATTATGCACCAGAATTTCAGACAAACACTTTTGTCAATATCACTTGACACCAACAAGCAAAGTCAGGCTGGAATGCCATAAAATATCTCCAACAACACTTGATCATATTGATAAAAAAACAACTACTCCAATTTACAGGACTCTGTTAAACCAATCTACAGATACGTCAGGAATGCAACCAGCTGACTTCAGATGGTTGAAATTCCAAACTCCCAATTTTCACTGATTAGTTTCCTCTTCAAAACTTGGCACAGAGGTTTGAGCGATGGCAAGGCAATGCACCACTCAGTCACTCCACAGTAAAGTTTCACTGTGGGGGGAAAAAGTGATTCAGTTCAGCAGATATTTGAAAAAAGTTTCCAAATCACTCTACAGTATTTTTAAATGTTAATGCTGTTATTCACACAACTGATGAAGTGATTGGATACCATGGATCTTTTTCCCTCTTCCTCTCCTCTGTGATACATGCATTCCATTCACTCTTTGTCAGAATAAAAAAAAAAAAAAGTGACATCTCAGACAATTCTAATTGTCAAATCAAACCTCTCACTCCTAGACTGCTGAATAGTTCAGAAAAAAATGATACACGTTTTGTTTTTAATTTTGAGACGGTTATACAAATTAACATTTTTATATCATGCTATTACTAGACATAAATGAAGGTCTGAATCTTCAGCAATCCTTAGGCATATCCTGCACTGTCCAACTTCAAATAGTACATAGATGTCCCAAATACTTCATTTATATATTACTAAATTGTCTTTGGAGAAAGATAAAATCTCATGATTTCTGTATGATGAGGTTATCATGAGAACATTACAGATCCTACTGATCATTTCTCCCTGGCGTGGAGAATACAGGCTATGCCTGTCTCCATCTATACATTAGCACATTTTTATGTGGCACCTAGCTTTTTAAGTCCATGTTTTCACAGTTCTTTGCACAACAGGGTATTAGAGCACGACCCTTGGACTCCTAGATGCTAGATTAGTTTAAAATAACTTAGAAGATTATGTTGCAAGTAACTGAATTTTAATTAAAAATCATAAGCCCCCGGACAAAAAAAAAGTATATAAATTTTATGATTTTTGCCATGTTACATACATTTAACTAGATTAATAAATAATTAACCTAGTAATAATCACTTGATGTAAAAGAGTTGACTTTGTGTACACAGCACGCTCATGGAATAAAACTGTTACAGAAAACTTCTGAAATTACAACAACCTATTTTTCTTCATGATTTCAGTCATCCACTTTCACATAATATATTCAAATTATAATAAGCACATCATAATACTTTTTTTTTTTTTTTTTTTTTTTCCCTACTGCAGCCTTCAGTTGTTGAAGGGAGTTTCATAAAGTACAAAGAGATGCAGAGGAAATGCACAACTGTGGTCCAAGAGCCCCATCAAAGGTGTCTCTGTGCAACTCTTGAACACGAGGGACAATTGACCAAACGAAGTAGGATGTTTTACAAGCAGTATCTCTGTGCCACTGCCTGGTAAGGTAAGTCTAGCAGTGGTAATGCATTCTGTATTAATATTTATGAAGTTCTGCTGCAAATATCAACATTGAAAGAAATGCCAGTACAACCCAAAGTAATGTAAACCCACATAAGCTTTTAATAAGTTTCCTATACAGCCACAAAATGTCAGAGTACCAAACATCCACACAATCCCACATTGTTCGAAGGGAAAATTCCTGACATAAAGTCAAGGTTGTTTCCTCAGGAAGAGATAAGTCATCATAACCCAGCTTTTCCACTTATGTCAAACACCTACTCTACACAAATCTCAAAAAGAGAATAAACAAACCACACAGTAGCTCTTTGGGAATAAAACGGGCTTTTCAGTTGAAAAAAATAAAGTTACCTTAAAAATACATAGCCATCTATTTGTCATTTTCTCATTATCTGAGCATCCCAACAACATTCCAGAATGCATGCTTCCTTACAGCTTTTGTGAAAAGGCCTTCAGAGAATTACATTTTCTGTTAAACACAAAATTAAATATTTCCACTTACACCTCTGTTGAAAATTTAAATATGGGCAATACTTCAATGGAGATGTATGGAAGTAGTGGAAAACATCAAAAACTCTTGGGCAGAATGCCAACAAGCTGGTGACTCAGTCCAAGATCCCATACAGCAAGGGAACTTGCCAATGCCTACCTATGTGGTTAGGTGACAGAGCACGTCGGTTTTAAATGGACTCAACACAATCCTGTGGAACATTTCATTCCTATTTAATTAGGATAAATTAGAATTCTGCATCAAAAAAAGCCTTCCACTGGAAAGCTGGACTGACTCATACCAGTCAAAATTAGCATCATCATCATTAATATTCTGTAGGCACTGAAGTGAATGGAACAATTTACCCCACCGTGGTAGAGCTAGGGATTGGCCCTGAGCCTCTTACCTAACCTCAGCTTAGTCTTCCATACGTTTTGGCTTGTTTTTTTTTTTTTGCAAATTCAAACAAAAGCAAAAACATAAACTGTATCAAGAACATACCTTAGTCAATAGCTAAAGAGAACTTAGGCTGTATGTGCGTTTTGTGTTGCTCTCCATGGTGAACCTTGTATATGAATTCCTCTGACTATTTTTTCCATGCTGTTTGCTGTAGTGTAACTGAATCACAGAACAGTCACCATCTGACTTTACAAGTTCCATACCCAGAGCATGGATTTGGTCACGCTTACCACGTGCCTGCAGACTGAACCGCATGGGTGCAACCTGGGAACCGAGGACTGCAGAAAGAGAAAGGAAACGAGCTGTGGGGCAAGCAGGGCACACAGCACACTGAGTGTTAAACGTCCTTACCAATAAGCCACAACTCACTGTGTGTCCTACAAAAATTACATTAAATTAGATAAAATTGACTTTTTAAAGGGTTACACTACTCTGCCTTACCAAATTCACACTGCACAAGCAGGCTTGAACATCCAGAGCTGCCTTGTGAACACTCCTCAAGCAACCCTCAGCCTGAAGTTAATTTACAAACACGCTCACACATTCAGCCACTCACAAAGAGCTAGCGACTTGGCAGTGCTTGTGAGAATCAGTAACAAAAAGGGTTCAGTAAATAAATGTTCCATTTCAGTCGTTTCCTCTGTTCTGGTGACAAAACGCAAACAAGTTGGCATTCAAACTCTACTCTACTCACGCGCCCATGTAATTCTCCTTCCTCTAATACAGGGGGAAGTAACAAAGACTTACATCGATCCTTCACTTTGGAGGAACTTAAGACTACGCTGGGAGAATCTTTCTGCATTACAAACAGCTTATGGTCGCAGTAAGATCCAACTACTGCCCTGTGTGAAGGAGAGAAGCGCATTGCTTGTTTCCTGCATGCAGAGGTGCCGGGCAGCTGTGTGCCTGGCGGTGGGCACGAACAAAGCGTGGACACGAGGCGCCGAGGAGCGGAAGCCACTGGTACGAGAGCATGGCTCTGATGGAACTGCCAAACCACTGCAGCCGATATCAGCACGTCCTAGGTTCGCTCTAACCAGAATGCCTAAGGTTCACTTTTATGAACCGAGCTGTCAGTCATGTAAAATGAGTTCAGCTATTAATGAAAAAAAACAATAAATGTACAATAATGAGGAAATGACCTAATGGACCACGGCACATTGACTTAATTTGTTATTAATTAACTGCCCTAAGGAGAAACTGTAGAAGGAGTGGCTAAACACGAGGATAACTTAAGAGATTATTTTCTTCTCCATAAACGAGATTTTCTGTTTTGCTATGCTCCGGAAAGATTTAAAAAAGAAAAAGTATTAAAAAAAAAGAGAGAGAGAGACTGTTCTCTGCATGCTGTCAAGGCCTCTGGTACATGTCACTGATGGTAAATTAAATTAAAACCCATGTGCTGAAGCATTTAATCAGGAAGAACAAGCAAACAAGATGAAACACTATCAGCCTTGTCTTGCTTTCATCCTGGCATTTATAGCTAAAACTGTTCTTAGCAACTTCTTTTTTATAGTTATATTAATTACCACATTCTAGAGAGAAAAATAGCCTCCAAAGCAGTCATGGCTTCTCTGAGGGGAACAGAAATACCATTAAATAACAACTGTGTAGAGTTCCATGCCTAGGAGGAGCTACATCATCTACAATTTCTCTTTATTAAAACTCTCGGGTAGTATTAACAACTTCTTTATAACTGCATTTATACACGCAACCGTGGCAAAGATGAAGCAACAGTATGCTCACCTATTTGGTTTCCAGAATTAACGTGAAAATATTTTCACTTATGTTTGCCTACTACCAATAAAAATCTGGAATGGCCAGACCACTCCTCATACTGAACAGCACTTCTTGTCACTGTCTAATTCACAAGCTCCCAGCCCTCATCTCTCCATCCTGCTTGTCATTCTCAACCAGTTTTCTCTACGAACCTTCCTTCTCCACCACCTGGGATTATCTGGAATTACTTCTTTCCTCCAGCTCATTTCTAACTTCCTCACCTATCAGCTTTTGCTCTCCAAAGAGATCTTTCCTGGAAGCCTTTTTGTTATATTTCGTAAATCATGCAGAATATTGCCCCACTTTTTGCCTTGGTGCAGTAAGGGACGAAATAGATATCGATTAACACAAGGAGATGCAATATATTGAAAAGGAACACGGATCCCAAACAAAGGCTTATCACATGGTGGTAAAACCCCCTAGAGAGTAATTCAAAGCAATACACAAGTGTTGGGTACCATCATAATGAAAGGTTTACTAGAGAAAAGCAGAGTTCACATGTTGGCCACTGAAATATTTGTGTATCACTTTTAAATGCAAGTGAGCAAATTCAGCACTGCTGATTTACCAAATTAACACCCACTAAGCAAGTTTATTTCCCTTTCCCTTAAAATAAAAATAAGAAAAAAAATCCAAACGGCAATGTGTAACGGGGACTATACTCAGAGGCTCAAAGCAACTTTTCCATGTTTTCCCTTTCAGAAAAATACTAAACCAACTTTGTTGACATTGGTTCTTTTCAATCACCTTCTCTGGACTCAATCAATGGACTTTATTCCTAAATAAAGCAAATGCAATAACCACTAGACTACCAGGCAAAAGACATTCATCTAACCTGCTTAAGTTACTTTTTTGTTATCCTCATCTTATGTTCTGTTACTACACTGCACTGTGCAGCCTTCCACTAAATGTGACAGGATTTCAAACAGGCAGAAGAATCACACGTTCACTCAGACATACGTGGCCTGATGTGTCAGCACACTGAGAGCACGCATGAGCACCCTGCTTCTAATAACCACAGAGGAGCTTCTCGACATTTGCAACATGACATTACATTCATGGCCCCAGTAAGACACAAGTATTAAGATGAGATACTTTAGGAAATACTTAAGTGACACAGCCAGGAACAGAATATTTTAGCATGGTAGAAATTGCTTGTGTGGAGAAATACTAAAACCTCACTGGCTTCCCGCATACAATGGGAGACTGCCCCAGAGCACAGAGCTACACCCAGCCAAACATTTTTGAATGAAGCAATAACACACTCAGTTTTATTTTAAAATTAACGCAGAACAGATTTTCTCTCCAATAAGCTAGGAGGCCAAAATCAAAGCACTGAGTTCAGATGCTAATAAAAGTAGCATCTGCTACAGAATGCACACAGCACCATGGAAAGATACTTAAGTGATCAAAGCTACTGGGTACTGGCCCTAATGCTATTTAGATCCTAAGCAGCCCTTCCAGAATGATAGCCTTATCTTAGGGGACTGAGAAGTAGGAAGACTTCATAATATGGTATATTCCAAAGCCAGTTTTTCATTTCTTGCATGGAAAAAGTTTAACGTTTCTGTGACTTGGTTTCTCTGTCTATCGAATCGGAATTGCACATACTGGTAGATTTAGTGACTGCTTTAAATCCTTCAAGGGATGTTTTTAGGTAACTACTATATTACACATCTACTTTTAGTATTCACCAAGACACTTTTAGAGTAAGTACATGAAAAATACTCAAAAAATTAAAAACCAGTGCTCAACTTAACTTCTTGACTATATGAACATTTAGCACATTAGGGAAAACCAACAGCTGCCCAAAATTAAATACAAGAAATCCAGACTTACATTTGTGTTGCAGAGTTTATATTGCTTGTAGGTGCCAACGCATACAATAGCTGCAGCCCTTTGAGGCTGGGGCTGACCCTGGACTGCCTGATGGGATGCAGACCCATGATGGCTTGAGTCACTGCTATGAAACAAGTTTTGAGAGACTGGAAATGAAGATGTCTGATAAACTGAGGGTCCCAGGACTTGGTGTCCAGCTTGAGGCCCCCCTTCTTCTTGATAAAGATTCCCATGTTGAAGTGAAGGGCTAGCTGACTGGCTGTAAGAGTTCATGAGACTTGGACTCTGATGAAATGCGTGGTTCCTCGATGACTGTCGCTGCCTCCGAAGTTTCTGCGGCTGCTGACCAGTGTCAGTTTGTAAAGGCAAAATGTAAGGCACTTTTCCATATCCATACTTTCCTGGACCAATAGGATTTCTGTTTCTGCTTCTAAAAACAGGGAGAGAGAAAAAACAGTTACTGAACGAATAAGTGAATGAGCTATTGGATACTCACATAACTTGCTATTTGTCTAAGTTACTCAGTGCAAAGCAACAGTGGGGTGGTAACTTTGGTGTTCTTTTAATCCACAGGACTCTCCTTTAAGATGGAAATACTGAGAATCAAAGCCATATTCCTGAAACTCATAACCATGTTCCTGAGGAGCTTGAGATACATAACAGCAGGGAATCCCTACTGTGGATTTGGGTAACGACAGAGGAACATTTGAATGCAGTATGGCAAAGATCATTAAACACTTTCTATCCATTTAAAAGGCCTCCTGTGGTTCTGCCTCATTTGCTACTCAAATATAAACAGAGAGAAAAAGGATGGGGAAGATAAAAATATTACTAAAACATATCTGGAAAGGATGACAAACACAGGAAAACAGTCTTATTATGGTAGAGAACTTATTTTTTCCTCCCTCTGGCCAGCAGATTTAAATTTTACTTTTTGTTTTTGTTTTCTTTAAAGATACACAAGGTATGGATTAGCAACACATTTAATTAATAATTCATGACCTGCCAATTTATGTTTTCAAGATAAAAGCCCACCTTTCATGGTACATTACTAAAACATTATATAAATGTTTGACAGAAACAGAAGTTTGATGCCTGCTCTCTTGAACACGAATCTCCTTTTCACTTACTGCAGACCCCATGTTTTGGGCCATGTTAAGCATGAATAAAACCACATATGAGAAGTATAGTAAGGAAAAACCAAAGGCACGAGAGCTGTATTTGAGGAGAGAGTGTCTCAAAGGAGATGTCCTCATGTGCTGTCCTCAACACTGAGGTTGATCCCCTACCTGAGCACACGTTGTACAATGCACAACTATGACAATAGCTTGAGAGTTTGCTCACCAGCACCCAGGACCCAAGGAGTTTCATTCACTCCTAATGGATCGCGATGGACAAACTCAGGCACAGGACTTGAAACCAGCATCACACAGCGATGCTAGTGCCCCACAGACGTGCCCCACCTCTGGGCACAGAACTCTGAGCCAGCCGGGAGGTGCTCGCTGGAAAGCTCCGTCTCCCACACACCCACAGAAACTCAGCAGACCCAGTCTAGAAACTCCCCTCCAAATTACAAATGAAATGAGTAATACGACATTTGGGTCATAGTACTGGAGAGGATTAAGGCTGGAATTTTATCAGCAAGCAACAGGCCCACTTGCACTCGTTTTCCTTGCCATCCTGTGCAGCTCAGCGTCCCACCAGGTCTTGTTCTACTGCAGCAGTCTGAAGAAAAAAGTTCACAAAAATATTTCTCCCAGTTGAGAGCAATCTGTGAATACAGCTGTTCTGGTTAACCTTTGCAGCTCAGGAAGGGAGAAAAGGTCATTTTAGAAAAGGTCATTTGCCTTCTGTCCATAAAATATATTTATATACTTTAATACATATAAAATAATAGACTTGAACTGCAGTGAAAAACAGAGGTGATAAATTGACGTTCTTGTTTTCTAGAAACTGCAACGCTACAGGTATCAGACAGTCACCAGATCAAAGACTTTTCGTTGGGTTTGTTTTTTTCTTGTGTTTGTTTTCCTCCTCAGTCTTACATTCTCCCCAGACTCTTGTTACATGGAAACCGTGGAAGTCCTTTACTTAACATTCTAGCTTTGGGGCCACGTGGGGCTTTTAATCAATCTTCCTGGCTCAAGGATGTGTGAACAAGAGTGTTGATTTACCCTGGCAGATAAGCGGCCAGCACTCTTGGGCTGTTTATACCAGTTAATCTGCTCTGTGACCGTGATGGCCATTGCTGAGGTGGGTTTTTGGTGGTTACAGTAGAGAAAAGCAGTACGAGGGTTTCTGGTATTAAGGGAGGGGAAAATTAGCTTCCTGTAAGGAGACAGGACAGGAAATATAAAGAAATTATGAATGGCAATTAGTTCAGAAGATGAGACTAAAAACAAGGGGATTTAAATGAGCACAGTTTTGTGTGTATGTTGTTTGCTTCTTTGCTTATTTGTAAATGGCCATATCAATTGGCTTCTCCTACGTTGCTGCCATTTCTCATTTTTAACATAACCCTTAATTTCCAAACAAGAGTAAAATCAAGTTAAAAAAAAAAAGTCCTCCTTTCCTGAGATTTCTGGTCATATTTTGTCACTCTGGAAAAACTTCAGTATTAGAGTTCTTGCGATGCACCTGAGATTTTGGAGCAAAGTGGTTCATCTTGGAAAATAGATTCAAGTCCTTATTCTCACTGGCCCCAGTCTCTAAGGAGTCTGACCAAAAACAGTTTTCTCGCCAAGCCGACCACACCAAACCTGAAGGGTCCAAGACCCAAAATTCAGCAGCAGCTCCTGGCATGAAGGAAGGCAACGTTTCATTGCAGGGAGCACAGACTACGTGGGCTGCTGTCCCAAAGTGCACGATGGCCTGCTTCATGCCAGTGCCCTGGCAGGGACAGAGAGGCTGCCAGGTCTGTTGCAATCAGCTCCTGAAATTTATGATCTAGTCAGGTTGCTTGCATTTGGCATTAGCAGGGGGAGAAAGCTGAGAGTAACAGCAACAAGCCATTTGCAGACCAGTACAAGGGTAGGAATATGCTTCTGTCTCAGCCTTCTAATGCCAAATTTATGGCAGCAACAAACACTAGAATCTTCCACAGAGGAACAGCTGGACATGTCTGACCTGCCGCGAGGATGTGCTGGCTGGCAGTCTTGGAGAGGTTGAGCAAGAGGTCAGAAATGAGACTGATGTTTGACTGCTCATCTCCACTTCAGGGTCATGAATAAGAACTGAAGGATATGTAAGAAACTGCACGCAAACTAGGACTCCCCAGCCTGGAATAAGACAATGAAATGCACAAATCCCAGTCTTAAAGATAGCATAAATATTATAGGAAAGACAGACTCATTGTTGCACAAAGTGTCCAAAAGCTGCTGGAATCAACTCGCCAACTTATTTGCAGAAACTAGGAAAAAATGATTTTGAAGGAAGACATTTTCTTGTAAAATGGTTGATTGCTGCAACAACCATTCAACAACAGCTTCTAAGAAGTCAAAGCAGTAACAACAGTTACTACAACAAGTACTGTTAGTTACTATTTCATCTTGACAACTCCTTCTACACTGTAATCAGAAAATGGTGTTGAAATCCCCACTGATGAAGAAATGAGGCACCATTTCTGGTATCCTAAGATGCCAGCACCCTTCTGATGCCATGACTGCTTGCATCAAGGCTCACCCAGGGTGAGTCCACTCCTCAGAACAGCCAGGGCCAGCATAACCCAACTACAGCCGCAGTGTGCTGCTGAATACAAGTTTCATTCTGCTCAGGTGGTGCAGTAATTACGATCTGGAATTTTCACTGGAACACCCTTCCTATGAAACGGAAGGTTAACTGCTTGTAGCTGGGAATTTCACATTTCTTTCAACATACAAACTGCTGGAAACAAAGTGGAATACTCAATGTCTAGTTATTAACATTTTTATTAGTGTTTATGCACTCATTTAAACCAGTATTGCCTAGATGGAAACTATTCTTAGCTCTGTCTGTTTTGCCTTAAAGCACCTTTCCTTCACACTTGGCAACATCCTTAAAAATTAGGAATGTAGTTTGTTGCAATGCAATTAAGAAGATTGTAAAAATAGCTTGGTGGTAATTAGCTTTTGTATTTCTCAGGGTAGAAACTTCATAATCAGAATTGAACTAACCTTGGTGTCACTGTTTGATTTGTGCTAATTCAAACCAGCTCTGATCTGCTGGTAGGAGACGGAGGTAGGCGAAGCCCTGATGGCTCTTTGGGAGTTTTCAGTTGACAGCAGGACTTATACTTACTAATTCCTTCTCATGACCCTCATTATTCACTTCTCCTCCTCAAAACATGGTTTGGAAAGCTCCTCTTTATTGTTCTTTTTTTTTTTTTTTTTTCCTCCCTTTTTTTTTTTCTTCCCCATTTTTTAAATTCTTTAAAACAAATGAGCAAACCAAGCAACCAACCAACCATCATCACAACTCAGGTCAGAGCTGGGCTGCATTCTCATTTCCTGCAACAAGTAAAGGAAGAAAAAAGAATCGGCAAGTAACAGCACCCCCTTAACCTTGTGTCTTACCCAGACTTAAGCTAGAGTGACATTTTAAAAGCAGGAGACGATGCATATCTAGGTATGCTAAAAACCAACGGACTCATCTTTCTTAACATAACAATGATTAAGAAGAGCATGAGTAGGATGTTGAGGATGTATTGCCACAGAAGCGAAGTTTAACAACTACAGCCAACATCTCCCAGGCAAAAACTGAAAACCCAGAATGAGCAAGATGTGAGCTTTAAACAACTCTGACAAAGCTTTTGCTATGGAAAACCAGAGGGGAAAAATGCCACCAAGAACAGAGTTATCATCTAAAGGCAAATTATTGCTTTAGAGAAAATATACGTTGAAAAGCAAGTAACAGCACAAAGTGTTTCATGTCAGACCATAGCCAGTAGACATCTCTGATCTATTGTGTTTATCTCAAGGAGAGACATAACAGCTGTTTAGTGCTGATCTGGAAATCTTGTTAGGCGTAATTCCCACATACACACACACCTCCCTGATAGTTCAGACAAATCTGTTTAGCACTTTAAAAAACAAAGTGATGAGCACCTTTAAACTTAAGCCAACCAAAATATATTCTTGATTTCAAAAACACATTTGCCCAGACAAGTACAAGAAATCAGTCTTTGAGCTGTTAGTGTAAGGACTGTAGCAATTATATGTTAAAATATGTATTATTGGCTAGTATTCTTATCGGTCTCATCATTTGCAATTTCTCTCATGTTAGGGACAAGTCAGCTGAGAATACCAAGAACTTTTACAGCACATTTTGAGCAACAAAAAGGGACTTTGTTGCAGTAGCTTTTCCTAACTGTAGCCCCACACATACGTGTCCTTCAACAGGCAAATAAATGCATTATCATTGCCTCAGAGCTTACCATCTAAGAACAATGCTTTGAACCTCAAGTGTTCTTGAGGTTCACTAAGAATGAAGTACTTCCTGAGCTGGTGGGAGGGTTATTTATATTGACAGAAACCCTCTTTGAACCAAGGATACATAACATCTTTAAAATACACAAGTAACATTACAGATTTTCTAGGCTTTTACCTGCTCTCTGAAGTGCTCTTCACAAAGCCACTCTCATACGTATCTTTTCATTCTTTCCCTTTTTCCATCACTTCATTTCTCCTTATACTTCTCCCATAGCTCTCTAAACAGAGGTTCCCTGGCTCACTTCCATCTGAAGCATAACTTGATTTCTTTCTCCTCTGATGTCAGACAAAGTAAGGAATGCGTTTTACATGAGCTTTGCATTAAATCCTTCAACTTATCTCTCTATCAGAATACTTCTCTTGTAAATGAAGAGCTGCAAGGTTGAACATTAGCAAACATCTTGTTGATGACACCACAAAAGACTTGTCCTACAGTTGAAATGATGCCTAAAACGAACCCAAAGAAACTGCTAATTCCCTCCCTTTCCAGTTACCAACATTTTGCTCAGTTTTTCAGGGAACAATGTAGTAATAATTTTCTTAGGACTTTTGCTCCCTAAGGCAATTCCCCGAGCCACCAGTTTCACCAGGCTTGAGGAGGAAAAACTGCACACCAACCTCAGGCTTTGTGCTGTTTCATTTATCCGGATTTACTCCTTCCTACTGAAAGGCAATATTCTGTAAACCGTAACAGACAATTTCCTTGCCTCCATGCCCAGTCACAACCACCACCGTTATGGAAATCTACAGCAGCTCATCACAGAGCATTCAGATCGATGCGAAACAAACACCGGGCATCTTCTTTTAATTTTGTTGAGATTTTGGTCAAGATTTTTGGCTCAGCCAACCGCACACACAGCCTGATGCTGCTCTGGGTGCCCAGGAACCAGGCATGCTTTGGGCTCCTCTTCTTCTCACCTGGGGATTTGTGCTTTTGATTGTGTAATTCTTTTCCATTTTCTGTTTGTAAATGAAATATTCCAAAAGTATGCATCTCTGATTCCCACTAGAAATTCAGTCCTAAATGAGCTCAACCCTTTAGAGCCTTGTCAAAGCCTTACGTTTCAGTTCCTACTACCCTGAGTGATTTTAAAAGGACTGTAGGCATACTTAAATCAGTGGGTCAAATCCTCTTCACCTAAATCAGTTACATACATTCTAACTTCGATCTGTGGATAACCATAGCAAGATTTAACCTAGATATTTTGCTATGTTCCAAAATATTATCTAGGAGCACACATTACTATAACTGACAACTTGTAAAGGACACTACCCATTTGCATTCAGTTCAAGTATTTAATAAATTCGATTGCACTGATCTTGTTTCTGAAGAAAAGCGACTTATTTGCTATTCCTATCAGCAGTCAATTTATTAAAATTTTGTTCCAACACATGAAATGTAATTAAACAAAAAGTAAGTGGAGACCAAGAAGTCTTTGAGGACAAAAAACTTCAACTTTAAATGGAGTGAAAAAAAAAAAAAAAAAAAAAAGAGATCCTAGTTACACAAGTTTCTGTTACAGGCCAAGTGTGGGTATATGTATTTTCAAATGCACTTTATTATTTTTATTATTCCTAAAAAAGCATCCTTAAAATTTTCAGATACTGCTTTTTTCCTTCATATGTGAAAACTGTAACTGACCTACAACTGTCCTACTCAATCATTTGCTTTCTAGCCCTCCTACTGCTTTCAATTTTCCAGCACATTTTAAATGTTCTTAGACACACAGCTAATAAGGTTTACTTTAAAAAGACTGTCCACCCCACATTTTTGGCTGCCTTTTCTTAACTCACAAAATAAACTGTCTTATCCTGGTTTGTACCTCATAGTATTTTTGCAGATTCTTTCACAGGCATCATTAACAATGAAAATGATATACTGGTGCTGGGGAACATATTTCCCTCTGCTCAGAAGGGGAAGCTCTCAATAACCAGGTTGATCCACATGAAAGCCCACTGTGTATCACCTCTCAGTACTGTACCACAGCGCCGTGCAGTTTTGCATTCCAGATACTCACTTTTCACCAGCTCTAATTTAATCTGGAGAAAATCATTTCAACATGAATGAAAGAAAGAAGACCTTTGACTCTGTTTTATGTTACGAAAACGCACGCCTATCTGCTCACTGACCTAGAAAATAGCCTTAAAGTGGTGAGCAGTTATCTTTGCCACATGTCTGGTCACAAGAGAGTTAAACCACCCCTGCTGAGAATAATGTCACACATTAGAAAGTGGAGTCATCATCACCAAATTTGTTTGCTGCATTATACCATGTTATTCACACCTCATCAACACATTTCATTGCAATTAAATTGGTGTAGGCATTGCTTTTACTCTGATTTTCATTATCAAGGTACCTAAACCAATGTAACTAAGTCGTTTGGTTTACATCTCTTGTAACCTCAGCATGATTTCTGGATATTCGCTATCCTCCCACTCCCCCCAAAATCACAAAACCAAGTTGGTTTAATTTTGTGTAGGAGTCAAAAAAGGAAAAAAAGGATTTCAGAAATTGATGTTATGCAATCTGTTTTAAAAGAGATACCCTTCAATCCCTTATGATTATAAAAACACGTGTTGTGTCTGAGTATGCATGTGAGTATTAAAACTGCTGTGAGTATATTTGACAGGGATGATTCTTCTGTCATTTCTGTAAAGTATTATAGGCCAAAATATTTTTCCTGATAGAATATGAAAAATGTCACTAGGTAAATTGTCTCTTGGGAGCAGGTCTCAACAGCTTGAATTAATACAAGACAGATACACCTGGACTATCGCAAATGATTTTTTCCATCCTCAGAGATCATGACTAATAGCCCTGTCTAGCACAGAAGTAATTTATTAGTACACAAACTTCCCACCTTGGCTTTTGCTTATCTCCCAGCAAGTGCTACGTAACCTCATTTGTATCATGTCAACGCTGAGTAAGGACTCCATAACTTGAACCCAGATCCTACGGTCTTCTTTTTCTATGACCAGAATAATGCCTCTGATCACACGAAAGTTTCATTGCGAGTCTACAGGTTCTGCCCCTGAGCTTTGTCTTCAAGGTTTTATTGAATAACATCACCATTCGGTGCAAGGAAGCACATAACCCTGTTGAGATGTATCAAAAACATGATGGGAGCTTTGTTGCATTTCTACCCCTTTCTGACCTCTCAGTAATTCACTGGAAAACTGCACTGTGGTGTGCCTGATGGTACACGAACAGCGTCCTCGCTTCCCTGCCTGTCCTCCAGCACCACACTTCAGGAAAGCCTGAAATGTTCAGCAGTAGGAGCAAGGAAGTGTGAGGGCTGGCTTGCAATAATAATATTGTGCTAGGTTTTCAGTTTTGGTAATACCACTCAAAGTATGCTCACAGTAGCATAAAAAAACTGATAGTAATTAGGTAATAATAAGTGAGACCCAGAGCCTATTGCGGGGATTAATAACCCGATGAGAGGTGGGACAGCACAAAGTCAACCTGAGGTCACAACAGCTTCAGTTCGCTGTTCGTTTTGCCAGGAAATTCCTCACAGGGAGCTCTTTATTGCTATTAGAAGTTGTTTGGAATTTTATTCAGAATGAAAATAAACATCTTTCTCATATGGCTTTAAATCCCCCCAAGTGCCACCAAAAAGAATTCTTTGATTACTACTGTTGCTTTTTAGATTTTTCTGGAAAATATTTCCTCAGAACAGGATCAAATCCTTCTCTGCCTTCCTCCTGTACGCACATCGACCCCCAATAAGCTTTTATAACCGTGGTGGGTTTGGGCTGAAGTGCATCACGTTTTCTTTCTGTTAGGAAAATAATGAAAGGAGAGATGGCTTAGTACTTGAGCTGGGGTTTCTAGTCCAAATGTGAAAATGACCTAACGCCCACGCCAATAAATATAAAGCCTGAGAACTGGAGCAAATACTACTTTCTTGAACCTGAGGGTCAACTTCTGTCCACCTCTACCAATTGGAGCTGACTAGAATGGGTAATAACAATTACACCAGAACACGCAGCTAACGATGCTTACATTGGGTAAGGAAATAACAACCGGATTGTGCCTTCAGAGGTTAACTTTGGCCCTGCCGACCAAATGGCCCACATTTGCCTGGTCAAAGTATCCATGAAAGGAGCTTCCTTCATAAGGAAGCTGCTTTGACATTAAACGATATGCTCTTCCTTCCCACTGCCCACAGCCCTCGAAGCGCACGCAGGGCACCGGGTAGCACAGCAGACTCACGTCAGTGGCTGGCAGCAGAACAAAGACCACAGAGCTACGGCCGTGTGTGGACTTGATGATTTTTGGATTATATCCTCAGTGCAAATCTTTCCTCTCTATCCATTTCCAAATACAAAAAGAGCTTTAGGGAAACCCTTTCCATAACAACATATTTCTTTAAGCATGCGCTATTTATCTAAACCTACTTATTTCATTATTCTGTTGATAAACCTAATACGAATGTTATTTTTTCTTTCTGCCAGTAAGAACCACATATGTTGGTGTTTAACCCAGCACAAAGCACCCTCAGCACTTATAGATGGACACAGAGGTTTTGCCTCTCCACCATGAAAATCCACTTGCAGAGAAAGTAAAGGTGGCAGTTGCAAAGCATCCTAACAGTTGCTTGAGATAGCTGAAAATTGGAAAATAAGCAAGTCCAGCTGCCTCTTAATGGTCTAATCTAAGTATTTTTAATGCTGGAAAGTAGCTGACAATTCAAACTGCCCTTTGAGGGTCTGTGTGTGTGATGGATGCGCGATGGGTGAGTCCCACACTGAAACAACGTGGAGCCAAGCACAGTCAGCAAGTGCATGTAGAGAAGAGAAACCAACAATTCTCTCACCAAAAAAGAGGCTTAGAAATGCAACATTTAATAAGTACTGTAACCTAGTCCACGAATGATATTTCCTTTCAAGATGCGTTTTCACTCTTAAACCATTTGTCATCCTTTGGCATGCCCTTATTACTTTTCCATACGTGCCTCTCTTTAAAGATGCCTAAATACTTTCATATTTTTACATCATCTCCTCATTCTTGTTTTTTCTCATTGTACGGTATGCTCCACACATTTTGTCCGGAAGAAGTAGAAAACAAGGCTGTGCTAATGGGAACTCCACTCTTCAAAGCTGCAAAGAGCTCCCCTCCTTTGCCAGCGGACAACCCAGAGAACCAGCAGCTTCTTTCTGTGTTTCCATCCTCATTCCAGTGACTATCATTTCCTAGCACATTTCAGTTATGCAAGAACTCACAATGAGAAAGAGGAGAACGCTTAAATTTTACATGGCTAAATGTACTTCACATGACTTTACATTAGGCTTCTCGGTAGGCTGTAGGTACCTCAAATCCAAGCTTCATGTGGAGCTGTGGTTTCTAAAGCCTAACTTAAACACACATGAACTAGCATTCAAAAACTGAAAATGTGAATATCCTCCTTCACAGACAAGGTACTTTACAGTTTATGATAGATAAATTATATGTTGAGCTTTGCTAAAGGAACTGAACAGTTCTTTGTCAGCTGCCTGGAAGTAGGCAGAGAACTTTTCCACTTGTTGCTAAATGATACAAATATATTTGGCTGCTCTGAAGGACTGCTGTTAAAATGTGTTTGCCTTGGAAGCCATCCCATTTCATTTTACCACGCTGTCAAGTGTGAGCTTATCTCAGTCACAAACGTTCATCCCTCTTTTATTGTTTTATGAAAGTCTCCTAAAATTACAGCTTTCATATAGTCCAATACAGCAAATAGAAATATCCCTGAAAGTTTTCCCTGACTGTATACACTGTGAAAACAGATTTTTTTTCCTAATAGCCTGATGTCATTTTCCATTATCAACCATTCAGTGAACATTTAACACTGTTCCACAGTAAGAAAATCCTATCTAAAGTAACTTACATTTTGAAATTCATTTTCCTTATCACCAACAGGACCAGCAATCTTCTTTGTAAAGAAGGTTTGTCCTCTGGACTTTGTAAATTAAGGGAAACTTAATTTTTGTCATTCCTACAATTTCATTTTCAAGTAACATTTCTCTTCGCATTCTGTTTTCACAGTCACCACCAAAGAATCTGAAAGTTATGCAATACTGCAGGCTTTAAAGCCACCAGGGACCCTCCTAATACAAGATGGAAATAACTTATTACGCAAATAAGATTAAAACACCAACCTTAAATCCACAGTCTTTTGCCAAGGGGCAGTGTAAGGGCAGTGGGGGTGGATATCTGCAGCGATACAGAAGCTTGCATTGTGCACTGCGATTTTCAAAAGCAAAGACCTCCATCACGCAGGAAAGTGAAGCCATAACAGACATTACAGTCATTTTAGTATTTCATATTGCAAGGCGTTTACTAGGAAATAGCTTCACTTCTGCGAGCAGTCAGATTTATTTTCTGCTCATTGTCCTCTCCCTTTCCGGCCGTAAGTGCAGCAGTTGTTTCAAACTGTTCCAGTCTCTCCCAACCTGCAGAGGCCACCAGAGCAGCAAGGCAGAGCCCAAGGGGAGGGAAGCCCAGCTGTGCCCGCAGCCTGGCAGGTCTGCTGCAGAGGCCAGGCCAGCTGGGATTTCCTTGGAGACAGAAAGTGCCAAGGGGCTGGAGCAAACAGGCTTTGAATGACTTTGTGCCGATGGTTCAAGGCCAAGCTTCCAACATTAGTAATAACTCAGCTATGTACTACAACCTGTATCTGTTACGCTGTGCAGCTCCGAACAGAAATGCATTATGCTAAATGATTAAGTAGGAAAACAGAAGAAAGAAAATATGACTTTTTTCTCAATTTGGTCTTGTTAACACTGCTCATAGAAGTCTACCTCTGGCATTCTCAGAGTTCTTGTAAGATCATCTGTGCAACATTAAAGTTATTCTCAGAACTTCGAGGCTATCCGTCTGCATGGCTTTGAAAGAAAGAGCAGTGATTAAAGGAAACGGCCAACACCTAGGATGATCAGCATCTGAACATCTGGTCCCACTCTTTGAAATTTAAGTTTTATTGAGACAAACAGAAGGAAAACAGTTTAATTTCCAATTTCAAATATTCTTTTAGACAGAGAAAGTTTCTTGCAGGGACCGAGGATGTCTTTATCACCAGAAAATGAAGAGTCATGCTGTCTTAATTGCATCAGGCTAGAATATTGCCTCAAGGTAACATTGCTTTTTTTGGCTAGGGCCAGTAAGAGGTCTTGAAAAAGGAGAGGGAATTACGGTTGACTGCTTCACCTAAGAATCCTAAAGAAGCAGATAAGAAAGAGGTTTTGTATGCTTTTTTTTAAAAAAAAAAAAAAAAAAAAGTACCACCACACACACTCAAATAAAAATCACTCCACACATCTCCCAAAAGAGGGCTGAGAGGGAAAGAAGCAGAGAACTTCCACCTGCTGGAACACATAATCTGAGGAAAGACAGAATACAGAAGTTTCAGGAACACTCCCTCCCAGGGGATCTTCCATGCCTGTTCTCCTCAGTTTCCAAACTGGAAACACATCTGTTTTCTTTTCATACACATATATAAAAACCTGATAGTTTTAGCTGCAACAAATGGAAGACTAGTATCTAAGAAGAGAACAAAGCGTTTTTCCAGAAAGGAGAGGTTGTTGAAATCAATTGTAACAGCACAGTTCAATCCAGCCTTAAAGACTGAACAGCAAATACTAAAAAGTTGATAGCAACAGGTAGACTGTTTAAAATATTTTATGTATTAAAACCCACTCCACCCCCCCACCTTTATTTTTGTTTCAAACAGGAAATTTTGCTAAAAGAGGTGGTAGAAAACAAAGGGAAACAGAAAGCCCAAAATAGAAACTTTCTGGGAAAAAAAAGCAAAACAAAAACACAGTTTTGATTAGAAAAAGTGAACAGACAGGTGGCCATTCTTCCCAAAATGTTTCACAAAAAATTTTTTTCAATCAATTAAAATTAGAATGGATCTTGAAGTTAAGAATCTAACGATAAAGCTACTACTTAAGATTTTTATTATTACAAAGGAGATGGGAGCATCCAATAAGTAACAGAAAAGGAAAAATATCTCAGTAAACCAAATTTTAAAGAGAAATAAAGTAAGCTGCTTAGCACAGCTGTAAAATTATTATATATGTCCAGGGGTATTATCATATCTGTAATCAACATAGGTTTGATTACTGACTTTCACAGAAGATGGCAAACATTATGAAAGTCGGCCTTAATCTTTAATGACTTTTCCATAGGTATTAAAAAAATATTGACTCTACTCTGATGTGCCATTCTTTACATATATCATTCATAGCAAGAAAAAAACGTGTGCACAGACACCGTACCTCTTTTCTGCCTTGGCGTTATGCCTCTGGGACTGAGAATGCCGGCTGCCTCGCAGAGCTGCCCTGCTCAGGTGGCTGGTATTGTGGCCTCCTGAAGAAACAGAGGCCCGAAGGCCAGCCCAAAGCTGCTGCTCTTCATTCCTGTGAAGCGGCACAGACGTACGGATGGCAGAAATGACGTGGCCAGGATAAGCAGTCAGTGAGTCCTCGCGGTGGCGGGGATTCTGGTGAGCAAGAGTTCTCTCTGAGGCCGGGTACTGCCGCCCTGGCCGTCGGTAGCCCCTTTCGCGGTAGTATGCTGGGAGGCAGGGCCGTGTTTGCTCCATCACACCTCCACTGCAGCTCCTAGAGCAGGCAGACCAGGGGCCCCAACTTCCCCACATGCCTGGGATTCCTGCACCGCTATCTTCAGAGGCATCGCTTTGCTCTTCTATCCTCTGGGGAACCTGTAGACACAACAGATTGACTTAGGAACAAGAACTGACAGTGTAACATGAAGGTAGTACTGATATCTTTTCTAAGCCCTTCACTCTGCATCACATAATGGAACTGAACTACATGGGAAGTGACTTGCCTTATTCATTTCCTGATGGTGGCTGCCTCTTCTGCTAGTACAGCAGGTCTCCTACAGCCACCATCCATTCAGATGAATGGATATGGTTTAGGGCTCACTGGATAGCGTAGGTTCTCTTTAGTCCTCAACAATGGAAAACATTGTGCAATGCAAAGCTTTGCACTGAAAACGGTGTCGATATTAGCAAAAATCAGGAGGTAAGGTCATCTTTGGTGACAGCTTAGGTCAACAAATACTGACTGCTCTCTTCCACTCTGATGGCTGAACAATGGAAATTGCTACTGGCAAACTCAGGCTGCAAAAATATTTCAGGAACTCCCTTCTAATGTGGAACTTTTTAGGAAAGTGGTAACGTAAGAAGACAGGCTGATTGCCAACCAGGCAAAAATATTGCAATAGTTAACTCTTATACCACCACTTCCCTTCCACCCTCATTATTAATTCATGCTCTTCCCAGAATACCTCAAGGAAAAGAACTGCTTAGGATGACATGCCCAAACCCACATTCACAGAAATCACTATCAAACTCAATAAGCACAAATACGAGACAAATTGTTGGTCTCAGGCATTCAGCACTATTTAGCCTGTGCACACCATTCAGCAGCACATGGACAGGGAAACAAAGAAGAGCCCCCAAAAGAGGGCGTTTTCCTCTGGATACAGCTATGAAGGATTACAAATGAGAATCACAGAATCACCTAGGTTGGAAGAGACCTCCAAGATCACCTAGTCCAACCTCTGACCTAACACTACCAAGTCCTCCACTAAACCATATCCCTAAGTGCTACATCTAAAATGAGGATGGAACCAGGCTCTCTTCAGAGGCACCCAGTGGCAGGACAAGAGGCAACGGGCACAGACTGGAACACGAAGGCTCCACCTGAACATCAGGGAGCACTTCTTCACTGTGCAGTGACCGAGCACTGCCAGAGGTCATCCAGAAAGGCTGTGGGGTCTCCTCTTGGGAGATCTCCAGAAGTCGCCTGGGCAGGGTCCTGGGCAAGGTGCTCTGGGTGCCTGCTCGGGCAGGGGCTGGGCTGGATGGGCTCCTGAGCTCCTTGCTGACCTCCACCGTGCTGTCATTAGGAATGGCACAGGCTGTTGCTGTAAGGAGAGTTAACCCTTCCAGCTGCGGTCGAGTATTTAAACAACCTGACCTCGATGTTGGCAATGTATCAGCACAGCCTACAAGTGACAACCACCCATCTCCCTGTGAACTTGTGCCCCAAGTTCTACACATTTCTGGAGCTAGATGTAGTCAGGATTTCTTTGTGTTTCACAGTGGGCAGAGTGTTTAACTTTGTCACACAGAAAATAGAGCCATTTTGAATTAAATGCACAGTTGTTGTCTCCCTTCTCCAACTGGTTAAATCACCCGTTTATCATAATGAAAGCAGGCTTCCAATGCCCAATTCTCACAATTGTTAATATGCACATAATTCTTCTAAATTAGCATCCTTTAAGCATTTACTTATACTCCAGATAGCCTTTGATCAACAAGCACACATGCCTATCTTTTCAATTGGGAGATAAAAAAGGCACTAACCACAACCAATTGCTTGCCATACCTGTACAGCCCCATTCAAGTGTCTGGCTACCTCAAAATGAGCTTTGGAGAAACAGCCATGTCCCTCTGCACGGCACTTCTCCCCACTTCAAAGGATGACCTTCTAAAACATAGCTTCTGTTAATAATTTTGGCTGAAACATTATTGTATAGCACTAGAAGATTAACATCTACATAGTTTGCCTCTAGTCACAGATAACACGCGCAGTCACTAACTGAACTGCAAACCACCCATGCCCGTCAGCACACGTTACTGATCAGCTCGCTATTCACATGGCAGGCTTTGGTGGAATGCGGTTTGCAAACATGGGTTGAATATACCATTACAATATGAAAAGCCAAGCCAGCGTAGGGTTTGTGGTGCTGCTGTGGAATAGTCAGTTGTGGTCTACATAATCTGAAACATTTCCCCCCTCTGAGGTTGCTCTCGCTCTTTCATCACCAACCACAGAAAAAACTGCATTTAATTATTACTTCTGAATAATAAAAAGCATCTGCAATAGTGTGACGTGCTCCCCATTTCACTAGTGTTATTTGAAAACGGGAGCAGATGTCTCTGTATTTAATGTCTCTTTTTCTTCTGTGGGTGCCCCATTTGGCAACAACCTTTTAAATCCAATAGCCTGTACAATCTAATAACCACATAATGTCAGAATTATGAATAACATGCAACAAGGTCTTGGTTTCTGGCTGTTATATTTGCAGTCATATCCAATAACAGAACATCACTGGCTTACAATATGACCAACTGAATAAGCTGTTCTTCAGTTAGCTATTTTTTCAGTCAATATTCACAGTTCACACATACGTTACACATTAATGTAGCTCTACCACAGATACAAAATGATAACTCTTATATAGAGACACTCTTCTGGTCTGAGCCCAGTTTGCAGTCAAATTTACTTATTGTAAAACCAACACTTCATTGGTTTCAGACAAGGCACATTTCATTTGTCTGGACTACATCATAATCGTTTCTATGACGGTTCAGTGCACTTTTTTTTTTTTTCTTTTGAAGCCAAAGGCATTTATATAGGCACCGACTAAAATCCATTAGTCTGAAAGCAAGTCAAATCAGCACTAAAATAAGAATTATTTCATTAATCAGCAATAGGAATTAATATAATAGCCACAAGTGTTGACCAGTTGCAGAGAGAACTTTCTGGCTGCCATGCTTCATTGCAACAAGAATTGTTCCATATGAAATGATACTTCAAATGACTGAAGGCAATAAAACGTCATTTCACGCCACTTAATCTTCACAGTAAAACAGTTCTAGACATAGCACAAGAAAGTTTAATCTAGCTATTTAAATCAGAATCTAATAATCAAACCAACTAAAAATAACAACGTAGTGTCTTACATTGATATGCAAATATTTACTTTTAAGGTCTTACAGTCTTACTGCTAGGTTGTAGTAAAAATTCTAAGAAAGGGATTTTCAGTAGCAAATTAGGTTATGTAGTTTTTTTAATTAAGGTCTCTATTTTTTCACTTTGAGAAAGATGGGGGCCAATGATGACTCTTTAGAGAACAATACAAGTGGTTAGTGGTAACATCTACTCAGTAAAACCTACGACTGACTAAATTGAAGCTGTTTAGCTTATGCAACAGAAAACTTAGGGGGCAATAATTAGACTTACCAACAGTTTAAATTAAGCAAACAAAACTATTCATCTTCTCTTTGCAGCAAGTTGTTCTCCATGTCTATGGACTTTATGAGAAGGAACAGTGGATTTAAATTTTAGCAGAGGTGATCCAAGTTAGCAGGAAGAAGTAAACGTACTTAGCAGAACAAGCACACAAAGCATGGGGACTGAATACCTGAGGAGCTGCTGGTACCACTGCCTCGCAGGCCAGTCCCCAACCTCTGTCGACAGCAACCAAGCTAGCACAGACCTTCCCTGGGGCACAGCAGAGCACCTGGCCTACAGGACTCACAGGTCTCTGCCCGCCCTTAGGTCCTATGATTTCCAAGTTACCTTGCAGCCAGCAATGAATTCTCACAGTGCCCTAGGATACAGCCAGGAAATTACAGGTAGCTAAGGGAGACAGCAGAAGTATTCCAAAATACTTCGGAAACACCACAAACTGCAGGATTCCTGGCTCTAGGTCTCCCCTCGCTTTAAAAATGACCCAAACGGCACAGATTCTCAAGGGAAGAGTTTGAGCCCGCACAGGGGACAACCAAAAAACATACTGAATTTTCCTTGCTGAGCTAAATCATGAAAGCAATTTCTTTAACAGAACAACACAGCCCACAAAAGAGAGATCAACTAAGCCATTTCATCTACTTTCCCATAGTTCATGATTGATTGCTCCTTCAGGAGACAGAGTAATAGCCATTGCAACCATGTAAGTACCATCAAAAAGATGTCTATCTACTGCAAGTTAATCAACCACCAAGGGGTTTATTCTATACATTCAATCTATTTTCCCCCTTTGTTTCACCCCATAATTATAGCCCTTTCTTTTCTGTGCATTCTTCAATTATTTGGCAGCACAAGGCTTGTAAGTAGAAGTAGCAATTTCTTGTGTGTTTATAAATCAGCTTGTTGTACAAGACCTGTAAAATAGTATTTGTGACTTAACTTACAGTTTGGGAACTCCAAACAGAGCCAGTTAACAAACCTATTAAGACAGCAGAAGCCAACAAGGCAGTGATGGAGATTTTTATGCATGTGACAGGTAAGAAAACACATTCCATTTCCTCTTCTTTCCCTAATTTTTCCCAGGTCCATGCAACATGCATCATATTTGTTTCTTTGAGTAAACTAACAAAGTCAGGAATGATAATTAAAAACACATCACCAAAATCTTCTCTCAGAAAAAATGTGTGCAAGTCCCATGGACTTAAATGCTAATTATGCATTTGCTGTGTTCTGCTTAAACAACCTTCAGTACTAGTTCTGTGCAAAACTAAACAAATGCACAGGGAATATTAAAATCCATGGAACCGGATCCTATACACAGAACCACATCCAGAACTAGCAATCAATATTATCATGAAATGTGGAGGTGCTACAGTGCAATTAAGTTTGACTTCAAATAGTTTCACATAGACATTGTCACTTACTTTCAAGACAGCAGGCATGAGTGTGTAGATAACACAGTTACAAAAACTCAGAATACCATGAGTAACAAACTGAAAAACCCAAAAGGAGAATACGTTAGGGTGCTTTGTCTCTTGTTTCCTTAACTACATTCACCTTTATTTTTTTTTATGCACCGAAAAAATCAGACTTTACTAATGTGCACAGACTTGCAGCAATGACAGTTCAGTATGATGGAGAGTCCTGCCAGTAGGTGCCAGGGCCCTTCAGGACCAACTCCTGCTTTTGCCATTTCTAAGAAGAGTCCCACCTCACTTTTAAGCTGTTTTTTTCTGCATAACCCACAACATCCCTCATTTGCTTGGGCTGCTCAGGCCTCTCTTCTATTCTCATTCAAATTGATTTTAAAGACCTACTTAGTCCTTTTGCTGTGCTTCCAACAGAAAGTCTCTAGTGATTTAAGAAAAAGAAGGAATTGGCAATTGTTTCCTTTCTCCTAATTGTCTGCCTGTTTGCTTACCCTGTACACCCGGGGGGCCAGAATACACTTTTTGTCTTCCTCTCTCTGGAATGTCTGCTATATCAGCAACAACTGCAGATATATAATTTGAATAATCCAGTCTTATCTTTGACACTCCTCTTTTTGAAACAGGTAGTTTTCTCTTCTGTTGCACAGTACTTCAAGATTACAAAAACTTCACAGAAAAAAAAATTATCACTGCTGCATAATCAAGATTTCTTGCTGACAAATCAGTCCCAGAGTAAAATACATGTATAATCCTGGAAGTTTTTTTCAGACTTGGTTCTAAATTTAGCATCTGGTGGGATGAAGGCCTAATCTGAAGCCAGTCTGAAGTTTAATTACCAGCATGCTGAGATCCTTCCAACAGATTCATCCAGGCTAAGTTCTCAAAACACAGTAGAGTAGGAGAGAGGGAAGAAAAGAACTACATAGCAGTAATATTGTTCCTCAATTACAATCGTCTTTTGAGATCTTTTAGATCTTTCCAGTGCCCAGGAGAGCTGGTATTTGGATTCTTGAGATACTTTAGGTGCCTTTGTAGCAAATAATGAGACCCAGCCCTAGGTGACTTGTTCTGACTGTTCCTTTTTTGAATGCAATGCATAAGATTTTTTTATATACACAACTCTGATTTTATGATATATACACCACAACTGAGCATATTAGTAAGTATTGCAAGGTTTCATTTAATCTGGAAACTGACTCCTTAACTGAATGCTTTATTTACTTTATAACTTCAAGAGTATGTTGGACAGCTTGTGTCCTCATTGTCCAAGTATTCAGAAGAGAAGAAAACTGGTGTCACAGCTACTGCAGCTTATAAGCTTTGCAGGTCTCACTGTGGAATTTGTCAGTTACTTCTACAACAGCAGTTGGTTTATGTACTCAGCATGTACTGAGCAGAGACTGTAAATTTATCTGGAGCTAAGAAGTTCATGGCATCAGAGAGCAGCTGTCAGATCTTTGTAAGATCCACTAACTTCACCTATTTTTACAGCATTGTATTTTACAGCATCAGCATTTCAGCTTGCTTATTTCCCTAGCCTGCACCAGCAGTTGTGTGTAACCTATAAGTAACTATTTACAGACACACAGTTAAACACATTAGCATGAAAGTGTTCTTCTACAAAACCTCCTCTGCTGGAGAGTCGTATCAAGCCCATGTAAAATATGAATATATTTTTATCACATAAAACACCTTGCCCATTCAGTAATGTTCACCACTTCACTGGAGCAGAAGTAAGAAAAGGACACGATGTGAAGTAAGAAAGGAATACAAAGTGAGAGGACAGCAAGAGAAAATATCACATTCTGAAGCTGAGAAACTCGCCTGTCTGGGCTTGTTAAACCCATTAGTCATCACTTTGTACCTACAGTAAAACAGAAACAACTAAAATGACAAAACCTTATAAATTTCACCTTCACCCTCTCAATCACAGGATGAAGATTTCACAAATCACTTACAGATATTTCTTCCTAATGCATTTGAATTTACACAAGAAGACAACGCGAAGATCGAACAAAGTGATATAATTCACATGCACAGAAGGAAAGAATTGAGTAGGTCTACTGGTCGCTTTCTTACTTGCAAATTTTAAGGATTTTAGAAATGTCAAGTTGTCCTATAGAACGTTAACATCCCTGGTAGCTTTTAGGCAGACTAATTCTCCATTAAATCACTGCCAAATGCCATTGTTGTCATTCTTGTTGCTTTAGTCCCATGACAAGCAAGGAGCCTTCCCTTACCTTTAGTATATCAGAACCTCAGTGTTACTGAATTCAGTATGCCACCCTGTCACAGACTACATCTTACATAGAAAAAGTTTCCTTGAATTCTTACAAGGCAGCAATCACTCTGATCCAGAATCAAACATTTCAGAAAAAAAACAGCAGCACACATGGCATTAGAATACAATGCAAATTTCTAGTACTGCCTCCATGAGAAAAGTCAGAAATAAGATCCACATCTTGGGATTTCAGCAGCAATTGTTGAAACTCCACTATGCAAAAACATCCCTAAAGAGGAAGTATCACTTGAGCTGAAAGCCACAGACATTTCATACGCAACTACTTGTGCATGAAGATGACGACTGACAGTGCAGCACTTATTTGACAAACACAGATTTTAGATACTATAGGGTAGTTCGTCTTATTCAACCAGCATACACACAAATTAAGTGTTCAGAAAAGTAGAAAACAGCAGATAAATTGGAGGCCCATTTAACCCAGTATTATATTCTGATTTGGTGAAAAAGGAAAAGTTCAGGGAACAGTGCAAGGCCCAGGACATATTTAGAGAGACACGCACAGACCCCTCTACTTCCAGCTAATCAGTAATTTAAGGGCTAAATTCAGCTAAACACCAAATTCAAATTGTTGTGTTTAATAGCCACTAATGGACATAACATCCATGAATAAAACTAATACCTTTCTTAGTCTATTTATAGTTTTGGCTTCCAAAATACCCCACATTTTACAATTCAGTTATCCATTGTTCCTTGAAGAAGTGCTGCTTCTTCCACTGGTTAAGCATGAAGCCCGATAATTCCACGGTGTACCTCCACATTTTTTCATTACGATAAATAACAAATGCTCATTCCGCACTTGTTATTTATCATTTCACCATGCCACAATGTTTGATCTGAAACCACTAACACAATCCCACTTGGTGATCTCTCCCTGAAAATCATCAGCCCTATTCTGTTCTGTCTCCCTTTGTACAGGAAAAAAGCAAGAATTCAGATTATCCTCATTCTCAGTACTTTTTCCAGTTTGCGATGCTGCACATGGTACTCCAAATTGGAGTTAATGATGGACTTTCACAGTACTAACGATCATAATGCTTGGTGAAAGTATATCTTTTAATCAGCTACCTAATTAAGCGAGTTGCTATAGCCACAGCCAATGTTCCTAGGCATTTTGCAGATACTCAGCATCTTACATAATCCTAAATTCAAAACTATGAAGTGATAAAAGACAATCTTTAGATCTGGAACTATCTAAACCAACATTGCTGGTTTTCTCCAATTTTACTTTACATAAAATATTATATTTCCTTTCTAACATGTTATCCAGGAATTCTTTTTTCTGGTTAAACACTCTGAATCCCAATGGATTCATGAACAAATTAACTACATCATACTCCTAGTTATACATGCAAAAGGCATATAAACAGACATGAATGTCTGTTTTGCAAAGCTTTATGGAATTATTTTTTAACCAAAGACAAAGAAATTGTGTCCAGAGGGGCATTTTATCACCTGCTCAGAACACCACCACCAATGTTACTCACTCAGTTAACTCATGTCTGTGTGCTGGATGCAAAGTGGAATTAACAGAAGCTTGCATACCTTTGGGGTATTTTGTTTTGTTTTAATTCTAAACTATTATCATATTTGTCCTGTGCTTCCCAGAGCAAAGAGCTCTAATCCTATTAATATTTCTCAAAGCCCCTCATCAGGCTTTAAGCATTTTTAAATTGTCCCTTCCATGGACCCCCTTCTCATTATACCACACCTGATGACCCATGCTATGAGGCCAAACCATTGACATCATTATTAGAGGAGTGTCAAAGCACTTGGAAAACTTGACTTTGTCCTATTTTTTCCACTACCCGAGGGCTGCCCCTCCTTTATTTCATAGTTCTCCTGACTGAAGATTCTGCTAGGGCACAATCCATCATAAAAGATGTCCACGCAGCTTTTAAAGCAACCAGGTCCAGCCTAAGGATTCAAAACACTGGTATAATAAATACATTGTGGTTATTAAAAAAGTCTGTATGTCATATTCAGGATGAGATTCGGTATTCTTCATGAATGTTTACCATCTTATTGTATAGCTGACCAATGGTCCGTGCCCACAAAAGAAAAGCTAGTCTCTGTCCTGTTAAAATTTCATGAGTGTACAAAGAAAAGCAGGCTGACTCACAGAAACTAGAACTGAACTAAGGTTCAGAGCACAGCATGCCAAATTTTGAATGGGCTGAGGAAATTATAGTTTAGTTTTAGAGCCTGTTCAAGTGTAACATTATAGTATTTCCCTGCCAGCATTGTAAACACATCTATGGAACTGATTTAATTCTTTCACCAGTCTAAGCATCTTAAAGGAATATTCTTCCAATATTAGTTCAGCTGATTTCCAATAAAGACCATACCTATATAGCCATGACAATTTCCCAGCAGAAAGTCTTTACAGTCCATTTTACAGCCCTACATTTGGAACGGCTATATTTTAAATGCCTCTTACAAGAAACATGTGGCACACTGGTGGTTTGATAAAATGTAATCTACCAAAAAACCCCTGAAACTTGTAGATAACAACTTCTCAGATCTCTCAAGGCTAGCAGAAAAATGGAGCAGAGGCCAAGCAAAACATCATCACACAATGTGTATATGTCCGCCTGGTTAGTATGCTCTGCCATTTTAATCCTTCAGTGCGTTTTGGAAGCCTTTAATCAGAGATGTAGTAAAACGTTTGAATTTTACAGTACATGGTAAGTGTAAATACTACCAGCTTAAACGATTTGGGTTTCCGCTCTTTGTATAAAAACTCTGTCTGAACATCTGTGCCTGTGAAGATTAAAGGGCTAAAAAGCCTGGAAATAGAAGACCTTTGTATTCACAAATCACCAAAGAGAGCTACAATGCCTGGAAAGCTTAACTGCCCCTTCAACCAACTTTGACCACATCTGAAGAGACTTGAACATTATTTAAATAGCCTAGAAAGTAAACAGCTCTGAACAAATTCAGAACAGTTTTTGTGTCAGAGCTTGAAGCTTCCTCTACGTTTGGATAATTTTTTTCACACCAAGACCACCTCCGTTGCATTCTGTGAGCTTACTGTGTGAAGGCAGTGGTTTCTTTCCACTTTTCTGAGAGACCAGTAAGTACTTTCAAGTAAACAGATGGCTCACTCCTAACCTCGCCCCCAGCACTTGTATATAATCACTCCTTATCTGGAGTGGGATTGCTTCTGATTTAGAGTAACAGAGAGATGATAAGCATCAGGACCTCATTATATCAGAAATTAGGCTTCTTTATTTTAATAAACTATTTCCTCATCACTGATTACCACCTGTGATCTAAGTCACTCGGCTTCTGTTACTACCCCAGGCCTTCTGCAGGTCGATCATCTTCAGCTGTGCCAAAGCTGTTGCCATTCTGTTGTATTTCCACACTTAGTGAAATTCTTTGGGGTCCACATGTGGTGTAGACATTCACTTGACTTTTAAAAGATTTTTAAAAAGCTTACCTATTACCTTGCAAGTTCACCTTCTCTGGAAAACAACCGGAGAAAAAAAGACTGTCATTTTTCCCAAAGAAATACAGAACAAGCTTTAAGCCCCTGATGCCCCATGCTTAAGGAACCCAGTACCTTTAATGAAAATAAATAAATAAATAAATTCAGAGTTCCATTATAAAGCAGGTTAAAAATAATGAAACCATTGGGCCTTGATTTTCAAAGTGTATTTGCACTAAATAATTTTTTGACTCCCTCTCCAGCACGAAGCTGAAGATTAAAAATTACCTAAATTACAAATTTAGGTAATTTTATTACCTAAAGCATGTTAACCCGCAGCGTGGACAGGGAATTGGTTACAGCCCTGGAAGAGCAGCAACCTTCTTACAGGTGGTGTTCTGGACACTCTGTTGCATTAAAAGGGTAAGTTTAAAGGAAGCACATTTGCACAGTCTGTATCACTCACCAGTTCCCTAAAACTCCCTGCTAATTACAATATAAACACCGACAGCCAGAAAGGCTCCATTTCCCCATGGTTTCAGTGAGTGCAACAGCACGTATATCTATCTGGTTAAAGTCAAGCACCTGCGCTGAAGGCATGTGGATATGCTGACCTGTAGCACGCTGCAAGACGAGTATGAGCTACAATCAGTTTTATGGAACTGATGTATAGGGAGATGTAGCAGCAATGTACAACAGGTATCTTATAAAACAAGGAATACATTGCAGAAAAATGAGTGGCACCAGCAAATAGCTGTAAGCAACACGTACACACACGCATGGGCAGTAAGCTGCCCCAGCAAAACCCTCTGGAGTGTGTGCAGCCCAGCAGGAGAGAGCCACAGGAACCCCACAGCAGGGCTGTTAGCAAGAGCTGGTTTGCAGCTTAGCAGGTCCTGACAAGCTACAGATTTCACTCCCTGCTGACCTTAGGGGGGGAGCTTTGCCCTACCTGGATTCCAAGGCAGGATTACTCAGGGCTTTCTGTTACCAAGCTCCCAACACTCAGCCGAGGCAGAAGCAAGGTGGTGCCCAGCTGCGGTGGAGATCCCACGGCACTCCTCCGAACTGCTAGGCATTAGCTCTGATGCTTTGGCCAAAAGCCAAGCGTAGATACTAACTGCTTTGTCTAACTTCAATTTCCCCCAGTTTCAAGGATAGAGTAGATTAGCTTCATGCTTCACATTTTACATTGTTACGGTGTGTTCAGCTGCATTAGGCAGCCCTATCCTTTTCAGTTAGCAGAACAATGACTTTTACAGGGTGTGGGAGGGTAAACCAACAGTAGACATTAAGAAACCGCCACTCACCGTCACTATCACAACATAAATGCAGCTGTAGGACCGCATTTATACACAGAATTTCTTATACGAATCTTAACATTGATATAATTGTCACAAGCAGTAACCAAATTCCTATCATCTGAAATAGCACGGGAAGTTATCGTACTCTGTACACTCCCCCTCTACATTCACACTTGGATCTCCATTTTCCTCTTTCTACAGCCCAGCAGAAGGGACCATTCCTAACACCGTAAGCCCTTGGCAGCAGTGTAGTGTAATGGAACAAGCGAGCAAGCCTGCCACAGAAAACAAAAATGGAAGACAAAGATGGAAAAAAATAAAGAACCCATTCACTCCTTGATTTCTTTACAGACAAAGGAGAGCAAGAGAAAAGCTCGTCTCCTCACTTTTACCCCTCAAAGTACGTTGACCAATTCATCTAAGAAAACACCAGAATTCCTTTAAGTCTTAGTGTTTGATTTTACTTGCCATATATAATGGTCATAGGACAAACGTCAGGGAGGTGTATGACTGCCCAGAAAGAGATCTATCCAACCACAGAAATGTGGGTGTTCAGCAACTTTAAAACTCTAGATAGAGGGATAGGGGCATGGGGCAAGGCAAGCAGAGGCAATGCGTTATTTGTAATCATCTTGTCCTGAAGCGAATGGGAAGCTCATAGATCCCCATGGTCAGTCCACAGCGACAGACTGATTTGATTAAAAGAAGTTCTGATAAGCTCCTAACTCGTGTTCTGCCAACACAATCAACACAGTCCTATTATGTGGTGGATTTAAGGAGAACAGAGAAAACAGAGGTGACTCGGAGATTAATCCTAGAAGCAAAACATCCGTGGCTACTGAAAATAAACAAAATACCAACACCAACCCCTAAAACTCCAGCAAAAACAAAAAGCTTAACCTTGCAAAAAAAACTTTATACTATAGATAGGGAAGTAGCATCTGAAGTAGCTGTTAAGTGTAGAAATTCCCTCTCATGAACAGAAGTGCTATTTGAGTAATGATGAGTTTTGGCCATTACATTGCAGTGCTACTCTGGTACATCTCCATGGGTAACTCAGCTGATCTAACAGCTCACCACAGCAAAGCAGAGGAATCTTGCTCATCTCATTCAAGTACTTGACAAATATTGCAGTGCCCCAATGAAAAGCTTGTAAAAGCAAACCCTGACACTTCTTCCATGCATTGAAAATCAGTTGGATAATATACTGTACCTCCATTAAAGTCAGTAGTAATATACAATTGGGCGACAAAAAGATGCACATAAATTCAAAGAAACTACACTGTTTCAATGCTACTACTTAATAACAGAAGCAGGAAGCTAATACAAAGCAATATTTACACCAGATTTTTTTTTGGACAATCTTTACTACTGCATACGCTACCAATTTCACTAAAATAAGCAAAGTACAGCTATAACTACAACTTACTGTTTTAATTCAGCAACATAGGATCAGTTAACAATCCACCCATGGATGACTTCTGAAAAGCTGGGAATACAGACTCCAGTGTTTGTCCAGGAAGAGGACTGTTATGTTTCATAGTTTAACCTTTGGTTCATCACAGCATGGCACTTAACAGAAAAGGTTAAATAGTATTTATTCAATAAAATAAGTGTGGGGAGAGAGAACAGAGATCTTAACTGCATGATAAGCAGCAGGAGGGCTGTTCGTATGTCCAGTACTGATGGACAAGAGAAGTTAATCACTCAAATATTAAGAAAAGATTTCAGTTTAAACAGTTTGAGACAGCTTGGTTGATTTTTAAACACAAATGGTGATTATTTGGTTTCATGCAAAGTTTCCTCCTCCTTTTGCTACTACTGATAAATACTGT
Organism: Aythya ferina; assembly: GCF_964211825.1. NCBI lineage: Eukaryota > Metazoa > Chordata > Aves > Anseriformes > Anatidae > Aythya > Aythya ferina. Next base: position 16,950,481 of record NC_140307.1, on the reverse strand, counting down.
GGCCTCATTGAAGAGGTTGGTTGATATTTAGAAATTATATTTTATGAACGTAAGTTCAAAGTAAGTTAGATAAGGAAAAAAAACAACATCCTAGAAACTACTGACCAACACTACAACCTTTGTATTCCAGAAGAAACCATAAAAATCTTTTGCATAGTAATTTTTGTTTTTACCTAATGATCTTACAAATTTAGTATATTTGCATTATTCACCAAACCTGTGCGATGTACATTACTTGACATCTTTTAATTATTAATTTACTGGGTTTGAGTACCAACTTAGAGATGAGACAGATATAAGATCACAGACTACATAGAAACAGAAGAGCACTCAAAAGGTTTCTCCCTCATGTCTCTGGCAGAATCAGCAATACCCTCATTCCTGGCAAGTATCTGTCCAACATATTCACCAAGCCTCCATCATGGAAATGCTAGAAGTTATCAAGTAAATGTGACCTATTATTCATTATATCCTTACTGCGGGAAATTTTTTCTAATAATCTAATCCAAATTTCCCCTGCCAATTTCAATCCTTTACTTCTCATCTATTCTACTGTAAAGAATAGACCTCTCTTTGGCGCTTCAGAGTATCTGGAGATTATGTCTGCTCCTCCCCCTCAGTCTTCTCTTTAGACTAAACAACCCAAATTCGTTCAAACTCCCCTCAGAGGTAAAATTGTAAAACCTCCCGAGAATAATTCACTGCTGCCCTCTGTTTCCAAATCATCCACTACTTTCCTGAAAAGCAGTGCAAAAATCTAAAAGAAGTTTTCCAGCTGAGGCCTCACTAATACTGAGAAGGATAGAAGGGTCCTCTGTACTGTGTGCTGGCTGCATGCCTTCTTAGATGTGCATGTGAACTTTTCACAAGAGCACAAGAAGAAAGGTTTACAGTTTCCAGCTCCAGTCTCTAGCAATTTCAGTTTTAACACCTAAGTGTGGTTTGGGTCCAGTATCTGCTTCAGATGCTTACAGATCTCTGTAAGAAGAAGTGCTACCTATGAGCAACTGGATGCTTCTGCTAATCACTCCATATTTGAGTGCTGCTCTCACTGATGTGAATTATTTCTCCCATTTGTCTTACATGATGAAAATGCTCTAAACTTTAAGCAAGCTGTCACAGCTGTATTTGTGACCTACAACACACCATACACTTTCATTATATCTGTTTATAACGCTCACCTGATTAACTATGATGGGGCTCTTTTAAAAACATATATATTAATATGAAAACATACACACACAACAAAAGCTACATTATTCCCAGATCTTTATCTAGATTGCATCACTTCACACATCTTCCTCTGTTTTCAATGTTTACCTTTAAGTACACAATTTCCGAATATTTGTAATGCTTACCTTTCTGTGTTCAATTGAAGGCTGTGGGATGACAAACTGAAATCCCAGCACCGCTAGTGAACTGAGAAGTCTGAAAAAAAAAAAAAAGAAAAAAAAAAAAACAAATAGAGAAACAGAACACATCATTGCCACTAATCCAAACCACACAGACCTATAACCCATTAAAGGGTTTGACGCTGCGAGGGCTTATTTACACATTTAAACAGCATTACTAAGCAAAGCAGACTCACTAAGCTGTGTGAAATGTTCTTATGACATTCTCCTCACTACACAGCAGGCAGAAACAGGTACACACATTTATCTATAAAGCAAAAGTGCACCAAGTAGAATCCACTAACAGCATTTCATATAACATTATGTTTAAATTAAAATATTTTTCAAAGTGCATACTTTTACACCTCAGCATTTGGTGATTAAATTGACATATGCTCCACAATTTTTCTGAAGTGTTAGGTAAGAGTTCGGCCATATGTGGACTGAGTCTGTTTCTAACTCTGGTTCCTCGTTTTGCAGATGTACACTCCACCTCCAGCACACAGGAAACATGCAAAGAACCTCCATGATTCTGCAGAATGTAGGTTCTTCCCCAGCTGCCTAACACTTATGGAAATTGAATAACCTAATGGGCACAGAAGATGGAAAGTAGCGGACACAGCTCACCAGAGACTCAGGATAAGCAGCCAAGCATCACCCCAGTCCCCACATCTTCAATCTGAAAGGAGTCATAATGGGAAGCAAGCCCAAACAAACTTTGTTCTGTCAAGCCTCACCACCGTAATGACTCCTAAGAGCCCGTTACAAGTTTGGATCAGTTAGCTCACTCTTTTGTTTGCTACAACTTGAATAGGGGACTGGTTTGCATCCTCCTAGAAAGCCCTTCATCAGAAAACCCAAAAAGGTAAGAAAGAGGGAAAATTAAGATATCTTTATTTCTACTGGGAGTTTGACTTCTCAGTTTACAAAGGGAAACTTTTGGACCCCCCATGAAGGAGAAAGCTGCTAATGATTTGCTGAATTTCAATGCAGAAATAAAACTGATGGATTTGGACACAAAATCCATCTGCAAACTAATGGACCAGACAAAATCCAGCTGTGCTTCCTACTCCCAGCCCCTTCCTTTGCTTACTATGCAGTAATCCTTTAAATATTTCACATTGTTTCAGGTATTTTCAGAGAAAAGATCAACTAAACTAAAACAGGTGGGTTTTTTTGTTTTTGTTTTACAAAGCATTTGATTACTGCAAATAAATATATTCTTCTACTAGGGAGAATGTTTTTATTGAGTTTTCTATTTTCTAAATTTCTTGCTAACAAACCGCAAGAGGAACTGTTAGGTAAGCATTTATTGCACATGGCCTTTCATCACTTCATCACCATAGTCTATGCCCCTCTCAAAGCAAATAAAAACAAAAACATTTAAATAAAATTTAAAAATAATAATAATAAAAAAAAGCAACAAACAAACATTCCTTACTGCCACAAATGTAGAAAAAAAATGCAAAAACACTTTAAAGGTCCATTAGAGAGAAGTATTTTATTTTACATGGCTATCATTTGTGATAAAGCTAAATACAAAGGAGGCAGATGAAATTGGTGCCAGTGTAAGATGCTGCAAAGAAGCTACAGTAAGAGCCCAGACACGCAGTTCAGAGCAAGGCTCAAATCAGACAGTGGTGGAATGAAGGCAAATGCATGACTGAAGAAACTGATTTGACAATCACACCCAAAATCAAAGGTAGAAACAGAAACAGAACTCAGACCTCCAGTTGCAGTGATCTCCTAACTACTCTCAATGAAAATATGACAAATTTTAAAGTAGGCAGAGCTCAGCTTTTGACAGGGCCAGCCTACATCCTCTGCAAGTTATATTTAACATCCTTTTCAGAAACTTCCTATCCATTATCTACACTCCTTTATGGCTTCTACTCCCTATATTCCCCCAGAGCACCTGAAAGAAAGGTCAAAATTTGCATAAGAAAAAGAATGCCTTCATCCACAAGAAACACAGTGGGTTTTTCTGATTAGTCAGAAGGACAAGAGACTTCCACGAATAAATTCTACTGGAATAATGCACAAGGTCGGTAGTTCTGAACTGAGTGAGAACTGCAATCTTCAAAGCAAATCAGTTAAAGATTTCAGTTCTAAAATTCAAACTTTTAGTGTATGGTCAGGAAAAGCTTGACACATTCTGTAACGAGGTTGCATTACAAGTGACATCTGTACGTATGTACTCAAGAACAATGAAGTTGGTTTTTAAGTTTACTTCTGCACTTGGGTCTCCCAGAAACACTGGCGTAAACCTGTTGTTTCAAACACATGGCAAAACTGGCAGGAGTACTTAAGCCAGCCTGAGGTAAGCCTCTAGCTTCAAATCAGTGTGTGTCGATTTAATTTTGTAAACGTTATTGCTCTCAGTAGCCTTTATTTCTTTTTTTTTTTTTTTGTCAGCCATGCCAGACTAATATTAGGCCTTCTGAACTACAAAAACAGGCTTCTCCAATTTCAGCTTGCTTCAGGTATTCTTGCTTAGCACTAAAGCCAAAAAGAACAAGTGCTCTTCAAATAAAGCAAAACTTCTCAAGGACACATGAACATCTACAAATCGCTGATTGATGACTGTTTAATTCAGGTTTCTAAGTAAAGACCTTGCTGGTAAAGCCCATGCTTTCATGGTTATGATATTATTGGTAGCCAAGCAGTTAGTTTAAGGCAAAATCAGGAATCTATCCAAGTTGCACAACAGTAGCTCAAAGTGCAAACATGCCCACTTTCTTTTACTGGCAATACCCAAAACCTGTTTAACTGAGGGGAAAAATGAAAGCTATAGTAGCTCCCTACTTTAGGAGTGGAAAAAAAAGGTTTGCTATCTAATTCCTCATTTGGAATACCTCTCACAGCTCCTCTCCCACTGCAGTGAACAGTAACTCTCAATGAATGAAGCTGGAGGGTACCAAAGCAGATTTCTTTTATGGTTACTGCCCCTTGTGAGTTGTACTTTTAAGAAAGGCTATCATGGCCAGCTGTGGATTGTCCAGTCAGGAGTGAAAGCATTTTAGCCATGTGATCAGCTGCATTTCAGCTCTTGTCCCATATTCCTGTCTTCCTCCCCAAGTGAAAGTCTGCAGGACAGCCCAAGCCTGGGACAGCTTTGGGGAGATATGTAGGGATAAGCCTCAGCAGGAAAGATAACACAAATAGCGTCAATAATAGGACACCCATTCTGATGGGGAAACTAGAGGGTGCCAGAATTCAAAGACTGATGTCTGAAATTCCCCATGAGGAACTTCAGATCAGAGGTGTAACTGACAGTACCTCCATACAAACGGAAGAGTATGTGGACATGTATGTGGTTCACTAGTCTGCAGCTGTCATTCCTAGCAGAGGTTCCTGTAGCATCACAGCAGCGTGTTTTCTCTCAATCTGCTTGCCCAGCTACAGAACTGGACAGAGCAGCTTAATAAAAGGTTAGTGTTTCCCTGTCAGAAAAGCTGTTCAAAAGGTATTTCCCGTATTATCCCACTGTCAAGCTGTTTCTGGAATGCATAATACAAATCTTAGACTGAATTGCAGCACAGGTACTAAACCAAGCAATTACACTGCCTCGTTAAAAAAAAAAAAAAAAAAAAAAAATCCAATAAAATATTCTGTCACAATGACACACAAATGATGCTCTAAGCAGAAACAAATAATGAGAACTTTCTCTTTTTACTAACACCAAGAAATACTATGCCTAGGATACATGGACATTATTATTTTGTCTTTGGACATGATTTTTATTTATCCTCCTATTATCCAAATACATATAACACAAAAGCAAGAGTCTACCAAGTTAATATTTCCTGCAATCTGTTACAAACATATTAAATCAGATTTAAAATGTTTTGTTGCATTACTTACCTCAAAGAAACTATTAAACTGTCTACCATGATCCTTTAATGCAAAGTGTCTTGCAGGGAAAAATACTCTTCACTGTAGTAAAGCACAATGCAGGTCAAACAAACCCTAAAGAAAGAAAGAAAAAAACATGTAACACTGCTTATTCAGTATTTTTCGGGATGTCTAAAAAATTGGATACAGACCGGCGTTAGTCATTTCTACCTGAATTCAGGGACTTTACGACAATTCAAACTGTAAAACCAACAAATAGACTGGACACACCTCATTTGGGGTGACAAGACTTAAACAGTGCCAAAGTGCTTGGCTGAAAAAATGTGGAATGCCAAATCTTGATCTGATTCCCATGGGTGCAGAACTGATGTTTAATGTACTTGCCTTCCTATCTCACATCCCTGGTAAGTCGACTGTATGATGTTGAGCCTTTATTGCCACTATAATAGGGATTTTATTTATTTAATTGTGAGTAGCTTTAAAGATTTCTATGAATAGAAAACACAGAAGTGAAGAATTTCTGTTGTATAGCAGTTTATTAACACACACTGCATTTTAAGAACAAAGCAAGGATCATTCTCTTCTGAGTCTTCAAGCAATCTGCAGAAGAAACAGGGAAGAGCAGAGATGTTTCCTCTCACCGGACAGTGATCCCAGCCACATGCCTGGCCCATAGTCACGCATGGTAGCTGGGGTTAAACAGCATTCAGAACCCAAGTTCTACAGATCCTTATTTCTTTCTCAGTATTATCGTTGCTTCAGGATCATTGCAAAGGCAGAGTAGCCCTACCAGCCCTTGAAAGAGTTACTACCTCGATGCACTCTCATTTGTTTAGGAACTTTCTCAACTGTTCAGACACCTGGGAGTTCTTATTTTGGTAAAGCTTCAAGTGTACATTTGACGCCTAAAATGTTGCACTTGAATTAGACAGGAAAGCAGGAAAGATCTCTGTAGTATGGAGATCCAATATAAACTGGGGGGAGATGGGTTTGAGGGAGGGAATGGAAAGAGGAAATAAAACACTGTTAGGACTAAAGCATATCCATAAATTTAAGAACTTTGTCAACCACTGTCTGTATCTTGCCATTTACAAGCGGTTACATGTTGAAATGCTGTGGAGTGCACAGAAACAAGAGAACATTGCTGTTCACAGATAAAAAGCTCTCAATTTCTGTCAGGCAGCCAGGTAATTAATACCTGCCTACAGAGGGAAAAGACATCGAGAACTTAAAAAACCACACGGTTAGATAAACTACTGATCCTGTGCTAGAAAATGGGGATTGTTTAGAGGCAACTGGGCAAGCTGAATAAAAAAAAACAAACAACAACATAATAATTAAAAAAAATATATAATAATAATAATAAATGTGGGTTTAAGAACTCGCAAAATATTCCTAACAACTTGAAAAGACAATTCCTGTTATGGCCTCAGTTCACTTGTTTGCTTTTAAACAGAAGGCATTAACAATTGGGCACTTGGAGAAGCACCACGACAGAAGTCCCCCATCGACAGCTTAGCTGTGCAGAGGAAAGCTCCAGGACCCGGCTAAACTCCATCTTTTCTTTCTGCAGTTCCATGCTTGTCAGTAGATCTACGAGGCTTCCTCACATTTATTCGCCAGTTTCACTGCTTAATGTCATGCTTTCTTTGTTGCTGGGTAGTTCTTTGGTGTTGTTGTTTTTTTGTTTGTTTTTTAAGGAGATGTGGAGCACTTCAGAAAACAGATTTTGTCTGTACTAAAGCTACACATGTAAATATTAAGTCCACACATACAGCACTAACACAAAGAATGAAGACATATCCCCTCAGAAACCATTTCTAACAGACATTCTGAATTATGAAGGAAACAAAAGTCTCACTCCCTGCAACCTGCCTGACTGAAAATGGAGAACATGCTGGTAAGATGCATTGTCACCAAGGCTTCAAGTTCTCAGCATTGTGTGGTGCTTTTTTGTTTCTTTGTTTTTTTCCCCTCAGATGTACTCTCTTGTACTGTTTTTTCATTCTTTGAGAATCTTTTTATCCCCCATCCTTGTGTGGAGGGACACAACCCCAACAGCACATTGTTAGATGATACAAGCAGAAGAACTGTGCACCCTCCTAGCCCACGCTGCAAATTACAGCTCTTTGAAAAGCAGAAAATGTATTGTTAGCAAACTAGCTTTGCTAAGAGGCTGGAAAACAAACAAACAAACAACAACAACAACAAAAAACACACAAAACCAAACCTTCAGCATCTCTGGAAATTATTCTCAAAAAGAATGCCTAAAGTCTTGGCATAGTTTTACCATTTTTTTTCAGTTCATCTGTATCTTTACTGTCCTTGGCAGCTTGCATTACAAACTCAAATTCCAACAGCATTTCAATGCATTTTTCAAAGCACTTCTGACTGCAACTCATATGTGCATTTCTTTTGAAATAGCAATTTTTACACTGTGTGCTGCAAATGGTAAGCACCTAAGCAACTTAACAGCTTGCTTTCAAAATGACTAAAGTGCATAAGTGTTTAGAGCATACTGAAAGCAATGTCATTTTGACACGGGTGGTTTTGACATGAAAATGTGCAAACATGGCGATTACGTTCCCTCCCAAAGATCCAGGGCAAAACGAATACCTGAAATGGCTAGACAGTTAACACTAGGATTGAATTTTGGCATGACAACTTTCAAAAGCCTGGTGAGGTGTAAAATGTGTTAGGTGATCCAATAAGTCAAGCTACCTTTCCACAAGAGGCTTAAAAGTACTATAGACCTACCTGGCAAAAAGACTTTCTAGTACCCATATTTATAGCAGAATAGACCACATCCCCTCAACTGGAACAAACCACATTCCTGTACTGGAACAGAGTTAGCAAGACTTTCCCCGCTGCATTAAAATATTTGACATTTCAACCATCTTCCCCATTTCACCCCACAGTGGGACAAAACTAAATCTGTGAAACTCAGAAGGGGAAAAAAGCCCAGCACCAGACAGGATGGGACAGGATTAACACCTCCTCTCCAGAGCACCCATGGCCTGACAATCCGAAGGGAGACGTGTCCCACTGCATGTAATAAAACTTGCATCAGGTCACGGAAAATGAGATTGGCTAAATAGATCCCGATTCACGTTTCCTCCCTCCCTTTTTGCACTGCAGGTGAGCGATTCCAACTGCTACCAGGCTCATCAGTTATACTGTCAAGTGGTGAACTAATCATAACAGTCTTTCCTTTTGATATTTACTGAGATTAACACTCTCAACACTACCCACAGAGTGTCTTTAATCACCTCAGCCTCACCTACAGCCAGACACTGCCACCCCTTGCCAGCAGGTCTCAGACAGGAGCCTAAGTGAAATTACAAAATGAAAACACTGATTTGTAATGGAGATTTCAAAAAAGAGGGAGAGATGGAGAATGGGAGTAACTTACAAAACAACAAACAAACAAAAAAGGAATCTATTAGGCTCATAGGCAAGCTCAGAAGTTTGCTGAGACAGACACAACTAGATGTCTCAAAGCATTACACGATGCAATATACAGAATTATCAGGTCAGACACCTGTGACACTGTCAGAAAGTTAAGTAAAGAGGAAAGTCTACTGGGAAGTCAACAGTAAGACTTCCTCCTTGCCTAATTAACCAAAACCCACTTCTTCCAATGAGGTGGCTTGCAAGAAGCTAACAAATCAGTTACCTTAACCTCTTAAATACTGCAGGACTACTCACACGCAATTTTTCCAGTGACCGTAGCCTTCGTGTATTGTAGGTGGATGGTACTCCACTTGCATGAATTGCAACGTGATGTTAGCATCAACCTATACTTCTCAAGCCCTGCCAGGTGTATGCACCCACATTCATCTGGGCACTGACTACAACAGAGAATTCCCAGTAATAGCAGATGGACACACACGTACTGAACGCCCGGAGACCAACCATTCTAACCCAGCAGTGACGTGCGGTACTTCATGTGCAAACACACACAAACTCAGCGCAGTTCAGAACTGCTCTGTCTGTGTAGCCTATTTTATCTTGTTGACTTAAATATATGGCAAGCCAAGTTAAATTTCCTTCAATGTTTATCTTCCTGGTTAGATTATATATCTTGCCAGCTACTGACAGCAGGAACTTGAAGTAGCTATGGAACTGCAGCATCATTCCAAAGTTGTATCTGCTGATGTGCAAAGCTCTGTTTTTATATTATTTAGGAAATAGTGTTAACAAATACTATTTAGAACTACTTAAATCAAAAAAGTATATGTACCTTTTAAGATTGCCTTTGAATCTGTTCCCTTGCACAACAGTAAAGCGTGGTGTATTTATCAGTTTAGTTACTCACATCTAATAAATGATGTTAAATGAAGATCCTTTGGCTTGCATCCCAAAGTCTCTGCATTCACAAGACCTGGATAAAGCACCTCACAGTGTACCAAATTTACCTAGCTCCAGAATTTGTGTGTATACCCAACTGCTTGTACCGTAACTGATGACACCTACCAGCAGAGTTTTAATCTCTTGAAATATTCATTAATTACATTAAAAGATACAGTTGTCTCTGAAAGCTGCATGACAGACAGAGTCAGCGTTAGACCTGAGGGAAGGTTCTGATGCTCAAATGGAGCGTACATTTTTGTTAAATCAGAAACTGCAAGTTACTCCGCCTAACCCTGAAGGTACCTCTCTGTTTTAGTTTAAAAACTTTAAAGTTCTCCTTCTGGGTGTGTCCAGAACTACTGCAGTCCAAGAAAGCTCTGTGCCTGTCTCCAATCTATTCTTGATCAAGATCCAGACATTTTCGTTCCTTTACCTAAAATCTCTCACACACACACACAAAAAACCACAGTCCAGTAAACATGCTGCATAAACAGAGACACGACCAAGCCTCGTAAATTCACAGGAGCAACTGCCAATGGCCTTGAAGCGTGGGACAGGCCCTGCACTGGCACAGGGGCACAGCCTGCCAGGAGCCGGGGTGAATGTGCCAGCTGCTCGTCGTGCTGCGGCAATGGGGGAGATGCATGAGAGTCCTCGAGACAACAACCCCAAATAAAACACTAACCATGAGGTTGAGGGCAGTCCTGGAGTAGTCTGAAATTTCAGTCCCATTTCTAGAGCCCCCATTTTTTATTTTTTATTTTTAATTCCCGTGAATCTCAACTCTTCAAAAAACAATTTCAGCCGTGTCAGTAGAATTCAGCAGAAAACCACGTAACCTGATTATGTGGCAACCAGAAACATTCAGTTCTTTAAACACTAGTAGACAACCTCAAAGTTGGGGAAATCCAACAGTGACCATATTCCCAATGTCTTTACTGTATCTAGCCCAAAATACCCATGCACAGCATGCATATTGTTGCTTGTAAAATACTGTTGTGCTGGAGGACAACAATTCAACCATTTTTGCTTCAGTCTTTTTAAATTATATATGATTTAATTAAAGATCTAATGGGTTGTGACATTGATCTTGAAAGTAAAGGGAGAAACAATAATAACAGGCACTCACTTTATACATTGTGAGATAGTCATAATATGTATGGCAAGTAGGACCGGTTTCTTCAATATTTCCTTAGATTTCTTTTCTTAATATTTGTTACCATTGGTTATGTAGAATTAATGTAGTATTGGTTGAACACATATTATTAAGTAAATAATATAAAAGTAAAAATAAAATATCGAACCTGAGGCCAAAAAAAAAAAACAAAATCAGATGTCAGAAAATTTGAATTCTTCTTCAATTCCTTGAAATAATCCAGAAAAATGCCGCCTGTTGTTCAAGACTGAGGCTGAACCAAGATTGCCATTTTAACTGCCTCCTTCACCTTTTGAAAACACTAGCTAATTTTCACAAACATTGTATTTTAGGTCCTCATGTGTGGTTTCTAGGCAAAAAAACAAATATGTAAAAGGTAAAATGAATCACAGAAATGAGATCATAAATCTCTCTAAATTGGCAGGGAGATTCTTGGGATGTAACTCTGTGTGGAAACTCTTGCAAACCTATCTCAAAGTTCATTTCACGTTGACAGGCTGTGTAATTTTGGCCAAATCCCTGGCATTTATTTTTTATTTTTTTTTAACTGTGCTTAGTAACTACAGTTTTTTAGAAGAATGATCTCTTACGATGACAATTAATTTTGTTCTCCTTTAACATAACTTCTTTTCTACAACCTGAATATTCCAAAGCAAAGACGTAGAAGGGAATGCATATATCAGAGGAAGGGAGAGGGATCCAGATTATATGTTAAAGACCATTTTCATAAAAAGTCTTCCCTAACTTCTCCATAAACCTGATCAACATTCATCTGACTCCTGGTAATGAACGAAAGAAATAGAAGAAGCAATGGTTAACTGCCTAAAAAGCCAGCTGGTTACCTGGCACCTCTCTAAGCACCAACTCGAAATACAGGTGAATCCTGTGGCATGACAAGCAATAGAAATGGGCTTGTGGGAACTTCAGTATGAGGCAATAACTGTGATCCTGCCTGCAAAATGAGCAGCGAGAGCACCAACTGATTTTTAACAAGATGCTATTCTAAATACTTTTCTACCAAGTACAGGTAGCTGAAGTGGTGCCTTAGATGCACAGTTCATGCACTGTGTCCAGACCCTGTCCTTGCTTCGGGGACTCCAGTATAATTCCTGCTGTGACTGGGAGTTAAAATGCTCTAGCCAGTCATATTTAATTTAGAGAAGTACCATAAGCTCAATTTCAGTCTCCAAGTTTATTTATTTAGTAAAAGTCAGAACAATATTGATATTTCAAAGTACAGGAGTACATTTTGAAGCAATTAGCAATATTAGTCTCCACTCATTTCTTCACTGATAACTAACTCAAAGAAAATGAGATTTTCGTGAAGTCATGAAAGGAGAATAAGAAAGTTGTTTTCAGAACACGAGGTGTCTGAAATCAAAGGAAGTCTTCCAACTCTCCACCTAGCTTAGTTTGAGTTTCTTCAAAAACACAGGCTTGCAACAGTGTTCAACTGCAGTTTACATGAAGAGGTAATGACGGCTCTCAGAGGCCCTTACACCTTTTGGATGAAAACCGAAGACCCACCAGCCTCGCTCAGAGTTATAATACATACTGCTTGAAAAACTCATAGGAAGCAAATCTTTCTGTATAGCTAATGGAAGGCACACGTACGATGTATTTCAGCTGTATAAGCAGCTATTTCTAAGGAACACAGCTGGGAGACATCTCTCTCATAAAGCAAAAACCATGTATATGCTATGATTATTGTGCAGGTAGAAGATAGCTGCCTTTTATAACGAGGAAACACTGTTTTCTAGCCAACTGTTTAAGAAGGACTTCTGTCTGGCAGAACACAAGTCATATTTTCAATTTTTAAGCAACTGACCATGAGAATTAAGCTTTCAAACTGTTCAATACACGTCGCAAACACACGCCCAAACATCAGCATCCCTTACATTGAAAAAAAGGGAACAAATTTAGAAGACTGTACTTCAGGGAATAATTTTTTGGTGGCCTGAGCATCAGGCACCGTTCAGCAGCATACAGCGGTAAAGATCAAGCGTCCCTCCTTGTGACGACACCCTGTGAGACCTTTCATTGACTAGGATATAGAAGTGTGCATCATTAACCTACCCCAATTAACTTTCTGCATGACTCCAATAAAAATGAAAAGCCTGAAGTGAAAGCACCCGTTCTCTGATTAGGGCTGCTCAGTACTAACAGGACGACAGGAAGAGCCAGCAGTGCTCTAACACACACAAGCACTTTCAGCAGTCAACACCCTGAACTTCAGAGCCGTGATTTTCAAAGGAAGAAATTCAATAGCAGCTGAACGCTCAAATCTACCACTGTCCCCACAAAAAAAATATAAAAAATATTTTGTGTGCCTGTCTGTCAAGACAGTAGCTGAACACATGCAATGTCAAAACACTAACTTTCACAGTGTTCCTCCTCCTCCTCTTCTGCTGCTTTGGAGACTCCACAGGTGTTTGGGGCACCAGGCATTGCACACAACAGGGGGAAGAGTACGTGACAGAGACCTGAAACCTTTGCTTGCTTATTCAGAAAAAAATCTTTTCTTTGGAGTACCAGTGGAGGAAACATCACCGTGCAGAAGTAATGCCTCCAAATAACAATGCTTTTAGGAATACTTATACTTTGCTCCAAAGCAGACGAGTGATAAAGCTGGATCTGTAGAGGGACACGCCAGTCATCACACCAAACCCCTTTTCAAGCTCACTAGGCAACCCCGAGTGGAATCCTTGCTAGTCCCTGGAAGGGATCGCTACAGATCACCCGAGTGACCACAATGAGCAGAGCCTTGTGAAGGCTGACTAAATATTTCTCTTCTGCGTAGTTATTCAAGACCCTTATTGCCAGAGATGCTTAATTTTCTGCCATAAAACCTCATGCAGCAGAACAGAAACTGACTGGAACACGCATCTGTAAGCATAACACAGGCATCCGCTGAAATTACCATTGAGATCCTTGGGGCTCACTTCCACATTTCGGTTACAACTCCAAGAGCTTCTGTAGCATTACTCTCTGTGTACGGAGCTATAAAATGGGATAGAAGTCATCCCGGGAGATTTCAGAGATTTCCCTGCCTCGCATGTAACGCTGTGGTGTGGGTTAGGCATTCTAAAGAAAGGCTGGATTTCCCTCCAGAGTCGAGCAGGACTTCACACAACTCCTTTACTACAGAAGAACAAATTAAAAATATATATATGTTTGGTTTTGTTTTTTTTCAGTATGGGTAAAAGTAACATAATTCAGCCAGTCTACTTGCAGACAAAGAAAATCTGGATATCAAGGCTACAGCCAAACGAGTATCTCGCTCCAACGCATTCCAGCTGCAAGGGCAAAGGCAAAGGCGCTGGTATTCTGACAAGTACACCGCTGTGACTCGGTGCAGCGCTGCACTGCAGAGCACTGGCTTCCTGTACTCCCTCTGATGGAGATTAATGTGGGCGCACATCCCAAAATAACTCATCAAATCCTTTTCTACACAAGTTTTCAAGGACAAGTGTTTTAACATACATTTCAATACTGCCATAACTGAAGGGAAAAACAACACTGGCTATCTACTGACGTACATTTTGTACTAACCCACGTCCAAAAAAGTGACGAGGGCTTTTGTAATAAACACTGAACACGAAGAATGTCTTTTTCCTTTTGGTCCTCTCCTGCAGTCAACAAACCTGACTGCTTTATGTTGGCCAAAAAATGAGATTCCTTTTTTCCTTCATGCAATTCCCACCTGAATCGAGCACCCCTTGAAGTGACCGGCACTGCTCAGGCAGCAGTACTGCCGCAGCCCAGCTGCCATGGAAGAAGCAGGCAATGCCTTTTAGCCACGGCACTGCCTGGGGGGTGCACAGACACAGGAGTACCATCTTCTCAGGAGCTCAAAGAGTCAGAGAGTGTCTTATAACATTTGGGAGAATCTAGAGACTGAATAGGTGCAGTACATGAGAGCAACTAGCAACTAGATTTCAACTAGGTACTGGCCAGATGCAAGCTTTGCAGGCACCTACACGGGTATATGTTTTAGGGAGCACTGAAAAACAAGTGACACATGTCCAGAGCAAATAGTGCTGTGATACTACAGAATTCAGAGAAATTCTGCACATTCCTTTGCTGAATAAAACACAGGTCAACTGCTCAGGTCCGTTCTGAAGGAGATTCCATATGCCTAGTAGCAAGGCTTGTGTGCCAAGATTTCTAAGAGTCAATACATATAATGATTGCTAGATCATGGAGAGAAACACAGCTCAACATCTTGCATAGGACACTTCAGAGACTGTGCTCTTGAAACATCTTAAATAACATTTTATAATTATTTCATCTCAAGTTAATTTGCTATTATACAACACTACAAGAATGACGAGATTCTAACCTCACATTAAAACCCTCTCAGATCTAAAGCTCCCCACATACAGGTATGGAAATGCAACAGTGGAAATCAAAGATTTATTGCTTTCCTCTATGTTCCTACATAATGACGAATAACAGGTCTAAAGAGAGGTCTTAAGAGACCACTGTGAAACGTGGTATTTGTTTCAGCATTTTGAATCAATATCTGAGAATTTAAGGCCAATGAAATTGTAACCTATCAATGGATCTCTGAAAGTCAACTACAGTAATGGCAGTAAGAAGTCTTGTAAGTCTTCTGCAAATATTAAATTCTGCATGTAAATAAACAATACAGGTGTAACTCAGAGAAACCACTGAAGAACTGTCCCACGGACTTCTATTTAGCTTTCGCCCACAATAAAATCAAGATGAGGGCCACAGCATAAAACCACCAGACATCATTAACTTTATCTGAAACAAAGTCAGAGGATAATGTCTTAGAAGAAGGCCACTGTTGCAAAAACAAGGTAGGCAACCAAGAAAGTAGCATCAAATTGCAATTATGCTTTTACCATTTAAAGAGGCACATTTGCAGAGGTGCAGCTCTTCTTTACGTGAAGATGTTAGTGGAGATGAAAAGGAAAACACCCAGTAGCCAAACTTTAACAAGAATTAGGGATGACAAACAGCAATATCATTGTATCTTTAAGAAAATGAAATGAAGACATGACACAACTAATAACAGAAGCTATGTAAAATCCCTATGTTCAGAAACACAGAAAAAATTATGTTCTCAATTATATCCCTTGAGACTGAATTCACTGAATGTAATTCTCCTCAAGCACGTTTGGTGCAGGCTTCTAGAAAATTCCTAATGCTTGTACCAATCATACCTCCACGTGGTGAATCCTCCTGCCTCCTGCATTTGAGAAGTGAATTGCAAGATCCTTTGAGGGTGGGGAGAGGGACCTGTTTATTCTTGCCCTGTCCATCTGAAAGGGATTTTAGACATCCTACAAATCTCGTCTTGCTGCTATGCCTCGTGCTCTGGTGGTCCACACGACAGTTAGTATTTCAGTCCATTTAATGTAACCTGCATGAACTGTTACACTCCTACAGGAGGTATCAGGCCGTGACAGACAACCCCAATACAATCATACATTCAAATAATCTCAGGTTATCAATCACTGCGCAGCAAAGTTGAAATATCTTACTAGCTGCAGATCAAAAAGCTGCCTATTACTAAAGAAATAGTTAAGCAGATGCCATGCAGTGGTCTGTGAAGAATGAGTTTGGGGTTGACAGATAAAAGATACTAACCTCACAAAATCAGCAACAACCACTGTCACCCTTGCTAACAGCATTAACTCATAAAAATAGTGAGTCAGGAAAACGGTATTCCTCTGACTTGCAGCCATCCTTTCCACGTCAGGTTGCAGTCTTGACTTTTTCCCAGCCTATCAATAAACCTGCTACTATTTTTCAAGAGGGGTTTGTTTGACGGTAGGTCTAAGACCGAACTGCATAATCTGACTATGAAAGAAATAAACTGACTTTGCTATTTCCAAAATCATTCGCTGGATCTGAAGCATGAGTACCCACTCTCACATCTGCAAAAGAAATACGGGTTGAAGAGAAAAATCAATAAGAAGCATGGACTTACAAAGAGAGGCTGATGGAAATCTCTCTTTTAACAAACCAGCTGCATGGTTCAGTCAGAGCACAGTAGAAGCGTTACCGTAACCTGCCTCCCCACTTGGCAGCCATACACAACTTCATTTAGGTGAAGCAACCCCACTCTGAAACACAGCAGTTTGAGCAGAATTGCTACACTTAGTTTTAAGGGACCCTACAATGCTCAACTCAAGAGCACACCTCGACTGGGAGGATACCAAGAGGGGAAAAGCACAAGGACCACTACAGTAGTTACCCACTGACAGCATACGCAGCCCTCTGGCAGTCTGTAAAGCCAGTGATGATTTCACACTGAAGTATTTCTTTATGCCTACATACAACGAGTGTTTTAATGCATAAGCACCTTTGCTCACTATCTCCATTGATCAGGTGTAGCTTAAAACCAACACTTACTATCTGTAGTTTCAGACTCAGTAGTGATGTAAGTCACAACAAAATCCACTCTTTTACCTCTCTTTTCTGACCACAATAAATGCAGTTTCTGAAACTCATCTACAACACAGAAGCCTCTGCCATCACCATACCATGCTTCAGGAACTTTTGTAACCCTCTTAGCCCAGGCAAACCTATTCAAGTGGCTGGGACTTTGCCTAAGTAAAGTAGGAATGAAGGATTCTGAACAGAGCCTTCATTGTGTCAGGTAAAAAGAAATCAAAGGTCATCTCTTGGCAGTAGGGCCTGAACTTATTTGTGCTGCAGGGCAGGTTAGTAGAGTGCACTGACCTTCATCTGACATCACTTGAAGCTTCAGGAAAAATATCCAAGTGCCTACAAAACTGAAAAACGGGGATGCAAAATGTGAGAGACAGATTTCTTGGCTTTTCTTGAAAACAAGCACAGCCAATTGCAAACTGCTGGGAAAGAAAACAGAGTAACTCCTTCAAGAGCGTGGACTTCAGATGCTGCTTTAAATATTGCCTATGCAGAGAGTTTAACAGGCAGAGCATGAAAGATCAGCGAGGATTTAAAAAAAAAAAAAAAAAAAAAAAAGTGCCTGAGTTTTATATTATTTTTTAAGTCAGCAGTTAGCATTCACTGCTGTTTAGCATATTGCTTGAAGTCAGAAAAAGTCAGGTTTTATACAGTGACCTGAGATCGTCTAATGGAGTCGCCGCTGCTGGAGATAGAGAGAAAACTTGCTGAAAGGAATGCAACCCAAGTGCAATCTCTCTCCAGGCGGTACTTGACACAGGGGTTCCTGGTTAAGCGTAAAATCTGCATGGTCTGAGTAAATGGGAATTCTGAAAAGGCCTTGTAACCTAACTTCAGAAAAAAGGCAAATCAAAAAGCAGAAACACACCAACCAACCCCACCTTTCTCAACCTGCAATTGCCAGCAAGAGACATTTGGAAACTGTTTCCCCCCCTCTTCCATTTCAAAGCAACAGAGACAAATCACAATTTAATCACAAGCAGCATGGTTCAAAAGAAGTCAGCTCATTTTCTGGCCAATTCTAACAGTATTAAAGCAGCAAAGATATTTCAGACCTTTCATCATTCAAAAACTACACAGTTTTGTTGTTTTGTTGTTATTGTTGTTGTTACAATTTATTATTAATAATTATAAGTATTAATAATAATTAAGTTTCAAACACGCTTACATGTTACACATTCACTCCGGTGTAATGACTTTGGCCAGCAACAAATACAAGAAACTTTACGATGACAATTACAGCAGCATTGGCAGTGCCTAAGTAATAAATCTGAGCTTGAGTATGAAAATTTTTAAACATTCTTCCGAGAAGCGACCAAAGTACTTCAAACTTCTTAATGCCAATGTGAGTAAAAGCCTGAACTGTAAGTAGGAGGGAAAAAAAAAAAAAAAAGAAGAAAAAGAAAAAAGAAAGTCTTCAAGTCTTCTGCTGTGCAATATTGTGTTAATTTGTACAAATGATATCTGAAGTACAAGAATATAGGAAATTACATTTTTAATGTCTGTTTTTCACGCCAAAAATCAAAACAGACATCCAGCCTTAACCCCTGCGTTTCAACACGTGAACAGTATTTTCTGGGCTGTCAAAGCTGAACAATACCAGCAGTTAATGGTTAACACACTATTCTTTCAAATCCTCATTCTTCTGCTGTTCTAGTTAAGCGTTTAAATTCCACACACCAGTCCTGAAGATCTGCAAGGTGATGTGCCCGCTGTTCCACATTCACTTCCCTAGTGGATGTAGCTTCACGGAACTACAGGAACATGGGACAGAGCCTTCACTGCTGCCAGATTAAGTTACTGCAGCCACTCCATGTAACTTATCATCCTTTTGGTCCAGCTTGTGTCCTGGGATGTCATTTTGTTGTAATTAAGCAGGGTGGGCTTGGACAGGCTCTTGCTTCCATTTGCCAATCTGATAAGCAAAATCATTTCTTCTTTTTACTTTCGTAGAAACTACATTAACCAAACAAAACCCAAGCATAACATACAACCAACTACTAGAAGCATGACCTTACCAAACCAGGACTAGAGTAATCACCTTTACCACAGGAAGAAAAACTCAGGACATCTGTAAACTTTCCAAGTCAACATTTACTCACAGACTGCGGTCAACAGTTTTGCTGAATTTGCCATCTAGAGAGAGAGTTTTCCTTCCACGCACTTCTCGCCAGCTAATCCAAACGCAGTCACAGGGGAATCTGCCTGATTCAGGATTTCAGATTGCAGTCATACCGTACTTGAGAATCTAAGTGACGTCTTGCTCCTGGGGGAGCAGTATTCTTCCATGCTCACACAGATCCAAGTGCTGATCCAGCAGGGCCTGGCACAACAGATGTTTTTTCATGAGGATGTGGCTTTCATGAAGAAGAGCTTTTAAAAAGAGCTTCTTTATCTGGCCTCTTCCCAAAACAAGAACAGAGATACCACGGTTCAGCATGGACATCATGACCCACAGAGAAAGTAACTGGCAGGAAACCACTTCACTTCTGCGCAGGGCTCCAGGCAGCATCCTCCAGGCTCACAGCACCCTTACTTCCAGCCAGTCTTCTGCTCCCGTATCTCATACCAGGCCATGCAGTCAAAAACGACAGCAAGGTCCAAGCAAGCAAGGTCCAAGGTGTCAGCACACCCAGCAGCAGCCCTTCCAGCTATACTGTCACAGACAAATTTGGCAAGATGCTGCTCATGGCCAGGTTTCTCTGTTCAACATCATCTCTGTGCAGCAGAGGTCAATACAACCCCTCGGAGACGCAATAGGAAAGTTCAGAAGTTGAAAGTCCCGTCACCACAACAGCCATGCCTTTGAATTTAACACAAAGGGAATATTCTTTCCTTATTTACTGCAGTATTTTAAGAAGTCTGGGTTTAGTAAAAAAGCACTAATTAAGTAATCAAAGTGAAATGAACAAAATGCAGTAAAAAACATAGCTTTCTGAAGAACTGTATTGCTCTCTACACTTAATCACAGACATATAAAATGCAAGACACAGCAGTCTTACAAGAAAGTCTTACAAGGGAAACAGGATCACAGAATTAGTGAATAAGCCTTTTGCTGCTCCTCTGTAAAGGACTGAACTTCTACCAAGTCCTGTTTAAATATGATTATTTTGTATCCAGAGAGTCCCCTGAAGGCCCCAGTTCGGGGAACTGACTGTATGACAAGCACTACTCCCATTAAAAGAACAAGTTACTAGCTCTTGTGCTGGCAAAGAAAAGACTGCAAATGTAAACTCTGGAGAGCTCAGAAAACATGAAGTCAGATATATTCATTTTAGAGCATCAGGATTTGTAAACCAATCTCATGATTCTGGGGCAAACCTACCTCTACTTTCCCAAACGCTACATGAGGCAGTACTGCCCACCAACAGGCTGCCAGCTTCTGGGACCCAGCTACCCGTTACCACCTCACCAGCAAAATGAATTTCCAGAGCTCTGAAGCCATTTCTTCCTCCAAATCAGATGAAGCCATTGGATGGATCTGTGCTGATAAAGCCTTTCTCCCTGCTCCTTTTATAAATAAGTTGTACCTTGTCAATTTGTTTCAGTTTTCCTCAAAATTCACAATTATTATGTTGCAGGACATTTGCTGTTCCTGGTGAAACAAACTATCATTTTGATTTCTGTTTCACAGACGGTTCTGCTGAAGTGATGATACGGAAAAACATTTGAGGGAAGAAGGGCTCCACACGTTAGCCAGGGCTAACCTCCAAGACTGCAGTCATACTGACACTTGAAAATATCCACGCTTCACAATGATCGATTCATGCAAGTTGGGAACAGGAGCTGAAGCCCAAGAAGACAGTTGCATTCGTGCATTCTGCCAATTCATTTCTTACCAGCTACAGAGGTAATCAGAGAATAAGAGTTTATCACAGTTCAGACACAGCACTACACCCACTGGAGAAACAGAGGGCTGCTTGCTTGCAGGACCCAGAGATGGGGACTTAGCTCCTTACATGTGAATGCAAGTGTATCAACAGATGGGCCTTAAAGATGTACTGAAATGATCCTTTAAAGTGCCACTGCAATTTCAAAACATTCTTTCCAATGGCAAGAGCACACCACATGGGAATGCCTTGATCCAAAAGCCATCGAAAATACTGATAACCTTTTCCTTGACTTTATTGGCCCTTGGATCAGAGCTTTAAAGAAAACAGATAGCGGCTCTTATAATTACTGAGAAAAGAATCCACAGAACCAATGGAAAAAAGTCCCTTTTTAAACCAATTTTTCCATATAAGGAGTATGGAATCTTCCTGTGAAGGGAAATTCCAAAACCAGGACCAAAATAAATACTGAAGTGGGATGCCAAGAAGTAGCAGTACAGGACTGATGTGAAATAGCCCATGAGCAAGTCCTTGAGCTGCAATTTGAAGAAACATAGCAATAAACCTAGGAGGCACATGCTACATCATTTGTTTTTGTTCCTATCCAATAGATGTTTTTATTCCAGTGCTTTTTTGCTTTTTTTCTTTTTTTCCCTGTTGTTTGTGTGTTTTTTTCTGTGGTTGTTTTGCTTTGTTTTTAAAAAGCTTAAAGCAATCTGCATGAGAATTTTACCTTCAGGAAATCTAACAGTTGGCCAGTACCCTGTGATCAGCTTACCTTGTTCAGAGAGAGAGGAAAAGGAGAAAGATGCCGGTAAGACTTGATCAGCAGCCCAGCAGGTCACAGAAACCCACCTTCTGGCGATTCGCAAACACATCACCCGATCAACAGGAAAAGCTACTTCTCCTGCACAAGGATCAGATCCAGCTCCTATTAGACCTGGAATATTTCTAGTGCAAGCACAGTCCCTGCCAAGCAGCCCCGCATCTGCCCTTTGGTACTGCCATTTGGAAGAACGCAGCGGATGTCAGGAGATGGTGTTGACAAGCGCTGATTGCTTAACAGCAACCAAAGCTCTGAACACTGACCCAACTCTGGGAATGCCCTAACCCTGCAGGGAGAAGCTGCACAAATGAGATGTGTGACATGACACTCACAAGTCCGCAAGAGAAAACTGGGTGGGACAGCACATTCCACTAGGAGACAACCGAGTTGTTTTAAATTACAGGATTTATATCTGCTATTGCCAACTAACACAAAGAACACAACAACACAATCAGGCAACTCTGAAGCATGCAGTTTCAGCTACAGTCCCTTTATACAGGCTAAGACATGAGGCCAAATTCAGCGCCCATCAAACCGCTCTGCTAAGCGATTTTTTGTCTTTGTTATTTACATCTGCTTACCACCTCCCTAACTAATCTTCTAAATTAAAGACATGCATTCTCCCTAAAAATGTAATGCACGTAAACTGAATTTTCTAGTGCAACGTACTATTCTGAATGCAACAGGAGTTACTTAAATGCAAAGCACACAATAACCAACTCCTACGTAACCTCATACAGGTTAGCAATGCACGATCATGTCCTCTGGTCACGTATTTAAACCACAGAAATTCATAACCAAATTAACTTTCTTATTAACCTGTCTCATCCTCCAAACTGCATTATCACCACATTACACTGATTTCTAAGCTGAAATGAAGCGATGAGTGAATTGTGTATGCGCCTGGTTAAGAGAACAAGATTCTTCACTGAGTATGTTCTCCAGCTAGGTAAGGGAGAGGAGAGCACAGCACTGTGATCGTGTGAAGCGTTTCACAACTAAGCGTTACAAAATTCTTTGCCTATCTACGGAGACAGAAGTGACACCGTCAGGTCCAGGACACTGACTACACCAAAGCTGGTCTGATTCAATAAGTCTTCTCCTCTTACTTTTTTCCTACTTGGAAAAAAACTAAAGCCTTCTACAATTGAAGCCTGTTACCATAATACAGCACTACAGGGGACAAAGTTAATATTTTTATGCATGGTTGACTTTCAAGTTTTCTGAATTTTTAAGTGCTTAACCATCAAGCCTTAATGTTCTCTAAGGGAATAACTCCGAGTCCATAGGAGTCTCTACATGGACTGCACTTAACTTTAGATCATAAACCAATTCAAAAAAAAAAAAAAAACTAACACCAACTGTCTGGCTGAAGTTTCCTCACGTCTGTTTTCAACAACTGTCTCTGTCAATGCTCTGTCAATATATCACACATCTGATACAACATCACAGACTGCCACGCTGAAAACCTGTTTTTCTGCTGTTCTTGCACAGAATCACAACTCTCAGGCCAACCTAAGTCTTCCAGATGATTTAGTTCATTTTTGTTTAGTTTTCAGGCCTAGTTTAATGCAGGTTTGCCTAGCACAGTTATTCATGTTATTCTACAGCAAGAGCAAAGGTTTTAAACTGCAGTCATAAAACTCATCATTACATACCAGCAACCTAATTAATTTTCTGCAATTAAATCTGCTGGAGCTCTGAAAGAACCTGTTGTATGGAGTGTGAAAGGAAAAAAAATCCTGCACCATGCAACACCTCTTAGTCCAAGTGCTTCCAAGAGTCAGAGTCATGAAACAGAAGTAACACCCTGGGTCCCAATGGAACTGTTCCAGGTTAGAGTGACCAGGGATTAGCCCTGCTCCAAAACAAAACCTGACAAGCTCTCTTTGGGACAGGGTTAGGACAAATAACCTAAGCTTCTTTCCTACACTCACTTCAAAGGCCTCTCTATATATAACTCAAAACAGCTGATCTCCTACTTCTAGCATTACTAAATATTCTCATTTTCTAGCACTTTTCTCCTCAAAAGGCACTCTCTCTTCCTAGCCTACCTAGATCTGCTGTCCCACCAGAATCCTTGGGAGAGAAGTGATGGAAGAGAAACCAAGAATCACAACCGCCTAATGAGCTTGAGCAATACCAAGCTTCATTTTAAATCCCTGATAATATTGAATGGGTGGAAATTGCATCAACCAGTAGATTACTTCCAGTCGTTTGCCAGAAAGAAGTCCGATTTGGCAAGCTGCAGCTGGATAGACTGGGTTGTTAGAGTGCGTTGGCAGCTCCACAAACAGCACTGAACTCAGATAAGTTTTGGGCCATTTTCAGGTCTTGGTCCTCTTACCACAGAACAGGAAAGGATGACAGAAGAAACAAGCAGAGCATATTGACAGAGCATTAAGCACCCTATTAGGAGACTGTTTCATCCACGGCATTAGACCCTTGTATTAAGCTACTAACGAGTTACTTACATAGTAGTTTCTGATTAAAAATAAATAAATCACACTGATTCATCAACTGATGGCCACACAGTGAGTTGCAAATATTTCTACTGCTTGTGTTGGCTCTTCACATAATTGATGCGCCTACTCAGATTTGTCACGTCTGCTAGCAGAAGTCAGCGTGCTGCTGCATAACCCGCGCGGCGCTGGGGTCTCCAGGATCACTTAGTGCTGCTGATCCCTTGATCAAAAGGAAAAACAAATGAAAGAATGAAAACAGACAGAAAAAGGTGCTGTCGCTGGTAGGAGATACGGAAAAACTCCCGCACAAGAAGTGACTAAACAGCTAAGAATGCTTTATTTTGAGACTAAGGTGGAGGAATAAGAACGTAGTCCTGAAGAGGGCACAAAGACAGCAGCAGAGAAGGAGCAGAGTTTGTTTTATGAGTGCACAGCACGAGGCAGCAGATTTGGGATAAGCCCATCAGTTTTCCCCACACCTTAACCTGCGGCGCGCTGCTGCCAGCTGCCCTGCACAGAGCCGAGGGGGCAGAAAGGAGAGGAATTAACGGGAAGCCCACCGCGGGCTGCTGCGCACAGGGGCGCGGACACTGACAGATGAAGACCCCAAAGCCATACGATATTCCCCGAGCTCCGTGCCCCCCCCAGCCCCTTCCTGGCGGCGTGAATTGGGGGCAGAGCCCGACAAGGCGCCCCACGCTGGGACACACGGGCAGGGCTGGCCCACGGCAGGAAACCCCCGCGGCGCGCGGTCCCGGCGGGGAAGGGGCTTGCTCTCCTCTCTCCTCTCTCCCCCGGCGCTGCCTCGGGGAGCAGCGACCCCGAGCGCGGCCGCCCCACCTGGCCGGGGCTCGCCCCCCCGGGCCTCGCCTCTCCCCTCCTCACCTCAGGGCGCCGGCGTCCCCCGGCGGCGCAGGTCCCGCGGTGCCGCCGCGGGGCGGAGGAGGCGCAGGGCGCTGCGGGAGGCTGGCACCGCCGCGGCCTCCGGCGCATGGGAGGCGGCGCCCGCTCCGCCGGGAACCTGCCTCGGGTCCCGCGGCCGCGCTCCGGCGTTCCCGGGGCTGAGGGACAGCCCCCGGCCGCCGCGCCGCGCCTCTCTGCCCTGGCTCCCGGCTGCCTCCGGCGCCAACGCCCGCTCCCGGCCGCCACCTGGCGGCTGAGCCGCCCGCGGGGCGCGCCCCGAGCCCAGCCCAGCCGAGCCGAGGCGCGGTGCGGAGTGGAGCGGAGCGGAGGGGCCTGGCCGCGCCCCGGGAGCCGCCCGGGGCCTGAGGCAGCGCGGCCGCGGCGCCGACGTGCGGGGGGGCGGGCCCGGCATGGCGGGGTTGGCCCCGGGGCTGAGACCCGAACCGCTGGATACCGCCGAGAGCGGGGATGAGGAGCGGTTGTGGTCACGTTTCAGTCAGCACCTGAAGGGAAAGGTGGTTGTGCCGCTCTGGTGCTGCTTCGTGTTAAGCATACCAAACCTGAAATCCCTCGGGGTACGTTTATTGAACACCGCAGTAAAGCATCCAGCACGAGCTCTGACCTTAGACCCAGACAGGCATCGGCCACGGTTCACTGCAACATTCAGTTTTATGCTTTTTTACGACAAAATCTATTATTCTTGTGCTGGAATGGACCCAGCCAGGTGAACCCATTTGCTTTTAAAACACATTGAAATAGGTTGCTTTTCCTTGGCAACATTTTGGGCTCACTTACCACTTGAACCTAGGCAAACCACTAAAGACAAAGTGCTGACTGTGCTATTCATTGCAAATACATAAATAAATAGATTTTAAAAAATCAATTTCCAAGCCCACGTATAGCAACAGGCACTCAGCAAAAGATCAGCTGTGGAAAATGCACTTTCCCATGCATGTTCACCAGGCACTTGCTGCAGCACAGCACTCCCAAGCAGTTTCAGATGCCCCGTGGGCACCGCAGCAGATCTTGGCTGTAGAAAGACAGCTGTAGACAGCTGTATGTTAAAGGTTTGCAGGGCTTGCTCACAGGCAAAGAAAGGCTGTATTATAATGCTACGAAAAGGCTGGTTATGCTACCTCCGAGAGACAGAGGTCTCACCTCTAGTAGGTAAATGGGTCTGGAAACCACAGGCCTAGAGAGAATTCTTCTAGTCCCTCCTGAGCAATGCTGCAGCTTGGTAACAGGTAACCTGTACCTGCGCTTCAAAGCTAGGCTGGAGCCTGCCTGGCAGTACTAGACTGCAGGAAGCAAATGCTGCACTGCTCTGGCCATGATATAATGCAGTACATAAATTATTGACTAACTACTGAGCCAGGTAGCATGTGAGCAAGAGTGGCTCTGGCAGCTTACAGTACTTTAGTT
This sequence comes from Aythya ferina, assembly GCF_964211825.1. Lineage (NCBI taxonomy): Eukaryota > Metazoa > Chordata > Aves > Anseriformes > Anatidae > Aythya > Aythya ferina. The sequence continues at coordinate 16,923,854 of NC_140307.1, read as the reverse complement.
CTAATCTCTGCTACGGATTAGATGTTCCACTTCATCTGCTCCACCAATTACACAACTACTGTTTGTTACAGGGAGAGACACAACTGTGGTCAGATGGACTAGAGGCAAGGGTTTCTTTTCAGGAGCGAAGACCTAAGAACTTAGGTATCAATAAATTAACAAGTAAATTAATTCCACACACTGGGATTGCTCTACTTGAGGCAGTTCCTAACTCTTGATACTGGGGAAAGATTATTTGAACTGCACCGGTCTGAAAATTAGCTACCTAGCTGTATCAGCCCTCGGGGAGGAGGACTCGCTTCTCTATGAAGGGAAGCTGAACTGCAATAGCCTGCACACTGGCAGTCCCAGAGGCCTGCTCTGCTGGATGCTAATAGTATCCAGTGGAGTTGGAGTCTGACATTCATAATTTTATTATATTAAAGCACAGGGCACAAGGAGACCTTCTGACAAACCAAGGAACATAGACTCATCACCGTTTTCCCTTCCTCTTGTAGGATGCCTTTATTCTCATTTCCCTAATATCTCTGTTGTTTTCTGTTTGGCTTTCGGAATGATTGTTCCCTCCCAAGAGCTAATGCAGTGTCCTATCTTTCACCCCTCCACCTCCTCCTCCCTTTTTGCCTGATGAACTGCTCAGAAGAGCACACATCGTGTTTTCTCAGCAGTGTAAGAGGAAGTTGTTGTCATGCTGCTGTGGGGGAGAGGAGCAGTTCTTCCCACACCTTATCTGTGCATCAGAGCAGCTGATGCTAAATTTGTTCTTAACAATTGCAGAGCTAGGAGTCTCATTAGACTGCAATGTTATCTGAAGTCTTTCATAGTTTACATAACAAATGCGGCTGTGTACAAAAAATTAATGTGAACACACACACATTCAGGCTATGTCTCCTATTTTCTTCCAGATGGACCTGAAGGGCATTATGAAATAGCATCATTATTCCTAAAAGAGAGCAAAACATGAATCCTTGGAAGAAAAGAGCATCCACAAGGAGTTTAATTTTTTTTCCCCCTGCAGTAATCCACAAAGGAGATGCTTCTTTAAAGCTTTAATCTATTATCACAAGATGTAGAAAATAATGCATTTGATGAAAATGTAGGAGAAATCCAAATCACCAAGCAAAGAAAGATCTGGGTGAGGACAGGAATGAACTTATTTGATCATTTGTTCAGTATGTGGTGATCAAACCACATCTTGTCTCCCAGTGCATAGGCAAAGATAGCCACCAGCTCCACTTACCCAGCAAGCTGCAAAGGTTTGCGATGCAAGGGATATTGGAGTATTTTTTACTTTCAACGCTGCAAAACTTCCCTGCTCAGGAGACAGTTCTCTGGCCAGCTGCCACTGTAAAAGAATAGGAAAATATTTCAGTTGGTTTAATTACGTAGTGCTACTTTGCAAATTCAGACAGATTACAGCATAAAATGACAAAACTGGCAGGCAGATAATAGGGCAGAGCAAGGGTCTCCATCCTGTAGAACTCAGCTGCCTCTTGCTAGTCAAGAAGAAAAATCTTGCACTAATAACAGGAATGACTGTGCATAAAATTCCCCATTTAGATGAGGAAGGAGAGAACTTGAGAAAGATCAGATTGTAGCAGAGCAGGAAGTAACATTTCCCTTCCTTGCCTCATTTCAGCCACATATTTGTTTCAATACTTCTTTCTGTGAGCCACTGATTGGTGCAGTGAGCTCTTTCTGCTTCATTTCCTTCTCTTTGTGAGAGCAGGTGTCAAACACCGCAGAGTTAGAGATTTGCTACCTGGTATATGGAAGACAACGTCACATTTGCAACAGGTCCAGCACAGGTCAGTGGTGCAGTTAAGGCATGGAAAGTACCTATTACACAAGCTTTAGATTCTGAGACAGAAGGGGGGAGGAAGAGAAGCAACCAGCAACAGGAAAGAAAGAAAACAAACACATACAAAATAATAATAATAATAATACAAAATAAAGAAAACAAACATGTACAAAATAAGAAGAAGAAGAAGAAGAAGAAGAAAATAAATAATAAAATTATTATTATTATTATAAAATACATGGAGACATCACCTACCTGGTGACCTGGAGAAAAACAGTGTAAGTTTACAAAATTCTCTCTCCACCCCTAGATCAGTTTCTCTTTAAGTAGGAGCACTTAAAAGAGTACATGACACCAAAGGAATAGTAACTCAGTTGCATATTAGCTACGACAAACAGCAGTAATTTTGTAATTCACACCCAGAAACTATGTTTAGAAAAGCCTCCATTTTATGTCCCCTATCTGTTCCTTTCCCCAATAACAGGAGGTCCTCCTGCCTGTCAGATCCTTCTCTGAGAACAGAGATGCACAGAAAATGTAAAGCTTTTCAGCTGGTCTGTCACGCTACAGAAACAGGAGAACAGAGCTGAGTTACATTTATTTTACTTCACCTGAGGGGATGAGTTCCAGGAATGGCACTTCCCTGTGAGCTGCAGCTCTGCTGGGCTGCAGTCGGACTGACTCACTCAAGGAAAACTCCATGAGAGCACAGCAGAGCAAGTTCACTTTCTAGCCATACAAAAAAAGGACTTCCTGCTTCCTCCTCGACACCTTTTGGTCATACCAGAGGACTTCTCCATGTTCTGGGTAAGCACCAGCTACACAGACCATATCACTTGCTCTTACTACTGTGCTACGTATAAATAACTCAGCACAGTTTTCTTACGGGAACTTACTCACTAGCTTTTTCTTTTGACAAACACCATCTTTTGTCCCTTCGAGCTAGTCATACAGAGTTTGTGTCAAATAACCTGTCTACACACGTTTCCTGCTTAAGCCTTCCTTTTAGAACACCTTCCTCAGAGCAGGAAACACAAGCAGAAGGATACATGGATTTAGGTGAAGCAATAACACGCGTTTAGAAAACATGAGAATCATTCAACCAAGTGGCCTTTTCTGTTTGTATTCCTTATCTTCATCTAATTGTAAGACTGTAGACCTACAGCACACAGCACATGCTGTTCTACATTTATTTCCCTTTGTTGTTTCTCAGCTGTCCAATTTAAGCTTTCTTTTACTGTATCTGTAACTATAATACATTCTAACATTTACACATGGAGAGAGACTTGGCACAACACTGGGTGCAGTCTGTCTGCTGTCAGAGGAGCACTCTCCAAGTGAGCCTACCCTCTTCAGGAGCTGGGAAAGCTGCATTGCTTTTTTTACAGCTTCGCTTCCTCTGAGAACAGCTGTGCACAGCTCTAGGGCTATTGATAACTGTGAAATAACTGCAGGATTAGGCCGCAGTGTTGGGGCAGCATTAGAAACCTGCTCCTAACTGACTAGAGATCCCACAGTAAGTGGGCGCAGAGGGGGCCCAAGCAACAAAGAAACAGAGCAGCAGGGAAGCAAGAAGCCCCTGGGCTAGGCAGCTGTGCCCACAGGCACTTAATAAAGCCATGGAGAAGAAGTTAGAGCACAGGCCTTGGGCCTTAGAAGTAATCACAGATTTTGGCATCCTTCACAAGCTAGAAGCTGCAGATGTCCGCTCACCACCAATCTTTGCCAAAGACATCTTTGTTTCCTCTATATGCAAAGGGAGAGTTACAAAGACCCGAGGATAAGATTCAAAGCATCCTGCGTGCTAAGCAAAAAGCAGCAACAAAGGAAATACTGAGCAGAAAAGTGGTTGTAAACTCCCAGCTCCCTCAAGATGCTCTTAAATCAGGCCTCTGCTGGTGGGAAGGTACAGACAGCCCTGCTTGCAGTGCACACATGTAGTCGTGCTGGCCACAGTGGGCAGCAAATGGCTTGAAGCTTCCAGAGAAGCTCTGCAGGCAAGATACCCACCTCTGGTAAGCACCACGGAGACGGTTGCGGCAGAATCCATGCACCAGTCCTCCTTGTTCTGCTCCTCATCACCCACCACAAGTTTGTGCTCTTCTCTGTGCTGCAGCTCTACAACTGAGCCTTCTGGCTCGTGTGAGAATATCTGAATGACAGCGAGGAAGTGGCTCTCCAGCATGAGTTTTGACCCTTCTGGGTAGAGAATGCGAGACACACTGTCCGGGCAAGTCTCTGGCACATTGGCTGCCTCTGTGAAGTTATTTGCTGATTCAGAGGTGTGAAAATTCTACAAAATGCTGCGGAGGCAATGGCACTGCTTGTGGTACTGAAACAGCATGGACTCCTCCTGGGTCGATATGACTTCATAAATATTGACTTTGGATAAAGCTTCTGACACAATTTTGGTGTTGGGCTTTGTTTTATTTTATTTTTTTTCCTCTCCTTTTTCCTTCCAAGTGGGTTCCCAGAGCTAATTTGCTTAAGGCAACATACATGACACAAGAATAAGCCCTTTGAACAGTGATGCAAGTGCTTGGTCATGAAATGAAAAAAGGCAGGCCTATTGTTAGTTGGGATTTCATGCTTTGTTTGATTTACTCTGGATTCTTTGTCACCTCACTGCTATTCTTGCCAACACATCTCAGAGGGCTATTGATTAAGGGCCAAAATACCGTTTTCAAGGCTCTTCTGACTTTTACGCTTATCAGTTGTTGTTTTCTCCCCCCTCCATAGAAGCAATAGGCTTTTACCCATCAATCTTTTTACTCAGTAAATCATCTAAGCAACAACTAGCCACATTCTAGGCCCAAATCTTTTCTCATTTGCAGCAGCATGAAAATTAAAGCAATGTAACTTCCTTCAGTGAAATGATTGCTATGCAGTTATTAGGTGTAGCATACTCCAGAAAGGTATTGCTTTCCTCCCTGTGACATGAATATAATTGTCTTAGTGTGCTAGTACATGTGTTCACAGCCACAACAGGCCCAACCAACACTAACACACGCTTCACCCAGTGGATGCACAGGAAAGCCCTGATCCAGTGCAAAAGTGATAGGAAGTTACAGGTGAAGACAAGTACACCAAAGAACTGTTTTCTTGCTTTAGAGGGAAAGTTGGGCACTTTTTCCCCTAGAAAAGCACTTCAGAATTGCCTTAGTGTTGAACACGCCTAGATGTTTTGCTGAATCAGGCACAAATTTCTACTCCTTTATTCTCAACAGAGCAGGGCTAAACCATGAGAAGAGGGCAGGCAATAACTACAATAACTACATCTGAGAAAACAAGAGACTAAATGCAAAATAAGGAACGTAGCTGTGCTCTTCTTTGGCAAGGGCCAAGGTAGTGTGGTAGGCTCCAGCAGTATTTCCAGGAATGCAAGAGTCAAGGATTTAATATTCAATTTGTACTCATTATTCCTTGCCCCTGCATTTCAGTGCACATTACTGCACTTATGTCAGACACACACACACTCCCCAAACTGAACTTGCCTTTCCATTTTGGAATAGAGGCTGTTTCCATGCAGCTTTTATCCACAACATTACCCACTTTTTGGATTTACTGATTAAAGTTATCTGAAAACCACTGCTGCTGAGAAAAGATTTAGTATCCATACCCAAACACTCACTGAATGTCTAACCTGGAGATCAATATCCATGGATTCAGGTTGTGTGATGAGACACTTGAATACAAGTCACTGGCAAGAGCACTCCTGTCATCATTTTTTGTCGTGCTGTCAGCTGGCAACTTGATGCAAAATAGTTTAATATGTGTATCAGCAATTCAGTCAGGATATTAATTTGAAGCAGAAGAGAGTTGTTTACAAAAAATAAATAAAAGGCTTATGGATGATGTAAGTGCTGAGCTATGGGCTTTCTTCCCCATGCAGTGAACATGCCTAGATGTTTTTCCCCTGATTCATGAAAACAGTTGGACCATAAGCAACCTGTGTACTGATCTGCAGGCAAATCTTATGTCAAAACAGTGGTCTATCCCCAAAACATTTTCAGTACATCAGGAACAGCATGAAACAAAAACACTGCTGTTGCCCCCTCCCCTGTACCTCCTGAGCATTAACAGGTCTGCATCATCTTTTACTCTCACTGGAGGGTGTTAACCCTCATCCCGTCACACTTTCCATTCTGCACCGAGGAGAATAAAAGAGCAATTGAACACTGTGTACTGTCTGAATTAGCAGGTTATTAAAAAGAGAAAGAGGGAAGACAGTGGAAAATGGACGTGTGTTCAATTTCACGTTCTAAAGAGAAGAATTTTTAAGGATGAGGCACGTGTCTACAGCAGTTCATGGAGGGTATGTACAAATCATCCTTCTACATAAATGGTCATGGCCAAGACTATCCAGCTGCTTTGTAACATACTTCTACTCTGAAAAGTTGTATTTACAGCCAAAATGCTCTGAGCATAATGTGAACAAGATTTTACCCTGTCCACTGCAGAAAGAGAGAGTTGTTTTGGGCCAAAATACCAAGACATTCCACATAACTCACAAACGCTATTCCCTCATCTAATAATCCTGCCTCAGTAAAGATTCTTAAACCAGAGATTCCTACCCATTTGTTTTTAAAAGGACTACCAGTGCAGTAACTACAAGTGCTAACACAGTTGAATATTTTCTATGCTAGAGATTCAGACTGTACATTTAGAAATTTATATCAGCACTACATAATTTAGCAGCTATAGGATCCACAATCTCTAACTGCCTAACATCCAACAGTTTAATCAAGTCTGGTTAACCACAAGTGACAAACAATTCTTGTACAAAACACAGACTTGCTTTTATTTCAGTTCAGGCTATTAAGAAATATTAAGCTATAATGAATTGTTAAAAGCCTGCTTCTTCTCTTTATTCAGCTTCAGAGGTGCAAAATAGGTTGCCAGTAGAGTTTTCTTTTTATCTTCCTCCAAAAATCTCACACAAATAGCAGATATTTCATAGCAGGAAGAATCTTTTCCCTGAGATAGCACAGCATAGTTGAGCTGCTATAGCAATGCCGAGAGGCGCAGTGCCTCCAGCCACACTGTGTTTCTTTCATCTTGTGCAGAGCCCCATCTACCTCCAGCCTGTCCCCTCCCCATGCATGGCACAAGGAGAAGCTGTCAGTGTGAAACTTGCCCCAAAGCTGGGCTTCAGTCAGAGCCGGGCTCCACACAGCCAAGGGCTGAGCACCAGTGAGAGCCCTCCCAACAAGCACCTGTGCAACAGAAAGTTAACTGCCTCCTCTCCCCTCTTCTCTAGAAAATAAAAAATTATCTGACCTTATAAAAGCTGTAGTTTCTAAAACTTGAATCATCTGCGACAGTGAAATAAAGAGAGAAACAAAGGGTATGGGGAGGAGACAGATAAGATTTTGCTTCATTTGAAGAGTAACATGAGGATAAATTAGCCAGCCAGAACTCATCTGTTGTCTTCCTTTGTGCATAATGTAAACAGAACCCAGTTCCCTTCGAGTAGATGGTCTGTAGGTTCCAAGCACTTTAAACGGGGGATGAGCACATGCAAGCACAATTGAATGAAGACATTGGGGCTTTTTTTTTTTTTTTATATCATCTCAGTGGAGGCACATTGTTAGGGCTAGTGTGTATTACATAGCACACAATAAAACACCCAAACTCTGCTTCACTGATCTACCTTCCCATAAAAACCTCATTTACACAGTATCAACATCTGCTTAGCAGAAGGACAATTACACAAGTATGTGTATATACATATGCGGACACACATAGGATCCCATTAGATAGTCTCCCATAAGTTTCAAAGAAGTGAATAGAAGTAATTAAACATTAAGAATTGTTTTGGAAGGCATTCTGCTCATCTTGGAGGAGCACTTTAGAGACGTTTAGAGAGTAAATGTTAGCCTCTTCACTACCAAATATCTCCAACTGCCAAATTCCTTGAAGTAGGCACTGCTATTTTTTCTCAGGAAAAAATATTTCCTTATGCATTTCAGCTGCACAGAGAAGAAAATAAGTTTACATGTAGCTTTGAACAGATGTTTATAGACACAAAAGAAGAAAAATAACTTTAGAGCTATGTAGCAGTTTTTCTATTTATAGTGTTCCTGCATGTTAAGTTTACAGTTCCTGTAGTTTATTGCAGTTTTGTGGGATTAATTAAAAACCTCCTACAAAATCAGATAAACAAGAGAAACGGGGGGAGAGAAACTGTGTGCTTTATGTGCTGTTTATACATCTTCAGTGAAGTCTGTCCCATGTATACAATCAAACATCTGTGAAAAGTCTGCATTTTGACCAAAGCAATCACTCTCTGCATTCCAGTTTTGGTAGCTGGTTCTTTTACTTGCATGTGTTGTGTACTGTGTGCATGCACAAATATGTGGCTTGGGCATACTTCTCACAAATGAAAGAAAAAAGTGAGACACTTTACATGACATTTTGTTAACATAAAAGCCAAAAAAACTTCAGTCCATACCACGTAGACAATTAATGTTTTAGAAACTTCCACTCTGAGATTCTATAGGAATTAAGTAACCTTTGTAAGTCGTATGTTATAGCTACCTTGATGTGAGAACGAATAATCACCTAGATCATATTTACCCTCTACATTTGTGTAGAATCTTCCAACATACGAGATGATCCAAATGCAATGAAATCAATTAAGAAATACAATGTGGATTTCAGCCAGCTGGACCAGAGCCCTACACTCTTAGCAAGAAGCAACTTATATTCAATTAGCATTATATATATATTTGTTTTAAACAGAAAGATTGGCCCATGATTACCTAACAGCTAATATTCCTCAGGGCTCTAAAGAAGAGCACAGTTTGTTTCCCAGTTGATTTAACTCCATCTGTTGTGAAGTTATTCATTTTGGTAACTTACACGTTTCTCTTTCTGATGGAATGAGGCATTTCACTCCTCTCAGATACAACTTGCAACACACAGAATACAGAATAAACTGTATACCCATATACCCCTATATACCCATAAACTCTGAGTGAAACCCCACAAGCAACATCCTTGCCTTAGGACTTTGAGACCTGTGAGATGAACTAAATATTTCAGGCCAACTTCACTGCTGAGTTAAGAGAATCATACCAATAAAGAAGGGAAATCTTCTGGCTGAGAAAAAAAAGGAGTCTGCCTAGTCCTCCATCTGTTCAACAGACAGATGCAAAGAGCTGCAACGAATTCTACCTGTTCATGTCTCACTTCTCAGATTTGAGTTGCGTCCACATGGATGGCAAGAATTCCACATCTACATTCAGTGCCCATCACTTCACTGTGGTAAACAGAACAGAGTAAAACATCTTCACTGAGCGAGTATCCATGTGCAAGTCAGTTGTGCAATTTAAAAGGAAGGCAGCATGTAAAAGAATGAGAAAATTTTATAGTAACATGAAGTCAGCTATTTGTATAACACATTTTAGATACTCCTACCTGAATAAAATAATTTTTCTTGTCATTTAGAACAAAAGATAGATTTTTTTTAATTTAAAATTTTAAAGATTATTTTTGATGTCATGCTGCAAAAAGATGTTGCAATTCCCTTGATCCTGTATGAAACTACCACATTCTAAAAAGATGCCATAACCAGTACAAGAATCTGCCTCTACTAATGATGTGTTCCTACAGTAACAGAAATTACAGTTCTCCAGTCTACCATCTCAGTACCAAAAATACCGTGTATTATCTTACATAACTACCAAGTAGATTGCAGTAAAACAGACTGTTTAAATGGGTATTAAATTATCTCCAAGCGATTTGGGTATTACTTTCCATTATTATGTAATTTACTTCCACTATTTCTTTAGCAATCACTTCATCTTTTGGAACATTGTGAAGCTCAGAGCCAGAGACATAACTGGATCAACACCCTAAATTCCATACTGCACCACAGAAGCATCAATAGGTCTTGCCTACCTTATGAAGTATTCTTCCAAGGCTCAATATTCATCTATTAAGAAAACCTTTTGAAAGTTTAACATTTTCTACTAAAATTATGGATACAAGTTCAACTGTGAGAAAGCTAGAGAAAAACCTATATATATATATATATATATATATATTATGCACGCTGTCTGCACAGTGAGTCAGAGCCCAAGCACAGCTTGTCAACACAAGTACCTAGAGCCAAGTCATAACCTCTACTTTAAGGTGTGGATTAGATGAAAGGATTAGAAAACATGTTACAATGTCCAGAAATCTGTCAGAGGGAGGGAGAGATCTTCAATCTTAAGTAGCACTATGCTCTGCTTCCTACGTTCCTAGGGTATTGTGCATTTGTGGAATCCAGGTCACAATGGGACATGAGCTGGAGCAGAATAGTTGCTGGAGACCCTGGCTCTGCACATTTTTGATGCATCCATAGAAATGCTCTGCAGAAGCAACTCAGTAAGCTACAATGCTTTTTTTTTCCCCCCCCTACCTGCCCAAACTCACAGCTGCCTGGTATGTGCAATGAAGAAAATGAAGCTGCTCAGCCAATGCACTGTATTTTGGATGGGACAATCCCATGCATACTTTGAGACCTAGAGAATTTCCTGACAGATTATGAAATAATTAGTTGGCCAGAGATCCAGCTCTGGGCCCATTCTGTAGGCAAACTTTATTCCCTCACAATTTCTGACCAAAGCTGGATAGAAAAGCTGTTTTCTTTCCCCTTAGGGAAACTTGATAGTTTTAAGATTGCAGGGTTTCCAATTTAATTAATTTTTTTTTTTTTTTAAAGTGAAACATAAGTTCCCTATTTGTTTATTCTGTATTTCTCGTTTTCTCACTTTTGTCCTACAGCAAGGAGTCAGGGGGAAGAAAGGTTGGGAAAGGAAGAGAGGATGACAGCAATCCTCTGCTCCCACCAATCTTCAAGTATTTCTTAAAAACCGTTTAATAGGAGAAAAGGTGGAGATCAGTAAGAAAATGTGTAAATGCAAAAAATGCCTTTTTCTAATTGCTAAAATAACCCAAACTTAACTCAGAAGAGAGTGAAGATTCAAACTGTAAAGTCCAATCCATCAAAGTCATGAAATACAAATAATTATACAGAGGTTTTGGAATTCCAAGATTACTGTTAGTACAAGGTTAAACCCAGCTCCAAAAGAACTTCTTCAGCAGGTGGAAGAAAACTTACCAAAAAACTTTCAATAACCTGAAAAAATAATGAGGCCTTTTCAACTTGGCTGACACCAGATAGAAATGTTTTGGAGAAGAAAAAAAAAAAAAAAAAGAAAAATGCTGACACAATTCAGAAGTAATTCTTCTTTATGGTCACAGTAGACTGATGCAGCATGTATTATAGTGTGATAAGGGATCAGAACTTCAAGCAATGAAAAAGCAATGGAATTGCAATGTTCTGAAATTATAAGACTTAAAGCAGAAGGATTAAATACAATTTGTGACAAAATTATTTTTAAGACATTGTTGAGGAAAAAGAACAGACTTTCAGGATGTAGTACATTGTCTTTTAGACCTATTCCAAAAACACTGATGACTTTTTGTGCCTAAAAGCTGAAAAATTACTTCAGTGGTCACTAATGTAAAAAAGATGCAGAAAACCAAAGGTGGGGCAAATAAGTGGAATCAGATGCAGACAGTTTCATGGTAGGTGCAATGACTTTTAGGTTATTTTAATCAGATTCATTCTGACTGATATCAGTTTGGGCGTCAGTACCAAGTTACCTTGGAAAGCTCAATTGTAAGAAGTGCTAAAGTCACTGTTGTTAAAAATTGAGAACATTGAACTTCAATTGCTAAAAAGGTCTGACACCTCCCAGAGAAAAATCCCCAGTATCTTGCAAGATTAGGCATTTCAGTGGATATATGTTTTTCAAATATGCAAAGATAAGGTCTTTTTTACCTGGTGGTAAATGAAGTTCCATACAACTTCTACTGTTGAGAGATCAAAACATGAAATCAAGAGCTTCTCATCTAGGTAATGAAAGGCATGTTAGGCTGCTAGCTAGAGAGAGAAAAAAAAAAATCTTTAATAAAACTGTAACTAACCTTTGTTAAATATTTTATTTTTAAGTGGTATTGTATGATGACAAGGACCTCCTGCCCTGGCCTGCCTACTTGTTTTCTCTGTCAGAAGCTTCTGCGCCTTGCTGAATTTTGCACAATAGTATGCTTTGCATTGTTCAAAATTGATTCAAGATTAATTAAATCTCAGCAGTGATTGATCTGTTGCGAGCATCTTTTTTTTTTTTTTTTTTTTTTTTTTTTTGGCCAGGAAGTACAACAGACTAGTACTTCAGAAGCATTTATCTTGGGAGTGTTCTGTGTATACCTTGTTCAGAATTGAGTATTGCCTAAACATTCAGAAAACTGTCCAAGCAAACACAGTTGGTCTTCATCAGGTTCCACAGGACACCCAGCCCATCTGTGGAGTACAGGACAGCTTCTTGAAGACTGCCTGCTCTCCTACTGCACCAAGCTCCTGTCCAGAAAGATGGGTCTTTGAATCACACAGCTATGGGCAACCAGAAACAAAGAACAACAATTCAGAGCAACACTTGGATGATATTGTACCTTGCTGGGTCCAACTGTAGCAATATCACCTGGGAAAAAGGTCACTGCTCAAGTACAGCAATAACTCAAAAGCCCTCCTCACTTGCTTCACTGTGAAGTTACAGGAAAACCCAGCAAAGACCATCTGCCCATCCTTGCTCAGGGCAGATTAAGATTATGATCATGTACAGACATCTTCCTTATACATTTCATAGTTGCTTAGACAAGAAATAAAATGTGGACCTCAACCTGCTGTAAGAGACCCTTCAACAGCACACAGCTTCTTTTTGTAGCCCAGAATAGTTTATAAAATACAAAATCTTGATATTATTACTCTTCTGTCTTATCAGACAAGATTTGGAACATGCTACAGTTAGAAGCAAATACCTTTGTAATGGAAAGAGGAAGAGATATCTGTCTGTGTCTGTTTTTACAAAGAGAATGGCTATTGTATGAAGATGGTTATAGACTTGGAAAACTATTAATATTCTTTGATGGGGAGATCTGATACAAAGAACCTATATAAAAAAAAAGAACATAAGCCTTAACATTAGCTGTTAAGAACATTCCAGGGAATAATAACTGCAGGAGATAAGGAAGCCTAAAATAAACACCAAAATCTGTAGTGCATCTAGGAACACCCTTCACCACAGGAAAAAGGAAAAAAAAAATAATCAAAACGATCTCATATCAGTGGATTTTTTTCACAAGGTGGAAGAACCATCTCTTCCTGGAGTGATCTTGACCTGATCCCAAACGCTGCTCAGTTTGGCTGTCCAAGGATGGTTCATTTACGAATGAACTCTAGGGAATATGAGGTACACACCATCCAAGGTTATCCTAATTCTGCACTTTCAAGGCTTCTGTGAGACTGAGGGAACTCGTGGTTCATGACAGAAAATCAACACAAAATAGAGTCTGCATATAACTTCATCAGATTTACTTCATCAGGTTTTTGACTCTCCCTTAGAAACATTTCCCTACACAGAATCCAAAAGCACTCTAGATACTCTTCTGTTTTGTTTTTCCTGGTAGCTTGGCCTGTGGACCCATCAGAACCACTAGGAAGGGCCTCTTAGCTCAAAAGAGAGCTAGAGAACTTTTCCATGGTATTCTGAAGAGTAGCTAACATCTGTTACATTCACAACACAATTAGTAACTTTTATAAACACACAAACCCCAACATTTTAAATCCTTAAGGCAATGCACAGGGTTGTGAGAATCCCACTTTGACACTAAGCACTCTCACGCTTCTCTTCATGACAGGGTAACAAGGCCAGGAATATTTCTCAGAGGGCTTTTTTCTACTGAGGAAGATAGAAAAGCTGAAAGTGACAGCAGATGGAGTGAGAAGAAAGAAGTCTCCCCTAGACTAAGTAACATAAAAAAAGATTCTTCTGCTCCCTTCTATAACATAGAAGGCTACAAAGGTGTCTGTTCTATTGAAGACATTCACACCTGCCTACACCATTTTGCTTGGCTCAAAGCACATTAGCAGCATGTCATGGGAAAGAGGAGCACTTACAAAGCCCAGCTGTAGTGTAATAAGGTGAGTCATGATCCAGATATGTATCGATGACAACCACACACCTCTGTCTCCAGAAATGCCAGAGCACCAAGTAGATGAGAACTGCAGTCCCCTAAGTGCTGAAGGATAAATTAAAAAGTAAGTCAATCAAACATATGTGACAGAACAAATCTGTAGCAGCCTCTTCCCCTATTTCATTTCCCATGGACACATTTTCATCCAAGGTCTGATGCTGCCTAGAAAGCTTCTGCCAGCTCATCTTGAGCAACCACCATCCAGTTTGACATAGGGAAAAAAATAAGTTCCTAGATGTTGAAAGCTTTCAAGGGCACCAACATTAATGGTTAACTCTTGCTGAAGCAGCCCCCATTTCTTACTCCTATGTTTCCTTATGCTTTTTTCCATGTCTACTCTCTCATGAGGGAAAATGCTTTAAGAAAAATAAAATGTATTCATACGTATCTATACACACATGCACACACATACACACTACTCCTAATCTTGCCATTGCTGCAACACTTTTAGTTTTGGAAAAAGGGAGCCTGGACTTATTTTATCATGAAAAGCTGATTAGATAAATCTGGGCTGTTTTGTTGTTTACATGATAAATTGCTGCAACATTTTCACCCACTATGGTACGTTGCCAGTGCTGGCCCACAAAATGAATATGAGTGCCAACTCTAGTTCGCTCACACTCCCTTCTCCATATTTACTTAAATAGTCATTCCTTCACCCTCCCTGTTCTCCTCATGACTGTGGGTGCTCGCTCTCTCATGACCCAGAAACATGAAAACTTTTGAGTCTATAATTCTTGCGATTTTACAGTGTTGTTGTTTTCTTTTTAGTGTGTATTTTCTTTTTCATTGTTTTATTTAACATAAATAAACAAATATTTTTAAAACCTGCTGTTGTCAGTAACTACATTTCACCAGGTCTGTTTCCAAATCCAACACTGGTTTTGGTGCCAGTACACTGCGTTACCAGTCAGTACTGTGCTCGTTCAACTCCTAATGAAGGGTGACAGAGAAGTTGAACAATCAAGGCAGAAGCAGCATCACCTATCCTCTAGTCACAGCTATGACCTAACAGGAGATACGGAGCTTGTTGTCAAGTCCCACAGCTCTAATGAGACTTTCAAAAGCATTGGGCAAGTACACAAGTCACCAATTTTTCATGTACCGTGACTTGTTATCAAAGTTATGATGTGTGAAGATAAAGCTGATCAAAAATAGCATGAACTTTATGTTCAAGCCAGAAATTCTTTCTCAAGTCCTCTAATACAAAAATAATACCCTTTGAAGATTGTTATATAACAAACTACACCCTGAAATGTGATCTGAGAGAATATATATATGGATTTTGCAACATCCCCAAAGAGCAATAACACTACAGGACCTTAAGTCACCAAGCTGTCCTCTCAGTACCACTGTAAATAGAGCAGCATTATGCCCGACTCAGGCACGTAATAAAAGTCACTGACAGAAAAGACTGATGGAGGTAGGCCGTTCCTCTGCCCACACAAATTGCTTCTCTACAGCATATTATTTTTAAGTCTCAAAGAACAGGAGTAACCTTTTAATTTTGCCTGTAAAACTACCCCACATTTTAGGCTGACTGACTCTTTTCCTCATCTTCAACAGATGCTCAATTCACGTCCAAATTCACCTCCTTCCAGGAATTTGTCTAGATGTCATTAATCTAAGGAGAGAAGTTTGTCACAGCTGGAGTTAGTAAGCATCAGCTGTGGACGGCAAAAAGAAGTAAGGACTCCAAAGCTTACGTGCAGACATTCTGGCACCTAAACACAGACTAAACTATTTCTACACTGTCCTTACAATCACACTATATTTCTTATATTTAATTAAAATGGCTGTAACTCTTTTAATCTCCTTATATTTATGATTACTTCTCTCTCTAGTATCTTTACTTGTCCCTACGTTATTAAATCATCCAATAATTCCGCTTCAAAAATAGGCTGAGTGAACAAATCCAGAGAAACCATGAATTTTATAATCCCCAAATCACAGAAAATACTGAGGGCATGGACTCTAGGGGCTTCTCATCTTCTGCCCCACAGCAAGACACTTGACAGATCCCTGTTAGGACTATTCTTAAAATCAGAAGTGATAGAGGTTTTTTTGCAGTCTCCCAGCCATACTTTATTCCTAACCAAGTATCAGCCAATTCTAAACAGAATTTCTGTTATTGCAATTAGAGTCCTTTAATTCTTTTCCTTCCAATCAAAATGGGAAAATATGATATTCTTTTATATTTTGCAATAGTCTTCTAGGTATCTGAAAGCATTATTGAAGCAAACAATTTTTGTTCCCTCTCAGAGAATTTAGCTTTTTGAGAAAACACCTTAACTACTGGGTGATGAAAGAACCATATTTAAACCTTATAGGATCTCCAAAATATTGGTTTATTTCCTTACATATTTAACATGGCTTTTTCCTATCTTAGTATTGAGTAATTACCAAGTAGGAATGACATACCTGATCACGATCACACCAGAATTTTAGAAAAAGTGACACACCCTTTTTATTCTGTGACACTGAGAAATAAATAACTTCTAGTATGTTCTTATTTTGGCTTACCCGTGTTCCTTTTCCCCAGGTCAGAGAAACACACTGTGTGACAGCATTGCAGAGTTCCTGAAGCAGCGAAGAGCAAGAGAAGCTATAAACATATCTTATTTCATTTGCCTCCTCTCCTTTTAATTTTGGCCAACGTAAGAAGCATGACAGGGCAACCACAGACACCAGGGAACTTTGTGATGCCCATCAGAGTACAGAAACAAACTGCCTGTGGAGAGCACTGGCACTTTATTGCTTCGGCACACTTCGCAACTGGAACTTAACATACATGAGCAAATGATGACAAATACGTACCTATGCTTTTTTCCACCTCTAATCTTGCTATGCTGATTTATAATACATGCAATTCTAGAAATGTTAATGGTCTCAAGCCTTTCAAGAACCTAAGCAGCAAAGAACCCTTGCCCTGACTGTCTGTAATTCAACCCATCAGATGACAGCTTTCTGTCAATAATACGCTCTCGCTGTATCTGTAAATGCATACACCAAGCAGGGAGGAAAACTGTTCAACTCCGAGACAAGCTGAAGTCAGATACTATATCCCACAAGCATCTAATAAATACAGTCTTTAGCCTCCACTTCTCTCTCGAAAGAGTTAACAAAAACTATTTTCCTCACAGAACCCTTACAAAAAATAAAAATCAACATCGTCTTAATAAGTTACAACCAAACACCCACGTTGATCAATATGCTTAGCACCAGGGGATCAAATCCCTATGCCTGGAAATTAGTGCAAGTTTCCCAATAGCAACCTAGTTGACGTAATAGTGCTTCAGGGAAGGGCTCAAAAATTCAGCAGTTCTTTTGGCCTCACTAACATCTGACGGTGACAAGTTTTATTGGTTCATTGTTTTACTGTTTCACTGCTTCATACTGAGTAGGTAATTTCATTGAGTCATTCACAATATTTAGTCTTTTTCCTGGGCTTTACAGTGAATTTATGACTGACTGGCTAAAATTATTCCTTTGACTGCATGCTACTGAGCATTTGACCAGCAGCCCATCTGTCATCATGTTGCCCGAGCCTGTGACTTCACTTTCTTTACTGAGGTCTTTTGCAGTTTCCTCTAGTACTGTGAATTTCACAAAGCATTTTTAAAGCCTATAAGCCAAATGTCAACCTTCTGCCCATTCAATTTCTTTCATCAATTTCTTCACAATGTCCATAGAAATCAAGTTCATAACAGCCATTAAACCTAATCTTGATATATTCCTTCACACATCAGTTATTCGGTTCACTGTCATTTGCCTGCATCCCATACCCTAGATCTTTATTTTATTTATCTACAATGCAGCATTTACAAAAAGTAATGTTCTGCTCAGGTTTACACTCAGATTGTCAAAACATATTTCCATTCCTGACAAATTGAACATTTAAAGGAAGTCTCAATATGATTATTTTAACACTTCAGAAAAATAAATTTTGCTTCCACAGAAGGTATAATGGCAATCACTCCCTCAGCAGCTGCTCCACTGGTTTCCTTTTAGGCAACAGGGCTATGAAATTGCTCTACAGATGCATTAACAATTGTCCTACTTTACTCCTTGGGTTTCAGGTGATTTTTTTCTTGGTGGTGTTTTCTGATAGGTCTCTCTATCCTAGTTCACACTAGAGAAACTATTTGTTGCTGGTTCAGAGTGTAGAAGTGCATGTAAGTACAAGCTAGCTGCAGAATATGCCAGATTAATGTCAGCTCCCAAATGGTTCTGAACAGACTTTGTCCTTGAGTATGCTGGCAGCTAACCCACACGCACCCGTGATTCAGCTGCAGTATTGCTGACACTTAATATCAGCAAGAGATAATTTTCCTAGTATAGATTTTTTTTTTCTTGCCAGCTATTAAGCTTGTGTAATTCATAAATACCAGGCAAAGTCATTGTGCCATGGAACTTTCTGGAATAATTATTTCCACTGGAAGTCATTGTGCCTCTCAAAGGTTTGAAAAGAAGTCAATTAAACACAAGGCCAGATTTCTGAATAGTCTAAACTTATATATTTCTGCTGATGGTGATGATATGGCCTATGCAAGCTCATGAAGCGTATTTTATACTCACAGTGTTCCCTTTCTTTCATTAATGTGGTATGTTCTGGTCATGTTCATGCTACCATGGTATGGAAAAGCCTTTGAAATTAGAATTTGAAGCCCCATGAGCAAACAAACCCCCTGAGAATTTGTACTTAGACATAAACCAATCTGCATTCACAATCGAAGATCATTTTGTGTCGTACACTGCTTGGCATGAGCTCTGACTATTGTTCTGGATGTGATCACAACAAATATTAAACAACAACAATGAAATAACCAGACTCTCCTCCCAGCTAAACTCAGCAGGTTATTACGTGCACCCCACATGCTATATATCAGCAAGCCAGGGCCCGATAGCTGACAGCCATCTGGCAGAAGCAGCCATTTCTAATGCTGGTTATATATATTAATTCTCATGCAAATGCACGTGCCTGGTTTCAGGGAGCTAAATCCTAAAGTTAGCACCAGTATATTCCTTTCAGTATTTCTGTCGTGACTTTTTCATTTACAGTTATTTTTCAGCTTTTCTGAATACAAATCAGAGACACATGAAAGCCCTACAGTTTCCTTATCACTATTTCAGATATATTTGGCTCGTCATCTGACTTATCACTCACCTGCATGTCTGTGACTGAACAGAGATCTGTATGTACATCCTTTACAAATTTTCAGAGGCCAATATATGGACTCTGCACCCAAGCAATCCAGTGAATGTTCCAAGAGGATCTCCTCAGTGTTCAATGTTTCGGGAAAACCTCTTTCAGCTACCTGGAGAAATTGGCAAAAAACCCTGAGAAGCTGCCCTCATTTAAATAATAAACCATTACTGTTTCAAAGTTTCGCAGACTTTTGTTCCTCCATTTCAGGAGGTCCCCAGGGTGACAGCTGAGGTATGTGGACAGAAATTATGAGAAAGCCTAAAAGCACCCATCCACTCAGATCCTACTCCAGCAGCAGGGAGTTGTAAGACAGGCTGGACACCACAATTAAAATGTTGGCCGTGTCCTTGGACTCTCTGCTTTACAGCTATGGTTTTTGAATTTCAGCTGTGGATATAAATTCAGAGGGTGAGATATGGATTTTGTGGTGTCACGTGCAATGGCCATGTGGAGTAGATGTCTCTTTCTAGACTATGTCTTTTATACATTTTTCTACAGTTGCAGAGATTGAGTTTGAGGATCTAGTATGTCTAACCTCCTAATATTTCTATGTTCCCATGTTTCTAATCAAGAAACAATGAGACAGAGTACGATCACATCAGGATTACTGAGATATGCACACAAGAAATTGCTTCCTCCAAAAGCCAAGAGAAAAGCCTCTGGTCCTCATGCCAAGAAGAGGAAAAAAAAAAAAAAGAAAAAACAAACAAACAAAAAAAAACCACTCAGAAGTAACTGTGGAAAAACCCTGCTTAAAAATAGTTTGGTGGTAAGAGAGACACATAAAAGAAATGAATCCCACCTAAATGCCTTTCCAATACCTTAAGCAAAAATCCAAAGGAACCTTGGATCTTCACATAAAGATTTACACTACGAATTGTAATGTGTTACACTGGAACATCTCTTTTCCAAAATTTGAAGAGAGCACATCAGTAAACACACTGTAGACTGAGCAAAGATAAGCATCCACTGTCAAGAACAGAAACACTCAAGATCTTTGAACAACCCTTATACAGTTTTGATTCCAACAATTTCATTTTGCCCCAGAGCATCCACTAATTCGTTTGCTGAGTTTATCCAAAATGTATTACAGCCTATTACAGAATAACTCTTTTTAGTACACCAAGTCACAACACATTCATAAAGGAAAAACAAAACCAAAAACCTTTGCTACAAATCTAGTCCAAGTATCTCTGTCAGCTGCTGGATCAAGGATACATGACATTTTATGGTGACTTAATATCCTACAGGATTATATGTTCAGAACTACATTCATCAGACTAAGGGACATCTCGCTTGTATTAACCTTTAGAAAAAATACTGGTTTCTGTCCTTTTCCAAAGTTTCACTCCACTGTTAAGAGGTCAAACACAATTTTTCCTTATGTATGTAACCAGGAAGAGGATGCTTATATCTTGTTTAGCTGATGAAACTGCTAGGGAAAGAGTCCAGTTGGCAGAGACAGACTTTCCAAGAGAGAGACATCTGTTCACTAACTGGAATGCAATCAGACATTTTCTTCAGATATTTCTGACCTGTAAGCAATCAGTAAAAAAGCTACACAACCAGATATTCTACACTAGTTCAAGTTTTTGGAGAACTTTAAAAAAATTAGAAGTAGTGGCAGTGTAACACCTGCTCCTAGGAGCCCTGGGAAAGACCAGTAATGCCAGACCAGTACCAAATGAAAAGTGCAAAATGCAGTCTCTAACAGCTGATAGCCTAGGGTAAGCTACATAGGAAGAGCCACAGGTAGGATATTCTTACTCTTCTTATGTCTGGGAAAACATGGCACAGAAAGACTGAGCAGTGCACCGAACTCTCTGGAAGGTGAACCTGGGTGACTCAAGCTTTAGGTGAGCACCATAACCAATCATCATCCTTTTCATAGTTTTCACCAAAACCACAGCACAAAGCATTCTGCAATTTTATTTTTCAGTCGTTCCAGGACAACTTATTATTTCCCTTTGGAATGGAGGGTGGAAGAGAAGCTACCAGGCAGACAACTCTCCCCAAGGGGCTCTGCAGAGCCCCCAGGATCATGCCTGCTTCCCCTCCATTCCCCCATGGCTCAGCCACAACAGCTCAGCACCAGCTGGCAAAGCAGTGGTCCAGGGACAGCTTTTGCACCTCCTGCTGACCCATGTTTTTTCTGTAAGTTCCTAAAGCAATGTGTTTTAACACCAGAATTAAGTTTGTGCCCCCAAAATGGACACAAGTTTTGTTTTGATTTGGCAGGGGGAAGAGAATCAAACCAAAGATCAGATCATATATCCAATTAGCCACAACATGCAATTATTGCCCCATGTTTCAATGTGAGAAAAATGAAAGTTGATTTTTGGCTTTCACAGCTTGACCAAGGTGTTTCCCCTGCCTCACTCTTGTAGTTTTATTGTGGAGGATTTGCAGGAGTGTTCACTCCACAGTTTCTTGGAGCCTTAGATTTCCTGTTAATGCACCGAGTCCCTGCCCTGCAAGAACACGCTCTCCACTAGGGAAACTTGCTAAGGACTCCCATACATTTCTAAGACTGCTGCTGTGATTCTACAAGGAGAGCACTGTAGACAAGCATCCTATGATTAATTACTAGTTCTGTCTCTCTTCTCCTAGTAGATTCTAAACAAGCTTAAATGACACTGAAAAAAAGCTCCCAACTGAGAACTTCTCAGGTACGCAGTACCACAGTGCCGACAGCTTTAGCACAATCAGGACATCTCAAGTGAAGATAAGCTTGCACCTGAAATGAATATATTGCTGTGCCCCAAAATTTTCAAAAAGTGTTTTTACTAGAAAGTAAATTAAACTTGTCCTGTTCCTTGCTATCTTGCTCAAGGAAAACACTGACTGGGAGTTTTAAAGAAACTGTTGCCTTGCAAGAGCACGAAACCTACAAACAATCCTAAATTATCACTGGGAGCATGTAACAACCAGAAAACCTGAAGCCAGTTTAAGCTTCAAGCTTGATCTGGATTTTCTCTTATAAAGCTTTCTCTCTTCAGCACATGCCATTATATGAAGCAAGTGTACCATAACAAATAAAAAAAAAAAAAAAAAAAGCACAAATTGAAGTTAAAACACACATGGAGAATGAAGGAATGCCAGATTAGCTTCATTACCCAAATTTGTCACAGCTGCTTGACTATTTTCAAGTACAGTGACAACAGTAACAAAAAAACCATGGTGAAATTGAGATAGTGATTGCTCATACATTTTAAAAATCCACTAGTGATAGATAAGTTATTCCAGGGGAATGCAAGCAGGAAGAACTTTTACTGCAAGATTAAAAAAAATAATAATAAATTTTGAATTGCTTAACTTCTTTTTTACATCAGCTTAAGTCTTGAAAATAATTGACTAGAAAGGCTAATAAGAGGGACTTTAAGACAGGAAAATACAAGTGGGAATCTAATTCTGCTCCTTCTGACAATAGAGTTATTTAGAGACCTCAGGAGATCATCTAGTTCAACACCTGTTCTGGGCATGGCTCACTCTGACACTGGATGAGGTTGCTCAGGGCCCTGTCACTGAGTCAGCAGAAGAAAAATAGCAACTGATACTAAAATTAAATTCATTCAATTGAGTCTTGAGAATGAGCCTATTTCAAGCAAGTTCATTCCAGTTTTGCTGTCACACTTGAATTAGTACTTCCTCAGAATGGGAAAAAAAACAACTTTATCTAGCAGATCCAAACTCCAAGTATAAGGAAATATTTTTTTAGACATTATTCTTAAATGATTAGCTTGTTTCACTAAGTATTAACACATCTTTGTGAATTGTACCAGCATTACTAAATACTGGTATCTCTATAAAAGATCAAGTAGAATTCTACGTGAAGAACTGCCCACTTTGACAAAGATGAAGATTTGATAATTATTGGCGAGTGCATGTAAGGTTTGAGTATGGAACAACAGACATATAATTATCTTGAATGACAAGTTTATTTAAAAGTAATTCTCCAAGTCTGGACTTGAAAGTCTAAATATTGTGATACTTCAGACAACTGGAACTGTAGGATATGGATGGACAGCTGAAGTTGCCTCACAGGCAAGGCACAAGTATCTCATGAGCATAGCTTCTGGAATGTCTCATGCTAACATTTGCAGCAGTCATAGCAGTTTACTCTTGACTTACAGTCTCCACATGCTCACTTTACTACTATTCCTCTAAAACTAATAGGAGATTATCATGAGTATTACCAACATTTAAAGTACAAATTCTACCATTAGGAGAGACTAGATTCAGGTCTCACGTCTCACTTCAATAAGATACTCTAAATACTAGAAAATCATTTGCATCCTCTACCTTCGTGTGCATTTCTTGCAGGAGAATGCCAGATTCAAACATTGACTTTTTTTGGCCTCTCTTCATTTCATCTCTGATGCTGCTCCAGTCTTTGTCCTATCTCAACCAACAAGAATAGTAGTTGCAATAGGACTCTTGGTGTTAGGAACAACTGTCACTATACATGAGAATAACAATAATAATCTACTACCCGGTGCCAAGAAAAACGCTCTGTAAATCTTTGGCAGTTACCTGAAATATTGCTTGGCTCTGAGCAGTACGATGTTTTGTTGAAAAAAGAAAAAAGTTACCACTAAATTTTTAATTGTACATAAGTCTCCCACATAATTTATTTTCCATTTCCTTGGTTCTTACTGAGATTAGTGGCCTGAGTCATATTTCATCCCCAGGTCTAGCATTTGGAGCACTCAAGCCCTTCCAAAGAAGAGTTCCAAAAGCTTACTGATGTTTTGCTCCCATATGTTCATAGACTGCCTTTAGCCCTGCTCCCAGTGCTCTTGGACAGCTTCCTCCTGAATGGAATCAAGATTTTCAGAGAACCTGCCATGGCCTAGGCAGCAGGCAGTGAAATCACACAGACGTGCATGCTGTTGAACAAAACGTTCCAAGCATGTAAAAAAAATTAAAAATAAAAAGCTTTTTACTTAGTTCCTTACTCCCCCCAACCCAGTAAAAAATCTCAAGTTTTATAAGACAGCAGAATTTATAAAAAGACATGGAAAAGACATTAATTTTGTACTATTAAACACACCACGATGTCTGTTCTCTTTAAAAGCACATTAATACATGTGAAAAACTAAAAGAATATTTTAAGAGTCAAGGGGAAAATATTTTTAACTTCTTAGAATAAAATCAAATTCCATTTCTTACTAAATCTGGATTCCTCTACACACAACTTCTCCCCAGACACACACACTTTCTTCTTTCTTTGCTTTGCTCATTTTAAAACAAACAAACAAAACAAAACTGCAACCACAATGACAAAAAACTAGAGAACATTCTGAAGGTTTCCTAAGACACGAAGAAAACAAATGGAACAGCCTTCTCCAAACCCTGTGAACTTTTGCTCTTTGTAAGTGACAGCAAACAAGTGAGCAATTTTCAAATGAAGGAATAAAATAAAAAATAAAATGAAGATACATTTGTCTAGTATAGCAAATTTCATGTCTAGCAACAGGAAAAATGCAGCAGGGTTTACCTGAAACTTACGACTGCAGAGAAAAAGGAAACAATGGATGAGAACAATGAAGTGGGAAGGGCAGATCATACTCCTTGTCACATTTCAGCTGACAAAGCAGGACAGCACATCCACAGTGCTGCAAACAGGTTACTTTATGTCAATGAGTTTAAAATCTATGGAACTGTCCTCAGTATTTCAGAACTGACTTAATCTATTTTTAGTTCACATCAAATATCTAATCTTGCATTATTTGCGAAGATGAACTCGTTCTTTTACTCTTGGGGCAGGGCCCTTAAGAAGATCACATGCGTTCACGTACACATGTAGTTACAGGTTTTTAAGTTACTGTGCTGCTGATGTACCTGCTACTTCAAGAACTGGAAATATTACTCAGTTACTAGTTGTCCAAATGGACAGTACAAGAATCCAATAAATTTTGAAGCTTCCTGTAAAACTATACATACATTTCTTGAACATTTTCTCTTTGAAAATTTGCTTGGAACTTTTCAGGTAGGAGTTCTGGAATGAAAACTATCAGGAAGTTAAAAATCAATAAAGAATTGAGGGAGATACTGCTAAGCAAATCATCCTGAAGACAAAAATTTGCAAGGTGCTGTATTTTTCACCCAGCTACCAGCCTTAAACAAGTGAAACACAGTGACCAGATGCACAGACTTCATTTTTTTGTGTGCCCTAATTTGTGGTTTCATGGAAGACATCGCTACAAATTCAGTGATGGATTTTAAAGAGAGATTCACAAAGTATGCTGAAGCAAAAAGGGATGGCAAATAGAAGGGTTTATTATCCAAAGAGAATAAACAGTAGAATGATGCAAGTCTACACATTGAAGGCCTCATACTTGTCTGCAAGAAAACTGCAATGGCTTCAGCAGAGTACACACCATCATCTCTTCGTTGGGTGGTCTCATGTCCCACAGCAAAACTAGTTTTCCTCACTCTTTCAGCTCATGCTCTGGTTTTCTGAGTTTATTCCAGTGTCCTAAAAAGCCTTTCATATGTCTGTTTAATAACCCTGTCTTAGCTTATTAAACTCTGCAATTGACTGGCCCCTGGTTCTAAACACAAATGTTTCACTGTGAGTAGATTTAGGAACTGGAGCGCACTCCAACACCACCAAGGAAGAGAATGTTTCCACTTCTGTGGCTTCAAATTTGAAAGTAATTAGAAGAAATTTATACACCCTCTCCACCTAGAAGGAGTGAAGAACGCAACCATAGTCTCACTGATGGAAAAGACTAAATTCTTACTACTATCACTAACAGGGTCCTATCACAAAAACATATACAACATCAGGCTCAGTGATAAGGACTTACGGCAGTATTTAAGCATGTGCTTGACCAACATTTACACGCATCCTTTGCTGGAATGTGACCCAAGTATAAACAGATGCATGATATTAATATTTACAGCAACATTTCATTTAGCACTTACTTCAGTAAAAAACAATAGTGACAAAAATGGGGGAAGATTTATTATTTTAAATAGAATTCTACATTAATTTCAACAAAGTATTTAAAAAGCAATTCTATTAACATTGAAGAATAAACAGAACTTAATGGAGTAGACTTCCCATCAGACAATTTCACAATATCCTCATAGATATCAGGGACAGAGAACATCTCTAGGGTGAAATGTATTTTTTGTCAGTAATAGAATTTATCACTTTAGGAAAAAAAAAAAAAAAAAAAAAAGTATAGACTACAGAAATTAAATGTTATAGAAATAACCATGTTTGTAGGATTTTTCCTTACAGAAATTGTAAAACAGCATTTAATGAAACAGTAAAAGGGTTATTATTCCTAATTGTAGATAAACAACAGTAAAACATGAAAGCCCCCTCAGATCTGTGTTTAAAAAAATACACTCATTATATTTCTACTTGTCAATGAAAAAAGTAAACTGAAATGTTTATAATTGATGTATATAAAATACCAGACACAACCAGCTCCGGCTGATTCATAAAATCATAAGATGAAGTTCCGATGCTTCTACCTAATAAAAGATTAGTGATGCCTATTGAACAATTAAACGTCCAGCAAAGATTTCTGGTATGAGAGGAATTGTTTAGTATTGTGACCTACTTCTTCATAAGATAGACCAAGGTTGCCCTAGAATGTATGACACCAGGAAACATACAACTGCAGTTCCTTTTTGTTGGCGACTACTACTACTTATAATTATTTGAGATATATGTTAAAGAAAATTATGAATGTGCAAACACCTACAAGATGAGTATTAATCTCTCAATTTCTGATGGAAGGAAGACAGAAGGACTTTTTTATCACCTTCTCAATTTCTATGCTAAAATCTAGTCTTTCTAGCTTAAAGATTTTCTCTCTCTAGCTCTTTTAAATGTAGAGGCTTCATGCCTGAAGAGATGAATAAAAATTGGATTTAAAAACAACAACAAAACCAAACAGATTCCAGCCTGAATTTTCACCATTTTGAAATGTGATCTTTCACTTAAAATTTTGGGGTGTGTGGACCATTTTATGGTTTCCTCCTACAGAGCAGTTCTTGTTCTTACAGGGACAGTTTCAATGTGAGACTGATCCAAAGGTGACTTCAGAATGACTGCCTTTATCCAATACATGAAACAAGAGCATAGGTAGTCCACTCTCAACAAATCTGATCAAAGTACAGCAGTTGTTGCAGTAGATAATGAAGGGTAAAAAGTCCTTTGTTCAGATTTTTTAGTTCGCACGGCTTCTGATAAATATTACAGACTGAGAAAGGCCATGGAGTGAGACAAAACTATATGCACAAAATGAAACACTTAATAAAAACAGAGAATGAGATTCAGGGAAGTAGGTTTATGCACTTTAACATATTTGCTTCTACAAAAATAAAACACAAAAAAGCACCACACAAACTGAAGGAGCTAACTAGTCTGTACAGCTACGAAAATCGCCTGCAGACTTTTCTATGGGTAGGAACAGCTTTGGCATGGTAAGTAGTGCGTAACATATAAATTTTTAAAATAATAAATAATATTTTAAGGATTCATATAAAGTTATATGCAATTCTGCAAAATATAAAACAAACAATTTTCAGGAAATGTGAAATTAAGTATTTTTTGGGCTTAATCCGTGAGCATCTTTAGAACAGTTAGGATTCCCAACACTAGCAAAATGCTATTATCCAGAATTAGATGGATGACAGGTAAGCAATATTATTTGTTCTGCTTTTTAATGCTTCTAATTGACTAATGCTGTTGTGCTCCTAGTAATAGAACACTAACTCTGTAGCATGTTGCAGAAACCAAGGTTTACAGAGGTACCTAACTTTATGTATTTTAATGTATTTTAATCTACTTTAAGGTTAAAATACATTGCTGACCTTCAAACCCTGCTTTGGCTGAGCAGCTTTTTGGAGAATGCATGTGCCTATAACACAGTATGGCCCTAAACTGCTACATGGCTGTTTGTTTTTAAATTAACACTACCAAAAGAACTCTTCCAATATTAATATATATATGTATATATATGTATACCCCCCCCCCCCCCCCCAAAATTGAACACTTCCACTGAAACATCCACTGAGTCATTAACTCACTGAAGTTAGAGAATCCCCTGCAGCACAGGGCCCAAACAAAGTGGTAAAGTGACATGGGTGAAATTTTTCCATCCTGAAAAAGCTTGTTTTCACATTCTCACCTCCTATATCCACTGTCTGGTTAGTGCAGTCCTGTTTGCTCGGATTCAAAACAAAGTTTAGTAATAGAAAAAGGATTGAGGAAGATGATAGACACAAAGGCAGAAAAAAAAAAAAAAAAAAAAAAACACAAACCAGGAAGTGCTCAGTGTTTTAGTGCTTTCCTGATTAATGTTAGTCAGTAGGAACAGAGATGAAAGATGGTAGGATTTCCACCTACAGGATAAACTACACTTCTGAGAGCTGCCAAAAATCTAGCAGCCATGCTTTTTGTTTCTATTCTTCCACAGCTTATTGATGGACTTCTAAAGCTTGGTGTTTTTCGTGTTTTTGTTGTTGCTGTTGTTTAAAACAAACAAACCAAAAACTTGGACAAGCAGAAGCCTCTCTGGCCTCGTCTTTTTTTTCTAACATAAGAAATTAAGTACTTAATGTACACAATTAGACACCACTGCTGAATATTTGAACTAACACTCAATAGAGATAAAGGCAGCAGTTCACACCTCCCATTGTTTTTATTACAAGCTCTGTGCAGACTTGTGTCTGCATCGTCTACATTCAACTTCACATTTTTGAGGTTTTCTCTGCTACTAAAACAGCTAAGGCCTGAGTTTCTTTAAAGAAAGAGTATCAAAGCTGAGACGCAGGGGAACATCATGGAAGTCTCAGAGATTTATCTATATGGAAACATCCTGGCTCTTTTCAATTGCAGATCATAGATAAAGAAAATGAGACACTGACAGTAAGGAATTTTCTGCAGCATTGTCTATGCACAAGTTTTTCTGAGAGTAAGAATTATTTTTATTACTTGCACCTCCACTAATAATAAAAGCAGAAGCACTAGCCATGTTGTATTTTTATCATGATGTTTCATGAAGCATCCAAGAAAGACTGGATGCTTCTGGTAAGTCAGCCAACTTCTAGCAATGCAAAAACCAGCTGCATTCCCCAGCAGAACAGTTTTAAAGACAGAGCTTTGCAGAATCAAAGACAGCTGCAACGTGATTTAAGTAACTATTCCTAATGCCATTCCCTCTTGCATGCAGGTACATCAGAGGAATTGGGATTAATGTTGCTACTTGTTGGACACTGATTTAGTTGCAGCTCCAGAAAAGAAGAGCTAACAGAGCTCAAAGCCAATGAATTAGCATCTAAATACTTAGTGTTGGAAACTGCCAAAAAACTTGAGACAGAACACCTATAACATATTGCAAGGACAACCCCATGCTTCAGGATGAAAATACGAACCTCTTACTAGCTTGGTTAACCAATGCTAGAGATTTTTGTCTCTGTATCAAGACTGTTGGCCAGACCACACTGAAATATGAGTAGATGTTGATGAGAGTATAAAAGAATCAATCAATCAAAAAAAAAAAGCTTAGTTGAAGAAAAAAAAAAAAAAAAAAGGCCAGAAAAATGTTTCAACCTGTTTGATCTACAGTCTAAACCTCAAGTCCTGCCAGAGAAAATACATTTAATTTTTGGTTTTCTTAAAAATCTGGGAGAGGCATAATGGAGTAACAGTACCATTTTCTGTAAAGTAAACGGTCCATTTAAGAGATATTTTAGGCCAGTTTGAAGATTCTGTGCATGTTGGTATTAGATTTTTCAAGCCACTCCTACCTGAATGACAGTTTAGGAGTCTTCTCAAATCTGAGACACTGTCTCCAGTTCTGACCTGTGACTTGCACAGGTTCTACAAACATGTCCTCTTAAATCCCACTTAAGAGGAAGACAATGAGCCCTGGTCTACTGGCAGGTTAGAAAATGATGTACCAGGCAACATTAAAAGATGAGCTGTCCATTGAAAGATGAGTGATTTTTGAACTAGAACTGGGGGGGTATATTATCTTAGATGACATCCTGTAGCTTTTTAGAAATGATCTGCCACCTTTCCAACAAAGGCAGCAAATGGGAATAAGCTGCT
Source organism: Aythya ferina (assembly GCF_964211825.1). Lineage (NCBI taxonomy): Eukaryota > Metazoa > Chordata > Aves > Anseriformes > Anatidae > Aythya > Aythya ferina. The sequence goes on along the minus strand of NC_140307.1, from coordinate 16,893,671 downwards.
CTCCCAACAGAACAATTCATGTAGCTTGAATTTCTCTCAAGCTTATCTGCTCTAACACAGAATAGTTCTGTGAAAAAGTTATTCAAGAAACATATTAACCTTTTGATGGCAGTGAGCAAATAACTGCTCCCTCTAGAAAAAATAAAAAAATAAAAGATGACTAGCACCACAGAAATGTATGAACATTTGCACTACTACTGGCTTTCATAAGACTTGATGTTGGGAATGCTTCTGGCAGAGTAGGAAGACAGACATCATACAAAAAAGATTATCAACACTGCTCAGAAAGTATCTGTAAAGGGTTCTCTTAGGTTTGAAGCTCAGGCCTACCTTTTCTGCACTGAGACAGGAATTTGTATGATTCAGCAACTCTTTACAATTTCATAAAGTGATTACTAATAGTTCCTAGAGTGAATAAAGTAGTAGAAAATACTCACAAGAGACCTAAATCACTAACCCGACACACGGCAGAGGCATCCTGTTTTAATACAGTCTGCAAAAAGCCGCCTTCTGGAATGAATTGGGAGAGCAACCAAAGAGAACAGTTAAAGAATGTTATGAGAAAAAGATGAACATTCATTGAGGTTGGGGTGCACATATTTCCCACTGAAAATTACGGAGACCTGCCAAGCTGTACAGGTCTGAAATCAAAATTGCAGCCCTTGCTCACAACTCACTCTTTCTTGTGTCTAGCCCACTATTTCACTCAATTGCAGTGCCACAGGCATTCCCCAGGTTCACAGCCCAATGTACCAGAAGCAGCTGATTTGCCTAATTTCCCACATCCAAGGAGCCCTTCTAAAAAGCTTATTTATTAACTTCAGATTATTGTCATGGTCCCTCCCAGTTTCATAGCTTGCACTCCTCCACTTTTGCCACTCTTCCAATCTTCTTCACCTTCCCAAAACAATATCAAAGAGGTGAAACCAGGTAGACCTAAATTACAGATTTTGAGCTGGTTTGCTCCTGATCTCCATTCCAGGAAAAAATAAATAAATCCCTAGTTCCTTCATCTGCATGTGATCAAAGGTGAGCATAACCTTCCAGATGCACTGCAAGCATCCAAGGCCTTTCCAAGCACCTCTTGGGAACAATGATAATATTTGCTACTAATGCAGGTACTTTGATCTGGAAGCAGATGCAAATTCTCCATGAATCCCAGTAATTTAAGGTGTATTTCACTTCTGTTTGCTTTGTCCTGGTCAAGTAAAAGAGAGCGAACACATACCCACAGCATACAGCTACAGCCCCACATCCAGCCTTTGATTTGTGACAACATTATAGTACAGGAATCAACAGTTCAACTGTCCTAAAATAAGACTTCAGTTAAGCCAAGTAAAACCACTAAATATTTCCAAAAAGCAGCTTGAATTTTCTGAAAACTATTTGTGAAATTTCTGCCACCCATTTCACAGCTTAAGGTTACATACAGTTAACTTCAACACACTTCAGTTCAAAGCTTCCCTCCTTCAAAAAAAACAAACAAACAAAACCAAAACAAAACAAAACAAAAAATCTTATTGGCCCGCAGTAAACAAACTACACACAAGAGATATATCTGCTCAGTTCTGCTGTGTACAATTAAATGGTATTCTTGGCTTGTAGTAGATCACCCTCGTAAGACACAATTTGATGTAGCCAAATTATGATCCCAATATTCCTGGCAGATTCCTGCCAGACAGATGTCATACCTTCAAGCTCTAATGTGAAGAGAGATTTCACACAATGCTAGAATGAAGGAAAGCCAAAAAGCATCTGAGATTATGATAGTTTAGCCTAAAACTAAAAAAAAAAAAAAAAAAAAGATAAACAGTTACACTCACTGAGTTAATCTCCAGAATGATTTGTACGTCCTTATGAAAAAAGTACACCTTACAGAAGACCTAGCCTTGAGCATATAACAAAACTGTCTTTTGAATGGTAAAGGAAATAATTCCTTTAGAGCTTTGTCCTAAATAGGTGAAAATTCTTGGATGAAATTTTGAAATAATTTTTAATTGAGCTGGTGAAGGCAACATTCCAAGAACATAAAGTTTTCCAAGATTTTTAGCTACATTGTAAACTGCCATAAAAAATAAAATACTGCACGACCAAAAGCCAAGCACTTGGCAATCCTGTTCTGGATTTCCAAATGCTTCTGATTAGGAATCACTGAACTGATTGCATTTTGAAACAAAAGTGGGATAAAAATGAAAATCCCAAATGTGTATGAAAGAACACAAAGCCAAGGACTCCTCTACATCAGCAAACATTTCAAATAAATATTAAATATTCAGCACATAAGCACACAAATACCTACTTACAGTGCATTTTATTTATTGTAAAATCCTCTCATTCTATAGACACAGTGAGCAATAAGGAAAGAGGCATGAATCCTCCCTAGAACATAAAACAGACTAATTTAAAAATGAATGTACAAAATCCAAGCAATCCTTGACCTGTGACTGTTACAGGTGAAAGTGCTAGTTAATTAAGTTTTCATTTGTGGCTGCCAAGTACACCTCCCTTTGCAAGGGGACAGTGCCAGGAGGAAAAGAATAAAGAAAAAATCAATCCAATTGAACCTACATGTGCTAGAACTATTTCACTTCACATTGTTAGGTGTCCCTACCCCAAGGCTTTATTCTTCTTGGCCACTAGAGTCCCTCTGTATGATAGGGAAAAGGAAAAAAGTTGCATGTGCCTGCCTTCTGTCGGACAAAGCACTGAAGTTACAAGCAGCACTGACAATATTTCCCTTAAATAACAGAATACAATGGAGCTTGAAAATAAAGCATAGGGAATGTGAAAGCCCCCAAAGGGGAGGATAGCAAGTGAAATAAATAATCTGGCTTCCCATAACAATTCTCACACCTCTAGAAATACATAAGGCTGCCTTGCTCTCCATAGCTGCCTAACACTTAACATACACTGCAGATGAGATGCACAACACCTGGCTGCCTTAACACCTTTGTTAGCTCATTACTAGATATCTAACACAAGCATTTTTATTGTGCTTTGCTGTTGCTAAGATTTAGGCCATCAGGGATGATCCTCTCCAAAGCACTGCTTTTTATCTTATGACCTTATTTAAATATCATTTTGGATAAGTTTGATGAACACCTTTTATGATTCCAGGTATCTCAGGAATAAAAAATGAGAGCAAGTCAGTAGTGAGTCAACACATATATCTCAATATTCCTTAATATGAGAAGCTTCACAACTGAAACTCATCTGTTATGCTGGAAGACCTCAAATACATTCATGGATCCCATACTGAGATATCATTGTTGGAATATCACTTTGTTCCTGCAACACAACAAAGCTTGTCAAAGTGAGGAATTAGTGGAAGATGGGAAAATAAATGATTAATTATAGATAGACAACATATGTTGATCAAATCCAGAAACTGCCCTGAGCACACCTACATCAATTAAATTATTTCTCTGGTACAGCTACTCAGGCCTCTAATCCCTGAGAGTAAGCCTACAGCTGGCATCATCAAGCAAAGGAAGAATTCAGTACCAACAAAGAAAAAGCAAATCATCAATACAACTTTCTCAGAATACCTTTTGTTGTGGTTCCTTTTTTCATCTCTTCTCCACCCAGCAATGACATCAAGACTCACGCAAGTTAAAAATTTGGAACAACAAAGCTGAAGTCTCCTAAGCATCTCTGAAGTCATTTTTAACCAATGTAACCCCTGTGTCTGCAGATGCAGAACACTTAATTTTTCTTTCATTTCAAACTTAAAATAATGTGAATAGCACTCTGGAGAATATACAAAAAAATCTTTTCAATAATTTGGAAAATACCGGTACTGGTATTATCTGCAAATGACTTACTTCCTTTGTAGTTGCCCAGCAACAATTATGTATGAGAGAGCAGCTGCCTTGCAACCTATCAGCTCACCACCAGAGAAATGGGGCAACTTCAGAAAGAAATTTATGGCAAAACAGCAAATACAACACAGGCGTTCCTACCTTGTCACCCAGCACTTTTAATATACTTTGGAACACACTTTTTTATTCCCATCTGTATATTCTTGTAGTGACCCAAGTGAAGAAACAGTTAGCTACTACCTATATGTACCCTAATTCACATTCTCCTCCTTGATCCACCAGGAAAGTGACCATGCCATTGTGCTTTCTTTGGCAATATATGTATTCCAAAATCACAAAGGACAGAACCTGTGTGCCAGACCTTGGGGCCATTTCCAAGTGACAAAAGTACCTACTGGTCTAGATTTCACTGAAGTCTAGCATGATTCGAAATATACACCTCATGTTAAAAATCCGGAACACCGAAATTTTAACCAAAATCAAAGTCAGCAGATGCTTGTTAATTATGAGGTGAGCTGTTACCACCATGTAAGAAAACATTGGTTTTATTTGTACAAAAGGGATGCATACAACAGCTGGCAGTGACACAACACTTCTGCAGGCATTGACATCTGGATAAACACCTAAATTATCTTTGTAGAAGAGGCAAAAAAATAACAAAGCGCTTTACAGAGAAGGACACCTAAAACAAATCAAATGTTTCACACTGTAGAATTGTCTGTTTTCTTTTAACTACTGCAGAATCTGTCTGACTAACTGAGGCATGGATGTTATCATCATAGATATAAAATATTAGGTTAGAATAACTCACACCTTGCATACAAGGCCACGAGAGAAAATCCAGTCTCTCAAATCAGTGGGAATGTTGCAACAACTTCAACAGAATCATGATTTCCTCTCACACTAGTTAACCAGTTTAGATACTGCTGTTTTGATTATGGACCCTAAATAAGAATATAAGTCAGTTCAAATACCTTTTAGGATCTCCAGGAGCCTGCCAGCTTGCATTTAAATCCTGCATCTGAAAAAGACGTATGAAAATGTCATATGAAAACATTCAGTGTATGAAAACACTGAAATAATACAAAATAATTAAAACTTCAAAAACAACCCCATGGATCACGGAAACTGCTAGTCCTCTATAAATTCAATCTAAAAATATAATGAATAGAGTTTGGATTCTACTCACAGCATCTTTAATATTAAGTGTAGTTCACAGCTGCAGCGGAGGACAGAAAGGTGGAGACCTACATCACTCACTTTTCCATTAGGAAACAAAACACATCTTCGTTAACCAATCAATTTCCATTTTTATTTCCACCCTTATTTCGCCTGCTTGTGACTTCGGGTGCTTACTAATGTTTAGGAATGTTCTAGTACTCAAAAAAGTACTCCACTTTGCATTTCATCATCAAGGATTAATTAGCATATTTCAGAGACATTCGTTATAAGTAGGAGATTCAATTGCTCACGTTAAGAGCATATCATAATTTACAGTAATAAATGAAAACAATTTATCAGTAAGAATGCCTTTGACTTCAAATGCTTGGAACAATTCAAGTGTAACTCTGGTTACATCACAATTTGTCTCGGACAATACACTCATTACAATTAAACCCACAAGTATGGGTTTCAAAATAAGATTAAAAAAGGATCCGATTCAAAGTAATAAACTTAAGCTTAATTAATATAGTCTTTAACCTTATGCCTCTTGTTTCAGGCCAAAAATGAAAGGTGTTTCTAGCTATCGTGAGTCCTAGTCTAGGAAAATCCTAATGAAAAACGGAAATATTCACATACGCGATAAAGAACTAAGCATGTTGTTAAGTGCTTAGCTGTATAATGGCAATATGCAATAGATGGAGTTCAACATCAATAATTATATTTTGACAATTCACATAGGAAAATGGCTATAAATTTCCAGATTTATGCACAATAGTAAATACTGAGTATCTTGTTTTAAAAAGCAAGAGGGAATAAAAATAAGCATTTTGCTTTGCTGATTACTTCTTAATCTAGACACATATCCTCAGGATAATGAAGGACTCAACTGTAGTAAACCAATTAGCATTTTTATAACTGTGGAATGCACAGTATACATTTCTGCTCATGTAGTCATCAGTTAGATAATTACTCATGACAAAAAAAAAAAAAAAAAAAAAAGAAATTAAACCTCTGAAGACATGTTGAAAAAAATGAAATATAGCCTTTTAGTTGTTCAGCGCTGTCTTGATTTTGACTGGAATAGAGTTAATGTTCTCTGTAGAGGCTCCTATAATGGTGTTTTGGATTTTTGATGAAAACAGTGGTGACAACACACCAACATTTCAGTTGTTGCTGAGCAGTGAGCCAAGGCCTTTCCTGCTCCTGGGGCTGCCCTGCCAGCGAGGGCCCTGGGGGTGCCCCAGCAGCCAAGAGGGGACAGATCCAGGACAAACCCAAAGGGATGGCCCACAGCACACAGCATCCTGCTCTACAATACAACAGAGATGGGAAAGAAGGGGGGACATTCGGAGGGATGGTGTTTGTCTTCCCAAACACGTGTAACTATTACACCTGGTGGACCCTGCTTTCCTGGAAATGGTTAAACACCTGCCTGCTGTTGGCATGTAGTGAATGAATTCTGATTTTGTTCTGCTTGCACACACAGCTTTTGCTTTACCTAGTAAACTGTCTCCATCTCAACCCACAAATTTTCTCACTTTTACTTGTCTGATTCTCTCCCCCATGGCACATGGGGAGAGTGAGTAAGCAGCTATGTGGGGCTGAGCTGCCTGCTAGGGTTAAACCACAACAATTGCACTGTCAAAAAATTATTAGGTTTGGTCATTTGGTTGTTTTAAACCAAGAGACTGACACAACATCACATAGAAACTTTCATGTTCATGTCTTCAAGGGAATGGTTATGTCTGTTGCTATGTCTTTATATATTCCAACTGCTATGTGTTCATGCAGTCTCCAGCACACAAAAATCTTTTTAACAAGTGTTCTCCACACTACTTGTATTTGGTCTTTAATCCAACTGCATTTATCACAACCTTCCTTTCCCTTCAATATTTTCTCAGATGTTCTCTTCTCTAAACTGAGAAGTCAGCCCACACTCTCTTAGATTGTAAAACTTAATGTTTACATTTTATTACAGTTAACATTTTCGAATTTAAGTAACATTTCACTACACTTGCACAAAAGCTTCACAGTCAAATGACACTGACACCTTTAACATACTTTATTCAGGATATGACAGTTGGAGGAAAACTAATATTGCATTTTCAGCACTGAGTTAGGAAGTGGAAGAAAGCTATTCTCTATGCTCTCTGTTTCTTTCATAACTCTTCAGTGTTATTTCTTTACTTCATTAGAAAAAATAGGTCACTGGAACCTAATGCAAACAGCCTGCAAACGTGCTACACACCCATATACAACACAAACTGCATGCACTGTCTCCCAATTTAATTTCTAAGTGTACCGTACTAGCTAATCAATTTTTTATTACTGGAAAGTAATGGCTTCCCTACATACAGCTATGATTTCCTTCACTAAGTGTAAATTATTTCAATACCACCGCTCCTCGCAAAACTGCGTAAGGTGTCTAGACGATGTGTGCTAGTAATGCAAATGTCAAATTCACAGTCCCCATTTCTCCACCACTGTAGTTTGAATTAACTTTACAATCTCTTGTCTAATGGTATACTATAAACAGATGGAAACCATATGTGATTCCAGGCTATCTTCTCCCATGCTTAAGCATTAAATGTTCAATACTATATATAAATGCATAAAGTTTTTGTCACCTTGATTCTTTAGTTATCATTCTCACTCCTTTGAAAAGGTTAGTGCTGCTTGTGTTATCCATGTCTAGTATTCCAGAAAGAATAAACTTGTCTGTGGTCTGGTTCATGTAAAATTCTAGACCTGTTAGGTATAAAATGAAATACTGCTAACAGCAGCATTTCAACTTTTGATTGTCTAATGTGGGCATCCCAAAGTGAAAGGAATAGCTTGTTTCAAACCAGAAGTGACACATTTATGGATGTAGCATTATACTAGATAATAAAACTTCCAATAATACATTATAATCATGTATTAGACAGACTGACACACATGCCTGATATAGTGAGAATAAAGATCACATACAAGATTTTCCCTTAGTATGGAGGCATCTGCCTCATGAGGGAGACGGCAACTAGAGGTGGGATTAAGCATTGCAATCCTGTTAACCAACAGTTTATAGCACCAAGAAACCTCAACTTGCTAGCTTTGTCACAATATTTTATACTGTTAAATCAACGAGCAATCATGAAGCCATTGGTTTATATCTTCCAAAAAGTTGGAAAAAAAAAAAAATATGTATAAAGTCTTCCTCAAAGTCTGGAATATAGGGGCTGCTTTGTACAAACACATTTAATAGGGATGTGGATATTTCTAACAGTGGATTTGGTATAAATATTCTAACCTGCAGTTTTCTGCTTTCCTATGCTCAGTGTACTTTTGTCAATCAAGTATGTTTCCGTTTGCAACATAGCCATCCATCTATAACTGAAAAAAAAAAGTACAATACATACACAAGTATGGCATATGAAGTCCAGTACACAGCTTGTAGACAAAGGCTGTTTTCAGCACAGTAAGAGAGAAGAGTTTCTCCAGATAAGCTTATCTTTTTTCCTCCCGATAGTAGAAGCCTAGCAAAGCTGGCCAACAACACTGAATCCTCAGATTGTATAAACAGCCCTATAGATTTCATTTTAGCTCAGGAACAAGAAAATTCAGCCCTGAAGTGATGTCTGTAGTTATATGTAAGCAAATACTAACTAGCCTTTTGTAAGAATGCCTCAGGTGTGTGTAACCTACACTCTCCATGTTCTAATGTACAAAACCAGCTTATATTCACTTCTGAATAAAAACAATTTTATCACACCATAGAGCAAAGTGATAGCTATTCTCCTCTTTTCCCACTCCTTGCGTGTAACAAAGCACCAAGTCTTACAAATCCCCAGAAGACTGATGGCACCACTTTGAACTAAAGAGGAAATTTCACTGAAATTGAACTTCAAGTTTGTGTGATTTGGGAACAGACATATTCATGTAGCCTGTAGAACCTCAACAAATTGCAGTCACTGTGATTTTGAATATGACTGCCAACCTCTCAATCTACATTACATCTTTGTGCATGTTGCTTAATATGAAATAGCAAGCATTTGCTTCAGCTTCTTTAAATAAACTAGATAAACAAAAGCAGTTAATTGTGTTGTTACTATGATAAATAACAGCACCAGAAAGCATCAATGTTAGTCATTTTTACAGCTGACAGCTCTGATAAGAAAAAAATCGTCCTAAATTTACAGACTGTAAGCATAAAATTGTGGACTCACTAATGCTTGCGCAACTGCCTAACTTAATTTGCAGATGATCAGTGTTTAAACAGGTTAATCTTATTATCACTGATATTATTAGAGTTTACATGATACAAGTATGGCTCTTTGTAGCAGTGTAACAAGATGATTGACTTTTTTTTTTTTTTTAATCACAGATCTACCCAGACCAGAAAACAAAGTTTTCAGTTATTCTAGGACTCATGTTTAACGCTTGGCCCTAGCAGTAAAGCAGTTCTACTTTACTGGGATCTGAGAAAATCTCTTCTCAGCACCTTTTCTTCCACAAAACTGACAGGATCAGTTTTTGTTTTGCACCAAGTGAATGACATCTGCCTTTGTTCCACTGTGGCGGCTTATCTGCAGCTACGTTACTTTTTCAGACCCTATACCAAAAAAAGTGTATGAAATATAGCTCTTCATCACTCTACTTACTAAAGGCCAAATTTCAGCTGCAGAACAAAAAATGACTCAGGATGACATAATGGGGCCTTCACACATGACAAAGCTAAACCAAAACTGAGTAAAAGAATGATACATCATTATCTGCCCTTGGTTGAAAACAGAGGAAATTTGTCTTAGAAAAAAAAAGAAAGTTTATAAATAATCCAAAACATAAAGGAAAAGTTTTCAAAAAGATTTATAAGTCAGAATTGTATCTTTTCAACCCTTAAGATGATTTCTAATTAACATGAGTAGTTTTTACAATTATTCCTCCTGGCTTGTACACGAAGTCAGGTCACGTGAGGGGATCACAAGGATCCATTTTCAATGTGATATCCATGAAATATTGAAGACATCCACATTTGGATTTATGCAGTATTTAGAGGCTTTGGAAGCAAGAAAACAGCTGTTCTCATGCTGGAAATTTTTATTAAAAGGTCACCAGCTTTTAAGTCAATGGCTATTTTACCTCCTCAGTTTGTACCTGTTACCATGGCAAGTTTATATATGTGGTATTTAAGTTTCAGATTCTGTAGAAATCTGCTGATCACACCATCTTTGTAGGTATTCTGAAATTCTCTAATAAGCAACTACAGTTATCGCACAAATCTGTATGAATAAATTTGATACACAAACTATATATAGCATGCTACAAATTTTAAAATCACCTGCTGTTTAGAATTCTATGTACTCTTAGGTCTAATACCACTTCAGCCCCTCATTCACTTCTTTCCTTAAAAAATTCAGAAAAATTGTGAAGATTTTTGTCCCTACTGGTTCTATGCAACAGAAAGTATGCAGCCCAATATTATTTTCTTCATTTATAATAGTTGCCAACCTACCCTCCCTCCATTGATTTAAACAATCCTGTCACAAAAAAAAGCTGCTAGTAGAGAAAAAAGTCCCAACTGGCAGCATTCACACTCTACTGTGAACACCGAGTGCTCTAAGGAGATGTTCATACAATTCACAGTTGATACCCTCTTACTTATTTCACTCAGTTGTTTTCATGATCCTACCTAAAAGCCTCCAATCAGGATTATACTTCTAAAGGCTCAGTATCAAGTCTGGCTTTACTCTGGATTTTCCCATGGACAACTTCCTGTTCTTCTAGACCTATCCACCCTTCTTAAAACATTTTTCCAGCGTTTTATTGCTGCTGAATGTGATTCAAAAGGGGCCCATCTGCTCTGGCTACATCAGGAGAGTTTTGCACTTTCACACAGCTGCTGAGGTTTTTGTCCCCATGTAGAAGCTGGAATTGCTCTACCCGCCCCCTTGCACAGAAATGATGTAAAGAACTGATGGATCCAAAAAACTATTGCAAGATCATCTGTATACTGACTGTATTACTATACTGCAAACTCTCTCACATATGCGCCATTTTTTGTGGAGACTTAATGTGCTCCCTTAATAAAATGCAGCATAAAACCTGACAGAGCTATTTTCCAATGGAAAAAAATAAAGCAATCCTATCAAATGCATTCATCTTATTAGAAATTCCATTAAACTGCTCAAAAAGCCTGGAGGGGTGATTGTTTCTATTAAATTCTATCGGCTGCCTGCTGGACCAGTTTCTTTAGGACTTTCAACATTTCATTAAATTTAAGTGATTTAACCTCCATTCAATTCTGTAAATACTGAAAAACAGTTATCTGCAAGTATGCTTTTGAAGATTACATTTACCATAAGCCAAACCAAGAGTATTTGAAAGTTACGTTTAACAGTATGCATGCCATTGTTAACCTGTAACATGCTCTGCAAATGGATTCCTTCTGACAAATTAGATACAGCAGCTTGACCCAAATGCAAATTGAACATATTCCAAGATAGCTGTGACCTGACTCCTGCTATTGACTCTAGGCTCCTTTCAGGACATAGAAGCCTACAGAACTGAATTTACTCCTCTGCTTTGCCAGGCAGTCTTATCCACATGGAATGGAAAAATAACATTCATTTTGAGCCATATAAATCCTTACAACATGTTTGCTTTGGTTTATGAACACTTATTTTCTATAAATGAGCTTCAGTCAATTTAGACCAATTTGAATCGAGTAAAAGAATAATGAAGGTTTTGGATTCTTAAGAAACAATGAAACTCAAAGCTTCCATTTAAATGGAACGACTTTCTACCCACATTTAAACACTAGCTACGGGAATTGGCTGGACTTCCCAATAGTTTCTAAATTCAATTTCTGGGCAGAAGCTAGTAAGGTGTTTCTAGTATACTCCACTGGACTACAGAATGTTTCTATCCATTTACTGTTGATTTTGAGGGCAGGCTGAGTCTCATCTCTTCATGCAGCATTAAGGAGAAGACTTTTCTTTGCATATAGTACTTCTTTAAAGTATCTGTGAAGGGCAAAAGTGAAGAATTTGTTTTTATTGATAACAGTCTAATTCTCACAGCCACAGAAACAAAACAGGTGCCAGTGATTACAAATAACATTCATCAGTTTCCTTACCAAATTGAATGCATACATTTTAGCTCATTTGACCTTAATTCAAACCCACCCACCCCCTTAAGCACTTAATATTCAAGAAACAAGTACTATTAATAAATTATAAAAGAATAAAAATAAAGCTTAAATAGGTATACCCTAAAATCCTTTTTTTTGTGTAACAATTCACGCAAACTAACAGCAATAAAAGTAATGAAAAAAAACTCAAATCAAGTTTGGGCAATTTGTTCAATTGAGAAATAGGTTCGTTAAATGTTGATGTACTGAGAACTGTCATGGAATTGATCTGAAAATGTGTTCCATCATCTGACAAATTAAATCATATAAAATATTCATCAAGCTCAGGGTATAAAAACAATAATTTATTACTTTTTGATCATAAAAAATCTGCTACTATTCGTGTTTTGTTTTGTGTTTTTTTCTTAAACAGCAGGAAATAGTCAAAAAGTTGACAATCAGGAAGTGTTCAATAAAAAAAGGCAAACAGATTGTAAATTTATTCCTTATCATCAATGGTATAGCACTACAGAAGCAAGGGTAGCAGGAAAAAAAAAAAACAAAACACAAACTTAGTGACACATGGCATAATCACCAAGTTATTTCTATTCAGTCTCTTCACTGTAGCCAGGAAATCACTGTTAAAGTTTTATGCAGGTCAACTTTTAATTGAACACTATCAAGAAAGCTAAGATGACAGAGTTAATTAAGATTTAAAGATAACACTTTTGGGGGCTAAAAAAAAATAAATTATTCCGTACAGACAGTAATTTTATATTCTATCATTTTAAATTTGTGAAATATCATACAATAAATACTGAAACCAAAAGCCTGCAGAACAACAGGCCTTGACTCTATTGTTTTTGATCAGCAATCCTCTGTAAGCAGAGTTTCATGTAGGAATTTTTATTGCGTATTTCTATCACTGCATCTCTGACAAGTTCAATGAACATTTGAGGCCAGAGCTTCTGCAAGGACTCATTTTTCATATGGATGTCCGCAGCTTCTTTCACTAAGTTCTCCACGTATGTTTGGCAAAATGTTTTTCTTTCCTTGATTTCCTGCATGGGAGAAATCATTTATTACAAGTTGTATAAGAGAAAGGAAGAAAAGGTTAAACAAGATCAAACTCAAAAAACATCCACAGAAGCTTAATGAATTAAAAAAAAAAAAAACAAAAATAAACAAAACAAACAAAAAAAACGGTGATTAACTTGGGAAGAGCACCAGACTTCCTTTCCCTTCCCAACTTTTATTGATTACATCACAATAGTTGGAAAGTATATATTTATCCACCTGACCTAATCAGAACCAAGCATATTGTCACACAGAAAAGTAAGCCAGTATGTAGCATCCCTTCCATAGTTTCCCTGATGGGCTCTGGCAAGTGCATTATTCCCAAAATGTACTAAATATTAGGTACTGAAGTAACCCAAAGCTTTAAAAATAATTTCATAATAAAAATAAATGAAACACACTTCATGAAACTACTGGCTCTGCGTTTTAGTCAATATGCATTAATCCCTGTTTCTGTAGTGTTTCTATAAAGTGCCCTAATAAGCTTAAACAGATATATTGCTGCTAAATATCGAGCTACTTTAATTTATGGGACTAGTAAAATGTTAGGTCATGCTTTGGGCCATCAAAATAGTGTGTTTTTTTTTTTTTTGTTTGTTTGTTTTAAATGAGTGATAAAGCAAAAAAAAAAAAAAAAGCTTTCCGGCTGTTTCACCTGAAACAAAACAAAACAAACAAACAAAATATTTATCAATGAACATAACCTGTCATATTTAGCAAGAAAATGATTCAACCACATTTACTACGTCAGTTTACTGGTAACTTAAGTTTGCTAAGTTTACTTACCTGGCAGCATTTATCAAATTAGTTTACTGCTAATTTACACACACACTGACACTCTTTTCAATGTTATGTATCCGAGATAATAAAACTACAATGCAATAACTGAATTCAGTGTTTACTAAACTTGATTAAATTTCTGGCACCAGAGGCTTTATATATTTAAATAAAAAAAAAAAAGAGCAAATGATGGGACAAATATGAGAAGCAGGATGCACACAACTATAACTCATGATTGCTCAGAAAGGAGATAGTGGTTGAAAGAAGCATGATCTCCCTGGAAACAATTTCCCTCTGACCAAGCAGAAGATGTAGATTAGGAACATAAATTGAAACAAGAGTGACTGATGCACTTGTCTGAAACAAACCAGCTTGCACATTAATTAAAGTGAATACATTTTCTATATATTTCCCTCCCTCTAACTCATTTAAAAGCTAGGGAACTTCTTTATTGCTAGACGCTGTGCTCTTTCAAGTCTTGTCTGAAGGCATTTTTCACCAATTCATTTTGGGACATACTTTCCAACTTCCATAAAAAAGTTCCTAACGTGCAATTCTTTGAAAAACAAATATGTGTCCACTTCTGATATTTCACTAAGGTATGCACATTTCATTACCAATGTAATGCTTTCAGGTAAGAATGTATTTTTATCAGATTGTGGTAATGCTCAGGAACCACTTCTTTAAAGACACAAACTGACCATTTTATAGTTCTCTAGAAGAGATTAGTTAAATGAAATGTTTGATCATACATGTAAATATGGTAAGCAGTGTTATTTTAAAACCATCATTCTAAATAGCACAACTGAAATTTGATATACAAATTCCATGAGTAGTAGTCAAATACATACATAATAGAGGAAGGAATTATTTTATAATGACATACTTACCTCAAGCTTTTCCATATGAACATTCTTTGCTGTATAATTCAACATTGCTCGAGCTGTGCTTTCTCCTCCAGCTCTTCTGTTATCACTACTTTCCTCAATTCCAACTCCAGATTTCTTTCCCTTTCCTTCCAGCAGATCATTGAATTGCTTCATCCTGTAGAAAGAAAATAGAGATTTACAGTTTTAATCATTGGATTTATTATTGTTTTTAAGTGCAGATGTTTCTAGTGACGATGAGATTTTTTTTCCCCCTCTTCTCCCTTTGATCCTATCATTTATGAGCTTTCAAGTTTATTGCATCCTCAAGTTACTCAAAATATACAGATGACTCTAAAAAGTCCTCAGTTAATTCACTTCCATACAACTGACATTTTGACATGTATCATATTTCACATCCTAAATAGGAATCCTTGCAGCTTAATTTTTAGTAAGTACCTATAGAAAACTAAAAAGTTTTTAAGCAACTTTTTTCTTCCAGCATCAACCCATAAATCTGTTAACTGTTACAGTCATCCACTTTGAAATAACCGCAAAAAAAAGCGTCTTCGTTGCGAAACCACATAAATCCTCACCAATATCAGCACAACTGAGAATTAAACATGCAGTGAATTTGTGTGCATGTTCCTATCATCTTTCTTTGGAGACTTCATACAACCTCTTGAAACATCTGTCTTCATGAATCAGGAAATGCAGTACTCAGGACACCTATCTTTCCTAAGTTATTTGTGGAATTTGTGTCTTTTTACCTACAAAGAATTTATCATGACAGTGTGGAAAAGAATTAAAACAATACATTCCAGACAAATTCCAGTTCAGTTCATTTTGCTTACGTACAGTTTCTCTGAAATTCCAACAGGATAGTACTTAGAACAAAACGAAGTTGTATCTGCTATAAGAGCATATTACTGAAGTGACAAGGTTTCATTCAGAGAGAAATCACATTTCAGTTTTAAGAAATCTATAGTTTAACAGAGCTCTTCAAGCTGAAGCAACAGAACAGAACTAGATTTTCTGGAAAGAAAAAAAAAGGAACTCAATGTTCAGAAATTTTAACAGAGAAATAAAACAAGCTAAACAAGAAAGCTTCATTCTCTTAGAAATACCTTTTGCCATTTCAGTCAGTGACTGTATTATTCAAAAAAAATAACAAAGCCTCTGTATTCCTTCCTATATCTTAAGAACTAATTTTACCTAGATTCTCCAAAGAATGAGAGCATACGATAATGCGGCAGCTCAGAAGATGCTACATATGCCAGAATGCCAAAGAGTCTTTCCGCCATTACAGTATCATTCTGAGTAACCTGTGAGGAAAAATAAAATTGAGAGAAAAAGAGAAGTTAGAGAATTGGCACATTCGTATTTCATACATGCATTCAGAATTAACTGCAATGTTATACAAGGCACCACATGAAGATACATGCCAGGCATACCTTCAAAACTAGATTTGCTTCTACTAATACTTTAAATATACTGAAATTTATGGTCTTTGATTTTGGCAGCATCACAGAAAAGATTTATTTTTAAAAAGTATGTATATATTTATATATATAAAAATAATAGCAAATAAAAGAGATAAATGGCAGCGTTTCTCAAGCCTACAAAGTTTACCTTACTCCACTGTACTTCTCTAAGTGTGATCCATATTGTTGTGTCAGAATTACACCAAAGACGTCCCTTTAACATACTTTCAATGGCTGAAAGCTTTTCATGATTAATTTTACACATTTCTGTTTGGATAAAGCATGTTGAAGGTTTTGTTGTTTGGTTGATTTTTGTTACTGCTTTTTGTTTGCCTTACCTAGTAAATTCTAGAGACCATAGCCTGTGTTTCTTCTGTCCTGAGGGCCAAATTATAAACTAATTGAACTGCCAAAAGTTTGTTGGCAAAATTTCTAGATCCCTGGATTTCCATTGACTACTCAAGGAATCTTTATGATCATTTAAATCTGACATGGACACTACAGTCCAACAAAATTCATTCAATGATTTATTCACTTCTGGATCAAATTTAATTTCTGTACATCTTAAGATATTTTTGGCAAGCAACCCATTTTCAAATAAGCTTCAATAATCACAATACTTACTAAGAATTTTCAAATATTTGCATAATACAGAACAAAAAAAAATGTGAATAAAATGAAATTGATTCAAATTAATGTAATGTTATCATATTCCTGTTTAAAGTTTATAGATGATAAAACAAATCCTTGGCCTGACATATACTGCAACACCAAAAGGCAAGGAGAAATTCAATACAGAAAACATAGTTCAGGAAATCGGACATTAATTCAGTTTTGTTTTCACAGTGATTAGTTTTGCTCATTGTCACTTAAAATGAAATAAATCTTATTCAGTTGTCTAAGAGTAGAAGACCTTGCTAAACAGTCTACTAACAGTAGCAAGGTCTAAAACAGAGTGCAGAACACAGTGAGGGAATCAAAGGGCATTACAGACAGAAACATGTCTGCCAGAGAAATACGTGATTTTTATTTATTTAAGTTAGGAGAAGCACAAAGTCAAGGTCAACAGAAACGCTAATACTAAATTCACTCTTGAGTTCATAGAAATTTATGTTCTCTATCTTACTGCAGTACATGCTTTACTCCACTACTCACAAAAAGATTGTAACAGTAATACCACATCACTGTCAGCCCATTACACATGCCTCTTTCCAAGTTCAATATGGTAGGAAAACAGGCATCAACTCAATCACTGTAATGTATCTGTTAACACTGCATGCCGTAGCACTTGGTATAGAGAATTTTGTGAAGTTTAGTAACTTCAAACCTTGACAGCTTTTTTTTTTTGATTACTCCAAGATTACTACCACTAGGAAAACTTCAAACAGCACGTCTCAGAGAACTCTTCTTAAAAACTAATGGTCTTGTATAAAGCAAAAGGGAAAAAAAAATCTATTTGGCAGACACTTTTCTTCAGTATACTTAAAGAAAAGTTGATTTTTGCTATATTACATAACACTGGAAAAATAGAAGTAATACACCATAAGCTACTAGATAGTCTGTCAAAAGCACATTTCTGCACTTGTATTCAATGTTAACACTGTAATCCTTTTGAATATAGCATAATAGAATAGTGCTTCTTAAAAATCAAAAGTAAAACCTAACAGTTCTTTAATTTTTTGAAAGCATATTCCAAAATCATAATAAAAAGTTTTCCCCTTAGGTGTATCTGTCACTCAGGTGGAAGTTTGAACTACTGTTTGCTATTGAAAGCATCTGAAACAATACCACATTTTAATGAAAAACAAAGCATTTTCTCTGCTTTTCTGATTGTAACACAGTGCAGTTACTTAACTGTACAATATGTGATAGTGCACTTTTTTCCGTAATATTGAAAAGACCCTGTCATCATTCTGCTCATTCTACTAGTGACTCACTTGCATTTTTAAAAACAATGCTAACTTATCTTGTAAGACCAGTAGTAAGAAAGAAGCAACAATGCCTTACCTCAATTCCATTTATCTTCTGCAGATTAAGATGGTTCAGCCTAAACAGAACGTAGTATTTCCACAAAGTAAAATTGACGACTGGATTTCCCTGAGGATCAACTGTTAACTGTTCCATGCGATGCACCTGGGCTAATGCATTGAATTGCTGCAGTGTCACAAGATTTGTCTCCTTAAACTTCAGGTGCTTTAAAAAAAAAAAAAAAAAAAAAGTCCAAAGCACAGTAAATTTAGTAAGGAAATCACTAATGAGTGAACATAATGATTCCTACTCTGTTCAACACAAATCACTTTCAAACTTTAAGTCTTCAGGTCTGACTACACAATTGAGCTCACTTCATTTATAGTCTGTGGGGAGAAAAACCATCAATGTATCAACTAAACCATGTATTACATATATTTTAAAATGTCAACTTTACAACCCCCCAAGCAATTTATAAACCCTTTAGTAACAGCGCTATCATTTTCATGTTACAATAAGAGCGGTACTGCTTGAGAAAGATTTATTTCAATTCTGCAAACAAATGCAACGTTCATGCAAAAATCAGTACAGTATTTTAAATATTCCGTTTCTGACTGTGACAAGCTGGCATTAAAGTCTGCTGTTTCTTTGAACAGTGCCATATAGCAGTGTCCCTATGAGCATGGTAAATTCATGTACACAGCAGCACACTGGGGGTAAGAGGAAAAATTGATGGTGAAGATAAAGAAATCTAGCTGAGATTCTGCTATCCCTAACAAGTTTCTGAATGAAACAATAAGTTCCCCACAAACTCATTTATCTCAATGAAACCATTATATAGTATTATACTTAAAAAGAAGTAGGGAGCTAAGCAGGCATATCATCTGACTGACAAGTTCATTTATGTATGCCATCATTACTTTATTATTTGCTTCAAAGCTAAAGATTTACTTGTCCAAGAAAAAAAATGAACTAAAAGGTTCTCATTATGTTGTTTTGCTTCATCAGGAAGTGAAAAATTCCAAGAGTTGTACTGATTTAACCAGCCTTTGAATTTTACCTCTCTCTTCTACCCTATCAGCTATTTGTTCTTTGAACTCACAATACAAACAGAAGTCTCCTGATACTATTGATCTCTAATATTGTAGAAAAACAATACCATGTTTCTACATCAGTTTTTCTTAAAGAATCAGATAGGTCAACTATGGGAAATAATTACTAGTCTGAAAAGAAAACAACCATTCTGTTCGAGAATCTGTCTTGTATTTAAGAAGTGTCAAATTAAACAAAACATTATAGGATAAAACTCATGTAGTTCACGGAAGTATCTATTTACAAACAGTTGAGGGTGACTGCCAAACTAAGGTTCTGTTGCAAAATAAATAGTCCACAGCTGTTCACACAGATGACATTGAGCCATTCTTACCACAGAATTAGGAAATTTTAACTTCAGTTTTGTTAACACTTGAACTATTTCATCAAATTCCATGAACATAAAAGAGACTGTGACAATAGATCCAGCTGTTTGAACACTCCAGTTTCGATCCAGGCACTCCAGTGCTCCAGAACCATACAAGTAAAGAGTGTCTCCTTCCACTTCCACCAAATGAGAATCAAGAACAGACAAGCCTTGTACAGCACTGCTTAATATTGTATCAAGAGACCTGTGGAGGACATAAAAATGCAGTAATGTAAGTTAGATTATTTCACAGCAGTAAAACCATTTCTACTGAACGATGGTCCTTTCATTTACTAAAATCTGACCTGTCAAATATGGTTGCCAGCATTCATTCATTTTCACTACCCAGTCTGGTTCAAAAATGTTAAGGGCTAGAAAACCCTCTTTTCATCAAGTAATATTACAGCAGCTCTACTGCTTCAGCAGAAAGACTTGGTGTGATAGGGTTGGAGAGCTCAAAAAATGTCATTCATTTTTAATAACATGCTTAAAGATTTTACCTCAGAATGTTAACTTGTTTTAGCTATCTAAAATCAACTTCAACCTATGTTACTTATCTAAGCAAAGTCACCTTCAGATTCTGTTCTCTATATAAACTGTAAAAGTTACAACATGATGAAGCACAGCAGGATCCAGCCCGTTAAGATCAGGCAGTTATTAAAACCAACCAAGGATAAAGCTATTCACAGCGCTGAACAATTACTTGCATTCTTAACAACAGCATCACTTCTTAGTTAAAACCTTTATGTCACACTACCAGGATTCATTAGTCTGCTTAGAGATGAAAATAATCTTGTTATCCTTGTTTAATCTTTAATTAATAAGGATTATTATACATTTATTTTAAAATAACGTTAGCTTCCCGATTCAGAAGATTGCTTTTTAATTTAAACAATAGATGCAGGTATTCTCAGCTCTCATCTCATTGTATCTGACTTCCACAGAATACATTCAGATGAACAGACCAGCTGAAAGAATGCGCACAAAGAATTCAAGATGAGCACAAACTACTGGTTTAGAAAGCTGTGTAGTGATGATTACTGTTTTGTTCTTTACAACCTTCTTAATATATTTTATGTATTTTGCTTTGATTTTTATTATTTATTTTGGTTTTATTTTTAATATTTAATATTTTGCTTTTATTTTATTAATACATATATTTATGTATTTTGCTTTTTTTGACTATTAGTGATCACTCAGCAAATGTTTTCTTGACAATACCTTCCAGAAATTCACCCTTGACTGGAAATGGTTATTTGGGAGCCCATTAATTCACACATGATGATATAATGACTTATCCATGCTGACTTTCACCTGTCATTGTATTGCTTAGTTGCTCATGTTCTAAGTGTTCCAAAATTCTTTACTGCTATATAGCACATTAGTAGATCCATATCAATTTTAACCTACCAGGAGTAAAACAGCATCATGGGCTACATGGCAAAAAGACAACAATGTTGTCTAAGCCTTCTTTACTTTAACACTCATTGCTATGTCTTCATTTATCTCTTTAAACGAATCTCAATCGTTGATAAAGGTTAGTATCACACTTTTATTTCTCTACCCTTTCATGAAAAAGAAAAAATTCCAAACCTACCTCTCCAATTCAGAACACAGAATGTACTGCAAATTGCGTAAGAGTATTATATGTGCAAATAAAACACATTGTTTATGTTGTTAAAAATTTGTGGGGGTTGATTTTATTTTATTTTTTTAATTTTCAAAAGTAACTACTTTGACTTCCAAAATGCATTCTACAAATCAAACTACAAAAGCTTCCACAAGAACCTAGAAACTGATGTTATGCATTATGTTTTATTACTAAGGAACCTGCTTTGGCAGGGGACCTAGACCCGATGATCTTTCAAGGTCCCTTCCAACTCCTTCAATTCTGTGATTTTAGATTTGACAGAAGTCATAACATTCAGTCAGGAAACTACTTGGAATATACCAACTTTAGTCACTGTATCCAGCATAAGCAAAGACAGCTTTGCAGCAAGATCTGTCCTATAACTCCATGGAAAGAGCCTTAATATTTTACTTTAAAGCATGATTTCTCAAGCAATGAAAATCTGTTCATTAACAGATTAATGCTCCAGCTACCGTAGTTATATTGTCTTGATCAGAGGAAATGATTACTAACTGTGTAATTAAACTGTGAAGAAGGCAAAAAAGCAGAGACTCTGCATATGGCTGGGGGGAAAGCTTCAGAAACAAGAAGAACAGGAAGGACTATAGCAGTTTAAAAATGTCAAGAAAAAAAGTTTCAGAAAGATGCTGCACTTGAGCGTAGATAAAAGCCAGATCTAGTCAATAGTAGATTGAACCTCAGATTGATTCTGTCTGTGAAAGAGAGACTTCCTGCCTGCACTTGATGTTTCCCATTTTGATCAGACACGGCAGGAATCTGTACTTGATATTAAGTTTCTGCAGACTATTTTTCAGACTTTCGCCTGAGCTTACCAAGTTGAAAATGTGTTAGTTCAGTTTTAGCCAATGCAAGATAAACTTAATCCACTAAGTTCTGCATTTAGTTTTTCAATTATGTGGAGTGCCAGATAGCTAGCTACCTTTCAGATGCAAAGTAGTAAACCAATGAGTGTATCACAAAAATAATACAATTAGAACACTGACCGTATTGATAAACACATTAGATAGTCAGTGCATTTAAGGGTTTTAAGTAACTGAAGAAAAAAAAATTAAAAATTATCATCTAGACTGAAGATTCAGACGGATTAATTTAACCTTTGTCAAAGACCAAATTATTATACTTTTAATAGAAATCAAACAGCAATCATAAATTGGGGTAACCAGTGTCAATTTGAAATTTCATTTAAATATACATACCTATTGATATCATTAGATGTATCTCTATCTCAAACAGATATACCTATTGATTTCAAGTGTGAATTATACATGCATACAGTTTTCCAGAGGTCTAGTTAGACAAAAATCCCCCCATGGTAAGGATTTAATTCCTTAAATAGAAACTTAAAGAAACACCAATGTTACTTTGAAACTTCTAAGTTTAAGAAGTAAAAATAAAATGTAACTTTTTTTTTTTTTTTTAAGCTAACAATACAGATATCATCTCAGGCAACATCAAGGGAAAAATAAAACTAAGCCTATGTTAAAGCACTGTTTTCGCTAAAATAGCAAGGGTATTTGAAGAAAGCAGTCCAGGAGATCTTGCTGTTCAAACTGAGAACATAAATTCAAGACTCAGTTTACAAAACCTCTTCATATACACTGAAATTACAATTGTTGGCAATAAAGGTAAAAGTCTAAACTATCAAGGGAATGGATAGCCTTAAGCAGGCTCAAGAATTCATACTAAAGATTTCTTGTAAACATGAAAACCTCCCTTATTTAGCAAAATCACAAAAATTTAGTGCTAACTTCTTTAGTAACGTGTAGCTAGCTGACTAAGTCTATATTACTTACTATGGTGAAACCTGTTGACTATTAATAAACTGAAAATCATTTCAGGATGATTTTGCATATATTAATTTTGTAATTACTTTACAAAATTCATGCTGCAAAAGATGTTTTACTTTTTGATCATGAAACAGCAAGATCTCAGAGCTGATAACATGAACGTAAGACACAAACTGAAAGAATTATTTCTGAATAAAATACCTGCTTTCTTCAGGAAACACATATGCAGTACTGCCATTGATCTGACAGGGTTCATTATCTTTATCTTGGTTTAAAGAAGCCTCAAGAGCTGTTCGATTCTGCTGTATCTCCCACTGGCGAGCAATATTGCAAATTGTTAACCGTTTCTTTTCCTGAAACAAAAGTCATAGTAAATTATGACACCGCAGTATCAACTCACTTGTTTGATCCGACAGAAATATGTTGCTTAATCGAAACGTAGTTAATATTTTAAACTGAAGAAAGAAGTACTGGTTCACATTAAAACCAACGTGTCAGTCTAGCACTATTCTGTGTAACTGCAAGGGAATAACATTTTCACAAAATTTGCAGTAACAGAAACAAGTAACAATAAAGACGTAAGTTGTATAAGAGTAAGTTTTAACTAGTTGATTTGGTTAACCACACAAGTCTGTTTTTGACTATCTGGAGCTGCTTGTACTACACCTCCACAGAACAGGGTAAATTGATGCAAAACACGCAGCTGTATTACAGTCTCCTTTTTCAAATAGAAAAAAAGGATATTTATTTGATATGCCTATGGAGAAAGGCAGCAGACAAGAGTAAGTCTGATTTTATGGTTTCAAATTAACACCTTCTGATATATTAAGCTTGACCTATACTCTCTAAGCTCCTAAATTTAATCTATAAAAGCAACATGGGACTGGTAACATCATGCTTTTACGTAATTCCTTTCACATTAGGCAAATTGTAGACATCGCTGTACTTGAATTCACTAAGAACATTCCTCACAATGCTGGCCTATGTTAGAGGTGGGAAGTGTAAAGCTTTACAAATGAACATCTTCCTTTAAAAAAGGGAAAAATTAACGAAATACAAGTGAGCATTTTATAATCTGTGACCACGCAGCCTAGGTATTTCCT
The DNA here is from genome assembly GCF_964211825.1 of Aythya ferina. NCBI lineage: Eukaryota > Metazoa > Chordata > Aves > Anseriformes > Anatidae > Aythya > Aythya ferina. The sequence continues at coordinate 16,869,403 of NC_140307.1, read as the reverse complement.
TAAAATTAATATTAAGATTTGCAAATTAAGAGCAACTAAACAGAAATGTTTGACAATAAAATACTTAATACAAACATGTAAATCTTTCATGCTGTAAACTACTGTACTCATTAAAGAATAAATATCAAGATCTGTTTCAGTGATTGATAATGCAGAGACAAATCCACTAGACTTCCAATTATGATAAAAAATCATGTCCATAATAGCTTGTAACAATGACACAAAATACATGGAAACTGCTTTAACATTTTTCTTCTTCTAAAAGTATTTTATTTTAAAGAGTTAAAAATTCTGCTGTTTCATAATCAGTTTGCCTAAAGAGTCATTATGTTATCTGGTTATGTAACACCATGTGTCCCACAAAAATACACGTCAGTAACGGAAAGGTTCCCTACCACAAGAAGAGGAAGTTGAAATGTCAGGATTTTCTTTTAGTCACATTAGGTAAATTCTGTATAAGAGGGTGAGGGTCTCCTAATGAAGTCAACCACTGTACAGCTAATTACCTGCTAGAAAATGAATGCTTATGATGTCATCTACACTGCAGATAGTTACAAAAGTTTGGAGGAAAGTGACAACCACTGACATTCCAGAATAAGATTCTCTAGATATTTTCTTCAGAAATAACTACGATTAAAATCCTATACCTGGAGATTTTTGCCACTGGATATTATATCTATTATCAGATCTGTTCCATTCACTTCAAATGTGTGAAACAGAGAAGAAAAAAGAAAACAAAAAAAAAAAAACACACACGAACACATGAACATATTTACTACGAAAAAAGATAAATGACCTCACTGAATCACGCAAAATATACTGCCATTTGACATTTATGCCACTTAACTATTTGAAGATGAAAAGAAACCTCAATTAAGCAACAAAACCTTCATTTTAAAGTTGAAAACAGAGTAAAGGCACTGTAAGTGATTTTGTTTTTTCCCTGTAAAGGAAGTTTCCATTGGCAAAATGCACTGAGTAATCTATGCCACCAAGGCAAACAATCCCTTTACTACAAGGAAACATTACATCAGTGGTTAAGAACATGAACTACAAACACACACAAACTTTCTTTCAGTCCAGTTAGTTTTTCAAAAGCGTAAAGCAACATCATGTATAAATATTATTTATTCGTTTCCCATTTCTTTGTGTTACTGAGACCTGGCACCAAAACTTCAAACCCAAGTAGACTTTAAATTTATCAGTATCTTACATTAAAAGCACTGCTTTTTAAAAAAAAAAAAAAAAAAAAAAAAAAGTATTTCTAAGACTGTTTTGTTGCATTTTTAGTTTTTGTTTTTTCTTTCGTAAAGCAAAAGAATCAAAATATTCTTGAATGCAAACATACATTCTTGTGCAGTACACATGGAATTCTTTTTTCCATTCATACATTTGGCTCTTTTTAACAAACAGCCTTTGATCTGTCATTAACATTCTGTTTGTACCTAATTCTGAAAATTAAAAGGTACATTTGCTACACTTCTTCATACAGCCTCTTGCAACTGCTTTTAGTCTAACTCACTTGATGAAATATGCTTTTACCTAGACTATTTAGTAATATGGATACATGATTTATTTTTTTTCAGTTTGCCAAATTAGAAGAGATTTTTTTATAATCATTACTGGACGACAAAGAAGTTTAAAAAGGCACTCCTATTAAATGAAAAAAATGATTTGGAAAAACACATTCACAGAATAAAGAGAATGTTGATATTCTTATATCCTTGAACGCTGGTCTCCTACTAGCAGTGTTGGTCATTTAGTCACTGGCCTGTAAGAGTATTCTGGAGTGTGCCTCTGTCTCCCCTGTTGGAGCTATTCCATCTCAAACGTAAAGGCATTAACCAGGCCTGTCAGTACAGTACAGAAGTGTTCCTCTGAAAAAAGAAGACAGCTGGAGTCTAGCTGTTGCTCTGATAACTGCTTAGCTCTTTCCACAGAGAGGAATAACTTCAACAGGAAAGAATGAAGGAAACACTACTTCAGAAAACCCTTTATGTCAGCACTCACCTGCTGGAGAAGACCAAGTTCAAGGAATCTGAAATAACTGCAAAGTCTCTTGGTTTTACTTTACCTCTAGATTTGAGAAAATGAAGTTTGCCATCCTTTTACATACGTTAGCACATGCACGTGCAATTGTGTTTTTTTTGTTTGTTTGTTTTTAGTTTTGTTTTTGGTAAAGGGTAACTTGAATAGTTCACTGAAGAGTTTCAGATGTAGAGTGAACTGTTTAAGCTGTAAAAAAAGTTTTAAGAGATACAGATACATTGGGAGAACTAAGAAATACGGCAAAAATATTAAGTTATAGAATATTAATGTAAACTAGTTTACAGTAGATTTATCTAATTTTAGTTAGGCTTAGAACAGCCATAGAAAATACCTTAATCAAGCTTTGTTTATGACTTTCACGTTTCCTTTCTTCTTCTTTCCTTGCTGCAACAGATGCCATGCGTCTTTCTTCTTCCTGGAAGAAAAAAATTGATAAATTTATAAATGTATGAATTTACCAAGTTCTGAAAAGCATTATTAATTAATACTAATTATTAATGTATGTCTTTGTGTTGGTGATTTGAATACAAATTTAATGTTTATATTATTGTACTATTTTAATATTAAATGTTTTAATATTAAAATAATAAAAATCATATTTACAAATAAATCAATAAATATAAAAGAAATTACTCAAATAGAAACGTTGAACACAAAGCTATTTAAAAAAATATTTTACAGGTCTTTGAAAAACGTAAAGTACATGATCTGTAAAACAACTAAAACATTTTAAAACATGACAATCCATTATATTCTTTGTATTTTTTGAGTAGTTCCTCTAATTAGTAGGTTTTTTCACATAAGAAAATAAACAGAGATAGTGAGCTGATTTCCATTTATACCTAAATCATGATCTAAAATTGTTCTCAAGTTCTGTTAAAGACTGAGGAAAAGTTATCCTTTGGAAGAAGAATGCAATGATAAAAGATACAAAGTTAGTTAGCTACAGTATACAAATTTTATTTCTTGTCAAAATTATTACCTATTCATGTTCAAGAAGAAAGCCATTTATTCCTAAATAACGACAGTCAAGTAAGTGAAGATGTTTAGTTCTCCTGGTATAGCAATTTACTTCTGCAATATAGCCATATTAGGTTGAATGCTCCCTGTTTACAGCAGTTGAAACATTCTCACAGCACAGTATTTTTAGAACATGTTTTTTCCAAGTAACAAAAGAAATGTTCACTATGAAGTAAAAAGCGTAGAGTTCTTCCAACACAAATATTTAGGAAGCATACTTGAACTTATTTTGATTTACTTCATATGCCATCTGGGTGTTTGTATTAAAGTACCTTCCAAGAACATACACAAAGTGTTTTGGTTTCCCTCAAAATAGAAAGCTCCTATCCTAGACTTTTCACTTCCACTTTCCAGAAAGTTATGTGTTAAGAGCTTGAACAAACAAAAGTGAACAGAAAACATCATAAACCATTAAGACATATTGATATTGATACAAATAAAACATACTATGCTTACAGAACTGTAAGAACCCCTAAGCACAGGGATAAAAGCCTACTAGAAGATTCAAAAGGGAACCTGACACTTAGCATTACTACTACATTTTAAGAAAATAATTTCCAAAGTGTAACTAGTCAGGGAAATATAGCAGGTGTACACTTATCTGCATACAACCTCCTGAAGACCAATGAATGCACCACAAACTTCAACATCAATCATAAAGGTAACTAAAAAACTGCACAACTGTTGGCAGCCAAGGGTCTGGTGCCATAGAATTATCAAATAATTCAAGGAAGAAGGGACCTTGGGAATTCACTCCTCTGTGTTCCTACTTAAATAACGATCAACAATAATTTTAAAAAAATACACCTGTGCAGATATACAAGGCTTTATAGACCCCAGTACAACAGAATATCACATAACGAAGCCCAATACCTGAAAAGGAAGGTTTAGGGTGAGGCTGAGAAAATCATTAATAAAAACCATGTAGGCATATGCCACGAGCATGAATGTATAATTAATAGCACACAATAAAAATACTGTTCCTCAAGATATGAGGCAGAATGTTAAGAATGATAAACATGATTCTCATGACAGCTATTTATCTCATTTATGCATTAAAGTAAGTTAGCATTTACTTCAAAAAAAAATTTAAAAAAAATCTTAAGTCTTAACAGGCTTAAGTCTTAAAGGTCTTATTTATTAGTGATACTATTCAGTAGAAAAGTGGGTTAAAGTTGATTTTTAGCTTTCTATTTAAGCATCTTCATTTGATGTTGCATTTTTGCTTTTAACATGGCTTCCTACAGACAAGTTTGTTTTTTTTCCCTCTCACCAAACTCAGTGTCTTCATTTTCTCTAACAGCTTTTGAACACACTGAACACATTAAAATATCTTAAAGTACGTTTAGAGGTCTCAAATTATGCTGGTTTTGTTGTTGTTTTTGTTGTTTTTTCCCTGAAAGGTTGATTATATAAAAGTGGTATATAGAAAGAACAGAAATGTAAACTAGTTTTCTCACCTAGGGAGAGAGCGCAGAAGTTATCCGTTCTATTTGGCAGAAAGCAGGTGGCCAGGCTTCATATCCTCAGCTCCAAACTAAGGGAAATATTGTTCTTTCACACTAAAGAATGTGAGAGTTACCAAATAAAGTGATACTGATCTGTAAGAAATGAGCCTGTCTCCTTTCAGGACAACTTTTTTCCTTCAGGTTCTCAGAAAAACATCCACAAACTTCCCTACTACAGTTTTCTCACAGCCTCCACAAATATTCCTTCTCACCCTACCTTCCATCTCAAAGTCTCTGCCTAACCCAGCCCGAAATCAATACGTTATGACACTATCTGCCTTACATGGGGATCTACTGACAACATTCAAGTGGGTCCCGTACTTTTCCTTACACACTGCCTCAATGCAAAGCAAGAAATGAACTAACACAAACGCTGTTCCAACAGGAGTCAGACTTTTTGCCTTGATCAAGAGTTGATCCTATCACAGGCCTTTAAAAAATACTACTTCTGTCACATACTTTTACAAAAGAAATGAGCTTTGTCTAAAACAACAACAGCATGAACAACCCAGTTCTACTGAGGATTCATAAAGGCCGAATGACAGAGGAAACGGTCATTCGGCCTTTATGGTCAAGGGTCAAATCCACTTTTTAGCCGAATTAAGTCTGTATACATTTCTTGATTCCCTGTGCACAATATGTGCAACTAAGGTTGAAGAAACAAACAAACAAAACACAGAAAACCAAACAAACCCCAGAAAGCTATAAAACAAAGCCTTTAATAATGCCACAATGCAGATCTATCATCCTCTCTTCTCTTTTAGCTCCAGCATTTGAGATTCTTTCCATCTCCATTTTTGTCTCTCCTCATTATTCTGCCACTATTGCCCACAACTTTGTGAACTTTGAAAAATCCCAGATGAACTGAAGCGATTTTAAATCCTATCTTCCATGTCTTCTCTTTTTTCAGTGTTCAAAAGAAATGGTTAGGCTAACAATAAAGGATATCGTTAAATTGTTAAAGGGCTGCTGACAGGTCTGTCATCCACTCAAAATGGTCCAAAATCATTTTGCACTCTTTGCTAAATTAAATACTAATTTCAGATTGTTAGGACCCACTACTGATACAGGATTTCCAGTACACCTTTGATAAACATAAATCCCAGCTGGAGGGGTGCAAATAAGCATACTGGGCATTTGTGGAAGAAGTCAAGTTTCCTGCTGTAGTAGCCTGCCAGGAAAGGGTCATCACACCAAGGAGTCTGCTGATACTATGGCCATGGAAGAAAACAAACCTCTAAGCTCCACGGTGGACAAGGGAGGATGCTTTTCCTGAAGGCCAGAGTGCCAGACCATTACAAACAGACATGGATGTTCTCTTTCACACTGCAATCTTCTCCATTTATTAGTTCTCCACTTGCCATTAAAGAACTTACTAAATGGCTAGGAAGATGGCTTCTTCCTTCTTCATCCACACACCCAGCTAGTCCCTAAGCAGAAGTCTCACTTTCTGCAATGCATAAACATTAACGAGATTCTGAGACTGCAGGTTTACATTTTCAGAGTGAAGCTACAGCAGTGACAGAACGAGCAAATAAAAAGGCACATTAAAGCTATTATTACCCTTATAGCATTTTCCATCAGAGCTGTAAGTCTGTAGCTTTGGCATAGTGAGAGCTCCCCCTGCTGCCACATGAGCTCTACCACAAGTATAACACAGATTTTGGCCAAACTTCTCATTGTGCAACCAGGCTTTCAAGAGGTAACATCCAGCAAGACCTGAGACAGATCCTGAACAGAGTACACGTTCTTCCTCACTACTGTTTTGCTATTATCCGAACAAGTTCATCCCACCAAATGATGCCATTTAAGTCACAGGAGAGAAAGGTACATTAGCACACAATGAATGCAGGATTATATTGCTACTCTACAGCTACTTTGAAATTATTCTAATAATTTTACTATAGATTAGAAGTAGTTGTAGTATACATGATATAAACTACTGTAGCTAATTAAAAAAAGAGAGAGAAAATATGAAGAGTGGTCTGGAACACACGTTTAAGCTTTCAGGGCAGAAAAAAAAAACAAACTACTACACTTAAAAAAAAATCTGCTTATACTCACAGTAGGCAGACTTTTTTTGTTGTTGTTACATATACCACATAGTTTATTTTTAAAAGAAGAACAAAGAGTACGAATGTAAGTTATATTTCTACCAGAAACTTCCTACAGAAAAAAACACAAACTTTCTGACTATACTTTAAGTGATATATCACAATGAAATATATGTTGTTTTATTATTATTATTATTTTTAGTATTAGGTTCTCATATTTTCCTCAAGACCTTACTTAAAGGATAGGATTACAATCCACAAAAACGAATAAGAAACAAGTTACAGAAGCATCTTGTTTTAAAAGGAAAGAAATTCAATTTTTAGGTGGATACTGATTTATCAAAGTTTGCAAAAGCTAAAGATTCCCATTAAGTTGATGTTTTAGATATCTAATATAAAGTGGATACACTTCTTCAGCTGGAAATCATCTTCTGTTGTAGACAACAGATATGTATTTACAGTTTTACAGTAAGTTTTTTCATATATATGCAAAGCCCAAACTTGTTACAGGTGACTAAGCGCCACTGATATCACTAACAATGATTCTTTGGGTTCATGCCTCAGTGGTTTAATAGCTTAAAATTTGTGTTTAGTAACAAGATAGCAAGAGAAAACACCAATTTCCTCATGGGAAGATTAATAAGATGTCATAATATGATACAATCCCTTGAATAAAAGCAAATCTGCTCCAATTTAATAAATACTATAACAATTACAATCCAAAAATATTGTGTTGCAAGTACAGAGCCTTTGATATTTGCAGCAGCTATGTGCATCTTAACAGCCCCTATGGCAGTTAACACCAGACTTTTTCCTCTGATGTACCCCTTTCTCCAGAGAATCTCTAAAAAACGCCTGGCACCAAAGGGTGTGCATCTTCCTGAAAACCAGTACGAATAAAGCTTCAAAGTCTTTTACAAACTTTAGAATAAACCGTAAAGGATATTTTCTTCATTAAAATAGTTTTCTTAGCCCAGTGAAGCCAGCAAGTAAAAGAAAAGTTAAAGCTAAAAGCAGAATAACAATTGCGTAAACCTCGTTTCTCAACTGGAAGAGCTTCTGAAACCATTAGTGAAGAATCCCAGTCATACAGAACACACGTCCTAGTCCAGCTCCCAGTTCTTTGCAAGACAAAGCAATGAATGCTCAAGTTAGAAATGGTCTGGATGCACTTCAGGCTAATGGATAAGAGATCCTCTATATGTATTTGCTTAGGTATATTAAGCAAGTAAAAGCATATACCCAATACTGTACTTCTACTTCCCCATCAAGTTACATTTGTCCCTATGGCTGACATTACTGGACAGAATAGCTGGATTTGGCATTGCCAACTCTCTAATTTTATCACAAACCTCATGATACTTGTTAGTTTTCTTAAAAAAAAAACGTTTCTTAAGTCATATGATTATCTGGGTAACACAGTTTTTATGGGAAAAAATCATACAGACCCCTCTACAAGAAGGAAAGGTTTAAAAACAGGTTTTCAAGGCTCAAAAACCAGAAGGCAAATAAAAAGAATGCAAAACACATTCTTTTTACAAGTAGTTTTATGAGCAGCACAACTAGTGAAGCCTGGTTTTCTATGGCTTTTTGTCTTGTGGGTTGATCCTCTTATGTTTAATAAGGTGTGAACTCAGATTAAGCTTTTCCCAAGGCTGTGCATTTCAAATAAATTTTTCCCCTACAGATCCCATAGTGTCTAAAAAGGGATTAGAGCTCTTTCTACAGTTTTTCCATCACAGAGTTCTACCAGGATCTGTCTCTTCTCAATAAGGAAGAGAAGAAGAAAAGACATTTTCTTTACGTGACTCAAGTTGCTGGAATAATACTGCAAAAACACTCTTTTGAAAAGCAAAGCAATTAGGCAGTATAAACTCACAAAAGAGAAAAACTACCCACAGGATACCTGGGAACAAATAGTATTTTAGATACTGATAGTAAAATTCTAATAGCCCAAAGTACTTTATTACTAAAATTCATGTTTTCCTCATACATGTGATATTTTACATCTTAATTGACTCTCTTCTATACTCGGTGGATTGGCTGCAGGACAACAGGATAGATGCCAAAACAATAGGTGCAATTTATAATGCAGTACAGCCTTCGTACAAAGCAAATAAGCATTTAAAACAAGGAATATTAACAGCACTTGGTCAAGAAAAACAACACTAATACTGTTACTTGGTAAGTATGGTACATTTGTTATAGAATCAGAGTCATTTGGGTTGGAAAAGATCATCAAGTCCAACCATCAATCTGACCCTGCAGAGTCCCATCACTAAACCACGTGCCTTAGTGACATTATCTTCCTGTTGTTCAGATTTATCCTGTAAGATGACTGTGGTACATATCACTTAAGTAGACACAGAAAAATTAGCATTACTATTCCCAGATGAAGAAACAACATGGATGACTTAATGGCATGGCCTTCCTGACAATTTCCCTTCATCCTCTACCTTGCTGCATATTTTCCAGAAGTCTGTAATAAGTTGCCTGCACGGCCTCTCTTCCTTATCAGTGTTACTTGAAATGGACCACCAGATTCAGAAATTAAAGGAGAGAGTAGGTTAGGCAAAGAATGCAGAAATGCAGACAAACACAGAAACAGTCTGATCACCAAGTTTCCTTAGGGTAGCAGACCAAAAATAATAGAAATAATGTCAGTTTTAGTGTAAACAGACTCATGCTTTGGAAGGAACACCCTGTTCCTCCTCAGCTATACAGCAAACCAGTTAAGAACCTGTTGAGAGAGTGCTAACAAAAAGCTTTGCAGTTTCTCATGTCACTCAGCACCTGTATCACATGGTTTTTACTAAGTAAAAGAGTTTGATTATTTAAAAATAAATATCTTTTAAACGAAATAAAGGAGTGGACCCTTATATAACAGTGCACGAAAGGAAAAAGGTTAAAGTTTTAAATATTAGCATGTCTATGTACAATTCAATTCCATACTAAATAAGTAACTTTTTTCCTCCATAGACACATAAAACCCTACATTATACTCCTAAATTTAAGGAACTAGTAAGTCTGATGAAAATAGAAATTTCTTACTGTGATTCTCTTCATATCTAGCTGTCGAAGCTGCATCATATGATGGAGAACAGTGTGTTTGTACCATGACTCCTGAGCTATTGGATTGCCATCAAGGGTGATATCTGACAAAGATGAGGAATCAGCAAGGCACAGAATATCCTCAAAACTGTAACCAAAAAAGTTTAAAGTTTTAATGCCATACAGTATGAATAACAAAGAGATGGAATATTTTATTTAAGGATAGAATACTAATGTCTACCTGTACTAAAAAAAAACACACATCATATTGCACATAAATCAAATTAAAAGTAGCAACAGGTGCTGCTGTTTTAATCTCTCCACATACAGATAAGAAGAGATTCAGATAAAGCACTTGTTAGCTAAAAGAATATAGGTTCAGCTAAAAATAATAAAATAGGATGTCTATCAACTCATATTCCAAAAATAATACACATATTAGTCACCAAAACCAGCATGAAGACCACAGAAAATGTAAGATGAAAAAAAAAAATTAAAAAAAAAAAAAAAAAGATTCTGGGTGTTTGTGGCATCATCAAATACCGGAAGAAAAACTATAAAACCATCATATCATCTTTAAAATAGATCTATTCTTCTGAGTTCAGTATACAAATATGAGTGAGTTGGCTTTTTAAGACATTTGATTTGGTTTCCTGACAAAAATAACTGGCCTGTGCAAAATGTATTTAGAGACATACAGCCTGTATCCTGTTCCCTTTACTGAAGATGAAAGGTGTGAAGAAGGCATCTGACCCAGATAAACAGTGTTGTTAAACAACAGATAATTATTGAACTTGCAAGAGAAACTAAACAGTCATACAAGTATTAATCCCCAACACCTTTTAGCAAAATGATTACAGTGCACAAATAACTGTAAACAGAAAGTACAAAGCAGTTGTGCTCAGCACTTCTGAGTATGACATTTAAAAAAATCTGAGAATGACAAATCAATGATGATTACAAAATACGCACTAAGATCATTTTACTAGATGAACAAATGTTTTAAGTTCTGAATTAATAAACTGTTTCTGAACTGGAAAATACAGAATTAGCATCCAAGTACTTTTTAAAAAGCTATCTTACTGATTGCATCAACTGATTATAGTTCTCACCACTCTTGGTAGCAGGAAAATTCCTCCACTAATACTTGGAAGTGCACCAAACCTTAAGAATACCCTGAATTCAGACTCAGAAATATATGCAGTAAAAATTTTCATATTAGGGACTGCTGATGAATAAAATGTCAACTGTCATTGGTATCACTCAACTTTCCAACAAACGCCCATACAATAATTTGCTGAGGACTAATATTCAGCCACAAAGGGCTTGAGATTTACAAAAATACCACATTTTAAATGACATGTCCCTAAAAGTTTCTAGGGGTTAGATAAAACATATATATTTTTAATGTGGAAACAAAGTGGGAAAATAATTTAGAAAACAAAACCAAAAAAGCCACCCAACTATCAAATGCCAATCAGTCTCAAGCTGCTGAAATAAAGGCCTGGATGTTTTAAGGATCTGGACACCAACAGAAGCTCGCAGGAGTAAATAAAACAACCCAATAAATGTTTCAAAAACAAACAAAACCCCAAACATGGTACAGCATACAAGTAACTTCTACATGATGTATTCAATGGACGAAAGAGAAAAATGGCAATGAAGCCTAAAGTACTACTATCATTCTGTTTGGTGTGTTAAAACAACATGAAGACTAATGGAAAATGAACTATGCGCAGCTTCTGGTGAAGGCACTTAGCAAATCTGAACAACTGGCTGTTTTGTACCTGGGGTTTAAAAGAAAAGTCTGATTATCATCTTTCATTTTTTATTTTTGTGTGATCTTATTTCCTTTCCATAAAACAGCTTGTTTAACCACTTTTTTGGAGGATCGTGCTGACATACTATTTAAAATACCTATTCAATACACCAAAGCTAGATGATGATTTTCCCAACTGACACATCACAGTAGTTAGTAAAGCAAACTCAAACATCTTAGAAGAAAGAATAACTGAATTCCTGTTGGAATTCATCTACCCAACTGCAGCAACCACCTCTCCTTTCCCTTTCCTTCTTCCTTCCTGGAAGGATTTACCTCTGGAATAATGGCAGTTTCAGCAACAGAAGATAAAAGAGAATTTAGGCTACCTTAGTAAAGTGTTTTTAAAGTGTTTTTTTTGGTGTTTTCAGTTTCACCAAATGGATCAGCTTGAGCATGCACACAAGACGGGAGAACTGGCTGTGGTACTCTCACCTCTGTCAGAGAAGACACGTGCCCATTCTCCCAGCCCCATGTTAGAACGTGGCTTGGACTAAGCAGCAGGGTCTTCTGCTGTATGCTGCTGTGTGCTCAACCTCCCCCAATGTGTGTTCATGTCCACGCATTTAGTAGGCATGAATAGGACAGAAACACTGGCCTCCTGGTAGAGCTTGCTTACTGAGGAAGACAGATGCTCTGTACATTTACATCAATGACTTCTTCAAACCACGTTCTGCAAAGTGGAACAGCTCTGGAGAAGGAAGGCAACGCGCTCACTGCAGTCCAGGAGAACTCTCGGAGGAAACTGCATGTTCAAAAACATTCAGTCAAAGAGAAACTGGGCTGTCCCATGTTTCTAATCACTAAGCTACTGATGAAAACAGACATCACCACGGTTAACCTTTCCTTCCTGTATTGCTTTCATTCACATGTATAACAACCTATTTAGAAATTTTCATTCCACTGAGGAAAATATTTTTTTCTTGTTTTGATTAGACTAAGAACATTCCTTCTCCCAGGTTTCCAATTCAGTAACCGATTGAAGAAAAACAATTACATGTCCTTTGAGCTGGTACCTAACTTGTTCCATATGGCTAGACAACCTTCTTTACTAAATTAAAAAAAACAACAGAACACTGACGTGGAGAGCTGTGTGACAGTGAAAACATGTTTTGTTTCTAAGATTTCAAAAAATAGCCTTTTCTAGCTTCACATTAAGAAATGTGAGCAGTAACAACTCTTTCTGAATCTCAGTAGCACACTTTCCCTGAAGTATACAGCTTCTGTATTCTCTTCCCAGTACCACAGGAGAAATTCAAAGGGTTTTCTCTCTTCTTCATAACTAGTTCTAGAGATATGTATTATCATCACACAAAGTATGAAAGCCTTGAATTGTAACAACTAAATTCTTCTGTGATGAAGACAGAAATGGGACAGCTTTTGTTTCAGGTCTGATTCAACTTCTGCAGCATTTTGTCTGGAGAACAAGCCTTACAAAGAGCAGCTGAGGGAGCTGGGCTTGTTCAGCCTGGAGAAAGGGAGGCTCAGGGGCAACCTTATTGCTCTCTACAGGTACCTTAAAGGAGGCTGTAGCAAGGTGGGGATTGGTCTGTTCTCCCACATGCCTGGTGACAGGACGAGGGGGAATGGGCTAAAGTTGCGCCAGGGGAGGCTTAGGTTGGATGTAAGGAAGAACTTTTTTACTGAAAGGGTTGTGAGGCATTGGAACAGGCTGCCCAGGGAAGTGGTGGAGTCACCATCCCTGGAGGTCTTCAAAAGACGTTTAGATGTAGAGCTTAGTGATATGGTTTAGTGGAGGACTGGTTAGTGTTAGGTCAGAGGCTGGACTAGATGATCTTGGAGGTCTCTTCCAGCATGGGTGATTCTATGATTACCCTACTAACACATCCATTATTAACTAAAAGCTCAGCAGCATTCTGAGGCCTCGTCTGAAGCAGGATAGGGGAAAAAGTGACAAAACTCATGACAGACACAGGACTTTAATATTGAAATTTTTAAGAAGGCATTTCTGAATCGTTTATTGCAATTTTAATTCATTTCAGTATGTACTGATGTAAGACTCAAGAATTCTTCCTACCAAAAACAGGAAGCAGTAAACCTTTATATAAGAGCATTACCTAAAAAATGCTACTTTTAATATTTTAATGAACCAGTAATATAAACATATACAGGTTTTGGCAATGTACTCTGCTACGTTTCAATTTGCAGATTTCCTCTACATACCAATATACAAATCAGAATTTGTATAACTAATTGATTGCCTAAAAGAAAGAAAAATATAAGAAAATATATGCATTATATATAAATATAAAAAATAATTGTAAAATTACTATATGGTCTATGGTAAATGCAGGTGAGTGAGTAAAAAAAAAAAATACCCTAAACCATTTTAAAAGTAAGGGTCAGATGTAGCACAGGCATTTACTAGTATTATGGTTGCACGTAACATCTTCAGTCTGTTCAAACAGTGCATCAAGCCAAGTATCACACACAGATGGGTCAAGAACGTACTACCATGTTTAAACATTTACCTGTTAGGAGACATATCTGCTGCATAACTAAAATTGAGGGAGCAATGAGATTTTTTGGGTTTTGCTACTGCCGAATTTGATGGAATGTCATTTCTACGAAAACATAAGCCAAATCTAGTAATTTTTTTATTATTTTAATAATAAAATAATGATAATGACTGGTAAATAAGAAGTTAAGCTGATCCATTCACCTAGCTACTTACACATGTATGTAGATTTTATAACCATGTCTTCATTGGACATTAAGATTTTTATACCTATTCTAACTACAAATTAAAACCAAATTAGATATTTGCACAAGTGTTTGAGTTAAGTGTTTCTACGTTACCTGAAAGCTAAAACTAGATCTATCAACAGTTCAATTGAAGCGCCAGTGAATAAATGATAGGATACTAGCAAGATACTGATGACATGAATTTAAAGAAATCTAATTTAAAAATGAACAAAAAGAGTAAAACATTTTTCCTTCCTTGAATACTGCAAAAATACCAGTGTGAGAAAGCTACACAAATTAAACCAAGTATATGAAAATATACAGAAATTCCACTGACTGCAGTGATGCTCCCAGATGGCAAAGGAGCCAACTACTGCAGTCCCCTTGTTGTTCTTGCCAGGCTAAGACATATTTATTTATTTATTTAAAAAAAAAAAAAAAACAGAAACAGAAGGCATGTTCCTAGTCCAGAAATTATATAAGTGAAGCAAAATACCAACCCCTTTACTTTATATTTCATGTTCGAAATTGCCATAATAAAGAGTAGCAGATAGATTAAGGGAAGAGTATATTAACCATTTCTGCAGTTCATCTCCAGGTTTTTTTTTTGAATGCTTAATACCCATGAGCATTCAGGGAGATCCACTGCATTGGTACTTTAAGGAACATAGACAAGTAGGTTGGAACTGTCTGCAAAATGCATCATACAGGTCAGTTTAAAATATTCAAATAGCTATTACAATTAAAGCTCATATTAAGTCTAACATCTTACAGAGAAAATAGGTACCACAAGAACGTTATTTTCAGTAATGAGAATGCCAGGCATCTTTCCTGATCTCAAATTAAATTGATTCTAAGCAACAAAGAAAGATGAAGATGATTAAGGAATAAAGGTAAACACATGATAAACTGAAGATAATGTAGGCACATTTGATTTTATTATTTTTAATATTGGCACCAGTAGAAACGCTGACTTCAAAAACAAACAAACAAATATAAAAATAAACATTGTAGACTAACTTGCTTATTTATACCAAAATGCACTTAGTTACTAGAAATAACAGAAACCCTGCATTGAAAGTTGAGCTGTTCTGTTTCTGCCTTCTGGTTTGAAAACTAAACAGACAGGAATGTACCTTTCACACTCAATTAATATATGTACAAGTAAAATACAAGCATGATATAATCTTATCCTCACAAGCAGAATCTGACCCAGCCATTTGTGTAACTCCGTAAATACAGTGATTTTATGATAAATATAATATGCCTTGTGCAACACCATGCCTTCTGCCTTATCAAAAATTTAGTTAAGCAGTAAAACAACATATTAAAAAATCTATTTTTAGTTTTCAGCATCATCAGGAAGAATACAATCATTTTTGAATTAAAAATGCAAGTTTTGTGGTAGAATCCCCATAGCGCAACATTTAAATGCAAAGGGTTAAAAGAATTTATGCTTAAAGTAGAAAATACATAATGGCTTGATTATGCTATCTGATATGTTTAAAAACAGCATCTGCATTCATAGCGTTTAAATTTTAATGAAATACAGCTATAAGAGGATACTTCAATTTACTGATAAGAAATGAACTGCTCTTCCCCTTACCTAGATATATTGTTGAAGCTGAGGAACAGACGCTGGAGATGGGGCAAAGTATCCACATCTTTCTAGAAGGAAAGACAGAGGCATAAATTCAGCAGCTGAAGGATAACATCTTTTGAACCTTTCTACTTTGCCTGATGAAACACTTTCATTTCTATCTACTATAACCTTGCTGCAACATTGATTTCTGTTGAACGTGCAGATCCATTTCTCCCTAATGCAGACTGCAAGGGAGTGTTTCAGTGCAGATATATACCCTGCAGAACAAGCTGCATCACTTGCAAAGCAAATGATGTTAAAGGAAAGAGGATGAGGCTGCTGCTGGTTTCTGAACAGGCTTTTGGGAAAGAAGCCAAGGTGCTGTCTCAGCATTTAACTGCAGGATAAATACACTTAAAAAAAAGAAGTGGCCATGTTGTAGTGAGGTTTTTGAAGTGCAAAACTGCAGTGCAATCAGCACCACCTAACAACAGCAGCTGCTCTGGCAGAGAATGATCTGAAGGACTGTCACATTTGCAATTGAATTTTATAAGAAGGAACAAGTTTTCAGAAAGAGTTACTGAATTCAATGTATGCCACAACAGAACTTAGTAGAAAACCTTCAAATACTTCAAGATATTAGTAAGATGAAACTTCAAAGTAATATCACAATTTATTTTTGAAATAAAAACCCGTAATAGCCAGACAGCACAGTTTGTAGTGATCCATGCAAATTCCAACTGCGCACCGAACTCTTCGGTTTTAAATGTGCATCTCCTTATCCTACTAAGGATTGCAAGCTCCAGCTTGCAACTAGTGGACATAAAACCATTACTTAAGGCACACGGGAATGGCATGGGGCTCACTCACTACCTTGATTTTAGCCACAAATAAAATCGACAGCCCTCCCTTTAACTTGTGAAATGTCTACATAGCATTCCATCCAATTAAAAAGAAAAAACAAAAGCAAAACAGAAACAACCAACCACAAACCACAACACACAACCAAAACACCATTCTATTACAATTTATCCCAGGTAACAAACAATTTTACATTATACACAAAACAAAGTACATCCCTGAACAGAACATCTTCTGAAACACTGTCTCCAGCCAGGAAAGAATAAAACACTGAGATATAAGAACACAGTCCAAGCCTGTAACCCACTAATTTCACTGTCAGGGAGAGCTAACTCTGCATTTGTGAGAGAGGAGGTAAGGAGAAAACATGAACTACACATGAGAGAGGGTGAGAAGGCAACAGCTACAAGCAAGGAAGAGTATCTCAGTAATATAAATGGTGTGGGAGGGAGGTACAGTGGGTGAGTTAGAAATTAGCAGAAATTTCTCGTTCTGGAAGTGTAAAAAAAAAAAAATAAATAAATTTAACATATGTATGGCAAGTAGCAAAAATTTGAGCAAGTGTTAGCTCAGCAGCAATAGAAGACCAAGTACTTATATAATTGAGGGCCTGAAAAAATGCATCTAGTTAAATGTAGAAAATCTACTTAAAAAGTGCTTGTTGAAATAATCTAATTGCCATACCTGAACTATATATCATAAAATGATGAATGAAAAACTTTATCCTTTAAAGCATAAAGGATTTTCTAACGCTAACTTGGAGCTTTACTTGGGACATTTTACTTCGGTATTTTCTCTACTTTTGACACAGACATATACATAAAGAGATGAAGTTTCAGATGGTCTGGCTGCTTAGCTGAGCTACAGAAATTATGAACAGAGGATATGTTTCTGGGGGCAAACTTGTATGGAAGAGTCTCTAAATGTTTATGTTAGAACCACAAAGCATCAGAAGCTTTTGCCCCGGGAAACTATTGTGGGCTACCAAGATTTCTACCAATACAAGCCAAATTTACACAAAGCAACACAAAAACAAAGTATTTTTACCTTCATGTTGTAAAATTGAGTACTGAGGAAAAAATAACAAAAAGAGTATGGGAAAATGCAAGACTTGACAAATCTGAAATGCTGATGTTTTCAACAAGTTCTAGTAATAATGCACTCCTGGAGGGGATGAAAGAAGATAAGAGGTTTTGTTCCTTACTATGGCAGAGACTTGATTATGACGAAGGTTGAGCTCTGTGAGAGAATCCAGTCCATTAAGATTTTCTACAATGGAGAGTAGGTTTCTGGCAAGGTTTAATACTCTCAGTTCACTCAAATGGTTGATGTTTTCTATTTTAGTAATCTGTGAAAGAAGTATAATTATAAACATGCATACTGCATTTTATATAAATATAAAATGGATATATGTAGTGCATACATTTTTAAACATATACAGACAAAACCAAGCAACTTAATAATGTGCTTATGTATTTTTCTAAACCTTGATAATAACGTCACAAATTGTTGAAAACAAGCTACAGTCTGCTGGCGCTTGACTACTAGTATTCACAACAGTAGTATCTTTCTAACCATACAGCACTGCTGGACTCAGCAAAGCATATTAAAAAAAAATTAGACAAGAAAGCAGCGGCATCCTTCATTTAGATATACGGCATGTTTGTCTGACAGTCCCCAACAGTTTTTGCCAACTCATGGCTTCAAACAAACAGACTGAACTACAAAGAACAGGCAGCTGGCCTGTTTTTATTCTTAACAACTTATTTTGAAGATACAGGTGCCATCAAATAAGAGAAAACACACATCAAATAACAGTGGCTACTACCCTTTACTTTTAATTTTGGCTTCTGGAGATGCAAGTGTGTTTTACAAAGACATTAATTATTGTTCTGTTTATACAAGCTGACTTTTTTTCCTGCTGCTTGTATTTCTCAGAGTAATCGACTTAGAGATAAATATCTGGATAGAGATGACTAAGTTATCTGGGATCTGTTGTCCTGAACCTATCCATTCATTTATGCAGGACTTGCATACAGTAATGCATCATGGAGATGATAAACCATTGCCACTGCACAGGAGGATACTCACATCATCTTCCTATTGTAACCCACATTATAAGGCAGGAAGAAGGCAGCAGGTTTCCTGTGGAAAAGACTCTGGCCTTCCACAAGGTGTGGCAGTGCATCTAAGGGTAGAGTACATAAAGCTACCAACAGTGGTGAATTCCCTTTTGATTACAACGATCAGCTGCTCTACCTGCAGGACCACCAGAAGCTGCCTTCAGCAACACCCAGTACTCAGGCACGCTATTCTTCTGCAAAGCTGCCAACAGCTATTAGGTGCAGGCAAGCAGGAGAGACCCTGGTGGCATACCCCTTCCCAGTGATAACGGGCCTCCTGAGGATATGGACCACCACAGCTCTGCCATGCCAGCTTCCTGAAAATGCATAGCAGCTCCTGGAATGGGAGAATAGCTAACACAACTGTTATCTAACAGTTTCAAAACACAATGCTGCTGACAATTTTCATACACGTATGTGTGCATATATGTATACACACACACACACACGAGTATGACTTGAATATGCTGCTATATAACGTATTAACGCAATTTTTCCCATAATAAGTATGTAAAAGTAGATAGGAAAAACAATGAAATACCAGTAAATCACTTTTTGATTGAACTGCTAATTTAACTATTAGGCATTGTTTGTGTATATTACATGCAGAAAATAAAAATGAGCAGAACACAAAAATATTAAACCTAAAGGAACAAAAGACATTATTGTCTGGAACAATGTATTTAGTATGAAAGACTTGTAAAAGCAAAGCCAAGAGCAGATGGTTAGCATGAAGAGCACAGACCTCTGCAGATGTCTGTTTAGCTACAATTGCAGCATGTCAGTATGCAGAATATTAATCTTGGCATTTTGCTATTACAAAGAATGATTTCATCAGCAACTTATAGAGATAATGTTAATCACTTCGTTCAGTTTTAAAACTAACTCTATAGGATTTTCTCTATTTTTAATCACACATGCGTGCATGAAAACACACCCAGTGTCATTACACTGTATGTATTGGGTAGCAAGCATCATCACCCCTTTTTAGAGGTGATTATTATTAAAAATTTGTTTTTAAAATATATGAAAAATCCTTTTTGGTAAATAGTTTTCTATTAATTATAACTGAGGACTATTATTAGCTATTTTAGTTGCTTTTTCAATTATGTAAACTTCAAAGACTTGTAAATATTGAACACTATTCTGTTTGTTCTCATTTGCTTGTATGCTTGAATACTTAGCTATGAAATGCATTCATTTCAGAAGAGATTGTCATGCAGCACATAATTACTCATCAGTAACTGTACAAGTTTCATCTTTTAATGTGTATTTTTGAGGATTATTCAGAGCAAGCCTATTTCTGGGGAAAAAAAAAATTAAAAAATCAAGTTGCCTTTTTTCCCCGTCCCCTTTTTCCTTAACTTATATCCTTGAACTTTTGGCAATTAAAATAATTAAAAAAAGAAAAACAAATTTATTTATTTTTTAAGTATTAAAGAACAAATATTCTAGATACATTTAGTCAAGTTCTGACTTCATTACAACTTAGAAAATTTTTATCAGAGTAACTTAATGGAAGACAGCATAAAGTCCATGTTAAATCTACCTAAAATAAAGGTTTTAAAAGCATTTCTATGGAACGCATACTATTCATACTATTCACCTTGACAGAAATGATCACTAGCCACCAGTGTTCTTTCCAAAGACTATTTATAGTACTTGGAAACACAGTATTTAAAAATTAAATGTTTATTTAGAAATCACATAGTAGAAGTGTCTTCAGCATACCGTGCCTACAACTGCGGGCAGCCTCTGAATCACACATGTATACACGAACACCATGATACCATAGAGTTCACATTAGTGTGTTGATGATCAAAGTAATGGAGTATCTGTACAGAAATTTAAGAAGACTCTAAGATACTGCATCTTAGTTTTTACCAGGCAGTATAAAAATTAATAGCCTTATTAAATCATGTAAGAAAATTGGCAGAGAACAATAAGATGATATTCACATTTTGTTCTTTTTGTAAGGCGTAGAGACAATAAATGCAATGTTTCATTACACACTACCCTGATTTTAATTTTATTTTTTTTTATTTTAGAACTTTATTTCAGATATTTATTACGTGAAAGGATTTTCTTGTAGAAGCAATGCCTTTAAAGACTAGATTTGAGAAATAAGTCACACAAGGTAAAGCATTAAGCATTGTGGAATGCTTCATCTCAGAGTTTTAAAGCACATCCAGTTCTCATTGAATTTCTCACTTGGCAGCAGCACAGCCTTGAAGTTCAGACCAAACCTATTAGCCAAAATATCCTGCACACAAATAAATCAAAGTATTTTCCAAGGCGTTTTCCTCTTTCTGCTTCTCCTCACCTCTAATCTCCTGAAGACACTGCAGTCTTAGAAGTTTAACAATCTGCATTCCATCTACGGGATTGACTTAACATCCAAAAAGAGGGAGAGGAGAAGTGGACTAAGAATAAAACAAAAATCTGGCTTCCCTCTTAACTGTTACTACTCCGTAAATATCAACAAGAAATCTTGTCTAGACAGACTCTAACACCTTCTGAAGAGCCTGTCTCTCTCCCATTGTCTATAAAAAAGCTGCTGCTATTACAATCACTGACTTTGTTAATTTATCTCAAATACTCTGTATGCAAGCAACATTCAGCTAATACTCTAATGTGATGAAGACTGCTCAGCAGATATCCCCTTAACAGAACTGTCTTCAGTTCAGCAAAAACTGTTGTGCCCCCATCTTCTGTTAACTTACACACGGCAACCTCAAAAGGCAAAAACCCAGCCAAGGTAGAGCTACTATATATATATTAATACATAAACAAAAACGCTGTAAAACAGACTACCATTTGAGTACCTATATAAACATGACCCTCAGATGACAACGGTGTAAAAATAAAAGACAAATCAACAAACTTGAAGAAAACTCAACCATGTTACTTCTCAAAAAATGAATCACAAATACTTGTTCTAAAAAAATGATTTGTGAAGAACCTTTACTGTCCAGCAGTAGCATAACAGAAGAATAGAAGCAATCAGAGAATACTGCACAGGAAATGCTCTGAAGGCCAACAGATTTGCTGCCTAGTTCCATCCAACGTGTGGGATTTATGAATATCAAAACCACAAAAACACTTCTATCCTAACCCCGAACACTGAGTGCCTTTCAATGAGGACAGTAATGGGATGTTGATTCAACGCACTGCATCATAGTTCCATGGCAGTTTTCATTCATACAACAGAGAGGCTTTTTGTGGCTTTACAGGGAATAGTTTTACAATACGTAATTATCTGTAACTTTACTAGCATCCTCAAAAGAGTTCCTCTTCTTTCTTTTTTTTTTTTTTTCCTTCTTCCATTTCCCCTATCACTACAAAGGGAAAACAGAAAACAAAGATAGCGAATTCAGCCTGAAGTAACACTAGCCACAGAATCAGAGAAGTCAGCTGAGGTCAGAAGCAACCCGTGGTGCCAGCCTGCCCAACACAAGAACCACCACAGCAGGATGTGCAGGACCACCTCCAGTCAGGTTTAGGCTGACTTCACAGATGGAGATGCCACAAACTGTCTGGGCAACCTTCTCCTCTGTTTGGCCCCAATGGAAATATTTTTCTTAAAGTTTGAGCAAACTTCCTGTCCTTCAGTTTGTGACCTATGACTCGTCCTTTTGCTGGACACCACCGATATAGGTCTGGCTCCACCTTGCTCCCCCCCTCGCAGCAGGTGTTTATACACATGGCCACAGAACTCCCTGGGCCTTCTTTTCTCCAGGTACAGCCATCTCGGCTCTCTCAGCCTCTCCTCAGATGCTCCAGTCCCCTCAAAACATTTGCAACTCTTTGCTAGAACCACTCCATCAAGTGCACACCTGTCTTGCACCAGGTAGCCCAGCAGCTCAGAGATGCCTCACCAGCTCCGTGCAGAAAGGAAGGATCAGGATGAGGAAGGCTCAGGATCACCTCCCTCAGCCTGCTGCCAATACTCTTCCGAATAAGGCCCATGGTGCTGCTGGTCCCCCGGGTTCCCTGCTACAGAGCTGCCTCTCAGCTTGTGAGCCGCCAGCATGTACTGGTGCAGGGGTTTAGGACTCCCCAAGTGCAGGACTTCGCATTTCCCTTTCTTGAATTTCATAGGACTTCTCTCAGCCCATTTCTCCGGCTTGTCGAGATCCCACTGAATGCTAGCACAATCATCTCCTGTATAAAGCTCTCCTTCCAGGTTTGTATCATCTTCAAATTTGCACTCTGTGCCACTTCACCCATGTCATCAAGGAAGGTGTTATAAATCTTTGCCCAGTATCAACCTCTAGAGTTGACTGCATCTCACCGTCCATCCATCTAGCCCAAAATATCATCATTTTGTCTGTCAACATGTGATGGGAGACACTGTCAAATGTCATCATGCTGATCAGGCATCATCTCCCCTAGGTGAATCCATGCTGACTACTTCTTGTCACTTGCTTTCCCTTAGCACATTTTGTAAACGGTTTCCAGAACTACTTTTTCCATCCCTTTCCTAGGAATAGAGATGAGGCTGACTCATTTCATAGCGTATAACATATCCCATTTGTATTTAATCTCATTTCAGGCCAATTACAATCTACACAACAATTTTCTCATTACATAGACAACATTTAGGAATAAAAACACATCCAAATTTTAGTTTATTGATAGCTTTCTTAAAATATATATATATATATATTTCTTCCTGGAGAGTTCAGCATCAAAATTCCCTTTACATATTAACTACAATGACAGTTCTTATAACACAACTAGTTCTGCATTTATTTAAAATTGTGTTTTTGTATTTCTGAAGAGATCAAAAATAAATGCAAAAACAACTATGAAAAGCTGAGCACTGCCTTCTGCAGTATGTATTTTGCATTGTGGCCCAATGACATCACATAAAATCCTAAAAATATTCCCGGCAATAAGCTACACATGTATCACAAAGATAACTTACCTTTTCTAGAAAACAACCTTAAAGTTTTGTGCTCGATTGAGAATGTTTCCCATGCATACAACATGAAATAATTTCTCACATTTGTAAGAAGCAGTTTGAATGTAAAATGAAGGCAAGCGTACCATAAAAATATCTGCAAGCGTAAGAAATAACGTTGCTGTCTTCTCAGTCATGCTCTAAGTAATTCATAGTGTGTTTCACAGCTATAGGAAGTCTATAGGAAGTGCTAGAGTAACAGAAACTGCAGCCCAGAGGAAATCCCACATTCACACAGCACATACACATATCCATACTATTCCAGACACTTTTTTATGGCAGAAGTGATTTATACTTTTCCATGGTTATGAGAAAAGAAGACAAGTGATGCACACTGCAGAAGCATCATTAGACCTACTTGGAATGAAGATCATTCCGATAAGGGAAAACTGCTGCCCATAACTGACTCCAAATCGTAAAACTCTGTGGGAGTTGGGTACAGCATAATGCCACAAGCAATTTAAGAAAACAGATTTATGAACAGCTTGTTAATATAACATAAATCGTATTTTCTATTATATTTCGTTTTGACAGACAAGCGTGATATTCTGTTTCCACACTGTTGATTCTCGTTACTCTCTCCCGAATTAAAGAAAAAAGTTGTGTACATTGGCAAGAGGATGTTATATCAGCAGAGCACCGATCAGAATCCACCATATTAACTACGTGTCAACACTTCATTTTTAATTCCACTGATCTGTTGTTTAAATGCAATGTTCTGGAATACGTCTTTTGATGTTCCCAAATACAGTTCTGCAGCTGAAGCAGGTTTGAGAAATTTTATATGTAGAAATATAGTATAAGACAGAAGGTTGCCATAATAAAAGGTCCTACAAATCTTAATAATGTTAAACAACAGAGACCCTCCATTTGTTATTAAATAAACAAAAAATAAAACCAGACTTAAAAACAAGGAACTAGTATAGTGGAGCATTATGTCTCAAACTCATTTCTTTCTTCATCATGCCTTCAAAATGAGTTAATATGTATGGCAGACTAGTGTTTTACAATACAAATTGTTCAACTAGTGGAAAAATAATGTTGTTAATAGAGTGTTAATATCAAAACTTGCATAACTAAACTGGAAAGGAACAGGAAGGTAGCTAATTAATGGAAGAGAAGTTCTAAGTCTTCATTTAGAGACAACACAACAATCAGTGGGAACTTAAATTCTTCTATGACTTCTGTTCTATTTTAACTGCAATGTAACTATCTATGCTAGATGACTACTCTGTAGGTGTGAGCAAGTGCTGCTATACTTAGCTTATTCAGCATTTCAGAAGATGTAATTTTCCTGAAGTAGAATGCAGAAAGTACAAGAGTCGATATAAAAAAATCAAAGTAACATCATACCACCTTTTAGTAATTTACTGATTTCTATGACCTCAAAAGCTGGAAAAAATTGCTCTTGGTTGCCTTTCAAAAAGCAATAGTTTAACAAAGGACACTGGAAATGCATTATGTCTACACAATTAACTTAAATAATCAACTTATTGCACTGTACCTGATTTCCATGAAGGTCTAAAACATCAAGATTTTTTAGGTTCTCCAGATTTGAGATCTTCTTTATTCTGAAACATTTAAAGGATGACAAATTATTTCTTACATTAGATTAAATGTATCTTTCATTGTCCACCTAACAAAAACCTAGACAGCTGATAGGAATGGAAGAACAACAGACCTTTCACCCACTCAAAATGAATAAATGAATGAGTACGCCTTAAACTATAACATTCCTCTCTGACTATCAATAATGCAGTAGTAGCAACTTGCCCTTCACTCCTCTAGAAAAATGAAAGGGGATGGAAGATTTGTACCACTAGAAAAAGTCAACATACAACCTATGCAAATATCTAAACAAGAAACACTATTATTGACAAAACTATATTCCCAAACCTGTTTAAAGCACGCTATAGTGACAAAGCATTTAAGAATTTGATAGAAGAACTGAGAATAAAAATCTGAAAGCCATTGCTCCTTTCTAGACAATACAGATTTCAAAATTTGGCATAATTTCTTCTCCATCTTGACCATCTTAACACTGTTCTGTCCTGTCCTGCTTTCTCAGATGACAAACCTAGGTTATGTCAGCAGCACCATCTACTGGCTGATTACATTAAATATCACATATATCATGCATGTGCTTCAAGATTTAAAGATCATATACAGATCAAGCTGAAAATAAAGTCTTTGGTAGCAGCTATGCCTGACTTGAAATCATTTACACATCTCCTTACATCTATCTCCAAACAATACCGCTATGTAAGCGAACTACACAGTACATTGTAGATACAATTTGAAAAATTAGTCCTTAATGCAACTTGGAATTATCAGCCCAAACCCCAACTGTTCACTATAAACAGAAATATTATCTACAGATGAGATTTCTCATATAAAAGGCATGACCTCAAGTAAAATACTGCACTACTACATGTTAACCAAATTCTGCAATTAGTGTTTTATTGGTAAGAGGGGAAAAAAAAAAAAAAAAAAATCCTCAAAACCCATGTCTGTTTTAAATTTTTACTCCCCTCACTCTCAGGCTGCAAGTTTAGACTTTCCAATGTGCTTCAAGTAGTGCAATAACTGTGCACAGTTATTCCTCCAACATCACAGGTAGTTGCCAGTGAAGTAGAAAACCCAAGCTGGGGTTTCAGCATCAATTAAAACACTCCAGAAGAAACAGCTGAACTCCACTTCTCAGAAAAAAATCTACATCACAAGGACAGCAACCCAAAGAAGCCAGTTAAGACAAGTCTCATTGGTCTCACAGCCAACATCCCAATCTGAAAACCCTAGAACGGCTGCGGTGATAGATCACAGATACTGCGCCTTAAAGAAACAGGCTGCTTAAGATGAGTTTAGTTATTTTTACCTGTTCTTCCCCAACAAAAGGACTCTTAAGGATCTTAGAGTTGAAAGACCACTTATTTCCTCTATCTGGTTATCGTATAAATCTAAGAAAACAAGATGGTGTAGATTTGAGATGTTTTGGATCCGGGTTATGAAGTTATGTTGAAAATTCAGGAGGCGAAGATGATCTTCCCCATCGATAATTGGGCACACTGTCAGCTTTTGCCTGGAACAAAGAACAAAACACTATAAAAGTAACAAATCTATAACCCACCTTCTATTCCCCCACACCAGCTGAACTGAGGAAAGTGTGTTAACTTAAGGTAGTATTAAGGTGTTCAGTTTTGCTAGTTAAACAAGTGTGGAATAAGGAAGTAACTGGCTACTGTTGAAAAAAAAATAGTATGAAAATATAGCAGAAGAGCTTTCAAAAATTTCTTGAAGCCTGTCTTCCTAGAGATTTGCTTGTTATATAGCAATTACATCAAGATTTCATGTTGGACCACACTAAAATTTGAACAGATACAGCATACCAATGCTTTAGTCAGATGCCACGTAAGCAATCCATTTAGATCAGAATTCAAAGTGTATCATATCTATCTACTTTTTCTTTTGCTTATACAACTTGACATTTGACCTATAAATACATGGAACAGTAAGTGTTGATGTGAAAAGTAAAAAATGAAACTTCTAAACTACCTCCTCAGTTTAAAATGAAAACCTTAACTGCTTCAGGTAACTGCTGTATGGATGTATTCAGCACTCTGAACTTTTACTACAAGGAGACTCATACAGAATTGCCCAATGGGACACAGTCTCTCCCTCAAAAACAAAACGAAAAACAACCAACCAGAAATCACCAGAATACTCATCATTTGAGATCACTACACAAGAGCAGCAAGCTACAGTGCACGTGCTCTGAAACCTTCTCACCTTTCAAGGGTCAGTCTATCAGAGTTCAGTATTTTTTCTTCAGCAGTACGTTGCAATATAGGAAATGTTATTGATGAACTGCTCCCAAAATTTGTGTTTTCTGTCAGAAAATCATTAAGAGAACATATGAGCTACTACTCTGCCAAATCATTTCATTAACTACAGAAAATAAAAGCAGAACTGTATTTCTTATTACAAAAATAATTATGCAATATATCACAGTGCATTCTGCCTGCATTCAGAACTCTGGGTATCAGTTGCCTTTCCTGTCATTTTTAGCTTACACGTACATCCCTCTACCTCCTCTTGCAAACTTATGTCCATTTGGCTTGTTTGGGACAGACTTTTTCTGAAAATAATTTGTTGTAAGCAGACAGCTTGTAGATGTTTTTGGTTTGATTAGAATTACCCAATGCTGTCTTAAAATAAGATTGCATACTAGTGTCACAATTTCAAAACCTGACCTTAAAGAAGATAATATCTATATTAAGATGAATTTTAAAGACACAGATCAAGTAGATGTTGATCAAACTAAAAACTAAAGCATCAAAACATTAAGAGAGTCCCACGGAGCCAGAAAAAAATGCAAATTCTTTCAAAGGCAAGTGTATATAGTACCTAGTAATAATTGCTATTATACTTGACTACATTATCAAGGAAGAAACAGTTAACCCTTTAAAACATATTTACAAAACTAACCAACTTTATTCATTTTGTTAATATAAGGGGAAAGGGAAAATAACTAAAGATACCTCAAAAATAAATCAGCAGTGTAGTCACAAATTTTGGCTTATTACAAAACAATCAATTGAAAAATACTGGTCAAAAATAGATCATTGTGCTTGTACACCATCACAAAAACATGGGCTCATCTTCGACATGTTTGCCATTTTTATTTATTTATTTTTTTAAACAGATCAAATATTTTAATGGGAAGAACGTATATTCTTCACTAAGCAAAGTTAAATTTCTTTACTACTATAGAAAGCAAGTTCCACGATGTTTGAAACATGCCAATAGAAAAAAAATAGCTAAATAAAACAATTTGTTGATGTTTAATTTGATTTAGAACCCTCTCAGTGGTCCTGCCTACCTTTTTATTACTAGCTACACTAGCAAAACAGCATATAACAAGCAGTATTCTCTATGTATCCTTCAAAGTGAAAATAATTGCTAGGGAAAATAAAATCATCGCGAATGAAAATAAACAATTAACATTGTTGCCCCTGAGTTCTGTCTCAAGTTTTAAAGCCAATAAATGTAAGGAAAAAAGGACTTAACAGTGACTTTTTTCTTTTAATGTCATCCTCCTAAAGATATACAGAAAAGATTCTTATCACTGTCCTTTTGTTCCAGAAGGATATGTAGTCATTTAAATGTAGGCTTTTTATATTATACCTTGAAAAATATTTCTAGCAGTTTCCTAACAATTGTCTATTGACCTCTCTCAATCCTCCAAGGAAACAGTAGACAACATTTCCTGTTTAATTATACAATCTGACAGCCAAAAAAAAAACAAACATCTTACAGGTCATAACTTTTCGGTTAGATACCATTTAAATAGTAATAATAAAAATAAGTAAAAAAAAAAAACAAAAAAAAACACTAATGAGAATGATACACTGTTACCTGAAGCCTGTGAACTAATACCCTGACTGTTTTGTCGCGATCTGGATTTTGTATGTATAGATGACTCCACAAATCCTGATAGAGAACCTGTATTTTGCTTCAACTCCAAACCAGAAAGTTCAGTCAGAGTGGATGTCACTGGAAGATAGAGCTGCTTATTACGCACCAAAGGACTTAATACTCTGGGGTCTCCTGAGGGGGAACAAAACAAAATTGCAGAGCTTAAGTTTACTCCACAATAAAATACATTGCCCTAATAAGAGCCCTAATAATCAACCCACTCCTGAACGTCAGTCATTATTTACTGGAATAAAGTGCCTCAGATACCTCAGTGCCATTATAATTAAACTGACCTCCTGTCCTAACCCATCCCTGTTGGCATATGACAGGCAAGCAGCAGCAGTATAGCAAGAAGTGTTACATGTCAAAGCTCTTCCAAGGTTTGCCTTTTACCAGTGATAGCACCACGTATCTTGCTTTTCAAAGCAAGAAGCACACAATAGGAAAACTCTCTCTTCAGATTAGGTTGCAATCCTAGAAACTAATTTTGTCTCTCTTTATATATAAGTGTTAAACATCCAATTGCAGGTTATGGTACAGAATTGTGTGGCTTCAGAGGGCGTAAGACCGTGGCTTTGTAAGTAGTAGAAAGGATGTTCTTCCATAGACAGAAAGAGGACAAAAAACAGAGAAAAAAGATCTGTGCTAGGCAACAGAGCGATGGGAGCTTCAGGTTATGATATAGTCAGGAAAAATTGTCACATATGAAAGAGAATCACATCACACAGTCTGTCTTTACTGTCTTGTTAATAAAAAAAATGAGATTAAAGACACAAAACAAACAAAAAAACAACAAACAAACCCTATTGAATATCACCTTGCCTTCCTGAATAGTTTTTTTCCAGATCATGCTGCAGAAGTCTATTGTGGAAAGATGACTGCTCTTTATTTATCCTGAATTCAAACTGTAACAAAACGTGTAAAACAAAGGTTGAAGTCTTCAAATGCAAGAAGCGTCTTTACACAGACAAACACAACCTTACAAGCAAATACAGTTCTCAGGTCACCCTGGGAATGCTTCAAAAAATAAATCTGCTCTGTATTTATGAAGAGCATTCATTCTAATAAGATATGATCACTTAGAATTTGCTTTTGGAAACCAAAATGAAAACATGAACGTTACCAACTCATTCTTCTACAACTGATTAAGGAGGGAGGGAAAAAAACAAACAAAAAAAAACCACTACCCAATAGGACTATTGCAATTAAGGGAAGGAAAAAAGTAGAGATGGAATCATAAGAATGTATATTAAATTTGTGGCAGGCTATGGTACATCCTAGTGTCTTTACACATCTTCACTAGAATGAAATGCATCTTGAAAAGGATATCAGATACAATGGGCAATACATTACAAATCAACATATTTGTACCGAAAAGGCAATTCCTAACTGAAAGCGTACAAATGTGGCTATACCATAAAAGCACGTTATTTAATGTAGCTATTGAAGTAAAAGAAAATAGTAATTACTGGTTTGTTTTTATCAGGGATTGAGGCGGTCTGGATAACCAGCTGAAGACCACAGTTATTAACCTGCAAATTGGAAGAAGATAAAAAGGGAACATTTGTCAAAAACATGCAGCAATACAAGAAGATTAACGAATATGTTTCTCCCTCAAAAACGGTACCTTCAGCGCTACAACCGGACAATAAGAGGAACTACCTTTCCAAATTATTATGAGGAATATTATTTTGTCATAGCATTAAATAACACTAAGTCACTCTGGGCTTTGTAAAAGCCAGAAGGGTGACTTTAACGGGGATGCTTTGTTCGGAAGGAAACAACACAAACGCGTGCATACACATACGAGACCGCCCCGGCATTGTCCGTGACCCTGTCTGAGGGGGCTGCGCGCCACAGCGAGCCCCTCACCCGCCTCAAGCACCGGACCCAGCGGCTCCCCCGCCGCCGCCCCCAGCCCCGAGCCGGGCACCCCGCGGGGACGGGCTCCCTGCCCCCGGGGGCTCCGCGCCCTCAGCCCCGACACCGCCGCCCTGAGGGGACGCGGCCGCCGCCCCCCTCACCGCCCGCCCCCTCCGCGGCGGCACCCACCGTGCCGGGCGCTGCCCGCGAGCCCCTGGCGGCCCGGCCCTTGCTGGGCACCATGGCGGCCGCCGCCCCTCGCGGAGATGGCTCCGCAGTCACCGCGGCAACCGCCGCTTCCGGCCCGCCGCGGGCGCTGAGGGGAAGGGAAAGGAGGAGAGGGGAGGCGGGCGGCTCCCTGAGGCGCGGCCCTTTTTGGGAACAACAAAACGCGGGGATGTTGGGTTAGGAGCCCTCTGCCAACACGGCGTGTGCCGTGAGACAGCTGTGAGAGCTCACAGGGCTGTGACCCTAGCTGGGTGTCGGGACGTGGGGTCTCGCTCACCGCCGGTACTCCCGGCTGTGGGTTCTCCCCGTCCCCAGCACTGACTCACCTCTGTGGGTACCTGAGCGTTATAGGTCGCTGCTGTGCTAAAAATAAATAAATAATTGGTCAGGTAGTTTCAGAGATGGTCACGTCAACACAGCGTCTGGAATGGCGTCAGTCTTCACCCACCCCAGTTACCTCGGTATCTCTACCACGTTTATTTGTGCCAGGGGACAGGGATAGGGCTGCTTGGAAAACAAGCGAAGCATCAGTGAGGCTGCTCTGTGCACCGACCGTGGGCAGGCAGGAAAACAGGTCTGAGTTGAACAGATCAGGATGTCCCCAACCCCGGCAGGAGGAACCGTCAGATGAACGGGGCCCTTCTGGTTATCCAGGGCACGGCCTGGTTCCCCATTGCACTCAGGGAGGCAGGCAGCTGCCTGGCCTCAAACGCAAACCCAGAGCCACGACCCCTGCACCCGCTCTCTCCTAGAAGGTGTTTGTGTGTCTTTTCAGCTCCCACTGTGATCCGTAGCATGACGATGCCCTACCCAAGCCTCAGAACAAAATGCAGAGAACAGAGGTTTGGCTCGCGAGGCGGGTAAGCGTATTTCATAAACAAAATATTTCATCCCTTAAGGCATGTTAAAAATAAGCCAAAGCCACAGCGGCAGGGCGGTCGTTTCGTTATGCTTGATGCCAGCGGCTCTGACTCACGGGGCCTGTTTGTCACGATGAGAGCTGGCCCCTGCGTGCAAGCTGACCTTCTGCCAGTCCGAATTTTTCAGAAGAAAATGTTGGAGCCATACGGTGGGGCACAACTGAGATGCACGCCACAGCCAAACAGCAAGCGGGGAGGTGTCGTACAGACCCTACCTCCATTTAGCAGGAAGAAACATCTTCCCTGGCGGGGGAATGAGTGTTTACACGGACATCTGGAACGATTTAGAGTTTAGTCCACGTTACCCCAGCAGCGGAAACGCTGACATCCAGCGGAACAGCCTCAACTTCAAAGTCAAGGCCGTGTTTCAGAACAGGGGGCTGTGCACCAGAGCAGCGCCCCGGGGGGCGCAGTCCCTGCTTCGCCCCGCGCTCCCTCACACAACCGAGAGCCCCGGGCCCCGCTCCCCGCTCCGGGGCGGGCAGGGGCCGGCCGGCAGCCGGGGGCGGGGAGCGGAGCGGAGCGGGGCGGGGGGGCGGCAGCAGCCGTGGCAGCGGCGGCTCCGCGGCGCTCAGCGGCCATGGCCCAGCCGCGGCCGGGCGGCGGCCCCGAGGCGGCAGCGGGCGGCGGGGGCTGCAGCGAGGAGGACGCGGGGCGCTGCGGGGCCAGGTGAGCCCGGCGGGGCCGGGAAGGGCCGGGGGGAGCTGGGGGGGCCGGGGGGCCTCTCCCCGCCGCTTGCCGCGGCTGATGCAACGGCGGCGGGCGCGGGGAGCCGGTATGGATGCCCAGGCATGCAGGGCTTCTGTGCCAGGACGTGGCAGGGAGGTAAATAACGCTGTTTGTAGGGCTGCTTGTAGGTCCCCTCCTGCTCTGTGCTAGAGCTGCAGGTGTAGGGCAGTCACGCACAGATTCAGGTACTGTAACGGGAAACGCAGTGCTCTGTGCTAAAAGCAGCTGTTCCTAATCAGTTCCCTAACTTCACATCCTTGTGTTTACTCAGCATGAACTGCCATGCATTATTTTAATTCACAGAGGTGTAGCTGGGGATGGGGGATTTTACTCAGTTGCCCAGGTTGTCAGCTACGTCCTACGTACCTAGCAGGGGAGCAGAAAGTGGTTTTGGTGTGCACGCTTGCTTTGCACTTACGAAGTGGTGTGGTTCTTGCTAAAACTAGCACACAGCACTGTGGACAGGCTGTTCGAAAGAGTTCGTATAGCATTAAAACTGGATATAACTGTAAGGCCACTGTAATAACAGTATTAACATTAAAACATCACTATTAAATTTTAGCATAAGCTTGTTCTGTACGTGTAAGAGCATTTAGCCCTGACATACACTAAGAAAGGTATGGGTATTTCTTCAAGCTTTGTAAAACATAAGAGGTAACTCTTACATGCCACTTATTTAATCCTCTACAGTAGGCACTATCTTCAAAAATGTTTGCAGACAATGCTGATCTATACCCAGCTCTTGTGGAGGTGCCCTTTTTGTAAATGGCCTCTTCCTGATCCAGGAAAGGCCAGAGATAATGCAATGGACAGAACTGCAAAGGTTCTACCACAAGAGTAGGTGAGTGAAGTTCACACACG
Source organism: Aythya ferina (assembly GCF_964211825.1). NCBI lineage: Eukaryota > Metazoa > Chordata > Aves > Anseriformes > Anatidae > Aythya > Aythya ferina. The sequence continues at coordinate 16,835,588 of NC_140307.1, read as the reverse complement.
ATTCTGCCATTTGCACGTAACCTTAGCTAAGGATTAAGTTTGGGAACGTGGTATCTGCTGGGACGTGATTTACCCATGCATTTACAAAAATTGTCAGGGCTGCTCCAAAGCCTTTGAGAGTGAGCCATTGCAGTCAGGCTAAGCTAAGAGATGTTAGATATATTTTTTTTTTCTCAGATTCTAGGCTTTATAACTTGAAAAATGAAAGCAAATTCCTCACAGTCAAGACACTACAGTTCTTGGTGAAGTCTCCCAGTATTTTTAACATTCGGTCCTCACCCCCTTAGCTGCCAGGCACTTCAGAAAAATCTTCTGAGTGTTTATAAGAAACTAGTTGCTCTCCTGTGCATAAAGTCAAATTATTCTTGCCCAACTTAAATTTCTTTTGCATACAGCCAGACTCCGGAAGAATCTGACCTTCAAAGGTGGATGTTTTTTATGGTGACGTCTGTCAAAAATAAAATGTTCTTCAATAGACATTGAGATTTAATGATTGATGCTGCCACCTGTCCCATGAGTAGGCACCTGATATTGTATGCACTGGATTCTGTTAAAAGAGTTCCACTGCCTTGAGTGATTGCACTGTTGGAACATCAGCATAACGCTGCTTGGTATATTACCACATAGCGCTTGTTAATACAATACCGTATTCTTTTCAAGACACAGCAAAAGCTTGACCAAATGTAACGCTCCATCTGACTTAATATATTGTTTGTGAGTTTTTATATAAAATATATATTAAAGTTCTGAGTCCATGCAGATATCTTGATTTTCTTGTATGAGTAACAGCCAGATGAGTCTCAGCATTACACGGTTGTTTTCAGTTCTATCCTAAGTTTTGACAAGTTTATCTTCCACAAAGCCCTAAATAAATAAGTAAATGAAAGCTGTGACTAACTATTAGGCACCTTTTTCTCAGTATTGCCTGATACTGATTCATAAACTGTCTTTGTATTAATTTTGGAATTGATGCCTTGGAGGTACTACCACTTGTTTATTACTGTGAGTTAATATGGAGCGAATTACACATTTCTGCAATTGCAGGAGGTGAAACTCCCAGTACAGCACTTAATGAGGGCTGCTGTGAAATTTTGTGAAAGCTGAACTACTTGCTAAATACAGAAACGGTGTATAGTTCTGACTGACCAATATTTAACATTTTAGAGAGGTGAAATGAGATGTTTCATCCTGATTCAGTGTTAACACTGTAAGAATGGAACTGATGCAGTTCATTTTTTTCCCAAAGCATGATGCTCCATTTTCTTTCCATCTGAACCTTCCACATACCTGCCAATACCTGCTAATAAAACCTGTAAAATTTGTAAGCTCCATCCTGAATTTAAGGCAAGCTTTTAGCAGAGCATGGCTATGTTAAAATGTTGACATTCTAAATTTCTTGTGCACATGCTAGCTCTGAACCAGTAGTGAATGGACAATGAGAGGTAGTGAGGTAGAGAATATCTGCAATGAAAAATAAATACTTAACCTTGTTTTTCTTCTGTCTAAAATCAGCACCCACAGCATGCCATTAAACATTTTTTTACTATCTTAATAAATGTATCTGTTATCCTCATCTTCCAGCATTTTCAAAGAACTGAAATTCATGTTTTTTTTTTGGTTTTACTGTCTCACTCTTGTCATTCCTTGGAACCATACCCCATTAAGTGCCCAAAGAGATTTTAACAAGGCTATTTCTAGAAGGCAAGGCGATTCAGTAGCCTTCACCCACGCACAGGGTTACCCTTGGAGGACCCTACTACAATGCCTGCTTCCTCTTGTTTAATGATTTCAGAAGCTCTGCAAAAAGTGCTTATAAAAAAAATGCGTGACTTCTCCTTTTTGTTGCTGAGGTACACAGGAGACCATACAAACACCAATTACATCATTTATCGGATCTAGGGAGAATAGTACATTTTTCTGAACAGAAACTTCTGTGATGGTCCCAAAGCAAAACTTGGCTGCCAACAGCTAAAAAAAACAAAGAACAAAACAAACAAACAAAAATGGCCCTGCTTTAAGATAGATTTGTGCATCATAGTTCTTATAGCAACATCTGTGGCTGTGGGTGAACTGCTTGCCTCAGTGCTGGATGACAGAGTTTAAATGGTCATTTGTATTCCAGCAACAAACACACTGCTGTAACTGGACGTGGCAAAAAGTTTGGCTCAATTCCCTGGTTGCAAGATCTTTTTCAGGCTAGGCATCTCAGCAGTGCTCCACTTTGCACGTACCTAGGTAATGGGATGGGAGGGGGAGACAGGAAAGGTAAATGATATCTTAGCAACCTGCACGTGTGTGTGCACGTACAGCTCTTCTGAGGTATGGTACGTGAACTGCTACTGCACCAAAAGTCCTTACTCTGGGACCTGCAAAGAGCTTCAGTCCATGCATAAACTGCCAGTGAAGTTACCCTGTCAACATGGAAGTTGTCTGTAAGAAGTGCAATGGTCCTGTTGCTCTGCCCTACTCTCTGCGTACTGGCTTCTGGTACCAAATGCATTCATGCAGTGCAGATGTTTGAGAAAATACCATTGCATCAATTTGGAATATTAATTCTCTGTTATGTGATACTTACTCATGAAGCACAGAAATGTTAACGTGTTCATATTGACAAATGAACCAGTCACTGGGGGACCTTTGTGTAGCGCTAAGCTCTCGTGCACCTGCATGTCTGTTTTGGGGTAGGATGGGAGTTGGCAGCATTTTCAAGGCATTAGTACACATCTCATTGTTCTACACTGAGCTCAGCTTTTGGAAGGAGCTCAGGATTCCTTATGCTGACTGGAAAGAATCATCAGGAGTTGGCCTCCTGCCTCGGCTGGATAGGGCTATACCTATTTAATGCCTACATATGAAAGAAGCTGGAATCAACATTATGGCTATGTTTTTTTCATTTTCAGAGGTTATTTATTTATTTATTTATTTATTTACTCTACTAATATGAAATGAAGCTCTGGTAATCCAATTATTTGGCTGTTTTCCAGTGGTGGGGAAAATGATGATGACTGTGACCAGAACTGGAAACCACCAGATAATGACCTGATCCAGAAGTTAATAGCACAGATTGAATATTACTTCTCAGATGAGAACCTTGAGAAAGATGCCTTCCTTCTCAAGCATGTGAGGAGAAACAAGATGGGCTATGTCAGTGTTAAACTCCTCACTTCTTTTAAGAAGGTAAGTTAACTCATTTAAACTTTAAGTCCTTTGTGTAAGCCTGACAAATCTTAAAGGGAAAAAAAAAATAAAGGTATGAAAATAACTTACTTTATAGAGGCAGTTCCATAGTCCTTATCTGCTCTCTGAGGGGCTGATGTGGTTTTGATGTGATAGTTACTTTAAGCTATGCACGAGTAACTAAGTAATGCTGGCAGTTACTTTCTTGTCTCTGAGAAGGGAAGGCAGATTTGACCTTTGCAAAAGTATGGTGATACTAAAAACAGAGTAGTAAAAGGTATCTATCAACCAACCTCACAAAATTTGTGGACTGGAGCCTGCACCCGCCTTGGCTTTCTTTAAGATGTTTATGTGGGTTCCATCAGTTGTACTGCTTAACCTATCTATGTTCATCTTCAAGGTGAAACACCTTACCCGTGACTGGAGAACCACAGCCTATGCACTGAAGTACTCAGAAACTCTTGAGCTCAATGATGATAACAGAAAGGTTAGAAGAAATACTCCAGTTCCGGTGTTTCCCGGTGAAAACCTTCCTACCAGAATGTTGCTCGTGTATGATATCCACATGGTTTCTGAACTGCAGGGTCTTAACAAACAACAAGAAAATGGATGTATGCAAGAGAAGGTAATGGAGCATCTCCTCAAAGCCTTTGTAACTTTTGGTGTAATTTCATCGGTTCGGATTCTCAAGCCTGGTAGGGATCTGCCACCTGATATCAGGAGGTTCAGCAATCAGTACACCCAAGTGGGAACACAGGTATGTGCAATTATAGAATTTGAAGAAGTAGATGCTGCTGTACGTGCTCATGACTTCATGTGTGCTGAAAAGAAAGAGACTGGCATGAAAGTTGTCCTAATAGGCATGAAACCTCCAAAGAAAAAGGTTCCTAAAGACAAGAACCACGATGAGGACACCAGCAAGAATTTTAAGAAGGTTAAATCTCTTAACAAGAGAGTTGAGGAGCTTCAGTTTGTTGGTGATGAATCTTCAGCAAATAGCTCTTCTGACCCAGAGAGTAATCCTGCATCACCACTGTCAGGACGTAAAAGTACTGCAACAAGTACTACAAATAAGTTGAGTCCTGTCATTCACCCAAACAACCATTTGAGTCCTAATGTGTCACCCAGATCAAGTCCTTGGAATAGTCCATCTTCACTAAGAAAAGTAACCAAAAAGTCACCGCTGGCTGAAGACGGCAAACTTAATCCAAGTACTAGCCCTGAAATTCCAAGGAAATGTACAGATTATTCTTCAGATAGCAGTATCACTCCCTCTGGTAGCCCCTGGGTACAGAGAAGAAAAGCTCAAACTGCAACGCAAGAGAAGAGTCCAGGCACTAGCCCCATGCTAGCTCGGAAAATACAAAATGCAGATGGTCTACCTGTAGGGGTGCTGCGGCTGCCTAAAGGTCCTGATGGCACTAAAGGATTCCATAGTGGATGTGAAAGAAGGAAAGCCGTGAAGAATGAATAAATCATTATTTCAAAATAATTCCACAAGTCAGCCAACAGCTTTTGCTCAAGCCTGGTGAAAGACTGTCACTTGAGTGACTGAGTTAAGTCAGTATTTAATTTTTAAATATTTTATATTTATACGGAGACTTTATCATTTGTACATTTGTATTTTCACTTCAAGGAATAGTTGATGTTGGAAGGCATCTCTGGAGACTGTCCAGTGCACCTCTTGTGCTGAGGCATGGTCAGCTACAGCAGGTCAGTTAGCACCATGTCCAGTTGGGTTTTGAGTACCTTTAAGGATAGAGACGCCCCAGCCTCTCTGGGCAACCTGTTCCAGTGTTCAAACACCCACACAATAAAAAACAAAACAAAAAAAACCAAAACATTTCCTTATGTTCAGGTAGAATTTCCCACGTTTCAGTTTTTACCCTTTTTCCTTTTACTAGGCTGCACTGAAAAGAGCCTGGCTATATCTTCTTTATTCCTTCCCATCAGATACTTAAATACACTGATGAGATCCACCCTGAGCCTTCTCCAATCTAAACAGCCCCAGCTCTCTCCCCTTCCAGTATGAGATGCTCCAATCCCTTAATCATCTTATGCACTTACATAATACAGTACCCTTATCCACATTATTTCTATTAGTGTGAAATGGCTAAATACTGAAACAGGCATCTAAAATCATTAATATAATTACATTATTTGCAAACCTGAGGAGCAGGATGTAAATGCTTACTGTTTAGCTGTTGTATTATGATAAGCTGCCATATGTTACCAGTCAAATCATAAGGAACATACGTTTTGAAGACTTTCTGGGTTTGTCTGAAAAGAAACAGAGAAACCTGCTACAGTGAGCAGTTGCTCTCTGCTTGCATATATCTCCAGAGAGTTGTTCAATAGGACCAAAATGTTTATTTTCCTGTGATGTGAGTAAAGACTCTGAGCATTGAAGACTGTTCTGTGTTATCTCATGTAATCAGATGGAAATAAACTAAATATTAACTCAGTCTAAATCTATTTCTTTTACTTCAAAAGTAAGCTTATCTATACCATATGAAATTCTAAAAGTAGTTACTCAGAATTTACACTGCATTCACCAAGTAGTGTTTTCTGCCCTATTACTTAAGTGGTGATACTTCAGTCTATGTCAGTCATTGTTATGCAATACTGTAACACTAAAACAGCAGTATCTCACTAACACTGATTATCTCACTTAACTCTGGAATTAACAAATAGGCTCAGCAAGAAATGCTTAAATTAAAATTACTATTATTCTATATGAAGCCAAAGAGATACTTCTGCATTTTTAGCTCAGAAAGTTACACTTCTGAAAAATAGCCCAGCGATATTAAGGAAGTAAGGTTTTAGTTTCTGATGTATAACTTGTGCACTGTGCATGACAAAGGTCTAATCCAATGGCAATTCGTTATCCCAAACCTCAATATCCTTTCCAACTTGGATTTCTGCTCTAAGCATGTTCTGCAGTGTCAGTAATTGTAGTAACGCACAGAAACCTATGTACAGAAATCCATCAATTCTGCATGTAATTCTGTAGCCACCCAAACACATTTCTGTTCTTTTCCTTTCACTTCACAGAACAGAATCCTCTGAGTTGTCTCCTGACCTCCATTACTGGCAGAGACAGTATAAATACTGTTATATGCAAGAGGGTTTTTTTTGGCCTTGGTCTTTTTTGTTAAATCAGCACCACATCTGCAAGTATCTCAGCAACAGGTAAGTACATGTAGCCTTCAGAAGAGTGATTCCCTAACTCCGTATTACATACAACAGCCTTGTTTCACTGTATATCCAGAACACTGTACCTTTTCTTGGCATACTTCCTACACTAACCAGGAATATATAGCATTATATACCATTGCATGCTGTTGTTAATATCTACTTCGATATCTCGGTATAAAATAGATATACAGAGGCATACAGACATACAGCAAAACCTTCCACTACCTGAACTAACGAGCACCCTCTGCTGTCAGAACAAAAACGGTGCCACAGGGAAGAGCAAGACTGCCTGGGAGCTCACAAAGTCCTGCAGCAGGTTACACACACTTCTGTCACACAGACACGCAGGCACATTTGAATTAGTTTTGAAAACATGCAGGTTCAAAGTATTTTTATTACCCTTTACAAGAAACAAATAGAAATTCTAAAAAGTATTTCAAGAATTAGACCATTTGCCCCAAGGATGTCACAATTTTCTGAGGCTTTGTCTAACTACTATCCATACTGACTGCACCGGTGGGCAAAACCTCATATAGCAGACAAGCCACAGCAGGTTTCAGTTATACATATACTGCAATAAAAGCAAATGCAATGTTAAATTCCCTTGAGACAAATGTTTAATTCTCCCTGAGGTTGTTTGTTTTCACACGCAATCAATTGCTTAAAACTTCTGCTTAAAAACAATACAAAAAACAAATCCACACACCACGTATCCAAACTGCCTGGCATAACATTACCAACAGATAGCCTTTAAACCCTAACAACCATGCCTTTACTTTATTCTGAGTCTTAAATGTTTCTGGTACAACGACATATTCCAATTAACTTTTGTTGTTATTCTGCTTTGAATGTCATGTCAAATGGATATAAAACACCTGATGAGACATTTGGGACTTTCATCACTAATTGAGGGTTCTTCCCAACTATGAAAGGACACTTACTTCTGTCCTCACTAACAAAGGATCCATGTCTGTGTACTTTTTGCAAAGGCATGATTTATGGAACGGATTTCTAAGCCTGAAGTCTGAAAAAAGCCAAAGCCAGGGATTTCTTTTTTTTTAAAAAAAAAAAAAAAAAAAAAAGAAAAAGAAAAAAAAAAAGAAAAGGTTATTAACTAAGCTAAATTAGAACAACAGCTTGATTAACCAAACAGAGTTGGCTTCAATTTACACCACTGTTCCCTTAGTTTTGATTTGACTTCACTTGAAGCAAAGATGTAGTTGATTGATTCATAGGAAAGATCCCACATCTGTGATCGAGTCAGATTAAATGTTTTTGCAACCAGCTCGTATTCTTGCGATAGATCTGTTGCAAATACGCCTTTATCATCGGTCTAGAGTTGAATTGAAACAAACAAACAAAAAGATCAAATTAGTTTTTCTACATCAAGAAGGGTTTTGCCCACACATTACAAACCTGCTTCGCCTTGGTATTTTGACACTGCCCTCCAGTTCTTTCAATCATTGGTTATTATTTCATATGTTATTTGCCCTATTTTCACTCAAAATCATTCAACATAATTAATACCCACGTAAGCACAAGCTTAAAAGCAAGTGTTGGACCAATATGTTTAAGTGAAGTCTATCAGTATATAAACAGTTCAGATGGTCACTGAGTATATTGCTGATCTTATTATTAAATTTTCCCTATATGGATCAATATTAAGAACTTCCATTTGTACTAGAAGCATTTCTCAAACAGAACATTATGACTTGCTGTAAGCAGATTATTTGCTGCCGCAACTCAAATTTTTAGTAAGCTCTGAGCCAGAAAAGGAGATATACTTCTCCAGTTTCACACCAGTTTTGCTCTTGGTATAAATGCATGGTTAAAATAAATAAAAAAAAAATAAATTACACAGAGCACTGCAGGGTGGCCCATGTTGTACCAGTATGCAAAATGGTGTTTCTCACAGGAAGGTACTGTCTGAGTTTTGATGTTTGACGTCATGCAAAGTTCTAAGGCAAAAAAAAGAAACAAGGATATATGTCAGAAGAAATTATAGGTTTTTGACACACTAATAGACTTGCTTCTATCCCTAAATGAAAATTAAAATTAACTATTGTTGTTATAGTTGTTGTTTCCTTTTCATTTGAAACATCATTTGCCACCACAAATACATCAAAAATGCAAGTGTCACCAGTATACTTGCACAGGTAATTCTCTCACATGCACTGCCACGTTAATTGTTTCCTAAGTCAAAGCTGATCAAAGACAAATCGGAATTACTTAGATCAGCAGTAAGCATGATATTTTGAAGTCCAGAGATTACCAAGTAATTTCTTAATGTTTTTTTCTTACCAATCGGTATATGATTCTGTCTAACAAGCGGCACTAATTCTTCTGCACCAGTTGTTGCAGAGTTGAGAAATGTTCCATGTCCAATTCTGTCAGGAGGCAGGCCCAGGAGAACTTTAGTCTCCTCTTCTTGATTTGGAATCTAGTGAGGATATATTTTACATTCTGTCAATGCAGCATAAAATAGCATATTAAATAACTACAACCGAGTCCAAGTTCTATTTTCAAAGCATATCTGATTTAAAGGAAAGTGTTAATCAGAGTAAACATATGCATTGCCACCCTCTAAAGAAAGAACAAGTGCATGAAAGTGACTCCCAAGGTTGAATTATAAAACAAAGAAGCCATCATCAAGCCTGTTGGAGTTTAAGAAGCGTTTGGACTGTGCACTTAGTCACATGGTCTGAATTTCTGGGTTGACCTGTGTGGTGCCCGGAGTTGGGCTCAATGATCCTTGTGGGTCCCTTCCAACTCGGCATATTCTATGGTTCTATAATTTTAAAAGGGTATATAGCAGAAAATCACTATTTGAAAATCTGAAGTACCTACATTTGGAGGCCTCAAACTGCATATATAGATATAAAGAGATGTGTGATAACATATATCATGTCTAATTTTCTGAAGAAATTAAAATGCTTTCAGTGTTTATCAGCCTCAGAGTAAATTTTAGCCACCGATTCACCACATTGTATGGAGAAGTTCAACTCCTTCTACTGATATACACAGAACAAACAGGAAAGTAAAATTTTACTCATAAAACTGCATGACTTTTACTGTACATGCCTTCTAATAAAATACTAGGAAAAGAACATGGAATCTCCTGGAGTATTTCTAATTTTCAAATTCACACCTGCCTCCACTCCACTAGGTATAACACAGTAAGAAACAGTTCTCATTCACAAATGATTGTTGAAGATTTGTTTTCTTTTGTCAAAAATGCCCCAAACTAGGGGGCACCAGTTTTTCATGAAAAGTTCAAAACCCACACAAGTTCATGTTAGCTTCATCACTTTTTTTTTTTTTAAATAGGAATAACAGAGAATTAAAATAGATAAAACTTTTACCTCTGAAAGATGTAATGCTAGCTTTAGACCTGCTTTTTTTGCTTCTAAGAGGGGTTCCAAAAAATCTTGACCACGTCCTGCCTTGAAGACAAAAACACATCATCATTCTACATCTTGTTCTACAGAACTCCTCTAGTTATATGATTTTAAAGCCTAGCAACGTGAAAAAAATAATTCAAATACAGCTACATGGAATTATTTTTGTTTTGTTGTTATTCCATTTTTGATTGCACCACATCAGATAACGTTCTGCTATATGGGCACAATTTAGTCCAATTGGCCAAACATCAGTAATTCAGATGATGCCCACCAGTGAGTGCTAAGTCAACTGTCTTCATTTTGACACTGGTTCCATAACTGCCACCTATAGCTATTTCATTTCAATTTGACAGCTATCCTCAAATTTATTTATTTTTTTTGCTTGTTTAATACCCAAAGAGCATATGTTGCATCTAAACAAAGTTTATACTAATTTCAACTTGAAATAGTATTTCATTTGCCTCAACACAGTCAATCTGCAGCTACAATTTACTAACAGACACTTGCCAGATAAATGCTGCTTTTCACTGGCTCTTTTTTCAGTGTTAAAATCTACAAATCCTTTGTTTAGGGATTCTTTCTCCCATACAGCAACAGGGATTAACCTGGTATCAGAACTATGAGCGAGTCAATCAAACTAGTAACAAACATATGACAAAAACTTAAAAGAACGAAGTATTTTTGGAACTGCTTGCTGTTACACAATATTAAATATTTATCTTTAAGGACAGATCAAAACAAAACAAAAACTTACAGTTGGATCACCACTGAGATCAAGTCCTACTACAACTCCATCAGTGGAAAGCAGGAATTCTTCAGCAAGCTTAACAGTCTGCTTAGCAACTGCTGGGCCACCTCTTCTGTTTATTGCTATTAATAATCTAGGAGATAAGCGTACATGTCCGGTAAAATACAAGTTAGAGTGTAAAGAGACCAACACATCTCATACCAATAAGAATGGCACTTCACTTCCTTCATGGTTGATTACAGAGAATATTTATACAGAAACTATTCATGAAGGCACCAAAGTGCAGAGGGATATCGATCAGATCAAGACATGACCCTGTGAAATGCAGCAGCCATGGTGAGAGGGAGGGCAGGGAACAACACATTGCTCTTTTGCAGCCTGCAGCATCAGGTGAACAACCTCTCAGAAAGGCACACAGGAAATATGAAAAATCTTCAGCTTACACAAATAAATCTGCTTGCTTGCTACTGAAAAAATAAGAGAGCCATGCAGATTCCTTGCCCATAAGCAACCACTGACATCTTCTAAAACCTTTCTGTTCATTTTAACTACCCCTCCTTTACTGCAGGTTGCTTGTGCAGCTAATCCAACAAAAATCTTGCAATGAACGTAGGCCCTGAAAAAGACTATTTAATGCAATTTCCTTCAAAAGCACGGCTCCTGAAAACATTTCAGAGAATGGACAGTGTTAGAACTGAAAAGTTGCATTCACTTTTATTCTCTATAAGTAAAAAGAAAGCTTTTTTTTTTTTTTTTTAAAAAAAAAAGAAAACACACAGGTTTCCATATCAATTATCTGTTTCCATTCCATTTTACAGGTGACTTTCTGTAAAAAAGCTTTTATTAGTCAAACTGTATGCTAATAAAAATTATATATACAGAAATCAATAAAATTTATCTAGTTTAGACACTATTTTCTTTTCTATACTGATTTGTAAACCTCTCTGCAAACCATGACCGAGTATCAGACTAAACAAAACCTTGAAACAGAGGCACTCCGTGTACTTTATTTACCTTACATCTATATCCAAGCCTTCTTCTTTACACTGCTTTATACCCTCAAGTATAGTTTCAACATACATCCTTTTGGTCATACCTACAAACACATGTACACATTTGGAATCAACATTTTTGAATTAATTTTATTATGCTGCAGATCCAACTCTCTAGTTTCAGTTTGCATCTTTTATTTTACTCCATAGTTTTCTAATTTACATAGTCCTAATTCAATTTCTAAACACAGTTTAACTTGGAACATATATTTGGATTAAGCCTCCTCCTAAGGATCTAGGAAAATAACTTATTATGAATCAGAATGTAGCAATAGGACTTCTCTTGTGCATTTCTGTTAAACTGTATACAAAAGAAAATAAAAGGTGGAGAAATAGAATAAAATATATTAGCTATTAAACATATTAGCACACTCAGATGTCACAGTGAAGTGAATAACCCAAATTCTTGGATAATGGAATTATAACCAACAAGTTTTCATCCCTGAAAATCTAATAGCGAAGTAACATGTTTTTACTTCACTAAATCTTTGCTTTCATATTTAAAATATTTTTTCTTGAACCAACTGAATTTGACTTGCCTTGTTAATAGCAGAATCTTAACTAAGTCTTATAGTACTTCAGATTTAAAAATTAAAAGCTAGAACAGACTATACCTGTGGAGTTTTCTTCTCTAGGAGTGCTCCTTAATTCCAGATACTTGACACCATCATTAGCAAATTCTTTAATAACATCTTTAGTTATCTGAGTAAGAAACAGTGTATTCAACATGGTGAAAGTAACCTTTATAATTGTTTATATTCTCTTTAACAACAGAAGGACCTACTTATCTTTTGGTGTGAAACACTTACAAAAGTTCAGGCCCCATGTGTTTCCAGCACTCTCTGTCCCTGAAAATACTACACATGATAGGTAGCTTCGGTTCCCTCACAGACACTAGAGAGAGTTATAACAAATGAGAATTTTCATGTCTGAACAAGAACACTCCTCAGCTGGCACACTCCTAACCCCTCTCACAGCTACTGCATCTTTCTCAAAGTTTAACAGGCTGCCTAGAATTCCTTTTACAGGAGGAAAAAAGAAGACACTACACCACTTTTTTCTCTGTTGTGATCCCACAACCACTCTTTCTGTCAATATTGCAATCCATGGTAAACATCCTAGTTACGTAGTCTTGGTATATAACAAGCCAAAGAAGATGAAGGAAAGTATGGTAAATCAAAGCTTTGTTAATGATGAGCAGACATCACATTTTTACGACACTAGCTGTCTAACCATCTGAGTGGTAATAATGACCACCATACTGGAAGCTCACTGCTTTTAAAAAATATCAAACTGAAAGGTTATACACAATCCTGCATTTCAAAACTAATGTGTCTTACACTAGTAAATTTGACTTCCAATTGAAGGCAACAATGTTGACACTGTTACTTGGAATCCATTGTTGTTAAACCAAACCATTTTGACTTCGCATATTGCTTGTTTGAAGCTAAGTTTTAATTAGCTTACCAGTAAAATATCTTCAGCCCTAGTGGTAATCTGATAGATGATCTGAAACATCTGAAAACATCTAAAATAAAAAGTTAAAAAATAAACATTGAATAGAAAAATGAGTATTCATAGAAAAAAAAAAATACACCTATATCTTGAAAACATACTCAGTGTTCAGTTAACCAACTTGTAGCTTAAATTACATGTTGAATTTTCCTTCAAAGGACGATCAAGACAATCTTAAGAGCAATTTTTGATTGTAGAAGGTAACAGTACTTTAGCAAGAGAAAGTACTGACATGAGATTTACATTTTGTTCACAAATGTGTTTGTAAAAAGTGATCTAAAGTCACCTCTTAGATAGATACAACCAGAAAAAAATTGAACAGATCTTACCGTAATACGACTCCAATACATATTTTCTGCAGTCAGTATACAAGGCCATACAGTTCTGTTTTCAACTGAATTAAAAGACACTTGGTAAACGTTCATCTCTTACACACACATATCTACTCACTCATCTAAGGTTCTTTTCTTCCCTTTGTCGATCATAGTCATTCCATTCTGGATCTGAAGGTATGGTTTCTGGGCCATGAGTTTCTTCATTGTGGCAGAACTGATACAGCCATTCAAATGCGCATGAAGTTCCTAGGCGGGGAAATACATTATGGATTTGTTTCTTTTAAGTGAAAAGGATGGCTTCTACACCTTGTTTGCGTTAGGGTTCTTGTATCTTACATTACTGTTTCACTCCAAGTTGGAAAATAACAATTATCTCCACGTTTGGCTAACAACTGCTTCCTCTCACTTTCACGTGCACAAATACAACTAGGACTGTCATATTGTCACTCGGAGGGCTGTTGTTAGCACTGATCTCACCAGGTGCACAGCTAGCTTAGGAAAGAGCTCTCCAGCTAACTGGAGCTAATCTGCTCAACTATTATTTTTTTTTCTCAATATTTTGAAGCCTTAACTCATGCCAGAAATCCAGCAAGATGCGGTCTCAACCCATTAATGGCACCTGGACTAATTGCCCTCCACTGCCCAAGACTGATTTCTGCCTGACTTTCTCTTGTCAGCCTGACTGACGGATCCAAACCCCATACCCTCAACTGCATCCCTCACTTGTTCTCTGCTCCTCCTCATGGTCTCTGGGCACCTGATGTACGGCACAGTTCCCCAGTGCCCTCCCAACTTGTTCCAAACCCATCTGCCCCATTACACACACCCACCCGGCATCCTGCCCTTCTCAGGGGGGTAAGAACTTGGTGAAACGTTTCCCCAAGGTTTGGAATGGCAAGCATGTCGAAAACCTAACTCTTTCAAGTTTCAATTCTGGCTTTTTCAAGATATGACATTTCAGCTGGCTGAAGGCAGGCACCGAGCGGTTCAGCCCCGGCGCAGCCCCAGCAGCGCCCTGACGGGGAGGCGCGGCTGCGGCCGATAGCGGGGCGCCCCCGGCGCTGAGGCCTTATCGCCCCAGAAGGAACCGGCGAAACTCGGAGGGCGTGAGGGAAGGAAAGGCTCTCGGGGCCCGGGGCAGCAGGGAAGGGCTGCCCGGTGAGGGACCCCACCCGCCGCCCCCCGGGGCCCGGCGCTCACCACTTTGGGCAGCTCGCGGTAGAAGCGCAGCTCCCGCTCCCGCTCCCGCTCCCCGGCGGCCGCCATGGCAGCGCGGTGCCCGGGGGCGGTGTCAGGGCGGCCGCCCGCCCCCGGCAGGAGGCGAGTCCCCAAGAACGAGGCGGAGGCGAGGAGCCGCGGCGGCCGCACTTTATTCCCCACACAAGCGACAAGAGGCGGCGAAGGGCCGGGAGCACCCCACAGCCCCGGCCCTGCCCCTGGTACCGGGCGCCCCCAGCGCGGCGCTAGGGGCCCGAACTGCAGTACATGGTTATATCCCCCCCCCCCCCTTAATTGTTTTTGTAATTAACTTGCAGGTTTGCTAGCACAAGGATAACAGTACCTTTCGCTCAAGCCCAACCTAAATACAGTCATCTTGACATAATCCTAAAAGGTATCTTAATTAGTTCATATTTAGATCTTAGTGCAATCTAATCCTATAGCCCCACAGTCTTCAGTCAACAAGTCACTAAGCCAATGTCTTGCTATGCCCCAAAACAGAGATGAAGATCACAAAACATGGTGCTCTACAGACTGCTAGAGAACCTTAGGCAAATAAATTATCCTTCCACAAATACAAAAAAATATATATATATTACTGACATGTTTAAGGAAGTCAAACTCAGAGATACAACATGAAGTAAACAACTCGATATCCAAGGTAGCTTACATCTGTTTTGATGCTTGACAGACCATCCAAGCTCAATAGTGCAGAATCCAGGTAGCTGTTCAATTTTTTTCATAGAAAAATAACATGTCCATAAAAGAAAGGAAATGAATGTCAGCTTAGTGATCCACTCTTTTATTTTACCTTAGTAAAGGCAAACTAAGTACAGATACTGTACGTTAAAATATATGCACATAAAAAGAACAGCTGTTCTTTGTTCTAACTCAACGGCACAAATTCCTACGTTCTTCTCCTTGGAGCCTTTTCCCAGCAATTACTCCTCTCTGAAACACGCTGCATCTACATTTAAATGTAAAGAGAACCATCTGCAGGTCCCACATAGCCCACACCAATGAGTAGCACATCAATGAGCGTCCATATTCCGAGTCCACCAAAGCTGAAGAGTTTTCCCAGACCTTCCCGCCACTGGCCCAAATAGAAACGATCGGCTCCAAATCCACCAAGGGTGATGCTATAGGAACGAAAACAGGGTTTAATGATTTTTAGCTGAACTCAATTTTTGTGATACACTTTTTTCTCTGTACTTTTTTCTGTTGCACCTTTCTGATCAGCCTGCAAACTGATTATAGTTTCATTTTACATCGTGCAAGAAACTTATTTTTTTTGTAGAAAAAGAGATGAGTCACTGAATAAGCTTTTGGATAAAAAAGCATTCTTAGCCAATTACTATTATCCAGAGACTTAAGTTTGTCATTCATGACAAGCAATAAAAACCAAAATTCTCAAACAAAAATCTGTCTCTCTACTTTTCTAACCTGGCAGAAACTTAAAAAACAAACAAACAAGCTATAGAAACACAGAACCAAACGGTGCACTTGGCCCCATGCAGTATTCATGCAGCTTTTAATTTCTCCAGCTGGTGGTAGAGTTAACAGCTGTTGCTATAAAGGAAAGTGTGTTAGATCACATTCTTAATCAGACAATATCTTTGTCTTGGGAAATACACGCTCTTACTACCTAATTTATCATTTCTGAAGTACTAAAACTTAATGAAAAAGGTAGTATGACCAAAGAACTTCATTTACTTTCAAATCATTATTGTAGTGCTCTAATGCAAAAATCACCTAAACAGCTTATTTCAAAACTGCTACACTGGTCTCTTCCCTAATAATTTAAAAATGCAACAATCTTCCCTTTTAAAGCATTTCTAGCTGTAACACTTTGTAAAGAAGTCTTAAGTGTAATTACATTAACAAATGTAATATTACAAAGGGGTGGAAACATCTGAAGTGTACAGAATTTTCTGAGCATTTATACTTCATTTGACACCATACAGAATAAAAGAACACACTACTCAGAGAAAAAGAATCATTTGTGAAGCCTAAGAAGCATTTGCACTTGCACTGGAGAAAGTACATTTGATCCAGAAACAGGGTAAAAAAAATGTTTTCTTTCAAGCTCTACTTACTTAAGACAGCATCTCTTGTAAATGAAATCTACTGGTATCATATGCCTCCAAACCCTAAACCAGACTATATTATGTATGGGGTACTCAGTACACCATTAAAAACACCCACTGAGCAGAAAAGCAGACTGAAGATTTTATACACAGTATGTTTATAACAATACACATTTAAACTTTTAAGTTCTCTAAAAGTTCTTTTGTACCTTAGTGCCAAGGCAGTAGACCACTTATAACCTCCAGTCCAGTTGCAATAGAGCATCTTTGGAAAGACTCGATTACCTAAACATTAGAAAACATTCAAACCTTAATGCAACATACAGAGATCACATAATGAGCAAGAACATGACATGCGAAGCAAAAGCTTACTGTATTTTTCTAACAGGAGCCTAAAAGGGTTGACACTAATTGAAACAAGCACTGTTAAAAATGCCTATACTCCACAGTCCTCTGTTCATCAATCTTTCTCTCACACCAGAGAACATGCAAGATAATTGAACAAATAAACAGGAAACATTTAACTACCTGGGGGAAATCAGCATGACATTTTTAATTGTCCTGCTGAGACACTTGAAATGGCTTCTATTAATGTTGTCCAAATTAGTTTGATTCATAGAAGTGGACAAAAATAAAATAGACCTATTTTCTCTCACATGAAGGTATACAATCAGTCATAAAAAACAACGTTTACAATTAGGTGTCACTTTTAAAAGGAAGAATTAAAATGTAACCATAGAAAAAATAGACCAAGCTACTGTAACTGCTATAAACAACCACTGTGTTGACCTGCTATAAAAATGTTAAAACATTTTAGAAAACAAACTTTACAAAATCTTCTTTAGCCTGCCTTACCTAAACAATGAATGTGATCCAGCACCGTACAAGTGGCATTGTATCGCTGTCGTGGACAAGAAACCGTCATGCAGTTTGTAGAATTGGTACATACATAATCTGTTGTTGCAAGCTGCCAGCAAAACTGGCACGTCATGTTAATTGTAAAGTTCTCCTGCTCATGGTTATTCTGATCCTACAGAAGGACAATATTATCACTTCATTAATAATACAAAAAGGTCAGCATTCAATATCAAATGGCATTTCATAGACAGACATTTTGGGCAAAATGGCAGTTACTCGCTCTTTACTACCTCCATGTTCCACAGAAAATCAACATGAGAAAGCTGACAAAGAGGTATTCAGCACAGTTTTAGTATTATTGCTTCCTCTAATCTAACCAAAGCTGCAGACAAATAGCTTGTTCTCACTTGCTCTGTCTCATCCTCAAGATCAGTTTGTACCTTTGATTTAGCCTCCGCATTCTCAAAACAGTTCAGTTTTTATTGGTCAGTAAGCTCATTTTACTGTCATGTGGCTGCATAGCAAAAACATCCAATGCAAGAAACACAACCCAGAGAAGGGGAGATCTGCCTCTCCACCAGCAGCCTGTAGTTGAATCAGATTAAATGTATTTCAAAACTATGAACCTGCCTATGTAAGAATCCCGCAACCCCTTTAAAAAATAATAATTTTTTAAGAGGTATTTACATGTATGACAACTTGCCACACTTGAATTAAATTACTGAAAATTGTGTTTAAAGGTAATAGGTTACTTACAACACAATGAACATGTGGCTTGACTTTGCAATCAAAAGTGGCTGGCTTCCCATACACACAAGAATAGTTTGTGTTACACGTCATACAGTCTGGTGGCAATCTACTGCAAAGTCCATTACTAGGACAATTACTCACATAAGATGGAATTTCTGTACTTTCTGAAAGGTAAAATACATTAATAAAATTAAAAAAAAAAAAAAAATATATAGTCTACATACACACACGCATATACGCACTGACACTGTGCACAAGGTTTTCCTTACGATACAGTGAACAGAATCCAAGTTATCCACGGAACACAGCAGAGCAACCTGCAAGGATCTTGAGAAGCTCTATGCAGCACAGCGCAGCAACACCGTACGATACAATACCAGAATGGTGCTTAACATGGGTTAACACAGAGTGCCTTTCAGCCTGTAATCCTCAGCAGAAATAATCAGTTTTGGCATAGAAACAGGTCCCTTTGGTTCAGGACTAAACTAACAGCTTGCTCTTTTTATGTGTTCATACAATCACCTCTTAATTTGTTATCTGGCTGAAACACTGTTACCTAGATGTGCTCTTCAATGGTTTACAAAAACTGTAGTTACATTGGATGAGGAACAGTAACAACTTCTTGCAGAATGTGCAAGTCTTTCAAGAACTTCTACCATCCAAAGTGAATGCAGAACGCACGAACCACAGTGACAGTGTAACTGTTCATATAAAATATTATAGGTAGAAAATGGTCAATCTAATTATATCATCCGAATTAGTTGTTAATGACATTTAAAAGTAATTCTTGATGTGTTAACACTACAATGTCTTTAATTCATGTGAAACCGTGCACAGGTTTCTCAGGCAGAATCCAAGGACTTCAGTACTGGACTCCAGACTCAGAGGAAGAAGGCCCACAGAAGGAAATAAATAAATAAATAAATAAAAATAAAAAGCAATATCATAACATTGTACCTGTCGTCTTAAAATTGGGAGTATTTGTACTTGTTGAAGTAAGACTCTTTGCAAATGTAGATTGAGGCTGTGAATGCTTTGTGGTCATCAAAGATCCTGCTAAAAAAAAATAAATAAATGATATTTTTAGAATGACATCCGTCAGAAACAGTTTGATTTCAGCACACAGGTTCCGTAACACAATGCAAAACATAAGGATAATGACAACACGTAAGAATACGGTTTCCTATTTTACAGCTCACAGGACATTCACGTTCAGACGAGCACTGGAGCCGATTCTCCCCCTTGGCCGAGCCGCGTTCTTTCAGCCCAGCCCAGCCCCATCCCCCGGCACCGCACACACTGCACACACCGCCCAGCGCCTGCCTCACGCTGCCCTGAGGCGCACCGAGCCTGCCCTGGCGCAGTACCGGGGAACGAAGCCTTCTCCCCCTCACCCCTCACGGCAGGTACCGCCGCCCTGCCCCGCTGCCCCCCGCTTCCCCCCCGGTTCCCCCTGGGAGGCCACCGCACCCTCCCCGGCTCGCCCCGGGGGCAAGGCGGTGCCGAGTCCAGGCTCACCGCGGCCGGCGAGGCCGTAGAGCTGCGCCACCAAGAGCGCCAGGCCGCCGAGCCGCCGCAGGGCGCGCACCGCCGGCGCCGCCATCTTGTCTGCGCCGCCTCCCCTCTCGGCCCGGCCCTGCCCGCCGCGGGGCGGGGACGGGGCGAGGCCGAGGCGGGAGCGGCGGCGGCTGAGGGGGCAGCGAGGCCGCCCGAGAGCCCCCCCGGCACCGCCGCTGTGAGGGGGATGAGCTCGGAGGGGCAGCGGGGCGCTGGGGGGCTGTGCCCGACCGTGGTACGACACTGGAGCAAATGGCACAGGGAGGGGGCAGCACCGCAGGCAGCCGCAGTGGACCGTGGCCTCAAAGTAGCAGCCCGGCCTCGGAGCCTGGGAAAGGGGTCAAAGAAATATCACAGGAAGAAGCTGCTGACCAAAAGTGGGCCCGCAGGACCAAAAATAAATAAATAAATAACAAAGATTTCACTCAGTCTGTTACCAGATCCACCATCTCCCCTTCTCAGAGGGCAGGGGAAGGGCATTAAAAAAAATAAAACAGAAGCTTCTTTTTTTACTAACCCTTCTTTCAGTACTATACTCGTCCCAAATTTTATTCATCAAGATCCTGATTATGAGACTGCCCCTCTTTCCCCTCCCTTTGCCTATCTGTGCTTTTCTCTCCCCCCCGTCACCCTACAGAACACGGATTTATCACCCCCTTTAAGTTACAACCTTCAGTGACCTCTGCCACTGCTGCAGTGCCTCTGAAAGCTGAGATGCCTATCATATAAATAAACCTGTGCTAAGAAGGCTTTTACTTAAAAAAAAAAAAAAAAAAAAAAAAAAAAAAAAAAAACAAACAGAAAATCACTTTAAAAACGAAAGAAAAAAGGTTTTAATTCTAGACTTTAAACACATCTTACTTTATGTATGGTAAACAAAACCTGAGATTTTACACCCAAAAATATATTGTTAAAAACAGTACCCCACATTATGGAGTTGAACCAAAAGCTTTCCCAGCACTTCTTCAATTTTTTTTTCTTAAAGTTGGTGATAATCAGTTGGCAAAAATTGACTCAGAAGACTAACACCATACCAAAAATAGGCCCATTGAACATAAGTCTGCACAAGTGGCAGGCAAAAGGGAAACAGTAGATTTGTATCTGTAAGACATCTGTGTATCAAACTACCTTCTGTTTCATTTCAGTGATATGGGAATCATTAACTGCAGTTGTATACTTCCCATCACTGAGCAACACTGAGCAAGATCTCAGCCTTGTTGCTAAGAAAGGGCATATAAAAGTGAAAAAAATCATGGTTAAAACTCAGTTCTAAAAAAAAGACTCCATTGGTTGCACCACTAACTTTAAGTCATTTATAAGCATAAACAATTAAGTCAGATAAATATAATCAATTTATATTTCATCATACTTAAAATGGAAACAATGAACATTATGTCACCCATACCTTTTTAGTACTCAGTATCCCAAGCAAGCACAGCAATAAATTACATACAAAGGTTTTCTGAAGGTGAATTTAGTGGTTTTTTTTTTTTTCTTTCTTGTTTTTAAGGAGCCAAACCAACAGCAAACACAGGCAAAAATAAAGCACTTTGCACACACAGATAGAGTGGTTAATTCAACTTCATTCTTGGCAATCACATTTATAGCAAACAGCCCACCAGTTCATTCAGTGCCTTCTTTCACTGAGATTTTCAACAGAGATGCAGAGATTTTCAGCAGAGAAGCTATTTTCCTCCTACTCCAAAAATACATATTTGACATAATTTGGAGTTAGAAAAAAAGTGAAACCCAAGGGTGAAGCTTTGGATTTCAGGCCACATCAGTTAGGCAACTGCTATGTGACTGAGGTAGTTCAGCAGCAGTAGCAGCAGCCAGTACATTTCCCTGCCTCCTGTTGCTTGAATTAGTGCACCTCTGATTCATTTACACAGTCAAATCAACATATTTTAACAGAAGTGTAAGACTTCTTTAAGAAAAACCTCTGCAACTAGCTCAAATTGGAATCCCACAGCATTGTTAAGAATTACCAGTTGCATTTATACTCTCATGCTATTTTTCAAGCACCAACATTGCTACGTTTCCTTGTTTTGTGCACCCATTAGCTGCAAATTCTTTCAGATGAGCATTACTGCTGCAAAGGAGGAAAGCAACACTATTTCACATGGGCAGCTAATATATATATATTTTCCTAACAGCAACGTTAGAATTCTTCTTCTGCATTTGGAATATGTGAGTTCTTGAATTTCTTGAGTTTTTCAATAGCAGAAGATACCGAAATTTCTCCATGAACCTTGTTGTCTCTTGTTCTCACATTGACAGCATTATTTGCTTTCTCCTTTTCTCCAACCACTGCAAAACACATTAAAAACAATATTAAACTGACAATTTACTTTACAAAGTAAAGTCTAAGCAAACTCTATACTCAACATTAAAACTTAAATGATATTCAGAAACATAAGATACTGAAGTTACCTAAGATAAAGTTATATTGAGCCAGCTGTGCATTTCTAATTTTCTTGTTTAACGTGCAGCTCTGATCTAGATCCACATCTGACATAAATCCTGCTTCAAAAAACTCACTGCACACCTAAAAAAAATAAAATTACTTTAACATTAGTGTATATTCTACAACATGATCTTGTACATACTCTAATCCTTCCAATAAATCACAGAAGTGCATAATTTTGCTGTTATGAACAGTTGTTTTAATGAAGTCAATTACATTTTTTGAAGAAAACTGCACACACCCTTAAGGGCGTGACAAGACCTCAAGGCTTAACCATTCCTTGTTAGAAGAAATACAATATAATACCCATATCAAACATCTGCTAATCTCCTCAGGTAGTTACACTGCTGAATGCCAAAAATGTATACTGAGTCACAGAAAGAAGAAAAGGAGAAAGGTGAAGGAAGAAAACTACTTATGCTTGCACTAAAAGAAAAAGGGGGAGGAGGGGCAAGTAGAAAATAACTCTGCTCAAATGTAATGTAGTCGAGAGTATAGACACTAGGAATCTATCTACATTAAGCAGATATTTTGTTATAGAACTATTTGTTAGAATGTAAAGAATGTAGCACAGAGTATTTTTTCCCATAACTAGTTATGAATTATGTAACAGTAACAGAACTCCAAATATTTAGTTATATTTCCCTTTCTCAGGTTGAAGCAAGTTTTAGAGGGTACAGAAAAATTCACCCCCAAATGACTTCCATATTATTAAAGCATTCACTCTTTGTTCTAGGACAGCTATTTAAGGAGCTATTAAAATTGCTTGCTACAAAAGGCTCTACTCTCACCTGCCGTGCATACTCCTCAGAAGCAGGTCCCACAGGCACAACCATGACCTGCCGTGGAGACAGCCAGAACGGCCTAGCAAGCATGACAAAAAAATATCAATGTCTATTTTACATTTTCATTCATATCCACAGAAATGTTCCCCAATATTACTTTTCTTATTTCATCAAAATATTTATTCAAGTTAAGGATGTTGTATAAAGTTACCTTCATAATTGCCAATTCATATCAAATAGCAAATAAATTGATTCCAGTGAAATGACATAGGCAGAACTTTGACCTTCTGTTCACTTTTTGATTTCACAATTTTAAACAAAATTCCAAATTTTCACATAATTTTCACTTTTATTTTTTATATAAGTTTATAGTGCTAGGTGGACAGTCTCTGTGTTTGAAAGTGAGAATTCACTCTTCCTTAATCATTTGATCCATTAATGAAGAGAGAGCTTTAGAGCTAAATCAAGATGAAGTAGAACAACTTACTAATGAAATAATTCCTTGGCATATCTAGGCTAATTTATGCCTGTATAAGTAACTACCTTACATATACTTAGCATTTTCCCAGTACAACAGTATGGCTTCTGAGGACAAAGGAACAAGTAAAATGCAAAACCAAACATGTGCAATTGCAATTGTTATCTCATAAAACTGAATTTCTAACCATGAGCTATTAATAGAACAATACACAATTCTGACCATAAAATTAGACTTCTTTTCTTGTTACCTTCCCTAATTTTGAGAAAACCTGAGGGAAATCGTTCTGCATTATTATAATTTATGGGACATTAGGGAGGATCTAAATTTTCTAGCAATGCTGTTAAACATTTCTTAGAACTGCATTTGTGCCACATACCATTTCCCTCCATAATTTTCTGCTAGAATAGCTATCATCCTCTCCACAGATCCCAGAATAGCTCTGTGAATGATCACTGGTCTTTTCTTATCGTCGCCATCTTTACTGAAAAAGAATAAGCAAAATTCAAAAACATACTTCTCTTAGATCATGCACACACAATCCTAATTCTTTTGATTCTACTACTCATGGAAAAAGAAAGCTATTGATTTATACTATGCAAAACTTGCCATTTTCATTAATAACATACTTCAAGTGACCTAGGCTTCTAAAGGAATACTCAATAATCACAGTGACTTAAATAATCATGCCTGTAGCTACTGGCATGGGTTACTAAGTTTTAAAAGAAGACACAATTACTAGGCCGAAAGTGAGTACTGAGCCATACGATCAGTTGTCTTGATAACTGGTAGACAAGACAGATCATCAAATTTTCCTAAAACCAATGGCATTTACAATTAAAGTGAGCTATCGTTACACCACTATACTGTGAAAAAACGTTCAAGTTCATGATTTAGTCCTCTCACAGATGTTTCCCCTAATAAACCACACAGGGTACTTAGATGCAGACAATTAGGTTGAAGATAAGTAGCTTAACCACTCACCCAACATAAGTAAGATTAAATCGAATGGGTAGTTGGAAGTCAAGCTGGATAGTAGCGCATTGATGGTATCTGCCAATAGCATCTTTAATTTTAATATCAATCTGTGAAACAAATTAACACAGTTACCTGATGCAGTTTGTCTACGTGTTGTCTGTATTCTTGTCCATCCCCCAGAGTCATATTAAAATACTGATTCACTAACCTTAGGACCATAAAATGCTCCGTCTCCTGGATTCAACGTCCACGGTGCTGCAAAGTTATTCAAGCTGTTTTGAAGTTGCTAATCATAAAAATGAAAGATTTATTAAACAAACAAACAAAACAAATAACACCACACTGCCTACATGTTTTATAGTTTTCCAACATGCATTTCTATTAAGTACAATATTCAGCATCTGATTTATACCAATTCATTGTCCAACACGAAAACTTAAATATCTACTTCTATCCACTTTTGCAAACGTTAATATTAAATGATGTTTTGTTTTTGTTTTTTAAAGTATTAATTACCTTTTCAGCATGATCCCAAATCTCTAAATCTCCTAGATATTTTTCTGGTCTTGTTGAAAGATGCAGTTGAAAGGTAAAGCCAAAGACAGCATAAACTGACTTCAGGAAATCAAGACAGCCCTTAATTTCCTCTTCAATCTTAAATGTAAGCAAAATAAAGTAGTTCAAAATTAAAATGCAGAAAAAAACTTTTATTTACATTTATGTACATTAATATATAATTGGATTTGCTGAATTCTGCATAATCAGAGTAAGAAGCTACTGAATAAAAATGATCACATATGAAAATTATATCCTACAAACCAAATCAAAGTAAGAGAAAACTGAGGTACTTCGGTTTGAAAGCAGGCACAGGGAAGTATTATTTTTGTTAGGCTCAGGCTTCCAGAGACAAATTGTATGATCTGGGATTTCACTGAGAATTAAATACTTATTCAACAATTTATTGAACAATTGCCATACTATGACAAGTAAAACATGATCAGCAGCTGTTTTGTTTTTGGAAGCAGGGCGGAAGGTGAGGGAAGGAGAAGATTTTACATTTTGTGTTTTTATTTGCCCAATATATATTTCTCAAGGGAAAAAAAAAATATTATATATATATATATATATATATATATATAAGATTAAGAAGGAAACACCTAAACCTAACAAAAATATCAAATGCAGCATTATGTTATAAAACAGAAATGATTCAACTGGAGTGAAAATACTTAGGGAGTCTTTGGTGAATTTAGGAGATACTTTGGGGATTTTTACTCTTTTATGTCTATCTCTGTTGGAGAGGTGGGATAACTTGTTTGTTTTGTTTTTACCTGCTCTATTGTGCAAAAGATGTGAGCATCATCTTGTTGGAAGCGCCTTACACGAGTCAAGCCACTTAAAGTCCCAGAGAGTTCATTTCGATGAAGAACTCCAAAATCTGCAAGTCTAAGAGGCATTTCCCTCCATGACCGTGGGCGATGGGCAAACATCAAGCTAGAAGGAACACAACAGAGCCTTGCTTTTACCTTTCTTAAAGAAGACTTAAGACAATGCAGAAACTAATGATCAATATATATAGTATTTGCACTTTTTAGCATTTATTCATTCAGGTTATCCTCATCAAAAAAGACAGGCAAATGGAGAAAGCAAGGTACTTTGAAAGTCTTGCTAAAGACCACCTAGAAAAAAAAGTGAGAATAAAATCACAACTTGTTCATCTATACCTGCTTTTGACACACTATATCCCATGTCTCTCTCTAACCAACATAATTTTTATTTGCTACTGGTACAGACTAGTATTATCACACACACACTTAGCTCATTTCGTATAGACCTTCCTACAATAATTTTATTTGGTGACACTGTCAGGGAGCTCTCTGGACTTCCTAGTTGCTTAGTAATCTACTGCATACACAGGTAACAACATGTATTGATGCTCCATTTGATTTCCCCTCAGCCCCACAAGGGATAAACCCAGTGAAGTAAGAAGGTTTTCAAATCAAAGTACTAACCAATGTCCTGGACAGTTCATCGGTTTAAGGGCAAAAGTTTCCTTCTCTATCTCAAAAGAGAACATATTTTCACTGTAGTGCTGCCAGTGCCCAGAAGCTTCCCAGAGTTTACTGTTGAAGATATTTGGAGATACAACTTCAGTAAAATTACGCCTACGATATTCCTCCTATAAAACAAATAAAACATTTAAAAGATGATACAGCTTTCTACAAGCAAAAAGTAGATTAAAGAAATCAGGCATATTTTTTAACTGTTTTTTTTTAGATGGCTGTTTACTGGAGAAGTAAATGACTACTGCACATGTAGGTTTCACACATCTGGAAAAAGCACATTAGGAAATGCTTTCCTATGTCCTGTTTCTGAAAAATGTTTGAGCTGTAAAATCTTAGGGAAAATCTGGCGTATGTTTACATACATAGATGCGTCTCTTTCCGAGGACAGCTCAGTGTTAGGAACAGCTTATCACTTAAGATGAACAATCAGCATTTAACTTGTTTGAAATTAAAACTGTATATACTTACTCGTATGAAATCTGTGAGTGTGTTATAAAGAAAGGCACCCCTGGGGAGGAAAAAGCAGCTTCCAGGACTCAAGTCATGAAAGAAGAAGAGTTCTTGGTCCTATGTGAAAACAAAACAGAGTTCTGTAACACTTTAGATATATCTCCAGTAGTTAACTGCAGAAAATGACTATTTCACACACCGAGACTTTATTCACAAAAATGAAAGATTACAGCAGCAAGATGATTTCTAGTAGTTTACAAACCCTCAGCAACAGAAATAAACAGTGTACCTTTCCAATTTTCCTATGATCCCGGTTTTTAGCTTCTTCTTGGAATTTTTCCCATTCCTTCATCATTTTATTATCAGGGAAAGATATTCCATAAATTCTCTGCAGTGTTTCCATGTCAGCTTTTCCTTCCCAATACGTAGAGGAATTCTGATGGACAAAACCCATCATTTAAGATATGCAATATATTATCTCAGCAAGAGGAAGAATAAACACTAATGCACTCAAATGCTATGCTTTTTAACTTGGGAAGAGAATTATATGCAGTCAACCAGCAGATATTTATATTAGAGATACTTCCAATGCCTTTTAGTCAGCATACCTAATGCAGAAAGCATGAACAAGAGTCACTGGTCAGATCATACTCATTCTACTTAGATATCATATTTTAACTAGCATCATGTCATGTTTTATTATCTCACATTTTATCTTCTAAAAAAAATGACACAAAAGCCAGCACTTATGTTCAAAACATAATCCAAAAGGGGAATATGAACGACAAAATGAAAATAACTCTCTCACAGTTACATCCTAGCTGTCTGACAGTCCAACACCAAACCCCTGTAACTCATAAGTTCCATAGACTTGAGTTAGAAAGCCAGCAGCAGCAAATATGATGAATGTTCCCAGGAGGTCCGTCTAACAACACTACCGAAATTAGCATTTGCAAGTAATTGAAACTACATACTTCCTGCCAGCACTGCCATTTTTAAACAGCAGCACTTAACAGCCTGCCAGTGCCCACTTTGCCTCCTGTACCTGAAAGACTCCATCTTACAAGGTCAAAATACTATTCATTTAATTTTATATTGATTTTATTTTATATTGATTTATCATGAAAATATGATGGTGCTGAAGATACTAACAGCCATAAAGCACTGCCACGTTAGCTTTGCCACATTTTCAGATTAAGCAAAGAAAACAATACAAAAGGACATTGGCATAATCACTTCAGGAAAAATATATAAATAAATCAACTGACCAAATTACTGTAGTTAAGATCTTAAACATGACTAATTGAAACTTACCTTAAATATTTTAAGGGCCTTAATTTTTCCAGTGTGTCTCACATGTGGACCCCTGCAGAGATCGATCAGTGGACCACATCTATACATCAAAAGAATTTGTTTATTTCAAAACAGTCCAACGTTTGAAAATGCAGTCACTAATGACATCCAGTGATTCAATTTCAGTGGTAACTTATTTTAATCTTTTTATTGCTAAGGCAAGCAGTGAGAGGCAGATTTGCTATTTGCCCACCAGTGGGGACCTGATCTGTTCTAGCAGAGAAGGAAACTATTTAAATTTATGTAAATAAGAATATTATTTGTAAAGTCCTAATTATGCAAGTATAGAAATTGAAAAAGAGAAAACAATTTATTCTCCTCTCAATTTAAATGCAATATACTTAACAGTATAATTTTTTTCTAATACCTTTTTAATTTATTTTGTTTACCTGTATACTGTGGTAGTTGGTGTGTTCACCTTCTCATTAAGTATACGACACTTAAACTTGTTATACTGTGTGGGGAAACATAAGAAGTCAGAACAACATTATAACAGCTACTAGAGCTCTATTCTAAAATTATGTATTAATAAAGCAAACACATCAGTAAAAGACCATCACAACTAAAAAGTCGCCTAATCACATACATATATGCAAACATTCAACATCCTTTCAGAAGAGTTATTAAAAAAGGGCAAAGAGACCAAATATCTTAATTGCCCTGACAGCATGTTACACATGGGAATTAGCACCTGAACAACTCAAAGCACTTCTGAGAGTCAGTTAAAACACAGTACAGTGAGACTGGTAATATTCACCCTACAAAAATGGAG
This sequence comes from Aythya ferina, assembly GCF_964211825.1. NCBI lineage: Eukaryota > Metazoa > Chordata > Aves > Anseriformes > Anatidae > Aythya > Aythya ferina. The sequence continues at coordinate 16,806,343 of NC_140307.1, read as the reverse complement.
GACTATGTACCAAAGCTTTCTTTTGATTCATCTCTGCAAGATAACCAGAATGAACGTACTCCTTTTGAGTATAAATCACTCTACAATCTCATTGAGCTTAACGTGTGTTTTTTTTTTTTTTTCCAACAATAAATTGTTTTATTATTGCTTGAAAACCTCCTGAACACTTGAGAAGAATAGGAGAAGGGCAAAAGAATGCTACAGTTTTAATTTGTTTCACCAGAGAGATAGTATTCTGATGAGTTAGTCAAATGCAGTATTTATAAAAGTTACATTTTAAAATATCGTTGTACCAGAATCACAGCTACTCCGAACATTTACCTTAAACATGTCTAATAGGATCTCCTTTTTGACTTCCAGCCTTTCAAAAGCCTGTTTCTCTTTTATGATGTTTTTACAGCGGTTCTCTAGTGCTGGGAATTCAGTACTGGATACACCTCTAAACAAACAGAGGAAGGCAAAACAAATACAAGTTAATTATTTTGATATCCTCATCATACAAGTGACCACTTTCCAGTGGTCTCATTTGAAAAACTGGGGGTATGTTGTCATTCGCCACAATATTGTCTTAGCTTCTTATAATTAACTGTACTTTTAGACACTAGCCTCCAAAACACAAACAGTATCACCCTGAACTATCTCACTGAAATCAACCCAAAATAGTCTTTGACTTGTTTAAATGTCTGGAAGACCATTTAGGTTCAAGTATATATGATTTAAGGGAAGAAAAAAAAGGCTAAGCCCTACTGGAAGAGCTAGTTTATCAGCTGATGCAGATTTAGCATTCTCCCTGACTACAGGGAGATAAACCAGGAAAAAACAGAATTGTAAAGCTGCACACAGGGATTAGACAAGCAGTAAACACCAATATGAGATACGTGCATATGTGCCATTTCTACAAGTGCCTATGTCACATTTAAACCAAAATCACATGGTTCTTCAAGGAAGCTGTCTCTCATGAGCTTGAGGAAGTTTTACTCACACACTCTACATGTTTTTCACGGAGCACTCAACAACTGCAAGTCTTAAGGAGCAGGTGTCTGAACACTGCTCTTGAATTTAAATATATACACAAACATACAGATCTGTACACTGTCTCTCCCTCTATACACCACACACCCCTGTACCAAGAAAAGGGCTAACCTGTCTGTTTTAAATCATATTAGAAACATGTGGTTTTACTTTTAATATGCAGAAACATTATGGAGTAAAAAAACCAACAACAACAACTTTAGTACAGAGCTTCAATACTGAGTGTTAAAGTTCTTAGCGATTTTTTACCTATCTTCAATGTACATGTCATAGTAAAATCCATTCTCGATTGGTGGTCCGTAGCACAAGCAGCCCCCATAATAACCTTCCATGGCCTCTCCAAGAATATGAGCGCTTGAATGCCAATAAACCTGCAAATAAAATCAGATGATCATGGGGTCATTGGCACTATATTGTTAAATACAAAAACCAAAACAGAAGCATGGCTGCAGACAGGAAAAACACTGGAATCAATTCTATTTAAATTCTGTGAGAATTACACTAATTTTCTGTTCTCATTTTTAACTATGCTAAATGTTTATTAGACATTTATTAGTGCAATAATTTCTACTTCAACCATACACTGGCAGCTGTTGCATTAAAACCCCATCTTATTTCAGGCTGAAACATGATTATACCTCTATACAACTCAGTCACTGTACTAAATGTATTTTGTTCATTTACAAGTTATTTTCTGGTCAGTTAAGCCTATGCAGTATTAACCACATCCAAAGCAATATAGCCAATTAAGTTGCTGCTGTTTACATACAATGTATTTATTGACAAGACTGTAAACCACATTATGTGTAATGTCAAAAGATGGGAGTCAAAAACTCCATAGATCAGTAACTGTCTTATGCTCTAACTCCCTGCGACTTCAGAGCACTTAATAGCCTTAAAGACTCATAAAATGCCTTGAGTAAACTTAATCATATGAATAATTTTTTGATAAAATAAAGTCTAATTATAGTGCATTAAGATAAGTACAGGGTAGCATCTGAAACCCACAAAAAATCCTGGGCATGTCACTAAGCATATTTGTAATTTAATTGACCAAGATACACCTACTTAAGTTTCTAATTAACACTGACAAATCATGGAGGTATACATTTCATTTACGACTCAAATGGGATATTGGACAATTTTTAGAAAACTCTCAGACAACCTCAATGTTGCCTTCAGTGTCTGATCTTCAAAAACACTCAAACCAGAGAATGCGCATCTCTAACTATTTCAAGTTAGCAGACAGATCTAGATATTATGTACAAAATCTGAATCTCAGTTGAGAAATAACCTATTTATGTACAAGAGAAAAGAAACGAACAGTAAGATTTGTTTTGCCTACAGATTACAAGTAATTTATATTTAATCATCTTTATCAAATCATGGCAAACATGACTTCAATAGTTTTTTGGATATTTTTAATTCAAGATTTAAAAACCATAACACTGCAAACAATTTCAAGTCACTAACTGTTTTTCACTTGATTAAAAGAGTAAGTGTTTACAATGTTTACATACAGCTTGTGCTTCTTCATTATCAAACATCAGCAGCTCCAGAGTACAATCTCCCTCCAGTGGACGATCCAGGTCCCACAGTTCACCATTCACTTTGGCTATGACTGCATTTGAAGCCAACCCTTGACTAAGGAACACAAATGAGGACAAAATGTTTAGATTCAAATTTGCAAAAACGGTTATGCTTCTAAACCTTACAAGACCCCACCCAAGTCTTGAAGCACCTAAATGTCTAGAATTTTTTTTTATTTTTTATTTTTAACATATTGCTACTCTTAAAGCATAAACATGTCAAGACTTGAGATTTCGTTCAACTATTTTCAGTGCTGGAGATATACTCTGAAGTTTCTGCAGTTAGCCAGTAACTCACAAACCTTTACACATCTCTTAATTTCTAGCAGTCTCACTAATTGTCGTGTTTCTCACACCAAAAGCACAACTCATTCAACCCGCAAGTTACCTGATTCCTACAGCTAATTGGTATGGTGTGGTTTTCCATGATTCCCCTTCCACCGTCTTTCCATCTGTCAAAATAATTTTGATGGGTTTGCTCTGGTTGGCTGCTCTGTAAGCTAGCAAAGCATCATGTTCTTTCTTCAGTGTTTCATAAAGCTTCAGTCTGTCTTCTATGAAGCTTGGCTCATGCTGTAGTTATAACAAATAAATGAAATCACATACAGCAGTCAAAAATTACTTGCTAGAGAAATTGAACAAAGCGGTCCACAGTCCCAATAAATTCTTAGAGGTTCCAGCTGAGACCAGAATTCAATGTACTAGAATTTACACAAACATGCAGCAAAGCGTTTGTAAGTAACTATACAGAGGATAGTCACATCCAGCTTGCTGTTTTATAGCGACTTTCCAATATTCCAATGCACCTTCATCCATCTGGGCCTAAATGGCCTTCTTTATAAGCTTGACCTCAAAGGGAAGCCCATATTCCTGCACGAGTTTTTTCTGGTTGACAACACGGGAAGTTTGGGTCATTCCAACGAGACCTCACTTGTGCCAGTCCTTGCAGAGCATCAACTCCAAGTAACTTGGGATAGTTCAGGGGAAGTTTCCATTAATGTAATAAACATTTCACACATTTCACAATTAATCTAGCATAAAGTGAATTAAGATCTATCAAACTACAGCTACTGCTGCCAACATCCTCTTTCAGTCAGTCACTGTGCACACTGTTTAACAATTTGAGAAACGCCGCTCTCTTTAGGAAGCACGGGATCCTGACCTTTTTTTCCCAGAAGCCCACATACTGTTGTTACATAAAAAGTAGAGATCTAGGGATGCACGATGAGGTTTGAAGGTAATACATTTGTTTTCAATACACAAGCTGTAGAAAGACTTCTTCCCAAAACCTGGGATTTCAAAATACAGCAAAATATTTCAGATTTCAACCTCTTACCTGAACCTAGCCAAATACTCCTCCTTTAATTATGAAATATTATTTAATAATAATAATAATAATAATAATAATAATAATAATAATCCACTTACATCACTCCTGCATCCACTGACTTCATTTTCCTTCTCCTCTTCCTCTTTATTTTGATTCAGTGCAACAGGCGGACTTCCACTGGAGACTTTCTAAAAACAATAACATTGAGTAAATCACTGTGCTTTTGAGCCTTTCCGGAGCAATCCCTGAAGCACAACAACCCCGGTGCGCCCAGCAGCAGGCCCCAAAGCCCCTTCCAGCCCGCGAGGGGCCCTGCCCGAGCACTCGGGGATGCCACTTGGAGCACACCACGAAGGCTGCGACCCCCTGAGGGGCTGGGCGCTGAGGGGCCGCCCTCCAACACCCCGTTCTCACCATTCCTCCCTCACCCTTCACCCTCCACCCCCGGTGCTCCCGGCCCGGCCCGGCCCGGCGCACCCCGAGCGCTACCTCGCCGCCAGCCGGGAGCTCCGCCGGCGCTGCCCTGGCCAGCTCGGCCGCCAGGCTGCGGCGCAGGTGGAGCAGGCGGTACCGCAGCTTCTCGTTCTCGGCCCTCAGCCGCTCCACCTCGGGGCTGCAACCGGCGGCCGAGCGCGGCACCCCCGGCTCCTTCAGGCGGCCGACCTCCGCCGCCAGCCAGCGCAGCTCCTGCTCCTGCCGCCACAGCCGCCGCGCCGCCGCCTCGGCCGCCGCCATCTTGCGCGGCGGGACCCGGCTGCTGCCGCCTCCCCGCCCCGCAACGCCCCACACGGGCGGGCCCGGCCCGGCCCCCGGAGCTGCCCTGAGGTGGTCAAATAAAATAACCGGTGCCAGAGGTTATTGCGGGGGGATGCTTCCTGTTTAAGGCCAATTCTGGTGAACGTTCTATGAGCGTTGTTTTTGGCGTGTACAGTGTCAGAATAAATTAGGCGGTCTGAAGCAAGCAGCATCCTTACCTAAGCTGCAAAACCTGGGACCTTGGCACCAAGGTGAATCATCTGAAGAGCCTTGAGTCCTGTGTGGCTGGGACTGAGGGCTTGGACAGACTGTGCATCTCCTGCGTGTTCAGTCAGGCTCGCGGCTTCGTTTACATGTCATCGCAGTTAAATCCCTCAGTTCACTGACCCTGGGAAAAACAACAGTTGTTCACCACAAATCTTCTATTTCACAGTGGATTTCCACGTATCTTTTTGTTCCAATTACTCATTTGTCACCTTCAATTTCTCTGGTTTTCTCCCTTAACTGTACTTCATTCCCATTTCTCTCTTTTCAGTTTCTCAACACATACTTTCACACTTCGGTCATTATATGGTAACCAGATTTTGCAAAGTATGATTTTTTCTTGGAATTCTGGTAATTACTAAATCAGAATGTTAGCATTTTACTCTCCAGTTTACAAAACTGGAGTAACTACACAGCACGTAAGGAGGGAGATTCACGTTTCACTTACTGAACTAACAGAAAAGCTTCCCGCCTTAAGCTGTAGTGGCTGAGGAGGCTGATTAATAAGGAGCTAGCATACCTGGAGCTACAGGATTCTTCAGGATCTTTTTACCTGCTGAGATATGACAGTATTAATATTAGAAGAACTACTGAGAACAAGATGGGGAAAAAAATAGCATGAGGTTTGATTGAGAACATGAAGAGAATGGGCTTTAGTATTTGCACTAACCTTATGGAGGTTCGAAAATCAAAGGGAATTTTAGGAATTAAGCTCATAAAAGAGCACTTACTTTAAGAGGTTGCCTAGAAGATGTTCCAGACAGGTTGGCTACTTCTCTGCCTACTGCATATTGCCCACACACAGCTAGCTGTACTACGTGGCTACTAGTTAAGAACTCAGATGCCTTTCACCACTTAACTTCTCCCCAAGTGGGTCATCTACAGTGTGGTGTGTGATACCCTGCGCTGCATGGGTAGCTCTACCAGAGTAGATTCCAGATGATTACAGGGTCAATGACAATCCCATTGCTGCAGTCAATAAGCCATAATATTTTATATGGGCGCCATTAAAATAAAACGCAGTTCCACTCCTTACTCCAGACAATATCACATATGAGGCTTGTTATATCTACAACCAATCACAGGGTGACAAACAATGTTTCCAAACAATTGCGTGAAGCCTGGCCAACTGATTGTTTGGCTGGTGATACACACAATAAAATTCCTAAACGATGAAGTGGTCAATGGTCAACTTTAATGCTGACTGATAAACACTAGAAATTTCAGAAGCAGAAGCAGCCTGACAGGAAGATGCAATGGTTGCTTCTTATGACTGTGAGGACAGAAAACATTATGAACCTTATTTTCCTAAAAGATTTGCCAAACGTTCTTGTTTGCTGCACAATAGGTAAAGTACCCTTAAGGAATACTGCAGATAAAGCTGTACAAGTGAGGATATGGTTGCATTATGCGCTGGAAGTAACGAAAATAGAAAAACTAAACTGAGAAATGGGAGGAGGCAGGAGGTATTCGTAGCTTTTCTAGACAGAAAATTTATGTTGACAGAAACTATGAAAACAAGACCAAAAAGTCCATGTATTAAGCAGCATTTGCGTAAGGAAGCTTATGTAACGTGATCCTCAGTGAATGATTATCAGTGGCAGAACACCTCCACAAGGACTGCAGTGATCACCACTGTTAAACCTGGTTCATGAAATAGATGCTATTACCATGCTTTATTTTGCTTCAACACAGTTAAGAGTTATAAACATACAAAAATGTTGCTATTCTTAACAGTGGCATATATTGATCTTCCTTAAAACAAACAAACAAAAAAGTCCTATTCTGTAGTCTTTCTTTTTCTTATCTTTCAGATATAGGCTTGCACTATATTTACAGAATCATGTTTTATAAATGTATAATTCTTGCATTATAAAGTTAATATTTTATGAAAGAGCAAGAAGTGGAGGGCACATACTGTGATTTGGGTATGGTCTCTGAGGAATACAAAATTGAAGTGTACAGAAGATACTGTCATGTAGCAGCTTGTATAGATTATTTCAGTTTGATCAGCTCTCTTCTTGAACAAATTACGTTTTGCAAAGGGGTGTCTTTGAAGATCAGTTACAGAATTAAAAAGTAACAGTAACTAAGCAATTCTCAGTCTCATCATTACGGTTCAGAAGCTGTTAACAGTTGTAAAGGGCTAATTAGTGTAATGTAATCCTCTTAGGAGGCTGCAGGCACTGAGCTAGATTTCTTTATAATTTGTATGTAGGCCTTCTTTATTCCATTAGAATTACAATAATTACAGACGGCAGTATGTATTTGCATTCTATCCATCCACATTATATTTATTTTGCATACTGAAGACTGCATAAAAATGCAGGGGTAGCATTTTGTATTAGTATTTAAATACCAAAATGTTTGGAAGAACAGCCAAATCTTGGTTTTATAACTGTACAAAATACACCAAAAGAGAAAATGAAAATAGGAATAAGTGGCTTTCTGAAATCCCAAGCAATCAGAGGGAGAAAATACTGGAGGAGCTGGATGTGAACAAAGTGCTGTCATATTTGGTTTACAAGAGAGTCTTTTCCTTGGAGGAATACAAAGACATTTGGTCTCAGGAGAGCTACAAGAAGAGAACTGAATATTTTTTAGATAAACTCTCTTTAAAAGGCCCAAGTGCTTTCTCTGCTTTTTGTTCCGTTTTGGAGGAGGTCTGTCCTAACTTGCTGACATGCTTTCTCCTTGGCTATGAAGGTAAGGTCACTGTCTGCTCTGAAATGCTTAAGTGTATATTGGTAATGTCTTGGAATCCTTTGACACTAATAGTTATCTGCTATAATTAGTGTTTACTTTCTCTCTTGCACTAAACAAGGGAGCGTATTTGTTCTCTGTATGGGTTGTATAAAAGCGAAAATAATGCAAAGGAAAATTTATTAAACAAATAGATGTTATTGTTATTGAACATTGTTGTTGAACATTTAAACTGAGAGCAAAATGCTGTGTATTAACATTGCTGCTATTAATGAATAAATAGGGAAAAGGATTCCTAAATAGGAACTGACAAGGCTTAGCCGAGAAATATAATGTTGTTTTAGTTTCCTTTCAATTTCTATAATATTTAAAAACAGACAATTTTGGTAGTGAGTGATCTCTTTCACATTTTTCTTGTGAGTTGTATTATTTTTTATGCCTGTCTACATAAACACTTGCATGAAAAAGATTGCATTATTAAATATCAACAATACAATTGAAGTTAATCAAAATGTTATTTGGACATCAGGAATTATTCATGCATATTTGAGAAAAAATGTTTTGCCAGCTGTTAACAATGATAATGCAAAAAAAAAAAAGTGCAGTGTCTACGTTTATATCCTAGTGACCTATTTCTTTTTTTTTTTTTTTATGTCTATTATATTCCAAATTTGAACCTTTCAAGTCATTTAGAATTTTCTCAGGAATGATAACAGGGTTGTGTTCAAAGACTGTGCATAGAATTTCTTTTTAGAATTTATTTAAAATATTGTCTTTAACAATCCATTCAGTAACATGTTTAAACATCATGCTATTTATACATAAAAAAATAAGGCTGAGTAACATAAGGATTTTCACAAAATAAGTTAGAAAAAAATAAATCTAAAACCATTTTAACCTTTAAAATAGTCTGGGTTGTGTCTTGAAAATTTGATTACCTTTTAAATTGACAGATAGAGATCCAACTGCTCTAGAAGGCAACAGACATTTTACCATAATTTACTTATGAACAGGTGTCCACTTAGTGTATCTCTTCAAGATCAATTTACGGCACAGTTTTATGCAGTCACACGCAAATGAAAGCATCAAGGGAGATTCTCAAATGTTCTCGTGCATATTAATAAGTTTAGATTGCACTTCACGGCTAACTTCCAGTTTTGAAAAGGCTGCTTAGGGTGTTTTCACACAATCTTTTTTTGAAAAAACATTCAGATCTAAATGCAAGGGATTGTAAATATGCTATAAAACCAAGTCTTTGAGAACACATATTTTCAAGTTTGGCTTTCTCTAAAGTAACTGTAAGGACAGTGCAGGGAGATTTTTCTTTATACCACCTGAACATTTTATGCAGGAGCCTGTCGCAGAACAGACTTAAATCTTCCAGTGGGTACAAGGTTTGGGGATGAACGCTGTTCCAGAGGGTGGCCTCTGCAGCTGGGTGCAAGTCAAGGACTCTGTGTCCCTGACACCATCATATCAGATACAGAGAAAAAAAAGGAGAAAGCCAATGCTGCACATTTCTAAAAGAGTAAAGGATACTGTTGGAACAGTGTCCCCAATCCATTCTGTCTGTCTGTGCCTTGTGTAGGCAGAAAAATGCCTCAGGCTGCCTTAGCTCATCCACTATTACTCTCTTTCCTCCTTCCCCTCCTCCACTAGCATAAATAAATGTGCAAAGCTAATTTTAGAATCTGTTATTTCTAATAATCTACAAGATAGTGGGAAAAAAAAAGCTATATATTCACATTATTTCATGCACATAATCTGTTTAAATTCACACATGCATATATTGCAGATTCAATTAAATGCATTGCGGATTTTCATGCACTGTGGATTTTTACAGATTGATTTTTAATAAACCCTGTTATAAGCTACAGAGGAAGGTATGACGAAAAAGAGCATTGTTTATTATTTCCATTAAAATAATTATCTTCTCTACCCTATAAAAGCTGATTGATAAGACAAAGGAATCAAAATGGAAGGAATACTCTCTGGTTCAGATGTATGGTCACAAGTTGCCGTGCCTGAGCTAGGTAACTGGCTTCAACACCCAGCTAATACCCAGCTGTGTGCCATCCTGTCCACAGTGTGTGTTAGAGACTCTTTATTTCAGGCTGGCTGAGCACACACAATAGGATCAATCCGCATTATTGATCAAATGCATCTACAGCAGGGAGCAGTTTCTGTTTTCTGAACCTGCCCCTGTTGGCAGATATGGGTATTTTGATGTTTCCATTGTCTTCATGCCCTACAGAAAGAACCATTTGGCAGGTGGTGGAGATGTGGCATAGTTCCAAGAGGTCACTCCAAGAGGTTTCTGGACTAATGTAGTTCCCTGCAAAAACTGTAAACTGTGCTGGTGAAATGTGACCAGTGAATGATGTACTGCAACACAGTTGATTTAGCACCACTTTCATCTCCTTTGCCTCATTATTTCAAAGAATTACACCCACAGTAATTTAAAGGGTATTACAGTGGTATTTATTCTTCAGGACACTGGTGACTTAACCATTCTACTCTTCTCTTATAAAATTCTCATTGCAATTTAAAGCACAGCTTGTAGTGACACCACAGGGAAAAATATTTGGTTGTTACGTGTCCACTTGGTACAGCAGGAAATCAATTCTTTGTTGGTCAGGCAGGAGTTTATGTGGAGTAACAATTTCAAATTTATTTACAAAATTCCTATATATTAACTCTGACCTGTACTTCTCAAGGCTATTGAAAATATGAATATGGAAAAAACGCTATCTATAAAAGCTCAAAAGAAATTATGTTTGCCAAAAACTGCCACGTACCTAAATGCAGCATCAGAGATAGCACCACATCAAGCAGTAGGTGTTTGTTTGAACTATGTAGCAGCTATTAGAGAACTGTCTTTATTGTTATCCAGACCGTAGGCATAGCCGTTTCCCAGCGTTATCAGAGCAAACAAAACTGAGGGCTGTATCAGAGATGGAACTGCATGAAACCTGTGAGATGAGTGACCAAGAAGGAAGCCCTTCTGCTGAGGAACAACTGAGTCGATCGTTCAACAACTACAGGTTAAAATTATTGATGTCATGATGTTTTTAATGATCGCAGTATTTCCTGTCGCTCATTTCCACGTATGTGCAGTACACCACCAATGCTTTCAAGAAGTTTCCATCTGCATTCACTTTTACTTAGCATCTGTAAACTATGATGCTATTTTGTAAGTTATTGGCTTTTGATGAATACTGGGGGTCACCTAATGTCTTTACTATGAGTATTCAGCAGTGATGTCCTGTATTGATGACACTGCTAGTTTTCAGTGTTTGAGGACCATGTAGATGCACAGAAATATATTTGACTTGAAAACGAACTTGCTTGAAACGTGAGAGACAACCTAAGTTAATAGCAGAGTTCCTGTTACTTTGATTTAAGAGGAACAGTAACTGAGAGAGACCTATTTAAGAACATCGTGTAATTTGATAAATGCTGGATAGCAGGCATTAACTCCTTACTTCAGAGACTCTAACCTAAAAAGACAACACATAAAACTTTGGAAAGTACCAAAATGATGTATTTTATGCAGATAGCATGCAGTTCAGGCAATTGCAGTCGTGTGTTTGGAGTCATGCTTTGCTTAATTCAATGAGGAATCTAGCTGAGAGTGGACTAAAGCTCTCAATAGTTCACCATGAAGAAATACTTAAGATAATTTGCATATGTCCAGCCAAGGCAGAATCATGCATACTGAGGAAAATGCTTGAAAAGTAGTTAAAAGCTGTATTGCTGTTTTGACGCGTCAGTAGCATATAAATGGTGAATTTAGAAGCCTTAGTACCTTTGCATGTCTAGCTTAGTTTTGTTCAGTTTCAGCTGGGGACTGGGTTACGCTACCTTGTAGAAGCGTGGTAAAATTTAATGACTGTGAAGTGATGGAAAAAAATGTGTTGGTAAGAGAGAAATTCATCTTGAGTAGCAGAGAAACATGGAATGGCAGTAGAATATAAAAATACTTGATTCTATACATTATGGGCCCAAATTGTACAGTGTGGGCCAATCTATAGCCCCCGTTGAAAGCCCAGCCAAAGTTCCTTTTTCCGAGTAAGTATTCACAAAATTTCCAGGAGTCTTGCAGTCAGTTGTAATCTGAATATGTACCGTTTGGCTTTAAATGGGTTAGTGCTATATCACTGGTTCTGTAACATCACAAGACAATTCACTTACAGAAACAAACCAATTAAGAAGTTCCTGGAGCTAAAGAATCACATTAGGGAGGAAGTAGACAAATACCAAAGCTTTCCTGAAGCCAACCTATGCTGGAAATACTTAATAGCACTAAAAAAAAACCAACATCCAGATACCATAACACATGACACTATCAGTATTTGCAGACAGACAGGTAATCTCACTAGGAAGTTATTACATACATTCCACCTGATAAGAAAGCATATGGTGTATCCAGCCTGTGTATACCCTGGAAGAAGAGATGCTGGGGCTATACTCTCATGGAATTATAGAGTCACAGAATCATACAATATCCCGAGTTGGAAGGGACCCACAGGGATCATCAGGTCCAACACCTGGCTCCACAAAGGACAACCCAAAAACCAAACCTTATGTCTGAGAGTGTTGTCCAAATGCTCCCTGAACTGCTACAGGATTGGTGCTGTGACCACTGCCCTGGGGAGCCTGTCCCAGTGCCTGACCACCTCTGGGTGCAGACCCTTTCCCTAACCCCCAACCTGACCCTCCCCTGTCCCAGCTCCATGCCATGCCCTCGGGTCCTGTCGCTTCACTTGCAAACCCAGACCTCAATGAGAAGACAAACTGGCATGTAATAGTGCACAATTTACTTTAACATCATTGTGCAGGGAAAAAAATACACATTGATACAGTTTAAAAAAAAAATCCAAGTCTTTCCACACTTCCTGCTGTATGCTGACACTCGTGTCCTCTATCCAAGGGACATATATAATAGGTAACTGGCTTATGCTATTTTTTTCATAAGGACCAAACTTGTGTCAGAAAACCTTATACAATCAACATAGTATTTGTGTGGATGAGAGTCTCAAGTGCTTGTAGCAAATAGTGAAAAATGACAACCACACTTTTGAAGCAAACAATACAGCTGGAAGCAAAATAAATGTTCCACCTGCATATAACTTGCCTACAGTCACACACTACAGAACACAGCAGCAGGCTCCCTGTCAACAGGGCAACCAGCTGGAGGCAGAAGGTCCCATCCATAAAAACAACAGTGCATCAGCTATGGTGTATTACAGACAACTGGAAAACGTAGCAATAGTTAGAAAAAAAAAAGAGATGAGAACAGAGAAAACGGAAAATAGCTTCATTGTCCTTTTCCCAATGTTTGTAAGTACGCTCAGTAATTTGTAGGATATTTTTTTCCCATGACTGACAAATGTCAGGTATAGATGCTCTGAGAACAGGAATTTCCCGTCTCTGAAGCAAAAGGTAAAATTCTAGATGATGTTAATGGAGGCCTCACGGTGAGCTATGGTACTTCAGTGACATGGCTAATAATGCATGTTACACAGTTACATAGCACTGGTAAGGCTGTGGGTTTATTACACAAGTTCTGAGGGCTTTATCACTGCAGAACAGATGGTATATATAATTATTTTACATGGCTGGGAACAATAAAATCATATCATTCCTAAACATTAAGATGATCCTGTCAGTTAAGAGTTATGGAACTATAGCCACTACACAGCTTAGTAACATACGCTGGGCAAAAAGGAGAAAAAAACACTAAAGGTGCAAAAAGTGTGTGGATTCACACTTTTTTTTTTTTTTTTTAAGGCCCTACTAAGGGTACCCTGCTTTACTTCACAGTTTGCCCCATGAGACAGCTCCACATTTCTTATGAATACAGTAAAATTGTGATCTTTAACAGAAGTGAAACTAGGTGAGTTTGGGTTTTGCATATAGTGATTTGGTCTAGGATGTCACAGGACAAGCACCCTATCCATAAACACTGTCAGAGAGATGCCCAACAGAAATACCATAGTGTGTGTGCTCTGCAAATCAGTGTTAATGGGATGCTCTTGGCCTGGTTTTGGATCTTGTCTGTACCTTCTTTCCCAGAATATCCTTTCTAAAAAGGACAATCTCTACCAAGCAAAACGATGGACTTGTAGGTTGGGTCAGTAATTGCCTGAAAATTACTTCAAAATAATCAGTACTGCTTTCAAAACTCTTTTGCTGCTCTGCTTTATCCCTGAACAAATATCCATCACTGGATATTTGATGCTGGCCCTGTGAAAATCGTCCATATCACATAGAAGAAAATAGTAAATTATTTTTTCAGGCTTTCTGTTTTCTCCTCCTGTTCAACAAGTTTTTATTCTTTTACTTATTGAGGTTCAAGTTCTGAAGCAGAGAACTCTGAGCTGCATTAGTAATACATTTGTGTGTTACTTTCTCATGTATTAAGAAAAGATTCTGTCACAATGCCTGTCAAAGAAATTATCAGAATAAGTAGTATCCATACTGTGAAAATCAGCTGCCATTTTTCCAATTGCTGTTACACAAGCCACTTACTTCACACTGCAAACAACAAGAGATTTTTCATGCAGCTTGTCCATTTTAATGTAAATGTGTTATATTTGTGTTCATACATGCTTTACAGTAAGTGCATGTAATTAGTTTTTTCTTGAAGTCAGCTTTATGGATTTCTTTTTTATGTTTAAAATTTTGGACTGGCCCAGTTCTGCTGTAGAATATGCCTTTCTGAAATCTGTTGGAGTTGTATTTTAAAGCTTTTGAATCAGTTTTCACCATTTGAAACCCAGCATTTTGCATTGTGGAAACAAACAAACAAACAAACGAACAAAAACCACTTAGATTTACTGCTAATTAAGTCCTATTAGAAGGGAGACAGCCACTGCTTTTTTAACTAATAAAAAACAATAGACACTAGTTGTTTAAACATAATCTTTTCAAGAAGAAGTGCAGAGCGAAGCCACAGCCCCAGAGTTTAATAATATATTTGGATAGGACAATTTTACAATTCATTTGGATAGCTATATGTTGGCTTCTGACATTGCTGAACATCATTATTAATTTGGGAATCACAATATCTGTGGCATTTTGGCATGTGTTATATGTTCCTTAAGAAACTTGGTAAGAGCACTAGGAGCACAATCCAAAAAAATTAAATTTATGCCTTAATCTCAGTGCTGGTGAAGCAGAAGACCCAAATACCTGTCAAGGCACTTTACTTTAGCTGTCACAAAAGAATTACATGTATTTTTCTGTAAAATGGCAATCTGGCCTATAAACGTAAGTTTCTATTTACATTTTTAAAATGTCATCATATAAAGATCAGTTTGTATCACGTATGTTAGACTCAAAATACATAGTGGATGTATCTTAAGTTTATGGGTGTAATAAATAAGTATAACTTTTTGTTTTCTAAAAATAAATAATAATTTTAGTTACAAAAAATAAATTCACTGTAAGAGGGAACGATTGAGAAGGTGTTGCAGTACCAGAAATGTTGGATTTAAAACTGCCAGACATTTTTCCTAGTATCTCCTGTCCTTGCCAATCAAAATCATAGGATTCCAAAACTCTGCCTGAGTAGAAGCTTGGTAAGCTTGGTGCACAAGCCAGGGAAACAAGTAGTGTTGTAATATTTAGTGTTGTGAGGTTATCAGGTTAAGTTATTTATCTATTAAGAGTAGAAAGCTGTTTTCTGCACCAGAATAATAGTAAAATCAAGTAACCATGCAGCATTTGACAGTTTATACTGAAAAAATAAGGTACCAGTCTCTGATAAAGTCCTGTTCAATTTGGCCACTAGGTAGCACTACATAACAGTTGTTAAAAGTACCTTTGCTACCTCCTGGAAATCATCGCTGTGAATGATGATGTAGGACTGTGACATTATAACATTATTATAAAATTATCATTATTATAACATGATAACGTGATTTGTTTGTCTCATCTTCCTAAGCATGTCACATTAAAAAAAAAAAAAAAAAGGATACATATAAGAGATTTTAATGATTTCAATCACCTAATATCACTTAATGAGTTTCTTTTTTATGTTCCTGACCAACCAATGCAAATGTAACGATGATTTTCAAAGGCTTTGAGACAAATACTGCCTTTAGGTCACGCATGTGGTCAACAGAATTCTCTTTTGGAGTTTGTGTTCCTCAGACAGGGAGAAGGGGCTACCAAACACAACTCAGTGCCAAATAAAGAATCAATTTGGAGATGTGATAATTTTCACACCATGAATTTGGAGATGATTTGTCACTGACTAGGAAACATAGCCTCTTTGCCGTATTTGAATGACAACAGTAAGTGCAGGGTAGTGTTAATTCAAGCCCCTGAAGTCCAAACCAAATCAAAACCAGTCACCATTTAAACGTTCAGGTTTTATCTGTTTTACTAACTGCTGCTGGTATACTCACTCACTTCAAACAGATTATATATGGTTCCCTTTTTGCATGCATATATCGCACTAAATCCTATCTCCACAGACTTTCTACCCCTGATTTACATAGTTCATGCACTAAACTGCTGTATTGTGTCTCATCTTGTCATGGGGCTGTGTGCTGTTAAAATTCCTTTACTCTAAAATACTTCTTCTATGCCTGATGATTCCTTCGGCAAAGACATTTAGGCTCTTCCTAGAAGTCAGACTCCTTAAGTTTCTTCTTCTGAACTGGTGAAACCTCATGTAACTGATCACAGGAAGGGGTCTTTGTAAGTTGGGCCTCAAATCACATGAGAGGCAAAGGCCATAGGACTGGTTCCTACACATCGAGTCTGAGATATGTGGGCACACATCTCTGTAGCACCCTGTATACAGACCAGTGCTGAATACCTTGGTCCCCAGCACCATATCCACACCCCCTCCCAGATCTTCATCCATGTGAGCATAGTGGCATTACAGAGAAAAGTCCTAAGTGGAACTCTGCAAGGGATTGATTCCGCTTAACAAACTCAAAAATTATTTGTAAAAAGGTGTTAGCAGTGAGGTGGAAAGTTTGCTGAGGATACAAATTTAATCAGTGTAGTATGAGGGCTGAGTGCCCGGAACTGTAGATGGGCCTTGTAAGACTAAGTGACTGGGTAACAAAATGGCAGAGGAAATTTAGCGTAGATAAATGTGAAATGATGTACGTGGGCAAAAGTGTTCTTGGCTTTATGAATAAAGTGATGAGCTCTGAGCTGAATGTTACCACTCAGAAAGGAAAGTTTGGGATTATGACAGATAGCTCCATAAAAACACCAACTCAGTGCATGGCAGCAGTTCAAAAATGCCAATATTTGGAACTGTTAGGAAAGGAGAAAAGAACAAAACAGAAAATATGATTATGCCAATGTATAACACTGAAGTTTGCTCTCATCTGGAATACTGTGTGTGCTGTTCTCGTGCTTCCATCTCAAAAAGGTTATATTAGATCTGGAAAAAGTTCAGAGAGGTGCAACAATAATGATCAGACATGATCAGACATGGGAGTGAATGGCTTCCTTATGAAAAATAATTGAGCAGGTTGGAACTTTTTTCTTTCAGAAAAGAAACAGCTTACGGAAGGAGATAAAAAATGCAAAAAGGAGAGGGTGAGAATTAATGACTGAAGATGCAAGTATAAGAAAATGTGTTTGAGTAGGGTACACTGAAGAGGGCAGCACCCTCAGCTTCTGGGTGTCCAAGGAGCTGTTAGGTCCTGCCCAGTTGTGCTTTGCCCAGTGGCATGGCAGGGTGAAAAAAAAAGAGAATATGGCTTCACTGCTGGATCCTCTTTGTCAAGCTTCCTCTTCTTCTTGTGGTGAAAAGCAAAACCAGGCTGGCAATGGCCGTAGGGCATTGACAAGGAGATCCTCCAAACTGGAGGGACCTTAGATGCTCCATTGTTCATTCATATTTTATGAGTAAGTAATTTGTAAGGTGAATGAAATGAACCACCACTGAACAGGCAGTTCAGAGTAACCAGAGGCTGCATCTAAAGACAGACATGAACGCCAGTGTAGATGAACATGTACCAGAATGTACCAGCTAGCACTTTACAAAAACGTACTTTTAAATCCTAGTAAATACAAGTTTGTGCTGTATCAGGCAGAATTGACGTCTTACTGTGATTCATTAACTTCTTAATATTTAAACAAATGTGCTGGGAATCTAAAATATAACCATTTCTAATGAGATGCCTTGAAGTATAAACAGAAATTTCATCACTGAAATCCAAAAAAGAGAGCCTTCAAATATGATTGGAATTTATCACCTGTAATCATCTTTCCACTATTGATGTAGCAACAGTTGTGTAGAAATGTAAAGCAGAATTCCAGTCGGCACTTAGAGCACTCAATGCCATGCACTGCTTCTCAAAGCAGGACTGATTGTACCCCATATTCTGTACTGACCAATTCTGTATGGGCAAATTTGCTCCCTTTATTCTCAAAGTAGACTTTTAGGCTTAAATGATACTACTCTCCTTCCTTTCCTCTCCCAAACTCCTATGTTATATCTGGGGAATGAAGCAGGGTGGATAGGTGCAAACCACCTTCCTCACGTGTTTCTGTAAAATAGCAACTAGAAAGGGAGAAAGGGAGAAATGGAGCCTGGTGGTCTTATTTTCTCCATCTCATGTTTTTCTGTTTCACAGGGTTACTGAGAGAATTAGTTATTCCTCAAACGAGCTTCTAAGGATATGCTTTGTATGGAAATATAGAGCTCCTTCATGAATGGTCATGATTTTCTTCACATCTGAATGATCAGGAAGTGGTTTAGGAATAGAAAACAAATCCTGCTGTCCTGATGAAATTTATGTGGAAAGAACCTCTATGAGAAAATCCCTGTGGATTATGAGCTTCCTCATAGAGGCTGTTCTTCAAGAGAAGATGCACTGAGCCAATGTAATCAAGAATCAAGAAAAGTAGGAACAGACATTTCTTGCCAGCAATTACTGAAACAAAACCTTCACTGATTTCCAAATATCTTCTACTTGGCATGACCAAGTCATTGCTAGTATAACTACTGCGAGGGTGCCATCCCAAATATTGCATGCATCTTAAGTGCAAACACTTTAATTTTATTTATTTTTTTTTAAATTGGTAGCTAATGTAGCAGGTAATAAGCATATGGAAAAGATTTTATTCCCACAATGACTGATCCCAAATGTTTATTGAGGTAAATGAGCATTAGATTCTTATGAACTAGAGGACTGCACTGTTGTTCCTCCTTACCACCTGGTATTTTATAACATGCATCTACAATAAAAATTAGCTTTGACATACCTAACAACTGTTGCCAGTTAGCTTGTGGCTTTTGGAATCACAGCAGTCAGGTCAAGGTCAACTCACCCGGTAGCATTGGCTTATTTGACAGGAAGATGCTAATCTATGCTTGGAACCTGAAACAGTTGAGCTATGGCTACAGTCAGCAGTAGAAAGAAGTGTGAAAGTGAAATGAAGGATGAGAAGAAAAAAGCAAATAAAAATGTCAAAACAAGTGTCTTCCCAAGTCGTTTTGAAGATTTCCATTTTAAAATACCTTAAAAAATAGTTTACTGTCTGCTATTTGAATTCCTCGCAACTGTTGGCACATTAGCAGTTATCAGATACTGTATTTAATTGTATTACACATACAGTATGTCATAATAAAGACAAAACTTTCCTTAATAGCCCTCTCAGCTCAGAGTAATAATCTGTATGTATATATACATATACATATAGATACAGATTTATATATCTCATATGATGTATACATCTTATATAACTTATATAACTTATATAACATTTGTATAACTTATACAACCTATATAAGTTGTCACCTCTGCAAACTGCTAACTGCTACATAAAATGTAAAATAAGACAAGTTCTAATGTATTATAGATAACTAAAAGACAGTTCTAACTATAGTGGCAATTGCTTATGTAAGCTAAATACACTTATACAGAGTTTTTACAAATTTTCCATAAAAGATACCAACTATGGTAACCATTACCATAGTAATGCTTTATGCATGCTTTCTGGGACAATATCCTGTGTCTCAAAATACCTAAAACCTAGTTATCTATACTCTCTGAGTTCTTCTTGTAACAAAACCAGAAAAAGGACAAAGGTAGCTTTTAGCCTCGAGACATTTTTTTTCCGATGTCTGAATTTCCCTAATTTCAGGCTTCTACAGTTAACCAGTGCAGCCTCAGATTACTCTGACTTTCAGCTGCTCTTGGCTAGGAATTCCTAAAAGGTTGTTCTTTCCATCAGAACTCAGAGCACAGCATTAATCCAGCTAAATGCCATACTGTGGAAACTGTGATGGGTCTTCTGTATGCATATTAAACCATCTCTTCACTATACAGACAGCAGGGGTTTTTCTTTTTTTTTGGTTTTGTTTTTAGTTTTGTTTCTTTGTTTGTTCATTTTCGTTTGCATTAAGTAGGCTCTCCAGGTGCACATTTCATTGTTATAGTGGCCCAAATACAGACTAGGGAATTGGGCTTTACAGTTGCTTGCACGTCCCTCCCTTCCTCCATTCACCCAGCCAGCCAGCCACCCAAATGTCTGATCACTGTATTAGCATGAACCTCATATCATGATTGTGATTTTATTGATAGGATTAGAGAGGAATCTCCCACAGCATCACAGACTGGTTGAGGCTGGAAAGGAGCTCAGGAGGCCCTCCAGCCCAACCCCTGCCTAAGCAGGGCACCCAGTGCACCCTGCCCAGGACCCTGCCCAGGTGGCTTTCAAATACAGCCAAGGAGGAGACTCCATGGCCTCTCTGGGCAACCTGTGCTTGGGCTGTGTGGTCACCCTCACAGTAAAAAAGTGTTTCCTGATTTTCAGATGGTCCCTCCACTGTTTCACTTCATGCCTGTTGCCTCTTGTCCTGTCACTGTCACCCAGCACCACTGTAACGGGCCTGGCTCTGCCTTCTTTACACCAAAACTAGAGCACCTGGTATTCTTAGGCAGTCTCCCATACAAGAGACTGAGGCTTGCAGGCTAAAGGTTCATCCTTCACACCCTTATTTGCATCAGTAATCCTCAGTAATTGCATCATTTATTGACATGAGTAAGGCTTTGGGAGAACAGTCCTAGGACAATAACATTTAAGTTTTGGTGCTTTATTAAAGAGGTTAGCATCAAATGTACCACTTGCATTTCAAATGTCTTACACTTTACTAGAGTGATGCTGTTACTCATTTTGACTGCTTGAGTTAGACTGGAGAGTAGGAAAACACACAAGGTAAGTAACAGAGAATGTAAATTGAATGTTTAGAATAGTCATACCAAGAATCCCTTTTCACTTTCTTTCTGAGAAAAAAAAAAAAAAAAAAGGAGTTTGAAAGAACAGAGAACTGAGCAATTAACCATATTTTAATTCTTTTATCAAAATCAGAGGACACTTGTAGAACTCATTGCCACCATCCATGATGAAAATCAGCATTATAATGAAATTCAGAACTGTTTATTTTATTTTATTTTATTTTATTTTATTTTATTTTATTTATTTATTTTGTATGGATAATATACACATCTCTAATCTCACTAACAGTAGCTTTAGTCACCCTGCCAATTGCAAACCCAAGTCTAACAAATGAGACTCTTGGAAAGATTTACTACAGGCATTTATGGCACGACCCTAACTAGAATCCAAGGAGGAGGCAGCTGTGGCCACACCTCTCCAATGCACCAGCTAGGCTGCTCTGCACCATCTGCATGGCTTTAACAGAAGATTAAAAACAAAACCAAAAAAAAAGTAGATAAAAAATTACAGCATATGAATGAGCATAGCCTACATCATATTTGACAAACTATCCCTTCTGGATCACCTGTCAAATTTTAGAATGTGGTGAATCCTTGTACACTGGTTCTGACTTCTAGCAAGATTTATGTTCCAGCTGTGCCAACTAGTCTCGTGGCTTTAGTAAGATACAACTGATAAGCTGTTCCAGGAAAGGTTTGGTCCTTTCTGTGCACTAGTTACTATCTCTTCCTTTATTCTCAAGGCTGCTTTCTCAACTCCAAATAAAAGGATTTATAAAATAGATGTATTGGAAGTGTCTAAATATTTCTTAAATTTGCTGTGTTCCTGGAAACCATCAATGTGATTTTGCGTAGAAAATAAAATGAAAAATACTTTGACTTTAATACTACATTACATTAAAAAAAAAAAAAAAAAGAAAAAGAAAAAAACACAAGAATTAGATTAGTTATTTAATGTTCAAAATTAAACACTTTTAGTCCTAATGTTACTGAATAATAGTGGTTTTTTATGATTTAAATACCACAGAATATCTTAAATATGTTTTCTGATAGATCTGGGGCAACAAATCCCTCCTGGACATTTATCTCTGAAATTACATTGAGAGGAATAAACAGCTGTCGGGAATATAAATGCTAACTCATCAGAATGCTG
This sequence comes from Aythya ferina, assembly GCF_964211825.1. Taxonomy (NCBI): domain Eukaryota; kingdom Metazoa; phylum Chordata; class Aves; order Anseriformes; family Anatidae; genus Aythya; species Aythya ferina. The sequence goes on along the minus strand of NC_140307.1, from coordinate 16,784,293 downwards.
ACTCAGTGCTGTGGAAATCAAAATACGTTCATACACTGCAGAGGTAACATGTCATTCTCAAACTAGTCTTTTTTTTTTTTTTTTTCCTGTTGGACAACCATACAACCATTAACCAGTTGAATTAAAAAGCTGGAACAAAACTAGGAGGAGAAAGCAAATTAAAAATAACAGAAATCCTGGGGTCCTTGAACAGACCTGCCATGCAACTGAAGAACAGTCACCATCATAGCCAGGATTTGTTAAACTGTCACTTTTAGTGGTAACAAATTTATTATAAAAAAATAAATTTATTCTATTAACAAGGATTACCTCAATAATCATTATGTGATTAAAGGCCTACTTCTGCTTTCCTGGTAAATAATATAATTTATTGCTTTTGTGGAAGCAGGATTTAGCAACGAAAGAAGGCCAGATTTATGTGAAGAATCCTGGTAGACATTTGTCTGAATTCTCCATTAAATATGATTTGAATGTTAGTGCTTTTTCTACTAAGATTTCTTAAGTGTGGAAATTTGTTGCAGGAGAAGATGACTGTATTTAACTAAGATAGCTGATGTTCTGTCAGGAGATGTGAAAAGTTTGGTTTTTTTTTAAACAAGTTTTCTTTTGGTAATGAATCGTCTTAGGGAAATAATTGCTTTCTAGGCATTATTTCAGGACTTTTTATCCAGACTAAACTTATTTTTGATAGCTTCTATGAAGTATTTTGACTTCAGTTGAAGCTGCCTACACTCCGTGACAAAGATTTTGGCTCCGTCTGGAGTTTTGCCCAAGCAAGTAATGATCTGGACTCACAATATGTTTTCTGGTCGACCAAATTTCCTTGTATTTAATGCATTTCTTGCAGGATAGTCCTAAATTGCATATTCATATGAATGTATGTGCATATATTCATAAACCATTTCTAGAGCTGGTGATTTTCCCTTTTATATTTCTTTACTGATTTGCATCTAACTCATGTGCCAGACACATCCCTTGCAGAATTCAACCTATATTTTATAAAGGGACAAGTGCCTAGTCCTCTGGATATATACTGTGCAATAGGTTCTGCAGCAATGTTGCAAATGAAGAATCTGCTTTTCAAAAGCATGACCTTGGGCATTACTCAGCAATGATGGCTGTCAAAGGGAAAGAGCAAGGGAGAGCAAGAAAATTTATTTTGAAATAAGACATTAAAGCTAAAGAATCTTTCCTGTGGAAAAAACAACCTCTGCCAAAGAGAATCTAAAACCAGAAAATCTAAAGCACCTCATATAATGAAATCCTTCTGAGGGTAAAAGATGATAGAATGCAAGTTTATTGCTTAGAAAAATTGAAATATTCAGAAAAACATACTGAAGCATAGAAACATAGACTTCCATTTTAATTTTCTAACCTCAAGCTTAATTCCTTTATTCATTGCAACTCTTGAAGCAATCAAGATTTCTCAAGCTGGAATCTTTCTAGGCAGCAGAATTTCTCTGCTGGGCTCCCTGATCCTGTGGCATCTTTGTCATGACTAAGTTATCATACAGTTTCACAAGGCAGCCCCAGGTTCTGCAGAATCCAATCTAGAGGCATTGCATTATTGCCCTAGGTAAAGTAGTCTTGTTTTATAAACTGAGTGGAATTTGCCCTGTACTGTCATGTTAGGCCTTCTAGTTTCAAACCATCCAGCTGTTACTAATTTGTTATGTAGCTAGTATTGCTTTGTGCTGTATGATCTATGAGCAGCCAGCTTTCTGCATATTTTTATACATCAACATGCTTAATAACCTATAACATTATAAAATCTTCATGCAGATATTATAGAACAAGAATGGAGCTTGGACCTACTTGAGATTTACCATAGCTTATTGCTTTTGGTTTGAAAAATTACATAGTCAAGCAAATTTCTGTATTTACTCCTTGGACATATTTTGATAAAAATATGTGAAGCAACTTTTAATTACTTTACAATAACTACCATAATTTAAACTTTAGACTTGTTCATAGCCTTTTGTCTAAAAATAAATAAATAATTTGGTACCTCACTCCATATTCCTTTTTTTTTTTTTCTTTTTTTTTTTTCCTTAAAGTAATCTTACATGAGAAGCTTATAAGGATCATTTCCTAATTATACGCAGAGATACAGTATCTGTGATCTTTCCTCCTAAACTTTCTGGCCTACAAAAGATTTGTTGGTTTGGAAAGATGGTTATCTTGCCCAGACTTTCACATTTGGCATCAAGATCAGCACAGACAGAAAGAAACTGAAGCAATTTAACCTCTTGCTCTAAATCCAACTTCTGTTGAACAGCCTTTCTTCAGCTGTTCTGCTTCCAAATTAGCTTAGGATTTCTTATGTCCTAGTAGTTCTAATCCTTCTAGTTAGGGACATGTTATCCATGTGGCAGCTCCAGGGCACAAGATTTTCACCTTAACCACATACAATCTTTCTGCAGAATTCAGAGAAAAATAATGGTTTTATTTGGTTTTGTATGTTCATTTTGTATTAGCAGCTTCAATTTCATTGATGCTGTAACTATGGATGTGATTGTGGATTATTTCTGAAACAGAATTTTTACCTGGAGTAGTCCTGCTGAATAAAACTTGGCCCAGATTAGGCCCCTGACTTCAGGTTCTGTGGTTTAGTTTTCTTGTTTGTGTTAACAGTAAGTTTTGGATTTGCTACTGATCTCAGTGGGACTTCGAAAGACTTCTCTTCTTAGGGCCCTGATTGGATTATGCGGTTCACTTCCATATTTTTTCTTTTTCTTGACTTTTTCCTGGTCCTTTAAGTTACTTCTTGAAAGACCGTAGGTCTTTGAATCAGAATACCTGATTCAAGAGCATAACATTTTCCAGGTTTCCTAATCCTTCTCTTGTGATATTTCTGTCACAGATTTCATGTTCTCTACATCAAGTTTATTCCCTATGTCTTTTGCAACCTAGTCTCTCTTGGGAACATATACCTGGGGGAATTTTACCCTGTACAAGAGCAATTAATGACCCTGCTTAGTCTCTACTTCTGGCAATTCTGTATGGGATGCTAGAGTATGCAGTAATGAAGCTCGACTAGGTGTGGTTGGAGCCATGTGATATTTCTGTATGACAAGAATAAAAATAAAGCAGTTATTTGGGATCAGTTCCTCAGGCAAATCTGGTGCCTTAGAACTTTACTTTAAAAGTGATTTGTCTTTAAACCCAATGAATTCTTTAAATAGAAAATAGGGTTGATCCGTAGCTAAGGTCTGACACTAAATTCTTTGTGATAGCTCTTTTTATATCCAGCAAACAGAACTCCTTTTTAAATCAATGTAAACTCTCTGAGTAATAGGAATTTTAATAGTGCCAGTGCCGCAGGATAATAAAAACCTGGCACAGAGACATTGCTGTCATGGAGAAATGTTAGGTTGTTGCATTAACTAATAACAATAGATGAATTAATCAGTTTGGTTGTTTTTCTTTGCTGCTAGCCTGGTAGACTGTGATTAAGTTCTCTATTGCTGTCCAGGTTAACGGTTTTATTTTTGTCTTATTTTCTTATATGCCTATTTTTCTTTTGCCAATACAGTCCCCCTTCTGTACATTGGTCTCCATAGACATCCTCCCATAAGTGTTAACACTTATGATAAAGAGCGGTGTCAGAACAGCCAGTCTCCCTTGGGAGGCATTTGCTCGTTCTTCCTATCTGGATCACTTAAAATGTTCAAAGACCAGCTGTACCTGAGTATTAATGCTCTTTCAGGACCATGTGTTCCCCTTCTGCGTAAAACCCATGCAAGGGGGATGCTTACAAAAAAAAATCTCACTACGAATTATTGCTGCATGCTCCTTCTTTAAGGGATAAAGGATAAGGCACAATCAGGAACATATTATTTTAATCAACCCATGGAAGACATAAGAAATCCTAAAGGATACTTAAACAATAATGGGTACCTCTTTCTCTTGCCTTTCTCCAGCCTTCCCCAAAGCAATGATAACTACTGTCTGCAAATAACCCACTCTATTCAGATAAGTAGAAGTATAGGCAGCTCTTTTAGTTATCTGTTGTTACACACAGCATGCAGACACATGATGGTTACCTGACAAAGGCAAAGTAGATGGCATAGACATCTAGCTCACTCTGTAGCATTTGAAACATACTCTGAGCATGACTTTTGCCCATTTACTTCCCCTACTCTATACCAGGAAACAAGCTATCATTATTAGTACAGACAAAAATAAAGATAATAGGCAGTCAGCAGGCACAAGAAGATAATCTAAATTCCATTTCCAAGTTGCCTGATTTCCTGGGATTGTTCATCCCTTCAATAATGTTTCTCTACATGAATTTCCTTATAATTTTGCCAGTAATATTACTGAAACACAAGTGAGCAGATGTGTAATCCTTCTACAAACAAATATGAAAAGAGGAAAAATATCTTTATAAACCACTTGTAAACCTTGTTTGTATAAGCAGATCTTAATTACATGAGCAGTTTCCATTTCTTTATTCATAAGATTGTGGAAAATAAGTATGTGCAAGCCAGGTGATGGAATTCCTCTTTTATCTGGGTTGACAAGGGTGCATAAAAAATAATTATATATACTACAGTAATTGGCAGTCTCTGGTAAATACAATGAAGTTATAGGATGAAAGAATACTATGTGGGGAGTGGGGAGTTTGCCTTTTCTAGCGGTTAGCCAAGCAGTCAAATGCATGACACAATTTATGAACAACTTCAGGGTTGCTACTAATCAAATGGGAGACTCTGCATAGGTGATGAAAAAAAAAATTAGCTGTTCTGAGATTGCATCCAATGGACTGCAAAGAAAGATTTAGCTTATGATATTGAAGGAGGAAGCATTGCAGTGAAAGCACATCAAAAGCAGCAACAAACTCTGAAAATGTCTCGGGATATTTCAATGTTGGGCCTGTAGAAGAAGTTATGAGGACATCTACAGAGATTTTATATAGGCAATTTCCATATCTTCAAGTTCATGTTAGCCAAAAAATATGCAAAGAACAAATATGTGAGTTCATGGTCTCTTAATATAAGATAACAGAAAATACTGCCTTCTTGTTTCACCTAGTGAAGGCCATTTGAGTTCAAAGGGCAAATAGCTGTTTGCCAGAATAAAGCTTGCTAATGAGATTCAGAGCAACACAGTCTGAGACAAAAGGTGGTAAGTGTATGTACTGTAGATCAGAAGGAAAAGAAGTGGAAACATTTTAAAGCAGTGTTATATACCAGAGCAGAAATGTCTGTCTTCGGTGCATGTTAGATGTATTAACAGATAAACGTTACTTGTACAGTAGTATGACAATGTGCATGAGGAAAGAAATGCCTTTCAACTGAGATTTTTTTCTACCTTAAAAGACCTATTGCAAAGAAAATGGAAATTAAATCTTAAAATTTCATGAAGATTCAGATATAACTTAGAGCCAACTCTCCAAGAAATTCATCAGTCTTGAGTTTGGTGTTATTCACCATGATACTCCTTCAGTGAGGCTGATATCAGTTTGGAGATGACAGAAAAGGGAATGAGATTCTATGCATTATATTTAAATTAATCATATTCACTTGGGTTCTTAGCTATGACCTTGAATTTGGTCATATTTGTAATATAAATCACCATAAAGAAGCTAAGCTGCTGCAGGATCAGATTTGTCCTGAGTTGTCAGATTTCTCCAAGTAGGAGGAAGAGTAACTAAGAAATTACATTGGTATTATCCCAATTTTAAATTCATCAAAATAATAACATTCCTTACAACCAGAACAGTATTGGGATGTTTATACATAACTATTTTCCTCACATAGTGAATCAAATGCAATGTAACCTACCTTAATCTTTAGCTTCAGGTTCACAGGAATCCTTCTGGCAAACTGTTGCAAAGCTTGTACTTTACCGATGCTCTTACAGTGATGTGCACAGGTTGTCGAATGTGTTTTGCAGCAACTACTTGCAAGTGTTGGTGTTTTGGTTTTGTTCCTAAAATCACTATATTCTCTGTCTTCTTCAGGAATCCATGCACCTTCATTAAGTGTCAGTGTACTCTGACACACTTTGAACCTGTCAATGCCACAAAAGGGTGTTTTCAGCCACAGTGAGGTCACTTACAGCACAGGAAACATCATCACTTTTGGCTACATGAGCAGACATTAAGCTTGATTTAATTATTTCCATTCGAATATTCACCACTATTTATTTTTTTCTGGTGTTTGTAATAAATACTTTATTAATTCTATTTTTTTTTGTCACTAAGTTCCAGGCAAAGTTCTGGAGGAAGAATATCCCTCTGGACTCGTGTGAGCCAGCTGACTTTCTTCAGCAAAATGTGCTGAGCTTCTGTAGCACTTCTACCTCTCACTTGAGAGTGACAACAGTGTGTATGCTCTAGAGCAGCTTGGACAGTGGGTATACAGATAAGTGCAGTGGGTTTGTGAGTGCCCTTGTTCATTATCCATTGAGTCTTCTTTTTGTGTTTTTCTTTTCAAAACTCAGCAGTGGTGCAGATGGTTCTAAGGAAGTTTGCATTACTGCAATAAAACGAACAGATTTGCAGAGAGAGACGGGATGCCAGAACAGACCTCTATTATGGGTCTGTTAGTTAATCTCCAAAATTTGTCCTTTTAATATTATAGAGGAATTTTTACAGGATTAAAAGAAGGTTTATTTATCTAAAAATAACATAATAATAGTAATAATAGTAATAATAGTAATAATAGTAATAATAATAAAAACAAGAACTTTATTTTAATTATTTGTTGCATCCTGTCTTGTTGCTCCAAAGATTGAAGAGCCAATGAACAGCTCCCCAAAAACACAGTGCTGAGTTAGAACCATGCAGAGTTTCATAACTGTTTGCATGCTCTTAGCGTGCAGATGGTGGGTGAATTGCTCGGTTGGCAAGACAGCAAGTGAGCTCTCAAACCTTCTATTGTATCATGAGAAAAAGAGGTTGTAGGTTATATTGAGAAGAGTATTTGCACTGTAACTATTGCAGAGTGTATGCTGGCACTGTAGCAGTGCAGATCACAGCTTGATAGACCTTGGGACAGATACTATCCAGGTCAGCTCCAGGAAAACACTCACTATAAACATTGCTTCCAACACTCACCAAAATGTATTGACTAAATAATTCTGCCAGACCGTTACATGGTATAAAATGATGACTTCAGTAGGGCCTTGTTATTTTGTGCCAGCTGAATACAACTGACCCAGAAAGGGTCTTGCTTATTCTTTGGATACTCCGAGTAAAATTGTTAAGTAATAAGAGGCAAGCAAAGAACAACAACAGAATTCTTGTTCAGAGTTCAAGGACAGAGTGTTAAAGAATAACTTCATTTAATATATTTTGCTGATTCATTTTTGGAGTATGTTAGAAAGTAGAAATATTTGGATATTAAAGAGTAGTAATGCAATGACCGATATTAAGTTAGAGGAATAGAATATTGTGCATCATGTATCTTGTGTATTGTAAATATTTCAGCTACTCTAATGTCTAAAAAAAAAAAAAAAGAGAGAGAGAGAAGCTGAACTGATCAGAAAAACAGCCAAATAAACTGCAATAACAGCAAAAGATGGTATAAGTCTATTCACCTTTCCAGACAAAATCTTAGTAGTGCATTATTTACTTTACCTTATTTTTTTGCTTAAAAACAAACAAGAACAACAACAATAAAAAAAGAACAGAAACCAACGAAAGAACAGCAACAAACAAACAAACACCTTTGTGCTCTGTGTTAAGGCAGTAATAGTAAGTTGCTTGATTCTCCCCTCTCTCCTCTGTGCTATTAATGCGTTTTTTCCAGGCTGTAAGGCATTATGCAATTTCATAGTGTAACATCACGAGTGCCATAAAGGCAATTTTATTTTTATACTGGGGCAATTAAAAAAGAATTGGTCTACTCACAGCAAGTTTGGAGCCAGATCAGCTATGCCAAAAGTAGCAATAACTGCAGCATAGAAGAGAAGATAGAATTGATTGTGTCTTCTCTGAGGAAGAGGACAGAAAATTGCTTATTTGTTACAAAAATCGAGTTTGTAGCAAGACTGTTGATCTGCACATGAATTTTCATCGTTTATAAAGAACTTATTGGAGGCTGGAAAAGTTTTGGCACCAGTTAGTAAAAAAACATAAGAGGATTCAAAATCCCCTATGTAGCCAAAGTAGAAGTAGAAAAAATATACATGATATCCAAAGATACCTGTGTCTGTAATGAACAGCTCAATTCCTTATTTTGTATTAGATGGTCTTGAAGGAAACTATAGAGAAAAAATATTTTATGTACTTAACCCCACAACCGTGAAAGAATGCAATCCAGTTGTTAATTATTTAAATGACGTATTTAAAATCTTTACCACATTGTTTTATTGAAAAAAAAATATTATATTTATTTGTACCAATATTTTCAAAGATGAACAAGAATGTGGGATACCCACCCACAAATATTATATATTGTCTGAAGATACACTCTCAGAAATGGAAGCATTTTTTAAACTTTGAAGGGTTTCTTGAAGCTGATATTTATTATTATGCACACACACTTAATGCGAGGGCTTTATCTCCCTGGAATGTTACTAATGCTACCTCTGATGTGTTCTTAAAATTAAAAATGCAGTAACTAAAATATTAAATCTTGCAAATTCATAACAGTATGAATAACTTTTGCTCTACAAAAGAGTCCTATTTGATTTTCAATAATTTTAAATATACAAACTGTAACCCACTACTTTATTTTGAATCTAACCCAATGCCTCCCATAGGGAGACTAGGCTGTGGTATGAGCTAATTACTGATGAAAGCGTTACACTGCCTTGTTCTTAGCTACTCTGCTGCTGATGGGAACTCCCAAAGCACAACTGTCTCAGCAGTGTGCTCTAAGTTGCAGCCAGTCTGTCTCCCAACAGCCGACTCCCCACCTATAAACCCAAGGCATGGGACAAGATTTGATCACACACTGGCATTCATCTCCACCTTCTTGGGGTCTGTCTATCTGTCTGCTATATGCATCACTGTGCTGGTATAAAAAAACCGTCACGAGTCTTAGGAACCAATCCTTCAGCCTGTGGTCAAGATGGTTCTCTCATCCGGTGTTGTCCCAGATCCTCAAAAATGTTTCCCACAGCATCAAGATTTAGTTAGTTTATCTTTCACCACCTTTTCAATTCTTAATTGCCACTTGCTAGGCCTACTACTGGTATCTTAAGGTTTATGGATCTATCAGGATTTTACAACAGACGGGAACATAACAACAATATAATCACTTGGGAAGATCTGCAATCTTTACCAAAATTTCATGTAGGTTTCCTTACATGGGAATTACAGGAACATTTGATATATATTAACATTGATAAATATTGAATTCTTAGAGGTTTAAAACCATAATTTAAAGCCTGAATCATTAATCTATGTTTTAAAAGCCTTGTTTATCACTATTTTATCATTCATGCTCTCTTTTTCATTTTTTTTTTTTAATTTTGTCTTTTATTCAGGCTGGACAATGAAACGAGTAGCTTGCAGTCCTTTAGGTTTTATCTGTTTTTATTTATTTCCACTTCTCTCTGTCTCAGACAAGAGTAATACTTGACTTACTAACCCTTCTGGGTTGAAATCGTTTGAGTAAAGTTTGTAAAAAAAAAAAAAAACTGCTTAAAATCAGGCTTAATGTGATTTAAAAACCATTATATGATCGGCATAAACAATATCCTCCATTGATCTTCACTAACCGTTTTGTGTTCTTTTCATTGTAGATTACTGTATACTTGCCTCTAATTATAGTAAATCCTATTACATTAATTCTCATTGTAGTGGTAATCTGATTCAAATAGTATAGTGTAAAAGTCATACAGATTGTAAATAGAATGGCTTCTTTCCACAAAGTGAAAAAAGGGTTTCATATGTGTAGTAGTGCGCAAATATATAACTAGACATGTACAACAGCCTTCAACTAGCATTGTGAATGATTTCAATGTATTCCTGTAACACTCAGCTGGCCTTCAGGCTTTACAGTCTCATGGATGTGGAAACACTTCCATTAGGATTTAATCAAAGATATTAATGAAACTATATAAAGGTCTAAATTGTTATTACTTTACAGAATGTGGCATGCATATATTTTGGCACAAGAAGCTCCTTAAATTTTAGTACTTCTCTCTCTCATTTTGATTTATTTATCCTGATGTGTACAGCTAGCACGCACAGAACTCACTATTCAAATTTAAAGATGTAAGGGAAATGTAGAGAGGTATTATTTATAGACAATTGGGCAGAGTCTTACAAATCGGTCCTCATTCCCAAGTTTTTCACAGAGGGTCTATAACATCTACCACAATAGTTCAGAAATACAACTTTTCCTCAATCTCCCAATATTTTACATTTTTGTTTTTCAGAATTCCACACCAGGGAACCATCATTATTGCCTGCTTTTCACAATTTTCTCTTCTCTTTTAAGCATTGTGTGCTCTGAGGCTTCCCCATCAGGCATATCATCTAAAAATGAAAGCTATTAGCAACTACATCCCAGAATGATAGCAAGGTCTGGTCACACCTCACCTCAGAGTTACATACTCTCTCAGTTCTAACAATATGCAGTTAGCAAGACTAATTAATTAGATCTTTGTGTACTGAAGTTGTGATGTGCTGCAGATGGTAATATATTTCTTAGAATCTTTTATGGGAAGTGATGTTACTTACGCTTCTTTTTCTGTTGCATCTCACATTGAAATTGTGTGCTTGGTGATTTCTTCCCTCCAGTAGTTTTCTACATGAATAATCTGTATCAGAGAGCAGTAATGGAATTCATGCATATGCTTATCTTTTTCTACATTAAGCTTATTTTATCCTGTGACAGGGTCAAGTTTGTCAGGCATAATGTGATATTTGGATAATCTTGACTTAAGGTGTTTTTCTTTTTTTAAAAGTAAAATCTTAGAATTACAAGTTTGCAAGAAATGGGTAAATGTAAAAGTAATGTAGGGTGTAGCAGTACAGGTCCACTTTCTTCTAGCCAGAATTCTTGGCTTTAGTAGTATTCTTATTTTTGCAGTAACCTGAAATTTGATAGTAATAGTGTAAAGAAGCTACACATCAGAGCCCGCAGAACAGCACTAACACCATTCATACAGGAATCCATTACTAAATAGTCCTGGCTACAGTGAAATGGGGATATCTGCTTGTTTGCAAGTTTCTTGTAAAAATGTCAATAGCTTATTCTAGATAGTCCTTTATTATTGATAAGCCACAGTTAAATATTTTTTTTTTTTTTCCTGTGAGGATATTCTTCTGAGAAAACACAGTGAACATTGAACATTCTTTCTTCCAAGCAAAATTATTTACCTATTTTTATTTTGGCAGATCAAATGAATGACCAGGATAAACTCTTTCAGAAGATTTAAGTTAATTCAAAATGACTGTGTCAGTTTATTACCTTATCCATGTGGACACATATTTTTCTGTCATTAGTCAAGCTAGCCTGTCATAAAGACACTTCAGAGAAATGTGAAAGCTTCCTCTGTTGTAGTTGATCAATTGAGCAGTAAAAAGTGAGAAGAAAAATCAAGATTTTTTTTGTTTTGTTTTTACAGTGATACTGCATGTATCTTTATAGATCTTCATGTAACATGCAGTTAAGTATGAATCATAGAATCATAGAATATCCTGAGTTGGAAGGGACCCTTAAGGATCATCAAGTCCAACTCTTGACACCGCACAGGTCTACCCAAAAGTTCAGACCATGTGACTAAGTGCACAGTCCAATCTCTTCTTAAATTCAGACAGGCTCGGTGCAGTGACCACTTCCCTGGGGAGCCTGTTCCAGTGTGCAACCACCCTCTCTGTGAAGAACCCCCTCCTGATGTCAAGCCTAAATTTCCCCTGCCTCAGCTTAACCCCGTTCCCGCGGGTCCTGTCACTAGTGTTAATGGAGAAAAGGTCTCCTGCCTCTTGACACCCCCTTACGAGGAAGTTGTAGACTGCGATGAGGTCTCCCCTCAGCCTCCTCTTCTCCAGGCTGAACAGGCCCAGTGACCTCAGCCGTTCTTCGTACGTCTTCCCCTCCAGGCCTTTCACCATCTTCGTAGCCCTATGGAAGAAACAGTAACAGACCAGAAAAAGGTTTTGCATTATATATAATAAATACATCAAAAAAGGGTATAGAAGAGCTCTAGTAGATCATAGGAAAAAAAAAAAAAAAAGTCACAGAATCACATATTGTAAACGCATAAATTGGAAACACAGAAACACACAAACACTGTTTTCTTACTTTTGAGGAGGAAAAAAATAACTGCTGGAGTACCTTATCTGACATACCTGTAGATTCTAAGGAACTCTTGCCTTTGACAAGTATGATCCTTTTATTTGTTTTCCTGGAACAAAAAATGGGACATGTGAAGCTTACACATGACATTGAAATGGCAAGAAAGTCTGTTTCAGAAGCTGCCTTTACTGAAGTATCTGCATTAATGCTGCTAATTAAAAGAAATCTTCATTAATATTATGATTTTAATTGACTAACTGTAAAAAATAACAGAATACACTGTTATTAAAAAAGTATTGATGCAAAAGAATTCTATTAGTAAACAGGAGATCAGTAATCTACTGTCATGTTTTAATGTCAGTGTTGTATCAGTCTCTGGAATTTCACAGTGACACTCTACCAATTAAACTGTGTAATAAGAGGTTCTCCAATCATATGAAATGCAACAGGAGCATAGAATATGACTAGCATGTCTCAAGACTTTTTTAATTAGTCATTACAGTAGAAATCAGCAAGGGGAATGGGTATATTCTAAGAAAAAACATAATGTTAATTCTTCAGTCTATACAGTAGCACAGTATTAAGAAACATAGAATGAACAATGTAATGTTATGAAAAATCTTTGTTTTATGCAGAGTAAAGGTTAAGACTATTCTAAAATGCAAATAAAATATTCTAGTTAATATGCCATAAAGCAGCAACAAGTTTATTTGATGTCTGCTTTAGCTCTAAAACAGTTTTGACAGACTAAAAAATGAATGCACCCGAGAGGTTAAAATTTACTATTAAGACCTAATCTACCCTCAAAAGTTGCTGATGTGGCCATTATATTACCAATGACAATGCTGTTTATTCTTGTAAGATATTTATCTATCAATTTATTTTTGCCAGACAGTGTAGTTTATGCCGGTTTGCTGGAAAAATAAGCTAAATCAGTAAAAATGAATATTTTTGCTTGTTTGCCAGAACAGCTATACCAGTTAAAGATATGGTTTCTTCTTCCTCACATTATTGAAAAAAAAAAAAAAGAAAAATCTGAAAATAAATAAATAAATATACATATACATATATATATATATCTCAAGAGTACCCTAAATTTTCAAAAGTGTATTTCTGTAATGTCTCTAGAGAGTCTTTTGAATCAGACCTTAATTTCTCCACCTCCTGTGAGTTTAGTCAAGACTGAGTGATGCAGGTGAGAGTTTGGAAAGGATGACAGCTAGTGACAACTGGCACTACAGGGATGTGTGATGTGCTAATGATAAAGGAAAGGAAGATAAGTGATGAGCTTACTTAAATCACATATAGAATCAGCAGAAGTAGATAATATGTAAAATATTGCTTTGCACTATCTGAAATCTCATATATGTTCTAACAACACTAAGATTGAAAAAGATGATAGACGAAGCTTAGAATGAAGATCGCATTAGGTAGCCCACCATTACACTCTCTTGTTCTTAGTGCTTTGCAGCTGGTAGGAGCTGCCAATGCACAGCTGTCTCAGTGGCATCCTCTAAGTTGCAGCCATTCTGTCTCTCACTGTTGACAACAGTCCACTCCCCAACGCGTGGGCCAAAATTCGATAGCACATACTGGCATTAATCTCCACCTTCTCGGGGCCTGCCCATCTATCTGCTATACACATCATCATGCTAGTATAAACAGACTATTATGAGTGGAATGTGGGGCAGCCACACGTCTATTCAAGTGTACCACTCATACTAATATTGTAACTCGTAACTGAAAGAGCAGCCTGTTCTTCCAGAGCCAAGAAGTGCATTGGAAGGTCATACCAGGGACCGACTTCAGAAGAAAAAGGGGTGTTGACGATTGCAAGTAATAGATGTATTATAGAGTTTGTTCTAAGGTAAAGTCTACAGTTAAATTACCTAAGCTAATAGAATTAAGAAACTGTTATGTCTCTGTGTGATTTTGTACCGAAAACAAAACAAAAAAAACAACCAACAAACATGCTATGAATCATCTATGTTAACCTGAAGTAATTAAATCGGACTTGAATTGTGTTTTGAATGTATGCTAGGTTAAAAAAAATGTAAGCAGCTTTCATCTTTCTGTAGTGAAGGAGAGTGTATCTCATCAGACAGAATGAGTTTGCAAAGACAACAGCAAATATGACCAGACTGACTCTGTTGCAGGGATATCTGCTGCATAAATTGTGGCCTTAACTCAGCTAATGGGTCCACACAGGCCTCAGAGGTAACAGTGGGATGTCTGGACGCTTACCCTAATCTGGAAGTGGCTGACTGACTCCTGTTAAAAATAGGCTCTCCATCTGAAAGGCAAGAAAGGCAGGACTGTTTGACTTTTTCACCTATACAAAAGATACGTGCTTAAAATACGATGTTCTTAAAGGAGATATATAATGAAGTAGCACAAAGAAGGAACAGGTCTGAGAGAATCAGAAATAATTGCAATTAAAGCTAGAGGATAACATTTCTTTATTACATTTTTTCTCTGCAACATATATGAAGAGCTACTGTTGATATATAAAGCATACAAAAGTTAATGTTTGTACCAGGTTAACAGTATAATCATGGAAAACTATAGAGCTAAATCTGAAATAGCAGTAATTATTTTGCTAATTTAAAAAGAATTAGGAAGTCCTATTGAATTAAGAGTAGAAATCACTAACCAGACTTCAAAATGTTGAATAAAGATCTGAATATGCAGCCAGGTTCCATTTTAAGTCTTTATGCAAAGCATTGTTGGCACATTTCTTAACACCTTTGTATATAGACGCTTAAAATAAATTTATGTCCCAAATCTGCCACTATAAAAATGGGAAAAGCAATGTTTGGGGACTCTCAAAGCTTACCTGCTTCTCCCTGTTTAATCAGCTTTCAAATAAACTTTGCTTCCCTTGTATCCTTGGATTCTCTTATCTAAAAAAAATTCTACCACTACAAATGGATGAAGAGTAGATTTTTATCTCAAAAGTTTCAATATGAGATAATGATAATATATATTTTTCTGAGAGATATAACGTTTACATTGAATTGTGATGTTCAAAACAAAACAGTCTCATCCTTTTAGTCAGCGTTTCCTAGCATTTCAAGGTGTAAAAGATTTTCTCAATAGGACTGCACAAGTGTAAGTGACTATTTCAATTATAATGTAGCTAACATTCTGCTAATGATGGTGAGAGTAAAATCCAGCCCACACTCATTCTCTCATTGTGTGGGCAGCAAGCCTTTTTTCAGTGAAGTAATGACTGGATGCACAGCAGGAGAAAACAATGTGTTGTTTTTATATGTTTTTTTTTTTTTTTATTTTAAGGCAAAAAATTATCTCCATGGGTTTTCAAACAGATTTGGTGTTCTGTCTGTAGAAGATAGTGTAGTACTAGAATTGTTCAAAGACAAAAATTAATTCCTCCTCTTTAACCTTCCTAACCATTTCAGGTTAACCATCCCTCATTGTTTTTAGTGCTTGATCTCTCAAAAGACAAAGAAACCCATGAGTAGAATCTTGTGTGTTGTAGATGTGCAGGCGGCTATTCAACTGGCATTTGAATTTTTAATATAAATTAAATATTTAATTAAACATACAATTTCAGGACATTTGTACACATCTCATTTCTACACTGAAAATGCAAAGCTGTCTATATCATTAACTACAGTCATACAATTCTTATCATATGTTTCTAATTCAAATCTGATGTGTTTACAAGTAATATATTTACCTTCCCTGTACTCTTGCCTACTGTAGTCTTCAGATATATATTACGTTAAAAAAATAATCAAGGTGACAATGTTCACAGTATTTTTCCTAGCTGATGGTGCTTGCTTGGGACATTACTCTGAGTAAGTATTACAATTCATATTTATTACATATTATATTATAGCATCTTAATGAAAGTTGTCACTTCATCATGGATTTGTTCCTATCTGCAATTTGCAGAATATCTACATCTACATACTTAAGCAGTGCTGGAACAGCCAAAATATCTCAGCTAGTATTAGAGGACCTTAATCTTACCCTGGTCACAAATAGTTTTGGAGGAACTAACATAACTTTCTGCATTAAAACACTCAGCTACTATTTCTTCACATAAATATCAGAACACCTACAGAACAGCTTAGAAAAAGTTTGACCTGTTTTAGTGGGTTTTCCATATTACTTTAGATTGACAGTGTTTCAAATGTGAGTTAAGGATACCTTGAAGCTTCCTGCCAAAGCACAGTTATTCACCAGCTATTTCTAGTCAAAATATTTTCAACTGCTCTTGATCAACAGGTCAGCCTTCTGCCCTTCACTTCAGGGATGTCTGCACTGAGATGGGTCTCTCTGATCATATTTTGAATGAATTCCAAAAGCACTTGTCAAAAGTGGGATCTCCTACAGCTCTTAATGGAGAACTGGAGGAGTAGGGCAAATAACAGATGAAAGCTGTAATAATTGTCACACATAAGACCATTACACAGTTATGCTTTCAGTGATTTTTGCTGAAGTACCCAGAAGGTGGGTAGCCCTGTAAAAAACATTTGATTCCTACATGTATCTGGTTTTCAAACACACTTCAGTTTTCCTCGTGTGGGAAAAAAATGTCAGGAGGGGAGGTTTGTCCTCTCTTTCCTGTGGGCTCAGCAGGCTCTTTATAGGTGACTTCACAACCCCATCCCTTAGGGGTCTTGCTGCAGCAGGGAGCTGCACTCCAGCCACCTCACGCTGCGCCTTTTCCTGAAGGCTTGGTTGGAGGTGCTGCTCCCGCTGCTTCCCTGTCCTGCCAGCCCAGAGCGGCCAGCTGCCTCCATGCCGTGCCTCTCCTCACCCTCACCCTCACCTCACCTCCATCCTCACCTCACCTTCACCTCATCTCACCTTCATCTTCACCTCACCTTCATCTTTGCCTTCATCTCACCTCCATCCTCACCTCATCTCACCTTCATCTTCACCTCACCTCACCCTCACCTCCATCCTCACTTCACCTTCACCTCATCTCACCTCCATCCTCACCTCACCTTCATCTCCATCCTCACCTCACCTTCATCTTCCCCTCACCTCACCCTCACCTTCCCCTCCCCTCCCCTCACACCCCTACCTCTCCCCTTTCCCCTCGCCGCCCCCACAGGGCCGCCCGTGCTGGCTGTGAGGCGTCTCCCTCCCTCCCTGCGTCCCCTCGGTGGCCGCCAGCCTGGAGCCACAATGATGTCGGCCGGGAGGCGAGGAGGAGAATAACACGGGGCTGCCCCGGGGCGCTGCGAGGCCGGGCTGCGGCATGGCGCCCCGCTGATGGCGGAGGGCACGGGCACGGGCAGGGCCAGCCCAGGTGGCCGCGCCGGGAGGAGCGGGCCTAGCGGGGAACGGGCGCAGGTGAGGGGGCGAAGCGAGGGAGGGAGCGCGGCCGGGGCAGGCGGAGGAGGAGAGCGGCGTGGGCCCGGGGGGAGGGCAGAGCGCGGCGGGGGGCGGAGGAGAAGCGTCAGCTGGGGGCAGAGAGAGAGGGAGTGCGGCAGGAGGAGGAGGAGGAGGAGGAGGAGGAGGAGGAGGAGGAGGAGGAGGAGGAGGAGGAGGAGGAGGAGAGCGTGAGCTGGGGGGGCAGAGAGAGAGGGAGCGCGGCAGGAGGAGGAGAGGAGGAGGAGGAGGGGAAGGAGCGCGACGCAGGGACGGCAGATGCCTGGAAATAAAAATTTGATGATTGCATGCAGCGGCTGGAGAGACTCTGTCGGTGGCGGCGGCGGGGACGAGGCAGGGACAGGGGGGGCGACGGCAAAATGAAGTATCAGAAATACCTGACCGTCTTGCAGATGGCCATAGGGGTGACCGCCTCCAACAGGGGCAGTCTGATGCCCTTAAAGAGGAAGCTGTGGTGAGTAGGCACAAAGCGGCACTGCGGGCCGGGCCGGGCCGGGCCGGGCCGAGCGGGCGGGGGCTGCCCCCTCAGCACCGGGGCCGGGGCCGGGAGCTCGGGGCCGGGACCCGCTGCGGGCCCGGGGCCGCCGGCGGCATCCCCGCGGCTCCGCGCTGCGAGGCCGTCGCCTCAGGAGCTGTCCGCGCCTCGCGCCCGCAGCCGCCCGCCCGCTGCCCCGCTCCCCGCCGGGGGCCCGGCGGCCGGGCCGGACCCGGCTTCGGCCCCGGGGGCCGCTGAGGCGCCGAGGGGCGGCCGGGGGGCTGGGGGGGGGGGGGGCGCTGAGCCGGTTCTTGTGGTGGGATCAACGGCGAGCAGCGAGAAAGAAGGTGTAATGGTGTCCTGGGGGAGAGCGGGGCACGGCGGGCAGGAGGTGCCCGGGCACCCGGAGCAGGGCTGAGGCGCCGCCGGGGCAACATCGCCAGGAGGAAATCCGCGAACTTGTCAAGTCAGGGTGTCTGGGGGGGAAATGCCAAGGAAGAATCTGTACACCCAGGATTTGTTGTCCACAAAAGGCTGGGAGCGACATTTTAGGAGGCGATGCTCATGTTATGGTTTACTTGCACTGGACTTAAAGGTTCCTAGTGAAGGAAAGTGAAGTGTCATAGGAGGGTAGGTCACCCTGCTTCAGAATAGGTAACTCGGCAGCAGAAACACTCACATCGGCGGTTGCAACAAATATGGGCATTGCCTTAACTGCAGGACGTGTCTTGTCCTCGCTCTCCCTGTATCCATACACACGATCAGCTAGCATTCACAATGTCAAGGAAATGCAGCACTTGAAGAAACACTGGGCACCTAATAAGCTCTGCCGTAAATCCCAAATCTTGCTCAAGGACTTGCCGAAAAAAGCAGTTTGGCAAATCTGTTCGTACTAACTGTAATGTACAAATGTAGTCCTAGACAAAAATCTGTTGACATGCTGATAAGTTTTGTTACATTTAATCAAATCAAAAGGTTTTACAGCGTATGCAGTGGCTTGATTTTGATTATGTAAGTTACATAAAGTGCCCCTACCGTACCTATTGTATTTTCCCCAAACGCTTTCCTTGTCTGTGTGCAGCAGCATGTTTCATATATCGATATATTACTTCTTCTGCAAGTCTAATTACGAGTAATACGATGCTAACACTTCTTCTGTTTTATATTTCCCGTGTCTCCTTGGAAATTTTTTCTTTGCTGACTTGTTCAAGTGAAGCTATTTATATTTGCGTATGTTTAAAGTCTGAAAGGACGTTATTCAACTTCTATTTAATGTCTTCAGTTGTAGTTAGATCAGCTCTGTGTTGCCTAGTTTCACGGCAAAATTAATGTGCTTTTTGAGGGAAAGCAAAACAAGAGAGTGGATTCCCACTAATACGTACTATAAGCATTGCATTTCATAACATTTCTAACTTGTCTGAATGTTGCTGCAATGCTATGCCTTACGAAGATTTAGTTGACTAAGAGCGTTAGGCAAAAATAAGATTATTTCTTTTCTTCATTTTAGGGAGATGTATAAATTATTTAAGATTTGAAAGCATGTCTCTGGGATATTCTTATTAATAGGTGGCATGATAATATGTAGTCACTCTTCCTTGGAGAACTTTAATAGCATTAGGCATTATCTTTGTGGATAGAATTTCTGCTCATGTATGAAATGCTATTCTGTGATGCATTTAGAGAAAGGCTTAAGGATACTTTGTCATGTAAATTTTTTTTTTAAGCTTAGTCTGTATCAAATCACCCATTAAGAAAAAGCAGATACTTGAGTGTAGAGCATGTTAATACTAAAATCAATGCAATATTTGTGTATATTTCCAACACAGAAAACAAGAGTGTATTCCAGGACTGGCTCTTTGGGAATCTCCAAGGTGCATAAAGAAAATGTATAAATCAACTCATTTTATAATCAAAGGATGCTGTTTTTTGTTTCTTTTTATTTAGTAACAGAACAACAACAGCAACAAAACAAACAGCATTTCGTTTAACCAGTCAGCTTCACAAGTTCTCTGAGGTTTTAATACAATTGAAAGTGGAAGCAAAAGATATAATTTAATAAAAAAGGGTTAAAATACTCATCTTTTTGTTGGTTGAGATAATCCACCTGAATCCTATCCTACTGAATGAAAATGAAAAAGGTACCAGCAATGGTTCATTCTTTATAGAGCATCTGTCACTCCAATTTTCTCCTGCTTTCCCTCCCAAAATCTAAGTTCTGTTTGTGGTGCTTGAAAGCAGAGGTGCGAATGAAAGCCAAAAAGATGGACGCTGGTATCTCATGGTGGATTAATTGTAAGTTGGTATAAAGTAGCTGGACGTAAAAGAGAGAGCTGGCCAGAATAGAAGAAAGCTGTGCCACAGGCACGCAGTGAAGAGTGGTGGAGATGGGAACTTGCCTGTGCTTACTGTGGAGCTTGATAGTTTTATGAGAAGGTTTAGTTGAGACTGGAGAGTTTTGGACTTGGTGATGAAGGAAGTTGCTGGAGTCCCAGACTGCTGATTCAGACCTTTTCCTGCATTTATGAGGCATTGTAATCTAATACATAGGAACCTAAATGAGATGAGTAGGATTTTCTTAGCAGCCTTGCTGGGAGGGCTGTATCTGGATACAACAACCACTGTCATGATGCTGCCAGTTAGCAGAGTCTATCAAGGCAATAAACTGTCTTTGTTCAGAGCAGGAACCTCCTTCCAGGTCAGGGCTGAGGCAACACGAGAAACTTGCAGTATTTGTGTCTGTGATGAACTTCTTTCTGGACAGAAGGTGGTGTTTTTTTTTTATTATTTTTTTTATTTTTTTATTTTTTTTGAGGTTGTACAGTAATGCTGCTTTGGAGCACTACCTTTATTTTCCCTGGAGTAGAGTATTATCCGGTGCAGTATGTTTAAAATAGTTGTGAGCGGTACGTAATTAGTAGTTTTCTTCTGAATCTCTAATTTCCACTGTGAAATGGGTTGTTTTATGGAGTTTTTCAAATTGTAAAACCTTCATACTAGCACCGTGCCCTAGCTAGACTGGTTATTGCAGAAACAAAATTAAGATTTCGGCATGTGGTAACTCACACCTTGAAAACTGTGTGACCGTTTCTTTCACCTTGGTAAGACAATGCAGGATTTTATTGGTCAACATCTGCTGATGGCTTTTATTATTATTATTTTATTATTAGTTTTTAAGGGTGAGTGCAGCATGGATTACTGCATTTGCTAATTAACTTAAGAAAAACTAATTGCTGTCCTGGGAGCAGCTTAAAACACTAAATGGACATCAATATTTACTGGAATCCCAATATCTGCAACCTAAATTCTTTTAGAATATGAAATGGTAAATCATGTAGTTAAGGAGAACTATACAAATGCACCACAATTTCCTGCTACACTGAAAATAATGTTTCTCTCCTAAAGGGAGGAGGAACGGGGGAAAAAAAACCACAACCAACCAACCAAAAAATAGCAGGGCATCTTCTGGCAACTCTAATAATTCCCATTAATATTCTCATGTTTCTTACAGCATTTGCCTCTGCTTTGAAAGATCTCCTCTGCTTGGGCTGCTCCCTCCGCTGCCCTTGGCACAAAGGAAAATGGAGTCATGAAATAAGGCAAAAAGCTCAGTTGCTGGTGTGTTTTATTTACAAAAAATATGATGGGAGTGGCTGAGGCTATTCCATGGTTGCATTTGCCTTATCTTTTAAGAATGGTTGGTGGTTGACTGGGGTAATCTGTACGTTGCAGAGAAGAACGCAGAAGCAGTGCGCTACAGAATTTGAATTTTGCTTGATCTTATTGGTGCTATTGCTAAGGGAATGTGTGGTGAAGAAGCCTGGATGTTAATGATAGCTGCTTCTTGTAAAATATTCCACGGGCACGTTTATTTTCAAGCAGATGAATAAACACACTTGAAATCAGTGAAGAGTAAGCCGCCTGTCTGGAATTAAGCACTGCTCTAAAAGTGTTGTTGACTCAGGGTCTTCGTGTTCAGGCTGGGGACTGGGCTTCAAAGTTCAGGCTGCTGCTGAAGGATGCCTGCTTTATCATTAGGACTATCCCTAGGGAGAAAAGTGTCGCTTCTAAAGAGAATCATATTCAGAATATCAAATTAAGGGAAAAATCACCTCAACATAAGAGAAATAAAGCAGCAAAGACGCAATATCTTGGGTGTCTCTACAGAAGTATGTGGAAAAATACAGATTGCCAGAATGGCCGTTACCCATTTTTGATTACTGGTTCTGTTAATATTTGCTTAAAATGGGAATAATGGTCTCAGTTTAGCACATTGTAAGGACGTATCCATGTTGTAAACTGACTGATACCGTTTTCTGATGAAGGCAGGATGCTGTGCTTATATCTGGAGGTATCTGCAGATACACAAGAATTATGTGTAGTAGGTGACTGTTCAGTGATGCTAGCCATTGCTTCATATTAGGGGCTTTTTTTTTTTTTTTTTTTTTTTTTTTTTTCCCCCCCAAACAAATACTGAGTGACTGTTAGGTCTTGCAGGCAGATCAGTGGGAGCGTTTTCAGCTTCTCCAGCCTTTTGATGGAGCCAGGAGGCACACTGCTCACCTTCAGCTGAGCGTGGCTGACATCCTCGCTGTCGTCCTGGGAAAGCCTGTCTTCTAACAGGAGGGCACAAAACCAGGCATTTTACACACCTCTCAGCTGAGATGTAACTTCTAGAGATACAAGTTTCAAGGAGGTTTCAGACTCACACATTGTGTGAAGGTCTGTAGTAACCATTTGCCACAAGCACCTCAGTGCTCTTTACTAAGATGGGTAGGCTACTTGCAGGATGTGAAAACTAGTAGTTATGTCACTGCAAGGCTTGTTGAGGATATATCGTTGTCAAAGATTTGTCCTCCCTGCCTTAGCTATAGCATTAATACTACACTCAGAAAACAAATACAGAAGATGTTTCATTTCAAGACATTTAATTATATAAGTAGTCTTCTATAATAAGACTTCTTATAGAGTTCAGAACTCTAAATCACTAAATATTAAGAAAATTTTCTGCATTTTTAAAACCTCTTGAGTTTAACTGCTCTCTGTAAAATAACGTTAGTTTAGCCATTTAAGCCAAAGTCTAGCTGTAGAAAAAAAAAAATAAAGTTAGGTGATATTGAAGCTTGTTATAAATTGCAATTGTGTGCAAGTAGCATAGAAGTACCTTTTTAAACAATAAAAACTATGCTATTTTACATACATTCCACCTAATTACATTACAGTGTGTATTAAGTCATTAGCTGTTGATGTGATGGTGTACTTCGAAGAAGCTGTTGCCTAGTACTTTGTTAGGCTAACATGTTTATCAGTGGGACACAAATACTGAAAGTATATTAAGGTTCTTGCTTATTTTACCAACTAGAGGAATAATTCAGAGTCACAGTTATGTAATCTGATAGCTGATCAGGCACCAGCAAGGTCAATGACACCATTTGAAGTGTTGTGGATAATAAACAAGGGCCTCTGGCTCAGAGGTGGGATTTACAGATTTATCCAATTTTACTCGAATAAAATTTCCAGAAATTAGTGAACTGAGGTGCCTTAATTTAGGAGTCCCCAGACAAGCCACGTTATAAAGCTGTTATGTTTCCAGGATATTGAACACATTCTTCAATGCGCAGAGACAGCATGTTTCAAAGCAGGCATCCAGAACTGCTCACACCTTTCTGGGATCTGGATGCTATATTCAACTTTTTAAAAGTGTAGGCTGCTTTGAAGATCTTATTCTTAAGCTTTGATTGCCTTGAGTTAGTTGATGAGATGCAGACATTTTAAAAGGGCTCTTAGAAATCTTCCTGCCTTCACCTGTGATAATTCCTCTGTACCCCTGTACTACAGCCAGTGACTTAACAACTCACTCAGAAATTTTGTCTTAATTAAACCAGACCAAAAAATGGAGATAGGACGCAATCAGATGTGTCAACTTCTTAAGTAAGTTAATTTAATTTAATTTTAGCTAGAGGTCCAGATGCTAGAACTGTAGTATTGCATGGTAGTTTCAGTGTACATTAAAAAACAAAACAAAACAAACAAACAAACAAAAAAAACATGAAAAACCAAACTTGGTTTCTTTAGTTACAATGGAAATGTTGAGAACACAAAGCAAGATTGAAAAGTAAGAAGAATTAAAAAATCTATTTATCAGATTTATGTGAAATTTAGTTTCAAGTCAAACTCCAACACCCTTTTTCAGGAATTTGGACTCACTAAAACTAACATTCCAACATTCCTGTTTATATTACAACTTCATAGAGTTCATTTTGAGGTCTTATTCCTATTGGGATTTTCCAGTAGCTGAAACTGCTGCTGCAGTGCTGTACCCGTGTTACTGCAGTTCCTGAGGGTTTTGTAGCTCCATCCAGTGTTCCGAGAGGGCGGGCGACATGGATCCAAGGCTGCCTCAGATCTGTCAGTGCTTCTCTGAACTAGAGGATTAGCGGAGGCGCAGAAGTTGATATTTAATTTCTTTATATTTGTCCCAAAATTGCTTCATCAGCCATAGAGTCAAAAAAGCATCCTTCTGTACATGTGGATGCCTTACTTCATTTAAGCAGCATATAGTGCAAAGCTTCCAGATTCCCGCTGGTGATATTGATTAGGTTTTTCTTTAGTTGGTTAAATATTGCTTTATTTACTTGTGAAAGACACAGTGAAGTCAGGGATTTTATAAAATAAATAAATAAATAAAATAACGAAGGCAATCTTTGAACTGTGATATTCCTTCCCACAAAATAATACTTTGAAGTTATATGTGATTTTTAAAGCATGATTTGGAACCACAGAAGCTAGTAAGTAATCTCCATTATTTATTCTCCAGCTGAACAAAATGATGGATGGATTCTAGAGGCAGCAAATTTTGCTCATCTCTTGCAGTTTTTTCAAGTGGTTTTTAAGAATGGAGCTCCCAAGTGGAAGGGCCTTCAAAATATGTCATTAGTTTAGTTCTTTGTACAAACTACATCACTTGGACAAGCCTGTTATTTTTAAATGTTTGTCTTTCACATGTCGTTTTTCCTAGTTCTTCTTATTTTTTAAAGTCTTATTAGTATGAGAAAACATTAAAAGACTTAAAATTTAAAGACACAGATGTACATTTACAGGCAAGGCCTGAAAACAAGGGGTTGGAAAAATAAATAAAAATTAAGAAAAGTCCAGTGCAGCTTACAGTTGTTCAAGAGCTTTTCTATTAAATTTAAGGAAGAAGGTCATTAGTCTAACATGCTAAGCATTTAATTGGACAGAGGTGAACATCAAGACGTAATGACCAAGTGATAAGTACTGAAATAGGCAACCCTCAGAGGTTTTCTGAAGAGAGACTAAGTCCAGACCTAGCTGAAGTGGATCTCTTTGTGGGCTCCGAGGTCTGTGTTTGGCATGGAGTCGGAAGCTGTATGGGTATGTACATCTGGGTTAACTTTACCAGAAGTGTTTGCAGAGATCTGTAAGGTGTCCGAAAGATACATTCATGCAACTGAAATATACCATCTCTGTGAGTGTCACTCTTGGTCTGCGAACAAGAGTTGCAACTGAGCAACTGTCTCTCTTTGGAAATTTGTCCTAGTAATTCTTCAAGACATTTTAGCAGGGAATCCGTAGCATTTTTTTTAGTTCCTGTGGACAATTACAGTACAGTAGTAGCCAGGCATCTTTCTCACAATCCAATCCACATGTAATTATACCAAAAAGCTGGTGTAGTTTGAGCAATAAATTTATATACGTCTGAATGTAATAGTTACGTAATGATTTAGAAAATACTACGTGTCTTTGCAGTTGCAAGCCCAGGAGTAAATTAACCCAAGGAGAAAAATGTGTAAAGCAAGTTACTGTACTATCAAGGGAACTGATAGCAAGCTGTGTGTGTGTATGTGTGCCTGTGTAAAAACCAGAAAACTTAGCCATATGAAAACAAAATCTCAATTTGGTATCACAGTAATTTAATGAAAATGAAGGTCTTTATAAATTGAATAAGAAATTTTAAAAGCTCAAGATGAAGCAGACCTCACATAGACCTCAGAGTCCCCATGACCATCCAAGTGTATTCAGCCTGTAGTTTTTGTATTTTGTACTTTGGATTTTTTCTTTTGTGTTATTGCAGCCTGCTCTATGCAAAGGCCTTTTCTGGTGATGTGCATATGGAAAGACATTTCCACCTCTCTTCATCATTTGGAAACACACTTATGTGCATACCAAAGCCATTAATTCCAAGTAAAAACAAAAACAAAAAAATATACTTAAATGTTTTTTTGGGTCAGATAAACCCACTGATCTGCAGTCCTAATTCCTGGGAAATGTAAAATATACATGTATAGATAAATGTGTGTGTACGCACACAAGCACACATTAATTTTTGTGGCCTCTTATGTCTGCAGTTGAGAAATTATCCCAAAAAGACAATCTGCTCAGTAAGACTTTGCCTTTTTCAGGTGTGCATATTTGCTGAAATAAAGCATTCCTAGTGTGGTGTCAGACCGACCAGAGACTGTTTTGTGTTTAAAATACCAACCTTTCAAAACTTAGTACATTTAGTTAATTGTTAACCCCACTTACTTTTACTCACTGACAACTTCCAACAAGCTCCTTGAAATATGGATTACTTACTCAAAATATTTCAGTTATGGACTCCCTTAGAACTATATTTAGACTACTAATGTGACGAAATACCTTATAAGCTGCATTTCCTTAATATATTACCTCTATGGCTTTAATAGATCTTTTTCATTTTGTTATCGTTCATCATTATTCATTACTAGCGCAGCTGAAGTACCATTAGCACTCAAACTGGAAAAGCTCAAAAGTCAAATTCTGCCAGGCTCCTGCTGATTTAACTGACAGACTATCAACATGTATCACAGAACTCAGTTTTCCACCGAACTAATAGGGAAAAATATTCGTTTTGTTTTTTTCAAAATGTATTTCTCTGTAGTCTGTTTTTTTTGATACTTCTTACATTTTTACAGAAAATGTACAGATGCCTAAACCTGCAAGCAGTGTAATGGGAGCTAGGTTTCTACATGCTGATTGAAAACTAAAGTTTGGACTGAGACCCTTGTTTGTGTAACATGACCATATGTTTATTCTCTTGTACATTTTTTACTTTAAGCAAAAGTATTAATTGCAAATGCATATTAAAATAGAAATAAAATTATAATTTTTGTCTGATATGTGGCTCTTTTTGTTTGGCAGGGTAACTCCATCTTCCGAAAATCCCAATGGTGCTACCTGTAGTGTAAGTCAGGGAAAGCCTTCTTTAAGAAGAATAAAAGGGAGAATACACAGAAGCAAAAGTCTTGATAGCATTGATTTCTGTGAATTCACTGTAAGTACCTTGTATTTTATATTTATTCTATCTGGGAATCTTCCTAATAAAGCAGGTATCCCTCTTGAATTAGGTTTATCTGTTTGTTAGAATCAGAAAATGTATTGTGATGTTATAATGATGTTATAGTTACAGTCCTACACTGGCAATTGTAAGAAAAGTGGTGTTGGTTATATAATGAGTGATGCATACCTACATTTTTGTTCTTGACTGAATGTTAGTTAAATATTTTGATTTTGGATTTTAATATTGCCTCTTGCATAAGATGCGTGAACTAACTGGAAAAGGAATAAAATGAGATGAAAAATGAGATACGTTTTCATAATCTATTTTTAAACTTAGAATGTTGAAGTTGCATGCACAATGAAATAGATTATTTTTTAAGGAAATCCTCAGAATTATTTGGATCGTGTGACTATAGTAGAGTACTAGAAAAAGAAATAAATGTATATACCTTATGTGTGTTTATATCACTTAAAAGCTAATATCACAAATGATACTTAAGCAGTATTGGTGTATACTTACTTGCTTCTCTTTGGTCATGGTTCAAATGTATTTGTTTTATATTTTAAGAAAATTTATAGTGATCATGGTTTCAAAGATTTTGTATAGATTATGCTTTAGAGATTTAACAGAATTCAGAGAAAAAAATGCTCAATAGGGGCAAACGTAACTTTTAATTAAGGAGGTGTTTACATCCTAATGACGAAAGAAAAGAAAATGTTAATATGGATGGAGATGGGACATAGGGGTAGCTTTCTTGCTATTTATACTGTTTACGATAGATTAGAGTTAGTCCTAAAAAGTCATGGTATGTTTTCAGAAATTCTTTGCTGCAAAACCAAAAATAAGTTACACCTCTCAAAAGACTCAGGAAAATTTGGTCGAAACAAATTATACTCTGACAAACTAATGTACTGTAGTTAAGAAACAGTAAAATAATGGTAAAGAATATATTAAATTATAAACCCATTATTAGAAATGAGAATGAAAGAGGCAGATAGGAGATATGTGCTATCTCTGTGACGTACAAATCAATAGTAATGTGGAGAGACATTGTGCTGTGTGGCACGGTAATAAAAATAATATAATTAAAATGTTCATATGTAATTTGGGGAATTAGCTTTATCTAGACCAACAGAAAGAACTGAGTATGTGCAGCTTTTTTTGTTGTTAAAAATGATGCTAATAGTTTGAAAAACAGTATACTTTCTCAGAACTGTTTTGCTTCTAATTACAAAGTCTTGTAGAGCTATCTCTGGGACAAAGACCTTGCTGTTTGTTGTTTAAGGAAATAATGAAATCAGTAGCAAGGATTTGTGATTGAAAGGGTTGTGTAGTGTCCAGATACTTGTAGCATGCAGGTGCTGAAAAGCCAGGTCTCTTTGCAGGGGAAACGTGTCCGTGAGGCTGTGTGTGCTGTCAGCAGCTAGCACTGCTTGATTTAGAGTGCTTTGGTGAGTCCTGTTGTCACAGAAGTGATGTTGGTGTAATCATTACCTTACTGAAGGGTAAAAATTATCTTTGGGAATGAGATTGCTGAAACAATAATTTTAGCTTGTGCTATATGGGTCTTCATCTGTGTGGTCTCCTATTAAGGAGTTTTATCTAAATCTCTACTCTTGGGGCCTTCAAAGAAAAAGAGATCATAGCCAACGGTAAAAAGAACATCTTGCATGCCATAGAACCTTTGCAGAAGAGATTTGAGACACATAATAATGGATCATGTCTGTATCTGAGGCATACAAATATTTAGAGTAAGTACATCTATATCTATGACATTCATCTATTAATAGCAAGGTATTGATAATTAGGCTCACAAAAGGAAGACCGTTGTTTATTCTGAGGTTTCATGTTAAAGGACGATATGAGTTTAAATAGCTAAATGTGGAAATCAGACTTATAAATATGGACTTTCTTGCTGCTACATAATTAATTCAGAATTACGCTGAAATATTTTGTAATATTGTATAATGGTACTTTTATTGTTTTAAAATTGTGATTAAAATAGATCTAAAGAAGTAATCGAGGGAATTAGTGTGCCTAAATCTTTCCAAAGTGCTCCCAGAACTGAATGCTTTTTATGGTCTGTATCTTTTTCTAGTAAGAAGGCTCAGGCAATGGCATATAGAATAAAACTGAAAAGAAAAGATTTAGCAGAAGCAATACATTATTTTACAAAAAGGGAAAGAGCTTTTTAAAGCATTCTCTTTAGAACTCTTCTTTGTTGTAGTGTATTGTTTTTATCCACAACAAAAAAGAGAGGTTTCATATTTTAAAGATGTATGTGATTTATATGCTGACAAACTCCAAGTAATTGGAGGATCCAGTGAACTGTTGTTTTTCTTCATTGTACACTGAGATTAGGACCTATTAATAAGTCTGACTGTTAGAGAATTTCCATGTCTATATGTATCCCAAAGTGATCTTGTTGATAAACCTTTTGTTCCTTATCTATAAGCAAATTCTCACTGAGGACAAATCCTGACATCAGGAAGGCCTAAAAACAAAAACAAAAAAGTTTCATGCTTCATTTTCTCCAGGCATGAAGAGATGTGTCCCCAGTGGGAAAGATCTGGATTTCCATGCATATCATATGTACATATGAAAATGCAGGACCCCAAAACCCTGTATTTCCTACTTTCCTGTGACTTCAGCTGTGGCAGTGGACAGGTTGTGAGAGCAGCATTAAGCTGGGAGGTTCATTAAAACCAGTTTTTCTTTACAAGGGAAAAGATAACCAGAAAAGAGCCTATTGTATGTGTAAGATCTCGGCAGAGGCCAAAGAGTGCCTGGGAGGGAATACCGGGGGCTTCACGGGTTGTCTGAGACGAGGTGGTGCTGCCACGTCCCTAGTTTCCCACACGGTGTCTGAAATTAGTGGCAATAATGGCTTTGTTATACCTGTGCTTTATAATACGGATGACACACCAGGATGCTGGAGGGGTCTTTGCCTATAAAACCTCTTTATAGGACAACCTGCCACTACAACGGCTTATTGTGGGCCACGGGTATTTGTGGGAGACTGCCACAGCACACGGCTGCTGGATGGTGCTTGGCATACCTGTGTTATCATCCAACAGCTGCCTCTGGTGTGCTATCCTTAACGTCCTGTTAGGAGATATAAATTCTTCCTGCTGACAAGTGGTGGGAGTCTGCAGGATTGCTGACAAAGATCTGGGTTTTATTTCTCGTGATATGTCTGCTGTCTGAAGGGGGTGATCCTGGGGTTCGTAACAGCTGTGCCTCTCACTACCATTTTGCTAAGACAGCAAGCAGGAAGATAAAGCAGTGAGGTAATGATAAGCCACAGAGTGATGGGGCAGCTGCTCCTTTAAAATGTGTATCTGTCTTGGATTTCTTCACCCTTTTCTTTATTCTCTCCATGTATTACTGCTACCACTTGGTCTGAGGTTCGTGCCAGGTTTCCACAATCTAAATAAAACCTGTTTAATTGTCCTTCAGTTCTTCAAGAAGTATCACCATGTTACGCTTCCCCAGATGTTAGTCTCTGAAATATTCAGTGTTAGTTTCACATATCAAAAATGAGTGATTTTTGTTGAGTATTGGTGAAGAGTTATCTGCAACCCAGAAATGTTGCATAACTCCTATTCCACACTGCAGAAGGCTTTGAACTAGAGAAAGAATAGGATTATCAGCTCTCAGAGAGAGGTGTGAAATGCATCTTACCTTGTAGAATGAGCTTGTCACACAGATGTTCATTACATCCGTTTTTAAATGTTCATTACACTGAAACAACCTGGCTTTGCACAAGCTACCTGCTGTAGCAGTAGCACTTCAGAGTCCAATTGGTCGGCAGGGATTTTGTCGTACTTGGCATTGTGCGTGCACACACAATGCCATTTCCTCCCACAGGCTTCCCGGTCAGTTAACAACAGCACGTGCGGTGTGGCTCACCTCTGGCTGCGTGAATGCACGAAGGTGAATGGTCGCTGGCCTTACGACAGGTGTTGTATGTGGCTCACAGTGTTACAAACCATGGCCACCCCTACAACATGCAGACACAGGGAAACTGTTCCCTCCTTTCCCTGTGAGACGGTGCTGACGTTTTGTGGGGATGCCAGCGAGGGAGACTTTGCTGAAACATTTATAAGGAGCTCATTTCCTGAACCTTAGAAGAGAGAGAGCGCCTGGCATATCTTCTTTCTCATTTTTAGTAGGGTAACTTCTTGATCAGACTGGAGGAATGACCAAAATCCTCCTCTTAAGCACGCTGTTTGTTTAAACAAATACAGACATTACATTTTCCTGCTAAAATCAGCCCTTGTGGAAGAAGGAACTCTTCTTGGAAATCAGAGCACTGCAGTTATTTACAATATGAACAAGCCCAGCTCTGCATATTTTCTGGAGGCAGCTGATGCTAGCCTGCTCTCAATAAATATGCACACAGCAGGTTTTCAGTCAAGCTACAGCCAGAGTCAGGCAGATAATTCCCAGTGTCCACCTGCAGCAGGGGTGGAAGTCCAAGGAAGAATTCTGCAAAGTGCTGGAGAAGGGCTGAGTCTTGCTTTCATTTTCCCATTCTTTTTCTGGTCTTAACCTTTTTTAGATGTGTTGCTTTTTCTCTTCTCATCATGTACTGACAATAAAGTGAAATTGGCTCAGCTCATTTATACCGGCACTTCAGAGGTCAGGGGATGTCAGCATGCAAAATACAGAGGTAACTCAGGAGGGTAGGGTAGGAGACTACTCAAAAGAGAAGAGAGAGCCACTAAGCACTCAGGGCAGCTGAATACAGCACTGGAGAATGCATGACTAAATTGAAGTGGCAATAAAGGGGGAAATCATCAGAAAGTGAGAATTAGCAAACACGTAATTGCCTTTTTTAGGTAGGGCATGCTTATGATCACCTCTGCTACTAGTTTTTAGTTGACTGTAAGTTTTAGTAAGCATTATGCCCCTGAAGGGGTGTGATGTCTCGTGTGCTTTCTTGCAGAGAAGTGTTTCCCTGTGTGCGTGCCTGCTGTTCGCAGGGTGCAGCGGCTGACCCCACGTGCTCTCCGTGGGGTCCGTGTGCGCAGCACGCCCCGGGTGCCAGGACAGGCACGTGCAGCTGCAGTGGGCTGCCTGTACGGGGCTTTGCTGCTGCTGTTATTGCGAGGAGTTTCACCTTCTTTGTGATTTGCAATGACGTTTTAAGGCTGGTTAGAGGCTTTAGACATTAACTTGCTTGGATGCTTGCGATGACATCCTAATTTCACTTCTCGGGTCCCTTTAGTAGATTTTGAAGGTATGCAGCAGGCTGAAGAATCATGTTGCTGTTTGAAATGTCCTCACCAAGAAATTGAGAATTTGTTGCAGTGATTAGCCAGCCCCATTCCCCCAGCGAAAACATCCAGTGATTAAAACAGGATACTGTGCTATGCTGCTCTGCTAGTTCCTAGAGTGTATTGCTGAGGAAAGCAATCTAATATGTACTGAAATCATGGATTTATTGCAATTTCTGTTTTATTTAATCTAACCCAAACTCCTCTTCCTTTCGAGTCATCTTATAAATGGCTTTTCAGATGTTAGATATTATTCTGTAGTTTGTTGTGAAATAAAAACGTTCTGTTTTTATGCTTTTATTTGTCTTGATTTTTCCTGCTGGGTATTTTAATCTGAATATGTATCTGTAAAACTGGTACAATGATAAATTAATAATAATACAGATGATATGAATCTGAGTTATTTCTTAGGATGGAGACATAAGAACACTGACATTCTTTAAAAAGTCCTGCAGGTATTTTAGCCTTGTTTGTAGATGTGGAAGGAAAAATTCATTAGCACAGCTGGAGTCTTGTAGATGCCCTTAATTTGTTCCTGTTCAGAGAAGTGTGGTTGTTAGGCAGCTGTTTGTGAGGATTAAATCCTCGGTAGTAGCTGAGACTTGCTTCACAGTGTTGCTGTTGTAAAAAACAAATCTCACGCAAAAGTGACTCATTTATTAGAATAATAATCTTGTCTAGTGACAGATATATGAACACAGCATTGACATTACACAGTAGAGCCAGTTTTAGTCAGTTTGCTTTACCCAAGTTAGTTTAATTGATTAAAAGAAAATTATTTTTTTATTTAACCACCTAACACATTTTACGATTAATGAAATGAAAGTACTTTAAGTTTTTCCTTCATGTTTCATTGGTAGGTTACACAGAAAAATTGCAGAAATATACATGTTATTTTTAGCATATCTAGTTATTAGTTTAAATAGAGATAAATTCTTTTTAAACTGATCTTGATTGAAGCAACCTTTGAAATACAATACGGACCAAAAGAGAAAATACTGCAGGCTGTAGATCCAAGATTACAACTCCTCTGGGAAAAGAAGGATGCATTTTCAGCATTGTTTACTTCTCTCATTTTGCATTTCATTTAAACACAAATCCAAAGTTTGATACAGGTACTATTCCAAATGTCAAGGCAAATTTTTAGGTCTAAACATCACACTAAGTGGTACTTATGCAGCCTTATGATTTATCCAATAATGTTACCCATAACAAGTAATTTAATTGGCTAACTTTTAAATTGTGATTGACCTTGATTTGTGTTTCTGAGTTGATTCTGGTTGTTTCATGCTTCTGAGTAAATTCAGCACACCAGTTTAAATCTACCAAGGACAGTAAGTCCGTAACAGTCATTATACCAGCAACTGGATTTATGTTTAAGTTTAATTAGAAATGTATTTTGATTGAGTACATTTTTAGGTTATTTTTATTTCTTCTGAGGATGGCACCGTGAAATGGGACAGACGGAGCTATATAGAAATGTTATTTAGCATGTGTTAAATTAATACCTTGTTTATTACCTCAGTGTCATCATAGTTCGTGTATATTGTGAGTGTTGACTTGTCAGGTCTCCCCCTCCTTAAGAAAATATCAAAAGATACCTAGGCCATCCTGTAGTTTGTCTTTAAATTATGTAATAACAACTCCCTGACATGTGGCTGTATGGGATGCTGGCGTTCTGGTTCCCTTCAGTCCCAATCTAGCAGTGCACAGGCGGTTGCCTTCCAGCAAACCGAGGCCCCAGGCAGGGTGAAGGTCCAAGTGCCTGTCCTTCGGCTAGCACAGGGGGCTCAGGTAGCACAAAGGTGATGGAGAATGGCCATTTTCTCTGGTTTTGGGGTGCGTCTGAGAGCTTCCTTTGCGTATTCATTTCTGCTCTGGATTCTGCATGCATCCAAATGAAGATCAACTTGGAATTAAAGCAATTTGATAGGCTGACTCATGGAAAAGAATAACTTTCACATAAATATGCAAAACTTCTCTAGGTGGCTGCTAGTCTGATTTTTTTTTTTTTTTGTCTGAAAATCAGTTTCTTGATTTTCATAGTGATGTTGACTAGATACCTTAGCATTTTGTTAGCTGTTTTATATTTATGCAGTAAATAATTGCTTCTGTCTGAAATAATTTTATGTAAGTGAATTTATATTGGTTTTGAGTCTAAGTGCATTTATCTTTCATGCCAGCAGTTCTTCACTGATTTATTTCTACAGTAGAAGTTAAAATTACATTGCTCAATCTATTTTCCTGTTATTGATAGATTTATTTGTTTGACCTTTCTTCACCATTGTGTTCAAAGAGAGGCAGACTGGCTCGTATATATGAGGAAACAAAGACAGGAGCAATTTCTGTTGCAAGCTCTGAGCCTTGTGCTTAAAGATAGTGGAAATCAGGAGTGTCAGTATGAATGGCTTTTCAAATATTTCACTACAAGGTATATGCTGAAAAGTCTAGTAGCATGTCGGTTTTAATATTTTTACTTTTATTCTTTTATTTATTTTTTTTCCCTTGGGTGGGGAGGAGGGGGCTTTTGCCAACTTATTTGACCTTACTGGAGTTGTTTCCACTTGGAAATTAGAATTCGTGAGTGATTATTTGTAGGGGTCTTTATGATTTCATTTTTATTATATTTCTAGGGGTCTTTATGATTTCATTTTTATTATTTAAAAACAAACAGGTATGTGTTGGTTTTATTTGTAAAAGCTGCTGGGAATTTTCTGTCATGAAATACAGGTCTAAATGTGGGTAGTATTGGCCAGTCTGCAAAGATGCAGTAATTTCTTAGAAATAATAAAGATCCTATAGTGCAAGTACAGTCAACCTCAAAATACAGTTTGGGGTTTTCAAGATTTTGAAGTGCAGCATTTGGCCTCATTAAAAGGTCTTTGACATTTGTTCTTTCTTAAGTTAGAATATAAAAAATATTAATCAAAGTTTTAGAAAACCATCACTTAAACTCTCTGGTCTGTTGCTGCCAGAACACTCTCACAGTGTGTATTTCACAGCTCTGCATTGTATTTCTTTCTTTGCACTTTGAAGAAGGTCTATTTAGTTGCATATAGAGATGAGAAGATGGTCTGAGTTCCTGATCAGCAGCAGAATACCTCGTTTCGAACTCAGCTCAAGGTTATCCGCTACTATCCAGCTACCAGCATACTTCAACCCGTATAAATCCTATAAAAATACATAATATGTATATGGTGCAGATGCCTTCACATTGCATTTAATATACAACATTTCACTGGTTAGGCTCACCTTCTGTCAGCGTGCTCTTTACATAAATTTTAGACTTTTGTTGCCTAAACTCTGCCTGTCAAATCATGCCGTCTCTGCCAGTAGCAAGCACCTCCAAGAGGTGCTTGACCCTAACTGCGCAGTCCTTCAACAGCAGTTGAAAAATGTCATCGTCACCCTGCCTAGGTCTGCTCTTCCCAACTTTTTTCTCTGCTCTCTAGAAGCTGTGGTTGGTGCTCAGGAATGTGTCATTTATCACTCAGTAAGGTATTGCTTTTTTAAACATTCCTCATCATTCCAAACATTTCCCTGTCCAGCCCTCTCCGATTCTTTGTCATCCAAATGGCTGACAAGTGTGCTTAGGCAGGGAACAAAGGAATTTGCCTTTAGCAGATGGTTTATTTTAAGAGGCTGTACCAGTAGTAATGTAGAAGAACTGGCAGGATGCTCTCAGCAGTCAGAAAAGATTTTGATATATGTGCTGTAGCGTAAGGTTTTGCTGCAGTCACTGGAAAACTGTGAAAAGAGAGAAAATGCAGTTAAAATCATGGAAATATAATTCTGTGCATTGGAAGTTGAAAATGAAGTACATTCCACTCAACACCTGAGTCTTTGACCTAAATGCAGAATAAAATAAAAAAGATTGATTGTAAGCACCTTGGAATTCAGACTGCATGAGTTTGCAAAAAGGTCTTAGCAAACTTCTGGGCTTTTTTAGTCCAAAGAAATCTTTATTTGAAATTTATTTTTATTTTGAAGTCTGAACCTCTGAATACAAAACAAATTGTTTATACCCTGTGCTTAGAGTGACAAAAGAGCTAAAAAGCACTCGTGTTGTAGGGCAGTCAGCGTAGGCTGTCTCATCGTACCTGCAGCAACAGACACTGTAAGTTTGCAGACATTCTGGTTGCTTTGGCACAAACGTCCTCTTTGTCCTCTGGCACAGCTGTACTTGATTTTTCAAAGAAATATTGGATGTTTGTTGCCCATCTATATCTAAGAAGAGCAGCTTGCTTCTCCCACTGGTGTAATACGCCTTTGCTGATTGCTCTGCAGTATTCCGTGAGGAAGCGTCCAGGGCCGGATAACCTCTAAAGAGCAGCTGCCTTTGGATATTTGGCACTGTTATTAGCAATATACTATTGGGATCACAGGCTTCTGTAATAAATTTAGCAACCTTGGCTGCAAGATCATTATACTTATCTAGCACCCCTCAGAGCAAGAGTTTGAGAAATAAGTCTCCTATTCTCACCGTGGTGAATGCCACTGCAGGAGTAAGAAGCAGATCAGAAATGTTTGTATTTTTATGAAGATTTGACATTTAACTTGGGTATCTACTGACTTCCTCCAGCTGGCTCTCGAGGACAGCCCAGGGGACACGTACTGAAAGGTTGTTGATGACAAAGAAAAGCAAGAATCAACAAGATAATCTCTAGGAGCTGCTCAGACACTCAGGAACCAGAGAGCAGTTTCTGAGCTCGCCCTGGAGGAAAGTTAAAAAAAGACAATGCGCAAGGCTGAGGGGTGTGCTTTCCGGTGAGGTGTTCTGCAGGTAAAGGAAAATGAAGAAGTCAAATCCTCCAGTGTAAGGTTTACAGCATAACCTAACTGCAAACACGGTTGATTTCCACTCCTCTTAGGAAGCCAGTGTGTCTTACTCTTTGACCTAACTGTGATGAGCGTAGAATGAGATTTTTGGCACTCCTGAGTACCAAAGTGGGGAGCTGCCTGAAATGCCCAGGCAGCACTTCAGCTGCATTTGCTTTAGGTGTGGTTTTTATATGCAAACAGTAGAGCAGTGCTTTGTGGAATAACAATTCATTTACTCTAACGAGGTAGGGATGTGAGTTCCCAAATTAATGATCCCTCAACAGATGCGTGGAAGCTTTCCACAAATTTATAGCTGGACATGCAGTCTGTATTCTTTTATTCTTAAATGTATGATCCCTGTGAAACTTGGTTCATGATATTAATCTAGTTAAACGTACCTGGTTATCTACCAGTGCTTCCATAAGCAGAGCAATACAGGGCTTTGCCTTTCTCTGTCTAGCAGGTAATCTGGGTAGATCGGGCATTTTCATATTGCACCACCTCACTGAAGATTTTTCCAGTACCTGCATTCAGTCTTTACACTTATTGGCCATGGTTTGGGGCAGTGTAATGAAACAGCTTTGTATACCTGGATGGTTCTTACTGAATCAAGTACTTGCAAAGCAATAGCAGTGCCGAGATGCAAGCATGCAGAGATGGCCTGCCTTCATCTCTCCACTTCACAGCAATTCTTCTTCTGTATGTTCACAGGCAAGCTAGAATGAGTTCAGACACATGCCCAGGAATGCAATGCATTAATCCAAAAGTTTTACAGCCAGGACTTTGTAATCTCATATTTCAGTTATTAATCTTCTCTGAAATATCCATTTCATGGATCCAGAACTGCTGCTGCATTTGTAAGGGAATCCTGGGGCTTTAAGAGGAGAACAAGAAGAAATAAAATTTGGGGGGGTCAAAACAGACAATTTTTTTAGAACAAGTGCAAAACGAGAAAGATAACAGATGAGTCAGGAGGATTTGTTGGACTTAATCCCAAACACCTAAAATTCCCTGACAGGAGCTTCGTTTCTCTTTAGCACTACAAACTTTTCCATTTAAGATAGTACTTAGAGGGCGCTTGCTCTGTGTGGAGTGCTCACAGAAGTGGCAATGCACAATCTGCAGTGTTATACATCTTCTGCTGAAGATGTATGTACTGGCACAGGCAGCAAAATTGCAATGTGCAAGGTAAGAGCAAAGC
Source organism: Aythya ferina (assembly GCF_964211825.1). NCBI lineage: Eukaryota > Metazoa > Chordata > Aves > Anseriformes > Anatidae > Aythya > Aythya ferina. The sequence continues at coordinate 16,745,616 of NC_140307.1, read as the reverse complement.
AGTATAAGTAGCTCCCTGCCAGCAGAAGTCTTTTTTACAGACTTCTGATTCTGCTGGTAACCTGGGACTTTGGTTGTGGAGGTTTGTATTCTTTTCAGACCATACCTTCAAAAAGGATCTTTGATACATTGCTGAAACTAACACACGGTGCGGGTTTGGGATCAGACAGTAGGTGTCATTCACTAGATCATACTTACTTCAAGACATGGAAAAAGATGATCTGCAATTATGTTTTGCCCCTTAAAAGAATTTTTCCTCAATCAGTGGTTGCAGTGGCTGTCATGTTAGCATTTACACAGCTTGTCTTGTTTATTGTTTTCATCTTCATCTTCTGTGGCCCTTACTGGTTGTGTTACCATCGTGCTCAGACCACCCTGTTAGTATCAGAGTCCCGCTGTATCAGATGTTCTACCGACAGAGGGAAGATTCAGTTCTCTAAACCTTGAATATGTTAAAATGTGTTAAATGATACTGCAGATCCATCAATCAAAATTATGAAGAGACAGGTGGCTTATCACCATAGTGTTAGTCTTGAGTCCCATAACTTTATCTGAAACAAGGCACTGCATGTAAGCGTTTGCTTTTCTACATCTTCACTTTCACGCAACCATCCTGAAATATTTAATATTCAGCAAATTGGGCTGGATTTATCCTGAAGTTTGTCCTGCTTTTTGCCAGGGCCTGCTGTTACTATGGTGTTAAAACCTGGACACCCATCCTGCCTCTTCTGTGGCTATCTGGTGAAAAGTGAGTGTGAATGCTCAGAATCCCGTCAATGGGGAAAACCATGTGTAAGAATAGTGGTTGTTTGTAGGACCCCTTTAGCCCTTGGTCTACAAAGAAGAGTGTAATTATATAAATCACTGCAGTTGATTTGCATAACTTTTTTTTTTTTTTTTACTTTTTTTTTTTTTTTTTTCATAAAGGATATGTTCTAAGCCTTTAAAACTAAGCGATCTCAGGAGGATGGTTCTTCTGCCAGAACCCAGATAGAGTACATACATAGCTCGGGGGTGATTACAGATAATCCCTTTCCCTCTGAGTGAAATGATTTCAGAGATTTTAGTAAAGGTTACAAACCAAATTCTGCTTAAATTTGACAGAAAGTAGGAAAAGAACATTTCTAACTACTATCTTCAGGAAACAAGAGAACTCTTTGTTTGGGATCTATCAAGAATTACTTTCTGTAACAGACATCTTCAGAGGAAGGAGGATTTCTTTCCCCGGTTCAGGGCTGTTTATAAAAGTTTCCCCTCTTCCTGCAGTGTTGCCACACTTTAATGTAGATGACGTGCCATATGATCTTCATGGAGTATCAGAAGCACAGAGTGATTTGGGATGGAAGGTACCTGCAGAGATCCCGTAGTCCAACCTTCTGCTCAAAACAGGGGCAGCTTGGATGAGGCTGCTGAGAGCCTCTCCTGCTCATTTGTGCTTGTCTCCGAGAATGGAGGCTCCAGGGCTTTTCTAGGCAGCCTGTTCCAGTGTTTGACCACCCTCCAGGAGAGATTTTTTCCTTCTACCCGATTAGAAGTTTCTGGATTGTGATTTGTTCTTGCTGCTTCCTGTCCTGTCACTGTGCAGCTCCAAGAAGAGTAGGCTCCATCTCTGCAGTCCCATTAGGTAGTCGAAGGCAGTGCTAGGATCTCCACCTAGCCTTCTTTTTTCAGACCTAATTTTTTCACCTTGCCCTAATGTGTTGAGCTCCAGTCCTCTAGTCACCTTGCTTGCTCTCCACTGGACTTGCTCTAGTTTTTCTTGTGCTAAGCAGCCCATGACCAGACCCAGCACACCCGGCGTGGTCTGAGAAGTGCCAAACAGAAGGGCAGGAGCAGTTCCTGGGCCGGCTGGCTACCCTTGGCTGTACTACGGGCATCCTCCTGGCTCCCGTTCAGCTTGCAGCCTGCCCACCAGGACCCCAGTGCTCTGCTGCAGGGGTTGGCAGCTCTGCCTCTGGCCAGTTGCTGACTTGTGCAAGTTGCTGTCTTCAGCATGCCCTGGCTTTCCACCCGAACTCTTCAAACTGAATGGTGGAAGCTGAAGTGCTGCGGTATTTCTGCAAGACGGCTTTCAAGTCTCTTGTGGCAGCTGTTGGGCAGAGTACATGGAGTAACAGTATGGGAGGTCTGAAAATAAGATACGTGTTTAAATTATGTTCTTAAAGAACTGAGTTGTGACTTACCGTGGCCAGCCTTCCTGCGGATGAATTAGTTCGGCTCTAATTGTGTGGAAGGAAAAATAATCTTGGTCTTACAGCATACATAAAAATGCTAAAATTAATACAGAAATCAAAAAGGCTTTTAACCAAGTGGCGGGTGGAATGCAATGAAAGCCTCAGAACTCACCAAATCTTCCTCTTGGTTATTAACACAGTGCATTTTCAGAGTCATTTTATCAAAACACCAGTAGGGTGCACAGTTGGGCTGCACAGTGGCTTGGTGTTGCCATTTACAATAGTTCTAGTCCAGCCTCTGCTGCTTGTGGTGCGTTTGATGAAGTTCTGCTTCTTAGGGAAGGATTTTGTTGGTCCCTTTCTTCTTACCCGCGTGAACAGCTTTACATTTGGCTATAGTCTGTACCAAAAGCTGAAATAAGAGGGGACATCATTAGACTTGAAAAAGCCTGGAAGAAACTGAAACACCCAAACCGTATGGCTTCTAAAGTCACTTATGACTCACAGTTTTGACTGACTGAACTTGGCAGCATTTGTGGTATTTTGGGTATATTTGCGGAAACCCACAACAGTGCATTTTGTCATCTTTTCTATTCAATAATTCAATACAAATTTTAGTCTTTTAAATTGTCTGAATCCTTTTGAGATCTTTTCAGGAGTGAGAGTTAGCTTTGAGTTATTTGAAACGAGTTATTAAATAGATTATGTAAACGTGTGATCTCTTGTGCTTTTTTTTTTTTTTTTTTTTTTTTTTATCCTTTAATCAGGGGCAGAAGGCCTGGGAGTGGGGCCAGAAGCAAGGAGTCGGCAGGGACTGTGCCTCCTATAGAAGAGGGAAGGGAATTTTGGAGTCCAAACCTGGGCAGACGGGTATGAATAAGCCAGAAGCGGGGTGAGGAGAAGGGGCAGAGGCAGCGGGGAGTCAGGCGTGCTGACAGCAGCCGTTTGCCCAAAGCAGACTGTACCTTCTCCTGCACAGCTGGCGTCAACCTGCATGTGGTCTCCAAGCTGGAGTCACCTGCCCTTGTCCTGTCCTCAGAGACAGCGCTCTGCAGACTGCGCCCCATCTCCATCCTGTGCCTGCCCCCTCACCGGCAGCTCCCCTGGGACAGGGCAGTGGTGCACAGCCTGGCAGCTGCCAGCCTCGGTGCTGCTGCTGGGAAGAGCCTTCCTGAGCCTCCTGCAGACCCCTTGTACGGCTCCGGGCCCTTTCATGGCATGTCAAGGGGCTGCGAGAAGCCGAGGGCTTCACCTTGTTTTGAGTGAGGAATCATCATCTAGATGATGCGGCTGGGACAAGTCAGCAGAAACAGCTAAATATGTGTGAAATTTTAAGTGTGTGGTGTGCAGGTAAATCAGCTGCAAAGCTTGGCAGGGCCCAGGAACCTGAACCCCAGTAAACTAGGTTTTTATTCAATTACAGTAAATTACAGGAATTAAAGACCTGACAAAGATTTTAGAGAAATTATACTGGCACTCAAAGGCTGGACAACCATCTGAGTCTGCTTTCTACTGTTTGATTAAACTAAATAAAATGTATTTGAATATAAGGTAAGTTAATCTTTAAAGAAAGTATTTAACAATTATATACTCCTATTGTCTTAGGTCAAAGATGCTTTACAAAATCAGGTGATGTTGATACCATTTTTTAGAATATTAGAGTTCAGATAGATAGTTCAAGATCTAAAGATTAGCGTTGAAAGAATATCAGAGATAAGGTTTTATTAAGCCCCTATACACTGATTCCAGAGTTGTGTTGCTTTTCTCCAAAAATTGGGCACTGAAGTGTAGTTAAGGGGAAAAGCTGTCTGAATATTGGCAGAGCACTACCAGAAGTAATATTGCTGCCGTCATTTCAAGTGAAGAAACCTAAGGTGATCTGTCCTGAGCCAGCCTCCTGATATGAAGGTACAGATTTTAAACATAATGAACGATTTTATCCTTTTTAACACCTTTTTAATTTACATCGTAAATATACTAGATGAATTTTCAGTAACTCATTACTTAATGACCACATAGAGATGGTTTCTGTGACTTACTCACATTTGGCTTAGCTACGTTTGTTTTCTGTGATTTTCAATTTATACAATTAATCAAAATTATGAATTTACAAATCAAGTGAATATTCCTATATTGTAATTAAGCCCTCTTGACTTTGCTTTTCTACCATTATGAATATTTGAGTATTTTTTTCTGCAAAAGGTGTATAGGAAAATCCTGTAACCACTTTTGTAGGTTCATCACCAGCCTACTGTCCTGCCAGGAATCACTAATGTCACAGTTGGAGGGATTGTGTCAAGTAGGTCACGGACATACCACATCTGCTGTTGCTTTCACAACTTCCCATCAAAGCAGATGAGACATAGCCAGTGGCACTCCAGTAATGGTGCATACTGGTTTGTGTGCTGAACTACATGTTCTTGTTTCTTTTCTCCCTCTTTTTTTTTTTTTTTTTTAAATCATTCCACATTTCCAGACTAGTCTTGTTGCACTTTTAATGACATGAAAACTTAAGAACATTTGACAATTCCACCACTGTGCAGCTTTGACAACTGGAATTAAGTGCCTAAATTAGGTTAGCCAGCTTTTCGCAATTGGATGTGGGCTCAAACTAAATGTAACGTGCATGTATTGCTAAGTCAGTTTTAATGAAGAAATGAAGTTTTAAGCAGGAAAAATGGCTAGAAGAATTGATGAGATTTTATATTTTATCTGAGACCACCTGTAACTTTACAAACCTATCTGCCTGTGTCAAACAAGACACTATTAAATATACTATGCAGACCTCACAAATATAGCTTAGCGCTGAATCCTATTAGAAAGGTTTTTAAGACAATGCTTTTACCACAGAGGAATATCTCTATGTGTGACTGAAAAATCATACCATTTGAAACAATCTACTCACAGAAAAGAAGAAACAAGCAGAATTTGTTGGTATATAGTCAGGTATTGCTATAAGAAAGTAGGAATATTTCCATAGGGAAGCCTGCTGAAATTTTCTTAGTAAGCACCACTTGCTTTTCTTGTGTCATACCGCTGTATTTTCTCCCATTCTCCAAATCTTGCGCTAATTAACCTCCTACCTGCCTTTTCTCAATGCCAATTCTCACTGTCTCACACCATGTTCGGTGCTTGAATCCCCTTCCTTCTGTCTTATGCTGGCTGAAATCCATCTCTCTGCATGTTAAATATGTTAATTAATTTTCTCATACACGGGACTGATATATAAACTTTTTTTTTTTTTTTTAATCTAATCACACATTTTGGTCATGTAGCTTCTTGCAGAATATATGTACTTTCATGTATGTTCTTTAATAACACAGGAGAATTAACTTAAAAGGCCATAGCTCCAAATGTATACCTCCATCTTCTTTAGAAACTGAAAGCATCAGTCAGCCAGAAATGCATCGTGAAGCAGTCCACATCCAGTTGCATCTCTGCTTTCCCTGTCCATTTTGAATGCCTTCAGAATTTTCTCTTAGAGAAAGCAGGAATGTAGAGGAGATTAGATTAGGCCTTAAGCCAAAGTTTTACTACCCAGAACTGTTGGCAATGTTTGTGTTTTCTTGAGATGCAAGTATCTCATCTCCATTTATACTTTTTCAAATTTCTGCCCTGACAACTTCCCCCAGCACTGAGTTTTAAAGGATTCCAGTGCACATTTGTTCAATATGCTAAGGAATGATATATTGCAATATTTTTTATTCATTAGCACCCAGCAAGCCTGCAGCCCTACAAATGCACTTTGCAAACATCCAGAACCAAAGTGAGCCGTCTCATTGATTTTCCTTCAGTTGCTCTACCACCTGCTTACTTGCCTCAACAGAAAGGAAGCGGCAAGTAATACTATAAATGCACAGTGAAGTAAAAGAAAGCATTAACTGAATGGAAATCCTTTAGTTCAATTTTATCAATGCCTACTTCTAATCTTACTTTGCTGCTTTTGTCTTTTTATTGCCATGTAGCGTTCAGACCTCATTAGTGCTATCTGTCTTTGCTTTTACTAGCTTTTCTTTAAATCCATTGATACTCTAAATGGGATTAATCTTTCTTTCTGATGTCCAAGAATGAGAAGGGAATCCTTAGAAGTAGATTTTTATGATTTGAAAATCCAGATGTTGCTCCCACTAATAAAAAATCAAATTTTTTAATAATCATACCTGTCATGTGGCAATTGAGGTGTCTTTCTTGAGAAGATCTGGCACGTGTGTTATTAAGCAGAGAAGCTTTTACACATCCTCCATTTTACCTCATTTTCCTTTGGAGTTGGCTTTTGTGGAGGGGTATTGTCAGGCATGTGCAAAAGGGAATGCAGGTGGGTAACGAGGGGCAAGTGTAGATTTTCACAGATTTCCTTGGGTACATCCCATCTGGAGGCACAGCTCAGGATTTATTAAGGCACAGAGTACTGCCATTTGCTCAGAGGTTTTGGCAGGAAGAATGTGGTATATACACAGCAAAGGTTCTCTAACCCTCAGTCCATAGGTTGACGGGTGCTTTCACAAGTGCATTTAGCATGAAACTTTTATTTATTCCCCGTATATCTGTGATGCAATCATAAAAGTAATCAGAAGGTATTAAATTGTTGTTTTAAATTGTTGGGTTAAAGGAGATCCTTGAAACAGCTTACATTTTTTAAGGTACACGTTTTCATTGTGCCCGCTGGCTTTGCTTACAGCATCTTTTTGCAACATGACAAGCAGCAGACAATTGGAAAGGCTGGGAAAGACAAGTCAATTTAGAAGCACAAAGCTGCTGACTTGCAGTTGCTCTTTACCAGCAGGGAAGGGTTTATCTCATTACTATTCCCTTGAGGTCTAAGCCCAGCCCACATGCATACCAGAATATTAAAATATGTAGAGAAACTGTTTTAAAACCCCTCTGAATCAATTTTTCTCTCATCCTAGCCAGCTTCATTTCTGTTTCTTGGCATCTGTTGGGTTTCCACATTAAACCTGTAATTCTTTCATTTGTGCTTGTTTAGGGAAAACCACAAAATCTGCTGACACGAAAGCATTTTGTTAGTCATATTAGTAAATCTTCTTTCATTGTCAAATTATGTTCCAGGTACATCATTCTTAGTGTCACTTCAAGGCTTAAATTCACACTGTACGCTGGAACGCATCAGCATGTTGTATAGCATGGGTCATGACAAAACCTGCACACTGTCTTTGGAAAGACAATTTACAGTGCGTCTCTTACTCTGAAGTGTAAATCTTAGACTGCATAAAACAAAACTGTCTAAAACTGTAAATGAAAGAAAACCAGAGACCTAGAACCAGGGGATAAGGGTAATTTCTGCAGCAAATCTCCTTTTCTCCTTTTGAATTTTCTAGTTTCAGAAAACAAAACATTTTCTTTCCTCACATTGATTTTTGTTTGATGTTTAGGAGGGTAAAAATCCCTGGGATGTTCTATGGAGAAGACAGAATTTATAACAGCATATTGTGATGGGAATATTATAGCTACCTAGTGAATCTTTCCACACTGATACATATAATGAAAAATGGTAACGATACGGTTTAAACATTTGAGTTTGTTATTCAGATTTGTCCAATACTCCATGGACCCTGCAGAGGTCCCTTCCTGGTGCACTTAGAGAGCTGAAAGGAGGAAGAGCTTTAAAAATAGTAGGATGGGAGCACAGCTGGGCTGGATGGTGACCAAGCATCTCAGAAGCCCTTGGTGACTCACGGTCCCAGCTGTCCCAGCACTCCGATTCCCGAGCAGCCACTCTCCAGGACAGCCACATGGCTGACCCTGTGATATATCAGAGCTGACCGGAGCTGCTTCAGAGCTATATGTAGCTCAAGAGCCACACATTGGTCCCTCTGGCATAGATTGTTCAAGTTTGTTATGTCTTATGGCTGTTGGAGATGCTGCGTGGTGTGTTATCGCACTACATTATGCAGGTTTTACAAGGCAAGAACCATATCCCGGTGACAGTCCCCGTGAAGGAATTCATAAGCGTACGAAGTCTAGATACTGCACATTTTTCAGAGTATCCTTTCATGTGTCACTTCCATTCTACGGTGGAACTTGTTTTCTAAAGTTCAACTTCAGTTCTCAAGAGGCATTGAGCTTTTACTGCCTGACACTGGTTAACACAATGACTGACCTTCTGTCCACTTGGTTTCCAAACCAAATTTTTACTTGGAATTTAATTTATTTTTTTTTTGCTTCTGCTATGTGTAAGATGTTCTAGCGGTAGTGTTTTTCTTTTGTATCATATCACACCCTTCTTTTTTCACTATGACAGAATAATCAATGCAAAACTTTCCATGACTTTCTTGCTCCTTGTTCCCCCAAGTAATGCTGTGATTACCTTGCAGATGTGCAGAAGACACAAGCATTGAGTACTTTTCTGACTGTGGATGTCGTTTTTCCTACTGCCATCATAATTGCCTCATGTGCACTTTTTTCGTTGATGCTGATTCTTACTGACCTTAATCCCTCTTCTGAAGAGAAATGCCTGTCGAACCTTGTAATACTGTCAAAAAGCATGAAGTTCAGAGAGCCACAGCCTAGTGATGGAAAAGTCCTGTTAGGTCATCTAGTCTGTCCCTTGCCAGCACGAGGTTCTCCACAGGGATACTCTTGAATGCTTTGCCTCCTCAAGAGAGGTCTGTCGTTCTCCAGCTGGAATCCCAGAGATGTTCCATTGTCCATGGAGATGTCCTGTTGCAAGATTTCTCCTCTGTTTGCTTAAATTCAGACCTGGAGAGCAGTCAGGCGATAACTGAATGGAGATCCAGGACATCTACATGTGCCTGTGGCTGCGCGTATCATATGGCAGTGGTGTTATCATGTCCAAAAGGCATGAACAAATACTGGCAAAATAAGAGCAGATATTACCAGTGTCTGAAGGGACACATGACTGAGCAGACTAGTGCCCTGCTTCTGCACTTGTAGGCAATTCTTGCCAAGAAGCTGGGTGTCAGTGGCTATTTATTAGTTTAATAGTATGGCAGCCATCTTGTCAAGTATCTCAGTATTATCTTGGGTAAAATTTTGAGCTTAGCAAAACTGTATATTTCTTTCAGGTTGCCTTGCCTGCAGAGTAGCATGTAAAGCTGTAGGTCTTGCAATAAAAAGTCATTTGTGGTAATAGAAGATCTTAACTAAACAGATATGGAGTGCTTTTACTGGAAAGCTTTATTGCTGACAGCAGGCTCAAATGAATTATATACATACGTCTCAGAGTTTATTTAAAATAAATGCAATATATACCTATAAAAGTGGAGAGAATCTTGTTTTTTTTTTACCTAGTCCTGGAGCGTAAGTCTTTCAGTCTGCTGCAGACCATGGTGAGTGAAGGTTTTGGAGCTTTTAATTTAGGAGGATTTTGTACATATGATTTTGATGGTCTATTTTGAACTAATGAAGTGTTTCTCACGGAATAACCCCTGTTCTTTGGGGCTGTAAGGAGCATGCTGTCAGACCTCAGTGGCCAATTTCTAAGCTGTAGAGCCAGTCATTACATGTTCAGTTTGTAAACTGTGTGTTCTAACTCTATACTAGCCCGTCTTGTTGCAAGCTGTAAGGACAGTGGCTTAAGCATGGGATTAAGCATGTAATTACTCATTCAAATAACTGTTTTTTTCCAAGGTAGGTAAAAAAAAAAAAAAAAAAAAAAAAAGCCTTAAAGGGATATCTACAGTACATGTTTTTTTTTTTCTGTGGTGGTTTGGTTTAGGTACTTAGCACAATATAGGAAAACTCATGCTTCACAAGCTTAGAATTTATGATAGAATATATAAAGTGCCCTTTTTTTCAATATTATTGTGTTATTAGATGTTCTAAAAGTGAAAATAAAAGTTCATGAACATAAGATATTGTTTAATTATGCTGAAGAGAATACCAATTATACCAGTGGGAAAAACAAACAGCTCTTAAACACTTTTTTTTTTTTTTTTCCTCGAGTCATCTGAGAAGACCATGTCTACCTTGCTTTGTATCATCAAACTCATGATTTGGTGAGAACCACCTCTTGTTATGTCTTTCAAGACTGAGTTCTCTGACTTGCTGTGCACTTTTCAACATAGCTCATAAACAGATTCTAAACGGGTGATTCATACTAAAGATAATTATTTAACTCATTGTAAGGAAACACTGAACATTAGAGACAACTATTGAAAATATATCTGTTCATGTATTTATAATGAAATCTGTGTTTGCAGTTTTCTTATGAGTTATTGCATTTATTGAGCTATGTGGTGTGTCAATTCTCTGACTGATCATCTATATCACAGGTTGTACCCCCAAAATCCCTAACAAAACCGATATTTGAAACTGAAATATAAAACTCCATAGAGGGAAAAGTATCATCTCATGAAGAGCTAAGAGCAGTAAAGGGACTAAGAGATGGTCTTGCAGATATAAACTGCTATCTCATAAGAAGTAACAAAATCTGCATAGAATTTTCTTAAAATGATAACTGTGTCCTTACCAGAATAAGAAAAAGATTAGATTAAGGAACATGCCTCAATTTTGGTAGTTGTCATTGTTATAGAAAAATTTTCTTTCTTCTACCAGCTATGATTTGAATTTGCTGTCCTTATGAATGTTGTAAAAATGGACAGGGTTTTGAAAACTCAAGTCCTTCATTTATTATGTACTCTTAGAACTTTGAGAGCAAAGCAGTTATTTGAAACAAAAATGTCATGTAATTTATGAAGTTAATGGAAGGTAAAACTTTCGACATTCCTTAAATTTTAATCCCTCTGTTATGCATGTGATTTCATGTGATCTCTCACCCTCTGAGAAACTGCTTCATTATCTTGCATAACAGTTTGGCAGATCTCCATCTTTGCGGTGCTGAATAAAAGAGTAGTGTTTCTACCAGCTTAAGTATGAGAATTTACAAGATGGAGAAGGAGCTCCAGGTTTAAAATCCAGTTCTTAAATAATCACTTTGTTAGAAGACAGAGTTTTTTACTGCAGTCGTGTTGATATTAATGAGTACGTTATAATTGAGTTATTTTTGTAGGAGATGAACTTTTCAAAGAAATGTTTGCAAACTATTTAGAAGCTGTTTCCATTCCTAAAATGATGAGCTGATGCTATTTTCCCCTTCCTTTAGAGTCTACACTTATAATATTGATCTAATTATCTTCTGTAGTTTTCAATTGGTAGTTTTTTTCTGGTCAGGACACTTTCCTAACTTTACCACTGTAAATGGGGTAACAAACAGACACCTAGTGTCATGACAATTTTATGCTGTCATAGAATTATAGATTTCTTTTTACCCAAAGAAAGATAATGTTCATAGTTTATTATCTAACCTCTATTTCTACGTTTGTTTTTTTGTTTTCCTGCAGAGTTTAAATTTAGGACATGGCATTTCTGCGGGGAAAAATCTATATTTAAGACATACAAAAATCTGGGTCTATCAATTTCAGTTCAAAATTTTCCTGTACAAAGAATTCCCAAAGAATAGCAAAAGCTTTTTGGTTTTTGTAGGCTCCAAAGGCTGCACAGACTGAGTCCCGTCTGCCATGCGAGAGATCTGAGCTCAGTGTCCAGGGTGAAACTAAGCTACAAATTCACTGCCCGTAAATCACATCTAGGATGTTGCATTGGGTTGTTGTTAGACTGTGATGTCTGACAATGCGTGTTGGAAATCATCTTAGTATCTAAAAGCACACATTTAGGCTAGGTACAGGAGGCTAACATAGCAATCACAGTTCTTATGCAGTATCTCTGTATCAGTCAGTCACTTTATAGACAACACCAAGCTTAATGTGCTTGGTCTGGATCAGAGAACCAGACTAAGGCAAGAGGCCAGGACAAGGATGGTCCTGTCTGACCCATTATCTCTGAGCAGCTCTGCACACACCAGGCATTTAAGCCACGGAGGCGATAATCAACACAAAGAGGAGGGTTACAAGCATGTAATCCCAGAAAAAAGAGAGAAGTAGATGAAAATAAAGCCAGAGTGAATTCCTCCAAGAAACAGAAAGTAATGATGGTACCTCAGAAAGAGCATCAAGAGCAGAGCAAGGCACTTAGCTAAATACTGTCTATAAGGGTGCTTGTATCTATCTGGATATGTGTGTGCGTGCGTGGAAACTGGCGGTCACGTGGCTTGGCTCAGAGTGCCAATGTAAAAACATTTATTTTACCAGTAAACAAATCAATAACAATCACTAAAGGTTTCATTAGATTAATAATTTACACTCATGTAATGGGATTGATTTAGTTATTGTGGATGCAGTTGAAATTGTTTCAGCTGCACTTATACAGTTTTAATTTAATTTAATGAATTAATGGATGAAACTAATTCCTCAGAGTGTTATTTAAATTGATTTAAATACGTCTATGCTGAATTGGAAATGAAAGTAGTTTAATTAATTTAGAACACTACAGCAACATAACTCACACGTACAGCCATAGCAGATATTTCTGTGTACTTGGAAGCGATGTAGCATCAATTCCAGGTACGGTACTGTTTCAAACTTTGAGCATGACCACAGGAACAGGCAGATTCTTTCATTCTAAAGACATCCTACACAGAATATTATCAAGCAGATTTCAAAATAATCAGAGACTCTGGTATAGAAATGGTGACCAAGATGTGAGTACTGCATAGATGACAGCAGTTGTTCACTAAGGACTGAATCCATTCATCTGCAATGACTGTATCCACTGCTGATCTAGTAAGCTTAACCACCTACACAGGCCTTTTGCTGTCTGTGAAGTAATCAATGCACAATTCTTCCGTTATTGCTGCATTAGCTGTAGAGTTGGAAATTTCATCTGCCTCTTAGCAATGGAAATTGGAATCTCGAGAACAGATTTGTGCTTCTAATTTAACACTTGATTCCTGTGTTCTGCTAGACTACTGCATCAAGTGAGCAGTTCCTACAAAGAAATGAAGTAGAAATAAAAGCCAGTGAACTTTAGCACAAGAAGGTGAGGAGTTTTGTCTCTGTAGCTGGAAATGGACAGAGATGCCTGCTTGTTCTCCCCACCCTGGAGTTAATAATAGCTCCATGGGTACATTGCTAATATAAGTGAATCTCATGGTGTCCCGAAGTTGGGTTTAGTTGATGCTGCTTGATATTATGTCCCCCTTCTCTGAGGTGTGCTTGGATCATTTGTACCCTTCATTAGAGGGGCCCGTTTGATTCCTCAAGAGCTTTTTATGCATACTGCTCTCAAATATGGTGTCAATTCGAGCAGCCCTTTGCTCCCTTCCCTCCCCTTGTCCTTGCCATTTCTTCATTTATGTGCAACAAATTAATGCAACTCTGCTACTCTCTTCTTGAAGTACAATAGCTATTGCTTGTTTAGGTGTGAAAGACTACCTAATACACGCTAATAAAGCCAAATCTCTGTATTTATATTCATAGAACTGTCTATTAATACCTATGTGAGTAGTGCTACTTTACTACAGCAAAGGGATGAGCTTCCTTGCAGTATTGTTGATGAACTGCTGGTATCCTTAGGATACCAAGGAAATTTCAGTTAAGTAACACTATCTAAACTTGCCAACAGAAAAGTGAAATACTGGTAGTAAGACTGGTCTTTTCAACCAAGACAATTTGCCAATGGCTACACAGAAAGTTTACAGATATGACAGAATGAGCCCTGATGGAAGAACATGCCAGTGGGACCCACAAAGGCTCTAAACATTTTATGATATATGCCAACTCCATTTAGATTTTCTTTTGAAAAAAAAAAAAAGGGAGGACAAGTGGATGCAGCAGGCTGATGGTGTGCTGGATTTGTACTTTATGTAAAAGAAGGGATTTTGTGATGGGTATGTTTGAGGGCATTTACCACCCACATTCAAGAAACAGTTCTGACTGCATTCACTTTTCAAAGATAAGCCAAAATTGTTCTCTGAGGAAAGGTACATGGCTGCAGACAGTGATGTAAAATTTAGACTATGCATGTGTCATATGTTTGTGAAACTACCGAACTAGAGAGTGGAATTTTCAGAAGATTGAAATACGCACAAAATATTTCATTTTGTGTCCGTTGAGTCAAAGAGTGTTATTTCCACTCCATTTTTTCCAATGTAAAGTCACCGAGAAACAAGGTACGGCTAGTTTCAGAATGCATCCCCTTGAGATGAGCGTGGGGTGAGCTATAAAGTGTGAAGGGAGTAAACATCCTCTGGTGGTTGTTTCCAGCAGGGAAATAGAGACAGGGGCAGAGATTCTTCTGCACAGGTGGGAGCTGGAGCTGATGGACTAGTGCTGGGTGAGCTCATCTACTTCTGTTTCTGCTTTTACTCTACTTTTGGTTGCCGGACTTCTTACATTTATCACTAATGTATGTGAATTCAAAAATTAAAATTCTTGCCAAAAGGCAAGATGTCACTCTGAAAAGTACCTTCCTTTGGATCTGTCGGTTGATGACTGAGTAGTGGGTGATTTTTTTCTAGGTCATTTTAGCACATGAGGCAAAGCTTGTGCTGATGTGTGATAGCTGATTACTTGCTGATTACTTTTTGACCTGTGACATTTTATCAGCTAGAAGACTGAAGTTGAGTATCCAAGAGGTACAAGACATTAATTGTCTATATGGCATATTGAGGGAGAAGATTTTTAAAAAGCAAGAAGACAATCAAGGGCTAAGAAAATGTTCTCTGACATGAGACAGTATGGAGAGACAGATTCTAAATTTAGGTAGGTAATAAAATAATGCTTGCAGCAATAACACTGAAACATCGAGAAGTGATTAAACAGACTGTAAAACAGAAGGAGCCACCTTTCAAAAGCAGCCCTGATCCTAGCTGCCGTACAGGGAGAACTGTACCTGTAGAGCGCATCCTCCTTGACAAGAACATCTACTGTGCTGAAAATGGGATGCAAAAAGCGACTGGTCCCCCTCTGCCCAACACATACAGTGCTGCCTGTGTGTATGGGTACCATTTACACACGCTGTGTAGGTGGTGATAGTGAGGGCTGCGTGCTGCTCGGTGTGGTCAGGCCACAAGTGCACAAAGAGGGGACCCTCTGCTCTTGGGCTGTAGACAGCTTCACCTGTGGCCCTTGTCTTTCAGGTGCCTGCTCAGGCCTCAGAAGCATGCTACGCTTTTACTTCATCTCCTACCCCTACGAGAAAAGGCAAGGACTAAAGCAAAAGAAAGCCTGGGAGAAAAAATGGTCTTCCTATATTGTAAATCTGACTTGTGTTGAGCAGTGCAAAAGTACCTGCTGAAAACATGCCAAGAAGTACTTCCTTGCAGCAAGTCCATCTTAGGTACACAAAAATGATTGAAATCCCATTTACAAACAATTATACTGAAGGCTCTCCTAAAGGAGAACCATTATGCAAACCAAGACATACCACACATTCCTGGCATTCTCCCTGCCTTAGTACTACCACCAGCAGTCACTGGGAGCTTTGGGAAGGAGTGAGAGGAGCTGGACAGGGCTGGGTTTCAGTCAGTGGCATACTTTGTGCAAGACTTCCTATCAAGAAAGCAGCACGTCAAGAAATGTCTCCTAGAACAGTAGAATTGTTGTTACCAGCCTGCCAAAAAGAGTCCTAGTAAGGCAAGGTAAACAAGTCCAGTGAAAGCAGAAAGATGACTTTTGCTTTCCTTTTATTATTCCCATAGGAAAGGGTGGAGTTGTGGGAATAATAGTCCATGTTCCCTTTAACATTTAGAGACAAGGTGATCCCACTAGCAGAATAAATATCCTGCGTCCCATCAATGTCCTGCAGTTTGTATTTCAGCATGATTTCAGAAGTGGAAACTTTTAATTGAAATTTAAGTCATTGCAGGTATTTCTATGGTCTTCGTATAAGAGAATAAATAGCAGGGAGCTCAGTTGCAAGAAGCATTTCATAATCTTTAGTTTCCGAGTGAGGTGCTTAATATGGTTTGAAGTTTTGAAACAGATTATAGAAGTAACGTTGTGCCTTAATTAATTACAGTTATGATCTCTAGACACTGTGGTAGACGTAAATGAGGTTTAGGTGACAGCTATGGAATTTGAAGGACTTGTCCACTGCTTTATTTATCTGACACCTAAGACTGTCTTCCAGGATTAGCAGTTTCCCATAGTGCTGCAGACTTTTTGCTTGGATTTGCATTGCAATTGGCTGCAGAGAGGTTCGTAGCGTAGGGCCCGCTGGCATATGCTACATCTCTTCTGCCTGCCAGGGAGATCCTGTCAGTAGCGGCGATGCAGATGTTTGAACCATCAGTGTTTAAATCAAATTCAAAAATGTAAAAAATGGAAGGGGGCAAATTAACTGCCATAGCTTTCAGTACAACTCGGAGAGTGTTGGAAGGGAGTTTGTTCCGCTCTCTGTGCGAGCGACCCGCTGCTACAGGCACAGCTGCACAGGTCAGTGGGGAAAGGCTGCTGTGCTATTCATGGCCTGGTTCCTGTAGTCCCCTCAAAGCAGGTCTGTATCTTAGAACAGGACAAGCAAAATTTTTCACTGATGCTTGCTTTTTGTTCCTTTAGTTATTTGATTCTCCTGAGTCGAAGCCCCCTTTCAGTTTGCAGACACCTCCCACCGGTGTTCTGTAGGCACACAAAAGAAGAGAGTTTTTGGGAAGGCACTGGCTGCTCACATGGTGATGCTCTAGCAAAAAGCTTTATGCTTTCTAGTCTTACATAGAAAGCGTAATATGAATTCCTGTCATATAAACCATAGAATGTTATATATGCTAGGGTAACATTTTGAGCTTTCTCTAAATTTGTATGGCTTTCTTTCAGTATGCTTTCAAGTGTAAAATATGGAAGAGAGGCTTTGTACCCTTCATTTGTTTTTTTTGGGAACCAATTTTTACGTTATTTGTTTGTTTCTGAGAAAACTACAAAGGAACATGTGAGAACAGTCTTATGGTGCACTGCAGCTAGCTGGAAGAAAAATTAGCTAGTGTCTGCAGCACTCTCGGTTCATTTTTTCTATGATTTGTCTTTCATTTGATTTGATTTCTTTTTCATTTCATTTGATTTGATTGTTTTCTTTGATTTGTCTTTCAGATGATTGCTCCTCTTGTAGAATTACTCTGTAGTTTTCATGAAGGAATCCTAAGAACTAACACCATTCTGCTCACACAGTGGCTTCCTTGCTGAACAGTCTCGGCATTTGGAGCCTTGCCAGTTGTTTGGCCACTGGAGGAAGAAGTCATGATCGGGGCTGTAGTGTACTTTTTGAAGGTGACTTCAGTACCTACCAGTCAGTCGTCTTTATTTTGTACAAATATAGCCACACATGATAAATATATAATCTCCTTCAGCCCAAGTATCAGTAACTTAGGAAAAACTCCATAAAAATCAACATAGATACAGAATCTGAGAAAGCAAGCTCCCTTTTTTGTATGAAACCAACTTGCCTCATCAACAGCAAAGTCTTCAGAGACTGAAAAGTAGCTGTACATTAAGGAAAACACTAATGAAACTGTTACACACTAATGAAACTGAGTGTTACAGTGCCATCTAGCAATTTCCAGCTTACCCATGGTTACTCTTATTTGCATGGGTAGCATTAAAAGACTTCAGCTGGTGATAGGGTCTAATTATGTTAAGGTCTCTAGTTGTTTGTATATATAGTAAGAGGTCCTGCCGGAAGAGTTTACACTGTTAAATATAAAAGACAAGGAACAGAAGGGAACATGCTAACAGGTGTTCCCCAGGGCAGTGAGAAAGGTAGGAGTGGCAACTGTCTTCTGACCCCCAGGCCAGCAGTCTGTACACTAAATGATGAATTCCCAGGAAAAAAGTTTAAAGAGGGTGGTTTTTGTTTGTTTGTTTGTTTGTTTGTTTGTTTTTTAAAGGGGAAGTACACAAAACTCGAAAATGTTCCTAGCCATTTATTTTAGACAGCTTGAGGTAGAATGTCTCTGGCCTTCCCGATGCACCTCCTAGACCTTAACTCCTGATGATTTATGTGTGCACTATGGAATATACATTAACAGCAAAAAAGCAGTTATGGACCTCAAGTCCTTCAAAAAAATAATCAAAGAATCGTCAAGGCAAGCAAATTAGCAATTTTTTAGCTAGCGGGCCTAATTAGTGTTCAGTTTGATAATGTGATGTGGTTGCTTGAAAATATTAATGGAGTGATTAAGGTTTTGGTAGGTTTAGGAACATCATGTACTTGTACAACAGCACCAGAAACACTTTATGCTATGTAGGACACAGAGATGTTAGATTATTTTTAAAGGATGACAAATAGAAATTTTCTACCAGAGAATGTGAAACTCTTTAAAATCTGATGATACATTGGACTGAAATATTTTGAAATACATTGTTAATATAAATTATCATTTCTTGCTCAGAAGCTGGAATGACCATGGTCTTTTAAATACGTGCCAGAGCAGACAGTGTCTAGGTTGAGCTTCGATGGAGCATTAGAAAAGTCCTCCAGATGGCAGAATAACTATTTGAATGTATGTACAGTAGATGGGGATATAGTTTTATCCCTCACAAATAAACATTCCTATTTTGGGATACAGCTGATGCAGTAGCTCTTTGATTTTTATTTGAAAGCAATTTTGTCATGAGCCCGAGGGAATTGCACAGTTTGAGTAATATTCGCTTGTTACGTTTGGGTGCTGGCTGAGTACCCTACCTTTTTTCTATTCTTAAATAACTAAAATTTGGAATCAAAATTATTTGGATGTGGAGTGGCTTGGATATGTAATTAACAGTACAAAGAAGACGGATATATTAGGAGTTTGTGGGATGCTTCCAGGGTCACATTTCACATTCTATTTGTTACAGCATGGCAACATTGGAAGGAAAGCTTCAAAATTAAATAGACCATATAACAAATGCTGTTTTGACATTTACCTATTACTTAGTGCACAGTAATTGCAAAAAAGAAATCACTCTGCTCGCCCCTCAGAGATCTCGCCTGCTTAATACCCACTTGATGAATTCTGTGTGGAATCATAAATTTGAGACAGAATTCCATCTTCATGTGTTTGCATTTTTCCTGCACCTAGCATTTATCTCGGCTTCTTCAGGACACATCTCTGCAGAATGCATATTCTCTCTCTGTTGTCAGGATTTCTCGTTCATTATCTGGTAATATAGACTTAAATTTAAATAGTGGAGGTTATATCAAGAAATTATTAAATATACTTCAAGTTTCTTCCATTTAATTTTTGCTGCTGGAAACAGCAGAAAAAAAAATGAGAATTTTATAACTCCCCAGGCCCTTGCAGATGTGCTGCAGGTAAGTGGTAGTCCACACACAGCAGAATGAGAGCATAAAATGCATACTCCTTCATCTGGGGAGAGGCAGCAGATAGATGGTTGCATCCCTCTGCTATTGTTTCTCAGCCCTGCATGACGGTAAATGATTTCTAAAGCAGCATTTTGATAAATAAACGATGAAATACTCTTGAAAGATGCTTGTTCAGAGTTCTCCCTTGTTTAAGTAGAGGAGTTGCTCTGAGAGACATTTTGACACATCTGGATGCACAGCATGTTAGCTGAAGGCAAACAGACATTGCAGTGATAAGGGACAGCTGGGCCCTGCTGGCTCAGCACACTGGGGGCTTGCACAAAAATGCTGACACTGCATCATGACCGCAGTTCCCAGGTGATCACTCCACTGCCTGTGACATTAGAAATCAGCAGAAAGTTGGCTGAGAAGTCATTCATGCAAACGTGGAGAGAGAGAAAGCAAAAGAGAAACCGCAGTTGGCTCTGGGGAGAGGAGGCAAATTGCTAAGTTTCCCCGTTACAGGAGTTTTAGCTAGTTCATTCATCAAATAAAGGTAGAGGTAGATTCAGAGTGAGTTGTATGGCTGAACAAACACTATACCCCAACATCAAGAAATACCAAAAAGGTACTTGAACAGTTCCAAAGGAAAGTTCTAAATTGCAGTTCTCTTTTGAGAAAAATAAGGGTCTGGCAAAGGAAGGCTATTCATTTAAATGTTTACTACAGAGAGGTGCTACCGTAATGGTTAAAAAGGTATTGGCTTTTATTACCCTATGTAGTGAGATTATTTAGTAAGAGATTATGTAGTAAGATAAAAATCTACAGTATAGAATATCTCAAAAATAAAACTAGAACTCAAATAGTAAATAGTTAAAATTTTTAAACTCGGTGAGAATGTATTCTTTCATTTCAAAGTGTTTGATTTTAGAAATGGAGCTAAATGGTGTAAATACTACATTAATTGTATGATTTACCTCAATGTAAATGAGATTATTTAACCATGGAAACCTCCATAAATGGAGATTATGTGGAATAATAATTCAATATTTATTGGATATAACATTTGGAAGTTAGGAAATAAGATACTTGTGAAGAAAACAGGAAAAACCTTTTAAACTATTTTGAAATGTATTAGCTTAGAAAATATTGTTGTAGATGCAGAACAGGAAAGCTAATTCTTCTGCTTAGAATTCTTGAATATTTATTTTAAGTGTTCAATTTAAAATGCAAAACTCAGACATTTCAGTTATTATTCTATGGAGTTTTAACTTGTCCTTAGTCGTCAGCATAAGCACAAATGACAGACGCAGAACAGGCTGCAGAGCTCTAGCAAAGGATAAAAGGCACGGGAGGGGAACGAGTTAAACCCTGTTTAGATAAGTTGGAAATATTCGGGTTGGCAGGTCCCGATGGAATTCATCCTGGACTACTTACAGAAGTAGCTGAAGCAGTCTCTGAAGCATTAGCAATTATCTCTGAAAACCCGTGGAGGATGAGGGGGAGAGATCCCAGTGGACTGGAGATGCACGTAGTATAATAATACATCTCTTTAAACAGGAGAAGAGCTGAGGCATTAAAGATAAAGGAGCATTGCTGGAATCTGCAGGATTCTAGGTTAACTTGTTTAACAATCAGTTTATAAACTTCGTGAGGACAGTAAGGTGGTAAACACCTCGTCTGTACCTTTGTGATGTACAACCGATAACCAACTTACTTTTTTCAACAGGTAAACAGCCTGTTCCCAGTGCTGTTATCTGTCTGCCTTTAGCTTTGAGCACAACTCCATTGGCCAAAATACAACATTTTGATTTGCAATCTATGCTGGTAGAAGTAGAAATCGAAATCCAGTGTAAAAGTGTTCCAAAGCACATAGCCAGTACACTGCCATACAGCCGGTTGCTGTCAGAAAGGCTGAGCAGTGCAGATGGGGTTCTCGGGGTGTTTATCCTGCCTCCTTCGTGTGGTTATAACGAAAGGTTGTATGAGGGAGCAGAGCATGCTTCCAAAATGCCTGGATGACACCAAACTGAAACTGCTTCTACGTGCTTGAAAGGCAGGTTGGAATTTGGAACGATCTTGAATAATTGAAGAAATGGCCTGAGATCAGCACGTTGTAATTCAGTGAGGTCAGAAGCAGGGCACAGGATCAGAGATATAAAGGGCTCTGTTTCTAGCAAAAATGACAGACACAGGTCAGTGCAAAATCCATCGGTTTGTCTTAAACCCCTTTCTATTTCATTTAAGCTGTCATGAGCTACACTTTGTGCCGAGGTGCACGCGCACAGGCCGTGGTGGAGAGAGTTTTGAAAACACATCTGACAAACACCTGTAGGGGATGCAGTTGTGTTTATCCCGACTCACCGGGTGGGAAGGGGCTAAATCCCCCAGGATTTTAAAGAGATAAAGAGGCATGGGCTTGGCCTGGAGGAAGGGCCCTTGGGGCTGCCAGCTGAGCCCTACCCAGCTAGCTGGTCTCTCCAAGTCCCTTACAACTTGTCGTTCTGTGGCCCTCTGATTAGTGAAATGTCTTATTCTGTTGTCAGACGTACAGGCTAAACCAGCAAGGCCTATGTAAACTTCTGTCTTTATGGTTCATTGACTGAAAGAACTATTATGGTCTGCTGCTTTCCTGTGGGTGACAATGGCAGGGCTGCTCACTACTTGGTAGGGAAAACTAAAAGACTACTACAGCAGTCCATGCCATAAGCTGGTGGGAACAGCTGAATGCGTTTCAAATCACGGGGGCCAACCTCCATAGGCTAGCAGCAGTCCTGTGTGTTTAGTATCCAGGCGGCTGTGTAGATAAGCCATCAAAGGGCAGGCTTATCCTTGCAGGTTTTTTGGTTATATGAGACTAAAATATGTGCGTTGAACTCCCTCATGTGAGTGATGTGAATATCATGTCTTCTGTGTCTAGCTGTAATATAGAAATATTCCTTGCTACCAGCGTGGCAAGCAGGCATTTCAAGCAAGGAGTAGGAAGAAGCCTTTTCCTAAGTGATAGCAAACCTTTTTTAATCATCCAGTGCTTACAGTAAACGTGTTAGGGTGCTTGTATTCAAACTTCCAGCACAGAATATTTTGAGGAGGGGGTGAATATCTTCAGAGATGGCAGGCTAAGGGGCTGGGTGAAGCTCTTAGTGAGGGGCTTGGTCACAGCATGTGGAAATACTGCACCTCCCTAGGACAGTGAGCCTTCCCAGCCATGTACTATTTAAAGCAAAAGGGCTTTTAGTTTAGAGTAGGCAGAGCAATTAGGATTCCCCTAGAGGGAGGTATGTAATTATTTTGGAAAATGAAAAGCATGGTCAAGAAGTCCCTTTGCATGCTGAGCTGTTTTCCCTGGCGTTGAGAGGATTTTCCAGTGTTTGTTTTATAGCCTTTGATACCAGGTGTTGCTAGTTCCTGGCTCATCTCCCTCTAGGGGGTCAAAAATCCTGCAGAAATGGAGACGACCTCTCACAAGTCAATGTTAATAGCATTGATAATAGTAGCAAATATGCTATGTAGCTAGGAGAATACAGCAGCAAAAGTCTTTTAATTCCTACATGTTGATGTGTGGGGATGCACCATCCCTTTCACTGGCTTGTTGGGGTTTTGCTCAGAGTTAGTCCCAGCAGTGGAAGTGTTAGTGATCTGTTGAGGTGCTCATTTTGTTACTGCTGAGAAATAAGATCGTGATAAGCAAAAACATTTCCTGGAAAGAGATGGCATATCAAAGTGGAGGTCGAAGAGAATTTCTTTCTCAAATGATGTACCTGAAGTGCCAGCATAGAGGATAGTTGCCTGATAGGCGTTTGCTCCTGGGGTGTTACAGAGGTCTCAGTTCAAACACTGCAGGTGAGCTGGAGCCTTGCAAACTGCAACACCGAGCTCCAGGTGGAAAACCTCCCCTGCTCCCCGGCCAGCGTGAGGCTGCTGGTGCACAGCGCTGGAAGCCCCCTCGCGCCCTGTGCCTGCTCCAGGACCTGGCCACCCCTGCCTCACGGGTAGTGGCAGGCCGTGCTTGTCCACCTTTCTGGATATTTTGTCCCATTGTAGATCCACCAGCCCTGGGGAAGGACCGAGCAGAGAGGACCCTGCTGCGACTCGCAGTGTAGGCACCGGGGCGAGGTCCTTGGGACTTGCTGTCCCAAGCAAGTGCTCCAGCGAAGGCAGTGCTGTGACCTGCGTCCTGGCTGGCCCCAGAAGCTAGGAGAGAAGCCCGTGTTATGCATTGTCTGTGGCTGCAGAGCCCAGCTGCCGGGTCAGCTGAGGAAGCAAGTGTTTCCTGGGCTGAGTGCCTCGGTGCCGGTGCTCGCGTGATGCGGTGACAGCCAGTGAGGGCAGCGGTGCTGGGCGGCCAGCATGGGCACGCATGGCCTCGAGGAAGGAAAGCCGTTATATTCATCATTTCCCACTGCATTTGCAGAGCCAAAAAGTGGTTTGTAGTAATAAGGCACAAGCTTCCACAGAGCCCCAGAAGATACCTGTGTGTAGTTAACTGAGTCTGCAGAGCAACTTCTCTTGGGTGCACTGAGACATCTCGGATGGAAGCAATCTGAGTAGCAGGATATCCATGTGGTAATGACTCACCTAAAGAAATCTGCCTAATTCTGCTGGATGCAGAATTTTATTTTCATTTCATGTGAGCAGATGCCTCTGATTACCCTGTCTGGGAGTAATTGCTCACTGGGAAGGGGGGCTCGGGGCACTTACCAGGGTCCCAGCAACTCAGAGAAAGGAGCTAGTGGACAACTTGGGAAAGAAAATGAGTGGCTAGAAGTGAGAAAGAAGGCTGTATTCTGGAGAAGAGATTTGGAAGATGACAGAGCCAAACAGCAGGAATGCTGAAGTGGAGAGAAAATCAAGTAGGCACCTTTCTACTGACCACAAGCCCACAGCTGTCAAAAGCAGGCTGCGTACTCCCCCATTGCTTCCCCATGGTGACAGATGTCCTACTTTTGCAATTCAGAAGTGTGGTCTCGCTAACTTATGAATTATACAAGGGAAAAAAACACAAAAATCTCTTCACCCATCACTGAAAAGAAGCTACCTCTAGGCTGCAACATTGTCACTGTTTAATGGTGCAGGACAACTCTATAGAGCACTTATGACTTCAGGAAAATGTTAAGCATGAGATAGCTGTTCATTTTCCAAAAATGACCTGGCTCCTAACACTCTGCATTGCATGCATGGGAACACAGACCATGTATGCATTGTTTTACGTGGCCATGCATTTTCAAGGCATTTTATGCTTAATTTGATTGAAAACTACCTTAGTGGCCTCTCCTGCGTAGACCTGAGGGAAAAACTGACTTAGTGTCATTACTGTGAGCAATTATAAGAATGCCTGCACCTTCTCCCTGCTGATCTTTTGTACAGATAGCCAAGCACATCCTTAGCAGTTTGAACAGACCAGTGAACTTCTTTTCCAACAGTTCTGACCGAAAAAAATATATTTGCTATATTTTATGAAAATTTAAAATCTTTGGGGCAAATGGGATGCTTTTGCAAAATGTGTACTTTGTAGTGGGTTTTGTTTTGCTTTGTTTTGTTTTTGAATTATTTATGTCTTCATCTGCAAACAATAGCAGCAGCATTCATACTCAGGAAATAAATTGTTCAGTAAAACATGGCCTGAATTAGTTGTCTGCAGAATAAACTTTCCCCACTCAGAAGGAGGTAAAAATACTGTTACAAAAGAAGTTCAGAGAAAATATTTGAACAGAGAAAAGTACATAGGAGTGGCAGACCAACCCTGGAAAATAGCGCAGTACTAGTTTCTAGCAATACACCAAAAACTTGGCAAACATTCAGATCTTGTGGTTTGAACTTGGGTGGAAATGATATTTTAATGTAACTGCTTTTTCCACTTACATAAAAAGTAGCAAATAATGTTTTAAAAGGAAAAGATGGATCAAACCCAGGTCATTGAACAAAGTGAAAAGCTTTAGACTTCCTTTACTTGCTTTCATTCTAGCTGATGCATATCGATTCACACGTATGGAAATAATTAATTCATCCTTTTTTCTCTGGCCTGCAGAAGCATTTTTATTTTAAGTATTCCAGTACATAAGTAGCAGAAGGTTTGGATGGGCTCCTCTCCCCTCTGGCCCCTACCCTGTCCCCTCCCCTTCCTCTCTCTGTGACACAGTCCCCATTTACATACCCACATCCCACACAGTTCCACAAACATGGCTTTTTGGACCAGAGCAGTCTGGAGGCTGTGCTGACTGTGCCATAGGCCAGCGTTTCCAGAACTGCTGAATTGCTACATTCGCTTTCCATTTGCTGTGTAAGTGCTATGAAATTACTGCTTTGCCCCTTCCTTCGCGTTCTCTTGAAGTTAAATGCTACACAAGGTTTCCTGCAACCCTAGCAAGGATTTCCTTGCACAAGGCCTGGTGGGAAGTTGAAACAGTTTGCAGACACCATTTACAGGATGAGGTGATGGCACAGCTGTAGGACTAAATGGAGGTGCCAGGCACTAACTGGTTCACGGCTCAGCTGCTTGCTACACGTGCAAGGTGGACGGGGAGAATTATCCTTGCAGCTTGTCTAGTGTAAAGTTTATTTCCAGTAGTCAGATGGTCTCACTAAACGTCTCTCTGTGATGTACATCGTGTAATAGATCAAAAGACCTGCAAAATACTTCATTTCAGAGGTTTAAGTTTCACCATTTCATCTGAAGATGAATTGTGTTAGAAGTCTTGGTCTCTGGTTCTGTCCAAGCAAACACGTCTGTATAATGCAGTGACTGTATATAACTGGAGGCACGGTCACCGCCAGCTGTCTTTTGGAGCTTCTGATAAAGATTTGATCAGGACAGCCAGCCTTCAGATCCCTTTCTGTGTAGGTGCTGTACTTGAATGACCTTAGAGGAAAAAAAAAATCCTGTCTTTAAATGTTCTCAAAGTATGAACTTTTCACTCTAATTCCTTCAATGAACTTATAACAAAAATAACCTGCCATTCTGTAAGGTTACTGGTGCGGAGAATTGTTGCTGGATTTCAGCTGACTTACAGAATTCCCTCTCCTCCCCTCCTGCTCAGAGCACATGGTATTTCTCATAGCAGAGCGGGCTCAGGCTGGTTTGAAATGCAAAGCTGTGTGGGTACACATGTGCATATGAAAGCAGGAATGCTTACTTGCCAAGGGATGGAGATGCATGACAGAACGAATGTGCATTTTTAGTATATCATCACTTCTGCTACAGCAAGTCAATCTGTAGTACCTAAAACGTAAATGTCCTTCTCAGGAAACCAAGCAGTGCAAGTGTCTCCCACCTCTGAAGCCTCTGTCCTGCAAACCATGCTGACGCCCTCAGAGCTTCCTCCAGAGCACCCCCCACTTCTTCTCCTCTGCATGCAGTGCCACACAGTAACCAACAAGTTGCCCAGAAGCTGTTGTACATATTCCAGTCATCAAAACATAAAAATTCAGCTTCTGCTATATTAACATTTGCATATTTGCAGAATGCTTTCTCAGGGCTTTGGCCTGTCTGGCATGGAGAAGGATGAGCTGCTGCACTTCTTTCCTGAGCATTTCTTTCTGCAGACTTCTGCTATAGGATTACAAGCTGGCAGAATAATGCCTGACAGGAATTGATAAAGGATTGCAACATGAATCCCTGCAGGGCACATTGGGGCAAGTTTGTTATAGGAACAGTCTTCCTCTGTTTACATGAACAAAAGCTGGGTTTGACAGTTTCACTGATCAGCAGCTTTGGGAGTGTGTGAACTCTCTGTTACTCAGTGTTGCTTTTTCTACATTTTTCTCTATGGGAGCAGCAATCTCACTTTTGAAACTGTTCCTTTTCCGAGTGTGCTCACCCTGATCCTCACTGCTACACGGTACTTTCCAATGCAATTTTATATCACTTAATTTGATCACCAATGTAATTAAATGTAATTTGCCTTGTACATTGAGTTATGAATGAGAGCAAGTGAAGAAGATGAATGTTGTGGAAAATGTGTGTGGTGATCGTAGCTTGGTTTTCTTATACTTTCTGCTGAGATTTATTTCCAGTTATTAGGTAATGATGCATTTAAAATGAAGCTGTGCTGGGGCTGAAAGCAGGCTCCCCAGGCTGGAGCTGAGACAGGCACAATTCTGATGGTGATGGCTGCTGGGATTCTGTTTCAGCCTCGCTGTCCTCATCAGCCTTGCTTAGGGGAGCTGATACGTTTCATTCACGCAGCTTCTCACCATTCAGTGAGGCTGACAAATCCCTGCATCCAATTTCGTGTTGAAAGAGTGCACATTATTTTCCAGAGATCTCAGTCCAGGATTCTGCAGAGGCTCAGCGCTGAGGTTATTTTGCTCATGCTATTCATGGGCATCCCGTGCAAACAAGGGAAGAGACACTCATGTTTACAGGGTGCTTTCTGCCCACCCGAACAGCCCCACTTCATAGCAGTGCTCCAGAGAGCTCCTGGCCCCAGAGGCCAGAAGCAGAGCACGTCCTCAGCCCCCTCTGCTCTGCTCCCTCTGGCCAGTGGCAGAATTCACATGAGGGTTTCCAGCTCAGAGCAGGCGGAAGCGTTTTCTCTCTGAGAGTCAAATGGTGAGCATACAAATTAATTTATGATCGTTACTGTGCAGTCTTGACAGCCCGCTGACTCACGACACAGGAATACAGCTGTGGAAGGTCTCATCGTGGTTTGACACTGGTTGAAGTGCACTGGCATCACTGGAGTCATGTTGCATTTACGCCAAGACAAACATAGTTTGATGGAGGCCCACAGAGAAGGCAGACTGAGTGGTGAATTCTGCATCGCCACTGACATCATCAGAAAGATTCTGGTTCTTCATCCAATTTTCAGGATTACTCAGATCATCCTGACTTGTCTAAACTCAGAGGAGAAACTCTTTTTGATACCTGATATCTTAAGTGACTGTCAAGATAAGAATGTGGAGAGGAGCAGGGGTTTTGATTTTATACTTTGATTTTAAAAACATCTGAAAGACTCCTTAAACATACAAATACTGCTTCATTGCATATTCTTTGTTAGAGATTTTGTACTTCTGCTGTAGCACTGGGCAGGAAGAAATATAATCACAATTTAATGTGATTTTTCATCCATTTCCCCTTCTTCTCTTTCCCTTGCTTTTCCTTTCTATTCCTTTTCATTCCTTTCTTCCCAGTTCAGGGTGTGACTCTTCACAAAATTATCATCTCTGACAGATAGAAAACAATTCTGTGACAGTGCAAAATTGGAGGGCTAGCTCAGCTATTCCCGATCTGTGCTCTAAAAATAATAATTTTCCTAACCATACACTGGGAAGATTTGCATCAGGATTAATGGGAAGCACAGCAGCATTTTCTGTAGTAGCTTGGTCAAACTTTAAGTCCAAATTAGAAAGGACTTTAATCTATCACTCAGCTTCTTGTTATTTGCTTTTCCTGTTACACCCGCTTCCGTCCCTTGGAATTATGATTAAACAAAGAAGTAGCAGAATCAGTTATGGCCAGAGCTTCTTATGTGCCCCTTCTCTTGCTTGACTTCCTCTCATTTGTTGCTGGCAGTCTCAGCGAAACAATTGTAACAGAAAGTGGCTTCAGTTACATGCCTTTGAAAAATGCCTGCTGCTTCTAAAACGTTTCATTGCGAGTGCAAAATCTGTAAGCCCCGCTTCTGCTGTGCAGGGGCTCTGATTTTGAGCAGCCTGACTGTGCTGGGATGGAGAAAAAGCTGCAGCCATGGAATTGCCACCTCAAATCACCGGCATCAGAGATTGGGTTCACAACCATTCATCTCCCTATGTTCACAACCTTCATCTCCCTACGAGGGGTGTCTGACATGTCCAAGTGAGTGCTTACGCTCCATACCTGCACAACATTTCTTTTCATGGCCAGTATAAGTCATCTGCAACATACACATGGCCTTTTGTAATAAAGCTGTACATCCACATCTCTGAGGTGTCTTTGTGGAAGAAAAGTTTTATTCTCTTCCTAGTGCCCATTGCTGTAAAGAGATACACAGCACATCTGAATAGGTGGTACAGCCATAAACTGCACTGTGATTTCCAGGTAACTCCCCCAGGGCTCTGAAGTGCTTGTTGGATAGCTCTGCAGCCCGTCTGCTCCAGGCTCCGTTCATTCCCTGGTCTGCACACGTGGAGAGGGAGACGAAGAAGCCAGCAGAGGAGCCATCCGTTCAGCCAGCATTGCCCAGTGTCTGGCTCTCTAGGCACAGCCCAACCCACGGTGCTGCTCAGATGCAGAAGCAATTTCTTACAAAGGACAGGAAATTGCAGAGGTCAGGAGAACTGTGTGTTCAGAAGACAGAGCCACACGTTGTAAAGGGGCAGAGGGTACAAACAGCAGGCGTTGTTATAAAACAGGAGCCCTCGTGCAAAGCTTTCACTGACAAACACAAGTTAATGTCTCTTAAAAGTTCCCTTCACTTCACTGGAGGAAATATGTTGTTGTTCTTTGTTGACAAAACGTTTAAATACAGTGCAGTAGCATAGCCACTGGTTTCACCCAAGAACTAAATGGCAAGAAGACCCCAAACTAGAATGTGGTTCCTGGTGCTTTTAAGACTAGTACACATCCACTACAGCATCAGGGGAGCGAGCACTTCAGCATGGAAGTGGCCGTGCTGCGTACAGAAACAGATGTGTTTGCAGACACACGTTTAGGGAGCTGTTTTGAAAATGTGATTAAGAGGCTAAGAGGAAATCGTGCGCCTTTATGAATGGTCTGCTTTGACAGTTTCATACCTCTGAAGTCTTTCTTCTTTTCTGCTGAGCTTATTAGGATTTCATATAAACTAGTGTCATCATTTAACTTATAGGATATTCATTCTCTTTAGAGAATTATGCTCTTGAAGCATGTTCTGATCAGATGGTATTAATGCTATTGTGTTGAGTATTAGCAGTAGAATGTGTGTGGGGTTTGGGGTGTGTGAAAAGGAGTCAGACTTTAAATGCCAACCCAGACTAAGAGCTATTCTTCCGCCACACACAACCGGAGATTCATCAACTTTGTTGTTTTTTTCAGATTGTGGCTGAAAACTACTCTTTTGTATGTAACTATAAATAGAGAAGACATGCAAGCACTGGTGTAACCTTAGTATGTTTACAATAGGTATTTAGGTAGCTGTCATTTACTTCAGGACTGTAAATTCATCATTAGATATGCAATGAAAATGGGCGAATGGTTTTGTACATGTAAGTCACACAAATTATACAAATCAGGTTTAAAATCAGGTTTTAAGATACCTACTCGATTATATTTTGGAAAGGCTAAGAAAGGCTTTGGTGGTTTGTTTGGTTATTTCATTTTTCATTTTGATATGGAGATTTTGCATTTTCTTATTAGAACAATACTTGAGCTAAATCATAAACAGGAGTATCACCTCTAACTAATCCTTTCTAAATGAGAGCGCGTAAGAAATTGGCTTTGACCTGTCTGATCTGTGAGCATGTGAAATCTGAATTCCAAGTGTTTGCAGCAGAGTTGTTTTGTTTCTTCATTTTGCTGAGCTCATTATTGTGCACCTAGGAAAGGATGTCCTTTACATGCACGCCTACCTACATTAACTCTGCAGTGAGCTGGCTGGCCAGCCAAGGTCAAGGTTAAGGTGAGGAGCGCTTGTGACTGTATAAGATCATTCATTCACACTTCCTGAGCAAACAGGAGGGAGAATCCTTTCCTGCTGCCTGTAGAGGAACTGACTGTGTTAGTAACACACATGGTTAAATTAATTTTCCATTAAGAATAATGGGATTTATACTGTAAGATTTTTACCGTAAGATATTGCAATGAAACCCCTAATAATATGGCAGAGTTGGAATAGAGGGTAATATAAGACTAAATATCTGCAAGAGGCAGATACTGTTCTGTATTTTTTGAAAGTCCTTCATAGTGCTTTTAATTTCACAGGAAAAAAGCCCTCAATAACTGGAAAAAACAATTCGTGGCAGGTCAGGATTCTGGTAAAATTGTACAGTGCTCTCACTTACAAAGGCTACTTTGAGTAGCTTGTAATAGCAGAGCTACTCAGATCATAGCATAGATGAAAGAGGTTATTCCATGGGGAGTATCAAATTTAAACTACTCACCGCTGGTTTGGCTTTTAAAATATGACAAGAGAATCAATGATTGCTGCTGTTAAGGTCTGAGGAAGCCTTTGGCTTATTAACAGTCTAGAAATGAAGAATTTTGAAGTCTCTTCATACCAAGGGACTATTAAGATGAAACAGTAGCTTTAAATTAAGTACCATCATTCCCTCAATTTATCCTGAAGGGGAGAAATAATTAGGCTTGTTTAGCTAAGAGAAATGAAAGAAAGATCAAATTACAGGGAATGTCCCTAAAATGACCCTGTGACAAAGACGAGTTTACTGGGGACTTCGTCTTCTTCAGCATTAGAGCTTCCGAGTCTTTCAAGCATATTCCTTCTTGCTGTTTAAACTGAGAAATGCCAGCCTGTGTCCTAAGTGTGGGTATTTTCCACTTAACAAAGTCAATGAATGCTTCAATAATCACACATTCTCTTTTTTTTTTTCTTTTTTTTTCTTTTTTTTTTTTGTCTAGAGAGGTTGATACAACATTGTAGCAAATATTATGATCTGTAGGTCTTATATACAGGTTGTAGAAAGGCAGCAACTTCTCATGTTGGTAGGGTGATCCTCCTCTGATTCTTCACTTCCAGCTACATCCTGATCTTCCTGTCTGCTCCAGGTAAAATTAACACCCTGCTCTGACAGCCAAATCCATGAAACTGTAAAAATGAAGACTTGGGCATTCTTAGGAATTAATTCCATGTAGTAGATAATATGGTTGTCCTTTTAGTGCAGCAGTGCTTTGCACCTTGCCACAGCAAATGCGTTGAAGTGAAGAAGTGGGAGCGCAGCGTGCAGGCCCTGCTGGCAGCATGGACAAGCTGGAGGCTCTGGGGCTGCTGCGAGCAGCGCGATTTGGACACCAAGGACAAGGAAAGCAGAAGAAATTCTAGGGCAGAGGAAGTAATTAATACAAAAACAAACAAACAACTTGTAAAATGATTTTAATAAAACAGCACAAAACAAACAGAGGGTTTCTGATTTCTCTCGGCTATTTTTGTAGCCATTGTTAAGTTTGTTAAGTGATTCATTTAATTGATCTTTAAGTATGAAATTCACAAAGCCATTTAAAGAAACTGCTATGATAGCTTTTCCAAATTTCCCTGATGAATATTTCCCACTTTCATTAGATTTCTTCTGCTTCTATTTCTAGTTAGGGCATGCAACTCATTCCATATTTAAAGATCATTCGGTAGCATAGCTCCAAGCCAAGCTGTGGCCCTGTTTGAGATGAAATAACTTTGTTGAAAGCTAACACTGGCTAACACTGGGATCAGGCTTTAAAGGAAAATCACTTAAAAGTGAGGTAGTGTAACCCAGGTGAAGGCATTTGAGAAACTTCTTTTATTATTATTATTATTTTTTTTTTGGTCTTGTTGCCTTTTGTGCAGTTTGGCCTCTTTTGATTTTGTTGTTTTTCCTTCCCTATTTAGAAGGTAGGCTGTTTGGGGCAAGCTGGATTCTCACTACATTTTTAGACCTTTCAATAGTAAAAATGCAAATAGCTACATTGGTCTAAAAGCTATATGAGGGGTGGGTATGTTTGAGTAGCTGCAGTGACGGCCCTCCCCTTCGATGGCAAAATAAGTTGGTGATTGTGAAACATGTTGTGTGTTAGATGCTATATGCAGTAATTTACACGTGTTCATGGGGACTCAGTGGTCTTACTTTCTCATTTATATGAGCAAAAGCAAAAGGGAGGAGGATCTGGATATCGATCTGTAGATGGGAAGATGCTGCTTCTTTTACATGTCGCTCTGGTATGTCCAGCTTCTCCAGGTGCCTCTGCAGAGCTGCTGCCTTTCAGCAGCCCCTGAAAACCAGCACTCCCCATTTCTGTCCTTACTGAGGGGATTTCATGCTTCTCTTTCTGTTTATGCTCTCCAGCTGGCAAAATAAGACAGATTGTAGGATCCTCCAAAGCTAATAGTCTTTTGGATATGTACAAAATATTCCTCTCTGGGGGTCCTGGTGTGGCTTCCTGCTTGTTGTTCCAACAATACACATTAAGTGCGCTATGTATATAATTAATTCCTGGCTAACCCAGTTAAGTTAAGCAGACTCCTGTTGCCTTACATTTCTACATCCTGACATTGTTATGTAGTCAGATCTCACCCATCGCCATTACCACACCTCACTGATGAGTTACTCAGTCACGTACACCGGGCAGGTAATTGTAGCATCACAGGAGAACTTAAGGCATTGTAACTTTATGCAACTTCTTTGTAAATTCTTGGACTCTTTCATATTGGACTGTGTGGCTTCTGGGAACCTTGAACAATACCAAACACTGTATATGGGCCTGAGCAACACTCCTCTGAAGCCAGCTCAGGTAACTCCTGCAGTGTTTCTTCAAGTGTCTGGGCAAGTACACGGACATGTGAGTAGCTGTTGTAGCGTACTGGTGGGGAATGAGAGAATGCAGCCCAGCTCCCGGGCAGTAAGGAAGGATGCGTGACTGCTGCAGAGAAAGTTCCACTTAGGTAAACTTTATGCAGTGTGACTGCAAGTCTCACACATTTCTTTTTTGTTAAATTAAGGCATTTGGATTAAACAGGCCAAGAAGGAAAGAACATTTTCAGCCTACAAGGAACTGTTGGCTTAGTGTTTTCCACTCTTCCATTTAACGTGCTTTTCAGTTTCTTTAGAGGGTTTTGTCATTCACTTAAGCAGTATGTTTTCACAAACACTGTCACTTAACATCATGATTAATGTTTTTAAAGTGTGTGGAAAATATAAACTCCTGTATAAGTGTAAAATTATTAGTCAGGGCAATTAAATTATGCATTAATTAATATTTATTGCAGAAATGCTCTCTTGCTAGCAATTGAACATGAAATGGCAACTGATGTGGAATCAGAGAAGGATGAACAGCCCTGGTGCTTATCAGAAGACAGGTTTGCAGGCAGCACTGCCGTTAGTTTCCGAAGCTTCTGTAATCACACACAAAGCTGGCACTCACCTGCAGCTCCAGAAGATCTCCAAGGCCAGCCTTTGTAACCTCTTGTGAAAGTTTCTGAGGTTTGCAGTGAAAAGTAACCCTGACTTCCTTCAATACTTATATTAAAAAAATATTTAGCCTAGAGATATCAAGTGGAAACTGCAGATGGTACAAAGTAGTTATGGCTTGACATCAGACAGACTCAGCTTAAAGGTAAACATCGGTATAGGAAGATATTGTAGAAGGCTGTTTTGAACTACAGTCTTGGATCCAAGTCCTTCAAACTTTTGTCATGCATAGCACTCAATAACAAGAGTTACAGATTTGCTTTTAGCATAATTAAACACTGCCTTACAGTTAAAAAAAATAAAAAATAAAAAGACACTGCCTTGGAATGAGACCCCTACTATACACAGAAATCCTTGCAAAAAAAGGTGTTTTGGGGAAGGAGGAGGTGAAATCAGTTGTTATGGATGTGTTTGATCGCAGCAGACCAATGCTGCCCTCTGAAAAGAATTCACCTCTGTCCTTTTCCTGCAGAGAATAAAGTTAAAGCATGTCTTAAAAACTGTTCAAAAACAAATCCACTTCAGAAAGCTTTCTGATTTGTTGCAGAAAGTTAATGTGCAGAAGAGTTAGTTGCTTTTAAACAGTCATTCACTTGCATTCACTGTTGCATTTCTTTTTTTTTTTTTTTCTTTTTTTTTTTTTTTTCCAGGTCAAGTAGCTAAAACACAGTCCTAGAAAGCAGTGAGCTTTATTTTTATGTTCATAAGCCTTCTTATGTGTTGATTCATGAGACTGCAAAGTCAGTAAGACATAGTTATTTAACCACTATGGAACATTTTTTCTTCACAATTTAAACAGCAAGTGTGAAAAACACAGAAGCCAAGAGAAAAAGACAGTCCAAATTGCAAACTAGATGCTTCTGTGCGCATCGGTACTGGAGTGTGTCTGAAGTGTCACACGTGGTGCTAGAACGTGTACTGCATCCTGTGCTTGCTGCTTTCCAGACCTGCTAAACCACGGTGTGGTGGCACGAAGCCAGGCAGGGCAGTTTTTCACCAGCTCAGTGTTTCTCAGTCAGTGGGGAATCCCCAGGTCACTCACTCCGAAAGATCTCACCTTCCCTGCCAGGGAATGCCAGAGCGGTGGAGTTGGGAGCAGAACAGATACGGTGTTCTTCCCCCTTTGTATGTCCTCAAGGCTTTCAATGTATACATGCATGTTAACTGATTTAATGTTCCTGTACTTTTTACCCAGAATGAATGTTTCAGTTTGTGGCAATAATTGCATAATGATATAAAAATCCATCATTTAAACGCTAAGTTGTCAGCTGCGTGGCTTTCATACAAATTCCGAAGCTGGTTTGTTATGTGGCGTACAAAGATAGTTCTGTTTTAGACACAGTATGTCCTTTTAGCTGGAAAGGATGGTCTGCCAAGAACTCAGACAAGAAGAGGGATACATGTGGTGCCGAGGAGATGAGTAGGAGTCCTGTAAAATGTATAACTTTGTTAAGTTTGGGATCTTTTGACACAATCAGAAATAACTCTTTGCTTTCTTTGTAAGGCAAGTGTACGTACGGAGTTCCTTGTTGGAAGCACAGGTTGTGCTGCAAGGTTAGATTTATGCACACCAAAACATCCAGAGATGTCTGTCCTGGTGTTCCTCAAAGGCAGCCAAAAGAACTGTTTTGTATGGGAGGCAGGGTGTGGTACCTCAGCAGGAGGTCAGGAGTCAGCTCCATTCCTGGGTTATACACAGAAACACCTTGAGCTCCTCAAGGCAGCTGTCCGTGCAGGACCACGGGCTCTGCTGGAGACAAGACACACAAGGCCAATTGCTCCTTGGCACACACTCCATTTTTAACAGTGCCTTACGTGGTCCCCGAGCGTTTGAGTCCACAATTTAATGACAGCTTATCTCAATGTGATTTGCATACAGGTTAGAAGTTAGCATATCATACAGCCCAAAAGCCTCGTTTTGTTTTGGAAACAGCATGTCCTCTCAGCTAGAGAGGATGGTCTGCCAAAAACAGGGGAAAGCTGGTGAGGTTCACCAGGGAGAACTGGGAAGTGGTGATAGAATACAGCCTCCTGTCAAACTGTTTTAATTTGTTGTGTCAGCATTGAGTTGTGGCAATGATTTTGCAGTAATTGAGAAGCAGAGATGTTGCTTTCTTCTACATCTGTGTGGCAGGCTGGAATCAAAAGGAAGTAAACATTTTCATGAGGCATTTCTATGATTATTTATATATATATGATTTTAAGAGGATTATGGTAGTGAGTAAATTTCTAGAAACATAATAGGAAAAAGTTGCATTCTTGAAACTTTTTGAAAAAGTAAAATCTGATTAGTGAATGATTTCTTAATTGCCTGAATGTAATTTACTTCCCTGCTGTAGACACCTTGGATTAAGGCCAGGCGGCAAATGGAATTGGTGTTGATAAGTCTCATTACCATCAGCAGCATCATCTCCAGTTGGAGTTATAGCTGTAGCACTAACACAAACAGCAAAGCTGATCGCAACACAACTTTGGATCCTGTCCTACTCCTACTGAATTCTAGGGCAACTCTTCTTTTGGCTTCAGTAACAGCAGGAGCAGGTCCAGCTGAATCGTTTCATATGAACATTTCTCCTTAACTCTATACTATATAGACAAATTATTAAAAACCCTGATATGTAATCCAAAGATCTTCATAGTTGAACAATGCTGATTTATGCATTGTCTGCTTGGGCTAATGATTTATTAGTAGGAGGATATTCCCTCCTTCAGCTCTATCACAAAAAAATGTGTGTGTTTCTTGCAAGGTTTTGGCCTCAAGTTTCTGTTTTTGTACCAGTCTTTGAAATTTGTAACTAGAAGGCCACACCTAATGTTGAGTTACTGTGTTATTTATTCAAATAATAGAGCTCCTAAGTTCCCCTTTTCATGGACTATTTATTGTTTTTCTAAAGACTACTTAGAAGGGATATTTTTAGACTATGCCAACTATGTGTCGCCATTAGCAAAGTGTCAGGCAAAAATAACATGTTTGGGTCTTTGTCATGTCAAGAGTATGAATGCAAGATGCTTCACTTATCTTTGAAGCCCTTAACAAGATAAAAACATCTGTAAAAGATACCTCCTAGATTTCTACTGTATATATTGAACATATTTCATATCACCATTCATTATTTGCAGTAAAATTTGCTTGTTAGGATACCACAGCCCACAGCGGGGAGAATGCTGTGCATTAGTGCATGCCAGGAAGCTGGTGGCCCTGTGCAGGAGTGTGGGAGGTGAGTGAGCTGTGCCACTCCCCGCCGATACGCACGCCTGTTTGTGGTGGCTGCCTGCTGCACCTTCCTGGCTGCTGCTGCGGACAGAGAGGTATTTATGGGTGTGGGTCACAAGTTTATGGCTCTTGCTCCCTGGCCCAGCAAAGGACCTGCGCACAGGGAGGCAGAGTATTTCTGGCTGTAGTTAGTACACAGTGCATACGGGGACCTATTTTGGCTAGATAAAAAATAAACTTAAGGTTGACTTTCCAAAGTACGTGCGCTCCCATTTGACACTGGATTTTACTTCTGAAAAGAAAAAAAAAAAAAGTTTCTAAATTTAAAGGTAATAATGTCAAACATTGGATAAGGAACATTGTCTTTTCTGTCATCTGACCCTACTCAGTACAAAATAGATTTCACGTTATCTGTTTACCAGTGAAAATATAATTTCTCATTCTACATTTTTTTTTCATTATTTCTTAGCTCTGGTTTCCATCCTTTGCAGCAGAAACAAGTGAAATCTGTGACAAGGCTCCTAAATAGGAAAATTTTTCTGTCCATTGGTTTTGCTTGCACTATTGTACATGTGTGTAGCTTTCTACTTCAACTTGTCTAACTTTTGGAAAAGAACTGAACAAATATTTTTTTTTTTATTTTTGACCCTAGAAGAGTACATAAAACCAAAATGTTTTCCAAAATTTTACAGCTGAAAGAAGTTTCTCCTTCAGCAGCAGAAATACTGATCTGTGATTTTCTGTCAGTACGTGCCTGAATGCCCTACACCTCTTACTGCAATACCTTTCCCAATGAAGATACCCTCTAAACCATCCACTGTTCACAGCCTTATTGTCCTCAATACTCCTCAGTCTTTCCATCTACTGCCAGCTGGGTCAGGTTAGCAGGTAGGCAAGATGATGAAAGTTTTTTTTTTCCCTAGAAAAACTAGAAAATGACAGAATGAACTAGAAAATGAACAGACACTTTCTTAATATGAACAAGGAGACTGATTAAAATAATCAGCATTTCCAATCCCCTTTGGCAGTAGCTATTGTCTAAATATCATCAACAAAGCATATTGTAAACGAGCTTGTAAGAGGAAGCAGCATAGTCATGTTGTCATCATTTCACTGGAGGCTGCTAGTAGTCAGGAGATAAATTTGTCAGATTTTGGTTTTACTTCATCTGGAAAGATCAATTTGGCATGCTAATCAGTTAACATTGTGGATTTCCAGTGTCCTTCCAGACTGCAATTCACTTCTCTTAGTCATTAAAAAATGTGAATGATTTTTTAATTTAAATTACAAAGACTTGTGTCCAGGTTTACCTTACTAAACAAAGAGGTGGCAGTGGCAGTCAAAAATGTCTTCTAAGATGAAATAAGGAAAGGATAGCTGTATTTTGATGACAGAAAAAAAAAAATACTGTTTACTGGTTTTAAATTTCCATCAGTTTTCTTCCTACAACTTGCTGCTGCTAAACACAAGATCTTTTTTAATATTACAAATGCATTTTTAAAATAAATGTAAAGGTACACTATATGTGATGTAAATTATTAATAGGCTTAAGAAATTATAAATAAAAAATTCCACTTTGAGCAGTTTATCAGAATTAAGAGATGTGCACGGTACTGCTGATATCTGGTATTTATTCTGTTTGAGCTTAAAAAAAACACCGTGTAAGCTTTTTGCTAGAGGCTATTTCTTAAATCTTACTGTTACCATGGATAATGCAAGCTGACAGGATCTATAGTTGAGGGGCAAGTCATATGGAGTCTGCATTCCCAGCTGCATTTTGGCAGGCAGAGGACAGGTTGGAAATATTTAAGCAGAATGATCAACTTTTCCTGCTTTTAGATACGGGTTTGTGCCAGGCGCGTGTGCAAACAGCCAGCATACCCCAGCCAGGCAGTGATCTCTGACGCAGAGCATCAGAGACGGTGACTGTAATCGCAAACTGTGTTACAAATGACATCAGGTATTGCAGCCAGAGCCTCCCCAGAAGTGCCTCAGTGTGTGAATGGAGAAACATTCTGCGTGACGGGGAGGCCTCATGGCACTGTTTGATTTCAAGACCATATCACGAATTACTTTGAGGCTCTGTGAACGGGTGTGAAGTGCTTTGGAGTGGAATCATATCCACACATGGCTCAGCTACATTGCCAGTCTGACTAAACTATGTTAGAAAAATTTT
The DNA here is from genome assembly GCF_964211825.1 of Aythya ferina. NCBI lineage: Eukaryota > Metazoa > Chordata > Aves > Anseriformes > Anatidae > Aythya > Aythya ferina. The sequence goes on along the minus strand of NC_140307.1, from coordinate 16,705,833 downwards.
TGTTACTCCATGTCTGAACATGGTTCTGCAACTGTTTTTGAACTTTGCGCTGGGTGGGAAGCTGGGCTGTAGCCAGGGATTCCTGGTTTTCCTGTTTTAGTCCTGGAATTATCGCTAGTGAGAGGAATCAAAAACTGTGGCCTCCAGTGAAGCTGGGACCCTGTCAGGGAGAGTGTGTTGGAGAGGCTTCTGCATGGTATTGCCAGCTGTCACAGCGGGAAGGTCTTTGCTGCTTTGCTCTGTCAAAGCAGGGATTTGGGCTGCAGGGACAGTGGGGCTGTCGGCAGGGCACCATTAACGCGTCCCCTCACCAGGCCTGAGTCGGTCAGACACAGGGGGCCAGAGCTTTCTGCTCCTGATAGCCAGGCAGCCTTTCCCAAAACAGCGCAGGCCTCCTCTCTGCTTCTCATCTGCTGAGTTCACTTCAGGACTTCGGAGTGCCCTTTGCTCTGCCCGAGTGATCCTGGAGAGGGCTGGAACACAACCGGCAGGCCACGTCCTGCAGCTGGCTGGAGGTGGCCTGGAAGAGAAACTCAGAATAGGGGGGCAGGATGAAAGGTGGAAGAGAAATGGGAAAACCGTGAGGAACATGTTGATTTAAGGGGGAAAGTGCAAGGAGGAAAGCCAGAGCTGACGGCAGTGCATCTTGCTGGGGCTAATGGAGCCAATCCCCTGAGAGCATGGAGATGGGAATTATTTGGGTGCTAAATGGGGTGCAAAGTCCCTGTTCAGAAGGGTGAAAGAAGGAGAGCTCTGCCTTCCAAATGATTAGGAAGCAATGCAGCGGGTACCGTACCCGTGACTGAAAAACATTCCACAGAGCACAACATCAACATACCCAGAAGGCAGAGGTTTCGGTTAGCATGGACTTGCAACAGAAGTGGACTCCTTAGCTAGGTCACCCAGGTGAAAAAGACCCCAGGGTGTAATACTGGCACGGGATCATAGTTTGCAAGGAGTGTTATTTTATCCTAATCTTCACATCTGAGACAAAGATGCATCAGGGACGGCTGTAAAAACACGCACTGCCTGTGGACTGGGAATCTCTTGGGGTATGCTGTACTGATGCTACTGGTGCCTTCATTCTCCTGTGCCAGGAAGCCTTGTGCTTTGTAAAGTTTCTCATATCTGATTAATTTTAAGAACTGCATCAGATAGGGCATGATGGCTGTGCTTAAATAAAACATCAGCTAAATCTTTGTGCAATCTAATTGGGGAGAGGTTGGGGAGAGATGGCTGATTATTCTTTAATACCTTAATAAAACCTTTTGGCATAACTGTGGCTTCTAGTTTCACTCAATTAAGTGAACAAGTCCTGAGCATGCACAAAGACCTATATTTAACTTGCAGATAGACCTGAGGAGAAATTAAGGGCAATGAAATGAGACTAGCTACTGCCAACAGGGAATTAAAATTGAAATATGATCAAAAGTACAACCTCTCAGACTTTTTTGTTTCTTTCTTGTATTTAATCAGTCATCTTAAATAGAAGTTGTATCTGCTGCTCTTACTTTTCTTTCCCTCCCGCATCGTCTTGCAATATTTTGGTGCAGCCCAGGGTGGGGAGGCTGAGTGCCCTGCACATGCTGGAGGTGAGGGAGAGGCAGCCAGGGGCTGGGAGGAGCGGACTGGGGTGGGTGACATCCCTTGGGGTGGAGGTGTTGTGCCTCTGCACACCCCCCGCTGCTGGCAAGGGACGCCCAGCGCCAGGGGATGCCCCCACGATGACGGGGGCTCTGCAGGTGCCGGCCCAGCTCCCACAGGGACGTGTCCGTGCTCACCATTGCCTATGAGCTGCAGAACTTCTGCGGTCAGCTTAGCTCACCATTTCAAGAACGCAGAGCCTCCCAGCTCCCATCTACCCGCACCCATAGCAGCTTCTTGGTGCTCCACTTGTCCATTTCTTCAGTTACTCTTCCTGAGTGCTCACTTCTGTTTTCTTCTGCAGCAAAGCAAGTATGGGCACAGTCCTGGGCACAATGCATGGTGTTTTAAGTGTTGAAATCCCTGAAAAAAAAAATCCTTTAATGAAACGGAAACAGTGAATTTCTGCTACATTACTCCTGTAGCTCAGTGTTGGCAAGGTTTATCATATCTGATCTGCAGTCTCTCCTGCCTGTGAGTTTATCTATCTGCCTAGAAGTAACAGGTGACAAATAGGAAGTTTACAGCTGAGAACACCAAGGCAAGTATTCTTTATTATTAAAATTTAATAACTTTAAATGGGCATAGACTTTTACATTGCCCTGGCCTAGTGAAGCTGGAGAAGGACAAGGTGATTTGCAACAGACCTTATGTTACCATCTTGGGTTTCATGATTTTGTAGGGTAAGGAGCACATAATAGATACTTTTACTGTTCATCAGTAAATGAGATGTTATTTTGTGACCAGAAAGCTGTTTGTTTAGTCTTTCCAAAGGAGATTTTAAGTACTGTGATGGCAGTACAGTAAAGCAAGCAGCAGAGAAAAAGGCATTCAAGATAGTTTCCTTTACCATCTAACCTAATCAGTCAGCTACAATTCCTGTTGTGTAACTACATTGCAAGTGGCAGGTTTACAGGGACACCTGGGAAGTAAGGGAAGGCCCAGAGAAGCACTGATAAGAAGCATTTATGGGTGCTTGCTTGGCTAGTAACTACACAATGGCCTCTGAGGTGGAAGGAGTTCAGCAGCCACAGAGGAATAAAAGTCATCTGGTAGGAGTTTTGTCGTCCACAGATATTTGGATAAATTTTGTGTGCTAAAGGGGAGCATAACACAGCAGCCTATAGATCCCTAAGAAATTTCACAGGAGAAAGGGATTAACAAAGGCAACACTGACATGTGATAACATTTGATTACTGGATGTTGATAAATGTTAATAATTGAAGCTTGCATGAAAAATCACAGTTTGGCTTTTATATAAAAGTTAAAGATGAAAATCCATAGATACGGTAGTTTTGCAAGTCACGTAATGCTTTATTATTCATATAACATATAACAAATCCTATAGGATAAATAAGGTTATACTGTGAAATTTTTTGCCTCACGCAAATGTTTTCCCTCTTGGCGAAACTGTGACAGGCATACAAGGAGGCAAAGGGGAAGAGGCTACTGTGCAAATCCTTTTCCTACAGACAGCAGTGCCTTGCCACAATTTGTCTAAGTGCAGGGAAACCCAGATTGTCTCCAGCTCTGGATTTAGCCACCTAGCCAGAAATTGCTGTCTCTTTGTACTTCCCATCAGCAATAATAAATATAATAGGAAGTGCTCCAGAGTTTCTAGGATCATGTCCTTTGTTTCTTTTATTTTTGAAGTGGGAAGCATAGGGCATCCTGTCCATATAGTGCTGAAGGGGTCTGGAGAACACCCCCCTGAATGTTCAGAGGGACAGTTTGTGGCTCTGGGTTTGCCCCACGACTGTCACCTCGCAGGAGCTTTTCCAGGGTTTCTTCTGCTCCTCCAGTAACACAGGCTTCTGGCAGAGACCATCGCTGTGGGAACCGGCTCCAGTGCTGGGAGCAAGCGAGTCACGGAGCCCTGTGGTGGTGTTGCTTCATCCCTTCGACGCACTGCTCTGCTCCAGCTCGGTGCCACGTACGTGCAGCGAACAAGCTGGCCTTACATGGCGCTGTAATAATTCCCCAGCTGCCACGGTCAAAATTACAGCGTCTGAAGTATTCCTTCCAGATACTCATCAAAACGCGAGCGTGTTCTTGCCACCAGCAGTGAATCTGAGTCACAGCCTCTGTGCGGCCGAGGAAGAGTCCGTCGGCACTGCGACCAGGGAGAGCTGGGTGCAGGCCGCGCGGCACCAGGCCTGTGGGGTCATGGCTTGTGGGGCAGGGGACAGGCAGCCCCCGGTGCTGCTGCTGGCCGGCCTGAGCCTGGCCTTGCTGCCTCGTGGCCATGCACAAGCCCAGCACCATGCCAGTGGGGAGGGAGGAGGAGGGGAACACCGGGTGAACCAAGGCAGCGCCTGCCTCACGAGGGAGCATGTGGATGGGGGGAGTAAAAAGGAGAGAAAACGAGCTGCAGAGTGTGGAAACCCTGCAGGTTTAATGTGCCCTTGCACTGGAAGCAGCGCAGGGCAGGAGCTTGTTTACCCGTAAATCCACTGAGACCAATCTGCATTTAAGTGCCTCGGCCCCCTGGGATGCTTTGGTAGAAGCAGCAGCAGTCCTTCCGGGGCTTCTTTCTGCTCTCCAGACAAAGCATGCTGCTCGTCGTCCCTCAGTCCCTCCACTATGCTGCCATCCTTAATGTCACCTTCCCCACTTCTCCCTGACCTATTTTTGCTGTTACGAGAGTTCAGTTGATTAATAATGGCACATTTGGGGACAAAATGGGAGTAATGTCTCAGTCTTGGACTCTTGCTCATATATTACTATATGTCATGGATGTAGAATACTCGAATTAGGTGTTCTTCCCTTTTCCACCACCTTCTCTTTCTCTTCAGGTTTTAAGCTTTGTGGATTAGAAAATGCCATCAGACTATGGGGATTGCCAGAAACTAATAATAATTAAAATTCTTTGCTATAAAAAGCGGTGCACGCAGTTTGAGCTGAAAGCATTAGAACACTTTCCAAGAATTCCAGCATATTAAATTCTGCTGTGACATTTGACTTACAGCATGTTAATTTTTTTTTTCTGCTTCAGTGCAGTGTAATGACAGCCAGTTCCAGTTTTGTAAATAAGTTCCCACACAAATTCTTCATGACAGCATGTGTGGGAGTTTGCATAATCAAGAAGGAATGTTTCCTTCTTCTCCGTGCTTCTGTACGAACCTGTCTCCATCATGACGAAGACGTAAGCCAGTGTCTCTGTAAAGCCAAGTGCCTGCCTCCCCGAGCTGCTGCTTCGGCATTCAGTTACCTGTGCGAGCGTTCAGAAGTGCTGTATTCCTCGCTGGCCTCACTGACAGGCAGATTGAAAACATGAAAAGGAAACCCTTTTGTAACATTGAACAGCATAACCCGGTTGCAGCAGTTAGGGCGGGCTGGCTCTGGGTGCTTTGGTGGCAACGCAGCCTCGGGACCAGCGGAGCTGCTTCCCCAGGGGTGCCCCCGCGGGCACGCTGACGTGAGCACGGCGCAGCCGCCTGCATCGCAGGCTCCTCAGCACCAAACCTGCACGCCAGCTCCACACGCCTTGTGTGCCCGGTGCTCTGCAGGCAACATGCACATCGCTGGGCTGGACTTCTCAGCTTATCCCTCATGTGCAGGACCAGAAGTCTTTCCCTCGTGTAACGGGAAAGAGAGTGGAAAACGAAGACAGAAGGGTCATTCTCAGCAATTAGACACCGCCTTGCTCTAGTAACAAAGTAATTGCCTATTATACAAGTGAATTCAGATCAATGCTAGCAGTATTTTCAGTGCCTTGACCACACCACAGAAAGACACACGTTGTTTTCTGTGGGCATGGTCTCCATAATTCTGCCACATTTTAGATGATCATATCTAATGGCAGTTGTGCCATTCTCATGTGCTAAGTAACACATCAGCATTTGTTCTGCATTCCTACTTTTGGGGGATGCATACAGGCTCTGTGTATAAAATTAACAGGGAGATATGCTAATGTTTCTTTTGTATTGTCTGTTCAGCTTTGAATACTGCGTAGCACACTGTAAGGTGCCATGGCATATCACTTACTTATAAATGACTTATGTGCTTCTGATATTACAGTAGGACTCATGTGGAAAGTGCCATGGCCATCTGCAGAGTGGCAATCTGGAAACAGTGTAATACCGTATGCAGCATCCACTCATTCCACATGGCAGTGAAATCAGTCTGAAGAACGGCACTGTTTGGCTCAAGCTGAGCACTCTCCAAAGATGAGGGCTATAAAATGATTCAGGCTGACGATACAAATAGATTGTAATAGTGCCTCCTGTGTAAGTCTGAAAGTGGCTGTGCAGTACCAGGAAAGTGTTTTATACCAGCTCTTCAAGATGCAGAAACATTAGAAGTACCAGTGTTATTCTGAGGGAAATGACAGGGTAGCAATGAGCAGAGCAGGGCTTACAATGGCCTGGGCAGCAGCTGGATTTCTCCTAAGTTGCAGCACCCTCATCTTCGCACACTGGATGTGCAAAAGGCAGTGGGAGCCTGGCCCTCACCGTGCAGCCCCGTCCTGCTCCGCCACGCCAGCCGGTCCCTCCCGCGCGCATCCAGTGGCTTGAGCCCTGTGCAGCTTCAGCTGAGAGCTGTATTTTTCCCTGCAAGAGGCCAGGAGGGAATTCCCGTTGATGCTTGATGCTCAGAGGCGCGTGGTTTGCAGCTTCCCTTGTGGAAGTCCACTGAGGAGCTGCCCAAGCACGGCTGTAGCATTCTGCTGATGTACACGAGGAGCTGCGTGACCCTGGGCACAGGCAGAGGTCAGGCAATACAAACAGGACTCAGAGCCATTTTCACCATTCCCTGGGCTGCACCTTCCATCAGAAATGAAGTGCAGTGTCTGCCCAAGGAAATACAGGTAGAAAAAAGTATAATTTTAGTTATTCAGGGTCACCTGGGGAGTTAGGAACTGAGATAGAAGGACAGCTTTGAAATTCTTTGATGCTACTCCTGTGCTCAGTGAACAAATCTCACTGATCCTTCCACAGAGCTGGTGTTAGACTCTCATTATTACTGCAGTGCACGACTGACCAGCTGCTGCCTCCTACCTTTATTTCCAGCTGATAACTCCTTTAAAAGACAAAGAAAAATGAGTTAAATAGCATCCTGCCAGTTCTGCAGTTTCAGATAATGGCCACGGTTACCATACCACTGCAGACTGGGGAGAGAGATGTTGCCAGCAGAAGGAGGCTTGGCTCAGGAGGGTGTGAGGGAAGCCATGCAGGTGTGGGACAGTCTTGTAAGTCCGAGACTCGTAACTCGTTTTGGTGAGGACCTCACTGTGGGTGAGGTACCAGCAGCTATGGAAAAAGTGATAGAATCCATTCCTCTGAACAAGCATGGGGACTCCTGGTCTAGAATAGGATTTATTTTTGTATTGAGGACTTCCCAAAATATCTTTGTTTTGCTCTGGGATTGTTGCCAATAATATGTTTTTCTGACATTTTGTAAGTATACCTGCATCCTTAGATAACATTATTTTTATTGCTGCTTAAAGCTATTTACAAAAAGAAGCAGAAAGAACGAGGTATAACTCTAACAATGTAAGTGCAGAAGTTTCCTAGCAAGACAAAAGGAAAATGACAGAGATGGTGAAAGAAGAACTGGATTTGAAATGCAGCACAAATTACTGCCTTGCAACATTCGTTCCAGCATGTGAGTTTGCTACAGTGGAGAAGAGAAATATGATTGAAATGCTAATCTTCAGATCAGGTGAAGAGGAGTTTACAGGCATCGTGTCAAGGTAGGAAGTGATTCAGTAGGTTAAAGGCAGCCACAGAGTTAGATATTGCCAAAGCAGCACAAATGAGATCCTATCTGGGGATCAGGAGAAACATCAGAGAGAACAGGAATGAAAAAGTAGATCGAGCACATGAGGAGAGATGTCTAAAACTGAAGTTGCAAAATAAAGGCTGTCAATGAAACATTATCAAGACATGTTTACAATTCTATTTGGAGATATATAAGAAAATTGTGAATGTAGCAAAGAAATGTTTACTGTAAAAAACAAACAAACAAACAACAACAAACACAAACAAACAGCATTTATATAACATATCCATCACAAGACCTTGAAGTGGTTTACAAAGGTTCTCTTATATCTTATTTTCACTTTTTAGGTGATGAAACTGAGTAAATTAAGGGACTTCAGCAGTTACACAGAAAGCCAGTAGCACAGCCACACTGCAGATTGAGAGCCACTAGACGCAGCAGTCTACATGTGGAGATGCCAGGGTATACTCTTTGCCACAAGGTAGCTGGTTGTCTCACAGCGGACATTTCTGTGTGACTAAACCACAACTACGTTGAGCTGCTGTATTATTGTCCCTGCGTTACCTGAGTTCAAAGCACGACAAAACTGTTTCCAAGCACTGGAAACCAATGTCAAATTTTTTATCAAGACAGCTTGCTGTTCCTCTTTGTATTTTGTCTGCATTTCACAGCATATTATAAGTGGCATGTCAGTAAAAAATAGATTCAGTCTTGCCAGTAACAGAAAGCAAAGAAGGAAGCAGCAGCAGTTGGCTCCCAGCAATTTTCTCTTGGGAACAAGTCTGAACTGAGGCAGCTTTAGGGCTCTTCAGTTAAATTAGAGTTTTCCTTGAGTTCTCTGCATGATGGGGTTGTTCTTTTAAGGACACCACCATCTTACAGACATTAAACAGTTCGGAGTAGATACCAGTCCACATGCCACAAAGAGAAAATACCTCTCGGTACCCTATGAAAGAAAGCAGAAGCATTCCATGAAACACTTGAGAAAACTGTCTCTGGCTGATAAGTTTTTATCGTTAAGGCACAGAAATCTTGGGGGATGTGGCCAAGGGCCATGGGTATCGTACAAGGAACAAAAGCTGCTTGTTGTGGCCGTCCTCGTTCCCGGGATCATAAGGCAGAGCTGGAATGTTGCTTTGCTTGTCAATCTGAACTGCCCACTCCCTCACAGCTCTGTACGGGCTGAGTCTTAGACATTGCTTACATTTTGGTTTCAGTCGGTGGAGGCTTTTTCCATGAAGCTCGTCTGTGTCACTGGGTTGTTGTAAATTCTCTGCCACTTTACTACTGTAGTGGATTCAGTTTGGTCTGTGAATTCAGTTTGTGTAGACAAAAGTAGACCTGGATTCCAGTCCCCAAAACAACTGTTTCCCCTCACTTTAGCATCAGCTTTTTGTTGATTCTCCTGTATCTCACAGTCATTATCTCTCTGATAGGTGCAGTGGCTTCTTTGCATGGTTTAGCAGTGCTTCCTGCGGGTGGCTTGCCAGAACTGGGGAGTGGTGCTGGCTCTCCTGGCTGAACTGGGTGAGAGGATGAACAGACACTCAAGGAAATTATTCTTTGGCATCAGGATTTATTGCCTTCCAGTAGTTCTCAATCCTACAATCCTTGTGCTAAAATCTCAAACGTATATTCAGAGGAGACCAACAGCAGGATGTTGTGGACTTATTTTGCAAGGCTCCATTGCGGAGTGGCCACAGCAAAAGGAAGCAAAAGTGGTTGAATCACAGCATAACCATGCAGTGTGGACTCAGCGATCATGTGGGTTGCTTCGCTCACCCACCAAGAGCTCGAAGTGTGGACAGGCTTCAGGAAGAAACCAAAAAGTGCACAAGCGTTTGTGCAAACAGAGAGTGCTTTTTTCTATAACTATCAAAGCAGTTGTCTCCTTGTCTGCCTGGTCATGAGGACGGCAGTACTTTCACTGTTTTGCTCAAAGCTGTAAGCAACCTTCAGTGATGTGGATAGTCTGAAAATATGCCAGACTTATGTAGTGGCCCTTAAGGAAAATTACTCACTGGAGCCATTTATATGAGCTTATATATGCAAGGAAAAAGGAAAAAAGAAAAAAAAAAAAAAAAAGGATGCTTATCTCTAGCAGTATAGATCTTAACTCCATAAAACCAAAAATAGTCGAAGTGTCTATGCTTGGGTATTGCGTGATGCTTTGAGGAAACGAGGTATTGATCATAGTTTGCTGCAAAATGTAGAGAATTTGGGAGTAAAGAAGGTGTGTCTTAGTTGTTCAGTTGCTAGCTTCTCCCTTTTGGTTCCTGTCTCCAGCAGTTTTTTTACTCAGTTTTGCATGCAAATTCTTTTGTTTTCACGTTAATTAGCTTTTAAAGACAGGAGAAATGCTCAGATAGGTGTGTGCAAGGCTGACCTGTTTTTAGAACTTGTACAGTAGCTCGTGGAGAAGGGAATCAGGAAAAAACCTCTAAAAGCACACTGTTTGCCAAATGGCAGTAATGCCTCCTGTCAGACAGGGGAAGGGGGAAAAAAGGCAGAACAAAGCTCGCTGTGGTTATATAAGAAGCTGGAAAAAGTGACCTCCACCAGAGGTGGAAAGTACTTCAGAAAACTAGCTGGGGAGTTTGGAAATGTGCAGAACCTGAAATTATATTCGGTTGCAAAAAACAAGCTGATACAGAGGTGAAAAGCCTAGGAAATCCTAATTTTTACCGGGAAGAAGCAGCAGTGTTCGGATCAGGGCGTAATTCAGGTCAGAAGGGACAGGAGAGCTCCAGCCTCCTGCCCAGGGCTGGCTCGCCGATGGGGCCAGACCAGGTTGTTCAGCCAGTCTCATCTTCAGAACCTCCCAGGACAGGGATTACACGGCTGTAACGCTGAAGGAGAATCGGAGGTGATAATATGAAGAAATAAAACATCAGTCGGGGCTTTGCAGACAGGCCCAGGCTGTACCGAGCACACACACAGCGGGTGCCGGGGAGCAGCGGGGGTAAGGAGCACACCCTCTGCACTCCCGTGGAGGGGATCCGCGGTGACAAGGCTTACAGACACTCTGCCAGGAGAGAAAAAACAAAGGGAAAATGGTGGCACCTGGCCGTACAGCTTGCCGGAGCTTTTAAGAATGAGCCCCAGTATTGAGGTTAATTTTGTCTTTTTCAACTGCAGCTCTACAGCAGTGGTGTGTGTTTGTGTAGCACCAGTTAATTTCTAAAGCACTTTAAAAGCTTCTTAAAGGTATTAATTAGGCCATGTAGCCTCCTTTTGATGTTTTACTGATGTTCACAGAAGTGAAACGATTAACCCCGGGTCGGAGAGCGTGCCTGTGGCAGCCGGCTGGTAATAGCCGGGCATTGGGGCTGCTTGGGTCTCGGCAGCCCCCCGAGGAACAGGCCACAATGCTAAAGTCATGCACGAGAATTCTCTGTGCAAAACCTGTATTTCCTTCTAAAAAGGCCCCAGAAAATGCTTGGAAAATGAATTTTGAGAAGCAGTATGCCTCATGCAGTGCATTTGAGGCTTTTTTTTTCCCATCAGATATATAACACAATAAAGAAGAAGAGCCGAGTAAATGTTCTCCATATTCAGAAACCCACAAACTAGGAAAGAGAAGAGAAAAACGAGAAGTTGCAGAGCTGAAGGGATGTGAGGCTGGCTAGTGCAGTCCAGAATTTAACATCTGTATCCTGCCACTGCTAAACATGGGTGTAGTCAGTTGTTTGCTCTCTCATTGCGAAGTGGAGCTTAATAAACATCCCTGACAATAGAAGCAGGTATGATTTAATCACAGCTGTTACCACAGACAGGACTGTGCCAGTTATGTTTGCATTGCATTTATATTTACAGAAACAAGTTTGTTCAGAAGAAAATTATCTGTCTGCGAATCTACGCTTACATCAAAGTGTGTCTATTAAATACTTCTTCCATATAGCAGGGAATGGAAATGGAAAGATTTTATCACGAACTACATCCAATACTTGTTTAAAATATTGAAATGAATGTTAAAAATAGAAAAATCTGTCAATTATTGGAGCATCTTATGATTAAATGTTTCCACAATCAGTACTGACTTCCCTAGGGAGGAGGGGGCAGAGGACACCTCGCACACCAGCTATCACATTGCTTTTGAAGGTTACTACAATATTTGCCTGGCCCATTCTGTGCTCTGCTATGCAGTCAGAAACAGATTTCTGTGTTTTCAAGAGCTGTTCAAGCATAATTAGAGGCTCAAGATGAGTTGAAATCTCAGCTGGTGACCCAGCAATTTGTTTTTGTGCTGCAAGTCATTCAAGATTTATATGTGCATAACTTTGTGCCGGGGTAAGGGGATATCCTCAGTTCAAGTACTCTGTTGTCCCCCTATTTTTAATCAAGATATAATGCAGTCACTGGCCAGCTGTGTGTCGTCTTCTGCCCCTTAACATGTCCGAATTTTTGTGGCTGCTGTATGTACTTTGTCCCTCTGAGGCAAAGACTGCCGTATAGCCCTAATAACGTTATATAATGGCGTGTTTATTTCATTCGCAATACATCCCAGCAACAGGGCTGTTGCTAAAAATATGAGAAATACAGAGTGTCGGGCTCTCCTGGAGCCCAGTGAATGTTTCTGGGGTAGGAGCAGCGCCCGGGGCCGAGGGCTGTGTGGGTGCAGATGGAGCACAGCAGGTCCGAGCGGGTGCCTGGGGAAGGTGCCTCCAGAGGCAGTGCGCTGATTCACTGCGTCCTTTACCCAGCTCTTACGGGAGGGTTTTGACAGAGTCCTCTGGCAGAGGTGGAGGCTTCCTTCCTCCCCAGCCAGCTTCGGGATGTGGCTGAGCAGCAGCAGCATCCCCTCTGCCCCGCAGCCGCCCCCTCCGCTGCTCAGCAGGCATGTGGTGAGGGGGCACCGCCTGCGGCTGGCTGCACCCACTGAATCCACACCAAAATTGCTCCCAAACAGCCTCACATGCATGACTTTTAAAGGCATCTCTGTTTCCATATATTCAAAGAGCCTTTTAATGGTGGAGTGCCTATGTTGGCTGAATTAATTTCAGTCTCGAATACAAGAATCATCTCTTTAAAAATGGGGAAGAGGCTGGTGCTGTGGAATACTGCTTTTCATTCTGTCTAAATGATAATGTGAATCGTGGTAAAGCAGGCAGTTCCCAGGTGCTCCTTACTTTGAGACAGCTCCTTTCCACCACACCAGCCCGTACTGGTAGACCATTGACCTTCTTTGCTGTTGACATGACCGGTTTGGGATGGAGAGCTGGAGGGGGGTGATGCAAACTCCTCAGCCAACTTAGCTTGAGAGGTCACCGCAATTAGGTTTGCAGTGACGTGGGGGCAGGATTTAAGTATCTTTAAGTTACACAATTCAATCCATGCTGATCGCTTAGAAACAAAACACAAATTTTTAAATGAATTATGATACATAATGAAATTTTTGTTTGGAAGTTTAATTCAAATAACAACATTCACGTGCTCAGCACCCAACCTGAGTCACAATATTAAATCACGCTCTGATAAGATCTCAGTACCTGTGTAGTAGCCTTGTCGAGTGCTAACACAGTGACATGCTCTGAAGCTGCATTCATCTTATTGCTCTTCTGCCTCCCTAGCAGGTTATGCAAGATGGGGCTTGTGCTGCTGGAGGGAGGCAACACTGGTCACACCCTTGTCTCTGGGCCTTTTGTGACCATGCATGGGTAAAGCTGACCCTGCATATATATGAACAAAGATTTTGCACAGCTCAGAATTTTCTGTTGTTTTTAATATACTGAGGGCAAGAACTGCTGCATTATCCCATGCCTTTGCAAATATAATGAGCATCATATGTGATTAGTAATCCTCGCTGAACATGTTTACGTAGGTAGAGATCATTTCACTGATTTTCCCAAATGATGTAAACATTCAGTGATTACCCCTCCAGATAATTTCTGTGCCAAGACCAAGGAGTGGGTGAACAGCAGATGATGCAGATGCAGCGCAGGCCAGGGCACAGGGAGGGGAGGCTTCACGTGAGCTGCGGCAACTTCTCTGCTCCCTGGCCTTCACAGGGAACACGGCTGCCTCCTCCGCTCTGCCGTGAAGATCACTGCCAACCTCAGCTGCTGCCTCCAGACTACAGAGCTTTTAAAGAGAAATGACTAATTATCTTCATAATCAATTTGTCAGCACCATTAAGGCCTGTGAGAGTGCTGGCACAGTTACAGAATTGGAAAGAGAAATATGAATACTGGAAGACAAGTGTCCAGTGTTAAATAAGGGTGCTTTCTTCTAGTAAAATGTTTTGAGATGTTTTCTCTGGTTACGTAGGGGCTAGGTTTGCTCTGGTTTTGCATGCTCTTGGCATATATTGTTAAGAAAACAAAGAGATGCCCAGCTGTCCAAATAGAGTACAGCTATCCTGATATGAAACCTTAGAAGTATTTGTCCAGTAGTCCATGTCTGAATGGCCCTAGCACAAGAATCCGATGTTCTGAGCATTGCCAGCATGGCACATCGTTGGGAAATAGTCGTAGGGCTTGCTCCAGCCTCCAGGTGTGTAACTGGGCCTTCAGGAGGAAAAAGAGAAGTGTTTGAAGGGCTGCCCCTTCTACTGAGAAGCTTTTGAAAAGCTTGGGAAAAAAGTCCAAATGAAGTATCTGTGTAAGACCTTTGTCAAAACACGTGTTACGTTTCTCATAAGAAGCCATATAAATCACATCAGTGTGAGCACCTTGCTGCCAGTTACACATTTAGTCATCTTAAAGCAAAGAAATACCAGAGTTACGTGACTCACAAAGACTCTGACACTGAGCAAAACTGTCTTCTCTGCATTTTGAGAAGGCTTTCAGAAGGACTTGCTAGCTAAGGAGTGAGATTTATAGGCAGAAGCTGTATCTTTATAACACCAAACAGGCGAGCTTTCAGGCACTCGTGAAAGGCAAAGGCATCGAGGGACCAAAACCAGCCACGGACTGGACTTCACAGGGAAGCTTTCTTTATTGCTTGTCCTTGCTTTACCTGCTCTGAGAACAAGAAGCATTTTGTTCCCATGGCTCTTGCTTTAGCACCTTTCACAAGGATTAAAATCTCACACGTTTAAAAAAAGATATGGCAGTCACAGGTTTTCAGCTCGCGCACTGGATGGAGCTGACAGATGTGTAAAGAAAAGGTTTAGCTAATGAAATGGATATAATGGGCCCTTGTCGGGGAAGGCGGTGCTACCTAATAACCTCAAAATGTTAGACATGAGAAATGCTCACCCAGATGTGGTAAATAGTGTCTGCCCTTGCCCAGCGCAAGCACAGGGAGCTTGAACAGTTAGCTGTGCAGTGTAAATAGTTTTGCTTTGAATCTTCCTGGGCTCTCTGTATACATTTAGCTAGATTAAAGCGTTGCTCTGATTAGAGCCTCTTGGCATCCCCGTGATGGAGGTTGTGGCATCTGGTCTTACACAACAAAGAAGGTTTCTCTGGTAATGCAACGGAACCAGGAAAAAATTCTGGCTGCTGATTTCTTAGATTTAAAGTTGGAGGTATAGATACACCCTTAGCTACATACGTTTGTCTACTGAAATGCAAATATTTTCTGAGTGAGCGAGCACACGGCCAGCTCTAGCCAGCTGAGATCAGAGCTGAGCCCCTACCTGGAGACAGGTGCCACCTCGGAGATTCTCTGAAGAGCTCCTGGCCTGGCAAACGTAAATCAATTTACAGATCTGTGTGCAGCGTGAATGCCTGGAGAGCTGGAAAAGCCAGCCAAAAAATGTCCCCATTCCCGCCTCTGGGCTACAAGAATAATTTTTAGCCAGTACCATTTTTGTTACTCCCCTCCACAGTTAGCTTGATGCAGCTATCAAGGAGGTGAACATAGGTGCAAGAGCAGAAAGGGGTGGTCAAGTAACATCAGAAAAATGTGCGGCCTCTGTCACAGCAGTGTGTGTTGCCTGAGGATCTCACGTGCTGTGACATACCAAAGCCCAAAAGTCAACCTGTGACGTTTTTCTTTCCTGACAACAGCAGGTCAGGAAATAATGCAATATCCTCCCATACTAAGCACTTTCTACTCTATTATTCTCTCTTGTATATTGCCACCTTGAAACTATTATATAAAATGAAAACATTTTAACTTCTTTTAAAAACTCGTTGTGAGTTTTATTTGTATAATTTAAAAGATTAATATTAACCACAGTCTAACAGTTACAGATGAACCGTTCCACCAGGGTGTACTGCAAAACCACATGTCCCTGTGAGCTGGGTCTTGCTGTTGATTACAGGCACAGCTAAAAGCAGAGTGTGCAATATCACAGATAAGCAGATTTCTCCCTAGTTGCTGCATGCTGGAAGTGACTGAAGAGGACTTGTAACTCGTAAGATGAGAAGTGTGTGATGCTCAACAAATTTGTCTTAAATAAGACTGTTTCTGGTGGAGGGTGAGTTATTGAAACACGGAGTTAAAATTTGTAAAACTGTGTTCTGCCATAGTCTAATATTTGACGAGTTAATTTATTGGGTTTAATATATTTTTGAATGATAATGGCTTTGAGTGGGAGCCCCGGCAAAACCATCACAGACACTTGTGACAGCACTGTGCAATGCAGTCATCCAGAAATACACTGTTAGGAGAGCTGCCCAGGGTACGAGTAGGATTACCTGAGTTTCTTTCACTAACACAAACAGCAGTCTTTTTAAAGTGTTCTTTTAACTGGTTTTACCATCGGGAAGTAGAAACAAAAACAAATAGCAAGGTGGAACGGGTACATAGCTCTGTGGGCGTGACCATCTGAAGCTTAATCACCTTACTTACCTCCTCTAAACCTTACCAAAGTCACTCCTGTAAAGCAGGTGCTACTAGGACAGAGCTACCAACTGAGGTAAAGATTACGCTGGAATTACTGGTGTAATCTGGTGTTCCTGCTTTTAAGAACACCGTTAGTGTCTGGACTCGATGGAGTTGTGCATGTGACTTTTAGAATAGATGGAACCTTGTGCCAGCTGTAACGAGAAAAGTTAGAGGACAGCAAGAGAGAAGGGAGTTGAAAGCCGAGTGGCAATAACAGGTGATTATAGCTTCTAAAGTTCCGCAATTTAAGTTTCTACATTTCTGCAGGTACACAGTAAAGTATTTACACGAAGACCTAAGAAGCAAACGAGATCGAGTTTTTGTGGTATTTGTAAAATTAGCTGGCAGTATAAAAATTTTCAGTGCTAGGTTTTCATGTTGAACGTAGCAGTTTTCAGCCCATGGTTTCCTGTTCTGCATGCATGCCCTCTCATTAACCAAAATGAGTCACGATGCTTTCCTGCGGTACTCACTGCAACCAAGATATTTGCGTTCAAGAAACTGGAGAAGTGAAGTGAACTCAGCTTTCAAAGCTCTCTGGGTTGGAAAGCCACACCTTGCCAAAACCCACATAGTCAGCTTCATCAGTCCCGATAGGTGGGGATTTCTTGCTGGGTTTCCAAGATCAGCCTTATCACCTCGTGTTGTGTGCAAGGGTTCCTGGAAAATTCTGGGACAGAGAGGAGCTTGCCAGCAAGTTCATTAAATCAATCACATTTATTAAGCTATCCCTGGCCTGCCTTTCCAAAATGCTTACAGTTTGTAAGTGACAAAGGTCTGTGTTTTGGTGTGTGTTACTTCTTTGCTTTTACTCATCAAAGACACCTGTGCAGTTAATCTTTGGTGCATGTTGCTCTCTGTCTGAGTCACGTTATCATGCTCTCTGAAAGCAAAGTATGAAAAATAAAAATTCTGAATCGAAGGAGCATGGATGGCATTGTCCCTGGTGTGTTTATCTGAAGGAAACCACATCAGTAGCAAATTTATGACTGCTTAAGTTTTGCAGCTGTCTTCGATTATTTTTACTGTCCCCTCTCAACTAAATAAAGCTGGAGAAAGCAGAGCAGTACAGATTAAGTATATCTGACATTTTGACATCCAGTGGCTACTTATAGTGAGGCATTTCATAAAATCGGCCTTGATCAGCTGCCGTGCATTTAAAATACACAGTCCCATTCACAAAGTGTCTGTCAGAGATGGAACGTAGAATAGTTTTACATAACATTTCTGTAATAAATTAGCTCTGCTGTCATGAACCGAGATTAAAACTTACTGATAGCACTTTTTTATGTTCCCAGATTTTGTCACTACACATAATAATATGGATGACAGAGATTCTCGAAGACCTGGCCAAAACCAAGGAGACAGAAAATCTTTTTATAAGGATATCCTAAAATAACAACCAAAGAGTGTTGCCTGAGTTCTCTTCAGCTCTACAGTAATAAATTCTTTTAATATTTTAACGCTGAAAATAATCTTGCTTTGCCCCTACAACCTACTTTTAATTCCATTTGTACACTTGCCATTTGCATAAAAACTTAAATGATGGTCTCACTGATCAGAAAAACCTTGAAATGTGTTAAACCTCATAGACTTTTAAGGTGATAAATAGGAAATGGCAATGAGTTTAGAACATCAGGAGTTTAAGACTGGCTGACTGGCAAGACAGGTTGGGTTTATTCCCATTCAGGGCTTATTCAGCCTTTGGTGTGTACTTGAGGTGAATACTTTCATCCATTAATGAGAGAGCAATTAAAGATGGTTGGGATTTTGTCCTTGTCTAACAGTTCTACTGTGTGAGAGGCAATGAGGTGTTGGAAGACTCTGCTCACTGTAATACTGGGCAGTTATCTGCAGTGTTTTTAGAAGAGGGATATGCAGCGGTACACAGCCTTTTAATGAGGAAGAAGATGTAGGAAGCAAGCTTTAACTGCATGGAAGTGGGAGGAAGATCAGAGTCGTTACTAGGCATCATGACTGCATTATTTTTCCCTAGGTACTTGATTTGGCAAGACACTAAAAAACTGTAATTTTAAGCACATGAATTTCCCGGTGGTTTCTTGAAACCATTTTCTTATTTCTTGAGTTGGAAAAAAGGTACTTTCTTCTTTTGTAGTTTTTACCATGAATTCTGCTTTCTCTGCCCCTTTTATCTTTGTTCCTGAAATGCTGAAACCAAGTAGCAATTACAAATAGAGAACATCCAGTGTCAACTGCTTGGCATCACTGATATCACATAGGCATATATATAGCAAATTTTCCCAAGACTACTTCAGATGGCAACAAAAATATCTGATATCTTTGAAAGATCTCTGAATTGTTCTCTTTCTGAGCCACACGCACCACAAAAACCACAGGAAGTTGTCTCGGTGGTGGCTGTGGTTCTGCAGTTTCCTTCTTCCCCATCTTCAAGTGATCAAAACATTTCTTAAAAAGTTAAATCAACATAAAGTAGAGAATAGACTTCCTGTTCTTGCAGTGTGACAGACACACATGCCATAAAACAGAAATAAGGATTCACACATCTGATTGTCCTTCTGTGGCCTTTGAACCAATTTGGGGCTTGAAGAACACCAATCACATAGTGATTTTATTTTGAGGTTTCCTACCAGGAAAATATTATCGTACTTCTTTTAGATATCTCTCAGTGGCCGTTATTTGAAAGATATGTAAAGTACTGCTCTTCTGCTGTTGAGTTTTCAGACAGTTTTCTCTCTGAAGACACCGATGTCTGTTTAGGTCCTGTTTTCAGGACCTAAAAGGGCAGTCACAGGAATATGATTTAAAGTTCTGATCCTCCGTCTGTCTTCTCTAACAGATGGGACTCGGTATATATCCGTATCTGACAGAATGTACTCTCTCTATATTGGGCATGTATATTCATAAACACTGATATGTGTGTGTATATATATGTATCCCTATGTATTGACACAAATGTATATATGGATAGGTATTTGCTGTTCTTAGTTTTTTTCAGGGGATTCATGAATGTATTAGAACCCCAACATTCTTCAAAATACTTAAATTTCTCATTTCAGAGGTGAATTTTGTAATACTTTATTAAGAACTTTTAAAGGAAGGTAAATAGGAGAATCATTCAAGGTTTATTTTATTTCATATATTCAGGCTATTTGACTGACATTTGTCCAACGTGTGATTTGGCATTTTCAGTACTGTGATGGTAGCTTTGCCTGTGAGTAATCGGTTAATGAAGAGATGAAAAAGTTCTCCAGAAGAATTTGAAATGGCAGCAGTGTGTTCCTGAACAAGAAAACACTTTGAAATAGTTTGTATCTCTTTGGCCAGCACCAAGGGTGTACATTTTACTAAAGCTAAGAGAGAAAGACGGTGCTTCTAGCTCCTGGGGCTGATACCAGCAGTGGAGGCAGAATCTCACACATCTATTCAAAGGAAAGAGAAGGCAGGAGGGGAGAGAGGGGTATGGTAGGAAATGAAGGAAGAAAGAAAAGGAAAGCAGAGACTGAGAGAAAAGAAGAAAGGAAGGAAGGAAAGAAATTCCATGAGTGTCTGCGGGCCAGAGGAGTTGTGTCCTCTCCCAGGCTGGCAAGAGGTCATCTGTGATCATCTTGAGTCCGCTGCAAGGTGTTTTGAGCCCCTAGCTAGCAGCCCTTCCTTGTCTAACAGTCTGCGTCCTCGTCAAATCCAGTGTGTGGATCTGTGGCCTTTTGTCAACCAGTGTTCCGTAAGATGATACAAAAACTGCACCTCCCTTTTTGGTGGAGCCTTCATTGCTTTGTATTTTTTCCTTCGTCTTTTTCTGTCTCCCCAGTCTTTCTCCCAGAACTCGCAGAAGTATTTTCTTTCCTGTGGCCCCTCTCATTTCAGCATCCACCTCCACCTCCCTGTCTTTGCACTCCCTGTGGTCCTCTTTCATTCCCTGGCCTCACACCTCCTCGGTTTCAGGTCTTTGATGTGTGCTTTCCTCTTGCCCAGACGGCAGCGTTGCCCCCATCCATGCTCAAGATGGAAAGGAGGGATTAGGAGCCTGCTCATTCTCAGGTCACTCTCCCCTCATGCCCTCGATGAGTTTCTTTTCGTGTCTCGACACCTTGAAATCTTCCCCCTCCTTCCTGTTGTGATCTCAGCCTTTTCCTTCCTGCCTCCTCTGACAATTACGCATGTGATGTGGTAATAAAAAATGTCACATTCCTCCTTCAGTGTGTGTAGATAGATTTAAGAAAAATCTGAGGCTTAGTTACTTCTCGCAGTGACCAAATAATAATAATAATAATAAAAAAAGAGCAATGGAGTTTTTGTGTCAGGGTCAGCTGAGGAGCTTTGGCAGAAGGCAGTGCTACAGCAGAGAATTCCCCTGGGGACCAGTGTGTCCGGAGCAATGTGTGGCCGCTGGGCTCTGGGGACAAGGCAGGGTGCTGGGGCACTGCAGGAGCATTCGGGTGCCACAGGGCCGGGATGGTGCTGCCCAAACTGGTGTGCACTGGGGCGCTGAGGCCATGCTGGCGTGTGCCTGGGAGAGGGCTGGCACGGCCCTGTCTCCCCGGGAGAGGGAAGGCCACGGTGGCCTTTGCTGCTCCGTGCCGCGTCCTCCTTGCTGCAGCTGAGGAGGTGGCCTTCCTTCCCCCTCGGTTTCGGGCTGCTGCCTTGGGAATAAGCTTCAGCTATTTCCTGGAATAGGAATTTGTTTATTTTCAAAGGAGAACAAACATAAAACTCATACAGAAGCCTCGGGTAGGGCGTTCCTTTGCGAAGCAGTGATTGGGATCACCACATTGTTGCCTCCTTAGGAACTCGGCTGCGCGCGAAGGCAGCGTGGAGGGAGCCCTGCAGCAGCTGGGGGCACCTACAGAGTAAAACTGCAGATCCGAGGCCCTGACACCGGGCTCCACAGCCACCAGTGTCCCGCAGCGGCCGGGCAGCGTGCGGTGCTGCAGCTCGGGGGGGTTTCTCCTCACGCCCTGCCCGGCACCGCGCCTGCTGCTGCTGCTGCTGCTGCTCCTGCTGCCAGGCCGGGCTGAGGGGCCGGGGCCGCGGGGACACCCCGGGCACCCTCAACTGAGCCCCAGCAGCCGGGCGCTTTGCTCAAACTTGAGGCTCCTTCCTCCTCCTCCTCCTCCTCCTCCTCCTCCTCCTGCTGCTGCTCCTCCTGCTGCTGCCCCTTTCCCCGCCCCTTCCCTCGCCGCCCGCCTCTCCCCTCCTCTTCCTCCTCCTCCTCCTCCCTGTTCCCGGCCGTGGGATGTTTATCCGGGCAGCCGTGTGAGGCGGCGGCGAGTTTCTCTCCCCCGCTCTGGGCACTGGCGGGCGCAGCACTCGGCTCCGGGGGGGGAGAGAGAAGGACACAAAATGTCCGCCAGGGCCGCGGCCGCTTCCACCAAGGTGAGGGGCTGCGCCGGGGGGCTCCAGCCCGAGAGGGGCCCGGGCCGGGCCGGGGGCGGCGGGGAGCGGCGGCGGAGCGCTCGGGGCCGTGCGGGCGAGGCCGTGCCCCTGCCCTTTTGTCTGGGGCCGCCACGAGGGGGGGAGCGGGGAGGACCGGGCCGGGCTCTGCCGGTGAGGGGAGGCGAAGGGCGGCTCTCCGCGGCCAGCCGAAGGCGCAGGTGCAGGCTGCGGGTGTGCGCCCTGCCTGCCCTGCCCTGCCCTGCCCTGCCCTGCCTGCACCGCCCCCGGGACGCCCAACAGGTCCTGGCCGTGGGACGGGAGGGCTGCTCGGGGCCCGGCTGGGGTTGATCGTGGAGCTGGTTCCCGGCGAGCACACCGGCTGCAGAGCGCTGCCTGGGCTGTCCCTGCATGCTGGCGGGCAGGTATCGGCGCTTAGAGAAGCGATTCGCTTCATATAATGCTTCAAACTGGTGATATCGCATAGCTACGGAGAAAACATACTACTTCTTACCCCGTTTAAATGCGTTTTTATTAATAACGAACACAAAAATGAAGATGTGCCGCTCCCTGCTAGAATGATCCTTTAGCGTTGGAATCCTACCGCGCGAGGCATTGTGAGGAGTCGCGGCGGCCTGAAGCTTGCAGGTGGCTGTCCTGTGTGCGATGGGGGAGCGGGGGTCCCA
The DNA here is from genome assembly GCF_964211825.1 of Aythya ferina. Classification (NCBI taxonomy): domain Eukaryota; kingdom Metazoa; phylum Chordata; class Aves; order Anseriformes; family Anatidae; genus Aythya; species Aythya ferina. Next base: position 16,683,649 of record NC_140307.1, on the reverse strand, counting down.
CCTGTGGGACAAAACATCCTCCGGAAACCTAGCTGCCTGCTGAGCTCCTGGAGAAAGGCACGTGTGCCTGCGCTGCCTTACGAAAGAAAAAAACTAAAGACCAAAGTATTATCTATTTTCATTTTAATCTTATACTGGTGTAAAATTGGAAGTTGCGTCTTCCCAGAGCAGCTGCCCGAAACTTCTTCCAGGTCTTCGTCATGTTAAATTGGCCCTGTGAGCATGTGTGCATGTATACAATAACAGCCCAAGTAATTATGCTGAAAGATATGTTAATTTAAGAATGCTGCAAAACACAGCCTCCCTCTGGTTTAACTCTACACTGGTGTATTTTCAGACTTGATAAAAATCATGTCTTTGAAGCAGCATTTCTTTCAGAAAAACATCAGGTTTATAAGTTCTCTGTTTTTGACTTAAGCTCATACAATCGGTAATAACTTTCTGTTGAAATTATTTCCCTTCTTTTTCATCTTAATTTGTCAAACAACACTTTCCAAGACTCTCATACATACAGTTCACATTAATTTCCTTGCCATAATGCCAGTGGATGGGCAGTGTACTTTCTTCTTCAGCTATTAATTCCTGGCTGCTCTTTGTATGGTTTTAATAAGGGCAGATAAGGGGGCAGGGGTGGATTATAAATATTTCAGAAATACTAGAATATTGCAGGACTTCGGTGTTCAAGTTTCAGGTCTTGTTTCCTTCACACACCTCTTCAGACATGGTGTCCAGTTTCTCATTTTGGTGGGTATAGCGCATTAAAACCAAGCGTGTGGGTGTTTATCTCATAATAGGAGTTTTACTTAACATACTTGTTAGCTTCTGAGGCGTTGTGTCTGTGTCTGTCTTGGCACACTTGACCAGAAGAGAACTCAATTTTTTTCTTAGCTTAGTAATTCCTCATTTGTACATGCGGGTATCTTGGCTGGTATTACTGTGTTATGCCCTATTATTAACAGTGTTTCTGCTGCCTTCTGCTCCCTCTGTTTTGGTTACTTGACTTTTTCCCAGCTATGCCCTAAAAGAATGTGTTTTTATTAAGGTTTTAAATATTTGCTGTAGCTGTTGGTAGTATACAATAGAAAATGGTGAGCAAAAGGAAATCGTGCTCGCAGTCTAATCTAGCGGTGGCTGTGACTGCAAAATGTAGGGGGCCTAATCTGCTCTGATGCCTTTTTGAACAATACTAATGGATGCCGTGGGGACGGCTGTGTCAGGGCATTAGTAACGAGATAGAAAGCTTTCCACCTTTAAGCTGAGGGCTCGAACGCTGTCTGTGCTGTTGTTTAAAAAGGAGGAAAAATGTTTCTTAGTAGTAAATATGGGGAAAGGGCTTCTTGAGTCGTTGACTTCTTTTAATGCTGAACCTCGGTTTGACTTCCTTTTAGTTTTTAAATATTCTTTCACAGAGAATGTTTCCAATTCTTTCACTTCACTCTGTTAATTCTTGGATTTTGTTTGCCCTAGATGTATTTCCAGCTAGCTATTACCTGCTGCTTTGGTGAGAAGTTGGTCGCATTAACAGCCCAAGGCTCGCAGACTGCGAGGACTCTGGTTCCTCTGCTGTAGGGAATTGCCTGTGGTTCCTGGAAATGCTGCTCAGTGGTCTACCCCAAATTCTGACTGGAGATTGCAGTGATTCTTTCCTTTGTGGAGAATATATGGGCGGGCTTGTAAAGTGTGACTTAATGAAGTGCTGCTACCTGTGAAGTAGCTAGGTTTTGGAACAGTATCTTGTTTTTTCCCATTTGAGTTTGTATGAACACTTGAATGTTAGATCAGTACTCGGGAGTTGAGTGAGATTCAGTGTAACAATAAAGAAAGAAATTTAGAAAATCCAAACCCATGTGGAGAACTAACACCAAGTAGTAGAAATAAGCTGAGTTGTTTAATCACGGGGACTTATCTTCTACTTTAAGAAAACTCCTGCAAATTAACTGCATTTAGTTGTGATACTGTTTCTTTAAGTTGTATTTGGACCTGAGAAAATATTTCCTGAAAATAGTATGTAAAAAAAAAAAAAAAAGATTATTCAGGTAATACATTACATTAACTGATGCAGTATATAAAGACTATAGGTAACTTCAGTTATCAGGTGGAGCTGAGGTGCTTTTTTCAGTGTGATGTTTGTCCTGATGAGAGAAGAGCTGCAAACTCCATGCTCTGTACGTCGTTATGAAGTATGTTTTGGAGCTGGCTTCTAGTCTAACATGCAGGATGCTGATTAATGTAAACAGATTGAAATCTGACTGTGCCTGGGAGCTGGTTTTACTTTTTATAGGGTGGAAAATCAGTAAACCCTTATCAGCGACCAGCTAACTAATCTTTGTTTCAAGGAAAACATCTGGCCAGTGGGTTGTACTTCATAGGTACTTGAGGGCGCACACTGTACTGCTACTCACATACTATGGGAATGGGTTTGGGGCCTACCTCTGGGGAAAAAAAAAAAAAAGGCTCAAAACAAGGCACTTTGCTTTGAATTGGTGCTAGGAGTTGTGAGTGGCCTTTAAGGCTGAGTATGTCCACGTGGATACTAAAACATAACCATCATGATTGAAACTTTTTGATATGAGGACTCGTTGAAATGCGTGATAAGAAGTCCTTAGCTCAGGTATTCAACTGAAAACAGAATTATAATTAATGGTGAGCTATTCTAGCTTTGATCGGTGCTAAATACTTTGTTCTTATTACTTGAAAGATAATATGTAAGTAGCAACTATTTCAGTTAAAAGCACTCATCCAGAAGAGTTTCTTCCAAAGTGGGTGATGTTGAGGCCAAGGGCCCAAAGGTTTTGTGCGTTTTGCTACAGGCCGTGCCAACAAGCTTGCTGGATGGAATAGGATCCTCTCTTTGGTTTTGTTCCCCCATCCCGTAGATCTAAGAGGCAAAGTGATGCCTGGCAGAGGGAGGAAAGCTGGTTACGTGAGGGCTGCAAAGCCATACGTGTCTCCATGTGAAATTAGTCTCAGCTTTTGGTTTGTTAACAATTTCTAAATGTTTGAGTTAATGGGTAGGATTTGAATTCATAGCTTGTTTATAAGTTTATAGGATGCTTGAAGTTATGTAATCTGTACAGCAAACTACCCTCTGGTTAAGAAAGACATCAGTCATTTATATCCCTTGAATTTTTCCTGGTCGTAGTATAAATGCAGCAGAAATTCATATAGAACTGTGTTCAATGTTTTCTCAGGCAAATAATGTTACTAATGACTTCTTCAGTGAACGTACCAATTAACAAACAGCCACAGGGAAGCCTCAAAATGAATCCCATGCTTCTGTGCTGTGTATGTATGATGAGTCCAAAAAGTCTTGAAATGAAAACATTATCTTCTTCTGTTTTAGGGGCAGATTTTTCAGATACGCGCTTCACATTCAAAACTAGGAGGGGTGTTTTTGTTACGAGGAGCTGTGTTGTACTCAAGGAAGGGCCTGAGCAAGCAGAGGAGAACATTCATTTGAATGCTGGAAGGTCTGGTGTGGGTCCTGCAGATCCTGCAGAGCAGCAAGCGCTGCCAGGGTCACAAGGGTGCTGACTTGTCCTGGGACACTGAAGTCTGCCTCTCTTGTCCATGGATTTTCCTGCTGTGGTGGATCTAGGTAAATCCGAAGCCACAGGCCCTGTGGTCTGCTGGAGCTCTGTAGCTGGATGGGCTGATGCAGGGGTGGGAACTGCCCCCGTGTGCCCAGGACTGGGTGCTTTCCTCACATCTGCTCTCCCTGGTTCAGCAGCATCCTCCGTAAGTCTTCAGAGCTGTTTCTAGCCCTTGCACGTGGAGACTTATTTAGGTTATGTGTATTTAGGAATATTAAACACTTTGTGGGTGCTAAAAATTTAAATCTTGCCTTTGCATTAAAAAAAAAAAAAAAAAAAGTATTGATATTCTCAAGGGTATTTAGTAATCTCTAACAGGATTCTTGTTTCCTAATCCGTTGTAAACAGATGTTCTAGCCTTTTGTGGTGGAGGAGGATAGCCTAAATTCAATAACGTGATAGCAGTAGGGAGCACTGATAGATGGAGAAGTTCCTGTAATTGAGCAAACTGTTGAGTTACCATTCTGGCCTGGATAACTCGCTGTGGGGTGTTGTTATGGCTAGTTTCACGCAGCCGAGGAAGCAATACCAGAACTGGGTGCTGTCCCTCCCACCCGCACATACACCAAGCACCGACCTGCTAAAAATAGCCAGCAGGCAGAAGTAGGCAGCTTCTTTGATTTGCAGTCCCGAGCCTTTTTCCAGTAAGCACTGCAGGGAAGAACAATCTCCTGTCTTCCTCCCCTCCGCCTTTTACATTAAGGGCTTCCTTAGAAAATATTTTCTTCCACCCCTCCTAAACCAGTCAGTAATTAGTTCTCAGCGCACGATCCCGTGGGATTGCACAGCCTGTTTCTTGCCGGGTTTGAATGGGGTCCAGTAACCGTGCCTTCCCCTCTGCCCCACTGGGTCAGCAGTCGCTTAACAAATAGCTCTATTTCTTTACTCGCACTGAGTAGAAATTGTTCTGTGCCGCTGCGGAGAGGATATGATTGTCCAAATTGCATTTAAAAACACGTCAGGATTTAGATTAATTTTCCATGTGAATATTTCATAATGGGATCATCATACGTGCACTGGGAGATAGTGGCGCACAGTGGGAACTAGTATGAAATTACTCTATTTTAAATTAATATTTGATTTGTTCTTTCAGCAGGCTTTTTTTTTATGGACTATCTATAGAACAGGACATGCAGTAGATGAGCTCCCTGTGGCAAAATTCAAGTAAATTGCTAGTGTTTATCGGATACGTATTTGTGCAGAAACCGAAGTTAACTGCAAGTAGCAACCTTAAGAAACTATTAGTACGACAGCATCAATGCAGATGAGATTGCATACACTCTTCAGGTGTAAAGAAGAGTCTTCAGTTTAATGTATGAGTTGGTTATGCACCGGTATGATAGTTGGTGTACAAGCTCACATATGTCATATTAAGCAGTGTTTCTTTTTGTACTTCAGTGTTGTAAGCTTTCCCCGTCACACATGTGAATCTGATGTGTTTTCTTCTGAATGGCTGCGCAGTCTGAGAGAATGTATTGTAGTCTTCAGAACACGTGGGCTGGGCTTTAGCTTGGATTTGCCCTCACCATCATGTGTGTCCAGCTTTCTTTTGAGTAGTCTTCAAGCTGGGGCATTGCTAGCACTTCCTTGCTCCCTTTGTAGGTGTTGGTCTTGGTTGGTCAGTTGGAATGGCTACAGAAGCTCTTCTCCAACTCTCCTGTTTGTTAATAGCAGAAAAAAAGGGGTCAGGGAAGCACTGCAGCGCTTTGGAGGGTATGGTTGAGCTTTTGGACGTAACTCTTTAGGGATAGCTTGTCTGGCTGAAGGACCATGCTGTGCCAGTTCCTGCCAGCCCTGTTCCTTACCCTCCTGTGCACTGGAACACTGTTGCTGCAGCATTCATGACTTGGGTGTACTTGTTATGGAGCTGGATACAATGAAAATTGTGAAGAAGAATTGACTTGTTGGTGAAGAAACAATGTTGAATTTCACGTATAGTTATTAAAGGGAAGTAATAACATTAAATTATAACTAGAGGCAGTAACATAATGAAACAGATTGTGAAATCTGAACAGTGATGTCAGGTTTTCATTACGTACGCTATGAACAGTGGCAACACAACTATGCAACAGGGTTGACCTGCCATTCATACGGTACAGTAAAATGATTTAAAAGACGATTTTAGGTCTTAAAGGATGGAAGACTTAGACGGGTTTTTATTCTTATTGAAAACATAATTATTGGCTTCAATCACACAAAGTTGTCTCCAACAGAATGCAGCAACTTAAATTACTGTGACTGCAGAACTCCAGGGGAACTCCGGGACTCCAGAAGTAACTTTAAAGGTGTTACTTGGCCACCTGTGATCAAACAATTGTCCAGTTGTAGCTAATATGGGATCAGAATAGTACCTGGAGCTAAGTATGCCAGGTATTGTTCATCCCAACAAATTCCAACGCTTGTTATAAATCTGTAATTCCTGTTCATTTTAGATGGCTGGCTTACCCGAAATTAAGTCTGGGAGAAGGCTAGAGCACGTTAACCCTGTCAGTGTAGGGTGTTTGCTTAAAAACTGGACCTTGCTTGATCCTGCCTTGTTCCTATATGTTATTTGGAACAACTTTCTTTTGCATATGAATATCCCTGCATAAAGTGGTTTTCCAGAATAGCATTAGGTGGAAAAGCCTGTAAATGTGGACTCCTTGAGATAGTATTTCTAGTGGATATTAAGGCCTTGAAGCGAAGCTTGAAGGCATGGCTTTTGGACAAAAGAACTTTGTTTCCTTCAAAATTGAAATTAAGTTGTGGAAAGTGATTGGCCATCACGCACAGGATAAACCCCTCTGTTAATAACACAGCTATGCGGGAATAGAAATTCCTGGACGGTAATCTCATATGAGAGAACTAAATTGACTTCTTTTTTTTTATGTATGCCCCCTATGGATAATGTGGACTGCATTAATGCTCCCAAAATGGAGAGTATTTAGCTAAAGAAAATGAGAGAGGTCTGCAGTTTATAAACAGCCCCGTAATGGCTTGAACCAAGAGTTTGTTTCATCTGAGGTGGGCACCGTGCTGTAGATGCACTCTGTAGAGCATCGGCGTATTTTTCCCGTGGTCGTGCATGGAGTTGATTGTAATCACATTGTTGGTAGTTAGAGGGTGAATGTCCCCCGCAGCTGCCAAGGAAACAGCTGAGTTTTAAATCAGTAAACATTGTTTGAATACCCCGTCAGTATGCAACTCTGAAAGATTTAGTCTGTCATACTCATATTACAGCTATCGGCCCTCAAATTTTACATTTCTCACATGCAGTGTTACTGGTGAGACTGGAAAAATAAGGATCATTTATCTGGAAGGTTGTAAGTAGTCTACAAAATGTCACGTTGGGGGCAGTTCGGAGGCTTTCTGACCATACGCCACGAGCTCTATCGGAGTTTTTTGTTTACACTGTGGTCAGCAGCAGGTCTGCAAATCTTCTCTAAAGACAGCGTCAGCCAGCACGGTGTTACCTTCTGAGCTCCTTGGCAAGGGAGCCGTACGTATCATTTCAGAGCCCCTCTCCCCAGGTCCATCCGATAAAATCTCCTGGCAGAATATTGCCTTTGCCACTTGTTCTTTCTTAGACATCTGAAACAGAAAGTGCTTGCAGCAGCGTGTGCTGCTTCGTGGCAGAGCCAAGAACGGCTGTGGCAGGTGAATTGGTCTTCACAAGCGAGGAGGATTCAGAAAGCAGTAGCCAGCATATCCCTAGCTGCTGTAGTACTGTCGTGTCCTCTAAGAATTAGGAGGGGGAAGGTGGAACAGGCAGATCTCTGCAGTGCCTCATGTTGCTAGAATTCCAGTATCTTCCAAATGAGAAGTTGGCATCTCGTTTCTCTAGTGAACTTTAACCAGAGAGAAGTGAGTAATGTGCCAGAGATGTCTGGTTATATCTTAATTGCACTTGCTTACTTTTTTTTTTTTTTTTGGGGGGGGTGGGGGTGGGGTGGGGTGGGGTGGGTTGTGCAAGTTTCTATTGGTAAGCCAAGTGAAAGAACTATGATAAGAGCGGAAGGAACTGTAGGAAGAATACAGTCAGGGAGAGACATAAGTTAGGGAAGAAAGAGTCAAAGGCACGCAGACAGGAAGCTTTTCATCCTTAGTCACTCCTCTTTCTTGCCTCTACCCTCCCCAGCAAAGAAATGAAAACCTTAGCACAAATGCTAAGGTGTCTGGACTTCCCAAGTAATTACAGTGAAACCTTATGTTGGATGACTAAGCCTTACTCACAGAATTGTCTCATCAAGACTGACTGAATAGCTGCATTTAAAGCTTGCTATTAAAAAAAAAAAAAAAAAAAAAGATGATAGTATCACACACAGGCTCTGAAAGAACCATAGTAAGAACTTCAATGTGTTGCTGAAATCGCAGCAGTATTATATCACGGATCTGTCATGCTAGCTCATATGCTTATTACTGCTTTCTGTAAGAGAGCTGAAGGCAACTGATGAGGAGAAAAAAATAAAATACTACAGACTCCTTTAAATGTTAAAAGCAAACGAAGGACGGTTTGAAGGACACTGGGATTCTACACAGAATTCGAGGTAAGGCTTTCCAGAGCAAGTAGGAGGTATTTCAGAGCCTCCTCTAGACACTTTTAAGTATGTGAAGTTTGGATGAGAAATAATCCCTGCCTGTAGTGCTTTGTGTGAACTTGACTGTAGCACATGACAGTAAATAAAATACTCCTGAAACGCGTCTAGCACTCATCCTGTCCTGAACTGCATTTGCAATTAGCAGAAGTCATCAGGCACTGATAGGGATGTTCCTCTTCAGTCAGAATGTTCACCTGAATGTATTCCCGAGTACGTGGGAAAGGGCAGCACCGTGAGTATAGTGATAATTTGGTAAACTACTTGCTTGTAGATGTGTATCTGTTTTTCTGTAAGCCTTGGGTAGATAGCCAACAAAGCAAGCATAACCTCCGAGTCCTTCATCATGGTGGTTTAACTGTTAGTTTAGATAGGACCTGAATTGCACACGGGGCAAACCAAAGAGCTCACTTTTGTGAGAACACCGCTGTTTGCAGGGGCAGGAGGCACTATCCTAATGCCCACAGCTGTGCCAAGTCTGACGGTGTGAGTGACTTCAAAAGTTAGTCAGTTTCTGTGGAACAGAAACCTCTTCTGGTCAGAGGCATGCTCTGGCTTAAGGGAAGTCCTGCTGTGTTTTTCTGCCCCCTGGCTGGAAGAGGCAGGAAGGGGGCGGTGGTTCAGAAGCTGGTTCAGAAGCACTTGCTTTCTCAGGGTGCCCTGCTCCTCCAGAGGAGATGGGATGCCACCCCTGCAGGTTGGAGGTGCAACCAGACCCTCTGTGAACAACGGCAGTATTTGTAATGAAATGTTGCAAATGTGATTTTTCTTTGCCTGTGTTTGTCAGCTTCATCAAATACCTTTTTCCTGCTCTCCTTTTACTAGGGAGGAACAGAGGGGGGACATTGTATGCTGAGAAGAGCTGCAAATAGGATTGAAAATTAATGTAAGGCCTGATAATTCCCTTTTCCTTCTCTTCTTGCCAGGTTAATTCCTCGCACACATGTGCACGCGTGTCCCAGTTTCTCTCCTGGTATGCTGTTCCCAGGACCCTGTTCCATTCTGCGTCCTGGGTGTTTTTTATTTAAATTCACCATCTGAAATACAAGGTGATGTAATAAGTGCCTTGTTCCAAACGAAGCCTTGTAATTCTCGTCTGATGGCTGGCTGTCAGAAGGGATTGCGAGGTGAAAATTGACATAGACGCAAGCGTGTGCTTGGATCTTTAAAGAAATCTCTTTGCCTTTGAGGGTATGTAAGTCTGAATGATTCATCTGAAATACGCCAATGCTAACTTGAAGGTTTTCTTAGTCGCTGCATTGTCTGCAGTGTGTAAATGCCTCTTTATCTCGGGAAGATGTGTAAACAATAGTAAGAAGGCAGGCGCTGGCAGCTGCTGAGGTCATTGTCCCCCGCAATGACCACTGGCCTGCCTCTTCTGCTTATTTTCCCCCACTGCTACGGGGACACCAAAATAGTTGGATCGTAGCTCATGTTAGGGCTATCTTTGTGACTGTATGCTTCGTGCTGTTGCCAGCACCGTGGGGTTGCTTTAAATGCAGGCAGAAAGGAGATGGCTCATAAACGTGAATGGCAGGCTTCTGCAGCGTGCGTTTTGTTAGGCTGAACGAAGTGCTTCAACCAGCTCCTCTGCAGATCAAACATACCTCAAATAGCTGGTAACAATAAAAATACTTGAAATGAGAGGAAGCAGTCAGAAATGCTGTTTTTTTTGTGTTTTTTTTTTTTTTTTTTTCCCCTCCCCCTTTTTACGACTGAATTAACTAGGAACTTTTACGGCAGTCTTTACATCTGTCACTGTTATTCCCTCCCTAACTCACTGTGCATGAAGAGCACGGGGTCTCGTAGTGCAGAGTAGCAGAAATAGATGTGCAGGGGTGAAGTAAGCAGGCATGGGACGGGAGAACTAAACCAGGTGGCGAGCTGCGCTGGCAGATAGCTGCTGTGTGAGCCGGGGGTCGGGTGGGTGTGCTTCGTGCCACGCTGCATGGCGTGGCAGGAGAGAGATGCCTGGAGCAAACGTTGCACTGAAATAGTTCCAGTCTTACTGAGCCCTGATTAGGCTGTCATCTAATTTAGTTTTGATCTTGTGAGGTAGATAGGCTTAGGGAGTCTTCTTTTTTTTTTTTTTTTTTTTTTGGTTCTGTCCTGGGAAGATCTGTGAGTAAAGCTGGTGACCGGCTTGCTTTACCGCAAGTCAATTGTTCAGGGTCTTCATAGCTGGCTGTAAGCATTTATCTTCTTTCTTACAGAAAAATACTGCTTTTCAAATGGAAGTAGGAATTCAGAATGAAATTGGGGTTTGCTTTTAATTTCTGGGACAGGACTTTTTAATTTATTCATGAAATTTTCAATACAGAAACAAGCTAAATCTAATTTTCTGTTTAAAAAAAAAAGTTTGCAACACTTGTGTAAAAATAAATAAATAAATAAATCTCAGACAACATAGCTGTACTTGAAAATAGTGTGGGCTGTTAGAAAGTTTGTGAGTAGCTTCAGTTTCTTTGTGGTGGAAGAGGAGATGTGTCCATGTGTTCAAGTTCCATTATTTCTGACTTGTGCGTTACTCCGTGTTTCCTGGCTATCCTGAAAATCCAAGCATTAGTGTGCAGCTGACCAAAACATAATACCAAAAATCTGTCTTTGCTGTCCTAGCCCTTGAAGCAATGTAATTATGTTGCTTCCAAGCGATAAGCCAAGGCAATTTAGAGAGGGCTGGAATGCCTGCACACCCTGACCTTTCAGGGCACTCGCAGCACTCCTATTATGCAGAGGCTGCCGTGGCGCTGCTCTGATGTGCTGGCCTGTCACATGCTGACTAACTTGCAGAAAGCTTTGATGCAGCTGTTTTAAAAATGCTTTTGCTGACTGATAGGCACTTAGGCTGCTGCCTGTGAACAAAGCTGGCTCTCATTCCATGCTTTTAGCCCCCCTTCCCTATAACAACACTTCTCTCCCGCTGACTCCACACACCGTTCTTATCTCGGCCAATTGTTGACTTGTCTCCGTTTAAATTGTTTTCTTGTTAATTTTCACTTCAAAAACAGTCGTGTGAGAGGCAGGGTTGGTGTGTATGGTTTATTTAGTGCTGCTGCAAACAAGCAGCCTTAGAGTTGATGTGGTGGCTTGAAAGTACGTGTGGATTAGGGGAGGGGGGAGAGTGTGTGTGTGACTGGGCAAAAGGGGGAGGGAAAGGCTTAAAAAAACAATGGTCTTTTATTTGTGATAGCCAATGCAGAGGAAAATAGTTCTCAGAAATGTAGCACGTGTCATGTTGAGGTCTGAGATCGGGTGTCTTGATTGGAAGGGCACGAGGAAGGGAAGAAGCTGAGAAGCGGAGGCTGTCTGCTGTGCACGATGCTTAAGGACCATCATATGTGGTAACTGTAATGCCAGCAGCTTCTGCAGCGTTAGAAGCAGGACTTGAACAGGAATAGGAAATTTTTCAGTTTAATCTCTTTGTTTAGTTTCATCAATAATTGCTATATGGGATAGTGCCTGAGTTGCACTTCCAGGAAGAGGAAAAACGATGGCAGCATGCTGAACTGCTCAGTTCCAGCAGCCTGGCTAGAACATGACACGGACAGACTGCGTTCTGAGGACACTGTGATCGAACTGAAAGTGAGGGTGCCGGATGTTTGCATGAGTTGCAAGTCTCATCCAAGCCAGCCTGTACAGTCAGAAGCATCATAGCTCGTTACCAGCGACAGCCCAAGGTGACCAATGCACAGTTTAACCTTTGACTCCACAGAAAGTATTGATACTGAGCCTTTTCTGCTGAGAAATGGCAAGCCTAGTCAGACCTCACTGATTCTGTAGATGTGTATCGTGTGAAGTTTCAAGTCATTTTAAGGCTTGAACTTCTGTGCAGCATGGCATCGTTCTCCGCCTGGAGAGGTGGTGGTGGCTGCAGGCATTCCCCTGTGTATTCCCTCGTGTTCACTGCCCTCCCAGTAACTTGGAGGTATGGACAAACAGTGCTTAGCAGCCCTTGAAGCAGTAGTGTAGGTCCAGGAATAAGCAGCTGGTGTGTTTAAATCTGCTTTTGCTATTTAGCTCAGTAGCATACGGTGACAGCACACTTACCTTTGGTGCTGTAATGCATTGTACCTGCTACAGCACATCTCCAGAGGACAGAGCAGGGAATGGACTTAGAGCAGGAAATGAACACTGTAATTCTGTAGTATTTTCTAGTTTTCTGGGGAAAAGACTGTTTGTAATCGTTAGTAGAACAAGAAAGCTTGTTCCTTGTGTGTACTCAAATGGCTTCGTTGTTACTCTCATTTCCTATAAAGGAAATACGGGAAACACTGACTTTGTTCAATGTTTGTTAACATGGTTCATCTTAAATGGCATAGTGAGGCAAAAAAAGACGCATTAGTACATCTGTTGATAACGTTACCATATCTTTAGAGGATTAAATTTCGAAAGGAATGACTCTGAAGGTAAAGTGATAAAAATTTAGGGAAAAGATGCAGCTAAATCAATGGACTAGTAGAAGCAGTACAGTTGAAAGTGTTGTCACTGCATGTAATTTTTTTCTGGAAATTAACACAACTTCCATGACTATGCAGGTACGAATATTGAATCAGTTGTGCTTTGAAAATGCTTTTTCTGTTCAATTCTGATTTTATTCTAATGGAGGAAAGACTGCACTACAACTATTTTTTGGAAGTATTGCTGCCTTTCTCATGCCTTCATTCTGAATAATCCTGTCACTGCTCTTTATCCTTACCTCTTCAGACTTCAGGATTTATTTTTTTTATTTTTTTATTTTATTAAGATTTTTTCTAGTTTAAATAGCTTCTCTGGAGTTGAGTGTTTAGAAATAGTTTGGAGTAAGCATGTGTCTACATTGTCTCAAACTGAATATGCAGGAAGGGTTTTGGTTATATCAGCTGTCAGCAGCACCAGAGATTCCTGCAGCAGGGTCAGGTCTCTCCCGATGGTGGTTCTTGCTGTATTCAAGGGCTCTCCATAGGAATACCCGTGCTGTCTGTCTGAAGGCATGAAATGTTTCTACACTGAAATGAAATACACATTCATTTGGGAGAGGAGTCTTAGGGAAATCTACGTTTCTGCTTCTGTTACAGTCAGGTTGGCAGCATGTAATTCTGTAGTTCTTAGGACAAATGGAAAGAGATTGTATTACTGCTGAGCTGCAGCCTGGGAAGGGAGGGGAGATTCGATTACAGATGGGCTTAGGAAGATCCTAAGTAGCCTTTGTGGTGTTGTTAAATTTGTTAATAGTTAGATAACTGCTGGCCAAAGCATTTAAAATGCAGGCTGTCTTTACTCACTCTGTTTAATTACAAAAGGATACTAGAAGAGAGAAGCAGCTGCTGGACTGGAAGAATAGGGAACAGCAATATTTATTGCTTTGGGCAGATCCCCATTTGCTCTGGACTGCTTTTCTTGTGTTTTTCTTTCCTTTTCACAAAGCCAGTGTGTTGTGGGCAGGATGTGATTCTGGGAATTCACTTTTCTGTTTGTTTTGCTTATTTAATGTTTTGCTTATTTAATTTTCGGATGCTTCAATGCATAGTGGTACCTATTTCCATCAGTGGCAGTGAGGTCTTGTAAATGATTGTCTATCCTGGTAGCTCTAATTGGTGGGCCTCTGCCCTGAACAGTTCACATGCTAAATGTCTGCAAAATAGTGTAATTAGATTAAATGTAATTGTTTTCTTAGCTTGCATTTTAACCTAGGTGTTTATCTTATTTCAATATCACATCAGAGCATGCTTTCACCTTTTTTGCACTGTAAATACTTCATCTTAAAATACTTTGAATAACTTAGTGGTTTTTATCTTGAAGAGTGTCCTTTTTTTTTTTTTTTTTTTTTTTAATGGGAGAGATTTTTGCTTCCTGCTGAAACAAGTGGTTGGCAGAGATGATGGAGTAGCTTGCTGCAGCTAAAAGGGAGATGTGACAAGTTGGTCTTCCTCACCCCCATCCTTGGCTGACCTCTAAAAACTCTACTTCATGTCACTGCTTTGAGTTTAAAAAGGTTTTCTATGCTCTTCATTGCTGTTTATTTCCCTTGTCAGTTTACTAAGATGAACCAGCTGACTGAGGGGTCAGGCAGCAGAACGAGTGCTAAAAAGGGTATGAAATAGCATATGTACAAGTGTTGCCTCTTCCAGAGTGCTGACTGCTGAGACAATAGAGCTGTTATGCCAAATCATATCTGAGTGAAAGCCTTACTGAGGCTTCAGCCTACACGCCACAGCTTTTTGACTCCTAATTTCCCTTCCCAGTTGAGGCTCTTGGCCAGCCTTCCTGATGAAAGGAGCGGGCTCACCCTGGCCTCGCACACCAGTGATGTAGTTTGAGACCATCCACTTCTCTGGGGATTGTTTTGTAGGAAATTTTCATCAGCTGAAGGATATGTGGCATCAGCTCTGAAATGGAAACTTAAAGTCTTTCCGTGTATCTGAATTTTAACCTCATCTATTTCAGAATGACAGCATGTTACCTGTGTTGGTGTAGGTGCATTACCCAGTGGCAGGAGGTGACAGGCATTTTGCCTTGGCTTCAACACCGAGAATCTCTTCACAAGAGGGAGACAGTTGCTCACAGCTTGTTTGTGGACTATTCTCAGTAGTAAGGTTTGTTCAGAAGGCAGGTAATAAATAATATTTACCTTGTGTTGTGTTGTCCCACTTGGTTTTTACCACCTGCAGTCCTGCCTGATGCAATGTGTTGGCTGGAGGGCTGGCACTCCATCGGTGTTGTTCTTCGGTAATATTGTTCTGGGTCGTGATTGCGCCAAGGAATGCAGGGTGGGGCCTCAGTTCAACTTCTGTTTTCTAAATGGCTTAACTAGATAAGGAATGTGGGGTAATGGGTATTTTTTAAGGTCACTTCTGTTTGAGTACTTTAAGAAAAAAGTTTTTATAGTAGTATCTGTGGGGTGGTTCTACAGTGGTTGATATGTTTCCAGTACCTAGTAGGTACACACATTTTTTTCTTCCCCATGTTGCAGTTGGCCTTGTGCGCTGAACCTGATGCTTGTCTGGTGATGTGGTGATCCCGTTCATCTCAGTAATACATTAGAAGGCTATTCATTCATTTTTGGGGTTTTGGGGAGCTGAATTGTTTCCTGGAAAGTTCTGAGAAACGCAGGACATCTTGTGATGCTGCTGAACTGTTAGGGCAGCTAACTCCCATTCTGTACAATCCCCAGAGTGGTTACTCATGTCTGAAGACCAATTTTGTCAGTCAATTCCTCTTCGTAGTGGTTTGGTTTTGTTTTTCTAACCTGAGTGCAGTTCTGAAGCCTTGAGTAAGGGCTATAGAGGTGTTGATCTGCTGACTAATAAGGAGTTGCTAGACTGAAACAGGGGTATTTCTCAAAGCAGCTGTTTCTTTCCTGAGCTGTTTCTTTACTGATTTCCAGTCCCATCTTCAGATTTCTGTGAGGACTCCCATCACAGTTTGCAGAGGACAAAGAAGTTACAGAGTAGAACTTCATAAAATTTCCCTTCCGGTTTCTGTGTTCTAATTTACCTTGTGTTATGGGAGACACACAAACAGGGCGTTTACCTTGTTTAACAAAGTTATTGCAAACTCCTACTGAAATCTGTCTTCAAGTGTGCAGCTGATTTTGTACGGCAAGGATAGCTTTATCAGTGTTTAAAAACTCTGGAATAAAAGCCTCAGTGTTATAAATAGGATGTGCATTTTCCCTAGCCAATTGTGTAAAAACCAGATAATAAATCAAGCTTGGATATGGGACAGAAAAGAACTACTCCAGTGAAAAGGAACTAGACAACTATATAATTACTCAAACGTTTGGATTTTCAGGTTTTCTTTAGGTTGTCTTTGGAAGTTGAAGGTAACAGCTTCTCCTGTACCCAAATTGGACTATGGTTCGCTTTCCAAATTAGGAAATCACCAAGATAGAGCAGTTCCCCACCCCCCCCCAAGTTTAACCTTTCTTAAGTTCCTTTATCTTAGTAAAAGCCAGCTGTAATAGTGCTGCCTGGGCACATGAGCAGTCTCTGCTGTAGAAATGCTCTTCATGGATAAGAAGCCTTGGGACTTTCTGCAAAGTCATCAACTCCTCAAATTGTTTCAAAAGCCCTTAGCATTTCTTCTGCAAACCATGGCCCTCTGATAGCGTTTTCCATTGGACTGACTCATCAGACAGACTTGTCTGCTGCACTGAAGCTGAACTTCTGAGGTTTCGTACTCATTTAGTAAAGATGTTCCTTTATTTTTTAAAAATAGCTGATTGTGCAGGTTTGTAGGTGAATCAGTTGTTTCCTTCTGAGTCTGTTTCTTGCGGTCATGTAACTTGATAGCTTTTGGGGCAACAGTTGAGTGAACAGTGGCTATAGCCTAGGATAAACAGGTAATTGGCCAAAATTACGCAGACATCTCAGTTGTTAAGCAAGAGCTTATCCAGTTTCTTCTCCAGCTGGTTGGATAAATAGCTAGAATGTCACTCGTGCTTTTTCACTTCAAAAAATGTGCTGAGTAAACTAAATGGACATCTGCCCATTAAGCACAGATGGGAAATACTTGCCAAGAGGTGGGTTTGATGGGTAGCATGTCTGAGTAGTTCTGTGTAGGCGTCTGTTTTCAAAGAATTGAGATGTATTGTATTACTGAGTTGTATTTGGGTTGAGAGCTTCACAGGGTGAGAATGAAATGATCTCTTCAAACCTGTACGGATAAAGCTTCTGTGAACTGCACCAGCAGGTGTCATAGATAGTCTCTCAGTACCATTTTAAGACAATAATAGTGTAAGTACTATCAGTAGTTTAAAAGTAATGACAAGTCTCCTAAAATGTGTTTATGTGCTATATGACCTGCCAACAGAAAGCTCTCAGCGTTACGTACAGTGCCGATAGGTCTACTTTCCTTGTCAAAAATTCTTGGTGGGTGTCAGACTGCTGCCAATATATTTGCTGGGATTTATTTGCATTTCTTTAATCTTCAGTAATTTTGGTGGCTTTCTGGGTGTTTGTAGGGCGTGCAAACTCTTCTTCCACTTCTCACTTTGAAAATGTGTCTACAAAGGCAACCAAAGCTTATTTAATTATGAGCAGTACTTTTGGTTATGTTGAATGCTTTTTTTTTTTTTTTTTTTTTTTGGACCGGTAGTGACTTATGCTAAATAGTTTATTTCAGCACAGGTTAAAAGAACATGTTACCATAAACCTATTTTGGAGAGGGGAACAAACCCACGACCCCCCTAAATGTGTTATGAAACACATGCAAAGCAAGGCTGCTGAAAAGCAAAAATGCCCTGTGAGCCAGCCAGCTGTACTGCTCCACCAGCCTCAGCTTGGTTGGTTCGGGCTGACATCCGAGTGCAAACTGTAGGTACTACAATTGTGTGTGTGTGTGTGTGTTCTGGTGGTCGTGGCTTTCTTACATGAAAAACTACAATTCTGTCTTGGAGAAGGTAGGTACCCGGTTCTGGTAGTAGAAGGAAAAAGCAAGTCTTGGCCATGTGGTTGTATTGTATCCTAAAAGTAAAGGATGTGTAAATAAATCTCAAGTCCTGTTTCTGAAAATGGCTTTGAAGGCATCACAACGATCACGTTTAATGATACTGCTGCAATGATGTGTGCTATGTAGGCATGTGGAATTACCTGTTGCTTGAGATAATGACACTGAGCTGCTCTGTGCCTGATGCTCTGCCACAGCCTTCCCTCCGCTTTGCAGGAAGAAGTTAAACCCTGCAGGAACTTGCCACTCGCAAGAAGCGCTGCGGTCCCATTGGTCTCGGTGTTTAAGCACATTAAGTGTATGCGTCAACCTGCAGTGTTGATATGATACTGCTTTTGTTGGCTTTGGCCTTCTGAGAGTAAATATTGCTCAGGAACACTGACAGCTGAGCTGACGGGGCACTCAGGCTGGAGGATGGAGAAGGAAGTGGTTCCAGAGCTCTCGGGAAGTGAAGGATGAAATAGGTGGTGATCAACATAATGGGCTGGTTAAGGGCTGACATACACAGAGCAAGGAAAACTAAACAACTTGCTGTGCTGTCGTACACAGTTTCCTAAAATATTTCAAGTAGTTTACATGTGAAGAAAAATGGAAACAGTATGGTCTGTATTTGCTCCTGGAAACTCAATGTTTGCTTTCTTTCTGACATCTGTTTCTTCCAAAATCATCTCTATGTAGCTAAATGATGACCCTGATTTACTTGCGGTGTAGTTGCAGTATGTAAAGCAGAGGTGGAATGGAAACAGAGCTGCAAAGCGTACTTCTTCTGTCTCATCTCTTAACAACTTACAGTTCTTCTAATAAAGAAGTCACATAGCAATCCTAAAATTATACTGCTGGTTTATTGAGACTCAGAAAAGACCACATGTCACAAAAATGACCTTCTGGATCCTTGACTTGTAGATACCAAAAGCCACGTGTGATTACTTTACTGTGAACTGATTGGAGTTAACGTGCAATGACGTGTGAACAAATGTATTCAGAGGAGAAAAATGCAGCGATGTGGGATTGCTGTTTTCTGTCTTCTGTACTTGATTGCAAACTTTGTCACTCTTCAATGACTTTGTACTTTTTTGACAATTAAAGCCCTAACTTCCTTGAAAACATGAGGTTTAGTAAGGTAAAAGATGAGGGAAACTTCAACTTCAAGCTAAACTTCAATTAAACTTGCACTACTTATTTCCCCTGGTCTATAACCTTTGTCACTTGCTTAGAACTGCATTCAGAATGTACCAGTTGAGCAGAGCTGCTTTCTGTGCCACGAAGAGGAAAGGGTGCTGGCACACTAAGGGGTGAGCTGAAGGCTGTGTCAACTCCCTTCTGCTCTGGTTTGCAAACCCCCATGTCATGCTGTTACAGTTTTGACCCTTGTAGTTCTGAAGTACAGTCACAACTGCTCAAAAAGGGAGAGTTCTGCCCTGTGTGATACTTACCAAGTCCGAAGCCCATAATTTTAAAATTTGGTTCCTGGTAGTTAAAGAGGCAATTCTGGTAGAAGCGGAATGAATGTTTTAAAACAGCCCCCGTCATTTCCGCCTGCAGAGTTCGCTCGCCTGTTTGGGAATGTGCATTCCAGGCTGCTGATGGATGGGCACCATGCTGCTTGGAGCAGGAACGTCATCCTGCACCCTCGATATGCTCTTGGTCTTAATGTGCAGTGTGTAAGTTGTGGAAAAAGCAGCTACACTGCTGCGTGTTCAGAGCTGCTGGGGAGGAGGGGGCAGCTTGTTCTACCTTGGGATTTAGATCCGCACTGACAGGGGCTTTGTGACCGCTTTGAAGGTTATCTTTTGGTTTCTGGGGGTTTTAAGCATCTGAGGCTTAAAGCAAGTGAGACTTTTTTTTTTTTTAAGGTAGTTAAGTGATGGATTGTGATCTTTAGTTACTTCTGCTTTTTGTTGTTACTTGAAGTGCTAAATTTTGGAAACAGAAGACCACAGAGAAAAGGCCTTGGAGTCATCTGAAAAACAGTCATTTTTAGTAGTTGCTTACTCTGCAAGTTTAGAAAGTTTTGTGAGTTTGACATAAAATGCTGTCTGGCAAATGAGCTACAGTGGTCAGAAGGCCTGAAAGGCCACCAAATGGCACTGGAGGAGATGTTTCTGAAGCGAGCCCTTCTGCTGTCTGGGTGGGCAGTCAGCGTGCTGCAAGGCTTCTCCCTTCCCCTGCTTTGATGTGCAAGTAAGAAGGAAAAGGTCCTGGCTGTAAGTCCGTGGGGTGGGATTGGAAAAAGCATGGTGGTTATGTACATCCAAATATTTTCAGAGTTTAATTGGAAGCCTGTGTAAAGCCTCTGGCCCACAAATTACTCTGTCATTTGGTTCTAGAAGCTGTAGCCAATGTCTCTTCTACCCTGGCTTCGGGAAGGGAAGAGAAGGGGATGGGTTGGTGTCTTCTGAGGCAGCGAGTGCAGAACAGCTGTAGTGGTTCTTCAGCCTGGCATTCGTGGCACTTCGCAGGGATCTGGAGTGGGAGTAGCGCTGCAGTCCCCAACAAGGAGAAAATCCAAACCTCCCAAACCCAGGAAGCTGCTGCTGACAAAGGGTTTGCTTTTTTTTAGCTGAAGTTTAATATATGGCAATTCGCATCCAACTTGTTTTTTTTTGGTGAGATCTGCAAATTGGAAAAGGTTGTGAACCAGTGGTGTAGAGAAAGGCAAGGCTGGGACGGCTGCCAGTAGAAAATCAAAGAGGAGGATTATAATCAGGGCAGCTGTTTGCACTGGGCGGTATCTCAGGCCTGCTTTTATTGCCTCTTGTCCTCTCCTTGCTCCTCAGAGGAATGGGATTCATTGCTGCTGTTTGTTGCCACCACAACTTATCTCCTTAGAAAGGTGTTCCTGGCTCGGTTTGGGTGACAGGGTGACACTGCTGCCTCTGCACGTCAGCGCGAGGGAGGGGAGAGGAAACTGCAAAGGTCTTCCTGATTCTTCCTTGCTTGCTGATTCTTGTAGAGCTGCTGGTGTTTATCTTCAGCTTGTTGGTAGCACTGGGTCCTGAAGAGAAGGAAGCAGATCATTTAAAAAAAAAAAAAAATAACAACAAAAGAAGAAGGTGGAAAATTTGTATTTTTTCCATAAAAACATGCTCGTAAAATTCTCATTTCAGAAACCAAACCAAGGTTGTTACCAAAGAAACGCTTGTATTTTTCAAACCTGAAGTCAGGGCGAAGTTGAAAAACAAACAAAAAATAAACACCCCAAATAAACACACTATAACTGGTTGTAAAGAAATGGTGTGTTTTCTGCTACCTTCAGAGCGAGTTTCATGCTCCCCGTGAAGCAGGCAGTGTTACGATGCTGCCTGTGGGTGTGTGTCCGGCTGTGCTCACAGCCAGTGAAGAGCCCACCCGTTAGGACTTCATCTTGCTTGTCTTAGCTCCTCTGCCTGCCTGCTCCTGCTGCTCCTCAGGAAAGCCATCGCCAGCCCCTGATCCATCCCTGGTTCAGTTCAGAGCCCACCCTGAGGATGCCATAAACTGAGGTGGTGCTGCTCCTGATCCCTCTGTTGGCAGGCAGCAGCCTGCAGGTGCTGGTTTTGCAATTATGTGGGTTTGGAAAAGAAAGTTTTCTTTAAGTACTCTGCTTGCTGTGCCTTGTGTCTGCAAAAGTGTTGGGCACCAGCTCGGTTGTTTCACAGTTAGTGGGATAATAACCTGTCCTTGCCCTTCCCAGACCCCATTCACCCCTTTCCCGGAGTCATTTGAAACTGAACTTTGACAATTACTTCTGTTTTTCTCTCTCAGGAGCAGCTAACTTGAATCAATTTGATATGCGTGCGCTGAACAAAAGGGTGCGAGGACTGGGGACAGATAAGCACTTAAGCTGTAGCCGTAAGCTGCTTGGGAGGCTGGAGCTCAGCTGTTGGGCTGCAGGCTATAGAGGCGATGCAATGGCTCGCTGCTGACCGGAGAAGGACTCGCTTCTCCAGTGCTGTATTGTTCAGTTCCAGTACTGGTACCATTGACTAAGGTTGCCTTGGTTTTTTTTTTTTTTTTTGGCTTTATACATCTATAACTTAAAACCCTAGGTGGCTTTGAGTTTAGATCACTGCTATATTGTTTGGTTTGTAATCAGATGGAAGGACAATTGTGGCATGTTATTTTTTCAATTATTTAGTTAATAGTTAACGTGTTTCCTGAAAAACCACCTTTGCAAAGCTAGCAGGTTGGTGATGTCTGTGGGGAGCGAGACGGAGTGACAGGTGCTGTGACTAGGTTGTCAAACACTACCTCGTGTCTGCTTAAGCAAGATATCTCTTATTCTTTTTCAAGTAACTTATTTTGGAAAGCCAGGTAAATGGGTACTCATTTCGTAATGAAGCAATGCAAAACTGTGCGTTTTAGTAGGATGGGAATAGTTTTCTTTCATGAAGAAAAATATGTTCTGCACTTGGCGTGCTTGCCTGCTCAGCAAGTTGAGGGATGTTTGGCTTGCCCGTAGCCAGGTCAGCCTTCCAGGCCTGTTACCACCACTGGTGACCAACGCTGGTGACCTGTTGGGTACCTCATCCACCCGTCCCAGTCCCGTGCCTCCCTCTGGCAAATGGGGCATTGAAATGCTGCTCCAATTCTCATTCCTCTTCTCTCGCTGACTTGTCATGTATTGAGTTTTTCTTCCTCTCAGATCACAAGCACCTGACTTTAGGGGAGGGAAATATGGCTGTTGTGCTCCCTGTTTTGCATTTTTAAACCAAACTGTTTCATGCTGTTGTCTCCTACTCCAAACAATTCATATTTTCTAACCAAATTAGGGTTGTGATATTGAATGGTATTCACCTTCTTCTCTATTCTCGACTCCTGTATTTCTGTATCCTTGGCTCTTAACTTAACCTCCTTTGAACGAGTAAAGTTAATGTAAGCTTAGAGTTGTAATGTGTGCTGCAGATGCCTTAGCAGCCCTGTGACTGCTAAAATTGTCTCTTCTGAACTGACTGTTACCCAAACTTGGGGGGTGGAGGGGGTGGTGACAAAGCCATCTGTGTGCTCTTGGTCGTCGAGGGAAGGGAAGGATGCTTGGTGCAAAACTTCTTGGTGATAGTGGTAGGTGAGAATCAGAGGAAGAAATTTTGAACCTATTTAAAAACAAATCCTACCACACCGAGTGACACATTTCTTCATACTGAGAATGAGGGGAAAAAAGCTAGAACATGCTGGAGTTCTGCAGCTCCTGAAGTACTTGTCAGCTGCTTCTACCATGCAAAAGGCAGCGTGTGTTTGTTGGATCCTTGCATTTCAAATCCCAGCTTCAGAGGAATTGGGCAAGTCAACCATAGCTTTTCTTGCTCGTAGTAGTTTCGGCCTTAAAAAAAAAAAAAATAATAATAATAATAATCTACATGTAAGTTAATGTGTTTTGTTGTCAAATTGGAACATGGCAGGGCATCTGTAAGTTGAACTGTCATGCACATCTCTGAGATGTGCATTTGGTTTGAGTGATGCAGTGAGAGCAGCCCCCCTGTGCCTCAGTGCATCCCGCTGCTTCTCCAGAGGCTGTCATTCGGCAGACCTGCTGAGCCTACCACCTCGAGCTGATGTTTGCCAGGTGCTTGGTAACCACACGCAGCTTTTCTGGATTAAAAGCAAGGTAAGGGATGTTCTCGCTTCAAGCAAGGTGCTCGAACACTTCGTCTGCTGCTCTGATCTCTAACTACATGATGGTAATTTTCAGTGTCCGTATCTTATATTTGTGAGTGCTTGGGCTTTTAATTTTTAATTAAAAAGTAATGTTGAGTTACATAAATCTGACTTAGGTTTCTTATATAAAACTAACGCAGTATGATTGAGTTTTCTGTGATAATGATACTGTGTTCTCCTCCTCCCCCAGCAGAGAAAACAACCTGGAAGAAGTCCAGCTAATGTTCTTAACTGAGTGAGAAAACAGTAACATCGAGCTCAGTGTGAGATCAGGGACGGAGGCTGTGTCTGCAGTTGGGTGGTGGGATTTGGTTTCAGAAATGCAGTAGAAACATGAGGTTGGAAGGGACTCGAGAGGTCAGCTAGCACCACCATCCACTCAAAGCAGTTCTCCTTAGGTGTGCCTGGGAGAAGGATCACAGAGCAGTGAGGTAGGAAGGGACCTCTGGAGATGATCCAGTCCAACTCCCGGTTCAAGGCACTGCCATCTACAGCAGGCCGCCCAGGGCCTTGTCCAGAAGTCTTGAACCTCCTAGGACAGAGACTCCACAAGTTCTCCGGGCACACTGTTCCAGCATTTGATCACCCATGTACACACATACAGAAACATCACGGGGGGAGTGGAGGGGAGGGATGTTTTTGAGAATGGAAACTAGTAATAGTATGTGCTGCTTTTAAGCACTGGTGCTGAAAAGTCCTTTTCAAGCTGCAACATGAGATTTAAAGAATTAAAACATCAGATGGAGTTTCTCAAGGATCTTGTTTTTGAAGTGATTTGAAAAAAGTCATGTCTGAGCTGAGGTTTATCTTTAAAGAGAAGATAAATGCTTTCAATGGTATATTAAAACTATACCCTCTTTTTTGAGTCTTTATGTCCTAATAATAGTGTTCTAGATCAGCATAATGGAGAAATTATTTTGAGAAGGAAAAAAAGGTAAGCTGTGTAGGAGTTGTTTGTGCTTACCTGTGGTATCATTAATTTTTCTGGAAAAGAAAGCCAAGTGGTAAGCTGTATTTCTTCATAACTTTTCTGTTCTGTTGTGATTTCGGTTCCATTTTGCTAGTGTACTGGCCTGGAATCATGATCCATGAAATGCTGCTTGCCAGCACTTTGGAGTTCGTGATCCTACACGATTTCATTGCCAGCTGGAAAGCAAAATGGAAAGAAGCAAAACAGACGAGGGTTCCAAACTCTAAAGTAATTTTCCCACGCTTTAGAGATGGTGAAACTAGTAAGCTTTGCTTAGTTGCTGGCTGATACCCTTACCAGGTTGTTGGCGTGGTGTTCTGGTATTCTTCAGCATCTGAAGTAACTTGACCTAAGATCGCTGAGATGCATCTTCACCTGGGTCTTTGTGTTCTGGTTTGTTTTGCCTCATTACAGAATTCCTGAATGTCAGCCTTCTTGCTCTACAGGAATAACAGCATTCAGTAGGCCTGTATCAGAAGCACTTCTACAAATACCGAGACAGAACTGGATCTCTAATCTAGTCTTGATTTATTTTTTTTAATTTTTTTTTTTTCAACGACATATTTCCCTCTAGTTTCTGTGTATTTTACTTGCTTAGGGATTTCTTAGAAGTCTGAAGAGTTTTGGAAGGAGGTTGTGCTGATTTATGTGTTGCACCCATGAGCAGTAACAACAAGAACTGAGCAGAGAGCTGTATTTGGGTGAGGTTTGGGCCTGAGCACCCATTATGAAAAATGAAGTCATGCTAAAAAAAGAACTTGAATGTTGCATAGGATGAGTTAAATATTGAGCTGTGGTTTTGGTTCAGAGAGGAATTTGCTTATAGCCAGAGCAAGAATTACTTAGAAAAAAATGATCAGGAAAACTAGCAGAAGTGATGGGTTATAGAAAATGAAATACCTACACATTTATTAAAAAAAAAAAAAAAAAAACACTTATTAAGAAATACTAGAGCAGGAAGCCATGGAAATTGTATTTATTAAGGTAATATTCTGTGGGGTGGGAAGTTGTTGTGGAAGTACAGGATGAATTGAGCAGAATGGTGAAACAGCCTAGCTATTACTTAAAAAACAAAAAATGCATCCTAGTTTTTCCTTGTCAAGGTTGTTCTTTGTTACATAAAAGATGCGTTTTTCCTGTTGTCTAGATAGTAGGCAGATGCTGTTGTAGTAAAGACATTATTAACAGGAGCTTCTTCCAATATCACTATCAACAATCCTTAAGTTCAGTTGAAGTGGATATTCTGAATTCTGGAAATACCAACGTGAAGATCAATTTTTAGGCTGGTAGGTTGTGCTGTATAGACTGCACCTTTTCACGAGGTATCCTGCTGAGTAAATATAGCAGTGCTTGGGAGGAGCAACTCTTGCTTACAGCTTGGGATCCATACAAGATAAGAAAAATGCTATTAAAATAAAGGATATCCATGCTATGAAATGCGCTTTACCTTTTGGGTGTAGTATTTGTTTGAGAGAATAAGGCTGGCATTTCTGTTCCCAAAATAAATGATCAATTGTCACTTCTGTGCATGTATGCTCAAGCAGAAAGTGAGAGTGAGGACTGGGTTCTCAGCCTCAGCAATCAGTGAGAATTTTTTGCTCATGCACATCGTGCAAGGAAATGCCCTAGTGGGTGATTTTTCTTCCACTGAGCGTTGTCGTGTAGAAGATAATCCAGTAGCAACAAGGGTGGTGTTTGGCCCTGAGCTGCGCTGTCTGATCTCCCTCGTAAACTAGTCTGTCTTGAAAATACATTTGGGGAAAGAGTTTTTGCTCCCTCCAAAGAGTGCTTGAGTGAAGAAGCAGGAGTGGAGCCAGCTTGCCAAGTGTGGTGCGGAGATAGAGAGCAAACAGCAAGTGTCAGCAGTGTGGGGCTTGCGGTGCTTACCCTGACTCTGAGTCCCCACATCTGCCTCTACCTGCTCCAGTTGCTGGCTTCCATAATATGAAATAGCTCGGGTATCTCGAAGGTAGGCTGTGGGTATCTCTAAGGTAGTCTGGAGTAGCTGTGGTGAGCTGTGTATCGTCTGTACAAAGACTCTACGAGAAAGCTTGGACTTCCACTATTGAAATCAGATGCTAGGATTCTATTTTATTTGCAGTAACTGCAGGGAAAGAGTGGTGGTGGCAGGGGAAACAAATATTTTTAATCAGCAAAGGCATTTATGGTGTCTTTGTATGACAATTGGAGAGAATCTGTTGAAATTTGAGGTGGTTGCAGTTTAACTGGGAGAGGACAAAGGTGAGTGTTTGTGGAAGCCCTGCCAGTCGGCGCTGCAGGCAGCGCGCTGCTCCAAGCTGGTGCTCAGCTGCTGTGCTGGGGGGAAATGACCTCTCCGTTCCCTGCATAACACTGGCTGAGGAAGATTCAGTGTTTTTTTCCTATGAACTTCCTCAGGAAGCTGTTTGTTTTGTTTTGGATATTGACTTTGGGCATAGATAGTTGTATTTTTTTAAGCAGAAGATGAATACAGTCCGTGGGACACCCAAACAAACCTGCAGAAGTTGTTAAAACAGATCCCAGTGCTGGTTGTGAAACCAGAATTAAAAGGACTGTAAGAAGTGTGATCAAGATGCAGTGATTCTGCTTCTAACCTGTACAATTCTGAAGTTCAGCAGCATCCTATTGCAGAAGTAGACTTCCCTAAGAATAACTCGGAGAACTAATTTTAGAAGCCAATGGAAATACAATGAGGTAGATAAGATGGAAGAATTTCTTCTGTTTTGACTGCATTTATATCAAAACATATGAACTGTGCAGCTACAGCTAAGAGGAAACTTTTTCTTTTCGAAACAGGCATCAGAATTTTTAATGAAATCTTAACTTCTTTGACACAACTCGAGCTCTTTCGTAGAGCTCGACTGACTAAATGATCTTTTTTTCCTATTGTCTGATACAGCCCTTCACCAGTTTGTTCGTTCTTTCTTTGTCAAGCATCTCAAATAATAACAGGCTTAAACATTTTTCTTGTGACTTTATTTTTGTCTGGGACAATGAGGAATGCTTTTAGAAGTCATCATTTTATTGGAAGTAAGGGATATCCAAAAAGTACATGATGCCGCGAGCTTGGAGTGACAATAGTCCTCGTGTCAAAAGTTGATTGGAAGTGAGGAAGTAATTGCTTAAAAATTAGCTGTGTAAAGAATAACAAATGAAGGTTTGCAAAAGCAGTTCAGTTAAAACAGGAGGTATTTCTCCAGTAAGCTCCCTTCAGCTTGCAAAGCAACGCTCAGAAACGATTCCGGCTTGGATTGCAGGAATACCTAGGAGTTGGGTTTCAGCCTAGCAGTCCTCTAGGTGCCGAAGGCTGGAGAAGGAAGTGTGAGACTGGAAGGAACTTCATTTTGGGCACCTCGCACTATTTTAGGCATGAGATACTAGGTTCTGTAGCTGTGATTTGGATCTTTCCAAACAGAAACTTGAACTGTCTTCTCAAGCCTGCGGGCAGCCCGAGTGCTGCCGCTGATCGCAGCTTTCCCAACTGCAGGAGATGTGAAGCGAGCCCTGCTGGTGGGAAACACGGGAGTGCTGCACACACTGCCACTCAGCAGGGCTCTCTGGTGAGGCTGGGAAGAATATCCTGATGCATAAGAACAGAATTAATCCTTTGGGGGAACTCAGTCCTCAGTCTGTGTTCGTGTACCCAGAAATACGCATGAAAAAAGAAGTTGTGGGAGATGAGGCATATTAAAAAAAAAAAAAAAAAAAAGCAAATAAAAACACCAGCGTTTGAGAAGCAGCAAGGAAATGTGAGTGGGGGAATACTTTAAGTGCCTTCTGAAGCAGATCGTAAAGGGAGCTTTCTGAAAAGATATTTACGCTGATACACTCATACCTCAGGGAAATATCAGAAACTTGAACAAGATTTTGTACTTACAGGATTCTGAGGAAATTGTAATCGTAATTGCAAATGTTTTATTTGCATATTGATGAGCCACAAGTTCATGTATAATTTTATTTCTTAAAAACAATCAAAACCAGATCCAGTTGCCATCTACAGAACTGGGAATGCTACTAATTGGCTGTATAAAGGTGTTCAAAATGAGCTTAAGGAAACATTTTAATAAAGCATGAGTATAACCCAGTGTTACCACAAGTCGTAATACCATCCTTCGTTGTATTACTCATATTCTTAATACATGTAGAGAACCATAGGCAATGTATAATATCAGGAGTGCTCGAATTTAGCATGCTGCCAGTTGTCCTCTTGCATTTCAGAGATACTTCATGATTTCTGTTAGGTTGCCCAACCCTATAGTGTAGCATCTTATTCTGATGTCCTTAGTTTCTGGGGTGTTAGGCAGTAAGTAGGCTGTTTCCTGCCGAGTCTCCTCAGTTACCCCAAATCAGTGGTGGTAACACTGTCATGGGTACCAGGTTTGGCACCAGCAGGCAGCAGGGCTGGCAACACCCCTTAATTACAAGCTGTGTTTGCTATTTCTACAGATTTGGGAATGACTTAAGTCCTTGCAAGATTCCTGAAATTCCTCTGCTCCTTGAAGAGCAGAGCGCTACGTGGCTCTTGTTTAAGAGCAGCTTTACAACAGGGAGCTGGGCTGATGGGGAGCAGCGAGAGCCAGTCCTTCTGCCTCGCTTGGTAGGGCACGCACCTTGCTGGGGCTTCGTCACGCGCCTCCGTCCTCTGCAAGCAGAGGCAATTCCTTACAGATGGGAAACGGACTCACAGAAGCAGTTTGTGTTAAAGCCAACATCTCACCTCGGGCTGCCTTTGAACTGCTTTAACTGTTCTTGATTGGACTGTTTGGGCATGCAGAAAGAATGAGAATAAGACACCACTTGGTTTGCTATCTGACTAATGCATATTTGATGTTTCTGAGCCGTGTGAATTTGAAATGAATGTAACTGCAAAATCTGGGGGAGGCAGTAGCAGGAGATGAGAAGAGGTCGTGTGAGTGAGAAAATGGAGAACAAAGAAGGGAAGTGGAAAGACTGAACTTAGAGAACAGCCTGCTGATTGAGCTGCTGCTTCTCCTATTTAGCAAGCGACCGCTTGTAGGAAGGCTGCTGGGCTCGGGTGTGTGGTGGGCAGTGGGCTTGGGGGCTGCATCGTCTTGCTGTGAGGTACGAAGTCTTCTCTCTGTTCTCAGAAGCACATTGTGTACGCCACTTCCCTTTTTTCTTACTCGTCGTTTTGCAGTTTCTCATCGCGTACCCTTTGATGCTGGGATCCCAGCTCTCCCCCCCCCGCCCCAGCAGCGCTCAGTGGGTTGAGCTGGGACTTGCCAGGCTGGGCCGTGCCCAGAGCCAGCTGTGGGTGCCACTGGGATGCCCGTGCCAGGTAGTTGAAGCTGAGGAAGTGCCTGCCAGGGCTGGGACAGATGGGAGAGATGGGCTTGCCTGGTTAATTCCTCTAAGCATTGGAATAACCTGGTGCAGGTAGAGCTGAGGCTGCCTATTTCCATTAAATTTCATATTGCAACTTTTGCAGTCCTTTACTGGACTCCTTTTTCACCTCCTTCTGAATAGGAGTTACTTAGCTTGCGGAGGTAATTCTTGATTTGTTGAGGAGATGTTCAGCCTCAGAAACTCTTGCCAAAGCTAAGACAGAATGAGAGCATCAGAAATGGGGGAAGAAAAGCGGTATTCATTAACAGTTTAGCAAGCAGAACATTCTGTTTTGTTTCAAGGATAGCACCGCGTGTGTAAATTGTTACTGTTTTAAAATCGATCAGATCTGTTTTTAAAATGCTTAGCTGGAAAGTAAGAGTCTGCTTTGGGGCTACAGCTGAGGGAATTTCTAATGCAAAGGGGCAATGCAATACTGGATGGGGGGAGCGAGGGCAACTGGTGGAATGAAGTGTCTGCCAGTTCAGTTGTGCCAATGCTTACAGGACAAGCAAACCCTGAAAGAGAAATTAGCTGTCAGGTAACACATCCTAACCTGCGAAATCAGAGCACAACATGTGGAGAGAGAAACTGCAGCTTTTTGGGGTCATGAGAATAATGCTGTTCGTAAACCTAGCTGCAAGTTCAGATGTTACAAAATTGGACCAAGTTTGAAAACAGGCTTGTTTCTAACTCTTTTCAGAGATGCTTTTCTTTAGTGGACTGCTTGCTTGCAAGAGGGAGGTAAAACACTGCACTCCTCCTGGCAAGGCAGAAAATGTAGCAACAGGCTAGCAGGAGGCTTCATACTGTTTGCTGTGTGCTTCCTGCTGCCTTTTTACCTGTTTTTAAGCCTTTGGCTCTTCCTTTTTTTTTTTTTTTTTTTCTCTCTCCCGATCTCCCCCTTTCGAAATGTCCGTTTCTTGTGCTGTGTTAAATTGTGCCAGTGTCTGTTCTTTTAAGCAGACATGTAGGCATGTAAATATTGTCATACTGTTATTGTTTAACCTTGTTCCCTTTCTGGGACCCTTTTTATTTCTGCAATTCCACCGTGTTCACCAAAGGAACTAGCGTACGCTGAACTGCAGTCTGTTAAGTGACCTGTATGCATAATACAGTAGCACAGGTACTCTGTCTAGGCACTCTTGAGTTGGTGGCAACCTGCATGTAATTAGGATGAGCAAAAGGCAGAATGCTCAGAAAATGAAAACATCAACATGTTGGATCGTAGTGGGAAAACCGAAAGTGGGTGTTGGAGCAGCTTAATTTACTGTGCCCTTAATGAACAACCTAGAGCGCCAACATCATGAGCTTGTCCTTCCCTTTAAACTTCTGAAATGTTGAAGTTAAGAAATATGTACTTATTAGAAATCTATTACCTATTTTAAATCCTCGTTCCCCAGTCCCCTGGAACAAGCACCACAAGTTCAGCTGTGACGTCTAAAGGCAGGAAATACCTAGTGAACGAGCCAGCCAGCCCTACTTTTCTGTTACTATGCAGTATGAATATTAATGTTAATTTTGAGTGTAAGTTTTTATTTGTGGTACTATACAGTTATTACAGCTATTGACAGTGAAATCTGATCTGTGGTTGTTCTTTTTCTCTCCTTAGAGCACAACAATGGAAGAAACAGCTATATGGGAACAACACACAGTGACTCTTCACAGGGTAAGCTAATACAATTAGTCGTGTGTGCCTAACTCAGGATGCTGGTAAGCTTTGAAAACAATAAGAAAAAGCCAGATGTCAGGAAGTAAAAGAAAAGGAAACCGTCGTATTCCTCTGTTTAAATTTAGAAGTGTTGTAAAAGCTCTATTTGATAGTAGCTCTCTTCATCTGTTTGTTGGGCTTCTAAGACAAGCCTGCCTACAAATAACTAAACAAGAAACCAAGCTTGAGATTACTTCTGTGCATAACTGAAAGTGGTTAGAAACCAAGTGTCCATGCATTAGAAGGTGTACTGTAACTGTAGTTAAGTTTTTAAAACTAATTGCGAAGGCTTAAAATAGTGCAGTTGAATATAACTAAATGTCTTCAAAAGTGCCTAAATTGCTTGTAACTTCTTAAAATCAGTGGCTGAAAATAGTGTCTGGGTGCACTTTGGCACCTTACACAAGATAACGTGTACTGGGAATCAGTGAATACAGGCAACTTTTACATTCAGACTAACTCTTCTTATCTGAGTTGCTCTTAGGTACATCAGGAAGTGGTATAATTTATCATGAAGCTGTACAAGAGAAGAGATAAATATGTAAAAATGAAAATACGTAGTAATACTTTTCTAGGCTACTCTTCAAGTTTACAGTAATTAGTAGGCCAACAAGTTCTTGAACAATAGGTATTCTTTTTATAAGTAATTGCCCTTTTTTATTTTTTTTTGGAAACTGTGCAGTCATCCCTGGAAACTTTTTATATATTTTTTTTTAAACTTACAGATTTAATCGTTACTGTTTTTATTTAAAAGGAGAAAAAAAATGGTAGCAATACAAGGCTTGATGGTAGTCTTAATGATAGCTCGGTTTCTCCAGAAAGGGTTATTATTCTGGTTAAACTAAGCATTAATTGAAGTGAAACCTGAAATTGAGTTCAGTCAGCATGCAAAAGAAAAATAAAACACTGCGATAACTTAACTTGAATGAATTTTGAAACAATAGGTTGGACGTAGAAATCACATCCTTGGTTTCACTTACAGTAAACAAAGTCAGAAAGTCAGAAGTTCTGGTACAGAAATTAAAGCGTGGTTTGATTATAATTCTCATTGATATATTATGTGGCAGTCTCTTGCCAACTGTGCTTAACTGTTTTGTTAACTGAGTACTTCTCATGTAGATGTTGAAGGCTGGTGGCAGCTATTGTTAATAACTTTGGTAGCAGGAATGTAACCAATTAAACAAACAAAAAACAAACAACAACAACAACAAAAAAAACACATTTTCTACTTGCCAAATACCAAAACTTTTGTGCTACTGTTAAACAAATAGCAGTTTAATTTCTTTTCAACACTGTGAAGAAGCTTTTCAGGAGAGTGCACATTTGTTTGTGAGGTTTTAGATTTTGCTTTTTATTTGTCATTCTTGTAGTGTTGGGTTATTAAGTAACCTAATTAAGTAATTAAGGCAGGTTATTAAGTAACCTGATTAAGTAAATCAGGTTACTTCTGTGTACCTGTATGGAGAGAAATACATCCAGATTTTAGTTATCCTCAAAGATAGCTGGAAGTTAAAAAGTTGGAACGGACTCAAAGCACCACTGCCGGGCTGGGGGGTATTTCTCAGTGTGAGTTCATCTCTTCCCATGTGAGCTACAGACCTGCTAGAGAGCACCCATTGTCTGCTATGTAAAACAATTTGAAGAGCTGAACCCGCTTTAGTGCGGGATACTGACAAGTCTTTTTTGGCTTAGCTGAGGGCAGTGAGCTGGCTGTGACTAATGGAAGGACTGACACTTAACCTGTACCGAACGTGTACAGGGTGGGTGCAAGTTGGGCTTCACAGCATTAATTAGCTTCCAGTGGTTTGGGGCTTTTTTTTTTTGTATGCCCACAGAGCTCCTTACTTTTTTGTACGTTTGGTCAGTATTTACCTTAGAACTGAAGGTAGACAAGTTGTTTGAAAAATCTGGTTGAGAATAAAGTCTTGGGAAGCTCCCTTAGAAGAGCCAGCACCACCTAGTTGGTACCAGTGTAATGGCAACCACATCTTGGGGGTCCTTTATCTGTGCCACAAGGAAGCTACTGCACTACGATGCGCTGTGCCATTTCGGTTTGCTTTTTTTAGTGGTATCTGGTCAGAATTAGTTAACAAACATCAGTGGTCCTTACTCATTGTAGTTACCAGCTTTAAAAATAGAAGGCAAGTACAAGTATTTTAAGTAATACATGTGTGAGTCCAAGATGCATAAAACATTCTTGACTTCCTTTGTTCTTGTTTTCTGAGAGCAGTTTCTGTGCTGTTGGTAATTCCAGCACTGACAGTTTTATTTTGCTGAAAGCCTGTGGTGTTTTCCAAGATAACTCCATTGCTCCTGTGCATGGTGCAATTGGATTCCTTCAGTTCTTTGTTCTCTGCAAGGCTAGACAAAACTGTAAAAGCAAAAAGAGGTTTTGATAGTAATCATCACATTTTAGGAAAATAGTTACCATTTTGTGTATACCTTTTTAAATACATCTAAAGAAAATAAAAAGTGTATTAGCAAGTACTGTGTGAGGTGTTCCTACCATGTGTCCTCCATTGATTAGCTGTTCTGATACCTCAGACACTGATATATTACCTTCTAAAAATGCTTCTGCTTTTTTTCTTTCACAGGGCGCAGTTGCTGTATGTAATGTCTCCTTATAAAGCAATTAATAGCAGTTAGGAAGCCTCATGCACCTTGAAAGGATGCATGTTTTGGTTTTTGATGGTGCTTTTTTTTGATCCGGTAGTGGTCCTTTAAAAAGATGATATAACGCTGTGGAGTGTTTGGAGGATAAAGAGAAGGATTGTTTTATGTAGGGAGTTCCTCTTGAAGAATGCAGCTTCACTCACTTCTTCCTGTAGGGTTTATTTCTTTGACCTTTACGTTCCAGAGATGATATTGCAAATTAGGGACAGAGTATACTGAGTCCCAGTAGTTGCAGTATGTATGTGTCAGTTCAGGCACTTTGTGTTTCTTCTTTTTTTTTTTTTTTTTTTTTTTCAGATGTGAGACTTTTTTTTTTTTGGATCCAAGTGCTTTGGGTATCTTACAGAACCCGTAACGGAGCATATACGGGATCTTACTGTTGTGATTTAACATACTGCTGCAATTCACCAACTACTGTTGATAAAAGTTGTTATATCCAATTCTGGGGGGATGGGGAAGAGGCTTGAACTTCTAGCCACCTTTTTTTGTTCCCTTTCTCTACTATACTTCTAACTTCTGGGCCTTTTACGTAGCTCTTAAAATAATGAGCCAGCCTCAAATCCAGTTAAAGCTTACCAGATAGCTCCAGTTTATCTTTTACCGAGAGTTTTTCTATTTTTATAAGGTGAACTGTAAGTGATTTGAAGGAGGAACCATGCACTTTGTGTTGTAAGTGGGATTTTTTTCATCCTTGGAACTTATGTTCTCAGTGTTTAAATACTAGATGTGTTTTTTAAACCTTGTAAAATAGGAATCATGTGTACATTGCTTCCTGCTGTTCCCATGCTGTTAAACTGATCAGGAGTAAAACTAAGATACCTGTCTGTATCTTAGATACTGTGGTGATCATCTTATTATTTCCATCTACTAAATCAAGAGATTTCTAAGAGCTAGGCTGTCTTACAGCTCTGAGGGCAGGTAAGTTTGTCGTGTACCTCTGAGTTGATGGTAGGCAGCAGGATACTACGAGAAGTAGTAGGCAGAAGTTCACTGTAAGCTTCCTTATTTGAGCTTTTAGATTTTTAAAAAGATTCAGGGTTTGATTTGAACTTTCAAACTTGGGTTATTTCTTAAGACTTAAATTTCAATTGTTCAAAAGTCTTTTACAGAGTGGTCTTCCTGAGTCTTCCTGAGTACTGCCTGCATATGAGACTGCATCCTTTCAGGGCTTCTTGAAGAGAAGAACTTGATGTTATTTAAATAGGAAACCAGTTGTCTTGTGTGTTTATGATTTAGAAAAGAGGACATTTAAATGAAGTTGGACCTAAATGTCATCTTTATCTCTCTTTTTCTTGCCCCTTCCCACCCAAGTATAGTGCTAATTGAATTTTGGTTTCTACAGTAACAGGAGGGTGAAAGATTAAATGGTGGTGTGAGAAAGGGGAGAAGTTTTTGCTTTGCAAATGTTACTGTTTCGAAAAGTTTTTTTTTGTTTGTTTTTTTTTGCATGTTTTCGTAGGCTGTTCTATATGTTGTTCTCTTGGAATGATTTGAAAACAAAAACCCTTCAGTCTGGTCATAAGGGGTCATTCTAATCCTTTAGACTGTCCTCCTGCATGGCACAGGTTTGCACTTCGTAATTCTTGAATCTCAGCCATGATTTCTGGTTGATCTGGCTGGAATGTATTTGAAAAGATGTTCAGTCTTCCTTGAAAGAATTAAAATGAATGTGGAAGAAAGCTGTAAAGTATGTGCCCCCCCCCCCCCGCACACTTTTGAGACCAACCTTATTTTATTCGTACCTGGCCACAGTGTTTGCTAACTGTTGAATTCCCTTTCTAAACAGTGCATCTCCAAATCCTTGTTTTTATATTGTATGGTTCTATTCACTGCTTGTAGGCTCAATCTGGACCATGTTTTTCTGACCTCTCTTCTGGGGGGAAATGGGGAACCTTTTTTTTCTTTTTGAGCAGTAATTATTGCATGTAAATCTGGACATTATACATAGATGGGTTACAGCCAGATGCAGACTGCTGTATTGCTTCCACTGTCATGGTAGGGTTATAAAACTCACTGTCAAAAGTGGGTCATGTCTGTTGAAAATTCTGGAGAAGTCAAAAGGGATAAGTTTTCCATTATGGGGTGCATGCTGGTGTGGAATGGACAGGAGAAATTGGCTGAAACCCATTCAGTGACTTGATACTCTGCACAGCATGGAATTTCAAAATAAATTCTTGAGCAGGTTATGGCATTTAAATGGAAATACCATTCTGATAATGTTTGTTTCCTGGGCAATGATGGGAGAGTGAGACAGTTTGCAGATCAATTACATTGAGAGAGTTTTTCTTACTCTCGCTGCTTTCAGGCAGCTATGCAAGCATCACTGTTATATCTTGAAATGCTTAGCAGGAATATGATTTCATAGGCACTGACCTCACTGTAGTGGCAGGTCACCTTAGAGGGAAAATACTGAAGCAAATTACTTAATGTGCTGAAAAGATTCTGATATATTTAGTGGTACAAGTGATGTTGGTATTTTTCTTAATACAACCGCAGGCTCAGTTCCTATTGTGTGCTGTGATCCTGTCAGTTTCTGAGCTGAGTGAGGTCAAACTGAGGAAGTGCCATAATGTGAAACCTCAAAGAAATTGTTGCAGGAAGTGGCAAAGCAGCTTTGAATCTGTGTCTCAACGCAGTGGTATGGTGTGTTGGGCTTGCTGAAGATTAAGGTGTTAGTGATGACCACCTGGGGCACAAGCCATAAAAATGTGGTTGGGATCAATTAATATTTGGTAGTCCAAAACTTTTCTCTGCCTTCTAGAAGTGAATTTTTACTTCAAAAACAAACAAACAAAAAAACAACAACAACAAAAATCTAACAAAAAAAAAACTTGTTTCTTTGTGGATTGAATGGCATTGCATGGTTTGTTATTCCTTCCTTCTTCCAAAAAATCCTATCTATTGCATAGGAGATCTCTGTGTTTGACACAGTAACATGAATTGTAACTGTATAAATAACAGAAAAGACATTTATTTCTCTTGTTAAATTATAGGCCCCTGGATTTGGGTTTGGTATTGCAATATCTGGAGGAAGAGATAATCCTCATTTTCAGAGTGGTGAGACATCGATAGTTATTTCTGATGTGCTGAAAGGAGGCCCAGCAGAAGGACTGCTACAGTAAGTGCCAAACTACACCCGCATTCTAACTTGGGGCATGCATCTTTGTCAGAGGTAGCTTAACCTCTCGATTGTTTTGCTCTTAAGATATCTATAAGTGTTTGTATAGTAGGTTTATAATGTATGTAATTTTTTTCAGGTATGCTCTGTCCCCAGTATTTTTCACTGCATGTTGTAATTTTTTTTCTTTTCAGAGAAAATGACCGTGTTGCAATGGTTAATGGCGTTTCAATGGATAATGTTGAGCACGCATTTGCTGTTCAGCAACTGAGGAAAAGTGGGAAGAATGCCAAAATTGTAAGTGAATGTCTTGAAGACCTAAGTGTCCTTAAGTTCAGAAGCTATAGACCAAGAGTGAAATAGTACACAGTCTGCTATGAAATACATGCATGATGCAAGGTACTTAAGTAATACCTACCAAAATAGCTGAGTGGAGTGGTGTTTCAGGTTTAAGTGATGATTTGGCCCATGGGTCACCCAAAATAATATTATAATAAGAATGATCATATTTGGGTAGCATGGCAATAGACTTCTTTTCTTTACGGTAAAGTTATTCTCAGGCTGCCAAATATTCAATTTTCAGCTTTGCTTAATCTTTCTCTGCTTTCTTGAGTGCCCTTTTATCAGGTTTTTCCCTGGCTACTGTATGCTGAAGGTCTTTACCTCCTATTCAGACAAACATAGTTCTTATACTTAGCAAACAGTGTGCCAAAGTAAAGTATAATTACCTTAATTCCTGTAATTTTGTAGGCTTATTCAAAGTGCCAGGCTGGCTTTTGAACTTTGCTAAACAGAACAGATCATCACTAGATGGTAGCAATCTGTCTTTCCATAGAAGTTTTGAGAGTAGTTTTTATGTTACAGAAATAGTAGAATACAAAAATCACAATGCTTAACTTCTGAATTTAGCAAAACAGGGTTTTAGGGCTTGTAGAAAAGCTTTTGTGATGATGGATTTCAAGTGCTCTTGTATGCTTCAATAGTGTTGCAAAAATTGTGCCGTGTTTTGCATTTGTAGGTTTAGCAATTATTTAAACCTTAGACAAAAGACTGTGTGGTGAGCTGTGCAGGGCTTCTGGTACCTAAATGTTTTCTGTGATGTTCAGCTGGTGTATACTTTGGTGGTAGAAATAGTTTTTCTTTTTTTTTTTTTTTTCATTTATGCAGAGAAAATCAATTTATAATAGAACTTCTTGTATATTTGCTAGGTGTTACAGAATTAAACTTTCTAGACAGAGTCAGGTTTTTATTTTGGAAATGGCCATCTACATTAGTGCAAACTGACTTGGAACTTTCATCAGGAATGTTTTCCTCTCCCTGTGGCTGATGTAAACATGGCTTTGGAAGGTTGGCAGGCTTCAAAGTTACGGAGAGTTGCTGTCAATAGCACACTGAGAATACAATAGTTATTTCAAAAACAAGTTTTTAGCAGTACCAGTGACTGGTTTGTGGGTTTTAGCAAAGAGAGAGGGTATTCAAATACGCAACTCCGTGAAAACAGAATATTGTGCTGTGCTGCAAAGGCTGTAGTTCTTAGAGTTTTTTCCTCTTTGTGCAGAAGGAAAATGACTAATATGCTTCATCAGAAGGCTAAAACTACCCTGTTTTTAAAAAGTGCGATGGGTTCTGGTAATCTGTATTGATGAGGTTTCTCTATTTTTTGTATAGAAGTTAATAACAAGAAGGCAGGAGTTCAGAGCCTTCACAAGTACGTCTATTTTCTTTTGAGGCTTTGAATTAGTTTGGCCTCTGACATTTGGTAACAACATTAGAATTACACAACATGGAATCTGTTACATGTGAACAAGGCAAATTCTGTAAATCAGTCTTGAGATTTTATTCTGGACTTGTTATGCAGTTCCAAAATTACTCTCCAAGAAAAGAAATCTGGTGCTACAGTTTTTTTTCTATTTTTTGTCTCCTAAAAGACAGTATATGGGCTGGGGATTCTATTGTTTGTTTAGACCAGAATATGTCTGCATAATCCTGGATACAGAACAATGAAATATCTTACTTGGAACTCATTGGTAATCATCTTCCATTGTGGGATTCTGTTTCTTTTTTGTTAGGCAGCAACAGGTTCTCAAGAGATCTTGTTAGAGAGAGTGTACCTAGGCTTATCCCTTTGTAGTGATAATCTCGCCTGACATGTTTGTTTTTCCCCTTCGATGATAATTAAGTAGACTTAATTAGTAATCACGGAATGGTCTAGGTTGGAAGAGACCTCAAGATCATCGAGTCCAATGTATGTCTGTAGATTTCATCTGTATACGTAGAATCATAAAATATTCCAAGTTGCAAGGAACCCACAAGGATCATCGAGTCGAATGCTGGACTCCACACAGGACCACCAAAAAATCCCAGCATGTGTATGAGAGCGCTGTCCAAATGCTTCTTGAACTCCAGCAGGCTCAGTGCTGTGACCACGGCCTTGGGGAGCCTGTTCAGTGCCTGAACGTCCCCACAGTGAAGAACCTTTTCCTGACTCCCAACCTGAAACTCCCTTTACCCAACTCTGTTCTGTTGATTGATTGATTCTCTACACATCAACTGTCTTGTAGCTATAACTAGGCATTTTGTAACCAGCAGACCTCACATTCACAGGATAGTTGAAATCTATACTTTATAGATGCAGAAGGAGAAGTCTGGAAAATGTCTTTTTTTTTTTTTTTTTAACTGTTACATGTATTTGTTAAAGGCTAGCTACGCATCCCACACTTTGTGGGATGTCATGACTATCACTTTGAATCTTTTAGTCTTGTATAACTTTCCCCTTGTGTAAAGGATTCCCGTTGTCATGAGCTTACAGTGATCAGACTTGGGATGAGTGAGAATTTAGGTTTTCCACCAGTCCCAAGGGGTTGGCAGTCCAGGAACTGAATATTTCTTCCCAGATGTATCCTAATATAGCTTGCAAGAGTAAGTTTATTTTAATAAACAAGAATGCGTTTACAAAGTTCCTGATGACATACTAGGAGTGTTTTTTCTACCTCATATTAGTTTAAACACAGCTAGCTACTTTAGGATAAATGGATACCTGTGTGTCTAAGTGGAGGGTTTATGTGGAGATGGGTGGAAGCTAAAAGCGATAAAGGCTTTCAGGCTCCTGAGGAACAAACTTGCATCATGTATTTAATTGCTGTTGTGAAAGAGAAACTAACTTAGTTTTGGCATTAATTTTCATGTTGGCCTATGAATCTCTTCCACAGCTGCTGGTTATCACTTGAGGAAAGTCATGGCCCATCTTTATTGCTGAAAGGTTTTCTCTTTTTAAAAGAAAAGATCAACAATAAAACCCATTTAAAAAAAAAAAAAAAAAACACATTAAAAACAAGAGAAACAAAATGACAACAGCAACAAAAAAGCACACCTTGATGTTAAGACTCAATTATACACAGTCAATATTAAAATTACTTCATTGTTTCTGAATTACACAGTTGATCGTGGCTAGCTTGCATTTTGTAAGCAACTTGCATTCTACAGTTGCAGAATAAAGACGAATGATTCTTTTATGTTTTGATCCTGGAGAAATTACTGCACTACTTTAGGAAAAAAGCTGCAAAGTACAAAATTCATCTGAATTTCTCTTATCTTATAAAACTGTATTTTTATGTGGAGTGCAGTGTGGTGATTTTGCAATGTAAGGGTAGGATTATAAAGTTTATATTTAGTCACTTCCGTTTGAATGAATGCATCAAGTCAAACACCATTGGGATTAATGTTTGTATAATATAACAAATGGAAAAATAGGATTTTCCTGAAATGTATTTCTCTCCCCCCACCCTCATTTTTTTCCTTTTTTTTGGGGGTGTGTGTGTAAAAATAAAAAGTTTGAGTTGGCATTTTTATTGTACTGATTAAAAGACTGAACAGAGGAGTGTCTTTGGGTTAAGGACAAAGCTGATGGGGGGGAAAAAAGGGCATGAGTAAAATAACTTTAAACCCAAGGTTTTAGGGTTTAAAAAGTCATTTAGGAAAATGACTTAATGCAGAGCTGCATGCTTCTGCTTACTCACTGTACTACTGATACCCACACCTGCAGTTGCCTGAGGTACAGGACACAGGGAGCTCGGAGTGCAGGCTGTAGCCTAACCACAGCTGCGAGTCCCTTAGTCTTGTGTCCTGTCCTGTCCCATGCCGCCCACTCCCCAACTTCTGTAATGAGCTCTGCAGGTAGTTTATTGTTCTCTGTAGGACTTGATTCCTTTAAGTACCTTGCACCATTCACTGAGTGTTTTTGCGCTTGCAGAATTTTGGCTTGTATGTGTACATGTATATGGCTACATATATACAGGTACATATGTGTATGTACATGTGACTTGTGTATGTACTTGCGACATACATATGACATGCGATGTGATATAAAACCCATTAGTATGCACTTAAATGTGGTAATGTAGAATTAGGAGGCGCAAGAGACATGCTTCAATGCAGCCAGGGGCTGATACCGATGTTTGGTTGTAGACTATCCGAAGGATGAAGAAAATTCAGATTCCAGTAGCTCGACAGGAACCTGAACCAGTGTCTGAAAATGATGACGATAGCTATGATGAAGAGATACGTGATCCAAGAAGCAGCCGTGGTGGTCCCAGTTCCAACAGAAGGCACGAGAAGAGCTGGGTAAGAGACCGAAGCGCAAGCAGAGAGAGAAGCTTATCACCGAGATCTGACAGAAGGTCAGTTACTTCCAGTCAGCCTGCAAAACCTACCAAAGTAACACTGGTGAAATCAAGGAAGAATGAAGGTAACTTCTCCAGAATTCTCTTGTTAAGACCTTTGCTGTTTTGTGTTTTTTTTTTTAAAGGCCAAATGCATCAGTCAGTGCGGTGGTAAGGGCTTCGTGGACTTGATGAACAGTGCTGTTACAGTTTGCTTGCCAGTTTTACAAGTAGCTAGCTGAAAACTTGAAAACAGCTGTTGTGTTTCTAGTGATATTTTTCATATTCCAAAATATGTGCTTAGTAAAGGGTAAAGTATTACATAGTGTAAACAAATGGTAATTGTGCATCTGACTTCTGTTAGTGACTTTGTACATTCTATGTATTTTAGCTGAGTCTTCGTGTCCTCCTAGTTTGAAAGAGGAAAAACTGTATGTAGCATATAAATTGAACTATTAAGCAACATCTATTATTATAGGCAGAGTCAAAAGAAAAGAATTGATATAATGGTAAATATATAGAGAAATTCTACTATAGTCCTTCATGTGCCAGGTTCACTCTTCTGTTGCTGTTCACAGTTCAAATCTTCTGTAAAGCAGTATTGCAAATCTTCAGATACATCTTCCTTTTCTTTACTGTAACTTAATCAGTATTCTTTTCTTTTTTCTTTAATTATATGAAGAGTATGGTCTACGGTTGGCGAGCCACATATTTGTGAAAGAAATATCACAGGATAGCCTTGCAGCAAGAGATGGCAATATTCAAGAAGGAGATGTTGTACTGAAGGTATGGTAAATTGAACACACCACCACAAAGAGAAATTTAATTAATGTAATTGTTCATAGAATCAACCATCACTTCATAGCATAATTATTGTTAGTAGATGATGTGTAACAATGAACTTACTTTGAGGATCAATAAATCTAAGTATAAATCCTCTTGTATAAGAGAAATTATAAAGCGATTTTTTGTCTTAAGTATTTTTCCACAAGTCTTACTTGAACAATTAGTGTTTATGTAACCAAAGAAACCTTTTGTAAATGTATAATTAAAAATAAATAATTGTTTGGGATGGTTCAAGACTTTGTACCTAGGTGCTTGGTTACACAGTATAATGTTGTGGACTGATGCTGTTGAGCAATGCTAAAACTTGCTTTCAGATGAATGTGATTTTTGTAATAATACATACAGCCAGTGTTTTGTATCTCAAAATTTGTTAATAAGGTTTTGCCACAAATGCTGGTACAGAAAAATGTGCCATTCTTACTCTACTGTGATGCTAGTTGTAAAAAGCATAACTTTTTTTTTTTTTTTTTTTTTTTTTAAAAAAAGAGCTTCATATGGTAGATGTTTTATCTTTGAAATTTGAAAATAATTTTCTGTGTTATGTTCTTACAGTTTGGATGAGATGTAGGTTTCCATTGTATAGCATTCAATGTAAACTATGGCATTTTGGAGAAATCTCTAAGTATTTCTAAATATCATCACACAGAAAAACACCATCCTTACTGGAGACTCAGTGTTTTTCAGTAAGTTTCTGTGCTTTTCTTACTGTTCCAGATAAATGGCACAGTGACAGAAAATATGTCCTTAGCAGATGCAAAAACACTAATAGAAAGGTCCAAAGGCAAGTTGAAGATGGTTGTTCAGCGAGATGAACGAGCCACGCTGTTGAACGTCCCTGATCTTTCTGACAGTATTCATTCTGCTAATGCTTCAGAAAGAGACGGTGAGTATAAACATTATTTCCAAAGGCAGAGAATCCCTTGTGTTTTGACAATGTGAAATACTTAAGTGGGATGAGAGGAGGGTGGGGAGGATGACAGAGTAGGATTGTCATGTGAGTAAATTCTTTTGAATGTGTTTGAAATCTGTACCTTAAATGTGGAGAAAAAGATAGAGTTCTTTTTCTTGCAGTTGTTTTTGCAGGAGTATTATTTAGTTGTTTTTGAAATAATAAACATAGATTTTAGCATCTTCATAAAAATCTTTGCAAAAGCTTATTTCCATTTAAGCAGGTCATGCCACCATTTTAATTACAATCATTTCATGAAAAAACAACTTTTATTTAACAGACATTTCAGAAATTCAGTCGCTGGCATCAGATCATTCCAACCGATCACATGACAGGCCCCGCCGCAGTCGTTCACGATCTCCTGACCAGAGGTCAGA
Organism: Aythya ferina; assembly: GCF_964211825.1. Taxonomy (NCBI): domain Eukaryota; kingdom Metazoa; phylum Chordata; class Aves; order Anseriformes; family Anatidae; genus Aythya; species Aythya ferina. Next base: position 16,639,774 of record NC_140307.1, on the reverse strand, counting down.
GCCTTCAGACCATTCCAGACATTCTCCACAGCAGCCCAGCAACGGCAGGTGATGGCAGCATTGTATTATTTTTAAATCAACTATTTAAAGTGAGATTTAAGTTTGTAGGAGTGCTTGGATTTATACAGTGACAAATGTGATGCAGAATTATGGTAGTAGTGACATGGATTTCTTTTTCTCAAGAGATGCAGCTGATCATGATCCAAATGCCCAGAGAATTCAGGGGAAATAGATCCTTGTGTTTACCCTCTTTAAAAAAAAAAAAAAAAAAGTGATTTTGTTCTTACAACATGGTTATATGTGTGGCCATGCAAGTCTAATATTAATAGATGTTACTGAGGCATATGCAGTTAGATCTTGATTCATGTAGAAATTAACTATAACAATCTTACTTGAGTAGACTAGTAGCACAGTCCTATTGATTGTCCAACCTGGGTAAAATTGTGGAAATCTGAGTTGTTTAGGTATAAGCTTTTTATTTTACTTACTATATTTATTTAAAAATTACTTTCTTTCAAAATGCATTTAACTCCTGCAAAATAAGGTGTGTTGCTCAGCAGATGTAGTTTTAGTAATGTACTTTTTAAAATTTGAGTTGATACTGAGATACTGATGTGATAACTAGGAAGTAGGTAAGTCTAATTTTAAATGACTCATTTCTGATTTCATGTTTTGTATGGTTTAGAATATTCTGCCATGTGGAAACGTAGTCTTTGAAAAACAAATATGTCCTTTTTTTGCATTTGGGCAATTTGATTTTGGAAGTGGACACTAGATAGCAACAGAATTCAAAAAGTATCTTGATTTTGAATCGAACAAATCTTTCAATAGTAAGAGAACTTCATCTTGAGCACATAGAGATGACGGAGCAAAAACCACTAGAATTGATCCGTTGCAAATCTCAAATTCACAGCCTGTATTTGAAGACTTTAAAATGCTACCAAAAATTCTGAAAACCAAATTGCAGCCAGCTGTTCCATAAAACGACAACACCTAATTACTGTTTATTTGTAATCTTTTGTGTGCCCAAGGGGGAAAACAGCACATATACCTTGCCTTCTGCATGGATATAACCTTAAAGTAGGAGACACCTTGAAAAGCTTGATAGTGAAGGTGATGACGCCCTGTCAGATGTGAAGCCTGTGTTCCTTAACATGCGTTTAAAATGCAGTGCGAAAATGGATGCAGAAAAATCCATCAAAACTGAAACTGACTTATCCTGCTCTTAGTGCTTTCCTGTCCTATTACAGTGGCTTAGGTAGATGGTCACTTCCTCCCTACAGACTGTGCTGTCAGAAGAATTAAATCCTTCCTGAAAAGGAACTTTGAAGTTATCTGAACTCGGAATGCATCTGTTATCTGCTTTATGAACAGGAGCTACCCTGGCATGGACTGCCTTCCTGTCGGACATGGCCCTTTCGAGATCAGAAAATCTGTTGGGCCATGAGCCACGTAAAGAACCTGTGAAATGCAGCTTCTTTTTGTAGGAATTTGTGCAAGTTCAGATTTGCTGCAGAAGTAGATTGTTTGCAACATTGCTTCATTGCTTAAAATATAATGGAAAACTTTGGGGAAGAGAGCTTGAGAAAAAGCTGAGGAAGAAAAGTTATCAAACCGAACTTAAGGAGGACATGAAAAATTATTGAAGATAGTAACTTATTTAGATATCTATGCTCTGTTACACTTAAGTGTATGTTGATGAGGATAAATTCATAGGAATCTTCTCAGTCTTTTCATACAAGCTGAACTGCAGACTGACATTTTCAGTGACCAGTAGAGTACACATCTAAACAGTACATTTGCCAATATATTTGTTTCAGGTTTTGTGTTTCGGTGTCTGGTAGGGTCTTGAATGTTGTCAGTTTTTCAGTATTTCATACTGGTAGGTACACTGGTGTGCCTGCAGTTTTCCTGTGTATAGAAGTTCCGTTACAATGGCTACTTGAACATCCTGTCCAAGCATTAGGCAGCATTTGTAGTTTCCTTTAGTCTAGGGGAAGCTCAGTGATGTCTCTTTTGAACAATCTTTCTAAAACTCAGATTCTAGGACATGTTCCAATTGTACTTTTGTAATCTTCCGTAAGCAGAAAACATAAATTACCCATTGTCAAGTCCTAAAAAGAAACCAGAGATCCATAAGGACCCAGTAGATTCTTATGTAAAGGAAATGGATAGCGTGTGAACTCATTCAAAACGCAGCTCTTTACTGATGTTCTTTTAGTCAGTCTGTATGCAGGCTTACATTAAATCATCCGTCAAAATCAGGATGGACTCTTAATGGGTATAATAACTTTTTCTAGTCTCAACAGGGATGTGAAGATTTCTCTGCCCATGGATGAAAAGCTAGCTTTAGATTTGTATCTGAGGTAGCTTTGGATTGAGGTAGCTCACTTGTTAGTTGTTCCTCTATGTTGAAGGGACTTAATCTGCAAATGTTTGTAGCTATAGAGACTTAGAGAATTTTAGCCACCTGATACCAAGTTGGGTACTATGTAAAATCTATAGTATAAATATCTCCTGGCTTTCAGAAAGAACTCCGAGCTTATGTCTTAACAGTGAACTACAGTTTTGGAAGATAAGTGCAACTTGAAAGATATTATTAAGAAAACTGTTTAGTTAGAGGAAAATGTATCTTAAGGATAGAATTTCACAGGATAGAATTTCACAGAACTTAAGGTAACTTTTAACAGTACAGTGTATTAAGAACTGTACTTAAAAAGCTGGAGTCGGGGGTGTCTGTGCATCCTAAGCTGGAGGATGTACCTTGAGGGAAGTATCATACATATTCTGTCTTACCTAAGTGGTCTTACTGTTGGAAGTAAGATGGTTGAACTTTTGGTGTGACATGTGCTGAACAGTGGCATTTACAGCCAGGTGCTGCCAAGCCTGCCCAATAGCATCTCCCTGCTGCCCTCCACCAGCTGAAAGAAGTCCCACTAAGGGACCCGTCATTGGTGTGCTGCCTTCCTCACCTGGGTACTGGAATAGCAAAAATGCTTCCTGATCTGATTGATGCTTCAGCCTCAGCAAGAAAGACGTGGCAGCTTAAAGAAATCCCTGTAAATATTGTCATTATTTCGAGAAGGATGAGGCTGACTTTCATAATACAGCTGTCAACTTTTATGTTGTGCAAGAGGTTTGTTACATTTTCAGTTTAAAATAAAAAAGTGGAAAAACTGGACTTTAGGACAAAAATCAACCCTATTTTGAATATACTTAGCAATGTGCCTCTCCTGTTTCTTAACGTCTTCTCATGAATACACTGTTTGAGGCATGCTAAAACCAGACACTTGGACAAAACCTGACATCATTTTTCCAAGATTTTTCTGTGCAAGCAAACATTCTTACTGTGTTGCAAACAGTCTTCTTTTGTTTTGAAGCAGTAACCAAAATTGATGACACTAATTTGTAGCTGTGACTGCATTTTGTGACTGAAGGTTATTTAAAAATATTCCTGTTAGACATGCTTTTGTTAAAAAAAAAAATAATAATTAAAAGAGGATGGGGGTGTAACGTAGAGGGGGCCGTGGCACAGCACAGATGTTCAGCAGTACTGTTAGAACACACAAACATTTAACAACACCTTACACTCATGGGAAGCGCAGCTGTCGGTTTTGGACAAGTTTCCATCACGTAGAAACAGTGACAGCATCCCCCGTATCATTCCCCCGTATCATCTTGCAAACCGATGCAGTACTTACTGGACAACTTAAGGAAAGCAAAGAGAAATTCAACTCCTGTGCTGTTTGGACTTTTCCATTTTGATTTATCACAGCTGTCTTTCTACCACCTTTTTCCCACTTAAACTTTGATCTTACACTGAGCAGAGCTGACCTTTTGCAAGCACTTTAATTGGTAGACTGTATTTGCCAGTAGCAGATGAGATGTAGCACAGTCTGAGAGCATCGTGCTTCTAGTACGTGAATGAGCTCAGGTATTGACCTGACTATCTGGTGCTGTACTCTGTCTGTATTGGAGTTACTGTTCTTGAGAGCTTTTCTTCCATATTTATGGTATTTTATATGCAATTATAAAAGCTGAATAAAATTAAAGTGTTATTGGACTATGTGGACATGAAATATAAAATGAACTATGCCTTCCTATAGTAACTCCGGTATTTTTTTTGTCTTATTTTTATATTACTGTTTTGGAATCCTTCTATTAAATGTTAGGAGATGCTGAAAAACAGTTAGAGAGCGCCCATAGGGAAACTTAAATGTAATATCTCATTCACAAACATTGATTACTCAGAAATCTTTGGGAGGGATGAGGGGAATTAGTTGTAGCTTATTACTATTGGACTTCTTGTTTATACATTTAAGACACTTAGGCATTTAAACAAATAAATGTTAGTGTCTGTTTTCAATAAGCCAGGAACTCTTCTCAGAGGCATGAGGAATTCAGTCTTACCTTAGTCTCACACTGAAAGTAAAACACTACTTTTAGCTTACACATTTAATTTTATGTGCAAATGAATGCATGCTGGAAATCTGAAAAAGAGTACCAAAATCTTTTACAGGTGAAGTTAGGGAACAAAAAATAAAAAAACAAACAAACAACAAATTTATTTTTGTTTCGTTTTGCCTAGGTCTAATATTCTAACCAAAAGGGGTTACCATCAGTTTTCTTTATTGTAGAAGTGCCAAAAGGGTTTATCTGAAAAATAATAATAAAAACAATAATGAAGAGGTTATTGAATATTAGGCCACTCTCCTTGTGTTTACAAACTCTTTATAAGGAGCTGGTTCTTTACAGTGTAAAGATGTCTTTTGTCTTCCCAGATTAATGTGGGATTGCAGTTTTTTTTTCTTTTTAGCTGCCTTTTAAAACAAAAGGGAAGAAGTAGTGGAAGGTCTTAATATAACTTAATATATCTATCTTCTTGGTGAATAGCCAAGATTGGTTTCTGTGATGTTTCAGACTCCATGTTTGTACATGAAAGCACATTGTGCTTGTATTTAGATCTTTACTTCTGCTCTTTTCTTTCAAGCAAGGTTTCGATGGCTAGGTTTGCTTTTTTTCCTCAAGTCATATTTAACTGTTAAAGTACTGGTTCTGCTTAAATAGTCCGGAGTCCTTGTAATGGACTTTTTTGGATACATTTGTACTTTGTGGAGGCTGATACTCATCACTGCCCAGTAGCACCATCTAGCTGTTAGTATTGATAGACTTTACTCTCCAACACCTTCCCCATCTCTCCTTGATGAGAGAGAAATTTGTATCTACTGACCTGAGGTATCGGTGTCTTCATAAAATATACCTCTTCTTTCCACTTCCTGACAATCAAGTATAATACTAGCTAACCAGTTGTGGTTTGCTTGTCTTATTCCTCTCAGATGTTTCTTATAGCCTTGCTTATTAGTGAACTTTCACAAACTTGATAGATATTTTGAGGGTCTCATGACTTCATGTGTGTGTAGAGAATACATGTTTGGGCTGTTCCCTTTGGCTTGCTGATTTAACTTTTGATTTTCCAGCTGCTTTTCGATGTTCTGTTCTAACCGAATCAAATTATTTCTCTTTCAACAGGTAGTGTAACTGCTAACATTTCAACATACAGCATATATTCTGTTCAGTTCTCTTATGGTACAGCTGGTAGCAAAGTAACCTCTATATAATAAAAATACTTGATCTGATGAGTTAAATGAATAAGAAATGAGTTCTTTGAGCTTTAGATATTCCCTTCGTGTAAAGAATAAGAGACTTTTCTCATTTGTCAAATATTCCTTCTGGTTATGTGTTATGGTTTAAGCATATGTGGAAATGCGTAAGAGACCAGTTGTCTTCTTTCTAAAACAAGGATGGCTGAGAAGCATTTCTCTTCGGCTTTCAGGTGCAATAGATATATAGTAGCTGTGGGTTGAGGGCCTCATCTTCTCTGAAGGATGAGAAGTCAGAGGTGTGTTTGTATTCTACCTTTCATCTGTGCAAAGCTGTACCAAGAGCCTCACAGGCAGGCACTTGTGTTCTAGGACAGCTGCCACACAAAGGACCAGAGAGTAGTGTGATCATAGCAAAGCCTCAAGTCTGAAAATCTGTGACCTCTACAGGGAGGGGTGAAGGATCATAACTGCTCTTCTCTCCTTCTTTCTTTTGGTTCTCGTTTTATTGTGGGATTTACAGGCCACATGTACGACATACTTGCTTGAAGCAGGGTACAGTGAAGACAGTACTCCATTTTACGATGTCCTTCCTCTTTTGAAATAGCTCTATCTAGAGAGCAATTATCGTAAAGTTAGGGACAAAATGCTTAAGTTTTCGACTGGTAAAAATATCAACACTGTAATAACCTAGGAGAGCAATATGTAATCAATTATTCCTTATCTGCCAAATACGAACTTCTGAGTGAGAAAGATTTGTTCTTTAGTCTTAGAAGCTTTAGGTTGTAGAAATAATTCTACATGCAGAGTGTAATCTTTTTTTTCCTAATATAGTCTTCGAAGCCGAGAAGATGAAAGAACAACTAAACCAGGAGCCATCTCTACGCCTGTGAAGAATGCAGATGATATTTCTAAAACTATGGAAGAGGTGGCAGGCGAAAGAACTGAAAAGCAAACACCACCGCTTCCAGGTAAAAATGTGAAACATAATTATGCATATTGCTGAGAATAAATGATCAGTGGAGACTGCATCCCACTGCATAGTTGTGGAATGATTTCTGAAATCTTAGAAGTTCTATCTATCTTTATTGCTGAATACGGATGGTCTTCGTAATCATAAGCCTATTTATATTTCAGGGTTTCTGTCCTGAAAATCTAAGCCGATGCATCTGCCCATTATACAGTGGTCAAACTTCACTGGTTAGAGCTTTGACTGTGTGTGTTAGGTATAAAGAGTTTTTTGTCCTCTTCTTTAGAGCAAGGCTATAATAGATCTCTTCTGAGAGTCAAGCTGTAGGCTGGATCTTACAAGTTACTGGTAGCAGAGTAAATTTAAATGAAGATTTAGTTAAGCCATTTTAGAATGACCATTCTCAAATGAAACTTGCACTCTGAAATATGTTTTCACTGTGGCACTTAATAATGACAGTCATGGGCCAAGAGTTATTTTTAAAAGTGCAGTACAACTAACAGAAACAACAAAATCCCATTCCTTTTTTGAAAGTGGAGGAGTAAACTCAATGACAGTGGGTAAAAGCCAGTTAGTGTTAAAAAGAAAAACCATACCATGATATGGTGATTGGACATTGTTCTGAGCACAAAGACTTGGAAGGTTTTTTTTTGTGTTTTTTTTTTTTTTTTTTCCCTATGGTTTACAGAATGGGGCCATTCATTGAAACTGTAAGTGGAGAAAGATGAGCTGTGTAGACAGTTTAGAAGGAGCTGCTCTGGAAAGGCTGTATAGAATGAGAAAAAGCACATTCAAGCTTGAAAGCATTTGAAGACTTAAGGGATGAGCAATGAGACTGCTGCATGTAGTATTCGGAATTGAAGTAGTTGTGACGTTGATAGGCTCTGAAAGGCCTTGAAAATGAGAACAGTAGGTTTCCTAATGCAGCAGCCATTATGAAAAAAATTGCCATAGGAAGTTAACCTCCTGTAAGAATGTTATGCAAAGATGCAAGTGAAGTAAGTCTTAATTTGCCAAGATAGGAAAAGGTTATGATTGGATTCAAAAGATAAATTCTGTATTTCGATAATGTATTGAAAATTAATAATTGGCATGATACAAAACCAGACAGGATAGGAGCCTCTGAAGATGTTTTTCAATCCAATGTAATATACAAATAATTGGTTGGAGGCACTGGCACACAATTAGTAAGTACTCTGGTGGTTTGTTGTTGTGTAGTAGGCATAAAGAAGTGCTCTGTTCCTGAGTGAGTGGGAATAAGCATGTGGAGAAAAATCATGTATGAGAGGAGATGTCTTTAAAAAAAAAAAAAAAAAAAAAGTCATAGGCCAGTACATCAAGATAATATTTAAATTTGCAGATGAAATTAACTTGTTATAATACATGGTGTGAAATAAAATGGTGTAATAAAGCACATAATCCTTTAATAGTCTCCAAGAAAGCTCTAGGGAAATTAGGAGGCTCTTTCAAAGACTGTAATGAAAATGTTAGAAAAGTAGTTGGCAGATTCTGTGACTGTTTTTTGGACTAAAGGCAAGAAGTCTGTCATGGTTGGTTGAGTCAAGAAGGGTAGAAGGAGAGCATTTTTTTTAGAGGCATCATCAAAGTCTTGGGTTAGGAACAGGTAATTAAAGACTTAAAGGTAAAGTGCTATGCTATGGTATGCTATATGGTAAAGGCCAAAATCACATTAGAAAGAGCATATTACCAAATTGTCTGAAGTTTCCTATTTCAAACTGGTCTATTGGTAGTTAGAGTAAGCAGAAAGGAACATTGACTTAGTCTGAAGCCAGTGTAAATTGAAATGAGCTTCTTTAAAGTGTGTTGAGATAATGCTTTAAATGTAAATTCTTGTAACAAGAGCAACCGTATACCCATAATAGACACTAAGGGTGTTCACCACTGGGGGAAAGACTGCAGTGGCAGTTTGCTCCCAGTGACTGGAGCAGAGTCATAGTAAGTACTTACCTTTAAGGAGAGCCAATAAAAAGTGCAGTCTGCCAGCCTGAAGGTGTGGAGCAGTAGTTCTAGTGTTTATGGTGTTTTGGCTTAAAAAATCCAAGTAACTTTATAAGGGAGGAAAGTTTTATGTTAGGCATATGCAGGTAGGAAAGAGCAGGGTTGAAAGTGGTCTTGAGAGCGCATAAATTCTCTTAGTTCTTGCAGTTTTATGATACTTCGAATATTCCAAGTGTAAAGAAAATTTGTGGATTTTTACTGAAGCAGTAATTAGGCCAGTAATTGCCCCATTTTGCATGGCAGGGAAAGAGTGTCCTTGTTCTTTTAAGTTTCCAATATTTAATTTTTTATTATGAAGTGGATTGGTGGTTAGACTTAAAACTACTGAAGATGTGATCAAGCTCTTAATTAAGTTAGGCTTTATTTTCTCATCTTTAAATGACTAAATGGATGTTTGTCTTCTATATTTTAATAGAACCAAAGCCAGTGTATGCACAAGGAGGTCAGCCAGATGTGGATTTACCAGTCAGTCCATCTGATGGTCCTTTACCTAATTCAACCCATGAAGATGGAATGCTCCGGTAATGTAACTATAAATTCTTTTTGAATCTGATTACCTGGTCTTGTGCAAATCAAGCTTTCTCCCAAGGTAACGAGTAACATAAGTTAGGAATAATTCATAACATAAATGGTCTAATGGGAAGTCATCACATTGTCCTGAAGCTTTTGTTCAAAAAGGAGTAGGATGAAAAATTTAGGTTTATTCCTGAGCCTTGTTAGCACTCACATTGTGTAATAAAACAATTTTAAGTTCGTTAATTTCGTGCAGGAATGAGCAGTTAGAGTTGTCAACTGTGCAAAGTGTTTGCATCGTTTCTCCCTGGGCACCCCCCATCCCTCCCGCCTTATCCCCATGTCTGGAGAGAGGAGAGATACTCTAGTAAATTCTTTTCTTTTTAAATAACTGGAGAGCAATTAATAAAGAAAACTACAGAAATGTGCTAAGTCTTGATGTGCCAGTGACTCTACTCCAGCTGGATCTACTTTACGATCATTTGTGTACATGAGAGTAGATTCTAGTTTAGGTAGTCTCAAATGTTCGTCTTGCTCTCTAAAGAGCAAAAACAGATCTTTGTGCCAGTATGCTTCTTTCAAAGGAGGAACATTTTGGGAAGAGTGCCGAAATACCTCACCTGAAACACTATCAGCATAAGACCAAACCTCACTAAACAATTAAATACTGTGAGTTTTGTTACTTTCAAGTGCTGCTAGTGAGTCTGTTGTATAATGCTGCAATTGATAACCAGTTAACGGTATGCATAGCTTAATATCCTCTAATTGAAGTAACAGGCAAACTATTTGCATGTCTTCATTCTCAGTTTACCAGAATATCTTACAGTATACCTCTAACTGGAATGTATTCTAAATCTCTAGGCCAAGCATGAAACTGGTAAAATTCAGAAAAGGAGATAGCGTGGGCTTGCGACTAGCTGGTGGCAATGATGTTGGCATATTTGTAGCTGGTGTTCTGGAAGACAGCCCTGCAGCGAAAGAAGGACTAGAGGAAGGAGACCAGATTCTCAGGGTATGTCAAAAATAATAACATTTATAAATAAATATTCTGTTAACACTGAAGTAGGTTTTTGTTCTGTAACGTCAAATAGATTGCCTCTGCAGTTCGTACAGTATTTTTGTTCATACTTATTAGATGAGCTAGCAATAAAATCTACTGTTATTGTACTGTTGCTAGGAAGGTTTATGTTTTATATCTAGTTTCTTAGACTAAATTCAGTTCGAAGAAAATTCGTTTAACTACTCTTTCACTAGATTCTCACACAGGGTTCTGTATATTATAGTTGATGTTACTGATGTTTCCAGATGCTCCATAACATTGATCTAAAGTAGTCAAAATGAGTAGCTACCTATATTCCAGTTATACATTTTCCAATAAGCAAGGAGTATTATTTAGAGGTACAAGAGGCTTCTTGAGATGCATGCACTTGTTGTGTGTACGTTAAACTGAATAAACAACCATTGCAATACATTTATGCAAATTTCTAGTTCTATATTTACATGCCTACTATAATGTTTGTGAAATCAAACTGATTACTTCATTGATGCTAGGTAAACAACGTAGACTTCACAAATATCATCAGAGAGGAAGCTGTCCTTTTTTTGCTTGATCTCCCTAAAGGCGAAGAAGTAACCATTTTGGCACAGAAGAAAAAAGATGGTAAGTACTTGTATATCAGAAAAATGTAGTAGGCTGCTTGGAACTAGATGAAAAATGCAGCTAATATTGAGTAGTTAGAGGCTAGGGAGAGACAAAAAAATTATTTCACAAAAGCATTGGTGTTAAATGTTTGGAGGAACTGGATAGTCTGTTATAGTTATACTGTTAAAAATGAGTACTTAAAAACTTCTTCCATAGTAAGATTCCTTCCTTCCAAGGAACTGAATTATGCTTATACTAGCAAATTTCTGACAGCAAAAGCTGACTTGAAACCATTAGTTTGCTGTTAATAGTTATGCTGTAGGAAACCACTGGAATTTGTTTAACACTATTTTTATTTTTATTTTCTAAGTTTATCGTCGCATTGTGGAATCTGATGTAGGGGATTCTTTCTATATCAGAACTCATTTTGAATATGAAAAAGAATCTCCTTATGGACTAAGTTTCAACAAAGGTGAAGTGTTCCGGGTGGTGGACACTCTGTACAATGGCAAACTGGGTTCATGGCTGGCAATTCGAATTGGAAAGAATCATAAGGAAGTTGAAAGAGGTATCATACCTAATAAAAACAGGTACGATCTTAATGTATTGGTGTTGCTGTTTGAAAACTAAAATTTTAAATTTTGCACCTGTGTAACTTGCATTGCCTGCAGGACACTAGTCTATACAACTTGTTCAGTTTTAGGAGAAAGTCACTGTTAAAACAATTAGAAGTTAACTATCTGTTCTGTGTGCTTGATTTTCACTTTGGCATGCCCCCCCAAAAACAAACAAACAAACAAAAAACTCCTAGCTTGAAACTTCCTTTTCAATACTGGAGACAAAGGTTGATAAAGCTTTTAAAAATGTGACATCAGCCTGAGTAATTCTAGCTTATACTTTCTAATACCAGAAATGAAGAAAACTTCATTCAGCAGGTGGTAGCGTTTTTGTAAGCATAAGCTTGCTAGATGAGTGTTATTTCAGAAGCTCTCTTTTTTGGTAACTCATTGGGATTTGTTGTCATCTTAGAGCTGAGCAGCTAGCTAGTGTACAGTACACGCTTCCAAAGACAGCAGGAGGAGATCGAGCGGATTTCTGGAGGTTCCGAGGTTTGCGTAGCTCAAAAAGAAATCTCCGAAAAAGCAGAGAAGATCTTTCTGCTCAACCTGTTCAGACAAAGTTTCCTGCCTATGAGAGAGTTGTTCTTCGGGAAGGTATGGCTTTAGTCTTAGATACTTCTGTTGCAGGCTAACAGGATTGTGGAGTTTGCTTTGTGTTAATCCATGTAATTCAGAGTATCTTGCATTTGTTGTAAGCAATCAACTTAACTTGTTTTCTCCTTTACCTTGTATTCTAGCTGGGTTTCTCAGACCAGTGACCATTTTTGGTCCAATAGCTGATGTTGCACGGGAGAAACTAGCTAGAGAAGAACCAGATATTTTTCAAATTGCAAGTAAGTGTGAGATCGAGTTTTTATGCAGCTATGAAATTGCCAGTGTTCTTTTGCTACTTTGTTCCTACGCTATTACTTCAGCTACTACTGTGTTTAATGAAATGTTAACAATATTAAGTAACAGATAAAATGTAAGCTTTTTCACTGGTTAATTGATGATAATTCTCTGTAGGCAGAAGTAATATTAGTTCCATTGATAGCCTTCCAAAATTTAAATTGAATTCTGTATTTTATATCTAAGTACTTTTGCAAAGGTATAGTGATTTTTGTGGCCAAATTAGTGGATAGCTTTCTCCTACGTTTTGAAGAGGAGCATCTTCAGCCTGAATTGATAATGAGTGATGAAATAGTTTGCTTTATCTTGTGTGTGAATGTAGAGTGTGCTGTAAACTTACAACCCATTTTTACTGTGTCCTCTCTACCAGAAAGTGAACCAAGAGACGCTGGTACAGACCAACGTAGTTCTGGCATTATTCGTCTTCACACTATAAAACAGATAATTGATAGAGTAAGTCTTCTGTTGTAACTGTACTTCTAACACATGAGGAAAAACTGGTATCAATAAGTAAACTGATGTTTAAAATGATTAGGTATAACTAGTAAGTGTTTTTTCCTTAAAAATAACTCTCATCTTTCTATTGGTTAGTTTAAAAAAAAAAAAAAAAACCCTTCCCCATAATAACTGCAGTCTGGAAGTACTTTCAGGTTTTATCTAGGGATTGTTGTTCCCTCTTTACTATGTCTGTTTTAAGATCTGTTTGTGCTTGCGGCCACAGTGTGACATTGCATCTAGAAACTGGTACTTTATTTATGGAGCAGTTTGTTGCTGTTGTCCCCCTACCTCCAGTTTATGAACTAATAATTTTGACTTCTGTGCAAGAACTATGGAAAAGGATCTTTCACTCCTTTTATCCTCCTTAATTATTCTTCTTAAAATCCTGAGAACTTCTGATATGAGTTTATAATATGAGGCTGTGCTCCTCACCTATTCATTTCTGACTTAAAAACAAACTGCAAACTGTTCTGATGCCCAAGTAGAAAAAGCTAAAAGGTGTTTTAGCAGCAAACTGGGGGGTACTATGTGCTGTGTATCTGAGATGATTCTTGCAGTGGATGAAAACTGTCCTAATTCTTGCATTCAGAGAGGATTTTTTTTGAAGGAAAAGTGGAGCTGTGTAATGAGTCCAAAACATGTTTGACTATTCCCTTTTATCCTGTTACTAGAAGATTATTGTTTAGCTGTTTTTTAGTTTAGTGCCTTTTTGTAGTATCAGAGGGCCATTTTTTTTATAATTTTTAATAGAGAGGTAAATATTGAAAAGCTTATTGTTATGCAGTTAGTTCTACATTTAAAACATGTATGCCCTTGTAGCATAGTGTTTGAGTTGATCTGGTGTCTGTTACTCTAAACAGAAAAGGACTTAAATCGATACTTTGAAATGATGAATTCTGCAAAGCTAATGAAAAGCAAGTTGTTAGAATACGTTTAAAATAAAAAATGAGTTTTCATAGTATATAAGTGCTTCACTTTGTCTCTGCCTTTTTTATCATAACAGGACAAACATGCTTTATTAGATGTCACTCCTAATGCAGTGGACCGTCTGAATTACGCGCAGTGGTATCCTATTGTAGTCTTCTTGAACCCTGATTCTAAGCAGGGTGTGAAGACCATGAGAATGAGGCTGTGCCCAGAATCACGAAAAAGTGCCAGAAAGCTTTATGAAAGAGCTCACAAACTACGCAAAAATAACCACCACCTCTTTACAAGTAAGTAATTCGAGAAAAATACTGATTAATGCATCATAACTGAGGGAGGGAGAGGATAAGAGTCTGGTTGTTTGCCTTATTTTTTGACCCCAGTTCGTGCAGACTTGCTTATGGCCTCGAGGTTGGAAGGGGTGATGCTGACAGAATAAATGCCCTCCTGCAAATATAGTCCAGCATTTGTTGAATTGTTCAGGTTCCCCACATTCAATTTCTGGTAGTTCATTAGTGTGTGAATTGTTTGTGCACCCAATTGCACAAATGAAAAGAGATCTGAAACATCAAAATCATGTTTCAAAAATATTTGGTTGCTTTGCAAGGTCAGTTATAAACAAACATCTTAATAAATAGGAGAATAATGTAATTTTCTTCTCCGACTAAACTGAAGCCTCACTTTATTCTAAATTACTGGTAACTCAGTCTTTGAGTCTTTGCAGTGTAAAAAAATGTCCCAAGCTACTTTAGCCCTTAGGATTGCTTTGAATACCAACATTTACATTGCTACTTAAATCTCACAGTTGATAGTGATTTTTAATACTGGTAGTACAGTTTCTTTTCAAAACTCTACAAAAATCAAATGTCAAACTAACTTGCTCTACTTCTAGCTACTATTAACTTGAATTCAATGAATGAAGGATGGTATGGAGCTCTGAAGGAAGCAATTCAGCAACAACAGAACCAACTGGTATGGGTTTCAGAAGGCAAGGTAAGAAATAATAGTACTGTCATTTTGGGGGAAGAATGACAAAGCTATCAGTTTCGTAGTCGTTTTGTTCTGTTGCTGGTATTGGAGATATGGGCATCTATCTGTGGAATTAAATTTTTCCTTTTTTCCTCATGATTTTAATAATTATTTGAAGATCTAAAATAGTTCCATGGCTGTGTAATCAGTTAAAAACTGGTTTGTCGTCTTATTAGTGAAGTTTTGTTAATGAGGGCTATAATCCTTGTGCATGTAGTGGAGTAGTAAAACATTTGGCTGTTGATGCTTTACTGAAGGATATGTTATTGTTTTGAAACTTTTGTGGGGATAGGATGTTTTTTCATGTAAATTTCAGGGTGTTCTGCTACATCAGTACTACGTGCTGGGATTGTCCATTGATGAATTGGTGGTTTTTAATATAAAGCAAGCACCATCTTTGTGTTCTTTCTCTTAATCTTGAGAACACACATATAAAATCAGAAAGTTAGAATTCTGTTTCCCATTCAAAGTCCAGTTGCCTTTTCAAGCTACTATGCATGTTAGATCCATTCTCTTGAGGAACTAATATCAAAAGGAATGCCAGTTTCAAGTAAGAAAATAATGAATCTGTTACTGTTACAATGTTCTTAATATTTGAACTATTTTTCTGCAAACAGAACTAGTTTTGCCTTCTTGTATCTACCTCCAAGTTAGTGATTCCAGCACAACGACAACTCTTCATAGTTTTTTTTGTCTTTGTCAAACACTGATTTCCATGGATACTAGGTGCTACCCCCTCCCTTGAATTGATAGGCTTCTGACCCTTTAGTAAACTGATTTGAAGAACTAGACTGCAGAAAAGGCTTTTACATGTAAGGTTAACATTTCCAGTGATTGAACCCTGTTTTTTTCCTCCCCTGTGATATTCAGAATTGTTGAAATCTAACTTGCTGCTGGATTTTGAGTATTACTAACATTTTATAATACCTGACTTTATGTTGTGAATCAGAACAAGATAGGTGTATTCCATTTGTTTATTTCTTAATTTTTCACCAAAAAAATCTCTTAGCCTTTTATCTTGCAATTTAAAGCTTAATGTGAAACGCATTTCAATAAACATGTGCTCTGTAATTTTGTTGTGATGCAGGCAGATGGTGCTACAAGTGATGACCTTGATTTACACGATGACCGCCTTTCTTACCTCTCAGCTCCTGGTAGTGAATATTCCATGTACAGTACAGACAGTAGACATACATCTGACTATGAAGACACAGATACAGAAGGTGGTGCTTATACAGACCAAGAACTGGATGAAACTCTGAATGATGAGGTTGGGACTCCTCCTGAATCTGCTATTACACGTTCTTCTGAACCTGTTAGAGAGGATTCTTCTGGAATGCATCATGAAAGTCAAAATTACCCTAGTTATGCATCTCAAGCTCAGCCTCAGCCAAATCTCAGAATAGATTCTTCAGGATTTAAAACAACTGCTTCTCAACCGGTAAGAAAGTGATTTTATATGCTGACCACTGTACTTCAAGTAGTTTTTTTGTTCAAGCAAACGTGCTATCTTTATAGTCTCCTTACCAGTGTTAACTGCATACAAGAATCTGTCAACAACAGTGTGTTGCAATGAATTGGACAATCATCTTGCACTACGTGTGTTAGTGATTCCCTTTGACAGGAAGGGGAATCAAGTACCATTCTACTTTGTTTTAATGTTTTGCTTTTTTAATGTTCAGCATAATGAATGTCTGGAAGTGGTAGTGCATGATACTTTCAGTACACTTCATTCTACATGTAGCTGAGTTGATCAAAGCATCAAGTTAAATTACTTTCATATAAATCAAAAAAGTCATACAGTGATTCGATAGCAGTATATTTAAAATATTTTAAACACTTCACAGAAAGCAGAAGCCTCACCTGCAGTCCCTTACCTTTCCCCGTCGCCTGAATCAAACCCTGCAACCTCATCAACTTCTGCAGTAAATGCTAATGTAAACCTAACTAATGTCAGACTGGAGGAGCCTACTGCTGCTCCTTACAACTCTTACCAACCACAAGCGGGCCCCTTAAGAACATCAAGTACTGAGGGAGCTCATGTAGTGCTAAGAGATCAAGAGCCATCATCTTTATCGCCGCATATAGATCCAGCAAAGGTACCTGTGCCACATTGTTGCGCTGATTTCCTGCTATACATCAAGCTAGCACATGATTTTTTTTCTGTTTTGCCATTATTTAGAAAGTTCCTTCTTTTTTTTTTTTACTGTAGGAGATTATGCAGGTTACAAAACAGTGCATCTAAATTTCTAAGCATCATCTAATGTTTTGTGTGCATGGCTTCAAACTATACACTTTCCACTTCTCAAAAGATGACCTTTTAAATTAGGGATGCATTCTGTATTTTGATTTTATTTCACATGCAACTGTTTCAGCTTGTCAATGCTCTGCTTTTTGTTAATGAGGACTTGATGAAAAATTTCCCTAAAATAATAGTACTTTTTGAAATACTCGATCATGAAGACAAACCTGTTATATTAGGTGACTTTAAATACCTCTACAGCAATGCTTGAATTAACTTTAACACATAAATCAGTTTACTTCTTGAATATCCCTGTCCTGACCTCCCCTATGCAAAAAAGAAAAAGAGGGGGGGGAATGACAAAAGAGCAAAATGCAACAACAAAACACAGATATGTGAGAGATTATTCTCTTTTGGCTTCCCATTTTAATCTACACATATGCTTTTCCTCAAGGATAGGACTGGAAAGGATCTCTTGAATCAAAGCTTCCTGTGATTGCTGACAACTGCATCAAATTGTTCAACTTCTAAGCAAAATTAAAGCCAATATTTAAAATGAATTTTAAAATAATTGGTTTAAAATTTCACGCTTTCAATAAAGTTTGGCTCCGTTTACTCTTATTTTTAAATGAAAAATTTGTTTCTCTACTTAACAGGTATACCGAAAGGATCCATATATTAATGAAGAAGCATCCAGACAAAGCTATGTCTTAAAACAGCCAGCAATTAGTCACCCAGTACAGAGACAGGAAAGAGACCCAAATCTGATGTATGAATCCCAGACTCAGTATGCAGAAAAACAGCCAAGTAGGGAGTACGAACAGTCATATAGGTATGATTCTACAAACTATGTAGATCAGTTTTCTCGTGGTTATGACCCTCGACTACATTATGATGATCGCGTGCCTCCCTATGAGGAGCACTGGGCATATTATGATGAAAAACAGCCCTACAATCAACCAAGAACAGCTTACGAAAACCAGCCTCCTAGGGATCTTGATTCTAGACAAAACACAGAAGAGAGCACAGAACGCGGTTATTACCCAGCACAACCCCGTTTTGAGGAACCCCCTCAGATGACGTATGATGGCAGACCTCGCTACGAGCATGCACCCAAAAACTTCAGCTTACCGCAGGTGCGATACGAAGATCAACATACTGTTGGATATGACACGCATGGTAGATATAAACAAGAAGCCCAGCCATACCAGTCAGCCATATCTCGATCTCCTGAACCGAAGCAGTACTTTGATCCACATGTGAGGGGCTATGAACAAGGTCCTCCTCAAGCTTATAATGCCAAGGCAGGACAATTTGAGCCTTCTCATAGCACTTCAGGTGTTCCTCTTCCTCCTCCCCCTTCATCGCAAACCAAACCAGAAGTTTTGCCTTCTAACAGTAAACCACTGCCTACACCGCCATCTCTAGCAGAGGAGGAGGAAGATCCAGCCATGAAACCACAGTCTGTGCGAAGTAGGGTTAAGATATTTGAAAGAAGAAGATCACCATCTCTAGAAAAAATGAAGGACCCCAGTGATACATCAGCTGTCAAGGTAAGTTATATATGTTTTGGCATGTGTTTATTTTCTAATTCCTGCTTTTTACTAATGAGACTGTATTGCAAGTAATAAAATACTGTCTTGGAAAGAAAACTTCATTGCTTGTGGAACAGCAACGTAACTGAAGTTTGTTTTAAAAGCAGAAGCTGAAAATTAAAGAGGATCTTGCCATGCTGAAGATTTCCCCGTTAGTTTTTGTTAGTCTTTAATTCTGATTTAACGTGTGGGAAATTTTAAAAGCATTGTTAGTTTTCTTACTCAGAGGTTCTTCATCTTTCAGATCATAGAATCTAAGAAAATATGCTGTGCTTCTCTTTACAGCCTCCAGAACTAGCACCGAAGCCTACACTCACAACCATGAGTGGTCCAAAACCAACTTCTCAAAGCCATTATGAACATGACAAAACAACTTACAGGTAGATGCACAACTGATAATTAAAGAGTTTTCAATACAAGTTTGGAGTCTTCAGACAACACAACTTAATAGTTCAAACTGTAAACTGCAGAGTGGAGAGCTGGAGTGTGTCAGTCTAGTTTCTGTGTCAATAGTAACTCAGGGCATAAAGTCAGTTGACATGGACATGATTCCTGAGAAGAGGGAGAAGTAAAGCGTAAGGGAAAAGGTAGGATAAAAGATAAGGACTTT
Source organism: Aythya ferina (assembly GCF_964211825.1). NCBI lineage: Eukaryota > Metazoa > Chordata > Aves > Anseriformes > Anatidae > Aythya > Aythya ferina. The sequence goes on along the minus strand of NC_140307.1, from coordinate 16,620,624 downwards.
CTTTATGCTACATCACAGCTATCATATTTCAAGACAGTACAGGTTAAAAAGGTATTGCATGCAATTTTAAGATTTATGTCCTGATTTATTACTGGTTGGGTTACAAAACAGAATTTTGATTCACATACTTGTGCTTGTTCAGCTGTGCGAGGCAAACTGTGTATTCTTCCTCATTAGGGCCCCAGAACCACAGAGACCTCAAGTGAAGCCACCTGAAGATATTGTGCGTTCAAATCATTATGATCCTGAAGAAGATGAAGAGTATTACCGAAAGCAGCTCTCGTACTTCGATCGGAGGAGTTTTGAAAATAAGCCGTCTGCACAGGTTCCTGCCAGCCATCATTCTGAGACCACCAAACCAATACATTCACAAAATCAGCTGAATTTCTCCAATTACTCTAAGTAAGTTTGGGGGGTTTATTTCCTTTTTAATTTGAAAGGGGAAAAGGGAGGCATATAGGACTAAAACTGAAATTCTGCTGCTAATAGAATTCCAGGGGTTTGTGGTACCTAATAGAAACTTTGTATTTGCAAAGTCAGTTTCTCTCTTTAGATGTAGCTTTAGTATGAAAACATAACTTTTCTTGGTAAATGAAGTGAATCATTTAGTTTTTGAGATCTTCAAAGAGTTACTTCTCTTTTAACAGCCTGCAAAGTATTTCTTTAGTGTAACTAATAGTGAGTGCTCAAATGTCTTTCAAAGCAGAGGTTAGTTTGTTCCAGTTTTGCATGCATTTTTTTCTGCAGACAGGCTTCTACACACGAGCAGTGTTTGACATTAGGAAACTGAGCCTTTTGGGAACATTGTTGGAGCCAGAATTTAATCTGTTGATGGAAACATCTGCTTCCTGTATTGTTCTGTTTCCTTGACTTGGAACATTTTGATACAAAAATTGTGTGAAAGCTCATAGTTCAGATTTAGCTCAGGTAGAGGACTGGTTGCCTTGCATAAGCTGAATACTTTGTACAGTTTCTCAAACTTTCATAATTCAGTTCAGTTCAAACCATAATACTATGTTTGTAGCTGTTCATGTGGAAAGCTATCATGGCTTGCTGCATGAAGGCTGGAAGTCAGTTGTGTTTTTTTTTTTTTTTTAAGGCTTTGGTTGCACTTCTACTTGAAATTTTATACTATTCAGATCAAGCAGAAAGTCTGGCAAGCTAAATGTAGATGAGATCTTTGGAGTAAAATAATAAGCTAGCTTGCTCAACTTTTATACTGTGACTGTATGTTCAAGCTGTCTTGTGTGTATTCAATACACTGTGTTTCAATGCTTGTCTTAAAGGATTTGAGCTAGGAATCCTGTTCCTGTTTCTGTAAGATGGTCTGTTATCTACAGTATCTTTCATATTCTCAGTTCACAGAGAAAAATCTTTCAAAGAGCTTGATAGGTTTTAAAGGAGTTGGCAGTTCTTTCTAATCAGGAAGTCTCCACATGGAAACTTTCTTATTTAACCTTTTTTTATGCTCAGTAATGAATGTATGTAGTAATCTGTAACCAGTTTTGATTCTTAGTTGAGGATGTTATTTATTCTTTTTCATTTGTCCTGTGTCTCCTGACAGGAAGATTAGAGCCTATTTGACTCGCTATTTAGACATCATAGGAAGGGGCCTGAAAAAAAGAATCTTGGCTGGCCTCAGTGTATTGCTGTAGTGTTCAAACTTGTTCCCACTTACCAAATGTTACCCCATAAAAGGTCCATTTGGATCGGTAAGCACCAGAGTGTGTTAGCTTATAGCAAGTAATTGTGAAGATGGTAGAATTCCTCAATCTGAATCTGCAAGTTGTCCTTACTCTCTGCATTGTTGTCAAACGCAATGGAGAATGTGAGCAATAAATGCAGCGATGGAGTTGTTTGCTGCAGAACAGCTAAGAGCTGGGAGGGATTGTTCCATACTTCTGCCTACCACTTCTGACTATCGTGACATCTTTATTCTTTGCTCACTTTTGGGGTTGTTGTGAGTTATACTTGAACTTTAGGACTTGTACTTACAGAAAGGTGACATCTAAATGGCACAGAGAAATAAAATAGTACTGTTTTTAAGTTCGATACAGTTGCATATGTTGGTACAAAAATATGTAAATTTCTTCCTTAATGGAAGAATGTAATCCTTAATGGAAATGGACAGGCATGGGAAAGAAAATTTATCAAGGGTAGTCTACTGCAAACAGACAAAAGATGAAAATATTAATGGAAGTAAGTGGAAATAAACTTAAAAGACCACAGCTTGACAGAACTGTTTCCAGAAGTATGCTGTAGTGTGCGTGTTGAGAAACAAAATAACTGACTTGAGAAAGAGTTCATATTTAGCACTATCCTCTTTACCCAACTTCCATTTTATACCCTGTTACTTCCTTGTTCTTTTTTTTCTTTCCTCCTAGTGAATTTCTATAGTGATTGCTATTCTGTGAGTGAACTTGATTAAAAATAAACTTGGGACTAAATTCAAATGGTTCAGCAGAAACTGCTGATTACGCCATTGCTTATTCCTATATAGGCCATATAACATATAATCCATATGATGCATTGTGGGTACTGAGGACAGATAGTATATTTTTTCAGTTAAAAATATTGTTAAACATTAAGTTATGAAAATTGGTTACTGTTCAGTAAAGAAGTAATGATTCTAATTAAAAGTGATAATTTTGTTGATAAATAAATAGAGTAGGAAATGGCTTCAGAAATAGCACAACTTCAATTACAAGAACTTCATTTATACACTCAAAAGCTACAAGAGTTTTATTGTAGACTTGTTTTGTTACATACTGTTTCTTAACAATGCTGTTGAAGTTGTGGCTAGCCCCTAGTCAAGGAGAGTGCAACAGAAGAACATGCTTTGTATTGTATCAAGCTCTTGTGGTTGAGTTTGTGTTATCACTGCTGTCTCTTATGCTCTCGCCATCAAAATGTACAGCCATATGCTGCCTGCTGCCTTCTTTTTTTTTCATTTCCTTGGGAAGCTGGCAAGCAGCTCCAAAAGGTGTGGAGAGTGACTTCTGGCTTTTGCGGGTTTTATTCATGTCTTTCTTTCTGCAGGTTAATATTCCTCTCTGAGAAGCAGTCATTGCAGGTGGGCAGTTTTCAGGGAAGGTAGCTACTACCCACCTGGAATGAAGACAGCAGTGAACAGCTGTAACTTCTGTTACTGGATAAATTGCTTTATATAAAAATCTATGTGAAAAGGAGTTTCTAAAGCAGATTTAAATTGTGCTGTTATTTTTCCAACATTGATTTTTAAAGACTTGCTCATACCAATGCTGTTCAGTTTACTGAGCATCACATTCACGTGGTCTTGAAGCAGACTTTGAGAAGTTGCTCAGCCCTCTTCTTAGTTTCATAACATTCTCCTCTGAAGTATTAAGACTGTGACTTGAGAATTGTTGCCTGTTAAGTTTTTATGAGTGTACAGAAAGTGAAGGGATGATGGAAAGCTGTCCTAATGTAAAATGGATTTTACATAAAAGCAAGTTAAATGCTAAAAATGGAGCAAAGGACAGCTTATCGTTCTCTTCTCTGTCTCTCCAAGTGTGCTTAAACACTGTTAAGATGTTTCTTCAGGAATTGTTAAACATGATCAGAAGCATTTTAGGGTGTGGTCTTTGCTATTTGAGCCAATAGAGCTATTTAAATACTTGCTATGAGTGTACCCTCAGAACATGATCTGTAATATACAGAAAGTGGCTAGTTTGGTATGTTGAGACACGAGAGGTGGCCCATAAACAAAGTGGCCCATAAACAAGAGATTGTTAGCATTTTAGATTTGTTTTGCTCACTTCTTCAATACATCAAATAACGGTTTGTTTGTATGGATCTGAACAAATAGCTTAGTGTGATCTCATTCTTATTTTCAGCATCTGTCATTGTGAGGCACTCAGTGCCTAATGCACTGACAATCTCACATTAAATATAGTAGGCGATGATTGTACGTATGCATATGGTAAAAGTATTATCAGAAACATCACTGTTAAAAATATTTTCATTGTTGAAAGAACCTTGTCGTATGAGAACTGCTAGGACTTAACATTAAAAAGTGTGAAGAAATAATGTGCTTAAGATAGAATGACCGTTTTTCTTTCATTCTTCTATTGCTGTTTGCTTTGCCATCACCTAGATTTCTTGGCTCTTACACTAGCTATGACTACTTGAAAAGGAACATCAAGTGGTAAGACTGTTGTTGATGTGAGGATGTTTTCAGGTGTCCTCTCACTGTTACATTTCATCACAGGCATTATGTGCACTTAAAATTTCAACACATGAATTCTGAAAGTTAGTGCAATGTACTGAAGTCCAAAATTAAAAGTCTTTGAAATCTTTCATTTCATGAAAGAAACTCTTTTGGAACCATACTTCTAGTATGAGCAAGAAATATTTTGAAAATAAGATTTTTAAAATTATCTACATTATGCACATAAAGCTAGTGAAGCTTAAGCTGACTGCATTTCTAATTAAGATGGCATTGTTCAAATACTAGGTGTATTTAGAAAAGTTATACTAGAACCCATCCTTCTTCTGGCTAATTATGCTTTTCAAAAACAATTCACCAACCCCCCAAAAAAAGTTGATTTATATTGTTTTGAAAATAGAAAACACTTTTAAAAATTGAAAATAACCCTAAACAAATCTGAAAAGTGAAGATCTGTAGGTAATCATGCAAATACACCTGAAATGTCATCTGCCTTTTGTTTGCCATGGTTTGTGTTACTAATCTTAAAATTCAATGTTGTCTTGAAATCTCTTGTGCTTATCAATGGATGTTTCTATACTTGAGACAAGATAAGAAGTGTTTTAATGTTTATAGGAAGAGATGGAAGTGAGGTGATCATAGAAGAAAACTGTAGCAGAAGCTCAGAGCCCTGAAGAAACTGAACCATCAAATGTTTCTTTCCTTTATTTCAACAGGGGGAAGACAACTGATGCAGAATCAATGGATAGATCTGTTGGTGAAAAGCGCTATGAGCCAGTCCCTCAAGTCACAACTCCTCCTCCTGCTCCTTCAGTACAGTACACACAACCTCAGTCAATTAACAGTCCTGTCCTGTCTCTCCCAGCCCATCACAAGCCTGCCCTTTCTGAAGGTGAGCAATTAGAAGGCTAACTTGCCTAACGTATAAGTATCATTTCTCAGGTGCTTGTGTGGATGCTTCAGTATGTCCACACTGGTAGCTATGTTTCCATTTAACTTATATTTGGAATAATTGTTTCTGGAAATAACTTACTACTATATTGAAGTTGAATTTTATTGAATGATTTGAGGATCTTGTCTGAAACACTAACTTCTAGGTGTCATTAGTAACTATAACTCTCTCTTCCATACTAAGTGGTCTCAGCAAAAATGAAATAAAGTTTTCAGTACTTAAAGATGTCTTTCTCAGTGCTTTTGGATGAGAATTCTTTAGTCATGAATGTTCCCTTTTTGCATCCTTAAGAGGAATGCCCAGTCCAGTTGAATTTTGCAGTTCCGTGTGAGTGCACAATAGTTTTTTAATAATGGTTTTCTCTTTTTTCATAGTATAAATCAGTCTAACTGTTTTATTAAATACTATCCCATTTTATCTACCATGTATCTCTTTAGTGCCATGTAAGATGATTTGCTGGAATGTATGAAATGGGATAGAAGATCTAAGAACTGAACCTACACATACGTATTTTAGATAATAAATCAGGAATAGAATAAATGGTCTCCCTAGGTCTAGTGTATGTGACGAGAAATTCTTGATCATTTTTGACAAGTTCTGGTGTTTTTATTTTTATTGCAGTTAACTCTGTCTCTGACCCTCCTCCACCTCAGAATAAGCCAGCCATTTTCAGATCCTCTAGAGAGGACACTGTGCAGTCCACTTTCTATCCTCAGAAAAGCTTCCCTGATAAAGGCCCTGTTAATGGAACTGAACAGATTCAGAAAACAGTCACTCCTTCTTACAACCGCTTTACAACAAAACCTTACACCAGTGCTGCAAGGCCCTTTGAGCGTAAGTTTGAAAGTCCTAAGTTCAACCATAATCTCTTGCCAAATGAAGCTCAACATAAACCAGAGTTGCCATCCAAGTCTCCAAATTCTCCTCAACCAGTTTTGAAAGCACACAGCTCATCGCAGCCTCCTGAATTTGACAGTGGAATGGATACCTTCACTGTACAGGTCGACAAGCCTAAATATCAACCAAATAATGTTAATGCTGTGCCTAAAGCCATTCCTGTAAGGTAAGCTTCTTGTTTTTTGTTTCCACTAGTATGTCTATACAACTTAATATGTGAAACCATACAGCTTATTTTTTCTTGTGCTTTCCAATGCTTCCAACTTCTGTTGATGTGAGTCCATAAACCAAGATAGGTGGAAGATTGAAACTATGATTCTAAAATCGTGTAATCGAAGAACATTTGCAAAGATATTTAACGTATGTCCAATGTTTGTGTCATTTTGCATCCTATCACTAAAAAATTATATGATTTCTTTCCCAATTCCCATATTATAATTATAAATCCTCTGGTAGATAATAATGACTTGTCTTTCTAATTTGTTTCTAGAAGACAGTTAATTCCTAAGGATAGCTGTTGCACCAACTTGTATTTTCTCAGTGTGCTTAGAGAAAAAGTTCTTGGTACACTTGTATACAAGATATTTCAAAAGTAATTATAAAAAGAAACCATCAGTTCAGCAGTTTCATCATGGTTCTCTATACGTTAAGACCAAATATTAACTGCTTTAAAAGCACCTAGCATTTTCCTAACACATTTGAGCTTTAAGAATTATGTCAACAGTAAATTATAGTACTCTAACTGCAAACTCTTGCTGAGTTCTTAGATGAATAATCTTTTCCAAAGTTTTATTATCCTGATTTCTAAATAATAATGAATAAATCACACTTCATCTTATTTGCTGTTTAAGTAACTCAGAAATGTAGTAGAAGAACAAATCATATTTGCTCATACACACTTGAGGAATGTTTTTAATGCTGTGCAGTTGCAGACTGCAGAAATACTGGCTTCCTTGATTAGAATACTTTTGCAGGCTGAAATCTGTTCAGACTAGCTATTGGATAAGATAATATTCTGTATCTCTAGTTATATCCTGACAACCTGGAAAAATCTGTGTACTTTTAAGGGCTTTGTTTTCCAAGTATGTCTTGCAGCTGTTAAGTTTCTACTTCCTTAAAGCTGAAAGAAGGCTCAATGGGGCTTGAATAAGCGTTATTACTTGTTATGTTAGTAAAGTCATAATAGAATTTGGGGAGGAAAAAGATCTCTGGATGTATAATACCTTTGTTTTTACTAAGCTGAATTCTGTAGCAGGGGACAAGCTGTTTCAGTATAATCCCAGAGGTGAGCGTTTGCAAACATAAGATTCAAGTGGTCCAAAGTTTTGCTCTAACTACTTTCTGGACATTTCCAGTGTTCTATACTTCATTTTTTGTTTTATTTTTGTGAAAATGTCCTCTTCTCTTGGCAGAAGTTGAACTACTTGGATCTTAGGCATTGTACACAATTGAGTATGGGACACAGTTACTCTTCTGAAATCAATACTAGCATACTACTACTAGGATATGCACTAATAAAATTAGTCGGAGGGAAGTGTGCCAGTGACTTGCAGGAAGAAATACTGATAAAACTGCTAGGCTTCATCTCTGTTTTATAATTCAGCCCTTCAGCACTAGAGGATGAGGAGGAAGAAGATGGACACACTGTTGTAGCCACAGCAAGAGGTGTATTTAACAGCAATGGTGGTGTATTGAGCTCCATAGAGACTGGAGTTAGTATTATTATACCACAAGGAGCCATTCCAGAGGGAATAGAGCAAGAAATATATTTCAAAGTCTGCAGAGACAACAGTATACTTCCACCTTTGGACAAAGAGAAAGGTAAGAACAGTCACTGCAAGTTGTTCTGTTACTTAATATTAATTATTTTGTGACAACAGCAAAATAGAATATGAAAATATGTTCATATACTTGAAGGCATTTAATGTATTTCTACATGTAGGTACAGAATATACACCTCAGAAACGGGAATTAGAAGGAAAAAAATATTCTGCTTGATATTGGAAGTTGGAAGCAAGATAGAGGCCCTAAATTGTAACTGGAGAATATTTAATTTATTTCAACACCCGAAAATATTCAGCAGTTCAAAATATTTTTTAAAATTTGTATAAAGAAAAAACAGCTTCATGTTTTTAAAAAAAAAAAAAATCTTGATTTTTCATATAAATCACAGTATATTCCTGACTGCCTTAATAATGGAAGTTGAGTAGTATGTCGTATTTGAGTGATTAATTTTCCTGTAGTCTTTTGTTCACGCCAACACTTAAATATGTATGAAATTCTGCCCTACCAGATTAATTTATTAATTTGATTGAAGTAGTAAAGGGTTTAACTTCATAAATGTACAAATGAAGTATTATTTGCAATAAATATGCAGTTACTTTATAATTCAAACATAAGATTATTTGGCTGAGGAATATGTTATGTTTTGTTTGGAATTTTAAACTAAAAATAGGCCTACACGTTTTGATGTTCTGCCTTTTGGCTCTTAGGATAAGGGGTCATAAGCTTTTCAGCTGCAGGAGGCTTCTTCCAGCTCAGTGTGCCATAAATCCATACGAGTAGGAAGAACATCATGAGCCATTACAGAACAAGCAGCTAGAACAAGGCTGCTTACGGATTTGAGGATTTGTTTCTTCTGATGTAGATCTTGAGGTTGTCATATGTATCATGGAAAAGTCACTTCAGTGCCCTGAAAGGGACAACAAGGAACAACTTCGGGAAGTGTTGTTCTTTACTAACTGGTCAAAATGATGGTATTTCTCTGTAAAATTGAGTAGCTCTACAATGTAATTACGTAGTAGTCTGAACTTATTTTGAGAAGAATGGTAAGCAGGTTTTTTTCTCTTAACTGTAGGTGAAACACTTCTTAGCCCCTTGGTAATGTGTGGGCCTCATGGACTAAAATTCCTGAAGCCAGTGGAGCTGCGCCTGCCACATTGTGCGTCTATGACCCCTGATGGTTGGTCTTTTGCTCTAAAATCCTCCGACTCCTCGTCGGGTATGCTGTCCTCCCTCTGTCCTTTTGGGGCTTTTGGGTGCTATCGTATAATTTAAGTTAATTTGGCTAAAGGTGATGCTGTATAATATAAAGGACTTGATCATTGTATTTGTGTCAAACTCTCCCATTTCACTTTCATTACAGATGTCTTTCTTACATTTACTCATGGTGCAAATTCATTGCTAAAACCATGTTTGACAGCAGAAAAACAGAGTAATATCTTTAGTCTCCTAAATATAATCGTATTTTTCTATTCTGTCTTCTTTCTTGAGGACTGCTACAGCTGAATACACTTGAAATGAAATCGCACTAAAATTGAGAGGAAATGATTATGTACCTCTGATTGGCCTTTGTAACATAACTGGTGTTTGTCTGTTGCTTAATTAACCATATAGGTCTCTGGCAAATCTTAATCTGCATGCTCATAAATCATGACTTAATGCTTGTTAACTGTTTCCATGTGTGCAAGTTGATGCTAACAATTGGGTCATTTAAGAAAACTGTAGTGTTTCAGTAAAAGCATTTACAATTCATTCTAACGTAGCTGGATTTTACACAAGACTTTTCTTGCTTGCTTCTGCCTATTTTTCCTCTACCGCCTTTTATCCAGAAGTTTCTGGTGGATAGTAAAAGTTGCAACTAGGTTGCAATTTTATTTACCTGTTCATTTTACCTCACTGTGGCTTTCTGGGAACAGAGAGAAAATGCATTGGCTGAAATTGTCATTTAGAAGCCTGTGCTCGAATTCCGGGCAAATTTCAAGCAATTTCATGAAATGGCTATGAGGTTACAAAGACTTAAAAACAAAACTAAACCAAAAAAGTTTGCACATTTGCGTGGGGGGAAAAAAGTCTTAAGGTTTTATTCAGCTACCTTCAAAATTTATGGTGGAGGACATGAACCATTACTATGTACATATGATCTAAGTAACGACTGAACAATGTACTTCTGTATACAGCATTTAAGCCACCATGTATGCATATCTTCTGTCACTAATGTATCTATCACTGTCAACACCAAAGCACTGATGCTTTGAAAGATTAAAGCATCAATCTCCTTGACGGGGATTCAGTAACCTAGAGGTATTAATGGCAATAATTTTTAGTTTTTATAAGATAATATATGCATGTGTTGCATGCATCTATTTAACAATGTGTACACGGCTGCGTTAATACACGGATGCATAAATGTTAGGGTCCCTAAAGATATGACACTGATGTACAAAACTGACAAGATTTTTTGTAACTAATAGCACCTGTTCATGAACTTACTTGAAGTGAAGGGAGAGGACTCAAATGATCTAAACAATAACTGAAGTTACTGAGACATTTTTCTCCCTTTCTAAAGTGGGGTGGGGTGTGTGAGTGTGTGCACATCTGAGTGTGAGAGCAAGAGCGTGTATATTTAAATGCGAACACTTTCTGTATTGTAAATATAACACCACATTCTGTTAATCGGAAATGGGATGTATATCATAACATTGCTCTTTTGAGACAAACTTTAAAATTAGGCAATTCTGTCTTATGATATGTAAGTAGACCATACTGTGTCTTAAATAAATAATTGTTTTCTCTCTTTTTAAGTAGTTGCTTATGGGACTCTGATTTTTCAGGTGGCTTTATAGTAACAGTTTATAGAACTCTGGGGGTTTTTCCTCTCTTCAGTCGTCTGTTCTGCCTCATCTTTTCTGAATGTATCCATGTTCTGTCCTAAAAATGACATTCATTTGCACTTACTAACATCCTTTCTGCTACACTGAAGCCTCATATACTGATGTTTTACAGTTAAACCCCTTCAAATGCTTGAATGATTCTGGAATTAAAATAGAAAGCCTTTATGGTCACACCGACTATAACGTATTAGAACAAAATACTGAAGGGTAACTTTTTCAAAGCAGTTCTATGTAATTATGGGAAAAACATTGTCAGCAGCTAGAGGTTGCAGTGACTACAGTCTCATCCTCACTATATATTTCAGAGGAAAGGCTGGAAAAGAGGACTCCTACAGTCCTCTTCTACCTTTCTACTAATGTAATGCATCTTGTGAGTTTTGAGACTGAGTGGAACTTCCTGCATCTATAAAATGAAAAATCCTCCAGCATTAATAAGCTTCTTAACTGAAATAAGCAGTTTTGGCTGGCTGCAGTAAACCTGTTTGTATTCTGACTACACAGGCCACTTGTACTTCTTGTCTGTACATCAGATGTTGCCATCACTCAGTGCATTGTGTACTTCATGTTGTTTTCATGAGTTCAAGAAAGTTATGTGGAATTTACATCAGTCTCATTTAATGCAGAGGTCTGTGGTGTATACAGTCTATGTGGCTGGGTTCTCCAACTTGTTGCACATTTTTCTAGAGAGGTCTTTGAATGCCATTTATCTAGAAGGCTTAACAGAGAACTTGAGTGCATTTTTCTTTATTCTACCATAGTGGCATGATGATACTTTTTCTGTAGGAGTTGCATTTAGTAGTAGCTTTAGGTGGTTAAAGGGAAAAAAAAAATCTCCAGTTGAAGGAGACAGTTGAGTATGCAGTTAGGAATGTAACCTTTGTCTGGTGAGGTTGCAGCTGATGACTCGCACTTGCAAAAGAATATTACACAGCACCTTTGACCATGAGTGGAGAAGTTCTGTTGTAAAAGTATATATCAGCAATTTAGAATGCTTTTTAGAACGTCAGTATTTCAGGCTTTTAAACTGCTATACTGGCTGTAGCTGCAAAATAATTTCTATTCTGTCTTCAATAATTTTCCTACTAGAAAATAAAACTACCAGTGTGTCAGTGCTTAGTTACAACGTAACTTCTACTTCAACTCATTTGTAATCAAAATTATTCCAAGGAACTTCAAATGCATCCTGATCATGGTAGCTTTTAAAATTGTCCAATTTTTCCTGGCCATTCAGGAGAGAATCAGTGCGTGTTTGGTTAACTGTTAATGCTTCTGAAAGGGAGAGCTCTATGGTGGTGCTGCAGAGTAAAATGTCTTGTTCTAAGCAGATGCTGTGACTGACACTCAGGAAATGTTAAATACATCTGATCTATCCTGTATTGTATGCAAATGAGTTTAAAATAAAATAGTAATGTACCAGCTGTAAGTTGAAGGGGAAAAAAAGACATGTTGATTCAGAACTCCTATCCAAAAGCTTGGTTGTTTCAAGATGTGCACTGTTTGACAGCAGATACTAAACACCAGCATTGTGTTTTCCTCCCACAGGTGACCCCAAAACCTGGCAGAACAAGTCTCTTCCTGGGGATCCAAACTATCTTGTTGGAGCAAACTGTGTCTCAGTCCTAATTGACCACTTCTAAATATTAAGTTAGCTGACTGAGTAAATAATGTGAAACTGAGATGGACCTTACATATAAACTGAACCACTCTATCAAGTATTAACTGTTCTATAAGTGATAATGGATCTTACTATTTAAGCATCTTGCTTTAACTAACAATGGTTTAGCAAGTACACTCTTTGAACCATGGTCACAATACATGCCACAAGCAGGGAGTGTACAGTGGGAACAAGGTAGGGTTCTTGCAGGTTCTGTATGCTTTGGTTTGTTGGTTGTTATTTTGTTTATTCTTTTTGCTTTTGTTCTAAAGGACACTACTAGTATTTCATAGTTTAAAAACTTAAAGTACCAATGGAACTATATGCAGAGGAACTGAATTTGGTTCATTCTCCACTTGCAAAACCACAGAATTTGGCCTGCAGTTTTAGTACTGTGTGTTTTGTAATCCACAAGACTACATTTTGGTCTCTAGTTTTTAAATGACTTTCCATGTACGTGTCCAGCGAAATGGCAGTCAACTTTGGTAGCACAGTTTAGATGTTTCTCTCTGAGAGGCCAATACAAACACATCTATCTACCTATTGTATGCGGAAACATTGTCATAAGAACGGGGGAGGGGGAAAAGCATGTGGGTGACTATGGTTCAGTTGCCTCTGTGGATCTGTAAATTAACCACATTATTACAAACCTATTAACCAGCAGGGATGCCTTACCCTCATGTTTTTAATAGTCTTAGCTCTCATAGTTCTCTGTATTTAGTTTGTATGGCTTTTGTGCTTACCTAGATAATATATCATGAGAGACTGGGGAAAGAGAGGAACAAAAAAAAATTGTGAATTTGGTTTAGAGAATGAGTACTGTTTGTTCATCAGTCAGAAGAGAGCCAGAAGAAAATGATGGTATGTTTTCTGCTATGCATTTGAAAAATTTATAGATGTTATAGACGGCTTGTATATAATGCGTGCATACCACTTTTGTTCTTGGTTTGTAAATTAACTTTTATAAGCTTTACCTTTTTATATATATAAATATATATAAAAACAAACAAAGTTTCTTAAGGATATCTTTGTATTCTCATACCTTTTGAGCCTTGAACTTTGACATCTGCAGCAATAAAGCAGCATTTCTACAATATACAAACAAGGACATTTTTTAAAAATGCACAAAGTTGTTACCTTTTTAAGTGCTGCATTTAAAGAATATAAGTCGGAATTCTCTACTTTGATTAAATTCTTGAAAAGTATCCCTACTGTAATTTGTCGTAAGGATGCTGTACTTTGTGCCCTGAAATGTATTTTTTTACTAATAGACAATTTATTACGGCACATTGGCACTACTACTGTTTAGATAATATACCACTGCATTCTGTTAATGAGTTATTAGCTATTCAGGTGTGGCTGATTTTTTTCTCTGCAGTTATTAAAATTACACATTTCTAAATATACAGAATAAAACTGTTTTTAAAATAATAAAGGAGATTCTAGTACCTTATTGTTTCTGAAATGCATTTATGTGAACACAATAAAATGAGTTTTCATTTCCAGCATAAGTGGCTAGCTGGATTCTGCCATATGTTCATATGTGAAGTTGTTGTACTCTACAGAAGGGCTCCTGAAATGATGAACTCCAGAGCGGATCTGGATTGTGTTTGCCATTGTGGATCCATTGGAAATACTCGACATGAGGAGGAGTGGTGGATGGGTCCCTGGAGTCACTGTGTTGGTGCTCGTTTAGTTACTACACCCGTTCTTCCAAATGGTTTGGTAGTGTTCTAGTATGTCCATTTACACGGTCTAGCTGTAAAATATTAGAGATACTCCTACAGAATCCCATGATGAGTCCTATTTGAAGCACTCAGTGACAACGTAGTAAGCTAATCCTGTTCTATAAGACAAAGTAAATTCTTAATGTGATTTCAAATAATGCTGAGAAACAGTGCATAACTGTTTGTTCTCTACTTCTACTGACGAGGTAGTGAGTTTTGTGTCTCAGGCATGACTTATCCAAGAAGAGGCATTCACTGCTGCTACTACTACTGATAGCTTCTATCTCAACTTTTCAGAACAGAGAAAAAACTTGAATTGCACAGAACCTATCCATGTTAGGATAGCATATTTCATTTGTCTTAATATGTAGGGGTATCATTTATTGAAACCACAGAAAGAAAGTTTCCAAAATGGCATGCAAAGGATCTTGGAGGAAATTCTGATGCTAAACTTTCAGTGTTCTTTTCCAGTTCAGAGCTTAATAAAAAAAGTATGTGAAACACTACAAAAGGAGTCAGCCAGAGGATGTTAGGAACACTGAAGTTATGCTGTATGGACTGTTAACAATGGTGAAACTTGGTTCTTCAACATCATGAGTCTAGCATGCTCTGAGGTATAACCATCCTGAGTAGCTTTTACTGTAATTATTGAGATAATCTTTCTGTTCTCTTGAAAGTGTAGGTCCATGTCTGTCTACCGAAATGAAGGAAAAAAATGGTGACAGGCTTTGCTCTGCTGTCCTTTTGTAAATAGAGTAAGTTTGCTGTTCTAAAACATGGCAATTCTCTACTGCTAAGCATCTTCTCAATTGAATTGTTATTGTCTTTCCTACTTAGTGATAGATGAGTAGGAACATTTATGTAAGTGGCTAATGTAAACCACATACACGTTTTCCTTGACTTTAAAAGCTAATACTTTGAGGTTAAAGCATGGCCATTATAAATCCATTTCCTAAAGCACTTTGTTTTAATATACTGATTTTTTTTGAAATCTTGCAAGAGAGATGACATTCTTTACCTATTTTACATAGGCTAGGCTGTGCAGGAGTAAGTTCATGTGGGACATTTACAATTTATTGTTCTTTATATACTATTTAACGTGAACTTAACTGTCTCCTGACTCTTCCTATATGTCTCAGCTATGTACCAAGAAGCTTCAGCCCTGAGGATTGTATAGAAGCTTTAAATACTGTCAATCTGAAATCGTGTCATCAGTGAAGAAGTGAGCACAACACAGGTGCTCTATGGATACGGTGCCACTGTTTTTATCTCTGGCTTAGGTTCTTGATTTAAAAAATAAAAAGTGTGTGTGTATATATGGGAAAGTAACAATGAGAATTTGTCTATACATAAACAGTTGTAATTGTCCTTTTTCTTTTCCTGCCACCATGGATTAGATGAAGCATATCAGCAAGGGCTAGGGTCTGGCTGGAGATTCTCTGCTGTAATGTAACCTGGACCAGATGAGAGAACGCAAAGCCGTGCAGGTTTGGAGAATAAAAGATGCTAAGCACATCCAAAAGAAATGCTTTCTTAGTATCCAAGTCATTAGATACTTCTGTGACTATTTTAGAAGTCCCAGGGAGAGCTGGTGTTATGGTAAGTACAAGGTTCTCTGGTAACTAGCTCAATCCTTTGGCAAGGTCAGGTGAACGTGTAAAAATGTTTTTTTCATCATATTCAAATGAGTGGTTCATTATGACCCCGTGAGCAGCAAGTATTGGAGAACAAATACATGTAGTATTACTGAAAGCACATGAAGCTGAGCGCACACATGCAAATATTTTTCCCAAACTTTTCTATTAGTTTGAATGCTGCAGACTACTTAACTCTATGGCAAACGGTTCGTGTTCCAGTGACACTGAAGAATCCTATCACAGAATCTGTCCTGAAACTCAGCTTTGACGAAGATTAAAATATGTTTGGTTTGGTGGAAAGCAATGGTGCTGTTCTATTTTAAGCTTGGAACACTTGCAGATCATTTCAAATCCCTGTGAAACAGAGTTTTAGCACATACAGCTGTTCATCAGTGACTAAGTAACTGTTCTTCCTGTGTAAAATGCAGAGAAGAGGTCCAAAACAGAATCTGAGTATCTACAAGCACAATTGTCATATTTTGTTACTGAAGAAGTGATAAAGGAAACTAAAAATGAGGAAAAAAACTTCTACACATTTGCATGCTGCTCTAGGGCGAGAATGGGGCTGCGTTAACTTGGGGAAGAAGGCAGGAAGTACAGCTTATGCTTAGAGTGACCAATGAATAAAAAAATGTAAAGGTAAGTTGGTTAAAAACAAATGTAAAGGTAACTTTGTCAGTTAGTTTTGAAATTGCTGTAATTAACCCTGTGGCCATGTTTTTAAAGTTTCCTTCTGAAGCTTACTGTGCAGCAGGAACTGCCTGTTGGTCCTCATCTCTGGCAGTGGCAAGATGAGAGTAGCAGAGTGAACACCAGGGCAAAACCTCACACTGTTCCCTCAGCCCTGAGGGGCATGGCAGGTAGCTGGCCCTGTTGCTGATGGCTGACAAGAGTCTATCAAAATTTAGGGTTTGTGTACTATAATCGGACTTCACCAGGTGATCCATGCTGTGCACCTTCTGGAAGTGGTAAAAGGTGTGAGGAAATAGGTGCTTTGCTTGTGGTTTGTGTATGTGTGTACGACCTGTTGTGTTTTTTTTTCTTTTTGCTTTGTGGCTTACTGTCTGCAAAGGACTTGGAAGGCAGTAATACTTTAAAGCCTCCAGTAGTTTAACTGATTTCTTGGTTATAAATGCCGATGTTTGATACCACTCTAACTGGGAGTGTCATATGCTGTGCTGTTTGCAGCAGCTTGTGCTGCTTCCTGTGCTTCCCCCACACTTCTGACCTGAAGTCCTGAATGTCTGTTCCAAGCACATCTCTGGGTGGGAAGGGAAAGTGCCAGTTCCTGTAGCTGACATCCCTCCAACTTCGGCTCTCCTGGAAGGGAGCAAATGTGAAATGGACAAGTGAAATAAAATAAATTCATAGTGGGGAGAGCCTCAGGTTTCACAGTTCCTGCAAACCATGAATGCTACAGCGGTTCTCTGTATTCAGGAGTCTGTTGCTTTTTTCAGTGTCAAAAATTTGTTAAGCATTGTTGCTACTTGGAAGCTAATATAAGGATGTGATAGCGGGCTTAAGGTCCCATGGTAAGGAAAGGTTCTGGAGGGGGATGTTGGGCAGATACGCAAACCAGGAGCATTGCTCTAGCTTTACTCAACTTACTTGGATAGACTTGCATAAATCCTGAAAATAACTTCTCTCCAATATGGTTAAACACCATATAACTCTGTTGTATATAATGTATGTGCTACAGCAAATACTTCTAACTAAAAACGTGCAAGGCTCTAATTGTTATCCTAATGCCAGTAAGTGCCATGTTTTAAGGGACTTTTCTACTGACAATAATAGAAATTACAGAACTACTAGACAACTGACCAAGTGGATTCCTAAGGAAATAAACTGTAATCTGTTAGTCGTTACAGGCGCTATCTCTTTTAGGGACTGGGTGCATGTTAAATGTTTGTTTTTTAAAAAATATTTGAAGGGAAAACCTGTTTAAATATTCAGCTGCTGTAGTTCTGCAGCATGCTGGGACACATGGCCATTTCTGAACAAAAGTTGCTGAGCACAGTCGGTATGGTAAGTGAAAATGCTACATACAGATAAAAATCTGTGAAGATGTGACTGCAGGTTTAAACTGCATTGGTTTTCTTACATCTTTCTAAATTTTATTTAAAAGTAAGCTGTTCCTTCCCAGAGAAATTGTCTTTCTTCTACCCTTTCCTTTTTTTTTTTTTTTTTTAAACTTAGGGGCTTAGGGTTTTAGGGGGAAAGATCTCAGAGAGAAGCAGGTTCTGGAATTTAACAAAAATGAGATCTGGCATTCAGCTTACTGGGTGGTGTTATATCTTGGCTTTGGATTACCAATGGTGTTAATTAATCAAACCTCTAGCACGCACTTAAAACTAAGTCTACGTGCATTTAGAAGGCTTACCAAACTTGAATCATTTTGATGAGGTAGTCTTGCCAGAGTGGAAACCTGGCATTGGAAATTGTTCTTTGCAGAAAGAAGAGATCAAGGAACTTTTCTGCTAGAAGGAGCATTTATAGTACAGAGCTTGATAGAGGACTGATACGGACCATGTAACAGTGAATCTGGATGCAGTGATTTCCCTCCTAATTACATTTATTTCTGCCCTTACTGACAAATATTCCAAGTTCTTCACATGAGAGAATAAAAAGGTAAGGTAGATTTAACCCAGTTAGCAATAAAGTAATTTACCTATTTGAATACTGAAGTAGCATGTTGGATAAGAAGTACATCAGGGAAGTCAGGTTACTCATCAGGAGATTAAAATTTAGGTTTGCACTGTGTCTAACTTGTCTTGTCTAACAGCTGTGGAAGGGCAAGATGTCTGTAGATGCAAACCTTACTATGTGGTATTTCTTACTAGATGGTATTTAAGCCCATGGAATTAGCTACCTACTTGATAACCTGCTGCCCCTGACTGGAGAACAGTCACAGCCTGTGCCAGAAGAAAGAGATGGAGCCCTTTCCATGAACAGAGCTGGCAGTCCCACTGATGCTGCCAGTGTTAGCACTACTTGTTTTAAATTTCCCCGAGCAACACATTGAAGTTTAAATTATAGTGCTTCAGATGGTTGATGAGAACATGGGAGTGCTGAGTGGGTTTATGTGTCTTTTTAGAATTTTTATACACAGCTTTCAGTTTCAAAAAATACTTTAATTTTCTTGGTTATGGGTGTCTTGGAAAGGTAATTCGGAGACACATTGTTGTAGTAATATCTACCCAGCTACATGTATGTCAGTCTCCTCAAAATAAGGAAGCTTAGTTGTTCTCTAGTCTGGTCTCCTCAGTCCTACATCCATAAGTGGTACTCTGCGAGTAAATAAGCCTATGTTTATTATTTCTTCTAGACTGCTGAAAGCAACAGATTTCTGCCTTTACAGCTTCTAAATTTAACTCCCATTGCTTAATGAGTGAGGATAGCATGGAGCTCTGACCCATGACAGTCACAGCTGCCTGGATTTAAACCATGCCAGTAAGTGGGGAGAATTTTTTTTTCTCACAGTGTAAGCTGAAATACATCATATAACAGAAACCGAGGGTTTTCCAAGAGGCTAAAAATATAGCAACTTCTGCTGCAGTGTTCTATTTAAAAACAAACAACAACCCCAATACAACTCTGATTCTGTGTTTTTTGACCGATTTCTGTACAAGATGTAAAATCTTCTAGTCCCCAGAGAATCTAGGGGAGAGTAGCATCAATCTTTGAACAAGGAATTCAGACTTTGCCTCTGAAACATGAGAATAGGTGACAAGCAAGCACCAAGGTATGACTTCACACTTGATTACATTTAAAAAAAAAAAAAAAAAAAAAAAAAAAGAATAATGAGCACTTAACTGTAACTTCAGACATGTTTTCTGTTCCTCCTTTGTTTTGACTGGATACTTACTGGACGCTTACCAGTTCTGAAGGAATTAATTGGTACTCAATTTCCAGGCATAATCCTCAGATTTTGTAAGATGTAAAATGCTAAGCAACTAGCTCTAACTTCTTTCACATAAAAATAACGTACCATGTATATGATGCAAAAATACCTGCATAGTATTGTGTTTATCAAAATGGGACAGAAATGGGAAAAGCAGAGCAATTCTTCTCATGAAACTTTCCACTTCTAGTGGATTTTTGTAAAAATAAATAAATAAATTAGGAATAGCTTTACCACAGGGTTTTGACACTTGTTTATCAAATCATAGAAATCTGTGTGTAATTGGACTACTACTGGTAAAATAGAAAAATGAAGATAATCACCTCCTTCAGAACTAAAACAAGCAAACCTCTGCAACAGATGTTCTTACTATGAAAGAAAGACCATGTAGTTAATCTTTTGATTAAAATGAGTAATTCAGATAGCCAAGTTCTGCTTTAGATTCCCTTTATGTTGTCAGGCAAAGAAAAGACTTGCCCTGCACTGCAATGGGAGCTCTCCGGCAGAAACCCTCTGCAGTGTGTACGTAACGCAGTCAGTTGACTTCTGCCAGCCTCTTGGGAATCCTTTTGATTGATGAGGCTTGCTACTGGTGGTAGGGATTTTGTTCCTGCAGCGGTCTGTGAGCTTGTGCATATGAAATTCCGTGTGGCCGCTAGAGGGTGAGTCTCCCCTTGCAAACAGCAGGCTGCTCCAGGACGGGGAAGCTGCCAGGAAAGGCAGTGTTCATACTGAGTTCCCAAGGACGCTCTTTAAGCGTTGTGTTCCTGTTCCTTCCTTTTCCATTCGTTCTCCAGGATTTTTCACATCAGACTGGAACAGCGTCGAATCAATACTCTAACTTAGCAACAGCCAGTGCGTTGTGTAGATAGTTTCTTCAAACGTGCCTGGCTGTCACAAGGTGAGTGGTCCCAAATGTTTGTGCTCTGAACCTCAGGAGCCTGGTGTAGGGCTGGGTCTCAGGCCTGCTGTCAAGCCCTGACCAAGGGAGCCTGGGACTTGGCTGCACAGCCCGCGGCCTGGTGCTGCTCATGGTGTGCTGGTGCCGTACGCACACTGTACATGTGCACGTCCACCTGTGTGTGCACCACACCGCAAGTCCCTGGAGAGCCCTGTTCCTAAAGCTAGCGTCTGCAGGGAAGTAGTGCTTTGCACAGACCTACACATCAATTCATCCTTCAGGGCGCTGAGCTCCAAATCGCTGCTTTTGTGTTTGCGTAATGAGGTAAATACAGAACTTGAAATGTCTTCACGGTGAGTTAAAGCTCATGTCACAGTGCCTAAGCAAGAAACACAATTTTATAAAAGATAGCTAGAAGGAAGATCTTGATAGTATCCACTTCCATGTCAAAAAGCTTAACTTGGTCTTTGTGCACTAACAGAGAGCCCGGAGCAGCTTGGAAAACTGGAGCCTAGGTTGTCCCTGTTCACCCTAGTGGCAAAGAAGAATTGCACAGGTAGCTGTGGTCCTTTATCGTGTTTCTTCCATAAAGGGAGTTGCTCTGATTTTCTGAGACTTGCCTCCTCTTTCAGAATGCAGCAGTTGCTTAGAGTCAATTTGCTTGAAGACTGCTTCTGTGGTTACCAACCAGATGTTCTTAGCTAGTCAGCTATGAAAGCAAAGGAAAACACGGTCAAATAGGATTGTCAAGTTCACTGTGGTGGAATTGGCCTTCTGCCATCTCACTCAGCTTTTGCACAGTGTTTTCTTCCTTTGTCATTTATCCAGGACTGTGCATTTTCCTTGTGGATGGATAAACTGAATAGGAAAATGCCTGAAGCATGCTTAAGTATAATTTGCCCAAAAAGAGATTATGAACTTGCATAGACTTCTGTAGTATGCAGCTAACTCAGTTTTCGTGCTCTCTTTCCATAAGCTGTTATCTCTTCATTAGAAAATGGGAAATGAGCCTTAGGAAAAAATTCAGTCTATTAGAGTAACTTTCTAAAGATCAGGCAATACTAACTGTACTGTTAGGTTTTGACCATATCACAGATGATGTATTTTCAGAACAATTTGACAGAACAATATTGCAGAACAATATGACAATAGAACTCTGTAATCCAAAAGGGGTAATGTGGAACAACTTCTAAAACAGAAGTGTTTGTTCTGCAAAACTTCCTTCCCCTTTGGTTAGGCTGGGGGGAAGACCTTGAGCTTTGTGCATCAGAATTTGTTCACGAATTCATTTTGCTTTGCAGAAATAATGTGCTTTATAAAGAAGTGCTGTAGAAGGTCCTCGCTGTAGCACTATGATCAGGTAGCATTTTCAGAGGAATAGTTGGAATGTGCTGGAGCATCACTTATAAATACCCTTTTTCAGAGTGTATTGGGTAATTGCTTATGAATAGAAAGTTAAGAAAAAAAATATTTTTAAAGGGCTTCAGCATTTGGACTCTAACATTTTAATTGATCATTGTTAAGCTCTTTTTAACTATTTTTTAAATTGCCTTTAATGTGTTGGTGTATAAGTAAAACACATCTACTAAAAACAGAAATTAGATCTTGAATGTTTCACAAATACCTTCATGTAGCCACATAAGTGCTGAAAAAATCTATACTTAATTTTATAAAACTTGATAATGACCTTTTTTTTTTTTTTGAAGATTTAATGTTCTAATTCCTGTCTTAATCCAGGAAGATCAGATTTAAATTACATTATCTTAAGTAACAAATGTTCTGCCCAAATGTACTAACCTTGAGTGACAGGATCAAGTAATATTTCTTGCAGCAATCACAGCTTGCATGAGAATCATCTCTCCTCCTGTTAAGTGAAAAATTAGCATCCCCCAAAATGTTTCTTCTCTTGACTAGAACAAACTGATGCTTTTTGAAGCATGTAGTTAGGCAGTGAAATTCAGGAGATTAAGGGATCCATCTGTGCATCATTATATTCTTAGCTCCAGTTTTCTTAGCTATCTTTGTGAATGCTAAGTTCTAAAAATAATTTGAGAAGGATTATAAGGTTCTGGTGCAATGTTATGTAAGGATACATATAGCTATGGAAAATATTTTCTTACAGTTTGTGCAGAACTCTAGAATTGTATTCCCCTATTTGTATATGGGTGTATATGGGTGTTGTGTTAGCTAAGTAGTTTTGTCCATATGTTAACTTCACATTAAGAACACTCATCTTGTGGCCAATGAGCAAGTAGAAAAAAGAGATCCAAAAGAAAGCATCTTAATTCTCTTTTTCATTCTGAAGGCCCCAATAAATATATGCAAGGTCTGTTTTCCCATAGATCGCTTTAAATGTAAGTAGGATCATGTACCATAAGTAGAAGAAAACAGTTCGGCAGTGAAGTGATTTGTTTTTGAGAACTTCTAAGTATTATTAAAAAAAAAAAAAAAGCATTTGTACTTTGTTATATAATTACTATTAAAAAAAAAAAAAAAAAGTGAGGGATTTAAATACTGATCCAGTACCTGTGGATGCTCACCTTGTAGATAATGACAACTAGTTTGGGGGTAACTGAGTAATGTCGTGACTGAGCATCTTTATGAATCAAAACCAGAGCATTTTTTCTCAAAATTGGTTTGTCTTGGTTAGTGTGGGCTGTATGTATGTAACGTTTTAGGGAGAATTCAACAGAAACAAGATTGAAGAAGAATTGAGACTTAATTAAGGGTTTTTCACTGTAGTACTTTTTAAGGTTCAGCACGTGAACAAAAAAAAAAAAAAAAGTGTTTTTAGCTTTCAGGATATTGCAATCTGTACTTTTTTTTTAAAAAAAAAAAAGAAAAAAGAGAAACTTAGGATGTCCCTAGCAGGGATGTTATTCCCACTCTCACAAAAGCAAAAACGAACAGATTAAATGATGCTAATGCAGCCTCTTTGTACATTGGTCTCTAGAGGAGAAACTTTTGTCACTTGTAGAGTTAAGATTCACCTCACCTTTTCAGTTTCTTTGTGTGGGATCATAATTGTGGACTGTTTGGCTTCAAGTGATGACTGAAGCTGGATTTTATTGGCAGCTCTTCAAGAAAGTTTTTGTTCTGATTTGGTAAATGAATTGCATTTTCATGTTAATTGTTGCTGCAGCACTTAGGAGAGAAGCTGTTTACCACATTAGAGCTAATACATGTCAGCGACATTTGTATCTAGCTATCATAGACTCATTAGGCCATTTAACTTGCAACTCCTTTCTAATACATAACAGGCTGCCTACTGTTTGACTTGAGTAATTGCGAAGGTGTTCCTCTGCTGAAGCAGGAAGGGCTGCAGCGAGCAATCTGAAAGGTGTATGTACATGTGCAGATTCTTACTCGAATCATTGTGCATTTATGTGGAATTTACACCACTCTTTAACATGATGTGCTAGGAGTCATAAACTTCAGTAAAGGAAGGCAGAATCGGGCTTTGGATTTTTTTTTCTGAGGACGAGAGTGATCATAGGAGGGCCTTGTTATGAACATAATCCAGAAACTAGGATGCAATAAAGAGCAAATACAATACTGAGCAGAAGTAAATAGTGAAGTCAACATAATAGTTAACTCAAAATAGTGCCCTACCAGCTGGACAAAGAAAAAAAAATCATTTGTGGTTTCTGTATCTGTCTCAGGTTTCTAATAGGAGCCCAAAGCTTACAGCTGACACCAAAGACCACATTAAGAGAACACAACCTACTGTGGACTTGGAATATATACATTAGGAACAGGTGAAACAGGAGCCATGTCACCTGCAGTTAAGAACTTTTCATTTGTTAAATCTACCTTTAATTTGCCATTGTGGTCATTGAAATTTGGAGTGCTTTAAATACAGACTGCTTGGAAATATCTAGAATGAGCCGCACTAACTTCCTACAGTATCAGGCAGACTGCATTATTTTGTATCATTTTAAAATGACCTCTGATCTCAGCTTAGAGCCCCCTTAGTCTTTTCAAGCAGTCGTGTGAAATAGCTGTGTAGTTCAGACAGCATGGCAACATCTGTGCTTTTGTTGACCTCCACTGACTTTGGGATCACTTGCTTTGTCTTGCTAGCCTTGTTAGAAAGAGATTTTCTGACCTTGTTGCACATGGGGAAGCAGAATCTACTGCTGCCCCTGTCACCAGAGGAGCTAAAAACAAGGACAGTGAAGACATCAGACCTTAAAATGCCAAACTTCGGTGAAAAGATATATTGATTAATAGCTAGTTCTGGGTAAATGGGAGACCCTGCCAGCCTTTTTTCCTTTTTTTTTTTTTTTTTTTTTTTTATTTATTGTAGTTTCTGTATAAACTAAGCAATTCTAAAATCCCTTGTTAGAGCTGTGTATGTCAAGAGCTATGTAATCAGTAGTTATGCCTGGGTAGAGGTTGTATATGAGAGCAGTGACAGATGATTAGAAATAAATCATTGTCTGCGGATCCATGCAACTGGTGAAGCATTCATGTGGAGCTGTGGGCAGTGTCAGGCTGAGAATTGCACCCAGCAGTGGCTGTGCATGGCCTCACCTCACAGCAGTTCTCCAGTGCTCTGCCACCCTGGTCTGCCAGGTCCTGCACTCGGCATTGTCTGCTGCTGGCTGCCCAGTTCTGTGGGAATGAGAAAGTTAGGTTTAAAACTGAAGCAGTTTTCTGAATAGGCACTTCTAGTGGTTTCTAGACCATCAAATCAAGAGGGGTTTGTGTTGTTTGAGTCTTACCCACCTTGCACATCTGTCCTTCCGTTGGCAATGATAAAGATAGCAATTCAGCAACTTGCACGATATGGACTTCTGTTTTCTGAAGTGCCTCTTCATAGGAATGTCAGCAATTCATTCTCAAAAAGATTGTATACTTCATTAGCAAATGTTAAAACTGAAAAATGGATTAAACCATCAAGGGAGTCTAATATCCGGTAGTCTGCATAGAATCCATTAGCACTGCAGACCTGTCACCTCCATGCACTCTGTCTCCAAAGGGTAGATAGAGAAACCAACCTCAATCAAAACAGAAAATCTGCTGTGGTATGTTTACAATAATGACTAATTTAGTTTTATGTCCCTTGTTAGAAAGATTATCTCTTCCCTTTCCTCTGGAGAAGGAGATCAAAAGCCTGCTTTCCTTCTTGGAAGTCTTCCCATCTGTGAAGAAGAGTTCAGGAGAGGTCCTGAACTTGGGTTGAAAAGAACTGGAATGGCTGTGCTGTACTGCAATAAGATTACTCTCTCTCATGCTGTCCAAGAGGATTTGTTAAAACAGCTTATGTGTTTTGGTGAACTCTAGCTTCTGTATACCACAGCGGGGCCCAGTAGTGCGTAATACTGCTTACCAGTCATAAAAGTTTGTTGTGAAACAGAGGATCAAGTCCTATTTTTTTCAGATTAAGAGCTTATTTTTATTTAGATTGGATAGAAAGAACAATAAAAAAACATCATGTAGTATGTGAAATCTTTTCA
The DNA here is from genome assembly GCF_964211825.1 of Aythya ferina. Lineage (NCBI taxonomy): Eukaryota > Metazoa > Chordata > Aves > Anseriformes > Anatidae > Aythya > Aythya ferina. The sequence goes on along the minus strand of NC_140307.1, from coordinate 16,594,634 downwards.
TACTACTGACACTTAGATTCATATCTTTAATCTCCCTATTAAAAGGGACTTAATTAAATAAAATGCTATGTGATTTATTGAAATAGCCCATAATAGCTCAATGTAGCTTCCTCTTGAAATTCCAAAACCTCATTGTGCTAATGCAAAGTCCATCATTATGCCACCTGTTTGTGATCTTCAAGGACTATTAAGCCTATTTATCATTCAGCTGGTAAGGAACAGAGAAGAAAGAATGACATTAGAATAATTTTCACAGAGGAAAATGGTACTGAATTGCCTAAATCAGGGTTACTAATCCTTTTCAATTAAAGAGGCAGCAATTGACCTTAGATCTTCAAAAAACGTTTGTAGGTGAGACAACTGTATTGGCTAAATTTTTCTTTTTTTCTAATTCAGCAGTAAGTGTTCTGTTCCTTTCTTTCTAATATGTAGCAGAAAAATATAGGCTTCTCCTTCTACAGAAGAGGTTGTACAAAACCAGCTGCTGCTCAGAATGAAGATAACTAATGTCCTAAAATTCTCTTGTCCCGGGCTGGTTGCCTTGCTTATCTGGAAAAATGCTGGCATTCAGAGGAAGATTTTTTTAAAATAGTACTAAATTCAGAGATTGTCTCTTCAGGACAATTTGGACTTGAACACTTTTTAGTCTGAATTTCTATTTAAAAATTACTTCAGATGAAGTTAATTTTGCCTTGCTGAGAACTTGTGGCTGAGTGTTTGTTAGCTTTCCATGTATATAACGAAGCCTGCACCAAAAGAGTGGGCTGCTACCTCGGGAACTGTCAGCAGAGTTAGAAAGGAATTGAGATGTTTGGGTATGCTGTAAAAGTTTTTGGTCCTTGTATGCAAATCATCAGTTTCTGCAGAGGTTTAAGGGTAGTGGCTGCTGCTCAGCTCTTGATGCAGATGACAGTGTGGCTGGCTTACTGTGATACAGAGTTCCTATGGCTCTGCAGGCAGTCATCTGTTAGGGACCTGGTGTGAAGTCATAGTCATAGCAGCTCGAACGTGCTAACCATGCACCTTAACTCAGTGCTGGTAGTCAAAGGCACTAGGGCTCCTTCAGGCCAACTGATGAAAATTATAGTTTCTTGGCCCAAATGTTTGAGCTGTTGGATTGGGATGAGAAACTTGAGCCCTACTGACATAACCAGAAACCTGTTGGATTTGAGTTGTCTGTTGGAAGAAGTTCCTCGAGCTAAATGGTGTGCTTACAGAAGGGGAGGAAGACAGTTACCCATCTCAGGAAGATGAAACCAGAACCAAGCTTTTGAAACACAATTTGCTTCAACTATCCCACTGAGGAAAATGATCTTCCGTAATGTTCTTCTGTAGTTTCAGAAAGGAAATGGTTTTGCAACAGGGATATGAAATGAGGGAAAATAAGAACTAAAATACCTTGTCAAATAGATTCAACTTTTTTGGGGGGAAAAAAAAAAAAAAAAACACCAACAACTTGCACAATATTAAAAGAAATACGTGGTTAGAAAAACAAAAACTAAAAATATGCTTGAAAACTGAATAAAATATTTAAATCAAGGAAGGGGTAGTAGAAAAATACTTGCATGAGACAATTTTTTTTATCTGACATAATTGTACATCAGTGTGCATGTAGTAGGGGTAGTGTTTTCTGTTGCTTTTAAAAGTGACGTGCTTTTGAATGCTTTTTTTTTTTTTGTCTTTTTTATCTTGTTTGTTCTTCCTTGTTAAGGACAGTTCCTTATGCTACTGACCTTATCAGATTTTTATTATGGAAGGAAGAAGGCCAAGTAATTTTGCCTCTTTTGCTACACCTTCCAAAATTATCACATGTGGGAGTACGGAAAGGAATGGGAGTGAAAATATTAGAGAGAGGAGGAAGAATAGGACTGTTGAAGCATTGGGTTTCCCTGTCATAACTAAATACATCCAAAATTAGAATTTCTCAGAGCCCTGACTGTTATATTTGTGTGTCTTGGAATAGATCAGAAGTAAGGCTCAGATGAGAGGTAAGTCTCCTGTGAAGGTATATGGAAACATGTCTATGAACTGTCTAAAATAAAAATCCTTGGAATGGAGTTTTATCGTTTGCACTGGTGGAACAACCATGGCACTGCTGTTAGCTGTGCTGTAGCCTGAATATCTGCTGTATCAAAAAGCACACTGCCTGCTGCTTTTCTCCTTGTGCATTCCTGTTGTAATTCTGTGCTTTGCTTAGCTATCTCAGCTTGAATGGCAGTTGAAAGAACGGAGTTGCTTGAACTTCATTTAGGCATTTCAGGAAGAAAAGTGGTTAACAAGCATTTCTAGCAGTACTACTTTCACTTGGATTCTTTTTGTCATATTTGCAGTGTACCTTCTGCTCTTGTTTGCCAGGCAAAGCTTGCCATGCACAGTTGATGGCATGATGGCAAGGTGAAGTGCTTTTTAAACTGAAATGGTAGAAAACTTGTTCAGTCACAATTTGCCAATTCGTAAGCTCTAGCATTTTTAAGAACAAATTGGAAACGTTCCTAGATTTTGCTCAAAACCATGATCTCTAATGGGTTTCTATCAAAAAAATATTTTTTGTGCTGGGTTCTTTGAGAGCTGCCCTCACAGATATCCTTCCCTCTGCAGTCTGATAATCATAGGGAATAGACTATGAGGCTTACCCATGTCCTGAATTACATACATACCTATTTTGGATAAATTTTGCAACTCCAGTGTAGATTTGAATTTAATTTAGATATTTCTCCTCCAGGATAGCATCTGTGCTTTGTAAGCCATTTCACCAAAGTCCATGCTACATGCTAATTTTATACTTATTTATTGAAAATTGACTGATAATATAAATATAAAAAATAATTATCTCTATATATTCACACATACAGTTATAACAGAAAACAAAACAGCTGGTAATACAATGAAGATAAACTGAATAACAGAATGATATAAAATCTCATTAAAAAATGATGTATTGCTCCAATAGCTTTATTTGGGAGAAGAAATGGAAGACTAATGCTCCTGTAGTTTCACAGATAATGTTGGAAAGAATTATTTAATAATCTCGGTGGGTTTATTTCTGTTGTCTTATGTGAACAATATAATATGCTGTTTTATCAGCTTCTATCTCTACATCCGAAGCAAAAAGTTCCTTATTCTTAATTGCAGCAGAATGCTTACAGTAAACACTGCTTTAAAAATTAAAGGCAGGACCCATGTTGATGTTTCCATGTGTATTGTCTAGTATTTATAGCAGAGAATGGTTACATCTGAATGCTGTTTACCCCACATCGCTGGACATCAAAACAAACCCACTTCATTTAGTGCTGGCATACCCACCCTTCCCCAATATTCTCTAAAGGCTCAAGGAAGTACGTTGTTATTACATGGGATTTAATTTTCATAAATTACCCAAATATTCATTTCTTTTGCTTGAAATTGTTAATTAACCCCAGTACTGCCTATGTTGTTTGAGTAGATTGCTGTTGTCAGGACAGATAACATAACCCTTTCTTGTGAAGAGTGCCTAACACATGCTTGTCGAAGGCAGTAATTAGGTAGACCCGAATAGTCAGAAGGCTGATGTGCTAAGGCTAATGAACTAGTCGCTAACGATGCATGATTGTGCCCAAATGGATTAGAAAAAGCTCACCTGTGTGAGCAATTTGTGTTGTCTCATAGTAACAATTATTACTTAAGCAGTGACTTTTCTAGAACATTAGTGACTTCACAATATCTTCATCTCATATCCAGTCATTTTTATTTTTTTTTTAGGTTTCATTATATTAAAAGCTATTCATATAAGGGTAGACTGAATTTTTGCCAAATTTTTAAAATGGTCTCCAAAAAGCCACAAAAATGCAGTCCTGACAGGATAAGCTGTACAACGATGTATACAAGGACCACCTTTCTCACCTAGAAAATGATGGTCATAATTTATTTTCTGAGAATGCATAACTGGATTCACAATGAAATGACATTGCACTGCAGAAGAAAAATTTTTCTGACCTTTTTCATCATGCTCTAAAATCTACCTTGCACAAATAAAAGATTGCTGAGATTCCAGGAGTATTGTTACACTGCTGCTGATGTTCCACACTTATCGCAGGTGTGTTCTTATCTGTGAAAACAGAACAGGATTTGGTCTTTGATCATAGGTAAGTTGTCTTGAATAACTCTGCCACTGGCAAGTATGCCTCACCTTCATTGCTGTCATTCCATTCCATGTCCTGGAATAAAAGTTCTGTCCATCTCATTTAAACTAATGCAACACCTTATGGAGCTCCTTATTTTATAGTAGCTATAACTTATTTGAGATTATGTTCTGACTTGGAGTAAGCCTGTAGCATTACTTAGAGAATCTGTTTAAAAGGCACCTTACCCACCAATAGCAAATGCACTATTTTTGAATAGTTCACTATTTTATTACTGTTATCTGCATGGCCAACAGACATCTACGTGCTGCCTTCTTTCTGACTTTGGTTACCTTTGTTCCTTCACTGTAAGAGATTTTTTTGTCCCTGCAAGACATAGATCTATATAAAAGAACAAACATATGAACAAAAAGCCCACATGCAGAAGCCAGAGAAAAATGCTAACAAGTCTGCACCGATGTGTGCAGCCTCAGCCCCCAGGACAGCTCAAAGAGCTACTGCACCACAAGCTGCTCAGGCAGTAGTCTGAGGGGTAGCAGGGAGTATTAGTGGTCCTTAACTGTAAATGAAATGTTCGAAAATGAGGGAAAAATAGGCTTTTAGTGAACAAAAACGCCTTTACTAAACTTCTGTGTGGTTTTTTTTCTCCCCTCAAGAGTTTGTCCCAACAGCTGTTTGCTTAAGGGACTCCCCACAGAATTCTGCATTTCCCCGATGCAGCATGCCTTCCTACCCAGGGAGTCAGAGCACTCAAAGCTGAAACAGGAATCAACCCCAGCCTCCTATTTTCTGTAATGGAACATCCTGAAATTGCTCTTGGTATCTCAGTTTCCTTTCAGTTAAATCAGTATAATGCTAACGATGTATAGAGAGCCTTACCAGCTTTAGGCAGGGGAAAACTTGGCCCTCTCTGATGGTGCCAGCAGGAGGAATGCTGATTGCTGCAGGGTGAAACAGAGGGCACTGAGCAATCTGACAAACCGTAAAAAGGCCCTTTGGGAAGAAATGCTGGAAAAGGCAGATTATTTAAAAAATAAAAAATAAAAAATAAATGAAGAATTGCACTAAAACACAGGGTGAGGGGCAATCCTAGCTGTACTCAAGTTGACCTTGTTAATTTTGCTAGTTCTTAGAGGGGGAAAAAAAAGCACAAAGCCCTACTGAAATTTCTCACAGATATCTTGGTATGATGGGCAGCAAGACAATCTGCTCAATTATTTTCGGCAGTTAAGATAACTCTGCTTTTTAAAAGCTCGTCATAGCAACTAATACTCTGTTAGGGTAACTGCTTTTTCCACACACCTCTCTGTTTAATGTTTTCATATTATTGTTTTTATTATAAACCCTCCAGGGAATTTCTCTCTGCCAAACCACTTTATAGCCTTGGCTTACAGTCTGTCTATACAGTTCTTGCCAGATTTCTGTGTGCTATTCTCTGACAACCATCACAACTCAGGAAAGATATGTAAGTTGCTATTTTGTATTTATAACAAATTCTTCCATTTTGATACTTGAGATAAAGAAATAAATGGAAAGCAGAGGCTGATGATCAGATTAGAGTTCTCTGGCATATTAGGTAAGTCTTAGCACTGCCAAAACTTGAGAGAGACTTCAACTCCACCTGCTGTCCCTGCACACCCCAGGCCACTGTGGGTAGGGATGTTGCCAGCGGTGTTCGCAAGGCAGCGATGGCCAAGCACGCTGCTTGTCATGCTACAATGCTTCTTGTGCCAATTTTCCCCCTTGCAGCCACACAGCAGTGAGCTGATTTTGGAAAGATAACGCTTTTTAGAGTACTACATTAAAATCACTTTTTTTAATGACCCTTATGCTATCATGTGTAAGCAAAGAACTATTGAGAATTATTTAAGTCTTTCAGAAGAAACTCTGGATTGAAAGTGCCATGGTTTGGCTGGGATAGTTAATTTAGTTAATTTTCTTCCTAGTATCTGGTGTGGTGCTGTGTTTTGGATTCAGGATGAGAATAGTGCTGACAACACAGCGTTTCAGTCACTGAGCAGCGCTTGCACAGAGCCAAGGCCTGTCCTGCTCCTGGTGCTGCCTGGCCAGCGAGGGGCCTGGGGCGCCCAGTGGCCAGGAGGGGACAGCCCCAGGACAGCCTGCCAATGTGAAGTAGCGAAGGAATTCTGTGTTTTGCTTTGCACTTGCACGTTTTTGCTTGACTGAATAAGCTATCTTTATCTCAATCCACAAGTTGTTGCAGTTTCACCTTCCCAGTCCTCTCCCCCACCTCACCTGGGGAGAGTGAGGGAGCGGCTGCGTGGTGCTGAGCTGCCCGCCAGGGTGAAACACAGCAGAAAGTTGGCTTAAAGGATTAGTTTTCTTCTGAGGAAACAGCATTCTAGAAACTTTACTAAGTGCAGTCACCACGCAGTCCCGTGATCTTGTTTGCACCTTCCAATATAAAAATATGAATTCTGATGAGTCATAAAAAGGTCTGTACTGGGTATAGTTGGAAGAGAATGATATAATTGTGCTAAAGCAGTTGGTACCTTTCCTGATGTCAGAACAATACAATATTCTGAACAGAGAAAGAAGAGATTTCCTTGACTGTATCTCAAATGTGACAGGTAATTTTTTAATTAATTTTTTAATCCTTGTCGAAGTGTAGACTGTGTAACCCTGGAGTTCTGGAAAGAATGGCTGAAGTACTGTCTTTGCCTCTTTATCCAGCTGTTAAATTTAACTAATCGATTACTGAAGCACTTCTCTTGCAACCACTTTTCTTCTAACCTGGCATAGAAATTGTTTGACTGAAAGTGGGAGAAGTATTGCTTCAGGCTCTCATCCAGCAGGGAGGTGCTTATAAAATATCACCCTTAGATGAGGAGTAGATAGAACTACAAAGAAAGCTAAAGAAATGTGTTTTCTTACTTCCAACGTAGGAAACCTAATTCTCTAGGGCACTCTAAAAATAGCTTTCAGTAATGTTATTTTGCTCTAATTCCTCCTAAAGCTATAGACATTAATCATAAATTTATGCCATCTAAAATGAGAAGGGCTTTTATTTCAGTCTCATCAATGAGACCCTATATTGAATATTAGTGGTGTGAGACATCTTGTCCATTGTTTGATCTTATATGGGTGCTTTCACACAGCATGTATTTTGATCTCTAATTCTGCATTATATGTTTGTTGTGTAGGTAGTATTAGGTTGCAAGTCAGTATTTCTTGAAGTTCTTATAAATGTGCTATGAATGTGTGAAAGATTATTCTTCCAGAGTATAAGGTATTACAGGGGGGGGAAAAAAAATGCTGCTGCATCAACTACTTAGTTTCTTGGGTCAAGTGAAAGCTTATTAAATGTACTTAAATGAGCCTGGGCTAATAAGCACTTAGAACTAGATATTTCAGCCTCTGCCTCAGATTTATTTATTTTTTTTTTTTTTTTATCATCCTTTGAACTTCTTGTCAGCCACCTCTCTGTTCCCTGAGAAGGTCACCAGACAAAAAAATAAGCTGTAGCTACCTTTCAACTGTTTTCATTTTATTAAAATAACCTTAATACTGGCACAGAATACATGCAACAAGCTCAGATGCATCTAAATGGAGAAAACTGTGTAGTGTCTATGACAGATAAGATGTCTGTATAAAACATCACTTGCCGTGCAATTTAATTCCTCTGTGCATATTAATGCCCAAAGAATTCAGAAATGTCCTGGATAGCTAGTCTTCCATGCTGTGATGGTAGCTAGGGTTTATGCTAACTGTTGCTTCCCCTGCCTTTTGTCCTAAACTCTGACATGCATAAAACCCAAAGCCAGAGTACACGAGAAGATGATGCTTTTCTTCAAGTTTTCTTATTTGTAGGTTCAGATAGAAAAATTCATCCAATTATAGACTGTGAGACCACCTAATAGTTGTATGGGTTAGATTAAATTGGTGTAAAATGGTTGTTTTATGCCAGTGCAGCCTCCAATGCTGAATATGTTCAATTAAAAAATGTAGGCTGATTACCAATTTATGTAATTGTTCTTCAATTTAATCAAGACTTAAGGGTGCTGACTGTAATGAATATGAAAACGGTGTGTTTATTGCCACAGCAGAGCTGTTCATCTGTTAGATCAGAAGCAAAAATATCAAATAAGACAAGTAAATATTGAAGACATGATCAAATGTGAGTTTATTTTAAAAAAAAAAAAAAAAAGTAAATGGAAGCCAAGTACTACTTATCTGGGTTTCTGGACAACTAGTTTTATTATGTAACTCCCTGGAGCAAGAATGTTCTTCACAACATTTGTATGACCTGTAAAGATCCTGTAGTTTAAAAGAGCAAAGATGTATTTGGGGGGGAAGCTTTTTCACGTGTTTGGCCCGAAATACATCCTGTATTTCAGCAGTGGTTGCAACAAATTTGTGCTATAATATTGCACGATGCTCAAATGGGCGTTGGGCCCTGTTAAGTCTGCTACCACATAAACAAATGGCAGCAAGAGAGTCTTTCTTTCTCAAATCCTCTGCTTAGAAATGGGCATGACAAAGAAAGTTATGTTAGCCTAATTAAACTCTGAGTGCTATGCAGGTAGAGATTTGCAGACATCAATGTCATTTTCCTCACTTTTATTCTGAAAAGCCTAATATAGGGCATTTTTTTTTATTCTGAAAACCTAATATAGAACATTTATTTAGAGTTATTTAGAGAAGGACAGAGGTATTTAACATTAGAGAAATGAGGAGGATTGTGGGAGCTATGAAAGAGGAAAGGCATGAAAGACAAGTACGCAAGGCTGGATAGAAGTACATCGCTGCTGGTGGAAAATAGTAGACTGGGCAGGAGTGTACGAAGTAAAATAGTATGATTTCAGTATGCACAGGATCCTGGTTGCAGTCTAGAACTGGGTTCTTTATCTGGGCCAAGGGGGAGAAGTGGTAGGGTCTTGAGTATCAGCATAAGGTTACTTTTCCTCTGGACAGTTCAGTGCCCAAAGGAGAGGGGGACAAGTTCGAAAAACCCCTTTAACAACTGCAGCTATGGTGTGGCCCTGTTAGATAGGGATGGGTGGGTAATGCTGTCAAGCAAGTTTCCCTGCTTTAGAAATGAAATCTGAAGCCCTGTTTTATGAAGGAAGACTTCTTGTGGCAAATAGATTTGAGATAGCATTAAAGAAAATGTGTACGCTGTAGTCTAACCTGTAGAGCATTGCCAAGGTCAGTGAGTGACTTGCTGTGTATTTGCCAGCTGCAGAAGTTTAAAGTTGCCTGAGGGCTGATCTGACTTACACATGCAAGTTTTCTACAAATGGGGCAAAACTATGTGACTTTTCTGAGTTTTTTTCTTTTTACACTTAATTTTTATAAATAAGTATTCAGCTTAAGCCTTCCACATATGGCAAAAACTGCTATCATGCATGTGTATGATCATATACTGTCAGTCACTGCTTAAAGTATTAAACTATGGCTTCCAATTAATTTGTTTCATATACATACAGAAAGCCAATTGTGCCTTCTGTTTTTCAGCTAAATTTCAAAAAGAGGAATCTTAAATGATCCAACATCTTCAAAGTTTAAATTACATGATCTAGCTTCATGCTTGTAGTGGAAAGAACAAAATTATGTTTCAAATAACTTCGGATAAATTAAGTGGCCTGAGAGCTTCTAAGTTTTACAGTAGAGAAGAAGATAGAGCAACATATAGAGAAGGAGGGAGCAAAATTTAACCTTGTAGATGTCTAAATATACATATTTATATGTACGTATTAGTTTTTTTAAACAAGCAATGCTGTCAATGCTTTCAATGCTGTAAATTGAAGCTCTTTATACCTAGGAAGCTTGCATTTTTTCTGAGTAAGACCTGTTACTGTTCATGATCTTAGATGCGTTAAAACAAAATAGCTGCAATATTGAACCTTTCTTTGCATTGGAAGTTTAAAAACTAAATTGTAAATCAAGTAGATGTATTTTTACAGGTCTTCAGAAACACGTCAGGTAGTTTATGTATGGAAGAATACTTTTTTTTTTTTTTTTTTTTTTTTTAGCTGCGAGCATGCTGAAGCAGACAATATATCCTAAGGTATGATCAGAAATACTTATGTGAGTTCTTTTGGTTTTGCTTTTCATTATTTTTTTTTCCCCATTTCAAGTGTCTCCAGTTACATATGATGCTCTATGTGAAATCCTCACCTGATTTTAAAGGGTTAACAAAACGAGGTGAGGCTCTTGTCCTCAAAGCACAGCATGTTTAACTACAGGGAAAGCTGTGAGTAACTTCATGGGGCAAGGTGTACCTAAAGCAAAACTGGATTCAGTACTACAGTGAACTGGACTAGCGTTTTGGAATTTTATGTGTACATGTGCAAACAAAGACTTCCTCTTTGGAGAAAGATCGTATTTTCACCACAAAAATATAAGGGTAGAAAGTACATATTTGTACATGTGTATACATTCTTGGTGTTGTTGAGTACTTCTGGCACATCCCACACGTCTGTAAACATTGTTTCAATGAGTTGAAGTCAATTTTACTTGAAAGTTGATGGACGGTGTTGAGTGGGTTTAAAGAAATTAGCTCTGGCTCTCATTTTACCCATTGACTCAGTTTTATTTGTTGCTTTGGAGTAGACAGGAGTTTTTGTTTTATTGAAAGGAGTGAGAATACTTTGGATAACATATAAAGAATGCCTGGTAAATGGATTTAAATTTACTTAGATACAATTTTTTTTTTTGATTTTTGAAACATTGCTATAATTTACTTGCAGGATACATATGGCACAATTTCTGTCTGTTTCTTTGCAAGTCAACTGGAGTTGACTGAAACTGTACAACAGAAATCACAAATGCAATAAAGGGAAAAGAGGAAGAAATTTGACAGTTTATAGGAAAAGAGTAAAAAAAAGTAATATCCTGTTAGAGACTGTTTTAATAAATCTCAATACCAACTTCATATGAAATGATGTCCCATATGAATTATCATTTCATGTAAGAAAAAATATTTTAGTAATGCTTAACTTCAGCTCACGTGGGTTTCTAGGCTGGAAAGAACATTTTACGCTGAACAGCCTTTTTATTAATTCAAGTATCTATACTTGAAAAAGCTGTGTTTATCTAGTATGTATTTTAACTAATTGGTATGAGCAGCTCTCCTGTCTTTAACGTATTTAGATCACATACCCCATCCCTCTGAATAACTGGCATGTCTCAGCCATCTAACGCTAATTTCCAGTTCTCCAAGAAAGAACCTTTTGCCGTGTGTTTAAAACTTTACTCACCTACAGATGACAAGTAGAAAGACTGCTTTTATAAAGCTACTTCACTGAAAATGAATCTATGAAACTACATAAGCATTTAAATTGGTATTTAACTTTTTGTACCATACTTAGAGGTTGATTGGTAAACTGCATGTCAGAATTACTGCTTTGTTTTTTGCTAGATCCCATTAAAAAATAATTGCAGTGGAACCAATAAATCTACTGTTCTATCAGCAGAAAACCCTGTGTAAGAGAAAAAATCAATACAAACAAGACTTGGATTTTTTCTTATATTTTGATAACTTTTACTTCATAGCAGGTGGAAATGTTGTATTTTTCCCTTTATCTTTTCAGTAATGTGTACACATCAAAGAAGAATAGGTGGATGTCCCAGATTGGTTTCTGATTCCATGTCCTTTACCATAAAATCTAGAATCTCATTAAGAGACTCAAGGGAGGGATTGATTTTTTTTTTTTCTTTCTAACAACTCCAGATCTCTTACCTGTAAATCCTTTAAATGACTTTCTTAGTAGCTTCATTTCTTCAAACAAAATGAGAATTCCTCCAGGGTTTGAGTTACGTTTATCACAGAAAACCAAGAGATCTTGATTTCCGTTAAATCACAAGTCTAGCTTTCAGTTTTTGTTCAGTTAAAGAAATAAAATCCTAATTGCAAATGCTTAAAATTATTCTTCAGTTAAGCCACTAAAACCCAATTGTATTTTAATGAAATTTTGTTTAAAATGATCATGTTACATTTTGTTTTGGACTTTTACCTACTTAAGTTGTACAGAAGAATATAATTTCTTAGATTCTGGCCTTGCCTAATAATTTTAAAATACAGTATGAAGTAGCTAATTCTACATTAATGCTTTTCTCTTTTTCTCTGGGCAACTTGGGATCAGTGAGAAATCTGGACACTATTGCCCACTATATACATGCAGAAGTGTTGCACATCTTAAAGTTTAACAAACGAAAAGTGTTATGGTTTAAGTACCAAACAAATTAATGTCCAAAGCCTTTCATGTAATGTTGCAAATATATTTTTCCGTTTTCATTCTTTTAGACCAAACTCTTGATTAGGAGATACTCTGCAAACTTTTGCTGATGTTTGAACAGCAAATAGCAGGTATTTCTTTCTATGTAATGTCCTTTTTTTGGCAAAGAAATTACATTTTGTGCCATGCCTGGGAAAGAAACGTCTCATTTAAAATTGAGTTCTGGTTCATGTCCTGGAGGGGAAAAAAAAAAAGCTATTTCAGACCCACGACACATACCCAATTTCAACTTTCAAGCAGTCATAAAGTGCAAGGCAATTATCTTGATTTCAGTGGTGTCTTTAGCACTCCAGGACATTCATCAGGGCAGCCAATCACATGGAGGAAGTGATTCCAAAGTAGGTATTTCTGAAAAAGCGACAGATTATTTTCAGATTAAAGCATGGAAATTGGCTTTTCTTTTCATCTATAAAGCTTTACTGATCAAAAACCCTTTGGCTTACATATGGAAGTAAATCCTATGGTTTGATATACACGTATATTATGTTGTTAAAGGTTAGTATTTTTGTAAAACCAACTAACCTGTGTTTATCCTTTGTAAAAACACAAGAAAACGGAACACTAAGAAGTAAAGTAACGGCAGTTACTTAGCTTTGTCTCCTTCACATCTGCTGTCTGGGTAGGGTAACAAGCCAATACGTGGGTATTGGATGGTATAAAAAATAGCTGAAAAGTTCAGGGATCCCTAAGTAACTCCAAGTCCTTAGACAAGTGAGAGCGTATTTCCTGTGTGCTGTGTACAATCACTTCACCACCAAAAGTTCTGCATCTGTTCTGAGTGGAGATGTGATGGTCATCTTTGTGTGACCTCTTAGAAACAGACATTGGGTATAGGTTTGTTACAGGGCTCTTGATGAATGCTAGGTAGATGCTGTTAATACATACTTTAAAATATATATATATATGCACCTAAATAGTGTTTCAAGTGGAAAATGGGGATTCAATGAAAATCTACTGATCTCTGCAGTATTCTCTGCATGCTTTTATTCATAACACTTCTACCCACTGAAAGTGTACTTGGTGAACTCATCATTTCATTCACTTCCACAGAAAAATGATGTAAAAGATGGGACTGGTAATGACATTGTACATATGACTTGCAAAGTGAAAACTTGTCTATGAAAACACAATGGACACTTTTATTAGAATGAAGGGGGAGGAGTGAGAATGATTTGTTTTTAATAGAGGTTCATTGCTTAGCTACTAGTCTGTCAGAGAGAGATTTGAAGAAAAATGTTTCTGATTCATCAGGAAGGAAAATAACAGCAGAGACAACAGTGCCACTGCAAGGATTAAAGAGTCTACAGTCCCAAGCCTATTATCCTTTCCAATACTGGTGGGTGCTTTCATGTACTGTCTCATTGTCTTCAACACACTTCAGTATCTGCTAATGTTTTGTTTTGTTTTGTTTTTATTTAATTTTCAAATAAGATGGCAAGAAAGCAGGTTATTTTCTGCAAGATCCTGATTACCACAGAATGTTGTATATAGATAAGGCAGTCTTTATCACTGGCTTTCTTGCCCTTCTTTCTCCCTGCCCAGTACAACTTTTTGGAGGATAAACATAAAGTTGTATTGCTATGTACGAGGAAATGCAATTTTTTTTTTAAATACTGGAATACCAGGTTCCATTACATTTAAAATTGAATGCTGTTATATGCTTACAAATTTGCTTGCGAGAATATGCTGCTTTTCAGTCCTGCAGATGATGAAGACTTCTTACGTAGGTTCTTCTATCCATAAATCTAATTCCAGTACTTGTGTAAAACCTGAACATTTTCTTCTACAAATGGCTCCTTGTAATCTGAGATAAAGTATGTTGGAATGTCTTACAAGTGATTTTCAAAACAAGTCCATGTGTAGACATGGAAAAGGATAATTCATTTTAAGATGCTCGCCAAGAAATTATGGTGTCCTTTGTTCACCATAATCTAGGACTTCATCCTAGATGTTGTAGTCTTTATTTGATTGAACAAGTGTAGACCAAGGAGGAAGAATTATTACTGATGGCGTTGTTAGGGCCCAACTTCTGAATGGCCCTGAAATTATTTGCTAGATGCTAGAATAACAAAAACACTCTTCTTTAAACTCAAAAATCTCAAGACTCCTTACAAAGCTTGTCTGTAGAAGGAGGAATCTTTTTTTTTTTTTTTTCTTATTGTGTGTGTCTATATAAAGTATATGTTGTATTTTTCAGCAATGGTACCACCTCATGTGACCAATTTCTGCTGCATCTTTAGGATATGCGCTGTGTGGGACAACTTGGGTCCTTAGTGCTTATTAAGTCCTTAAAGCTATATATACAGAGCGAGAGGAGCTGTTTAACATATCATGTGAATATGCAAATATCTGAGAACAGCTATGTGTAAGTGATAGTAGCGGGGCCCCCTTGACAGACTTCCATCATCTACGCCCTGTATGACACCATGTTAAGGTCCCTTATTATGTATGTTAATTGGTAAGCAAAGCTTATTAGAACTATGAATTTATTCTTTTTACTGGTTTCCATTTCTGTCATACTTGAAAATACCATATACTTAAAGGACTTCAAATAACAATCGCAGAGACAAAGATGCATGAAATTCACTAGCATTCAAAGTGAAACAGAATAAATACAAACTTAAATCCATGAACCTAGTCATAGTACAAGGCTTGAACCTGGCTGGGACAAGCGAAGACTGACAGTAATGAGACAAATCATAGAAATAGGATAATTATCATGCTGGCCCTTGAGTTTTGATGTTTTTTATTCAACTAATAATATTTGTTAGGTAGTGCCCTTGTGCGTGCCTTTAGAAAATGATCTTTTTAATTTAAAAAAAAAAAAAAAAAGTATAGTGTTTAAATGTAAACATTGCTACCGCAAATCTTTTATTATTTATCTATAGTTCTGAAAGGAAGTTTAGTACTGAATCCCACTTTAAGTTATAATCGATGATTCTATAATCAAGGATGCAGAAATGAAAACTTCTACGAAAGTATCAAAAAAAAAATCTTCGGCAAAATAATACCACTGAAATGTGGGGACAATAACGAACACTTTCCACTCTACTCTTAAATCATTTGGAAACAAATCCAGTAACTGAGAGCCTGCAGAGAAACCAAATATGTGTATCCAGAGCTAACTCACACCTTCGACAATATCAATTTACACCTGAATGTTCAGAAAACCTCAGGTGAACAAGATGTGAAGCTAGCATAAAGAACTTCGATATTTTAAGCTCCTGTGGACTTCCTCCTGGAAACCAAAATAGCTGTAGTTGTCTGATAGCTTTAGTTTGCCATATTGGAAGCAATATACAGTGATTACCTATGTTTACCCACAGGTGTAGTTCACAGACACTAGATGAGCAGTAGACTTGTAATAGCAGATCCTCCTCTGGTGCCATCACAAATGTGGAGTCTTGTGAATGCCAGTTCAAGTCCTTGGAGATTGAAGTAAATTGCTTTATACTTAATGCATACAACATCATCAGCACAGGGAGTTAGTGAGATGTAAATTCACACCCCAGTGTAATGTGTCCTAATTTCCCCAAACCCTGGAGCCATTTTACTCCTGAATGAGAGCACCCACATAGAGGTTTAAATGCATTTATTCGTTATAAGCTTCTAATTGTCCTTCTGTTGAAATAGCCTTAAGCATTTTTTGGCTGGTTGGGGGAATGATGACTGTACAGGTTCAGTTTAGTTCTGGGGTTTGGTTTGGTTTTGCTAGCCCCTTTCACTTTGGCAGCATATTACAACACAGTCTTCTTCTACTTTGAAATGTGTATTTTGAAATAGCATTTCCAACGTTGGACAGAAAACAGGTCTAATTGCGTACTGTTTTTTTAATTAGTGTGAGTTGGTACACACCAAAATGCAGGGTGATCTATCAATGTTCATCTTTTTGTCTATTTTATCTGTTCCACCTGAGCATTCAGGTGTGATGTAGTACTCCCATCTGAGAGTCTGCAGCCCGGTCAGGCATACTGATGGGCAGAAATGTTTGTATGTTTGATTGTTTGCTTCCAACCAGCTCCCATTCTGCTCGTGCCCTGACTGAGAAACTAAGACATTCTATGCTAACTCTTCTTTTGATTGCATAAGTAGTATTAATTCAGTACTATTCTGTGGTAGAATAAGAAGTTGTAACAAAACACCTGTCTTCCATGTGGAGTTTCGTCAGGTGCTTTTAGGATGTGATTAAAATGATTCTTACACACGTGCTGGAGCAGTGTTCTACCCCCATTGGGGATGTTAGCAGTATCATCTGCTCTACCTGCTGGTTTTGTGGCACAGGGAGTGATTTAACTTGAAAGCAGCAAGCTTTGTTTTTCTCATAGAGTAAAATACAGGAATGTTATGATAAAACAGGGGACATAACCTTTGAAGCTGTTGTCAAAGTGTGCTTCCCCACTGCCTCTTCAAGAAACAAGGTACTTCACGCAATGAACATTTATTGAAAGACAAGAGCAAGGACATCATGAACAGACATGCAAGTCTTATTTAGATGTGGCGTTTGCAGTTTTTTTGTCTGAGTACCCCAGTATTACAGGTGTGCAGGGTGGGGATCCTCATTGCTGTCCAGAACCAATGCTGCTCCTGTCCGCATTTTACTACCTGGGGTAGTACAAGTAGCCCCCTGGGTAGGGGTATGGGGGTGGCGGTGTTTTTTTTGTTTATTTTCAGGGCCAGGCCTCGCTCTGCGCTGCCCCCAGGTTCCTCCCGGCCTCCCCCCGACCTGCTGCCCGCCTGTGCCGCTGCTGAGGCGCGGGGAGTGGCCGGGGGGGGCCGGGCAGGGCCGGGCCGTTCCCCTTGCCCGCTGCCCGCCCCGCTGCGGGCTGAGGCTCCGGTGCCCGCTGCCGCCTCGGAGCAGCGGCCGCGCCGCTTCGCCCCCCGCCCGGCTCTGCCTCTCGCCGCCGGGTACCGGGGGCCCGGGCCTCGCCCCCCGCCCGCCGCCTGCCGCCGCCATTGGCCGCCGGCAGCCCTCCCCCCGCTGCCCGGCCTCGCCTCCCTTCCCCTCCCTCCCCGGGCGGAGCGGGACGGAGCGCGGGGCTCGGGCTCCCCCTCCCCGGCGGCTGCGGGCGGCGGCGGCGGAGGAGGAGGAGGAGAGGAGGAGGAGGAGGAGGCGGCGGCCGCCCCTCTCCGGCCGGGCCGGGCAGGGCAGGGCAGGGCCGTGCCCGCGGGGGTCTCCCCGCTGCCCGGGGCAGCTCCTCCTCCATGAGCCGCGGCTGCCGGGCGGGGGGCGGCGGGAGGCGGCGCCGGGCGGCCTCGCCGTGAGGGGCCCCCCGGAGGATGCCGGTGCCGGTGCCGGCGGGGCCCCCCGGCGGGGCGCGCTCGCTGAGCCCCGCGGCGCTGTCCCGGAGCCTGTCCCGCCTGCGGCAGCACCGCGCCCGCTCGCGGGCCATGCTGGCCCTGGGGGTCACGCAGATGGCGCTCGGCTGCCTCATCGTGGCCGTCAGCTTCGCCGCCCTGGCGCTCACCACCTCGGCCCGCGTCCGCCACTCCTGCCCCTTCTGGGCCGGCTTCTCGGTGAGTCGCGGGTCCCCGCATCGCCCCGGGGGGCGCGGGGAAGTTGCTGCCGCAAAGGGGTTGGCGAGGACGGGGGGCGGCTGGTGAGGGGCAGGTGAGCGGCCCCGGGAGCTGCCGGGGAAGGGTCACCTCACGGGACGCAACCAAAGCGCTTAATTGGCCTCGAGGATCTCTCCGCAGTTCTTCCAACAGGCTGGAGTGCTTTCGGCTTCTCGAGCGCTCGTTAGAAACCCCAAGTGTCAGATAAGTGATTTGGGTTATGCGCTTCGGAGTGTGTGGCAGAAATGGTGCGATTTCAGAAATACCTGCCTAGTACCTTCACACGCAGCGCGTTACTTATTTTTTTTCCAGGTGTTTCAAAACAGAAGAGTAGTTCTGGATTAATTGTGTAGATATTTTTCTCGGTTTTTCTATGATCTTCGGTAATTTTGAGAAGAAACCCCAGTTCTTACTAGTAGCCTTGATATCATAGTAACCACATTCTTCTGAGTGGGGATTTCTGCGAGCAGCTGTTTGTCACGGTGAGGTGTGAATTAAGGATCCGATTCCTACATATTAATGTGCTAATAAAACAGCAGAGCCGGGGTAGATCTGGTTTCTTATCTCGACAGACCCAGCCGGAGTGTACACAACTGATGGTGTGCTCCCGCAAGCACAGCTTGTTCGAGAGTAGTTTATTTTCCCTTGATTGTGTAATGTTTGTGAGAAGAGACTTTTGGGGGCTATCAGTATGCTGTGAGGTACGCCGTCCTCATCTTGCAATTTTGGATACCTTCTGCTTTTCTCTTTGCTATATAAACCATAGAGAAGTACGTTTCCCAATTTGATTTTATGATTGTTATTTGCTCAGCAAAAATAATAGAGAAGAAAGCCATGATTCATGGATGCGTGTGGTGGGGATTGGTGGAAGGCACAAAAAGTAAGGGGACATAGTGGAAGGCTGCTGGAAAGCCATATTTCCTTAATTGGAAACTTACCATTTTTATGTACAATTCTGCCTTAGAGATCAAATTATCAGATAAGAGAGAAGAGCAATACTTTTCTTCTAACCGCTTTTTTTCTCTGAGTCCCAAGAGATAAGGTAATAACACAGTTGTTTTAAAATATGGTGTGCCCCAAAGAACTTTTGGAGGCTTATTCCTTTACACAGCATTTTCTAAAATCCTTCCGAGGTATTTAGTGAGTTCAACAAAAAATTAACTGTGGTAATGCTTACAAATGAAGAATATCACTGGGGAAGAGTGAAGGCATTAAGGTACCCTCTGGAAAATATAGCCAAAGAAATAACTAAGGATGAGGTAGGTAACTTGAGAGAGCAGTAAATACTAATGTAAGAGTCCTTTTCCTGTTTGCCTGTTGTCAGGCATAAATGTTCACTCCTTTCAAACTGCTTCCATTTTTCCCGTTAGAAACAAATAATTGAGTTGTTTGATGGTCAAGTAGCAATCTTAAACTCTTTCTGGAGGTGTGTGTGACACACTGTTGGTTTTACTCATTAGAAATGTACGTCCTGCTGTTGGGTAGGCAACATGGGCTAGATAAATGCCTGTGTTGGGCTCTCATGGACGTGCCTTCATAATAGTCTGAAAAACTGCAAGGTGTTCTCTGTAGGTTATTAATCATTATTAATTTGTCTGGGTGTTCTTGATTTGTATATCACAACAATAAGATATGATGGGGAAAAAAAAGATTTAATGACACTGTTAAAACCTGTTGCTAGGTGCCTGTTAAACCTGTGGTGTTGGCATATGAGAGGAGATGATGAGCACTGTTAATCACAAGGAATACGAAACTTGGGGTACGTTCGGTGTACGTTCTCTGGAGTTCATGGAGGCAGGGCTTTGAAAAAGTATGTTTCTGGATGAAAATGTTGTTCCATATCCAAATGGAAACGGTAGCACATTGGACAGCTGAAAAGAGAAACAATTAACAAGAAGGCAAGGGTTTCCTTCACTGTTCTTTGAACTATTCACAGTGAAATGGCTACTGGGAACCTCCCGGGGACTCTTGGGCCAGGACAAACCTTGAGATTTCTCATCTTCAGTGCACTGGAAAACAGCAGATCCACAGAAGCCAGCAATATTTGTTTCAGGAGGCAAATCAGCTTTTGTTGCTTCTGAGTATGTTGTGTAGCCACGTGGAACGCTTAGAGTTTACTGTGAAAGTTTGGAAGAGATAAGTAGCTTAGCTGAAGTGGGAATTTTCAAGGTCAATTATCCAGTCATTTGTACCTGCTGAACTTAGTGCACCTCTATTTTAGTTGTATGTTGCAAGTTATTGAAGTTGTGAATTATCATGCTTAATTGGCTGTTCTTTCTCAATTCATTTTTCTGCTTGCTCCCGTGCCTTTTGGAATCAAAGGACAAAAGAGATAATAGGGCTCCGTAAAGGATGAGCTGTCTGAAAATAGGGATAATGATTTCAGTAGTGTATTTATATAAAAATAAAGTGGAGAATTCTATTTGCAACTCCCTCTCTTTCCCTCTCCCAAAACTTCATTTTTTCTAACTTAACTCTGTGTAAATATGGTGTACTTCTTAAACAAAAAGCCCTAAAGTTGTTGGAGTTGCTATACAGTGCATCAAAGGGTTAAACTAGTTGCTGTGTGTGAGTGGCGTTTGCGTATAGAAATAAAGTTAATCATGTTTCTTTAGATCGTGTGATGATTTTGAGTTTAAAAAAAATGTGATATATTGCAGAATAAATTGTGGTAAATTATAAACACTGCTCTGAATTACTGGAACATCACTTTTGACGAGATGTTCTTAGATGGACTGATTTAAAAAAATAGAATATTTTAACAAATTCAGGGTTGATTTTTATTGTATCTAGAGAAAAATTAGAAACTTTTTTATTTTAAGTGCTTCCAGGCACGTGTATTTTTTTTTTTTATTTTTTTTGCTTGGAGGAGGTAAACAGAACGGTAACTTTTGGAGTTCTGATTTTTGACAACACTTTGATTTAAGCACATAGTTGAAGCTATAGCTACAAGCCTGAACTTAATGTCTAATTTATAAAATAAAAATATACAAGTTTGCTTTCGGTTTTAAGTATGAACTTCCATCCTTTCTAATGCCATCACCATGTGTAACACAGTAAGCAAGCAGTATCCTCATTGTACCATTCTGTTAATCCTGCCACCTATCAAGAGTCTGTCTCAACAAAACGATATTAACGTGAGGATATAATTTGTTTACAAGATTGGTTTTGCTACTGTTTACAGCAGAAAGGAGTGTTGCTTAGTCTGAGGATTTCAGGATTTGTTGTTGGGTGAGGTAAAAAACAGGTACTTTTACATTGAATGTGTTTTATCCAGAGATGCTGAGGGATGATGAACATGTAGCTTCAACGTCACATTCACTCTTCACAAAAGAAACTTGTTTTTATTTATCTGTATTCATTATTTTCACATTTTTAAAAAAAGATTATTGTACTTGGTCTCCAATAAAAAGACTACCTTTTAGTTAAAAGAAAAATCAAAATTAAACGTATTATTTTAGCATTGATGGTACACAGCCAATGGTCAGAGTAACTTTATCAGTGATAAACACAAATACTTATGTCCACATTATGCATTGCACTGATTGTTGTTCTAGCATAAAAGTTAAATTGAATGTTACAGCAGTGAAAGCATTTGTTGGTCAACTACTAAAGTAGGAGGTTTTCAGATTCTGACTCTGTAAACAACCATCCAGAACATTCTAGGACACACTCTAAACTAGCGCTTTGAACATCTGGGCAGCATGCTGGCTGCTTTGTTATTCTGAAAATAACGCTGGAAGAAAGTGGTTTTATTGAATACCAAAAGTAGCGGCGGTTCAAACTAACTTAATCTCCTCATCTTTCTAGGGGCTGATTCCAATACCTTCTGGAAATTTGTGAAAAATGAGATTGTAAAATGAAATGCAGCTATATAGCTAGGTGAGGAGCATTTATGGGATGTGAGGGGTGAAGGAAGCAAAGACACTTCTCAGGTGATCCTGACTGCCAAGCTACTGCCTTAACTCTGCATTTTTCCCCATGGTGAAAGGCCACTTAAATATTCTGTGGGAAGCTTCAATTTTGGTGTTTGTTATCGAAAACCCAAAATATATTTAGTGAACTCCTAATGAAAATATGGGATCCCCACATGAAAAGTAGCTGTTTCCACTTGTTTGCTTTTACAGAAGCACTGGCAGCTGAGAACGTATTTAGTTTCTGAAAGGTTGTATCTTGTAAATCATAAGAATCAGGAATACGCATTGGTCAGCTTCTCTCTTAACCCAAATGGATGCCTCTGTACTCCTTTCTGCCTTCACAATTACTTTCTGAAAGAGCAATATTAACTCAAAGTGTGTTAGATTCGATTTTTTTTTTTTTTTTTGGTTTTACAATCATTTTTAATAGATACTCTTTCATGTGAAATATATTTTAATTACAAGTCAAGAACAAAAGGGGGCGTCAAAGAAGAGTATTTCTCAGAGTTGTAGCCACAAATATTTGGTTGTAAAGGATGCTTGAAAAAAGTTGTTTTGGGGATTGCATGGTTATTTAAAAGCGTCTGAATGGTATACATTATTTTCGTGCTTTAAATAACATTTTAAAAGTAGAACAAGCTAGAAAGCACAATAAAAACAAAGAAATGCCTATAAAAAAACAAGCTCATGCCCATGAGTCCACATTATCACTGTGTGCATGTAGGAGTTCTCTTAGATCTGTATCACGTGGTGTCTCTGACACGTCAATGACACTGCTACCACAGAGCCTGCTGCATGGTACCTGGAGAGAGGAGTGGGGACTGGGGGAGAGGCCAGATGGGATGGCTGGTGCGCTTCCTTTCCCAGATAACATTGTGCAGGTTGGTTCAAGTGTTGACATCTTTTCCATGTTGCTTCTTAAGCAGGAAGGTTGGAAGTGTACCAGGAATGGCTGTCCTTTCAGAAGGACATTAGTAATGTTGCTGTGGGAGGTAGGATTAAGATTAATGTACAGGCTGAAGTCCTTCATATGCCCAGTCCTTCATGTTTGTTTTGGCAGAAGAGAATTTAGCCTTTTAGAAGAGTAGTTGAAAGCCATACCTCTTCCCTTATTTCAATTTCTATAACGGGGATTAATCTGGGCCTTTAGGAAGTTGTTTAAAAATTAATTTGTTTTCCTACATTTTTTCCACCTTCCTCATGAAATCAGGTAAGTCATGGATTTGAAATGAAGCTTCACCTTCAGACAGTATTTTGGGTTCCCGTGAAATATTATTACAGTATGCAGTAACTAGCAATGATATTAAAATTATTAGCGTCTATTTCTGAAGTTCATGCTAATTCAGCAAATATGTTCTTGGCTACCTAAGTAGTATAGTCAGTGCAGCTTTTCCTTTGAGCTCTTAAAGAGCTCACTGTGATCTGACAGACTAACTTCTGTTAGTATGTAATAATTGTCCTTTGAATGGAGAGGAACCTTTACTGTAAAGGCAGTAGTGACAGTACAAACGATAAAAGTTTATACAGATGATAAGTAAAATCAACATCAAAATGCCATTTCGATGTCTGACTGTGTTCTCATGTTCCCTAACCTACATTGTGTGCTTATTTTCCTTCACCTAACTTACTGTGAAGAAAATGTCTGAAAGCCTAAATATCGATCCAGCTATTAGGAAAAGAAATCCCCAGTGACGATGCCTGTCAGCTCTAGATGAGGACTGTCTACAGTGTTCCAGCATATCCTTCATTTGTTTGTGAATGTAAGGTAATTGGAACAAGAGAGCAAAGCCGTTCTCTACCATTGAACCATAGAAGCAGTACATCTTTGCTTATGGAACTAGTATTCAGCACTCGATGCACTGTACGTGTCCTTCCACTTGACAGTTCCCTCTCATGTCCTGACAATTTAAAAGCTTCCCTTACAGAATGAATTGTTTGAGGTTAACTTGACATTTTCTCTGGATCAGCTGTTTTGGCTCCAAAAGTACACAAGTAATTATCTTGAATTGTCTGGTTAATTAACCAATTTTGAAAATCAAAGATAAGTAGTAATGGGCAAAAGAGGAGTCAGACTGAGAAAGACGGTTACTTTTTAATCTCTAATGTTCCTGTAAGAAATGATATTCTTATTTTGGGGGTGGTGGGGGTGGTTATTTTTTTGGTGTTCTGGCAATTTCTTCCCTTCATCCACAACTGTTATGATTTACATAACACCCATGAAAATAGACAGGTCTGTGAAGAATGGAGTTTTCCCATCTAAAAATGTCTACATCTGGTTGAATCTAGAGGCCCTGGAAAATAGGAATTACTTGGATTTTTTTGTTCATAGTTACGAAATGTATGAGAGACCCTAAACAATGTATTTCTTTGTACCCACTATACTGTAATCAGAAAAAAGAATCTGATGCCAAATTGAATACTGTGCTAAAATGCAGTAATTGGTTATAGTCTGAATTCTAAAAAAAATTAGCCCATTTAGGCCACTTTTTTGAGAACTTGAGCTCTAGCCCATTACTGCATTTCAGTAAAAATTTGAGATTTTTTTTTTTTTTTTTTTAATTTGAGACAAATTTTTAAGTTACATTTCCATAATTTAGGGACGTCTGGGAATACTTCTGGTATCTTGCTTCAACATGTTAACGGTACAACATTAAAGAATTTAAACCAAAGAATGCCTCCTTTGCCTGTACTGTCAGTGCTTCAGAATTAAGTCTTTCAGACAAAAGTATTTTGGGCTGTTGTTGATGTAATCCTTCTCCAGAGTTTTAAGAAGGTAGATTGGACCAATAGTAAAGAGCATGTTTTTTTGCAGAAGGATTCTGGGTGGAATGGTGTAGAAACACTGAAACTTTTTAAATCACTTGGCCAGTAAGTTAACTCTTAAGCAAGCAGTCAGCTGACGAAAGCAGTCAGAAATACCAGCAGCATCTAACAAAGTCACCAGGTGCAGTAAGCGTGAGTTCTTACCTGTTAGAAAGCAGATGTTCAACCACGCATCTTGTTTCCCTTGTGTGATTTAAGAGCAACCAGACACCGGTTCTGTGTTTTAAGAGTTATATCGGCTCCTACTTTATAGGCAATCCTACAAAAAATGGAAGCAGATGGATGTGAAGTTCTGACTGCCATCACGCATGCCAAAGAAAGTGCTAAAGGTGAATAAGATGTGAAAGTCTAATAGTGAAAAAATATGATGCTCTGTGAAGTGTTCTGCTTCCAGGAAGCAGAGAATTCAACAGTCACTGTAATTATATTTGTTAAATGCCCACGAGGAGCCTGCAGCTTAACAATAATGCACAATGATTAATATAATCAGTAGGCTCTTGTGGAAATAAGAGGTTTGGTGGTATAAATACATAAAATGATGCTTTGTATGAAGTTTTTTTTTTTTTTTTTTCCTGGAGATCAGCCTGAAGAAGATGGATAGTGAATTTCTAATTTTACCAATGTAGCTTTGAAAAAAGAATGCCAAGATTTTCTAATTAAACTACCAAGAAATAGGCTGAAACAGAAAAGGTAGGCTTGCACACTAGAAAAGAGGGAGGGTCTCCATCAGAAAAAGATACCTGATGCAGCTGTTTTAGAAAGTGGATCTCTCAGAAGCAGTCATCAACTTCTTGTTAATTTCAGTGCCAAACCATCCAATGTATTTTTAGTATTAAAATGAGCATATTTGGTGTCTGTTAAAGGATGCTTCTATCAGTTATCTGGAAGAAATATTTGTTCCCCCAGCTGCTATTTGAAATGCCTCAGGAATGGGAAGATGAGAATCCGTACCTTCTCAGACAGGATCACACCTCCTTAGTCCCAAAAGTACTTGCTGAAGAAATGTGCTCCTTCTGTAACCTGTTCCTTCTGCATTTCAACATCTGAGAAGTGGTGATCTGTTGTTTTACAAAGCCATAAATAGGCTGTACCGTTGGATAACAAGGTTGTACAGATGTGCTGAGGGAGCTGTAATAATCATCATAGTCATGAGTTCTTCACTTTCTTTGTCTGATACAGAAAAACTTTTTCTAGTCTAACCTCTCAGTATATTTTAAGAATAACTAAGATGTTACAGAGACAGTGAATTTATTTATTTCAGTTATAAAGTAAAGCTTAGGGAAAGTATTAACAGATAATGCAAGGAATATTCTCATTCAAACCTAGGATTATAATCATAGCATTAGTAGATGTATAGTTTTGCTGTTTATAATCCTGTGGGGAATTGTAAGTTATATAGAAGTAACCTTCTGAAATTTAAAAATCATTTCTGCACAGTCATTTATTTATTGGAGGTTACTAATACTACGTAAGCTGATCTTTTAAGAGTGGACTACTCATTCTATTTTTCTCTACAAATTGGAGGTTAAATTTTCAGGGAAAAGGGTTAGAGGGAATTCTTTTTCTTCATTATGGAAGAATATCCCATTTTTTGGCTTTCTCGTCGATGATTGTAGCAGTCCCCAGTGCCTGTGTTGAGAAGCCAGGAGCAGTTCATTGCTGCTTCTCTCAAGTTGCCTGAGCTTCTAGCTCTTGTCCTGTGCATATGCCTTTTGAAGTCATCCTTGGTATCTTTGCCTGTGGTTGTTGACTTCTTGATCTGTTATGTTACTCTTCCTCAGATTAGCATCACATCTGTTCTGACCAGTTTGGGCAGGTACTTTTTTTTTTTTATTATTATTTGTTGTTTTTGATAGTCTGTTCCAGTTGTTAACTATCCCTGTTTTGAAAACCATTTACTTATTTCCTGAAGCATTCCTTTGTACCATTAAACCCCATTATTTCTTCTTCTGTTCTCAGTGGACGTTGGAATATGCTTTATTATTTCACAACAACTGCCTGTATACTTGAAGGCAGCTACTGAGTGTCCCTTCTGTCGGTAAATTAAACACCTGCAGTCTTTTTATCATTATATGTGGATCTCTGATCCTTTCCATTGCTCTTCTTTTCATCATTTAGCTCCTTCATTGAAAATGTTGATCAAAGAAAAATCTCTGTAGAATTTAACATGATAATTCTTAACCATTGCTTGCTATCAAATAGTCAAATATGTTTCATGCATAGTTTTCTACCAGTTGTATTCTGAACACAAAGAAAAACAACCCCCCAAAGCATTAACCTTGTGATTGATCTTAACAAGGATTCTAGCTTAGTTATATGAGAACGGCAAGAAACGTTAGTCATGAAGTTCATTCTGCCAATGAGTGTTGACAAGAGGAATGGGATTCTTTAGATATCAGAATTGGCTTTTACCAGTAGCTTTGTCTCCTTATGCATCAGCAGAGATAAAAGGCTGATGTGCAAGTGGCACACTTTTCTGAGGGCATAGAGGTGATGTCCTAAATAAAAATGAAATTAAGCCAGTGAAAAAGCAGCATAGAGAAGACGCTTGCAATAACCAAATTTTTTTGGCTCTCTTTTCTCCAAGTTTTAACCAACTTGTTTGTTCAAGAGTATACTGGTGCTATGTGGGCTAGCGAGGTTACTTTTTAAAGTGTAAGTGCAGGCTCACATTTGGAAGCTACAAATCACAAGTGTTGTCAGTGATGAAAGGACTGCTAATATAATATCATACAAACTGCCAGAAGCATGTAAGAGAATTTTTAAACAGCGATTGCATACTAAATAACATTATTCGCATGGGCTGTGGCTTTAACTGTCCAAAAAATAGACAAACAAATTTGCTGATAGATTTTTTCCAGTTGCTAGCCTCAACTAGCCCACAGAAGCAGAATCTCGTTGTTTTTATCAAAGTTTTCGTTTGATAAAAATCTAAATTAATGCATCAAGGATGGGGAAAAAGTACATGTAGATAGCATTAAACATCTTATTGACATTATAATTACGTTACACCAAACCCAAACAAATGTAAATTAACAGCATAAATGGAAGTAATATGGACTCTAAAAGAACAGGAAAAGCTAGTTTCTTCATGATGTGTATGTTGTTTGGTCATGGACACAAGCTGTATTACCCTTCATAGCTGCAGATGGTGAAATCTGAGATTTACTGGTATAAAAGGCATGTTGAGTGTGTTTTTCTTCCTTTTTATTTTTTTTTTTTCCTCCTGTCTTCAGACCACTGGCCTGTGCGAATTAACCTGATGGTGTATAACTGTCTGGGCAGCAGCAGTAGCTTAGCAACACCAGCTAGTGCTGATGCCAAAGAACAGGCTTGGCTTTCATCGTTTTTAAATGCCAGCTGGTCCTTCAATAGTCTTTCTATATTTAGAGATTCATTGATAGGCACATTTTGACTTCTAGGCCTACGTTGGGTTTTACCTGCAAATTAGCTGGTAAAGAAACTGGAGAGACCAGAACCCTTTAACAGTAGGCATCGATGTAAGACAGGATTTAGGGAAGGGGTGTTATAAGCATAAATCCCTAAGTGAATCCTTGTGGTACTTGGAGATAGGGAGTACAGAGAAACCTTCCTTGTGACGTATTCACTGTAATGCGCAAGCAGAACTGCTTACAGGTACTAAAGGAGCAGTAAATTGCATTCTGAAAATGGCAAGGTTTTCTAAGCAAAATTTCTTAGTAATAGTGTCTGAAAAATCTGTGTATGTGTTCTTGAAATAAACAATTTTGAAAGGAAATTTAATATTACAAATACAGATACACATTCTGTACATGTAAGTAAAACATCAAGAATTGAATACATTTTTATGACAGAAAGCATAAAGTTGTAGAAATGTAGACCTGGAATGCATTTTAACAGCTCATGTGTTCTGTCTTTACTGTGAGATCCATCTATAACTCCAGCATCCCTCACGAGTGCAGTTGAGGTATTCCTAAATTTTTGGAATAAAGCAAACTTTGTATACTGTTAATGAAGTGCTGAAAGAGCTTACCTATATCTGTGCTAATAGCAATCTCATATGCTCCCTCTATATATCCTAGTTTAGATCTTTGCTGCAAGTTAAGCCTGATTTTTTGACTCAACCTTGGTGGACACAAAGCAAGCAATTTTTATTTTTTTTTTATAACCTACAAGAAAACTTCCAGTAGCCTTTAACCTGATGTAAACAAAACTATGTCTGTCTAATGTTACTTGTAAATCATACTTTCTAGGTGTTATGCCACCTTTGGACTGGAACCTGGATTTCCTCTATAGTAGCTGGGCATATTTAATACAATCTGATGCCCAAGCTTGGGAGAGTTTTTCTGCTGAGGCTTCAGAATGATCAAGGGGCTGGAGCCCCTCCGCTCTGCAGACAGGCTGAGGGAGCTGGGGTCATTCAGCCCGGAGAAGAGAAGGCTCCAGCTAGACCTTATAGTGGCCTTCAGAGCCTAAAGGGGGCTGCGGGAAAGCTGGGGAGGGGCCCTGTGTCGGGGGGTGTAGTGGTAGGACAAAGAGTAGCAGCTTTAAACTAAAAGAGGGGAGATTTAGATTACGTATTAGGAAGAAATTTACTCTGAGGTGCTTCTCAGCAGCACCTGGTTGCTCTGGTCCTGTTGGCCCACACTACTTGTCAGTGTAAACACTGTTCTTACGAGTGTTGTGTTTTATCAAGCTGTACTATACTGATCTCACATAGGTTTGCTTTTTTTTTTTTTTTTTTTTTTTTTTAAACCCTTAGCTGGTAGGTAGTCATTTGGATGTTGTTTGTGCCACTTCTTTGTGTTCTGTGAATTCCCGTGGGCCCTGCTTCAAATGACTCACCTCCGTATTCTTGCTGTTTTCTGATTCACATTCCTACCCTGGGTCTGTTAATTATATTAAATATCTGGTCAAACCTGTCATATATGGAAAAAGCCAAGATGTTTTTAATATTAAAAAAAAAAAAGGCTAGTGAGCTTTCATGGAAGGAACTTCCCTGTTACCTAATGGACTAGTATTTTCTCTTTGTGATGCTGGAACAAACCTTTCATGTCCCTTTTTAGTTTTAGCCAGCTTTGTATTTTTGGCTCAGTCTGTACGTGAGCCTCTTGCAGCCCTCTAGGAGTTGTGCTGTCTGCAGCTCATTAGAGCTGCCCTCAGCAAAACGTGGAACAGCTGTCATTGGAAGGACTTCTGGTAACAGGTAGGTGGGACGCTTCGTGGCTGCAGACTTGCTAGTTGTGAACACTTGTATGTGTCTTCTGGTTCTGTGTTTTTGTTGCTGTTCCTGTGAGTAATTACTATACCTGTGCCTGGAGAAAAGGACTCTCTCTCTCTCTCTCCTGTTTGTATAATACTTCTAAACAACTTAATGAATTTGAAGCTGGAACTGTGCAACTCAACTTGTATGTGACTTAACCTGTAGCAGAAAATGACTTTAATATTTTTCTAGTCAAAAAGCCCTTTGTTTTGATGTTAAAGGTATTTGGTGTGCAGTAGAGAATAAACTACAGGCTTTTGCTAAAGGATAAGCAGTATTACAAATGTGTGTATACATACATGTATATATTTGCATACACACGTATAGTTTGTGATTTTCGGGATACAGAAAAACGCAGGTTGAAATTTCAGAATAGGAGAATTAATTGTGATCTCCTTTCACTGTTCAATCTTATTTTCTTCATCTGCTTGAAAAAGTACTAGACTTAGGAGGAAATTGCAACTAAAGTCAAAATTTGAAAAGTTGGTGGTTTGTCCTTTTGGAAGGTGGAGGTGGGCTTGGTTGCTTAAAAACTGGCAAACCATAACAGTGTACAGCAAGACAGTTCACTTGCCTCTCTGAAGGATGACTCAATGCATGGGAGAAAAAAAAAAATGCACGTTTTTAGTTTTCAAATATTGACACTGAATTCTAATAAAGCACTAGATGTGATGTCCTGTACAGACTGACTCATTAAAATGCTCGGTATGAAGGCTTAGCTATAGCTCAGGCTGTAACAGCTCTTTACTGTTAAAAGTATAAGAGTACTTCCTACACACCACAAAGTAAGGATTGGTGATCAGTTAGAAAAAAAATGGGTATTGAGAGGCTGCAAATTTGGGGAACATTAAATCATGAAAGTGACTTTCTTCTGTGTAGGGAGAGCTGAAAGTATTAAAGAGTGACAGTGACATTGAAAGAGCAAATCCTAGAGGTTTTTCACAATTATTTGTACTTGAAATGCATGCGGCTTAGGTCTCAAGGATGTCTATATGGAGGCTGCTGTTGCCAGTGAAATGACAGAACAGTGCAATAATGTTGGTAGGGAACCTATCTATCTATAAGAGAACATCTTTGTTAAAAGGAAGAGTTGTAGCAGGGCGTTGGTAGCTTTTTAGATGGATGCTTTTTAACTATTTGATTTGAGGAATAAAGCTTCCCTCGCTGACGGACTCTTGGAGATCATGAGGTAGAAAAAGACTGGGTTTATTTGGCTTACCCAAGGTGTAAATCAAGTAACTGAGCTTTTCAGTCCCGGCTCAAGTCATTCTGTTACTGCCTACAGAGCTGGTGGATAGATGAAAAAAATATTTAAGAATATTGCAAGCTGCTTTTCCTTTGAGTATCTGCCAGCCTGGATTGGTACATTTTGTCCTCCTGGTTGAAAACTGCTAGGTAGGAAGTTAACTACCAAGTTCAAAATCTTGTGCATGTCAAAATAGCAGTGCGGCAGGTTGTAGGGTGTAGAAGCTGTACAATGCATGTGGTAGCTGCGGTGTCACAGTTCTTTATCACAAAGATTGATTTTCTGAGTATTTATAATCTTTCGGGAAGCAAGACTAACTTAAGCAGAGAGGAAAGCAACTCTGATATGGGAACACAAAATTAAGTGAGGATGGATTTCTTGTGCACAGGCAGTACCAGATACTGGCTTTTAACTGTCTCTGTCATTTTTCAGCAAGACATTTTAAAGCAATTAACTTTTTATATGAGTTTACGATCAGTGGGATAACAAGAAATCATGGATCCTGGAGCACAGTGCATCGCATACTGAAACATGTGGGCCTGATTTGGCACTATGTGCCACCAGAGTAATTTTTTTTTGTTGGAAGGTGTTGCTTTTTAAAACATATCTCTGGTGCCTGTGCCCTGCTGAAACTGGTGTGGCACCTTGTGAGTGGGCTCAGTGTTTTTTTTTGACAGATGGAGTTGAATATTGTCATGCCAAAAAAAAAAAAAAAAAAAAAGAAAGAAAAGAATAGTTTGTAAATCCAGCCTAGGGGTAGCAAATCACAGAAACGAAGGCTTCTGTTCCTTTCATTAAGTTAATATTTTGCTACTGTCACTCAGGGATTGTTTTAATATGCCATCAGTAATGTTATGTTTTGAGCTTTTTGAAATGCTTTACAAACACCATGCTATTCATCTGGTGCTGGACTGTAAAGACTTTACAATGGAATTTAGCAGCAATTTGTCAGGTCCTTGGAATACCACATGAAGCAATTGAGATCAGGAGTAAAATACCAAGTCTGTTTAAAACAGTCAAGTGACACCAAAGTCCTTTACAGGAGCTTGGTTAGTGGCCTATCAACTAGACTTAGTCTGTGACACCGAAGTTTTACAGCTGTTTGCTGTTTTACTTTTGATTTAGATGTAAACTGACAGCAGTGTTCTGAAGACATAATCCCGTTTCTGTGGAGTTCTGCCAGTGATTCCGTGGGAAACACCATGCAGTAAGAACACAGCTTGCTCCATAGAATGTTCTGAGCAGCATTTCTCAATGCAATCTCTTCGGTCTGCAAAGACTGGGAATGTCTCAGATCACGAAGCTCAAAAGCAGAGGCTGACTGTAGAAGTAACGTGTTTGCTGTAAGGCAGTTAATTGGTCTTTACGAGGTAACTTGTGGAGAGGAAATAAAACTCGTTCTAATTTTCAGTCTTTTATCTGCTCAATAATTGGTTTCTGAAAACAAAGCTTTCATCTTGTGAGTTATCTGAAAAGCAAAAAGAACTTCAGAGTGTTTGTTAATCTGCGTGCATTGATAGGAGTGATGTTGCCTCAGCGCATCTTGTAGGAAATACTTCTGAGTCAATCAGCGCAACCTCATTTTTTATGTAATGAGACATGATTTTCATTTCCTGAGGAAGCAAGGATGTAAGAATGTCTTTCTGAGTTGATTTCAGCATAAATACTATTGTGTATCAGCTCCTCTGCTGGGTGGCTCAGCTAAATACAGGAACAGAAACATTTCCTTTATAAGGCAGCAGCCTGCGTTGTGCTTCCCGAGTCGGACTGAGAGGCCTGCTGTTGCTGTGTGTCCACGTCACTTCTTCACATCTTTGTTCACTGTTCTTGTTAGCTTGGTGAACTTATTTAGAAAAAGAAAAAAAAAAATCTTCTCCTGCACTTAAAATTTCTTTAGATTCTGTCCCAAGATGATCAAATTCTTTGTAGTGCAATGTGTAATCTGCATCCTAACAGAAAACATAACAGGATTCTGACATTACAGGAGAGACCACCCCTGAAAGATTTGTTTTAAATCAGTAACTGTACTACTCACTGTTCTCTTTGTGTGTGTATCCTTTCAGAAGGAAAAAAAAATAATAGTAACTTTTAAAAATATTATGGGTAAGTTAAAAACTGCAGCTACCTTAGTCTGTTGGTTACACAGCGGATTCCTGCAAGCAGTCTCTGGCTTTGCACGGTCACCCTGAGTTCTCCCAGGTGGAAGCAGGGAGGACGCGAGTGCCTGCAAATAATGGGAGTATTGCTGATTATCTTAGCTGAAATTTAAATATCCTGTGATTGTAATTATAATTCATTGTTTGATTGAGGATTGAGCTACTCCTTCTTTTTTATATTTTGGTACTTCTACAATATCTAATTTTCTATGTTGAAAGTAAGATTTTCAAAACAGAAGTCACCATATTAAAAATTGAAATGAAAAATATAGCAAAAGGTCAGAATTGAGTGTTTTCATATGGTGTTCTGGAGAATTGTGACACAAAAATATATATTGTCGTATAGTTAGATCAATATGTTAAAAAAGTATGTTATTTTTGCCTGTATTTTTCAGCTAAGTTTGTAAGGTAGACGGAAAATATTTGAGGCATAGCCAAGCAGGCATAGCCTCTTTTTGACAGAGAAAATAGTAGCTGTAGTTTGTGCACTGTCCTGCTTCTGAACCTTACATGCATTTATTTTGCTTTATGAACTGATTTGTTGATAGTATCTGAGGAGGAAATTGATTATTTTTACGGTCAGTGTTTGGGTGTTGCAAGAAGAGGGTGACAGGCTGTTGGGCATGGAGGAAAACAACTGCAGACGTTTCTGCATAGCACGCCAGTGCTGCCTATGTTTGTACACACATAGGTGTGTAGCTGGTATTACAAGTCAATGTTAATGATAGCAATTTTTACCTTAAAATGTGGAGTAGGCTTTAGTGTTTTAACAGTTGAAAAAGAACACTGAATGCAATGAAAGTAGTAGTTACGGCTTGGACGTGGTGTGTACCGTGTAAACAGCAAAACTCATGTTGTGAGAATTAAAAGCTCGAGGGATCTGAGTACTAAGCTGCAGTAAGGGACACATTTATAAGTAAAAGGGAAGGTTGCTGCAGGGGTAGAGGTATTTTAGGAGTTGTGCTGGGCTCTCAAGGCACTTGAAGCATGAAGGTGATTATTCTGGGGTCAGAGGGATCTCTTGAGTATGGTGTGGTTCAGGCAGCAAGTATGGAAAGGTTAATGTTTGCTTTTTGACTTAACATTTGAGATGTTCTCTTTCATTTCTTGTCAGTGTCCTTTTCAGCACAAAACACGTTAAAAACCATACCTTGAAGAAGTAGTTATAAGAATTTGTATGGTTGCTGATTAATAATGCTATTTTTAATAGTAATATAAGATATTTTTGGAGAATGAATAGGGTACTTGAGCCTGTGGCATGTTTGAAGGATTCTTATTTTATTTCTTTTTTTAACAAACTGTCCTAAGAAACTTGGAAGACAAAGCTATTTAACAGTTCCTTCCCTCAGCCAAATGAGAATAAAACATTTTATGTATGAAGCGAGATCGTACAACATTAAGCTTTCCATCTAAATAAATTTTGAAGTTGTTCTAGTTGTTGGGTACTTGCAGAATGTCTTGCAGGTGCTGAAGTATCAGTACGAGACCCACCAGCTCCCGATGTAGTACTCTGAGCCTACCATGCCCCTGACAGCGGGGGCAAGGACATTGTGGAGTGGCCCAAGAGATATCTTTGAAGCTGTTGTAGGTAGGAGGGGGAGGAAGAGGCAAGGTAGTCAGTCCCCTAGGATCTTTCTTAGGGTGGGGGACAAACAGCGATGATCTCCATCTCCTGACCTCACTGTCCCTGATACCCGGAGCCTGCAGGTATCCAAAGCATCAGGATTTTCTGTCCCTCAGTCAGCCTCTTCTGATGTTCTAGCTCTCAGAGAACTCCTTTTCCAGTAGCGTCTTCTAACTCCAGTTACCTACAGCCCTACTTATTCAACTTCTGCCCCTCCTCTCAGTTTGACTTAAATCTCTTGCACCTCCTTCCTCTTTGCCCAAACCAAGAGGATCGTACTTCTAAACTCTCTTCTGCCTCAGACCACTAAACTGCTCTGCTGCTCTTCTCCCCAGTTTTTCCTGTTGCTTTCTCTGACTGTTGACAGCCTGCTGGGGTGAAGCCTTCTCACTGGGAATGGCAGCTGGCTACCTCTGCCCTCCCACCTGGCTTCTTGTTGTTGTTGTTTTTTTCTTTTTTTTTTTTTTTTTAATATATATATTGATTTTTCTTCTGGTAGAAGTAAACCAAAGGGACTCAAGAGACGCACTCCATTTAGCAAAAAGCCTGCTTATTGGAACTTTGCCAGAAAGCGCCACGTAGCTGGGGAAAGCAAGAGGATTAGTAATTCGAGAAAAGTCATAACTGCTGTGGCTGATGATTATTTTTTGACATTTGCTTTTTATGTTTGAAATAAAATCAAGTTAGCAAATTAAACTGCAGCCTATGAAGCTATATGTTAATTGTTCTGGCTGCCTGAAAGTTACATGCTGGTACCTGTGGTGAGAAGAGTGCTTTGGCATATGACTGAGCAGAAGGAGCTGTTCTGCTGCATTACTAATGTATTAGCAATGAATGAATCAGAAAATTGTGAAGTTCTATTTCTGAGCTGAAATTTTGTCCCCAGTGACAGCGCTCTAAAATTTGAGTTTAAGATGAGGAAGCTATGTTAACGTTCTTCAGGTGACTGTAGATAAAGTTTGTAGGATTTCTTGAAAAACAGAAAACCTTGGACTGGATCAAGATGATGTTCCACAGCCTGCTGATGCCATCTGCATTCCTGAAATCCAGGACTTTAAAAGCCAGCTTGTAATGGGCATCCAGGACTGAGGGGGGCAGAACACAAACTGTTGTCAGTGGTTTCAGAACTATTTGCACAGTTTGAGGGGAATGTTGGAAATGAGTAGTTTTGGATTTTACTCTGTGAGGGACAGTATTCTCTAGGTCTTACAAACACGACATCACGCGTTCCAATTAAAAGACACTATGCTGTAAGTCAAGCTTGGATTTATTTTATTGGTGTCTCGGTGTTGTTCACAAATTGTGTTGAATTTTACTTATCCTTATAACAAATTACTCTGCCTTCTTTTAAACTTTAGGAATGAAAGGCTGCGCTTAATAATTACAGCTTTGATTTGTACAGAATTGCTGTTCAGGGAAAGATTCCTGTGGTTCTGAGCAACACCTCCTCATGTGAACAGACTCTCCATGTCTGTTAAAATAATATGTGCTCATGAAAATATAAATTTCCATAGAGATGTGAGCTCTAATATGCAACTAAATAATATAGTTGCAAGTTAATGGTTTGGTTTCCTGAGCATTAAATAAATGACAGGGAAGCAAACGTAAAGACCAGGTATGAGAAGAGGTATGAGTTTACGTGAAACATGAACAACATATTTAGTTTAACTTCTGTGAAAGATTAAGAGTAGGATATGCTTTAGAACTTCTCTGACTTTGTCATTATGTATTTGTTTTGGATTACTTAGTGAAAATAGTGAACACGATAGTATTTTGAAAATACCTGGCATTTATATTTTTTCCATATTAGCAGTTGATTAACAGTTGATCCCTGTCCCCCCCCCCCCTTGCCACTCCGATGTTTTTCCTGCTTTCCTGCTCTTTCCATAGCTGTGTAGCTCATGAAATAAGTGTTTTTCTTGTTTTCCTCCTTACTATTTGAACTGGCTTCAAAGCTAAATCTTTCCTCAGAGTTTTGCCTGATTAGGGAATAGACATTCTGGTTTAGAAGAACTCTGCATATAGTTTAGTGTCTTCTGCAGTAAGAAATGGATTTTGCCCGTTTCAAACTATTTCACTTCAGAAATTAACAGTGTTAAGGATGTGGTGGTATTGATGGTTTTTCTGTTTTACAGTGGGCCATTCAGAAAACTTGAGATATGGAAAATATAGTCTCATAGTGTACTTCTGATTTCTGGTATGTGTTGTTATGAACCTTTCAAAGGGGAGGTTAGCTCCTAGTGTCTCATGAGTTTCTGTGTTGCTAATATAATTGGTGAACCAATGACCCTTAGAATATGCAGCAGACACCCTAGCTTGCAGCTTACAGCATTTCATTATAATTAAGGAAATGCTTAAGTAGCTTTAGGAAACTGCCCTTCTTCTTATCTGGCTATATTAACAATACTTGAAGTATTATTACTAGCAATAACATTGAAACAAAGTTCAAATACAGTATGTGCTTCCAGTTATTGTGTACTGAGTATTGACTACTGGTAGTTTACATTGGTTTTCCCAAGATGTCTATCTGAACTGTTCAGATTCGCCCTTAAAATTAAAACTATAGTCATCCAGAATGAAAAATTAGGGGACTCACTAAAATTGAGGTAACACATATGTTAGTATTCCTTCTACAGTCTAGCTGAATTTTGACATTTCCAGTATTTATTTTAAATAAATTTTATTTCCAGAATATGCTTTTTTATAATCTAGCAAGTAAAGCAAAACAAATGAATTTGTTAGAACTCAGCTAATCTGATATTGAGATGCGTGCAACCTTGAAAGTTTACTGCCAAATTAAGTTGTGTTTTTCAACAGGCTCTTTTCAATTATTTGGCTCAGACTTAAGGTGTACTGTAAAGCAGAAATGATTCATACACGTCAGCTTGCAGCTTCGATGTACCATGGTTTAAGAGAGAACCACAATTTGAACATTATTTGCTTTAGTAAATATGTGTTGGGTAGGAAAATAGTGCTTTGTGCATTTAATGTGTATGATTCAGAATGATTAAGCTTGTCTGTTGCTTTCCAAACTCTTAAGCCTAGGCGGCAGATTCTGAACCAGGTTGCATGTCACCAAGGTCTTCAGTCAATCACACAATCTTTGACAATTTGAATAGGATTTGATACCAAAATGACTAGTAAAGTTTTCGTGATTTGCTGCAAACAAGAAATACAGCTTTTCTGGAAGGTGGAGTAGGCACATTTTGAAGTTGCTTAATGTTGAAGACAGTGAAGTAAGTCAGCTTTGCAGTATTTGCACCAAAAGAAAACCAACACACCTGGATGGGACAGTTTCTGATTTTTTTTTCTTTTCTATTTTTAATAGTTAAGATGTTGCTTTTACTTTTAATGATCCTTTAAAAATTGGGTCACAATGTTTAATGACATTTCTTTTAAAATCTGTGCAATTCTGCAAGTTGAGATTAATGAGCCATTCTTAACTCAACTACAGAACTGGATATTTAGGACAACTGTATGTGCCAGGCTCATAGGTTTTCTACCTTTACCACTATTGCCCCAATGATTTTCATGCCCCCTTTCCGAGTTGCTGTCTACTGCAGAGCTCCTTGTTTAAGCAGTTAGGTACTTTTACTCTTGTATTTGGGGATAACAAACAAACAAAAACACACCACTGCTGATTGATGATGCTGTATGCTTCCTGTCCTGATACCTGCTTTGTTTTGCTACTGTTACTGATTTCCGTGTCCCTTAAGATAGGAAATATGATTAGAAGTCTGGTGGGTCAGAGGGAGGAGACAGGCGAGTGCTGCCTCTCTTCTTGCATTGAACACAAGGAACAATCTTGCTTCTTCTCCAGCAGTCTTACCGTGATCCAATGTAAGGAACCTATAAAATGATCAACAATATTATAATATTCAGCAGTACTATTTTTAATAAAGCTGTCTTGGAATTTGTAGAATAAGTTGTTTTTGAGGTGTTGCAGTAAAACAGAGTGAAAAGATAAAATATGTTTCTCTTTTTCTCGCATGTTGTTCAGTTCACCTCAGATTTGACTGAAAACAAAAAGGGGAGGCAGAAGAAAATCACTTCTAGAATAGACATGTAAATAAATAATAATAATAAAAAAAAGCAACCTAGAGTAAAAATGGTTTCATAATGGAAAAAGACAGAACTATTTCTGGTCTCAGTGGCCCTGTTCTGTATATTATATGCCAGTGTGTGACACATAATTAATAATTTGCATGAAAAGAGAGCAACTGGAACAAATTGTGAAGTGTCGGTAGTCCTTTCAGCTCCAGATTTGTGAGGAGTGTTTGTCCCCATACCGTTGGGTTTTACGTAATTGATGTTAATGCTCTTGAACTTGTTATGCCACGCTGTGATGCACAGCTCTGAAAGGCTGGGCTGGGGAGAGCTCCTGCAGATGGGTTGCTGCCTCCAGGGCCTTCCCAGCCCTTGCTGGGGGCATTCGTGCCAGGGGCTGGCAGGCAGGCCCTCACTGACGGAGAGTGGCTGGTGGTTCTTGGCCAGGATGGGGGACAGGAGTTGTGACCCTGCCTGCAGAGCTGGCCGTCAGTAAGATTTGCTTAATCTGTGTCAAAAAAGTTGTTCCTGTCCCACCGAGCTGTACACGGTAAAGCAAAGAGGAGTCCTGAAATATGAACTCATTTGATTTTGTAAGAGAGGAGTGTGTCAAAGCTCAATGAATACATTTCATGCCCAACAAAGTTATTTCTTGCACTGCATTGCTGACATCCGTGGTTGAATTACAAGTGTTTCTGGGGTGTACAATGATGCAACTACTCTTGAGACATTAACAGCCATGCAGGGCTCAAGTAACTTGTATAAAGTATTACTAGTCAATGTAACAGTTTGATTGCGTCTACAGATGAGGTGAAAAGAAGCATTACACAGTAGGATGTGAATATAATTTTACACTGCAGGTCATTAGAAAAAAAAATGTTGAGAAAAGTGTCACTGCAACAACTCTCTTGTTTCTTACAAGAAAGTGAAGTGTGTTAAGCCCTTAAGCCGCAAGGTGCACCTTTCAAAGAGAGAATACCAGTTTGATAGAGTATGGGAGCTCTTATGCTTTTAAGGTAAATTCTTAGGTGACTGGTCTTTTTTTCTGGTGGGTGCTTCTTAGGGACTGTCTTTTCCTCCCATTTTACTTCAATAACCGGGATCTGTGTCTGATCATGTAGGTTTGAATTAGACTAGGGCAGCCACAGAGCTGCCAGGTTCCTGAGTCCAAAATAGTGCAACGCTTCTGTGTGTGTGCCTAGAACCACTGAAGTTTATCCTGCAGTTTTCAGTACTCTGGAAAACAACGAGTGGCTCTGTTTAGTAGAGCTAAATAAGGTTTCTGTCATTCTTAGCAATTATTTGCATTGTGGAAAGGTACTGAAAACCCATTTGAACATGAGTGAGGGTTCTTCTGATACCAGCTTTTTTTTTTTCCAGTCTTTATGGAGGGATATTGGGATACAGATTAAGAACAGTTCTAGATAACTATTGTTGGGATCACGAATTAATCTATAAAGGTATCCTTTTTTTTTTTTTTTTTTTTTTTTGAAGCTGTTTCAGAAATACAGCAGAGCTTGTTTATTATTACATAGTAAAAGCAGATTGACATTTGGTGTTAGGTACTCAAAGCACTTTAAAAGTTATTACAAGTTCA
Source organism: Aythya ferina (assembly GCF_964211825.1). Classification (NCBI taxonomy): domain Eukaryota; kingdom Metazoa; phylum Chordata; class Aves; order Anseriformes; family Anatidae; genus Aythya; species Aythya ferina. The sequence continues at coordinate 16,554,050 of NC_140307.1, read as the reverse complement.
TTAAATTTTGCAGCATTACAGTGCCTTAGCAGAGAACTGTCTTAATTTGCAGAGAGCCTGAAGCATGGGAAGGTGAGGTGACCTAGTTCAGTGACAAAGGTTTTTGCTTTTCAGAAAGGGAAAGCCTACTAATTGGGGAAAAAATAAGTCCTTTACATCTTTTCTTTTGTATTTTCTCCCTTTGATACTGTCTTGTCTTTTCTTCATGTCGTTAGACCATCCAGTAGTTTAAGTGATGCCTTTAGTTATTAATTGTCTCACTGCTTTAACCCTATGTAGAAGGGTATATAGCATTATAGTATGTGATACAGGTTTTGCCAGTGCAAAGTCACAACAAAGTTTCATGCTGTGTGTTGTTGCAGAGAATCTCTGCTGTCTGAGAACACTTTCACAGAGAGCAGAAAGAAAATTGTGAAGAAAGTGGGATGAGAAGATACAGGCAAAAGTTCCTGTGAATGCTGAAATTCAAAAATGGCTGAGAATACGTTTTTTCTACCTTGGGAAACAAAAATAGTGTCATTCTAGAAGAGTTTTTTTTTGTTTGTTTTGTTTTGTTTTTGTTTTTTTTTTAACTAGAATTTATTGAGAGTTGCTAAAACTAAAAAGGTTCTTCCCATTCTCCCCTCTCCCTGACCGACATTAGTAGTGACTGAATACTGGGTATCATTGTCTTCTGTTCCCAACAGCCCTGTGATATTTTTAATTTTCAGTTTCTGCTGCTTCTTTAAGGAGTAATTCATGAAACAGAAGCTGTGATTAATTGAAGGTATCTATACCATCTTCGAGGTGAAATTGAATTTCAATTACAATTCCCTGTTTCTGTGTATCCCAGCTCTCCTTAAAAAAATCTCTCTCCAAAATCTTTTTGGCAAAAATGTATTTTGTGTGGTCATTGACACACTGTTCTTGTTACCTGGGGATATCTGGCAGCAATGACTGACAAATACAGCGTTTGCTCGGCTGGCTCAGGGTAGCAGGGCTCTCAGCCCCAACAGGTGCTGTCCATCCTCAGCAGCAGCTCAACCACCTGCAAGTGGTGCTAGTGGCCGGGCAATGGAAGGAGCTTTGAGAGTAGCTGTGCACTGTTGAGGTGTGTTATATTTCTTAATGGTCTACCAGCACTCAGTCAGGTGCTTCATCAATCCTGACCTCTCCCAGGTCTAGTGTGTTGACACAATCTTACTTGTGTTGTGGTTATTTGTTCATCACAGCTGTCTTACATTCAGACCAATTTAACACTTGTCAGCTCTGCAAAATGTGTTTCCCTAAGACTTCCCACAGATGCCCAAGTATGCACACGCACCAGCGTGCTGTGTTGAGGCTCATTTGTTGGAGTTGCCAGTAGCCTCGTTTTTGTACTCTTTTAAAGATAAGAGCTGGAGGAGTTATTTTTTCTAAACTTGATTTACAGATTGTTCAACAGTTGTTACATTTCATTATGTCTGCACTGAGATAATTTCCCTGTGACCTAGTCATTATGCTGCCTAAATAAAGATGAGGTTTACAGGAAAAATCTCTCTCAATCTCAAGTACATTGCACAAGCTACTAGTTTTGTCTCACAGGTGTTAGCAAGTTCCTGTTTCAGCTGGGATCTCTGCTCTCCTTTCTACAGTTTTCTTTTTACTCAGAACTATAAAAGTAGTTATATATAACTTGGCATAAATTAAGTGACAACTTTTTGATGAGATGATGAAATTCATTTTAGTCAAGTGTACCTAAATGTACAATGTCCTCAATCTGCAGTGGTCTTGTGTGCTTCTCCTCTGTATTGACACTTATATTAACGCATGCACTGGATTTTACTCTAAAATTAAACTCCAAACAGAAATCTACATAGCCAGAGAAACATCTAGGTGATGTATTTTATATGTTTGACATTCTTCTTAATCTACTTCCGTGTTCAGAATTTGCTCCCACTTCTGAATTCTTCTATTTGTAGATTTGATTCTGGTTTATTTATTTATTCATTTATTTGGTGCAGTCGTATTTTCCTTAGAGGTATTAGTCAGGTTCTTTGTTTTGGTGTTTGTCTTCATTATGAAAAGAATATTGTTGTTGTGGATGAGTTCTCATTCAACCTTGCTGCTGTTATTTGTGTTCCCTAGAGAAAAAGACTTGTGAAAGATTCATTCTGTTGAGAATACCAAGTAACCCTAATAACAGTCTAACAAAAGATTGCTTTTTCCATTCTTAGAGGTTGCATAAAATACATAAAAGCCTTATTTTTCTTAATGTGATAGCTGGGATATGTTTTTTTTGGTTTTTTGTTTTTTTTTTTTTTTAAATGTTTTTTAAGACAATTTCCAGCAGGTGTGATTTACAAGTGATAATGTTTCTTGAATATGTCGATGACTTGCAAGTTGACCTAATTTTCTTGTAATGTTACGTTGAAATCTCAGATGTCTTAGGGACTTTTTGTAGTTGGATATTATGATTAAGAAATTTCTGATTCAAATGTAATGATATTGCTAGTTCTTACTGAAAATGAGAATGAAATACTGAGATTCTTGGGACGTGCTGGGGAATTAGGACTCCAGCTGATGTGGATTTGAGGGATACTAGAGATCAATATTTCTAAATTGTTGGATTCTCTTAAAGGATTCCCTTTGCTTTTTTAAGGAAGTCTTCTCAAAATTATTGAACAAATACTAATCAATATCCATTATGGAATATCAAATTAATATACAAAAAGGGAATTGTAATAAAATGTTCTATGGCGTAATGGTTTTGGCATCTTTTCCTTTAGATAGAATGGTACAGTTATAACTACATCTGTTACTCGTTGATACTTGTGTAATCTGAACTTCTATACATTAAAGCTTATTCATCTTTGACTTATTATTTTCCTTTTGATGTGTGAATAAATTGAAGGAAATTATCTAAAGTAGAGGAAACTATCCTTTTGTTTAATGAATTGTTATCCCTTATCCCTTTGTGAGATAACATTTTGATAGTTTTATTCACACTGAAGACATCACTGAAGTTTTCCTTCTATATTCTTGAAGCGAGAAAGGCACTGACATAAAACAGAAACCTCATTTGTTTGTGTATTTGTGTAGAGTTATTTGCAACTTCAAATCAATTCATGCTTCACTTAGTTCAAGAGGGAAATGTTTATGGTTTTATTTCATAGCAGCATAAGAGAGAAGGCAGTTAAGGAATGATTGCAAGGAAAATGGAAAGACGAACATTGTTCTGTACGTCCTGGGCACGCTCGTTTTATTCCATCCTTGGTGGCAGTGCAGCAAGGTCTTTTCAAATTGAAAGCCAGACTGAAAGCACGGAACATTTATTCATACTAGTAGTTCTCACAGAAGTCTGTCAGATAAAACACTCTTGAATTTGGTCTTGGGAAAAGTTAAGATTAGCTTTCCCTAAAGAAAAACTCAGTTCTTACCTTTGGCTAGATTTTAATTGAATTATGAAGTTAAACAAACTGATATCCGAAGTGAGTTGTTGCGGTTATCCATTACCCAAGTAAATGATCTTGGTTTTTTTATTTACAGATTTAGAAAGACTTTCTAAAAGTAGTATTATACTGTCGCCATTAGTGGCAAAATATCATTAGTGAGCATTCAAACTTACTTTGTCATCAAGAAATGATGTTCTTAAAATTTAGCAAAACACTAATGTAGCATAATTACCAGTGTTAAAGAAGCTATGTCAACTGGCAGAATGTATTGGAACATTTGGAAGTAATATTGGCAGTGATAATGTCTTCTGATGGTCTTTATAAGCACAGTGACATGAAAAAGGTCAATATTCAACTGTTTTCCTGACTGTGAATCTGTCAATTTGTATTTTGTAATAGCGTGTACAACTTTGAAGTAAAAAAATACATAAAATTAAGTATTAGTAGCTATTTTTCTGCTGTTCTACTGTGTTGTTTCACAACAGATTTCTTAAGAGCATGTGAGTTTTATAGATACTGAATTCTGTAGTCTTTTTTTAGTAAAAAGACTTTAAAAAAAATCTTTTTGGATACTAAATTGTTTCATTGTTTGTCCTCTTAAAAATTGGGAAAATCAGTGAAATCCATTCAGCGCCTACCTGAATTAGATTTAAAAATGAAGTGTGTAGGTATAGACTCCATCACAGCTGGTATAGAAGTATGCCCACACGAATACAGCATAGCCTTTGTTGTCAGTTGGACTTCCAAATTTCATGTATGTCTTCACTTCTAGGTTTTGCCAGTAGCCATAATGCCCAGCTCACTGTAACCTTCCCTTCAAGTAACAAAAGCCCGTGTAGGTTTTTCATTTCTGTGTGGAATGCTGTTAAATGTACCTTGCAGTCAAGTATTTGAGCAGCACCGCGACTGCTTCTCTGCCATCCAGTTCCTGTGGGTTCTTTCATCTGATGTCCGGTATGTTTTCATGTCTACTTCCCAGAGCCACTGTTGTGTCCCAGTAGGTGAAAACACCTGGGGCTGCAGGGAACCTGACACGTGGACGTGCATGTCCCTGCAGATGGGTTGTAGGCACGGACCGGTGTTAGATTTTGCTAGAGCACGTGAGAGAGAGGGAAAGTATTAACTCTAGATTTCAAATCTAATTTGTGTGTGTGTTATCTTAGGTGTATAAAGCCTGTTTTGAGCTGGAATCTGTTGGCCACCTATGTATGAAAACGCTTACTGCAATGTAAGCTGGGAAAGTGATTGGAAATCTGCATTCTGCCTAGTAAGCTTGGACTGTTTGCTTTGTCTTTTTGTCTATGAGAATTAGTAGTGGTTTAGATGCTTTTTTGCCATGTCTTATTTTCCAAAATCTAGGAGTGGAAGAGAAATAGAATAGACTCGAAAACACTGTAGTCTCTGTTCTTGTGGCTTTTATGTTTTTCAATACCATTTTGATTTTCTGACTACCGTGTTTATCACTGTAGTATTTTCTCTCTCTAGTCTTGTCCTTCCTACCAGCTTGCTTGATACTTACATTGATTTTCTCTTTATTTTATTTTTTGAACAAACAGATAAAACCCCCAATCTTTCTGCTAATTTTGTGTTTAGATGATTGCCACAGTTCTGCTTTTGCCCTGTTGTATTTTCTGAAATACAATATAGGGTGTAATGTGTGTTACAAATTATCTTGCAGAGAATCTTTTCCTAGTTAAGATATCATTATCTGATATACCCCCCTATCTGAGTTCTCCTTGAAACGCTACACACAGGTCATGTTCCTAAAAATCAATAGCAATAACTTGGGAGCCTTAGTACCCCAGTGCTTCATTAACAGCACCTGGGGTACTAAGGCTGACACTCTTCACATTAGCTATCAGCAAGGAGATTGAGATTAGCCCAGCACCTAAATTTCATTTACTGGTTCAACAGCAAGTTTCAGTGTGGTCCTCAGTGTGTTTGATACTGCTGCAAAATGTGGTTTTATCTGTTCTGTGCTATTGATACTTCCTGACTTTGTCAGGCCGTTGTTGTCAGTGCTTTCCTGTCACCTTTATCACCGTGTACAACGAAAAGCTGCTGCCCAGAGCAGCATGTGAAGAGGTCTGTCTCTGGTGACATTCTGCAGCTTAGAAGTAGAATGATCACTTCTCAGGTGGTAACATAGCTAATCCACGTAGTTAGTGTGGATAGTTCATGTTTCCTCTGTGGTGTTGGAAGATGCTTTTAGAGACAGATGTTACATGCCAAGTCACCACCCTGTCTCCTGAAATGCCATCCCGTTACGTTTCAGTTTTGGAGAGCTGATTTTTCAAAAGCACCTGCTTTAGGAGGAGTATAAATGCCCAAGTTACTCTGAAGTGTACGTTAAGGTTCTCTGAGTCTTGTTGAAAATCCAGGGATTTTATGTTCATGCCTTGGCTGATTCTTTTTGGATGCTGTGTGTGTACAATTTGATAGTGCTAAAATGTTTGCACAGAGGTGGTAGTCAGCCTGTATTGTTTTCATTGTAGTCTGTCTTAATGAATAAAAATATTTCAAGACAACTGAAGTAGGGACATATTTCTTTTTTGAAAGTTGGTGCATGACTCTTCTGTTGAGTCTGTGGTCAGCCAGGCTGCAGTAACACAAGCGTCATGAGTGTGGGAATCATACTGGAATGGTAATTTCAAAGCTGCTTTGTAATTTATTTTTGCAGGGAATCAGAGGCAGATAGAACAAACTGAACAGGCTCTGCCAGTCCTTGTAATATCATTGAGTTCAGTGTACTGCATACTCATTCTTTTGTTTACTACTTGTCCTGTGAAATTTGTTAGAATGAAGGCATTGGGTAGTGTGCGATGAAGTTGGAAGATGGTCACATTTTACCTTAATCCATTTAATGTTCTATGAAGTTACTGTAATTTCTCAGGAGATACATAAGAAGGTGGTTTAAAATATGTCACTGAGTGCTCAAGAGAGTAAAACAAGTTGCGTTGCTAGAACAGGGAACTGAAAAAAAATTGTAATGGAGGCATCTTAATCTAGGCCTGACTTAAATCAGTTCTCTGAATCACTAGCATGGTGGTACAGGTGCTGCTTCACCAAGATATGTGAGGGTCGGGGAGGGGACAGCATTGTAGGAGCTCTTGATTTCATTGTGATTATGGTGCATACACAGTAAGAATTTTCTTTCCTCAGAACTGATTGCCCTTCTGAGTAAGATGCACAAGAATTCATTTGCATGGCTTAAATAATCTGAATTCAAGTGGGTTTTATGTTTTATTTTTATTTCGGCGAGAATGTAATGCTAATCAGCCTAATGTCCATGCTACGTGACTGGCTGTACTGTGTGAAATTCATTTAAACTGCAGTTTTTGGTCACAGTGGTAGATCGACCACTAAAGGCCGTGCAAAATGCTAGTTTATCTGTAATTCTTATTAAGAAAGCATGCTTACTGTTGTAATATGATTCACTTTTTCTGGGTTTTTGCTTCTTCCATCAGTGGCAATACAGATGTAACTTGTATAGCATAGCTTTTATTTGCACATTAATAATGCAGTACGGAACTGCAGTTTCTGCAGGTCTGAGTTTTCTTCCAGTGTAGAATGATTCCCGAACTCCTGGGAACAAACACTCAGAAGGAAATGTTGGAGTCTAGAGGTAATGTAAAAATGCATGATTACTTGTTTAAGACTAGAGGATGTTTTCCCTCTTAATCTTAGCATTATATTTAATAGAAGGCCTGCCCCTAGAGTCAGGTTCGAATAAACATTTGGACTCCCAGGACTTAATTTTTCAGTGGAGAAAGAGCTTCATAAAGTAAGCAAGAGGGAGTTGTGGCTGAATGGACGCTTGCAGCATAAATCTCAATAGTCAGTTTGCCAGGGTGTCAAAACCAACATACTTTGAGGAGAGTGGTGCCATGCAGGTGGCTGTGCAAAGCTGTGAAAAGTTGAGCAGGCTTAGCATTTGCATCTAGTTTTGAGTTATTTTAGACTAATTTTTTTTCTAAACCAGGGATGTGCTTGAGAACCTTCTCATTGAGTTGTCTTTTGGAAGGCTGTGAAGCATAAAATAGCATAAGCTTCTGGGTGATTAAATAATGCTAGAGGGCAGACCACGATCTGGTGAATGGGACTGCATGAGGTGAGGTCTCTTCTGAAGCTTGGTGTTTAATCCCTGCTTTATTTCCAAAATCAAGGTAGAAAAGGAGTTTGAACTTGATCTGGCTTGGCTTCATTGCCACTGCTGTGCGAGAAGAATTTAAGTCCCTAATGATGCAGAGCCCAAGTCTTTTGACATTCTTTATGATTAATCACAAATTGCTGCTCAACTGAGTGTGGTGCTAGGCATCAGTAATCCATCTGAATCTGTTACAGAATTAAAGTATCTGTTATTTTAGTACCTCTGTTGTATTTTTGGGATTCTCCCTTGCTCCACTCTCCTCTTCCCCCCCCCCCCCCCCCCCACACACACACTCACATGTAAAATGGCTCTGGGTTTTGATTTTAGAAGTAGGGGTGTGCTTTGTTCAGTGCTTTGGCTAGAATTGCCCAAGTAATCCATTTAATGATAATCACTGGAAGAGTGTATTGCATGCTGCCGAAACGTAGGCTTCTTAGATGTCAGCCAGCAACACATATCAGAGCTGGACCTTGATTAGAGGGTTTATAGCTTGTTGCCAGTGGTTTTCTAACTCTTGCTTAACGTTTGGGTTGAGTTTGGGGGGCACGTCGTGTCAGATTTCACCAGTAACCAACAAAACTTCTGCCAAGTAGTTCTGGAGTTTTGAGCTCCAAGTCGCTGTCAGCACGCCACCAAACAGCACAGTGCAGAAACAGCTCCTCTCTGTCAGCGAGATCTCTCCAGTGATGTCTCCTCTGTGGCCTGGGTGGCTTTCATTACAAAATGGAGTGTCACCAAAAGCTCTCTTTTCTTGTGGTTGCCCTGTAGCTCTTCACTGGTGCTTTGTTTGTGCTGTTGGAGCGTTAGGCTGTTTGCTGCTTCCAAGTCCATTGTTGCTTCTTTCTGAGAAAATTTGAAATAGCTTTTCAAAAAAAAAAACACACAGTCACAAGGATTGTCACACAGTACACATCCTGTGCTTTGTATCCAGCATGTCAGAATCATGGATTTTACATCTTAAACAGTTACTTTATACTACTCTATTCTTAATTATAATTTAGAGCATTAGTTCTAAATGCATTACATTCTTCCCCAGTCTGCCTGCCAGTCAGCATGTTTTTGTGCACCATTTGCCACTGATGGGCCGTGTCTGTGTGTCCGGAGGAGCTGCGGTATGTCCTGCTGCCTGGCCTAGGCCTAGGGGGTGACTGCACTGTAAGTTTCTGCTGGCAGGTGCACCTGAAGTCCTGTTCTGTGGCATCCAGGATGGGGAGAACTAGGTGCTGAAGTGTGTCCTGACCCTGTCTGAGGAGAAAGCTGGTTGAAATAGGGTCTGGTTTGGGAGCAGGTTCGATGGAATTTCAATAGAAACTTTGTTTGCTGTGCCTTCAGAAAAAAAAATAAAAGGAGAGATTCTGTGGGTAGATGTTTGAGCTAAAGCACTGAGTCTAGTGTTTATTTTGCTGTACTGCTTCATAAGAGATGAGGGCTTCAAATGACACAAAACCTTTAGCTGATTTTTTCTGATAATTTCTAGAATGAGTTATGCTGTCACCGGTGCAGGTCTCTGAATTAAACTGTCACCAGTGCAGTCTCTGTTCAATCTGGCAGAAGCTTTTTGTGGTCTTTACCTCAGCATTGCTGTGCCAAGTCTGCAGCGTGAATTCACCCCACACCTTGGCGCATTACAGTAACGGGGTGGGAAGTGTACAGAAAAAAAGGGGAAGCCTGAACTACTGACCAGTTGCACTCAACCAGTTTAAATGTGAATGTCTCATTTCAAGAACAGCTAAGTTTGCCCCTTCTTCTTCAGTAGATTTGGAAGAAACAATCGAGTTATCTGTGCAATTGTGCCTGAGAATGTATGTATCACTCCCTTAGAGATAAGGCTTTTATTAATAAATCTCTTAGTTAAAGGTTATCAATAAAGATTGTGATTTGCATGTATATGCGTGTAGATTATAAACGTGTCAATGGGTTTGCATATCAGAAATATAGAGGTCGTTACAATGCTGCAAAGGAGGGCATCTCAATGGAATACGCTGAGTACGTTGTGTTTCTGGTTCCTGCCCACATATTTGTATATGTGCATATACAGAGGAGGGAGGAATAAAAAGTAGAAGAGGAAAATGAGGAACTGTTTTCAGTGAGGCCTCTTTGAAGAGGACAATGAAATAAACCTTCAGGTTGGGGTCGGTGTGTTTCAGGAGACACTTGTGTGGAGTGCCAGACAGAGGAGGGGCTCGGCAGCTCCCGAGTGGTTTGAGGTGGGACCAGATGGCAAGAAGAGTTAGGGTTTGAGCTTGAGATGAGGGCAGGGTTACTCCATTTCCAAAAACTACTCTAGAAAGCAAGAGGTAAATAAATAACACACTTTCTCACAAATATTTTCCTGCTATGGGAGTGTGTGTTTGTAGCAGGAATATGCAACACTGGTGTTGGTTGAGATCTGCAGTTAGTTGATTTCCTGCCCCTGTGAAATTTGCTGTAGCTTTTGTAAAATGCATGAAGTTAGTTTGGAGCAGAGAGGCGACCTTACTGCACTTAGATCCAGAGACAAAAATAATTAAAAAAAACACAAAAATAAGATATATAGTAGCACTTTGTTTTTTTTAATGGAACAGAGATCTTCTCAAGGTGAGAGATGAGTTGACTGGTGGTTCTTGCTAGCTGTTCAGTTTGTGTAATTAGCCTGTAGTAGGTTGGTAATATTGGAGAAAAAAAAAAAAAAAAAAAAAAAAGATTTTTAGCTGGCTTCAGGGAAAGTATGCACATTTGTATCTTTAAATCCTCCCATGTTGCAATTGATTCTCTGTTACTTTGCCAGGGAAGAAGACGTAAATGTGTTGTTGCTGGCTGCCATATAAAGCATTTATTTGCCTTTCTGTATTTTGTTTAACAGCTTAACCTTGAAGCGCATGTTATGAGTTTTTGATACTCAAAAAGACTTCCTATTGTTAATATATAATATCATTAAGTAGCAATTAAAATTCTTCCTTTTAAAACAGAAACTTTAAATCCAAATGAGAGGAAACGTTAGACTTCAGATATTACTGTTAATTTGCAAGGTGAGTATAAATTAACTTGATTATATTTTCTAGAATTGCATTATCCTTTGAGACAAATAACTGGAAAATTTACCAGGTAGTCATATAATGTCAGAGACATGGAATCTGTCTTTACAATCCTTGGGATGTCAAGGTGTTTGGGAGGCATCTATCCATCATGATAATAAACGTGTGCTTGTACCAATGCATCCATTCATTCTCTCTTGTTGTTTTGTTTGTTTCTGGTTGGTTGTTTTAGTTGATGTGGTACCTTTTTGTGGTAATGTGGTCATTAGCAGTGTCATGGGTATGGATGCCTTGGAAAGGTGATAGCTGCTGTAGTGTATACAGTTTTCATTGAGAATGTGACACGTGTGTAGGCTTGGGATGGAGATGGTGTGTATCCATTATGACCATTTAATATTTGCTCTGTCCTTTTCTATCTCTAATTTGAGTCTATGCATCCTTAACTTGTTGTTGTTATCCCTGGAAGCGTGGACCTGTGGCTAATCACGCTTATTAGAGTGCAAGGCTTATTCCTTTTTGATTAACCTTTCTCTGTGCACCCTTGTGGCAATGTAGTTAGGAATATAGGTCCACATGATGTACAGAACCAGAGCGCTGGAGATTGCTGTGTACTAGAGATATGCAGAAGCACTTTTGTCTGTGTTTGGCAGCTTTTCGGGGTTTGAGGCGAAGAAAATACTGTTATTCTTGATGTTTAGATTGCTTTACAATGCACCGCAGGTTTCATCCCTTGAGGAATTGTGTCAGTAATTGAAAGAGCCATCGTCTCATTTCACTTATCTAAAGCAATCTCAGTCTTCATTTTTATAATTATTGGAAGAGCCCAGCAGCAAAAATGTGATTAGTGATTTCCTAATGCTACGAGAAAACAACGTTTCTAGAATAATATTCTGTATTGAGTCAATGATACAAGTCAAGATTGGTGTGAAAACAGATTAGGAAAATGTCTAAAGAAATTTATCACAATATTTTTCTTTGACACAGCAACATAGTGGATGTCATAGCTGTGTTTGGTAACTGAGACCTAAAATGAAAAATCAGGAAGTGAAGCCCTCATAGCTGGGTAATACTGTTGCCCGTGTAATGGAAAAAAACACAGAATCTTTTGTTACTGGAGTGGAGTTCACATTCTCAGATCCTGAAGAAATTTAACTACAATGCAATTACAAGGAATTTAAAACCTACCAGTATATTTAGAAAGTATATTCAATAAGTTTTTTTTGAGGGCTTTATTTTCATAGAAATCATTGTAATCTATTGTATGGACTGCACAAAAAGGTCAAGAAAATATTGTACAATACATATATACAGTTACTGGACAAACTGTTTTTAATTTCACTTGTTTCTTTGGTTCACTGCGTTTTAATTAAACTTTGGCTTGCTACCTCAGTAAAAACCCCCCTTCTTCAAAGGATCGATAAGCCATACAAAGTTAATTTGAGCTATGGTAGGGAGTGTATAGACATGTTTCTTCATTTTTGTTGTTCCTAACTAGATAATTTATAAAACAATTAGTTGTTTTCTCATTCATTTTGAACATCACGATGTGTACAGTGACTGGGTATGCAGTAGTGTTGGTGGTGCTGTTACTCAAAGGTAGCAGTGCTCTTTGATTCCTTCACGGTCTGTTCTAGAGGAAAGAGATCGTTCAAGGTCTGTGGGGATCCTCATTTTAATTTTAATGAAGTGTCCAGAACTGATATCGTCTCAAAAGCTTGTAATGCACTCGTTTGCAGTATCTCAATGGATCTTATCCTGAGTTCAAGCTTTTCAGCTGTGAAATGGCGTTTATTGAAATAAGACTTCAGTCCTCTGTTTATTTCAACTTTGTCCATAAAAGACATAATTAACTTGAAAACATAAAAGGTTGATTGCAAACTGCTTAGTTTCCTTTCTTTTAAATATTCTTATGCCAGTTGTTGTCTGTCATACTCATTGTTTACTTTATAGGACATAAAATAATGTCACAGTGTGTTCAGCGGATGTTTAATAAAAATCAGATTAGAATTAAGACTGTATTGTGAGTCATTGAGATATCAGCTCTGTACTTAATATCTTATCTAAATCCCTGTCCATAGCTTTGTAATACAGCTTGCATCTTGTAGTGAAGTTGAGCATAACAGATCTGAACCACTTAGAAGAGTAATAAATATGGAACACATCATTTTGTTCATAAATGGAAAAAAAAAAATACTGCAGAATGTATCTGCGTGCTGCCAGACCTTGTTTTTCTCTGTATGCAGAAGGAAAAAATATCTTTCTGGATAAATCCTTATTCTACAGAAACATTCAGAGTGCATACTGCAGTTTTATGATCATTGTTTGTCAGTCCCATAAATAAACTACAGATGTGATGCATGCAGATTTAATGTGGGTATAGAATATATTTCCCGGGAAAACAAAAATGAAAGGATAAAGCCCACCCTGTAACTTAAAGTGAGAACAAAATTGCATGCTCTTAATGCATTCAGGTAGCTGAGTAAACATATAGGTAATCTTACTGTCCTGTTCATGTGGGCTACCAAGGAATTGTTTCTCAGTCCCATTTCCATGGTAATTAGAATTAGATTGGTTTTAGGCTTGGAGTGGGGAAACGGGACTAAGCTAGGAAGCAGTGTTTGTTAGTCTGGAACATATTGAGTCTTTTTAGAAATTAGCTCAAATCTGCGCTCAAGTTGTTGCTTTTTTGGTTGTTCTTGTTTTACTTCTAGTTATCTTGCAGTACACGGATCTTTTGCTTGTGGGTAGGCTGTCTGGTGGTACTTGTGCTCTTTGTGTTCATTGTACTGTAGTCCTTAAACCAGAGCCATGCCTGGATTTTGGTGAATAACTGCATGTGGAAGAGTGAGTTCACATAACTGCACATGAATAGCTACACTGGCTGTTAAAAAAAAATAAAAATCTTTAGCCTATGACTGATATTTTTTCCCATGTTTTTCATATGTGGTAGCGTGGTATGATTTTTATCAGCACCCACCATTTAGGATGATTTTTTTTGAAAGTCCGTTCCAAAATCACACTGCTCTTCTGTCATGCGTTCTGCAGTTTTGCATGTGTGTGTGTGCGTATAGAAACATGTAGAATTGTTTTCTTCTGATACTTGTTAATACATTTCCGCTGCCCTCATCCCAAGAATTTCTTTCACCCTCTTTGTTTTTTCCAGGAATTGAAGTTGAAAATAATGTTTTTGGTAGATTATTTTAGTATGAAAATCCCCTTTTAGCTAATTCCCATGCTGTCACTTTTTTCCCCCTTGTAGCTTGTATTTCACTAACCATAATTTTCCAGTAATAGATTGCAGGAGCTTCAAAGAATATTATTATTATAAGATTTTGTACTCTTGACAGTAATGTGTCACACTTCCGAAGGCTCTGAGTATGCGATATTTGTGACATTACTCACACAACATTTAATACTTGCAACTTGTTAAGCAGTTGTCTACCAATTACCAGGGTTATTGTGGTTTTATAGAAATGTCATCCTTGAAGATATTTCAGTTGTTGATTCTCTCTCTCTGAGGTGCACTTAGACCAATATATATTTGGGGATATCAAGACTTTTTAATTATTCAAGTACAATTGAACTTCACTCTTCTAGGAACGTTTGAGATAGCAAAATTAAACCTCACAGTAATCTGTGCCTGTGGAGGAGAGCTCTGGGAGGTGTGTCAGGGGCTGCAAACACTTCTGAAGAGAACCAGTTGCTGTAGTGCTTTGCAGGCAGAAAGCACTGAATGATACTAATATTGGAAGAGATCGTATTTGCCTCCTTAGGGACAGGCAGTGAATGAGGCAGGCTTACTGCAATGCCCCCTCCGTTTGGCAGCCTTGTACACCTGGCTGCTCATGCTATGCCTGGTTCTGCCTGGCCCACCTTGACGGGTGTTTGTGTAATGTCTTGTTAACAAATTCTAGTGATGGGATTTCTGTAATTATCCCTTCTGCCAAGGTTGAAATGTCTTGAGAATTAGAAAATTCTTGGTGTCCGGCCTAAATCTTCATTAGCACAAATGTAAATCAGTTGAATTTCTTGTTCAGCACTTAATGAACTTGAAGAATAGTTGGCCATCATCCTCTTTTTAACCATCTTGTACATTTTTTTAAAACTGCCATTTTGTTCCATCTCAGTCTTCCCTCTCATGAAACCAACTTGCTTCAACCTCTTCTCATAGGCATATTTTTAAAAAGATATCTACAGAATTGAGGGTGTTTGTAAAACGATAAAAAAATGACAGTTTAAAGTACAGGTATTTATTTTGCATAAAACATCCCTGTCAAAACTATATTTTATCCTTAATACCTCCTAAGCAAGGCTTCTCATTTTCCAGAGAAAATACATAGAAAATAGAAAAATTTGAGCATGTATTAGAAAAATGTTAGAAGATGATACAGAGGCCTACACCAACATATAATGTTTGTTCTTTGCCCCACTTACAATACAGCACATAAAATACAATAACAAAATGTAAACATACCCTTGGATTTGCTGAAGAATTTTTGTACTGGCATTTGATGTCCTTAGTGTCTTAGGAGAAAAAGAGAAGATGAAATCTGAACTTCAGAAAGCATTAAGTCCTGAAATTGTGAAGAGAGGTGACTTAGGGTTTCTGCACTGCACCTGAACTCCTCTTATTACGATCAGTTAAAGATGACTGACAGCTGTATACATTTGTCCTCATTTGTAGAAGTATTCCCTGTAGGCTATCTACGTGCATTCACATGTAGGTTCACAAAACATACATTTCTTTTTAAAGGATGTGCATATACATCTATAAACATATCACCTATAAGAACTAAATTTATCTAAATTTTGCTGGTACTTCTATGATCAAAAGTCTTACATTTACTGGGAATCATATTCGTACATATTCTCATCATATTCTCTTCTGTTCTCTGTTCAGTGTAACCAAAGCTGTTAGAATCCTATCATCATTTAGATTGGAAAAGACCCTTAAGATCATCAAGTTGGACCATCAGCCTAATGCTACCAAGTCACCGAACCGTGTCCCTAAGCACCACATCTGCACATCTCTTAATTTACCTTGATGGTAACTACCACTTCCCAGCCTGTTCCATGCCTAACCACCACCCTTCCCATGAAGAAATTCTTCCTGATAGCCAACCTAAACCTCCCCTGGTGCATCTTAAGGCCACGTCTTCACATTTTAACACTTGTCACATGAGAAAAGAGACGGGCACCCTCTTTGCTGTAGCCTCCTTTCAAGTAGTTGTAGCGTGATGATGCCTCCTCTCAGCCTCCTGTTCTCTAGACCAAGCAGCCCCAGTTGCCTTGCCTGCTCCACAGAAGCCGTGCTTTTCAGTCCCTCACATTCAGAGGTGAGCAACAATGCTGTGTTCCAGCAACTCAGTATCTTTCATGTAGTGAGGGGCCAAAACTGAATGCAGTACTCGAGGTGCATTATGCAGTATAAAATCATGTTAATTTTCCATATTGCATTCCTCAAAATAGTTGTCTGGCCTTTTATTTTAAAAGATTGATTAAATCTGTTCACAAATTTATGTGTGGATATTTATATCGTTATAATTGGATTGCCCCCAATTTTTCCTTTATGCCCAATGTAATGCCACATGCAATTTTGGCCTAATGTTTTGAGAATACCACTCTGTTTGAGTAAAGCTTTTTATCAGCACTTTGAACTGAGAAAAATCACACCAAAAAGTCTGGTGTTTCAGTATGCTCTTCATCTGTTGCATTTTCTCTGTCCCTTAACTGGGACCCTAGTCCCTTTGAAACTCAGTTAAGCCCTGCTTATTTAGTTATGCCCTAATTTACTTTGGTTTATTGCTCCATTGTCTGTTCTAAGTCACTTGGAAGCACTTATATTTGCTCATGGTATGAGGTCATCTATTATTCTGCAAAATTAAGTTATTGATATTGCTTTATCAATAATACCTAGCTTGTTAGACAAGAGTTTCCATTTTATTTTTGATTGCAGGTATTAGTAGAGCTCATTACACAGTTGGGATTGGCTTTTCCTCCCCTCCTTGCAGGAATAATCAATATTTTCACTAGCACAGTTAACCCCTCTAAATAACATGTTATATTATTTCACCTTTTTCTTTTCTTAAAAATAGTTTATTTCAGTATGCTTGAATTGACATGTTATATGTTGACATGTTATATGCTTTAACTGGGAGGAAATACACTGCTATGCTGTTGATTCTGTTCATTCAGGTAACGTAGGAGCTAAGGATAACCACAATTTGCATTATTTGCTGTGTTTAGTATCTTAGAAGAAGGAGTTTGGTGCAATTAATGGGAACAGTATGTATGCTTATTTTATTGGTAACTGAATCCATTGACTGGAGAATTTGTTCACTGTTTACAAACTTGAACAAGTGAGGAACTCTTAAATTTGCAGAACAGGAGCAGATGACTCGACATATGGTGTATAATCCTCAACAAGAAACTAGAAATAAGAATAGGCAATAGAACTTTGAGTTTTCTGTAGCTAATGTGCTCTGTATTTGAAAAGCATTGCAAGATCTCAAGTTGTGCTGAGAAAAAAGAATTTGTTTTACTAAACAAATTAATACTGAAACATTAGGGATTTTACAGTTCCAGGAATTTATTTTACCTAGACAGTCTTTCATTGTATTCAGTGTGGTTTTAATTTAATTCATGTTCATATAAATATACACTTTTTGTAGTTTGGAAAAGTTGTTTAAAGGGAGGACACTGGAAAATATGTTACATACAAAACCATTTTGGAGATGAAGCCTTGGAAAGCTGATGGTATAAGCGATATCAAGAGACTGCATCATCTGATCTGTACCATACTCAAAATCAGCACTCGGAATTTCTAGAGGCTTGAGTTCAGACAATTGAAAATGCTGGAAAAGACATTATCGGGGGCTTTTTTGTTTGTTTGTATTAAATCCTTTGTTTGCAATCCCTGTACCAGAAACTAATTTCACCTTCTGTTTTTGTCCTGCCTCAGTGTGTGCATATTAAAGTAAATGCATCTTCTCCATGCATGAGCACAGCTTGCATTAATGATAATGGAGTTTTTATATGCGTGTTGAAAGGCATTCATACCTAATGTAATATTGTATTTCTAATGCTGCAGAAGTCAGCACTGATGTATTCTGTTTATTTTTGCTCTCTGAATCAACACCACTGTTATAGTTGAACAGAATTCCTGCAGCTGTACGTACCTGCTCAGGAAGCTGGCAAATCTGGTTTTGAAAACGTTTTTAGTAGCTTTGTTTTATTCGATTAATAAATCATTGGGCATTTTCATTATAGTTAAGCAGATAGAAGTTAGGCCCGAGATTATATGCAGGCTATCAAATCAAGTCACATTGCATAGGTTTAATAGGCAAGTTGTTAAAAAATCATCATAACTCCAGTTCAGTTTTTGTTTAAGAAAGAAAAAAAAACCTCTTCAGAATATACATGTGATGTAGTGATTTTTAGAAAACATTAGAAGAGATATATACAGCTCAGCCTTTCAATCTATGTTTAGGAAATGCCATTGTTTTAGATACTTGCATAAAAACAGCTTACCTTGTGCTGTGCTTCATGGCCCTTAATCTGGTGAAATGAAGAACATGTTACACAAGCTGTTTTCGCTGATGGAAGCACCGGATACTGTGAGTGACTACTGTAAGTTTCTTGGGTCTGCGAATTACACACAACTTAAAATAACTCAAATAACTTTTGTAGATAAAGTAAATAAAGCCAGACTAGTTTTATCCAATATTGACATTTGTATTTATAAAAAGTGAAAAATGAAGAGAAAACAATGTTGTGTGTTTTTTTTTTTTTTTTTTTTTTTTTAATTCTTGGTCCTCTGCGCACCGTGAGAAATCATCTTTAGACTTCTGTTTTAAGAGTCACTTGGTATATTCTAACAGAAGTGGATGTATAATGTTCTCAGTTTGCTTTTTTTTAATTATACAGTTGTGTAGACAGTGGCTTAAAGTGTTAAAGGTGCTTGCTGCTGTGGATAACTACATGTCAAGGCAAAACAAGCTTTTGGGTAACCACAATGATACTGGGGACTAATAGGATTTAGAAAATTACCATGTGGTTTATGTGAACTCTTGTAATGACAATATTCATGACACAGACGAAGGATAGTGTTTTAGTGTCTACCATCAGTGAATATTAAGAATTTACCAATGTACTGCACTTGACCTTTTTCGTGGTTACCAGTAGGGTGAGTGCCAAGGAGGTTTTTTCTAACAGAAACATATGTAACTCTCATTTTGCAAGGCACCCATAAAGGTCAAAACCACCTGTAGTTCAACTGAACAAAAAGGATCAGCTCCCTTGCTTCTTCAGTGATGCACAATGCCACAGGTATGTTGGGCAGGAGAGAGAGAGAGTTGTACCTCGCAGAAGGGAGGCTGCACAGCAAACGAAAGAAAGGATTTGCTGGTCATAAGTAGTACACTAAAGCACTTCGACTCTCAGCACGACTTGATGACTGAGAAGTACTGGCTTATACATGAGTATTTTATTTATCAATACATACACTGTTCTGGAAGGCAATTTTTTTGTTTTTCTTAAGGGATTTTCTTTAATAACCTCACAATTTCAGCCATCCCTTTTTATTTAATTGAGAGCATGTTGCTGTCTAGCCTCAAGTAAAGCTAGCTAACCCTGTCATTTTACCTTCTTGAGTGCAGTTTCACGTTACATGATTATCAGCCCAGAGACAGTTATCATACAACAATAATAAGCTAACACAGCTGCGTGAGCAAATTTAATTAACTGAAAAAAAAAAAGGAACTCTGCTTTTTCCTGCCTTGGCCAACATCTGAAGCATGTAGCTGGTATGGAAGTTACATGCTCTAGGAAATACTGTAGAATAAATACAAGCTGCCTCCATTTCTCTCTAGGGATTATCTGCAGTCGTTAGGATTCCATATCCTGATTTTGGAACCACTGTTATTGTGCTTTCGTGACTTCTCACATGTTGCATTTGTACTTAGTAAAACTACAGTGTTGGATTAAAAACTATGAAACCTTATCTGAGGTTTTTATATGGCATAGGTGCTAAAGAAAATAACAAAGGTTGCATCTCCCAACATGTCTTCCCGAATATTTTCAGCTGCAGCAGCTGTGGATTTTATCAGGTAGCGTGAAATAAGTTGCAGTATGAATGTCTACAGCCCAGGCAGGTAGTGTGAAATATGTTGCAGTATGAACATCTACAGACCTTCACCCGGGTGCTGTACCACCTGGCTCTCCATGCTCCACCAGCTCTTGCTTCCGCACTCGCTCCAAGCACCAGTAGGCAGTCTGTTTCCAGCCTGGTCACCAGCACCACGTGCATTGCTTCTCTAGACGCTAGATACAGATGCAGTTTTGAATCATGAAATGAATACATAATGTATTGTTTTCTCTGCATGTTATTTACATTCTGGCTTATTATTTTTTTTGATTAAATGTGCTAATGAAGAGACTCCCTCTGCTACCTATTTTCTCCTCCGGAGTCAGTATTCCTCACCCCATCGCTCCAGTTTCTGTGTTTTATGCTCTTGACATTTAACAGTCTTTGAAGTTTATGGTGTCCGAGCTGTAACTTAGGTATTATTTTTGAGTACCTGAGATAAGCTTGGGTTACTCATGGTATGAATTTTAGCTTGCTTTTGACTTGTAGTGGAGGGATATATTTTTACTTAGAAACTAAGGAAAGCTCATGTGGAATAAGTAGGTCTTGAAAAAAAAAATCAAAAAACTGGGGGTGGTATATCTGTATGTTAAATATATGTTTTAAATGAATGTTTGTGGGTGGGTTTTGTTTGTCATTTTTGTTTGTTTTCTGCAAAAATAAGGTGAAGTACTGTTGTTGTGTAGGAAAAAAACCAACAATCTTTTGATTTAGCAGGGTACCCTGGCTGATTTTACCAAAAGGTTTGGAATTATTTACATCAAAAAGGCATTTAAAGTGATTTTTAAATTATACCTTCCTGAAGGTGCCTGTGTGTGATACAGAGAGGGACGGGGTTTTCACTAGTAATACTAGAAATAATTTTAAGGCATTTCTTAAGCTTTGTTAGGGCTCTGCTTAGGAACTGTCAATCACTTGAATGATTCTGATAGCATTTTGGGGGGCATACTTCTGTCAGAACAGGAGGCTTTGTGAAAAATTGCACAAAATATTTTAAATCAGTGTCAAGTAAACAATGTCAATCGATCTGCCACTTGTAAGTAAACTGCTGCACTATTCCTAAGGAATGATCAAATACTAATGAAATTAGCAGTTGCCCCATCTTGACTCCCCTTCTTGTGTGCTTCTCTGACCTAATTTTCAATGATGCTAAGACACCACAAGAAAGTTTACCCTAAACATTTTTTCTCTGTTAGTACTGATGACATTTGGGACTTGGGAGAACATGTCTGAAGACCTATTGCAATCTGAACAGAACTAATTGGATCTGTTGGATGGATTAAAATTTGTTTTAAAAACAGATTAACGGTACTTCTGTTTAATTAATCTTCAGAATAAAATGAAAACAGTATCTGTTTTAGCAGTGTATTACCAGAGTGACGGAAACAAACATTATAACTGAACTTAATACTCATTATTGCTATTAGAATTGTCTACTATTTTTTAAATATGCTGGTATAAAACCAAGGCTGGGGTGACTCTGCTTTCTTTGTTTCAGGTGCTGTTGTCAGGACTGATTGGTGTTGTTTCATGGAAGAGGCCCCTTTCTCTTGTGGTGAGTGCCTGTGTGGCTTTAATCAGTCCTGTTGTACAGACTGTATATAAGTGACTAAAGGGTTCTGTAGAAGTAACTCCTAGTGGTTTTGTCTATAGGTAGACCTCTGCTTATTGACTTTGTAGTTTTAAATGCTGATATTGTCTCCCATTGGAAATGTTACATATTGACTTGAGTAAGTTTTTAAAGCTTTACTATGGACCTTGTGGCTTTCCATTATATTACTGGTTAATGATCAATTCCAACCTGGTAAACTAGATTGAATTCCTATATGCTACTGCAGTTTGTGTATGTGCTAGTGTAAAGTAACATTACATATGCTTACAAAACATTATAACTGAAGAAAAGAAGGTTTCAAAATATTATTGGTTTTGAAATGTTTCCACTTAGTTGGTAGATCATATTTGTTAATGACAACCTTTATTTCATCTTGTAAAGATAACACATGGAGTCAGCTATTCTTATGTGCAGCATTGAGTTTGAATAGGGATGTATCTAAACTGTACAGAATGGTACTAATTTTGCATGTGTGATTTAGGAAATAATTGAACAAAGCCTCAGTGTTGTTGCATTTGAGAAATATTTAGTGGTCTTTCCTTGATCTGAAGCAGACAACAGTCTGAGCGGAGTAATTAATTATGTTTCAATTAGTCCAGTAGACTTCTCAAGTATAGATGCTTTCTCAGAGAAAGCAAAATGATATATGTGTAGCCTGCCCCTTAAGGGGATGTAGAGATTAATTTGGGAAAATAATTTTATTTGCTAAGAGTGAGTAAAACAAGATCTTGGGTGTACTTGATTCTAGAAGAAAAAACAGTGCTAAAAATCCAAAATACATCTGTGATAATTAGATACACACTGCATACCTGATGACATTTTATGTATTTCTAATACACGTTACAGAAACTGGAACACTTGGAGCAAATAAAAGATGGTACTGTTTTGGTTAATTTTCAGCAGGAATAGTATATGTTCTGTTTATAATTAATACTGCTATTAATAGACCTGTAATTGATTGCCACTTAGAGTATTTCACATGCTTATAAGGTCTTATAATCAAACATTGATTAAAATGCACCAAATGATTTGATATAGTTGAGTGCTAACTCATAAGTTAACGAATTTAATTTAAAGGTCTCATTAAGAGACCTTCCCTGTTATTAAATAAATAAATAAAATTTGGTGCTTCCTCATTATATGTTTAGGCATTTATACATGAAAATGTATAATCATGTTGAAATACATGAAATCATGTTGAAATCATGTTGAAATACATGAAAACTTTATATTTTTTCACTGTATGTGTACCATTTGAGTGCCGTGAGCAGCATGATATGTGAGTAACTGGGTGTGCATTTATGATGTAGAGATTATGCATGTGCTGTGCTGAATCTGTAGACTTGTGTGTTATAATCAGACATCGTGAGGATTTCTCTGTAGAAGACTTTCTATCCCAAAACTAAGGGTTAGCACTTCTTTTCGTGTATTCTTATGTCTGTTACTGCATGAATTTTCCTGTGTGTCAATGCATGAATTCACTTTGTAGATGTCACTCTCACAAGCACTTCTCTATATAAGCCTTATTTCAGGGGTAATATTATTGCATTACTGTAATATCTAGTTTAACGTCTAAGTAATGGCTAGTTTGGCTGATAAGCTACATGGATGTAGAACATGATTGAAAACTACTTTTAACATGTAATGTGCTTAATTCATGCAGAAATAAACTTTTAAAAACTTGCAGTATACATTTATAAATGGAAAAACGTTCAGTGTGATTTGGGTGCAATTTAGGTTTATAAAACAGATTTTCATTCAACACACAGAAAAGTAGTACTTTGTATTTAGAGCACGGATTCCATTTTCCCTTAGTACAGTCTAAGACTGCAATTGAAAGAGAAGAAGGAACTTGTAATATTTTAGCAAGTTTTTTTTTTTTTTTTTTAGTTCCCCGCTGTCAGTTCCTACTCATTCAAGTATGCAGAATTCTTTTTGAGTTAATTCTCAAGTTATGTTATCTATATGTTGTTTTTCATCTGAGGTGTTGAGAGGAATACTTCTTGAAATGGTTTGTAGCTGAACATAAACTTTGTTCTTTTCCATTTTATTCTTCTTATTCAAACATGTATGCTATAGTGGCATGATTTGTGTTCCTATCAATAAATCTTTATTGTTATTGTTCCTCTGAAAAAGTGTTTTATTTTGGCGATGCTTCTGAATATTTTGTTATTTTGTAATGCCAGAGTATATAATGAGAAAAACCTGCGAAAGGTTGATGTAATAGACATTCAAGCATTTGAATCCATAATTTGTTAAGAAGTTCATTATAAATCTACTTTAGGGACTCAATAAATTCAGGGTGATGACTTACCCATGTAAATGCCTATTAGATACAAGGGTCGTGCCTTTTTTTTTTTATTAATTGCTTGAAGAGAGGCACTTCATAACCCCTCTCTTATGGTTGCCCACATGAATATCATACTTAAAGTGTAAATAGTGAAATATGTAAAATATTGAAGACAGAGAAGTTTAGAACAGTTCTATTTTAATTGTGAAATAGTTTGAAAAACACATTATTTATATTTATTTTATTTGAAGTCACAAAGGTGATGATTTGACAATAATAAAAATGGTCTAATATATTTTACCAACAAAAACCTTTTTAAAGTTTTATTTTTCTAACAAAAACTTTTTAAACAGCAGAGATGTTAGAGCACTGCCCAAAGCAGGAGGAAGTAAAAGAACATGAATGTAAACACAGTTCCATGTTTGTGTTTAACAAAAGGCAGACATAGCCCTTCAAAGTTGTACCGTTTTCATGTTGGAGTATATCCTTAGAGCACCGCCAAATTATGGGCAACAGCAGAAGCAGATTAATATTTGAGTATAGCACTTCTGGTAATGGCATTCTGTTAGTAATGTAAATAGTAATGTGCTTGCACCAACTTCAGGGATGATTTACCAGTGCCGTTATGTATCCTAATATTTATGAACAGTAGAAAAATGTTGTGCCTTTGAGGTTGTGTTACATAAACTATCTAGATGATATTTTTCTTCTACCTGCACTTAGTCTTGAAGAACTGCAGTATTCATTATGTGTAGAATACAGATATGTACTGTGCCTTCTTAGCCATTTTTACAATTCTCTATCTTTTAGAAAGTGATAGCATATGGTTTAGCAATTTAAATAGAAGAACTAATGAATCATAAATGTTGATGAATGTGTGTATTTGAATAAAGATAACGATCATACTGCAGATGATGATGTGAAATCTTAAATTTCTGAAAAAAAGTATTGTTGCTTAGTAGATATGCTGAAAACTTCAGTATGATTTGAATTAATAGATACTCGTGAAATATGCTATATTTTTCAGTAATTTATTGATGTATTTTTTAAAAAATGAAAATAATAGTGAATGTAGAAGTGCTTAGTCTTTCCCAATTTTTCTAGACAGAGTATTGGTCTGTGTTTCTCCTTGTACTTAACTGACATGCCGAAAATTACACTGCAGAGAATTCTTTTTAACCAATTATGTGCATGGAGGGGGAAAAAAAAAAGCGTATTACAAATTACTAGCTGCTGTTCTTTGTCTGCAAAACAATTTTCAGCTGCATTATGTATTCTGCTGTGAGATTCATGTAGTCACTTAATAATGAAAAGTAATTTGTGCTTCGTATATGCATGCTAATGGAGCTTCAATTAATCTATTAGCACAAAGTAATATTAGATTCAAATCAATGTTATTAAAGTGGTGAGATGACTGTGTTAATAAGGATGTATTAGCATTGGCAGGTAAATATTGCCTTTGAAAAAATGTGCATAAGCAATATAGCAACATGTTTCAAAAAGGAAAAGAATACATGCATTTTTCCTTAAAAATCTGGACAGTGTGTCCAGATCAATGAGTTAACCCCTTTGAACATGACAAGCAACGTGCATTAAAAATGGTTTAAAATTTACCGCAATCTGTGAATATTTTTCTTTCTTTTTGGTACACTAGTAGAATTTTGTCTGAGCATACCATTACTCTTTAATAGTTACTATTATGCTGTTTCCAAATACGAGAAACTTATGAGTGTCAATTACAGTTAGCAAGAGGAAGAAACAGTGACTACAAGGCAATATACCGTTTCATTTAGTGGTGTTGATCTCATGAGTCTGGTTACTTAGTTATTTCAGTTGCTACAGTATTATTGGAGGAGTACATGACATACAGATTCAGATTTTTAAATTTCTTGATAGATTGTTTACTGTTGGAGTGTAATGAGTGCAAATTGATTACATGATGACATTGGAACCACATCTTGCTTATAATTTTTTTCATCAAATTTTGTAGTATTCAAATCTCTTAAAGGATTTCACTGAGTAAAAATTCTTCAAACATCTACTGATGTTTGATGTTTACTGCATCTTCTTCCGTTTCTTATTTGAGAAGCACAGGTTTTGTGTGTTGGCTCTGATAAGTGGTGGTAGTGATTTGACTTTTGCCCTCTGGCACAACAGACTTGTGAGAGACTCGTGAGAAGGGTATGGTCTCTGCTGTCCTTGAAAATAATTTTTTATAGATACGTACATTTCAATTCCCATATTGGATTTCATTTAAGGTTTTCCATGAACCAAAGTTCTGGACCTGGAGATCTATTGAAGAAATGGTGATTAACTTAGTATCTCATACTACAACTAAGAAAAGTGAATAGTGAATATAAATGTTTTCTTGGGCATCTTTTTATTTTTTTAATCCACTGTCAACATCTGCTTAGACAGATATCAGGGAGATGTTTAGGATGAAGTTTGGTGCGAAGTATAAATAATGCATGGAAGACAGTTGCAGAAAAAAGGGCTATTTAAAAATGAAGGAATACGAAGCTAGACTGTGGAGAATTCCTATTTATAAATTATAGCCAAACAAAAAAGTCTGTCATCTAGTAAAATTATCGCTTGTTAAATTCATTTGGCATGCCAATCTAAACTGCACTGCAGTGCTGTGTAGACACTGAACTATATTTATGTATCAGATCTCCAAGAGAAGCCATTCATTTTTCAGCGGTTATCGATTCTTCTTTAATCATTTAATTACTGATCTTTTCCTTTAGTGTCAATAAAAATGTTTTTAGGAATTCTATAGAGCTCTGATAAGACAGGTTTTCACCACTGTTGTCTTCTGCTTCTCTTTCCATAGCAATGGATTTAGCTTTATTTTTGATTAATATTTGAAAATGTAGATAAGACTGCTTCTGTGATTCGCTTGTGCAAAGTCATATGCTTTTGCTGTTTATTTAGTTTTTGACATTTTAATGCGCGATTTCACAGTTACTTGTGGAATTATCTTACAAGGCTTGCTTTAGGCCAGCTGAACATACACATGGATGGCGGGAATCCTTTCTCATTCTGTAACTTGATCAGCTTTTCTATTTCACTGAATTGTCTATAAAAATACAAAAATGGATACGTCAGTTTTCAAAGTGATATAAAGTAGTAAAGACTCTTTGTTTTTTACTGGTCTTCTATATAGTAAAAAGGAGACTGTGATGAAGATTGGAAGTAAATACCAATTCACATAGGTTTCCTATTTATTTTCAGATATTTCTTTGGAGAAAAAAAGAGGACCAAATACTGAAAAGATGTTTCATTTGCTCTATATTTAGGATAAAAAAAAATATTGCTTTTTAGGATTAAAAAAAATAAATCTTGCTTTGTCTGACTAATAAAAACAAAGAAAAATCAATTATTTGTTCCTACTAGGCAGTAGATGAAATAATTGTTGCAAATCTTGTTATCACTAATTCCCATGTAATAAATGTCAAAGCAGTTGCTGAGAATGTCTGTCATACAGTAATAAGCGGTTATATATCCTTTGTATTTTAGAAGCAGGCAGGTCTATGTCTAATCTTCTCTTGTGTTACTATTTTCTAGTATATTTTCAGCACTGAATTGAGTGTTCAAACTGAAAACCCAAATTTATATTTCATGTTCTATATCAATTTACTTGAAAATTCTATTTACATATCCTTGTGTTCATCCAAAAATATTTCCATTATCAAAGTTGAATGAATCCATGTTTTTGTCATCATATCTCCCTTTTTTTGCCATAAGAGATTTTGTCCATTTGCCTGATTTTATTTCTTCAGTATATTTAAATCAAATTTGCATACAGAATTATACACACATACTTCTGACAGTAGAAATGCATATTGAGGTTGAAATGTAAAAACAGGAAAAATAAAGGTTGAAATGTAGAAGTGTAAAAGCAGGTTATTTAAAAAACAAGGTTGGCTAAGACATATGTCAGTGCTTTGTGGATTCTTTAGTTACCTAAATCATTGCTGTTTTGTTAGTTTTTTAGTGCTTGATCTTCCTCAGGTGAAACAACCTGTTCCCTGGCAGTGAAGTTGCATCCATATATTCCTTGCAATTGATCTGTCTTTATTATCCAGAAGGAATCTCTCTTATAGGGCGTTCTGTCAGTCCTTCTCCGGACTGTAGTTTGAGAAACTTGTGCCTTAGCCAGCCAAATACTTGGATTCTTATTCAGATATCTTCTCAACAACCATTTCATTTCAAACCTTATTTCTGCCTTTTGAACTTTTAAATTAGGTAAATAAGGGAAAAACTACCTGCTAATTTGCAAGCATAGTGCTTAAAGGTGTCAGGATTATTTTTTTTTTAACTACTTTTGCATTGCTTATATGTGTTCAAAATTAATTTTGGTACCAGGTACCTACTTTCATATATAGTTGACATTTGAAACATGACTTACTG
The DNA here is from genome assembly GCF_964211825.1 of Aythya ferina. Classification (NCBI taxonomy): domain Eukaryota; kingdom Metazoa; phylum Chordata; class Aves; order Anseriformes; family Anatidae; genus Aythya; species Aythya ferina. Next base: position 16,526,013 of record NC_140307.1, on the reverse strand, counting down.
ACTTAGGACTGTTTGATTCCTGCTGGACTGTGGAAAGTTGTTTTCATGTATCTGTGATTTTTCTACTTGACTTCAGAAACCTGAAATAGAGCACTGTCAATTCTGATGCTTGAGGAAGGAAAATGTGATCCCAGACTCTGTGCTGGAGAGGAAAAAGGGGTCCGTTATCTGAAGGAAGGAAGAGACCTCCTGATATGCTAAGAGGCAGAATAAAAAATATAAAAATAAAAATGGTTATTTAAAAAGGCAAAACAAAACTCCTGAACTAGGAATCATGATCAGATCTGACTGGATTTTTTTAATTGATTTATTTTTTTTTCTCAAGAAGAGACTTGGTTTTGGCAGCTGGAATAATAATAAATAGATGATCTCTGTAGTGAAGAGACTATTTTTAGCATAAATGGATCAGGACTGTGGGAAAAAAAACAAGTAAACATAAATGCGCACACTTGGGAGAGTTGCAGAGTCTAAAGGCATCTATCACCTTGTATGCCATTGTTGCCATTGACAGCTTGTGTAATGTTGAAATGGAGAATATCACCCTACTTATCCCTTGATCACTCTCTGCAATATAATTTTGGCATGTATATTCTTCAGGTTTGTTAGTCAGGATGTTTATTAGGAGCCATGCTATTAGACAAACGCTCATCTTTGAGACTGAGGTATTAGTTTAAAGGTTAACAAGACTTTGTGTAAAAACATTATGCCTTAAGTTACGAAGTTTTGAGAAGTTCCGATACACTGGGATAGGGTTGAATACTGACTATTGCTTGCTTATAAGTATCAGTTTCTTATGTCTGTTTCTTTATTCCTGTGGGTTAAGACAAGAGGAGATGTAGTCTTTGTATATTCACTCACTATAAATCCCTTTTATTTTAAGTTTTCTTTGGCAGTCTTGAGAACTGCTAACAAGATTCTGCAAGAACAACATAGAAAGTGGATCAGCATCTTCAGACATGTTTTCCTGCAGAGGTCATGTACCTTTTATCCTAGATGTCTAAACTCATACAAATGTTAAGTGAAGTATTGTAATTAGTGCTTAGAGGGGATTATCTGACAGTGTTGTAACCTTCACCTAGTGAAAACTAAAAATTGTGCTCTGAAAGCAACTTTTTCATGTTTGACTCCCTCCCTCCACCTGTCACTGGAAAACCATTATAACTTTTAGAGCCATAAAGTGAACCTTATGAAGGCATTGTAATGATTGATGACTATTGAAGTTAAATACTACGAAATCTCTAAGAAAAACCTGTTCTCCAGTTCATGTGTGCAACAATTGTATGCTTTCCTAGAAGTACTAGTTTTTTCAAGTTAAAATTTGTGCAGCTCTTGCAACTTCTAATAGCTCTTTAACATCATGTCTTTGAATTAGTGGCACACTGTTTTTGTCTCTCTATTAGTAAGGTTTTTTTTGTTGTTTCCTCTTGGAAGGTTCAAGGCATCAGATTTTAATAGGCACTTCTCAGCAAGTAGATTTCAAAGGTATTTGTAAAAGATGCTAGATGTGTGTAATTTTAGATATGCGCATGCCCCTCCATGTGCCACAGTAACACTCATCAACCTCATCAACACTCATCAACTTCATCAACCACACTTGCAAGATCCAACTTTAACATTGCTATTGGCAATCAGTCTGTGGAAATTGCTAACATAGCGTTTTATTTCCTGTGCATTAACACAATACATAAATGGTGTTTTCCCTAAAACTTTAAGAATATTAATAGTACTGTTGGGCTTAATTTTATTCTTAAGTTAAAGTGCTAAATCTTCTGTATGCAGTTTTGGGCTGTACCATGGCCTTGCTGTTTCCATGCAGGGATCAAAAATTGGGAGATTCTTCCTGGGAGATGTGTTCCTTGTGTGTCCCTAGTTCATGAACAGCTTTGCTAGGCTGCAAATCAGTGCTTCTTGGAGAACGGAGGAAGGGAGGAACACAGTCATCAAAGTTTGCAATTGGTGTGTGTATAAAGTGGCTACATTAATGTCCCAAATTGCTTTTTGCACGTAGATTAGCACGAATATTTAGATCTTTAACAGTGTTGTCTTACCCCTTGCTGGTTTTTTGTTTGTGTTGTCCCTCCCTCCACCCCAAGCCTGGAAATTTCTCCTTCTCTACTAGATGGAAATAACTGAGAGGATAATTGTGGCCTGGGAGAGAAAGAAACAAAAATTCAGATGAAAACAGAGGAAGTGAATCAAAGATGCCTTTATAAAGGGGAGGAGAAAAGGTGTCACAGTGAAGCATCTATTTAGACTGCTCATTCTGTGTCCCCTTTCACTGCTTCCCACTTCATACAGCTCCTCCTTGCGTGTGTCTGTCTGTCTGGGTCTGTGTCACACCTGTTCGATGGGGGCTGTTGGTGGGCCCAGCTGCCACCAGCTGTCACCCCTGTCAGAATCTGGGCTCTGTTGAGCATCCATCTGCTAATTAGCTACCCCCGGTGGTAAAATTTTGAAAGACCCCTAACAGCTTTGCCTGGAGAGCAGACAAAGCCTGCTGGGGCATAACACTTGACTGTTCTAAACAAGCACATCTTAATTACCCTTAAGCAGGCCCTTCTGCTCCCATTGCGTCATGCTGCCATGGCAGCAGTTAATGCTAGCACAGCGCCATGCGAGCGGGGACTGTCACAGCTCCAGAATCATTGCTGCTGCTTAAACGAAGGGTACGGTATGGGTGTTACATTTGCCTCTCTTCAGTCCATCAGTAATTCCCCTGTTCTCACAAGCTTTCTAAATATATCTGCTAATGATTCTTCCATCTCATTTGCTCCTTCTTTTAGAAATACAGGCTGCATCCCATCTGGTCCTGGAGTTTTGGCAGCCTCTGCACATTTTAATTCCTTCAACTCTTTCTTGGCATGAATCTTATTTCCTTCAGTATTTCTTCTTCCTCCTTGGGAAATTAATCTCTGCTTCTGACATCTGCCTCACTTCCTTTGTAAGCATGGAAGGAACTATATTATTATTATTACTACTATTATTATTATTAGGATGTCTCTTATCTGTCTTTCAGTAAAGTTCTCAGTTCAGTCACTATAAGTTTGCAGCCTCCTTTAATGTTTGCTTTTTGTTTATAAATTAGAAATGTCACAATATTTACCTTTGCTTCTTAAGTAACTCTCCTTCCAGTAATTTTTCCACATTTTAGATATATTAATTCCTTTCCTGTTCTTAATTTTACTGCACGTAGCTTCTCACCGTGCAGTCATAAGGAAAGAATTAACTACTCTGAAACCCTAAAAGTCCATTATAACTGAGTCTTTTAGGCACGACTATGATTAAATGCATTTCAGAAGATGAATAAGAAGTGCTTGTTTTAGCCGTATCAACACAAGAAAATGTGGGTTATTTCATAGACTAGATACAGGTGTGGAAATGTTAAAAGGCTAAAAAATGAGTACTGGAAAGCTGGTTAAGGGAAAAAGCAGTAGTCTTTATTTTGATCCCTTTTCAGGTGATGTGTTCGGCCATCAGCCCAGCATGTTCATTAATAGTGTTGTCATATTTGTTCTTACAGAGCAGTGGAATTGAAAAAATCTGTCTGTTGACGTATTTATGTTTCCATTTCAGTTGAAGATGAATTGGGAGAATGCATTAGCTGGCATTTTTAATGAAAATTCAGCCCATTGGAGTAGTTCAGTGGCTTTATTCTGTTTGCGGAGACCCGTAGTTTAGAGCACTGCAGCACAGTGACCACAGCATGTACGTGGTTTTGAGTATACTTCTACATGCAGAGGTAAATGTATCAGGTTACTGCTTGCCCCCATCTCCCTCTCTCCTCCCCCCCAACTTGTTTTGCCATATGATTTCCAAAATAAAAAGCTCTAATATCTACTACTACAATTAAATAGATGTATATAAAGGTAAGCTATATACTCATTTTGCATTTTTTCTGTAATCTGTATAGTTTTATCAGCGTTTTTATATATCTAGGGTTTTGCTTTTTAATAAATGAGTGACAGCTATCAGGAGTCAGTAGGAAAATGTTCTTGTAATACTGGAAATGTTCATGTAGTACTGGAAAAGCTGGATATACAGGAAAGGTGTAATAGCCTCTCCTCCTCCTTCTGTTGTTCTCCCTACCCTGATCAATTTCTACGTAGATGTGGACAGAATGGAGGAGCAGAAACTTTCTCATGTAGAGAGGTGGAGAAATAAATATCTGTAAATATGTGTATTTCTATGTACACATACACAGACGCTCCCATAGAGATACACAAGCATGTCTGGAGCACGTGATACTGTCGGGACGGTGAGGGAGGGGAGAGGAAGACTGAATTGTTGTTAATAGGGCCCAGTGAGCAACTGCGGAGCACCGCTGCCGGTACGAACAGTTGTCCTGTAATCACTGCTGGAGCTGCTTCTCTCCATTAGGGCCTGGAGAGCTGAGGATGTTGCTTAGAGCTTACTTTGGCAAGGTGAGAAAAACCCCTGTGTTGAGCAGGGCCCGCCTTGGGTCTGGAGAACAGAAGCAGTCTTTGCCAGAGAGAAGTGAGAAATGATCCTGTACCCACTGCAAGCCAGGTGGGAAAGGGAGCCAGGGAGGGAGAGCCAGCAATGCGGTGCTGCTCCGCAGTTCTTCTGTGTGCAAATTGTCTGGCTGAACAGCCCTTCTGTCCTGGGCAGCAGCGATGAATTGGACTGTTCTCCACAACTGGAACCGAATGGAAATAGGTTGGTCGTGTCGTGCTCCACAGGCATTCTCCAAGGCTGTTCACAATAACGCTTCAGGCTTGTTCCTGCTCTGGCCAGGGAGAGGGTGGGCAATGGTTTGAATGAAATTTTTGGGCCAGTTTGAATGGACTGCTTGAGTAAGAATCACAGCAGCATTTTCTTCCATCAGTTTATGCAACAGTAATGTAAAAAATTCAATTTGTGATACTAACCTAGGAACAGAAAACTAATTTGATGTTTGTTTCATCCATGCATATAAAGGCAAAACTAGTGTTGCTCATCCTCTAATTTGGATAAATGGAATAAAGAAATGTTTCTATGGTATCACTGGAGCTGTTTAGCTGGGCAGCATGGAAGGTATTTGTGAAACTGTAGAGTTACAACAAGGTTTCTTGTTTTCCATTTGAAGCACAGCAGTTAGAATTAATTACTTGTGGAGATTGGTAATCAAAACCATTTTACACTTATTCTTTCATTCTTGGGGCATTTAAATAAAGACTGATTTTTAAGGACTGTTTATCAGGATAGTTTTAGTGCTGGAAAGCAGTAAGAGAACAAAATAGAAAGCAGGAAGTGGAAAAAAAAACAACACACAACAAAACACATGAAAATATTCATGTGTTGAAATATATACATAAAAAAGTACCTGTTTATTTATTTTTTTTCAGAATCATGCAGTATTTTAATACTAAAGTAGTGTTGGAAGCAAATACCTATTTGCGTTTTAATTCAGAAGTTTTTATCTGGTGTACTAGTGTATGTTCTTTTTGGCATATGCTTAAACTAATAGTCAGATCTTGTAATGTTGAATAGTCACATGTACACGACAGATGACCAATATACTTCTGCAGATTTTGATTAAATATTTTATTAATTAATGAGACATTTTCAGACATAGTCATTTCTCAGGGAAATACTTGGCATAATTTTGAACACGTACTCCTTTCTTCCTTTCCTCCTTCCCTAGTCCCTCTTTTATTCTAACTCCCATATTCTTTCCCTGAAATTTTCATTTATTCCTTCTTTGGAAGTCTTATTGGGAAGAGAATGAAGTCATGCATTTAAAATATGAAGTAGCTGAGCAACATCTATAGATAAAATCTCAGACAAATACAGAATTCTTACTGAAGGCACTATGTGCATTTTCCAATTAGAATCGGTTTGGATTGCTACTTGACAGGTTTTAGGGTGTGTTTAGTTTGTGGGTTGGAATTAGATGCCTAGATCCTGGAGGCGTTATGCTCCTGCGCTAAGTCAGAAGATGGTGGGTTGTCCCAAATGCCGCCTTTTTGATTACAGGTTCTTCCTTGGGTACGCTAGTTGACTTCTGAGTCTCCTTAAAACACAGATGGCAGTAAAAAAAAAAAAAAAAAAAAAAGATTCTGGGATTTGGGACAGATTTTGCCCCCTTCCTTGTGTGCTGTAAAAAATTTTGGGGCTTTTGGGGCAGAGCTACAACCAAAACTGATAACATGGCCTCAGTGCAGCATTAGCAAGTGTGGCCTTACTGCACCAAAGTTAGTATAAAGCTGACAAACCCCGTGAGCGTATCAGTGGGCAGTGGTTCCTGTGGTGTTCAGTGCAGTGCCTTTGGGTTCTTGTTCTAAATTTGGGTGGAAAATGGTAGTGTTGTGCCACAGAACACCCCCCCACCTCATCCCACGCCCCACCCCCAAATAAATAAATAAATAAATAAAAACACCACAAAGGACTCAGAAAAATAGTTGGAAGAGAATAAGGCACTATGAATATTAAATCTATTTTGATATCCTCGCTTTTTCAAATACATTAGTTTGCAAGACTCTCGAGTTGGTTGAACCTTGGTCCATGTCACTGAGCAGTAGGTTCCTTCCAGAATAAACCACAGGTTTTGCCTCCAAGGTTGCATCTTTTATAAAGGCAGAGAATTGCTGCACTGATGTAGTGGGGTCATCTACTGAATCCTTCATACTATATAGACAAATACATGGGAAAACATCTGCACTTAGAGAGGGCACCAAGACTGTGAGGCTTGTTTTGTGCCTGAATAATGGTAGAGTGAACTTTGCAGTGTAGCTTCTTGTCTTGAAAATAGGCTTCTCAGCCAGAAACTACTGTCTGTGGTTATTTGTCTGTATGAGTTCTTATGGCAGTTCATTACATTGTAATAGTAAAGCTGCTTAAGAGATACTTATTATCATTAAAAGCCTTTAAAGCTGAAAGTTTAGTTTAAGATTAAAATGTTGCTTTGTACGTTAGAAAAAAACTCAAGTGCATATCTACCAAGTTTTGGAGTGAGTCTTTTATAATAATGAAGAAAGGACAAGAACGTGTCCTTGAAATTCTATTTAACGTTGCTTTCTGTATATGTACTTCAGGTTTTTTCTTGCTCAGGTGTCTTAGCCTCTTAAAATGAAAGAAATATAATTCAGAAGAAAAGTGAATATGTAAAATGCTTTGACAGTACTCAACGCCCCCAGTCCTGATACAAATTTAATCACATTTATTGCTGTGGAAACATTGTTTCTTTATACATTTGTTTTATTATATATGTATTTAATATATACTTGGCAATTTTAACAAATTAGATTTTTTTTTTGATCATTTGAGATTTGTTTCAAATAGATCCCTGTGAAAACTTTGTAATCTGCATGGAGAGTTTACACCACAAAGGATTGGGATTTAAGAATTTAAGTCATGAGATGTTCCTGAAGGTTTTGCCACTGAATAGCACAATTCCCTGGAAGGAACAGATACGAGGTATAAATGCAAACTGCTAAATTGTCTCAATTTCTTTTCTCTGATGCCTCAGAAAACATTCATTCTTTTTATCGCCCGCGTGTGGATATGAGGTGCTCCTACGCATATCAAGCTTTTTAATTTACTGCGAATCTGGAATATCTATCTGTAGAGCTCAGATTGGTGCTGTGATTTTATTTGTTGATTATGAGGGGGAGAGAGCCAAGCTATTTAAGGTTACTCTGATAAATAACGTGCTGATTGTTATCTGGCATCCAGAGTCTTCCCTTCAAATACTCTAAGGCTTTTAAGATGCATGTTTGTTTGTTTGTTTACGAAATCTGAAGTCCTTCTATAAATGCCTGTTCTTTTAGCCCTTGAACTGAATTTTCAGCTTATGTAACTTTGTTTGTTTGTTTGATGAAATCCTGTGAGGCTGCTTTGAAAAATTACATGGCAGTACCAAACTGCTATCCATAAATACTACACAGCTAGTATTTGCTCATGAATGAGGTGTCTGATAAAAAACAAGAGTTGGCTTTTTGTCTTAAGCTGTCATCCCAAGCCAAAATAAAAAGGCCAGCAGTGGAAAAACAGTAAGTAAAGTAGAAAGTTGGACTATATGTGTTAGGGAATGAAAGACTAAAATTTTCTTTATGTGCATTATATAATTTCCATTTATATTACTTTACTGGATTAGGAATATTCTTGCTGGCAAATCTTAACAGGTAAGAAAAAGATGAAGATGAATCTTGAGTGATTACACCTAATTGAATTGAGTTATCTGTGGAAGTTTGAGGGGTACCTTGAACTATTATGCTCTGGTCCTGGGAAGTACCTAGCATATCGGTGAGCATTTGTTCATGTCTTGTTGTCCTGAAAGATTCCTAAATCCTTCAGTTGACCAAAGGAGGAGTCAGGTGTTTGAAGAAAATATGTAATAGTCAAGTTTTACTACCATATAATAGAACATAGACTGATACTAGAACAGAAGGATTTTAAGTACTGTGTTCTTGATAAAGAAAAACAGAGAAAATATGCTCTGAAGTACCCGAAGTACTTGTTCAGGCATTTCACAATTTAAGCCTCACTGAAGTTAATAGGGAAACTCATATCTGCAGCTGGCTTTAACCAGTGGCTGCGGCAGAAGGATGTTAGCCCTCATTACTGGAAAATCCTGATCACAGATCACCTATTTCAGGGCACAAGAACTTTGATCAAACAAACGTTTCATTGTTGGGGCTTATGGTCTACTAAAAGGCTCTGTGTACCAGTGCATGCACGAAGTGCAGCAGCGAGGACTTGGAGACATAAGGAACATTTCCTTTTTGTCTCCCGCATGTTAGGCTGATACAAAAATACCTAAGAAGAAAGTTGAAAGAAGTCTCTGCTCCTCAGTTGGCTCACTCAACAAAATGTCTTGGAGTCTGGTACTTACCCAGAGGTTTGTATGAAGAAAAGGGAACCTTTAGTATGCAGCCTCACCTTTATTTCCTTACCTCCACCTTTCTGTTCATCTTTAAAATTATCCTCCATCCTTCCCAATAATCCCCAGTTCTATTTTCTCATGCCACCCAGTCTTGTTTACTACCTTCACTTGCTGCTGTCTTAAAACATGGGTCCACCTCTCATTCATCCCTTAATCTCCTCTTGCCTTATGGCAGGAGCTTATATTTAACTTTTTTTTTTTTTTTTTTTTTTTAAATGATTTGGTAACTTTCTGAAATCTCTCTTCTTCTCAGCCTTACTTCTTTCCCCATGCTGGAATGCATCTTTGTCAAAGGCACTTTATGGCAACATTCCCCTTTTTCTCTGTACACTCCTAGCATACATCGCACTGTTACCCTTGTGTCTTCATCTCTTCTTTTTCAAGCACTGTGTTTCTTGTTTTAGGAGACATCTTTGGGGCAGCAGTGCCCACTGGTCCCCATACTTCTTTTGAGCTCTGCTTGGTAAATTCCTCTGCCAGGAAGCTAAGAAAAAAGAATGTGCTTATTATACTAGCATTTTCATGTAATGTGCTTTGTCAGGCAATTTGATCAATTCTGGAAGATCATAATGTTTAGGGATTTGAATGGATATAATTTAAGTACTTTGAATGGAAATAGCTTTATCTTCACAAAAATTTGTACCAAAGGAAGTGACTGAATTAAAAAAGCAAATTTAGACAATTATCATTTTCTTAGTTTTGGAAGCTGTTGTTGTAGGAAGTTCTTGAAGGTTTGCGTTGTAAGTGCTGATTAAAATTTTAACCTGTTGCCTATCATAGTGAACTCAAGCAATAACTACTGAGAAGGCTTACTTATGATGAGGCTTAAAATTTCCCAGGTAAAACAATTTTCCTTGACCTCTTCATTTTTTGTAGATTGGCCTGTAATTCTGAAGCCTATAGAGAGATCTGAGGTTTTTGTGAATTATGTTCTATATGTTTTGCTTTTTGATGTATAGTGATATTGGGGATATTCTTATTGCAAAGTAATACGTATTTTACTATTTCATCCCAGATCTGTCTAGTCTTTCCCTTACAGAAATTTATCTAAGTGGTAGGCAGTTAAGGAATAGCATCTCTAGCTAGCTGTTAGCTTCTGAGCTTAACAGGAGTAGGTTTTTGTCACTCCCCTGAAATACCACGTGGCACAGGTAGTGTTCTGGAAATGAAAATGTTCTTGTATAGATTGCCTCAAAATTGTGAAGGATACTTCAAAGAAAGCGGGTTTAAAAATAAAACAATTGTAACTCAAAACACACACCAATGGTATAGAAAGACGATCAGAAATGAAAACATTACTAAGTAATAGCTATTAATATTTTGGGGTAGACATGCAAAATATCTGTGTGTCTGACCTTTCCAACCTGCCTCTTTCTAATTATGCTGCTGTCAGGAGGGGCTGCTTGCATAGCCTTCTGATGCCCGTCCTTGTCAGCAAGACAGCGTGAGCTTTTATTTCTTCAGGGTATTCTGCTACAGATGTTATGGAAGGTTAATTTACACGGTGCAGCATTTCTCTGGGACTTACATTTGTTCTGGAGGTGAATTGCTGCAGCAATGTGACACTTGCAAAAGTAATGTACTGTATATATGGAGGAACCCATTAATGCAGTTGCTATGGAAGCAGAAATTCACTCATGTAGATTTTCTGTAAAATTACTAGAGTACTAACACATTCTTTTTAATCTATTAATTTCAGATTACAGATCTAGCTGGCTCTTTCATTTAAATACATATTGTTTTCTTATATACAAAACTAATTTAGAAAAAAATCTTTTACTAACCTAACCATGTTCTGACATTGTCATGGAAATTTTTTGAGAAAATAGTATCCTATTAGGTAATTTTAATGTATGATATTTTTTCTTCCTCAGTAAATATGTTGAAAGGAGAATTAAACTTAGATATCTCTGAAATAGTTTTTAAGTTTTAATTCTGGCTGATATGGCCAAAATTCTATTCAAGAAGCAGTTCTGTTTGAAGTGGTTTTGATCACAGTGGAATAAACACTGCTTTTTCTGGCTGACTGTAGAGCTGCAGGAGTCAGTTTTGAAGAATTTCAAATTTACAGCTATTTTGAGTGGCATTAAAATAGGTTAGTGCTGTTCACTTTCTTCTGCTTTCAAAATATTATTTTAAGTTAGATTTCGTGTGTACAGATATTTTTATTTAGAGAAGCACTGGTGTATAGATGTAATTACATAATGTATATGTTATAGTTTGTTATTTTATATTTACATGATCTTAGGTATTTGTATCTTCACTGGAAGCCCCTAAATTTAGGAGAATTTGTAGCAAGATAGAAATCTTAAAGAGAATTTGAAGAAACCAGTTTTATCACGTACGTGTCAGTGGGGAGGGCAAAGGGACGTGTTTGTCACTTGTTGAACAGACAGGCACAATCAAGCACCTTATAGGCTCCAGGTTTTTAGCAAACACAAAATCTGTCTGTTTCAGGAATCTTTGGTGCATAGGTCTTGAAAGCAAAAAGTAACGCTTTTAGTATGAATTCGCATAAAGCAGCATTACTGACGTTGCCTGATGCGTGTTCATCCACCCCCATGGCCAGTGGGATGTCCAAGCAGTGTGGATAAGGCTTCTGCTTGCAAAGTATCCTGTCACAGTGCTGCTGTAAAATGCTGTTACTTTTTGCTTTGTTAGAAGTTTCTCAGCAGTTGCTGCAGTAAGCACCTTGGCAAGGAACGGACACGTGGAAGAAAATCCCCCAAACCCGCACGTTAACTCCTATTGCTGCTCACTGAGGTGGGGAAGGTGCGAGAACAAGAGAGGAGTAGACTGTGGGGGTATGAAAAGGTTGTGACAGAGGCCAAAAAGTGTTCTAGATAGCAGCTGAGGGCACTGGGCCTGCTCAGCCTGGAGAAGAGGAGGCTGAGAGGGGACCTCATCACGGTCTACAGCTTCCTCGTGAGGGGGAGTGGAGAGGCAGGTGACCTGTTCTCTGTTATCACCAGTGACAGGACCCACGGAAATGGTGTTAAGCTGAGGCAGGGGAGGTTTAGGTTGGCCATCAGGAAGAGGTTCTTCACCGAGAGGGTGGTTGCACACTGGAACAGGCACCCAGGGACGTAGTCACTGCACCAAACCTGTCTGAATTTAAGAAGCCATTGGACTGTGCACTTAGGCACATGGACTAAACTTTTGGACAGACCTGTGCGGTGCCAGGAGTTGGACTTGATGATCCTCATGGGTCCCTTCCAACTCGGAAGATTCTCTGATTCTATAACAAAAATGAATTACTAAAGATATACACGCAAGTGTTTGTTGCACTCCTGGAAATGATAGGGAGGTGAAATAACCAGCAGAGCAACAGTTAGAATTATTCGTTTGAACTAAGTTTTCATTTTCAAATACAGCTGGAGGTTATCCAGTGCTTCATTCTCCATACACAGCTCAAGTACGTGAGCTGGAAGATTCTGGGTAGTAGCATTGGTTTTCTGCAGTAGAGGAAAAATGTCTTGGTTCCCCAGCTTCCTAGGATTACACTCCATTCCTGCTAGCACACTTCAGAAAGGTGTGGATGTTAAAAATGTTATTTAGAATCAGAACAGCAAATAATAACTTTGACCAATTTCTCTTTAATTAATATTTGTGAGCTGATAGTACTAGAGCTTTATTACTAATTCAGGAACAAGTGTTGAACTTGTCAAAAAATATGTATTTATTTATATATATATATATAAAAATAAACTGAAAGTTGGAAGTTGGTACTGCTGTAATTACAGCATCACAGAAGTAACAAACACATAGTGTTATATGTAGAATATTAGCACATTTTTGGATCCCAGGCTTCTTGAAGAGTTTGGGAAGCAAATACCAAATCCCTATGTTTATTATTGTCATTTACTACACAGCGACACAAGAGGAAACTAAGCTACATGTTCTGGTCTGTAAGCAGCTTCTGTTCCTCATGATGCAAATACTGCTGGAAACGCACAGTGCCCCTTTCTGCCATGGACTGTGCTCTTGTCAACAGCTTTCAGGTGATTAGTTTGAAGATGAATGCACTGGCTCTTGGTTGAACCTGAATGCCACTCTAGCAATAAGTAAAACTGAGTAGAAGAGAGGCAGACTTTTTTTTTTTTTTTTTTTTTGTAAAGATGGTAGCAGTTGTTATAACCTCAAATAGCATAGTTTTTTGATCTAATCGTATACGTTATTTTCTTTCCACAAAAAATAAAACTGTAGAAAAAAAATAGAAATGATACTGGCAGGCAACTAGTAATAAATTAATTAAACTAAAAGTCTACATGGATGAAAAGAAGTCAACAGAACCTTAACATGGTCGATTCAAATAGTGTATTCTGAATTTAATTTTCAAGTCTTCATCTGAAGTATTTAGCTTTGAAATTACAAACAGTTGCATGTCGTTTAATGTTTATAACATGGTTTCAGCTTTCTCTTAAAAAGTCAAATGGCCTCATTAGACCCAGTCAAATGAGTTTTATCTGGAGGAAAGTAATTTGATTTAGTAATGACTGGAATTGAATGGTTATATATGTTTCAGGATAAAGCAATATAATTTATGGTTCTTAACATAAAAGCATTAAATCTTTACCATGATGCTGTGCTGCAGAGCAGGGCATATTTCTGCCTGTTATACGGACTGTTGCTTTAGAGCTATAGAGAATGTTTTTGTTCAAACCTTTATTTTAATTTGGGCAAAGGACACGGAATGCTCAATTAAACAGATCTGAAATGCCAACACTTTTTCATTATCAGTCTCTTCTTGGCAAGTGTTGAGAAATAATTTTGAAAATGATATAATTGAATCATGAAACAAAAGAATCTATTATGAAGGAAATAATGGAAAGCTCAATTTTGCTTCTCCCTGTGCACTTGCAAACCATTAGACAACAGCATCAGTGTGATTGCCATTTCTGTGCAGTAAGTTTTCAACATGGTTTCATTTTAGAATGATGTCGCTTATGTATTTAATTACATAAATTGTAATTAAATCAAGCTTGAATTTTATCTTCTGACATTCTTGTGCTGTATACCTCACAGCTGAATAAATTGTAAGGCCAGAAGGGATCAGTAAAATCGTATGCTATGACCTTTTAAAATAGCAGCCCAAAGAACCTCGATCATGAACAGCAAGACTACTTTCAAAGTCATGGCAGGTAGTTGAAAATATTTCCAGAAATGCCATCTGGTGTTGCCTTTGCGATGGACATTCCACCACGCTGATATAGCACATAATATTCTGATAGTTAAGGAGTCGTATTAAAAATCAAGACTTCAATCTGAATTTGCCTAATTCTGGCTTCCCGCCATCATTAACTGACTGCCCTTTCTACTTAATTTGAGATGCACTCTGATTTTGCTCATGGCAGGACCAATAAGCCTTTACAGACAGGTTTTCTTGGAAAATAAACTCTAGTTCCATTATAGAAGGTAACTATTAGAGAAGGAAGGATTAAAGGTTTTTTATATGCTTCTCAGCATCTGAAGGTATCTTTATGGGGAGTCCCTGCTAGTTTGCTTGTCTCAGTGATTTTCCAAGGGGCAGCGTGCCGCTCCCTTCCTCTGCCACATCCCCAGTATGGGTCCTTCCATGCTCCGCGCCCTGGCTTCTGCTGCTTGCTCCACACCAAGACTCTCCTGCCCACGTCTTGCAGCCTCAGGAATCCTCCCTGCCGTGAGTAAGCCCAGTTGCTTCTTTGGAGGAAGCTCATCTGTCCCTCCTTCCAGGCTCCATGTAGGTGCAGTTTCTTAATGCACATAGGCGCTTCTTTGTGTCCATTGCACCGTGGAGAACGGAAGAGACACTGCCCATCACAGTCTTTTTCAGTCTTTGGATTCTGTGAACCAAGAGATGGTTTTAAATACAATTTTTATCTTAAAGATCTAATTATAATAATATAATAACAAAATTCAACTACTAGTACTTGATTTAATGTGAAGTAATCCCCTACTGAAACTCCATGTTGGTAGGTTTTTGAGATTTTGCTAAGCCTTCAGAGGGACCATTCGCAGACAGTACATAGACCATTATCTGTTACTCAGTGTAACATACCTTAAAAATACATGATACTTATTGTTAGGGGAATGATTATTTAGGTAAATAGGCAAGAACGAATGTTAGTCTGAAATAAGGTAAGGTATGAACTTGCAGTGCTTCAGCTACTTAAAGATTTCCCATGGGCATACTATATAAGACATAAGTTATTTATCCCTCAGTGAAATGTGATGAGCTGCTTGTCTGCATTGCAAAGAGAAAGGATGCATGGCTATTGTGGGAAGTCAGAAATCTTCCTACTAAGTTCAGCTGATCTGACTGATCCAACGGGTAACTTGTATCTACATGTATACCCCCCTCATATAATTTTGCATTAACTCAGTAATGGCAGTTAGTGATATCGTGGCTTTGTAATGCTTGGTGCTCATCAGTTTTCATTTTAACTTCTGGTTGTGTCTCATGTCTCTATCAGGATGGAAGCTATAAATTCTGTAGAATAAACAAAATTTAATGTTGCTTCATGTAGCCCACATATGTCAAAGCTTTGTGAGCAAAGTACCCTGCTGCAAGTTGTTAATCTCCATACACAATATCTTACAGAGACAAGCACTTTTGCCTCCGGCTGTTGTAGCTGCTTCACAAATCATATATGTGTGTATTAAATATATATATGTATATATATTTAAACCACATTATTTGTAAATATATTTACTGGGGTTGAAAAAGTCTATTTTATCTAATGTAAAAATACAGTGTTCCAAAAAATTCTTGCTTTCTGCAGAATATTTCAAAATATGTACAAAAATGTTCACTCAAGAAAGACTTTATTAATTTTCAGAAAAATCAGGACAGGAATTAACAGGACAAAGTTTATAGGCACAGTATTCCAGGTATGGAGGATATGCAGGTTTGCAAAAGCAAGCCTCATATGCCAATTCATTTATTTTTTTTTTCCCTTGAGTTAGACTACACAGCAGCGTCGAGTAATGTTTCATCATCAAATTCACATTCTCTAAGCATATCTTGACTATCAAGCCACTGAAAACCATGATTGGAAGAAGTGGTTGAAATGCCAGCAATTAAAACAAAATCCTGTTCTACTTCTCCAAAATGGAAGTGAGAATGATATAAAAGCTCATTTTGCAAATAAGGTTTTATCTGATACAACATTTATGTTTGGAGGACTTCAATTACATTGCAGAGAAAGGTTTCTTCTCTGTATTATTAAGTCATTCTTCAAACCACATGTAATGTAAGCTGTTCCTTTTTCCTGTGCTCCTGTGATTAACAAAAATATTTATCCATATAGAGTAGTTCTTTTGCTTTACATGTTTACCTATTTTTTTTTTTGCATATAGTCGCCATAAAGGTATGTGTAGCCCCAAAAAAGAAGTGAAGGTGGAATTATCAGGTTCTGAAATTGGAGGAATATTACCTATCTGGTATATTTGCTTTTGGCTAAAGTTCTCAGTGAGTCAACTTTCACAGAGTTACAACTGATGTGAGGCTGTGTCATATTTTGACAGTTGAAAGTGAAAGTGCAAACTACTTCTGCAAAAATGGCTCATTCTGGAATGGCTTATTCACCCCCAAAATTTTTCTTCATCTGCTCTAAGGAAAATGTTGCATACATGCTTCAGTCTACAAAAGAAAAGGATATTTGCCCATAAAAAAGCAGTGCAGTAAGATTCAACAGATGGTTAAAAGAAACTTGAAGCTCACCAAGGTCAAGTTCACCAGGATGGACCCAGAGAAAACTGAAGGAGTTCTTGACGCATGTATTCGGGTACATAAGTTCTTGCTTCACACATTTTGTAAACAGTTAATATGATGAGCTTCATGACAGTATTATGAAGTTACACAGTCTGAAAGTTCTCACTTCACATCTGTGGAAAAGGCATTCAGTTGAAGTATCTTGCCTGAGGCCAAACAGCTCAGTGGCAGAGGCGGAGTTAAGAGAGATGATTACTACCCTGTGAAATCTGGTGTCACTTCCTTCCAATGTTATTTTGTACAGGACTGCTGCTTTATCAAAAATATATGTAGCAGATATCCTGTGCATGACTTATTGCTATTGGGGGAAATGTGCTGACGAGTATGACTTAAACAGTGAATTGTGATAAATGTTGGATGATGGCGAGAAGTTTTCAAGTCCTCTGCTCATAATCACCTTTGCCTGTGTTTATTGATCAATTAGTTCATTATTGTTGTACTTTGATTAAGGGATGTAAAATAATGTAGCATGAAACTAAATATCACTTAAACATCTTGCATATGATACAGTGAGGCAGTCAGAACGTGGACTTTGTGATAGATGAGAAACCTTCTGTTGGACTGCAGGTGCCCTGAGCTCACAGGGATACATGAGGAAATGGCTCAAAGCAGGCAGACATGTAAAAACATCCTATGCTGACTCTTACCAGTCAGGAAGAGGGTGTGAATAGTTTTCTCCAACTACCAAGTTTGGTACTTGCCTTTCAGTAATACACACAAAATGCTAGGTGTTATTAGGAAAGAAATTCAGAACAAGCCACAATATCTTGTTATATATGTCACAGCTTAAATCCATATATTGAGTGCCAAGTGCAGTTCCAATTACCTCATTGAAAAAGCATAAGAGAAAGCTGACAGGAATAGTGATAGGTATGATGACTCTTTGTCTTGAATAAGACAGATCCAATTTTACAGACGACATTACTGGCCTTGAAAAGGTCAATAGGGAATAATTGTTCATAACTTTTCTTGGCACAAAGTGGCACCAAATGAAATGGCACATTTAGAACAAAGGAAGTATATTTTGGGGCAGCACATAATTAAGTTGTGGAACCTATTGTAAGGAAGCTTTTTTAACCATTTTCGTATCTAAATGTCATGCCTACAGTTTTAAAGCATCACTTTGTGCATTGGTTATCAGGAAAACATTACTCTTTACCTTCATGGGAATTAGCCCATATCTCAGAAGAACGCAGACACCAGTGTATATGGAGGTTACATACAACTCCAGGCTGTCAGGCAATGTATTGTTTTTAAAATGTTCTTTCTGTCATATTCATACATGCGTTTCACAGAGTAAGTAAAGAGAAGTATGCCCATCTTATGCATCCATGGAGGTTTTTTGGTATTACATTATGAAGTTCACTTCCATTGTTGAAATGCATGAGTCATTTCTGAAAAAGTCAAGACACCAGGAATATAATTGTTTGCATTTTTATCTATAAAATGTTAATGCAGTGCAAATTCCTAAGTTGCACTTTATATCTTTCTGTGAGGCATTTGTCCATTTTACCAAATTGTGTAACTTTTTCAGTATTGGTGCTGGAAATTTTTCTGTATATTATTACTTGGATAACAGAATCAGCACCTCGTATTTCAAGACAGCGGCTGATTTTTCATTATTCACATTTTTTCATTCAACTTTTGGAATGCTTCACTAGTTAATAAAGCCTCTGGAGATCTGTTCTGAATCAGAGTTGTATCATCTTTTATAAAGTTGTATCATGATTAAATAAACTTGCAGCATGTAAGACATTTCTTCAAATGTCATATATAAGCTTTTCCATCTCATCGGCTGACATACATTCTTGCTAATTATGCAAAGAATAAGAATTTAAAGCAACATCCTACTTGTAACATGTTTAGAATATTGTTGAAAGAGAATGCCCTGAGTATTCAATACTATTGTAAAGCATAATATAATCTTAAGCGCTTGTTTTTTGCATTATGATTGACAACCATTTTGAAGCCAATTTAAGCTATGCGTTAGTGTCACAGTTGTGTTAGTTTGGGGGAAATACAACTGTCTTTCAGATTAATTTTTCATGTTTTGTTCAAACTAACAAATGTAAATAGTTGTCACAAACTCTGGCACTCCTCCTGTTCCCAGTGAGGCGGTCTGGGAGGAAGTTGAACCTACTGATCCTAGTCAGTAATGTAAAATAGAAGGCAGAATGCAGACAGTGAGAGGAGAAATGTTCTAATGGCACATGCAGTTTGTAAAATAATTGTGTAAATAAAGACATTTCCATTGTTAAATTAACATGCATTCTTAAACTTGTGTTCTATTCAGAACGTTGAGAGCATTACAGAAAATTCTGCTGCAATGTGACTGGAAAGGGATGTTGGCAAAAGTTGTTTCCTAATTTTTAGTATAATCCAGTGAATAAATTTTCAGAATTGCACTTTATATAATTTTTAATCAGTTATCAAAAATAGTGTTTAGAAACATGAAAAAGGAATGAGTGATCAGAATAGGAAAAAGAAGTGATAACCATGCTGTTTTTTGAACATTTTCAGTGTACTTGGGCTCTCTTAGTCTTAATGATTTCCATGTTATTTATTTGTAGTTGGTGATGCCTGTACAGATTTTACTAACAATAGGACTTAAAATAACTTCCGTTATAGTGGAAAGATAATATGACCTGTTAATGTTAGGGGTTAAATATGTTTTATTCTTTCAGTATGGAAGTTATTGTGGTCTTAACACATTGTAGGTTATCCCTTGAAAAGGCACAGTAGGAACTGAATTTTCATTCTGTGCAGACATGTACAGTGGAGTATTTAATTAAATGTGCACATTAGAACTGCAGTGCTTAAAAGCTCATTCTTGATACACTGGGTATATTTGTATTTTAAGCAGTTTTCAGAAACATATGATACAATTAAAGCCAATTTCTGGAATAATTAAGTGGGATAATTCCATGCCAAATTTTAAATTGTTTTCTTTGGCTAATGCCTATCTTAGAGTATCCCTTACAGTGTTTAGTGAAATACTTTTCATCAGGTTGGTAATGCAGAAACAATTAAGGCTTATCAGAGTACCTGTGGTAATTAAACCTTTTCTTCTTCTGATTGGGCTCATCCTATCTAGTAATCCTAGTTGTTTACTGAGAAGGGAGTGTTAAAAGTGAATTTACAGAGAAATGCATATATTTATTATAGTTTAATTGATACGTTCTCCAAGTTCATACATAAGTTTGCCAAGTTTAAAGAAAAAAAGTGGGTGGAGAGGAGGGGAAGAAGAAGGCAGACTGACATGGTCTGTCATACCCAGGCTGCTGAAGAAAGGTGGAAGGGACAGTGCTGTCTGTATTCAGTGTTCAAGGTGACATTTTTATAGGCTTTAATTTGTGAAGACAGATTTGTATTTTCAGGATTTGAAAAAGTACTAAAATGCATTTTCTCTTCTTCCCAATCATGAGGTGTACTCTATGTTATTAGTTTATTTATGTGGTGTTAATAGAGGCAACTTGTTAAAGGAGTTTTGGTTTGATTTAATATTGGTTTTGTTGCAGGTGCATTAGAACTCCCTATGTCTTGTGTGGTTTTTTTCTTTTTGATTTATTGAAACATTATAAAGATCAATCAAATGAATTTTGTGTAATTTTGTTATGTAATTTTTTTAGATAAGAAGGAAGGTTTAATGAATCTGGAAAGAGTTCTGTTACAAAATTCTCTCTTTTTTGTTTATTCACCAAGTTGCTACATGGGTAATACTGAAGCTCATGTGAATATTGTCATAGCAATTCCCTTATCAGTGAAGTCCCAAATTAAATAGTAGCCTGTTAGGATAGCATGATTAGGTCTATTCTGTAGTATTTCAGTCACTTCTCCCACAGTTCTTCTGAGTAACATTTGATAAGGTATTTAATCCAATTATTTTTCCTTAAACATTGAGCTGTATTTTTTTCATTTTTACAGCAGTGGAGGATAATAGCTACAATATATCTATATATGTCAGCAGAAACTGAATAAATTTAGTCTAATAAAGTTCAAATCAATCCCAGTTATTTCACGTTTTTGTTTAACTTCAGAAAATTTAAGTGTGGAAATTAGACGCGTGAATTTTAATTTAATGAAAAATGCATATCTGACTTCATCTCAAGTGTTGCGTAACATAGTGTTGACTTTCCATCATAATTCATGACAACTGTTCCTTCAAGGGGTTGCAGGTATTTTTGTCTTTACTGCTGTACTTGTGCTAATATCAGAAAAGAATGATTCATGATAAAAACATCGAGCACACTGTACTTCTTGATGTCTGTTAAGGTTGTAATTGATATTTTTATGCCTCCTTTTCTCCCTCGTTGCTCCCAGCGTGGCTGTGAACTTCACCTTAAAAGCTGTGATAATAGCATGTCAGGTCAGGAGTGTCCTCTTCTGTCAGTCCAAAGCTTGTCTGCTGTTTGAGAACCTTTGAGAAAGAGTATCAGAAATACTTAAATAGCTTTCAATAGGCTCTTTGTCCTCTAGAGCAGGCAAGATAGTTGCAAAAGCCTTGCACAGGATGTCAAAATTTTCTAACTGTATGGCCAGCCCAGCTTTTGTAATGCCTAGTCCGGGATATTGAGAAGCAAGGCATGAAACTGCAAACCAGCGAAGACTGGTGCGAGAGAGAGCTCCGGGGTTTGGTATGTGACCATTTCATCAATGGCTCTAATCTGGTCATGGTCTAATGCGACTTCTGTACATAATGGGAGACTTGCAGTGAAGAGCAGAAAGGAGAAGAGCTTGTTGCGTGGTTTTGGCTCCGTTCTGGATCCTCCTCTCATCTTTGCATGCGACAAGAGGACGAGGTCACGTCGGAAATGCCAGTAGGGTTTTCATTATTAATGAATGCTGATATGGAGAAAATACTCTAGGAAAACCTGATGCAGGTTATAAACCTTATTATATCAGCTGTGATGCTTGGAAGAATACACAGCTGGCAACAAAAACTGGTAACATGACTTCTGTCCTTCAAACAGTAATGTAGAGATTAAAGTCTTTTGGGGGGGAATTATACACAGTCCTGATGACTTTATCTGGAATTTATATGTGTAGTAAAAGGACTGGATTTCATCAGTCTTAGTCTCACACCATGTATTTTTCATTTTCCTATGATCCTACCCAAGTCAATCAATATAAAGTTAGAGGATGTTCACCTTTTGTTACTTTGCTGGTTGATGAAATGCAAAAGCTTTATCTGAACTGCACGTCTCAGAGCAAAGGTATCTGAAGTTTTCTTTTCTTACTTTCTCTCTCTCTTTTTCTTTTTTTTTCTTTTTTTTTTCTTTTTTTCTTTTTTTTAATTATAGAAGTGTCCATTTTCACACCTGGCCACTGTTCCCTGAAAGGCAGTCAGGACTTATTCAAAGATGTCAATTTTCAGGAACTTGTGTATAGTTTATAAGAGGAATATGATGTAATCAATAATGTGTTTTTGTTTGTTTGTTTGTTTGTTTTCCAGGAGAACTTGTAGTATGAGGCTAGCATCTGAAATACTGGCAACATAAAAAATAATATTAAAAAAAAATATATATATCTCCTGCTTTTATTAAAAGTTCCATGAACTGTTCAAAGCAATTTGTAGTTGGCCTAGATCAAGTACCCTGTGTATATAAATAAATAAGCTGAATAGTCAGAAAACAGATTTTAGGGGAATACTTCTGGGAGACACAAGTATGTATTTATTTCAAAAGCACATTAATTGCAGTTAAAAGCTTATCACAAGGATCTAGAAGTTTGCCATTAATAGTTTGCTGTTATTACCTCTTTTCTTCTATTTTACTACCAAATAGCAGAGAAGATTAGTAGCATAGGTGAAACAAAGCCTATATTTTTTTTTTATTTTGCCAAAATGTTCTTGGTGCCTAATAGCCTTGCAATACCAGTTGATCAGTATTATCAGAAACTAAAGCCTTTGAGTTAAGTCCAGATTTACGGTACTCTAAATGATAGCTGTTTGCTTTCAATCTAAAAGATGATTAAATATTAGGAATACTTATATTAAGGGAACTTACTAAGTTATTTTGCTATTCATGTATGTGTCATAGCAGGGCACATAGTAATAACAAGTACTTATTCATTATTAAGAGCTATTTTCTGTGACCTAGATTAGCTTTACCTGTTGCTCAGATATAAATGATCAAGTATCTAATTGAAGGTTCTAGCCTACTTTCATATTTACTTCCTGTGGTTACCATTGTGTGACCAAGCATAAGAAGAAAAAAATCAGAATGGAAATCAAAAATCAAGATACTTTTTAAGGAAAGTCTAGATAAAATGGTACTTTATCCTTGAGATATGCTGTAAAACTGTAAAAATCAACCTGAACAGAAAAATCAATATGAATGCATATAGTACAGAAAACAGAGAATCCACAGAATTGTACATCAGCAGACAAAGGAGAGAAGTCAGTTTTAAACTATTTTTTTAATTACTATGTTGAGAATACCGCCTTTTACTAAACTTGAGATGTACAAAGCTCTGTATTAATGATGCATTCTTTTTGTTTAATTTTGAAAAATGAGCACTGGTAGTACTTTCGTATTTGGGTTAAAGAGAAAGAACATAGTTCTTGCAGTGAAAATCATTTAGAAAGCTGAATTTCTGTTAGGGTAACAGCCTCTAAAACAGGAGAACTGAGATGAGTAAAGAATTGTTCTTGGTGTGTTTGTAAGCTAAATGTTTTTACAACTGTCGCTCTATCATGGATATTATTTTCTTGCCTGTAGTAGCAAAAGTGAATAAAACTAATGGGTTACAATGATTAAAAGTACAAAAATTATAAAATAAGATGATATTTAAATTTTGAGTCTTCAAGGTATTCACTACTGCAAATTTTATGTTACTAATGCGAGATGAATGTTTCTCTGTGTATGTCACAGTGTATATGCAGTGACGGATGTTATCTAGTTGCCCATTATTATATGGTGGCAATATGTATTGTATTCTAAAAGCTTTTACTTTGACACTGATTTGCCACAGATTCTTTTTCATGCACATAGTATAAGAGTACTCGATTGTAAAAATAAGATGAAGTGCTTGAAGTAAATCTTGTTTTCATTCAAAATATGCAGTGAAGATATAACTTCATCAACCCTTAAGAGCATTAATTGTGAATTATCCTGTTAAGTAGGACTTAAGTTGCTGAAGAGGGAAATGATTTGAGTTTCGTGTTCTTCACTTGAAAAACACTGAAAAAAATCCAACCGTTTTGGGTCAAAGACTGCCAAAGGTAGCACATGCATTTGTTGGATACTAACATCTTGTGAGAACAGATCAGAATGCTTGTAAAACTATGGATATGTGCACAGAGAAAAACAAAATCAAACCACAAAACTCCTAACAGATTTATTTTTGCTAATTTCAGATAACTCAATAGGAGTCTAAGTGTTATATGGCAATGTGAGCACTGAATATTTAAGAAGGCCCCGTACTGAGTACATTTGTTCTTGTCCTCTTCCTGCTTATGCCTTTCAATTTCCCTACATATTGAGTTCCCCACATACTGAGGTTTATGTCTGCTCATACTGGGCTAGCATTTTTTATGTTTAAAGCAATAAAATGATAGTTAAGCTCGTGCAATCAAGTTAATGATTGTTTTCACATATCTTGAAAAGAGGGGGAAGGAGTCATTAACGCAATGGGTAGTTGATATGGTAGATGTTGTTTAAATTGTAGTTGTTTAAAAAACAAGTGCTTACATATTGAGAATCTTACTTTTTTTTCCAGTTTGCGCAAACTCATGATTTATGATATTCACGGATCCTTTTCCCCTTTAAGATACTCATTTTCTCATCAAAAAGGAACTAAATTGTTTTAAGACTACTTTTGATTATAACAATATTTTTTGCAAACCATGTTAATTAATAAAAATAAATCTTCATGATATGTGACAAATGTGGGAGATAAATGGATTATTTTGAAGTGGCTGAAGGAAAATAAGTGATAGTCAAATCTACTTTTGCTATTGGTGTTTCTTTTTGTATGAGAATCAGGATGTTTTAAGATTAAGTAATATTCTACTTTCTTCTTCAGATTATATAAAATCCATGTAATCATCCATGTAATTGTATGCCAGGATGGAAGTTCTTGAACGTATAAATAATTATTTTTTTTTCTGCTTCCCTCCTGCAGTTGAATAATCAATAGGCTTTTTTGTTTGTTTGTTTTCGTTTCGTTTTATTTTTTCCAGATAACCTTTTTCATGCTGCTGTCTGCAGTGTGCGTAATGCTGAACTTGGCTGGTTCCATTCTCTCGTGTCAGAACGCTCAGCTGGTAAAGTCCCTGGAAGGATGTCAGTTGGTGAGTAATAAACAAACAAACAAAAAATAAATAAATAAAATAATAAAAAAAAAAATGCTAAAAAAGGGCAATAGATTTTTTCATTTGTTTGCATTTTATACATATATTGCTTCAATTTCCAAACAGTATGTGTTTCACAGAGCCATGTATAGCCCTTGATAAATCGTGTTGGGAAAAGTTTGAGAATTAAAGTGCTGGCATATTTACAATATCGTGTCACCTCAAAGACTTGCTTCTTAGTATTATGTTGGAAACAGACTAGGTGAAACACAGACCACATCAAAGCAGCAAAGTGCAGTGATTACCATTTGATGTTAGCAGTGTCAGGATTTCATCCAGTGTCTACTTCGACAGCCAATGTATTTCATAGAAGTGCTGATAGTAATTTTTTAGTATGCATACATTTTTTTAGGCCAACCTAAAGCAATTCTTTTATAATTTCTAAAGCAAATGTATGTTAAATAAAATACAGAATAAAAACAAAAATTTGCAATGATACGGCATGCTCTGAATTGTTAAAAAGGTATAGTATACCTAAGTTCTTTATGTTTGTCTTTTAGGAGGAGCATGCATATATGTTGAACTCTAAAATAGTTTCAGATTTCAACTCACAAACAAATCTATAGAGCTAAACTCCTGCTGGAAATCTCTAATTTAAAGTAAATAGTAAAACAATGATTACTTTCTTTGTCATAAATTGGGAAACAAATGGTATTAAGTTGTAAGAATGACAAATGAGCTCAAGAATGTTTATGGACATGCATCAGTGCTCTTTTTAGTGTAATCTAGCTGACAGTAGACCAATCGCATTATCTAAACTGCATGAGTCCGCATTCACAGAATTCATTAAGTATTAGTGATATGTGAGCATTTGCCTGTATTGGCCGTGTCCTTTGGGCACGCCCCAAAAAGTTGATTTGAATGATAAAGAGAAAAGTAATTTTCACCTCTAATATCTCCACAAAATGCTTTTGTACCTCTTTTTTTTTTTTCTTCAGCCATTGTTTTCCCCTTTCTTTCTGTCTAACACAATCCTTCAGGCATCCATTTGAACACAATGTATTTAATAAAAGTAAGTAAAAAAAAAATATATATATATATATACACAATTTCAGCAAATATTTAGAAAGGCATGTGAAAAAGGCAGAACAGGAAGTCATTTGGGTGTAACCTGTCACACGCTTACATCTTGTTTAGTCAGTGTTTAAGCCTGTGTTTCGTGTTCCTGTCACCCATCCTGTTTCAAAATGTCTGCAACTCCATAAAGGAGTGAAGCTTTCTATGGTGTTTGTGATTTCCAGCTGTGCTTAGGGTAAAGGCATTGCAGAACCAGATGGGTGCAGCCATATATGTGTGTGTGTGTGTGTGTGTATATATATTTATATAAAAGTAACCTTTTTTTTTGGCTGAAGGGGTCCATCTGAACTTGTGTAGAATCTTTCAACTCCAAGCCGACATGGGTTTGACAGATGTCCAGTAAGTTGTGTGAATAGACTTCAAAGAGCAAATCCCATACTAGATGGAGAGGAATGCACATATCAAGGAGAGTGCTGTTTGTGCTGTTGTGGCTTAGTGCATGCAGGCAAGGGTCCTGCTCCTTGTATACATGTATGTGTACTTTTCTAGTTCTTTTAGGCAGCTGTCTACAAGCAGGGCTGGGTATGACTCTGACTCTCTCGGACTGCTGGTTGGTCCAGCTGTGGCAGCACACTGACCATGCACACCAGCTAACAAGTTAAATGCACAAGTCTTCAAAACAAAGCAGGTTGGAATGTATTCAATGGCGTTCAGTGATAAGGTGCTGTTTGGTGATGATTCCAAGCTTATCACCATTTAATTTCTAAATTATATTTTAATTATAGCACTTCAGAAGTATTCAAGTACAGGTGAGTGTTTGGGGAAAAGGAGCAAAATGCTGTGATAATTACTTCCTTTATTATGAAAAATTGATTAGTCCTCTGTGTTGAATTTGAATGTTGTTACTTTTATTGCTAATTCCTGAAGAACAGGATTCTTCTGCTCATTGCAGTTTGTTTCTTGAAGAGGCTTCCAGTGACAGAGTCGTTTTCCATCCAAGCGTTTAAGGGGCATACACTTAACCATAGGACAGCTACCATTCAGATCAGTGTGAGAGTTCATTGTACATAAAGAGAATGCATGAAGTATTTGTTTATTATCAGCTTGGAGGAGATGCTGTTGCACTATTTCATTTCTTTAGTGCAAGATTTTTTTCTAGGGCATACATATCAAAACTTTACCCTCTTGCCTGATGTGTTTTAATTCAAGATACAGCACAGGAGATCCAAGATGATGGAGAGAGAGAGAATTACATGCTATTTTTTGAGATGAATAGGCATTTGCAACGTGTAGTATGTGTCAACATCCTTTATGGAATAAAATTGGGTTAATGAGAATCAACAAAGCGGCATTGCAAGGACAGAAAATTGAAATAAGTTCTGCTTAATTAGCACATTTGTAAACAAAAGAAGGCAGTAGCTCCAGCCAGTGGGTAAATGCTCACAACTGAGGGGAAAAAAAAAAAAAGAGTAAATAGCAAGTCTTTAGTCTTTTAAATGTTCTCTTCAGTACTCTCTGTTCTGCTTATGAACCCTGTGTCTCTGACTGAAATCTGGTCAGGATCATAGCCTCTATATGAAACTTGCTGCTGTAGAAGTAAGCAGTGACTGAGCTGTGCAAACAGCTGAATTCTCGGATCATTGATAGAAACAAAAATGACTAAATTTATTTCAGATACAGTTGTTTTTCTTTTTTTCAGCCTTTTTGAAAGAATTGTGTTCTAGTTATATGCGATGATTTCCACTTTGAAATTTAATACTATTTCAAAACATTCTAGATTCAGTGGTTTTCATTATTTGATCTGAATTTTCAAGTAGCCTTGGGATTTTCTACTGTGTGTTTTCCTGTCTCTTCCCTCATTTATTTTGCCTTCCCTTGTCCTGTGCTAATAAGCAGTCAGGGAAAGGAGTGGTATCAAACAAGTGCTTTCAGTGGGCAAGCAGAGAGACAGTTCGAAAGTGGAAGCAGGCTTTGCCTTTGGGTAGGGATTCTGGGATTAAGAGGTGTAGTGGGTGGGCACATAAGGACTTCATCAGAAGGCCCCACATGTACCCTTGTGGCAGAATTCAAGGGAAACCTTTGTTTCTTTCTCCAGGCTAATGGAATATTATCACTCAAGCAAGCATTTTGCAAATAGTCCTTTGCATTTTTTCCAAAGCTGGTGCACTCAGCTACTAAATTAAAAATGGAATGGTTACTTTTTGTTTGTACTTCCCTCAGCTTTTCATTCCTGCTATAGATTTTCCTCTGGACTGGTGGAATGCTGAGCTAGCAAAATAAGATAAAACAAATGTTCAAACTGCACATTTCAAAGTTGAGAACATGATGAAATGCTAACTAGCTTTGCACCGTATGGTCTAGTTGCTGATGAGGGCAGCTAATTTCACTGTGACTGTTCATCATATCTCAGTTGTTTCAGTATAGAGAGTTTCTTCTGCCCATGCCTTACTTAGATTTTCCTTAGCAAAAGTCGTATTTCAGTCAGATTGTGGACTTGCACATGAATTGTATCACAGTGTTGAAATGTTCATATGTAAGAAATTCTGGTGTTCTCTTCTTAAAGACCACCCACAGGGAGAGAGACGCTAATGAACACCACTGCTTTATGATTAAAGGCAGAATTTGACTTAGAATTTGGTAATATTTTGTGTTGAGCATGTGTAGTTATTAACGTTTGTCACTCAAAAAGGAAAAATACCATTTTTAGCAGCTTGTCCTAAGCTTGTATTTCATGTTAATTCCTGCACTGTGTGACTGAGTGTACGTTACCATAACTCTGAATCCTGTGGCTGCCTTCTAGGATACAAATCTAGAGTGACGCAGCTCTTTGAGAGAAAATTCAACTTTTGTAGACGTGTTTTTCTGAGGTGAAGTTAATGTCCTTTGTAAAATGTACCAGACAGAAATCTGTGAATGGATTTCCAAGCACAGTACGCTACAAAAGTCAAATTCAGAATCATTACCCTAAAAGAGAACCAACGAGGAAGTAACAAAACAATAAAATAAATTTCGTCCTTGTCCGGAAAATGTACTGGGAAGTACTGCAGTTTCAGTGCATGAGACAAATAGTTGCTCTTCTTTCTGTGTGAACTTTAATGTTTCTGTCAAACCCATTGATGTTGATTTTTTTCAAAAGGAATTTTTGTCACATTTTGGGGAATGTGTGGATAGCTTTAAAAATGTGATAATACAATCTCCTGTATCAAGGTGTTTAAATTCAGAAGCATTTCACATGTGGAGTAGTTGTATGAAGGAAAAGGAATGAGAGAAGTGTCTTGTTTTGCTGTAAACATTGGGGATTTGTTGTAGGTTCCATAATGCATAGTTTTGTGTGAAGATGAAAAATGTGCTCACAGTATGTTAGCATTTTGAACATAAAATCTGTGAATTTAGTATTTGTGATCTTTATCCCGCAGCTCAGCAACATTCAACACTGCAGGACAAAAAAATACATGTAGCTTCGATGTCTTGTTACAAAAACCTAACGACTTTTTGACCCATGATTAGCTGTAAAAACTACAGCGAAAACCTCAAGCTGCTGCTGTAAGTCAGTGGAAGCAGGATGTGTACAGAGCAGTTACACACTCAAGCTGTTCATTAAAGTGTGTATGAGAAACAACATTTCTGTCCTACAAAATTCTCTTTCAAATATTTATCTCTAAAAATTATGTTCAGTGTGATAGGGTATAGCAGTTTGTATATTTTAATTTATGATCTACAGTGGCACAAGAGAATTTTGCTGGTTTTATTTCTTAGTCTTTATTTGTCTTTATTTGGTGCACCTGCCATATTGTAAGTCACTTAGTCGTTTAAAAAAATAAATGTTCTAGTTTGAATCAAACTTAGTTTTGCTTATGATTCAGAAAAGTAGTAATAGTGCCTATCTTTTTATGGAGATGTTGCTTATAATGTATTTTTCAGTTATACATGCTGAAATTGGCTTGTGGTTCTAGAAACATAGACAGGAAGGCTCCTTTTCCCCTGAATTATGTTTAATTGGAATAAATGGAGAACGGAAAAACAAAGGAAGCACAACTTGATACAAGATGAATGGCATAGGCCAGTTCCAGAACTGAGGTTTCTTTGTATTTCATTTTGTGCTGTAGCTATGTTCAAATCTGTGCATATTTAAAAATAGTTCTTAAAAACCCATCAAAATATATACTCGTGGTTGTGGGTTTTTCATTCTTAGGCACCTATCAGATTTTTCTCCTGATATTTCCCTAACTCTCGATTTTCTCCCTTAATGGATCCTTCTTCTCTTTGCATAAGCTGCTACAAAGATCAAAAGTTTGTTATAAATGGCTAAGTCCCAAATAGGGTTACAATCAAAGTTTACAATTTATTAAGCGAATAGAGGTAAGCAAACAGCGCTGGGTGTGCCAGGAGTCTCTGCTCCACCAAGACGCACACCAGTTACATCAAGCAGCTGATTTTTATGCTCCTAGGCTAATATATATATTCATTACTACTTCTAAAAAAAAAAACAGGGTTATTATAATTAGTTTTCGGAATCCAAACCCTCCTACTGGAGCATGCGTATCAGTCTCCAGTGGTCCCTCTGGGGGTGTCTGGGGGTCTCTCGTGCTGAAGGCTCATAGTCTTCCTCTCTGTTGTCCTTCTCCTTTGTCCAACTTGGCTGTATGTTGGAGACTTGTGCAGCATCCCCTGCAAGCTTTGTCTTTTAGTCATTCTTCAGCTTTCCCCTTCTCCTTAATCTCCTGGCCAGATGTCAGAGACTTGCATAGTGTCCCATGCAACAGTCATAATAGTTAGCAGTTATTCTGAACCCCCCCCCCAGATATCAGAGACTTCAAGGAAAAGCCTACAAATACATTTCCCTTCAAGCTCTCTATTGACACGAATTGCAAAAACATTCCTTTGCAAGATACAAGAACTATATACATTAACCACTCTGGTTTTCTTAGACTTGTGGTTATACAAGGGTATGTAAGACAGAAGGTCACATTCATCATACCCTGTGGCCCTAGCATTGTTCCATACTGACACGAATCAGATGAACACATTTCACAAGTTTCTTCCCATAATCATACCAGCATGGCTTTCTTGCAGTTAACTGTAGTGTTTTCAACTTTGAACTCTTATATTGTGTTTTGAATTTTTGTCATGCTGTTCTTACGACACCATCCTGAGTGTCATGAGTGCATGTGCACTCAGAATTTCTTTGTTAAAACACCTTTAATACGTAGACAGAATTTGATGAATTGATACATGAAAAAGGTCTTGTCTATGCACATTTTTTTTACGATATTGTGGTATAGGGGATTTTCTGTCCACACGCTCACCAGTATGTTACCTCAATACGTCTGAAGTTCTCTACATTGCTGGAGGATCCTTTATTTTTTCTGATCCTCTTCAATGTAAAAATCAGATTTTAATGTTTTTGGTCACTTTTGAAGTAGCTGTACTGATTTTTGGCAAGATTAAATAAACTTAAAAGACAATTCCTGTACGTTGGCAGCTCAGGCTGATGTTTGAAATTTTGCATATGGTTTGGATGAGGGTGTACTGTGCAACTGTCCCAGGCATGAAAGTACACAAAATACACAGATTACTGACGTTATGCTTGCTAACACAGGTAAGTATTGGGAAGTGGAACACAAGCATATGTAGGATAACTGGTGGGGGCTGTGTACATGGGGTGGAGTGAATGGTGCTTTATTCTTGATTTCTGCCAGCTCAAAAAAAAAAAAAAAGAAAAAAAAAAGATTTAAACACAGCAAAGAGAGGGGCAAGAACACAGGTTTGGAGGCACTGCCGGTAGTTGCTAATGTAATTGTGTCTGAGGCTAGCAAACAGCAGCCCTGCAGCTGGAAGAGGGAATCCCAACTCTGCTCACTGTACTGATGTAGTGCTATTGTTTGTGCCTCTATGGGTTTCTGAACCCACACACTGGATGGGATTGGAGGACTAGCTTGGACTAAGAATAAGCCACTCCCTCACAAAAAAGAAAAGTTCTGACAATGTTTAGATCACAGGGTAGCTGTATGAATTCCTGGTCCTGCCTACACAAGTGTGAACGCAGCAGTGGGGCAGGGATGAGCAGTCTGGAGCAAGAGGGCTCAAGACTGCTTTCAGCTGCTGCAGTGCTTTAAGCACAAATGTGATGGCATCCTGAGCCTTCAGTACTGCTCCCCATTACAGGACGAAAGTTAGCAAAGATGTCGCATCAAACATACTTGACGGAAAAGGTGTGCAGTAGGACAAATTGTTAAAAGCTCTCCAAAATGTATGTGTATTGAAAGAGGATTTTGTTTTGCAGTCTGGTTGAAATCAAAGTATTTTGACTAAGCTATATTTTTCAAGAAGACTTCCTGATGTTTTGCAAGAGCTTTCATGTAAACAATAACCTTAATCTGTTTAAGAATTGAATTAAAGGGAGAGTTACCAGGCAGTATAAAGTTACAGAATCTTTCAGAGTCAATTGAGAATTTCTCAGAGATAAGGGATTTTAACCAAGCAGCTATTTCTGGTTTTAGCCTTTTTTTTAAAGTGATGCCAGTTCATTACATGAATTAAAAGTAGACCTGGGATCTGAATTTCACATCAGAAATATCAAATAGATTTCATCTTAAGCCAGTGACTATCTTTCCTTGAACAGAGACAGTGTGGATCAGAGCAATAAATGTTGTAGCAGTAGGTGGCTTTGTCTGAAGTTCCTTTTCCTTGTTATAAAAACTTTTTTAGTAGCTGAAGACCATATTGATTTGCTGTGTATCTGGTGCTGATGGAGCAGGTATGCTGCAGCATTCTGACTGCTCACTTTGATGCAGCTCTAAATTAAAGGTGCAAGTTTCAAACTTCCGTTGTAGCAATTATCTAACAGTTGGCACCATTTCTAACAGTCCCCAAGGGGTTCAAGAGCAAGACCTCCCCAGTGGCATTTCACATTTTGTATTTTCCATTGATTTGAGGAGCTGAGGTTGTCTGATTATAAACCGTAGTTGGGTTTTACTCTTGTCTTTTGATTTTTAAAAAGAGAGTATTAAGAACTGTCAGGAATTGAAGAGGAAAAAAAAAAAAAAGCTGCCTGAAATTTTTAAAGCCGATTTCTGAATTAAATTATATGCTGATTGGAAATGAACAGCACAACTTTTATGAAAGTACTCAAACTATATTTTCTTCTGCATTTGTTTTACAAAGTGTGTGTTTCAGGGTGTGACCAGTCAGTGTGAGTTGCCATAGAGAAATATTTCTAGTGCTGTTTTCCAATATGTGGGGAATGGTCTAATTTATATACTCAGATTTTTTAAAATCCTTTTTAACAATTATACTGGCTGGAAGGCAGTCAGGACTCTCAGGACTTGAAGCCAACTTTCTGCTCTGAATGTGGCTTCATTACTGTATGTGGCAAGCATTAAGTCACCTGCATCTCATCTGGTAAAGCTTGCTCATTTGTAATGGACTCTGTTCTTCCAGCTGCTGTGCTGGTTATCAAAACAGAGAGTACTAA
Organism: Aythya ferina; assembly: GCF_964211825.1. Taxonomy (NCBI): domain Eukaryota; kingdom Metazoa; phylum Chordata; class Aves; order Anseriformes; family Anatidae; genus Aythya; species Aythya ferina. Next base: position 16,492,532 of record NC_140307.1, on the reverse strand, counting down.
ATAAGTCTGATAGGGATGGCAATAAAAAATAAATGTTTAAGTAGGTAGCTATTAAGAGTACCCGAACAATTTTAATATTCTTCAAGTTCTTGAGCAGCAAGAAAAACTTGTGTAGAGATGATTCTATGTACAAGTCTATATGAGGTACAGGGAAAGCTTATATTTGATTTTCTTTGTTCAGAAAATTGACAACACCATAAAGAATGACCTGAATTAAGAACAATAAATATATATTTTCATTAGGATTTTTTTGCAGTATTTGTGTCTGGAAATTTTAAAATGCGTTTGCCTTGCAAGAGAGTAAGTAGTACGGTGGTTCAGATCTCTTAGTACCCAGCTATTGTGCTTCCATCTTTATTTGGAGGAATACAGGAGTGATTCAAATGACTGAATGCTACTTTGAATCTATTCTTTACATGGAGAGCCATGGAAATTTCTCATGGGTGTCATTCTTACTACTGATTATTGGATTATGGAAACCTGGGATCTGCCAAACTCATAGGTCAAGGGACTCCCGTGTGATATGAATTCCTTTTCTTGGTACTAACCTAGACTGAATTGCGACTAATGACCTGGAGAAGTAAGGTATGTCCCACTATCAGTCCTTCAAATAAGCTGCAAAAATGGGAATGGAGAAAGCATAGAAATGCTGAATTGAGAAAATTAAGGTGATGGCAGTTCATGATAGCAGGCTAGGTGAAAACATTTATGAAGTTAAATTTTGGCTTAAAATTCTTTGTTGGAAGGAAGCAGAAAAGTAGATGCTGTTCTTTCTTTGTCTTTTATTTTTTTTTTAGTGTAGAAATCAGAATCAGTTTAAAAGTTCATATTTAGCAGAATGGAATTTCTTTAAAATCACAGAATTTTAAAGTTTATATATATTCTTTAAGAATGATCAGGTTCTGTATTCTTAAAAAGGTCTGCTCTAATGAAAGTCTATAAAGAGCAAAATGTCTAGTGCTTTTTAAAATGTAAAGTCTTTGAAAGCTTATTGCATTCAAAACAAAAATTAGGAAAATAGACAGCAAACCTTTACCAAAGTTAAAGTACATGAGCTTAGATATTACTGCTTATTTTCTCCACTATTTCTTAATGCTGTTTTCTCACTTCTCAAGTGTATGTCATGTTTCCTAGGGTAATTATTTCTGTATGTATGTGTTATGTGTGTGACTGTGATCATGTCATGTGCTTTTCTGACTTTGTTTTTGCTTGTTTTTGTCTTTCCCCATCGGGTATGATTTTATGTTTATTCAGTTGAGTTACTCTGCTTTCAACTGCCTCTTTAAAGCAATGCCTCATTTTGACTCTTGAAAAAGATAACACTCACTCTTGCTCAGTATACTCTTTGTATTTTACCTGTTCTTATAGCTTCTATTAGCCAAGGGAAGACATTCTCTTTCAGAGACTATCATAAACTCATAAGCTAAGGAATAGCAATTGGTATTTACCAGTTATTATTGTCACAAAAAGTGTAAATGTAATTGTTTTTTGTTTACTTATGCTTGCTATATTTTTTTTCCTCCCCAGATTAAATTTGACAGTGATGGCGTCTGTGTTTGCTGTGAAATGCAGCATCAAACATCAGGTTGTAGCAACCTTGGAGAAACACTGAAACTGAACCCTCTACAGGAATGTAATGTTGTGAGGTTGACCCTAAAGGTGCGTTGTGAGAAGAATTAACCGTATATTTTAATTTTAAATAATAAGTATATAGGAAGACAAAAATGGGTGGTAAAAGGGGTAGCGGGTGGTGTTCTTGGTGTTTGCTCTTAGGTGAAAAAAAATATTGAACTTCACCCAACAGAATGTAGTACTTCTGTGTTTTGTGGTTTACATTGTATGTTACACTGTCAGTATCTGTATTTGTATACATGATGATTTTGTTAGAGCTTACTTAAGAAACAGAGGCTATGATTGGTTATGATTGATATTAGGAGGTACAGGGACAGTTATCTTTTTTGTTACTGTTCAAGAAAGCTAAAATCTTCTAGCTGGAAGAGAATGGTAAGTGTTCATTTGAGATGATGCTGGAAGCATGCTTATATACTGCTGTGTAATGTTGTTAGTAATTTAAATCTGATAATGTTTTGTGTTAAAACTATCCAGTTTAAGAATGGACTGGAAATAATAGTAATATTTTGTGATTCAATTATATCACAATGTAATTGCATACATATTTCTTCATGCATTGTCACCAAACAAGCAAGACATGGTGTTACATTGGTTTGGAAAACAGTAAGTAATCTATGAAAGAAGTGGTCAGAGAAAAGAACCCTAAACCAAGGTACAGATGTTGATTCATTTTAGGTGTATTTTTAATGATCAACAGATCTAAGTCAGCATATATGGCTCTCAATTTCAGATGATAAATTTTAATGAAGTTAGTAGAATACAATGGAAAAAAGTGGTGAAACTCAGCATAATAAGGAGCTTAGGGGTTTAGACTATAGAATGAGGCCTGAAAATTCAAAGTTATATTGATATTAGAAGATATATTTTAGTTCAGGACAAGTATAAGTCCTGCAAAAGATGTTATAATAAGCAGCTAAATATTCTTCAGCTATATTAAGAAAAAGAGACAAGAAAAAGATCTAGCAAGTAGTAAGGATCAGGTAGGAGTTAAAAATAAATTGGTATGGCACCAAAAGTCAGTAAGAACTCTGCCTCAGGTTTTAATGAGGATGACAGGAGGGCAAAAGCCATTTGGGTAGCAGGATCTAGTAATTGACAAAGAAGCAAAAACTTAGTGTTGCTGGTCAAAGAATAATAATAATTTACTACCATTTGGAATGCTAAATGCGGGACTATATTCAGTGATGCAATTATAAAGAAAAGTGAAAGGTAGTACCTTCACTTTTACGAGAAAGATGATCAGTCTTCACATTTTTGCAACCGTTAAACATTAAACTTATCTTACAGAAAAAGCTCACTTGTTGATCCTATAAAAACAAAAATTGATAGAGCATATGTTTACTAGCTGTAAATATATCTGCAGAGGCAACTTTAACAATAGAGAAAACAACTGTTTATCTTAGAGGACGTTGTCAGTATATGAAGTGGGTAGAAATTACATATACTGGAAATCAGGGTGAAGTTTCTAAAAGGAATGAATTTATAAAAAGGAACTGGTGACATCTGCTTGCACTAGCAGAAGGACTGAATTAAAACCAGGAGTTCCTATGAGTATAATCTTAGTGCAGCATTAATTATGTTCAGAATTTTTCAGTTAAGAGGATAATTATGACAATAACTTCTCTCATAATGTTTCGTAAATATTTTTCAGTTTTAATTCTACATTTGTTTTCTCTTTGGATTTGAGAGCTCTGTATTCCTGGCAAATCTAAGAACAACATCCTACTATGCACACAAGGAGGAAAAAAAAAAAGAATAGAAAAACCAACAGCAAATTCAATAGAAAACTGACAATGATAATGCTTGCTTAATTTAATTGCTATTAATGACTACTGTGTGATTTTGAGAGAATGCATTTTTGAACAAACAGGTCAATTGTGGTTGTTATTTGGGGTGCTGGGGAAGAGAAAGGGTAGAATACCAGAATTAAGAGTATACACCTCTGTGTATAATGCTATGTAAGTTTTATTCTCTTTCTCTATATTAAATCTGGGGGATACCTCATTTCCACAAAGTAATCTCTGCCTTTTTTTTTTTTTTTTTGGTGCTAGCAATTATAGGAGCTCCATTGTGAACAGAACAGTTGCACACATACTGGCTGTCTGATCTTGTTCTCTGTTAGTCTCTCTAGACTTTTTTGAATGTTTCTCTATCATCCTATATATCTGTTATCTGTGCAAACTGGCTTTTATTCAAGTAAAACCAGAAAAAATGCAGGAGAGTAAATCTGTAGATAGACACATGTGCATGCCTGCATGTGAGCAAGTGCATGCTGACCTAGTTATAAAACTGGTAGCATCTCTGGATTACATTGCTGATGGTACCTCAGGCAAAGTCCTAAATCTGTTTCAAGATTAAACAGGTACGAATGAGATCTTTTTTATTATTATTATTAACAGTGTTACCACTGAATAGGATAAAATGCTGGCATGTTAGTCTATATTGACCATCTGTTGGTTTGTAAGCAGAATTTTGGGGAATTGAGTTTTTCTTATAACAATAATTACATGGTATTATCCTATTGAATATTATTTTACCAAAGAACAATCACATAATTCTGAATTTTAGATAAGAATGAGCTATAACTAGGTGCAAGCTTTCAGTATGAGACTGAATTTTCCTGCAAGCCTTCGTCTGTGGAAATGATTCCTTCCTTTTAAACTGAAAATATCTTGGATTTACTAAAAGCATGCAAGCAACAAAGCTGATCTTCTTAAGCTTTTGCTTTGAGAGGATGAAGGTAGACATAGAAGATGGAATCATTGTAATGTATTATTACTGTGTGACATTTGCACGTAAGAGCAGAATGTTATGCTGCTTTGGTGTTGTAATTATTTAGTAGGGTATTTTTAATTATTTTTAACAGCTTACACAACCCAGAATACATGTAGTCGTATATGCTAAATTATGATTCTATATAAATATTTACTTCCTATTTTACTTAAGTACATCTGTAGCATGGGGTTTTGACTATGCAGGCTAGGGAAAAGCTGTTTCCACCTCTATTTTCAGCACAAATATCTCTTTCAGAACTGCTGAAATTCAAGTACAGTATAAATACTAAAAGTCTTTTTAAGGGTACTGATTGCATTCATTAGCATCGTTATTAGGGATTTATCTAACTTAGGGTTCTTGCAGTTTTCCATGTGAATGTTTCATCGTCTTTGAATCCAAATTTATTTTTACTGCGTTTTCTGCTGACCAAGCCTAACCATATGTTTAATTTTTGCCATTCAGAAAAGCATGCTTTCACTTTCATGACAGAGGAGAATGGCTCCTAAAATATTCTTTCAAGTTAGGAGAACAGGCTTATCCTCTTTGATGCTCCTCTGATTCCCGTTGTGACAAAATGCAAGCTATTTAATTTTGCTGAACCGAACCAAAATGACTTCGCTAGAAGACTTTCTAATCTATTTGAAATTGGGTAAAGCTCAGTGGAGAATAAATAATTTCCTCTAAGATAAGATTTTTTTAAATGCTGGAGTTGTTTCAAGTTATTTAACAGGTAAATGAAAATACTCAGTATGCTCAGGGTGTGGTAATAATAATAGTAGGTATAAAAATCTATTAAAAATATAGCAATTCAGTGTTCACTTCGTATGTTGAATAGTGGAGCAACAAGTATTCACTAGTCATATATAACAATTGTGTAACAGTCTACTCCTATTTTTCCATCTTCATGCATATTTCTGTTCCTAGCTTCGAAAATGAGTGAATATGTTGTGAACTTCCCTCCCAGCTGAAAAGCTGCCTTTTTTGAATGGCTGAAATCTGTTTATTGTTTACTTGTTTGATTAATTTATGGAACCTTAGCTTTTCAGTAGTATCTCCCTAATAAACCACCAGTACTGCCTTTAACGTAGATACCTGAGTTGATGAAGGTTATGCAAACTCCTTGCCAAGCAGCACAGACATTTTTGAGTTTATTTTTAAGTAGCTGTGCACTGTTTTCTAAAAATATAGTAAATACTTTAGACTCAAGTAGTAACAATAGGTAACAATATGGTACTTTAATACCATAAATTGATTTTGTGAAGCATTGGCCATTTCTTCATTTATAGTTTAACGTGCACGTGAATGATTTTCATTCATGGTTCTGAACTCATTCTTTGTAAGTGAAGACTGTCTTCCTAGTCTTAGAGCAGCTATTTTTCCTAGTGTTTTTCAAACATATCCAGCTAGAACAACTGAAGTTATGATTTCAGTTAGAAGAATTGTTGTCCTCGAATTTACAAATAAGAGAGGTACATACAGACTAATTTCATGGGTGAAGAAGCTTTCCTGCTCATTATCTCTTTCCAGGTTATAGTGGTAGAAGAAATGAAGCACCATAATTGAAGTCAATGAAGGAGAAAAGAAATCATCTTCAAAGAATTATAGAAGTAAAGCTGTTTTTAGCCTTTGATCAGTGTAGGTGTTAAGATCCATGTGTTCAGGACTACTGATTACAAAGGGTACTTCTTACACATTGGCAAGCTGTTTTTACTCCTTGTATCGTTTATTGACAAAACTCTCAAAAATTCATGGGACTGAAGAGCCTCCAAAACTATGAACCTTTTCTTTTCACAGGAAAATGATCTTTTGGGCCAGCAAAATGGGAGTGTTTTGTAAAGTTCAATAGAAAGTTGCCAGTTCAATACTGCTGTACAGGTCAGAACACTTAACCAGTACTGGCCTTGTACTATACAACTTATTTTTTGTAATGTGGGCATGATTAACTCAGTTCACAAAGAATAATACTATTTTCAATGTTGTAAATAAGCATGGAGAAAAAGAAGTAAGTGGGTACAAAAAGCTGTTCTTTGTTTCCTTCTACAGCTAGATAGATTTAAATACAGGTTCTTAATTATCTATAAGCAGCACAGCTGGATAACTTCCCATATAATATTTGACAGAAAGAACAAGTACTTCGTGGTAATAGTGCTTCGTCTGTGTGATACATTTGCATTTTGAATGTTAAATTCCCTGGCTTGGTATTCATGCACATAATTGAAAGTACTGTTCATTGCTCTGATATGATGAAGAGGCAAGGGATTGATAAAATATTTACCCAAGTCTGCAGTCGAGTCGAGGTGTGAAGACATCCAGAGGTTCTTGTTTGAGTTTACTTGATATTTATTCTGTATTTAATGGGTAGATAAGGGGAATTATGGAGGTTCTGCAATAGTTTGTTAAAAGGAGATGGATTAAGCAAGGCAATTGGTTATTTTCCCAAATAACAATTAAATTATGCTTAAGTATGTAACTATATTGGGTTTATGCTATAGTCCTTTGGTGTGATCAGCATCGCTTGGCTTCATGACAGGCCCCTAAAAACAGTGATTTGTCCTAGGTAGTTGCATATAAAAAGGAAGTTTCAATGAAACTTTGTCTCTTATGACTTGCTGTATTATGCATTTGATGAATAAAGTGTACACAGCCAAGGTGCAATGCTTCATTCAAAAGGTTAGTGTATCTTACTGCTTTTTTATTGCTATGAGTTTGGAGATATTGTATGTATGGAAGCAAAGTTATTTGAAATCTAACTTACTGACCAGAATTGTATGCAGATTGCTGTCAGTAAAGTGGTATTTCCCTTCCAGGCCTAAAAAATTGCATTGATGTTTTGTTCTTAATATTGAAGACATGTATTATTAAACGTATTACAGCCTGATTGCAGCTGTGATTGATTAAAATGATTTCTCTACATCTGGTTCTGGAAGGCAACCAGTAGTTAGTAGAGAGAAATTCAGTTATAACTTTGTTTTCTAAGATATTCACCCTTCACCGTTGGAGCAAAATTGGTTGCATTTCAGTTTTACTTTGTATTTGTTGTGGTAGAAGGTACAAATTACATTTTAAAGGGAAACATTTCAGCTGTTTCAACAGTATACTTGCTGTGAGTGTTCTTTGATTATCAATGACTCAGTTCCCCCACCTCTCCCATCAGTAATATGGGGCTCATGTCATTGCTATTTTTTTTCCTTTTGGATGCTATCTCAAGCAAGAGATTTTCTTTGCTTCTGTTGGGTAATTGTGTGTGTTAACAGCTGTTCTAAATTGCTTTGTTAAATGATTGTTTCTACAGTTGAGTTATCAAAATGATAAATCAATCACTATTTTTTCTCTGTTCCAGTTTAATATTATCTGACTGACTTATCATCCAGCAGTTAAATAGAAAACAAAGAAAATGAGTTCTTAGGGCAAACTGCTTTTTCAGTGTGTTACTGAATATTCTTTTTTGTATGATATTCTCACTGAATTATGTCCTGAAATTATATTTTTGGACTAGAAAATATTAAAAAATGTTTAAAATCAAAGTTCAGATCTAAAAATATACTCAGGTAGTGGAATATAACTCCTAGTCTGATGTATTCCATAGGCTTTATGCAAAGTCTAAGATTTAGAGAACTTGCATTTTTATGTAGCAATTTCTCTGAAAAATAGTAGACTTGAAAATGTAGGTTTTCTTCCTACAGTAAAAAAAGGCAATAGATACATGTATCTTCTGGCACTGCTGCATGTAGTTTGCTTTTTTTTATTTATTTTTTGTGTTTTTTTTTTTTTTTAGTTTATCTGAATCATTAGCTACTGTTGCATCTTCATTTTGGTAAAATTTGAGAGACAATCACTTTTGCCAGTGTCTCTTCCTTTGCCTTTGGTCACTCACAAATCACAAAAAATCCCTGCCATTTTCTTATCTTAGCAGTCACTTGCAAACTGGTGATGGAAAGAGAAAAAGGTAAAGATGTGGCAGTAAAGACTGAAGATTTTGTGTGCCTAGAGGTGGTTAAAGGGAAGAGGAAGAGGTTTAACAGTGTAAGGCACTGAAGTTTCATAGCTGTTTTTTGTGTGGTCTGATCTCACTGATTCTCTCTTATGGAGACCACTTAGGAATCCTTAGTGCACAGATATAACTGAAAGGATTTCAGTAAACTTCTCTGAGTCTGCCTTGGTTCAGAATGCTTTTTGTATTTGGTCATTCAATCTGTAGAATATAAAGCCTTCTCCCATGTTGATCACAGTAGGAGATTACTAACTCTAAAAGGACTCGTACTTTAAAAATTACAGAACTTTTTCTGTGTTTGCTTCTTATTGTAGTCTGGTTTTTGCCCTGTCATATTACTAGCAAAGCTGTGATATTGGATTCTTTTCTGTTGTATCAACTGAAGTATGTATGACCCTGTGGATATCAACTACACCAAAATGCTATGCATCAACATTCAAATCAGTTCCCTCCTTATTTCATTTTTTGATAGAGATGTTTTTAAGAGGAATCATCTGCTTCGTAGGCATTCAGTAATGAGAAATGTGTGTAAATTCTTTACAATAAATGACAGTAAGGTATTGCTTTATTGTATTTGTTGCTGTTGTTCTGTTTGGGTGTTTTGTTTCCTCTTGAACTGCCTTTGGGATACTAGAATATTGTGTCAGAACGATCAGCAATTGCTTTCTGAGATTACGTTCATAAACGTTGCTGCTTGCTGTTGTTGCAAAGCAGTCTGTGACTAATCAAAGTGTCCGAACTTTAACACTTTTTCTAGTTTGTTTTGTTTTTTGGATAGTATAATTTCTGTGAACAAGAGTACTTGTACTTGTCTCCCACTGAAGGGAAGTAGCTTTCTCTACTTTGTAATCCACAGTGGGAGAAAATTTAGGTGTACTCTGTATGATTAAGGAGAGAAAACATGCTCTGTGAAATGTAGCTACCAATGTGAGTTCTTTTCTTAAATGCCTAAAGATACCTGTAAGTAGGCATATAATGTCTAACAAATCATGTATGTGAGTGACTGCTGATGCCATTTTTAGCTCAGACCTTGGCAGCATCAGTGTGAAAATAGGTTGTTCCTTTCCCTTCCAGCAGTGAACGTGAGATAACATGACCCATATGTTGGACTGAGATAACAGAAAACTCACCTGCTTTTTTAGATGCCAAATGAAGCCTAGTAGGCCTTGACACAAGATTGCAATATATTGTATTTATTTTCAGTGTTAATGCCTATAAAAATTTGTCCTAATGGCTAAATTCCATGTTGGGCCTGGACAAAAGGAGTTGTGTGCAACCTTTTGGGGTGAATATGGTGGGTACCTGTTTTGGATGCCTGACAGTTCATTAGCTCTCTTTTCAAAAGATAAAAGCAAATTTACTAGAGATGATTATATAGACTGCAAAAGAAAAAGCATTTTTTAAAGTTGACTTTGAGTGTATTTTCTCCAAACTTAAGAGTTTTTGAAGGTTTATGAGATAGCAAGGTTGTTATTTTCTGCATTTCTTGGTGGGGCAATGTAGTCACTAACGTAGTCTGTAAATTACACTTAATTGCAAAGATTATAGCTTAGGCAGCTTACATTCATCAGCTAACATCTAAAAGCGATTGCATTGAAGAAAACTAAACATGTTTTGAATGCTGAAATAGCATGTAAAATGTCCAAAAAAAAGGCATCAAGGATCCCTTTCCAGGGCCATGGTTAAGGATTTTAAAAGAATGACACTGCAAAATATTAATCTGTCATTTTGTTTGTTATGGTGTGATTGGATTTTGCATAACTGTTGGCAGCGCTCGAGGGGACGCAGCAATACAAACTGTGGCTTCTTCTGCCTGCTCAGATACTCAGGGCTTCCAGATAGAAAGAACCTTAGGATCTTTCATTTGCCGCTCACAGAGCCTGTCACCTGAGTCATTGTACCTATCCATAATTCTGGAAACGTGCAAAGAATGAAAGACACATATTGTAGAGAGACGTATTCTATTTGTATAGCCAGCAATGCCTGCTTGTGTACCTGGAAGCACTAGAAGACCTAACTTCTCACTGCTTTTGATGCACATAGGCTTTTCTTGTAGCTAAACTGCTTGGTGGGTGTAAATATTCATTGGTGGCAGGGGGAAAACAATGCTGATGTTGTTAAAAGTTTGGAACAGAATAACTTTCTTACAGCCAGTTTAGAAAATTCAGCTTTTCTGCAAACTACTAGCAATATATTCCACAAGCTCGTCCAATTTAACATGTGCACATAACCCCAAAGGGGAGGTATTTCAGCTTAATTAGAATTAATGCGTGCATACAAGAGGGAGGACGGGAGGAATCTCTCTTCCGTTTCTGTTCAGCCTTCCCAAACGTAAATACTTCTATGATATATAGCTACATATTAGACCTGGTGGAGAGCTCCAGTTTTGGTTTCTTGCCAAAACGAAATGAAATATATGTGCAATGACAAAATGGCATTTTTGGCTGAAATACTTCTGCTAGCTCTATAAATAGACCTAACTATTTTCACATTGGAGGAATGTTCAAGTTCATCTCAAGCAAAGGTTTGAAAGATTTGCTTCTTTTTGGCATGTAAGATAGAACCAAAACAGGCTATTCTATACTCATATTATGGTATTAGCGTTAATTAGCATTAGGTTTTAACTAGATAGTTTTTAGCTATTGTGCTGAAGAAAACGCAGCAGAAGAAAAGAGCATGCACACAGAATTAGCTTTTCAAAGCCAGTTGATTATATATATAAAAGAATCTGCCAGATCAGTTTGTAGCACCTTAGTTGGTGATAAATAGGTTTGTTTAACTCACTTTTTAGGCCTATAGTGCTCTTACAGTGATTTTTTTGTCCTCTGTTGATGTCCTTGAGCTTTTCTCTAACATTTTGTGGAATTCTGTAGTTAAACCATGTTTATTCCGAGAAGTGCTTCAAACAAAATTTCTGCCTTTTGTTTGAGGTAGCACTTAGAGTCACAGAAGGGTTTGGGTTGGAAGTGGCCTTAAAGACCATCCAGATCCAATCCCCTGCCATGGGCAGGGACACCTCCCACCAGCCCAGGCTGCCTAAAGCCTCATCCAGCCTGGCCTTGGGCACTGCCAGGGATGAGACAACTTCCCTGGACAGCCTGTGCCAGGGCCTCACCACCCTCTGAGCGAAGAATTTCTTCACTTCATGATAATTTGTCCAAATTATTTGTTAATTATGTTCTTTTTTCTTTCGTTTATATCCTTTATTTCTCCAAATATCTCAATGATTCCTCCACATTTTAAAGGTTCAGCCTGTTCTCTTCAGTAACAGCGTATTTCGTAAGAATCCTACTAATGGAAGACAAGAAGCCAGTCAGCACATAACACCATTTAACCTAAACAACACACCTCCTTTTCTTGGGCAGACACTGCTTCTCAGTTCACTTAGGTGAGAAAGCTATACCCAATACTCCTTACAATTTTGGCTTGTCAGAATCTGTTTAATAAAAGATGCTTCAGTGAATTTAACAGCTACTCAAGTTTGCTGCCATTGTGCATATCTGAAAACGATGTTGTGTTATGTTTCCCATCTGAGAAACATTGACAGTGAGACAACGTTGTGTTCTCTGATCAGTGTAGGTATTGCAGAAATCAACCAAAGATCTGTCACTAAATCTCCTGGTTGTTGTACTGGACGTAGATTTCCTCCTCGAGACAGCTATAAAGGTAGCCGTCTGTGGCAAGTGCTGTGGAGAACGAGGTTAGTCCCTGTTGTGGTTACTGCCTTTTCAGAGACGTTTCCTAAAGGACATCTTAATTGTCATCGTGTTCCAGCTGGAATCTGCATAAGCACCAACACTGTCTTTCTGGGTAGCATGTTTGGCCATAGGGGGTTTTAGATTTTGAAAGGCTATCACTTGCCCACTCGCTATTACAGGGCACTAAATGAGTGTGCTATGGGTTACCTAATTACCTGTTCAGCAGGACACAGTGAAGAAATTTCCTGAAGATGGTAAATAGCCTGATGCTGAATAATGTCTGTTTGGGGGTTGGATTGGGTTTGAGGGTGCAGTGAAAGTGTTACTTGTTGGGGTTGGGGTTGAATCCTTTCTGAATTAAAACATAAAAAAACATTTTGAAAAAAAAAAATCAAATGAAGTAGTAGTCTTGATTTAAGAAATGCCTAGTGATAGTGAGGATACCACAGGCATTGCTGTGTTACTGCTTTCACTGTTAAAAATTTGAATCTTTTCTGAATTTGTTTAGCTTTGCTGTCTTGATACATTTTTGGCTGATGTCTTCTCTTTTTAGAACTTCATGAAATACATAAAAGTTTCGCATTGCTACATTTGAAACATTCTTGTTGCATCTTTACTGACCAGAAAGATTGCAGTGGGAACAATGCTCTAGCTGTTGTCTACTTGACCTGGAAAAGGAGTTCGTGGGAAGAGGGCCGTTGTTTCAGTGGGCAGTAACCCCTGCCCTACATTACAAATACAATGCTGAAAGGCAGGCTGAATTCAGCTACCCATGGCAAGGGACAAATCTCAAACCACAGCAGAGTTGTGATCAATGGGAGTGTTCAGTCTGGGACAGTACTGCAGCCCAGGGTACTTGCAGACTCAACTTACTTTGTCTGTTGTTTCACAGTAGTTAGCAATGCATAAAAATTAAAACAGTTAGTCTGATGCTGTCTGGAAAGATTTTTCCAGAAGAACTGGCAGAGAAGGATAAAATAAGTAAACAGAAAATGAAAAGCATCATTTGGCTTTGCTCTTCGAGTTAGAGTGAGGGAGGAAGGAATTTTTGGGGAAAAAAAAAATAAAACTCTCCCTGTATTCATGTAGTGTTAAATGGGTTTGATGTATTCCCTGTTTTTATAAATGACTATAAATGCAGTGTTACTGATTCCTACTATTATAGTTGCTGTTTGATATTTCAGTTGAACTTTCACTAACCACCAATACACAACTGTTTAGTGGTTTAAAGGGCTTAACATTCTTTAAAAAGTAACTGCCTCTCTTTAGATGGGAAATAGTCCAGTGTTTGTCTTCTGTTACAGGAGTGGAGGAGTACTAGTAGGTGACCTCACACCGTTTTGGTGCTAGCCACTTGATAATTTTCCACAGAAACAGTTTTCAGATTAGCTAGACTAATATCTAATATTAATGCTTTGTGTATATTGCTTGACGCAGCAGGTATGTTAGGTGGTAAGTTAGATTTAATAACAGTAATAACAAAATAGAAGTGAAGTAAAATACCAAAATATTCACCTTAAAAGCCCCACTCCTGTGTGTTTTTGAAGTTTCAGGCTTTTATAGTTTCTCTCATCTGGTGCTTTTCAGTTTATCTTGCAGTCTGTGCTCTTCTGTAATTATGAAGTAATTGTACGGGTTCTTTTTTTTTTGTTTGCTGTTTTATTCCTTTCCATGTCTATAATGAGCTTAACTTAGCATGGATTTAGCAGGGAGCTAGCATAGCGTCTTTCAAAAATCTTAAACTCGGATAAGTATAAGTAAGAATGAGGTTTGCTCTGTAGCATTTCTCCAATAAAAATAGTTTTGTCTTTGTGGTTTTGCTTCTGTCCTTACCCAGGAGCAGGACAAAGAGGATAGTAGTTTTACAGGGAAGGATCTGGAGCTCTGTGGACAGAAGATAAGTCAGTAATTTACCGTTGCAAAACCCGTCAGTTATCACCACAGAATGCGTAAGGACAAGTATAGTTTATAAAGCACAGGAGATAATCATGATGCTTGGAGTCAACATCTGCAAGGCCTCAGTAGTGCCCCAATTTAGGATTCTGAATTTGAGGAAAAATGTGGAGGAGCTTGAAGGTGAACCAGAGGAAATTAAAGAAAATAATCAGAGGCCTAGAAAATTGGTCTTGGTCAAGGATTTCAAAAAGTTGGGTTAATGTTCTGCAATAAAGGAGGAAAGACTTCAAGGGTGATGACTGAGTCTAAAAATGTAAAACACTGCGGTAACGGCCTCTTCTCAAAAGCTGTGGAAGAAGAAGAGCAGTGGTTGTTTGCTGTGGGCTGGACATAAGGAAAACATTTTGATGGTAATTGCAGGTGGTTAAACATTGGAATCGCGGATGGAGCTGTGGGATCTTTAGGAACAGATGAAAGAAATGTCTGTCCTGAGTGACAGAGGCTTAGCTGAGTCTGTCCTGAGGTACAGGAGTAGTATGAGGGCCTTAGGGACACTTTATATCAAAGTTGTAAATTAGGATCCAGACTGTATTATTGAGCGTAGATGGTATCAAGTTATACCTCTGGATTAGCTAAAACCTTTGGTTCTAAAGGCCTGTAATTTGCTACTTCGATCCTTTAGAAGGCCTTTTATGCAGACAGCATTTTTACTCATGGTATATTAACAATTTGGGGGTTGTTTCTCATCTGTTCTCAGTGAAATACTTTTAATGGCTATTCTGAATACTGACATTGTTGTCATGCGTACTGCAGGTAGGCAGTTGCTGTAGGAAGACTGTAGTGATTTTGAAACATTACCAGCCTGATGGATTAATTGCTGTTCCTTCTCTTTACTTGTAAAGAAAATAAAAATCCAGTCAAGAAATGGATGCGCTTTTTTTATTATAACTTTTTTGTTTTTAATTATACCTATAATTAAAATGTTTCTCTCATTCTACTTAGTAAATAGAAATATTTGTTCTGTTTGAAAATGTTTTAAAAACAAAGCCAATGTGGCAGTGCGCACTTCCTTCATCAGCACAAGGTGAAACACACAGATGCAGTCAGTGCTTTTCTCTCATACCTAAAAATGTGTATGTTTCTTTCTAATGTTTCAGTTGCACAGAATATCTGATATAGGATAAATTTCTAGATTTTGTGCTACATTTTCCACTGATTTTTTTTTTTAAACACATAACACTAATTGGTAGATTTCAAATATTGAAAGCAATGAAATTTCTTTGTGTGTTTTTGTTTTGTTTTGCTTTGCTTTTAACCAGAAGTGTGTTGCTTAGTATTTTGCTAGTGAGAGCTGTAGCTTGGGGTCTACTATGGAAGCAGCAATTAGTCTTTTCGCAAAGTAGCTGGAAAACTTGAAGTATTAATATTTATGACAAAATTCCTAATACCATATGTAGTTTGATAGATGGGGAAGGGAAGATCGCGGAGTCATTTGTGTTGGAAAAGACCCGTGGGGTCAAGTACACAGCCATAATACCACTACCAAGTCCACCACTAAACCATGTCCCTAAAGATGTTTGTCTTGGATTTAAGATGTTTGTCTCTGGGTTGTTTGCTGCTGGTTTAAAAGACAGTATTACATGCTGAATGAGTTCTACACAGTTAATTGAGACCATATGAAATTGATAGCAAGTGACAGTGTTTATTATCAAATTGCTAAAAATATTTCCTGTCCTTTGTGTCCCTGAGATAAGAGATGATATTCTGATGCATGTCTTTTCACAGGATCTGTTGTTCAGTGTATGCGCTCTCAATATCATCTCCACCATTGTCTGTGCTTTGGCAACAGCGATGTGTTGCATGCAGATGGTTTCTTCTGATCTTCTGCAAATGGTGAGTATGTTTCAGTGACAACACAGGATGTTGTCCAACATAACATATTTTCCTAATTTATGTATGCTCATTTGTACCTACTCCTTGCTTGTAAACTTAGGCCTATTTGTGTGTCTTTGTGTAGTGTTAGAACGTGTGTACATGGGTGTGTGTTTTATCTGTCTACATCTGTATAAATACAGCATACAGATGTATGCAACATGAATAGCTGCTGCATTAGAGATGTTTACATATTATTTTAGAGAGTTATATTCAGGATTTTGCAATTGGGAGTAAATTAACTTTGTTACCAGGGTTATAAACAAGGTTCAGTTTATATGTGCACAGTCCATTTTCTGTCATTGCGTGTATATTATCTTCAGTTTGCACACTATCCAGAGCAGTTACTTAGCTTTGAGATACTACTTTTCTAGTATGAGAACTATGTAGTGTGAGAACTACAAGTTCAAAAGTGGAGCTTTTCACAGCACTGTGCCAATGATAATATTTTCCATAAGGAAAACATGTTTGGCTCCAGAGCAGCACTTGTGTTTAACTTAGTTAAAATATATCCTCAGTCTGTGACATGAAGGAATTACTTCATGTGTTGTAATACAAGTCAGGCAAAATAAAATAATGTTACATAAATGCATCTTTTCTTGTAGCACTCTGCGTTCATATTGTGCACACTTGTAGCCACTTACAGATGTAGTGGATGTCAAACAGCATTGACAAAATTAATCATTTCAGCTCAGGACACATTGCACTTCAAATCTTAAAGGATTTTTATCCATTGTAGTTATTCTTTCTTTTCATGCACTCCCCAACCCCCATGATATTTGCTGCAGGACTTCCCTGAATAAAGATCTTGCTCACAAAATAACTTTGCAGTGATGACAGGGAGACAGACTGATCACCACACCTGCAAAGTTCTGTCTGTCTAATGTAACAAGGGTTGCAGTGATCCGGGAGTGTAATCGCGTGTTCAGAGAACCTTAACCTAGACTTTATTTTGTGTTAAGAAGAAGAAGGATGTACAGATGACAATGAACCAAGAATGATACTAAAGTACATCAGACAGGCATGCACAAGATGTAGTAACCTCAACGGGAATACATTAAAACCACACATTTTTTCTCTGCACCACTTCTTTCTTCACTTCTTCCATAGAAGTGTTTCTTTACGATGTGCCCATGCTACCAGTAAATCAATTTCTTTTTACTTCCCATGCTTTGTGCTTCTGGCTTTCTGTCCTCTTGCTTCTGTCTGTTCCCCCAGCCTTTCAGCTCTCCTGATAAAATTTTTCTTTCCTCTCCATAGAAGAAGGGAAATACATATTTCTTTATGCTCAGCCCCAGCCTCTTGTTTATCTTTAAGTTTTTCCCTTTCTTTTTTTCAAGTTGCTGAGTCGGATTCCAACCAGGCCTAAATGAGCGTAACTTCCCTGGGGCTACGCTGACTTAGACCAACTGATCTTTGACCTGAAGATTTCTTTTTTCTACCGTTATTTTCAGTCTGTTGTCCCATAATGTTTAGTTCCCTTTTGCTACACCCAGAAATCTGATTTTCTTCCTTTTTTCTTGCTTGTGAATCCTCGATGCATATTTTTTCTTTTACTTTCCACCAGGGTATCCATCTTCTCTTAGCTGGGTTCTGTCCCGCTGGAAGTTTAAGACTGCAGCACTGAGATACCATCCCTTTCAGAAGACATGGTTTTATTTCTTATATTCTTTCTTTTACTCTATTCTTACTGTATTCAAGAGCTTCATTAGCTCTCTTTTAGGAAGAGGAGCTATAAAAATACAATTTCTACCCAACAACAGCATTATTAAGTATGGAAAATCCTTCTCAGACATCATTAGGTTACACAGCCTTTAAACTTTCTGTCATTAGGTTGTCACTCTCTGTGGCTCATGTGCTGTGTTAGCGTTCATCTCAGAAATTAACCAGTTAGAATGGTGAATTTCTGCAAGTTACTCAATCCTGAAATAATGTCTAGTTTTTCTCTGGTACAAGGCTATTCTGTGTGCTTCAGGTATTTTATTTCCTAGCAACATTCAGCTGGTATGTAATACAGTTTCACAAAAATCTGCAGCAGTGTTTCATGAGTATCTGCCTTCTTGTATAACTTTTGCATGCAATGAGTATCTGATTCACACACACACACAAAAAAAAACAACTGGCAGTATTTTATTGGAAAATGCTACCTTTTGATGTGCTGATCAATTAGTAAAAATGTCCTGAAAGCTATAAACAAAAGCTATCCAATAGTACACACAGGTTAAATTTTCCAGTGAAGGGTTTTGTTTGAAATAATTCCGTGGAACAAATACTTGCTTTGAAGTGTCAAGGGAAAAAATACTAGTTCTTGTGTGAGCCAAGCATTTGCTTCCTTGGGCCCAGGTTTGAAATATGCCAGGTTTTGAATGATCAGCCCTAGAGGCTGTACCTAGAGGTGTTAGACTCACAGGAATTAAGCAGCATGAGCAGAAAATAATCGTTAACAATCCTTAAAAGGACTGCTTCATTTCAGTCTTTTTTTTTCCCCTGAACTTTCTCAACCACGTGAACTACCACATATATCCTAACCTGCTTTAATTACTTTGAAGATAAAGTTTAAGCCTCAAGTGAGGGATCAAAGAAATAGAGAGAATGAATATAGAAAGTCAAATGCCTTGGCAAAAATAATTATACCCTATGATACATTATAACCTATAATAACTGTACTTGATTCGTTTTCTATAAGCTGTCAGTATTGCCCATCTTTTTCTTTGTATTTGTTCTAATACAAAGATATCTGCCATTTTTGGTCGATGTTCTTTTAAATGTTATTAAACTCATGCTTACATTGACCTAATATATGCAATAATTCATAGATTTATGCCAATCCTACTCTTCTGTTAGTGATAGTTTCTGGGTAGAAGAAAAAAGCGCTTCAGTACATGTTTTATAATGGCACCAATAATATTTAAGCTTTATAGGTCCTTAATTTAACAAGTAAGAACACTTCCTTTCTAAACTCCATTTTCTTAACGCACAGTTTTTGTTACCTGTTCTCATTTTGAGCAGCATTCAAGAAGTTTAGGGTGTAAATTATCCTTTTGTTAAAATAGATATGCAGGCATTGACTGAAGTAAGATTCAGTGGGACCTGGATTATTTGCTGCTGGTACTGTATTGATGATTATTTAGTGCTTTGTTGACTCAGTTTTCAAAGTTGTCTGTCTTCCGGAGTAGAAAAAGGGAACTGACCTCTGCCAAATTATCATAAAATTTAAGAGATACTTCTGTTTTTTGAATATAATTTGTTTCTGTGCCTGATGACTTTTTTTTTAAGACACATTTTGTAAGAAATCTATTATTATGTTTTTTTTGTTTCAGTGGAGAAAAGCTATATAGTATTTCAATTAAGTGATAGTTTTGCTTAATATCATAATAACCATGCAAGGCACTGGATATATAGCCTGCTACAACTCAGCTATTTCTTTTATATGACTTTATTTTCTTTAATGTAACAAAATCTAAAATCTAATCATAGCATATTTTATTGGTTATTTGCCAATTTTAACACTAGATTTACTACTTTACATATGAAGTAGAAGGAACACATTAGAAAAATGTAACTGCTCCCATTTTCAAGAGATGTGAAGAACCGTGCAAATTCACGTGGTACGACTCTTGCTTACCTAAATCAATATGTTTTATCTGAAACCTAACCTGAGGACCTAGTCTAAGAATCAGATAAGAACAGGATTTGCAGTCATGTATATGAGTAGGTGTCCTAAACAGAAGTTGAATCTCTGATCCAGTTGATCCAAGGACAGATGGATATAAGTGTGCTTTTCTGTTTTTATCCTCTGTTCACTGTGGTGTGTAACTTCTGTTGCTGTGTCTGAATTTCATAAAAGTTCTCTTTCATCTGATTTGCTCATGATCCGCATGTATTACTAATTGTCACCACAGTAAATGAGAAAGCATTCTACTTGGCCGTCCTGAAAAGTGAGCACTGGGGCTCAAGCAGCCAGCATCCATTTCGGTTCTTGTAGGACATGTCCGAGAAGCGTACTGCCATTAAAATGTGTGAGCCAGTTTGGGAGGTGGCAAACAGAATGCCAGCAGAAATGTATCTAAATGCTGGCAGTGTTTAACAGGCAGAGGTACGTGTATTCACCTCTTACATGGGAGACCTCAAGTATATCTCTGAAATTTGATGTGTTGCCACTTCAGAATTATTCATGTACACGTGAGTAAAGACTCACTAAAAAGTCCATCTGCTGAGTGAATACTAAATATCAAAATGCCTGTGAATGACACTGAGCAGACTGTGGAACTTTTAGTTTAATTACAAGACTGAAGATGACAGCACTTTTGGATATCAGCAGTGTGATTCCAGATTCTTTGGATACTGGTATAAATGAGACTGTTGTTTAGGGCTTGAATCTCTTCATTATCTTCTGATTCTGTTATTGTCACACTCCATACTAATACATCGGTGGTGTTTGAAGTTTCGGAACCCCCACAGCTCCCCCTCAGGCTCTTCATGTCAATATAACTTGGCAGGTGTTCTTTGTTCAGAACACTCAACTGCTGGTCTCTTATCGCTTCATAATATATCAGTTATGATTTCTTAAAAATAAGTGACATTGTATAACTAATAAGGGAATGATAATGCCAGGAAGAGGAATTATAGAGCAGGCAGCTTTAGTGAAAGTCTCTTTTTGCAGGTCTGGTAATAGTATGTTTTCTCAATCATGTGTCTCCTGGAAGTATTGCAAACTACTTTTACTGCTTTACATTTTAGTTTCTTTTAGTTTTTACTTATGAATTCAAAAAAGTAGAAATGTTGAAAGTGTTGTCAGAAACCAAGCTGAAATTTGCTGTGCATCAGAAACCAAAATAAATCTCTAAGTACTTACTAGTCACCAGTAATAAAAAGAAATATAACAACTTCTTTCAGCAACTGCTTCTCTTTGTTAGTGAGTTCTATAGAATTTGTTTTCATGAATAAAATTTTGCTGAATTTTTCACAAGTAGCATTTCATGTGAGTTTGAGAAAGGGAACGATGTCTTTCATTTGAAGTGTTGAAATCTAAATTCTGGTGGTAAGATCTTATCCTGTAAGCAGCAAGATCTTACCCTGGAAGAAAAAAAAAACTGAAAAGAGAAAAGGATAAGAAAATAAGTTTACTTGGTCTTGTTTGTTTGGCTTTTGTTTGTTCTTATTTTAATACATGCAATTCAGTTTCTGGAATATTTCAGGTGTAGCATACATGTATAGCACAGGACTAGGTGAACCATTGTGGGTTTGAGCTTTTATTACAGGACACAAAATCTTAATTTCCTAGGTTGTTCCTTCTTTGAGTTAACTAATTCAAGAAGTACTAATTCAAAATTTTCACCCCACTTTACCCTTTCTCACAGGTGCAAATTTCATTTGTTATGTGTTTTGCTACTTGGGACAGTTTAAGACTGCACTCTATTTCAGGGCTTCCCAGAGCTGTTCTTTCTGCATACACACTCCTCCAGCAGATAATGTGAATCACATCAAATTATGTCAGTGTTCTGAAATGTGAAAAAACATTCCTTAATAACCAAGCTGTCAATTCCAGGATATTTCATTTGTTGCTTTAAGGCAGTTTCAGTTTGTGTCTTGTCAGATGAATGGCAACTGCAAAAATTCACAGTACTCTCTCCAGAAGGAGAAATTGCTTCAGCTAGGTAAAGAAATACAAAAAATTGTGCCCAGTGTGGCCAAGTTAAAGCCCGAGGTACACCTACTCCATTCTTTCTTCCACTCCAAAAATGTTTATTCATTACTTATCCTATAAGTACAGGTAGTGATAGCATTCAGTGTGTTCTGATGTTGTCACCACCACCACTAACTGTTCATCATGCTATATGATATCTAAAACAATCTGTTATTTTTTAAAGGAAACAAGGTAATGACAGCTCATGCTGTGCTACAGCACATGCAAGCTCAAGCTGTAACTTACTGTTTCCATCAGTCATAATGATAATTCAGTGTGTCATTAATAACTTAAGCTGTATGCAATACTGAAATGAATACAGAAGAATAATTTATAAATCATTTGCATTCTGTTCAATGTAATTTCTGCAGTGCTGCCCTTTCTTTTTCTTTTCAAGGATGTTTAAAGCTTTTTCTCTTCTAAGCATTAGCTCTTTAATTCATTGGATTTGTTGCAATTTATACTCTATTATAATGCTTTGCTACTTAAAACCTTCTTGTGCAACAGAAGGTAGTTCCATTCATACTGGTTAGATTGTAAATCTATCATGAGTATCAATTGAATTTATTTCTGAAATAAAACAATGAATTTTCTTGGCTGGGTTTTGAATGTGTGACAACTGAAAGGACAATAGGATAGATAAATTATCTCAACTCTAAATATTCTTTTTCTGTACTTGTTTGTAATTGAAATAATCTTTTCCAGTTTAATGTGAGGGTTGTAGCAATGTGTCAGCTTTAAATTTACATTACTCTTTTTAGGGGTTTTGGTTTTTAGAAAAATACATTACTAGCTTCTGGTGTGAGTTACTATTTCTTAAATAAAATTTCATTCGGTCATTAGTTTTTCCGGTAGTTATACCTATGTTAGTGATAGCAGAAGTTTTTCATCTAAGAAACTGGAATTTAATAAGGAATGGGGATACAAAGTGGTCTACTGAGATTCTTCGTATTTAAGCAGGATAGATCATCTCTATTGCTGTATTCTATTCATTGAAAAAGTAAAATTTTTGTTGGCTCAAATTTCTATTATAGCATAAGAAAATCAGTGTAGCAAGTATATTCAAACTATATAGATTTCAGAATATGTGCAGACAACTTGTGTGTGTTAGCACTGTGGAGTAGCATTGGCCTTTATGTGAAGCTCAAAGCTTTCTGACATCTGTCTTCTGAAGGAAACTAATCAGTTGGAATTCTTCAATTGTGTTTGCTCTCTATGGTGAATCTTTTTGCATTGATAGCTAAAAATGAGACAATCTCTGTCTATTTTGAAATACTTTTGTTCCAAGACAGGAGAGAGACCACCTAGAATCCAGATTCAGTGGTAGCTATGGTGATATCAAAGCCAGAATTCTGCTGTTTATGCTGCACTTGTCCTGCTGATTATTTGAAACTGCACAATGCTGTTGGCAAAGCTAGCACAGTATCTGACATGTTGAACTAACACATGTATTGTTTTGTAAATGAGAGGTTTTTTTAATAAGCCTATCTTTAGTTCCATCACACAGGACATTTGGACACTTAACTGTTTCTTCTGGTCCCCTATTCATAGCTGGTAGGCAGAGCAATTACTAAAAACCATGTGTAGTTTGCGCTGTAGTTTAGGAACATTTATTAAGTATGGTGGCAGATATTCACTGTAAATCACTACCATTTCCTTTCACATAAATTTCACATAAATTTCCTTTTTAAAATAAAATCTCTTATAAATGAGGAAGAAAACAATGTGCAAGAAAAAAAATAGAAGTCCAAACATTTTTCCTGGTTTATATCTCAAATAAATTAATCTCAGAACAATTCAGAACGTTTTAAATATATATGTTGCTATATGTATACATATATATAAAAGTTACTCTAAATAATAATTCTATTGTATTGTTGTGGGTTTTTTTAGTTAATATTTCTATTATATCACTCAATACCTCAAGTAAAGCAGCTCAGTATGAGAACAAGATCTTGCTAGCATTGTCTAACCTTTTATCTTGGTGTATCATGCTGAAAAAGTAATATTAATTTTAAAAAAACTTCTAGCAGAAACTTCAATTTAATTGAGAGTTGATCTTAAATTACTAAATACTTATTACTTTAATTATATCAAAACCTAAAGTTCTTTTTTTGTTTTGTTTTCCCCACAAACCTCACTTAGCAGTGTTGTGAAGCCCATTGGATGGTGCTTTTAGAAATATCATGCACTGCAGATAACATATGTTCATGGAAACATCCTGAGTGTAAATACAGTGAGATAACTATTCCCCTTGCTCCCACCAAAAATAAAGAAAAAACACACTGGGAACCTTAGGAAAACTTACAACAGTCTTAGAAAATGTACCGTTCCCTATTCCAGATTCTATGGGTAGAATAAGAATATGCAATATTTAAGAATATTTAAAATAGAGAGTCAGTACTTCAGGAAAGCTGTATTGCCACAGACCAGGCTCTGTGGGGCTCCAGAGCTAATGGCTTGTGGTGGTTATAGAAACAGCAACTGGAAACAATGGAGTAGAACATTTTGAATGTGTTTTCCTTTTCCTTACCTTCTATTGCAATTTCCCTTTGAGCTCAGGGACAGACTGTAAGTCTGTCTTGATCCTTCTGTTCTTGCAGATGTCTACCTTTCTCTCCAGGAAACACTGACTCCACAGTTTTAAAAAAGGAGAAAAGCAACCTATCCAGGAGGAGGACAACAGTTAATTGAAGACAAGTATTTTTACAAAGAGCTTTTGTTATAGATAACATGCCAATATTTAATTATATGCTTTTTTTTTTTTTTTATCCTATCCCCAGGAATTGGCAAGTTTTTAGAAATGTCAGAGAGAGACTGAAATGAGGATAATGAGTACTGGAGTCTCCAAAGGAATATTTCCAAGTTACACTGTAAATGTATTAAATGTGATATGGAAGGCAGAGTTAATTACATGCAGGTATGGGAAGTAGTCTCGATAAGAAGGATGCCCTTCAGCCCTAGTGGCATGCTCATGTGTGGCAGTTACTGTTTTAGAGATGTCATGGTTGCTGAGCAGTAAATTGCTGTTGTTAGCATGGAGTCAGCAGTGCTGATCAGCTGCAGAGGACACAGAATAGAGGATGTCTTTGTTTTGGTTTGGTGGGGATGAACCATACCTGAAATACAGATGAGGAGTTGTTAGTGTTACAGGTCTGGGGTAGAAGGACTTACCACGTTGTATTACATCAGGTAACTCCTTCTTTAGAGAATTAAATTTACAGTTCTGTCTGCTGCTTTGTCAGTTCAGTAATGATAGTTCTGTTGGCTTTTACCTGAATATACTCAAAATATTCTAAATGTAGATAGTAAATGACAACCATTCTGGTCACTTCAGTGGCCATCTTATAGAACTATGAGTGGAGAGATGGAAATTTGGTCTGATGATGAAAAAAGAGAGTGCATTTAATAGACTTATTTCTTACCTAGCTAGTGGTGTTTGTTTCACCTCAAAGAACTAAAAACTGTGAAGAATAATCTTTCCATGAAGCACTGCCTTCTTCACTTGGAAATGACAGCATATGTCTTGCTGCAGGCTATCAGCTTGCTGGAAGGTGACTGACATTCAGTCCCATGTCACTGGCTGTGGGGAGTTCTCCTTACCATGCCATATGTACCCCTGAACATAAATGAATTTTCAAAAAACTTTTACTTCTGGTCTGCTGGAAGTGATGAGTTCCTAACGTTTGTGTTTCTGATTATTTTCTTGATAACAACTTGCTACTAGTGCCAGAGCTAACTTCTGTGTTGCATTCAGGTTCTGAAATGGGTACAAAAATGCAGCATTGTACAATTTCTGGGTTTACGCTGCCACAGCAGGATAGCATGTTTTTGTCTTCCCTCATAACTGCAAACCAAGTAACAAATGAAGTTGTCCTCAGTATGAAATGAGGGCTGTTGGAATGAGAGAGCCTTCTCTATCAAAGTTAGGCATGTCCAATTCAACATACACGTTTCTACATGCAGTGTGTGGACTGTGCTGCTTTCTATGTCTAATACGTATCAGACGTATTGCATACACAAAAGCAAGGCCATCTTTAGTCCAAGGATGGGAAAAAACCTGCATGTATGTAATATTTTGACTGCCAAACTTCAAACATAACATGAACTATTTCCTAAAAGAACAGCATGAATTCTAGATCTGTGTTTCACTGTCTGTTGGATTTCTGAAAGTTCCCAGCAGCTGCAGGTGGTCAAGAGAAATGGCCGAGCATTTGGGATTTCCAGAGACAGGGTTACCAAGTTATGCCTAGTAAATGTATTCACAGTAGCTATTGATAACCGTAAAGTGATGCACAGTTTTTAACAGTGTTGACTATTTCCTGTATTTAACAGTGGTGCTGTTTGCCGTTTGTCCTTGTCTGTGACAATTTTCTATTCATTGCTTCTGCAGTCATCACTGGTTTAACCCCAAAAACCTGTCTAGGAGACACGCTGAGTTGTTTCTTAGTGTGAGCTATAGTTTTTTGAAATGACACTTGAATGTAGCTTGACCTTGTCTGTACTTGTGACCAAGCAGGTCATACCAATTTTTGGTTTCACAGTTCTTATTGCTATTCAATTGCCATCAACTATTTTGAGACTGCTTACTCACTAACAACTGCTTTGTAATACAAAGGAAAGTGTGTTTCCTTGCAAGTGTTTGTCAGTGTTCCTCCACCTAGTCCAGCTCTGTCTGCTGCTTGCGTTTTCTTGCTGTTCCTTTTTCTAGTTGTCTCCCTTGGAAACTTCGCTTTGCATCTTTGCTGGGTTCCTGCCAGCCTTCAACATTTGAGACTGTCTCTTCAAGATTTTTAAAATACATTTTATTGTGGGAAGAATAAACTTTTGCAGGCTGGTAGAAAAGAGGAGATAGGGAAGTATGGAGTAACGTATCATTTAATTCCTGCTTAATAGCTTTCCCGCTGTTTTCTCAAGGATGTCTGTTCTTTCTGATAATCCCTTATATTTGCAGTTGTTCTATTTTCTGCTAGTCTCCCTCTTACAGCCTCTTTCAATTTAATTTCTGTGCCTTCCATCAGGATGATATCACGCAGGTAAACTGTCATTTATAAACACCCCTTTAAATATGTGTTTCTTTCATGTCCATTTTGCTACTCATTTTCAGCATCGGTCACACAGTTCATTGCCATGACTTGTATTCACAGTGAAGCTTCTTGAAAGGGATGCAAATGATTCTGCTGTTAAGCTGAGCTGCATCTATACATTAGGTCTGTTCCTTCTTGAATCACAGCCTACTCTCTCCTGTGCAAAACCTTTCCCTTCTGTTGCTTACATCCCACAAAATATATGCTGATGCTTCATTCACTGTAGATTTGCTCTGTTAATTGCCTTGTTCTGAAAAGCGTTAAGACTGTTGCCCATTATATATGTCCGAATGAAACAAGCTCTGGGAAACCTGAGAACTGGAGAGGGCGAGCTACCTCTTCTCTGGTGGAGGAAACCAACTGCTGGGTTCTCTGGCAGTGTGTCTAAATAGCCTGGAGGAACGTAAAGTTGTAAAAGAGAAGTGCTCAGTGTCAAGGGCATAAAGATCACAGAATCACAGAATTTTCTAGGTTGGAAGAGACCTCAAGGTCATCGAGTCCAACCTCTGACCTAACGCTAACAGCCCTCCACTAAACCATATCCCTAAGCTAACAGCCCTCCACTAAACCATATCCCTAAGAAAAAAAGAAAAGTACCTACAGCTATTAAGGGAAACGGGCAAGAAGAAAAAGCGGGAAGATGGACGACCCAAATCATCACCTCTTCTAGGGAAAAGAGAATTGTCCAGAGTCTGTTGGAATCAACTAGGGTACAAAATGTGAGCTGAGTGCACAGATATGCTTCCATTATGATATTTTTTTTCTACAGATTAAGTCTGGTTTAATTTCTGAAAGAGACCTTTTTTTTTTTTTTTTTTTTTTTTTTTTTTTTTTTTACCACTGGCACTAGATTGATATTTCATCTTTATCTTTAGTTGCTTTCTGTTTTTCTAAAAGATTCTGCAATGTGTTTGGGAAGATAATGGACTGATGATCGTATGTATCTCTTCAGGCAAAGGCTTGCTGTTTAGCAGTTAACAGTAGTTAATGCAATGCAATCACAGAATCATCTAGGTTGGAAGAGACCTCCAAGATCACCTAGTCCAACCTCTGACCTAACACTAACAAGTCCTCCGCTAAACCATATCAATAAACTCTAAATCTCAATGTCTATAGGTGTTGTATTCTCTAAGAGAAACCTGTAGAAATGCCTCATTGTACTCAGGGTAACAGCATCAGACATTGTATGTAATGAGGATTAAACCTCTTATTCCTGTACCATTAGTAGACGTGAAAAAACGTCTGAAAGTCATTGGTTATAGGACATAAAATAAAGTACTCTGAAGTGAAGGTTCTTTATTTAATAATTGTGAAAATATCTCCAGAGATACAGCTAGTAAGCAACTACTGGTTCATTTCCCAAACAGCTGAAATCAGTCCTCCCTGGCCCTACATTGTGTTGCTTCAAAAGTGAAAGTTTAATACAACATATGTAGCGTATTGGGTAGAATTAAGATGTAACTCAACCTTCTAAATACCAAAGACCAACAACACTTGCTCAGTGATCTGAAGTCAGAATAACTGTGCCAAGGCACATTTTTCTGCAACAGTGAAAAATATAAAACTGACAAGGAAAATGAAAGCCAGTTACTTTCTATTTACTGGACCTCCCAAGTATAAATGTTTTCATGTTTTTAATTGCTTTTTCAGTCTTTATCATGTTTTTTAAAAATAGTAATGATATAACAAGACAATAGCACACACATCTCCCCTTATTCCAGTGTAAAAGAGAAACGTACCTTCAGTAAATTTTCTTAGCTCACTTGTTTTAAATGGCAAGAGCTAAAGAGCAGCTTACCTAAATCCAAAAAAGTGGTGTGCCAGCAGAAGCTTGCTGAAGAAGGAAGAAATCAGTCCTTTTGGATTGTCTGTTGATTCCCTTTCTTTTGTGGGATCTATATAAAGCGAGGCCGAGGCATCTGGATTCCCTGTGAGCTGCAGAATGTCCATATTTAACCCTGAAGCAGTTTAAGCCCTTGTTTAGAAGGCTTTTTACCTGACACCAAAAGTATCAGAATGGCTTCTTGATATCACTGCTGTGCTAGAAGTTGAATAGGTTCTTGACACAAATATTGGCAGTGCTTTGCAGAATTATTATTTTTTATTATTTATTGTGGTTATTTTCTTTTTGGTTGTGAGATGTTATGAAATAAATATCTATCTTACATTCATACCAGTATTTAAAACCTTTATACAATGTATACATGTGTTCTATCTGTATCACCAAATGATAAATGTTTATTAAGAATAATTTTAAATGGTGCTTTTTTTGTTGTTGCTTAAGTGAAAAATACAGTATCCTTAGTCAAAATGTAATAACTATATGGCAACTGATTTCTAGTTTGTTTTATTTGGGGGTTGTTTAGTTTTGTTTTAAGCACAAGACATTTCAAATTGGAATCAAAAACATGCAAGTATTTTGTTATTTTAGTTATCGTATCTATTGTTACTCAATTATTAAAGTGCGGGTGATTATGTAGTGCTGTAATAAAATTGTATTGTGAGATAGAATTATTTCTTGAAATGCTGTTTATTTTGAAATGCCTGTTCTCCGCCCTAAGGGTAAGTGCTTTGAGGCACAGATCCCTCTGCCTTCAGTAAAACATTGTTTTATATTTTAGCAATTTAATTCTCACTCCTTGCTGATCTCACGTATTCTTATGCTTCCAGAAGTTTCTCTTCCGTTTCCGTATGGGTATTCATAAAATCATGTATTGATCAGAGTTGCTAAAACTGACCTTTGTTACCATTCATGTTATCGGTGATAGTTTTGTTTCTACCATCTGAAGGAATTTGACCTATTCATTTTCAGTTTCTGCCACAGCGGCCACATTCTGCCAATCCGGACTGCATGACTCCGCACGGGACTATCCTGCATCAAACCTTGGATTTCGATGAGTTCATACCACCAATACCACCTCCACCCTACTACCCCCCAGAGTACACCTGCACACCTGTGGTAGAGGCACAGAGGTGATTCTTCTTCCCTGTTGTTAGTTACTGCATTGCTCTGAGCTACAGACCGTGAAACTCAAAGAATACGAAGCGAAGTAATGTCTTCTGCTTACGTTAGGTGCTTCTTTTCCAGGGAGATTACATATCTATTCTGCACACTTGTTAGGACTCATGCAGAAATATTTATGTTAAAGCACTGTTGTGATAGAGAAGTGATTGAACTTAACTAAAGGCAAGGATAACAATACCTGAACTTAAAGCAGAACTGAGCGTATAGATAATCCTTTTATGGTTAACATTGTGCACTTGAAGTTGAATGTGAGATTTAATTTTCTAAGGGAATGATTGGTGTGTATGTGCATTGTTGTGGAGTAGTGAAGGACATGAGTGATTGAAATGGGCTAGTACAGATGGCTGGTATCCAAAATGAAATGCATTTTTTTAAAGCTATACTATGAATGAGGGATTCATTTTGGCGCTCTGCATTTCCTGAATGAATTTCTTTGTAGTGTATTTGCTTTTGATGCAAAGCAAGCTCTACATCACTGTGGCATAGATAATAGTCTGCCAAATAAATCTAATTTGATTTCCTAAGAGTTAATTTGCCTTGTTTTGTGTTTTTAAGTAGAGGACTCCATTTGGACTTTCCTCATTCCCCGTTCAGTGCTTTATATGAAGTCACCATTAACAGCCCAGGAATATTGTATCCAACTGAGCTGCCCCCTCCTTATGAGGCAGTGATTGGAGAGACACCTGCTAGTCAGGTAAGGAAAGCCAAAGGAAATTCTTTACATAGTCTCCAAATGTTCATTATATGAAACACTTTCAGATTATTTTAATGATCTAAAATAATTTGGGAGTTAATTGTACTTTGAGTCAGAGGAACCTTCAAGCCCTGAAGGAGTTGGTTTTTTTCAGTAATTAATATATATATATTTTTTTTTAAGACAAAAGTAATATAAATTATACATTGTTGGGGGGGGGGGAGGAGGGGTAGATTGATCATATCTGTGATAAGATATTTTTATGTAGTACTAAATAAGGTTTAGAAGGTCTGTTTATTGTTAAGCATAAAATCAATTTGAGTGCTTTTGTAATTGGGATTATGCTTTGCGTGTACATCAGTATCCAACAGCATAACAGCACCTAGAATATCACAAAAATATAATTTAACAAGACATAATTTAAAGTAGCAAAGTCATGCTCTTTCAAGGAGACCATGAGCTTTAATTTATAGATGTATTAATTAACTGCTAAACTTTGGTATCTGGGGTCAGTGTCAGTACCTTGCATGTCCATCTCAGACAGGTGGGTTCCAGAAGCATTTCTCAGATAGCAAAAAGGAGTGGTGATTTTAAATTACTAAGTGGTGATAATTGCATAGCAAGTTTCCATCTGCCTGATAGCTGCTGATTAGGAGAAGTTACAGGAGCAAAATAAGAACAGGTGCTCCATATCAGAAGTGAAGTATATAGGCAGTGCTAACTAAAGCCTACACAGCAACTTTGTATGTTGCTTTTCATGGCAAAAGCCCTAGCCTATTTTTTGCAGTCAGTGTCGCAATCAGTCTGTAAATGGAGGAATCGAGACAAAGTCCAAGACAGTTTTAGGTCTTTAATAGGGAACAAATGGAATCCTAAATTCTTATGTGGTGCAGACGTTCCCATTTAATAAACATCAAGCCAAAGGACATTGTGAACTGAAGCCCTCACTTTGCAATGGAAATCACGGCAGAGCTTTAGCTACAGAAGTGTTTCTGGGAACCATTATGTGACAGTAATTATTAATCTCTTACTGAGCATCAAGCAATAGATTGTGTTTGGTTTTAGATGGATTGAGCTCCTTAGAGTTTTATTAAATTGTATCAAATTAGACTCGGTATTCATGCATTTCATACACAACAAATGTCAGTGCTAATTTAACTGGTTGCATCTAAACAAAAATTGCTGTTGTCATCTGTACTGATTAGGAATTCTGGTTTTATGACCATGGAAAAAAAAGTTTTCCACACTATTTTCCATGGGAGTTATTGACTAGGGTGTAGAAAAGAACAGGCATATCTGGGTGAATTATACCAGTGACTACTTTGTTTTACTGACTTGTAGTCTGTTCAGACTTGTTAAAGCATGTTTTTTCTTACCTTTTTCTATTGATAACTTGGTGACTGTTTGCCAGCCTTTATGTTGAAGAATGTACAAGTCAGTAAGGTTTGTTACACGAGGCAGTGCAGGAAGCTGTGTAAACCCGCATGCCAACTGTTACACGACTGATCTAACTAAATCTTGTCACTGTTATCTCCTACAATTAAAACCATAATTCTCCTTCCTTTCCCCCCACCCCAGGCAAGAAGATTAATCAATTACAAATGCATATAAAGTATATTCAGAAATTATTTTAGATTTACTAGATTGAAGCTCAGATGGCTCTTCTTCAGTAGTGGAGACTTGCCAAAACCTCAACCTTGCATGTAACTGGTTTTATAGGCACTAGACCATTTTATAGGTACTAGACGATGCTACTACATCTGCCAGGTGACTGGGAGAACGTACAAGGCCAATAAACACTTCAGCACAAGTATTCAGCAGATGTTCTTTTGTCATGGTTAAGAATTTGTGAAACGACATAGATTTTAGTAGAACCCTTAGTGTTTAGTGCACAAATAGCAAACACCTTTTAAAACATTATTTCTTCAGAAGTCTAGTTAGAGAAAATAATTATTTTCTGATCCAACTTTCTCCAGCAACAAAAAGCACTCAAGGACACTTCCTGCTTTGGACAAAACTTTACATCCTTTTTACATGCTTATATTTGCTTCCATAAAGTTGTTCTTGCATTACCTATTTGAAAATAAAACTACAATTTCCATTTGCAAAAGTAAACTTTTTGCAGTTTGGTAGTAGGTGTTCAGGTTAGAAAATATGTATCTCCTAGCTGATGAAGGCTATTATTTCAGCATAAGCAGTAGAATACTTCTAAAATGCTGATGTAGTGAATAAAACGTACTAAAGACATGAATGTGTTGTGCTAGATTGAAGCAGAAGAGTAAGCACTTCCACAGTGAGTTCCCAAGAGTCATCTGCAACTTACAGTGACATCACTGATCTTTTTCTTACCACAGATATGACAGTTTTCTTCAAAGAAAAAAAAATCTCTTTTTCAAGCATATTTCTAAAATTATGACTGCTTTTGCCTTTTGTTTGGTTTCCAATCCCCTTTTAATGTATTGCTGAGTTAAAATGTTTCTGGTTCTTTTTTATTTTGGGGGTTATATTCCCAAACCCTTAGGATGAGAATCACTTCTTAAAATTGTGTCTGAAAAATATTTTTTGATCACTTGGTTAGAGTAAGCTACGGATAGATATGTTTTAGAAATGAGTAGGTGCAGTAAGCTATATGTATATATGCATGCATTAATCTACACTGGCATATGCATTGAAAGCTCTTTTCTTAATAAGTTCAGAGTAATAGTGTTACATTCAATTTTTTAGAAGGCCAGATATAAATTAATCTCTTGACAAAAAGGTTTTCAAAGAGGTGAATGATGGTTATTTCTAAAGTCTGTCACCAACTGTAATGAGCTTTTACTAGTTAATTGTGGCCCTACAGGAGCATATTTGATTCTTTCTACTAAGGATAGTATCCATCTTATTCCCTTTGACCTGTCTTTCTATATTTTTCACATGTATTCTTATGAGCTGTTTATTGGAGCCTTTTTATTAAATATACATACAGTAATCATAATCCCAAAGAACTGCTGAAAATTTAATGAGACTGGCAAAAAGGTTCGACACAAAGTCTATTAAAATCAGTAGAAAGAAAAATTTCCAAATTTCAGCTGTTTATGTATGAAGTCTTTCCAGTGGGACTGATTTTGTATTTTGTTGTTACGATTTTCAAAAGTGGAGGGAAGTTACCCACTTTGATCTACTCTTTCAGAAAAAAGTCACTAGTGTTATCTCCCTTCAGCAATCTCCGACAGGGTGAAGAACACCCTGCCCCTCAGTCGGGCAGTGCTCTTATAAAGCTTAGAAATACAGCAGGTATTAACATCTAGGCAAATACACAGAGGAAAATACGGTTCTTATGATTGTTTTTGTGGTTATTTTTTGTTCTCCATCCTTTTTAGGATGATATAATGTGAAACATAATATGAAAAATATAGAGTATTGGAAGAGACTGTTTTTAATAAGTTTGAAGCACTGCAGACATGCAGGTTTTGTAATGTGGCCATGCAGCCCCAGCTGCTATGTATTCAAGATGAATTTAGCTTGTAGATTCTAGAAAAACAAACTAAGAAATGCTTTAAGCACGTTGCTTTGCACTGCATTTTTCCCGACCCAAAAACATTGTAAAATATTACAATTAGGTTTCAGACTGAATAGCAGCAGATAGTTATTTCATGTTGCCAGCTCTGTATTGTTCAGATCATCAGTGCTATGCTTTGTTTTGGTAAACTGCTGACTAATGTACTGTTTCATTAAACAATTTTCATTTAGGTCACTGGTACTGATCAGCAAGTATCTGAATCAAGCTTGGGTGAGAGGAACATGACCCCGGGCTTCAGCACACAAGGTGATTGATCATAGTGTTATTGCCATCTACTTCGCTGAGATATTTTTGTGTAGGATTTTTGAGCGGGCTTTTACTTCTTTTTTTTGCCTTTGCTAATGTAGAAAGAAGGATTTGCTTCCAAATTGTTCATGGCAAGAACCTTTTTGCAGCCATAAAAGATGTGGCTGGAAGCACAGAGGAATTGAGAAGGGAGATCTGTTTAACAAAGCATGCTCTGTAGCTCCCCTGGAAGCGTACTCATTGTGATTAAAGCCCTTTGAGGCAGCTACGACAACTGTCATTTCTCTTTGAAGAGTTCTGCATATAGCAGGCAGTTTGTTTCTCATTGTCAGCAAACATGAGCGCCTGTATGATAGTGCACGTGTCCCCTCTGCATGTTGTAGTTACCCTGCATGGCTTCCAGCAGCCCAGACAAGAAATGTGCTTCCTGAAGCACAGATGTGAATGAGAGTAGCATATGAGTAAAAGCTCAGAGCATGTTATTTTAAGTTAAAAAGTTACTAACAGAGGCCTCCTTAACGTGTCTGTTGCTGTGGAGGGCCCTTTTAAACTCAGTGGCTTCAGCTATGTGGATTGAGTGATGCTGGGTAGTTTGCATTAAATAATTACTGTAGTAAAGCTTCCAATAAATACTTTTCATATAATTTCATATAATGAACAGACTGGTAGGTGTTCTCAGTTAGTACACTTATAGGCAGAGAGGAGCAGCCTAGCAAGGAGAATCTGATCTTAAACACAGTGTCTGTTCTGCATGTAATTGAAGGACTTTAGTTTTCAGAGCCATCAGCTGTCACCTTTAACTACTGCTAAATATTCAAACAAACAAGCTGATGTTTGACTACTGCAGTGGAGTATGATAACTGAAGGTGACTGGCCTTTAATTTCTGCTATTAACAAGGACTAATGCACAGCTAGGTACTAAAGTTCAAAAGTACGTTTGGACTTCACATCTGTCAAACCCCTTCTCCTGCTTTGTATAGTACTTGGGGGAAAAAAAGTGCCCATGGAAGAGTAGCACAGTATGAAGCTGTAAGTACCGTGTAAGGCCCTTGAGTGGTGGAAATACAGTGTAAGGCCCTTGAGGTTGAAAATGGTACAAACAGCCCCAGTCTAGCTATCAGTTAAATCCAACCAAACCAGAGTTAAGACAGTGAAGATCTCTGCTCTGAAGACAGGCATAAACTTGATACTTTCATTTATCCAGTTATCCAGATAACTTCATAGGTGTTTCGAAGCCTCAGTTAAAAGAGTATGTTGAAAAGAATCGTCTCATTAGGTAAAAAATGTTTGGGGACCCATCACATATATAAATGGTCCAGTAAACTACTGCAGTTTGAGCAGTGCATGTTAAGCATTTTTAACATAGTGTAGCTGCACAGATGTATTTCCATAAGTGATTATAATGACCTTTTTGGCAATCTTGTAATTGTGTTGTAAGTATTACAAATCTATTGCCTAGGAACCCCAAAAGAAAATAGTTGGCTTGATCTATTTTATGTAAGGAAAAAACGTCTTTCATAAAATCCAATTTCATGAATACTTGTTTTTCATGTTGATAGTTAATTTCTGCCTATTGTGAAAAGCTTTCTGCTTCCTAGACACCAAAATTTGGGGGTGCTTATGAGCATTCCCTTATTCACTGCAAGATCCTATTTTTCTGTTCCTGTGAACACAAAAGTTAAAATAAATTTGTCTCATCAGTATGGTTAGTGACAGCTGTTATGCAGAAGAGGGTATCAGAGGATGCTGAGCTGAATAGAATAATGTGATTTATATTTGTAAGTATTTTGATTTCGGATGTAGGGCCTTCTCAGGAATTTCAGTCAGATCTGGGAAAAATGTTGCTTATATTACTGGAGACTGGGAGGTGATGTGATCTAGTTCAATTTCCTTAATTTCTGTCACAAATTTGGGAATAATGCAGAGCCAAATACTTATTTTCGTACACGGAGTCACTTCCATCCATAACGTCTGTATGAACACGTGGCAGAGGAGGTGTTAATGATGTCAGTTTGTAGTACAGAGGGCTTCCAAGATGATGTGGCCCTGCACAGAATGTTTAGCTTGTATCTGAAACGTGAGTGTCTGATTTCTTAGGTTGTGTGCCAGAGATGTGATGTGAAGAGTTCTCATTTGTATAGATCTTAAATATATGTTTGAAGGAAGTTATGCCTGGCTAGAAAGCTCATACTTACAGTAGTGATAGGTTTGGAAGCAATCAGAGCCTTGTTTTTCCAGCATTTCTGTAAAGCATTACTTTGCCTACCACCACATGCAATCTCTCACTGTTAACCAGAGAAACCAGCAGTGGCAGATCTGCTGCTAGCCAAATGTAGTTTCAGATGGGACTTTGGCTTCAGTGCTCAAAAATGTTTATTAGCTGATGGAAGTGGTTGACAACACAAATTACCTTTGCTGAAAGACACTAAAAACAAGTAAATTATGTTACTGCTTTGGCATTCTGTCACCTGAAAGGTTTGGAATAATTATTGATCTACGTGACAATTCCCAAATGTAAATTAGGATATTGAAGTTGGTGGTGCAAGAAGTCTTCCTTTTTCTCTGGGTCTCTTGTTTTGCAGTTTCTGGTGAGAGTACCTCGCTGATGGTCTCTGAGGCTGCCGATGTCCCAGACCACAGCTGCTCCTCCGAAGATCTTTGTTCGCTGGAAGTTCAGGGGTCTCTCCGTTCGGCAGATTTTTCTCCCTGCTGTACGAGCCGCAAAGGGGCTACAGGCCAGAGCTGCAGCAGTCTGGATTACAGCATCCGCTGCAGGTCCCACAGAACTTGCTCAGAGGGTTTTCCTGATGAGGATGACAGTTTGCACAGCAGAGCATCTACAGACAAGTCACAAGGACAGGAAAATGAGAACTGTGCTCACGGCAGATCCTCAGACTGTTCCTCAGTGAATTTCAGCCCCTCAGAAAGAGAATTGCAGAGTTCTGCTCAAGAAAGCAATGTCACAGCACATTTGAAAGAAAAGAAGATCTGCTGTATGGTCTCTAGCCAGCCCGCTGTCCCTTCCCAGACTGCTCCCTGTTTTGGACCTCCAAATACTGCATCATATGTGAGCAGCCCCGAGAGTACTGTCCAGCAGCACCATGGGACAAAATGCCGAAATTCAAATATAGTCCGATCATTGAGCGATCCTGTGTCGTGTTCGTCTTATGCAGAAGGTAGGTGTAGTGTAACGAGGATGACGGAGCTTGGACCTAATGAGTGATGTTGGTTTAATGCATTTGGTGCTGCTGTACATCGTGAAACTTTTCAGTGAGGGTTGACTGACATGTGAAGACTTAATTCCGTGCACATCTTCTAGATCTATTTTTTTTTTTTTAAGTGAAAGTGGTAAAAATGACAGTGAAATTAATTTTGGATTTTCTGAATTGTACCAGCCTTTCTGCGCTGATCAAAAAACCATCCCCTGAGTAGATGCTTCCACTCCTCTTTTACTGTTATATTGAGAAACTGAACTACAAGGTTGAACAATAGCTGGGTTCTATGTGGGAAATGATTAATTGAGCTGTCATGCTTATAATACAGCAGGTTGTGTTTCCTGAAGGTGACACTGACATTGACAGGACTGGTTCATTTCAGAGGCAGTCACAATGTAACTGTATTGGACTGTACAGTGACAAGTTTTAAAGAAAAAATAAATGAAAGATGAGGCACATGACAAGTTGATGAATGAAAAGGAAAGCTTTTGACTGCTGAAGATTAAGCATCTTCTGCTATGGATCTCCTTTTAGACAAGTTGGGAAGAAGAGAGGAGTTGTTAGCTGAACCCTGTATCTTCATAAAAATCAGCTTATTGGTGGAAAATAAATGTTTGCTTTAGAAGGGAGTGGCTTGGTCAAATAACAGCAGGAATGTAGATCTGTCTGAAGCATTTGAAAAGTACAGGTTTTACAAAAGGATGTAAACTGGAGAGATTCAAAGGGGTGACTGGGAGTAGTGGTTTGAAAATAAAGATGAAAGCTTTGGGAGTTGTCAGATGATGCTGATACATATGCATTCACTGGGCTTTCTAAGGCTTCTAGAGAAAAAATCATGACTACATCAGAACAAAAGTAGACGAAATGCTGAAATGACTGGTTTCATTTAGGAAGATGAAGTGTTGGTTCTATTATATTTTTGGCATCATTATTCTGTTCCTATGAATTTCAGAGACCTCATACCTAGTTCAGTAATTGAATGTCTTGTACCTTTAGAAATCTGGCTTCAGCATGCTGTCGAGGAAATGTGAATCTTTAATCTAGAAGTCTGCACTTTTTTAATGAAATTTCCTCGGCTAGGATATGTAGGTGCTATGAAGCTGCTGTGCAGACAGTAAGTAGGAATTTCTGAATCCTTTACACTGTGCCAAACATGAGAAGAACAGCCCTTTCTCTTCTGGATTGCATTGTGTGAGTTTTCCATATTGAGCTCCATATGCTCTCTGAGTAGTGTTTGACAGAGATGTTAATGTAGGCAGCCGTATCTATGTGCTCTAGCTGACTGCTGGGACATCTGCCCTAACAGATGCTCTGCCATCATTCTTAACATGTCCTAAATACATCCATCATCTTTTCTGGAGGAGTGGCATATTTAATTTATTATCGCTATAGGAATTATTCTAATTTCCAAGTTTCCTAGTTGAGAACAGGAGTTAAACATGACTGAGATTTAACTGGTCTTAGCAAAGATTGTAATAATGAATAATGAAGCAGAGATAGTTCTAGAGATACTGGTCACACATGGCAGAGCGGGAGCATGAGATGGGGTAACTCCGAGGGAATGTCTTGGTGCTGGCCTAGTTCTCTGGTATGCTGTGTACAGAAGACTCTTTAAAACCGAATGTTCAAGAGAAGCACTTGAGTTTAGATCTGCACATTTCTTTCATTTATATTTTTGGCAAATTAGAATTTGCAAAATTTTACTCTGTGAAGGTTTTCACTACTTCATTTCACGCACCTTCCTCGCTCTACTTGTTGATGACCTTTATTTGGAAATCAGAAGTGGCACAATTCTGCTAACGTGTACAGGCTGCTTGTAGCAGCCCTTAAGCACACTTGTCCTAAGCTGTGACAGCTGAAGTTCTTTATACTCAGCTCACTTAAAGAAGCATTTGATCTAGGTTTGTCATAACTGACTGCTGGTCTAACTGCATCTCATTGAGACTAATAAGTCATGTAAGAGACACGCTATAGATTTGGGGGATTTGAGGATTGGGGGAGCTTCAGGCATTTTCACGAATGGGAAAATGTAATGGTCAGGTCAGTAAGTGGGGTTTAGCTTTGCCCTAGGATCCCGTCTTTTTGCTTTAAAAAAAATAACTCATGGGCTGATTAACCTGCCCACAGAAGTCAATGGTAACAGATTTAGAAGTGCAACCTTAAAGTTAACTGTGTAGGGCTTTTTTTATTTTTCAAATTGGCCTTGAATGTTACTGTGATTGCACTGCACCTAGTTTGGAGCATAAATTATTTGGCACAGGGTTGTTGCATGAGTGCAATAGGGTTGTAACAACTGGGTAGGCTTTTAGACTGATAACACGAGTCACGTGCTTCAAGCACGTCTTGTCAAGATGGACTCAGTAATTCCCCCATTTATCATTTAATGCTGAAAGTGAGTTTATTTGTTTTAAAGTATCTGTCATTTCTAGTATAGAAACTAGATAAAAGTTTGGTGTAATAGCTGTCTTTATAATCACTGTGTAGTCCCTGATTTTAAGTCTCCAATTCCCTGATTTAAGTCTCATGCATTCACATAAAATCTCTATAAAAAAATTTTACCACTTAAAAAAAAGGGAGGATTGGGGGGGTGAACCTTACAAATGAGAGGTTTGCACATTTTCCTGTCTTTTCTCCATAAAGTTTATCATAGCAAAGGAGGACAGAATCAACTTTGAGCACTGATCTTTGTTTCAGTAAACTTGATCTATGCCAAAATGCAGAGATTATGACCACGTGGCTCTGTCAGCTGAGTGTCCTGGGATACTCCAGGGTGATTATGGTAGTGTCCGTGCTCCATGTAATTCAGAGTAGTGTCCAGTATTGTAGTTTTGTCTCTGGCACAGGTTTGTTAAGCAGGGTAATAAAGGATGGGAAGATAGAACTTCTCGAGTGTCTCCTCTCGTTAAGCATGCTGTGATTCATGTGTTGCAGTGTGTCAGCTCCATGAGGAAAATTCAAGACAGGACAGTGGCTGTCTCTTTGCTTACTTTTCTGTGCAGCATCTTATGTTTGTTTGACTTCATTTCATTATTTTCATTACAAACTTTCCCTAAAGATATGAAAGAAAACCTCTACTAATCTACCAAGAAGTTTAAAATAGTTTTCAGTTCTGAAAACAGGCACAAACACACCCAGCAGAATGGAAGGGCTTATTCCATCTTGCCTGTCAGAAGCTTGAGATCAAAAAGAGTGCAGTGTTAATTACAGCACAGTGTGATCTTGTGATCATG
This sequence comes from Aythya ferina, assembly GCF_964211825.1. Taxonomy (NCBI): domain Eukaryota; kingdom Metazoa; phylum Chordata; class Aves; order Anseriformes; family Anatidae; genus Aythya; species Aythya ferina. The sequence continues at coordinate 16,451,863 of NC_140307.1, read as the reverse complement.
AATGCTTGTGCTGGCATCCCAGAAACACTGTCATTAGAAGACAGCTACATCCAGAGCTGTTTGTTGAAGCTCTGGAAACATTTGTTATTAATTGTATCACCAGTAACCATAATGGTCACCTACCCAGGATGTTTCTGAATATAGTAGTTTCTCTTTGTGAATGGACATCTTGCAAGTAGTATTGCAGCTGAGTAGATTCATTCTGTAAAGGAGATGATAAAAGATCCAAACGATCCAAATGTATTTTTCCTTGCTCTCAGCACAGGATAACAGGGCTTGATTGTGCTGTTTCTGTCTGTCTGTCTTTGGTTCAAGGTGATCATTGTGCCTGGACTCCTCCTGCCTATAGACGGCATCAAGATGCAGGATTATCTCCAGCAACATTAGAAACAGGTGAGGATCTGTTTTCTAAAGCAGGATTGTGTAGATTTCATTATTTTGGTTTAAAAATTAAAATAAGCTCCTGATAGAGAAATATGAGCAAGAAAGTTTGGAGTAAAAATTGCTCAGTAACAGCACAAATGCATGATGTACAATTCCAACAGAACCGTACTTACATGTGTTCACCGAGCACACCTCTTGCCAGACTCCTGGTTCTTGTACTAAATATAGTGGATTGGGTTTCTTTGTCTCACAGCATACTGTGAAGAGCAAAAACGGATTCTCTACACATGCAAGCATGAGGTGTGGAGGCAGAACTTTCTCATTCTGTTATGTTGCTTTATTTATTTATTTTGGACACCGCCTTTGATCACAAATCACAAATGCTGCGATTGAAGACTCTTAGTTTAGCATTTTTGCTTTCTCTGTATTTCTCACCAATCTCTCATATGTGATTCCCCACTTATCATTTTTGGGGCCTACCTAGAAGCAAGGGGAACTTTATCCTTAAAGCCAAACGAGCTAAAACATTCCAAGTTACATATGTAACAACGAGTAGCTGGCATTTCCCCTTACCAGTAATGTTCACTGAAATCGCTGAAAGTAAAGGTAACAAAAACGCCTGATTTATGAAGCACTTTAATTATTCCCACACTCTCCCTAAATACAGCCCTTCTTGGTCATGAGAATGAATTGTACCTTGACCTTTGGTTAAAAGGTTTCCTCGATGACATGTTTTTGTTATCTCTGGAGAAAACAGACAATTTATGACAAAACCTTTTGTGAGGTTACTTGACTTGCCTTGTTGTGTTTGTTTTGTTTTGTTTTGTGGTTTTTATTTGTTGTTCTGGTTTGTGTAAAACATTTACTTTAAAGATGTTCTTCCCCCCCCTTCTTTTAGTTCCTGTTTCTGATTCTCATATGGCTGCCCCTGCTTGTCAGCATTCTTTGAGCAGTTTCCTACCAACTGGAAAACAGAGGGATACAAGGAAAATTGATTTCCACTTAAAGCCAAAGGCTTTGCGAACAGCCTCAAAAGAGCGACCACGCTCTTTAGTGGACCTTAAGGCATATAAAGACACCAAAATTTTAGTTGCCAAATTTTTGGAACATTCAAACTGTAATCTCCCTCCAGAAGTACGTCATGTAGTGAACAGTATACGATCAGTAATAAAATCTGATGAAAGACACATGGAAGAAGCCATCTTCAGTGCCAATATTATAGACCAGGTATGTCACTCGTGTTCTAAAGATTTGCTCAACTTTGAGACATGTGCCTTATGAAAATGTTTTTATAGTTTTGAATAGTTCAGAGAATTATTACAAATGATATCTTGTGGTAACATGGCTTTAGTAGGAAATAATTTGTATTTATCAAGCAGTAATGCATTTTACACTGAGGCAATTATACATGCATTTTAAATTCTTCAGCTGAAGCCAGTACTGGTAAAATCCTAAAAGAGATCTGTAGGGAACTGAGTTTACACATTGGTAGTCAGCGATATCTCTTATTTCCAAAGGCTTTTTAAACCTGAGGTGTAGTATTCCCTACATAAATTTGTGGTGATACATGGAGATAGCATGGATTCAAGAACTGACTTGGATCTGTTGATCTGTTGTGTCCTTTTTTATTTTTTTTTAAGGCAGATGTATTTGTACAGCATTAGCTGCTAGCTGAAAAGAAAGAGGAGATAAACAAGCAGGGCCACAATCTATCAAAATAGAACACCGCAGTTACCCTTACTTCTCCTAACAAGAAGAATGACAGTGACCCTTGCTATTTTTAAGAAAAATAATTGACACTTCATGCTTTTGAGAGAGAATAAAACAAATGCAAGGCTTGGTAGGAATCATATAAATATTAAAACAAACAAACAAAAAACTAGTAGTGGTAGCAACTCTTATAATCTAATGCATGTTTAATAATATGTCTATTGATTTCATTAATTTTTTTTCCAGGAAGGAAGGTGATGAATCACCTCTTGCTAGTATTGTTGCCAGAATGAAAGCTATAAAAGTGAAGTTCCTTTTACACTGTCAGATTCAAAAAGCAGAATGGTCTTAGCACTGACTAACCATGTTCAGGTTGATGGTAGACCTTCCAGAGCTGGACAGATGATCAAGGATGCATGTTTGGGGCTGTTCCTCCATTATGAGTTAGTATTTGTGGCATTAGTCTGATGATCCCTAAGTGACGGAAATTTGCTAAGTATTAAAACAAGATACAGTAATGCTTAAATTGCAGGGTGTTTATTTTTATTGTGAGATAGTTTGATGTAGCAGGAAATGTACAGCATTTAAAAAAGCTTGTTGCAAGATTGTCTTTTGCTAACTATGAAGTAGAACAAAGCAGCATCGCTGTATCAGTTAACCTTACAGTCAGGTCATTATGCAAGCAGTACTATTATAACATACTTAATAGAGAGTCAGTGTGGAATTAACTTTTAACATTTTTATTGCTTTACCGGATTTGCAGGTCATTAAATCTGCAAGGTTAGAAAGCTGAAAACAATTTATTTAAACTAAAAAAACAGTTTATCCCAAAACAAAGCAGTATGAAAGAATTTGAGTGTTTATGTAACTCATTAAACTAGAAACCAGTGGCTGAATATTTACCCTGTTCAGGTTTCTTTGATCCAAGGGGACATAGATTTTTCACAATAAAGCAAAAATTCTAGTAAAGATATATTTTCAGCCAGAAAACGTTATTTATCAGTACAAGTCCAGGCTATCCCAGCAATCTACTCAGGAAGTTACAGCATTTTGGTGAAATGATTGTGCAATTCAGATCTGTGAAGCAGTTTGATACTTCTGTTAACAACAACATGCTTGTTTATCAGGCTTGCAAGGTTTTAGTTGTCTCCCACCTTCACCAAAGCTCGTGAAACATCTCTATCTCCTAAAGAAATTGTCTAATTTGCTCCAAACCTACATGGATCTTTTATAAGGCAGAACTGCCACCTTTTCCACTGGTCCTTTTCATTCATATATAAACAAATACCTGCTCGCCCCTTTGCTGATATGATACTACAGTAGTGGTGCGAGGCCTGACGCCTTTCAAGCCTGCCTTTGCTTGCCAGTAGGCCGTACTCAGCTGTGAGCAGCTGTAAAAACGCAAGTGGGCTAGGCTCTGGGTGGCTGCATGAAAGCACAGTTTCTTTGTGGGAGTTCCATCACTAGGTAGCTTGAAGGATGTAATATTCAGAAGCTGAACCTTTTAAATGAAATAAATTTTCACTGTTTTCCCCCATTTTTTCCCTTCTCCATTTCTGCCCTTTTGATGATCAGGTTATTACAAGTTCCCAGCAGAGTGCGAATACCTCCAGAAAGCGGCTCCAAGAAGATCTTCATCTTCAGAGTTGTGGTGCTCTGAGCTCTCCAGTTGCCTTCTTACACAGGTCCCATATCACTCGCAGGTTAGAGCGAGACAGGCCTCACAGTTTAATTGGAGTTTCCCGGGAAACCATCCTTTGATAATATTCACAGGTATGTGATTCCAGCAGAGAGAATTGAGGAAGAAACCAGGACTGGGAGAAATACAAGTAGTGGATGGCTTAAAATGGAAAAAGTATCTTCCTTTGGAATTCTACTTTTTTCCAACAGCAGGAAGAGAACACCTGATTTTCTGAATGTAAATTTCAGCCCTGCATTCTGAAAAATTTTAACTGATTTATTAGTAAACTCGTAACAAATGTTTTCTCAACCAGAAATGCATATATTCCACTGTACTTAGAGAAATGCTGTTGATGATGTCTAGCATTTCTTGAAAACCATTTCAAAACCACCATAGACTGGCTGTACAACTTAAAAGTTGTATTTATTTAATGTACCTCAAAGTGTTTTAACTATGATCAGTGTTTTAATAAAAAGTATTTCTGGACTTTGGTTTTTCAACAACTGATTTGGATAGAAATGTAAAGGTGATTCATATGCACATACAGTGCTGCTTCTAATTCATTTTTCCAGCGTCTTTCATGCCAGGCTAACTGATCTGCTGTATTTAAATTCTTATTATTCTGCCCTCTCCCTGCCCATCCCGCCCCACCCTCAAGATGTTGCCTTTTTATATTATACTAAAGGTTGCAGTGTGAATTGTTTTTACTTTGTTCTGAATGCTCCAGAGTTTTAGTGGGAGCAGTATGTGCTATTGAAAACTGATGTTTTAAGTACTCTGTGAATTGTGTCCAGAAGGTGCATTAGGGAAGAAGTCTCTGAAATTCTGCATTTCCAAAAAGAGTTTATAAACTTACAAATGCCAAGTGATAGGAAACTAGGTGAATTTTTATCTAGCAGAGTCATAAACTTTTTTTTTTTTTAAAAAAGGAATTGTTATTCCAATTAGTAGTCTGGATAATTGTATTACTAAAACATTTCTTAGTGGCTCTGCTGCATTTTTGGATAATTTAAAATTATCTTTTTTTTAAAAAAAAAGTATCCTTGATGCTAATTTGATTACCAGCATAAACACAGGTCTACCAGCAATGTCTTCCAGTGCAAGCTTCATCTTGGCTCTCTCAGAGGAAATTGGAAAAGGCCTTAAAGAAAAGGTTCTCATAAAGAACCTACCACATGCTGACGTTTCAGGGTTTAATTTTTTTTGCAGCAGTGCTTGTCAGTAGTGTTAGTTTCCATTTGAGGTTTAATCATATACTGGGTTCATTTGTGTCATTCTGAGCTGGGCAGACATCCTGTGAAAAGGTCACAAATGAATGTAGCTGAAGATGGGTAGTTTAAGTTTTACAGAATAATCCATTTTAATGTATTTTAAGTATAGCATGATTCTGTACTGATGTGAAGTTACAGTGACATCCAGTGGCAACCAGGTATGCTATCTGAAAACATCTACTCTAAAGATGATAATACTGATACATGAACTTTTAATTCAAGAGATGAATTCCCTTAAAAAAAAAAAAAATCTGTGACCTTTGCAACTGCACTTAGTTGAAGAATTAAATGATATTCTAGTTTTTTTTTTTTTTTTTTTTTTTTTTTTTTTTTTACTATGTAAACTTACACAACAAAGAAAATAAGCAAGCTTTATTTATTATTTCAGATTTATTAGTGATAGTAGGTTAATTCTTTCCTAAGGTCAGTTGCATGCAACACACTACTCCTTGAAGTACAGTCATCTAAAGCTCTTTAGTTACTGCATGGTAAGGCTTCTTAAGTCACAGTGTATTTTCTTCAAGGCTTTGCCCCTCCCCCCCCCAAAAAAAAAACCTAGACAAAAAGTTACACCAATTAACATTTATGTCATAAGGAATACAACTTTACTACTTTTTTTTTTAATCTACACACAATCTAATACTGCTGATGGTGCTAGGTTATTTGTCAAAACAATTCACATTCAAAACACATTGCCTCAGGAATAAGAATGCTTTATAAAAAACAGAAAACAGGTAAGCATGGCTTTCCCGTTTAGAGCTAATATAAACAAAAAAGTAATATGCAAAAGTTAAAAAAAACAAAACAGCCCAACACATACATTACACAAAACTGTGCAATAAGTTATCCATGAAATCACTCTGTTAAATCATAAAAATCACAAGCATTAAAAATAAATATGTATCTAAATAAATATTTTGATTTTTATCTTGTGGCAATTATTCTTTATTTAGCATATGAAACACTTGTTACATATTTATGTTCACACCTTGCCAAACAGGTTACACTTGTCATAACAATACCAAGTACTACAGTGGTTTTCTTTACATTAGAATCTAAAAGTTTTAACTGCACACGTTCCTTTCCACTGAAATACCATCTATTCGGCACCAGTTTTAAAATCACACCATGCCATCAGGAGTGGACCGCTTTATGGGACTGGGATTTTTTTTAGCTCAAGGCAGCCGCAGCTTTGTCTAATTGCTTGTCTTTGCCATTTTCTGCGGTCTCATTCGTCAAGTTTTCACATTCACCATGTTATCAAACAGGACAGACATACATACATCACTCCACATAAAGGTTACAAATAAATATGTTTTAAGTTTTATGAGAAAAGAGTTTAGAAGATGTTGCAAAATACTTAAATGTTTTACAAAGATTTTGTGTCGGTGATTATTGTCTTTGACCATCCTTCTCATTACTTTTTGCCAAAGAAATCAAAAGGAAGGAGAAAAGGCAGACACCTGTCTGTTCCTTGTGTCAGAGTCCTCAGGTCAGCTTCAAAGCCTTTCATTCATACAAAATACAAAGTTCTCTTCAGCTATGAGGGCTTCAGCTCTGATGGAATCATTTATTTATGTTGCTGCGAGAGAGTCACAAGCTAGATGTATAGGGGTGTCTCTTGCCCAGTTAGAAGCCTGAACATGGCAGCTGGCATAGTCTTCATATGAATCTGTTGATTGATTGACACAGAAATTAACAGAACTGCTAACTTATTAAAGTAATTCGTAAGTCCCAACCTGTCTCTCCCACTGGTTCCTAGAGATGTGAATGCTACCAATGTTTCTAGTTAAAAGTTCTCTGGTTCCGCTGAGCTGTTCTGTTGAATTTTTTTTTCCAATGACAATTGCCAGGAAGTAACATCACACAGCTGAAAAGATAATTAAACTGTCCACTGTTATACTCTACTCTGATTACTGCCATTTCTAATGAAGCAGCACAAACCTTGTTGAAAACTGGTTCTGCTGTTCTGATATTAACTGAACCTGGATTTTCTTCTACTTTCCTCCCCTGTGGGAGGGTAATGTTTTCTCCTTGTCGATGAACATTTGAACACACAACTTGATCTTTATCACCCAACACTTAAACATCAGCTAAGGATTTGGTGACACAGGTTCTCTCATGGCTAGCATATATAAGTTCTTTTTGCAGAGAGTATTGTGATGAGCATCAGAGGGATCTTACAGACTAATGGGATTAATAGGACATCAGGTAATGGGAGTTGTGTCAGAAACTTAGTAACAGCTGTAAGTACCTATAGACCCTCACCAGACACATGCTGCCTTGATACCTTGGTTTCTTCATGCTGCAAAAAACAAGTTGCATGATGTCCTCATGTGTTTAGTGAAATGTGCAACAAACAGGTATCACAAAGGCATGTAGGTTCTGTTGAAACCTATACAGCTTTGTTCCTGCCAACATGCATGTATTCTGTATTCTTTTTCAAGTATCATTTTCCACAGGAAAACAAGTTACCTCTGATTTATGGCAAAGGAGCCTAGTGGAAGATCTGGCCAGGGTTGTGTATGATCCTACCACTAAAGTCAGTAGGGATTTTGATAAACTAGAGGATCTTGTTCATCCATCGCTGATTTCTCCAAAAGTGCTGGAGAGAGATGTCTTAAATTATTTCCAAGGTAAGTTGGAAATGCTCCATAGAAGTGAAAGAATTAAAATACATATAAATTTTAATCTCAGGTCTTTGAATATTAATTTATTTTTATGGCAGTTGCTGTAGTTGTTAGCTAAGAGACATTTTCATAGCTAATGTGCTTAAGTGATTTCTTCCCTTAACTGACTCGTTTAATTCAAACAGTAGGCTGAGGTTCAGAATCATGCCATGAACTTTTGAGAACAGGTGTAAAAACATACTAAAGGTATATATAATTGTTCAAAAATGTTTTGTTAATTGTTATTAGTGCTCAACTCCATTTTACTGAGGTGTTGGTATTCATAGTATGTTGTCTTTTTCTTCCCAACTGAAATATTCAACAGTTTTAAATCTTTGATAAGTATTTAATAGTTTCCTTACCTCTCCCACTGAATTAGACAGTGCTTGTACTATCTTCTCATGAGCAGTTGCAACAACACTTTGTCCATTGATCTCAATAATACGATGACCTACCCTTACCCCTCCCCTCTCAGCTATTCCACCTCGCATCAAGCTGCAAATCTGCCAAGAGAAAGTCAAGGTTATTAAAGTTTAGAAATGTCAGAATGTAGCAGCTACTAGGATTTAATGCATAGTACTGAGAGGTGATACCATGGTGGCTCCGGAAGATAGTACTGGAAGGTAGTAAGCAGAACTGTGAGGTTTTAATGGTTTGTTGTTTTTCAACATTTCTGGAAATTACAATTTTTAATTTCTTTCTTATGACTTGGTAACATGCGATTACCTAGTACAGTGATGCAGCCATGCACAAATGGAGTTGTGGGAAGAGTTAAGTTTTTACATAGTGTTGGGATAGGAGAAGAAAGTGATTTAAGTATTTCTGGCTGTTCCATCTGGACTCTTTCTGCAAACTAACACATTGTTCTTTCTGAATAATGGCAAGTAAAGAAATTACTTACTAGAGGAAAAATTCATCTATAACAGCAAATTTTTCATGTATGTGGAAAAAAATGACATAAAGCTTAATCCATAATCCTTAATTCTGCAGAAACACTAGTTTGCTCTGATGGAAAGGATGATGCCATACAGACATGCTGCACTGAACGGCAGTGAGCTGACAGCAGGGTCTCAAGTGTTAACATTCTAATTCTTTTTCAGGCTGTCCTCAGCAAGCTAATTGAATAGTGTAGTGTGGCAGCTTGTTTGCTGTACCTCTGCAGGTTGGAAGAGGGAACTCTGCTCTCCAGAACCACTGCCTTTCTCCACATTTTATAGTGCTGCTGACTAGAGAGAGCTTAGGACGAATAAGTCAGATCAGGCTGCTTTTTCAACTGGCAGCCACAGGTAGCAGTAGCGAAATAACCACAGGTTTTGACTTTTATGTTCCGCTACAATAGAGGAATAATTCTACAAAAATTGCATTTATCAGGCATAGTCCTAGCAGACACTGGTATTTAAAATTTTCGAGGTTAAAACATGCATGGTGTATAGAAGGAAGAAAGCTCAATGCAGCACGGAGACCTTCATTAAAAAATTGTCTTCTCAGCAACCTCTGTCCTACAACAGGACCTCCGACAGACAAGACAGATGTGTATCGGATAGAAATTATTGCTGAATTGTGCTGCATGAGCTTAAGTCTTTCAAAATACAGCAGATAATGTATAGTCTGAACCTCTGAGCAGAGTTTAGCACTGCTGAGATTTATGTTTTGTTTACTGAGGAAAACCTGTTCTTGGAGGAAAAAAATGACTGCTAGAGGAATATCACGCGATGATGGCTGCTTCTGCAGTAACTGCCATTGGTTATAATCATATGCCAAGAATTATTATTTGCTGAGATCTGATAGCTTGCTCAAAGCTAAATATAAGTATGATAAGATGTGGCTCATGTCCCAGTGAGTTTATAATCTAATTCTGTAACTAACATAGTATGTGGGGAGATGGCCAAGCTAGAATACAATGAAGGTGAAAACAATGTGGATAAGCACATTATGTCTGCGGCTGAGCAATATCTTCCTGTATTACACCAGCAGTTTCCTTGAAGCTCTTCTTCACAATTAACAGTGCTAGGAAAAATGAAATTCTTTCTTAGTCAAAGGTCATGCTGTCTGATACAGGGAGGGAATAAATAAATAAATAAATAAATAAATATATTTGAAAAAAAAAAACAAGTAAAAAAAAGTAAACAAGACCACACAATCTTCTTTAGCCTTCAGAAAACAAAGTTTATCCTGCAGTAAGACTTCTCTTCCAGCACCTACTCTAAAATACGTGATTGAGTTCTACCTACTGTGGTTCATAAACCATTCTTCGGATGGAATGTAAGGGTTAGAGGAACCGACAGGAGTCTTCACAGAACTACAGCTTGATTTTCAGTTTATTGCTTTGCCGGCAGTTTACCTTTTAATCGTACAGGTAACAAGACAAGCTGTGTTATGTAGATCTTCACCGGACTCCTTACACGAAATTTCTACTGTAACTATTTAACTCACTGTGAAAGTTTGCTCCTTGATGTTGGGGATTGTCATACAATACAGTCAGTCATCTGACAGGACAAAAGCGGACTGTGCCAAAAGAAATGCTATAAATACACTTTTCACAGTATAAAATAAAATACGGAGACCATACAACCAGATGAAATAAAAGCTTTCAGAGCAAATGGAAATGTTACCTTTAACCCCACTGGCATAAAGGAAAAGATAATGGCTTGTGAATTCATCCAGAGTACTTTTTGTTCAGCTGCACTCAAAGCACTTTTAATACTATCAGTAAATTTAGTCTTTTTAACAGCCTCAGATATAGGAAGCGGTCTCTTATCCTCATTCAAGAATGTGATCCCTCTGCAGGGAAGGGATTCAGCTTCCTTTTTGTAAGTGCTAACTATTTTAATGAGGTAAAAAGAGAAACAGATGTAGATCACAAGTGGCTCTGCTTAGCTTCACAGATCATGTTAAGCTAGATACAGTGCAGATGTAAAGAAATATACTGTACTTACAGCACAGACTCATGTGACTCCTGTATTTGCAAGTGACTGACTGAAAGCAGCCTTATGACTTCTGTCTCCAGCTCCTGGAGATGAGACAGACTAGGCTGGCAAGTTTAAGATGAGCATTACCACGAAGTATGAGTGGTAGATGAGATTCTTCTTAGCCAGGATTGTTTAGCTTGCTATTACACTTGTTGAATTCTGGCATCAGCTAGGTGATTATTAAATAAAGCATGACTGATCTGGATCTTGTGTAAGCAAGAGCCTGTGCTCTATTTACTGTGTAAACAGAAAGCAAAAAAAAAAGTAAACCACACTAGGTGAATCCATTCAGCTGTCAGATGTTCTGCAGTGTTGTATACAAGCTGCAGTGAATCACCTATGAAACTTCAGTAGCTTCAATCAGTTTTAATGCAGCTGCCCACTTTATATCGGAACCTTAAGTATAGATCAGTACAAGGCAAATTAACTGTTTATTCTGAGTCAATACCTAAATACAACCTATTTAACCAGGTTTATCCTCGTCTCACTCCTATGCTACTCTATTTAAGCCTTTTTTTTTTTCCCCAGACAGTTTAAACAAATGTAAACAAAGGCAAGGAAGACAGAATAAGCTAACTATCTGTTCTGTTAAATTCTACCTAGTTTTACTGTATTTTTAGATAGAATTTTGTTGGGTTAGGGATGGAAGGAAGTGTTTTGAGCAGTCAGATCTTGACTGAGACGTGGTAGATTACTGGCAGTAAAAACACAACTGACGGTACACGTCTTTCATAATCCAGAAAACAAGAAAATGATGTGATATGAAAGGATAATTTGCATTTAAATAACCAATTTTAAAGGAAATTTGGTTTAATAATTCTCATAAGATGACTGATAGGTTGCCTTGCATTCACCTCCCCATCATACAACACTTCTACTGCTTGTTTCATATACATACACAATACTTTACTTTTTTGTTAATGCTTTAGACTTGAAATTTCAATTCCCTTCTATGAATGTGCAATGAAGCTAAGAAGCAACTTTCAAGAGCCACATAGAAAACCCGTGTTATTACTGCAAGAGAAATTTTGCAAATGTAACAGTGGTTTATGCAGTTGTGTTGTCCCCTAACTAAAACTTCCCAAAGTTGGCTCCGCGAGCGCTCCCCGAAACACAACTTCAGGCTTTGCATTAATTAGACTATACAGAACACACAAACCAAAGCAGTCATCTGCTCTGCTGTCTCTGCATCTTCCTGATAACCTATGAAGACAAAACCCAGCTCAAATGGGCTATTCACAAATACAATAGCCGTACACCCTGCACAGATGAGATAGGCAGGGTGAAAAGGAACCACCACAGAACTGTTATCAGAAGAGGAACAGAAATAAGTACCAGATGCATGCATAATGAGGTAATACCATAACAAAAGGAGGCATTTAATTATACCCTATCTGGCAAGCTATTTATTTCTTCACTGTGCTAATGCTGAGCCAAAAAAGAATAAGGATATTATTTCCCATCAACATTTATAACAATTGCCAGCAGTTAGAAAACTGCTTTCTAAAAGTTTGGTGTCAAACTACTGAAGAGATATACTTTGCAGTCGTATTTTAAAATGTTAAGTGAAGTACAGGAAATTGTATCTGAGGAAGGAATTAAAGGACCAAAAACTTGTCTACATAGTAGCCTAACACAAGGTGTTTAATCTCTCCTTCTTGTTCATTGGCTTTTATATTCAAACAGACTCTTCATAAATGGAATGTATTACAAGGCTTTCTTTGTTTTCTGTGAAGGATTTTTATGCTGAATTTGGTAGAACTTTACATTGGATGTCACCTAAATGTTGCTAATGTAACGACGATGAACTGTGACTATCTGCAGTGGTGAATGTGACAAATGCCCAGTACTTGGAGAGAACACACCAGGAAAGGAAACGGCCACGGGCAGCAGAAATAACTAAACAGAGGCTCCAGGTACATGGCAGATGATTAGCTGGGGCAAGATGACTTGATTGTCTCGCAGACTGGTACTATTACCTCTGCCCACCTGAGGATGTGCAATACGCTTCTTTCAATCTACTTTGGCCTGATTGTTTCTCGCAGCCCTGATCCCAACCCCTGGTAATGCTGTGCTCCCAAAATAGCAGATAAACTGACCATAATATTATTGCTCATTGTTCCTTAAATATGTTTTTTCTTTGCATCATAGCACCAGCTGTATATACTAGGTTCCTAAAGGGTAGCAATTAGGAAATAAATCTGCCTCTCACACTGTTATATGTGGTTCTCAGCATTGTTTGTGATGTCCTGTAAAGCCAGATCCCATCCTAATCATCCTTTTTATCCCAACACTTGGGATTTGCTAACACTGAGTGCGCTACCAGCAATAACCCACTAAACATACACATAGGTGAAAATGGAATTAAGGAAAGGCAAAGGACAGAAGTACCACACACTTTTGATTTTAGTTTTTTTGTTTGTTTGTTTTGTTTTGTTTTTTTTTTACAGACCTCTGTCTACTCAAGTGTCAAAGCATTAATCCCAAACATGACAAATGCTTTAAGCCTGTGCTTCTGAAGGATATCAGCCTGGGGGAGGTATCACTTCAGAGTGCTTCCAGCTGGACAAAGGCATGTAGCAGTGTTCTTCATACCAATCCCTGCTGTGGCCACACCATGATATATGATCTTAGGTAGGAACAATTAAAACAGGTACAATAATTACTTATAGATAGCTACCATAGCTATCTAGTAAGATAGAATCAAGATAGAATTCAAGAGAATCCAGTAAGGAGCCACTTGTTTCCCAAAGTGCAGCAAGACATAAAAGATAGCCTTTAGAGATCCATGCTGCTCCTACATGGGTGGCAAACAGAAAGCTGGCAAATTCAATGGATGGGTTTGCCAGAACAGGGGACCAGAGTCCACAGTCCTTTGTAATGTGGTTTTCTGTGCAGGTAGCCTGATTATTTTCTTTTGTAGACTGGAGGAAGAGGAGATGATGATGGTCCTGCACTACAGGCAGTCCTTAATGCTAATATCGGCTCTCAGTAAGGCCAGGTGGCTACTGAGCTAGTGGTGTCGTGGAAGTCTGATTTGGAAAGGTACCAGAGAATGGCTTGTGAAGGAAGAACTACGAGAGAAGGCTTCTGAGCCGCACTAGGTGAGTGTTACCTGTCACATTCATCCTGTTATTTGCTGCTGTTACAGGGAAACAGCCACATGCAGAGAAGAGATACCTAGGCCACAATCCTCTTTTTTAGCTTGTCACAATTTCATTTCCTTGCTTGCTTTTTAGGATGCTGCCTACCATCATGTGATCCAAATAAATTCTGCATACCAGAAGAACAATTAAAGTCTTAGCAAGGGAGAAAAAAAGTAATAGGATCAGAGCTAAGTTATAATTGCAAAACTCTATTTCTGCATGACTGCTTTCCTTGCAAATCTGGCATGCTAATGAGAGAGTTACACATGTACAAACTGATCCAGGTATTGCACCAAGCTATCTGGACTACAAATTTTGTAACTGTTATGTAGGAGAATTCCTCAAGAACAGCAGCACTTGTTTTTCTGACGTTATCCATTTCCAATACATTACTCAAACACTTGATTCTAAGGTTTTGATTAATTAAAGGATCAGAGTACAAACACTAAGGTCTTAGAATGTGGATGTATATCAATGTGAGCTGAACTCCCAGATAATTAAATGAAAGCACAGAATAAAATAACAATATTAAGGGTCTGTATAGAAGCTCCAGGTAGAGATGAATGGCTGTAAAGGCAGTAGCTGCTAGAGACAGTTGGCAGACACTGACATATCCAACCTCCAGAAGCTAACAAATGAAGAATTTGTCAGCAAACAGGTTTATGCCTGTATATTTATGCTGTATACATCTTCTTGATGTATGGATGTAACATAAAGGTCTACTACAGCAGGCCCAGCAAGTGTTTGCAAGCTTATACTTTAACCAGGAAGAATAAGTTCTCAAAATGCACAGACAAATACATGCAACGATTTTTTTTTTTTTTAGTATTTCAGTGTTTCTTACTCAGAAAAATAAAATCAGTGAACACGGAAACTTACAATTCCATTCTGTACGCTGAAGCCCAGCTGGTATTTTAAGTCTGGCCGTTTTATGAGGACAGTAGTGACAGGAGGACAACTGACAATGTTCAGTTTGACTTGCGTCTGATTCTTGAGACCCTGTAAAATATCCCAAAAGTTAGTATTTCTGGAAAAGATCATAATTTTTTCTTTTATTAGTGTTTTCCTAATTATAAGAGTGTAACGAGAGTGTTCCCAGAATGTATCTGGGAAACAAGAGCTAGAATTAACAGAAATCTGTTGTTAACTTTGAGATACATGTCTCTATTTCATTAACCATACTGTATTTACTAAGCTATTTGGCCCAACAAAACATATCAAAACCTTAGCTTTAATTACTATAAAATCTTTCAATTAAAGAATGACTAAAATTGACTAATGCCTGCCCTTTACCAGCCTCTGGCTAATTAATGTCCTGCTGCTGATCTTGACGCGTCTGAATAGATACTTGATTTAGCCTCAGCAATTAAAGATAATGCATTCTGAGATTCAGTCGGGTCTGGGAAATCTTCACACACTCACTTGAACTGTCCTGCAGTCTACCAGCTCCCCATTCAGCCTCCCATCAATTCATCTCCATGGAGCCCAAGAGAAGCATAGTAAACATTTTTTTCAAGACCAAGTTGGATGAGGCCTTGGGCAACCTGATCTAGTGGGTGACATCCCTGCCCATGGCAGGGTGGATGGAACTAGATGATTGTGAAGGTTCCTGCCAACCCAAGCCATTCTATGATTGATTTTAATCCTCAGATTTTAATTTGGAGTCTTTGGGGAAGCCTGAAACTTTGAAGATAGTTAAGTAACTTATGCTGGGAAGGTATTTCAGACCTGGCCTTGTTTGCTGGTCCAGTAACAGGGCTGTAGCCAAGTTTTCCAGTCTTAATTTTCTGTACATTAGTACCTCCAAATCTCTCTTTCTAAGTCTACTTCTTATTAGTCACGGTTTACTTATTTTTCATAGCAATATGAAAAATCATATCTGCTGGACATCTACAGGGTTGCTTGCTAGAATATCACATCACTAATGGCTTACAGTCCACAACATATAGTTGTAAGTTTGGGGTACCTTTATAATCCCTTGGCATGTTGCTAGAGGTAGACCAACTAAACTGGTCCCATTAATAGACATAATTTGGTCTCCAATGCTTAGTTTTCCTGAACGGGCAGCAGGGCCTCCGTTCATCATGTTAGCCAGGATAACAGTGGGTAGAATGGATCCCCATCCAGATTCCACAATCACTACTCCAAGAATTTCTCCCTTCTGTTTTTCTAGCTGGAGCTGCAATTAAAAGAGAAGGGGAAAAAAAAAAACTTTTTGCTTTGATTCATCTAAATTTGAGCATCAGCATCTCATTTGTTCCTGATTAACACTTAAAATTAAAAAACAAAAACAACAACAACGATAACATAATTGAATCACTTTGAAATGTTATATATTTTTTGTCCTGATTTTTAGTTAAACCAATATTTGTCCAATTGAATTTTACTTTGTTTGCTACAAGACGAATATTTTGTCATGTTTATATGTTTACGTGAATGCACTTTACTGATAGCTAGTGATTGCAGTCATATTAAAGTACACATCAAATCCTAACTTTTCTATCTGCAAGTATGGATTAAAAATGCTCTCTTCCCAAGAAACATATTCTGTATGAGAATCTGTAATGTTAGAAAAAATGAGTATAATTAGGAAAGTTTTGACTGAAGGAGTAAGCAAAATGCAATTCATCTTAAAGTAAAATTGCTTTAGGACCCAGCATGGAAACACTGACTTTGGAACACGGGCCAAATCCCCGTAGCAGTGTAAGACAACAGCAGAATCTGGGCACAGCTGCAGCTACCATGTTCTGGTTTAGAATGCTCAGTATTACAGTGCCTTATGTATGAAATGTGAAATATATGGCTATTTCATACGTGTTAAGACTTACACTTAGGTAATTTAGGGGTACTTAAAATAAATTCTTGCCTTTTCACACATTGTAAGTGTGAAACTCCATTTCAAAGGGCATTTTTGCTGGTGTTCTACTAGGGGAAGAGAAATTAGCCTGGTCAGTGCCTCAGCATCCTGGACACATGGTTCTTGTATCTTTTAAGCAAGAAATCACTTACAGAGGGCATGAAAATGGATTGCCATCTCTCTTTCTGTATCAACACATTTTTTAAAAAATAAAAATGCCTTACGCTGTGTACTGCAACTAGCGTAAGCAGAGCATATTTATCTCAGATGTAAATGAACTTTATTACTGGTTGGATGAAAGGAAGCAGAAGGAACCTGGGAAAAAAAATCTAAAAGCTCACAAAGCTGATTTTAGTAGCAGAGTACTGATGAAACAATGCATCTTGAGATGTCAAACCATACTTAAAATTTCAAAAGATATTTCTATGAGAACTACTTTCCTCTGAAAGAGATGGATCAATTTGAAAATGAAAATTTCCAAACTAGTTTACCTCTTTGCAGTTTTCTGAATTGGAGAAGTGTATGAGGTCATCATTGTACATCTCTTGGGTATTGATGATGTCACTGTATTCTTTTTGACTGAGATCCTCTGGGTTAATTCCATTTGCTCTTAAAAATTCTTGGTAAGCCACGCTGAAAGCCTGACCTATTGACTGAGCTATCAGCTGTGCCTATAATGTAGAACAAAACACAGCTGAGAGAAAGGTCTGATACAGTTTACACCTGAAACCATAAGAAACAGAGAGACTGGATTTGAAGACAAAGTCAAAATAAAATACTCTCTATATTTGCTATGTTAGTATGTACATAAAGTCACTTTATGGTCAGTTGTACAGAAGATATCCCTTTTATCCAAAATCAAATGCGAACTCCATTTAAAAAAAAGTGCTGATTTCCTTTCATCAGTACATTGCAGTAGCAAGCAGCCATATGCTATTTATGTACTTGTTCCAACGAACACTGGAGAGTACTGGCTTTGTACCAACACGGAAGAGCCTACAGAAGAGACTCTCACAGGCTGTGCTTCTGACCACCGTGTATTTGCAAGTGATAAGAGCTGCTGCTAAGTGTGCACATGCTTTCACAGACATGTATGCGTGAATGATTTTGGTTGCAGTGTCCCCTGATGCTTCTCCACCTTGGTTTTATATGACTGCAAACGATGTTTTAATAAAAGCATCTCCTCTCCCGTTACTGCCATGATACCTGTCTCACGTTGCCAGCAAACCAGTAATAGCCCTTCTTTAGAGACTGGACATCTACAATAGCTACTCCCATTACCACCTTTTGATGGGCAATGTTAGGGGTGATTTCAAGACCACAGCCAGAGACGTAACTATATCTTTCTCACATTGAGTACAACTCTTCAAATCCCCTGTGTCTTTATTGATTTTTGGAGTGTTTATCTGGGCATGCACTTCACGACAGTATGTAATGTGAGATGACTTAACGTTACAGTGGGCTATACAGTATGTATAATCAATCTAACATTGTAGTTACCAGTAATTAGATGTGTCAGAAATACATATGCATTAGAAAGAAATCGACAGAAATTGATGGCAACTAATTACTTTGCACATTCACCATGCTGCAGTAGTCAACTAAAATAAGAAACTATTGAACTGTCATAAAATTTACTTTCTTGTTCCACTAGATGGCACTGGAACACAGAAAAACAGAGAAAGGTAAGTAAAGAATTTATAGATACCTATTTTTTCACCTGATTTTTTTTTTTTTCCTACTCTGAGCCTACTGTAGCTCACAGGAGAATGCCAAGCTGGGTTTTGTGTATATCTGATTTTCAGGAACTGTGTTTTGTCATCAGGGAATACGAGTAACTCCTAAAGACCTGAAAAGGAGTTAATTGCATCTTACAACATAACTCCCTAAAAATACTAGTAATCAAAACTATAAAACTATTCTGGGAATGCAACACAATTTCTTAGACAGTACGTCCATCCTAAGCACATTATGAATGCACAGTTTTTTTTCTGGACAGCATTGTAAATGCATTGTAAAAAGTCTTTTCACAATCTATTGATCAGATACAGTGTTTTCTGTGATACTGAAAGGTGGCTTTCTTACTTTGGTTGTGCTTAAATACGTAAAAGCACCAATTCGCATGACTGGAAAAATATTTAGAAAATCAGGGATATGAGTAGCCTAGCCAATCACATACCATTTCTTCATATTTTAAAACAACATCTCAACTCTTGTCAAACTAGAATAATTAATCAATACCAAGCTGTTTGTAGTAGTACCAAAGCCATCAAGAACACTTGTCTCATTGCATTTTTAGTTTATCACCAGTACTTACTGATTTCTGTTTCCTAACTCCAATGCTACTGTAGTGCTTTCTCTGTAGTTTGTCCTGTCCTTTGCTTTTCTCTCCATTTTACATTCTCAAAACCAACTTGCCTAGATGTCCTATTCTGTTACTGCTTGTAATAGCCAGTTCTCAGATCTTAATTTCATCTGTATCTCCAAGTTCTTATATATGGTTTTTTAAAACCTTCAGCATTATGTACAGTTTAGAGATAATATAATTAAGTTGCTTGAAAAAGTCACCCTAGCAAATCAGTGGCAGAGCTGAGAAATAGGGCTGAAAACAATCTCAATTTAGTGCTCTAACCTTCAGACAACGCCTTTTCTCCTTCATAGGCTTAAATGCTTTAAAATAAAGATTGCTTTCACTCACAAACTATGCAACCTGGGAGTTACACTTGAACTAAAGAACCGGATCCTTTTTTTTTTTTTTTTTTTTTTTTTTTTTTTTTTACTGGTATGACAGAAATTGTATTTAAACCTGTTCCTATACAACAGTGGTCAGAAACAGTTCTGCCTATTACTCATACCTGTATTTCAACTGTCAAGTTAGAAACACAACAAACTTTCTCTCTTCTGTTTTACTAGCTGGGTATTATTTTCCATAGATGTTGAAGTCCTCAGGTCTGCTGCTTTAGACACAGATATCTTCTATTTAGCTACAAAACCAAACCTGAACAGACAATAGCAGCAAAGCAAGGTTATCTTCCTCTGCCACAAGAGATAAGAATATAGCATGACAGCAATTTTCACAAGGCTGAAACAGGCATGTACAGAATTCTTCTGTAACCACTACTTCTGCAGTCATATTTTAAGATTGGTTGTACGTACATTCATCTAATTTTCACTTGCATCAGAAATGTGGTCACTCACTTTTTTTTTTTAATGGAATTTTACCAAAAAGTATTTTATGGCTACTATACAACTGAATCTCAGAGTATGTTATGGCACAAAATGGCTTAAATTGTGCTTTCTGTTGTACAGGTGTTCTGAAAGAATAGTGAGAGGAGTTCCTGCATATTCTACCCTTTTACTGAAGAATTGCTAAACCCTTCTGGTCATGAACATTTTTTTTTTTTAATAAATACAGAGAACTAAGCTCTCTTAGCTTTATTGCATTTATGCAAAACATTCTAATTCATAATTTTGTTTGGGATGAAAAAATAAAGAGAACAGATAAAATAAACAGCTGATGTGTTCTTAAACTTTAAGGGATCCAATTGCATCTTTGAGAAGGAGTACATCAACTGACCACAGGTAAGTACGCCGTAAGGGAGTTATGACTGGGTAGAGGGCGACCTTGTACCATGACTGTTCGTAGATGTTCTCATCAATTTGGCTTCAGTTTGAAAGAGGACCAGAATGGTTCTACTCCCTTGCCACCCATCTTGGAGTCTTACATGTATCATTATGTGCCAATCTGCTGGACTAGGGGAATCCAGTCCAGGATGATCAAATTCATAAATTGATTTCAGCAATGGATGGCCGTGGAACTTCAGACAACTCCATATAACTAAGTACTAAGGCATTTGGAACAGTATTGCTGAAAGAAAAGACATGATTCAAAGATCGTTTGTTAAGACAAAGTACGTGTTTTTGGACTGAAGAGATGTGACTTTACAGAGTCAGAAAACACATGAATATGGACAGTGTTTCCACAGATTATCTGCAGCTTTAGTCAGAAAAATAAAAAAAGACAAAAATTCATTCAAGAAATTAGATGTAACTTCAGCGATTCTATTCTCTAAGTGACATATGTTGTTTAAAAAACAATTAACTCCATTTACTTACATCCTCTGATTCAAAGACATGGCATATCATTTTGTACTGCTTCTTTCCTTCCTGGGCACCAGGTGTTGTTTCAATACAGTCTTGAGAAGCTGATCTCGGCATGCGGCGCCGTGCCATTAAAACCACGATGTTACCAATATCAGCAATATATGAGATTGTGCGCAGCGCGTGATCCATCATGGTCTCCTACACAAAGCAAAGAGAAATAAGGACGTTCTTCATGTCTGCTATTACTCTACAAATGATGCGTCTTCTCTCTCTTTGATGAGCTATTGCTGGTGAATGACAAAAACAACACATTTTCTATGGGCCAATATCTGACATTCCCTACACAGTCCACGGGCATGAACTGTGATTGAAGTCATGGTTCATGAAATTGACTTCGGTGGAAGTGTTACCTGCGCAGGTACGACATGGTTGTAAGATCTTAAGCAGTAAGATTTATACTAACAATTTCATGCTGCTGGAAAATTACATTTCACTTGTGTTGGTTCTGCTACATGAAGCAGATGCATTTCACAATGACAGACCTAGGTTCAGCAGTCAGCAGTATAGGAGATAATGTAATTTCCTGATTCTCTTTTTGTGATGTCCTACAATAGCAATAACATATAAGATAACATTTTCTCATATACAGGAAAAGTACACTTGCTTTGTGAATCCTTACAAACTCAGTATTTTACCTTCTCTTTAAGTAGAATTTTAAAGTCTATCTACATATCTCAGATCAGTTCGGATGGATTTGGTCTACTATCTGGGCTCATAGTCAAAATTTTCCTCCAGCCAATGTGCCTAGGTTGCCAATTCAATTATGCTGGGAGAACTCATCTCAGAAGAACCTTTGCTTGAGGTTGGTTACAAGTGGAAACCTGTCCAAGCTTCACCCGGTACATTTCTTATGTGAATACCTCAACACTACTAGATATGAAATATCTTGAAATTTCCTACCTCCGCCTCGTATCCCTGAATCCTGCATCCCTTTAATTACTTTAGCTTTTTTAACTCTTAGTTTACCTTCTGCTATTAGCAGAAAAATCCTAGCCTACTATTTTCTATGCACCACGGTTTCTATGTACCATTAAGTATGAACTTGTAGTAAGTTTGATTTATTCATACACAATGCTGAGTTCAGAAATAATAAAAGTGGCTTAACAGCTAGTGGTCTCATTTTAATTAAAAGGCTTCTAGATGTGAGATAATATTAATGAAACAATGTATGTGACTGCTACAGGATAATTTGAAAGGATTTTAATATATTTAATACTGCAAAGATTAAAAAAAAAGGATACACTTATTTGCACTAATGTTTAGCTAATTATTTATACCTTTATACAAGTCTTATTCAGGATAATGTATAAGCAACCTGATTTCCCTCTTTTTTTTTCTTTTTTGGATTGTTTGTTTTATATAAAAAGCCACAAATTCTTAAATTCTTGGAAGGTTGTGTTGCTACGCACAGAATACGTTCCATAATGTGAAGAACCTTTTATGTTTAAAATGAGAGCTTTAGGAAAGCTCATGCAACCAAGTAATCTGATTGACTGTACTTCTTTAAGTCCCTTGAAAATGTAGCTATTACTACATACAAGTCTCTGTGAAATTAAGGTGGAAGAGAAATTCTTAAGGTAATTTAACTTATGTTAGTGCTGCTTCTTTGGCAGATATTTAGACAAATTAGACAAAGTATTAGGAAAAGCCTCACAGCTATAAAGTTGCATAGAAACCATAAAATGGTATTTTAAGTCAGTGATGACGTACGTTTTTTTCCTTGAGGTGAAATTCGAGGACTTAGGTTGTCCTGCACTGTGTGACCATGCTGTTTCTCCTCACTGCCTGCTGCCCACATACCACCATCTCGCTTGAGGTGCCTGTTCTCTGTACTTACAGAGGTAGCTTTTGCTCCTCCTCCATTTCAAACAAAGCCAGACTCTCCGCCATCAAGTCAGCAGAATGCCTGTGTCCTTTGCAGTGATGAGTGATGTTCACATTCCTATTCGTGTGACGAAGAGGAGGCTACAGCAGGCTCACAAGATATAATTTCAATAGTAGGCCACCAGGCTAATTAATTACACTTTCAGATGTGGTTGGTGTGCTGTACTGGGCCCAGTTTGTTGCTGTTGGTTGCATATCCTTGTTTCAAAGCAAAAATGATCCAAATCCTATTCTTACGGAGCATTTCAAACCTAAGCTTTATGTATTTCTTAAACTGAATGCTGTCTACTTTAAAACCTTACACTAAGTATGTATTTTAAGGTCATGTTTTTTATTGAAATAAATATCAAGAATCTGATTTCTATGTTACCGTTTGAGTTTGGTGCCTCCACACCATTCTTTGTTAGGTTAGTTTTCTATAATTTCTTTACATATTTTGTTATTGTACTGATGAACTGTTTTCTTTAAGAAACAAAGTGCACTATTCGAAAATTCCTTCTTGCTGGGGTCATTGGTCAGTTTGGAGTCTTTTCCAGCCTTTTATTTATTGTTCAAACTGGAAACAACCAAAGCCATAATAGTTTTATTGGTCACACCCACTGAGGAAGTTTGTCCTCCAATGAACAGCTAAAACATGCACCAAATTTTACATGAATTGGACTTTAAAAGTACTTATTGAATCAATTTGTTTTGGTTTACTTTGCGATCTTTGCTACTTTTATGTCAGTATATTGTTTTCCAAGTATTTTGTTGTCCAAAATATCTTTGGTTCTTGGCTAAGACTGACGTTGTCTCTTCTGCTTTTGGCAGCTGCTTGGATATATGTGCAGATATTTCTAATATGAAGAAACAGAAAAATTCACTACAGGCTCATTATTTTTTTGTGGGTTTTTGCATGTTTTTTTTTGTTCCTTTAGTGTGCAGACCAATTGCCTGCAGGCTTCTACTTTCCTTTTTTCAAGAAGGCTTTTTTTTTCTTTTCCTTTTTTATTTGCTATTGACTCACTATGTGTTTCTGAATATCCCACTGAGCTGCATGAGGTCAGTTTTTACTTAGCTCAATCACATTAGATGGCTTAGGTACCCTCTTTGCTTTGTCAGTAGTGGCAGGGTTTCTCTTGATATCTGATCTTCCATTAAAAACCTTAATGGGAAATGAGATAATGCACTATTTTCATCATTTATGTAAACATCATCATCATTTATATAAACAGCTAGGTTTTAGTTTGCCATTAGTTGAACAAATCCCTCAGGTCTAACTGAAGAAGTGTCAAGCTGATGAGTAATTAACAATTTCAGTACAATTTAACTTGACAGAGGAAAATACCAATAGTTTCTTAGAACCACCTGTCTCACTGAAGAGAATCTCTACCCATAAAATGATTTCTTCTCAGTCTTGAAACAAAATGTTCTGTACTTATACCGACAACATGGGAAGAGATGATTGGGGGGGTCTCTAAGGTTTGCAGGGGCTCATTAGGATTTATAGCACTTCTCTCAGTATGGAAAAATGCTTGATAATGGACATTGCTCAGCAGGATCTTGGGAGCTCTGCAGAGATAATTGCTTTTCAGCAGTCTGCACTAGTCTGCACTAGTCTGCAGTGTTCCGGAAGGCTGTAATCATACATGCAGTGTTCACAAGAGTGCATGAGCCTGGGAAAATGAATGCATTTCATCTCACCTACCAAGAAAGTCTTTCTGTCTTTATCATACAGAAGTTACTCAAAGGTTTTCTTTTAGTTTTCCCCTTGTACAGGTGAAAGCAGTAATTCCCCCATTCCCTCATGTATTTTTGTTGTCTAATGCAATCACACTTAGGAATAAGACAAATAATATATTGTGACTGTAAATGCGTATTGGTCTTAACTTCTTCCTTTCGATCCACATTCCATTCCAATCTATTTTCAATTGCCTTTATCTCATTTTCACTTTTTTTTTTTTAACTTTCCCATGAATACTATCTTTGCCCACCTGCTTCTCTATTCTTTCCCTCATCCCTAGTCTAGTTCCAGTTGTTCCATCCTTGCCATATTTATATTTGTCCTTAGAAATTTGTCCTCTCTGTGTCTTTCTTAAAGCCTCCGTTCTGTTTTCTCCTGGCCCCTCTTCCCTTCCTCAGAATCTCCCTTCCTTTCCATGGAACTCTCCTAGAATCCCTTCTTGTTGTCCTTCTTGAAGATCAAAAGACACTTGAGGAAGGAAAGCTGAAGCGTTCTTAGCTTTCAAAGTTAAACCAGCTTGTGCTAGTGTGAGTCAATTTATGAAGTCAGAAAATTTTATGGAACTAATAATCTAGCTGGGACTCAGTGCATACACAGTGGTCACCTCCATGGCTTTTTCTCTGCTAGCTTTCCCAGTTGCTTTTGTGCATGTAAAGCCATGGCAGTCAGGGAAGAAATGTTCTTGTACAAATGCAGGATTGCTTCTACCATGTATACTAAGTAAGTGGTGGTCACCTTGGGCTGAATATATTCAGTAACTAAATGCACAAGCAACTAGAACGTGGCAGGAGTGCCATTTTCAAGTGTTGCTGATGGCAACAAGCACCAGAGATGACTTTGTTTTGACGTGGCAATACGCCTTACTGGTGCTACTCATCATTCTCAACCCTGCTGCATGTCATGTCTTAACTGGGAATTTTACATTTTAAATCAGCTGCTACCTCATGTGAGCTATGCAGTACTACAGATGGATCAAAACATAGATGGCACACTGCAGATATGGGTTTTATATAATTGATAAAGCCATGAAATAACAGATTGCCTCTGCCAGCTGCCACACCAGCTGAAATAGACCTATGGTAATTACACCAGTCAAGAAACTTCTCTAGCTCTGAAAAATATTACCAAGCCAAAAAAGCGAAGCATGCCAACAGCAGCGCTAAAAAGTCAGGGGAATAAGTTTCTTAGAGCCCTCTGAAAGACACGCTGTATAAAAAAAATAAGGAAAAAAAAAAAACAAACAACAAACTCTAGACAGCTTGTAATTATAGTAATCAGTATTGTTTTTATCTCGTTGAACAGATCGTACTGCGCCTCATGATGTATAGCATCTTATAGCACTAGAAATCTCAGGGTAATCAGGAGAATAAGATAATAGTTACTTTGAAAAGTGTTTATGGACTGCCTCAAAGGACTTTCTTTTTTAATTTTTAAAAGGATCAGCATTCAGTTGAAATGCTGAAGTATTTAAAGAAGGGAAAATATGAATTGCAGTAAGAATAACCCTTACTTAACATAGAGAATTTATTTCCTGCCGTACCTTCCAACTATCAACTGTAGCCATTAATTTAGCAATAATTGTCTTTAATCATCTTTACACTGATAATTATTAGAATACTATTTTACACAAATGCATAAAGTATTCATAAGCTTTGATAATATCCTCTAGGATGATGCATGTTTACCCTGAGGTCAAAAGAATGGCTGGCGCCGAACAAGTAGTGGTATTGGTCATTACAGATGAAATGCAGTGCTCGGACTGATTACAGGTGGCAGATTGTAAATGCTGCTGCCCATGTTAGATGGGTTATTCTACTCTGCATCTGGCACCATCCCTTGGGAATTCTAATAGCACGTTGAAGACATCTGCTTACGATGAAAGAATAATAAATCTACTGAAGAAATTATCATCTACCCGCTACCCACACAATAACAGATGATAGCTCTATCTTATATTTCATGAAGAATTTGTTGCCTCATAGTTTACCGTGCAGGAAAAACAAATAATACAGTAATCGAAAACAACTCAAAATCCTAAATGCAGAATACTACTTTTGCCTTTACTGATGTATTTCGTATTGTTTTAGATCTTTTCTTCAGTTAGCCACAGTATTTCTGACCTCTGATCTTATATATCAAGCTACAAGTTCAATAACCATTTTCTATTTCCATCTTCTAAGTTGTTCATTGAAATATTGAAAACTACTGCATTAAAGAAAGATGCTTATGAGTCTCCCTCTGCTCTTTATATTGTCAACTGTATGGCAACACATCAGAACTAAGTACGCACAAAAAATTTTGGCCACCTTTTATCTAAATCATATAATCTACAAAATGTTATATGAGACTACTTAAAAGCCTTACTTAAAAGTCAGTAGGTGATGTCTTCTGTTTCTCTACCATGGACAAATCTATTCACTTGTCACAAAAGAAAATTACTGATTTGACACAATTTACTTCTGACAAATCTGCACTGACTCTTGCTTGTCTCCACTCACAAACTGCTTACAAATGGTTTGTTTTGATATATTTCTAACAGCTAAAACTCCATAATCCTTGGTGTGTTCTGCTACTATTAAAATAAATAAATATTACCTCCATAAGTTTGGGAAAAATATCACTGAAAGGATGTCATAGAAGTGCTCCAACTGTTTTCCCAAATAGTACAAGATGGAATTTCTTGTACTATTGGCTTATGAGAGATGGGTCCCTTTAATAAGGATATATCTAATTAACTTTCTAACCACTGTCTAAATGGGTCTTTCTGTATTGTAACTGGAAGACTTGCTATTGCCAGCTGTTGTTAGCTATGTACAGTGGAGACTTTTAGTGAAAACTGAAGAAAAAATGTTAGTAAACATTTCCTTTTATAAGAAAGAAATCTCATACAAGAATGAAAATTAACATGTATTTAAGCATGACTGTAGTATAAGAGATCATTTGAGTTAATTATACTTAATATTGGAATATATGTATAAAGTGTATGTTAATAATTTAAAATTCCATGAGAAAAAAAAAACTATCCTTCTTATGAAGATCACCTATTATTAAATATGTATGTAATTCCTAAAAGATGAAGCTGATTACTGCTGCAGTCTTCAGATGCTGTGTTAATATGAATAATTAATAATTTAGCTTAGGCAAAGAAGATAGTAGTTCAGGTGTAATTTATGAAAAAGTTGTAGGTTATATCTTAAAAATGACAAGATATGAATGTCTTAATCAAAGCAGCAAATGACTTCTCAAATTTGGGTGCTGGAACTTACAGAGAGAAAGGGTACTTGCATTCAGAATGAACCTCAAATCTTTTCCTCAATTGAATTATAGATATAAATAATCAAATCAATAATTATATGAATAATCAAGACATTTTCTAACACATCAGACAAGCAAAATCAGTGTCATTATCACTACACTGGCAAATGGCAAGTGTTACACCATTTTGAAGATTCAAGAGTGCTCTTTCTGAATATTCTCACCTTGGCGAATTTATCCAAATGTAATGGTTTCCCATGGGAGTTTGTATAGGAGCACAGTCTAACAGAAGAGAACTCCGAAACAATCAACATTGTTTTTGAAGAGTTTTAATCATAACTTACCTGTGTGTCTGCATTTAAAACTTTGATTCTCTGTGTGGAGATGAACAGGTCCACTTCGGTCAAGGCCTGGGAATCTCCCTCCGAAGTCTAGAAGATACATGCTTTGTTACGAGGGCAATTTTAATTCTCTCTTTTAGGATGATAAATTCTCTGATTCAAGCATAATGTGATGTGAGGCAATTGCGTTGTTAAACCATTACAAAGACAACTATTGAAAGGTGTTTCCAAATACATGCAAAAAAACGCATTTATTGCATAGAAAGAGTGAAGCACGCTCCTGTTTTGTGGGTGAGAGTGAGTTTTCAGAGCCCGTAGGAGTGACTGCCCAGGTACTAAAATTCTCTTTTTATAGCTTGAACAGGAAAAAGAGTATGGCTGCTTCTTCCCCACTGTTGCTGATGCATATTAGCTCTTGAGGCACTGGAGCTGAGAAAGCAGGGAAACTAAGAAAGTGACTTATATCAGCTGCCTAGCCCTTGCTGTCTTCAGTTAGCTCACCAGCAAAAGTTTGTGTTGGCACTCAATACTGTGGTGGGTTTATTTCCTGGTTTTTGTTTGTTTGATTGTTTGTTGTTTTTAGTTTTGTTTGTTTGTTTTACAGAAAATAAAAGTATTGAGAGCTGAACTAATATGTCTTATTGTGCAGAAAGACATTGGGTGGATGGCCAGAGACCTCAACTTCTGAGCACTGCTTACTAGGTTCCATGTGTCCTCAGAAATTAACGTCACAGCAAGAGGGGCTGCAATATAATGCTGCGTGTTTTCTAAGTGCGAGGCCTGGTTTTGCCCAGGTGAGAAAACAGGAGAGAGAGTGGCAAAGCAGCTTCTGCCTCTCACTAGAGCATCATCCAAGAACTCATCTAATACTTGGAGTCCCAGCAGGAACCTGTTTATTCCTCCAGGCCACTTGTCCACAGTGCACCGTTTTAACTGGTATTAGCAGCACCCATGTTAGCAGCCTCAGGATAAAAAGGCTACAGACGCTGTTACCTTATGCTAAAGGCAGGCACTAGTCTCTAAGTTACACCTGTGGTTCTTTGATGTGACAGCAAGGAAGAATGATGTATTTGCTGCTATTTTCTGTAGCTCAAATGTCTTATTTAATCCATATTACTTGTATTTTAATTAACGCTAGTTCAGCAGAATACAAAGCAGCACATACTTTGGCAGAGATTACTTGTGGTGTTTTTTATCCACAGCCATCATAAAGAACAAGATCAATTTAAGTGACATTTTTGTTAAATGTAGTTAGTGAACTAATGTATATTTTTAATTGGGTGAAATGTCTCCTCAATTGTTCCAGCTACTACTTGGTAAATGTATATTATTTGTTTTTAGATATCTAAAATAATTTAATAACTATACGTAAGTTCCAGGCATAGGAATGAATCTAACTGCTTTGCTTAATAAGCATTACAATTTTAAAAATCTCCTGGAAAACACTGACTTCATTATCTCTACTAAACAAGTCAGAGATATTACAGAAGAAGAGCAGCAGCAGACAGGCACTCTAGCAAGTGAACAATGAAGAAAATGAGTTAATTTTATTCCATCCAGTGTTCTACTACTAAACAAAGAAGAAACCAAAATGACAACTTGATGAGGACCCATAATGAAAGACACAATGCTCCGTGGGGAACAAGTACAACAAAAATGTAAGTAAACATTAGCATTCAAGAAAAACAGTCTACACACCGCTTTTTTCTTGATTTTAGCCGCCTTTTGCATCCTCTGAAGAGTAGCATAAAAAAAGAATGCAGACAGATGTACACACAAAGAAAGAGAAAAGACAGTGTGTGAAGTCAGGGAAACCTTTTGACTATGAATCCAGATTAAAAATTAAAAATCTGGGGGCAGTGGGAGAAGGATGTGTGAGAGAGAGTTCTTATTGGAGCATAATTGGATTTAATGGCATTATGCATGTTGTTGATTGATTACAAAAAAATACCAAAGAGTGTTGTCTGTTATCAGCTGCTCATAACATTTATCCTGCTAAAAATACAACAGTCTAAAATGACAGTACATGCACTATTTTAAACTCAAGTTTTTCTATTAATGTTCTGGCCATAATAGTCATATGTCTATATGTAATTGTTGAAGAAAACATAATTCAAACTCCCTTCAATGGCTATCTAAAGTAATCAAGTATCCCTGACAGATTAGGATTGTTATTAATAAAAAAACCCTGTTTTTAGAAGGTTGATTGCAATCAGAAATAGCTTATTGCTTGAGGCATCACAAAAGACTAAACAGAAATTTAAATGTTTGGAAATTCAAAATAATTCAATACATGGAGAATAATTTTCACATTTTGTAATAAAAGGATTAATGACACAAAAGGAAAAACAGTCAAATATCTCGTGCTTTGTTATTGGAATATTTCTTAATTATGATCTGCAATTTGTCTTTAATTCTTCATACAGCTTTCAAACAACTTTGAATAGACTTTGGAATAATTTATATTTTGCTCCTTGGAGATGCTGTAACCGGAAACTAATGGTATTTATAGTACTAGATCTATACTCACATAAGGGCACTTCAGAATAGGTTTGAAGCCACAGATCCTGTACTGTTCAGAGACCAGCTGTCAAAGGACCAGAGTATTCTATAAAGCACAAAAATCCCCTACCTTAACACGGCTCACCGCCTCTTGGGCCTGCATCATCCTTATGTTTTTGGAAGGGTTGCGCTCAGACAGCAGCTGTGTAGAGCCCAGGTAATTGGCCGCAAAGATGATTCCATCAATGAGGTCTTCAGGTTCACAAGGTCCTGGAACTGACATGACATGTTTGCAGTTACTGCCTCTCAGAAGAGGGTAGAGAGAAGATAAATTGAACAAAGAACATTAAGGCTTGAGCAACCATTGTAACACCTTTTCTAACAGGAAACAAGAAATCCAGGAAAGTAAACAATGTATTCCCTATAATTATCCCCCTCATCCCCCCAGTATGAACTGAATATAAAGTACTGCATGGTGTTTTGATTGTGAAGTTCTAGAAGAAAAATCATGGGAAGACTTGCTGTGCTGCATGGATAAACACATTGAAATTATTTATGAGTTTCCTGAATGCTCATGGTTTCTTTGTCATAACTGTCTTAATATTTACAATTGTTACAGTGCATAAGCTAAACATGCTCAAATAGATGCATGTTTTCCACATTTTTCGAGATGTCTGAAGAAATACACAGTAGCCAGACAGTGCCTCTGGCAAAAGGACTGATGTGCAGTGGGCACAAAGGTATACTTTGCTTCAGCAAAGATCCAGCAAGAATTCTAGTAATGGGCTGAGTCTTCATTAGAATCAGAACAGAATTCTGTGGAATTTAAAATTCCCAACATATTGGGAAGGAATTAAAAAAATATGACAATCTCCACTGAAAGTGTAAAAAACCTTAACAGAGTCCTTGAGAATCTACTAATTAAATAAGTCACTGGAACTCTTCATGAAGGCCAGTCTTTAAATACCTCAATAAATAAATAGATGAATATTTTTTTAAAACAATCCTTGTTCCTGTATTGCTAATTCATTGAATGAAATAATAAAATAAAATTCCACAAGAACTCCATTTACTACATATCTGGTCCTATTTATTTGTGTCTTTGCACCATTTTGCTTTTCAGTAGATGGATGATATATTTTATATAGTATTGCTTTTGAAAACATCATTCACTTTTTTTTTTCAGGCCTAAAACATAGTTTCATAAATCTGTACCACTTTCAGCATGCAACAAAACACTGATATTGCATCACATTGATACCTTGTTTCAAGGATAGAAAAGATGGAAATTAATTAAGGTGTGAATTTGATGTCGGTTAACAAAACTTCATTAGATACCTGCATAAGCACTCTTATTCAAAGGTGAAGTGGCCTTAATTTGGTTTACCTTCATTCACTTCAGGCTAAGTAAATCAGGCTATATTGAATCAAGATTGCTTTAACTCTGAAATACGCTTAGCACGTAATGTTTAAATCAGTTTAACTAACTTCCTTTCCTAGAAGTTAGTTTTGATTAGTTTTCTTGAAATATTTTGTGTGTGAAGACAAAACTGGAATGCTTCCAACAAATTCCAATACAGGCATTACTGTAACAAGCAAAGGCCCAAATTCTATCAGGTTGCAGAACTTGTCGACAAAAAATGTAAAAATTATGCTGGTTATTTAAAATCTATCAGTCCCTTAATCTACTTCTTTACCATCCCAGAAGCTCTGGGTGAATTTGGGAAAGCTTGTGTTCTCTCCAATTGTTTTCAAGATTGTAGAATTTGCCCATTTCTGGTTACATCTGTTCTTTGTCCATCTGTGAGCAACACATTTTTGTCTTGATTACCAGGTAATTGGTAGACTATGTCAGAGGCCTGTCAAAGCTGAGTTTAGAGGTCTGTGTGTATGTATGTATGTTCAGAGCATGAAACAACAGTGCTCACGGTTCCTTACGGGACTGTGAAATTAATGTGCGTTAATTTCCCAAAAGAAACAACAACTCATGTCTCGGCAGTTCAGTGACAGTAATAGTGTTTCTTACTGATTTGAAAAGTCTTGAAAATGTAAAAATCCTAGGGTTTTAACCAGTTTTATTATCCAAGTTTTATTTATTTTGATTCTTTAAGGATTTCTCTCTTTTTGTTGGATATGGTCTCCTCATCTCTTCAGAGCCTTAGATTGTGCTTTTTGCAGAATTAATATGCTAGCAACAAATTCTGCAACATCACGTATATGATAACAGCATGTATAAAATGCTTATAGCAATAGCTAGTATAAAAAAAAAAAAAAGAAGAAAAAAAAGAATCATGCTGGGCAGAAAACATTTCCAACATACATTTCCCATCATGAGGGCAATGGAAGCGACTGTCAGATAGGATAAGACATCTGCTAGGAGGATGTAAGGAATGGTATTGAAAATTGCCAAGGTCAACCTGGGTTACCTGCGTGTTTTCTTTCCTTGTCTGTGACTGGTTTAAAGATTATAAAAATGGAGCTTTGGCAGAGGTCCCAACTCATCAAACCACTTAAGCATGCCCTTGACTGTAAGTGTGTGTAAGGTGTACTGATGAGCAAGGGAAGAAGAAAGAAATAGATCTGAAAGTTGAAGATCAGTTTGGCATGAACAAGCTGGAACTTCATGTTGGGTATTGATACTTAAAAATTGGATAACTTTTTTTTTTTTCCTGAAAAAAAAATAACCGTAAGTTTCTGCATCTTATCAGTGTACTAAAAACTACTCCATTTTCTGCTGAGTTATTAATGCAATGAGTATATTAAACTTTTCATTAAACCAAAACAGACTCTAAAGATTTTTAAATGAACACCTTTTGTATTCATAAAATAATAAGAGGAACACTCATTCAATAATGCAGCATAACTGAGTTTAATAACCTCTTAGGAACACTCTTTTTTTTTACTAGTACCACATGGAAACCAATTCATGATTCAGAGAGTATTTAGGGATTGTGCTTAGAGCACTGAAGCCACTCCAACTGCCTGCTGAGAAGCGTTGTACTCCCTGAAGTCACTCTGACCTTAGGGTGCATGGCAGTGCAGCAGAATGACTTTCCCTAAGGAATAAGTGGCCATAGGGCATATATCACCTTGCAGAATGCCTCCCTGTAAATTCCATATTTTGGCTGATTCCTCAATTTCATCATGGTTGTGACTGAGCAAGACAAATGATAGTTATGGTGACAGGACAAATACACAGCAGAAAAAAAGAACCACTGGATTACCACTAAAAGCATACAGTGGCACAACTACAATAGCAAAGAGACACTTCTGTTATTTTTTTTGGTGACAGCTAGTTTGTTTTTATGCCCATACTTCATATGGAAAAACATGATATATGCATAGGGATATAGACATAGCTACTGCAGGTAAGGAGTCATGCTGAAAGTTAAGTGTCTGAACAGCTGAATGGTGGCCAGAATGTGGTTGTGGCATCCTCACCAAAGTTCAGGAAAGGGCAGGGAGCATTAGCTGGCAGAATCTTTTCTTGTGTGCAGTGGGGTCCTATTCTTTAGGGGACTCTACATACAAATTAATTAAAAAAAAAAAAGTGTGTTGTTGTTTGTTTGTTTGGTTTTGATTCAGAAAGCATACATTGACCTATCAAAAGCTCCTAGTGAGCTACATCTTTATTCTTGTTAGACAATGCCATATAATACCTGCAATAGAAAAAGGCCTAATAGATAGCTTATCCTCTCATACTGTGCTACTTAAGAAAAAAACAAAAAAACAAACAAAAAAAAAAAAGAGAAAGCAGAATGACTGAACAACTAAAAAAAAAAAAAAAAAGCCTGTTATCTAAAGGTATACTGACCCCGTTCCAACAGAGTAGTAGTGAGCTGATCGGTTAAAAAATAAAAAGACATAACCTTTTTATCCCAATCAAATATAAACTGTGCCGTTGTAGCTGCAAGCACTGTGACGGATAAATTTTCTATTTTTTCCTTTCTTTAAAAGCTCCGCTCATGCTGCCCTCTTGTTATAGGTGTCCACCACACAATCAGTAGATGCTTATAACAGAGGATCAGCTTCCTTTCTTGTCTCCTCTGCCTTTAGGGAATGCATTTAATTTACCTTCACTTAGGGCCTGTTAGCCAGTGCATGCCAAGGACAGCGCTACCTGTAGTTTCTGTCAGATGCGAATTGTGTAAAAGGGGCAATCTCTGAACTTCCCGTTTGCTGTAGCTCATCAAGGAAACGACTAAAACCAGAAGGTGCTCATCAAGGTGATGAGATCAGGGAATAGGGGAAAAATGTGTTGAATGTTCTAATATTAGTCTAAATCACAGTAAGTTTTCCTTGAGTTTGGAATGGCATAAGAAGTCAAGTTTTTAACCTTCATTTATGATTCACATTGCAGGGAAATGTGTGTGTCTAAGATCTAAGAAGTCAGAACCTTAGAAGCTTCCTGTTGCCTTTGCTTACATTCTGGTGTACACACTTTCTCTGTAGAAAGAGCTGTGTGTATTTTTCCTGTACAAAAACTCTTCAATCTCCCCTGCACTACTATTATTTATTTTCTGTTTGGAGAAAAATGTCGGTTTATTAAAGCAAGAAGGTGGACAGATAAAATGGGATTGTGCTGAACATTATCATTCCTTGACTGACAGACAATTGAAGAAAGGCATGAAATTGTTGTTCTGCTAAGCAGAAGAAAGTATGTGCCTTGTTTTCTTCATCTGGGATTACCATTTTTTTCTCAGCTCAGGAGATCCCCTCTGTTTGTTCCCTACAGCTGAGATTTCCAGAGTGCAATACAGGCATCAGTGCACAGTGATACAGGAGCAGCTCTGAACACTTGCATGTCTCCTTGCTCTGTACAAGGCAATGAAGAACAGGGTCCTCTACCTCCATAAATCTCTACCCTGCTGAGGCCTACTGTTTCCACCTTTTTACTTCCTTCCAGGTTTGTAGCTATCTCCATCCTCGCCTCCTTTTTATCAACATAAATCCAGGCTCCCACTCCCACAGTTAGGGATAACAATGTTAAATACTTCCACATATAGTGTACTCTGAACAGAAATAGGCTTTAGTTGCTTATTTATTAAACTTGGAGTTGCTTTCTCTTTGGTTTGACTTTTTTTAGAATTTTCATCTTTAAAATAAATTAAAGCATTTGCTTCCTTTTCATATTACCTTAATGCTGGATGATATAAAACTTACCATCAACAAAACTTGGAAATGAAGACACTTTCTTTGTCTGTTGAGAAATGAAAGCAATATGTGGTATAAATGTGACTAAGTCATTTTCACAAACTGAAGTCAATTCACATCATAAATAGTTAAAATAAATAAATTGTTAAAATGAATAAATTGTTAAAATAAATAAATAAATTTTCTGTGCATAACTTCTGCATAGCCATTATTTATCACAGTGAAACACATTACATCACAGTAAGTTACCCAACCTAACAGTTACATAGTGCTGGTTACCTGGAATCTCCTTCACAACACACAAAACAAATAAGGGATGTGTGTGAGGAAAATGAAAATGAGCCAGCAAATCAGTTGCCAAATGAGCAATAGAAACCACACAGATTACCACCAGATCACAGTGCCTATTAATGATATCCCAAATTTACAACTGGAATATCTAACAGCATTTAGAAAGCAAGATTCTTGGTCTGTGAATAGAAAGAACTGTCCCTGATTGTGCTGCACCTCATCTCATGCTGCTGTCTGTACTCTCAATACACAGATCGAGTCCTTCCATTTGCTTGCCTTATGCCAGCCTCCTCAGGCATTGCTGTTCCCTGGAAAGGGGCTGATTTCTCCATTATAGCAAAAGGCTTCAGAAATGTGCCTCCTCATTAACGGAACAGGCTACAGGCTAAATTTGTTGTATGTTTGTGAGATAACAGACTTCTGCTTTTAAGTCTGAATTCCATTTCATTGTGTCTAGCCTCGAGCATAACCTCCTTCTGCATTCTTAGATGTCATCTGTGCTCCAGTCTTCAGTGACAAGAGCAGGTCTGCCTATCACTGCGTCTTTTTCACAGCTGACTGAGCAGGGACACATCTTACCACAGAGGGCATTCAAAAAGCTGTGAATCATTTGAGCTCTCGGCACTGAATGAGGTGCTTGATATTAGGGATTATTTAAAGAGAACTGTGAAAATTAAGCAGTCCTTTGGTTTCAAAGACTGACGTTTTGGAGAGAAAGAAAACAAGTAGAAGCCAATTTCTTTTTCATGCTGCTTTTGCTCTCCAATAATCCAAAAATAGAATTTCTGAAATGTTCTCCATCTTCTTTATGTCATCAGAAAATTTTAGGCTTGAGTACACGCTGTGGACAGTTACACAGAATGAATATGGCAGCGACTGATTCATGGCTATGGTTCACAGACTATTCAGAATACACAGTCAAGGAATTTATCATCAGTTCAGGAAAAGGACCAGGCTCTAGAAACAGACTCTAGATACGTGTGCATGAGAGGGAGAAAGCTGACAATTCAATCCCTGCTGTTCCTCATGGTAGCCTGAGGACAGGAAGATAGGTGGCAGAATGGCCTAAGGCACCTACCTCGGGCGTATTATTATTATCAGCTGGGCCGTTGAGGTCAGAACGCTGTTGTTTCCTTGGCTGCTCTAAACCATTGCACATCTGTGAGAGAAGAGAGAAAGGGTTTCAAAGCCTTTTGCCTTCTGAAAAGCTTGAAAATGAAGAGATTTCAGTGGAAGTGAATGATGCAAGGATAGTCAGAAAAATTTTCACCAGAAATGCTATTACAACTGAATAAATTCAAAAAAATGTATATTCAGATTTCAACCAAAAGTTTTGTTGGGGAAAGATTACATTCAGAAAAAAAATAATAAAATCCATAAAGCTTTAACATATGAAACTGTATTTAGCATTTTCTCTATTATTTTATGAAAAGCAGTCATTTGTCATGAAGCTGTTCTGTGTAGTTTATATGCAATCCATTTTCATTATTGATACTGAGGTACCATAACATGATACAGTAGTTGAAATTTCCTATTTAAATGTAACAAATATGAGATTCCCATTAAAATGTTAGGCTCTTTAATTATAATAAAAGATCTAGTTGGATGTAAATAATGCATTTCAATTATCGTTAAGCAGCAGTGACACTACTGATTTAAATTAAGTCAATGATTTTATTTCAATGTAAATATTTCATGCAAAATTAAACTAAATACTGAAGTGTTCAAGTTGTTTACAAAGCAAAGTCAGAATTTTAAAACGTGTTTATGCGCAGTACTGGACAAAATTTCACCTTTAGAAATCTTGAAAGCCAAGCAGATTTGTGCACACGTTCTTTTATGGTTTAGGACGTCATTTTCCTTTTTTCTCAGTTTCCCCATTATGTATTAGAGTGCCTGAATACCACTGTCGCTGTAAAGCTCCACATATAAAAATCTGTATCAACAATTATGTAAATGGAAAACACTGAGCCAGAATTATTTCAAAGGATCAGCATGAAAGTTACCCATGAACATAATTCCTTGTCTTCTGACTTTCAAATGTAATATGTAGCTGTAGATCAAAGAAAGTCTGCGTGTTCATCTCTAGGCAAATTATTCCCTATGAGCTATGTTTAGTCAGCTGAAAAAATGGTGCTACTGAAGCTGGCATATTAGAGCTCTTAGTTCAGTAATGCTAGTGCTCAGGTAAGACAATATACACGAGGCAAAAATCCACCCAAACAGTAAGCATAATTTTAGGAAAGAGAATAATACCTGAGACAGACTGAGAATACCTGAGCACCAAGATGTGGGGAACAGGGCTACTGCCCTGTCTAGAGACCTGTAGTAGCTAGGAAACTCATTGTATCCCTGCGTGTGTGTAAATGCTGTTATGTTTGAGACAAGACAAATCTAATTATATTTCATGGCTAAAATAATATGAAGCAATATGTGTTGCTGCGCAGTGGAATGCATTAATGAATACAGGTAAACAAATACCCAAAGGGCTTTCATAATAAAAAGTGTAATAATCACACATTATTCCCTAAAATACTAGGATTAGATCAAGTATGCTTTAAGCAGGGAACATGACATGGCCATAATGAAGATACATTAAACTGCAAAGAGAGTGACAGCAAATAAATTAGCTCCAGTATGTACAACAGAATTTTAATACTTTTAAAGCTCTGTCAGTTCTGATTACCACACACTTGACTGAACTGACAGTGCACCTGCAGATCAAGAAAGAATTGGTTGGCTGGTTTAGCAACATACCATGGAGGCTGTAAAACAACATTATTGAAACATGTCTGTCACAAATCTTAAATGGAGAAGGACTTATTCAGCTCTGGGAAACATAATAACAATTACGCTCTTTGATGATAGTTGCAAACATAGTTCCATATAATCTTAATGTGAAATAGCAAGAAATACAAGGATGACATTTCATTTTTGAATTCCAATTTTAAAGCTTTTAGGAATATAAATAAGCCCTTCTTGTTGACTGTTTCCCAGCCACATACGCAGCGTACATGCTGTCACTGTATGTTAGCCGGGTTCCAAAGAAAAGGCTGTGCAGAATCCACGATGATTCGGGATCCATCACATCACCTCTACACAAAACATAATCAATGTTTCTTACTATTTGGTGTTTGTATATGAAGGCCATCTATTTTTCTCACTGTTTCTTCTATGTGCTTAGGAACCCCAGACTAATTAGGCAGAATCTCAGGTACGAACAATTTGTCTGTTCCTTTTATGCACATCTGTGCACCCAGCACATTCTGTCTGCAGCTCATCTATGAGTACTTTGTTCTCTAAAAGTGTTCTGGTGGGGGGGGTGTCACTGCGAGCATTTCCTCAAAACAAAGCTGAGTGTCCTACCACAGCCTTGAGACCCTCTCAGCGTTGGATTGTTGGGCTCTCTGTGTCCCTGCATCAGTGGCATGAAACACCGCGCAGTCAGTACTGGGAGCCTGTCTGAGACTTTCTGTGCTCAACATATTCCTTCAAATATGTGAGCTGTTATGATGAGCCTTTACAAACCGAGGGCTAAGATTTTCATTCTAAGGAAATGTTTGCTTACATGGTATTCCAAAAGGAAAAAAAATGAC
Organism: Aythya ferina; assembly: GCF_964211825.1. Classification (NCBI taxonomy): domain Eukaryota; kingdom Metazoa; phylum Chordata; class Aves; order Anseriformes; family Anatidae; genus Aythya; species Aythya ferina. Next base: position 16,412,266 of record NC_140307.1, on the reverse strand, counting down.
AGGGAGCAGGGCTTCCCTTTCTCTCCGTAAGAGGCACAGTGTTTGATGACTTGTATGTCAAAGGAGAGAGCAACGCAGGGTAGGCATGTTTGTATCTCCCATATGCAGGTACAAAGCATGCAGTCTTTGTACAGAAGGAGCTGCTTCTAGGCCAAGGATGAAGGAATCTTGGAGCTTCTTTAAGGAATCCTTTTTAGAAAGCATCAGTTCTGCTATTTACTCTGGGCTGGAAGCTGTTTCATGCTCCCAGGAGATCTGATCACTGTCAGATAAATTACCATAATCGATACTTGCTTTCTTTAGGTTTCTTACAGAATTGCCAGTTAATGTTACAATAGCTTGAAAAGCACATTTGAGGGAAATAGTTGTAAGGTTTTATAAAGACTTATCCCCTGATTTACAGTTTAGAATAGGACCTAAAGCTAAACTAGAAATCCAGCATCTACTGCCCCCTAACACATAGGTAACATCATGTTAAGAGTCTTATCCTACAAGTGGACAGATTCTGCAAAGCAAAGATTTGGGATTCTTTTATGTAGGCAGGTGCTTTAAATAAACATCCCAGTTTGTCTTCAACACAGTTTGAGATTCTGAGTGTGAAGATGATTATTTTCGGTACCAGTACGTCGGCATATGCAGACATCGTGTTGAGAGAGCTATAGCAGAGAATTCTTCGGGAATTCAGCCTATGTTTTAAACATTTCTGCACGCAAAACAATCTAAAAATGAAAGCAGGTTGTACTGGATGTCCATGGCCAGGTTTTGGTAGTGGGGCTGCAGGCGTGGCCTCTGTGGCATGAGGTCTGGGCTGCCCCATGGTAGCTTCCCACTGACCCACGGCAGGACACAGCTGAGCCGCGCAGCCAAGACAGGGGCACCTCTGTGAAAAGGCGTTTAAGAAAGCAGCTGGGTGGGCACTGTGCAGGTGGCCAAGGTCAATCCATCACAGGACGCTCCAGGAGTCTGTCCCAGGAACCACCCTTCACCTCCTGCTGTTCAATGACAAAATCCCTCAAACGTGAGCCCGTGCACTTTGCAGACACATGACCAGTCTCCTGGTCATGGCAGTCTGTTTTAGTCTAGAAAGTCGTGCATTTTTAGCTGGATGTAATGGTTTACTTCAGAGCTAATAAATATCCCACCTCCACTGTACAACTTGTTTAGCACCACGTGCAGCTTTAGACTGATCTCACCTAACTTTTCTGCTGGTAGTATTCAAATCATTTGAGTACTGGATGATTTTACACCATGCAACATCCTGTGTTTTCATACACATGTACACAGTGATACTGTACTGTAAACATGAAAGCATACACTTCGATGGGAGGACACTCACTACCAATATAAGCAAGGTGCTTCTTTCTATTTGGCATTTGTAGAAAAGGACCTCTATGAATTTGCCCTATACAGAGTTGCTTTGATTGTGGAATAAATATACATGGTATCTTCACTCTCAAACCCTCAAAATGTAACACTGCACACTATCCTTGAGCAAGATCTGTTCCAAAAAACTGGTGAGATACTGTTTTTCCCCTTTCATTGTCAGTAACCACCACACAGAGCCTGAACAGGAGATGCCCAAGCCCTACCAAGACATTAATGGTGTATTGTTCTTAACAGCGATGCCCGGGGGCAAGTACCAAACCAGTGTCCAGCATTATGTGACAGAACACGAGGCAGCCAAAATGCCATCTTTAGGCTAAGAGGAAAACCAGACTCCACTTATTGGAGGTCACAAAAGCACACGGTGCGGAAACCAGCCTGCAGTTGGCTCCTGGCTGATGGCTGGGCTGGGCCTGGGCCTCCCTCGTCAGCCACCTGCAGGGCCCCTCCTGCCGGCTGGGCCCTTTAGGGGTGGCTCTCCCACAGGGCAGCCTCCCTTGGCTCTGGGGATGCTGGAGGGGTTGTGGGGCTGGTTCTGAGCACCTCAGTTGCTTACTGCACCACACGCTGTTTGGGTGTTCAGTGAGAAGCTCACCTCAGCGACACGGCCTGCCTCGGAGCTGCAACCTGAGACCCCGAAGGCTGTGGTGGTGCTCAGTGCTGATGAAGCACCTGCCTGCTGGAGGACTTGCTCTGCTGGAAACCACCAGGTTTGTCTCTCTTTGCTAACTTATTTAGAGGAATAAGTTGTCTGAGAGAGGAGCAAAAGATCAACTTTTTAAAAAACTGATCAAACTTTTGGTAAAGAGCTGATAAGCAAGCACACAGTGTGGCACAGAGGTAAAGCTTTATTACTGTGTTGTAACCCTCTGAGTAATTAGGCTTGGGAGACGTCAGCCAATCTCTTCCCTAGCAATGCTGGTTAAACACTGCATCAAGTGATGTGTGCAGAAACTGATCTACCTGCTTATGGGTGTTGAAACTCATCCTGGAGACTTATTTGCTTCTCAGAAAATAAATGTGTTGTGGTAGGTTCCAGTGGGTGCCTTGTTTGTTATGGTGTCTATTGCATGAGCAAACCAACAGATCTAACGAAGGTTTTCATCTGATTTGTTGTCTCTCTGGAACAAAGGTGAAGCAGATGGATATTATTATGTATGTCACTTAAAGACAAGATTTCACCTTCTAACTTCAACTTCATGACTCCTGGCATTGGTTCCTGAAGACAATTTATCATTGGGTTGTGTTTTCTCCTGAAGCTTAAACGCTACTGTGTCTATAGAAATTCACCAACGTGCAACTAAAGTCTCCTTTTGAATTAGGGAGGGCTAACCTAGTCATAAGTCTATCATGGTGCTACTATTCCTATGAAACCACCTGACTGAAGTGAATTCACTTAGTAGATGCTGCTGTTTAGTGGGAATGGCTTACTACACCTTTACTGAGCTGCTATTTTAGTTAACACAGCGTCAGAAATGCATAGTTACTGGTAGGTGCAATTTGACCCAGTGTGATACTGCCACAAAGATTGAATCTGAATGAGACTGTTCTTGGCTATCTGAAGGATTTCTGGTTTGGATCACAGGGGGAAAAAGGTTATGAGCATTTGTTAGGTTCTCAAATGTTTGCTTGTTAACTGAAAGTAAAGAATGAGAAATCAGAAGCAATAGAATTCACATGTCACAGGCTGCTTAGCTAAAAAGCGGACTTCCCTTTAGGGCACTCATTAAAGGTGATAATAGCGAATTCCTGTTTCTGCAAAAGGGTGTAAGTGAAAGTATGGTGTTGGTGCTGTTGGTTTATTGTCTTTTACGTTGAGGGAATTAGATGTGTTTGATTATTGTAGGAGAGAGTAAGCCTACTTAGGAGTCTGCAGTTTGGAAATGAAGAATGAAAGGCTCCAACATGTTCAAGTGTTGGAGTCCCACAGTCACCTTCAGTTCCTACTCATCAGAAGTAGCTGTCAGGCCATGCTAATGGCAGTATTTATAAGTGTGACTGTAGCTGGGATGAACAGAGTAAAATCTGCCACATATGAGGCTCTAATAAGGTTAATTATTTGAGTTCCATTAGTGCAAGAGACATCTTCCATCAGGATTATCTGCTGCTGCCCAGTGTTTTGCTAACCTCCGTCTTGACTACTTCTACCATTCTTTAAGAATGCTGAGTGTATGGAGGCAGTATTAAAGGGAAGCTGAAGTGTATTTAGTGTTAGTAAAATAGCAGGCAATGCCATTGTTCTGTACAGACGTCTTACAGCTGCAGTAGATCCAACTACTGTCTGGGAGCAGAGGATGGGCCTGGGTGACTGCCCCATGCCACAGTATGTTCTGGGAAGGAAGATGGCCAGGACAACTTACAGTGAAATGATCTGGCGATGAGCTTCTCATGGTTCAAGCTTTGGTTTCTTTACAAGGCCAGGTTCTTGTATTTTGCATTTCACAAGCACTCATCTGTTATCAGAGACTACCCATGTTCCCCCAAGTAAACCTGTTCCTGTTGATTATTGGTGTGCCAAAACAACAATATTCTACTTAAATTTGAAGCTCCGCAAATAAAATAGTATTCAAAACAGGTGGGGGAAAAAAGCCTTCCAAGTTCACAGCAACTACTTTTGCCCAGAAACAGTGCATCAGTTTAAGGCTTCAGGTCATGCTGCATACTGTGAAAACTTCAGGTCATGCTGCATCCTAGGATCGGTTGAATGAGCCACTTATTTCCTTTCCCTTCTTCCCCTACCAAAGATGTACCTAAGTCATCTTTGTTTTTCTCGTAAAAAGAGAAGTCATCTAAGTTTTTCTCGTAAAGACTCACTTCAGGAGAAATCTGTGTCAGTAGGATGCCTGACTATACTTCCTGTGTTAGAAATAAAGCACAAAATGAAATTATAATCAAAAAGAACCTTTGAGTGTCAGGTACATTAACAATTGGGTCAGTCTGAGGTGACTAAGATGTCAAATGCTGAGGGGAAGGGGGAACTTCCTGGCTTGAGCAAGTAAAGTATGTGGTTAGTCAGACAAATGCTTAAAATACTTAGTTTCAAGGTCATAACTGTGAACATTGAAAACCTGCAAGAAACAGAAGTTGTACTAAGCAGTAAGAGCAAAAATACACTTAATGTATCCTGGGTTTCCCCTCTGGATTCTCTAGTGCAGATCCTCTTCTGCACTTTCTTGGAAGTATTTACAAACAAAGGCTTATACTTACAAGCTCATATATCCCCAAAGTTTTCATATAGTAAATAGGACGCATACAGTAAATAAAATGCTTAGAAATTTTGTTTTTCAAGTCTCTAGATTGGTGGCTCTTCTTTGGAATTCCCCTGGTGATTAGCTGCTGAAAAAAGCAAGCTTATCTACTAGAACCTTTAAAATAGCATTTTTCAACTGGTTATTGAGCATTTGATATGCAAGACTATTAGCACTTATCCTGGACTATGAATTAATAACTATATATTCCTTGAAGGTATGCTGTAAAAAAAAACAAAACAAACAAACAAAAAAAAAACATCCTTTTCCAGTAACATTAACTGATACAGAACTGAACCTAACCTAAAATTGTATACACCAGTATTACCTGCTGAGAGAGAATATACCAGGAAAGGAAAAGACAGGAGCAGAAACCTTAAAGCTAAGGGCACTGCAATATGTGCATAAAAGCACAAAATGCATATTTCTTTTTGCTTATTGATTATATATGCTCTAACATTCATGTAGCATTTTGGTTTAAATCAATAGCATCCAAATCTACACTTGGAGGGTTGGGGCACTAGTGTTCCAAGAACAGTACATAGGCTTCTGTGTCATCCCCCTTGCTATTATATTTTGTGATACACGCTTATAAGAACGTATGCATTTGAATAAGGCAAGGAAACCAAGGTCTTCTAGGCAAATTCTCTGCTAACAAGATCGGCATGCAAATCTACTGACAATGGCTTTGAGGCTTTCTCCTTTTACTCTGTATGAACTTTAATTATTGTAATTAAGATCATTACTATATTGCTTTCACAAATGAGACCTTCATCTAAAAAGTACACTAAATACATCCATCCCTTACACGTTTTATAGTAAATATTAAAAGAATTGAATTCCCCAGAAGAAAAACAGAAAAGCCACTGTACTTAAAATTCTGTGAGGTCTGGTACCTGTGCTAAAGGTCCAGCAAATCCTCATGGTAAGGACATCTAATGAACTATTAAGTACAAAATTCATCTTGGAAGAAAAGGGTTCTGTACTTTAATGGCCTCACAACTACCCAGACTTTTAGTTAAAGCTGAGGATGAGCAACCTGCAGCAGTTGAACAGAACACAGTAAAGTAGAACAAGGCCAGTCTTATGACAAACAAATTCAAGTAATACTTGCTAAGGATTACCTTACTTTTAAATCTTTGCTTTATAGTCCTGAGGACATGGGAAGTCCCCTTGCTTTTTCCATTCACGAGTCTCTGTATGTCCTTAAGAAATGCTGCTTCCTGCCTTCATGACTTGCAGGCCTACATGTCCCTGTCACCAGTGAGGACAGCAGCTGTGAGCTGTCTCCTTTAGTGCAAATTAAAAGGAGGTGCGGTCACTCAGTTTGCCTATCCCTTCATGCTGAGCTAAATGGATTCCCGTACTGCCATCTCTCTGCATGAGAAACTTTCCTCTTTCTTGTATCTGAAGAAAAGTGAAATATTGTGTATTGCTTAATGCCCTATCCATTAGACAATAGTTTTGTGGTTTCTACGAAGACTGATTGTGGAAATCCAATGGCTACGTGCCAGTGTCTACCAATTGCAACAGCACTTTCTCCTTTATTAAAAAGGATTAAGGCATTGGCCCACGACTGACTGGAAATAACACTTAGACCTCAGACAGGCAGCTCAGTAATACTTGGGTCGCTTTGTTTATTTTCATAGCCGTGGCAGTTGTATCAATATGCTGGTGCTGCAAAACCACCAGTTGTTGAAGACTGACGAGAATAATAAAAGTACAATGCAATTCAGCTCAACCTCTGCAAAGTAATCTCTGAAAGCATGCAAAAAGATGTTGAAATGAAAGCCTGTTTTGAATTCTGTTTTGAACTGGCAATTATTGCAGATGAAAAAAAAAAAAAAAAGTATTCCTATGCAACCACATAGAAGAATTCACTACCTAAGTCCCTTACTCAGGAATAGCTCTTCTTACAAACTGGCAGCTTACAAGCAGCAATGGTCCCTGTGGCAGCTACTGGTGTGCTGTGTCAGAAAGCTGCTTCACTAATCCCAAAAAGGCTAACTGGACTTCTCTGTTCATAGTCAATGAATAGGAACAACTCAAGCAAATCAAGATCATCAACCCTTAATCAAGCAAGCTAGCACTTTAATGATGGCAGTAAGCCACTGAGTATATTAAGTTATGCAGTTTGGTTCTAATTATACTTTGAAAATAGAACACAGAAGGGAATACTTAAAACTTGCTGTAGATATGGGAAATCTGTGAAAATACCCCCCCTTAAGGTTTTTTGTTCATTATAATAAAGGCTGACCTGTTTCATCAGCAGATATTTAGACATTTGATTTCCTTTTTCTGTTTGTCAGATGAACTGACATATTTTAATGTCTGTTTTTATGGAATATTCTAAGATAAACTGTTTCATTAACCATGAGGCACTGACAATACTATGATTTTTCTATAGTGATAACTTCATTGAAGCAGAAGCATTAAATTTATACCTCTGAAGCTTAATGAAGTCTTTTAATTAAAGATAAGGCAAAATAACCCACTTATCTTAATACATATTTAGATGACAGACTTGTAATGTTTTACCTCTCTTAGGCAGATTTCTGTTCAGTATAGAAAATAGTATTCATCTGCATTTAGCTTCAGAATAAGTGGACTTTGCTTACGTGTAGTCAGAGAGGTGAAAAGTCAAAGCTTCAAGCTTTTTCAAGCAGAATTTTGTCTTTCTATAAAGAAGTATCTTCTATTTTTGTTTTTTAAAAGAAAGAAAACCTCACACCTCTGCTCTATAAAAGCTTGAGCTCCATTCCCAAATTTGTTTTCTGAGACTCAACAGTAGAACAAGAAAAGAGCATGCATGGTTTAATCAACATCTCTACACCATTGTGTTAAAACTGCTTAACAGCATTTTCAGTACAAGAAAAGTTTCTTGTCAAGGTATTGCCAAAAACACAGCAACATGTAGGCATTTCTTGCAGTTGGTTTTAATATATGCAGCACCTACTGTTGGTTTGTTCTATTGAAAACAAAAGAAATTAAGGCCAATTGGTCACTAAGGTAGTGGAAGAGGAGCCCTTAACGGGGGGGGGAATCTCAACTATTTCTGTGCTGACCCTCAGTTTTAAGGGCACATCCAGTATGTCACTACAGAATTACAAAACAGCATCAATAAAGAATTTTGTCCTGTGGATCTAGAATACCTTGTTTTACGTAGTTCTCTATTTCTGTGTAAAACCTCTTTTCCAGTTCTTTGCCTCAATTGACTACACTAAGCAAATGTTTCTAAGCATGCAAAGTAGTTACGTAGTTTGAATGCAATGCAGAGTAAGAAGTAAAGCGTACTGTTCTCTAGTTCTGTTTGGAATAGATAACTGACATAACAGGTGCATAACGCCTCTGCCAATCTGGATGAAAAGAGAACCTCATACCTGCTCTTGTGGCCACTTCGGTCTGTCCTCTGGGGTTCTTGACTTGGCTTTAAAACCTCTAGGCACATCTCCACTGTGCTTAGAGGCAGATGGGATATTCAGTGATTTTGGCCTCCCCTCATGCCTGTTAGCACTGTGAACAGCTTCTCCCTTTGAACAAGTCTCTTTATAGTCATGTGCCATGTTTTCAGTCCCAGTGTGCTCTGGACTCATTTCTGTTGTACTGTTAATGCTGCTCATGCTCATACTCATTTTGATTTCTGCTACAATCTGGTCAATGTCCTCTTCCTGCTCTTCTAGCTCTGCATCCTCTTTCCTAGAATGGTATGGTGATATACCCTGTGAGTTTCCATTAGCCTCTGCTGGGTAATAGTCCGGATAGCCACCTTCACTTTGACAGTACTGTATGTTCTCTTCTTGGTCTTGTATCTCCAAAGATGATGCTTCATCCTCCAAAACCTGGATGCCATTGTCTTGACCTTCCTGCCACTCTTGCCTGTCTGTCACCTCACTTTCATCTTGGTGCTGAATTTTACCTTCAGACCACTCTTCTACAGCTTCCTGACATTCATCTGTTTCAACAGTGTGTTCCTCATGTGGAACATATTCTTCTCCATTGCAGTCCATTCCTTCCAGGTAACTGTCATCCTCTGGACAGTATCTAATGTAGTATGTAATCCCCTCTTCTTCCTCTGGCAAGCCTTCATCATAGTCCTCCTCCTCAGAGGTGTTATTCACATAGTCAGAGCTGGAGTCACCATCTCCGCTATGATCGTTGCACTCATGTTCCACAGGTGTAGGACTACCTTGTCTGACAGTTGCTAGTTCTGCCTCCTTTGCTGCATAATCTTCAATAGGAAGATCACTTTCCTCGCTTTCAGGCTCCCTGTTGTGAGATGAAGTAGGGCAAGCTCTCACTCTGTGATCCAGCATGCTGGCTGCAGTGCTTTGACGCTTCCTGTTTGCCATAGCCAACTCCTTATACGACAATCATTTCTATGCGATTACTGTAGGGAAGATGGAAAAACATGTTCAGGAAAAGGTCACCAGCAGAGATCAGTGATAATGGGAAACAGCAAGTCATGGATTAAAATGGTAAGAAGGATGTATTTGTAGATACTTATACCAGATTCACAAACACCTAACTACTAAAATGCTCATGTTATAGAACTGTGAAATCCAAGTAATAACTTGGATAACTGACAGAAACAGATAATGAGAAGGTTCTGCACTTATTCTAAACATATTCTAGTGTAGGGTCTCTTTTGTCCATTTGACAGAAAATTAATCTTAAACCTTGAAATTAGTTTTCCATATTTATTTTTTTTGCCAGTAAGGGGTCACACTTTGATCACTATACAGTAAACAGTAGCCACTTTCAATTTTCAGCTCAGGCATGTCTTTAACATGTACTGACAAAATACACTTAGCATCTGACCCTCTTACCAAAACTACAGGAAGACAATGCCATAAGCGACAGCCCAATTAATAGACATTCAAGTATAATATGCTCCTATTATATTATTAAAAATGAATCATTCACTGGTTTATCAGCTCTTATTAGCTGGATGTCATTAAGTATCTCCCATTGTTAAACCAAATATAGGTTTTCAAACAATTTAACTTGTACTCTGGAAAAAAAGACATTTACAATAAAAGCTCAATTGTTGACACTAAACACTTGTTGCATTAAATTACACATTTTTTGTCTAAATAGTGGTTTCCAAATAGTTCAGTCTTTCCTGATACAGTTCACATAATCTAAAGAGAACAGTCAATTCTATGCAAGCTTGACAACTGTAATCTGCTGTGTTTGATTTGGATGTGGGAAACATTTTCAGTATGTTTTTTCTATGTTTTATTGCTGTGTACTTACCAGTGTGACCTATAGTCACTTAACCAGGATTATCTGAGCACACAAACATGCTTGACATATACCACACAACAACAGCAGTTTTTACGATATGCATACAACAAATGCATGTCAGCCAACCACATGATAACTTTAATCATAGGCCTTAGGTGCACAGAGCAATAAAAATGGCAAAGAAAGATGGGCTATGTAGAGATGAATTTCCTAGGCATTACAAAGTTGTCAAAAACAGTTTGTCACTATGACCTCAAACCTCATAGATACCCCTGCAGAATTTCAGATACCACAAGGAACACCCCAAACCTTGGTTTCTGACAAGTCTAGGAAGCTGATGCATCTGTGGCTGAGTGGCATGTGGCAAATCTGAGATGTCCCTAAAAGAGGGAATCTGGATGAGAGGCATCCAGGTCCCAGGAGAAGATGGGGTGTGTGTATAGCAGAAGGGAAGCTGGTAGAGTACATGGTATATCAGAAGGGAAGCTTTAAATGAAAAACAAATCAGAAAAGGGGAGGTAGAACTTGATTACTTGAGCCTTTTCACTATTAAAAGAGCTAGTGGACTTCTAAGGCTTTCTCAGTATGATCTGTATACCCACAATTACCCCTCTAAACTCACTATCAGTTCTTTCTTAGGAGTCAATAATAAACAACTCAGAAGTAGAACACCAGGTCATCAGTCCACTAGTGTTGCTTCTGATTTAGTAATTCTAACTACTGCAAATTAAGGAAGCTTCTATACTGTGACTGCAGGATAAAGAAAACTCCCCTTACTTTGGATTGAAGCAGCAATCGACCCACAACACTGCAGAGCTCTCTACAGGCTGCGAAAAAGCAGCCCACAGGCAAGAAAATCTCCCTGGGCATTGCTCGAGCAGTTTCAGGACTTGATACTTAAGTGGTATCACTGCAGTGATATCATCTTACAAATTCTAGGAACTAAATGTTCACAAGTGTTACTTACCTGCAAGGAAAGCTGCATGCTATCAGTTGTACACCAGTACACATCACAGGAAGCCGTTTGTGCTCAGAGCCAAAAGCCAGCTGTTAGACAGGGCATGAGGCTGGAAAGGGAGTGATGGATGAATGGCAGCTACAGCGGCTGTGGGAAATGACCAGGTTAGCGGCTCAGAGGGCTGGAAGAAAATGTTTTTCTGGGCAGAGCTAATGACTGCAGCTGCAGCTCTCCCCCAGCAGCAGCATGCAGAAGTGCAACATATGTGCTACGGGAAGGAGTATGGAAACTTCAAATAATGGCATGCTAGATATATTTTAGGGCACAGATGGTAACAAGAAATAGAGAAAGGAATTCCCCTCAAGTGTCTTCAGCACTGTCCGATCAGCCAGAGGAATCTGGCTGTGCAGTTAATTCAGTCTGTCTAAGGCCATGGCTGAAAGCAGTGCTCTACCCCAGTATGCTGAAATTGAGGCACCTGTTCCCAATTAAGGTAAAGTGAAGTCTGATCTCCCTCAGTAAGAGGCAAGGTTGACCTTAGTGGCATAGAAACTGAACTTACAAGGCTATCTGTGTGCAACAATTACAGTCCTAGTTGGCCTCTTTACCTTTGCCACCTTCCAAGCCAGGCACGCTACATTTAAGAAACTGAGTACTGACCACATTTAAAAATAAAAACAATCTATTTTTCTGTGCTTCTGAATTGCTGACAATGTGCACTGATCATAGCATCCTAACCTACAAGAAATGTAGCTTCCACAGCTGTACTGATGCATCTGAGCTAGTAAACAGTTCTCATACCCAAAACTGTGTGAGGATTGCTCTTGGAGAGATCTGCTCTCTGGGCAAGGTGCTCCACGTGTATTTTGTCAAGGGGACAGCTGTACTTTAACTCAAATATTAGAACAGCCAAAGTAGTCTACTTTTCTACCACTGTTTCAAAATACCTCTCAGACCTCTCAGGCTTCCTAGAAAAATACTTCAATATTACATTAGGTTTAGCATAACCTGAATCCTTTAACATCTAACACTGCCCTAGGCTTTCTCTATGTTGCCTCATGTCACACACTCCTAGGTCCTGAGGGCCCCAGGTCGGAACAATATTCTCCCCTACAGGCTGAGCTGTTAGTCTATCTGCGGATGACAGCTAACTGAACTCAGTGAAAATAAAGGAATATGGATTTCTTGTGGAAAAAATACTAGGTACCAAACTTTTACCAAGCATTCTGCTCTTCAGTCTGGAGTGCAGAAGCCTTTTGAATCCCCCTACTGCAGACGTTCATACTTCTAATTTTCTACAGAAGCCTATGGTGTTAGAAGGTTATGTAGTATTATGTAATATTCACTTATCAGATACCAAGATTGTTCTTCTCACAGGAGAAAATACTGGATTTCTATCTATTTCAATGCCTTCTGAAGTTGAAAAGATAGGAGTCATGGTAGTTTGCTGGACCCAGAGGAACTTCAGGATTAGAGGCTTCAGTTGAGTCAGCAAGTCACTTGCTCTGCGTGGTGTAGGATTCCCTCCTTGATAGTGGAGTTAGGTCAAATCTCTGTACCATTCAAAGTACAGTTTTCAACTTTTGATAAACAGTGTCACTGAGTACAAGGAGGACAGTTCTATATCCTTTACTCCCCTCATAATTCAGCCTTTTTTATCTTGAAGCTAGAATCAAATGCTTTCTGTTGCATAGTACAACACTATATGCTTCATCAGTGTTAAGTCTATTAAATGGCTAAGTTACATAGGGATCTCAAATGTTTTGCTCTTGATATTTTTTTCCTCTTAGTTTCATCCTCTCAGCTCCAAATGTTGAGAGGAAAAAGGAAACCAACCTCCAGAAAACACGTGCTGTATTTTTACATGAGTATGCATAGGGGAACCACTCTCCTGCTCCTAGAAGCAGGGCTGCTGCTTTACAGCTGGAATTGATTCTAATCAGTGCCCAGTGCAGTCATTAGCTTTCTCATGGATTTCTTGCACCTAATCCCTGACAGCTGCAGAGGGGGGTTATGGAACTGTTAGCACTTCTACATCTCTTCACCTGTGTAGAAAGATACCTTCACTACTCCTCCTATGGAGAGAGACCAATTAAATGAGCATTAAAAATGGGAAATGGTACACAACTGTAAACACAGCGATAAGCAAAATACCCAGTACAACAGTCCTGGCTGTGTTTAAAGAGCTGCTTTACATATGTACTTGATTCACAAGAAGAATGGTGTTCTCAGAAGTAAAACAAGCTCTCTGACAGTTCTGCCTTTAACATACGTAGGGATCTGCGGGGGTTGTGTGGTTTGGCAGGGTTTGGTAGCTGCTTGTATCAACAAATATTGTACTAATGCAGGCTTCTCTACAGCTAAATTTCTTCAGCTCTGCTTCGGCAACCTAGAAGTGAATGGAGGAGTTTTACTGGCCTTACTCTGATAACCTTGCTTCATTTCGCAAGGCCTCCTTCCTGAGCTTCCTTCTTCTTGGGTTCCTTTCTTTACCTACTCCTCAGTGTTTCTCCCATGCTTCTTCAAATACCTGTATCCTTCCTCAGTCATCTTTGACAAAATTCTCATTCAAGTTTTGGTTCCTTGGAACTGTTCAATACCTCTTTTCCCTACCCATCCAGTACAATTGAGTTGCTATTAATTTCAGCTGCAAGTAGACCATAAGCATTGCAACACACTTTACCATCAGACTGAATTGCAGCACCTGGTCTAGCAGCTTGCTTCTCTACAGCTGAGCAGTGTTTTCAAACTGTGGACTGAAGCTATTCCATATATGTTCTGTATGCCCATAATTAAAAAAATGCTGCTGGGAAACTCTGATCCTTTTACATATACAAATATGACTTCACATGCTTACAGTTGCTATACTTAAGAAATTATTCAGTTCAATTTTAACTTGGACAATGGTATTGTTCAATAGAACTATATTAGAAAAAAAAACAACAGTATTTTTCAATAGAACTATATTAGAAAATTCCTTATTCCAGGGCTTTATCCTAATTATACAATTCTATTTTCAAAAAGCAGATAAGTTTAAGCAGGAAAAAAGTCTAAGTTCAACTTCTTCAAAACAATTTTAGTATCATGCTAATAGTGTTTCTCAGTAGACTTTCATTATGGAATACTTAATAGACTCCCATCAGCTAAGTAAGCCGAGATGAATTGTGACTGATCCTAGACTGGGAACCAGAATTTTTAATGAGCAGAACAGAACATGAGCCTGCCATGATTTTGTCAGATTCTGCAGTCATTTGATTTCCCCAAGGCCAAATGACATTAACTTCATGCTCACTTTTTAGTCAACCTGACTATAGACCATGAGAAGTCATGCAGAGCTACAGAACCCAAGTGCAGGATAACCTGCCAACTGTTCTAAGAGCAGGTATAAATAGGATTCTTATTTCCATGGGAACCATGGTCCTCCTGTGCAACTCTGAGGAGACTGAGCATGTAGATAGACACTCATCTCCGAAGGGGCACTATGCCTCCAATGAAAGAAATGTACAGGGGCATATAGTGAGCCTGTGTGCAAGGCTGGTCTTATAGCAGTGTATATGGAAGCAGTTAGAACATGTCCTACAATCAGAACTACCAAGTTGTAACTGAATTAGGGCTCTCTTGTGCCATTCTTCATCCTGAGTGGCATCTCAATTTTAAGAAAATTGCAATGTCTTTCTCTGAGCAAAGCTGGCATAGCCTGATACTAATTATTTTCTTGCGTCTTGTGAAATTCCACTCAAAATTCTCCTGTTTTAATTTGACTGTTTCTTTTCCAGGAATGCCTTTTAAAAAATATTGTCAGTGTAAAAATATATATATCTTATAAAATCAACACTAGCTTTTAGTTTCATAGTTTTCCATTGTTTTTTTTTCTTAGCCTCTTCTGTCAAGACTGTTTCCCATTCCCCTGCTAGGCAGGTGCTGGGGCTCACTCAAGTCTGAAGCAAAGTACCCTACACCCTCCACATACACTAGCCAGAAACTCACCAAGCACATCCCTTCCTGAAGAGAAGAGCTGACCTCTGCTCCCAAGTGCCTTATCTCACACAATATCCACCCCTCTTTCTGGCACTGACAGCCTCTTCTAGCTGTCAGCCAATGCAGTTTGGGAACTTGACTGCAGAGGCTGGGTGCCGGTGTGGAGAGCGCTTGGGGTTCAGGCAGCAAAGGCCAGGTGTTCAGTTGTACACCTTCCCTGGCCTTCTGCAAGGACCAAAAAGGCAAGTCACAATTTTTTTCTTTTTAAAAAAAAAAAAAAGATCGTAAAAAATCAGCAATAGGTTAAGATCCAAATTCCCAATTTTCATTTTAGCCTTAACTCGTCACCCACACAGTGTGCATACACTCAAAGTCTTTAATTTTGTGATGACGCTAACTTCAACCACCTGCCTTCTGCTTTGTGCGAAACACAGCTGGGATAGGCCAGGAGGAAAAACAGCTAGAGGCAACTAAAAATTTGGTGCTACTGGTGTTTCAGAGCTTCAATTTATCATCTATATATTATTTTGACATGCTTACCCTAGTAGAAACAGAAACCAGCGAGAGACATTTGCAGAGGAAGCACAGACAAAATGATTTTTTAAGAAAAAGTGTGGAGGGGGATGAGCAGCATCTGAAAGTAGATGACATTAAAATAGGAAATATGACTGGCCAGTTATTCTCAAGAGCAGTTGCTAGGGTCTTTGTGTGGAGCTAATGCAAAAAATAAATAACACACAGCCCATTTCTTATAATTCACTGGCTAGGCTCAACTATGGTGGAGGTGAACCTCAGATAGTCACAAAAGGTGTAATTTGGGTGAGGGAGGAACACAGAACAGGAAAACAAGGAAGAAAATTATATACCCGTTATTTCTTGTCATTGTGCTTATCTTATTCATGTCTCTCTACCATCAGCTGTTAAATTAATGTTCAGAGATAACAAATGAATATTTATATATATTGTTTCAGCTGCAAACTGAGAGATTCTGGCTGAAGCTGCAGCAGCTGCAGTTTATTAGGTATCTCAGCAGTCTGAGACTTACAAAGTGCACATCCTTCTGCCCACAGGCAGCAATGTTAAAAAGGAGGAAGCAGTCCTGAGTTACTATCTTGCTAATAACAAAAATAAGTTCATCTGCCAGTAAATTGCATTTTGAGTAGAATATGAAATGAGCATGCATATCCTGGAGAAATAAGTAGCAGATATCGACCAGTCATCTAAAGCATGCCGCCTCCTCACCCCAAAACCCAGGAGAAAGAGTAGGCAATTTGCAACAGAATGTCTTTTTGCTCCTATTAAAATAAACCTGATCCTCCAGTACAATTGAAGTGTTTCGTAGCCTCACATGAAAGTGAAATCTTTACAATTAGTTTTCTATAGGTCAGAAAGCCCTGCAAAACACTGAACCTTTCATGCTATTCACCAGATGCTATAAGTAGTTTCAGACATGAATTTATTATTCTTATTTTTAAGTATTGTGCATTCTGAACTGTGTTCTTGCTTTCCTCTTCATGCTATATATATATATATATATATATATATATATATATATATATATAGTATTTGCTCTCTTCGGTTTAATCTAATAAGCATTTAAAATGAGTTAATTACCTTGTAAATTGCATTCTAGAAGTTCTCTATAATTAGAACCTACCAACAGAAATTAAAAGAATAGAGACGAAGCTATGCTAAAGTCAGTGCAAAATCCTACAGCATTGCAAAAATGTGATATAGACTTATATGTTGGAATGTATATTCCAATGAAATGTAGTTTTCATAATTAAGATTAGCTATTTTTTGCTGAGGCAATAAAAATATGCTTTAACAAATTTAATTATCATTTATTGTTGATGTTGCTTAATCGTTCTTCAGGGTTTGAGTCCACAGCTTAACAAAGATGAATACTGAGCCTATAGTGTCAAATCAGTGTAGCTGCTTGAGTAAAGACTCTTTAAGATCAGAATCAGTTTTGTAGTGTTATGACTGCTATACAAAACCAAACAAAAAATAAAACATCATTGTCAGATATTAAAAGCTGGTACAAGAACAGAAGCGAAGAGTTCTTAATCAAAAGAAAGGTGATAAGCTTCCAAAACTACAGCTAGGAGATTGTACACACTCTTTGCCCTGCTCCAAGAACCCCACTTTTACAAAATGATAAAGTATTCCTTGTTTTAGCTGTACAGAAAGGCTCCAGTGAGGCTTCAACTTAAATTGATTTCAAAGTAGATATACATTTTAGTATCTTCCTGTGATTATCATAAGGCACAAACAGGTAGCTTTAGTCATTCAAAAATGTATTGCAAAGTGTAGTCTGTGAGAGTACATAAGAGTATAATCATACTCCAAAGAGTATAAAAGGATTTATTATATGGCCATTTATTCAGCACACTTAGGTGCTTAAGTCTATTTTGAAAATAAAATGCAGGAAATCCTTTAAGGAGTTTACTGGATTCATACTAGTTTCCAGGTGGAAATACAGTCAAGAACAGATCCCGCTGAGTACTATTTGCAGTATAAATACAGAACAGATTTTACAGATTTTGAAATCGCACAGAGTTCTTCCTACTGATGAAACCTCTAAAAATCTTGCTGAAAGCCATTAGCACCCTCGCCATCCAATTAGCGTAAGAGGATTAGGTTCCATTTTTCTCCTGTTAGCACAATATTGTCTCTTTCAAACGCAAATACTTGAGCTGCTGGCAGATTTAGTACATAAAAAAAATCCACTGAAATAATACAGAAGTAGACTATTGTGTTAATCCTTTTCAAGATAAAATATTCTGCCTTTGTTAAGCAGAATCAGCAAGGTTAAATTGTAAGACATTCTACAAATTTTAGATTTAATGAGAATAGTAAATAATGGAGATAATCAGATTTTGTTAGCAGTGAATTATGTCATGAGATTTTACATTTGCAAGCTTTGAAAAAATATCTGTAGCCTGCAGCTGGTTATGTTCCAGGCACACTGCTCCACAGCAGATGATCACTTCATTTGAAAAGCAAGATTAGATTTTTTTCCTCTGTCCAAGGCATATATTGCACATCAGTAAAATTCTCTTCAATTTGTAAAACTGGTTAGAAGATAAATACTCTGTCAATCACTTTAGTAGATACTTGAGATAGCTTGAAACCTTTATACCACCAGCTTTCCCATCAAATGCCAGCAGAAAAATTGTCTATGAAGGTTTCATGAAAATAAGAGCTTTCCTCTTAAATAAGGATTTTGAATCTAAAATTATTTAGAGGCTCTGAGTAATACTGCCATATAGCTCAGTAGGTTCTCACAGTCACTGAAAACAGAGCACCAACCATAATGATGTATCTCTAGAATTAGAGATAAGCAGTGGCCTGACACACACAATCCTGTGCTAGATGTTATACGAGCACATGAAGGAGGTGTGCTTTAACCTAAGACCATAGCTTAAATGGATAGAGACAAACGAATTATTCTTGCCTTCTGTCGTCAGCTCCCCATTCCCTATAGCTACAGGGACTAGGAATGTGCTGTATAAAGGGAAAACAAATAAGACTTCAATATCTGTACTTGAATTTATTTCCACTAAGGCACAGCAGGTCTAGCAGCCCCCTTTAAGGCTGGGATATTAAATACCACACTCATACTTGCAAGCAGGCCCAAGAAGCAGCATGTGCGCTGGGCCTCAGTGTGTCTGGCAGAAGCAAGTCTTGTATCTGTGTGAACTGCACAGTTTATGCAGATGCCTGTTTTGTCTTTTGCAGAGTAGTGTACTTAGTCATTTCACTTTGAGAATGGGAGAAGTTCACCAACTAAGACCCACAACCTTAGAGCATGGAGCTGCCTGTCCAATTTCACGAACGCACGCCTACTGCTCTCTCAAGATCCAGGCTGAAGCACACGAGGTGGTCCTTTTGTAGCTTGATTCCCAAATAAGCATCATAGCCACAACACATCATTCTATTAGATTACAAGCAATTAACAGGGAAATGCATAATTAAATATAAGTTCTGAATGTGAAGACCTGATCTAACCTTGTTGGAGCCTGACACTCAGTGACAAGACCTACCTTGAAAAGTCTGTTAGGCAAAGCAGAATAAACTTTTTACAGTGGAAGTCTGACTTCTTTGTAAGACAAATTTAAAATTTCTTTAAAAATGAAGAATTAGATGGCAATCCTGTCTGTCCCCCTGGAAAATGACATACTAAGAAAAAAGTACTTTTAAAATGATAACAAAAAATTGAGTTCCAAATTCCTGTCAACAGGGAGACTGTTCTGAGGAACAGTCATTAGATATAACGCTGCCTTAGATATTATGTCCTTATCTCCTGTAAGTATCTGCTGTTGGCTGCTGGGGAGACAGGATGCTGGGCCTGATCTTTCTTCTAAGCTGGCACAGCTGCTCTTGCATTACCAAAGTCAAACTCTGCCTTCGAGTAGTTGTAACAAATTCACAAATTATTGCTAGGACTATTAAAAAAGAAATATTGATCAAAACAAATGTATATAAATAATTGATAGATTATTGAATTCAAGTTAGCATGCATCAGTTTTCCAAACTTTTAGGTCAAGATTGGTTCTTTTCATCGACGCTACAGAGAATCTGATCTCTAATCTGCAGAGAGCCACAATTTAAATGAAATGACTTTGTCCAGAGAAGACAGGTAATTATCACTTGAAACATTAATTAAAATTCAGAAATGTTGAATACAAAAACCATCAATCCTATTATTAGGACACACCAGACAAAGTCACTGTACAAAATCGCTTCATGTATCAGCAGGTCAAATTAGTTTTGGGGGGGAAACTATTAATCGGAGACAAAATGATTAACCTGCGGCACTTCTGAGCAAGAAAAGTGCTCCACAAAATTCTTGCATCTCTGAAGAGATGTAATACTGTTTACAGCCAAGCTGCTGAAAGCAATCTTTCTGAAATGCAAATGTTTTACTTTTCAAAGCAGATAAGAAGTGTTTTCTACAACATCATAATACCTTATGAGGACCAGATTGAATGTGGTGTAACACCTCAATTGCAGAGTACTGGGAAATTTGGTTATCAAGCATTAAGGCACTACAAAAGTTAACATCAGCTCTAGCAATTCTTTGCTATTGCTCAGAAAAGCACTAGACAGATGAGATACTGATTCAGGATTTCATGTTGTCTCTCATAAAGAGTGTTTCCTTAGCATGCCTTCTCTCCAATAAACATTCTACCAAGGAAAAATAAATAAAACTAAAATGCTTCTCAGAGAGAAGTCCTGCATCTACTGCCACAGTTACAGGCAAACCATCTTTTTCTTATAAACCGTAACTAAATAACTTTAAAACAATCAGGCTGAATTCTTTATTAAAAACAAACCTTTCAACAATTTCATGGCTGTGCCCTTTGCTAGCTTTCAGGAACCCAACTTCATGTCTGCATTAATCTCACCAGGGTGTAAGAGTACTTAGAAACCTTTGAAGACATTTTTTGAGAAAAGCCAAGGACTACATAGCTGCTAATGGCAAGCTAATAGGAATCTTACATCTTAAAACACTCAACTGCATGCATGAAGACTGCAGTCTTAAAAAGAAAATAAAAAATAAAATAAAATTAGGTGCTTGCATTAAATCTGTTCTAGATGTTCAGATGATTTCAGTCTCCAGTCTCCTTCACCAAGAGCCTTTCAAAAGCACTGCACTTCCTTCCTAGCAATAGATGACACATGAATCTAAACAACCTCAGTGAAATTTTCTCCCTGTTCATTTTCTGAATTTGACTTTGAAAAGGGAAGCACATGTTTGTTCCACACTGTAACGATACAGTACAAATTGCAGTGTCTAAAATTTATTTTTACTACCATACTTTTAAACTTCTCCCTCCTTTCCTTCATTCCATTCCTGTCATTAGCAAATTCACTACTGAGCCACGCAAGTGGTTCTATGTAAAAAGTAACAGAACTCCAAGTGTTTGATACACCATACTGGGCTGGTAATCTGTGCCATGGACTTGATGGTTTCACATTTCACAGATTTTCATTTCCACACCTTGTTCTATCACATCTTCTTCTGTGCTTCAGCTTCTTATTCCTTTAACAGTTGCCTGAAATGCTAGTTATGGTGGTGTTTCAAAATAAAATTCTCCAAAATAAAAACCATCTTTTTTCACATGATTAAGCTGAGCATGCTGTTCAAACAGGCCTCAAGCCAATCATTTAACATTTGGAAACACAGGGATAATGAAATTTGTTAGCTCAAAGTAAATCAGAGCTGTTGCACATCTTGAGTATCTTGTGCCTGGTGCTTAGTGTAGAGATCAAAGCCAATCATCTATAATGCGTCTATACATTTAGGGGATGTTTTCCTATGGATAAAATTTTCTCCTGACTCACTTGGAAAATGTGTTTGCCACCGAAGATAAATGGAGTAAAGTACAAAATGTGTTTGGGGTAGGCTGACTGATGAAAAGAGATGGGAATTACTGAAAAGAATGTTACAACTCAGTTTCCATAAGCGCTGTGTTTATTTTTTATCATGTTACTTAGATGGATTTCCATTTAAAATATTTATCTACAGTCACTATAACTGCTACCCTTTAAGAATATTGTAACCAGAAGATTAGCAAAAATTGTTTCTCCAGTGTGTATAGCTTCTTTACAGCTTTGGGTCTGTTCAATTTAATTATTTCCAAAGAATATCCAATTTCTGCTTGGCTTTTCATACAGTTAAGAGATTATCACTGGAAAAGATCTGTATGTTCAAAAAACAAAGTTGGCAGAGAGAAATAAGAATCACCTCAATTACTTTAAGCTGCCTTTAATGCCTTTAATTAACTATCAAGCTTCTTTCCTTTTAATGTTCCCAAGTATCTTCCAAACGTACCCTATTTTTTCTCTGCCTGCTGTCTCTGGTGATCTCGCTCAGAATGGCGGTGCTGCTTAGCCACAAAGACTTGCCTTAGATGCTGCTGAAGATCAGAATTTCACTACCTAAATGAGACACATGGAAATGCTCAGAGCATGTACACCTGAATGAATTCACACATCCATCTAAAGAAGCCATAACCAAAAATAAATAAAAATGCAATCTGAAATGTGTTCAGGATATTCAGTTGAAATTCCAGTTTAATATCTTAGCCACAGAAGCAGATTTCTATGTACACAGACCTTGATGAGGATTGATAGCATATCCATAAGCACGTACTACTACTGTGACCTTCCTCACCAGCACTGAAAGGACTGGTGAGAAAACTAACTGCCCATTTGTTTCCCAATCTATATTTATCCAAATCCTATTTTAATAGTCATGGTGCCTGTGCGTGTATGTGCATGATGCAATAAGCTGGAGACACCCAGGGTAGTTTAAGTGTAGCTCAAGCATAAGCTTTCTGCTGTGGCAGTTCACGCCCACGGCACAAGGAGTGCAAGCTCTGCTAAGCCACTTCTGCACCTCCTGGCTTTGGTTATCTGTAAGGCAGAGTCAGAAAATTGTCAGGAATTAATGTGCATGAATAGTGAATTGATTAGTTGTCCGTATATGACATTTTAATCTGTTTGTAGCCTAATTGAAAGAACAGCCCAGAATACTTTTAAGAATCAGCTGTCCTAAACAATTCATCTAAGAAGCTCATCATAAATGGTCAATACTCAAAACCAAAACAATAACAACAAAAATACACACAGAAAACCTTGTTATTTCATTTAATTAAATTTTAGAGGGCAAGTGCACATTGGCCAGGGGGAGTAAATTAAACTTCATAAATAGACAGTAGCACCTAGCTATCAGGTCACTTAACCCAGCTTGTGTAACCATTCCAGTAACAAGAAGTTCTTATGGAGTCTTTTTCCCCCATCTGTCAAGCAATGTGGAACCTGTAGGGGTTGGGGCTTTTGCTTCTGGTAAGGGCCATGAGGATGGGACAGCATACTGCCACATCAACTATTCCGACCCTAACTGATGCACCTGTTGGTCTCCAACTAACAGCTAATACTGTTATTAAGTTATTGTTAAAATAATATAAAACTACCTGTATAATGAAGTAGCCAGTACTTTGAGACAGTATCTAAAATATAGTATCACCTAACAAAGAGGACCTATGCTTTGCCTGCAAGCTATACATTTCAAACGAGTCCTGATTATTTTGCTTCCAAACCCTCCCTGGATATTGACGTGCATTTTTAAAAGCATTTCCAGCATCTTAAATGGGGAGGATAATGTACTGTGCCTCTGCATTAACTCAGCTTTAATATTTAGTTAGGTTGTCATTAATAATTTATTTTACTGATGCAAACATGCAAATAAAAATGCTTTTAATTTGAATGCCATCTACAAATCAAATGAAATAGAACTTTCCTTCAGTGTTAAGAGATAAAAGCATTCTTAATATCCTGTAATTATTTCATACATTTCCATAGCAAAGACATTTCATTAGCCTCTTTTTTTAAGTTCATGCAGAATATATGTATAACAATCCTTAAAAGCTTTGTTATTGCTTACAGCTAGTGAGGGTTTTAATTGAGTCTTACTGCTGTAATACGAACCAGGAGGCAACAGGGACAATCAGGACAAGAGGCACTTTACCAATCAATGTTTGGTTCTGACATTCTTCCTGGCCAATTTTAATTAGCTTTAGTCATGGTCCTTGGTGTTGCACAGGTCAAAGGGAGACAGAGGTACTTCTGAGAGTAGCCCCTTATTTTCTATTATTTATAATTCTTGTTATTTTCAAGGGCTACTTGAAAACACGTGCAAGAAGAAAAGAATTGGAAGTCTCTTCCTATTGCAGGAGGCAGGAGAGAGGGCTTGCTTTCCTTCAGCTCGTGAACTTGCAGCTGTAAGGCTAGTTAGTACCACCTACAGAAAAATGCATGCTGATAATCAGGAACTTGTTAAATGAGAATCTTTTTATAAAAACTGTAAAGCTATTCTTTTTTTCAATTTTTTGCAGTCATCTGTAAATTTCACGTAGTTCTGAGGAAATCCTCTTTTGAGGAGAGAACATTTACTGCACTTACAGGCTGCCATGGTATCACTTTAAAAGTTTATAGTCACAAATGGTGCTAAGCGTACACTGAATGCCTTCTATTTTTTTCCACATCAAAAGAATTTTTTCATGCTGACACAGCAAAGCTGAACATGCTACAGTAATCAATGCTGAACATAAGCAAGGCAGGCTTAAAATGACTGCAGATATGCTGTTAGTAACAGCATGTCTTTTTAGGTGGTGTTTGAGAACATATCATTGACTCCAGAGAATCCATATAAAAATACACCAAGGAAAAAATCTGCCACTGCTAGTTATTTCTTTGCTAATATTTTGCATCAGACACCTACAATATTATGAGCTGAGGCTGGGAACAAAAGCATGCAAGGTAAATTAGGTTATCTTTGAACAAGTCAGTTTAATACTATCAGGCTAGCAAATTGACCTGGTAATACAGCACACTGAAAGCTTGCTTGAATTAAAATGGCCACTAGAAAAAAAGGAGAGTCTGTAACAAAAAAAAAAAAAAAAAAAAAAAAAAAAAAAAAAAAAAAAAAAAAAAGACTATTACCTAGTGTCTGCAAGAGACTTATGGAAATCTGGATCACTGAGAATGAAAAGTTGAAAATTAAAGCTAGTCCAAGAATTGTCCCATTGTAGTGGAGACTTTATTCATACTTAATTCAAACTGGATTTGACTGGGGACAGTGCATGTTTAAATACAGAAATAAAGCTTCTACACTGCAGGTCTCATTTCTACAGTTTTGTACTTGGCAGTATAAATGCACGAGATTACTTTAGAAAAGTGCTTTACTTAGAGAATACAAGACTTTCCACCCCTTGTTTCTCAAAGTTTATATGTATTTTATTGCAGCAATACTGGAACACTTTTGCACATGAACGCATAGTTTCTATACCAAAACCAAGCCTGTGCACTTGCATTTAATCTTTAAATTTCCCATTCTACATCTGTCTACTAAACTCCTTTTTTCTGTTTAACATGGCTGTATAGATTTTAATGCACTTATTACCTTGTGACTCAAGGAAAAAATACAGTAATCATTCTTCCTGTGAAAAAAGGAGATTCAAAATTACGATGTAAAAAGAAATTGAATATTACATAGGAACAGTTAGGAAAGAAAAGTAATTTCTACTGCTTAATTTTTAATTTTCATTTAAATCCTCTGTCCTTGGTTAAAATGAAAAAATCTAATAGCATAGAAAAAGGAAAACTGATGGTAATCGATAGTCTTGGTCTCTGTGGCCAGGTGGTTCTGCCTGCATCCATATGAAAAAATACGTAATGTTTTCTAATTACATGCATTAGCTAGCCTTTTAAATTTTGGAGGACAGAAGCAAAAAATATTTCATAGAATGTCTGAAGAGCACACTGAACATTTTTTTCCTAAGGTATAGTTTCATATAAACCTGAAAATTACCCCAAAATTATATACCAAAACATGGGAGTGGTTGCTTTCTACAGATTTAAGAGTAACCTACACTTCCACCTCCAAAGTACTGGCTGTCAGTGGTCCTCCCCAAAAAAGTTTGTGTGTAAAATTCTGGGGAGAGAAAGAAAGAGCTGTGTGTGTTGGTTCAGCTAAGCATTTACTGCAGTCTTACTTCAACCTCTGTTGATACTAGGGAATGTTATTCCATCGCCTTCGACTGCCACTGGATTCCTCCTAAGTCATACCTCTTTCTGTCCAATGTACTCAGATGCATAGGAGTCGTTTTGGATAGTTTGTTGAATGCTTGTAGTAAAATAGACATAGCCTACACATGTGTCCATGAAATTGAAAGACTATCCTTTTCTCACTTTTTAGATAGTGGGCAACTATTCATTGTCAACAGCTATGTAATATAAAGCTTCACCTTCAGGACAGTTCAGGATTCAGCTGAAAGAAAAAACACGTTCAATGAGCTGAAAGACTATTTTTCTGCAATATAAAAAGCCTTTAAGGGTGGAAAGTAGAATTCAAGAATGAAAATCCTTCTGGATTTAACTAGGTTAGGATGTCATGTCAGACTATGTAGGACCAAATTCTAGCCATTTCAGAAATGCAAGCATATTAAGTTTATTTCAGATCAAAATTATTCTTAAGGAAATCTCCTGACGTTTTCTGTCAAGCTGATGTTTTCACAGGCTTTTTGTGCATTTTATTTGTGCCTTTGTGTGTAAAGAACTATTTTTCCTCGGGTTAGAATGACAATTCATTTTTGTTCCCTTTCTGTTCTCATAGGACTGAGTCCTTTATCCTGGCATCATCTTGCTCCTTTCATTTAAAGAATTCCCTAGGATGCTGGCAATGCCTTTCATTACTCCTGATCTCTTCTCGGCGCTTCATAATCTATATCTTTTGATTATTTTGTTGTACAGACTTCATGTGGTTACAGAAAATTATTCTGTGGCTGCTAATATGGGGTCTAGATGCTAGAGTATAAAAAAAAATGCCTGTATCTGATTTGTTGCAAAGGAATCGAGTTACTGAGAAGGGGTGGTCTTCCCCCCTCCATTCAGGAACATAAACAGTATTCCAGCAGAAAAATTCAGATCCTTCTTCCTTAGATTTCATAGCTCTGATAAGCTTCTTTCTATTCTTACTCTTCAGCATCAGTAAGTCATGTAATTATTATTTTCTCTAATTTTTCCATTTTCCATATGCTGTTACTATAGATTTTTTTTATGATAGCTGCACTCCTTTACCACAAATCTTAACACTGAGCAGTCCTCTTTTTTCTGATGGACTCTTTATCATACAACTGCCACACATACCGCTTTCAAGGTCAAGCAAGCATTGGGGATAAATTGCTAAAGCAAAACCAATCATGCTCTATCAAGACTAAAAGGGAAGATTTATTTTTCTATTCTATTTTCCTTAAGTGCAGAACTGGCACAATCTGCAACACCGAATGTCAGATGGTGTGTAATCCCATACCAGTTAGCATAGTGCTAACACTTCATCTCGTGTCAAACAGTTCCAGTAAGCAGAGCCCAGCAGCAGAGATCTCTGGTTCAGGGAGAACCTGCTCCCGTATCATGCACTCAGTGCATCTACGAGATGAAATTCTAAGCTAGGATCAATCGTTTTCAAAATCATTTGCTTCTCTCGCAATCACTAATAAACTTTACTTGCAGGGATTTTGTTGCTGGTGTTTTAGATGGTCTTTGACATGATCATGTGAGCATTACAAATTGCTCTATTTTCTCTGCTAAATAGATGCTCTCCTTCCCCTTCCCCAGCGAGGATCATCTGTGTGCTTTGGAGTGGGGTGGGAGTGGCTGCATCACAGCACCACTGAAAGCAGCTGCTGCAACAGGCACTGCACACACACACAGCATCTGCACAGACACAGGGAACAAAAGGCAAGGAGGAAAGGTCTTTTCCAAAATTTTCTCAATCTTCAGCAAGTCGTTACATCACTTGGTGTCTCTTCTCTGTTCTTCTCTAAAGTCGTGTATAAAATAAGAAACAAATCAGGGTCTAGATCTTAAGCCATCACCACCTTTATTCCTCCACTGCAAGGCTTGTATGCGGTCACTTTCTATTTACTGAAGTATTTGAGAGTACTTCACACAAATTTTTAAGTAACTTTTAATTTGTTCTTGTATTTAATTTTATACTTTCCCTGAAGTGATGAAGCTCTATGTAAATAGAGCACACGTTCACTACAAGATTAGAAGCAAAATATCTAGTAGATACTTCTGTGCATTAAGAGAAAATATATTTTAAGAAGCTATGAAATTATTCAAACATTTTCTTTACCCTGTGACCAAAATGAGTAATCAATTCTTAAATGATTTTTTTAAAACATTGAGCACTTCAGTAATTGTGCTTAATTTTAACTTTGACAACCATGTGAAAAATGAGACAAATGTACATAAAATATACATTTGTTTGGGATTTATAGGGAATAAAAATATATGCCTCCAAGAGGCTAGACAAAAGGTTTTCATTCTCCCACTTTTTTCTTTAAAAATCCATTTTACATTAAAGCCTCTCCCACTGAAACATTGTTACTGAAAAATGCTTTATACCAAGAAGCTCGATTTCAGATGTGAGCAGCTTGCTCTGAATTGCGTAGGCAGTCTGAGAACACTGCAGAAGCGTTAGTGTAGAAGTAACATATAAGTGCATGAATAATATCTTACTGATGTAACTGTGAAATATGTTCTTTTGGCATTTATAATTAGGGGCAGAACAGATGGTGAAAGCTTAATATGTCCATTAAAATAAATTATGCTGCCAGTGTTTTTTAGTCTATAAAAACTTTGATTGGGTTGGCTATTTCAGGTTGATTTTTTGGTTCTCCTTGAAGTAGCTCCTGTGCATATGCTGGAGGGTATCTTGTAGTGCAACTGCAGCAGGAAAAAAAGGAGCGTGAAGGTTAGCAATGGGGAATTCTGTCCAAGGCTGACAGCACTTTCAAAAGGGAGAAGTCCAATTTGTCTCCTCCCTCCCCAGCGATCTTTTTCTTCACCAAAGGAAAGCCTAGTTGTATTCCCCTTACTCTTACACTTTCAGTGTGTCAAAGCCTCAGTACCATCGTGTGTTTCTTTGTTTCCTTCTTAAATGATCAGCAAAACCAAATGTCTGTTACATGTACTGCTGAATTGCATCTCCGAAGTACAGCGTGTAGATGTTATGATTCATGCAGGCATTAACTGTTTGTAGGAAGAACTATTGTTACTGTTGTTTGTAGCTTTTTGTCACAGACCAAAAGACAAGACAGGCATTTTATTTTTACTGCACTCACACAAGCAGTTAATCAGCTGGCTCAATAGCTAGGAGTGCCCCATTGCTTCCCGTCGAGCTTCTCCTCAGGATACACTCATAGGAGTCCTGCTCTTCTGAAGAGAGGCATGGCATTCCCTGCGTCTCTCCGCAGGATAACAACTGCCAGCAGAGTACGTAGCGCTGATGGTTGCCTGCGAGGAAGCTTCGTGGCTTGGTTTATGCAGACATGCAATTGCTGAGATTTGCAATTGACAGGCAAACATGGTGATAGAGCCTGAGCAGAGAAAGGGAAATAGCACAACTATTTGGGTGGTGTGCATCAATTGGATTATAATTCAAACTCTGGTTATGGGAACTGATGGCAGAAGTGTTCCACCTCCATCAATGAAGTTCCAGTGGAAAAATACTGACAGTGTGGGAAGGTGTGATGTGATGCTCAGGTGTCTGTGACAGGCTATTTACCGAGACAGGGAGTTGGGGCTGCATTCAAAGCTTCCCAGAGCCTATGGACTTCTACCAGATGTACTCCCTAGACTGAGCTAATAGCTGTAACTGCGTCCTATTGCTGATAAATTGATAAATTTAATTCATGCTGCCCAGGAACATCAGAGACTTCAGATGTCCTCAGCTACCCATACAAACTGTATTAAAACTCTTAGTTCCAGAGCATTAAAGAAAAGCATCTGAAATCTAAAAACTAAAAGAGAATCTCCTGTTCGTTATGTACTTTTCTTTAAACATGCTGTATTGGAGAAAAATTTAGTCTGACTTCAATCAAATGTCTTGGCAAGTACTTGTAAGACATGAAATACACATTTATTGGTTAAAAACATTAAAATAAATACAGTATTTTCTGTATTGTTTAGAGTATTGTAGTATTTTACATTCTGACATAAATAATCAAAATAATTTTAGATTATGCAGTGGCAAGTGGCTTAGTCTACATCCAGAGACAACATACTCAGAGGATTTTTAGGATATGAGAGAAATTATTCTGCAAAGAAATCAGAAGGGACTGAAAATGACTTTGAAACATGAGCCAGTCTGTAGCCTGGTTCAAGGCAACTGGGAAGGCAGCTTAATCGCCGAGCTCAGCACTCCCCTGAACAGTGGGATCCGCAGATGGTGAAGCTGCAGCGCATCCCCTTCTATTGCACCTGTACTGAACGGGGGAGGAAGAGCTAGTGAGAGGAAAGAGATGTTGCCTCTATGTTTGACCTGTTCTTCATCTCCGGAAGAACATTTTAGAGAAGAAATGATAGTCCCAGAATAGGATGCACTTCTTAAAATAGAGCAAGAATGTGAAAGTCACAAATGTGCATAGCTTCACTGGAGGACATTTCACTGTTTCTTGGCCTGGCCCCAACCCTGTCACATTACTGAAAAATATCTAAATATCTGCAGTTCTCCTTTAAATGTGTAATATAAACAGGAATCATTTTGGGGATTTAGAGGAGATTTGGTACACTTCAAATTCATGAATGAAGTCAGGTGTCAACTGGCATTTGTGTCTCCTGAAAATCTTCCTTCAGTCTTTGCCATCCGTACCCTTTTTCCACTGCCTGGAGACCTGCTGCTGCTCTTATCTCTTTGCATGCCTGTGCTGTGTCTGATAAAGAGTTCTGCTGTGTGAAATGCAGATTAGCTCACTGCCTGTATTAATAGCCATCAGTGGCAACTACAGCCTAAAATAATCTTTCCCAGGAGAATCAACTAGGGAAAATAATTCTATACACGTCACATTAGCATCCTCCATTAAATAGAAGATATACTGAAATATAGACTATTGCTTCCTACATTAAATTATTACAAATTCAAAAATGACATAGGATAGCCAGATATACGTTCAAAAGGAACAAAATAAACACTCCTGAATAAAAGGAACAGAAAAAAAAAATCTAGTGTTACATTTCCACAGCCACTGTGCCAACAGAAGTGTAGGAATTAATAACTGAGGTTGGAATAAAGTCCTCCAAAGCAGCTGTTTGGTTGCTATGAGCTACAACGCTTTTCTGCACCATACAGTTTGTGCCATACAAGAAGTAGTGCCATCACAGAAGAACGCACTCTTCAGAGGTTTCTCTATCTGGAAAAAAAATAACTAAGAAAAACTAAAATCTTTCAATTTTTATTTATTTTTTTTTTACATCTCTTAGTTAAGGCTAATTACAATTTCCATATAAAGTCACTTCTTCAGTAGGGGGACAATGGGTAAATAGGCATAACTTTTGCTAGCAGGTGGCAAACTTAAATTTAACCTACTGCCAATTCTGGGAGACCCAGATAGGAAAACGAGGGCACAGAATCTGTAAGAGGTCAAGAAGAGGGGATGTAGGTAGTCCATTTGCTCTGCACAGCCACAGACTAAGAGTCTGTACGTCTTCTAGAGTTATTTCAGAGTTAAAATAGTTTAGCAATTAAGAGTTCTGTCTTAGATGCCAAAGAGAAAGAGGCTCATTTTGTCTCTATCCCCGACTTCCTTAACACTCTTGAGCAAGTCTTGGTTTGTAGCCATTAACATCCTTTTTATATATATATACAGAGGTAGAGCTTCACTTTTCACAAAAAGGGCAAGCAACTTTACACAAATCACATCAAGTTGTGCAGGAAGCTGGATCTTGATAAAATTTACTATCTCTTTGATAGGCCCATTATTTTTTATATGACTTGCTGGAAAACTGTAGCAGAGAAGTCAAGGCAGAAGAACCACACATTTAACACCCTTTAAAGACGAAGTTGATCTGTGGGAAGCCAGAATTGTGTCTCTGCTGTATCTTACCCTAGAGTTAAAAATGCCTTCGGGTCCTGAGTACCCATCTAGGATCATGCACAGATGAAGATACTTCTCCAAATTGCTCCTTCTGTGGAAGGTTCTGCACAAATAAATCTGAATTGTAATCCTAAACTGAACACAGGAAGAACTTAATAGCTAGAGACCACAGCGCTCCTGTTGCTTTTGCTTTGGTTTTAGGCTGCATCATTACACTATGCAAACATTTCTGGTCACCATCAAAACACTTCACTGCAAAGATGGTATAATTCACAGCAGTTTGGTATCCCCAGGAAGCCATAGCAGCTGGGAAACCATTACTTCCCTTAACTAGGGAAAAACATGACCTCGCAAAGCAAGCCAATTAGTACACGTATATTTTCATCTCAGCATGTTTAATAAAGCAGCATCTATTAAACCAAATATACCTCCTCTTCCCCATCAACCTATTAACAAAAGACTGTCCCTAACTACTTCTGTTATAGTAATTATGCTTTAGATGAAAGCAACAAGAGATACTTTAGGAGAGGCACAAGTGAATGAACTTATAACTATCCAAACAGGATCTGAATCCTTCAGAATAGCTATAGTGATGTTCAATATGGTTTTCCACATCTGGTAATTTCAATAAAAGTATGTGTATTTTAATAAATACATGAAGGTGAAACATTATCTTCATTAAAAAGCTGAAATTTTGAAGTAGGTAAAAATGATAAATGAAAAATAAACAGGTATTTTGAAGCAAGTAAATTTTTTTTCTTCTATGTCTCAAGAAATGATGAAGTACACTACACCTTAATCTACTATTGATTTGCTAGGTGAAGCAAAACCTGGTTCAGGAAATCTGATGCTTTCTGAACTGCATGCTTCTAGGAATGCACGAACTGCAGGACTCTTAGAATCCTACAGTATCTGAGAAGTGGAATATTAGCGTATTTATGTCATCATCCTTATTTTCTATTGCGTTAACTTGTCTATTTCAAAGACATCAGTGAAGAATGAATGGCAACGTTTGAAGGCTTATAAAACAGCTTCTAAACTTAAAAGACTTCTTTAAGAGGACTTGCAGTTATGTGCAGATAGGTGGCAGGGGATGTCCTCAGAATGTGGCACTTGACAAATGAGAATAAAAGGAAGATAGGAAAGGGAGCAGAGACTGGCAAAGCAAAAGGAAAATGCTGTGAAAGGATCAGCAGCCAGACAAAGGATAGTGACAGATACTGATGAGAAAACCCACCCATGCAGCATAGACAAGAATGTCACCGTTAAGGAACACGCTGTTGAAACTAATGACAGGAGGCCTAGGAGATGAATTTTACAGTGTGTCAGGTGATCTAAGACTATGCCAAGGTATTCTTCTGTTCTCATCCTGAGGCTTACACTTGCAAAGCCCAGAGGTAAGATCACTCTAAGTTGTCCTAAATTATCATTTATACGCTGCAGTATCTTTAGAACACCTGCCCACTAGCTGTTCAGTGGAGTAAAGCCATGACACACTGCGCATTTCCAAGACTAAAAATTAACATCTATGCCAGATTTTTGACTAATCTCCCTCTGGGATGTCAGCGCTGTATTTGGGGCTGGCGGGCGCAAGCTGTTGAAGTGGTAACTCCAAACACACAGAGGCAGTGGTGGTTCTGGTGTGCAGCACTGCTGCACAAGTCCTGCAGGCATAGTTAAAGTGATAGAAAACTATAAAAATGCCACAGTACAGAAATTATACTGGCTCTTGGAGACCAGCTAGAATGCTCTGTGCTCTTATCTCGTAATCAGACATTAGGGGTCCGACAGTAGCATCAGGCTCATGCTTTGCCATTAGACCACAGCCCTGTTCACATGGGGCATGCTGCACAGAGCTGTAGTGTCTGTCCAACGTGTGTAGCCCATGTGTCAATTCACTTATGGGCCAGAGTTTCTTAGACCTTATGATGGCAGATTAATGGGCAGGAAGATACAGGCTATATAAGCAGAAATGTAACAAAAGCACAGTAAACACAACTTGGATTGACCTAGAACAAACTAGGAATCTGGTAAAGCATTTTTATCCTAGACAGTTCAAGGACAGCAATATTACTATTTTGTATTGTTAGCTTTTCCAGCATCTATTACTTACATTATTGTTACAACTACTCAGCACAGTTATATAGGATTTCCTGTCTACTGCTTACTGTTGCCCGTTTTCATTCCCAGCAGGTTACCATCTGATCTTCCCTACTCTAAGAAATTGATTTCTTTCCACAAAACAAAACGTGAAGGTCTCCTTTGACTCAGAGCATTTGGATCACAAGAGTGGCCATTGCTCTGGCTGTGTAAAGCAACCTTGAGACTGCTGCTTCATGTCTGCATAGAGAGGAAACGT
The DNA here is from genome assembly GCF_964211825.1 of Aythya ferina. Lineage (NCBI taxonomy): Eukaryota > Metazoa > Chordata > Aves > Anseriformes > Anatidae > Aythya > Aythya ferina. The sequence goes on along the minus strand of NC_140307.1, from coordinate 16,378,639 downwards.
TATTTAAAGTTTTCTACAGGAGAAAACTTAATTAGGCAGATGGAGTTGGGAACAAATCAGTCATCTTTCAGGCTCATAGACCTGGAATGATCAATTGCTACAGAAATTCCTATTTCTAGATATAATAAGGGAAACTTGGTTTCTTTGTTTTTCAAGTGCCAAATTCTGCAATACATACTCGTAAAGAGCTTCTACTTGATGGGATGCTTTAGAAAGCTTCAGGCCAATCTGCAGGAGCGGAAACTAAAGGCATCCCAGTGGCTGCTTCCTCCATTCTTAGCCAGTTCTGATCATACCACTTATTCTGGATTCTCTCTGGGAAGTGTCTCCTCTGTGAGAAAAACAACTCGTATTGATCATCATGTTGAGTGACATTAGTTGGTTAATCATCGGAATATGTTAAGGAGGAAAATGTTCACAATTTGCATGTGGAAAAATTGAGTCATAGAGGATCTCCTTTCAGAAGCTGTTGGAAATCTTGGTCTGTAGCTCCCTGTCTGACCCTGCTTTATTGTATTTTCTTAAACAGATTTTTATATACCCATATTATATACCCAATATATATTCCTAATTTATTTCAATGGAACATATTGAGCCGAAACATAAGACCAAAACACCTCAAAATATACTGACAGCCACCTATTATCCAGGGAAAATAGCCACAAAAACATCTTAATACACCGTTGTTAGCAATTAACAGTCTGATATGATCTTTCTTGCGTCTGAAAGAACGTAAATAAAGTTTGACATGAACAGATAAAATGCTTGATGGTCAAAAAGGAATGTCAGAATCTTTCTCCTGAATTGAAAGAATTCCACTGAATTAAGTGTTTCTTAGTTTGTAAAAATTTTAGATTACATGCTATCTGCTTAGTACCTCTTGCCTACTGCAAGGTGAGAAAACCACCCAAAATCGGAAGCATCCATGAGTTAAAATAAAGAAAACATCTTTCTGTATTAACAGCTATACCAGTTATGGTTTTACAATTCCTAGTATAATGTGACTCAATCTGCTTTTGGCCCTCATGTGATAAACATGTATCCAAAAATCTGGCATCTGTCCATTTTAATGAAAGTAAGGTTTCATAGATGGTCATTTAAAAACAAAAAACTTGTTATCTCCTTTAAACCACAATGGTAAAAAGAACATGAGCCCATTTCATAGCAGTTGACAGAGAATTCAGACCACATCTGCTGCAGGGGTTTCCTACTAGTAAGACACAACCAGTCCAGACTTACCAGCAGCCTACACGCTACGAGTGAGAACCCCACATACAGTGCAGGGAGTGACCCGGCTGGACGCAATTCTCCTCTACTTGACAAGCATGCTTTAACAAACAGACCTAAGGAATCAAAGCAATGACAGCAAAATCATAGTAGGGAAGAAAATGTGCACATTAGGATGAGCCAGTGTTGTACACAAGGGAGAGAGGGTGCATGAGGAAATCAAGATGTAGTTTGTTGGTTTTTTTGTTTGTTTTGTTTTTAAAACAGGGTTTGTAGAATTAGCCTTTGATTCTCAGGGGTCTGTTGTCTATGCATTTGCCTTAGGGCACCACTATTTCTATATGCTTATCAAATCCTGTACCTGCAAGATTTTAAAAGTTTTAGTATTATATTATGGTCATTCTTAAACAGTGTTTTCTCATTCTTCAGCTGTGTTTTCAGACCTTGACTGAAATTCATCCAAACAGCTGAGCCCAAAATCTACTCAGGAACAGGAGAAATCAAAGCACACAGTAATTTCCTTCAAATGTCTCCTCGGCTTCACAGGAACTCTAACATTCCAAAAAACTACAACCAGCAGCACGTTCTTTACAATACGTATAGGAAGTGTCCTTAAGCTATTTCTATTGCATTGCTTTTTTCCACATGCATAACTTTGTTTTAAGCTATGTTGGTAATGTGCATTGAACCATGCCTGGAGGCTTTCTAGTAAGATGATCCTCCATAGCATTATTGCAGAGGTGAAAGAAATCCTGATTCATCTATTGGTTCAGGGGCCTAAAGTCCTCCCTGGAGTGTCACAAAAGGAACGTGATGTGCCAAGAGCAGGGTTTTGCTTTTGGATCACTGATTGAGCTGATGGATGTGAAAACTCATGCAGCTAGCTAGTAAGCTACTGGCTACACTTCTAAGGAGTGAATAAATTATTCTAAGCTTAGTAGTAATTTATGCTTACAAAATGAGTAAGGGTACCATCTGTTCAAGAACAGCAGTATAAAGTTCTCTGATGCTAAATTGCTCACTTCTGACATAGCTGTATCACTGGTGAATGCTCCACAGACCAAAATGACGTGGAAGCAGAAATGCACCTTTCAGAACAAGGGCAGGAAATCACCTAGGCCTATAGGCAAGGTAACGTCATGAATACTTTTGGAGTAATATGTGGGGGGAAATTTGAACTCTTAATGGGGAAAGAAACGAGAAGGAAAAATTTTACCGGCATCATTTGGGAGTTTTAAATTTCAGATCACCTCACCTCTTCTCCAGAACAAACTTAAACCTAGAAAAAGTAAGGTGTCTCACACCAGGAAACACAGGCACTCTCTGTTCTCAACTTCTTTCTTTTCCATGTTTCTAATAAAAGACACGACTAACTTCTGAGGACTGAAGTTCTCCTTCATCTCTCCAGAGACCATATAGTCAGACCTTCAAAGTCATTTTAAATAAGGTACAGAAATGGACATAACATGTATACTGATGCTCAAAATTCACAACAGAATCCAACTTTACACGTTATATATATATTTTATATCTTATCCATTGTATTATCTAAAAAGAATTAATTTGTGCCTCCTTCTAGAGAAACTGTGATCATGCCCTATACTCCATAAACATTTTAAACTAATTCTTATTGGAGAAGATAAAACTTAAGTTTAAACTACATTTTATCCTACTGGACAAAGGAAATTATTAGTATAATACTTGAGAAGAATGAGCTGAAGTAGATTTGGTAAAGAGCTATCTCATATTTATTTCTCTCCTTCCTCATGTGAAGGGTAGAACTACATCTTCTTCTTCCTTGTGCTGGCAGTTCACTGAGTCAGAGGAAATTAATTGAGTCTATTATGTTTTACTATTCATACTACAAAGTACTTAGACATAATATTTGCAGTGGTTGGTCAAACACAGAACAGTAAGATTTTCCATATTCTAAGAAATGCATGATTCAGCTACAAAGTAAATCCCATAAAACAGAATACAAAGACAGCGATACCGGGTCAATGGCAGTAAGCACTAGCACTTCAGTTGCTTGCTTTTTGTTTTTTTTTTGGTGGTGTTTTTTTGTTGTTTGTTTTTTTTTTTTTTTTTGGTAGGTGGATAGTACAGCAAAATAAAGTTTCAATAATTAACTTGCAGGATATAAATAAGTCTTTCCAAGTGTTCCATAGCACCATCTCCTAGATGCAAAAGCCAGCATTGGAACAGGCACAAAATGTTTATTAAAAAGTAAATGTGTTAATGAAGTCCCATCTCTTCAGCTGGCTGATGAACCGAAAATAAGGACTTTAGAAGTTTTCACTTGAACAGCCAGATATTTTTAATCATTAGTAGTAGTAGCATTATAATGGAAAAGGAAGCAGTGCTGACAAGAGAGAAGGCAATGTAGTCACATCAGGAAGTGTAAGGAAATGATCTTTGTAGTGGTGGTACTGATTATACACAAGAAAAAAAATTGCATTCACCAAGGTCAGAGGAAATGTTATGGAAATCAGACATGACTTAATTAGAATTTGTAAAAGAAGTTTATGTACATGGATGTGATACTGAAAGAATATGCTACATTTAAGAAGGCACATAAAAAGAGAGATGTTATCTGCAGGCTGGAATAATAAGTGAAAAAGCATTGTCTACAGTGATTAAGGAAGGAAGCAACAGGAGTATGAGGAAAAATACAAAGACTGTTTTATAGATGTGTCAAAAGGATATTTGTGTTTTAGGAATATTAAGAGAACAACTAACAATTAGAGCAGAAGACAGTAAGCCTGGAATAGAAGTATTAATTCTCTGTCTAGAGCATGTAACTGAACTTGTGTTTGAGATTTACTGATGCTAAAGGCGTGGAGAAAAATAATAAAGAACATTGGACAGAGTTGTACAGAGTTCTACAGGAAAAGAAAGATTCCTTAGGACAACATCTTGAAGAAAAAAAAAAAAAAAAAAAAAAACACATTTAGGGAACAGAAATGGACAGAGCCATTAAAGAGTGACAGGAGAAGGAAAAATTTCAAGAAGAAAAACATGCTGGAAATGTCAAAGGTAGTCGAGAACAGAGCAATGGTTTTGATCTTTGACTACCAGAATGAGAAGTCTTAAAACAGAAAGCAGCTCTGCAGCAGTGAGAGTGCGGCTTGGTCTCAGAGATGAGAGGAACAGTGGGCTGGGGGGGGATATTTCTACCTCCTTAAGTTTTTATATACATCTTCAACGTGTACAATGTGATGCTGTGCTATCATCTAATTTCTTCCACAAAGTATGTATTAGCATTTTCCTATCCACACAAGTATTAAAAGAAATTTTTTAAAAAATCACTTTGTTAAATGAACAGGCACACAGTCATTTTAAGTTACTGTGATCTCTGCTTAATACATTGCATTTCTCAGTAGAGCATCCGTTCTCAGATAAGAGAAGAGGTCACCTTGATGTGTGTGTTAGAGTTTGAATAAGGATCAAAATGACCTATAAAAAGTTTTTTTACCCACTAGGTTAATGACAGCTGAACTTCCATCTTACCAATTCATTCAGATCAAAACCTTAATGGTAACGCTATGCATGATCTCATATCTTTCTCAGTTAAATCCATGTGCTCATTCCAGTATATAAATAATTAAATGCATTAAGATTATGTAAAATAATATATATATGTATGAGGCATAGAAAGTATATATTATATACTGCTAAATATCCTCATCACTCTAACAAAAATATAACTGTGAAACAAAATATAAACTGATGTTAAGTGGTTTGGCAGATTAAATTAGGTATATTTATCTGAAATGCTACTTTTAACCTGAATTTTCCATGCATACTTCCCTTTTTTAGATAGCAGATGAGTATTCTGTATTAAGAATTATGTTTTATGTTTTTTTTTTCCTTTTTTTTTTTTTTTCCTACAGGATGTAGACCAGACTCTTGAAGATTATCTCTGTAAAAGAATAGTTGAAGCAGTGCAGTTCAGAACACAGATGATGTCTCTGCAGAAGCTGGATAAGATTATGAAGAAACTTCACCTACAGTAAGTGATATATTTAATATTCCACATGCTTTTTGAATATTCAACTACATAATACCAGATCAATTGTTTAATAGCATCATTGCATAGGGTTCTCAGAAACTCAGTTTGCCAAGCTACTTTTGCGCCTCCTGTGCTGCAGAGGTACTGGTGGGATAGAGGTGCAGGAACACTTTGGCACTTTTAGATGAAGATGAGATGGAAATTCTTATCAGGGATAAGAAAACCTCTCCTGCAGTTTTGCAGCTCTTGAACTGTTCATCTCTGTAGGGTTTTATCCTCACTAGTCTTGCAAATAGATAGCTCTCAAAAAACTAGTGAAGCTAGACTATAGAGATGTTAAAAGGACATCTACGTGTATGTAAAAAGAATTGCTACTTCTGTCTTTTATCACACATTACGGTTAAAGATAACTTGAGAAATTAATTCTTAACTTTCTATAATGAAGCTACCTAAAATTATTGCAACAGGAAGTAATCATCAAAAGTAAAGTTCTCTTCTGTATTTCAGTATGCCTGGCTTTTCCATCCGCAACTTTTGCACCATTGCTCTTCTTAAACAGTTGCTGCAGTCATGCAAGTATGAGATTTTAAGCAGAAACAGTAAGTCTCATGAAATTTTAGAGGAAGGGGTTTGTTTTTAGACTCAGTTTCTGGTGGTTTCCAAAACTAAAATGCCTTTGAAGTTAATACTCTAATTGAAAGCTATGCAATCTTACATAACTAAGTCACTAAATTTCTATTCACATATTAAAAGTCTGGGAAACAAAGTTACAGCTCAGATGGTACATTTCCTAGAAACTGTACCCAAGATATTAATGCTTCCTACCAAAGCCATTTAAATAGGCCTCTGAGGTCAATCCCATTTAATTGATCTTGCTGTAATAACTTGGTTCTGTAGCATTCTAAACACATTCTCTCTACTTACTGGGATGCGTTTCTTGTGAAATACAATTATACAATCTGCCATTTATACTGCATTGTGCGTTGTTATATTACTGCGTTGTCTTATTATACTGTCCTTGAGATCTCCAATTAGAGATCAGTTAATTTTCTCCAGTCCTTTACACAGTAGGGCTTACAAGTACTGTAAAACTTGGCTGCGATAAGTAAGATTCAACCTTTGGGATCAGTGCCAAAAGGTGGCAGCGAGCTGATGTACCACTGCACCATACTGCAGCAATTTTCTATGTCTAACCCACAGAACCATGTATGCACTCTGAATGAATAAATAGCATCCCAACTTAGCATTTACAGAAATGCTGCTAGGTTTCCTAGCAAAGCTGACCTGATGGACCCCATGGATTTCAGTTAAACAAAGCTCTAGCAATTATGTTTTGTTAAAAGGTCAAGGAGGGAATAACTTTAACTTTCCGGAATGGGAAAGATCGGTGCTGTACCCTACTGCCATGGCAGAGCAGATCTGTTCATCATCATGTTGAGGCACAAAGTTAGAAAGGAATCACCAAAACAGAGGACTAATGCTTCTGCTTGAGAGGGCAAACAGAGGCTACTATGCCAAGATATTGCACAAAGGACATAATTCTCCAAAAGGCTCAGAACAACTATGCCTAGTGAATAAACAGTAAGATTGAGTTTGTAAGAATTTTTTTTCCAAAAAATAATCTTTCTTCAGAGCTTTCTACAGCTGTTCTGAATAACCTAGAACTCGTACAACAAATAAATAACTCAAGTTGAGCTTGAGTAATAAATGGAGTCTGTTATTACAAGTAATGTGGGAAGCAGAAGGGTACAGGGAGCCAAATCGTCTCTGGGTTATGCAATAGAAAGAACAGACAGACATTTTACCTCTGATCAGCTCCTCCATCTGAGTGAAACATAGATCAGGACAAAAACGTATACTTTTAACATCGTCTGAATTACACAAGTCCTGAAGCAATTCCAGGCCCTTCCCAAATAAATAAACATCTGTTTTTCTATTTTAATTCATTGTAAAATATTTAAATGTTTGCATGAGGATCTTGCCTGTTTTGGGGCAGTATGCAGACTTTACTCCCAAGAATTGCCAAGAGAACTAACTAAAATTTCTCCTGAAGGTATTATTCCTGGTGCTACAGAAATTACATTGATCATGTAAGGTGCTAAGTACCTTAAGTAAGCATCAAGTATTTAATAATGTCCATGATAAACACAAACTTGTACTCTTTTTAACATAATATACTAACACATTCTACTCATATTTTGGGGTGAAAAAATGCACAAAATGTAATGTGAAGACAGCCTTTATTTATCTGTCCATTTACAGAATTTTAAATGTTTCCATCAAATTCCCAAACAGATTATATATTGCAGATAAATTACTCTCCCTTAAAATGTTCTGTATCTTTGGCACCGGCTAAGGCTTCCCTTAGCAATTCTTTATGAACCACTACACCTACATGTTAGTATATTACCTGTCTGTGTACATATAAACTAAAATCCAAATTATTTTTTCGTTCAGTTTATGTAAAAAGAGAAGTGAAACAGTAACAGTTTATTAACTTTTTCTTGACGTACAAGGTACATTTTATACCACCTTAAATTCTAAATCCTATTAAATTCTTAAATTCTAAAATTTTTTTCTTAAAGAAAAAGATCACGACCTCTAATTATCACCTTAGAAGTGTGTTCAGTTCCTGTATGTAAAACCAGACAGACTTTGTTCTGTTACTTATACTTGGGACACGAACAGACTTCTTCATGCTTGTGCCAGCAGGAAGAACTTTTTTTAATTTCTGAAAAAAGTGTCTGCAGAAATTCAGAGTGCCAGGCTGGCTTAATTTATATGCTAATATATGATGATTTCATTTAAGTACTGCACTCTGAGGTCCCAGGTGCTAAATAAAACAGAACATCAAAATTTTGGTTCTGCAAAATTACTTTTCCTTTTTTTAAAAAATAAAAAAAAATTAAAAAAAAAAAAAAAAAAAAAAACAGAAAAAGTAACAAAACATTTCAGATAATAGGTGAAAATGAGGATGATAGTTACCCACTCCAGTATCTGTACAGTGTCGTGAAGATGAAGAACCCCTAGTGTTTTCATCACCATATGCTTTCATCCATTTCATTAGCTGCAGCATGGAGAACAAAATCAATAGACTCTACAGTATCTAAGGGTTTAGGACTTCAGCAAAGAAAACATTAAATTCGGAAAAGTCAAGTAAGACCCCCTACAAAAAAAAAATTAAAAAATCTGCAGATACGTGACAATTCCTAAGAACAGTTTATCCTTATTCCACCGCTGGCCCTGGGTGATTAGACCTAACTTTCTCCAAGTTATTAGTGAAATTACTAGACTTCATTTGAATTTATACTAAGTATATGGCTCATTCGTGAAGTTCCCAATTGCAGGTTTTTCTTAATTTCACTGATTTTTTTTAAGATACGTTCCAGCAGGGACTCTGTCATAAAACATGTATCGCCAAGCAAGGGGCACGTAGGAACAAAGGAAACAAAAGTTAACTCAGAATACTGACACTGACTGCATCTACCAGCATACACGCTGGTGATGATAACCTACATTCTTCTTGTTAGGAAAAGCACTGTACAATTTGGCTTACATCCACTCTGAATACTAAAGTAATGTACATTTTAACTGTAAACAAATCCTGATCGATCTATTAAGCTCTCTGATTTCTACACTTGGATATTTAAGTTACACTACAGGAAAACAAATCTAGGAGAAAAGTGCACTTCCTCATTAAACTGCTATTTCCCAATACACTCGTCATTTAGAAAGCGCCTGGAAACTGTCAAGAATGTCCTGCTTTTATAGTGACAGCTATATTCTCTTGAAGAAGATCCATAAAAATATCACCAGCATAAAAACACTTAAGAGTACATACTTTGCAGTAATCTAGTCTCACTTGAACATGTCTAATCTTATAATGACAAAACTTTAATTTCAGACCAACATAATTGGAATTTTAAGTATATTTCAAATTCTTTAGGAATCCCATTTAGCTAGCTAGTAACACTTACTACAGTTTACAGCCTGCTTCATTGCCACTTTTCAAGATGCCACAGTATCTTTCTTATGCTATCATGGACTCCACTTCCCTGTAGTCCAGTATACAGTTTGGTCTGCACCAGAGACCACCAGTTCTATTTTTCCTAGGGCAATTTGTACAATCTACCCATTACCATTGGTTTTATAACAACTAGGTTTCCTGAAAAACATACACAGACACAATTATATATAAAAGGATACTTAAAGCCAATACATAATTGAACTTAAATGAAATTTTAAAATAATTAGCCTGTTTATTACTTTCCAGAAATCAATTATTTCATAAATAGTGCTAGAGGCATGGATTTGAATTTTAGTTGAAAAGGACAGATGTGAAATAACACAGAAGGACCTTAGAAATGAACTGAATTAAGAAAAAAAACTCCTCTATGTCATGTGAGAGTCAGTAAGTAAATACGTGCCTATATACCTTATGTGAAGGAAAATATATTAAACTATAAGAAATCAAATACATGTAATTCTCTTCTATCAGTTCTAAGTAGCATATCATCAGTTGCTTTGTAGCCTATTACAATTATTATGAAATGTCTCAAAATCCACTTAAAAATGTCCCTATTTGCCTCTACTCCAAATTACTGTAGTCATTGCAGATTTTATGCAGCTAGGCAAAGATAATTCAGTTTTGATCAGTTTGACGCCAAACCATAATGACACAAGCTATCTATTCTTACTTATTTTTATTTCCCTTTTCTGCTCTAACTGCAGCCCCAAAACATCACCGTAATCTATGAAGCAGCAACCATTTCACAGGTCTGCACGGAAGGACTAGAGCATCTTATTAAAAATAAATGTTAGTGCTTCAGCAATGAAAAAGCCCAATCCTGCAAATCCCTAACTGTATGAATAGTGTCACCTTTACAATACAACCAGTAAAACTGAAGGCTCTAAAATTGCTCAAGGGGTTGAGGATTAGCTACCTACCTACGGCCTAAAGTCTTAAACCCAGTGTTTTCTAATCTAGAAAGATTATCTTTGCATTCCAAACCACAATTATGGCAACTATTTAAAAAAATAAATAAATAAACCAGCCGCTGCTCTGCATAAATAATGCCTACATGTCACTGGCTACAGACAATAAATGAAACACTGGCAAAAATCCACTACATTATACCCCAAACTGCTCCTGTTTACACTTGATGCAGCATAAAAATAAGTGTTGATGTCTTATCACTGTTGTGCAGGTCTGCAAATCTGCATCGCACTTGATTATACTGCACAACAAATGAGAATGCTCTTTCCAGTTCTTGGCCAGCGTGATTTAGTACAACTGTACTATTGCAAAACTGCAGCATATCTTGTTTGCTCAGGACGAGACAGATCTAACAGATTTTTTCCTGTACTTTTTCACCTTTAAGCTCAAGTGAATTTAAGCCCTTTCCTGAAATTTGTTTATCACTGATGTGATGCAGAGGAATTAGCTGATTATCTCAGTAAAGGCACTTTTTAGCATGACTGCTATTTTTTGCAACTGTGAGGAGTGCTGAGGTTTGGGTAGTTAGGAAACAGGCTTACAGCAACTGACTAGAGAGTCAAAAAGGGAGCATATGGGTAAGAAATGAAGCATATCAGGAATGAGCAAAACAGATAGCTATATATCTCTAAAACATACTTCAAACAGATCAACTAAGAAATGAACACTTTGGAATTAGGAAACAAGGGTGACTAATGAGAAAATTATAGGACACACTACATGATAAATACAAGGCAATAAGCAGCAGTACAGAGCATCGATGTGCAAACCACATGAAAAGGATATATTCCAGCAGGCACAGCAGCACACGTTGCAGGCACCTAACACCTCTCTTACTGTGAAATCAAAGTGTGCACTGAGGCAATTCATAATTAGCAGTGTCTTCTAAATGAAAATGCAGTAAATGAATGAGTCACAGGAGTGGGAAGAGAACTATGGTCACTCGTGTCCACTTTCAAAGGCTAAGGACAACCAAATGTTCCCATTCAAAGCAGTAGGAGCCGTTTCTTTAGGGTAAAGGGAGAGGCAAAACCACATTGGAGATCTCACAACCCTCTTCTGGCTTCTCTGAAATAATGAGAGGGCTCCTTGCACTTGGAGCCAGCACCCACAGTAGCATTTTAGCCCTTCCTACAAGGAGCAGGCCCGGGGCCTCTCCCTTTTCCAAGTACCACTCACCCAGACAGGGTTTCATGTCAGTGTTCCTAAACCACCTGTGCTGTACCGTTTATTGTCACCGTCCTTGACAGCACTTCTCCCACAGCTGGCAGACTACAAGAAGAGTCTTGCCTAAAGATGGTGGCAGTGAAATTGGATTACAGGACTGGGTGAAAAGCTGTCAGATTTTTCTGCTGTTTTCTAGCCACAGCGTCTGACAGACAGAGGTTTTTAGAAATCATTACTGGCCCTGGCCCTGCCTCCTCCTGAAGCTAGCAGCCAGCCCCAGCCAGCTCTGTCCTTAACACAACTGCATGTCTTTGCTGCAGAGATAAATGAAGGATGACATGTTTCACGTCAGGCTATATCTGGTCCTGTGACACTGCACAAGAATTCATTAGGAAGACTGAACATGAGAATTCATTAGAAAGCCTGAAAAGTAAACACTTTTCTTCTTAAATAATTATTGTTTTAATATAAAATCCGAAGCCCCCACGCTCATAACCCAGAGCAGGCATGATTTCCCCAACTCAAATAACTGGAGCTATACCTGGAGTGCAGCTGGTTTGAGCCCAGATGAAGAGCATCCCTCTTCCATGCATCCACATAAGCAGAAGGTATCTGCTTGTTCACTTTAGCCATGTATCCTTCAGAGGACATATTGTTGTGTTTGTCTGGATATCATTTGATAAATATCTATCAGATGATTATCAAAATTCATGTATATCTCCTTACGGTATTTGATTGAAGTTTCTTCCCAGGTAGCAAGTCCTAATTATTCTTCGGATGATCATGGGATGCGGTTTCTTAGAACAGTCACTGATAGAAATCATGGTAGTATTCCAGACGTACTTGTTGGTTGCAGTTACTGGGCTGTGCTTCCTCTCCTTTTTTATGAAGAACAAATAGAAGTTTGTTCTGTTTTAAATCAGAGAGAGTTGGAAGCAGCATAATAAGATATGACAGGTTACAGCATAAGTCAACTCTTGAGAATTCCTTTATTTCCCAAGCCAAACTTGAAGATACCACAAATTTAAATCCTCTGTGCCAGTCATAAAATTTTAATTAGCTAAACTAAAATTACTGGCACTGTTTACCACTTCTTATGTATTTCTTAAACTGCTAGATTTGCTATCACTAAAATAGCTTGCAGATTGCAAAAGGCTGTCACCAGTACATTAATACCGCCACTTCAGCATACACGTGAGCATTCTATAAAGCCTGATTATAATTAATCAGTAATCTAGTCTCTTGTTTCTGGCTGCCAAATGATAAATTAACAACTAGCTACAATCATGGATGGAATATTAATTTATACAATGCCCTGGGGTACTTCTGTATGTCGTACAAGATGCCTCACGAACGGATCTGATTCAAAGCTTTAGTAGAACTACGAAACAAAACAAGCCAGATCTAGTCGGGATCAGCTGCAGCTATATTAAAACCAGGTACCCACATCAGCAATTTTAGGAAGCAGCACTGAGATACATAAGAACTTAAATTTAGACATCTTGTGGAAGAATGAATTCCTCTTTTAAATGCACAAAAATAAGCTTGTATGTGTGTGTGTAGAGGTGGTATGATCTGGAGGCTTGTGAAAACCATTTTGACTTTGAAGGTTGAATTATGCTCTCTGAGCATGCCACTGTATGTGTGTTGTGTAATAGGGATATTTGCCAGTTCTGGAAGGGAAGTTATTTTTTTCTAGTTGCTCTGCAGTACCTACTGAAGCATCTCACTACTCAAGTGAGGACAGCAGATGGATACAGAGGTTCTGCCTCCAGCCTTGCCTGTTTCTCTATTCCATATATGCTGCAGGCTTCATCTTGCAGCATCTCTCAGCTTTCTAGTGCATGAAAACAACCTTTGCACAGGTGCAGAAATGATATTCAACTGTCCTCCTCTTCCACAGTTTTCTTTCTCATTTCTCTGCATTTTTCTGGCTTTTGAATGTCAGACAAGACAGAGAAAGTATTATTTTTTAATATAGGAGGAAGCTTCATAAAATATTAATAACCTCGTGGCACTTGGCAGTAGCAAAATATGCTTAAGATGCATTATATTGCAAAATTACAGTATAACAGAATACATATTTCTGATTCAGTAGCACTGAAAGCATAATAAAGCTTGGAAGGGGAAATTCTGTCCTTTATCAGTTTTTCATAGTACAAAGAAAGCTGGATACAACATGAGCTCTTGGTTAGACCATAGGGAACTGCAGCCTCTTTACAAAATGCTAGTCTGTATTTTGGTAGCTCACAGCATCCCAGCACAGAATGATCGAGGCATCTGGCCATTTGACTACAAGCTGATAGAGTTTTGAGCCTATCAACAGTCCAGAATGGCTTTCACAGCACTAGAAATACAGCATAGGAGAATGTTTGCCAAGAATAATAGGATGAAAACCACTGAGAAAGAAATGGGGTTATTTTCAAATTTCTAAAAGGGTATTACTAATTATTGTAAAGCTTTCTCTCACAGGAATTCTTAGAACGCTTTCTTATTCTGAAATCAATCACTGCAGCATACATAAAATAATTTCAAGCTTTAATTATAAAAGAATAGGCAATCTACTTTGAAAACAGCATAAAGATGCAGCTAACTCAGACATTTCAAGCAGGACTCACATTTTAATTTCACCTTCTGTTCTTGCACTTTAATGTTTTAAGCATCCTGCTTTACGAGAAGGGTATCGCCTATTGCATGCCAAGTCTGAGAGCTCCTGTTCTCCTCGGACCTGCCGCTTCTGTCTGTGGCACACTCGGGTACGGCAGAGCTGAGCAGATGAGAAGCCAGCGATGACTGGGGACAGGGGCCAGCAGCTACCAGCACTGCCTGCTGGACCTAGACAACTGAGCAATCTTGCCCAGAAGGGAAGGGGCAGAATCATCTGACAGTTTACACCTCGACTACTACGCAGAATGAAGTACTTGCATATTGCAATGTACTGTACAGAGCTGCTTCAGAAATACAAATAGCTTCTTTGTACAGGGTGTGTGACCTCATAAGCTACTGCAAACCATTGACAGTCACTTAGGTATCATGAGGCGTTGACGAAAAACCCAGTCACACCTGTATTGACAATGCCTGCCAAGGCCTGGGGTCTCATCAGGCACACAGTGCGCAAGTCTGGCTTCTTCATTACAAGTGGCAAGGTTTTTGGAAGGAAGCATTGGATATCTGCTTCAGAGCTCCAGCTGATGTCCCTCAGGAAGGCTGATCCCCGAATTTATCAGCAGAGGGCACAAAAAAGCAGCACTCTTCTTCAAATGTGCATAAAGGGAAGGGGCAGCTCCCCACCTCGCTCCTCAACAGCCACTGGGTTAGCATAATCTGTTCTATTTGAATAGAAACAAACAAGAAAACTGGGCCAATCATATATAAAGCATGTATCATTTTGGCTGAATAAACCCTAATAGTTCATTTGAGATAGAATTCATGATACTAATAACTGCGGGATGCTTCAAGCATTCAGATATTTGAAAACTTGAATGTCTGAAGATGAGGATTTATAAATTGCAAATGAAAGAACTAGTCCCTGGTGGTATCAAGCAAATGAACAGCGTGTTGGCAGATATTAAATCCTACTGCATAAATAATCTCCTTAAAGCTGCATCTGTGAAACCTAACTGCATTTACTTTGAATTTGCAAAAATATCTGTCCCTTATGCTCAATACAAAACAATTTAACTAAGCAAACAAAGGATGAGAAACAGGGTAAGCAAAATGCTGTTCGCTATTGGGTTGCTGGACACAGAGGACCTTCGTTAGAATTCACTTGATTTAGCGGTAAAGGAAAACAGCCCACCACCCTACTGCTTACAATGCAAATCTCAGCGTAATATGTTATGCAGATCATCCCCACCAACCACAGTGCTGAGTGATACCATCTTTTACCCCAAATTATGGTAGGTGGAGTTTTCATTTAGGATGTTAGTTTCTTTGAACGCTGGTTCTCTGTGGCTTAGTTTTTATGTCCTGCAGACAGATCCTCCAGCTTCCAGAAAAATACTAGCCACTTACACAAATGTTTAAATCTTCCATGTGAGTGGTAGACTCTGTACATTCAAGAGTCAGGATCTTTTATCTCTACCAGGAGTAGGTAATTAGTAAGGTGAAGAGTTAGAGAAAGCTTATTTTCAATTCTACTGAAGCACCTGGTTTGCAATGTTATTGTTAGCAAATGAGAGAAATTGTGTCAATCCAGACTGAGTTTGCTAAGACGTAAACTGGTTTTGCTATTGTATAACCAATGCAAAGAATGTCTTCTCACCAAGTGATGAGTACTCTATCCAAATTTCTACCCATGAAATTGCAATACTAAAGACAGGGATTCTTTTTAAGTTTTATTTTGGAGGATGGAGCTATGTTATACTGTAGTTTTTCTCATTTGATATCTTTACTGAACTTAAGATTTTCACTTTTTTTTTTTTTTTCTTTTCTGATGCTACATAGGGAACAAGCAACATTCATCTTTCAGTGATTAAGCCTAACTTCCAAAACATGCCACTGTTTCTCTTTGGGAAGCAGTGGAACCAAGTGGAAGGACAGAGGAACAACAGTTGGAACTCTCTAGATGCTGACATTTGTCTTTAGCTAGAAGGCGGGGTCAGATCCAAGAACCAGTTTTAAGAAAATCTTGAGGTTAGAGAGAGACAATTCATCGCTCAAGTGCTCTGCAAATTGTAGTGATTGCTACAGAAGACCACTCTGCTGCTTGGAAAATAATGAAATACCTTCATGAGTGGTTCAAAATGGAGAGTATGAAATAACATCAAGGGGTGAAGCACAATCTTGTGAAAGGATTGTTCATCTTTTGGGATATAAGAGAATGGTACCTTCAAATTTGATGCACATCCGGATAAAACAAAATATGCAATTAGCCAGCCATTAAATGATTCTTTAAAAATTGTGACTACCTAGACTGCCCACTCTAGCTTGAAAAAGGTTTTCAGTAAAGGTGGTGAGATCCCTTTCTAGAAATCCACAGGCAAAGTTCAAATTAAATCCTTGACTGAACAGACCTTCTGAGCTTCAAGTGTAAGTATTAACTCTGTTGTTTAAAAAGGCTCTACTTAAAGCCAGCAAGTCAGATGCCATTAGCTGCCTGGGCTCTGATGCACAAGTCATCTTATCCCATCAGATCCTAATGGCTTGTAAAGCAGAAGAGAGCCATGTGGATCTTGTCTACCTGGAGTTGTTGTTGAACATTTGAAAAAAAAACTAAGGTTCCTCAGAAAAAGTAGGGCAAAAAAGTGCTGTTTTCTCCTGATCTTGGATGGTTCTGGGAAGGAGAGGAAGGGACTGAATATTTATTAAAATCTCTGACTGTCTTTGCAAAAAGGCATCTTGATCTTGTGTGCTTTCTGTAGCAACACAATGGAATCCTGATGACTCGAGGGAAAATAAAACAAGTCAACTGCTGAGAGATGAAACCCCAGTAGATGAAGCACTTCTGAGCATCGTTCCCCTTCTAACATCAGTCTGTTCAAAGTCCAAGGAAACATTCATTTCCCTTTAGACCTTCATAAGGGTGGTGAATGTTTATCTCACTTTTGCCAAGTCATTATAGGGAGAAAAAACATTTCAAACACTGGAGACTGTAGACCCTGCCCTCTACCATGTGATAAAGCTGTCATTGTGAAAATAAACATAAATACAAACATTAGAGCAGAAATTCTCGATCAGATCAACATAAGCCTTTGGCGGTTCATACTGTACACCTTAACTCTTCTTAGGCTACACCTCTTAAGTAGTCTGTGAACGTATGTATGTACGTCCTAACTGCTTCAGCAAAGTCCAGGAGACACCAGCGGGCTCTCCCTACTTTGTATTCGCTGCCATCCTGTGCTCTGCTGTAGGAACACTGAGACTTCTAGTGATTGAGCAAAATCCTAACTATTCAGAAATGTTCAGCCTGTTTTCAGTCGTTACTGGTTTTGTTGTTCTTTTGTGAGTTTTTATTATTTATTTGGTCTTCTGTATCTGAAGCTGGAATGAGTCTGTCTGTACCTGAAGGATATAGAAGTTCACACATGTAGACAGACCTTCCCTATCAGTAATCGACTGGCTAATTAGGTACCAGTGCAGCACTGAACAAGAAGAAAGCTGAAAATTCACTGTTATGCAGTATTCCAATGAGTATCAGTGCAGCTTCAGCCGTTCTCCTCATTAAAGATACACTGTGGTTGAAGATGCAGTGTCAGGGTTAATCAACAATTGGCCTAAACACACGATTTGTTGAGGAATGCAGCTTGCCTGACTGCAGCATGTAAAATAATGGTATCAGATGGAAAAAAGCCATACGTAACAGACCTGTCAGATAAAGGGCATTAATCCTGCAGCGTAAGGCTCCTGTACCTCTGCACAGGGTTATTAAAGTTGGGCCCAAGTATGGAAGAGCTCCATGAAGGAAGCCTCGTGCTCTGTATCTGTTTATTACCCTATTTGTGTCACACTGGCTTATCAAAGGATTAGAATGTATTTTGAGGAATATTAATGAAGCTTTAGAGATATAGGTATAAGCTTACATGAAAACAAGATTTTCCCATACAATTTATTTCATTTCTGGTAGGACAATACCCTTCTGTTTAACTTGCTTGAATGATCAGTACATTTCCTAGGCTCTCAGTAAATGTAGCTATGTATTTTGATAACACCTTCAGGAATTAATGCTTTTCCTCTCAAAATGAATTAACAAATCACTGGAATATCTTACCTGAGACAGCACATTGGTACGCTGTGGATCACAGCCTATTTTCTATTTATCTGTGCATTTTCCAATTCAGTATTCCGCATCTCTCATCACTAAGTACACAGTAAGCAGCTACTAAGCAGGAATGTAAATGGCAATATGAGTCTTGCTAATATTTATTCTTCAGTGTTTTGATTATGTGGTCATAAATAGAAAGGCTTTTCTTCAATTGATGCTCTGGACAGTAAGTGTATAAATTCTGGTATCAGGTTTAGAAAAAATAATGTCTTGCCTCCAGTTACATTTATATATAGCACGAAGCACGACAGCTGGCAGAATATGATCTTTAAGGGATACATATATAATTGTGCTCCTTGGGAAAGTCAAACGTAAACTAATTCCTCTAACAATAAGACAAATTCCTATTTTTCTATCATTAAGTCAACTAGGCTTCATTTTTGTAAGTTTAATTATTATGGTTTGAACAACTACCCCATGGCAGCCTGATCCTCCCAGTGAGAAGTCCCCTCTCCTAAGAGGTCGCACCGTTCCAGCCCTGCTGGGGCAGGTGGGACACGCCGGGGGCAGAGGGCTTCAGGGAGGTTTGTAGAAATAGCAAAGATTTTGTCATGAAAAGCTGTTGAGCTGCATCCAGCTCAAAGCAAAGGCTACCCTGCAGCCACTTGAATTGCAAAGACATGTCACTGTCCCTTAGTACCAAAAATTGCCTCCAGTTGTAGAACAAGAACCTAGCACAGTGCAGACCTTCTCTGGGCTTTCTCCGTGGATTTTGGCAGGCACTTGGAAGGTTTCCCCATAGGATACAATTTTGTACCATCATTTGTAGCCTACATTGAAGGGCTGTAATCAACTTCTGTGCCATTTGACACCTCTTTATCAGATTTAAGCCCTGCACAGTCACATAGTATTTTCCTTTCCATTTAATTCTGCATCTTTTATTTGCTACAGTAACAACAGTCAGCTGGGGGCAAATAAACCCTAAATTAAGTCTGTTGCGGAAAAGCCTATTAACCAGGATTTCATCGTGTTGAATATTCTACAGACTTTCTTACCACAAAAAAAAAAAAAAAAAAAAAGCTTAAAAATCTGTAAGTCTGTCTACAGGTGACAGATGAATGAAGCAGGCTTAGAGGAGCTCGTTCAAAACCAAACCAACACACCCCACGCATTGACGCAGCAGTGGTCAAGGACAAATAATGCTGGAATCACTGTAATAACTGCAAAGCCACCCCTTTATCATCTCCACAGCAGAGAACTTGTGTGGGTTCCCATGTTCTTCATACTTACATAGGCAAATCTTTTAATGCATTCATTTATGAAGGTAGCTATTTTCATCTTCATAGCTTAAGCCAGCAAGAAGGTTAAGAGCAAAATTCAAGGAAGCAGTAAAATGAAATGGAGATTTTCCAGTTAAGTACATTTAGGCTCTTCTACCTGATAATTATGGACATACCTATTATTCCAAGTTTTCAGTAAATGTTTTGTCTGTTACTGATTAAATCCAGTGCTTCACACCCTATCTCTACCCCAATATGAGGTCATATTGGCTGCACCACATCTTTACACTCTTGCAATAGTCTCTTCCTCTGTCAGACAAATGTAAACAGAAGATACCAAACCGTCAGGTCTATTTTAGTTAGGTCAGTCTTATGAGCAAGGACAGTCTACAGCTGTCTTTGGAAATGCCTACCACAAGGGATGCTGTGCTCCTGGTTGGCTCGTAGGCTCTGCCACAATAAAGACTTTATTTTTTTTGAGCAGCTCCATTTTATTCAGGATGCCACTGTGTTGGTTAGTCTAGTTCCTTTTGTATGGTAAACTTACAACTAGAGAAAAACACTTCAGACCTTACTGTCTGAGGACTCCTGTTTGAATTTCCCCCATCAGTTGCCTTTATGATACGTGAGGATCCCTGTGGACTTGAGCAGGCTTTCTGTGGGTGGCCTGAGGAGGCGAGCAGGAGGAAGGAGGAGCAGTGCCTGAGGAGGTGGCAGTCGGTGTGCCAACAGGACACAACATCAGCCCCAGTTGGGGTCACAGGCTCCTTCGGTGTTGAGAGGGAGCCAACCTTAAAGGCAACACGGACTTCATCCTGTCAAAAGGCACGATCCATTGTGCCAGAACACGGGAAGGCTGGGAAAGTCAGGACTACCAGTCCAGGCAAATGTGTCCCAGCCTTGTGATGTTATTTATTTACCAGTACAGTATTAGCTTGCTACATTACCTTAATTACTAGAATAATTTAATTAGGATTATCATTACATAGATGGAACTATGTAACACCATGAAGTACTTAGTGATAAAACAGCTAGTTCAGAAACTTCAGGTGGCATTTGATTGGCTTATTTCTTATTGAGTGCTGTTATAAAAATGTTAACTACCATCAGAAAGACAAACAGGAACTCGAGTTTATATCATTCAGATATAAACAGACTCCTGTTAATATTAAGCAACTTATTTCCAACCACAGCTGCTATAGCATTGCCAATCACAAGTATTACAAAATTATTTAAAGATGTCATACTGTCCTTAGACATTTAAAGTACATATTCACAGTTTCTCCATTCTTGGAGCCAGTGTGAGTAGACACTTGAAGCTGAGATTCTCACACACCAGCAGCTGGAGCAGTAGCTAAAGCATGAAATATCACAAGAATCTCAATATTAAGAAGTGTTAACAAATCCCAATTAACTCAATGCTGTCTCAAGAATAAGCCTAAGACTTTACTAAACTGTGATTTTAAAAAAAAAATGAATCCAAAATAAAAATATACATGCACAGAAAAGAAAAATTTTGCCACAGAGGGCTGGTAGTTTTGCAAATATCAAGGGGAAATATAAATATACACATTCAGTTTTCCCCTCATTCCAATCTTTAGGAAGCAAACCGTAGATGATTATGGGTCTTTATCATGTTTTGTACAAAATACCTTCTCACGAAGCAAAGCATTCATACGTGAAAATGTGAGCAGGATGTTTGGACGATAGAAAACTCATCAGCTGACAGTTTGTTCTTCATGTTATTGCTATTGTACAGAGCAGGAACAAGAGCAGGATGGTAACACGGGTAAACCACTAGGAGACTATTGCATATACCTCAGTGCTACTCCTGGTTCAGTCACCCAGCAGGGAGAATGATTATAGCCAAGTCATTTTCGTGTCTCCCTATCTGTAAAACAGGGCTATCAAATTTACTTCCTTTGCTTTGATACTTCCTGATAAGACATTCAAAAGCTAAATCTCACCTAGTATAATACTACAAAAGACTCCCAGTACCAACGTACACATCCTCTGCTGCAATAAAACTGATGTGAGTTTATTTTTCCCTCGTGTAATGTAATCTTAACAGCACTTCTTTGTTTAAATCATTATTCCTAATTAGATCAGCAGCTAGTTGAGGAGTCCAGTTATGATGTGTATGTGTTGAATAATCAACACAGGCAAATATCAGAGGAAACACATGCTGTAATGATAATTTATTATTATTGCATAAGTGTGGAATAGAGCTGCTAAAAACCCTTACGTGATCTCTTTCCACGTACTGAAAACAGCAAGTGTTATATATATAATATATAAAAATGTATATATGTAATAATGTATATACAACACCTTCTGTGTCTTTCACTTTTGGAAGAATAGAGGGAGATTTCCACTCATTATTGAGAACACAAAGAAAAACAGTTTATTACATTTAAAAAACAACAACAATTGACTTAACGGCATACTACTGCTACTACACAGGTATTTCCAGGGCAAGCTTTTGATCAAGAAAGCAGGCAGGTATTTACCAGGAATGCAGAATTATGCCACCAAAAACCTTCATATTATTAACGTCAGAAATGCAATGCCACTCAGCATTAACCAGGAGCGTTCCTCTCCACTGCTCATTTCATACCACTGATGCGGTACTAAGCATGAAATTTCTAATCACCAACAGGACTCCTCCTCTTTCTGCCTATCATCCAGTATGCCACAGCTCTTATCTCCTGGGCCATAATATGTCAAATACTTCAACATAATTAAAGCCGCACTGATTGACTGGCTAAGAATATCACAGGGATAAGTTTCTTTTTAAAGCTGCCATATTTCTAATCAAGAGTTATGTTCTGGTAACAAAAGCTTTTGCATCTAAAGAATTGTGTGTGTGTGTGTGTACATATATAACATTCTTTTTCCTCCACAGCTCAGCAATAACAAAAATATCATTACACTCTGATTTTCCTTTGTAATGCTAAATCAGAGACTACGAAGGATGGCAAGAGGCACTTACTGAGGTAGGCAAAATGCACATTTTCGTTAAGTATGAAAACTATCATTTATATTCCTCTCTTGACATAAACCTTTATTGCACTACCAACAGTGCCTTTCCAGATTTTGTCGGTTCATTCGTCTCTGGGATTTCTGTTGTTGTGGCAGCGTTAATTTTGGGAATAAAAAAAAAGATCTGTAGAAGTCAGAAATATATGAACAAATTGGTGGCAAGGTTTATGGCTTGTCAGGTTATTTTATATTTTAATGCACTGTTAACAGTTCATTCTTTTTAAATGCAAATTTGTTAAGGGTAAATTTAAATATCAAGGCAAGCAATTCTGGTAGCATGGCAACAACATGCTATGCTGCATAGTAAGAGTTTGGAGCCAAGGCAAGCCTTTGCTTCGCTCCCATCCTGGATCAGTTTATAAGAGTAGAAATATTTTTTTTTCTTTGTGTGCCTGCCTTTATGACTATTCCTACATTGGTAGTTGTAATGGGCTTTGAAACAATACGAGCATTAAAGACTGGGGAGAGAACTTGCACCCTCACTCAAGACAGCACAGCAATCATGCAACCTGGTAGCAGATAGTAACAAACCTCCAACAACCCCTCTTGCCCAGGAAATTGCAGTCAGGGTGGCCATCCTTAATAGAAAGCCTACAGCTCAGGGGAAAAAAAAGATCCTCACTCCCAGGAGAGAGAGATTTGGTGTGGATTTGAAGAGTGTGGTGGCTCTAAAGAAATGTTGCTTGCGAACGAGAAGCAAGCAATCTCGTTTCCATGCACTCGCTCAGATGTGTTGTTGAAAATGCCTCCCTCTTGGCATTTGGAGTATGAGTTTTGAGGCCTAGTTTAAGATTTGACTAAACCAAATGGGTGCATTTTCCCTTGCACTGAAATGCTATTTTTGTGGTGGCTGGTATCAGTGACTCGAGACAGTAATGGCAATTGCTTGATAGCATTTCACGCTTGTTGAAAGCAAGCAAGCAACCAAAAAAGACTCCTAAGTCATTCTAGAACAGAATCTGATCTGTGCAGCAGTCATTCTTTTTCATTGCTCCAGTCGCTTCAGTAACCAGGCACTCAGTTAGGAATCTGTGACCGTTTTGCTGGGGCAGGGAAAGGCAAAGTTAATGAGCACTTCTGAAACCCCCAAGAAAGGCAGGTGAACCAGGGAAGTACAGCGGAGGATCTTGGTTTTGAAGGGCACAGTGGGAGACAAAGTCTGCCCAAATATCCCTTGTTTGTCTTGTGCATGAAGGTAGCAAATACATGGCAGGCTGTGGGGGAATTTTATTCTCTTTATTATTCATTCTCTTGCATAAAGATCAGCTATTTCACTGAATGCCAAACAGAGCTGCTCCTTCTGGGAGGTTATTACAATATTGCTTAGATAGGCGCTGTCCCTGTGCAACTTGGGCTTCTCACCCTGTATTACAGCTTGTATAGTGGTAGGGGGAAAAAAGCTGCTTAGAAATACTTAACTAAGTAGTTTGGGAATACTTGAGTACAAAAAAAAAAAAAAAAAAGACGCACAGAGCCCAATTTTATTGCTCCTTGGTAGCTGATCATCCTGGTTTGACGCATGCAACACACCAATGACTTCGTATTTTGTGTTTCATCTGATTTGAGGCAGATATCACCTTGATTTTGGAACTGCAGCTAATGTCTCAGCCCAACTCCCTACTTCTGCCTAAATATTCACTCTTTTGGAGCCTACACTTCAAAAATTCATCACTTCCTCCTCCTCCTCAGGGAATTTTCACATGCAGATTATCACCACCATCACCACCAACAGATGTTATCTTGCCCCCCCCTCTTTTCCTCCCGTGTTCTCTTCCTTTGTGATATGCTAATAATATTTCTCTAATCAGTTTAGAGTTCCTGAAGTAAGGGACAGAACTATAGACCTTTCAGTGCTTACTTATGTAGGTGAGCTTTCTCCAACTTTTATTACCAAAAATCACTTCAAAAGTTCCTGCCCTGTTGCAAATGCTTTGTGACAGAGTTGGTTCCCCCTGACTTTTGATGTGCTTGTTTCTTCCTTGGCATGAAATGCTGTAATGCCTTGATATTCCCCATGACTGAGGACTTCCTGGTGCTACAGGGTCACTTTGTACGAGACCAGTGATCTTCTGCATGACAGGAAACCTACGGAGTTCATTCCAGAGGTCCTCAAGGGATCTGTTCATGTGATTCTCCAAACAATGGGCACAGTAATGTTTGTGGAAAATTGAGGTCACCTTGTCATTACTGTCTGTGGCTAGTTTGTTAGTGCAACTAAGGTTTACATCAACTGTTACAAACCTCAGATATGAAAGGTCTTCTCCATTTATTCCTATGCTTCTTTCTTCATCAGCTTACCCAGAGAAGCAGACCTCATAGTGATCTCAGAGACTTATTCCAATGTCGTTCCTAAAACCCTGACTGCCTGAAGTTCCTCCTGTGGACTTAGGCCCTTAACACAGTGAGATGTAAAGATGAAAGTCTATACGTGAGAACATACATTCTCCATCTCTGTTTATCTGTTAAAAATATGAACTTTCTGTTCAATTTTTACTGGAATTACTATCTCACTAAATCCTCAGAGAACCCTGTAGTGTCATGCTAAGATAAGCACTTGGCTGTCATTCACAACAAATCCAAATTAGAGCAACTGGAAAGCAGAGATGACTCTCGATAGTCACCACAGCAAGGATACCTTACCAGGGAAAAAGGAAATGAGCCCCAAAAGTTACTCGGCATTCTTAACTACGGTGCTCAAGCAGATGGATGTGCATACCTACCAGAACTCCCACGGGTAGTGTTACAAAACCATTATGTTGAGTTGTGAGCCCTGTTATTTTTTTTTTTTTTTAGTTTTAAGATGTTGCTATACTCATTGAGAGCAAGAAGAAACTTACCTGCTATGACCACTTTATTAAGTCTTAGCTAAATCTAACTACTGTACTCAGGTGAAGGAATTTCACTAATTTTTCAGTCAGATCTTGTGAGCCCTTAATGCACAAAGGCAGAGGATGTATAGAAAGAAAAACTTACAAGGTCAGGCCTCTCTCTTGTAGAAATGCTTAGGAAAGAAAAACCAGCAGATTTCACTCTTTGAAAATCAACAGGGTTATGGTACAATTGATGATGGGAGAGGAACTTTCACAAAGGTTGCAGATGATAAGGGTCTGTGAGGGGGATATTTCCAGAAGTAAAAGACAGAAATCTGGAAATAATGCTAGCTAGTGACACGTTCACAAATATTCCTTACATCAATTTACAAAATGAAGTTCAAAAACTACCTAATTAACAGAATGGAAATAATCAAGCTGTCTTCTAAGAAATAAAGTGAGTTATTACTAATCAAGATTCATCCACATAGGAAAGTCTGTAACTAGAAGGGCTATTCTCGGAGGGAAGCTTCACCTTTAATAGTTCAAAACAGACAACTATCCCAAGATACTCCTTCCTGCAGCTCCCAGGGGGAGTCCAGGTAGATATCAGCACTGCAGAATTGCTGCTATTTGAAAAATTCTTATCTAGACTCCAAACCTCACATTGCTTATAACTGTCATACTCCTACTATCCAAGCATTTTTTATTTTTAATATACCCTTTGCCAACTTTCCTTTCCTCTTTATCTACCTCTATTTCAAAAGCAAATGATCCCTTCATGCATGATTATACTTTAGAGTATGCATCTCCAGCAATGCATCACACAACCTTATCATCTGGGAATGATGACGCTTCCTCCTCATCCCCACCTACAAGGCTTCTAGTTCTCCCCCCTTTGCCTAGATGGAAGTACCTATTAATTCTAGTTTTTCAAAGCAGCTCTGCTCTACTCTAACTTACTCCTCTTGAAGTGCAAGTCATCCATCTCTGCTGCAGTAGGTGAAGGCAGTAAGTACTGCAACAAAAAAAAAAAAAAGGAAAGGAACGTCATGTACTCAAGTGACAGTGCGTTTACCTATGAGCATCAGAAATAAACACTTAGTTCTGTATCTGTTTCTATCACTTATAGAAGATCTTTCTCCTGCAAAATAGTACCATTAACTGAGATGAGACTGAAGCTTAAACAAAATACAAAGTTTGAAGGAAAGCCCTCTCCTCACATATGCCATGATAAAGTATAAGTGCTGCATGTTTATCTTCTGTGGGCAGGACAAGCCTAAAGAATTCAACGCTCCAAGCATGATGCTTCCTTGAGCTGCTTTTCACACAGCCCTCGAGGGTAAATGGGTCCTCAGGAAAATAAATAAATAATCCTCACATATTAATGCTCTCTCTGGTAGACTAAAAGCATTTACAAGTATCCAAAGTACTTATAATGAACATTTTGCTCAGCAATTGCTTGTTTTGTGGAGTGTCTAAAAACTAGTGAATTCTGACTCTGCTTTCAGCTCTTCCTCTTAACCTGTGAAATCCACATGACTGCATCAATGCATTATTTTCTCCAACTATAAGAACCATCATTATGTCTCTTGCAATGTTTCAAGACTTTAACTGCCTCACAGGAGTACCAGAAAAGACACTGCTTAAAAAAGCACATTCTTCCTCTTGTTTATACTTATATTAAAATATATCAAGCAAATATCTTTCTCAGGAGGCTTATAGTAAAGCATAACTTTATCAACACAGGTAGTAGTAGTGGGCCAGTGTATCATACCAATATTACACTGCCTTTGCTGAGATCACAGAATCATTCAGGTTGAAAAAGACCTCTAAGATCATCTAGTCCAGCCTTTAACTGCATTATAGATGCAGTCTAATGAGTGCTGAGTAGAGGGGAATGATTACTTCCCTTGATCTAGTGGCTGAATTCCATGCAGACCAGGATGCTGCTGGCCAGCTCTGCTGCCAAGGCACACGCCTGGTTCACGTGCAGCTTGATTCCCCCCAGGACCCCAGGGCCTTCTCAGCAGCCTCTGTTGTTGCAATGGCTTTAAGCATGGCCTTGTTTATTGAAGCATGGATGAAATGGGAAATGGATATAACAAGTCTGGGGCCATGAAAAAGCACCCAAAGCCTGCCTATCAGAACATTAACTCTAAGCTTCTCAAACTCCATTGGGTTATAAGGCTATAACCAGCATTTCTTTCTGTACAAGATGAGTTTCTTTTTATTTTTCTCTGTGAGTTGGTAGCCAGTAACAGATCACTTCTTGCTAGATTTCCCCACCTTCAGCATAGGAATATAACCTGGAAGAGGCCTAAATGATGGTATTTTCAGAAATTATTTCTCAGCAAATGTTCTTACCAGAACAGCTGGAGAGATGGTACAATTATGTTTCTTGAAGTGGCTCCTCATGTTTACGGCCTTAAGCAAAGGTCACTTCTTAAGAACCTAGCTCTTGTTTAAATTCACCTCCAGACTCCAACCTGAATTAGCATTAACCAAGTAACTGCACAAAAGATGCTTTTCGAGATGTTTCCTTAGAATATAAGACTGGCCGAAGAGATGAGCAGCCATGGCCTTTTCACGAACACTTTTTCTTTATGATCCGAGGATCAAGGCAAAGTAATAATGCAGTTGCTGATTAGAGGCAACACTGCATTTGTAAAAATACCTTGAGATATTTCCATGTGCAGTTAAGGGCTGAACTACCAGAGAATTTAGGCTTAGGAAGCCAGACAATCAAGGTTTCACAAGGACAAGTGTGCAGCCCAAAACCCTGTGAGCCCATAGAGGAGCAAGCACAGCGGCTTCCCTTCCCCTCCAGCAGGTCAGTGCCCGTAGCACAACAGTCCGGAAAGGCAAGCTCTGTCCTGCTCGTCTGTCCCACAAAGAGGAGAATCTGGACAATACAGTGATAAACGTACATCTTATGCTTTAAGATAAGCTTAAATCTTACGCTTTTCGACACACAGATAACCAGCAAGTGCTGTATTTTTACTTTCAAGTATCAATGAACAGTTACATAAGCATCCTTTTAGGATCACCTTATGCAGAAATACTATTGCTTATGCATAACCACAGACAACTATGATAGCAGTCGCTTCGGTTTTTCACGTCTACTGGTAAAATAACGAGGAATTCTTGGGTAAGAGGCAAAATACACGGAATACCTTTTCTGCAGGCACCCAACCCCCTCCAGGAAGATTATAGGGTGGCCTTGACAAGGTAAGGTAGCCGAAACATCTGCATTTCTCACCCAACAGGCCGTGGCAATTCGACACTTTCCTTACAGCTCGGTGAAGGCACGTTAGCTCCGGGCTGCAGGCGGTGCAGGAGCCTCTCGTGGTGCTGTTTAATTAATGCTCCTTGCCGCCAGCCGCGGGGACAGCCCGGGCCGGCCTCGCCTCATGCCGAGATGCGGCTGAAGCGCAGCGCTCCCCGCCTCCCCCAGCCCTTTTGTTACGGCAACACCACAGGAGAAAATAAAATAAATAAATAAAATAAAATAAATAAATAAATAAAGGGGGGGGGGGGGGGGAGAACGGAGCGTGCTATCATGCCTCACGCCGTTCATCCCGAGAAAGATCAACATCTCCCCATTGAGCCGCCTTCTCCTTTCAGACAGATGAAAGGAAGAGGCGGTGGGGGGGGGTAGAAGAAAAATAAATAAATAAATAAATAAATGAAAACGCGTGATCCCTTTGCCACACCGGGGGCACGAAAGCAGCCACAAACTCTCGGCGGTGCTGCATGGCACGGGGGCTCCCCTCGCCTCTCACCCTGCCCGCTCCCCGGGCGGCCCGTCGTGCTCCCGAGGGGGTGCCGAGCCGTGTGGTGCCGCCCCGCCATGGCCCCGCTCCGCCGAGGCTGGGGGCTGCGGGGCCCCGCAGCGGGCAGGAGGCGGCGGCGCGGCTCCCCCCCCGGTTCCGCCGGGCATCCCCGCTCCCCTCAGGGCAGCAGCAGCCGCCGCCGCCACACCCCGCTCCGTGCCCCTGCCCCGCTCCTTACCGTGCTGCCAGCGGCGGGGCCGCTCCCCTCCCGCACCCGCAGCCGGGGGGCAGCCGCAGCCGCTCTTTTGTGTGCCTGCCTCGGCGCCACACACCGAGGCGGCTGCTGCTGCGCCCGGGAAGCTGCGTGCGAGAATACCAGCGGCCGCCCGGGAACCTGCATGGCGCATAGCGCGGCTGCCGCGGCGCCTCAGGGGGGCCGGGGGGGCTCCCGCCTCGCCTCGGCCCCCCTCAGCCCGCCCCGGCCCCCGCCGCGCGCTCCCCGCCCCGGGCGCTGAGGTAGCGGCGGCCCCGGCGCCGTCCCGCCGGCGGCCGCCTCAGGTTCCCCTGCGCCGTGAGGGGCTCGACATCGAATTAAAAAAAAGCGAAGTTTGAACTTTGCAGCAGGGGACTCCCAACAGCCACATTCCACCGTAAGGAGAGATTCATGAGGTAAAATAATAATGTTTATGGCCTTGTGCTGATGATAAGTGAATCCTCCATGTAAGAATAAAAAATGGTGAAATTTATAATACTTAAAAGCTCGCTGAAGTGGGTTTCTCCATGAACAACAGTTCCTACAGTGAATGACAGCATAGTTGGTTTCTCAGGCATTTTATCAGAAACTACTAGATCTTTCTATGGCAGTTTGGTGATAGTGATTATGTATAAAGAATATGTGAAATATGTGTATAAAGAATATGTGAAATCAAGTGTATATGTGTATAAAGAATATGTAAAATCAAGTGCCATTAGGCCAATTATGACAAGACTTCCTCGTAAGTATGAATACAGACTTGTAGCTATTATAAATGAACATACAAAGTAGTGTTTCTCATGACAGTAAAGGTGACAAGTCCAGCCTGGTGTGCTTGTGCTTGTCCCGGGGTAGCTGCACCAGTTGCTAAGCACCAAGTCAAAATCCATGTACATGTGAAGACCTTTCATGGAAACAATAGTTTGTGTTTGTTTATTCTTGCCCCTTTTTTGTGTAGTTGATAGGATTTCTGTGCATGGTCACATATGCCTTCAGAGCACTCACAGGTACTAGTTAATTCCGAACTTTTTCTTTCTTTTAAGTCATGGCTTAAACCTATCTTTATTACTGGAAAAAAAATGCAGTGTTCAAAATGAGTAAAAACATTCATTAAAAGTCTATTTTGTAGAAGATCTTAGTATCTACATACTATTTGTATATTAACAAAGCAAAACAGTTAAAAGATCACTTTATATTACATCTAGAAATGTCATGAAGTTCTTTGAAATATATCTACTTCAAGTGTTTGGGAAAACTTCCCCACTTACGAATCTATACTGTGTACTTTGCAGTTAACAATGCTGTTAAGACAGTGCAAATGAACATGAAGCTATACATGACATAATTTTATAGATATTTAAGAATGATGCCATCCAAAGGGGCAGACCTTCCCCCTTCACAATAAGATAAACAGCTTACATTTCATAAAATATTCAAACTGCTCTGAACTTGTTTATTGAAGGTGATAAAATTTGTGTTCCTAAGATGAAGTCGTCCATTTTAAAATGTCAGCATTGGGCCATTTCCTTTATACATTGTTGTCTGTTACCATTTCCATATTAATCTTAAATGATTCGATATTCCAGGTTTAAACTACCAGTTACATTACTGTTTATAGTACCACCTAAGGATAAGTAATAGGGCTACTGTTTTAGGAATTGTTTTTATTTCACAGTCTGATAATGTGGCCAAGACAACTACATTGTAAAGAACTGAGTGTTTACTGAAACAATTAACTCTTACAATTTTCTTTTAATATAGGGTTCTTGAGTCTAGCAAACCCAAGTCAGATCACTACAGGAAGATATAAGGAGAGAATCAACTGAACTCTAATGAAATGATTCAGAGCACTTACTGTAAGTACCTCAATTTGATATTGTAAACATGCAGGGTGGTCTCTCTTTACGACCTCCATGGTCACACCAATTTCCATTCATCTGTCTTAGCAATAAAGTCCAAAGCCAAGGACTGTCCTCGATGCTTCTTCAGACGCATAAATAAAGTAAACTCTATTCTCAGTACTAAACGTAGAAGTATTATGCATCTAGGAAGTGGTCTGCAGAAGCAACAGTCATCTTCCATTCCTCTTCTAATTCATTCAGAGCTTTCCAAATTGTCAGGCTCACGACTGTGTTAAACACTGCAGCTGTGGTAATATGATAGAGTAAGTTCTTCCAAAATTTACCATAAATTGGGTAAATATGGTAATATTGAGCATGAATCCAGAATGAAATACTAAGAATTCTTAAATTCAGTTGGATTAATTGCAGTAAAAGTACAACAGGAACAGAGTTTTCGTGGACTTGCAAAACTGTAAGCTTTTAAAAGGCATGTAGTCAGTTCTTTTTTCTGGTTTTTGAGTTTGCTTCTAGGTTTGTCTCATATAGAACGGGCTTCATTCTGCAGACTGTTATTTTCCTCCCAGCTAGCAGAGACTTGAGGGTTGCATAAGGGAAGTCAAAAAAGATATTTTGCATTATTTAATTATGAGCCCTTTAGCTGCCTGAGTAATGTTGATGGAGTCTAGAAGAATGTGTCTTGTCTGCCTTAGGCAGCATAAAATAAGAACATGCTTGAGTTCAGAGGGGAAAAAAGACACATGGAGAAACTGGAATAGAGAACTTGCACTTGACAAATGACACAAGCCTACAAAATTTACTGACAAAATATTAACACTTCATCTTCTGAAAAGCTTGACATTATCAGATTTTGCTTTTCCTTTTGGAAAATAAAACAAAACACTGTCAAAACCTTACAAGCTAATCAACCTCCTGTTATCCCAGTCACTGTTGTTCATTCCAGAACTTGTGCAACAGAGGTATATTATTAAGTGCTCCTCTACTGAAGGGAAAAAAAAAAATCACAGTTCTCCATTGCTCCAGTTTGTATCCCTTAATTTTCCCCTTTTTTTGTGACATCAATCTCCTTTTATAATCATGGCAGTAACAAAGAAGGCCTGTAGGCCCATGTAGCTAATCATTCCCCTGCCCACACCAACCCTTAGGAAGTCAGCACAGAGATACATTTCACAGAATGACTTGGGAAGGCTCTCTTGTTTAAAGCAAAGGACTAGTTGTTTGATACAAGTATAGGCACTGATCCTGTTCCTACTGAAGTTTACTGTAGTTAGGCCTATGAAGAGGAGACTTCTCTCAGCGTGTCTGAACTGTCTTCAGCTTCTTCATCTGTCCAGTTCTCTTGGCTATTCCTTACAAATCTACAGCTCCACAGATGGAAATCCTGGTACCCTATAGCCCATTCCCAGACAAGTAAGGATTCTGATCCTAACAAAGAGCTTGTAACAAATACGCCCCAATTAGGGGCATGATTAATTTTACAGACCTAAACTCTTTTTTAAAGTATTTTTATTATTTCTTTGTTAATATCTTGAGTTCCACCTTAGGAAGAGTAAGATGAAATATATAAACTATGAGTGAGATAGGAACATGACTTAGTTATGATGAACAAAATGCATCAGCTGACTTAGTGCTAGGCAACGCCAATGCAGTCAGTCAGGAAATTGCTGGTAACTAGCTAAAAGCATTACAAGTCTCTGTCTGCTAATGAGATGGGGAGCAAAATGAGACAAGTAGACTTAAGTATTGTTCACTAGAATCTCCATTCTCTAGTACTGCATCAAGCTACTACTCTTAAGTGGTACTTTTAATATATCATACACAAAATTCCATCTCCTTCAGTTGGACAAAGAAATGAAACATTAACCTAGGGACCACCCTGTTTTCTGTGTCACCAAACAGCGTTAGGTTTACAGAGTTCTGTTCAATTATCTTGACATGTAATCAGTGATGCTTCCCAACATCCTCTGCTAGTATTGCAGTGGTTTTGGTAGCAGAATGTCTCCTAGAATGGTAGAATCGTATTTCAGGAATATCAAAGCATCCTTATTTTCCATCATGAGCCTTAGGATTTCTAAATTCTAACAATTTACAATTAATATCATAAACTATCCTTTAAATAGTGATCTGTTCAAATACAAGAACCATGCAGAAGACTATTTTCCCTACAACATGGCAGAGGAAGTATTTGTTTTGAGTACAAAAAAAAATAAAATATCCCTAACTTTGCAGAGTTTGTTCCAGAAGAAAATTTCATAAGGAAGCATCAATGTCTTGAAAGCCCTTTAAAATTTCATATCAACCTTATACTTGTGGTTTGTTGCAGCAAACAGGGCACAACACAAATAATTCCATTTCCATTAAGTAAAAAATCTCCTAGACTAAAATGAGCTTGTTTCAGATCAAACCAAAACTATTCACAGTACGTGCAAGGATGCAAGAAAGTATAAAATATGGATTGTGGTTTAGCCAGTAAAAATAATTTTAAGGATTATGAAAAATTATGAGAGAAACAGCAAATCTTCAATTTCTACGTCTGACATTATCAAAGCAAGCTTATAAAAGAAAACACCAGGACAAACGCTGCTTGTTTAACATATACAAATAAAGTGAAGTTTGTCCAAATCAACAAACTGTGACTACAGTCTATCAGAAACATAATTATGTTGGCATGCTGTTCTCTGATGTGAGGACAGTGTACATAAGCAAGACTTCCATGTCTTGTGCTTTCCAATGATTTTGTAAGAAAATTGGAAAACAGTATTTATAAATATTGTTGCATAGAAAAGCAATATTTATAAAGCAAGTGAAAAGATTCTCACTATTTGTTCAGGTCTCTCCCAAATATCTTCTAATGAATAAAGCTTGAAAAAAAAGTATTCAATAACTGACCATAAAAATAAATAAATAAATAAAATAAAAATGCAAGAAGCATCTTATAGTCTGAAAACTATTTCAGTCAAATAATTTATCAGACACTTTTCTTCCCATCACCTGCATATGCACAGAGTTCGTTAAACAACTAACTGATGATTTATGCAGTGAAACTTCCTCAGCAGTGATTGTTATGCCAAGGAAAAAGTTATTTAATGATTGCAGATGCCCATACAATAAGATACAAATTTGTTTATTGCATGAACCAGTCAATCAATGTGAAGCACAGGCAGTGAATGGTGAAAACAGAAAGTGCAATGTTCCTTTTCCTTTCAATTCTAAAGGGAATATCTAAGCTATATTGTTGTCACTGAGAAGTGGGTCTCTGCTCTGAAATGTAGAACAAAATAATGTGGCATGACCTAGAAACTGTACAGTTTCTGTGGTTACAGAGGTAAAACCATGCTGCAAGCATGAGGCAGTAGAACAAAATAACTGTTACATATGCAACTTAGCTCATGCATTCATCTTTAGAATCAAAGAGAATTCAAGAAATGTCAACACATTAATTCTGAAAATCAGATCAACAACAACAACAAAATCTTCAGAGTATTTTAGTGCTCAAAAGCTGTACTTAATCCACAGGAACTGCAGTGAATCTGTAAAGATTGAATAGTACATCAATATTCCCAGCACCAGATCAGTAACTTCACAACTCATTTATTGTCTTATATATGAATATTACAGCTCAGGCTTGTTCAAGTTCCACAAGGACTCCATGGCAATCTTTAGGGTGAAGAAAAATCACGGGTTTGCCATGTGCACCTATTTTTGGCTCTTCACTCAGTATTCGAATCTTTTTTTTCTTCAGTTCTGCCATAGCTGCGTTTATGTCATCAACCTTATGAAAGAAAAATATAGTTTACACAAACTGACACATTAAATTGTATTATGCACATTCTACATTTAGGAGCAATAATACAAATCCTTACTAAATTGTTATTTCTAAGTCCTAATATAATTGTGAAAATCAATTAAATTCTGAAATCATTTTTAAAATCTAGTCTTAACAATAAAAATCCTACAGAAGTTTGCGTTTGTTACTTGAAGATTTTATAAAGTACCGTTTCAGTAAATTCTAGTATATATTTAAGAATTTATTAGATTAAATTTCATCATGCACTAAGTCCATTGATTTATGTTGTTACTTTATAAGGACTCTATAGATAATCTAAACTCTGTATTGCTATTAATAAGATCGTATTACTTTCAAAATATCATTAACTAAAGAAGAATGCCTCCCTGTCTAATTGATGACAAAACACTGACTCATTAGATGCTGCTGAAGAGGGAGGGCAATGGGCAGAAGGTAAAAAGAAAAAGCCTACCAGATTTATACATACTACTTCTGAGTAAGTTAAACTTTATCATGTTTCCTGACAAAAACCTTGGAATTACCAGAAACGTCCCCAGACTATGACCTAGTTTTCTTATTGAACTTAATTATAATAATAGCATTTAACATTAAATTTCAGTAGAGTTTCCTGCAGTAAAACATAATTAACAAAAAAATGTCTTTGCTGTATTGTGTGATCTTAAGTCTCATGTCATGTCATCAGATGGTTTGGATACAAACCTTAAATGCATCCATCCTTTGAAATAATGAAATTAGCCCTCAGTCTAGCAAAGCCAATAGTCATTAACCTAAAAAGACGTAGAATTAAAATAATAGCATTGCTGTTTTTCCAGACTGAGGTGTCTGGACGTAACTCAGTGAATAAACATACATAATGAATTTTACGGAAGATATCTAGCCTTAACTTGGAGGAACAGACTTCGGTTAATTCGTACTCATTTGCTGCAGTTTTGTTCACGATAATTCAGAAGTCTGAATTATCGCGAACAAAACTGCAGTTTTGTTCATCGTGAAGTCTGCAGTTTATCGTGAAGTCTGCAGTTCTTCCTGCACGTGACTACCAGCCAGCAAAAAAAGTAAAACCAAATGACTGTCAAGCATTATCTAAAAGAAGACAGCAAAGTGTCAGAAGTGTGCCATGCCTCCCTCCAGGTTGCTTCCCCAAGCAGAAAAGCTACCACAGCTGCTGCTCCTGTCCTGCAGAGATGGCCAGAAGAGGAACTGTGTCTGGGCTCAGATGGAATGAACTGTATCCCCAGGGAAGAAGTGAGAGCAAACTGTGGAAAGTCTGTGGTTGTATCTACATGTATATTAAGAGACTATCAGGCCTGGATTTCTCTCTTACCCTATCAGTTCTCCACCATGCTTTTTGTCACAGATACTGACTGATATGGCTTGATATGGCACAGATATGGCTTGTCTGGCATTATTTAATTTCTTCTAAAAATGCTTATTTTGTCCAAAGCAAATTCCCTATCAACACACCTTTCTAAATTTTTTCTTTGAATAATAAGACAGAAGGAAGAACAGAAAGGTATTTTAATAAACTCATCAGACTTCTTCTACAGTATGGAAAAGTATTTTTAAAATTAATCTTTTTGCAATACAATTGTTCAAGGAAAGGTATTTCTACAAAATGTTTTAAAATTTCAAACGAACAATCAATTGAGACTGTTTTGTTGGTTTTTTTTTAGTTTTTCTGAAAAGTATTTTTGCTCAACTTCAGAGGAGGACATACCTAGAAATGGTAGGATTTTTCATTCTGAGGGGAATGGGAAACTGGGGGAGGAGGCGTTAACTTCTTTTTGATTGACTATGGTAGCAACCAAATCCGTTTTCAGTACCGCATAAACAGCAGCTCAACAACAGGTTTTCTTTCCATGTGAATTGTTTGGTAACCTTCCATTTGAATTTACACGGAGACCACTAACATAGTTGACTTAGGACAATCTTTTTCTGAACTTACATTTATTTTGCTTAGAGAATCTAATAGTTTCAGGACTTCACTTAGGAAAATCTGGCTGCAGGTAGCACTAGCTCACGCGTTTAATCAAAATTATCTGCTAGATTATGACTCCTGGGTAACTTGGCCTTATTGTATACTTGACTTATTGTATACAGTTGTCCAACATGGGATCATTAGCATGTCCCATTCTTCTGTTTTCATAATTAACAGTATGGCTTCACTTGACAGTCATCTGCGGTTTGTCTGCAACAAGAAAGATTGTATTTCGTACAAAACAGATCTACATAGAACAGCTTCAGCTGGTAACAGATATTTATTGAAAAATCTTTAAAGGGGTTACATATTCTTGAAACTCTTGAGAGCTCTGAACTCTTTTTGCTGAGAAGTACCTACATCTTCCTGATCTCGTATGTCTAAGTGCCACTGGTCTTGCAGAAGGCTTGAGGACTTTTTTTGGTTTTCCTGTAAATCACTTCTTTATTCTACACTCCCCATTTCCAACGTTCAGTTTCACATTTCTGTAACAGCAGCCTAGCAATTCTATTTGGGGTCAATTTAAACAGAATTAATTTTCTATTCTTGAACACCTGCACATACTCAAACTTAATGTAGGAAAAATTGCAATGCCTGTGCCTATGCAAAATTTCTCAATTTTCAATGAAAGTACGCAAATGCAAACACTGGTCTTGATAGATGAAATCTGAAAACAATTTCACTCACATCAGTAATCCCATTACTTTTTATTTATAACTCTTTGTATGAAATAATAAAGTTTGCAAGACTCAAATATGGAAAACATTGAAAACATTTATCATAGGCAGCAATGTGGAATTTTGCATCTAACATCTACACTAAAACATGGGTATAATCCTCTTATACAAGTGAAACTTTCACAGATATGACAGCCTTATAAATATGTTTTTTACACAGGTCAATCCTATGAAAAAAATATTAATTTACTATCCATTGTCTTGTTATACGATACATTATGTTAAAATACCTCAATGCAGATATGATGCATTCCTCCAGTCTTGTTCTTTTGCAGAAAACTTGTAATGGGACTTTTCTCTCCTAAAGGGTGTAGAAGTTCCAGCTTTGTATTTCCCAGCTCCACAAAAACAGTGTAGACACCATGTTCAGGCAGAGCAACCGTCTCGCTCACCTGTGCTCCTAACACATCTTTATACAAGGACTGAGCTTTCTCCAAATCAGGCACTGCAATTGCTACATGATTAAGTCGGCCCAGTTTCCACAAAGAGCTTGGAATGTTTTGAGAAACTGAATGCGATGATGCTAAAGTTCGTATCATAAGAGCTGAAGTCTGCAATCTGGTAAGAAGCCCTGAAAAAAAAAAAAAAGAATAGCACCAATATAATGCTTCTGAGAAATTAACATTATCTGCTCTTTCCCCTTTTAATGAGGCCTATGTAAGTCCTGTGTCATAAGCACACTAGTGTGGAAAGCTGAAGGTAAAAAAAAAGTGTTGTAAATGCTTATATCTGTCTGTTAAAAATTGGAATACATGGCCAAACATAACAGTCAACTGCATAATGTACTTAAATGTTGTTTCTGAATTTTTCAAAGCTTCTTATAAAATAGAGAAAGAAACAAGGACATGTCCATACATATGGAAATTATAACAAACAACAAACAAACAAAACCAATGACAGAAGTAACTGATATTGCACGATCCAAGAGAAAGATAAAAGACTTGAGCTCTTAGCTGTCAGAACTATAGCAAGAAAAGAAATGTCATCTTGTGTTTGAGGCTTAAGGGATGCTAACTCTACTGATTTCTGATTTTTTCTCTGAAGAATTAAGTCTTCAGCCACTCTTATTTTTCATGTGCTGTACAGGTCTTATACTTAGTTTCAAGATGCTTAGAAATATTTCAGTTCTAAGTACTGTGAATAATACCACATTCTACTGACCAATAACAATTTAGCTTATCCTTAAAAGGTCAAAATCGTATTTCCTTTTTTAATGCAACTAGTGCCACTGACTTCAGCATGACTTACAAAAGAGAACGATTATGATTTGTCTCATCATAAATGAAATGATAATGAAAAAAAAAATACTGGATGACAATATGGCACAAAGGCAAGGGCTAACATCTAGATGTTGACAAAAGATGGAACAGTCTTGGAGAAACTTGGGGCCATAAAAAACTTAGATGTCTATTGAACTCTTCACAGACTGCTCTGACAAGACGGTTCTGACCTTTGCACTATCTGTCATATTTCTGTGCTGCCCACAGTTAGTTCTAAAGTTGCTTGATTTTTAAAAAGTCAGGAAAAAAAAAAAAAAAGAGTAAAATTAGGATAATTACAAATAAAAATGAATCTATCCAAGTAGTACACTTTGGAAAGATGGGGGGGGGGGACTGCGGTCTTATCAATTGTGTCTCATACCACAATTAGAATTAAATGAAAGGGTATATTGATAAAGGCAGCATTTGAATTTCATGCTGATTTGCTTTAGGCCATGTCGGAGTTCCCAATGCCTCAAGGCCAAGCTGGAGGCATCTCAGCATTCTGGAAGTCTTTGATGCATTCTTAACTTTAAATTCACAAATGTGCCATTTTACTAAGCGATTGTGCCAGGGAGGCACTGAAATTCTGGATGCTTTCCAAGACACTTAGGATAACTTGGCTTACATTTTTCAGGCTCTCTGTACTCTGGAAAGTTAGTAATACCTGTAAGGTTAGCAGTAGCTGTAATTAATCATCTGGTTTGACTGTGGGAAACACAACTACCATTTAACTGGAAGGCTACAGCTGTCAGTTTATTTTTCTTCACAAAGAATGATACAGCACTGATAGATATACGTGCATGTGTTTATGTGTAAGCTTTAAAATTACAACATGAAATTCACATAATTTCGAATACTACCATGAGAGTAAATGTACTCAAC
The DNA here is from genome assembly GCF_964211825.1 of Aythya ferina. Lineage (NCBI taxonomy): Eukaryota > Metazoa > Chordata > Aves > Anseriformes > Anatidae > Aythya > Aythya ferina. The sequence continues at coordinate 16,338,847 of NC_140307.1, read as the reverse complement.
ATCTTTTGAAAATATTAAATCAACAGCCTACATTAAGAGCTTTCATAAACCTGCTCACTTCTCCAAGGAACTGCTTTGGTGTATTTCTTGCCAGCCTTTCACACAGTACATCCTGTCATCACTTTCATCGCAGCCAGAAGTTCTGGAAAATTCTTTTTTACTTTTGTTACCTTTAGGCTATAATAGTGACAGTATTGCAACTGAATATTTCAAAGCTTTTTACATACTAAAAAAAAATCACTAGCAACTTCACAGCAGAAAAATTCTTGTTTTTCCAATGTCTCCGCTGAATCTATTCAGTAGATACAGTTGCTGTCTAAATGGAACTGTGTCAGGGGTGAACAAAGCAGTTGCCTGAGGAAGCAATACTTTGCAGTGCTCTGTAATATACAAAACAAGAAACATGCAGTATCTAGTTGGCATAATTAGCAGCACGGATAAATAACTAGACTAGAGTTTGACCAGATCACCGAAGTAAATAATGCATTAAAAAAAAAAAAAAGTCATATGTTTTTTCCATCTACCCAGGATCAGTAGCTGTTTGCTGGCATTAATACTTAAGGCCTGATCCAATTATTGGTGAAGCAAGAGAAACTCTTTCACTTAGAGAAAGTCAGTATTTACCAAAAGAGAAAAACACTGTGAAAGGACTGCTTAATACACTTACATTTTTGACGTTTTCTATAGCACTTTTGTTCTTTCGTCCCTGCTTCCAAATATTAACATCCCGTGACTGAGTGGAAATGGTAGTAATGTAGATTTTCAAGTAATCTTTACAGATGGGAATGGGCAAAATTTTTCTCAATCATCTTTATATCTCCTGTAATCATCTGTAATTCTTGTTGTACCTCACAGCGGGCAAAAGATTACATGGCTATTATAATTTATTCTGTATTACGTCTATTTTCAAGTAAATTGACATTTGACACAAATAAGATAGACTGCCACTCGGCTATTACTGGAGCAATGGCAAAAGAAATAGAAAAAGTTAATTTTGTTGGGTTCAGCTCAAGAAACATTTGATTTTTTGCAGTGTTTCCAGGAAAGGTAAGAGTGACGAAGTAAAGAATAATCCTAAAATTCTTGTAAAGTCAAAGATACTCATATGGCAGTATTTTTTATGTGTCTCTCCATATCTTCCCCCTAAGGTGGTAAGACTGTATTTTTCTGGTGATGATGTAGGGACAGAGAACTCTGGAGTTTGTTGTGTTTTTTTATAAACTTTTTATCTAAGAAGACTTGTGAATTTATTCTAGCTGTAGTCATATGTATATAGAGCTTTAATTTTAAACACATAAATATCAGTATGAATTGGCTGAGAATAAACAAAAGACACTTGTGTGTGTGTGTTTTTTTTTTTTTTCTGGCATTATACAGATTAGTAACAATATAGTTACTGTAATTCTACTTCTATTAATATAATTCTAATCTTTACTCATCTTCATGTTTCTGGTCTCATTTTTGTGCTACGAAGTAGCACACTCAATGATCAAAAGCTGACCCTGAAATGAAAAAGAAAGCTTTTTAGCAGCTTCAGATTGGAATTCATGTTTCAGGAAAGAAACAGTGCAAGTTATGCATATATCACAAAACCAGTCCTTTGTTCAGGTAAATGTTGTGGCTAAACTCTTTAATCACAAAACATTCATCAAGTAACTTACAGAATTACGCAATTAATTCAGAACTTTCTCCAATGCTAAAAAATAGACGTTCTCTGAAGTCTATTTTATTATATGTCTTCTGAAGCCAATGGACACTGTGACTGAAGTTATCTGTCCAAGTATCTGTCCTGTTTGAAAAACTTTTGCATGCTGCCCAAAGGCACCCATGCAGTTTTTCTACACCTAGTATACACTCATCATTTGCCCCTACTGTTTTTGTTGTTGTTTCGCCTTGTTTTTGCAAAGAGATAATTTTTCACACGCTGACAACCAAGTCAGAATGTTTCTAGGTATTTTGTCCTTCAGAGAAGATTCATCGGACCTTGTACTCACAAATTATCGCTGTCTTGTCTTCACCCCGTCCCCCCCGAGCGCCTCACAGCCCCGCACCCCCCCGCCCCGCCGCGCGTTACCGGCCGCCGCCCGCCGCCAGCCGGCCGCCATTTTGCCGCTCGCCGCCTCCCGGCCGCAGGGGGCGCCCTGACGGCGCGGGGCGGGGCAAGATGGCGGCGCGCAGCGGGCTGGAGGCCGCGCTCAGGGTGGCGGGCGCCGCCGCCGCGCGGCCCGAGCAGTTCCTGAGGTACCGCCGGCGGCCGCGGCGCTGCGGGAGAGGGCGAGGGCGCGGGGGGCTCCTGGCGGCGCATGGAGCCCACCTGAAGCGCCGTGTGGGCGGCGGGGCTGCCGGCAGCCGGGAGCGAGGGGTCTGCGTGTGCGCCGACTGCGCTGTGGGGCCGGGACCGGCCGGGAGGGAGGGAGGGAACGCCCGAGCGAAGGCTTGCGATAGTCGTGATAATCGCGTGGGTGTCCCGGGGGTGCGGGCGGGGGGAAGCTGAAAGGCTTAAAAATGGTGAGGCGTCTGCTGCTGGGAGCGCTCGGTAGCGGCGCTCAGCCACGTGGGGAGTTGCGCAAAAGCTGTGAGTGTTGGAAGGTGCCGGCAGGGAGCTGCAGGGGGACCATGCGGGTACCTTACTGGAGCTGGGAATGAAGGAAAGCTAGCTAACTCCGGAAAAAAAAAAAAAAAAAAAAAAAAAAAAGTAGTTGTTGTGCTTTTTAAAACTTTAACTTTTTTCTCCTCCTCTTCTAGTGTACAAGATGGGCTGGCTGCTGAGTTCAGAGCGTTAACAAAGACTCTATACGACTTAAATAAAGCTCTGGGAAGCAGTGTAGTTCGTGGGAGTCCTCTAAAAGAGCTGGTGATAGAAAACTTTGATGAAGAACAGATTTGGCAACAACTAGAGCTCCAGAATAATGCAATTCTTGACTTTTTCAAGAAATCCGTTGCAAGGGATGCCAACGATAAAGATCTTTGCCTTGTCTCAGACCAGGAAGATGATGGCTCTGATGCAGAGGCTAGCAGTGATAATGAACTGGAAGACGTAATGGAAGCAGAAACTGAACAGGAGAGTGTCTCTACAAAACAAGAAACTAAAGCTAAAGAAAAGCAAAGTAAACCCAAAGAAGCCATAACGCAGAAATACAGTGATGAGGATTCTGATGTTGACTTTGATATTGATGCACTAGAAGAACAAACTAAAATAGCAAAGGAAACAACGTTGAAAAAAAAAGGAAGAAAATCTGTAGTGGATGACAAGTTCTTCAAGCTGGCTGTGATGGAAGCTTTTTTAGAGCACGCAGAGAAGGAAAATAGGGAGAGGGAGGAGGAGGAAGACGATATCAACTACTTTGAGGAAATCATCTCGGATGATGAGGAGGAGGAGTCTGAAGAAACTAAAGTCAAAGTAAGAAGATAGTAAACTATCTGAACTCTTTTATTTAAATCAAGATCTGATATCTGTTAGGTTTACTCTAAATTGTTGAGCTCACAGGAGAAACTGCCAAGTTAAAATGATTGGAAAACTAACAATTGCTGTTAATATTTGATGTTAAGTATCTGGTAGCAAAATGCACCAATGCACAAGTACATACTGTCTTCCCATTCCAGTCTCTGTTTAGATGGATTTTAGGTTTTTGCATGGATTGAGGACTTGGTGGTCATGTCGTAAGAAATACGAGACCTTGCAGAATATGTGATCCAGCTTAGCAAGAAAGCTGCGTTGCTCAACATTGATGTCTCATGATTGGGGATTCCTAAGGTGACTGATGCAGAGCAAAGGTGGTTTGGCTACTTCTTTTTACAGGGACAGGGCTTTGTAACTCAAATTTTGCAAGTTGCCGAGTACTTGTTTCAAAAACTAATCTTTTCTTACTTAAAGTTGCCAGAGATTCTTGCTTGCAAGAACTCTGCCCAGGGCGTAAGGAAGGACGTACGCATACCAGTGAATAATCAGAAAAAATCATTGCTCTCTGACTTCAGCACGTGTAGAAGTTAGAAATGAATTTAAGTGGCAGAATGCCCTGAGTACTTGTAAAAGAGGCTAATTTTACAGAGATGCTCTGCCCCAGGTTAATGCTTCAGTAAACTGAACTGCTATTACACAAGTCGTGCTATTCCCCAGATGTTAGCCTTTCAGAGGCAGGCTGCTCTTAGACTTCTGTCATCCTAACTGCTTTTTCGTTTTTTTGTTTTCCCTGTCACCTTCTTAGTCAGTTAAAAGTTCTAGAGACCTGACATACAAAGACTTCTTTGATCCTGTTGATGACAATGATGACTTAGTAGCTAATGGTGTTGAAGATGATCAGGAAGAGGAAGCAGACAGTGCTATTGAAAAGGAGAATGAAGAAAGCATGTCTGAGTAAGTATTAGCATTATTTGCAGTTAAATGTCTTTATAATTTTACACTGAAGAGTGGCAGTGTTCAAGTAGAAAATAAATTGTGAATTCCAGGTTCACTTTAGTCATGGTTTGTCATTTTCTGTTATCTGTTGTATGTTCATGGATTGCATTGTTATCTTAGTCAAAAAGTAGTTTATTTACTTGCTTTCGTACTGTTGTTTCTTGGGATTTATTTCAGTAAAAGATTTAATAGCTATAACTTCAGCTTTTAAAGGTTATTTTTTGATGTATAGAAGTTTCCACAGTGTCTTTGTCTTTAGACTTCAATGAAAGTCTATTGCAGTTCTTAACTATTGGTTAGTTGTAACAGGTAAAGTTGTAATGGCTGAAATATCTTCAAGCACAAATGTTAGTGGCTTTTTAACCTTTACTTCATTTTAAATTGTATTTTAATTTTACAGGGTGGAGGATATTAATGAGATGATTGAGAATGTGAGAGGTAAAAAGGCCTCTTCAAAAGTTACTTTTAGATTGCCAGATGACAGTGAAACTGAAGACGGTACTGACATGCAATTGGAGAAGGGCATCGATCCCGGTGAAATAAAGTCATCTTTTGAAAAGAGACAGGAAAAGGTAATTGTTTTATCATTTTGCTAATACTTTTAAACAGTGACCAATGTTTTATAATAATTGTATACATGGCATACATGAAGGGACTTCTTAAACTTAATAAAAATAAAGTAGTTTATCAGATATGCGTATGCAATTACGTATCCTTACATTACATGAGGAGGATTTGGAAGCACCTGAAATGGCTATGGATTTCTTGCCTTGAGTTTACTTGTGAACTGTTTTAAACTTCTTAGGAAATTGTTTTTGTTTTTTTCAGTTGAGTGAAAAAATAAAAAGTTTAGAAGAAGAGTTGTTAGAAGAGAAACCTTGGCAGCTTAAAGGAGAAGTGACTGGACAAAAGCGACCGGAAAATAGCCTTTTGGAGGAAACAATACTCTTTGATCATGCAGTCCGAATGGGTAAGTATTGAGGGAGGGCTTTCTTGAGAGTATATTGCCGTACCAAGTTGGATTGCCTTGCCTGTGAGCATGATGACAACACCCATGACTTGAGAGCAGGGTAACAAAAATACTAGTTAAACTTCTCAGCACATCTTTGAGGCAGTGCATTTTCGTTGTGGAAATTACAGGAAGCTATAGTCTTCTTGGTTCACTTGGTTGAATTTACCTGAAAGTTCATTAATTCAGTGGCAGTTTTAGTCACTTACAAGGCATACATAACATCATTCTCTTTCCCATTTTCATTTCTCTCCAAGGTAGTGGAAGAAAACGTTATTTGCTTGACTTCATCAATCTCTAGGTCAAGAAAAAATTTCAACTACTACATATTTGTTGAGGCTTTACTTTGTTTTTCTTTTTTTTTTTTTTTTAATTTCTTTTTGATTCCTCGGAGCAAAAAGTGTTTCTTGCTGGAGAAACATTAATCTTTTCTTCTTTTCAGCTCCTGTGATCACAGAGGAAACTACTTTTCAGCTTGAAGATATCATTAAACAGAGAATATTGGATGAGGTTAATATCTTGCTTGCTCTTCTCCATTTTTCCATTTTGTTCCTTGACTTTATTCACAGGGCACATTCTAAGAAAGTTTAAACTCTTAACATGTTAGGTATAGAGTTTTCTTGATTAATTTCTGCAACTGGATGTTTCATTTTGCCTTAATGAATGGGGCTTCAGAGTCATAATCTTTTTTTTTTTTTTTTTTTTTTTTTTTAAGTATGTGTTATAAGCTAGGTTTTGATTTTCTTCAAACTAAAGATTATTTACAGATAAAGAGGAGTAACTATAAGGAGTTCCTCTGGAATATAATGCCAGTCTCACTTTTTTTCTGTGATCCTAGTTGTGTAGTTCTTTATGCATCCTAAATGCTAATCAAAGCTTAAATGTGTAAAATTTTTCTTCAAAGTCACTGATAAAAGACTTGTATCTCACAATTTGTTGAGGCTTACTGTTTGCTAAATAAATAAGTAAAATTACATAATGGAAGAGTATCTAAGGAAATTACACATTTGCAATTAATTATACTATTTTTGCCCTGATTCACTGAAAATATGTACACAAGCTTGAGTATGTGTCTTCTATTCTTCAAATTAAAGTGTGAACTTTCTGAGTTCCTGGGGAAGCCACACACATGAGTTAGTTAAAATGTCAGATAAGTAATGTTCTAAATAAGCTGTAGCAACTAACACATTTAGTCTGTAGTTGTATTTGGTTGTTAATTTATGACTTTCTCAGGCATGGGACGATGTAGAACCGAAAGAAAAACCAAAAGAGGATGCCTTTGAATACAAGAAGCGCATCACTTTGGACCATGAAAAAAGTAAACTGAGTCTTGCTGAGATCTATGAGCAAGAATACTTGAAACTTCACCAGGTAACACAAACAATGCCTTTCCTATTGCTTTGAAGTTTGCATCACATAAGCATATATATTCACTTGTATGCTACTAGGTGTTTTCAGCTTTATGGAATTACTTCAGACTTCCTCTGAGTGTTCATGTGGCATGTGGAATGGCTCTGAATTGCATACTGTGTTAGCAGTCTTGCTAAAGTGAAATTGCTTTATGAGTGGTATTGCATTAACATTACATTATTAATCTAGCAAAAAACTGAAGAGGAAGAAAATCCTGAACACAAAGAAATTCAGGAAATGATGGATTCTCTCTTCCTGCAACTGGATGCACTTTGTAATTTCCACTTCACACCCAAACCAGTAAGTAGTTCAGTTTCAAAGTTACTCTTTTCCTTTATTTTCTTTGAAACTGGAGAATTTTCATTTCCCAAGTATATTTTGAGTAAACATTGAACTTGTACTTCTGTTGTATTAAATGCACTATAACTGTCTCTAAATATAACCAAATATTTAGCGTGTTCAGTTACACGTAAACTCCATTCCTTTGAGATGGCGTACTTAGTGCTGAATATTTTTTTTTATTTCTAGCCTGTGCCAGAAGTGAAAATAGTCTCAAACCTGCCAGCTATCACTATGGAAGAAGTAGCACCTGTTGCTGTTAGTGACGCTGCTCTCTTAGCACCAGAGGAGATCAAGGTAAAACCAAACAAAAACCAAAACCCAACCAAATAACACACAAACAAACAGAAAAATCAAGGATCTGTATTCACAACAGAAGGGTGTAGTGGATGCCAGATCAGTGGGAGGATTTTGCTACCCCATCCACTCAAGGTTACTTACCTCATGAACCTCCATGCCTAGCATTTTAAAAACTCTTAAACTCTTCCCACACCTTCCAGTTATTTATCAGACCATGCTAGGTCATGATACTAACTTACAGACGGTTTTTATTCTTGACTTGTGATGGTAATTGTTTTTACCATTATATAGCTGGGTAGAAGGGGAAGTTAAACAGCAATAGACTGTCAATTGTACAGACACTACTACCAGCTTCTGGCTGTTTTCAGTCTATGCCTTAATGTGTCAGACACCTGAAATAATGGAAACACTAAGACAGGCTTAAATACTCACTAAAACTCACTAAAGTGAGTTTTCTTTTGCATGCTTATATATTTTTTTTTCTCTTTAGGAAAAGAACAAAGCTGGTGATGTAAAAACAGACGCAGAAAAGACTTCCACAGACAAAAAACGAGAGCGAAGAAAGAAAAAGCTTCGTAAACGTATAAAGCTAAGGGAAAAGGAGAAACGTCAAAAGCTTCTTGAAAAGAAGAAATCGGAGCAAGGCATAAAACTCAGCAAAAAAGCTGCTGCAGCGAAATTGAAAAAGCTTACAAAAGAAGGCAAAGCAACGCTGCTCAAGGTAATGCTGTCTCGAGTAGTCCTGTTTAACTTAATTTTCTTTAGCTGATGAGCTCTAAAATCCCAGGGGTAGATAATGTTTAACACAGTTAGAAGAAAGGATTTGCTTCTCTCCTATCCCTCTAGGCATAACTACACCTCCTACCACCCCCTCAGAAATTCTTGTACTAAGTAGTGTATCTGCTTGCCTACACAAACCTTGATACCTTATTTATGTTTGAGTAAATATAAAAAATAAAACTGCTGGAAAGGAAGAGGTAGGAAGTAGACATGGAAAGGATGTATTTTTTTTTTTTTCCTCCCCCTTTTTTTTCCTTGTATTCTTTTGAGCTGCAATTTTGGAAGTACCAGTCTAATATGTGCATGGAACTAAATGCAAAGTAGTGTTGAATGTCTTTTTTTACTCCTGATTTTGCTGATTACCCTATGAATGTGATGTCAGGAGAGCAGCCTGAAAAAACACAGCTCTGAGTTGTGCTCTGTATTGACCTCCTTTTTATAATGCATATTCATGTAGATGTTATTACTTGAATTATGAATAAATCATGCTTAATTGGAACCTGCAGAAGCTTATTCAGGGTGAGATATACTAAATGAGAAGATTAATCTTGGATGTGTAGATAATCTTTAGATAAGGAAAAACATGAACTGTATGATACAATTACTTTATATCATAGTACTCTCACAGAACAAATGATTGTTTGTGTTAGGTACTACTTTTTATTTCAAAGTTCAGAAGGTGGTGTTCCTGCAAATACTAGAACTCAGTCTCTTATTTCCTGTGTTTGAACTGTCCCACTTGACTAAATGGGACTGACTACTTGCATGTATAACTGAAAATGAGGTTTCTACTTAGGTCTCTGTAAGCTTTGAGTAACCGAACTTCAAACTATAATGTTCCTGTTGGCTTTTTTACGTTTTGTGGAGCTTTCTTTATAATCCTATCAGATTGATCTTGTGCTTTGCATGCTATAAAAAAGTAAATTTATATTCCACCTGCGATGCCTTATAAATTAATTTTTTTTTAAATGTCTGAAATTCTGGTGTATTGGAAAATAACTTCATTACTTTTAAACCACTTCTGTTTACCTTTTCAAAAGACCAACAAAATACAAAACGTAAGTTCAGTAATTGTAGTTTATTATGCAGTTGTAGCTTACATGCCTTAGTTCACTACTATGCCAAATCAGGACTAGAAAGGAAGCTTAATCTTTAGCCGGAATGGCATAAGAATCTGCTGAAAAGAGATGACTCTCTGAAAGTTAATTAGTACTTACATATGATATTTGACTTTTAAAAGAAATGATAAATAATATAGTGGTACTGTCTGTATGTTTCTTGGTGTTATAACAAATATTGTTTCCATTGACAGGATGAAGGAAAAGACAAGGCCTTGAAATCATCCCAAGCCTTCTTTTCTCAGTTACAAGACCAAGTGAAAATGCAAGTCAAAGATGCAACCAAATTAAAGAAGAAACAAAAGAAGCAGAAAGAAGTCTCTGTCCATAAACTTAAATTGTAATTTAAGTTTAATACATGCTCTGTCTTGTATTTATTAAAATGTTTCTACTTTAATGCTGCATTGGAATAAATGCTGGGTTTTATACAAAATTAAAATGTTCTATGAACCTCTGTGGCGTTATTCCCTATTTTTTTTTCTTCCTACTGTTGAACTCCTTGATTGTCTTATTCTAAAAAGATATATATATATACATATATATGTATATGTATATATATTTTTTACATAGGGCATGTAGATAAAGCAATGTGTGATGTGGCTGTATGTTCTTCAAACTATAGCCATACTGTCTTTATGTAGTTGTTTATATAGCACAGGAGTATGCATTTATTAAAACTTAAATTTGCAAACTGTAGTGTAAGGATACAGTTTATCTTCTAAAGTTAATGCACACATGTTCTAAGATTAAAAATGTAACCCTCTTATTTTGGGGTGTAAGAGATTTCATAAACAGCTTGACTATAACTTTTCTTGTCAGCGTTGATGACATCCACTTAAAAACAGAGCAAAGAAGTGATTAATATTTCCTCAATTGGCGTTGGCATACATCTTTGATAGACATCTTTCTTTAACATTTTTATTGCGTTTTTAACATTGCCCTGCTCCTCTAGGAGCAGGTTCCTCAGCGCAGCGAGCAGCTGAGTGCCGTGAGGCAGAGCAGCCAGCAGTAACTCAGTAAGCAGGCGCTGTTTAACTTGGAGCGTTATTCCCAGAGTAGCAGTATTTCAGGATTTCTTTCCCTTCGGTGACTGAACAGGGCTGTGGAAGGCCCAAATTTCCAGCGGGAGGTGTGATTTTAACGCCTGTGGCCCTGAGGGGGCCGCTGTGCGCTCCGCGCTCGGCTCCCCAGGCCTGCCGCCGCCATCGGCGCTGCGCTGCGCGGCCTGCACGGGGCGGCCCGGGCCCCGGCGCCCGCCTCCCTCGGCTCCCCTCAGCGCTCCCGGCCCGGGGGACGCTCGGCGGCGGCGCCGGTACGTGAGGGGACCGGGGGGACCGGGGCTGGGGGCGGCGGGGCCGTGAGGAGAAGGGCCGGGGCGGGCGGCGGCGGGTGACGCGCGGGCACCGCGTGGCGCCTGTGAGGGGAGCTGAGGGGGCGGGCGGCGGGAGCTGGCGGGGCTGCCTTCGGGTCTGGCCCTTCACCTTTCGTCTTCGTTGTGTTTGGTGTCTTAGCCTTGCGTTCAACTGCGTGTTTATTTTCTTAAAGGCATGTCCGAGGGTTGCGGATGGGTGATGCAAAGCCGAGGGAAGTCTCTTTTTCCTTTCAAGCACTGCAGGGTAAAGGAGCATGAGCTGACTGAAGCTGCCGGTGCCGTGTCGGCGCTCTGAAGTTGCACCATGTCAGAAGCTGGGTCCTCAGAAAGTAAGAGAGCTCGAGTAAGCTTGTCACTGAGCAAAAAGAAGACAAAAAAAGAAACAGCAAAGAAAGTGGATATTAAAGGCACGCCACCTCTACGTTCAGAATCCTCCTCTATTATTTCATTTTTTAACAATGTGCCCCCTGCAAAAATTACCTGTCCCATGTGTGGGCAAATGGTACCAAGATACGGAATAAATGAGCACATAGATGCCATGTGTCCAGGCAGCCACGGCGAGCTGTGTGGTGTCGATTCAACACTGAGCTCTGCTAAGAGCGAGGGTCCTCCCGGTGCAAATGTGGACAATAATTCCAGCCCATACTTCTCAAAAAAACTCTCAAATCTAAGCCCGAGTCCTTCCAAAAGCAGTGCATTGAAAACAGAAGGGAGTGCGGCACAACAGATTAGCCCTTATTTTAGCAACAGTAGTTCAGACTGTAGCGTTCACAGTGAACCAAGAGATCACCCAGTTAAAATCGTCTCTTTGGGAAGCTTGTCATCTAAACTGTCCAGAAGACGTTGCATCCAGGGAGGAAAACAGGTAGTATATAAAGAGATCGACTCTTCACCTCCAGCTGTTCACAGTATATGCAAAAGTGCTGTAACACTGGATGATGATGCTGAGATTTTTTCTGGGCATAGTTCTCAGAAAGAAAATGAGCTTGCTCAGGGAGATCATGAGGAACAAAATCCTTCAAAAAAGGAATCTGAATTTCAAGAAGAAATAAACAAATGTGGTAGGGAAGACCTCGTGGATGTTGTTCAGGTATCGCTACCAGCTGTTAACAGCAAGAGATTACCATTTGGTACAAGGAACACCAAAACAGAAAGTAGATCTGAAGGCGTGATGCTTAATCCTGATAACTGTGAAACACATTTAGCCATTTATACTTCAGCAGAGCCGATCAGTAGTTTGAAGGTAAAGACTCAACTTCATGCTCAACTTACTCCGTCTTCCAAAATGGAAGTGAACTGCAGTACACAAAATTGCTTTGGAAAGGGTGATGTACAGGTACTTCCTGTGGAAGTTCATGAACACTTTAAGGATGACGTTAATCGTAATTTTTCAGAAACTGTGCAAAAGGTGGAGTTTCAAATTTCCACTGGTGACATTGTAGACAAAATAAATGAGGTTATCTCTGTTCCGAACGCTCCTGGTCAACCATATTACCTCCAGAATTTTTTAGTGGTGTTGCGAGCAGTCTTGGAGAATGAAGATGATGTGACACTATTTGATGATCAAGATATGAACATTATTACTAAGTTCTGCCAATTATCAGGTATCCTTCTATTTTTACATTCCTATGCTGTCTCTTGTAGAGAGAACTTGCATAGTTTTTGTAAGTGAAGAGTACTATACCAGTGGGCTGGTCAGCTTGTTAAACTGCTTCATGGAAGAAACTTCTTTTTCTCAGGAGGTGTATCCCTTCAGTAGCTTCCTGTAGGTAAATTTTCCTAATGCTGCTTTAAGGGAAGGTAGCAATAAATAATAGAGATTGCATGAAATAAGGAGAGAATTAAAAATATACGATTGTGGTTATTTCTGTAGCTTAACTAGAAAAATGCATGTTTTTTAGAATCTCAAGTCAGCTTGCTTCTGTGTTTAAACATCAATCCACAAAAAAAGACCATCAGTTAATACCAAGCTTTTTATGGTTAATACATATGAAGATTCTGCAGAATGGGGTTACGAAGAGGCGTGTGCTATACACATAGATCTCAAAATAATAGGTCTGAAACTATTTGGAAACCTAAGTTCTAAATGTCGGCATTTTCTGCAGTGATCACAATTAAATTCTTACAGATTATATTGTATTGATTACACGCACTAACACTAAACACAAAAACTAATGCTAATATGTTGCTTATGTTAGGGTAGTTAAAATAGGAGTATGTAAAGAATGGAATAAAAGCAACAAAACTTCTTATTGGCTCCTTTACATTCAAAGGAGATCTGGGGATAAGCTTACAGTTAGGTAGCTAGTGGATGTGGGCTTCAGCTACTTCAACCAATACTAAAAGAAAAATTTAGGATACAGCTTTCTTTATTTCTACACCCTCTTCTCTTGATCAGTAATTGTATACTTGTTTCTCTTTCAGTGAGTTCAGGGTTCCTCTCTCACAGGAGTTCAGAAGACAGAAAAAAAAGTTATTGCAGAATAGAGCTGACAAATCCATGTCTGCACTGACTGCTACAGTCACAAATAAAACAATCTCTCTTTGCAGGGTAGGAAAAACAATGATTCAGCCACGAGACATGGTCGGATACTATTAAGTCAATAGATAATGAGTTCTGGACAAGTGATGGATGTCTTTACCTTCAAGAAATCTTGGACAGAATACTTTAAAAGTTCAGGTAGATGAGATATCTGTTCCACATTAGTAGTTTCTACTGAAGCAAGTATTGCTTCTCAGTTACAACAAGAAAAAGTACACATACGTGCTTAATGCTATAAATTAAGTAGCTTGAGCATAGGTATTCTCCAGTATTTTGTTATTTTCTGATAAAAGTATGCGGTTCTTCCGTGAGTTGCATATTATAAAAGGAATGATATTTTTTAAATAATTAAATTTGAAGTAGTCCTTCCTTCCTGCCTAGTTTTCTCAAAAGTGGGTGAGCAGCAAAAAGTGGATGGAGAGCATTGCCAATCATCAAATGGATAAATAAATTAGAAGTTAATGAGGGGCGAGATAGTTGTTCAGAAGGGTGCTGAATGTAGCAAGAATAGCTTGGCAAATTTCAGCTAAGATTTAATAAGTTATTATTTGGTCAAATTGCAGCATTGTTAGTATTTTTAAAGTGTTTTTTAAAGTTACTTTAAGTGATGTGCTGCATCCTGCACCTGGGACGGGGCAACCCTGGCTATACGTACAGACTGGGCGATGAGACGCTGGAGGGCAGCCCCGCAGAGAGAGATCTGGGGGTTGTGGTTGACTATGTGGTTGAATATGAGCCAGCAGTGTGCCCTGGCAGCCAGGAGGGCCAACCGTGTCCTGGGGTGCATCAAGCACGGCATCGCTAGTAGGTCAAGGGAGGTGATTGTCCGGCTCTGCTCTGCGCTGGTGCGGCCTCACCTCGAGCACTGCGTGCAGTTCTGGGCACCACAGTACAAGAAGGACATTGAACTGTTGCAGAGCCTCCAGAGGAGGGTGATGAAGATGGTGAAGGGCCTAGAGGGGAAGACGTATGAGGAGCGGCTGAGGGCACTGGGCCTGTTCAGCCTGGAGAAGAGGAGGCTGAGGGGGGACCTCATCACGGTCTGTAACTTCCTCGTGAGGGGGAGTGGAGAGGCAGGTGACTTGTTCTCTGTTATCACCAGTGACAGGACCCATGGGAACAGTGTCAAGCTGAGGCAGGGGAGGTTTAGGCTGGCCATCAGGAAGAGGTTCTTCACCTAGAGGGTGGTCGCACACTGGAACAGGCTCCCCAGGGATGTAGTCACTGCACCAAACCTGTCTGAATTTAAGAAGCAATTGGACTGTACACTTAGACACACAGTCTAAACTTTTGGGCAGACCTGTGCGGTGCCAGGAGTTGGACTTGATGATCCTTATGGGTCCTTTCTAACTCGGGATATTCTATGATTCTACGATGTCTTCCCTGACAAAAATCAAATCAACAGGAGTTTTATTCTTGTCTTCATTAAGTATATTATTAAAATTAGGTTTGCATATCATTGGTAAAAAAAGAATCCAAAGACTACTACACTGAGAAGTGTTCTGTGATTCTGAAATCACTCCATCAAACTACAGCTTCTTTTGTTTCCTAAGCATCAAATGGTTGCTTATTGCTCGAGTATTAAAGAGAGCAAAAAGACCTATTTAAAGTCACACTATGCAGGTTATAAATAAAATAAAGTTGTCATTTCCTAAAAAGTATTTCTTAAAGGGTAAGTGTGTCCAAAGTAAATTTTAGCGATGTTTGCTACCTGAAAAGAAAACTTAAGGATTCTAATGAGCAATGATTACTTTGAAAGGTGGGTTCTGTTGTTGTTTTTTTTTTTTACCAAGTCTGTCTATAAAGCACAGGCAGATTTAAAAAGTGTTTTACAGGATATCTGCATCACAGTAATTTTTGTAGGTAAGCTAGTGAGTATGCATAGCACCGTGTTTTAGAATTTAATGTTTTTGCTTTCTTTCATTGTTCTAAATAAAATTTGCAGTTGGTGGGCAGAAGTTATATGTGAGACTTTTTCAACGCAAGCTGAACTGGTTAAAAGTGAACAAAATAGAGTATGGAGAGATAAGTCTGGATTTGTCACCAATAATTGAAGAACTGGTTGAAGCCAGATTTCTGCAGACAGGTATGGCCTGCATTAATGCGTATTAAAAGTATTATAAATAAAATGTACTGGGGCCTGTTAGCATTTAATGTACTGCATGCTTGGCTGTTCATTGAGAAGAGAATTAGAGGAGCAGTATAACTCCAGGCTTCAGGTCGATGAGTCCCGTGTTATGTTACTTTAATAGTAGAAGCTGTTGGAGCAAAGTGTGTAACAGGGAGAACAGAACAAATGTCAGTGCCACTGATGCAGCAGTCAGCCGTACTTGCCCTCATCAGCCCCATCTCAGACCGTGACCTGTGAGCTGTCTTGCCAGGTGATCCTGCCTTCAGCTCTGTCCCTGGCATGCTTTGGGAGATGGCCCTCCAACCAATGCTGCCAGTTGTTTCCAGTCTTGCATCTGGCCATGTGATGGGTCTCAGACCTAAGCTGTAGGCTTGTCTCTAGGTCTGGCTCATCTCTTAAATGGACCCAGGACCTGATTCATCACCTTGCCTTTTCTAGGGCTGCCTGTAGGCTCTGCTATCAGGACTTTCGGTCCGCCTGTTCTCTTTGCTTACAATGGGACTGCACCAGGGGTAGTGAAGACACTGCCTGTGCTGTGCTCACCTCTGACTCCTGGCTCATTCCCCCCTGTGGAGCAGCTGCTCTCTGGCAGTACATTTTTTTTTTTTGCCTTGGGAAGTTTCAGTCATCAAGAAGAGAGAAGTTTTTCTTGAGCAGCTGTTCTTGTAACTCAGCAAAATTTCTTTGTATTTGCTTTTTCTTTGAAGCTACAAAGGGATTACTTCTGATTATTCCGTTCCTTCAGACTGGACCTTTGAAGATAATGAATTTCAAGCTGGACCAGCTAGCATCAATAATATACTTGGAAGAATCTGAATCATTAGATTAGTACTAGGTTATATGAATGTATTAATCTTTGAACTGTTGATTGAATGTGTACATATAGCACATAATGAATGTATGTGGATTATTTTACTTTTAGAATCTGAACTGGAAGACCTGGGTGAAGGGCTGGATTTGCTTTCAGCTCCTGAGCTAAAAACATTAGCAAAGATCTTTCACTTGCCAAACCCAAACGGTCAGAAACAGCAACTTGTGGATGACTTTCAGAGATTGGCAAAACAACGTTCAGTCTTCAGCAGGAGTCAGGCTGGTATTGGGACAGTGATTTTAAAAAGGTACCTCTTAAGCTGTTTAACTCTACAGTTAAGTTTTCCAGGTGAATGTAAGTTATGCTTTGAAAGACTCAGCATGTCTTTTGAAGAGAGGAATGCATTTAGTAAATAAAAATATAAAGAGTTGTTTAGCCATATAAACGTTGGGAATGTACTGCTCCTTTCTGTAGTTGACAGCTGAATTACTAGTTGCCCCTTAAGATCAGAGAATTTCTTGTTTAAATCTTTGCTGCTCTGTGGAGAAGCAGCAAAAATCTTGTCTTGTATGAGAGAGCTTGATGAAGTTCCAAAACCTAGGATTTCAAACTGTGATCTGTAAACATTGCCCTACCAGCTAACTACATCTTGTTTCATGTTGGTACAGCCTGGCATAGCAGCAGGAGTGGTTGCACCCAGAGGGCAGGGCAGTTAGTTCCAATTCTATTCTGCTTGTGGATCGTCCTTACACTTTTTGTTAATTAATGCGATTCCTTGGCTTTTCATGATAGATTATGTACATTATATGGTTTCTCAAGCTGCTTCTTTCAGGGAAAATCTGAGAGAGTGGCTGGGCACTGGAATAGGCTTCCCAGGGAAGTGATCTTAGCAGCAAGCCTGACGAAATTCAAGAAGTGTTTGGACTCAGCTGTCAGACCTATCGTGTGATATTTGGGTGGTCCTGTGTGGAGCCAGGAGTTGGACTTGATGATCCATGTGGGTCCCTTCCAACTTGGGATGTTCTATGTCTCTATGAAAATTAAGTTTATGCAGTAAATGGTGTGAACATGAAAAAAATCTCATACTTCATGATATTTGAATTTTATAACTGATGGGAAAAACTAATTGTATAATCATTTTATTTGTCCTTACAGGGCAAAGGATCTAGCTGGAAGATCTGTCAGGGTCTGTAAAGGCCCTCGGGCTGTCTTTTCTCGAATCCTGCTGCTATTTTCACTTTCTGAGTCAGTAGAGGATGAAGAAGCTGGTAGTGCTGGTCAAAGTCAGCTCTCCACAGTCCTTATGGTAAACATGGGGCGTATGGTATTCCCCAGTTACACTGTAAATAGGAAAACACAAATCTTCCAGGACAGAGAAGATCTTATCAGGTACAGGAAGCTTTGGCAGTTTGGAAATCTGTTTTCTTCTAGAAAAGCTTTACTGCAGTACTTGTATAGGCAAATAAGATATCCATCATGTAGAACTACAGATGTGAATAGGTAGAAGTGCACTTTTGCAGTGATTTAAGATGCAGTTTTGTGTCCAAGTAAGATTTGTTGCTCACAATGGCTTCTATTTTGAACTAAAATAGCATATTCATTTGCTTGATGGTCATCTGCTGATGCAAGTTGCTTCTTACATTGCTGCGATTATTAGAATGGAACCTAACAAAACCAAAAATATGTTCTCCAGTTTACAAATACTTTTAAATGTAATATATCCTGCTAGTATAAACTTTGCTGATCCTACAAGATTAAGAATAAAGTTGGCTGCATAGTTCTATGTCTTTCGGAGACTGGAAGGGAGTTTTTAGAAAGTACTGTATGGAGGAATTGATTTATTTTAACTATAAATGCTTCTTGATCCTAAAGCAGTGATTACATGTTTTTCCCGTAGGTATGCAACTGCTGCTCATCTGTCAAATGATATAGCCACTGCAGTGGTAAATGGGAACTTGAAAGAAGCTAATCATCTCTATACGTGTGCGAAAGAAACGTGGAATAAACTGAAAAAGCACCCCTCTTTGAGGTAGTAAACTGGAAACGAGCACAATGTTCATAAGTGACTACTAAGTGCATCGTCTTACTTTTGGTGCTGTTCCTTTTGAGAGAGGCTTATAGACTTGTGATATTATTCAAGCCTGATAAATTTAGAAACTTTCATGTTCTTGAAAGCTTTGAACTTCCTGGTTGTTTGTTTAGCTTTTAAGTGGTATCTGTGAAAAAGCCTTTTTTCTAAAGCCTTGGGAATGAATTGGTAGGCATGGATAAAGCACTAAGACACTTCTGTTCTACATGCCAATGCAGGAGAACAAGAGCCTTATTTTTCCCTCATCATAGTTTGTTTTTATGGCTTTTAGACAAATAGCAATCAGCAGAATTTAAAATTCACTGTGAACAAAAGAATGTTGCAAAGGTTATGGGAAAACAGAGTGGGTTATTCATCTGTTGAAAATTCCAATTGTGTGTCATTCAGGAAACACCACTGAAGATCTGAGAACTGAAGTAATGTGTACAGTTTTTGAAGCGTCCTTCACTGTTTTTTGTGTTAATTATTTTGTTCTCTGGTTTAATGATGCACTGAAAGTTAAAGTGTTAAGTTTGACATTATATTCATTGTCATGGCAACTGATTTAAAATAATACATGTATTAATGGAGGGTTGCGTGGCGTTCTAGTCCATTTCACACTGAAAGCAGTGGAAAAACCTATTTAAATTTCAGTAATTTTTCGAAACATAGAGGTGCCTACCCCAAAGGCATTAATCTTCTTTTAGGGCAGGAAATGCTTGTTGCAGTCTTTTCCTTTTGTTCAGCTGAGTTTCTGAAGTTTGACTTATGAGAACAAGTTAGCAGTTAGGAAACACAACGTAGTAATTTACTGCTTTGCATCTGATGCAGAACCTAATTCTTTTCTTGAAAACCAACATCTTGAATATCTTCTTTCAACCAACTTCTTGATACCAAATGATGTTGCACAAATGCAGCTTACAATTGTTGCTTCAGCTATATGGTTATCTTTGGGTTTTTGACTTGCAGAACCCAATTCATATATAAGGCATTGCATGTTTTAAATGCTTTGATTCTAAGCATTCTTAGTAAGATAATTTTAAAGAATTTAAATTGCCATCATTAAATGAATCTCCTGAGCTGTTCTTACCTTTCAGCTATCACAGAGTTCTACCTGAGTACCTGCGACGTTTCACAGTTGGCTGGGTATATACAAGAATACTTTCTCAAGGTGTTGAAATTTTGCAGAGACTTCACATGTACAAGGTAAGGTGAGGTGGTAAGGTGAACAGGAAAACATTTTTAATGTAACTTTATGTATTATTTGTATTTCTGATGTGGCTGGAAAATGGTGATGTTTGCCATGACTTGCTCCAGTTCTCTTAACAGATTACTTTTAAGTATAAAGTGTCTTTTTTTTTTTCTTTCTATATGTTTTAGAAGATTTTAAAGGAAACCCCATGTTTTTAGATTGTGTTGATTTATGCTTATGCTTTGCCATGTGTAATATGCCTTTAAAAGTGAAAATCTTGGAAGAAAAGTCTTTTGTGCAATCTCCTGCCTCTTCACCTGAGGACCTAACATCTCCAAAGTCCTCTGACTTTTATGTTAAAGAAAGACATATTATTCTGAGAAAGACTGCCTCTGCAGAAAAGGAACAAGTAAAATTCAGGCCTTTTTCGTATACAACAAGGAAGACAAAAAGGACAAAAATATTTTATTTTTACAGCTAAGCTTACATAAAAGTATCTCTTTTTATCGTAGAGTTCCTAAGATATACACAGACAACTGAATACTTATGGTGCTGGAGTAAAAATAGGGTTTGAATTGTGCAAAGTTTTTACAGTACCAGCAATTAGAGGGGGAAATTATAAGCAATTTATATAATGGAACTTAAACTTTGTTTTCTAACTCAGTTAATAAAAATATATCCCTGTCGCTACAGGAAGCGGTGAAGGAGC
The DNA here is from genome assembly GCF_964211825.1 of Aythya ferina. Classification (NCBI taxonomy): domain Eukaryota; kingdom Metazoa; phylum Chordata; class Aves; order Anseriformes; family Anatidae; genus Aythya; species Aythya ferina. The sequence goes on along the minus strand of NC_140307.1, from coordinate 16,318,670 downwards.
TGCAGACTCTTTTGTCTCAGGATGTGTATTGTACTGACAGCAGAGGGCGGTGGTGGGACCGTCTGGCTCTGAATTTACATCAGCACTTGAAAAACACTAAGAAGGTATCTATCGTCACAATTGCATGCTGTGTGGCTGGAAACACTACAGGCATTGTCTGAAAACATTTTTTAAAACACATATTACTTCATGAAAAGAACATCTAGGTAGGCTCTTCTAAAAATGCGTATGTTGGTAGGAATCCCAGGGTTGGGGAACCACTTTCTCCTAAGAAATAGAATGAATTCTGCATATTGAGTGTCATGTTGAGTGTAATATAGTCAACCATCCTCGGTTGACCTGCTTTTTTGTGTTGTGTAGAAGAACACAACACAAGGCTTGAGGGATTGTATAGAGTTACCAATCAGCAGCATCCTCTTCTATTCTTCCTTATAAATATGCCTGATATCTGAGAAGCAGAGAAATTATGTGCAGTAAATGCTTTTGCTTCTGAACCCAAGTCATGAAGAGGCCATATCTGGAATAAAGAAAGAAAACAGCAGGTGGTAGTTGTATCAGCTGTTTGTCTGAAGAATTGTAAACACAGGAAGATGATGTCCATTTTTCTTGTCCGTTACATACAAAGCAGAAAAAATGTTAGTGACTGAAACTGTAGGACAATTTATGTCACAGCAAAGTGGGACAGGGAGACTGAAAATCAACTTTTATCTCATAATTAAGAAAGCCAATGTAATTAAACACACCTAAGATATATGACTAATTTGGCAGTGAAAAATTGTGAAGAAAAAAAAAAAAAGATTTAAGTCCAGGAACAGTACCAGTTGTAGAGTTACTTAAAATAAGCTGAGAATAACTTTTTTTTTCTTGCTGTTGCTTACTTGCCTGAGCAAGGCTATTGAGAATTGGCATTAAATGCTTGTACTTTCTGTTGTATTTAATTCTGTAACTCTGTTAATAGGAAATAATACTGTAGGCTTGTCTAGTGCCTGAAGCATCTCTTCTGCATCTTGTAGCTTAACATCAGGCTATTTCTAGATTTTGAATTGGAAGTTGTACAAAGGAAGAGTCTCAGTCATTTATAAATTAGGACAAAATGCCTTTCCAAGTCACAGAAAGACAGTACGTCACAACTGTAATTTGAATAATTATTTTTTTAATTCTAGAATTAGCCTTAGATCTTCATCAGTGCATGTTGTGCATCGGTCTAAAAGTTGCTCTGCATGTGCATTCTTGTACAAATGATCTAGTCCTTCTGTTTCCATTTTAAGTATAAAGAAACAGGCTTAAAAGTATTAAGCTTATTTGCCTTAGAGCTAACTTTTTTCTAGTTGCTTATGTAGATTTTACACTCAGTCTTATATTGATCAGTACAAATGGATAGTAATTCCTTTTTTACATACCAGTGCAATCAAAATTTTAATCCAGAAGACTTCCAATGCAAAATAATAGCCAGAACTTCATTACACATATAAGAAAGGCAGCCCTGTTTATGTGCGAGCTTTTTGCATTCACATTTTTGCGCTCCTTAAATCAATTAGTTCTGGGAAGAATAGAAGGATTTGCATAGGTCTTCCTAAATTACTGCTCATTATCTTGATCTTTGCTAGGCCATTGACTGTATTCGAAATGGACTGGCAGACCCATTTGTACGTACTGGGCATCGTCTCTCTCTCTACCAGCGGGCCCTTCGCATCAGAGACTCGCCAAGCTGCAGGCAGTTCAGATGCCTGTTGCATGATCTGCCAGTCATAACTGTGGAGGACGTGACTCATGTAAGTAAAGATGCCGGGAGCTTCTGAGATACACGATCTCATGAAGCCTTTATCATTTTGACAAGAAGTAATCTGGGAAACTGTCAGTATGTGCTATTCACCAAACTCTGGCTTCTGCTCTCGGAAAGTGAAGGCAAATGTGTTTCTAAAACAAAAACCTCATGTACAAACTCATTTGTGCAAATCTGTTTATATCTAAACCCCATTAATTAATACCAGTAACACCCTCAGAACTCTTCTGTCAGAAGAGCCTGAGCAAGTCTGTGCATTGCCTCTAATGTCTTCAGGCATTCTGTGTGTAAGAAAAAGTAGTAGGATGATATGAGCATTAGACTAATGGCACAAGAAAAAGCAAGGGTTTCTTTTACAATCTTTTGGAGTTATGCACTCTAAATATACCGTATGAAACTGTGAAATATAGTGCACTTGCATCATATTGGAATGCCTTCTTTTCCCTACTTTTGCAGAGAGATTTGTATGTGGGCAAAGTCAGAGCAGAGCCTTGTTCTCCCTCAGCCCTGTCACTGCATACCTCACTACAGCCCTTCTTTTTTCAGGCTAGAATCTGTCTTGATTTTTGGAAGCAGTCAGGTTTTGGTTTAAGAAAACTGAGAAGAAGATCTGTATTTTTAGGAGGGCTTTGGATATTTAGGCTAAAGTTTTTTTAAATGAGATACTAGGAAGTAACTAGTTGTTTTAATATGTTCAGGTTACAATCAAAGGAAAGATGTGTCCTCAAATGGGACTGGGAAAATCTGTGTTTCTAATGGAGGATGTCGGTGATGAAGAAAGAGGCGAAGACTTCAGTGTATCCACAGTCATGTGCTCAGTTGAGGAGCTTGCGTTAACTCATTACAGGCAGAATGGATATGATCAGGGTAATGTTAACTTTTTTTAAAAAATATAAAGTAAGATAACTATTGGAGTGAAGAGTTACTAAGCAGTATGTCTAATTTACTAAGTAACTAGAGTTACTAAATACTTAGTAACTCTAATTTATTAAGCAGTTTAGTTAATTAAATAGACCAGTTTTCAGTCTGATTCTATTTTGCAGAATGCTCTAATAAGTATTTTCCAGCTGACTTTCTTCCTGGCCTTTAATTATTTGCTGCCTTCAAGTACAAAAGGCAGTTTTGTAATGTATTAAGAAAAAAAAAAGTGTTTCTTCTTTCACTCCTTAGAAAAATGCTTATTTTGGTTTTCTTATCAGTGAGCAACTATACATTTGTTAGGGGCAAACTAGCACTGACCATCAAGAGAGTGTCATTAAGGAAGATACATACTTTACAGGAAAGGTAAATAGATGTCCAGTGATCTTTGGTACTAGATGAACATGAGAACAGTATGTACCATAGCAAGACACTCAGCAACTGCTTGTTCATATATATGAACATAATGAAACATTTTTTTACTCAGCATATATATATACATTTTCATGTAAATGACATCTAAAATTATCTATGTTGTATGTATACATATATGACAAGATATACATATGTAGGTATATTCACAGTATGCATTTAAATGATACATATATATATATTGTATATGTACAATATACATGTACAATATATATACACATATATTTACATATATGTATATATAATATACTTATATAATAACACAAATGTTGCACTATACAACATATAATCACATATATGTGATAGATATAATACATATCATATAATATATATTATATACTATAATACATTCTATTTCACTATACTGCAGTATCAATATATTAAAAAAGATATTACTTAACAACACATAATATATGTGATATATAATGTATGTCAACTAATTTATACAATGTATATGTAGTACACATATTTTATAGATATATAATAAATGGTATAATAGTATGGAGTTTACAAAATATTAATTCATACACACAGAAATTATAATAAATATGTAAAAATGTATCTATAAAAATATTTAATTAGTCTATTATTACATCATACTGTGCTCTATTACATATTATATACCTTATACTTATTAATAGATGTCATTATATAATATGTAATATAAAATAAATTTAAATTTATTTTATATATATATATGCAAACACATGTGTGTACACACACACACACAGATGGCCTTTAGATGTACTTGGAGCTGACTGGAGTTCTTCATAGCTGCTCATATGGTGCTGTGCTTTAGATTGGTGACCAGAACAGTGTTGCTGATGATACACAAATGTTGTAGCTATTGCTGAATAGTGCTAACACGGCCTAAAGGTCGTTACTTGGAGACTGGCAGGGCACTAGTCTGCTGGTGGCACCTGATGCTTTTGCATCATGTTTGTTTTTTGTTTTCCCTGTCGCACAAAGTTGTCTTTTTCTCTGCCCATGAAGTTTTTGCTTGTTTGTTTGTTTTTTTCCCACTCACTTTTGCCCTTTGATTCTCTCCCCCCTCCTGATATCCTGTATCTATCTACAAGCCAGGGCCAACCCACAATACATTTTTATATATATGTAATCATAGACCCATCTAGGTTGGAGAAAAACACTTAAGATTGAGTCCAACCATGACATAACACTACCAAGCCCACCACTGAACCGTGTCCCTAAGTGCCACACCCACACACCTCTTAAAGACCTCCAAGGATGGGGACTCCACCACTTCCCTGGGCAGCCTGTTCAGTGCCTAACCACCACCCTTTCCATGAAGAAATTCTTCCTGACAGCCAACCTAAACCTCCTCTGTTGCACCTTGTGGCCATTTCCTCGCGTCCTAACACTTGTTGCATGAGAAGGATGGGCTGCAGCCTCCTTCCAGGTAGTTGGAGAGTGATGAGGCCTCCCCTCAGCCTCCTGTTCTCCAGATCAAGCAGCCCCAGTTCCCTTGGCTGCTCCTCATAAATCCTGCCTTCTAGTCCCTCACCAGCTTCGTTGCTCTTCTCTGAATGCATTCCAGCAACTCAGTATCATCTTTTCACGTAGTGAGAGGCCCAAAACTGAATGCAGTACTTGAGGTGTGGTCTCACCAGTGCCACATACAAGGGGACAATCACTTCAATTCCCTAGTCCTCCTGGCCACACTATTTTCGATGCAAGCCAGGATGGCATTGTCCTTCCCTGCCACACCGCTGGCTCATGCTCACCTGGCTGTGGACCAGCACCCCCAGGTCCTTTTCTGCCAGACAGGTTCCAGCCACTCTTCCCTAGGCCTGTCCTGCTGCACGGGGTTCCTGTAAACAGTGTATTAAAAAATCGTTAACATTAGAAAAGTAAGCCTTATTGTAACAGGGCATGGTCATTTAATCTTATCCTGTAAATGAAGGCCACTAGCCTGGAATGGAAGGCATTAGCAAGCTGTTTGAGTAATAAAACATATTTATAACTTTTTGCTGCAATGTTAATATATACTAGCTTCAGTTGCCTATAAACCAGAACATAGCCTGTTCCTGGTTTGGATCATGCTGATTTAGCAGCTCTTCAGATGCGGTTGCTGTAGAAGTTTATGATGTTTCAGTTTTTATGACTGAAATATTTGTGTTTGCTCTTAAGGTATTCATGGCGAAGGGTCAACATTTATTACACTGTATGGTATTCTGATGTGGGATATCATTTACATGGATGACATACCTGATGTCTTCAGAAATTCCTATCAGGTACTTTTAAAAGTTGTTGGTTTTTTTTTACTTATTTCTTTACCCAAATTGCTCTAGGATTTGTAGCTGTGTTAACAATCTTATTTGGATTCACATTTTATTCTGAGGGACTTTCAGAAAGATTTTGGCATTGCTTATTTTACACGGTTACGTGGGGCTTGTTGCTAAAGGGCTCCTCAGTAACTAACAACCATGTAAGACTGGATCGGCTGTCAGGTAGGGTAGGATACATCTGGTTAAATGCAGATGTCCGATATCTGAACTCACTGGCTGAAGGGTCCTTTAAGTGCAGGAACGCTGCTATTCCATAGGATATAGTTCACGTCATTTGAAGCTGACACACTCTGTTAAAAAGAGCCAATTTATTTTCAGTAACCTTTAAAGGGAAATCACATTGTAAAGCTCAAGTTTGTTTACCCCCCACCCCCATCCACTCAGCCCAAACATGTTCATGCTTTTGGGCTAACCCTTTTTTTTTTTTTTTTTTTTTTTTTTTAATAAATGAGCAAACAACAATACACCCTCCATCCCCAAGAGCTCTGTCATGAAGCTTAATGATTACTGGTAAATTTGTGGCTTTTATATAGGTGCTTTACAAATTACAGATACAAAAGCTTTTAATAATTCCAACTAGAAAACTTGATCTTGTAGTGACGTTTGCTAAGAAAACTCTAAAGCACTATAATCTCAGATGTCATAGGACTGTAAAAAGGCCAAACATTTTTTCTTCTTTCTTCTACCTTAATCATTGCTTCTAATTGGAACCCTATCCAAGAGGTAGAACAGCTGGTGTGGTCCTCTTCCCTAAGCAGATGTATTATTTGTACTGTATGATGTTACAGATTTATATCAGTATAACTTAGCTTAGGCAGAAATTTCCCTGTATTTTAAAGGTGTGGCATGCATGTTTTTTTTTATTATTATTGCTTTTTATTTTCTTTAGAAAAAAAACACCTTGCATGTGCTCTTGAGCTTGCTCGTTACGAGCACATTTGTAGCTCATTTGCTTATTAGTTGTTGTTGTTAGCTACATTTTACTTATTAACACAGCAAAGCTATCACAGGCCTTAGGCTTGAAAGCTGCAGGCTCACACAGACAGTCCTACTCTGCGTTTCCCAGGATTAGCTGTGGCAGCAGTTTGTGTAAGGAGGTCTGAAATTCGATATTTTCTAACTGCTCTGCTTTTAAGCATGAAAAGCTAGAACGGCACTCATCTACTTGCCTGCCACTTTTGCCCATGTTCAAAATCAAATAA